>NC_083417.1:36891333-42733833 GCF_020745735.1 Hemiscyllium ocellatum | reverse complement strand
TGCAAACAGTTGTATCAGTGATTTAGAATAAGCTTTACATTTCGTTAAAATTACAGGGAAGTGAAGTGTGATCAATTAAGCATTTAAAAACTAAAGAAAATCTTGGTTGCTTGTGTTCCTTCTGAAAATATATGAATTTATAAACAATTCTGACAGCATTAGAGGTTATGCCAATATTTATTTTGAAATCTACTGAGAAAAATGGATTTTTGTCTGAGATATGAATTTCCTTTGACAAAAGCGCACATATTTTAGCCTTGGGGATTCACTGCTACTTTAGGATTATAACATACTGAGGTAGAAGCTGCACAGTATCTCTGGTGTTAAAAGTAAGTTTAAGTCTGCAGAAAAAAAATCTGCCTCAGTCCCTGAGTATTCAATTGCTGGATCAGCCAGGGGCCAAGTTTGATCCGCTGCCTATGGTGCGGTACCGTGCATGAACTCTGGGTTTAACCAGAAAAGCTTACATAAAAAGCAGCCTTGGGTAACTAGATCTGTCCTTCCCAGAGAAACTCCTGGGGTGCTGCCAGAAGCAGTCCCTGAATGCCTTTCAGCAAACACTGCTGTCGACAATCCCCTAGCCAGTGGGCGGACCCTCTGTCCGGGTGCCTTATTGGCAGGAAAGGCAGAGTAGTTTGATGAGAGCTGGCACTGACTGTGGAAACTGGGGCCACAGCAAGACAAAAAAACAGTGGCCTTCAAAACTTATTCTTTTGTACCTCTGCATGTCTTGGCGGATATGGACAATAATTAAAGGACCCCCTGGTTCCTCATTTTCCTTGGCTTTTTCTTTGATCTGTTTCATGTTGGGCTGCTATTTTTCATTGCTACCTTTTGTGTGTGTGTTTTTTTTTAAAGCCAACGGCCTTTGATGTAAGCAGTGTTTCTTTATTTCCTGAGCACTGAGTTTGCGACATGTTTTGTGTTAAATTGCATTCACTTATTTTAAAAAAAAATTGAACTGTGGAATGAAGAAAATTAATCAATTTGATTCCAGAATGTCCAGTTGTGGTCTACTTATTGAGAAATAACCGCTTTGCCAAATTTTATCATTGATTTCTGAGCAACCAACAAGGATTAGACATTGTACTTCACTGTTTTCTGTAGTTTGTATGCTGAATCCTATGGTAATCCTGATTGGGTAGAAGCAGAATATGATGGATTAACATTACTACGGATTGCAGATATTTGAATCTAGCTGTGCAGTTCCTCTAATGGATGGTGATACAGTGATTTGGTAAAACCACATGGTATTTCCTGTCACTTAGAAAAATGGTAGTGAAGATCAATAGTAGAATCAATGTCATCTTAGGCTGTGTTCATACTATGCCAATAAAGAAGCTTGAACCAGAAGATACCCTCTTTCATTTGTTTAGATACCTGCTGTTCAGCCTAACTTGAACCGAGCCTACTGTTTAATAAAGTGATTCTCAGGAAAAGAAAAGCATAACTACCCACACAGGATTTTTTGCAATAAAAATCTCATCCTGAAAAGGAGCTGATTAGTGAGAAACAGAAAAAGGTGTTAACCATACACCCATACAACTAAGGGAAAAGATTTTGACTTTGTGCACATGCGCAAAATGGTTGACAGTGAGTTGGGCCGGCTGTTTCAATTGACATAGTTTGTTTTACACTGTTACAAAATGTTAGGATTTGCTCCATAGACTATTGAAATTTTGTTTCCGGCCTCAGAAGTGAAGCATGGCCAACTTCTGTGATCACTGTGCATTTGAATTTGTGGCACAATCACGCAGGCAAAGATATTTCAGATTTTATTAATCTCAACCAGGGAGATGGTACAATACATGACATCAATTTTTCTGGACTTAGGAGAGGGAAAAAAATCACTTATGGTTTCCATTTTGCAATTACTATCCAGTAACTTGTGCTGGGAAAGTAGGTGTTTGTGTATATAGCAAGTACAGTCATAGAGTCATACAGCATGGAAACAGACCCTTTCGTCCAACCAGTCCACACTGATCACGTTCCCAAATTAAACCAGTCCCACCTGCCTGCTCCTGACCCGTATCCCTCTAAACTTTCCATTTTATGTATTTATCCAAATGTCTTTTAAATGTTGGAATTGCACCTGCATCTATCAGTTCCTCATTCCACTCTGTGTAAAAGAAAAGTTGCCCTCATGTCCTTCTTAAAACTTTCACCTCTCACCTTAAAAATACCCTCCCCAAATTTTGAACTCCCTCAACCTAGTGAAAAGATCCTTGCTGTTCACGTCATCTATATCCTCATTATTTTATAAATGACTATAAGGCCCCCCCCTCAACGACTGATACTCTAGGGAAAAAAGTCCCAGCCTCTCCTTATAATTCAAGCCCTCCATTCCCTTAACATCCTGGTTAAACTTTCCTGAACCACCTTCAATTTAATAATATCCTTCTTAAAGCAGTGAAACCTGAACTGCAGACTGTATTCCAGAAGAGGTCTCACTAATGTCCTGTACAACCTCAACATGATATCCCAATTCCAGTACTCAAAGGTCTGAGCAATGAAGAGTAGAATGCTAAATACCTTTTTAACCACCCTGTCGACCTGAGATGCAAATTTCAAAGAATAACGTACCTGAACTATCACTAATGCAGCCTTTGCCTCTCCGAATGCATGTAAGTCCCACCTTTTAGACTCGCTTCTAACAACTTAGCCACCATCGATATCAGGCTTGCAGGTCTATAGTTCCCAAGCTTCTCCTTACAGCCTTTCTTAAATAAAGTCACAACATTAGCCACCCTCCAGTCCTTTGGCACCTCACCTATGGTTCCAGATGATACAAATTTTCTGCTAGAGGCCCTGCCATTTTTTTCCTAAATTATCACAATGTCTCAGGATACACTCAGTCAGCTCCTGGAGATTTGTCCATCTTTATGTTTTCTAAGACCTCCAGCACTTGTCTGTAATGTGGACTGTTTTCAAAACATCAATATTTATTTCCCAGAGTTCTCCATTTCTCTCTCCATAGTAAAAACTGATGCGAAATATTCATTGGTATCTCTTCCACCACCAGAGGTTAAACACAAGATGACCTTGTTGATCTTTAAGGGTCCCTATTCTCTCTCCAGTTGCTCTTTTGCTCTTAATGTATTTGTTGAATCACTTTGGATTATCCTTAACCTTATATGCTAAGGCTATCTCATATCCCCTCTTTGCCCTCCTGAGTTCCCTCTTAAGAATACTTCTACACTTTCTATACTCTTTAAGAGATTCATTTGATCCCAGTTGATTATACCCAATATATGACTCCTTCTTATTTTTGACCAGAACCTCAATATCTTTGTTCATACATTGTTCCCCACTCTTATCAGCCTTACCCTTCACTCTATAAGGAATATAGCACCTTTGAACTCTCATTATCACACTTTGGAAAGTTTCCACTTGTCAGTTGTCCCTTTATCTGCAAATAGTCTACTCCAATCAACACTTAAAAGTTTTCGCTTCACACCATTAAAAATTGCCTTACTCCAATTAAGAACTTTAACTTTTATGGAAGGCTTGTCCTTTTCCATAACTATTTAAAGTCTGTGGACTTAGTTGTGGTATCCTCTGCCATGCCTCATACCCTCCAATTGCATTCATGTCGAAAATGGTGTTTTCATAAGTTAACAAATGGGTAGGCTCTCTTCAGTATCTTCACAGAACAGTCTGAGTTATTTCATCATTTACATCTTTGTTAGCATTTGGTGCCCAATTGACAGAGCAACAGTTTGAGGCTTGGAAGTAAATCTTCTGCCAGGGAATAGTGTACAGCACCTGGGGACTAAAAAAGATATACATTTCTCTTTAGTGATTCTAACATGCCTTGCTGCAAAAGCAACTGTAGGACACAAATCTTTGAGGATTGATTGTCTTAACTCCTGAATATAATTTATTTTATGAATAAAGGCCATGTTTTTCTTAAACTATAAAGTAGGTGTGGGAATCATTGACTGCATGAAGAATGTTTTTTGGAGTTAATATCTTTTATTTAAATAACTTTTTACCCTCTCCGACTCCCTTGAGCTAAATTTGGAAATTAAAGCTTAATGATGGGAAACTTAGTAGTGATTTGTTGATAGAATATTTATAACGTGCAGAGTGGCAAAACTTGGTCTGGTTTTTTTTGACAATTTTGGACATGATTTGGTAATTTGGGATTTTGTAAACCAAGATTTGACTTTAAAAATGAAACATTGTTGAGTACAGATGAGAACAAGGAATCCTGCTTTATGGGTTCTGAATGGCTATTTCACTACGAAACTGAATTTTATTCTGGCATGGAAGGCCATTGCTTTGGCCATTTGTGAAGGCACATACAAATGCCGAGAGTTAGTTCCACTGATAGTGTTAGGCATTGAGGTCCATTACCTTCAACATGCTTTGTGAAAGAATCTAGAAAGCCAGAAGTGAGAGACCACGAGATCTTATTGTATTGCAGTGGTCTGCCTGAACAGAGCATCAGTGTCAGTGATTGTCCTGTTTTCTGCCCAACCCTTCCTTACAGTTGCCTAACTGATGAGAGGAAGAATCACCTTTTAAATTCGAAAAGCAGGCCTCAGTAGCAGAATTATGACAAGCTTTTGCTTGCATAAAATCAGGATTGTCCGGGTTGTTTACATGTCAAGTTAATTGAAGTAGTTAGTAAATCACCTCCCCTACTCTTCCCAGCATGAAAAAGTCTACAGCGCATTGCAACAACTGTTTACATTTGTATAACACCAGTCATGTTGGAAAATGTCTCAAAGTGTTTCACTGGCTCATAAACAAGCAAAAATGGACATAACATCAGAGAAAGAGATGTTAGGATGAACAAATACAAGCTTTGTTAAAGAGATTGGTTTTATGGAAGGAGGATAGAGGGTGGTAAAGTTTAGGTGGGAAATTCAAGAGCTTGGAACATATCTGACTGAACACATTGCTGCCCATGAAGGGGCAAGGTCAGTAGTGCATGAATGTGAAGTTAGAGGAATGCAGAATTTTGTGGCTCAAGGAGATTGCAGAAATAGAGAGAGGTGAGATTATGGGAGATTTGAACACTATTCTGTGTTACTGACCAGATTTACTATAGGTCAGCAAACCTACTGGTTGTGGGGCAATGGGACTTGTCGTGGGGTGGAATGCTGCCTGTATCCTCACCTGCACTACCAGGTCTCACATCGTAGAAATTCCAATAGAACATTGTATTAAACACACAGCACGTACTTATGATGCTGAACTAAAGATATAAATTACCTTCTTATGCTTTGCAGCTGTTTTTTTAATAAAATGAATATTTTCCGGATAAAGAGTTGTCATAACAGATAAATTCCTGGAAGAGAAGGATTGTAGATAATAACATATAATTCAGCATGAGGAAAGGGCTTAAGTGAACTTAAACTGTGTTGTGAGTTCACATTATTCCTTGAAATTTATGTTAATTTCTCCTTTCTCCTCCTCCTCTTGCCGTTTTGTTTGTTGCTGCTGAACCTCATATACAAACACAGCCTGTTTCCATGACTATGTTTTGGAACATGCAATGCACCACCAATATTCTGCTAGTCTTTTCCAGGATATATTGTGCTGCACTTATAGTTCAATCCAAGTATCAGAAACTTTACAACAGCAAGACAAACACATGCTTGACGATGTTCTTGCTTCTTGCATGGTCACTTGTATACTTTGGCTGAGAAGTATGGAAGTTCCAACTAATGATTCATGTGGAGAAGCCTTTGCTGCTTTTGTTGCAAAAGAAGTGCAATGCTGCCAGAAGATTGCATAGTTCATTTCTGCCTAGTTTGGTGGATTAGAGCCACCTCAGAAAGCAGTTACCCCTCAGCAAGGTAGTTCACATTTGCAAAGAATATACTGCTTGAGTGATCAGATTCCTGTAAAGACCTTGAGCTGAGGTGATACTCCTTCATTGGTTTTTCTCACAGGACATGTTCAACAAGCATTTGTTGAAACCTTCATTCAAACCCATCTATTGAAGCACATAGTACAGAAGATGGTGTATTGGCATGAATTGATGATTGGCTAACAGACAGAAGGGAGAATAGGAATAAGTGGGTCATTCTTGTATTGGCAGGCTGTGACTAGTGGGGGGTACCGCAAGTTTCAGTATTTACACCTCAGCCGTTCACAATATATATCAATAATTTGCAGATGCAGACAAAATGTAATATTTCCAAATTTGCAGATGATATAAAACTAAGTGGAATGTGTGTTGTGAAGAAGATGGAAAGCAGTTTCAGCAGGATTTCTTCAGGCTGAGTGAATGAGCAAGAACATGGCCTTGGAAAAATGTGAGGTTATCCACTTTGGAAGGAGGAACAGATGGAAAGAGTATTTATTAAATCTTGAGAGGTTGAAAGTATAGATGTACAAAGGGACTAAGATGTCATTGCCAATGAGTCACTGAAGGCTAACTTGCAAGTGCAGCAAGCTATTAGAATACAATAGAGTCTTAGTCTTAATTGCAAGATTATTTGAGTACAGGAGTAGTAAAGTCTTGCTTCACTTGAATAGGAGCTTTATTAACCTATACCTGAAATACTGTGCACAGTTTTGGCCTCCTCTTATCTCAGGAAAGATATTCTTGCTTATTGGAGTGCATCAAACATGTTCCCAGTATGGTGGGACTGTTCTATGAAGACAGATTGGACAAACTAAACTTGCATTCTCCAGAGTTTTGAAGATGAGGAGGTAATTTAATTGAAACTTCCAAAAAGAGGTACCTGGGGTAGATGCAAGATGTTGGCCCAGGTTAGTGAGTCAGAAGCAGCGGACACAATTTAAAAATAAGGGTGCATACCATTTAAGTTCAAAATGAGGAGAATTATTTTTTATTTAGAAGGTTGTGAACCTTTGAAGTTGTCTCTCAGAGTTGTGGAAGCTCAATATTTAAGTATATTTAAAGTAGAGGTTGATCCAATTCTGATTACCAATCATATGCGTGCTTACGGGGATAGTGTGACTGGAAGGCATTCATTGAAATCTCTGATCAGCCATGATTGTATTGAACAGGTTGAATGGCCTGTCTCTGTCCCTATGTGCCACATGTTCTAAATGGAGACTGAATAGTTGATATTGATCCTTTCAATGGCTTCTATTGGCTGCTTGTCAGAATTCTGCCCAATTATCTTTTTTCCCGAACAGGTCATCAGTCTCCTTTGTTTCAAGACAAGCACATTGAGATTTTAGCAGTTTGGTGTAAAGCGAACCTTTAAAGTCAAAACAAATGCAAAATTTTAGTTTTTGGATTAGAAAATGTGAACCTGAGTACAGTTAGAAAGAATTTTGGGAATATTGGTAAAAATGAGTAGCCCCACCATTATTGCTAATGCACATGAATGCAGACTTAGCATGTTCATGGGATTTGATTCACAGAGGTATTTGACTGTCCAAATGTACTTCAAAGAGTTATCAAAAATTTATAGCATTTATGGAATCATAGAATGCTTACAGGATAGAAGGAGGCTATTTAGCCCATTGAGACCCTGCTTCCTTTCTGCAAGCAGTTTAGCTAATTTCTTCCCTCATCCTTTTGTTGTCACCTTAACAATGTTTTTCTTGAGGTGTTTATCCAGTTTCCTTTCAAAGGCAGAGTTTGAATCTGCTTCTCCCACTTCCGCAGACATTGCATTTCAGAACTTAACCTCATTTTGCTGAAAGAAAAAGTCTTTGTGTTACTTTTGTCCTTTTCTTCAGTCAGATTATTATGTTTGCACAAAGTAATATGAACATATTTTCAATATACTATACTTTAAACAATTAGGAGACAATGCCAGTAACATTTCTAGAAAACCTCTCTAAGTCAAAATTGGGCAAAGTCTTTGGAGGAAGAAACTAACATTCTGTAAAAGGGATGTAGGTTTGCTCGCTGAGCTGAAAGGTTAATTTCCAGACGTTTCGTTACCTTCCTCGGTAACATCTTCAGTGGACCTCACGCGAAGCAATGCTGAAAATTCTTGCAAATTATTTATATGTTTGGGTTTCTTTGGGTTGGTGATGTCATTTTCTGTGGTGATGTTATTTCTTGTGAAGTTACTTCCTGTTCCTTTTCTCAGGGTGTGATAGATGGGGTCTAACTCTATGTGTTTGTTGATAGAGTTCCGGTTGGAATGGCATGCTTCTAGGAATTCTCGTACATGTTTTTGTTTGGCTTGTCCTAGGATAGATGTATTGTCCCAGTCGAAGTGGTGTCCTTCCTCATCCGTACATGAGGATATTAGTGAGAGAGGGCCTTGTCTTTTTGTGGTTAGTTGATGCTTGTGTCCTGATGGCTAGTTTTTTGCCTGTTTGTCCACTGAAGTGTTTGTTACAGTCCTTGCACGGTATTTTGTAAATGACAGTAGTTTTGCCCATTGTCTGTATAGGGTCTTACAAGTTCATTAACTGCTGTTTTAGTGTGTTGGTGGGTTTGTGGACTACCATGATGCCAAGAGGTCTGAGTAGTCTGGCAGACATTTCTGAGATGTGAGAAAATTTGTAGCTCAGGTTGAGGTTTTGGATGTAACTCGCTAATTCTGTAATAGAGATGAGGTTATCGTTACTTGGATCACAGCTGCTAGGATAAGTATGGTGACTTGGATGTCACAACTTAATGGAATAGGGTGTGAGAAATCTACCCCTGCTATTCCCACATTTGCCACAAAGGTTAAAGATTTTAACAAAGAGGATACAGATTGGAAAACACAGACCAGGTTTCTGTTTTGATCAAGAATTACTGTTTAAGCCAAGTAATTGGATTCTAGCTACAGGCAAACGGTTACAAACCGTCGACATGTAACACTACTGATCAAACTTCTAATCCCCTTAAGAGCTCCCCATCACACAGATATGTACAGTCAGGGAAAAAAAAACACATGAATAGAGGGTGCTACTTGTAAACAAAGCTTTTCACTGTATCTCGGTACACATGACAATAAATCAATCGTCATCAATAACTGGTCACTAGTCCATGGACCAGTCAGCTACTTGGTATCACCCAGCTCTACCTGTACACAAAGCCCCTCGTCTCTGATTTGTCTGCAACTAATTAAGTTACCGCTTGTTCAAACAGCTATATAAACACAATATTTGACATTGTTATCAGGTTACTTGCTTTCAAACCATGCAGCCATACTTACAAAACACTGAATTTAAAACAGTTCTTTCTTATTTCAGTCCACAATTCTGAAATGCCTCTGTACCTCTACAAATCATTGGTCAGACCACATTTAGAGTTTTGTGTTCAGTTCTGGGCGCATGCTTTAAGGAAGGGTGTTAAAGTTCTGGAGAGAGTGCAAAGGAGATTTTCTAGAATGATACCAGAATGAATGATTTGTCAGTAACCAGGCGTACAATTTTGAGATTGTCACTAAGAGAGCTGGGAGTGAGATGAGGAAAATTTCTTTTCTCAGAGTTGTTTGGATTGGGAATGTGCCGTTCGGGAGAGTGGTGGAGGTGGATTCCATAGGAAGTCTCTCTGCTAAAGGAAAGATTGAAAAGGTGTAACAAAGATTTAGAAGGATGTTACAGGGGTTAGAGGTCTTGAGCTTTAGGGAGAGGCTGAATAGGCTGGGGCTATTTTCCTGAAGTGTCGGAGGTTGAGGGGGGAACCTTTTGTAGTGGTTTACAAAATCAAAAGGGACAGGGATAAAGTGAATTTCCAGGATCTTTAATCCCTGGGTAGGGGAGTCGAAACTAGAGGGCTTAGGTTTAACGTGAAAGGAAAAATATATAAAAGGAACCTAAGGGGCAACCTTTTTGCACAGAGGGTGGTGCGTGCATAGAATGAACTGCCAGAGGAGGTGGTAGAGGCTGGCACAATTATAACATTTAAAAATCATCTGGACAGGTTTTAGACGGACTTGGGCCAAATTCTCGCAAATGGGATGAGATTAATTTTGGTTGTGTGGTCAGCACGTGCGAGTTGGACCAACTGGCCTGTTTCCATGCTGCACAGCTCTATGACTGTATAAGTTTTAAAAGTGAGCTAGAAATATATTTGAAACAGACTTTAGAGGGTGACACAGAGAGTGCTGGAGAATGGGAAGAGCCAGCGAGGTCTTTCGGGACCTGGTACAGATACTGTGTCAGACGGCCTCCTTTCATAGTATAAAATTCTATAATTCTGTCGACACTAAAATAAAAAAGACATTGTCCTTCAGGAGAATAACTTGATAAGCTTGTTCATTTCTGTTTCTGCTCTAGATTTGATTTTGAAAATATTGTAATGCAAAGGATGTAATATTTGTTCCTCTGCATAAGATTTTCTTATTCATTCTCAAGATGCGTTGCTAGCATGATCAACATTATTGCTCACCCCAAGGAAACCTGTTTCCATGCTGCTGTTAATGTGAGGTTATGTGTGACTCATGTACTTTGACTCACCTTAGTATTTTACATACCTTCCTCAGGGAAAGTTGTAACTTCTTTTTGTCATCTACCTAAAAGTTTGCTGAAATAAATACTTATTAGATATAGACTGGGGTACAAGATTTCTTTTCTGCAACTGTAGTCCATCTTGTGGCTAAGTTTTTTGAAGTATCAAACTTAATACAATTACAGAGAATCATAAGAATCCCTTCAGTGTGGAAAGAAGCCATTGGGCCTATCAAGTCCACACTGACCCTCCAAAGTGCATGCCCCCCAGACCTAGCTCCCATATACTATCTCCAAAACCCCACACATCCCTGCAAACTACAGGGCAAATTAGGATAGAGAATCCTATAACCTGCACATCTTTGGACTGTGCAAGGAAACTGGAGCACCCAACAGAATCCCACGCAGACTTTGGGAGAATGTGCAAACTTCACACAGATAGCCACCCAAGGCTGGAATCGAACCCTGGTCCCTGTAAGGCAGCAGTGCTAACCACAGAGCCTTTGTGCCGCCCATCTCAATTATATTCCGTCTTATCCCTGACCATGTCTTCCCCAGTGAATTCCTAAAGTTGCCTATTCCGGAGTTCTAGTCCTTGTTACTTTGTTGATATGAAAATCGACGTTTCGGGCATGAGTGTTTCCCGAAACGTTGATTCTCCTGCTCCTTGGATGCTGCCTGACCTGTGCTGTTCCAGCAACACGTTTTCAGCTCTGATCTCCAGCATCTGCAGTCCTCACTTTCTCCTACTTTGTTGATATGCCAGGTCCTGTTGGCACTGTAAGTGGGCTGCGGCAGTCCTGTCGGACAGCCATGGAATGCGTGGAAAGGAAGGCTATTGAGATGATGCCACTCATCTTATTATTCCCATGAGTGATTTCTAGTGTATAATAAAGCCACCTAGAGTAGCCCTCAGGCAGCTTTATTGCAGTTTAGAAGAACATTGCAACAAGTTTGAACCAATTACTTGGATGACAAAAATTTTAAAATAGACAGTGCTGTCTGCATGAGGAGATAGGGCAGGAATGGAGAAATTGCATGTATAATTGAACTTGATTTACCTTAGTTCTAGGATAACATGAAGATAAGTTCAGTGAAATGTAAAATATAGTTACAAAATATGTGAACCCTTATTACCATGCATTAGTGTTCAGATAATATTTATTTTCCTATATTTTTCAGAATGTGATTGGAGCACTTAACAGAGTTCCTTAAATGCGATTGTCAGCAGCTTAAGATTCACAATTTTCTAACAGCTCCCCATTCCACATGCGACTGTTACTCTATCAATCTCTTCACAGTTTTATGAAGTGTTCATGCTTTATGCACATCCAGAACCTGCAATAAAATTTTAGAAGTGGGACTGCGAATGGAACTTTCGAAAAGCTGTGAGAAAATGTTTCTAGATCGATATCAGAATTGAGTCTTCTGCAGCAAAAGTTAGAAACTTTGGATTAAAATAACTTCCTCCATTATGGCCAAGTATTAATGTTTATTACTCTCCAGTTTCTATCTAGATCAAAGTCTTGAATTTTAAGGTTGATGAACACACACGCTCAATTGTTAAACATTTGTTCAGCATCATTGGAAAGCTGTTATCTATGAATGCATATATGCCGATTAGGTACATGTGTTGGTTGTGAAGTACAGTGGTTGTCACTAATGATGTTGTTTGCAATGTTTTTTCCTCCTTGCATTTTGGTATTTTTAAATCACATAGCCCAGGTGGCAGGCTGTGAACAAAAAGGACCTTTGGGAAATAATTCTCCCCCAAACCACCCCCACGTATTCTTTATATGTTCCTGAGTTATTGCTGGACTAAACCTCTCATGAGTATAAAGTAATCCTGAGAGAGTCTGGACCCTTCCTTCTTTGTGGACCAATAATTAGGAACTCCAAGTGCAGTTATAAAAATGGAGAGATTATGTTACAGCTGCTGGAACAAATCATTCACTGGTGCAGAATATCTTGTTGCAAACCAGAATTCACAGATACCTTTTTGTAAAGTCTACATTGCTGAAGAAAGAGTCGCTTACCATTTTATCCTATATTTGTATACACTAAATCTTATGTCACTTTAGTATATTTCACATTGCTTTGAGTACTCTTAAATATGTTGGCTCATTTAAACAGATTTAATTAAAAGGTTGCATTAATAATAAAAGACATAAAAAAAGTCAGCAACTAGCATTGCATGGCAATGAGCTGAGAAACAGTGGATGATATTACAGAAGTATCGTTATATTCTGTGTATTTCTGCAGCATTACTGATCGTACTAGTACTGATTAACAGGAGTTTCTGTGTTTGAAGTTATTTTGTGAATGAGCCAGACTATCTTTAAATCATTTTATGCACCTAAAAGAAATAATAGGATGGTTGGAAAATTTGAGATAGTGAAGAAAAATCTTGACTTAATTTCAGATTTTTAACTCTTTTATCTCTCAAATTGTGATAATGCAATGGATTTCAATGTGCTTTTATATTTTTTTCCAGTTTTAATGTTTTAATTTTTGAAATTCCTGCTGCATTTTATTGGATTTCTGCTAACTTAATTTAAGGCAGGAATGTAAAAGCTTACACAAAAGCAGAAATACTCAATGCTGGAAATCCAAAAATAAAATTAAAATGCTGGAAAATTCAACAGTCAGACTGCATCTGTGGAGAAAAACGCATTGTGATCTTTGATCTTTGATCACAATGCAGGACCTTTGTCATTGTGAGCCACATGTACAATTTAAATTCTTGTTTCTATTTATTTGCTTATATCTCAAAATGTAAATGTTAGCAGACAGGAATTCTGATTTGGAAGTTTCCATGAGTTTAGTTGTGATGCCCTTTCTAACTTCCAGGCTACAAAATTCAAACGGAACACATTAGTGACAATGGAGTGAAAATAAAACGGGGATTCGTTCACTTGTGTGCTGCATGTTCCTGCAAATAAAGAATGGAACATTTGCAAAATCCGCTGTGACACTTTACCATGTCAACCAAAAAAAGAAATAGCATGGTAGAGAATATTTGCTGATAGAATTTGAATTCATTTAAGAACCTAAGCGGAAATGATTGAGTTAAACCAAAGCAATCCAAGTATCAGCACCTATTTAGATAAAATTGAATTGAATGACTTTAGGTTTTAAAAATGTTATTCCTGTAACACAGTCTTATGCCATTATTTCCCAATGAGTATTTGTGAATTATTACACAATTAACTTGATATGATTCTGTCCACAGTTGTTAATTTTTAGTGTGACCTTCATCATAGATCCACAACATGGAATACATCTGGTCAACAGCAACTGCCACAACATTTATTGCCAGCAAAGCAAGGACTTGGGGAAAAAAAGGCAAACAAATTTCTCAAAAAACGACTACATTTGAGGATCTAATTTAGTTTTGAGGCTCAAATGACATTTATGAACTATTTGTGGTTTATGTTACCACTTTGAATGAGAATTTCCGATATGGTGTTATAGTCTAGTGATCATTGCAGATTAATTGAGTGATAATCTGCCATTGATTTTATCATATCTGTTTAACCTCCAGTGTGGCTGTTCCTGCATAATGAATACATAGTTTATCCTGACCATTGGTTTACACTGTAAATATACTGTTGTCTCAAGAAAATTACAAGTAAATTAGTATTGCCAGCACCATTTTCATGGTGCATAATATTTGGTGGGGAAGAAAGTAATATTTGGGACAAATTTTTAATACTAATCATATCTTACAGTACAGGTAACATTTGCAAGACCACTTCTTGTAATGATTCTAAGGTATCTATTCATCTTCATTTATTGCATGCCCATTGGCTTCTTAATATTAAGTTGACTATACTTATTCTGAAAGTTGATTTAAACTTGATCATATTCTTGACTGAAAAATGCATACAGTTAAATCCAAACTTGACTGCAATAATAAATTAATTTAATATATTTCAAATTCTAATCAGAGAAGTAATGAAGAAATAGGGCTGTCTGTTGAACTTTTTTTAGTTTAAAGTAGTTTACCACATGCAGCTTTTTATTACCTGTAGTTGAAATGTATGAAGAGTGGAACTTAATTGCCAATGAATCTATAGTAAGCACGTTGCACAGTGGGACATTTATAGTATCATTGATTTGCTTGTTAGTTTACATGGAAGGTGTATCAGCTTTAGATTGGTGTAGAACCTGTAATCTGAAGGAGTAAGTTTGAAAATCACTGTTTTTCAACATGCTTTGTTAATGATGGTATAGTGTCAGAGACAAAAAGGGCAAATTTATATTGGTACAACGTCTCCAGTGAAAATGAAAATGAGCAATTTGTGTGACAGTATGTAACTAGTGCTTGGTGTAAGTTGTAAAGAAAAACACTGAATTGATTGAATAGGTACTACCATACCTAGATATAAATGAAAAGGAAATTAACGTTGCTTGTTTTACTTGGAACAACAATCTAAATTTTCTGAGCAAAACTAATAATAATGCAATACAATAATAGCCTTGTGTAGATGTCTTTGCACAATGAATCTACAAACAGTTAAATGCTGATTGAAGCTTTTCACCCTTAAGGATTTAAAGAATTGCTGCATGAATTGGCAAACAGATGTTTCCAATTTAATTTGTGAATTATACACAAAGGAACATGTTCTTCAACATTAGTTTTCACTTGCAATGGATTTTAATAGGTAAATGTAGGAAAACACTAGTATCTTTATATTTGAAAGGGAAACAGATGCTTGTTTATTTCAAGTATGAGATGAAGCAGCTACATGGTTATAATACATACCACTTCAGTCAGAGCAGCTGTTTCCAGTCCCAGATTCATGTGCCTGTTAGCGACTTTTATAATGTGGCGAAAATGAAGACTTAAATTTTATCAAACGTCTTAATTTTTCACGAAATACATTTTGTTTTTACGGAAGTCTACATACAGCATTGACATTATATCAGCGAAACATATGTTGATCATAAACATTAAATACAGTAGTGAATGGAAAAGGTGGAGTCCTGCTGTGTTTGGACACTTGATTTTACTTCTGACAGCTAGTTGTACTTAGAAAATGCCTGTAGTGAAGATTTGGAACTTACAGTACTATAAAGCTGATTGTTGTTCTGTATCTACAAAGGAAATTTACACAGGAAAAGACCAATTGGTCAATCTAACTTTCCTGTGTAGCTATCTTACCCATGATAAAATCTCCTGGGACAGTCACAAAAAAAAACTCCAGAGGAAAGTCCAGGCCAATTAAGGAAAAAAAAAGGTTAGACAAGGGCCGAATGCTGGCAGGTGGGACTAGATTGGGTTGGGATATCTGGTCTGCATGGACGGGTTGGACTGAAGGGTCTGTTTCCATGCTGTACATTTCTATGACATTACTTGTGGTGAAGTCCTGTTTTAGTACTCAAGATACTCTTCATTGTGTTTTATGTGCCATGCACACAATGCTTACTGAAATAAATTGAGAACATATGTAGCAGCTCAAGACTAGGTATACATGAAGTGCTGAGGGCCATTGGTGGCCCCAGAGTTGTTTTCCACTATAATCTGTAGTTTTATCAAGTAGTAAATCCTTCATCGTACCATTAGCATAAAGGTGACCAGTCCTGGTTCAGTACAATGTGTGCAAGAATATTCCAGGAGTTTTGTGAAGTTACAGCAAAAGACCTGTCACATTCAGATATAGATGGTGGTGGAATCAGTGAGGATATAATGTACTTGGAAATTCAGTGATGATGCAGCACAAAAAAACGAGCAAATGACAAGCAAATGACAAAATTGCAACCAACTGAGCAAGAAAAACCCAGTTGATGATCCATTGAAGCCTGTTTATGAGCTTCCAAGCATTTTTTAAAAGAAAATGACTCGTGGGACATGAGTGTTGCTGCCTGGCCAGCAGTTTTGCCTGCTCCTGGTGGTGGTGGTGAGCTGTCTTCTTCAACCACTGCAGTTCATGTGCTGTATGTTGACCACTATTGATCGTAGGGAGGGAATTCCAGGATTTTGACCCAGAGACGCTGAAAGAATAGTGATATACTTCCAAATCAGGATGGTGAGTGGCTTGGAGGAGTATTTGAAGATGATAGTGTTCCATGTGCTACCCTTGTCCTTCAAAACAGAAGTGGTCCAGGGTTTGGAAGGAGCAGTCTGAGGATCTTTGTCGTGCATCTTGTAGATAGTACACATTGCTGCTACTGAGCATCGATGGTAAAGGGAGTGAATGTTTATGAATGTGGTGCCATCAAGCGGGCTGCTCTGTCAATCTTCTTGAGTGTTGTTGTAGCTGCACCCATCCAGGCAAGTGGGATGTATTCTATCACACTCCTGACCTGTGCCTTATAGATAGTGGTCAGGCATTGGGGAGTCGGGAGGTAAGTTCCTCGCCACAGTTTTCCTAGCCTCTGACCTGCTCATGTCGCTACTGTGTTTATGTGGCGAGTCGAGTTGCATTTCTGGTTAATGGTAACCCCAAGAATGTTGATAGTGGCAGTTTCAATGATGGTAATACCATTGATTGTCAGGGGCAGTGGTTAGATTGTCTCTTATTGGAGATGGTCATTGCCATCACGAATGGTGCTTAACATTGTGCAGTCATTGGTGAACATCCCCAATTCCAACCGAATGATAGAGGAAAGATCATTGGTGAAGCAGCTGAACGTGATTGGGCCTAGGACGTAGTTCTTAGAATTCAACTAATTCCATATTGAAGTCTACTGTAGAGACTGCAGATCCTCACCTCAGTTGTGTTGATGGCTGATGCTTCAGAACTGGTAGGGCTTCCAAGCAAGCTGTTCTATATGGCGACAACACTGGCCTCTCATTGTTGGATAAAACATTACCCAGGTATATTCTGTGTAGATAAAAAGGAAAAGTCCAGTCTGACCATTTACTGATGCATCAGTGACAGTGCCAATGCGTCACACTTGCTCACTGATGACCTGGTCACTGATGTTCAATTGAAATTTTGCCAGAAACACTCAGCTGCAGACCTCATTACTGCCTTTGCTCCAACATGGATGAAAGAACTTGATTTCCAGAGTTAAGGTGCGAGTGGCTGACTTTGGTATGGAGGCAGCATTTAACTGAGTTTGCACTAAGGATTCCTAATTTAATTGAAGATAATGGCAATTAGGAAAGCTCTCACTGATTGAAGTCACAAAGAAATATGGTTGTCGTTGTAGGTTAATCACGTTAGCTCCAGGTCATTGCTGTGGGAGATTTCTTCCCAGCAGTGTCCTGAGCCCAATCACCTTGAGCTGCACCATCAATGCTTTTCAGCCCTTTAAAATTTGAGATGTTCACTGATCATTGTACAGTGTTTAGTTCCATTCTCAGTTTCTCAGATAATGAAACAGTTCATGGCCAAATGTAACAAGATATGGATGATAAATAGAAAGATTTATGCCATTCAAGTGCCTGGAAATGACTATCTCCAACAAGAGAGAGTTTAGCCAGCTTCCTCTGAATTCAGTGGTGTTACCATTGTCGAATTTCCATCGTCTGGGAAGAATGATCACTCACTAGAATTTTAACTGGACCAGAACAATAAATGTCTGTGGCTACAGGAGCAGGTCATAACTTGGTGCTGAATACTGACAAGTGATTCGCCTCATGAATTTTCAACATCTTTCCACCGTCAATAAGGCACCATTTTGCAGATAGAATATACCCCACTATCTTGTTGCAGTGCACCTACAATAATTGTCAAGTTCAACACCACCTGGGGGAGAGGAAGCAATGTTAGTACAATGGAGATACAGCGTACTTTAGGAAAGGAATCAAGGCAAAAGGAGTTCAGTCATGTTGAGTTTCAAGGGAATAAGGTAATGCTGGGTTGCCTCTAATGCGAAGAATATAATAGGGAAGATAGCTGAGTTAGGGGCATTGATTGACATGTTGAATTGCGATGTTGTTGCGACCTCAGAGACATGGTTGAAGAAGGGGAGCATCGGGAGCTCAACATTCGGTGTATAAGATTTCGGACAGGAGAGAGTGTACAAGAGGCAATGGTGTTGCATTATTGACTAAGGATGAGAGGCGAATGAAGACAATTCTGGAAAAAGTCGGTGAAGTCACCATGATTGCTAGTTTTGAGTAGCAGCCTTACCTTGATTACCTTGATTCAACCCCAGATCTGCCTCAGAACTCTTCAACTCCAGGACATCAATGTGGACTTCACCAATTTCCTCATTCCCCCCCCCCCCCCCCCCACCTTACCCCAGTTCCAAACTTCCACCTCTGCACCATCCTCATGACCTGTCCAATCTGTCAATCTTCCTCTCCACCTAGCCGCTCCACCCTCCTCTCTGACCTATCACCTTCCTCCATCCACCAATTGCACTCCCAGCTACCTTCTTCCCCAGCCCCATCCCCTCCCATTTATCTCGCCACCCCCGAGGCTTCTAGCCTCATTCCTGATGAAGGGCTCCTGCCCATAATGTCGATTTTCCTGTTCCTTGGATGCTGCCTGACCTGCTATGCATTTCCAGCACCACTCTTACCTTGATCAATAGCCAGCAACCAGAACCAGAGAGGCTGGAGGGAGGAGATGGCAACTGGAGCACAGGGCAAGTAGCAGCCTTACCCTGATCCATTTCATTGGGAGTATCGAGGGAGCTGCAGTTGGTCACATTCACAAGTTCAAAAGTGACGGCTTGGACAGAAGGGCTTTCTGATTGTTAAATAGTAGTCAAGTAATTTCTTATCTTTAATTTCCATGAATCTTTTCATACTGTAAGGTTTGGAGAAGTGTGATTTCAACTCGTGATGGGATAGTTTAGTACTGAAATTTAGAAGAGTACCTAGAACTTTGTTTACAGAATAGTGTATTTAATATTTTTTAATGAGAGTCTAATACTTGGGACCATTTAGTTAGCTGTAAATTAATTTAATAGAAATGTATTTTTAATAACTAGCGCTCGAGAGTAAAAATGGCAGTCAGCGGGATCGTATGCTTCTTCTCTGGAATGTGGGAAACAAGAGACAGTTTGAACATAGCTGACAATTCCATCTGTTTGAAGTGTGTCCAATTACAGTTTCTATCAGGTTGCATGGATATGTTGGAGCTGCCATTGGACAAACTTAAAAGCATGTAGGAGGCAGAAAGCATCATTGGCAGGGGTTTCAGGGATGTGGTCACACCCAAGGTTCAGGCAGAAAGACGGAGGACCGTGAGGAGAGGCAGGCAGGAGTTCTCTGTGGCTATTCCCCTCTCTAACAGGAATATTGTTTTGGACACTGTTGGGGGATGACCTAATCACAGGATGGCAACAGCAGCAGCCAGAGCAGTGGTACCACAGCTAGCTCTGTTTTATAACAGGAAGGGTCAAAGTGCTGTAGAGCAGAGATAACAAGGAACTCAATAGTCAGGGGCATAGATTGGCATTTCTGTGGCTGCCCAGAGGGTCAAGGATGGTGTCTTGCCTCCCTGGGTGCCTCTGGGTGGGTGTGGACATCCTCAAAAGGCAGGGTGAGCAGCCAGATTTTGTGGTACATGTTGCTACTAATGACATAGGAGGAAATGTGATGAGGTCCTGCAAAGGAAGTTTAGGGAATTAGGTGGGAAGTTGAAAAGTGGACCGTTCTGGTTACAATCTCAGGTTTACTTCCCGTGTGTTGTGCCAGTGAGGCTAGGAATGCAAAGATAGGACAATTAAGTATGTGGCTAAAGAGCTAGTGTAGGAGGTATGTGGATTATTAGAACATCTTTGTGAGCAGATGGAACCTATACAAGAAGGGCAGGTTGTACCTAAATGGAAGGGACACAAATACCCTGACAGGGAGGTTTGCTAGTGCCACTCAGGAGGGTTTAAAACAGCGTGGGAGGGGGTCAGGAATCAGAGCAGTACGTCAGCAAGTAAAATGACCGAGGAGGAGTCTGAGACTAAGACCAGTGAGATTAGGAGGAAAGAACAGACAGGGAGGGATGACTGAACACTGCAGGAATGGCAGTCTGAGGTATATTGTTTTAATATGAGGGTTATGACCGGTAAGGCAGATGAATATAGAGCTTGGATTAACACATATAACTATGATGATGTAGCTATTATAGAAACTTGGTTGAGAGAGGAACGGAATTGGCAGTTTTGGAAGTTTTGGGCGAGATTGAGAGGGATAGAATGGAGGTGGGGGAGTTGTGTTGTGTTCCTGATAAAGGGGAAATATCACAACTTTACTGAGAGAAGATACCTTTCAGGGCTCATCCACCCATATGGGTAGAGTTCAGGAATAGCAAAGGTGCAATAACTTTGATGGGGTTGTACGCAGGCGTCCCAACAGTTGGTGGATGATGGTGAAATAGATATGTGGACAGATTGCGGAAGTGATGGCCCAGTGGTATTATCAATAGAATATTAATCCTGAGAACCTGGTACTGTTCAGGGGACCTGAATTTGAATCCTGCCATGGCAGAGGGTAGAATTTGAATTCAATAAATGTCTGGAATTAAGAGTCCAATGATGACCATGAAACTATTATCAATGATCACATTCACTAAATGAGTTCAGCGACAGAAACTGCCATCCTTACCTGGTCTTACATGACTTCAGGCCCTCAGCGATATGTGGTTGACACTTAATTGCCCTCTAGGCAATTAAAGATGGTTGATAAATGCTGGCCTAGCCAGCAATACCCTCTTTCCATGAATTAATAAGAAAAATAAAATCAGGATGGATAATAAATGCTGGCCTGGCCACTGATCTCCACATCCTGTGAATGAATAAAAATATCTATGGAAAAATGTAAATACAGAGGGGCTGTTGTGGGTAATTTTAACTTCCTTAATGGGACTTCCTTAGTTGACTGGGATTCCCTTAGTGCCAGGGGCTTGGACGGGAGCAGAAATTGTTAGGTGTACCCAGGATTTTTTTTTGAATCAATATGTAAATTAGTCAAAATAGGGAAGGGACCAATGTGACATGGTATTGGAGAGTGAGCCCTGCTAGGTGATTGAGGTTTCAGTGGGGGAGCATTTGGGAACAGTGAGCTTAATTTTGTAAGTTTTAAGTTACTTATGGCTAAGGATAAGTGTAGTTCTTGGCTGAAAGTATTAAACTGGGGTAAGGCTAACTATGACAATATTAGGCAGGAATTAGTTTGGTTCTTTGAGGGTAAATCCGCATTTACCATTTGGGAATTTTTAAAGGCCAATTGACAAGAATGTTCCTGTGACAATGAGGGATGAGGATGGCAAGGTTCAGGAACCTTAGATGATAAGAGAAATGGTGAGCTTAGTCAAAAAGAAAAAGGAAGCATATGTAAGATTTAGGAAACTGAGGACAGACAGACCCCTCAAAAAATATAAAGAAAGCAGGAAAAGAGGTTAAGCAAAGAGCTAAAAGGGTTAAAAGCTGCCACAAAATCCTTGGCAATCAGAGTTAAGGAAAATCCCAAGGCATTTGAGATATATAAGGAGCAAGAGGTAACTTGGGAAAGGGTAGGTCCACTCAAGGACAAGGGAGGGCATTTATACTTGGAGCCAGAAGAGGTGGGTGAGGTCCTTACCGAATACCGTTCTGTGCATTGGTATTCACAAAGGAGAAGGACATGGTAGATGGTGAGTCTGGAGAGAGGTATGTTGATACTCCAGGGCATGTGGATATGAAAAAAAAAGGTGTTGGGTGTTTTGAAAAGTATTAAGGTAGATAAATCCCCAGAATCTGATGGGATCTATCCCAAGAAACTGAAGGAGGTAAGGGTGAAAATTGCTGAGGCTTTGTACAAAATCTTTGTATCTTCTTTAGTCACAGGAGAACTTCCAGTAGACTGGAGAATAGTTAATGTTGTTCCTTTGTTTAAGAAGGGTAACAGGGATAATCCAGGAAATTATAGGATGGTAAGCCTCACATCAGTGGTAGATAAATTATTGGAGAAGATTCTTAGGGGTATCATTGACTTATATTGGAAAAACGTAGACTTCTTAGTGATAGGCAGCAGGCTATGTGTGGGGGAGGTAGTGTCTGACAAACTTGATTGAGTTTTTTGAGGAAATGACAAAGATGATTTATGAGGTGGTGGGTGATGTTTACAAGGGCTTTAGCAAGGCCCTTGACAAGATCCCTCATTGAAAACTGGTACAGAAGTTGAAGTCGCATGTGTCACATGGATCCACAGTGAGCTCAGAAAATGGATACAGAACTGGATTGGTTGTAGAAGACAGAAATTAGCGGTGGAAGGGTGTTTTTCTGACTGGAGATCTGTGACCAGTGGTATTTCTCAAGATCAGTACTGTGACCCCTGTTGTTTGTATCAAGAAGGCAGCTCATTACAACCTCCAAGGGAGGTTCTGTTGGAACTGTACAGAACTTTAGTTAGCCCACAGCAGGAGTACTGTATGCAGTTCTGTCAGGAAGGATATGATTGCACTGGACGGGCCGCAGAGGACATTCACCAGGAAATTGCCTGGGATGAAAGCAGTTTAGCTATGAAGAGAGGCTGGATAAGCTTAGGTTGTTGTCTTTGGAGCAGTCAGTGACAAGGGTAATAATTTTAAGATAAAAGGCAGAAGTTTAGAGGGGATTTAAGGAAAAACCTTTTCACCCAGAGGATGTTTGGGGTCTTGAATGCACTGCCTGGGCTGGTAGCTGAGATGGGAAACTTCAACAGCATTTAAAAAAAATTGGATTCAAGTCTATAGGCCAATTACTGGAAATTGGGACGACTGGATTTAGTACACTTTTGTTCATTCGGACTCAATGGGCCAAAGGGCCTCCTCTGTTCTTTATAATTCATTCATTTTTACCTTTGGCACAGAATAGTTGTAGTTCATCTTATTTACTGGGTGCACTGCAGTAATACTTGAAAGTTTCTTCAACAATGACTCTCAAGTTAGTGACCTTTACCACATAGAAGAACAAACAGATGATCCCTGGCATCTTTAAGATCCTTTTTGAGTAACACACCAACCAGCTGTGGAAACATATATCGTCATTCCTTTATTGCTAGGTCAAAGTCCTGGGGGTCCTTGCTTTACTTAACAGCACAATGAAAAATATTGGACGAAATGTACTGCAGTAATTTGTGAAGGTGTTTCACCACCATTTTCTCAATAAATAATGGCTTTATCAACCCTATTCACATCTTGTGAATGAATAAATGTGTGGGGAAAATATCTTTTGGTTGCGCAACAGTATTTTGATAGGTTACAGAAGATGTTATGTGAAGGCTGGTTGTGTGGGATAGTGTGGAGTTGGAAAAGCACAGCAGGTCAGGCAGCATCTGAGGAGCAGGAGAGTCAATGTTTTGGGTATAAGTCCTCTGTCAGGAAGCCCTGATGAAGGATTTATGTCTGAAACGTCGACTTTTCTGCTCCTCAGATGCTGCCTGACCTGTTGTGCTTTTCTGACTCCACAGTTTCAGACTCTGACTCTCCAGCATCTGCAGTCCTCACTTTCTCCTGGTTGTGTGGAATGTTGAGGACTCGGGATATTAGTCCAAGATGTGTAAGAAGCAGAGGAAGGGGGTTGCTGTACAAGGTGGAAAAGGAAGGCAACCTATTTACAGATCCAATCAACTGCAACTGATTGGGTATTCAAGGTCTTCACGACAAAATGGTTTTGTAGTCGAGATAAAATGGAAACAGCCTTTGCAGGACAGATGATGGTGATTTAAATAGTTGTGGGATTCTGTGAGCCTACAATGTAAGCCAATTGAAAGCCCACCACTGGAGATGGAGGACAAAATCCAGAAGGAGAACAGAGGAGTCAGAATTAGACCATCTGAACGTGAGGAAAGTGGAGAAGCTTGCCAATGTCGTGTTTGGTAAGCTGTTAAACTCCAGCAGTACCTTTATGCACAGATGAGAGTCTGTCCCTGAGGAGACATTGTATGTTTTTAAAGAGGAAACAAATTCTGCCTGTGCATATTTCTTAGTGTCTTGATCTAGCTTAATGAGGGGGCTTAACTGCATTTCACTTTTGTAATTGACCATCAGGAAAAAAAAAACCTGCAGCCTAGAAATTCCAGACCCGCAAAACTGAATTATTGTATTGACTCTTGGTTTAGATAGTTTGTATCTGAAGCCTTCACTGAATCCTTTCAGTTAAATTACATAGTTAGCTTTCTGGTGCCTTCATGACAGAAAGATTAGTTCTATTTCAATTCTTATAATGTCTGTACCAACTCTCCATCTCCCTGCAGAGGAAATTTTTAGGCATAATATTTATATCTCATTTTAGGGACATTGAATTTGATCTTGGTGGACCTGTCTCCAGATCAGAAGGTTGTGTTTTCAAACCATATCAAGCTCAGGGGAATTACTTCTGGTACAGTGGTAATATCCCTATCTCTGAGCCTGGAGGCCTGGGTTCAAGTCACATTTGCTCGAGGGGTATATACTGACATCTCTCAGTAGTTTGATTAGAAAATATCTGAAACTTTGATCTGTTTGAACATTTTAGGCTCCTGCCGTGAACCTAAACTTGGATATAAGTAAGCTTAATGATTCCATTGGTTACGACGAGAATGAAGTTACTGACCTGGAAAATTCATTTTGCTTGATTTAGCCAAGAGAGCAATTACCTTTGTGTGCTTGTGCCCAATCCATTTGCTTTTGAAGGTGACATGGAAGCCTGCACTTGTATTTAATTTTTACCTAATCTCTTTTGTAAATGGGAGACATAATTTATAAAGTAAAAACATGTCTTTGAGGGTATAACTAGTTTGATGGATTAAAAAAAATCCAGTATGTAGCATATTTTACTTTTCAAAAGGTAGTTGATAAAGTGCTGGACAAAAAGTCAATGTGCAAGTTAAACCTTAAAGTTGTGATGTCAGCATGGCAGAAAATTAGTTAACTGACGGATGGTTGGGTAAAATGAGGCACTTTTAAGTAGCAGAATGTAACTGGAGTGCTACAGGAATTTGTACTGTGGCCGTAGCTATTTACTATGTATATGTTTATGACAGATTACAACGAGATCTTGATTAGATGGGTAGTGGGTTGAGGAATGGCAGATGGAGTTTAATTTACATAAGGTGCTGCATTTTGGTAAAGCAAATCTTAGCAGGACTTATACACTTAATGGTAAGGTCCTAAGGGAATGTTACTGAACAAAGGCCTTGGAGTGCAGATTCATAGCTTCTTGAAAGTAGAGTCACAGGTAGATAGGACAGTGAAGAAGGCATTTGGTATACTTTCTTTTATTGGTCACAGTATTGAGTACAGGAGTTGGGAGGTCATGTTGTGACTGTACAGGACATTGGTTAGGCCACTTTTGGAATATTGTGTGCAGTTCTAGTCTCGTTCCTATTGGAAGGGTGTTGTGAAACTTGAAAGTGTTCAGAGAAGATCTACAAGGATGTTGCTAGGGTTGGAGGATTTAAGCTATGGGGAGAGGTTGAATAGGCGAGGGCCGTTTTCTCTGGAGCATCAGAGGCTGAGGGGTGACTTTATAAAATCATGAGGAACATGGATAGGGTAAATAGACAAAGTCTTTTCCCTGGAATGGGGTATCCAAAGTTGGACAGCATAGGTTTAAGGTGAGAGGGGAAAGGTATAAAAGAGACCTAAGGGGCAACTTTTTCACGCAGAGGGTGGTGCATGTATGGGATGGATTGCCAGAGGAAGTAGTGGAGGCTAGTACAATTGCAACATTTAAAAGGCATCTGGATGGGTACATGAACAGGAAGGGTTTGGAGGGACATGGGCTGGGTGCTGGCAAGTGAGACTAGATTAGGTTGGGATATCTGGTCGGCATGGATGGATTGGACCGAAGAGTCTGTTTCCATGCTGTACATTTCTATGACTCTGTGACTCTATGAAGCTTGAATATTTTGGGCACCTGCTGTGCAGAACTCCGAGAGCAACATCGAGTTATATTAAAGGGATGTTGAATGAATAAGTTTTTCACACTTGTTTACTCCTTTGCACACATCTACCAAAAAGTGAAGCATAACCTGTTGGTTAGCAGACCATGTATTTTTGTTCCTTTACTGTTTTTGTCTTATGTGAATGACATGGTCATGAAGCAAAAAAAGGTTGCTGGGTAACGGAATGTGCTGTAAACTGTTGTCTTTCAGTTGTGCATTCAGTGAACTAGGAATTTGGGCATTTCTGTCACTTGTTCACTGGTCTCACTAGTTATTAGAATCTATCTTTAAAATTGTTTCCAGTTGGCGAAAGCAGGACTCTTGATATCAGAAACCCATTTCACTAGGACAGTTGTGTCTGTGTGGGCCAATTTTAAACAGGTGGCCTTATAATTTAATTGCAAGGCAGTGTTTCTTACACCTTTTACTGTGGATACAATATAGATCCTTCCTCAGTGTTGCATTATACTATTTTTCCAATCTGTCTCTGCTGCTTCACCTTCTCTTAAGCCAAACTTTCTAAATTTGTAGTTGGTGTAGGTGAAATATAGCCAAAACAAAAGGAAAATCTAGCCATGTTAGACAGTTACAATTCTATTTGTGTTCCAAAGGCTTAGTGATGGAGAAGATATTCATTGGAGGTATGTATGGAATTTGCAAACCAGTCTCATTATACAGACTTTAAAGAGTGATTGGATAAATACACTGTGAGTAATGAAATAAATTCCTCTTGAAGGAACTGGCCTTATTTTGGGCAAGGAATAGGCAGGTTGAAGAACATTGTTTTCACCAAGGGAAGTGGCACATCCATTGGAGATAAAAGAAGCTGCAAGGTTACAAGAGGAACATCCTGGATTGCTCACTGACTATCATGGCTAGAACTCGGGCCCAAAGAATTAGACAGGAAGAAATGGAGTCTTTGAAATAGAGATGATGATGAAGAAATTCAGTTTTTGGATGCAATTTCAAAAATTTAACTAAAACGGTCAAGGTGAAAAGAACAATGTTGAGATGTTTACCCCATATTTTTTAATAAAAATGCAACTAACAGCTTCAATATTGAAAACATTGTACCATTGTTGGTCTTTTCATGAGTTCCTGCTACTGATAGTTTGTTTAAACTCTTGGAGCTGCTAACAGTCTGTGTGAGTTGTTCTTGAAACAGTAAAGTTTTCAAAGCTGTAAACTCACTTGGTTTTTTTTTGCAAAATTTCATCTCTGAGCGTTGGATTTTTGACAGTTGTACCTCTTGGTGCCAAACAGTAATGCTCACCGCTGATCGCTGTTTGGTGTTTCTGGGTAAAAGGATGCTCCTCTTCCTTTCATTGGTCTAGGGGTCCATTTGGTTTACTTTGGTACTGGAGGAACCACTGATGACTCTGAATAGGAACAGCTCTTTCCTCAACAAAATATCATTTATTGCATGGCACTAGTTAGGTACAAGTTACCTTAACCAATTAGAAGGGAGGCTGTGGCATAGTAGTAATGTCACTGGTTTCATAATCCAAAATCCCACTCACTTTGGATGTGAGTTAAAATCACATCACGACAAATAGTAAAATTTGAATCGAATAAAAATGTAAATTGTAGGGCCTTTGTGGCACAATGGTAGTGGTCATATCTCTGGGCTAGGGGCCCCAATTTCAAGTCCCACCTGGTTCAGAAGTGTTTAATAATATCTTTGAACAGTTTAATTAGAAAATAAATACATTAGCCAGTTAGACATTGTTACTGAGTCTATTGGGAGATGTGGTAACAAATCTGTCCCCTTTAAAATCCAAAACTTTCTCCTAATATCACCACCTAATATTGTGTGGCATCATCAAGTTGGTTAGATCACCTCCAACAGTAAGTATGCCTTCGTTGGTTATGATGTAATTCATGGATGTTTCAACCTTAAATACCTGCATCTCTGTCTCCTTTTGTTTTGCGATGTTCCTGGAAATCTATGCTTGATAAAGTTTTTGGTTAGTCATCGTATCCGTCTGCAGTTCATTGCTAAAGTTTGTCTAATAGTGCTTGTTTGGAATGCCTTGCTCTGGTTTTACCACATTAAATGTTGTGAGTAAATGTTGTTTCACATGGTTGTATAAAACTGTGTTATACAGAGGAACCTTGATTATCCGAAGGATGTGGGCAGAGAGTAATTCATCCTGTTAATTGAGTTCCGGATAATCAAATGACGGATAACATAATTTAGCCAAGCTTCGGGACCTTGCAGTCTTGCCAGAAAGTCAGAAATTCAGACATTCGAATGCAGGATAATAGAGGTTCCTTGTACATGATTCTGAACCCAACCCTTTAAGACTGCCATGACGTGATAATTATTTGATCTGGTAGCAGTCCACTTGTGGACTTGCAAATGGTCTCCTGGAAAATGTTATAAATTAATTTAATTTGATGTGCTTGGACAACCTACTTAGACTATTTTAAAAATGTTTTTATTCAACCCATTTGCCTAATCAACCTGTTCAGAGAGGTTATGACTCAACTCTGGAGCAGTTGGGACTTGAACCTGTGTCTGTGTGTTCAGTGGTAGGGATGCCACAAGAGGTCCCCTCCTATTTATGTTTTTTGTTAAATTTAACTTACTTTTTTAATCAATTTGGAGCAGGTGAGATTTGAACCTGGGTCTCCCATTCCAGGTTAGAAACACTGCCACTGCAGCACAAGAGGGGCCCTATTTTTGATTTTGAATCATTTTCAGGTGTAAATCAATTAAATGTAAAATTACAACCTCTTACATGATAATTGATGAAGTTTCATACTTGCGGGTCTATGTGTGTAAATATAATATATATTGAGCACCTTAAGTACAATATGACGCAAATGATCCTTTGAAGGAGAGATAGCAAGCCAAGTTTCTTTTATTAACAGCCTTCTATCTCACATATAGACAGACACAGATGCACAACTGCATTTACTCACACAGGCTAACACACAATTTATCCAGGATGAACATTACTTCAGAAGTTGCTTTGAAATGCTGGTAGTTCAGCCTCATTTCATTATGTAATAAATTTTGCTGAAAATGTTTAATATTAGCATCCCTAGTTGCCAATTCCCTAATCTGAATACAGAAAAAGCATTCTAAAAGCCACATGCTCTTTGCCACTGTATGTGAACAAGCCTATTTTGGAGGATTAGCGCTTTTTAATGACCTTAATCCTCTCTCAGTCATTCTTTTTACATTCGTCTTAATTTTAGTTTTGTAGCAATAACAGCTTATACTTGCAGGGTATATTGTGTGGTTCTAAATTAACAAAATATTTATATCTAAAATAAGCTTATGCCATGACATTTATTAAAACTATTTAAAGCGCCTACAACATCAGATTCTACTGAGAGGCTGTTACAAAATAAAGGTCAGATTTTCCTGCTGCAAAAATCTTTAGGGAGCAGTCTGGGGTAGTATTTTCTTATCAAGTGGCCTTGGAAGACAGTTTGGATTGTTTTGGGATTTGCTGTACTTCTACATATAAATTTTTTTGTACGCATGACAGTCTAACTTAAATAGAAATATATCTGTTTGATATTTAAAGTGAGGACACAATTCAGTTTCCAAGAAATAGGTTTATATTATTTCAAAATGTTGCCACTTTAAACAGTTTAATTGTGCTTTGAGAATTCTAGTTGTCAACCAAAACAGTTCTCAACTGATTTAGTTTGGGAATGTGTTGAGTAAGTGGATGGAGGATTGGAAGACATGGCACCAGAGTAACTACTTGCATTGGACCCAGTTACTGGGTATCTACTTCATTCTAGCTATGACTGATGAAAGGGAAATAAAATATAATATAAATTTAGCATTTTTGTGCTTATAATATTCGTGATAAAAGGATAAAATGTTCAGCTTGATAAGTCACTTGGACTGTTATAATTGTCGGAAATGTTTAGAAGGAGAAACTAAGGACTGCAGATGCTGGAGATCAGAGCTGAAAAATGTGTTGCTGGAAAAGCGCAGCAGGTCAGGCAGCATCCAAGGAGCAGGAGAATCAACGTTTCGGGCATAAGTCTTTCTTCAGGAATGAGGAAGGTATGCCAAATAGGCTAAGATAAAAGGCAGGGAGGAGCATTGGAAATACGATAGGTGGAAGGAGGTTAAAGTGAGGGTGATAGGCCGGAGAGGGGGTGGGGGCGGAGAGGTCAGGAAGAAGATTGCAGGTCAAGAAGGCGGTGCTGAGTCCGAGGGTTGGGACTGAGATAAGGTGGGGGGAAATGAGGAAGCTGGAGAAATCTGCATTCATCCTTTGTGGTTGGCGGGTTCCTAGGCGGAAGATGAGTCACTCTTCCTCCAGGCGTCGTGTTGCCATGTCTGGCGATGGAGGAGGCCAAGGACCTGCATGTCCTTTGCGGAGTGGGATGGGGAGTTAAAGGGTTCCGCCACTCCCAGCATCTTCCCCTGCAACCGCAAGAAATGCATAACTTGCACCCCCCCAATTCCCTCCAAGGCCCCAAGGGATCCTTCCATATCCATCACAAATTCACCTGCACCTCCACACACATCATTTACTGCATCTGCTGCACCCGATGTGGCCTCCTCTTCATTGGGGAGACAGGCCGCCTACTTACAGAATGTTTCAGAGAACACCTCTGGGACACCCGGACTAACCAACCTAACCACCCCGTGGCTGAACACTTTAACTCCCCTTCCCACTCCGCCAAGGACGTGCAGGTCTTTGGCCTCCTCCATCGCCAGACCTTGGCAACACGACGCCTGGAGGAAGAGCACCTCATCTTCCGCCTAGGAACCCTCCAACCACAAGGGATGAATGCAGATTTCTCCAGCTTCCTCATTTCCCCTCTCCCCACCTTATCTCAGTCCCAACCCTTGGACTCAGCACCGCCTTCTTGACCTACAATCATCTTCCCGACTTCTCCGGCCTATCACCCTCACCTTAACCTCTTTTCACCTACTGGATTCCCACCGCCCCTCCCCCAAGTCGCTCCTCCCTACGTTTTATCTTAGCCTGCTTGGCACACCTTCCTCATTCCTGAAGAAGGGCTTATGCCCGAAACATCGATTCTCCTACTCCTTGGATGTTGTCTGACCTGCTGCGCTTTTACAGCAACACATTTTTCAGTGGAAATGTTCAGAAGCCTATCATTCAGTCGTGAAGTATTCCTGTGTGGCACATGTATACATTATATGGCACAATTAATTTTATCATTGTCCATCATATACGACTATGAAAAGCTCAGACTCTAACACAATAAAGCTGCATGCTGTAACAATTGTTTGTCCTTATTCATCAAGTCAATAGAGAATTGAGTTTTATAATCTTCTTGCCTTTGCAGATGGTGACGATGACCCACAAATATCATGGGTAGCTTCATCGCCCTCCAGTAAAGATGTTGCATCGCCCTCCCAGATGCTAGGAGAAGGCTGTGATCTTGGCCTGGTGGATGAAGAAGGAGGAACCGGTTTGCCCTACCCATGCCAATTTTGTGACAAGTCATTCAGCCGTTTGAGTTACCTTAAGAGGCATGAGCAAATCCACAGTGACAAACTTCCTTTCAAGTGTACATTTTGTAGCCGCCTATTCAAACATAAGCGAAGTCGTGACCGTCACATCAAACTTCACACTGGAGATAAAAAGTACCACTGTCACGAGTGCGAAGCAGCTTTTTCTCGCAGTGATCATCTCAAAATCCACTTGAAAACTCACAGCTCAAGTAAGCCGTTCAAGTGCACAATTTGTAAACGTGGGTTCTCATCCACAAGTTCATTACAGAGTCATATGCAGGCTCATAAGAAGAACAAAGATCATATTACGAAGCTTGAGAAGGAGATGAAGAAAGAAGATGTCGTTTGCGATTATTGTGATGAAACATTTAATCAAGTTGAAGACTTGGAGAAACATATAGCAACAAATCACCCACAGATTTGTGAGAAAGCAGAGTTGCAATGCATCCATTGCCCTGAAGTATTTGCAGAAGAAAATGCATTGATAAATCACATTGACCTAGCCCATGGGAATAAGAAACATAAATGTCCGATGTGCCCAGAACAGTTTCCTACGGTGGAGGAAGTCTATTGCCACTTGGATAGCCACAGACAACCGGATTCTAGTAATCATAGCATAAGTCCTGATCCTGCTACAGGAAGTGCAGCCTCAATGAGTAGCACAACCCCAGATTCTAGTGCTTCAGTAGAACGAGGGTCCACACCCGATTCTACCCTAAAACCATCTAGAAGTCACAGGAAACCTTCAGGATCTTTGGAAAGAGAAGGAAGTCAAAACTCTTGGTCACCAAAAGTCACCTATAGCTGCCCATATTGCTCGAAGCGAGATTTCAGTAGCTTGGCTGTCTTAGAAATTCATTTAAAAACTATTCACTCAGATAAACCTCAGCAAGGTCACACATGCCAATACTGCCTTGATTCACTTCCCACTTTGTATAACTTAAATGAGCACGTCCGAAAAGTCCACAAAAATAACGTTTTTCCAGTAATGCAGTTCACCAGTACGTCAACATTTCACTGCAATTACTGTCCGGAAATGTTTGCAGACTTGAATAGCTTGCAGGAACACATACGAATTACACATTGTGTTCCAAATACTCTCTCCCAAGATGGAAACCATACTTTCTTCTGTTCTCATTGTTCGCTGGGATTTCTTACAGAGTCTTCACTCTCAGACCACATTCAACAAGCTCACTGCAATGTAGGAAATCCCAAGCTGGAGTCTCCCGCACTCCAAGCTACACAGTCCTTCATGGAAGTTTACTCTTGTCCATATTGCACCAATTCACCCATTTTTGGCACCATTCTTAAGCTCACAAAGCACATCAAGGAAAACCATAAGAACATTCCACTAGCAGCAAACAGTGGCAGAAAATCGAAGTCAGAGCAAAGTCCTGTTTCTTCTGATGCTGAAGTCTCTTCTCCCAAAAGACAGAGGTTGTCAGCAAGTGTACCATCACTGTCAAATGGGGAATACCCATGCAATCAATGTGATCTCAAGTTCTCTTCTTTTGAAAGTTTCCAAAGCCATCTGAAGTCACATTTGGAAATTCTTCTGAGGAAGCAATCCTGTCCTCAATGTAAAGAGGATTTTGATTCCCAGGAGACCCTGTTACAACACCTCACCATACACTACATGACAACTTCGACTCATTATGTCTGTGAGAGCTGTGATAAGCAATTTTCTTCAGTTGATGACCTACAGAAGCACTTGCTGGATATGCATACTTTTGTTCTATACCACTGCACGTTGTGCCAAGAAGTGTTTGATTCCAAGGTCTCCATCCAGGTGCATTTGGCAGTGAAGCACAGTAATGAAAAGAAGATGTATCGCTGCACAGCATGCAATTGGGATTTCCGAAAGGAAGCAGATCTTCAACTTCATGTCAAGCATAGCCATTTAGGTAATCCAGCAAAAGCCCGTAAATGTATATTCTGTGGTGACACATTCAGTACAGAAGTGGAACTGCAATGCCATATTACAACACACAGTAAAAAATATAACTGTAAATTTTGCAGTAAGGCCTTCCATGCCATTATTTTGCTAGAAAAGCACTTAAGGGAGAAACACTGTGTGTTCGACAATAGCAGCCAGAATGGTACCGCAAATGGAATTGTATCATGTAACAAAAGAGTGGAAACCGATCTTCAGAACATACTGATGAAAAGTCAGGAAGCTCTAAACAGTCACGAAGCTAGTGAAGATGATATTGATGCTTCAGAACCAATGTATGGCTGTGATATCTGTGGTGCAGCATATACTATGGAGGCCCTACTGCAGAATCACAGGTTGAGAGATCACAATATTCAACCTGGAGAAGATGATTGTTCACGGAAAAAGGCTGAATTCATCAAGGGGAGCCATAAATGCAACATCTGTGCTAGGACATTTTTCTCGGAGAGTGGCCTCCGAGAGCATATGCAGACCCATCGTGGACCTGCTAAGCACTACATGTGTCCTATTTGTGGTGAAAGGTTTCCTTCCCTTCTAACGCTGACTGAGCACAAGGTCACACATAGCAAAAGTCTTGATACGGGAACTTGCAGGATCTGCAAAATGCCATTGCAGAGCGAAGAGGAATTCATCGAGCATTGTCAGATGCATCCAGACCTGAGAAACTCTCTCACAGGGTTCCGTTGTGTAGTTTGCATGCAGACAGTCACCTCTACTCTTGAGCTGAAAATTCATGGAACATTCCACATGCAAAAGTTGTCGGGAAACTCTGCATCATCATCTCCAAATAACCAGAGTCATCAGAGACTCTACAAGTGTGCTTTATGCCTGAAAGAGTTTAGGAGCAAACAGGACTTGGTGAAACTTGACATCAATGGCTTGCCCTATGGCTTATGTGCAAGTTGCATGAACAGAGGTACCAATGGTCAATCTTCAAATGTAACTCAGCAGGAAAACAGTGAACGAACCAGTGTCAGTCTTCGGTGTCCTGATTGTGCAGTTAAATTTGAAACTGTCGAGGATCTGGAGAGTCATATCCAGATAGACCATAGAGAAATGACACCAGAGACAAGTAGCCAGAAAAAGTCATCACAGGCTTCACCTGCTCCAAGGGTAAGCAAATAAAAATATCTGTATGTTAAGAATAGGAAGTAAATTTGATTTGAATGCAAGTATTACTTAGTAAGGCAGTGTAACTAAATATGTAGAGTAATAAACTTATGATTTTCCTTTTTTATTGATTTAGCTTTGCAGCATGCTTTTTTTAAATAAGAATTTTGGAAACATTTCAGTTTGATACAATATTGACTGCAATTAATAATTTTAAAGTGCAATTCAGTTTGAATGAATTTAAGTTAGTGTACAAATTTCAATGGCCAGTGAGGTTAGTTAGCCAACTTGGTTAGATGGCTAAGGTATAGTTTAGCACAGGTCTGATTCCTGTCTGGCTGACTTTGCGATGAATGTGCTTCCTTCCCCTGCTCCTGAACCTGAAAAGCAATGGTAAACCAATCAGAACACTGCCAAGAGAAACAGGTCAAGATGAAGCATCACCAGATAATAGGCAGAGCACATTAGATGAGTGTCATCTTTAAATATACAATGCAAAATGAATACATTTAGTAATCAAATGAGTAAATAATAGTTTCCTTCATCTTATAATTGTCGGACAGAAGAAGACCTACCAGTGTATCAAGTGCCAGATGACTTTTGAGACTGAACGGGAAATACAGATCCATGTTGCAAATCATATGATTGGTAAGAAAAATGTTTTATTTTACCCATTGGAGTCATTTGAATTTCTTTTTTCTTAAGTACAGGTTTTTGAGTAGAGGTTTTGCGAGGAAATGGCTAAAGGCTGTAAGTTATACCAACTATTTTGTTGTGATGTGGATATTTTGGCAGTACTTTGGGCACAGCTGAGATGATATGGTAGGTCAAAGTATTCCAAACTACACTTTGCTGAACATGTCCCTTTTTAGCAATATATTTCTGTAATTCGTGCTTGCTGTAGATTTAATTGGATACCCACAAAATTTCAGTTTCGGTTCTTCAGCTACTCTATTCCGCATTGCACTTTAGTTTTAGTATTAAAATTAATATTTGGTTTTAGTATTAAATCTAATAATATAATTCGAACTTAGTGGTTGGAAGCATCCTCAGCTGGACCTGCTTCTGCTTCCCTGGTGTTAAATGATTTGAGGTTCAGTAGAACCTCTGTTTATACGTTTCAGCATTGCATTTTAAGTGGGGTAATGGAAGCAAAGAGAGAACAGATGCAAACGTTGTTCCAGACACTGTCCAACTATTTTCATATCCCCTCGAGCCATTCTGCACCCTTCACTCTAGCCAATGTTTAGGAACATCGGCAGTAAAGTAGTGTTGACGGTCTTTATTGAAAAAAAAATAACAGAAATCAAAAGAATGAATTTTAAGCATTTTATACTTGAATACCAAAAATAAAGATGAAGCAATGTTTTTGCAATGTACAGTTGCTGGCGAGCAACGAGGGAGATGGTTGTTTTGGGGATTTTTTGGCATGGGTTTGCTGTCTCAAATGAAAGAATGGAGCACTGTAATTGGCCATAGTGTTTAACTGCTGGGGAGAAGAAAAATCAGCAAGGGCTTCTCCCTGTTCGCCATAGAGTACTTGCTGCTGGACACTGTGCGCATGAACATTGGGTGAACTCAGGATCTAGCTCATACGAATTGCTCCCCCTCCACTGCAAGCATGGTAATGCTCAGCTGGGGGATGCACCGAAGACTGCTGGTGCCCTTGGAACTGCATTCCAAGGAAGAGGATAGGAAAGTGGTAAATAACGTACAACGTTTCAGATAATATTATTTATGAATAAACAACAATGTATTTATACTTTTAGGATTAATGGGGACATTACAGTAAATACCTGGCATAAAAACAGAAAACACTCAGCTGGTAAGGCAGCATCTGGGGAGAGAAACAAAGTTGAGGGTTTCAGATTGACCTTTTGATGATTTGTACTCTGCCTGGCACATTGCTGAAATGAGTTTTTAGTTCGTTGGTTAGGCAGTTGGCAAACTGGATATCTTATAGCATAATTTCAGTCACAGTGTGACTAGTTTGAAACCATTCCAGTGAAATATTATGCAATAGATCAAATAAATGCATTTTATTCCCTAAATGTTGCAAGGAAGACTCATATCAGAGTTGAAACATTAACTCTGTTTCCTTCTCCACAACTGTGTGACAGAACTGCTGAGTGTCTCTAGCATTTTCTGTTTTTAATATAAACATTTCATACCATATCTTGTGCTTAGGGATATTGATAATCAGAAATATGAGTTGACAAATTGTGTTAGATTTTACTTAGATTTTCTGTCTGATTTGATGTGGTAATTTGGTAAAATGAGGATGCCTGAAGCGCATCCCCTCAAGATTATCAGTCCCTTTTAAGGCTCTGCAGGATCTGTTCTTAAATGGGTAATGAAGTAAGTGTAGCTAATCTCTTTGACCTTCACCCTGGACATTAACAGTTAGATAAGTTTGTGGTGGATACCGATTGCAGGAGATTGTCTTGGTCGCAACTGAAAGCTGGTATTACTTTAATTACATATAGATTTCTTTAGTGCTGTGGAGTTCAGTTAGTTTTGTTTTTAATTTTATCCAGTTTTGCTGGAATTGATTGGAAGCGTGAATCTCTTGATGGGAAATCCATCTTTTCCTGTCTTGTAAATAATAGATTGAGCGTGCTAGATTGGAGCCACTTCAAGTGAGGGGGGCACAAAGTTTGTTTTTCCTACAATGTGCACGCATCAACTCAAAAGACATTTGGAAAACAGAAGAGTCTTTTATTGATGGTAACTACCTCTCAAAAGTTTGTTATTCACCTTATCCTCTCCTTGCTGCCAGCTTTGGGAAGAGTTGTCAGCTGCTGTCTGAAATAGCCTGCTTCAACCAGGTAAACAGCATTCTTTCTACCAGTTAAGGTCACCACTGTTTTGAAATTCTTGGCCACAGGATTTTTCCAGGTAGTATCTGGTGACCTTTCCCACATTATTCAGTCCACAGCTCACCGCCACATTAAAAAGGTCACTGATTGTCTGTTCAGGAGCGCAACACAATTCACATCCTTCCCGATGGAGCCAAAGAAGCTGAGAGGAAGTGCAAGTTACAGCCTGGTATGGTTCCCAAAGGTGCAAGGAGCAACTGACAGAAGCAGATAGCACTCAAAGTGCTATATGTCAACCTCCTAAACTTTGAGAGTGGGAAAGACTTGTTATTCCATTGGTGTTCACCTATTTAAAATGCCATTGAAATTATCGTATATGTGAATGCCCAATACCAGAAAATTAGCAGGATATTTTTATCATGTGATAATCCACCATATCAGATTCAACATTTTGTGCTATATATCATGCTACTGATTGGCAAACTTACCTGTCCTCTATTGTCATAACTAATGAGTCCAGCTCATTTCCCGCAAATAGAAGGGACAACAGTCAATATGTAGGAGATGCATGCAATCTAAGATATGCCATTGAGAGAACAGAAAATAATTTGTAATTTTGTCACCCTGAGCTCTTCAGAGACTTAGCAGAGTTGTGGTTTCAAAGTAACCATGGATAAAGCAAGAATATTTAAGGGTTTGTTTCAGCAGGACAGGATGAAAGCAATAGGAGGTGAGGTAGCTCTATTAAACTTTGGATCACTCCAGAAATGAGAAGCAATCTGAGTTCAGGTGATAAAACTGTAATGTCAGTTTGATTGGAGTTAAGAAATAGCAAATAAATTAAGGCATTGGTGGGAATAATTTACTTGGTCCCTGACAGTAGATAAATTGTGGCTCAGAGTATAAATATACAAATAGGATTAAAAACAAAGCCCTGGAGAAACTCAGCAGGTGACATCTGTGGAGAGAGAAACACTGAATGTTTCGAGAATGATATGACTTTTACAGAACTGTGTGCGGGGGTCTGTAAGAAAGGTACTACTGTAATTGTGGACAATATTAATGTTCATAAAGATAGGACAAATCAAACTGGCAATGTTGACCTGGAGGAGAGGTTCATAGAGTGTATGCTTGGCAGTTTCTTCAGTGTGTTCTGGAGCCAACTAATAAACTTGCCTTTTAGACTTGTTTTCAAGGCCTATTTTAGACCTTTATTGCATAGTGATATAATAAAGGATCCTTGAGGTAAAAGCAATCGTAACATTGTACAATTTTGCATTTCACTTCATGGTAAGAAATGTGGTTCAAAACTTTAAATAAAGGCATTTACAAGGATAATTAGTCAGAGTTGGTTAAAGTAGATTGAGAAAATATGTTCAATAGTAAAATAACAGAGAAGCACTGGCAGATATTCAAGGAGATATTTCATAATTCTCAGCATAGATATGCTCCATTGAGAAAGAATGTGAATGTTTCTCAGATTCAAGCTGTGGACAACAAAGGACATTAAGGATGGTGTTAAACTAATGTAACAGCGTACAATGTTGTGAGAATTGATGGTGGCCTCGAACATTACAAGAGATTTAGAAGCTAGTAAAGGATGCCTTAAAATAATAAAGTGTGAGAAATTGGAATACAAGATGAAACTAGCAAAAATATAAAACAGTAAAAGCTTCTACAAGTATGTCAAAAGGAAACGCTTATCTAAAATCAGCCTTGGTTTTTTAAAAGCGAAAACCAGAAAATGAAGAAATTGGAAAAATGGAAATGATGGATACTAACAACAGGTGTTTTCTATCTGTCTTCACAATACAGGACACAAAAAACAACTTAACAGTGCTGGCAAAATGGACAAAAAGTAAGGAGCAATTTAAGACTATCACAATCACCAGAGAACAAGTTTCAGGAAAAGTAATGAGGTAACAGTCTCTCAAGTTCCATAGATCTGAGAGTCTGTATCCTAGCTTCTTAAAATAAGATCATTGGCTATTACCAAAATTTCCTCGTCAAAAGTTAAATGACATCAGGTCAAAGTCCAACAGGTTTATTTGAAATCGCAAACCTTTTGAGCCCTGCTCCTTTGCCGGGTGAAGTGACTTTACCTGACAAAGGAGCAGTTCTTAAAAAGCTTGTAATTTCAAATAAAGCTGTTGGGGTATAATCTGGTGTGATGTGACTTCTAACTTTGTCCACCACAGTCCAACACTAGCACCTCCACATCACAATCTCATGAATTCTGAAAAAATCCAAACAGATTGGAAAACCATAAATGTAATGCTATTGTTCAAGAAAGGAGAGAGACAGAAAATAGGAAACATTAGGCCTGTTCTCCTAATATTGAAATTGGGACGATGCTCCATCCATTGTTAATAGAGTAGTAACAGAACATTTTAAAAATCATAAATACAATAAGACTGAGTGAACATAGTTGTGAAAGGAAAATCATGCTTGTCAAGTTCTTTGAGAATGTTGGCAGGGGTACAGTAGATGTTGTGTATTTTTTTCTTTTTAATAGGCATTTAGTAATGTGTCACATTAAAGTGTGCTACCTAAAATAAGAATTGATGGTGTAAGGGATATTAGCAGAAATGGAGGTTATCTCATGAATAGGAAATGGAGAGATGGGATTAATATTTTTCAGTTTGGCAAGGTGTAGCTAGTGGAGTGCCACAGGGTCAATGTTAATATTTCTGATCAATATTAATGACTTAGTTGAAGGGACCAAATGTATTCTGGCCAAATTTGCTGATGATACAAAGGTAGGATGGGAGTTAGATTGTGAGGATGATACAAACAGTCGGCAAAGGAGGGAACTAGGTTGTGATTGTGGAAAGAAATTCTCATTTTGAATGCAACATGGAAAGTGTTAGTGAGTGCAGGCTCAATAGACCAAATGGCCAATATCGATTCTTGTTCTCACAATTTTTAGGCAGTTAAGCATTTTTTAAAAAAAATCACTGGTAACTTTTGCAATGCAGCAGTTAGTTAACATTATGCAAATATCAGCAACAATAATGAAATTAATGACCAGAGAGCCTGCTTTGATGGTGATCGTTGAGGCATCTAGACTGAGCAGACTCCTGAACTACAGCCTTTTCATCAAGCCATGGTATGGAGTCTGTATGTTCCCTGAGAAATTAAGTGGAACCATTATTTAATTTCTCACCTAAACTCAGTCAGAGCTGCATTAGTTGACAGCCAAGATTGTGCACTGTAAGTCTCAGGTGAAGCTAGGAGTTTTCATTCAGGCGAGTCTGTTACCCTAAACCAAGGTTTATCGTGAAAACATTTGTTTTAGATACTTGGTTATGTGTGATGGAGCCAGACAATACAATCCAGATTCTTTGTAGTTTGCTCTGTACTAGAGAAGCTTCCAAAAGCTGAAAGGAATGCCGATGAAGGGGTGGGGTGAAAACGTTATTCCCTAAAACATGAGGAAGAATTACAGGAAGGAGTGGAGATGGGTAAAGGTAACCAGCAGCCAGGGAGAGAAGTGTTTCTTATAGCCTGGTGCTGTCAACAAACTGTGGTTGATGTACAATTTTTTCATTTTGTTATAGAGTCATAAAGTCATTCAGCATGGAAGCAGACTCTTTGGCCTAACTCGTCCATGCTGACCAAGTTTCCCAGACTAAACTAGTCCCACTTGCCTTCACTTGGCTCATATCCCTCTAAACCTTTTCTATTCATGTACCATCCAAATGTTGTATCTGTACCTGTATCTACCACTTTGGCAGTTCATTCCAACATACAAACTATCCTTTGCTTGAAAAAAATGCCCCTCAGGTCTCTCTTAAATTTTTATCCTCTCACCTTAAAAGCACACCTCCTAGTTTTGAACTCACCCATCTTTAGAAAAAACACTTTGCTATTCACTTTATCTGTGCTCCTCATGATTTTGTCAACCTGGAAGGATCACCATTTATTGCCCATCTTTATTCACCCTAGAGAAAATGGTGGTGAGCTGTTGTCTTGAATTGCGGCAGTCTATGTGGTGTGGATAGGCTCACAGTGCTGTTAGTGAGGGACTTCCAGGATTTTGACCCAGTTGAATTGAAAGAATAGAGACATGGTTCCAAAATCAGAATGATTTGTGATGTGATGGGGAACATACACAGATGTTCACATACATCTACTGCACTTCCTTCTCAGAAGCAGAATTTGGAAAGTGCTGTTGAAAGAGTCTTGGTGAGTTGCTGCACAATATCTCATTGACAGTAAGCACTGCTGCCGCTGTGTACCGGTGGAAGATGGAGTGAATATTCAATGTGTTGGTTGTAGTGCTGATCAAGAGAACTGCTTTGACCTGGCTGATAGTGAACTTCTGTGGTAATAATGGAGCTGTATTAATCCAGAGAGTATTGCATTTCATTCCTGATATCTAGATGGTGGGAAAGGTTTATTTGCTGCACTTGTGGCATGTGGGCGTGGCTTGCTGGCCAGCATTTATTGCTTGTTTCTTGTTGCCATAGGGAAAATGGTGGTGATGAGCTGCCCTCTAGAGCTGTTGCAGTCTACATGCTGTTTACATGATACATGCACCCACGCTGCCCTTAAGGAGGGAATTCCAGGATTTTGACCCAGTGATGCTGAGGGAACGGTGATAAAGTTCCAAGTCAAGATGGTAAATGGCTTGGAGGGGAAGTTGCAGGTGGTGGTGTTCCCATGTATCTGCTGCCTTTAACCTTTAAGATGGTTAGGGGCTTGAAAGATGCTGTCTGAGGATTTTCGGTGAATTTCTGTAATGCATTTGTATGTAGTACAGACTGCTGCTACTGAGCTTCAGTGATGGAGGGAGTGGATGTTTGTGGATATGATGCAGTCAAGCAGATTGCTTTGTCCTGGATGGTGAAAAGCTCTTGAGTGGTGTTGAAACTGCACCCATCTGAGCAAGTGGGACATATTCCATTACACTCCAGTCTTGTCCCTTGTAGATGATGGACAGTCTTTGATGAGACAGGAGGTATGTTACTTGCCACAGTAATCAGAGCCTTTATCTGCTTTTGTAGCCACTGTATTTGAGTTTCTGGTCAATGGTAACCCTGAGGATGTTGATAATGGGATTAGGGTCAGGACAGTAATGATAACACGATTGAATGTGAAGGGGTGATGGTTAGATTGTTTCTTATTGGAGACAGTCATAGCCTGACATTTGTGTGGCATAAATGTTTCTTGCCACTTGTCGACCTAAGCCTGGATATTGTCCACATCTTGTTGGATTTGACCATGAACTGCTTTAATATCTGAGGAGTCACAAATAATGCCGAACATCGTGCAGTCACTGGTGACCATCCTCCCTTTCGACCTTATATGAGGGAAGGTCATTGATGAAGCAATTGAGGATGGGCAGGCCCAGGACTTTACCCTGAGTACTCCTGCAGAGATGTGTTGGAGCTTATAAGACTGGCCGTCTAACAAACATCTTCCTACGTGCCAGAGATTACTTCAACTAGCAGAGAGTTAGCCCCTTAATACCCACTGATTCCAGTTTTGCAAGGGCTCCTTGATGCCATAGTCAATCAAATGCATATTTGATGGCAGAGGTTGTCACTTCTGGAATTCAGCTTTTTTTTTGTTCATGCTTGAACTAAGGCTATAATGAGGCCAGGAGCTGAGAGGCCCTGGCGGAACCCAAACTGGGTGTCGCTGAGCAGGTTATTGCTGAGCAGCCGCTGCTTGATAGCAATGTTGATGACACCATCAATCACTTTACAGATGATTGAGAGTAGACTGTTGGGACGTTTATTGTCTGGATTGGATTTGTCCTGCTTTTTTTGAACAGCACCTAGCTGGGCAATTTTCCACATTTTCTGGTGGATGCCAGTGTTGTTTCGTACTGGAAGAGCTTGGCTAGGGAAGTGGCAAATTTTGGAGCATGAGTGTTCAGTACTTTTGCTGGAATGTTTTCAGGGCTTGTCATCTTTGCAGTGTCCAGTTACTCCAACCATTTCTTGATATCCCATGAAGTGATTTGAATTGGCTGAAGACTGGTATCTGCAATGCTGGGGACCACTGGAGGAGTCCAAGATCAATCATTCATTTTGAGAGTATATTTATGTGGCAGTAAAATTCTGGTCAATAAAAAATGCCAGGATGTTGATAGTGGTGAATTCAGCAATGACAGTTGTGTAGATTATCAAAGTGAGATGTTAGCTCCTGTCATGTTGGATAGTTGTCATGAATGGAAGGGCAATGACATTCTCACCCCATAATTCAGCTCATCTCTATATTCAGACCAAGGCTGTAATGTGCTGTGGAGCCAAATGGCCTTAGTGGAACACAAACTGAGCATAAGTAAGTAGGTTGTATTATATAAATGCTGTTTATTGTTTTGTTAGCTAGCACAGACTATAATGCTAGTAAATCTTACTGGCATGATTAACCGTGTCTATAAGGAATAGCTTCAGTCACTAATCAGCCATTCTAATTTTTGGTTCTGTATTGTTACCTTGCTGTTCCTCACCTATCTGCTGTTTAAGCTGTTACCTGAGTGTTCATCACTTCCAAACACAACTATTCCACTGCTGTCTGACACTCAGATATTGCTACTCACTCCTTAGCCCTCTGCTCAATGAACTACAATAGTTCAGTCCCTGATACCTCCAATTTAAATTTCTTATTTTGTGTACAAACTCCTCTATGACCTTTCCCATTCTGTAACAGCTTTGAGCCTTGCAATCCTTTGAGAATCAGCTTTGCTCCAACTCTGGCCTCTTGCACATTCCTTGCATCTTTTGCCTTCATCAACAGCTTTCTTGTTTTTAGTTGCCTCAGCTGCTAATTCTCTCCTAAGTATGTCCATGACCCTCCAAACAAACCTATTTTATCAGTTGCATGAATGTAGTTATTTTCATGTATCTGGTGTTGAATGGCATCAGCAAATAAAGTTGATCAGTTGATGTGAATGTAAAAGTGAGTGCTCACTTGACCAGTGAGTGGAGATTTACAGACTGATTTTGTTAAGCTGGAGAGGGTTCAGAATAGACTTACCAGGATGTTGTTTGGTACAGAAGGTATGAGTTGTAAGGAGAGGGTGGATAGACTGGGACCTTTTACTCTGGAGCATAGGACGTTGAGGGGTTAACTTACAGAAATTCATAAAATCGTGAGGGGTATAGATAGGCTTAATGATAGTTGTCTTTTCCCTAGTCACACTTCACCTTCACTTGGGATTATATTACCATTCCTGCACTGTCACAAAATCTATTCTGAATGTCCCTAAACAAGGACTGCAGTTATACAAGAAGACAGCTCCTTATTTTCACCAGACAAGTTAAGGATGAGCAATAAATGCTGGCCTAGCCAGCAAAAAAATACGTCCAACGAATGAAAAGTTAGTAGCTTTCAGGCTGTGAAATTTGTGGGTTTAAGTTACACTCCAGAGACCTGAGCACAGAAATCTAGGCTGAATCTCCAGTGCATTGCTGAGGGAGTGCTCTACTGTCAGAAATTTATTTTTACAATGAGATGTAAAACTGAGGCCTGGTTTGCCTTCTAATGTGAATATAACATATCTCATGCCATGATTTGAAAGAAAAGCGTGGGCTGCACCTACTTTCATGCCCAATATTTATTCCTCAATCAACAAAACTGAAAGAACTGTTCATTATCGCCTTGCTATTTGTAAGAGTGGGCAGTGTGCAAAATGGCTGCTGGGATTCCAACACATTTCACTGGCTGTCAAGTGCTTTGCAGTTGCCCTCAGGCCATGAAAGGTGCTATGTAGTGAGGTCTTCTTTTTTACTATGTTTATAAAGTGCTTCCCGAGAGAGATGGTGTTGAGCGTTTGACATGTTTTTTCTGAAAATTGGAATGACTTGTTTGGAGGAAATAGTTGACCCTTTCTTACATGTTATTTACATCCTCCGCATAACGGTGTTTCTATTACCATTTCGTAAAGTGTCATAACAGGTAATGATCAGTGATTGTGTACTGAACCATTTATTTTATAACTGTTTTTAAAAAAGAAAAAAGAGCAGTGTTTTTGAGGATTGATTCTTTCTTACCTGCAATTGAACCTTAGGATATAAGATTATGTTAGGAAATAAGCTAGGATATAAGATTCCCTTTGGAGCCTTATGGTCCTTCCAAAATTGAATGTCAGCTTGTATTCCAAGTGTAAAAGTGAACTGGTGGTGTGGCCTTCGGTGGTCTCCATCTTTGTAGTTTGCTACATGAGTTCAGTTCTGTGTGCAGAGATGTCTCAGACACCCCCACACAGCTTTATAACACAGCCCTTCTTATTAGCTTGATCTCCTGGAGAAAATTCTTCGGTACCAATAGGTAAAACATCCATTTGTGGGGTGAAAATATGAGGCTGACGATTAATGCAGTTATCCCATGTGGTTGAAAAGGGAGTTAATTTATTTGCTCAATATGTGCAAAATTTCAATTTTTAGGGCCTAAAAAATGGGGTCATCTTATAAACTGGGCTGAAATATAAGTCACATTATAAGGTAAACAAAGAGCTGGCTTCAGACACATGAATGGCATCTTATCCAGACTTTGTATCTTAATGCATTTTGTTTTGGAAAAAAAAATTCAACATGCCCAAGTAACATACTGCAGTTCAACTCTCTGTGAATTGATAAATCTCAACGCTTTTGCCAAAAAATATCAGCCTAGAAGTGAAAACATGCCATCCTGATTATCGAGTCATAGAGTTATATGGCATGGAAACCTCTCTGTCCAACTTATCCATGCCAGATATCCTAAACTGATCTACTCCCACTTGCCAGCATTTGGCCCATTTTGTTATAAACCCTTCCTATTCATATACCCATGCAGATACCTTTTAAATTTTATAACTGTACCCACCTCCACCATTTCCTCTGGCAGCTGACTATAAACATGCACCACTCCCTGCCTGAAAGATTTGTCCCTAAGGTCCCTTTTAAATCTTCCTGCTCTCTCCTTAAACCTATACCTTCTAGTTTTGGACTCCCCCGCTTGAGGAAAAACACCTTGGCTATTCACCTACCAATGCCCCTCATGATTTTATAAATCTTTATTGGGTGACCCCTCCACCTCTGATGCTCCAGGGAAAAACAGCCCCAGCTTATTCAGCCTCTCCCTATAGCTCAAACCTTCCAACTGCTGCAAATCTTTGTAAGTCTTTTCTGATCCCTTCTAAGACCATCTTTCCTATAGTAGGGAGACCAGAATTAAATGCAGTATTCTAAAAGTGGCCTCACCAATGTTCTAACAGCCATAGCATGATGCCTTAACTTCTGCATTCACTACCCTGTCTACCTGTGACTCAATTTTCAAGGAACTGTGCACCTGCACCTCAGAGCCCTATGATTAACTGTGTAAGTCCTGCAGTGGTTTTCCTTACCAAAAAACACCTCCCATTTATCAAAATTAAACTTCAAAAACCAAAGCCCAATGTAAAATTTGTGTAGGATCAAATTAAATTTTGATTATGATTGTGATGCTGCAAGTATTGACCCTCAATAATGTAGCATATATGGGTATGCTTGTGCCTTTACTCTGTTCGTTAATGCTTCTGATCTTATGGCTACCGTTAATATGTAAGTTTGCTTGCTGTGCTTGAAGGTTTGTTTTCAGACGTTTCGTCACCATACTAGGTAACATCATCGTTGAGAGTGTACGGTGAAGTGCTGGTGGTATGTCCCATCTCTGTTTATAAGTCTTGGTTCCTTAAAGTGGGTGATGTCATTTTGGGTTTTTTTTTAAGGTTAAGTAGATAGGATATATATCGATGTATTTATTGATGGAGTTCTGGTTAGATTGCCATGCCTCTAAGAATTGTCGTGAGTTTCTTTGTTTTGCCTGTCCTAAGCTGTGTGTGTGTTGTCCTAGTCAAAGTAGTGTCTTTCTTTGTCTGTATGTAGGGAAACTAGCGAGAGTAGGTCATGTGTTTTGGTGGTCAGTTGGTGTTCATGTTTCCTGCTAGTTTGTCCGATGTAGTGTTTTTTTTTACAGTTCTTGCATGATATCGTGTAAATGATGTTAGTTTTGCTGGTAGTACCTAATGGATCCTATAGGTTCATCAGTTGCTGTTTAAGTGTGTTGGTAGGTTTGTGGGCTACCATGATTCCAAGGGGTCTGAGTAGTCTGGAAGTCATTTCTGATACGTCTTTGATGGTATATGGTGGTGAGGCTTTAGTTTTTGGTTGCGTTGTGTCTGCTTGTTTGGATTTGTTACTGAGGAATCAGCGGATTATGTTTATTGGGTACCCGGTTTTCTTGAAAATGTTGTAAAGATATTTTTCTTCTGCTATTTGTAGTTCTTGGATGCTGCAGTGTGATGTAGCTCATTGAAATAATCTCCTTGATGCAGCTCTGTTTGTGGATGTTGGGATGATTGCTTCTGAAGTATTTGGTCTGTGTTTTTGTTGTTTTTTTGTAAACACTTGTTTGAAGCTCTCTGTTAACTGTAAGTTCAACTGTCACATCTAGGAATGGGAGTCTGTTGTCGTTCTCCTCCACTTTTGTGAATTTTATGCCTGTCAGGATATTGTTGATGGTGTTGTATGTTTCCTCTAATTTGTTCCATTTTGTGATGATGTATGCAGCGGACCCAAAGTTTGGGTTGGATAGATGGGAGGGCAGTTTGTTCAAGTCTCTGCATTACTGATTCCGCTATGAGCCCTGATGTTGGTGGTCCCATGGTTGTTCCGTTGACTTGTTTATAGGTTTTGTTACTGAATGTGTAGTGGGTGGTGAGGCACAGGTCCACTAGCTTGAGGATGTTGTCCTTGCTGATGAAGTTGGTGCTGACTGATGTTTGTGGTCCTGGTTTTTCTAATAGTGATGCCTAATGTCAAAGGAGATATTATGGCAATAATTTTAATTGTATTTTTATTTTAGTAGTCATTCTGTCATCAGGCAAAAAAGAAGTTGCTGACCCTCTTCCAACTTACAATATTTGATCTTGTGCACTGGTAAGGGTGTGGTGGCTGAGTTTGAAGTTCTTTGATGTCTTATTCAGAGGACGTTTCAGACATCAAGAAATATGAGTGACACCATGTGCAGAACTTTGCAAAATATCAGCTAAAAGTCAAATTTCACAAAGCTTTATGTAGGGTTTCTCTCTATAAGCTCAAACGAGTTTGCATGCAATTTTCCACGTTACACCCAATGACTTATGTCTGCATTGCACTGCACATGTGCAATCTTGTGCTTGACTGGTGAAATGGTCACTGATGCTAGGACACAAGACAACTGATTTTTTGACCTTTTTATTTGTCTCTTACTATGCCTGGTTCTAAGCAACAATTCCTCTCAATCAGCCTGAAAGTATACTGGTCTTGTCAGTGAGCTTGCTGAAACCTTTCAGGAGACATTTCTAAATGTTGTGAACTGACAAGCAGCTGCACGGTGGCACAGTGGTTAGCACTGCTGCCTCACAGCGCCTGTAGACCCGGGTTCAATTCCCGACTCAGGCGACTGACTGTGTGGAGTTTGCACGTTCTCCCCGTGTCTGCGTGGGTTTCCTCCGGGTGCTCCGGTTTCCTCCCACAGTCCAAAGATGTGCGGGTCAGGTGAATTGGCCAAGCTAAATTGCCCGTAGTGTTAGGTAGGGGATGGATGTGGGGGTGTGGGTGGGTTGCGCTTCGGCGGGTCGGTGTGGACTTGTTGGGCCGAAGGGCCTGTTTCCACACTGTAAGTCTAATCTAAAAAAAAAATCACTAAAGATTTGTGTGAGAATGGTGAGGTCATCTGAAACTGAGGGATGGATACCAAAAATTCTATTCACCATTTCATATGTTATTGCTTTAGTCAAAAAGGATGCCTGAATGCAAATTAATGTTGTGTGGGCTGGCGAGTCAGGTTACTGTTACAGGGATTTGAGTTTTTTTTCCCCTGGTGAGTGTGTTGCTGGTGTTGGAAGTAGCAGCAGCTTATTTCAAATTCCATTTTTCAAATCAACGCTGTGTCACCTTTTCCTTCATGGATAAAGATGGCACTGAAAACAAGAGATTCACAGATTAATACACACAAATCTATCACAAGCCCAAATTTTTAGTTTAGTTTTTTTAAAAAAAATTGGAGATATGTTCTAATATATTCAACAAGATAATATTTACAACAGGAGATAAATTTAGGAGTGGTGTCCAGTTAATACAGGAGTAACTTAACAATGTTTTGCTTGTTGCAAGAATTTTTTTAATCTATTATTTTCTCTTTAATTTCTTGCATTGTAATCCCTTACCTAATGATCAAGGTGTATCATTACTACGACAATGAGTATTTGAGGAAAATAGCCATTTCAAAGAAGTTTGGACAATTACAAGGGAGAAATACAATGGATTGTGTTTGGAATTAAATCTGGTTCAGCATCAGGAGTTAGCTAATGAAGTGTAAGAAAAGAAGGAAACAAAAGTTGGGGTTTTAGCAACAATGGTATTTTGCGCCTACCTTGAATAAATTTGCACTCCGATGAACAGCTGTTTACAATTTAATGCCTACAAAGCATTTCTGGGATTTGGAGAAACTTGACAGTGTACCCTTCGCAAACTCGGAGATTTCTGCCCTTGTCTCCAAATGATAATACTTTGCACATTCTATTCAGTAAAATACTTGACTGGCTTGTCTTTGTAAGGATATTTTATCTTTACACCATGTGGTTCTCCACCTTCTGCATCTTGTGTGTCACCTCTATATTTGTACAGTTGATGTGAGACACATTTACTCTTAGAACAATTGAGAGTTCTACTCTGTTTGGCTTTAATGTTAGTTACAAGCCTATTGAGTTCTTAATTCCTGTATAAATTTTCACAAAACCTGTTGGCTTGGTTGGGAGCATGCTGTTCTGAGCTTGGGTTTGTGATGGGGAGTGCCGTGGTGAAGTGAAAAATCGAAATGCAACAGTGAACACAGAAGACCCATTATTAATGAGGTTTCCAATAATTCCATTGCCCATTGTTTGTTGCAGCCACTAAAGGAAAAAAATGTCTGGCAGGCACTCAGTATGATGTCCCACCCCATCTTTTAATTGCTTCATCATATACCATGCAATCTGTGGCTCTCAAACTGTCTGTTCCTCACAGAAACTCCTTCCTCAGTGTGCCACATGAAAAAAAGTCTGATTTATTGATGTGAGATTTGGCATTGCACTTCAAAATCTTCAACTGTTGATTGAAAGAGACGTCTTAAGGGCTCAAAGTCTACCACTGCAGGTGATTTGACATTAGCACATTACCCAGTAAGCAGGCTGCTGTAATTTGCTGTGCACACTGTACAGTGGGATCCCATCCGATTTGAAGCCAAAAGGTACTTGCCATTTAAAAAAAATTGCAAGTAGATTTGAAGCACTATTCAGGAGGAGCAAATTGTAAAACACCCTTTTAGTGTCTCTACATTTCATTCTAAGAGACCATAGTATACATTCATCTCGGTCCAGCTTCGAATTTGAAGCAATTTTTTTCTGAAGGTATAATGCCATTCATGCAAAGCAAAAGTTTCATGTGACAGTATACCTGCTTAGAAAAACCTCACAGTTGGATGTGTTTAAAATAGGAAGGAAAGTGCTTTAGTTGCTGGGCATTGTCCTCCTATTTTCCATGAAAGGCATGATCAGTGCAGGGGCTTCATTTAGAATTCCTTCCTCAGTGAGGGTAAGGCTCAAGAAGTCAGTAATTTTCCCTCTTCGTGAACTGAAACGTGTTTTCTTTGCTACAATGTAAGTGATGTGACAGAAATCAAAATTCAGTAAATGGGTTTGCGTCCTCTGGAGGTAAAGTTTTCACCATGTACCACGTATTGTTTGTTTGTTTGGTATTTTCTATTTCCATCTGACATTTGCCTTGCAAAGAAACCTTAATTGCCAGAATATTTCCACACTGTTTTGGGTACAGTTATATTTGAATCAAACCAAATCCTCTCACTAAACATTAACTGTTTCACTTGCCTATCAACATTTATGTAGTTTGGTAACTCTTTGTTAGTTTAATACCAGGTTCTTATATTCTCAGTGTGTTGAGTTAGTTAGACTTTGCTGAGGTGTATATCTGTAGTTAACAATATAATGAGCAAAACAAAAGAACTGAGGGCACGAGTATGGTTTGCGTGATAATTGGCCTACATTAAACAAGGTCACCCTGCAGCAATAGCACACCTTAAGATGCTTTAAATAGATGAGATTGGGACTTCTGCCCCTTAGTGGGAGATGGTTTGTAGCTCCAGAAGTCTCAACAAACCAGATCTTAATAGATGGCACTGGTAGGACTACAAGTAAGTCTGGGGTAAAGACAGCCATGGTGTTTGGCCCACTCTACCCACTGCAAACCACTCATGTCTGCCTGCCGATGCTAACCATATTATGGGCAGAGTAATAATTACGTCACTTGGCTTGTTAACATGTTCAATTGCTCATTAAGCTTTTAAAAATAGTGGGTGGGCTGCCAATTTATGCAGCTGCCTGCCTTTAAGGTGAATGTGTTGTGGGTGGGCAGGAAGATAATGGGCTAGCCACTCATCCTATTTAACATACTCCATGTCCCACATCAAAAACACACCTGGTGGGGTGGGGGGAAGTGATGCAAGTCCATGAATCATACTGTTGGCTTTGTCTGGTCCACAACATAAAAGCACAGTAAAAGTGAAACATGAAAGAGATAATCTTTCTTGCCTTGCTTTCTGACATAAATATCTTTGATGTCATGCACCATGGTCAGTGTAAGTCTGAAGCAGGTACTTGATTTTACCACATTCAGAATGGGGAAAGGAAGCTGCTTTGATACAAGATTGAAATGCTTAAATGGACAAGAATTTGTTGGAATGTCCACTGTGACATCACTGGAAACTCCATAGGATGTAGAAGTTAATTGAATTTAAGAATGATGGGCAGAATTTGTAAAGGTGAGTGGTTTAATTTTGTGGAGTAAAGGTAATTTATTACTGCGGATCATCAAAGATGAATGTGCTATTGCAAACAAATCATTAGTGATAAACACAGCTAAAATTAAAGTTTAGGAGAAGATTTGTAGCTTGGGTGCTCGTTGTTGTGGTTCTGTTCGCCGAGCTGGGAATTTGTGTTGCAAACATTTCGTCCCCTGTCTAGGTGACATCCTCAGTGCTTGGGAGCCTCCTGAGAAGAGCTTCTATGATGTTTCCTCCGGCATTTATAGTGGTTTGTCTTTGCCGCTTCCGGTTGTCAGTTGCTGTCCGCTGCAGTGGCCGGTATATTGGGTCCAGGTCGATGTGTTTGTTGATAGAATCTGTGGATGAGTGCCATGCCTCTAGGAATTCCCTGGCTGTTCTCTGTTTGGCTTGTCCTATAATAATAGTGTTGTCCCAGTCGAACTCATGTTGCTTGTCATCTGCGTGTGTGGCTACTAAGGATAGCTGGTTGTGTCGTTTCGTGGCTAGTTCATCCACGAACACCAACTAGCCACGAAACGACACAACCAGCTATCCTTAGTAGCCACACACGCAGATGACAAGCAACATGAGTTCGACTGGGACAACACTATTTTTATAGGACAAGCCAAACAGAGAACAGCCAGGGAATTCCTAGAGGCATGGCACTCATCCACAGATTCTATCAACAAACACATCGACCTGGACCCAATATACCGGCCACTGCAGTGGACAGCAACTGACAACCGGAAGCGGCAAAGACAAACAACTATAAATGCCGGAGGAAACATCATAGAAGCTCTTCTCAGGAGGCTCCCAAGCACTGAGGATGTCACCTAGACAGGGGACGAAACGTTTGCAACACAAATTCCCAGCTCGGCGAACAGAACCACAACAACAGCTAAAATTAAATTGATTAACATCATGTTGAGGAAAGAATGTTTTGTGTTGAAGACAAGAAATTGCTCAATTAATACTGACTCAGATTGGCAAACAAAAACCACCTTCATAATATTGAAATCTTAGAGAGGTATAATCGATTGGTGAATTTACTTGCGTATAATCAGAATTCTATAATATCAGTGCTAAGTTAAATTTCATGATATGCTAGAGTATGCCAGAGTATGGCAACATCAAATAAACTTCCATTTTGAATAATGTGAAAAGTGTAAATGATTGGAATTACAAAATTTTGAAGTCTCATTCCTTTAGTGTTTCACTTTTCAAGAATTTATTAAAAAGAAATCACATTTAACTTTGGTTTAATTTTTATTTCTGTCCAATTTTCCTCCTCCTTGACACAACTTTCCTTTTCCTCAGTTTGACTAGGATTTTCCTGAGGTGGTTGGAGTATAGGGTGGGAGCTGCATTTTATAGGTGGCAGGCAATAAAGTCGCTATACCTGAAGCAATTGGCATACTCGGGGTAGCACCTGCCCCCCAAGAGATGCCAGTCTGATCAGTGGACTGGCACTGTAGCAGCAACACTGAATGATGTTTGCTGCTGAGGCAAGCAGGAGATTTAGGGCCAATAGGAAGTAGGCAAAGATCAACATTTAAAATAATAACGGATCAAGTGTGGAGAAGAAACACTTCAGGGAAATTGTTGGGGCCTTAGGCATTCTCTTTGCTGCCTGTGGACCCCTATTTGTTACATTAAACTTTGTTACTATTGGACTGTCAATCAGCAAAATGCTCATAATTGAACCCATAAGCGGCACAAATTATTCAGTGAGAGTCAGTATAGTTGTGGTTAAAAAATTCAATCTTTCTTGATTGAATTTTTTTAAGTAACAAGGAAGACTGACAAGAATATGACGGTGGATGATGTCTGTAAGAATTTTAGTGAGGGATCTGTTAAGGCCACAAATGGCAGACTGTGACAGGGATGAAAGGGTAATGCTGGGCAGATGATTTTGCAGATAGGAAGTGGTTTCCATGGGTGTTTCAGAGGACTTAATGTTGGGTCACTTGTGATTTGGACATCAATATGGGAGACATGATTAGGCAATTTTTAGAACACACAAAAAATTGCTGGATTGTTGATAATAATGAGGTCAACTGCAGGAAGATGTAAGTGATTTGATTGAATGGGTGGAGAAGAGGTCGATGGAATTCATTTCTGAGAAGTGCGAGGTTATGGATTGGGGAGGACAAACTAGCCATTTGGCTCGTTGGTCTAGGGGTGTGATTCTCGCTTTGGGTCTTCTTCTAGGGTGGCACGGTGGCTCAGTGGTTAGCACTGCTGCCTCACAGCGCCAGAGATCCGGGTTCAATTACAGCCTCAGGCAACTGTCTGTGTGGACATTTTCCCCATGTTTGCGTGGGTTTCCTCCGGGTGCTCCGGTTTCCTTCCACAGCTCAAAAGGTGTGCAGGTTAGGTTAATTGGCCACACTAAATTGTCCATGGTGTTAGGTATAGAGGAATAGGTCTGGGTGGGTTGCTCTTCAGAGGGTCAGTGTGGACTTGTTGGGCCGAAGGACCTGTTTCCACACTGTAAGTAATCTAATCTAAACAGTCCACTATGCAGACCATTGTCAAAGCTTTACTAAAGTCCTTGAGGCAATTTTTACTGATTTGCCTTCAGAAATCTTTTAGATTACAGTAAAGTTAGGTTACATGGGATTTAGGATGAGCTTACCGATTGGATACAAATTTGGCTTGATGGTCGGAAACAGAGGGTGATGGTGGAGAGTTGTTTTTTAGACTGGAGGCCTGTTATCAGCAGTGTTGCACAGCGACTGGTGCTGGGTCCACTGGTGTTGGTTGTTTATTTAAACGATTTGCATGAGAATTTAAGTGGCATGGTTTAAGTTTGCAATCACACCAAAATGTTTGGTCTAGTGGACAGTGAAGAAGATTATCGAAGGTTACAAAAGGATCTTGATCAGTTGGGCCACTAGTTTGAGGTGTGGCAGGTGGAGTTTAATTTGGATAAATGGGAGGTATTGTATTTTGGTAAAACAAACAAGGGCAGGACTTACATAGTTAATGGTCGGGCCCTGAGTCATGTTGTAGATAGAACCGAGAGACCTAGCGGTTAAGGAACATGATTTTTTTGAAAGTTGCAGCACAGGTAGGCAGGGTTGTTAAAAAGATGTTGATCCTCATTGCTCAGACCATTGAGTAGAGGAATTGGAACGTCATGTTGACGTTGTACAGGAAATTGGTGAAACCACTTTTGGAATATTCCATACAGTTTTGGTTGCCCTGCTATAGAAAGGGGTATGATTAAATTGGACGGTTTTCAGAAAAATGATTTATCAGGATGTTGCTGGATACTTTGAGTATTAAGGAGAGTCTGGATAGGCTGGGACCTCTTTCCCTGGAGCGTAGGAGGTTGAGGGGTGACCTTTATAGAGGTTTATAAAATCATAAGGGGCATGGAAGGGGTGAATCCCAAAAGTCTTTTCTGTAGGGCAAGGGAGTACAAAATTAGAGGGTGTATTTTTAAGGTAAGAGGACAAAGATTTAAAACGGACCTAAGGGGCAACGTTTTCACACAGAGTGGTTCATATGTGAAGTGGTAGATGCAGGTACAGTGACAACATTTAAAGGACATTTGGACAAGTACATGAATAGGGAGAGTATAGAGGGATATGGGCCGAACACAGGTAAGTGAGACTAGTTTAGTTTGGGAAACTTGGTCAGCATAGACTAGTTAGACTGAAGGGTCTATTACCATGTTGCATGACTCTGAGAAACCATTAAGAAATTCAATATTAATTCAGTGTATGGATGTTCCTGCTAGAGAAGGTGCAAAACATGACCTTCTCTTGGGAAGTAAGGCAGGGCCGGTGACTGAGGTGTCAGTGGGGGAGCACTTTGGGGCAAGTGACCATAATTCTATGATTTTAAAATAGTGATGGAAAAGGTCAGAGTGGATCGAAAAGTTGAAGTTCTAAATTGAAGAAAGGCAAATTTTGACGGTATTAGGCAAGAACTTCAAAAGCTGATTGGGGGGCAGATGTTTGCAGGTAAAGGGATGGCTGGAAACTGGGAAGCCTTCCGGAACGAGATAATGAGAGTCCAGAGACCGCATATTCCTGTTAGGGTGAAAAGAAAGGCTGGTGGGTGTAGGGAATGCTGGATGACTAGAAAAATTGAGGGTTTGGTTAAGAAAATGGAGGCAGCATATATCAGGTATAGATAGGAGTGATCAAGTGAATCCTTGGAGTATAAAGGCAGTAGGAATAGGGCAAAAAGGGGACATGAGATAGCTTTCGCAAACAGGGTTAAGGAGAATCCAAAGGGTTTTAATAAATACATTAAGGGCAAAAGGGTAACAAGGGAGAGAATCGGGCCCCTGAAAGATTAGCGAGGCAGCCTTTGTGTGGAGCAGCAGGAGATGGGGGAGACACTAGACAAGTATTTTGCATCAGTGTTTACTGTGGAGAAGGACGTGGAAGATGTAGAATATAGGGAAATAGATGATAACATCTTGAAAAATGTCCCTTTTACAGAGGAGGTGGTGCTGGATGTCTTGAAACAGAAAAAGGTGGATAAATCCCCAGGAGATGATCAGGTGTACCCTAGAACTCTGTGGGAAGCTCGGGAAGTAATTGTTGGGCCGCTTGCTGAGATATTTGTATCTTCGATAGTCATAGGTGAGGTACCAGAAGAAGGGATGTTGGCTAACGTGGTGCTCCTTTTAAGAAAGCTGATAAGGTCAAGCCAGGGAACTATAGACCAGTGTGCCTGACATCAGTGGCAGGATTTACACATATTTGGAAAGCAAAGACTGATTAGGAATAGTCCACATGGCTTTATATGTGGGAAATAATGTCTCACAAAATTGATTGATTGAGTTTTCTAAAGAAGTAGCAATGAAGAGTGATGGGAGCAGAGCATTGTACTTGATCTATTTGAATTTTAGTAAACTGTTTGACAAGGTTCCCCATGGTAGACTGGTTAGCAAGGTTAGATCTCATGGCATACAGGGACAACTAGCCATTTGGATACAGAACTGGCTCAAAGGTAGAAGACAGAGGGTAGTGATGGAGGGTTGTTTTTCAGACTGGAAGCCTGTGACCAGTGAAGTGCCACAAGGATCGGTGCTAGGTCAGCTACTTTGTTATTTAAATAAATGATTTGAATGCGAACATCGGAGTATAGTTAGCAGGTTTGCAAATGGCACCAAAGTTGGAAGTGTAGTGGACAGAGAAGAAGATTACCTCAGATTATAACAGGATCTTGATCAGATGGGCCAGTGGGCTGAGGAGTGGCATATGGAGTTTAAGTTCGATAAATGCGAGGTGCTGCATTTTGGAAAAGCAAATTTAAGCAGGACTTATATACTTAATGGTAAGGTCCTTGGGATTGTTGCTGAACAGGGAGATCTTGGTGTGCAGGTTCATAGTTCCTTGAAAGTGGAGTCACAGTAGATAGGATAGTGAAGAAGGCATTTGATATGCTTTCCTTTATTGGTCAGAGCATTGAGTATAGGAGTTGGGAGGTCATGTTGTAACTTACAGGACGTTGGATAGACCACATTGGAAATATTGCATGCAATTCTGGTCTTGTTCCTATGGGAAGGACGTTGTGAAACTTGAAAGAGTTCAGAGAGGATTTACAAGGATGTTGCCAGGATTGGAGAATTTGAGCTATAGGGAGAAGCTGGATAGGCTGGGACTGTTTTCCCTGGAGTGTCAGAGGCTGAGGGGTAACCATATAGAGGTTTAACAGATCATGAGGGGCATGGACAGGATAAATAGACAAAGTCTTTTCCCTGGGGTGGGGGAGTCCAGAACTAGAGGGCATAGGTTTAGGGTGACAGGGAAAGATATAAATGAACCTGGTGGGCAACTTTTTCACGCAGAGGGTGATGCATGTATGGAATGAGCTGCCAGAGGAAGTGGTGGAGACTGATATAATTTCAACATTTAAAAGGCATCTGAATGGGTATATGAATAGGAAGAGTGTAGAGGGATATGGACCAAGTGCTGGCTAATGGGATGAGATTGGTTGGGATATCTGGTTGGCATGGATGAGTTGGACTTGAGGGTCTGTTTCCATGCTGTACATCTCTATCCCTTTTACTTAAATTCACAACGTTACTAATGCATACTGTTAATATATTCACTTGCTTCTTCAACCATGAAGACTGAACCAATAGTTTCAACAATCCAATCATTGAAAATACCGTTTTCTGTTTTGTTGTCTCAAGCATGTTGTCATTTAATATGTAAACTTAAACTTATCAAGGCTATGTCCTTGGTATGACTTGTACTTTTCCATTAACCTGAATCACCTGCCTCACTCATTGGCCCAGGCGATTCTGATTCTTTTGAATTATTGCATATTGGATAGCATAATTGGTCCTGTTTTCTAATTGGTATCACTTTACAGAGTTAAAGATCAAAAGGAATAATCTGTCTTTATTATCAAAAAGAGTTGAAACAATAGCAGCCCCAATACATTGCTTTAAGACATTGCTGGTAAGCTTTTATCATCCTTACATCTCACCCCTGCAACCCCCCCCCCCCCCCCCCCCCCCCATTGTCAACCTGTCTAGATTTGAACAAAATGCTGAAGTTTAATGCAGTTAGTACTGTTTTAGAGATCTTTTATCTATAAACTCCCAGTTCTGATTAATTAGTAGCTTTTCATTCCTGCTCAGAAAATGGTGATTATTGTCCTGCTCATACTGTCTCTTTTGTCTTTCTATTTATGTTATGAATGCTAGTTCATGGCTCATGGGTTTTGATGTAGAATTTCAGTTTTGGGAATTAAAGCCTGATCGTGGAAAATGGGATAAATGAATCTGAAACACCTCGGAAATCTAGTGCTCTTACGGGGTATGGCTATGTCCCTTCAATAAATTAACAGCTGAAATGGTCAGATATATCAGGTAGGCTTGTCGAGCAGTAGATGTAGTGTTTACATTGCCTTCGATAGTGACAGCTCAGAGAGATTATTATTTAAGCTAAAATAGTTAAAAGCATTCAGTGAACTCTGATCGGATCAATGAAGAAATTATAAACAAAGATTTCTTACTGTAAGAGTTAGATTAAGGATATCTCAAGGCATACCATGTTGTCTTGGCGATGTGTGAAGCTTAAGAAGGTTCTCTGATTTCAATTTTGTGTTTTAGAAGAGGAGCTAATTATACTTTGGACCAGGGAGGATGTGAAATAGAAGTGACTAGCTAAAAGAAGTGTTTCTGTTAGCAGACTCCAGGTAGTTGAGTCTTAGAAGTCCCCAGAAATGGTAACTATGTGCTGTGGAAAATAGTTAAGGAATAACGAATACCTGACAGTCACACATAGTTCAGTGCAGCTGACGTGGGGTGAGAGAAGAAAACAAGCAGTTTTTGCTTTATGCACCTGAGAAAGAGCAAAACTTCGAAAAATTCATCAGCATCTCTGTGAAGGTGGTAGTTTCATAAAAGCTGAAATTTTGCTGGTAATTTAACATTTGCGAGCAATCTCAGTAATTCTGGTCACGAGGAGAGATTGAACTACTAAGGCATGAGCAGTCATTGAAGCATTCTGGGCTGTGATGGCTAGATCTTCAAAAATCAAGAATTGGAATCCCTTACAAAGGAAATAATATTCTAATGAGATTTGCTGATCCACAGATTCGCTAACATGGGTGGCTTTTGTCTTGTCTTTAAATGGACATTTAAAGTACAGTCTGTAAGGTTTTCAATTTGTCTTCTAACTCATGTTAATTATAACTCTTTAATATACCAATTCAGTCATTATCACTGATGTGTGCTTTATTCAAGTTTGTGTAATAAAGTTTTTTTTGGTGTTTCAATTCAATCCTGAACACCTGCCACACTTACTTTCTTGCCTTTCATTATTCCACACGTTTTTTTCTTTAAAAGATGATAGTCTATCAAGCCAGATCACAATAAATATCTGGCATGTTTAGTACGGCCATAATTGGGATCATAATAATATATTTTGTACGCAAATTAAGATTTTAATATTGGAAAATGTATAATAAAAAGGATAGTTAGCCAATGAGTGCAACCTTTTAAAAATAAGTTAAGCAACACTTAACATTTCTAAAGTCTTTGATTTCTTCAGAAATATCCTGTGAAATCTTTTTTCACATAATTACTGAATAATTGGATCTTTAATAATTTGGATTCAAAAAACCTTAATGCTTAGCGAAATGTGGTTCACCTTAACCATATGCAGATATGTAAGGCAATGCATTGAAATAAACAGTAGGAACTATTTTGCCTTGATGCTACAATTTTGGTGCTGAAAAATATATGCTGACTATATGGTTTATCAAAGCATCTCCATTAAGTATTTGAAAATGCGTCACCATGCTCGATCTCTTTAAATGCCAATTATTTCTCAACCTTTTATGTCTGAACAATACGAAATTGAACAGGGGACAGCTTAATCATCCTTTCTTTTCTCCATGTAGTGCAACTCCTGCTGAGCCTTTTTCAGGTCAAAATGTGTTGGGCACAGGGGGCAGAGCTGTCTACAAATGCAGCACGGAATAAAATTCCTTAATCTTTTACTTACCAATGGTCAGCTAGACAGTGTTAAACGCTAGCTTTTAAAATTGCTACCCGCCTGCCTCAAAGAAGTTCTTAAAATAATTGAAAGGAAAATCAACCATTTGCAAGACAACCTAGTGATGTAAAATGTTGGTGCACTCGTGCTGTGCCATGAGGTGGTGGAACATGAATGATTCTTCAGGAGTTTGTAGTGTACATTCCCGGATGGATCCTGCAATACTTGGAGAGCAAGCCAGCCTCTATCTTCCCAGATGGCATAGTGGCATTGGCAGGCGTCTGCAAAGGGATCTAAACAGGGAGAGAAAATAATTCACAAAATGGAGGAAAGGAAGATGAAAAGTTAAAGTTCTTTGAGAACAAGTACTGATTGTAGATTTCAATATTCTTGAAATTTGCTTGCATTTTCTAAAAGAAAAATTAAAGATGTACTTATGGGAACAACAGGAACGTAGGTAATGTGAATATTTTTTGAAAGGTGTGATTGATGCTGATCATTCAAGTAGCAAGATGTGAATTGTACAGAATTAGCCAAGTTAATAAATAAGCAAAATCTTATCAAATAAAAGAACAATTGCATTATCATTACTAGTTGATTTAACAGTCTAATCCCTGCATCAGAAGACCACGGATTCAAGCTTTGGTCACATCATGTAGGTTGACACTTTTCTGTAGTATGGACAGAGTGCTGTGCTGTCAAATGTGCTTTGTTGCAGGTGAGGTATTAAATGAAAGCTGTTTCGGTGAATGTTTAAAAAGTGCATAGCACTTATCAAGGAAGATCAGGAAAGTGCACAGTATTCTGGCAATATTTACCTTTTAGTTAACCCTATTTTAACATGTTTAATCACCATTCATTTCATTACTGTTGGTGGAGATGATACATGTACCTCAAAAAAAAAAGTTACTGCATTAATTCTTTGGGACATGGTGACAAATGAATGCACGGTTCTGCTTCTTTGTCTGAAATCTAAAGGTGAATCTATCTGGAATGAGTTGAGTGGTTGCTTTTATAAGAGAACTATAATGGGGTTTTACAAGTATGGCACCAGTTCAGTTTCAGTCGAGATGTATGCAGTAGTATATATGTTGTATATCGTATAAATGCATGTTAGTTGTACCACATGAAAATAATTCTAAGTATTGAATGAATTAGTTTTGATTGACAGCTTTAAGTTAATTATCTTCAATCTAGAACATAGAAGTGTAGCCAATTTATCCAGTTTGTTTGGACTAACATTTCGGGCTGATTTTTTTTATAGCAGGAAACAGGGTCCCTGACTTGCATGAATTAGCCCAGTTCCAGAAGCCTGGGGGGGGGGGGGGGGGGAGGTGAGGTGAGGTGGAGGGTACCCTTTTTAGATAGGTCCAGCCAATTTAAATCCTGTTTAAGAGCAGTCAAGTGCATTTTGGGATTGATAAATGGAAGCACAAATGTGTGTAAAAAGTGGATAAAATCATTAGGACTTTCAGGCTCCAATTTTCATTCCTGGAACAGGTTTGCTTGTCTGGGAGAATTTCCGGCTCCATGAATCCACCATTAAAGTGCCTGCCTGCACTATCCATCTTTGGTCTGGGGTGTGCCTTGGATTGGAAGTTGAGTTAGATGGCTGAGGAAGAGCTGAGGAGACTGCCAGTTTCTGAGGTGGACAGGGGGCAAAGCCAGCAGAAAGTTTCCACAACAATGTCTCAAAATCAAGACATTCCTTAACCCATATCCCCTCACATGCTGTTCATTTCCTTTCACCCCACAAATTCCTATTAATGATCTCTCATCGAATCTATGCCCCTCTGTACATGCCCTTTTAAACCCCATGCTAATATAATGTAGTTCCAACTTCCATGCACCGTCTTTGCCTCTTTCAATTGTAATGCCAAACCATCTAGTATTCACAAGTACCCATGCACAAAGTAAAGTTCTATAAAGTTTCTATAATGTTTCTAAATTGTTTCTATAATCTTCATCAACCCCTGCCCCTCTTCTCCCACAACCCCCCTCCCCCACTCAAAAGACCTTGAACTATATCCACAGTGATGCCTTATCTTTCCAATGGGGTTCCCTGGTTTCGCAGAATATACTGAAAACAGACCTGGTCTTAACTGGTCCAATCTCCACAGTCTGATTTCTAGAACCCGGAACTCCAAAACCTGACTTGAGTGATTGCTGCTGATTCCTGGTGTGTCACCTTGTCACATGGAGGAACAGAGATGTACAACATGGAAACAGACCCTTCAGTTCAACTCATCCATGCTGACCAGATATCGTAACCTAGTCTTGTCCCATTTGCCAATACTTTGCCCATGTCCTTCTAAACCGTATCTATTCATATACCTATCCAGATGCCTTTTTAAATGTTGTGATTGTATCAGCCTCCGAAACTTCCTCTGGCAGCTCATTCTATACGTGCACCACCCTCTGCATGAAAAAGTTACCCATTAGATCCCTTTAGTATCTTTCCCCTCTCACCCTAAACTTATGCCATCGAGTTCTGGACTCTCTCTCTCCCCCCCTCTCCCCCCAGAGAAAAGACCTGTCTATTTACCCTATCCATGCCCCTTATTATTTTCTGAAGCTCTGTAAAGGTCACCCTCAGCCTGAATTTGCCCCTCTTCACACCTGTAAAAAATTCTACTGGATGTGGAGACTGACTCATTATCAACCTCGCAGTGTGAGCATATGGAGCAAAATGATTCCTGGTTTTCAGTTTTGATAACTAAGGGTACTCATGGTGAAGGAAGATAATGGAGGCTAATCTGGCACGCGAAGGTGTACTTTTCACTCCCACTCTCTTTCACCTCCACCACCACTAACTATCTGGGCAGATACTGCAGATGTGTATATATGTGGCCTTGGCATTTGCCCAAAACATTTGAACATCTCAGACATTGGGATGGGACCAGGAGTAAGTCGAGGGAAAGCAGAAGATCATCTGTGCTCAGAAAATGTCCATTATTATTGCAGCAAACAAGAAATCTTGAGTCCAGTTCTTTTGCTGTTTTGCTTATTCTCCCTGGTCTAGCACCTTGCTCATTGTCTTGACTTGCACATTAGAAGTGCCCACTAGTCCAAGGCACTGGAAGGCTTTTGGACCATAATAAATATGTACCTTGGCACAAGCCAGTCCTTTGAGAATGATCAAAAATTCAAGGCATCAAGATCAAAGTGAAAACATTTTTAGATTATATGCTTATATTTGTTTCAGCAAAAATACAGATGAGGGTGATTTTGAATCAAGCATGACTTTAAACTTAAGAATGAATTGTTGTGTAAGAGGTCCTTCAACAAACTCTTCCCAAGTTTTTTTTATACTTTCCTCATAGCGCAGTGTTCAAACTCTTGTGATTATAAAATAACAGTGCATTTCATTGGTGCTTGTATGGCCTTGTATGTAACTCATTTGACTTTGGTGAATATAACCATGTCTGGCTCAAACTTCATGTGGAATTTCATGTTTCTCTCCAAAGTCTTCTGTATTATTAGCTCCTAAATTGTCAGTCTTTTCCAGAAATTCCATGTTTAAACATTGTCATGCTTCAACACATCCCACAATACAGAAACACTCTTAATCCAATTCACAAATGACATTCATTTCAAATGTGACCATGGTTCACTATCCCTGCTTATTCTTCTTAACCTGACTACAGCCTTTGACATGATTCACCACAATCCTCTTCCAATGCATCTTGTTCATTATCCAACTGAGTTGAAGTGCGCCTGTCTGATTTTGTTTTTACCAGAATAAAACAAAGAACGGTGCATGCTGGAGATCTAAAACAAAAATACAAATTGCTAATGAAACTCAATAGGTCTAGGAACATCTGTGGGAAGAAAGCAGAGTTAACATTTTGAGTCCAGTGGCTCACTTTGATCCAAATGTTTGTAACCATAGTGTCCTATTTTGTTCTGTTCAAAGCTTCTGATGTTATTCCTTGTATCATAAAGACTTTATCTTCAGTAATGTTGCGCATCTCTGCCTCTGTTTCAGCCCATCTGTTGTTCAGTCCCTTATCTACTTTTTCATTACCTCCAAGTAAGACAATTCTAAAGTTGTGATAGATTTCACATCTTCTAACCTCCATACTGTAAGATCATTTATATCTCTTGTAATAGTATAAACTGCACTATTCCTTCTCTACTGATACCCCGTTGCAAACTTCTCAACTTCCTAATAAAATCCTTCAGTGGCCTTGCTACTTCTCAATCTCTTGTAATTTCCTCCAGCCTCTTCCATCTCCAATGTTCTGGGAACTCTAGCTTTCTGCACCTTCCATTTTTCCTCTTAGTGATCATGCATTTAATTATTGATGACCTAAGCTTTGGAATCCTTCCTTAAACCTTTATGCCTCTCCATTAAGAACCTCCTCAAAACCTATCATTTTGGTCAAGCTTTTAATGACCTCTCATATTATAGTCTTCCTTTCCTCAGTTAACTTTTATTGGTTTGTACTTTTGGGAACAGTTTTGAGATAGTTTGCTATATTTAAGGTACTGTATTAATGTCAGTTTTGTTGTTATTGTTGAAGTATTTTCGTAACTTTGCAGAAAATCATTATTTTGATTCATGTCAAAAATGAAAAAACCACATGCGCAGAAGTTGATACTAAGTTCTTTTAGAAAAACAGTCCCTTGGAGAGTAGCACAGTTCGTCATCTGTCCTCTGGGCAGAAAGGAGCTGAGTGTAAGACAGCTATGTTCCCATAAGACATGCCAGCACTACTTCATTAGATGTTGATTTGCAATGCCACAGACGAGATCCCTCTGTTGCTCTTTGTGTATTAGTCACACGGATCACAATCTTTAGAAATGACCCCTGGTCTGGCATGTTGAATTACTTGCACTCTGGTGCTTTCACTGCTATTGGTGCAAATTTTGATTTTGGAAAAGTAGGCTTCTCCAAATAAGTATTGAGTTAAGTTGACTTTGGGGCACCAAATGATAATGGAATCTGAAATACAAATGCTGAAAATCTGAACTAAACAGAAAATATTCCAAATGAATAATTGGCCCATCAGCTTTGTGATTAGAACAACAACATTACAGTCTTTGACAAGATCTTTTGTAAAACTAGAAAGAAATTCAAGGTAATTTTCTAAACTGATCAAAACAATGTTGTAGAACAAAAGAAAGGATCATTGATCAAATATACTAAATACTAGTACAACCATTGAGCTTAATAACTAGTTTGAATTTTAAAATGATATTGAGTAATGACAAGGAACAGTATTCTTTAAAGGAGCTCTTATCAACAAAATCCATTAAAGGCAAGTCACAACAAATTTATTGCCACTACAGCCTATATTATTTACCAAATAAATGTTTCCCGAAACTATAGACAGCAGACTTATGTTCATCTACAAGCAACACCTAATTGTGTTTGCTAAAAGGGAGTTTCACTGTAAAACTCTTCACAGTTGTCATTTTGAGACATGAAGTGTGGATTGTGGTAGTCTGGGTGGTGTGAAAGATGGCATAATGATCATCTTGTTTATTCTTGTATTTTCAAGTAAGACAGTGATTGGCAAAGTTTAGGATAACTGCAGCAGTTGTGGGGACGAAGCATTATTTCCTAATGCAGAGCCTAACCAGTAACAACTTTGAGGACTGGAGTGTGGCTTGATTACTGTGACTTATCATAGCAAGGTTGGCTGTTGCAAATACTGCCTCACACCCTGATCAAGCAGAGATAGTATAGAAGTAGCAAACAACTGAGTCATTTTATAGTTTTAGATTTTTAAAAGGCAAACACCATTACACCTGAAGAACTTCAAGGTTGGGCTTCGTTAACCTTTTAAACTTCAAGATTTTGTGACAATTTTAGGAGGAAAAACAGGAGATGGAAAAAACAAAGCTGAAAAAGAACAAAGTTAAATTCAGAAGATCAGTTTTATTGTCCCTTCAAGAAAACAAACCGAGACCCATGAAACTAAATGACAAGCAGTCATTTATACAGGTCAAAGACCCACTTTTACATGTTATAATGGTGGTTCAGTATTTATGGAATTAGCTCCTCCCCTTTCTTTTCCTTGTCATTCTCCATTGATAACCCTTTCAATTTTCAAACTTTGATTCAGCTCTTAATAGCTTTAATGCAGACATAGAATATGGACAAAATGTGTAGGTAGCTGAAAATGTGTTGCTGGTTAAAGCACAGCAGGTCAGGCCAGAGCCCTTCATCAGGAACCCGAAACGTCGAATTTCCTGTTCCTTGGATGCTGCCTGACCTGCTGTGCTTTAACCAGCAACACATTTTCAGCTCTGATCTCCAGCATCTGCACACCTCACTTTTTACTCGAAAATGTGTAGGTACCCAAATATAGCTGTTTAACATTATAAGATCATCTTTAGCTTAAGTATAGTAATCCTGAAGATTGAATTTAACCCTAGTTAGCATCATGTGCAACACCATGGGCAAATATATAGAAATAGGAGAAAGTGAGGACTGCAGCTGCGGGAGAGCAGAGTCAAGATTAGAGTGGTGCTGGCAGAGCACAGGTCAGGTAGCATCCAAGGAGCAGGAAAATCAACGTTTCGGGTAGGCGGCACGGCGGCACAGTGGTTAGCACTGCTGCCTCACAGCGCCTGAGACCTGGGTTCAATTCCCGACTCGGGCGACTGACTGTGTGGAGTTTGCACGTTCTCCCCGTGTCTGCGTGGGTTTCCTCCGGGTGCTCCGGTTTCCTCCCACAGTCCAAAGATGTGCAGGTCAGTTGAATTGGCCATGCTAAATTGCCCGTAGTGTTAGGTAAGGGGTAAATGTAGGGGTATGGGTGGGTTGCGCTTCGGCGGGTCGGTGTGGACTTGTTGGGCCAAAGGGCCTGTTTCCACACTGTCAGTAATCTAATCATAGTAATCCTGAGTACGGAGCACACTTCCACTCCACAAAATGACTTCGTGTCACAATTCTGGATCTTGCTTTTCTGTCAGGTTTATTTTCGAGTCAGTTGTTATACTGATTGGAGAGAAATGATTGGTGTTGTTTAGTGATCTTGAGATAAGAGTCAGTAATATGGGAATGATAATTTTCGAATAGCATTTACAGATCATCCAACAATTTATCTTTGCACAGCTTTTCAATGTCAATAAGTGGGGAGCTGGTAAAATGTAATCAGGCTACTCATGAAAGTTGCTTCATGGATATGGCAAGAGGACATATGTAGTAAAGGGTAATCAAGTATTAATTTTTTTGGGGGGGGGTAAAAAGTGAGAAGAAAAGCCAACATTAGAAATGCTTTAGCTAGCGAAGCTGGAATCTCTAAAGAGAGAATTTTGATGTTGCTAAACAGTAAAAGAGAGCTGTTAGAGTAGATTGGTGCGGCCAAGTAGATCCAAAAGTTGCAACAGATTGAAATCTTTAGGTTATATTGGACTGCATGAGCAACAGTGATATATTCCAGCTGTTTTTAATGTGTTCACTAATCTGTGACAGGAAAGGAGAGTTAAAAATGGTGTGGAGCTGAGATGGAGGAATTAAGGATTGCTTTTTATAATAAAAATAGTAACTACAGTTGAGAGAGGAAGGGACACATTTCCTGAGGAGAGGGAATATTTCGTAATGAGAGCTAGCATGAGGGCTATGATGGGAACTGATGTGGTCCTCAAACCCTCAGCTGCAGAGAAAGAAGCCGGCTTGAATGGGGGGAATTGCACAATTATTTAGTCCATTTCATGCCTAATTTTGGGAGTTTCACTTTTTTTAATGATGTACTATTTGAAAAACATGGATTTTCGTTTGGAGTTGTTTTTAAAAAAATCCTTTCTGGAATACAGAAGTCAGTGACAAATGGCATTTGTTACACCTCCCTAATTACCTTTGAACTCAGGGACTTGCTAGGGTACTTCCTATGGCAGTTCAAAACAAGGAGTCAACTGCATTACCTTTAGTCTGAGGTTGCATGTCGGCCAGACCAGGTAAGGACTGCAGATTTCCTTCCTGAAAAGGAATAGGGGTTATACAACAATTGATTGCATCATTACTTGTTTTTAAATTAGTAATGGAAATTAAATCTCAAATTGAGATTTATCAGCTTCAAACTGGAATTCCCAGAGTGTTAGCTTAGATCTCTGGATTACTAGTTCAGTGACATTACCATCACATTAACATCTTGAGCCTGGGAAAGCTATTTGAGTGGCTTGATTAATGAGAGAATTGCAGAAAGGCTAGTATCCCTTCATTTTTTATTTATTTGTGTACAGTCCCCTGAACTGAGGAAATTTTAATTTCCTGATGATGTATTTTTCAAGTTATTTTTCCTAGTCAATCTTCAAAGAGGTTAGGTGGGTACTGATGTGTTCTGCATTAGGTGGGACTTGAACCTGGGTCTCATGGTCCAGGGGTAGGGGCATTACCATTGTACCCCAAGAGCTCTTCAAGCTCCTGTTTTTTTTATTAAAAATAGTTCACAAAAACAATTAACAGCTGTATACAGAGAAACAGCAAGTAACAGGGGAGAGGAGCAGTAAACAGAGGCCCCCAAACCCTTTTGGTTATAGTTTTATTAACCAGTACAAGATACAGTTAACAAACAGAAAGGAGCTCATGCAAGAAAACTCCATACAGGGAAAAGGGCTGCAAAGTCAAACCTCACCGTTCAACCAGTTTTCAGGGAGATGAGGCCAAAACTTGAGTCTCACTTTCAGTCAGTCATCACAAACAGTAACAAATACATAAAAAAATGTAATTGGACTGTTTTTTAAAAAGTGCAAAGAATACCCCTACCCACCCCAGCAAGCCACCCATCCCTCCCACTTTTTGACTACTCACGCAGCCTGCCCCTACACCCCTTCCAGCACTGTCTGCCCTGACACACCTTCTGGCCACCTCTAGGGCAGTCCATCCTGTTGTTTCCCCAACATGGCCCCCCCTGTCCCCACCCCAGACAGTGGTCAGGATAGTCTACCCACCTTCCAACTCTGTCTGCCCCACGTACCATCAGGCTCTTGCCTGCCCCAATGCACCATCCGACATGTGGACTGCTCTGACTCACCTTCCAGCCATCTCTAGGACAGCCCATCCCCTTCCCTGGGACAACTGTGCAGGACATCTTGCGGACCTCTGCCTGCCCCTGCACACCTTCTGGCTTTCGGCTGCTTTGACACCATCCAACCACCTCTAGGACAGCCTGTCCTGATCACTCCTTTTTGGGACAACAGCACTCAGGACAGCCTACCCATCTTCTGTCTCTCAGGGCGATTAACATCAGGGTGGCCTACCCACCCTCTGGCTTTCGAGACAACTTACTAACCTGCAGGTTCACACCATGGTCTACCTACCCTCTGGCTCTTAGGTCATCCTGAAAGCTGTCACCCCATGAGCCTCCAAGCTCACAGTCAGACTCTGGGTCACAAGACAGTGCAGGTGATAATCCAACAAGCAACAAGACGGTCAATTACCAACAAACAGATTCCTTTCTGGTACAGAGTCCATTACCATAAACAGTTCTCTTCAAAATGTAGAGTCCATTCCCAGGATCGAAATGTACTTTCCATACTGGAGTGGATTATCAGAAATGGAGTCCACTCCAAACTGCAGAGTCCATTGCTAAAAAGAGTCCACAACCAAGGGCAGAGGCCATTCCTGAAGGCAGCAAATGCACATCCCACAGCAGACAGGGGTTCAGTCTCCATAGAGACCTTGCCCATCCTTAGAGACCCAGGCCCACCACAGGAACACAGTACATTGTAAAAGGTGCAGTTAACGCACAGGGGTTTGGTCTATTCCCAAAGGCAGGGTCTTCTCCAAAACTCCAGGACACAGCAAGTGCTCACCTCCCAGCACACGCGCACGCACACACGCACACGTTTGGTCTTTTTGGATTCCAGTCCCAAGGCTAGGCCTTCCCACAGGAACAGCTCATCTGGTAAGATGTACTTTCTCCCAAGGGCTCCCCTACTCCAAACACCAAAACAGTGAAGACACATACAAAAAAAAATTAGAGTGCAAGGGCTAAGCCCTGCCACAAAATCAACATTTACTTTTGAGAAGAGATCAGAGAGAAAAGAGTCACATATAGGCTGTAACCAGACAGTGAAACAATAATTCCCAAATGAGAACTGAATTACACCTGAAACACATGGACTTTGTGGATCAGGCAGTTTAGAAATCAGTCCTCAATAAAGGAATACCAGTTAACAAACTAGCAATATAATTCAGCCAGTTCAGGAATCCTGTTTCCTCCAAAAAGCAGTAACACACTGACTGTGGTCCAGCCAGCAGAGCCAGTCACCTAAACGGAGGAGATTCAATCTCCATTTAAAAAAAAAGTTATTAAACAATACAGAGTTTACAAAAGTTAACATTAACAGTTGTGTACAGAGAAACACAATTTTACAAAAAAGGAGTGGAGCAGCAAAGCCAGGCCCCAAACCCTACCACACCAGGTTTTCTTTTTTGAAAAAGACTTAATTGTTTAATAAAATTAAGAATGAATTTACAAAAGTTAACATTAACAGCCGTGTACAGAGAAACAACAATTTACAAGGGAGAGGAGCAAAGCCAGGACCCAAACCCTACCGTCTCCTGGTTATATTTTTTTGCTCTGAATCTCCTGTTTATTTATTTTATTAAACAAATTACAAAAAAAAATTAACATTTACAGCTGTACACAAGGGACAGCAATTTTACAAGGGAGAGGAGCAAAGTTAGGCCCCAAACCCTACTGTTCAACCATTTTACAGGGAGATGAGGACAGACCTAAAATCCCAGTTCCACATATGACAAGACAGCAATAATGACACTTGTACATTAGACAATCCAGTTACATGAAAAAAAGTGCAGACCATACAGACCCAGCAAGCCCCTGCCCCTCCCACCTTCCGACCACACTAAGGCAGCCCGCCCCTACCCACCTTCCGGCTCCTGATCCACCCCATGCCCCTTCCAGTTCTCGGTCCGCCCTGACACACCTTTCAACCACCTCTAGGACAGCCCGCTCCAGTATCCGCCTGGGGTGACAGCGGTCAGGATGGCCTACCCACCTTCCGGCTTCACTAAACCACCCTCTGCACCTTTCAACCACCTCTGGGGCAGCCCTCCCTGATACCTGCCCGGGGTGACAGCACTGAGGATGGCTACCCGCCTTCTGGCTCTCGGTCTGCCCCTCCGTACCATTGGGCTCTCACCCACCCCTTTGCACCTCTGACCAGTGGGCTATCTCCTAGCACACCTTTCGACCACCTCTAGGGCAGCACGTCCCCTTCCCTGGGACGACAGGGTGTAAGGTAGCCCACAAGCCTTCCGGATCTCAGCCCGCCCCTACGCGCCTTCTGGCTCTCGGCTGCTCTGACACCTTTCGACCACCTCTAGGACAGCCCGTCCTGATTACCCCTTATTGGGATGACAGCGCTCAGAACAGCCTACTCACCATCTGGCTCTCAGGGTGACTGGCATCAGGGTGGCCTGCCCACCCTCTGGCTTTCAGGACAGTCTACCAACCTTCAGGTTCGCAGGATGGTCTAACCCCCTTCCAGCTCTTGGGGTGACAGCTTTCAGGGTGACGCATGAGCCTCCCAGCTCACAAGGCCTACCAGACCCAGGGACACAAAACAGTGCAGGTGATAGATCCAGGAAACACCACAATACAGTTCGTTACCACAAAAAAAAAAGTCCTTTCTGGTACACAGTCCAAATCTATACATAGAGTCTTCAAGAGATAGAATCCATTGTCAGGAAGAGTCCACTCCAGTATACACAATGTACGTGGTCGGAAATAGAGTCTGCTCCAAACTGCAGAGTCCGTTGCTAAAAGCAGAGTCCACTCCTGAAGGTAACAAATGCACACCCTGCAGCACACAATTGTTCAGTCTCCGTAGAGTCCTGGCCCAGCCTTGGACAGCCAGGCCCACTCACAGGAATACAGTATAGGTGCAGTTAACTCCCAGGGGTTTGGTCCACTCCTGAAGGAAAGGTCTTCTCCCAAACTCCGGGATACAACAACTGCTCACCTCCCAGCGCACAGAGGTGTTCAGTCTTCAGAGGCCCAGTCCCAGGGCTAGGCCTCCCCACAGGAACAGCTCCTCCAGTAAAGTGTATGTCTTTCATAAAGGCTCAGTCCAACCACCAATAAAAAGTGAAGACACATACAAAAAGCAAAGAAAACTAGAGTCCAAGGGCTAAGCCCTACCATAAAATCCACATTTACTTTTTTTTGAGAAAAGGACAGAGAAGAGAAAAGAGTAACACAGGCTGTAACCAGCCAGTGAAACAACAATCCTCTGATGAGAACTGAGTTACACCTGAAACACATTATTGTGCATCAGGAGTTTAACAATCAGTCCTCACTAAAAGGAATACCAGTTAACAAACTCGCCAAGTAATTTAGCCAGTTCAGGAATCAGGTTTCCCCTTCCAAAAAAAAAAGGAAGGGGAAACCAACAGTAACATACTGACTATTGCACCAGCCAGCACAGAGTCAGTCCCCTAAACTGAGGAGACTCTAAATCTCCATTTTAAAAAAAGTTATTAAACAATACAGTTTACAAAAGTTAACATTAACAGCTGTAAACAGAGAAACAACAATTTCACAAAGGAGAGGAACAGCAAAGCCAGGCCCCCACACCCAACCATCTCCTGGTTTTATTTTGAAAAAAACTTATATTCTTAATTTTATTAAACAATTCACAGTTTACAAAACAATTAACAGCTGTGTACAGAGAAACAGCAATTTACAAGGGAGAGGAGCAACAAAGCCAGGACCCAGCCCCTATCGTCTGGTTATATTGGTGAGGCAGGGCTTTCTTGATTGGCCCAGGTTAACAGCCCCAATCAAGGATCTCATAGCCAACAAGATCCAGTTAATTCCAATCACTATAATTAATTAGCTGTTTATGGATATGGAGGCGAGGTGTCATTGTAGATTTTCTAATATGCAGGACATTTGAGAAATTCACCATGGCTAACAGAACAAATAATTTCATAAGCCTCATCTATACAACACAGTAATTGTACAGTTTAATAAATGTAATTCTTTTACAATTTAGAAAGTAGAAGGAAGATGGGATAGTGCAAAATCATGAATATTGATAAAGATTGCCACCTCAATCAAGATTCTGTTCTACTCTTTTTTTACATACTTTCTTAGAAATGACATTATTTTGAAGTATTTAACCCTGTAGTACAAATTGAGACAAATTACTTATAGTTTTTTGGTTTTTACATTTATTCATTTGATTTTACATATTTTTGTATTTATATTTTACATTATTTACAAATTATTGGTTTGTGAGCTGTCAGATTTGAATATGAAAACCACATTTTATGAATCACATGAGGTTGCACAACCATTGAAGTCCATGATCCGATTTGACCTTAAAAAGCTCTGTGAAGTGAACCATTTTCCATAGCAGGCCACCAGGCAGTGTCAGCCATTAGCCAGACTTGCCTCAGCACCTCTGAGTTCAAAAGGCTTTACCCATAAAGCTGCTTAAAATGTGAACTGATAGTGTTTCAGCTTCAGAAACAAGACATCCAACAGACTACCTTCTCAAGCATTGAGAAATAAACATAGAAGGGACTGAGAAGGAGGGTGAATTAAAAGGTGAATTTAATGTCAATCAAGAACAGAATAAAAAACAAAAGGGAATAAAGCTACAATTAAAAAAAAGACAAAGGATAGTAACAAACGTTACAATTTGATCTTTTTAAAGCCTTGAAAAATTCAAAACCTGAAGGAATGAGACTCAACAATGTAAATAGTTAAATTCAGTGCTTGAAAGGCAATAATTAAAACTATAGTAATTTTTAACTAGCCAATTTGAGGCATGTTGAGACACACCTCTGGGCCAGGTAAGACGTGAATCCTGACCTTCTGGCCCAGAGATAGGGGCACTACCATGAACCAGAAGACTCTTTAACACATATCAATTTAATAAAAAGACACCTACTGCTTGTAATAACAAGACTCGGCTTTGTGAGTAAGTTTAATGGGCAATTGATGGCCATATACAACACACTCAAAATTAAGATAGAGTAAAGGGGCACGATATTTTTTATAAAACTAGTCATTGTAACTCAGACACAAAATTTTAGATAATTTGATTGAATTGCACATTTGCAGCTTACCTTAATTTCTGAGCTATCTACCTATAAATAATGGCAGATGCCATTATTTTGATAGTACAGTCTGCACAATTGTGAATAACATACAGTCTCATTATCTAGCAGTATGATTGTTCGGTAACTAGTGAATACACATTAAATACTTTGATGACAAGGTATTAACTGGTAAAAGATGGAGACATTGAGGAACATTTTGCTTGACAGTAGGAGTAGCGATTCAGCCCTTCAAACCTTCTATCCCATTCAGTAAGGTCATGGCTGATCTGGTTATGATTTTACCACTGTTTTTCTGCCCACCATAACCTTTGACAAAAATTTACCTAACTGTGTTTCAAATAAGTTCACTCATGTTCCTAAATTCATATATCTGATCGATGACCCAGCCTCCACAGCTTTCTGTAGAAGACAATTCCAATGGCCATCTGAGAGGAAAAAAAAGTCCTTATTTCTACCTTAAAAGGGAAACTTCTTATTCTGAAACCATAACCTCCATTTTTGATATTCCCCATAAATGAAAATAATTTGCCCTACCAAGTCATCTCAGGATCTTACATGTTTCAATAAGGTCACTGCTTTTTCTACAAAACCTCAATGGTGATATCCCAACCTGTTCAATCTTCTTTCATAACATCAATTTTCATCCTAGGAATGAAGCAACTGAACCGTCTCTGATTGTTTTTAGTGTAATTATACCTTTTTTCTAAATAAGCAGACTAAAACTGCATGCAGTACTCCAGATGTGGTCTCAGCTGCAATAAAACTTTCATACTTAATATTCCTTTCTTATTGCAATAAATTCCAACATTCTATTTGTCTTCCTAACCACTTGCTGTTTCTGCATAGCAACATGTTACGGTTATTATTACTACACACAATCTTGGTTCATGCATCAAGACGCTTTGATCTCCCTGCACTACTGAATTCTGCAATTTCTTTCAATTTATAAATGAAAATGTGTAAGGGTGACAGAAACAGGAGCCGTCACAACATCTAAGAAGTGATGATCACTTGAGGTGCTGTAGCCCACAAAACTATGGGTCAAGTGGAGGAAACTGGCACTAGAGCATTTAGGTATTTGATGACTTGCAAGGACATGATAAATCAAAGAGTCTCTTTCCATACAGTAAGACAGTGACTCTTAATAGTACGCTATCTTTCTACTCATCTTGGCAAAGTGAAAAAGTTCACACTTTCCCCACACTGCTCCATTTACCGGACTTATGCCCTTACTTCTCCATATTCCTTTACAGACATTCTACATCCTCTTAACAAAATACTTGCCTTAGTGTCAACAGCAAAATTAGCAATCATACATTTGCTTGCTTCATCCAAGTAAATTATACAAATTGTAAATAGTTGAGGCCCCAATACTGCTCCCTGTGGAATTCCTTGCCAACACAAGGAAAATGGATTTATCTCTACTCGTTGCTTCTTGTCTGTTAATCAATCCAACAATCCATGCTAATAAGTTATCTTCTTCACCATGCACTCTTATCTTGTGCAGTATCTTTGCAGTAACCAAATATCTTGGCAATCTAGGTACATAATATCTGCAGATCCCTCTTTTTCTAGTTTGCTTGTAACTTCCTCAAAAATCAGTAATTAATTAGTTGAACCGATTTTGCTTTCACAAAGCAATGTTGACTCTGCCTAATCATTTTATGATCTTCTAAATATCCTGGTGTACATCCTTAATATTGAATTTGAGCAGTTTTCCTATGACAGATGTTGTGCTAACTGGCCTATAATTTCTGGCTTTCTGTCTCCCTCCTTTCTTGAATAAGAGTGTCAAATTGCCTATTTTGAAATGGATTGGCATCCTTCCAGAATCTAAAGAACTTTGGAAGTTTATAACCCATGCATCCACTATCTCTTATGCCACTTCTCTTAACAGCCTAGAAAGCAAATCAGCTGGTCCTGGGGCTTGTCAGGCTTTAGGTCTCACAGTGTTTCCAGCATCTTTTCCCTGGTGAAGATGATTATGTCAAGTTCTTCCCTCCTATTTGCATCTTGATTTGAAAACATTATTGAAAAGTTTCTAAATCTTCTACTGTAATAACAACACAAAACACCTGTGCAATGCATCTGACATTTCTATGTTTTCAATGATCAATTTCCCCAAATTCACTCTTTAGAGGACTAACAGTAGCTTTAGTTACTCTTTCTCAATTTGCTTAGCCACTTTGTAGCCCCACTCTCATTTATATCAGCCGCAACAACCTCAAACCCTAATGGGCAGTTGCAAGGCTGATACACCTCCACCTCTAACTTCTCAGTCTTTTTACCTGCCTCATTTCTGGTCTTGACCACATGCCCCTGGCAATTTAACAAATTTAACAAGCCTATCTTAAAGAGTGTGACTGCCTTCTGGAACAGTGTGTTAAGGTAACTTTCCACCTCACTAATGCATCACTAGGTCTGTATTTTAGCCTCCAGCTCATTGAGTCTTGAGCCACAGGCATTAGGCATAGATGTGATTGTTTTGGATGACACTGGCATCTGTCAGCTCCCAAATACTGCAGTCGCAACACAATACTTGAGTTGTCATCTTTGTTATACTTTATTTATTTATTTTTATCTTAATTTATTTTATTGATGAACCTTACTATTCAGAATGATCTTTTCTATTACTAGTAAACCTTACTACTACTAATAAAACCTTATAATTATGACTAAATTGCATGAGTTTGCATGAATTGCATAAAGATAAATAAGAAAAAAAACTCACTAATCAATGACTTAACTGTTTTCCCGAGGCATTGCAATTGATTTTTCTCAGATCACCTCTGGAACTGCAGAGCTTTACCTGCTTTCTGGGCACCCTCTTTGCCCTGTTTACTTTTTCTCTCTATCTATCATATGTTTCTGTCACATTGTGGAAAAAAGTGATTGTGTATACATGAAGTAACATTTGTAGAAAATAATTTGTTAACCATTCTGATTGCTCTTAAAAAGTGGCAAACCACACCTTCATTACAGATCTTTATTTCTTGATTTTGAATTATTGAACCATTTTGGACTGGAAAAAGAATTCTAAAGAAAAAAAGTCTCTGAGCAAATTTTAAGAAATTATAATTGCCTCTGTACGATATTAATTGCTTATTATTGAAGCTTGATTGTGTGCAGGTGGTAGGTATTAGTTGGGGTTTCAGTTCAACACTTATAAAGATACACTTACTGAAACTATAGTGTGGTTGAGTTAGGGGGTGTTTGCTTGTAATGTTTCTCTCTAAAATACTTGATTGAATATTGGCCCCAGTGTTATCATTCATTACTTGGCTTCCTGAAAATAATAATTGAGAATGTGGTACTGGAAAAGCACAGCAGGTCAGGCAGCATCCGAGGAGCAGGAAAATTGACGTTTCGGGCATAAGCCCTTCTTCAGGAATTCTGATGACTGGCATATGTCCGAAATGTCAATTCTCCTGCTCCTTGGATGCTTCCTGACCTGCTAAGCTTTTCCAGCACCACACTCTCGGCTCTGATCTCCAGCATCTGCAGTCCTCACTTCCTCCTTCCTGAAAAATAATACACTATTATAAATGCTTAAAGAGTTATAAAAAAAACAAGTTATGAATTGTTTAAGTGAACCAGAAGCAGCTGGCACAAGAATCAGATCAAATTTTGTTTGCAGTGTAAAATTCCAAAGTTTTCTATCATCATGTTGTCCCTTCTATATGAATACTATATAGATATCATTGCAAATAAATTAGGAACAGGGTTAGGCCATTTGATTTTGAGCTGAAAAGTGTGTTGCTGGAAAAGCGCAGCAGGTCAGGCAGCATCCAAGGAGCAGGAGAATCAACATTTCGGGCATAAGCCTTTCTTCAGGAATATCGGTTCCGTAGACAGGTGCTGAGGAAGGAGATGTGGTTGTGGTAACGAGTTTGTTTGAGGATGTGGCTGATGAGCTTCATCATGAGATGACCTGGGGGGTGCAATGAGAGAGGGACTCACTGAAATCCTTGTAGAGGGAGGAAGAGAGCTTCTTCAAGGAAGGCATCCTTGCAAGAGGATTCGCAGTAGGTTAAAATCAACTAGGAGAAAGTGAGGACTGCAGATGCTGGAGATCAGAGCTGAAAAATGTGTTGCTGGAAAAGCGTAGCATCCAAGAAGCAGGAGAATCGATGTTTCGGGCATAAGCTTATGCCCGAAACATCGATTCTCCTGTTCCTTGGATGCTGCCTGACCTGCTGCGCTTTTCCAGCAACACATTTTTTCAGCTCTGATCTCCAGCATCTGCAGTCCTCACTTTCTCCTAGTTGACCTTTTGAGCCATTTCCACCATTCAGTGTGACCATAGCTGGTCCTTTATCTCAATGTCATTTTTGTGCTTTCTCTCCATACTTCTTGATACAAAAAATTGTCAGTCTCCTTCTTGAAAATATTCAGTGATCCAGCCTCCACAGCTTTCCGTGAAAGTCAATCCCCCAGGTTTACCATCCTGAGTGAAGGCACGTTTCCTCACCTCAGTCCTAAATGACCTACCCTGTATGCTGAGACTATGATGCCTGGTTCTCATCTCCCGACGCCCGAACCAACCAACCCAACCACCCCGTGGCTCAACACTTTAACTCTCCCTCCCACTCCACCAAGGACATGCAGGTCCTTGGACTCCTCCATCGCCAGAACATAACAACACGACGGTTGGAGGAAGAGCGCCTCATCTTCCGCCTGGGAACCCTCCAGCCACAAGGGATGAACTCAGATTTCTCCAGTTTCCTCATTTCCCCTCCCCCCACCTTGTCTCAGTCGATTCCCTTGAACTCAGCACCGCCCTCCTAACCTGCAATCCTCTTCCTGACCTCTCCGCCCCCACCCCACTCCGGCCTATCACCCTCACCTTGACCTCCTTCCACCTATCACATCTCCATCGCCCCTCCCCCAAGTCCCTCCTCCCTACCTTTTATCTTAGCCTGCCTGGTACCCTCTCCTCATTCCTGATGAAGGGCTCTGACCCGAAACGTCGAATTTCCTGTTCCTTGGATGCTGCCTAACCGGCTGTGCTCTAACCAGCAACACATTTTCAGCTCTGATCTCCAGCATCTGCAGACCTCACTTTTTACTCTCATCTCCCCAACAAGGGGAGACATCCTTCCTGCATCAAGCCTGTTTTATATATTTCAAAGCATGTGAAATGTTTGTTTCATATGAAACAGGTGCTACACAAAATGCAAAATCTATAACCTGTGGAATTATAACTTCAGCCATTTTCTAAACATTAACATCTTGTTTCCCCAGTGAACTACAATCTCACCCCATGTTTATTTTTTAATCTATAGAATATTAATGTTTTTAAAATATTGCTTTCACATTACCATTGTTTTGGAAAGCCCTAAGGAATTTCTAATTGGGCTGTTTATGGTACTAGTACATTTTATAGTAATAATCTGTTGCTGGCTGACTACCCTCATTGGACTTTAATGATTATCTCTGATATTGTAACCAAAAAATAATAAAGTCATGATAAGGATAACCATGTTTCCAGACAATGGCTAAGAAGTTTACAATGCTGATTAAATTCAGCCTGCGTAGAAAATGCTACAGAGCATAAAATCTGAGAGTTGTACACAGTGGGTTAAGTTTTTGACAAGCATCAAGACCCTGATGTTGGATCTATATGCGGTCCCAACCCATGTCCACATTGTCACTGTAGTTAATAGACCACTTGCTTGCTCACCATTTTATTAATTAGGTTTGAATCTGAGGCTTAATCAGAGAGCCTGCAGTTCTGTCAGGCTGACAGTCACACCAGGAGAGGTGGGTACTGGTGATGCGGGCAGCTCCGTAAGGGGTGATCCTTGGTTGCCTGTATCAAAGTAATAAATTAAAGGGGCCCCTGTACAGGGGTGAGGAAATTACTCTGTAGGCATTTTTACACACACGGTTGTGGTCTTCTGTCCTTGTGGTCCAGTCGTTGGGGCACTGATCCTCCAGCACATTTGGTCTTCTGCCTCCTGGTTTTATCTGGCAGCCTCTGCTAATAGTTGGGGTGATATTGAGGCAGAGAGTCTATTTGATATTGGCAAAACATTAGTAGTGGTGCAAAATGGCCCCTAACTGGAATCTCAATTGGTCTAATTGACTGTCGATTTCTGTGAAGTCGGCCATTGATATGGTTCCAGCCGGCTGTGGGAAAGTTCTTGAGAGTCAGGAATATGTCCTGGTTCAGCTGCTTCTAATTGCTTGCCTGGTCCTCCTCCAACCTTGTGTCCATGGAGTCAGGAAAGTCCAGCCAGTGGATTTCTTTTTGTTCTTCATGCTTTTCCTCTCTGGGTTTCTTCACTAACTTCTCCATCTCCCAGAAGACACCGACTCCTTTCCAGGATGCAATTCCATAGATAATGGCAGCGTCTGCTCCTTCGTCTCCACCAATAAGTCACCCAAAAGCATCTGCTCACGTATGATCTTTGACCATAACTTTATTCAACCTGACCTTGTCCCACTATTATTCGTAGACTTGTATTTCCAAAGAGGATAGTGTGGGAACAACTCTCCCTTCCTTACTCAGGAGTTGAGGATTGTTATAGTTCGCCAAGAACAGACTCAAAGATCAAACCTGCAACGATCCTTGTCTGTGTCATTCCTGCTATTCACAAGATTCTTTTCCACTAAAGAAGAGTTATTATCTTATTGTCTTTATCAATGACTCTCCTCTGGCCTAGTCTATTTCACATTGAATTTATCGCATGTTTGTGAGTTTTGAGAAGCTTTGTAGCTCAGGTTGAGGTTCTGGATGTAGTTTGCTCGCTGAGCTGGAAGGTTCGTTTTCAGATGTTTCGTCACCATCTTCAGTGAGTCTCCAGACAAAGCATTGCTGATGATTCCTGTGGTGATGTCATTTCTTATGATGATGTCATTTCCTATTCTTTTCCTCAGGGCGTGGTAAATGGGTCCAAGTCAATGTGTTTGTTGATAGAGTTCCAGTTGGAATGCCATGCTTCTAGGAATTCTCGTGCATGTCTCTGTTTGGCTTGTCCTAGGATGGATGTGTTGTCCCATTCAAAGTGGTGTCCTTCCTTATCTGTATGTCAGGATACTAATGACAGAGGTTCGTGTCTTTTTGTGGCTAGTTGGTGTTCATGTATCCTGGTGGCTAGTTTTCTGCCTGTTTATCCAATGTAGTGTTTGTTACAGTTCTTGAGCTACAAATGTTCTCAAAATTCAATATGCAAGACCCTTGGGGGCTTAACAAGAAATGTGCAATAAGATCGTTTCCCCTTAAGAAAGAGTTTAGGAGCAGAGGGCATAATGTCTGATGAAGAGGTCATATATTTCAGGAGTAACTTCTTCTAGAAGTGAATGAATCGGTAGAATTCTTTCTTGCAGAGGGCTGTTAAGGCCGGGAGGTTAAGTATATCCGAGGCCAAGACAAACAGAATTGTAATCAGGGAGGGATTGAAGGGTTATAGGGAAATGGCAAGAAAGTGAAGTTTCATCCTCTTCTATCTTAGTGTCTTTGATGGTCTTCAGTAATTCTTGGGTGGAGTGGATGGAGTGGCGTGCGTCTTCTACTTAGTGTTTTAGTCTTTGGCCAAGGAATTACACCAATCTGTAAATTGCTGTTCCAGAGATTATGGGTCTGAGGGGGTAATCTGTAGAAGCATGGTGTGTTGCATCCATCTGGTTTCATTTTTTGGAGGTCAGTTTTATTTATTTCTCCAGACTTTTGAAGTTTTTTGAGTAGGGCTGTGATTCCGTTCTCTATTTGTATGGTCAGGTCTATCGCCACTTGTTGGTAAATGTTATTCCCATGTTGCTAAAGAGATCATTGTTGTCTAATAGTGAAGAATGCGACCATTAAATATTTGAATATTTGTAACCATTTTCTCTTGATGCTGTTTGTATGGCTGTGAATGTATGGTGTGGAAGCGAAATGTAGCGTGTGTTTCAGCTGCTGCAGAAAGTTACTTCTAACTGTCAGACTTGACAGCTTGGTATGATCTGCTTAATCTTTTTCACTTTTTGTTATTTTTGTCGATGTTACAGTATTATAACAGTTTATGAATTTCTTGATACCTTTTGTGTTAAGCTGCGATCTCAGTAGTTTTAAGTTTCTTTCCTTGTTAATGGTGATAAGAGGTTTACAGGTTTTGTCAGTATTGTTACATGTGGCTGTGATTGCACTTGTTTAATTTCCATTCTGATATATTGTAGTTATGTATACCAGAACATTGACACAACACTCTTCCTGTAACACTAGTTTGAGCTGTGACAGTGACTGTCAAGGTGTGATGTTTCGAGAAGTTATCATTAGCACTGGACTGACAGCATGCCTCAATCAATTCGCAGCCTTAAAACATCTGTTAACTCATGCATCAGAGAAAACGCTTTATAATAACCCTTAGTTCATTTACTGTGTGTTGAAGCTTACAATACTGTATCATTTTTTGTCACATAATTAACCTTGAAATTTTTTGTGTGATATAATTATGATTTACATACATGAAGATTAATTCTGACTTCAAACATTATGGTAATAATTGCATTCAGTCAGTTGTGCGACAAATGTTTACCTAAACAGCACTTGACTGAGCTGGCAGTTTTTCACTTTTCCATAATACTGTGTGTGTTGGTGTATGGGTCTAAAATTATTTTTTTTTTACTTGAGCAAAGGAGGATGGTATGTATAATATTATGTCCATTTTTCCATATTAATTACTGTCCCCCAACATGTTTGTCTGACCGATTTAATCCTTTCAAATGGTTATATAAACTTTTTGCCTACAACTGGAACAAAACACCACCTGCATTATTTTATTCTTTAATTCTACTTGCTGTTTTTTGAGATTTATCATATACAGAGGAGAAATATGCAATTTAATAAAAGTAAAAATTGAACAATAAGCAGAAAATGTAAATACTTTAGAGAGCTGTGGCAGATTTTTGAAGACTAGCAATATTGAAATGCAATTTTATTGAAAGTACGTTATGAATTTTGAAGTGCATGGTGTGTATATTTCTGTAAATTCACTTTTTGATCTGTTTCATTGGAAAGACAAAAGATGGGTAAGAATTGGTTTGAATGTTCTCAATGTAACAAATATGAAACATCAGATTGTTAAAACACGCAAGTTCAAATATATGACTCTGTGTAGTCATAATGAGCAGTGTATGAATTAATAATCAAGTATAAACATGTTAGGAATTAATTGTAAAATTTAGATTTAATGTAAGTGATTCAAGCTGGTGAAATCAGCCTTGCATACTGTTCCATTTACAACATATTTGGTATTTTGTTTCCTGTGTAAAAGCAGTGCTGGAATTTAGTGCTTACATTCCAGTTTGCACAGCGATAGCTAACATAGTCTCACATTAGTCTGCCAAACTAGCAGCACAGGGGAGAACTTCCTGTGTAGATGATGTGAAAGTGTTTCTGTGATTTCTTCCTCTGTAGCTTTGGGAGATAAAAAGCCAAGTCTTCGGGGGTTACTCAGAGGGACTAAATTATATTTATAAAATTTAACCAAGGTATGCAAGTGTATTTGTGTTTTGTTACACTCCAGAGACTTATTTAAGTAGAAAAACATGAATTAGCATTTTCCATTTCCATACACAGCATCAAGGAGAGGACCACTTAAGCTAACATTTTTCTGTATGCTTTTAGCTTGTATTATAATGGTGTACAAAACATACAAATTCAGATTCAATATAATTACTAAAGTGTTTTTATTTTCTGTGAATTTTATAGCAGTAACCTAAAAAAAGACTCATCACTTCATATTTGTTGTAACTATGTGATCAGATATTGTTCCCATGCCAGACATAACAGAAATTCCATTTTTGTTCATAACAATAACTGAGTAATCTGGATTTTTCATTTATTGTTTGAATTTATGACTTGTTAATTGGACTCTGATATTTACTCAGCTCTGACATTATTAAGGTGGCACAGTGGCCCAGTGGTTAGCATGATTGCCTCATGGCACTAAGGTCCCGGGTTTGCTTCCATCCTTGGTCGACTGTCTGTGTGGGATTCCTCCGGGTGCTCCGGTTTCCTCCCACTGCGGAAAAAAATTTTCAGCTCCTCAAATTTGCACTTTTCTCTGGAGAAAGATTACACTATGAGTCTTTTTCAACTTAGTGCAGAAGTATAAAGCTAATATTGTGGGCTCTTGTTGGAGAAACTGTCCAATTTTCCTTTTTGCTAAAATCAATGAACTGGACAATTGTGTTCTCGCAGCAATGGTCGACTATAATACCGATTTATACTGTGGCAGTACAGTCAAATTATCCGTCGTGTTAATAAAAGCACCTCAATTAACATTGTTTACATAACTTTTTTTCACGTGATTTGTTCTAGTTTACCATCAAATTGCAAGTGAGATCTGTACTTTAAACTAGCAAATATTTGTTAGGAAAAGCGTCAGAGTACATCGTATTGCTATTCACGTCAGATACTCATTTATTTTGACAGTGAAATGTCTAGAGGCTGTTGGAAAACAAAAGTAAAATCAATGCATGTTGTTTACAGGCTAGAATTAAAATGTAGAGCATTAACTAATCTTGGATTCACTTAGAATGCAATTTAGGAATACAGGGATTTAAATATGTAAATAATATCAACTTGGTTTAAATGTAATATTCTGAAATAGTATCAGTTTTTACATTAAGAAATTGGTCCAACCCACATATGTGGCATAGAGCCTTGTGAGTTGACAAGACAGGAAGTTTTTTTCACTGTTTATTGAAGTAGAAGTGCTCCTGTGACACTCATGGTAGCACAACTTATTGATAGAAGTGAGAAAGTGCATTCATAAGCCAGCAGTAAGCACATCATCACTGTCACACACATGTTGATAAAATATCTTTGGGATGTATGAGAGTTGGAATTGGTGATGTGTAGCCTTAACCAGGAAGTGGACGAATGGCAGGTAACCACTACCTTGGAGCCTACAGTCGAACCACACAATGCCCTTATCGTCTGACCCTTTGAACCTAAATACATTTTGAAAGACAATCAGGATTTAATTGTAATTTGACAGGCAGAGAAAATTGTATTCTCTAGGTTGTATTTTGGTTCTGAAAAAGAGGCATATCCGACTCAAAACATTAGCTCTGTATAGCTCTCTCGTTCTCTCTCTCTCTCTCTCCCCCCCCCCCCCCCCCCCCCCCCCACAAATGCTGTCGCACCTACTGAGTTTCACCAGCACTTCTTTTTTCAGATTTCCAGCATCCACAGTACTTTACATTTATTTTTATTTTGGCATGTTCTGTGTCAGTGGGTTACCTTGAGTGAAGACAAGGGTAACACCAACTTTTGAATTAAATGAAGATTTAGACACTACCATAGAAATAATCTTGTACTGTGATGACTTAATTACATTTACTTAAAAACTACTGCTTTTAAGAGCTAGTTACATTCGTAAAACTATAAGAAAATTTAATCAAGTGCTAGCTAGAATATTCCTGTTCCCCTTGCTTAGTATTTTTATTCTTCTTGCAAAATAGAGGATCGACTTTATCTTAATTTACTTTGCTGTCTCAAATTTCTTTTTGTCTTAGCCCCAAGGACTCTGGTGGCTTTCAAATAAAATGATAGTTTCATTTGTTAAAAGGCAATGAGTCTTGATTATTCTGTACAATGCAAATGAAGCAACAATAATAAATTTCTGGACCAAAGTGAAGTCAATCGAATTCCATTTTGGACTGTATATAGCTGTTTGCTGCTGTGTGAAAGTACCCAGTGTTGGGCTGGCTTTGAGCTGTGAGGAAATTAAAAATATGCAGAAGTCCCCTAAGTGACTGATAAAGAAAATGATTGGAAGTGCAAACCTAAAATAGAATAGCTTTTGACTAGTGACAAAGTCTAACTTTGTGTGAAAAATCAGGATTACATGTTGAATCTTTGGAATCAGTTGCATGGTGAGACAATTGGAGCTGGGCTGTGTTCGTGCAATGTGTAGTTTGTTGAAGAAAACCTCTGAAAGTTGGAGTGCTTTTATTCTTTTACAGTTGTTTGATGGTACAGAAATTGAGTATTGCTCGAAGAAGACACATTTCATCGAAACACTGCAACTTGTATTCATCAGGACATTCGTTTTTCAGCAATTATTATTCTCTCATGTGATATGAGCATTGCTGGCAAAATGTGTGGCCTATCACTGATTTGCTATGGGAAGGTAGTGATCAAGCTTGAATCTTTGCATGATGGGTTAGCAGGTGAGGTTAAACTAAAGTTCCATTATGAAGGCAATTCCAAGATTTTGGCTCAGTGATAATGATGGAATGCCAATATAGTAGGACCGTGTGACTTGGAATTTGATGGCCTTCCCGCGATCCTGCTGTCCACCTCATTCTGTTCACGGGTTTAGAAGGAACTGTCAGAGTTGTATTGGGGAGTTACTGCACTGTGTCTTGTATATAGATACAGATGGCTGTAATGTGCATCAGTGGTAGAGACAGGGAATTTTTTAAGTTGTACTTGGGTCCTGATCAGACACACTTTTAGCCCTGCATAGTAGGAACTTCTTGAATCGTGTTGGAACTGAACTATCCTGGCAAGTGGAGAATACCTGGTCACATTCCTGATTTGTGACTTGTAGACAGACTCGTAGTAAAAAGACCCTTCGGTCCAACACATCACTGCCAACCAGACATCCCAATCTGACAGTCCCATTTGCCAACATTTGGCCCATATCCTTCTAAACTCTTTATATTCATATACCCATCTAGTTGCTTTTTAATTGCTGTAATTGTACTTTCCTCCACCACTTCCTGCGGCCGCTCATTCTAGACATGCATCAACTTCCGCATGAAAAAGTGATGTACAGAGTTTGGAGACTCAGGTGATGAGTTGCAGGATTCCCTGCTCCTAACCTGCTCTTGTAGCTATAGTATTTATATGGCTCATTCAGTTTCTGGTCACTGGTGTTGCAAGTGGGAAACCATTCAGCAATGATGGGAAAGAGAAAGAACCCTTCACAATGGAGGACAGTGATCCTCTGAAGAGTCACTAAAATGTTGCCAATTTTAAAAAGGCGACAGCTGCCACCAAGGATGGGCAGTAAGGATGGCTAATACCTGCAGTTGTGCCCCAGCCCAGTTGGCCACAGCAACAGTGGCTCATCCTGTGATAATTTCTTGACTTCATCTGACAACACCTCCATCGCCTGGTTGTGTTACAGCATCATTGTGGGGGCTCACAAACTGACTGGAAAGTTCCAAGCGGCCTCTACTGAGTGAGATACATAATTGGCTGGGTGTTGCTTGTAGGTGGGTATCCATTTGGCTCCATCAGCCACAAAGAAAATGACCTGGGTGCAGCAACACGTTGGCAACCTGACGTTTTGGTCTCAAGTACCAATCCTTTGCCCTTTCCACCTCTAATTCTGCCGCTGATAGGATCCAAAGTTCTGCCCACTGTTTCCCTTTTTCTAGGCAAAAGTTGTTTCCCATATGCACATTGATATTTTTTGGTTTTATATTCTGATTTGCCCTGGTTACTTTTACTGTAGATACGACTGCTTCACGTTCTTATTGGGAATCATGATCTTCCGATCATTTTGAAAGATTAGGAATTGCCACCTTTCCCACCCACAGCCTGCAGCAAAGATCTGACAGGAAATAAAGTAGTAGCGTCAAATGGAACCTGCAAAATCTGAAAAAGCAAGTTGGTAATAGGAGTCAGATTATCTGCATGAACCAGAGGAAGGGGAGTGGAACATGGTTTCAAGACATTTGGGGAGGATACTTCAGCAGGGGGAGGTATCGATGCAAGGATACCTTTGGGAAGTTGGCATGGGGACACGTACACAAACCACTTCAAGTAAAGTAGTTATCCACGAATTGGAGTTGGATAAAAAGTTGAGAACTATGTCTGCCTGTGGAAAATTGACTTTTAAAATAATTCAACCACTAGGAGCATTGCATTTCACACTGTCAGGCAGTGTGTAATGACTTTTTATTTGTAATGTAAAAATCTGTATGAAATATTTCATTTCAGAGGGTATCCCAAAAACCATTGAGGCTCAGCTTTTTGACATCTGTGCTCCTGGTTTTCATCTTCTAATGATATTGAGGTGCCAGTGTTGGACTGGGGTGGACAGTTAAAAATCACACAATACCAGGTTATAGTCCAACAGGTTTATTTGTAAATACAAGCTTTTGGAGCGCTGCTCCTTTGTTGGGTAGCTGGTAACTAAGGAACAGTGCTCTGAAAGCTTGTGATTCCAAATAAACATGTTGGACTATAACCTGTGTCGTGTGATTTTTAACTTAATCTCTTAAGGCATCAGTATTTGGCAATTGGTCAGCTGTTACCTGAAGGTGAAATCTTCACTGATCAGTGAAAATTTATAAATGGCAATCTAAGCGATGGAAACATTCAAGTGGAAATTTGCTTACATTTTCCTTCTTCACCCAAGTCATTATTGTCTTTTCCAGCCAAGTCAAATGTTTCAAGGAAAAAGTCAGGTGGGAGATGAAACGCTGACACAGAGATCTCTTTTTCATAAGGAAAATATGGTGACAAAATAAACATATACATGGGTCCAAATGGAACCCAAAATTGAACCTCTCATGGATCCTCTGTCGGGTATGTAAGGAATCACAGGTTTTTTAATGATGGATGAGTAGCCTCCAAAGGATTGAAGTAAATATCAGAAAGCTGTTATATTTGTGAGTGGGTTATAAGGTTATTTAATTGTTACATCTGCATTTTTTTGCATTCACACAATGTGAAAGAATTGTAATGGGTCAGTTCGCTAACTGTCCGTGACTAATGAGTCTCCTGCCTTCAGCTGCATCTGATTTAGGAAACAATAAAGTCAGACTGCTAAGAATAAATGGAACCTGTTGCACTGCTTGGGTGGAATGAAATGTTGTTGTCCATACTGTGAATAATTTATCCTAATTTGAGCCTTTACTTAATTGATGCAAATTTAAATGTGTTGTCTTCTGCTGGCTTGTATCAAGTGAGAACCTCATTCGATCAGTCACCATTATATTATTTGCTGTAACTTTCCTCTACTATGTCAGATTCTTGTATTTCCTCATTCCTTGCTATACCAGCTAGTCACAGCCTATTCTGACACTTTCCAAGACCTTCTCTCCATATTATTTCATCAGTCACATCACAGCTCAACACAAGCCAATATTGATTTAGCCTCCCAATGTTTACCTTTTTAAAAAATTCTGTTAACTTTTTGAATGACCTTGGTGGAGTGACCTTGGAGAATATGAGAGCTTAAATGTATTTTTCAGGGAAACTTGGAAAAGCGAGCATTGGGTTAAAAGGGGAGACTGTCCCTAAGAGATACACATGACTGAATTAAATTCACTGTAGGGGTTTTCATCCTGTAATGTTATGTTGATGTCTGTACAGCTACTGTTCCATATTTTGAACATCTGTAACTTGGAGGTAATTTAGTTTTGGGCTGACAGCTGATAACAACTGATGGTGGACACCAGTGTGGAAAAGTGGCAAAAAGTGGCATGTTCAGAATTTCCTGGTGTAACAATCATTGAATCCTGAGAAAGTACAAAGTGTATCTGTGTTTCATCAGTAATCTGCAATCACTGATAGTAATCTCTGAGACCACCACTGTCGTAAAACGTACTTTCAAATACTTTCTGTTCAATAATCTCACGTTTAATTTATCGCAGGTTAGTGCCACACCATCTTATGTTTCTAGGGGTGTGTATGGTGGCACTGGTGGTGAGGGTGAGACAGGGTCAGTTTTCTTTTAAAACCTGTTGATCAGCTTTTATTGGTTTCACATGGTTGACAGTTCAGTTCCATTGGAGTGAATTGTGACAAACTTCATTTTTAATATCAGGCAAAATTCTTACTATATTTGTTCTCTGAGGTAGGCACTTTCAGCAGTTTTCCTATCGCCCAAATTAGGCAAGTTTTTATCACAAAGGTATCTGCTATATAAAAGTAAGGTACACAGTTGGGAAAATCCGCTTGAGACAGGAATACATTGGGGGTCATATTGACACAGTTTCCTTGTATCTCCACTTTGCTTTGGGCTTACCATGCCCCCAAACTCCATTCTTCACAGAGCTGGGGTCATTCTCCCTGTATTGTCATAGGTGAGCAAATTGAAGTTTGTAATTTGTGTTAAGTTCCAGAAACCAGTCACTTTCCACCTGTGTTTAGTTTTAATTTTATTTCATGGGTTGCAGATGTGCATTTATCCCTAATTACCTATCTCTAATTGCCTTTGAACTGAGTGGCTGGTTTGGCACATTTCAGATGTGCATTTAAACATCAACTGCATTGCTGTCAGTCTGGAGTCACACATAGGCCAGACAAGGCCAGGGTGGCTGATTTCTACTCGGAAGGACATTAGTCAACCAAATGGGTTTGTTTTTTATGATAACTAATGATAGTTTCATCAACAAAAACAGAAATTGATGGAGAAACTCATCGGGTCTGGCAGCATCTGTGGAGACAAAGCAGAGTTAATGCATTGATTCCTTTTACTCCGTCACCACACAAATAATTATTTTCTCTCTTGCCAAGTCAAGACCTTTTGGTACAGTCAGGTGAGAGTTGAAGCACTGACACAGAAAGATCTCAAGATTGAAGGTCACCATTACTGAGGCTGGCTTTTAGTTCCAAAATTATTAATTGAATTTGAATAGTAGGATTTGAATACAGATCCCAAAGCATTAGCTTGGGTCTCTGAATTATTAGTCTAGATTAGAGTGATGCTGGAAAAGCACAGCAAGTCAGGTAGCATCTGAGGAGCAGGAAAATTTACGTTTCTGGCAAAAGCCCCTCATCAGGAATCACCATTACTGAGACTGGTTTTTGCCTGAAACATCGATTTTTTTTTTTTCCCCTGATCCTCAGATGCTGCCTGACCTGTCTATGCTTTTCCAGCAACACTCTAATCTAGACTCTGATTCCAGCATCTGCTTCCTCACTTTTCCTCTGGATTATTAGTCTAGTGATATTATGGTTACATCATCCAGGGTTATGTGATACCAATATCCACTCACCATGATGCTTCTTGTCCACTCCAATAATTGTTTTTAATTTGATTTGATTTATTATTGTCATATGTACCTAGGTACAGAGAAAAGTTTGTTTTGCGCACAATATAGGCAGATAATACCTTACAAAATGCACTAGGGTAATAGAACAAAGTGAAGAATACAATATTACTGCTGCAGAGAAGATGCACAAAGAGCAAGATTAACATTTAGATTTAACATTTGAGAAGTCCATTCAGGAGTCTGATAATGGTGGGGAAGAAGCTGTTATTGAATCTGTTGGCATATTTTTAAGCCTTTGTATCTTCTGTCAGATGGAGGAGGTTGGAAAAGATTATGAAAGGGGTGGCAGGGGTCTTTGAGGCAGCAGGAAGCAGATTGAGTCGGTGGAAGGAAGGTTAGCTTGCACGATGGACTGGGCTGTGTTCACAACTCTCTGTAGTTACTTACAGTCCTGGGCAGAGCAGTTTCTATATCAAGTTGTGATGCACCTGGATAGAATGCTTTCTATGGTGAATCTTTATGGACATGCCAAATTTCCTTAGACCCCTGAGAACGTAGAAGTGTGGTTGTGCATCCTTGACAGTAGCATCAACATGGGTGAACCAGGATTGTTGATCATCACTCCTAGGAACTTGATACTCTTGACCATCTCCACCTTAGAATCATTGATGTAGACAGGAGTGTGCCCTCCTTGCTTCCTGAGGTTGATGATCAGCTCTTTTTGTTTTGGCTGATATTGGGGGAGAGATTGTTACTTTCACACCGTGCTACCAAGCACTCTATCTCTTTCTTGTATTCTGTCTGGTCATTGAGATCTGGCCCGACAATGTTGATGTTCTCAGCGAACTTGTGGATGGGGTTTGGACGAAATTTGGCCAAACAGTCATGACTGTTCAAGGAATATAGTAAAGGGCTGAGTCCGCAGCCTTGCGAGGCACTGGTGTTAAGGATTGTTGTGGAGGGGGTGTTATTGCTGATTGTGGTCCAGAAGTTGAGGATCCATTGCAGAGGGTGGACCAAAGACCTAGGTCTTGGAGTTTGGAGAATGGTTTGGTTGGATGATGATAATCTTTGCTGCTGAAATTTACTGTTATAAAATTCTCTTCTCTGGTTCCGTCCGCGAGCCATGTTGACTGCTTGATCATCTGTAAACTGGTTAAAATATTGTTGCAATTTGTTGTCTTACAAATATAACGTTCCCTCCCCATCTGCTGTTTGATTTTCTGTTTCATCTGTTGCTTATAAAAATTCTCTTTGTGTTACTTTTGTGTTGTCGTAATACAGTACATTCCAGTAAGATGCCTCAGAAAGCATACGTGATTACAGCCCCATATAATCTCAAATGGATAAAGATAACTTGTACAATCAAAAACAAATTGCTGGAGAAAATTAGCTGGCCTGGCAGTATATAGAGCGAAAATAGAGTTAACATTTCAAGTCCAGTGACCTTTCTTCACTCACTCACTTACTTTTATACTGACTTCTCCCTCATATTTTGATACTTACATAATAAAGTTCATTCCTGGGGCATGGGGCCATTTTTGCAGATGAAGGGCTCCTGCTCAAAACATCGATTTTCCTGCTCCTCAGATGCTGCATGACCCTGCTGTGCTTTTCCAGCACCACACACTCTCGACTCTGATCTCCAGCATCTGCAGTCCTCACTTTCTATATTTTTGCAGTCATGTGACAAAACTTTGGTTCTTTACATCCCAGTTTCTTGAAGAGGAGTAGGCCATTCAGCCCCCCCCAAGTCTGTTCCACCATTCATTGAGATCTGCGGCTTATGCAATATATTTCCCTTAATACCTTTGGTTAGCAAAAATGTATAAACCTCAAATTTAAAATTACCAACTGATCTAACATCCACTTTTGTTTGTGGAAGAGAATTCCAACCCTTTGTGTGTAAAAGTGCTTCCTGACGTGCTTTCCTTTGAGACTGACCTAGTTTTTGTTCCAGTATAGGATCACTCAGGACCTTTATTCTTCTTGCAAAGCTAATTGTCTATCCTGTCAATTTCAGGTCAAAGCTATGTGATTGTGCCTCTTTTTTAAAATATTGATGATTTTAAGATTACACACCATTTAGTTTCATTCCAAGTTTTCTTAGACTATTTACCCAGAAATTGACATTGTCTGCATGTGTGTGACACTTTTCATGATTCAGGAGACCCAAAGTGATTTACAACAATGAAGTATTTTTGAAGTTAATCGATACTGTGTTTTAGAAAATCTGGCAACCAGTTAGTGCACAGCAAACTTGCACAGACAATATAATAACGACTGGGTCATCTGTTTTTAGTAATGTTGTTTGAGGGATAAATATTGGCGAGGACATTGGAAAAAGCTCTTCTGCTGTTATTCGACGTAATTTTGTGGGATTGTTTACATCCACTTGAGGAGCAGACAGGACTTCCGTTTAGCATCTCATCTGAAGGACAGCTTAATTGACAGTTCAGATACCTCTCAATACTGTGTTGACATGTCAGCTTTGATTTTATGCTAAAGACTTTGGAATAGAATCCTCAACTTTCTGACTCAGCAGTTGAGAGTGCCATCATTGATTTGTGTAAGACACAATGGGACAGTCAGTGATGCTTCATGATACTCCTATGTTTATAGTTGGTAATGCATCAAAGCAAATGCAATATGGTTGTCCACCATTGCCTCTTTAACTCCTGTGGTATTCTCCTTGAACCAGTTTGCATATCTACATTCCTCTACAGGGATGGCAAAGATAACAGCAGTCTCAAACTTACTTCTTATGGGTTCACTACCTGCTAGTATATGATATTGCCTTATATTGAGGGAAACAAGGTAATTTTAGTTTATATAAAATTCCTACCTGCTTCCCTTTTTATGAAAACTATAAGACCTTCTTGTATTGGAATGGAATAATTTATGCGACAATACATTAACTGGGAGAAAGTGAGTACTGCAGATGTTGGAGATCAGAGCTGAAAATGTGTTGCTGGAAAAGTTCAGCAGGTCAGGCAGCATCGAAGGAGCAGGAAAATCGACGTTTCGGGCCCTTCCTGAAGAAGGGCTCATGCCCAAAACGTCGATTCTCCTGCTCCTTGGATGCTGCCTGACCTGCTGCGCTTTTCCAGCAATATATTGACTGAACCAACTCTAATCCTCTATGCTTATAGGTGAAGAGCCGCCCTTTTGAACAATATACCAGTGACTTCCAGTAGCCTTGGAGTTCACCTCAGTATGAATCTGTGCCATTAAAAAACCAGAGATAAAAAGTGAAAACATCTGCGCAATTCTGTAATGATAAAAAATAAAATTAGCAAGAATAGATCTGGATGAAAGGGAGAATGTATGGTTCGAGGTATGGTGCTGGGATAAAAGGCTTCAGAAGCTTGGGGCTTGGTGGTCAATCCTGGGAAAAGGCATCTGTTCATGTTTTGGGATCACAATAAGACCAGCATTGATGTCCTCTCATGAAAATTAACTGTAGTGTTTGGAGAGGGTTCAAATTAAATAAGCGGGAGAGCTAGCTCCAACATACACCATATATAACAGTTCTTCAGAGATTCCAGTCTTTCCAGGGGTGAGAGATTTTAGCTACAATGTTCGATTGAAGACAATTAATTAGTCTTTTAGCAAGGAAGATTGAGGGAAGATTTGATGAAGCTGTAGATGATTACGATTGGTATTATAACTTTTTTCCATTCGCTGATTGTACAAAAAATTAATAGACACAGATTTAAGGTTTTAGGAAAGTGATGCAGGATCATCATTTCATGTTATACATTAGGAGGAACTTTTTTTTAATGCAGCAAGTCCTAATAATCTTGAATTTGTTGCCCCAAAGGTTGGTGAAAATGGAAATGACCAATGATTTCAAAAGACAATTGGATTGGTACTTGAGTGAAGTAACTTTGCAGGTTATGAACATAAAGTGGGGAGTGAGAACTCTATGTGCAGTCTCAATTAGATGAATAACTTCCTTCTGTGAAGTAATCACTCTATGCTAAGCATTATGACCTTGCCTCTTATTGTTTTCATCCACTGTTCACCACTGCAAACGTTCTAGCACAAAGGTGTTCATAAGTTGGGAAGTTCATATTTTCTCCTCTATTGTCCAGGAGCACAGAAATTGGAAATTGAACTTTCTTGTTTTCATGTTATATTATCAGTATCAGTACATTATCAGCTACAGGCAGTATATTTTATCCATTGCCTCTTCTGCCAATATGAAGATTTGTTTTAATTGCTGTTTGATCAGCCTTTGTGCGTTTTTTAAATTAGTCTTTTTGACAGATATGTAATGGTCTTGCATTTTCTTTAATAGATCACTTTCACCTCCAGCTTTGAACTCCAAAAGTAATAGGAAGGGATGGTGACATTCCCTTCACTTGCAAAAAAAAAAGTGACCAATCCCATTGTTGTCCTGGACTCATGAAGTGGATTCTAGAGTTATATTGAAAAATTAGAATTGAGGAATTATGGTATCATAGAATGATCACAGCACAGAAGCCCTGTATTTCTTTTCCTTTTCAGTTTCTTATACAATTCCCTTTGGAAAGCTGAGATTGAATCCTCTTCAACTGCATAGCCAACGCAATATATTCTGCATAACAATTTTCTTTATGTATTTCACCAATCACCTTAAACCCGTGTCCTTTAATTCTTGATCCTTTCAGCACTGGGACAGTTTCCCTGTATCTGCTCTGTCCATATGCTTCATTAACTTTAATACCTCTATTAAATCTCTTCTTAACTTGCTCTCCTCTAAGGAGAACAGCACCAGCTGCTCCAGTTGAGGTCCCTCATTGCTTGAAGCGTTCTCATAAATCTTTTCCACATCCTCTCTAATAACTTCACATCCTTCCCAAAGTGTGGGGCTCCAAATTGGATACAAACTCCAGTTCAAGCCAAACCGTATTGTATCATATTTCTTTTACACTACTCTTATTTCTTTTACACTATTCATCTACTTATAAATCCCAGGAACTCATATGTGTTATTAACGACTCTCACAACCTGCCCTGCTATCTTCAACAGTTTATGCATAAATACTCCAAGTCTTTCTGTTCCTGCATCCTCTTAACCCGTTCTATTTTATAGTCTCTCCTCATTTTTCCTATATCACTTCATACTTCTCTGTATTAACTTTCATCTGCCACCTATAATATGCCTACTCCATGAGTTTGACTGCTCTCTTGAAATATATCTTACACACTGTTCATGATATTTCCAAGTGTTGTATCATCCACAGATTGAGAAATGGAGTCGTGTGCATTAAAACCAGACCATTACTATACGTTAGGAAAAGCAGTGGTTATATTGCTGAACTTCAGGCAATCCAACTGGGTTCCTCTCCTCAGCTCAAAAGCATACATCCCACACTATTGTCTAGGCTTTCTGTCTCACAGGTACCTTTGTATCCATGGTGATACTGTCACTTTTATTCCAGGAGTTGGCTTTGTTACTGGACAACCAATTGTGTTGGACTTTAAATAAATTTATTTTGCAAGTTGTTGCATCAATACATCCATCTCATTACCTTTAAGACCATAAGACCTGAAGAAATAGGAGTGGAAGTAAAACTGTTCAGCCCATCGAGTCCACTCCGCCATTAATCATGGCTGATGGGCAGTTCAACGCCACTTACTCACACTCTCCCTGTTTCCCTTAATTTCTTGTGAGATTAAAAAGTTATCAATCTGTGCCTCAAAGCCATTAAACGTCCTGGCCACCACTGCCCTCCATGGCAGTGAATTCCACAGGCCCACCACTCTTTGGCTGAAGAAATGTCTCCTCATTTCCATTCTAAATTGACCCTCTCTAATTCTAAGGCTGTGCCCACGAGTCCTTGTATCCCTGCCAGATGGAAACAATTTCCCAGCATCCACCCTTTCTAAGCCATGCATTATCTTCTAAGTTTCTATTAGATCTCTCTTTAACCTTCTGAACTCACAATCCCAGGATCCTCAGCTGTTCATTGTATGTTAGGCCTACTATTCCAAGGATCCGTGTGAATCTCTGCTGGACATGCACCGGTGCCAGTATCACCTTCCTGAGGTGAGGGGCCCAAAACTGGACACAATATTCTAAATGAGGCCTAACCAGAGCTTTATAAAGTCTTAGTAACACCTCACTGCTTTTACATTCCAACCTTCTTGATCAAAAAACACATGCAAAAAATTTGATCACAGCAAATCAAGATCAAATTCAAATTGCCAAAGTGACTGTTAATTTTGTATTGGATTATAATTTCTAAAGGTTTTCCCACTGACAGCATTAACATGTTGGTCCTAATTTGCTGGATTTAAAGGAGTATTAATATTTATTTTGAACAAGTGTAACATTTGCTATTCTCCAATTCTCTTGTACCACTCTGCATATCTAAGGCGTACTGTAATTATGTTAATTACCTGAGCAATTTTCACCCTTACTTCCTTCAGCATCCTTGGATACATCTCACTTAATCCAACCTCTGTTAATATTTAGTTCATCCAGTATCTCAACTGACCAACATACCCTTCTCACTTTGATTTTGATGGCATCTTCCTTGGTAAAGATGGTGACAAAACTGAGATATAGCAGACTACATCAAGAAATTTTGTCTTTGAAGGCCATTTTTAAAGCCACTCCTTCAACTCAGAGTCACAAAGGTAAATCAGAAATATCACAGTCACCTGATTTTTTTTTATAGATATTTTTATTGGAGATTTAACATTTTTACAAGTTTACAAAAATAAAAAAACTCTCAAGTACAAACATTGATATACAATTAAATCTTAAATAAATAATAACCAAAAATTAACAAAAGAAAAATACCGAGAAAAAAAACAAAACTCAACTAACTACTAATCTAACCTACAAATAACCAGAGTATAAAATTAAGTCTCTCACATTATTCAAATAAGAGAAAGAAAAAAAACAATGGATAACCCAGAAATTGGACAGTGAGATACATGCTCGGAATGTGTTAACATCAAATGTGACAAAACCCGTATTCGTGCGGGATTCCTCTCCCAAGGGGCCGCGGACCAGCCAGGTTCGTCATCTCAATTAAATAAAAGCCCTTGTTAGGATAGCCAAAATATCTGTATTTATATAATTCAAGAAGGGCTGCCATATTTTATGAAATCATTCAGTCTTTCGGTGCACCATATTTGTAAGGAAGTCAAGAGGAATACATTCCATAATTAATCTGTGCCAGTTTGAAAGTCCAGGGAGGCCCTCAGCCACCCAGTTTACCAAAATATTTTTCCTTGCACAGAAGGAGAGAATAGAGAATAATCTCTTCCCGTGCATTTCCAGGGAGGGTAAGTTCGAAAGCCCAAAAGGAGAGATACAGGGTCCACTTTAATTCCCGTTCCTAAAATGTCTGTCTGGGTACTTGCTACTTTAGTCCAGTATCTACGGATCTTATGACAGGTCCATAGGCAATATACAAGAGTGCCCACCTCTATTTTACATTTGGACACATTGGAGATGCTCCTGCCTTAAATTTTGCCAATCGATCCGGTGCTGTATGGGCCCTATGAAGTATCTTCAGCTGGATAGCCTGAGTTCTGTTGCAGATGATGATTCTTCTGGCGTTTTCCCAAATGTCATTCCACGTTTCTATAGAGATTTCTAGTTCCAAATCTGATCCCATGTTTTAAGCAGATTGTCCATATCTCCCAATACTTCATCATGTAGTAAATGATAAATAGTACTGACGGAAGATACCCCCATTGGCTGTAGCACTCTACATTCTCTATCTGATTTATAAAGACTATCTAATAACGTAGTCTTCTTCTGTATATAATCTCGAATTTGGAAGTATCAAAAGAGGTCTCCATTAGGTAATCCAAATTTCTGACGCAGCTGTTCAAAAGACATCAGACCCCTTCTTTAAATAGGTCCCCTAAACATGAGATACCCCTGGATCTCCAGAGTTTAAAAGTGGCATCTGTAACCCCCGGTTGAAATCCCCATGCTCCCACTATCGGAGCATAGGGGGAGGTTTTATGTGAGTTGCTCTCATTTTGCCATATTATATTCCAAGCTTTAATTGTGTTTAGTATTATAGGGATTTTACAGTGATCCGTAATGATTTTCCTCTTGTCTGAAAATAAAAGGTTAATAAGTGGGCATTTTACTTGAGAAGCCTCGATGTTCAGCCAGATTGATTGCGGGTCAGACAAGACCCAATCAGCTATGTAACTTAATAGGGAACTTAACTGTTATTTCCTAAAATCTGGGAAGTCCAATCCTCCCCTTGCCTGTGGAAGCTGTAGCTTCTTCAGCTTAATGAGGGGCCGTCTATGATTCCAGATAAAGGACCAGCCATATAATTTACGTAGTATTCGCCTTGGAAGTATCACCGGAAGCATTCTCATAGTGTATAGGAGATGGGGCAGGACATTCATTTTAATTAGTGCTATTCTACCCAGCCAGGAAATTGGAAGGTCTCCCCATCGCTGGAGGTCCTGCCTTATCCTTTCCAGTAAATGCACAAAGTTAGCCTTATATAACTGACCAAATACTGGGGTGATAAAAATGCCTAAATATAAGAAACCCTCCAGGGACCACCGAAAGGGAAAGTGAGATCCAGCCACTAAGTGACGTATCATAGCAAAGCAACCTATTGGCATAGCCTCCGATTTTGAGAAATTAATTTTATAGCCTGAGAATTCACTAAATGTATTAATAACTTGGATTAAGTGAGGCACAGACATCAGAGGATTACTGAGGAATAGAAGAACATCATCTGCATAAAGGATAATTTTATGTTTACCTGTACCAATTCTCGGAGCTGTTATATTAGGATCAGTCTGTATAGCTTCTGCTAGTGGTTCAATTATTAGCGTAAATAACAATGGCGAGAGAGGACATCCCTGACGGCAGCCCCTACCCACACTGAAGCTATCCGAGCCTAATCCATTGGTAACCACAACTGCTTTGGGATTGCTATACAATGTTGAGACCCATTTGGTAAGCACCTTTCCAACGCCAAACCTTTCCAATGTGTAAAACAAATATGACCATTCAACCCTATCGAATGCCTTTACCGCGTCTAATGAAACTACTACTCCTGGTATCTTTCCCTGATGGCAGGCTTGAATCATATTCAAAACCCTTCTAATATTATTGGATGATCTACGGCCCTTAATAAATCCCGTCTAATTCTCCCGTCTAATATGTGGCAATATCCTTTCTAGTCTCAGTGCTAATGTTTTAGAAAGGATTTTAAAATCTACATTTAGCAAGGATATTGGTCTGTGTGACGCGCAATCTTCTAGGTCCTTTCCTTTTTTAACGATAAGAGAGATATTTGCCTCTTCAATGAAGGCGGGAGACAGCCCTGACTGTATGCGTAGTTACACATGTCCATAAGTGGACCAGCCGATATTTCTGTAAATTCTTTATAGAATTCAACTTGAAAGTCATCTGGGCCGCTCTGAAGTTGCCTGATTGCGTCAAGTATTTCTTGGACTGTTAGGGGAGCATTTAAGACCGATACCTGTTCCGGAGTTAGGTCCGGAAAGGTCAATTTTTAAAAAAATGATTGCATCCTCCTAGTCCTGTCTTCACAATCCTGTGATTTATATAAATCAGAATAAAATTTTCTAAAGATTGCGTTAATCCTTTTATGATCATGAGTCAAAATACCCATACTTTCCTTGATAGACGTGATAGTTTGAGGGGCCTTTTTTTTTCTTTCCAAGAAATGCTAAGTATCTACCCGGTTTGTCGCCAAACTCATATAACCTTTGTTTTGCAAATAACATTTCCCTCTTAGCCGTTTGGGTAAGCGTGGTGTTTAGAGCTGTCCGAAGGCCGTAATCCTTTGCAATTTGATAATAGAAGGTCTGTCAGCGTATGCTGTTTCAGCTGCTTTTAAGCGAGCTTCGAGCAGACGCTGTTGTTCTCCCTTTAATTTTTTCTGGGTCGCTGAGTATGAGATGATCAAACCTCACGCATAAGCTTTGATGGTCTCCCACATCATTGATGGGTTGCTAGCCATACCTAAATTAATTTCTAAAAAGGTTTTAAATTCTTGAGAGAAGTACTTTACAAATTTACTGTCTTTCATCAGGAAGGGGTCCATATGCCAATGCCGAGGGGATGTCCCATTGTTCCTCACCTTGATTTCCATATATACAGCAGCATTATCGGACATTGCTACACTACCTATTTTACAAGATGATATGGAATTTTAAAAAATCGAGGGGGCAAAAAACATATCAATTCTGGTATGACATTTATGTGGATTGGATTAAAAAGAAAAATCTCTGCCCTGTGGATGAAGACATCTCCATACATCTACTTATCCTAATTCTTTGTTCAAATCCACCAATTGTCTAGACCTGGGAGATACTCCTGCGTACTCTTGGGAATCCTATCTATTTCCGGATCCATAATACAATTAAAGTCTCCCTCTATAATTGTAGGACGGGCACCGAGAGCCATCAATTTTGAGAAGGCTTCCATTATAAATTTAAAAGGATGTGCCGGGGGACAATACAAATTTTAAAATCCCATATTCCTCTCCATTTATAAGGGCTTTAATCAGAATATATCGTCCAGATTCGTCTTTTATCTGATTTAGGATTTTGAAAGGGACATTCTTCTGAATAAGAATAACAACTCCCCTGCTTTTTGAGCTAAAAGAAGAAAAAAAGGCCTGATCAAATCCACCCTGTCGTAATTTCAAGTGTTCTTTATCCAACAAGTGTGTCTCCTGTAGGAGAGCTATATCAATCCTTTCTTTCTTGAGATTTGATAATATTTTCTTCCTTTTGACTGGCGAATTACTCCCCTTGACATTCCAAGTGCACTGACTGATCAACCATAATCGTCCGGGCAAATCCGAGACCCTCGAGAGAGGAAACCCTATCCAGAACATCCCGAGCATAGAGCATATAAAATTCACAAAAATAAAGGCTCTCTAATACACTCACAACAGTATAATAAAAAACTATTTCTAAATAAAAAAAATATAGAACTTATTTAAATGGAGATTTTCCCCCTTGTTCCCAGGGGGTATCACTTCCTTTCCAAAGGTCCATCGTATCCTCTCCCAACCAGTGCCCCACCCTTGACCCAGGTGCTCCTCAATAGGATGAGGAAAATTCAGATATAGTACAAAGCTAGAATTAACAGTGAGCACCCTACCCCCACCCACATCAACACTTGGATATATTTGTTAATGTTAATACCATGTATAAACATATATAACTATAAAATTACAACCTCAACAAGTAATAATTAAATATAATAATACAAAATAACAAGGGAAAACGACCCTGCTCCTAGAGACAGAGGTAAAATAGAGTAAGGTAACCACCTACCCCCACCAACATTAACTAGACCCCCTCGGCCTATAGAATAATTAAAAAAAAAACCCAAGGGGGGAGAAAATCGTGAAGTAGAGACCAAATAAATAAGTCCCTCTTCCCACCCCCCAAGATAATATTAAACAGTAAGGTTAAAAAAAAGGGGGATGTAAACCGGAGTGGGGGGAAAGGCAAACCAACATCAATTATCTCTTACAATTTATCTAAGAGAGTCCAAAAATTCCTTGGCCTTTTCCAGCGATCCAAAGTTATACACAGATCCTTCATGGTTAAAGTGTAGCGTCGCTGGGTAGCGTAAGGAGTACTAAATATTTAAATTCCTTAAACACTTCTTCGCCTCATCGAATGCCTTCCTCTTTCAGACCAGAGCTGGGGAAAAGTCCTGGAATAACATGATCTTGGATCCTTTGTAGATCATGGCTTGGGGATCTTTTCCAAGATTTCTAGAGGCTTCTAGGAGTATCTGCCTCTCCTTATAGCTCTGCAGCCGAAACAGGACCGGGCGGGGGAGCTGATTCGAGCCAGGCCCGCGTATTCCACCCTTACCTGGCCTGATCCAGCCTCCAGATTTAAAAGCTGTGGCAGCCAGTGTTCGAGAAACGCTGTTAGCTGGCCTTCCTCTTCCCGTTCGGGAACACCCAGCAAATGAATATTTTTTCGACGACCTTGATTCTCGAGGTCACGGCCTTTAGAGAATGCAGAAAAAAGCAAGGATAACTTAGGACATCATATGACTTCCAACATCTCTAATGATAAGGAAGTTAGCATTAAGGCACTTTACCTGAATGCTCGTAGCATTCATAACAAAGCCGATGAACTAATGGCACAGATAATAGTGAATGATTATGATGTGGTAGGCATCACAGAGACTTGGTTACAGGGGGGGCAGGACTGGCAGTTAAACCTCCATGGTTTTTCAACTTATCGAAAAGACAGAGAGGTGGGCAGAGGGGGTGGGGTTGCCTTGTTAGTTAAGAACAAAATTAAATCAATGGTATTGAATGACATAGCGTCGGATGATGTGGAGTCTGTGTGGGTGGAATTGAGGAACCACAAAGGCAAAAAAACCATAATTGGAGTTGTGTATAGACCTCCTAACAGTGGTCAGGACCAGGGACGCAACATGTACCTGGAAATAGAGAAGGCATGTCAGAAAGGCAAAGTCACATTGATCATGGGAGACTTCAATATGCAGGTGGACTGGGTAAATAATGTTGCTAGTGGATCCAAAGAAAGGGAATTCATGGAATGCTTACAGGATGGCTTTTTGGAACAGCTTGTCATGGAGCCCACAAGGGAGCAGGCTATTCTGGACCTAGTGCTTTGCAATGAACCAGACTGTATAAAAGATCTTAAAGTAAGGGAACCCTTAGGAAGTAGCGATCATAATGTGGTAGAGTTCAGTCTGGAGTTTGAAAGAGAGAAGGCAAAATCGGATGTAATGGTGTTACAGTTAAATAAAGGTAATTATGAGGGCATGAGAGAGGAACTGACAAAAATAGACTGGAAGCAGAGGCTAACCGGGAAGACAGTAGAGCAAAAATGGCAGGAGTTTGTAGGTATAATTGAGGACACTGTACAGAGGTTCATCCCCAAGAAAAGAAAGATTATCCGGGAGGGATTAGACAACCATGGCTGACAAAGGAAGTCAGGAAATGTATTAAAGAAAAAGAGAGATCCTATAAAGTGGCTAAGAACAGTGGGAAATCAGAAGATTGGGAAGGATACAAAAGCAAACAGAGGATAACAAAGAGTGTAATAAGAAATGAGAGGATCAAATATGAAGGTAGGCTAGCCAGTAATATTAGAAATGACAGTAAAAGTTTCTTTCAGTACATAAGAAACAAACGACAGGCAAAAGTAGACATTGGGCCACTTCAAACTGATGCAGGAAGCCTAGTGATGGGAGATAAGGAAATAGCAGGAGAACTTAACAAGTACTTTTGCGTCAGTTTTCACAGTGGAAGACATGAGTAATATCCCAAAAATTAAAGGGAGTCACGGGGCTGAGTTGAGTATGGTTGCCATTACGAAAGAGAGAGTGCTAGAAAAGTTAAAAAGTCTAAAATTGATAAATCTCCTGGCCCCGATGGGATACACCCTAGAGTTCTGGGAGAGGTGGCTGAGGAAATAGCAGAGGCATTGGTTGAGATCTTTCAAGAGTCACTGGAGTCAGGAAAGGTCCCGGATGATTGGAAGATGGCTGTTGTAACCCCCTTGTTCAAGGAAGGATCAAGACAAAAGATGGAAAATTATAGGCCAATCAGCTTAACCTCGGTTGTTGGTAAAATTCTAGAATCCATCATTAAGGATGAGGTTTCTAAATTCTTGGAAGAGCAGAGTCTGATTAGAACAAGTCAACATGGATTTAGTAAGGGGAGGTCATGCCTGACAAACCTGTTGGAATTTTTTGAAGAGGTAACAAGTAGGTTAGACCAGGGAAACCCAGTGGATGTGGTCTATCTAGACTTTCAAAAGGCCTTTGATAAGGTGCCACACGGGAGGCTGCTGAGCAAGGTGAGGGCCCATGGTGTTCGAGGTGAGCTGGTGGGATGGATTGAGGAGGCTGTCTAACAGAAGGCAGAGAGTTGGGATAAAAGGTTCTTTTTCAGAATGGCAGCCGGTGACGAGCGGTGTCCCGCAGGGTTCAGTGTTGGGGCCACAGCTATTCGCATTATATATTAATGATTTGGATGAGGGGACTGGGGACACTCTAGCGAAGTTTGCCGATGATACGAAGTTAGGTGGACAGGCAGGTAGTACTGAGGAAGTGGGGAGGCTACAGAAGGATCTAGACAGGTTGGGAGAGTGGTCCAGGAAATGGCTGATGGAATTCAACGTGAGCAAGTGCGAGGTCTTGCACTTTGGCAAAAAGAATAAAAGCATAGACTACTTTCTAAATGGTGAGAAAATTAGTAAAGCCAAAGCACGAAGGGATCTGGGAGTGCTAGTCGAGGATTCTCTAAAGGTAAACATGCAGGTTGAGTCCGTGATTAAGAAAGCGAATGCAATGTTGTCTCTTATCTCAAGAGGAATATAAAAGCAGAGATGTGCTACTGAGACTTTATAAAGCTCTGGTTAGGCCCCATTTAGAGTACTGTGTCCAGTTTTGGTCCCCACACCTCAGGAAGGACATACTGGCACTGGAACGTGTCCAGCGGAGATTCACACGGATGATCCCTGGAATGGCATATCTAACATCTGAGGAACGGCTGAGGATACTGGGATTGTATTCGTTGGAGTTTAGAAGATTGAGGGGAGACTTAATAGAGACGTACAAGATAATACATGGCTTGGAAAGGGTGGACGCTAGGAAATTGTTTTCGTTAGGCGAGGAGACTAGGACCCGTGGACACAGCCTTAGAATTAAAGGGGGTCAATTCAGAACAGAAATGCGGAGACATTTCTTCAGCCAGAGAGTGGTGGGCTTGTGGAATTCATTGCCATGGAGTGCAGTGGAGGCCGGGACGCTAAATGTGACGCTAAATGTCTTCAAGGCCGAGATTGATAGATTCTTGGTGTCTCGAGGAATTAAGGGCTACGGGGAGAATGCTGGTAAGTGGAGTTGAAATGCCCATCAGCCATGATTGAATGGCGGAGTGGACTCGATGGGCCGAATGGCCTTACTTCCACTCCTATGTCTTATGGTCTTAGTTCCACCCCTCTGACTCGGCACTCGATTTCCTTAATGTCTCGGTCGAGCTTTTGCAACGCGGCCAAGAGTGAGTCCCATCGACTTCGGGATTCTTCAATAAAAGCATCGATCTTCACATCCAGTTTGGAGATGATTTCCACAAGGCTCACCACCGTAGGTAAGTACTCCGGGGTGGCTGCGGACGCCTCTGCTGCAGCTGGGGAGGGTGGGGGAGGGGTTCCTGCTTGCTGAGAGCTGCGGGCTCCCTTCCCTTTAGTCATTTTTACTGAAGATTAAATTGTTTAAATTCAATACTAAACAACTAATTAAATTAAACAGCTATTTTAAATGATTTGGTGAGTGTGGTGGGGGGTGGGTGACCCACTTTGCTCAAGTCTTGGGAGGAGCACTGTAGACTCAGACTTGCTGGGTTGCCGCCATCTTGGATCTCCCCACCTGATTAATATTAAGACTTTATGTAAATTATAGAGTAAAATCTCTGAACATAAGGTAAACCTGATGAAATGATAAGGGTAGGAGCAGAACAAGGCCATTGGGCTCATCAAGCCCGCTCTGTCATTCAATGAGATCATGGCTGATTTTATAACCCTCAACTCCACTTTCCTGAATCTTCCCCTTAACCCTTGATTCCCTTACAAATTACCAATTTGTCTTTGCCAGTCTCAGACTCCTACAGCCCTCTACAGTGCACATTTCCACTACAGTTCACTGCCTACTGAGAGAATAAGTTCTTCCTCAGTTAGAGGTCTTAATGACCCAACAATAAAATACCTTTCTGAATACCTCTGGTACAACAACTATGTCGAACCATTTACATAATACACTTGGGCAGAAAATTAGGTTACAGTAGCAATGCAATCTTGCTAAGTCTGATATGTATGTGTTTTTAATCAACCTGATCATACATGTTATGGCATCTGGTGGAGCAGGTGGGACTTAAAGCAAGACCTTCTAATCCAGAGGTAGGGAAACTACAGCTGCACCACAATAGCCCTCCAAGTCTGATTTGTATTCTGCCCAAACGGACTGGTTTAATGCTCCCATGTTGGTTGATATATTGATTGATGGTTCTACAGCTGGTGTCTGGAATGCTGGAAAGTCAGTTCTGTTGTGGTTATTTTTCAATAGTTTGTTTGATTAGACAGCTGTATTTTTGTCCAGCAGCTTTGGGGATAGCTACCCTTCAGGTAAGAACCTCCCCTATTCCTCCCAGTAATGGACAGATAAAGAAGAATTACAGAAGGAATTACAGATTACCTGCTTGAATTTCTCAAGAAATTTTTACTTTGTAGAGTAGCATCTGGACAGCATATTAGTTGAATTGGACCAATCTGCATTTTTGCATTTTGTTTTTAGCAACTGAATGCATTGTCCTTGCAGAGAAATCTCCAAACTAAAGATTATGCCTTGTCTGCAGTCTTGAGACAGTCTTAACTATAGCATAATTTCTCAAGTTGTTTCGAATTGCTGTTCTGCAGGTTGAATCACCCCTTGGCAAATCTGGTACCTATGTAGGTCATGTCATGGAACAGTATTATTTGGGACATGGCAAAATTTCCCAGCATGCTGACATGTTGAAAGGTATTGTGTGTCTTACATACTGTTACAAGACAGAGTAATCAGCCACCCCACTTTGAACCTTGATGATCCTTGAATTCAGAATAGCATGAATAGTGAAGTACAAACTGATAACCCAAAAGAGGTGAAATATCATTGTTCCACTTCAGTGAAGTCCTAAATTGAATGCAGTAATCTGATGTTGAAAACATTGTTTTATTTGTAATTGATTTTGAATCCAATTGGAGTGGATATGAATTTGTTTTGAAAATACTATTTTAATCGCACTTAAAAGTGGGTTAACTGCGATGTCACTGGGTAAGTGTACTGTGGAAAGGATTTCTGTTGTTCACTCTCTGCTGCTTTAATTGTCAATCAGCTCTTTGGATCGCTAGTTGATTGGAACAGGAATAAAGTGAAGTAAAATATTAGATTACTAGCGCTGGAAAGATTTAACGTGCCTTTTTCTGGTTCCCCCACTGATTAATTGGCATCACGTTTGCCAGTAACACAGTATATTATGGCTGAGAGTTTGCTGTCAGTAAGTCCTTAAAAATCTGTACCAAATCACTTCCAACCTGAAAAGGCATGTCCTAAGGCAGAAAATTATTCCAAATGCTTTCAGAAAAACACCTTTAAAGAATGTGGAGCAATGTTGGCATCAAGGAAATAGCTTCCTCAACTTCGACCAGAAGGATTAATGCTTTGACTTATGAAGTGTATGGACGGTTCACATAATGCACTCTGATAGGCACACTCCTTACTTGTTTGTCTGCAAGTGTGAAAATAGCCTACAGATGTTGGAAAAAATTTATGACTGAAGTGTCAGGAAATGTATTACTGCTACTGTTAACATCAGGGAAATGTTATGAGTGGCATTTATTATCAGCTAGTTGACATAGATTGCACACCTATTAAAGTATATGGAGTCGTTCAATGACACACGCATCAAAATATGCCATATTTAGTGATTGCCAATTCTCATGAGTGACATGCCGTGGACTCGTGCCAGTCAGAGGTGTGCATGCTAAACCTTAGCTGAGGTCAACCTAATAATCTTATATAGCAACATAATTTAAGGAGGTTTCAATAAGAATGTGATTTGAAGAGAGAGAAGAACAAAGAGGTTTGATTTCTCCAATCATCTCATTCAGATTTGTAATGTGCAGTAGGCAAAAGAGTAAAGAGCAGTTTATGTGAAGGGCAGCCTTTTTGATCAGAGTAATTATTGTATGGCAGGTGAAATCATGAGTGCCGTCCAACCAAATATTGCAGGAAGAATGTTTTGGGTGAGTTATCTCAGTGATGAATTTGCGAGTTTAAACAAATAGGAGAATGCTTAATATATGTATCACTGCGTGTATTCAATTAAGGTAACCTTTTGAAATGAGTGCTGGATAGGATTTGGCTTTGTGATGAAATATAAATTGCAGCAAAATAAAAAGCAAAATACTGAGGATGCCGGAAATTTGCAAGAAAAACAAAAAGTGCTAAGAATACTCACTAGGTCTGGCAACATTTGTGGAGCGAGAAACAGAATCTCCCAACAATTATTCTTTAATGTACAAAGATTTCTAAGAATGGGCTTAATGGATAATGGTAGTTCCAAAGGTCTATTTTGCTTTCAACCATTATCTAAACAAAACCTGCAGTTAGGGTTGGTTGGGTTAATGACCTGAATTCCAGGACACGTTTCAGTAGGCTATTTATTTCAATTACACTTAGAAAAAAACAATCTGATAATTGGGAACTTTTTTGGCCACAGAAATGTTTCCATTAAAAGGGTCTGAAATAATGAATAGAAAAGGGACTAATTATCCTTCAGTAGGATTTAAATTGGAGCACAGATTCCTCGCATAGAAATCGGTAGAAGTAAAGATATGTGATTAAAGATAACATTGCCTATTTCATATTATATTTTAGATTATTTAAGTCTAATTTAAAGTCACGCAATGAAATCTCCATAGTTTGTCAATCCAAATTTGTGATGGAAATCAAGTCTGTGTAGGTTTTTACAGAGATTGGCATTTCTTCAGTCAGCCATCACAGCAGCTGGACTTCATTAACCATTGGTGTTAATTACTGGGAGACTGTTAGTTCAGTCCACATGTACAGGCACTTGGGGTAACACAAAAGAGTCACCTTGAAACCGAATGTTCTCTCCAGACTGACTACCAGAGAATACGAGTTTATTTTTCATACCTAGATATGCAAAATCATTTTATTTTAATGATGTCAATAACTATTAACTTATTAACTGCGCAGCAAAGAAAATTAAGTGGTAAGCATCCAGTAAATTGAATGGATGTCAGTTATTATAGTCTGAGACATAGATAATTAAAGAGTTGTAAGACAAAGAAAAAGTATGCTCTCTCTTAGTTTTTAATTCTCCATCAGGGCCAGTGTCTGTATTTTCTGCAGAAAGTCAATGCATTCTGATTCTGTAATTTCCCATGGTGCATCACTCAAGAGTGCGCTGTGCTGAGAGCTGACATATCCGGTCATGGTAGCCTGAACTTTTCTGTAAAGAATTCATTGGAATTTCACAACCTTTGCAGGATTTTGTGAAAACACTTACTTGTGTTTGTGTAAACCTGCTAATGGCGGATGCCTGCTTTGTGAATCCCACCTACAATCCACGCTCGTTATGGCGTGGAAAGCACTGTTAATAATGCATCTGTGAAACTCAGCTGCAAGGGAGCCAAGTAATTATCCCACTGTAGCATTCCCTGCCTCAGTGTCATCACAACTGGGGCTTCATTAAAAGTCCTAACAGTAAAGATGGTGTGTCTATGTGTGAGTTTGTGTATGTGTGCGTGCGTTTGTCTGTGCGCGCACGCTTGTCTCTATATATTTCTTTCATTTAAATTATCAGCCATGCCATGGCACAGAAGTAATTTGACTTTTTGAAACCCAAGCAGCCCTAGTGTATTTCCTTCCAGCTTCACCTTCAGTGCAGTACCAGCTGATCAGCCTCAGAACAAAGGGTTTATCTGAAGCTATGAAGCATGTATGAACCAGCTTCCACCCAAGGAAAAGAAAATCAAAGGACATAAGTAAATGTGTTAATTCAGAGCAAAATACACACAGCTAGACACTAAATCTTTACAGGGATTTTAGCTTTTGAAAGCGATTCTTTGATCACTGCTCGAAACAAATTCCCTTCCTGCACACTAAAGTAAGCCATGGGATGCACATATCCACAATAAAGGCAGGACCTAGTTTGAAAGCTCCAAGGACCTTTTACATTTTCCTCAACCAGATTTTTTTTTCTAAAGGAACAACCTAAAGATTGTATTTTGGTTTTTCTCAACAGCCAGGTTTGCAGTTGAAATGGTGAGAAAAGAAGTGTTTGAGTATTGTGCTATGAAGGGAACAATCCTGCAGTGAAGCAGTTGTGATATTAGAGCGGCTCTCCTAAGAGATCCCATGGCTCCTGTGTACTGATCGTAGTGGCACATTCCCAGACAGCTGGTCGCTCAGCATGGGCTGTGCATGCAGCTAGGAAGCTAGCGCTCTGGCGGAGAACAGGTAATGCTCTAATTTCCCCTGTGCAGATGCGGCCAGGAATATCTTAATTTATTGGTGTGCTGGCATGCAAGTGGGATGCCGGCTGTGCAGTCTTGCATATCTGTTAGCAAAATGAACTGGTGGGTGCTATCTTTCACAAAGCAAAGTTTGAAATATTCATTTTTTTTTTCTTATGTTGCCCCTAAATGGATTCAGTAATTGTCACAATTTCCAACTCTATGTAAAATGTGCAAATGTTGATCAGAATACAAATTAAAGTTTGAGGCTTTAAGAGTTTTTGAATGAAAACAAAAATGAGCTCTAAATTGTTTTACAGTTTAGCTTATGTTGTTGGGTTTTTTAATATTTGCAATGGAATACACATTTCCACAGTAATTAGTGAAAAGTTCAGTCACATGTCAATTGAGATATATTTCATGATTACAACTGAACACACACCCCTCTTAAATTACCCTGAGAATTACCTTATGTTTCAATAATTGTATAAGTTCAAAACTGATATTATTTAGAATATTTTGTTTTCTGGGAAGGCAGACCCCAGTACAGTACACATTATCAGTGATTATTTTCTGTGTTCTTAGCTCGGCTAACATTTTTATTGTCAGCATGACGGCTGAAAGCTTTTGACAGTATTGTCTCATAATTTCTCGTCGCATTTATCGTAGATTTTCACTGCCATAAACATTCGTTTCTTTTGTCAATATGGGCAATTACAAGGAGCAGGATGCAATTTACACAGTTAATTTGAAAACAAAGATAAGGAGCTTTCGTTATTCAGGCTACAGGGTCAGAAGTGAAAGAGCAAAGTGCATTTAGTTAAGTCATTACCCTCTATCTAAATATTTATAGGAAATCCCTTGTGTGAAATTCAGATTTGGTGCATTAAAATGGAGTGTGATTTTAGTTCTCAAAGATTTTATTTAACTGTTATGTAATTAAAAAACAAGATTGAAATATTTTCTTTCAACTTTTGGCAGAGTTTATCCAATGATCAGTTCTTTAGTAATTTGCTACACAAAGTTTATTAGAATCCACTGTTGAGAATCCGTCAGTGCAAATCCCACTTAAAAATTGATGAGATTGGCATAGCTACAAACGCTTAAGTTGTACAGGCTATTGATTAATTGTGCGGAATGACGTAACATAGTTACTTTATTGTCCAGAAGTTAAGTTACATAGAAAAGGAAAGAAAAGTATTACAGCCACTAGTGCTTTGCTTCCTCTCTCTTTGTTGCTCTGGTGCATGGTTTAATGGACAAGTGCGTACTGTGATATGGCACTGCACTAATCAGGCTAAAAAGTATCCAGATCCAATTCCAGATCTATAATTAGCTAGGAGAGCAGTTGTTCCTGGGTTACAGAAGGTTCTTGTTTCAGATCATTGCACTTTCTGCAAGTTAACTGAATGTACTCAAGGTTGAGTTCGTTTCAGTAGCATCCCTGAGAAATAGTAATGTTCACACTCTGAATTGACAAATGGCTACAAAGATGTAATATTGGAGGATTAGGGTGACACGTGGAACCGTACCTCAGGATTTGTTCTTACATTGAGGATAGGAAGGAACAAGTGAAGAAGGTTTTGGAGGAGAAAGTTATATTTGCATTCAAATGTGTCTAGAGTTGCTTTGATGGTTTTGTGCTTGCAAAATTTCCCACATAATGGCTATTTTATATTGAACTCATTCTCATTTAAAGTGTGTATCTGTTTTTAATTTCAGTTAAAATATTTATTATGAAATAGTCTAAAATATTCTCAATAATGCTATTGTTCTGAAGTATAATTGTGTTATATGGCGGAAACTTACTCAATCTTAACATTAATAAAAATAAACTTAGAATACTCTTTACCCAGATACAATATTTATTATTTCTAATAATCATTTAAGGTTCTTTTTTGGAACTCTGCAGTAGTAGTGTCAATCATTAATTTTGTGTGAACATCATCACAAATGAGACAAATCTAACCAGTCTTCTAAAATATCAGATTTGAACTGTACATGTGATGAAGTGCTGCAATGTAAATGGGACTTGGAATTCTCATAATTGTTATAAACTAACTTTGTTCTTGTGGTTATACTACATAAATCTGTTGTTAGGTGGTGTCTGTTATTTTCAGTAAAACTTCAGAATGGTTCTACATTGAGTCAGCTGAATATTTAGTCATATTCTGAGACATAATCTCCAAGGGAAGTTATATTTAGTAGTGACTAGGTTTAAAGCAGGCTGTCAATTCTCAAGGTAATTATACACTTAAGCATGGTGTAACAGTGTTCTGATTCCATCTTGCACGTTGATATAGTTTATACAACTCTCATCAGACTTTTCAGTATATAAGAAACATGCATAATATTACACGTGGCGGTAGTCAATTCTGATCTTTTAAATGGAGAGAATGTGGTTGGAAACCAGTGGTATTATTGATGGGTTAAATTTGTAAGTGTGAGTGCCTTAGCAATGATTGCTAATTGCATGTGGCTTGTATTATTCCAGTTAATCTGTTGTAGAGAAATGTAATATTTAGTGTTTAGTGTTTGGTCTGTAAAATATAATTTGGCATTACTGTATAACTAATATTAATTAATGGTCTAACACAGTTTGCCGTTGTTTAGCAGTACTTGCAGTGTTAAGTGATTTCACAAGGAAATTTGGTCCCAGTATTCTTAAATTTGGCAAACACATTATATAATGATTAATGTAGAGCCACATTAGTGTAGATCTCATAAGGGACTTTGCAGTTCACATGCAATTGTACAAATGTTCTGAAACAAAATACAGTGCTTTGAAGACCCAAAACATTTTTGCGAGCTGGTGATTAAAGGTGCTTTCAGTAGTTTTTCTGTCAAGTCTTTGTGCTGTTATGTCAAATTTGAAAAGGTAGGAAAAATGCAGATTGTTTTCCAGGGGAGGTAAAGAATTGCAGCTGAACTTTGGTAGTTTCTATCATAATGCCTAATCTCTGTTGGTTTCATGCACGGATGTGTTGTCATCAACAACAGAAAAAGTGTAATTATTATAAAACACTAGATGTATTTAGCAGCTTGTATTGCTCTTAGGAGGTTTTTGGTTGTGAAAGGGGAATCAGAACAGTTGTGGAGTATCCAATTAGGTAAAGAGTTAATGAATGAGAAATTGCTATTTGGTACACAGAGGTAATATAATTAATGGTCCACATACCATTCTGCTGGGGACTTAAAAGGATGGAAGGTTACTGAAATGCATTTACTATCCATGCTGGATTATTGTGAAAGCAGAGGGATTTTATAATACTTGTTTGTTTTTTTACCATGTACGTATGGACAGATACAGATTAAAAAACAAATGTGTGTGGATATGTATTCATTGAATTTCAGCTCATGAATGTGTTCTCAGCATCTGCTATGCTCAAGCGGGCTATTCTGTAGATTATAAATGTATTATATGAGTACTAGTGAACTAAACAGCAGGAATTAGTTTTAGTTTGTTTAAAGGCATATTTCAAAAACTGAGAAACAGCAATTTTGAAAGTAAATCTTAGATATCTTGCTAAACGACCTGCAGGTGCCTACAGCTAGTGTTTGCAAATTGCTGGCGACAGTATTGATTTTGCTTGGTTGCAAAATCTTGCTTGCCTCATCCGAAAAGCGTGCTGTAACTGTGTGCTCATTTCTTGGCTGGTAAACTCAAAAATATTGAGTGTACAATCTGCATGCATATAAGAATTAAATGAGGTTTTCTCAAATTGTTAAGTCTAAGGCAGATCCCATGAGCATTTCTTCTGCGAAACTTGCCACTATAAGAGAGTTGAACAGTCTTTGGTGGGGTTGAAGCAAGACCAAGGTCGTGTCACTATGTTCCACAGTCAAATTGGAAGATAAAATTGGAGTTATATTATCACTTTGCTTTCCTGTAAAGTGCGGACAGCTTTGCAACAATGTAAAAGTGGCAATATAATTGTCCTTTGTGCATTTTCATTATGCCCATGGCTATCAATCATTCTTGCTGCAAAAGTTTATTTTCCCACTATATTTATTTATTTTAGTGACTATCTCTGGGCTGATAGCTTTGGGCTGTAGAAATCTAGATTCATTTGACAGTAATTTGTACAGGATTGGAGAGTGTTAAATTTTATTTGTACTGACTTCTCAGTGTTCACAACATTGGATTTAATGTAATTTTAAAGTGCAATAATTTATTTCTCGCAAGAAACAGCAAAGGGAGAGGAAATGAAATATTATGTTATTTGAAAGAATTATAGGTAGACTCGCTGGACCCTTTTCAAATAACGAATGAAGAGAAGCAAAGACATTTCATTAAATCAAGTTTTATTTTTCAGCTATAATATGTGTGAAGGAAAAATATAGAGAGGATACAAAAAGCGATTAGTGATCACTTAAGAAATGTCTTAAAGGTCTTTCAATTTTAAACCCAGTTTTTGGTGCTTGCAGATTTTCAAATATCTCTGTATAATACCTCTGTGGTATTCAAATTTCATGTTTTATAAAACCATGTTGAACTTATTTTATTGTGTACCTCTCTGGACTCACTTTTATGAAAGTATTGTTATTGTCAAAACTGTGGCATCCTTTGATTTTAAGTATTTTTAAATGACATACATCTGCTGATAAGCTGATTATCAAATTTTAATGCAACAAATTTCAACAATCCATTAAAATAGTTTAATGTTATTAATTGAAGAAAGCCTAATTATAGTTCAAATCTTAACTCCTCTTTAAAATATAAACAAAAATTAAAATGGAAATCAACAACTTAGAGCTTCCTTGATAATACTTTTGTTTTACAGCAATCCTGGCTACATTCCTTGTCTGTGTTGAGTTACTGAATTTTGGTTGAAAAGGGATTAGAATTGGACTTGGTGCCTTAGAGTTTCAGATTGGAGTTTGGATGTGAGTTTGCGCTCTTGATTGTAGCTAGTATGGGGAGGGATGTTAGATGACAGCACGTTTTAGCTCAGTTCTAATTTCACTTCCATTATGAACATTCTTTTGACATTCATTATTTAGAAACACGTGAAAAATAACTGTTATGTAAGTATCTCCCATCATGGTGATTTGAACAAAGGTAGTGCAGAATATTTCTTGAAAAGAAGGAATAAAATGATCAATTAAGTCATCTTATTGGTTGCTAGTACAAACCGCTGAGTTTAACAATATATTTTTTGTTGAATTTTCAAGATCTTCTATTAATAATAACTGGAGGATGCCAACTAGCCAGTTTTGGTAATGTGCCTTTAACAGAATACATAATGTACAATTGTCATGCAGTTCCTCAAAGTCTGAAAAATCTACAAGAAAAGGTTTCCCAGTTAGACCCATGGTAATGCCATTAGCTAGACTTCTGATGCCTGTATTCAGAACTCTGACGTGCAGAAAAATGCTCCACTGTTGGAAACTAGATATTTATAGATTTAGTGACAGATCTCAAATTCCTCAGGATTTATTTGTTAGTAAAGATTTCTAGCTGCAGAAAGATAGTTTTCAGATAAGAACTTGTTGGAGATTATACAGTACCTTACAAGCTGGAACTGACCTATATCTTCGTTGATGAGATAAGGGATGCCTAAGCTTTTAGTGAGGTACATACCATGAACACTTGGGCGTTACATTTAAAGTTTGAATCTTGGTTTTTCTTAAGCTCCATGTTTCTTGTTTGCTGTTATTGGTGTTCTAGTTTACGATTTATCTGTCAAAAACAGCAGGAAAAAATCCAGTTCTTTCCAAAGCTTCAGATCCACAGATATAGTAAAACAGCAAGCCAGTAAAAGAAGGAATATTTGGTGTCTGTAAGGATGAGCTGTTTGGGCTTTCTGGGTGAGGCTTTTAATATTTAGTTGTTGTAGAGTAGACAAAAGAAATAAATCTAAACTATCTTTAGCTTATAAATTATGATACCTAATGAAGACAAATTATGCTTAAAAATAAGACAATTATGTGTTCATCAGACTTGGATGACAGTTTTACATTTCGTAGATAACATTGAGGAGAATGCATTTCAGGCACCCAGCATAACGTAAGACTCACGTTTGAATATATGCTATGAAAAAGGAAAATGATTGCCTGGAATTTTGGAGTTGTGTTTTGGTGAATATTTATTTTTAGCTCAACACAAACACTGTCAGATAATAGGACCAGGATACTAAGTGATAAACAGAACCATTGATAATTTGGAGATAACTTCAACATAATGAAGAAGAAACTATCATCTGCCAGGGATCTCATGCAAGGAAATAGACACTCACTTAACTATAAAATTCAATTCTGTGTTCATGTAAGTTTTTATTGCAAGCAGGCTGTTGAAATTATGCACCCAACCTGTTCTGCTGCTGTAACTTGTACATCACATTTTCATTAAAATTAAATTGTAAGCTTCAGTCAAGTTAGTCTGCCCTACTCAGTGACAAACTGGAATTAGAAGAGCCCTTTTGAAAGTGTAATAAATTTGAATTGTTGGTGAAGAAGTAATTTTACAGTCATATAAGAAAGGAAGGCTGGGCAAACAAACCCAAGAGTTAACAAACTTTTGTTGAAGTGTGTCACTACCATTTTGCTATTTTTCAAATCATAACAATTAGTAATTTTCTTTAACCTAAAAAAATTTCACATGATGAAACATTTTTTCAGTTGTTCATGGGATATAAATAACGCTGAAAAGATTAAATGAAAAGCATTTAATGCTTATCCTGCGTTGCCCTTGACAGACTAATATGGTGATGAGTTGCCCCTTTTACACCTGCAGTAGGTATATCCACAGCTGTTAGATGAGGCATTCCAGGATTTTCACCCAACATCAATGAAGGAGCAGCAATATAGTTCCAAGTCAGGATGGTGTGTGACTGGGAGAGGAATAGCAGGTGGTGAAGTTACTGTCTTCTGCTGCTCTTGTCCTTTTAGCTGGTACAGGCCGAGAATTTGCACACTGCTATCAAAGGAATATGTAGTCCTGGAGAACACAGTTTCAAAAGTTGACTAATTAACATGTTAGTTTGACAGACATGGATCCCATACTTGAGGCTTGGATGATACAAAGGATGCTGGCAGGCTTTTCAGTCACTGGTTCTAGTGAGCACCTGACTTTGAGAGAAAGAGTTGGGAGACAGTCAAAGGCCCCTATACATAAATCAGTACTATTAGGATGGCAGTGCATGTTACAGACGGAGGTGGAGAGGACAAAGGAGACAGACATGGGGCTGAAACTTTTTTTTTGGCTAAATATCAGTCGCATCAAGTTTATTTTTTGTAAGGTTTTGCACCATGAGACCAAGCAAAATCTGTTGTATCTTACCAAACTCACCTCATTAACTACCAATCCTACCCTACGGCATGCTCTTGCCAAATTCTAGCCCCATCTTGTCATGCACCATTCTTGGAACAACTTGCCATTCAGATATCCAGACCAGCATCCCTGGTACCCAAGCCATCTTTCACTGCATTCCAGTAATTGACCCAGCAACAGTGAAGGAATGCTGATATACTTCCAAGTCAGGAATGTGAGCGGTTTGGAGAGGAACTTGCAGGTGGTGATATTCCCATTTATCTGCTTCCCTTGTCCTTCCAGATGGTAGTGGTCATGCTGGAAGGTGCTGTCTTGAGGATCTTTGGTGATTTTTTGCGCATCTTCTAGATAGTACACGCCATTGCTACTGAGCATCAGTAGCGGAGAGAGCGGATGTTTGTGAATCTGGTGTCAGTCAAAAGGGCTGTTTTGTCCTGGATGATGTCAAGCTTCTTGCGAGTTGTTGGAGCTGAACCCAACCAGGCAAATGGGATGTATTCCATCACACTCCTGACTTGTGCCTCGTAGATAGTGGATGGGCTTTATGGAGTCAGGAGGTGTGTTACTTGCTGCAGTATTCCTTGCCTCTGATCTGTGCTTGTGGCCACTGTGATCATGTGGTGAGTCTAGCTGATTTTCTGGTCAATGGTAACCCATGGGATGTTGACAGTAGGAGGGTATCAACAATGGTAACATCATTGAATGTCAAAAGACAATGGTTAGATTATCTCTTCTTGGTGATGGCCATCGCCTGACATTTGTGTGGCGTGGATGCTTTTTGCCACTTGTCAGCACAGGCAGAATATTGTCCAGATCTTGTTGCGTTTGAACATGGACTGTTTCAGTCTCTTGAGGAGTTACGAATGGTGCTGAGCATTGTGCAATCATTGGCGAACATTCCCACTTCTGACTTTATGATGGAGGGAATGTCATTGATGAAGCAGCAGAAGATGGTTGGGCCTAGGACACTTCCCTAAGGAACTCCTGCAGAGATGTCCTGGAGCTGAGATGACTGACCTCCAACAATCATGGCCATCTTTCTATGTGTCAGGTGTAACTCCAACCAGTGCAGAGTTTGTCCCCCAATACCTATTGATTCTAGTTTCGCTTATGGCTCCTTGATGCCGTACTTGGTTCAATGCAGCCTTGATGTCAAAGGCTGTCACTCCTGCCTCATCTCTGGAATTCAGCTTTTTTGTCCATGTTTGAATCAAGGCTGTAATGAGGTCAGGAGTTGAGTGGCTCTGGTGGAACCCAAACTGGGCATCACTGAGCTGGTTATTGCTGAGTGGGGGGATGCCTGATAGCACAGTTGATGACACCTTCCATCACTTTACTGATGATCGAGAGTAGACTGATAGGATGGTAATTGGCTAGGTTGGATTTGGAATGCACTGAGAGTGCTAAGAGTGCATGTGAATGCTGAGAGATACAGTCTGGTCCAGTCTGTGAGCTGGGTGCCTAACCCTGCCCACATGAGGTCCTGACAGCTGCCTTTCAATGCTAATTCTGGTGTGCCCTGCATTACTGGTCTGTGCATCTTTGGCAGCCTACAAGTGGATTAGAGAGGTACCATAGGATCCTGAAACATTGGCGAATATCTGATGGCACTGTCGGTGGTCAAGACTTGCATGTGGCTGGTGCCATGGATTGTTCTTTGAGATGCTATTTTGTTCTGAGCAACATGGAGGCAGCTCACTTCTAGGGGTGAGTTAAGTCGCCAGCAAACTGCTCCATCTTTAATGTTGAGAATGTGTTGTACAGCATGTTTGATAAAGATAGGAAGTTGCATATTAATGAAGTGAGATGTGCAATTAATAAGACGGTTAACAAGCAATACAGCAATATTCTGCCTTAATGTGTAACTAAACTTTGCCGAGTGAGAAACTCACCTTGATACTTAGTAGTTCCATAAAAAAAACATTGATTTGCTCCTTAAGTCAAGATAGGCTTTGTCAGACTTCTCAAGCGATTCTACCACAAATCTTGCATAGCCCACTATAAGATTCTGCTTTACAGTGTTCAGGGTCGTTTCTCCTTTACATCAAGGAACTGAGTGCTGCCTAACCATCTCGGGCTGGAATGCCAGGGTTATGATATCATTGCAAACAAATTAACATTGTTAGCAGAGTAAGCTGTATTTATTACAAATTGCTTGCAATTTGCTAAACTAGAAGTTTCATTTAGAAGGGGAAAAGTCTGTGACCCTGAATTCATCTGGATCACTAGGGGAATGAAGGGAAATTATTAATCTTTTTTTTCTCTCTGAAACATAAGCTGTTTTGAGAACAAGGTCAAATTTTTTTAAAAATTGCTCCAATTGTAATGGGTTTAAAAATATTCTTATCGTTAAAATATTTGTTTGCATGCATATTATAGAACCCATACAAAATGCACCAGAACTAGGCCAGAACTACAAATAAACAGGTGGATGAATTGCCACTGTCCCTTCCATAATTCTAACTGTTTTGAAAACCATTCCTCAAGTTCTTCACTGATTGGAGTTCTGGTTTTCGTGTTCAATGGCAAAGGAATTTGTTACCTGTTATTGCTATATCATCCTGCATATGAATGAAATCTGCAAAATGCTTATGAATATTATACTTGTGATTTATTGATGATCAATTGGTCATCAATTAATTGGTCATCAACATGCTGCTGTTCTGATCAATATCTATTAAAAATATCAGGTAGTGTCAGAATTTAGTATCACATGAATAAAATGAAAGGGTATACGGCTGAAATAGAAAGACAGGACCATGGACCAGGTGAGTAATGCTTGCATGGGCATGGCAGGTTAAATGACAACATCCTGTGCTTTGACTATTTTATTATTTTATCCTAGATTACATTTTCTTTGATTTGCTTTAATTAATGCTAATTTTTAAATCCATGTTGTTTAATTTATTTCAGCAATGTTTCATATAGGAATGAAGTTCCAGTTTATTGTTCAGAACACATTCTCCTCAATAACAGTTTTGATGTGTGTTTTCCCCATTTCTCTTCCCATATTAATTTTAGTAGCAGAAAATTTGCTCAAGAGCTAGCCATTTTAATTGTGAATAATTTCTCTTTTCACTTTCAGTGCACTCCAGTGAGCTAAAATGACCTTGCACCCTATTGTCCGGCATGCTGCATCATTCATCATACATTAATGGTTCAGAGTTACACAACAAGAGGCTGAATGTGTATTCATAGCTTAAATCAGAAGGTTTGAGAAATGTAACTTTTCCTTTTGGGACAAGAAGCAGGCAACTATGTTTAGAAAGAATTTAGATCAAAAATGACATCACATGCTTTGTGTTTCTAAAGAACTAAACATCAGCATTAACAGGATGGCTACTTATTTTTATCACATTGTTTAGCAACCTCAGCCTCTTATTTTGGAAGCATTGAGTTTTCTATGAATTTCTATACCCAGTTTTAAATTTTAGGTGAACCCAAATATCTCAAAAACGTCTCTGTGCAAGGTGACGTTGCATTGTTTTCTGTAACAGTATTTTTATTGTACACTTTAATCTCACACAGTCTCTGGAAACAAGGGAGGTAAAATTATTCTTTGGAAAAAATACAAAATGGATAATAGCAAATTTACAACTTGTTTTATAACACATCCAATGTCCTTACCAGTAATGGAAAAGAAAGTTCAAGAAGGTATAAAATGGACTGTTGATTTGCTGTCACCCAGTTCACATTTGATGGAAACTAATTACACTACCAAGGACCTAACATTGTAAAATTAAATTTAAGTCCAAGTGACTATCACAATCTGAGTACATAACATTATAATTTGGTTCAAAACTACAGTACATGTCCCATATAATGTTATGATTTACTGTTTTGGAATAATTGGATTATGTTGCAGTATTTAAACCCTACAGGGATGCAGGTATGAGATAGAAGTATAATGTACTAATGGCTTCTAAAATCACTGCATTTCTCGTATCAGATCAAGTGCGATCACCTTATGCCATCATAACTGATTTAATAACATTTGTCTAACTGTTCATCCTTAACTCCAATACATGCCAGACTTAGATCCATCTTTGTCCTCTGCCCTTTATTGCTATTGCAATTAACAACACTAAAATGGTAATTAATTTGTGATGTAAGTTTTTATAATTATTTGTTTCTATTTTCAGATTATAGTATAATGTTGCCAGAAAGGAGAAATCCAATGATTATTTCAGTGTCACTCCAGTGAAACTTGATAAAAGGTGATAGTATAAGTAGCTCAGTGTTGATTCTATATCATGCTAACATGAAATGATCAACATTCCACTGAATCTAGCTTGGCTACACTGGCAGCCTTCTGAGCTAAAATACTATGTTGATTTGTTTTGATTTTATTTGTTTATATATTTGATTCCTCAAATATATAATTCTTTAATTTACTATGTTAATGTATTATATTTTGTAATCACTACAGTGTAAAACACATTTTCATTTGACAGCAGCTAATGATATAAACGTCCACGTTGTGTTCTTATAGTATTGATTTTCAGGGTTGTGAGTCAATGTCTATACCTCCAAAAAACCCCACATTGTAAATTATACGAAGTATCTTAATAACTGTACTGAATAAGTGGGTTGGTGTTAGATAAGAATAAGACTCTCTGTGATGAGTGATATCTTTCATTTGGTCAGGATTGTATTTGCAGTGTAAATAGTTTTGTTTCATAACTGACACATGGTTGGCTTTTGAAATTGCCTCATGGTCCTGTCTGAGAAATGGGACGCAATCAGCACATATTAACAATGAGGCATGACACCACAACTAGCCAGTGGTAAAATTGATACAAGGAGATATTGGGAGTGGAGTGTAATGCTGCTTCATTATAACTCTCTTTTTCTCTGTTTCTGTCAGATAAAAAGTGTCCTGTCAGGGAAATGATAATAGTTTAATAATCAATTGCTATGGCAGTGGGTAAGTTTATTTAAAACAGTATAATACCTTAGAAGTTATGTCTTACATAATACAGCAAATGACTGATTTCTGTGTGTGCAGCTTGGAAACCCAAATCCTAACCCAAACCCAACTGCCAGGCAGAATTGCAACATTGTATACACCCAGCACAATGCCGTTTTTAAAGATGAACTCTCTTAAAAGCAAGGTATGCTCAACATCCCTCTCTTTTCCAAAATAAACTTATGTGAGCCTATGAATCGTGTGCTGATAACTTTATTTGGAGTTGCTGTTAACTGTCACAGTGATCATTAATATTGGCTGTCATTCCTGTTTGTCTTTTTGGTATCTTCTTTCATGGACCGTAATTGCCTTTGCTTATCATGACAAACAGTAGCCAAGTCTTGTTCCAGATTCAACGCTGACTGATCTTGTTTTTCGATCTTGTTTTTCAACATGCTTCAGTCATCAAATATCATTCATAATTACAATTCTGTTTCTGAAAATCTTCCAACTCGTTTTGAAGCTTTTGGTTTTGCATTCTGGACTCTTCTAACTCTGCATTGAGTTTTAGCCTTCAGTTGACCCAGTATATTCTATCCTTCACAACCTATTCAAATTTCTATCCGGCATCTTGAACACCAATTTTTTTCTTTTGTTCTTTGGAAGCCGTAACCTCTTCCTCTTTGGTGGTTGTAATCATTGACATTTACAGCTTAAAAGAACCCATTTCGTCCAAATGTGTCTGTGCCAGTCAACAAATATCTAACTGTGCTGATCCAGCTTTCAGCTGTTGGTCCATGATCCTGAGGGCTAAGGCAATACTGCTTAGATATTATGAGCATTTTAGACTCAACCACCTCATTCAGGCAATGAGTTCCAGACTTCCACAACCTCTGGGTGAAACAAATTCTCCTCATCTCTCCTGTTAGTTTTTTACCTAGCTGTTTAGTGTCCTTTATATTCTACTTGAGTTCACAGAAGGAGGCCATTCAGCCTTTTATGCTTATCCCAGAAACTTGTCCGTTCACTAGAGGCCCATTGCTGGTGTTTATTTTGTAAAGTACTGTTTCACAAGCGATTTGCAGTTCTTTGTTGTGTGCTCTGTTCATCTCCACAGTGTTTGTTGGTCTGTCATTTTCTCCAGCATTACTTTGAGCTCAAGCCAATGTTTCTATAACAGCTTTTACTAAACCTGATCTGTTGTACATGTAATTGCTCCTGCTGTTGCTACAAATCAGAAACATTTCACTGGGTCGATGATACAGAGATTGGAATTTACCCTGCTTTCCTACTTTCTCTATCAGCTCTTTTTTCAACTTTGTGAGCTGAGCAGAGTTTAGATTTAACAAAAACAGAACTCGCTGGAAAAGCTCAGCAGGTCTGGCAGCATCTGTGAAGAGAAATCGAAGTTAATGCTTTGGGTCCGGTAACTCTACCTCAGAACTGGTGTTAGCTAGGAAAATGTTGATTTATATGCAGAAGATAGGGTGGGGGTGGGGGAAAGGACTGAACGATAGGTAGGGATAGAGCTCAAAGAGAGAGAATAGTTGGACAGCCAAAGGAGTCGATAACAATCTGGCGAGGAGAGTCAACATCTGTTAATGGAGACTGTTAGTGGCTAACAATAGGTAGTGTGTAACGGCAGACTATGTGATAATAAGGCCTGATGTGTGTGGTAGGCGGCGAGGACATGGGAGAGTTCAAACCCTAAAATTATTGAGCTCTAGTTTGAGTCCAGAGGGCTGCAAGGTCCCCAAGTGGAAAATGTGGTATTGTTCTTCCAGCTTGTGCTGAGCTTCGCTGGAGCACTGCATCAAGCCTGAGACAGAGATGTTGGCCAGGGAACAGGTGGTATGTTTTTCCAGCAACTTCTGTTTCTGTTTCTGATTTACAGCATCCGCAGTTCTTTCAGTTTTTATGTTTTATCGGGTTTAGATTTATCCTGAGTCACTTGTTCAGCCTTTTCCTCTAAAGTGGAGAGCTGAAGAGTGTGGCGCTGGAAAAGCACAGCCGGTCAGGCAGCATCCGAGGATCAGGAGAGTCGACGTTTTGAGCATAAGCCCTTCATCAGGAATTTTAGCCCCACTAATTCACAAGAAGGTGGTGTTCTGTTTTTGTTTTATACACAATTCTACAAGTGTTTCTTGAACGACTTGCTGCAGTTTCTGTTGTGTTGCTGGTGTTGATCTGATTGCTGGATTGTAACTAGTGTGACGTTACATTGTGCTGGTATACTTGAAATTGCTGTGTCATCAGTGTCGACAACCGTCACCAATTTACTGAGGATAGATAATTTGAATATTTTAAAACACTTCAGACAGTGGTAACAGTGTTAAACATGTGTTAACTCCGTTTTGTCTTGTGTGTCTTCAGATTTTGGTTTGTTGATCAGTTCATGTTCATACCTCTGGCAGGATACCAGTTTCCTCTTCTATACAGTTTGTTTGAGTTGGTGCATTTCTTTGTTGTTGCATCAGCTTTTGCTCTACTTGTGCCAATTTCAGCTGTATCTGTTTTAAAATTGAACAAACACTAGGCATTGCCTTTGTGCACACAGAAAGTCACACTTTCCATGTATTTGCTGTGCTTGGGTTCTTGTGTAAATGAATGAATTAATTTTAAAAAATAGTGTTAACTGTCAAGTTTATGCTTCGGACCTGTCAGCTTCCTTGTCTTGTGAAGATGCCTCCATGTTCACATCCACCCTTCAGTAGCTCTTTGACTCGATTAGTCATCAGTTTGTCCAGAAAATCTTTGCATATATTGAGTCCTTTTTGCTACATTGATCATGAAGTGGTTCATGGATTGTGTAGGCTGCTGGGGAAATTACATGAATTCTGGCTGATGAAAGTGCAATTTTAATCAAAATCTAACTTGGTCATGGAGTGTTAGTTTTAGGTTTCTTTTAACTCTTCGGCTGTTAATATGATATGTTAAGTCTTTGCAGAACTTAATTCCTGATTGATAAGCAACTCCTAGAAGTCTGATTTTCTGCATCGGAAAGATCTGAATCTAGAAAACATAGCATTTTTTTTTCTTTATTCATTCATGGGATGAGGTCTGTGGATCTGAAGTTACATGTAGGCCAGACCTGGTAAGGATGGCAATTTCCCTCCCTAAAGGATATTACTGAACCAATTGGGTTTTTCCAATAATCGGCAATGGATTCATGATCATCGTTAGACTCTTAATTCCAGATTTTTGTTGAATTCAAATGGCGGGTTTCGAACTCAGGTCCCCAGAACATTACCTGGAACTCAGGGAAAGCGGTCCAGCAATAATACCACTAGGTCATTGCCTCCCTCATTTTAAATTCTGGTATGAGGTCTGCTGTGTCCCAATTTTATAAGTAACTTTTGAAGATATTCTCACAATATGCCCCGACCTTCCCTTGCTTGCTATTGATCCAGTACACACCTGATCACTTACTGAGCTTTTCCAGCAACTTTTGTTTTTATTTCTGATTTACAGCATTCACAGTTCTTTTAGCTTTTATTATAAGTTTGAACGCTTCTCCCACAATTCCTCTTTGTTCTCCTTAGGGTAGAGAAACTATCTTACTTTTCCAAACTTAATAAAATGGAAACCCTCATTCCCGGTAGAGCTCTTGTTATTTTTTAATTCTTTCTTGGAATGAGAGCTTCATTGATAAAACCAACATTTATTGTCCATCCCTAAATGACTCACCTATTGAACCGTTGCACACTATCTTCTGTGGGCACACATATGGTACTGTTTGCGAGAGATTTTAGGATTTGACTCAATAAAGGAACAGTGATATACTTCCAGGTCAGAATGCTGTGTGACTCAGAGAAACTTGCTGGTGGTGGTGTTTCCATGTGGTTTTCGCTGTCTTTAAAGTCTTTATATCCTTCCAACACACTTGCCCAGAAATGAACACAATACTCCTGTTCAGGTATAACCAGTGTTTGTAATGACTGTAGTGCTGGAAAAGCACAACACGTCAGGCAGCATATGAGAAGCAGGAAATTCGATGATTCGGGCAAAAGCCCTGATGAAGAACATTTCCTGCTCCTCAGATACTGTCTGACCTGCTGTGCTTTCTTAACTCTCTTAACTCTAATCGCCAGCATCTGCAGTACTCATGTTTGCCCAGTGTTTGTAATGGTTTACGTTGCTGTTTCATGACCATTAATAAAGCCAAAGGATTATTAAAAAAATTAGGAAAACTGCAGATGCTGGAAATTAGAAACAAAATCAGAAATAGAAAATGTTAGCAGGCCTGGCAGCATTTGTGGAGAGAAAGCAGAGTTAATGTTTTGTCTCCAGTGACTCTTTTTCAGAACTGACAGGGTGGGGGGCACTAGCTAGGAAAAAGTTGATTTTTATGCAGAAAGTGTTGGTTTGGGATGAGGAGTAAATGATAGGTGGAATTAGAGCACAAAAAGAGAGGACAGTTGGACAAAGAGTGAATAACAATCAAGATTAGAGTGGTGCTGGAAAAGCACAGCCGGTCAGGCAGCTTCCAAGGAGCAGCAAAATCGGCGTTTCAGGCAGGAGCCCTTCATTTTGAAAGTGAATCAGCCTAGGTGAATGAATGGCTGCTATGGGGACTATTAGTGGCTAACAGTGGGTTATGTGTAATAGCAGACACGAAACGACACGACCAGCTATCCTTAGTAGCCACACACTCAGATGACAAGCAACATGAGTTTGACTGGGACAACACTACTATTATAGGACAAGCCAAACAGAGAACAGCCAGGGAATTCCTAGAGGCATGGCATTCATCCACAGATTCAATCAATAAGCACATCGGCCTGGACCCAATATACCAGCCACTGCAGCGGACAGCTGGAACTGACAACCGGAAGCGGCAAATACAAATTTCTATAAATGCTGGAGGAAACATCACAGAAGCGCTTCACCAGGAGGCTCCCAAGTACTGAGGATGTCACCTAGACAGGTGACGAAACATCTGCAACACAAATTCCCAGCTCGGCGAATAGAACCACAACAATGCTTTCCTTTATTGGTCAGAGTATTGAGTTTAGGAGTTGGGAGGTCATGTTGTGGCTGTATAGGACATTGGTCAGGCACTGTTGGAATATTGCGTGCAATTCTGGTCTCCTTCCTATCAGAAAGATGTTGTGAAACTTGAAAGGGTTCAGAAAAGATTTACAAGTACGTTGCCAGGTTGGAGGATCTGAGCTACAGGGAGAGGCTGAACAGGCTGGGGCTGTTTTCCCTAGAGCGTCAGAGGCTGAGGGGTGACCTAAGATGTTTACAAAATTATGAGGGACTTGGATAGGATAAATAGCCAAAGTCTTTTCCCTGGGATCGGGGAATCCAGAACTAGAGGACATAGGTTTTGGGTGAGAGTGGGAAAGATATAAAAGAGATCTAAGGGACAACTTTTTCACGCAGAGGGTGGTACGTGTATGGAGTGAGCTGCCAGATGATGTGGTGGAGGCTGGTACAATTGCAACATTTAAGAGGCATTTGGATGGGTATATGAATAGGAAGGGTATGGAGGTATATGGGCCACGTGCTGGCAGGTGGGACTAGATTGGGTTGGGACATCTGGTCGGCATGGACGGGTTGGACCGAAGGGTCTGTTTCCACGCTGTTTATCTCTATAACTCTATTACTCTATGAAGGTGTTCTGTGAAGCGGCCACCCAGTCTATGCTTCATTTTCCCTGTGTGGAAGTACCACATTGTGAGCAGCAAATGCAATAGACTAGATTGAGCGAAGAGCAGGTAAAGCACTGGAAGGTGTGCTTGGGCCCTTGGATTCTGAGGACGGAGGAAGTAAATGGGCAGATGTTGCACCTTCTGTGGTTGCAGCAAAATGTGCTAAGGAACTGTGGACGGATGTTGGGAATGAAGGAGAAGTGGACTAGGATGTCCCTGTGGAAGGTTGGCAAGGGAGGGGAGGGGAATATGCGCCTGGTGGTGCAGTCTTGCTGAAGGTGGCTAAAATGGTGGCGAATGATCTTCCAGATGTGGTTGCTAGTGGGATGGTAGGCGAGGACAAGACTCATAATGCTTTGTTAACAGCGTCTGAACTTTTTCTGCAATGTTCAAAGATTTGTGTGTATCCCAAGTCTGTGTTGAGCAAAGTTTTTAAAAATTGTACATTTTATGTTGCATTGCCCTTGCTCATTCTTTCTGCCAAAGTGCATCAGTTCACACTTAGTTGAGTTAGTTTTTTTTTGCTATATATCCACCCATTTCACTAATCTGTTTACATCCTTTTTATTGGTTACTATATTTCCAAAGTCTGTGTTGTCCACAAATTTTGATATTTTTTACTGATGTTCAATTCATTAATGTACAAGGTCTGTGGTCCAAATACTGCCTCCTGGAGTATATCACTACATGCTTAAATTGAGTCTGACTGTTTGCCAAGACTCTCGTCTTTCCATCTCCCCTCCAATTACTTATCCATGCTGTCTTTCAATCGTAAAATATAAACATTGAACAGTAACAGCACAAAAGACGGCCATTTGGCCTGTTGTGTCCATGATGGCTCACTGTTAGAGCTTCTCAGCTACTCTTACTTTCCTCTCTTTGCAAGAGCCCTGCAAGTGTTTTCTCTGCACATAATTATCTGATTCTCTTTTTTATTCTTTCATGGGATGTGAATCATCCTTGGGAGGTAGAGTGATCATAGCAAAGTCTATGGTTTCTTGTTGATGAGCCAAGAGCGTGTTGCTGGGAAAGCACAGCACGTTTGGCAGCATCGATGGAGCAGGGGATTTGACGTTTTGGGCATAAACCTTCATTAGGAAGGGCCTATGCCCAAATTATTGATTCTCCTGTTCCTCAGATGCTACCTGACCTGCTATGCTTTCCCAGCAAATCACTCTCGACTCTGATCTCCAGCATTTGCAGTCCTCATTTTCTCCCAGGTATCTTTTGACACCTTTTTAAAGTTCACATTCTCAGTATCACCTACATTACCCTCATTTTCCATGTTTGTTAAAGGCAATTTCTCTTTAACAATTCCACTTTGACTTACATTGCTTGACCCATATTTTTTGATGTGCAATTTAATTTTGTCTCAGATTATTATCTCTCAATGTTTCCTCACCACTGGCATTAGGCTACCTGGCCTGTATTGCTTATCCTTTCTTTTTTGACCAGACATGTACCATTTACAACACTGAATCTTTTTTAAAAAATGAAGTATGATTTCAGAAATGTGAAGTTCTCTACCGAATTTTCTGCCTATCCACTAGCAAGGCCCATCATGACCCCAGCTCAAACTAGTAGTCAGTTAAGCAAGACAGCAAAAATCCCAGTATTATATTACTTCTTTATTGAACTGCACACATGGGTTAATTAATTTTATCTCTCATATATTAACTTATTATGTGCTCTTGTGCTGATTTTTTTGTGTACAGATAAATCTAAATAATTGAAAGGTGACTTGCTTAATCTAACCAAGGTGGGTTATTGAAATATCAGATAAAGATCAAAATGCAGTCTTTGGAGTTAAATTTCACTGAATAATTCTATTAATGATTTGCATAAACGTAGATGTAATGTCCATGAATGACAAAGCACCTCAATTATGCCTCGGAAATTTTAGTCTAAGAAAATCTATTTATATAGAAAACATATGTAACTTGCAAAAAAGTTGCACTTTTCGATATATGTGAGCACGCAATTTTGCAGTAGATGAAAATGGGCTGAAAATGTGTTGCTGGAAAAGCGCAGCAGGTCAGGCAGCATCCAAGGAACAGGACATTCGACGTTTCGGGCATAAGCCCTTCATTAGGAAGGGCCTACGCCCAAAATATTGATTCTGATGAAGGGCTTATGCCCGAAACGTCGAATTTCCTGTTCCTTGGATGCTGCCTGACCTGCTGCGCTTTTCCAGCAACACATTTTCAGCACTGATCTCCAGTATCTGCAGACCTCACTTTCTCCTCGTAGATGGAAATGGACCAAACTTTCCTTATAGTGATAGGAACTTATTTATGACAATGCAACAGGAGTTTCTCATGCTATTCATATCATTTCTGTGAATCCACAACTTCCAATTTGCAAAACTCATACTGTAGCTATTGTATTATAATTTCCTATCCAATATTCCTCCTTTACCCAACATAACTTAAACTAATGTGCGTTCTGTGATTTAATACAATTGTTACTCTGAAACAGCAGTATCCTCCAGTTTGCCACACAATTGTACAGTTAAAATTTGTCCTTCTAGCATCTCACTGTTAAAAATAGGGAGATTGTGAAATTGTTCAGTGGTTTTACCTGTTTCAGATTGTTTCCCTAACAATCTAAAATCACTTTGTTTTAAAATTACAAATCATAAATGTTATTTGAGAAATAGATTCCATTGCCTCATTCTTTTGAGAAAAAGTCCAGCTCTTTAAGGTTTAGTACAATGTCTTAACTAATGAAACAAATATAATAGACTTATCTGATGATACTGTGTGATAGTGCAGTACCCACTGAGATTTTGTGCGTAGGAACAATGACCATTTAAATGTACATGCATGTGCTAGAGTCTTGTGAATAAAAGCTATATGCAAGGAATTAATGGTGGTGGGAGGAGGATGCTTTTATTAGTAAATGGTAATTATACAGATAGCTCTACTTATGCATACCTTATTAGTAAGTCCAGGGAAAGGTGTAAAAGAAATCTGTGTAGCATCTCCATTAGTGTGTTGTGAAGTGAGTTCAGTTATGAGACTATTAAACTGCTATTTTGATAATTAAGCCCACAGCTGTTGTGAGGGCGTTGGGGGCAGTAGCTGATGAAGTAACAGACTGTTCCATGAATTGACTAAACAGAGAAACAAGGAAAATTTAACGGAGTTGAGAGATGAAGTTCTTAGAAGCATAAATTTTGCTCATCCCTACAGAATGACCCATAGATTCCACTACTGGCCTGCATTATGTGAAGGTGAAGACATGGAACTCAGTCTGATGAAACCTGAGACAATGAGTTTTGTATATACCCATATAGCTTGGGGTTTCATTAGAGAACAGCTGGAGGCTAAGGTCTGACAGTTGCTTTATAAACAAAACCCCCTGTCAATTGTTTCTTCCCCTTTGGAATATTGTGGTTAGTCTTCCAGTGTGTGGCCATTAATTACTTTTACCTCGGGCATTACTTGTTCAAAAATTCTTGCGCACTTTATCTATACATTTGGAATGAATTAAGTTTACCTCAACCATTATTAATCTGCAGTTCAGAAATGTTAGATATGTAATGAGTGCTGAATCAGTATGGAGATTCCTTTTGGGTTTCCTAAATGTCATTAAAGCACCATGGAGGAAAATGGAAATTGTATTTTTAGTTTTGCAATGTTCACTTAACGTTCATGTAGTTTACCTCCTACTGTGGTGTCTTGCTAACTAGCTCAGTTGTTTGGACATAAAAAACGTGGAAAATATTGGGTGTTAATGGAGTCTGCTAACTTCTGAATATTGAATTTTTTTGCACAAATAATACCCACTTATTAGTAACAGTCTGACAAAAATGAAAACAGTGTGCTTTCCAAAGGAGCAATTTTGATACGTTTGCAGGAAATTAATCTGAACTTTTAACTGAAAATGAGTAGCTATTTTAAGATTAAAGTTGGAAAAGTGTAGAATGTAAGCTGGGTCATGAACATTTTTACTGTGTGTTTTACTCGAGTTTAAACCATATGGGGAAAAAAAGTTATCTTTGCAATTCAACGTCTATTCAGCATATTCACTTAAGTGAAACAAAATTGAATTATGTGCCAGAAATAAAATGAAATGCATGTAACTTTACTTGTCTATGGAACATAAGTAAATTTTAAATTGTTTTTACCTCAGGATTGTGCTATGATTGACGTTGTGTAATTATTAACCAAGGCTATAACAAAATTGTAAGGTGACAGTTGGTGAATGAATGAAAGAAATCGCTACATCAGATAAATACAATATTAGATTACACTGATGGTTTAGGAATATTACTGCTGAATTACTGAAATTGTCAGTGTAGCAGTGTGACAGCTAAATTTGTATGAAATTCACACTTTTTTTATCTAACTCATCCCTTACATTTCCATAAACGTTATTAAAGCTCAACTTTGGAGATTCCATGACTTCCAAACCCTGGGGCCGGGGTTGAAGCAATGAAATTACAAGATGCTTTTTGACAGTTCTTTTCTGTCAGATGACTGTTCTGCAAAAAGTCAAGGGAGAGAAGTGGGGTGGGGGAGGGGCAAGTCCATCGGCAGTGACGTTTAAAAGGAGTACAGAATTGGAGAATAAGCAACAACCATTAGAGAGATGAATTGGTTGGAGACTGGTCCGTGTTGTTCTGTTGCTGTTACCAGTGATAGTTTGTGGAGAAATGATGCATTAGTTTTTAGACCAGTTATGATTACATTGGCTGCCACTACTTGCAGTGGTGGGTCTCTGGCAGAGCTATCCGTTTAATAATACCAGCAGCTGTTATTCCTAAAATTCTTTATTTATCACCTCTGTAGGTGATCCAGTAGAGAAATCACAAGGGGTACATTCTCTTAAGAGACTGCACCTTTCACACCACAAGTCTGTTTCTTTTTCTGTTTTTTCTACATAGCTCCATACACAGTCTGTGTTCTCTCTCTCATTCCGTTTTGCTAGCAAGGGAAAAGCTTCACCTGATGTCGAATTCCAACAGGCATTCATTTAAAATCTCCCAGTTTATGACAGGCACTAGCTGCAAAGCCTGCACCAGCTGTGGAAAGGCCTTTCCACTAATAGATTAGTAATGGGTAATACTTGCGGTGTTTTTTGATGGACCACAAGTTGGCTTTGCTTAAATACTGCCAATGATTGAGGAAAAAGAGACTCTAATAGATCAAAAAATTAATGAAATGTGGAATAGTTCAACAATAGTGCCTTTAGTCATGACCAGAAGATAAGGTGATCTGCTTTCTTTTTTTATTCTTGCCAGAAAGTGAAAAACTAAACAGGAACAAAGATTCTGATTGTTTACTGCATTGATCAACATTCCCTTTATTTGTCATTGTATTGCTTTAAGCATTGAAATAATATTGAATAAGCATGTGCAGAACTAAAATGAGTACAGCGATAAAAATCATCATGATTGAGTTTCCTGTCTTGACAAAATGAATTGCTAGTGAAGTGGTGTCAAACATTCTAAATATGTATGAAGTGGCTATCCATTTTAGTACTGATGTACAAGTGGTCATTAACAAAGCTGAACCTGAAGCTTTAGAATTTGGCTGCTTGGTGAATCTATATATCAAGAAAACCCAAAGATAGGGTTGAAAGTCCTGAAAACTAAAAATATTTTTGAAAGATATCTGAGATACTAGTATTCACGCTCTAAATCAGAAATTAAACTGATTTTACAAATGTTTGTATACAACATTAAACTCTGTAAATGAAAGTAAAGATGCTTGTTACGTATGTGGTGTCAGTTCATTTTATGATAGGTAAAAATAGGCCTACATAAAGACAGAAGAGTCTCGTCAAGAGGTGAAATTCATCCAAGACTTTGACCTGAAAATGTGCCATGCATTGAATGTTAATCAGTTTTCTGTGTTTCCAATATGGAAGATAGGAAATGTTCTTGTCATCATAACCCAAAACTGCATTCTTTGCCACATTAATAAAAACATTCCATGTGCATTGGCTTAATGCCAATGTGAGGCATTCACCTAAAGATTACTTTCGCTTGAGGCACTGGGACTAGTTGTGCTCCAAGAAATCTGGCCTAACTATGTATGTCCTTAAAAATTTTCTCCAGCAAGGTCAGTTTTAACAATCTATTTATCGTATTTTGGAATTGAGAGGACACTGAGAACGTTGTTGCTGAAGTCCTGAAGATCTGCATACTAGAACCAGTCAATGCTAAAATACTGGCATCTATCCAATAGTGGGTAAAGTTACACAGTTGTGTAAAATATTAATTCCAAGCCCAGATTTTTGAGAGATGCTGAGAACTTTACTGAAGGCTGAGAATGTAATTTAATTGATAAATCTAATCATAACTTCGTGAAATATCTTTTGTTTCAATATTTTGTTTTGTTTATTCCACTATTTTTGATGCTATAAATTCCAGTTACTGGGGCACGAAAGTGTGAATGGAGGAGGAAAAAAAATCAAAGCTTTTACAGGAATTTATGAAGTTAATGCTCAGTTTGTGCTATCAGATTACGGTATTCAAACAAGAAAAAAAGAGGCTATTGTATGTTACACAGTGTGACACCTTTAACATTGAAAATACCAATCACAGCATCACCTACTGGAATAACAGGTACATACAATGGATTTTCAATGAAAATTACGTGGAATGTTATATATGAATGTAGGAAAATAGAAAAGTACAAAACCTGAACAAAACTCAGCAACCTCAGAAGCTAATTTCACCATACGTTTTAATATCTTATCTACGTGAAAATATGTTTTCACTCATTCCATAAATTCAGGGCTATTGTCTAGTCTCCTATTAAAATTGCTTGCAGTCTAAATCTCCTGCAGTTCCAGTGCAGATTAAATTAAATGTGCACGGATGGGTTTTAATTGTTTGTAAATGCTTTACAAAGAGAACCACTGAGTTTTATATATAGTATGATTCCTCAGAACAGTAGGATTTCAGCAAGTACATTTTAAAAATTGTACAGCTTAAAAATGCAGATTTCCTGGTTCTTTGTTTTCCTTGGTTAGTAATTGTGTACATGTGTCTTTAGATCTTGTTTTGGCAAAATGGGAGAAGCTTGTTGAAGATTCGATTACAGGCCTCACACCATTTCTATTGTACATTGGGGTGGGATTTAGGCCTCCATTAGTACTGGATTAATTAAATAGGTCTGCAGTGCTGTATGCTAGCAAAATTGTTCAAAACTTTCAAACAAAAATTGCCAGCTACTGGGGTAGCAAAACAGTCAAAGAGATACTGCTGATAAAGCTATATTTTTAATCTCACTTGTAACGATGCAGAATAAGATACATCACTTGTAGTTGTCTGATGCAAGTACTTCTGTCTGTACAGAGGAGGTAGTGTTTGTTCAATGGAATAATAATTACCACAATCAATGTGCCTACTAATGCTGAAATGTATATTATAATTAAAGTATGCTGAAGGTTTGATTAAATTTAAATGTTCTATCGTGAGGAACGTTGTGGAAGTTATTCAGAGAATTATTTGCATTAAATTGAGAATGGATTTTTAGTATGTTACATATCTGTAAGTATTTTTGCTGCTGGGTTATGGGGATGAATGAAAGGCACTTTTTACTTTTCTTTCATTCAGTGAAATTAGGTTTGTTGGAAGGGCAATTTAACTGTTTTTAATGTCTAAATGAAAACTAAATTAAAATGTAAATTGAAAAGTTTACTCACGAAACAATTACCTGCCTGGTTAACTGCATTTTAATAGCTGCTCCATGAAAGTCTTGCAGCTGAATTCCAATAATTGTGCTGACTTCTTGCCATTATTTTGAAAAGCCTTTGATTTTCTATACACATTGCCCTTTTATATAAAATGCTGGTAACGTATCAGATAATGCTATTTTCAGTCTCAGAACTACAAGCATTAAATATTTTAATGGTATGCTTTGGCTCTCTCACAAATCATGCACTTAATTATCTGATAATTACTCAAATAAAAAATGTGCAGATGGTACTATATACCCTGTCTTGGGGATCAGAGGTTTTCCTGGTTGTTGTTCAGTTTTCTAAGTATTTCTTTAACCCTTCACTATGAATCTGCTGTGAACCAGTAATTCTAGTCCCAAGGAAAATATTGGAAATTCCTGAAATTCTTTGGAGTAAAAGAGTTAAGTCATTTTTTGATGGTGTCTCTGACATAGATGGATTCTGGGTATGGTTATCAAACTCCTGCCTTTTGTCAGAGTGTATAATGTATTTGGCAGCTGCAGGCCTGAGCCCAGCATTGGTTGTTTTAAAGCTCCTTAAGGATTATACTCATTAAAGCAGAGGAATGAGGTAAGGCCCCCAAAGCGCAGGACCCTGTTACTTCATCAACATTCTGCTGAAGAGGGTAATTAAAACAAAAATTACTTTTTTTAATGCAAGTGAAAAAATCAGAGCAAAATTGTACCAGAGACTAATGATAAATGTCTGGTTGCAGCAGAGTGCCTTCCTAAGAGAAAGAAAATGGCTCAGAACTGAGCCTGCTGGAGTTACTGTACTAAAAACAGAATGAGCTATGGGTATTACAGCACAACTGTAAGGATTTTGTCAGAAAACATTTTCTCACAGCGTATGAAGTTTTTGTTGTTTTTACTGTTGAGATCTAAGTTCACATATAACAACCTTGGTGTATTTCAAACTGACGACTTAAACCAGTAATGTTTGTGGGATTTCTTTCTTCGGATGAACTAAAACACATTTTCTACATTGAGAAATGCCCAACACGTTCTCTAACAAGAGACATTGTTTTACCTATGGCATTGAAATCTTACACAGTTTTTGCAGCGACTGTAATGTTGAAATGCACACGTTACTAAAATCCTGCTGCTCCTCCCTTTTCTGAGTTGGGGAGAGTTGTTAACTGTGTTAATCTGGGGAAAAGATTGTGTAAGGACTACTTTCTCGGCTAATGGTTGAAGCCAGGTGATATAGTAAAACTTTACACTGGATTGTGAAATTCAGAGAGGATTAATACTGCATATGTTTAGATTATTAGAATCTTCATAGATATTTAGATCATATATTAATTTGCTGGATTTATTGCTTACCACTTATAGTTCAAGGATCTAAAACCAACATTTGGATTATCATGAAAGCAAGTCGAGCACTGATGAACGTGTCCATTATGGAACATTTACTCAACTTAATTTGAAGTTGTTATGTGGTAAATGTATTTGAAATTTCTGGGCTGCAAAGGAATATGCTCCAAATGTTGGATATCTTGCCACTTCTTTGATGTATGTCTGTTAAGAATAATCAGAATATTCACTTCCATCCTTTCGCATTTGGGATTTAAAGTAGTGCTCAATATATTTCTTCTTTGCCAGAGGTTTCAGATTGGAATTAATGTTGGATTTTCAAGATATTTATGATATTGCTATTCTACAGTTGTTTGAAAGTAGCTTTTCTGCACTTGTTTTTATTGCTTTATATTTGAAATTTATTTTGAATTAAGGATTAAGGAATAATGCCACAATCTATTGATTTTAAAAAAATGATTTTGCATCAATCTGTTTTTTTGCAGCAGAAAATTCCAAAATAGAATTTGTAATTGAATAATTAAATGAACAAAAAGAGGAGAGTTCAAAAATCGCTGAAACAGCAGTCATTCCTAGCAGTTATTCCTAGGTAAATATTACAATAATAGCCAATGTTACACAACTTAACTTGCATTTCTAGCCCTCTTTTTGAAATGGCATGCCACACATTTCATGTTACAAAATGATATCTTGGGTTTTTTTTTAGTATCTCTGACCTTACGAGTTATAGCTCTTGTATACAATTGTGAAGGAAGTAAAACATCTTTCAACAGGAGAGGGACAAAATTGGAAAGAAGGCAGTGAATAGATGTCACCAGCATTTGGCCTAAGGCATTTATGTTGGAAATCTGGAAATACATTACACAATACCTTCACCTTAAAAGTATTTCTTATAGAGAGCAGGATATTTCCCTTAAAGTTCAATCCTCCATTACCTTTATTGCCATTTACAGTATATTATTGCAGTAGTGACTCCAATCCTGTGTACTTCTTGGATTATGTTGTTAGATAGACTAATCTGAGACACCTATTTATCTCTGACTCTTACTGGTTCTGTTCTTGTCTCTTTGACATTACTCCACGTGCAGGTTTGCATCTTAGCAGTTTTTGTTCTCTCCTGGAATGGAATTCTTCATTGTCACATTAGGCTTTAACTTGTCATCCAGCCATTTCTGTTAAAGAGATATGCAAAGATAGAACTTGAATTCACGTAAGTTTCTTATCATTAGATCAGGACATTCCCAGAAGTGGTATAGGCTGGTACAGTTACAGCATTCAAAAGGCATCTGGATGGGTATATGAATAGGAAGGGTTTAGAGGGATATGGGCCAAGTGCTGGCAAATGGGACTAAAGTAGATTAGGATATCTGGTTGGCATGCACGAGTTGGACTGAAGGGTCTGTTTCCATGCTGTATGTCTCTATGACATTATTAAAGCAATTTGTAACTAGTGAATGACTTTAAAATGTTGTTACTGTCTTGAAGGTAAAAGTGACCAACAAGTTTGTGGAAAGCAACGTTTAACAGAAGAAACTGATTATTATTCAGTCTGTTTTTGTACTGTTTATTACATTAAGACTGCTGGTCAGGATGCAAGGAGGCTTAATGACATGATAGATATCTCACTTGAAGATGCCCTTGCTATTTGTTTGACCATTCATATGAGGTAACTTGTTTCCCAGCATTCTTTTCCTCCAAGGCTAGATTCCTCAAAATGACTGTCACTATTATCTGGTTATACTGCCTTGTAAATATATATCTGAAGGGCCTCCAGGCCCCTTCCACTTTCAGGATATCGCTCCATCTTTCCTCTTTTCTACTTCCACTATCAAGTCTTCCTTTATGGTATATAAAAACCTCAGAGCCCATACTGTTACTAATGTTGGCATTCTTCAAAGTTTTCCAGGTCATGTTGTTTCCAGAACAATTTTTTGCATCTGCTGCAGCCACGGTGCACCTCCCCTTTAAGATTTAAATGGGGCTGTCACTTATGATACTTGCCTCTTTGTAATGTGCCCGAACAATCAGCAGTGTAATTAGTCACTGACTGGACTTGAAATCATTGAAATGCTCACATAGCATGAAGTTGGCATGTTGTATGCATTATAGTCAGTGGGCGTGCATGCATCAGGTAATGTAATCCCTTTATCTGTTCTCAGGAGCTGTCAAATCTAGATCCAACAGTGAATGCGAGATTACTGAATTAATGACAAGGATCTTTTATTTCCTCGAAATGAAATGCTAATTTACTGTGAAATCCTGTATATAGGTCACAGTGTATATATGATTGTCTTTATAAAACTGAGGGAAGAGAGAAAAAGGAAGAGTGAAAACTCTACAAATCTTCTCAGTGTACCAAATAGGTGACCTATGATTTACTCATGTTTTTCCACTGCAGGTTACTTTTGATGAAAAATCAAAAATTGTAATCAAAATTGGGTGTTGGAAAGCTGTATTCTTCCTCAACAGTACAGGTTGAAAAGTGTGGCCCTGAAAAAGCACAGCAGGGCAGGCAGCATCTGAGGAGCAGGAGAGTTGATGTTTTGGAATGTTGGGGGTGGGGTTAAGGGAAGGGGGCTGAGAGATAAATAGGAATAGGATGGTGAAGGTGGAGCTGGCAGAAGGTAGCTGGGAAGGCATTGCGGCGATGCAGGTGGGGTTCTGATGGAGATAGGTCGGGGGAGGAGGGTGGAGTAGATAGGTGGGAAGGAATATGGACAGGTAGGACAATTCAAGAGGGTGATGCCAAATTGGAAGGTTGGACTTGGGATAAGATAGGGAGAGGGGAAACGAGGAAACTGGTGAAATCGACGTTAATACTGTTTGATTGGAGGGTCCCAAGGCAGAAAATGAGGCGTTCTTCCTCCAGGTGTCGGGTGGCTTGGATTTGGTGATGGAGGAGGCAGTACGGGACAGAGGAGTGATCAAATTACCTGTGGGAATTACATAAAAGCCTCCAAAATGTCCAGGAAAATTCAATCTAAAGAGGCATCTAGTCAAGATAAAGTCACCTGCCTCCTCAAACCAGGGAGCTGCTCTAACAGTCCCAGGCTGGTTTGTCCCATGCTTGCTGCTGATAAGGGTCATCAGTGAACCTGTTTACAGCAAACACTAGAGAGAAAAAGCTGTGATTGGAGGAAGAGCAAACAGCATAAGTCAGGCAAGAAAGTAAGCGTGCCACCAAGACAGCCTTTTGTTGCCAGGGGAGATATCGGTCGGGGAAATAAAGCAGCTGCCAAGGAGTGTGGGGGGTTGGGGCCAGAGGGTGGGGGTGTGGGAGAGGTTGTAATAGGTAAAGTGCAGATTCTTTGTTGGAATCACCTGAAGATAATAAGCAGACAATCATATGGATAAAAAGACACTTATTCGTCAATGCAGAAGTTCACGGTGTACTGAAATAACCATCTCCGTATGTACTTTGGACCAATCAAGAACTGCTTGCCATATAATCCAAGAGGAAGTTGCATGCTAACAAGAAGTCCAGACCCAGCACTTACCTCTAGTAATGGGTTTCATTCTATATGATCTCTTGTGCTCAACAATGATTAACTCTCTCATGGTGCTTTTGATGTCCTCCAGGTCAATGTTGTCAATTTCAGCCTCAAAAGATTGCTTCCCCATTTCTCCTATATTCAGAATATACCCCCTATGTGGCTCCCTTTGTGCATGACACAACGATGGGGACACCCTTTCTTGATGATACTGTAAAACTCCACCCTTCAGTTTTAAATTGCCCCATTTCATTATAATCATTCTGTCAGCAACCCGATTCAATGAATCCCAACACCAGGCTTAAGCTTCCTGTTTTCCCTTAAGGCTTTATGCACTGTCCCCAACTATTATTGCCCAAATTCTCAGGACTGACTGTGGACCTTTGGACACATTTGGAAGGACAGTCCTGATTGAGAATTGCCCAGCCCTTGGATTGATGTCACCACAGCAGCCAGGGTAACCAGCTCTAGACTGGTTACACTTGATCTGAAGGCTGATTGTGACCCAGTCCATGGACTGCAAGGCCATGGATCTGGTAGAACCAAATGCCTGACTGGCAGTGGCAAGTCCACAGACTGAGATCAGAAGATTCTTTTGACTGACGGTGATGGCAGTCCCTAATTGACCATAGGTTCCCTTCTTTCCATTGAAGATTGATCCCTTGACTTTCAGACTTCACCATTCTGGTGAATCCAGCACAGTGTTTAATATATAAGCTGCTGACCCATACTGCAGGTGTAACATTAACATTGCATGGTGTTATACAGCAATATGTAAAACCCCCGCCCTAGACTGTTCTGTGCTCCAAAATGTGTCAAGTTGCCTGTTGTTCCTCTGTGTTCAACCCCAGTGCAAACAAGGCTGGCAACCTGCAAGTTAGGACTGAAGACCCTATGTGCTGAAAAACAATGCAAGCAAGAGGGCTTGGCAGCTTCCAGATCAGCACAAAATAAGTGAGCAGCAAGAAAGTAAACTGTGAACCATTACATGCACCTTGTGTTTGTGAACGAGATGCGTGTGAGCACAAAGAGCCTGATGCCAGAAGCATGCAAGTCATAGATGTGTCTGAGCTAGAAAGTGAATGCCTGAAGGGTGGAAGTGGTGTGTAAGTGGGTCCAAGAATATCCACGATGATGTGGTGAGCCTGGTGATTAGACAATACAGGTAGTTCTATAACATGATGGCTGCGTTCTTGTACAACCCCATGTTTCAGAAAAATCACACTTTAGAAATGGCACCTAAGGGGTTAGTGATATAATTGTGTTACAACCAACGCACATTTTAAATGTTGCTGATTTAGAAAGGGTTGAAAATGTGTTGCTGGTTAAAGCACAGCAGGTTAGGCAGCATCCAAGGAACAGGAAATTCGACGTTTCGGGCATAAGCCCTTCATCAGGAATTTTTTTGACGTTTCGGGCATAAGCCCTTCATCAGGAATCTTTTCTGTTCCTTGGATACTGCCTAACCTGCTGTGCTTTAACCAGCAACACATTTTCAGCTGTGATCTCCAACATCTGCAGACCTCATTTTTTTTACCCTACGATTTAGAAAGGGTCCCCAGTTCATTAATCGCATTACAGCAAATTCACTTTAATGAAACATGTGTACCTGTATTTATCCACATTGACAAAGGTTGGAAGAAGATGGTCTTCATGGACCATGCAGGGAAGTAATGGTGAAGATGGAGCTGTTTGAAGATCTAGGGAAACAACTGGTGAGCTGCTGCTGTCAGGGGCCTGCTGTGACCTTCATGTTAGAAATTGGTGCCATTCAGTTTCTCAGGGAAGGAGGGGAGATTTTGGAGCTGCATAGAAATGAGACAAGCTGAGCTAATCATGAAGTACAAACACATGGAAATAAGGTATTTGTCACTCATTAGCGAAATTCAGAACTTGCTCTTTCTCTAAGACTAAAATTCAAACTTTTTTTGATGTCAAGAAACTGATCTTTTCATTCTTGTCATATTTTCCCAACTTTCTCATCATTACCCATGCTACACAAGGCTGGAGAACATTCTGACCTCTGTTCCGAGCCAAACAAGACTACTTCAGTTTCTGAAAGACAGTCATATTCAATTTGAAACATGAAGTTTTTTTTTCTTCTTTTCACTGATGCTGCCACAGCTGTCGAGTTTCTCCAGTGCTTTCAGTTTTCACTGCAGGTTATTAGGATTGCTGAGCTTCTGCCCTTTGGGAGTTGTGCATCTCCTAAAAGCAGAAGTCCTCTCTCAGATTGACAGCATTTATCGTCCTAGTTCTTTGGTGACTTGCTAATCAGCCAACCAGTCCAGACTGGTGCCATCCGGGTTGAGATGGTGCAGTCTGCAGCATTCTAGGACCAGAGCTGCCTGAGATTGTCAAACGTGGCTGTGGGTACTCTCCTCCACTGACAGCCACCAGCCACACAGCAGCTACTGGAGAAATACTGAGTAGGAGCATCAGGACAGGCAAAGACTCCCAGAAACCTGCACTGAAGGTTATTGACTCTTTTGTATTTATAAATTTGATTTGGATTGCTTATTTACTTTTGCATTGCAGTTAAGACGATGCTGTTATAGTCAGTGACAGAGGGAAAGTAAGATATGAGATTGTTTTGTGTTCGGGCAATTGGGATTGGAGTTACTGACATCAGTCAGATGTGTACTTCAGGCACAATCTGGGCAGAGACTGGCTTCTGATTTTGCTTCCTTGCTTTCAGTTCCTTTGCTCTTGCTCCTGCACCTCACATTCTCTGTACATAACTGCTTGTAGGGTTCTCCCCGTGATTGTGCAGAATGTAGCAGGCAACCACACCAGTCACGATGAGACGTATGGTAACATTACTTCACAACACTCCAATTTGTTTCACAGACAGAGATCCCTATGTTGAATTAGATAATCCTTTTCAGAGGATTACACCTTTTACTTTCTGAAGTTTCCCCACTGGAAAACTTCCCACTGGAAAATACTCTATTATTTTTTTAAAATAAAGCAATTAACCAAATTACAAACTGAAACAAAAACTGCCCACAAAAGGTTCTATAACTTAACCAATAAGCAAAATCAAAAATTCAATGTTTTGGCCTCAACCACCCTCTTTTCAGAATGTTTCGACACCATGACTATGCAACATCATTAATGAGAGTTTTTGGTGTAGCGTTGATGGTATGTCCCCCCTCTCTGTAGGTCTTGGTTTCTTAATGTGGGTGATGTCATTTCTAGTTCTTTTTTCCAAGGGAAATGTCGATGGGATCTAAGTCAATGTATTTTTTGATGGAGTTCTGCTTAGAGTGCCATGCCTCTAAGAATTCTTGTGTGTGTCTTTATTTCGCTTGTCTGAGGATGTGTGTGTTGTCCCAGTCAAAGTGATGTCCTTTTTTGTCTGTATGTATGGGAACTAGTGATAGTGGGTGGTGTGTTTTGGTTGCCAGTTGGTGTTCATGGATCCTGGTGGCAAGATTCCTGCTAGCTTGTCCGAGGTAGTGTTTTTTACAGTTCTTGCATGTTATTTTATAAATGATGTTAATTTTGCTGGTAGTGTCTAATGGATCCTTCAGGTTCATTGGTCACTGTTCAAGTGGTTTGTGGGCTACCATGATGCCAAGGGGTCTGAGTAATCTGGAAGTCATCTCTGACATGATCTTGATGTAAGGTAATGTGGCTATAGTTTTTGGTTGCGTTGTGTCTACTTGTTTGGGTTTGTTATTGAGGAATCGGCGGATTGTGTTTATTGGGTACCTAGTTTTCTTGAAAACATTGTATAGATATTTTTCTTCTGCTATTTGTTCTGCTATTTGTAGTTCTTGGATGCTGCAGTGTGATGTAGCTAAGTTGAAATTATGTCCTGATGCAACTCCGTTTGTAGGTGCTGGGATGATTGCTTCTGAAGTTAAGTATTTGGTCTATGTGTTTGTTGTTTTTCAGTAGACACTGGTTTGAAGCTTTCTGTTTACTGTACGTTCAACTGTCATATCTAGGAATGAGAGTCTGTTGTCATTTTTTTCCTCTTTTGTGAATTTTATGCCTGTCAGGATATTCCTCTAATTTGTTCCGTTTTGTGATGAGAAAGGTGTCATCTATATAGCGGACCCAACGTTTGGGTTGGATAGATGGGAGGGCAGTTTGTTCAAGTCTCTGCATTAATGCTTCCATGATGAGCCCTGATATTGGTGATCCCATGGGTGTCCATTGACTTGTTTGTAGGTTTTTTTATTGAATATGAAGTAGGTGGTGAGGCACAGGTCCACTAGCTTGAGGATGTTGTTTTTGCTGATGAAGTTGGTGCTGTCTGGTGTTTGTGGTCCTAGTTTTTCGAGTAGTGATACCAGTGTTTCTTTGGCCATATCGGTGTTAATTGACATGAAAATAATTTGATGAGGAAGAAGGGCAGAAAAGAGATCATAGCTATTGAAATGGCAGAAAGAGATAGCTGCCGATAGTGAGGAGGTACCTCTTCTGAGCTGGCAGGTTAGGTGCGCCATATTTCAGCAGGATCTAGGTCATCGCAGCCTAGTTCCCACTCTCAGAGTTAGATGTTACAGGTGATGTGGTCACCAAACATTTAAATGTCCTTGTTTCCATTTTTGTGCAATGCGCGTAGGATAGTTTGACATAATCCAGATGGTGTACATGGGTCGCGGAAACAGTCCTGCTCCAAATGGTGAAAAGGCGTCAGGGTGCAACTGTGCACCAGGTTAAGCTCATGAGTCTGGAAATCCTTGAATGTAGATGACAGGAATGAAAGCAGAAGTTGATGTTATTGAACAGGAAGATCATGTGTTGGGGTTGATCTGAGAACAAGAAAAACTGCATCTGGAAGTTGGGACTATTAATGGGCTGAAGATATAACTACAGCACCTACAGTAAAAGTGTAAGTTGGAAAGTCACAGCTGACATTAATTGTTGATATTGCTGTGGTAGGGTTTGCAATTTCAGGCGGAGAATATAAGAAATCCCTTAAGTCACATATCCTTGTGCAAATCTTGTAAAACTGTCTAGTTATTCCAATGACAGTATTCCAGTGTTAGTGTAGGATGAATATGATTGTATATCATATTACTTGTCATTGATATGAGTTGGAGGAAATAGCGCCTCCTTGGCAGAAATAGATTGTCTTCGGGAGATGCAGTTAAACTGGGCCAAGTTATTTACAATAGGGATCATTAAGAACATATCTGTTATTGAGAAAGTGCTAAGACCGTGATCACTGAACAAGCATGGCTAGATGACAAAATTGGCCATAATATTGAAAGACAACAGAGCCTGCAAATGCAGATATTGTTTCAGATATTTTGTGAAGTGATTCATTTCAAGTCACTGTGTTGCTACTTAATTGTCACAAATGATATACCAGTGTGCTAGAGAAATTATCGAAGAAGTTCACATTTGTGTATGAATGGCTAGCATAAAGAATGTGATGATAAGAAATTGAAGGTGTATTTCACATGTGAAAATGAACTGAGAGTAGGTGAAGTTTATCTTCTTTTGGAGTGTAAGACTCATTATTGACCTGAGGCTTAGAGAGAGATTGATGAAGTATCTTCATATTTTTTAAATAGTTTGTGGATGAGAGTGTCACAGACTAGACCAGCATCTGTTGCCCATCCCTAATTGTGCTTGAGAAGATGGTAGTGAACAATCTTCTTGAACCACCGCAGTTCTTGGGTGCATGGATATTGACACCACCATTAGAATGGGAGATCGAGGATTTTGACTCACTGACTACGAAGAAACCACGATATAGACAAACCATGGTGTTGCAACTCAGGATGTTGCGTGACTTGATTGGGAATTTGCATGTAGTGGAGTTGCCATGTATCTGCTGCCCTTCTAAGAAGTAGAGGTCATGGGTTTAGAAGTTGTCATCAAAAAGCCTAGATGATTTACTGCAGTGAGTCTTGTAGGTGATGCACACTGCTAGACAAACCATGGTGTTGCAACTCAGGATGTTGCGTGACTTGATTGGGAATTTGCATGTAGTGGAGTTGCCATGTATCTGCTGCCCTTCTAAGAAGTAGAGGTCATGGGTTTAGAAGTTGTCATCAAAAAGCCTAGATGATTTACTGCAGTGAGTCTTGTAGGTGATGCACACTGCTACATTGGTGGTGAAGAATGTGAATGTCCTGGATGGTGTCCAGCTTCTTTAGTGTTGAGTGCTGCACCCATCCAGTCATCTCACTCCCAAATTATGCCTGTAAATAGTGGGCTACTCACCACAGAAGTCCTAGCCTCTGACCTGTTCTTATAGACATGGTATTTATATGGTGGTCCATTTCATTTTCTGGTCACTGATAACTCTCCAGGAGGTTCAAAGTTGAGGTGTCAGCAGTGCTAATACCGTAGAATGTCAAGGGATATTAGTTGGACAAATGTTATATGACACCTATCAGTCCAAACCTGGATGTTGACCAGGTCTTGTTCCATTTGAGCACAGACTGCTTCAGTGTCTGAGGAGATGAAAATGGTATTGAACATGTTGCAATCATCAGCGATTATCTCCATTTCTGACCTTGTGATGGAGGGAAGCTTCATCAATTGCAGACATAAGAAGTTCATATGAAAGCAGGAGCAGAAGCTATTTTTAGTATCCAGATGTAGACAGTGATATGGAGGAGTTGGTGAAAAAGTTGAGAAATGTGTCTCAGAAAGAGAAATGATCCAACCAAGCTTCCCTTCACTCCCCGGTCCAAAACTAGAAACCATGCTAATGAATGCATGTTAATTTCTTAGAATTCAAAAGGTAAGAATATCTTGTTTTGGTCTGTAGCGTTAACAACCAGATAAATGTTGATTTTGTGTGCAGTCGGTACATAGGAATAGACAAGTTGGCTATTAAGCCCATCAAGCTTGTTCCACTCTTCAATTCAACCATGATTGATTATTTACCTGAAGGCTTGTTTTCCATACTATCTCCATATCCCTTGATGTCTGTCAATTTTATCAGCAGATGTATGTCATTTAAAAATGCTTAAAATTAAGGGATGCCACAGTTTTGGCAATAACACAATACTTTCATAAAAGTGAATCCAGAGAGGCACACAATAAAATAAGTTAAACATGGTCTGTCCTCAAATGCCTTTGTTAGGAAGGCCAACATAGCATTTGCCTTCTTATTTGATTGTTGCGCCTACATATTAACTTTTAATGTGTCATGAACAAGGATATTGAAGTTCCTTTGGACACTAACATTTCCAACTTGTCACCATTTAGGTAATGTGCTGGATAAAAATGGTTAACTTCATATTTAGTTATATATTTCATCTGCCATACTTGTGACCATTACTTAGCCTGTCCCACGTCCTCTCAAAGACTTATACCTTCCTCATAACTTGGAAACACAATTTGTGATGAACAGTTATGGCCCTAGCACTGATTCCTGCTGTAGCCCACGGTAATAGCCTGCCAACGTGAGGAGATGATTCATTTCTTCTTATTTGTTACTTCTTGCCTGTTAACTAATTCTCAAATCATTGCTAGTAAATTACCACCAATCCAATTCAAAGTGCCCAGTTATCATTTCATTTTCCCTTTTCATGATGCCAGACTAGCAAGTTTGTAGTTCTCTAATCTCCCAGTTCCTCTCTTTTAACTGGTGGGGTTATGCTTGCTATTTTCCAGTGTGCAGAAACCTCTCCATATTCACCAATGTATTCACTATGTCTATAGCCATCTCATTCAATACTCTGGGGTAGAGCTTATCTTGTTCAGGGGTTTTATTAACCTTTGATCCACCCTCTGAAGATTGATACAAAGTAATTAGTTGGCTTCTCTCACCATTTCCCTGTTCTCCTGTATAAACTCTGGTCTCCATCTGTACTGGGCGCACATTTGTCTGATCTTTTTACAAACCTAAAGAAGGTCTTGGAGACTGCTGTTTGTTTCTTGCTAGTTTGCATTCATGTTCGTTTTTTTCCCTCTCCTTACCAGTTTTTTTTGTTCATTCTAAGCTGCATTCTAAATTGCTCCCAAGCTTCATCCAGGCTTACTGCTTTTTCTGGCATGCTTATAAGCCACTTTCTTAAATCAAAAACAAGCTTCAATTGGTTTTGTTAGCAATACAGAATCGTGTAATTTCCCAATCTAGCATACTCACCTTACTCTTTATACCTTCATGGCATGTCTTGCTCAGACTGAAAACTTCAGTTTCAGAATGAACTTTCACACATTTAATCTTAATGTGAAATTCTATAATTTTATGGTCAGTATTTCCCAAAGACTTCTTGACAAGGATATTAATTAGCCTTTCTCATTACATAATGCCAAATCTAAATTAGCCCAATCCCTAATTGATTTTTCAATGTAATGCTGCAGAAAGCAGTCTTGTACACAGACCAGGACTTCATCTTCCACAGCATTAATGTTGATTAGGTTTACTGAGGTCACATGTAAATTCTAGCTCCCTTTTATGATTGTACAACCCACATTACATATATATGGAGTGGTGCCTGACATTGCTTCTACTTTTAGATGGCCTAGAACAACTCGTACCAATATATGCTGCCCCTTGCTGTTGTTCAGCTCCACTGAAACTGATTTTACACTTCAATCCTTCGATCGGAGATCCTCTGTCATTAAAATATAGATCTTGTAACTTATGAAGAACAGTTCCTCACCTCCTTTAACCTTTTGCTATTCTGCTTTAGTGACAAGTACCCTTGGTTATTCAGTTCCCAGCCGTGGTCACTCTGTAGCTATGTGTACAGTGGCAATTCGATCATAGACATTTACTTAAAATTGTGCCTTTGAAACACCAATCTTGGTAAGAATGCCTTGTGTACTCAAATAGACTGTCTTTAGTTCTGCAAATTTATATTACCTGCATTCTAATCCCATTTGATACTTGCCTTTGCTTCATTTGTCACTTTCCTTGTTCCTGTTGCTAGTTTTTCTCCCCTGCAAATGGCAGTCAGGGTCTTTGACCTATTTTTCTAATCAACCTGTTCAGCGATGTTATTACACATCTCCAGGGCAGGTGGAACTTGAATCTGGACCTTCCAGTCTAGGGGTAGGCACACTACCACTGTGCCACAAGAGGATCCTAATCAGGATCTTTGATTTTTCTGATTAGCGTGTTCAGAGATGTTATTACGCACCTTTGGAGCAAGTGGGGCTTGGACCCACGCCTCTTTTGGTACAGGGTAGAGACCCTACCACTGCACCGTGATAGCCCCTCAATCAGGACCTTTGATTAAAATAAGTTAATTGATTTCACATTTCCAGCCATTAAGTGGCATTGGTAATCAAAGTCAAAGTTCAGGTTTAACACCAAGGTAATAAGAGAACAGAGTCAGAAACAGAAAGAGAGAGAAACTCGGCAGTTTCAATTCACCTATGTCAGGACAAAGAAGAAGAAAGTTGTTCTTTTGGTTATTTCTTGTTCACTGATCATTTTTTTGTGAAACATATACTGGTGTTAGGAAAAACAAATATTTAAAGTATAAATTACTCTGGTCATGCATATTTTGGTTGAGATTGCAGTAGGACAACTATGCAGCCCAACTTTTAAATTTGCAGGTATTGTAGACGTTGGTTTTATCAAATTGTCTTCTGGGAACTTATCATTATGTCTCATTTTGCTTTGTAATAAATAAGTTGCTTTTGTAAGTGGGGGCAACTGGGGCACATTGTAAAACGTGAATATTTTGTTATATCAACTTCTCTGCTGCCCTTCCTGTTGAGAAGATGTAAATAAAGTTGGTGTAGTAGTGGCTTCCTGCAGCTAAGCACATGTTTGTCTCAGTCAGTGCCACTGCTGTCAGACTAGGGTTGTGACAGCAGTAGCTGGTAGATCTCAATAAGGGCATTTTTATTGAAGCTGAAAATGTGTTGCTGGAAAAGCGCAGCAGGTCAGGCAGCATCCAAGGAGCAGGAGAGTCGACGTTTTGGGCATAAGCCCTTCTTCAGGAGCTCCTGCTCTTTGGATGCTGCCTGACCTGCTGCACTTTTCCAGCAACACACTTTCAGCTCTGATCTCCAGCATTTGCAGTCCTCACTTTCTCCTAGCATTCTTATTGAAGCCAGACATCTCAAACAGCATTTCACCATAAAACTTGGGCAGGAAAACTACGCCCAGAATGCCGTGGAAGAATGTAGTCTTCTGATGGAAACCCATTTCTTCCTCCTCCTCCTTCCAGCAGATTGTCCTGATCTAGGTCACCTCTGTTCATTCACCAAGGCGTGCTGTATCCCAGGGGAAGTGTCTACTTGTGCACCCACATCTGAAAACAACTGACTTGTCTGGATTTGTCGAAATTCGCAAGTAATCTTTTAATAATGTCAGTTGGGACCTTTTTTCCTGATACAGTATATAGACCTTGATGTACAAGGCTACTTAGATGAATTGATGGAGTAGGCGGATCGGTGACAGGTAAAGTTTAATACAGAGAAGTATGAAGTGATGCATTTTGGTCGGGAACATGGAAGACAATATCATTTAAAGGATACAACCGGAAGAGGGTGTAAGAGCATAGGGGCTAGATTATATGTGTACAAGTTCTTGGTTAGAGACAAAAAAATGCTGCAAATGCTGGAAACCAAAGTAGATAAGTAGGAGGCTAGAAAAACACAGCCAGCCAGGCAGCATCAGGGGGTGAAGAAGTTAATCTTTCGAGTATGACCCTCCTTCAGGAATTTCTTTATCAGCAGTTCCCTCTACTGCCATCTCCAGTCCTGAAGAAGGGTTGTACCCAAAAAGTTGACTTCTTCAACTCCTGATGTGGCCTGGCCTGCTGTGTTCTTCCAGCCTCCTCCTTGTCTACTGTAAGTTCTTGGTGGCAGGACAGGTTGAGAGAGCAGTGCATAAAGCATGCAGCATCCTAGGCTTCATTAGAGTACAAAAGCAGGGAGATTATGTTGAACTTGTAAACCAGTGTCTTGTACAGTCAACTGGAGTAATGTGTCCAGTTTCATAATTAGATTAGATTCCTTACAGTGTGGAAACAGGCCCTTTGGCCCAACAAGTCCACACTGACCCTCCGAAGAGTAACCCACCCAGACCCATTTCCTTCTCGTTCATGCACCCAACACTTTGACCAATTTAACATGCCCAGTTCACCTCGTCTGCACATCTTTGGATTGTGGGAGGAAACCAGAGCACCCGGAAGAAACCCATGCAGAGAACGTGCAAGCTCCACACAGACGGTCACCCGAGGCTGGAATCGAACCTGGGACCCTGTGAGGCAGCCACCATGTCGCCCTAAGTTTCATCTTAGGAATGATATGAAGACATGGAAAGTGTGTCGAAGATATTGGCAAGAATGTCAGTTATGAATTGGAGATGCCAGTGTTGGACTGGGTTAAAAATCACACAACACCAGGTTATAGTCCAACAGATTTAATTGGAAGCACTAGCTTTCGGAGCACCACTCCTTCATCAGGTGGTTGTGGAGGACACAATTCTAAGGCACAGAATTTAGAGCAAAAATTTACAATGTGATGTAACTGAAATTATACATTGAAAAATACCTTAATTGTCAGTTATGAAGGTAGCTTGGAGAAGTCTGAACTGTTCTCTTTGGAGGGGAGAAAGCTGAGAAGAAATCTGATTGACACATTCAAAACCGTAAGAAATTTGAATAAAGTAAGTGGCAGAAAATGTTCCAGTCACACAGATCAAGAAGAAGATGGCATTGGTTTAAAACAATTCAGAAAAGAGTCAAGAATGAAATGAGTCAAAACACTCAAGTGTTTAGGGTCTGGAATGCACTGTCTGTGAGTGTGCTGAAGTGTGTTCAGTCAAGGCATTCAAAAGAGAATTAGATAGGGAGAAGGCAGGAAAATAGTAGGACATGAAATACTCCATTTGGAGAGCCAGAACAGACATAATGGGCCAAATGGTTTCCTTCTGCACTGTAACGATTCTGTGATCCTAAGACAACTAGGGATGGACATAAATGCTGGCCAGCCAGCGACGCCCACGTCCTTCGAGTGAATAAGAAAAAAATCATGTGAACACATGCCACATCAGTCCCTGTAGACAATTGCAACTTTAGATAACTGTACAAAACACCAAGCACTTGTAGAACCAAAGCAACAGCCTGAATACATCAATCAACATCTAGCCTGTAAAGTATTCTATGATTCCTTTCAGTAGCGCTGGTGGGTGGACTTTTCTGATGCTGATTGCATGTTCAGCTGGGCAAGGTTATGAGAGGGCATCAGCTTGAGATCCAAAATGGCACTGCTGGCATCAGATCAGTATTGCACTTAGAATTATGACATGATTTGCCTGCTCTGTATAATTCTGGCATGTGTTTCCCGCATACACACTAACACCCTCACCAAAATGGCACCTGATGGGATTCACAGCAGAAGTGTGAGTATGCTGCGGAAGCTATCTTAATATTTAGAAAAACTACATAATCAGCTCCCAATTTCTCATGCAACCTCATTTTCATTTGATGTGAACACTCCTTTTGTTGTCCAGTGTAAGGAGCTAGGGACTGCATCATCATTCTGTTTTTCTCTGCTATTTTAAGAAGATGCACCTTCAGAATGGACTGTTGGCATGTTATTGGAGGGTTACATTGTTTCTAGCTTAATCACTCAGTTTTATTGTGTGGTTTATAATCTTTTTTCTCATCATAGCCAATTTGTCCTTGCTAGGACGTCAGTTGGTTTAATTAAGTTTTCAAAATAGACAATTGTGGGTACCGAATCCACCAATCTAAAGTTTACATCAGTGTTAACATTTGTTTTTAGCACTGTAAAAGTATGTGAAATTGCTTACAGCCAAAATTGTTCAGTTTTCAAAAGTCACTTTTATTCAAAATAAAGTTGATGTTATTCTGATAAAACTGCAATTTCAAGATATTCTATTTTAGCTTTTGTAGATGAACATGACTCAAACACTGCAGCATGGAATCAACAGAAATGGTGGACCAAAGACTAAGAGAAATTAAGGAGAAGTGGCACTTTATGGTAACATTCATACAGAGTGGTTCTGTGTGCAGTGTAAACTTGAAGTTGAAACTCAATTTGACTAACTTCCGAGTGAGGCTCAATGATACTCTGGGAAAATGGGCCAAAACTTCACTTCAGTTTGATACTGAAGTGAGCCACCCCACAACATGTCAGACCTGAATCGTAATGTGTTTTAGACTTCCGAGCATTGTTTAAGCCTGACTGATCTTGTTTAAAATGCTGAAAGAGCAGGGATTCTCCTTTTGATGCTATTTAAGCTTTGATATTTCTAACCCTTGGGAGGGAGCTCTGTTCCCTCAATTAGCCAAGCATACACAGAGTTCTTTCTTAGCGTTATAATTTTAACCAGGCAGAAACCAAGGTATGTAAGGACAGCTTTTCCCTGACATCAACTGCAAGTATCACCAATCTTAGACTGGCGTAATGCTTTAAAAAAAATTACAATCCCAACAGATGGATTACATGACTCAGAATCAAAAATCTTCACACAGGAGAGGGGGAGTGAGATCTTAAAAACATTTTTGAATCTCGAGGATTGAAAAGGAACCGAGTTGCTTCTATTTGACTAACTTCTGAAAGAAGGGAGCAGGAGTTCTGCCTCGAGACGTAGAGTGTACTGGCAGCTTTGATCAGTCACCATAAACACGCCCAGGTCCTGGATTTTCGAGTTTTCATTTGCTGCAGGGAGCCATTGAGAATATAAAGGTCTGTATCAGTTTAGTAAGATGATAGGGCCATTGGTGTTGATGTTTTAGCTCCATTAATATTGCAGCCTTCAAAATATTTCCAAGTTAAGCTCTGGAGAACACTTCTGTTTGAAAGTAAAAATTTCAGTGAAAACACATCTTAAGTAACTATGTGACCATTAACTCTGCAAGTTAACTCAGTTTCCTTACTAGAATTTTAAGTTATTAAGCTAGGGCCTGGCTTTATAACCTTGGGATGTTTTGGAACGTTCCTTTGTACGATATTCCCATCTGTTCTTTTTCCCTTGGGAGTACACCTCCTATTGCTTTCCCTTGAAAGATTCTATTGATTCCTTTCTGTTCAGTGTCAGCCAAAGCTTGATGGTAACACTCTTACCTTTAAGTTTGAAAGTCCTGGTTCAAACCAACTGAAGGATTTGAGCACATAATTGAAGCAGGCAATGAGGGGATGTTGTATTGTTGGAGCTGCCCATTTTCCGGTGACGAGTCAATCAAACTCTGCTGCTTCAATTGTACGAAAAGATCCTGTGGAACTATTCAAAGCAGAGTTCTCCCATTGTCCTGCTCAGCATTTCTCTGCAAAAGTCTGTCAGCACTAGGGCATAATTTGTTTATTATAACAGTGGGTGAAAGTTTATTGGTGAGAGAAAGAGCTGGGTTTGACATAAAGCTGAGATGTTTCTTTGTCTTTGATCAGATGATTGTGGATAACTTGAGGGAAGAGACTTTGATTGCTTCACATGATTGGGATAATCATCCACAGACGACTCAAGTATATTAAAATTGAGTATAGACTGAAGATTGATATTCTGCAGAGGAAGGGGCACCTCTTTTTCTGGATATTGTTTTCAGTGGGTGCTTTCCATCATCACCAAAGTACCATGAAAAGAATATACAGTCAGACCGTAGATCACGGGACGTATTGACTGTGGCAATTACTGTCTAAGACAGGAAACCAGATCTGTTTTAATGTTTTGACAGCTGTCGTGTTTCTTTCATGGACCATTGGTGTCCGATACACAAGGTCATCACCTGTCAGGCCAAAGAGGAAGAGGTTTCCCACCATAATTCCAAAACTTAGGTTGGGAGATTGTGTTAAACTGAGATCCCTGCCTGCCCTGTGCCCTGCCATAAATGCCCACTGTGATGACTAGCCTTGCAACCATTTAATAATCAGTGGGCTATGAAGTGGCTTCAACCAGGCCTTTTGCCTCCATATGAGGAGGTGCTTCCGCCAACCAAGAGCTACCAGTCAGTCAAATAGCAGTCAGCTTTCTGGTACCAACAGCACCACCAGAAGTGGTGTCCACTGCTGGAACTGCATCCAGTCTCCATCAGTGATGGAACAGAAACGAGAGTTAAATTAGTCAGGGTGCAGAGGGTAGCTGTTGTATTGCTGTCACTAGGCTGGCAGGTCACAGATGGGGAGCCAAAAAGGAACGTCTGAGGGGAAAGAGAGGTATGGATGGATTCAACTTGGGGTTGGAGGGTGGGAACCTTTAATGGGCCTAAGGGTTTCTGGAGATATCAAATGCCTTGTCCACCTCAGCCTGTGATGCTGGGCTTCTCATTTGGCAACAGCCTCTGCCACCCTGGGAAAACTTGCAGCAGGGTGCACAGAGATCTGATATCGCCATTAATTGGCTATTAAAGGAATCCACTTAGTCCATGTGTGGGCAGTCCTGTACTGTCATGTGTGAAATTGCTGTATTCAGGTGGGCATCAGAATAGAACACTGTGCCCAACCATGCTTTCTGCCTACTTACCAGTCTGCTCCTGGGCGTTGTAAAATTCAGCCCTTTGTCTGCAAATGCACTGCATAGGATGGTATGGAGCCAGATTGATCAAGAATATGCTGATTAAATATTCTGAGTTTATTGTTTTCATCTGCAACAAAAATAGCTGGACCGAAAAAAAAAATCAAAAATGACATTTGGGCAAGAAATAATGGATCTCTTTTTAAGTATGTATGTTTGTATTTAATTTGATCCATCATTACATTTTAGCATTCTAAGCTGCTTTTACATTTTTGAAATGTTATCTTCACATGATGAAATGATTTCCTATTATTCATTGGGACTCTGTTCAAAAGTGTTCAAATTAGTGCCCAACCATGCATTTCTGACAGCTCTCTTGAACACTAATTTACCTTTTTAGAATTGTAAATTTGGCTGAATTTAATGCTCCCCCAGCAAAACAGTGGGTGACCTGTCCAACCACTTGTTCACCTGCCCTCACCTCAATTATAACAGTGGTTGAGAAGGTGTCAAGTGGTCTGCCCACCAATGGCCAATTGATGTCCTCGAATGGACAATTAATGCCCATTTAATTGTTTCATCCTGCTGCCACCCACATTTAACCATTGTGTGCGGAACCCATGCCAACCAAACACCCTGCTGGCCTCTAGCCAACAGTTCTCTGAGTTGGGTCTTCCTGACCCGAGAGACGGAGATCCCACCTTTAGCGTATTAACAGGCAAATGGCCATTAAATGGTTGCAGACCAACTGTGTTCGTCTCAGCAGGCTTCCCCACCCATACTTGTGAAACTGAAGTATCATATAATTCAACCGATTATGTTGGTTTTGCCAATGTTTCTAAGTGAATTTCTCTTTCTGAGACTTTATTTTCAGTGGAAAGTTCATGTTGATCTTGTCACACCTGATCAGCTTATGTCATAATGAATGCATTTTCATTGAAGATTAGCTCAAAGAAATACGATGAAGTTCAGCATTGAATGAATACTGAAATGTTATCTGGAGGAACTACAATAAATGTACACCCAAGACATTTAATGAGTTTCATCACTTACATTCAGTTGTCCTTCATAAAGGCTTTGGCCTTAGTTTTTAAATTAAAACAAAATACATTGAAACAACAGGGCTGCCTGCTTTCAGGAGGTGGTACTTATTTCCCTGAAGTTTTCCACCTGGTGAATTATTGTGTTCAGTGATGTAAGGCAAGTTGTTTATGCTAAATTGAATCTTCTTCCACTTTGGATACCAAGTATCTGTAAGAAGAACTCCTAACTAAGGGATGGGTGGAATGGAGTGTCGAATATCTTCCCTGCTCACTAGTGATGCATGATTCTCATAAAGACCCTTGCTATTATGCCATTGTTATGCCATCATTTTTACCAGTTTATGACTTACTTGGGGCTGTCACCACACCCACAGGAGGTGGGGATTGTCCAATTAAATTGCACAGAAAAGAGGGACATTTTCAATTCTAGGTTGGATTTGAACCAAGATTATTTGTGCGATTTTTTAGATGTCTAAAATAGTGTATTTTCCTTTTTTGTGCTGTTCTGATATATTTTTGAACATGTGTTGTACATAAAGGGTTACAAAAGTTAAGCCCCAAGTGCAGACCATTTTCAGCTAGCTTACAGCAGCTGCGGAGTCGTGCTGATAGATTAAAAGCAGCTCCCAGCCCCTGAATGAAGTACATTAGAGCTCCTGCAGGGCTGAGCTGGGGAGAGGCCTTCACAGCTGTCGTTTAGGCCATGCTTCAAACTGCAGGCTAAAAAAAGATATTCAAAAAACTCAAATGAAATGTACTTATATTTCAAAATAATTACATTATGAAAGTTATGTGAGTTCTCCATCTTTTTTCAACATGATACCAGAATGTAATCTTTAATACACACCAATTATAATGCCTGAGTCTTGAATTGATGTTGTTACCAGAACAAATAAGATTCAAAAAATAATTAAGAATGAAACATGATGAAATAGGATTTTATTTTGGATAATTTGTGTAATGCTGTGGGATGCTTATACTCAGTGATAAAGCCATGAAACTGTCTTTTTGATGTACAGTTTTTGTGTGTTGAAAAGATCAGACAATTTAAGATAATTAAGTTAGACAGTAAAACATGTTTTAATTGTCAGTGGTATCTAACCCTTTTATGAAGAAAAAATGTAATGTAGATGACTGCTTATGTGTCTAGGCATATAGGTAGTAGGAAGCTTCCAAATACTGTCTACCAGTATTAATGCAGACGATTCACAGTAATATATGCTAGGTACCGTGGAAGAGGTAATGCATTTACTGATTTAATTCACAGTGTCCCAAATTATTTCACTTATAATTATGTAGTAGGCCAGTATGCTTTGGGAGAAAGCTACTAATTTTTGTGCTTTAGCAAACATATTAATAAACTACATTCAAATTGGGAGGTTCATGAAACTCCAGATTTTGGGCCTCAGCTATCATCACAATGCCAGTGACACTGTTGTAGGAGTCACTTCAAGCTCTTATTCCAGTTTCCAGTTAATGACTGATTTGTATTTTGGGGTTCCAAAAGAGGAATTCCTGAAGTTAAGAAGTGGGGTTCAGTGGGGGTTAGGCATCTATTCTTCTATTCCTGGGGAGATCAGGTTTGGAGATAGCATACCTCAAGAGTTTGGGAGCCTTTTGAGTGGATCAGGTGTACTGTCCGACTTGGACCTACGAAACGAGAGCTGCTTGGAGGTCCTGGGTCTCAGGGTCAGGAGTGTTGGTGATTGTAATAAGTGTTTGCCTTTTTTTCCTTGCACTGTGTTCAACATTGGTCTTGACTCAGGCAATCAGCACTGGTACAAGCTGCCTGATGGTAAACCAAAGTTGCCAGTGAGACCAGGAGGAAGTTTTATTTGCCTATGCAAATTGACTTGTGCCTACTTGAGATATGGTAAGGGGCACTCTCAAAGTGACAGCTAGTTCCAATTTTGTTCCTCTAACAGCTTTCTCACAACCAAAATACCTAGCATACAAATTGTAACTTGCGCCTTTCATATCTTAAGAAAAATCAGACATAGGGAACAGAATATAGCTGGCAAAAGCCTTTGTATTAATAGACCTATATTTCTTGAGGCTTTTTAAAAAATCTGCATGAAGCATTCTCTTGCTCCAGAAAGCCATTTGGCAGTTTGATTATCTTTTGACACTGATGCTGGAAAAGAATGGCGGTACATAAACAGGATAACAAGATGGATTAGCACTAGATTGTAGTGAGGTCGGTTTCGCCACACATTGGATGCTGCTTAAATATTGAGCTCTATGAATGTTGCCTGAACATAGAGATTATTTCAATGATATTAGTTCCAGTTCGTTTTAATGCATTTGTTGAAAGTGGCATTAAATTCAGTAAACGGGTGTTAAAAAATTGTTACGATATTTTGGATGTGATTTTGGAGTCATTTGCAGAAACCTATACCAACTCAAGTGCAGACCATTGTATAGCTATTAAAAATAGACCATGTGACCATACCCCTTCACTGCTGGGAAAGAATTTTTGATCACATTTGTATCATATGCTAAAATTCCAATGAGAAGCATCATGGAATATGAATACAATTTAAGGGAGTCATGAAATGGTTTTTAATTTTTAGAATAAGCACAAATTGTTGTCATGTTTTATATTTCACATTGGCATAGATTTTCAGCATTTTAAATATCAGGGCACATTTTCTTTTTCCTATGTCTCATGTTGTCTGCACCATCAGAACAGAGGAAAATTAGATAAGCCTGGAGTACAAGGCTGTTTGGAAGGCCACCCAGTTTTTCGTTCATTTAAATTAATGGTGAAAACTATTGGCTACCTTCCATTAGGGACATGTGCTCCTTCAGTTTTATTTTCCTGCTTTATTACAGATTCAGTGCTAAATGCAGGAGCAAAAAAATCTGTCCCAAATTTTGATCATGTCGCCCAGTTGATATTGAATACTTGCAAGGAATTCTGATTGAATTTACCATCATTTAATTTTTTTCCCTACAAAATTCTTGTAGTTTTCTTTAGTTAAGCTGTGAATAGTGCAGACTTCAAAATACTTACTCATGATATTGCTTCCCAGATCTATGCCCTATTTTCCATAGCACTATGTGTAAACCTAACTACTACCCGTGTCACAGCATTGAGGTAGCTTGAAACAAATTCATAACTGATACGTTTGTGATGTGAACATGGTAGGTTGTCTTGAACATAATCAATTCTGTTGTTCCCCAAAACGACTGGTATATCTCATTGCCATTGTTTTCCTCCCCACTCAAGCCATCATGCTGAGCATCTTTCAAGGGTCTAATCTTAATCCCTTCTTCTTCATTTACATGATGTCCTTGACACTGTAATTCACAGACATGAGTTCAACTTCCATATGTATGGTGTTGGAACTCAATTTTATTTCCCTCAGTTCCTCCATGTATTGTTTAACTGCTTATTAAGCATCTATTCTTGATTGGAAAGCAAAAAGGAAAATAAAGAAAAAAGAAGCATGTTATTGTTATTACTATGCAGGCTGTTGTTGAAGCTCAAAAAATGTTGCTATGCTCTCTTCTGGCATGCACAGAGAAATGTCAAAACTCTGGTGGTACGGCTAAATCTCACAAGATACTGGTGCAACAGGAATGTACATAAAACACCTTTAACATCACTCTCGCCCTCTCTGGAATTAGACTTCAGGATTGCAACAGCCAAAGCTAATCAATAAAGCTTCCTCACTACCAGTTGTATTGTGTGTACTCTACTCTGTGAATGTTTTCCAAAATGGTGTCAGCAAAAAATAACTTATTATAAACAAAAGTATAAGCTTTGTTTTGATTCTTGTTTTTCATTACTTAAAAAAAAATCCAGATTCCTATGTTTGGAAAAATGTTAGTTGCTTTAGTTAAAAATATTTCCAATGGTTATTCTGCCTCAGTACAAGCAAATATGCAGCAAATCTTAGTCTTTCACGTCAACTGATCGTTATGGAAATAGTCTCTTGTTCCTTGGTGTGTTTTTTCTCCCATTGACTTTTTATTCTGTCTCATTTCCTTCAGTCACACTGCATGTCCAATGCTCTGCTCAACTGTGCATGACAGCCACCTAACATCACAGTTCTGCAGTAGACTGAATGAAAGATGCTTGTGTTGATTTCGTCTTTCTTTCAAGGGAAAAAGATATTTTGTGGACCAAGCAGTTGACACTTGTAGCAGCAAATTAGGGGATCATTTTCATTGCCCTTTTTGTGGAATGCAATGTTATGGATTGCCAACATACATAGTCTGGAATGCACAAAGCTTTCATTTCCAGTGAAATGAATGAAAATGAAACACATCTGGGTCCTCAGGCATTTCAGCAATCCTCTCAAGGTGCAAATCTGCCCCATGGTGTCTAAATGTGACCAAGCATAATGAATCCATGAGAGTCTAACGACAAAGATGAATTTCAGAGGAGAGACGTAGAAGGTGGATGGAATATTGAACTATAGTAGTTGAATGACAGAGGTAGGTGAGGGGAAATAGTGGGTTAGGAACCTCTGTTGCTACCACTTTCTTGTGGGCACTGTGCACACATCTTTAGATCTCTAAAATGACATCTATCATGCGTGTGCGGATAACTTATGCAAATCACACTACATTTTTGCAGTTATGAGTGAGCATGTGTACAGTGAGTTAATGCATTGCAGACAGTCTTTATGATTTCAAACAAATACTGTCATTTTGGAGCAGAATATTCCAACTCCTAGGTTCTCTTAGCAGTGCACAGTTAAACATGGCTTCAGCAGCAGGAAGAACTACCTTCTCAACAGGACAATAGGATCATCTACTACCTATAGTTAGTTACTAACCAATTTCTTCTGGTTGTTCTTTTAATTCTACTAGGGATTCATGCTCACTGTAATTGTTTCAAATTATAACGTTTTCCAGGAAGTTCTGAGGCAAGTGCTGAAGGACTTTTTACTGACTTCAAGCCTTCTGTGCAAACCATTTGCTACCAGACAAAGTGCTTGAATAGGCATTTGCTTGAAATGCAGCCCAGCTGAGAGCACTTGACAGCGTTGATGCTGAGAGGATGCTTTCTTGAGTGGGAAATCTAGAACTGAGTTTGGAGGGCTGATGAAGGGCTTATGCCCAAAACGTCGATTCTCCTGCTCTTTGGATGCTGCCTGGTCTGCTGTGCTTTTCTAGCACCACATTCTTGACTCTGGGTTTTGGAGGGGCATGGTTTCAAAATAACGAGTTGCTCAGATCAGACACCGACAAGAGCGAACTTCTTATTTCAGAGGATTGTAAATCTTTGAGGTCTTTGGAAGCTGGGTTATTACATATATTTAAGAATGAGTTAGGCAGTTTCATGAACAGTAGGAGAGTTGAGGATTATGGGAACAAACAGGTAATTGGAATTAAGGCCAAGGTCAGGTCAGTCATGATCTTGTTGAATGGTCTAACTGGTTTGAGGGCTCATATTGCCTTCGTACTGCTCCTATTTCACTTGAAAATGAATGGAGGCCATGAGAGTATGTCAAACTGCTGGGAGAATGAGTGGAGGAAGACTCAGAATGCAGTGCATGTTCAGCAAGTAAGTGTTCTCCGAGCATCGCACTGAGGAACAATGTAAGAGATTACTGTGCTTCAGTGAAAATGTCTTTATTGAAATCTGTCACCTCTAACAGCCACAGTTACACCCTCCAATCATGAATGAGGATGGCATTGCTCGTGGCTGTGAAGGTGACTGTGACAATGAATTTTCATGCACCAAGATTCTGCAAGGTTGGAAGGTTGAGTGTTGCAACTTCCTACAATTTGCTGACCACTGTTGTGTAGAGGTCACGGAGGCTTTCTATTCAATGAGACCTGACCACACATTTCATTCTCTCTTTCTTGAGACACACAGGCTGTGTGAACCTAGGATGTTGCCAGTTTGCTAAGTTTCCCCATGATACAGGATGCCACTTGACTGCATACACATTGCTTTGCTAGTGCCACATGTTAAATCTATCCCAGACAACAGCAAAATAGATGCCATTCATTCAATATCTTGCTGTTGTCTGGCCATAACCAATGAATCATACAGGTCTTCTCAGCACTAAAGATGATGGTTGGAACGTTGTGAGGTGGATAGAAATGCTGCCACCAGGTTCAAAAATGGGCATTGTCCTCTTTCTGAGAAAGCTGGGACGCAGAGCTGCAAATTGCCAGAAGCAACCTATTAAGTATCTGCAGCAGGGGTTGCCGTTTGGTCAAGGATGGTTGCCTACCTGCCTGCAACTGCTGGCCCAGCTGATGTAAGCTTAGTAGCCTCAGCAGTGCCACTGCTAGTCATGGCCATTGTTTGGGTTGCACCTTGAGGCTGCTGCCTCGATCATCTGGAGGAAGCCTGAAAAACTCAGGAGAGTAAATGTTGAAGTTCCTAGTGGTCAGTTGAATACTGCACAAACTTGCCATTATGAAGTGTTCATCTTTGCTAGCAGTTGATGCTTGGAAATATCATCACTCCCAGATTCCATCCAAGCCACACACAGCTTGACTTGCAACTATACCGCCAGTCCTACATAGTTTCTGAGTTAAAAATCCTTCCTAGCAGCACTGTGGGTGCAGCTACATTTCATCAAGTTAATAAAAGTGGCGATGCTGGTAAGTTAATAGAATGTATTCAGCACAATTTCTCAAAACAGTGCATTCCAAACCCAAATGGGGAACATGTAATTTTTAACCTTGGGAATGTGTGATGAGAGATGATTAATTATGGGGAAAGTGATCATAATGTGGTTGGGGGATTAATTATGGCAGATGCAGTTTAATGTGAATAAATGTATGGTTATCCTCTTTGGTGGCAAGAACAGGAAGGCAGATTACTACCTAAATGGAATCAATTTAGGTAAAGGGGCAGTACAAAGAGATCTGGGTGTTCTTGTACACCAGTCAATGAAGGCCAGCATGCAGGTACAGCAGGTAGTGAAGAAAGCTAATAGCATGCTGGCCTTCATAACAAGAAAGATTGAGTATAGAAGCAAAGAGGTTCTTCTGCAGCTGTACAGGGCCCTGGTGAGACTGCACCTGGAATATTGTGTGCAGTTCTGGTCTCCAAATTTGAGGAAAGACATTCTGGCTATTGAGGGAGCGCTGCGTAGGTTCATGAGGTCAATTCCTGGAATGGCGGGACTATCTTATGTTGAAAGATTGGGCGACTGGGCTTGTATACCCTTGAGTTTAGAAGACTGAGAGGAGATCTGATTGAGACATATAAGATTATTATATTGGACACTCTGGAGGCAGGAAACATGTTTCCGCTGATGGGTGACTCCCAAACCAGAGGACACAGCTTAAAAATAAGGAGTAGGCCATTTAGGACAGGGATGTGGTGGGTGTGTGGAATGCTCTGCCCTAGAAGGCAGTGGAGGCCCAGGCTCTGGATTCGTTTAAGAAAGAATTGGATAGAGCTCTCAAAAATAGTGGAATCAAGGGTTATGGAGATAAGGCAGGAACAGGATACTGATTGAGGATGATCAGCCATGATCATAATGAATGGTGTTGCAGTCTTGAAGGGCAGAATGGCCTACTCCTGCACCTATTGTCTATTGTCATATGTGAAACAAGGAAATGGAGAAGAATTGAAGAAATATTTTATTTCAGTCTTCTCAGTAGAAGAGGCAAAGCATTCCAATCATTTTAGGAAATAAAGGACCAAAAGGAACGGAGAAACATAAAACAAGAGAAAGAAGCACTGGGAAGGCAACCGGATGAAAAACTGACGGGATCCTTGGGTAGCCTGTGTCCACAGCTCTTGAAAGGAGTGATAACAGAGGTCATGGATGCATTGGTTGTAATCGTCCAAAAATTCCTTAGATTCTATAAAATCCAAACAGAATGGAAAACCGCAAATGTAACACTTAATTAAGAAAGAAGGGTAACAGAAAACAGGAAACTACGGGTCAAATAGCCTAACATCTGTAATTGGGAAAATGCTAAAAACCGTTATTAATGCAATTAAGAACATAGGCTGTACAGTATTTTAAAGAAAAGACAGAAAGCATAGACATGTTTTTTTCTGTTTGCAAATGGATCTCTTCTACAGATGTATATTGTTTCTCACAAGCATAAATGAGCCATGCTCATAACATGGTCTGAACCAGCTGGACAGTCCTGAGTGCGCTAGTGGCCACATCAATAACCAGGCTACCTCAAAACATAAAACATAGAGCTGCAGATAACAGAGATCTGAAACAAAAACAGAAAGTGCTGGCCAAACTCAGAACTGATGAAGAATCACTGGACTCAAAGCATTAACTTTGTTTTCCTCCCACAGATGCTGTGAGACCTGCTGAGTTTTGCCAGCAATTTCTGTTTTTATTTCATACCTTGTAACATTGCATAGTTATACACAGTTCCCTGTTGCTTTCTCCATGGCAGCATCTCAGCCAATCAAAGTTACCTTGCCAACCCTTTTCTCCTGTAGTGTAGAATGTGTGATTGTTTGAAATTTGTAATTCTTATGTTTGTTCTGATGTTTGTAAGATGTAAAACATCAACATCATGTCTATCTTTAAACACTATTCAGGATTCCTTTCTTTTAAAACATTAGTCGTTTAGAGTAGATTATAGAGTTAGGAAGGGCTGAAGCCTGTGGAGTGATTTGAAAACAAGGATAAAAAAGTTAAAATCAAGGCATCCTTATCCAGGAGCCAGTGTCAGTCAGCAAGATTAGGGGTCTTGGATAAATATGACAAAGGCAGCAGAGTAATGATTGCCTTAAAGTTTACAGCAGAGAAGCTGGCCAGAGAAACATTGGAAAACATTATAAAAACATGGAGGTTTTCATCAGATGAGCTGAATGAACTCGGCTAATGTTACTGGGTTAGTAATAGATAGTCTTAGTGATAGCTATGTAGTTGGAAGCTAATTTTGATCAAATATAACACCAAGATCACAAGTTGTTTGGTTCAAATACAAAGTTGGCCAGGGAGAGGAATGGAGTTGACATACATGTTTGATTGGGGCTGAGGCTGAAAACAATGGCTTTGATCATCCTAACATTTAATGGAGAAAATTTCTGCTCACCCAGACACTGGACAAGTGATGACAATTCATAGAAAGATACTGGTTACCACCAGTATTCGATTAGTATATATGTGGAAACTAATAAAAGTTTGGAAACTGGTACTGATGGCAACATGTAGATAAGAAATAGGATGCGGCCAAGGATTACTTCATGGTGGTCACCGGAGTTAAATGAACAAGATCAGGACTGAAGACAATGGAGGTGATTCTCTGAGTATGACTAAATAGATAGGATAGTTCACTACCGCCTTCTCAAGGGTCCTCAGAGGTGAGCAATAAATGTTGGCCAACCAGTGATGTTCACATAGAGTCATAGAGATGTACAGCATGGAAACAGACCCTTCGGTCCAACTCTTCCATGCCGACCAGATATCCTAACCTAATCTAGTCCCATATACCAGCACTTGGCCCATTTCCCTCTAAACCCTTTTTATTCATGTGCTCATCCAGATGCCTTTTAAATGCTATAATTATACCGGTCTCCACCATTTCCTCTTGCAGCTCATTTCATACATGCACCACCCTCTGCGTGAAAAGGTTGTCCCTTAGATCCTTTTTATATCTTTCCCCTCGGCCCCTCAACCTACGCCCTCTAGTTCTGGACTCCTCCCATTCCAGGGAAAACACCTTGTCTATTTATCCTATCCATGCCCCTCATGATTTTATAAACCTCTATAAGGTCACCCCTCAGCCTGCAAAACTCCAGGAAAAACCGCCCCAGCCTATTCAGCCTCTCCCTGTAGCTCAAATCCTCCAATCCTGGCAACATCCTTGTAAAACCCCATTCTGCCTTCTGTCTTGCGCCCCCCCCCCCCCCATCCTTTCTATAAAATTTATCTCACAAATCAAATTAACAAAGGGTAGAAAATCAGTGCAGTACCACTAGCTAAACGATAGTGAAGCACTGGGAGGAGGAGGGCATGGTTAGCAGTGTTAGCAGAGATAGGATGACAAGGGGAAAGCTTCTCTTTGTCATATTACTTGTGACCTTCATAAGACCTAATTCTTCACAATGATAGGGGCAGAAACATGACAGGGTAGATTAGAATTGGAGTTCTGGAAAGTGTGGCATTCCTTCGAGGGTGACAGCATGCTCAGGGATTTTGGAATTTGAAAATTTGAAGAAGGTGGTGATGTTTTCTGAGAATCAGTAACCAAAAATCTCAACCAGAGTGGTAGCCCGGAAAGGAACTTGAGTCGGCACCGACTCCTAGACACATGGACAAAATGACCTGGTTGCGGATAAGAGAGGGGATTGGAGAGAAGATAAAGAGAGGTACGAACACTGAACAAGGGCAAGGAATCCTGAGAGGAATTTTGACTCAATGGGAAATGTAGGAAAACTGCTGATTGGTCTAAATCCAAAACCAATAAGCTCATGAGCTTTTCATACATGCTGGAGAAGAGGATGGGAAAAATGAGGAGAGGGGCTTAAGCAGACAGCTTGCATGTAGAGGAAAGAAAGCCTGATATTGACCAGGATGTCACACATGACTTCTTCAACGTGGTAGAATGTTGCATGACTTTGGAGCAGGAAGAGTGGAGATAGAGTAGTACTAGCGAGGTGTGCAAAAAATGTTCATTCTGTGCAAGAATAACAGTAGTTCTGATGGAGAGAGGGACCATATCAGAAACAAGCTGATGATGCCACCTAGCATAGCATGTGAAGTGGATGTTAGGCAAGTTGGTTAAGGGAGCAGGTGGATGAAAAGATTTGATTGAGGAAGGGAAATGTGAGATGAAAGAATGACTGTATAAAAAGAATTGCAAAACTGTACTTTGGAAGAAGGAACTTTGTGGGTTAGAGAAAATGAGGTTAAAGTGAAGCAAAAACAGCATAACAGCTGACCTTGATATAAGGTTTTAGATTTGATGATCTTGGCCTGAAAGGAAGAAGTGGTCCTGGAGAAGAGGTGATTGTTGTTTCAGATTATCAAGATGATCTTCAGATACTAGCATTTTGCAGTGATAAAGAAGTGATAATAAAGCTTACACTACAATGAGTAGCTGTAATTCCGTTTAGTTAGCTTGCTGTTTTAATGGCAAGAAAATTCTATCGATTTCTTTATTGTGGAAGTGAGTGATATCCAAATGCCTGTTGAGAATAGGCAGAGTGGAGAAAGGTTGAGAATGGGTATGCAGTAGTGAAAAGGGGAGCCGTTTATTTTCCAGGTCAGATTGTCTGCGTTGGAAGAATTTGTGTGCAGGCATTGGAGAAATGAAATGTGAAAATGATTGAATGGAGCCTGTCGGTGTGACACGTTGTCTGATGGAGAATGTTGCGAGAGCACCCATGCATGTGTTAGATGTAAAAAGTGAGTTTGAAGGAGGAGTTGCTAGTGGTGTAGGTTCATTTAAGCTCAGGATGATACATTCCTCCATAACGAACTTCATGATGAGGATTGTTATTTTGCAAATAATTAATGTTGGCTGTGGCTTCAAATCACGTTTTGGCAACAAGATATGCAGGGGTTAGGATACTGAAATAGAATACAAACTGATGATAGTGGGTGGCTAACATACATGTTTAAAATGGGCAATAATGGTATAAATTGGCCTTTCCCAGTCAGAGAAGCTGATTGGAGCCGGCAAAAGATCATGGTGGCATCTTGGAAGAGGATGATGCAATCTCCTCATAAAGGAAAAACGATGTTTAAGCTGCCTCAGTGGAATTTCTTGGCTTTAGATTACCTGTGCTAAATAGAAACAGTTATTGAACTTCAATAGACTAATTTACCTTTTGTTATAAATTGTTAGAATCTGAGCAGAACCTGTTGTTGGTATGTATTCTGAGAACCTTTCATAGTAAAGTGGACTGTATTAATGGTTTTACTAGTATCTAATATTTATCTTTGCATTTTTCCAGTATTAATTTGAATTGTCTTTTTTAATGTTATCGTAATTTGGTATTTTATCTAATAAACAATTACTTTTGAAGCAGTTCAAGTATGCAAGTGTGTTCCAAACCCAATTTTACATCCTGTTTTATTTTTCCAGTGTACTTAGACATATCCAAGTTTACACAGTTTAAGCAGTCAAAAATTTGGAATTAAATTGGCAGTGGGTGTTATATGTTGTGACACAGGTTTAGCCTTCTGGTGTTGTAAACTGTGATGGCAAAGCGCTGTTTATATAATCATCATCTCCAAGATTGTGTTGCAGTTGTAATGTGTTCTGTAGCTACCTTTTATCTTTCTGCCTTTTTTTAATGTGTTTGTGTGCATATGTGTTTAGTTAAGCTTTCTCATTCTAGGTTTGCCATTTTGAGTTCTCATCTTCTGTTTGCTATCACTTTTTTCCCTGTTACTGACACCGCCTGCCATCTTGGCAGCCAGTGTTTGTTTTTTTTTATTGTTGAGTGACAAGAGGTAGGGGGTTTACAGGAAACTAAACTAGTCTTTTTATGTAACTGGGAGGGACTGTTTTACTAAAAGATAAAACACTGTGTTTTACCAAGATGTTCACTATGTTGCCCACGTTTTCTGTAATGTTGACTTTAGCTATAAATGAAGCCACTTACTTCTACTTACATGATGATGCCTCGACTTTATTCTCTCTTCTCCATTCACTTTCCCTTTTCAGTTTTAGCTGCCCCCCCCCCTTCCTCCCCCACGTTCCGCCTTACGCAGTCTCTCATTTCTCTCTCCTGAGCAACAAACCAAACAGCCCCATCTTACTATTTCATCAATCTTCCTACCCAGCAGACTCACTCGGGGATAATCTTGGCAGCCTCCTTTCCATCCCAATGCTAACCCTGTAAACTCTACCAGTGGAGCAGCTGTCATCATCCTTCTCCACATCTCCCTCCAGATCAAAGTCCATTTGTGGACTTGGCCCTGGGCATGCTTAAGCTTATTGTGGATGTTTGCACGGATAATATGGCTCCTCTTCTCCACAACAAATTATTAGGGATTAGGAAACTGAAGAAACCTTGCAAAGATGTCACAGATTTACACATTATTGACTATAAACACTACAAAATGAGCAGATTAGAACCTAGAATACTATACCAGACTGCTGGTAGAAGTCTCTATTCTCTGAAAGAAGCACAGAGATCACCTGGTCATGAACACTTGAAGAAGATAGATTAGTCTTTATCTGTTGTAATTGGAAATCGGAGTCTGATTACCATGTACAGCGATATTTATTATTGCTATATATAATAAAGTGTTACTTTGAAAGCGAATCCTGAAGACAGTCCTTAAATTTGCCTTCTCCTTGACTAATCTGTAAACAACCATTCATGGTGCGGCATGAAACCATATGATTTCCCTCCTTCCATGAGCTATTGAAGTTGTATTTTTATCCCAGTTTTCTTTGATCTCCTCCTTTGTCCTTTTCAAGCTCATTCCTTTCTCGTGTCCCACCTTCTGCTCTGGACCCCTTTTCCCACTAGATTTCTGACCACCCTTGAGGGCTGCTATGTTAGTGTTCCCTACACCTTGGGTACCATCTGCTTTGAGTCTACCGTCAAATCTCTTCTCCTTCCAAACCTCTCCTGCCCCAATCCCTCCATCCTGCTCGTAAATACTGTCCATCTCCGAGTACCTTTTGCTCACCCGAGTGGAAGAGTGTGATCTTCTAAATCTTTGGCTACAATTCCATATTTAAGTCACACCAATCATGCCTGCATACACACAACTCCCCTCCACCCCCATTGTATCAAAATAGCCATTATGGCATTGCAACTATGATAAACTATTCCTCTCTTTCCTTCTCAACCTGTCTATACCATCTTTCTCCAACATCCGTCCTCTGTCATCCAATGTATTGTTGCAGAACACACCTGGTTGCATTCTGATCTATCAAGTTGGAACCAGAGATTCCTCTGCAATAGCTTTTGTTCCCACCTTCACACCATAGTCTCTGGTACCCCCATTGATCTGTCAAAAACACCTCAGTCCTTGCCGCACAGTAAAGACACCCAGCCCTACACAATCACTATCTCTATTGTTTTGTCACACTGCCTTCCAAGTTTCCAGATATATCCTCCAACTAAACATGGGAAAATCACAACCATTGCTTCAATTTGTCACTTTGTTCCCTGGCCACCCTCCTCAACTTCTATCTCAGGCTGACCCAGACTTTGAAAATTTGTGTCACATTGGACCCAAAGTACAGCTTCTAGTCACGTACCAGTTCTGTCACTAAAGCCACTTTCTTCCATCTACATAACATTAGCCTGTTTAGCCTCAGCTCATCTGTTGCTGAGATCGTTCTGGACACATTTGTTATTTCTAAGCATAATAACTTCAGTGGGATTTGGGCTGGCCTTTCACCTTCCATAAACTTGAACTCATTCAAAATTCTTCTGCATAAACATAAAAATTCACAGCTGATTCCAGTTCTTGAGAAACTGCGTTAATTTTTGATTAGATTAGATTACTTACAGTGTGGAAACAGGCCCTTCGGCCCAACAAGTCCACACCGACCCGCCACCCACCCATACCCCTACATTTACCCCTTTACCTAACACTACGGGCAATTTAGCATGGCCAATTCACCTGACCCGCACATCTTTGGACTGTGGGAGGAAACCGGAGCACCCGGAGGAAACCCGCACAGACACGGGGAGAATGTGCAAACTCCACACAGTCAGTCGCCTGAGTCGGGAATTGAACCCTTTCCCAGAGAGTAGTTAAATAGAAACAAGGAAACATAAAAATAGGGGCTGGAATAGGCTATTTGGCCCTTAAACTGGGAGAAAGGGAGTACTATAGATGCTGGAGATCAGAGTGTGGTGCTGAAAAAGCACAGCTAGTCAGGCACTATCCGAGGCACAGGAGAGTTGATGTTTTGAGCATAAGCTCTTTATCAGGAATGTGTCACATTCCTGATAAAGAGCTTATGCTCAAAACGTTGACTCCTCTGCTTCTTGGATGCTGCCTGACCAGCTGTACTTTTGCAGCACCACACTTGACTAGTTGGCCCTTCAAGCCTGCTACACAATTTAATATGATCAAGACTGTTCATCCAACTCAATACCCTATTCCTCCTTTCTTCCCACATCCTTTGATCCCTTTAGCTTTAAGAACTATGTCCAAATATTCAAATGTTTGGCTGCAGTTACTTTCGAGGCAGATAGTTCCACAGGCTCACCATTGTCTAAGTGAAGAAATTTCTGTTCAGTTCAAAATGGCCTACCCACTGTATCCATAAACTGACTTCTGGTTCTGGACTCTTTGGTCATCCAGGGCATCCAACCTACATTTATACTGTCCAGTGCTGTCTGAATTTTATAAGTTCCTATGAAACTCCCCCTTCATTTTTCTAAACCTCATTGTCCTGTAGTCCTAACTGATCCAGTCTCTCTTCATGCATCAGTCCTACCATCCCAGGAATCAGTCTAGTAAACCTTTTTTTACACTCCCTCCATAAGCAGAATATTCATCCTCAGGTAAGTAGACAAAAACTGCTTACACTACAGGAGTACTTCAGGTGGTGTCTCATCATGGCCTGTACCAATTGCAGAAAGACATCCTGGCTCCTGTACTTGATTCTCTGACTATGAAGGCCAACAAACTATTTGCCATCTTCACCACCTGCTGCACCTGCATGTTTATTTTCAATGACTGGCCTACAAGGAAACCCAGGTCTCGAAGCACCTTACCTTTCCCCAATCTATCATCACTCAGGTAATCAGCCTTCTTGTTTTTGCTATCAAAGTGGATATGCTTACCGGTCATTTGCTAGCTCACTCAATTTGTCCAAATCACAATGACATATCTCTTCATCCTCCCAGCTAGCTTTGCATCATCCGCAGATTTGGAAATGTAACATTCCATTCCCTCAACCAAGTTATTAATATGTACTGTATATGTATTTTGAATAGCTGGGGTCCAAGTAACGATCCCTGCAGTCACTGGCTGACACTCAGAAAAAGACCTGTTTATTCTTAACCTTTGCATAGAGAACTGCTTGGCAGATAATCCCATGGGTTTTAATTTTACATGCTAATCTCCTATTTGGGATTTTATCGAAAGCCTTCAGAAAGTCCAAGTAAATCACATCAGCAGGTATCCCCTTTTCAACTCTCGTCGTTATGTCCTTGAAATAATTCCAATTGATTTGTCAAGCATGATTTCCCTTTCGCAAATCCATGCTGATTCTGTCAGAATCTGACACTGTTTTCCAAATGCTGCACTATTAATTTTTTTAGAATGGACTCTAGCATTTCCTCCACTACTATTGTCAAGCTAACCAGTCTATAGTTCTTTGTTTTCTTCCTACTTCCTTTTTAAATAGTGTGGTGACATTAGCCACCCTCCAAATCATAGGAACCCTTCTATAGTCTATAGCATCTTAGAAGATGACCACCAGTGCATTCACTATTCTAGAGTCTGGGATGTAGTTTAACAGGCCCTGCTGTTTTACTGGCATTTATTCACCAACATAATTTCCCTACTATTAGTGATTTCCATCAATTCTTCCTCTCACAAGATCCTGTGTTCACCAACATTTTAGAACCATTATTTGTGCCCAACTTTGTAAAGACAGAACCAAATGAAGCATTTAATTGGCCTGCCATCTTTTTGTTTCCCATTAAAACTCTTCCTATTTGGCTAAGTGAGTAATGTGCATGTCTTCAAGGAGAAACTAGCCAAGCATTTGATGAAGAAGGATTAGATGGTTATAATCCTAGGTTGAGATGAGAAAGGATGAAGGAATGCTTCAATGGAACATTACCATCTGCATGATTGCTTGGGCTGAATGGTATGTTTCTGTAATTTTAGCATAATAGTCTAACATGATGATTAATAGATTTTGACCCATTCTGAAGAATATCTTTTGTCAAGTACTTCAGGTAGCCACTTTTCTTCAAGCAGATAGATGGAGGGTAACTTACCCAAGGTGCTGCAAATGTAATTATTTCACCCTCATGCAAGCCTGTGCCAGTGACATGATTTACTCCCATTGCTAGTCTTCCTTTTTACTATTATGGAAGTGCAGTTATACTACCCTGGCATTGGACTTGCCACGTGTGGCCTCTGAGGTACAAACCTAAGTCCTAACACTCTGTAGCACAGTGTGTTAATACACTAACCTGCTGTGCCATGAGGCCAGTGTGATTTGTCATATTTCACTGTAGTGAATTGTCACATCATTGGGCAGTGAAATTATATCTTCTTCCCCCATGGGGAACAGAAATTGGGTTAAATGATTTATTTTCTACTTCCTGTACCATAAATAGGTGTGCAAATTACCACTTTATTCCACATGAGTTCATTTGGATAAGCTTAAATATTTGTTTGCAGACAGAAGTAATCTTCAGTTTCTTTCACAGTTACTTCAGAAACATTTAGTCTACTTTCAACATGAGAAGTTGTGTTTCTTTGTATTCTCTGTTCAGATGTCATTTCATTTTCCATACTTAAAGAATGGATTGAACAGATTTAGGATTGATATGTTTTCTCTTTGTGGTGAAATGTAGTGCATTCTCCACAGTCAAAAATACGAGATGAGCAGGTGATATGCAGTTTTCTTAATGGTGCATTTCATGTCTTCTTTAACGTTTGACCATTTCCATTAATTCCCCTGTTTTTCTTTGAAATTAAACAATGCTTCTGATAATTGGATAATCTAATGAACAGTACTGTTGAATTGTTTATATTTCATTTGCCTTTACCTCATGTTCATTTCATGACTTGTAGACAATAGGGTCAATTCGAACCTGAAGAGAATTCCCTTTCTAATTCAAAACAGAAGTTATTTTGCAATGACTGGTTAACAATCTATGTGGTGGTAAATTGTTAACAGAAATTTAAACATGAATTTATTTATATGTATTGGTCATTCTTATTGTTCACTTTCAAAGTATATATTTTCTTATTAAGATTAAGTATATTGAAGTGGTGAAAGAAGCCCTATAGAATGATACAATATAAGGCTGTGAATTATATTTAAGGAAAATCAAACTAACCATCAGGCAGTGCATTAGGGATTTCAGTGAAACAGTATGAGCAATGATTTTCATGAAGCCATTGTTCTTTTTATACACAGTTAGCACACTGCAATACAACTGAGGGATTTTAGCATGCATGAAAGCAGACAAGCTCTACTTTTATAAGGTCCCTAGCTAAATTGGGCAAAACCTCAGGGCTCCATGGTGGTGCCAGAGCAGCATTCTGATTCCTCATCACTTCCATACATATCATAGCAGGAAGGCTGCACCATCGGAAGAGTGACAGTAAGCCTTTTGATTTCACAAGGAAGCATGCGTCTAGCTGAGAAAGGGAAGGGACTGTAGCCCGGACTGGACTCCAGACTGTGGTGAGTCTGAATTCCCAACTCAGCCACAATGATTTCAGTGGATGCTAGTCATCTGAAGACTAAACTGCAGGCATTTATTATTACCAACAGCTTTGTAAACTTTCGCTGAAATTGTATTTGGCAGTGTCAGATATATATTGTGTATCATGTAATATTTGTTTGTCATTCATTTTTCTGTTTGCTCGCTAAAGCATATGACCAGAAAACCAGCAGTGTATTCAAGCCGTCTGGTCCTGCAGTTTTCAAGTACCAGGGGCTCATTTGTATGCAGAGGGGATTAGCTAGAATTTACTGTATTTTCACCCTGGGGAGCTGTGAACTCCCCAGGAATATGGGCTGCTGAAACATTGCAGTTGGAAAGATTAGAACAAACCCTTATGCTACAGACAGAGCCATGGTCACTCAGTAGGCCTCAGACATTAAGATCATTTTCATTTACAGCCTTTTTGATCATCCAACCTCAAAGAAAACCTCTGGTTTTATGACTGCTCATGCCAGAATTACCCAATTACTGTTTGCAAGGGGGAAATCTGAAAGCACTTATAACTAGTAAGCAGGGCACATGATCTGTGCGTATGGATTTTTTTCTGCCTACCCCAACCAATATTTTTACAGCTGTTGACATATATTGAGTTACATGTGGCTGAGCCACATCCCTCTGGTATATTCTCAAAGATCTGTTCACCATTAAATGTGCTAGTTTGAAGTAAATTACTCCAACTTAAAGAAAGAACCATACTGTAGCATAGATGTTCCCATTAATAAAAAGAAATTGAGTTTTTGAAAATTGGGTGTGATTATACATGGTGAAAACATTCACCATTTACAAGGGAATCCATTTAAGTACAAGCTGCTGCCTCCTCTTGTGGGTTTGTTTGCCACTACATGTGGCTAATACTCGATATGTCCTTGCCTGCAGTCATTAGACTATCATTTTGGGGACAATCAGTGGTTCAATAAGTCTAGTGTTTATAGAGCTAAGGTTGTTGAATATTCCCTCTGCAACAGGACTCATGGGATTAGGTCTGAAATTTTCATAAATTTACTGTACAAAAACACAGCTGTTTAAAAAGCAACATTAATAAGACAAGTGTTACAGCAGATACAGATCACTGGACAGCACTGAATGTCTTAAGCAAAAAGAAGTCCAATAAAGATTGTTGCAAATTTCAAACTGTTAGGTGCATTTTAAAAATATTTCATGCATATTATTGTTTTATTTCTGAGTCAGAAAGTAGCAGGGCAGATTGGAACAATATGAATTCACATTGTTATTCTATACCTGTAAGTTCCTAATGTCAATTGTGTATTGGAGCAACAAATGGACTAGAAGAGTCACCTTAGCCTGCTGATGACAGGGTTTTGGCAGCTGGTAGTTTGCCTCCTTATCTGAGCATTGTACGGCTGTGATTGTTGGTGGGGATGAGGTGGGACAGAGGGTGCAGGAAATAAAAATTATTAAATACAAAATGGATTCGATTACACAAATTAAATTACAGGGTCTGTAGTCCTTGCCTTCTAAATTAAAGATTTGCCTGCTTCATTTATTAACAAATTCAGCCATTAGAACAAAGATAAATTGATAATGGAATAAGTTCTGTTTAATTCTGCTGTTTGCCTTGTAAATAACTGTGGTGTGGTATAGTGTTCTTACAAATCTTACATGGTTTTATCTTAGTTTATTAATACTTATGTGTGAACGAAAAATATTTTGTTGCTTTCCATTTACATTATAATTGGCATTACAAATGTAAATACATGTTGCTGTATGTGTTTTCGGAATTACAAAAGGCAAATTTTTTTGGGAAAAATGACCACCTCAAGGGATTAAAACATAGGCATCAGAAATGTAGAACAAGAATAGATCATTTGATCTAAAAGACCCATCCTTTGTACTTTTTATGTACAATCTGTGTATCACAGAAATGGTCACCAGCCATTGGATCTCTTGAAAAAAGATTCTACAAAGATTCTGTTGCCTCTTTGTTGTTCAATTGTTTGTCTGATATTGACTCATGGATGAGGCAATTTCCTCCAGTTAAATATTAGTGAGACCAAAGCCAAAACCTCTACATCTTTGACCATGTCTGAAGTTGGGCTTTGCTATTTGTGCCTATGACATGCTACTCCACCCTAAATATAGATGCCCTTACCTCATTTCCTCTCATTACAAAACTGAATGGCCAACATTCTCACATCATCTACCTCTGCTGTGCTTTAGCTCATCAGCTGCTGAAATCCTCAACTGAGCCTCTGACACCTTCACACTCAACATTTCCAGTGGTCTCCCTGCATAAACACCCCAAACTGAAAATCAATGCATGCAACAGTTAAAATATTGAAGAAGATTGTATGCCCCTCTGTGAATTTATGATTGAGAACATTCTTGGAAATACCACCACATTGATGTATTTTATCATTTCTATTGCATTTAAGATTTATCCAGTTTTGCCTTCACCCTCTATTAAAGACCATGTTCCTCAATCTAGCCCATGTGGACATACCTTAAATTTGTGTAGAACCAATGAGAAATTACTCCTAATTATTCCCAGAGTAATGATAAGCTGAACGTCAAGAAGTGAATCTTGAACCCAGGATCTTCTGACCCAGAAGCAAATGTACAATCCCTGAGCCATGGCTCACAACTTACAGTTTCAATTGATCTTTAAGAAGACAATAAATAACTGTACTCCCATTTTGGGGAAGAGGTTATTGCAACAGGAGCCAAAAGTGTCCTGCTTGTTATAACATTATGTTGATGCTATTTAGTATATTCCCAATCTGAACCTTGCAGTGAAGTTAGAAACAGTTTTGTTATGTTGTAATGAAGTTTGCCATGTGTATTATCATTGAAGATTCGAAAACTCGAGCATCAGTCTACCTGAAGAACACACAGAGGTCATTCATTTGCATGACAACAATTGCTATACTGTCAGAACCCTCTGTTTATCTCAGGCAAACAGACGTACTGTTTCTAAATTCCTTTTTTAGGAATCCAAGCTTGGTTACAACATTTACCATTAATGTTTGGACTGTGATGAAGTATATTTCATGTGCTAGGAGTTGAAAATTCTTTGGATAGAACTTCCATATTTACACCTGGATCCTTTATCAACAATAAATTATGGACAGAATCTTACTGGGTTCTGAGCAATGTGGGCTATGACCAGATTTGTGGCACAATTGAACAAGAAGTGTTGGGAGACCCATCTCAATGTCAGGCCACATGTCTCCATCTTGTATGCTTTTCACAAGCAGCATGATGGGTTTCTGGCTAGGCAGCAGTGAGTTGGCTATTAAAGGGATTGTTACCTCCTAAATGCCCTGCTGATAGCTCAACTCGCTCACTAACATTCAGCTATCTACCAATTTTGCCAAGCAAGCTAGACATTGAGAAAATGGGACCTGAAAAACAGAACAGGGACCCAGCTTGCTTAAAAGGAACTCTGCGTTGGAGACCAGACACCAACATCTTGGGGTATGCTCCACGAGATAGACACTGGTATCCGATATGTGCCAGCATCGAAGAAATTACAGGAGGTGCCTGTGTTTCATTGCTGCACCAACAACTCTGACTGTAATGTTGCAGTGTTGTGCACTCAGGGACATGCATCCAGCTCCTGGATTGGAGCAGGCTGCATCTCCAGACGCTTTGCTTGCTGTCTTATCACTCACTCACTCTGAGTTTACTTGGGCACTCGCAGCATTCTTGTCTTGCATTGACAATTTGTAGTTTTCCCCTTTAGCCAGAGGCTCATATTATTTCTGTCTTGCCATGTAGTGAAGTGTGTGCATAAAAGAATGAAGTTGATCATGGTCGTCAGCAGATCTCTGTCAAATCAAGGGGATAACTTTGGGGGATGCTAGCACAGAAAGCTAAGGGCAGTCTCTGAGGCAGGTTCACCCCTCCTGCAGCATTCTTTTCTCCATACTGACCTCCCAACCAAGCTATCCTCCCCCCTCTTTCTATGTGAAGCAACTATGCTCTAATACACTCACGCAAAAGTAGACTAAAGAAACATTTCTTAATGGTGGTAGGATAGGATAATTATTTACACTTCCTTCAGGAATGATTAGACAGGTGTCGAATAGATCTACTAGGATGACACCAGTCCACAGGCTAGGAAACAGTTTGCCACCCAGACCAGTCAGAGGCGAGGAGCTGAATGCCATATAGCCCATCACCCATGTTGACTCTTCCTGCCTTGTTTGTTTTCCTCCTGGAATGCCTGTATGTTAAGTTTGAAGGGAAATGAAGATGGGTGACACAACTGTTACTTTTGATGCAGGTGGGGGAGTTGTCCAGTTGAGTGAATACGTAGCACAGAGGGCTTTCAGGGTTAGTGGTTTTGGGGGTTCAGGTGTGTGGCAGTGAGTAAGGGAAGATGTTTCAGGCATTGTTAAGAGTGGTCGAGCATGCGCCTTGGTTGGAGGTGGTATGTGAGGTATCCGAGAAAATATGATACTTATACTGGCAGGTGGAGAAGATCATTGATCTTTAATTGGCTGAGGCAGCTTTAACTCCAGGGGCAAACTCCGACCAGGTAGCCCTTGTCTAGTGTTGTTGCCTTCACTGCTGGTCCTGGATGATGAGTAAGCCCCAACTCTATATTACCTCATCCAACAGGACCTCCAGGTTCCTCTCCACAAAATAGGTATGATTTCCCCACTACATCACATTCAGGCTAAATGTTATAAATGTATATTTGTGATGGTTTGGGGGGGGGGGGGGGGGGGGGTGGTGGAGGGGAGGTTGGAAGCTCCAGACTGACAGTACCTGTCCAGTACACAGCGAAATAATTGCAGAGCGTAGAGTGGAGATATCTGAAAACGCAGCTATTAATGGTGGATCAGTTGAAGTCTGGAATGCTCAAGAGGGCAGGATTAAATGAGCTTAGCGATTTCAGAGTGTTTTGGAGTTGGAGGAGATTATAGATCGAGGGAAGGACAAAACCGTAGAAAGATTTGAAAACAAGAAAGAGAATTTTACCATCAAGGCTTTGTTTTACTAGGAGCCAATGTAGATCAACAAGCAGAACAGTGATCAGTAAATGGATTTTTGTGTGAGTAAGAGCAAATGCTGGAGGCATGAAGATGATCTCAAGTTTGGGAAGGATAGAAGGAAAGACTGACCATGAATGCACTGGAATAGTGAAGTCTAAAGGTAACAAGGACAAAGGTAGGATTTTGAGCAGCACATGAGCTGAGGCAGTGACAAAATCAGACAGTGATGTTGAGGTAGATGTAGAATTGTTTTGGACATCAAAAAGAAAAGAGACATTTGGACTATCAAAGAGCTGCATGTTCTTTTGTTAGGGATAAACTTTTATCCAGTACTGCTCAGCAGATAAATGGGTCCAAACCAAATTTATATAATTTTCAAATGATGTAATAAGTTTACTTAAAATTATGTGGCAATATTATGCAATTAATACCTTTGGAAAGTGCTATTTAGTATTCTACTTAATTGTTCTGCCATATAATAATAAGTCACCATTAAATTGCATTATGTAGAATGCAGTAGCCACACAATAGATATGAAATAAACTTTGCACAGAAACTTAGTTATCTGTTTCAATCCAAGTTTGATAAGGATTAATTTCCATCCTCTCAGTACTGGAGCTAAGATCGGTGTATAATCTCATTCCTCAAGGTTTAATTTATTGTTGAAGAATTTTAAAAATGCAGAAGTTAACATTTTAATTCTGTTTGACTTTTCTCTCTATCTCATTTCTCTCAGTCTTTCTGCTTTATTTCTTGTTTCATACTGATTTGATATTGGATTCACCCAGTTTTACTTAGCTTTCTTCTCAATTCTAGCACTATTAATTTCAGGATCTTTTAGTCCCATTGTTTAAGCTAAATAGTTGCTTGGCCTGCTTGAAACCTAAACATGCAAGATTAAATCTAACAGCACTTTTATTGACTTCCATAGCATGTTATGGCCCATTATGTTTAAGCTAAATTTTTACTAATGCAAGCTGTCATAGTTTGTCATAGATTATTTTGAAACACAACATTCATTTGATCCAATCAGTTGAGACGTATTTGTCGAATACATTTTAATATTATTTTTAAAATTTTTAAATCTCTAAATTTAAATCCAATAATCAGCAAATAATCTGTGGAATAATACAATGATTTCATTCCCCACGACAGTGTTAATCTAGAATTTAAAATGTTTTTAAAATCTATTTCTCATCCCTATTTTAAAATTCCAATATTATTGTGTGGCTTAAAAGAGAAATCAATTCTTTCAAAAAATTGAAACCGATTCCTGTTGAATATCTTATTTTAAAATCTGGTAGGGCGGATTAAATCATTGAAGAAATGGGGGCATGTTTTATCAGGATTTCAAGAATTAAGTTGTGACTCTTGCTGTTCCCGCCACTACTGTAATATTGTTTCTTTTCTGTTCTCTCATTGTTGCTGCTGAACTAAATAATTTAGAACATACAAATACAAAAAAAAACAGGCTAACTCTATTCACTGTCTGTGAATTGTTAAAAGTTATAAATTAGAATCTTTCCCCACAAAGCAATATTTTCATAAATTTCACATGCGTAACTTTGTCTAAAAACACTTATGTTGTGTTGCGATGCCATTTTTCTTCAAGAATTACCTGTAATTATTAAGTGATAAATACACCATTCTGTATCTTACTGCATCATAGTGCATTAGGATAAAAATAACATCCTTTTATAATCACTTCTGTTGCTGTTTCATATGCATTCCTCAGTTTCTTTCTTTCCCTTGTCTCCTCATATTTTTTCATATCTCAAGTTATTTAGCACTTGTCTTTAAATAGATTTCTACTGAATTTGTTTTCATAGAGAAAAAGGTAGTTTTAGCAAAAATATATGCGAGTAAAATCTCAGAGAAGTATTAAATACAAGAAAATCAGTAAAAATGTACATACTGATATGGTTTAATATTTAAATATGTTATGTACTGTATTTCCAGAAACTATCCAGCTTTAGGCTTTAATTCAACCAGATCATTTAGATATAAATTTAATAAAATAAATATAAATTTAGATATGATAGACACAGTGACACATAATGTCTGATATTACAGTGAGTTTTCCCCAACAAATGCTGTGGTCACAATATTGAATAATTTTGAAATCAGCCTGTACCCATGATAGTTGAGTTTATGTATAATGGAAAATCTCTTTGTTCTTTGATAAGTTAAGAACATTTTAACAGCAGAAAATCCCTCTCCCTTTCAACTATCTGTGGCTGACCCAATTTGCTAGCAATCTTGGTGTCATATTTGACCCTGGGATGAGCTTCTGAACACATAGCCTCAACATTGATAAAACTGCTTACGTTTACCTGTTTAATGCCACATAACTTTGGACCCCGTCCAGATCATTTGAGCTAAAACCCACCCATGCCTCATTATCGCTAAACTGAACCATCCCAATGCACTCCTGGCCAGTCTCCTATATCCCACCCTCCCTAAGTTAATGATGATTTAAAACTGCTATCTGTTTTCTAATATGCACCATGCTATATTGACATACTACGCCTGTGTTCACTTAATTTTCATGTTTGGTTTCAAATCCCTTCATGATCTTACCCATACCAATCTCTGTAACCTCTTTTAGCTTCACAATCTTTTAAGCTTTCTGTGCTCTTTCAATTCTGACATTTTGAGCAACTCTTTGTAAATCAGTGTGCTAATTGTATTTATACCTTCACGTATCTTGCTATAGGCTCTGGGTTGCCCTTCCTAAACCTGTCTGTTTCTTACTTTTTGAGGTATGGGATGTTGAAATCTGTTGCATAACCCTCTTTTGAAGTGCCTTGGGACATTTTACAATGTTACAGATGCTATATTAATACAACTTTTTGATTAAAGTAAGAAACGTGTCAACAGAAGCCCACCAAAAGATATGTGCTGTTAAACAAAAGGATAATATAAAGCATGTTGGAATCTTCAACCAAATGCTGGAAATGCTCACAAAGTCTGGCAGCGTCTGTGGAGAAAAACAAAATTAGCATTTCATAGTCAATGATCTTTCATCAGAATATGCTGTTAATTATAATGATCTAAAAGTCCTGAAACAAGTGTGGTTTTAATTTAAGGCATTTGAGATACTTGAGAACCATCTTAAGAGTGTTTATTGCTGTGTGATTTGTGTATGCACTGTACCACATCAATAAACAGGTATCATGCAATGAGAGCATGAATATTAAAAAGGAAGTCTACTTTCTCATTAAAACTGCAAAAACCACAATAGAACTATGACTATTAGAAAGCTGTTCGCATACATTAAGTATACTATTAGTCTTTTTAGCTAGTACTTTGTGTCTGCCTGGTCATAAGTAGCAAGGTCACCCCTGCTGCTCTGGGTGCAGGTTCTCTCTGTGCTGCCGGTATTTCCTCCTTTTCCTCCTTTCTCCCTGGCACCATCTTTCTTTCTTCTTTCTCTCCTGAGGTGCAGATGGCCACATTTGCAGGTTAACTGGAACAGCTGGAGGCGCATTATTAGTTCCCTGCTGCGAACTCATATTTGCTTAGTTTTTTTTTAACTGCACAGTAATTTATGACTTTTAGCCACTGATGTAGCTGGTACCCTTGTTTTGAACAGACTGATCTGCGTTCAAAATTCATTAGCATTTGTAAAAATGTTGAAAAAGAGGATGCAATTGTCTTTTTAATCAATTAATCAATAATTATTGTTCACAGAGCTATAGCAGCTTTGAAATGTAAACAACATGAACTGTAGCAGACATTGATCCCTAAGGGGATTCTAGACAATATTTATACTAGTGCATTCATCTGTGGTGACAGTTTCTAAGGAGTGCAATAGTAGATCATAACTGCCATGAGTGAGAAGTCAGCAGACTGCTTATTCCACTCCATTTACTGTTTAGAAGGACAATAAATAATTACCTTTGTTTTAAATCTGTGTATTCTGAAAGATTTTAAGCTCCAGCTGTAACTTTATACACAAAAGGGGATTAAAGCTTTTATAGTTTTAATACCGTGCCAACAAGATGAACTCCCTTAAGTACACTTTGTATGTTAAATTAACAATGAAAACGCAAATATTTATTTTTTGCATTATTGCATGGCTCATGCAGAAATACAGTGAGCCAGAGAAATGTACGTCTTGCATATATTGGTAAGTTTAAGGAGTATCTCCCCTTTTAACTTCAGCTTATTTGTATTTTACTTTTAGGAAGCATCTACTGTGTTGACAGAATGCTGTGTGTTTTAGCTGCCTAATTACATTAAATGTGGTGATCTGTTCTTGACTTATTGTGCAGATATATGGGTAAACTTTGCTGTCTCAGGGGTTTACATATTGAAGTGTGTTAAGCACTGGGATGTGGTGCCTTGAAGTGTTGGATTCAGACTTGAAATCCAGATTTCTTTTAGAATTGCATAGGTTTGGACCCCATTCCATGCAGTTGCTTGTCATACTGAACTTATCTTGAGTAGAACCTAATCACAATTTTTTTGTTGTACTTAGTTTTCTCTTCGTTACTTTTAAACTTTACGAGCAGCTTTGACTGGGAAGTGATTGTTACTTAAGTTGTTACAAAAAAAGTACACTTTTGGTTCATGGTCTGTTGATTAGTAACTCCCTCAGGTGGTCTGTGGACCCCTGCGGGGCTGCAAGATGGTTTCAAGGAGTCTGCCAAACATACCCAGAGAAAGTGTACATAGAATGTTAAAATATAAATCAGGAATAGGCCATTCAGCCCCCTCAGGCAACTCAATAATATCATGGCTGATCTGATTGTAAATTCAAATCCACATTCCCACTGATCCCTGATAACGTTTCACCTTCTTTTTGTGAAGACTTCCATTGATTCACGACCGTCTGAGAGAAACAAAATCACTTCAACTCTGTTTTAAATGGACAGCCCCTGATTTTTAAATAGGGACCTGTAATTCTAATTCTCCGATGAGCAATGTTCCCTCCAAGCTGCACAGCCAGCCAGAGGTTCCAAGCATGCCAGTTGGTGTGATTAGGATTTTGGGTGCAGAAAATAACAAAGGTGAGCATTGCTCATAAGAGAAAGTGTTCTCTCCACATCTGTCCTGTCATAACATCTGGTATGCTTCAATCAAATCGCCTCTTACTGTTCCAAATTCGTGTGGATACAAGCCTGAGGTTTGTACAACCTTTCCTCATAAGACAACTTGCTCATTCCAAGTATTAGTCTGGTAATTTTTTTGTAAACTGCTTCCAATTTATTTACATCCTTCCTTAAACTTGGTGACCGGTACTGTACGCAGCACCCCAGATGCAGTCTTACCAGTGTTCTGTATAACTGAAGCATAACCGAAGTTATGGAATCCCTACAGTGCAAATAGAGGCCATTTGGACCATCGAGTCTGCACAGACCCTCCAAAGAGCATCCCACACAGACCTAGCCCCCTGCCCTATCCCAGTAACCCTGCATTTCCCATGGCTAACCCACTTAGCCTACTCATTCCTGAACACTACAGACAATTTAGCATGGCAATTTAACATTCCATTGCCAGAGGAACTGGTGGAGGCTGGTAAAACTACATTTAAAAAGCACTTGGATGGGTATATGAATAGGAACGATCGAGAAGAATATGGGACAGATGCTGGAAAATAGGGCTGGAATAATTTAGGATATCTGGTCACTGTGGATGAGTTGCACTGAAGGGTCTATTTCCGTGCTGTTTATCACTATGACTGAATCTATCATTGTACTGTGGGAGGAAACTGAAGCACCCACTGGAAACTCATGCAGGCACTGGGAAAATGTGCAAACTCTACACAGATAGTCACCCAAGACTGAAATCAAATCTGGGTCCCTGGTGCTGTGAGGCAGCCGTGCTAACCACTGAGCTACTGTCCGATCCAACCCAACCCTCTCCTTTTGTATTTGAAATGAATTGACTTGAATTGAATTGAATTCCCCTCACAGTAAATAATAACATTCTTACTTGCTATACCTGTATAATTGACTTTTGCAATTCTTGTATTGAATTGAATTGAATTTATTGTCATGTGTACAGAGGCACAGTGAAAAGTTTTGTCTTGCACGCAATACAGGCAGATCACATAGTTAAGTAGCATAGATAAGTAAATAATAGATCAACAGCAGCAAAAACAAAAACACAGGTACAGGTGAATGTTAAGAGTTTGTGAGTCTATTCAGTATTCTAACAACAGTAAGATAGAAACTTTCAAAACCAGCTGGTGCGTGCATTCAGGTTTCTTCCCCGATGGTAGAGGTTGTAGAAAAGCATTGCCAGGGTGGGATGGATCTTTGAGATCTTTTAACTTGGGCAGTGTGATGCCTCTGCATTTCAGAGTTCTGCAATATGTCACTATTTAGATTTTCTTTATTCTTCCAACCAAAATGGACAATGCCATACATTCCCACATTACTTTGCTCATTTAACCTATCCATTTTTTTGGTAATGAACTTGTGTCCTTTTTACAACTTACTTTGCTATTTATCTTTGTAATGTCAGCACATTTGGAAATCACTTTGTCCCTTTATCCAAGTCATTTGTATGAATCATAAACATCTGAGGCCCCAGCACTGATTGCTGTTGAGAACCGTTCATTATACTTTGCCATCTGAAAAAGATCCAGTTATGTCCATTCACTGCCTCCTGTTAGCCACCCGGTGTTCTATCTATCAATGTTATCCATAACACCACGTGGTTTCATTTTCCATAATAATGTTTGATATGCCACTTTATCAGGTGCCATCTACAACTCTAAGTACAATGCATCCACCAGTTCTATTTTATCCACGGCACATTCCACTTCCTCAAAGAACTCTAATAGATTGTTAAATACAAATTTTCTTTCACAAAACCATGTCACTTCAAACTTATCTGAGTGTGTTGCTGTGACTTTTTAAATACGATTCTCCGTTTTCAGTCTGTGTAGATGTTAAACTAACTGGTTTGTAACTTCCTGCTTTCCATCTCCATCCTTTCTTGAATAACTCGCATTCCAGTGGAACCTAGTCAAAGGAGTTCTAACAAAATAAAAATTGCAATTTATAAACCATTAATTACTAACAACCCAGAAGAAATAGCTACATTTCTTTGAATGGATTGTCCCAAATATATTATGTCCTTGTATTCTTTGATAATGTTGATTGTGAAGCAGTCAAGACCAAAGCGTTGTTTGATTCCAAGGAGGAAGTTGGATATAGTACTTGAGGTTAAAAGGATTGAAACAAATGGGGGAGAAACAGGCACAGGTTATTGAGTTGGATGATCAGCCGGGATCATTTTGAATGGTGGAACAGACTCAAAGGGCTAAAGACCTACTCTGCTTCTATTTTTGACGTTTCTGTGCAAGTGTTTTATACATGAAAAACATTCAACACTGTTAAAGACATTTATGTTCAACCAGAGAGAGACTAATCCAGTCAGCAACATTGGAGTTGATAAAGATACCAATTTTGAGGGTGCCAATCATTTTATTAGTTTCCTAGATCTATTTGTTCTTCATGGTGACAGTCAGTTATCAAGAAGAACTTGATTGGAGATACATGAAAGAATTTAATGTATCTGAGCAGTAAAAGTGATAACAAGGTTACAAAATGCTATTTCATGTTTCTATTATTTGTGTGACTGAACTCTCTATCAAAGGCAAATCTAACCCACTACACAATGATCTCCACCAAAGGTAGGACAGCAAAGCAAGTCCCAAATCCAGGAATAGCATTGAACTCCTACTTTTGGCACCAATTCTGACTGCCCATCCAGCCACGCTCACGATGAGTTTGTGTTGCTGAGGCAACATACATGTTTACATATAGGTTGTGGCATGGATCACTGGATAGTGCCAGTAGAACCTTCAGTTTCTTCCCATCATATGGCAGACAAGGAGTTTCTCCTGCTCTTACCATCTGCCATTGTGTGTTGGAAGGATTTGAAAGTTTATGCCCAACCTTTTTGGCCATATTAAGAATGTATCTTCCTTGACCACCAAGTCTTGGAGTGGGACTTGAACCCGGAGCTCAGGACACGAATGCAACCTGCTGTGTCAAAAGTGTTCCATTGAAGATTTCATAATGCATTTTCCGTTTCTAAAGTGTTTTTATTTAGCCTGTTTTTCTAATCAACCTGTTCAGAGATATTATTACACACCTCTGGAGCAGGTGGAACCTGAACTTGGACCTCCTGGTCAAGGAGTAAGGACACTACCATTGTACCACAAAATGTGTTTTTATTGGGGTATTTGATTCAAGGTGTAAGTATTTGTGAGAATTGAAATTTTTTGCTAAACAGCAGCCAAAGATTTTCAGATAAGTAAAACTAAAAGAATAAATATATTTTTAATTTTTTAAAATTTATTTCTTGCAGAAAATCTATGTTTTATGGTTTTCAAAGAATCTTTATAACATATGAGGGAGGTCTCAGAAGAGTTGAGAACCCCTATTCTAGATCATCACTTAAGCTAATTCTAGCCCTAAGGCTCCCTGAATACTACTTTGCAGCACAATTGTGGTGAAATAGCACACACACTGGCCCATACTAAAAGATGTAGATGTAGTTCCATGTTCTGTCATGGCCAGCGTAGGGCTATCATGTTTTACAATTGGATTCAATTCCACCAGGGCAGCTGGTCAGATTTAAATTTATTTAAATTTTAATGGAGTCTGCAAAGGGAAGCCTGTCTCAGTCATGGTGATCATTAAACTATCGTCGATTGTTGTACAAACCCATCTGTCTCACTGAAGTCCTTTACTGAACGAGATCTGCCATTCCAACCTGGTCTGACCTACATGTGACTCCAGGCCAGTAACAATGAGGTTGGGTCTTAACTGCCCTCTGAAATTTCCCAGCATGCCATTCAGCTCAGGAGCAGTTAGGATGGATAGCAAATGCTGGCCTAACCAGCATCACCTGCACCAATGAACAACTAATAAAACACACACAGACCCACAACATAAATTTAGTTAGAGTCTCTATATAACCACCACACTCATTCTCAAACTCTCCCGCACATCCGGCACGCACGGACATACCCCCAAACTCCAAATAGATAGCTACCTTTTCAACCTTTTGAACTGGTGACCTTGCCTAGAGGATGCTTTCCTGTTGTACACTGACTTAAAAAATATTGAGAAAAGCAGCATTTGCATTTGATATTTTTTATGCTGACCACACTACTCTTGCATGCATACTCTTTTATATTTGTAGCATTCATCTTTTTAGAAGCTTTGTTTCCAATGCCCTCTTTATTCTGTCAGAATACAATCATTTACCTTAGAAGAAGAGAGAGGCTGAATAAGCTGGGACTGTTTTCCTTGGAGTGCTGCAGGCCGAGGGGTGACCTCATAGAGGTTTATAAAATCATGAGAAGCATGGATAAGGTAAATATACAAGGTCTTTTGGCTGTGGTGGGGAGTCCAGAACTAGAGGGCATAGGTTTAGGGTGAGAGGGGAAAGATTTAAAAAGGACCTAAGGTACACAAAGGGTGGTGTGTGTACGGAATGAACTACCAGAGAAAGTGGTGGAGGCTGGTACAATTACAATATTTAAAAGGCATCTGGATGGGTATATGAATAGGAAAGGTTTAGAGGGATATGCACCAAATGCTGGCAATTGTGGCTAGGTTAATTTAGGATATCTGGTCAGCATGGACTGAAGGGTCTGTTTCCATTCTGTACATCCCTATGACTCTCTCTCTGTCTCTCTCACTCTCTCTGTCTCTGTCTCTCGCTGTCTGTCTCTCTCTCTGACCTCTGTGTGTACCTACAACAAATGGACTTCAAGAAGGCAGCTTACCACCACCATCTCAAGGCCAATTAGGGTGTGGGCAATAGATGCTGGCACACCTGGCGATGATCAGGGTCCATGAATAAAGTAAAAGAACACACAGCTCCCACCCCCTCTCTAGGGTCACTACTCATTGGCTCCCTCCTCATATAATCCTGCAAGCATAATCACAACACCCAGTCATTCACACACGCACATCTGTTCTCCTCACCGCTGCCACAAAAAACCCCACTCTGCTCCCCGCCCCCCACCAACCAAATCAGAGGAAGGTTCTGCAGCATTTGCAATGTCACAAAAAGAGATAGCTGCTGCTGAGGCTGTAAGAGAAATGCGCAGGTCTGCGCCATGTTACGGTTTCTGAGCAGGATTTGAGAGGTTGATGCAGAGTTGTTCCATTTGTTGGGGCCAAGCGGGAAGAGGGGAAACCTCTCCAGTGCCAGTGGCACTGCCCTCTTTGCGTCATGAGCATCCAGTTGCCATCTCCCCCTGCCGTCGACCCTCACCAACCCCCCCCGAAATCTGAAGGTGGCTGCTCTCTTGAAGCTTCTGGTCTCCCCACACAATGCTGGGAAACAGTTCAGCCACCAGCTAACTTGCCACTGACTCCAGGAAGTAGCCCTTCATTGGTCTTTACTTGTCTATGTTCACCAGCCACCTCTGCTTGACAGTATGCCAAGTCAGTAACTTTCCTGTTGCTGAGAAACTTCTCAAACAGCAGGATTGCATCAGGGAGCCATCCTGATATGACTCTGTGGCATTTATCAGCACCTATACCTCTTAGGAGCCTTTAGAGAGCCAGTAAAATTACATCTAGTCTCCAGCAGGAGAAGAGAGGAAGAGGCATACTTGGCATAAAATTTATCTCAGATATATTTCCAATTACATTTTCCTCCTGAAGTTTGTATTGAATTCATTACCTTCTGACAAGTTTATTGTTGGACAACAATTGCTGGATTGCATCAAAATGTAACCAATCCCAACCCATCTCTAATTGACCGATAATGTTAGCATTCATTGTAGCCTATAAGTGTTGTCTAACTGTTAAAGAAAGCAAATGTTAACACTTGGGTGCTATAAAATTGGTACATTTAGCTTTAGCCTCAGTAAAAGCGCAGTAGGGAAGGTGTTAGGTTTATCCAATCAAAAACATCTGTGGTCAGTGCAACTAATCCTGATTTGGTGACAGGCTGTTACCAAGACTCAGCAGGGTCCTAATCTGCTGTCATCAAATCTGATAGGAGTAATAAATCTGTCAGCTCCAAATGCTCATCTTCAGCTGCCAGAAGTATCCCAAATCCATGATATCTATAAAAAAAAACCCAACAGTCATGGTTTAAGGTCAGAGCAATGTTGATTTGTGTTTTCAATATTTTAATGCTACTTAAATCTTCAGGCCTCTTGCAGGTGCAAGATGTATTTTAAATATTGTAAAATACAAATGCTGATGATTGAGGGCAGAAATGCATCATAACCAGCCTTAGAGCAAACATACAAATATTATAGTATGCAATAATAGATTGGAACTTTAATGGTTTTGAACAATATCTATGTATTTTTTAATTGACACCTACCATGATGATATTTGGTACTTGGTTTAGATTGTTGGTTTTCAAATATAAATTTCAAACAGTTTCATTGTGTACCCCGACTTCCAGCCTATAATTTTCTTTAACTAACTGTTAAATTATTTGAACTTTACAGAGGAAGGCATCAATCATGAGTGCAAACTGTGTAACCAGATGTTTGACTCGCCAGCAAAGCTACTGTGTCACCTGATTGAACACAGCTTTGAAGGGATGGGAGGTACTTTTAAATGCCCTGTTTGTTTTACAGGTAAGTTGCATACAATAGAATTTGTTTTGATCTCTTCCACAGTTGAATCAGAAGCTATTAATTTTAATTGTGAATACTGAATAAATTAAATTCAATTCTGAGAGCATTAGAGTAATTTCTGCAAAATAAATGAAAAAAATTACTCTGCTTGAGGGTAATACTGAGCTTTTAGCGACAACATTGATGATTACTTGTGGCTGTGAAATCGCTGCTTCTGCTTTATCAATATAATTAATATCAGTCATTGCAGTCTAATTCCACTTTTCAAATAAAGATTCAGAAGTATTGATGCATTTTATCCAAAGTCACATTGACTGCATTCTATGCTTGTTTATGGAGATTCTTTAGGATTTGAAGTTGGCAATGAGGTGCACATTTGGGAGTCTAAATGCACAGATCATTTGAAGCTACTGCACACTTAGAAACCACAATCAAAAAGGCTAATGAAATGTCAGCCTTTATCTCGGGGTAGTGGGGGGCTTGGTTACAAAGGGAGGAAGTTATGCATCAGTTGCACAGAGCCTTGTCAGATCCCATCTGGAGTCTTGTGTGCAGTAGTGGGCACCACCCACCTGGAAAATATATATTGGCTAAGGAGGTGCAACACAGACTCACTCAAATGATACTGGAATCTGGCTACCTTTTTAAGGAGGTCCTTAAAAGAGGAAATAAAGATGGGATTTGAAGGGGTTGAGGAACATCATTCTGGAGCATGCAGGGAAGGTGATGGAGGACATCTCTGTAAATGGTAGTATGATAGGGCAGATATGCAAGAGCCCCAAGTTGGAGAAGCAAAGAGTTGTAGGGAAAGGGATTGTAAGGATAGAAGAGGTTACAGAGAAAGGGAGGAGTGAAGCCATGTAAGGATTTAAATGTGGATGAGAAGTTTAAATTGGATGCACTAGGGGAACCAAATGTCAATATAGTTCAAACAGCACAGCACTGTTTGGATTTATGTGATAGGATACAATGCCAAGTGAACTGAAGAATACAGAGTTTGGAGGATGGTCAGAAAAGTATTGGAACGTTTGAGTCTCTAACATTTTAAGAGTGAGGGTTTCAGCAGTAGCTGGCCAAGGCAGCACTTGAAGTAGTCAATGTTACAGTGGTGGAAAAGACTTTTATTTTGTCTGAGTGTACAAAATTACTCCTATTGGGTTGATAGGGTGCTTGAGACTAAACCGTTTGTTTCATGTTGAGTTACTGGCTGATGATGAACTGGAATTCACGGCAAGGTTATGGAACTTGCAGTATGAGCTGGAGGAAATCATGACCCCTTTGAAGACTGGATGTTTGACAAGCAGTTTGAAACCACAGACAGCAGACAAGGCTATATGAAGGTATAAAGCTGGGTGTCATGAGCATACATGTAGAAGTTAACCCTATGAATTTGGATGCTGCTGCTAAGGGGCATTATGTAGCTTAGAACAGGAAGAGGGCCAAGGATAGATTCTGAAGCTTAAGGTGTAATGATGCTGAGCCAGAATGAGAAGCTGTTGTAAGAGATACCAATCAATTTGTGATCAAAGTAAGTGTGGAGCAGAGCCAGAGCTACTACTTTGTTGTAAAAATGGAGAAAAGAAATTGGAAGTAGATAATATGATCAAAAGTTGTAAAAGCTATAGAGAGGATGAGGAGAGAACATGGCACCACATTTTATGTCAGAGAGAATTTATTTCTGACTGACCAGAGCGATTTCTCCCATAAAATGGGCATAAACCTGATTGGTGAGATTCAAATGTTGAATCAGAGACAATATTAGGAAAGATATACGAAAAGCACTTTCAGCAATATAAAAGCAAAACACTATGAATGATGGAAATCTAGAATGAAAGGAAATGCTCAGCATCTGTAGAGAGACAAATAATTCAGGTCATGATCTTTCAGGAGGGTGTGAAAAAGTTGAAGATATGACAAATTTTAAACAATTACAGATGTAGTGGGAATAAAAAAGAATAAAAGGGATGATCTGGGGTTGGAAGCTGATGGGAAAGACTACATGACCAAAAGGATTAACGATGCAAAATTGACTAAGATGGTAATTGTAACAGAAGTAAAGGAACAAAAGATGGCCTTAGTGGACACAGAATCATCACCTGCCGGTGTTGTCTAAAACAAAAGAAAATATAAGAAAGAAAAGTTGGGGGGATAGTTTATGAATTGTTTAACTTAGTGTTTGAATCTGGAAGGCTGTAAAATTCCTAATCAATGGATGAGTCCTCTTCCCTTCAATTATGTGGCTCAAGGGTAGGATATAGGGGACCTGAAGAATTTTAACTTCATGCAGAAATAGGAAAGCAACAGATACAATATGGACAGCAGAATAGTGTTGACCTTATTAATCCAAGAACTGCTTGTACTTGCTAAAGGTGAAGATGTTTTGGTGGAAACTGAATGTGGGGGTTATTCTCACTCTTCAGTGTGATTCTGGATTATGAGCTTGTTCTTGCAGAAAAGAGCAAGGTTAAGGGAATTTGATGGGACCAGTCAAATTCAGCGACAGATGGCCAAGTAAGGTTGCTTGCAGAAGTAAAGATGTAACCATACTAGATGGAACAACCAGGATGAGACAGAATAAACTTTCTACCAGGGAAAATGGCATTAAAGATGAGGAAATGGTGAATAAATGGGCAACTATAGAGGTATCATGGTAAATTACTGGCTTTGGTCTGGAAATTTGGGAAATTAAAAGTACTGTAGTGAGCAACAGCTTATTCCAGATCTGGTCTGGTTTCACCTCACTGATTCTAATTAGTGTGGGGTAGCAATATTTGTAGTCAAATTTAATATTTCATACTTGCTGTTTGATTCAACCTATATATAAACACTAATAATGGCAGGTGATAAGCTACACCTGAGGCTCCAAATCATTGCACGTGTACTTGCAGATGGGCCCTCAGACAATCCATACACACACTGTGCTTTATACCTGCAGCCGCATTGATCAAATGTACATAGCATATTTCTGTTTTTGCTCATGTCTTACACACCTTAGTCCTATGACCACATAAACTAGGTAGGAAGTCCCTTGCCAAACCACAAAAACAGAGAAATAATATGATCCTCTATATAGTGCATCTTGGCCTAGTGTTCTGTTTTTGTTAAATATTACAAGCATCAGCAATAGGTGTTTCTGTCCCCCAGAGGTACGATATAATTCTTAAAAACAATAATATTAATCTGATTCTGACTTAAGGAAAAATTAAAATGTTTGATTCGCTCTATGGAACTGTTAGATTCATTATTAATTTTGTGGAAAGCAGATTTACTTCCTTCTTACAAAACCGTTAATCATTTTTGATTGGAATTGTCAGTCTTTCCTTATTTCATATTGGAGCCATGTCCCTTTAAGGCCACATTGCAGCTAGTGATGGTTCAGGAGTGAAGATTGACTATTTGAGCTGTGCTGAGGCACTATCGTAGTTTTAGATTTCTGCTTAGTTTTCTGCCTTAATGGACGAACTTTTATTACTTCAACTTAATGGAAAAGATTGTGAACTAATTTAGTGTCACACATTGCTTTTTATAACTTTGATTAAAAACACAAATAGGATTTCAATAAAAGTATAATTTTTTTTGGTTCAGTGCAGTCTGGAGTTGGATCCACTTAAGTTTTATACTTTACTTTGAAAGATTTAATGAAGCTCTTGTAGTGCAGTGTTAGTGTCCCTATCTCTGAGCCAAGAGGCCAGGTTCAATTTTTCCTGCTATAGAGATGCATAATAATACCTAAGAGCAGGTTGATTAGAAAATATATTACTGAAGATTTCAGGTATAAAGTGCCCATCTCATGATAATATTGCCTTTCTTGCTAAACTAACTTTGGCAAAATGTTGACCATTACCTTTACAGCCACAGCTTAAAAATGTGTTGCTGGAAAAGCGCAGCAGGTCAGACAGCATCAAAGGAACAGGAGAATCAATGATTCAGGCATAAGCCCTCCTTTACAGTCACAGACCTGTTTAAAATATAATTCACTAGTCCAAGTCCAGATGTTATCTCCACTATTACAACTATTTACATTATTTGATTTTAAAAGATTTGGTTAACTTAAATTAATTTAGCAATGTTGGGGGGGAGGCTTATCAATAGATTCCATAGTAGCCCATGGTTTGTATAGTTCCTTTGCAAGATAATTGTATAGAACATTAGACTAATGACATGCTACTCAACAAGAGATATGGCTACCCAAAAACCAAATTAATTTGTCATTATGTGTTCGCCCATGCTGATGTAAACTCAGGCTATTAACATTTTAACACAAAGCTATTGGACTTCTACCTCCCTTACCTATGCTGCTCCACTGAGATTCACCAACTGGAGGAACCTATTGGCTTCAGTGTAACAAATAAAAGCCAATGCAGCACTCTTCACTACACTTCGTGAAGTTGAGACTTTATGGTGTTCGCAAAACCAATGCCTGACCATCTATCACTGATGGGTACAAACAGATAGTGCTCGTTTCTAATTTCTTCATTCAAGCATCCCTCTCTTTGATAAGCTCAAGTCACTAAAATATACCAAAAAAAACTGATCTTTGATTACTTTTATCTTTTCATTGTTTTCTTCCCTGTTGGCACATATTAACATTTTGAATGTTATTTGAATTGGCACAGTGAATAATGGTTTCACTGAAGATGGCAGGTTCATTTCTGATGATCCATCCCAGGACATAGACCAATAATTAGCAACCCTAAAAAGGCATCTTCATGTGTGCAAATTAAAAAGAGCTCCATATACAAGATGTTATAAATAAGTGAAGCACTTGCCTTGAAATATTAAATTATTAATATCACCGACATAGTGGATTAAATTTAGTGAAACAAAAAAATGATTTATTGATAAATATCACTCGATCCATGGGGGATTTGGCTCAGTGTGGTAGTAATAGACATACAGCTGGGAATGGCAGCCAAGTTCTGCAGCAGATGTACTTCTGATCACTTTCAATTATTTTCAGTCTTCGTGCAGGCAAACAAACTGCAGCAACACATCTTCGCTGTACATGGGCAAGAAGATAAGATTTACGACTGTTCGCAATGTCCACAGAAATTCTTCTTTCAAACTGAACTTCAGGTATCCTCAAGATACATTGCATCTGATAATTTAATGGTTAAGCAAGGCAAAGAATAACTAAACTCATGCATATTTTACTCTTAACTCTATTTGATTAATGAGGAATAGATATAAATTATTTGTCAGTGCTCCATGTCACTGAAAATCTGTCTCTTGGGTGATTTAACTGTTTAAAAAGGAGTTATAAGACTTATTGTTGACTTGCATACTCCTGTGGTAAGATGTGTTTGCTGTTATTATTTGTCTACCCAAATATTTCTAACTTGTATGATTTTATCTAACTTGTGGGAACTTGAAATTTTAATGCTGTTTTCTCCATTACTTTCTGCTCAGGCCTTGCCTTACAATGTACCAATACAATTGTTTCACAATCACAGTAGCCTCTTGTGAAGGTCTTAGATTTATGTATGCTGTGCATAGTGAGGTCTTAGTTTCTTTAAAATCTTATCAAAAACAAATCAAGATGAAGGGTTTGGGATAAAAATATCACTAGAGAACATTATACCCTTCATGTTGGTGAGGCTCTGCCAATAGTGATTATTTACATTGATGAGGATTGACTCAATATAATGGAGACATTTTCTGTGACCTCATGGGGTCTGAAAATCGCAGAAGCTCCAGTATGCTGCTTCTCAGGTCTGCTATGATTAGTTGAGCTGCCCAGTTTGTACAAGGCAGAACAGTCACATTCTGCTTTTAAAAGAGAATATTGCATACTGGGATCTGTATTATCTAAGAAAGCCAGAATTGCATCCAGCTTTATCTGAACGTTATTTACGGTGCATCCATTCTAATGCCTAACTAACTGATAATCCATTCTTGGTTCCTATTTTTCTTTATTTATTCTTGGAATATGGGTCTTGCTCGCCAACTCAGCATTTATTGCCTATCGCTACTTATCCTTGAGAAGGTAATTATGAGCTCCCTTCTTGAACAGCTACAGTCCATGTAGTGAAGGTACACCACATACTGTTGGGTAAGGAGTTCAAAGATTGTGAGCCAGTAGCGATGAAGGAATGGTTAACTTCTGTACAAGTTTTAATCTGGAATAATGTCGTGGTTTACTTTAGAGACAAGTGTTATTGTTGATATTTGTTGAAATATAAATGTGAAACAAGTAGAAATGGCAGATTAAAAGGATAGCTGTGAAAATGAAAAAAAAAACATGTACAGATGCTCTTTGAGAGCATGGAACAATCAAATTCAGACCTTGATTCCTAGACCAACATAATGTTTAACTGCAGCCTTAATCTAATTACTAAGAAATTATGAAGACTTACTGGATAGTTAATATTTTCATGTGCAGCAGCACAAAGCATTGCATGCCTATTTGAAGTGCATATTACATGCTTGTCTATTTAATTCAGCTTGAGGTCAATATGCTTTATCTAATGTACAGCCAATGATTTTTCATGCACAATTCAAGAAGCATAACAGAGAACTGTTGCTTTCAACCAGTAAATCAGAGTGGAGAGGATTACTGAGATAAAAGCAGCACCCATTCATTTGTCTTTATTGTAAACCTTGTAAAATTGTTACTGCGTTGCAGCACTTGCACAGAGGCTTATCCGAGGAAGCAGGATTGATTGCTGTTTGTTAGTTTCATCTTAGTCTAAGTGTAAACACTAACCAATACTTGCTACTTCTAAATATATAAAATAAGTAGAAAAATAAGCTAACTGTTTAAAAAAAAACTAGTAATTAGAACAGCAAGATCTTGCCATGATAGTTGTTTCTTTTTTTTTAAACTTTAATAGGTCACTTTACCGTTTTTCAAGTGTTTGACTCCATATGTTTTTCTCCTAAGATTGGATCATACCAGAATATGGTTCTATGCTTCTCGCTAAGCCACAGCATCATGCTCTCAGAGTGCTTTTGCAATTGTGAAGCCAAGTAAAGAATGTACAACTCATGTTCCCATGCAATCTGAACACTAATTGTATTAGGCAGGTGGAGGTTGCAGGTTTGGAAGGTGCTGTTGAAGGATTGTTGCATGTAACTGCCGTGCATTTTATGGACGGTATACATTGTACGCCAGTGGTGAAGAAGTGATTGGTTAAAGCAATTGATGGGGTGTCCATCAAATAAACCGCTTTATTCCGGATGTGTTGAGCTCCTTGAGTTCTGTCAGAGCTGTAGTCATCCAAACGCTTTGCAGAGTCGTCTATCAGACTCCAACTGAATACTTTCTATGAAATAAAAAGGCTTTGGGGAATCAGAAGTTGAGTTAATTGTCACAGAATTCCCACTCTCTAACCAGTTTCTGTATGTAGTGTATTTATATGCCTCAATCAGCTAAGGTTTTTAAACATCAACTTTTGTTGACTCTTCTCTTCTCATTCAGAGACACTGGTTTCAGTGCAACATTGACACCACCATCCTAACTGACATCAGCTCACTGAGATCAGATAGGAATTGGAATTTAAATTCTCTGGCTGATATAGCTTAGTATCAAAACTGGGTATTTTTAAGGCTCATACTTTTAAAACTGTCTCTTGCTGTTACAAACGTAAAGGAATTCAACAATCTCACTAATAATGTGGCTAAAAATTACTAAATCCTGTCTGTCTCTATGATATACAGCTTTGCATTCTTTAACAAATGATAACTCGCATCAAGCAAACATAAGTCTTTTTTTGAGTCATGTTGGGGTATACACTTTGCTTATTTTAAGCCAAGTACAGCTAAAATGTCAAATTGAGAAAAAAGATGGAATGCAGCATTTCCAGCAAAGCACTGCTGACACAAACTAGAAAGCACAATTTAGGTCCCACTTCATCCCCAGAGAAGGCAATTTTTTGTATTCAAATCGCATGAATTAAACTTGTATCTCAGACTATTGCTGTTTCATCATACCAACTCTAAATTCTCTTCACCCACTTAAAGAAGCTTTCATAATCGACTGTTAATCAAATGAATGAGCGAGGATCAATCATGACTCAAGTGCACAAATTATTTTTCCCTCGCAGCATACTGGAGCTCTTGAATTGTCTAATTCAATTAGCAAAAGAGTGACAGTAATCAGCAAATAACAGTGCTCATTTAGTGAACTTAAAACAAAGTTTTCGCACTTAAATTGAAGCAGTGGTGCAGTTGTTCTGTATAATGAGCTGGTTGATTAACACATTACTGCTAACAATAGTTAAACTCATAGTCCTCTACAAAAATCATTGTGGAGAGGATTTTCTGTCTGTCTCTGTTCACTGGTTTCCTGCTGACACACTGATGACTGTGAATCCTGCGCCTGCGTGAACACATCATGCTGCAAGGAGGATTGATAATTAGCAGAATGGGAGCTGAAATCTTTCTGACAGATTTACGTTAGACTATTGATTGAGAAGCTCTAAGTCTGGCGTTGGTGCGTGTATGTGTATGATTAATCATATGAATATTATATAGCTTCACCAATGTCCTGTACAGTCACAACATGGCATCCCAACTCCTATACTCAATGTTCTGATCAATGAAGGCAAGTATGCCAAACACCTTTTTCACCACCCTGTCTAACTGTGGCTCGCTTTCAAGGAACAATGCACTTACACCCCTGTTCTCTCTGTTCGGTCCCCATGGCCCTACTATTAACTGTATAAGTCCTGCCCTACTTTGCCTGAGCATAATGCGGCCCCTCATATTTATCTAATTTAAACTCCATCTGCCATTTTTTTTAGCCCATTGGCCCAACTGATCTACATCCTTTTGTATGTTGAGATAATCTTCATTGTCCACTACAACACCTATTTTGATGTCATCTACAAACTTACTAACCAGTTATTGTGTGTCTGATTGTCGAAACTCAGAAATGGATGGTTATGTCAGATAGCAGCATGAGGGTTTGCTGGATGTTGAGAAGGAGGATAAACAAATACATGATGTAATCCTTAATATTTGAAGCAATCTGATGTTATGGGTTCAATCACAGTCAGCACAATAATGCTCCAAGCCATTGATGCTGTAGAGCTCAAGGTATGCAAGAGTGATCTGCTTTCACCATGCCTCTATTCTGCATCTATCTTCCCCCTAGAGCAGAATGACCTAATAATTGTCTGTAACAGTGTAAAGGTCTGAAAGGTTTGTTGCTGGGGAGTGTACTAAAGCGGACTGTCCAATTTGATAATGTCAAATGTCCTTGAGGACGGGAACAGGTTTTGCATCTTGAAGGAGTAAGATCCAACATTGTGCTCTCTCTCCTTTATTGTCTCACGAACAATGTCTATCATATCAATGTAACTTGTATCTAGTTGCTAATATGCAATAAACAATGTCTAGTTTAAAACAAAGTCCTCTTCCCTTTCAGCTGTCTGGTGGTGTTTCTCTACACACTAGTCTAAGCAAACTTGTAAATCCCTAGAAGGAAAGGGGGTGGTAGCAGCATGTCTATCAGATATTTCTTGCACCACGATAAGCTGTGATCAGGATTCATTGTTCAGTAATAACGTAGTGCTTTGTAAGATATTATGTAGAACATAGCTAAGTAACTAGAGGCATGTGGAGACTATAAAAGATGAATGTATGGCAGGCAGCATTGTCAGCTGGGCTAGATGGAGCATTTATAAGGGATAAGTTGGAATGGTGGGGAGGGTTACTATGAGAGTGATAAGTGAGTCGGTTATTGAGCCGTTTGTGTCATTGTGACGTGTTGGGTACAAAATACGATGTGAAGAAGCATTGCTGTGTGATCTCATTTTACTTCCTGAGGCCCTAGGGTTCAGAATCTGGAAGTTGCCCTCCCTGTCCACCTTCTTTTAATCGCTTCTGTAGGTGGATCTTAAAGGTCTCCTCCTGTCCACCTTCATGACTAACACCTTGAGTGCTTATATTATTGTTCCATCTTACCCATTTTAAATCCCAGCAATGTTTTTGGTACAAGCTCTTTCGAAGAGAAAGACCTTGCTTTTCAGTACAGAATACTGGCCCTACCATTCTCAAAACTACACCAAGAAACACCAATTCAGCTGGTAATATAACAAGGCAATCAGCAATGAAGACCCACTTGGACAAAAGCTACAGTCAGGTAAATGAGATGGGAACACTAAGGTTGCCTCTAAAGCAAATGATCTGCCCACCACAAATACATGCTGGTAATGTAGGTATTTTTCATAAATCCCAAAATAAGTAAATCCCGATTAACAGTAAGCAGAGAAATTCCTTTTGAGTGTGTTCTTCATATCCTCGAAAACATTGGGCAAAAGAAATGAAATCAGATGAACAAATCAGTAGACCTCTACAAGAATAGAAATGGACCATTTGTGTCAACAAGAATAATGGGAGAAACAAGGCTATATGCTTACCTCAGTCTCAACTAATAACAGGAATGATTCAAAATGCTTAACATCTAGCAAATTACTTTGAATGCAGACATAGATGATTGCCCATTCACAAGTCAGTGGGTGGAAAACCCATGCTTTAATCAGATCCACAGGATGCCCATGAGAGATTTGTTAAAGAAAGGATATTTGCTTGAGCAGCAGAACCACGTATCTTTCTTCAAATGGTGCTACAGTAGCCTTTGCATTCATCTTCTTAGAAGCTGGCATCAAGTTACAGGTTTACTGTCTGGTATGGAAAAAGCTGGCCTCTGCTTTGAAAGTCTGAGTTCCAGAGTGACCATTCAGATTTGTTTGATGGTCTTCAGGTAAGTTGCTGTCATTCTTGAAAATGCTACAAGGTGGAGTTTCACAATGGAACACTCAGTCTTTGGGACATGTACAGATTAACAAAAAAATCTATGGAATTTTCTGAAACATGTTCCCTGTTGTTTGACAAAGAATTGCATTAATTGCAGTTTTGGAGAATTGTTTGGCTACATTTTTCTTGCTCTTTAAATTGAAATAGGATAGTTAGGAAAGAAAAATGTAGAAAATGCAGATTGTATTAAAAACACCGATCACTATGAGACGGAGAATTGTGCTATGAAGCACCTTCCTTGTTAGAGGGATAAAAGGTGGTTGTAATTCATTGCTTAGGTAACCAATTAAAACAAGAACCAGACTTTGGTGCTGTCTTTGAAGGTGTTTTTTTCAGACTGTTTCTGAAAGCACTGGCTCTTAATGAGCTTACAGAAGAAGCTGATGGACACCAGATAACCAGTGTACACTTGCACATGAGCAATTTGTTTGGCCAGCTATTTTACATTCTTCCAAGTAAGAACTGTATATATATAGATGTTTCACTCATTCACTGTTAATTAATATTTATGAAAGAGAAATTGCATTACCATATTATGTTTAGTATTGCTTAGGAATTATTTATAGTCTTGTTGTCTTTGACCTCCCTTGTTCTGATACTTCCTTTAAACTGCTGTGTGAGAGATAAGTCTTGGAGTAGAATTTATCCTGCAACCATTCCTCGAATCTTGCTCCTGTATCATCCTAATGATGGGTAGGATACACTCAGTCTTGTTAACAAGTATACATTTTTAAGAATCTCTCATGTACTTCATGATGATTTTTGTGTAGCTAATTTGGAAAGTTTCCTGTTTCCCAGCTTAATTATCCCTTGTGTTACTCAGCACATAACTTCACAGAGGAAAGAAAAGAAAAGCAATTCATTACTTCTGCTGTGAAAGTGATCCTATGACCTGCTTGATATTATCCATTGGCTGTTAGTCTACTGCAATTTGACAACACACCATGGGGGACTTTCTGACTGGTGGTTCCCCATCAGGTGCAGCCCACCCCCTACCAGTTGTCTTCTAATAGGTCCAGCTGCTGTTCATGTGGGTTCTTGAGACTGCGGCTGCTTCTTTCCCTTGGAGAGTTCCGCCATCAGAGTGAACCTGGCAATAATGACACTCATGATAGGCAGATAGAGCTCACTGAATGTGCACAGAACAAATAAAATATCAGAAAGAAGCAATCCAGAAGCTGAAAACTCTCATGGCAATCCTAGCAACAAATAAGAGGTCAGGCATAGAGATCCTGTTCCCTGTAGCTTAGTGTCTCTTTCAGTCCTGCCTTGAATTGTTGATTTTAGAAAATAAGCCCGTCAATAGTTGTTTGGAACTTGTATGACTTCAGGTTAAGATGGTGTTGAAGTTCAATTTGAGTCATATGTTCCTGCTGAACATGTATTTGTTCTCCACTGGCTATTTTCTAATGCATGCCTTGGACGATGAAAAAACCTGTTGAAAATGGTGGTCGGTAATAACAGAGATTTAAGCCCTCTACAGTCCTCTTCCTGCTGGCTCGAGATTAAAATCTAACATAAATAAATTGGATCAATATTTTCAGCAACTGAGAAAAATGAAAGGTGTCCTCATTGAAATGTATAGGTGCAAAGGAGCTTGAGAGGTAGGACTGAGATAAGAGAGGAGTCTCGTTACTCAAAAGGTTATGAATCTTTGGAGGGCTCTGCCTCAAAGGGCTGTGGAGTCTCTGTTGTTGAATGCATGTAAGTTTAGCACAGACAGACTTTTGGATACAGAGAATCAAGGAAAGATAGAGATAACATAGAACATTATAGTGCAGTACAGGCCCTTCATCCCTCGATGTTATACAGACCGGTGGAACCAATCTGAAGCTTATCTATCCTATACTATTCCATTTTGATCCATATGTTTATCCAATGACCATTTAAATGCCCTTAAAGTTGGCGAGTCTACTCTTACAGGCAGTGCGTTCCATGCCCCTACTACTCTGAGTAAAGAAACTACCTCTGACATCTGTCCTATACCTATCACCCCTCAATTTAAAGCCTTGTCCTCTCATGCTAGCCATCATCATCCAAGGAAAAAGGCTGTCACTGTCACCCTAGCTAACCCTCTGATTATCTTGTATGTCTCAATTAAGGCATCTTTCAACCTTCTTCTCTCTAGCGAAAACAGCCTCAAGTCCCTCAGCCTTTCCTCATAAGACCTTCCCTCCATACCATGCAACATCCTAGTAATCTCCTCTGAACCCTTTCCAAAGCTTCCACGTCCTTCCTGTAATGCAGTGACCAGAACTGTATGCAACATCTCCAAGTGCGGCCACACCAGAGTTTTGTACAGCTGAAGCATGACGTTGTGGCTTCAAAACTCAGTCCCTCTACCAATACTATATGCTGCCTTAACAACCCTATCAACCTGCGTGGCAACTTTCAGGGATCCATGTAACCCAGTACTCTTTATTCCTGTTGCTCCTTCCAAAGTGGATCACCTCACTCTTTTCCACATTAAACTCGATTTGCCACCTCTCAGCCCAGCTCTGCAGCTTATCTATGTCCCTCTGTAACCTTCAACATCCTTTGGCACTATCCACAACTCTACCGACCTTAGTGTTATCCGCAAATTTTACTAACCAATCCTACTATGCCATCATCCGGGTCATTTATGAAAATGACAAACAGCAGTGGCCCCAAAACAGATCCTTGCAGTACACCACTAGTAACTGAACTCCAGGGATGAACATTTCCCATCAACCACCACTCTCTGTCTTCTTTCATCTAGCCAATTTCTGATCCAAACCGCTACATCACCCTCAATCCCGTGCCTCTGTATTTTGTGCAATAGCCTAGCGTGGGGAACCTTATCAAATGCCTTACTGAAATCCATATACACCACATTAACCGTTTTACCCTCATCCACCTGTTTGGTCACCATCTCAAAGAACTCCATAAGGTTTGTGAGGCACAATCTACCCTTCACAAAACTGTGTTGACTATCCCTAATCAACTTATTCCTTTCTAGATGATTATAAATCCTATCTCTTCTAACCTTTTCCAACACTGTACCACAACCGATGTAAGGCTCACTGGTCTATAATTACTAGGGTTGTCTCTATTCCCCTTCTTGAAGGAGGGGACAGCATTTGCTATCCTCCAGTCTTCTGGCACTATTCTTGTAGACGATGATGACCTAAAGACCAAAGCCAAAGACTCTGCGAACTCCTCCCAGCAGGGAGAGCTGACACAAAAGAGAAAAAGAAGCCCAGGATCAATACAGCAAAAGTAGAGATGAGGGGAAGCAATTATAGCAATGTAGACTATGTGGAGTCAGAACCATGGTTTGCTGTTGTCTCAATATTGAGATCCAGTTCAGTCTGAGACAATAGTCAAAGAGGCAAATGGAATTGGTTTACGGAATCAGGAGTTCATTATGAGGGTTGATGATGGAAGCTTTACATTTCATAATGTTTAGTTGGAAACATTTGAGATCATCAAGGCTGGGCACTAGACAGGCTTCTGACAAAACAGGTCATGATGAGAATCGAGGATAGGTGGTGAAAAAGTGAGATTTGATGTCCTTAGTAGAAGCTGTTGGACAATGATGTGTGCCTTAAGTAGTCTGTGAGTTCTGAGCTTTTCTCATGGATTGTCACTTCCTCCGATGGTTGATTTGTTATGGTGCAGTACAAATTGATCCAGTGCTCACATGTGAATGGTGCTTTGTGTATCAATCTCTACTGCCCTAAGTTCAAGATCATCAGTGAACTTGAGTGATCTGCTGTTTTGATTCATTGCCCCAATCTGAGTTGGTAACAAAAACAGTTCATTCAGTAACAGTCTTCCTCCTTAAAACATAGATTAGCCATAGGTCAAAACAAAACATTCAACTTATTGTTTCATGCCAGCTCTCTGGATGAGAAACTCCCCAACCACTTTCCTGTATTTCCCCTGTAGCCCAGCAATACTATGGGTAATTTTGATCCCCTTATATAAGGAAAGATATTTTGTTCTTAGAGACAGGGAATCTTTTCTGCATTAAGTTCATCCTGGTTGGAGACGATTGTCTTATGAGGAGAGGTTAAGTCGGCTCATTGGAGTTTAGGAGAATAAGAGACAGCCTTATTGAAATATACAGGACTCTTAGGGGAAGTGACAGGGTGAATGTGAAGAGGTTGTTTCCCCTTGTGGGAGTGGAGAGTACCAAAGAGCATAATCACAGTAAGAGATCACACATTTAAGACAGAGGTGGAGAGGAATGTCTTCTCTCAGAGGGTAGTGAATCTGTGGAATTCTTTACACAGAGGACTGTCAAACCTGGTTTGTTAATTATATTCAAGGCTGAGAGGAATCCAAGGTTATAGGGAAAAGGCAGGAAGTTAGAGCTGAGAGTTATCAGATCAGCCATAATGTCATTGAATTCTGGAGCTACCTCAATGGACTAAAAGGCCTACTAATTGTATATCTAATGATCTTAGAATCAATATTTTCTCTTCACATGCTGACCTAATCCATTTGAAAGTCACCACTGAATTTACTACCACCACACTCCCAGACTCTACGCCAAATCCTAATCACTTGCGTTTCAGGAAGGATGTGAAGGCTTTAGGGAGGTTCATCATGGACAAAAAGTTTAGAAAGTATTTGATAGAGTTGACGGGGCCATACAGACTGGGCAGGGAGAAACTTGCTTTCAGTGGAAGAGCCTCAAGCCATAGGACAGATGAAAGAATGGTAGCATGAGGGAAAGCGGTGAGTGGTTAGGTTTGGGATGCATGATCTTGTAATGTGGTGGAAGTAAATTCAATTGTAGCTTTCATTGTTGACTGTTGTAAAAACCAGTCTAGTTCACTAATGTCTTTTAGGAAAGGAAATCAGCCACCTTCACCCTTCAGGCCTCCAGATACACAGCAAAGTGGCTGACTCTTGAATCTCTGAACTGGTCCAAGCAAGCCACTCAAAACAAGGAGCAATAAAGAACAAGCAATATGTGCTGGCCCATTCCACATCCCATGAATGAATAAAAAAAATTGATCTTGTCTTTGGAAGTGAGGGGCCCACTGAGTGTCACTTCCATGCCTTTTCCTCGGAACACCTTACCCTCCTTGCTTTTGACTGTATTCCTTGAATCCCCATATCACCATCACTTACCTTTCGACAAGGGATTAACCTTAAACCCTGACAAAGGCGAATGTGAATTACTGGGGGGACCCATTGCTCCCCCCTACAGTGGATCTGCTGGTAGTGGACAATTGTAGGCCTCTGATTAGGCAGAAGTTGTTGCATTGAAGGCAAGATTTCCATCCAACTTGAGGTTTTGCAATTAATTTTTCCCAGTGGAGCCAGGAGCACTGCCAGCAAGAATCCTGGAGTAAATCAGGGACTTAGTTCGTGGCTCCTAAAGATTGGTTCACTGCGGTTGCTGCTAGTTTTGGTGGCAACTTTTGAAACTTGCACCACCTTCAGTAAATTCCTCCCTCAACCTCTATTTATAAAGCCCAGAATTTTATATGCAATTTTAGCCACTTTCTCAATCTGCCTGCCAGGTCTCTGTGTCTACATCCTCTATAGAATTGTAACCTTCACTTTAAATTACTTTTCCTCATTCTTCCATCTATCACAGTGGAATTTTTTATAACATGTTTCAACATACTGCAAATGTTCTTATAATATGGGGATTTCATGGCATTAGATTTCATCTGCCACATGTTCTCTTATTCCATCATGCTCCTCATGGTTCACAGTTAATCCAATTAGTGTTCTGTACACCCATGTCTAGGTCATTAATATGTAGCAAGGAAACAGTGGTCTGAGTACCAACCTCAGGGAAATGCCAATGTACACCATCTCCAAGTCCGAAAAACAGCTGTTTACCATGCTAAGTTTCCTGTTACTCTGCCAACCTGACACCCAATTTGTCACTAACCCTTTTATTTAATTTTGCTAACAAGCCTGTCCTGTGACGTTTTAAATTTTCCGTCTACTGACGCAGTGTCTTTCATAGATAAACTGCAGCACAGCAACTCAAATAGGCACATTTGAGCACTTTCCAAACCAGTCACCACCATGACCTCAAAGGACAAAGGTAACAGACAAATGGGAGCATCACCTACTATATCCTCTCTGAGCCATATGGCTTCCTGAGCTAAAAGTATATCACTGTTCCTTAAGTGTAACTGGGCCAAAATCCTGGATTTCCCTTCCTCTTGTATATCTATGCCAGATGGAGTGCAGTGATACCATGTGGCTTACCATCACCCCCCTCAAACACAATTAGGTAACAAAAGCTGACCTTATGTAGATGCACACCTCCCAGAAAAGAATAAACAAATGCTTATTGGAAGTCCACATATACCACATCAAACACAGTGCCTCCATCAGCACTCTCTTACCTCATCAGCAAACTTGTATAAGTTAATTAATGTATGTTGCCTTTAAAAAAAATCTGATGCTGTCTTTCCTTCATTTTCTGCCTTTCTCTAAGTGTCTGTTAATTTTGTCTCAGATAATTGTTTTTCAAAGCTTTCCTAATACACAGGATAAATATTTTTTTAAAAAGTCAAAGAACTGCAGATGCTGGAAATTAGAAATAAATGCAGAAATTGCTGGTAAAGCTCAGCAAGTCTGGCAACATCTGTGGAGAGAAAGCAGAGTTAAAGTTTTGTGCCCAGTGACCCTCCTTCAGAAGTACTGAGGTTAAATTGACTGGCCTGTCGTTGCTGGGTTTATATTTGCATCCTTTTTTTGCACTAAGATTTGCAACATTCATGTTCCCTGGCACAGCCTCTTCATCTGTAAGGATTGGAAGATATGGCCAATACTCCTGCAATTTTCAAACTTACTTCTGTCAGCATTTTCCAGTGCAGTCCTTATCAGTAGTGGCCACTGCTAATCTTGATAATGGCTATTTTAATGATAACTAGCTTTTCTAATCGCCCTTTATTTCAATTATTAGCATATCCAATAGTTCCTATTTTCCAATAACTTCAGTAGCTTCTTCTTTAATAAAAGCATATACAATATAAATTTTTTAATCTTCCATGTGATGTGGGCATCATTGTCTGTCTAGAACGTCCTCTCTGCCAGGCAGTGCTGACAGTCCCTACTGAGTGAGGTGAATAGAATGGGCATTTAAGAATCAAACATATTAGTGACCTTGAGGGGTTTTTATGGCAATCTATTATAGACTCATGGTTGCTGTTACTGGCATACCTTTCTAATACAGATTTAATTACTTGAATTCTAAATTTCACTGGTGGCCATGGTGTGATTGGAGCCCATGTACCAGAGAATTAGCCTCAGTTTTTGGATTTCTAGCCTAGTAATGTTACTATTACAGCACCATCGCTGTATGGCACCTTAACCATGACCTCTGCTCCATACATGTGTCTTCTTTCTTGATACCTAATTGACCCCACTAATCAATCTTTTACCATTTATATGTATATGGAAGACTTCAGTTTCTCTTCTACCTGAGTTGCCAGTCTCTTCTCATTCTTGCTTTTTACCTTTCATATTCTTCAACTCTAATGAATTAGATTCTGTCCTTGGCTCCTCAGGAATATCTACCCTGCCAAATACTTGAATATTACCTTTAATTAGTGTGAAAAGTGAGGTCTGCAGATGCTGGAGATCAGAGCTGAAAATGTGTTGCTGGTTAAAGCGCAGCAGGTCAGGCAGCATCCAAGGAACAGGAAATTCAACGTTTCTGATGAAGGGCTTTTGCCCGAAACGTCGAATTTCCTGTTCCTTGGATGCTGCCTGACCTGCTGCGCTTTAACCAGCAACACATTTTCAGCTATTACCTTTAATTATACTGATAATTCTAATTTTTCTTTCCTTCCCTATCTTTCCTAAAATCTTTGCATGCTTTCTTACTGTTCCTTGTCCTCATACCATGTACTTCTCAATTCTTCAAGTACCTTGTTTTTACTACCACTAATGCTATTCCTGGTGCCCAGATCAGCTGCCAAATTAGTCTAAACCCTCCTCAGTTGCACTCCCCAAGCTGCTCAATGGGGACATTGTTCCTAAGCTCCCTTTGATTGAAACTATTTCAGCCTGTACAAATCTCATCACCCCAAAAACAATTTAAATATTCAAGGAATTAAAAACTCTGTCTTCTGCGCCATGTCTCCAGCCAATTTTTGCATTTTTTTCTATTTCTACATTCCCTAGTATGTGGCTAAAAGGAAACCAGAGATAATAATTACTTTTGAGGTGCTGCTTGCTAGTCTCTTTCCTAGTTTCCGAAATCCTCCGACAGGATCTCCTTCCTCTGTCCAACCATGTTATTGATCCTGATATGTACCTTGACTTCTGATTATGTGTCTCTCTCTTGTCTGAACAATCTGATGCCACTCCGAAGCATCCCTGAACTAAGCACTAGGGAGCTGGAATACTATCTTGGATAGAGGTCTGTAGCCCAGAAGTGGCTGTCTGTTCTCATGATTGCAGCATTCTCTATCACTATTACTTTTTCAATTTTCTTTCTTCCCTGGTGTATACCTGCAATTTACCAAAATAGGCTTCTGCAAAATTATTATAGTCAAGCAATGCAACATAACAACACACCTTATCTGTTAACTGTTACCTCCCAGAAGCTAACACCCACAAAGGTACATAAAAGGAAAAATTTAAATCTTTGAAAAGGCAGTGACCCAAAATGCCATTACTTACTCACATAATGAGGATACTGCATGACATGACAGGACCCACATTACCCATTCACAACCTTGTCGATCAGGACTTTGATAGCCAAACAGTACACAGGTATGATGAGGAATAGAGCTAAGTTTGAGCATAAAATACTGTGATTCACAAATTAGTATAACATCTTCACATATAAAACAATTTATGTTTCAATAAAAGAGAAGTCAAGCATTTTTGAAAACAATGATCACAATTATATTTATGTTTCTCGGTGTTTAAAGTCTTTTAGTTCAGCTATATGCCTGCTCCAATCGTTCCACTCTTCAACAAACAGTATGCAGCTTATAGTCCATCTTACAATATCTAGATTCAATAGCTTGGCATTTTTCAAAGTTTATTTTCTTTTGCACTTACAGCAGAAGTGCCTTCTCCATTTTAACACAACAATACATGCCTGGGTGTTTTCAGAAAAAAAAGTCTAGATCATTAAATATAATAGGTCTCAGCTGCAGTTATGATCACTGAAGCGTGCACACAATTCATCACAGCAAATTAGGTACATCTACGAAATGTAAGTGTCTCTGAGAAAATCTTAAGAAAAATGCCAACACAAAACTGTATGACCAAAATCATCATTTTGCTTAAAATGTTTCTTGAATATTATTAGGCAAAATAACATTTTTATAGAAAATATACACATTTTTTGTTCACAGTCCATGCATTAAAATTAAATAATCACTGGATGGATATCTCTCTGCATACATAATTTATTTATTTAAAGTATCTTGTCTACTGTTAAAGATATGAAAGTCTAAACAGTTAACATTTTAGTGACAAATATTTGAATACAAAGCCCTCATACTTGTCAAATATTCCTGGCATGGGTTCAGATAATTGTCCTTTTTTAACGCATCTTGTTTATGGCATATAATAAATTAACCCAATTGTTTCTTAACTAAAGGCTCTTGAGATAAAATAAATGCCTTAAAATTGGTCATTTGTTTTCCATTCTGTTTAGTTGTGATGCTGTTTAGCATGCATTTATTAATTGCATTAAGATTTTACCTTTTTTCTCTGCTGCATAAATCCTTTTGGAGTACCTTTCCTAATGTCCATAATACGCTAGTTACAAAATAATTTAATCACAATATAATTTACATTATGTGTATTGTGCTGAATATTATAAAGTAGAAACCCACTAGCTCTTTTTTTCGTAAATCTTTATGGATTAAACTAAACACAATAATCTTGTTCTCATGTATTGGTGTTAATCTTCCTCTTATACCTAAATCCTGAAACATGTCTCCAACCAAGTCTGGAAAAGTATATTCCCTAAAGTTTACACTTTCCTTATAAAATATTACTACCATTTTATTTCCACATTGCTAGAGGGGAAGGAGGAGGCCTGAACTCCCATGAACCATTGCATTATTTATAATGCTTGTCAGCACAGTGTTGAGTATTTTCAGAACATAAATGCTGTGACAATATCTGTGATCTAATAGTTTGCACAACTTTAATATAGCATGAAATACACATTGTGTTCTTGGCAATACTGAAGTATAAAGTAAATTGGCTTTTTGTTACTCCATCTTATCACAATATACTTAACAAAGAGGAAAGTGTTTTAGTTTTGGTGGCTTTTCATTATTTGATGTAAATAGACATTTTTGCAGACTATCATGTTTATCCTTTAAAAAGCAATTTTATAGTATACAGCAGAGTTTATCAACTTCGTTTACTAAATATAGCATTAGAATGTTGATCAATAGGGAACTGAGGAATTATTTTTACTATAATTCCCAGAATAAAACATTGATGTCAAAAAATTTTTCGGAGGCCAGGAGAAATCCATCTCCTCCTTCCTGGAATTACATGGACCATAATTTACACTTGTATGCTGTTAAATAGATTCATGGTTCTGAAGGGTTAGTGGTCATGTTAGAGTGGCTCCACTCATTCTAATAGCATCATGCAAAGTCTTTGTGTAGAAGATGAGAAGTCCTGCTGTAGCTTTCAGAGGGAACCGATATTAGTAGGACCTCCCTCAGGTCCTACTAAACATATCTGATCAAATTAGTTTACTTATGGCTATCATGCAATTAACCTCCTTATCTAAGAAGGTCTACTCAGTGGTAACTTATCCTATACCAATGATCTCTGGGTAGGGCCAAAACAAAACAAAAACAAAAGGATAAACTGGTGTCAATGAATTACCTCAAAACGACCCTTAATCATTACAACTTACTTATGGGAAATGCTCACAGTACCGTCGATTCTGATATAACGCAACAGTTCTGTTTGCTTGCAATCCCACGTTGTAAGAAGCCTAATAGCCAATACAGTTGGAAAGTTTGCGTTCTACAAATAATGGTCTAAATTCTTCAATTGCGTTATAGCCAATTCGTGTTGAAGAAACAGGCGTTATGGCAGAACCGACTGTACCAGCAGTCGTCATCTGGGAAAATATCACAGTGCAATAGTGTGCATCCAACCTTCACCATGAGCAGAATAAATACAGAAGACCCTGAAGTAAAGGAAATTTTTCACACAAATTAATGTGACACTTTAAGAGCATTACTGCCTTCAGAAGACAGTCAGCAGCTGAAATGCAGTTCCTGGCAGAAAGAGACAGCTGGAGCTGTGGAAGCAGCAAAAAGGAAAGCTCAGTCCTCCAAAGTCAAAACTTCTTTCAGAAGCTAGTAAGAAGTGTGAAAGCAAGAGTGTGGGTTACAAAAAGAGAGAAAAGCCAGCCATACTTAGAAGATGCAGAAGTCTTTGTGAAGAACGTTCCATTAGAACCAAGTGATATCGCCAGGAGATAAAATTAGAGATCTTTATGGGAAAAGTGAATAAGTTTTGAGAAACGGCATAAAGAGAAGAATGGGAAGACAAGGCAGTGTGAAAGAACGTTCTCATCGTCACAATTAATATTGGCATCATTGACATTCAACTTCAAGAGGTGCAGCTTCAATGAACAGTGAAAGGGCCACTAAATAAATTCAGACCAGTGTTATAGCATCAGAAAGGCCTCAGAATTTCTTTAAGATGAAAATAAACAATTTCGAACTAATCTAGTGTAAAAGATCAGAAGATAAAGGTTAGGAAGAATGAATGATGTAAAATAGCCTGGATTTAGTAATTAAGCTATAACATCAATGGGAAGATTATAATTATAAAAATAAATAAAATATTTATATTTAGCCTGAGAACTTTATTTAAATACTTGGGTGGTGGGAAAGTATTTGGTGATTTTTACTGTAAAAGATGGCAAAATATCCACTTAACTCAGGACTAAGTGGTTCAGGTGGCACCTTTGGAAAAAGTATGTAAATTCAGTAAGTATTACAGAATTCAATATTACAAAGAACAGATTTAAAAAGCACAGAAGCAATAATTCATTGCTGAAAAAAAGTTAATTAAATTGAAGGCTTTATTGAATAATTTAATATGCTATTACAGAAATACAGGACTAAAATAACTGGCAAATAGAAAACACCACAACACTGTTATATTATTGAAGTCTTAAAATCTCTTGCAAGAGAATTTTAAATAGTATTTGTGAATACAAGGACAAGTTCAAGGAAGTCTAGATTTCAAGCAATGTTGAATTGCTCCAGAATTAAAACAATTTTACAACGATAGGATTACTCAGCTCATTGAGAAGAAATGGAAAATATTTTAATACTTTGTAACAGATTCAAGGTGGATTATACAAAGCATAAGATTGGATTTCATGGAGGCAACAGTTCAGATAGTATGGTCATGCCTCAAAAGCAAACACTAAGTACAGATTAGCACATCGATACAGAGGTGCAGGAAACTAGAAGGTTGTACACGCAAATATCTTAACAGGGTAGTGCAGTCCTCTTTCGAAAGGATAACTGAGGTGTTTATAGGGGAAATTGTTGATCCTAACTATCAGTAATTCATAGAACATGTCTATGGTCGTGAACTATTTATTAAATGTAAGGTTGATGCAAGTGCTGAGGTCAGTAACTTATCAGAACAGTTACAATGGCTGAAGAAGCCGAAGCTACAGCCAACAGTTATGAGATTATATGACTTAGATCTTAGGGGAAAGTAGCATGCACAACCAAGTTTCTGGTATCAAGACTGGCTCTAATTTAGTGAGGGACACCTTGGGTTCCAACAGATTGATTGTATTAGAGGACTGTCTAGTCCGAGGCACAGACAGACGTTTCTGTGGCCAGCAGTGAAAAATCGAAATGGTGTGTTGTCTCTCTTGTGCCAGGATCAAGAATGTCTCAGAGAGGGTACAGAATGTTCTCAAAGGGGAGAGGGGCCAGCAGGTGGTCATTGTCCACATTGGAAACAATGACATATGGAGGGAAAAGGATGAGATTCTGAAGGGAGATTACAGAGAGTTAGGCAGGAATTTATAAAGGCGGTCCTCAAGGGTAGTAATATCTGGATTACTCCTGGTGCTGTGAGCTAGTGAGGGCAGGAATTGGAGGATAGAGCAGATGAATGCATGGCTGAGGAGCTGGTGTATGGAAGGAAGGATTCACATTTTTGGATCATTGGAATCTCTTCTAGGGTAGAAGTGGCCTGTACAAGAAGGATGAATTGCACCTAAATTGGAAGGGGACTAATATGTACTGGCAGAGAGATTTGCTAGAGCTGCTCAGGAGGATTTAAACTAGTAAGGTGGGGGAGGGGGTCGGAAACCCAGGGAGGTAGTGAGGAAAAAGATCAATTTGAGACTGGTACAGTTGAGAACAGAAGCGAGTCAGTCAGGGACAGGGTAGGACTAATAAATTAAACTGCACTTATTTCAATGCAAGGGGCCTAATAGGGAAGGCAGATGAACTCAGGGCATGGTTAGGAAAATGGAACTGGGATATCATGACAATTACAGAAACATGGCTCAGGGATGGACAGGACTGGCAGCTTAATGTTCCAGGACACAAATGCTGTAGGAAGGACAGAAAGGGAGGAAAGAGAGGAGGGGGGTTGGTGTTTTTGATAAGGGATAGCATTACATCTGTACAGAGGGAGGATATTCCTGGGAATGCATCCAGGGAAGTTATTTGGGTGGAACTGAGAAATAAGAAAGAGATGATCACCAATTTGGGATTGTATTATAGACTCCCTAATAGTCAGAGGAAAATTGAAAAACAAATTTGTAAGGAGATCTCAGTTATCTGTAAGAATACTAGGGTGTTATGGTAGGGGATTTTAACTTTCCAAACATAGAGTGGGACTGCCATAGTATTAAGGGTTTAAATTTAAATGGGTTTGTTCAATGTGTGCAAGAAAATTTTCTGATTCAGTATGTGGATGTACCTACTAGAGATGCTGCAAAACCTGACCTCGTGGGAAGTAAGGCAGGGCTGGTGACTGAGGAGTCAGTAGGGGGAGCATTTTGGAGCCAGCGACCATAATTCTATTAGTTTTTAAATAGTGATGGAAAAGGATAGACCAGATCTAAAAGTTGAAGTTCTAAATTGGAGGAAGGCAAATTTTGATAGTATTAGGCAAGAACTCTCAAAAGCTGATTGGAGGCAGATGTTTGCAGGTAAAGGAACGGCTGGAAAATGGGAAGCCTTCAGAAATGAGATAACGAGAGTCCAGAGAAAGTATATTCCTGTTAGGATGAAAGGAAAGGCTGGTAGGTATAGGGAAGCTGGATGACTAGAGAAATTGAGGGTTTGGTTAAGAAAAAGAAGGAAGCATATGTCAGGTATAGGCAGGATAGATCAAGTGAATCCTTAAAGTATAAAGGCAGTAGTGTACTTAAGCGGCAAACCAGGAGGGCAAAAAGGGGACTTGAGATAGCTTTAGCAAATAGGGTGAAGGAGAATCCAAAGGGTTTTTACAAATACATTGAGGGCAAAAAGGTAACTAGGGAAAGAATAGGGCCCCTCAAAGATCAGCAATGTCGTCCTTATGTGGAGCCACAGGAGATGGGGAAAATACTAAATGAGTATTTTGCATCAGCGTTTACAGTGGAGAAGGACATGGAAGACATAGAATGTAGGGAAATAGATGGTGGCATCTTGAAAAATGTCCATATTACCGAGGAAGAACTGTTGGATGTCTTGAAACACATAAATCCCCAGGACCTGATCAGGTGTACACTAGAACTCTGAGAAGCCAGGAAAGTGATTGCTGGGCTCCTTGCTAAGAAATTTGTATCATCAATAGTCACAGGTGAGGTGCTGGAAGACTGGAGGTTGGCTAACGTGGTGCCACTGTTTAAGAAGGGTGGTAAAGACAAGCCAGGGAACTATGGATCGGTCAACCTGACATCGGCGGTGGGCAAGTTGTTGGAGGGAATCCTGAGGGACAGGATGTTCATGTATTTGGAAAGGCAAATGCTGATTAGAGGTAGTTAACATGGCTTTGTGCAAGGGAAATCATGTCTCGCGAATATGATTGAGTTTTCTGAAGAAGTAACAAAGGGAATTGATGAGGGCAGAGAGGTAGACGTGATCTATATGGACTTCGGTAAGGCGTTCAACAAGGTTCCTAATGGGAGAATGGTTAGTAAGGTTAGAGCTCATGGAATACAGGGAGAACTAGCCATTTGGATACAGAACTGGCTCGAAGGTAGAAGACAGAGGGTGGTGGTGGAGGATTGTTTTTTTTAGACTGGATGCCTGTGACCAGAGGCGTACCATAAGGATCGGTGCTGTGTCCTCTTCGTCATTTATGTAAATGATTTCGATGCGAGCATAAGAGGTACAGTTAGTAAGTTTGCAGATGACAGCAAAATTGGAGGTGTAGTGGACAACGAGGTAGGTTACCTCAGATTACAACAGGATCTTGATCAGATGGACCAATGGGTTGAGGTGTGGCAGTTGGAATTTAATTTAGATAAATGCGAGGTGATGCATTTTGGGAAAGCAAATCTTAACAGGACTTATACACTTAATGGTAAGGTCCTAGGGAGTGTTGCTGAACAAAGAGACCTTGGAGTGCAGGTTCATAGCTTCTTGAAAGTAAAGTCTCAGGTATATAGGATAGTGAAGGTGTTTGGTATGCTTTCCTTTATTGGTCAGAATATTGAGTACAGGGATTGGGAGGTCATATTGTGGCTGTACAGGGCATTGGATAGGCCACTTTTGGAATATTGCGTGCAATTTTGGTCTCCTTCCTATCATAAAGATGTTGTGAAATGTGACAGGGTTCAGAAAAGATTTACAAGGATGTTGCCAGAGTTGGAGGATTTGAGCAATAGAGAGAGGTTGAACAGGCTTGGGCTGTTTTGCCTGGACTGTCAGAGGCTAAGGGATGACCTTGTAGAGGTTTGTCAAATAATGAAGGGCATGGATAGAGTAAATAGACAAAGTCTTTCTCTTGTGGTGGGACAGTCCAGAACTAGAGGGCATAGGTTTAGGGTGAGAGTGAGAGGTGAAAGATATAAAAGAGACCTAAGGGGCAACTTTTTCAAGCAGAAGTGGTACTTGTATGGAATGAGTTGCCAGAAGAAGTGGTGGAGGCTAGTGCAATTGCAACATTTAAAAGGCATCTGGATAGGTATACGAATAGGAAGGGTTTGGAGGGATATGAGCCAGGTGCTAGCAGGTGGGACTAGATTGGATTGGGATATCTGGTCGGCATGGACGAGTTGGACCGAAGAGTCTGTTTTCATGCTGTACATCTCTGTGACTATCTGACTCTATGTGGAATAATTGTCAAAAGTATAGATGTGCTCTATGTTACAAGTAGTGCAAGGAAGTTGAAGATCAGAATCAACAATCTTCACTTTTGAACCTGTGTGTGTCATGATCTCAACTTCCCAAGGAAAGTAGAAGGACTTCAACTAATCCCCGAAAGCAACTGACCAGGAACGACTAATCATTGCTGAAAGATCTGAAGGTAAAACTGAGTAGAGTTTGCCAGAAGAAAGCAAGAATGAGCAGCGCAACCCACCTGAGCTCATTGTCAACTCTTTAAATGAAGATGTCTAGACAGCTCAATAGTCTGCTGAACAAATTGCTAAAACATAACAGTCAATACCAGTGAAAGAGAGTGCTGAGTAAACTGCGTCTTCTTTTTAAAAAAAAAGTTTACTTCACTCGTCAAACAGCTACAGGAAGTGACTAAAGATCCCCAGCCTCATCAATAATGGGAGTGAGGTAAGCAGCATATCACTCCATGGGAGCCAGCACAACATCCACAGATTCTGAACACGATCACGAACAAAGGATTGCCTGATCCAGAATCAAGAATACTACAAGAAAGAAAGTATTTATTTCAACACAGCAGCAGTCTTTCACAGAGGAAAGTCCAGAGAGTCAGGGTCCTCCAGCTAAAGTAGTAGGCTTACTAAAAATGTTTACAAAGAACAAGATCCTCTGTGAAGGATATCTGATAGATTAAAGGTGTTTCAATGGAGAAAGGATCCACAGTTGAGAACAAGGGTCAACAGTTTTCAAGCAAGAGATATACCATTCTGCCAAGCCCAAAGGATTCTGAGCAACATGTGATATGTTTAGACTGCCTACATTTGTGAAGTCTAAGAGTTGGGGAGATAGTATACTTCACTCCGAGCTGTGAGGCTGGGCATGTGTAGCCACTCTGAAGGTCCATGCACAGCCAACCCCATTCACAAAAATAGTTTAGGCTTAAATACCTGACTCATGTTTGTAATATGTTTACTCCCATATCTTTCCATCTTTGCAATGCACTTTGTTCATTTAGAGAATCAGGTGTGATTGATCTAAGATTCTGCATATGAACATTGCTTCAATTCACTGGATTGATCTTCCACGTATCCTTAGATGGGCAAGATACCAGTTTCTCAGTTTTAGGCTTATCCATTCAATTAAGCAATTGCTGGCTAAAATTATCTCACCTTGGTGTGAGTCTTGAAGTATTGATCACTGATGATGTTCATGTTTACTTACTGAAACAGAGAGCAAATTGGGCTCCATAAATCCATGAGGAACATGAGTAGGCCATTTAACCCTCGGATCTGCTCCGCCATTCAGTAGGATCATGGATGATCCAACATTTCTTATGTCTACCTTCCTGTCCTTTCCTCATAACATTTGATTCCCCTATCGAGTATTTCAAAATTTGAATTCTGGCTGTTGTCAGAAGCAGCAAATATATTTTGTTTTTGTTAACTACAAAATGGCTTTTCAGTTTAAAATATCACAACAAGATGGCTGCAAGTTATGATTTGACTTTGTGAACCTGTACTGCTGCTTTGCTGTTTTAGCTGTAATAGAAGATAAGGCAAACAATAGAGTTTTCATCAAATGAATTATGAACCATTAATTAACCACTCAAACTAACCTTGAACTGCTAGCATGAGATGATGATCTACGTAAACCAAGAACCGTTTCCCAGGAAATATCGTTGGATTAGCCTGTCAATCAAGTCGGTTGATTGGTCTTTTCTTGTTATTAAGGCTGTACTGTTTCTTGAAAAACATATAAAAAATGCTTATTGTTCAATTGTAATTGCACAATTTTGCCACGGAGCATGGAAGCTTTAATCTCTGTGTTGCTGGACAGAATTGCGTTAGGCTGCCTTACTTTATTAAATTGATAATCTTGCTTTATGCAGACCGGATTCCGTTGATTCTTTGACTGATCTCAAAGCCAAGGGGTCCCACCTGGGATCTAAATCTTCACTATGATCAAGAATATATCAATCTCTCAGCCTTAAATATACACAGCTCTCTGTGACAAGGATTTCCAAAGACACTCAACCCTCTGAGAAAGAAAATACCTCCTCATTCAGTCTCAAAGCGTTTCCCCTTTAGTGAATTGAACTGAATTGAATTAAAATTATTGTCACATGTACTGAGGCACAGTGAAAAGCTTTTTAGCCTGAGACTGTGCCCTCTAGTCCTGGACTCTCCCATGAAAGGAAACATCTCCTTAGCATTTACCCTGTCAAGTGCCTTATGAATTCTGTCTGTTTCAATGAGATCAACTCTCATTCTTCTGAATTCTAATGAGCTGGGTCCCAACCTGTGTCACCTTTACCATAAGATAATCCCTCCATAGTTCTGTAGCTGTGAGGTCTCTTAAAGTACAAAGCTAGTGTCCATGACTTGCATGTGCACTTAAATGAAAAGTGTACTGGATCCTACATATGCAAAACCCTCTTTCCAAATATATTCTAATGACTGTCTGTGGCATGGATACCAGGCAGATTATAGCTGTCAGCAGGAGACAGTTTCTATGGAACAGTTGACTAAAGTGTTGTAACATTGAAGAAGTTTCTTTGCACATTTATCCAGAGCCACAATAACAGCAATCTGAGCTTCCAGTGAATGTTGTTTGTGCTGCAGTGGAAGCTGAGATATCAGCCATCAGATTATGCACCATGTCAGTATTTAACATCAGACTGAAGTCTCTGATCACTGTATGTTCACCAAGCTGTATTGCTAACTTGGCTCAATTCTTTATGCCACGTCGATGCTGGTACCATGTTGCTTGACATTGAATGCATGTATCCTGATACAGTATGCATTTTGGTCTATGCACAGATCTACTTCCTTTGGCCCAGTCCTCATCTGAGTCCTGTATATGTTTTGTCTTCCAGTGAGTTGGCACCTTGAATGTCCTTGGCTCCAGGTACTTGTGTTCACTTGTCATGTTTAGATCCCACCTATCTAAACTTTGTGTCAGTTTCTGAACTGGCAGCTGTGCTGGGGAACTCACTTGATAGTGCTTCTTCGTCTTTACTTCTTGTTTCTCATGTACTGACTAGGTAGCTGCCAAAGCTTGAGGATTGAAATGAAAAGGAAACAAAGACTGTGCTAGGCAGGAGAGGAGAAAGTAAAATGAGTGCATGCACCATCTGCAGCTGGTACATCAATAGAGATTGAGGGATGAAAGGATGAGGTTAGACAAGGAGAATCAGCCATACAGATCTTCTAATCTTCAATGGTTTCAGCCCCCTTGATTATCACAGCCTCAGCAATGGCCCTTCCCCCCCCCCCCCCTCCCAATGTCCACTCCGAGGGAGGAAATGTCTCTTTCCTACCAGTAAACTCCTGCAGTCTCCTCCTGTGCACTGCTTCCTTTCTCTAGAAAGAGGGAAATGTGCGTGTGTAATACAATATGTTTGGATGATGTGGCTGTCATAGATGAATAGTTGCTAGCATGCAAAAGCTTTGAGATTTAAGTTGGTTTGAGAACAGGACTTAAAACCAGTCTTGTGGGTGTGTGTGAAGTTGAGGTAGAGCAAAAGAATGTTAGGTGTGAGTCCTGTATGTTAGAAAGTGTTAGTAAGAGATAGGAATGTAGTGAATTGACAGTGGATATTGATAGTCATGCAGCTGGTAGGATATAAGATGCATTAACTTATGTGAGACCATTCAACTTCTTCCTGCACTGTATCCTGGTCCTTAGTCTCACTTCTCGCATTAATCTCTGTCACGATCTTTTGTGGTGGGCCCTTGAGTATTTGTGTAGAGGCTGACTCTCTCAGGATTGAGGATTTCTCTTGTGTTCTTTCTGTCCCTTCCAACAGGATTTCCAGGGCAGTGTCCAAAAACCTTTTCGCGCACACTCTCCTATGGTTAACATTGTTCCATTGCACAATGTTTAGAATAATTTCCACATCACTGTAAGCCACAATACACCTCCCCCTTTAAAAGATATAAGCTAACTTTAATTAGTGCTAGGGAGTAACAATGTTGGACTCCCTGCTGATTTGTGCAGCCAATAAATGATGCAGGAAAGTCTAGCTCTATGCAGATAATGTGGCATTGAGCAGACTGCAGGAACTTGTTATATCTACAGTCAGCTTGTGCAAGTTAATCACACATCATCATCTCAGCACCCATTATCAGGCGTTACTCAATTTGACTTCCATGTGGTTGCGGTGTCAATCATGGCTCAGTTGATGACACTCACATTCAGTCAGCAGGTCCTGGGTTCAGCCACTTGGACTTAGAACAAAAAAGTTGAGCCTAACATTCCCAGTGTGATAATGACCAAATGCTGTACTGTTGGAGGTGCTGCCTTTCAAACAAGGCATAAGACCAAGGTCATACTTACCCTCTGAGACACTACTTCAAAGGGAAGTAAGCTATCCTTAGTGTTCTGATCAATATTTACCCCCTCAGTGAACATTATCAAAGAATTTTTTTGTTAATCACTTGGCTGCTGTTTGTATCATTCAATGACTCCTCTTCACAGCTCATCGTGGTATAAAATATATCTCATAAGTTTTAAGCCTCCATCCTCCTTTCTGATAGGGATTTACAGTATTCTGTTGCATCTAATGTGGTAGAGGAAGTCAACCATGTAGTCAAATTAGAAGGAGGTATACTCTTTAACCATATATAATGTATTGCATGATGGCAACCAGGTTTCAGTTGCACATTGGTATGATGGGCATAGTTACTGAGACTACAAGGGAGACCATCTTACTCATTTCAGAACCAAAAATGTTTCCTGGCCTGATCTGACGTCACCACATTGGAAAGTGCTTAATGCAGTTCTCATAATTATCTGTTTCAGATTCTTCCAATCTCATGTAATATCTCTCTCCTCCTGCCACCCATCTCCCCATACACACCTCCCCCAATACCCTAAGCTTTATTCCTAATAGTAATGTTATGCAATTGTGTCCATGATTGCATTTACCACAACGCTAGTCTCTGTCTAAGTCTCTTCAGACCTGGAACATTGTAGGCCACTGGAGTGAAGATTGTTGACTTTGACTCTCTTCTGGACATCAGATTCAGGACTCTGGTCACTGTTCACCAAGCATGATTGCAGCATGAAGTACTTCAGGTGTGTATTCTCTTAATGGCTTTCCTGAATTAATCCCACTCTTCATGGCTCAATAAGACAAATCCTGTTCCTGAAACGGATTTCCCTAAATGATTCCCACTGTCTGCAGCACGACTAATAATCTCTGTTACTTCACAGTATTTTGCTGGACATGCTTCCTGCCTCTATTGCGATTTAAGTAATGGAATTCCTAGTTTTTCTGTGGTCTTAAAAGCATCCGAACATCCTTCTTTCCTTAGGTTTGTCCATATATGCATTAACTTGTCCCTTTATTGCTTTAATTCTGGACCTGCAATGTTCCTGGATATGTGATCTCATTGTAAATCATTTCTGTGCTCGACAATTTCCTTTATATTTTAATGCTTCTTCATGGTGGCCACTCTCTGGTGGTGATGCCCAATCTTAGCTGCAAGCACTTTGCTTACTTCTAGCTTTTCCAGCCTCAGCCACCAGGGATTTCAACTTTACCCATAGAACCTTTGATGTCTGTTTGCTCTTTGGCTAAACCTTGACTTGACTGCTCTGACAGATTAGTCAGCATCTGCGACAATCTGTGACAATCTCGATGTGACCAGAATTCCAGCTTCATGGAGGTTCTAGTTCACACTCACTGCTCTGCAGCAGTTGCCAGGTCCGAAATGATTTTGTTTATCATAGACTGTCTTATTGACTCTTGCCACCAGGTTCTTTTCAGTAGGATATTGAATGTTCAACACCTTCAGATGCTAACTGTCTAATTGACCAGCTTCTTTAAAGCTGTGTCAGTAAAATCTTCAGATCTCCACGGCTGCCAGCTAAATAGAGACTTGCCACTTGCCACCATGACGTATGATAAATCCTCCTCACAGCTCATCATAGTGTCAGATACATTGGGTAGATTTGCTGCCAGCACCCTCTTTCCTGGGCGGGATTTACAGGGCCTGTTTGATGCTGTGTGGTACAGGAAAACCACCAGGTGGTCTAATGAGAAAAGGCTCTTATTTTAAGCAAAGTATTGTTTATTGCATGTAACAACTCAGTAAAGTTACATTTCTACACTTGACCCTATAACTTAGAATACAGGAGGGACTTTGATATTAGGTTTTATTTATTCAATGTCCAAAACTGTTCCCCTGTTTGAGTCCATGTGACATTTTCAGATTGGGCTGTGTTTAATACATTCTTCCACATTAACTCTGTGACACCCTTACGTCTTCATACAATAGAGTACCAGGTGCAAATTTGCTGTTGTGATTTCTACGTTATAACAGCTGTATATATTTAAATATAAATGTCAATCAGACATTGTATGATATCCAACCATTGTAAATTATTAATGCAAGTCTTTCTTTCTCTTCTATTGGAGCATTTTAACTGGAAGAGTAAATGCAGTCAGGCCTCCATACTAAAGCAAGGCAAAAATTTTATTAAAAGTGATTCATATCCCAGAAACCTTTTAATACTTTTACATGCTGAAACCAAAATTCACCAGCCTGCTGGGTGCATATTAAAGATGTCAAGGTGGTGTTTGAACAAAAGTGAAGAGGTATCATGGGTTTTTAAAAAATTATTCATTCTTGAGATGTGGGTGTCACTTGTTAGGCCAGCATTTATTACCCATTCCTAATTGCCTAGAGAGCACTTAAGAGTCATCCACATTGCTGTGTGTCTGGAGTGACGTGAAGGCTCGACCAGGTAAGGAAGGCAGAATTCCTTCCCTAAAAGGATATTGTGAATCAGATAGATTTTTATGACAATTGACAGTGGTATACAGTTGCCAAATTATTCCAGATTTTTACTGAATTCAAATTTCACCATCTGCCATTGAGGGATTTGAACCTACATCCTCAGCATATTAGCCTGGGGCCCTTTCTTACCAACTCAGTAGCATTACCACTACACCATCACCTCCCCATGACAATATCCTTCTCCTACAAATGCAACTTAAAAATTAAATTTAGTGACCAGTTATCCCTTTTCAGTTTGTGAGGCAATGTTATCACAAGATGACTGCATACAAAATTATCACTGAATTGTTTTTGCTGAAGAGCTATTGATTGAAATATTTTGAGCCTCACTAACATAAACGTTCAATATAAATACAAGGAGTATTATTGCAATATTATTGTGTGCTGATAAAGGAAGTGTTTGGGTGAAGTTGCCAATGTTTTTCCCCCTGGTAAGGAAGTCCATAACGAGAGGGCACAGGTTTAAGGTGAGAAGGAAAAGATTTAAAAGGAACTGAGGGGCAACTTTTTCATGCACAGGGTGGTGTGTATATGGAATGAGCTGCAGAAGAAATGCTCGCGACAGATGCAGTTACAACATTTAAAAGACATTTGGACAGGTACATGGACAGGAAATGTTTGGAAAGATATGAGCCAAATGCAGTCAAATGGGACGAGATTAGAAGGGCCTGTTTCTGTCGTGTATACTTCCATGACTACCTCCTAAACTGAAACCATACGATTCTGTTTTCTTGGCTATAAATCAACTGCATGTAGAAAAATAATATTTTTGTTATAGTATGAAAAATACAGCAGGAAGTTGATGTCTTGTGCATCATTCTATTCAATGTCATTTTTACAAAATCACATCCAAAGAAAATTGCATGGTAGCTCTGCATCTACCTCATTCTAAACCGTCTGCATGGCAAGTCTGCTCTTTAAAAGCATCATCATGTATGAGAGAACGTTTCACTTCTTGCATTAATGATCTAGATGAAGGAACTGAGGATATTCTGGTTAAGTCTGCACGGTGGCACAGTGGTTAGCATTGCTGCCTCACAGCGCCTGAGAACCAGGTTCAATTCCCGACTCAGGCGACTGACTGTGTGGAGTTTGCACGTTCTCCCCGTGTCTGCGTGGGTTTCCTCCCACAGTCCAAAGATGTGCGGGTCAGGTGAATTGGCCATGCTAAATTGCCCGTAGTGTTAGGTAAGGGGTAAATGTAGGGGTATGGGTGGGTTTCGCTTTGGCGGGTCGGTGTGGACTTGTTGGGCCGAAGGGCCTGTTTCCACATTGTAAGTAATCTAATCTAATAATACAAAAATAGGCATGGACGAGTTGGACCAAAGGGTCTGTTTCCGTTTTGTACATCTCTATGACTCTAGGTACTTGGACAGGTAGCATTGAGGAGGCGGGGAGGCTGCAAAAAGATTTGGGCAGGTTAGGAGAGTGGGCGAAGAAGTGGCAGATGGAATAGAACATGGGAAAGTATGAGGTCATGCACCTTGGGAAGATGAACAGAAGCATGGATTATTTTCTAAATGGGGAAAAAAATTCAGAAGTCTGAAGTGCAAAGAGACTAGCGAATTCTAGTCCAGGATTCTATCAAGGTAAACTTGCAGAATGAGTCTGTAGTTAGGAAGGCAAATGCAATATTAACATTTATTTCGAGAGGACTTGAATATAAAAGCAGGGATGTACTTCTGAGGCTCTATAAGGCTCTGGTCTGACCACCTTTGGAGTAGTTTGCGCAGTTCAGGGCCTCATTTCTCAGGAAGGATGTACTGGCCCTGGAGCTTGTTCAGAGGTGGTTCACAAGAATGGTCCCAGCAATGAAAAGTTTAACATATGAAGAATGTTTGAGGATTCTGGGTTGATACTCGATGGCGTTCAGAAGGATGAGGGAGGATCTAATTGAAACTTACAGAATACTGAATGGCGTGGACAGAGTGGATGTAGGGAAGATGTTTCCATTGGTAGGAGAGACTTGGACCCAAGGGCAGAGCCTTAGAGTAAAGGGAAGAGCTTTTAGAAATGAGATAAGGAGAGACTTCTTCAGCTAGAGAGTGGTGAATCAATGGAATTTATTGCTACAGAAGGCTGTGGAGGCCAGTTCATTGAGTATAATAAAGACAGAGATAGATAAGTTCTTGATTATCAAGGGTTACGGAGAGAAAGTGGGAGAATGGGGTTGAGAAATCTACCAGCCATGATTAAATGGCAGAGCAGAGTTGTTGGGCTGAATGGCCTAATTTCTGCTGCTATGTCTTCTGGCCTTAAAATGCAGAAAGTGATAGTCTTGAGACAAAAGAAAAACTGCAGCAAAACAAAAAGGAAAGGGTGAGGGCAACGCACTGTAGACTGTCCTCCCTGACTGAACTTCTGACTATATCAGCACTGAAGTTTACAAAATATGCAGGGCAAGGAAGGAACTGTAAGGACATCATGGTTGCAGGGAGGAGGAAGCAAAACAAATTTTAAATGGGGTAGGTAAAGCAAAAGTGGAGAGAGATCTGACCCAGATCTTTTAAAGATTAGAGATCCTATGTTTGTGGGTATGTTCGCCGAGTTGGGAAGTTGATTAGAGATCCTGGAAAGGTAAAGATCAAATCAGGCAATACTGAACTGAGACCAGGTGGCAAAAGAAGCTGTAGAGAGGGAAAAAACTGACTGTGGACACAAGGAACTTCATCTCTGTTCCTACTGGGAATGGGAGGGATGGATGCTGTTGGAGTTTGCATTATTAAAAATATGATATCATTTGTTAGCAGTAGTATGGGATCTCTTGGTGTGACCATCCACCGTCATCTGATAGAGAGTACCAAAAATAAATTGATCTCGGTGTTGGTAAAGGAATATCATATGTAAAGAAAGTACCTACCTTAAGTGATGTCACTTCCAGGGCATGTACAGATATGTACATATACAGCATGGAATACTGCCTGCTGCTGCTTTTGCCACCAGTAATTGTAGTTTGCTATTACCACACTCTATGTTGCCAAGCCAGCATTTGGCCTAAATGTTCAGCCGAACCAACCAAATTCAGTTGTGTATTTTTATAACCCCCTTTGCTGCACACGATTCACTGCACACCCGTTGAGTGCGTTTACTGTTTGTCAGGAGTGCAAACTACAGAACATATGAGGCTTTAAGACAGGCCATCTGTTAGTCCTGGATCGTTGGAAGATTGTCAAACTAGTCTAAAAATAAGCAGATAAAAATACACTGAAAAAGACAATTAAATGCTTTGTTTTATTCTTTGGAAAGGTGTAAACAAAGTTTGGCTTTGTGATAGCATGTAATGAAGCATGCAAATCTTTTTAGCTGCGTGAGATTTCATTGTTAGTTAATGAGCTGAATATACACTGTCGGGCCAGCTAAAGTTTTGTTTGTTTAAAATCAGACGTCCAGAAAATTTAAGATACATGTTACTAAACAATACTGGTTTTGATTTTCTTGATGGCCTTAAGATGTCTGTAGCCAAACCATTATGATATGACTGTAAAATGGGGCACACTTGGGATCAGTGGCTATACAATATGCTAAGTAGTGGCTTAGTGCTCATTTTCTGGTACTAGATGTTGCTGCACTTAAGTATAGTAGATGTAGAACAGACATACTCAATCGAACCAATGTGAAGAGCACATGAGGATGACTGATTTCTTTATCACTATGGATTAATCATGAAACACGTTAAATCTCAACACTAACAACAAAATCAGTTGCCAACATGCATATTGTTTTGCTAATGTGGAGCTGACTGGATTTAATAGAGTCATAGCAAATTTGTTTGAGCAACGATTGAATAAAAGCCAATGATATGGGATGTATAGGATTGGTCTGAAATAGTTGGACTGAAATTTGAGAATACAAAATCCTAATCAGATTTTAATAGCGTGGTTTTACACTTGAGTAAAATTCTCCAGAATGTAATTATATCTTGTTTAGAATTGATCTTACATGAGTTGTACCTCAATTCTCCAGCTATGAACTCAACTGAAAGGCTAAATTTTACTCGCCCCGTACAGGCAGAGAGACTGGTGAAATAGCGGTTGAGCTGTGATGTGTTGGAAATCTCTTAGCATAGGTCTCAAGTCAGAATAGTTGTTTTCTCCCATCGAAGAAAGCAACCGATTTGCATAATTCAGGAACCAATTTGGGCCATTCTGTGAGGCTATCTGTAATTTGCTGATGGCACGTGGACCTTGAGAATGAGGTAAAGTTTCCAGTTTCATAATGGAAACTTTCCTGTAGCTATCCAGGAAGTCCATCAAAGTCAGAGGGGACAGGGTCAAGAAAGATCCCTGCTGCAGAGTCCAGCTCCCATGAGAGACTTCCCCTTTGTCTCACACCAGGGAAATGCCCTTATCTCCTTATATCTTAATTGATATATAACTGTCTGGAGAACACTTCTATTTTGAGATGCACCAAGGACAAACTGCCTGCCTCAGCAGTATCCATTGCTGCCAGCTCTCTGAATGGACAGCCATTAGCTAGTTATCCTTAATTGAATAATCTGACACCAGGCATCCTCTTGCCTACTAAGGGCAGATAGAAGTCCCATGCTTAACTCAGCGTGTCAGAAAATAACTGGATAAAGTTGTTTAATTCCTATCATTTGCAGTGGGTTTCACTGCTTTCAACTACAGTTATGGGAAGCCCCCAAAGGAGCCCACATAGAGTTTTGGCTTTTGGTCAGTGATGCCCAGTTTGGGTTCTGCCAGGGTCACTCAGCTCTTGATTTCATTCCAGCCTTGGTTTAAACATGAATAAAAGAGCTGAATTCCAGAAGTGAGGTGAGAGTGACAGCCCTTGACATCAAAGCTGCATTTCACTGAGTATGACATAAGAGCTTCAGCAAAACTGAAATCAGTGGGTATCAAGGCAAGCTCTCTGCTGGTTGGGGTCATAACTGGCAAGTAGGAAGGTGGTTCATGGTCATTTGAGGTCAGTCACATTCGATCCTGGACATTTCTCCAGGAGTTCTTCAGGGTAGTGTCCTCACCCCAACTATCTTCAGCTGCTTCATCAACGACCTGCCTTCCATTAAAAGGTCAGAAATAGGAATGTTCGCTAATGATTACACAACGTTCAGCACCATTCACAACATACTAAAGCAGTCCATGTTCAAATGCAACAATATCCAGGCTTCGGCTGACAAGTGACATTTGCCCCATACAAATGCCAGACAATGATCATCACCAGTAAGAGACAATCTAACCACTGGCACTTGACATTCATGGTGTTATTGAACATCATTGAATTCCTCCACTGTCAACATCCTAAGGTTACCATTGACCAGAAACTCAACTGGACTTGCCACATAAACACTGGCTACTAGAGCAGGTCAAAGACGAGCAATACTGTGTTGAATAACTGACCTCCTGACGCCTCAAAGCCTGACCATCATCTACAAGACACAAAGAGTGTGATGGAATACTCCCCAGTTGCCTGGATGAGTGCAACTCCAACAAAACTCAAGAAGCTTGACACCATCCAGGAGCACCACCATGTGCAAGGTCCCCTCTAAGCCACTCACCATCCTGCCTTGGAAATATATCACCGTTCCTTCACTGTTGCTAGGTCAATGTCCTGGAATTCACTCCTTATTGGCATTGTGGGTCGGACTGCAGCAGTTCAAGAAGACAACTCACCATCATCTTCTCAAGGGCAGCTAGGGATGGGCAATAAATGCTGGCCAGCCAACAATACCACTTGCCAAAAATGAATAAAAAAAATCTTGGGATAGGATTTCCCAGTGTGTTTTCCTGACTTCCAGCCATAATTTTAGTGGATGATCAGTTAAAATTCTGAGAGAATGTTCTCTATTCCTGCTGTAATCACAGCAAGAGATGAGGCAGAGGAAGTAGCCACAGAAAGTCTGACCCTTTGTGTTTAATATTCAGTTGTTACCCTACAGAAGATTCAGCAATGTCTGTTGGGTAGTTTCAAAATGAACAGAACCTTGTGCCTTCCAGCAAACCTGTCTTGGTGCTGGAACATTTAATTGAGTGGCAAGGTGGAGATCCCATCTCCACAGCTATTAAGGCCCTTAAATGGGGAATTAATCCAATCAAACACCTTTTATTGTTCTGCTGCTGTGAGTGGTGGGAGGATGCTCATCATTCAAGGAGCACAGCAAGCAAACTCTTGCAGGATTTATTTGTGGGTTGCTGGAGTGTGGAATGGAGGGCAGAGAAGAATGGGAAATCCCTTGAGAGGTCTAGCATCTAGAATGGGACAAACCCTCAGATAGCCATCCTCCTACTCATGTTTCTAGCCCCCTCCCATCTTGCCAGCTATCGTCACCCGTGCATGGGTCCCGTCTCATCGACATATGCAGTACTGAAATCAGCCACCAACTTATCAGTGGTGCTGAGAGTAGAAGTAGGCTGTGGGCTTCTGATATCCAGCAACTCTCAGCAGACAGGACCCTGCCTCTAGGATACTCAATCCCAGAGGAATGTGTGCTCTTGTCCTGTGAACTGCCTGAATGGTACAAGGTGCAGAAGGATTTTTTGATCAAAGGTAGTGAGAGTCTCCTGCTGCCCCTCCAACCACTGGTCAAGACTCCCTCACCCAGTGATATTCTACCCAGTGTCTTATTGGACATAAGTATGGCAAGACAAAAACGTTAATTTCTATTGGCTGCATCTTCAAAGGCATCATTTAACGTGGGGTGTAATTTGACATTGAACGGTGTCTGATCCCACCTTGCAGAGTATTTTGCATAATGATCTTTCCTGTGTGATCAGTCAGCAGTACCCAGCAAAGGAAATGTTAGACTATTTGGGGTCATGTTTGCAACACCCAGCACGAGTCAGGCTTTGTTCCCAAAAGAATGGGTTGCATCAACAAGATGGATTCCTCAATGTGACTTTAGATGGGTGCTGGGCAATTCATTTGAGGATGTAAACCTGTCATTTGTTTATTTGATAGACTGTTGGCTGAAATTGGGCATTAGTGGCCCAACTTTTAAAAGGAATAGGTGTAACCAACAATTGTGTAACCATTTGCAGCCACAATTTGTGGCAAGTGGTATTTGTTGCCAAGGTTTGAGGAATAATAACAATTGTGACATCTGGTGGACAGTCAGAATAAGACCTCACTGACAGGTTAACTGGGGAGTCACATGATTACGTGAGAGACCTGACTTTTATCTTCTGAAAAGTCCCATGTTGTTACATGCTCCAAATGATAGACACACATACCAGCTTAATTTTGATTGGATGTCAGGAGCTGTTAGTTATTTACACAACTGAACAGAATTTTAGAGTTATGTTGTGTTGTAAAATAAATGGGTTACAATTAAAGAGAAAATAGACCTCTATTAATATCTAATTATGTTAGAAAACCAGTCTTGTTGTTATTGCATAGATTCCTAATGTCATAGTTGACTGTTTTAATGCAAATTGTCAACCTGTGAAAGAAAAGTAAGCCCAAATCCCATGTTTTTTTCATTTACATCAACCATTTATCTTAATAATTGCTATAAATGTTTTTGAACAATTTACCTCAAAAATTAGTTGGAGAAGAATTTTTATTAGATTCTCCATATGAAGGTTTTCCATCATGCCAATGATCACAATGACGTAGTTCAACTGATGACAGGTAAAGTGTAATGTGCTGCTTCCAGGCAATTGTTCAACTCTATTATATAAAAAAAACTGACACCTGTCCTCAAACTACCAGCTCCTACATAAACACCTTTATTTCTAAAATACTTGACTGTATTGTTATCTTGCAGTTCTTTCCAATGACTCCATGTTTGATCTTTACAATAAACCTCCCTTCCCATGGTTTAAGCAAGTCATGAACGATAGTAAAATATATGGCGCATTTGCCTTTTTTTGTTGTCCTCATCCTCTGTGCAGCTCGTGGCACAGTTAAACACATTATCCTCTCTGCTGTTGTCCAGTCTGGGGGAACATCACCGGGAATCCTAGCTACAGCCTACCAGTGTCGAGAGTGTGGTGCTGGAAAAGCACAGCAGTTAAGGCAGCAGCTGAGGAGCAGGAGTCTGCAGTCCTCACTTTCTCCAACAGCCTAGTGGTGCCCAGCAGGGTCCAGGAGGGAGATTGTGGGCCCTGGCACTTCTCTGTCTCTCGAGCCCCTTTCTTTCCCCACCCTGACAGCCTTTAGCACTTCCCCTCACATCCTTCAGATTTGAGGACAGGGAGCAAAATGTTTCCTTTTGAGCTTTTCTGCTTTTTGATTTCTCGATTGCTACTTTCTCATTCTCATGTCGTCGCGCTGTAACATTACTTTGAGTACTTGACATTGAATTGGAAAAATTCATCAATATCCTCAGCAAGTACCAACATTCCATTAAACTTAAGGACCCACAAGAACAGATTTCTTTTCTTGACTCGATTATGTTTAAATTGACACAAGACAAGAAATAGAAGTTTTTTCAAAATAACTAACACGTTGCTACACAGAAAAAGCTATTGCCCTAAGCACAACTTTCACAGACTGATGAGATCATTGCTAATGGTTTTCCACCACATGTGCAAGAAGCTGGAATATTTTAAACAAACAGTTGTTACTCCATTGCCCATCCCTAATTGCCCAGGGGGCAGTTAAGATTCAACCACATTGCTGTCGGTCTGGAGTCACATGTAGGTCAGACCAGGTAAGGATAGCAGTTTCCTTCCTGAAAGGACTTTAGTAAATCAGATGGGTTTTTCCAGCAATTAGGAATAGTTTCCTGGTAATTATTAGACTCTTAATTCCAGATTCTTCATCGAATTCAAATTCCACTGTCTCCTGGCAGAGCATGCACTCATTTATATTGCAGTGGTGTGTACAGAGGGGAGTTGAACCCTTAATATTTTAAGGAGGAGGTGAGAGTACATCCAATGAGCCTTAACTCTTCATGTCTTAGCCCACTGTCCAGACCCCCTCCAAATTTAAGTATTCCAAAGCTTTCTGCTGTCCTCCACACTTTATAAACCTCAAATTCACCCAAAACTTTACAGCTTATTACCTAAACTAGAGTAATTCTCATCTCTGTTACCTATCTGATCACTGATCAGCAGTGACATCTCAGTCCCCTAACATTTCTAACTTAAGTGTTGCGTTCAAGTGCCTTAATGACCTCAGCCAGCCCCACCCCTGCCACTCTCACCATCTATCTCTATAATCTTCTGAAAACCTATTATTTGCAAAGAATCTGTTTTTCCACATGACCTGTATATCCCCATTCTCTGCCAAACCCACCTTGGCCATATTCATCAGAATTTCTTCTCTAAATCTTTATACTTTCTTTAAGATCTTCTGTAAAATATACCTCCTTGGCCATGCTTATAGTCACTTCCTTCAAATAGCTTCACCAATACCTTAGTGTCAATTTTTATCTTATTTTCTGCTCTGAACTGTCTTTTGCTATTTTCCTACATTAAAAGCATTGTTTTAATGCAAGTTTTTTTTTAAAAATTAGCAAATGGTGAAATCTTGTTCCGTTTAAGATTTTAATTATAAAGTGTGTCTACAGTTCTCATCAGTGCAAAGGTTTCATAATAAATCAGGTAACATATCTTGCTTGATATGTAGTGTGCTGACATAATGAACAAGAAAGGGATGGAAAAGATCCTGACATGTTTGGAGAGAGAAAATCAACGTAGTGAAAACAATTACCATACCATTAAATTAGGTTGCTTTGAACTGTCAATATGTCTGTCTCCTAAATCTACACTAATTGTTTAAAGTGCATTAAGTATTGCTGTATTGCTCTGAATGGGAATGGAAATACTACGCTGCAAATCACTATTTGTCATATATGGTATTTTTCAAAAACGAATCTCCTTCCCAAACAAGACAAGTGTCCTTCATCGAGTTAATATAGTTTCTTTTTCAAAAAAAAGATCAATCACGGGAATAACCCTTTAATTTACCAATGGTGAAAAGTGCAGTAGGTCACATTATCATATCATTTGCATGTGGCACAGGTCCAGCTCTGCACTGCAGAAACTGACAAAACACCAATTTCTGGCACAAGGACATCTACTCACAGCTGGCACCAAAATTACACCATTTCTCAGAAAACAATAAACTACTATATTAAAGGGGTACTGCATTCATCTATGTTTTTAATAATCTCCAGTTTTATGAAAGGGAGATGTCAACCATTATTGGTGTACTTCAGTCACCATTACTAGACTATTGGCTCAAAACAATCTGGAAGCAGGATTTCTGTCTGAAACCCAATGTACGGTGATGTTTTTAAGATCTGCCTCTGTGATGTCACGAATGGACAAATATTCTGGCTCCAGCTACTGTTTCAATTCATGTCGTCACTAGACTAGGAAGCCAAATAGTTATATTGCTGCTTCCTGTAGAAATTGTATGTTCCCTATTTGCTGTAATTAACAATTTGCCTTTGTTCTTTTTGGGACCTTGCTGTGTGCAAATTGGCTGTCACATTCCCTACAATACAGCAGTTGAGTATATTTTAAAAGTACTTAACTGTAACTCACTCAGGAATATCCTGAGGTTATAAAAAGTCTTGCAGAAGTTCTTGCTTTTTGATTTATTTAATTCTGGATTGAAGCATTTTTTTCTCCACCAGTCAAAAAACTTCATTAAAATATATAGATATTGTATTGAACAGGATAGAAAGAAAATTTATTTTGCTTCTTTAACTTAATTTATCTTTGTTCATTTAAGCATACAAATTAAGAATACCCCATTTGGCCCCTCGAGTCTGCTTTGTTTTTTATTATGATAATGGGTTGATCTGATTGGGCCTTCAGTGTCTTTTTCCAGCCTATCTCTGACACCAATTGATTCCCAAAATCAGTCAAGAATCTATTTCCCTCTGCCTTATAAATATTCAGTGTTACTGCCTGCCTCCGTCGCTTTCTGGTGAAGAGAATTCCATCGACTCTCAATAAAAAAAAACTCATCTGTTTATTATCTTGCCTATCCTGTGCATATTTTCCAAACCAAAAGTTTTTTATCCACTCCTAATGTGTCATAGTGCAAATTAGTAGTACCTGGAAGTTGTAGCTGAGATAAACTCATAAATTATCATTCCTGGCAGGAGCTAAGTGACCAGCTCTGATAACAAAGCTGCGTGAGAATGTTTCAGTTTAGTAATGTGAACTTACTCTTAGGTTGAGTTCAGTTTCTCTCAGGGAACCATCACGTATCTCAGATGAAATGCAACTAGCTATTGAGTAGTATGTAATAATCCTATTTACTGCTTATCAAGGTCTAACCTATCTTCTGCTGAAGACTTCATGTGGTATCCTTCTCCACATGGCATCAGTAACTTAAACTAATACAAGCGGGAAGATTGAGGTCACTCTGATACTCTTAGTCTTACAAATCAGCAACTGTCATAAGGATCTTTTGTTATCTATCACTGGAAAACACCAAAAGAAAAAGCATTTCCCAGAGGCTTAGCCAAGATTGAAATATTGCATGTCGAATTGCAGATGATGGCAGAATCTTACGTCCTCCCTTTGGCAGTGTGGTTGCAAGGGGCATTTAATCAGATAGAGGATTGGTGGGTTGGGGCCCCATCTACAACCTGATTATATCTCTGATGGAAGTCAATAGATGCTTACTTAAGGGCCTTATCCCATTTCCATCAATATCCTAAAGGTGGCAGAAAGCTTGTCATGTAGGAGATATGGCAAGGAAACCAGTGTGAGTGACCTGCGGACTCTCTGGCATAGCCCCTCGTTCAAAAGTGCTCAATGGTTGATTGAGGGACCCAGAATTGCAAAGGAGGGATAGTACTGCTGAGAGCCAACCCCTCCTTCCTTATTACTGACCATACACCCTAATAGTTCTGTGATCACATTCATAGAATCCCCACAGTGTGGAAGCAGGCCATTCAGCCCATCAAGTCCACACTGACCCTCTTCAGAGTGTCACATCCAGACCCACAGTACAACCCTGTTCCTGTAACCCTGCATTTCCCATGGCTAATCCACTTCACCAACACATCCCTGGTCACTATGAGCATGGCTAATCTACCTAACATTGCTGAAATGATAAAATTATAACAAGATTACAATTTCATTGATTTTTAATGTACAATTCAGTTCAAGGAAAATCCAATTTTCCATTAGTTGACTTTAAATCTTGCTAAAATTTATGAAATAAATTTATTGCTGGTTGTCACCTAAATCAAGATGTTATTAATTATATGATACAGTGTCACCAGGTTGACAGTGACTTTGAGCATTTGAATGGCTTTTCATTGTGGCCTTCAAAGATGATGTAACATGTCATTGCTTTAAGGAGCTATCCTGAGAATTTTGGTCCAAAATAGCATTTATCTTTTAAAGATAGGATTTCTCAAATGGCTGGTCCCACGGGGTACCACAGTTGTCCAGTGTTAGGTACTGGGACAGATGTAGTGGTGATGAGTTTTGTATATCTGTCTCTATACAATGCACTACCAGGAAAAGCAGGTCAGGCAGCAGGAGGAGCGAGTGCACAGCTGCAGTTTCCCAAACTGGCTCACTTCCAAGATGGTGGGTTTGCCATGGGGACAAGCAGAAATCTAATTGTCTCTGTGGATTTTTTTTTAAGAAAAGTAAAGTTTATGATAACTGCTGTTTCTTTTTGTATGTTGTTACCAGTGCAGATGCTGGATTATTACCATGTTAAATTCTTGTTTGATACAGACAGTTATTTTAATTGCTATAATTATCATGTTTGAATAGGACAAATTGAAGTAAAAGTGTTCAGCACCGATATCTGTTTCATACCACCTGAGTGTTTACAGTAGGATGATGAAAGTGGCTATTAAAACTAGATTGGTATAGGAAGTTCTACTTTGTTCTCTTTAACAGCATTACAGTGAACTTTTTGCCTTTTGTACTATTATATAGAGATTTGAAACCAGTATTTTACCCCATATAATAATAAAAAGAGATGTCAGACAAAGAGCCTGAGGTCTATTTGTTGTTCCATGAAGTGAGTATAACAAACAAGTTGCCTGTCTTAACATCTTTTGCTTTTTGAAACTTCCTCCTTCCAATTTTGGGCTTGTCCCAACACCTCGTTTGTTGTTTGTTCCAATTTTATTAAAGAAAACATAACAATGTCAACATGCTTCAATGTAGTGCAAATCAATTTTTTTCATTTTTTTGTTCTCATTTGAAATTTCTGCATAACAAAGGCAATTCAAACAGCAAGTCAGGTAAGCCAACGAGAAAATGCTGCACGTGTTGAATTAGGCATTCCAGGTAGGCATAAGCAGCAAATGGCAGTGTTTCTCAATGAAGTCTCTAATGCTCACTTTCTCTCAGAATATTTGTAATGGTATAGTTCCAAAACTAAGAGCTGAAGTGGATTTGTGTCAGTTTAGATTACAAATTACACTAACTTTGTATGCAAAATGGATGTGGTCCTTATTTAAATCTGGAATAAATGTCTGTTCGTAGATACTTAGCTTACAACAGTTGACATGCATTTAATGCACAATCACCGATCAACCTTTCTGATTATCTGGATAAACAGCTCCTTACTTGCATTATTATGTGGAAAGATTATGGCCTGGAGTTTCAGTTTTATGCACAATTACTTACCTGGGCACAAACTACACCAGAAATTGCACAAGTTGTTAAGAAGTGTTTCCTCTCTATTAAATTTCTGCTCAGACTCATTTGTGTACTATTGAAGATCCGATTTTTGGTGTTCTCAGACAATATTTCGCAATGTAGTTTTCTTTTAAAAAGTGCTCCATTAGATTGGTTATTTGATGCAATTTTGATGAATGCTGCTGAAAATGGAATTATCAGAAAAACATCTATTTTAATCAGTGTCTCATCCACCATTCATGAATAACCCCAGTGTAAATAATTAAAAGTGATTTTAAAAAGGATTACAAAATCATTTACTGGGTTCATTAAATGGAACATTCTGGGTCTGTAGGAGATGAGGAAGAAGGTGGAAGATCTAGAAAAATTAGGCGGGTTGGTGTCAGGACGGATACCATACTTCCCTACCTCTGGCCAAGTGACTTCTGGATGGGAAGGTTCAAAGGCAACTGTCTCTCTCTGCTGCCACTTTCAGACCCTTTAGTTACTCAAGGACCATTTAAGAGCTTATTCCCTCCTGGGCTGCAATTATTTCAATCCTAGGTGGAACAAATAAGAGATTGCATAACTGACTGATAATCCTGTGCAAATTGCCCATTAGCTGGAGAGCTGCCCTATAGCCGTGCAATATCTTTTGCATGATTAAATATAGTGTGTATAGGGCAGTTTGGCTTCTGACATAGAATCTACCACTGTTGCTTCTGACCCCAGTAGCTGATTGTGACCCCTGTCTCCCAAAAGAAATCTGCACGTTCCTTCCACACTTGTCGCTCGTTGCTCTTCCATCTTGGGAAATTCAGTACTGGCAGCAGCCACACCTCCACCATGGTGCTACTGAATATTGGAGCTGCTGCCCTCTGATTGATTGGCATCCTGCAGGCAGCTGGGGCGTCCCATTTTGGGGTCCTCAGCATCTTCGTTGGTGTTCACTAAACTGCCTGCTGAGGACACACTGGTGTTTCAGTGCTTTTGTAAGCAGCATGCAAAGCATCCAGCAAAGCAACCAGTGTTTTAGTGCATTTTATTCAAAGCTTTCAGAGTTCTTTGTTACAGAAAAATGCTCAAATTTAAGAGTTTCCTTGAAGGCTGCAGATTGCACAATTAGAAGTTTGCATTAGTACTTAATTCAAACTTGGTCCATGGCCAATCATTCATGGGCAGTCAGCTTCTGTTTGATGTTTTTTAAATTAGTCTGGAAGATCATTGAGACTTGATTTTACTGGACATTGTTTCCCCCTAATATTCTGTTGTCCTTTGTGGTAGTTTGCCCTATTTCACACAAATTGGGCTGAAAAAGCAGTGTAATTTAGCAAAAACCTTGACCTGTGTGTAAATAATAACCCTTTAATCACTTCTAATCAAAATTCCAATATATGTACAATTGTCATTCTCATGCTCACCTTACTGGATCAACACAATGTATTTCTGCAATGTTGACATTCAATAATTTGATCTTTTTCTGTTCATCCTTGATGTGAGACTGTTTAAGAGACCAAACTCCTGCACAATAGCTGAAGAAAAAGTTAGTTATTTATTTAATTGTTTATTATTTACTATAATTTCCCAGCAGTCAGATTAATTGCAAAGTTTTCAACATTTAAACTTAAAATTGTGTTATCTAAAAGAATGGAGTGGAATAACATAGGGATTCAAAACTGGATATTTACTCTGGTCAGCTTCTTAAAACCCATTTTATATTGACACTTGGAAGTTAGATTGAGCCCAAAACATGACCTCCATTTGACAATATAAATCTCCTGAATTATGAATGTCAAACTGGTGCTGTTTTTAAGTAAACTCACCTCAGGAGTAGGTCTCCTGCTAATACTGATTCAGATGCACAAAAGCAGTTTAAACTGTAGGCGGATTTGCTGTGAACCATTTTTGCCTTCAGTATATACTTTTTCAGTTCGTACATCTTTGTATGCATATTCATGTATAGTTAAACATTTACATGCTATGTTATATTAATTGTCCTTGTAAGCAGCTCAAATTAACAGGCCATATTAATGGAGGAGTCAGTTGCACTCGATGTCGTTACTTTAAGTCCTGACACCAGATTATAATACTGGATCACATTACAATTACAAACAATGAAACCTGAACTGTTCAGCCAGTATTTTGATATGAATAAATTAATATTTATAAAAATCAGATTGGAGACTGTTAATCTTTCTTTAAACGCACCTGGTCAGCTTTTTATAAACCGGAAATGCATATATGTGAACCAAGATTGGTTCTATTATGAGAAATCGTACAAAATTGAAATTAATTAGGGATTTTGTGTTTCTTAAATTGAATATTTAAATGAAGGAAAGCTGACCAAAAAAAACACAAGTATTGTGCTTCCCTCTTCTGGTAGAAAGACAGAATTTGCTGAACATTGACAAAAAGCATCAGTTCAAAGATAGCACCAAAGAGTTATTCTTTGATTTCAATGTTTGAAACAATAATTTAATAAATTGTTACATGTCTGTAAAGGTACCCTCCACATGACTATCAGTTTGTTGCAGAATTAAGTCAAAAATACTTTGACACAGATTCAAACATTTTTTTAAAATGGATTTTAAATCTCAAATTTCACGTGATCTATTTTTAGAGTTCAAACAGACTTACATCTTCTGCAGTTTGTATTCATTTGCAGACCTGTCCAACGTAATATCATTATTACAAAACAAAGGTGTATGTCATACCCAATTGATTATAAGGAATTATTATGTGTTCAGTCTTGCTCTTGTTAAGCTAATGAAATTGGAACCTAGTGCAGCCAACAGTTACTTTTGTCTCTGTGCATAAAGCTAAGTTGTACAAATTTTACATTATCTGCAGTGAGCCCTGGGTGGATATGGACACGTGTAATTTATCCCTTATGGGGTTTTTTTGTCTTTCCAGAACCACATGATGAGTCAGCACGCACAGTAAGGTGTCAGCACTGCGAGACATATTCTCTGCAGAAGACTCGACAGAGACACAGTGGGAGAGAACTTTTGAACATTACATCCAATCAAAGTGTCATTTGAAACCCAGATGTAAAACTAATGATTTGGCCATGAGGCACTGCTATTATAAGCAGTTTGAAATGAATATTAATGTAACAGATTAAAAGTATTCTATGCTCAGTATTTTTCTGTCCTGCTTTTAACTAGTGAGTTCACAGCTTTTGCTTCTAATCAGAGTTATAGTGTGTTAGAAACATCAGCTTTGTTGCTGTTGTCCTTTGTTGCTTAATGTAGTAAGCTAATAGATGTCAAGATAACTAGATGTATTTTGTTAATACTTGCTTTTAAATGCAGAATTAGCCAGTTGTGATAACTGTGATGCGCTAGCTTGCCATTGTCAGAATTTTTTTTTCCCTTTTTGTCAAAGAAAGATGTTTTAATTGAATTGACCGGTTCACCGTACAACGAAAGATTATGTAAAGAAAAACAATGATTACAGTGCAACTGGATGGTGTTTGCTTATAAAATGTGATTTACCTGATTGCAATAACTAGGACAGTATAATAAAGGGAAACCACGCACTTGATCTGTCTTTGTATTTTGTGTGAATGCATGTGTTGGTTATTGTTCTCTTTCAGTCTAGCAGAAGGTCTTGACCACAGTAGAGTGTATTAATCATCAATGCACATAATGCAATACATTTTAGTGTTACACAATAGCTAATATTAGAGTAGTCATGCAGAGATAATATGATTAACTTTATAATTTTGGTCAGCTTGGTGTCGTAGCACACTGCATGTCGTGGAGGACATAAACCCCTTGCACACAATTTAATATGACTGTGCTTCCCTTTATACTATACCAGAACTCCCTTATGTTTTTTAATTCACCCTAGAGATGTTCAGTGAAATTGAGGTCAGGTTTGTCTCCAACTTATTTCAGTAATGGTTCACTGTAACCTCGTTTCACTATGTTAAAGGCACCATAACTGGAAGATGTTGTTTTTATTGCACACAACTTGCATTGTTTTACAGGGTACTGCCTCAAACTGAAATATTGCAACACTAATAGAAGTGGAGGAAGTATTGGATTTGAAATGGTAGGATGTAATGTAGGTAAATTATATTATTGAATTTTCTGTTGCAACCTTATATTGGCTTATTTGTCCTGTGTTTTTTTTTCTTGCCCTAGTTAAAATTTGTATGGAGATTTGTATATGGTGTTATGGCAATTTATAAAAAGCCAACCACAAGAAAACCTATTGCTTATGGATTCCCGTCTTTTTAATCAGTGTTTCTGTGACCCTTTCCCAACTACATTATTTCATGAAAACAATTGTTACATTAATTATGAATGATTTATTAAAAATGAGTAATTCAAATTATAATTTTCATAAACCAAAGACTGCACAATTCCTTTACAATCAGGATAACTAAAACACTTTGACCTTAGCTGCTTTTAGATTGGGTAGAGATGTTAATGAACAGAATCCTCTTTCTTGGTTTTCTCTCCATCAAAATTTCAGTCCTTCTGGAAAGATCAAATGTACACATCACTTAATTGTATTGTGTAAGTGTGCAAACTAGACCATGCAGATATTGCCTTGGCATTCTTACCTCTTCTGGATCAATATTTGAAATTTGGATTTATAGCTTTGAAAATGACAGACTTTTGCTGAAGTTACAAAAAACATTTCCCATTGTACAACTCCTCACTTGTTTTTTCTTCCAAACTTTCCATGCTGCCAGCATTCCTTAGAAAAGACTCCACCCTTCCTTCCTACATGCAAGCTGACTGCTGGAAGATGCGTCAGGGTTCATATTTTCTCATACTTCTATTCACCTGTGTTTCCTGCAGCAGACTTGAGATTAGGATGTCTTGTTAAGTTAACCTTTGCTTAGTTACACCACGGATGAGTATGTTATGTAGGAAGTGCTTAAGTAGTAAACCAAGAGGTGCCAGGGTAATTGAATGTGTTTCATCGACACAGTTTAGTTAGTACATCATCAGCTTGTGCCACTACAGATCATTGCTGTTGATTTTCTAGTTCAGCCTGAGTTGCAGGTGAATTTTCCAGCAACAGTTAGGCTTACAAAATTCAGTCCTTATTTTTGGCATGAAATGTGCCATTTCAACTCCAGGTTGGTGCCTGCAGTACATGCACATAAATTTGACTAGGTAAAAACAAGGACTGCAGATGCTGGAAACCAGATTCTTGAGGCAGGTCATGCCAAGCAGCATTTTGTTCAGGGCGTTAGTGTGCACACAGGGAGTGCTCACTATAAACATGTGGGTTAGGTTATTTGGAATGTCTGATTTGACGTCAACATTGCCATTTTAGAGCTCAGCACTCCCAGTAGGTACCATTTCTTAATCACGGACAGCTCAGCATGCATTCAGCAGCAGGATTCCAACCCTTCCTCCACTCACGGACTAACTACCACTGCTAACTACTTAAAGAGATCATTAGTTTCTTAATGGATTAGTTGTTTATTGATTTCTACTGGCTGGTTCTGAAAATGTTAAAGTGTTTGATGGTTTCTAAAGTTCTTGAATATTGTTACAGTCTGCAAGGCTGAGCTGAAGTATACTGTCAAGATTTTAAATGTTTTGTATAAGCAACATGCTGTGTGACTCAATGATAGATGAAGATGAACGTGCTTAGAGGATCGTTAGATGTACCTGAAACTGAGGTCCAACTGGTTGAGAATTCAATGCAGGACTTGCTAAACAGCAGAGACAGTATTTCAGGCATACAAGGCTGAAGTATTTGCAATCATCTTTAGATGGAACTGCTAAGAGGTTGATCCATTTGAACCTTCCCTTAAGCTCATTGCCATTATAGATTTCATCGTTGAATCAGTTTGATAAGTTTCCACATGGTTTCAAAAATGAGGTGAAGACATTGGATATTGAAGCACCAATGGAGTCTAGCAGCATTCCACCTGTAGGACTGAAGATATATGTTTGACAACTAGCTACACTTGTAACCGAGCTACTTCAGAGATTAAACATTTGCGTCTACTCAGCAGTGGGGAAAATTTTACAGGTATATACTGTCCACCCAAAACAGGACATATCCAATCTGGCCAATGACTGTCCCTACAGTCCACTGTCAATAATCCGCAAAGTGATTTAACCAGGGAACATATTGTCAAAAGTCTTAGTGGCACTTACTCAGCAGTAACCTGCTCTCTGATGCTTAGATTGGGTTCAACCTGGAATATTCAGCTGTGTACTCATTACTGCCTTGGTCCAAACATGGACAATGGAGCTGAATTCTAAAGGCGAGATGAGAGTGATGACCAAGGTATCAAGACAGCTTTTGACCAAGTGTGATATTAAGGATGGAATACTCGCCTCTTCCCCAGATGAGTGCAGCTCCAACAAGACTGAAGAAGCTTGATACCCTCCAGGACTAGATTGGCACCTCAGCCACCAATTTAAATATTCACTCCCTGCATTGCTAACACATAGCAGCAGCAATGTGCAACCTTTACAAAGTGCAGTGCAAAAACTAACCTAGGCTTCTTCAGCAGCACCTTGCAAACCCACAACTCTTGCCATCTGTAGAGAGAAGGGTACCGATAGGTGGGAAAATGAGGCACTTCCCCTTCAAGCCGTGCACCAACCTGAAATTTTGAAATTTTATCCCCATTCCTTCAATGTTGCTGGTTCAGAATTCTTAAACCTTCCTAACAGAACTGTCAATATCTCTACCCATCATGGACTGCAGCAGTTCAAGAAGGCAGCTTACTACTTCTCGCTCAAGACTGATGAAAGATGTGCAACAATTGTAAGCAGAAGGTGCTGGACAAAATCAGCAGGTCTGGCTGCATCAGAGGAAAGAGAGTCACTGTTAATCTTTCAAGTTCAATGATGTCTTCCGAACGCTTTCTAAAGAGGAGTCATTGCACTTGAAATTATTTCTCCCCACAAACACTTCCATTTCTTGTACTTTTTGTTTATGTTTCAGATCTCCACGATATGCTATATTTTACTTTTAAATAGAGTGCAAGAAATGTTGGCCTGGCTGGTGTAGCCTAAATTATGTGAAAGAATACATTTTAAAAAAAAAACCCTTGGTTACATTAACATCAAAGGAAATCCAGTAAACTCTCCTCTGGTTGGAGTCATTCCTAGCACAAAGGGAACTGAAGTGACTGTTGGAAGCCAATCATCTCAGTCCCATGACATAATTGCAGGATTTCTTCATGTCTTTGGGCTAACCATCTTCAACTGGTTCATCATTGGACTTCCCACAAACATTAAAGTATTTGTCGATCATTGCATGGTATTCACTGCCAATCACAACTGCTCTGGCACTGAAGAATTTCATTCAACCAAATCAGCATAACATTCCAGCTTGGGTTTGATAAATGGCAAGTGGCATTTGTGCCACACAAGTGCAAGACAATAACCATGTCCAACAGAGAGAATCTAACCATCTTCCCTTTACACTCACTGCTGCTTTCACTGAAATCCTGACCATCCTGGGTGTTGCCATCCAAAAACATAACAGTTCCAACTTCATCAAAACCATGGCTCCTGTTCTCTTCACTGAAGAGTATAAATACTGTGGTTTCTAGAGTTGGTCAAAGACTGCAAATTCTACTGCTTGTAACTCACTCTTGACAATGTCTGACCATCATCTACAAGTTGCAAATAGAGTGTAATAGAATGCCTGATTGAATGTAGATCCAACACCACTTAAGTAGCTTGCTTTATTTGTATCCCGGTACAATACCTTATATATTCACTCAGTCCAACACTGATAGCAGTGGGTACCCTCTGCGCAAAGCAATACTGCAGTTCATCAAACCACCTTCACCTTCCTGACCTCTAACAACGCTACTAGTTCCTTCCCATTCACATGCTATCCTGGTGTGCAACTATCTCACTATTCCTTCAAGTTTGCATGGTCAAACTCCTGGAACTTTCACCCTAACAGCATTGGCATATACTGTTGGATGTAGACCCCAGCAGTTCAAGCAGGTGCACACCACAAACGTCTCAAGGGCTCTCAGGGAGGGGAAACAAATTCTGGCTTTGCTAGTTTCATCCACATTTTACAATTGAGGAAAATAAGTAGTATGCATTCCTGTTGGATGAAAACTTAGGGAAGATAATCAGAGACAACCCAGCAAGACAAGCTGCTGCAAGAAGGGGAGCAGCGTTCTCCTTAGTAGACTGTGTTCAGAACAATTTACCGACGTTTCAGTGAGGAACTGTGTGCGCTTCAGTAAAATGCTCTAATTGAGATATGCCATTTGAGGCAGCATTAAATGCCATCTGGGAGCAGGATAAGGACAGCATCCACTGTCTGTGAAGATGATATTGACTACAAGTGTTTGTGTGTTGGGATCATCTGAGGTTGGATCAGACTACAATACCACACAACTGTTACATGTAGGATGTCACTGAGGTTTGAAATTTATTCCAAGACTGATGAGTACGTTGTATACTCTCTCTCTCTCTCCAGAGAGAAGCCAGTGAATCAAGTACACAACTTTGGAAGGATTTGGTGTGAGGATCTAGAGAATAAATATTGATGTTTGCTCCATTTCAGCCACATGCATGCCAACCACTGAGCAGTATGAGCAATAGTGATAAATTTGGGAGAATGTTGCAACAATGAAAAAATAACATATTCAACATTGAGGAAAAGAACTCTTGATTTTTCCCTTAAGATCACAACGGCTGGATGCAAATCTTGCTGGTAAGTGGTGAGGGCCCTCTTTGCATGTGTTGACAGTAAAAGTAAAGTTGCCATTGTTCCACTCTCCCATTTGAGAGAGACAACATTAAGCTAACCTTCAATCCAGGTCACCAAGAGTGCCTGAAAAAAACTGCCCATTGCTCCTGTGACTGTTTCTACATTTGCCTGAAGTTATTAATGGCCAATACAATAGGATCATCTTCTACCTGGGGCTGAGAAGGCTCCTGGTCTTTACTGACCTTCCATTTCCAGCGATCCAGGGTTTTTCTTCCTTGACCAGCTGTGGAGATGTGAGATTAGAGTGGTGCTGGAAAAGCACAGCAGGTCAGGCAGCATCTGAGGAGCAGGGAAATCGACATTTCAGACAAAAGCCCTTCATCAGGATACTGCATCTGCAGTACTCACCTCTGCCCAGCTGTGGAGATGTGCCTGTGATGTGCTCTTCAGGACATAAACCCAAATAATTAAAGTTTCTCCTGAAGAAGAACAATAGTTTGGAGTTGTTAGACATAGGTTACCCCAGTCTAATGAGTTTAGTTCAAAAGTTGCAGACCAGAAGTGTTTGGTTAAAACCCTGAAGGGGCTATTTGAAGTTGAGAAATGTGACAACTCAAGGAAGAAGCTAGCAGGTTCTCAAGACCAGGAATTGAAGCATAAGTTAAGTTATAGGGTTAACAACTCCTCTTGTGGGAATGATTTTGAGGAACAAACCAGCAAGAAAATTGCAGAGAGTTTTAAATATCATAGCATCATTATAGTGGGGAGCTTTAATTACCTCAATATAGACTGAGATAAAGGGTGATGTAAAATCCAGCAAGGGACTAACATTCCTAGATTGTGTTCAGGAGAATTTCCTACAGGAGAATCTGTCTGGTCCATTAAGAAAGGTTGAGACCGGACCTTTTCCTTGAGAATGAGGTGGGTCAAGTAAAACAAGGAAATTTTAGGGGATAGTGATCATTGTATCATAATATTTATGATGTTGATGGCCAAATTAACAATGAGCAATCTAGAATAAGAAGAATCAACTGGCACAGAACTGATTTCAATGGGGCAAGAAACAAACTAGGCCAGATAGACAGTAATGAAAGGTTATGAAGAAAAACAGTAATGCCTATCTTCAAAGAGGAGATGGATCAGACATGGTTAAGATATATTCTGTCAAAATCAAAATGTAGGATGAACAAATCTCAAATTCCTTGCTTGATGAAGGAGATAGAAATTGAAGTTAAATAAGGACAAGTGTGCTTGTGGTAGAAAATGCAATTGAGAACCAAGCTGTACACATAAGGTTCAGAAGGGAGATGGGAAGTAAGTGGGGAAGTGAAGAAGGATTATGAAAAAATGCTGACATCTAACATACAGAGAAATCTTAAAGTCTTCCATAGGCACATCAATAGTGAAAGGATGGTGAATGGAAAAATAGTGCTGATTATGAACCAAAAGGAGGATTTACACATGGAAACAGCAAGCATGCGAGAGATGTTTAAAAACCTCTGTCTTTACCCAGGAGTAAAATACTGCCCAGGGCATGGTGACAGAGGAAGAAACTTTGAAGGATTTAAAATTGATCATGAGGAGGCATTGGATACTAATTTACAATTAGTACGGCACTGGGATCGGGTGAGATGCATCCAAGGATATGAAGAAAATGAGAATGGAAATTGCAGAGACCCTGGCAATAATACTTCAATATTCCTGAAGTGGTGCTGGAGGACTGAAGAATTACAAATATTACATGCTTGTTCAGTAAAGGTTGGAAAAAATAAGCTCAGCAAGTATCGAGAGTTCTTGGTGGTGGGGAAACTTCTGTAACATTATTTTAGATAGGATTGCTAGTCATGTGATAAATTATGGGTTAGTTCAGAAGAACTTGCATGGATTTGTTTAGAAAAATCATGTCTAGAGGTGACAGAGGTCTGGTGAGGACAATGCCATTGACAAGGTATACATGGCCTTTCAAAAGCGATCAAATGCAGTGATAAGAAAAATACTGAGTGGCTAGAGTCTGCATGGAAGTATTTATTCTTGAGGCATTAAAGAGGATATTAGAAGATTATCTACATAGAAACAACATGCAATGTAACATAGGAGACTAGCAATAAGGTAAAATGCTCAGAGTCAATGCAGACAAATGAGCCAAATGAAGGAAAGGAAATGAGGATGAACAACCATATCAACAAAGTACAACATCCTCGGTGAAGGATTTCTGAGAGATATAAAATCCTCCAGCAGAGAAATTATCTATGAATCAGAATCAGGCTCAGTATTTCTCAAGCAAGAGGAATGCATCAATGGGAATGCATTTAGAGAAATATGTGAAAAATCCAGACTGTCTTTGTGAAGTCTGAGACTTAGGGCGCAGTATTCCCGCCATTATCTTTTCCATCTGTGCAGAGATTTATGCACAAGAGCAACTTCAGGATTGGGGATCAATTCTGTCATCCAACCTGGCTGGCCAATCACCACTCACATTGGAGTGGCAGCACATGCAGCCATAGAGGTTTTGAGATGATGTTATTGGTAGGGGGTGTGGAAGTGGTAGATGTAATCTAATTATATACTTGGCTTACATGGAGAAATATGGAGAAAGAAATCTTGGGGGAGATGGCGTTACTAAAAGGGCTACCATTCATGTTATATTGTCTCTCCTGTTCTACTAATATAATGTGTAATATTTGTGTGAAGATCAAGAAGTTCTACCCTAGCTTTCAGAAGGAGCAAATGTATCTATACTGGAACCCTAAAGCTCCGAGAAATAATGCCTCATTAAATGTAGTAATAGTAGTTATTGCTAGCATGTAATAAACCTTCTTGTTATCTAAGAACTGTGCCTCTTCTATAGATACAGGTACACAATCTTTATCCAAAATTCTGAAATCCGATAAGCTCCGAAATCTGAAATTATTTTTATGGGATGTGGAGCATCATTTTGGTGTGCAAACAGGTGACCCAACTCCACACCCACTCAAACCATGTCACTCAGATGTGATGTAGTGGCGTGGCCCAGTACTGGCAGGAGTCAATTGTGCCTCAGCGCTCTTACTATTCACACGTGCGCCTGCTGTTAGGTAATTTTTAAAAATTTCACTGTGAAAATGTCATTTATTTTGAAATCTGAAAAATTCCAAAAACAGCTGGCCCCCAGGATTTCGGAGAAATGATTGTGTACCTGTCTTCTTTACCACAATTCACTAGATGGGCCCAAGACAAAATAAAGACAAAGTAGGATTGGTAACTATCTCAAATAACTCTTACCTGATAATATACGCTGGTACAGGTGGCAAACATCACAAGACACCAAGAGTGGTCATCACAGATTGTGCCTTTGGTGCAAGTGCCATTAATTGTACCAAATACAACAAGCTAGACAGTGTACTGGGTGAGGTGGTCATCCTTTGATGTCATGGTTCATGATTCTGATGCACAAACCATGCATGGTCAGTCTGCATATGGTGGGAGATGTGCTACTACATGAAACAAGATAGAATAGAACATTGATATGCTATGACAACATGTCCACTGCCTGCTTCATTCTAGAGAAGCCCTGCCCTACGTGACAGACCAAATGTTAAAATTGGTGGTGGTCTGTTATCCTCTATACAACCTCTGCATTATAAGCCAACAGCTCTTACAACCTGCGATACAATGTGCAGCTGAGGAGTCAGAGTAAGAACAATGGAGACGATGTATTAATGTTGGCTGCACACATCAGTATAGTAATAAGGAGACGGTCTGAAGTTGGTGTGCTGGTTGCATTAGAAGCAACTGGGGTATGGGCTAATCATGGGCCATGATCCCTGTGTCTATTTTTCAAGGGCCATTATATTTTGCTTTCTTGTAAGGCTTTTTATTCTTAACTATTCTCTCTAGATTCTGTCATGTTGAAAAACTGTTATATAAAATTGAATGTGGTAATTCACCAGTCATCACACTAGTTAACAGAAAATAAAAGCTGATGTGCACAGAACAAATTATTTCACTGGTGGTCTTTTGGATTCTTTTGAATATTTCGGTGTTCTTTTTAAGTGTATCTCTAAAAGGGACATGTTTCCTTCAGGTCGAAATAGAATTTTTAAAAAATTAACAGAATTTTTTTATTAATTTGTTATAACCTTGAAATCTTGTAATGTGCATAGTGGCAGGGTCAGGATTTTGTGAATGAGAAGATGTAGAAATAATATCTGATGCTCGCAATTCTGAAGAGATTAATGGCATCTATCCTATGCTCAATCCTGCATTTGAATAAAGTTATGCAGGTCAAGAATGGTTACTAAATTAGTTATGGCATTTGTAAAATTATCTCCACTGTATACAGAATCAGGTCACTTGGTACGACTGTATGAAAGTGTTTATACTCTGTGAACCTCCCCCACTCTAATTACCTACTTCCATCCAAACTACTGTATCCCTATCTTCCTTTCTCTGCCATGAATTAACACAAATTAATTAGATTGTTAAAACCTTTTAATTCTTTCCCTTAGCCTCTCACCACTTTATAATGTTGCAATTTGAAAAGATGGCTAACTCGATTTTCAGCTTCCATGTTCCATATCATGGAATGTTTACAAAAGCATAAACTGCCAGCCAGCATACTTCATTTTGTTCTTCAATTTACTTTCTGATCTATGATTAAAAAGTTAAGAATTCATTGGGAATGCACCTTAAGAGCTTATGGGTCATTTTCATTTATTCTAGGATCACTAGTCAGCCCATCACGTAGTACATGGAACAGATTAGAATTAGAATCATCCTTTATTGTCACATATATTCAATGAATGTAGTGGACTGTTTATATGTTACCACTTATAGCTCCATCTTAGGTACAAAGGTACCTAGAGTAAAAAATGAGGTCTGCAGATGCTGGAGATCACAGCTGCAAATGTGTTGCTGGTCAAAGCACAGCAGGTTAGGCAGCATCTCAGGAATAGAGAATTTGACGTTTCGAGCATAAGCCCTTCAACAGGAAATTTCCTGATGAAGGGCTTATGCTCGAAACGTCGAATTCTCTATTCCTGAGATGCTGCCTAACCTGCTGTGCTTTGACCAGCAACACATTTGCAACAAAGGTACCTAGGTACAGTTTCTTTACTTACAAGATCTGAGAAAATAGAGAAATAAAATGTCCAGCATTGCAGAAATAAAAATTCAAAACAACAATCTTCCAACCCAGACTATGCTGGCATCTAGCCTCCAACCCATACTGGGTCCTGGCTCCAGACCACTCCAGGCCTCACCTTGAGGGTGATGAGGCTGGGAGATCACTTCAGACTGCCACATCAGGCTGAGAGCCTGTCATGTGAAGACGTTGTCCTGAGAGAATGCTACAGTAAGTGGGGGGACAGTTATGCCAAGCTGGGAGGACACCACAGCACGCCAAGAGGCTACTCTTGGCAGCTGTTACACCAGGCTGGGACTCGGCCACACCATGCCAGGAGGCTGCTATGAGAGGGTGCTGAGTTAGGTTGGGAGGTCACCACAGCACGCCATGCCAGGAGGCCATTATGGGAGGCTGCTGTGCTAGGCCGGGAGGTCACCAGTCATTGGAGGTCTGGCATTATTGCTGGAGGTCTGGCGTTATTGCTGGAGGCCTGGGGCCATCACCTGAGGTTTGGGGTCATCGCCAGAGGCTGGGAGTCATCACCGGCGGCCTAGGGTCATCACTGGAGACTAGGAGTTATTGTCAGGGCCTTGGGGCCTTCGCTGGAGGCTGGGAGTCATCATCGGAGGCCTAGGGTCATCACTGGAGACTAGGAGTCATTGTCAGAGGCCTGGGGCCATCGCTGGAGGCTGGGAGTCATCATCGGAGGCCTAGGGTCATCACCAGAGGCCTGGGGTCATCACCGGAGACTGGGAGTCATTGTCGGAAGCCCGGGGTCATCACCAGAGGCATCGCTAGAGGCTGGGGATCTTTGTTGGGAGCATGGTCATTGTTGGGAGCATGGGGTCATTGCTGGAGGCCTGGGGTCAGCGCCAGAGGCTGGGAGGGAAGGAAAAAAAACACTTAGTGGAAAAGAAAAGAAGAAGAAGAATGGGCAAAGTGGATGAGTTCCGGCTGCAGCATCCTCTTCCACCGCCATATTGGTAGGCCTACTTGAGCCATTAACAAAACTACTATGGAGAAAATATTTGCTGTGAACAATCCTGATGTGAACATTTTTCATTAGTAAGGGGATCAAGGGTTATGGGGAGAAAGCAGCAGAATGGGTTTGAGAAACCTATTGGTCATGATTGAATGGTGGAACAGACTTGATCGGCTGAATGACCGAATTCTGTTCCTATATCTTATGGTCTTATAATGTTTCAGGGACTATTAAGTCAATATACTTAAAGGTTTTCCATATAGTTCCATATAATTTGTACTTATACCATATTCATCTCAGACATGAATGATAACTCTCTGAAGTACTCTGGTGTCCATGCTTTTACAATTAATCTAGATAGCAAAAGATATAATTATTTGGAGAGTGGAATGAAGCTGCGATTATTACATTATAGCCTTATTTAGCTAAGATTGAGAGTTGAGCAAAATAAATTTTAGTAATGAAATATTTTGAGAAGGTTCCACTCACATTAGTGTGCTGTATCTTGTCCTAAAAATGTATTTACTTCCTGGTGCACACCGCCTACCCTCATAAACCTTCAATTCTTGATGTTTGCCAACCAATGACTGTGATATCAATTGTGCATTGTTGAAATAGTAATCAGAATAATTTTAGTTTTGACAGCAAATATTCTTCTGTTTAGATTGTAAAGTGTAACAAGTCAGAAAATGAAGATCTATGCAGATAATGAATTTGTTGCCAATGGCCCTCTGACTCATGAAGATTTCTAAACATTTGGGGAATGCATACAATAATTTTCCTTGTCAAATATTTGTCAGTTCATTCATTCATTCATTCTTCAATGATTGCTTTCTAAACAGGTGTGAACCATTCAGGCGAACAGTTTGAATGCTTGCTTCCTCTTAAAGTGCTTATTTTCACCTGTAGCTCAGATACCTACACATGTTGGATGTTGGACTTTATGAATTTTATTTAAAAACCGGCACTGATATATCATCTTAAATGCATTAAAATATCCCAAGGAACTAATAGGAGCATAAACAGACATACGGTGAGACCAAGCCAATGATAAACACTAAAAAGGCTGGCTAAAAGCATGGTGAGTGAATAGGATACAGGGAGCATCTTAAAGGAGGAAGTTGAAGTAGGTAATTGAAGGAGGAGACCCATATGGTTGAAGGTGGAGCTGCCAATGATGAGTTAAATGAAGTGGGAATTGTACAAGGCTAAGCTTGAGGAAGGTGACATGGATGGATAGGCTTGATTTCTTTATGATACCTTCAGCAACTTTTACTGCCAGCTCAGCTTTTCCATTCGACTGGCAATAGTATGCGATTGAAGCATGATATTGAATTTCCTCATTTTTTAATGAAGCAGCTGCATTCTTCACTCATGAACTGAGAGCCATTGTCACTCAACACATTATTGCGAATATCATAAAGTTGAAATGTATTTTCAGGCATCCTGCAATCTCACGGGTAGTCATCAAAGTCAGCTGGTCCACCTTCCGGTAATCAGATCAGTGGCAAGATAATCAATTTCTGAAAGCATAAAGAGATCCACTCCCAGGGTACCACAACAGGCAATGCTTGTTCACACTATGTAAAAACAATTCATCTGAGGGAACCAAATACAACATTTCCACCTTTGCTTGGTTATGAAAAATTGTGCAGGATTGTGAGTTGTAAGGAGGATACGAGATGATTTCAAGGTGACTTAAACCAGTGCAATGAGTAAGCTAATGCAAGGCAGGAGGGGCTGGGGTGATGTGGTGGGAATGTCACTGGCCGATAATCCTGAACTTCAGGCTAATGTTCTGTGGGCATGTGCTTGAGCCCCATCATGGCAGGTGGTGACTTTGAATTCAGTATCACAAACAAAAATCTGGAATAAAATGCCAGTCTAATGATAACCATGACCACTACCGAGTACTGTAAAAACCCATCTGGTTCGTCAATGTTCTTTAGAGAATACACTGTCTTTACCTGGTCTGACCGACATATGAATTCAGACCCAGAGCAATGCAATGGGTAATTAAAGATGCTCAATAAATGCTGGTCTCACCAGTGGTGAATGAATTAAAAAAAGATGCAGTATAATGTGGCTAAATGTGGAGTTACACACTTGGGTGTGGAAAACAGGAAGGAAGAGTATTATTTAAATGGTGATCTATTGGGAATTTTGGACATACAAAGGGATCTGGGTTCCCTGATACACCAGTCAGTGAAAGTAGACAGGCAAGCAATTAGGAACACAGATGGTATATCGTCTTTCATTGCAAATGGATTTGAGTTCAGAAATAGGGACACTTTACTATAGTTATACAGGGCCTTGGTCAGCTTACACCTGGAGACATGTAGATTTTGTCTTTGTACTGAAAAAAAGACACACTTTCAATAGAGGGCATGCAGTGGAGGTTCACTAGGCTAATACTGGGGATGGCAGAACTGTCCTATGACAAGAGATTGGTTTGACTGGACCTATATGCACTCGAGGTTAGAAGTATAAACAGGATCTGATTGAAACATTATAAAATTCTAACATCTGAACAGACTAAAGCAAGGAGGATGTTTTCCCTGGTTGGGGAGTCTATAACCACTCAATGTATTCAAGAAAGAGATAGATACATTTTTGGATTTTAAAGGAAACAAGGAATATGAAAAAAAAAGTAGGAAGTTGGCATTGATATAAAGGATTAGCTATGCCGTTGACATTACCATCAAAATGGTGGAGCAGGTTTGAAGACAGACTGGCCTACTCCTGCTCCTTGTTTCTATGTATGTAGTATAGATTAAACCATGACATTAAAAAGTGATATTAATAGGCAAAGGAAATATTTGAAGTTATTGCAAACAGATTTCTATGTTGCTGAATGTGTGAGTATCCACTTTGGATTTTAAAGGCTAGAACAGAGTGCTAGATGATGAGAAAGTTAGAAACCTGAGAGTACATGGCTAAATATACGGATCATTGAAATTAATGATAATCGAAGAGATTAAAGAATGTTGGCTTTTCTACGTGGAGCTTGAGTTATTCAAAGTCTTGATGAGGCTTCGCCTGGAGCACTGTAAGCAGTTCTGTGGAGCATATCTTAGGAAGGATTATGTTTGCATTGGAGAGAGAGTAATACAGAAGTATCAGAATCATACGTGGTTGAATTACAAGAAATTATTACATAGACTAAGGTTATACTTCCTGTAGTGCAGATTTAATCAAATGTGTCAAGAACAGATAGGCTACTGAAGTGTTTCTGTTGGTTGGGATGTCCCATGGAAAGCAATCCTTACAGAATTGAAAGTAAGATATACACTGCTGCACACAAAGGATGGCAGAAGTTTGGAACTCTTATCCACAAATTGTAACTGATGCTAGATTAATTATAAATGTGAAATCAGGGTTTGATTAAAACATTGATTAACAAAAATATAAGGCATATATGGAATTAAGTCACCAGTCAGTCCTGATCTCATTTAATTGGTAGAACAGGACTGATGGGCTAAATTACCTAATCCTGTTCCTAAGTTTCTTTGTTCCTCCTTCTGTTCCTCTCATGCAGGTGAAATAGGTTTGATGCCGGGTGGGATAGAAGCTGTCGAGTTTTGGTTGACTTAAGTTTGAGGTCTGCCAGGGGAACTGAGTAGAGTTTGGAGGTGGTTAAAAACATTGATGAGAATATGATCTGATGCAGAGTCAGAAACTGACAATATTCCACAAGTGAAGTTAAGCTGCCTTTGAAATGGAAAGGATATGGGGTAAGATGCTCATAAAAGATACCAAAGTACCAAGCAATTTAGTGAACTAGAAACAGTAGCCAGAAAATTGACGAGGATCTTGGTGACAGATTGGAATTATTGACATGGACCAAGGATAAACTCAATAGTTCCAAAAACAGGGAACAGATTTGAATGGTGAATTAGCCTACACCTGTTGTTTCCAATGCACGTGAACATGGTAATGTTGTGCTACCTGCTGTTTAATATGATTGCAGCATACAACTATCACTAACTGCGTTGTGGAGTGGCCCAACAAGATAACAGTCAGTTTTGATTATCCAATTCATAGTTCGATAGCATCATAGAGTATACCGCATGGAAACAAACCCTTCAGTCCAACCAGTCTCCATTGGTAATTTTTCAAAATTAAACTTGTCCCACCTGTCTGCATCTAGGCCATATCCCTCCAAACCTTTCCTATTCATGAACTGATCTAAATTCTTTTAAACACTGTAACTGTATCTGCATCCAACACTTTTCCTGGCACATGAACCACTTTCTGTGCAAAAATGGTTGCCCCAATGTCTATTTTAAACCTTCCTCCTGTCATGTTAAAAGAAGCCCCCTAGTTTTGAACATCCCCATCCTAGAGGAAAGACCATTGTCATTTATCTTATCCATGCCCTCATGATTTTTAAACCTCAATATGGTCATCCCTCAAATTCCTACGCTCCAGTGAAAAACAGGTCCTAGTCTTTCCAGTCTATTTTATATCTCAAGGCGACCATTCCTGGCAACATCCTAGTAAGTTTTTTCTGAATCTTCTCCAGTTTATTAGTATCCTTCCTGTAGCAGAGCAACCAGAAATGGACACAGTACTCTAGAAGAGACATCACCAGTGTTCTGTACAAACTCAACATGATGTCCAACTCCAATACTCAAAGGTCTAAGCAATGAAGGCAAGTGTGTTAATTCCAGATCAAGCTGACATCTACTTGCTTCAGTCCTCCACAAACTCAAGGCCACAAACAGATAGTGTCCTTGGCTGCCCAGAGGTAGACTGCACTCACCTTGGTGCTGCGACCATTCTGATCAGTTAAAGCTAGTTTTCACTCCTTAATGTCAGCCTGCACTTTCAGACGTGCATTGCGACTGGAACACTGTGAGTTATTTTACATCAGATAATGACCTGGAAACGACTCCAAATGGCTGGACTCCAAGATATTCTAATGTAGCACTGGATACTTTGATCAAGATGATGCAGAAGTGATATATTCTCAGGAGTAGTGGAGAAGTCAATGGTCACCTCAATGAATATTTAAGAGGCAAGAGGGTTGCAGTGGTGGTTAATCCTAGGGAAGCATCCAAGGACCTGGAAGCAATGCCATAAAAGATTTTAATTTCAGTAACCTGCCATTAGCGGTCAGAAGATGAATATATCTCCAAATACCATACCCCCAATTACACCATACCCTTAAACTCCATCACACCTCTCTCACTCAACAACCAACAAATCTATCAATCCAGGCTCATAGCTCGTGTTCATAGATTCACCTCACCCTCCTATATCTTGATCTGCTGTAAACCTCACACCGACATATGCACATTGACATGTAGCTTCAACTGTAAAGGTTGCGCTCACTAACACACTTGCCTTTCTGTTGCTGGCCAAAGTACTGTAAAACCTGAGGCAACAAGTGCTAACCAGTGGGGGCAAGTGAGGCTGCTAACCCTTACTCATGTTGCAGCACAGATGGTGCTGGTCATTACTGAAGCAACCATTGCTGAAGACATGGTCAGCGATGGTGCTGCAATGATGGGAAAAGATAATATCCTTATTTCTCACGCTTCCTGCTCTCACTTTTTCCTCATCCCACAATTTCTTCTGATTTACACAGATCAAATGTTGTAAGCATGCACCTCTTTCTTTCCTCTGCTATCACTCCCTCCTCCCCCACCAGCACCAACACCTTTCCTGAACTTTATTCTACCCTTGCCCTTTACACCTTTCAATTATTCAAGAACTGCAAGTGGCCAAGGCTACGGAAGAGCAAACTGATGATGATGAGGAAACTGTGTCAGTGGACTGCACACCAACAGCCACAAGTTTAGATATTGACATGTCATGTACTTCATAGGATAGCACAGAAACAAGACCAGTTCATGGTAAAACATTGGTCATGTGGTCTGCTGACTAGGCAGTGTTAAAGATAGCAATGGTCCCCTCTAAGGGTGAATCACTCATGAGTTCTTCAGCAGAGGATTCAGCTGAGGATTTTGATGAAGCAGTCCACAACTCCAGTTCTGAAAGACAGTGATATCAAACCTGAAACATTAACTCTGTTTCCCTCTCCGCAGATGCTGCGAGACCTACTGAGTTTCTTCGCCAATCACCAGCATGCTTTAAGACTTAGAAAGGAACTAAGAATGGATGTTTGAGGCTTCAAGAGATAATGATGAGGGGGGCAACTTGAGTAACCATTGCAGATTTTCTGTCTATAAATAGTAAGGCTGGGATTAGGCAAGAGCAGTCTTACTGATTGTCAATAAGAGAGTGATATTTGTTGAGGATGTTTTAGTCAGTGCTGTATTTCTTGCACCAAGTGCCTTGTTGTTTCCTTCATTTGCATGTTTTACCCATCCACTGGAGGGTTGTGAGTTCTGACAAAGGGAAGCAGCAGTGGAAGTGCTGAAGGGATAGCTTCAAAACCTTTAGCTCAAGTTTCTTAATATATTTTATATAAAATTAAGTCACTTGTACACACATGGTTGACAGCTGTGTTTTTAATACAGTGAAGGAAGCATCTGCAGTAAGTACCGATGAAGATAATGGTTGACACATGGTGCCATTTGTTTTTAACGGTCGGCATCCACCAGAGGGAGACTTGGGCTAAACCTTTACTCAATCTTGTCTGTGGGATGGAAGGGATGGAATGGTGGTGGGCCTAATTTGAAGTAACCTTGTGAACAATTACCTATGTTAGGCATCAAGAATTGCCAGCTTTAGTTTTCATCTAAGAACCCCCCCTCCCCCACAACCCCCCCCCCACCCCCACCCCTCCTCCCCGTGCAACTATTGTAATCCTGTTTTGAAAGAATTGTAGCTGCTTTTTTCTGCCTTTCCAGCAGGGAGTCTTTTATGTTGATGGATCATTTTAGTAACTCTTCAGTTTCCAGGTCTGGTATTTTTGCAGTGGAATCTGTTTTTTCAAATAATTCATTTTTAGGGCAGTTGCTACTTGGGCTACCTCAGAAATTGTTAAACATCAACCACAACATCTGGATCAAACCAAGTCAGGACAACATAGTGCTCATATGGATATTCACAATAATTCTGTTTTACCGACCTCTAAAGTAGAACTTGAATGCATAACTTGTGGGTTACTATTTCAGCACACTAGTCAGTACACTACCATGTCATGTATGTTATTGAACCTCTTGCCAAGAAAGAGATGTCTATCTAGTTTGTTCAGAGTGAACACTGGAAAGAGTAAAATGAGGCATCACTCTTAAGGTGATCAAGCACATTCCTTAGTTCATGTATAAGTTTCCATCCCATGTATATGTGGGTTTCCTTCAGGTGCTCCAGTTTCATCTCACAGTCCAAAGATGTGCAGGTTAAATTATCCGTAATGTCTAGGAATGTGCAGACTAGGTGGATTAGCCATGGAAAAAGTCGGGTTAGGGGTAGGGTAAGAGGGTGGGTCTGGGGGGAATGGTCTTTAGAGGGTAGGTGTGGACTCAATGGGCCAAATGGCCTGCTTCCACATAGTAGAGATTCTATGATTCTATGATGATTCTATGTATACTCACAAGGAATCGTTACAGATATAAATAAGTTTCCATTGCTGATAAGCCATTTAAAGATCTCTTGTATTTGAGGTTAGACCAAAGAGAAACGTTGTGTACTAGTAACAGCTACTCCAAGAATTCCAGCCTTCCTGATTGTTGCATAATTGACTACATTTTGGGGCATTGAATTTTGTCGTTATTGGTTTTAAATTAAGTCGTACTTCTGCAAAATGCAAGTGGAGATTCAAATGTTCACTCTGTGAATTTATTGTGTCTAGTCAAAAAATGTGAGAATGTAGATATGCTCAGAATATTGGCATTGGCAAAGATTTATTCAAGTGCAAAATCTTGTAAAAATTGTCAATTCAGGATGTTGGTCAGGCCACGTTTGGAACATTGCGTGCAATTGTAGTCTCCTTCCTATTGGAAGGATGTGGTGAAACTTGAAAGGGTTCAGGAAAGATTTAGAAGCATGTTGCCAGCTCTGGAGGATTTGAGCTATAGTGAAAGGCTGAATAGGTTAGGGCTGTTTTCCCTGGAGCATCGGAGGCTGGGGGGTGACCTTATAGAGGTTTATAAAATATGTGGGTGGCATAGTGGCTCACTGGTTAGCACTGCTGCCTCACAGTGCCAGGGATATAGGGTAGGGGAATGGGTCTGGGTGGGTTACTCTTTGGAGGGTCGGTGTGGACCGTTTGGGCTGAAGGGCCTGTTTCCATACTGTAGAGAATCTAATTTAACCTAAAATCATGATGGTCATGAATAGATAAATAGACAAGTTTTGTTCCCTGCGGTGGGGGAGTCCAGAACTAGAGGGCATTGGTTGAGTGTGAGAGGGAAAAGACATAAAAGGGACCTAAGGGGCAATAGGTTCACACAGAAAATGGTGTGTGTATGAAATGAGCTGCCGGAGGAAGTGGTGGAGGCTGGTACAATTGAAATAGTTAAAGGTACATGAATAGGAAGGGTTTAGAGGGATATGGGCCAAGTGCTGGCAAATGGAACTAGATTAGGTTGGGCTATCTGGCTGGCATGGACAAGTTGGACCAAAGTGTCTGTTTCCATTCTGTACATCTCAACATCTCTATGACTCTAATATAAGTGGGTCATCCATAAAAATACACAGTTGTCTTCTGATGGAAAGAACGGAGCCGCTGACAATGGAATGCAACACCAATATGAATTTATATCGTACCTTTAACATAGTAACAACAATCCTGGCCCTTTACAGGAGTATTAACAGTGTTTGATAGTTTGGAAAAGCCTGCCATTTTTGTATACCTGAGGTAACCATTCGCATCAACAACCTGAGGAGAACTTAAATATTAAGGGTCATAATGTCTTATTGACAAACTGGTAATTATTTAGCCACAGATATACTGAAAAGGAGGGGAACAGTTTTGTCAACAAGGGACTGAAATGGTGCTGGAAATTAGTAGTCAGTCTGCATCTTGTATTCCAGGGACAGAGTGAGTTTTATAGTCTCTGTGTTTTTTCTTAGTAAACAGAGACTTTGATGCAGTTCCTCTAGTTTTGATTTATACATCTGTTACCCTGACCAAAAGGAAATGGATACGAAGTAAAAAAAATCACCAAGTTATTGAGAACCTCCACATTGAAAAGAAAACTAAAATTACTTCAGAAATTGTAACATCAGAAAACAAAAATAGACTTAGTCAAATAACTTCCGTGAATGAAGCTGGTATTTACTAATTTACACTAGTTAATGCAAAAGCCACTACTTAACCCTGGATAGTAGTTTAATTCTGATGGCTGGGATCTTGGTTTTTTCCAATCATAATGTTGGCACCCGTAGTACTCACCACCTGGACTCTGAAGAATTTCCTGTTGCTTTCCCTGATGGCTATGTGGGGAAAGGATGCAGATTTGAGTTGTCTGGCTAATGGCCAATATTTTAGGCAAACTGCCTGAATGATGGTGAGCAGAGTCATCATTTTCAACCTTTCTTTCATAAAGAACTTGTTGACTGAGCTGTTGAATACATGAGACGGTGATAGAAATCATTGATGTTGGAAGATTCCCCCATGTTCAATCCCTTGACGCTGCTTATGAAATAAATTGGAACCGTCATATCTTCTCAAACTCTTTGCTTCTCCTTTGACACTGGACCATATTTTCACAATTTGTGGTCCTGCTTTTGAGCTTGAGATTAATTGTGATGCTGCTGGCAAACAGATCCTCTCCAGCCTTGAGTCTCAGCTTGACCAGTGGGTGAGTTCTTGTTCAAGCAGACAGCCTCCAGATTTCCAAGTAGGAGGTCACCCATGCCAAAGGTGGAGTGTTGTTTTTGTATTGTTTCAACTATTTTTAACTTTTTAGGCCCAAAATTTAGAAGTGCAAGTGCCTGTATGTGCTCTAACTCTAATACTCTGCAACCCCCAATTCTAAAATAGACAAAACAAATGGATTATAAAATGTAGCTTCTCTTATTTATACATATCCATCCGAACTGTGCTAGATTTGGTGAAAGACAGTTGAACCAAAGATCAAATATGTATACAAAAGAGATATAAAAAGGAAAAGGAAATGGCATGTTCCTTATTTAGAGTTGGGGTATGTGAAGAATTTCTCATATAGTTGGACTAGTACTTCTGAGTCATTATCAACTGCTTTTGAATGTGGCTAAGGTTTAATTTGTTGCAAAATGTCATAGGCTTACAGTTATGCCTTACCAGCTATGAAGTAGCTGGTAAGGCATGTCAGCAGAAATAGCATGTGACCTGCTGCATGTGAAGAACTAAACTCAGTGAGTGTATCATCAGTTTTTTTCTGGTGTAGAGAGGAGTGTCACACTCTTGAATGCATGAAGTCTGGAACAATGGACGAGTCAGGTGATCTGAGTAAGAGGATCTTGGAAGGTGGACACCAGCAGGATGTGTTACATATCCAGTACATTTTCCTAATGCAGTGATCTTATGCACAGTCATTCCAGGAAAACTTGGGACTTTACCTAGTATTATCCTATAGCAGTGAAACCTGGTCACAAAAAAGCTGTTGTATTACAGTGCAAATACTGGTCAACTTTATATTCAACCTAAGCAAGAAGAAGATCTTGAAGAAGAGTTATTAATGCTAATTTATGCATATATTATGCTATCACCCATCTTTTCTTAAAGCCTTGAAGCTAAGTTATCAATCCTAAATAAACATATTTTACATTTCCATTCTTCTTTGTTTTAAAGTGAGTGTCCCTGATGTTTTCATTAATGGAAACATTTTACTCATTACTTTGTTTCCAGAAAACTAAAATCCACAAGCTACGTCATAAATGTTCAAGTTGCATTTGTTTTTGTCAGTGTTGTTAATATTTATTCATTTGGGTGAGGTAGAGACCATCTGCTTTCTGGATTGAAGGATGATTGAGAAACTATCGATCGGAAGGGGGAATGCATGCAATGTGAAAGGTATATACAGATTGCTCTTAGCATTCCAGCACACATTCTGAGAGAAAGTCATTAAGTTTCTCCAGTTTAATGTAGTGACTACAAAATTAACACATGAACTATTCCTCAGAGTTGTAGTCAGAAAGCAGAAAAGTGGATTTAAATACTGCCTCTCATATTTCCAGGAGCGTTATGACCAATGAAGTACATTTGAAGTGTCACAGTTGCAGAATTAGCAGTCAATTTATGGATGGCATCAAAACATTGAGATAAATAACCACATGAGCTGATTGAATTGCATTGTTTGAAGAATAGATGGATAAATCCTGTGCTCTTTGTAGTGCTTTGCCATCTTCATGTCGATGTCAAAAAGCAAACAGGGTTCCATTTTAAAATTTTCATCTGAGAAAAAGAATCTCTCAAAATGTAGGATTGCACTGAAAAATACTCAATTGTGTGGTCATGTAATGGGGCGGGATTTTGTTGGAAATCATGGTCCCTGGCTAACATACCTGAGCATAACTCTGATGAAAATCCTGAATTGTCTTAAAGTCTTCTAAAGTAAATATTTTGTCAAAAGTATTTCATTATGGTGAAGTCCTTTAAATTGCTTTAGCCTGACATTGCAGCATCATGTCACCTGGATCAAACACCCCCTCCACCTTCCCACCCCACCCCACCCCACCCCATGATGCCAGTAGTCACCCTGCAGCAATTTAACGCTGGATTAATTGGAGGAATTCCCACTAGAGAGATTCTGGCCAATCTAACTGGCCATGATGACAATCATGACCACAAGCAGTCCTACCAGGATGAACAGCCCAGGTGATCTGAAGTTTGGAGACTTGGTGAGAGAGAGGGTGGCCGTGTTTGCAGGGGACAAGGTTAAAGATTGGGATGACCTTCATGGGGTGGGGGGGGGGGTGGGGGGGGGGGTGGGTGGGTCCCTTTGGTGAGGGCATAGAAAAAAATACTCTCCCTCTGCTGTCAGCAGCCTGTTGCAGCTTGTTAGTTGGCTACTTAAGGGTCTCATTAGGCCCATGGGTGGTCAGGCTGCTCAATACCACTCTAACCCCTGAATAATTTTAGCTTTGTCGCAGTGAGTGGGTCAGCAGCAGGAAGGCCATGCCCTGCACTTTGTGTGCCACCCTGTCTTCAAACCCACCATCAGGGGAGTGGGTCTTGAATTCATACCATTGCAACACAGAGGCTCAAGTCAAGAAAAGTTGCTAAAGTATAGCATTCTGATGCTCGTTTGTAACTCCTGAAAGATTAATCCTATCTCCTTTCTGAATACATGCCATCTGACCTACTGAGCATTTCGAACATTTTTTTGCTCATTACAGATGGACTTATTCCATCAATGTGAATCATCTGGTGTATTTACCACAGCTTAAAGAAATTGGCAGAAAGCCGTCTAATGACATTCCAGGGTCCTTGTTGGGTCACACATATGGAGAAGGGTGTTTTCTATTCCACTTGTCGACCGGCACTGGGAATTTGATAATCCCTTTTAATAAAGGACTGTGGGTGGCGCCATATTCCAAATAGCTCAGGTTTTGAACTGAGAAGAAAAGGTCTTTTCATTGCATGTTGCAAAAGCTGCAAAAACCAGCATTTCAGAGATCTCCATTATCTATTTCAATGTACTGTATTAAGCATGCTCCTGCTCCCAGTGTTAAATCTTTTGACTAATTTGTTATTTCTTTTACTAAATGATTAACATGCAAGTCCAAAGTGAAGAACCTGAATGATGAATGGCTGAAGTTCATAACAGAACTGTTTGATGATAAGAATTGATGATAGAGATAATAATGTAAGATCTCACAGCAAAGGGCTGAATTATATCTTGTATGACTTGTATGTTATGTGCAGTTATGAATGCAATTCAGTTGTAGGAGAACAATTGGCAAAGTTCATCTGATTAATTTTTAATCCACATTGACCATAATGGAAGTGGTTTGTCTAGGAATGAAAGGTTAAAATAACGTTTACCACCAAATAAATACAGATAATGCTATTTCATGACATATTCTATTAATGTTAAGGGATAAACCAACTACACTTGATCTGAGTGACATAGTGCTGCAATGTCAGGCTAAAGCAATTTATAGGGATTCGCCATAATGAAATTCTTTTGACAGAATATTTGTTTAGAAGACTTTAAGACAGTTCAGGATTTTCATTAAAGTTACAATAAGATATATTTCAATTCAATTTGTGTGCATTGAAATTCAATGCACAGTTACTAATGGATTTTCTGTCACAGTTCATGCGGGTTCTCTTGTCTTTGATTGTGCTCTGTCCTGTAATCATGTTGATTAATGTAAACTAACAATGACATTGCCCCTCTTCCTAGAATAATGACTGCAGATGGATACCATTGCTCCTCTCCTTTCCTGCATAAGCTCTTCATCAGGAATGGGGAGGGGGTGGCTCAAGGGGGCTGAGAGATCCATGCCACTCGCCCCCATTCCTGATGAAGGGCTTATGTTAGAAACATTAACTGTCCTGCTCCTCGGATGTTGCGTGAGTTGCTGTGCTTTTCCAGTGCCACGCTCTTTGACTCTGATCTCCATCATCTGCAGTCCTCACTTTCCCCTCTCCTCTCCTGTCATCATCTTCAGTAAAACATCACTTTTGAACTATTCAAATGTTATCAAGGTTTTCTTTCTTCACTCTCTTTTCAAAGATTGCTCCAATAACCACAAAAAGTATGAATCCATTTCCCTTTGGCAATCATTCTCTGTTTTTTTTCTTTGGTTTTCTGAGCATGGTTATCCTGAGAAGCCTGGGATGCATGTTGTCAGTGCTTTGAATAAAACCCCCTTGATAGATAGCTGCCTGAACATTATCACACAGAAAATGTTATATATGTAAAGTTGTTCAATCTTTATTTGGCTCTGAGTGAGGGAGTGCTGCGACAGAGAGTGAGCAGCCCAGAGATGCAGCCTGGTGCAGTAAATGAGCTGGGTGCATGACACTTAGCACAAGGTGTCCTTACTGCAGCATTACAATCTTGGTTGTTGGTGCAGCCTGAGGTGCAGCACTGAAATTTGAAAATTTTCTGGAAGTGGATTGGAGATGTGCAATGAGCATTCTTAGTGTGCAGCACATTTCAGGTGCCAATGGTCATGGACATGGGATGCATTTGACAAGTGCCCATGGAGCATGCCCTGAGATGTTGGTGGCCAGCATTCAATATGGAGGTCCTTCAGAACAAGTGGCAAGCTGAAGTTGTCAGGTAACTGCTCTAACTTCCATGTTGAGAACTCTTGACATCTAGCTTCTTTGGTGTATTTGGTAAGATGGGAAACTGAATATTAATGAGACAAGATTGCAGTTAATAAGGTCATTAACAAACTACAATCCTGTTAATTGGCAACTACCCGTTCCTGGCAAAAACTTGCTTCACTGCTTGGCAAATGTGTAAAAGCTGCATCAAGATCTCCCTGATGTTGTGACAGGCCTCCATGCATTTCTTGCCTGATTCTGCCACAAAATCTTGCATTAACTGATAACACTCAGACCCCTACAATATTCCACCCAATGTTTTTTGCACATAGGGGATTCTGGGTAATCCAAGATGGAGGACGGGAAAAATTTCTGGCTGTGACAGCGACTCCCTTATTGAGGTATTTTAGGTATTGGAGGTGATTTCCTCGAATTCCAGGATCAGCAATTACTGTTTTATATGCTGTTACATTGTTTTTGAACTTTGGAAAAAAAAGTCTATACAAAAGTAGTTTTAAAAGGGAGAAGAACAGACAAAGGCAACACATGGTGAGGTCAGTGCAGGAGAGAGAGAGAAAGGAACTGACACAGCAGTGAACCTGCACAGTTACTGCCTTTGTTGTTTGAATTCATGTATCACTGGACAACAGAGTGTGTCTGGGCAATTTAAAAAACAGTAAAATTCACAACTGATCTTGGAGGAACTGTTTGGGTGAAGTTCACAGCACAGAAGCAGATAAGTGTATTGTTTTTAAGTGGGACCTACAGAAAGTCTGGCGTAGTGAGTAGAGTGGGTTTTTTCTTGATTATGTGTTTTTTGAGATCTGTCTCTTGATTAAACTTAAAATATAAGCCATAACTATTAATTTAACCTGGGGCAGTGTTTTGTAGAGGAATAAGACTGACTTATTTTCTGGGTCTGTAGATTGTGAAGTAGCAAAAATGGCCTTTAGTAGAGTGATATGTTAGATATGGGAGTTTAAAGAGAGTTTAAGGGTTACTGCGGATTATATCTGCAATAAATGCTGTTGGTTGCGAATCTTATCAGATTGAATGGACCGGTTGGAAAGACAATTAGAAGCAATGAAGAGTTTGCAACAGCAACAGTATTTGATGGATGGCAGTTATGGGAAGGGGGGGAAGTCTCAGATACAGTCACATAGCTGGGTTAACTCCAGGAAGGGTAAGAGAGGTAGGCAGCTAGTGCAGGAGCCTTCTGTGGCTATACTCATTTCAAATAGGTATGCTGTTTTGGAAAATGTAGGGGTGATGGATTCTCAGGGGAACGTAACACAAACAGCCAGGTGTCTGGTATTGAGACTGGCTCTAATACAAAGAGGAGTATATTGGGTCCCAAGAGATCAATTATGTTCGGGGACTCTCTAGTCCGAGGTACAGACAGACATTTCTGTGGCCAGCAGCGAGAAATCAGAATGCTGTGTTGCTTCCCTGGTGCCAGGATCAAGGATGTCTCAATGAGGTTGCAGAATGTTTTCGGGGGGAGAGGGGCCAGCAAGAGGTCATTGTCCATATTGGAACCAATGACATAGGAAGGGAAAAGGTTGAGATTCTGAAGGGAGATTACAGAGACTTAGGTAGGAATTTAAAAAGGAGGTCCTCGAGAATAGTAATATCTGGATTACTCCCAGTGCTACGAGCTGGGAGGGCAGGAATAGGAGGATAGACCAAATGAATGCATGGCTGAGGAGCTGGTGTATGGGAGAAGGATTCACATTTTTGGACCATTGGAATCTATTTTGGGGTAAAAGTGACCTGTACAAGAAGGATGATTTGGACTTAAATTGAAAGGGGTCTAATATACTGGCAGGGAAATTTGCTAAAGTTGCTCGGGAGGAATTATACTAGTAAGGTGGGGGGGGGGGGGCAGGGAGATAGTGAGGAAAGAGATCAATCTGAGACAGGTACAGTTGAGAACAAGCCAGTCTAACAGTCAGGGCAGGCAGGGACAAGGTAGGACGAATAAATTAAACTGCATTTATTTCAATGCAAGGGGAAGGCAGATGAACTCAGGGCATAGTTAGGAACATGAAACTGGGATATCATAGCAATTACAGAAACATGGCTCAAGGATGGGCAGGACTGGCAGCTTAATGTTCCAGAATACAAATGCTACAGGAATGATAGAAAGGGAGGAAAGAGAGGAGGGGGAGTGGCATTTTTGATAAGGGATAGCATTACAGCTGAGTGAGGATATTCCCGGAAATAAATCAAGGGAATTTCTTGGGTGGAACTGAAAAATAAGAAAGACATGATCACCGTATCGGGATTGATTATAGACTCCCTAAGTCAGAGGGAAATTGAGAAACAAACTTGTAGGGAGATCTCAGCTATCTGTAAGAATAATAGGGTGGGTTATGGTAGGGGATTTTAACTTTCCAAACATCAACTGGGACTGTGATAGTGTTAAAGGTTTAGATGGAGAGAAATTTGTTAAGTGTGTACAAGAAAATTTTCTGATTCAGTATGTGGATGTATCTACTAGAGAAGGTGCAAAACTTGACCTACTCTTGGGAAATAAGGCAGGGCAGGTGACTGGGGTATCAGTGGGGGAGCACGTTGGGGCCAGTGACCATAATTCTATTTGTTTTAAAATAGTGATGGAAAAGGATAGACCAGATCTACAAGGTGAAGTTCTAAATTGGAGTAAGGCTAATTTTGACGGTATTAGGCAAGATCTTTCAAAAGCTGATTGGGGGCAGATGTTTGCAGGTAAAGGGATGGCTGGAAAATGGGAAGCCTTCAGAATGAGATAATGAGAACTCAGAGACAGTATATTCCTGTTAGGGTAAAAGGAAAGGCGGGTAGGTATAGGGAATGCTGGATGACTAAAGAAATTGAGGGTTTGGTTAAGAAAAAGAAGGAAACATATGCCAGGTATAGACAGGATAGATCGAGTGAATCCTTAGAAGAGTATAAAGGCAGTAGGAGTATACTTAAAAGGGAAATCAGGAGGGCAAAAAGGGGAGATGAAATAGCTTTGGCAGATAGAGTTAAGGAGAATCCAAAGGGTTTTTACAAATACATTTAAGGGCAAAAGGATAACCAGGTGAGAGAAATGGGCCACTCAAAGATCAGCAAAGGCAGCCTTTGTGTGGAGCCACAGAAAATGAGGGAGATACTAAACGTGTATTTTGCATTATTATTTACTGTGGAAAAGGATTTGGAAGATATAGAAAGTAGTGAAATAGATGATGACACCTTGCAAAATGTCCATATTACAGAGGAGGAAGTGCTGGATGTCTCGAAACACATAAAGGTGAATAAATCCCCAGGACCTGATCAGGTGTACCCTGGAACTCTGTGGGAAGCTAGAGATGTGATTGCTGGGCCTCTTGCTGAGATATTTGTATCGTTGATAGTCACAGGTGAAGTGTCGGAAGACTAGAGATTGGCTAACATGGTGCCACTCTTTAAGAAGGGTAGTAAGGACAAGCCAGGGAACTATAGCCCAGTGAGCCTGACATCGGTGGTGGACAAGTTGTTGGAGGGAATCCTGAGGGATGGGATGTACATGTTTTTGGAAAGGCAAAGACTGATTACGGATAGTCAAATGGCTGTGTGTGTGGGAAATCATGTCTCACAAAGTTGATTGAGTTTTTTGAAGAAGTAACAAAGAAGATTGATGAGGGCAGAATGGTAGATGTGATCTATATGGACTTCAGTAAGGCGTTCGACAAGGTTCCCCATGGAGACTGGTGAGCAAGATTAGATCTCATGGAATAAAGGGAGAACTAGCCATTTGGATACAGAATTGGCTCAAAGGTAGAAGACAGAGGGTGGTGGTGGAGGGTTGTTTTACAGACTGGAAGCCTGTAACTAGTGGAGTGCCATAAGGATTGGTGCTGGGTCCTCTACTTTTTGTCATTTACGTAAATGATTTGGATGTGAGCATTAGGGGTACAGTTAGTAAGTTTGCAGATGATACCAAAATTGGAGGTGTAGTGGACAGCGAAGAAGGTTACCTCAGATTACAACAGGATCTTCATCAGATGGGCCAATGGGCTGTGAAGTGGCAGATGGAGTTTAATTCAGATAAATGCGAGGTGCTGCATTTTGGGAACTCAAATCTTAACAGGACCTATACACTTAATGGTCAGATCCTAGAGAGTGTTGCTGAACAAAGAAACCTTGGAGTGCAGATTCATAGCTCCTTGAACGTGGAGTCGCAGGTAGATATATAGTGAAAAAGGCATTTGGTATGCTTTCTTTTATTGGTCAGAATATTGAGTATAGGAGTTGGGAGGTCATGTTGTGGCTGTATAGGACATTGGTTAGGCCACTGTTGGAATATTGAGTGCAATTCTGGTCTCCTTCCTATCGGAAAGATATTGTGAAACATGAAAGGGTTCAGAAAAGATTTACACGGATGTTGCCAGGGTTGGTGGATTTGAGTTATGAGAAGAGGCTGAACAGGCTGGGGCAGTTTTCCCTGGAGCGTCGGAGGCTGAGGGGTGATCTTATAGAGGTTTACAAAATTATGAGGAGCATGGATAGGATAAATAGACAAAGTCTTTTTCCTGGGTTTGGGGAGTCCAGAATTAGAGGACATAGGTTTAGGGTGAGAGGGGAAAGATATAAAAGAGACCTAAAGGGCAAACTTTTCACGCAGAGGGTGGTATGTGGATGGAATGAGCTGCCGGAGGAAGAGGTGGAGGCTGGTACAATTACAACATTTAAAAAGCATTTGGATGGTTATATGAATAGGAAAGGTTTGGAGGGATATGGGCCAGGTACTGGCAAGTGGGCCTAGATGGGGATATCTGGTCGGCATGAAGGACCGAAGGGTCTGTTTACATGCTGTACATCTCTATGACTCTCTATGATATTTGGACAGTCTATATTGCCTCATGGTTAAAAGTTAAAAATTGGAAATATCATTTAAATATGTTCTTTCTTAATTCAGCACCAAGGGACGATTGGGATATTTTTGGGGGGCTGATTCTTCACCAAAATTACAAGAGGACAGAAAAAAAATGAGGACAAAATGTGTCATTGATATCATGTAAAGTTTCTACACCTTACAGGCTTGATCTGTTGTTTTATGCTCTCTCTCTTTGAAACAGAAGCCTGGAGCTGACACACACAATGCATTTTTACTCTGTTATAAATGGTTCCCCTCTCATTCATCAGACAGACTGTAGAAAACAGCAGATGGGTGAGGTGGTCAGCAGCAGGGTGGTGTGTTAGTGAACAGAACTGCTACATCCTCAATTAAATAACGCAGAGCAGCAACAAATTATCGACATTCTGCAAAACAGAATGATTAAAATTACAATGGAAGGCAAATGGATTATGATTTGCGTGTAAGTAATTGCAGAATGTAGAAATCTATTGAAGATCCAGTAAGGAGATTTTTAAAATAATCAGCAAATGGCACTGTGGCAACTAGAGGGTAGTGGATGTTAAAGAAAAGGGTGCATTAGCGGTCTGTTTTACTTTATGGTAAAATAATAAGAAACAATTTGGCCAAAGTGTAAAACAAGTTATCAATTCATCTGGGCTTGTTTATCAACATCGTTTCTGGTGCATTTCACATTCCTCAATCGAAAAGCTTTAATCTAATCATATTATCCATCTCATTGATGTCAACTTTACAAAACTGCAAATCTGTTGCTTTGATGTAGTGTAATTTTGCCAGTTCTGTGTAACGGTGGAAATAATGGGACTGCTAGCAAAAGCTCCTTTCACATAGAAGGGAACATGCATTTCTTGAAAAGGCATTAACATTATCGGCACATGCCCTCCCGCTGCCCATCATCTCCATTGGTAACATATTGTCATTGAAAGAAGATTGGCTGGTAAACAGGAAGCAGAGAATAGGCATAAATGGGCCACCTTCTGGTTAGCATGATGTAACAAATGGCATGCCACATGAATCAATCCTGGGACCTTAATTGTTGAAAAGTTATGTTTAGGACTTGGATTGAGGAACTTGAGGTACGATTGCTAAATTTGCTGCTGACACAAAAATAGTTGCAAAGATAGGCTACACATTGACATTAGGAAACAACAAAGGGATATGGATAGGCTGACTGAGCTGGTAAAGATTTGACAAATGAAGTATAATATGGAAAAATGTGAAATTGTCCATTTTAGTAAGAACAATATTAAAAAGCATATTATTTCAATGTTGAGAGCTCTGAGATGTGGAGGCATCTGAGTGTCCTAATGTAAGAATCACATAAGATTAGTATGCAGGTAAAGCAAGCAATTAGGAAAACTAATAGAATGTTATTGTTATTGCAAGGGGAAGTGAATACACAAATAAGGAGGTTTCTTTATGTTATACAGAGCATTGGTAAGTCCACAACTGGGTACTATGGTACTGTGTACAGTCATGGTTGCTCATTTAAGAAAGAATGTAAATGCATTGGAACCAGTTTAGAAAAGGTCTACTAGACCACTACATGGAATGGGCAGTTATTCTTATGAGGAAAGGTAGGAGAACCTAGGCTTGTTTCCACTGCTGTTTACAAGGGTAAGAGGCAATTTGATTGAAATGTAAAATGTTGACGAGTCCTGACAGGATGAATATGAGAAGAATGTATCCACTGCAAGAGAATCCAGAACCAGGAGTCATCGTTATAAAATATAGGGTTTCCAACTTGAGACCGAGAATGAAGAGAGATCTTTTCTAATGGTCATCCATGAAGGGCGGTGGAAGCAAAGTCTTTGAATATTTCTAAGGAAAGACAGATAGGTTTTTGAAAGGCAAGGGGGTGAAAGATTATAGGGGATGGGCAGGAATGTAGAGATTAACCATGATCTCATCCAATGTCAGAACAGGATCAAAGTGCTGAGTGGCCTCCTTTTCCTAATTCACATGCATTTTCATGTTTTCACATGGTTAGTGTCCAATGACCACCATACACAAGAGCAATGTATTTGTCTTATTATGTATAATGACATCACTGCCTTGAGTATAATCAGGAAAAGTAAAAAAAAACGATTGCTGCCTTTTTCTAATTTGATCACTAAGTCTACCGAGCGGGAAGGAGAGAAACTAAATCACAACCAGCAATTATTTAAAAGCTTTCTAAAGCAGGAAAATTTGTTGCCTCAAATGTTAATACATATTACAGGCTGTAAAAATGATTCAAGATGTGAATCTGAAGGCAGGAGTTCTTGACCTCCTTATTCTGTCTCCTTGATTACCTCAATCAGAGTTCCCTGATGAGAATCATTTTAAGTACACAACAATAATCAGGGATTTTGGCTTCTAGTCTCTTTTTTAGTAATAATATTTCTCTTCTCAGAAGGTGATCATAAAAGACAAATAGGATAAGTAGATGTCAGGTCAAAGATTTTTAAGCTGGCTGTTGTGCACACATTTTATTAGTCATGGTTTTCTGAAACACTATCAGGAGTAATGTTAAATTTCACATTTGATAACAAGTCTCAATGAAATTGAGCTAGTCTAGAGGAAGAAAACATTATAACATCACACAATCATCCCAGAATGGAAAACTGGTCTAACTTGAAAATAGAATGTACAATTTAATAATCATCATAAAAATGTTAAAGATTGCTATCATTATTTTTAACCTTAAAATATTTGAAAGGATGCGAAATGAAGATCAGAAAGCGCCACCTCATTTTTGTAAAGGTGTTCATACATTCTGTTTCCTACCATCATAGATTAATGAAACATTGGTAAATGTTTTAATTTTCTTGCCATTTGTTACATAATAGAAATTAAACTACTAAGCTAAACGGTCAGGCCACCATGCATTATGTGTTTTCCTTCATTTTAAGTCATCCAAAAGATTTGAGCCTTCTTACTGTCGAGTTAAACAATGATGCAATAATTGAATCACAATCCCCGCCCCCCCCACCCACCCCCCCCCCACACCCACCCCCCCACCCCCACCCCCACCCCCACCAACCACACAATCAGATAATATTAAAACCACCGATTGTCATATTAAGGATGACTTTAGTGAATCCCAGATCACTGTAATAGTTGTGTTACAGTCCATTAATGGCCGTACGAAAAGAGTTCACCCTTGTTTTTAACAAGCTTTTTTGGTGGTCTAGGATTAGGGTTTTAACTCGTGGTTGGATCAAGACAATCCATGTAGAGTCCAAACGATGCTTCTTGTTGTTCCTCATGCTCTGACCTCAGCTTCACCAAGAGTAAACAGACTCTGAACAAACAAACAAGGAACACCAAGGGCTAAGTTGTTAATGCAGCAGGAGATTTTTTTTATAAATCATTCAGGTAATAAATCAAAGTGATTTGACAGGTTTAATTATACCACAAAAGGTATTGGTTTAAATACAGTTCCTAATTTCACAGAACCCCTAGCATGTGGAAAGAGGCCCTTCAGCCCATTAAGTTTGCAATGACCCTGCAAAGAGCATCCCACCCACATCCAGCTCCCTACCCTATCCCTGCAACCCCATAACTATGATGGCTAATACACCTAACCAACATAACGCAGGGCAGTTTCAGCATAGCCAGTTGACCTAACCTGCACATCTTTGGATTGTGGGAAGAAACCCACACAGACACAGGGAGAATAAACACACTCCACAGACAGTCGTTCGAGGGTGGGAACGAACCTGGATCCCTGATGCTGTGAGGCAGCAGTGCGAACCACTGAGCCACTGTGCTGGGGGAGGATGGTAGGCTCCATTGTAGTAATGATTGGAACTCTGACCAAGTGCCAACAAATGTCCCTTTAAATCTCCCAGAGTTTTTAGTGGCAAGTTGGGTATAATTGTCCAATTCTGGAGACCTGAATCATTTTCTTAAAAACCTAACATGATGTTTTACTTAAAGGCCCTATGGATTAACCGGTCCACCACCTCCCCCTGCTTGCTCACATGGGACATTCTCCCACCCCTCCCCTCTGTCCCTCAATGGCAATGCTCCAAACCCCTGCTTTCACAAATCTGGGGTGGTGGCTAGTATTGTGCACTAAAATGGGGTCACACTGAGAAAAAGTTTGGTAAGTTCTGATCTAAAGCTTGGGAAGGAAGGAATCTCCACAGGACCTGAACAACATGGGCTAATGGAAGGAAATTTGGGATATCTGGTCGGCATGGACGAGTTGGACCAAAGGGTCTGTTTCCATGCTGTACATCTCTATGACTTGTGATAATTGGATGAGATGTCACACAAGATCCTTTCTGTGCCTAGGCCAAAATGTCATATTTTTCAACCAAGTCCTGGATGTGGAAGGTGTATTCTTGTTAGTGGGCAACAAGAAGACTGTTACTGGAGTAATCACTTATTATGACTAGAAGGATCTAGACAGTTTGGGAGAGTGGTCCAGGAAATGGCTGATGGAATTCAATGTGAGCAAATGCGAGGTCTTGCACTTTGGAAAAAAGAATACAAGTATGGACTACTTTCTAAATGGTGAGAAAATTCATAAAGCCAAAGTACAAAGGGCTCTGGGAGTGCTAGTCAAGGATTCTCTAAAGGTAAACATACAGGTTGAGTCCGTGATTAAGAAAGTGAATACAATGTTGTCATTTATCTCAAGAGGGTTGGAATATAAAAGCACGGTTGTGCTACTGAGACTTTATAAAGTTCTGGTTAGGCCCCATTTCGAGTACTGTGTCCAGTTTTGGTCCCCACACCTCAGGAAGGACATACTGGCATTGGAGCGTGTCCAGCGGAGATTCTCACGGATGATCCCTGGAATGGTAGGTCTATCATATGAGGAACGGCTGAGGATCCTGGGATTGTAATCATTGGAGTTTAGAAGATTAAGGGGAGATCTAATAGAAACTTACAAGATAATACATAGCTTGGAAAGGGTGGACGCTAAGAAATTGTTTCCGATAGGCGAAGAGACTAGGACCCATTGACACAGCCTTAGAATTAGAGGGGGTAAATTCAGAACAGAAATGCGGAGACATTTCTTCAGCCAGAGAGTGGTGGGCCTGTGGAATTCATTGCTGCAGAGTGCAGTGGAGGCCGGGATGCTAAATGTCTTCAAGGCAGAGATTGATAAATTCTTGATGTCACAAGGAATTAAGGGCTACGGGGAGAATGCGGGTAAGTGGAGTTGAAATGCCCATCAGCCATGATTGAATGGCGGAGTGGACTCGATGGGCCGAATGGCCTTACTTCCACTCCTATGGAATATTTTGTTGTTTTGTACTGTCAGTGAGTTTTCATTGTTGAATGCTACAAATTTTCCTCTAGTCTTCAACTTTAATTGGAGCGATGAATATGTAAAGTTGTAATTAATAATTTTTTTCTTGACAAAGCAGTAATTGTTTCAGCATTTCATTTTGGCCTTAACTAATGATTAATCTATACATGTGATGCATTTTATGTGGCACTGATATCAATTGAGTTCAATTATTTTATAACCATGAATAATTGAAAATTAAGGATTTTATGATATTTCTTTTGTGATGAAGAAATTTCTAACTCAGTTTTTGTATTGGTACTTGCCAAACTGTAAACTAAATCATTAAGAACAATGAGCTGAGGAAGCATGAGCGATTAAACAAGGTAAATGGTATTCCTATTAAAATAAAACAGGCACACCTTTTACTTACTGCAATAGCCTGCTTTCTCTGCTGATTGTTGGTATTCAGATCTTTCCTGGTATAATCTGAATTGAACTTATCTCAAACCTAAGATCAGCTACCAAAGACAGACACACTCTTTGAAGTGGAAGAGAGACTGCTATTCTGGCTGTCTTCCTAGATTCTATCTTTATAGAAACCTATGCCTTTCAAAAGGCTGAGAAATTGGTTTTATGCTGAAAAGCAAACAGAAGTTTGATTGCCCAAATACATGGCTTCAAAGGTCCTCCAGCGTGACTTTTAGACTTCATTTCCATAAAATAGGCAAGCTACAAATGTCAGTCAGGTCTCTTGATGCAGCCTGATGGTCAGGGTCTTTGTAGAACTGGCTGTCTCAACCTTGAATTCACAGAATCACTTGCGATCTTTCAAACTCTACATTAACTAAAAACAAACCATTCCATTCAGTGTCCCTGTCTGTATTTGGGAACTGTGTCCCAAACAGGAGTTAGGCCCACATTAGCAAATTGAAGGAACCTGTTACAGATACAGAGCTCTCTAGGCTCTCAAATTTCATCAGTTTGTAATTTAGCATCCAGTGCACGTCTGGTTATGGGTTAGTAGATGGGGGTGAGAGGTGGAGGGAATGTGGGGTGGGGAGTGTGAGGGTATGTCTTGGGGCTAGTTAGATGGGGCAGGTTAGAGCATGTGTTATCACCACACAAGACCATTTCCAAATCCATTTCATGCCCAGAATTTGGGCAGGATATTAATAAATTTCTTCTTTGATATTGCTAATGATGAAGCTTTGATCATCGTGCTTTTGGAGCTAAGAGAAGCGAGAAGGGGACATGAAAAGTCTTTAGCTGGTAGGATTAGGGAAAACCCAAAGGCTTTCTATAGGTATGTCAAGAATAAAAGGATGACTAGGGTAGGTATCGGTCCAGTCAAGGATAGTAGTGGGAAGTTGTGTGTGGAGGCGGAGGAGATTGGAGAGACATTAAATCAGTACTTTTCATCAGTATTCACTCAGGAACAGGACACTGTTGCTGATGTGAATATGGAATCACAAATAATTAGAATGGATGCCCTGGAAATATGCAGGGAAGAGGTTTTGGGAATATTGGAAAGGATGAATATAGATAAGTCTCCTGGGCCTGATGGCATTTACCCCAGGATCCTATGGGAAGCTAGGGAGGAGATAGCAGAGCCATTGGCCTGGATTTTTATGTCGTCATTGTCAACGGGAATAGTACCAGAGGACTGGAGGATAGCGAATGTGGTCCCATTGTTCAAGAAAGGGAGTAGGGATAGCCCTAGTAACTATAGGCCAGTGAGTCTGACTTCAGTGGTGGGCAAAGTCTTAGAGAGAATGGTAAGGGATAAGATTTATGAACATCTGGGTAGGAATAACGTGATCAGGGATAGCCAGCATGGTTTTGTGAAGGGCAGGTCGTGCCTCACAAACCTTATTGAGTTCTTTGAGAAGGTGACTAAGGAAGTGGATGAGGGTAAAGCAGTAGATGTTGTGTATATGGATTTTAGTAAGGCGTTCGATAAGGTTCCCCATGGTAGGCTAATGCTAAAACTTCGGAGGTATGGCATTGAGGATACATTAGAGGTTTGGATTAGGAATTGGCTGGCTGGAAGGAGACAGAGGGTAGTAGTTGATGGATTATGTTCATCTTGGAGCGCAGTTACTAGTGGTGTACCACAAGGATCTGTTTTGGGACCATTGCTTTTTGTTATCTTTATAAATGATCTAGAGGAAGGACTTGAAAGCTGGGTGAGCAAGTTTGCGGATGACACGAAAGTCGGTGGAGTTGTGGATAGTGAGGAAGGAAGTGGTAGGTTACAGCGGGATATAGATAAGTTGCAGAGCTGGGCGGAAATGTGGCAAATGGAATTCAATGTAGCTAAGTGCGAAGTCGTTCACTTTGGTAGGAATAACAAGATGATGGATTACTGGGCTAATGGTAGGCTACTTGGTAGTGTGGATGAGCAGAGGGATCTTGGTGTCTATGTACACAGATCTCTGAAAGTTGCCACCCAGGTAAATAGTGCTGTGAGGAAGGCATATGGTGTACTGGGCTTTATTGGCAGAGGAATTGAGTTGCGGAGTCCTGAGGTCATGTTGCAGTTGTATAAGACTCTGGTGAGGCCTCATCTGGAGTATTGTGTGCAGTTTTGGTCGCCATACTATAGGAAGGATGTGGAAGCTTTAGAACGAGTGCAGAGGAGGTTTACCAGGATGTTGCCTGGAATGGTAGGAAAATCTTATGAGGAAAGGCTGAGGCACTTGGGGCTGTTCTCATTGGAGAAGAGAAGGTTTAGGGGAGATCTGATAGAAGTGTATAAGATGATTAGGGGTTTAGATAGGGTAGATACTAAGAACCTTTTACCGCTAATGGAGTCAGGTGTTACTAGGGGACATAACTTTAAATTAAGGGGTGGTAGGTATAGGACAGATGTTAGGGGTAGATTCTTCACACAGCGGGTTGTGAGTTCATGGAATGCCCTGCCCGTATCAGTGGTGAACTCTCCTTCTTTATGTTCATTTAAGCGGGCATTGGATAGGCATTTGGAAGTTATTGGGCTAGTATAGGTTAGGTAGGACTCGGTCGGCGCAACATCGAGGGCCGAAGGGCCTGTACTGCGCTGTATCCTTCTATGTTCTATGTTCTATGTTCTATGTTAGTTGAGAGGAGAATTGCTGAACTGTTTTATATATTCATCTATTTACTATTAGTAATAAAACATGAAAACCACAGATATAAGTACAGCTCAGAGAATTCATCCAATTGATTGTTGAAACATGTAGTATTCCTCATGTTCCAATATCCTATTACCAACAGAAAGACTCCAGAGTTTTTGCTTCCACTTCCTTAACAGAAGATTATTTCAAACATTAATCGCTTTATAAACTTGCATTTCATTAGGTTTCAATATTATGCCAAGAGTTCCATTGCCCGTCCATGTAGGCTTGCAACTCAATTTCCATTCTAGCAGCAAGACAAACTTGCATTTGAGAAAACTCCAGCCAATAATTTTCTTTTTTAAAATAACCCCTTATAAAATAATGTCATTCTGCCTTGATGATTTGCATGTCCTGAAGCAGATATTGTATTTGCCGTTTACTTAATGAACTTTTTAAACTATCAATTTTATAAAGCTGTTCATTTTCAGGAGTAATGAATCCTTTGATTTGAAAATAATGTGTAAAAGACCTTTGTACAGAGGGTTTATTTCCTATAACTTGTTTTCAGTAGTTTTCCCCGTTACATTGTTTATAACTTACTTAATGCTATAAAACAATGCAACTGGAGATCTGGCTAACAGTAGTTCTGCGTTGAATGACTTTCGGAGATCTTAAGCATTAATAATTCAGGGACGTATCATCTTGTTTTTCTCTGTGCTATGAACTCAATTGCTTTTCCCATTTGCAGTGCTAGTCGACATTGTTAACTGTTCCCTTTTCTGGTATGACATCGATATCCTTATGAAAACTCAGCAACCAATTTTTTAGGAAATCAGCTTCAATGTCTGTCACTTCCAAATACCATTCCACTTGTAACTACCATCTTCAGGAAAATTCAGGCCTTAGTTATGGATGAGCCAGGATTTCTTCCAGTTGAGCACTGGAAAGTTTAAAGCCATTGTTTAACATCCACATCAAAACTTTTGATCCCATTTCCATTCGATCCCTCCTTGCCCTGTTTGGTCACTCAGGCTGGACTAGTTGAACCCAGAACTGAGCTTGAAACCAATTGTTTCTTTAACTGTTTCATCAATGGCAAAGGCAGCATTTGTTGCCCATTCCTAATTGCCCTTGATGAGATTTACTTTATTGAACTGTTGCAATTCATGTGATGTATGAATTCCCACGATGCTATGAGAAAGAGAATTTGAGGATTGCATTCCAACAAGAGTGAAAAATCAGTGATATACATCCAGGTTATGACAATGCATGGCTTAGAGAGGAAATTGTAGCTGGTTATGTTACCATGTGGCCTTGTGATGGGGTTGAAAGGTACTGCTGAAAAAGTCTTGTAGAGTGGCTGTCGTGAATCTCATAAACATTACTCACTGCCACAATTGGTAGTGGAAGGAGTGCGTGTTTCAGTTAGTGAACAGGGTACCATCCATGCAAATAAATGAATATTTTTGAGCTTCATGAGTGCTGTTAGAAATAATTAAGGAAGCTACAGAGTTCATAGAATCGCGCACACCACAGGAAGAGGCAGTTGGGCCCCTTGTGCTTGCACTGGCTCTGTTACCTAGTGCCAATATCCTACCTTTTTCCCATATCCCTGCACACCATTTTTGTCCAAATAATCATCCAATGCTCTCCTGAATGTTCAAATGAATATGTCGCCACCAGATTTCCAAGCAAGACATTTCATACCCTAACTACCTGCTATGTGAAAAGGTTTTTCTCACATCAACCTTGCTCCATTTGCACATTACTTTAAAACCATGCCCTTGTGTCTTTCATTTTACCTCTTATGAGTGGGAAGAGTTTTTCTCGATCTAATCTGTCCAGCTTGCTCATGATTTTGAAAACTTCGAAAAAGTCTCTCAGCTTTCTCTCCAAGGAGACCAGCCCCACCTTCTTCAATCTATTCTCAGAACTGAAGTTTTCCATTCCTGGAACCATGCTTGTAGACAGCTGCTACATTCTCTCCAATGCATTCACAAAAATTCCTATAATGTGCCACCCACAACTGTACACAATACTACAGCAGAGATCTAACATGTTTCTTGTACAAGTTCAACATCAGCTTTTTGCTCTTGTACTCTATGCACCTATCACTAAAGCTGAGAAATGTTTATTAACTGCTCTCTCTGTCCATCTTGCCACCTTCAATGATTTGTGCATATATACACTCAGGTTCCTCTGCTACTCCCCGTTTTATGTTGACTTTTCAATGTTTTTCTGACCAAAGTGCATTACCTCACATTTCTCCACATTGAACCTCATCTGCCACCTGAGTTAGTGATGTAGTTAGTTTTTTTTGACAGGATGCCACACAAATGGTCCTTATTTATTCAATCAATTGAACTACAGCACAAATTCTTCTTCCATGACCAGCAGGTTGTGGCTTCAGACCAGAATCCTGAACTTCTGGATCAGAGGTAAAGATGCCACATGACCTCTCAGAAGCCATTGAAGCCATTTGTGAGGTAAACGTAACGATCTTTCATGCATATTTGATTTTGGACAACAAATAGTTAATCATAATACAGCATTTTGGTGAAATATTTCAGCATTGAAAGTGAATGTTGATTGGACTTGCAGTCATTGAGTGATTGGTTTCCTGGCATCTTCAGTCTTTTTAGGCAGGAGCTTCTGACTATTGACTGCTGCCCTGAGGAGGCCTGTGCTCTTGTATTCACCTTTTACTTAACGTTTGATGCATGAAAACTTGCATATTCTTCTCCAATCCAATACATTCATGTGTGTAGATTTTGCTGATTCCCTACATTATTTATCACAAATAATTATAGTGTCTTATACATATCCTCAACTGTTAGTGTGGTTAGGCCCATCTGTTGTGTGTCTTCCATCTCCCATTCTAAAATTCCATTTCCTTCTATTCTGTTTCCTGACTTGATGATGATCTCATGCTGCTGTAAGCTTCTTCATGACAAAAGAATTGAGATACAACTGTTGAGGCTGCCAGTGACTTTATGTGTACAGATGCCTTCATTTCAGGTCAAGGAAGCTTTATTCAATGATCCTTTACTCTAATATTTGTCTTTGTTCTTCAGGAAATAACAATAATTAGATTATTTACAGTGTGGAAACAGGCCCTTCGGCCCAACAAGTCCACACCGACCCGCTGAAGCGCAACCCACCCATACCCCTACATTTACCCCTTACCTAACACTACGGGCAATTTAGCATGGCCAATTCACCTGACCCGCACATCTTTGGACTGTGGGAGGAAACCGGAGCACCCGGAGGAAACCCACGCAGATACGGGGAGAACATGCAAACTCCACACAGTCAGTCACCTGAGTCGGGAATTGAACCCTGGTCTCAGGCGCTGTGAGACAGCAGTGATAACCACTGTGCCACCGTGCCGCCCAGTACTAGTAGCCATGGGCACCTTTTATAACGTAGCTTGATTTAGCTTGTTGCCATTGTCAGGTTTTTAAAGGGATTGTATATTCTTGGAAAACAATCTATGCCCTACTGCTTTTCGTAGGTGGGAGGAATTACTAAGGGCACATGTAATGTCATTTTGATATCGGCAACAAGTGATTTTATGATGCCAGTATGGGACACATACTGTCACCTGCAGACAAACATATATGATGACATTAGGAAGCTGTCATGACAAGACTATCATGTTGTGTGATTCCTGACCAAAGAATGAAACTTGACAGTCAGTTAAAAAATGCATTTTCTCGTCTGTCATATTAAATAAAAAAATTTAGCGCGCCAAGATTTGTTGCAAATTACACAGAACACTTTGATTGTCAGCTGATGGGAAAAGGACAATCCAAAAACAGTTTATGTTCTCTGTCTTGAAATGGGCATCTTTAAACAAATGTAGTCTCCATATGGACTTACATCCATTTAAGTTCAGCCATTTCAACTCCATCAAAATCACTGTGTTCTTCATTAATTGGTTCTTCAGGGCCTCAAGTGCAGTTTGATGTTTTCACTCCCAGATACAAGTGCTATCTTTCTTGTTAATTGCCACAATAGCTGTGTGATTGTGACACAACCATTTAACATTCTCAGTAGTTATCTACTTTCCTTTTGTGAACTTTGTACTCATCAGGTTGAGGAATGTTATTGTTCAAGCTCTAAAACACTTTTTTTGAACGTCTGTACTAGGCTGCACTTGATTTAGTTCATCATGTGACTTAGGTGTGTAACATTTACAATTGCAAATGCTTTGGCTAACAATTCATAAATAACCCTAAATTTTTACACATGTTACTCATTCTACGAGGTCAAACTTGAAAATACCGCATTAAATTGAACTTAGGCAATAATTAGTTATAAATTAAATAATGAAATGGCAGAACTTGGCAAAATACTAAACAGCATAAGGCAGCATTTATTTTTAACATACGACTAGAATGCTCACTTAAGAGTCAGTTGCTGTTCAGTTTATCTCCCTTGGAAACAATGTATTTAATAAAAGCTGCTTATGTGATGTCTGAGTCTGATTCTAATGCTGTTGTTTCCAGGAAGCTAAGTTTTGATGCAGCTGTCACCTATTCACAAAGTAAACTTTCTGAAATCCAGTATGTTTGCAGTGGTATTGCCAGTAACAATACAAGACTCACACATTGACAGCCAATAGTACTGGATTGGATCTTGAGCCATATAAAATCAGCATGAAAGACTCTCTAAAGGTACTTTGACATTGTGTATGTAGTATTGCTGTTGCAGAGTGAACTACAAGCGAAATATAAAAATGCCAGGGGTTGTTATATCTGATGGCTCACGTCTGGCAGGATACAATAACTTGGCATTCCAAAAATTATTGAATTGAGATTGTGGCCAGTACAGTTTCTCTCAATAATGAGTTCTTCATCTCAATAAAGACCTATATAAGTTCAAAAAAAGGTGAGTAAAGAAAAAAAAGAGAAGCCACTGGGCTGTTCTGTTCTCCCAGAATGAAGATTAAAAAGTGACACTCCACATTCAGCTGAACAATTGACTCCAACTGATTGTACAGCACATTAATCATACCAGGGACATATGTAAGGCCATTCATCCACTCTGTAATGAGCATGTTTGTGAACATCAAATCCATTCTTACTTGACCTGACAGTGTGCCCATGAAGAATAAAGTGTTCATGTAAGTCTGAGCAGCATATTTTGAAAGAAAACCACAGAAGACACAATTTTGGTGATTTAACCTTTCTTCGATGCTTTCAGATATTCCATTTCTGTATCTTTACCATCTACTTGCAGATTTTTGAAGTGTGACTGATATACAACACATTACTTATGAATATACACATGAATTCAGAGGAGAAGTAGGTCAGTCGGCCTTTCAAGCCTGCTGTGACATTAAATAATATCGTGGCTGATTCTACTTTCCCAAATCTCCCTGATAACCTTTGATTTCCCCTGCCTGGCAACAATTTAACTACCTCCATCCTAAAAATATTTAATGACTCTGTTTCCAATGCCTTTTGAGGCAGAGTGTTCCAAAGTAGTAGAACCCTCTGAGAGGAAAAGCAATTCCCTCACCTCTTTCCTAAAAAGGTGCCCCCTAATTTTAAAATGCTGTCCCCTCATTCTGGACTCACCCATGACAGTAAACATCCTTTCCAGCTCCATCTTGTCAAGACCATTTAGGATCTTATAAAATTCAATCAGATCACCCTTACTTTGCAATTTAAAGAAACCCAGCTTGTCCAATCTTTACCCAAAAGACAACCCACTCATTCCAGGTAGCAATCTAGTAAACTTCCTCTGAATGTTCACCAAAACATTTACACCTATCCATAAATAAAAAGACCAAAACTGCTCACAGTAATAAAGATATCAGAGTAGGTCATGTGGTCAGAGGGAGACAGAGGAGACATTGCTGGAGCGAGTAACTGGGAACCAAACCAGATGTTGCTGGAAAAACTCAGCAGCTCTGGCAGCACCTGTGGAGAGAAATCAAAGTTAATGTTTCAGGTCCGGTGACCGTCCCTCAGAACTGGGAGAGGGGGGGAGAGGTGGATAGAAGGAACTTTATTTATGGGTTTACTGCAAGACATGAAGTCTCGACAGTGAGGGGTGAATGGGAGAGAAAACAAAGCATGAATCAAGAGGCCTGTTTGCACTGAGACCAACAGTAGCATGATGTCACAAAGGCAGGGGAAAGAATCTGATTGGTGAGTAGATTTGGTCAGTAATTCCAATCGTTAAAAGGGAAGTTGGACATTTATGTTTAAACATCTAGACCTTTTTTCTATTTTCTGAGAAACACTTTATTAAGTTTTCATAGTAATACTCACTTATTTTAGGGGTAGCAAATAGTCTTTAGAGTTACAAATAGTAGGTGGAGGGACAGGCCAGTGGAATATAGATCCTCCAGTTAGTGTGAATGTGAACTGGCATGGGTGATATTTCCTCAGACGATGGCACTACAGGAGACTCTGTTATCTAGGGGAGAAAGGTGTAGAATGGGACAGGAATAGTTACAGGAGATTCCAGAGCCAGGGGATCAGGCAAGCCCCTTAGTGGCAGGGAGCATAACACCAGGATGTGTTTAATTAGTGAAGTTAAATATGACTCAAGTCCATTTTAATTAATAAAGCATCAAATTTTATAAGCGTTCATGCCATTGTTTTCATGAGAATTTATCACTTTGTTGACACAGCCTTGATAAGTTACTTTCTGTTGGTCAGCAATAGTTGGATTGAATAGAAGTATATGCTTCCCTTTTTGTTTTGCAGAATGAGGTGACATGGTGGCTCAGTGGTTAGCACTGTTGCCTCACAGCACCAGGAACCTGGGTTTGATTCCTGCCCTGGGTGACTGTCTGTGTGGAGTTAGCACGTTCTCCCTGTGTCTGTGTGGGTTTCTTCTGGATGCTCCAGTTTCCTCGCACAAGGTCAGGTGAATTGGCCATGCTAAATTGCCCATAGTGTTAGAGGTAAATATAACGTCGGGAATGGGTCTGGGTGGGTTACTCTTCGGAGAATCGGTGTGGACTTGTTGGGCTGAAGGGCCTGCTTCCATACTGTACGGAATCTAATTGAAAAAAAACTAGTTTGTAGTCTTCACAGCATTTTCTTCACTTGGCAAGTCCTTGGTCTATTTGTTTTCTTTTCCAACATCTTTATATTAAAATGGTATAGAGCATTCTGTTAAATGTTAGGATGATTTTTAGTCCCAGAAATCCTAGCAACAAATGAGAGATGAGCATGTCTGGATGGACCCAGCTGATGAAGAGCTTTTCCACATACCAATTAGATAAGCTTTACCTACTCTTCATGCCTGTACCCTCACAAACTCTTTTGATCCCGGACCCTTCTGACCTCGTCCTACTGATCTTCCCTCACAAACATTTCCAATATCCTTCACCAACTTTTAAGGTTTGTCTCCAATCCTTCCAATCTGCTGTCAAGGTGCCTGGGTCTTACATCTTCACCAAGCACAATGTCTAACGTCTCATCAATTTTTGCTGTGCCGCTCAAAAGCCCTAGCCTTATTGATCCTTCTATCCCTTGGGTCTGTTCCCTGGCTCTAGCCTAGCCCCAAGGGCCGTTCTGCCTTATTCCTGCTCTATGACACTTTATGGATCTGTCAATCTGGGCTGGGAAGCTGGGTAATCAGAACATAATGAGATCCTGCCTTTAGACTAATCAAAACCTGGGAGAGCCCATTCTTTCATATTTCCCAACTGCAAAAACCTCACCATCTCAATGCATTCCCAAGATGTCCTGGGACCATATCCAGTGGGATTCCTCAGCTCTCCACAGCAATACCCTGACCATCCAAAACAAGTGCATTGGGAATGGAGCATTTGAATAGAAACGGTGTGTAGGCAAATGAGGAAAAGGCAGGGGATAGGCACTAGGTAATAGGTGGGGGAATGATGGGCCAAATGGTCTCCTGCTGAGCTGGAACAAATCAATGATTCTGTGATATGCATTCAGAGCTTTACTACATTGCTCAAGCCATGGATGCATTCCTTCAGTGGCTAAGTGAGAGAGGGCTGAGCAATCTGGAACACCCTCAGGATGTCCTATCCCTCGAGAGCTGAGGGAGGTGCTATTGTATACTGACATGGAGGAAGAGCAACAGACAGGCACCCAAGGATTGTCACCTCAGGACACTCTGGAGGTGCCCTGGGATACCTCCTCCCCTCTGTCAGGTACCCAAATGCCTCCAGCAGATCAGGTCGAGGTGCATCTATATAAGAGACCCGCCCAACCAGCAGACGGTAACTCTGGATCATCAAACCTTGCCTGTCAAAGTTATTTGGGATCGGTTCCCTCAAGCTTAGCTGAGGCTGTCTAGGTGGCACCAAGACATAGGGGTCAGGAAAGAAAGATTGAACAACATTGGAATCACTTTGGATGAAAAGACATGAACCTTCTATACAACCTGACACTTGACAAATACAATTGTCTCTTGTTTTTTCAACTTGGTAAGCTTTCTGATTTATAACTGCCTTGCAGACCACCTTTATGGGCACTAATCACTGTACATCATGGGGAACAGGGCAATGATTGCTAAGGCTGTCATTCTCTGGGAGGCACATACCCTCTGGATAGTGTTGGCATTGGGTATTCCTTCTGCTCCTGTTCCTTCTTCATCACAGCTGTGCTGTATAGCAGTTGGGTGAAGATGGTCAAACAATTGGCACTGATCAGTGAGGAAATATCAGAAAGGAGATTTAAGTTCCAGTGAGTAGAAGGCAAAAGTGAGGACTGCAGATGCTGGAAACCAGAGGTTAGATCAGAGTGGTGCTGGAAAAGCACAGCAGGTCAGACAGCATCCGAGGAGCAGGAAAATCGATGTGAAAAGCAACCACACAAAAGCCCATCCCTTTCCAGCCCTTCCCTCTCCCTTCCACTGCTCAATGCCACCAACCAGAATCATTTCTCCAATCAGGTCGTACCCTCTTCATCTGTACCCACTTCATCACCCTGCACATGCTGCCCCCTTTATTTGCAGCTCCCCCTACACCCACCCCCAGTCCTGAAGAAATGTCAACTTCTTCACCTCCTGATGCTCCCTGGCTTGTTGTGTTCTTCCAGCCTCCTGCCTGTCTATTTTGGATTCCAGCATCTGCAGTTCTTTACCTCTAACTGAGATAGTCTATTGAGGCAGCCCTGCACTATTTGGTGAAGTGGTGGAATGTTCTTGTGCTTTCAGTGCTCCCCCCAAGCCCACATGCAGTCTGGAGAGCCACTATCTCTCTCGCTTGCCGTAAGGAACTGTCCAACCACGCTGCTTGATAGTCCATGTTACTATCATGGCCTTTGGCCCCATTCCCACCTTTTGGCACGCTACCGGACTTGATCTCCACTCCTGGGTTTTTCTCCAGTCAAAGTGTGTGCTCCCACTCCCAGATTCTCAAACCCTGACTTCCCTGGATATATGGACCTTTGGCTTCAGTGGGGCCATCTGCACATGTGCAGCTGGTGATGTTGCTTCATTTCAAACATAGTGACGTGAACACACACACGCTGTGCAGTTCATTCTGGCTCGGGATTGTCTGTCATCAGAAACTGATGCTTTCTGGCCCATTTGCTCATGAGCAGGCAGCTGTGTTGACAGCCTCTTTTGATTCTGTGCCATTTGCGACAAATAGCAAAACACTAAACCATTGTTAGAAAACTGATATTTTGACTCCTGCCCAAATAAGAACATATCCCAGCATCAGCCCCCTCTTCTCTTCGAAAAGGTCCAGACTAACCTGAATGATTCAGTTGAATGATGGGGTCCTCACTGTTCTAGTCCAGGTATCTACCTGAATCAGGAAGGAGACATATTAAAGCTTGAACACATAGGGATCTGACACATTAAAGGCTCCAAGCGCTAGGGATGCAAATAGCTATAGTGTGTGCCAATGGCCTAACCAGCATTTCTTCAAAAGACTCTCTGAGACCATTCACAAAAGGACTCAGGAAAAGTCTTTTGTTTCTGTGGTTATCTGCAGAGTGTCTCTTCAACACTCACAGCTTGCCAGAAACATTTAAATAAACTCTTGTATACTTCTGAATGGTTCCGGTCTCCTATTGACAAGAAAGGGAGGGCTGAGTCATCCCTTACGTCTGGAATGTGTTTCTATAATAGCAATTAAAACAGCTATTGTGTCCCTTTTCACTGTTGATGATGGTTCATTTGCTTATTTAAAGCCACAATTCCAAAATTGATCAATAATGAGTGGAGTCGAAGAGTGTGGTGCTGGAAAAGTACAGCCAGTCAGGCAGCATCCGAGATGCAGGAGAGTTGACATTTCAAGCATTAGCTCTTCATCAGGAATGAGGGGGTGGCCCAAGGGGGCTGAGTGATAAATGAGAGAGGGGGTGGGACTGGGAGGGAAGGTAGCTGGGAATGTGACAGGTAGATGAAGGTGGGGATGAAGGTGATAGGTCGGAGGGTGATGAGGCCGCTTAGTGTGTGTCCCAGAGATGTTCTCTGAAAAGTTTTGCAAGTTAGCGCCCTGTCTCCCCAATATAGAGGAGACCACATCAAGAGCAACGGACACAATAGGTGACGTGTGTGGAATTACAGGTAAATCTCTGTCTGATGAGGAAGGACACATCATCTACTGTGTAGTTGCTCTCAATGTGGTCCCCTCTACATTGCTGATCTCCAGCATCTGCAGTCCTCGTTTTTTTCTCCGAAGATGTAATGAAGCTTGGATTCCTTACGTGGTCCAAGTAACAAATGATGAAGAAATATATTTCGAAATGGTGCTGAGCCAAGAGAAACAAGAGGATTTCTGCACAACCCTCCCATGCCCTGAGGGCTGTGAGCTGCATCCCCACCTCCTGTTCTTTTTAACTACTCCAGCCATTAACTGCAAGGCAGGTGATAGCTGCCTGAGGATGTGGTGGAGGCTGGTACAATTGCAGCATTTAAAAGGCATTTGGATGGATATATGAATAGGAAGGGTTTGGAGGGATATGGGTGGGGTGTTGGCAGGTGGGACTAGATTGGGTTGGGATATCTGGTTGGCATGAACAGGTTGGACCGAAGGGTCTGTTTCCATGCTGTACATCTCTATGACACTATGACTCCGGAAGTGGGCAAGCTGCCTGTGCAAGTGGAGATTGCCCACTTGGTTTCAATGTAACATGAAGTCTACTACATTTGGGTAGACCACGGGGCTCCGAACTGAGGCACGCATTGCAGACGCATTGTTGACTCCACATTCTCAATGTGACTGACAAATTTCACCACAGGATTTTGCTTTTATCCACATAAGTTAGTTTTCAGAGCACACACGATACAGCCTTGTCATTTGCTTTCCTGTATAATTTGGTGATCTGAAACTGTTTTAATGTTTCAGAGAATTCTGGTGATTGATCTGAAAGTACACCCCTTACCAACTACAATCCCCCTCACTCCAGGCAACCATCATAGCTGGACTGCTTTGTATTCAAGAAGCCAACGACGTTACGTCAAAAGGCCATTTTGTCAATATTTACCGAGGCAGCTTCAGCTTTGAACCGGTGAGACCAACCAGCTGCTGACCTCACTGGTGACCTTATACTTAAATGTGTTGTACATTCCCAATGATTTGAAAATGAAATTTTCAGAAAGTCAATCAAACCAATATAATGTTAGGTGTTTCAATTTGTGCTGAAAATGCTGCAGAATGTGCTAAATGCTGGTCTGCAAATTACCTAGCTGCATGCCCAGAGAGTGAAGCTCTGAGATCGGATGCTAGTAAAATCCACTAAACAATGACTAAACTAATCATTAGGGTTTACTTGTCTAAAACTGCAGTCAAGGATATCACTTCTATCACACAAAGCTTTTAAATGTTGAAACTTATAGGGGAAGCATTTAATCTAAATTGTGTCATTATGTCTACACAAAACATGTTTCCGTTAATAGACTGTCAACTGGCATTAAAAAGCATAACAATGAAATGTCAGTACACTTTGATAGAAGTGATAGAAGTGAGCATTTTATGCCTGGCAGAAATCCATCAATCCTGTGTGTTACATCACCAAAAAGAAATCTAAAATTTTCCAGATAACTTAAAAGCATACACTTTCACTGTCTCTTGCCACTTGTCTCAAACTGAGACAATCATCCATCCAACAGTCTGCCCTGCTTCCATGGTTACTGTGTTGTTGGGGATTGAGATCAGTAGCATTTGTGATGATAACAGAATGGTAAGGTCAGGCTTACATAGATAGATAGTGGTAGCTGGAAAGAAACAGAAGCTGTAACCTAGTATGAAGAGAATGTGTCTGTCGGTCAAGCTGTAAAGATGTTTTGCAAACAGTTCCAGCAGCAACACTTTAAGAAACTAATCAAAGTTAGACATGTCAGCACTAATGGTGGCAGGTGGAAAGGGAGGAAGAAATAAAAAGGTCAAAGTCAGCAACTGAAATGGAAGTTGTGGTGAAAAGAAAGAGAGAATTTGTTTGAATTCTTGCCAGCGTGTCATGGATGTCTGAGGAGCAGCAAGCTTGAAAGGACTGGACAACAATAAGCACTGGCCCAGAGCCAAAAACTGCAGGACAGAGCCTGGTTGTCCCAGATGCAGGAAGAGCTTCAAGGTTTAGGAGACAGGCAAAGCCAATTTCCTACTCCCATAAACAATCCAGGAAATTGAGGGACTGCATCAGGCTGAAGAATGGGAGAATTGAGAGAATTGGTTCACTGGGTATAAAACTGCTTCAGGATTAGCTAAAAATAGCTAGAAGGATCAAGTTAGCACATTACCATAGAAGTTATCTGTAATGATGATATTATCACTAATGAGAATACGGTATCATATGAAGAGGTTCACACGCATTTGATGATTATTTCAGTGTTCAGAGAATTTTAATTGTTGAAAGCTAAAGTTTAATAGAGGAAAGCAGACGCAAAGTGAAAGCATGAAAGATCCTTACTGGATAGCAGAGAATTGTGCGTAAGAAGGATTGAAGGCAGAGATATTTTGGAACTAGATCATAGTCACAGTAGCAGTTGACGGCTTACAAGGATTTTGACAAGCCAAAAATGATTTAATGTTGCAGATTACCAGTGGAATTTCAGAATTAAAACAGGCTGCATGTTCAACAAGAAACTGAGACAGAATGGAACAAAGTGAGCAAGGTTTTTAGGTTATAAGGAAGAAAGTGCGCTTATACCACTGCCTGTCAACAATGGAGAGAAGCATGCCAGCAGACATTTTGATAAGTCGTTGACATAGTGGGAACAAGTGACAAAAATGTCCAGCAGGGTCAGCAGTGTCACACTTGTGGAAATTGGGTCTCTAAAATTGTCAATGTCATAGCATTCATCCTCTAATGAGTAGGATTGTCTCCCTAGGAGATTCTGTGTCACCGGTCATGGGTAGTGTGAGTCCTTAGGTGGCTGATGAGCCCGATCCTAGAGCAGCGTCATTTGGCAGGGATTTCCTGGTGGTGAATTGGTCTTTGACCTGAGATCACTGGCATTCCTTTCTCCGGTTCCTTTTCCATACTTCCTCCTGTGGATGGGTGTTTTTGAAGAATCGTGTCCCCTCATCCAGGAGGTTCCTCCCAGTCGGTTTCTTCTGAGTGAGAGTCTCCCAGATTTTGATATCTATGTTGCATTTCTTGTGAGAAGACTTCAGGGAATCTTTGCAGCATTTGCTGGGTCCTCCTCTTGTTCAGGTGTCTTCCTTAAAGTACCATTGGTTTGGTAAAGTACAGACATAGATGAAACAAAAGGATATATCCTCAAAGCTGAAGACAAATACTTGAGTGTCAAACCAGAGGTAAATGGATACCCCACAAAATTTAAACTAGGTACAGAGCTGATGATTCAGCATTATCAGATGAGCACCAATGGCTTAAACAGATTAAGTTGCGGGGGATTCAAGATGGCGGCGACCCAGCAAGTCTGAGTCTGTAGTGCTCTGCCTAAGTCTTTGGCAAAGTGGGGCACCTGCCTCCACCTCACCCATTAAATCATTTAAAATAGCTTTTGCCCAGTGTAGTTAGTGATTTTGCATCAAACTTGGATAGTTTGGTGTTGTTCTTGAAATGACAAAAGGCAAAAATTCTCGCAGCTCCAACAGGCAGGGACCCCTCCCCCATCTTCTCCCGCAGCAGCAGAGATGTCCGCAGCTGCCTCAGGGGACTTACCTGCAGAGGCGAGCCTGCTCTCCGCGATCAACAAACTTCAAGAGAAAATCGACACTCTTGTTGAGGAGTCCCGGTCCAGGTGAGGGTCAATCTCGGTCATGCTGCAGAAGCTCTCGAGCTGCGAATCCAGACCCTGGAGAAGCGCATTGATGATCTCGATAATCAGGGCCATCAGAAAAATATTTGGTTGCTGGGCCTTCCTGAACGGGAAGCACAAGGCCAGCATATAGACTTTTTGAAGCGATGGCTCACACAGTTATTGAAGTTGAAGTTGGGACCGGGACGGGTGTGGGTGGAGTGGGCCCATCGGGTTGCTATACGCAGGCCTAGGTCAGATCAGCACCCCAGCCCAGTTCTAATCCCACAGCAATGCTACAAATAAAAACAAATGCTCCTGGAAGCCTCAAGAGCCCTAGGGAAGGATCCCCAGGCCGTGATACACAAGGGCTCCAGAATAATGTTATTTCAGGACTTCTCTCCAGTCATGGTCTGCAAGAGGAAGGCATTTGATGAGGCAAAGAAGCATCTGAGAGACCTAAATATCCATGTGTTATCCCCTAACACTTCTTCAGCCATGGAGGATCCGTTTACAACTTTGGGCTGCCGGAAAAAGCAAAACAATTCTTGGATTCTCTTAAATAGACTGCGGGACTCGAACCGTATGGATAATGACTTTTATTTACCCCCCCCCTTTGTTTGCCCCTCTTTATTTTTCATCCTTCTTCCACTCATTTTTCCCTGGGGGTGGGTTGGGTTTGGGGTTGGGGTGGGGGGGGGGGCTTATTCTTTACTCTTCCTTTGGTTTCTTTTTTATAGTCCGTGTGGATTACTCAATTTGTAGATGAGGGGGTTTTGTTTTATCTTGCCTTTTTCTTAAGAGCGGGTTTTCTTTTTTCCTCATTTTACTTAATTGCCTAATAATTGCTGAGGTTGTAATATTGTAATTTTGTAATTTTATATATTTCTATTTTTTTACTTTGTCTGCTAAATGCACCCAGATGTTGGGGGGTTACTCACTTTCAACTCTGGTTTTACAAAATATTTGAATTTGTCTACTCCACTCTATAATGCTTGGGCTGAGGGCAGGACCCGAGCTAGGAGAGGTTATGGTGGGGTTATCGATAGGTAGTTATGCCCCCTGGGAGCAAGGGGGAAGTCTCCTTTCAAATATATTTTGCGTTGTTTTTTTCACTTCAGGATAGTTTTTAATTGTGTTGGTTTAAATGTTTTAAAGAATTTTTGTATTTGTGAAATTCTTATGGTCTTTATTCAAGGTTCGTTGAGTGGGGTTCTTCCTCCTAGGGGTATCTCGGGCACCTGGACGATTATGGTTAGCTATTCGCTTAGATGGTGCACCTGGAATGTCAAGGGGAGTAATTCACCAATCAAAAGAACAATATATTATCAAGTCTCAAAAAAGAAAGTGTTGATGTAGCTCTCTTACAGAAGACACATCTACTTGACAAACAACATATAAAGCTACAACAGGGTGGATTTGATCAGGCTTTTCTCATCTTTCAGTTCAAAAAGTAGGGGAGTAGCCATTCTTATTCAGAAGAATCTTCCTTTCCAAATGTTAAGCCAGATAAAAGATGAGTCTGGATAGCATATATTGATCAAAGCACTAGTACATGGAGAGGAATATGGAATTTTGAATCTTTATTGCCCCTCCGGTGCACCTCTTTAAATTTGTAATGGAAGCAGTTCTCTAAGTTGATGGCTTTTGGAGTCCACCATACAATTATAGGAGGAGACTTTAACTGTATTATGGACAGATAGAATACCTAAGAGCACTATGGGTATATCTCTGAGATCTAGACAATTGACAGGTCTGAATAAGGAGCTTGGGCTAGTGGATGTATGGAGGTGCTTTCACCCCCAGGGTAGAGATTTTACTTTCTACTCTAACCCATACAAGTGCCAATTGATATGTTTTTGACCCTCGACCCTTTTGAATTCCATATTGTCTTGTAAAATAGGTAATATAGCTATTTCTGATCATGTTGCAGTATATATGGAAGTCAAGATCAGGGATGATGGAATAGGCCCCCAACATTGGCGTATGGATCCCTTCTTATTGAAGGATAGCAAATTTATGAAGTATTTTTTGCAGGAATTCAAATCCTCCTTGGAAATTAGCTCAGGTATGGCCATTAACCCATCGATGATGTGCAAGGCTTGATCATCTCATATTCTGTGACCTGGAAAAGACAAAAGGGAGAGCAACAGCACCTGCTCGAGGCTCACTTGAAGGCAGCTGAGACAGCATATGTTGACAGACCTTCCATTACTAAGCTACAAAGGATCACAGCCCTTAGGACAGCCTTGAATACCACACTTACTCAAACAGCAGAGAGGGAAATATTATTCGCAAAGCAGAGATTATATGAATATGACGATAAGCCTGGCAGATATCTAGCATACCTTGCTAGAAAAAGGCTCCTCAAGCCATTATGTCCATTAGAAAAAGTGCTGGTACCCTGACTTGTGATTGTAAAAAGCCTTTAGAAAGTTGTATTTTGAACTGTATAAATTGCAGGACTGTGCGGATAGAACTGAGAAGATGTAATCCTTTTTGAAAAATCTGACTTTTCTGGGTTTAACCTCAGAGCAGGTGTCGACCTTGAATGCCCCCCTGACAACCCAGGGAGTACTCGACGCGGTTAGGCAGCTCCAGAGTGGCAAAGCGCCTGGAGCAAACGGATTCCAGGTCAAGTTCAATAAAGAATTTATAGGGGATCTGGCCAGGCCACTCACAAATATGTTTAATTGTTCACATAGTCAGGGTTGTCTCCCGCCTTCATAGAGAGAAGCAAATAACTCTCTTATTCTTAAAAAGGTAAAAGCCCCAGAAGATTGTTCATCATATAGACCCATACTCTTATTAAAAGGATTTGAAAATTCTTTCTAAAATGTTAGCATTAAGATTGGAGAGGGTCTTATCATACATCATAAAACAGGACCAGACGGGGTTTATAAAGGGCCGCAGGTCAACAAATAATATCAGAAGGGTCTTAAATATGATACAAGCCTGCCAACAGGGAACAATACCGGGTTTAACTGTCTCCTTGGACGCAGAGAAGGCATTTGATTGGGTAGAATGGCCATTTCTTTCTTATACACCTGGAAAGGTTCGGTGTCGGAGAGGTATTTAGTAAATGGGTTTCAGTGTTATATAATGATCCTAAAGCAGCGGTGATCACTAATGGTCTAAGTTCGGATAGCTTTAATGTTGGCAGGGGTTATCGTCAGGGATGTCCTCTTTCACCATTATTATTCACACTAGTGATTGAACCACTGGCGGAAGCTATACGAACTGACCCTAACCTAATGGCTCCGAGGGTTGGATCAGGCAAACAGAAAATCATTCTATATGCGGATGATGTCCTCCTCCTTTGGTATCCCTGCCCCACCTAATCCAAGTGATCAGCTTATTTGGTATGTTTTCAGGCTATAAAATCAATTTCATGAAATCTGAGGCCATGCTGTTGGGAGGTGTTGCCAGTGTGTCTAATTTACTGGACGGATCTTGTTTTCCCTTTCGGTGGTCACTAGAAGGTTTTCTGTACTTAGGTATTTTTATCACCCCAGTATTTGGTCAGCTGTATAAAGCCAATTTTGTGCACTTATTAGAGACAATAAGACAGAACCTTCAACGCTGGGGAGATCTTGCAATATTCTGGTTAGGCAGAGTAGCCCTAGTTAAGATGAATATCCTACTTCGTCTTTTATACCCCATGAGAATGCTCCCCCGATGCTGCCAAGGTAGGCATTGCGTAAGCTTTACGGCTGGCTCGGCTCCTTTGTTTGGAATCATAAATGGCCCCTTATTAAATTAGAAAAGCTGCAGCTTCCACAAGCAAGGGGAGGATTGGACTTTCCAGATTTTAGGAGGTATCAATTGAGCTCCTTATTGTCCTATGTAGCTGATTGGGTCTCTTGTGACCCACAATCAATCTGGCTAGATATTGAGAGCTCCCAAGCAAAGTGTCCCCTCATCACTCTTTTATTTATGGACAAGGTGAGAGCTATTATGGACTATTGTAAAAACCCTATTGTATTAAATACAATTAAATACAAGATGAGGGTAACCTGCAAAAAACCTCTCCTTATACTCCTATAGTGGGAGCATTGGGGTTTCAGCCAGGGCTGACAGATGCTACATTTAAAACTTGGAAGTCCAGAGGTATCTCCTGCTTGGGAGACCTGTTCGATGGGGAGCAGCTGCACCAGAAGTTTGGATTGCCTAACAGGGACCTTTTTCGGTATTTCCAAATATGAGACTATATACAAAAGAAGGAGAAAGTGAGGTCTGCAGATGCTGGAGATCAGAGCTGAAAATGTGTTGCTGGAAAAGCGCAGCAGGTCAGGCAGCATCCAAGGAACAGGAAATTCGACGTTTCGGGTATAAGCCCTTCTTCAGGAATGAGGAAAGTGTGTCCAGCAGGCTAAGATAAAAGGTAGGAAGGAGGGACTTGGGGGAGGGGCGATGGAGATGTGATAGGTGGAAGGAGGTCAAGGTTCCAGCAGGCTAAAATGTACCTACAACAAATGATGGACAACCTGTACCTACAACAAATCCGAAGCCTCCAGCAACACTCCTCCCTCCGGATCCTCCGCTCCACCCTTGCAGCTATGTGCCGCTACCTACATTCCCTGCAATTAGACCTACCCCAGCTCAGGACAACACTCTCACAGACTTGCAAAGGACCTCTACTGTTCTTCATCCACAGAAGAATCCATACACTAAACAAACAGTTCTTCCTAGCCATATCAGAAATTAAAGACAGTAAGTACCAAAAGCTTTCATGTACTTACCCCCACACTCTGGGTTCCTCAACTGTTCCAGAATCTTCCATCGGCCTCCGAAATCAGTCCGGCGCCATTAACCACGCGGCCGCTACAGCGCCCGCGGCAACAACCGCCGCCGCCGACCATGACGTCACTTCCGCCCCCACCGACCTCGCGGCCTCCGCGATTGCCGCCCAGACAACCGCCTCCATGATCGCCAGGAAGACCATTGCCAACGGATTCGCGACCCCCATGGCTGTCGTGAATAACAGGGTTTCTTTCGCCACAGCCACTTCCGCCCCTTGGGTTGCCGTTGCTGCAGCCACTTCCGCCCCCAGTGACATCACTAACCTGCACGACCACAACGCCTCATGTGTCTCCGCCCCCACGCCGATCTCCGTCACCACGCCTAACCCCGCCCCCACACCAATCTCCATCACCACACCTAACCCCGCCCCCACGCAGATCTCCGTCCCCGCCCCTGCACGTAACCCCGCCCCCACTCCCAACTCCAGTCCCACAGCAGGTCCTAGCTCCCAGCCCTGCAGTGTTTTCACCATCCCTCCAGACCTCCCCCTCTCTGAGGTTGAAAGATCAGTCCTCAGCAGAGGCATTACCTTCATTCCCGTATGCTCTCGGATTAACGCGTTCAACACACGGCGAGACATTGAACAATTCTTACGCCACCTTCGCCTCTGTGCCTGCTTCTTCAACCAAGATTCTCGCCCACCCTCTGACGACCCCTTCTCCCGCCTCCAACACACCCCATCCACCTGGACGCCCGGTGCTGGGGTCTTACCCGCCCTCGATCTCTTTACAGCCAACTGCCACCGCGGCATTAACCACCTCAACCTGTCCACCCCTCTTATCCACTCAAACCTCTCACCCTTGGAATGTGCAGCCCTCCACTCCCTCCGCTCCAACCCCAACCTCACCATCAAACCGGCAGACAAGGGAGGCGCGGTAGTAGTTTGACGCACCGACCTTTACACCACTGAGGCCAAACGCCAGCTCGCGGACACCTCCTCCTACTACTGCCCCCTTGACCATGACCCCACCTCCCACCACCAAACCATCATCTCCCAGACCATCCATAACCTCATCACCTCAGGGGATCTCCCATCCACCGCCTCCAACCTCATAGTCCCACAACCCTGCACCGCCTGTTTCTACCTCCTGCCCAAAATCCACAAATCTGACTGCCCTGGACGACCCATTGTCTCAGCCTGCTCCTGCCCTGCCGAACTCATCTCCCAATACCTCGACACGGTCCTGTCCCCCTGAGTCCAAGAACTCCCCACCTACGTTTGGGACACCACCCACGCCCTCCACCTCCTCCATGATTTTCGCTTCCCTGGTCCCCAATGCCTGATCTTCACCATGGACATCCAGTCCCTGTACACCTCCATCCACCATCACGAAGGACTCAAAGGCCTCTGCTTCTTCCTTTCCCGCCGTACCAACCAGTACCCTTCCACTGATGCCCTCCTTCGACTGACTGAACTGGTCCTCACCTGAACAACTTCTCTTTCCAATCCTACCACTTCCTCCAAATCAAAGGAGTAGCCATGGGCACCCGCATGGGCCCCAGCTATGCCTACCTCTTCGTAGGATATGTGGAACAGTCCATCTTCCGCAACTACACTGGCACCACCCCCCCACTTTTTCCTCCGCTACATCGATGACTGTATCGGCGCTGCCTCATGCTCCCACGAGGAGGTTGAACAGTTCATACAATTTACCAACACCTTCCACCCCGACCTCAAATTCACCTGGACCATCTCAGACTCCTCCCTCCCCTTCCTAGACCTTTCCATTTCTATCTCGGGCGACCGAATCAACACGGACATCTACTATAAACCAACTGACTCCCACAGCTACTTAGACTACCTAGACAACACCTCCTCCCACCCTGCCCCCTGTAAAAACGCCATCCCATATTCCCAATTCCTTCGTCTCCGCCGCATCTGCTCCCAGGAGGACCAGTTCCAATACCATACAGCCCAGATGGCCTCCTTTTTCAAGGACCACAGATTCCCCTCAGACATGATCGACGATGCCCTCCACCGCATCTCCTCCATTTCCTGCTCCTCTGCCTTTGAGCCCTGCCCCTCCAACCGCCACCAGGACAGAACCCCACTGGTTCTCACCTACCACCCCACCAACCTCCATATGCAGCGTATCATCCGCCGTCATTTCCGCCACCTCCAAACGGACCCCACCACCAGGGATATATTTCCCTCCCCTCCCCTATCAGCGTTCTGAAAAGACCACTCCCTCCGTGACTCCCTCATCAGGTCCACACCCCCCACCAACCCAACCTCCACTCCCGGCACCTTCCCCTGCAACTGCAGGAAATGCAAAACTTGCGCCCACACATCCCCCTTACTTCTCTCCAAGGCCCCAAGGGATCCTTCCATATCTGCCACAAATTCACCTGCACCTCCACACACATCATTTACTGCATCCGCTGCACCCGATGTGGCCTCCTCTATATTGGGGAGACAGGCCGCTTACTTGCGGAACGTTTCAGAGAACACCTCTGGGACACCCGGACCAACCAACCCAATCACCCTGTGGCTCAACACTTTAACTCCCCCTCCCACTCCACCAAGGACATGAAGGTCCTTGGACTCCTCCATCACCAGACCATAACAACACGACGGTAGGAGGAAGAGCGCCTGAGAACCCTCCAACCACAAGGGATGAACTCAGATTTCTCCAGTTTCCTCATTTCCCCTCCCCCCACCTGTCTCAGTCGAATCCCTCGAACTCAGCACCGCCTTCCTAACCTGCAATCGTCTTCCTGACCTCTCCGCCCCCACCCCACTCCGGCCTATCACCCTCACCTTGACCTCCTTCCACCTATCACATCTCCATCGCCCCTCATTCCTCATTCCTGAAGAAGGGCTTATGCCCGAAATGTCGAATTTCCTGTACCTTGGATGCTGCCTGACCTGCTGCACTTTTCCAGCAACACATTTTCAGCTATATACAAAAGAAGACTACACTGATAAAAGAACTCCTACAAATCAGATAAATAAAGGAGAGTGCTATGGCCGATGAGGCCGCCCTCTGTCAGTACTCTTTATCACTCATTATATAAGAAAGTATCTAAGGACATGGAACGATTATTTAAAACCTGGAATCAAGAATTAGGGTTGGAAGTCTGATCAGAAATGTGGGAGGACATCTAGGAAAATGGCAGGAAGATCTCTGTTTGTATTAGAACTCAGGCTATTCAATTAAAGATACTTCACAGGGCTCATATGGCACCTGAACGACTCACAAAATTCAAGGCAGGACCATCTCCATGTGTCCTAAATGCAAAGTAGAAGTTGGCACTCTCACGCATTGTCTATGGACATGCCATAAGATCCGCAGGTATTGGGATAGAGTAACGAATCTTGGGTACAGAGATTAGATCGGATCCATTGTCCCTGCTTTTGGGCTCTTTAGATTTTCCCTCCCTGGATGTGCACGAGAGGAAATTATTTATCATTCTTTCCTTTTGTGCAAGGAAAAATATTTTAGTGAACTGGATAGCTGAAGGCCCTCCAGGACTCTCGAACTACACAGGTTAATCATGGAATAAATCCCTCTTGACTTCTTTACAAATATGGTGCACCAAAAAACAGAATTATTCTATAAAATATGGACTATATTGACACAGATAATTTGGCCATACTGTTCAGGGCTTTTGTCTAGCTGTGGTAATGGTTCTGGCTGGTTTGGGGATCCGTATAAAATTGGATTTTATTATGACTTGATGTAAATCTATTTTGAGCATGCATCTAGTTAATTAATTATTTTGTTGTTTATTGCTAGTAATGTATGATATTGTATTTTATGCTATTTTGTTGTTTGTAGAATACATTAGTAGTTAGTTGGGTTTTTCTTTTTTTTGGTTATTATTTTTTAAAAATTTATTTAAATTTATATTGATGTTTATGCTTCTTTGTATTACTTTTGTAATTTTGTAAAAAATCTTTAAAATGTTCTTTTTTCAATAAAAATATCTATATAAAAAAAACAGATTAACTTGCTATATCCTCAATGAACATATAACATCCTGGAGGAATATCATTGAAAGTAAGAGGCCAAGTATTGGCAAAGCACCAGTAAACATGAAGAGAAATCATTGAATCTTTCTATGTAATTCTCCTTGAATGAGACAAAGGGAGGGCTTGGTTGATATGAAAGTGGTGGCGCAGCTGTTAGTGCTGCTGCAGGTGGGGAGGGGGAGGGGGATGGGAGATTGGGGGGGGGGCACGGTGTCCTGAATACATTAGTAGGCACCGTAGAGATCATACAGACGTAGTAATGTGGGAGGATTGTGTGAGTGAGAGTGAGTAAGAGAAGATGCTGCATATAACAGTGAGAGTGGTGGACCATGAACATTGGTGGGAGGTAGTTGCAGCAGAAAAACAGATCGTGAGATACCAGAGAGAAAACAGTGACACTTGCCCTAATGTAGCAGAGAAAGTCATTGACCTTTTTATTGCATTGTTGCATATTTCTCTGAATTGTGAAAATAATACTGTCTCAGGTAGCAACCTCAGACCAGGAGGACAGCTTCTGGTGTTGCTGTCGCCTCTGCTGGTCCTGAGAGAAGTCCACTCTACATCACCCAGTCTACCAGGACCTCCAGGTCCTTGTCTGTAAAGCAGGATGTCAATTTACTCTATCCGCATCTTTGGGGCAAACAACAGGAGCTGTGTTGGATTTCATAGTTGAATTTTCAAATGGTGCCAGTGCCAGGAATCTAGGACATCCCAGCAGCTACTGTGAATGGGATTAGATGAGACTAGTGTCAAAGGGGTGTACTTCATAAGCACAGAGGCGAGTTTGGGAGGATAGCATGAGAAATATGAGAACAATCAGAAAAATGAGAAAACCTCTGTGATCTCGCCAAAATTGACACATTCCAATCTCTGAACAGACAAGATCTAAGATGCCAGGTATGTCATCTTAATTTTTAAATAATTGTGTATTCATTTTGGAAATAGTTGTTGCAATCAAATTAGATTAGATTACTACAGTGTGGAAACAGGCCCTTCAGCCCAACAAATCCACACCAACCCACCTATACCCCTTACCTAACACGACAGGCAATTTAGCATGGCCAATTCACCTGATCTGCACATCTTTGGACTGTGGGAGGAAACCAGAGCACCCGGAGGAAACCCACACAGACACGGGGAGAACGTGCAAACTCCACACAGTCAGTCGCCTGAGTCGGGAATTGAACCCAGGTCTCAGGCGCTGTGAGGCAGCAGTGCTAACCACTGTGCCACCATGCCGCCACTGAATAATCATCTTGTAAATAGTTGTTGTAATTGTGTGCTCAATTTGTAACTAGTTGTTGCAATTACTGTGTGCTCATTAATTCTTGCACTTAGGTTTAATTTCACCATTTGGGTCTTTTGTTTGGATTTCTTCATAAAAATTTAAAATTGTGTTGTTGCCTTTGCCTCATCATGATCCTTCAATTTCAGCTAGGTTTTCAGCCTCGATCCAATGGGTTTCATTGAGTTCTCTTCAACAATAAAGTGTAAAATCCACATTACCATTGAAGGCACATATACGTAAAACCTGCATATTGGGGAAACAATTACTTTAAATCATAGGCAGAGCTGAAAGGCCAAACAAAAACTGCTCTACAAGATAATAATGGTCTACAAGATAGCTACCAGTGACAACCATCTCCAACTGCTAGCAGCAACTGAAATGTTCCCAGTATCCCCCTTTCATTTTTCCTGTTCAGTAAAACTGTGTTTTCCTTCTGGGTAGGGTCAGAAACCAGCCGACCTTGTAATTTTGAGGCCCAGACTGACCAATCTCATTTCTGACCTCAGCAGGACTCAAAGTTTCACTCCTATTTGATGACTGTTCAGTGTCAATAAAAGGATAAGGCTTGGGTTTCCTGTTTTCCTTTGTCGGCAGAGCTGATTTGTTACTTCTTAAGGTATCTCTGCAAACACTGAATTTGGTGTTTTGTATTTGGTTCTGAGACACGTAATTCTGTGATTGTTTTTCTCTCTCTCTCACACACACACACACTGTAAAAAAATGTGAATGTGCTGATTAATAATTATTAATGAAGCAGATAAATTCGAGTTTTCAAAATTTAGCATTTTGCTTTCTTCTCATGTTATTTCTTGCTCTGTCTCGTTTTTTTCTGTGCTTGGTAAAATTGTGAAGTTTCAGGCATGTGGACATAAAAAACATATATTGGTAAGAAGTTAGCACAAAAATGTAGCAAACATTTTGAAAATTAGGTTGCGCATAGAAGAAGCATTGTAATTTATAGCAAGGCATAGAGGTATCAACAAACAATTAACCTAAAGATCTTTTATGCAATGGCATGACATCAGAAAGGTGCCATATGGAGAAAAGGGCGCTCTGTAGAACCAGACTTAAACCTTTTTCTCTGCATTTAACTTTTTCTGCTAATTAGGGCAGAAGAAAATAGCTGAAGAAATGACATAAAAAGAAAGGGACAGAGGTGAAATCAGGCTCAGAGGAGAAAAGAGAAAGAAATGGGCCAGAAGTATAACGAGAGTCACCAGGAGGCAAGGATCAGGAGATTGTAAAGCTAGTCATAATTTAGCTGCAGGGTCTTGAGATAACACAGAGGGAGCAGAAAATCAGTGAGGAGTCGACAGAGTAAGTTAAATAGTCTGAGACTGATTGTTTCCTGTAGTTGAACTGGAAAAAAAGTGCAATTAAGAGAATCAGTCAGTGTGAGACGGAGATTAGGTGTTAGATGACTGGAGGCACTGATTTCTAGTGATCTATGAACAAGTTCTGCTGTTCCTTGTCGATCAAACAATAGAATATTAATGCTGTGATTTTTAATGCTAAGTGGAAAGTAATTTAATTACAACCAGAGTGCTACTCCATTAAGAACAAGCTAATTAGTATATTGCATTTTTCCACTATATTTTCCATGTCCAAATGTGGGCTATACATGAATATTTCATATTGGCTTAAAAACACCAACGTGCAGAACATTTAGAACAACATAATGGTGTCTGTCAAGTATTATATAACAACTGATTGGATTTCCAAGCATGCTAAGATACATTTAGCTGGAAATAAAATTAAAATCAACAAGCCGCTCTGCCACGCTGAGCAAATGTAGAGATTGGCAACGTCCCTTCTTCAGTTCCTAGCTTGCCTTAAACTAACTGGGGTCAGCTAGACTGATACTGGTCTTGCACAATTAACCTCAATAATCTTGGAAGGGAGCTATGTTAACTCTTCTGAGCTTTATCCACTGTGCCAGAGTTCCCAAAATCAAATAATCCAGTGACATTCATTGTCCAGCTTTACACATGAAATGTTGTGTGATGAATGAAGTACTGGACACCAGCTAGCACATGTGGAACCACATTCCTGTCTGAGTTTCTGGAAGAGACAGAATAAAAAGTCTAGAAAGGCAGTGCAATTACAAACAAGTTTCTAGGCACTGGAACGTTTGTAGTTTGTCAGAACAGCCAGAAGGTAGGACAGCAATATTTTTTTTACAATGGTGAGGAGGGAGATGGATAACGTCTGACCTCTGCCTCAATTGGGCTATGACTTCCAAACTCATGTCCCAGTTTCTATAATGGACATTCCAGGTGTGCCGTGGCATGTCTACTTGCACATGCTATTAAAAGCAGGGAATCTCCTCTTCACCATGTAGACTGTGGTGGTCTCAGCCACGGAGATCAGGAGCAGATGCATCTGTTCAATTACACACCCAATCTGCTGTTATGACCAGACCAGCGGCAGCATTCTTCAACATTTTAAGTTCTAAACAGGATACTCCAAATTGTTAAGCTCCTGGGTGAAAAGGGCCTAAGTGGCTCACCTGCCCCTCATTTAGTTGCAATCAGATTAATTCAAAAACCGACCCCTTCCCTTGTGGTTACCTTTCTCCCAGATTCAACTGAAGTAATGTTTTAAAGGAGTCACTGTGACCAGGCTTCATTGAATTTACAAAGAATGAATTTATTAATTACAAAATGTGAGAAAAATTACCCTCACAACACACACAGACAAGGATTAGAAATAAAAGCTGTGTCCAAAAAAGAAAGTTCAAAACACAGATGGAAGTCACTTCTGAATTGTTTGTGAAAAGAAGACAATTAAATGTTATGGGCATTGTGGTGAAGCTCACTGTTGTATTGGCATTGGTAGTCAAATATTTGGTTACATGATCTGTAGTTTTGGAGATTGGTTCAGATTCTGTAGTGGTGATTCTTTTTGATTGTGGCTCATTCCAGCATTCAGGGTGAGAAAGAGCCCTTTTGTCATCCTGTTTTCCATTTCACTGGCTGCTAGCGAGCTGACTTTTAGCACTCACAGAAGGAGAGGGTCTTTACTTGTAACAGAGAGGTGACTATGTGATAGTTCTTTGCCTGGTACCTTCACTAGATGCTAAAGCTTGAACCCAAGCTGATACACATGAGAACCTTCAGTCCCAGTAGTGCACGCCAGTGGGGTTGAAATTAACTTTTACCCCACGTTCTTGTATATTGCTCAAAGGGAAAAAGAAGTATATCTAGAATTTGGGGTAACTTGCTGTTGAGGAGAAGGCCATTAGGTCTCTGGAATCATTATAGTCACATGATATCACAGTCTAGTCTGTTTTATTGACCTCCTCACCCCCCACCTTTGAAGGGCTATTGCCCTTTTGCATTTGTAGATGTGACATTCTGAGGATCTCCCTCTGTCTCTAAGTAGCCACTAACTTTATAAAAGCAAATTACTGCAGATGCTGGAATCTGAAACCAAAAGAGAAAATGCTGGAAAACCTCAGCAGGTCCGGCAACATCTGTAAGGAGAGAAAAAAGCTGATATTTCGAGTCTAACTGATCCTTTGTCAGCTTTGACAAAGGGTCAGTTAGACTCGAAACGTCAGTTCTTTTCTCTCCTTACAGATGCTGCCAGACCTGCTGAGATTTTCCAACATTTTCTCTTTGGGAGCCACTAACTTTACATCTGCAACCACTTTTGACTGCAGCTCCTTTTTAAAAAAAAAGTATAGAAGTAGGAGTTAAAATGTTCCCTGTACTTTGGGGTTCTGTGGTCATGACACTACCCATGGCTTTTCAGTGTCACCATCTCCATTATTTGAAGGCTACGATCTAGGCATCAGTAAATTTTGCAAACTGAACTGTATGCATACATATTTACTGTTCATTGCCTTAACTCAAAATGATCAGTTCAGTTTGGAAGCCTTTTACATCCTCACTCCACCCTATACTGTGTTCATTTTTATCATTTCAGTGAAGTGTCTTGAGTTATTTTTTTTACACTGAAGGCTCTACACAAGTATAAGATGTTTGTTTTGTTTTCTGCCACTTTGAAGTTTCCATCCTATACTCCTCGGACTGCAGATGTTTTCCATCCATGAGCTGTGGCCTTAATGTTCATCTGGGTCAATGATACAATCCAACTTCTTGTTCCACTAGAAGGAAGTGATTGACTTTGTCATAGTTTATCAAGGTGGATTAGCTGGTGCATGACATGCTGGGATCTCTAAGGTTAGGATAGATTTTCTTAAAAAGCTCCTGGCTTGTCTTAAACTTGGGTTTCTGCAAGATGTGTAGAATCATTGGGAACAGTTTAGCCTGGTTAATCAGTCAAGCATTGCAAATGCAACTGTCGGAAGTCCTACAGCAAATGATGATACTAATTCAGATGAAAGGTCCACTAGTGATAGAGGAACATTGGAGCATTATGGATGTTGGTGATGGAGCGCGTCTAACCTATGGCCTGAAACTGGGAACCAGATGAAAAAAAACATTTCTGGTCTGCACCAAGTTGCTAAACTGGTATCAATACCTAATTAGGTACACCACCACAGATGAATAATGCACTTGTTCAGCTTTCTAAATCAAAACTCATATAGTTTCCATTTTGACATTGTGTATCACAGTCATTTCAAAGTGCTGGTCATGTTTCCCAAGCATGAAATTGTTGTTGTATGATTTCTACTATTCTTATTGCTACCTATTAACCCTTTTCTACTTCAGCCTCCAAACACCTGCTCATTCATGGTATAGAGTATTTGCTATTATCCAGAGATGCATTGTGGTAGCAGCACATTTGCTGATAAGAGCAGAACAAATTATGCCCTGCATTTGTGGGAATCTGCTACCCAGCAGGTAGAGACTTTCTCCAAAGTGAAAGATGATCCCTTCATCACCTCTGACAAACCATGCATCAATGACCGATTTGCAGTTTTAGTGTACTGGGGTAATTTTTATTTGATAAAAATGTCAAAGAAATTTAATCTCACTGTTTAATCTATGAAAAATAATATTGTAAAATCATCTGTTTGAACACTCACTTTACATCTGCAACCATTTTTGACTGCAGTTCCTTTTAAATAAAAAAGTATGAAGTATGAGTTAAAATGTTCCCCATATTTTGGTGTTTTGTGGTCATGGCACTATCCATGGCTTTTCAGTGTCACCATCTCCATTACTTGAAGACTACGATCCAGGCATTAGTAAATTTTGCAAACGGAAAATTGAACTTTATGCATAACTTTACTGTTCATTGCCTTAACTCAAAATGATCAGTCCAGTTTTGGAAGCCTTTTACATCCTCACTCCACCCTATACTGTGTTCATTTTTATCATCTCAGTGAAGTGTCTTGGGTTATTTTTTTACACTGAAGGCTCTGCACAAGTATAAGATGTTAGTGTTAGTGTTTGAATTTTTAACACAGACACTGTCAAATTACTAATATAAATACAGAAAATATTCCAAATATTTGGCAAGTCTGTGGAAAGAAAAATCAGAGCTAACATTGATCATCTTCGATCCAAACTGGGAAACAGATGTAAACAGTTTGCATAAGGGTTGGGGGGTAGTGGAACAGGGCCAAAAGGAAGGTTGTGAGATAGTAGAAGGAAGGAGAAATTCAATGACAAAAGAGTTAGTCTTCCTGGACACCTCAAGGTTTGCAACCAAAATCTGGAAATGTGATGGGATATTATAAATATTTCCTGAGCTAATGCATGTCTTTGCTCGTAGTATGTAACTCGTACATTCTGCAATCTAGTCAAACACTTCTCGCACATGCTTCCTCATGCTAGAAATGCATGCTGATAGTCTGCTCAGTGGATAGAGTACTTTCATGAAAAGGTTTGGAGGGTGCTGTCCATCATGCTATGCAAAGGGATGTGAGACAGGTCAGTTTAGGCTTTGTGCAATTTACAAAAAGCAGGGAAGTTATCCCCAACCCAATTTCTGATATAGAGAAAAAATATTGGAGGGGTGTTCTATTACCCTATGCACTTTGAACGGTATGATCTGCCCGTACTACACGTAAAACAAAATGTTTCATTGTGACTAGGTATATGTGACAATAATAATTGATCAAATCAAATCATAGGAGAAAGTGAGGAGTGCAGATGCTGGATGCCTTCTTGGATGTCACCTGACCTGCTGCAGAACTGGCTCGAAGATAGAAGATAGAGGATGGTGGTGGTGGAGGGGTGCTTTTCAGACTGGAGGCCTGTGACCAGCGGTGTGCCATAAAGATCGGAACTGGGTCCACTGCTTTTTGTCAATTATATAAATGGTTTGGATGTGAATATATGAGGTATAGTTAGTAAGTTTGCACATAACACCAAAATCAGAGGGGTAGTGGACAGTAAAGAAGGTTACCTTGGATTTCAATGGGACCTTGATCAGATGGGCCAAAGGACCGAGGAGTGGCAGATGAAGATTAATTTAGATAAATGTGAGGTACTGCATTTTGGAAAGGCAAATCAGGGCAGGACATATACACTTAATGGTAATGTCCTGGGAAGTGTTGCTGAACAAAGAGACCTTGGAGTGCAGGTTCATAGTTCCTTGTGAATGGAGTCACAGGTAGATAGGATAGTGAAGAAGGCATTTGTAATGCTTGCCTTTGTTGGTCAATGTATTGAATATAAGAGTTGGTGGGTCATGTTGCAGCTGTACAGGGCATAGGTTAAGCCTTGTTTGATCCCCCAGCTATAGGAAATATGTTGTGAAACTTGAAAGGATTCAGAAGATACTTACAACGATGTTGCCAGGGTTTGAGGGTTTGAGCTATAGGGAGAGGCTGACTAGGCTGGGGCTATTTTCTCTGGGGTGTCAGAGGCTGAAGGGTGGCCTTATTGAAGTTTACAAAATAATGAAGGGCATAGATGAGGTGAATAGCCAAGATCTTTTCCCCAGGGGTGTGGGAGTGAAAAATTAGAAGGCATAGCTTTTAGGTGAGAGGGGAAAGAGTTAAAAGGGATCTAAGAAGCAACTTTTTCATGAAGAGGGTGGAATGAGCTGCCAGAGGAAGTGGTGAGGGCTGGTACAATTACAACATTTAAAAGGCTCTGGATGGGTATATGAATAGGAAGGGTTTAGAGGGATATGAGCCAAATGCTGGGAAATGGGACTAAATTAATTTAGGATATCTGGTTGGCATGGATGAGTTGGACCAAAGGGTCTGTCTCCATGCTGTACAGCTCTATGAGTCTAAGTAAGAAATTCAGAACACATTGTCACAGTCAGGCAAATTTCCATTCTCTGGGCATGCTTTGTGTATTGGACCATGTCTCCTTATGTCTGGTGATCTGCTTGGCAATAAGCCAGATATTGCCTCATCTTCCCACAAAGGTCCTAAACTAAGGAATGGAGAAAAGTGAACTTGTTGCACAATGGGGCCCTTGGCCTTTTTACTCAGCAGCCTAAGCAATCACGAGGAATGTTCTAGGTGACTTTGGAGTCTCACTAATGTCTGCTGCACAACTGAACTTATAGGGAGCTATCTTAAGTACCATCTGGTGAATTGCATACAATGCAGCAGAAGGTAGATGTGGGTACTGGATTCATCCCAATCGACCATCATTTGTTTTCACATCACGCCCTCAATAACTACTTAGAAACTGGACTTGTTTTGAGAGCATGTGTCAGTATCTGTTTCATTTCATTAGGACCATATGAAAGTTGATCTGCCAGAAGGAAGAATTTTCTTTTCATCCTTTGTCACCACTGCTCCTTCATACTTCCACCTATAAAGGGTGGAGGGTGCTTTAGCCATTTATTACTTACTGCATATCTTTTTTTCTTCAATTTAAAGATCAATTGAACTAAAGTTTTGTTGGTGAGGCTTGCTGCATGTTATGAAGTGCTGACTTCTTCCATCTTCCTTGTCATAAATTCAGCTTCAACAAAGAAAAACTGAAAATGGGTTGTAATGGTGCCTTGAGGAAAACTCTTCAGATTTATATTTCATCTCAGTCGACTGGAATTGACCTGTTCAGTTCATTTTAGTATCTGTGAATAAGAAACTTAGTTAGAATAAAGGGTAGGCTTTGCATACAAACCTGAATGCAGATGTAAAAATTGCAATTAATCCAGAACCAACCATTGTGTGTAGTAGGGAGTTCCATATTTCTGTGAGTGGAAGTGTCTCCTAATTTCAGTCCTTAAAGATCTGGCTCTAGTCTCTAAACTCTACTACCAAGTGTTATAAAAGGCAGTTAGTACCTGAAAAAGATATCTCAGATGATTTTGCAGAAACCAACACTTACAAATTGCTGGCAATGCTAGTATACCACAGTACAAACCAAGAATCATAAACTCCCAAAATAACAGAAATGGCCCCTTCCATTTTACTCCATCTGTTCTTCTTCATATTTTGAAAACTTCAAACAATGCACCCTTAAACTCCTAAATTCCAGGTAATAGAATCCTATTTTGAGTATTCTTTCTTTGTAAATTATCTTTTGGAGTCCAGATATCATGTTGCTAAATCCATGCTGCACTTTCCCTTCCTTATGCTGTCAATAGCAACCCTATTGCATGCAACTACAGTAAGTGAAGAGGTATTACAAGCTGAAAGGGAGAGGATTTGGTTTTGTGCCCCTTCTCCTGCCCATCAAAAGCTCAGCTGGAAGTTGGAGTAGTCACATAATGCATCTAGCTACAGAAAGAATTCATTTCCTGCCATTGCACTCCTAGTGATTGCTGTGTACCTTGTATTGAGTACTGCTCAAGCTCTCTGAAGAATTTAAATGTAAAAGGCTGATTTCAGCAATGTAGACAATCCACTGAGCAATTAATCCCATTATTTTCAATTGACGGCTCCAACAGAGTTTTTGTTGACTTCTCAAAGGTTCTCAGATTCATTTATGTTGTGGCAATTATAATCCTTCCCTTCTTCATTTGAGACAGCTGCTCTGTTGGTAACATATAAATGCCCTGACTGACTCTGAGGGTGCAACCATAGTTGGATGGAACTTTTGTGACACCAGAGATCTTTGTTTCCAAAAGGCTTCCGGGGAAACATCTGAGCTCTTTTTAAAAAAACTGAGCAGAAGTGATTTTAAAAACATTCTTGACAATTGAAACTTGTTTACTGTCAACAATGAACATTTGACAGTACACATGCATAGACCATGACTTTATTTTTAAAAATAACAATAAATGTACAATGTACCTGCCATAAAATAAAATTAGTTTATATTTCAATGTTAATAGAATGATGTCAATTTAAATATTGCACCAAATCTTAATACTGGGGGTTAGGATAGGGAGGAGGTGCCATTACACACACTGCTCTGAAACAATCAGTGTTATTAGCCTGTGCACCAGAAAAGCAGTCAGAGAGTGATTTTAATGCCTCTGCAGCCAATATTGGTAAATATTAAATGGGAGAAATGAAAGAGAGACAGAGAGAGAGAGCGAGAGAGAAATGACATGGAGAAAGAAATGATAGAGAAAAGATGGCAATGAGAATGAGGAAACAAAAAGATTGAACAAGACGGAATAAAAGAGGGACAGAACAAATGGGGAATGAAAGAAAAAATGTATACCCATAGAATGAGAGTGGGAAAATAGAGTTGGGAATGACTGTGCAATCAAGATCTTAGTGAAATATTGAAACTAAAACATATCACATGATTAAACTAGGTTTCAAAATTTCTTGTATTCTATTCCTGTACCTCCAGTGATATCAGTGAGTATAATGCATTTGAAACTTAAAGGGCACATGACCTTTCCTTTATTTTTACCTGTAACGTGTTTAAATCAACGACTTCCATAAAATTTTATGGAATTTTATTCCATCACAGAGTCTTTGAATAACCCTGTATCTCTGCTAATTTCAGGGCACCAAATATTGAGATAAAGGAACTGAGATTCAGGAAGCAAACAGAGAACCCCAGGCACTGCGTTTAGATTAGATTACTTACAGTGTGGAAACAGGCCCTTCGGCCCAACAAGTCCACACCAACCTGCCACCCACCCATACCCCTTCACCTAACATTATGGGCAATTTAGCATGGCCAATTCACCTGACCTGCACATCTTTAGACTGCGGGAGGAAACCGGAGCACCCGGAGGAAACCCACGCCGACACAGGGAGAATGTGCAAACTCCACACAGTCAGTCGCCTGAGGCAGGAATAGAACCTAGATCTCTGGCGCTGTCCATAGATCAACCGTAAAATTATAAACCTAGTTACAACTGGTTAAACAATGCATGACTTTTGATTGGTGTTTCCAGCAGCAATCCAAAAGTGGGAAAGACGAAGTTCCAATCACATCAATTTGAAGTTGTTGATGAATTTGAATATTGCTGCTGAGAGGGTGGGAATGTGAAGGTTCACAGAATGACCTGCAGGGAGCAGTGAATGATAGTGTGCAACTTGAGGATTTCCACATAAACTGCACTAATCTAAATCCTGACATTGTGGTCAGATTCAGAGGGACGACAGCATCAAGCCCTTCAGAAATCCAATCCATTATCATTGGCTCTTAGAAATGTTACTTGATTAATCCAAATTTTCAATGCTGTAAATATGTTTCTCTTACATTTCTGAAATGCATAACTCAACATAAAATTATTCTTTACCATAGCCACATTCTTTTCAAGATACTATCACAGAGTCTTTGAATAACCCTGTATCTCTGCTAATTTCAGATTGAGTAGTGGACTAACCTATAACCCTTCAAGACGAAACTCCTGGCTCCAAAGCTGCAGATTATATAGGATCAACAGACAGATCTTCTCAAACTTATTCCATGTCTTTCCCACAAACACAGTTACCATCAAAATTATTGTCCCTGAGAAGCCCAATTATCTCAATCACTAGCTACCTGATGAAGGAGCAGCGCTCCAAATGCTTATACTTTCAAATAAATCTGATGGTGTTGTGTGATTTTTAATATAGAATATTGGCAGCAAACAGTTGTATATCTGTGCATTGTAATGAGCAAATTAATGATTAATTGTAGCTAGCTGTCATCAGTATCAGTGAGTATGTTACATTAACACTTGTGTCTCTTTGACAGCATGAAGTCCTTTGTCCAGCTCTTGAGCTTAGGAAGGTTGATCACTATGTCCATTGGACTGAATAATATTGTTTGACTTTATTTAAAAATTGTAAGGATTTGTTATTTGAAACAAAAAAGACATCTGAGCATCCGTATTGCCGAGGTTTTCTGAATAATGCAATTTAATCTTTGGAGTCCAGAGCAATGGAGAGAATTGGAGACTCAAGAATTAAAGATATGTTGAGGTTTGTAGCCTAATCTCAGGGTACAGATTTATGATGGCAACTGAACCTGTGATTGTGTTCCATATTGTGTCTTTGCATCATGCACTCTTCTTCTATCAGTTTTCTGGCCCTGACTGCAGTGCAAAACACACTGCAACAATCAAATGGAACCTTAATCAAATACAGTCTTGGAATAAATATTGCATTGCAACACTTCAGTAAAGGAACATAGTGACTGGTTAAAGTGCCCTGCAAACACTCCAACAGGTTCAAAATAAAGTTGATTACAAATAAATGACCGATGAGAACAAAATAAACAGGAGCAAGAGTAGGCCATGTGGTTCTTCAAGCCTGTTGCACCTGTCAAGAAAATCATGGATCACCTTCAACCTCAACTCCACTGATACCCAATTCTCTTGAGTTCTAGAGAGTCGAATAGTCTAATCTCATTACCCTTAAAGGCACTCTACATCTAAGCACAGAGACACTTCTAAGGTGGGGATTCTAAAGATTCACAATCCTCTAAGAAATTTCCTCTCATCGATCCTAAAGGGACAATGTCTTAATCTGAGACTACACTTCCTTAGTTCTCAGTTGCCACTCAGCATCTACCCCACCAAGCCATTCAGAATCAATGAGATTACTTCTCACTCTTCTAAATTCCAAGCACAGTAAGTCTGTCTACATAATCACTTTTCAGAGGCCAACTTCTTCATCTATGATGTTATGATAGAACTATTTTGTCAATCAATTCTCCAAAATATTGTTTTCCTTGCAATCAAGACCCTTCCCATATATTTCATTTGTGAGTGCACTGGTATAATGGATTTATTTGAAGCCAAAAGATGGTGACTACTCTATCCTTACAGATATTTTGGTATATTTTGTATCACACTCCTGTCCAACCTGGCAAATGGGGAGCATTACTGATGTTGGGAAGTCCCATCTTGGCTTTTGGCCTTCATAGAATCAAAGAGATATACGGCACGGAATCAAATCCTGCAGTCCAACTTGTCCATGCCGACCTGATATCCTAAATATATCTAGTCCCATTTGCCAATATTTGGCCCATTTCTCTCTAACGCTTTCCTATTCACCTATCCATCCAGATGCCTTTTAAATGTTGTAATTGTACCAGCCTCCACCACTTCCTCTGGCAGCTCAGTCCCCACATGCAACACCCTCAGCTTGAAAAAGCTGCCCCTTAGATCCCTTTTAAATCTTTCTCCACTCACCTTACACCTCAGCCCTCTGATTTTGGACTCCCTCACTCCAGGTGAAAAAAAAACCTTGCCTATTTACCCATCCATGCACCTCAGGATTTTATAAATCTCTATAAGGTCACCCCACTGCTCCAATGCTTCAGGGGAAATAGACCCAGTCTATTCAGCCCCTTCCTATAGCTCAAAACATCCAACCCTGGCAAGATTCCTGTAAATCTTTTTTGAACCCTTTCAAGTTTCACAGCATCCTTCCTATAGCAAGGAGACCAGAATTAAATGCAGTATTCCAAAAGCGGCCTTGCCAATGTCCTGTACAGCTGCAACATGATATCCCAACTCCTACACTCACAGTCTAATAAAGACAAGCATACTAATCACCTTCATCACTATCCTGTAACTCCACTTTCAAGGAACTATGAACCTGCAGTCCAAGGTCTTTTTGTTCAGCATCACTTCCCAGGACCTTACCAATCATTGTATAAGGTCTGTCCTGATTTGCCTTTCCAAAATACAACAGCTCACGTTTATCTAAATTCAACTCCATCTGCCAATCCTCAGCCCATTGGCTTATCTGATCAAGATCCCATTGTACTCTGAGGTAACCTTCTTCACTGTTCACTATACCTCCAATTTTGGTGTCATCTGCAAATTTACTAACCATATCAGAACTTAAACAGTTAATGGTAAGGTCCGAGGGAGTGTTGCTGAACAAAGAGACCTTGAATTGCAGGTTCATAGCTCCTTGAAAGCAGATAGGATAGTGAAGAAGGTGTTTGGTATGCTTTTCTTTATTGGTCAGAGAGTTGAGTATAGGAGTTGGAAGGCCATGTTGTGGCTGTACAGGAGATTGGTTAGGCCACCATTGGAATATTGCGTGCAATTGTGGTCTCCTTCCTATCGGAAAGATGTTGTGAAACTTGAAAGAGTTCAGAAAAGATTTACAAGGATGTTGCCAGTGTTGGAGGATTTGAGCTATAGGGAGAGGCTGAACAGGCTGGGGCAGTTTTCCCTGGAGCGTCGGAGGCTGAGGGGTGACCTTATAGAGGTTTACAAAATTATGAGGGACATGGATAGGATAAATAGACAAAGTCTTTTCCCTGGGTCGGGGAGTCCAGAATTAGAGGGCATAGGTTTAGGGTCAGAGGGGAAAGATATAAAAGAGACCTAAGGGGCAACTTTTTCACGCAGAGGGTGGTATGCGTATGGAATGAGTTGCCAGAGAATGTGGTGGAGGCTGGTACAATTGCAGCATTTAAGAGGCATTTGGATGGTATATGAATAGGAAGTGTTTGGAGGGATATGGGCTGGATGCTGGCAGTTGGGACTAGATTGGGTTGGGATATCTGGTCGGCATGGACAGGTTGGACCGAAGGGTCTGTTTCCATGCTGTACATCTCTATGACTCTTTTCCTCCTATGTTCACATACAAATCATTTACATAAATGACGAAACGCAGTGGACCCAGTACCAATCATTATGGCACACAGCTGGTCACAGGTCTCCAGTCTGAAAAGCAACCCTCCACCACCACCCTTTGAGCCAATTCTGTATCCAAATAGCTAATTCTCCCTCTGTTCTCTATGATATAATCTTGCTAAACAGTCTACCATGAGAAACCTTGTCGAACACCTTATTGAAGTAAATATAGATCACGTCCATTGCTCTGCCCTCATCAATCCTCTTCATTGCTTCTTCAAAAAACTCAATTAAGTTAGTGAGACACGAATTCCAATGCACAAAGCCATGATGACAATCCCTAATCAGTCCTTGCCTTTTCAAATATATGAAAATCCTGTCCCTCAGGATTCCTTCCAACAACTTGCCCACAACCAATGCTCACTAGTCTGTAGTTCCCTGGCTTTTCCTTACCATCTTTCTGAAATAGTGGCATCATGTTAGCCAACCTCTCGTCTTGTGGCAGCTTGTCTGTGGCTATCAATGCTACAAATATCTCAGCTAGCATCCCACAGAGTTCTAGGTTACATCTGATCAAGTCCTGGGAATTTATCCAACTTTACGCATTTTGAAACATTCAGCACCTCCTTCTGTTAATATGGACATTTTTCAAGATGCAGCTGTTTATTTCTTCATGTTCTCTATCTTCCATGTTCTTCTCCACAGTAAACACTGATGCAAAATACTTGTTCAGTATCTCCTCCATTTCCTGTGGTTCCACATATAGGTGGCCTTGCTGATCTTTAAGGGGCCTTATTCTCTCCCTAGTTACCCTTTTGTCATTGATATATTTGTAAAACTCTTTGGATTCTCCTTTCCCTATTTGCCAAACCTGTCTCATGTCCCCGCTTTGCCTGTCCCCTGATTTCCCTTTTAAGAATACCTCTACTGATTTTATACTCTTCTAAGGATTCACTTGATTTCTGCTGGCTATATCTGACATATGCTTCCTTCTTTTTCTTAATCAAAATCTCAATTTCTCTCGTCATCCAGCATTGTCTATACCTACCAGCTTTTCTTTTCACCTCAACAGGAACATACCGTCTCTTTACTCTCGTTACCTTATTTTTGAAGGTTTCCCATTTTCCAGACATCCCTTTATCTGCAAACATCAGCCCCAAATCAACTTTTAAAGTTCTTGCTTAATACCATCAAAATTGGCCTTCCCCCAATTTAGAACTTCAACTTTTTGATCAGGTCTATCCTTTTCCATCACCATTTTAAAACTAATGGAATTATGGTCGCTGGCCCCAAAGTGTTCCCCCACTGACACCTCAGTCACCTGCCCTACCTTGTTTCCCAACAGTAGGTCAAATTTTTCACCTTCTCTAATCAGTCCATCCAAACACTGAATCAGAAAGTTTTCTTGTTCACACTCAACAAATTCCTCTCCATCCAAGCTTAGTACTATGGCAGTCCCAGTCTACGTTTGGAAAGTTAAAATCCCCTCCAATAACCACTCTATTATTCTTCCAGATAACTGAAATCTCCTTACTAATTTGTTTCTCAATTTTCCACTGACTATTGGGGGGGTCTATAGTACAATCTAAATCAGGTGATCATCCCTTTCTTATTTCTCAGTTCCCTGAATGTATTTCCAGGAATATCCTCCCTCAGTACACCTGTAATGTTATCTCTCATCAAAAATGCCCCTCCCCCTCCTCTCCTGCCCCCCCCCATACTTCCTGTAGTATTTGTATCCTGGGAACATTAAGTTGCCAGTCCTGTCCATCTCTGAGGCATGTTTCTGTAATTGCTATGATATCCCAGTCTATTGTTCCCAACCATACTCTGAGTTCATTTGCCTTCCTTGTTAGGCCTTTTACATTGAAATAAATGCAGTTCAATTTGTCAGTCTTACCTCGTTCTCTACTTTGTTCCTGCCTGCTCTGACCTTTTGACTTACTCCTTTTCCAGTCTCGGATTGATGTCTTTCTTCACTATCTCCCTGGGTCCCACCCAACATGATCCCCCCCCACCCCCCCCCCCCCCCCCCCCGCACCCCCCAACCCCCCTCCCGACCCCCTAAATTACCCCTGAGCAGCTCAAGCAAATCTCCCTGCCAGTATATTAATCCCCTTCCAATTCAGGTACAATCCGTACTTCTTGTACAGGTCACTTCTATCCCAGAAGAGATTCCAATAATCCAAAAATGGGAACCCTTCTCCCCTGCACTAGCTCCTCAACTATGCATTCATCTGCTCTATCCTCATATTCCTACCCTCACTAGCTTGTGGGACTGGGAGTAATCCAGATACTACTGCCTTCAAGGAGCTCCTTTTTAAATTCCTGACTAACTTCCTGTATTGTCTCCTCAGAATCTCATCGTTTTCTTTTCCTATGTCGTTAGTTCTAATGTGTATAACAACCTCCTGCTAGTTGCTTTCCCTTTTGAGAATATTCTGCTCCCTCTCCAAGAGAGGGTTACCACAGATTACAACAGGATCTTGACCAGATGGGCCAATGGGCTGAGAAGTGGCAGATGGAGTTTAATTCAGATAGATGCGAGGTGCTGCATTTCGGGAAAGCAAATCTTAGCAGGACTCATACACTTAATGGTAATGACCTAGGGAGTGTTGCTGAACAAAGAGATCTTGAAGTGCAGGTTCATAGCTCCTTGAAAGTGGAGTCGCAGGTAGATAGGATGGTGAAGAAGGCATTTGGTATGCTTTCTTTTATTGGTCAGACTATTGAGTACAGGAGTTGGGAGGTCATATTGTGGCTGTACAGGACATTGGTTAGGCCACTGTTGGAATATTGCATGCAATTCTGGTCTTCCTATCGGAAAGATGTTGTGAAACTTGAAAGGGTTCAGAAAAGATTTACAAGGGTGTTGCCAGGGTTGGAGGATTTGAGCTATAGGGAGAGACTGGGATTGTTTTCCCTGGAGCTTCGGAGGCTGAGGGGTGACCTTATAGAGGTTTACAAAATTATGAGGGGCATGGATAGGGTAAATAGGCAAAGTCTTTTCCCTGGGGTCGGGGAGTCCAGAACTAGAGGGTATAGGTTTAGGGTGAGAGGAGAAAGATATAAAAGAGACCTAAGGGGCAACTTTTTCACATAGAGGGTGATACATGTATGGAATGAGCTGCCAGAGGATGTGGTGGAGGCTGGTACAAATGCAGCATTTAAGAGGCATTTGGCTGGGTATATGAATAGGAAGGGTTTGGAGGGATATGGGCCGGGTGCTGGCAGTTGATGGGTTGGTGGGTTGGACCGAAGGGTCTGTTTCCATGCTGTACATCTCTATGACTCTATGATATCCTTGATCGTGGATCCAGGGATGTAAAACACCATCCTGGTGTCTCACTGTCGGCCGTAGAAATGGTTGTCTGTATCTCTGACCAGAGGGTCCCCTATCACAATTGATTACTTGAAACCTGGCATATTCCTTGATACATTACAACCAGTCTCGGTGCCAGAAATCTGTCTGTCAGTGGTACATTCCCCTGAGAGTCCATCACTCCCTCCTTTTTCCAAAACAACATATTTGTTTGAGATGGGGATAGCCACATGAGATTCCTGGAAGTTATGACACAGTTTCCATGCTTTATCCTAATTTATCCACTATCAACCTTTCCACCTTCACTCTTAGGTCTTGTTGTCTACCATTCCCTGAAGCCTCATTGCAGCTTCTTCAGTGAGCTCTCCTTAATCTCTTCTTTGTTTAGATACTGTGGTGAACAACTTAATGCTTCATTTAATTTATCTCTAAGCTCTCTCAGTTCCTTGTCCAGTCACCATTCTTCCTTCTGCATTCACTGAACACTATGCTATATAAACTCAGCCATGGACAGTCCTTTGATCATGCCAAATTCAAGGTTTTGATTTTTGACAATTGCCTTCTCTGAGCTCTGCTTGATCTCTCTTTCTATTCATGTCATCAGTCCTCCTGCATGATTCACAGTACTGCCCCCTTTACTACCACACCTCTTTGAGAAAAACATTTGCTTGCACATGCTTATCATTCCACCTTCTAACTGCAATTCCCAAATGCTAGTCCTTTAATTTCCATAACCCTTATGCTATTGTTGATATCTTCACCTTATTAAATGTTCTTGTCTTTTCCATGAGCTTCGAATATCTCTGTTCCTCTTGATTCAGTTTCCACCCTGTACCTTTAAGTGTGAATGCTGCCAAATCAGGTTCTGGATTAGGGTGGTGCTGGAAAAGCACAGCAGTTCAGGCAACATCCGAGGAGCAGGAAAATTGACGTTTCGGGCAAAAGTTCTTCATCAGGAATAGAGGCAGAGTGCCGGCAGGGTGGAGCGATAAATGAGAGGAGGATGGGGGTGGGGAGAAAGTAGCATAGTGTATACTAGGTGAATGGGAGTGGGGATGGAGGCGATAGGTCGGGGAGGAGGGTGGGGGAAGGTAGCAAAGGAGTACAATGGGTGGATGTGGGTGGGATGAAGGCGATAGGTCAGAGAGGAGGGTGGAGTGGATAGGTGGAAAGGAAGATAGGCAGGTAGGACAAGTCATGGGACAGTGCTGAGCTGGAAGTTTGGAACTGGGGTGAGGTGGGGGAAGGGGAAAAGAGGAAACTGTTGAAGTCCACATTGATGCCATGGGGTTGAAGTCTTCCGAGGCGGAAGATGAGGTGTTTTTCCCCCAGGCATCGGGTGGTGAGGGAGTGGTGGTGAAGGAGACCCAGGACCTCCATGTACTTGGCTGAGTGGGAGGGTGGTGTCGTTGATTGGTGCGGGTGTCCCAGAGATGTTCCCTAAAGTGCTCTGCTGGGAAGCATCCAGTCTTCCCAATGTAGAGGAGACCGCATCAGGAGCAACGGATACAATTAATGATACTGGTGCATGTGCAGGTAACACTTTGATGAATGTGGAAGACTCCTTTGGGGCCGTGGATGGAAGTGAGGGGGGAGGTGTGGGCACAGGTTTTGCAATTCCTACGGTGGTAGGGGAAGGTGCCAGGATGGGAGGGTGGGTTGTTGGGGAGCGTGGACCTGACCAGGTAGTCATGGAAGTCATTGTTTTTACCTTACCGCCAAAACAGGATTCAAGAAAGGGCCTACCTTACTTTCCATGAACAGACTTTTTTTTGTCATCAATGATAGTAAAGCTAGTCTCAAACTCCAATGAACCTCATACAATTAATACAACACAGAACACGGCCAAGTCTGAACCAGCTCACCAAATATGCAACTCACCTGGTGCCATTCCTCTGACTTCTCTCTGAGACCATGCATATTCTCTCTTATGAAACAAGACAGACCATTCTGCAATAACACACCTTTCGTCAGTGTGAATTGGGTATATTGCGATTGATGAATTGTGAATGTTGTTGGATAATGTGTACTTTCTACTGAACGGGTATAGCAATTTTCTACTTGTGACCTTCTATAGCGCAATTTTCTGTAGTGGTTTTCCATAGCATGAGGAAATAGCTATTGTGTTAACCTGTATCCATTTTCACCACACTCTTAGGCAGTGCTTTGCAAACCCTAAACACTTGCTGCATGGTAAAGATTTTCCTCATATCACTTTTACTTCTATTACTAGTAACTTTAAATCCGGGCCTTCTTGTTAACAATCCTTTCATGAGTGGGAACATTTTTATCCTATTTACTCCATCCAAATCACTCATATTTTTGAACATTTTGGTCAGATCTCCTGATCTGAGATCTCTAAATCTCTTCTTTAAAGAGAATTGGTTCAGGTTCTCAACTCCATTTTCCTAAACGATATTGCTCATCCCTGGACTCATTTTTATAAACCTCTTCTGCACTCTCTCCAATGTCTTCACTTCCCTCCTAAAGCATGGTCCCCTGAATTGGGTGCAATATTTCAATGTTTTTAAGTTTCATGGTTAAAAATCACACAGCACCAGGTTATGGTCCAACAGGTTTAGTTGGCAGTACAAACTTTTGGAGTGTTGCTTTACAGTGCTTCCAAAGAAACCTGTTGGACTATAACCTGGTGTTGTGTAATGTTTAACTTTGTCCACCCCAGTCTAACACTGGCACCTCCACATTTATGTTTCATGCCAGCAGTAAATTTTAAAAATATGCTTAGTACATCAAGATTATTAACCTAGCTCAAGAAAAGCAATAGTTCCAACTCTGACTGTAGAGGTCTCCATGATAAACATTGTCCCAGCCTTAAAGGCATCTATTAATCACTAGTCTGTTTCCTGTCACTTAGCCAATTCTGTATCCATGCTGTTATTGTCTTTTTGTTGCATGAGCTCAAACTATCCTCACATGTCAGTTGTGTGGCATTGCATCAAATGGCTTCTGGAAGTCATTTAACTGCTTAATTTCTCTCTTTTCATCCATTCCTTCAGCTCCAGCTGTAAGAAGCCGAGAGATTTGCTTGTTTGAAAATTGAAATTGTTTGCTTCAACCTCTGTCTCCTCTTCATCTAATAATTCCCAGTATAGCCTGGACTTTATTCTAGTCTGGATGCCCATTATTATTCTCCAATCTTCCTTCCACTTCCCCTTAGTTGACACCAGCTCTATCACATGACATTCATCTATTGCTCCTTTAATTTTGTTCCTATTGAAATTCTCAGCACACAATCATTCCTTCAATGCTCTTTAGCATCAGTGATGATCATCCACAACAGATGGACCACTTCCCCAGATATGTGCAATTCCAGATCTCATTTCATCTTCAAGTTATGTAGCGTCCAGCAGACCACAGCCTATTGGGGACATTTAATACTCTCTCTGTGTGACTGTTCAAAACTTGGTCACTTCTTATAAACAAACCATTCCTGGACATCAGCAGTTCAGGAGGACAGCTCACCATCACCACCAGCTTCTCAAGAGCAACCCGGGATAGGCAACAGGTACCGGCCCAGCCAGCGTCACCCATGAAAGAATATTTGCAATAAGACTCTTCAAAGTCTCTCAGGCTGGAACTGCACACAGCTGGTCTTAATCTTATTTATGCAGTCGATAGCATCACTTTGTCCGTGCTACCTTCTCCCACATCCACATGGTTACCCGCTCTCCCAATTCCAGCAGCCAACGAAGGGGTGGGCATTGTAGGAATGTCCCCTGACTGGACAGAGGAGACATGAACCCCTCTACTTTCTGTATCCCCTGAGCTAGTGGGTCGGAGATCCGTCAGCCTCCCTTTGTCTCTGAACATTAAGGCAAATTGAACCCATCATGAGGGAAATCTCATGCAGAATGGAACCAAGCCTCCGGTTTCTGCCAGATTTATGTTGGATGGTACTGTTGAACTTTTTTGGAGTTGGAGTGGAGAACCTCTCTCTCTCTCTCTCCAACTTTGTCGCTGCAGTGAGTGAGCTGACAGTGAGAGCGGTTCAGACTGGGGCAGACACTCCGCCCCTGCTTCCACCGCACGCACGTCCTTTCCGGACCGGGGTTGGTGGTGGGGAGGCTGATCCTCAGCATCTTTCCCCGGCTTGCGGGCCCTCACCTGATCCTTCTCTCCCCCCCGCCCTCCATCCCAGCCAGCGAGGGGAGGGGAAAGCAGCTGTGGAAGGAGGTCCCTCCCCGGGCTGATTTGAGCGCTCCTTGCCTTCCGCACGATGGACGAGCCGGCCGGTGCCCTGCCGCTGTCGGAGGCGGAGATTGAGCGGCGCTCCATGGCCGAGGAGGATCCGAACGGTAACGAGCACGGAGCCGGGGCGAGGAGCAGCACGGTACCGCGCTGGGGACCACAGCACGCCGGGGCCAAGGAGCTCGCACAGCTTTACTCACCAGGTAAACAGGAGAGCACTCCGGGCACACTCACCCCAGTCAGGGCTGGAGACAAGGCAGTGCCCAGACCATACCAGCCCAGCCCGGCTCGGCTCCTACCCAGCAAGTACCACTGGGTGCTTTCTGGCTCCAGAACAGAGCAGAAACGCCATGACAACAGGTAGTCTCTTGAAGTTTAAGCAGAGGTCGTGACACTGACCCTTTAACAGCAAACCAGAACTAATCAAGTTGTTTCCCCCCTTTTCTTTTGCCCCGCTGTAACTCCCCACTACTTCTCTGGAAGGTGCAATGGTCCATGTTTCTACCCCTTGCTGCTGTCAAAGCATCTGTATCCGAACTGTACAGGGAGCCGCTGAGTTCAGGATTCTGATCGCTCCGTTGCATTGTCAGGGTGGTCAAAACTGGGACACCGAGGCAGCTCAGTTATTCGAGCTTGCAGTTTAGGTAGTGCTACAACATCATGTGTGAGGGTGGCGGCACCCCCTGGGCTTTGAATCAGATGTTTGTGGGCCCAAGTCCCACTGCAGAAACTCGGGCAGATCATTTCGCAGACACTCCAGAGCTCTATTTAGAGAGTGGCCCAGTGTCAAGGATGGCATCTTTCTGATGAACCAGTCTCCCAGATGGGCCAAGAAGATCCCGCGGGTGCTATCTTGAAGACGTGCAGGGAGGTCCTCTCTGGCGTCCGGCCCAATATTTATCCAAAACCAATTTCTCAAAACCAGGTGGTCAATAATCATTATCACATTGTCATTTTCTCTGTGCACATTAGCTGCACTTCCTACACTACGAATGACTATAATTGAAAAAGTAATTTGGTTATGAAGCACTGAGATATGCTGATGCTGTAAAAGGAGCCATATTAATAATGCAAGTCGATCTTTCAAAAAAATTTGGTTTTTAATGTTGCTGACAAGAAGTGGAGCCTTAAAACGCAATTGATTAACACAAGTGAGGAAGTTTGGGCATGTGACCTTCTGATGCAACAACACCAATTTGCATTCATTTTGTGCCGAGCCAATATAAAATGTCTCAAAGCAATCTTAAAAGAAAATATCATATGGAGCCATATAACATATTGGGACAACATTTTGCTGTGTGCAGTTAGGTTTTTAGGAATATATTAAAGGAGGAAAGATAGGTAGAGAGGCTTAAGGAATAAATTCCCTGAGCCTTGGGGTCTAGCCAGATGAAGGCATAACCACTGCTGGTAGAGTGATTTATGTAAGAGGTGCTCAAAGGACTGGAAATTAGAGGCATGCAGATATCTTGGCAGGTTGTAGAGCTGGACAAGACTACAGAGACAGGGAGCGGTCAGACTGTGGAGAAATTTGAAAACAAAAAATGAGTTTTAAAACTGAGGCATTGATTACTTGAGGGCCAGTATAGAGCGGTGGTAATTAATGGATTGTCTCATTGCAAGTTAGGGCAGGGACAACACAATTATGGTGAGTAGAATATGCAAGGCCAACTAGGGGAGTGATGGAATAGTTGAATCTGAAGGTAATAAAGCATGGATGTGGGTTTCAGCAACAGAAGACTTGAAGTACGGGCAGCGATGAGTGATATTGTTGAGGTGGAAAAGGCAGTTTAGTGACAGTATGGACATAAGATTGAAAATATATTTTGGGGACAGATATGAGACTGAGGTTGCACACAGACTGGTTGAGGCCCAGATGTTGCTGAGAGAGAGATGGAATCGGTAGTGAGAGAATTGGAATTCTGTCAGGGACTAAAAATAATCTATGAACATATCATCAAGGAACAAGACTAGGCCACTTGCCATTCAATAAGATCATAATTGATCTGACTTTAACCTCACCTCGACATCCCTGCATATTCTCAATAACCTTTCATCCCCTTGGTAATAAAGAATCTATCTACCTCTGCCTTAAAGATATTTAAAGATTCTTCATCCATCTACTAAAAACAACTGACATAATGTCATTAATATTGCTGATAACTAGTGAATACAAAGAGGAATGAATTGACTCATCCAATGATGCTGAGCAAGGATCATATATATTGGATTTCTGGTGATCTTGAATGGATACATACCTCTGACTAGGATTAGTGGTGCTGGAAGAGCACAGCAGTTCAGGCAGCATCCGAGGAGCAGTAAAATCGACATTTCGGGCTTTTGCACCACTTTTGCTCTTCCAGTACCACTAATCCAGAATCTGATTTCCAGCATCTGCAGTCATTGTTTTTACATACCTCTGTCTAGCCTGTCCCCCCTCAGTACAACTGTGTGAAGTGGATTCACTCAGTTGAAATTACTGTAAGGGAAACCACTTGAATTGCCCTCTGATTCTATTTTTAGTAACAATAGGACTTGACACCAGTGGTGGGAAGTTGATGCGACTTCTGTTCTTGAAGGGCACATCCACTTGACTTAAAAAAAGGGAGAGCTTACAGGTACAAGATTCCACAGAGGAATCCTATAAACAATAATATTATTTGGAAAACAAATCATCTTGGGACACGTTGCTGTGCAATCCTGCAGTTGTCTTCTGTTTTGAATCTTTCACTATTGTAGCTAAGCTATATCTTTGTTGAATTGGATTTGTTTAGTCCCAAATGATGCTCTGCTGAAGAATCTCTAGTTTATCAAGCATCTGTGATTGACAGTTTCTCAGTCGCCATACAAAATTATTAGGTTCTGACTTTTGACTATAAATTAAAACTCTAAATGCTGCAAACTTTAATTAAAGAGCTTAAAATTAAAACTGACAATTTTATTTAAATACATAGACTAAATATAGAGCAGGAAAAATACTACTAGTAATGATTAAATTAGAATTCTTCATCAAGCATGAGAATTGTTTTGCCCTTTAACTAAGATTAGAGATCTGCTATTTTAAATATAGTTGAAGATGTCACTAATTACAGGCTTACACCCAATGTTGCCGTTAAGTTAATTCACTGCTTACTGTGGAAGTGAAACTGCAAGTACCTCATTTAATTTCTGATCTGTGCTGAATTAGATTATCTCAGTTGGGGTGATGGTTAGGCACAATATTTGGCCTCAGCACCTTTTGGGCTTGGGAATGGAAAATCATCCATGGCTCTAGTCCCTGACTTTAATTTCAAAGTCTCTGCCAGAAAGAGCACATGTTGGACAAGGGTGGGATCTGGGATGCCAATGAAGATTCTTTTAGTCAAATAAATATTGGGAACCGATACATACCTCTGTATAGCCTGATCCCCCTCAGTACTGTTGTGTGAACTGTTCGCTCAGGTGGTATTACTATAAGGAAAACCACATGAATTGCCCTCATGTTCAAGTGACACGTATGAATAGGAGAAAGTGAGGACTGCAGATTAGATTAGATTAGATTACTTACAGTATGGAAACAGGTCCTTCGGTCCAACAAGTCCACACCGACCCTCCAAAGAGCAACCCACCCATAAGCATTCCCCTACATTTACCCCTTCACCTAACACTACAGGCAATTTAGCATGGCCAATTCACCTAACCTGCACGTTTTTGGACTGTGGGAGGAAACCGGAGCACCCAGAGGAAACCCACGCAGACACTGGGAGAATGTGCACACTCCACATAGACAGTTGCCTGAGGCAGGAATTGAACCCAGGTTTCTGGCGCTGATGCTGAAGATCAGTTGAAAAATGTGGTGCTGGAAAAGCGCAGCAGGTCAGGCAGCATCCAAGGAGCAGGAGCATAAACCCTTCATGTGGAATGTGTTGTTGTGGGGAGGGTGGGGGGGGGGGGGGGGGAGGGAAGAAGAGGAGGGTGGGGGAAGGGAAATAAATAGGAGGGGGGAGTGGGGTTGGGGGTAGCTGGGAAGGCGATGGTGGATGCAGGTGGGGGGGTGATGGTGGTAAATCGGAGTGGATGGGTGGGAAGGAAGATGGATAAGTAGGACAGTTCAAGAGGGTGGTGCCGAGTTGGAGGGTTGGATCTGGGATGATGTGGGAGGAGGGGAGATGAGGAAACTGGGGAAATCGACATTGATGCTGTGTAGTTGGAGCGTTCCAAGATGGAAGATGAGGCGTTCTTCCTCCAGGTATCAGGTGACTAGGATTTGGCAGTGGAGGAGGCCCAGGACTTGCACGTCCTTGGTGGAGTGAGAGGGAGAGTTGAAGTGGTCGGCCACTGGTGTTGGGGTTGTTTGGTGTGTGTGTCCTGGAGATGTACCCTGAAATGTTCTGCAAGTCAGCATCCTGTCTCCCCAGTGTAGAGGAGACCACATCAAGAGCAATGGACACAGTAGATGGGGTGTATGGATGTACAGGAAAATCTCTGCTGGAAAGGGAAGGATTCTTTGGGGCCTTGGATGAAGCTGAGGAGGGAGGTGTGGGGACAGGTTTTACACGTCTTGCAACGGTAAGGGAAACTGCTAGGAATGGACGATGAGTTGATGGGGGACGTGAACCTAACAAGGGAGTCATGGAGGGAATGGTCTCTTCAGAATGCTGATAGGGGTGGGGAGGGAAATATATCTGTGGTGATAGGGTCTGATTGTAGGTGGGGGAAATGGCAGAGGATGATGCGCTTTATGCAGAGATTGTTGGGGTGGAAGGTGAGAACCGAGGTGGGGGTTCTACCTTGTTGCGTTTGGTGGGGGAGGGGTTCAAAGGTGGAGGTGCAGGAAGTGGAGGAGATGCATTGTAGGGCATTGTTGATCATGTGGGAGAGGAAATTGTGGTCCCTGAAGTAGAAAACCTTCTGGGATGTTCTGGAATGGAATTGCTCCATTGAAATGCTCCAATGAAATGTTTGAAAAACAAACAGACTGCAAAGGACTGGATAGTCGTGTTCCAGGCAGACATGATGCAAATAAGCATCAGGATCCACTGTATTACTTTCATCCATGTAATTGCTTAGGAAAGATAAAGAAACAAATAGCGAAAGATAACATGAGTCGATTCAGAGGAAACCCTGCAGTTGATCATAAACAGTTCTGGGAGATCATACTACATAATTACTGCTTAATGTCTCACCTATCTTTCAGACACAATGATATCAGTAGGTAGAAACAATGACTGCAGATGCTGGAAACCAGATCCTTCAAAACACTGGTCCTCCAAGTGATGTCAAGCATTTCGCATCTTTGGAACAGGTAGCGTGGGAGTGCAAAACCTCAAATTTACAGTGTAAACTTGGCAAGACTGCGTGAGATCTTAATACATTTCTGTAAGTAGCCAAGACACCGTTTTGGATATGACCCTAAGACACCTCTGGGGGAGCACAGCTGCCCTTTAGAATTGGTGAAACTAGTCATGAATGTACACACATAGTCCATTAACCCAATAACTGTTAAGCTCATTGGGAATGGCAACTGACCTGTTAAATAAAACTGAGAGAAGTGTTGCTCTCTCAGGATGCTGGAAACCAGATTCTGGATTAGTGATGCTGGCATCTGATGCTGCCTGAACTGCTGTGCTCTTTCAGCACCACTAATCCAGACAATGATATCAGTGACAGTTTTGGGAGGGATCATAAAGAAAATTGAATACGAAATCAGCAATTAATGCAGGGCAATAGTGGGACCACATATGGAGTATTATTTACAGTAATTGTCTCTTTATTTAAGGAAGAATGGAAGAAGTTCAGAGAAGGTTTACTAGACTAATACCTGGGGGAAAAGTTGGACAAACTAGGCTTGCATCCTAAGTTTGGAAGAGCAAATGGTGACTTGATTGAAACATATAAGAAGATCTTAACAGTTATTGTAGAAAGGGTTTTTCCACATGTTGAAGAATCTAGAACTAAGGGTTACTGTTTGTTTACTTATGTCCTCCCATCCACATTTGCCCTTATACCTAATATCTACTGTAGACTGAGCTGAGGACCCAAGCTGAGATAGGATGAAGTAAAGTTCTAAGAGTCTATTGCAAAAACCTCACTCAGTCATCAAACCCTATGATTATGTTTGCATTCCTTCAGCTACGTAATGCCTTATAAAAAGAAACATTTCTTTAAGTGCACAGACTCTTATAACAAACATTGGAATTAATAGTTTGATTTCAAAGTGTCTGTAACCACTTGTAGCAGCTAATCAAACGATGAAATGGATGACATTCTTTGATGATGATCATTGGTTGTGAAATCAGTCATGCAACACTATTTCAAGAATGCAAACCCCCAGTCTTATATTGACAGTGAGAGGAAAATAGGACACAATGATTTATTTAATTCCTGAAAATTTCTGTCCAAGATTTAAAGGGCAGGGTGTTTAAATGCATAGCAGCTCTTGTTGACATTTGTGTTTAACACATCCTTTTGCCATTTTTGACAAGTTCTCTTAACACTTCTCTCAGGTCCTTTCAACTTTGACAGCTTTATTTGACAGGTCAGTTGTCATTCCCAATGAGCTGAACAGTTATTGGGTTAATGGACTGTGTGTGTACATTCATGACTATTTCACCAATTCCAAAGGGCAGCTGTGCTCCCCCAGAGGTGTCTCAGGGTCATATCCAAAACGGTGTCTTGGCTACTTACAGAAATGTGTTAAGATCTCATGTAGTCTTGCCAAGTTTACACTGTAAATTTGGGGTTTTGCACTCCCACGCTACCTGTTCCAAAGATGCGAAATCACTTGGAGGATTTGTGTTTTGAAGGATCATGGAAAATATTTATTTCAGTGTTTTGTGAAAATATCTGAAGCAGTTTCTTTAAAAGACTTCCTAGCACTGGTGATATTGCTTGTTTCCTGTAGACTCCTGGTGATGTTGTTTTGAGCAGTGGCTGGTTGGAGACTTGGCTGCCCCTATTTGTTTTACCTGGTTGAGTTGAAGTGAAGCCTGCTATTAAAAGTTGAGTTGGAAGAAAGCTCACTATGAAATCGCTGCCCAGCTGATCTCTCCCATTTCTAAAAAGGAAACTCTCTCTGCGTCAGTTCAGAGTGGAATCTAATTGTTCTTTTCAAAGAGTAATTAAAAGAACATCGCAAGCATGCATTTCTTGGACAAGGTGAGAGCCACAGTGTGACTAACATTGGGGGATTGCTGAAAGTCTGTGGGATTTGCTTTCACTGCAATTTGCCATGTGATGAGCTCTGTGGGTGTTTGCTAACAGTTTGTCACCCAAAGTTACCTCATAATAATTCTGGATGTTTGAGCATAAATTGTACATACATTGCTTTACTGTTCTAAAGTTCTGGAGTCAAGGTTATTCTGCTTCTTTAAAACCATGCAGGCAAGTGAATACAAATGTCTCAATCTCCCAGGTAGCTCTGTGGTTAGCACTGCTGCCTCATAGTGTCCAGGTTCAATTCCACCCTTTGGCGACTGGCTGTGTAGACTTTGTTCTCTTGGAATATACTTGGGGTCTCAAATTTTATCTATGTTAAACAAAAGGCTTCCTGGTCCTTTATCGACTGTAATATAAATTTGGCAGTCTCTTCCAGGAGCTTACATTTCTTAAAATAAATTGCATTTGATTAACTGGATTGAATTGTTTGACTAAGTCATATGGATTTTTAAAAAATGCTGCATAGTAGACTGAAATCTATAGGATTAATAGGACAATGGCAGCTTGAGTATAAAACAGGCTCAGAGAGATATTAGATCTCTACTGTTCTTAATACCTCCAAGACCTGGATAAACAGGGCATAATTTGAAAGCTTGCAAATTGTGTCAAACTCAGGGAAGATAGTACCAGACTTGAGGACATCAGCCAATGAAATGGGCAGGCAGCTGGCAGATGCAGTTTAATCAGAGAATTGTATTGCAATACATGAGGAGAAATGAAGTAATATAGTATGTTTCACAGCTTTATAACCTGTTCAAGGATTAGCAGCCTGATGAATACTTTTGTACTGCACTCACTCTTGTAAGAAGGAAAAGCCAACAGTCATTAATGAACTACAGATGTCCACAATAGCAATGTGATAATGACCAGGTAGTGAAGTTTTTGGTGACATAGTTTGAAGGAAAAATATTAGCCAGGATAAAGCTGACAGTTCCCCAAATCCTCTTTGAAATTGTGGGACTATCTACATTCTTCTGAGAGGCCAGATGGGGCTCTGATTGAATGATTTAATTCCAGCACCCCTGACAGTGCAGCATTCCCTTAGCACTTCTTATTATCTTTATATTATTCTTGAACTGAGGAATGGAGCTAAACTTGATAACAAACAGATAGGTCAATACAAATGTTTCCCTCTCGTGGCAGCATGTTGGCTCAGTGGTTAGCAATGCTGCCCCACATTGCCAGGGACCCAGGTTCGATTTCACCCTCTGGCAACTGTCTATGTGCAGTTTGTATATTCTCTTTGTGCCTCCGCGGGTTTCCTCTCGTTGCCCCAGTTTCCCCCTCTCAGTCCAGAGATGTGCAGGTTAGGTGGATTGGCCATGGAAAATGCAGAGTTACAGGAATAAAGTAAGAGGGTGGTTTTGGGCAGGTTGATGTCATTGGACACGATGGGTCAAATGGCCTGCTTCCATGCTGGAGAGACTGTGATTTTAAGAATAGTGTGGGTTATCTTAATTTTAGCACTTAACCCATAACCTTCTGACCTTGCCAAGTACTACAAATGGAGTCAAGGTGACATATAAACGAAACAATACTGGCTCAGATGTTCTGAATAGTCACTGCAGCAATGTGGACTGGAGTTATGTGTTGGAAATGTGCAGAAATCGTGAGGCAGCTAACTCTCTGGGAATTATCTGGGGAAGTTGATAACACTGAAGGACATTCCCTTGAATCTGGAACTTTCTAAAGTCATCCCCTAATTCCAGAGTATGAAGGGTTCCAACTCACTTAAGTTTAATAGCTACCCAGGAAAGATTAGACGATTAAAAAAACACTTTTAACACCTGCAGACGACTATTAAACCGTACTGACCATCACTGCCCCTCCCGACCCGTCAACAACATCTGCTCTCCGAACCCGCTAGCTTGCAATGCTGGCTCTGACAATTTCCCTCCCACCATGACCCAATAACACATCATCCCAAACCAGTAACAATACCTGGTGAACCTGACACCATGTCCCAACCTAACATCTGCCCCTGCAGAGCATAACAGCTCTCCCCTCCACTTCCGCCTCGCCAAAACTGGAGACCTGTGTGAGCCTGATCTCCAAAGCACCTTTGGGGCCGGGGCCTGAAGTTTGTGGGAATTAAAAGTTGTGAAGCTGCCTTAGGATCCTGACACCTGTGGGACAGTTTCGAACTTTGAAAGGAGTGACAGTGGGTTGGGGCAAAGGGCAAAAAATATAAAACGTGATCATTGCTAATTACGAGTTCCTTTAAGGGCCAATCAGTTTGAGATTGAATTTCTAAAATCTTTTTCTGGTGAACCCAAACCATCTTGTGGCATAATTGTTGAATCTACCGTGGAGTCCTGGTAATTTGCTTTGCATTAGTTTTTAAATTTATCCTGCGGTTTCAACAAGTGTTGTTCCCACCCTTAGGTCCATGGGTGAGTTCCATTATGTTCCCCATCAAAGTTAAAATGGCTGCCACCTGCCCATGCTGCTGGAACCAGGAAGACATTTTCCCTTCTTCTAGACTCCCAATGACTCTAATTGGACGCTGGGCTTACCACTTGGCCAATTTAGCTTGCTTGCACTAAAAATAACATTGTGAGCACATTGCAGCTCTGGTACCTAGGAATGCATGTGGATGACAAGTTCCTGACCCCATTTTGAAATTCTGGCCTCAAATGTTTGCTAAGTTTTCCTCCTCAGAAAGTCCATAAAACCCTTTCTGCAATGTTTTATAGTGAAAGCTGTCACTAGCAGCAGAAAAACAGAAGAGAAAGCAGCGCCTATTCAAACTACATTTAAAGAAATAAAGGTGTATTCATTTGTGTAGTGCCTTACAGCAAATGAAGTATTTTTGAAGTGTAGTTGCTGTGATATTGCAGGAAAAGTGGTGAACAATTTATACAGAGCAAACAACCATGCGATAGAAAGCAGACTATCTGTGCTTTTGTGATGTGTTTTGAGAGAAAATATTGGCCCATCCACCAGGGATAACTCTTGAGGTATTCGTTGAAATATTGTCATAGTATGTTTTACATGACTCAAACAGGCAGATCAGGTCCTCTGTTTAATATCTCTGCTGAAAAAAGTATGTCCAACAGTCTTACACTCCCTCAGTAATGCACTGCAGTGTCAGTCTTGATTTTTATGTTGAAGCCCTAGGGATAGTACTTGATCTTGGATCCCTTTGACGCTGAGGCGACCGTGTTACCACTGAACTGTAGTAAATGGCTCTGGAAATTGTATACCTTCATTGGCTTAGATTGTGATTTAATGGCAAGAGTTTGAAGTTAGCTGATGATATTGAGTGTGGTTGTGAAGCTAGTTTTTTGCTTTGTGCATTGTGTAAAAAAAAAGTCATACTGTTCTATTTACAGAAAAGAATATTTGATCTCATCCATGTCTCTACTGAAGTGAAATTATAAACTGGTGACAGCCAGATTTCAAAATGTCCTGGAATAAATTAAGTGAGGTCAAGTTTTAAATGTGAATAACCATGCCTTTATTAACTTGAAAATATCTGATGTGCAAATTGTCCTTCCCCATAATAACATTCTTTACTTATTGGGTGTAAAATGTGACATGAGACTTAAGTCAATGTTTTGTGATTACTGCATGGACCCATAATTCAAATCTGTTGAGCTTTGACCTCCCATAACAGTTAGTTAGTCAGAGGGTGGACAGATTAACAACTCTCTGAAGTCTTAAAATCATTTGCAGGTAAGATTTGTTTTTTGCAAAAACGGAGCATATTGAGTATAATGCTGCTGCATAGAGCACACTGTATCAATAAGGATTACATATGGGTCTGCATTCGGCTTTCAAGTACCTTTCCAGATGTCTTTGTTTGCCTTCATGATGCAGCTTGAGGAATGTTTTGAAGTAACAACAGCTTGCAGGTAAGATGGTAGAAAAAAATGTCATGAGGAGCTGCAGCTGTTGGCGAAGTGGCAGGGTGGGGGTGGAATAAAAGACACCTAACCAAAAGAGGAAAGATTAGGAGGGATGATCAGAAGTTTGATCAAAGAGTTGAGTTTTCAACATTTTAAAGGAGTTGACAGAGGTAGAGATGTTCAGAGAAAAATTGCCAAGTGTGGGGCCTCAGTGACTCTAACAACATTTTGGAGGAGTTGATAGAAGAGATCTGCAATTAGTTGCCCAGCTAATTTTGATAAAAAGCAGTCCCCACACCTGATTCTGTTGGATAATCTAATAAAGGTATTAGATTCCATCTTTAGGAGTCTATAACTATTTCTTCATTAAGCAACTCTTGTAAAATGACTTATTTTTCAAACTTATTTGAAAGCTCATGAATGGGCGGCACGGCAGCGTGGGTTTCCTCCGGGTGCTCCGGTTTCCTCCCATAGTCCAAACAATGTGCAGGTTAGGTGAATTGGCCATGCTAAATTGCTCATAGTGTTAGGTGAAGGGGTAAATGCAGGGGAATGGGTCTGGGTGGGTTGCGCTTCAGCGGGTCGGTATGGACTTGTTAGGCCGAAGGGCCTGTTTCCAAAACAGAAATCGCTGGAGAATCTCAGCAAGACTGGCAGAAGTTCTAAAGAAGGATTAGTGGACTCGAAATGTTAACTCTTGTTCTCTCTACAGGTGCTGCCAGCCCTACTGAGTTTCTGCAGCAATTTGTGTTTTTGTTTCAGATCCTTAGCACCGCAATTCTTTGTTGTATATTATCATAGACCAAGCTTTGCTACTAGTAAGTGAAGGATGTTAATATAGGAAATTGGCCAATTTTCAGCATCAAATATTTTCAAATCAAAAAAAGCATGGTTAAAACGCAGGGTAGGTTTTCTTTGTCATTGAGCTGCTACACTCTGAAATCTTTTCCTCAAAGCTATCTGATAATGAAACTCGTGAATGTTGTGATATTTTGTCAATACTAGCTGCATTTAAGGGATATATATCTGTTGTAATCACTTTCCATAATAATCTGGGCAGGTAGATGGTGATTTGGCCACAGCCAGTGAGCTTCTTCAGTTTTTTTTGTGTTGTTAATAAATTAGTACCTAAATTATTCTGTGACCTCATAATCTGAAACCTTTGTGCCTGGATTTTATGGTCAGTCATGAATGGGTGGCACAGTGGTTAGCACTGCTGCCTCACAGTGCCAGAGACTCGGGTTCATTTCCCACCTTAGATGACTGACTGTGTGGAGTTTGCACATTCTCCCCGTGTCTGCGTAGGTTTCCTCCGGGTGCTCCGGTTTCCTTCCACAGTCCAAAAAATGTGCAGGTTAGGTGAATTGGTCATGCTCATAGTGTTATGTGAAGGTGTAAATGCAGGGGAATGGGTCTGGGTGGGTTGCACTTCAGCGGGTCGGTATGGACTTGTTAGGCCGAAGGGCATGTTTCCACACTGTAAGTAATCTAATCTAATCTAAAAAAAGTGCCGACTTGCTCCCGGGTATTCTCTGGGCATCTACATGATGGTTTGCAGTATTTGGAGAGCCCCAGTGGGGGCTTTGGGATCTTTGTGATGAGGGCAAGCAATTGTTTACCTCCTAAATCAGACTGAAGAACTCTGAGACATGTGGGCTAAAATTCCCTTAGTGTTGGCTCTATGGAAAAATGTAGCATACCCAGACTGTGGGCATGAATGTGGGTACCGTGCTGGGACATGCCTGGTGAGTAGACCACAACACCAGAGAACTGCCAACATTGGTTTAGTGCACAAACTGCCATTTTAGATTTTGCAGATCTAGTTAATGCCCTCTCATAGTCACTTCCATTTGAGAATGCATTAGGGACCCACCTCCAACTGTTGCTCTTTAAATAGACCATCATGGAACTTGCAGATGAGGTGCTTCTGACTTTCTTCTGCTGTAGAGGAAGTGGAAGGGCTGTGTTGGATGTTATTAGAGAAATTCAGAAAAGCTTTGAGGATTCCCAAGTGGCTGAGAATGTACATTGATAAATGAGCAGTTAAAATTGGAAGTGGACCATAAACAACAGAGAGGAAAAGGTGAAGAATTGGAGGATGGGGACATTTAGTAGAAGACTTTGCCCATCAAGGGTTTTTGGCGACTCCTCTCCTACCTCAACCTCAGAAGGAGCAGTGTGAGAGATGCCTGTGTTTCACCAAGAGGCAGGTGACTGGACTGTGCCAGCTCCTACAACTGTTTCACTTTTCAAGAAGAGTGGTAAAGATAAGCCAGGGAATTACAAACCAGTGAATCTTACATCCGGTGTTAGGCAAACTACTGGAGAAAATTCTGAAGGAGAGAACTATCTCCATTTGGAGAGGCAACATTTGATTGGGGATAGTCAGCATGGCTTTGTCAGGGGGTCGTCATGCTAACAAATTTGATTGCATTTTTCAAGGAGGTGACCAGGTGTGTGGATGAGGGTAGTACAGTTGATGTAGTTTGTATGGATTTCAGCAAAATCTTAGATGACATCCCACATGGGAGGCTGATAAAGAAGATAAAAGCATGTGGTATGGTGTGGCCAAATGTGTGGTTGGAGATGCAGCTAAAGGATTGGGCAGTTCAGCCACACGAGGGCCCACAGAACACATGACCAGCGACAGGACATTTCTTAGGTGGACAATTGTACTTGTTGGCGGGTGATTTTGACAGCGACGATGATGGAAAGCACATGGGATGCAGGGTAATTTGGAATGTAGGATCCAAAATTGGCTTATTGATAGGAGACAAAGAGTGGTATAATGTTGTTTGCATGGCTGGAGGCTGATGTCCAGTGACATACTATACAGATCAGCGCTGGGTCCTTTATTGTTTGTGATACACATAAATGATGTAGATGAGAGTGTGGGAAAGATGACAAATACATTTGCAGATGTCACGGCTGGGTGCTTGATAGTGAGGAAGAAGGTCTTAAGTTCCAGAAGGATATAGATGGATTACTCAAATGGGCTGATCATTGGAAGATGGAACTTAACTCTGATATATGTGTGGTGATGGATTTTGGAAGAAGTAACAAGATAAGAGAGTACTTCATGAATAGGACACAGGAAGCTCAGATCAACAGAGAGATCTTGGGGTGCTAGTTAACAGATTCCTGAACCTGACATGTTAATAGGGGAGTAAAGAAGGCATATGGGACCCCTGCCATAGATGTGCAGAGGAATGTAGTGTTGGAACTGTATAGGACTTTGGTAAGGCCACAGCTGGGATTCTGTGTGCAGTTCTGGCCACCACATTCTCAGAAGGATGTGATTACACTGGAGGGGTGTCGAGGTGATTCATCGGGATGTTGTCTGGGATGAAGCATTTTATCTGAAGGGAGGCTGGATAAGCTCAGGTCTTTTTCTTTAGAACAGAGAAGGCTGAGAGGGGATCTGATTGAAGATTATGAGGGGCATGGACATGGTGGATAGAAAGTTGCAGTTTCCCCTCAGTTGAAAGGAAGATAATTGGGACTGTGATTTTAAGGTGGAAGGGAAGAGGTTTAGAGGGGATTTGTGCAAAATATTTTACACCCAGAGAGTGGTGGGAATCTGCAATGCCTGGGATGAAAATTGAGGCAGATAATCTCATAATTTAAAAAAAATATTTGGATTAGCACTTGAAATATCATAGTATTAAAGACTATGGACCAAGTGCTGGAAAGTGGGACAAGTGTAGATTTAGTGTAGATTTGTTGGTGCAGACATGATGCACCGATGGGGCTAAAATGTACTGAATGGTCTTATGATCCTTCCTTTTAATAAATTGACCAATGTTGTGTAGAATACTCAGATGCAATCTCACCAAACTCAGTATAACTGAAGCATAACCTCCCCACTTTTGTATTCCGTACCCTTTGTGGTAAATTATTTGCTGTACCTGCATTCTAATCTTTTGTGAATCACACATGAGGATGCCCAGATCTCTCTGCATGTTAGATCTAATTACTCACCATTTGTCTAATTTGATTCTTCCTTCAGAAATGGACAGTTTCATATTTTTCCACATTATAATGCCATTTATCACATCTTTGCACACTCACTAAACCTATTTTTTAGCAACCTCCTCTTCACATCTTACTCTCCTTATTTTTGTGTTGTTACGAATTTGTGAAGCATACCTTCTGCTCCTTCACTTAAATCATCTATACGAATGGAGATGGTTAAGGTTCTAATACCGATCTCTGTGGCACATCAGTTGCTACATTTTTCCAACAAGAAAGATCTATTTATGCCAACTCACTGCTTTCTGTCAGCCACTCAATTTTCTATCCCTACGCCGCCAGTTTTTAACTTTTGCAATAATCTTTGATGTGACACCTTATCAAATGCCTTTTAAAAATCTAAGCTCATCCACCAATTCTGCTTTCTGCTGAGCATGTGTTACTTCCTCAAAGAACTCCAGTAGATTGTACAAACATGATTTCTCTTTCACCAAACTATGTTGACTCTGCCAGATTACCTTGAACTTATCTCAGCACCCTGCTATAGCCTCTTTAATAAATCTTCCAAGCACTTTCCCTTGAAGGATTATAGAAGCTGGAGGCCAGTGGAGTTATTTTTGATGTCTGGTGAGTTGGCACATGGACTGCTGTTTCCTTCTGCAACAACCTACTCATGCCTGGTGATGTACTGCAAGTTGATCCTGAATTTAAACTATGGTACATGCATTGCAATGGTTACTAGTGTCAGGTCAGTGATGGTGCTTGGAAACATGGAAAATGTCTGATGCTGCCCAGTAAAAGACCTTATCCAGTCTAATCTGGCTTTCTAGCTCTTGATCTGTCATCTTGGCACGTTATTGTCTTTTAAGTGCATATCCAGTGGAGTGAGGGTTTCTGCCTCTATATTCACTGACTTTCAATGTCCAACCATTCTGGTTGAAAAAGATTCTCCTCAGCTCTCCTTGAATCATTCTATCAATTGGGATCTAAAAGTCTGTCCGCTTTGGTTATTTACCTCTTTGTTAAGGAAATAGATCTTTCCTATCCACTCTATTGAGGCTCCTGATAATTTTTTTTTACATCTTATGTAGACTTTCAGTCAGTCTCTTTTCTAAAGCAAGCAACCTCAGACTGCTTATATCTAACATTCTCTGGTTCTGGAACTTCTTGACAATTTCATTTATTAACCTCTCTAGTGTGATCATATCCTTTTCGAATTCTAGTTACCAGAGTTGAATGTATTACTCCAGTCCTGGCCTAAATAGTGTTTTGTATTGTGTAGTACAACCTCCCAGCTCTTATATTGCTGGACCTGTCCTTCTTCCATTCAGGATCTGTGGACGTGGAGAATCCACTACTACTCCACATTTAACAATATTTTGTGAATTCCTTTGCCTTGTTTATTCTGCCTAAACACATTACCTCAAACCTCTGTAGATAGAATTCTATTTACCACTTTTTCATGATCTGACATGTCCAATGAAATCTCCCTGTAGTGCCCACCCTCTGTACTTTGTAATCATGTACCCTGAATTTTACTCCTCAAGATATACCAAGTACAGTAAGGGACCTAATACTGAGTCATGCAGAAACTCACAGTTTTGCAATGTATTCACCTAATGTAGTATTTGGTATGTTGGAATTAGATGAGATACTAACAAGGCTAACGTCATTGTTAAGGATGTAGAAGTAAGATGGAACCTCTGAAGATTAGTCCAGATGCAGATGGGTCAGTGATGGAGCTATGGTTGTTTGAGGCACTGTGAAAGCCTAGTGTTCTGCTGGGTCGATGTCATTTGAAGGATCATTTGTTGACATCGACCACTCTTGAAATCAGTCAATTGTTTCCAATGTTGCAGCTAAGTTGTCAGGGTCAGGCCCCAGGTGTTGAACTTCATGGCCATGTTCTTCGGTATCCTTCTCAGGAAATGCCTTGGTGGACTCCAGGCCTTCCAATGAAACATGGCCTTTCTTCACCCTTTGAGGTCCATTACTAAAGCATCCAGTATCCCATTCTAGAATGTGGGAGCCCTTTCCTGGTTTAGCGACTCCATAAACAAACTTCCGCCTTCCATCAAACCCTTCCTATTACAGTTCTAGCAGCTGCTGTACCCGTTTTCCATGAAGAAGGACAGGGTGCCTTTAAGAAATGCAGGCTCACTACAAGTCACCTTAGCCAAAAACTCACATGGCCCCCTTGCAGAGTATGCAACCAATCAGCATTGCATTTCACACTGGGTTGCATGATCCAATCATGTTGATGAGTATGCTCCCTGCTGCCAAACCTAGCGTGGGATAATTTCACATCACCGTTCCCACACCTGATCTCACATCTAATTGCTCCTTCTCCTCTTGAGTCTAACCCAGCTGTTGTGAGTCAGAATATTTTATTTACCTGCAGAAATTGGGGCTCTTGTCGTGCAATGGTCCTGGATTCCAGTCCCACCTGCTCCAGAGGTGTGTCATAACATTGCTGAACAGGTTAATCCTTGATGGGGAATGCTCATCATTGTATGATGGGTTGTATTCTAAATAGAGTGTATTTTTAAGCGGCTCTGGTGGCACTGTAGTAGTGTTCAAGTCCCGCCTGCTTTAGGGGTGTGTCATAACATCTCTGAAAAATTGATTAGAAAATGTTTAATGTGCAGAAAACAAAAAAAAGGAAAACAAGAGATAAAAAAAGGTTGCTGTAAAAGCAAAAATAAATTCTTAAACCTCCAAAAATAATGATGTTCTGAAGGAATGAGATGTCACCTTCTGTAATAAAATTGCTGTCTTAACGTCATGAGGATGATTGAGTGATGATTAAGACTTCACAAGCTGGTTCACTTATATTGGAATGGATAAATCCTGACTTTTCCTGACACACTTTTAATCATATCTATTGGGTAAATAGTTGGACTTGATTGCACATTTGCAGTGTTGAGTAATGCACACCTGGTATGGCAAAGCTTGTGGTGATGAGGCAAACTCAGCTACTTCCTGATCTCTGAATGTAACTGTACTTCTGCAAGCACCAAAATCTATTGCCCATTTTGCTCAATAATGATGAGTGTTGGCAGCCTCCCTGTTTGTTTCAGCACAAAACTGGTGCCAACGTTTGCAAGGCTTGTTGGAAAGATCCGTGACCTTGTGAGTGGGTGGCACATCAATCCAGTTCCAGTCCAATTGGAATACAGAGGTTTCTTTCTTTCTCCCCTTGTTGCTCTGAAAGATACTGTAAGCATTGGGCACCGGATCACCACCTCTTTTTTTTTCTCATTAATATTTCATGCCTGCAATAGTCTCAACTGACTTTCTAAGTGAGGGTGGATGCACACCAGGCTGTGAACGTAAACACATGATGAGTTTATAGTGAGAGGAATCTGTGTGTAATATAATTACATTATATTTTCCAAGACACATGTAGGAAGAGTCTATTATTTGTGCTAAAATAAAGGAGTATAACTGCTGTTGACAATATTATTCATCATCAGCTTAGAATGGTGGATATTGTGTTCCTCCAACATAATGTCTTCAAGTTACTGCTGAATGATATATATATTGCTAATAATAAACAAGGAATGAATTCAGAATGGTATTGAAAGTCTTTGGAGGAACGTACTATGTTTTCTGTAAAATATTTTTCCACTGCATTTCTAAATTTTGGATTAAATGTATACAGAAAGCAGACCATTTCTTTACTTCGTCTCCTGCATGTTATAGTGCTGGAGTTATGATTGGTGGCGGTAGAGGCTCCAAGTTTCTTTGTCACCTCACTGACCAGAAATCCCTCCCACTCTCACTGCCTGCCATTAGTTAATAATGGAAGAATTGAAAAGTTGATATATACCCTCTTTGGTTGTGTTATGTACAATCTTGTTTGGTCACTGACTTCTGGAGTGGGACTTAAACTTTGAGCTTCTGGTTCATAAGTTGCGGAGTTAACCATTGTGTCTCAAGGCCTCTTAGAATACTAACGGTCAAGACACAGTGCTGAAGAAAATTTCGGAAATAGACCTTCAGTATTGATCAACTTTATTTCATGATATACCATGGGAAGCAGCCAGTGCGGTAAACAAATGGATTGCGAACTGCTTCCCATGATATATCATAAAATAAATTTGGCCCATACTAAAGGTCTGCTTCTGAAATTGTCTTCATTACTCAGCAAGTCGATACTAACTTTCAGTTCATTTCCAATGAGAGTATCTTGGCTTTATGTAGCTGCATTCGAGAGAAATTGAATACCATACCCTGCTTGAGCCTTTAGTAAATATTGTGGTCACTGGGACCCGACACAGCATGCAGTCAAAGATCCTGCCAGCTTTGGCTGCAGGGGTATTGAGGAACTTTAACCAGTTCCTGAGTTAAGGCTGTATGAATATGTATGAAAATGACACAATGCAGAGAGGACTAAAATTAATAAATTAGCTGAGGGCTGTCTTTGCTGTATTTGGATTTCAGTAGCTATTAGCTTATATTAATTGAATCAGACCATGGTACGGTCACAAAACAGATGGAGCAGAAGACAATAGAGCCTTGTTCTTCACCCCACTCTGCCGTTAGCTGAGCATGTTAACACTCCATATTCTGTTGGCATTTTACTTCTTCTGAAAGAATTTTAAAAACGCTGTTGCCTGAGATCCATGTCTTCCTGTTTTAAAATTTATGTTTTGTCGATACTTGGTTCAGATTTCTAAGAGAACTTGATGTATGCTTAGGAGCGACTTTTTGAAAGCTGTCTTTAAATGCAACTTGCAAGAAATCTTATAAGGTTTTGTTATGCAACATCCTTTTAATGTTAGTTTATTTTTCCCATGGAGCTGCAAACATCAGGCCCTTATTCCTTTGGAATTTGAGAATTCATTGTGAAATTATATATATCCAATCCGACCATGTGGTATAGTGACATTGGAAACAAGCAGCTTGACTAGAAAAAGTAACATTAAAAGGAAATGGTTGAAAATAAAGAGGCAGAAATGAAGAATCATATGATGCAGTCCACTTGAATTTGGATTGAGCTCCAGCATTGATCAAGTTGCACTTATGAAGTTTATAAGTTTGTTTTTAACTTAAGTTTGTAACTTTAAATTTTGGGTAAATGAATGGCATCTGTAGTGATTGTAATGAGGCCAGCTAGCTGGACCTCCATAGAGTATGAGTTCCCTGATTGGGGCTGTTAACCTGGTCCAAGCAGGAACCCTTGGTTGACATATAAAACAAGTGAGTATCATAGATTATGACACTCTGACTCCCTATGGGGCAATACTATAGTTAATCAAGGACTGGCCTCTGTGGAATTATTTCAACATCCTGCGGCTGCTCTAGAGTCTGCCCTAGAATAGGCCTGGGTGCTTTGACCGATAAGAGAGGGCTTGGATAGTTTCATTAAGAAACGTGTGCAAATTACTTGTGATCTGTATTTTGAATGAGTAGACTAATTGTAGACCTAAAGTCCAAGAAAGGTGTTTTCGATATCCGCTTGTAAACATTTGTACTTTGATTTATTTACTTAAGAAAAAGAGAATTGGAGTCAAAATAACTAAGTAGCATTTCTATGCTTCATGGGGTATGGTGCTATTCTGTTTCATGTTGGGGAAGAAAGCAGAGGAAGCCATTTTGAAGATTGGGTTATAGGCTTCCCAACAAATCAATGAATATCATATACAGGCAAGAGGTGGTGTGTGGTCAGCAAGAGTAAAGACTACTTGGCTTTGTGAGCTACCATATCCTGATGTAGGAGGGAGATGATATTGTGTCAGAGATACCTTCTGCAGCCATCAGCAGAGTATCGAATGCACAAGACAACTAACATGTGACCAGGGATGAAATCGGATATTCAATGACTTGTGAATGCATGTGAGGTATGCCAACCCTAACAGCAGTTGCAATTTGTGGTAGGTCCCTTCCTCAAGGTGAAAAGGAGCAAGGATCAAGTCCAACCTTCTTCACGGATGTATTATAAATGTCAGAACAGGTTTATTAGACATATCTAGCAATGCCAGTAGCAGAGGGAACCTCTAATGCACATGATGATCCGTCCACATCTTGGATGAAAGTAGTAACAGTGCAGGGGGCAAGTTATGTCCTTGTTACAGATTGCTTCTTTAAATTTCCCGTTGTTTAATAACATAGCAACACAACAAACATAGCTGTTGCTGACACAATGAATGTTATTTCCAGTTTATTCAGTAACCTGGAACAGATAGATTTAGATTAGATTAGATTAGGTTACTTACAGTGTGAAAACAGGTCCTTCGGCCCAACAAGTCCACACCAACCCTCCGAAGAGTAACCCACCCAGACCCATTACCCTCTGACTAAAGCACCTAATAGTACAGACAATTTAGCATAGGCAATTCACCTGACCTGCACACCTTTGGACTGTAGAGGAAACCCACGCAGACATGTGCAAACTCCACACAGACAATTGCCTGAGGCTGGAATTGAACCCAGGTCCCTGGTGCTGTGAGGCAACAGTACCAACCACTGAACCACTGTGGGACATGGGCATTGCTGGCTGGCCAGCATTGATAACCCATCCGTATTTGCCCTTGAGAAGGTGGTGGTGAGCTGCCTTCTTAAATCACTGCAGTCCACTTGCTTTGGGTTGACCCACAATGCTGGGAGGGAGGGAATTCCAGGACCTTGAGCCAACGATTGTGAAGGACTGACAGTATATTTCCAAGTCAGGGTAGCGAGTGGCTTGAGGAGGAAATTGCAGGTGGTGGTGTTCCTAAGTACCTGCTGCCCATGTCTTTCTAGATAGAAGTCGTCATGGGTTTGGAAGGTGCTGTCAAGGATCTTTATTGAATTTCTGCTGTGCATCTTGTTGATAGTACACACTGCTGCTACTGAGCTCCGGTGGTGGAGGGTTAAATGTTTGTAGGTGTCGTGCCACTCGAGCGGATTGCTTTGTTCTGGATGGTGTCAAGCTTCATGAATGTTGTTGGAGCCACACCCATCCAGGCAAGTGGGGAGTTTCCCACAGCACTCCTGACTTGTGCCTTGTAGATGGTATTATATAGACTTTGGGGTGACAGGAGGTGAGTTATACACTGCAGTATCCCTAGTCTCTGACCTCCTCTTGTAGCCACTGCATTTATGTGGTGAGTCCAGTGAGTTTCTGGTCAATGGTAACCTCAAGGATGTTGACAATGGGGGATTGAGTGGTAATACCATTGAATGTCAAGGCATGATGGTTAGTGTCTCTTATTGGTGATGATCATTGTCAGGCATTTGTGTGGCACAAATGTTACTTGCCACTTGTCAGCCCAAGCCTGGATATCATCCAGATCTTGTTGCATATGAGCACGGACTGCATTAGTATCTGAGGAGTCACAGATGATGCTGAACACTGCAGTCATCAGTGAACATCCCCACTTCTGACCTAGGACACTACCCTGAGGGAGTCCTGCAGAGATGCCCTGGAGCTAAGATGACTGACCCTCCACAACCACAGCCATCTTCCATTGTGCCAGGTATGACTCTAACCTCCTGATATCCATTGATTCCAGTTTTGCCAGGGCTCCTCGATACCATACTCCGTCAAATGTCGCCTTGATGTCAGGGGCTGTCACTCTCCCCTCATCTCTGGAATTCAGCTCTTCCTTTCCTAAAGGATATAACTGCTGGACTGAGTCTGCAGCAGTTGGTGAAGGAACCAACAAGAGGAAAAACATACTTGACCTCATCCTTACTAACCTGCTGGCTGCAGAAACATCTGTCCATGATTGCATAGATAAAAGTGATCACTGCACTGTCCGTGTGGAGGCAAAGTCCCATCTTCACATTGAGAACAATCTCCATCATGTTGTGTGGCACGATCACCGTGCTAAATGGGACAGAGTTTGAACCGATCTAACAGCTCAAGACTGGACATCCATGAGGCGGTATGAGCCATCAACAGCAAGAGAATGGTACTCCAGCACAATCTGCAACCTCATGGCCAGGCATATCCCCCACTCAACCATTACAACATAGAACGATACAGCACAGAACAGGCCCTTTGGTTCTCGATGTTGCACCAACCTGTGAACTAGTCTAAGCCCATCCCACTGCACTATCCCATCATCGTCCTTGTGCTTATCCAAGGACTGTTTAAATGCCCCTAATGTGGCTGAGTTAACTACAGGGCATTCCATGCCCTTACCATCTCTAAGTAAAGAACCTGCCTCTGACATCTGTTTTAAATCTTTCACCCCTCAATTTGTAGCTATGCCCCCTTGTACAAGCTGAAATCATCATCCTAGGAAAAAAACTTTCATTGTCTACTTTGTCTAATCCTCTGATCATCTTGTACGTCTCTGGATGTAGGTTTGCTCACAGAGCTACGAGGTTCGTTTTCAGATGTTTTGTCACCATACTGGTTAACATCATCAGTAAGCCTCTGGATGAAGCATTGGTGACATGGCCTGCTTTCTATTTATGTGTTGAGGTTTCCTTGGGTTGGTGGTGTCATTTCCTGTTCATTTTCTCAGGGGGTGATAAATGGGATCCAAGTCAATGTGTTTGTTGATAGAGTTCTGGTTGGAATGCCTTGTCTCTATCAAATCTCCTCTTAGTTTCTTCTCTCCAGTGAGAACAGACCCTCAGCCTTTCCTCATAAGACGTTCTATGTTTTCTATGTTTTTTATGTTCCCTCCAGACCAGGCAACATCCTGGTAAATCTCCTCTGCACCTTTTCCAATGCTTCCACGTTCTTCCTGTAATGGGGCAACCAGAACTATACACAATATTCCAAGTGTGGCCACACTAACATTTTGTATAGTTACGACATGACATTACGGCTCCGGAACTCACTCCCTCTACCAATAAAATCTAACGCACAGTGCTGCTAAGAAGGCATACAATCAACCTGGGTGGCTACTTTCAGGGATCTATGTACATGGACTCCAAGATCCGTCTTCACATCCATACTACCAAGAATCTTTCTATTGGCTTAGTATTCTGCCTTCCTGTTATTCTTTCCGAAGTGAATCACCTCACATTTATTTGCATTGAACTCCATTTGCCACCTCTCAGCCTAATTCTGCAGTTTATTCAAGTCCCCCTGCAACCTGCAACGTTCTCTCACACTATCCACTTCTCCACCGTGTTTATTGTCATCTGCAAACTTACTAACCCACCCATTTATCCCTCCAACAGCCTACCATGTGGAACCTTATCAAAGGCTTTACTGGAGTCTATATACGCCATGTCAACTGCCCTACCCTCATCTACATGCTTGGTCATCTCAAAAATCTCAACGAGATTTGTGAGACATGACCTGCCCTTGATGAAACCATGTTGACTATCTGCAATCAAATTGTTCCTTACTAGGTGATTATAAATCCTATATCTTATAATCCTTTCCAAAACCTTTCCTACAACAGACATAAGGCTAACTGGTGTATAATTACCTGGGTGATCTTTGCTCCCCTTCTTGAACAAGGGCAAAACATTTGCAATCCTCCAGTCTTCTGGTACTAAACCTGCAGACAATGATGACTCAAAGATCAAGATCAAAGGCTCTACCATCTCCTCCCTAGCTTCCCAGAGAATCCTCGGATAAATCCATTCTCGCCCAGGGGACCTGTCTACTTTCACTCCTAGAATTGATAATGCCTCCTCCTTCCTAACCTCGATACTTTCTAGTCTAATATCTCATATCTCATTCTTCTCCTCTACAGTATTCTCCTTTTCCTGAGTGAAAACAGATGAGAAATATTCGTTTAGCACTTCTTCGATTTCCACAGGGTCCACACACAACTTTCCCTTCTGTCTTTGACTAGCCCTTTTCCTACCCTAGTCATCCTTTTATTTCTCACATACCTATAGAAAGCTTTAGCGTTCTCCTTTATTCTGTTTGCTAAAGACTGTTCATGTCCTCTCCTTGCTCTTCTTAACTCTCTCTTTAAATCCTTCCTAGCTAATCTGTAGCTTTCTGGAACCATCTTGTCTCAACGTGTCACATAAACTTCCTTCTTCCGCTTAACAAGAGATACAATTTCTTTAGTAAACCACGGTTCCCTTATTCCTCCTCCTCCTCCTCCTCCTCCCCCCCCCCCCCCCCCCCCCCCCCCCCCGCCAACCGCCTGATACGGACATACCTATCAAGGACATGCAATATCTGTTCCTTAAATCAGCTCCACATTTCGATTGTCCTCATTCCCTGCATTTTGCTACCCCATTTAATGCTTCCTAAGTCTTGCATAATCATATTATAATTGCCCTTTCCCCATCTATAACTCTTACCCTGTGGCATGTACCTATCTCTTTACATCGCTAAACTAAACGTAACCGAATTATGGTCTCTCTCTCCAAAATGCTCACCTGCCATTGAATCAAACACCTGGCCTTGTTCATCACCATGCACTAGATCCAGCGTGGCCTCTCCTCTTGTTAGCCCTTTGACATATTGTGTCAGGAAACCATCCTGTACACATTGGATCAAAACTGATCCATTCGATGTACTAGAATTATAGCATTTCCAGTCAATGTAGTGGAAGTCCCCCATAATGACGACACTGTCCCATTCACGCCTACCCAGAATTGTTTTGCCAATCATCTCCTCCACATACCTGGAATTCTGTGGAGGCCTATAAAAAAATCTCCCAGCAGCGTGACCTCTCCTCTCCTGTTTCTAACCTCCACTCATTCCACTTCAATAGACGAGTCCTTGTCAAAAGTTCTTTCAGCCACCATTATACTGTCCTTGACTAATAAGGCCACACCTCCCCCTCTTTTACTGCCTTCCCTGTGCTTAATGAAAGATCTAAATGCTGGAACCTTCAACATCCATTCCTGACCCTGCTCTATCCATGTCTCTGAAATGGCCACAATATCGAAGCACCAAGTACTGCGAGCTTACCGACCTTATTTTGGATACCTCTGGCATTGAAGTAGAAACACTTCAAACCAGCTTGCTGTCTGCCAGCACACTCCTGTGACTGTGAAATCCTGTCCATCCCTTCCCTACTCTCATCCTCCTGTGCACTGGAACTACACCTCAGGTTCCCATCTCCCTGTTGAGTTGGTTTAAACCCACCTGAATAGCGCTAGCAAATTTCCCACCCAAGATATTAGTACCCCTCAGGTTCAAGTGAAGACTGTCCTGTTTGTACAAGTCCCACTTTCCCCAGAATGAGCCCCAATTATCCGTGTACCTGAAACCCTCTCTCCTGCTCTATCCCTGCAGCCACGTGTTCAGCTGATATCTCTCCCTATTCTTTGCCTCGCTATCACGTGGCATGGGTAACAAACCGAAGATAACAAATCTGTTTGATCTAGCTCTCGGCTTCCACCCTAGCTCCCTGAAATCCTGACTTACGTTCCTATCCCTCTTTCTACCTATGTTGTTGGTACCTATGTGGACCATGACTTGGGGCTGGTCACTCTGTCCCTTCAGGATCCCAAAGACACGATCTGAGACATCATGGATCTTGGCACCTGGGAGGTAACACAACAACCGGGAGTCTCGTTTGTTCCCAACGAATCTTCTATCTGACCCTCTAACTATTGAGTCCCCAATGACTAATCCAGTCCTATTTTCCCTCTTTTGTTTCTGTGCAACAGGGGCAGACTCTGTGCCAGAGACCTGCACCCCACTGCATGCCTCTGGCAAGCTCCCCCCCCCCACAGGATGATTGTGTTGTCCCAATCGAAGTGGTGTCCTTCCTTATCCGTATGTAAGGATACTAGTGAGAAAGGGTCATGTCGTTTTGTGGCTAGTTTTGTCCAATGTAGTGTTTGTTACAGTCCTTGCACGGTATTTTGTAAATGACATTAGTTTTGCTTGTTGTCTGTATAGGGTCTTTCAAGTTTATTAGCTGATGTTTTAGTGTGTTGGTGGATTTGTGGGCTACCATGATGCTGGGTATACTTTGACTGGGACAACACGTCCAACCTAGGACAAGTCAAACAGAGACAGCACGAGAATTCCTAGAAGCATGGCATTCCAACAGGAACTCTCATCAACATGCACATTGACTTGGACCCGATTAACCATCCCCCAAGGAAATGAACAGGAAATGACATCACCATAGTAAATGACATCACCATGGTAAATGACATCACCACAGGAAATGACATCGCCAACCCAAAGAAACCCTAACATATAAATAGAAAGCAATGCTTTGTCTTGAGGCTCACTGAAGATGTTACCTAATATGGTGATGAAACGTCCGAACATGAACCTTCCAGCTCAGTGAGCAAACCTATATCCAGGTATACTTGTTTTTCAGGCCAACGACCACAGGCAATCCCTGCACTGACTATTTTCCTCCCCCTTCAAACAGTTACCCAGCTTTCTTCGTGCCTACGAGTAACTATTTCCCTGTAACTCTTAGATATCACAGTCTCCCGAATGATCTGAAGTTCATCCAGCTCCCACTCCAGTTCCCTAACGCGGTCTTGGAGGAGCTAGAGTTGGGTGCGCTTTCTGCACATGTACTTGGATGGGACACTAATGGCGTACTTCACCTTAAACATCATGCAGGAGGAACATTCCTCTCCCTGCTAGTCCCCTTATCAGAATGTGAAAAAGAAGAGAAGCTTACCTGATGTGTCCCTGCTGTTTAAGGTTAGAGGAGGTGGTTGGGTGGGAGACCCTAGAAAGGTAGGGTCTCGGGTTTAGAAAGCACTCCCGTACATAGCTGGAGGGAAATAAAATTCTCATCAAGTCAGGGGATCAACTCTGATTCAATGGAGAATGCAGGAGGGCATGCCAGGAGCAGCATCAAGAATACCTAAAGATTAGTTGTTAACCTGGTGAAGCTACCAAGTGGGGCTGCCTGCATGCTAAATAGCATAAACAGCAAGTGATAGATAGAGCTAAGTGATCCCACAACCAATGGATCAGATCTAAGTTCTGCATTCCTTCCACATTCAGTTGTGAATGGTGGTGGATAATTGAACAACTCACTGGAAGAGGAGGCTCCATAAATATCCCCATCCTCAATGATGGAGGAGCCCAGCACATCAGTGCAAATGATAAGGCTGATGCATTCGCAACAATCTTCGCTCATAAGTCCGACTGGTTTATCCATCTCTGGCTCCTCCAGTGGTCACCAGGGTCACAGATACCAGTCTCCAACCAATTCGATTCACTCTACGTGATATACAGGAACAGCTGGAGGCACTGGATACTGTAAAGTTAATGGGCCCTGATAACATTTCGTCAATATTACTGAAGACGTGCTCTAGAACTTGTCGCTCCCCTTGCCAAGCTCTTCCAGTACATCTACCCGACAATGTGAAAAATTGTCCAGGTACGTCCTGTACACAAAAAGCAGGACAAATCTCACTGAGCCAATTACTGCCCCATCAGTTACTCTCATCATCAGTAAAGTGATGTAATGTGTCATCAATAGTGCTATCAAGCAGCACCTGCTCAGCAATAACCTGCTCAGTGACGTCCAGTTTGGGCTTCGCTAGGGTCACTCGGCTCCCGATCTCAAAGCGTCAGATGATAGACTATGCCACATTGGCAAACTCTTTCAAAATGTGTAACAAATAGGAAATGAAATATATCACATTGAGAGCTCAACCAAAATATGCATTGGGCAGAATGCAAGTTAGGAATACAAATACAAATACTTTGATGCTGGCACAAGTTTCTGAAATGTGTAATCAACAAATATATATCTGTATTATTGATCATAGTGCTACATTGCAAAGGAACAGAAGCCAGATCAGACCAAGATACACACATCAATCATAGAAGAGAAGACAGTGAGAAAGAAAACTCTGACAATGATTATGGTGTGGTTGTTAATGATCAGTCATCTGAACAGCCATTTCTGGATGATTTATCAACTGACAAATAATTTGATTCCTGATTCCCCAGTGTCTGTCCACGTAGAAGGCACATATCAGGAATTTGATGGAATATTTTCTACTTGTCTGAATGGATGCACCTTCAAAAACGCTCCAACCTGACATTATCCAGGACAAGGCAACTGTCTTTATTGGCACTCCAATCACTCCCTTCAAAATTCACTCCATTCACCATTGACTCACACAATGGCAATAGTGTGTATCACCAACAAGATGCATTACATCAACTCAACAGAGCCCTTTCAGTAACACTTTATGAATCCACAAACTCTACCACTTTGAAAGATGCGAGTAGTAGATACATGGGATTATCACTATCTGTAAGTTCTCCTCCATATCACCAGCCATTTTGACTTGGAGCTATCTTATCATTCCTTCATTATTTCTGGGACAGCATCCTGGACATGCCTTCCTAACAACTGTGGGCATCCCTACATCCCAGGAGCTGTTGTGCTTCAAAGACGTAGTTCACTACCACTTTCTTCAGGGCAATCTGGGATGGACAAAACTGCTGGCTTAGCCAATAACACCAACATCCCATAAACAAATTGAAAAAATCCTCATAAAGGTTTGTATCACTCTTATGATGAAGAGTGGACTGATGAGTGTTACTTCATTTGTTGGTTTGGATATATAATTTGTTGCCTTTTGTAGAGAAAACATAGCTTGGCAACTTTCCACTTGTTGAGAAGATGCTTTTAATATAGCTGGATTGGAAGCATTTAGCTGAAGGTGTGTCTTTGAATGGAACACAAGTGGGATATTATTGGAGTTAGTAGCCTTTGCTGTATGTCCTCTAATATGCTGTGCTATTTCTTGAAGGGATGTGGAGTGAATTGAATTGTCTGAAAATTGGCTTCAGTGATGATGGGACTTTAGGACAAGGCCACGCTGAATAATCAACTCAGCACACTTCTAGATTAAGATGTTTGCAAATGCACCAGCCTTGTCTTTAGTACTTAGCTGCTAGACTCCCCCATCATTGAGGATGGAGATTTTCATGGATCTGTTTCCTCCTCTTGTGATTGTAACAGGATCAGTCAGGTGGAGCTCATAGAATATGAGTTCCCTGATAGGGTCTGTTAATTGTGGTTGAAGCAGGGAACCCTGTCTGATAGATATAAACGGAAGTGTCAAGGGTTCTGTTCAGCCTGAGAGCTGGCTCCGAGGAGGCTGGGTGAGTGTCAAGGACTCTCCACATGTAAATAAAGGGTGACTTGGAGACGGGATACTGGCTATTTCACCTCCCACTAATAGTTTAATTTTCTATCACCAGGCATAACCTTGTGGCAGTAGTGCAGTGTTGTAATCAGACCCACTGGCTGTGGCGTTGCTTAACTCTGTCTATAGCACAGTGCTCCATCTATTTGGCATTTAAACAGTAGAATACACTATGGTATAGTCTTAAGGCATTGGTTCCTTCTTTTTAGTCAGGCACAGTCCATCTCTGGCTTTATGGTAATGGCAGAATGAAGGATATACTGGACCAAGATTTTCTCTTTGCTATTCCATGTCTCCATGGAAAGGTTGATTTTTTTGAAAGAAAATTCTGGTACTGTTGTTTCAGTGCTCAGATTTTCAGAAAAAAGTTCTGGGTGTAATTAATCCTTAGGTTTAAAGTCTTTCACTTGGAATCTATTCTATTAAACTTAATGTGTAGATAGTTGAAAATTCAAGGCTTTGCTGTACGTTATTGGGTGACATTTTATTTATACAGCTTTTGGGTTCATTCCTGTACAATTTCCAATCAGATTGTGCCCATATTGTGTTGGCAGTTTCTCGTATTAAAATATTGGAGTAACAAAAAAAGCCGAAGTTTGAAGAGCCCAATTAATTAATTGAAAAGCTGAATGGGACTAGTCCTGATTTAAGAGCTATAAATAATAACAGAGGTGAACTTTCTCTTATTATACAATTTCTAATCTGCGTTATTCTGACCTCCTTTGTCAGTGCCTTTGCTTTGTATTGCACTTCAAGCCGGGTTACATTAGCGTATTTACATTTATGATTCACGCTGTCAAATGTGTCTTCAGCAGGAGGCTGTCGAGGTAATCCATTGTCAGAAAAAAATGGTCAGTTAGTTAACCTGTACCATTGTCTCGAGTCTCCTATTGGAATGGTGTTGGTGGAGGTATGGAAGCAGTATGACGCCCTGCTCCTCAATCGGGGATTGTGCACAACAAAGTGTAATGTGAGAGTGAAAGTACATTTTTGTAAAAAAATAAGTACACTATATCTGGCAATCTGCAATTTGCCTGCTGTGTTCAAACTCACTCCTTACAAAAAGACTTTGTTCGTAACCATGAAAAGGGGACAGAAATTCATTTTATTCAACCAGCCCACTCCTGACAGCTGGAATCACTCTTAGAAGAATTCTGCTTCTCTGCCTTGACTCAAAGCATTCTGGAAAATTCTGATGTCTCTGTGTTAACAGGAAAGGCAGTAAGCTGGTCGGAAGCAAGAAGAAAATGGGCACTCACTTTTGTGACTTTTTTGATCTGTAAACCTTTAATAAAAATGCAAAGTTTTGTTTTAAAATGTCTAAACTAAATGGAGCAACTATGGGGACTATGCGGGTGGCGTTGGGGGAAAGGTTAACTAAACTTACCAGATAAACAGCTTTTCTAATATTTTATTCCTTCAAATATTGCCTGATCGCCTTTGGAAATTATTTTTGTTGCTTAAAGATTCAAGGTTGTATTGCTTGATTTCAAATGTAATTAAAATATTAGTCCAATAAAGAAAAGAAAATTAGGAGTTAAATCATCATTTAAGATCAAATGCCTAAATTTAAAAAGTGATCTGAAGCTGTTGTAATGAAATGAAGAAAACCTGACTGCAAACTGACAAAGTTTAATTGTTACTTTTTAACGTACTATCTCACCTCTTGTAATTTCTAACAATAATATCTCCTTTTCCCATTTCTTCTCAGGTAAACGGTTACAAGAATGGATCTGTGTCATCTCGTGTGTCTGTTTGGTGGTGATCAACTTCTTTTTCCTGATGCTGCATTTTTCTATGGATCACTTTTCCAAATTAATAGTAGCCATTTGTAAGTATTGTGCAGATAATGTTGGTGTTATGTTGTACACGAATCATTACTATTGGTGAATTGCATGCCACAGTGTTAATCTGTGCTGGTTTTGAAAGGATGAAGAGCAGGGTTATACTTGCTGCTGTATAAATTGCAGTGAGAGCTGCATCATGTTGTGTATCAGCAGTATTACAAGCCGCAATTTCTGTGAGATTAGTGTTTGTATTTTATATCTAGTTGGACTGTCTGCAAAATTGAGATCATTTTTCTCTAGTAATCAGTACTCTCGTGACTTCAACCGTTACCGTAGAAATGGTTTGCCCTTTTAAGATTCTAATTGATAAAGAGTGATCTGGCACCATTTCACATAATGTAAGATTCTTTTGTTCAGAATATAACCAAGCATAAAGAATAAATGCCTTTTAAACCTTTTCAATTCTGTCTTTCCAGGTTTTAGTTGTTGCATCTAGCCTTACCATTTATCAAAAACAGAAACAAAAACAAATATTGCTGGAAAAACTAAACAGGTCTGGCAATATCAGTGGACAGAAATCTGTGGACAAAACTTTAATTTTGAGCAAGGGTCACTGGACACAAAGCGTTAACTCTGATTTCTGGTCACAGATGTTGCCAGACCTGTGCTTTTCCAGCAATTTCTGTTTTTGTTTCTGATTTCCAGCCTCTGCAGTTCTTTCGGTTTTTACTTACAATTTGTCACTTTCTTTTTCCCATCCACAATCCAATATGACCCCACTCTCCATTGAATCAGGAAACATTCTAATTTCTTTTTATAACTTTGACTAAATCAGGACCGCTCCACAAAAACCATGATTTCCTGAGTGTTTGTACAACTATAACCAGTTGGAATAAGTGACAGTGCTTGAGGTGATTTGGCTTGGTACTAAATTATGAATCATTTACAGTGTCTGATGCATTGAACCATTTTAAGACTTTGTCTTTAGGTTTCTGGATTCTAATAAAAATCACAATCAATCCAGAAGAACATTGAAAAAATTGCACCATTACGATGTTGAGAGTCAAAAATGGTGTTCAGGTGCAACACAAACAGAAAAGTGTATGAAGTGTTTGTGCAGTTGAGTGGATGATGCATTTAATATTTTAATTGTTGTGTTCAGTTATTGAAATTTAGTATTTTATTTATTTGATGAGTTTGAGTATGTTTGACATGGGGAGAACGTTAAAATGAAAACCTTCAGTGACACGGTAAAAATAAAATGTGGCCTTTACATACTGGAAATTTGATTTGGGTTGTTTTTGTGCTGTTTCACTTCAATGCAATCCCCTTAGCGAACGTAACTTTCTTTCATGCAGTACAGTCTCTCGTCAGTCCCTCATCATTCATTCACTCTGCTCTCTGTTCCAGTGCAAATTAAATTAGATTTCTCCTGTACCTGTAAAGTTTGAAAAATCAGGACAGTTAGCTGGATAACTGCTTCCAGGCATTTGCTGATCCTGGTATGTAGTCTGAACCCAGTAATTCTACAATCGGTTGAAACTGAAGTTATTCAGCAACGTTTGGGAATGCCCCGTCCATAGAATGTGAGCGAAAGCTTGCTGAGTGTCTGTGTCCAGCATTGTGCTGATTCTGCATGCAGCATTGTAAAAGGTAATCGTAGAAAAAGTCTTGTGGTTTGAAACTTGTTTGAGTTCATGGTGTGAATGGAGCACTGTATTCTTAGGTACTTGTGAGCCAGGTGCTTTCTAGTCCTGAGATAAATTTTGTAATCCAGAACTTGAAACCGCATTGACTTTTATTCTGAGGTACTATATTACAGGAATCATCCAGGCACTAGCTCTGTAAAGCTAAGTAATTAAAAAAGAAATAATTATTTAATAATTAGGCTGTCCTTTCACATAATAAAATGTACAGATCAAACTTTACTGGTTTTTTTAGCTGATGCTATGTAATGGTTAAAAAATGCAGTCTTTCTGTTTAGTGCCACAAGTCCTTTCCTCTGTTTCCTTTTACTGCCCTTAGTCCTAGGAACAAACTGATTCCCTACTCTTATTGACCATGATTTCTTCACAACCTCCAGCTCTTCCCAGTTTCTTCCCGAGGCCTCCCTATGGAGCACAGCCAGCCAGCAGCAGCTCTTCCTTGATCTGTACTCTAGCCCTGAAATAAAATTGCTTTTGGAATGAGCTGCCATCACGCACACATCTCTAGGACTCAGCGAGGAGTCTATTCTCATAGAAAGAGCAAAATGATTAAAGCATTTATATAAAAAAAATCCCCAACTGAATAAAATACAGATGGCAGAAATGGAATTTCCTTCAGGACATAGTTACACACGTGAAAACACATGAGATAGTCAAGTCATGACCAGTCCTACATGTAAATACGTTTTTGTATTCAGCAGTGCCTGCAGGATATCTATCCTTTGGCGTACTGGGAAATTACACTGCGACAGGGAAAACGACATTTACAGTAACTGCAGTGATGGGGGTGGTTTGGTGGCGGTTGTAAAGGCAAAATCCTGAGAACAATCCTTGTGATCTGAAGCAATGGCTGCCCTTATTGGGGACATTTACAAAATGCCACTCTGTGGAGTAAATGAATTAGCTGTAATTAAACCACATCACGACATGGTGGGGAAAAAAGTCCCCAGGTGGGGTTTACTAAACTGCTGTCATGGCATCCAGATCCTGATTTTATGTAGCTTCTGAATGAATGCTCAATTGCCACTTGCCTAAAGCCAACAGTGTCCCATTTTAAATTCAAGATGGAGATCCGATTATGGCATCATGCTCTATTTCTGATTTTGGCTGAAAGGTTTTCCCATTACACTGAAGAGAATTGATCTCTCCAGAGAAGTGAAGAGACTCCAAACAGTTACTTTTATTTTACATTTCTATATTGGCTAAGAAGAACATGAGCATTTCTCTGGGCCCTTCAAGCATTGTTTTGGTCTTGAATAAGGAGCATCACAATTTGTTTTCTTTTGCAGTATGCTGCTGCCAGGTTTTGTGTACTTGTAAGTCATGAAAGGTAGTTTAGTGGTTCCATGCCTGCAGAGAATTTATTCAAATTGGGCAAAGTAATTTCAGAGCGAATCTTTAATAGGTATCAGCATGGGAAAAAGTTCCTAATTTCTGTCTGGCCATGATTTGAACTCGGGTAGTAAAGGCAGAGTGTTCTGCTGTGTTGTTATTTCAAGCCTTGAAGTTTTTGGAGATCTTAGTGATTTTAAAGGGAATAGCATTTTCTTCCAGACAAAGCTACAAAACATATAATGGTATTGGCCATTGGATTTATTAAATGCAGTAACATTGGAGAAAAGAACCCGGATTGTACAACGTCATTTCTAATAAGAGACAAATAAGCAAGCTGGACACACATTTTCCCTCCACCCCAATGTTATTAGTCTTCATTCAGTAGCAAGAACTAACCCTTCCAGAATCATTGACTTGAGTTCTGTTCATCTGTACATCCTGCCATTTTGTTTCCCCTTGGCTGATGTCTTCTCAAGACCACAATGAGCATGTTCAATACAGAGTTGGAGAAAGTGAGGTCTGCAGATGCTGGAGATCAGAGCTGAAAATGTGTTGCTGGAAAAGCGCAGCAGGTCAGGCAGCATCCAAGGAACAGGAAATTCGACGTTTTGGGCATAAGCCCTTCATCAGGAATACAGAGTTGAACCTGCCTTGCAATTGGTGCACCCAATGGCCTGGAATATCAAGAATTTGAATTTACTACTACACTTATGAGCTGTCACAAGTGTTAATTTTCCATAAAGGGAATTGAACAACTTGCTTCCTTAAACAGAACTAGTTACCTAATCCAAACTTCCACATTTAGTGATGTTGAAGTCTTGAAGTTAGGAAGTTCTTTAACATGTATACCTGATATAAAATGTTTTAATAGATGTGGTGTTTTAATTTTTAGAAATCCCTAGCTGGGGGATATCTATCAAGATAAGTCATAAATGTAATAAACTTTTGTAATAAACTGCAACACACTTTAGGGCCTAGTGTGAATTCAGGGCCTAGCAGATGAACGCAAAAGAACTGGTGGCCTGAAGTGCATCTACTTTAATGTAAGGAGTATAGTGTGTAAGGCAGATGAATTTAGGACTTGGATTGGTGCCTGGGAGTATGACATTATTGCAGTCATAGAGACATGGTTGAAGGAAGGGCGTGGTTGGCAACTGAATGTTCAAGGATATAGACGCTTCAGACAGGACAGGGAAGGAAGTAAAAGGGGGGGGGGAAGGTGGAGTTGTGTTGCTGGTCAGGGATGATATCTCAACTGTGCTAAAGGAGGACAATATGGAGGGCTTGGGAAATGAAGCATTATGGGTGGAGCTGAGAAATAAGGGTGCAGTTACTTTGTTGGAGCTGTATTACAGGCCTTCCAACAGTAAGCGTGTGGTAGAAGAACAAATAGGTAAACAGATTATGGAAAGATGTAGAGGTAGTGGTGAATGGGAAATTTTAATTTTGCCAACATTGACTAGGATACACTTAGTGTCAGAGGTCTGGATGGGGTAGAATTTGTAAGAAGCATACAGGGGAGTTTTTTAGAGCAGTGTGTCAACAGTCCAACGAGGGAAGCAGCCAAATTGGACTTGGTATTGGGGAAAGAGCCAGGCCAGGTGGTAGAAGTTGCAGTGGGGGATTACTTTGGGAACAGTGACCACAATTCTGTAAGTTTTAGAATGAGAGTGGTCCTAAGGGAAGAGTACCAAACTGGGCCAAGGCCAATTCTATCAAAATTAGGCAGGAGCTGGGAAATGTGGATTGGACACAGCTATTTGAAGGGAAGTCCACATTTGATATGTGGGACGCTTTCAAAGATAGGTTAATGGTAGTGCAGGATAGGCATGTCCCATTTAAGGCAAATGATAGGAAAGGCAAGATTCATGAACTGTGGATGACAGGAGAAATCATACAACTAGCCAAGAAAAAAAGGGAAGCGTACATAAGGTCTAGGCAGCTAAGAACAGAATGGGCCCTGGAGGAATATTGGAAGAGTAGGGCCAGTCTTAAATGAGGAATCAAGCAGGCTAAAAGGGGTCATGAAATAGCTTTAGTAAGCAGAATTAAGGAGAATCCCAAAGCATTTTATTCTTATACAAGAAGCAAGAGGGTAACTAGAGAAAGGATTGGTCCACTAAAGGCTAATGAAGGAAGGCTGTGTGTTGAATCGGAGAGAATGGGTGAGATTCTGAATGATTATTTTGCATCAGTGTTCACTGAGGAGAGGAACATGATGAATGTTGAGATTAGAATAGAAGTTTGATGAGTCTGGATCACGTTGGCATAAGTAGGGAAGATGTGTTGGGTAGGCTAGAGGTTATTAAGGTACATAAATCCCCAGGATCGGATGGGATCTATCCCAGGTTGCTGAGGGAGATGAGAGAGGAAATAGCTGGAGCCCTGACAGATATCTTTGTGGCATCCTTAAACACAGATGAGGTGCCAGAGGACTGGAAAGTTGCTCATGTTGTCCCCCTTTACAAGAAGGTTAGTAGGGATATTCTGGGTAACTACAGACCAGTGAGCCTGACGTCAGTGGTGGCAATGTTGCTGGAGAAGGTACTGAAGGATAGGATCTATTTATATTTAGAAAAGAATGGGCTTATCAGTGATAGGCAACATGGTTTTTGTGTGGGAGAGATCGTGCCTGATCCAACCTAATGCAGTTCTTTGAAGAAGTGACCAAGTTGATAGATGAAGGAAGGGTGTAGATGTCATATACTTGGACTTTAGTAAGCTGTTTGGTAAGGTTCCCCATGGTAAACTAATAGAGAAAGTGAAGTCACATTGTGTGCAGGGTGTTCTAGCTAGGTGGATAAAGAACTGGTTGGGCAACAGGAGGCAGAGTGTAGTAGTTGAACGGAGTTTCTCAAAATGGAGAAAGGTGACCAGTGGTGTTCCACAGGGACCAGTGCTGGGGCCACTGTAGTTTGTAACATACATAAATGATCTGGAAGAGGGCACTCTTGGTATGATCAGCAAGTATTCAGATGACATGAAGAAAGCATAAGGGACTGTCAAAGAATGCAGGAGAATATAGATAGAGTGGAGAGTTGGGTAGAAAAGTGGCAGATGGAGTTCAATCCAGACAAATATGAGGTGATGCATTTAGGCAAGTCTAATTCTAGAGTGAATTATACTGTAAAAGGAAGAGCCTTGGGAAAAGTTGATGTGTACAGAGATACGGGAGTGCAGGTCCATTGTACCCTGAAGGTTGCTGCACAGGTAGGTAGAGTGGTCAAGAAAGCATATGGTATACTTGCCTTCATCGGACAGGATATTGAGTACAAGAGCTGACAGGTCATGTTAAAATTGTACAAGCCAGTGGTTTGGCCACATTTAGGATACTGTGCACATTTCTGGTCGTCACATTACCAAAAGGGTGTGGACACTTTGGAGAGGGTGCAGAGAAGGTTTATCAGGATGTTGCCTGGTATGGAAGGTGCTAGCTATGAAGAGAGGTTGAGTTGGTTAGGTTTGTTTTCATTTGAAAAAAGGAGATTGAGGGGGGACCTGATTGAGGTTTACAAAATCATGATGGATACAGACAGGGTAGATAGAGATAAGCTTTTTCCCAGGATGAAGGATTCAGTAACTGAGAGGTCACACATTCAAGGTGAGGTGAAATGTTTAAGGGGAATACACAGAGGGTGATGGGTGTCTGGAATGCGTTCCCAGCAGAGGTGGTAGAAGTAGGCACGGTAGATTCATTTAAGATGCATCTGGACAGATGCATGAGTTGGTGGGGAGCAGAGGGATAATAGATACTTAGGAATTGGGCAACAGGTTTAGACAGTAGATTTGGATCAGCTCAGGCTTGGAGGGCCAAAGGGCCTGTTCCTGGCATGTAAATTTTCTTTGTTCTTTGAATTCTTGCCTCAGCTTTACAGATTTGGGTAGAGTTCTACATCCAGCTTTGTAGATGATACCAAGTTTGGAAGCATATTAGGTGGTGCAAGGTAGGAGGAGTTCTCTTGAGGAAGTGCTGTAAAAACTAATCAATTGTGTGGGTAAAACAGTATCAGATAATTAATGCGATGAAGTGAGAGGCCATTCACTTTAGATCTGAGAAAGTTATGTTGTATATTTTCCCAATGGTAAATGGCTAGAGATGGAAATTTCTCATTTGTGAACTGTAGAGTTAATCTTCTGGAAAATGGATGGCAAAACGGACTGTGGACAGCGGGCCAGTTATGAGAGGGGCACCATCCAGTTAAGGCTGGTAGCCTGCCTCTCAGACTTTCCAGATTTGAGTGGCAGCAGCCTTAGAAGTACCAATGATAAAAGTGTCCTCTACCAAGACTGCAGGGTGGAGCTGCCCTGGAAAGTGGAATAAGCTTTCAATTAGTGTAGAGTCACTTGAGGCCTCAGAACTGTGAGGACGGCCATTGTCTTTATGGTGCAGGGGGCTCTATCCATAGTCCACAGAGCACCTGTTAAGGAAGGCGCCCGCTCCATCTTGGAGTCCACTGGACGGCCAAGGTTTACCCAGCTGTCGCCTTCTCAGATTGTGAAGGCCCATCCTGCCATCTGTGAGGGAGGGATGTGGTCTGTTGCTAGTGTATTGGTTAGATTAATTAGCTGCCTGCCTCTTCCATTCCCACAGACTGGAACATTCCAATCGAGAAAGTGTCAATATGAGGTATAAAGCCTCTTCCCTCCCAGACTGTCTTCCAGGGACTGATAAAATCCTATGTGTTGCGGAAGAACAAAATCCAGCATCTGATGTTATAACTTAATCGAGACCAGAAATGTCTGTATATATTGTTTTGGAAATCCAAAAACCCAGCTTTCTACTAAAGTAATGAAACCACAGGTTTTTTTTTTACTTAAAACCTTAGCTTCTTTCTATATTAAGTTCAATATCATGAGAAAAGCGTGACTGCTAATAACTGTATCCCTGCTAATAGCCATACACGATCACAGATTCCATTGATATAAACATATTAAAAATACAATGAGCTGAAAATGTGTTGCTGGTTAAAGCACAGCAGGTCAGGCAGCATCCAAGGAACAGGAAATTCGACGTTTCGGGCCAGAGCCCTTCATCATGAATGGCTTCCTGATGAAGGGCTCTGGCCCGAAACGTCGAATTTCCTGTTCCTTGGATGCTGCCTGACCTGCTGTGCTTTAACCAGCAACACATTTTCAGCTCTGATCTCCAGCATCTGCAGACCTCACTTTTTACTTAAAAATACAATGAGCACAGTTACTCATATTTTGAACAAAGCTTCCTAACTTTCCCAACTCATTTGATTTATGCCCTTGGACAACTCAAGTCAGATAGTCATCTGAAATTGGAGGATGAACCACATGTAGAGTCATACAGCATGGAAACAGACCCTTCGGTCTAACCAGTCGAAGCCACATGTAATCCCAAACTAAACTAGTCCCACCTGCCTGCTCCTGGCCCATATCCCTCCAAACCTGACCTATTCATGTAATCATCCAAATGTCTTTTAAACATTGTAGTTGTACCCACATCTACCACTTCCTCAGGAAGTTCATTCCCCACCTGAATCACCCTGTGGGTGTAAAAAGTGTTCTTCATATGTTTTTTTTTAAGCCTTTGTCCTCTCACCTTAAAAGTGTGCCCCCGGTCTTGAAATTCCACATCCTAGGGAAAAGACAACTACCGTTAACTGTATCTATACCCCACATTATTTTATAAACTTCTATAAGGTCGCATGTCAACCACCTACACCCTACTGAAAAAAAACCCAGTCTACCCAGCCTTTCTTTGTAACTCAAACATGCCATACCCAGCATTTGGGAGAAAGTGAGGACTGCAGATGCTGGAGGTTAGAGTCAAAGAGTGTGGTGCTGGAAAAGCACAGCAGGTCAGGCAGCATCTGAGGAGCAGGAGAATTGACGTTTCGGGCATAAGCCCTTTATGCCAGAAACATTGATTCTCCTCATACCCAACGTTTGGTCAAGTATGGTTCCAAAGATTTGTATAAAGGTTGAAATTTCTTCAGCATACCCAAGCAATATATGTCCACCAAGACTAAACCTTCAAACCACCTTCAATAATCCTACCGTTGCAGACTCCAACTCAACACAGGTGCTGCTCACATCTTTAATGTAGCAATCTGAGCTTAGAACTCCCCTGGTTCTAACATCCTTTAAGTCTGATTTCTTGCATCTAAGAAATTTCTCTCCCCTTTTTTTTCAGATTGCCCATCCCAGAAATTCGATTCACTCTGAATCTATTCTTCAGTTTCAAAATTGTTGAACCTCTTCATCTTTTGCAAGCTAAATTCAATATTCTCTGCATCCAGCTTGTTCCAATATAAACTTTTTAAAAAAAGCAGCATTAACAAGAATCCCATTGCTAATTCTTCTTTATACTTTTTAATTTAAATATTGCATTTCTTCCAGGCAGCTTACTCAAATCATAAAACCCCTACAGTGTAGAAAGAAGCCATTTGGCTCAACAAGTCCACACCAACTCTCTGAAGAGTATCCCATTCACACCCATTTCCCTACCTTATTACTCTATATTTTCCCTGACTAATGCACCTAACCTACACATCCCTAAACACTATGGGCAATTTAGCATGGCCAATCCCCACCTAAATTGCACATCTTTGGGTTATGGGAAGAAACCAGAGCATCCGAAGGAAACTCACACAGACACGAGGAGAATGTGGAAGCTCCACACAGACAGTCACTCAAGGCTGATCAGTTGCTGTAATCAAGTTGCTTTTATCATGCATCATTTCCCAGAGAAATCTGTTTCTCAAAGAGATCATCACCCCAGTATAAAGTATTGGGTAAGGGTTATTCAACCTGAAATATTAACTCTGATTTTTCTCCACAGATGCTGCCAGACCTGCTGAGCTTTTTCATTAGTTTCTGTTTTGGTTTCTGATTTGCATATCTGCAGTTCTCTCGGTTTTTACTTTTAGCTCACAGCTATTGCACTTCAGTTAAAATGTCATACTTGTGAAACTTAAGGAGCCAATGACAAGGTGTTCTTCAGTGAAAGAAACAGGAATTTTTAAAAATTTTTGATAAAACTTCATGAGGTATTATCATTTGGGAATTTGGAATTCTTAAAGGAGATCTAAACATATCCGTGGTTAGGGTTCTGTGAAGGTAATTTTTGTTTAAAGGATTTATTTGATACTATGTACAGTGAAGACACATTTTTCAAGAGGCATGCTACTTAATTGTGCAGTAGAATTCCTGAGGAGGTAATTGTTGGCATGTTTACAAAGTTGAATCTCTTTTTACAAAAAAACCCAGACTGGATGCCACTATTAGTTTGAGTTCAGAATCAGCTTTTAGTTCAGAAGAATTGTATTTTCAGTTCAGAGAAATGTTTTCACCAAGTAGAACGTACATTAGTTTATGAAGTCTTTTTATTGTGAGGGTTTATCTAACCATTTATTGGCCATTTCATCGGAAAAGTGGTTTTGGCCAACAGAACTGGAATGAAATTTCTAGGCGTTTGGAATGGGGAAAGAATCAGCATCATCAGAACCAGACAAAGCTCTCTTGGACATTAAAACTGGAATCGGTCAATTACATAAGAAATTAAAGTTCAGATAGGTATAATATTTCATTGGGATTGAGTAAACAGCAAAACAATGCTTCAACCTGTTTCCCATCAATATACATCTCTATGACTCTATAAGTACTGTGCCAATGTTGCAAGATGATCAATGATCCCTTTTTCACACACTTTAGCTGCCATTGAGTTTGCATTCAGAAACTCAGTCAGTTGTAGCAACATATCAGAAACTTCATTGCACGGTATAGTTTTTCATATTTCAATTTTCTTCTTTAATGTTGCAATCTTGTCATTTAATGGACAGTTGTATTGTCACTTGTATTGATAAGTTCAATATATTTAAAGTATCAACGAGGTATACAAATTTAGATATGAATAGTTAGTTACAGAGATTTTTAACTTGTGCAGGGCTGTGGGCAGAAAGAAAGGTCTTCATATAACTAATAACCTCTTCCCCTGAGTCTGCTGAAAGATACCTAACACAATTCAGTGTACAATATCGTGACTCACGGGGGTAGTGGAAATCAAACTCTATTCCTGGAGTCATTGTCAATCAAACTATCCAAGGTCCTCACTTTACTTGCTTGGTGAAACCAGGTTAAACTGAAACACTCACCAGGTTTCTATCTTGAAAAATAAAACAACTATTTATTGCAAACAGATTGTTTTTAACCAATAACAGGAAAATAATACAAATTACTAACTTATAAATCTACATAACCTATATTCTGCTCCTTTTCAAAGAAAGATTTAATTCACAGATGAACGGACACACATAGAGACATGACAAGACACATTATTACATTTGTGGATGAAGTGAAAAAGGACAGTGAATTGCCATTCTGGTATTATGTTCGGTTACAGATGTCGAAGTGATGTATTTTGTCAGTTCCCTTCCAGTTCCTTTCGACTCTGAGGAGGACACAAGGTTATGAATATATCAATTCTCAATCTTTCTTTCATTGGCCAAGGATTTTTCCTTTAACTGTCTTCGAAGGTGTTTTTTTTTCTCCTTTTCCCTTTCAAGAATTGAGTTTACAGAGACAGAGAGTAGCTAGCTGCTTTAATGTTCTTTTGCTTATCTTCACATAGAAGGGAAAGAGGGAGTTTTTTTTAACTTTCATAAACTGGATGTTTCTGCAGTTCTGTCCAAATATCAAGCTGCAGCCACTTGTCCAATCAAGATGTGGTTACTATGTTGTGTACTTCTGAACACGAACACGAACACACACAGACACACACAGACACACACAGACACACACTCTCACACAACTGGTTCTGGTTGAAAAACCAATCAGTGATCTATCAGGGGGAGATACTGCCCAAACACAGCTCAGCTTCAATCTTGAGAGCATTTCCACCTGGACCACATAGTTTCATCACTATAGGCCATAACTTATGTTTCTTTACCCATGGTAAATAATCTGATAAAATGACATTGCTCCTGTATCAAACTTAAAATTAATGAGATGTCTATTGATATAAACAGATCCTGTCAAATGTGAGTTAGTTGGATCACCAGTTTCCCTAGAGATTGCATTTATATCTTTTCTAATGCATTAACATCTTTGTACCAGTAGCCATTTGGCATTTTGCTGACGTTTCACTCTGCTGTAACTATTTGTCGTCTTGAAGTGATCTACAGTTTAAAGTTTTTAGTTTATAGTTTTATAATATTTTTTTAAAAAGATAAGCACTGCTTGTGCTTGTGAGTGTTTGTTTGTCACTGTCCTTTGGAATCTGCTGTCTGGCCTACTTTTTGCATTGACTTGCTATATGTATCTTTAGTGGTTTTTATAATTTATACACTGGATAGATTTAGTTGGTTCCAGTGATAAGATTATTCTTTTACTCTCAGGATTTCACTGCAATTCTTCCTGCTTTGTTGTCAGTGTAATCAATTTTTTTTGATTGTAACAGATCTGACAAAAACTCATCAGTCAATCCAAAAACAGTTCTGCCTGTTAGAAATTCTAGCATTCCAAAGTTCCATCAATTTTGCATCAATATATCAAGTCCATTAATGTAATTATCCATGGATTCCCAGGGTTGTTAAACTCTTCTGTGAGTGGGCGGCATGGTGGCACAGTGGTTAGCAGTGCTGCCTCACAGCACCAGAGACTTGGGTTCAATTCCTGCCTCAGGCAACTGTCTGTGTGGAGTTTGCACGTTCTCCCCGTGTCAGCGTGGGTTTCCTCTGGGTGCTCCGGTTTCCTCCAACAGTCCAAAAATGTGCAGGTTAGGTGAATTGGCCATGCTAAATTGCCCGTAGTGTTAGGTGAAGGGATAAATGTAGGGGAATGGGTCTGGATGGGTTGCTCTTTGGAGGTCGGTGTGGACTTGTTGGGCTAAATGGCCTGTTTCCACACTGTAAGTAATCTAATCTAAATCATGCAATTTAATAGTTTTATTTATTCTCAGATTGAAGTAATTTTCAAAGATTAGTACAACTTTATCAAAAGTACCTTTGTCTTTTATGTCATAACAAGGAGGCATCCGCTGTAGGCCCTATTGAATACAATTCTATATTCAGTTACTCAGCTTGTGATATAGCATGTAACTTGGAAGCGTTTCTGGACCGAAGGGTGTGCTTCTGTGCTGTACATCTGTATGACTCTAAGCCTTTTCTCTAAAATGTCCATTCTTGTGTTCTACTTGGCTCATTTCTAAAATTTAAATCTGGCAAGCAGTACTAATTTTCCAGCCATTTCTTTCTAATGTAGTTATTTATTTTTCATTCTTCAAAGCTTTCTAATTTTGCAGCATCTTGATACTGCTTCTAATCTTTGCTTTATATGCTTTTAATCTTGCAGTGTACCAATGTTGCTTTAATCTCTTTCATAAGTAGAATTGTATTTCTTCATTGTAATAATGTTGTTTTATTTTCTTTGTCTTAAAGAAACTTTTACATTGCATTGTGTAGCAATGCTGATTTAAAGTTCCTCTAAAAGTTTTAATCTTTGCTATGTTATGATATTTTATCTCTGTGTTGTTTGTTGGAGCTGTCCCCCTCATTTTTACAGAAACAATGCCGGCTTCGCACATTCCACCAACATACAGGTTTCCCATCTTCTGAGAGCGAAATCAGGTTTTTCCACCCTTTTGCAGCAAAGTGATTGATTTTCTATTTTTCAAAGTCTGAAAAAACATTGCCTGTCCTTATCTATGACTTTCTCAAATAAAGCCTGCTTCCTATGAACTGAATAAATTCTTTTCACCCAAGCCTTGTATTAAGTTATAGATTTCTCACTATTATTGAAATCTCAGTAAAGTTCATACTATCCCCTTTGGTTCGACTTTCTCTGTTTAGTCTCTTTAATTGCCCTGACCTTGCCTTAATTCTATCTTGCGGTGTTGTCAGTATTGTATCCCCTGGTTAATGTATTTCTGTGGCCCCCAATCTCTCTATTGTAGCCTTGCTTCATGGAGTCTGCTTACTTTGATGACAGCACTTGTAAGCAGTAAATTGTCTTTTTTTAAACTTCCTGTCTTGTCAGCCCATTCTTCACTGTCTTCCCCTTGCCCAACAAGGAATCTTTCTCATGAAACTGCGATGTTTATTTGCTTGAAAACAAAAAATGCTGGAGATCACAGCGGATCAGGCAGCATCCATGGAGAGAAAACAAACTAATGTTTCATGTCAAGATGACTCTTCATCAGAGTTAACGTTAGCTTGGTCTCTCTCCATGGATGCTGCCTGACCCACTGTGACCTCCAGCATTTGTTGTTTTCAGTACAGATTTCAGCGTCTGCTGTAATTTTCTCATACATTATGGTTATTTACTTCTTAGCTGACCCTCTAAGTGGGACTGTTCCTACAGGTTCTCACTTCCCAGTGTAGTCTGTAACTTCCAGGTGTTACTAACTTCTTGCTAACTCTATTCTTTGCACTTCTTACCATGTCTGAAGTAAAAGGATTCATCATCAAATATCTTTCTGTCTGGTTGGGCATTCTGTAATTTATCTGCAGTCCCTCTGTGAGTAGTTCTTGTATCCATAAAGTCATTAAAGCCATGAATATTCAGGACCACGCTTGGGTTCACTGGAATTCTCACCTTTGTTAACCTTGAGGTCTTAAGCAACAGTGCCCATCTCTGTTACCACTCTGAATGTGTTGGGATGCAAACCACTATCAATGTAGAGTTGGGATAGTTTGCTGCCATCAAGTGAGTCTTAACATAAAGAGGCTCTTGTCTGAACACGACGTGGTTTATTTCATGGTGACAATAAAAGTTTAACATTTGGTGCAATTTTCAGGTGCCTTGTGTCACATGAACACTGGTGAAAACAATTGGGGAAGTAGTGAGAATGACAAAATCAAACTTCCTATTTTCTTATTAGGATTTAAACAGCGAATTCTGACTTTTGCCACTGAGTGATGACGCACCTTATTTCACTGTCAGCTGATCTCATCTCATATCCATGCAATTCTTAATTCTCTCTGCTTTACTCCAAGAAACTAGATGGCACAAATTCCCCATATGAAGATTGAGCGATTACCTGCTGGAAGCAGGATCTTGCCTTTTGCTACTGGGGGGGCTCCCAGACAATCATTTTCCACCACAACACCCTGGTATGCTCCATGGAAACTGTCTTCCATGTAAGTGGGCATTGCCAACCCAGCATCGCCCCCAGATCATCATGGCTGCTTTTGGATCAATTTGCCCATGACTTTAGCCTGTCATGTCTACATTTTGGAGCTCAGGTACACTTAAGGCTTGGATACTTCTTCTGGGTCACTTTGCGTACAGGGACAAACGCGAATCTCATGCATTTACAGAGGACTGACCATGTTCCTTTTAGCTTAACTTACAGCTCTGTCACTTTGCACTCACCTGCAGGCTGCCAGGCTTTCTGGCTTGCATTGCTTTTAAGCACATAAAGCTCTAAAGTCCCAACTTACATGTTGCCAGCTTCTGCGGTTTACATTGCTATTTAGCACAAAAGGAGAGGTAGGCAGCTTGTCATTTTTGGAGTACTGAACAGTCAAGGGGGTGGACATGTTGCAGTTTGGCACTGTGCAATGTCGATGTCAATCTGCAGCACGTCTCAGCAGTTTATGTGGCAGAACATACTGCCTGGGCTTCAACCAAATGATTGTATCTGAAAGTCAAATGGGACTGGTCCTTAGTTGAAAAGGGATTGTGGTCAATCATGGGTTGCTGCCAGATTCAGTTAAGTGACTCAATCTTGGTTGGAGGAGTGACAACTGCCCATCAGTTGCTTAGTCTCACTGGAGTCTGGGGATCAATAAGCTCGCAGTCTGAGATTATAGCACAGTCTGTCTTGTAGGTCAAATGCAATCAGTCTAGGGGTCACAGGTACATCAGTTGGGGTGCTGTGGAGACACCCATTTAGTTGCTGGGCCACCGAGAGTCGGGGCTGTCCGGCCAAATTAGTCAATTTGCTGGGGCATGGTCAGTCCTGGGGATTTGGCCAGTAATGGTTGGAGTAGGTGAGAATCTCGAATCAGATGATGGGGATTATTGGACTGGGTTGCTGAGGAAGTGATTACAGTGAAAGGGGCCAATTTGAGATATAAACAGGGATTATGGTCCACTGGAATTTGTGAACCCTCAAATGTTATGGCTCAGTGGAGTAGTGCACTGGAAATAAAGTCCCATTATCCCCAGAGTTATTACAAATTTTAAACATTTTTAAGTAAACAAACTTTGCAACTTTATCAGATTTTCAGACCCAGGTTATTAGAATTCATGGACCAAGCTTCTGTACTGAGCAAGAATAATTATTTATGACAGGTAATTAGATTTTAGCTACAGGTAAACAGTAATAAGCTGTCAGCTATAACACGACTAATTAAAACTGTAATCCCTTTATAAACTGCATACATACAGTGTCTCTCTCTCTCTCTCACACACACACACACACACACACACACACACACACACACACACACACAGTCTCTCTTACACCAACAGTTCTCTTTCTTTTTCTCTCACTCACACACACTCTGTCTTGTTCTCACACTCGCGTGCGCGCGCGCGCGCGCACACACACACACATACACACACACACACGTGCATTATGGAAAAATAGTTCAACAAACTATTTGTCACCAGATTCCTTTGTTGAGATGATCCTTTATGGTTGATCTGTTGAGCAACACATTGCTTTATTCATCTTTATCTCTCCCTTTCTCTGTACACCCCCTGCCCCCATCCCTGTAGCTTGTTCCGAGCTCCAAATTGTTGAGTTACGGGAAAGCCAATCACACAGTCGTTGTCAGACAAAAGATCTCTGTCATTGATAGTTGGGTGTATTCCATAACCACCTAATGAAGGAGCAGCACTCCGAAAACTACTGCTTCCAATTAAATAGTAGAAGTTAAGGTAAAACCAACAAAGTCAGTCCTCTGTGAATGCATGAGATTCGCGTTTGTCCCTGTACGCAAAGTGACCCAGACTATAACCTGGTGTTGTGTGGTTATTAAATTTGTACACCCCAACCCAACACTGGTACCCCCAAATCATTGATAATTGGGCACTAGTCCATAGACCAGTCAACTTAATTTGGCAACAAGAGCTGCATCTGAACACACACCCACCCCCCACCCCCCCACCCCCTCAGCTGCAAACTGGCTGCAACTCAATTTCAATTATTGCTTATTGAATCAATTATTTTCATGATGTTTGGCTTAGTGCACTGGTTTTAAATCAGCTCTTTCTCATTTCAGTCCACAGTTTTATAAAAAAAAGTCGATATATAAATAACATTCCGTACAGTGAGCAAATTCCATTTTGTTGACTATTCATTCCTTTTTGCAAAAATGAATGTTAAAAATTAAAGCCTTAAGTAATCCTGACTATTCTACTGCTTGCAGCAGTTGAACCACTATCATGTCAGAGAAATAAATCCATGCAGATGTGAACTTAGAAATCTCACTTGAATTTGCCATTTCTGTATCACTCCTCAAATCCAGTACTGGAAAATAATGCTTTGCAAAGCCTCTAGCATGTAGATCTAACTCTAAATATCTCAGGATGTGGTCTATGATGTTTTGGGATATCTTTTTCAGGAGGAGTACTATCACAATGGACTTGTACCAAATGTTCACTCCCCAATGTAACAATAGCACTTTGGTTCTGCAACTTACATCTGGATAAAGTTAATAAATCAGAACTCTTTAGGAGGCATAACATTAGCCTTCTTGTGAAGCTTCTGTTATGACTATGTCAGGGCATTACATTTTGCTTCATAATGATCGATGTGAGGGCTCAGGAGTCCTGTTACTGATGAGTTCTTCAAATACTGACATTTGGCTTCGCTTATTTGCTCATGTACCTGAGATGGACTCTATGCTGAGGAATAACTGGGAACCTGTCTGGCATATCCTACTTCTTGACCCATAAATGCATCCAGAATGTCAATGATGCCATTTTTCTCTACATCCTTCAAGATGTTAACGGCAGTTAAGTCCCTCAGATACTGGGACTCGCCATTTTCCTTTGCTTCCACAGCTGTAGGGTATTATAATTTGCACCCACATTGCTTTGAGAGCACCCTATCACCAAACTGCAGCGCTAGGCAAATGGAACTGGTTTTATTCCATCAATTTGACCATAGATGCTAGACTTGGAGGAGTGTACCAGATATTCTGGGAGCTGTGATGTTGTACATTCTGGAGAACTCACAAGGTTCTGCATCCTTCCATGGTTCTTGGATCACTTAGGGAAGGCTGCTCCAAACATGGTTCATGATATCTTTACAAAACCTTCAGATGGTTCCAGATGGTAGATGAAATGCGGTCCCTGCTTCTACTAGGACCATAGTGGAACAGGGCATAAGCCTCTTTACCATGGGATTTTGGTGCCTGGACCACTCTCATAGGGCCTAACAATTTAGCTCAGAAAGGTTGTGTCACATCATTGTGACAATTTCCTTCACAACAGGAGCTGTTGAAGGGTGAGGCGTGCATGCAGAGAAAATGGAGGATTGACATAAATTCTCTGAGAATGAGGATCAAGACTGGGAGGGACACACAAGAAATCGTGATAGAGCTATGCACTGTCAAGTGTAAGAGACCAAATGGAGCCTCATTGAATCTGCTTCCAGAAGAAATGAACTGGGTTTGGATTTCCTGTCATTATATAGCTTTCTGTTGGCTATATGGCATGCAGCTATATAGTACATGTACTATATCCTATAACAAAGTACATGTGGACTTGGTTATTTCTGCACTTCTTGAAGTATTCTTGCATGAAATAAATGTTTTTGTATCCATACAATTATGTCTATTATATCTTCAGGTGATCCCACCTTAAAGTACCTGATCATTACACATCATAGTCATCATTAGGGAGAAAGCAGCAGGCAATGAGACAGGGCAGTGATTTCAGGTTAGCATATAATATCCATCTACAGCAGTAGGTTAGGCAGAAATCCAGAGGCATCTCCTTACCACCACCTGACCCTAAGAGACTGCAGGCTCCTGTTGCCCATGTACTCTGACAATCGAATAGTGCATTTTGAAGGCAGGATCACTTGAAAATATCAAGTACGCAGTTATATGGCTATGAAAACAGTCATGCGCTAACAGAAAGGTTCAAGCAATACAAAAATAACCAGGTCCCTATGCACTCCAGAGAACCACTGAACTAATTGAGGTGCTGAACAATAACAGGTTCAATTGGATAGATGCAGAGAAACTATTGAACAGAGAAACTATGAAACAAAATTACCCTCTTTTAAAATTAAAGTGCAATCAAGAAACTATTTCTTCTACACAAAGGGTAGTAGATATCTAGAACGTTTTCCAAAAGGCAATGAGTAAATGGTGTGTCAATTGGAAATTTCAAGCCCAATTTTAATGGATTATTTCTTGGCTAAGGTAGTAAGGAAGTTGGATAAAAGGTTGGTAAATTAAGCTGAAGTACACATCAACCATGATCTGATTGAATGACAGAACTGGCTCAAGGGGCAGAATGGCCAGCTCCTCTTCTTGCAAGAGGAGAAATGCAGATAGTCAAATCGTTATCAGTCCAGCATGCCCTTTTTATTCTAGCTGACTCCCATTCCCTTTTCCTGTTGTGTAGTGTAAAGCCACATAGAATACTGAGTAAAAATAATGTTCGTTAAGTGAGTTTAGCAGAATCTCTAAACACAGGTTAAAAACTAAAATGGAAACCTGGCAACTGGACAAACTGCATGTATTCATTTAGAAAAAACAAAGAATGACAGGCAGTGTTTTTACAGCTGTAACTAACTCTTGCGTTTTGGCAGATGATGAATTGCATAAGCTTCACTCATGTGATTCATGACATCATACAAACCTTTTGAATGTTGAATACTTGCACTATCCTCCCTGCTATTATCACGATCTGAGGAAAAATTGATTGGCTTAAATTTCAAATCTTAGAAACACTTAAATCACTGTCTCTGTGTGCATCTCAGAAACTAATTTTGAAATCTTTTTACCAGCCAGTGTGCAATCCCAACTCATACACTTAGTTCCCCACACCCCTTGCAACAGTGTAATCTCTTACATGCTGAGAGTTATTCCACAGGAGACCTTCCACTATCTATAATAATATGCAGTTCTCACTTTGCAATCAACTGTTAATTATTTTGTGATTAAGCATGCCATGATTACATCACTGTCATTAGTTGTGTGGGTGTCTTCACACATGAACGCCATAGAGTACCTTGCCTTACTGAGGCCACAATGTGTGCGAGTATCATTAGAAAAACAAACTCATGACTAGCGAAAGCTATCTTGTGGAGTTAACAGTGCATATTCTGATAACTGACTATCCTGAAGTGTGTCAGAGGCTGAAATCTCATCCTTGGTTAAAGTAGATCATTAGCTTGATGTCATGACTGATAAAGTCATTTGAACTCCTTGGATAGATTACTGGCTGATATCATGGCCAGGTATCTACCGTTCTCCGGAGTGTGGTGCTGGAATACATAGCAGGTCAGGCAGCATCCAAAGAGCAGGAGAATCGACGTTTCGGGCATAAGCCCTTCACCAGGATGAGTAACCCACACAGACCCATTCCCCTACCCTATTACTCTACATTTACCCCTGACTAATGCACCTAACCTACAAATCCCTGAACACTATGGGCAATTTAGCATGACCAATTCACCTAACCTGCACATCTTTGGACTGTGGGAGGAAACCAGAGCACCCGGAGGAAACCCACGCAGACACGATGAAATTGTGCAAACTCCACACAGACAGTATCCTGAGGGGAAAATTGAACTTGGGTCCTTGGTGCTGTGAGACAGCAGTGCTAACCACTTAGCCACCGAGCCACACCTAAGAAATGAGGCTTGTGCAGGATCTACTCCTGGGAGGTTGATTGGTAATTTAAGTATTTTAATGAGGCTCCCTCCCGCCCACTACATAGTGAAAAATTCAGAGAAATTTTGCTGTACTAAAGGTACTAAATCAGGCACACAGGTCTGTACTATGAGGAGGGTATGCTGCCATCAAAAATTCCATCTTTCAGATGAAAAACTAAACCAAATCTTTATGTTCTCTAATTAAAAGTAAACATCAATTAAAGCATTCATCAAAGACGTGCTTGAAGTTCTTCCAGTACCCTGTTCAACAAGTTATTCTTTCACAACATCACTAGAACAGATTATACAGCCAATTATCTCATTTATAGCACCTTGCTTTGTGCAAATTGGCTGCTGTGTTTCCTAACGTTTCAAGAGTAACTGCATTTTTGAAAACATTTCATTAACTCTGAAGTGCTTTGAAATGCCCTCAGCTTGTGAAGCATGCTATACGAATGGGAAGTTTTTTTTATTAGAATAAAAGTTTCTGTGGAAGCAACCCTCCAACAATTTTAGAGCCATAGAGGTGTATAGCATGGAAACAAACCTTTGGTTCAACTCGTCCATGCCCAGATATCTTAACCTAATCTAGTCACATTTGGCAGCACATGTTGGAATTGTACCAGCCTCTACCACTTCCTCTGGCAGCTCGTTGCACAAACGCATCACCCTATGCATGAAAAAGTTGCCTTTTAGGTCCATTTTCTATCTTACCTCTCTCACCTTAAGTCTAGGTCCTTTAGTTCTGGATTCCACACCCCAGGGAAAAGAGTCTTTGTCTTTTTACCCTATCCATGCCCCTGATGATTTTATAAACCTCTATAAGGTCTCCCCTCAGCCTCCGACCCTGCAGGGAAAACAGCTCCAGCCTATTCAGCCTCTCCCTATAGCTCAAATCCTCCAAGCCTGGCACATCCTTGTAAATCGTTTTGAACCCATTTGAGCTTGCCACATCCACATCAGGGATAAAAGATCCAAAATGTGTCTTCAAGTGACTGAAATGATTGGTCATTATGAATTGGTACTGTTCACCTTCATTCTGTTCAACTCAAAAGTTGAGGGAAAGAGTTAAAGTTCAACTTTTGCATAGGATCTTTTCGTGAATGACTGATTAACACAACAATTGAAGAATTTCTGTATTCTTTCCTTGCATAGGCATTTGGTACACTTGCCTTTATTGGTCAGTGCATTGTGTATAGAAGTTGGGAAGTCATATTGTGGATGTACAGGACATTGGTTAGGCCACTTTTGGAATACTGTGTTCAGTTCTGGTTTCCCTGCTATAGGAAACATGTGGTAAAATTTGGAAGAGTTGAGAAAAAATTTGCAAGGGTGTTGCTAGTATTGGAAGATTTGAGCTATAAGGAGAGGCTGAATAGGCTGGGGCTGTTTTCCCTGGAGTGTCAGATGCTGAGGGATGACCTTATAGAGGTTTATAAAATCATGAAGAGTATGGATGGGGTGAATAGCCAAGGTCTTTCCCTGGGGTGGGGGGAGTCCAGAACTAGTGGGCATAGATTTAAGGTGAGAAGGGAAAGATTTAAAGGGACCTGAGGGGCAACACGTAGAGGGTGGTGTGTATGGAATGAGCTATCAGAGGAAGTGGTGGAGGCTGGAACAATTACAACACTTAAGAGGCATCTGGTTGGGTATATGAATAGGAAGGGTTTAGAGGGATATGAGCCAAATGCTACCAAATTGGATTAGATTAATTTAGGATGTCTAGTCGCATGGACGAGTTGGACTGAAGGGTCTGTTTCCATGCTGTACATCTGTGATTCTGTATTTACAATCAGTTTATTTAATTTCACAAATATGCCTTTGCCATAGGAAAAAAAATACAAGTCTATGCTGGTTATGGAGTAAAAATCATTGAATTGTCTTTGTTCGAAGTCTGTTGCAAATGCAAGGATCTGATTTCTTAGTTCAAAACAAAAATCTTTGTAGTATTTTCCATCTCCAAAGCCAGTGGACCCAAGTGTGAAATAACACGTAATCCAAGCCTATGTTTTCATGTAGATTTGTAAACGGGTTTTCTCCAAGTGAGGGACATTTAATATAGTTCACGGTAGATGTGATCCTTAGCAATATTGCACCTCGCTCTGTGCTCAGTGTTTTCTTTGCTGGTAACGCCTTGTGAATCATGGTGAATCCAGACATCAGCGGGGCAATTCTATTGATGTAGACCTGACTAGTGGCTTCTACATCACCTAGGTCCAACCATACAAGCCCAGAAATATCTTCGTCCTTCATTTTCCCTGTAACACACTAATTATTCCCTGTGCCATTTCATGGTCAGTAAGTGGGAGACAGACCATGATGAGCTTACATGGCTTTATGTTGTTGTTAGATGGTGCTTTAAGAAAAATTATACATTTGCCCAGTCTTCAGGTTTGGTGAAAACATTTCTGAATTCATATTCATCATACTGTGCTTATTTCTTGTTTTTCATTTGCAACAGAGTTAGAAGACTCATTGCTCTGTGTGAAAATGTTTCCATGGTGTTCGATGCAATAATGATCAAAATGATTTTCAGCCTACCAACTCGAGATTAGAGAACGAAGAGTCACCTAGACTCAAAATGTTAGCTTGCTTTTTTTCCGTGGATACTGCCTGAACACACTGTGATCTCCCGCATTTTTTGTTTTCACTCTAGATTAGATAACTTTTTTAATGGGCCCCTTCCTCACTCAACTTCCTCACCTCACCCCTGCAATTGCACTTTCCTCCTCCGCTCACTGACCTTTCAGTAGGGAATCCTGTGGATTGATGTGACCCTGTCATGTATGGGGTCACTTGAAGGTAATTTCCCCTTCCCGTAAGCCATGGGGTCTATAGAAAACATCTGGCCAGTTGATGGTAGGCACTGTTGCTGCTTGTGTGAAGTTCATTTGCTTTGTCACCTCACAGTGAACCAGGGACCAAAAATAAAACAAGCACACGTTTATCATGGGGCTTTAGAGCTGGTCACCGAACTTGTTTAGCAGTCTCCTCTCAGAGGTCACCATTCTGCCCCAAGGCTCATGACTCCAGTTTTCCAATGGGGTCACAAACCACAGTTTGGAAACAATGAACCGAAGTCCGAGAATGAATTACCCAAGAATTTATAGCTGTATACACGAACAATTTGTTTATGCTGAGTTGCTCTTTAACTTCCTCCCTGATTTCCCTGAGCGATGTTTTTCCTCTCGCTGAGACCGCAGCTTATGACCTCTGCTAGTCCTCAGCCAAGTGACTGTCATGAGCTGATAACACGAGGCGCAAAAACAGTCTGAAGATGACACTTTCCATTTTATATCCCCCACTGTGGAAAAACGTATAGCATTTATCCAGTGCTATTGTGACAGCAACCTAGTGGAAATGCCAGCTCTGCACAGTGAGAACTGTATATTGAAACATTAAAGCTATGGAGTTATAAACAAGTTTATTTGCTGGAATCTGATGGCAGCTAATGGCTTCAGACTCATAGCAAAAGAGTACAGAAATCAATCAATAGAAGACAAATGTTTGTGTCCTTTACACCGTTTCTACTATGTGGATGAGATCTTGGCTGCATTTACAGCTATTAGTTTCTTTAAACTGTTTGTGGCAATGTTTTGTGACGAGGCTTTAAGCTAATATTATATCTGACACCTTTTTAAGTCCATCCATTTCAAAATTCAGCAGAAGAATCGTTGTGCATCTCTCCACTTCTATGCTTTTCCTTTCTTGTTTTTGGTTGAGGTCAAGTACATACTGATCAAATCTTCCCGAGAGAAACAGATTGAAGAAGTTTCGGATGCTTTTCAAAAAAAATTCAAAGGCAGCAGCCAATTCCTGTTGGGAGGTTGTTGCGATACAGATGCTGTCAGTTTGTATTAGGATGAGCTTGACTCCTCCTTATTCCTCTCCTTGGTCGAACAAATTATTTTATTCTTGTGACTTATCACCTTGGGTGGCAAAAGGTCAGGTAATGCAGCAATATTGCTGTTTTGAGTTCAAACAATAGGAGGTGCTGGATAGAAATTGGTTTAAAACAGAATGGGAGAGCACTGTTAGATCTAGCAACTTATGTATTTCCATAAAATCTTAACGACTTGATGAACCTGTTTAGTGAGTAACTGAGTTACCATCATTTTAAAGTTCCAGAGGACTCCTAATTTAGCTGGCTTCAGCAGAGACAATGATAATTATGCTATAATCAGCCTTACTTCCCCAGGTTAAAGAGCAGAAAATTAGCTAGATTTCCACATCCGATTGCGATAAAGTGCTACCAGCGCGAATGTTTAGATATCATGTGAAGCTGGGTTTGGACACATTCGAGTTACTACACATACCGAAGAGTACAGCTCAGATTTGTGAGGATGAAAGCAAGGTTTAAAGGGTTAAATTGTCAGGACAAATTGCATAAACTTAGTTTATTTTCCGATTTAGGTTTGGTAAATTAAGGGATTGATCTAATTGAATATTTAAGACTATTCAATTATATTATAAGGCAAAGTGAGTGAAGTTAATTTTACTGACAGAGGGATCCAAAACAAGATGGCAGAATCTTAAAACTAGAACTAGGCCATTTGGAAGTGAAGTTAGGAATTACTTTTTCACACAAAGTAGTGGAAACTGGAACCTTCCTTCCCTGAAGATTGTGAATGTATAGTCAGTTTAGGGCAAATCAGCAGATTTTAGGCTAAACGGTTTTAGCCTAAATGGCTTACTCCTGTTCATATAACCTTAACATTCACAATCAAACTTACACATGAAGAATGACCACTTTGGTTGGATTCTGAAGGGCAGCTAGTGTCCAAGACACAGAACCTGACAAGAAGACAACACTAAAGAAAGGTGGGAAGGCAGGGAAAAATAAATCAATTCATTAATGAATTCTGTATGCCCTACTGTTCCGTTTGCAAGTAACTATTTGCAGGAGTGTATCATCTAATTTAAGGTGGTTTTGTGATTAAAAAACATAGTAATTTTCTTATGAAGAATAGTGAATTTTACAACAAGATTTATGTTTTGCTGATGCTTTCACTTATTCCTAATACAACATAGAACAGTACAGCACAGTACAGGCCCTTCGGCCCTTAATGTTGTGTCGACCTTTTATCCTATTCGAAGATCAAACTAACCTACAAACCCTATTATTATGTGCCTATCCAAGAGTTGCTTAAATGTCCCTAATTTATCTGACTCTATGACTACCGATGCAGTGCATTCCATCATTTCTGCCTTGGGAAAAAGATCTCTGACTATTCACTCTATTTATGCCCCTCACCATCTTGTAGATCTCGATCAAGTCACCTCTCACCCTTCTTTGCTCCAATGAGAAAAACCCTAGCTCCCTCAACCTTTCTTCATACGACATGCCCTCTAGTCCTGGCAACATCCTGGTAAATCTCCTCTGCACTCTCTCTAAAGCTTCCATATCCTCCCTATAATGAGGTGACCAGAACTGAACACAATATTCCAAATGTGGTCTAACCATGACTCTATGCAACTGCAACATAACCTCACGACTCTTAAATTCAATCCCCCCATTAATGAAAGCCAACATGCCATATGCCTTCTTAACAACCCTATCAACTTGGGTGGCAACTTTGAGAGATTATGGACATGGACCCCAAGATTGCAAAGAATCCTGAATTTAACCCTGTATTCTGCATTCAAATTTAACCTTCCAATGTGAATCACTTCACACTTTTCCAGGTTGAACTCCATCTGCCACTTTTAGCCCAGTTCTGCATCCTGTCAATGTCTGTTTGCAACCTACAACAGCCCTCCACACTATCCATAATCCACCAACTTTCGTGTCATCAACAAACTTACTAACCCATCCTTCCACTTCCTTGTCCAAGGCATTTATAAAAATCACAGAGTAGAGATCCCAGTACAGATCCCTGCAGAACACCGTTGGTCACCAAGCTCCAGGCTGAATACTGTCCATCTACTAACACCCTCTGGCTTCTATGGGCCAGCCAATGCTATATCAAAACAGCCAAACTTCCCTATATCCCATGCCTCTTTACTTTCTGAGTGAACTTACCATGGGGAAACTTATCAAACATCTTGCTAAAATCCATGTACACCACATCCACTGCTTTACCTTCATCAACATGTTTTGTCACATCCTCAAAGAATTCAGTAAGGTTTGTGAGGCATGACCTGCCCCTTGCAAAGCCATGCTGACTATCTCTAATGGATTTCCAAGTAATCATAAATCCTGTCTCTCAGAATTTTCTCCAATAATTTGCCTACCACAGATGTATTTCCCAAGGTTATCCCTATTCCCTTTTTTGAACAGAGGAATACCACTTGCTATCCTCCAGTCATTTGGCACTACTCCAGTGGACAGTGAGGATGCAAAGATCATTACCAAAGGTGCAGCAATCTCTTCCCCTGCTTTGTGTAGAAACCTTGGGTATATCCCGTCTGGCCCAGGGACTCATCTATCCTTCTATTTTTCAAAATTTTCAGCACATCCTCTTTCCTAACATTAACCTGTTTGAGCATATCAGCCTGGTTGACGTTGTCCTCGCAAACGACAAGGTCCCTCTTAGTACTAATTACAGAAATGAAGTATTCATTAGGGACTTCCGCTACCTACTTCAATTCCAGGCACAGGTTCCCTGCACTATCTCTGCTCAGCTCTACCCTCACTCTGGCCATCCTCTTGTTCCTTACATAGTGTAGAATGCCCCCTTCAAGCTCTCCTAAGTCCATTCTTCAGTTTCCTTCCTGGCCACCTTGCAACCCTGTCTGATCCTCGCCTCCTCAACATTAAGTAAGCTCCCTTCTTCCTTTTGATTAGATGCTTTACATCCCTTGACACCCAAGATTCCTTCACCTTCCCATCCCATCCCATCCCATCCCATCCCATCCCATCCTTGCCTCAGTGGGACAAACTTGTCCAGCACTCACAGCACGTGCTCTCTCAACAACCTCCACATTTCTGTTGTGCATTTCCCTGAGAATATCTGTTCCCAATTTAGATGCCCAGTTCCTGCCTAATAGCATTGTAATTCCCCCTCCCCCAGTTAAATACTTGCCTGTACTACCTGCTCTGATCCCTTTCCATGATTATAGAAAAAGTCAAGGAGTTGTGATTGCAATCATCCAAATGCTCTCCCTGCAAGAGATCTGACACCTGACCCAGTTCATTGCAAGCACCAAATCCAATATGGCCTTACCCCTCGTCAGTGTATCTACATTTATGGGCGGCACGGTGGCACAGTGGTTAGCACTGCTGCCTCACAGCGCCTGTAGACCCGGGTTCATTTCCCGACTCAGGCGACTGACTGTGTGGAGTTTGCACGTTCTCCCCGTGTCTGCGTGGGTTTCCTCCGGGTGCTCCGGTTTCCTCCCACAGTCCAAAGATGTGCGGGTCGGGTGAATTGGCCAAGCTAAATTGTCCGTAGTGTTAGGTAAGGGGTAAATGTAGGGGTATGGGTGGGTTGCGCTTCGGCGGGTCGGTGTGGACTTGTTGGGCCGAAGGGCCTGTTTCCACACTGTAAGTCTAATCTAATATTGTGTCAGGAATACTTCCTGGACACACTTGACAAAAACTGCTCTGTCCAAACTATTTGAACTAAGGCGGTTCCACTCATGACAACAATCCTGTTACTTCTGGACCTTTCCACAATCTGCCTCCCAATGTGCTCCTCCATGTCTTTTTTACTATTGGAGAATCTTTAAAAAAACTCCAAATGAAGTGACTGTTCCTTTCCTGTTTCTGACTTCCACCCATACGAACTCTGTAGATAAACCCTCCTCAATGACCTCCCTTTCTGCAACTGTGATACTATCTCTGATTAGCAATGCCACACCTCCCCCCCACCCCCACAACCCCACCCTCACCCACATTTCTTTTGAAATATCTAAACCCTGGAACATCCAACAATGTTTCTGCAGCTGTGATATCCAAGTCTCCACAATGGCCACAACATCATAGTTCCAAGTACTGGTCCATGTTCTAAGTTTATCACTCTCACCACTGAATCACCTGTTGCTATTGCTCTCCTATTCTCCCCCTTCCCTTCTGAGCCAAAAACCCAGGCACAGTGCCACAGACCTGGCCACTGAGGCTTTCCCCTGGTAGGAGCCCCGACTCCAACTGTATCTAAAGCAGTATACTTATTGTTGAGAGGGATGCCCGCAGGGGTCCCTGTACAGTCTAATCCCTTGCCTGCTCCTGACAGTCACCCAGCTACACTTATCCTGTAACTTAGGTGTGATGACCTTCCTTTAACTCCTCTCTATTACCCTCTCAGCCTCCCAAATGATCTGGAGTTCATCCAGCTCCAGCTCCAGCTCCCTAAATGTGGTCTGTGAGGAGCTGGAGTTGGGTGCACTTCCAGCAGGTGAAGTCAGCAGGGACACCAGTGGTGACCGTTACCTCTCACAGCCTGCAAGAGGAGCATGCAGCTGCCCTAATCTCCATCCCTTCTGCTCTAAGATGCCAAGACAGATTGAATAAAAAGAAACAAAAAAACAAAACCTTACCTTACCAACCCTCCACACAGAGTCTCGGGTTTAGCCACTGCCTGAATATATCAGTTCACGTACCCAGCAGTCCCCGTGTCCGCATCCACTCCTGTTGCACCTTTGCTCCGCCTATTTATGAGGTAAATCTTTAAGAGGGAAAACATTCCTACCCGGCAGACCCCTGGTCTGTGCCCTCAACACTCCCGCTGTGCAAATTGCAAGTCAGCAATTTGCAATTCTGGCATTCCTTTTTTAAGAAAGGGAGAAAATCAATCAGAAGCAAAACATTAGAAAATATAATCTTGACAGGATGGTAGAAGATTGCAACGACAGCTTGCTTTCTTCTAAAGGCACCGATTTTTCTGTGACTGTTTATATTAAATGCTGTGCAACAGGACCCCACATTAACACAGGAAACATCAGAATCATTTTACAATTGCCTGGTCTTCACCCAACAAAAAACCCATTCAAATGCATGCTGTAAATTGTTGTGAAGATCACAGTGTGTCCGTAGTGTTTATTTGCATGGACAGGAAGAAGTAGCATCCAGTACTGCAGCTCCTTCAGATGTTGTTGCTGCTACATATTTGGTTCATGGTGAAACACAGGGAAAAAGTCGTTGCTGAATTTCTATGTGAATTGTTCTTGCTGACGAGATTAATTAAGATAAGAAAAGAGGGATCTACTTCACACCGCTCAAGCACACTGACTGAAACGTTGACAGTCTGCTTTCCTTGAAGCATCACTTGTAATTTCTCACCTAAAACTTGTAACTGAAATGTCTGTCATTTTGACAAGAAGAGGCAAAATGTAAATGAATTTAAGCCCTTTAAAGGTTTATTGTACATTGTCGGGTACAGTATTTAAACTTTTATCAGTGTGATGCCATTTGCAGTATCACTATATCCATGGTGCAAGCTACAATACTAATGTCTCTCTCTTCCTAATGAAGAGTGTGCATTCTGATACTGTACCTAGTTAACCTTGTGAGGTGTCATCAGTTACCTAGTGTAATGTAAGACTGTAATGTCTCTTATTTCTATATATAGTACAATGTTGTAACCATGTTATAAATTCACTATGATGTGGAGGAGCCGGTGTTGGACTGGAGTGAACAAAGTTAAAAGTCACCCTCTGCCAGATTATAGTCCAACAGGTTTATTTGGAAGCGCTAGGTTTTGAAATGCTGCTCCGAAGCTAGTGCTTCCAAATAAACCTGTTAGATTATAACCAGGTATTGTGTGATTTTTAAATAAATTCACCAGTTACACTGGGCTTGCATAAATCAAGCACCTATACCCAGGATATACCATCTGACAGATCATCAGTGCAAAATTTTGAACCATTTCATTTTGTTTGCTAATTGCCATCAGTTTCAAAATTTCTCTCTTCCGCTGTTATTTTGTTTTTCTTATAACATGCGCACTTCAAACTTAGAATGACCTTTCTATCAAATCTTAAACTGCACTGATGAAGATAAGTGTGGCTTACAAATATTGAGGCCTTGGTGGCTAACAGGGATGCCAGATGTATGTATTGTTAGGAACAATCTATTTATTCAATGATTTTAGTCCTTGCCCCAATGATATCACTTTGACCTGCCATTGAGTTGCAATTTGACGGTTTCTGACTAGGATACTATTGCACTTTACAAATGGGAGAAATTCCCTGAGAGATTTCTTGGTGACCAAGAAAGAAAAGACTTGCAAAATGAAAAGTTCAGTGTGCCAGGATGGAGATAACTCGAAATAAACAATACAAACAAGTATAATGCATTTGTACTTTGCTTCTTCCTTGATTGTTCCAGTACAGAAGAGGTGAAAAGAAATGCCTTAGACAGAACAATATAGACAGGATGAACTGGATTTAATCCCATTAAGTGTGAGGTACTGCATTTTTGGGGGAAACGAACATAGCCAAGGGGTATATAATAAATGGTAGGACGTTATGCAGTACAGAGGATCAGAGGAAACTTGGTGTTCATGTCCTCAAACTACAGGACAGGTAGATGAGGTGGTTAAGAAAGCATATCAGATACTTCTCTTTCCTAATCAAGGCATTGAGTAATTGAGTGGTATAAGACAATAATTAGGTCAGAGCTGAGGTAATTTGTGCAGTTCGAGTTGCACATTCTGTAGGATGTGATTTCACTAGAGAGGATGAAGAGGAGATTCACCAGCTGTAAAGAGAGACTAGAGAGGCTGACATTGCTTTCCTTTGAGTAGAGAGGCTGAGAGGGGAACCTTATCTGATATCCAAAATTATGGTGGGCACGGATATGTTAGAGAGAAACATTTCCCCTCAGTGGACGGGGCGATAAACATTGCACATATATTTAAAATAAAGGGCAGGAGGTTCAAGGGGATTTAAGGAAGAATTTCTTTCACTCAGAGTGTGGTGTATCTGGAAATGCCTATGAACTGGAGCCATTACAACATTTAGAACGTATTTCAATAATCACTTGGAGCACCAAATGGGCCAAGTGTTGGAAAATGGGTCTAAAGTAAGAAAGGTGCTTGGTAACTGTGGTCACAGTGGGACAAAGGGCCTCTCTCTCTGCAGTAAACCTCTGTTTTTCTACGCTATATTCCTCATTGTGCCTTTCCTAGGTTTTTGGTATAGCTATTCAGTTTGTCCTATTTCTTTGCTCTTTCCTCCTGGCTTCACTCATTGAAGAAATTTCAGTTCAAGTATTTAATCTAATACAATTTTGCATGTTATTATTTAATCAGTTTCCACTACCTTCTAAGTGGTGCAATTCAAATCCGAGATCATTTTTACAAAAAATATATTTCCTCATGTCATCTCTTGTGCTTTTATCAATCATCTGAAAAGACGTGTCCTCTGGTTCATGAGCAGTTCTACAACTGGAAACAATAGTTTCTTACTTATTATACTGAAATTCTTAAATATTGTGAACATCTCTATTAAATCTCAGTCTTCTCTGCTCAGGGAGAAGAACTACGAATTTGCCAATCTCACCATATTGGTCTTCATCTTTGGTGCCATTCTAGTAGATCAATGCTGCACCTGTCTAATCATTCCTAAAGGAAGTGTAAATAATTATCCTATCTTACCACTATTTTAAAATGTTTCTTCTGCGTATTTTTGTATCAGAGCATAGTTGCTTCACGTAGAAAGGGGGGAGGATAGTTTGATGTGGGGAGCACTGGTTAGTGTGGAGAAAGAGATGTGTAGGAGAGCTGAACCTGCCTCTTTTGTCGAGGCTAATTCATTACTAACAACTACCTAGATATACTTCTGGATAGTAACCACTGTCGATGGAGTTGCAACCACCTTAGGAGGCTGGGAGAGGTGAGTGAAATGGTTGGAGCTGGATTTTTAGCATAGATCACAACAACGGCTATGGGTCAAGAACTGTATCCAGGCCGTGGTACTGAAGACTGCTAGATCTCCCTAGCCAAGCTATACCGTTACAGCTACAACACTGGCAACTAAACAGTGTTGTGTCCTGTCCATAACAAAACAGGACATAGCCAAATCGGCCAATTACAACTTCATCAGTCTGCTCTCAATCATCAGCAAAGTAATGAGCAAACATTGTCAACAGTGCTATATCTAGTGGCACTTATTCAGCAATAACCTGTTCGTTAATGCTGAATTCTTCTTTAGTATCTGCTGGGACCCCTTAATTCTGGGTACGATTTCAGTCTTAGTCCAAAAAGGACAAAAGAGCTTAATTCTGTAGATGAGAACTGCATTTGATTTGAGGGAGCATTTGACTTGAGTGTAGCATTGAGGAACCCTTGAAAATATTGAAAGGAATTGGAATAAAAAGGAAAAAATTTTATTAATTGTTTGGAGTCATATTTAGCCCAAAGGAAGATGTTTATTGGAGAGCAGTCACCTCAGCCCCAGGACATGCTGTTGGTGTTCTTCAGGGTGGTGTCCCAAGCTCATTACCTTCATCTGTTTCCTCTGTAACCTTCCATCCACATGAAGTCAGGGATATGGATACTTGCTGATGATTTCTATGACACTTCTTTTCAGTTTATAAAACATATTTAGCTGGAGAATTGTTTCTGAATTTGTAAGGACATAGCTAGTAATGGGCTGGACGAGAGATCATTTTCACATTGTTTTCAGGCACAGTAAGAATAGGGTTATTTAATTGATGTATTCAGTAAATTCAATAACTAAAACTTATAAGATTGCATTTTCTGAACATCGGTAGGAAACTATCCAGAAATAGCAAGTTGACCCAAATGGGGCAGTTTTAAATACTCAGAAAGATATAATTGCATACTGTGCACATGTTTCTGGCATGATTACAATGACCTTGTCCTTCTCGTTTATGCAAAGAAACAAATTGCTTTGCATCAATCTGATTAGTTTACAAAATAAAGCCCTTTAACCCTTCCCCAGTTAGACAGAGAGATGTTCTACAATTTTCTTGTACTTTGTTGTGTGATACGAGGAAAGTTGTTAGAATTCAGAACAGGAAATTAAACATTGACAGTGTATGTGGGTCCAAGTTTCTAGCTTTGATTCTTGCTCTAGTGAGTTAGATGATCTCCATTGAGCATTGTTTTAGTAGTACAGTTGGTCTCCAACTTTGCCATCTTGGACTGGAGATAGGGATAGTCAACCCAGGTACCTGTGTCTGATCATTATCTAGTGGCTGCATGTTGGACCATGGGTAAGAGCGAGAATGAACTTTGCAATATCCTCCACAGTTAACTAGGTTATTGACAGTCTCGCTTGTATGTAAACCTCAGACATATGGGCCAGACAGCATGATAACATCAGAGTTCAAACAGTCAGCTATTTTAGGTGAGCAAATGCAAGTATAATCGAACCTCCAGAAGGGTTTGAACATCAGTCTGGGAATGAAGAAGTATACATCTGCCTATCAAGCTGAAAAAGCAACTGTCCCACCCACTCTGCTACATATACAAAACTTGAAGCTCAAGTGTTCCAGCATCATGCCAAGAAGCTCAACCACTTTCACTTAACCTACCTTCAGAGACTTCTGAACTCAGATAGTAGGACAAAAAGACTCAATGTTGAGGTGTTGACCCAAGTTAGTTTGCTAAGTATCCACACTCTATTGATTCACTCGCAACTGAGTTGGAATGGTCTTGTAGCCAGAATGCCCGATACTCACTAATCAAAATCAATCTCATTTGGAGAGTGTTGCATTAGCAACCACTGACAATTTGTGGCATGTGCTGTTACTGATCCCCCATCTTTTACTAGTCCAAAGGGCTGTTCAGTAATCTATGGTGGATGATGGACCAGAAATAAGGCTCAGCAGTTATCTGTCTGTTATCCTCAAAAACAAGGAGTGGTGTATTATATAAAATTATTACATAACAGATCACCTGAATCTTTGGGCATATTGATTACTGTACTACTAAAAGGAGACAGCTAAGACTCCAGTAATGTGCCTCCATTGGGAGACTGAGCCAAAGTCCAACAAACTCCAATCTGTTGGCTGCTCAAACTATTGAAGACTGCCTGATCTGCCTCAGCCGAATGGCTATGTTATGGACAGAGCTTCAATATAGCTTGATCGTTAATGCTTTCATGATCATTCTTCTATAAAATCTTCACCCAATCTTTCCTTTCAACTAACCCAGTTTATACAGTTCATAAAGCTATTTTACATCATAGCATTATACCTTATTGCACCATGTTTCAAACTTTATGAATTTAGTGTTTCGAGAGATTTAACACTGCATCTTCAGTGCATATCTTTCAGGCTTGGTATCCAATTTTGATAGATCTTCTATTTTGCTTAAGAATATCTCCGGTATTTATTTAAATGGGTATATCTGCAAAAGTAGGTATCCCTTCTCATGGAGGTGGATGAGCTTCTATGTAGAGTGCTTTGTGTGTGCCAACCAGTGCTTGCACTTTTCTAGAACTGTTTCCAACTTGTGCATATTCCTTGGAAGTGATCCATTTTTGTACAGATGTCACATTCTTTTATGATGTGACATAAAAAAGGACGCTCCTTTTTTTGTGTGAATAATCTTAGTATCTGATGTCTTGCCTACTTTGTGTGCTGCTTAGCATGAGAATATTTGGACCTATTGAAGATAAAAAGATTCTTTGGCAAGTTTGTTGTTCTCCTTATTTGTTGATTTTATTTTTCTGATTGCTGCTTCCAAGAGAATTCAAAGTTAAATCTTCCTTGGAGTGTACAGGATTTGTAAAGACTGAGCAAAAATTCCAACGATGATGCTGCTAGCTTGTCACATTAGTTCTTTGAGGTGGTACTTTGAGTTCGGTCACATTATATTCACATTAGGTGGTGGGATAACAGAGACCAAATAGGAGATTGTATTTGATGTTAGTCAGCAGGAACTGCTCTTGTAAAATGATCAGTGACTGGTTCAGGAGTGGCATTGGCAGAAGCCTGTAGCACAATCTTTAATGCCAGATTAGCTAAATGTATATTTTCCAGTGCATACACAATACAAATATGACTTTAACATATTTCTTAAAATCGACAAACACTTTTATCGGCTGAGTGGAAATATCCACTCATCATGTCTGTGTTGTAGTGACTGTCCAGGTTCAAGCTAGCCAACCATAAAATGTTGAAATCTCTCTGGATTTCCAAAAACCACCCTTTTGCCTCCTCGGTCACATATGATGCCACAAAACGCAGAGCTGAAGATTTTTTTTTACTTTACTCAGATTTCAGGTAGTAGGGCCCCAATATTTACATGGGGCAGGAGATGTGCCATAGTGGAATTGTGGACTGTGTGTAGAATTGAATAATAGGAACTTATTGGAGTTTTCTTCCCTGCTTCTGGCCAGCCAGGATGAGAGGAGAGTTGTGCTGGCATAGCCAGGGAACAATGCAGAGGGGTGGGAGGGAGAGATAGAGCGTAGGGAATGGGCATCATGATATGAAGGGCTGGTAGTGTGAGGGGTTGAGGTGCTTTGTTCTGCAAGGGATGACGAGTGAGATTCAGACCGTTAATTTTGATGGAGATGGGCACTGAATGGTGTGCTGCTTTTAAGCCCATGGAAGAGTTGCTTTTGATGCCAGAAAAACTCAAATATATCTTTTATTGTAACTACAACCTGTGGCCACGATCACAGTTTTTATTGATGAACAATTAGCTGAACATAATTGTTTTACCACATTAGTGATGAAAGGAGGAAAAAAGAAGAGAAAAGCATTGTTTCTGTTATTCTCTGTAGTTCTATTTTACTTTTCGGTCATAAAAGTATTGTTTTATAGATCTGCATTTTTCTGCCTTTAAGAAACAATTGCTTCATTATGGCAATACTGGTTACACTCCTGTTTGTCTCTTTGCTTTTGAAAAGAACTTTCAAGTCTAAAATCATATTGGTGTACAATTTTCTTGAAAAATCGATGAATTAAATGATCACGCTATTATTATGTTTAAAACAGACCATTTGCAGCAAGGAAGAATTGCCCCAGGAATGATGAAACAACACAAATTTCTGAACAGTTTAGGCTATTTCTGCATTATCTTATGAAAACTGGAGCTTATCATCAATCATACTATATGAATTTTCACTGATAAAACAAATTAAACTTGCCATAGAATGTTAGGGCCCATATTTCACATCTTAAGACTGAATGGCGTGATTTAATATTTCTGCAGAGTGGCTGTGCAAGGGAATAATTGAAACTGTGCAGCCTCACACCTGCATGTCATAAATTATTCCCACAGGATTTTAAACTTCATTTTTTTGTTCTTAATTTAATTTTTTTCCCTCTCAATCTAAACTTTCCTTCCTACTTTTTCTGTATGCAACTTGATACTTGGCTCCTTGTCCTTTTCCTGTGTTCCAGTGTCTTCCAGGTCCTAGTATTTAATTAGTTCAAGAAATAGACTGTTAATGCTGTTGATTGTTAGCTTGTACCTTTGGGCTAAGGGTCCATATTGATGATCTGGGGTGAATACTCTGCTCCAGTGAATGTTGCTAATTTTAAATGTGGGAGTAAACTGCTCATCAGAGTTATGTTACAAGCTAATTTTGGATGAACTCTGCCTTTTAGCCCTTTATTATCTATTATAAAAACCACGTCTTTTTATGTTTCTCTACTTCTTTGATTGTTTACCAAAAATATGAAAAGAATACAGCTTTATATCAAGAAAATTGTGGAAGATGGTATTGCAGTTTTGAACTCACTTTGAGTTTTATTTGCACAGTTGTTTTGTTCAAGTTATAGGTGAGGATTGTTGCACTAATTGGCAACAATCAGTTTTGTTCAGAGACAACCTGTTGATTTGGATTTTCAATCCGGTTTAGTTGTGTGAGTCAGGAGTGCTGGGTATGGCATCTGGACAAGTAGACAGTCTATGTGTGAGCAATACAGTCACACATAGCCTCCAGATTCTAAAAAGACAACATCTGCCATCTCTCCTTGCAGAGAAGTGACAAAGTATTGGAGTATACCTAGCTATTCTTACTCGCTATTTACTGTTGCTGTCTCTAACCCGTGACTGAGAGACTGAACAATTAGTGTGCCAATTGCTCTGTGTCTGCAGTAAAGAATTGAAAGGACTTAGTAACAAGATAAGAAATCAAGAGGACGTCAAAGAAACAAAACAACACATCAGTGATTCTACTAAGGTCCCCTAATATATTTTTCTCCATCCATAACATATTTTTGTTTGTTTTTTGATATCTGTCTGCCTATGTACATAAGAGTTTAAGAAGATGTAGAGTTTAATTAAAAAAGTTATAAGTTGATATTTCAGATTGTTTGCCTGTAGTTAGAATGAATCTATTTGTAATAAATAGTAGTTTCTAAGTATAAAAACCTTGTCAGTGTTTTTGAATAATCTGAGTTCGTTAGACAAGAAAATTGGGGATTTAAATAATTTGATTGAATCTTTAACTTTCGTGATGATCTCAGGAATAGTGGGGATTCCATATCAGTGTGGGTTCTCAAGTGGATTGTGACAGTATTTTATCTTTCCATGACAGCATTTAAGAAAAGATCAAAATCCTTGTAGCCCTACCAGACATTAGGGCTGCTGTCTCATTAGAGAGAGCTGACTGATGGTGGTTTGGCCTGAAGGTCTGCACACCTCGGGTACGGGGTGAAGGAGAGTCTTTCGTAGTAACCTCATCTGGGTGCAGGTATTGAACCAATGCTATATGCACTACTCTGCATAAGTGGTCTGCCATTGGGCCAATTGAACTAATCTTTGATATATATTGTAAATAACTGGGACTGAAACACTGATCCCAGTGGTACTCCACTTTTCAACCCCTGCTATTTTGAGTCAAATTATTTATTCTCACAGTCTGTTCATCAATTCTCAATCAGTGCCAGTATATTACCACCAAGCCCATAATGTTGCACAATAACCCCTCAAATGGATCTTTATGAAAAGCTTTCTGAAAATCCAAATATACCACATCCCCTGGTTCACCCTTGACTATTCTACTACAATAATCTCCTTGGTATCCGGTATGTATGGAGAATGAGAGTTGCCACTTACATGAATACATGATTTGCGGTGAGAACGACTCATTGATGCAGGCAGTGAGGTTATGTCTGAAGGGATGAGAGAGAGAGATGACCAAACAATTAGTTCTCAGAGCGAGAAAGCCTACTAACATTGATTGCTGGTTGAATGAAACTTCTGGACAATGGGTTACTGGATAATGGAGATTTTACGGTAGTTACATCCTCAAAAAAATGCAATTAAGTTTGTCAAATAAAATTTTCCTTTCACAAATTGGTGTTGGCTTTGTGTAATATTCCTAGTACGTTTTCTGAAGTAACCTGTTATCCACTCTTTCATAAAAGACTCCAGCATTTTCCTTACTATTGATGTTGGGCTCACTAGTCTGTAGAACCCAGTTTTGTCCCTCCTTCCTTTTTAAAATAGTAGATTTACATTTGCTAGCCTTGAGTCTGCTGGGCCTCTTCAAGGATATACAGACTTTTGGAAGTTGACAACCAATGTTTCAATGGTCCCTTTCTTTATTACCCTGGCATGTAAATTATCGGTTGCTGGGAATTCTTTCACTCCTATTAATTTCTTCAGAGTTTTTTAAAAAAAACTAATACTAATTTCCTTCAATCCTTTGGGAATAGGGAAAGAAAAAGGCAAAGAGTGTCGGTAATGATTATGTAGAATGTTACAGTGCTGCTGAACAAAAATGCATTGGAGAGGTCAAGTACAGAGCCTCTGTCTGGTTAGACATACCATTACACAAAAGGGGTTATTTGATAAGTCACCAAATACAGAAGAACCTTGATTATCGAAACGACATGGGCAGGGAGTATTTTGCTGAGATAATCACATTTTTGGATAATTGAATGCCAGATAACACAGTTTAGCCAAGCATCGGGACCTTGCCACCTTGTCCAGATAATCCAAAATTTGGATATTCAAATGCTGGACGATCGAGGTTCCTCTGTAATGGGAAAGGTATAGAGGAGCAAGCTCTCAGGGAAATAACAGTGGTGAAAGAACTATTGTGTGATGATGACTGGAGATTTAATTAATCTAATGTCGACTTCAGATAACATAGTAAAGGGCAGAGAGGGGGACATTTTCTGTACCTTCAGGTGATATGTTTCTGGACCAAATGTGAAAGAGGTATTGCTGAATCTGTTGCTGGAGAATGGAGTGGATTCAAGTCTTAGTAGTGAGTGGTGATCATTGTATCATGTTTTTAAATTAGGTACAAAAGGACAAGGAACAATCTACACTAAAAATATTAAAATGTAGGAGGATTGATTTCATTGGGATAAGAATATATCTGTGCCAAATGCGTTAGCACCAAAGCAGGCGATACAACAATCAAGCGATTGCTCTGCCTTTTAAGGTGGTGATGGTTCAGGTACCAGCATAGAATAGATATAGCATCAAAAGAGATCATTCATCCCATTATGTCCTTGCCAATTCTATGCGAAGCAACTCAGGTAGCCCCATTGTGGGTAGCCCCATTGTGCTATCATTCCCCCACCCCATTTCCAATCTTGCATTTATTTTCTGCTTCCTCTGAAAGGTCATGATTTGAATTTGTCTCGATTACATGCTTGGGAGTGCCTTCCACATCCTAACCATGCAGTATTTAAAAAAAAAGACCTCATGTTACCTTTGATTCTTTGACCATTCACTGACTGGTTCTCAGCTCTCCTGCCAATGGAACAGTCTCTCTCCATCTACTATTTTTCATGATTTTCAATAGCTCAATAAAATTGTCTTTTCTTGAGGAGAAGAAAGAGAACAATCCCATCTCTTCCAATCTGTACTTGTAACTGAAGTCTCTCATTCCTGGGAGCATTTTTGTGAACATTCTCTGCACCTTCCCCAATGTTTTCACATTCTGACTGAAATGAAGTGCCCAGAATTGTGAACAATACTCCAGTTGATGCCGAATCAGTGTTTTATAAAGATTCACCAACGCATTATGCTTTTGTTCTCAGTGTCTTATTGATAAAAGCCAAGTTCTGGTTAGACTTGATGTTTTTCTAACCAGCCCTATCATATGATTCAATGATTTGTACATATATAGCCCCAGGTCCTTCTGCCCCTCATCCCTCTTAAGATTGTATACTTTATTTAGTATTGCCTTTCTGTGTTCTTCCCACGAAACTGTATCACATCATACTTTTGTGCAAAAAGAATTCATCTGCCACACATTCACCCATTCCATCACTTTATGTCCTCTTAAAATCTATCACTAACTTCCTCACAGTTTACAATATTACTAAGTTTTGTGTCTATTGCAAGATTTGAAACTCTGCCTGCACTCCCAAATCTGAAGTTATTGAATATTATAATAAATGTCAAGACCATTTCTTTGAAATGTTGAAAAGTTCCAGTTCATGTGTTCTCTCGTATTTTATTTTAAACTGAGCAGAAGAATCAAGGGTTTGAATTATGCATCTGGAAATATTTAACATTTGAATATTAGAGTACTGCCCTATTGGTTCTGCAGTGTTTAGTCCCTTGCAGTGATTCTGTGGTACTGTGCTGTGATTCCTCACATATCAAATTATTGATCTTGACCATGTCATCCAGAGGAAGTGCTGAGTAGAGACTACTGCTACTCTGCAGGAAGTGAGAAAGTATCAGTTGCTGAATGAACTCTCACTCGTCTCCCGATTACCAGGTAAAGTTCCTTTGTCTTATTTGTGGAAAAATATAACTGGGAGCAAATAAAGTATAATGGAACAGGAAGAAATTATGTGTTTTTACTCCGGCTTGACATCAAATGATTTATTTGTTTTATGTTAGAGTATCTAGAAGCTGTTTGCTTGTGCTGTTATCTCTGGAAATGCAGGCTAGTCACTGAAATATGCAAAAAGCTCAATAGTCTTTTAACTAAACTTGAAAGAAATGTTCTTTCATCAAATACTGAATTTGTTTTTTCACAAATCAAAACTTGGTGGATGTTTGCTGTGCAAGTGCTGATTGAATTCATTAGACATTGTGCAAAGGCTGTCAGCTCAGGACGATGTGGTTCATCTTTCTTAGAGTTTCAGAACATGCCCAAGAAATTTTAAGTCAAATCATTAACATTGGCAGTAGAAACAATCATGGAATTCCTGCTAAGGAAGATAATGGAAGAATATCATGAAACAAAATGCATGAACAGTCACTGCACCGGTACCTTTCCACTCCAAGCCCACCATTTTAGCCTGGATGTAGTTCAGTCCAATGAGGACTGCTTGTATTGCCATCTGAAAATCTTCGTCGATATGGGAAGGGGACCTTAATAAGCCTTTAGATTACTTTTCTTTTATGGTTGGATGTCAGCCCAACCCCAAGCCAATCTCTAAACATGGTCCAGGTTTGTGGTAAGGAAAGAGCACTGCAGCAGATTGAATTGCAGATTCACTTGCCTCTAATCTACTTCAACCTTTTTAAAAATTCTGCACCTCATCCTTGTACCATCAGGCAATGGGAGCAGCTGTTCCTTGTCTGCTTTATCAAAACCTGTTCTCAAATCTCTCCTCAATCTCCTTTGCTCCAAGGAGAATAGATCGAACTTCTCCAATCTAATGTCGCAGCTGAAAACCTTCATCCCTGGAATCATTATTTATTTTATTTATTTATTTATTGACTTAATTGTCGCATGTATTGAGGCACAGTGAAAAGCTTTGTCTTGTGAGCAATAGAGGCAGATCACAGAGTTAAGTAGCATGAGTAAGTAAAGAATAGGTAAACAATGGCAAAAACAAAAATACAGGTACAGGTGAATGTTAGGAGTTTGAGAGTCCATTCAGTATTCTAACAACAGTAGGATGGAAACTGTTTTGAAACCGGCTGGTGCGTGTGTTCAGGTTTCTGTACCTTCTCCCCGATGTTAGAGGTTGCAGAAGAATATTGCCAGGGTGGGATGGATCTTTGAGAATGCTGGCTGCCTTTCCTTGACAGTGGGCCTTGTAGATGGATTCCACAGATGGGAGGTTGGTCTTTGTGATTGTCTGGGCCGAGTTTCTGTAACCGTCTCTGATCTTGAGTGGTACAGTTGCCATACCAGATAGTGATACATCCAGACAGAATGCTTTCGATGGCACACCTATAAAAATTGGCAAGGGTATTCACCGTCATGCCAAATTTCCTCAGCTGCCTGAGGAGGAAGAGACATTGTTGGGCCTTTGAAACCAGAGCATCCACATGAAGAGTCCAAGAGAGCTTGTTGTGGATGGTCATTCCCAGGAGCTTGACACACTTCACTCGTTCCAATTCTGTGCTGTTAAAGTGTTGGAGGGAATGGGAGGGTGGGCGGGCATTAAAATCTCTTCTGCTCTCTCTCTCAGGGACTCTCCCATCCCATCCCAGGAAGGCTGAGGGATCCCCCAATAGAATCCTTTAAAGTTATTAATGGGTTTAAGTAGAATGGATACAGGGAGAATGTTTCCACTTTGTAGGTGGGTAGGGGAGATCAATATAAAAATCTATTATTTTATTGTATAGTTTGATGCCACAGGATGAAGTTGAGTTCAAGACAGACTCATAAAGGAGAAAGCAAAGTCATGGAATGTCTTCAGGCTTAGATGTCAAAGTAACACAATTTATAGTACAACACTAGTATGGCAGTATTAATATTAATGATAGATATACCAGGCCCTGACTTCTTATTATGTTAAGTAAAGACTAATCCATCTTTGTACATTCATGTTCACATGAAATCAAAACTCTCTCTTGCAAGCATTTTACAGAGTATTCCGTAATGTTCTAACTCCATTCTAAATGCTTTATTTAGGCTCGGTAACGTGCAACTCTGTGATGCCACCACAAGATTGCTGTAGGGTTCTCATACCCTTATGCAATAGACACCAAACAAATTTCAGTAGTGTGTGTCAGAAATGTCTTTATCTAAACAGCGGTGATAATGTTGAATTCATTACCATACAGACTAATTGAAACAAATAGTATTGATGCATTTAAGGGATAGTTGGGCAGATTTATGAGGAAGAAGGAATGCAGGGCAACTATGATAGAGTTGGATGAAGAAAATGGGAGAAGTCTTGAATGGGGCATCAATGCTGGTTAGATCGAACAGCCTGTGTTTTTTTCCATAGGTGCCATGTAATCCAATAATGATTGAGACTCCCAAAAGATAGTTCTACATATGGACCACTCCCGTTTGCTCTTACTCAGTATATTGAACATTATCTTAGCAACAATTTACCTCTGTGTAGTAAAGACAAGCAACAGCCCCCTTACTCTGCTGATAGTCGAACTGGTCGTAATTTGACATACCTGCCAATTCTCATGGTTCCTCTTGTGCAGAGACAAGCATCATAATGTTTGGCACACCAGGTCTCCCTCAGGCTTTAGATTACCAACATTATTTGTTAAGATAGATTAGGTAGATGCCAACTAACAAGGACAAAATTATGCATGTACTGTAATTTGTTTATCTTAAATCATGCTTTTTATCAGAAAAGATCTTAACGCTTCACTCATTCTCATAATCAGGAACAGTTATGCCTTTCTGCTTGTCTCAGTTCATTAGATGCATTGCAAGACAGACATTCACTAAAGAAACCTTCATATTGGCTCCCTTTAAATTGCTGAAGCCTAATTAAAGTGAACATAGATCAAAAGGGATAAAAGCACAATAGTTAATGAGATATTCACAATCACAATAATTAACTTGGCAGTTATTTTTAATTGATCTGCTCAGACATGTTATTACACATTGCTGGAGTAGGTAGACTTGAGGTCTCCTCAGCAGAGGCCTCACCTTCATTCCCCTACGCCCTCGAATCAATGAGTTCAACACGCGGCGAGATATTGAACAATTCTTCCGCCGCCTTCGCCTCCGTGCCTACTTTCACAACCAAGACTTCCGCCCACCCTCTGACGACCCCTTCTCCCGCATCCAATGCACCCCATCCACCTGGACACCCCGTATTGGCCTCTTACCCTCCCTCGATCTATTTATAGCCAACTGCCACCGCGACATTAACCGACTCAACCTGTCCACCCCTCTTACCCACTCCAACCTCTCACCCTCAGAACGTGCAGCCCTCCACTCCCTCCGCTCCAATCCCAACCTCACCATCAAACCGGCAGACAAGGGAGGCGCGGTAGTAGTTTGGCGCACCGACCTTTATACCGCTGAGGCCAAACGCCAACTCGTGGACACCTCCTCTTATCGCCCCCTCGACCACGACCCTACCTCCCACCACCAAACCATCGTCTCCCAGACCATCCATAACCTCATCACCTCAGGGGATCTCCCATCCACCGCCTCCAACCTCATAGTCCCATAACCCCGCACCGCCCGTTTCTATCTCCTGCCCAAAATCCACAAACCTGACTGCCCCGGCCGACCCATTGTCTCAGCCTGCTCCTGCCCCACCGAACTCATCTCCGCATACCTTGACACGGTTCTGTCCCCTTTAGTCCAAGAACTCCCCACCTACGTTCGGGACACCACCCACGCCCTCCACCTCCTCCAGGATTTTCGCTTCCCCGGTCCCCAATGCCTTATTTTCACGATGGACATCCAGTCCCTGTACACCTCCATCCCCCATCACGAAGGACTTAAAGCCCTCCGCTTCTTCCTTTCCCGCCGCACCAACCAGTACCCTTCCACTGACACCCTCCTTCGACTGACTGAACTGATCCTCACCCTGAATAACTTCTCTTTTCAATCCTCCCACTTCCTCCAAACTAAAGGAGTTGCCATGGGCACCTGCATGGGCCCCAGCTATGCCTGTCTCTTTGTAGGATATGTGGAACAGTCCATCTTCCGCAACTACACTGGCACCACCCCCCCACCTTTTCCTCCGCTACATCGATGACTGTATCGGCGCTGCCTCGTGCTCCCACGAGGAGGTTGAACAGTTCATCAACTTTACTAACACATTCCATCCCGACCTCAAATTCACCTGGACTGTCTCAGACACCTCCCTCCCCTTCCTAGACCTTTCTATTTCTATCTCAGGCGACCGACTCAACACAGACATCTACTATAAACCGACTGACTCCCACAGCTATCTGGACTACACCTCCTCCCACCCTGCCCCCTGTAAAAACTCCATCCCATTTGCCCAATTCCTTCGTCTCCGCCGCATCTGCTCCCAGGAGGACCAGTTCCAACACCGCACAGCCCAGATGGCCTCCTTCTTCAAGGACCGCAGATTCCCCCCAGACGTGATTGACGATGCCCTCCACCGCATTTCCTCCACTTCCCGCTCCTCCGCCCTTGAGCCCCGCTCCTCCAACCGCCACCAAGACAGAACCCCATTGGTTCTCACCTACCACCCCACCAACCTCCGTATACAACATATCATCCGCCGTCATTTCCGCCACCTCCAAACGGACCCCACCACCAGGGATATATTTCCCTCCCCTCCCCTACCAGCGTTCCGCAAAGACCACTCCCTTCGTGACTCCCTCGTCAGGTCCACACCCCCAACCAACCCAACCTCCACTCCCGGCACCTTTCCCTGCAACCGCAGGAAATGTAAAACTTGCGCCCACACCTCCTCCCTCACTTCCCTCCAAGGCCCCAAGGGATCCTTCCATATCCGCCACAAATTCACCTGTACCTCCACACACATCATCTATTGCATCCGCTGTACCCGATGTGGCCTCCTCTACATTGGGGAGACGGGCCGCCTACTTGCGGAACGCTTCAGAGAACACCTCAGGGACGCCCGGACCAACCAACCCAACCACCCCGTGGCTCAACACTTTAACTCTCCCTCCCACTCCACCGAGGACATGCAGGTCCTTGGACTCCTCCACCGGCAAAACATAACAACACGACGGTTGGAGGAAGAGCGCCTCATCTTCCGCCTGGGAACCCTCCAACCACTAGGGATGAACTCAGATTTCTCCAGTTTCCTCATTTCCCCTTCCCCCACCTTGTCTCAGTCGGTTCCCTCAACTCAGCACCGCCCTCCTAACCTGCAATCTTCTTCCTGACCTCTCCGCCCCCACCCCACTCCGGCCTATCACCCTCACCTTGACCTCCTTCCACCTATCACATCTCCATCGCCCCTCCCCCAAGTCCCTCCTCCCTACTTTTTATCTTAGCCTGCTTGGCACACTCTCCTCATTCCTGATGAAGGGCGTATGCCCGAAACGTCGAATTTCCTATTCCTTGGATGCTGCCTGACCTGCTGTGCTTTAACCAGCAACACATTTTCAACTAGGTAGACTTGAACCCAGGACCTCTAGCTCAGAGGTAGGAGCACTACCACTGCACCACACAAGCCACTTGTCAGGATTTCCTGGTAGATAATGGTCAGGTGTAGCAAAATGATTTGCTTTATCTCCTCGCAGCTAGATCACAACATTAAATGACATGTCACCTATAAAAACCTGGCAGTTGACATTTGTCAGACCAGTGATCATACATTTTTTCCATTTGAAGTGGCATTGATGCACAATTTGGGATGTACCGACAACAAACTATAAATTACCAAAAGTGGCCATCACATTGCCAGCAATCAAAATTTCATTAGGTAATACATTTTCAAACATTTTTCATTATTCATAATATTGCTAATTCATTGCACAGCTACCATTTATTTTTACAGTAAGCAGACCTTGCACTTAAAATGATACAAATCATGTACTTTGCCAAAGGGAATACTAACATATTTGTAATCTGCCAGTTGGCCCGTTGGCTACCAAATGATGTTTACGTGTCCAGAGTTGGCTACCAAATGATGTTGCCTCCTCTGCAGTCAATTCAATCACTGTGCCACTTCCCCAGTCAACATTTTCATCAATGTTTTTGTGAACGTTGGTCAAGTTTCTCAATTTTTTAATAGTCAAGTCTTCCTTTCTAATATACTCTTGAATCAAGCACAGACTATCTAGAGATAATGAATGAGGTTCATGCACACTTTCAGGAAACTGGGAGGGATGTGGAATTTTGTTCCCAATGAGGATTTTCAATACTTCATTCAACATCATTATCTTGATTGCAAACTATAGGTTCCTGCCATTGTCCTGACTTAATACAAAATAGAACATTACAACATTGCCCAGCACTTTTCAAAGCGGTAACAGCAAAACAAACTCCGGGAGTCTAGAACAGATGCTTTTGGGAGTCGAAGCCATGTTATTGGAGATCTCGAACTGGGAGAGTCCACAGACCAGAGTGGGATTGAATTGGGGCAGATCTGATGAGGAGCTATAATAGGTGGTAGGACAAATTGAAAAGATTGGGAGGTATTTGAGAATGGGAAGTTGGTGAATTAGTGTATATTGAATCCAATAAGTATTGGAAGGCATTGAGCTACTGGATCCTGCAGTAGTCCCCTCCAATAGATGTCAGGTTTATCAAGGCCCAGAAAACCTGACCAGTCATGATGACATTTAAAATGGTGGTTAAATGTGAGACATGTAATCTCATTATGATATTTAAAGAGCTGACTCAGCTGTGTCTAAATTGAAAGGAAACATATTTGGAGTGTGTTTTTTAACATCTTAGCACCTCAGCTGACACCAACTCTCCCATTTTGCTGGCTACAATTCCATCCACTGCTTCTGCTGCTTGGTTTTTAATGCATAGCTCTTCAAGCAAAGGCTGTGATCTCTGCCCTGGTCAAGGTGCGCTTTTCCAGCAACACATTTTTCAGAAGGTGAAACAGTTTGTCAATTATCCAAAGCAGCAGTTGTAAACGTTCCAACATTCCTTTTCTCCAATGAGAACTTAACTGGTTTAAGTATTCGGTCCAGATACTCTGGCTTTTTGGCCCATTGACTCCACGTTAGTCTCATTCCTTCACTCTGTTCCTGCAGCCCTACAAGTTCATTTCTCTCAAGTATCCATCCAATGTTGTTTTGGCATCATTGATCATTTCTGCTTCCACCACCATCATAAGCAGTGAACTCCATGGCATTACCATTTGTTGTGTGGAAAGATTCTTTCTCACATGCCCACCATCCCATGTCCACAGTGGTAAAGCTATGTCCCCTATTACTTGTGCTCTAAGCTAATGGAACAGCTTTCCTTTGTCTACTTTATCTAAACCTGTCATAATCTTGTGCATCTCGATTAAATCTCCATTGTTGCAAGGAAAGCACCTCAGCTTCTCCATTATAAATTTATAGCTAAAATCCTGCATCTCTGCAACCATACTGGCAGGTCTCTGAACCTTCTGAAGTGCCCTCATATCTTTCCCAAAGTATGGTGACTAGAATGGTTGTAATGCTCTTGCTTTCTCGGAGTTTTATTGAGATTAAGCATAATTTTACTGCTTATTTACTCAATACCACTGCCTGTGAAGCCTGTGAGTTTAAAAAAAATTGGTCATGGAATGCGGGCATAGACATAGAGATGTAGATACAGAAACGGATGCTTTGGTCCAACTCCTCCATGTTGACCAGATATCCTAAATTGATCTAGTCCCATTTGCCAGCATTTGGCCCATATTTCTCCAAACCCCTCCTATTCAGATGCCGTTTAAATGTTGTAATTGTACCAGCCTTCAGTACTTTCTCTGGCAACTCATTCCATACACACACCACCCTCTGCGTGAAAAAGTTGTCCCTTGGGTCCCTTTTAAATCTTTCTCCTCTTACCTTAAACCTATGCCCTCAAATTTTGGACTCCCCTACCCTGGAGAATCATCCTTGACTATTCACCCTATCCATGCCCCTCATGATTTTATAAACCTCAATAAGGTCACCCCTCAGCCTCCGACACTCCAGACAAAATACCCGGGCCGACTCAGCCTCTCCCTATAGCTCAAATTGTCCAACCCTGGCAATGTCCTTGTAAATCTTTTCTGAACCTTTTCAAGTTTAACAACATCCCTCCTATAGGAGGGAGACTAGAATTAAATGTAGTATTCCAATTGTCTAGGCCAGCATTTATTGTCCATCCCAATTTGCCCAGAGGGTCTATCGGTGTCAACAACATTGCTGTGTGTCTGAAGTCACCTGGAGGCCAGACCAGGGAATGAAGGCCGATTTCCTTTTGAAAGGACATTAGTTAACTGGATGGGTTTTTCTGACTATCGATAGTGGTTGGCATTAGACTTGTAATTCCAGATTTTTTACTGAATACAATTTTTAAACAAAATTCTTTTGTGGGATGTGGGTGGCACTGGCTGGCCAGCATTTATTGCCTGAGGCGGGTTGACCTTGAGAAGGTGGTTGTGAGCTGCATCTTGAATTGCTACAATCTACTTGCTGTAGGTTGACCCAACATTGCTTTTAGGGAGGGAATTCCAGGATTTTGATCCTGCAAAAGTGAAGGAACGGTGATATATTTCCAAGTCAGGATGGTGAGTGGTGTTCCTATGTATCGGCTGCCCTTGGAAATACCACCATCTGCAAATTCTCTTCCACTGTCTGTAAGGGTGGGATTTGGACATGGGTTTCCAGACATTACCTGGGTTTCTGGATTCTGAGGAAGCATTACCAGACTTGAAATGTTTACTCTGAATTCTCTTCACAGACCTGTTAAGCTTTTCCAGCAACTTCTGCTTGTGTTTCTTACTTACAGCATCTGTGATTGTTTTGGTTCTTTACTCTGGATTATCATCTTTTGCATTTATACAGCCACAAAAACTCCATGAAAGTACTTTCTTCTGGCGTAACTATTGAATATAAGTGATATTTGATTTGCAAAGCTTGAATAATGCAAATGTTTTCTTCTTACAAACTGTTGTCCTGTTTCAGTGCTTTTTTTTATCGAATGTTGGCAGGACCTTGCATTAAGAGTGACAGAGTCATACAGCACGGAAACAGATCTTTGGTCCAACATTTCCATCCTGACCGGACATCCCAATCTGACCTCGTCTCATTTGCAAGCATTTAGCCTGTATCCCTCTAAACCCTTCCTATTCAAAAATTTATCCAAAAGCCTTTTACATTTTATGGAGGTGCTGGCATTGGACTGGGGTGGGCAAGGTTAAAAATCTCACAACAACAGGTAACAGTCCAACAGGTTTACTTGGGAGCACAAGCATTAGGAGCATTGCCCTTTTGTCAGGTCGCTAGTGGAGCAGGATCATACGACATGTCCTATGTCCATTTGCTACCCGATGAAGGAGCAACGCTCCAAAAGCTTGTACTTCCAAATAAACCTGTTGGACTATAACCTGGTAGTGTGTGGTTTTTAACTTTTAATTGTTTGAAATGTATCCATCTCCACCACTTCCTCTGGCAGCTTGTTAGCGAGTCATAGGTTGCAAACTCAAATTCCAAGTATATATTTGGGGCTCCCACTCTCTAGCTTATCATTTTAAATGATGTCTGATATTTGATATGTGGAAGAGAGATCTTTTAAATTAAAACATCGGTAATTCCAAGCTTAGCAAGGATAAAAATGGTTGTGTTTCATCACTATCTTAGGAATGGTTTCTAGGAAGTTTTTAATTTCCTTTCATTTATAGCATGTCACTTACGCTGATTACAGAATGCAGTAAATAGTGTGATATTGTTGTGTAGGATTCGTTCATTTGTGATTTAAACACAAAACCTTCATACAATCCGTAATGCTATCATGTTAGTTAGTATCTTGAGTTAAGTGCCTCAATCAGGACAACTCTAAGACCAGGAACATTCACAACTATAATTTAACATGACATTACCTGGGAAAGATTTTACTTGCATCCTGTACTCTGAAGGTTTATAGACTCATTTGGATTGGTAATGTTGCATTTCGTGACAACAGATACATGCGAGTATATTTACTTAAGCTCTCCCTGGATAGCACTGATATGCTTAAGGAATGTGATTTGCATCTTCCAGCTACCTAATAATTTTTCCTGATTAAACCCTTTACATTTTGCATACTTGTTGTTGCATATCTGATCAGTGACATTAACTAGTGTAATTTGTCTTGGTACCGTTTTGTTCCAAGTTTTCCCACGGTTATGCTCTTGCAATGGAAGCAAAAAAAGTTTGAAAATGCTTCCCAAGGTAATTTATTTTAATGTACATATTTCATGTTAAAGTCTATTGTTGCAGATGTAAGTTTCCCTAAGAATTAACTGGAAAACGTAACTTAGGATGGAGCAACTGTTATCATCACAGTGCGTTGTTGTTTGTATGCCTGACACCAGACTCCTGAAGGAACTGCTCTGTTCAGAACTCAGTTCCAGCAAAAGACTCCCAAGAGAACAGTGGAAATGCTTTAGGAATGACCCCAAAGCATCTGTGAAGAAGCCAAATGTCCGTGTCGACTCATGGGAGTCTCTGTCCTGTGACCAAAAATGAAGAAAGTGCTTTCGGGAAGGCACTGAATACATCAAGAGACTTTGTTGGGAACACACAGAGGCAAAGTTGAGGTATTTGTGAAAGAGCACAAATCTCTTAACAACTCATCCAAGCATCCCTTGCCCCACATGTGGCAAAGTCTATAGATCGCACATTGAACTTATCAGCTATCTCAGAACCCATTGGACTAGAATGGAAATGTGTTTTTTTTCTCAATTTCAAGGGACTGCCTAAGAGAAAGAGAAATTCCGTGCAATAGTTGTTTACAACGATATAAAGCTGTTGTAACTTTGAAAATTTTATGGGCATGTTTCAACCTTGATAATATTAATGGGGTAAAATGTAAAACTGTTTGATGTATTCTAAAGATGAAATTGCAATTTTGCAAAGTACAAAATGCAGATTTTGCAGAAAAAAACAGAATTGAAATATCCTACCTCCAGCATTGGTAGCAGTTTGATCTGAATTAATAAGAGGACCTGCACCACTGGAAATTTGTTAACCACTCTTTTTCTGAACTGGATTTTGCAGAACCTCTTTATTGTTGTGCTTTTTGTAAAACCATTGTTCAGGGAAGAAATTTGAAAATTTTGGGAGAGGGAAGCCTTTCCAGATAAATTACAGATGAGTGTTTGAGCTAATTTTGTTTTATGTTTGGCATTTCTTTTATATGATAACCTGCAGCTTGAGCAGCACCTCCCTACACTCAGGGAAACTTAAACTACCAAGTCACCAAACAGCCTGCTAACCAGAAATGGAAATATATTTTGCATTGGTTACAATCTGAAGTGGATCTACATGAATAGTAGCCACTTATTTTAATGTTCAGAGAAACTGCCTGTGTATGAAGCTTAAAGAGTTCAGATTTCTTCAACCCTTTCAGATATGAACAACAAATTTGTTTTACTGTTAAATTTGAAACATGCTGATTATCTGGTGTACTTTCATTTTAAATAATAGGTTTTTCCACTTCACATGTTTGCTTCCTGATACTAGTCAGTCTACTGTTAGTTGTGTAATGTGGGTTTAATAAATGAGCTATCTTTCATTCTCGTACTCTTATCAAAATAGATGATGCCAGTAGGAATTGTATTTGACTTTGTTTGCAATCAAATTTTAAGTCCCAAAATGAAATATGAATTTCTAGACTAAAGCTGGAAGCATTTAACTACATTATGTCTAATAAAAAAAGAGCATTTCAAATGCATTGGATCAAGAACCTGAATAACCAACTGAATTGGGACCAGACACACAGCTATGCACAGTTGAATCATTTTAATGAAAATGATAAGAGTTGAAGCAGCATGGTAGAATGAGTATGCCGGTGTAGCAGCAGGGAAGTTGTGGTGACATGGAGATGTAGGATGCAGGTTGGCACCCACGATTCCTACACAGTTGTATGTCTCATTATTTTAAATCCACGTAACCCCTCAACTGGCATTTTTATTTCCGAAGGCCTCATTAAAATAATGAGCTATTTTAGAAATGAAAGCAATAAAAATTGGTTTGTTTTTAACAACCTACAAATAACAGTGTAATGAAGTGCATTTGTCTTTGATTTACAACTGAGAGAACTCTGGTTGTATGTTGGAAAGTCTAGCTGAAATCTCCTTACTTTGCTGTTCTGCTGATGTGGTAAAGAATATTATCATGGTTTCCTCGCCTCTTTTGCCAGGAGTATAGTCAATAAATCTGTGGCTATTGTTAAATGCTGGTTGATGTCCTGTGGCACTGCTCACAGCAAATCAGACGATCCTGTGGTACGTGATACCATAGGATGACTACACCACCTGGTGCCCTGTAATCTGCAACTACAGTGCCACCAAGATCTGGTTACATAGTGAATTTGCATGAAACCTGATGACATGGACAATTATAATGTTGGATACTGAGGTGAAAAAACAGACCAACTGTTGTGACAATAGGATTTGGAGATTCAGAGCAGTTAGTGTATCAACTGAACTTTCACGATAGAATGTCATTTTTCAAAAACAAGCATTCCACATAACCACTATGGGATTTTAAGCAGGGTATCTGACAGAAGAGTTTCCAATTGATTGACCAGGAACATTAAGTGACTGGCATTCTGTTTCAATTTGCCAAATGAAGCCTCTCAAAAGACGTTAGCAACTTACATCAGGCACAATGTGGCTGGAAATGTGATCCCAGTGTAAAAGAAAAATAGCTGTAAATTATCTTGAAGTTCTGTGACATGATTACTTGAGGATGAACATTGGTGCCCATGGTAGAGGCGTGGTCTTCTCTTGTGCAGTTGTGTCTCAGAGAGCATTTGTTATCAAAGTGACGCAATACAAGTTGATATTGGCTCTGAATTTTGGCTCTTGATTAGCCTTCCATCCAAACTGCTTAAACTGGGCTGGTTTGAGGCACTCAGTATAGATTGGATGCTTTTTCCTAAGAAGAAGAGAAAGTCAAATGTTGAATTGTATTGGCCATTCCAGCACAGCTTCTGTAGTATAGACATGTTTCCTAAAGTTATTGATCAAATCAAAAATGTGGAACTACTAATGTATATACTGTGGGGATAAGGGAGCTAATATCTGCAGTGGCTGGTACGTGAAGTGTCTTTGTCCTTTGATTTGAGTTATAGAGTCTACAAATGTAGAAGTGCCTTTCTACATTAGGTCTAAAGCCTGGAAATAGCCAAGACAGTTAAGAGTTGTGTAGGACTTTACAGATCAAGAATTTACTGTTCAATTAAATAATAATGAGGTGCTTTGTCATGGGTTTGCAAACTTGATTAGAAAAGTGTTCACCTTTTAAATATTTCCCACCTGCTGTTCTATCTGTCCACTTTACGCTAACAATGAATGAATGGGTTTCTGATCCCAGGCCAATTGCCATGCTCTGTAGTTGTAGTTTTTATGTGGTGCTTGGTTGGTGGCTGTCTCACTTTGCAGTTTCGTACTCCAGAGGGGGTCTGCTTGCTGTCTACCTAAGAAACAGATCAAGATGTCTCAAAGAGAAGAAATAGAAACACAGTCCCAGATGAAAAAAAACTGATCAGTCATCATGTGTTCATAAAGGAAAGGTTATGATAATGTGGAAAATTTGGTGGGGTGGTGAGGGTGATGTGCATTAACCTATGTCTCTGAGCACGTCAGTGTTTCACTGAATGAATTGCGTTGTGCTGTCCAACCAATCAGCGACAGTAAAAAGTCTTCAGGTTTTAAAAAGTTTTTTTGTTCATAATTACACAAAACCTTTGTTTCCAATGTGTGTCCACCTTGATTGTATTGACTTGAAAAACATGAATACATTCTATTTAAAAAAAAAATTGTTTATGTCTCAATGTCCATTTCCTGCTTGTAAGAAAATTGTCACGGTTATGAGAAAAAAGACAGCAACTATAAAAGTAATTTGCTTTTTTTACATTTTAATTTAAATACAGTATTTTGGATAAAATAACTATCTGAACATACATAGCTTCAGTCTGTGAGCTCATTATGGATCTTCCAATCCTTTCCATATTTTCCAGTTGCTGGGATTGTTACTGCGGATTTTGCCTCCGGCCTGGTTCACTGGGGAGCAGACACCTGGGGTTCTGTTGATATCCCTGTCATTGGCAAGGTGAGGGCCGACTGGATGAATAGCATTTAATATGTGCATTGTCTTGTGAGCATGCTGACATCTGGGCCACAATTAAAAATTGTCTAAAAATAAGTGCTTTGTTTCAGTGACCCATTCACATTGTTACTTTCTGTTCACATACACACACAGACACACACACCCTGCAAATGTTTCTGATCTTGTATTTACGCTTGAAAGCTAATTCAGAAAGCTTCAATGTAAATTGGGCATGAACTAATGTGAACCAAATATACTGGTGGCTCCTTGTGGGCTAACACCAGAATCTGTCAAGATTTGCATTATAGTAAGACCCTTCACTGAGAGGATCTTTCTTGAAGGAGTATTTTAAATGACCCAAAGATTTTGCTCGAATCAGATTAATTGAAATCAGCTTGTGACTTAACAGGGAACAGCTGAGAGCTGTTGAAAGAGACAGCATTATAATGTAGGGTGAAGCTTTTAAAAGGGCTACGTTATCTTGCAAGCTACACTGTGTGTCAACTATATAACATTTGTTTTTTTTATTGTAGCATTATTTTTGTGAGCTGTTTCAGATAATTTCTGAGAATGTGCTTTCTGGAAATTCTAACTGATATCCTCATGCATGTTAAATACCATGAACTTAGTTTTTGTCCTTCATTGTACTGCTGATGATTATCTCTTTGAATTGTTATGTGTATGGTTATTATCAATCCAATAATCTAATTGTGCAGTAAACAGGCACTAATTAATCTCATTTGTACTATGTCAACTATACCTACCTCAATTGTACCATTAGAGGAAGCATTGAATCCAGCCCCCACCCACGGGGATAGAAAATTAAAAAGTAAGTCAGGCTGGACCATTCTTGTATACCTCCAGTGGGCTGGTTTCAAAGGAGTGTTGACAAAGGCCTGTGAACAGGTTGATCTCCCTTCCCCCACTCTGTTTTCCAGGGATGCAGCATAGCAATGAGGCCCAAGGAGGAGAGGGGAGGAAAATGGTTTAAAAAAGGAACCCTTCCTTCAGAATGTGACAGCTGAGACAGAGGGCAAGACTGCATGGACTCAATGCACCCTCTCACAGGATATCTCAGCACGTTACTTTCTGAATGGCTGTGATCACATTACCAACTCCGGCTCTCAATCTGACAATCCAGGGAAATAATCGAGGGAAATAGGTGTTTATAATGCAGCTGGTGGGACTGATTAATTTTCAGAAAAATGCTTCATGTAAAAGCTAGAAATACAAGCCCCAAAGCAATGCTTCTTATATTTGGAGGAATGAAGGTAAAATGGGCTAAAGTTCAACATGGAACTGTTCTTCCCTCCTGGACTTCAGAATAGTCCCTAGTGGATTGCTTCATTCTTAGAGCCTGGTATACATTACAGGATGGAATGCCAATGATTTGAGCTGAACTTGACTCTACCTTGTTGAATGGAAAGTAAATCTAATTACTCTGCAGTGAATATTTTGACTGTGGAATCTTACTGAATATTTTTACATGTTTCTACAGCATAACTAGCAACATCAAGTACTTGATTGTTTTCTGTTGTTTTGGCAAATGAAAACTAAAGTGAGTTAAAAGGAATAACTGTCACAGACATTTTTCACAGACTGTGTTTTCCTGTCTGAGTGTTTCTGCTACTGCCAAGTACTGGGTGCAGACTGACTATTCTCAGCCACCTGAAAGGGGGTCCCCATTACTAATCTAGTGTGCTAGTTCCTCTGAGGAACTATGAGGGCAGTGCCCCAGACATAAGAACTGTATGAGGCTTTATTTAAAAAAAAACAATATTTGCTTACGTTAAAACAATAATGTAAAGGTGTGTGGATAGGCTTGTTAATTAATTGCACCTAGATTTAAAGGTTTTAAATAGCTATGCAGATAGTATTCTGCCAACAAACTGAATCTCTCATGAGTTAATGGGACCTTCTAATGCCTCTTAAATGTGTGATTTTAGCAGTTCGACTGGACACGAATCTGACTTGCAGACACAAGTGTCAAGTTTGAAATAGCTGAAAAGAGCTTCCCTTGTGGTCAGTGGTGGGAAAAAGGCTGCTCTTGGCACGATGCTTGGTTCACGGCTGACTAAAAGGGAAGCAGCAAGAGAGAACTGTTGGCTAGACTTACAGTGGGTGACCTTTAGAGATCAAAGAAATCGGCCTTTGAGGTGGATCTGGAAGGAACCACTGGAAAGTAGTGTGATAGTGACTAAATGCATGTGCATGAACTAGACTCTTGATAAAGTTATATTTCTGTGTTGTTCAATGGATAGAATCTTCCCAGCCCTAAAAGACATGGGCATTGGCGAGTCACTTGGGAAAACTCCCCTTAGAGTATGGTTCTGCACTTTGGAACACACTATCATTGGTAAGCTACTACCAGTGTACAGGAGAAAGTGAGGACTGCAGATGCTGGAGATCAGAGCTGAAAATGTGTTGCTGGAAAAGCGCAGCAGGTCAGGCAACATGCAAGCAGCAGGAGAATCGACATTTTGAGGAAGGGCTCATGCTCGAAACGTCGATTCTCCTGCTCCTTGGATGCTGCCTGACATGTTGCGCTTTTCCAGCAACACATTACCAGTGTACAGGAACAGGTATCCAGTTTATTGTTTGGACTCGGGCTCCTCACTTGGCCTGTTAGTATTCACTCACTTTGCAACTATTTGGGTACATACAACATCTCTGGCTTGTCTTGCCTCTTTGTGCTTTGTCTCCTCATTTAGAGCTAAAAGGCTCGCAATACTTCTGCCATGGTAGATGGTAGAATTTGAATTCAGTGAAAATCTAGAATTAGATGTCTACTGACAAACATAAAACTATTGTCGATTATCAAAAAAAACTTATGTCGTTCACAAATGTACTTTAAGCATTGCTGTTCTTATCTGGTTAGGCCTACATACGTATCCAGTAGTTGAGTCTTACTTGCCCTCTGAAATGGCCTAAAAAGCCAATCAGTTTTAACAGTCACTAGAAAATTTCAAAGAAGGTAAAAGGCCTCGTCATGACCTAGGCACTAGAAACAACAATGTCGACCCTACAACAAGAGTAGCGCCAAAATTGGGAGAGCTGTCTCATTGAATAGACCAGACAGCCTGATGCAGTCTTATCATACCTCCAGACAACATCTCAACAGCACCATCACCAGGCCTGGGTATATCCCGTCTCAGCAGAGGTGGTATGGCACTGCGGTTTCCAGTCAAGAGATAGTTCCTTGAGAGTTCTCAACATTGACTCTGCACAAAATGAAGTCTGATGGTGCCAAATTGAACTTGAACAAGGCAGCCTCCTGCTGATTACCAAATACTGTCCTCCTTTGGCTGATGAATTGGTACTACTCCATGTTGAATAATGCTTGGAGGAAGCACTGAGAATGGCAAAGGTGCAGAATGTATTGTGGGTGGGGGATTTCAAAGTCCATCACTATGAGTGGCTCAGCAGCTGCACTACTGATCAATCTGTTGGGCCCTAAAGAACATAGCTGCTTTACTAGGTCTGCAGCAGATGAGGAGGAAACCAACAAGAGGGAAAAACATACTTGATCACATTCTCACCAGTCTGTAGAATCGATAAGATTGGGCACCACAGAGAACTTGTAGAGATGAAGTCCTGCCTTCACATTGAATATAACCTCCCATCATGTCATTGTGTTAAATCGTTCAAACTTCACACTGATGTATCATCTTAAGACTGTGCATCCATGGTTCACTGTGAGTCATTAACAATGGCAGAATTGTACTCCAGCACAACCTATAACCTCATGGCCTGGCATATCCCTTACCCAACCATTACTATCAAGCCAGGGGGTCACCCTTGTTCAATGGAAAGTGCAGGAGGGCGTGCTAGGAGCAGGCATACCTGAAGATGAGGTGTCAACTTGGTGAAGCCACCAAACCGAACCAGTTGCATGCCACTCAGTAAACAGTAAGTGATAGACAGAATTGAGCAATTCCAGAACCAATGGATCAGATCTAAGCCCTGCATTCTGCCACATCAGGTTGTTAGTGGTGATGGACAATTAAAGAACTCACTGGAGAAGGAGGCTCCACAAATATTCCCATCCTGAGTGATGGGGAAGCCCAGTGTCATGCAGAAGATAAGACTGAAGCATTTGCAACAAACCTCAGCCTGGTGTCCAGTGGATGATCTATCTTGGCTTCCTCCAGTGTTCCCCAGCATCACAGATGGCAGTCTTCAGCCAATTCAATTCACTGCATGTTGTATAAAGGAATTGTTCGAGACACTGGATACTGCAAAGGGCCCTGACAACATTCTAGCAATAATAGTGAAGACTTGTGGTTGAAATGTATCACTGTCCTAGCCAAACTGGCCCAGTACAGCTACAACATTGGCATCTGCCTGACAATTTGGGAAATTGCCCAGGTATATCCTGTAGACACAACAGGACAAATCCAACCAAGCCAAATATCCCCCATCAGTCTACTCTTGATCATCAGTAAAGTGATGGAAGGAGTCATCAACAGTGATCTCACGCAGCACTAACTTGCTCAGTGATGCCAAGTCTGGGTTCCACCAGGGCCACTTAGCTCCTGACCTCAGTACAGTCTTCATTCAGACATGGACAAAAAAGCGAATTTCAGAGGTGCAGTGTGAGTGACAGCCCTTGACTATGCCAACTCCAGGAGCAGGACTGTGACATGAAGGAGTGAGTGGCTGTGAGGGTGACAGCTGCATTAAACTTTGATGGACTTGGCTGCTTTCAGTGATCCACTGGGGCCCTGTGTGGGATCTCACAACCCTCAATCCACAAATGTTTCAAGGCTGTTACTGAGGAAATCTGTGACAGATCATGCCACTTCTTGTTTCTCAGTGATGGGGCCAGACAGTAGACGTTTTTGCCAATGAAGCTGGCTCTCCCCTGATGCAAACAATGATGTCCTATAAGAGGGCCATATCATAACACAACTCACATCAATAGAAACTGATTCCATTCCATCAATGCACAAGTTATATGTGATCATTGGTATCAGATCGTTAAAGTCTATTCTGGGTCTACTGGGAGTTGCCATGATACCTTTATCTTTGGGGACTCTTATCTTCCTCCTTCATTTCATGGCCTGCTGCATTCTAAGAATGGTTGCCCGGAGACCAAAGCAACCTGTTTCAACAATAGCTAATGCCTCCATTCGATGAAAGCCTGACCAAGGCAGAGTGTAGATGCAGCGCTACCCATTGTTCGACTTGGGCCATCATGGAATAGACGATAGTCCTGCTAAAGGTGAGTTTCCATTGCTGAATGGGTTTAAGGTGTCTTTGAAGTGCACTCCAGGCAGTGAGTTGATAATCATTGCATGCAGCAGACAATGAGGCCAAGTGCTGGACATTGGAGAGCTGGTATATTGCAATCATTTTTGGTAATGATGTTGAGCAGGAGGAGCATCACCTTCAGCATGACCAAGCGCTGCAGCGCCGGGTACAACAAACCAGGCAGGGTTAAATTGACAGCAGCTCCGGTAGCTGTGAGCTGGGTACGGTGATCAATCATTGACTGTGAACTTGTTGCTGCTTGGAACACAAGCAGCCCTGATCTATACCCAGAGGCAACTGCAACGTTTACTTGTTTCTAATTTGCTTTTGTTATTGCAGTATAAAAGTGAATGTTTTCAACCATTTGAAGGTTTACCAGCTTGTGATGCTCCCCCAGTGAACCATGAAAAGAAGTTGGACTGTACTGAGCACTGGGGCAAGAGTAATGGCTCCTATAGGCAAGGCATGGCGCTAAGGACTGGTAATCTGTGGAGCTTGGTTCTTAAATAGCAACTGAAAATGTGTTGCTGGTTAAAGCACAGCAGGTTAGGCAGCATCCAAGGAATAGGAAATTCGACATTTCGGGCATAAGCCCTTCATCAGGAATGAGGAGAGTGTGCCAAGCAGGCTAAGATAAAAGGTAGGGAGGAGGGACTTGGGGGAGGGGCGATGGAGATGTGATAGGTGGAGGGGGGTCAAGGTGAGGGTGATAGGCCGGAGTGGGGCGGGGGCGGAGAGGTCAGGAAGAAGATTGCAGGTTAGGAGGGCGGTGCTGAGTTGAGGGAACCGACTGAGACAAGGTGGGGGAAGGGGAAATGAGGAAACTGGAGAAATCTGAGTTCATTCCTTGTGGTTGGAGGGTTCCCAGGTGGAAGATGAGGCGCTCCTCCTCCAGCCGTCGTGTTGTTATGTTCTACCGGTGGAGGAGTCCAAGGACCTGCATGTCCTCGGTAGAGTGGGAGGGAGAGTTAAAGTGTTGAGCCACGGGGTGGTTGGGTTGGTTGGTCCGGGCATCCCAGAGGTGTTCTCTGAAGCGTTCCGCAAGTAAGCGGCCCGTCTCCCCAATATAGAGGAGGCCACATCGGGTGCAGCGGATGCAATAGATGATGTGTGTGGAGGTACAGGTGAACTTGTGGCGGATATGGAAGGATCCCTTGGGGCCTTGGAGGGAAGTGAGGGAGGAGGTGTGGGCGCAAGTTTTACATTTCCTGCGGTTGCAGGGGAAGGTGCCGGGAGTGGAGGTTGGGTTGGTAGGGGGTGTGGACCTGACGAGGGAGTCACGAAGGGAGTGGTCTTTGCGGAACGCTGATAGGGGAGGGGACGGAAATATATCCCTGGTGGTGGGGTCCGTTTGGAGGTGGCGGAAATGACGGCGGATGATACGTTGTATAGGGAGGTTGGTGGGGTGGTAGGTGAGAACCAGTGGGGTTCTGTCTTGGTGGCGGTTGGAGGAGCAGGGCTCAAGGGCGGAGGAGCGGGAAGTGGAGGAGATGCGGTGGAGGGCATCGTCAATCACGTCTGGGGGGAATCTGCGGTCCTTGAAGAAGGAGGCCATCTGGGCTGTGCGGTGTTGGAACTGGTCCTCCTGGGAGCAGATGCGGTGGAGACGAAGGAATTGGGAATATGGGATGGAGTTTTTACAGGGGGCAGGGTGGGAGGAGGTGCAGTCCAGTACAGGGGGCAGGGTGGGAGGAGGTGCAGTCCAGTACAGGGGGCAGGGTGGGAGGAGGTGTAGTCCAGTACAGGGGGCAGGATAGGAGGGTGGGAGGTTCCCTCAACTCAGCACCGCCCTCCTAACCTGCAATCTTCTTCCTGACCTCTCCGCCCCCACCCCACTCCGGCCTATCACCCTCACCTTGACCTCCTTCCACCTATCACATCTCCATCGCCCCTCCCCCAAGTCCCTCCTCCCTACCTTTTATCTTAGCCTGCTTGGCACCCTCTCCTCATTTCTGATGAAGGGCTTATGCCCGAAACGTCGAATTTCCTGTTCCTTGGATGCTGCCTGACCTGCTGTGCTTTAACCAGCAACACACTTTCAGCTGTGATCTCCAGCATCTGCAGACCTCATTCTTTACTCTTAAATAGCAACACCTTTACAATGTGCTCCTGTATTTGCAATGGAGTGTCAGCCATGTCACCTATATGCCCTGAGAAGCATTTTTGTTTTGTTCCCTTCCCATGACATGAACTTTAAAATTAAAAATTAGAACAGTGCTTTAACAATGGTGCTGCGCTGGGAACCCCGTGAGATCCCAGCAGTGGTGAATGCTTCCACCGATGGTGAGAAGGCAGTCAGCACAAATAGGGCACCATGTGGGACACAGCTAGTGAGGAGAGTTGTGGAAATCAATGTGGAAAAGCCATGTGCCATGTGGAGAAACCATGATGAAATTCGCTGATATAAGTCTTGAATTGGCTGGACAGCTGGTTCGTGATGCAGAGCGCGTTCAGTTGGCAGCAACGGTTGAGGTTACAATGAAGGATTTTCTTTCTCAGCCTCTCCCTTCACCTAAGGTGTGGCGATCCTCAGATTAAACCACCACCACCCAATGGTCTGGTAAGACTACAGCAACTTTAGTGTTACCTTTTTTTTTCTTGAATATATTCAGTAACTTGTCTCCACAGCCTTAAGAGAATTCCACAGGTCCACCACCCTGAAAAGTGAAGAAATTTATCCTCATCTCAGTCCTCAGTGGCTTTTAAATCTTGTCTATAGTCCCTCCAATCCTTTCGCATTTTCCTAAAGTGTGGAGCCCAGAATTGGGCACCATACTTAAGTTGGGACCACAGTAGTGTTTTTAGTAAGTTCACCAAAGCGCCTTGCTTTTATACACTCTGCCTCCATGTGTAAACTGCAGGATTCAATGCCATCAAGAATCATAGAATCCCTACAGTGTGGAACCAGGTCATTCAGCCCAGTGGGTTCATTTTGACCGTTTGAAGAACATCCCACCCAGAGACACCTCCAATCCTATCCCTGTAATCCTGCATTTCCCATGGTTAATCCTAGCCTGCACATCTCTGAACATGATGGGAAATTTAGCATGGCCAATCCACCCATCCTGCACATTTTTGGAATGTGGGAGGAAATCCATGCAGACACGGGAAGCATGTGCAAGGTCCACTCAGTCACTCAAGGCTGGAATCGAACCTGGGTCCCTGATGCTTTGAGGCAGCAATGCTAACCACTGAGTTACCTGTGCCTTAGTTGAACTGCTTTCTCAACCTGGCCTGTAGCTGTCAATGCATTTGTACACCGAATAATCCTGCTTCAGTGCTTCCTTTAGAAGTGTCTTTGCTATTTTTAAATGCCTTTACTACTTCTCAACGAACTGCTGATATTTATTCTGGAGTGCCTGTTTCAGGTTGTTGTCCTCATTGTAGTAAGCAAAGGTTTTAAAGCTCAAAGCACTTTTGCAGAATTGTTATACTGGACACTATCTGAGGACTGCAGTGGTGTAGGATTTTATTGCTGCAAACTGTAACTGTTGTGCTGAAAGAGAATAAAATCAATTGCGACACCAGAACAGGGAGCAGGTTTTAGCAAGTCTAGATTACTGGTGCCATAAAGGTATCTGGAATACGATGTGTTTTTTGTTAAAATGTCTGTGTTATATCAATGAAACAATTTTACAAGTGCTTCCTTTATATGTGAACCACTTAACTGTATGCTGTAACACTCTTGAGTAATGAGGCTGCAGTCTGTCTTTGCATTATATTCACCAGAGCCTCCCAGCCCATTAGATTAACACAGTGGGGACTTGATATGATCACTACTTGCCACAAAAAGCTGCACCAGCAATTCTTACAGTCATGTGAGAGCCTTACACACTTTAGGATCCAACCATCAAATAATTAGATGGCATCCTCAGTTATATGCAAGTTGCTATTATTGATTGGTTGGAACTGAATCATAACTGGTTGAGCGCAAAAGGATTTTGGTCAGATTATTAGTCATGTGCAGAAAGTAACCAGTCGTTGCATTGGGTTACCAGCAAGGCTCAGTAGCCTGTAGAATATTCTTCCAACATCTCGATTGGTTGACAAAACAGTTTATGTTACGTCAAGTCATGTTTTAAAATTTTTAGTCAGATCAAACTTTGAAGTGTTGTACTGTAGGCATCACCTTCAAAAAGAGATTGATATATTGGGTAATGTTCACAGAAAAGTTGCAAACAGCAATGTGCACATTTCATGGGAGAAAAGATTGAGGCTAGAGGAGCAGCCAAGGTGAGGACACAATGTCAGGCAGTCAGCATCACATAGTGGAGAAAACGAGGTGAGGAGCTGGTGAAAGGCAGTCAGAAACGTCTATAGCAGCAGCCAAAGGGGGGACACAATATCAGGCAGTCAACATCACCTCCAGGAATGGGCTTTACCTGTAGGATCAGCTGAGGTGAGGGCCCAATGACAGGAAGTCAGCATCACTCAGGGAGGAAAGTGGTCTGAGAGCATGAAAAGTTTAAGCAGGACTCTGTGCTCTGCAGTCTGTTCTCTGGGGGACACACTGATACAGACAGTGACTGTGCCTGGAGGACCATCAACTCTGTTCTTTGGTCTACCCAAAACCTGTTGGTCTTCCAGAGCAAGGAGTTGGCCCTGATTGAATGTTGCAGACTGGCATATTTTAAGGTCCAGGGTTACATGCTGAGGGTCACACTCTGCCGAGGCACAGTGGGGAAAGCCTACTGTTTCAGATCTTTCTGCCAAAGTGGTAATGAGGTCTTTTTAGTTGTCAATCGTCTCAGTGCCTCAAAATGAACATAAATTGTTCCCTGCATAAGTCAAAAATGTCTTTGTTTTTTGCAACTGAAGCTCTGAAAAATGTCAAAATTCCAATGCTTTTTTTGTTTCCTTCCTCAGCAAAGAGTGTACAGAACTGATTTAGAATCTTTGTATCTACTTATAGATGATTTTTATGAATAAAGTATGTTTGAATAAAGTAGACAGCCATCAGAGAGAATAACAACTGCATCAGGGTTTGTTCTGGGAACTGCTTTCTGTAGTTCACTGTTACTTTGGTATAGGGTAAGAAGTTGTTTGGCAAGTAGCAGTATATTTTTGGACTATTCTAGTTGTAATAAATAATTTCTAAAATTACAGAATGGCGGGTGTTATAACAAGCCCAGAAATATAGAAAAGCTTTGCTTTTAATTCCAAAATGTGTTTTGTTTTAAAAAGAACACTGCTACTGAGAGAGAAAAAGTATCCTAAGGATCTTAATGCAGTGACTGTCTGGCAAAATTCTGTATGAATCTCCAGGAATGTCGCATATTTATGTCAGGGAAGCTTCAAATTGGGAGAGATTTAGGATGGGATAGCAAGTGGACTATCTGTGCCCCCCCTCAACAGAAAGCCAGCTTTCACAGACATGTCAGTTTTACCTTTCACAAATATTCAAAAGCAGTGGCTAAAAACTGAGTGCATGTCTCGTCTGCATTATTGACTGGATGTCCTAGTGCATGGACGAAAGTGCTCTGAAGGCCACAGGTTTGAAGTCGGCCATTCTAAGCACAACTGTGGTACATGCAAAGTGAAAGAAATGTGTCTCTCTCACTCTGAAATTTGGAATTCAGTCACTGTTGAAAGGAATCTGAACAGCAGATTTCCGCTAGCCTGCAAAGCCAGGATCTCTACATCAACTGCTCAACTGTTATCGCCACACACTAGTATCGCTCAATAACAACCTTAACAGAGAGTCATCCTGCTGTTCAGGATGAATTAGTTAGAGGCTGGCAGCCTCTAAGTAAGCACAAAGTGAGTGCGCACTAAGCAAGCAAGCTAAGGGTCATAGGATGCATCCCGTACAGTTGCCTTTGTCCCTGTGCCAAAGCGACCTGGCAGAACTATGTATGCTCTAGGTATCCCTGAGTTTCAAAGTGAAATGTTGAAGGGCTGAAATGGTGTGAGATTTGGTCTAAGAGCTGGAGTTGTGAAGTGGTGAGGCTGCAGCTTGCCTAGGCTGACTGTCATGGACAATGGGGTGAGAAGGATGGTGTCCATGGAGTACATGTGGACATTGTGCTGGAGATATATTTGGATGGCAGCCAGGGCAATCTGTCAGTGAGCTATCATTTCCAGATACCTGCTTTCATGTCAGAAATTTGTACTTGTTTCTTGAGGAAGGAGAGATTTGGAAGTGGCATGTAAAAAGACAACATGGAGTACTGCTGAGTATTCTTAGAAATAAGAGCACTCAATAGCACGATTCTGAAGTTGCCATTAAGGCTTAAGGGGAAAGATTGCAAAATGTTTTCATGTCAGGATTCTAAGATTTTTTTTCCGTTCTCTTCACATATTCCAAAATATCTCACTATTGCATGCACACGCTAGACTGGGGAAAATTCCACTCAAAGTGTTGGGTGAATATCGACTGGATAATAGCAGTTTCTGAAGTTAATGATAAGAATAGAGATAGACTATTAAATTATGTGACAAACCTGTCAGGATGATGCTGTGTGTGAAATGCAACGAGCTAGATTTGGATGGTTAACAATAGTGAATCAATATCTTTATCTTTGGCTCATTTATGCCCTTTGAGAAAAAGAAATCTTACCTAATCTGGCTTACATGTAATTCAAGAGTACAGCAATAGGGATGATTTTTAACTGTCCTCTGAAGTGGCAGAGGAAGCCACTCATTTCAAGGCAATTAGGGATGGGCACAAAGGATAAACCTCTTGTCAGAGGCATGCACATTTCAGCAAAGAATAAAAAAACTTCGACTTTTAAGCATTGTGACATGAAGAAATGTTATTTTCTTCTGTACTCTACACTGTGTTCTCACTTAAAAGATGCAGTGGTTTGCTTCGATTCACTGCCAGAGAAAAATGTATATATTGAAAAGGACTGGTGAAAGCTGTTTTCTGGCTTCTTGTAACATTTTCAATTATCTGAATACTGCTGTTATTACTGAAAATTTGGAATACCAACTTTCAGTATTTGACCTTGTTTATTGGGCAGACTAATACACATACTAACTGGGAGCAGATCTCTGCATAAACTCTGAGGTATTTATCTTGTGACTCCTCACACAAGTGAATGTAGTCTCTTGTCGGTTGAAAGCAGAAATTAGCTTGTGGAGTATTTTCCGATTATAATTTTCTGAATTGTTAAAAGAGACCAAACCAGGGCTGACCTGCTCTTCTATTGTGGCCTTTTCATACCTCAATACTTGTGACATTGTAGTTTTCAGTTTGTTTTTCATTCTACTTGTTTTTTTTCTCTCTGCTGTATTCAAAACTCTTCCTCTTTTAGTTTTCCCCTTGTGCACTCATAGATCATTTTTTATATTGTGTATTTTCTTATGGGGCTAACTGAAATCTTCCTTGGAGAATGCCACCTCTTTGTCATAGTGACATTTAAAAAGTAAATACATTCATTAAAAGAGAGTTGGTGCAGAAGGGATATGCTCTATTTCGAAGCAGGAAGGTGAGGGAGAAGGTGACTAAAACTTTTTTGCACAAGAGTACCACATGACCTCTGTACTTGACCAATTTGTTTACTCCCTTTTCTCTCTCCATCATTTATTATCCTCATTGATGTTCCTGATCCCTTGTTTCTGCTGAATCTTTCCTCTGCCAATTGAGTAGCCACTGTTCAGGCTTTGTGTCAGTTGAAGTGACAAAACTGGTATGAGTCCTTGTCCAAATTTGACAATGCACACCATTTGTTTTTCACTTTGATTAAAGATGAGTCACTTTGCATTCGGTATTTGATTCCCCACTAATACGGCTTTTTTAAAGCTCTCATTATACGATGGCTGTATCGACTTATTCCATGAGCAAATGACAGGCAATAACTATAGAGACAGCAAATCATATTTTTGAGCAGGGCTTTGAATTATTTTCATCTATTTTACACTAATGCATATACCACAGGCCTGAACCAAGTAATTGGTGTGACTTACATTTCACTTTAAAAGTTGCTGATTATGGAAGAGTGCATATTTAGCTCACAGATGTAAATTACAGTTTACTTGGTTGCAGAGTTATACATGCCAAACATTTTTATGTTGGGTTCGAAGTGTTTGCTGATGCTAACAACTGCCTATAATTACTGACTGCAATGGACTCTTCTCTTTTTCTCTCATTTTGTGCATGTGCAATAAAAAGGCTGGTATTGAAAGGATACTTTGCTTGATACTGCTTTGCATTTAATATTCTTTTTTCTTTCATACAGTTCTTTCCAGTTTTATGTGTAGCTGGTATTTTTTAATTGATCTTTTTAAAAAATGCATTTTGCGTGTCAGCAAACGCAGGTTTTTGTGTTTTGTAACATTTGGAGTCCCCTTCATCCCCCTCCATATCCCTGCCATACCATATTCAAAAGAATAATTTAGAATTGCATCTGTCACGATAGTGATGGGTTAATTTCACATTCCATCACCAAGTTTTAATACCTGGGACCTTCAAGGCATAAATATTTTGCCAACAGAAGACAATGACTTAAGATGTCCATAGTAATCAGCTGACCACGTTATTTAGCCACACTTCATGAAGCCAACATGGATTAAACTAAACTTATCTGAACTGAAATAAGCATTTTTACCAAAGCTACTGAAAATATTACAACCAGTCAGGATGAAGCATCTCATATCTTCTAATCTGATTTATGTCTGTGTAATACATTTCACATAGCAAAGAAAGATATTGAACAACATAGGGATTCTGTCTATCGAGTCCACACCGACCCTCTGAAGAGCATTCTACCCAGAATCCTCCCCCAAATCTGTAACCTTGCATTTTTCCCATGGCTAATGTACCTAATTTGCACATCTGTGGGAGGAAATCAGACCACCCAGAAGAAATCCACGCAGACGCAGGGAGAATGTGCAGACTCCACCCAGGCACCTGCCTGAGAATGGAGTCAAACCCGAGTCCCTGGTGCTGTAATGCAGCAGTACTGGCCAGTCATGCCTTGAAATTGTAGAGCTCAGGAACAAGGAACTCAGATGTTGGAATGCACAAATTAACAGTATTTCAGCGAGCTACTTTTCATTGAGGAGGGCAGGTGGATTTGTGGCTAGAATGAACTGGAGAGAGCTGGTTATAAAGAAACATTAGATCATCGAAACCTCAAAAGGCAATAGAATGATTTGCTGCTGCTGAGGATAGAAGACATCATTGTAGTCTGTGTGTGTATATTGCTGATGCAACTTTTTTGTTTTTCTCAGTATGAGCTAATAACACAACTGTTCTTTCTTTCACTCAAGAAAACTTTTAGCTGCATCTTTTCTGTTAAAATACACATTGAGTACTGATATTTTTTATTAACGAGAAGTATAATCTCCTCATGCTAAAAAGAACATGAAATTGTTCCAGAAAATAAAGACGTTTAAAATGGAGAAGCATATTCATCCTTCCTTACCTGGCAATAAACCTTCTGGTTCAGAAAGAATTTAAGAGGTTCAGTGATAGGATTCATCAATTCATAAAAGTGCATAAATACGTTCTCTGGTTAATTCTATTAAACACAAAGGTTAACATCCCCTATCCTCCCCAATTGATTGCTTGTTAAACTGTAATTTATTTTTGCTCGATATGCAATCAAACCCTAATTAAAAAGCAGTAGTTGGAATGTGGTTAGATAAGATCATAAGATGTAAAAGCAGAAGTTGATACTTCAGTCTGTCGGGTCTACTCTACCATTCAATGAGATTATGATTGATCCATAATCCTCAACTCCACTTTCCTGCCTTTTCCCTATAATGCTTGATTCCCTATCTCATAAAAAATCTATGTGTTCTGGGGAGAAGTGCTAAAACATGGAATATTTGGCAATTAAAGTTGGTGGCGAGAGGAATTAGACTAATTATAACAATAGGGGCAAGCTTTTTATTGAATGGTAGAGGTCTTATGGCACAATGGGAGTGTCGTTCCTCTGGAGAATTGTTGTCCAGGTCTGTCCACCATCTTCCATTCCCCCTGTGCTGTTCGTATTAGTGATCTGCTCCGAACCCTGTCGCTCAGCTTAACTTCAATCACCAACATTTCTGCATTTGTAATGGCAAACCTACTGCTACACACACCTGCCATTTCAAATCCTTTGCTGCTGTATTGCACGTTTGTGTTTGTACATCCTGGTCCTTTAAACTGCTGCAGAAGGAGATTAGTGACCATTTCCAGCAACAAGCTCTGAATATGGAATCTTCTAGCTTTTGAATGTTGCCCAAGTATTTTCAATTAGTGACGCAGAAAGTTTTGAGCCAACAGGTTTCGCCCAAAAAATTTCATGTTGCTCATGTTCAACGAATACGGTGCAATGTGTAATTTGGAAATATAATATTCAGTGATTGGAGCTTTGAGTATGGGGTCTTCCAGAACATATGACCAGTGATCCTAATGTATAATTGTAATACTTCATAATTTAATTTGCACCATATTTACAAAGATTTCATGCAACAGTAAAACAGCTTCCCTTTATCTGCGAGCAGCTATCATTAAAACATGTGATTTAGACATACTTCTGATATATCTGTCACCATTTGGTTAAAATATTTGAAAGATTGGAGAAAAAGTCAAGCCACACTTCAATTTTTTTTTGGTTTTCTTTTGTTTATATACAGGCATTTATAAGACCTTTTCGAGAGCATCATATTGACCCAACTGCAATAACAAGGCATGACTTCATTGAGACTAACGGTGATAACTGTATGTTCACTATTATTCCACTGGCCCATATGACCTACAAGTTTATCACTAACAGTCCAGGTGAGATTATGTAACTCTTTATTGTGATGCCATTTAATTGGATAAAAAGATCTTTAAATTTCTGAGCATTAAAGATTCCAAATCCAATCTCAATGTTCTAATTACAAACTGCACAGATTGTGAGGAGGTTATTGGCACTGTAATTAGAAGGATTAGTTGATGTTTCTGTCTGGTTTCCTCTCTAATTCATGGAATGTGGGTGTCAATAGCTTTGCCAGCATTTAGATTAGATTAGATTAGATTAGATTAGATTACCTGGAGTATGAAATTACTACCCATTCCTAATTAAGCACTAATCACATTGCTGTGGGTCTGAAGTCGTATGTAGACCAGACCAGGTATGGATGGCAGATTTATTCCAGATTTTTATTGAATCAAATTTTACCATCTGTCATGGATTTGAACCCAAGTCCTCAGAACATTGGACGAGATTAGAAGCAAAATCAGAAGTTGCTGGACAAATGCAGTAGGTCTAGCAGCACCTGTGGAGAGAAAGCAGAATTAATGTTTCAGGTTAGGTGACCCTTCCTCAGAACTGATGGTGTCTAGAAAAATGTTAGTTTATATGCAGAAGATAGGATTGGAGGTGTGACAATATAAGGAGTAAATGATAGGTGGGAGTAGAGCCCTAAGAGAAAAAAAGAACAGTTGGACAGACAAAAGAGTGGATAAAAATCTGGGTAGGAAGGTGAATAGCTATTATTTGGGACTGTTGGTAGCTACCAATGGTTTGTGTGTAATAGCAGACCATGTGATAACAAGGTCTGGTGTGTGGGGGTTGGGATAAGGACATGGGAGAGCTGAAGCCCTCAAATTGTTGGACTCAATATTGCCCAGAAGGCTGCTGGGCCCCCAAGCAGAAAATGAGGTTCTGTTTTTCCAGCTTACACTGAGTTTTGCTGGAGCACTGCAGCAAGCCTGAGACAGAGATGTTGGCCAGGGAACAGGGTGAGGTGTTGAAGTGGCATGCAACTGGAATCTCAGGGTCAGAGCACAGGTGTTCCATGAAATGGTCCCCCTGTATATGCTTCGTTCCCCCAGTATAGAGGAGACCACACTAAGAAGTGAGTGCAGTAGACTAGATTGTGCGAAGTGCATGTAAAGTGCTGCTTCAGGAACTGATTCTGGTTTGGAAGCTGGAAGTGCGAGTGGGAGGCTTGAAGGGCCAGGGTGGTGGATCAGGGTGTAGTGAAGGAGGTGTGGTAATTTCCAATCACCCTTTCGGAGATGTTATTACACAACTCTGGAGCAGGTGGGATCTCCTAGCTCAGAGGTAGGGATACTACCACTGCACCAGAAGAGCTTTTGAGGAGGAGGTGGAGGAGAAGAGGTGTGGGTATTACTTTATTTGAAATCAGCTAGTCTCCTGTTGGTGAGAAATAATTTTAGATGGTGCACCAGTGACTGAGTACAATATTAAGTTAGCATATCCCTGGCTATGAAGTTAGAATGATCTTTGGGAATCAAGTTAAGCCTCTGCATGGGCCCACTGGTTGGGAATTTTGAGAAAACTGGAGAGAAATAAATTGCAATTTGACATTGCAATTTTTTCTTTGTTAAAAGGAAATTTCCCATTGGGCTAGAGACTCTTTTTGGAAACACTAGATCGAGAAACTGTGGGTGTTGTTTTTGTTCCCACCCTATTCCAGTTCTTTGGGCTAATAAATGTGCAGATATTGATGCTGGGGCCTGGAGCCTCTTAATTGGGCAGCTGGCCAGATCATGACTTCACTAGAAGTCCAGGTAAACTTTAACTCTGGAGCACTTGAAAGGTCAGAATTCATTGGCGAAGCTTTGTACCAGATGTGGCTGTATTTTCGACCTCTATCCTAATATGGAATGAAACACTTGGCAGCAGCTGTGAAGCTCATAATAGTTTAGCTGCTAAGACATTCAACAATTCAAATGTTGCCAAAAAGACCACGCAGTATGTGTAGCACCAGTCAAATATAAAGCAATCTCTGGGCTAGAGCCTCAACTGGGAGTGCCTGCATTTTTGGATAAGAGTCTGCTCGCTTTCAAACTCATGAGAAAGAATTAAAATACAACTAATTATGGAGGCTGTCGTCTTGTCAATCATGGTGACAAACTACTATGTTTACTTCAGAGGCTGCAACAAATATATTTTAATGAGCATATTTTATTTAAGTTTTGTCACGTCTGTGCTTTGAAGTCTTTATTTTTTAAAGCAACTTTACCTTTTTTTTGTTTCACTTTTCTTTTGACTATTGTTATGATTCATGAAAGCACTGATATCCTTATGGAACTTATTTAACGGATATTAGTTTGTAGATGTTCAGAAGAAGAGATTTTTTTTGTGTCACGCTACCTAAAGCTGCACCATAAGTGTAAGCTGGTTCAACCGTAGTTAGCATTATCTGTTTAAAGAAACAGTGTACAGGGCAGTGCTCTTTCCTCACGGAGATGAGGTTAGCATGTAAACTTGGATCATGCTTTTCCTTTAAAATGTAAACAATGTACTCCCAACATGTGGTTTTAAGTAAGTTAAGTGATGCACTACAAATTGTGGAATTGAATTTTTGTTCTCAATGTATTTTTGAAGATATTGTGTATTTTTTCCACTTCTATTGTGGTGACACTCTGCTCTTTTATCGCCCCGAGAGTGGCCTTATGTTGTCAGACTCCTCCTCTGACATTCAGTACTGGATGAGCTACAATTTCCACTATTGAAGCCTCAGGAAGACCAGATTAGTTGTTCCTCTCACTCTATACCTATGCCACTGATATCATCCCTATCCTGCCCAAAGCCTCATGTTAACTCAGACTGTCTCTGAATTGTTATACAGTGTAGAGAAAAGGTCTTCTGACCCACCATGTCTGCGCTGATTGTTCGGAATCTGGGTGCCCCTTCTGATCCCACCTGCAATGAGCTGTTGCAAATGGGCAGCATGGTGGCTTAAGCACTGCTGCCTCAAGCAGCAATGACCCAGGTTCGATTCCAGCCTTGGGAGACTGTGCAAACTCCACACAGTCGCCCTGTGTCTGTGTGGGTTTCCTCTGGGTGCTACAGTTTCCTCCCATAATTCAAAGATGTGCAGGTCAGGTGAATTCGCCAGGCCAAATTGCTCATAGTGTTTAGGGATGTTTAGGTCAGTTGCATTAGTTAGGGATAAATATCAGATAATAGGGTACGGGAATGGGTCTGGGTGGGTTACTCTTTGGAGAGTCAGTGTGGATTTGTTGGACCAAAGCGCCTGTTTCCACACAAGGAATTCTATCAGCTTCCACATTTATAACAACATCTACCTTCACACTTACCTCAGCCAGATTTCTTCAGAAAACCTCATGCCTTTTTTTTAACTCCACACTTGCTAATCCCATTCTCTTCAGGCTGTTTTATCTTCCACCCTCCAAACCCTTGTAAATTCAGCTGTCACTGTTCAATCCTGCACTCGTCCTGCTCATGTCTGCCCTGGTTTATATTGGCTTGAGAACATACATTGGTTCCTGGTCTTCCAACGCCTCAGATTTCCAGCTGTCTTTCTGCTGTTCAAATTCCTTACTGACATTGCATTTCAAGTTGTCTATAATCCAGTTGAGGCATATTGCTTTTGAGAACGCACTGTTTCTCAGGTTCCTTCATCTCACCTTTTTGAATTCTAGCCTTCTAATCTCTGTGCCCTGAAATTGCTTCTCTTTCACCGCTGAAGACCTTTTAGAACTTTGATCGATCTTTTTATCACCCTTCCTTGTGGTCCTTCCTTTCACTGACTGTCATTTTGTCACCCTGGTGAAGCACCTTCAGGGTGATTTTTTATATTCAAGGTACAACGTAAATGCAGTTATTGTTATTAATGGTGGTGATGTCCTCTCTGAAGATTGCTAAGATAACCTGACATCATCTGGTGATGCAATCTGTGTCTGACACAGATTTGAAATTTCAGACTGTTCTTTCACTTACTGCATTCTCCAGTGGGGTTTGTAAGCAAAACATATAGGATTCTGCCAAAGCCCATTTTGGAATAAGCAAAACCACGGTTAAACAACAAATAACCTGCAGATGCAAAACTATTGAATATTGTCAGTAAGTATGGAACATTTCAGATTCCACCTTATTTAATGTTATTCTGCTGCATCCATGTTAATTTATAAAGTGTTGAGTAGCTGGGGTTCCCTGCATTACCATCTGCTTGAAAGAAAAGGCAAAGAGAGACATAAAAGCCATTCACAATTCATTCCAAATACTCAGTGGGGGTTATCATACTGCCGACATTGCAGCGTTACTCACACCCCTTCCAAATGCTCAACAGGAGGACCATCACGCTGCCATCATTCCAGATTGTTTGTGCTCACAGCCATTCCAGATTGTTTGTAAAACCTTTCATTTATATGTAATCAGACTTCAAACAAGCAATGCTATATTTTCGCTGGCTGAGAGTGTGGATGATCCTGAACAATTCTGGTTCTGTTCCAAATCTGCTTGGTGTGATGTACACAATTATGCAGCCCATGAACAGTAAGCTCATTGGAAGTGGTGTGGCTTTTAAAAAAAAAAGTAGTGTGGATATCAGGATGGGTCACTGATGTACTGTGAGACATCATCACCTGTCATAAAGTTTTATTTTAGCTTTGCTTGTCTTTTTCAAGTTAACTTTATTGTCAGTCTGTAATTGTCTTAGTTCTGAAAAATCTATTTCTCTTTTTAATATTAATGACCATCATTTTTTTATCCAAATATATTTATTTATATTGCACAGATAATACCTGGTTTCTTCTTGTTAGAACAGTTCCACCAGGGAATATAAAGTGAAACAAAAAGAGAAATAGATTCAGAAGAAACAGTTATAGACTGATAATAAAGTTAACTTCACGGCAGGGGGAGTGTGTATATGTGAGATCAGTACTCCGGTGTTGTCGAGAATAAGTTCGTTTCACATTAGGAAAAGTCTCAACCAGTTACATATTTCTTTGGAAGCCACATTGTACTGTAAATTGGGACTCTGGTTTCTGGATTTCAATAGAAATGGACAAAAACATGTATTTTTCACTTACCTAAAATATGAACATATAAATACCAAAAAAAAGGGAAGGAATTGGAACTTGACTTGAACACTGCCCTCCAAAAATCTCGAAATCTTGGAGAGGATCAATTGCACTATTCTCCTTATTAATTGGCTTGTTGCCCATCACGTTGGTCTTACGCTCCTACAGTTTCATTGGTACTAGTCACAATGCAATGGTACAATTCCCCCAATAACTTTCTCTCCAATGTTGTTATGGTTAACTGCAATATGCTCCTAGCTTTTTATCCTTCATTCATATTTTGTGCTTCAATAATAAGCAATGAATCAGTTATTATTTGTATAACAATGGTAACTGGCTCTATCCTTTGATTGCTGTCCAATAGATTTTGTTTTTGTTACTCCACTGCTGCACTGCCACCCAGCATCAATTTTAGACCAATCAGAGTTTCTTGCACTTTATTATTGGCAAGATTAAAACCAGCTTGTTTAAGACCGATCAATATCATGCATCCATTTCTCTGATCTCATCACCCTGTCAGGCCATCTGCAAAGCTCAGTCCGGCAGTTACATGTTGCTTGTCCCTGGACAAAGCTGTGAACCTCAAATCCACTACATAGCCAGGGCGCACTCCCTATGCCTCCAAAAGACCTTTCATCTCTGAATGTGTTAATCTTTTGAATTCCTTCCTCACTGACTGTCCACAGAACACGCTTAGTAAAGTTTCACTGATCCAGAGCATGGTGTCTGCATCCTAACTCACTCACCTATCGGCCCAATTCTTACCAGGCTTCCCATTCTCAGCAGATCAGTTTCAATTTCATCATCCTTCAAATCCCCCCACTGTCTCTTTCCATACTATTGCCAGAGTATTCTCCAGCTCTCAGTTCCCTACTCACGCTCTTTTCAATTCTGGACTGCTGCTTGTTGCTCTGTTTTACCCACACTGGCATTAATTCCAGTTGTCCACCCCAAACTCTGAAGCTCATTTCCATTTTCAAAAGCTTTCATAACCTTTACCTTTTCAATTGCACCCTGAGCTAGCAACCCCTTTTTATTCCGGTTTGGATCTAGTACCTAACTATCTGAGATCTGTTTACTTTATTAAGTGTAATATGCCTTAAAAACTTGTGTCTAAATGCTCTTTGATTAATACCCCCATCTTTGATAGGCTGTTAGAGTCTCTAGTACTATTTTAACCAGATAGGTTGTAAAGTATTTGGACACCTGCATTTTCACACAAATTTATACTTCTTTGTTCACCTGCTATATATGCCTGAAATGGTGTCTTTAATGCACTGCTCTTCTTTGAAAGACTCAGCTGGAGATTGGAATTGAGTGAAATGGAAGGATTTGATTAGCATTTCCCATTCATTGATATAGTGTGTTGATATCCCAACCTGGGGTGCCATTGCACTGCAACCTGATACCAAAAAAATTAATCAAAAGCATGTGAAACAATAAAAAAACAGCCAAGTAAACTGCAGATCACATATGAAAGTAACCTTATCTTTATAGACATGATTGTATGACAAAGGACATTTGCCGTAATATGGGCTGGCATTCGTCTAGTTTGTTTGTTTGAGATATGTAAATTGGATCCATGGAGATGGGCCTTATTAGAGATTGGCAGTGATTCAGTTTGTTTATTCAGTAGAAAGAATCAGAATGTAAACTGGAGCATGGAAATATCCTGGCACTGGTCTCGTTTGTTTATTTGCTTGAAAGACATATTGTAAGATGGACCTCCTCACAAATCTTGTTTATTTGAAAGGCATATACACATGCTTATGTTCTGTTTGTGAGCCAAGTGCCAGAGCACAGATCCTGTGCATCTGGCGGTAGCCCCAAAATAAACTTGTTGAATTCATCAAGGCCATTTCTTTAACTACCTCTTTCCTCTTGCAGGTCCTCAAAAAAAAAAGCTGAAGTAATGACTTTAGGATTGCTGCAGGCTGCATAAGACCCATGCATTGGGAGCCAGCAGTACTAATGTGACATACCGGCAATATAAAAGGAGCTATAATGTAAGCCACCCCTGCAGGGATGGGTCTTACTAACAATAGCTGCTTGTTTTATTATTCTAATGCATTTCAAGTATTATAAAGAATCCAAGGCATGTGGTTTTTAAAGTATGAATTCTTTTTATACTTTGTATTTACCAAATGCTGTCTTACTCCTCTTAAAGAAGGACCAAGCTGTTTAATTTTGAAAGGTTATTTGATTTATCATTGTTCTCCTCTACAGTATGCAGTGTGTCATTGAACCTTTTTTGTCCTCCCTGCAGAAGTCCATTTAAATAGCGGTCCTTTGGTGAAAGCATCTCCCACAGAAGGGGATGGGTAGTGGTAATGAAGCTGGCACTTCTATCAGCATACTGTGTTCAGAGTGGTTGCTGTGGAAATACTGGACTTGCACAATCAGATCAGCTGAGTAACAGCAGTTCAAATGGACTCATTGTGCCAGCAGATGATGTCAGTTGATAGAGGATTTTAAAAGCTCTGATAGTTCAATGTGAGCGGCTGCCAGCGAATCGCTAGCAGTGCGTGATATTTCTCACTTTTATTTTTAAACGCTATCTGAATGATTCAAGGTAATCTACTCCTGCATAGTTGAACCCCGCTAATCACATTTTAACAATCTTTCCAGTTCAGAGCGACTCGTGAGACAGTATAGTAGTAGTAGTTCAGGTCACACAGGAAAATTGGGGTGAGTCCTGATGCCATTTCCTGCAAGGAGCACGGGGTCATATCCATTGGCCCATTAACAACCAACAGGGGATGCATTCTGAATCAGATGTCCAGCTGCTAAGGCCTTTTTCCCAGGAGATGAGCATCCAGATGGTGTTGTTTGAATTCTGTTCCCTGGGGATAATCCCGTATGTGCTTGGAAAACTGATTCACCACATGTTCTTCCTCCCCTCTAGTTTCAAATGGACTTTTGATCTGACCCCCTTCTGTCTCCCAGTGCTCTTTGCAGGAAACATTATTGAGACCCCCCAGTAAGCAAAACCTATGTAAAAAGTCGGTGCTGTTTTGCCTGCAGTGCTATGGAATTCTTTTATCTAGCTCCCAGATGGGAAAGTGGAGATAATATTGGTGGTCCCGTTCCTTCATCTTTCTGTGCTGACATTACAGAATTGAAACGCCTCACAGACTTTTACAGAATTTTGCAGCAACTCCCCTCCTGAGGATAAACCTCACTTTCAGAGTCAGGTCTGCTTTCAAAAAATTAAGAGCAGCATCATCTTCAGTAATGTCTGAACACTAACTAACTGCCAAGGCGGGGGGTGGGGGGGGTGGTTTGAATCACATAGTGTATGAGCTTTGTGTAAAATGATTTGATGCCTTTTTTCACTGAGAGCCAACAGCTCAGCAGGCATCAGACTTCTCTTCAAGCGGGGAAGTGTTTGAAATTCTGGATCGAGAGGCTTCATCCTTCCAAATTCCTCCTTTTTGGTCATTCCAAAACATTCAAATAATCTATGGGGACACCTACTGAGAAAATCTATGGGATCCTGAAAGAGGTCAGCAGTCATACAAAGTGAAAGCTGCAGTTGCCTGTTGGTATTTTGATCAGGCTTCTTTGAAACTGGGAGCGAAAGAGTTTAGTAGATTTTATTTTTCCAAATTGGCATTGAAAACATAATTAATTTAATTCTGAATGCAAACTCAGAAAATCAGCCCCATTAAAATCAACACATTGAGATAATTTTCACTTGCAGTTGGGGAAGTCATTGCCTGACCTTCATATTCCCACATGGAAATGAAAATCAGGCAGATTTTATTCTTGGCGAACAATTGGCTTGCTGCCTAAGTGGTGAAGGTGAAAATTCCCTCTGTTGATTCTATAAGCACTTAAACCTGGCTCCCGGTGATCATTGAGGATGTGACTTTTGGCAATTAACAGGAGATGCATAGCACTTCTGGTCTGGTTACAGGACAGGGGTGCAGCAACACTGAAAGATAGATTCGTTGAACTCAACAAATCAGTACTCGACAATTCCTATGAGGAGTTTCATTGGTTACAATTCAATACTGAGCACCAGGTGTTTCCCAATTTACCCGTGGCATCTCCTGATGCTGCTCTCACTCCCCCCATCCTTACTGTTTGTGACTTCCCACCATTGCTAATCCATTCAATACCTACTGTTCTCTACCCAGTATTCCTGCAAACCACCGCCATTATTCTACTGTGGCTCACCCCTTTCAGTGCTTCCACAGCCTCTGATTTTCTCAGTCCCTCCAAGCCCCACTATTGCCCTTGGATCCTTTAACTCTTCCCATTAGGTTTTGCTGACGCTGGCATTTCAATACTCCTTCATCTGACATGGGCAGCACTTGTATTCACGATCAAAGTGTTATTGTGTGCGAGATTATTGTGTTTTCTGACCCCCAGAGGGATTTGTCCCAATTTACATGATTCAAGCCACAAGCTTTTTTGTGAATTAAAAAATACGTACCATTTATTATCGTATGCTTGTACCAGAATTTTAGAATACATTATGTCTCACACACTATAAAATGCACAAAGATTTAGGTACAGAGGAAGTGAAAAATTACAATTATCGTTGGGAATTATTTCAGTCCCTTCTGTAGCAGGCATGTCATTTCTCAGATGAGCTGATACCTTTTCTGAAATGGCGGTCAGTAAAAGCAGAGAGTTTGCCGTAAACTGCAAAGACTCCTATAGTTGGTTTACTGTGAAGCCAACTCTCAGTTAAAGTTAGATCAAGTTGGAGTAGAGGAGAAAGTGAGGACTGCAGATGTTGGAGATCACAGCTGAAAATGTGTTGCTGAAAAAGCGCAGCAGGTCAGACAGCAACCAAGGAACAGGAGATTCAACGTTTCAGGCATAAGCCCTTCTTCAAGAATAAGTCCTGAAGAAGGGCTTATGCCCGAAACGTTGAATCTCCTGTTCCTTGGATGCTGCCTGACCAGCTGCGCTTTTCCAGCAACACATTTTCAGCTCAAGTTGGAGTAGAGTCCATCCACAACTTTAAGGCCTTTCTTAATTCTCCTCGTTGTGTAGTTGACGTTCAGCTAGTTTGATGGCTTTCCAGTTGGTCTTTCAGACGGTGCCCTTTGTGGTGTTCAGTTTCAGAACAGCTTGTCCTAATATCTTTAACAACATGAATATACAAGTAAATGAAAACAATAAATATGATTGTCTTACCCCTGTGAGTCCAAATATGACGGCATGTTTGCCAGTAAACATCCTGTAATGTGGCTTTTTGCACCTTGGGTATTGGGGACAGTATTATCTTTGTGTTTAAGATGAAGAACTATCATAATGCAATAAAAAGTTAATGATATCCATTTCATATTCTTACAGCAACCATTGAGTTTAATATCTCTGTTATCCATGGTGAAGTATAAGGATGGGTTGGCTAGAATGTTACAGTCCTCTTTGTTAACAATGAGATGTGTGAATTTCACAAGTAACTTTGGTTGACCATAGTTACTGTATGTAGTTGTCATATTAGATAACGGGATTGTCGGGAATCAGTATGCAACAGTGAGATGACAACACATTGACATTCACAGTTAAAACGAGCTGAAAATCATTTCAGTGTTGGATATTGTGTAATTCCATTAAGTGGGTTTACACCAGGGCAGGTTTGATATCAACGGCAAGTGGGTGATAATTAGGAAGAGTGGATTGTTCTGTTAATTGTCGGGTGTCAACCTGTGAAAAGAGAGTGATTTTTGGGCCAACATTCTGAGGTAGACTTTTACGCAAGTATGTACAGTAATTAGGTATTCGCTTGAGTCAGGTTGTCAGTTTGCTCAGGTTTGTTTTCAGAGGTTTTGTCACCATGCTAGGTAACATTATCAGTGAGCCTCCAGTGAAGCATTGGTGTTCTGTCCCACTTGCTATTTATGTGTCTTGGTTTGTTGTGGTGGGTGTTATCATTTCCAGTTCTGTTTCTGAAAGATTGGTAAAAGGGATCTATATGTTTGTTTATGGAGTTCCAGTTTGAATGCCAGACCTCTAGGAATTCCCGCACGTATCTTTGTTTGGCCTGTATCAGGATGGATGCATTGTCCCAGTCGAACTGATGTCCCTCTTGGTCTGTGTGTAAGGATACTAGTGATAGTTGGTCATGTCTTTTAGTGGCTAGTTGGTGCTAATGTATCCTGGTGGCTAGTTTCCTGCCCGTCTGTCCAAAGTAATGTTTGTTGCAGACCTTGCAAGGTACTTTGTATATGATGTTTGTTCTGCTGGCTGTGGGCATGGGTTCCTTTAAATTCATCAGTAGTTGTTTTAGTGTGGTAGTGGGTTTGTGAGCTATGATGATGCCGAGGGGCAGGGTAATCTGGTGGAAATCTCTGAAATGTCTTTGATGTATGACAGGGTGACAAGAATCTCTGTGTGTGTTGTGTCTTCCTGTTTAGGTCTGTTGTGCAGAAATTGGTGGACTGTGCTTATCAGGTACCCGCTGTTCTCGAATATATTGTATAGGTGTTTTACCTCGGCTTCTTGTAGTTCTGGGGTACTGCAGTGTCTTCTGGCTCGTTTAATTAGTGTCCTGCTGCAGCTCCGTTTGTGGGTATTGGGATGGTTGCGTGTGTGTGTGTGTGTGTGTGTGTGTGTGTGTGTGTGTGTGTGTGTGTGTGTGTGTGTGTGTGTGTGTGTGTGTGTGTGTGTCTCTTTCATGTAGACGCTGGACTTCACCTTTGAATTGGCTTTTCGTTCTCCCATGACATCCAAGAAGGTAAGTCGTTTATTGTCCTCTTCCTCTTTGGTGAGTTTTATATGGTGAGGATGTTGTTTATGTGTTTGTGGATTTCTTCCAGTTTTGTCACATTTTGTGATAAAACTGTCATCCACATAGCAGACCCAAAGTTTAGGCTGGATAGTGGGCTGAGCTGTTTGTTCTAACCTATGCATAACTGCTTTTGCTAAGAATCCTGATATTGGTGATCCCATAGGCATCCCATTGGTATGTTTGTATACCTTGTCATTGAAGGTGAAGTGGGTTGTGAGGCATAGGTGCAGTAGTTTGAGGGATGCTTTCGTTGCTCAATGAGTTGGTGCTGTCACGTGTTTGTATCCCTGGTTTGTCTAGCAGTGAGGCCAGTGTTTCTTTGTTTAGGGTGATGTTTATTGATGTAAACATCGTCTGGGACAACACAGCCATCCTGGGACAAGCCAAGCAAAGACACACACAGGAATTCCTAGAGTCCTAGCATTCAAACCGGAACTCCATTCATAAACACCATTCATAAACATATTGATTTGGACCTCATTTACCAACCTCTCAGAAACAGAACTGGAAAAGATATCACCCACCACAACAAACCAAGACCCACAAATAGTAAGTGGGACAGAACACCAACGCTTCACTGGAGGCTCACTGATGATGTTACCTAGCATGGTGTCAAAACGTCTGAGAATAGACACATCAGCTCAGTGATCAAACCAACAACCTGAGCTACAAATCTTCTCCACAATCTCAAATTTACTTCAGTTTAGGACTTCTAGGAGCGGAATATGGCACAAGGTCACATGGCATGCTACCCACTAACTTAAAAGCTTTTGCATCTATTGTTTAAAAGGATAATGTTCAAGAATATAATGCCTTCATGCTTTTGCAACACACCTCTTGACTCATGTCTGAAAATTACAGGATCACCACCTCAACATAATGATACCACCACTACTACCACAAATAATGTTCAAGACTTACCTGCCACCCTCATGAAATACCTTTCTTACCAGTTTCCTTTATTTTTTGAAAAGGTGGGATATTAACTGTATGTAAGATGTCCCCATTTTCCCAACTTAAATATAATTTTTTGTCTATTTTAGGTATATCAGCTGATCCGCTTTCCAGCTGTGACAGCCTGTACTTCTATTTGGAGTCAGTCTCAGTTTTTCTCTTTACAAATGCATGTTTTACTTACAGGTATCTTTTAGCTGGGCAAAGAGTTCAAGCAGGGAATGTTTTGTGAAGGCGTACTGGAATTTAAGATATGCCCAGTCATTGCATCAGAAGCAAATGACATTCAAAATGGTAATCTCATATTATGCCAGTATTTCCCTTCTAAGTGCAGTATTTCAGTCAGCTTCCTATTTGGAGGGACATTTTGAGGTTCCACAGGTTGACTTGTATGCCAATATCATTACTAATTGCATACTTAAACTATCTTTTGAATTATTTTCATTGGAATGATCATTTGGTCATAGACTTTGAGTTAGAGATCTACAATATTCTGGAATAAAAATGTGATTTGATAATTGGACACAGCTCTGTTTAATTTTTTTGTAACTCGTGGAAGTAACTGAGAGGAACAGACTGTAAAGTTTGCAGCCAGAACAGCAGTTATAATTACCTGTCCTAGCCCTACTGTCCTCCTTGAACAAAGCAACCACAGTAGCTTCTGAATCCTCCAGATTGAGCAGCACAGTGGTTCAGTGGTTGGCACAGCTGCCTTTCAGTGCCGTGGACCCAGGATCAATTCCACATTCTTTGTGGAGTTTGCACATTCTCCCTGTGTCTGCATGGGTTTCCTCTGGGTGCTCTGGTTTCTTCCCACAGGTAGATGGATTAGCCATATGCTAAATTGCTCATGGTGTCCAGAGATGTGCAGGCTAGGCAGATTAGCCATGGAAGATCTAGGGTTACAGGAATAGGATATGGGGATGGCTGTAGGTGGGCTGCTATTTGGAAGGTTGGTGTGGATTCAATGGGCCAAATGTTGTGCTTTCACACTGATGGGATTCTATGATTCTATATAAATTCGAGCACTCTATTAGCCATCTTGAATATTTTCTGCATCTGTTAATGGCATTTTAAAGACCTCTGCACCTGAATCTTCAGGTCTCTTAAAGTCCCCATATCCATCCTTTTTGGTCCTGAATGGATAGCTTCATACTTGCTTACAATGAACTCTTATTGCTACAGTTTGGCCCAATCACCTAGACTGTCAATATCCCTTTGTAATTTTATGCGATCATCTAACTGTCTAAAATGCTGCTTAACTTTGAGTCATTGGCACATTTGGATATGTAAATTTCTCTGCTATTATCCAAGTTGTTAATCAATAATGTCAATGATTGAGGCCGGAACACTGATTCTTGTGGGACACAACTGGTCGCATCCTGCCAATTTGAGTACCTGCCCATTACCACTACTTCCTTATTAGCAGTCTGTTACGTGGGAAGTGAGTCCTGGAAGTCCATATAAACAATACTCGTAGACATTCCCTGCCACTACATTAGTCACCTGTTCAAAAAATTCAATGAGGTTTGGCAGTATGTCCTACCTCTAATGAATCCATGCTGGCTCTCCCTGATTAACTGAAAAGTTTTGGGGTGTTCAGTTACCCCATCCTTGATTATAGACTCCAGTTTCCCCACTACAGATGTTTTCCTCTTTCACATTTCTTTAAAAGCAGAGTGATCGTGTGCAATTTTCCAATCCAGAGGGATGACTCCTGTCTCTTGGGAACTCTGTAGACACCCAAACTATCATCTTTCAATGTGATCCTTACTTTCTTTAACAGCCTCATATCCTGCTTTCTCTTCTGTACCTCCCAGGCCATCAGTAGAGGATTCTGAAAACCCAAATTCAGAGGTTGCTATCATAAAATACCTATAGTGTAGAAAGAGGCACTTCAGCATTGAGTCTGCACCAATCCCCCCAAAGAACATTCTACCCAGACTCAGGCCCCCACCCTATCCCCGTAACCCCATAACCCCATGTTTATCATGGCTAATCCACCGAACATTTTTGGATTGTGCGAAGAATCTGGAGCACTTGGATGAAACCCATGCAGATATAGGGAGAACGTGCAAAATCCGCACAGTCACCTGAGGCTGGAATGAAAGCCAGGACCCTGCTAACCACTGAGTCACTGTGCCGCCAAATTTATCCGTTTTTGATAGTGGTAATAATAAAGGTGAACACTGACACTTACCTCATCATTGGTCCACAATTTGCAGCTACAACGTTGATGAAAGATACAACTTTTGAATTAAAAATGCCCAAATCAGCAGCTGATGGATAAATTATAGGAACCATCATGTTTCACTCCATTTTTAAAATACCTGAATACTTTGAAGATAGGTAGGCAAAAGTGAATAAAAACATATACTTGCAACTGAATATTAATCTCTCAGGCTGTGTCAAGCTCCCACTTAACTCTCTGATCATCTGTTCACACCTATAGTACTGATCTGCTGTTCATTTATTCCGTCACACGCAACAATCTGTTAACATTATAAAGAGGTAACGAACTAGCTTACAAATGAACTGACAGATAACTGCAATCCTAAACGGACACATAGGGATGGACTATTCAGCCATTCCAGCTGTTCCTCCATAGCATTAATTCAAAGCTGATCAATACCTCAACTCTATTTAAAGGTGTTTGAATCAAATTAATTAGAACTCAAGTACACAGTCATATGGAGAAGGTACAGATTTATTGTATATTCAGTTTTCTTTAAAGTTTATTTCAAACGACTAAAACTAACAAAGGCCATTTGTGATTGCATATGTATTCTTTCAATTCTGAGCAATGCCTTTACAAATTGATTCTATTTTACTTCTAAATTGTACATTTGAGAATAGTGTGTTTCAGCACAGTGTGGAACAAATGTATGTATAACAGGCACATTTTTCAGCTTTCTGCCTTTTCGCTCCCCCTGTAATGAGTTGTGGGAGGTATTTAATTTGCAGTCTGCTGCAGTCTCGCACGATCACAGTTGATGACCAAACCCTGACAGTAGAGTGTATTGTGAGAAAGGTCAAGAATGTAATTAACACAGCAAGTTTGGAGAAGTAGAACAGTGTAAATGCTCAAAAATAACTGTAAACATCCGAGCCTACCAGGATCTGATCATCCTCTGATTTTCTATGTGTTGGGGTTGTGAACAAGCAAGTGCTGAGAGAAAATGTCTATGAGAAAGATGTAACTCTGGACTGTTAACTAGGATGTGTGAAAAAGTAACATAGGTTCGTTATCTGATGTGAATATGTGTCAAAAATCATCTGCTACTCAGATGAAATAGCTGATCAGTCCAGACATACTTGATATGGATTGGTGGATTTAGATAGGGTTAACACAGTCAGATGAAACACAAAGTGTCAGTGGGACATAGCATAGGATGAAGCACAAGCTGGCAGCCAGGAAGAGAATGAAGAGATGAAGAAGAAGCTTCTGCAGTCATTCCTGACTAGGATCTGGCATCCTTTGGTGCTCATTAGGACATGCAGTAACTCAAAAACACAATGATAGCTCCAGTGGTTTAGTGCTCAGCTGCAGACTACAATGATGCAAGTCTGATTCCGAGGGATGCCTGTCACTCAAATGTGTTTGCCTTGGAGGGTGAATCTTCATTCTCCTCAGGTGAGCTGCTAGATAGGATTTATTACAAGACTGAGTTTTGCCGGAGGGAAGTGAAAAATACCGAAATACCCTGTTGAATTGTTTGTTACTGGGGTAATCTAACTTCTCTGTGCTGACACAATGCAGGTCAGCATTTTGTGCTGGAATAGTAATGTGCCCCTTGCTTGGGAGATATTTATGCCCCCAGTTGCCTGCCTCTAATGCAGCACCTTGCTAAAAAATCATGGTGAAGACCTTTTCCATTACAATGGTTATAGCCAATGTGATCTTTTTGCAGCCTTCAGCAAGTTGTGGTTGACAACGCCAACCTTATCAAATGTCCCTTTCTTTAGCTGAGCTGATTGAAAGTAGCTTTGGCTGATGGCATTCTTACCCACACAGACATCACCAGAGAATCTCCTCCAGTGGCTTTCCTTCTTGCCTCCACACCATAACGTCAAGCATCTACCCTTAATCCACCCTAACTTTCAAGACATTCTATCTCTTAGTAACAGCATGAAAATCATACAGTCCAGGTTCCAAATATAAATACTGGAGTGCTGCAAGGATCAGTGCTGGGTCCACTACTTGTCACTATTTACATAAATGATTTGGATGTGAGCATTAGAGATACAGTTAGTAAGTTTGCAGATGACACCAACATTGGAGGTGTAGTGGACAGCAAAGAAGGTTACCTCAGATTACAACAGAATCTTGATTAGATAGGCCAATGGGCTGAGAAGTGGCAGATAGTGTTTAATTTGATAAATGTGAGGTGCTGCATTTTGAGAAAGCAAATCCTAGCAGGACCTATACACTTAATGGTAAGATTATCGGGAGTGTTGCTGAACAAAGAGACCTTGGAGTGCAGGTTCATAGCTCTTGAAAGTGGAGTTGCAGGTAGATAGGATAGTGAAGAAGGCATTTGGTATACTTTCCTTTATTGGTCAGAGTATTGAGTACAGTAATTGGGAGGTCATGTTGTGGTTGTACAGGACATTGGTTAGGCCACTTTTGGAATATTGCGTGCAATCATAGGTTTGGGGTGAGAGGGGAAAGATATAAAAGAAACCTATGCGGCAACTTTTTCAAGCAGAGGATGGTACGTGTATGGAATGAGCTGCCAGAGGAAGTGGTGGAGGCTGGTACAATTGCAACATTTAAAAGGCATCTGGATGGGTATATGAATAGGAAGGGTTTGGAGGGATATGGGCCAGGGGTTGGCAGGTGGGACTAGATTGGGTTGGGATATCTGGTCGGCATAGATGAGTTGGACTGAAGAGTCTGTTTCTGTGCTGTACACCTCCATGACTCTATGACTGACAACTTGCAGTTGTATCCAGGGTCTGAAATGATACACTGGTGCTGTTCCTGGCCTGTACCTTGTCCCTATGGTTTTGTCTCCAACTAAAGCACAGCAGACTTCCTGCAGCCCTGGGATTCAATTATTGAGCTCGAATCAAGACCCTGGCTTGATCTCACCCCCTCTCTCAATCCCTTCCTTATCTTTATGCCATAAGACTACTTATCTGACATCAGACCTATTTTGAACCAGAATGTCATACAGTTAAACGTTGGAGAGACCAAAGCTATTGTCATCTTCTAACCAAGCCACAAACTGCAATCCTTAGCTACTGATATCATTCTTTCCCTGGCTGGTTCTCAGGTTGAACTAGGCTGTCAGTAATCTCAAAGACTTATTGATCCCAAGACCAACTCTTGATGCCTAATCAACTCTCTCACAATAAATGCTGACTGATATGTATGTTATTAGTTTTCACTTGTGCCCAAGCTATCTGCGACTAGAACCCTATTTCATATTTTAATTACTGGCTGACTCAACCTTCCTGGCTAGCCTCCTATCGTTTCGCCCTCCAAAAACACCCAGAATTAAGCTCTGCATATCTTAAATTGTAGCAAAACTCATTTATCTGTCACCTTTTTGTATACTGCTCTGAAAGGCTCCCAATCCAATAACAATTTTGAAGTTCTTAGCTCAGATGCCTCCATGACCTTGGTGTTTCCTATAAACATCTCCAGCCCTATAACTCTGTCTCAAATGTCGACTCATATACATTTGTGGCCAGCAATTTGCAGCCGTGTATTCAGCCACCTAAGTTCTAAGCTCTGATATTCCCTTCCAAAGCTCTCCTGTCTCTTTACCTCCTTCCCTTGATCAGACTCCTTAAAACCTACCTTTTGATCAGAGCTTTGGTCGCTCTTTTTTTTAGCTTGGTGTCATTCTAATTAATTTTTTCTAATTCATATTACCAAGTTAAAATGTTAGATAAGTGCACGTTGTTAGTAATGTGTTGAAATTTTATATAAGCTGAATTTATCATTAGGGTGAGGTGATGTTCAGGGAGGGGGATTTGCCTTGGGCTGCTGTGGGACACTTTGCAGTTGCTTTACTGGAGACATTGAATCAGGCTGTTGGTGAAATCTGTTGGCCAGTGACTAACGTGACATGGAAGTATCTAAAGAGAGAGAGATACTATATTAAATGAAGTAAATGTGGCAATAGAATATTGCACTAATGAAACAATAAGGAGATGCAGGTTTATAAAGATATTTAACAGATATTTAAGATGCATAATAATTTTAAGCTTACATCCTAAATGCAAAGGGTCAAATTCAGCACCTTTCTCTAATGTAAAAATATGCAGCATTAAAAATACTGACCCATACATTCTGCTGATATAAGCAATGATTGATAATTACATCGCAGCATTCAGATTTATTGTTAGTACCAACACTAGGTGCTGGCTAGTGATACCCACTGAGTCAATCTGGGCATTGTATCAGGAAAAGCCTGTGTTTGTTTGTCTCTTATTGATTAATGTGAGGGGATATTAACGTAGCTTTTTTTCTGGGAAATCTGGAGCAGCTGCTTACCTTGCATTCAACACTTGTTCAAACCATCGTGACCGAGAGGTGAACTTCAGCCGTGAGCAAGGTATTCAAATGATATCTACAATGTGTTGGCTTGATTCCTAGGTGGGATAATTGCAGATATGGACAAAATGTCACCTATTAAAACTAGCAGCGGAGAGAAATTCTAACACTTAATTAAAGAGCACACATGGAGATAGATGAATGCTGGAAGTTGGAATGATGGAAGATGAGAAATGGTATCCAAACACAGATATCTTTATTCAGTAGAAATTTACCAGTAATCTCAACTTTGGAATGAGAAAGTTCTTTTACTCCTTTTGGTTTTGTAGATACATTCTATGTACCTTCATTAATGCCTGTTAAATTAAACCTGTTGTTGCTGAGCTACCTTTCATATCTCCTGAATATTTTGCAGGAAGTGGAGAATCTAACTTTACATTCCTGTGTTATTCAAGGTGATCATTTGGTCACTCTTATCCCACTAGACCTTGCCAAAAAAAAAAACAAGGGTCATAAACTGCAGCCAGTTTTGGAATTTGAAATTATCTCAGATTCCACGGAATGTGTCGCAATATTACATGTGTTTCCAGCCTGGTCTCATTAATAGTATGTTATAAGAGGTATTGCAAGCATCTGAAGGTATGTAAAGCTGATTAGTTGCAAAAACAGTATTACGTTAAAACTAGAAATATCTCAAAATCAACAGTGTTTCTTGTTACCTTAAATATTTAAAATAGGTGGTATCTCTCTTTTGTTTGATCTGTACAAATGTGCCTCAATAAGTAATATCCCTACGGAGGCAAAGGCTGAAGGTTTGGCTTCTTGTTCTTTTGAATTTCGTCATTAAAAGATTAATAAATAGATGTCACTTTATTTATTTAGTTAGTTATTTATATACATGGCCGACTTTCTCACAAGCAAGCAGCAACAATGTTCAAATTGTTCTTTTATGGCACCATCTAGTGGCAATTTCATGCATTTTTTTTGTCAGTTAAGCTTAAAAAAATCAAATTTCTGACTTGCACTAAATTTAGTTGATTATCATTTTTACTGTCAATAATCATTCATCTTTGTAAAGTATTTCTTTTTACTTAATCAAGTATATATACCAACTATTTATTCACCCAAAAAGGTGCATTGTGAGGTTTTTGAAGGGAAGATGTTGCTGAGAAGACTTAAAACAGAAGTAATTCTGCTTTTAAAGATTGACTTTTTTAATGATTTAGATTTGACACTTACCTATAAATTAAGAGCAGGAGTAAGCTGTCTGGCTTGGCTGTCTTGCTCCACTGTTCAGTAAGATCATGGCTGATGTGACTGGGGTCTCAAGTTCACACTCTTCCCTCTACCCAGTAACATTTGACCCTCTTTTTAATTAAAAATCCACTACCCTACAAATATTCAATAGCTGTACTTCCACTACTCTCTGGGGAAGCGATCTCCAAAGACTTATGAACCTCTGAGGGGAAAAAAAAAGCCCTGGTCATCTCTTCGGTTAATTTTTAAGTCATTTCCCCTAGTTCTAGCCTCTCTCACAAAGAGAAGCATCGTCTCTGCAGTCATCCCGTCAAATCCTCTCAGGATCTTTAATGCTTCAGTAAGGTCATCTCTCATACTTCTACATCTGTCAGGTGGACATTATAAATTGATAATTTAGTATTTCAAAGCCACCAGATGTCAATATTCCATTCGTTGACCAAGGCCGTTGGTGAGATGCTTGTTCCAGATGATGCTGGGAGGAGATAACTGAATTATGAAAACCGAGAGTATATGTTAAAATCTAAACTCTTAATATATTCTAATTCTTTTAGGAACTTACCATAATTATTGTAAACCTTTTAGATTTTCCCAGCTTATCGCTGTTTTCATATTCAACAAAGCACAATTGAAAATTGCACACAAGCTTGCTTATTACCTTGAATGACTAATTCTTCAATACTTGATGTTCTCTGCAGATACTGTAGTGTGTGATTTCTGCTAGACCCGGTGAAATGGACAGTTTCTGCATATGCTGAGTACTTTGTGATCTAAAGTAATATTTGAGAAGTGTAGCTATGGCAGTAAATAGTATTATAAATAACCAACAATTTTGCAACAATGTAGCATTTTATAGAAGTGTCCCATAGTCCTCAAATAGTAATAATCTTGTGCTCTCCTTTATCACTTCTCACCTCACGCTCCACATCATGAACTTTATTACCTAAGTGTGTAATAGGGCTATTGAAGCTACCATCAATTCAATCTGCTGAATAGAATTTCTTCTTTTGCAGGACTTGCTTCCATTCTGGACAGATAGGTTTTGTGGTGGTTGAGTAGGTCAGTACTGGAGCTGCAGTCTCTGTGTAGGTAGTGTTTCAGGAAGTGGGTCGGTGGGTGGGTCAATCAGGATTCTGCTGCTCTTTTGGCTGATTGTGCTTGGCCTCCTTGTGCTCAACTCTAACGCTGGAAGTGGTTGGCACCTTCACGTATTTTCTTCTTCAGTTTGTGTGTTCAAGGGCAGGCGATTCCCATGAGTTGCTGGGGATGTTGCATTTGTTTAGAGAGGCTTTCGGGCTGTCTTTGTAGTGTTTCCTCTGCCCACCTGGTGATCACGCATCATTGCGGGACTCAGGGAGTCGAATACTTTTTGAGGGAGTCTTGTGTCAGTCACGTGGACAAAGTGGTCTGCCCATCGGAGCTACTTGTACATGACTGGTGCTTGATAGTGGGGACATTGGCCTGGGAGAGGACGTTGATTGTGGCACGCTTATCCTTTCAATGGATTCGCAGGCTTCTGCAAAGGGAGTGCTGGTGATAACCCTCCAAGCATTTGAGGTGTGTTCTGTGCAAGCTCCATTTTTGATGGATATACGAGAGTGGAGACTATGAGCTTGGGCTTGAGATCTTGGACTTCAAGCACTCTGTTCCTTCAAGCACCTAAAGACTGCCCTGATGCCTTGGAGTCAGTGTTGGATTTCATTGTTAATGGCTGCTCCCACTGAAAGGAGGCTCCTGGCGTATGGGAAATGGTCCACAGTGCCCAGGGGCTAGCCATAGATTGTGATGGGGGTTTGGGGGGTAGTATTGTGTGGCAGGAGTGGGCTGGGAGAGAGCCTTTGTTTTCCGGATGTTTATTCTGAGGCCCATTCTCTTGGTGAATGCATCAATGATGGTTTGTACTTCAGCCTGGAGGCATTAAAGGTTGAGCAGTTTCCCATTTGTCTTGTGCTCCATTTCAGTGGGAAATATCATGGAGATGGGTGTGGAGTGTTGGGGCAAGGAAAGTGAAGAGGAGCATTGGTACGATGTCCCCACTTTGCGGTCGTACTGAGTCTGTGGTGGATCTGTTGGTCAGCAAGAATATTTTCTGACAGTTATCTCCTCACATTCACTTAAATGTTTCAAGGCTGTTAAACCTGTTACACACACTCACAATAAATATTGTGACATCACTTTGTTTTAACAGATTGTTAAAATTTTGATGAGGAAAAGGTATCCTGAAGTATTCACTTTGTTTGCAGTCAGAGCAAGAATCATGTTTGTTAGTATTTTAATGCATTAAATACCACATTAGGATTTGACACCTTTCCATCCATATTTGAAAGTGTTACTTTGGTTGGTTTCTGAAAAATTGCATATTTCTACAGATTTTTATCGCTCAGATATTTTATACAAAATGTTAGAAAATTGCAGCAACTCTCACTCTCATATGTTGCCTGGCCACAAAACATATGGGAATTTTGAAGACTGCAAAGGACATATGGTACTCAGTAGGTTAACCATATAAAGAGTTGATGAAGTAGGCCTGTGAAACCAAACTGCTTTCATCCCAAAACGCCACGCAGGTCAGCAACCTCTTTCTTCACTCCATGCAGACTCTCCTGACAGGGGAAGTGCTGTTGCTGAGAAAGGAATTCATCACTTCAGGTTATAGTAACACACACCATTGTGCAGCCATGCATTTTTCAGTTTAGATTAAACATGAAATAGACTGAATGTTAATTCCTTGAACACGAATAAATGGTTGATTCAAATCTATAATTCTGATTTTTGGACCAAGAATCCTTCCTGTGATGAAGGAGGCAAAGGCTGTTGTAGATATTTGAGGTGGAAACAGCCTAAGTATAGCAGGGAAAATCATGCTTAGGAAATGAAAGGAATTACTGATGGACATTTCTATCATGGTCAGATGTGGGAACCAGTCCATGTTGGCTATACTTGTCAGGAATTTTATTTGATTAAAATATTCTAACTGAACAATTTCCAACATTGGAAATTCCCTTCTTGTATTTCATTATCTTAGTGGGAAGTCTTGTAGAAATTAAAAGTGCTACTGGAGATATTGTTAGCTTCTTTTAAAACAAGTTTTTACCAACCATGTGATTCTGCCTCATTTTACTCCAGAAAATAATTCCATTTACTATCATAAAATGGAGAAGCTAGATTTGAAGTTCGTGCATATGTCAGGAGAGAGAACACCAGGAGAAAGGCTGAATATTTTTCCAATTATTAACAAAAAGGAAATTTGTTTAAACAATGTTGATAAAGATTTGAGTGTTGTGAGATGTAGCTTGATATGAAGTATTTATTTTTTGTTTTCTCTTACAGAAGCTATCTATGAAGCTTATGCCTGGGACTGCTATGTCTTCTGTTTAGGCATATTTGTGACAATGACCAATCAGATTCACAAATGGTCCCACACATACTTTGGTCTGCCTCACTGGGTCACCATCTTGCAGGACCTGCACATCATTCTGCCCAGAAAGCATCACCGAATCCATCATGTTGCCCCTCACGAAACTTACTTCTGCATTACCACAGGTAGGCTCAGAGTTGTAAATGCTACTTGGAAAGTTCAAAACCAAAGGTAAAAGAGAATGCTGCCAGACTGCTGAGCTTTTTCAGCATTTCATGTTTTTGTTTCTGAGTTACAGCATCCATAGTTCTTTCAATTTTTATTTAACAAATTGTGCTGTCGACAAACTACTTAAAACTTAATCCTTGAACTAAAATCTGTTTAGGTAAAATATTAAGGAAATTAGCAAATTACTGAACAGTAAATGAAATGAACACTTCAACAGTACAGCATTTAATCTAGAAATGTTATCTTGCCCAAAAGTCAAACTGTCTCGCTAGTGTAAACACTCGACTTGCTAAACACTGATGTTGATATGAGACCTATAGGACAAATTAGAAAATTCACCCATGGCTCTTTATTCCTGCTAGCAATGATTGTAAAAGGGAAATCAGCCCTATCTGGAGAAATATGAATAGTTTTTTTTTGCATTCATATCTGGCTGTGAGATATTAGTGAGAGAATTTAGGTGCCGGTGATGCCTTTGTCATTTGTTGATGGAAATTCAGGTCCAAAAACAGTTACCAGCCCGAGGCTTACAGTCACATAAAAGAAAAGGGGCTATTTTTGTCCTAAAAATGAAAAACAGTATTTCTGGTTTAGCTTTCACTTGAGGTAAAATGGTCCAGAATGGGATTGATCACTTGTCATCTTTATATGTGAAGTAATCCTTCATTATCCAAGCTAGGTGGAATATTGCTGAATTTCATCTTTTTTAGGTTGAGATATGGCTCACATGAGTACTGTAGTGTAACAACCTGGGTTATCCCCAGACCCTGATCTAGTCAATAGTTATAGTTTATTTATTCACTGTGGAACGTGGGCATTGCTCGCTGACCAGCATTTATTGCCTGTACCTGGTTGCCCTTGAGAAAGTGGTGATGAGCTGCCTCCTTGAATCACTACAGTCCCTGTGCAGTAAATTAACCCACAATATCCTGAAGGAGAAAATTCCTCGATTTTGCCCCAGCGATGCTGAGGCAACAGCAATATATTTCCAATTCAGGATGGTGAGTGACTTAGAGGAGAACTTGAAGGTGGTGGTGTTCCCATGTATCTGCTGGCCTTCTGAATGGAAGTGGTCATGAGTTTGGAAGGTGCTGTCTGAGGATCTTTGGTGAATTTCTGCAGTGCATTTTATAGATAGCACACACTGCTGTGACTGAGCATTGTTGGTGGAGGGGGTGAATGCTTGTGGATATGTGGCCAATAAAGTGGGCTGCTTTGTCCTGGATGGTCTTAAGCTTCTTGAGTGTTGCCATCTAGGCAAGTGTGGAGTATTCCATCACAGTCCTGATTTGAAGTTAGTGTACAGACTTAGGGGAGTCATCAGATTTGAAGGATAAAGCCGGTTATGGTACACCCAAACTCCCTTAATGGTAAAGTTCTGTGTATTAGTTCTGCACAGTAAAATTTGTCCATCCAATCAAGAGAATCAAATGGAACATAACCAATCATCCCATTCCGGGCCAATTGCGAATTCTAGTTTTAGGTTGTGCTGTTTTTCAGGGTGGCATGAGGAAGCCAGACCCTTGTTTTACAGCACGAGGCGCTCAAACATCCTCCTTGCTGCAGAACCTGGGCTCACGAACACCACTGGAAAAAATGATGAGTTGTTTTGTAGGACACCAACGATGAGTGTATTTACAAAGAAACCACAGGGGAGAGTATCTGTTTCCAGGGAGAATGTGGCCTAACAGTCCTATTCTCTCTGAGGAATGACGTGCTCTCAGTTCTCAGTAAGCAACACTCTCCACATCGAATTATTAATAACCCTCTGTCAGTAGTAACAAATAGACCTGAATAAAACAGAACCAGCAAAAAAAATAAGAAAAATTGGCTGCACAGGGATCAATCAGGGTTTTGAGGTAGTCTTGAAGCACTGTTTCTTAGTTACAGCATTGTAGAATGATTATTTGCTGAAAAAAAGCCATATTTTACATTTTTCTTTTATTCAGTTACGCTATGTTGAGATGCACCTTAAAACCGGATTTCAATATTTCAAGGATTGGTAATTATTAGAGACCAAATTAAAGTACAACGTGCACTCATTTACTTATGATTTTAGGTGTACCAATGCTGAGCCATTATCAGGATCATTGAGAATCAACACTTCTTAATTCCACTGTTTTGACAAATTTATCTTCCTTTATTTAAGTTGTTTCTAATTAAATGGCAATATTTTCAATTTTTGTCATCCATAAAATTACCCACAGTTTTCCAAATAACTCAGATTCTGAGGAAAGCAGATAATATGTGTCTGCTTTGAATACAATGAATGGAAGGATGTTTATGTTGCTGCTGAGAATTATAGTCATTGATCAGGAAGGTATTTTTAGCATTTGAAGTTTAATTGATAAGGCTGTTGGGCTTTTGGTTTCTCTGCTTAAGATCTTACCTACCAGACGTTGAATCTTTAGCAAAACTGCTATCGTGATTATGATGTGCTTTTACTGTAATGACAACACTTAATGAAATTTATGGTTTTATCATTCTTTTTTACGATCCATTCTGTCTGCGAAACCCATTTTTGAATCTTGCTTAACATGTCATATTTCTCTCCCCCGAGACCAGATTGAGGCACATTATGTTTGGACAATATTATTTCCTGTTTTCTGTAATGGCCATAATTTAGTCAAATTTGTGTTTTTTTTCTGCACTTTTAGTATGTGAATGATGCTTCCAATTGACTACAGCTATTAGGCTGTATGGCAGAACAGTACTTTAGAACATCAAAGTGTAACACCACAGAAAGATGCAATATTGATCCACCTTTTTTTTAAGCAATCGCTCACATACTGATTACAAGGAATTGTATTTTTTTAATGTCTGACATTATCAGATCTTTCCCACATGTGACGCCCTGCCCTTTACCTGCTTAAAACCTGATATGTGTTCTAGTCAATTCTTGTTCTTTCTTTCACTCCCACACTTGGAAATCTCAATCACATAGAAAAGCCATACTTAGAATGACACTGCAGTAGGTCTTGAACTTTCCATGACATAAGCTATAGTTTTTCATAGTATTTTATCAGCTTTTTGTTTTGTGGGAAAAAACATGAAGTATGTAATTTTGAGTTTTGATAATTTAATGTAGGAGAAAATTTCCGATAATGTGTAATTTTATTATGAGGAGGCTATAGTGTTATGAGCCCCTGCCCCAGCTTATTTAGATTTTTGATTCCTTTTAATGTATTATCCAGCATTGTGATTTAGTATTGAAATCGAGCATTAACCTAAAAAGTTAAGATCTCAAATGTGGTTGCTATAGTCCACTTGACCCTAGATTGTGCATCATTAAAAGATGATGGAGAGTGAGTATAGTGCAACTGACCAGCATGTGTTCAGATAAAATAATTCACTGAGATTGTAAGAGTGGAATTGAAACCGATAAATGCATTCTTAATGCAAAAACATTAGGATGAAGAAAACAACTTGTAATTCCAGGATACAACCCGTGCAGAGCAAGATGTCACATTGCACTTTAAATTGAAGTGAGGACCTCAAAGTAGATTATAAAATTTTATACTGTCTGATACTCAGGACTACAGAATCCTAGTTCACTAAGGAACCAATTTGACAACCCTGATGTGAAGACAGTTCTGGTAAACAAACCCCACTATTCTCAGAGTTTTTGCAAATGTAAAACATGGCCATCTTATTTACAGTGATGGCTAATTTGCCTATGTCCACTAACTAATATAAAAAAAACTTTACACCAGGTTTCTTTAATGTGGCAAAAATGGATTATCAATTGTGAGTATGCAAGCTTAAACTATATACCTTTAAATCTACTCATACGCATTCACTAATAAAAGGATGGACAGAACATATGAAACAATGGCTTTTCAGGAGTATTTTCCATGCACAACATAAGCAAAAAGAAACAAAGTATGAGGATCAAGAATCCAAGCCAGCAGGGAACTGAGTTGACTTCCTCAGTTTTTTTTGTTTCTGCAATGATGTTATATTGTTTGTGACATCCTCACATCTTCAATTTGGTGCCTGGTCAGTTGGACCTGGGTCTTGGCTTAATTTCAAACTTGTTCTCGTTATTCAGGCATTTTGGTGTTATTTCTTATTGAGGCAGATGGAGGGAGCCAGCTTACTTGCAGGCTTTTAGAAATCCGAGAGTCCAAATACCGTCTCTCCTCTCAGTTCTGTGACAAGCTACTAAATAAAACCAATCTAAAAGCTGTTGTCAGACACTTAATTTTTGTCAGCCCAAGGCATCTGATGCCTTTTGTTTCACAAAACTGTCACATTCCATGTCTTCCAAACATTACATGTTGTGTAATCAATGAGTGAGTGCCATATGTTCCACTTCTGCTTTGAGATAAATAGAAGACTAATTCTTTGCGTGCAGTCCAAACTTCTATTTTCCAGTTTATTCTTTAATTAACATCTATGTACTCCTTATACCTGTATCCATTTCAAACTCATACCTCACCTAATTTCTACAGACCTACTGGAATGGTGTTGATTCCTGTTGTCCTCTGTGCAATTAAGGATTGGCAATAAGTGCTGGTCCAGGCAGTGACACCCACACCCCAAGAATTAATTGAAACAAAATATGATCATTAATGCCATTCACAGTGCACAATGATTTACTTTGTGTTTGATGTTGATTCTGACTACTCAAATTCCTGATTATGTGATTACTGCAGGACTTCAAACTTGCATATATAAATACATAAAATTTCATTGAGCTTTCATAGTTCACTGAATCTATGTCAAGTTAAAGTTGAGTCTGAGTTGTCTCTAAACCTGTTAGTTCATATGGTGTCTCTTTCTGTTCAGTTTTGCTCAATCCTGATATTCTGATATCTTGGTCATAGTTTCCTACAGCATGGAAACAGACCCTTCGATCCAACTAGCCCATGCTGAACATGTTTCCTAACTAAACTAATCACACTTACCTCCATTTGGCCTATATCCCTTCAAAACTGTCTTAATCGTGTACGTATCCAAATGTCTTTTAAATATTATAACTGAACCTGCATCCACCACTTTCTCTGGCAGTTCATCACACAAACAAACCACCCTTTGTTTCAAAAGAAAATTGTCCCTTGTGCCCTCTTTAAAACCTTCTCCTCTTACCTTAAAAATATGCCCTCTAGTTTTTAAATCACCCATCCTAGGGAAAAGACCCTTGCTATTCACCCTATGTATGTGCCTCATGATTTTATAAATCTCAAAAGGTCACCCTCAACCTTTCTACACTCTACTGAAAACAGTTGCAGCCTATCCAGCCTACTTTTATAACTCAAGCCCTCCATTCCCAGGGAGAACAAGCCATTTGAATACAGAACTGGCTCAAAGGTAAAAGACAGAGGATGGTGATGGAGGGTTATTTTTCAGACTGGAGGCCTGTGACCAGTGGAGTGCCACAAGGATCGATGCTGGGCCCTCTACTTTTTGTCATTTCCATAAATGATTTGGATGCGAGCATAAGAGGTACAGTTAGTAATTTGCAGATGACATCAAAATTGGAGGTGTAGTGGACAGCGAAGAGGGTTACCTCAGATTACAACAGGATCTGGACCAGATGGGACAATGGACTGAGCAGTGGCAGATGGAGTTGAATTCAGATAAATGTGAGGTGCTGCATTTTGGGAAAGCAAATTCTGGAAGGACTTATACACTTAATGGTAAGGTCCGAGGGAGTGTTGCTGAACAAAGAGACCTTGGAGTGCAGGTTCATAGCTCCATGAAAGTGGAGTCGCAGGTAGATATGATAGTCAAGAAGATGTTTAGTATGCTTTCCTTTATTGGTCAGAGTATTGAGTACAGGTGTTGCAGCTGTATAGGACATTGGTTAGGTCACTGTTGGAATATTGTGTGCAATTCTGGTCTCCTTCCTATTGGAAAGATGTTGTGAAACTTGAAAGGGTTCAGAAAAGATTTACAAGGATGTTGCCAGGGTTGGAGGGTCTGAGCTACAGGGAGAGGCTGAACAGACTGGGGCTGTTTTCCCTGGAGCGTCAGAGACTGAGGGGTGACCTTATAGAGATTTACAAAATTATAAGGGGCATGGATAGGAAAAATAGACAAAGTCTTTTCCCTGGGGTCAGGGAGTCCAGAACTAGAGGGCATAGGTTTAGGGTGAAAGGGGAAAGATATAAAAGGGACCTGAGGGGCAGCTTTTTCATGCAGAGGGTATTACGTGTATGGAATGAGCTGCCAGCGGATGTGGTGGAGGCTGGTACAATTGCAACATTTAAGAGGCATTTGGATGGGTATATGAATAGGAAGGGTTTGGAGGGATATGGAAGGGTGCTGGAAGGTGGGACTAGATTGGGTTGGGATATCTGGTCGGCATTGACGGGTTGGACCGAAGGGTCTGTTTCCATGCTGTACATCTTTATGACTCTAACAGGGTGAGCAGACTGCACACAGTACTCCAGAAGAGGCCTAACCAATGTCCCATACAACCTCAACATGATGTCCCAACTCTGATACTCAATGATTTGAGCAATGTAGGCAAGCATGCTAAACGCTTTCTTAACCACCCTGAGTACTTGTGAAGCAAATTTCAAAGAATTATGTGTTTGAACCCCTAGGTCTCTATGTTCAACAACACTACTCAGGGCCCTACCATTAATTGTATAAGTCCAGCCCTTTTTGTTTTACCAAAACGTAATATCTCGCATAGAGCCAAATTCAACTCCATCTGCCACTCCTCATTCCATTTACTCAATTCATCAATATCTTTTGAGAATCTTAGATATAATTTTGATGTCTTCCACAACTTACTTACCATGCCTCCTTTACTCTCATCCAAATTATTTATATAAATGTCAAGCAAAGGTGGACCGAGTACCGATCCCTGTAGTACACTGCTGGTCACAGACCTACAATCTGAAAAGCAACCCTCCACCACCACCTTCTGTTTCCTACTGTCAAGCCAATTTTAACTCCCATTGCCAAGCTCATCTTGAATCTCATGGGATCTAAATTTACTAAATGGTTTATCGTGCGGAAACTTGTCAAAAACATTCCTAACGTCCACATAAACGACATCCATCGCTCTGCCCTCATCAATCTTTTCGGTTACTTCCTAAAAACACTCTATCAGTGGCTCAGTGGTTAGCAGGGGGTGGCATGGTGGCTCAGCAGTTAGCACTGCTACCTCAGAGCACCAGGGACCTGGGTTCCATTCCACCATCAGGCGACAGTTTGCGTGGAGTTTGCACACGCTCCCTGCGTTGGCGTAGATTTCCTCTGGGTGCTTTGCCTTCCTGCCACAGTCCAAAGATGTGCAGGTTGGGTGGATCAGCCATTATAAATTGCCTACAATGTCCAGGGGTGTGTAGGTTGGGTGGATTGACCATGGGAAGTGCAGGGTTACAGGGATAGGGCCAGGGGTGAGTTTGGGTAGGATGCTGTTCAGAGAGTCAGTGTGAACTTGTTTGGGCTGAATGGCCCATTTCCTCACTGTTGAGATTCTATGATTCTAAGTCATAGAGTCATCTAGCATATAAACAGGTATTTCAGCCCATCACATTTATGCTAACCAACAAGTACCAAACTACATTAATCCTATTTACCTGCACATGGCCCATAGCCTTCTATGCCTTGGCATTTTAAATGTTCATCCAGATGCTGCTTAAGTGTTGTGAGAATATCTGCCTCCACCATCCTCTCAGGCAGCACATTTAATGTATATCCCATATCCTCCAGGTGAAAATCCTCCGATTTCCTTTAAGCCTCACCTTAAAAATTGGCCAACCAAGTTCATATCTCCACAAAAAAAAATCAGCTCAGGTCTTATGGAATAAACACAATTACCAGCTACTCCAAATTCTCCAAAGTGTAGCCTTCTTTATCCTGCACTGAAAAAGGTCTCAATCATTGACCACATTCCTGTTAACCTGTCTTATCTCACACTTCCAGCTGGACTACCGGGCATTCTAGAAAGTAAGCTTTTGCTGACTGTGTTTGGGCTTTTGATCAATCATGGGAAATTGAAGCAAAACTACTCACATGAATGTATGTTTCCTGATCCTGAAATATACATATGATGCAAAAACAACTGGTTAAATTATCTGAATCTTTGAAGGATCATATACTCTAGAATGAGGGAAATAAATTATATCTGTCCAGGATACTGAAGTCACCTAAAGGTTTAGACATTTTAAGACTGCACACTCTGATATGAAAATATTCTTTGTTATACTCAGGATGGCTTAACTACCTTCTGGAAAAGATTGGATTTTGGCGGAACTCTGAATATGTCATAACAAACCTGACTGGACATAAGCCAAGGGCTGATGACATGAAGTGGGCCCACAAGATGGAATAGATTAATGTGAACTAACCAATCGTATTTTTGGCCACTGAACAGTCCAAGCTGTACTCAAGAACAGAAGACGCTTCTAATTGATTTTTCTAAATCCAGACCAGCACTCGGAAACTTGCAGAATATGCAAGATGTGATATATGTTTGAAAGACATTTTATTTGCAAATCGTTGCTGCCATTCAGATTAGCTGCTGATAATGGTGTAGACACAATTACAGAAATAAATCCTTTGCTTCCCACTTTATGTTAATGTACAAAATACTAACTATGTACCATGTCACCTTGTACTCAATATTTGGTTGAAAACAGTACCAGCAACACATTAAGAAAATGTAAAGATCAGCGTGCCATTTCAAAGGTGAATTTTGGAAGACTTTGGCAAAAGGTAATTGCATCCTGATCAACCTTAAGCAGCTGTTAAAATAACTGTAATCCCAGAGAATTGTGAAGCTCATGTGGGACTTCATACAAAGTTTATTTTAATTTTATCATTGAGTTTTTGTTGTTTTTAAGCAATGATGTTAGTGATGGTTTTAATGTGAGGTAACAACAACATAATATGGAATCAAATCAGAGAAGCTTTCACACTCCTAATGTAGCCTCACAGTTAACTCAAGAATAAACAAGAGGACCACTTTAAAATTCTGTTTTTTACTTTGATTCTGAAACAGATTTGATAAGGAACCACAGGAACAAGTTGATAGGTTCACCCAACAATGGTTTCACTGCTTCGCGTGTAGAGATGAATCCTATACCACACCTATAGCACAAGAATGATTTTTATCATCTCAAACTTAAGGGAATAAGTAGGTTATGTGGTTGATTGTATCTGTGAATGAGGTGTGGGATTATATAGTCCATAGATTGCAATCACTACTAAGAGACCAACAGCCACTGACCTCCAGTAAAACTGATTCACAAAAGCTGTGTGGTCTTGCAAGTAGGTTTCCTCTTCTCTTACCTTAGCTTCAATTAATGCCAACTACAAGGAATTGGTGCCACCAGCAATAGATGGCAGAGTGATCAGCCAGTCTGATTGAAGTATTCTCACAAACAGCAAAGCAAATAAGGAACAGGGTCGATAAATCATGCCTAAACCATTGTGTTTAAATAAAGTTAAATAAAGACTGAGAGATCGACATACAGCTAAGTGGGAAACAAATGCCAGTGAAAATTCTGCAATTTTAAAATGTTCTGAGGGAATGAAACTCCATATGTGTAAAGATAGATTATCATGGCCTGAAAGTTATTCAGCAATCATGACTTGGGATGCCTTCAAGTATTCGAGTCTTGTTCCATTAGGAGTAATTAACATTTTCATTGATTTTTTTAGCAGCTTGTTTGATATAAATTATTGAAGCTAATGACAAATTAGTGATTTCTAATCATTGCATCCATGAAGACCACAACAGCACAGCATTTGGTTGAGCAGAGTAGCTCTAATAGCAATTGATAGATTTTTTACATTTACTTGCAATGTGTGGGTGGCAGAGGTTGCTGTCAGTTTTACACAGTAACAGTAGAGAATGCTGACAGTTTCCCTTTTTCTGCTGATTCCAGGCCTCAGACGCTGTTCCTGGAGAAGCCATGGATGTTGCAACTGTATTATAGAACTCTTTGAAACTTACCTTGCAGTTTGATCCTTCGTAGCTGTTTATACTATGGGATAGAGCTCTTGGAATGTGTGCCATGATAAACAGCCACACCTATGTAGTTCTGACTGCAATTTTGGTTTCTCGCCATAGATTCTAAGTGAAGATTTGTATTAATTATACAGTTCCATCCAAAATACACCAATATCATACACATTTCTAGTTGCAGCAGATTTTTATATTGGCTTCTGACAGTGCATAGAGAATTTTGTAATGGTTGCTGCCTGAAGCACCATTTCCATTTCATTTATAGTTCAGTGCTGCTGTTGAAGTTAGAGATGGCACCAGTGATTGTGCTGAAATATAAATTTAACATCACTCAAATGATAGTGATCATGTAGTGTCATGATCCTACTCTGAAAGCTATAATTAGGTCTTTCTTCTGTCTCAATTTAACACTTGTCCCTGTGTTATGTCCTACAACGGATAGTTTAATTCTTGCATTTGTCCTTTGCCTCATGCATGTATGCATGCACACTCTCAAATCTCCTTCATTATCTCCTTCTTAGATTTATGCTTAAAGTTGTTCATAAGCTGTAAGAGAACATTCTAGCTTAATCCTGCTTTGACTTTCTTCATCTGCTTTTCACCTTTGCAATGCCCTTTTTTAGTATCTCTCAATGCTGTTAATTTAAGTGGGAATGAAGAAGGCCATCTCTTTTACTCTTTCTTCCATTTTGGTGCCCCTTTAACATGCTTACTGTAAATGTAATTATAAATTGGATTTAGTATTCCAAAAACAACACATCTTACTCTTTCGCAAAAGTTGAAAGAATTTGCCTATTCATTCATATTTATTTGTTGCAAAACAATTCATTTTAATAACATCTGAGGGATCATAAAGCATGTATGTGGTTTGGTACGTAAGGTTCATTCACTTTCTAAGTGAATGTGATAGAAGTAAATGAGAGCTGGAACTGTAGCTGAGAGCTGTTTAAATTGACCCATACATTTTCCCAAGCTGACCAGGACCACAACACAGGGATCTGAATAATCAGATGTCAATCTTCTGCTTTTAGTTCTAATTTTAAAGCCCAGAATGTTTGAAAAAGTGCTGCTGGAAATGGAGGGGATTACATTTTGAATATGTATCAACTACCTTCAAGTCAAGTTTATAAATAAACATTTACTTGTCTTTCTCTGATCTTGAAAATTCAAGTATGTTGTTCTTCTCTCCATAAAATTTTTAGAAATAGTTTGCTCTCTCGCTGATACTTTTTACTTTATAAGAGCCGTGTACATGTTTGACAATTTGGTTTGTATTTAGGACATTTATCATGAGCCTCTTCATAATGCTCTTAAATTACATGACAGTTTGAATACGTTTCTGATGTAAGATGACAATATGTAGTTTTAAGGTGAATTCTAGGGGAGGATATGGTCCTGCCTCAGTTTTATTTGCGATTTAGAGAACCATTACAATAGGATTTATTAAATAAATGAGGCATGACATTAGAGGACATGCATTGTCTTCTGTTGCTGCATTTTTAGATATTGAGCCCAGTCAACTTATGCCTTGCCAATTTTTCAATCAGTTATATGGCTCATATTATGAATTTTTAACCTTACTGTTCGAAAGTTTTAGGAATATGATTTTCGTTAGATCTCTCATAAAAATCATGGTTAAAAAATGGCAAACTGACCTAAAGGTAAAATTCCAAGGGTGGTCTGTATTAACTTCATAAGGTTAGAGATGGAAATGGGAAAATATTAAATGGTAGGTCATCCTCTCTTAGCTTCATAATGCTGCAGAGTCTGGGAGCATTGCCCTTGTCTTATAAATATCTTCCAAAGGAAGAAATGGAATCTGGTTTGTCATCCACGTAGATTTATTAGCCCAGCACATGTGCAGACCACTACTGCATTTTACAGACCAACTTCTTGGCAGCAGATATTTGATGTATTTAATCAACTGTTGTCACTTTTTCTGCCTTGCTTAACTGAAGGAAGTGAAGTTCTGCATGCAGATGATTGCTACAGTGGAGATGGAAATCGACACTGTAGGATCTTGAGCACATTGCTATGTGGTCTTATTTGTGCAACTATAAATTTTAGAGTTAATTGCTGATACCCAAGCAAGTCCATGTATTTTACCACCTTCACTTGTCAGGTCGGTGAACATCTGCCCACAGAGTCTTGGGTTGGGGGACTCATTATTGACCCCACCATATGGTCTATGAGTCTGTTTCTTCTTGTGTGTCCTCAGCAACTTACATTTTAGAATATAGAACATAGAAAAGCACAGAACAGGCCCTTTGGCCCATGATGTTGTGCCAAGATTGAATCCTAATGTAAAATATAGTAACTTAACCTACACACCCCTCAACTCACTGCTATCCATGTGCACGTCGTCCAGCAGTCGCTTAAATGTCCCCAATGACTTTGCTTCCATCACCACAGCTGGCAATGCATTCCGTGCATTCACAACTCTGCGTAAAGAACCTACCTTGACATCTCCTTTGTACCTTCCTCCTAATATGTACAAACTATGACTTCTCGTACAAGTCAATCCTGCCCTGAGGAAAAGTCTCTGTCTATTGACTCTATCTATTCCTCTCATTATTTTTACACCTCGATCAGGTCTTCTCTCTTCCTCCTTCTTTCCAAAGAGAAAAGTCCGAGCTTATTCAACCTTTCTTCATAAAACAAGTCCTCCAGTCCTACAGTCCTGGTAAACCTTTTTTGCACCCTCTCCAAAGCCCCTGTATCTTTCCTATAGTAGGGCGACCAGAACTGAACACAATATTCCAAGTATGGTCTCACCAGGGACTTGTAGAGCTGCAGCAAAACCTCGTGGCTCTTTTTGCTGTATTTCATCCAGAAATGTTTGAATGTTGATCTCGCTGAAATGTTACAAAATGCTCACAAAGTTGCATAAAATCTTAGACAAAACATTCATTAAAGCTGCTTGCCTCCTAGTCCTGCGCTAAGGTACTGTGATCTTTAGCCATTCTTAGCAACAGGCCTCTTTTCTAACTCTCCAACTCAGATCTAGCCCATCTTCCCAACCCCAAATTCCCTAATCCTGTCCCTAACTCATTCCCAAACTCCAGTCTAACATAGGTTAAAATCTTCGGGTAAAAAATGAGGTCTGCAGATGCTGGAGATCACAGCTGAAAATGTGTTGCTGGTTAAAGCACAGCAGGTTAGGCAGCATCCAAGGAATAGGAAATTCGATGTTTCGGGCATCTTTCCTGATGAAGGGCTTATGCCCGAAACGTCGAATTTCCTATTCCTTGGATGCTGCCTAACCTGCTGTGCTTTAACCAGCAACACATTTTCAGCTCCAGTCTAACATAGCCAGCCTTCCATTTCTGCATACTATGGTGTCATACTTGCATTATCATGTCTAAGCCATGGAAACATAAATGAGCTGCTGTTGCAAATTACACCAGTGGAAATATCTAGCCTTCAGAACATAACATCGATCTAAATAGCCTTGTGCATTTTCAGGGTAAATTCTTGCAATAATTCAGATTCATCAAATTCTTTGGTGAAAGGGCATCAGCAGCTGCAAGTAGAAACATGGCCAACAGGTCACCTTTTTGGTAATTCTACTGTTCTGCTTGCAACTTTGAGTTCAATGTAATGTTAAATTAATGAATGGTATGTGTGTGAAATAAGTTGCTGATCATCGTGTGGGACAAGACCATAAAGGCACTTGAAGGTCTAGACAATAACCATAAAGTTAGGCTGCAATGGTGGAGAATGGAGGTTCCTCTAGGCATTCCTGTAAGTACCCAGCATTTTGGATGAGTTGTAGTTTGTAGGGAGGAATAGCCTACACAAACTAATTTTACCAGAAGACAAGACAGACAAGAAATGGCACATGGCTAATGATGAAACAAGGCTGTGTAATGCACTAATTACTGAGGTGATTTACTGTGCTTGCTTCCTTTAGCAACTAATTGCAATGCTCTCATTTCCTATAGTGCTTTGCTATCACATTCTGCACTGCTGAGCTACAGCATTTTTATTTCCCTTGGGCTTAGCTACAATGTCGTTCTTTCTCTCAGGGATACTCTCATTTCCTGCAGTCATTCCTCTGGATACAGTTTCTGACTTCACATTGCCCCACTGGTGCAGTTCTTAATTCTTTCAATCATTCAGTTTCTGATGATGTCTTAACACAGTCTTATATCCTTTTGGTCCCATTTTCTTCTCTTTTACTGAAACCATTTTTTTTACTGAAGTTTGCTAGGTCATGGTTTCGCCTGTCAGGGTCACTCTACTACCTTGCCAAAGAATTTTACAAACATGTATGAGCCTAGATCAGGATTGATAGCAACCTAATTAATTGAAGAGATTAAAAAACTAAAGCCATTGCAAGATGACAGGTCCCAAACATACCATCCCTGGGTATGTCCTATCCTATCACCTGAACAGGCCCACCAAAAGAGGCACCACAGTGCTAATCAGTTGGCACTGAGTTGCCCTGGAAGTCCTCAACATTGACTTCAAGTGCCATGAAATCTCATGGCTTCAAGTCAAACATGTCAAAGAAACTGTCTGCTGATTGCCATTTACCACCTCCCTTCCCAGTTCTCTCACTGGCAGGTGGGTCGGTATTCCCCTGTTTTGAATTCCAGTTGGAAGAAGCAATGAGAATGGCAAGAGCACAGGATGTTCTCTGGATGAAGAACTTTCATGTTCACCACCAACAATGGTAGTGCCACCTCTGATTGATGGACCTGATTGAGAGCAAAAGGGCATAGCAGCTAAACTGGCTCTGCAGCAGGTGGTGTGGGAGCCAAGAAGAGGGAAAATATATTTGACCTCATCCTCACCAGTCTATCTGTTACAGATGCATCTATCCTTTACAATATTGATAGGAGTGAGCAACACACAGTTCTTTTGCAGACAATGTCCTGTTTTAACATTCAGACTAATCTTCACTGTGTTGTGTAGTGCTACCACTTTGTTCAATGGGATAGATTTAGAACAGATGTAGAAATAAAACGGGGTATCCATGAGGTGCTGTGGGCCATCAGCAGCAGAACTGTGTTAAGTTATAATCTGTAACACTATGGCCTATTTAGCCCTCACTCTGCCATTATATCAAGCCAGAGGATCAACCTTGGTTCCATGAAGATACAAGAGGACATGCCAGGAGCAGTATTGAGGCATATCTAAAAATGAAGTGTCAATCTGGTGAAGCTACAGTACAGGGCTACTTGCATGCCAAACAGCAAAAGCAGTATGAATTATAAAGAGTTAAGTGACTCCACAACAGATCAGATCAAAGCTCTGCTGATTCAGCCGCGAATGCTGGTTGATGAGAGGAGAAGGTTCTGCAAATGTCTCTAACCTCATACTGGGGCAACCCAGCACATCAGTGCAAATGACAAGGCTGAAGCATTTACTCCATATTCAACCAGAATTCATTTTGGTCTCCTGAGTTCTCCAGCACCTCCATTGAGTCCTTCAACATGTTACCACATAGAAACTGTAATGTATCCCAGGTACATCTCATCAAAAAAGAGCAGGATAAATCTAACCTAGCCAATTACTGCCCCATCAGTCTTCTTCCATTTATCAGCAAACTGGTGGAAGGGGTCAAAAGTAGAGCTATCACGTATCAAAACTGAGGTCAATGGGAATTGCAAAAAGCTTTTCACTGGTTGGACTCATACCTAACACAAAGCAAGATGGTTGTGATTATGGGAGGTTAACCATCCCAGTCCCAAGGCATCACTTTGAACTCCTCAGTGGAGTTTTCTTGACCGTACCATCTTCTATTGTTTCATGAATAACCTCCTCACTCAGTCCTAATGTCAGAAATGGGATTGATCATTGATGAATGCTAAATACCATTTGCAACTTCTCCTACACTCAAGTAGTTATTGTCCATATTTAGCAGGACAACATTCAGGCTTGAGCTCGTAAGTATAAATGAACAATTGCGCCACATAAGTTCCAGGCAGTGACCATCTTCAACAAGAGAGAATCTAACAATCTCCCTTGATATTCAATAAAACTTTCATTACTGATTCACTATCAACATCTACAGGATTACCATAATCAGAACTGACCATATAACTACTGAGAACAGGTCAGAGGCTAGGAATTTTGTGAGTGTAACTCACTTTACATGATACCCAAAGCTTGTCCATCAACTACAAAGCACAAGTCAGGAATGTGATGGAATAATCCCCGCTTGCCTAGATGGGGCAACTCCAAAACCACTGAAGAAGAACCCTTAATTGCTGTCCCATCACTTTAGTCATTTAATTCCTGCATGATGATGCATTGTGACAGTAGTGTGTACCATTTAGAGTCATAGTCATAGTCATAGAGATGTATAACATCCCAACCCAATCTAGTCCCACCTGCCAGCACCCGGACCATATCCCTCCAAACCCTTCCTATTCCACCACATCCTCTGGCAGCTCATTCCATACACGTACCACCCGCTGCGTGAAAAAGTTGTCCCTCAGGTCCCTTTTATATCTTTCGCCTCTCACCCTAAACCAATGCCTTCTAATTCTGGACTCCCTGATCCCAGGGAAAAGACCTTGTCTATTTATCCTATCCATGCTCCTCATAATTTTGTAAGCCTTGGCCCTCCGACGCTCCAGGGAAAACAGCCCCAGCCTGTTCAGCGTCTCCCTGTAGCTCAAATCCTCCAACCCTGGCAACATCCTTGTAAATGTTTTCTGAACCCTTTCAAGTTTCACAACATCTTTCCGATAGGAAGGAGACCAGAATTGCACACAATATTCCAACAGTTGCCTAACCAATGTCCTGTACAGCTACAACACGACCTCCCAACTCCTATACTCAATACTCTGACCAGTAAAGGAAAGCATACTAAATGCTTTCTTCACTATCCTATCTACCTGCGACTCCACTTTCAAGGAACTATGAACCTGCACTACAAGGTCTCTTTGTTCAGCAACACTCCTTTGGACCTTATCATTAACTGTATAAGTGCTGCTAAGATTTGCTTTCCCAAAATGCAGCACCTCGCATTTATCTGAATTCAACTCCATCTGCCACTTCTCAGCCCATTGGCCCATCTGGTCCAGATCCTGTTGTAATCTGAGGTAATCGTCTTTGCTGGAGAAAGTGAGGTCTGCAGATGCTGGAGATCAGAGGGAGGAAGAGAGCTTCTGAGAAGGGCTTATGCCCGAAACGTTGAATCTCCTGTTCCTTTAATGCTGCCTGACCTGCTGCGCTTTTCCAGCAACACATTTTCAGCACTAATCCTCTTTGCTGTCCACTACACTTTCTATTTTGGTGTCATTTGCAAAAGTAACTGCATCTCTTATGCTCTCATCTAAATCATTTATGTTCATGACAAAAAGTAGAGGACCATTTAGAAGATACACTGCAGTAACTTACCAGTGCTTTGAACAGAAGCTTCCAAACTCATGACTATTATCACCTGGTAGGACAGGGGCATTTGTTACATGATATTATCACCACTTCCAAAGCTCCCCTCTAAAAAATAGACAAACCTGATTTAGAATGATATTGCTGTATCTTAACAATCATCACATCAAAATTATGGCATATAATGCGGCAAAATGAGGGTAACTCACATAAAACATCCCCCCATGCACCAATAGTAGGCGCATGGGGATTCCAACCGGGGATTACAGATGCCACCTTTAAACTCTGGAGATCCAGGGGCATCTCATGCTTAGGGGACCTATTTAAAGATGGGATCCTGATGTCCTTTGAGCAGCTGCGTCTGAAATTCGGAATACCTAATGGGGATCTCTTTCGATACTTCCAAGTTCGAGATTATATACAGAGGAAGACTACATTAATAGATAGTCTTTATAAATCAGACAGAGAACGTAATGTCTTACGACCAGCGGGGGCATCCTCCGTTAGTACTATATACCATTTGCTACATGATGGAGTCTCAGGAGACATGGATGACCTGCTTAAAACATGGGAGCAGGACTTGGGGCTAGAAATCTCTGAGGATATGTGGAATGACATTTGGGAAAATGCTAGAAGAATTGCTATCTGTAACAGAACTCAGACTATCCAACTAAAGATACTTCATAGGGCCCATATAGCTCCGGCTCGACTGGCAAAATTTAAGGCAGGAGCATCTCCAATGTGTCCTAAATGCAAAATAGAGGTGGGTACTCTTGTACATTGTTTGTGGACTTGTCAGAAAATCCGCAGATACTGGACTAAAGTGGCAAATACCCTGACAGAAATTTTAGGAACGGAAATTAGGGTGGACCCTGTATCTCTCCTTTTGGGCTTTTCGAATCTCTCATCTCTGGATATGCATGGGAAGAGACTATTTTCTATTCTCTCTTTCTGTGCAAGGAAAAATATTTTGGTGAACTGGGTGGCTGAGGGCCCCCCTGGACTTTCAAATTGGCACAGATTAATTATGGAATATATCCCCCTTGACTTCCTCACAAATATGGTGCACCGAAAGACTGAATTATTTTATAAAATATGGCAGCCCTTTTTGAATTATATAAATGCAGATATTTCGGCTATCCTAACAAGGGCTTTTATTTAGTGAAGAATTCAGACCGGGCTGCTCCGGGGCCCCTTGGGAGAGGAATCCTGCGCGAATACGGGTTTTATTATATTTGATGTTTATACATTCCGAGCATGTAAGAGACTTAGGTATACACTCTGGTTAGTTATAGGTTAGATTAGTAGAAAGTTGAGTTTTTTTTCTTTCTTTTTTCGTTTCTTTTTTTTTCTTTTTTTGTTTTCTTTCTTTCTCTTTTCTTTGTTAAATTATGACTATTGTATATATGATTTAATTGTACATCAATGTTTGTATTTGAGAGTTTTGTTTATTTTTGTAAATTTGCAAAAATGTTAAATTTCAATAAAAATATCTACAAAAAAAAACTTATGGCGTTCCTTTCTAATAGTTCATTAACCCTTCTCAAGGGCAATTAGGATTGGCCAACAAATGTTTCCCAATGTTCACATTCATGAGAATTTTAATAGTTTAGAATTCTGAAGAAGAATAATTTTGGATTCAAAATATCTACTTCTCTCCTCACAGGTGCTACTAGGCCTGTGGAATCTTTCCAGCATTGCTTGTTTTTATATATTAAAACAATGGTACCTGACATCCATACGCTGGATAATTTCCCTCCTCCCCTCCCAGCCTATGGCCCATGCTATGATAGACAATAATGAAACCCCAACTCAGGTGAAATCATGCAGGTAGTACTGACCAAGAATTATACACGGCACTATGTCTCAATGCTACACCTATCCACCAAGCTATTGGGACAGTTGATTGTGCATCTCACACCGAGTCTCTGTGATGCTTGCTGGTCCTCACTGTGATTTGCTTGCTCGTATAATGCTTCATTTCTTTTCTGCTTGGCCAGGACACTGTCTTGCATGTAGGACATTTGGTAACTGTGAGTAACTTGCTACTATGACCTATTTTGTTGTGAACCTGTTCCATCGTACTCTTCTCTGAGAGGGAGTCTCCATGAGATTCTTAATCACTGAGACTTGTGTGTAAACCTTTCTCTCCAATGTTGCATTATCGGTGCAAAGATAGGTCGTAACTTTAGAAGAAATGTGGGCTGACCCACACCAGAATCTACCATTCTATGTCTTATTGGTGTTTTTTTTAACAATGTACAAAGTTATCGGTGGTATGCAAAATCTCCCTCTGTACTATTCTGAAAATTGATTCAGTCTCTCACTTTATCTATGGACATATGGACATCCTTCAATAAGTTGTAACAATTGCTTGATTTCAATGTAAACTGGAAGTAATCATTGAAAACCAATTTTGATCAAATGTAATGTAACTAATTTTAAGGGGCACACAATGTTAAACAATTTCAGGACAAGCAAATTTTTAATGCCAACTTAAAAAATGGATAAGCAATTGTTGACGTACTTGTGTGAGGTGCCCAGGAACATTTCTCTTTACTTCGTATGAAATTACGTGTTACTTTTTTCTAAAGCAGATCATGTTCCTATTTGCTCCAGTTCATAAACGCGTGTTAATTTTAGTTTCTCTTTCACTTCTCAGCTGTAACAAAGAATAGAATCTGACAGCACAGAGGAAGGCCAGTTGGCCCATTCAGTTTTGTGACACTGGTTCTTTGAAAGAACTTGTTCTACTTACTTCGTATATCCTGACTCTTACCTCTTAATGTTGCAAATTAGTCCTCTTTAGTCATATGTCTAATTGTGTTGCAGATTCATGCTTATGCAGTAGGAATAAGCACTCGTTATGTATGGGCTGCAGACACATTAATCTATTAGTGAATCAAGAGGATATCTTGGGGCTTTGATGGAACTACCTTGTGCAGAAACTACTTCATTCCTGCAACAACAGGTTGTTGGCAGGTGACATCCCAGGCATTAAGCTAACAGGTTCTGGATCAGTGGTGCTGGAAGAGCACAGCAGTTCAGGCAGCATCCAACGAGCAGCATTAATTCCCTGTGGCATTGTGTCTTAAGCATATCAGAAAAACTCCAGTGATCGACTTGTGAGACAATGATGGGGAATGACAAAAGTAGGTGGAGTTTTTTTCAATTTGTGCCACTTTGTTCCATGGCTGGCGATCTTTGTTATTTTCCCATATTTTGATGTAACTTACATATATTTACAGTAAAAATCTACATTTCTGTGGTGATTCTCAAATGCAGAGTAATGTTTGAGGCCTATTATCTATTATATTGCCAATGCCAAACCAAGAAGAAAATTGTCTTTTGGTGGGCAAGCGCTCCAACACAAACTGTAAATCATGTGCAAAAGCAAGGGGAAGTGTACAAACTTAAATTTAGATTTATTTTGGCTTGTAGCAAATTGTTCACACTGACTGCTGTGAGTTAATAAATGAGAAAGAGTTCGCTTCAAACTTGGACCATGGTAATTCATAATTGTAAGCGAAATGTCGAATAAACATATTAAATCTACAGCAAAGTAAGTATTTCAAGGGAAATTGCCTGTGCACCATCTTATGAAGTTAAGTTTTCCTCCACTAGCTGGTGCTAAAGCCATAGCAATTCAGTCAAACAAAAGCCCAGTGTTCTGAAACAATGCGTTTGATGCAAACAAGGTCTGGCAATGCTCTTCTGCAGCACCTCAGAATATTCATTGCGTTTAAAACCATGCTATAGTGCAAGCTGTTGTTGTTGACTTCACTGTTTTATGCCTGTATCATTAAATACTTTTGCTTCACAGCCTGTCTTGTAAGAAAAATGATTTGCATTTAATAGTCCTTTTTATGACCGCAGGATGTCTAAAAGCACTCTACAGTTAAACAAATGCCTTTGAAAAATAGTCACTAACTATAGTTGCACACATCAAGCTCCACAAACAGGAATATGGTAATGATTAGATATTCAGTGTTTACAGTGTTGTTAAAGGGATAAATATTGGCTAGGCTATCAAGGAGAACACCTTGACTCTTCTTCAGAACAGTGCCATGGAACCTTTTATATTCATCTGAGAGAGTAGACCGGTTCAGCTGAGAGTCTCAGCTGAAAGATGGCACCTTTCACAGTGCAGCACTCCCTCAGTACTAGAGTGTTAATCTTAATGTTGGGCTCATGTCCTGCAGTGACAATTGAATTTGCATCATCCTTCTGAGTTAAAGATGAAAGATGTTAAACGGTAATCCTCTCTCCACAAAAACTACCCGACCTGCTTATGTTGATTTTGGTTTGTCACTGATGTTCTTCTGTATTGGTGGCAATCATTTCTAATACTTAACCATTTCATTGGAAGCTTTCTAATCCAGAGGTGACAGACTGTCAGGAGGGTAAAAAAAATGCCAGATACAATCTGGGCCAATGGTAAAACATAATCTATTTGCAAAAGAGTTTTGTTTAATGTGAATAGTTAGAGAAATTTCCTCCAAAGAAATTGTATGTTTTTTTAAATAATGGAGTGAAGATCGTTTCACATTTTACTCATGACTAAGTGAAATAAAGATAATGCAATCCTACACATAAAAATACAAAAAGAAAACTGAATTATTGTTGGTGATGATAATTTACCTCCATTTTGAATGGTTTAAAAAGTAATTAAAAACCTTATGCCAAGTGAAAATGTACTTCAAAGTATCTTCAGCAACATAAATCACCATTATGTTTTCTGCATCCTTATTATGTATTCCAAGACTGCTCAATACAAACCAATATAATCGGTGTGTGATAATGTAATATTAATATATGGAAACCTGGGTTCAGAAGTGGTCAAGAGCATGTATAGCTTTCAGTTTAATTTGTATTTGTATGTTATGTGCGTTAAGAAGTAGACATGATGTAGAGGTGGCAGTGTTGGACTGGGGTGGACAAAGTTAAAAATCATATAACACCAGGTTACAGCCCAACAGGTTTATTTGGAAGCACTAGCTATTGGGATGCTGCTCCTTTATCAGGTGGTTGTGGTGTCTGATGATCTTGCTCCACAGCCACCTGATGAAGGAGCAGCGCTCTGAAAGCTAGTGGTTCCAAATAAACCTGTTGGACTATAATCTTAAGAAATAGAAACATAGTATAAGTTTTATTTTGAGTGCTGTGAGTGGTCCTCAACATTGTTTACAAACATTTAAATAAGGCTGTAAAAAACTCTTGAGGTGAATAATCCAGAATAGAAGAAAAGATGGGTTGATGTCTCGCAATTTAGTGTCCTATAATACAGTGAGACAGACAGGAAAGAATTAATTTAGAAAGGCCGAACTATTCTAATAAGAATGCTGAAAACATGATGGTGATTTATGTTGCTGAAGATACTTTGAAGTGCTTTTTTTACTTGGCCTAAGATTTTTAATTACTTTTTATATCATTCAAAATCGAGGTTCTTTCAGAGAATAGTTGATCAAACAGAGAGAAAAGATCTATAACATCAGCAGTGTAGTTTGGGAGTCTCCAAAATAGAGCAGAAATAAAGAAGTAATAGAAACAGAAGACTTTAAGATGTCAGAAAGGAAGACATCCTACAAGGTTGATACATGCGTAAGTTTGAGGAGCACATGTTAAGGAGTGAATGAGCTGGATGAGCAGTTTATTTTAGGATATCATGAAAAGATCCAAAAATGATGACATGGAGTGATGCTGAAGTTTGCTGGAAAGTACAATTGTGCTATCTAAATGAGGGAAATGAGGGAAAGTGGAGTTTCTACTGAGGTTTGAATATCCATAAGATTGTTGTGAGGGGAAGAGGACTGAATCTTATTTTTTGATATCTGTAATAATTCTTACATGCTGTAAAACCATTCTTGTTTTCCTTTTGAGTGTAATAAACTTTTAATGTTCTTGTTAAGAGTAAATTGGCAGCCTCTTGTGAATATACTCAGTGACTGACAACCACAATAAACAAATTGAAAAGTAAATATGATGCTTTATCTAGCTTGGCTTCACTCTTGAGATCTGACTTAATCAGTATTTTCATCAGCTGAGATCATCATATCTGATACATTTCCCTTACTTTCAAGCATAAATTTCCCATTTCATTTCTAAAATGTGCCAGCCTTGCTTAATTCTCCTTAACTGTGTTTTAAAATTATGATGACTATTGAAGTTAGAAAACATATCATTTCTAATGTAACACCTGAAATGTTCAGCTTTATCTTTCTGAAATAGATCAGCCTGCTAAGATTTTCTTTTGTATTCCACTGTTTAAAGTGGAGTCTGGGGTATTTGCCTGCTCCGCTCAGCTTCACCTTCAGGTAAATATATTTTAAATATTTATCTTATTGACAGTGGTTATCTTTTGATAGGTAGCCTGTCCACTTGCATATCAACCCAGCTTTCTTGAATGTAGCAAGATCATAATTGCAGAATGTTGTCAAACATTTTCTGGCCCCTATTTCATATAAAGGACCTAATGCCAGTTTCAAACTTAAGACATTTAAGGATTTTTTGCTTGCCCACATAGATCTGTAAGATGATGAAGAAATGATTCATAATGAATGTAGAATCCCTGTCCACCATGTTGGAGACTTAGGAGATCATTTAATGTATGCAGACAAAACAAGGTTGTTCAATTGAATTTTTAGGCTATCTATGAAGTGAAAAAATGAGATAACTTCCATTTTTCAATGAAGAGCACGAAATGCAAGGTGACCTGTTCATACCCAATAGCTGTTACTTTTTGTTATGAAGTTGATCAAGCTCCTCAAATTGACAGTTTTCTTTAAAACAGGAGAATTATGGCGGATATCTGGTGCAGTTTAAATATTAGCTGAAAATTCTAATTAGCTGGAACTTTTAGAATCATAGAATCCCTACAGTACAGAAAGAGACCATTCAATCAAGACCGCGCCAACCCTCTGAAGAGCATCCCACTTAGACCCAGAACCCCACCCTAATCCCTGTAATCGTGCACTTCACATGGCCAATCCACCTAGCCTGTATATCCCTGGAGACTATGGACAATTTCGCATGGCCAATCCACCTGAGCTGCACATCTTCGAACTGTGGGAGGAAACCACAGAACACGGGGGAAACCCACACAGGTATGAGGAGAACATGCAAACTCCACACAGACAGTCGCTTAAGAATGGAATCAAATTTAGGTCCCTGGCATTATAAGGCAGCAGAGGTAAAAACAATGACTGCAAATGCTGGAAACCAGATTCTGGATCAGTGGTGCTGGAAGAACACAGCAGTTCAGGCAGCATCCAATGAGCAGCAGCAGTGCTAACCACTGAGCCACTGTTATTTTAATAGTGACCCATGTTTCCTCCCTTCCTTACCTGAAATGTTAAAATGAATAGTCATTGGAGTTTACATCATTACCATGAATATTGCATCTGTTCATGAAAGTGGTTTCTTTATAATTCATAATATTTAGGTACGTAATCCTTGTTTCCTATTTGCTTAATCTGGATATCACCATCTTGTGGAATTTCATGTCATGTGGTCAAATATCTGTGAATTAAGAATGTGCCTGTTCAGTCTCCTGAAGACCCAGGCAGGGAATCTACCATCCTGAATAGACATCATCTTGAACCAAGGGGCAGATGACAATGATTTTCTAATGTCTATCAAAAACATAAATTATTTTTTTAAAAAAAGATAATGACAGGAAAGTCATGGTATCAACAAATATTATATTTCCTACTAACTAAGCTTTGAAAAATTATTTAGATATGGATAAAAATGATTAGCTTTAACATTTTGAGTAGTTACCCAGCAGCATTGTCTGATTATGTTCTGTTTGTTAGATTGTTGCTCAGTGTTTACAATAAGAAACTACTAATCTAAATACCAATTCTAGAAAACTTTATTTAAAATATACTTAATCAGAAAGATTTCTGTTATCACATGTGATTGTTCCATGAAGGTTAAACAATTGAGATTGTATTAATTTTGACTAAAGAAGAACATTTAAAATTGAAATTATCTTAAATTGAACAATGACGTCTAATTACCAGCTAATTCCTGTGAGCAATAACATGCGCTGAAATCAAGAGAATGGACATTTGTGGTGTACTGACAAATAAAAAAGATGACTATTTGCTTTACAGTTTATCAGAACTAAAGGATCGTGAAAAAACCCCATCAACATTGACTTCAGACTCTTGCATATGAGGATGAATGTCGACTTGTAAACCGGATTCTTCACATTGTTTCAGCAAAGTAGAAATATTGTTTTGAGACAATCGCAAATATCTGAGGGAAAAGATAGTTAAAAGTATGCATTGATAGTTTGCTGCACATAATCTATTCTCCAAATAACGATTTTAGTGTTTGTTAATGACAATTATTTCGTACAGTATCTTTCTTCTAATCTTTGCAGTCACTTCCGAAGACTAATTCAAGGACTCAACTATCTTTATAAAAGATATAGTTAATATCTATATGCTGCTGTTATCACCTAATGCTTCCTAAAATTAATATCCTCCAAATTCTGGTGTCACAGTGTACAAGCAAATTATTGCTCATTTAATATTGCCATCTATTGTGTTGATGCACTTTTGATACTTGATTTTCATAAGTACCAATAATTCATTTTCCCTGGAGCCAAATCACTGATGTAGTCAGCAACAAAAAATGAACAGAAGGAAGAAAAATAACGTCATGGACATTTGAATGGTGAATTACAAACATAAACAAGTGTCATTGCTTGTTCAGTAATGGGCTAGAGTACACCAGTTTGAATGGTGCTAACATTATACATAATGGCGAGTTTTGAGAAGATTTGAAAATCAGGTTGGGGTTCTGAATGTAGGTCTGTTCAATGAGGTTTGTTTTCAGAAGTTTCAGCACTATACCAGGCAATATCTTCAGTGAGCCTCCAAATGAAGCACTGGTGGTGTAGCCTGCTTTCAATTTATATGTTTGAATTTCCTAGGGTTGGTGATGTCACTTCCTGTGGTGACATCATTTCCGATGGTGATGTTATTTTCTGTTATTTTTCTCAGAGGGTGGTAAATGGGATCCAAGTCAATGTGTTTGCTGATAGAGTTCTGGTTGGAATGTCATGCTTCTGCGAATTTTTGTGCGGGTCTCTGTTTGGCTTGTCCTAGAATGGATGTGTTGTCCCAGTTGAAGTGGTGTCCTTCCTCATCTGTATGTACCTTGCAAGAATTGTAACAAACACTACGTTGAATAAACAGGCAGAAAACTAGCCACCAGAATACATGAACATGAACATCAACTAGCCACAAAATGACATGACTCGCTCTCACAGTATACTTACATATGGATGAGGAAGGACACCACTTCAACTGGGACAACATATTATTTCTATAAGCCACCACATACTGCAGTACAGAGAAATTACGCAGAGCAGAGGAAAATCACCTACAGTGTATTAAAAAAAAGTACCCAATGAATACAGTCTGCCAATTTCTGAGCAACAAAACCAAACAAGCAGACAAAATATGTCCAGAAATCCTAGCCACTCTCCCCTACATCAAAGACATCTGGGAAATGACTACCAGACTACTCAGACCACTTGGCATCTTGGTAACCCACAAACCCACCAACACACTAAAACAGCAACTAATGAATTTGCAAGATCCTATACAGACAACAAGCAAAACTAATGCCATCTACAAAATACCTTGCAAGAATTGTAACAAACACTACATTGGACAAACAGGTAGAAACTATTCAAAGTTTGTGAGAAGATTTGTAGCTCGGGTTCTCATTGTGGTTCCGTTCGCTGAGCTGGGAATTTGTGTTGCAAACGTTTTGTCCCCTGTCTAGGTGACATCCTCAGTGCTTGGAAGCCTCCTGTGAAGCGCTTCTGTGATCTTTCCTCCGGCATTTATAGTGGTTTGAATCTGCCGCTTCCGGTTGTCAGTTCCAGCTGTCCGTTGCAATGGTCGGTATATTAGGTCCAGGTCGATATGCTTATTGATTGAATCTGTGGATGTGGGCCATTCCTCTAGGAATTCCCTGGCTGTTCTCTGTTTGGCTAGTCCTATAATAGTAGTGTTGTCCCAGTCAAATTCATTTTGCTTGTCAACTGCGTGTGTAGCTACTAAGGATAGCTGGTCGTGTCATTTCGTGGCTAGTTGGAAACGACACGACCAGCTATGCTTAGTAGCTACACACGCAGATGACAAGCAAAATGAATTTGACTGGGACAACACTACTATTATAGGACAAGCCAAACAGAGAACAGCCATGGAATTCCTAGAGGCATGGCACACATCCACAGATTCAATCAATAAGCACATCGACCTGGACCCGATATACCGGCCACTGCAACGGACAGCTGGAACTGACAACCGGAAGCGGCAGATTCAAACCACTATAAATGCCGGAGGAAACATCACAGAAGCACTTCACAGGAGGTTCCCAAGCACTGAGGATGTCACCGAGACAGGGGACGAAACGCCTGCAACACAAATTCCGAGCTCGGCAAACAGAACCACAACAACAGGTAGAAAACTAGCCACCAGGATAGATGAATATCAACTAGCCACAAAATGACATAACCCACACTCACTAGTATCCTTCCATACAGATGACGAAGGACACCACTTTGACTGGGACAACACATCCATCCTAGGACAAACCAAACAGAGACATGCACGAGAATTCCTAGAAGCATGGCATTCCTACCGGAACTCTATCAACAAACACATTGACTTGGATCCCATTTACCACCCTCTGAGAAAAAGAACAGGACATGACATAACAATAGGAAATTATGTCACCGCAGGAAATGACAGCACCAATCCAAGGAAACTCAAACATATAAATAGAAAGTTGGCTTCATTTGGAGGCTCAATGAAGATGCTATCTAGTATGGTGACGGAATGTCTGAAAATGAACCTTCTAGTTCAGTGAGCAAACCTACATCCAGAATTGTACGTATAATGTACTAAAGAAAAAGGGGTGCAAGGATATATTTACACTATCATTCATTTATCATTTTACTATATTTGAATCATATACACAGACATAGCTGAATAAAGTATGCACTTGCAATCTTAGTGAAACTGAATAATGCTAAATTACATAGACTAAATATGAGTTGATAAGAAAGTATTTTCATAGTATTTTATATGTTTTTCAATAAGATACTACATATTATCTTTTCAATTGGCAATTATTTTCCCTTCATAATCACTCACACATTTACCAAGAGCCATTTGGTCGTAAATAACTTGAGTATTGTTGAAGAAAACACATTTTGTCAAAGCTTCTCATCTTATTCTCAGGTCAATTTGTAAGAAATACCAAAGTAAAGGGAGAACAGCACTTATAGTTAATTGAAGGAGAGCGCTGATTCATTGACAAATTGACTTTGATTGTTAAAGGCTTGAAATGGACTGCCAAGCTTTGTTTAACTTACCAATCAATTCAAGAATTTTCCATTTGTGAACACCCCTTGGCTCAATTTCATCTGCTACTAGACTTCCCCCATTGCTTGAATAAACATCTGTGTAAATACACTTACGCTGAGAGTCAGGTAGGTTGCATTTAAAAGGTACAGCAATCCTTCAACTGTCCTTCAAATCTTCAACTGCCTTTAAAACACAGCCTTGTACCTATTTCCATCCACATTAAAAAAAAATTTGTTTTTTTCTTGCAAATTGTCTGATGAATGCAAGAGGAAAAGCTTTGCCATAATGTGCCTTTTTTGCAACAAAGCTCAGATATTGTTCATTCAAGTCTCAAAACAACAAGCTGTGATAGTTAATTCAGTAAATGTTCATTGGCGTTGAGTGCCAAAGCATTGCTACTGGGTGAATGTGGTCAACAATATTTGGTCCGATAAAAAGCCATAGTGCCCATTGTAAACAGAAAGACAAAGGCAAAAACTATTAATATTTTATACTCAACAATCTGAACACTGGAGAGTCATAACTGTAGCTGTATCAGGTGATTGAAGAAAATAGAAACAAAACTCGATTTTACAAATATCTTTTCAGGCACACATAAAAAACGTGTTTGTGTGAAAATTGGAATAATTCTGACAACTCTGGCCTTAAGGTGAAACTGTGCGCATTATGGAATGAATCAGGATATGTTTTTTGCTGCTTTATCATATATTTGTGTAACTAATGTACTTCAGAGCAATGCAGAGATGACATTAGTCCATTTACAGCATTTTCAAATTTGTGAGCAACCACAGGATTTCAACACAACGCTTGCTTTTTAGATCTTTCTGGAAGCTTCTGTTTACTTCACAGAGGCTCCAACCAGGATTAATAAATCAAGCATAGTGAACATAGATCAGTCAATAGACTAACATAATCAAACACAAATCAATAAGTCAGAGAACATTAGATGATACACTAAAATTATTTGATTTGCACATTATATTTTAATTTCATTTTTTTATGTTGTTGATGTGATGAAATACTATCTACTTGTCTAAATGAATGCAGTTTCAACAACACTCGAGAAGTCAAACCTTCCAAAGCAACCCATTTGATTGTCACCCCATTTACTGCTTTCCCTATTCACTCCCTTCATCACTGAAGCATAGTGGAAGCAGTGTATACTGTCTGTAAGATGAACTGCACAAACTCACTGTGCCTCTTATATTAGCACCTTCCAAACATGGGGCCTCTGCCAGATGAAGGCCAAGGTCAAGTATATGACATCACCACCACCTACAGGTTCTCCTTGAAGCCATGTACCATCCTAACTTGGAATTATATCTCCTTTCCTTCACTATTGATAGGTTCTTCCTCATAGCATTATGTGTGTCCCTACACCCAAAGGATTGCTGCAGTTTAAGAAGGTAGCTCCGCACCCATTTCAGTAGGGAAGTTAGGGATGGGTAATAAATGTGGCCTAGCCAGTGATGCTCATATCCCACAAACAAATTTTGTAAATATATTATTGTTAATTTTATTACCTGCATCTTAGAACCACTTCAGGTTTGAATGCCTCAGAACTTGTAGATTGATCTGTAATATCCTCATTTGTGACCTTTGCAAGCATCTCATTTAACCTTTTATCAAAGGCAACAGATCCATAAGCACTGTCACGTGATTCGTTCAGAGGTTTGCTTCCAGCTGAAGAAAGGATCTTTGACAAAGAGGGCATCCTTGTGGTTGTGCCACGACTGCCAAGACTGCTTGGAATCTGGCTGGAACGTGAGTATGATGTGCTATATTTATTCAGTTTAGCCAGATTGACACTTCCTGGTACACTCTTGTTCAGGGTTTCTGTGTTCCTGGAGGTTGGCATGTTAGTTGGCAAACTTAAACGACTAAATGGTACTGATGATTTTAGATGCAATGGCCCTGCAAGAAAAGGATTCTGTGTTACTAAATTTTCCTTAAAATTGAAATCTACTTACTGTAAGGAGCAATATTATATTGAAAACATATGCTCGGCCATTACTTGCTTTAGCATTGTTTATTTTTTCAAAAAAGTGTAAAAATCTGACATGAAATTACACTGGGCCCAAAATTCAACAAAAACACACTCAGGAATGTAAACCTCGGTTATCCAAAATATATGATTGGAAATAAAAAATAAATTATTCTTTTCATTCTATTTTATTTCTCTCCCTCCACTGACTTGTCACAAATAAAGTTCCACATACACTGTGGCCTTTGCGCACAGAAGGAATAGAACTATTAGAGCAAACATTGGTCATTGGCAGACTGCAGCTACAGACACGAGGCTCAGACTTTTGCCAGGATGGAAAGCCTCTCCCTTGAAGTGAAAATGGCGCAAGTGGCTGCAGATCACAAGCTCCATCCTTGCATGCAGCATGTCCCATTGTCCCACGGGTGGAAATGGATTCAGCTCAGGATTCATGTGTATGCTGTTTACAGAGGCAGATGACCATTTAAATCAAAACTGAAAGGACTGTGGATGCTCTAAATCAGAAACAAAAACAGAAGTTGCTGGGAAAACACAACAGGTCTGGTAGCATCTGTGAAGAGAAATCAGAGTTAACATTTTGGGTCCAGTGACAGTTCCTCAGGCGCTGCCAGACCTACTAAGCTTTTCCAGCAACTTCTGTTTCTGTTTGCCGCCAATTAAATCATCAGCTTTCTCCACTCCTGCATGATTTTGTTGAAGTTAACATCTGGAGTACAAAATGTGCAGATTAGATCAGGATCAAGAAATCTGAATCTTATCGATTCATTTGGATAGCTAGAGTTCCCTGTTGAAGATGTTAGTTAGCCCTTTGGATCTGGTCCTGGGATATAATCAGGGGAAGCAAATCTGCCCTTTGCTGGAGGTTTATACCTTTTGAGAGAGGAACTCTACCCCTTTGAAAGAGTTTGCTTCTATTTGAGATTGTTAAAAAACAGACTGTGTTTAAAAGATGAATAAATGTATTGGTTTGGAGATGCCAGTGTTAACCTGGGGTGTACAAAGTTAAGAACCACACAACACCAGGTTGTAGTCCAACAGGCTTACTTGGACACACTAGCTTTCGGAGCGTTTCTCCTTCATCAGGTGTTTGCGCTCTGAAAGCGAGTGCATCCAAATAAACCTGTTGGACTATAACCTGGTGTTGTGTGATTTTAAACTAAATTTGTTGGGACTGACAACCTGTCAAAGAACTGAAAAATGGTCAAAATTATTGTTCCAGGCATTTCAAACTCCTGGCTTTTAAATCTTGAAAAAATGCCAGGAGAGTACAAAATCATTGCTTTCAATGTAACTCTGTTGACACAAGTGTGAGGATTTCCATTACTGGATGAATGCTGCAGAGTTATTTTTACAAGGATCCATTAAGGCAGTGTGGTGCCTTCTATTTGTTCAGTTGGATTGACAGCTGCAAGTGGCTTTGGACTCTGACTGAAGGATGAATTCTATTGGGGGTTGGGGGTGAGGATGAGGGTGAGAGAGGGGGTTACTGGTTACCTTACTTGAATGGACAACAATGGCAGGTATTCCTGGATATAATGTAGAAGGTGCAGGATCAGTTCATTCCAAAGAGGAAGAAAGATCCTAAGGGGAGGCAGGGCCAGCCCTGGCTGAAGACGGAAGTTAAGGAGTATGTGAAGATAAAAGAGAAGTATAAGATAGCAAAGGTGAGCAGGAAACCGAAGGACTGGGAAACTTTTGAAGGGCAACAGAGGATAACTAAAAAGGCAATACACGGAGACAAAATGAGATACAATGGCAACCTGGCCAAAAATATAAAGGAGGATAGTTAAAGCTTTTTAGATACGTGAAAAGAATAAAAAATGGTTAAGACTAAAATTGGGTGCTTGAAGACAGAAATGGGTAAATTTATTATTGGGAACAAGGAAATGGCAGAAGAGTTGAAGAGGTACTTTGGAACTATCTTCACTGGGGAAGACACAACCAATCTCCCAGGTGTAATAGTGGCTGAAGGATCTAGGATAATGGATGAACTGAAGGGAATTTATATTAAACAAGAAATGGTGTTTGGTAGACTGTTAGGTCTGAAGGCTGATAAATCCCCGGGACCTGATGATCTGCATCCCAGGATATTTAAGGAGGTGGCTCTAGAAATCATGGATACATTGGTAATCATTTTTCAATGTTCTAGAGATTCAGGATCAGTTCCTGTGGATTGGAAAATGTCCTACTTTTCAAGAAGGGAGGGAGAGAGAAAACAGGGAATTATATACCGGTTAGCCTGACATTAGTGGTGGGAAATATGCTGGAGTCAATTATAAAAGATGAAATTATGACTCATTTGAATAAAAGTAACAGGACAGGTCAGACTGAGCATGAATTTTCAAAGGGGAAATCATGCTTGACTAACCTTCTGGAATTTTTTGAGGATGTAGCTATGAAGATGAACGAGGGAGAACCAGTGGATGTCGTGTACCTGGAATTTCAGAAAGCCTTTGATAAAGCCCTACATAGGAGATTAGTGAGCAAAATTAGGGCACATGGTATTAGGTGCAAAATACTGATTTGAATTGAAAATTGGCCAGCTGACAGGAAACAAAGAGTAGTGATAAATGCGTCCCTTTCAGAATGGCAGGCAGTGACCAGTGGGGTACAGAGGGTTTGGTGCTGGGACCACAGCTGTTTACAATATACATTGATGATATAGATGAAGGCATTAAAAGTAATATTAGCAAATTTGCTGATGACACAAAGCTGGGTAGCAGGATGAAATGTGATAAGGATGTTATGAGAATACAGGGTGACTTGGACAGGCTCGATGAGTGGACGGATGCATGGCAGATGCAGTTTAATATGGATAAATGTGTGGTTATATAGTTTGGTGACAAGAACAGGAAGGTAGATTACTATCTCAATGGAGTCAAGTTAGGTAAAGAGGAAGTACAACGAGATCTAGGTGTGCTTGTACAACAGTCAATGAAAGCAAGCATGCAGGTACAGCAGGGAGTGAAGAAAGCTAATGGCATGCTAGCCTTCATAACAAGAGGAATTGAGTATAGGAGTAAAGAGATCCTCCTGCAGCTGTGCAGGGCCCTGGTGAGACTGCCCCTGAAGTATTATGTGCTGTTTTGGTCTCCAAATTTGAGGAAGGACATTCTGGTTATTGAGGGAATGCAGCGTAGATTCATGAGGTCAATTCTGGAATGGCGGGACTATCATATGTTGAAAGATTGGAGCGACTGGGCTTGTATAGACTTGAGTTTAGAAGGATGAGTGGGGATCTGATTGAGACGTATAAGATTATTAAAGGATTGGACACTTTGGAGGCAGGAAGCATTTTTCCAGTGATGGGTAAGTCCAGAACCAGAGGACACAGCTTAAAAATGAAGTGTAGGCCATTTAGAATAGAGTTGAGGTGAAACTTCTTCACGCGGAGAGTGGTGGAAATGTGGGATGCTCTGCCCCAGAAGGCAGTGGAGGCCAAGTCTCTGGATACTTTGAAGAAAGAGATGGATAGAGGTCTTAAAGATAGTGGAATCAAGGGTTATGGGGATAAGGCAGGAACAGGATACTGATTGTGGATGATCAGCCATGATCATAATGAATGGTGGTGTTGGCTTGAAGGGCCAAATGGCCTACTCGTGCCCCTATTGTCTATTGTCTAAAGTGTGGTACAAATTAAAGCCAACAGTACAAGTTCAGTCTGCATTGTGGCTGTGATAATTCATTAAGCCGTGTCTTCTCATTTTGCTCATGGTTAAGTTACCCTCAATTTTGGTATAATCAGTTCTCTGTCTCTCACTCTCTCTAATGGAGAGGGAGGCTATTTTCCTTTACCATATATAACTCCCTGTCATGAATTCGAATGCTTTTTGCACTTGAATGAAATACTTGTTTTATGAGACTTTATTGAGGTGAAGCAATTTAAATATAGCAAATATGTTTTTCTGATTTTTTTCAATATGGTGAAGTTCATAATATATTTACTTTACTAAAGTAAGAGCTTTCATTTTCTTTCTCATCCCTACATTGATTCTGAGGTCTACCTATGGTGGATACCAGGTGAGGTGGCATGGTATATGGAAGGGCAAAGGGTGGTGTTTGGGGGATATGAACTCACAGATTATAGCTCATCGAATAGATCGTGGATTGAATACAGACCTTTCTTTATGTGTACTACTGTACTCTACATCATGGAACAATTAACTGGTGAACAGTTGAATGCTATATTAATGTACAGCTTGATCTGGCATGATAAATCTTACAGAAAGAGCTTGTATTTATATCAGCACCCAAAGAACTTCACCATAAATGAAGTTCTTTTAGTGTGCAGTCACTCTAGTGGTATAGGGAATAAAGGTAGCCAATCTGGAGACACCAAGGTCTTCTAAACAGCAGAGAGTTGAGTAACCAGATTTTATTTGTTGATTTTGTTTTTGAGGGATAGATATGTTCATGCACTAAGAGAACTCTCCTAATCTTCTTCAAATACTAACATGGGCTCTATTGCATCTGTGTGAGAATTCAGGAAGGGTTTTGTTAGGTCTCATCTGAAAGACAGCAGCCCCAACAGAACCCTGCAATGCTTATGTTACATGCTTAAGTATTTGGAGTAGGACTTGAACCCATGATCAGCTGACTACCATTAATAGGGCTAATAATGAACCAAGACTGACATGAATGTGAAGTATAGTTAGTGGGGAGCAGCTATGAGAGCTGCAATACTGTTGCCTAGATTTTGCGCACATTTCCAGTGATCAGGAGTGGAGGCTTCCATTTTCTACCATGATATCAATAACGTAGCTAAACCAATGAAATGAAACTAATGAAGACCCTCAGAATAATCATACTGTTCAATTTGCCTGTGGAATTCTGTACTAATGCTCCAAATATCACAAATTTGAAATTCTGAACCTACAATAATAGAATGAGAACACCCCTGGATTGGCAGGTTAACAAAATGGAATCTTTATCCCCTGTTTTCTTCAATTGTCCTGCTGGTGAAAATTGATGTACATTCACATGCACAAGTTAAAGGGTTACATTCAGTTCTACTCATTCTTTCCCTATCTGAACACATCTCTTAGCCTGGCAGCAATCAATCAAGCAAAATGAATTGTGGGAATGGAAAAAGAATTGTCATCAACTAGACATTTGCTGTTAATACATTTATTTTCTTTACATCCACCTGTGTTGCTAATCAAGCTATCACAACAGATTCTCCCCACCCATTGGATGAACAATATCAAGAAGTGCAATAGGTAAAAGTAGTAGAGAGACAGATAATATTTTGTCTATTTGTATATAGAAGGTGAATCTAAACTGAAAATGTTGGACAAATATTTTGTATTTGCAAATTGATTGTAAACAAACTCATCTAGACTACGTTTTTGGGTTTCATGTTAAAAGAGTGATCAGAAAGACAGAAACTGACAAAAAAGACATGGATGCAGAGGCAAAACATAACAATAAAAACTTGTTTCAATAATACAACAGCAGCTTTTACAAAGGAAGACAGAAAAGCTGTCTCTTGAAAAGTATACTAAGGCATAATTCAGGGTATTGATATGTCAGTGATGTCCTAAACCTGCTGACTGCATGTAAAGTGAACAGTTTTTCGGGTGGATGGTATTTATCCTAGAATGTTGAGAGACTCACAAAGCCAATATAATTTTGATATATATTAGAACAGTAAAATAGAAATCAGAGGCAATACTAAATTTAAGAGTAAGATCATAACAGAAAACATGAGAAACATTTGCCAGAGGCATGATGCAGTGCTTTGGTCACACCATGCCTTGATAGTGTCGATTTCTGTATGCACAAACAGAAGAAAACCATTCAGACATTGGAGGCAGGGCAGAGAAGGGCCAATAGGATGATTTCTAATGTTAACTCTCTAAGAAGTGGAAAAGAAACAGAAAGATCTGGGGGTTTCAGCCTGGAGAAGAGACACAAGATAGCAAATGGTCTGGAAATGTTTCATGGAATACTTTCAATAGGGGAATAGAGCAAGAAGACACAGGTTCAAATTCACAAAATGTATCTTTGGGACTAATATCAAAGACTCTTTGTGCAGAAGATGAACAACATGTAAAATAGACTTCCAGGCCAAGTGGTAAAACCAAAAATTCTGAACTTTCCCTTGAGAAACGATGAGATGTAACAACTGAGTTTTAGATGAACGAAGTAAGTTTTGTCACATGTTCTCCTTCCTCATAAAGTGTTTTGTGTCATCTTGTAATTTAATTACTTATCATATTGCCTGTCATACAACACTCAAATAGAAAACTTTGGAGCAGCAAGATCTATCAATACTGATCTATTTATTTGCTTTTTGGTGATTTGTTTCTTCCCTTTTCTTCCTTTTCTCTTTATCCCCATTTTTCCCATTCCTTTGTCGTCATGCCTGAAGACAATTATCATTCTAGCACCTAGTTCATTCTGGGCAAGCCTGGAAAGAGAGTACTGGCAGATTATTGGGAAGATTCCAATGGAGACTAATTCTGACCTCATGATAATCTCAGCTGCATACTTTAGTGTACTAGTACGAGGCAGGAGTACAAACCCTGTACATCCCCATCTTAATCCAAGGACAATTAGGTCAAATGTAATAATTTAATACATCCATTGCCCAGTTGCAATCAGTTCACTGAGTGTGGTGATCAAAGCTGTGACCTTCTGGGCTTATATGATTGAGCACAGTCTGATTGATGAGCTGATACATATGCTCAATGTGCTAAAACGATGCTCTTCAGCTATAATTAAAAATGTTTGCTTGAAACGTTGCACAGTAGAACTATAGCTATCATAAAAATGTGCAAATATTTACATAATTTCGCAATGCAAATTTAACAATAGCTTCTTTCCATTATTCCTACCTGACTTTTTCGGCGAACTCTGAAGATAGCTTGCAAACTTCGGGAGGTGATCTCCAAACTGACTTTTTAATGTTTCCGAAGATGGCTTTATCGATACTGGCCTTTGATCTTCTGATGGGATTATCTTTGAAACTTTTTCTGGCAACTTTCAAAGTGAAAAGTTACTATATTGTGCCTCAATTTGAGAATATTATTTGTCTTTTCATGCTCAAAATTCAGAGAGGTTTTGTGGTTTGTCAATATTTTTGCACCTATGTGAACTGTTTGCAACAACGGCAAACCTAGAACTGGGAAGGCCTGTCCTGAACTCAGTCTGTGCCTGGGCTACCGGCAAATTTAGCACAGCCTTTTGTTAGGTTGTCATGGTGACTGCCTGTCAGACAGCGGTCGCACCTCAATATTAAAATTAAACTTCTGGATCCAATTTTAGATTAGTGTGTGAAGTTGGTTTAAACTGCACTGCAAGAACGATGTTATTGTTTAAGGTTTTACAGTGCACTATGCATCCTTAAAAGGACTGTAAGCTGTGAAATGTTGAATGAAACCAACTAATTACCTTAATTCTATTTTGTTGACAAAAAATATCAATTAATACTTGTGAAATACTGATATATTTTGAATCTGAAGTCACGTAGACTAATTCTTTCCATATTCTAAACTGATTTAAATTAGATAAATTTGTAAAACACATTCCTTGAGGGAAACATTGCAGGACAGAAAATGGCAGGAGAGAATAGAAACTGGTCAAAGTTAAAGAGGCTTCTTCACATCTGGTCTTACTCTTGGAGAATGACCCAGAGTGAGGAAAGTGGATTGCTGATTATGAGTGGGATAAAGGATAATAGTGAGAAGGGGTGTATACTCAGTGGATTGATAGTTCTCAGGGGGAAGAGTAGTAAGGTTTCATTGATGCATTCTGTAATGACTACTTTCCTTGCCATATTACACAATTCCATCCACCATAGGAAGAGAAGTGGTGAATTTTCTTATTGGCATCATACATTAGCAGTGCTAAACATTTAAGAGATTGAAGATTGTTCTGGTGCCCAAGAAGGAAGGACTCGCTAGTCTTGTGCAAGTTGTTTTATCTTGTGGAAACAGTGCTCTAAACTCTCCTTCCCACCTAGAAGCATGAGTAATAGTCCCGGCAGGCTTGCTGATACACATGTCCAGGCTTCTGTTGCCTCCAATGCAGCATGGGACTCAATATCACTGAAGTTAATATGTTTGTGATTAAAATGTACAACTAATGAACTCAAGAACTGGTTGAAGTGGGGGATGAGATGCAATATTGGGTGTGGATGTAGATTTCCATTCTTTTCAGAAAATCTAAAGAAGAGAAAGAGGGCTTCAGCATAAAATTAAAAGCAGAATACAGAAAATCTGAAAGTAACAAACAAGTGGATTTTGTCATGACCATTAAACTCTGAAATTACTTTTATCTTTTCTTATCTTTCATGAAAATATGAACTTAATTAATTTCTCAGCTTATCAGAATGAAAGAGATGAAGTAATCTACTGCTGATGTTCCAGAACCCAAGTTCCATGATGGTGTATTATGCATGAAGATTTATTTTTACAGAGGAACCTTGACTAGCAGCATTCAATTATCCGAATATTGGATTATCTGGCAAAATCACAAGATCCCAATGCTCGGCTCAGCTATGTTATCCGGCATTCGATTGTCTGGAATTCGAATAACTGAATGAAATACTGCCTGCCCATGTCCTTTGGATAATTGAGGTTGCTCTGTATACAACTTCTTTTGTAACCTTTGGATGTTCCAAAGATCTTTAGAGCCAATTCACCAAAGATCCTTAGACAGCAACTCACAAAACCCATGACCAGTTCAAAACTAGGAGGCATATTTTAAAATGAGATGAGAAAGATTCAAAAAAGGCCACGAGGAGTAGCTTTTTTAAACAGAGAATAGTTTGTGTGTGGAATGAACTGCCAGGGAAAGTTACAGGTGGATACAGATACAGTTACAACATTTAAAAGACATTTGATGAACTACATGAATAGAAAAGGTTTGGAGGTAATGGGCCAAACACAGGCCAGTGGGATGAGTTTAGTTCAGGAACATGGATGGCATGAGCTATTTGGACCAAAGGTTCTCTTTCCATATGTGACTCCAAGACCACTTCCATCTTGAAGAACAAGGGCAGCAGATACATGGGAAATGCCTGCAAGTTCTCCTCCAAGTCATTTACCATTCCGATTTGGAAATACATTGCCATTCCTTCACTGCCGCTGGGTCAAAATCCTCGAATTCCATCCCTAAGGGCATTGCACGTTTACTTACTGCATATGGACTACAGTAGTTCATGAATGCAGCTCACCATCACCTTCTCAAGGGCAACTAGGGATGAGCAATAATTGCTGACCAGGCAGCGACATCCACATCCCATGTGTGAATAAAAAAATTGAGGGGCAGCCCGTTAAAGAATAGACACTACCGATAGTATTAGATGAGTAGTGAATGGGGTGAAGTGGAACATAAACACTGGCATGGATAATTGGAGCTGGTGTTATTCTGTATATCCTGTGTAATTCTATATTAGTCTGCATCCTTCTCCCAAATGAAGTCCTTCACTGCTGCCTTCTGGGCATTAGTTTTATTTAGGTGATCAATATATTGCCCAAAAATAATATCAAAATGTTGATAGGAAGAAAAAAGAGCTTTGACAAAGGGTCAGTTAGACTCGAAACGTCAGCTCTTTCCTCTCCTTACAGATGCTGCCAGACCTGCGGAGATTTTCCAGCATTTTCTCTTTTGGTTTCAGATTCCAGCATCCACAGTAATTTGCTTTTATTTTAGAAAAAAGAGATGATTTGAGAGCAAAATTAAAGACAAAGCTTTGATACAGCGTTATTTGATTGCCCTCCAGAGTGTTAAGCTAAAGTGCGTTTTTGAAATATAGTGCAGTTCCAGAGCTTCGGTCGCTTGCACTGACTTTACACCAATGCTTGCAACAATAAATTTACTCACGTCTCCTGCACTGAATTCCTGCTGACCACAGACGATTTTCTCAAATTGACAGCACTGAAGAAATTTCAGGTCAGATAATTAGGAGAATACAGCTAAAGAAGTAAAAATAAATGAAAGGAAAGAAGGAGAACCAGTGTGTGAATATAAGCAGAATAGAGAAGCAGAGAAACAGCAACTCAACAACACTGAAGACAGATAAGTGTGTAACCATATTCTCCCACTCAGCCTGTGTAACACTATGGGAAATTGATTCATACATTAGTTTTGCAGACAAATATCTAATTTAATTGATGTTAGATGTATTTAAAGTAAATTGTAATATGATTAATCTAATATCAAATGATTTCTTCACAAATGCTAAAAGCTTCTCTTATGTTTTGATATAAAGAATAAATAAAACTATATATTTAATACATACTAAAATGATTTCAGCTCACCTTTTGTAGGTTAGTGAAGATCTTCTGAGTTGAAATATTCTTTAACTTTTCCAGACTTTTTTCAACTTTTTCTCTCTCCATCCTCCTTGACTGTTCATTCAGGGTATTCAAAAGCTCTAAAGCTCGTTTTGTTTTCAATAGCTAAAGTGGGAGTAAAGGGGAAGCAGAAAGTACATTTATAAAATATTATGCTATTCAGTGGATCTCCTGTGAAAATATTCATGGATAATGTCAAAAATGGAGGAGACACTTATGAATAAAAATGATAAGAGAAACAGAATGGGCATTGGATGGACTTGGAGGGATGGACTTGGCACTGCCATGTTTTCATAACCACTGAGATAACATAGAACATTACTGCACAGTACAGGCCCTTTGGCCGTCAATGTTGCGCCGACCTGTGAAACCAATCGGAAGCCTATCTAACCTACACTACTCCATCCCCATCCATATGCCTATCCAATGACCATTTGAATGCCCTTAAAGTTGGTGAGACTACTACTGTTGCAGGCAGTGCGTTCCTCACCCCTACTACTCTCTCAGTAAAGACACTACCTCTGACACCCCTCAGTTTAAAGCTATGTCCCCTCATGCTAGCCATCGCCATCGAGGAAAACGTCTCTCACCGTCCACCCTATCTAACCCTCTGATTATCTTATATACCTCAATTAAGTTACCTCTCAACCTTCTTCTCTCTAATGAAAACAGCCTCAAGCCCATCAGCCTTTCCTCGTAAGACCTTCCCTCCATACCATGCAACGTGCTCGTAAATCTCCATTGAGCCTTTTCCAAAGCTTCCACATCCTTCATGTAATGTGGTGACCAGAACTGTATGCAATGCTCCAATGACTACAATAATTCACAGGCCACAGATATCTCAAGACAGGATCAGTCACACAATAATACGGATTCTTTATTCGCAACTATTCTGCATGCACATACAGGTCTTCACTGTACAAGTACCTTCCTCAGAGTGCTGACGTAAAGAAATCATCTAATGTGTTTCAACACAAACCTTTCACTGTTGTACACTAGAAACATAAAACCTCTTCTTCCAAGTGTTCCACAACATTCCCTATCCCCTCAAATAGGTAAAAGATAACAATATACAATCCAACAACAATGATAGGAAATAATCATACATGATGCAAAAGCATATCAGAAACATGTATCCATCACAATAACAGAAAGGTGGATTAATCAGATTGATTTGGAAATAAGATAACAGATCTTGGAATCTGTAACAGATTTATATGGATTTTTATCTGTGCAAGTAGAATATGCACATTCTGCCTGAGATCTTATTGAATTTGTCACAGAGTCGTTCATGATATATTCTGATCTAACTTCTTTTATGACATGATAAAGCATCAATAACTGTACTAACCTTGTACAATTGTGGGTCTCCTTGAACTCTGTAGACTTGTGCTGTACCTCTGTCACATGGTCTATCTTCTTCTGATAATCCTTTCTTGTTCATATAAATTGTTTACATCAGTTGTATTTCCCTATGTTTAATATGGTGTTGAAGCTTTTTCCTTCAACATTAATTTCATCACTTTTCTTCCTAAATTCTACAGAGTCCTTTGTGGACTCCTTTCTTAGTTGGATTACTTTTTCTAATTTCTTCCTGTATTTTTCCTTAATTTTCTTGATGCTGTTGACTTAAGTTGTTGCTCTTTCATGTTGAGCTGACTCCTGTGCTGATGATAGAATCATTTCCTGGGTCACAACTCTGCGAACCAATCGTCCTGCAGTAACAGGTCCGGCCATTTGGTCATAAACAGGCTTCACATGTCTGTTTTGTTTGGTTATGTTTGCAATTAATTTTGATGGACTCAAGACATGGAATTGATTAACTATTTTATGCCGTCAATTGAGTGTTTGTCGGCAATACCATGGCCCCTATTTATCCAGAAATGTATTTTTTAGTGTACATAAAGATAAAATAATCACATTGGCACTTGTGTTCACTTTTACCAAGAGTGTACGCATGCATTTTCTCTTTCTTTGCACTCAAAACATAAATAGATACAAATGCATCTGGTGGAGCAATCAAATCAATGTGTACAGTGACATTGTCAAAATGAAATGACTGCTCCTCTTACCTGATCAGACTTGGACCTTAACCACCATTATCATTGAGGTTGGATTCATCTGCAATCTTGTGGATATATCCAAAATGATGTGAAGGCTTTTTAGGTCTGTCTGACTTCTGTCATAACTCTTTCAAATAGCTTCAGATTTGGCTTTCTGACACTAATGTTTCCAGTGACGCCTGATACATCATGCTTTGCATATGTTGTTAAATGCTGGACAACTCTTAGGTCATACCTTTTACACAGTTACTGGGTATAGAGTATTTATGCATTGCACTATTGGTATTCACAGCACATGGGATTGGAAACTTTGTTAGACCATAACGATAGCCTCAAATTTCCAATCATATTTAAGTAAGTTAAAAATCACATTACACCAGGTTATAGTCCAACTTGTTTATTTAGAAGTACTGGCTTTCAGAGCACTGCTCCTTCAACAAGTAACTGGTCAGACAGGATCTCAAGTCACAGAATTTATAACAACAGATTACAGTGTTATGCAATTTTAAATGATATATTGGACAAACCTAGATTGCTGTTAAGTCTTCCATCTTTTAGAATGGGTTGTAGGTTTCGGTTGTAAATATATAAATTCCAGAACTACTTTTAAGTTATTTTAATCAAAACCTGCAAACTATTCAAGTCATATTTGTGATGGTTAGCTTGGTACCAACTGACAAACTGGTAGTGGACTCAGTGGGCTGCTGTTGAATATAAAGAAATTTATGCCGATAAACAGAAAAATTGAGCTTGACTCAAAGGTGATGCTCTGTTATAGAATAGATTTTGACAGTATCCTTCTGCTGTTATTTGGTGAGACGGTAGTGCTAAGACTATATTAGCCTTCATTGCCAGCACCAATATGTACTTTTACTGCCTGCTGTTCCGATTCAGCAACTGCTCGGCCAACAAGCCGAGGGCGGCAAGGTGGCACAGTGGTTAGCACTGCTGCCTCACAGCGTCAGAGACCCGGGTTCAATTCCCGACTCAGGCGACTGACTGTGTGGAGTTTGCACATTCTCCCCGTGTCTGCGTGGGTTTCCTCCGGGTGCTCCGGTTTCCTCCCACAGTCCAAAGATGTGCAGGTAAGGTGAATTGACCATGCTAAATTGCCCGTAGTGTTAGGTAAAGGGGTAAATGTAGGGGAATGGGTAGGTTGTGCTCCGGTGGGTCGGTGTGAACTTGTTGGGCCGAAGGGCCTTTTCCACACTGAAAGTAATCTAATCTAAAACAAATTACACTGGACTCTGCTTGAAGGGCTGAAATTCTGATAGTAGATTTGCAGCTTTCTAGTTGATAACCGGAAACTGTGCTGTCATCTTGTGATTACTCAGTGCCTTTAACCTTACTTAAAATAAAAGTAACCTCCTACATTACAAGTAGAGAAAATAATTGCAAGTGGATCCACCTGTAAGCATCGCAAGATTTCCACATTCCTTTGGAGCATACTGACTTTGTACAATGGTTAATATTGGAGAACTGAATTAGGCTCCACCCCAATCTGATGATGTCATACAGTTTTGGGTCAGGCAAACAGGAATTTATTTTGAGATCCTATGTGTCAGATGTCTCATCAGTGTTTCCTGGTACTCTAACATCCAACTAGTTATTGCATCTGACTCGTCAATATAATTTGTACCTGTAGCGATTGGAACCAAGTGGATCTTATTAACTACGATACCCTTGATGGGGGATGTTGACCTGAGCCAATCAGGAAAGGCCTGTCTGACAGACATAAATGGGGGTTTCAGTAAAGGTGGAATTCAAGACGGTGCCCACACCAGTGACTCTTTGTGACCTCTCTACAGCAGATCTTATTGTTACATTTCTTACAACTGCTCCACACTTTTAAATCTCAATTCTCCATCTGAGCATCCTATGATCTGTATGAGCTTGTATGTTATGAGCTGCCTGTACCACTTGCAAAACAAATATTTTCACTGTATTTAGATACATTTTATTACAATAAATCAAATCAAATCATCTCCTCACTTCAGGGACTGACTCTGAGCTGGCTGGTCAAAGCCAGTGTACTGTGCACTTGTAAATAAAGGGTGACTTGGTGACAGGATACTGGCCTCTGAGCAGTTATTTTAGTACATCATTGCTGCCATGCAATAAACTCCATCTTATTTACACATGTGCCTTATTTGGCCATGCTAAATTGCCCATAGTGTTAGGTGCATTAGTCAGAGGGAAATGGGACTGTGTGAGTTACTCTTTGGAGGGTCGGTGTGGACTTATTGGGCTGAAGGGCCTGTTTCCACACTGTAGAGATTCTAATCTAATCTCACTAATGCTCACAAGTAGTCTACCTTTGTTAATCATCCTCTATCAATGGTAATTAAGTGGGACCTTAGGCTCAGTAGAGAAAGGAGGATTGGTAGCAACATTTTATCCCAACTGTAAGCTGATGTTGATTGGTTTTTCAGCAAATACACAAAACTGAGTGTTCCTGGTGTTGCAAGTTTGTTGCAGATCCAATCAAATAAATCATAAAAATGTCAATCTCTTTTAAAAATCCCAGAATCACACTATTTTTGTCCTGCACAATGAAACCTGCCCTAGTTGCTCCTCACAAGAAATCTGACCTTCTGAATTTTCTTGAATGATCCCACTGGAACAAAACTGCTGTACCTTGCAGCGCACATGCACACAAATTTGGAGACAGTAAGGACTGCAGATGCTAGAAGCCAGAGTCAATAGATGTGAAGCCGAAAGAGCACAGCAGCTCAGACAGCATCCGAGGAGCAGGAACGTCAAAGTTTTGAGCCGAAACCCTTCATCAGGTTGAAATTTTGCCTACAGTGCTGCTGTTATGTGTCTCTATTAAGCTGATAGTCACAACCTTGAAGCTCCCATAGAATTGGCAATCGGTGGAACAAACACTTCTCTGACTGTGCTTATTAAGAAATTGAGATGTTGGAGTTCCCACAACCTGCTGCAATGTTGTGTTTTCCTAACTCTTTTGTAATTGTTACTACATGATACTAACCACTTAAGACTTGACCAGTAACACAATAATGTTGATTCTTTACTCATGGATCATTTCACATGCACACTCAGATCTTCACTGTCCAGGTACCTTCCTCAGGCGATACAATGCAGGAATCAAATGGTATGTTACATCACATACCTTACACTGCTAAATATTAGAAACATTAGCACGTCTTTTAAAGGTTCTGTATGATATCTGATATATTTGTACCTTTAATATCTTGTTAATTATAAAATGTCTGAATTGATAATTGTGTTATATTTTACCCATGGAGAAAACCTGAAGTTGCAATGAACAAAAATGCTTTACTCAATGTTCTCATATTTTGCCAAAATAAATCACAGCTACCTTGAAAACATCCCTGTGCTTTAATGTTGATAGCATATTTTTATCATTCTATTGGAGGATTGGGTTGCAAACAATGATTCTAACGTGTTCTCTGAATGACCGGTTTTGTCGTTGGCCAGAACAGAAACCCTGGAGAGCAATATGCATCTCTGTGCTGCAGTTTGTAGTCTGTTAACTGGTTGGGTTTCATCATTTAAGGAAGTCAAGTGATAGCTGCAATAAAAAGGAGAATTCAGGCTCCAAAAGCCAAAAAATGGAGTAAAGCTTTGTGCGAAAATACTTTCAGAAAAGATGCATGAACAGAAAGGAAATTGAGTGTATCTGTTTTTTAAAACTGATATGTAATTGTTATCCTAAAATGAATTATGTCTCCAGTCTGAGGACATAGATGGAGGCAACATTGTCTGGCAACTGACATTAGTTTCAGGTTTCCTAATGTAGTCAGAACAGCAATTAGATTGAGGGCATGTAGAAGTGTAATCAAGAAACTCATTATAACACAGCAGAGTGGAAATCTGGACCTTGCTTCTCCAAACAGCTGATGGACCACATGAAATTTCCAAAATGGGTAAATGTTTCATTACTATGGGTATAGGTACAGGATAGGCAACAAATGTGGATGACAGAGTTGAGGTGCAGACTATCTAATTAACTAATCACTGTCTAATTAACAGACTTGAGAAGCTGGATGGCTTATTTCCATTAATATGTTTTTATATTCAGCTCACAAAAGCATTGGCAAGTACACATATGGAAGCTGCAGATCACAATGAGCCTTGCTAAGAATGTATCCACAAATTATTAACAAGTTGTTTTGGAACCAAACATTCTGCAAATGGCCAAATTTTGGACGCTCATAATGATTTCATTGGTTTCTCTTCCCTTTCGTAATTATTTGGCAGCTATTGATCATTGACTGATATTTGAATACCTACTTGCACTTTGTTCATTAGTAGGTTTCCTAACTATTCAGTTGAATGGTATTAAAGTCAATCAGACAGGCGTAATTGCTCATTGGACACTTCCAAATGTGAAAGTTCACAAGTATGATTGTGCGCTACTTCGTAATCTGAGGGAAATTGTATATGTGCAAAATATAATTTGCTGGAGAAACTTTGTAAAACGTGTTGTGCCTTATGAACATTTATCTGCTGAGTTAATGGTTTTAGGGTAGAGTTGGCACAGGTTTCCTGTAATTTTGTGACCGTGAGCTCTAATTAGGTTTTGACCATTTCAGAGATGTTATGCCCCTTTATAAGCCTGTTTTATACTTAAAACCATAAGGCAATTTGGCGTTTGATGTGAATGTAAAGAAGTAGCAGCAGCAGCACATTCACAAGATCCTCTAAATCCTGTGGCAAGAAAGGTGGTCTCAATAACAGGATCCTCTCCCAAGTCTACAAACCCAGAATTGAGGCAGTGAGCACTTGAAATCAGCTCCACTGGGTAGGGCAGATCATTTGCATAACCTGACACTAGACTCTCGGAACAAATGCTCTACTCAGAACTCTGTTACAGCAGGAGTCCTACAGGAGGATAGTGGAAATGCTCCCTGAAGAGGTCAAACATCCCAGTCAACTCTTGGAAGAGCCTGCCTTCAAGATTGTGGAGGTTCTTCTGGGGAGGCACCAAACACATCAAGAAACTTTGTCATGAATACACAGAGGGATTGCACAAGCATCTAACCACCCCATGTGCTCAACATTCTAGTCCCAGCTGCCTCAAATGTGGCAGAGTTTGCAGATCACACAGAGGGGTCACCAGCTATCTTAGAACGCATCAAACTGACATGTGAGGAAGTTATACTCGATCCTGAGAGACTGCCTAAGAAGGAGAAAGAAGGAGTTTGGAGCAATAGAATGGCCTGATAAATTGGTTTTGCAACCCACAAGGGAGTGCATTGAGGTCCAGTTTAACCCAGTGGTCGTCATGGACCATAGCATTTCTCAAAAGGCTCATGATTTATTTTGAAAGAAACAAAACAAGACTAGTGAGGAAAGGACATTCTGAAAGTAAGGGTTATAATTTGTCAATGCCAGGCCCTCAGATCTGTGACACAAGGCCAGGATCAAATGAAACAAGAAAAATAAGCTGCAAGTTAGGCTACTGACCTAAGATTAAGGCACAACTGATGTAATTATCACAGAACATATCACATCAGAAGAAGAAAATAAATCAATGATAAATGTGGGCAAGCCATTTCATGTTGGAAATATTAATGAAGGTAACAGGCAAGGTATGCCAGCCAAATCGATGAAAATAGAAGGCAGTTTATCCTGTCCACTGCTTCAAATCTGCTTAACCTGCATATTGTTTTACTATGCTTCTTTGATGCCACATGTGGTCAAATATTGTCTTGATGTCAAGGGTAGTGATCCTCACCTGACATGAATAGCTTTCCTGGGCGGCAAACAGTTAGGATCTGGAATGCACTGCCTGTGAATGTGGTGGAGGAAGACTCAAACATGTCTTTCAAAGGGGAATTGGGCAAATGTCTGGTCAGAAACGAAATCTGCAGTGCCAAGGGGGAAAGTTGAGGGAGTGGGACTATTTAAGTGGTGTGGTACAGACCTGGGAGGGATGTTGTGGGCTGAATGGTCTCGTCTGGTTCTATGGATGGAAGAGGAATCTTTATTTGTTGCTGCACTTATTGTGATGTAATAAAGCACAGAGACAAGTCAGAAAGCAGTCTGTTGTCCAGCATCACCTCCTGGCTTATTTTGCTATCTCAGATTTTAACATTTTAAAAAGAAAATACTATGGATGCTGAAAACCTGAAATAGAAACATTGGACTGGAAATGCTCAGGAGGTCAGAGAGAACATGTGGAGACAGAAGCAGTTAAATTTTCAAGTACAATTTGATTTTAAAGCAGATTCCATGAGGGCAGCTTCTTGGTCATGAATATGCTGGGATTTGCCCAGAGTGTGATTCTCTCAGTTCCCATTATGAATATAGCAGTGCAGGGAGCAGATCTAGTTGTGTCGATACAATGTGTCAAAAGCATCTCTGTCTAGCTGTCACACGTACCCGGTACTTCTCCCTCTCATTGCTGACTTTAAGGAATCGTGCGTTCTTGCCATCAATCCAGTCTGGATAAGAGCCTCCCATTTTTATACCACTCTAGTTGGTGCCTTCTCTCCTGAAGTCCCCAGGTTCTCCTGCAGAAGGTCTGGTTTAATGTTCCTTCATTGTGAGTGGCTGCTGCCATACAGTCAAGGTACCACTCTATTGTGCACTTGTTGCCATGGTGTTGAAATGATGGAAGGTGCACAGACAGGCACAGTTCCAACTGCTAATGTGCAGTTCTAGAATATGACATCCATCTCCCTTTTGTGCTAACCAGTTGAGTTCGACCCTGAGGCGAAGGTGAGGACTGCAGATGCTGGAGATTAGAGTCAAGATTAGAGTGGTGTTGGAAAAGCACAGCAGGTCAGGCAGCATCCGAGGAGCAGGAAAATCAACGTTTTGGGCAAAAAACCTTCAGCAGGAATGAGGCAGGGAGCCTCCAAGTTGGAGAGATAAATGGGAAGGGGGTGGGGCTGAAGAGAAGGTAGCTAAGAGTGTAATAGGTGGACAGAGGTGGGGATGAAGGTGATAGGTTAGAGGGGAGGGGGAGTGGATAGGTAGGAAGAAAGATTGGCAGGTAGGACAGGTCATGAGGATGGTGCTGAGCTGGAACTGGGAAATGGTGGGGAAGGGGAAAGTGGATAGGGGTGGGCTCCACTGTGGATATATTTCCCTCCCCACCCCTATCTGCTTTCCGCAAAGACTGTTCCCTCAGTGACTACATGGTCAAGTCCACACCCCCCAACAACCCACCCTCCCTTCCTGGCACCCTCCACTGCCACCGCAGGAATTGCAAAACCTGCGCCCACACCTCCCCCCTCACCTCCATCCAAAGCCACAAAGGAGCCTCCCACATCCATCAAAATTTCACCTGCGCATCCACCAATGTCATTTATTGTATCCGTTGCTCCCGATGCGGTCTCCTCTACATTGGGGAGACTGGACGCCTTCTCACAGAGTGCATTAGGGAACATCTCTGGGACACCTGCACCAATCAACACCACCGCCCCATGGCCGAACATTTCAACTCTCCCTCCCACTCTGCCAAGGACATGCAGATCCTGGGTCTCCTCCACCGACACTCCCTCATCACCTGACGCTTGGAGGAAGAATGCCTCATCTTCCGCCTCGGAACATTTCAACCCCAGTGCATCAATGTGGTCTTCACCAGTTTCCTCATTTCCCCTTTTCAACCTTATCCCAGTTCCAACTTGCCAGCTTAGCACCATCCTTATGATCTATCCTACCTCCCAATCTTCCTTCCCACCTATCCGCTCCACCTTCCTCTCTGACCAATCACCTTCATCCCCACCTCCATCCACCTGTTGCACTCTTAGCTACCTTCTCCCCAGCCCCACCCCCCTCCCATTTATCTCTCCCCGGAGGCTCCCTGCCTCAATCCTGATAAAGGGCTTTTGCCCAAAACATCGATTTTCCTGCTCCTCAGGTGCTGCCTGACCTGCTGTGCTTTTCCAGCACCACTCTAATTTTGAGTTAGACCCTGACCCTTGTGTCTGGCTCAAACTAAACCATCAAACAAAGCAGTCAAATGCCTCTATGGAAGGTATGAGAATAGGAAAGAAAACACAGAAGCTGCTTAAAAGAAAAACCCAAACTGCCTGTTATGCAAATTAGCACAATCTGCATACTATGTTTGGAGGCAATAACATATACAGTATTTCATTTCTGAAGAAGTCTTCATTGAGATGTACATGGCTGTTTCTGGCCAGGCATCCATTTATTGCCAGTCCCCTTGAGACAGTATTGGTGAACCACCTTCTGGAATCACTGCAATCCCACCTGGCAACCACAGCATTGTTAGAAAGGGAGTTCCTGGGTTTTAACGGTGAAGGAACACATAGTTCCTAGTCCTGACAGTATGTGGCTTGCAGGGGTATTTTAGGTGGTGGTGCTCAAAGTATCTGATGCCCTTGGCATTTTGGGTGGCAGAGGTGGCAGGTTTTGATGTTATTTTCAAATCATGCTTGATAATCTGTTGCATTGTACCTTGGATCCCCTGTGCACCAGTGACGAACTGAGTAAATGTTTCAGCTAGTAGACAATAACTGGCAATTTTCCACATGGTCATGTAAATGCCAGTGTTATAGCTGTACTGATCAGATTGGTCCGTCACATGACTAGTTTTGGAGCACTACAGCTAATATTGTCAGGGCCCATAGCCTTTGCAGTGTTCAATACCTTCAGTCATTTCTTGACATCACAGGAGGTGAATCAAATTGGCTGAGGACTGATGTCTATGATTTTGGGATCTCAAGAACAGGCTGAAATGGATCATTCACTTGGACGTCTGACTGGAGATGTTTGCAAAAGCTTCAACTTTGTCTTTGGTTCTGATTGGCTGGGCTCCCCTATTGTTGAGGTCAGGGATATTTTTGGAGGCTCTTCCTCCAGTGAGTTATGGAATATTCTACCAACATTCATGACTGGGTGTGCAATGACTGCAGACCTTGTGTCTGTTCCATTGTTGGGGCATGCTGTTTGTGCTGTTGGCTTGCACGTATTTCTATTCTATAGATTCACCAGGTTGATATCTCATTTTTCGCTATCCCTGATAGTTCTCTTAGCATGCTTTAGTAAATTCCACATTGAACTCGTGTTAATCCTCTGGTTTTATGGTAACGGCAGAGTGAGGGCTCCTCTATCATTGTGTTCATTTGCAATTAAAGTATTTTAATATAACAACATAACATACTTGATTTATGACATTTTAGAGTATCTTGGTTGATGATTTCAAAAATGTAGGCCATTTATGCAAATTACAAGACCACAACAATTGATTAGCCCTTCCATTTCTACTTGGGCTTTATATTTCATCTATGCTTTCCACCAGCTCCTGAGTATACCAAAATATCTCTCCCAAGTCTCTGGTCTGTCAATCAAAAACATGTGATTGCTATTCACCAATGAGATTGCTGCAGTTTGGTGCCCCAGAATGATCTTGTGATTGACGTTAGCCAATGAGGCTGAAAACATAGGAACAGGACTAGATCATTTAGCCCCATGAGCTTATTCTACTATTCAATGAGACTACGGCTGATCAAATACCTGGCTTTGGCCCATATCCCTTGCAGGATTGTACTGGTCTCATAGGATATGGCCATCACAGGACAGCATCCCTTGTTAGTACCTTCATGTCAGGGTTAGCTGATAAGCTGTTTGAAAGTGAGGCTAAAGACTCTGTTATCAAAGATAAACTTTATTTCACAAAACATAAGACTGTTGTTAAGTGAAGTCTCTTTTAATAAAAGCTCTTTGAGTCTCCTTTCCACATCTTGTGATGCTTCTAAGCATTTTTGATTATGTCATACATGTGGATCCCTTAGGAAATGCCGTGTAACAATCAATGGCTGTGAAACTGGGATAGGTCTAAAATGCTGCCAGTAATTTGGCATTTTTAGATTCATTCAAGGGAATATGGGTTTCACTGTCCACCCCAACATGTGTTGTCCAACCCTAATGACCCTAGAAAAGATATTGACCTGCCTTTTTGAATTAATATAGTCCTTGGATGTAAGAGCACCTACATTATTTATAGGAAGGGAACTGTCAGATTTTGACCCAGTGACAATGAAGGGGTAGTGATATAGTTTCAAGTCAGGATGACACGTGGCTTGGAGGGCAATGTGTAGGTGGTGGTGTTTTTAGAAATAACAGGAATCAATTCCTAGTTCTATGAACTATTAAGAGCTCCCCAATTGCACCTCTGGAAACATCCACCAATGGCTTTCTCTAACAATTGCTAATCTGACCAGCAGATACTTGGTAAAAGATATGGTGAAAGGTTCAAACATTGTAAGGCACTTGGGAGAGCTTCTCAAAAATATATGAATGAGAAAATTGACCTCGATACAAAATTTCCACAATACAAATATCCTGCAGTGCTTATACTGTGAAAACTAAAAGCATTCACCATCAATTTCACAATAAGATTTAGCAGGCAGGAGGTATTATCTGAGATTTATTATTCTTCCTTTCTACATGATCAATATACAGAGGAACCTCGATTATCTGAAAGCCTCGGACAGGGAATATTTTGTTTGGATAATCGAATGTTCAGATAATTGAATGCCGGATAACACTGTTTAGCCAAACATCAGGACCTTGTGATCTTGTCCAGATAATCCGAAATTCAGATAGTCAAATGCTGGATAATTGAGGTTTCTCTTGTATATATAATTATTGATTTGGATAACACAATCTAATTCATAATATTTCTGAATGGAAGATTTTGATTCTGGATATTCTCAATTCACTACTGTTCAATAGTTGAGATTTCCACTGTAGCTAATTTATGACATTCGAAAAAGATGTTCTGCTACAGTCCTTGGTCTCCATTTATGAAATCGTAGATGACTGGAGATCTGTACCATGTCAAGTTCCAATCCACCTCAGTTTTCACTTAGGCACTTTACAGCTTTGAAGTTTCAACGTTGAATGGTATCACTTCAGAAACTGGTCTATTATGCCTGTTCTCTAATTTCCTTATATGCACTCCCTGCTCCCCCTGCAGCCTTGTCTTGTTTGTATCTTGTTTATTTTGCGCTCCCTTCCACTCCCTATTTTACTCTCATTTTTACATTCACTTTTTCGCGTTCACCACTATTAACAATCCCTTTGTTTTTTACACTGGACTGCTACATGATGTGGTCCCCTTGCTCCTCCTCCTCCACTTCTGTCAAAAGTATATTAAAAAAATTCCCAGCACCTTTCAGTTCTGAAGAGTCAGACCAGACTTGAAACTTTAACTCTTATTTCTTTCTCCACAATGCTGCTGACCTGCTGCGTTTCTCCAGCATTCTCTATATTGGTTTCAGATTTCTACCAAAGCAGCATTTGCGTTTATTCTGAACAGGTTGATATTTCGTGCAAAACTGGGGGGTTTCTGTACGGTTGAAAGTGCCATGGATAAGCTATTAAAATGAGACCCTATCTGCCCTCTTGGGTGAATGTTTTGATCCAATTGTGTGATATTGTAAAAGAGCAGGGATTTATCCTTTAAGTAAAAGCAAAGTAGTGGAGATGGAGTCATAGAGTCATACGGCATAGAAACAGACCCGTCAGTCTAACTTGTCTGCACCGACCGATCCGAGTTCCATTTTGCAGCATCGCCCCATATCCTTCTAAACCATTCCTATTCATATACCTATCCACCTGAAATTAAACAGAAAATAATGGAGAAAATCAATAAGTCTCGCAGCATGTGTAGACTGAGAAACAGACTTAAGGTTTTGAGTCTAAAATGACTTCAGCTGTTGTCTTGGTTTAACATTTGTCGCTCAATCAACATCATAAAATCAAATTGCCTCGTTATGATCACACTGTGATTGTGGGAGCTTTGTTGTTGCCTGTCCTATAGTTATAATAGTGATGTGGAGATGCCGGAGCTGGACTGGAGTAGAAAAGGTCAAAAAGTGGTTACACTTCAAAAGAACTTCTTTGTCTACAAAGTGCTTTGTGACATCTTAAGGTTGTGAAAGACGCCAAATAAACATAATTATTTATTCTGCGCACAGAGAGCTGATGTGAATTTTATTTGTTGGGTGCAGGTTGAACTGATCTCAGTAACTAAAATATTCTGCTCATTTATAGCACGTGACATATGATCAAAAGAATATAAGAGGAAAGCCCTATATTATATTCAAAGTGGGTAGTATAATAAATATTATAAACTCCCTGCTATATACAATTCCCCATCCCCCTATCCCACCATCCCACAACACCAGCCGTATGTTGCATCTTTCAAAAGCACTGTTTTAACACCGTAGTGAGACATGGTCAATTAAAAATCAAGAAACAAGTTTATTTTGCGGTTTTCATGAGAATGAACAGTTTAATAAACTCTTAACTGGAACTTATTTAGTAACAAATTCTATCAATATATAAGACAATATAATACATTACATCGTGAAACTTTAAACATACTCTTAGAATTACTTCTTTTCTCATTACAGAAGATCCTTTTAGTATGAGCTTTCCATATTCAGCTAAACAAACACTTCAGTGCAGAAAATCATCCTTATTTCTGATCTTTTCTTTGTCGAGGGATTGATTTAACAGCACTATCTCTTATACTCCACATCACACTGATACCCATTAGTACCTGCAGAAAATATCTCAACTTTTTGTGAATAAATTTAAACTATGGTACTGTGGTAAAGATTCTCAAGGGGCCTGCACCTTTAAGACAGTTATGTGACATGTGACACTCTGGTATAACGATATCTGCCCTGTCTTGAGTTACTCTTTCTGTGTCATGCAGTCAGTGTACTACCTTAAGGTAGTCAGCAATGCGTATGTAACGTACAATAATATCAGTAAGTACAGAATCTAGGCTATGTGTGTATGTCTGATATTGAATCCACATAAATAGTAAAGAAATAAACTTACATACAACATACATAGATGCATAGAACTTTAAAACGTCTGTCTCAAAAAGAGCCCATTCTTCTTGGTGTATTATGTAGGTTAACATATATCGTGAAGCACAAATGGGATCATTTCCAATCCCTAAATATTTGCTGGAATTTCTTTTAATGCAAGTTCATTATCTCAAGCATTCTGTGTGTCTACAGCTTTAATAAATGACCTTGCCATAGGTTTAACTGGAGAAACTTTGATATCTACTAAACTGGATGTGTAGTTGAATTGAAACACTTTAATAAAAATGATACAGAGATCCTCGCTTGGCATAATGGGTGAGAGTTTGAAATGTGACATTCAATGTATAAAGTGACTATGTTCTCCAGTGGGTGTTTTTCTGATTCTGACAAAGCTGCACATTTTCCTATGGTAAGGGTCCGAATATTGTGAGTATAGTTACAAAGCCTGCTCCTGTATCTGTTGGTGTCCATGTTCCTGTGGTTTTTAAGGTCCACTCCAGCTGTCGTATTAATATGCTTTAGAGGCAGCTATGAAGCAACAGATGGTTAACAATCAGCTTCCTGAGAAATATTATCCCTTTATGTCATTTTGGATTATGCAGTAGTTTGCCAAAATTCCCTTTTTAACATTAAATAATCTTACTGAGCTCAAGACCATGTTTCTGTCTCTTTATTATTCTTAACTTTGCTCAAGGCAAATAAGGCAGCTTATGTCAGTCACTAATCATTGAGAAAGCCTTATGGTGCAGTGGTAGTTTCTCTATCTCTGGAGCAGCAGGCCTGGGTTCAAATTCCTCCATTTCATGACATTTCTGAACAAGTTGATTAGCAGGTATGAAGAATCAAGGACCACACCCTCACCTTCTGGTGTTATTGCATTGGCCTTAATGGGCTCTGTATGTAACTTGAACAATTCTAGGGCGAAAAGGATGTGGACGCTTTGGAGGGGGTGCGGAGAAGGTTTAAGAGGATGTTGCCTGTTATGGGGGCAGGGGTGTGTGTGCTATATATGATTGTTTTCATTAGAAAAAAGGACATTGAGGGGGACCTGATTGAGGTCTACAAAATCATGAAGGGTGGATAGAGATAAGCTTTTTCCCAGGGTGAGGGATTCAGTAACGAGAGGACACGCATTCAAGGTGAGAGGTGAAAAGTTTAAGGGGGATACATGCGAAAGTACTTTGCACAGAGGGTGGTAGGTTCCTGGATCGTGTTGCCAGCAGAGGCAGTAGAAGCAGGCACGGTAGATTCATTTAAAATGCGTCTGGAAAGATGCATGAGAAGGTAGGGAGCAGAGGGGTACAGCTTCTTAGGAATTGAACAACAGGTTTAAACAGTGGATTTGGATATGCTCAGGGTTGAAGGCCGGAGGGCCTTGTTCCTAGGCTGTAAATTTTCTTTGTTCTTTGTTCTTTGTAATTCGAAACACAGGTGATTTACTAGAGGTAGTGAACAGGTGAAAATTGCCACAGGTGTTTGGATGGTAGGAAAAGCCATTTAGTTGTGTGATTATACTTCTGGATTGCAAAAGAAAGCTACAAAAAGGAACAAAGGACCAGTCTATGAATCTGGCACTTTATGGGCAGAATCTTCCCAGGGCCCTCAGAGACAGGTTTCAAAGTGGGACCAGGTGTGAAATCTGTCTTAAACGCACAGGCCTATGTGGTCTGGAATCTGTGCCATTGTACAAAAGTTTTGTTGATTCGTAAGGAGTCAGAGATAGTTTCTGCCTTTCACTGTTAATGCCATTCAGGAAGATAAAAGATCCTTCAGCAGAGAAATGATCCATGGATCAGAACAAGTGTCACCAATCTTCAAGCAGAAGATTGATCATTCTTCAAAGTTTTAAAAGAGTGTGAGAAAATTGTGAAACATCTAGACTGCTTGCATTTGCTATGGACTGGGGCGGGGAGAGTTGGGTTGGAGCATGTGCAATATGGTTACCTGCATGAATGTATAATGGGTTAACTATGGGGAAAAACTGTTGGGGATGATGTTGTATAGGGTAATGGTTCTGTAGGAGTTAATCCTCAAGCTACATTGAGTTCTCATTCTGTTAAGTTGACATGCGATCTGTGGATGGAGTCAGAGGGAGCAGATATATTCTGTGTAGCTCTAAAGAGTCCTAGAAATTATGCCTGTGTTGTAGTGATGTGGTTATACCTAATAATATCACACATTAACCTATCCTCTAAACTAGGAACAGTACCTCTTCTGTCAAGGTACTGTCTACCACTGATCATCAGACAGGTCCCAGAAAAATTATAGCCCAAAGGATGATTGGTGGTAGTAAAGCACCTCAAACAATCCCTTACACTGCTCCACATACTGGCAGTGGTGGCAGACTTCAAGAAGTGCCAATAATGGAAATCAAAGTAATATAACATAGGATTTCTGTTGGCAGTATGGCTCGAACATCCCCTCCCATTGTCACCTCCTTTAAACGCCAGCCCCACTTAGAAATGGAGAGCCACAGCTGTTGCTACAAGCAATCCTGTAGAAGGGCCACCCCCTCCACAATGCTGACCTATCAGCCCTGGCTCTTGGGAAAGGAAAGTCATTTTGTCTCAGTAAAGGACATCTTTGCCATTGAGCAACTGTAGTTTAGCAGTAAAAGCACATGGACTGTAACTCATATGAAGGTAACTCACATTTCATATTTGCCAATAGGAATATTCAACAAATCAGAACATAGAACATAGAGCAATACAGTGCAGAACAGGCCCTTCGGCCCTCGGTGATGCGCCGAGCTGTGAACTATTCTCAGCTCGTCCCCCTACACTAATCTAAAATCATCCATGTGCTTATCTAAGGAAAACATAAACAGAACTTGTTGTTTTGTCATCTGTTGCAGCATTCTGTACAACTTCTAACACATCTACACCCTCATGTTGACAGAAAAGATGATGAAACATTCTGTTTTATTAGGAAAGAAAAAAATCTGCATTCCATGAACTGAAAGGTTATGCCTGGAACTAGCATGGGATCAAACGTGCAACAAAGCTGATAGTATTTTGAGCTTCTTTATAGACATGCGAGTCCTGGAAGTGTTCCCACCATCACATCTGGCAGATTGACAGGCTCCACCTCCAACACCTGAGGCTGATCCTGGACAAGAGATAATCATGTAGTTTAATCAATGCAGATTCAAACCTATCATGATCAAAGTCAAAGGTAGGCCAGTGAAGCCGCAAAACCACAGACACCCGCAAGATCCTTGAATATGCCAAGACCACTGTGGTGAGGTTATGCTGATCAGAACACTGCCACACTGCTATGTGCCCTCCATTTGGACGAATCCCGAAATGTTGAAAAGTATTCTGCACAGTAAGCTGTAACACGGCGACTGGAAGCAGGTAGACAGCAAAAGAAATTCAAGGATACATTTCAGCATAACCTCAAGCTATGTAATATCAAAGGTGACAGCAGGGAATATCTCTTGGCTGATCATATAAGCTCGTGAGCATCTATCTGTGGTGATGTTCGGCTGGTTCTGCAGCAGCACATGGATCTTTTGAAGGTGAAACATTAGCTGCATAATGTAACCAGCAGCAGCCTGTCACCTCAGACTGACTGTCTGGGAAACATGCCGCTGAGATTGCTTTTCTTGTGTTCATCGCAGTAGTCAACAGCATGCTCTTCAGGAAAGATTCTCCTTCCAACGGAGGTTGTCATCTGAAAGTTCAAAGGGCTCCCACTACCTATACTCAGTAGACTTTCTAAAACTGGGAGTTAAAAGTTTTGAGCTACAGGGAAAGTCTATTTTGCAATTAACCTAATTTATGTTTGTAAATTAGGTCAAATTAGCATAACTCATCCAAGCTTCTTAAAAATAGGACTTAATATTTTGAGAATGCTAGGGGAAAGTGTATTGTCTAATTACCTAATTTGCATGTGATTTGCATAATGACATCTCTACCAATTATACCCTTCAAATTCTGGAAAGGAAGCATCATTTATTTGATTAAATAAAAAAGTACTTATTGACCTAGTTCTTTCCCTATCTATCCATTGTTATATACCACTACAAAGGATATTAACTCTCCTATTCCATCACATTCCATCTTCAATACACAAGGGAGAAAGGTTTATTATTTTTATTGAGTGATTTGAAGCATTGAACTTTACCAAAAGTCTGCTATTTGATGACTAGATTGATCCAAGTTTGATGGCAGTGTGTTGCAAAAATGGATGCTTTTTTTGTAAATGGTTATATCATTCCCTGTAGTCCAGGTAATTAATTCCTTGATTGTGCCATTGGCAAAATACCAAGCCTCACAAAGGAAACATGCTGATGTTTCTGAGACAAAGAAGTATTTTGCTTTTGTGTATACAATTGCTTGCTTCTTTGATTTCTCCTGTAAGTGTACCTGCTGATGCCATTCTTTCTCCCTCAGTGGGATGACTTGGGCTTACAGATGTTTTGTTGCTGGTGCTATGATCATCTTCTATGAATGAGGATGATTCTGCCAGTTTTTCTTCATTTTTCAATGCGGTCTAGTGAAAAATAATGAAAAGAAACAAGTTTCATGAGGTCATTAGAATTACCTAAATAATAGTCTTGCATTACCATTTTGAGGGAGTTTTATTTGCTGGTTTCTTTCACTGGTCCTGATTTTGTACTATAAATTTTGGCGTATTTTTACTTGTTAGTTATCTGAGTTTACATAATTCATTCTACAGTGTAGCTCATATTTTTATATTTTGACCTGTTTAATACACAATAGATACCAAGCAAAATGTATTAAAGTATTAGAAACATAATGTCAGGACAGATAGGATGAAATTATCAATCTCATTTCAATTAGACAGATGAACTGTTTGTGAAAAAGTTCATGTTCAAAAAATTGGAACCTAAATTCCCACCCAACGACTTGTATTTTTTTTCTGATATTCGGCAACCAGGTTTATCTTTGCCCTCATACCTTATGTCATTAACTGTCCAGCTCCCTGGTGTCATGATCAATGAAATGAGGTGAAAGATGGCATCTGCACTGTTACTTCTGGCATAGCCCATGACTCATCCCAATTGTGTTGAGTGGGTTAGTTCAGGGTCTTGTTCAGTTGTTATATATATGGACTGGTATTATGTGGAGTAGTTAGATTATGAACTCATTCAGCATTCAACACTGATTTGGCAACATTGAGTTGACCTTTTCACTCCAGTTAACACCCTTCCTTAAACACATACAGTTAAGTATGTATTCAGCAACATGGACGTCTCTCCAGTGCTGTATTAGCACAATTTGAAAGCATTATCGTTCATCCTGCAGGTAAATTGGTAACTACTTTCTGTTGGATCTACTTTATTTTGCGGAAGTGCAGCGAGTCTGGAGGAGTTCAGAAAGGTTGCTAACATCTGCAGAAAGTGGTGTTGCATGGTGGGAAGGCACACAGACCTGGACTTGCTATGTCATGGGGCTACAGTTGCAGATTGACTTGGGAGGGCTTGTATTGAAGGAGTTAGACTAGAGACAGCAAAGAAGACAAGCTGCTGGCAGATGGAGTAGGAGAAGCCTGGGAAGAAGCACTCTCAACAGACAGTTGTACCCACATGAGACTTTCAGAGAACACTTCTTCTGCCTAGACCTTAGTCAGGAGGAGGGTGCATTGGAACTGTCCTTCATTGAATGAGTGATTGCAGAACTGTTTCACCTCTTGGATCTGGACCTGCAATCTCAGAGTAGGGTGAGGAGAATGCTTTCAGTATCTCTCGATGTGACTGTATCTCTGAGTGTTCTTTTTGGAACAGATACTTTCAGGCTGAAATAGCCCACATAGCAAATGTCACACAGTTTGGCATCCATTATCATATCCAGAAGACTGGAGTGTTTGTATGTGATATGAAGAGATTTCATACTTCTCCATGGATAGAAAGAAGCAGGAGGAGCAAGCATGTGATTTTGCAGGGGTAGCAGCATTCCTCATGGTGCAAGATGCTATTAACTACACATACATAGCATTATGGGCACTACACCTCATTGAAATGTGTTGAAACTACACTGGATTCCACTTTGTGAATGTGCAGTTAATTGCTCTGATTCAGTGAGACTTTGTGAAGCTTTTTGAGCTCTGATACAAACAAAATATTGCTGGACTCTCTGGCTGAGTTTGCATGATGTGGAGCTGAGATGGAATGACCTCAGTCTGAGCTTTCACCGCAACACTCCATTACTGGGCAAACTTCTGTTTGTATGTGAATGGAGGCTGAGACATTGACCATCAATGCTGTTTATACGGATACATTTATGTTCTTCTGGAATTGGTCATCAAGTCCATGCTGGAGAGGTTACGATCCAGGCAAAGTCCTGTGCAAGTTGATCTCTCGTAAGACTGTTAACGTAGTAAGGATTTCTGCATACATGTTTATTACTTGTTCCCTCGATATCACCTCATGAAAATCCTCTGCAGCAGGACTAGTTTCCAATCAGTATCTGAGCTGGTGGCTCCAAGTGCCATGTAGAGTGATGGTACTTCTTCTTTGATTTGTTCTCCATCCAGGCCTTTAGCGTTCCACACCACTGACTGTAAAGATGTAAAGGCACAAGGATCGGGTTAGAATATGGTAACTATTGGTACAGGGGTTGGGGAGGGTGAAGGTGCATTTAGCAGGAACATCTTTGGCTTCAATGACGCTGTAGCTTCAGGACTCTAATTATTCCCAGCATCATCTCCACCAAAGGATTAGTGCCTACAGTGCGCTTGCTGCTGTGCTGCTATCTGTTATAGACCCCCTTGTTCTGCAAAAGAAAAGGAACTATGCCCATGAGTATGGTGTTTCTGAGAGATATGAATTCTATGGTTGAATAGCTGACAGTGTGTTAAAACCCAAATGATAGTACATGTACACAATCCTTTATCTGAAGTTCTGAAATCTGAAAAGCTTTGAAATCTGAAGATTTCTCGTGAAGTTTTTCTCCGTATTACAAGGTTGTTTGGGGTGCAAACAGGTGACCCAACTCCACACTCACTTGACCCATGCCACTCAGATGTGATGTGGCAGCGTGGCCCAGCACTGGCAGGCTTCAAGTGCCTCAACGCTCATCTGAGTCACACAAGGGTCTGCGTTGCTGTTTGGTAAGATTTATTTTATTTCACTGCAAAATTGTCATTTATTCTGAAATCCAAACAATTCCGAAATCTGAAAAGCAACTGGCCCCGTGGACTTCGGATAAAGGATTGAGTACCTGTACACAGTTTGCATGCTGCCTGCATCACTGTCTTAAAGGGCATGGATTAATTAATATTTGATTGCAGTACATTATAATTTTGTCACAAAAATTGGGAGATATTCAACCCCACAAAATTAATAATAATGTACAATAGAGACTATTAAGATGCAGACAGCCCAGCTTGTAACAAGATTAACTTTATTAGTTTAGGATATGAAGACAGCAGGCTCATCTACAGCTATGAGAAGATATTATTTTATTGAAATGAAAATGTCTCAGAGGGACTTGTAATTACTTCCATCACTGAAGTTGGATGGAGATTTTTTTTTACTGCTGTTAATCTTTTTCTCTGTAAACAAAGTATCTCAAAAATTAATGGACAGATTTCGATGAAACTTGGTACACAGTCAGAGTATGGTGCAAAAAAACGAATCGATATGTTTTGGTGAAGATAAAGCTCTGAATCCAGATCTTGGATTTTTTTTAGTATCCATTGATATTGGGAGATGGAGTGACTCGCCTTTTTTTGAAAAAAAATGTGATAGGTTGTTTTATTTGGAATGTTGATAATTATTTTGGAATGCTGTGGATTACCTCAGCTGCTGTGGTGAAATTTGTCATACATGGCACAGTGTGAGCAGAGTTTTCAGAACAGGTTGTTGATTTTCACCCACTGACCTCTCACCCGGAACCTTACTTGGACACAGGTGGGTAGTTGTCAGCTGTTTGTCCTATTGACAGCCCACCTTATTTTGCAGCATCCAGCTGACTTCCTGGCCTTATGCAGGCCCGTTAACTTGTTTCTTTCTCTCTCCGCAGACCTGCTGAGCATTTCTACTTTTATTACAATGAACCTATGTTTTATGATGTGTATTATAAATGCACACTCAGACTGACTTCATACATGTGAGTAAATGAGGTCTGTCCTCTTCTAAAGGGCACTGTAGCTGTACTGTCTGTCTTACATCCTATGATTTATTAAATTGACCGATTTATGAAATTACCTGCTTGGCATTTGCATTTGCTTTTATTCTCCTCTGCCTCTCATTACCTCATTTTCTCCACCCTTGTGGTTCACATCCAGGCAATGTTTCCTGTCAGTCCAGTCATGACAATAACTCTGTTCAAAATTATGAAACTTCAAATATTGTGAAAGTTAAAATATTATGAAAGCCATATATCAAAGGCCTAAAAACTTGCAAGTATTGTGTATTGTTTGGAAGTTGGTGATAGACTTCAAGAAGACATAGACTAGTGGAATGGGCTGATACATCTCAGGTAAAGTGATTAGTAGGAAGAATAATGAAAGATAGTATAGAACAGAGAATACATGTGGTGTACAGACATTAAAAGACCATATAAATTATTGGCATGGCTTTTTGAGAAAATTGTTAAACAACATATGGGATCTTGGGCCTCATAGATATGGACATAGAGTACAAAATAAGAAAATATTGATAATCCTTTACAGAAAATGGTTTCACCTTAATTGAAGAGATTGTGTCCAGTTCTAGGCACACTTTAGGAAATGTGAATATTTTGAAGAGGCAGCAGAAAACAATGAGAAGAATAGTTCCAGCAGTGAAAGACTTCATTGATAGATCAACAGAGTACAGAAGCTGGGATCATTTTCTTGCAGATGCAGGGACAGGATGGCTCAAATTCTTCCATGCTGTGAACGTTCTATGATTCTGTGATTTGCTTCAGAAACATCTATGAGCCGTTAGAAAACAAGAGCTGAAATATTCACAATGATCAGAATGCACACACATTGATTTTCATCTTAACAGTTTGCCAACAAATGCACAAAAAACTAAAGTGAGCATGCATTCCTTAAGTATGAATGTTAAGATTACATGTCAGTGATATGATGCCTATTATTCTTGGTTATTTGCTAATAAGAAACGGAATTGGTTAGGTAAGGATTCTGAATAATGTGCTGGGCAACACAATAACTAACTGGAATTGATTACACATGATACACACTGAGGCTTGTGACTGATGATTTGTATTCTTCAGAATCCCATATTGATAAACAGCTTTGTTTGGAACATAGTTTGACCACACCAATATGCTTATTTGTCCATTCTTACTCAGGTATGGAATTGAAAGAAGGATTGTTTTTTGTAAAGTTTTAAAATATGGATACAAAATGTCAGGAATTAGTATTTTTCTTAAGTTCGGTTTCTGTTTGCATTATAGGATGAATTAAACAGTGAACTCTTACATGTTTGGCAGAAATGCTTTGGGGCCAAGATTGCAGAAATGTACTAACCAACCTGCTGGTCAATTGTAGGTCATCATTACAGGTGCCTGCAGGAGGGTCCAGTCAGATGTTTGAAGCCTGAAGTGTAATAAAATGGATTTCATTGCCATGGGATGTTGTTGATTTCTCTAAGGATGCATCTCCTGCAGTCATTTCATCTTGTGTTGGATATCAGGTTCTCTTCACTTCCAACTTAGTGGAAAGAGGAGACAAGGTGTTTGCACTTTGCAGTTCAAGAGGAGACTGTAATTAAAGGAATGCTGAGTGATGAATGCACTGTCAGATCCATACTTATATTGAGAATACACATCAACATGATATTTATTACTCTCTATTTTAGTTGCTAAAAGAAATGCAATTGATTAAGAATCCACATTTAATTTTAACTGTAAGGATTCAAAACTTGCTATTGTTGAGATATTGCGTGTCAAATAATAAATAAAAAGCAAGTGTTATAGCAAATTAACCTTCTTGTTTACCGGGTATTTTATATGCAAGCTGTCAATAAACAGTTTGAATTTGATGTGCACAATTAAAGGGATAAACATTTCTGAGATAAACCTCTATGGAAGATTTTAGTTTACTAAATTAGCCCCATCATAATGCACCAGTCTGTGTTTTTCCCTTGTGATGATACAAAATGCTGTTTTTTCAGTTGTTAAAGGCTAGGTCCATCCTACCACATAATGTAAAGATAAAATGACCGAGTTAAACGGATTTCACCATCACTTCAATTATGAGTCATTTCTGTTCCATGAATTATGAAAGAACGTTTTTCAATACTAAACTGGCCAAATCCAGGATCAGGCTAGACATTCTGCTGAATGGATTTTATCCATCGTTGTAATTATCAGAATCTTTAAAAATCCTACCCATGCCAAGCCAGATGTTTCTTAACAGCAGGGGGAAATTTGTGATGCCTTGTGAGTGCTTTTCTGAACAGTTATGCAGCAAAATATTAGGATGTCCCTCCAGCTGACATACCATTTAAAAATGATTTATTTTCTTCATTAAAATAAAGGATATGAAATCCAACCTTCTACCATTTTCCTGATTTTTGAGGATTGCTGCCAAATCTGCAGCAAATCATTTTGTCCTGATGTGCAAGATTGCTCGGAAAGGCTCTTTGTCCAGTTCTTCTTTCCTCTGTTGATTTCCCCTTGCATATTACTATAATAGTGCAGACAGAAGAACAGACTGGATGGTAGTGAGCACAGTTGCATCGCACTATTCAATAACTCTCTGCATTCATGTTTCCTATCTTTTAAAAAAGCAATTTAGTGTCCTTTGACCCTGAGTGATTCCTTCCTTTCTAATAATTGCAAGGGAAGTAATGGGCAATATTTTGTACTTCGCTTAAGTTCAGAATTCTTTTAGTGTGAATTCTAGGTCCAGAGAGCACTGTTAGACAGAACACTTGCTTAACTTGGGGTATTAGGTAAGTTTGGAAATTTGTTGCAGGGTGGGAAGAGGCTCCAATTGGGAACAGATGAAGTCAAAATTTCACTTTTACATTAAATCATCAGTAAAGTTTAAGACCAGCCAGCACCAAAAAAAAACTGAAGAATACTGTGAAGAAACAGGCTCAAAGTGAGTTGATTAATTAAATCAGGAATAAAAATCATGTTTTGGTATTTGAAGTTTCAGTTTGCTGACAATAAAGTTAAATTTTCATTACCTCAGCAATTTGAAACACAATCTTTATTCAGCAACTAAGATGTTTCATCCATTTCAATTAGTTTAAAAAAGACAACAAATTGTAGACAAAGAGAAAGAATGCTAATTTGATCATATGATGTCAAATTTGACACAAAGATATCCTAGATCCAAGAAATGCATCATTCTATATGAATGATGTTAGTGGCAGTTGTCTTTGATATAGTCAATAAAATAATTGAATCCTGTGTCTTAATGGAGAGAAAATGAGGACTGCTGATGCTGGAGATGAGAGTCGAGAGTGTAGTGCTGGAAAAGCACAGCAGGTCCAGCAGCATCCGAGGAACAGGAGAATCGAAATTTCAGGCATAAGCCCTTCATCAGAAGAAGGCTTATGCCCGAAACGTCGATTCTCCTGCTTGAGTAAGTTTTTACCCACATATTTTTCAGAAATCCTGTAGCCATCTTGGAAATGAAATTTCTTGACATTAGTGAGAGCATTTAAAAGAACAGAAACTTTAACAACTTTCTGTTTTCTTACAACAGCAACAATCATTATATCAACATTGGTTCCATACTAGCTTTCATCAACTCTGAATACAGTAATGCAACAAAATATGACAGTATAAAGTGATTAAAACCCTAACAATGGTCATCCAGATCAGGAAAGTAATAACCAAATTCAACAATCAGCCAATACATCGAAATTCACCTGTAGCCATCATTCCACCGTAGCAAATTAAACGCTTGGATTCATCTGCTGGATCTGAAAATTGGCAAATGTGTACAGCAAAATGTTCAAGTTCTGAACAGCGTCAGTTTGTACACCAAAGCAAGTGCAGAATAGGCTATCACACTTTCTCAGGACATGGGAAGAAAATCAGATTATATGTTACATTGGCAACAGATTGATGAACAACAAATTATATTAGATAACTTATTAAGAGGTTTTGATTAATATTTGATTAATATTTCAAGAACAATTAGAACACTGACAAGCTCACACTTCAATAGCAGATTCCCAGGATAGTATGCAGAAAACTTCATTACTGACCTATATCTTATCAGAAATGTGCAACTGTGAAAACTGACAATAAGAAATCATTTACAACACGGTTATTGCTGGTCTGTCAGACAAATCAGTTACTGAACATCTTCAACCAAAAGAAAATCTAACTCTGGAACAAGCAACCCCAATAGCAATGGACACAGAGGCTAGAAAGTAATTCAACAGGTTATGCAGAAAAAGTTAATTTAATGCAGAACATTCTACTGACAGCATTGACTACTTAAAGTACAATACAGCATTTGACACAAGGACACAGATCTCTCAGCTGAAAGATATACCATATATGACAGCATCGATGTTTAATCTAAAGCAATCTAGTGTTCGAGTATCTTGTCATTGGTGTAGGTCTAAATCTCTACATCAGCAAAGACTAAACTGTCACACTTTATACCAGCAGTGAATTTCTTTAGGAAAAAAACAACTTCTCAAAGATGTGCTACAGTGTAAAGAATATTCCAAGCATTAAACCAAGTCAGCATATTTTCATCCCTAGACCAGAACTTTGAAAAACAGGTCAATACCACTAAACAACATGCTTTGTTACATGGCAATGAACAACATTACTCTTTTCATGGAGAATTAACACAATCACCTGATCCTGATGCTAATGATGGAGAAGAAAAAACAACCTGACTTCCCCATTCATTCTTGCAATTGCACCAGTATGATGCTCTTTAGCAAGTACTGCTTATTTAATGGAAACCAGCAGAGAAAAAGAAGGCTGACCAGACTTTACTCAGATGTTTCTATGTCTTACCATAAACTTTCCTCATTCACCAGCAACACACATGCAGCCACATCAGAGACTTGGAGAAGGTTAGGAATACAAGGTACAATGTATGATAAATGTCGGTGACTCATTTGAGAATTTATAAAAATGTTTGCGATGGGGAAAAAAGATGGCTTTGGAAGATATGATGTAGAAGGGCTTTAGGACCCTGGCGCAATTTTGCAGTGATGGCACAGAGCTACTCTTCACTGAGTATAAATTGCACAGTGTGTGCAGAATTAAGAAAGAGATGAAGAGAGAAGCATAGGAGAGTTAGGTATGAGTCTACATTCTGGCCATATTCAATACACATACACAGAAGCATGTGACATAGACAAATTTGTATTTAGTGATAGATTTATGGAATAATCTGTCAATAATTTAACAGCAAAATTAAAACCTGGTATATCTCTGAGTATGATTTAGTGTTAATATGTAACAAGCATTGTTATATAAAAGCTCATGCCTGAATAAGCTGTTGATCTTGCCTTCTCTTCAATTAGAGAGTCTTGAGCATAAACACTTGGAAAGTTTTGAGAAGATTTGTAGCTCAGGTTGGGATTTTGGATGTAGGTTTGCTCGCTCAGCTGCAAGGTTCATTTCCAGACATTTTGTTACCCTACTAGGTAACATCTTCAGTGGGCCTCAGGCGAAGCAATGCTGAAAATTCCTGCTTTCTATTTATATGTTTGGGTTTCTTTGCGTTGGTGATGTCATTTCCTGTGGTGATGTTATTTCCTGTGGTGAAGTCACTTCCAGTTCCTTTTCTCAGGGAGTGGTACACGGGGTCTAACTCAATGTGCTTGTTGTTAGAATTCTGGTTGGAATGCCATGTCTTGAAGAATTCTCGTGCATGTTTTTGTTTGGCTTGTCCTGGGATGGCGGTGTTGTCCCAGTTGAAGTGATGTCCTTCCTCATCTGTATGTGACGATGCTAGTGAGAGAGGATCATGTCTTTTTGTGGCTAGTGGGTGTTCATGTATTCTGGTGGCTAGTTTTCTGCCTGTTTGTCCAAATGTAGTGTTTGTTACAGTCCTTGCATGGTACTTTGTAAATGACATTAGTTTTGCTCATTGCTTGTATAGGGTCTTTCAAGTGCATTAGCTGCTGCTTTAGGGTGTTCGTGGGTTTGTGGGCTACCATGATGCCAAGGGGTCTGAATCATCTGGCAGTCATTTCTGAGATGTCTTTGATGTAGGAGAGAGTGGCTAGGGTTTCTGGATGTGTTTTGTCTGCTTGTTTGGGTTTGTTGCTGAGAAATCGGTGTTCATTGGGTACCCATTCTTTTTGAATACATGGTATAGGTGATTTTTCTCTGCTGTGCTTAGTTCCTCTGTGCTGCAGTGTGTGTTGACTCATTGAAATAATGTTCTGATGCAAGTTCATTTGTGGGTATTTGGATGATTGCTTTTGTAGTTCAATATTTGGTCCGTATGTGTTGTTTTCCTGTAGACGCTGGTTTGAAGTTCCCCATTGGCTGCTCGCTCTACTGTGACATCTAGGAATGGCAGTTTGTTATTGTTTTCCTCCTCTTTAGTAAATTTTATGCCAGTAAGGGTATTATTGATGGTCTTGAAGGTTTCCTCTAATTTGTTTTGTTCAGTGATGACAAACGTGTCATCCACATAGCGGACCCAAAGTTTGGGTTGGTTAGTTGGCAGAGTTGTTTGTTCAAGTTTCTGCATTATGTCTCTTCTAAGAACCCTGATATCAGAGATCCCATCGGTGGTCCGTTGGTTTGTCTATAGGTTTTGTTGTTGAAGATGAAGTGTGTGGTAAGGCATAGGTCTACTAACTTGATGATACTGTCCTTGCTGATGACGTTAATGGTGTTTTTGGGTCTTCTAATAGTGTAATCAATGTTTTCTTGGCCAGGTTAATGTTGATTGATGTAAATAGGGCTGTTACATCAAAGGAGACCATTATTTCATCCTTTTCTGTCTTAGCATCTTTGATGGTCTTCAGGTATTGTTGGGTAGAGTGGATGGAGTGGCATGAGTCTTCTATTAAGTATTTTAGTCTTTGATGTAGCTCCTTGACCAGTCTGTAAGTTGGTGTTCCAGGTAGTGAGACTATGGCTCTGAGGGAGGGGGGCTCCTGTTTCATGACAATAACTACACGGACAACGCAGAAGCATGGACAGACCCTTAGCAGACATTGGAAAAGCCATCTTAGTAAGAGGAATAAATTACAACTGCAAGGATGCAGAGAAGAAAGATTTCTTAGCAGCATTAGAAACAACACTAAAAGACAACCAACTCACAGAAGAAGCATAGCAAGCCATCAGACAGGTAGTCGCAACAACATTAAGCAGAACAAAGGAAGGAAACACACCCTAAACCCAAGAAAGGAAGGCACTAGAAAGACTAAAAAAAAATTGTTATCCTACCTGCAGACAAAGGACACTTGACAGTAATTCCAAATCAAAGAGACTACATTGAAAAAGCGAACGCACTACTTACAGATACTAACCCTTATCAACAGGTGGTGATAGACCCAACCCCACAACGAGAGAACTGAATCACAGCCCTACTCAAAAAACCTCAGAAATTTGGAGAAATAAATAAGACTGACTTCCAAAGAATGAAACCAGACAGATCCAACACCCCACGCTTCTATGGATTACCCAAAGTTCACAAACCAGGAGCCCCCCCCCCTCAGACCCATAGTCTCACTACCTGGAAGAGCAACTTACAGATTGGGCAAGGAGCTACACCAAAGACCAAAACACTCAGTAGAAGACTCACGCCACTCCATCCACTGCACCCAAGACTTCCTGAAGGCCATCAAAGACACTAAGAAAGAAGAGGATGAAATAATGGTCTCCTTTGATATAACAGCCTGTTTACATCCATCAACATTAACTTGGCCAAGAAAACATCAACTACACTATTAGAAGACCCAAAGACACATATACCAAACACCACTAACTTCATCAACAAGGACAGTATCATCAAGCTAGTGGACCTATGACTTATCACACACTTCACCTTCAACAACAAAACCTACAGACAAACCAATGGAACACTGATGGGATCTCTGATATCAGGGTTACAGGCACTGGCAGTAATGCAGAGACTTGAACAAACAACTCTGCCAACTATCCAACCCAAACTTTGGGTCCGCTATGTGGATGACACGTTTGTCATCACTGAACAAAACAAATTAGAGGAAACCTTCAAGACCATCAATAATACCCTCAATGGCATAACATTCACTAAAGAGGAGGAAACAATAACAAACTGCCATTCCTAGATGTCACAGTAAAGCGAGCAGCCAATGGGGAACTTCAAACCAGCGTCTACAGGAAAACAACACATACGGACCAAATATTGAACTACAAAAGCAATCATCCCAATACCCACAAATGAACCTGCATCAGAACATTATTTCAATGAGCCAACACACAGTGCAGCACAGAGGAACTATGCAGAACAAAGAAAAATCACCTATACCGTGTATTCAAAAAGAATGGGTACCCAATGAATGCAGCCCACTGATTTCTCAGCAACAAATCCAAACAAACAGACAAAACATGTCCAGAAACTCTAGCCACTCTCCCCTACATCAAAGACATCTCAGAAATGACTGCCAGACGACTCAGACATGGTATCATGGTAGCCCACAAACCCACGAACACACTGAAACAGCAGCTAATGAACTTGAAAGACCCTATACAGGCAATGAGCAAAACTAATGCAATTTGCAAAATACTGTTCAAGAACTGTAACAAACACTACATTGGACAAACAGGCAGAAAACTAGCCACCAGGATACATGAACGCCAACTAGCCACAAAAAGACATGACCCTCTTTCACTTGTATCCTCACATACAGATGAGGAAGGACACCACTTTGACTGGGATCACACCTCTATCCTAGAACAAGTCCAACAAAAACACGCACAAAAATTCCTTGAAGCATGGCATTCCAACCCAAATCCTATCAACAAACACATTGAGTTAGACCCCATCTACCACCCCTGAGAAAAGGGGGTGACTTCACCACAGGAAATAACATCACCACCAGAAATTACATCACCAACCCAAAGAAACCCAAATATATAAATAGAAAACAGGAATTTTCAGCATTCCTTCACCTGAGGCCCACTGAAGATGTTATCTAGTAGGGTAATGAAATGTCTGGAAATGAACCTTGCAGCTCAATGAGCAGAATCACTTGGATTTGGGCATAAACTATACAACACTTAAGTTACGATTATAAATTCAGACATGGAAAGATAGGAGGAGGTCTGAGTGGAGTAAAAATATATGGCCAATGACTGGTCAGCATAAATGGCCTATGTTAACCTACTTCTATCGCCCTGTTCTGTTCCAATTAAAGGTTTTTCACAGGATAATTTGGGTTTTCCACACTTGGAGTTGTTTTTCCTTTTCCTTTTCCATAATTCTGTCTGCTGCTAATTAAAATGAAGCTTTGTCTCATCTTAATTCAAACCAGCAATGCAAAAGCAGGTCAGAGACCACAGTTGATTCCCGAAGACAGCTGAAGAACAGGTGGCCCCACATCTGGTGCCTGCAGCCAAGGACAGATGATTTGACCTTTAACAAATTATTATAAAACCATTTTCAATTAATATGATATTTTAAATGTAACTTTATTTTATAAGTGTATCCATTTTAGGTTTGTTTTTAAATACAATAAAGTTAAATAACTTTTTCCTTTCTCTTATTGTGGATTTGCTTTGCATTTATGCCAGACAAAATTGAAATTCAGACAAAATGCATTACTTTAAATTTTGATTTGAGCTGCACTTTTATCAGGTAAAGAGACTCTGACTCATTTCTCTGCCTGCTGTCAGGCTGAAAGGGGTGTTATGACTGACGTACAGATTAGGAATTGGTGGGAATTGCTGACCAGAAGCTTGGCAAAACAAGCAACTGTAGGGCAATCCCACACTGTATGGCTATCCATTGTTTTTATGTCATAATTTGGGTATTATTAAGCCAGGACAGAATAGCCATTAATAGCCAGGACAGAATAAAAGCCATTATTGCCACCTGGACTCCTTATGATCATAACCCTTATTAGTGCTTCCTTGTTCAAGTGGGATGTCTCTGATTTTACAAATCTTTTCAGCATCTCCTAACTTCAAATGTTTTCTTGCTGGGTTAAGGTATCCAAGCATTTTTCTTCACCTTGTGATGAAGCCACTCCCTTAACAGGGAGTGTCCTTGGCTGTCCTTGTGCTGTCCTTGGCTTTTTTTCCAGAGAGGTCGTAAACAACATAGACTCTGAAAAGTCTGGGGTTGAAGGGTATTAGGGCCAATTTGATGATAGCTAACAGAGACTGCCTCAGGCAGAAAGCTTTCAAGTTTTTTTTTAAAAAGAGCACTTGACAATGAAAGGGGAGTAGTCAATTCTCCCAACTCAGCTTTCCTCTGGTTTGGTTTGGTTTGTTTTTTAGCAGTGGTGTGGAAAAGCTGCTGGACCCACAAAGTGCTCTCTCTGACTTCTCTCCTGTAAGCGTTTGTGTTTGATTTTACCTTTTGTGCCAAGGGGTGTTTACAGGGATTATTGCAGGTATTTGGAACAACATCATTAAATTGGGATGATCTGTTGGGCTTTTGGAGAGGCTAAGTTATTCGGTTTTCTGTTTTCTGTTGTTTGTGTTTCATTCAGTAATCTTGTAAATAAAGTCTGTTTTGTTTAAAACTAAGTGGTTTGACCAGCAGCATTTCTCCTGGTGTTTCCACCACACACCTGTTTAACACAACTAGCAAAGTTAAGGTCTGGGTTACCTTCTTGAAATGTTTTGAGGGGTCTGGCTTGGTCTATAACAATCTCCTCTATTGATGTATCAGTTGGAGCAAGAGCTTATGCTTGAAATGTTGACTCTCCTGCTCCCCGGATGCTGCCTGACCTGCTGTGTTTTTCCAGCACCACACTCTTCCACTCTGACCTCCAGCATCTGCAGTCCTCACTTTCTCCAAAGAGTATCTTACATGTCAGGCTAGCTGAACTCCAATGTTCCTACTCTCATTTGCATTATTCAAATTGCAAGATTTGCAAATATTTTCAGGAAAAATCCATTGTCGACTCTGCTTCTCTCTCTGTCCATAGATGCAGACTGACTAAGTTTCTCCAGCATTCTCTGTGTTTGCTAAAGAATTCCCTGTTGTTCACTTTCAGATAGGTGAACCCCACTCTCTCAAAATGTTTTTATGCATTACGTTTACATTTATATGTAAGGGCTTCCACGTAAAATGGCCCACACCAAGGGTTTTCAACCTTTTAGCTTCTGATTCCTGTCCCCTCTCATTCCCAAACCCATCATTATAAGATTTCCACAGGCCTACCCTATCCCATAACAAAAGCATGTCTTTTTGCTGAAAGTAAGTTAATGAATTAAACTCACTCATTAGTTTTGTTAATTTACTTTGAAACTTCATGGGCACCAGATGAAGATTTGTGTGAGGGACATGATGGCATATTATACCTGTGAGGAGAGTAGCATAGTTCACTTACAGGTCATTAACTGAAGTGATTGGTTGTGGGAGTCAAGCATGAGTTTCTAGATCTATCTCACAGACATGAAGAGGCTGAGGCAAATTTTCCAAGGTATTCTCTGTTTAGCTTTTATCGACCCTTGGAAACCTTCTTTTGGATGTATAAAAGGGCTGATGACTTCTGGCTGAGAATTCCTGCCTTGGACTGAAATAGCATTAGTTTCTGTGACTACAGACAGCTGCACAGATTTGCAAATATGACATTAACCACCATGGAAATAGATCTAAATGCTTTTGCTCTTTTTCTAGTAGTTGCTAAAGAAATAACAGTCTCTCGTAATGTCAGTTACAAAGCTTTTGTTATTAAGGAAGAAGATCTATTAACATTTACAACGACATGAATTCAGGGGCAGATGGCTTAAGGTGGTAGAGTGTGATATGTTAGGGTGCTATTAATAATGGCAGGAACTTCATAATGGACTGGACATTCAGTGCCATCCCTATTGAATTACAACCGTTCAAACAATGTATTCAGTTCTGCTTTACAAATCAAACAATAGCTAATCTTGAGAAAAGAACTCTAAAAATCTTGCTTGCCATTGGCACTGGAGGGCTTTGCAAAGATAACACATCCGGTCTATCCATTGATGATCAGAAAATTCCTGAAAGGTTCTCAAGTATTCCCGAAGACCAGCTTGAAGTAAGAACTAACTTCAGGATTGACAGACTCCAACTCATGAGCCTACACAAACAAGCCTACAAACATATGCCTTAGTAGGCCCTCTAAGCCTTCTCAGCCATTCAGTGCAATCATGGCTGATCTGTTTGTGTTCCAAATTCTATATTCGCATCCATTCTGATAACCTTTCATTCCCTTACATAACAAGAATGGATCTTCCTCTGCCCTAAGAATATTGATTGACATTGTCTCAATGACTTTCTGAGGCTTCCAAACTCGCACAACTTTCTAAGAAAAAAAAATCCTCTCATCTCAGACCAAAAACAGAGACTGATAACTTCCAACATGTTCCCTGGTTCTGCTCTCACCCACAAGAGTATTCTTTCCACAACCACTTAGTCAAGGCAGTTCAATACAATTCAATAAAATCATCTCCTCATTCTCTGAACTCTAGTGAAAGCAAGATTAGATTGGTGCTGAAAAAGCACAGCAGGTCAGGCAGCATCCGAGGTGCAGGAAAATTGATGTTTTGGGCAGGAGACCCTCATGATTCCTGATGGACCAAACCTAGCCTGCCCAATCTTTCATACTTAAGACATTTTTCTCACTTTTTCCAGGTAGCAATCTAGTAAACCTTCTCTGAACTACCTCCAATAGATTTATCCCTCGCCTTAAATAAAGAGAGTAAAACTTGACAGCGTATTCAAGATGGGTTCTCATTCATGCCTGCCTAATCGAAAAATAACATCCTGACTTTGATACAAGAACAGAAATTGCTGGAGACACTCAGCAGGTCTGGCAGTATGTGTGTAGAGAGAAACAGAGTTAGTGTTCGAGTCAAGCAATCCTTCTTCAGAACTGATTATGTCTAAGAAAAAGTTATATTTTTCTTCATGGCAGGAGGAGAGGGAGTAGAAAATGAATGGGCAAATAGGTGGAGATGGAGTACAGGTGGGGGCGGGGTGGGGGAGGGTGTGTGTGGGATTAGTTAGGCAGACAAAGGGATTGTTGGTAATAGGCCAGGAAGAAGAAAAGCGAGATAGACAATCATGGGAACTGTGAGTGAGTGGAAATGCTTTAGCTTTGCTGAAAACAGTCCATGCCATGGCACATCCTGAGGTATCAGGGTGAGTGAAAAACCTGGAAGGCAGTGTTCATTCTCTAAAATAATTAAAATTTATACTGGTCCCCAGACAGAAAATGGGATGCTGATCTTCCAGCTTGCACTGAACATCACTGGAGCACTTCAGCAAGCCCGAGACAGAGATGTTGGCCAGGAAAAGCAGTGGTGTGTTGAAGTGGCAGGCAACTGGAAGCTTTGGGTCATTTTTACAGACAGAACGTAAGTCTTCTGAAAAACAGTCATCCAGTTTGTGCTTCATCTCCCCAGCATAGAGGAGACTGCATTGTGAGCAGCAAATACCATAAACTAGATTGAGTGAAGTGCAGATAAATCACTGCTTCATGTGGTAGGTGTGTCCATGGACCTTGGATAATGAGGAAGGAGGAGGTATGTCGGCAAGTTTTGCATCTTCTGCAATTGCATGAGATGGTGCTGTGGGGAGGTGTTGGGAGTGCAGAAGGAGTGAACCAGGGTGTTCTGGAGACAATGGTCCCTGCAGAATGCTGATGGGGGGAGTGGGGGGTTGGTGGGAAGTATGTCCCTGATTGTAACATCCCACTGGAGATGGCAGAAATGGCAGCTTATGATTCTTTGGCTGAAGAGGCTTGTAGGGTTGAGGGTAAGGACCGGGGGGACCTATTGTAGAACAGAAGGGTGAGGGCAGAAGTATTGGAAGTGGGTCAGATATGGCTAAGGTCTCTAGTAACCATAGTAGGAGGGAATCTTTGGTTCAGAAGAAAGGTAGATGTTACTGATGCCCCTTTTTGGAAAATGGCTTCATTTGAATGGTTGCGATGGAGATGGAGAAACAGGGAGAATGGAATGGAGTCTTTACAGGAAGCAGGGTGTAAAGATACATAGTCAAGGCAACCATGTGAGTTAGAATCATAGAATTATAGAATCCCTAGAGTGTGGAGGTCGGCCATTTGGCCCATCAAGTCCACACCAAACTTGTGAAGACATCCCACTTAGACCCACCCCACCCCACCCCAACCCAATCCCAGTAACCTTGCAGTAACGGCAAAGCACCTAGTCTGCACATTCCTGGACATTGTATGACAATTTAGCATGGCTAAACCATCTAACCTGCACATTGTTGGACTGTGTGGGGATACCGGAGCATCAGGAGGAAACCCACCCAAAATAGATATTGGGTAACAGACTATTCCCAGGAATGGGAGCAGAAATGATGAGCAAGGGAAGGAGTCAGAAATGGACTAGGTGAAGGTGAGAGCGGGGTGGAAATTAGAAGCGAAATTGATAAACTTTTCCAATTCCAGACAAGAGAAGGAACCTGCACTGATGATGTCATTGGTGTATGGGAGAAACAGTTGTGGGTGGGGGTCTGAGTAGGATTGGACCAAAGAATGTTCCACATACCCCACAAATAGACAAGCATAACTGGGGCCCATGCAGGTACTCATGGTCACACCTTTGATCCTGTCATAACATGGGTTGCTTTCAGTCTGGCTAACCCATTTCCACCCATTCATACTCCCCCTTATCACATCTGCCCCATCTCTTCTCTTCTTCCCTCAGCTACTATGAACAATCCCTTTGTCTGTCTAACTTTTCCCATCTCTCTCTCTCTCTGGACTCTGTCTCCATCTATCCATTCATTCCTACCCCCATCCCACTTTCACCTAGATGCTTTCAGTTCTGAAGAAGGGTAACTGAACTTGAAACGTTAATGCTGTTTCTCCTTCACCAGATGCCGCCTAACCTACTGAATTTCTCCAGCATCTTCTGTTTTTGTTCCAGATTTCCAGCATCATCAGTGCTTTGTTTTATTTAACCCTTACTTTTATGTTAAATTCCTCTTAGAATGAAGGCTAGCATCCCATAAACCTTCTTGGTTCCATTCTGTTCCTGTCTTCAAAATGTTTGTGACTCCCATACGAGAACATTTCAATCACTCTGCACCTCAGAATTCTGCAGTTGTTCTCCAAATAAGTTTTATTTTGCTTTTCTATTCTCCCAACCAAAGTGAACAACTTCAAATTTTCTCACATTATGCACCATCTGTCATGCTCAGTCACTTAACCTATCTATATCACTCATCAGCCTTGTTATGTCATCCTTGCAGCACACTTTCCTACCTATCTTTGTGTCATCTGCAAGTTTAGCCACCTGATTTTCAATCACCATTTGTTATGAATTGTAAAAATTGTGGGCCCAACTCAGATCCCTTCTTGAATGGAAGAGTTGTATTTGTTATTCTCCAGTCCAACAGAATCTTAGCAGAATTTTATAAAATTGAGACCAAGCATTTACTGTCTCATTAGTCACCTCTTTTAAGAACCTTTTAAGATGAAGTCAGACCTTAAGAACCTATTGAACAGTTTGTTGGAAGATGCCATAGCAATGGGCATAAATGTGACTTTTCCAAAGAGGATTTGTTAGACTGTCTCATTGACATACCAATTAAACTACTGAGGAAGGACTTTTTTTCAAGTACTAGGGCCACATAAAATGGAAGGAATTATCATGTGAGGGGGAACTTTGTCTCTACAAGGACGCTACAGTGGTCACTCATACCAATACTGTTCAGGGACATGCATGTCTGCAGCTGGCAGATTGGTAAGGATGAGGTCAAGGATACTGCTCTGTCTTGTTGGTTCCCATACCACTTGCCGCAGACCCAATCTAGCATCCATGTATTTTGTGACTCAACTTGCCAGTGATGTTGCTGCCATACACTCTTGATGATGGAAATCGAAACACCCACCCAGAGCACATTCTGCACCCTTACCATCCTCAGTGCTTCATTAGCTGAGAAGGGCAGTATGTAATAATTAGCAGGAGGTTTCCTTCTCCATATTTAAACTGATGCCATAATACTCCATGGGGTGCAGAGCCAATGTTGACTCTTAGGGCAACTCCTTCTTTACTGTATACCACCTCTGCAAGGTCTACTCTGTCAGTGGGACAGGACATACCCTGGGATGGTAATGGTGTTGTCTGGAACATTGTGTGTACGGTATGATTCCATGAATGTGAATACGCCAGGCTGTTGCTTGAGTAGTCTGAGAGACATCTCTGGCATTTTAGGGCACTAGTTCCCAGATGTTAGGGAGGAGGACTTCGCAGGGTTGCAGGGCTGAGGTTGTTGTTGTCATTTCCAGTGCATTAGTCAGTGCTGGGTAATCTAGCCAGGTTTTTTTTCCTTTTTAGCAGTAATTCTTCTTCCCGTAAATAGTATCTGGTGTTCTTTGCTGCTCCTGTATTGTTTTTGTGTTTGTTGGGCCCCCTGCAATTATTTATTTGTCATCAATTGGCTTTGGTTTAGATTAGTTAGCTCCCCTTTCTCCCTTGGCACTGAACTGTCATTCACTCAGTTTCACTACTACAATAGAGTCGTTGATATTGTGAATTGCATTTATGTTTCAATCCCACTTGACCACAATACATTTTGTACCCTTACGCATTTCTTTATATATGAGTAAATTTTGCATCCTATTGGCTCGTCATATCTTTTGGAGCCATTAATCAGCAATTACAGAAACATGTACAGAATTTGGTGATCATATTTGTACTGATAGTTCAAAGCCTTAGGTTTGGTAAAAATTCAATTCATCGGAGGAACACGTATCACTCACCTGTAGCGACCAGTAATCAGACTGTGTGAAAAGCACTCATCAGTATTTATTTATTTGTTGTTGTTCCCAGTGAGGTAGGGAGAAGACCTGCTCTTCAGGAGGAAGCTGGACTCTGGTAACCATGGCAGCAAGGATGTGGAAGGCCTTAAATTGAAGATTCAAGTTGCGACCCCTCAGGGATAAAAAATAGTTGACATTGAATCAACAGGGAACTAACAATATGGACATCAGCAGGAGGTCAAGCTTTCTGAGCAAATTGTCATAAAACTCGAGGATTATCTGAGAACTTTGGTCAAATCATGTGTGCATATTTGTGATTGCTTGTGCTGTGTTCATTCAATTTGATTTGTAGGAATAAAGTGTGAACGTAGCATGAATTGCTGAAAAAGCATTAGATATCACATATTCAGAATGTTTGTGCAATACATGTCTGATTGTCCAAATGACTGGTTTGCAAAGTTCAGTACTGTATTTGGAAGATGGAAGTCTAGTTTTTTTTGTTATGTTTCCTATTAAATTATGACATTTTCTTGCATGAATGGTGTTGGAACTATGAAACTCTGACTTTTTGATGTTAACACTGTCTTTTTCTAAGCAAAATATTTTGAAACTTTCTGTATGACATTTTGTTCGTGGTTTCACTTATATGGACCTTACTCCAGTGATCATATGGTTGTTGACAGGAGAATAAGGTGATGGAAGAATTCGTCAAACATGCCACCAAGCAGCACTTGCTGTGCAATAATCTGCTCAGTGACGCCCAGTTTGGGTTCCACCAGGACTATTCAGTTCCTGACCTCATTACAGCCTTAGTTCAAACATGGACAAAAGAGCTGAACCCCAGAGGTGAGGTGAGAGTGACAGCCCTTGACATCATGGCCCTATTTGACTAAGTGTGGCATCAAGAACCCCCAGATAAACTGGAGTTAATGGGAATCTAAGAGAAAACTCTCACTGGTTGGGGCCATACCAGAAACAAAGGAAGATGGTTGTAGTTTTGAAAGTAAAAAATGAGGTCTGCAGATGCTGGAGATCACAGCTGCAAATGTGTTGCTGGTCAAAGCACAGCAGGCCAGGCAGCATCTCAGGAATAGAGAATTCGACGTTTCGAGCGCTTATGCTCGAAACGTCGAATTCTCTATTCCTGAGATGCTGCCTGGCCTGCTGTGCTTTGACCAGCAACACATTTGCAGTAGTTTTGAAAGATCAGTCTTCTCAGCTTCAGGATGTCTCTCCAGGAGTTTCTCAGGGTAGCGTCCAAGGCCCAACCTTCTTCAGCTGCTTCATCAATGACCTCCCCTCCATCACATCACATGAGCGCCAGGCAGTGATCATCTCCACAAGAGAGAATCTAACCACTCCCTTGACATTCAATGGCATCACCATTGCTAAAACACCCACTATCAACATCTTAGGGGTTTAAATTGATCAGAGTATAACTAGATGGAACTGGAATAGCCAGATAAATACTGTGTCAATAAGAGCAGGCCAGAGGCTAAGAATCCTGCAGCCAGTAACTCACCTTCTGACTCCCCAAATCAATCTACAAGGCACAAGATCCTATAGTCTCTGGAACAATGCTGGTGGATTGAGGGTAGCTAATGTAACCCCACTATTTAAAAAAAAGAGATGGAGGGAAAACGGTGATTTACAGACTATTCTGCTGACATCAGTCCTTGAGAAAATATTGAAGTTCTCAGAGTGGGCAGCAGGTGTGTGTTCCTTTGAATCACTGCCACCCCCCTGGGCCAGTGCCTCAACATTATGAATAATGTATTGAGGACGCATTGTGAGATTCTCCAAGCCTTTTTGTGCACTGGTATCTGCAGAAGCCTTAGGGCATGTGGCAACAAGATGAGTTCTGGCTTTAGTCTGAGCTTTTGTGCCATCAGTATGAGCTTGTACTACAGCACTCAGACACTGGGGGATTCTGCATGTGCTGAAATGGAAGATGATTCATTGGCCATCAGATACTATGCCCCCGCTGGATCTGCATCTTCTCCAGGCATTGGCACTCCTTCGAGACTGGAAAGGACCAAGTTTCCCACAAGGCTTTTTGTCAAATGGTTGCCAGACTCCTCCATTCTTGACAGTGACAACAAGCTTCAGGCAGACCTGTCAATGCACCAGGTATTTTTTTGTGCATACCCATCAAAGCCTTCATCTGATTCCTTTGCAAGCAACGTGTGTGTACATTCAGCCTCTGCCAAACTGGTGTCTGCAATATCCTCTCCCAGCTACAGGTCACTTCTTCCCAGATTCTGAACATGTGCAGATCCTGCCTCGAATTTAGTCTCCATGTTACACGCAGTGTCAGCATCAAGGCTGTTTTCTTTCACTCCTGAAGTTTTGTATCACTGTATGTGGCAAAATTAACTGGCCATTCCTAATTTCCCCTGAGAAGTGGTAGCAAGCTGTCTTCTTGACCTGGTACTACCTATGTTGGGTAAGGACACCACAATGATGTTGGGAAGGAAGCTCCAAGGGACTTGGTGACAATGAAGGAATGGTGATAGAGTTCCAAGTCAGGATGTTGTGGAGGGAAACTTACAAGTGGTGTTTTTCCCATATATCTGCTACCCTTGTCCTTCGATACAGTAGAGGTTTTGGGTTTGGAACGTGCTGTGGAAATGTCTGTATACGTTACTCCAGCTGGGCCTTGTACATGTTGCTGTCACTGTACATCAGTGGTGAAGGGAGTGAATGTTAAAGACAGTGGATGGAGCACCAATCAAGCAGGTCGCTCTGTGTTGAGCTTCTTGAGTATCAACACAACTGCACCCTTCTGGGTAAATAGAGATTTTCCATCATGCTCCTGATTTGCACCTTGTGAATGATGGACAGTTTTGGGCACCTAGAAGACAAGTTACTGAAGTCCAAGCCTCGAGCCTGCATTTGGGATTACAGTAATTAATAGCTAGTCCAGTTCAGTTTCTGGTCACTGCTAACTCCAAGGATGTTGATAGTGAAGGATTCAGTAATGATATTACTATTGAATGCCAGGGGACAATGGGAGTGGTAATTACCTAACACTTGTGTGGCACTATACTAAGGAATTCCTGCAGCAATGTGCTGGAAGTGAGATGACTAGCTTTCAACAACCCATACGGCTTCATTTGTGTCAGGTATAGCTTAGCCAATGCTTGTTACCTGACCTGACATGCCCTCCCACACTCCTTCATTGAATCCTTCATTGATAGGTCTGAAGGTGAGAGATGGTGGGTTCATCAGTGCCTTGTCACTTTTCTGTCTCTTGCATCACTGCACCAAAATGCAAGCTGAATGAATGAGAGCACAAAGATAACATTGTAGTGAGGAGAAAACAGGGTACAGGAAGGCAGAGCTTAAATCATCCTCAGATTGATGGTTGGGTGAGGAGATGTGAGAACAAAGGTTGGGCATGAGCTCTGATTGTCTTAGCCTTAACACTGGTCTTGACTCCAGGGTACTCGAATTATGGCAGGAGGGCATCCACATAAGTTGCTGTCCCCAGTTGCACTGTGCTGCTAACTCCAGGTTGGCACCAGCTTTCTGGAAGGAAAAGGGATGAGTGTACTCTGCTTGTCAGCTTGGTGGCAGTGTGTGCCATCTGTGAGGAATGGGTATGAGGTTTACAGCAATGTGAAATATGGTCTGCTAATGTGGAACTCTGAATGTAATATGTACATTGTTAGGGATAGTTGGCCAGAGAGCTGGTGAATTGAGTGATGCTCTAGGTGTTGCACTCTTATGTTAAAGTACAACTGAACACAAGGATTGGTGAAATAAAGATTGGCTGCTTCATTATTCAAAGGGAAGATTAAACATGCAGATAGTATTCACTGGGAGGCTGCAAGGCACAATCTGACCTTGATCCACTGCTATTTACAGACTGCCGACATGTCCCAGGACCAATGCATCACATCCTGTCCAGGACTGATGGCACTTAACGATATGCTCCCCTAAATGTGCACCGCATACCACAACCTGAGGCAGGTGGTTCAGTTCTAATGGTATGGCATCTGAAAACAAATTCACTGACCTTTACCAGTCTTGACAGGTTATGAGATTTTGTGTGGTACTGCTTCTAGGCCTTGAGGGCTACCGCACATACATTGAGTGCGATGGCTATATGCTTCCATTCTGTTCACAATGTCTGTCTCTAAGGTCTCCTGGTGCCCTGGGGTTGGAGCCTCTTGAAGTTTACTCTCTATCCTCTTGTGCCATTTATCCCATTCTCCCTGCTCACATTGCCAGCATTGCTGCAGCCAGAGTGTATCTGTAGGTAATGGAATGTCCTTTCCAAATAAAATAACTGCTCTTTTTATAAAAACACTAAGAGCAACATTGAGCAACTGAACAGCATGCTGGGAAAAATGGGAAACTGAATGGCATGCTGGGAATTGCATCAGGCCGGCCAGACAGATATGTAAATCAGTTATCTTGATTGGTTATATTAGATAGTTGTTAATGAGACAGAGGAACTGAGATTTTAAGGCAGGAAACTTGCAGCATTCAATGTCAAATTGAATCAAGCCAGACAGATCTACAAGTTATCCACTTGATTGACTAATGAATAGGTGTTGATGAGACACTACTGCAGGTTTTTGGATGGAACAACAGATCAGAGTTTCAGTGAACCCAATTTTGAGGCAGCCTGGTTCCTAGAGTTGGTGCAATCAACAGAGAAATTACATTGTCCAATACTGTCTTTTGTAACACTCTTCCTAGGACAGAAACTCAATTGACGTGGAGTAACCAAATTATATTAATTACATTGTTTTATCAATTGAATAGAATTGCATAAGTTATTAGAATTTGTATTTAACAAATAAATACAGTGGAAAATATAATATATCACCATGCTCTGATGTCATTTTGAGTTACAGAAGATATTAAGATATAAATAAAATATGCGTAAAAACTGTATTCTGTTCCCTTTTTGTGCTCTGCTCGACATGGGGTGGGGATGTTCTCTGCAATGGGCTCCATGCCCACCAACGCCAGGCCTCACAGATCATTCAAGGAGTCCCACCCCAGAGCCACCACCAGTATCACCACACCAGGCTTACCATGTCACACCACCCTGTTGATTCATTAGGAATACTGATCTAGGCCTACCATGTCACACCATCCTGTTGATTCATTAGGAGCACTGATTCAGGCCGACGGCATTGCTGCAGCTGACCAACAGTCACTGCAGAAGACCACGGAAGTGCTCTGCCCTCACCGCCACCTTGAAGATCGGTGCCACTGTCACTGCCTGGAGTTGTGTGCTGGAGCTGCTAATGTCAAAGTCACCGTGCTCTAGCACCATCTCTCGCCGCTGGGCTCACACTTGCTTCCTTTGCGAGCTTCTTCAAGGGCTCACTCTCCTTCACACTGGGCCTATTGGCCCTGAGGAACTGGCTGCTATCATTGTTACCGTACATGCTCAGGAGGCCAGACACACTTTCGCCCTGCTGGAGAGGTGGAAAAGGCCTCCAAAGAGAGAAAAAGAGGAAAGAAAGAGAATAAAAGAAAAGAGCAAAAGCAAAAGAAAGAAACAAAGAAAGTAGGTGGAAATGGACTCCTACTTCTAGCACCATCTTGGATCGCCAAACAGCTGTTACTAAATAATAGTAAGCCACTGTATTTGGGAATGACCTGGAAAATTATTCACTGGAAGCCACTCAGATGTGGAGGTTCCCTTACATTAGCAGCAAGACGTAGGAATCTTGGGAACAGGGAGAAGAGCCTCAACTTTAGTTCAAATAGCTGGAAACAGAGTGGTATAAACATCCTTAGCATCTTGTGCTTCTAAGGCTGATTTTAGACCAGAGAACATTGGCATTTAAAAACGACAAGGTTACTTGGGAAATTAGAGGGAAAGACGGGTTTTATAGAATCGTATGTGTATATCTTGCATTCCTATGGTAATAAACCACATCTCATTATTAGTTCAAAAGCAGTCCTACTAAGAAAGCAAATAGATCACACACATACACACACACACACACACACACACACACGCACACACACACACACAAAATGCTTACACACCTCACCTTTTTGAAGTGTAGACTGGTTTGCAGTAGGAACAGATATCTCTAAGATGCCAGCCTTGTCTGCACACTACCTGCATTAGAAAGAATGGCCATGATTTATTGCCCTGCCCTCTTTTAAGGGGTTAATCATTTTTGTCCCTTATATTTTATAAAGTCAAACCTGGTTTGAATGCAGTAAGCAAAGAATGGTTGTTGAAGCAAGCACACTGTAAATTGTGTGCAAACTGAATGTACAGAGCACTGGTAATGATTAAAGCGCTCACTTATGGTTGAGAAAAATGTGATAGACATTTAGGTGTTTGTGTGCATGTTTGTTCTGTCTCCTCTTTAGATGACTGCATTTTGTACTTGGCTTTCTGTATTTCCTTTGAAGTCCCACTTCGTCTGGCCCCTGTTCTATGTCACCCAGCATGTTTGCCCCTCATTGGTCCCTGTTTTCTCATTGCTCTCTGCGCTCTCGCTGCTGTTACCGATTTCTCTAGTGTGTAAAACTGATGGGAAAAATGTAATGGTGCAAGATGAAAGGTTCTTGGAAACAAGGAATAAAGCGCCAGCATGAAAAATGTACAACATTCGAAAAATAATCAGCAAGAATGGAACCTTAGCCAGAGTAAATTGGAAGAGGGAGAATAAAATGCAGAAAAACAAATAGGGTAAAAGGGGACAAAACCACTCAGGATTAACAAAACAGCAGCAAATAATGAAATCAAAACAAAACATTGAAAATGATTCAGCCCGGAAAACCAAATAAATTTTTAAAAAGCATAAGAAAACTTTATCTCTTGTGTCTGCATTTTAAAATTCACATGCAATTATTCTGCTGTTTTATTGCACGCATTAGAATCTTGTTTTTCCTGACAATAAGACAGCAGAGCTACAAGTAAATGCTGACGGAGCACAAACATCTGCATTCTCCTGACTGTAAGTCTGTGATGCCAGCAAAGTGGAAAGCCTCCAAACACTTGAGTGGGATGTAAGCGCCAAAGGCATAAACTAAAACAGTCATTTTAAACTTGCCTGCTAAATGGGAACTGTCTGTGGGGCGCACACACAATTGTAGCTGATAGATTGTGTTGTGCTACTGTCTCACCCTTGTGAAAATTTTCTTTAAATACAATGATTAAGCATCAACGCCTCATTGTGATCTAAGTACTATTTTTATCTTAGGTTTGAATTGAGAAGTGATTAACTGATTGATCGATTTATTGTCACGTGGTACTGAGGTACAGTGAAAAGCTTTGTTTACAAGCAGTACAATCAGATCATCATAGGCAAGGATATACAGGTCAAAAAGGCAGATAGAGGCATGCTGGTTACATTGCACAGGACGTGCGAGATCAATGTTAGCAAGATCGGCATTATTTGAGGATAGACACTCCATTCATCAGTCTATTATCAGCCGGGAAGAAGCTGTTCCTGAACCTGCTGATGGATGTGTTCAGGCATCTGTTTTGTCTGCATGACAGAAGGGGTTGATGATGTTGGCAGTCTTTCCACGGCAGCAAGCCATGTCAATGGAGTCCATTGAAGGTTGGCTTCCATGATGGTCTGGTTTGTGCGCACCATCTTCTGTAATTTTTACGGTCCTGGGCAGAGTAGTTGCCATACCAAGCTGTTATGCACCTAGACAGTGTGCTCTTAATGGTGCATCTGTAGAAGTTGGAGATGGTCCTTATGGATATGCCAAATATCCCGAGCTGCCTGAGGAAGAAGAAGCATTGTGCCTTCTTGACTATTGCGTCAACATTGGAAGTTCAGGACAGTTGCTGGTTTTTAGATTAGATTAAATTCTCTACAGTGTGGAAACAGGCCCTTCACCCCAACAAGTCCACACTGACGCTCTGAAGAGTAATCCACCCAGACCCATTTCTCTCTGACGAATGCACCTAACACCATGGGCAATTTAGCATGGCCAATTCATCTGGCCTGCACATCTTTAGATTGTGGGAGGAAACCGGAGCACCTGGAGGAAACCCAGGCAGACATGGGGAGACTGTGCAAACTCCACACAGACAGTCCCCTGAGGCTGGAATTGAACCGGGGTCCCTGGTGCCGTAAGGCAGCAGTGCAAACCACTGAGTCACAGTGCTGCCACAAATTAAATTCCCTGCCTGGGAATCGAACCCGGGCCGTGGCAGCAAGAGCACCGAATCCTAACCACTAGACCACCAGGGATCATCACTTGAACGAACGTGACACTCTCCACCCTGTCAACCTCCGTTCCATTGATATAGGTGGGGGTGTGTTCTCCTCCTTCTTTCTGAAGTAAATTATCAGTTCTTTAGTTTTGCTGACATTGAGAGAGAGGTTGTTCCCATTGCATTGAAGCACCAAGCCCTCTATCTCCCTTTTGTATTTTGACTTGGCATTGTTGTCTATCCATCCTGCTACAGTGGTGTCACCAGGGAACGTTCATTTGGAATTTGGCAACACAATCATGGGTTTACAGGGAATGCAGTAAAAGGGCTGAGGACCCAACCTTTTGGGGAGGGCTCCAGAATTGAGTGTTATTGTAGAGGAGGTACAGTTACCTTAGCTTCCTTGCCTGGTTCACCAAATAGGAAATGCCTAAAATGGAGATTATTACTTCCTTGTTTGATTGAGAGGAGCAGGAATGCCCATAGGAAACTTTAAGTTGGTCCTGCCCCTGCCCCTGCTGACATTCAGCTCCATATCACCTGCCTCTCTCCCAATCCTTCCAATATCTCTGACATGTCAGGCTCCTAGTCCAGTTGGATGAACAGAAACGTTGGGGAGGCTAAAATCCTTGTCCTTATTTCTACCAAAAGCTCTTTTCCCTGATCACTGTTTTGAGTCTAGCAAATGTTTGAAGATCAGTTTGTAGCCAACGTCTCATGTTTGATTCTGAGATGAACTTGTGACCACATATCTGCTCCATGCCTGGGACTGCCTCCTGACAACTCCAGAACATTACAGACTCTGACTCTGCCTCAGCTTTGACTTTTCTGAAGCACTCGTTCATGCTTTTATCTCTTACCTTTGACTTTCCAAACAGTTTCCTGGCTAGACTGCTAACTCCCACCCTTTTCAAACGTTACAATCATTCAAACACTGCTGTCCTCAATTCACTTTGCACTCGATCTCTTCTCTGCCAATATCACTCTGCTCATTGACTATCTTGGCTCCAGCTCTGCAATGCATCCATTTTAAAATTTTAGCTCATGTTTTAAAAGCTCTGCAAAACCTCAACCCACCCTATCTCCACAGCCTCCTCCAAACCTATGGTCAGGCCAAATTCCCTGAGCTGCCTGAGGGAGAAAAGGTTGTCGTGTCTTCTTGATCGTCTCACCTGCATGGGAAGTCCAGGACAGCTTGTTGGTTATCGTCACTCCGTGGAACTTGACACTCTCCACCCTCTCAACCTCAGTTCCACTGATGTAGGTGGGGGCAGGTTCTCCTCTTTTCTTTCTGAAGTCAACGATTTGAGATTTCTGTATACTACAGTTTGACCTCTTACATATCCTCTAATTTAATCATTTCACTTTTTATTACTATGCCTTCAACAATTGAGGCTTCAAAATGGAGAATTACCCCCCTATCAATCTGTGACTTCTCTCTTACCAAAAGATGTTCTTTAAAAATCTATCACCTTCACAAAGCGGTGAGTAGCTCTAGGACATCTAGAGCCATCATGCTATGTAAATGCAGGATGTTGTTGAAGGAGGAATATTCACCACAAGAAGAATTCCTTACACTTTTTCAAATCGTATCATGATGATCTTATGAGTTTATCGGCAGAAAGGAGATGGGCTGAAAAATGTGTTGCTGGAAAAGCGCAGCAGGTCAGGCAGCATCCAAGGAGCAGTTATGCCCAAAACATCGATTCTCCTGCTCCTTGGATGCTGCCTGACCTGCTGCGCTTTTCCAGCAACACATTTTTCAGCTCTGATCTCCAGCATCTGCAGTCCTCACTTTCTCCCAGAAAGGAGATGGGCCCTGGTTTGATATCTCACCTTGTGACTCAATGAATACAGGCTGAACTTGACGATTTATTGCAACGTATAAATATTTATCAAGGGAAGAAAGATAATGATTTATTAAATAAGGGATAAAGATGGAAATTACGACATGTTCAGCCACAAATTGAAAAGTATTAAACCAGTTAACCTGCTGCCTTCAAATTACTGCCATTTGCAGTACCTACTTCAGACCACCAGATGGTGATATTAGTACAGGAATGGCTGAGTGAGCCACCACTCTAATGCTTATGAGATCATAGCGAGAAAGCTGGAAAGGTAAAAGAATTTGAATAGAAGAGTGAATCCAGAAAGTTTAGATTCTTTTGTCTCATCTAAACTTTATTGTCATGTGTAATCAAGTACAGAAATACAGGAATATAGTGAAAGTTACCATACATGGACCATCTTGGATACATAGACACAAAACCTAGGTGCAAGTCATAACATAGAGAAACAAAGTTAAAACTAAAGCATTACTGCTGTTCTTAGAATAAGTTAAAAAATACAAAGTTAAAAGTTAACATTACACTCCTTCCTAGTATTATGTGGAAAAATATATGGTGGCTCAGTGGTTAACACTGTTGCCTCACAGAGCCAGAAACCCAGGTACGATTCCAGCCTCGGGTGTGGAGTTTCCTCCTGCTCCCCGTGTCTGGGTGAATTTCCTCTGGGTGCTCAAGGTTTCCTCCCACAGTCCAAAGATGTGCAGGTTTGTTGAATTGGCCATGCTAAATTGCCCATAGTGTTCAGGGATATGTGGGTTAGGTGCATTAGTCAGGAGTATGAGTCTGCTGGGTTACTCTTCAGAGGGTCAGTGTGGACTTGTTCGGCTGAAGTGCCTGTTTCCATACTGATTCTGATTCTCAAGATAAACGTTCAACTTCAGTGCAAACCCAGCAAGGGCATGATCTCCTCCGCTTTGGCCCACTCTCTGGGAAACCTTGGGCTTCCTGCTCTTGACGCCACAGATGGACCCACTCTAACCACATTGGCTCCAGGCCCATAGCCTCTTCCACACTCCCAGACCTCCACCCAACACCGTACCGGCCCACAGCCTCTTCCCCACACCTGGACCTCCACCCTACACTGCTCCAAGCCCACAGCCTCTTCCGCACACCCAGACCTCCAATTAAAACTCTGGGCCCACAGCCTCTTCCCCACACTCAGACCTCCATCCAACACTGTTCTCGGCCCACAGTCTCTTCCCCACACCTGGACCTCCACCCATAAGATCATAAGGAATAGGAGTGGCAGTAAGGCCATTCGGCCCATCGAGTTCAGTCTGCCACTCAGTCATGGCTGATGGGCATTTCAACGCCACTTACTCGCACTCTCCTCATATCCCTTTATCCCTCTTCCCCACACCCCAACCTCCACCCAACACCGTACCGGACCCATAGATTACGAATATGTGTACCGAGATTAAGAATTTATCAATCTCTGCCTTTAGCGTCCCGGCCTCCACTGCGCTCCGTGGCAATGAATTTCATAGGCCCACCACTCTCTGGCTGTAGAAATGTCTCCTCGTTTCTGTTCTACATTGGCCCCCTCTAATTCTAAGGCTATGCCCACGAGTCCTTGTATCCCCATCTGATGGAAACAATTTCCCAGTGTCCACCCTTTCTAAGCCATGTAAGTTTCTGTTAGATCTCCCCTCAACCTTCTAAACTCTGATGAATACAATCCCAGGATCCTCAGCCGTTCATTGTATGTTAGGCCTATCATTCCAGTAACTATCTGTGTGAATCTCCGCTGGACACGCTCCAGTGCCAGTATGTCCTTCCTGAGGTGTGGGGCCCAAAACTGGGCACAGTATTCTAAATGGGGCCTAACTAGAACTTTATAAAGTCTCAGTAGCACATCGCTGCTTTTACATTCCAGCCCTCTTGAGATAAATGACAACATTACATATGCTTTCCTAATCACGGAATCAACTTGCAAGTCAACCTTTAGAGAATCCTGTACTAGCACTCCCAGATCCCTTTGTACTTTGCCTTTATGAATTTTCTCACCGTTTATAAAATAGTCCGTGCCTGTGTTCTTTTTTCCAAAGTGCAAGACCTCGCATTTGCCCACATTGAATTTCATCAGCCATTTCTTGGACCATTCTCCTAAACTGTCTCAATCTTTCTGTAACCTCCCCCTCCACAGAACTATCTGCCCCTCCGCCTAACTTTGTGTCATCGGCAAACTTCACCAGAATGTCCCCAGTCTCTTCGTCCAGATCATTTATATATAAAATGAACAGCTGCGGCCCCAACACTCAACCCTGCGGGATACCACTTGTCACCAGCTGCCATTCCGAAAAAGAACCTTTTGTCCCAACTCTCTGCCTTCTGTCAGACAGCCAATCCTCAATCCATGTAAGTATCTCACCTTGTACACCATGGACCCCCACCTCACTCAGCCGCCTCCCGTGAGGCACCTTATCAAAGATCTTTTGGAAGTCTAGGTAGATAACATCCACTGGGCTTCCCTGGTCTAATCTACTTGTTACATCTTCAAAGAATTCTAACATGTTTATCAGGCACGAGCTCCCCTTACTAAATCCATCCTGACTTGTTCTGATTCGACCCTGCACTTCCAAGAATTTAGAAATCTTATCCTTAACGATGGATTCTAGAGTTTTACTTACAACCAAGGTTAGGCTAATTGACCTATAATTTTCCATCTTTTATCTTGAGCCTTTCTTGAACAAGAGGGTTACAACAGCGATTTTCCAATTATCTGGGACTTTCCCTGAATCCAGTGATTTTTGAAAGATTACAAATAGCCTCCGCTATTTCCTCAGCCACCTCCCTCAGAACCCCAGGATGTAGCCCATCCGGGTCAGGAGATTTATCAATTTTTAGAACTTTTAGCTTTTCAAGTACTTTCTCCTTTGTAATGGCCACCATACTCAACTCTGCCCTTTGACTCTCCTTAATTATTGGGATATTACTCATGTTTTCTACTGTGAAGACTGACACAAAGCATTTATCAAGTTCCTCAGCTATTTCCTTATCTTCCATCACTATCCTGCATCAATTTGGAGCAGCTCAATTTCTACTTTTCCCTCTTGCTTGTTTCTTATGTATTGAAAGAAACTTTTACTATCATTTCTATTATTGCTGGCTAGCTTACCTTCATATTTGATCCTCTCCTTCCTTATTTCTCTCTTTGTTATCCTCTGTTTGTTTTTGTAGTCTTCCCAATCTTCTGATTTCCCCAGTGCTCTTGGCCACTTTACAGACACTCTCTTTTTCTGTGATACATTTCCTGAGTTCCTTCATCAGTCATGGTTGTCTAATCCCTCCCCTACCTCAGCCCCACCATCCCCCACCCTGGTAATCTTTCTTTTCTTTGGGAAGAACCTCTGTACTGTATCCTCAATTACATCCAGAAACCCCTGCCATTGTTGCTCTACTGTCTTCCCCGCTAGGCTCTGCTTCCAGTCGATTATCGTCAGTTCCTCTCTCAGGCCCCTGAAATTACTTTTATTTAACTGTAATCCCATTACATTTTGCCTTCTGTCTTTCAAACTGCAGACTGAACTCTATCATATTATGATCGCTGCCTCCTAAGTGTCCCTTACTTTAAGATCTTTTATAAAGTCTGGCTCGTTACATAGCACTAGGTTCAGAATAACGTGATCCCCTGTGGGCTCCATCACAAGTTGTTCCAAAAAGTCATCCTGTAAGCATTCCATGAATTCCCTTTCTTTGGATCCACCGGCAACATTATTCCCCAGTCTATTTTCATATTGAAGTCCCCCATGATCACCATGACCTTCCCCTTCTAACATGCCCTATCTATTTCCTGGTATATCTTGTGTCCCTGGTCCTGACCACTGCTGGGAGGTCTGTACATAGCTCCCATTATGGTATTTTTGCCTTTGTGGTTTCTCAACTCCACCCACACAGACTCCAAAATTCTGACCCTATGTCATTTCATGCCATCGATTTAATTTCATTCTTGACTGACAGGGCAACCTCACCCCCTCTGCCAACCTCCTTGCCTTTTGAGAAGTTGTAAATCCTTGGATGTTTAACTGCCAGTCCTGAACCCCCTGCAGCCACATCTCTGTGATGCCAACCACATCATAATTATTCACAATGAATTGTGCTGTGAATTCATCTACTTTGTTACGACAGGTATAGCACGTTAAAGCTAATTTTCTTATCCTCATGATTTCCAACATCTCTATTAGTATGTCCGAAGTTATCCTTCCTTTTTGCTTGATTCCTAGCCTGCCTTGAACTTAAACCCTGAATACATGCTAACCTGCTGCCTATCTTTCTACTTGACTCCATACTGCCTGTCGCTTCCCTTTCCCCTCCCCCGACTCACAAAGTTAAAGTTCTAGTGACCACCCTATTTATCCTTTTCGCCAGAACATTGGTTGCAGATCGGTTCAGGTGGAGACTGTCCCATCGGTACAGATCTCCCCCGGTTCCAAAACTGATCCCGATGTCCCATGAAATGGAATCCCTCTTTCCCACACCAATCTCTTAGTCACATGTTTACTTCCCTAATTTTCTTATTGCTATACCAATTAGCATGTGGCTCACACAGTAACCCAGAGATTATGACCCTTGAGGAACTGTTCTTCAGTTTCCTTCCTAGTGCTTGATAATCCCCAAACAGGTCCTCCACCCTAGCCTTGCCTATGTTGTTAGTGCCAACGTGGACCACAACAACTGGATCCTCCCCCTCCCGCTCCAACATCCTTTCAAGCCGGTCGGAGATGTCCTGCACTCTTACACCGGGCAGGCAACACACCATGCGGGACTCCCCATCCTGCTTGCATAGGATACTATGCGTCCCCCTAATTATAGAGTTCCCTATAACTACCATTGTCCTTTTGATTCCCCCTCTTGAATGGCCTGCTGCACCATGGTGCCATGGTCAGCTGGCTCATCCCATCCACAGCCCTTTCCCTCATCCATACAGGGAGCAAGTATCTCGTATCTATTGGACAAGGACAAGGGCTGAGGCCCCTTCATTCCTGAACTCAGGATTCCCCTGTCTGCCTCACTTACAGTCACACCCTGTTGTCCCTGATCAATGACTGAATGTGAATTACTTAATCTCCCAGGTGTGACTGCTTCCTGACACAAAGCGTCCAGGTAACTCTCCCCCTCCCGGATGTGCCGCAGTGTTTGAAGCTCAGATTCCAGATCATCAGTTCTGATCTGAAGTTCTTGCAGCAACCAACACTTGTTGCAGATGTGGGCACTGACGTTCACAATGGGATCAGCCAGCTCCCACATCATACAGCTACAGCACATCACCTGTCCAGCCATCTCTACTTACTTAATTAATTTGTACAAACTTATGAGTTAAACAATTGTTAGTACTTCTCTATGTTCTTATTCAATTAACCAATTTTTAATCAATCACACAAAACACAAGAAATATCAATTGAAATGCCTTACCTTTGCAACTCACAAGAGTCCTTTTATTTACTTCGGGGTGGTGTAGTGTCTTGGGATTTGGCCGCTGCCAAAATATGTACCTGAAACTCCAGAGTAAGTTTCTATATTTAAAAATTACCTTCCCATCATGCCACTGATTCTCGCAGCGGCTCCTCCTACTCCAACTGCCACCACACACCCAGACCTCCACCCAACAGCGCTCTGGGCCCACAGCCTCTTCCCCACACCCAGACCTCCACCCAGCACCGCTCTGGGCCCACAGCCTCTTCCCCGGACCCTACCTTCACTCAACACTGCTCTGGACCCACAGCCTCTTCCCCGGACCCTACCTTCACTCAACACTGCTCTGGGCCCACAGCATCTTCCCCACACCCAGACGTCCACCCAACACCGTTCTAAGCCCGCAGCTTATCACTGCTTCTGCCTCTCTCTTCAGAATTTCAGATGGCAAGTAAAAAAGACAGGAAACAGAGAGAGACAAAAAAAGAAGAACACAACCATCCTGGAGCAGCCAGGCCCACCATGATGGTGCCGCCATCTTTAAAGGCTTTCTCTCTCTCCCCTCCACACTGCCAGATCCCTCTCTCTCCCCTCCACACTGCCAGATCCCTCTCTCTCCCCTCTACACTGCTGCATCCCTGTCTCTCCCCTCCACACTGCCAGACCTCTGTCTCTCTCCCCCCACAAACGTCTGGATCCCTGTCTCTCTCCTCCACACTGCCAGATCCCTCTCTCTCCCCTCCACACTGCCAGACCTCTGTCTCTCCCCCCACAAACGTCTGGATCCCTGTCTCTCTCCTCCACACTGCCAGGTCCCCCTCTCTCTCCCCTCCACACTGCCAGATCACTCTCTCTCCCCTCCACACTGCCACATCATTAGATTAGATTACCTACAGTGCGGAAACAGACCTTTCGGCCCAACAAGTCCACACTGACCCGCCGAAGAGCAACCCACCCATACGCCTACACTTACCCCTTCACCTAACACTACGGGCAATTTAGCATGGCCAATTCACCTAAACTGCACATCTTTGGACTGTGGGAGGAAACCGGAGCACCCAGAGGAAACCCACACTGCCAGATCCCTCTCTCTCCCCTCCACACTGCCAGATTCCTGTCTCTCCCCTCCACACTGCCAGATCCCTGTCTCTCCCCTCCACACTGCCAGATTCCTGTCTCTCCCCTCCAAACTACCAGATCCCTGTCTCTCCCCTCCACACTGCCAGATCTCTCTCTCTCTCCCCTCCACACTGCCAGATTCCTCTCTCCCCCCTCCACACTGGCAGGTCCCCGTCTCTCCCCTCCACACTGCCAGATCTCTCTCTCTCTCCCCTCCACACTGCCAGATTCCTCTCTCCCCCCTCCACACTGGCAGGTCCCCGTCTCTCCCCTCCACACTGCCAGATCTCTCTCTCTCTCCCCTCCACACTGCCAGATTCCTCTCTCTCCCCTCCACACTGCCAGATTCCTCTCTCTCCCCTCCACACTGCCAGATTCCTCTCTCTCCCCTCCACACTGCCAGATCCTCTCTCTCCCCTCCACACTGCCAGATTCCTCTCTCTCCCCTCCACACTGCCAGATTCCTCTCTCTCCCCTCCACACTGCCAGCTCCTTGTCTCTCCCATCCACACTACCAGATTTCTCTCTCTCCCCCCTCCACACTGCCAGATCCCTCTCTCTCTCCTATGCACTGCTGAGTCCCTCTCTGTTTTCTCCACACTGCTGGCTTGCAGTTGAAGTAAAAAAGAAAAACAAAGCAGAAAAAAGGAAACAAAGAAAGCAGATGGAGGAAGATGAGCCCTGACCAGGAGCTTGAACACAGCACTGCTACATTGCAGCCATCTTGGATTTTCTATTGTGCCCTGAATTACTGTGGACATGAGACAAGGTACTGTGTTTCTAGTGCTCACAAGAATGTAACTTGTTCTGGATCAGACCAAACCCCTTTCAGATATAGGCAAAAGTGAGGACTGCAGATGCTGGAAACCAGAGTTTAGATCAGTGTGGTGCTGGGGAAGCATAGCAGGTCAGGCAGCATCCGAGGAGCAGGAAAATCTACATTTCGGGCAAAAGCCCTTCATCAGGAATCAGCCCTTCCTGATGAAGGGCTTTTGCTCGAAACGTCAATTTTCCTGCCCCTTCAGATATATCAAGGAGATAGCCTCGATCCTAACTTATATTTAAAGGTAAGTGTAAGGTGCTGTGTTCCAGATGTAATTTGATTGGTTACACTACTTGGCATTAAGCCAAACAGCCTACAGTTAAAATACAAACAAAAGGAAGAGAAATTAGTTTAATGTTAATTCTAGTGGAAAATCTAACAGAATGATACATCATTTAACTTCCAATTTAGTGACTTCCCTTAAACACACCCCAGACAAAGGCAAAGTGATCAAATAGATTGTCTCACATTTGATTCTGGTGCCAGAGAGATCTCCAGCTTTTCTCTGTGGGGGCTGAGAGAGATGTAACAGCTTTCACAGCCAACTTCAAAACCCCAACAACTATTTAACACTAAACTAAAACCTTGGATCTGTGGGAGCTGACTCCACCCATTCACGCTGCTTCCATTATTCCAATGTGTAAACAAAATTCCCCCAGCTGTTTACTTTTTTGGATTCAAATGGTACCTCTGGCTCAAAACCTCTCTTCCAAATAATAAAGGACACAGTAGAGCACTTAAAGCCATAATATTGTCACAAGCTGTCAAATAGAAGTTTTGGATTTAGAAATTTTAATCCATTTTAAAATTCTACTACATCCATCTCAGTCTAACTTTAAAATGGAAAAATGTATCTTAGAACAGCATCAAAAAAGTTTGAAGTAGGACTCTTAAATATACGTTGCTTTTGATGAAGACTTTAAAATTTATTCTGGATTGACTCTTTGTTAATATTATTTTTGTACCTTATGCTTCAAGCTTTTAGATAGATTCAGAAGTGTCCCTTGGAGACATCTTTGTTTGTGATCTGCATGTAGGGCAGAGGAGAAGGCAGATCAGCAGAGAAGCTGATTGGTTGTACTCACATGGGAGCATCACAGCAGGAGGCTCAACAGGAAAATCTCTCAGCATGCTTCATAAATCTTCTTTGATTATATCCCCAGAGATATGCCTAAAGAAACTTGCATCAGCCCAGAAAGAGTGGAAATTTATCGAGTTTGATGCTTCCCCAGCATCTTTCTTCTCATTGCAGGTTTCCAGAGATTACAGTCTGAATGCTCTTTAGTTCAGGCCTAACACTTGCTTAGCCTTCAGCCTAAAGTGTCTGTCTGTCTTCCAGACTCCCTTCCTGAAGCTTCCTTGGCTCACACGACAACTGAAGATCCGGAAAGTTCTGTTCACAGTTTCAAAACTCCTGACCCCACTCTTGTTGGCTCCTGAGCCTACTATATCACTCTGGGAGCAGGTTGCTTCTATCCTTTTGATTGTCTCTATTGGAATTAGTTGTGGAGGAACAAAAAGAAAGTTTGAAAAAAAAGTGGAATATATTCTTTAAAAAAAAATCAGTTTACATATCAGAGATTTCAGCTTTCTGTGCTTTTCCACTGTGTTAAACCTTAAGATTATTTATGGCAAAGCCCCACTGTGATTTGTGGTCCGCACGTCATATTGTCATAGATACAAAGACATTTATTGCAATAACTACAGGGTTTTGACAGTGGTTATCTTTCGAAATAATGACAGCTTCTGAAAACTATGTTTGAGGTAAATATTGGTTTCCTTCTCTGTGATAATAAGTCTTTTAATTACCTTCCTGTTGTAGCAAGAATTAAGGTGTATACACGCCACAGTTTATTCAAGTAAGGATAAAGGACAGACTAGAAGAAAGGAGAATCAAGTCTATTTAAACTCTTCTCCCTGTGATGGCCATTGATTTGAATATTGGAACATCTCATCACTTCAAGAACTTAAACCGTTCTGTGGATTTAAGTTTGTAATTAGTTTGGTTAAATTTCTGTAAGTTCAGGGACTGGAACGATCTGTTATCTTTGACCTGGACCCCATCCTTAATTACAAGAGTAAACAAAAGAAAAATAAATGTGAAGTGAGAAAAGGCCATCTAACTTTTTGTAAGTTACATCAACCAATGAGTTTCCACCATCTTAGAGTCTTCCAGATTGACTAACTCTCCGAAGATAGAAAAGAATGGGTTATGATTTCGAATTGTGGAAATTCTGCTTGAACTTACAAGCACTGTATTTAAAATCAATACTTCAACATCATATTTAATTACAATAAGTTGCTTTTTACAGTGAACATGTTAAACTCCCTCATATGTAGAAATCTACTTTATTCCATTTTGAGATTTAATTGACATAGCATTAAGTACTTTGCTTCATATCTAAATCATGTTTGAGAAAAAAAACTAACAGTTTTTCATTGATCTTTATGTCAAGTCAAATTATAGATTTGAAGAGGAGCAGTTTCTAAGGATGTGAAATCATTAAAGGTTTTCCAACTAACCCCGAGCTATCAACAAATAGGCATGTTAGGAAATTTGTTAATCCAGCTGTGGACTGAGGCAATCAAGTAAAGCCTTATTCATTGACTGGGCTTTAGAGGGAGGTAAATTAGCATGAATCATTGTGTGCAGAATTCTGAGGAGGACAATGCTCAGCAGAAATGAAAGAGCTAACAATGTAGGTGTCAGCAAAATAAAACCAATGCAAAATGTAAGCAACTCACAGATTTGTCAGATCATCTGTACATATGCTATTGAAAATCATAATTTAACAAAACGTATTTTAATTAAATACTAGAATATGCTGAGATAATGTGAACTAAAAGAAAAACTTGTAAGGTAAGGAAAGAGCTTCAATTTATATCTTACATTTTGTGACTTGTTTTCAGTGAAACTGGCAGATGACATGATCCCTAGTTCATTTAATCCATAAAATTACTTTACAGCTTATTTAGGTTGCATTTCTCATTTTGAACAGATGTTTAGAAGGTCATAGTTCTGCTGCAACTCAGTCTTTATTCTCTGCGGGTAGTTACCTATGTTGATGTGGTTTAGAATAGTATTTGATAACGGGTAATGGACTCAGCAGTAGATTATCCTCCCTGGATACTGATGTATTCTGGTTAGGAAGAAAATGGTTCATGTTGTTTTCCATTCCCGATCTATCTTCATGCCCCAGGCCTTTGTTCAGCCTTATATCTGAATGTGGGCTGAAGATTCATCTTCTCAGATCTGGAAAGACCCAGAGATTGGGGCCTTTCTCATATTTTGAATCAAAAATTGGCAAGGTGTGGGGGAGGGCTGGGGGGAAAATGATAAGGTTTAAAATGGTATACCTACTTGCCCGTTTTAAACTTGGGGCATTTCCTTAGGTAGGATAGCATGCCCAAATACCATTTAAAATGCCCTTACATCAAGTGGATGTACATCAAGTGGAAAAATACTAGAGGATACTGGGATGGCTATCACACAACAATATCAGTTCTGGCCCTGTCCCCATCACAAAAGACACCTGGAAGGGTAATAAAACATTGTGAGTCTACAACTCATAGTCTGGAGATTGGTGATTTTCTGAGGAAAACCTCTTACCCAGTTTTACTCTTTGCTAATTTCTGCGAGCTCTTGGATTGGCCACAAGATGGCGGTCTTTACACTAAGAGAATTGCAGGAAAGCAGCTGGTTCCCTTTCCAGATCTTCCATAAGCTGCTTCTAGAGGGTCCATGAAACCACACTCAAGATCTATCCCACGCGAGGGAGGGAGCCACTTGGAATGTGGCCAGAGTGAGAAGTTAATACAAAAGTGCACGAAAGAAGAAGTCTCAGTTGTTAAAGCTCAAGATTATGATTATAAATTATTTTGATATCGCATTAAATAAAGGTAACGCGATGACCCATTAATTTAAAAACAATTGCAGGTCATCACTTCATCTCCAGCCTCTTTTATTTTATTAAAATGTTTGAAACCTGTGCCTATATTCCCTGCAATTCCATGATTCAGTCCCTCGGTGAAGTAGTGTGCCCAGGTCGGGGGCAGTGTGTCTGGTTCAGGGTCAGGGGGCAGTGTATCTGGGTCAGGGGGCAGTGTGACTGGGTCAGGGGGCACTGTGTCTGGGTCAGGGGGCAGTGTGTCTGGGTCAGGGGGCACTGTGTCTGGGTCAGGGGGCTCTATGTGTGTAGGTCGGGGGCACTGTGTGTGGGTCAGGGGGCAGTGTGACTAGGTCGGGGGCAGTGTATCTGGGTCAGGGGCCAGTGTATCTGCGCCAGTGGGCAGTGTGTGGATCGGGGGCAGTGTGTCTGGGTCAGGGGCCAGTGTCTCTGGGTCAGAGGGCAGTGTATGTGGGTTAGGGGGCAGTGTGTGTAGGCCAGGGGCAGTGTGACTGGGGCAAGGGGCATTGTGTCTGGGTCAGGGGACAGTGTATCTCGGTCAGGGGGCAGTGTCTCTGGGTCGGGGGCAATGTGACTGGGTCGGGGGCAGTGTGACTGGGTCGGGGGCAGTGTGACTGGGTCAGGGGGCAGTGTGACTGGGTCAGGGGGCAGAGTATGTAGGTCGGGGGCAGTGTGTCTTGGTCAGGGGGCACTGTGTCTGGGTCAGGGGGCTCTATGCGTGTGGGTCAGGGAGCACTGTGTGTGGGTCAGGGGGCAGTGTGACTGGGTCAGGGGGCAGTGTATGTGGGTCAGGGGGCAGTGTATCCGGGTGAGGGGTCAGTGTATCTGGGTCAGGGGGCAGTGTGCCTGGGTCAGGGGACAGTGTTTCTGGGTCAGGGGGCAGTGTGACTGGGTCAGGGGGCAGTGTGACTGGGTCAGGGGGTAGTGTATCTGGGTGAGGGGTCAGTGTATCTGGGTCAGGGTGCAGTGTGTCTGGGTCAGGGGGCAGTGTGTCTGGGTCAGGGGGCTCTATGTGTGTAGGTCGGGGGCAGTGTGACTGGGTCAGGGGGCACTGTGTCTGGGTCAGGGGCAGTGTGTCTGGGTCGGGGGCAGTGTGACTGGGTCAGGGGGCAGTGTGTCTGGGTCAGGGAGCAGTGTGACTGGGTCAGGGGGCAGTGTGTCTTGGTCAGGGGGCAGTGTGTCTGGGTCAGGGAGCAGTGTGACTGGGTCGGGGGCATTGTGTCTGGGTCAGGGGGCAGTGTGACTGGGTCAGGGGGCAGTGTGTCTGTGTCAGGGAGCAGTGTGTCTGGGTCAGGGGCAGTGTATCTGGGTCAGGGGGCAGTGTGACTGGGTCGGGGGGCACTGTGTCTGGGTTAGGGAGCAGTGTATCTGGGTCGGGGGCAGTGTGACTGGGTCGGGGGCAGTGTGTCTGGGTCAGGGGGCAGTGTGTCTGGATCAAGGGGCATGGTGTCTGGATCAGAAGCTGTATATCTGAGTCAGGGGGCAGTGTATCTGGGTTGGGGGCAGTGTATCTGGGTCGGGGGCAGTGTGACTGGGTCAGGGGGCAGTGTATGTGGGTCAGGGGGCAGTGTATCCGGGTGAGGGGTCAGTGTATCTGGGTCAGGGGGCAGTGTGTCTGGGTCAGGGGACAGTGTTTCTGGGTCGGGGGCAGTGTGACTGGGTCAGGGGGCAGTGTGACTGGGTCAGGGGGTAGTGTATCTGGGTGAGGGGTCAGTGTATCTGGGTCAGGGTGCAGTGTGTCTGGGTCAAGGGGCAGTGTGTCTGGGTCAGGGGGCTCTATGTGTGTAGGTCGGGGGCAGTGTGACTGGGTCAGGGGGCACTGTGTCTGGGTCAGGGGCAGTGTGTCTGGGTCGGGGGCAGTGTGACTGGGTCAGGGGGCAGTGTGTCTGGGTCAGGGAGCAGTGTGACTGGGTCAGGGGGCAGTGTGTCTTGGTCAGGGGACAGTGTGTCTGGGTCAGGGAGCAGTGTGACTGGGTCGGGGGCATTGTGTCTGGGTCAGGGGGCAGTGTGACTGGGTCAGGGGGCAGTGTGTCTGTGTCAGGGAGCAGTGTGTCTGGGTCAGGGGCAGTGTATCTGGGTCAGGGGCAGTGTGACTGGGTCGGGGGGCACTGTGTCTGGGTTAGGGAGCAGTGTATCTGGGTCGGGGGCAGTGTGACTGGGTCGGGGGCAGTGTGTCTGGGTCAGGGGGCAGTGTGTCTGGATCAAGGGGCATGGTGTCTGGATCAGGGGCTGTATATCTGAGTCAGGGGGCAGTGTATCTGGGTTGGGGGCAGTGTATCTGGGTCGGGGGCAGTGTGTGTGGGTCAGGTAGCAGTGTGTGTGGGTCAGGTAGCAGTGTATCTGTGTTGGAGGACAGTGTGACTGGGTCAGGGGGCATTGTATCTGGGTCAGGGGGCATTGTGTCTGGGTCAGGGGGCAGTGTATCTGGGTCAGGGGGCAGTGTATCTGGGTCAGGGAGCAGTGTGTGTGGATCAGGGAGCAGTGTGTCTGTCGGAGGGCAATGTGACTGGGTCGGGGGCATTGTATCTAGGTCGGGGGCAATGTGTGTGGGTCAGGAGCAGGGTGTCTTGGTCAGGGGACAGTGTGCCTGGGTCAGTATGTTGATTAGGGAAGCTGAATATCCAATATAAAAGGTGGAGGGATAATTTAATGTATCGCTGTGCAGGTTTCTGGGTGTGGATGGTGCTTGAGGAGGATCCTGCACAACTGGGTTGGCGGTGTTCACAGTGAAGTCAGGAAGGTGGGTCTGAAAGTAGTGGATGGAACAGTGAGAGCATAAAGGGGGAATGGAATGTTGTATCCTTCCACAGTGAACAGTTTTCTTTTATTAATAATGATCTCTTGAAGTGGATAAAAGATGGACAGAGTTACATCAATGTTCCATAGGCTGGCCAAGGGAACATCCTCGGAGTTATGACTCGATGTGATGGGAACTATGTGGAAGCGTTTTCTCCTTACTATGATCGTCTTTTTAGACATTTCTCCCTGACTGGAGGATCTCATTCCAGTGAGAGCCCAGTAGAGTGGGGAACTGAAGTAACTTGGGGGCATATCATGTTGATTGAAGCAGGAAGATATGGAAGGAAAAGGCATGGGCAGCTCCACAAGATTTGAGTGAATACTGGTAGGGTCTTAAAAACCCTGGACTTCAAAATTGTACCAGGTTTAAGCCTGTACACGTCAGATACTCCAGGATGTTACTTCTGATGATGCAACATTATGTCGTTTGCATACGGTGGTCTATATTATCCAGAATTGATCAGGAATGAGGCCCAATATTCTTGAATGCACACAGCTATTTCAACAACTAGCAACAAAAAAGAAAATACAATAAACATGCTTACAGAAGAATTTAAAATGTTTTTAATAATTCCATTTCTTCCGTAAAATGTTTAAAAATTTGTACCATAAATGTCCCTTTACAACTCATTCTTTCTTTTTCTACCACTTTGCCTCGGTGCAGCCCAGTGATCCAGAGCTGGGCTGGTGACAATCTGCTGACTGCTATACCCTCTTGACGGTGATGACCTTGCTAATCATCCTCCAGTGGCTTAGAGAACTCTGCCCTTTGGGATCTCCTGCATAGATGGGGCCATACTATCTTGTGCCTGAGCTACTGGTGGTGATGAGGTTGAAAGGCCAAGAGAACAGTGTTAAATAACAAAGTCAACACTTGGCAGTTTGAATCCAAGCTATAAATGTTTTATTCACATGCATGATGGGAGATAGCTCATAAGCTTTATGCTGAGTTATAAATAGTTGTGTCTTTTATACGTTAAATACAGTTATACATCTCATTCCGGGTGGGTAGCCTATCTATTTCTAGCTTTGTTGCATGTCATTTGTTCTACCTGCTAATCTGGTGTTTAAACCTGGCTGTTTGGAGTCTGAACAGCTTTTAAGAAAGTACAATTTTACTACTTAAGTAGGATAATAGTTTCCAATTTGAATATATGTTCCTTGTAGGCATACTTTTTTTTATTAGTATTACAATGTAGTTTAAATGTAATGTGAATAATTTTGATTTGATTTGATTTATTATTGTCGCACGTACCGAGATGCAGTGAAAAGTATTGTTTTGCCTGCTATCCAGGCAAATCATTCCTGACATAAATACATCAGGGTATAGATAAGAATACAGAATATAATGTTACAGCTACAGAGAAGATGCAGAGAAAAATCAACAGTAATGTACAAAGGCTCCATTCATAAGTCTGATAACAGTGAGGAAGAAGCTGTTCTTCCATTTGTTGGTACGTGTTTTCAAACTTTTGTATCTTCTGTCTGATGAAATCGGGTGGAAGAGAGTATAACTGGGTGGGGAGGGGTTTTTGATGATGTTGGCTGCTTTCCTGAGACAGCTGGAAGTGTAGATGGAGTCAATGGAAGGAAGTAAAAAATGAGGTCTGCAGATGCTGGAGATCACAGCTGCAAATGTGTTGCTGGTCAAAGCACAGCAGGCCAGGCAGCATCTCAGGAATAGAGAATTCGACGTTTCGAGCATAAGCCCTTCATCAGGAATAAGAGAGAGAGAGAGCCAAGCAGGCTAAGATAAAGGGTAGGGAGGAGGGACTAGGGGGAGGGGCGATGGAGGTGGGATAGGTGGAAGGAGGTCAAGGTGAGGGTGATAGGCCGGAGTGGGGTGGGGGCGGAGAGGTCAGGAAGAGGATTGCAGGTTAGGAGGGCGGTGCTGAGTTGAGGGAACCGACTGAGACAAGGTGGGGGGAGGGGAAATGAGGAAACTGGAGAAATCTGAATTCATACCTTGTGGTTGAAGGGTTCCCAGGCGGAAGATGAGGCGCTCCTCCTCCAGCCGTCGTGTTGTTGTGTTCTGCCGGTGGAGGAGTCCAAGGACCTGCATGTCCTCGGTGGAGTGGGAGGGAGAGTTAAAGTGTTGAGCCACGGGGTGATTGGGTTGGTTGGTTCGGGCGGCCCGGAGGTGTTCTCTGAAGCGTTCCGCAAGTAAGCGGCCTGTCTCCCCAATATAGAGGAGGCCACATCGGGTGCAGCGGATGCAATAGATGATGTGTGTGGAGGTACAGGTGAACTTGTGGCGGATATGGAAGGATCCCTTGGGGCCTTGGAGGGAAGTGAGTGTGGAGGTGTGGGCGCAAGTTTTACATTTCCTGCGGTTGCAGGGGAAGGTGCCGGGGGTGGAGGTTGGGTTGGTGGGGGGTGTGGATCTGACGAGGGAGTCACGAAGGGAGTGGTCCTTGCGGAACGCTGATAGGGGAGGGGAGGGAAATATATCCTTGGTGGTGGGGTCCGTTTGGAGGTGGCGGAAATGGCGGCGGATGATACGTTGTATGCGGAGGTTGGTGGGGTGGTAGGTGAGAACCAGTGGGGTTCTGTCTTGGTGGCGGTTGGAGGAGCGGGGCTCAAGGGCGGAGGAGCGGGAAGTGGAGGAGATGCGGTGGAGGGCTTCGTCGATCACGTCTGGGGGGAATCTGCGGTCCTTGAAGAAGGAGGCCATCTGGGCTGTGCGGTGGAAGGAAGGCTGGTTTTCATGACTGACTGGGCTGTGTTCACAACTCTCTGTAATGTCTTGTGGTCTTCAACAGAGCAGTTGCTGTACCAAGCAGTAACACATCCGGATAAGTTGTCTTCTATGGTGCATCTGTAAAAATGGGTAAGAGTAATTGTGGACATAATGATTTTCCTTAACCTTCTGAGGTAGTAGAGGTGTTCTTTGTTAGCTGTAGCGTTGACATGGATGGACTAGTACAAATTATTGGTGATATTTACTCCTAGGAACTTGAACTCCCGACCATCTCCACCTCAGTACCATTGATACAGACAGGTGTGTGTCCTCCACTTCATTTCCTGAAGTTGATGACCCGCTCCTTCATTTCGCTGACTTTGAGGGGGAGATTGTCGTCTTTACACTTTGCCACTAAGCTGTCTACCTCTTTCCCATATTCTGTCTTGTCATTGTTTGAGAGCTGACCCACGATGGTGATGTCATCAGCAAATTTCTAAAGGAGTTAGAGCTGAATTTGGCCACACAGTGGTGAGTGAATGAGGATTATAGTAAGGGGCTGAGTGCGTGGCGTTGCAGGGCACTGATGTTGAGGGTTATTGTGGAGGAGGTGTTGTCACCTATCCTCACTGATTGCAGTCAGAGGGTCAGGAATTCAAACATACAGTTGCACAGTCCTAGGCCTCAGAGTTTGGAGATGATTTTTGTTGGAATTATGGTGTCAAAGGTGGAGCCAAAGTCAATAAATAGGAGTCTGATGTAGTGTCCCTGTTACCCAGATGTTGTGGTTCTGTTCTCCGAGCTGGGAATTTGTGTTGCAAACGAACAGAACAGAACCACAACAATGAGCACCCGAGCTACAAATCTTCTCCCAAACTTTGAATACCCAGCTGTTCCAGGTACATTCCAGGGGCCAGGAAAATGGCTGCTGTGGATCTATGGTGACAGTAGGTGAAGTGTAGTGGATCAAGGCAATCTGTGATGCTGGAGTTGATATGTGCTATGACTGACCTGTCGAAGTACTTCATTTTTCACACAGAGGGAGGTGGGGCTAGAGAACAGGCTGCCAGAGGAAGTGGTAGAGGTGGATACAATTGCAACATTTAAAAAGCATCTGGGAGGGTTTCGAGGGATATGGGCCAAATACTGGCAAATGGGACTAGGTCAGATTGGGATGTCTGATGGGTTTGACTGAAGGGTCTGTCTTGTGCTGTATCACCTGATAAAGAAAGATGACAGAGTTCAATAAAAAAGGCAGTTATTAAGGTACATTGCCTGATTTTTCTTTGGCATTGGGATGATAATTGTCTTCTTGCAGCAAGTGCGAACCGCATGTTGTCGTAAGGAGCGGTTAAAAGTGTATACAAACACTCCCACCAGCTGGTCTGCGTAGGATCTGTGTGCACAGCCAGGAATTCTGTCCATATCAGTTGCTTTCTGTGGGTTCACTCTCAAGAAGGCTGGTCTGACATCTGTGGTAGAGACTGTGGTACAGATGCACCCGAGAGTGTTGGGGTAAATGCCATCATTTCACTGACCTTCTCTTCAAAATGTGCATAGAATGCATCTTGCTCATCACGGAGGGATGCATTATTATCAGCGAGTCTACCTGACTTTGTTTAGTAGCTCGTTATATTGAATAAGTCTTGCCACAGTCAAAGTGTTCATATGGTTAGTATGGGACTCTAGTCTGGCATTGTCTCTTGGCATCCCTGAGGCATTGTGAAGATCGTGCCAGGATCAGGGTCACCTGACCTGAATGCAAATTGATCAGAATGTGCAAGTTCCACCTGTGACCTTAGGAATTTGACCTGAGCATCATGCCTGTCAGTATTCTGGAGATTCACTGAAGGTGGATCCACTGGTACCAACATTTCAGGCCATGTCTTGATCATGGCCTTCAGTTCTCCCTCATCTCAGGGACACTGCCGCATACTCTCCCTTCCCTTCATAAACTAATGATTCATTTTCAACTGAAAGCAGGCCCCTACTGTTTATCAGTGGTGGGGGGAGCAGTGGTGAAAGGATTGGTTTTTTTGTAACTTTGGCTACCTGCTCCAGGATGTCAGTTGAGGTCTTTCAGTATCATGCAGGTTATGTCTCTTTCCATTCTAACCCATTACATCCATACTACCCAATAGTGCTAAGGCTGTTCCCATCTTTTATTTTATGTTATTTCACCCTTCAGGATCACTAGGAGAGAGGAGCTGCTGCATCTGTCAGTGCCAAACTGGCATTAGCTTGTGCTGTATCACCTGATAAAGAAAGATGACAGAGTTCGATAAAGAAGGCAGTTATTAAGGTACATTGCCTGATTTTTCTTTGGCATTGGGATGATAATTGTCTTCTTGCAGCAAGTGCGAACCGCACGTTGTCGTAAGGAGCGGTTAAAAGTGTATACAAACACTCCCACCAGCTGGTCTGCGTTGGCACTTGCATCCAGGCTACCCTGGTCAATTGGCAGGACCTTCAATGCTTCCTTTCCTATTTCATATATATAGGCCTGCTTTCTCTAGAACTTAGTGCATTAAGGGATGATCTGATTGAAGTCTTCAAGACTTAATTGGAAAGGTCAGGATAGAGGAAGAGAAATAAACTATTTCCCATTGGTTAAGATTTTAGAACCGGGGGCATAGCTTAAAAATTAGGGCCAGACCATTTATGTGGTAGATCTTTGAAATCTCTTTCACAAGTGGCAGTGGTTGCTGGATCAGTTGTTAACTTTAAATCTGAGACAGATAAATTGTTTACTTAGCAAAGGTTTTAAGGATATGGGCCATAGACAAAATAATAAGAGTTAGGTCACAAATCAACCATGTTCTCATTACATGATGGAAAAGGCTTGAAGGGCTGAATGGCCTATACCTGTTCCTCTGTTCCTTTGTAACTGTGGTGTAGTGTATAAGTAACGGCTGAGTGTTCGATAAAGCTTTCAACCAAAATTACTGAGCAGATAATCTGATGTAGCCTCTACTGTCTCCATCCTTATTGGGACTAGTGTCCAGCCATTCTGGTTCACTCCATGTAACATTAAAGGGGAAGTATTTAAAGTCTGGCTGAAGATTTGTAGCTCGGGTGTCCGTTGTTGTGGTTCTGTTCACCGAGCTGGAAGTTTTTGCTGCAAACGTTTCGTTCCCTGGCTAGGGAACATCATCAGTTCCTGGCTTGTCTCAGCGTTTCTCGCCCGTAAGTGTTTAAAGTCTGGTTGAAGATTTATAGCTCGGATGTCCGTTATTGTGGTTCTGTTCGTCGAGTTGGAAGTTTTTGCTGCAAACGTTTTGTTCCCTAGCCAGGGAACGAAACATTTGCAGCAAAAACTTCCAGCTCGGCGAACAGAACCATTAAAAGGGAAGTTTTAAAAAGAAGGACCTGAGTAAATTGAAGAAGAATGCCTTGGTTATAGTTTTTCAAATCAGATTCTAGACCCAAATCAGCCTCCAGTCTGTGCACTTCCATCTATAGCTGAGGCTGAAAGGTGGACAGCTGGTTATTCACAGAAAATGGCCTTGATGCTCTAACATGATTTCAGTTTTTCAACCTCAGCTCTACTTGCCTTAGATTCCTGACTGTGGATGAACCTGATCATTACATCAAGGTGAAGACTTGACCGATTCAGGATCTTAGTGCCTCCACAGATACCTCCTCGATCCAGGGGCCTACCAGAAATTTTCAGCGGATCAGGCACTCAGCCCTTGAATGTCCAATCCCCCCGCCATGATTTTCCCAGGCCATAGGACCTTGCTCCCTCTGATCCTTTAGCACTCCCTAACTGCTTTCTCCCTAGGTCGATGATCACCATTTCTAACCAAGGCTCCACCTCATCATTGCCACCCATCCACCAATCCCCCCATACCCAAGCCTGCAATCAAGGCCAATGATCTTCCATCCTGCCTCAGGTTTCAGTCAGTGTTTGCTCCTGACCATTCACCTGGTCTCTGATGTCTACACACATTGTCCTTAGGCTTCTGCTCTCCCCTGACTGTCAAGGTCTCCTCCTATTGAGGCTTTTGATCTCCTCTCACACTAGAACCCTGGTATCTTCAGCGCAGCAAACCAACCTATTCCAGTGAGGATCAACCTCCTGAATACCCTCCCAACCCTCAGTTTCTCTCCCTCTCCCTACTGAATCCCCCTGAGATTTCCCACCCTGGTGAATCAGGATTGACTTTCAAGCAGAGAGCTGCCGTGTGCCTGCTGCGAGGGAGTGGTATTTATTTGAGTTGCCCACACTTTCCAGAGTTCTTCCAGCCCCCAACTCCCAGTAGGTCAATATTCAGCTCCAAGAAACAGCTCAGTAAACATTCTGGTCCATGATACCCTCCTGCTCTGTAGCATTGAAGGTCGCCGCAATGGAACACATTGGCAAAGCAGTACCAGTATACCAACATCTATCCAGTGGTTTAGGAGTAGTCAGAATGGCAAGAATTTATACAATACATGATTTAAATTGAACATTATTTGAAGATTTTTCCCTACTCGCTGCTTTACAAGCTAGTTTTAAATGCATGTGATTTCTCCCCCTCCACAGCTGATCTGAAACCTTTTCTGACTAAATAAACATGGAGTGGATCAGATGGATGAAAATTTGGCCAAAATTAATTTGTGGCCCTGCCAGTTTTCAGAATGGATGGAGGTCTGCCTTCTCTCGATAGATCTTATCTAATTAAAGTGGTGAGGCGGCTGTTTAGTTTAAAGTATGGCCATATTTCTCATTGTTTACACAGGATATCCATATATAGCAAATACAAGGCAGGTGATTTTTTTAATATTTATGGGAGATTTTGTTTACATTTACTGTTCCTTGAACTGAATCATCTTGCTTCATCTAGTTTGAAATCTTCCCTCATGAATTATGAACTAAAGGAGCCTAGAAACACCAGTAAGGATTTATTTCCACCAATAAGTTGCCTGGTTTTGTGCTGCAGAACAATAGAATTATTTTAAGCGCATGAATATTTAAATAATATATGTAGGAGTAGCCAGGTTTATAAGCTCGCAACAGCTCCCACATGCTGAATAAATTGTGGTGCCTTAGGCCATGTTGCTTTAAGTGTGAAGAAGAGCCTCTCCTACTGACAGCAGCGCAAACGTTTCTGCCTGTTTGTTGAATATGACCAAACGGCAAGATTAGTTTTACTTGTTTGATGTTTGTACTGTCGAGTGTGTTCTAAATGACCATTTATAAATTAGCGAAGGAGATTAGGGAAGGGTGATGAATAAATTAATGCAGATGATGATACTGGTGTTAGAAATGTGCGAGAGCAGTGCTTAATCTGAGGCTTCACATCCTTCTTTATACTGCACCTGGATGAAGATCCGTAGGAAAGCAAATTCAGCTTTACTGCAACATGAGTTAGTGATCCATTATCTTCCATTTACTGCCTCACAGTAAATGTTAAAATAATATCCAGTGTCTCTTTAATCTTTAGAAAGAGAAGTAAACATTTTGAAGCTAACGTTCTTCAGAAGCCCTGAAGAGCATCATATTGCGCTCAAAACATGCTACCCCGTGCTGCTGAGTTTCTCCAGCATTTTTTGTGTGTGTGTGTCGATGGTTTTTAACTGTTTTCCTGTAGCTAGAAATGTCTGTAATAAATAGTCATTTTTGTTCAGTACAGAAACCTGATCCATGCATTCCATAAACCTGGGTTTAAAAGTCTGATAAATCAGGGAACTTTGCATACATAGCAAAATGCTCACAATGCCAGAGATCCAGGTTCAATTTCAGCTTTGGGTAATTTTCTATGTGGCATTTGCACGTTCTCCCCGTGTCTGCATGGGTTTCCTCTGGTTGCTCCGGTTTCCTCCCACAGTCCAAAGATGTGCAGGTTAGGTGGATTGACCAAGAGAGATGCAGGGTTACAATGGAGGTTGAGTCTAGGCAGCATGCTGTTTGGAGCTCAGTGTGGACCTGATGGGCCAAATGGCCTGCTTCCACATTGTTTGGATTCCATGATTATATGATTACCAAATCTTTAGCTTTGAGGTGACTCTGACAGTCACAGGGCATCAGTTGATAGTTCAGTGACACAACCAGTAGGTCACCGTCTCCCCCTAAAGTTGGTTTCTTCTTTCAAGTCATTGATATATGCAGTGAATAAATGACAATGATCCCTTTGGCATTCCAAATGTTACATGTTGTCTATCCTAAAATGGCCAGTTTATGCCAACTTATGCTGCTAGTTAGCTAATTAATTCTCTAACTATGCTAATTCATATCCTCTATACCATAATTTTTTTTATAATTTTGATGTGGTACTGGGTGAATGCATGTAGAAATCCTGGTCCATCATAACTACAGGCTTCCTTTACCTACATTGATTGTTACTTATTGGTTGAACTGGCCAACCCAATGAGACATAACCTCATCCAGGTAAGTGCTAAGTGAGCTAATGCTAGGAGATGCAGTCTGGTCTGTGAGTCGAGTACTGTTCCTGTGATCAAAGTGTCCTAGTAGCAGCGTTGCAATGATTGATGCTGGTGTACTCCAAAGTGCTGTGTGGCAGTAGTGCAAGTGATTCAGAGATGTTCCATAAGGCTGTGGAGAAGTTGTCATATGTTGGATGTCAGTGTCCATGGGTGCAGGGTGCATGTGGTTCCTTCTCATAGAGTGTGTCTGAGACATTGGTGCAGGGTATCCAGGATAGAGATCAGGAGGAGCACACAGCAAGCTGTGGGGTCACCAGGTATCTGCTCTGACTTCCATGTTTTCCTTGAGCATTCTCGGAATCTTGTTTCTACCTTGTGGATGGTGAAATAGGAAAATGGGTATTAATGAGGTGAGAGTAAGTAATAATGTGGGTCATAATCTCCATTAATAGTGCATTCACTGGTCACCAATGAGAATCTTATCCTGACAGCCAGAAATTGGTTGGAAAATGTGACTTGCTGTAGTTGATGTCAAGGTAGACCTCACCCAATTCCTCATGCAATTCTTCCAAATTTCTCACCATTCTTGTTATTCCAGGCTTGGGGAGATTCTGTCACTTTTGTCTTCTTTGCAACTTTTTTTCAAAATATTCATACATAGGATGAGGGTGTCACTGGTTAGACCAGCATTTATTGCCCATCCTTAATTGCCCAGGGGGAATTGAAAGTCAGCTACATTGCTTTGGTCTGGAGTCAAATGTAGGCCAGACTTGACCACCTCAGTACAGCACTGGCACCTCTACATCATGGAGACCAGGTAAGGGTAGCAGATTTTCTTTCCTAAAAGACAGTAGTGAACCAGATTTTTTTTAACAGCAATTGACAGTGATTACATGGCCACCATTAAGCCAGCTCTTTATTCCAAAATTTATTGACTTCAAATTTCACCACCTACATGGTGGGATCTGAATACATGTCTATGCAGCATTGGCCTGAGGTTCTCGTTTGTTAATCCAATGACACCAATAAGCCACTGTCTCCCTTTAAACTTACTTTCCTGTTACCTTTGTGTAAAGTTGAGCAACCTTCCCTTCATCTAAGCCATTAATATAGGTCATCAGTCTCTATTGTCATCCTTAATTAACAGAATTACCCCTCCAAGAGTTCCTAGTTTCCTGCCCTTCTGAAATGTCATGTATTTTTGGATATTCAGATCCCAGTCTTTGTCATTTTGCAGCCACATCTCTGTAATGGCTATCAGATCATACATATTTAATACTATTTGAGCTGAAGGTGCATCCACTTTGTCATGAATGCTGTACACAATCGAGTACAAAGATTTTATTATTTTTTCAAGCTTTTTATTTTTGATTTTGCAATCTCTCACCTTATCTGTGGATGCATTCTCAGGTTTGTATGCTCTGACTGTTTGTGTCATGTTCTGATTACTGTCACCCTTATTGCAATATTACTGTCTAGCCTCGTCCTCTCACTTCAGTTTATCACATGTTTTCTGACTTGATGCTTCATCCTACTATTTAATTAAAAGCCTTTACAACTACATTGGTCCCAGTCCACAGTGAAAATAATCTTGATAGGGCATCTCCCACTTTTCACAGAACTGGTGCCAATATCTTATGAATTAAAATTCATGTCACATACTGTTGTCTAATTTTGATTGCCTGATTCCAATTTGATCATGGGTCAGGAAATAATCCAGCGATTATTACCTTTGAGGTTCTGCTTTTTAATTTTGGTCCTGTCTCCTCTTATGTCTTAAGCAGGACCTCTTGTTCTACCTCGGTTGTTGGCGTCTGTAATGACCATGAAGTCTGGAACCACTGCTCACTTCCAATTCATTCCCATTTCACTGCAGAGCAGATGTGCTGGCTATTGGTGTTGGGAAGGTAACAAAACCTTCTTGCTCTTGGCTGTAGAGATATATATCCATCGCCCTGACCATACTGTCTCCTCCTACAACTACATTCCTATTAAATTCTCCACTTGAAAGACTTTCTCTACCAGCTTTCCCCGGTTAATTGGGTCATCCACTCTGCAGCCCCCCCCCTTTCATCTATAAAAAATGAAAGAATCTGAAACCTGTTGCAAGGCCTAAGGCTCCTGGACCTCGACATTCTCCATTGCCATGCCTACCTCACTGGCAGTCACACCTCCCAGTTCCTGACCAAATTAAATGAAATTAACCTAAAGGGTATACCTGCTCCTTTGGGAAAAAATGTTCAGGTAACATTCTGATGCATCACAGTGTCTACAGATTGGCCTCAAGCTGAACAACTCTGAGGTGAATTTCTTTGAATCCCAGCATATTAACCTTGAATTGCACTTACATCCACTAGCATTCACATACTGCAATCACAGCACATCACCTGCCCTGTCATCTTGAAGTGTCAATTCATTTACTTTCTAACTTATTCTACAATGAATAAGTTTTACTAATATTAGAAAATCTTACAATTGCTGATAAAATTAATACATTCATTAGTAATTTTGAAGAGGACATTAGAAAGGGAGTAGGGATCATCAACTGTAAATATGCAGCTCATGATGGTCCTCAGTACTTAATTGAACTCCCAACTCAAAGCTTTAGCTAATGCTCTCTCTCCATATCTTCTAACACAGAACATAGATTCAGAAGCAGGAATGGCTTTCTAGAATACTGTTTGAATAGTTCATCAATCATTTTCATGTTAATTGCTGTCTCATTCCAATTGGCTGCTATTGATTCTGTACAGTATTTGGTAATTTGTGTAAAGACCTAAAAAGACTGAAGTCTGTAGGAGGTGGCAACTGAAGGCTGTGGCCCTGTCTCCAAGTGCTTTGCAGCACCACGTTTGTGTGCTATGTCAATTGGACAGAAGAAGTATGTGTTGAGCGCATGTTGTGATCGATGTGATCAGTTCTCTTAGAATGCCACATTTTGTACCCATTAGCCTGGAATTAATCTTGAGCTAATTTTGAGCAGAAGTTGAGGGGCTGAAACCTGCAAATCAACTCAGCAGGTTGGAGTCAATCAACACAATTTAAAGAATAATTTTTGACTTCCAGGTTTTCATTTCCAAACAGCACAGCTGGAATGATGTGCACCTGCACCATCAGATTTCACATCTATTTAAAAGTGCAAAATATGAATGGAAGTGGGGGGCCTTCATGATACACTCTGCATGTAGACAAAGGGCAGGACCCACATTCCATGAAGCATCGCTAGTATTACAGCTAGGTGCAGTCAACAAATCTGACATACCCGTCCCCAGAAACGGAAGGAACTTATCACAGTCAATGGTTAGTCAGATAATTAACCGGAACATTCTGAAATGAAGATTGCATTTTTAAATTCATTTACGGAAAGAGGGCGTTGTTAGTCAGGCAGGCATTTATTACCTATTCCCGAAAATCCATAGGACAGTGAAAAGTCAACCACATTGCTGTGGGCCTGGAGTCACATGAGAGGTGAGGATGGTGGATTTTCTTCCCTAAAGGGCATTTGTGAACCAGACGGCTTTTTTTTTCTGACAATCGACAATGGATTCATTGTCATCATTAAGTTCTTAACCCCAGATTTTTACTGAATGAAAATTCACCATCTGCCATGGTAGGATTTGAACCCTTGTCCTTTTTTCCAGCAGGATCACAGGTTTACAGACACTGACGTACTTTTAAAGTTAAAAATGAAAATGTTGTAAATACTCAGCAGATCTGCCAGCATTTGTGGAGAGACAAACAAAGTCAATGCTTCAGGTCAATGACATATCATTGGAACATTGCAATCACTATTGTAATGAAGAAAAAGTGACATATGCTTGATGGCTGGTTGGAAAAAAATATATAAGGGAATATCTAGGAGTGCAGGGAAGGTAAATGGAACTAGGATATTGTTCATTGGTAACTTTACTGAATTTTTTTGGGACTTTTTTTGTGTTTTTACAACTCATTCAGGAGGAGTGAAGTGAATCCTCTTTTAACAACACTGCTGAGTTGATTATGAAAAAATTGAATTTAAAAGAAATAGATATTGCCAATCCAGTAAATATATGTTTTATTTGTTTATAGTTTGGCATAACAAATAAGCCAGCTATGTTTCGTAAATTAACAAATAGTTAGTTTCATTTTTAATCCTCACTCAGGACGTCATATCAAAATTAGCAAGATTTTAAATCTATCTATGTCCAGCTACCCAGTAATGCAAAAACAGCATGCACACAAACTCTGTCCCCCCACTACTACCCCACACATTCAAGGGAAAGGTAATGAAACTCCACAGAGTATCAGATCTTAAAATTTGGTAGAGTAGCAAGTAAAGTCAGAAGAGAAAATTTTCGAATAGCCTAAGGACCACTTTCCACTACTGGCACAATGATTTTGAACTGTCGCAGTAATTCTATAGTCATTGCTAAGAATAATTCTTTTATTCTCTTGGAAACAATGGTGTTGATTCAGAATTTTCCCTGATTAAATCTTCTTTTTCAGCTATAAAGTCTTTTGGTGGGCACAGCTGTTCCAGAGACAGAGAGGTAAAGCTTTGATCATTCTGTTCTACAGCAGTCTTTCTGGATGTTAATTCAAATACAATTACTATCTTTCACATCCAAAAGCTGGGTCATGTGACCTCTGTAAGCGCTCTATATAATTTACAGCTCTCAAAAAGCAGTTTGTCTCATTTACAAATGCAACATTTTGCCTGCTGTAGGCCAGTGTCCTTTGCTTTGAAAACTGTTTTTTTAATAAGCCCAACATATATGTATATTCAGCCAATGACATTTATAAACTAGCATTTTGGAGAACACTTTTATAACAGTGTGGATCTAAGAAAATAAAGCACTATACAAAAACTTTGCTTAGACATTTAATGAGGCAAAAGTCAAATGATTTCCACCCAATGCTACACTTTGCTCTGATGTTGAGTAGAATATTTTTTGAATTAATATTATGTTAGCTGGTTAATGTGTTCCAACTTGACTGAAACCAAATATATGATCGCATATGAAACTCTTGACTGATAGACATAAGATTTGAAAGACTTGTGATATTAGATCTGTCCATCAATAACATTGTTATTTTCAATGTATTATATTTAATTTAGTTTGGAGGCGGACTTTCTAATCCACCCCAACCTCAGCATTTGCCCTGTTCCTGCCTTGGGACTTCCTGCAGGCATAGGCCCTAACTCCAACCTATCCTTGCCACCTTGCCATGGATATTGACATTAAAAAATGACATGAGTCCCGTCTACTGCCTGGAGAAGAAAACTCTGGGTTACAAAATTAGCCCTTGGTCTTCATTATATTTTGGCTATCCAAAAAATTAGGAATCAGTTTTGGCCTATTGTAGGGCAAGCTTAATGACTAATGCCTTCATCTGTACAAACCGCTGTCCCTGCACACTTATGCTGATGTAATTTACAAAGCTGTTAAATTAAGCTTGCAGAAGTCATTGCTTTTGTCCTTTTTGATGTTAAGAGTACTGCTCTGCAATAATACTGCATCCACAATGCTTGGCATCATTGGATCTTTAAGGCAGCCAGTGTATTTTGCACAGCCACAAATCCATTTAGAGTTATATCTCTGGCAATCTACGCCAAGTCCAGACTGGGTTATGCCTTATTCACTATTTGCTTATTGTGTCCTCTGTTGGTGATAGGTATGTATTTTGACATAAATATAGAGGTAGAGCTCTTTGCTATGCTGCAGAGTACAGTTCAGCTTGTGTGTCGATCATTTATAGAATCATATACTATTTTGTATGCTTTTTACAAACCAACCAATAAAAATAAAATCACTATGGGCTTGCTATTTTATTTAGCTGCCTGTTGGTAGCCTTACTGGGAAATTCAGGTAGGCAGACAAGCCATTTCAATGACTAAATAACATTAAAACTTGAGCAAATAAGGGAAAGCCTATTACACATTACCTGTTTTTAATGTGTACAATATTGCTGTAATTCAGTTATTTTCTATATTCAGACCTCATGCTTTAGTGAAATCTTTAACAACATTATTCTCAGGTATGCATATAAACATTGCAATATCACTGCAGCTTCATTGTACATCATTAAATTAATTACATTTAGCAAATCTTAATTTGCTTTTCTGTAGGATGTATTATAGATCCATACTAAGCAGAACTGTTGAACATATAGAACATAGAACATAGAAGGATACAGCGCAGTACAGGCCCTTCGGCCCTCGATGTTGCGCCGACCGAATCCTACCTAACCTATACTAGCCCAATAACTTCCAAATGCCTATCCAATGCCCGCTTAAATGACCATAAAGAAGGAGAGTTCACCACTGATACGGGCAGGGCATTCCATGAACTCACAACCCGCTGTGTGAAGAATCTACCCCTAACATCTGTCCTATACCTACCACCCCTTAATTTAAAGCTATGTCCCCTAGTAACACCTGACTCCATTAGCGGTAAAAGGTTCTTAGTATCTACCCTATCTAAACCCCTAATCATCTTATACACTTCTATCAGATCTCCCCTAAACCTTCTCTTCTCCATTGAGAACAGCCCCAAGTGCCTCAGCCTTTCCTCATAAGATTTTCCTACCATTCCAGGCAACATCCTGGTAAACCTCCTCTGCACTCGTTCTAAAGCTTCCACATCCTTCCTATAGTATGGCGACCAAAACTGCACACAATACTCCAGATGAGGCCGCACCAGAGTCTTATACAACTGCAACATGACCTCAGGACTCCGGAACTCAATTCCTCTGCCAATAAAGCCCAGTACACCATATGCCTTCCTTACTGGTCCATGCAGCCAGTATTGTTTACCATTCTTTGCATGTACTGCCAGATAAACAGAACTAGTGCTGGCAATAACAATATAATAGTAATAGATACCAAGACACTGTATGTAATATTGATTCTTGCATTTGTGGCAATTTTGTAATTCATGCCTTCGGTGAGTAAAGAGGCAGCAGGGATTGAGGGACAAGTGAAGGACAAAAGGCAGGATATAGAATTAAATTAATGTTTCTTAGTTTACTAAGATAGCAATAGTGATCTGTTTCAAAGATCTATGTGGGGTCTTTTTTTTCCATATTTGAGAAACTGATTTGGGAAAATCAGCATTAAACCTAGTCTTTAATACCTAATCACTGGCCACTGCACTGTGATCTAGAATGTCAAAAACTGAAGGGCAAAGACAAGAACAAGAAGCAGGAAGATGTCTAACAAATGTAATTAAATGTAAATAAAAGTGAAGACAAAGTTTGGTAAAGAGAGATAAACCCATATTGGTAAACTTGATCATGAATAGGGATCAAAAGGTGTATTCACCTGAGGCTCAATTTCATCACTCCTGTGTCAATCGGACCTTTTAAAGAGCAGATTAATTTAGATGATCAGATCAGCATGGATGAGTTGGACCAAAAAGTCTGTTTCTGACCAACTCTATGACTCTAAGTCACTTGGAGTCTGATCTGCTATTTTAAATGTTGTCTGGTGGGAGGGCTATTGATATCTTTGCTGGCTGGTAAAATCTGCTGGACCAGAAAAGAACCAATTGGTAATACATTTTTGAAAGTACATTGGTTGCTTTGAGGGCTTTGAGGGGAGTAGCGTGTTCCATCCCACATTAAAAGCTTGGTCCTTGTTTGCCCTAGTTTCTTTCCAATACCCAGAAAGTTTCAGATGTTGTATGGGCGCTCAGTACATCTGCTCATCATGTTGTACAATCTCTCTGTTCTATTGCTCACTATGAGGTAGATCTGCAGCCACTATCCCCTTTCAGGTTCAGTGTGTTAGAAGAAAACTACTTGATGATCTAATGAGATGAAACTCTTGCCTTAAACAAATGCAGTTTATTGCATGGTAGCAACTTTATACAAATTAAACTGATGTGATAGACATTGTGACAAAGACTATGAAGAGGAGCTGGGATGTAGATTCTTCTTTGAGCTCCTTTGAGATCTTAAGCTGTTCTCCTCCCAAGTGTATATGACAGCTACATAGTGCATGGTGCTTAGGGCAGCTTTCAGTATATACTCTTTCAGACTCTTACACTTTTACATTCTGCGGGTGGCAGTTATTAAAATGTTGAAGCTAACCTGCTTTAGCTTTTGGACAGTAAGGCTGTTTTGCGTATCCTGTCCAAGACTTTAAATCAAGCGCTGAGATTTTAGGGCAGGTAGAAAGGAACTACAAAAGAGGTAAACAGAATGGTGGTGTTTATGAATGCATGAACATTAAATACAAAATCAGATTGGCAGTCTTCCATCAAATAGTCAGATTTGAGTCATGGAGGGCAACTACGTTAGGCCTCTCTCTCCTGGTGTGACTCAGGCCCTGACTCCAACATGGCAGTCTCTCTAGTTGTGCTGCACAGGAAGGCCCTGGCCTGAGGGGATTTACTAGCCTCTGGTTTCCGTCTTCTTGGCCAGGTAAATTTTTCATTTCTGCTCACCTTTCTAAATCCCCTTCCAGTTAGCCTCCAGAGATGTTGACTCTCCAGCATTAAAAGATCTCATTCTGACTGTCGGAGGTGGGTCCTGCTGAAGTCAGTAAGGAACCACAAGGTCACCTCAAGATGGAGGCATCCTCTGAAAACGTTTCACTTCTTAAAAATAAATTTCGGTCACAGCTGCCAGGCCCGCATTGTGGAAGAGCTGCACCGAAGGTCAGCTGCGTCAACATCACCCACCAGAAGCAGCCTCTCTTTGAGATGACTGGAGGCTGGAAAATGCTAATAGACTGACACATCACTTTGCGTATCCTGTCCAAGACTTTAAATCAAGCGCTGAGATTTTAAGGCAGGTAGAAAGGAACTACAAAAGAGGTAAACAGAATGGTGGTGTTTATGAATGCATGAACATTAAATACAAAATCAGATTGGCAGTCTTCCATCAAATAGTCAGATTTGAGTCATGGAGGGCAACTACGTTAGGCCTCTCTCTCCTGGTGTGACTCAGGCCCTGACTCCAACACTTGGCATGGCTGCTTCTGAGCCTGCGGCCACCATTTTTATGAAAACCCAGCCCACAGTTTCAGTGTGTTTATACAAGAAATGAAACATTTGAAAAAAGGGGAGAGAAGATTGAGTGGTGCCTAACTCTGTATTTAAAATTGTGAAAGGATTTAAGAGAGTAACTAGATTGTTTCCACTGGTTCATGAATGTGTTACTGAAACTTAATATATGATACATCAAAGAGAAGGTTAGAGGGAAGTTTATTCATGTAAGTGCGCTTGGAATAGTCAGTTCTTTATCAAAGTGGCTACTAAAACAGAGCCAATCATGGCATTGAAGAAGAAATTGCACTCGAAGAAGAATATTTAAGGATATTAGGAAATCGTTGAGAACTAAGTAGGAGAAAATAACTGGGATAAGAGGCCTCAGTGGCTTTAACAAAATTTATATGTTTGTTGTATCAGAATAATGCTTTCCTCAGCCTCCATATGTTTCTTGCTGTTAGAAAGGAACAATAAATAGATTAAACAGTTAACACTAAAACTGACCTTAATAATTTTTTGCTTACATTTTAAAAACCAGTTTTTCAACAACAAATTTGATTTATTTGGCATCTCTTAAAATGTTCTAAGACTTTTAACAGGAATCTTAGTGTTAGGCTGATTAGCCAAAAATCTGCAGTTGGAAAAATGTTGCAACCAGTTGTTAAGAAATAATAGCAGCACATTTGGAAAATAATAACTCAATCAGGCGGCGTGAGCAGGGCTTCATGAAAGGAAAATCAGGTTAGATTCATTCATTAGAATTTTTCAGCAAGTCTCAACCAGAGTAGATAGAGAGACACCCGTAAATGTGCTTTATTTGGACTTCCAGAGGTATGTGACAAGGGAGCTCTTAAAAGTTTAAGTCATAACTGAGGCTCATGGAATGGCTCAGTGGTTAGTAGTGCTGTCTCACAGCCCCTGGCACCTGGCTTCAATTCCAACTGGTTGTGTGGAGCTTGCACATTCTCCCCATGTCTGTGTGGCTTTCCTCCGGGTGCTCCACTTTCCTCCCACAGTCCAAATCTGTTCAAGGTACATGGATTAGCAATGCTAAATTACTCATAGTATCCAGGGGTGTGCAAATTAGTTGGATCAGCCATGGAAAATGCAGAGTTACAGGGATAAGGTGCGTCTGGGTGGACTTGATAGGCTGACTGGCCTGCTGCCACACCGTAGGAACTCTATGAGTCAAAGAGACTATGGTGTTGTAGGTGGTATATTGGCATAGAGAGAGGTTGGCTAATGAGCATTATGCAGGGAGTGGGGTTAAGGGGTTCCTTTTCAGGTTGGCAACCTGTGACCATGGTGATCAATGGTGGGACCATAACTGTTTTATAAAATATACTAAAGACATGGAGGAAGGAGGCAAATGTATTGTAGCCAGATTTGCAGGTGACACTACAATGGGTGGAAACCCAGATTAGTGAGAGGGATACAACCAGCTTACAGGCAGAAATTGACAGGTTAAGTTAATGGGCAAAAAGTTGCAAATTGGAATGGAATGTGGAAAAATGTTCATCTTGGAAGGAAAACAAAAGGACATTGTATTCTTTGAATGGAGAAAAACTGCAGCAAGCTGCAACCCAAAGAAACTTGGGATTACTTATATATGAAACACAGAAAGCTAATACACAAGTGCAGCAAGTAATCTGGAAGGCTAGTCGAATGTTGGTCCTCAAGGTACTGGTGTGACGCTGTCTGGAGTACTGTGAATAGTTTTGGTCCCCTTATTTAAGGAAATATATTCTTTTATTGCAGGCAGTTCAGACAAGGTTCACCAGGAAGATTCCCAGTATGGCAGGATTACATCATGAGGAACAAGTTGAACAGGCTGAGACTACTTATTGGAGCTTAGAAGAATGAGAGGTAATTTCATTGAAAGGTATAGGATTTTTAAGGGACTTGACAGGGCAAATACTGAGAGAATCCTCCCCTTCATGGGAGAGTCTCAGACCAGAGGGCATTGCCTAAGAATAGAGAGGTGCCAATTAAGATTGAGATAAGGAAAAAATTCTTCTTCCAAGGGTTATGAGTCTTTGGAACTCCTAGCCACAGAGAGCCATGGGAGGAGAGCCTTTGTGTATATTTAACACTGATATAGTTAGATTATTAAGAATCAAACATTATATGAAGATAGATAGGCAAAAAAATGGGATTGCTGATAATAAGCCAGGGATTAGGAAAAGATAGATAGCTGATAATGGAGACTCTAGGTTCTGTCTCCAACCTATCTGCTTATTCCTTACCTACCAATGCCCCTCCACCCCCTGTCATCAAAATGAATATCACTTTTTCTTAGATCTTATCAGTTCTAAAGAAGGGTCACAGGAGTCGAAATACTAATTCTGTTTCTGTTTTCATGGATACTGCCAGACCTATTGAGTTTCTCCAACCATTTCTGTTTTTGCTTCAGACTTCCAGTCTTCACAGTTCTTTGTTTTATTTTGGGCAACACTAAGAATCTCAATCATGACAACCAACTGCCAACATTGGCACCACTGGTGCCATCCAATACTGGCTACTCTGTCACCTTTCTGTTCTTCATGAATAACCGAGAGACAGATTAATAAATCTTAACTTGTAACGTTTTGGACTTAAGTCTTACTTCTACTCTAGCATTGCTATTTCTTGTGTTTAGTAATTTAGCATTTCGGAAACTCATTATTTTTGTTAATTGAAGGAAGCCTGTTAAACTCAAGAAAGCTTTTTCAACATAAGTTCATCTGATACTAGGAGCAAGGTAAGAGATTGTTATTAGACCAACCTTGTTGTGACCAATCAAAGTGGAAGTTGGATAATGAACGGGAGCCAGTTTATCCTTCCTCACTCTGGAGCTTTAACAATTTAAAGCACCCATCCAGAATTGTAACAAATTGCTCGTGGTACCAGTAACTATCTTCCAGGAAGAAAATTCAGGAGATCAAGGGACTTCCAGATAAGGTCACGGACACGTAACAATGTCGACATAAAACTACAACCTCTGCAAAGGATATCCAAGAGATAAAAGATCTTCCAGCAGAGAACTGATCAACAGAGCAGAATCCAGACCAACAATCCTTAAATTAGAAACCCAACATTCCTCCTAGTCCAAAGGGTTTGAATTCTGAGACCACTGTGAAATGTCCAGACCACCAGCATTTCTGGAAAATGAGTCTTGGGATGTGATGGAGAAGGGGTAGTTGTAAGTGTTACATAGTTGATTGTATAATGAATTAACTATGGGGGAAAATGTTACATTGGCTCTGAAGGGATTAGTGATCATGTTACATTGGTTCTGCTATTCTACTGATGCCACACATGATGCATGGATGGAGACAGTGAGTGGGAGGCCGACAGGAATAAATGGGATAGTCAAGTGTAGAGTTAATAAATGCACAGATGAAGGTTTCTGCAACTGGTGAGCTGAAGTAGCAGGAGAGATGGGAAATGTTACAAAGGTGAAAATACACAGTTCTAGTACTGGAGTGGATATACAATTGGAGCCTTATTATCAGGTAAAACCTGACAAGCTTTACAATGTAGCTTTTCTCATTTTTTGCCTTTTTTAAATTTACTTTTCTGGAAATGAGTTCATGAATTAACATCTGTCTGCCAAAATCTGCTGTCAACTGTGATTCTGTGTATGCATCACGTGAATAACTGACTCATAAGGACACTATAAAAATATATGGTATATGTTTCATGAGTTACTGTGTGCTTTTTAATATAAAAACATAGCTCAGCCGCAGTACTGAAAATAAAACAAAGAGCGACATGGTGATTTTTTTTATCTTTCAAACAAAATAGGGCCAAAGCTGAGCATCTAACAAAGGCTATAAAGTATGCATCGCTATTTTAGTAGGAGAAAGCGAGGACTGCAGATGCTGGAGATCAGAGCTGAAAATGTGTTGCTGGAAAAGCGCAGCAGGTCAGGCAGCATCCAAGGAGCAGGAGAATCGACGTTTCGGGCATGAGCCCTTCTTCAGGATGAAGGGCTCATGCCCGAAAAGTCGATTCTCCTGTATAGCTATTTTGGTGTCTGAAATGTGCAAAATTGAATCCAGCACTTTGTGTCATTTGGGAATTATTGATACTGCGAAACATGGTGGAAGAGAATTGCTACATTTGGCAATCATTTTAACAAATGTAAATTTCCATTGTGTATTTAGTTTGTTTGAGCATTGACATTTAGAAGCAATTCTGTTTCTATTTCTCCTAACAATCCTTGACAATGCAAGGCAAAGATGTCAATTATTGCTACAATAAAATGATGGAACTTACAGTACTAGAGTACTGACTTTCACTCGAGTTTCCAGCACAGTCAGTTCCAGATCAGTTATTTGACTGTGAATTGCAAGGTACATATGTTTGATGGCATATGTCATACCTCCACTGGTGGATATTAAGGCTTTTCTCTGGATTGTTAATTGGAGTGTGGCATTAGTATACCACAATCAGTTTTCAAATAGAAGCTAGGAGAAATATGTTAGATTTATAAAACAAAAGGAAAAAAAAAGCATTTATGGCTGTGCACATATTGGAAATAATTGAGTCCTAATTTATATTCCGAAGTCTATTTGGGTTTTCCAGGGAACTTGTGCACCATTGTACCTGTTTGTTTGAAATGAATTCCATTTCCTAACCATTTCCAATGTTTGCTTGATTGTCTCTCATTTGCACTGTAAACAACCAAAGTAATAATGAATTTAGTCATGAATTATTTCAAAGAGGATTACTAACTTGGAATAACTTCAAACTATTTATTCCAAAACAGCGAATAAATCCATCAATTGAACCTTATTGTTTGGTGAGGGTAAACGCTATATTATGTATTTTTTCACAAATACCTTATAAGTGTATGTTCCTTCAAGGTCCACGTGTCTACTGTGAATGAAGATAGACACATTCTTGTCTAATTATAAGAATCTTTTGTAGTAAACAAGACATAATTGATTGTAATAAAAACAGAAGTTGGCGCAAAAGCTTAGCAGGTCTGGCAGCATTAGTGAAGAGAAATCAGAGTTAATGTTTCAGATCCAGTGACCCTTCCTCAGAACCAGTTCTGAGTATATCCCACTGTGATGAATTCCTCACCTTTGGCAAGTGGAAGAATCAAACATTCATTGACCTAGAGAGGTGCCATAGTGGTGTGGTACCTTGTTAAGCCGAGGATGATAGCATCAGAAAACTCACTAGGTCTCGCGGAGAGAAACCCTCCATGAAATCCATCAAAAATGACACTTAGCTGAAAAATGTGTTGCTGGAAAAGCGCAGCAGGTCAGGCAGCATCCAAAGAGCAGGAGAATCGACGTTTCGGGCATGAGTCCTTCATGAGCCCCCCTGAAGAAGGGCTCATACCCGAAACGTCGATTCTCCTGCTCTTTGGATGCTGCCTGACCTGCTGCGCTTTTCTAGCGACACATTTTTCAGCTCGGATCTCCAGCATCTGCAGTCCTCACTTTCTCCTAAAAATGACACTTAGCCAATTTCACAGCCCAAAGAGTAAATTTATTAATTACTACACTTGAGAAGAAATCCTAACACAACACCCATCCATAGCGATTAGAAATAAGAAATGAGTCTAAAAGATAAAAGTAAAATAAAAAGGTTATGCAGATCATTCTCTGAATTGTTCCTGAGGAATGGAAAGTGGAATGTTGTTACTGCTGCAGTTGAAGTTACTGCTGGAATTAACTATGATAGTTGAACATCAGTTTCACAATCCTTAGTTTTGTGGGTTGGTTACGATTCCCTAATTCTGGATCCTTTCAATCATGTTTGAATTCCAGCTTTCAGACTGTGAGAGTTTCCTTTTTACTGGTCTGCAGCACCCAGAGTGAGATAGTATATTCCTGAACCTGCAAGATTTGATAGTTCTTCACTCATGACCTTCATAATATGCTAATGCTGGAACCCACTCTAAATCACAAAAGTGTTCAACTCAATAGCACACTTAAGTGCAGTTGGAGCTAATGTTTTACCCTGCCCTTGTGTATTCTATAAAAGGAAGACAGAAAATGTGTCAACGGTTTGGAATATAATCTGCAGGAGGTGATCACTGTCCAGTGTGTCTTTACTTGCCTCCTCTGCCATTTGAAGAATTTTTGTTTGAATTTCGCTTTGCACATGTAAGTGTGAAATTCTGCGGGCCTCACTTCAGATCACCACTTAATTTAGATGGGCAGCTCTTTTTGACTGTATTAGACCTCTTGAAAAAATACTTTGGAAATACAAATTTAAAATGTCCACAGCACTTTGTGTTCTGACTCGTCCTCGTGACAACTTGCATTCAAATAGCCCTGCCTCCTCCCAACCCACCTCTGGGAAAACCAGTATGTGTTCACTTCTGTCGGAAAGTGTGGTGCCGGAAAAGCATAGCCGGTCAGACAGCATCCGAGGAGCAGGAGAGTCCACATTTCAAGCATAAGCTCTGCATCAGGAGCATCAACTCTCCTGCTCCTTGGATGTTGCCTGACTGGCCGTGCTTTTCCAGCACCACACTTTTCGACTTTGATCTCCAGTATCTGCATGTCTATCCCTGTGTTCACCTCTGTGCATGTTCCCCCCTCCATTCCAATCAGGATCTAAACATCCAGTACAGGGTGTAAAAGTGAACAATACAATCCAGTGGTATCATCTAAGGCTCAAAGCAAATGTTTTTCTTTCTGGACTGGAGACCTGCGGGTGTACACATTGCTTTCGGAAGATTCCAGTACATAGCCTGTGCTACTAATCTAGAAGGAAAACAGTAGAACCGGTGAATAAAACATGGTCTCACTCATCTTGTATACTTCAAAATGGAGGCCCAATATGAGCAGGACATCCATTTCCCATTCATTGCTTTTATTTTACTTTTTATTCCCTTTAACACTGCAGTGCTGTTGAAAGTGGTATCTTTCAGATGAGGCATTAAATCATGGTCTCAGGCAGATGTAAGAGATCCCTGTGGCATGATAAGCAGGAGAATTCTCTCAGCATCCCGTCCATTATTTATCCCTTAATCAGCACCTCAAACAGTAATGGTAATTTATGACATTTCTATTTATGGGCCTTTTGCTGTATACATTAGTTCCTGTAGAAATAATACTTTTTTGGCTGTGAAGTGCTTTTGGATGTCCTTAGGTCATGAAAAGTGTGATATAAATGTGTTTTTTTCAAATCTAAACCCCTAAACATCAAGACCGCCACATACATAAGTAGTAACTATTGAAAATCAAAGTAATCTAGAAGTGTGAGAAGATTCTGGTTAATACTTTATACTTAAAGCTTAATCTGAAGGGATATAATGACCTATAGTAAAGGAAACAAAAAAAGGAAGTTGTTAACATGAACGATCATATTCTGTAAAATTACCTTTACAAGAACCTGATGGTCTCTGATTCAATGACTGCTTCATGTTGCTACTCTCAAAGTATTCATGGAGGATAATTTCACCTATCTCTTGTCTCTTGCACACTCTCAGGTCTTCCAGATGCTTAAGGATATAATTGAATCTGACAACTGCCATTTACTCCATGGATCTGACCATTTATCTTGGTCTTTGTGACATGCCAGTTGTTTCTCTGCCTGCTGCTACCACCTTTCTGGCACTTTCACTGTTTCTGTTTACAAAACCAATTATTTGTGGTCCAGTAATCTAAAGTTATAGATGAGTTGCTCTCAACTAATAAAATACAATCAAGCTGATTGTAGTTTATGCAAGAGTCAATGATGTTCTTAATCATTGGCTGGAAGTTACCCTCAGAATGTCACACTGTCAGAAGTGGATTTTTGAGATATTTACCTTGAGCTTTCCTCCCACCCACACGATTGTCCACCAGAACTCCATCTTTCCTAATGAAACCTTGGGCAGATACTTTTAGCTGCTCCTCTGGGTACCAGTAGAAAACTTGATTGCGAAACTTAATTGAGTTGGTTTCCTGATGGTGGGTTATGGTTTTGCATTTTAAGTTTTGAGAATCTTTTGGACAGGTCGGTTTTTCAGACCTTCATGATTTAACATTCGTTAGCAGGTGTCATAACTACCCATTAACACTCCAGTCCACTTTATTTGCATTTATTGATGCAATATTGTTTTCAAAAGGTAAAATACAAGAGTCTTTACCAATCTAATAAATTTGCTTTGATTTATTGTTGTCACACGTATTTAAGTACAGTGAAAAGTTTTGTTTTGTATGCAGTAGGTAGGTGAGCCTGCAGCATGGATAGGTACCTGGGACATTGATGTTGTGGCCATTTCGGAGACATGGATAGAGCAAGGTGAGGAATGGATGTTGCAGGTTCCAGGGTTTAGATCTTTCATTAAAAACAGGCAAGGCGGTAAAAGGGGGGAGGTGTGGCCTTGTTAGTCAAAGATGGTATAATGGTGGTTAAGAGAACTTTTAATGAGGACTCGTCTGCTGAGGTAGTGTGGGCTGAGGTTAGAAACAGGAGAGGAGAGGTCACACTGCTTGGAATTTTATAGACCTCTGCAGAGTTCAAGGGAGGTGGAAGAGAGGATTAGCAAAATTATATTGGGTAGGAGTGAAAGGAACAGGGTGGTCATCATGGGGGACTTTAACTTCCCCAACATTGACTGGAAATGTCTAGTATGTCGGATGGATCAGTTTTTGTCCAATGTGTACACAAGGGTTTCCTGACACATTATGTCGAAGGGCCGACAAGAGGGGAGGCCACACTGGATCTGGTGCTTGGTAATGAACCAGGCCAGGTGTTTGATTTAGTTGTAGGTGAGCACTTTGGAGAGACTGACCATAATTCAGTTACATTGAGTTTAGCGATGGAAAGGGATAGGTACATGCCACAGGTCAAGAGTTATCGATGGGGGAAGGGCAATTATAATGTGTTTAGGCAAGAATTAGGATGCATAGAATGGAGTAGCAAAATGCAGGGGATGCAGACAATGGAAATGTGGATCTGGTTTAAGAAACAGATATTGAGTGTCCTTGATAGGTATATCCCTGTCAAGCAGGGAGGAAGTGATAAGGTAAGGGAACTATGGTTTGCAACAGAAATTGTATCTCTTGTCACAAAGAAGAAGGAGGCTTATGTGTTGATGAGGCAAGATGGTTCAGATGAGGCGATGGAGAGTTACAGATCAGCTAGGAAGGATTTAAAGAGAGAGATAAGAAGAGCAAAGAGAGGACATGAGCAGTCTTTAGCAAATAGAATAAAGAAGAACACTAAAGCTTTCTATAGGTATGTGAGGAATAAAAGGATGATTAGGGTAGGAATAGGGCCAGTCAAAGACAGAAGAGGGAAATTGAGTGTGGACCCTGTGGAGATCAGAGAGGTGCTAAATGAACATTTCTCAACAGTTTTCACTCAGGAAAAGGAGAATATTGTTGAGGAGAAGAATGAGGTATGAGGTATTAGACTAGAAAGGATCGAGGTTAGTTACAAACAGGTATTATCAATTCTAGAAGGAGTGAAAGTAGACAAGTTACCTGGGCTGGATGGGATTTATCCGAGGATTCTCTGGGAAGCTAAGAAGGAGATAGCAGAGCCTTTGGCTTTGATATTTGTGTCATCATTGCCTACAGGTTTGGTACCAGAGGACTGGAGAATTGCAAATGTTTTGCCCTTGTTCAAGAAGGGCAGCATAGATGACCCAGGTAATGATAGACCAGTGAGCCTTACTTCTGTTATAGCTGAAAACGTGTTGCTGGAAAAGCGCAGCAGATCAGGCAGCATCCATGGAGCAGGAGAATCAACATTTCGGGAATGAGCCCTTCCCGAAATATTGATTCTCCTGCTCCTTGGATGCTGCCTGACCTGCTGCGCTTTTCCAGCAACACATTTTCAGCTATGATCTCCAGCATCTGCAGTCCTCACTTTCTCCTTACTTCTGTTATAGGAAAGATTTTGGAAAGGACTAAAAGAGATAAGATTTATAATCATTTAGCAAGCAATAATTTAATTTTCAGATAGTCAATATTGTTTCATCAAGGGTAGGTCATGTCTTACAAACCTCTTGGAGTTTTTTTGAGAAAGTGACTAAGATGAGGGTAGGGCAGTTGACGTGATATACATGGACTTCAGTAAAGCCTTTGATAAGGTTCCACATGGTAGGCTGTTGGAGAGAATGCAGATGCATGGAATTGAGGGTGATTTAGCAGTTTGGATTAGAAACTGGCTTTCTGAAAGAAGGCAGCGAGTGGTGGTTGATGGAAAATATTCAGCCTGCAGTCCAGTTACTAGTGGTCTGCTGCAAGGATCTGTTTTGGGACCACTGCTGTTTGTCATTTTTATAAATGACTTAGATGCAGGCATAGGTGAATGGATTAGTAAATTTGCTGACAACACTAAAGTCGGTGGAGTATTAGACAGTGTGGAAGAATGTTACAGGTTGCAGAGGGACTTGGATAAACTGTAGAATTGGGCTGAAAGGTGGAAAATGGAGTTCAATGCAGCTAACTGTGTGGTGATGCACTTTGGGAAGAATAACAGGAAGGCAGAGTACTTTGGTGGCAAGAACAGGAAGGCAGATTATCACCTAAATGGAATCAATTTAGGTAAAGGGGCAGTACAAAGAGATCTGGATGTTCTTGTACACCAGTCAATGAAGGTAAGCATGCAGGTACAGCAGGTAGTGAAGAAGGCTAATAGTATGCTGGTCTTCATAACAAGAGGGATTGAGTATAGAAACAAAGAGGTTCTTCTGCAGCTGTACAGGGCCCTGGTGAGACCACACCTTGAGTACTGTGTGCAGTTCTGGTCTCCAAATTTGAGGAAAGACATTGTGGCTATTGAGGGAGTGCAGCGTAGCTTCATGAGGTCAATTTCTGGAATGGTGGATTACCTTACACTGAAAGACTGGAGCGACTGGGCTTGTATACCCTTGAGTTTAGAAGACTTGAGAGGGGATCTGATTGAGACATATAAGATTATTAAAGGATTGGACACTCTGGAGGCAGGAAACATGTTTCCGCTCATGGGTGAATGCCGAACCAGAGGTCACAGCTTACAAATGCTGGGTAGACCATTTAGGACAGGGCTGAGGAGAAACTTCTTCACCCAGAGAGTGGTGGCTGTGTGGAATGCTCTGCCCCAGAGGGCAGTGGAGGCCCAGTCTCTAGATTCATTTAAGAAAGAGTTGGATAGAGCTCTCAAGGATAGTGGAATCAAGGGTTATGGAGATAAGGCAGGAACAGGATACTGATTAAGGATGATCAGCCATGATCATATTGAATGGTGGTGCAGGCTTGAAGGGCAGAATGGCCTACTCCTGCATCTATTGTCTATTGTCTCTTGTCTATTGAAAGATTCTTGGTAGTGTGGATGTGCAGAGGGATTTTGGAGTCCATGTACATAGATCCCTGAAAGTTGCCACCCAGGTGGATAGTGCTGTTAAGAAGGCATACGTGTGTTAGGCTTCATTGGTAGAGGGATTGAGTTCCGGAACTGCAATATCATGCTGCAACTATACAAAACGCTAGTGCGGCCACACTTGGAATATTGTGTACAGTTTTGGTCCCCATATTTTGGGAAAAATGTGGAAGCATTGGAAAAGGTGCAGAGAAGATTTACTAGGATGTTGCCTGGTCTGGAGGGAAGGTCTTATGAGGAAAGGCTGAGAGACTTGAACCTGTTCTCATTGGAAAGAAGAAGGCTAAGAGAGGATTTGATAGAGATATACAAGATGATCAGAGGATTAGATAGGGTAGACAGTGAAAGTCTTTTTCCTAGGATGATGACGTCAGTGTGTACGAGGGGACATAACTACAAATTGAAGGGTGATAGATTTAAGACAGATATCAGAGGCAGGTTCTTTATGTAGAGAGTGGTAAGGGCCTGGAATGCCCTACCTGCTAATGTAGTCAACTCAGCCACATTAAGGAGATTTAAATAATCCTTAGATAAGCACATGGATGATTTTGAGGTAGTGAAGGGGGACGAACTGAGAATAGTTCACAGGTTGGCACAACATCGAGAGCCGAAGGGCCTGTTCTGCGTTGTATAGTTCTATGTTCTAAGGACAGGCAGATCATAACATACAGAACATACAAATTATAGGATGTTTAGACAGAGCAAGGCTTACAAGGTTATGGCTGCGTAGGAGGTGTACAAGGGCAGGATCATTTTTTAATATGAATAAAATTGATGTACCTGGTGAGATAGATTTCTTCCTCCAAGTTTTGATGAATCCAAACTTTCCTGTGTCAGCATAACCAAGCCATTTTCTTTACAGTTTACTATAATGGTTAATGTCTGTCAATGTTAACCAGTTCACAAAAAATATCAGCCATGTGCAATCTTGCTTGTTATATTTAAATGCTTACTGTGTAAGGGGTGAAGGGTTCACTAGCTTGCAGAAATAAAGCTGAAACCAACAAACCGGACTGGGACAGGCACATGAGTCTTCAATGGAAATTAGTCTGAAATGAAAAGGTGGCTCTACTGAAAAGGTTCACAGAAAGATGAGATGGATGGAAAAGGAACATTAGGGAATGAATCTTAAAGGGCACAATTGTCCAGCAGTACTGGAAGGATCCTGGGAATGGTTGGAGCAAACTGGAATGAAATTATGTAGCTGGAATAAGACTAATATGGGAAAGGGAGATAGGGAAGGGTGGGAGCTTCACATTTAGTGTTGGGAACACAATGGGTAATGAGGTGTACTGTGGGGTAAATGAGCAGATTAAGAAAAAACAAGGAGAAGAAGTCAGGATGAAAACTGCAAACAGAACCACAGACATAAGGCTCAAGGGGCTGCAGCTGAAGGCAAGCAAGCAGAAGATTTAGTTTGGGAAAATAGGTGTCTCCAGTTTTGTTGAGAACTATACTGAAAAGAGGTGAGCAAAAGACATTGCAGCTACTTGCAGAAGAGAGAAAGTCAATACTGCAAGTGTCTTTGCATAACTAGGGAAACTATCACCCTATATCTGCCAACTCCTATAGGCAGATCTGCAGTCATGAGACTTGGGAGGAAATGATATCCCTGTGGCACTGATTTTCACTGTGGTTTTGAAATTCCTTATGTCCAGCTCCTTTGAAAGCTCAATGAGGGTCAAGTATGGTATCTCCTAATCAAAATCCACAAGTACATTTGTGAATTCACCAATGCCCTTTACAGGAAAGCAATACAATTTGTCCAGTTCATCACTCACCTAGTCATCCAAGATGTCTCAGCTGGTGTATTGGCAGCCTTCACTTGGCTTCCTTAGTCATAGGAACCATCAACTGTATGCATATTTCCCAAACTAGCTATATGCTCTCATTTCCCATGAGTAATGCTATAGGAAATTTCCTATGAAACAAAAGTAACTACTAATTCCTAATTCAAAATAATTTAATCGCAAATACTTCTCTTCACTTTAAATTGTTGCACATTATTAATGTTGTCGATCTTGTTAAAAATAATTGTTTGGTTCACACATATTTATTTATAAGATCACCTAACACTTTCAATTGATGTTGTGGCCCATAAAATGCATTAATTACCACATCAAAGTATAAAAACAGCTATTTTGATGTTAACAAATAAAATCAAACATCTGTTTTCTTTTTCACTGAGAAGGCAAAACACTACTTTAAAAGAATCTGCTACGTTTGTCATCTGTGATCAATTTAAGTTTGAACCAGATCAGCTGTGGTTTTATAAACTTGCTTTCTGAATACGGGCATTTTTTCTTAGGTCTCAATGAATGCCTGCAGAGCTTATGGTGTTGTTGGTCATATTTGAGAATCAATTTGAATAATCAGTCCGGTAACAGATGTAGTTGAGCAGGCTTCTATCTTGGATGGCATTGAATTCCTAATATTGGTGTGGCTGCAGCTGTGGAGGTGAGTGGTAAATATTCTTGCTGTAATCGAGTAGATAGTAGAGAAGAAAAAGACTGCCACTTGTTTCAGGTTAGCTTATCTCTGCCCTGTTCCCGTGGTGAAATGCCTGTCCTAGTTAAGTTTTTCTCAATGAGGAAATGATTCTAACAAGTCTGGTCCTGGGGGACTTGGCATTAGTGGCACAATTAAAGGTCAGGGAGACATTATTTGGATTCTTTGAGTTGGACAGCAAAGAGGCGCTTCATTATTGAGTAGTTGTAAATTGAGTGGAATAAGGGATGTGCTAATGGTGGAGATGAGAGTTCATCTTCACAAGAACTGTGGGTCATTGTGCCGATGTGGCTTCACCACATAGGCAATTCACCACATTGTTCCTGCTGCACAAAGGAAAAAGGTCAGGTCTTTTCCAAGACTGCACTTAGCATCCAGTACTTTGCTGACTCACAGTCATAATTTCCTCGCCCTAACCACTAAGCAGACTTGCACCATGATCTAGTCTAAATGCTGTGTTTTTATCTCAGAGTAAAGTGTCTGTGTAATACTCTCCAGGTTGCTCAGCATGTCAGCACCTTGGACTTCAACTTAACAAGGGTTGCAGACAAGTTGTGGGAGGGAATCCTGAAGGACAGGATTTACATGTGTTTGGTAAGGCAAAACCTGATTCGGGATAGTCAACATGGACTTGTGCATGGTATATTGTGTCTCATGAATTTGATTGAGTTTTTTGACGAAGTATTGAAGAGGATTGATGAAGCAAAGCAGTGGACGTGATCTATCTGGACTTCAGTCAGGTGTTCAACAAGGTTCCTCATGGCAGACTGGTTAGCAAGGTTAGATCACATGGAATTGCAGAAAAGAACTAGCTATTTGGATACAGAACTGGCTTGAAGGTAGAAGTCAGAGGGTGGTGGTGGATGGTTGGATGGTTGCTTTTCAGAGTGGAGATCTATGATTAGTGATATGCCACAAGAATCAGTTCTGGGTCCACTGCTTTTCATTATTCGTGTAATTGATTTGGATGTGAACTTAGAAGGTCTAATAAGTTTGCAAATGACACGAAAATTAGAGGTGTTGTGGTCAGTGAAGAAGGTTAACTCAGAGTACAATGGGATCTTTATCAGATGGGCCAATGGGCTGAGGTTAGCAGATAGAGTTTAAGTTAGATATATGTGAGGTGCTGCATTTTGAAAAGGTGAATCAGGGCAGGATTTATACACTTAATGGTAAGATACTGGAGAGTGTTGCTGAACAAAGAGACCTTGAAGTGCATGTTCATAGTTCCTTGAAAATGGGGTCACAGGTTGATAGGATAATGAAGAATGTGTTTGATATGCTTTCCTTCATTGGTCAGTACATTGAGTATACAAGTTGGCAGATTATGTTGCACCTGTCCAGTCATAGGTTAGGCCACTATTAGAATACTGCGTGCAATTCTGGTCTCCCTGCCATAGGAACAATGTAGCAAAACTTGAAAGGGTTCAGAAGTTATTTGCAATGATGTTGCCAGGGCTGGAGAGTTTGAGCTTTAGGGAGAAGCTGAATAGCTTGGGATTATTTTCCCTGGAGCATCAGAGTCTGTGAGGTGACCTTATAGAGGTTTACAAAATCATGCAGGGCATGGATAGGGTAAATAGACAAGGTCTTTTCCCTGGGGTGGTGGAGTCCAAAACTAGAGGGCATAGGTTTAAGGTGAGAAAGGAAAGATTTAAAAGGAACCTAAGGGGCAACATTTTCATGCAGAGAATGGTGCATGTATGGAATGAGCTGCCAGAGGAAGTGGTGGAGGCTGGTATGATTACAGCATTTAAAAGGCATTGGGATGGATATGGGCCAACTGCTGGCAAATGGGTTTAGATTTATTTAGGATCTCAGGTCAGCATGGATGAGTTGAACTGAAAGATCTGTTTCTGTATGGCTCTATGATTTGTTGTGGAGTCCAATAATCAAGACATAAAGTTGGATGGAAACCCTTCTGCACCCCCCACCCCCAGGTGATCTGAGTTCAACCAAAATATATGGAAGTCAAATTCTGAATGTATCAAAATATTGTGTCACACAATTGCATCAAATTGTATCAGATTCTCTCAGCCTATTTAAATTGTTCACATTTTATTCCTTCAATGTGAATTTTTGCATAAGACTCAATACAAGCATTGAGATATTTGAAACCGATTTGTCACGATTATTTCCATATATTTGCATTAGTGTGCTGACATTTTCTGTAAAATAATTTGACATTATTAAGTTCTTTCAAATGCAGTGGCATATGTTCACTTGAACATGTTGCTGTGCCTTGCCTGTTATGTTATTGAATCTGTCAAAGTACAGTCAAAATGTATTTGTTACTGTGTCTACATCTGACTTAAAAGTAGCTAAAGAGAAAGAAGTTTATTTAATAACATCACAATGAAGAATTCCAATTATTCCTGCTGTTTTATTTTTGTTTGTGTAGCATATAAATTCACAGCAGGAAAAGTGGTCACCTCTTCTGTTCTCTGTACCTTCTCTCTGCATACAGATTTTTTGGGTTTCCTTGTATTGTGTGCTTCTTCTGAATTGTCTATTGGAGTTCTTGGAGACTTCCTTACATTGATGCTGTCTAATTATTCTCCATGCACCCCACCCACTCCCTTCCCCATTCTCTTTGCATTTATTCTGTTCAAAACCTTTCATCACTCTAAAGATTTCATTTGGCTCATCTCTCAGACTTTCTAAAGAGAAAAAAAGAAACAGACTGCCCATTTTTTTCTGATATGTACCCTCACGTATTTCAAGTATCATCCTTGTAAACTTTCTCTGAACCCTCCAGTGTCTTTAAATCCTCTTTGATAATCTGACAATCAGCATTGCAGTACCATAATTGTGATCTGACCAAGATTCAATACAAGTTGAGGATGACTTGCCTATTTTTCAACTCAATCATGTTAAAAATAAAGCCGAGTACTTGGGCTTTTCTTCATATAGCCTTGCTAACCAATGATGCAGTGATTGATGTGTTTGTACTCTGAGATCCCTTTTTGTTCAAACCCCATCAAGACGTGTACTTTCAAGTTAAAAGTGACCTTTCTATTTTTCCTATTCTCACCCTTTACCAAGAGGTGCTCCCTTCCATTTATCTGTGTTGTGTTTCATTCTGTAAGTTTATTTATAACCTCCTTTAATTTGTTGTAGTCCTCTTCAGTATTAACTATCCTGCACCTGCAGCCTCAAACCTACAACTTTGTGTCATCCACAAATTGAGAAATTGTATTTTTGATTCCAAAATCTAAATTGTTAATGTAAATTGTGACTAGTCGTGGTTACAGCTTTGATTCTTGTGGAACATATCTTCACATCTGTCACTATGAATAACTACCGCTTGGGGCCACTCTCGGCTCTCAATCCATTCTGCCATTGGTCATTGCCATTTCCCAGTTTTCTCTGGGGCAGCATGATCACAGAGTTGTTAAGGTGCAGAAGGAGGCTATTCAGCCCACCATGGCTCTTCAAATGAGCATCATTGCTAAGTGCCAACTGCTTTTCACCATAGCCTAGCAAATTATTTCTATGGGAATAATCAATGCCCACTTGAATGTCTCAGAATCTGCCTCCAACTCACTTCTAGGCAGCGCAATCCAGACCCTAACTATGCGCTATATGAAAAAAAAAGCTTTTCTCACGGACATTACATTTGCATGCATTACCTGATCTTATTGCTAGTCCACAATTGCTCAAACAGTTTTGACAGAAGTTTCTAAAGCATTAATCTTTATTCTCCACAGATGCTGTCTGATCTGCAGAGTGTTTTGGGCATTTTCTGTTTTTATTTCACATTTCCAACAAATTGTTTGAAGTTATTAATATGATTTTGAAATACCCTGAGCTGCCATCATGTTATGGAGTAAATGCTAAAACTATCAGTTACTCAAGTGACAGCAACTTTAGAATGTGTTGATCCGACTTGCCTATTGCTTGTTTTCCTATTTAACTGGAGGTGAGGTGTTGCTGTCAGCAAACATGCCAGTAAACCAATGTTACTATTACCACTGTAATCGATTCTCTAATGTTATTTTGTTTTAATGTTCACCTCTAGCTCTAAACCCATATTTACAGTCAGATACAAAGTGAGATTGAATTTTCATTGAGGTTGCCCACTGTTTTCCCAGATGTTCTGTAGATGTTCATTTGATCATCAACAGAGCAATGCATTTTTTTTAATGTAGCCCTTTCTTCAATATTAAAGAAATACCATGACCTGATGAGGAAAGCTGCAGAAGTGATTTGTGAATTCTGCAGTCACTTATTTCCTCCCAACTGATATGACATTCGCTGCTTTAGAAGTTGCATTTAATCAATTATGATATTTTTACAGTAGAACAATAAAATAAGACAATATTTTACTTGATAATTGACCAAACCTTTTTGAGAAGTTGCCATTTAAATTATATTTTAATTTCACCTTTGGAAAATAGCCAACAATTAAATTTTTAAAAGTTAAAAGGCACTTTATTCAACTTACAAATTAAAGGTGGGTCAGTATGACCAGAGGACACTGATTTCAGGTGATTGCCAAAAGAACCAAAGCTTTTGTGAGAAAGAAGAATTGGCACAGCGACTAACAATCTGCAATGCACTGCCTGAAAGCATGGTGGAAGTAGAGTCTACAGTACACTTCACAAGGGAATTGAATAAATAATTGAAGTGAAAAAGTTTACAGTTCCTTCCAAGATTTGAGCCAGATATGATGGGCTGAATGGCTTTCTTCTGTGCTGATTTTATAATTCTATAATCTATATTTGAAAAACATACTCATCTGTTTACAATTGTGCTCAGAGTGCAGCTAGTGTAGAATAGTAAAATATAAAAGTTTCTCACCTCACTGACTATAATTGATACTTGTTTTCTGTTCAAGTTGGTGTTCATCTCTGCTGATTCTTCTGGAGGAGAATATTTAATTCATACTAATTGACGGAACTATTAACACATGCTACCGCTATTAAGACATGACTAGTGAACAATGGAAACAGAGGAAATCATGAGCATGCCATGGGGAGAACTTAGAGCTTTATATAAATAAAATCACATCTGGAATTCCTATACCAATGTCTACACATATACTAGCTGAAGTTCACATGTAGTACACTGTGCAGACTAGGGTACATAAAATATCTTTCTTTTCTTCCTCAGTGTTCCATGCCCATAAGTGTTCCATAGAGCTTTAAGATTTTGCTTTTACTATAATATGTAATGAAAGGCTGGCAGTTGGTCTAAGTCCAAATAATGAATTTGGAAGAGTTGCAGGTGTATTTAGGAATTATATGCACCAACTCCAAATAAACACTGCTATTGCATTAGGCCTTGAGGAATTAGATGGTTGCGAAGACATCAGCTGAGGAACGTCATGTGGCTTTAGTAGCAAGTTTGTTTCATCATGTGGTCAAAGAGCTGGAGGGCTGAAGAGGTCACGGTGTTGTGAAAGTGAGAAAGGGACTGAGTGCATGTCTGAGGGAGGCGGAGAACATCTTCAAAGTAGGCCAGCTCCCTTTACACCCACACCCAATCCTGAAGAAGGGGTTACACCTGACATGTTGACTTCTCCAACTCCTGATGTGGCCTGGTTTGCTGCGTTCTTCCAGCCTCCTGCTTGTCTGCTGCGTCAGGCACTGCCATAGAAAAATAGCATGGTACAGGCACTTCAGTGCAACATTTTTTCTTTGGATTTCTTTTAACTTATGGCAATGATCTCATCGCATTTGTAGTTTTTAGCTGCACAAATCAATAGATGTCCATAACCTTTCAGACATATCTCACAATACTAACTTGCCAGTATTAGTTGTTGTGAACCACTTCAATATTTGTCTCTCTTCTGAAGACTTGGTCCTGAAATTGCTTGGAAAATATCACGGTTTAATGTAAGCAACATATTAAAAGAGCTGCAATAAAGTATAACTGATTCTTCAGTTTGGACATGATAATGTCAATCTAGCTGTTACCTGAAACCAAACGGCATCAAAGAAATCAGTAGTTAACTTTTAAACTTTCATATTCTGATTGATTTGTATTTGCAGTCTATTAATTCTATGCTTTAAAACTATGAAATAATATAAAATGGAAGTATTGTAAGTGATTCTTTAATATTCATTTCATTACATTTCTCCACCTTAGTCGCTAATGGATCCTTTATCAGTGGCTTATTGGTTCTTTGCATCACATGTTATCTTGATTTTCCCTTTTGTTTAATCAGAACGATGCACTGGCAGTTACAATTGACCAATTAATATTTTGATACTCTAGTTCCATCACCTTTGATGGAGATCACTGCCAACCTGCTGTAATAGCTTTTCAATATTTCATGATGTAAAATAGAGTGTATGCCTAATGAATGTAAATGACAAGCTGATTAAATGCAGTGCAATGTGCACCATTGTGTATTCAAAATAGTAAAGAGTGTAGAAAATATGATAATTCTGTGCAACATATAAATAGCATTGTAAAAACAAAATCCAATGAAATGTCAATAAAAGGTTGTTTTATAAGCTCATTACAAAGTCCTACTGGAATACCACAGAATATCGTTTCTCCTGCCTTATTACCTTTTACAATTAATTCAAGTTTGTGTATTCTACAACATAATTTTAAAGCAAAGATAAGACTGCTAGGAATAAAAAAAAAGTTAATGAACACCAGAATGATGCTTTTTTATTTTTGTGGAAGGAAAACAGTTTGCATAGCAGTACTTAAGACAGTTTGCAATCATAACCATATTACATTATGATAAAATATATTTATGTTTAGTTCCCTACAGCTTAAAATCATGTAAGGAATAAATGTTATTGACAAATATATGTCTATAATTAATGCAGGTGAAATTACTTTTGCAGGTGAAAATCAAATTGCCTGTCACAAAACTGGATTCCTTGCAGCTTACTGTCTTGCTATGTCCTGAAGAAGATAAACAAATCGAAACTTTTCATCTGTAAAATTTTGTTGTCTTCCTCATTTTAGTTCAGTAATGATCCATTATCTTCATAGTAGAATGTCAGAACTTGAGACAATTAATTCAAAAGCAACATCATTGAAAATTTTGGTTTTGCTTCGGTTTTTATGTCTGATTTCCAGCAGCTGCAGTTCTTTCAGTTTTTCTCATTGTAAAATTGTGTCTTTTTGAAAATAATTTCTCTTACCTTGTTAGATGAATACATAAAGTTAAAAAATTCAAGATTTGTGCGAAGATTTGTAGCTCGGGTGCTCGTTGTTGTGGTTCTGTTCGCCGAGCTGGAAGTTTTTGTTGCAAACGTTTCGTCCCCTGGCTAGGCGACATCATCAGTGCTTTGGAGCCTCCTGCGAAGCGCTTCTTTGATGTTTCTTCCGGTATTTATAGTGGTCTGTCCTTGCCGCTTCCGGTTGTCAGTTTCAGCTGTCCGCTGTAGTGGTTGGTATATAGGGTCCAGGTCGATGTGTTTGTTGATGGAGTTTGTGGATGAATGCCATGCCTCTAGGAGCGTTTCTGAACTGACAGCCAGACTACTGCGTCCCTTAGGACTCATAACGGCACACAAACCAACAGCCACGCTCAGACAACAACTCACTAGAACGAAGGACCCGATACCCAACATGAGCAAAACTAATGTAGTGTACAAAATACCATGCAAGGACTACACAAAACACTATATAGGACAAACAGGAAGACAGCTAACAATCCGCATACATGAACATAAACTAGCCACAAAACGACACGACCAGCTATCCCTAGTAGCCACACACACAGACAACAAGCAACATGAATTCGACTGGGACAACACCACTATCATAGGGCAAGCCAGACAGAGAACAGCCAGGGAATTCCTAGAGGCATGGCATTCATCCACAAACTCCATCAACAAACACATCGACCTGGACCCTATATACCAACCACTACAGCGGACAGCTGAAACTGACAATCGGAAGCGGCAAGGACAGACCACTATAAATACCGGAAGAAACATCAAAGAAGCGCTTCACAGGAGGCTCCAAAGCACTGATGATGTTGCCTAGCCAGGGGATGAAACGTTTGCAACAAAAACTTCCAGCTCGGCGAACAGAACCACAACAAAGTTATAAAATTAAGTGTCTTACAATTTCATTTGTGGATTGTGAAGAGATTGCTGGGACCTTGTAAGCTGCCTGTACCCATCACAATGGAGATCAACATAGCAAGAAATTACCTTCCCCACAAGGTTGAGTCTTCCTTTAACTCAATAAGACTAACAAATCCTTTCCTTATCTGAGAGAAATTGAGAAGAGGTAGAATACCTATTAGTCAATAATATTTGTGGGTAGAAAACATCTTTGGCATTGATGGATTTCCCATTAATTTTTTTTTAGTAGCGTATTCTAATGAGAACACTTTGTCTTAGTTATAAATGCACCTAATGCAAAATATACTTAAAGGTGGAAAGGCTTTCATGTGGTTCTAATTTGATGGTAACTTGCAATTTCAACACTTAAGCAAGGTTGTTAGTGATGCGGCTCAATTGTACTGAAACCCCATCAAACTAAATTGGATAAACAAATGATTATTTAATAAACCACAAAGGATTATCAACCAGTAATGTGGACATTAATGAAGACAAATCTCTTTTTGTAAGATGGTAAAAACAATGACTGCAGATGCTGGAAACCAGATTCTGGATCAGTGGTGCTGGAAGAGCACAGCAGTTCAGGCAGCATCCAACGAGCAGCGAAATCGACGTTTCGGGCAAAAGCCCTTCATCAGAATAAAACTGATGAAGGGCTTTTGCCTGAAACGTCGATTTCGCTGCTCGTTGGATGCTGCCTGAACTGCTGTGCTCTTTTTGTAACATGCTGAGATGTTCCTCATTAGTTTGCTATTTGGCTGAAAAATTGAATAAAGACAAAATAGAGAGTCATAAAAATGGTTATTTTTCAGGCTGGGTGATGATTGGCAACAGGTCTTCATTAAGGTTCAATAACTAGGACCACTGCTTGTTTGATGCATAGAAGTTACTTGGATATTGGAATATGGAGTAAACTAGAACACTTGCCACTGATACCAAACTTAGAGTTGTGGTTGGACAGTACATAAGGTACTAATCAATTGCAATGGGACAAAGATGGGCAAATGAAAGAAGCTGACTCCTGATGAAGGGCTTTTGTCCAAAATGTCGATTTTCCTGATTTTGGATGCTGCCTGACCTGCTATGCTTTTCCAGCACCACTCTAATTTTGACTCTAATCTCCAGCATCTGCAGTACACACTTCTGCCTAACGAAAGAAGCAGATGAGTAGATGATAGAATTTAATACCAAGGAGGGCAAGTTGATGCGGTGAGATAAGGAGAACAATATATACTTAATGGCACAGTTCTAAACAAAATGTGCAGGAACTGAAGAACAAATGGATTCAAGAGCATAGCTTTTGAATGTGGCAGAACAATTAAGAGAGTAGGTAACAAAACCTCACACCTTGGTTTCATAATTGCAAGTATAGTGTACAAACATGTCGTTATATTAAAGCTGTGTAAAGGTCTAGTTAGGCTACAACTAGGATACTGCATCAAGTTCTGATCACTGCACTTTAAGAAAGATGTAAATTTTCTTGAGTTGGTGCAGTGGCATTGTAGAATGACTCCAGGTATTGGAGACTTTTCTTAAAAGGTTAAATTGGAGAAACTGTGTTTTTTCTCCTTGAAAGAAGAGGAAATGAGGAAATATTTGGTAGAAATATAGAAGATTTTGAGCAGTTTGTTATGGTAGAAAAAGAGAAACTGTTTTCACTAGTTGATGGTTCAAGGACTAGGGGTCACAGATTTAAAACATTAGACAATGGATCCAGGGTGATATGAGAAAGAACCTTTTTTTAACAGAATGAATGATAATAATCTGCAACATGTGCCTATGAGGGTGGTTGAAGCTGGGGCAATCACTTATTCCAGAAAGAGGTTAGAGGGGCATGTGAGGGAAATGGGGACAAGGCTATGACATAATGGGACTGCTTGGATTGCTCTACAAAGAATCAACATGAATATGGGTGGCATGGTTGCTCAGTGGTTAGCGCTGCTGCCTCACAGCGCCAGGACCCAGGTTTAATTTCACCCTCGGGCAACTGCCTATGTGGAGTTTGCACATTCAATCGGTGTCTGCTTGGGTTTCCTCCAGGTGTTCCAATTTCCTCCCTCAGTCCTAAGATGTGCAGGTGAGGTGGATTAGCCAAGGGAAATGCAGGGTTACAGGGATGGGGTGTGTCTGAGTGGGATGCTTGTTGGAGGGTTAGTGTAGACTAGATGAGCTGATTGGCCTGCTTCCATACTGTAGGGATTCTAAAACCTGCCAAGGGAATTGCTTCTGGTGTGTGTTTTATGCTTGGCTGTTTGTGCTGGTATCTAGGCTGCTGGTGTTAATCCATTTCCTCTAGCTGTTTCTCTACTGAAATGAAACCTACAATAATAATGTTTCAAGTAGGGTTTAACAAGGAAGAAATGACTCTGAAACTGCAAACTCAATCCAAGTTGTGTAAAGATAGCTGCCACTTTTGCTTCAGTCCTGCTGAGAGACCAATCCTTCCAGGTTTTGCTGGGAAGTGGGACACTGGTTGGATCTTTATGAATTGGACCATGCCAAGAAGGCAATGATATATATTGGTCCAGCTAATTCAATCCATTCACTCAACATGAATTGGGGAAAAGTTGATACAAAGTATCCAGTTTTGTTTCCTTCTTGTGAATCATGGGTGTTGCTGGCTGGCCAGTATTTACTACCTGTCCCTAGTTGCCCTTGAGAGGATGGTGGTGAGCTGCCTACTTAAACCACTACAGTCCATATGCTGTAAGTCGACCCATACTGTTGTGAGGGAGAGAGTTCCAGGATTTTGACCCAGTGACTATTTCAAAGTCAGGATGATGAGTGGTTTGGAGGAGAACTACAGGTGGTATTCCTATGTATCTGCTGCTCTGGTCCCTCAAGATGGAAGTGGTCATGGGTTTGGGAGGTAATGTTGAAGGACCTTCAGCAAATTTCTGCAGTGTGTTTGGTAGACAATATTCACTGCTGTAACTGAGCATCGGTGGATATTTGTGAATGTCGTGCCAAAGAAGCAAAGTACTTTGTCCTCGATGGTGTCAAGCTTCTTGAGTGTTGTTGGAGCTACACCCATCCAGGCAAGTGGGCAACATTCCATCACACTCTTGACTTGTGCCTTGTAGATACTGGGCAAGTTTTGGGGAGTCAGGATATGAATTATATGCTGCAGTATTCCTAGCCTCTAATTAACCACTGTATTTATATGGTGAGTCCATTTGAGTTTCTCTTAGGATGGTAACCCATAGGATGCTGATAGTGGGGGTTTCAATGATGGTAATGCCATTGAATATCAAGGGGGGGTGGTTAGATTGATTCTTATTGGAGATAGCCATTGCCTGGCATTTGTGTGGTACAAATGTTACTTGTCACTTGTCAGCCCAAGTTACTTGGCAGTGCACAGCTGGAGTTTGAACAACAACACTGCCGTTTCTTCCTCATGCAAACATGACAAACAGTAATAACTTCATCAACACAAACTGACCCCATCAGCTCCAGTACTTTGAGTGTGTTTTATACAATATTATTTAATATGCTACAATAATGATCTATCTCCAAGTGAGCCAGGGACCAATTTATTTAATGAATTTGTAGAATTGCTGATGCGATGACATTTAAAAATAATTCTAGATGTAATCGGAGGAGTTCGCCAAAGATCACACTGATTCTTTCTAAACTACTATCAAACCTGATATTTTACATATTATGATAGAAATAACATAACCAGGTCAAAAAAATATTCCTTCATTCTTGGAACATTCCTAATAAATAAATTACGCACTGGGAAATGAATCGCTACTCTGTGGAATATATTTTGTTGAGCCACACAGGATATTATCTTCTTAGTTGCATGGAAGACGACCTTGAGATGACACATCAATGATGAATCTTGGGAACTCAGACAAGAAAAGATAGCTCCCATCTACATTTTTAACAAAATGAAGGAGTCACAAATTAAATTGCCACATCATTATTATTTTGCACAAGGAGGATTTCTCAGGAGCAGAGGTAAAGACAAGTTGCTGGTGAAGTGGAGAGCAGGAAACTCATTGGTCAAGTTTACTGGAACAGAGAGGAAAGCTGGGGGACATGCAGTTGGAAGACATTGATGTATTTGTTACTAAAGCAATTTGTAGTGATTTTTAGCCCACACAAAACAAAGGGGTCAATAAGGCAGCCTGTCCTTTTATTTATTTTTAAAACGGCCTGTCCAGAGATGATATTACACACCTCTAAAGCAGGTGTGGCTTGAAGCCAGACTTTTATAGCCCAAAGGTATGGACACAACCACTATGCCAGAAGGGCCCTAATAAGACAACTTGGTTTTTTTTGTAGACTACTAATTGCCACCAATAATCACCCATGCAGCCAATTAAATATTTACATGCAAAACCCAATTAAGTCAGTCTGAATGCAATATTGAGATGTGCTGCAAGTTCATTAACATAATTGTCATTTCCCTGTTGCTGGGAGAAAGTGAGCACTGCAGATGCTGGAGATCAGAATCAAAAAGTGTGGTGCTTGAAAAACACAGCTGGTCAGGCAGCATCTGAGGAGCAGGAGAGCATTGGCTCTTCATCAGAAATGTGTCGAGCTTATGCTCAAAACGTCGACTCTCCTGCTTCTCGGATACTGCCTGTACTTTTCCAGCACCACACTTTTTGATCACCCCGTTGCTAATTGCATGATCCATTAGGAATGCACTCATGTTGGACAAAGGGATGAGACTTTTTTTAATGGATCGCTGGTGGTTGAAATAATCTCCTGGTGGATGAGATAAAGAAGCTCAGCTTCTAGTGAACATCTTCCTCTCTGGAGCCAGCAGTGAGAGAAATGGGAAGATAAGCAAAGTCAGGACAATCCAAAAAAAAAACTCTGCATGTATTGGTCTTTGGTCTTGTTGATGGATGCTGAACAAATTAACATAAGAAATAGAGGCAAAAATGAGCTAGTTGGCCCTTTGCATCTGATCCACCATGCCTGATCTTCCACTACAACACTACTCTCCCAAACTACCTTCATATTCCTTAAATTGTCTCAGCACCCACAATTATTTGACTTTTGTTTTGAGTATACTCAATAAGTGAGGATCCACAGCTCCCAAGGGCAGAGACTGCCAAGGATTCAGGGCTCTTTGAAAGAATTTCTCCTAATCTCAGTTTTAAAGGGACAACTACTTTAAGAATTTTATGTTTCAATTAGACAACTTTTGATTGTCTAAACTTCAGGAAATGTAGATCTAGTTTATTTTGTCAATCAAGGACAATCCCCTTATCTCAGGAGCCAGGCTGGTGAGCCACTGCTATATTTCCTCAGGGCAGCATATCCTGCTTTAAATGACACACAGTACTCCAGATGTGCACTGTTCAGGTACTTAAACTGCATTTTGTACTTTGAGCCTCAATAAATGAAGGGAATTGTCTCAGGAAAGTGCTTTGAAACAATTCTTTGTCGTTGATGTTACTTGGAGAGTTTTTGTCCTGATGGAACCATACATACTTAAAAAATCACACAAAATCAGGTTATAGTCCAACAAGTTTATTTGGAAGCACTAGCTTTTGGAGCACTGCTCCTTCATCACATGGTTGTGGAGTATAAGATCATAAGACACAGAATTTACAACAAATATTTCTAGTGTGATGCAACTGAAATGATATATCGAAAAAGACCTGGATTGTTTGTTAAGTCTCTCATCTCTTAGAATGACCATATTGGTTTCAGTTCTTTCATATATAAATCCCAGAACTTTTTTAAAGTTAAATTCTCAAGTGAACATTGACTCCCAGTTTCTGTTGCGACACTAGCAATTTCTCCATGGATCAGTCGAACCGGGGACATTCCTCGCCACATGGACATTTCAGCAATCTACACCAGCATCTCTCACAATGATGGCATCGTGGCAATAGCCTCAGAACTCAACAACAACAACTGCCAATCTCCGAGCACCATCCTACAACTCATCCGCTTTATTGTCAACCACAACACCTTCACCTTTGACAGCTAGTTCTTCATTCAGACACACAGAACAGCTATGGGGACCAGATTTGCACCTCAATTGCCAACATTTTCACACATAGGTTCGAACAAGATTTCTTCCCTAAGCAGGACCTCGAACCAACAATATACACCAGGCACATTGATGACATTTTCTTCCTCTGGACCCATGGCGAGGAGTCACTGATAAATCTACATAGTGATATCAACAAGTTTCAGGAGAAAGTGAGGTCTGCAGATGCTGGAGATCAGAGCTGAAAATGTGTTGCTGGAAAAGCGCAGCAGGTCAGGCAGCATCCAAGGAACAGGAAATTCGACGTGTTGGGAAGGGCTTATGCCCGAAACGTCGAACTTCCTGTTCCTTGGATGCTGCCTGACCTGCTGCGCTTTTCCAGCAACACATTTTCAGCTATCAACAAGTTTCATCCTACCATCAAACTCACCATGGACTATTCTCTACTATCTGTCTCATTCTTGGACACGTGCATCTCCATCAAGGATGAGCACCTCAGCACCTCACTCTGCTGCAAACCCATAGACAACCTTACAATGCTACATTTCTCTAGATTCCAGCAAAATATATTAAAACAGCCATCCCCTACAGACAAGCCCTACGCATACACAGGATCTGTTCAGGTTAGGAGGAATGGGACGGACACCTGAAAGTGCTCAAGGATGCCCTCATTAGAGCAGGGTCCAATGCTCAACTCATCAATTGCCAGATCCGACGTGCCACAGTGAGAAACTGTAATGATGTCTTCAAGAGACAGACACTGCAACCGACAGGGTACCCTTCATTGTCCAGTACTTTCCAGGAACTGGAAACTTACGCCATGTTCTTTGCAGCCTGCAACACATTATCAATGAGGATGAGCACCAACAAAGACCTTCCCCACACCTTTACTTCTCATTTTTAAACAACCACCAAACCTCAAACAGCAAACTGCCCGCTTTCAAGACAACACTGTACAACCTTGTCATGGCAGCCACTGCAAGACGTGTCAGAGTGTCGACATGGATACCACCATTACATGTGGGGACACCACTCACCATGTACATGGCAGCTACTCATGTGACTCAGCCAACGTTGTCTATCTCATACACTGCAGGCAAGGATGCCCTGAACATGGTATATCAGTGAAACTGAGCAGAGGCTATGGCAACGGATGAATGGATACCGCACAATAATCACCAGCCAGGAGTATTCCCTCCCAGTCAGGGAACACTTCAGCATTTGGGATGTTCAGCCTCGAACCTTTGAATGACCATCCTCCAAGACGGACTTCAACAATGAAAAGTGGCTGATTAGAGGCTGATAGCCAAGTTTGGTACCCATGGGGATGGCCTTAATCAGGACCTTGGGTTTATGTCACACTATAGGTGACCCCACTGCAAAAAACACACACACACACACACACACACACGTATTCCCCTTTACGCTCATGCACGTACACATACACACACTCTCTCACAGACACTCACAACCCCCCACCCCACACACACATACCCAGATGCACTCACACATATATTAACTTGTGGGGTGAATTTGTACTTGCAGAAATACATTTTATTTTGCTCAAAAACTGCATGAAACCACGTAAGATTCTGTAAATCCATTTTATAGAAATAGAATCAGTCTGAATATTGGGACACAGACACACTTTAACCTCACACCTTCAAGGCATTATCTAAGCTGACATGGCACCTATTGTTAAAGTTCACTTTGAGAATGTAACTTTAAAAAATGTTCTGGGATTTACATATGAAAGAACTGAAACCAACATGGTCAATCTAAATGAAGAGAGATTTAACAAACAATCCAGGTCTTTTTCAATATATCATCTCAGTTGCATCACACTGTAAACTTTTGCCATAAATTCTGTGTCTCACAATCTTATTCTCCACAACCACCTGATGAAGGAGCAGCACTCTGCAAGCTACTGCTTCCAAATAAGTGTATTGGCCTATAACCTGGTGTTGTGTGATTTTTAACCTTGTACACTTCAATCCAACACCAGCTTCTCCAAATCATATATAGTTTTTTATTCTGACTTCAATTATTGTAGAATTTTACATTTATTATATTTAGATTGAAAAAAGCCTTCATTGTCACAAATCTTGAGTTAATTGCTCTTAATTGGACACAATTTTTTTTTGAATCGTAAAATTTAATATATTGATATGTATTTGGATTCTGTCAGGCATCTTTTGGATCTCATATTGAAAAGTTTCATTGTTAAGGATCTCTGCCTTTTGCATCAGATGTCTGCTGTCTGAAATACAGTACTGGATAAATACTAAATACTTGGAAAATCAAAGCCAATGTCCTTAGTCCACGACTATTTCAGGAACTTCAGACTTATCTTCTGTACATCTCCAGTAGTACTATTGTGGCAGTTGCAAACATAGACACGTCTTGCATAGGTATGTTGCTCTCCTGCATTCCTGACTTTCACCATTCCACACTTGCAATGGTAATTTCAGCTGTCAAGGCCATAAGCTTTGAAACTTCCTCCCTAAAAATATGTAAATAATCATTTGTGTGATGCAAATGATGATTAATTAAATGCTCCACACACACTAGTTTTGTCATAAACGCTTAAAAATATTAAAAAAGGTCAGGACAGCATGTTCCGACAACAATTGAACTTTATTGACAATAGAAGCGCATGCAGTTTGGCTAAATGTGGAAGAGAGAGCTGAGAGCAGCTCTCTGTTTCTCACATCAAGTTCACACTTACAGAGAGAAAAGCAGGAATACTTATACTTAAAACTTATCAATAGTTATCAATAACTATCATGAGAGGTTAGCCATCCATTAGATCAGGACACTGAATTATGATCTGGTTATTACTTCACAGGTATATCATATTGACTTCCAAAGCCTGGTGTTCCGTACGTCATTGGTAATCTCATCCTTGAAGGAGTGTCTTTATTTGGGTTAAGTCAATGTCCCAAGATGTATGTGGAGCCAGCCTGATCAAGCACTGATGAGGTCTACCAAGGTTAAAGATTTTTGTGGACTCAGCCTGCTTCAAGTCCTGCTGAGGTTAGCAATGCTTTGACCTTTGTTACAGTCTTAACTTGTATTGTGTCGGGCAGCTCTGGGGTCGAACAAAGGACAATCAAAAGGGTGTGCTACAACTAGGGCTTGGCTAAGTTTCCCATCATGCAGCCATCTGTTTCACACAATTCCACAGTTGGTTATTCTATTAAACCAATTGTAGTCATTTAATGATCTCTATTACTGATATAAACCATACACATGGTAACCATAGATAAAGTCACCGTAGGGCTACTCTCATTAGGGAGAAAGATGGCTGGTGGTGGTTTAACTTGAGGTTCACCTCGCAACAAGGAGAGTCCTTTGCATCACCCTCAGGTAGCACTGGAATAGAACCCATGCTGGTGTCACTTTGCATTACAAACTAGCTGCATAGCCAACTGAGCAATGGGTAGGCTAGAGATTAAGGAATGAATATACTCAATCAAGGGCTGTTTGGCTTACTGTTTGTTTCATAATTTCTTTCAACTGCACAAAATTGCAGAACACCCAATGTTATTCACTTTGTTCAGCTTCAAAAAAAACTTAAATCTGTTATTCAATCAATAGTTATTCTGTTTTTAACAATAATTACTTGTATACTCTATAATACTTTCCAGTTCAGGGATTAGAAGTTATCCAGCTCTAAAAGAAAAAAAGAAGAATGAAGGGCCTCAGCTGTTAATAATTACTTGGACTGGTTCCAGAAGAATAGAATATCTACTTAGAGACAATAAAGTGTAGCCATGGAGGGATATTTTTGATTATTTAGAAAGTTAAAGGTGAATCTTGAATGTGGTTTAGCATATAAGTTGTCTACTGACATAATACTTAATTAATAGCACTCTTACTTTGGTGTGGTAAAAGTCTTAAAATATGAAATATTCTTATGTGAATCATTTCAGCCAGTAATTGGAATTTCAGTTTCTCTTTAAAAGTTATCAGTCTCTGCAGGATTCATAACAAGGAGTTAATTGATCCAATTTATTGATTTGTGCTTTCAGAAGCTGTGTTTGAATTTTATTCAATTTTTTTAGCTTTCTGTTTTATTTTGTATCTCTACTCTGGCCTATTTTAAACAACAAGCAACTCTTAACTTAGAAAGTAAAAATTGCTTGCAACTAAGTCGATGTTTGCTCTAAAAAAATCATATTTATCGCATGAGGTGTCTAAGTTAAATAAATGTTGGGCAGATGTGAGGCACAGTGTGAAAGAAGAAGTGTTCCATGTGAAAGGAACAACAGAGAGACAAGTGAAGAACTACCACCCACCAAGGCTGTTAGAATTCAAGGTGAAAGTCAAGAGCTCAAAAATTGTGAGTGTTGCTACATTACTGTGTTTGCAGATAACATTTCGGGCAGAAGTTAAAAATATATTCCATATGGATAAAATTTAAATAAAATGCTTGACTAAATAACCTTATAATTATACAGTTGCCAAATTGAATGAGGAATTTTGAATATAAATGTAATAGGCAGATAATCCTCGAAAGTGGCTTCCCTTACACTGGTGTTCCCCAATGATTTATCTTTGATCCACTCCTCTATGTTATCCATATGCTGGACCTTGGAGAAATCATCTGAAAATTCATTTGTCAGTTACCACATGTATAATGAACACAACATCCCAACCAGACTGCCATCTCTAATCTTGTCCTGTTACTAAACTTTCTGCTGACTGAAATTCAGTACTGGATAAATAGAAATTTCCTCTAACTACATACTTTTAAAACCAAAGCCAATGTCCTTGGTGCACAACTATTTTAAGAACATAAGACTGATCTTCTGTTTGTCCCCAGTGCTACTGTCATAGCAATTGCAAACATTGACAATAATCTTACATAGGTCAGTGGCTCTTCTGCATTCCTCATCCTCATCATTGCAAAGTTGTACTTTCAGTTGCCCTAAGCTCTGAAACTTCCTTCCTATCATTCTCACTGCCTTTTCTCCTTTAATACACTGCACTGTGAAGAAGCTTCTAGTCATCTGTTCTAATGTCGCCTTGCTGGATTGGTGTCAATTTTTGTTTGATCGTGTTTCTATGATGCTCGTTGGCAGGTTTTACTTTACAAATTACTTTTCAGAACTCTCTGTCCTGCTCACTGCCCTAACACTACCATTGAAAGGACTGCAACTTACAACAGAGAGAAAATAATTTTGTGCAATTATATATAATTTAATTCTGAATCTGTTTAGCTACCTATTAATTTGACAATTAAACAGATCATACTAGGTCTAACCAGAACTGAACAGTCAGTTGATAAATTATGTGTTCGGTGTAGAAATTGTTAAAAAGGCTTCACCATGATATTTTCCACAAATGGAATCATACTGTTTTATAATCATGCTATGTTCTCTTTATTTGTAAGTATGACTTGGAAGTATATCACTGTTCCTTCACTGTCGCTGGGTCAAAATCCTGGATTTCTCTTCCTAATGGCATTGTAGGTTTACTTAGCACAGTGACTGCTGTGGTTCAAGAAGGCAGAGCACTACCCCCACCTCAAGCGCAACTAGGGATGGGCAATAAATTGTGGTCAGACAGGGATGTCCATGTGGCACATATGAATAAAAAGTGTGACATAAATGAAGGTTTTAGTTGATTATTTTGGTTCCAAGGAATTTATGACACTAAATATTTAATAGAAGCTATGTTTTAATATTGAAGGATGAATATAATAACTTAATAACATGAGATACAGATTTGGACCATTTTGCAAATAACCAAACTATTTTGTGCATTGTCTATCTTTCTTTACTCCCCAACACAAGTTCTCTTCCTTAGCCAATGACTCTAACCCTCCCCGGCAGTGACAACAGTCTGAGGTTAAATCTGCTATTTAAAATATTTCTATTGTGTTTGACTCTGATATGAGATTCCAAGCACTTGTTCATGACAACACCAAAACTATTTTTTGTCACCTCTATAGCATTGCTTGACCCTGACTTCTGATTTTTTCTGCTATTAAACCTTATTTAAATCCATCTTTTCCTCCCTCCACACCTTCCTCCAATCTGATAAATGCTCCAAGATTTTCAGCTTTTTGTGCATCCTGTTTTTACTGTGCCTTCAGTTGTCAAATACTTAAGCTCTAGAATTTCATCTCAAAACCATCAAATTGTGTTGAATACTTTCTGGAAATTCAAGTACGCTGTGTCTATATGCTCCTCTTTACTTAAAATGTATATTACTCCTTCAAAGAACTGGAAAGAATTGGTCAAGTATGGATTTCCTTTCACTCATCCAATTATCTGAAAATGTTTGAGTGCACAGCTATAATCTCCATAGAAGCAGAAACAGAATTAATTAATAATCAATTCGCCCAAGTACTATTTGAAAATAGATTGCACACACTAGGATGTATTTTGCACTTTATCCAAACAAACCTATCATTTCTATTTTTCAGAGAATTCATCTACTTATTAAATACACACTCTCCTGGCTGCACTTTGCATTTGAAAATTCATTTTATCTGCATGCACAAACTTATTTGCTTTTAGCAGTAATCCTGTTCACTGGTACTTTATTCTGCAAGTACTGTTTAGGGTTTACAGGAGATATCTGTAATTTAATTTTAACCTTTCTTTCCTTCTTGACTTACTTCAAACTGTTGGTGTGTCCCATTGAAAGTCCTTTGGTGCATTTTATTTTGCTCTGCACTTTCCCAAAAAAGATGGTGGTGTTACAGCAGTGTAATGAGGAATTAGAAATCTGCTGTTGTTTTGAATTCCTCACTTATCACTTGTATTGTAGGGATAGTACTATCTTCAATGGGGAGAAGAGGGCAGAAAATAGACAAAAACATAGCGCAGAATCTTATAGGGGCCTCAGTAATGTGGGCAATGATGAGATTTGTGCAGAATCTGTTAAAGGGTTATTGAGGCCACCATGATGTCAGGAGCACCTCACTGCAGCTTTTATATTTTCGACAAGTGACGAGTTGAATTTCTCACTAGGCTGCAGCAAGTTGCCAATTACAAAGGATTATTACTGCTAAACACTTTGTAATGGTACAATTTGCCTCATTAAGCTTCATATCTTACCAAATGTTGCAAACTCGCTGCTTTCCTCAAAAGACTTCAATGTTGCTATGACCAAACTGCATCTCAGGTATGATCCATAGGAACCAGCCCCACAAACCCCTCTTTCATGTTCATTGACATCTGGTCTTGACTAATCCCTCATGATTGTCATTGTACCTCTCCAATACACTTGCAGGATGCTCAGGAAACATAGGCACACTGCAAGGTGCTCCAGCAAGTCGTTTTGTGTGCAGGGACAGGCGCCCAGCTCATGGATTCAATCAGAGTACATCTCAGGGCTGCTCACATGCTGTCTTAGACCTTGCTTACTTAGCGCCTACATACATGCACACCAAATTGATGCCTTACTATACCATGCCTGTTAACGTGTTGGAGCTTCAGCCAGAGCCAAAGGCTGTCGTACTGCCATTTTGAAATGTACTTTAGTGTAGGTACACAGACAGGCTGCTTGTTACACTTCTCAGTAGCGATCTGTTTAGAGGTGTGGGATCTATCTCAAACACTGAGGCATCAATCTAAAACCTACAGCACCTATCAGTTCCTGTGACAGCACATTCTTTCAACCAAATGGTTAATATGGAAACTGGTAGTGGCTAGTTCTCAGTCCAGTCAAGGAAAGGGGGTACAGTTGATCAGGGGCCTGGTAGCATCAGTCATGGGTACATCCAAAGGCTTTACAATGGTCAGTCATCTGCTTGGGATGCTCATGATCAGGAGTTATGTCAGACTACGGTCCAGGAAGTGAGTAAGGGTTAGTGCTCTAGACGGGTGCAAACAATCAGGGAGCTGTAAATACAGAGGAAGGGGTCTGGTTAGTCATGTCTAGAGGCTGCAGGTCAAAGTAAGTCAGAGGTCAGGGGTACATATCGTCCTGGGACTGTCAATCTTATATCTGTCAATCAAGCAGGGAAGATCTGTTGCATAAGTGAGCCAATTACTGTCAAAAGGAGTAGGAGCATCAAAGCTGAGGGTGTAAAGCGGAGCCATTTGCATGGGAGTAAATTAGGACAGTGATGGGTGAAAACACAAGGTGAATGGGGCAGCATTCATGGGTTGGCAGGATATGGAATGGAGGTCTCTGGCAATGACCACCATCATGGCCTCCACAGGTGAGCAGTTACGGCATCAGTAAGCTGCAATACCAGAGGTCAGAGGGTAGGAAGGACAATTGTCAGCAAAATTTGATATGATGGGTCTCTGTATGAGGGTAATGGTGAGAAATAAGCTGTTGAACAAAATAAAAAGCAAGCTTTATGTATGTTGCCATTTTCTACATATAAAGTGCTACTCAAAAAATTTTCATTTAGTAAGAGCTAGGTGAAAAGGTGATTTTGTCTTTTTAGACATATAGAACTCAAATTCAGTTTTTCGGTTCAGGTTAAATTAGTATCTGGCTGTGATTTGTTTTCCTGATTTCTTTTTCAGAGATCACAATACAGACAGATCATGGAAATGACAGCCAATTTCTGATAGGTAGAAAATCCCATAAACTAATGAGAAATATTTAACAAGGCTCCAGCTGTTTTAATAGTTCTTGTTAAATTGACTTTAAACAACAACTAAATTATTATTGAAAGGGATACGTTAATAGAGAAAATGGGCCAGAATTCAAAATCCAACTTCATAAACTCCAGCCGACATTTTATGTTCAATAATGAAATCTAGGAAATATCCATCACCACATTGTATCCGATGAATTATTCTGATGCAGTTTAGTCTTCTTTGTGTACAATGTTTTCAGCTTTGTGCATATCTTAGCATTAGTTTAAGCACAGGTTTTGATTGAGTTCTGCACCAAGCTTGTAGAATGGAATCTCCAGCCAAGTGGGTGACACGGACAGAATTACAGTTTGGATCTGGTTTATCTATCACAATTCTATAGTGTTGTGGAGGATGGTGAAATTTTCTGTAGTTTTGCAAAATCTATCCCTGGACATATTGGAGGAAATCCATTCAGATTGAAATGTAACATCTTGGTTTCATTACAGTGAAGCATCAGGGAGCTCTTTGGTATCCATTACTATCTTTGCTGCAAGGAACTAATTTCAGAGGTATCAGTGGGGACTCATGACAGATTCCTTTTGCCTGGCTTCTCTTGGAAATGTTGAGCAAACATTTGATTACTGTCCTTTGCTATAATATACAAATTTGGATTTGAGTGATACAGAGGAAATGTGATGCCACTTTTCAAAAGTTAGTTTTTGAGAGCAGATAACCCATAAATGGTGACAACTGTGACACCCATGAATCAGTCTGTGACACTTTTACTTCTGGGTCTTCAGGATGACATGATAGTGTCGTGATGATGGAATGCTGCTGGGTCAAAAGTTTCAGATCAGACATTAAACTGAAGTCTCTTTGCCCTAAATTGAGCATAGAAGTTCCCATGGGGCTACTCAAAGAGGAGCAGTGGGGATGTTGCAGAGTCCTGGCCAATATTTATTTTTTAGGTAACATCACCAAAACAGGTCATCATTTTACTACTCTTTCTGAGAATTTTGCAATGTATAAATTCTCTGCATTCCAATACTATATACGTACTTCAGGATGTCCTATGGTACTGATTGGTGCTATATCAATGCAAGCCATTATTTACAATAGGGAGATTAGTCTTTGCTGAGAAACAAGTCATCCTACACTTATCAGGACAGATGCAAGAATATCAAATTTCGCAGGGAACAATGACTCATATGATAGGAGAAACAGACAGCTAATTGGTTGGCAAGTGGACTCTTTAATTGTTTAAGGCAATACCATGGGGAATGCATCAGGAGATGATTGCCACAATGCTTTTGTTGAAATTCAAAGACAGTTGAAGTTTGAATAAGAATGTCATGTGAAATATACCTGGGAACAGTGTCTCTGAAGCATTTGTTTAATTGAAAAGTTGCAATGCCTTAACACATTCCTATCACATGCAGAGACTTGTCCAGCATATGAATGGATGCAGCTTCCAACAGACATGCATGAGCCTCCTTTGTGCCTGACTGATAATATTAAATGGTTAAAAACTGAAAGAACTGTGGATGATGTAAATCAGAAACAAAAACAGAGGTTGCTGGAAAAGCTCAGTAGGTCTGACAGCATCTGTGAAGAGAAATGAAAGTTAAAGTTTTGGGTCTGGTGACCCTTCCTCAGAACAGGACCCAAAACGTTAACTCTGATGTCTCTTCATAGATGCTGCCAGACCTGCTGCACTTTACCTGGAACTTCTTAAATGGGTTGTCTTATGAAATCCTGACAGACTCGGGATTGTTCAGTAAGTGTTGTCTAATTGTGGAATCACATTTAGTGTTGGATATTATGTTGTGAAATTTTCAACTAAAAGCTGATTAGATATGATCAGTAATTCCCCTTGGCTCTTTACATGGGGCAGAAAAACATAATGTTCAATGAACATAGAGCCATGAAAGGTCTGATACCAGAATATTAGCCTTTTCTCATCCACATTCTCTTATTCAAAATGAAATCCTGAACCTCTGATTAATATAATAATGCACAATGCCAATTAATTTTCAAAAAAATATCAGGTTCTGATATTTAAAAAGAGATATGACATCATTTCATATGTCTTACTGAACATCTCTCAGGAGGAGATTAGTGCAGTGTCTAATATTACTGGGCTGGTAAATGAGAGACCCAGGTTATTTCCCTAATCCCACCATGACAGCTGCTGAAATTTAAATTCAACTAATAAAACATGAAATTGAAAGTTAGTCTCTGAAATGTTGACAATGCCAACTATAGTCGATTGCTGTAAAGACCTACCTGATTCAATAATGTTCTTTAATGAAGAAAATCTTCCATCCTTACCTGGTCAGGCTGACATGTTACTCTGGATCCACAGACATGTGGCTGCTTCTTAACTGGTCTGTGAAATCCCAGCAAGTAACTCAAGTCGAGGGCAGTTAAGTTTGGCAACAACTGCTTGCTTTGCCTGTGATGTCTACATCCATGTAAGAGTAAATTTTTTAAAAATTGCATTACACATTTGTAACATTGCAATGTTTCAGATCAGTTATCGTTTATTATCCATTGAGAGACTGGAGAATCTTTGAATAATTTACTCTTGTCTAAAATTCATAAATCTACTAATAGTGGTTTAAAACATTTTTATAATTTTAAATATTTATTACTCATTTCTTTTAAAACCAAATACTTATGCTGCAGTTCATTAAAGAGGACACATTTAAATAGTTCAGGGAGATGTTAAGGGAAAAGTCGCTGGAGAGGATGATGGAAGAACAAGTCAGCCAAAGAAAATAATTTATTTCAGCATAGACAGAGAATTGGCATGAATAGAGAAGTGGCTCACGGGCAGGGAACAGTGAACAGGATAAGGAGTTATGAAGTTGAAGGTGTGTATTGTACCTTTTAAGAGAGAGTGAATGATGTTTTGGACTGAGAGCTTGTAAACACCTGTCATATGACTAGCTAGCAGTCTCAAGGTGTCCCAGAAAATTTAAAATATGTAACATTTGGCTTTGAAATAGATACCTGTATTGGTTGCCATTTTGACAATAATTGAAATTTAACCAATCAGTTTAAATTATGCCCCAAGATACTAAAACCCAATCAAGTTTGAATTTATTGTTTTTGCTAACGTCGAACCAATGAATTGATCTGATGTTGGGGTAAAAAATAATGGGCATTTTGAAAGTCAGACAGAGTGACTGCCATTGAGACAAAGAGAGACCTCAAGAGATTGAAGCACTCTCTATCAAAGGTACCTTTTCATATGAAATATCTTCACAGTAAAAAGAAAGAAGATGACCCAGGGAAATCTTCAGCCAGAAGAAGAAATACACTGATGATGACAGCCACTGTATGGTTTTGAAATTACGTTGATGTAATTTTATTAAGTGTTTTATTGGAACAGTATATTGTTATAGAGTTGGAGGCAGATAATAAGGAGTTAAGAGGGGAGGGGCTTAGAGTTGTGAATACTTGCTGTTTAATGTTCATTTTTAGAGTGAAAGAATAAATTGATATTGTTTTTGTTAAATAGTGGAATTTGGAATTCTCTGCCATTCACATATTTTAACAAAATATGAGGCGAGGTGAGCTTTTCTGGGTGTATAGTTTAAATAACAGAAGGGTTCACTGCCGTGTCTAACAAAGGGATTCTTTTTCAGGTTGCCAATCCATGACCAGTGGGTTCTGCAGGGATCAGTGCTGGGATCATAACTGTTTACAATATATATTAATGATTGAAGGAAGGAAGTGAATGAACTGTAGCCAAATTTGCAGACAACACAAAAATAGGTACGAAGGCAAGTTGTGAGAAGGATACCAACAGTTTACAAAGATATTGATCAGTTAGGTAAGTGAGTAACAAGTTATCAAATGATGTAATAATGCAAGGTTATTCAGTTGGGAAGGTAGGACAAAAGAACAGAATATTATTTAAATGGAGAAAATCTTTAAAAAGCTGAAACACAAAGGTACTTGTGCAGGAAACACAGAAAACTAGCAGCTATAGCAGGTAATAAGGAGGTCCAATGGAATGTTGGAGCAATCTTCAGCTGGAAATGCCGAGTGGATGATCCATCTCGACCTCCTCCAGTCATCCCTGGCATTACAGATACCAGTCTTCAGCCAATTCAATTCACTTCACATTGATATCAAGGAACAGTTAGAGGGACTGGATATTGAAAATGCTATGGGCCCTGACAACATTCTGGTAATAGCATGTGATACAGAACATGCCACTCCCCTAGCCAATCTCTTCCAGTACAGTTACAATGTTGGCATCCACCAGGCAATGTGGAAAATTTCTTAAGTATGTCTTGTACATAAAAAGCAGGACAAATCCAGCCCAGGCAATTACTGTCCCAAGAGTCTACTCTCAATCATCAGTAAAATGATAGAAGGTATTATCAATATTGATATCAAGCAGCACCCAGTGTCAAGTGTCACCCAGATGGGTTCTACCAGGGCCACTCAGCTCCTGCCCTCATTACAGCCTTGGTTCAAACAGGGACAGAAGAGAGGAATTCCAGAGGTGAGGTGAAAGTGACAACCCTGACATCAAAGCTGCGTTCAACCAAGTGTGACATCAAGGAACCTGAGCAAAACTTGGTATCAGGGAGAAAACTCTCCGCTGGTTGGAGTCATACTTGGCACATAGGAAGATAATCGTGGTTGTTGGAAGTCAGTCATGTCAGCTCCAGGACATCCCTGCAGGAATTCCTCGGGGTAATGTCCTCATCCCAACTATCTTCAGCTGCTTCACCAATGACCTTCCCTCCATCATAAGGTCAGAAATGGGGGCATTTGCCAATGTTTGCGCAATGTTCAGCATCATTGGCAACTTCTCAGATACTGAAGCAGTCCTTGTTCAAATGCAACAAGGGACAACATCCAGGCTTGGCTAACATGTGGCAAGTAACATTCATTGCACGCAAATGCAATGACCCTCACCAGTAAGGAACAATCTAACCACTGCTCCTTGACATTCAATGGTGTTACCAATGCTGAATCCCCCACTACCAACATCCTGGGGGTTATCATTGGCCAGAAACTCAACTGGACTTGCCGCATCAACACAATGGCTGCAAGAGCAGATTTGAGGCTAGGAATACTGCAGTGAGCAACTCACCTCTTAATTTTGCAAAGCCTGCCCAGTATCTGCAAGGCATTAGTCAGGAGTGTGATGGAATACACCGCACATGCCTGGATGGGTGCAGCTCCGACAGCACTCAAGAAGCTTGACACCTTCCAGGACAAAGCAGCCTGCTTGATTGGCATTCCTCCCACAAGCATTCATTCCTTCCATCGCCACTGATGCTGAGTAGCAGCAGTGTGAACTATCTACAAGTGGCATTGCGGAAATTCGCCAAAGATCCTCAGAGAGCACCTTCGAAATCCATGACCATTTAAAAGGACAAGGGCAGCTGATACATGGGAACACCACCACTTTCAAGTTCCCCTCCAAGCCAATCACCATCCTGACTTGGAAATATATTGCTGTGTTCGCTCTTTAGTAAACAGAAAACATTTGGATAACGGTTTTTAAACAGGTGACTGGATCATTGTCTTAGATGAATCTAATTGGACAGTTATTCTTGAATACAACTAGTGTTGGTATCAGTGGGAAAATATCATTTAGGAATGGTAGAACCATCCTTTATCCCTCCACAGCACCCCCAAACCAAATGCACCAGGCAAAAGTTGATTGTAAAGTTGGAAGTTTCCCACCATGATTGAAACTTTGCCAAAAATGCTGCCGAAACCAGTTTATAAAGAGAGGTTTCTGGTGATGTCACAGCAGGAGTGACTCAAAGGAAATCCTCAGCCTCACTGTTTTAGGGCAGATGTAAATCATGCCCTAAAGTGCAAATGCAAGTAACCTGAAAGGTGCCAGTTTGAGCATCTTTTCATAATTATTCACTGTGTTTAGAGATGACATGGGTGATAGAGATGAACATTGTGTGTAAGCCAAAATTACCAAGATAGGCACAAATAAAGGAGACTGCCATATGACCTGAATCTTCCTGGATTTTGGCTACGTGTCATTTTTGGTAAATTTCAGAAGGATTTCTATCCACAGATTTTCTCACACAATTGTCTCAAAATTCATCATATCCCTATGATGTTCTTCTGACCTCTTGCTATCTGATTCTCCCACTCGCCACAGCCAGAAGTACTTGCCCCTGCCAGGATATTCTGGGATCCCTATTGCAAGCACCATCTTTAAAAGCTCGCTGTGCCCCCAGCCAAGCGTGTCAGGCTGGAGCTGCCCTACATAGTTGTTGACATTTTCCCTGGATCAGGCCAGCTCCCCTCAAAACACTCCAAGAAAGTAGCCTGGACCCTAACTTTGCTAGTTGTAATGTGAATATTCCGGGAGAGATGCAGCTGGCCCAACCACTTAGTTTTATATAAAACAGTATTTATTTAGAGGCTTACCAAATGAAACACAAACAAAGAAGAACAGAATATGAAATAACATAAGCCATCCATAAACCCAACTCAATGATGCTGTTCCAAATTCCTGCAACAATCCCTCATTGGCAAAAACAAGTAAAATCAAACACAGGGTCTCACAAGAGAGAGAGATGCCAGATTCAGCATGGAACACCTTCTTCCATGGAGCTATTTCTTAGACCAGCAGCCTCAAAAAACTGACTGCTGAAACCAAACCAAACCAGAGAAAAGTTGAGCTGGGAGAACTGGCCACTGTACTTCATTGTACAAGTTCTTTTAAACTTAAAGCTTCTTCAAGTAGATAAACGCAGACAAAATGGGACCTCTGTCTTTATGACCCTGCTGGAAAAAAAAGGCAGAATAACTTTGTCAAAGTAGCAGCATTGTCATAGCTGGATATGTCCAACGAAGAAACATTGGCACCTTACTTTGTGGGCAAGGACTTGGACATCTTGGTGAATAGTATGGTGTGGAGGAGGGCAATCCCATTCCTCCAGAGTTGGTACATAAGACAATCAGCCTGGTCCGTGGTTTCACAAGGGTGAGTATGGTCTAAACCATCCAAAGGAAACGCAGCAATGCGCAGCAAGGTTGTGAACCTTCTGTGCCCTGCCAGGGCAAGTGTCACCATCTTCTTTCTGCTACCTCACACTCACTCTCTCACTGCTACTACACACACTTTCATGCCAGGCTTGTACATACCACTGTCATGGCAATAACTTCCCTCACTCTCACTTACCTAATCAATCCCCCAGATCACTAACTCTCATGGCCTTTGAGCCTCCTACTCACTCGAGATATCTCATCAACCTGCACCAGTACCAACAGGTGTGCCTTTCATCTCACTCAATCCTTCCCTTTGGCTCATTCCAGAAGAAAAGGGCCCACATTAGAGCAGAACGAGCCAAACCCAAAGGTTTGGTGCCCAATATTTGACTCCTCACTTCCTAAAAAGAGAGGATCATGACTATCACCACCCTGAGTGGCAGGTCGATTGTGTTCATGTCCCTTGACTAATATCAAATGGAGTCTTTGACTGACCTGATGGGAATCCCCCCTGACAGGCAGCAGCACACCGTGAATTTGACTGAGGATTTCTCCCTTTCAACTTTGAGACATGGTCATTTTGTGGATGCACATAAAATGTGCTGGCTGCATAGATGCAAGATGGCAGTGTCATTTTGAGATAGGATGTTGCCATTTGGAAATATGTCCCCCTGATGATTGCTGGCATAAAGCCAGGCAGTTTGTCATGTCTGTCTGCACTAAACTGCAATTCAAGAAGATATACTGTGAGCCATTTGGCTCTGGCTGAAGGGGCAAAAGGCAAAAACATAAGGCAAAGCAAGTTCAGTACGTTGTCAGGTCGGAGCAAAGTGAGTGTGGTCTAAGAGAGTGAGTAAGCGAGCCTGAAATGTTCCCTGATCCAATCTATGAGTTCAGTACCTGTCTCATTACAGTGTCCTTGCAATAACACTGTAATGATGTGCAGAAGCATACAGTAAGTGGTTGCAGCTGCAGCATGATGTTGTGGTGAGGCTGATGCATTTCAAATGTCAATATCTGTTGATGAGGAGTGCATGCAGCCACTGCCCAGGATGCGTGCCCTGGGATGTTGGTGTTGGGTGATGAAGATGGTGGAGCAAGCAGCAATATGCAGTTGTTAAACACCTACTTGGAATTTTATGTCAATAATTCTTAATGTTTGGTTTCTAGCTGGTAGGTAGCAGTATAAGACCCAACATATTAGTAAGCGATAATAATTGATTAAACCCTCTTAGGCCTCTTAATACTCATTAACAAGAATCTTGTTTTAACATTCAAGACTTGGTTGTAAAATATGACTTGTTGGTGCCAAGGTCAAGAAATGGTACATTTAGTTTCTCACTTGATGTTCTCAAATTTCTTGTCATAACCCACATTATTCATGACCTGGGAATATTCCAACTAGTAGCTGACTGCAAAAATTAAGCAATAATTTGTGAGGTATTCCTTTGAGTACCATTTCAGGACAGCCAATCCAAACTTGGAAATGTGCAAATTTCTGTAAAAAGTCATGGTTTATCTTATTTCATATTGACATTGAAAGGATGCTGTAAATTCACTGATGCTGTGTTGTTGTTAGGGAGACACTTGAAGAAAACGCAGGTCAGAAAGTCAGCAGTGCTATTGCGATGTAATGTTGTTTTGTTAAGCATTTATGAAGGGTCTCAAATTCACTGTTGTGTGGCATAAAGTGGCAAAGTGACATTCTACAGCACTGGTCCTGCCCTATAAAGAACAAAGTAGTTCTTATTTTACTACAGTTTGAAAAACAGAAATACAGTATATATTTGCAAACCTAATTTAGTTTGACAAGTCTTTAAATATAAATAACTCTTGTCAGTATTTCAATATCACAGTTAAAAATATTTAAGAAGGTGTTCTGAATTCATACCTTTATTGACTGATAATGCATGCATAAAAGGGAGCTGCCTTCCTTTACATTCCACACTTTGTTCTGTGTCAGCCAGAGAGGAAGGTCTATCTTTACAAAATATAATGATGCAAAATTAATGGGAATCATATAGGGACATCCAACATCACTTCCCTGCTCCTAGTAACAGGATCTTAACTTTCCTCCCCATGCCCCAACAGGGAAAGAGGCTGACCTCTACTTAACATCTTGTCACTTGTAACCGTGGACAAGGAAGCAGGGTCTGCTTGACCTCTTGGCCTGACAGCACCACTCCAGAATTTGTCAGGAGAGGGTAAGGGTTAAACTCTCAAGCAGAGGCAGAAATCCATTGAAGTTCCTTGTCCTCCTTGCACCTCTGAAAACCTACTCTTCTTGTGCTGCAGCAGGTATCTGACTGTAACGTTGCTGCACCTTCTCTCAGTATACTGATGGGCTATCTTGGTGGCAGCAATCCCATTGAGGTTCCATCCAATAAGCTTCGGGAACTCTGAGCAAAGGAGGTTTACAGAAGCAATGTGAAAAGAAATCGACATCAAGTTTGTTAAGGATCTATGAGGACATGTAACCAAAACTGAACAAAACTGGCAGGGCTTGATTATGAGCCTTTTTTTGAGCTAAGGATTGGTTAAAAATAGATTCTCCAGCCTAAATGTCAGTTCACCATCTCCATTCCATTGCTGTGCTATTTTTACGGGGATTGGATATGTGTTGGGAGCGATAGCAGGCCTATACCTCCCTGTATAAGGACAGTTAACAACCTCATCAAAGAAGCTGCTGGGATTTTCCAGTTAGCACCCAAGTTCCTGGAGGTGGTGGAGACCAGCTTAACTGCTTGGAGTTGGCAGACCAGGGCATGGGCACTTTACCTGCCTGGCTGCTTGGCTGTGGGAACAATTATGGGCTGCCTTATAGAATGTTTTCCTTCCCCACAACCTACCCACCCCTCATCATCATCTCTTATACCCCTTTCTGGTGGCCTAACTACAAGAGCTGTATTTTGATTTCAATTTTATAACAGTAGAGCAAGGACGACTCCATTTCAAATTTTGCAGCCTGCTTCTTCAGTCCAGACTCATAGGATTGGTTTGGGCAACATGGTGGCTCAGTGGTTAGCACTACTGCATGAGGAACCTGGGTTCGTTTCCAGCCTTGGGCAACCTTGTGGAGTTTGCACATTCTCCCTGTGTCTGTGTGGATTTCCTCTGGGCGCCTAGGTTTCCTCCCACAATTCAAAGCTGTGCAGGTCAGGTGAATTGGCCATTCTAAATTGCCTATAGTGTTCAGGGATATGTGGATTAGGTTTCATTAGTTGGGGGTAAATGTAGAGTAATAGGGTAGGGGAATGGTCTGGATGAGTTACTCTTCAGAGGGTCGGTGTGGCCTTGTTGGGCCAAATGGCTTGTCTCCACACTGTAGGGATTCTATGACCTGGCCTCATCATCACATGAAGGACACAGGCTGATGTTATGCCCTGACCTCCTTCTTTTACACTTAGTGATAAGATTCTGGGAAGTATTGCTGAACAAAGAGTCCTTGGAGCACAGGTTTGTAGTTCTTTTAAAGTGGAGTCACAGGTTGATAGGATAGTGAAGAAGGTGTTTGGTATGCTTGCCTTTATTGGTCAGTGCATTGAGTATAGGAGTTCGTGGGTCATGTTGTGGCTGTGCAGGACATTGGTTAGGCCACTATTGGAATACTGCATGCAGTTCTGGTCTTCCCACTGTAGGAAGGATATTGTGAAACTTGCAAGGGTTCAGAAAAGATTTTGCAAGGATTGGAGAGTTTGAGCTACAGGGAGAAGCTGAATAGACTGGGGCTATTTTTCCTGGAGCACAGATGCTGAAGGGTGACCTTTTTGTGGTTTATAAAATCATGAGGGACATGGATAGGGTAAACAGATAAAGTATTTTCCCTGGTGTAGGGGAGTCCAAAACCAGTTGGCATAGGTGAGAGGGAAAAGATTTAAGAGAGACGTAAAGGACAACTTTTTCACGCAGAGGGTGGTACAAGTATGGTATGAGCTGCCAGAGGAAGTGATGGAGGCTGGTACAATTACAACATTCAAAAGGCTTCTGGATGGGTTCATAAATGGGAATGGTTTAGAGAGGTATGGGCCAAATGCTGGCAAGTGTGACTAGACTTATTTAGGATATCTGGTTGGTGTGGACGAGTTGGACCAGAGGGTCTGTTTCCGTGCTGTACATCTCTATGACTCTATGACTTTATGGTGTCAAGTCTGCATGAAAACTTAATATATTAAATGGATATCAAATATCTACTAACAGATCATTCTGTGGAATAAACATTTACATTGAGGAATTTTACTCATAACCTCCGTGAATATCAAATATGGAATTGTTCTTACAGAATTTGTTATGCTTTGCAAGCTCATCTCCAAATCATTCTGATCTCTGTCTTTCCACATTTTCAAATTCTCTTGCAAGATCTGACTGTGATTTACTCTGCTATTTTAACTGTTACTTTAATCATTGCTGTCACTGATGCTATTACACTTGTTCATCAACGACTAGCAGCTAGTTTTAATAAAAGAATTCTCTATTGAACTCAGTGCTACAAATACTTATTGGAATTGATCATTTCTCCTTCTGCCTGCAATTATCAACCCACAACATATTATACTTTGATAACCACTGTGATCCATTTCCAACATGGAGCTAAAATTGCAATGGTGTGACTTATTACATTGTAACCATTCTTTCTTTAGTGTATATCTCCATTGCTATACTAATCCTCATAAAAATTAATATAAACATTTAAAACCCTAATTTTTTTTGACAGATTACAAAACCTGCTAGCTAAGGTAATGCTGGGGAACAGCTTGCTGTTGCATTAGTATGACGCACAATTAATTGTAGGAGACAGTTCTATTTGTGATTACCACAGTGAGTGCCTGATCTCTGTGAAATAACAGCAGAAAATTCATCTGTTCACAGTCAGTAAGATTTTCTGAATAAGACATTTTGTGCCACCCTACTCACAAAGGAAATGCACCTAGTGTGATGCAGCCAGTTTTCTACAGTATAATCGGCAAAGCATGATAATTTGAGACATTAAGACGTAGACGTGTGTGCATGTGGCATAGTTTTTTCCAGGGCTGTGCCATGCACAAGACCCCAAAATTATGATCAGGAAATGTATGAACACTTACAGTCATAGAATCATAGGGTTCCCCTTATGATTTTATAAACCTCTATAAGGTCACCCCTCAGTCTCTGACGCTCCAGAGAAAACAACCCTAACCTATGCAACCTCTCCCTGTAGCTCAAATCCTTCAACCCTGGCAACATCCTTGTAATCTTTCCTGAATCCCTTCAAGTTTCACAACATCTTTCCAATAGGAAGAGGAATTGCACACAATATTCAACAGTGGCCTAACCAATGTCCTGTACAGCAGCAACATGACTTGCAAGCAGTGGAAGTACACTTGGTGCCAAGTCTTTCTGGGATCACCACCACCAATGCCATACTTCAATCCCAGCTGTGCACCAAATCAATTGCTGTGAGCCATGAATACCCTCCCCAGTACATGCAGCAGGAGGGAAGTGCTTTTGAGGGCACATAGGTGGCAAATGTGACTCTTCATTGGAAATCAATGATCACATTTATAAATGCATTAACTCTTTAAATCATCACATATCTGATTAACTGTCATTATACCTGCAGCTACAGGCTACACAGAACAACCACCCTTAGTGTCATACCATGCCAGAACCCTGTCTAAGGGAGTGCTAATATCAAGCATATTATGGGATCTTACTCATTCACATCAGACTGACTTGGTTTTCAGAACTGCATTTTCAGAGGGCCTATCATCTGCTCCATCATGGCCCTGCTGGAGGAATGGGCTGCACTGTATATACAGCCGAGGGATTGTGCAATCAAGTCATCAGCCTTGATCATAGAGGATAGCCCTAGCAGCCATGCATGGAAAGCATCTGGCCCCTGAAGTGAAGCAGGAACCTCAGAGAGTCCAAAGATTGAGGCAGTTTCAGGAGCACTGGCGTAGGCTTCTAAGATGTGGTACAGGTGATCACAGATGACCTGTACATTTAAGCAATAGAACCCTTTTCTGTTGATGAAGTCAGCTTCAACTTGTGATATGGCACTCTCAAGGCAACCTGTTTACAATCAAGAGATTCCCAGGGGAAGCCAGCAATGTTTACAAAGGTGACCACCCAGGCTACAGCCCTGAGCTTATCACAAGGAAGCCATGTGATCTGGCACAGATTACATCAGTAACAGCTTTATGCATTTATGGGTTGAGGGTTGAAAGATCCCACATCGCCTTGATGACCATCGGGTTAGGATGGCCACCCAGCTCTTCAGTTCACATGTCCTAATCCAGCAGCTGAGACAATTCAATGACCATGTCCCAGGACATCCTCAGTCTGCAGAGGCAATGATCCACTCATCCAGAGGAAATGATATGAAGGGTGTTGGAGTCTGGATCTCCTGCTCCACCTTCATATCCTTGGGGAACATTCTGCTGCAACTTTATGTGGAGGCTGTTTGGTAGCTGCTGGAGGTTATTGCTGGTCCTGGGCTTGCTGATGCATTTGTTCATCCTCAGTTTCTCTGCACCTTTTTTTGTACTGCTGCGGCAGGGACAATAACGTGCTGTGAATTGATATCTTGGTCACAGTTCCAAAGAACCTCAATGTGGGGGAATATCAGAAGCAGAACAAGTTCTTAGCAATGTGCACTGTCAATATTTTTATTACACACCAAATGACTGTTTACATAGGTTTGCAATATAGTAGGACATGGAGGACTCTGACAAGGAAGGCCATGGGATGCCTGTACATAGGCCTTTGACATCAGGTATCTCATTCCATTGTATACAACACAAATCATGGTCTGTCAAATTCAAAGGAGATTCTAAGTGCATTAGGATGTCTGAAACCTTCTCCCACTACCACCACCCTCACATAAGGAAGGCAGTATTGCACATAAGAGCATGTCACCAAATACCTACAGTTCAAAGTGCAGTCTAAGGCCTGAGCCCTTGGATTGTCTTTGCAAATTGTGCCTTTATCTGACAAATTTAAGGTTGTCTGTGATTATTTCTATTTCACAGAGATAACTATCATCAAGGATCTTGATCAGATAGGCCAATGGGCTGAGAAGTGGCAGATGGGGTTTAATTTAGATAAATGCAAGGTGCTGCATTTTGGGAAAACAAATCTTAGCAGGACTTATACACTTAACAGTAAAGTCCTAGGGGGAGTGTTGCTGAACAAAGAGACCTTGGAGTGTAGGTTCATAGCTCCTTGAAAGTAGAGTCGCAGGTAGATAGGATAGTGAAGAAGATGTTTGGTATGCTTTCCTTTATTGGTCAGAGTATCGAGTACAGGAGTTGGAAGGACATGTTGCAGCTGTACAGGACTGTTGGAATATTGCGTGCAATTCTGGTCTCCTTTCTATTAGAAAGATGTTGTGAAACTTGAAAGGGTTCAGAAAAGATTTACAAGGATATTGTCAAAATTGGAGGATTTGAGCTATAGGGAGAGGTTGAATAGGCTGGGGTTGTTTTCCATGGAGTGTCAGAGGCTGAGGGGTGACCTCATAGAGGTTTGTAAAATCATGAGGGGCAAGGATAGGATAAATAGACAAAGTCTCTTCCGTGAGGTTGGGGGAGTCCAGAACTAGAGGCCATAGGTTTAGGGTGAGAGTGGAAAGATACAACAGAGACCTAAGGGGCAACATTTTCATGCAGAGGATGGTACATGTATGGAATGAGCTGCCAGAGGAAGTGGTGGAGGCTAGTACGATTGCAACATTTAATAGGCATCTGGATGGGTATATGAATAGGAAGGGTTTGGAATGATATGGGCCGTGTGCTGGCAGGTGGGACTAAATTGAGTTGGGATATCTGGTTGCCATGAATGAGTTCCCTCTGACTCTATTACACTGAGTTGAAGTGACCACTGGCATGGTCAAAATTGCTTGTCACCTGAATTTGTATTTGACATGGTTGATGACTGCATGTATTTCACATGCACAATTCTGTCATTGCTGATATATTAAACATATACTGTGTAAGTGCTTGATTAATAAAATTATCCCTTGAAGGTTACCCATCAGTCAGAAGTAGGACCTGCTCTCACAGTGAGAAGAAAACACTTGTTCAATCCACTATAGATACTGTGGTAGACATTTATTATTTCCAATGTAGGTTTGCAATTCAGATGAAGATGGAAGGCAACAGAGTTTGTGCTTCACAAAAGAGTCATAGTCTCAGTCTGTTAATCTAGGTGAGTTCCCAAACCTTTAATGTTCCTTTCATCCTTGGATTCCTTGTGGATCACTTCCGAGTCACTATGTTCTCAACCAATTCTTCCATTTTTGTTTTCATGCCCTCACATTACTGTCTGTGTCCAGGTCTACAGAAGAATGCTGCCAACCTTTGCAATGCAGTGTCCATTTATTAAAGCCTGGGTGATGGTAACTGTTGATGATCCTTTGTCCATAGTAACCCATGCCCTCCAATGTACTATTGTCTCTGCCACTTATATGTTGAGCTGTCATCTAAACCAGGTATTATCCCCTCTGCAACCAAGAATGTTACCTTCAATTATCACAACTGCCTGGTCCAAATTCCCTACCACAGCAAACCAACCCCATTGACTTTCAATGAACCCACCCCAGGACTGACTGTGACCTCCCACCCATGTAGAATGATAGCCCAATTGATGACTGACCAGATCTCTGACTGATTTTTATGCAGCTCCATGACTGATTTGCTGTTAATCTCCAAACTATGTGCACTAGACCTACAGGACTGACTCCCCAAATTGTAATGACCCTGAACAACTGAAGTGACTGACTGGCTGCGTCCAAGCCACTGCACTAAGATCAGACAATTACTTCAACTGATTGTGGCGACAGACTGACAATCCCCTTGACGTCATTGAGAAATACTCTCTTTTGACTTTGAGACATATCCCTTTGATTGAAGCATATTCAAATTAATCCCCGCGTATGCAACTGCCAGATGCTGTAGGTGTGACATTGGCGTAGCATGGTGCCATACGTCTGTCCCCTTGACTGATCATTGCTGTCAACCATGACATATTGTTTAGCTTTGTTCTGTATCAAGAAACAAGGTAAGACAGAGGCATTGTGGGGTAAGTAAGTTACCTCAGAGTACTATAAGTTCAGAATGATGCTGCAATGAGCAAAAGGGCAAGGCAAGGCTGAGATGCTGTGAGCATCCAAGTAAGCTCAAAGCGAGTGAGCAATTAGAGAGCAAACTAAGGCCTGTGAGATACACCCTGTTCCGAGGTATGAGATGTCCTTGCACACAAAATGGCCTGGTAGCAGCATTGCAATGAAAGGTGTCTGTGAGATCCAAAGTGCAGTATTGAACTGATGAACTAACTCTAAGTGAGTTGGAGATGTGCCATCATGATGTAATGTGACTAGTTTGTGTCCAATACCAACCTCCTTGGATGAAGGATGCAGGCATTTGCTGCCCCTTGGACTGTGTCCTGAGACTTTGGGAATGCTGGCCAAGTTGGAAGCCAGGAAGGGCAAACAATGGTTGAAGCTGCCTAGGTACTGCTCAGGTTTTCATGTCGGGAATTGTTAGCATTTAGTTTCTCTCCACTGCCTGGGAAAATAGAAAACTGCAAATAAATGAGTTGAGATTAGGTAATGATGAAATGTTAATGCATGCAAATGCATTACTGCTCATTGCTCATGAGCAAGATCCCACCTTGCCATTTGGATGGAAAATAGACAGTTTTCTTGACCTTGAGATTCTCATTTCTCTGTTCTCATGACTGCCGATATGATTCAGGGACTGGGAAGATTCTGCTCAGTGTTTTGCTTCATGATGTTTTGCAAGACAGAAGAAAGAAACTGAGAAGTATTAGCTGAAGGAAGCTTCTCTAATAATCTATAATGATCTGAATTAGACTGTAACTTGTCTGTTGTCTGTTTGTATTGATGTTTGGGACTATGTGCTTTATTCCAATCCACTTTGATTGAATATGGGTGACTACGAAGAAATTGCCTGTTTAGCTCTCACAAAGATTTGCACAAACATTTGAAATGGTTGAGCAGGCCAGAACCATGGCTTTCCAACAATTTTCAGATGCTTACAAAGCAATTTTGGATGGCAGTACATTTATGAACCAGTGATTTTAGATTATTATCAAGAGCAAACCAATAATTAAATTCTCTGGCTATGGATTTCATATCACTTCTTTCTGTGTGGAGTTCTGCTGGATGAATACTTCTGAAAGAAATCAGTAAGCATGGAGCCCAGCTCATTATAATGGCTGAGGAATGGTTTCAGCTCCTTATTTGTAATCTGGACAAATTCAATTCAGTGTCAGTTCATAGACTCATTCTGATGCTGAGGTCAGAATCTCCCTGTCCCAGGTTAGACAAGAATAAAGGCGAAGCAACAAACAAAACCGGTCCTAACCAAATCCTGCCTCCATTTCCAATCTTTGGTGGAATCAATCTTCATTATAAAACAGGAGAGCCAGATTCTCCTGTAGAATGGATGTGGACCTTTTAACATGCCCTATTTGGATTTGGCCTTTCCCACCTTGGCACTGCCTAATTAGATGACAGTCTTCTCTCCAGGACAACCCACAGAAAATCCAATTTCCAACAGGCTAGCTGTGGACGCAGAGAGCAACACAGTCTGAAACCCACCTCCCAAGTCCTGAGTTTCAATCATAAGTTTAGTTGTAATGACTGGGTCATTACTTGCAGCTTCTATTTTTAACAATGTGACAAAACAGGAACAGGCTTTATTGAATGCAACCATATTTAGTGCCTGGTAAGAGATGATTACTCATCTGGAGCATGACAGACACAAGCTCCAGATGTAATCTGACGCCATGAGGACATTGCTCATTTCACACATACTCAGGAGCTATCCTTAGAATGAAGGTATAATTCCTTTCACTCTGCACTGTCACACCTGCAGTCTTTATCAGAGACCTCATGCAGTAAACATGACTTTTTTTTAATCAGTCAGTGATATTCAATGTTGTGGTTGTACTCTGAGAAAGGTACTCTGTTGAATTCTTCACGCAGCTATTATTGTCGTATTGTCAGTATTACAACATTTGATTGTAGAATAGTGAACAGAGGTTTATGATCTGTAACTTGTATAAAGTTTTCTCCCAACAAAAACTGCTGAAGATTTTTGATTCCAGAAATATTTCCAAGTGCTCGCGTGGCACAAATGTTACTTCCCATTTGTCAGCCCAAACCTGGATATTGTCCAGGTCTTGCTGCATTTGAATACAGACTTCTTCCAGTATCTTAGAAGTCACAATAGTGCTGAACATTGTGCTATCATAGGGAACATTTCCACTTCTGACCTTATGATGGAAGGAAGGTCATTGATAAAGCAGCTGAAGATGGTTGGGGCTTGGACACTATCCTGAGGAACTCCTGCAGATATCTCTTGGAACTGAGATGTCTGACCCCCAACAAGCATGACCATCTTCCTATGAGCCAGGCATGACTCTAACCACTGGAAGAGCTTCCCCCCTGATTCCCACTGAGTCCAGTTTTGCTGGGGGTCCTTGATGCCACACTTGGTCAAATGTAACCTTGATGCCAAGAGCTATTACTCTCACCTCACCATTGGAATTCAGCTCTTTTGTCCATGTTTGAATCAAGGCTGTAATGAGGTCAGGAAATGAGTGGCCCTGGAGGAACCTAAACTGGGCATCACTGAGATTATTGTTGAGCAGGTCTTGCTTAATAACATTGTTGATCATTTTACTGATGATAGAGTGTAGATTGATGGGGTGATAGTTGTTGGATTTGTCCTGCTTTTTGTGTACAGGACATACCTGGGCAGTTTTCCACATTGTTGGATAAATATCAGTCTTGTAATTGTACTGGAACAACTTGGCTAGGGGAGTGGCAGGTTCAGCAGCACAGGTATTCAGTTCTTTTGCCAGAATATTGTCAGGTCCAAAACCTTTGCAATGTGCAGTGCTGTTTTCAATAATTTCTTTGATACCATGTGGAGTGAATTTAATTGGCTGAAGATTGATATCTATGATGCTGGCGACCAATAGATGAGGTTGAGATGGACCATCCGCTGGGCACTTCTGGCTATACATTGCTGCGAATGCTTCAGCCCTGTCATTTGCACTGATGTGCTGGTCTCTTCCATCATTGAGGATGGTGTGTTGGACTGGGGTGGACAAAGTTGGATAAAGAATAAAACAAATCCATAAGAATATTGCCAGATTGTACACATAGGCCTAAGCTTTCTTCAATTTACCCATATTACCTGTTAGATATTTGTAACCCATAGCCCATTCAGGAATGTAACATTTGTTAATAACCTACTAAATGATTAGTTGCCATATTCACATAGATATTTATAGAACATTATAGCACAGAAATAGTCCATTAGACTCAAGAGGCCTGATCTGGTGAGGATGCTCCACAGGAAACCACTTATGGTTGATTCAGTAGACACTTCTTGGTTGTACTTTTTCTGACCCGGGCATTAAGAAGAACCCAACGCTAGATTCTTTAGATTTCACGTTTCAATTTCCACACACTGGGGTCAGATTATGACAGTTAAATTTATTGTGAACTATTGTCATATCAGTACATTTTTTCACAATCCATACATTGTGGAAACTGGTCCTTCAGCCGAACAAATCTACACTAACCCTCCGAAGAGTATCACACCCAGACCCATTCCCTTGCCCTTTTAATCTATGTTTATCTCTGATTAATGCACCTAACCTACATATCTCTGAGCATTATGGACAATTTAGCACAGCCAATTCACCCAACCTGCACATCTTTGGATTGTGGGAGAAAACTGGAGCACACGGAGGAAACACACGCGGACACGGGGAGAATGTGTAAACTCCACACAAACAGTGGCCCAAGGCTGGAATCAAACCCAGTCCCTGGTGCTATGAGGCACCAGTGTTAACCACTGAGCCACCGTGCTCCCATTTATCACAATATTGACAGTTACAGCATGACAAATACGACCAATTGTCCTTATTCCTTCCAAACTTCCTTGGATATTAGGAGAAAGTGAGGACTACAGATGCTGGAGATCAGAGCTGAAAATATGTTGCTGGAAAGGTGCAGCAGGTCAGGCAGCATCCAAGGAGCAGGAGAATCGACGTTTCGGGCATGAGCCCTTCTTCAGGATATTAATCAGGTAGCACAATGTCTCAGATGATGTAAGAATTTTCTCATTCCAGTGACTAATTCAGGCCTGACACACATCCAGAACATATGCCTTCTGGGAGGGTCTTATCTCTGGAATCAAAGCCAAACATCCAACTGCTGCATCCAGTGGAACGCTTCCAACAATAATAATGATTGTTGATGGTGTTTCTTCCTCTGCATTGAAGCAGAGAAGTAAGCAGTCTCTGGATGCAAAGCAAAATCAACTCTAACTTGCCTGAAGCAAATTCAAGGCTATAACTGAAATGTAAGTTTTTTTTTATTATCTCACTTTGCTTTTAAAATCGTAACAGGTCAGCAGCGCAAATGCAGTCTTGGAAGTGATTTCTCACTTAAAAGGGCTTTGGGGCATCAGACAAATCTGTAGTTTTTCCAGATGTAATGTTGGACTTGTACACTAGCAAGCATGCATATGAGGCATTTATTGGTTAACATCATGGTTGGGCGCTGATAATAGTTCATGTATAGTGTTTCATTAGCAGAATAGTAAAAATGGAAGTATAAGCTCAAGAAAATAGCTGAAAAATATCACCACTTTTGGGTAGCTAAACCATTTCATTGACTGGAAAACCAAGCTTATTAATATTTGCATGTGCATTCTACAAGGATTGTGATAAAATTATGCAATAAAATGGGGCAGTGCAGTGGCTCAGTGATTAGCACTGCTGCCTCACAGCGCCAAGACCCGAGTTTGATTCTAGTCTTGGGTTAGTGTGTGGAGTTTGCACATTCACCCTGTGTCTGCGTGGGTTTGCTCTGGTTTCCTCCCACAGTCCAAAGATGTGCACTTTAGGTGAATTGACCATGCTAACTTGTCCATAGCGATCGGGAATGTGTAGGTTAGGTGTGTTGTTTAGCGGTAAATATAGGGTAGGGGAATGGGTTTGGGTGGGTAGCTCTTCAGTGGACTTGTTGGGCTGTAGGGATTCTTCTATGAGATAATTGTAGGTGCTCGTATATGAATCCAGAGGCTTGGAATGAATGCCTGGAATTGGTCACAGTTCAAATAAGCAAGGTTTCACAGTTGCTTTTGAGGTATTTGCTTTCATGATAACATGGCTATATCTATTACTGGAGCATTTCTCAAAATACAGAAGCTGTCCGTGAATGCCTTGCAACAATTATCAAAGGTTAACTTGTATCTGTAGTGGAAACATTAGAAATAGATTTCAAACTAGTGCTCAAAAGACAGAAATTGCTGAAATATTGGCTCAATGCGTCAACCTCAGGATAGGGCAATGTAATTTTAATAGTTGACTTAGTGTGAATTCAGTAGCAGATAAGGCAACAGGAATTGCAACTTTAATAAAAAAAACAGAAATTTCAATCTGAAAGCAAAATGTGAACACTAGAATTTGAGTTTCAGAGAGAAAGAGTGAATAAAAGGGAACTACATGGCCAGATAACAAGAAGAGGAGTCCCTAAGAAAACCTCATTCACTTCCATATTTTTGTGTGAAAATTCTGTTGCTTTTAGTAATAGACAACCTCAATAAATAGCAAAGACTGGTCGCATGTAGTGTTTTCAGAAAAAAAACACAGAACATACTGAAGAAATTCAGCATCTGTACAGAGAGAAACAGAGTTTATGTTGCACATCAAGTATGAGTTGTCTTCGCAAAGACACAGTCTCTCTTCACGAATTCTGTACATACGTCCTCTTTCTCCTGAATGAATACAGATGGGAGGAACTTGTTTCATACGCTACCAATATCCTCTGGCTCCATACACAGATTGTCCCCTTAGTTCCTAACGGCCCTATTCTTTCCCTGGCTATCCTCTTCCTCTGGATATGCATATAGATTATCTTGGGATTCTTATCTTACCCACCAATTTTTTTTTCATACTCACCCCTCTTTCCTCTCCTAATTGCTTTCTTAAGTTCCCTCCTGTATTTTCTATACCTCACCAGGGACTCTATTGATTTTCTCCTTTTGTACTTGTTAAGAAAACACTCTCTTTTCCTTCTTATTCAGTCCTGAACATTCTTAGACATACAGGGATGGCACGGTGGCTCAGTGTTTGACACTGCTGCCTCAGAGTGCCAGGGACTTGGGTTCAATTCCAGCCTCGAGTGACTGTCTGTGTGGAGTTTGCACATTCTCCTTGTGTCGGTGTGGGTTTCCTCCCACAATCCAAAGACGTGCAGGCTAGGTGGATTGGCCATGCTAAATTGTCCCATAGTGTTCAGGGATGTGTAGATTAGGTGCATTAGTCAAGTGTAAAAGTAGGCAAGTAGGTCTGGGTGGGTTACTGTTTGGACGGTCAGTGTGGACTTCTTGGACCGAAGGGCCTGTTTCCACACTGTAGGGATTCTATGTTTCTAAAGGAAACATGATGAGCCTGTACTCTCACAATTCCATTTTGCCTGCCCTACACTGTTCTACTGTAGATGTACCCAGAAGTAGCTGTTCCCAGTCTACATTGGTCAGATTCTGCTATATTTTAGTAAAACCTGTCTTTCCCCAATCCAAAATTCTTTTTTCGCCAACCATCCTTTTTCTTTTCCAGAACAAACTTAACATGGATGGTGTTGTGGTCGCTATCAATAAACTGCTCTCCCACTGCCACCTGGAACATCTGTCCAGCAGTGTTCCCCAGAACTAGGTCCAGCACTGCAGCACCCCTTGTTATACTTCTTGCATGTTAATTTCAAAAACACTCCTGAATATATTTCAAGAAATCTAACCTCTCTAAATTCTCGACACTTTGACTAACCCATTAATGTCGAGGAAATTGAAGTCCCTCAATATGATTACCCCATTGTTTTTACATTTCTCAGTGAATTGTCTACATACCTGCTCCTTTATTGCTCACTGACTTGTTTGGGGGCCAATAATACGTTCACAGCAGTGTGACCTCACCCCTTTAATCCTAATCTCTACCCTAAAAGCCATATTTGCTCATCTCTCCAAATTATTACCCTCTTTACTTCAGTAATTGATTCCTTAATTAATTATGCAACAACTCCTTCTCTTTTCCACCATCCCCTGTTCTGCCTGAAGATCTATAACCGAGAATTGGCAGTTGCCAGTACTGCCCCTCCTTCAACTACATCTCTATGAAGGGAACCAGACTGTAATTTAATGTGTTAATCCATGCCCTTATCTCAATTTAGCTAGAATAGTCCTAACATTAATATAGAGGCTATTCAACCTTGGTTTATTCCTTTGAAACTCAACAGTCAACATGACTTAACCCTCTCAGTCTCCCTGTCCTCCCACCACCTTTACTCCCTGACTAAAGTATGTGGTGTCCCTAATATACTAACATCCTTTGTCCACTCCTGCTGTCGAGCTAGGTTAAATTCCTCACAACAGCACTAGCAAAAATGCCTGTCATGATGTTAGCCCCATTCTGATTCAGTGCAAATAGTTCTACTTATACAGATCCCACCGTCCCAGAAATGGTCCCAGTGATCCAGGCATCTAAAACTCTCCCTTCTGCATCAACCTATGCAAATCATTCATCTGATTTATTCTGTACCTGGTGGCTTGCGGCTTGGGAGTAATCCAGTGATTACAACCTTTTGAGGTCCTGCATTTTTGTCTGCTACCTAGCTCACTAAATTCTTGAAGCAAGACCTCCTCCCTCATTCTATTGGTAGCAATGCATGCCCCAACCTCTGTCTTGTCACCTTCCCCCAATTCAGGATGCCCTGCAGTTGCTCAGTGACATCTCTGACCCTGGAATCAGGAAGATAACACCATCTTGGAGTCATGGCTGTTGCCACATAAATGCCTGTCTATTTCCCGAAATAATGAATCCCTGATCACTATCTCTCCTGTTTTCTTCTTCTTACCCACCTATAGTTATGCCATTTGTGATTCCAGAAACTTTGTTCTGACTGCATTCCTTTGAGGAACTAGCACTTCATTAGTTTCCCCGGGACTCTAGCACAACAGCTTGGTGGTCACCCATTCTTTTATTTCCTTCTGTCATTTGAGCTGTGGTGTGACCACCTCTCCAACTGTGCTATCCACATCACTCTCAGCCTTGCGGATGTGCCAGAGTATCTCCGGCCTCTCCAGCTTCAAAACTGAACTAAGTTTCTCCAGTTGGGAGTATACGAGGTCATCTAGAACTCTAGCATGAACAATGAATTCCTAAAATGACAAGTCATCAATTCCACTCAGCTGATCTTATTTGCCATGACTTGAACCTACTTAGTGTTATTCATGAACTTTTCTAATTACTTATTTTCTCATATTTCTAAGTTGTAAGTGCTTCTCAGTTAATTCCTCGATAATTTCCCAGTTGTTGGGGCTTGGTCTGGTCCTTCCACACAGATCTGTAAAAATAATTAGGAAAACAAGAGATCAGGGAAAAAAATCCTCCCTCCCCCAGTTCACCGAATTTCCACACTCAACTCTCTGTAGGTTACACACTATGCTGATTGCATTGAGGCCTCACTTTTTTTTAAACACTCAACACTGATCTTATGAAGAATCTAGTTCCCAATGCATATAGTTAGTGCCAGAAGCTTCTAAGCAAAAATTAAGCAATTTAACAGGACAAAATTGAATCACTCGTTTGTGGAATTTACTTGGCAATTGGAAATTATACTTGTTATGAGATAGAGGGCTGTGAGGATTGAGCTAAATTTTGAAAACCCTTCAGAAATGAGACTAACAGATGTACTTAATGGTAGTGCTCCTTAGGAAGAATCTGAAATGGTGTCCCTAGAAGAACATAAACCTATGATGACACTGACTGCATATGACTGATGCTGCAAGTTGTTTCACAAGCATGTGAGTAGCAATAGATCATTGATTGTAAAACTGCAAAGAAACTGAAGAGATTAGAGATCTGATGATAGATAACAAACTGATTACAGTGAGGAAGGTAGCAGAGATGAAAATACAAATTGAAAAATGGTATGGAGGATAAGTATGATTTGAGTGGACTAATATGTATTTCTGTCATAAGAAACAGCATTTCAAGGCAGATTGTTGGAAATTAAAAGCCAAAACTTTAACATTTGTGGGTATACATAGTCTGACTGCAAGAAAATTTGCACCAGTAGATGGAACTTCAAATGTATTTACTATTAGCAAAGAGGATTGTTAGGATGTTTGAATTCAAGGGTGGGGGAGGGGGAATCGCTACACTGTTGTCTGCTAAAGAAGGTAAACAGATTAATATTAGAGATACAAGATCTGCTTAATGGCTGATTTGGGGGAAGCTGAAGGAAAATTTCTTCATAAAAGAATACTGTCTAATAATACACTGATTCTGTGTCTAAATAGGTGTTGCTTAACTGTTCCATTGCATAAAGCCAATTTAAATTGTATTGAATTCCTTGTATCATTAACAGTAGAAGTTACATCAACATTGTCCAATAAAGTGTCAATTTCACTCCAGAAATAGACCTCACTGGAGATAAAATAGTGATGTCATACAAGTCCAGGTGAAATTAAAAATGTTTTAAAGAACTCAAATTCTGAGAGGAAAGAATGATTATTCGTGACGCTACATGGAAATCTCTGTTTCAACTAAAGATCTATGCAAAGAGTAAAATAACTCAGACTTTGGAAGTTGAAGAGACATTGGAGCATCAGACTGACTACAAAGTTGATAGCAGTTGGAAACAAATTAAAGTTGTCTGAACTATATCTTAGGCAGATCCTAAGTAAGAAATGTCAAAGCAGATAACAACAGCACTCAAAACTGATTTGTGAAACGTGGAAAACAGTAGTTTAGAACCAAATACTCGGCTGTAACTAATAATGGTACAAGGGAAGTTTGAGAAAGGATTTGTTTCCTTGAACATCAGTTAAAACTTCAGACTGATAAAGCTTTGCTTTTGTGAGGGGTAGGCTTGGAGAAACTTGGTTCTGTGTGGGAAAACAAAAACAAAAGAATTTGAAAGCATTTGTGAACTGACTGAAGAAGAGTATTTTTTTTTGACTTGATCATTAATGTGACTTTAACAGGGTTCTCAAAGCAAGTTTGGAGGCAATGTTAAACTTACATCTCTTGGAGAAAACCACTGAAAGATTACATTCTCGGAACAAACTTCTGAAAGTTCAACTTCAGTGCTGTAATTTCTATTCTTGGAGCATTACACTCTCTGAAATCTCACAGTTAAGTATTTTGGGAAGAAAGGACTATCGCATAGATCACAAAGCATATTATATTTTAATGATGTGAAAAATACCGACACTTTATTTGTAGATTTTTTATTCAGTAAGTATCCCTCCTTTGAGTGTTTAAATCTGTATTCGCCAAACAGCCAGCAGATGTCCTCCATGTATCTAACTGTTAAACGTGTTGAGTTTAACTATTCACAAGGAATCTCAAATGTACAGGAAAAATAGTACTCTGACCAATCAACTGGATTTGATGATCAATATGTTTTAGGTCAGTAGACAAAATAAATATTTCTCTAATCAATGAAACCATCCTGTGATGTGAAACATTAAGTTTTCTAAGTTGATTTGACCAATTTATTCAAGTAAAAAGGCTACAAAGATTCTGTGGTAACATATGACAAACTCAAAAAGGACTATTAAGATGCTACTGCCCAACAGAAAAGTAATAAAAGGTTTCAGACAATGAGACATACGTATTACTGTAAAAATCTAGTTATAGACAATTAACACTGAATAAAATCCAAAGACACCATTTTAGCCAATAGAACTACAGCATAAGATTTTGCATTTTTTAACAAACATAATCATATGTAAATAAATTAAATAAAACTACCAGTATTAACTTAAAATGTGGTTCACATCTAAGTAAGTACTTCTCCAAGAATTATCACTTAAGATATTCCTATTAAAATTTTTGCTTGTGTGCTGACTAAAATATATGCCAAGTTCATTAGAGATTTTTCTTCAGTTAATCTCAGAAAGCAAACTTTCAGTTTCCTTCTCTTAACTATGGATATCTCAGTCTCATATTCTGGTTACTTATTTGCTTCCAAGCTAATTCATGTCACAGGATTCTGTGCGGGGCCACTGTCAGTTCTTCCACGAGTTTCAAACCAGGCATCTTTCAAGTTTCTGTCTCCTCACAAAATCTAAACTGAAATTAAGCCTTACTAAATTCCAGATGATGAATGATGACTTTTTTGTTTGCTCCGTACATACCAAATTAACTGGCTATGTCCTGATGAACTCTGAAGCACAAGGTCAAAACGACAACTAATTCTCTCAATGACTCCCGGTCAAACTGCAATTAGAGAACACTAGCTAGGCTCCACCCATCTCCAGGTCAAAGTTGCCTGCTCTAGCACATGCTCAAACTGATATTTCAATTAATCATCTTTCATTAACAATTCATTTTTGGAAATAAATGGGTTTTACAACCTTTCAGAGTTTGCTGAATGTTTTTAAACTTAGCTTTACCTCTCAAAACAAAATCTCTCTCTGGACCAACATTACTGCAAAAAACGCAGATATCAGTTCTCCAGTTCCCCAGCTACACAAGTATCTGCTATTTTATGATCTTGCCTTTCTAATTACTAAGCTCTTAAGTCAATATGACCCCAATCTTTCAACTGTAATAGTCACCTAGCTTGCTCTAATTGCATTTATCCAATTTTATACAGTTAAACTTTAATTCCTTAAACTAAAAATTATATTTTAAGACACATGTTTGCACAACGTTCAGCACTACTTGCAGTTCCTTGGATACGGAACCAGTCCATGTCCATATGCAACATGACATGGTCAAAATACCAGCATGGGTTGATAAATGGCAAGTAACATTTGCCATCACACAGGTCTAGGCAATAACTATCTCAATCAAAAGAAAATCTAACCATGTTCCCTTGTTATTCAATGACGTTACCAATGCAAAATCCTTCATTATCAACATCCTGGAAATTATTGTTGACCAGAAACTGAACTGGACCAGACATATAAATACTATGGCTACAAGAACAAGCCAGAGTCAGAGTGAATTTTGTGAGAGTAACTCACCTTCTGCATCTTCAGTGCCAACAAGAACAGCCATTTTGATTGGCACAAAACCACCATCTTCAGTATTCATTCTCTTCACCGTTGATAGACAATGGTGGTAGGACGTACCATCTTCAAAATGAACTGCAATAATGCTCAAAGGCTCCTTCAACAGTATCTTCCAAAGTTCATGGACTCTACCATTTAAGAGGAGATAGGCAGTAGATGCATGGGAGCACTACCACTTGTAGGTTGCATTCTGAGCCACATACCTATCCTGACTTGGAACTATGTCACCGTTCCTTCATCATCACTTGATGAAAATTCTGGAACTTCTGTCCTAACAATACTTTGGTTGTTCCTACAGTTCACAGACTTCAGTAGTTCAAGAACACTGTTCACTATCACCTTCTGAAGGGCAATTAGAATTTGGAAATAAATTCTCACCAGCTGGCGTTAACTGGATAAGGTAGCAGGGTGCGTGTGGGTAGGATGCTCTCCAAGAGTCAGTGTGGACTGAATGGGCCAAAAGGCCTGCTTCTATACAGTAGGGATTCTAGGATTCTATGATGATTCAAATGATAGGGAAGGAAGAAAGGCAGGCTATTGACCAGAAACTGAACTAGGCCATCTTTATAGATACTGTAGCTACAAGAAGTTAGGAATGCTGCCCTCCCAACTCCCCAGATCCTTGTAGATACAAGGCATAGATCAGGAGTGTGATAGAATACTCTCCACTTGCCTGTGTGGGTGCAGCTCCAAAGACACACAAAAAACTCAATTCCATCCAGAAAAAGCAGCCTACTTAATTGGTATCCACCAGCTTCAACATTCACTCCCTTCATTATTGATTTAAAGTGACAGCACTGCATACTATCTCAAGATAGACAATCACACACTAACTGAGGGTCCTTCAGCAGGCCCCTTCAAAACCATCAACTCCATTCTTAGAAGGATACAGGCAGTTGATGCATGGGAACAATGCCACCCACAAATTCCCCACAAAGCCACACAGCATCCTGACTTTGAACCACATCGGCTTTCCTTTGCTGTCACTGGGTCAAAACCCTGGAACATTCTTCCTACAGCATCGTGTAAGTGTACTTTCCCTACAAGGACTGCAGCAGTTCAAGAAGATGGCTCACAACCTGCTTCCCAAGAGCAATTAGAAATGAACAATTAGAAATGGACTAGCCAACTGTGCCTCCATCCTATGAATTAATACAGGATAAAACATTGAAACAACATAATGGCATTAGATAAAATGAATATAACTGACAGAAGTATAACATAAAACCTAACTGTGTCGAAATTAAGGATACAACAGAATCAATCACGTTACCAGTCACAAATTAGCTGGATGCATAAAGAGGCAGAGAAAAACATTGCAAACAAATATTTGAAATTAACAAACTATATAGAAAAATAAACATGAGATTTTACCTACCAAATACACAGGAAGGAAAAGATAGTAAAAGGGATTCAGAGAATTGCGATTTCACAATGTGTATAGGATTATTTTCCAATGCAGCAAGTAAAAAGCCTGACAAAACAGAGAACACAATTGCAACCGATAATGGGAATAAACAAGAACAGATATAAATGTGTAGGGAAATAATAATGACCTTAACCAAAACAAAATTTATGATAAAGATTGAAAAGGACATAATTATGAAGAAGACTAAAATAATACATTGCTAAAAAGATTCATTTTAAGTAATGAGAATGAAACTTGGGAAGAAAAAACTGTACTGGGAAGCAAAGAAACAGAACAACTGTAGAAATATTTCAAAACAATTATCTTTTGAGTGTAGGAGAAATATATTCCACTAAATAGCAAAATTAAACTAGTCACTAATGACACACCACAGACACACAAAGAAATAAGGACAAAATTGAAATTAAAGAGAAAGACTGACAAAAAATATTCAGAAATTGCAGGCTGAGAAAAGAAAAATTTAAAAATTAATGCAGAAACCAGTACAAGACTACAATATTAACTTGTCATGAAATATAAAAGGAAATGGCAAAGTATCTTACAATCAGGTGAAAAATACAGAAAATTCAGAGTAATGAAAGGCCAGGAAGGAATATTCATGATAAGTTCACAGTTATTGACAGCGAAATGTATTCACACAAATTAAAGAAGTTAGGAGTACTTCTACGTTTTAAAAGCCAGGTAAAATAAGATCAATTAGCTTAGCATTGGTGGTGGGAAAATTGCTGGATTCCTTATTCAAAAATATGGTAGCAAGACATCTTGAAGTGAACATACAATAAATAGATCATCATGAATTTCAACAGTATTGCAATCTTTTATCAATCTTGTTGATTTCTTTGAAGATATTATAGACAAAGGTTGATATGATACATTGATGTCTAAAAGGTCTTTGTTAAACAGTCTCATGATGAAGATTAGAACATATGTTGTCATGGAGCAATTAGAATAGAATTCGTGGGCTGCAAATCAGTAAAGTGAATAAAAGTTAAGTATAGTTACTTAGATTGGCAAAAGATAGAAAATGATATTCCACAACAATCAGGCCTGGGGACATCTGTTTTCACCACATTTTAAAAATTCACTTATGCGATGGAGGCAGTGCTGGCTGACCAGCATTTATGCCAACCCTTGGATACCCTTGAAAAGGAGGTTAGCTAACTTCTTGAATCACTGCCGTCCACCTGCTGTGGGTTGACCCACAATGCCAGTCGGGAGGGAATTCCAGGACATTGACCAGCGACAGTGAATGAACAGTGATATATTTCCAAATCAGAATGGTGTATTGCTTGGAAGGGAACTTGTTTGAGGATCATTGGTGAATTTCTAAAGCGGATTTTGTGGACAGTATGCACTGCAGCTACTGAGTGTCATTGGTGGAGGGAATGAATGCTTGTGGAGGTGGTGCCAGTCAAGCAGGCTGCTTTGTCCTGGAGGGTATCAAGCTTCTTGAGTGCTGTTGGAGCTGCACCCATCCAGGGAAGTATTCCATCATACTCCTGACTTGTGCCTTGCAGATACTGGGCAGGCTTTGGGGAGTCAGGAACTGAGTTACTTGCTCTAGTATTCCTAGCCTCTGACTTGCTCTTGTAAGCATTATGTTGATGTGACAAGTCCAGTCAGTTTCTCGTCAATGATAACCCCCACGATGTTGATAGTGGGGGATTCAGCAATGATAACACCATTGAATGTCAAGGAGCAGTGGTTAGATTGTCATTTATTGGTGAGGGTCATAACCTGGCATTTTTGTGCAATGAATATTACTTGTCACTTTTCAACCCAACCCTGGATGTTGTCCATATTTTGTTGCATTTGAACATGGACTGCTTCAGTATCTTGAGGAGTTGCCAATGGTGCTGAACATTGTTCAAACATCCCCACTTCTGACCTTATGATGGAGGGATGTTAATGATGAAGCAGCTGAAGATGGTTGGGACAAGGACACTACCCTGAGGAATTCCTGCAGAGATGTGCTGGAGCTGAGATCACTGACTTCCAACAACCAAGACTATCTTCCTACGTGTCAGGTATGACTCCAACCAGCGGAGAGTTTTTTTCCCTCATACTCATTGATTCCAGTTTTGCTCAGGCTCCTTGATGTCACACTTGGTTGAACGCAGCTTTGATGTCAGAGTTGTCACTTTCACCTCACCTCTGGAATTCCTCTCTTCTGTCCATGTTTGAACCAAGGCAGTAATGAGGGCAGGAGCTGAGTGGCCGTGACGGAACCCAAACTGGGTGACACTAAGCAGGTGGTGCTTGATAGCAGTATTGATAACATCTTCCATCATTTTACTGATGATTGAGAGTAGACTGGTGGGGCAGTAATTGCCTGGGCTGGATTTGTCCTGCTTTTTATGTACAGGACATACGTAAGCAATTTTCCACATTGCCTGGTGGATGCCAGTGTTGTAACTGTACTGGAAGAGATTGGCTAGGGGAGCGGCATGTTCTGGTTCACGTCTTCAGTGCTATTACCAGAATGTTGTCGGGGCCCATTGCATTTTCAATATCCAGTCCCTCCAACTGTCCCTTGATATCATGTGAAGTGAATTAAATTGGCTGAAGACTGGTATCTGTAATGCCAGGGACGACTGGAGGAGGTCAAGTTGGATCATCCACTCAGCACTTCCAGCTAAAGATTGCTGCAAAAGCTTCAGCCTTATCTTTTGCACTGATGTGCCAGGCTCTCCTATCATTGAGGATGGGGATATTTGTGGAGTGTCCTCTACCAGTGAGTTGTTTAATTGTCCATCACCATTCACAACTTGATGTGGCAAAACTGCAGAGCTTAAATCTGATCTGCTGGTCATGAGTTCACTTAGCTCTGTCTATCACTTGCTGCTAATGCTGTTGGCATACAAATAGTTCTGTTTGGAAGCTTCACCAGGTTGACACCTCATCTTCAGGTATGGCTGGTGCTGCTTCTGGCATGCCTTCCTGGACTCTCCATTGAACCAGGATTATCAGAGTTGATTCCCTGGCTTCATGGTAGTGGTTGAGTGGGGAAATATATACCAGGCCATGAGGTTGCAGATTTGTTGGAATACAACTCTGCTGCTGTTAGTGGTCCACAATGCCTCATGGATACCCAGTCTTGAGTAGCTCAAAATGTTTGAAGTCTGTCCCATTTAGCACTGTGATAGTGCCACACAACATGATGGAGGTTATTCTCAATGTGAAAGCAGGACTTTGTATGCACAAGGACTACGCAGTGGTCACTCTTACCAATACAAGGTTAAAAACAATGACTGCAGATGCTGGAAACCAGATTCTGTATTAGTGGTGCTGGAAGAGCACAGCAGTTCAGGCAGCATCTGAGGAGCAGTAAAATCGACATTTCGGGCAAAAGCCCTTCATCAGGAATAATGCATCTGCAGCTGGCAGATTAATAAGGATGAGGTCAAACTTGTTCTTCCTTCTTGTTAGTTCCCTCACCACCTGCTGCAGACCCAGTATAGCAGCTATGTCCTTTAGGACCCAAACAGCTTGATCAGTGTGCTGCTGCCAAGCCATTCTTGGTAATATATAAATATAAATGAATATAATCTCCTCAATATATAAACTCACATAATAATTGAATTCACCTAAAAGTGGCTTTTTTTGGGGAATTAAAGCATAACAATTTCAAAACCAAAGTTTAATCCTGGGGAAGAGATATGTTTAGGTTGTAATGTTGTAATATGGAAAACAGTAGTTATGTGGGCTGAAAAAGTATAGAGTTTCTGAAGTTATAAAATAAATAAATATTATTTAACTAATGTGGATTATTTTGTGCTGTTGGTTCTTGCTTCATTCTCCTGTGATAGTCTTTTTTGGATTTCACTTCCACCTAAATCAAGTATATAATTTGGCCTCTTGAAAAACATAGCCCTCTAAAATAATAAAATGTGGAATTGGAAGTTGAAATCTTAAATTTGCAGATGACCCCAAATTGGGAGTTTGCAAGAAGGTGGAGGCTGTAAATAATATAGGAGGTCAGTGACCATTGGGAAATATATTAATAAACACAGAAATGCTGAGAAAATTGAATTAAGGATCAGCATAACCTTGTTACATGTCAGAGGAGGTTTTCAGAGCCAAATAATACACTAATGCACTAGAAAATATCAGCACTTTCTGTTTTCATTTCAACTTCAATACTGTAATGGTAATTATCAGGTGGCACATTTTATTATGAAGAATAGATAGGCCAAATATACCTTGCAAAATTCATACCTAAATGGGATGGAGGAATAGATGTATCTAAGTACACAAAACACTTAAAGTAGCAGAGTATGTTCATTAGACCTTAGCAAATCATTAGGATTTATTTCCTGGGAGGATAGAATTGAAAATCAGAGAAGTTAAGTTAATGTGCAAATTTTTCACGATCACAAGGAGTACTACGAATAATTCTGATCACTATATGATTAAAGGGATATCAAACAACTGGAGAATATGAGATAAAGGCATACTAGGATGGTACCAGAACTGAGAAGTTATACCTAACAGAAAAAAAGGCTGAATAATCACCCGGCACAGGCCCTTTTTAAACCCTGAATTTGCTTAGCAGGGTAGACACTGTGTATAGACTCATCTAGGTTCTATGAATAGCCCTCTGAAATAGCCAAGAAGAGGGTTTAAGCTGAAACATTGGTTTAGTTTGTTTCATTCTCACCTTGGTTAAAGAGTTGAAGCCACTGGTTGGCGATTCTATCTCTTGGCCCAGAGTAAGAAAATTAGGGCCAGACCATTCAGAACAGATGTTAGGACGCACTTCTACACAAAAGGATGGTAGATGTTTCAAACCCCCTTCCATAAATGGCAGTGGGTGCAGGATCAGTTGTTAATTTTAAATGTGAGATGAACAAATTGTTATTAAGCAAAGTTACTAAGGGATGAGTCAAAGGCAGGACAATGGAGTTAAGTCACAGATCAGCCATAAGCTCAATGAATGGTGGCACAGGCTCGAGCAGCTCAATGGCCTACTCCTATTCCTACATTCCATCTTGTTCCTCACAAACATCAGCAATTTTATAGTACTCCAAACAACATCGTGGATTTGTCTGATCACAGCGACAGTCAGAAGGAATCAATCAACAACTAATCAATCTAACAACAAACACTAACTAATGTGTTTGTGGGGGTGGGGGGCTCCTGCTCCTGAATTTACGTACATGATGATTAATGACAAGCCTCAGACCGAGAGACGAGTTCCTAAACAGTAACAAACTCGTGTTATTTGCTGACTAACGCCACGATCTGTTAACTGCTCTCTGCCTGCACTCCCACCCTCGCGAAGATGGCATCACCCGCACCTGAAGTTTACACACCCTCCACCATTTCCCAACCTCTAAGGTCATGGCTGTGTGAAGGAGGCACCCTCCGTCCGAATTCAGCGCAGCCAGACTTTCACACATGTTGGCGCTACACCCCCCTTCACCTCAAATATTGCCGCCTTTCTCGAAGCCGTCGGACTTTGTAATATTTCTTCTGTCTCCAGAGTTTCCGACCACCTTCCCGTTTGATTTCTACCCACCCATTCCCACTGGCTGGATGAAAGCTATTTTATTCCCAGGACGTAAAAAGAAGCCAAAAGAAAGTATGAATTGTTTACAACCTAACAAATTAAAAGTTAGCCAGTGGTCATAATTGGCGATGATGCACTTGTGACAGCTGCTGGAGAATGGAAACAATTCCCTTCCAAACATAAACACGTTTAAGATGAACAGACATTTAAAGTGCATGCAAAGCAGCGCTTTTGTTATATTCTTGCGGAAGTGTGTGCGCGGACAGGCAGGGAGGACAAGAAGTGCTGTGCTCCGAGCAATGTTGAGTTGTGCACTGCCCACGGTCGGTGAAACAATAATATATTTCAAAAAAAAGCTGGGGCTGCTGCTGCTGCCGCCGGTATAAAACGCGGTGCGCTGCTGCTGCGTTGTTTGCAGACGGTCGAGCGGCCGCGAGCGAGCAGCAGCTCCCAGGCAGCAGCTCCCGGGCAGGTGGGCGGGCCGAAGTGGGAGAGCGCGGCGCTGATTGCCGGAGAGCTCGGTGATTGACAGCGGGCAGAGGAGGGGCCAGCCAGTGAGGAGGGCGCCAGTGGCGGGCACGCTTCAGTTGCCTGTGATCTCTCTGCCATCAATAATTTACACAGGGACTAGGCGCAGCGCTATGTATTCATTTGTGCGTGTTCTTGTCAGGGCCCCTTCTTACACTTCAGGGGTCATTTAACTCCAGCTATAAACGAAGAAAGCGGAGAGGGAGAGGCAAGCTGGAAGAAGGTGAGCTCTTCAGAAAAATAATAAAGCAACGTTTTAAAACAAAAACCAAACACGCACACACAAAGGAGAGGGAATAAATCAGAGAAACTCTCCAGGAGAAGCGAGGAAAAGCTGGATTCGATCAGGAGATAAGGAGCAAGCAGCACCTTGTGGAAGTCGGCGGTCGCTCGTCATGTTGGAGTTGCTGTTCGGTTTGGTTTGCTTTGCGGGACTCGTGTGCGGACAGAATGAGACAGAGCCCATCGTCCTGGAGGGCAAGTGCCTGGTGGTTTGTGACTCGAATCCCACCTCGGATCCTACGGGGACTGCGCTCGGGATTTCTGTGCGATCCGGCAGCGCCAAGGTGGCTTTCTCAGTGATCAGGAGCACCAACCACGAGCCCTCAGAGATGAGCAACAGGACCATGATCATCTACTTTGACAATGTAAGTGGACGATGGACGGACGCTGCTTTGGGAAGGACCGCTGTTATTTTTGATTGACGGAAGGGATAGAATGTTTAACCGTGCCTCTAGTACGAGCTGCTGTGTCCCCCAAGGTCAGTTCTTAGGCACTGTAGCTGCTTGACCACATCCAGGTTCAGAACTCTGCGCCTGGTGTAGGATAGAGTGAGGGATGAGAAGTCAGAGTTGGAGGAAAGTTGCGGGACACGTTTTCATATTGTATGGCAGGGTCAGCGGGTTGGGAAAATGCGAACGAAATGATACGTCGTGGGTTGTGGGGGGAGGTGGTGGGAACCAAATTTTTTTTATTAATTATCTCGAAAAGTCGGCCAAGACGATGAAGCGAGTTCAGGGACAGGGACTGGTTTCTCCGAGGGAGACACACATAGCCAGAGAAGCACTGAGGGAGAAACGGGAATGCAGCGCACTTAAATGAAAGCAGAAATTACAACAAAATGTCTTTACAAAATAAAACAGAAGTTGTTGGTGTAGATTGAATTTAACTATTCGATATCTGAGAGATTTGACGACGCTATTCTTTACAACCTTTGCAATTCTGTAATCTAAGAGCTGTGTCGCATTCTCCCTGTATTCCCGCTACTCTTAAACATTCCGGTTTGTTTTAGGTGTTTGACTAAACCGCCCAGGTTTGCTGACACAGGTTCTGTCTGATTTCAGATACTAGTGAATGTGGGTTCTAATTTTGACTCGGAGAGAAGCACCTTCATAGCGCCGCGGAAAGGAATTTACAGTTTTAACTTCCACGTGGTAAAGGTGTATAACCGGCAAACGATCCAGGTTAGTAGATGTTACCACAGTTTATCGAATGCGTTCACCTCTCTGCTGCTTTCAGTCTTTTGCTCTCCAGAATGTGAGAGTTGCGTGAAAACTATTCAGCCATTCCCTCCTCGTGTCATCCTTGAATCCTTATAGGAGCCCAAACGCTTTCTGGAACTTGAAATGGCGAGCAAAATGATGACATTAACTGAAACTTATATGATCTCCAGAGAAAGGCCTGGAGGAGCATGAGTTGAGGAATGTAGACATTTTTAAAGCATTCAGTGTTTGTCCATATGTGACCCTAATGAAGTTGCCGATTTCACATTACTTGGAAACAGACCTTAAAAGCCTTGGAAGTGAGAGGCTAATTAAAGGTCGGATATAGTTGTCAGCAATACAAACGACGGGCAGCAAATAACAACCAGCTCCGAGCGAGGGCCAAGTGATGATTAATTCATTAATTACTGGGTCAGTTTTTTTTTACTCTGAGAATGGAGGAAGAAAATATCAAATAAATTACTTCCCGGTTCTGAGTGATAATAATGGAAGGGATCTCAGGAGGAGGTTGAATGAGGTTCCCTTATCCTCCTTAACTCCTGAGGGCAGGACTCCGCCTCCTGTTCCCCCTCAATGTTTCATACTTTACAGTATTACCTCCCTGTTTGAGTTACTGGGTCAAAAAAAACCACAATGAAACTATCACAGCAAGACCTGCAATTATGCCTTCAAAATTACAAATACATAAAAATCGTTTCCAAATTGTACTTGACTGTGTAAAATATTGGAATTGGTTGGCGAACTATTTCCGTTCTCTAATGTTTGGTTCCATCTCTCACTCCAGGCTAATGATTGCTCAATATTGGCTTTTTAATCAGTTCTCCATGTAGTACCCACTCACACCGTCCCAGAATAGCCAGGGGGCTGAAAGGATGACATTGGGGGAAGCATAGGATGAAAACAAAGTTTTTGTTTTAATTCAAAGAAAATGTACATATGGATTCTTTCTGTATTTAAAATATTCGAGTTATTTTACCAGCAAGAAAAATCGAATTAATTTTTCCGTCAATGACAATGTGTAATTGACGTTTATTTTCACGTAAGTAAATATCGACCACCCATGGTCGCTATTGGATGATACGTGCATTATATCTGGCAAATTATAGACTGAAAAAATACAGTTGCGAAATGCATTTATTCGCTCAGTTTTGAGGTATGTTTGCATGCCATTATTTGTCTTAAATACACTGCTGTTAATGCATTGTAACTTACCATGTTCACCATTATCAGCAATATGCTCTATGTAACATTTGAGTAAAATAAAATTGAATGACTGTTTAGAATATAGTCGGTGACAAGTCAGAACACCTACCTTCAGTTCCTATGAAATAAGAAGTGCCGAAACACGGGAGAGGTCAATGTGCAATGAACAATTCTCTTATTTTTGTTTAAGAGCATTTCATTAAAATGCTGTACATGGCATTTTTTTTCATAAAACGGGTTTAGTTTTGAGAAATAAAGAAAACCTGTCTGTAGTGGATAAGTAGAATAGAGACAGAACGTTATGGCAGGACAGGGGAGGTGCAGCTCCAGTTCCAGGAGGTTAATATTGAGCTTCTCATATCTGAGGAAAGGTAACAACTAAACAGTGAGGTTGTGGAGCCCTTTTGGATAAACAGTCTTGGTTTATCTGGTCTTGAACTTACTTAGGCAAACCATCTAACATTATTAATGACATATTTTATGATGAATTTTCAGATAACCTTTGCAATAGAGTCACGTTTAAAGATCATCTCACTTAAGCTATAGTCAATGTTGATGTCGCCAACAGAAAATGACGGTATTGCTTTAACATGATTATTTCTCTACAGGTGAGCCTGATGCTGAATGGATGGCCGTTGATTTCAGCCTTTGCAGGAGATCAGGATGTGACAAGAGAGGCTGCCAGCAATGGAGTGTTAACCCAGATGGAAAAGGGAGACCGAGCCTACCTTAAACTAGAACGCGGAAATCTAATGGGAGGGTGGAAATACTCAACTTTCTCCGGATTCCTGGTGTTTCCGCTTTAAGTGAAAACAACATTGTTTTTCCTGAACCCTATACTGTCACAGGAGGGTTGACAACTTTTTATTTCCCAAACAGCGCAAGTGCGTCCCAGAGCTAGACAGAAAAATTAAAGGGACTGTATCCCATTTGGTAGTCTATTTCTCAGCACTAATTCAATGCATTTCAACCTTGCCACTCATTCAGAATATAGCACAAATTTAATGTACGAATTAGATCGACGGTCACCTTTGTTATTAATTTAATTAAGTGAACAGTTACCACTATAGAATAAATTGGCTGTTTTTCGTTTCAGAAACGGAAGGTTTTTTTTTAAGAAAGTACAACTCCGTAACTTAATATTCACGACATTAGTGTTACAGCCCGGATAGGCTGCCAAATCGGGAATACTGTCTGATATGTTTGTCAGGGACAGGTCTGTTAGGCCTGATTGCCAAAACGATACTATCTCTTCAAAAGTGTATGAAAGCAGAACAAATGCTTACCTATGCCTGTATATGTCTGCTATGCGGAATTTTAGAGACGGTTGCAGCCCCAAACGCAGCATATATTATATTTCTTTATTCGCCTTTGTATTTCTACACCCTATAGATACAGTATTGTCAATTCCGTCGCAGAAGGTTAACTGTCTATATAACCAAGCATAAACCTTATAACGGAATTCTGGTAATTTCCACCTAGCCAAACAAGGGCGGTTAGTTGTGTTTCAGTATTTCAGTGTATTCTGGGTTTATTCTGTGGAGGCTGCTATGCGTTCTGATGCATTTCTGTCGTTTTTGTTCCAGTATAATGTGGCCATATTGAACGGCAGAAATATTATGAAAAGTTTATCACTGTAATATATGTGTGAATATTTATAAAATTGAATTTTGCTTTATTTCAATAAATTTTAAATGTAACTTTTATTTTTGTTAACCAGAAATCATGGTTGGTATGCATATTTTATTCTGTTGATTATAACTGGGAATTCACACTGAAACAAGCCACAAAGGGAGATGCGTACCGGCAGATTGTTCTAAAATATCAGGACAACAGTTAGTCATTGCCAAAATCCCTTTAGGAATTCGGTTTGATAGATAGAAGAAAACAGACACGCAGACCAAAATTAGTTCCGTACAAGCTGTGAAGATATTTTGTGCTAACGTCACATCTGTATGCGTGCTCTAGTGTTCAGTAATTTGGACATTTCTTGCGTAAACGCATAATTCAACTCATAGTTACAGCTCGTATAGAAGATGAAGGCTGGCGCATGACTGATTGGTGTACCTGGTAATTACTGTCACAATCCGGCTCCGTGTGGTGACTGGATTTTGAAAACAAAAGATTTTGTTTTTGAAACAAAGTATGCTGTTCTCCTGGTGAATGGGAACAGGCACTAAATTACATTTAAATTTCCTACTTTGAAAGGATCTCGTGGTCTGTGCGCTTGTGCGGTTCAAATCACCGTTCTTCTTGCATAACCGAACGTTAGCATCGTTTGGAGGAACCTGCAATTGTATTTACTTACTTCAGTTCCTTTGTGCTCCCCTTGACACACGATACTCTTCATAATAAATCAGCAAGCTTTTAAAAAGCACACTGGCTGTTTTGCACTCAGCTTTGTAGACATATGTGAATTGGCTTCAATTTCCTGAATATAACACAACTCAACCTCCCTAGATTATTTATTTACAATTCGATTTCATTGAAAGGAACCAATATTTAAGCGCGTGTTTGGACTCAACAATACTTTGGATGTTTATTTTCCGTCACCATAAGGTCTGATTGTATTTGTACCTTTGACCCGAAGTCACACCCATTCTAAATTGTTATTATTGCAAAAAAAAAATCAGAGTATATGAATTAGAAGCAGACATTACACATTCATCAACCATGTTTTTATTAAGATATTATTGAGGTGAAATCTCAGTCACGTGCTCATATCGGTGTGTAAAAAAAATCATTGAGAGACAGGGCTGGGAGCATCAGGCCTGACTGCGGTTAATCTGAGTAACTCCCAACTCACTGCTGCAGTGAACAGCTTAATTAGCTCCTGTGGGGAAAATTAACACTTACATAATCAAAGATGCACTATTTGCAGCTGTATTAGTAGGAAAAGGCCTGATCTCCGCATAATCACCTCTTAGAAGCATTGCTAATTTATTTGAGATGAACAGGATTCTGCTTTGATGAATAGCATAATTCCATTTTGATTTTACTCCTTTTTCCTATTTTGACTGTGATCCACCGGATTTAGGAGATGTCTGTATTTCTCGGCTGTACAGACCAGGGTCCTCAGCTAACTGCACTATGTTGCAAGGATTTGTGCTGCACCGTGTTACCACTTTGACAGGGTTCTTCCTCAGATGTTTAATGGGCGGGGGAAGAATGGTCATATGTGAGATCCACTCAATCATTCACCACGCTGGTGGCCCGGGATCCGCGCCATTACAGGACAGCTGCCATTGGAGACACCTCAAGTTTCAGCCTTAATTCTGCTAGAACTCACCGAGTTTGTTAAAGGTTTGCCTTTGCCCGGGTGATCAGAGCAATTTCATCGTTAAAGTTCATTTTTCTTTTAACCGCCAGCAGGTAAACGCAGTTTTATCTCCACACTCTGTCTGGAAGTTAGGATTTTGCTAACAGACAAAAATTAAAACTCTACATTGAGCTCATCATCCGGTTTTTTTTTAACTTATGTGAACCCAGAGGAACGGTGTACTATGTCTCTAGTGAACAGACCGTTGTGTGGAGTTTGAATGTTTATGGGAGAGTCATTTCGCTATTTTTAGCAGAGCTACATCATAATTCACCGTTCGAACACCCTATTTAATGAAAACGGTGTAACTGGGCCTTCTGTTGGTAAACTCAGGTGTCTTGGTTGTCGTCAGGCGAGCGCTCGACAATCGATTTTATCAAAACTGGAAAATAACTAATAACGCGGTCTAGCCTATTCAGCTGTTTACCGCAAAGTTAAATTTTGTTTATTTAAATCAGAAATTGCAGCCTGAGATTTATCAATTTATCCTCAAAAGCCCGCTCCTTAAACAGTCGAAAAACCGCCTCTGCCAGAAATGTTCGGGTAAAAAAATGAGGTCTGCAGATGCTGGAGATCACAGTTGAAAATGTGTTGCTGGTTAAAGCACAGCAGGTTAGGCAGCATCCAAGTTTGTGCCCGAAACGTCGAATTTCCTATTCCTTGGATGCTGCCTAACCTGCTGTGCTTTAACCAGCAACACATTTTCAACTCTGCCAGAAATGAGATGAACTTTGTCTTGTATCGAGAGGACAAATGACTTGTAATTACAATTATTCAATGGAAATCGGTCACTTCATCCACGGTACATAACTTGGAAGAGCTGCTTTTAATAAAATGCTCGCCACAGTAATGGCCGTATCTGGGTATAGAACTCCAGATTACGTTGTTAAAGTTGTATAGGGCTGAGGGAGCCAAAGGGACAGGTTTAATTGACCCACCCGTTGTTTCAATTAATTATTCCAAATAGGGAATGGTTGGAATGCCACTAATCCGCCTTCAACAAATCCAACAGTATAACGGTGTCACCATACCTAAAGTTCAAAAACAATTCTGTATTATTAAATAAAGCCATCGAGAGTTGAGCACTCTTGGGCAAGTTATTTCATAATATTTCTCTTTACCAAATAAAGCTATTCTAACAATCAGTTAGTTTAACCTAACATATTCTCCAGATCTGGGTATTTCGAATTAATTCAGGATTTAAAAAAGATTGCTTTCCTTGTATACAAACATTGCTGATAAACAGTGCCCTTTTGCAGTAATTTAGGACTTTTTTTGTGTGGGGAATCAGTGGCAGATACACTTGATAAAGTGACACTTCTCAGTCGGAATTCACAGCTATGCCCAATGACAGAAGGGCTCTAGATCCTGTGTTGCTTGTTCTCTGGGTGCGCAAACACAAGGTTTTAATAACCAACATACACTTGTTCACATTGTTGCAAACATTTGCCAGTTGTAAGCACAATCTTAGCTCTGTTTAACGCTTCCATCATGTGGTGTTGTGTAGAAGGCTTGGGATAAAAATGATTTTGGCTTTTGACACAGCTGTAAGATACTGGGAAAATGGGTGGAGCATGGACGACAACTGAGATTGAGAGGCAGTGATCAAACTTTTCAGAAGTGGGCAGTGGCGGTAATCAAATGCTTTGTTCATGAAACGAAATGGTAATTGAGAGAGAGAAAAAAAGAACGATTTGGTGGTTGGTCATTAATGGCCCAATTCACGATCCCAACACAACACAGACGGGTTGGACAATTTATCTTGGGGGCTGTGTGATTTTGCTGCCTCGAGTTTGGATTAAGTCCGGTCATATATAGAGGTCAGAGAAGATGCCGAGCCTTGCAATCGCAATTTGAAACATTTTGACAAAATGTCTCAATGTTATTTCCCTTTTCACCTCAAATCCCTAAGTACACCTCGTTTTTTATTGGTAGATTGGAGTAACCGACTCTCAATGACCAGCAAATGGCTTTATTCGCAGGGACAGAGCGTACTAAGATCAAGGAGGATCCGATAAACTCTCAGTAGTGAGACTTTGTCTGGAGTCTTGTTTTCTGGTGTAGCTGTACTTTAAGAAAGATGTGAATGGATTGGAAAGAATGCAGAAAATATCCAGGAGAAAGGAATTATGAGGTAGATCAGAGATGTTGGGATTATTTTCCGTAAAGAAAAGGGGACAGAGGCGGTTTTATAACAGTATTCAGAATCATGAGGATTTTGATAGAACAGATATGGGCTAACCTCTTCTACTGCTGAAAGAATCAGGAACCAGAGGGTGCAAATTTAGGATAATCGGAAAAGGTATATCACAAGTATTTCCACACAGCGAGTGGTTAGGGGGTGGAATGTGCTACCTGAGTGTGTAGTGGATATTCAGTTGAAATATTCAAATAGGAATTGAACTGTTGACATCTGAAAAAGCAGAATGCGATGATTACAGAAGGAAAAACATGATATTAATTAAATTGGTCATTGGGGTATAAGTGCAATTGTTGAGAGGCCCATTGGTCTTTTTCTTCCTCCGAACAAGTCAGTGAAATGAGGCACAGGAGAAACACTTACAGGAGGCTGTGAGCTCTCCTGAAGACACAGAGTGCAGGAGAACGTCAACATTCATGACTTGAAACAAACACTAAGGATGCTGGGAAAAACTCAATATGTTTGACAGCATCTGTGGAGAGGGACACAATTAACATTTCAAATCAGGAATGACTTCTTCAGAAGTGTTCTGTTTTAGATTTCCAGCATCCATAGTACTGGATTTTTGCCAACGTTGATTGGTTTGGTCTCTCCTCCTGGATTTCCCTAGCGCCACCAGACATTTTTGTCCCATGAAGGCGAAATGACATCAACAAGTTAATGTCCAACCAAACATAAAGCTCCAAGCTATTGTTTTAATACAAACCAAACAAATTACTTTGCCATCTTATCCTTTTCTCCAAGGCCTCAATACCCTGCAGAACCAGCAAGTTTAAATCAACTCTTGACAAAAGAAACTGCGGACTGTTTAATCGCGGGGAAGGTCGACTCCCATGTCCAATGGCAGTGGATTGTGACATTTAAGTATTTCTGTGCAGTTTACTGTGCAGCGAGATACCTGAAGGGATAAGGGTTGCTTTCGTCATAGAATCCCGTGAAACACACAGCATACTCAGGGTTAATGCGAAATAGCTGGCTCATTTAAATAGCTAAATGGCATTCTGACACAGTTCATTGCAGTTCAAGTTTTAAATTTAACAAGGAGCTTTTTTAAAAAAAAAGCCAAAAAAAAAGAATAATTTGATCACTCCCAAACAAAAGGCTATTGAATTCTAATTCTGAGTACACACTGCTGATCTATGTAGCACGAGGTTGGCAGTGAATTGAAATAGTGCCAGAGATTGACATCAAATCCATGGCGACCGCAGCGTCCGTGGCAACCCGCGGTGAAACCAAGTGCAGCGAAGTTTCCCTCTGCAGGCCCTGGGTCAGAAAATGCTGGGGTTTGCTTTGGACTGAATTATTCCCAGGCGGCGAGAGACAAGCGATCAGCAGACACAACACTAACAAGAAGAAGAAGCCAGGAGCAGAAGCGAGAATCCTCTGATCACTACAAGGTCATGAGTTTAGTTGTAGCCCAGGAGTGGTGAGTAAGTTGGCAACTGTCGAAGTTTACTGGGCTGTCTGGCAGCTTTCTTGTCCCAAGCTTTTTACCCATGTTGATCTCACAGAGCCTGTTCTGAGGGATCTGTTTTGGAATCCAGTCGACCTTAAATTGAGTAAAAGGACTAACTCCACCTCTCAAACAGTTGAATCGTGAAACCTGTTAGACTGACTTTAATTCCAGCACGTTTATACTTGGATGCGGTTTTCTCTATTTGTTGTTGATTTGTTCAAGGTTGACAGTAACTCACAGGTCATGCAGGCTGTTGAACGCGTGCTTGGAGTTTGTGTGTGTTCCTTTCATCCCGTGTCTACAATAAAATCTATAATGCGCGACAGTGTCGACGTTTTACAAAGAGGAAAAAAGAATCCTCCCTGACATTTAAGATATTTTATTTGGCAGCGATGTTTTGCAAGTCTCACAGCAAACACCAGTCCAAATTAGGCAGGAAGGCTGTTTTAACGTTGACAGTAAAACTGAATTTAAAGTAGCTCTAAAATGCCAGTTATTCACAAGAAACAGAACGAGTACAATATGTGAACTGTTCGTGGTACTGTTGAAGGATTGGAGGCTACTGAATATTCATTAGGGAACAGTTTGACCGTCTCGAATTCAGTAAAATGTCTGGACATCCTTATTTATCCTTGATAACTTGTACTTTTTGTAAAATGTTGAATTGAAATAAGGTAACGCACTAGGCGGTTTTGATGATCTGTTACAGAATTTACACAGGGGATGGGTGGGGAATTTTTCCCGTCATTTTTAATAGTTGTAGTTAATTTTGACATTTATTTTCGAAAGTGGGAGACATGATTATGCATCTTTTAATACGTAAATTCACAACTGAACCTGGGGCCCACAACTGGCAATGAGCCAGATCTTGACCAAACGTATGCCTGAAAATCCGCTGGGACCCCATGGAAATCCTGAGGCGAGGAAGTACTTGTGAAGTGCCCGGCAAGTTAAAAGTTTGGATGGGTAACTCTTCTTTCTCCCCCACGACTCTCCGCCAATGTTTCTGATTGTGGAGCACTTAGCTGGGTAGAAGAAATGTCAGACTAAAAACTGGTCTAATACCGCGGTAACTCCATAATCGACCCTTCAATCGTTCCCACTTACTCCTCATACCGCCCTCAACACACACACATCCGTACGTGCAGGCACTTTTAACCCAAACACACCCTCTTCATATCTGACTGTCAGTAGACTGGATTCAACTAACACTGACAACCCCTCCGCACCCAACTTCTTAGAGAAGAAATGCACAACACAGAAGAGAGAGTGGACAGCAGTATTAGTTTGGAGGATTGATTAGATTGCTAACAATGTGGAAACCGGCCCTTCCACCCAACAAGTCCACACCGACCCTCCGAAGAGCAACCCACCCTCCTACATTTATCCCTTCACCTAACACTATGGGCAATTTAGCATGGCCGATTCACCTAACCTGCACATTTTTGGATTGTGGGAGGAAACCGGAGGAAATGCAAACTCCACACAGATAGTTGCCTGAGGCGGGAATTGAACCGGGTCTCTGGCGCTGTGAGGCAGCAGTGCTAACCAACTTCTCAGCAGATTCGGCTCATTAATGATGGGGGAAGAGTTTTTTTTGTCTTCACTCAACAGGACAATATGCAAAGATTCTCAGAATTGTCCGGATGCGTTCAATATGTATCTTAGTTCGTAATGGGTGAAAGCATAGAATGGTACAGTACAGACGGGAGACATTTACCCCATTGTCTTGCGCCAGTTCTCTGCAAGGCCTTGCTGAATATTTTTTGAAAGCCAAGGTAACATCTGCATCAGTGCATTCCAGATCCTTATCACTGGCTGCAGGTTTTTTTAAAAGAGTCTTCCTCAATCATCTTAAATTGTTTTCTTTGTTTCTCAATGTTTCCACCAAAGGGAACAGTTTCTGCACATCTGCTCTGCTCAGACCCCTTAAGATTTTGAATATCTCAATCAAATCACCTCCCAACAGTCTTCAAGGAGAACAATCTTAACTTGCCCAGTCAATCTGCTAAGCTGAACTTTCTTGTGTTTGGAATCGTGGACAAATCTAAACTGGCCAATTATTGCACCATCAATTTACTCACGATGATCTGTAACTTGGAAGGAGCCACCATGTTTTCAAACAATTAATTGTCCTTGACACCAAGGCTGCACTTGACCGAGTGTGACATCAAGAAGTCCTAACAAAACTAGAGTAAGTGGGAATCGGAGGTAAACTCTTCTCTAGTGTCATAGCCAGCTAAAGGAAAATGGTTGTTGTTATTGGAGGTCAGTCATTTCAGCTCCAGGACATCTCTGCAGGAGTTCTTCATGGTAATGTCCAAGGTCCCACCATCTTCAGCAATGACCTTCCCTCCATCATAAAATCAGAAGTGGGAATGTTCACAGATGATTACACAATGTTCAGCATGATTCTTGATGTTTCAAATACTTCAATTGAAGGGAAACCTGGACAATATCCAGACTTGTGCTGCCAAATGGCAAGGAACATTTGCACCACATAAATGCCAGGAAATGACCATCTCTAAGAAAAAAGTTAACCATCACTCCCTCAATATTCAATGACAGCTCTATGGCTGAAACCACCACTATCAACATCCTCAGTGTTACCATTTACCAGAAACTTATCCGGACTAACCATGTAAATACTGTGGCTTCAAGGGTAGGATTCCTGTGATAAGTAGCAAAGCCTGTGCATCATCTACAAGATACAAGTCAGCAACATGGTGGAATGCTCTCCATTTGTCTGGGTGAGTGCATTTCCAACAACTCTCAAGTAGCATTACACCATGTAGGACAAAGCAGCCTGCTTGATTGGCACCTTGTCCACAAGCATTCACTTCCTCCACCACTATCACACAATAACAACTGTGTGTACCATATACAAGATGCAGTGCAGAAATTTACGAGTGCTATTTAGTAACTTCCAAATCGATGACCAATACCACCTGGAAGGATGAGGGTATTTGATCCATGGCAATGCCATCATCTGCAAATTCCCTTCTAAGCCACTCACCATCCTTGCCTTGAAAGTATTTTTCAAACCCTTCAGTGTCTCTGAGTAAAAATCCCGGAACTCCCTTCCTTATGTTACAGTGGTTCAAAAAAGCAGCTCACCACCACCTTCACAAAGGCCACTTTGGATGGGTAATAAATGCTTGCTCAGCCAGTAAAACTCTCAGCCCATGCTTGAAGAGAATTTCTCATTTCCTTTTTTCTATATGCTAATTCCAATGACCATAACACAGGAGCAGAAATTAGGTCATTCTGCCCATTGAGTCTGCTTTGCCATTCAATCATGGCTGATAGGCTTTCAACCCCATTTCCCCACTTTCTCCCCATAACCTTTGATCCCCTTGGAAATCAAGATCTTCTCTATCTCTGTTTTAAATATACTCAATGACGCAGCCTCCACGGCCCTCTGCAGCTATGCATTGCATAGATTCACCACCCTCTAGTTAAAGAAGTTTCTCCTTATATCCTTTCTAAAGGGTCTTCCCTTCAAGGTTTTGCCCTCAGGTTCTAGTGTCTCCCGCTAATGGAAACATCTTCCCAATATTCAGTCTGTTCAGGCCGTTCAGTATTCTGAAAGTTTCAATCCAATCCCCCCCCATACTTCTAAACTCTGAGTATAGTTCCAGAGTTCTCAAACGTTCCTCATATGTTAAGTCTTTCATTCCTGGGATCATTCTCATGAACCTCCTCTGAATCCACTCCAGGGCCAGTACACCTTTCCTGAGGTATGGGGCCTAAAATTGCTCTGACCAGAGCCTTTTAAAGCCTTGTAATGTCTTCACAACCTTTCTAAATTATAGTTCCCAGAAATGGATGCAATTTGCCAGTTGAAGCCAAGTCATTGTTTGTACAACCTTATGATAACTTTCTTGCTTTTGTACTTTATGCTCTTACGTGAAGTTAAAAATTAAGTAGCTAAAGAATGCTTGTGACATTAACAAAACCACTTAATACTGTAGAAAGCCTTGTGGAGTATATGAAGTACAGGATTCAGGTGAAAAAGGAAACTAGAAAGAGAGAATTTGGAAAAAAGTATTTGCAGGTCTAATCAAGGAAAACCCATAGGTGTTTTGTCAGTACATTAACAGCTGGATGATTACTAAGGAAAGTATAAGGCCAATCACAGATGTACAAAACAACTTATGTGTGGATGCAAAGGATGTGGGCAGGGTTTGTAATGAGTACCTTTTGTTTCTGCAAAGAGCAGGGATGGGGTAGATGTGCTAATTATAGAAGAGTGTGAAATATTAGTTACAATAAGAAAAATGTGTGAGGAAATACTGGCTGGACTGACGTTTTTGTCCTGGTGATTTATGCAGCTCCAAGATGGTTTATATCCAGGCTGTTAAAGGAAACCAAGGAGGAATTTGACAAGGTCTCACATGGTTGATTGGTAAGAAAAGTAACTGGCCATGGGCACAGGGGAATGTCATGATTTGGATCCAAGATTACTCAGTGAGAGGAAGCAAAGGGCAATGGCCTATGAAGGTTTTTGTGAATGGAAACTGACTTCCAGTGGTGGTCCACAGCACAGTGCTGGGTCCCTTGCTGTTTATTGTGAATATTAATATTTTGACATTCAATGTGGGGAGACATGATTGGGAAATTTGCACATGACACAAAAAAAGTAATTCTATATGAAAAGGGTAGCTGTTGACTCCAGAATGGTATCAATAGTTTGCTTACATTGGAGGAAATGTGATAAATTAAATTTAATCCAGTGAAGTGCGAAGTAATGCATTTAGGAAAGGCAAAAAAAAAGCTAGAGAGTACATAATAAAAGCAAAGATATTGAGAAGAATAGAGGAAGTGAGATACTTTGATATGCATGCTGACAGATCCTTCAAGGTGGTAAAGAAATGATTGAAATGACACAATGTAGGCTACTCTGGGAATTGGGTAAAAAACAGTTCTCCCTTGGAATTCTAAGATGGGATGTGGCTAACAATAGGGACTTTGTGGCTTTGTTCTAAAAAAAACAGCACATTTACAAATACATATTTGCATTTTCAATGAAGTGTCAGCCTTACCATTTATGTCTCCTGAGAAGCAGTTATGTTTGTTCCTCACCCACTATGTGCATAGTGAAGGGTAAATCCTGGAGCACTGCTGGGCTTTAGCAACAGACACAGTGCTGGAGAACCTGGGAGGTCCTGGCAGTGGTAAGTACTTCTGTCTCTACTGAGAGGGAGGATATAATGACAGGAGTGCCACAGAGACAAGTGCAAAAATAATGAAGTGTGTTACGTGGAAAAGTGTGAGAAATTTCGCTAGGGTTCAAAGAGAAATCTGCTGTGAAATTCACCAAAATGGACACAGCTGGTTCTTTTAAGATTCAGCCCATGGTGTAACCTTTTCACATCATCATCATTCTTTCGGCTGTACCCCCACACATCACCACAAGTACAAACACATCTCTGCTGTTTCTCTTCAGAAGGACATTCAAGGTGAAGAATCTGCAGATAAATTGCTCACAATAAGCTCCAGGAAACCATGGTGACTGGATGATGCGATCTCCAGTATGTCCCACCTGTTCTTTATTTCTTCAGGAAATCATCCAACTCCCTTCTGAAGATGTGCAGTAAATCCACAGTCCTGCAGGCAAGCTATTCTGCTGGTTAATAATTTTCTGCAAACAGTATTTCTGCCAGCATTAAAGAGTTCTCTATGTACTTTGTAATTTGTATTTATTTTCTCAGTTCCTTTTAATGTAATTTGAATTATCTTAGCTTGTACAAATCCATTCTTTCTTTATTATCAAGATTGAGCTTATGTCACTTTGACATCTTTTGCTAAAATAAAAGGTCTGCTTTCTCAGTTTCTAGATATTTATGGGGTCTTAAACTTATCAGTTTTGTGGATCTGTCTTGTGACCATGCTTATCTAGTATACACATCTTCCATGTTAGAAGAGACCAAATATAGACGCTAAACTAAACAAGATTTTATACAACAAAGGATAATGCTTCATATATTATGTTTCCCTTTGTTGGCAGAACATAACACACTATTTGCTTTCCAAACAGTCTTGTGATGCTGCTCATTTCATTGAATTCATAAGTGCTCTACCCAAAGACTGGCCTAAAGCTCATTGTTTTCTAATGCTTTATTCTGAGCTGTTTTGTTTTGATAATCTTGGTGTTTGACATCCATTGTCAGGGTCAGGGCAAGGAGATAGGTCACAAGTCTACTGGAAGAGGACTTGAGTTTTCCCAGTTGTAATAATTCTGAATCATACACCAGTCATCCATTTTAACTGAGCTAACTAACCCAATAATATTCAAAACTAACCTTTTTTTAAATAACTCCTTGGCTATCCTCCTAGACTTCCATAATTCAGTAACTTTGAATGTGCAATCTTGTATGGTATATATAAGGTTGAAGCTGCCTTTACCTATAGTGAAAGACACATACAAGCATGAACCCACCCAATGCCCTCACCCTCTGCCATCTCAATCCATCTGAATTCACATTTAATCTATTGTTTATCCAATGTTTTTATATAAAGTATTGAAAATTAAACTTGACTAATCGCTTAGCTATTATTAAAGTGGAAAGAACAGTAAATCTGGATTAATTTATCTACAAAGTAAATCAATACAATAGTTGTGGTGGAAAATGGTGGATACAAAGATGATCCAGAGCACATAAGTGTTTGTAGCTCATGGAACCTCTGATCTAAGCTGAGGAGCTGCAGACATCGTATCACATTCAGGAAAGGGGAAATTGATCAGGACACATTACTCCAGAGGGTAGCCACACTCCTCAGAATGGGTAATTCAAATTTGGTTTGTGATCAGGAATCAGAGGATGTGACTGCAGGGGATCGGGGATTGCATTGAGAAGCCCAGGCCCTTGCAACTATCTAACCATATTGAGATTCTTGAAAATTGTCTGGATGAGAATGGGTCTGTAGGAAGAAAAAATATACTGATCACTGTATATTGAACCATTCAAGTGGGGGAGTATATGGTAGGTTACAGGATAGTTATGGAGATGTACATCGAGAATACTATCTATGCACAGGAGTCAAAAAGGCTGTGTTGCCTGCCTGATGCTAGGCAGTTGGTGAATAACTTTGAGTGGGAGAGAAACCTAAAGTTGTTTTCATCCAGGTCAGTAGCAATGAATTAATCGGACTAGAAAAGAGGTTCTACTGAAATAATGTGATCTGTTAGGAACTATATTACAAAGCAGATTCTCCAAGGTAATAATCTCTGAATTACTACCTGAGCCCAGGCAAACTGGTATAGGGTGAGCAATTGTGAAGGAGTCAAATCTGGGGCTCAAGGATTGGTGTGGGTAGAATAAGTAGAAGTGAGCTGTTCTGGAGGAATGGGATTCAATGGGAGGAAATTGGGGTCCCTTTTCAAACTGTGTTCTCTTAGGAACTATTAAACATGGACACTATGTAGATCTCATTTAACTGTCCCAATAGTAACTAGCCTTCTATGTGTATAAGGAAAAGACTATTGGGTTCTTCTCTACCCTGGAAAATAAGGAGTTTTGTTTTCAGAAAGTTTGAAAATGGAGGTGGACAATGGGCCAATGGTCATCCAATATCACAAGCAGCTGTGCAATGGTCATTGGCCAAAAGGATTCAGTTTAGCACCATGCAAGCAATCAGCCTCGAGCAAGAGGATATATCAATAAGTGCTCACGTCAAAAAGGAGTCCTCACAGGCAGCAGTCTTTTTCAGGGAGCTCTATGTTCTCCCAATGGAAACTGGACTAGAAAAAAAGGATAACCCTGGGAAAAGTTCCCTAATACTTCAGTTAGAGAGCAGGATGCTCCCTTCAACACTTTAACAATATTCAATATATTCCATGACAATATCCTGTTTGTCCTCTGATGTCAGTGAACCATCTCCAATTGACACAATTATATACTTTCTTTAATTAATTAATGTATCATATGTAAACTTCGACTCCTTAACAAACTCAATAAACTATTTAAAAATTGCCTACAAATATTGGCTGTATATGTTAGGTATATGTGACCACGAACCCCAAAATCAACACCTGAAGAGAGCTAGACCGCATTCCAGTGAATTGATTAACTAGGACTTTAGAGAGGGCTTTAAATTAATTAGCGGGATGGGAGGTGGGGAGGATTGTTAAGGGAAATCAAATGTAGGCTTACAAAGCATATAGAAAATTACAGGGCAGCTATTTGGATAACAATTTCCAGTGGGGTACAGGAAAGGACAGAGTGTATAAACATTGAAAAACAGCAGTAAATATAGTTTCCAGCAGAAAAATGCTTAAAGGCAAATTGATGGCTCTTTATTTGAATGAATGGGGTATTTCAAACAAAAGTAAGGAAATTAACAGCACAAATAAAGGTTAATAGGTAAATGGTATAATGCCATTTACAGTGACATTGTTATATGGAGATCAAAGCTGGGAACTAAATAGGAAGGAAAGGTTATGGGGTAGCTTTCTACAGAATAGAATAAATATGATAGTGAGAAATTATCTTGGATGGAATCTGGATATTTGGAGGTAAGAAATAACAAGGGCAAGATGAAACAAACGAAAGTGGACTATAGGCCCCTAATAGTAACTATTCTGCAGCATTGAGAATACATGAGTGATTAAGGGCATGTCAAAAAGACTGTACATTAATGATGGGTGACTTTATTCTTCATTTAGATCGAGAAAGTCAGATTGGCAGAGGTAGCCACAAGATGGGTTTTTTTCAATATTATACAGTAATATGTATGTCATAATATGCAACTATAGATCAGATTATTTTGGATCTGGTGATATGAAAAGAGGTAGATTTTAAAAATGATCTTAGTAAAAAAAATCCTAGAAATCAGTGATCATAACATGGTAGAATTTAGGATCCAGTGTGGTAGTATGAAACTTGGGTCATAAACAGCTATGTTAAACATAAATAAAAGCAGTTACGAAGGAATGAGGGAAGAAGTAGCTGGAGTTAAGGCGTTGAACAGCAGAGGCGGTTGAAGAACAATGACAGGCATTTTAAGAAAATGGGTCATGGCTCTCAACAAAGGTATATCTCAGTGGGGAAGAAGAATTCTTAGAAGGAGATAGGCCAATCATGATTTATCAGGGAAGGTGAAAATAGCATCAAATTGAAAGGAACATAAAAATGTGGCGACATGGCAAAGTTAAGCCAGAAGATGGATGTGGCTCCTTGGTCTAAAGGAATAATTCTCACTTCATGCTCTCTATGATGTCAAGCTGTGAGAGATCCCAGACAAGCCCACATTTCTAAGAGGCTCTTGTGGCACAGTGGTAGTGTCTCTACCTCTGCATCAGATATCTGGGTTCAAGTCCTACCTACTCCAGTGGAGTATAAATACTAGAGCAGCATGATGGCTCAGAAAACTGCATGAATCCATGTTATGTTTTATAAATCTCTTTTTTAGAAGAAGTACCAGTCTGAACATTGGGACACAGGCAGACAGACTTTAACCTTACACTGTTAATGCATTAATAGAGCTGACATGGCACCTATTTAAAGTTATAGAGTCATAGAAATGTTGTAATTGTACCAGCCTCCACCTCCTTACTCTGGCAGCTCATTCCATATACGTACCATACTCTGTGTGAAAAAAGTATCTTTTATAACTTTCCCCTTTCACCCTAAACCTATGTTCTCTAGTTCTGGACTCCCCGACCCCAGGGAAAAGACTTTGTCTATTTATCCTATCCATGCCCCTCATGATTTTTAAACCTCTATAAGGTCACCCCGCAACCTCCGAAGCTCCAGGGAAAACAGTCCCAACCTGTTCAGCCTCTCCCTATAACTCAAATCCTCCAACCCTGGTAACATCCTTGTAAATCTTTTCTGAACTCTTTCAAGTTTCACAACTTCTTTCGGATATGAAGGAAACCAGAATTGCACACAATATTCCAACAGTGGCCCGACCAATGTCCTGTACAGCTGCAACATGACCTCCCAACTCCTGCACTCAATACTCTGACCAATAAAAGAAAGCAAACCAAACGCCTTCTTCGCTATCCTATCTACCTGTGACTACACTTACAAGGAGCTATGAACCTGCACTCCAAGGTCTCTTTGTTCAGTAACACTCCCGAGGACCTTATCATTAAGTGTATAATTCCTGCTAAGATTTGCTTTCTCAAAATGCAGCACCTCACATTTATCTGAATAAACTCCGTCTGCCACTTCTCAGCCCATTGGCCCATCTGGTCAAGATCCTGTTGTAATCTGAGGTAACCTTCTTTGCTGTCTACTCCACCTTCAATTTTGGTGTCATCTGCAAACTTACTAACTATACCTCTTATGCTCAGATCCAAATCATTTATATAAATGACAAAAAGTAGAGGACCCAGCACTTCCAAAGTTCCAAAACAATGTAATAGCATATAAAACAGTAATTGTGGCTCCTGGAATTTGAGGAAATCACATCCAGCACCTAAAATACCTCAAAAAAGGAGCAGCTGTTACAGCCAGATATTTTTCCCGTCCATCATCTTGGATTACCCAGGTACACTTGAAAATGCAAGTTTAAAGAAGTTCTAGGATGTGCATGTGAAAGAACTAAAACCAACATGATCATTCTAAAAGATGAGAGACTTAACAAACAATTCAGGTCTTTTTCAATATATCATTTTAGTTGCATCACACTATAAACTTTTTCTACAACTTCTATGTCTTAAGATCTTATACTCCACATCTACCTGATAAAGGAGCAGTGCTCTGAAAGCTAGTGCTTCCAAATAAACCTGTTGGACTATAACCTGGTTTTGTGCAATTTTTAACTTTGTAAGCCAGTTAGTTTAGCATCTGTTATTGGGAAAATATTAGAGTCTATCATAAGGATTTAATAGCGGAATATTTAGAAGTAAATAATATAATCAAGCTGAGTCAGCATGGCTTCATGTTAGCTAAATCATACCTGACAAATTTATCAGAATTCCTTGAGGAGGTGACAAACAGAATAGATAAAGGAGAACCAATGGATGTAATATATTTGGATTTCCAGAAGGCATTTTATAAGGTACTACATGTTTGTCTACTTAATAAGGTAAAAGGATATAAGAAGTCCTTGGCAGATAGGATCAAGGAAAACCCTAAAGCTTTCTATAGGTATATCAGTAATAAAAGAATGACTAGAGAAAGATTAGGGCCAATCAAGGCAAGTTTTGGGAAGTTGTGCATGGAGTCTGAGGAGATAGGGAAAGTGCTAAATGAATATTTTTCATCAGAATTCACACTGGAAAAAGATAATGTTGTTGAGATATGGGCTACTAGACTGGATGGGATTGATATTCACGAGGAGGAAGTATTAGCAATTCTGGAAAGTGTGAAAATAGATACATACCCTGGGCTGGATGGGATTTATTCTGGGATTACTTGGAAATCCAGGGAGGAGATTGCAGAACGTTTGGCTTTGATCTTAATGCCATCATTGTCTACAGGAATAGTGCCAGAAGACTAGAGGATAGCAAATGTTGTCTCCTTGTTCAAGAAGGAGAAAGTGAGGACTGCAGATGCTGGAGATCAGAGCTGAAAAATGTGTTGTTGGAAAAGTGCTGCTTATGCCCGAAATGCCAATTCCCCTACTCCCAGGATGCTGCCTGACCTGCTGTGCTTTTCCAGCAACACATTTTTCAGCCCTTGTTCAAGAAGGGGAGTAGAGACAACCTTGGTAATTATAGATCAGTGAGCCTTACTTCTGTTATGAGTAAAGTGTTGGAAAAGATAGGATCACCTAGAGAGGAATAAGGTGATTAAGGATACTCAACATGGTTTGTGAAGGGTAGGTCATGCCTCACAAATTTATTGAGTTCATTGAGATGGTGATGAAGTGGTAGGTAAGGGTAAAGCGGTTGATGTGGTGTATATGGATTTCAGTAAAGCATTTGATCAGGTTCCCCACGTAGGCTATTGCACAAAATCCGGAGGCATGGAATTGAGCATGATTTAACGGTTTGAATCAGAAATTGGCTAGCTGAAAGAAGACAGAGGATGGTGGTTGATGGGTATTGTTCACCCTGAAGTTTAGTTACCAGTTTTGGGGCTGTTATTGTTTGTCATTTTTATAAATTACTAGATGAGGATGTAGAACGATGAATTAGTAAATTTGCGGAAGACACTAAAGTCGGTGGAGTTGTGGATAGTGCTGAAGGATGTTGTAGGTTACAGAGGGACATAGATAAGCTACACAGCTGGGCCGAGAGGTGGCAAACGAAGTTTAATGTGGAAATGTGAGAGTTGGTTCACTTTGGAAAGAGTAACAGGAATAAAGAGAACTGGGCTGATGATGAAATTCTTGATAGTGTAGATGGCAGAGAGATCTTGGTGTCCGTGTACATAGATCCCTGAAAGTTGCCACCCAGGTAAATGGAGCTCTGAAGAAGGTATACAGTGTGTAAGCTTTTATTAGTCGAGGGATTGGGATTCAGAGCCACGAGGTCGTGCTGCAGATGTACAAAACTCTGGTGAGGCTGCACTTGGAGTATTGTGTATAGTTTTGGTCACCGCATTATAAGAAGGATATGAAAGCTTTGGAAATGGTTCGGAGGAGATTTACTAGGGTGTTGCTGGTATGGAGGGAAGGTCTTATGAGGAAAGGTTGAGGGACTTGAGGCTGTTTTCTCGTTAGAGAGAAAATGGTCAAGACATATAAGATAATCAAACTGTTAGATAGGTTGGACAGTGAGAGCCTTTTTCCTCCAATTGTGATGGCTAGCATGAGGGCACATAGCTTTAAATTGAGGACAGATGTCAGAGGTAGTTACTTTACTCAGAGTAGTAGGAGATGTGGAATAGACTTGCGAACTTTAAGGGCATTTGCATGGTCATTGGATAAACATACGGATGACAGTGGAATAGTGTAGGATAGATAGGGTTCAGACTGGGTCCATAGGTTAGCGCTGAAAGGCCTCTACTGCGTTGTCATGTTTTATGTTCTATGAGTATCTGATGTTGGAGGTAGATGGAGGATTGGCTAACTAATAAAAGACAACAGAGTTGGGACAAGAGGAGCATTTTCAGGATAGAAAACTGTACCTCATGGAGTACCAGGTTGTAAATTTGCTCACTGAGTTGGAAGCTTGTTCTCAGTCATTTTGTCACCATGCTAGGTTGCATCATCAGTAAGAGTGTCCGGTGAAGCACTGCTGTTCTGACCCGCTTTCTGTTTATGGGTCTTGGTCTGTTGTGGTGGGTGATATCATTTTGGGTACTTTTTCTGAGAGGTTGGTAAATGGTGCCCAAATTGATATGTTTATTGATGGAGTTCCAGTTTGAATGCCAGACCTCTAAGAATTCTTATGTGTGTCTCTGCTTAGCCTGTTCTAGGATTCTTAAACAACAAACCTAAATAAGTAGACACAACATGCCCAGAAACTCTAGCCACACTACCATACATCAAAGATATCTCAGAGATAACTACCAGCCTACTCTGACCCCTTGGCATTCTGGTAGCCCACAAACCTATCAACACACTGAAACAGCTACTGATGAACCAAAAGGACCCTCCACCAACAACCAACAAAATAATTGTCATCTACAAAATACCCTACAAGGACTGTAACAAACACTACATTGGATAGACCGGCAGAAAACTAGCCACTAGGAAACACTAACAACCAAATAGTCACCAAAAGACATGACCCATTATCACTAATACCCTTACATACAGACCAAGAAGGACTGGGACAACACATCCATCCTAGGACAGGCTAAACAGAGACACACACGGGAATTCCTAGAGGCCTGGAATTTAAACCAGGCTCCATCAAAAAACACGTCCTTTTTGACCCCATTTACCAACCTCTGAGAAAAAGAACCAGAAATGATTTCACCCACCACAACTAACCAAGGCACACAAATAGAAAACAAGGCATATCACCAGCACTTCACCGGAGGCTCACTGATGCTGCTACCTAGTATGGTGACAAAATGTCTGAAAACAAACCTTCGAGTTCAGCGAGCAAACCTACAACCTGAACCTCAACCTTCTCAAAAATCATGGAGTACCATGAGAATAAATCTTGGGGTCATAATTATTTACTATATATATATATATATATATATATATATAAATTACTCAGATGAAAGAAAGTGAATGGATAATTGAAAAAAATTGACAATAACAAAAATAATTAGCAAGCTGAATGGTGGCGTTGACAGAATCTGCAGTGAATTATAAATGGGTTAAGCCATTTGGTGGGAGAAAAATGGTAGATGGAAATGTGTGGAAAATATGAGGTTTTGTACTTCAGCAGGAAGAATACACGAGCTGAATGTTACTTAAATGGAGAAAGATATAGAAAGTCACAGCACAGAAGGGTTTGGGAGCCCTTGTACATAAATCACAAAAAGCTAGGATACAGGTTCAGCAGGAAGTCAGGAAGGCAAAGGAAATGTTGGCTTTTAGTTCAAAAGGACTGGATATAAAAATAGGGAAGTCTTGTTTAAACTACACAAGGCACAACTTAGACCAAACCTGGAATACTGCGAATAGTTTTGGTTCATTTTTTCTAAGGAAAGACCTACTGGCATTGGAGGCAGTCCAGAGAAAGCTCACTAGCTTTGTCATTGTATGGTGAGATTTTCTTATGAGAAGAAGTTGAGTAAGTTGGACTGTACTCATTGGACTTTTGAGGAATATGATGTAAGTTTATTGAAACAGTCAAGGTTCTTGAGAAATTTTTCAGGATTGATGCCAAGAGGTTATTTTTCCTTGATGGACAGTCCAGGACTTCTGTGTAAGGGATCATCCAGTTACACCAGAGATGGGGAAGAATTTCTTCTTTCAGAGGATAGTGAATCTGTGGAATTCTTTGTCATGGAGGGCTGCAGATGCTGGGCCATTACATAAAGTCAAAGCACAGATATATTTTTGAACAGTGAGGGAATCAGCAGATATGGGGAGCAGGCGGTAATGTTGATTTAAGGCTTTTCAGACAGGCCATGATCTGATTGAATGGTGGAATGGACTCCAAGTTCAATGGCCTCCTTTGTCTATATGTGTAATGGTCTTATAGTCTTAGACCTATTTTCATCACTTTGTTGCAGAATTGAATGACAACGTTGACTGGTGATGCTTACTGCATCAATTGATGTACTCAGCACTGGGTTCCAATTCATCTTTGAGTAAAAAGACTTGTTGATGACTTACCAGAAATGATGATGATAATATCTCTGATTACAGAGGGCTTGATTTGCAAATGTTTGTTTTGATATGAACTCCTCTGTTAGACCCTTTTTTTCTTTTGCAGTTGCTCTTTTATCATTCTTATTTAATTTTATTTCCTCACTCAAAAAACTAATGCACACTCTCCAAACATCAAATATTTATTTTGATGAGTACAACTAAGAGTTTTTATTCCTTCTTGCACATCAATCAATTATAACTGTCACATAACTTAGAAGGCATTTAACATTCAAGTGGTCAAACCCATCCATGAATAAATAAAAGTACTTACATCTGTGTTGTTAAGTATGTAGCATTTTTGGCATATTTATTTGTTTGTGTGTGTGTTAGTTATAAGCCTATTACCTATTGCTAATTTTCTTCAAGAAGTTGGTGGTGAGTCACCTTCTTGATTGTCTTAGTCTGTTTGGCAAAGGTGAAGTCCACAGTGATGTTCATTAGTGGATTCCAGGAATTTGACCTGATCGCATTGAAAGAATGGTGCTACATTTGTAGCTCAAGATGGTGCACAATTTGCAAGGGAACTTGGAGATGGTGGTGTCGCCATGCATCCGTTATCCTTGATCTAAGCAGTCAGGATGCCCAATCTAGGAGGTGCTGTCAAAGAAGCCTTTGTGATTTGCAGAAGTGTTTTTTTTATAGATTTGTACACTGAAGTAAATATGTTTGTTTGAAGGCTTTTAATAGGGTTTATTTTAAGTTTTGTTAGAGATGTCTAAAAGAGAATTTAATAACTGTTCTAGAAATCATTATTGATTTACCTTTATATTGTCGTGAGATTATCCTTTAGCTTTTGCTTGTTAAACAGGGAAGTGCAAGTCAATTTCAAATACTATTTTGTAGCCAGAGGCTGTTTCACAATTTAGCAATAAGACTTAAAGACATGCAGTTTCTTACTGATTTATAAGGTTCAGACAACTTTGTTCATTTGTTAACAGTATGGAAAATAGATGATTGGAAAATAAAGCATTTATCTATTTGCCATCTCTTTTTTATACATCATTGTTTTTAATTGATACAAATAATACACAAAGGCAGGTTTAGCACAAGACTGAAACTACTGACCAAAATCATTCAATCAAAAAGAATAAAAATAACTAATTAAAGAAAGCTAAAATGGTTAACAGGGAATGCCATTTAAACCTTCCTCTTTATGGAGGTGTGTAAGTCTTGTATTGCTATAAAGCTGAGAATTGCTTAGCTTGGCACAGAGTAAGACACATGTATATGAAGTGGCTGCTTGCAATGTTTGTTTGATATCTTAAAGATCTATAATACTGAACTCAAAAATGGAAGATATTTGAATTTATAACCCATCATAATTTGGGGTGGTTGTAGGTGCTACTTTTTAAGTACATGTTTAAGCACTGTATGCTTAATGAATTTATTATATCTGTCTTCAAACCTCAGGAACATTTTATTGAGAACCTTGCACTTTACATACTTTATGTGGAAGCAGAAGGCAGTCTTTAAGTGGCATGCAGTGACTCTTTCACCACCTTTTACTCATTCTCATTGCTATAGATCAATGTTTATATACTTTGCTTACCCAACTTTTGTATCAAAATTCAATTTGGCAAAACTGACACTATCCAGTTTAATCATTGCCTTCTCTGACACATCTCTGGCTTTGACTTATCAATGTAACTGACGAGCTGTTAAGGTTAAAATCCATGGCTTACAACCAGTATTCCAGCTGTACGAGAACTGAGCTTTCAATTCTGCATTTATCCCATTACTGTATTGGAAATGTCTCCTCCAGGAGTAAATTGTAATTTTGTCTTCATGCTGCTACTGATAATATCGATATTTGCTTTCACCAGTTTTCTAATCATCATCATCAATATTCTACTCTACTGCTTTCTCCCCCTTTGCTCTTAAAATTTTAGCAGATATAAAACTCTGGCTGGTAACCAATTTCATGTCCAACTATTGTCTAATGTTTTTAAGATATTGATTGCAACTATGAAACTGAAATGCTTAATTGCTACCTTTTGATACTGATTGAAAAAAATAGAATGGCTGTGGATTTGACTGACTTGTTTCAATATTGGTGCGACAGTAAATGATGGGATAGTGTGAATTTGGACTGTGTATATTAAAACTTACAGATATTCATACACATATGATTTTGTGGTGTTCATATGTTTTGTGTACGTTGGTCTGTAGCATACAGATTAATGATAATCTGTGAGAGTTTTATGTATTTTACTTTTACTGATTAATTGCAAGAGCAAATTATTCACTTACACTTGGAAAATTACACAATTTTTAAAATATTCAGCACATTTTTATGTATGTGTTTTTTTCTTGAGGTAACTGTTGGATTGTAATGCTGCCCATTTTCATACCAGGATTCATCAGAAAGATTGAAGAGGGAAACCTGATTTGTGGATGTACACAAGTGTCTCGCAGTTTTTATAGAGGATGTAATAAGTCTGGATTATTTGCACAGAACGTCATGTAAAGCTGCCTTCTTCCCACAACACACTAATTTTCCAAGGGGACTAGCAATATGCAAATTGCTTACAGTTTTATATGATTGATCAGAGTTTTGGGAGAAAGTGAGGACTGACCTAACAACAGCAAATTAATGTAGTAAAGCAAGAAAAATCTCGATACAAGTTGGTATAATTATTAGTGATTTGTAAATATGTGTAGTATTATTGCACACTTTGTCTGAAATGTTTCCCATAAGCAGGAGTATTAAGCCTTTATCTAGATATGCAATATGAAGTTGTAGGGATGCATAATGAATGTACTTGCATGTTCCAATCCATTTGTATGGACCTAAAACTGCTGTTACTGAGTGGATCATGGAGTTTCAATTGAAGCATTAGTAAAAATGAGGAAACTGCTAAAAGTAACCTGTTCCAAGTTTCAAGGCCTGCAAATGAGTAGAAGTAAACATAAGATCATTACGCTAGTACTTGAGAGCCAAATGTTATTTGTCCCTATTATGGAAAAGTGCTGCTAAGTGATCACAAACAGGTCTATTCTTCTCAGGCAATGTTCACTTTTTTTTTCTGCCACTCTGCTTGTGAGCCAGTCATTTATTCTATTCACTTCAGGGATATGGACATTGCTAGCTGTGCTAGTGTTTATTGACCATCCCTAATTATCATTGATAAGGTGGTGGTTTACTATCTCTTTGAACCTCTTTAGTCCATGTGCTATAGATAGACCCATGATGTTGTTCAGGAAGGAATTCTGGGATTTTTACCCAGAGACAGTGAAGGAAAAGCAATTCGGGATGACAAGTGGCTTGGAGGGGAACTTGCAGATAATGTCGTACCTATATATATGCTGCCCTTGTCCTTCTAGATGGAAGTGGTTGTGGATTTTGAAGGTGCTATCCAAGGATTTTTGTGAATTTCTGAAGTGCATCTTGCAGGTTAAGTACTTTGCTGCTGCTACTGAGCATCAGTGATGGAATGGCTGAATGTTTGTGGAGGTGGTGACAATCAAGCGGGCTGCTTTGTCCTGGATGGTTTCAGGCTACTTGAGTGGTGTTGGAGCTGCTCCCACCCAGACAAGTGGGGAGTATTCCATCACACTCCTGACATGTGCCTTGCAGATGGTGAACAGGCTTTGGACAGTCAGATGGCGGGTTACTCACTGCAGTATTCCCAAATTCTGACCTGCTCTTAAATCCACTGTGTTTATATGATGAATTCTAATTAATGGTATGATATTGGACATCAAGGCATGTTGGTTAGTTTGTCTTCTATTAGCAATGGTCATTGCCTTGCATTTGTGTGGCGCAAATTTTATTTGCCTGGATATTGTCTGTGTCTTGCTGCATTTGGACGTGGACTACTTCAGAGTCTGAGGAGTCCTGAATGGTGCTGAACATTGTGCAGTCATCAATGAAAATCCACACTTTCTGAACTTATGATGGAGAAAAGGTCATTGATAAAGAGCTGAAGGTGTTTGAGCCAAGTCAGTCCCCCGAATAACTTCTGCAGAGATGTCCTGGAGTTGAGATAACTGACCTCCAAACAACAATAATGACCTTCCTATATGCCAGGTATCTCTCTAACCAGTGGAGAGTTTTCCCCCAGTACTTATTGACTGCAATTTTGCAAGGGCTCTGTGATGCTACACTTGGTCAAATCCCTAGGAACGTTCTTAATAATGATTCAAATCAGAAACTTGTCATGTCGAAAACTGCAAGCCAGAATCCATGTTTCCTCAATTTATCGTATTGGAAGAGGGAATTTTGTATGGAAAGTAAGTGTCTGATCATCAGTGCAATAGCTGAATAAAACAAATAAAAATATTTAGGTATGACACAGTCATCTAGGACTTGCATTATGGATTTTTGAATAAAGTATTATGATTCTAATATTATTAATGTCAGTACTAAGATAAATCTATAATTAATAAAATTTCTGTGAAACAAACCTAATGCCAAAGGTGAAAGGTCTGCCTCTCTGATGGCAAATTTACTAACAGACTTCTGTTACTTTGGGCAAAGTAAATCACAATAGGCTAAAGACTTGCTGCCAAGAAACCACCATTACAGCAAACTGCCAAACATCTTTCCTTAGTATTGCAACGTGATCACTGTGGGAATGATCTGAACTAATTTTAAGCAGGAAAGGGATTATTTTATACAAAACAGAGTAAAGCCTTCTCAATGGACAAAGTCCACTCAGTCAAGCAGATGTGACTTATATGAGACCCAATCTCTTATGCCGAGACAAAACTATTCTTAAGCAGTGTAGTACTAATCTTGGCCTTTATTTAAAACGTAATCTATTTTTAGGCCTAAGTAACCATCCAAGTAAGAACCACATGGTTCTCACTCTCTCAGAACAGCTGCGAGTCACTCATGTCACAATGACACAGTCACTCAATGTTTGCTCACATAATTTACATAATCATTTGCAAACAAATCAGGAGGAGGTTGTTTGTGAAGGCTTTTCTGAAAATGTGCTTATGGACCCACAAGAATAAAATGAACATGTAATCATTCTACAATTCTAGCACTGAAAAGGCCATTCAGTCCATCATTTCTGTGCTGAATTTCTGCAACAGCCACTCAACTCTACTCACTTTTGGGCTGTCTGTTCCTACACATTTAACTCCCCACCTTCCCACTTGGAAAAACATAGTAAAATAATGGATCAGGCATATTGGAACATCATTATGAGATATACAACATGATTTGGATCAATACGTGTCACTTTCTCAAGTTTGATAGGTCTCCTTCTTGGTTCAGGATTGAACCATTTTTGTTATGTTGCCTCCCCTCATTCTTCCTACCCAAACATATAATTTAACACTTCACAATTAATTTTTTTTCCTTCATTATGTTCACCCAATCCACCTGTCTGTGTGTTTAAAAGGTTACATTATCCTCCTCTTAGTGCACAATACTTCCACGTTTTGTGTCATCTGATTTTGTGCCCTGCATATGAATGTTGGAGTCAAGAACGAATGTCAAGTAAAGCAATGATCCTACTACCAAACCCAAGGCAACCCCAGTCTATCCCTTCCTTCACTCCATAAAGCAATTACAACCCTGCTGTATGTTTCTTGCACTCAACCAACTCTATGTCTATGTAGTCAATTTTCCTTTCAGTTCATGAGAAATATTTGCATCCCAAACGAAAAGTTAATATAAATACTTCTATTCCCTTTTGTTGGTTATTTGCCAATAAACTAATTTAAACTAAAACAATTCATCCCTTTCATTCTTCCCATTTTTCGTTCTCCTTCAATTTATAGCATGGCTGATCAATCATTATTTTCAACTAGACTCAATGGACTGAATGGCCTCTTCCCACACTTTAGGGGTGCTTTGATTCTGTGAATAATTGGTATATATGATCCATTGACTGTGGAAAATTTAACTATTTTTGCTTGCTGTTTCGATAGTCGGCTTGCACGTTGTCAGATGTAGCAACTCCATGAGTTTGATACTATGTTCTAAAAGTCTGTCTTTCTATCTTCCTCATTGAAGGAGGAACTGTCCAGTGGCTGGCCAATAATTGTAGAATGAATAACATAACAGATCACAAGGTTACAGAGGATGCCTAGGACAAGGAGTTTACACTGAACTATGCTATGAGTAGTTTGATGTGTAAATGGTTACTTATTCCATTTTGGTTGGATTCTCTCACCTTTCGTTTCCCTCTCGATCACTTCTTTATAGAACATATCCAGGAAGTTTGGAAATCAGTGATATTATTCTGAACTATAAGATCATAAGATTTTAAGGTATAGGAGCAGAATTAAGCCATTCATGCCATGGAGTCTGCTTCACCATTTGATCATGGCTGATATGTTTCTCAACCCCATTCTCCTACGTTGTCCTGTGACCCTGCATCCCTTTACTAATCAAAAATTTACCAATCTCTGTCCTAAATACACTCAATGACTTGGTCTCCACAGCCTTCCATGCAACGAGTGCCACAGATTCACCACCCTCTGGCTGAAGAAATTCCTCCTCATCTTAGTTCTGAAGGGTCGTCCCCTTCACTCTGAGACTGCATCCTTGGGTCCTAGTCGCTTATACTAGTGGAAACATCTTCTCCACATCCCCTCTATCCAGGCCTTTCAGTGTCCTGTAAGTTCTGATAAGATTCCCGCTCATCCTTCTCAACAGAATACAGACCCAGAGGCCTCAACTGCTCCTCATATAACAAGCCCCTCATCTCCCATCCGCAATGTAGGGATTCAGAAGAGTTTCCCCAAAAAGCTATTTTCAAAATAACAGATGATTTGATATTAGATTAGATTTACAAGATTAGATTAGACTTACAGTGTGGAAACAGGCCCTTCGGCCCAACAAGTCCACACCGACCCACCGAAGCGCAACCCACCCATACATTTATCCCTTACCTAACACTACGGGCAATTTAGCATGGCCAATTCACCTGACCCGCACATCTTTGGACAGTGGGAGGAAACTGGAGCACACCCACGCCGACACGGGGAGAAAATGCAAACTCCACACAGTCAGTCGCCTGAGTCGGGAATTGAACCCGGGTCTCAGGCGTTGTGAGGCAGCAGTGCTAACCACTGTGTCACCATGCCACCCACTAAGACTGTAACATATGTTACAGTCTTAACAGAGTCCCATTCGAAGACCCATGTATCCCACATGGATAAAGAATACCCAGAAGGGAAATTGTGAAAAGGCAAAAACAAACTTTATTTCAAATCATCTATTGGTATTCAAAATATCTTCCTGAGCAAATTGACTACACCGCCTAGACATGAATGTATCACAACACAAAAAGAAGATTAATTTGACTATACTTTCAGTACTTTAATCACTGATTCAACCAGTACTTTTGAGTTTGAAAACTGGAGGCATGCTGATTTGTAGAAAGATTGAAGAGACACAACAGAAGTTACTGATTATTGCCCAATATCAATCCTTCTCATAATGTCTATAGTCCTAAGGGAATTTACAATTGGCCCATAGGTAAATTATTTCAAACAAAAGGACTGTTCATTGATTTTGCAACATCAATCCCAGTTGCTGCAGAACTATATAAATTAAATTGTGCTGCTGTATAGTGCGAGCAAAACCATGATAACAATATTTTATACCAAGTCACTATTCCCAACTTGGTCAAAATCACTTGGCCATGCTTTGGTTTGTAAAAAAAAATGCTCAGTATTAACATTTATTGAAATATTATTTGATATATTCCATATCTTGTGGAACAATGCACAGGAATTCTTCAACTGAAAATCCCTCCCATGAAGGTTAGGAGTTCCACAGGGGATCATTTTTGGTCACCTGCTTTATCAGTCGTAAATGATTTACAACAGCGTCCTTGGACATTTAAATTACAATGTATGCAGTAACAATGTGGTTGATTATTTTGCCCAGAACAGCTTTCTGAAGTATTGTTGCATACTTCTCCATGTTGTTGGTCATTATTTGGAAAACTCAGTCTGAAGAATCACAAGTGTGATTCCAATTTAGCTTATAAAGTATATAAGAAATATATATCTGTCAATCTGGTATTTATTTTGATGGCGAATATGATATTTTCATTTAGAAAAATTTCCCAAGCTTTGGTGATTCATTAATGAATAATGGAAAATTATTTATCCACTTTCACAATAATAGTTTGAAAGACCAGTCATGAGAAAACTGGGACCAGTATATGTCCCAGTCATGAGAAGTTTTTAAAAAAAATTTACATTCATTTCTGTTGAGTACTTTTCAATCCGTTACGAATTGGATAAAACTGAAATTTTGTGCAGGTTGTAGGTTTGTTCACTGAGCTGGAAGGTCGTTTTCAGATGTTTCGTCACCATGCTAGGTAACATCATCAGTGAGCCTCCGGTAAAGCGCTGGTGTTATGTCCCGCTTTCTACTTGTGAGTCATGGTCTGTTGTGGTGGGTGATATCATTTTGGATTCTTCTTATCAGAGGTTGGTAAATGAGGTTCAAATTGATGTGTTTATTGATGGTGTTCCGGTTAGAATGCCAGGCCCTCTAGGAATTCCCATGCATGTCCCTGTTTAGCATGTCCTAGGATGTCTTGTGGTGTCCTTCTTCATTTGTCTGTAAGCATACTAATGATAGTGGGTCATGTCTTTTGGTGGCTAGTTGGTGTTGTGTATCCTGGTGGCTGTTTTCTGCCTGTCTGTCCAATGTAGTGTTTCTAACAGTTCTTGCAAGGTAGTTTGTAAATGATATTCATTTTGCTGGTTATTTGCATAGGATCCTTTAGGTTCATTAGCCGCTATTTAAGTGTGTTTGTAGATTTGTGGACTACCATGATGCCAAGAGTCGGAGTAGTATGTTAGTCATTTCTGAGATGTCTTTGATGCATGGTAATGTGGTTAGATTTCTGGATGTGGTGTGTCTGTTTGGGTTTGTTTAGGAATTGGCAGACTGTATTTATTGTTCTTGAATGTGCTGTATATGCATTTTTCTTCTGCTGCTCATAGTTCCTGGTGTTGTAATGTGTTGTGGCCCGTTTAACTAATGTCCTGATGCAGCTGCATTTGTGGGTATTGGGATGATTGCTTTTCAGTTAATTATTTAATCTGCGTGTGTTATTTTCTTGTAAGCATTGGTTTGAAGTTCCCCATTAACTGTTCATTCTACAGTGACATCGAGGAAGGGGAGTCTGTTGTTCTCCTTCTCTTTTGGTGAATTTTATGTCAGTAAGGATATTGTTGATAATGTTATAGATTTCCTCTAATTTGTTCTGTTTTGTGATGACAAAGGTGTCATCCACGTAGTGGACCCAAAATTTGGGTTGGATGATTGGGAGGGCTGTTCATTCGAGTCTCTGCATTACTGCTTCTACTAAGAAGCCTAATATTGGTAATCCCATTGGTGTTCCAATGATTTGTTTGCAGGTCTTGTCATTGAAGGTGAAGTGGGTAGTGAGGCACAGGTCTACTAGCTCAAGGATGTTTTCCATGCTGATGCAGTTGGTGCTGTCTGGTGTTTGTGTCCTTGGTTCTTCTAGTAGTGCGGTCAGTGTGTCTTTGGCCAGGCTGATGTTAATTGATGTGAATAGGGCTGTTATATCAACGGATACCATTATTTTGTCCTCTTCTATCTTTGGTATTCAGGAATGCTTAGGTGGAATGAATGGACTGACATGAGTCTTCTACTAGGTGTTTCAGTTTTCAGTAGAGTCCCTTAGCTAGTCTGTATATTGGTGTTCCAGGTAGTGAGGGGGGGGGGGGACTCTGGTTTGTGTACTTTAGGTAGTCCGTAGAAGCAGGGTGTGTTGGATCCATCTGGTTTCATTTTTTGGAGATCTGTCTTGTTCATTTGTCTTAATGATGAAGTTTCTTCAGTGTGGCTGTGACACGGTTTTGCAGCTCTGGATTTGGGTATATCGCCACCTATTGATAAGCGTTAGTATCTGCCAGCAGTAAGTTCACCTTTTCAATGTATTGTGTTCTGTTTAGGATGACGGTCATACATCCTTTGTCTGTAGGTAGGATTACAATGTTTCTGTCATTTCTGAGTCCTTCTAGGGCTTTCCTTTCCTGTAGGTTGAGGATATTCCCTTCCTTTTTCCTGCTTAGTGTTGGTGCAACTGTCTGTCTGATGGTCTGCTGGGTTTCTTCTGTGAGTCCGTTGTCCTTCAGGGTTGATTCTAATGTTGCTAAGAAATCCTTTTTGTCCGTGTCTCTGTAGTTGTTGTTCATCCCTCTTATGAGGATGACTTTTCCATGTCTGTTGGTAGTCAGTCTAATAGGTTTTACATCCAAGTCTCTGAGTTGTCTGTGTTGCTCTTTTCTGTCAACTTGTCCAGGTTTTTCAGTTGGGATAGTTTTTTATTTCATTTGTTTGCCGTTCTAGTCTGTCTGTCCATTCATGGTCTGTCACATTGGTGTATAAAACACACAGATCTACCAACACACTTAAATAGTAGCTGATGAACCTATACAAACAACGAACAAAGCAAATGCCATTTACAAAATAACATGCAAGGGCAGTTACAAACACTACATTGGACAGACAGGCAGAAAACTAGCCACCAGGACACACACCAACTAGCCACCAAAAGACATGACTCACTATCACTAGTGGGTGCTGAAGAAGGGCTCATGCCCAAAACGTCAACTCTCCTGCTCCTTGGATGCTGCCTGACCTAGTGCGCTTTTCCAGCAACACATTTTTAGCTCCGATCTCCAGCATCTGCAGTCCTCACTTTCTCACTATCACTGGTATCCTTACACACAGACGAAGAAGGTCATCACTTTGACTGTGACAACACATCCAATCTAGGACTAGCTAAGCAGAGACATGCACAGGAATTCCTAGAGACCTGGCCGTCAAACTGGAACTACACCAATAAACACATTGATTTGGACCCTATTTACCAACCTCTGAGTAAAAAGAATAGGAAATGATATCACCCACTTTAATAGACCAAGATACATAAATAGAAAGTGGGACACAACACCAGCGCTTCACCAGAGAATCACGGATGATGTTACCTATTATGGTGACAAGATGTCTAAAAACAAACTTTCCAGCTCAGCGAGCAAACTTACAACCTGAATCTCAACCTGAGCTACAAATCTTCTCAAAAATTGCATGAAATTTTGTAATTCATGGATAACAAACCAGGTGCAGAAAATGATGATAAAATCAAATGTTTCTAAATTTAGCTCCAAATATTTGCTCAATAATGTGGCTGCAGCTACTCCTCATAGACTGCAGCAGTTCACAAAAAACAACTGACTATTACCTTTTCAAGAGCAAATCGGGATGGATGATAAATGCAGGCCCAGCCAGTGAAGTTCACAATCCCTAAACAAAATTTTAAAACCTTTTTCTTTATTCTGGTGCTACCTGCTTCTCACAGCATTTTGTGCACAATGCTATTACATAGAACAGTACAGTATAGGGTCTTCGCCCCTTGATGTTGTGTCAACCGTTTATCCTACTCTAAGATCAAACTAATCTACATACTCTTCATTTTACTATCATCCATGTGCTTATCCACGTGTCACTTAAATGTCCCTAATATATCTAACTCTACTACATCACTGACAGTGCATTCCATGCAAACAACACATTCTCTGTGTAAAGAACCTATCTCTGATATGTCCCCTAAAACCTTCCTCCAATCACCTTTAAAATTATGCCCCCTCGTGATAGCCATTTCTGCGTTGTGAAAATTTCTCCGGCTATCCACTCTATCTATGCTCCTCATCGTCTTGTCAACCTCTATCAAGCTGCATCTCATCCTTCTTCTCGTCAATGAGAAAAGTCCTAGCTCCCTCAACCTTTCTTCATAAGACCTGCCCTCCAGACCAGGCAGCAACCTGGTAAATCTCCTGTGCACTTTCTCTAAAGCTTCCACATACTTCCCATAATGAGTCGACCAGAACTGAACATAATATTCTAGGGCTTTATAGAGCTGCAGCATAACCTCACAGCTTTTAAACTCAACCCCCTGCAAATGAAAGCCAACACACCGAATGCATTTTTAACAACCCTATTAAGTTAGGTGGCAACTTTGAAGGATCTATGGATGTGGATTCCAAGATCTCTCTGTTTCTCGACACTGCCAAGGATCCTGCCTTTAACCCTGTAATCTGCATTCAAACTTGACCTTCCAAAATGAATCCCATCACACTTTTTCTGGTTGAACTCCATTTGCCACTTCTCAGCCCAGCTCTGCATTCTGTCAATGTCCCGTTGCAACCTACAACAGTTCTCCACACTATCTACCAATCCACCAACCTTTGTGTCATTGGCAAACCTACTAACCCACTGTTCCACTTCCTCATCCAAGCCAATTACAAAATCACAAAGAGCAGAGGTCCCAGAACAGATGCCTGTGGAACACCACCGGTCACCGAGCTCAACGCCGAATACTTTTCATCTACTATCACTCTCTGTCTTCAATTGGCCAGCCAAGTCAGTATCCAAACAGCCAAATTTCCCTGTATCCCATGCATCCTTACTTTCTGAATGAGCCTACCTTGGGGAACCTTATCAATTACCTCGCTAAAATCCATGTACACCACATCTACTTCTCTACCTTCATCAATATGTTTTGTCACATCCTCAAAGAATTCAAAAAGACTTGAGGCATGACCTGCCTCTCTCAGAGCCATGCTGACTGTTTGTAGCTATGCTTTTCCAAATAATCATAAATCCTCTCTCTCGGGATCCTCTCCACCGACATAAGACTGATGGGTCTGTAATTCCCAGGATTATCTCTATTCCCTTCCTTGAACAAGGAAATAACATTTGATACCCTCATCTGGCACTACTCCAGTGGACAGTGAGGATGCAAAGATCATCGCCAAAGGTGCAGCAATCTCTTCCCTCACTTCCTGCGTTAACCTTGGGTACATCCCATCTGGCCCATGATACTTATCTATCCTCATGTTTTTCAAAATTTCCATCACATCCTCCTCCTCCTCAACATCAACCTATTGTATCAGCCTGTTTCACGCTGTCCTCGCAAACAACTGTTACTGTCTAACCTTTTAATATATGATTGCAAAATTACTGGAGTTGAACTCCAGTACCTTTTAGCGATTTCTCAACAGTTGTTCTCCGTCTTAACACTTTAACAGTAATGATGGATTTTTGTGGGGTCTTAGCTGAACTAGAGGTTTGGGTTCAAGTACCATGTGTCACTCAGATGTGTCATGACACTAATTAAAAGTCAGTCTTTAAAATTTCATGTTGGAGGAAACCCCAAACAGTTATTACATTTGTAAATATAACAAAGGAAAAATAGAGTCAGTGTATTTTATGTCAGCTGCAAAATACTTGTCACAAAGTATGTATTCTTGATTTGAAAGGAAATTCAAATTACTCAGCAGGTTCAGCAACATCTGAGAAGACAGAAATATAGTTAGCGTTTCAGACAGATCATAATTCTTCCTGAACTGACTTAAGTATCAAAGTGAAACATTAACTCTGTTGTATCCTTCTTGATGGTGCTAGGTTTGCTGAGCAGCTCCATTATTTTCTGTTTGAATTTCAGATTTCAACATCTGTAGTATTTTGCTTTTGCTGTTCCAAGTTTCCCATAGAACCACTCAATAATCTATCCTGACATTGACCATTTAGTTTCCAATGTAATTCCCATGGAATAGAAATTCTCCCCAGCGGAGAGAGAGACTGGTGTAAATATAAAATTTACACAACTGCCCATTTGTAAATGCAGTAATGTCAAATCTTGTGGTCATGTTAAAAATCACAGCATAGTGCCCAGAAATAAGACTGACAATCTTGCCTATAGGTTTGAATGTTCTCAAGTATTTCACACACAGTCTAATTTACTGGCAGTGGATGGAGATTCACTTCTCGTTTGTTTTATACTGCATGTTTTAAAAGTATAATCTTCAAAAGAATGATTTATTTGTTCTAACAGTCAGTTTCCATGCCAACCTTTCTTAAGGTTGTTTCAGAGTTGGAAATATTTAGTAGAATGAGCATCACATATGACCTGGTTTGTGTTTTAAGCTAAATTAGAACAAATTATGGAGAAACATTTTCACAATCGAGCCATTAAGAAACCTATTCTTAATTTGTAATTTAATCTTGTTGTTTATTTGAAATGGCCTCATTCATTTGGTGCAGCTACTCTACATTAAATCATCTTGGTAAGGAGACCTCTGTGGAGATTGAAATGATGTACATAAAGTTATCAGCACATTTATGATGTTAAAACACAATTAAATTGTTTAAATCCTCCCAACATTTTAAAACATAGTGAGATTTTAAAAATATTTAGATTGCTTACAGTATGGAAACAGGCCCTTTGGCCCAACAAGTCCACACCCATTCGCTTACACCTAACACTGCAGGCAATTTAGCATGGCTAATTCACCTAACCTGCACATTTTTGGACTGTGGGAGGAAACCAGAGCACCTGGAGGAAACCCACACAGATACAGGGAGAATGTGTAAACTCCACACAGACAGTTGCCTGAGGTGGGAATTGAACCCATGTCTCTGGCACTGTGAGGCAGCAGTGCTAACCACTGTGCCACCATGCCACCCCAAATTTATGTTTACTTTCTAGATTTTCTATAAAATAAAATGCTTGTTAATATGATGTTTACAATGTTGAGGTCATATTGCTAATTCTGTCAACATACATTCATTATGCCAATGTTGTGTGTGATGGCTCAGCCTCAATCATGGAATGGATTATGTTTGTACATCCCCTAGAACTTCAGTTTAGTGAACTGGCCACTGGATCATGACCTGCCAGATTTTCAGACCGATTCTTGCATGCAGCCTACGAAGATGCTGGACATCAACACAGCAGCCTGCGAGACAGTAGTCAATACTGGGATTTCTGAAGGCTCACTGATAAGGGGAGATCAGAACTGGTGAGGATAAATGGAAGGTTCAGCTCAACAAGTAAATGGCCATAGAGAACAGAGACCTGACAGTCGCACATCTTCTTTGTACGTTGGCATTGCTTGAATCAAATCCACTGTCATGCCAATGTTGGACTTATGAATCACATCAGGCAATGTTTGACACAGTTGATCACCAAAATGTAAACCAATGTGACTGTGCAGTCTTAGCTATGTGCTTGTCTCTCTCTCTCCTAAGTTTGGTGTTTCATGCTATTTCTGACGTTTAACCCCAGTGTAGGTAAGCAATCAGGAAATGGTGCAGGTGTATTAGTATTTGGATATCCATGAGCTGGTATAGTTTGGAAGGGTTGAATATCTGCCTTCTGTGATGTAAGATTTTAGAGTTCTATGACAGAAGATTAACTTGCTCAACTGTGACACATTCCTACACATACTTAATGGATTAAGTTTATTTTCGATAATAGGAATTGCAAGTCTGTATATATAAGTTGACTTTGGTATTGAGTGGGAAAAAAAAGTATTAACAAGAATCCCAAATTGGAACAATCAAATTAATTTATAGCTCAGATGTGTTTTTCAAATGACAGTTTGAGGTTTAATGTATAAATTAATGCAAACTTATTTCCTTTCCAAAAGATAAAATATAGCTTCTAAAAGATCTACAATACTTGTGTCATACTCAAGCAGCAAGTTGAAAATCCGCCCCATTATTGTCTCTCCAAATGACTTCAGAATCACATGATACTGATCCTGACTGTGGAGTGTCATCGTTTCAGTTATCATTTTAGATTGTGACATGTGTGTAATCTAAACCCTATGAGCAGTTGTGCCTGTAAAATAAAGTTATTGCTGTAAAATCCTGACTACATTAGAGGTGTTTCAGACACTAAAGCTAAAAATTGCTTTGGATGTGGTGGGCAGAATGTTAATGGCTACTTCAACAGCCACGCTTCAATGAGCTAAAACATAGTTTAATATGTTTGGAGTTTAAATTGATGTATTTATAGTGGACGTACTCTGTGCAAAAAAGGGTGAATGTCTTTCCTTCAGTCATGGCTGATAGATGACTGTTCACAGAAGGACTACTGACAGGTACGAGGAGATGTTCTGTAGCGTCATGCATAATTCATCACCTCTTCCAGCTTTCCACTACTTTTTGTGCTTTAAAGAGATTTTCTTAAAACAAACTAAATGTCCTGGTCTTAACAAAATAATGCTGAGATATCTGAAATGCACTTTCTCCTGATTATGTTATGTGAAGGATACATTTTTATTTTCCTTTAGATGTTAGTTACTGCCTTTATTGATTGTTTAAAAAGACTGCCTTGAATTAAATTCATGTTTTTCTATGAGTCTGTATCAGCAAGGTTTGCCAAATGTGCTTGGAAATCTTTTCGTTTATTTTGAGTTAAATGATTTATAAAAAAAAAATTATCTGAGCACTAGTGCAACTGTGGAATATCACAGATGGTACGATAACATTATTATTCCACGGGGATTGCTTTCTATCACACATAGTAATGTTTTAATTGTGCTGAGACTCGTAAGGCAGTTAATTCTACCTTTCAAGACATTTAATGCCTTTACAAATGGGTTGTTGCCCAAAAATAATTTTGCAACATGAAATTGATTACCTGTATTTGAAACTTTTTGCATAAAGATGAGACATCTATTATACGGTAATTGAATGCTTTCTGGAAAGCCCAGTACATTGGTTAGTGCACACTGAGTTTGATGTAATTGGCGGTCTTTTGAAGGTGTTACAGCTTGAAAAGTAGTTAAGAAATTATGCACTACAATTTATTAATGTTGTAATAATTCCAAAAATTATTGATGTAGGATTTCACATTCTTTTGAGTACACAGACTTGATGATTTTGATATTTTCTGAAAGTAGGAAGACTCTGTCTTCATTTAATTGACCAGTATGTTCAAGATTTCTTGGTCAGATCGTCCAGCACTTGTCAGCTCATGATTATCTGGCCCATTAAAAAACTATGTTATGTACAAAAGTGGGGAAGCTTCGCTAAAACTACACAAGGTGCGAGTCAGACCCCAGTTAGAATACTGTCCACAATTTTAGACCCTTGTCTAAGGAAAGATAAGACAGGTGAAGGTAAAGTCACCATAATCCTACTGAACCATAAGGCAGCTGTCTGATTAGAGAGATATATTGTTGTGGTTTAACCTGAGGGTCATCATGCTTGAAAAGGAGAGAACTTCTTTGCAAGTCCAGCTAGTGTGGGAATTGAACCCATGCTCTTGACATTACTCAGGAGGTGGTGCAGTGGGCAAGGATTCAGACTTTTGGATCATTGGGATATTTTCTGGGGTAGAAAAGACCTGTTCAAAAGGGATGGGCTTCACCTTTCCTGATGGGGAGATTTGCCAGTACAATTCAGGAGCCTTTAAACTAGTAGGGAGTGGGTTGGCGATGACCCTAAGTACTAATGAGAATAGAAAGACAGATGAGAATAGTTCTGAATTTTAAAAAAAAACAGGTTAATTAGAAAAGGCAGGCAAGAGTAAGGCAGAGAATGAGGTAACTCTTTTGAATTAAACTGCATTTATTTCAATGCAAGAGGTCTTACAAATAAGGGTGATGAATTCAGAGATGGTGCAGGAGGGAGGGATTCCGGTTTCTGGATAACTGGGGTTCTTTCTGGGGAAGGTGGGACCTCTATAAACAGGATAGTCTACACCTGAACCTGAGGGGCACCAGTATCCTTGGGGGGAGGTTTGCTAGTGCTCTTTGTGGGGGTTTAAACTAACTCTGCAGGGGCATGGGAACCTAGACTGTAGCTTTAGGGTGCAGGACCTGGAGTGTAGGGAGGTTAGGAACATGGCATCAATCTCGAAGGAGGGTGCTTGTAAACAGGAAGATGGCTTGAAGTGTGTATACTTCAATGTGGGAAGTATACGAAATAAGGTAGGTGAACTTGCAGCGTGGGTTGGTACCTGGGATTTCGATGTTGTGGCTATTACGGAGACATGGGTAGAACAGGGACAGGATTGGCTGTTGCAGGTTCCAGGGTTTAAATGTTTTAGTAGGGTCAGAGGTGGGGATAAAAGAGGGGAATGTGTGGCATTGCTTGTCAAAGATAGTATTACAGTGGTGGAAAGGACGATGGATGAAGACTCGCCATTTGGCTGAGCTTAGAAATAGGAAAGGTGAGGTCACCCTGTTAGGAGTTTTCTACAGGCCTCCTAATAGTCCTAGAGACGTAGAAGAAAGGATTGCGAGGATGATTCAGGAGAAGAGTGAAAGTAATAGGGTGGTTGTTATGGGGGACTTTAACTTTCCAGATATTGACTGGGAAAGCTATAGTTCGAGTACGTTAGATGGGTCGGTGTTTGTCCAATGTGTGCAGAAGGGTTTCCTGACACAATGTGTAGACAGACCAACAAGAGGTGAGGCCATACTGGATTTGGTTCTGGGTAACGAACCAGGCTAGGTGTTAGAATTGGAGGTAGTTGAGCACTTTGGGGACAATGACCACAATTCGGTGACTTTTACTCTAGTGATGGAGAGGGATAAGTGTGCACTGCAGGGCAAGAGTTATAGCTGGGGGCAGGGAAATTATGATGCAATGAGGCATGACTTGGGATGCGTGACTTGGAAAAGTAGGCTTCAAGGGAAGGGTGCAGTCGATATGTGGAGCTTGTTCAAGGAGCAACTATTGAGTGTCCTTGATAAGTATGTACCTGTCAGGCAGGGAGGAAAGGGTCGTGTGAGGGAGCTGTGGTTTAATAAGGAATTGGAATCCCTTGTTAAGATGTAAAGATGAGGCGTGAAGGTTCAATTGGTGCAATTAAGAGTTATAAGGTAGCCAGGAAGGATCTAAAGAGAGAGCAAAGAGCAGCAAGGAGGGGACATGAAAAGTCCTTAGTTGGTAGGATTAGGGAAAACCCAAAGGCTTTCTATAGGTATGTCAGGAATAAAAGAATGACTAGGGAGGAATAGGTCCAGTCAAGGATAGTAGTGGGAAGTTGCATGTGGAGGCTGAAGAAATTGGGGAGACACTGAATGAATACCTTTCATCAGTATTCACTCAGGAACAGGACATTGTTGCCGATGTGAATATTGAGTAACAATTAATTATGGATAGCTTTGAGGTATGTAGGGAAGAGGTGTTAGAAATTCTGGAAAGGGTGAAAATAGGTAAGTCCCCTGGGCCTGATGGCATTTATCCTAGGATTCTCTGGAAAGCAAGGGAGGAGATTGCAGAGCCATTGGCCTTCATTTTTATGTCCTCGTTGTCAACAGGAATAGTGCCAGAAGACTGGAGGATAGCAAATGTGGTTCCCTTGTTCAAGAAGGGGAGTAGGGATAACCCTAGTAACTATAGGCCAGTGAGTCTCACTTCTGTTGTGGGCAAAGTCTTAGAGAGAATTGTAAGGGATAGGATTTATGAACATCTGGTTAGGAATAATGTGATCAAGGATAGTCAGCATGGTTTTGTGAAGGGCAGGTCGTGCCTCACAAACCTTATTGAATTCTTTGAGAAGGTGACTAAGGAGGTGGAGGATGGTAAAGCGGTAGATGTGGTGTATATGGATTTTAGTAAGGCGTTTGATAAGGTTCCCCATGGTAGACTACTGCAAAAAATACGGAGGTATGGCATTGAGGGTGAGTTGGAGGTTTGGATTAGGAATTGGCTGGCTGGAAGAAGACAGAGGGTAGTAGTTGATGGTATAGGTTCATCTTGGAGTGCAGTTACCAGCGGTGTTCCGCAAGGATCTGTTTTGGGACCATTGCTGTTTGTCATTTTTATAAATGACCTGGAGGAGGGGCTAGAAGGTTGGGTGAGCAAGTTTGCGGATGATACGAAAGTCGGTGGGGTTGTTGACAGTGAGGAAGGATGTGGCAGGTTACAGCGGGGTATAGATAAGCTGCAGAGCTGAGCAGAAAGGTGGCAAATGGAGTTCAATGTAGCTAAGTGTGAAGTGATTCACTTTGGTAAGAGTAACAAGAAGATGGGGTACTGGGCTAATGGTCGGATACTTGGTAGTGTGGATGAGCAGAGGGATCTTGGTGTCCATGTACACAGATCTCTGAAAGTTGCCACTCAGGTAAATAGTGCTGTGAAGAAGGCATATGGCGTACAGGCTTTTATTGGTAGAGGAATTGAGTTCCGGAGTCCTGAGGTAATGTTGCAGTTGTATAAGACTCTGGTGTGGCTGCATCTGGAGTATTGTGTGCAGTTTTGGTCGCCATACTATAGGAAGGATGTGGAGGCACTGGAACGGATGCAGAGGAGGTTTACCAGGATGTTGCCTGGTATGGTAGGAAGATCGTATGAGGAAAGGCTGAGGCACTTGGGGCTGTTTTCATTGGAGAAAAGAAGGTTTAGGGGTGACTTGACAGAGGTGTACAAGATGATTAGGGGTTTAGATAGGGTTGACCATGAGAACCTTTTTCCACATATGGAATCAGCTATTATGAGGAAGCATAGCTTTAAATTAAGGGGTGGTAGGTATAGGACAGATGTTAGGGGTAGATTCTTTACTCAGCAAGTCGTGAGTTCATGGAATGCCCTGCCAGTAGCAGTGGTGGACTCTCCCTCTTTATGGGCATTTAAACAGGCATTGGATAGGCATATGGAGGATAGTGGGCTAGTGTAGGTTAGGTGGGCTTGGAGCGGCGCAACATCGAGGGCCACAGGGCCTGTACTGCGCTGTATTTTTCTATGTTCTATGTTCTATGTATGAGAATATGGAACTGGGACATTGTAGTAATTACAGAAACAGAACAGAACACAGCTGAGGGAGGGATGAGACTGACAGGTCAATGTTCCAGGATTTAGATGCTTTAGAAAAGGAGACAAGAGAGGAGGGAATGTGGTGTTTTTGATTAAAGAAAACATAACATCTGTAATTAGAGAGGATATTTCTGAGGGATTGTCCAGTGAAGCTAAATGTTGGAAATTGGAAATAAGAAGGGGATGATCACTTTGAGGTTGTGACTGTTGTGGGACCGATATTAGAGGAAAATTGAAGATCAAACAGGTAGAGAGATCTCAGATTTATGGAAGAATAATAGTGCTGTGAAAACAGTGGATTTTAACTTTCCAAATGTGGACTGGGAGAAAGTGAGGATTGCAGATGCTGGAGACCAGAGTCGAGAGGGTAGTGCTGGAAAAGCGCAGCAGGTCAGGCTGAGGAGTGGGAGAATCGATGTTTCGGGCATACGCCCTTAATCAGGACAGCCTTAGTGTTAAGGGCTTGGATGGTGAGGAATTTGGTAATGTCGCAAGAAAACTTTCTTTTTCAATATTAAATGTTTCTGCTAGAGAAGGAACAAAACTTGACCTTCTCTTGGGAAATAAGCAGGGCAAGTGACTGACTTGTTAGTAGCAGAGCACTTTGGGATCAGTGATCATAATTCTCTTAGTTTTAAAATAGTTATGGAAAAGGGTAGGCCTTGTATAAATGTTAAAGTTTTTGAAAACTTGATGGTATGAGACAGGAACTTTGAAATGTTGTGTGGAGTAGACTGTTCACAGGTAAAGCACGAGGAGGTTGAACAGTTCATCAACTTTACTAACACCTTCCATCCCAACCTCAAATTCACCTGGACTGTATCAGACTCCTCCCTCCCCTTCCTAGATCTTTCCATTTCTATCTCGGGCGATCGACTCAACACAGACATCTACTATAAACCGACTGACTCCCACAGCTACCTGGACTACACCTCCTCCCACCCTGCCCCCTGTAAAAACTCCATCCCATATTCCCAATTCCTTCGTCTCCGCCGCATCAGCTCCCAGGAGGACCAGTTCCAACACCGCACAGCCCAGATGGCCTCCTTCTTCAAGGACCGCAGATTCCCCCCAGACGTGATTGATGATGCCCTCCACCGCATCTCCTCCACTTCCCGCTCCTCCGCCCTTGAGCCCTGCTCCTCCAACCGCCACCAAGACAGAACCCCACTGGTTCTCACCTACCACCCCACCAACCTCCGTATACAACGTATCATCCGCCGTCATTTCCGCCACCTCCAAACGGACCCCACCACCAGGGATATATTTCCCTCCCCTCCCCTATCAGCGTTCCGCAAAGACCACTCCCTTCGTGACTCCCTCGTCAGGTCCCCACCCCCCACCAACCCAACCTCCACTCCCGGCACCTTCCCCTGCAACTGCAGGAAATGTAAAACTTGCGCCCACACCTCCTCCCTCACTTCCCTCCAAGGCCCCAAGGGATCCTTCCATATCCGCCACAAGTTCACGTGTACCTCCACACACATCATCTATTGCATCCGCTGCACCCGATGTGGCCTCCTCTATATTGGGGAGACGGGCTGCTTACTTGCGGAACGCTTCAGAGAACACCTCTGGGACGCCCGGACCAACCAACCCAACCACTCCGTGGCTCAACACTTTAACTCTCCCTCCCACTCCACCGAGGACATGCAGGTCCTTGGACTCCTCCACCGGCAGAACATAACAACACGACGGCTGGAGGAGGAGCCCCTCATCTTCCGCCTGAGAACCCTCCAACCACAAGGAATGAACTCAGATTTCTCCAGTTTCCTCATTTCCCCTCCCCCCACCTTGTCTCAGTCGGTTCCCTCAACTCAGCACCGCCCTCCTAACCTGCAATCTTCTTCCTGACCTCTCCGCCCCCACCCCACTCCGGCCTATCACCCTCACCTTGACCTCCTTCCACCTATCACATCTCCATCGCCCCTCCCCCAAGTCCCTCCTCCCTACCTTTTATCTTAGCCTGCTTGGCACGCTCTCCTCATTCCTGATGAAGGGCTTATGCCCGAAACGTCGAATTTCCTGTTCCTTGGATGCTGCCTAACCTGCTGTGCTTTAACCAGCAACACATTTTCAGCTGTTCACAGGTAAAGGGATGGCTAACAAGTGGGAGGCTTTCAATAGTGAGATAATGAGAGTTCAGAAGCATTAATTACCTGTTAGAGTGAAGGGTAAGGCTTGTACAAGTAAGAACAATGGATCAATAAAGACCTTGAGGCTCCGGTCAAGAATAAGGAGGAGTCATATATTAGGTAGAGACAGTTGAGATCAAGTGACTCTCTTGGAGAGTATAACACATTTATGGGCTTTCTTAACATGACAAGCATGAGGGCAAAAAGGGGATATGAGCTAACTTTGGCAGGTAAGCTTAAGAATAATCCAAAGAGATTCTACAAGTAAATTAAGAGCAACTAGGGAGAGAATAGGGCTCCTTAAAGATCAACAATATCATCTATGTGTGGAATCACAGGAAATGGGAGGGATATTAAATGGATATTTCTCATCAGTTTGAGAATGAAATGGAGGCTAGGGAACTCAGGGAAATAAATATTGATGTCTTGAAAGCAGTCCACATGACACAAGAGTAAGTGCTGGAGGTCTTTAAAAAGAGGAAGGTGGATGAAACTCTGAGACTTAATCATGTCCATCCCAGGACATTATAGGAAGTCAGGAAAGAAATCACCAGACCCCTAACAGACATTTGTATCATTTATAGCTGTGTTTGGGATGGCAGAAGACTGGAAGATTGCTAGTGTTGTCCCTTTATTTAAGAAAGGCTGTAAGGAAACGCCTGGGAGCTATAGACTGATGAGTTTGACATCAGTGATGAGTAAGTTGTTGGAGGGGATTCTGAGAAGATTTACAGGTATTTGGAGAGGTAAGGATTAATTAATGACTGTTAACTTACCTTTGTGCATTGGAAATCGTATCTCTCAAACTTAATTGAGTTTTTTGAGGGCGTAACCAAAAGATTTGAGGGCTGAGTGGTAGAAGTTGTTTACATGGGCTTTAGTACAACCTTTGACCAGATTCTGTATGGTGGATTAATTAGTTAAAGTTAGATCACATGGGATTTAGGGAGAGCATGCCAATTGGATACAAAATTGGCTTGATGTTAGAAGGCAGGTGGTGGTAGAGAAGTTTCTTCAGGAGGTCTGTGGCTAGTGATATTCCACAGAGATTTGTGCTGGGTCTACTTTTGTTTGTAATTTATATAAATGATTTGGGTAAGAATTTAGACCTGTTTAGGAAATTTGTGGATGACACATAAACTAGTAGTACAGCAGATAGTGAATGGGCTGAGGATTGGCAGATAGAGTTTAATTTGGATAAATGTGAGGTATTGCATTTTGATAAAACAAATAAGGGCAACAATTACACAGTTAATAATAGGGCCCTGGGCAGTGCTGTGGAACAGAGAGATCTAAGGGTTCATGTTCCATAGTTCTATAAAAGTTGCATCACAAGTAAAAAGGGTGCTTAAGAAGGCACTTAACACACCTTCCTTCATTGCTCTGACCATTGAGTATTGGAGTTGCAATGTCATGTTGAGGTTGTAAATAACTTTGTTGAAGCCACTTTTGGAGTACTGAGTACAGTTCTGGTTGCTCTACTGTAGGAAGGCTATCATTAAATTGGAGAAGGTTTGGAACAAGATTTACCAAAATGTTCTAGAGGGCATAGGTTTAGGGTGAGAAGGGAAAGATATTAAAGGGACCTAAGGGGCAACTTTTTCACGCAGAGGGTGGTGCCTGTATGGAATGAGCTGCCAGAGGAAGTGGTAGAGGTGGGTACAATTACAACATTTAAAAGGCATCTGGATGGGTATATGAATAGGAAGGGTTTAGAGGGATATGGGCCAAGTGCTGGCAAATGAGACTAGATTAGGTTGGGATGTCTGGTTGGCATGGATGAATTGGACTGAAAAGTTTGTTTCCATGCTGTACATCTCTATGACTCTACGTTATTGGGGCTGTAAGTTTTGAGTCATAAGGAAAAGCTGGATGGGCTGGGCCTTGTTTTCCCTGGAGTGTAGAAGGTTGAGTAGTGACCTTTATCGAGGGATATAAAATCATGAGACCTAGATAAAGTGAATAGCAAAGGTCTTTTCCCTATGGTGGGGGAGTTCAAAACTAGGGAATACTTCTAACGTGAGAGGTGAAGATTTAAAAGGGAACTGAGGGGCAAATTTCTGACACGGGGTGGTTCATGTGTGGAGTGAACTGCCAAAAGAAGTGAGAGATACAGGTACAGTTACAATATTTTAAAAGACATTTGGACAGGTATGTGAAAATGAATGATTTAGAAGGAAATGGGCAAAATGCAAGTAAGTGGGATTAGTTTAATTTGGGAAACTTGTTTGGCATGGACAAGTTAGACTGAAGGGTCTGTTTCTGTGCTATATGACTCATTTAGCATTCTTTTTGTCTTGATTCAGAAGACTATGGTCTTGAATCCCATTCCAAGATACAAGCACAGTTTTTGAATGTAAAGGTAAAGTCATCATAGTTTTGTCAGACCACAAGGCTGTTCATTCCTTTTGAGAGACATGGCTGCAGGTGGTTTAATCTCAGGGTCACTGTGTCCCAGGCCAGGGGACAGGTTGAGAAAGCAGGAGCTTAGTGGCAATTTCAGCTGGTGTGAGAATTAAACCCACACTGGTGGCCTCACTCTGCATTGTAATCCATGCTACATGGTTGAAGGTGGTGTTTCTGTGTCAAGGTGATTATAAAATAATCCATGGTGTTACTTTGAGAGTTATCCCTACCTTCCAGATTGATGTTTACCTCTCAAATAACTTCACAGAAAAGAGATTATCTGGTCATTATCACATTGTTGTTTGTGGAGTTTGTTGTGTATAATTGGTCACCATGTTTCCTATTTCAACATTTCAAAAGTACTTCCTTGGCTATCAAGTAGTCTGAGATATGCTGTGTCCACAAAGTCATTGAAATTAATTAAAGCCCTTTTCTTTCCAAGCCATGTCTGGTTAAACAATATTTTCATCCCTAAGTATTTTTAGAATTAATAAATGAAAATAAAAAGAACATTGATTTTCCAAGTTATGAGGAAGCATCACTGGACTTTAAATTCTCTGAATTCTTTCCAGCAACTTCTGTGTTTGTTTATTATTTTTACAAGTCCTTGGTTACTTGCAATATTGTCCAGGAGACTCCACAACAGCCCTAGAAAATTAACAACTCTCCTGCTACTCTCAGGCAATGCTAATGTGATCAGTCAGGATCAAATGGCACTCTAGACACAGTACCCAAACCTGACTGACACATGATGGTCTTAAGCTTATATTACACATCACAAGCAGCCACATAAATATATTTGCAGTTCATGACCTTAAAGGAAATTTGGATAAATTATTTTCAAAGTATTATTTCTTTTTATTCTTTTTTTGGTTGCTGGCTTTTCACCACCTTTTTGTTTTACACATCTTCAATCTTTTCAAAAAAAAACTGAGTAAACACTTGATCAGGTAAGACAAGGCCACATGAATATTGTTATGCTCCTTTTTTCACAGTAAGTAAACAGAGTAATACATACCAGAGTCATTTTTCTTAAGTTAGCACAATGTGTCTACTTGTAATTAGATGACAATAATAAATTTCAGTCTTCCCCCTTCCCACCTGACTCACAATCCTTCCCACCCTCAGTCATCGCTTTAATGGGTCATCTTGTTTGACTTAAGTGATATCTAGCTATTCTCCTATTGAGATTGATGAATGCTTTTCTGTGTGATTTCCAGTGTCATAAACATGGTTTGACTGCTTGTTTTTCCGATTTTATTACCCATTCTGGGACCATCCCAATGGATCTCAATCATCTAAATGTAAAATATTATTGATGCTCAAGATCTGAAGTAAGAACAGAAAGTGCTGGAGAAACTCTGGAGGTCTGGCAGCATCTATGGAGCGAGAAACAAAGTTAAACTTTCAAGTGACTATGACTGTCCAACTAATTTCAGATCTGAGCTATCTGCCAGTTGCTGATTCAAGTTAATGAGAGATTGTTTTTCCTAAAACACTGCTGTTACTTAACAGAATGCAATTTTACCAAATTAGTTCTTTTATTGATGGGATACATATTGGAAACAATGTGGATTATCTCCGTGAGTTTCTCATCTCCCTGACAGTGAAATGCATATTAGCACATCCTATATTGATGGGAATATCTCATTCATGGTACCTGAAGTTTTTGTCTGCTTTCATCGAATCATAGAATCTCTACAGAGTGCAAAGAGGCCATTAAGCCCATTGAGTCTGCATTGACTCTACAAAGAGCATCCCATCCAGACCCTGCATTCTATCCCAGTACCCCTGCATTTCCCATGGCTAATCCACCTAGGCTGCCAGTCCCTGGACACTATGGGCAATTTAGCCTGACCACTCCGTCTACTCTGCTCATATTTGGATTGTGGGAGAAACTCCCGCAGTCACGGGCGAGGCTGGAATCGAATCTGGGTCCCTGAGTGTGAACATTGCTAACCACTGAGCCACCATACTGCCCACGCGGGAAGATTAAAACTGTAAATATAAATAATTAAAATGTTAGGCTTTAGAGAGTGTCAGAACACCTAAGAAAAAGTGGTAGCTCACTAGGTTATTTATATTTGTTTAATAAAGTCAGAGGTGGATCTACAAAGCAGCAGATAAGTTTACTTAGTTAAAGAATAGGACATATGCTCATAATCCCTACAGTAATTGCATTTCAGGGAGATTTTTTTTGTTTCGGAAAGTAGAGCTAATGCTAGTTCTGAAGTATTCATTAAACCATGAAACTTTATAAAACCTATTTACTTTATCAGATCAATGTCGATCAGTTTAAGGATATTGCAAAGCTATCTGCATCATCAAAAAAACTGGCGCAATTAAGGCAGGTTCTCTGGTTTCAATTTACCTGGGGCTTTTGCCTGAGATTTAGTATCAATTTGAGCCTTGTGTGGTTTGCAGATCACCAAGAGAAAATAGCCAAATAAATTCAAAGTGAGATGGACCTGCCGACTCCTACTTTCTGTGGAACGTGAGTGAGTTTTGGTTTTTCTGTCTGAATTTCTTCAAGGAATGAAAAAATTTCCTAGCTGTTAGCAAGTGGGCAAATCTCAAGTGGATATCAAAGTGCCTTCTTGCAAAAGAAAATAATCAGCTGAATTAATTTGGAAGTATTGAAAAATTAACCAGAAGAAGGGACTAAGGCACCAAATGTTAAGAGAGGATAAATGTACTTTTTACAACTGAGAAGAGGTGGAGTTATGATGCATTCTCCAGAGGACTGTGCATACTAATGAATGAACCTCACAGAAGTAAATAGCTTTTGTTTTGATGATTGATCTGTTTTAAATGAGACTTCTTTAGGGAAGTAAGAAATAAACCTGATTGCATAACAGACATTATAATAAGTCATATCATTGCAGTGAGCAAACTGACATCCAGAATACGTCATATCGTTGACAGTGGCTTTTTTTTTATGTACAAGAATGTTTATATTTTTTGAAAAAGGAAGATGAAATCTCAAGATGTAGCTCCATTGGTTAAAATAGGGAGTTTGGGTTCTTTTAAATAAAATAATAACATCTCCAAAGGCTTTATACAATAACTTGACGAATGACTCAAATTTGGATTTGTTAGGACTTAAGTTTAAACAGAAGTAAAAGAAGTTTACTAGATTTTGGATTTGCTGCAAAACAATAGAAGTCCGGGAGCTCTTTACATTCCAAAAGATTACTTGCATTATTGCCGAGATATGTCAATATCAAAAGAAAGAAACAAGCAGAATCTTGTCGAAGTAGGCAATGTCGATATGTGTGGCTGAATCAAATGAGAAGTTCTGGCAAGGGCAAGATGTGCTGGAGAATCTCAGCTGGTCTGGTAGCCTCTGAAAAAGAGAGAAGCAAAGTTAACATTTCAAGTTCCAAAAAGACGAGTCAGACTGGAGTCAAAACATAACTTTGTTATGCTTGACTCTAGTCTGATTCCTCTTTTTGGAACTTAAAATGTTAACTTTGTTTCTCTCTCCACTGATGCTACTGGAGCCGTTGGGTTTCTCCAACTTTCTCTGTTTTTATTTCATGTTTCTGGTATCTGCAGGATTTTGCTTTTGTGTGAAGTTTAACCCACCCTATCTTGACCTGGGGAGAAGCTTGCACCATCTTTTGTAATATTCACAAGTGACACGGCATGGTTCTCACTGGGCAGAGGTGAGTTGCCAAAGAAGGGGATTATTATTTGCTTAAATGCCTTGTTGAAGGCCCAACTCTTGTTAATATTCAGCTTTCTATCTTGCCAAACAAGCTAGAGAAAACTCAACAGAAACCAGACTGAGTCCCTGGAGGATTCCACTTGATCCAAATGATTTTCATGTTGCTTTAACCAAACTGCAGCTTATGGCATGAACTACAGGCACCAGCCGCATGCACCCATCAACCACAGACATTGGCAGCTGGCACCTGCAAACTCATTCATGATCATCATGGCACCTTTCCAATACATTCTCAGATTGCTAGGATCTGGAATTAATTGCAAAGAAGAGTGGTAAGGACAGAAACCCTCATTATGAAGTGCTTGGATATTGTTATGACACAGAGGCAGCCAAACTAAATCAGTCTTTCTGCTTCTTTATTTACAACACAGTAGAAGTCAAATAGTCAAAACCTCCTGATAGTGATTTCAGTGGTTCCTAGCCAGACTTTTGAATAACCAATCCTGGACTTTGCAAATAATTAATTGTTGACACTGATCATGGATTGTAAACAAAAGACTTAACAATGTATTAAATACATCATCACTTTAGCAGAGTTTGAAAAATCCAAGGTAATTTAAGTACTGTCTACACTTGAAAACCAAAACATTTTTTTTCAGCGCCCATTCTTACAAAACACATACACAGTTAAGGGATAAGTAAAAGAAAAATAACAAAATTGGTCAGTTTGCTTAAATGGTTTTAATGATGTTTGGTTTTACAGACATAGATGTGGACTGCTTGATTGCTTTTCTGGAAATGTTGATCAGTGGCACTTTTTCAGTTCACTCAGGTAAAGATAGTGAGATTTCTAACTTAGCTTTCTGCTTTGGGTTTCTGGAAGGTGATGTGGGAGATGAGGCAGTGAGCTTTCCAAAATTCATGCTGTGTCTCCATGAGCCAAACTCATCTGCCAAAAAAGCAACTCCAATTCTGGCCCACCCTGAGACACTGACCATCTTTTCCTGGGGCCTCAAATACCATTCAATAGTCACCATCTGCTTGAATATAGGTTCTCTTACAAACTTTCCAGAACCAATTCACAGGTACTGACTTCATTAATAGCCAGTATCTGTTTAAATACAATGGTCTTCCCTGTGTCGCTTTGCCTAGAGGAACCCTCTTAATCAAGAATTAGCCTGCAATTAAACTCTAGACCTGGCCACGCAAACTAAAGAATGCTGGTTGGGTCTGTTTTCTTTTTACTGTTTCACAAAATCCACAAGTCATCTTCAGCTCACAGTTCCCAGTTTCCAGCTTCAAACCAAATTGAAAAAGAATAAAAACAATAAAATAATAAAAATGGGAGTTCTAACAATATGCATGCAAAATGCTATAACCTAGAGTTGGAACATGGAATTTAAGTTGGATATTTTATCTGTTTAGAACTGATATTAATTGCTAAATAGCCTTCCTTCTGTAAATTTCAATGCGATACTTGTTTGGACATCTACTGCAAGTCTAAGTCTTTTTAAAGTAGTAGCTTAGCTAACCGTAAACAGTTTTGCAACTCTAAAGCAGATTTATTTATCTGTTAGACTCTTGAGTTAATCAACAAATAGCATAGAATCATCCCAGCCCTTGATAGAGCTAGAAGATCAGTCATGATCACATTGAATGGCAAAGTTGGCTTGAAGGGCTAAATGGCCTACACCTACTTCTAAGCTCTTTGTTTCTGTGAACAATGTGGATGATGACAAGTCAGTGTGGAAAATATAGCAAGATTTTAAAAATGAGATTCTCGACATTGAGAAAAAGTCCAATTATCAGCTCAAGGTTTTAATAGTGAGATGAGAATCTCACTCGTGCGCATGCCTATTTGCATGTATTAACATTTCATTTTGAAAGAATTTTGCTTCATTTTTATGCAGTTTGCTATTTACCAGGCAGTGGACAAAAACTTAATGACAACATTTCCAACATGAGAGTCAGAGTGGGTTACCAGCTCACCACTTTCTCCTCCAGACCTCTATCTTGGCCAGCAAACTCAGCATCTCAGGGCATGTTCCATGGTTAGCAGCTGCGTGCACCTTTTGTCCAAGGAAGCTGGCATTGGGTATGTGCCAGCCTCAACACATCCTCATGGCATATCTCTGACTCACTTGTAGTAGAGTTCACCACATCATTATTGTACTTTGGAACCCACCAGCACCTTACTTTGTAATGCTGTTGCCAGGCTGCATGGATTAGTGCTGGGTGTGTCTTGAGACTTGTAGCTTGCTCTCTTACTGCTCACTCATGTTATACAGAGAAATGGAGGATGAACAAATGTGTCAGAAAACCCAGGACTGGCAATAAATGCCAGTGGCTGCTGAGCAGACTCCATATGAAGCAGGACTTGTGAACTAAAAGGATGAGTGCCCATTCTATCCTGGTGGCTGAGAAAGTTGACAGCTGCAGTAAATTTTTAAGCAACTGGCTGCATCCAAGAATCTGCTCGGATCCTGTGTGGGATCTCTCAATCCTCAATCTGCAAATGTATCACTGCTATTAATGATGCACTTTGTGCTAGAGCACACTGCTCTATCTTGTTTCCCTGTGACAGAGTCAGTGCTGCAGCCCAAGCAGTAGGCTTTGCCAACAAAGCTGGCTTTCCCTTGATGCAGGCTGCTCCACAATGTACATTCATTGCATTGAGAATGCCATATCATCACTGACTTCATCAATAGAAAAGACTTTCATTAATGACCACTGGTACCACACCACAGAGGTTTAAATCAAGCTACCATGCTGGCTGTATTCTTGATAAACCTCAGGTGCCGAGGTATTTGGGAAACTATTACACTCCTTCAGACAGTGTTTTAATATGGGATGATGCTAAGATGGACAGCTATAATGATTGTCCATCAGATGGTTGATGTAAAGTGGCAATATATCGATGAATGCAAGCTTGTGTTCACAATAACCTGTTAACTTTAACATCTATGTGCCTCAGTAGTGCTTCTTTCTCATGTCCAACCCACTGTATGTACTGTGAAAGACTATTCTAGGTGGGCAGTGTTTGCCCTGAGACCAGCTAGGCTTTAAATATGGTGTCAATGCTATGGATCCTGGAAGGTGCTGGCAGCAATATGTACTTATGTTGCTACATTATAGTGTGTACGCAGCACGATAGAGGTGAGGTGTATACATTAATTAAGTGAGCAATAAAGAATTGCGAGATTACTCACCTGAACTCACAAAGAAAAACTCACCATGAAACTCCCCAAAATTGGTTAACTACCAATTACTTTTGGTGCAGTTCAGTACAATTCCAAACAAATGCACTTAAGCTAACAACATTTTGACTATGATAAGAGTGGTTCTGGAAAAGCACAGCAGATCAGGCAGCATCCGAGGGGCAGGAAAAACAGGCAAAAGCTCCCATCGGGAAACACTTTGACTATTATTAACTTTATCAATTTCTAAAGTAACACAATTCAAATTCTCATAACATAAACCTGTAACATTACAGCATTGATTTTCATTTTTTTTTGCCTCTAACTTGCAATAACTGTTTAGCAAGTGCCATGAATCCAGTCTTTTTATTTTATTAAAATTAGAAAAACAATTTACAACAAACAGTTACATTTACAGCTGCATACAAGAGATAGCAATTTTACAAGGGAGAAGAGCAGCAAAGCCAGGTCCCAAACCCTACAATTCAAACAGTTTACAGGGACATGAGGACAAACCTCAAATCCCAGTTTCACATCTAAAAATATAAAGAGACATCAATAATGACATTTGTACATTAGACAATACTGTTACATAAAGTGCAGACAATACAGACCCAGCAAGCCCCCGCCTCTCCCACCTTCTGACCACTCTAAATGAATCAAGTCTTGATTTTGTAAGAGATATTTCTATTGCTTGATTGACCAAGTGTTGAACAATGTGTAGCATCTTTCAGTTTCTCAGACTGCTTCTGTGATAGTTTATTAAACTTTTTAGTGTTTCCAATCAGCCACTAGTGGAGGTTTTAGTCCTTCTGTTTATTTCTTATGGAGGCTGACTTTCATTGAATTTTTAAACCAGTTCTTCATGTTTTCATAGCATTCAACAAAGTGATTCAGAGAATCTTTAAATAGATATGATTCCTAGAATTGGTAATTTTATTTTGAGTCCGTGCTACAGCACAGAGCAGGAAATGTTACTTGTTAATCTTCTATCCCTAATGGATTGACTGTAGCTAGATCAGATCAGGTTTGAGCAGTTAGAATTGAGCAGCAATGCGCCACATTTCTATTCTGTGACCATGTTTTTTCATTGTATCTATCATTGCTGGAGAATGATATTCAAATATGCAGATAATACTACAATAGTCAATGAAGGAATGATGCTGTGCATCTTGTTAAAACAAAATGAAGGATGCAAGAGTGTTAATTTAGAAATGTGGCATAGGGAATTCTGTCAAGCAATATGATTGAAATTTACAAAAACATGCAGATTATTCTTTGTGGAAAGGCTGGGCATTGGGAAAGAGCAGAGAGACTTTGGGGTTTTGGTTGAAAAAATAGAAATTTAAAAATTAACTATTCAGCTGATGGGAGCTTTGATAGTAGGTCCAGCATTGATGTCCATCTTTGGTTTCCTGTGGTAATATGGCAGTGAGCTGTCACCTTGAATGGCTGCAGTCCATTTAGTGTAGGAAGACTCAATGCCACCGGGGAGGCAGTTCCATGATTTTGACCCAGCAACACTGAAGGATGATAATAACAGAGTGGGGATATGCCAGGCTGTGAGGTTCGCAGATTATTTTGGAGTACACTTCTGCTGATGGATGACAGTGCTGCAAGGATGCCTAGTTTTGAGTTGGTAGATCTACTTTTAAGTCTTCAGATTCCTGAAGAAGAGCTTATGCCCGAAATGCCGATTCTCCAGCTCTTTGGGTGCTGCCTGACCTGCTGCGCTTTTCCAGCAACACATTTTCAGCTCTGCTTTTAAGTCTGTCCCATTTAACATGGTGATAATGCCCTACAGCACAATGTAGGGCAGAACTTTCTTTTCATGAGAATTGTACAATGATCACTTCAACAGATACTGTCATGGAACAGGTCAAGTATGTTGTTCCCTGTTATTTGTTCTTTTACCACCTGCCACAGACCCAGTTATTATCCTTTAAGATTCAACCAGTTCCTTCAAGAATGGTGCTACTGAGCCATTCTTGGACATTGAAATTCCCCCATGCAGATTATGTCCTGAGACTTTGCCACTCTCATGCTTCCTCCCAATAGGGTTCAGCACAGATGAACATTACTGATTCATTGACTGAGCTGACATGGTGATGGTTGGGGTGATGGTACGTTGGTTACTTAATAATCAGCAGGAGGTTCCTTGTCTCGCTTGCAACTCATACTATCAGATTTAATAGGGTCTGAAGTCAGTTTTGAGAACTTCTAGGGCAACTCTTTCCTGACTGAATACCATTGTGCCACCACCCTTGCTGATTCTGTTTTGCCAGTGATAAGGGGGACCTTGCTAGGTTGACAGGACTGTTTGCTGTTGCAGTGTCCGATGTCTAAGTCAATGTCAGGTGGTCATTCAAGCCTCGTTCCTTTGCGAGACATTTTAGCAATTGATACCACTGAATGATTTGCTAAGTCAATCCAGAGAACAGTTAAAAGTTAACCACATTGCTGTGGGTCTGGAGTCACATGTAGGCCAGACCAAGTGAGGACACCGTTTTCCTTCCCTAAAGGACATTTGTGAACTAGATAGGTTTTTACAACAAAAATAACAAATGAAATGAAGCTAAGATTCAACCAAGTAGATTTATAACCAGACAAGACAAACGATTTTACGTTGAAGACTTTTATTATGTAATGCACTATTGTTGCTAATAATTGATCTGGTCGCTGATTTAAGAATAGTTTAGATGATTAATTTATAAAAAGGTCAGAAGTCAGATGAAACCAGGTTACAATCCAATAGATTTATTTGAAATCACAAACTTTCAGAGTGTTGCCCCTTTGTCATGTGATGAAGGGGCAATGCTCTGAAAGCTTGTTATTTCAAGTAAACCTATTGGATTGTCCGGCCTTGGGCACATCCGTCCAACAGCAGCATCTCCACATTATGAAAAGGTGTTCCAGGTATATGAGTGGGATAAGAAGATTTCACATGTAGTATTAAACACTAAGGTGGACAGAGTAGACTGAATGGCTTTTCACTACTTGATAACTTCTTTGTAACTTTTTTTCTAAACATGGTATTCTTGCAAAAAATTTCAGAGGCAGTAAAAGGCTCCTGTGATAACATAACTTTCTGGAAAATAAGGTGCTATTTGCATATTTAGATCTTATACACATCAAGTTAGAGTACATTTTTAGTGAGGTTTTCTAGTGTTGTAGTAATGGGCCTTGCTGTGGGTTGGTGCTTGTTTTATTACTTGCATATTGTTTTATTATTTCTACATTCCAAGTGTTATTTTAAAAACCTTATGATACTGGTTTAAATCCATACATGTAGTGTTCATAAGGTACTAGAAAATGAAAAATATGGAATGTTCTGGCTGTAGCAGCTAAAAGTGGGTCTCTCTGGTAGGTGAAATTCATGATCACATTGTTCAGTATGTGCTTTGTGCATTCCTGAGACATTTACAATATTTGTTATTACCACACAAACAAACCACTGATACAACTGTTGACATCTGTAAGTTATGGGTAGAAAATTTTAGTTTGTAATGCCTGCCCAACAATATATACCTATATGTTTAAATATAAATTACATTTATGCTGACTATCATGCAATGTAACTTTTGATGTGCTGATGGTACTGAAAACAAAATAAAACTTTATCTGATAGTAAAACAATGCTGTTGACTGAAGTGTGAATCTTAATGCACAGAGGGAAATTATGCAAGAAGAAATATCACAGCTAATAACTTCTTTCTACCATTTGTAGAATATTTTATGGAGTAAACAGCGTAATATTTTAATTTACATTTCAACTTAATTATATTTGGATCATAGGCTATTGTATTTAATTAGTTTTCAATGCCAATTTTACTTTCACTACATCCCACAGTTGTCAAATAGTCTATGACACTAAATATAATAATTAGATTAGAATGGTTAAAGCATTTTGACCTTAATTCTTTTTCACTTTGTTCAATAAAGATGTATTTGCTAATTTGAAGTCCTGTGCTTTTAACTGCAGTGAATCTCCTGATGAAAGAAACACAATTGCCTTAAGGAAAAATGTCATTGTAATTCAATAATTGTTCTTGTCATTTGAGTTAATCAATTTAAAAGCATTTAAGAGGCCAAATTGAATAATATTGTTGAAAAAACAAACCATTTATCATTGTGTGTGTGTGTGTGTGGGGGGGGGGGGGGGGGAGGGAGGGGGGGGGGAGGGGGTGGTGACATTAGATCTGCCCACTTTCACCAACTTAACTCATTTAATGAGTTTGTTTGCATTGCATAGAAATCTTTGTGGTCTCCAGTTCTGTCATTGAAATGTTAGGAGTATGACAAAAATGAACAGCATAATACTTCTTTTCTCCTCTTTAATCATTAATGCTGTTGCAATGTCAATAATCTACAATACATGGGACCAAATGTTGCTGTAACTCAATATTTTATCTTGTGTACTTTTAGACAGGCTTGTCTTTGAACATTTAAATTTTTAAAATTTTGAACATGTTGAAGTGTGAGGTAACAACTTTACAGTGAGGAAAATGACATCTAGCAGGTGGGGCAAACCGGAACAAACAACTATACATCTCTTTCATCAATTAGACTGCAGAATTGTGAAATTAAGAGGGCAAAGTTTGAGAAAGAAGTGTAGATTAGAGTATGAAAATGCAATATCAAACCAAATATGGAAGAGGTAGCAGAGGCAAAAGAAAAACCCCATTAAATTAAGAAAAAAAGACAAAGCCACAGAAATTAAGTATTTTAAAAACTGTAATATGTCCAACAATAACTAAAACAGGAAAAAGACTTCAAAATTGCAGTGATTTTCAGGACCAGAAAAGTTGATAGGTGGTAATTAATACTTATCATATCACTAAGGAATGATGACTTCAGTATCTGTAGTAATTTTCTGTTTGATATTTGCCACACCAAAATAGCAATTTCATGTTATTCAATGTGTTTCAATGTGTTGGCAGACTGTCAACTGCAGTTTTTGTAAAACTAGCAGTTGAAATATGCCCTTTAGACAGCGACATTTGGATCTCTGTGTTTGCACAGGTCTCTGTTGCTTGCCAAAGACTCTGGATCATGTGCACTGGTACAGTGATGAACTTCATGAGCTTCAAACTTATTTTGACAACGTTGATTTATTATCTGATTTTCTAAATTCCCCACTGTCATATAAATACAACTCCTGCTTACTGCACAATTTGACACCTTTCTAAAATAATTTGAGGCATTTTGTTGATGATGTATCTGATCTAGCAATCCTTTTGAAATCAATACATGAGATCCCAGACAAATAATGCAAAAAGCAAATCTCAACGATTCACCAGACTAACTTGAATAAGAATTGGCTCAATGTTATAGATGTGTTTCAATAAATCTCTCCATTTCAACACCTTTTGTTTATTGTATATTTTGAATAGTTTTTTTCTCAGAATTCAGTCCAGTAAGTTACACATGTATTCTGATCTTTTGTTACAGATCGTTGCAAGTTTCTACAACATTAAGTCAACTTTATCATGAATGGAGTTCACCATTACTGCATTAATAGTACTAATAACTTCTTTTAATTTGCCACTGATGTGGTAAAATGTCCCAAATAGCTTCACAAAGTTATCAAACAAAATCTGATTGAGATTTTTAATCACTTGTAAACCTCTTTAAGAGGTATTGGGGCAGATGTCCAACATCTTTGTCAAAACAAAAGCTCTAAAGTACACCTTACAAATAAAAGGAAAGCAGAAAGATTGGAGAAGGGAATTTATGTGATTACCTTTGGAGCTGACAGTCTCTTTAAAGTTGGAAGTTCTTCACATATACCCCGACTGCCTCTAAATACTTTCAGTTGTTCAGTGCCATTTTTGACAATTTTTCCTGATGAAAAGAATCTGTAGCCTACAGATGGTACACAGGGTTTGGGGAAATCAGGAGGTGAGTTACTTGCTGATGAATATCCAATCTTTTGACCTGTTCTTTATTCATACAGCTGGTCCAGTTAGGTTTCTGGTCATTGCTCTGCCATCAACCCAAGGATTACCAATAAGCAGCAACAATGCCATTGAATGTCATGGGGAGATGGCTAGATTCTCTTTTCTTGCAGATGGTCATTGTTTCACACTTGTGAGGCACACATCTTATATGATCAAAATCTTACTATTTTCTATACTCCATGAGAAATCCTTCATTTCTCTAAAATAACACGCTAAAGAGAATTAAGACCTCTATTTAAACATAAATGTGAATTAGCATATATGTTCTGACATTTGCACATATGAAATCCAGTCTGAACGACTGAAAATCTGATAGTAAGTCTTACATTCAACGCAACAGCAAATAGACACTCAACTGTTAATAGAAAACCTTTTGGAACATTTAACAAAGGAGCATGTTATGTCAAGATACATAATTTACTTGAAATAATACAGTTTTTTGAGACTAGTATTTGGCATGAAATCCACAAGATAATAGAGAATCACATAAATAAAACTGGGTTTAATATCAATGGTTTTTACCTAAGACCAGTTTAGTTTACATCAAAGAAAGTATCATCCAAAACCTTTTAAATAATCTACTCTTTCATCTACAATCTCATGTCCAATACTTCTTGTCAATGTCATTATCCTGCCATATCTTTTACAGTATTACACTGGCTATAGAAAATGATTTCTAGCTTCAAATTTCAAAACAAAATGCAAAATTACATCCATTAGATATGTGTTGACTCCTGCTATCGCATTCAGCTACTTTCTATTGCACAGAATGTAGAGAATTCATGGCGAACTGCAGCATTAATAGTGCTGTTAAGCATTTTAATGTAATTTGGGATATACTGATAATTTCCAATTCATGAATAGTATTTGAAGAGGAAGTAATGCTTTATGAATTTGATTTTCATTTGATACTACATCAATTTGGTTGTAGTAAAACTCACTGTTAACAATTCAGTGCTCTGATGAACTACTGCAGTTCTTTATCCTGGTATTCTGACATCCCTGATTATCTTGGGCTAGCTGTAATTACATAATAAAACTCTGACAGGGGACTTGTTTCTTTAAAATAAATTGCTCTTTGCTGGAGCACTATATATATCTCTGATTCTCACTTGAAAAGGATTTTTTAATATATTACTTGTTCTACAGTTATCATTAAAACATTTGTTTGGATTAAAGGAATGTTTTTCTTTGCACAGTAAATACACCCATAATTTGAAATTTCAGAGATTAGCCTGAAAGATCTGATCTGGGTTGGAATCTCCATTTCCAAAACTGAACAGAGAAAATGCTGCTGAATTTCCAAGGCAGAAACCTTCACTACCAATGCAATGCGGCAAATCTTGCTGGCAGCAAAGGAATGGATCTGTGTTGAAACCACACTTCCATTTTATGGTCATAGCTGTTGTATTCCAATCCTAGCCACTTTGACAGCGTTACAGATGGTTAAGGAATAGGAGACATAGGTTCCAGCTGGATAGGGATTGGTGAATGGGATACAGGTAAGAGACAGGTTGATTGGGGGGTGGGGAGGTGGGAATGCAGTTGGCAGATAAACGGGTGAGAAGGTGTTATGGGTCAAGCATCAGAGTTTGAGGAAGATGGCGTTTGGGTGTCTGGGGATTGGTTAATAGGATGTGTATGGGGAAAGGGATTGACTGGTCAGCTGGCTGTTTGGGAGAGTAGTTTGGGTGTCTGTGGTCAAGTCAGGTGTTAGTGGGAGGGCACTGGGTCAGGTGATAGGGAGGTGGGTCAATGTGAGGTTAAGTGTGCAACTGGGAGGGATGGGGAGGAGATGTCAGTTTTTCTTTGGGTGTTTTTTTTAATGCCCACAGCTGAGAGTTTGAGTGCAAAACAGGCTGGTCAAGGAGAAGGTAAGGTCAACACTGTTTTCACACTTCGGCTTCTTCAGATCTTTGTTCACTGCAATGTTGACACTAATCAATTATACATGGTAATTTGAGATGGACCAGGCTGTAATCCCAGTATTACATTATTGAAAGCTTATTCTCCAAATGTACTTCCCCCTTCACTTTAAGTAACTTCTCCCACACTGTACTGTTTATGCTGAATAGGGAGCAGCTCCTTGACGGCATCACAAGGTTGCTTCTGAATCCTAAGGCCCGTACGCGATTGCTTAAATTCTTCTGACTTTTGTGAAAGCTGTTAAGGGAAAAAACTTCTGATTATAATCCTAATTTATGAAGTTCCCAGGCAATTGCTGTATAGTCAGTACATTGAGATTTCTTAAAGCCTCTGACAATCTGGAAGATTGGGTTTGTGTCTTCAAAGACATGGCATAATAGCTGGGATATCTGTATTGATGTTGGCAAAAGTGAATATAAATGGAGATTTCTCTGTTATTGTTCTGTTTTTTGAGTATAATTGATTAGTTCTGTATGTATCCTACCTTATGAGGAAAGAACAGTTCAACTTAAGCAGTGATCAATCTGATTGCTAGTAATTTGTTGTGGCAGACCAAAATTGTCTCAATTCCTTTAAACAGTGATTAAATCTGTATGGCAGTTGTAAGTTTTTAGTGCTGAACAACCAACCTAATGAAATGCTTCTAGAAGGAACTAAAACACATATAGGTCTAAAAGGTATCCATTCTTTTGTACTTTTTTTTTACAAATCTTATTGCATCAAATGGTGAAACTAAATCCAACAAAAATTGCTAAAGTCTGGGATTAGCAACTGAAAATATGTCTATTAAAGTTGCTGTTTTGTCACAGAAATCCAATTGGTTCAGGATTTAAGGAAAAAGGAGAGGCTGAATAGGCTGGGGCTGTTTTCCCTGGAGCGTCAGAGGCTGAGGAGTTGAGGTTTATAGGGATTATTAAAATCATGAGGGGCACGGATAGGATAAATAAACAGCGTCTTTTCCCTGGCATGCTGGTGTCCAAACCTAGAGGGCATGGGAAAGATATAAAAGAGACCTAAAGGCAACTTTTTCAGGCAGAGGATGGTGGGTGGATGGACAGAGCTGCCAGAGGAAGGGTGGAGGTTGGTACAATTACGACATTTAAAAGGCATCTGGATGGGTGTATGAATAGGAAAGATTTACAGGGATATGGGCCAAGAGCTGGCAAATGGGACTAGATTAGGTTAGGATATCTGGTCAGCATGGATGAGTTGGACTGAAGAGTCTGTTTCCATGCTGTATATCTCTTTGACTCTGGTTCACTATTGTCCTCCATCAAAGATACTTTACTATTTTAGTTCATTCAGACCCAACATGTGACTCTAGTGCACATATAGAGGTAAAGTACAAAGTACATTTCAGAGCCATGGGCATGCCCTTGGCTTACAAGTTAAGGGGCGAGCCCACCTGCACTTGGTCATGTCCCCTCCCAGTGATTTAAGGTGTTATTAACTGGCTCGGGATGAGATTTTTGCCTTCGTCTGGTAGCTGTTGGTCAACTGAAATGCTGGCAGCCCTTCTTGCAGCAGTACCTCTGGGAACAGTGACAAGTGCAAGATCTGCCAGCAATCCTCAACACCAAGGAGCCATCAAGCTGGACACCCAGGTAAGGCTGGTGTTTCACTGGAGCCAGTTTGGCAGGCCCTGTTGATGGGCTTGGCAGGGCAGGATTCTATAGGACAGGATGGACTCTATAGTCAGGCTATGGTGGGTGCCAAAAAGCCACCTCCAGTTGGTAAAGAGACCCCCAGGTAAAAAGAAGAAATTCCAAGCCACTAATTAGCCAGCAGAGGAGCAGGCTGCTGAAAGCTGCCTCTGATTGTCGTTAAAATACCAGCGTGTGGAGGGAGGTGACAGGTGTGGAGCAGCCACAAGCGAATGATTTTATGCCACCATCTGCACACCCTTCTTTTCGTCCTTACATCCCCTTCCCTTTTCTCCCCATCTACAACTTCCTTGTTAATTCAGGAGGATAGTGGGCTGTAAGGGAATTGTTGTTCAACATAACAAACCGACAGGAGACTTGCATGCAGTTTATGATAGTTTATTCTCACAAATGCTGGAAGAATTAGCCTTAATAGTCAAAGATGAATCTCCGCAAAAACCCCACACATTTCCACCATTTTGTACTAGAGACCACAAACCAGTTTGTTAACCTAATCTTATGTTGATCAGATAACTGTGTTCCTTTGCACATACACTATGTTTCTATGTATTCACCCAAGGCCCTCCTTAGCTGATTGTGTGGCCTGGTTGTCTCCAGCTTCCTGTCAATCACTCCCTGCTTTCCTGGCCTTATCATTTTGCTCCCATGCTTGTGTGTTCCCATCCTTATCCTACTTCTGTATATCTGTGGTCCTTCAGTTCTGTTAATATTATACATTTTGCTAAAAAAGACACTCCTTACTAAAAATGCTTATCCCTATTTAACCCTTAACTAAGTGAAACTGCTTAACACTTAGTGATACTTTCCATGGTAAACTTCCACCCAACATATGGTTAACCTTAAAGTTGTGTAGCGAGGCACTCAGGTAAATAAATAAAGACTATGCAAGGAAATGATCCACTATTACCTTATTCAAAAACCAAAGATCACATATGTCCTGATATTGATTTATTACTTGAGATTTGAATGTTTCTTGTTTACCACAGTGACAGTAGAAGTTAAGGTCGGAATTTAAATGATTTAGTTGAGTATGAAACTAGAATCCTAAACCTAAACAAAGCAAACTATGGATTGATATAACGGGTCAGTTGGCAACAGTAGATTTAGAAACTAGACTAAGAGACATATTGAGGGCAAGCAAGGACAAACGTTTTAAAATCATCATTTACAATGTGTGTGTGATATATGTATTAAAAGTCCAATAGAAAAATGTACTTCAAGTACAGCAAACAAGGGAAGGTGAAGGTGATATTTTGTGATGATCCTAACTGTTTGTTATTACTGGACAAGTCAGACCTCAGAGTAAAGTCTGGATTGATAGATCATGTCTTGTTTGTTTTTGGTTTTAATGAAGTGGCCTGTCTTTGAAATATAAGCATGGAGTACTGCAGATCTGGTTTTAATTTGGCCACAATTTTTATAAAAGAAATTGAATATACTGGTATTATATGTAATACAAATTCAAAAATTTTGAAACACACTATGAAAGGCAATCACATTAATTCTAATTGGTCCCTTTTACAGCACTTACAGCAGAGAGAATTCCCTTCTCTATCTTATCGATCAGGGTTATCCTGATCATGGCAATCTAGTAGCCTCGGCCTTGAGTCGTCATATGACCTAAACTTAGATGTTCTCAGCTTCAACAAACTCTGTTAGGATTCTAACCAAACACTTTTGGTCTGGAACTTCTAAATTAAATCCTTACACTTAGCTAAGATATTTCTTAATAGTTTAAACTAACTTCCTTCTTCTGAGCAAACAATTTTACACATCAGCTTCAATCACAAGTTCTGCAAACTGAATCTAACAAAGTTTTCTTCAAGGTCAGTATTACCACAAAATTTTTAAAAACCCACCATTTTCCGATAATAACTGAAACCTACTACACTCCGCTGTTTACTTCTTTTGCTTTTAAACCCTTCCTTAATGTCAACAAGTTCCCATTAATGGCCATTTACTAAATTCTTTTACAATTATTTAATCAATCATGGCTTCAGAAAGCTTTACAGGTTAACCTTTAAAGCCACTCTGACCTACACAGACCAAATCCCATGTGGCACAACTTCAAAATTCAAACACATAAATTATTTATATTAAGAGATATATGAATCATGCACCATTCATCAAAAGTTCCCCTCTCCCAAGAAGTACAAAAATATATCTTTTAAGAGGCATTTTCATTACTCATCACAAATTACTGTAACACTACTTCCATGTCATGTTAGTCGGGATAAATTGTTGATATAAACATGCAATGAATTAGACAGCAAGTAGCCACATTTCCAAATCCATAGACGCTGTAACACTATACTACCCTGAACTTTTTTCAAAAGGAAATTAAAGGATTGTAATCTGTATAAATAACAATTTCTTCCACATTGTTGATGTGGGAATGATGCAGAGCTAACACAAGACTCGATGTTTGTGTCCCCACTGTGGAACATTTCTGCTGACATGCATTCTTTATCATTTGAGACGTAACTGAGAAGCCAGTCAATCTCCATCTCATCACCTTGCAGTAAATTAGCTCCCATATCAATGGCACTGACATTAACAGCCAGCTTGAACAGCTTCTCTCAATCCAGTGTGGCTAAACCCAGTGTGGTTATCATACAGGCATAGAGTCCTCCAGCATGGAGACAGGCCCTTCAGCCCAAGCTGATCCATGCTGACCAAAATGTCCATCTACTCTAACCCCATTCCCTACACTTGGCAGATATCCTTCCAAACCTTTCCTACCTGTGTGTTTGTCTAAATGCCTTTTAAAAATTGTTAATGTACCTGCCTCAACCACTTCTGCTGGCAGCTCATTCCATGTGAGTACCACTCTCTGTGTAAAAAAGGTTGCCCCTCAGGTTCCCTTTTATTCTTTCCCCTCTGACCTTAAACTGATGCCCTGTAGCCCTCGATTCCCCAACCCTGGGAAAAAGGGAGTACATTCACCCTATCCATACCTCTCATGATCTCATACACTTCTATAACAGCCCTCTTAGCCTCCTATGCTCTAAAGAAACAAGTCCTAGCTCGTCCAAACTCTCCCCATAACTCAGACTATTGCAACCTGGCAACATTCTTGTAAATTTCTTCTGCACTCTTTCCAGTTTAATAACCTCCTGCCTTAGCAAGGTTACCAAAACTGAACACAATACTCCAAGTGTGGCCTCACTAGTGTCCTGTACAACTTCAACATAACTCCCAACTTTTCACTGAATGCCCTGACTGATGAAGGCCAGTGTGCCAAAAGCCTTCTTTACTGCCCTGTTTACCTGTGACTCAATTTTCAGATAATTATGCACCTGAATGCTGAGGTCCCCCTGTTCCACTACACTCCTTAAGGCCCTACCATTTATCATGAAATTCCTACCTTGCTTTGACCTCCAAAATGCAAGACCTCACAGTTATCTATAGTAAAATCCAGTTAGTATTTCTCAGCTCACTTCCCCAGCTGATCAAGTTCCTGATAACCATCCTCACTGACCATGATACTACCTATTTTAGTGCCATTGACAAACTTGGTAATCATGCCTTGTACATTCTCATCTAAGCCATTGATATAGATAGCAAACAGTAATTGGCCCAGTATTGACCCCTAAAGCGCTCCACTCATCACACATCTCCAGTGTATCCTTCCACTATTACCCTCTGCTTCTTACCATCAAGCCAATTGTGTAACCAATTTGCCAGCTCCCCCTGGATCTAACCGTCCAGAGCAGCCTACCATGTGGAACGTTATCAAAGGCCTTAATGAAATCCAGATAGACTACATCTACCATCTTGCCCTCATCAACCTTCCTGGCCACTTTATCAAAGAACTCTAACAAATTTGTGAATCATAACCTCCCATGCACAAAGCCATGCTGACTACTCATCAAACCCTGTCTTTCAAAATGCATGCATATCTTATGTTTCAGAATCTTGTCAAGTAACTCAAATACTGTTAGGTTTACTGGTCTATAGTTTCCAGATTTTTCTTTGCAGCTTGTCTTGAATAAGGGCAAGCATTTGCTATCCTCCAGTCTTCCAGGATCTCACCCATGGCTAACAATGACACAAAAATGTCAGCTATAGCTCCCGCAATTTCTTCTATAGCCTCTTGCACAGCTTTCAAGTTTTCTCTCTTTACTTCAACAATCTTGCATACGTTAAAAGCTTTTGCCTTTTTGGAACAAAATTTTAATTTTTTGCAACAATACTGCTGAAGTTCGAATCAAATCTGCAAGAATATCTACTCATACCCAAATAATGCAAAATTTTGTAATTCATCCGAGGAATGGGAAATCCAAATAACTTCTACTTCTAATTGTCTAGGTGCTAACTGGCCTTGTCCACATTGTGACCGAAATAAGTCAATAATGTCTTGGCAAATGGACTCATAACCAGATTTATAATCAAATTGACTTTTTGTAATTGATAAACAGTTTGGTCAAGTGTTGTAAATCTTTTCCCACATTTAGCTAAAAATAACCAAATCATTGATGTAAACAGCAGTTACGTAGTCCTTCAATTAACTTATTGGTTAATTGTTGGAACATTGCTCATTGATTATTCATTCGAAACAGCATACCTTTAGATTAGATTCCCTACAGTGTGGAAACAGGCCCTTTGGCCCAATAAGTCCACACTGTCCCTCCGAAGAGTAACCCACCCAGACCCATTTCCCTCTGACTAATGCACCTAACACTATGGGCAATTTAGCATAGCCAATTCACCTGACCTGCACATCTTTGGACTGTGGGAGGAAACCAGAGCACCCAGAGGAAACCCACGCAGACACAGGGAGAATGTGCAAACTCCACACAGGCAGTCACCTTAATGGAATCTAACCCAGGTCCCTGGTATCGTGAGGCAGCAATGCTAACCACTGAGCCATCTTCTACATTGATAAGATTGTTTCAGTGTGACAAAGGTCAATATTTCTTTTGCTTTAGAATTTGAAACACAAGATAAAATATATTCCCATTAATCCCAGCTCCTCTTTACAATACTCACATCAGAGAGAATTTCCTTCAAATCTATGCTTTAATTATTGGTCTCAATAATCAGATTCTCCTTTCTGAATCTTCGGTCAACTAACTAACTATCTCAGCTTCAAGTACTCTTAATATTTCTATCAAACACTTCTGGTGTGGCACTTTCAAAGTAAACTCCTTACATCGAGGTAACTATTTCTTAATAGTTTTAAACAATCTCCTCACATAAGGAGAATTATTTACACTCCCAGTTTCAACAGCAACTTCTGCAAAATGGATACAGAAAGTTTTCTTGAAGCCAAAACAAAATATTGTGGATCATTCTAACTGCAGCTTAATGTACTACACTGTTTGTTCACTTGCAAAACTTTTACCAGTATAAGCAAATTCCCATTCGTCTTCAATTTCTATACCTCTGTCGTTTTAGCAAATCATGACTTAAAGCCTTACAAATTAATCATTAAGTCTCTTTGCACAGAAACAGGCAAAATCCTAAAATGAAGAATCTAAAATTAATTATATTAAAATGTATATAGATCTCACACCTTACATCATGATTGGATGAGAAAATAATGTGGCCAAGAAAGTGTAGGATGCTGAAGATTTGGAAGAAGTTTACAATTCGATAAATAATAGCTAAGAAATTGGTATGAAATGTAGAGAGTAAACTTGGAAGAGGCAGAACTGTGAATAGTAAAAACCTCTATAGACATATGAAAAGGAGGAGGTTAGTGAAAGGTAGTATGGTTCCTTACTGACAAATCACCTTTGCAGTTAAGGAATTTACCGAAATATTTTACTGAATTTCTCAGCTTTCTTCAATGGTCACTGGTTCAGGAAGCTGATCACCACTGTTGCGCTTCCCTGTTTTCTCTTTTACAGAGCAAGCTAATTACCAAATAAAAACCAAAAGAACTCCAGATATTGTAAATCAGAAACAAAATGAGAAGCTGGGTGGGGGAGAGGATAAGAAATAAACAATAGGTAGGGATTGGGCACAAAGAGAGAGAAGAACAGGCAGACAAACAGAGGCTGGGAGGGTGAATAGCTGTTACTGGAGACTTAGTGGCTAACAATAGACCTTGTGTAAAAGCAGGCTGTGTGATAACAAACACTAGTGTTGGGGCTAGGACATGGGCGAGTTCAAGCCCCACAATTATTAAACTCGATATTGAGTCTGGAGAGCTGCAGACTCCCCAAGTGGAAAACAAGGTGTTTTTCCAGCTTGCGCTGAGTTTTGCTGGAGCACTGCAGCTTGCGCTGAGATGGCGATGACGGAGGGTACAAAGTGTTCTCTCTAACTGTTCATCTTTCTCTTTGAGCTCTATCCCTACCTATTGTTTACTCCTTACCCTCTCCGCCTACCATCTTCTGCATATAAACCGACATTTTCCTAGCTACCATCAATTCTGAGGAAGGATCATCGGACCCTAAATGTTAACACTGATTTCTCTTCGCATCTGCTGCCAGATCTGCTGAGCCTTTCTGCTATCTTATGCTTTTTGTTTCAAGATAATTATCCATCCATGTCTAGGTTTCTCAATCAGTTCGGAGGTGAGCTGAGATAATGCAGTCCATTTGTCAGTGGAAGAATTTCTGATCAGGGCCCCACAGCTTGAGAGCAGTTCACCATCACTTGGATTTTTAAGGTTGCTGCAGCCTGAGGAATGGTGAGGGGTCCTCAAGTCTGGTCCTCAGCTCTCTGTCAATTTGCTGGCTGAGGGGCTATATTGAGGTCAGCTCTCCTACAGTCAGGAGAATGAGGCTAGTTTCTTCAAACAAACAACTATGAATGGAAGTGGCTGAGGAATGATCCAGCAGAAGAGTGTCTCTTGCGACTAAACCATAATGATCGAGGTTCTAAGAAGGGCATGATATATGAATGACATAATATGGTCAAGTACAAAACCCCACACTGTATTGCCTAACATTTGCTTGCACTGCACATTTCAGGGTTACACACGTTGCAGCTTCATTCATTTCACTCCTTCAGGCACCTCACCCCATCCCCAAATGAACAATCAATACTCACCCTCTTTCGCTTTGCATCCATGCCTTATAATTATTATAATACTTATTGTTCTTCACACCTCTGAACACAAGCAATTCTGAACACCCCTTCCCTCTTTGCTTTCTCCCCTTGCAATAGAGATTGCAAAACATGGTGTGGGTCAGTGAGAGGGGTTTAGGAGGAAATGAAGGTAGGCCTCCAGTAACAAACATTGTTTCTGGCACCAGGAATATGTGGCCACTTGCTGAATTTTGAAGTTGTCGATCTGGCACAATAAAGGTAGATATGTCGGTGGGCTAGCATAACAGCCTGAGCTTCCTGGGGCTCTCTGGCTCATCCACATCAGCAGAACTGGCTCATTGTCTGTAGGTATCATGTTGGGGGAGTAGCTTACACCAGCAAATCAGGTGTCACCTCCTCGTGGGAGGGACATAGGAATACAGAGGAACATCCATTATCCAAATGTCAAATATCCGAATTTCAGATTATCCGAAGAAGATCTCAAGGTCCTGATAGAAACATTACATCAAAAATGTGTTTCCAACACTGATCGCGGCTTTTATTTAAGTGATTAAAAGGGAACCCGGATTACTGAAATGCTGCTGAGAACAGTCCAGGCACCGTTTCTAAATGATTGATTTCCGCCCTCTCTCTCTCTCCCGACACTTTCGCTGGTGTTCTACACAGACGTGTACCCTAAACCCCCTCCCCCAGATAATGTTTCCAACATTGTCCTGTACAGGGTAAAGGTGGAATCTGTCGAAAAGTTGCAGTAAAAAGTTGTGTGTGTGTGCTATTTGGAGGCTCATTCCCCAACTCCCCCAAAGGCAGCAGCAGTTTTACTGTTGGTGTCCAGTCTAGCTGCCCCCTGGGGGTGAGAGGGGGCAGATGGCGTGGACAGGGGGCAGGATAAGTTGCAGAGCTGGGCGGAAATGTGGCAAATGGAATTCAATGTAGCTAAGTGCGAAGTCGTTCACTTTGGTAGGAATAACAAGATGATGGATTACTGGGCTAATGGTAGGCTACTTGGTAGTGTGGATGAGCAGAGGGATCTTGGTGTCCATGTACACAGATCTCTGAAAGTTGCCACCCAGGTAAATAGTGCTGTGAGGAAGGCATATGGTGTACTGGGCTTTATTGGCAGAGGAATTGAGTTCCGGAGTCCTGAGGTCATGTTGCAGTTGTATAAGACTCTGGTGCGGCCTCATCTGGAGTATTGTGTGCAGTTTTGGTCGCCATACTATAGGAAGGATGTGGAAGCTTTAGAACGAGTGCAGAGGAGGTTTACCAGGATGTTGCCTGGAATGGTAGGAAAATCTTATGAGGAAAGGCTGAGGCACTTGGGGCTGTTCTCATTGGAGAAGAGAAGGTTTAGGGGAGATCTGATAGAAGTGTATAAGATGATTAGGGGTTTAGATAGGGTAGATACTAAGAACCTTTTACCGCTAATGGAGTCAGGTGTTACTAGGGGACATAGCTTTAAATTAAGGGGTGGTAGGTATAGGACAGATGTTAGGGGTAGATTCTTCACACAGCGGGTTGTGAGTTCATGGAATGCCCTGCCCGTATCAGTGGTGAACTCTCCTTCTTTATGGTCATTTAAGCGGGCATTGGATAGGCATTTGGAAGTTACTGGGCTAGTATAGGTTAGGTAGGATTCGGTCGGCGCAACATCGAGGGCCGAAGGGCCTGTACTGCGCTGTATCCTTCTATGTTCTATGTTCTATGAGGGTGCAGGGCAGCTGGGTCCCACTGGGGGCGGGAGCAGACGTGGGGGCGGTGTTGGATAGAGTTAAGTGGCGGGCGGGGGGGGTGGGGCAGATGGGGGTGGTGTTGAACAGGATTGGAAGGGGGGATTGGGGTGGATGTGGGCGGTGTTGGACTGGGGTGGGCAGGGCTGGGGGGCAAATTGGGGTCAGTGTTGGATGGGATTGAGGCGCGGGCGAGGTCTCTCACACAGTGTGCAGCTGCCTTGTCTCCTGAACGGGGAGTGGACTTCACAGAAAACTCCGTGCCCCAGAGGAGAGGCATTGAATCAATTAACTGAATAATCAATTATCCGAACAAAATACTGCCCACCCATTTCATTCAGATAATCGAGGTTCCTTTGTATATAAGAAGCTGTTGGTGCTACTGTTGGTATTGGAGTGTACCACAGTGGTAAGTCCACAACTCTCAATCCTCAGTAGTGGCCAGCAGTAGAACTGCATCAGCTGCTGTTGAGCCATACCGAGGACTGATAGAAATGCCAATTTTTAATGTCATAGTTTCTATCACTCATTTCATTTTGGTCTGCTTGCAGATGAGCTATGAGCTAACACTAATTTACTTCTGTTTGTATGAAGATTTAACCAATTAAGGCAAGACAGGACTTCCTGGATAACCAATTCCAGATATCTTCTTTGAGAAACTATACTTCTTAAATGTTTGGATAACAACCTTACAATCTCATCATTGCATAATTCATCTAAAGTATTGGTCATTTTCACCCTTTCAGATTCTTCACCATCAATCTTGAATTCAATTGTGGAGATTGACATATTTTTATCACTTGTGCGTCTTCACACTTTGGTTAACAATAAGCCCTTTACAGCAACCTATTTTTATCCTGTTAATTGGAAATTACTCCATCAGGTCAGGTTCCATCAGTTTATTGATTAGCTTTAACTGTTATTAGGTTAATTTGATTGGCCTTTAATTCAAAGGGATAGTTAATGGAAGATAATACATTTCTTACTGATCTCGATCAGATTGTTCACAATGAGTCAGATCTTAGTTGATTATGATGACCTGTAGCTTATTAAATTCCTTTGTCTGATCCTTTCTGCTGCTTTTAACCAGACTTGCCTACAATTAGCAACAGAAACATAAAGCTAAGAGTGGATGCAATACTGCTTAGGTGATATGCCTTCTCGGCATTTGGCCATCACCTGTGAGACTGTTATGGTATTTTCTGGCAGAAGGAGTTGTGTAAGATATTATTGCGAGGCTGTCAAGTCTGCGGACTTCAGTGCAACTTATCAAAGCTTTCACGGCTTGTCTGCTTCATTGAGATATCCTTTCCGACATGCTCTTGCCTTCACTAACCTATCTGTTTGAGGATACCGTGTAAGGCAATTCCCTTAGTGAGAAAGAGATTCCAGGAAAAATACTGATTTCCTTCATTTTTCTGAGTAACTCATTCAAGTATCTCATTTTCTGCTTGGGCAATTTACAGCCTCCAGAACTTAATATTGAGTTCAAAACTTTTGACCATGAATTCTATCCTCCATTTTGGCCCAAACCAGTCTTTGTGTATAAAGTGTATATACCTTGATTCACAATGGTACTGAAATTCATATGCACATTACTCCTTTGTGTGATATACAGAATGTCCCAAAGACTTTTTGATTTTATCAAGCATGTCCCATTGGCTATTTGCAGCAAGAAAGGCTCTGGATTGCAATACTGTCAAGCATTACATGTGATTTAGTGACTGGACGGCATTAGCTGAATAATCTTGAGTACGTGAATAATTTTATGTTGGCCACCAATTTAGTGTTGTTAGTTGGGTTTGCAGTATGGTGTGTAGTGTGTACTGGAAGCAACGTGTATTAACACAAAGGGCCCTGTTCTTTACGGGCAGCAAAATCATACATTCTCTGTTTTATCTCAACAAAAGAGGTGACATCTATTCACAGTTCATTTTTCATGGCAATGCTTGATTAGTCAGAGTCAACCTGTCCAGTTTAAAATTTAAACAAAATCTGGTAGTTAACTGTCAATCAGTACCACTGGGTCTATTCTCCATGGCAAAATCTTCAACCAATCAGCACTATCCTTGCATGCAGTGTAAATGTTGGTCTTCCCCTTGAATTGGTATGCTTGTCAATTGTCCTGACCGATGCACGTAAAAAGCTTTGACAAAATGTGTCTTTTTCAGAAATATTCAACCTCAAATTAATATTAATAATGTTAAAGTACTGGAAAGTTTTCATGAGATTAACAACCCTGGATCTGATGACCTACATACTAGGCTTTGAAAGAAATGGTATTCGTTTTGTTTTTCTAGAATTGATTGATATTGTCAGAATAGTCCTCAAATATTGAAACTAGGGGGAGAGAAAACAGATATGAGTAGCATATTAGCCTTATTTACTCTTATTCTTCAAATCTTTTGTAATAATATCTTAATGCAATCATTTCAGGCCTGGTGAAACAACAGCCTGATGTACCATGTACAATTTTGGTCTCCTTAAAAAAGGAAGGATTATTTCCCTTCAATGCAATACAGGTAAATGCTTATGTTTGTTATGACTGGTTCCTGGGTCAGGGTGTTCCATTTGTTTTAATCCTGAGTGGGGAGGACGAAAGAGGAACTGACTCCCCATGTTGATGCATCACCTGTCCCCTCAGTCATTCACAATAAGGTTAACTTAAAACAAAGAATCCCTTTTCCTCAGTGATAGCTTTCCTAGTTCTGATGTAATTCAGTTTTAAAGTGACTCACTTTAAATGAGCTTTCTTGAGTTAAAGAAGGTGTAGCCAGAATCTTACTAGGTCCTGAATAATGTGGGCCCTGGCATGAAATCTGAGTCAATTGTGTGAGGAGTCCAACAAGACTTTCTCCATGTCAGGAGCAACAAGTTGCATTTTCTGTCCATTTGAGAGGAGGTGCTCACTAGGGAGTGTGAGATGTCGGTTAACAAGGATTATTGCATGTTATCTCCTGCAATAGCACATATCCTCACCTTATTAGCATGCAGTTTTCTACCATACTATGGGACAGATAAAATCTAGAAGCCAAGAATTCCCATCATGCAATTCCGAGCGGGTACTTGGCAATTGCAACTTACCACTTGCTTCTCTAGACGTCCATCTTGGACACCTGGCACCAACATTTTAGAACAGCATCTGCATGCGCCCTGCACCCATGAATTGTGACATTTGACCAATGCCAGCCTCTATCTAACATCACAGCATATGTTCCATCCAGTTACTGCTAGTGGTGGATTGTGGCGCGCATATGCAATGATCATTGGAATGTTAAAGCAAGGACACGTTGCATGTGAAGGAAGTACTTGACTCTCAGATTGCATCGCAATGCTGCTTGCTTTCTCAGCATTCACTCACATAGTATCTCCATAGATAATCACTGCCTTGCCTTTTTAGAATTTTTTTCACCCTCAAAGAGCTAATGGGCTCTCGGTACTTCTGCCTTGATTTGCTTTTTAGTACAGGCACAAAGCCAGACAGCTTGTCCTGGTTGTGAGCAGTGATCATTCAAGGGATTGTGCATGTCACCATGCTCCATCAATGTTACAGTGTGCCAGTAGCTACGATGACAGAGACACTGCTTTACCCAGCTGGCCATGGGTAGCGTTCAGTCATTTCAAGGGAGACACCCTCAGTCAGGGGTAGGGTATGACCCAGATGGCATAGTCTTTGACATCAGTATGGGGACTTGGGCTGAGACAGAAAGAGTCAGAACCCTCTCTAGCCCTCTTCGCTCTTTCTGCCCTATTGTGGGTCATCTTCACCTGTACTGAGAGAAAGGGAATGATTGAATGAGGTGAAAGTTAGTGGAAGAGCTATTGGTGCTGGTGCAGGAGGGGAAGAAGTGGCAAGGTATCGTGAGTGAATGAATGGTTAGATGCAGAGGCCATGCAGGGTTGGTGGTTTGGGGAACTGAAAGAACTGGGAGTGAATCAGACAAGGTGATGCATGCAATAGTGAGAATGACGGAGCATGAATCATGTTGGGAGGTGGCTATAGTAATAGAGAGAGCATGAGGTAGCCAGGAGAATAGATGATAGCTATCCTGGCAAAGCAGGGAAGATTGTTGCCTCCTCCTTACTGTGTTCAGCCTGCACTGACGCGGGTGGCAACCTTGGACCAGTCTGACAGGATCTTGTATTATGGCTTCCTCACCTTGTCCTGGGGTAGTGGTTGTCCCCACATTGCACCACCTCAGCCACTAGGACCTCCAGGTTCCTGTCAGCAAAGCAGGAAGCCAGTTTCCCCTACTCTGCCGTGTCCGAGGCAAATACCATGAACCAGGGATTACGGACTATTCTGGGATATCCCAACTTGGCACATAATTCTGCTATGTCAGCTAGTAGAATCCTGCTGGCATCATTAAGAGAGGTGCTATAAGGGCATTGTAGGAAGTTAACTGAACAGAGAGAACACTTTCTGAAATAGTAAAATTCAACCAATGAATTTATTAATTACTGAAATATGAAGGAGAAAGACACCCCCCCCCCCCCACACACACACACACACACACAGTTGATATTAGTAGGCTGATGATCAGTCACTTAATCTAGACAGTTGATGTTTTGGAGCAATATCTGATAGATTGAATTTGCTAAGGAACAGTAGTTTATGTATCATAAGCTAATTAAATGAAAGAAGTATTCAATTGCGACATTTGGAGATGGTTCAGAAAATCCAGAAGATGAACAGGATGTTGGCAAGGACATTTTTGTAGGCAGAATCCTGTTCTCTAGCTGAGGTGTGAGGGAATTTTTTCCTGGGTCTACCTCCTCTCTCCCTGGTCCATTTTGCATCTATAGACAGCTGCCTCTGAGGACTGCTTGATGAGTATTCCTGCCTGCAACATTTGTTCGATGAAGATTTCTGAGGAACAGCTGATGAGAAGTCCTCTTTGCCCCCAAACACTTATTGCCACATTTCTAGGGGCAGATAGCTTAGGCTCTGTCAATTAATTGCCTGAAATTTCTTGGCCAATGGCCAGAGAACAGCTACTAATGATGTCCCTTGACTGCCTTCATTTGAGGATTAGTTTATCACTCTTTCTAAGGCCAAATACTTTTTATTTTCAGAAACAGCACACTAATATTAAGATACATTTGGAACAAAACACAATATTGACACGAGTTCAATGGATGTTGTGGTCTGTCTTTTTCATTATTCTTCCTTTTTGTTTTCATATGCTAGAATTTTGGAAGCTACTGCTGTGTTTGCTGTTAAATAAAACCTCACCTACACAGTAAATACTAGGAAAGTTCAGTTGCTCAGGGATCCAAATTTCCAGCAATGGACACAGATTTAGAAATTAGGAAAATGATAACTGTTGGAAAAGATATATGAACCAGTCTTTGGATTGATGGTGTGGTTTAGATGATGGAATACTAAAGCTTGTTTGATTGTTTCTGGAGGTTTTGACTTTGGCAGTTAAGCAGTTAATTTGCCAGATTCTGGATTCTATAGGTTCATTAGAGGAATTGTCTAGGGTTCCTGTTTGTTTGTGATGGGAGAAAATGATGCAATAATCAGAAGGAGCAAGTGAAATTTTCCATCCTTTTCACTTGCTCCTTAGTCGATGTTCTCAGCTGTAATTTTCTCAGCACACTCTAACCCAGTAGTGATAGAATACCAGATGAGCACACTAAATACCAGACTAGCGCACCAATGTTAGAAGTGATGTTGGTTTTTAGCAATGCTCCCTTGTGTACTCCTGACAGTCAGAAATATAGGCATAGCTTTCACTTGGGCTATTTTCTTTTATCTGTCTTTGTGTCCACAAGAGATTTGTGCAGCATTTTGCTTTTGGATGTCTTTCATTGAAGTCCTTTTCTGAAATTCTGGTCAAAGTCTTGAGACTAAGTGTGATTCTCACAGAAATTTTTAGTCACTGAATTATATTCTCAGTCATCTCAGGCTTGTAAGTCCTATTTCTAAACACAAAACAACCTGGCATTATTAAAAGATCAATGTATAAGTAATTTGGTCTTTGATTGTTGTCTGTATTTTGTCTACTTTCTTGTGGTAACAGAATTACCCTGTGTTGCCTGCATTTGAAAGGAACAGGGTAATTATGTTGATCATTTGGCCTACCGAAAAGTCCACCACTCTTTTAAGTTAGTTTCCAGTCAAACTGTTCAGAGATGTTATTACACACCTCTGGAGCAAATATGGATTTGGGCATGAATGTCCCAACTCAGAGGTAGGGACATAACCACTGCACCACACAAACTCTCTATCTTTCTCCCATAGATTCATGGTTGATCAGGTTATAACCTTAACTATTATAGGGTTAGAGAAGTTACGAGCCACTGATCACAGATCACTTAAGATCTGGTCTGCTCAGCAATGGAGCTGAAAGTTGGATGAGGCTGAAATGCCTAAATCCTTTGAGTTATAGTACACAATTATTTCCCAATCACCTGTTTCAATGCCTCTATTTGCAATCTCATTGGATATCAAACCATGAAAATCGATTATTCAAAGCCAGTTACGATTGGGAGCTTGACCCTGAGTGACTCATGATGACTTCTCAAGTTTCTGAATGGCCTGTCCTTTGTTGCTTGAAGTTCAGATCAAGTTCAAAGTCCAAGCATTAAGGTCAATTGCCAGAATTTTTCCAGAGAAATTAAGCTGTTTCCATTTTATTAAGAACTCGATTAAGCCATATTGACAGTTAAAATGATGAAGCACTCTCAACTTGGAGTGTTTGGTGCAATTACGACAACATTCCAGAAGTTCGGGATCATTTGGGTCAAAATAGCGAAATAAATTGAAGGCCCTTCCATTATTGTAAACTGTCCACCATTTTCAGTGTCACAATGTGGCAGCAAGGTGTACCGTGCACAAGATTAGGTCAGCAATTCACCAAATTGTCTTTAAAAACCTATCTCTCAAGTCCTTTCCTCTCCCATCTAGAAGATAAAGTATAAGCAGTCAGATGAAAACACCACTACCTGCTTCTTCCTTTGTCAACACTCTGCTGAGATAGACATTCCTTCATTGCTACTGGATCATATCCAGGAATTACCTACCTAGGACCTTTATGAAATTAACTTAACCACACAGACTGCAATGGTTCAAGAATAGTTCATACTACAGAGGAGGAGGTGCTGCAGGTCTTAACATGTATAAAGGCAGGTAAATCCCCAGGACCTGATCAGGTATTTCCCAGAACTTTGTGAAAAGCTAGGGAAGAAATTGCTGGGCGCCTTACTGATATATTTGTATCATCGATAGCCATGAGTCAGGTTCTGGAAAACTGAAGTTTGGTATGGAGATTAATGTGGTGCCATTGTTTAAAAAAGACCATAAGAAAAAGCCAGGGAATTATAGACCAGTGAACCTTACATCAGTGGTGCATATATTGTTGGAGGAGATTCTGAGGGACAGGATTTGCATGTATTTTGAAAGGCAAGGACTGCTTAGGTATAGTCGATGTGGCTTTGTGCATGGGAAATCATGTCTCATTACCTTGATTGAGATTTTGAGCAGGTGACAATGAAGATTGATGAAAGATTAGTAGTAGATGTTTTCTCTATGGGCCTCAGCTAAGCATTCAACAAGGATCTGCATGGTAGATTGGTTAGCAAGGCTAGATCACTTGGGATTCAGGAGGAGCTAGCTAATTGGATTCAAAGTTGGCTTGAGGGTAGGAGCTAGAGGGTGGTGGTAGAGGGCTCCTTTTCAAACTGGAGGCTCGTGACCAGTGGTGTGCCATGAAGATCAGTGCTGGGTCCGCTGTTTTTCGGCATTTATGTAAGTGATTTGGATGTAAACATAGGAGGTATGATTAGTAAGTTTGTAGATGACAGCAAAATGGGTGGTGTAGTGGGCAGTGAAGAAAACTATCTGAGAACAACAGGACCTTGATCAGATGGGCTAATGGACCAAGGAGTGACAGGTGAAATTTAATTCAGATAAATGAGGTGTGTATTTTGGAAAGGCGAATCAGGGCAGGACTCCTGTAGTTAATGATAGGGCCCTGAGACTATTGCTGAACAAAAGGACCTAGGGGTGTAGGTGCATAGTTCCTTGAAAGTGGAGCCTCAGGCAGACAGAATGGTGAGGAGGGCATTTGGTATACTTGCCTTCATTGGTCAGAGCACTGAGTCCAGAGTTGGGACATCATGTTGTTGCTGTACAAGACATTGGTGAGCCATGTTTAGAAAACTGCGTATAATTCTGGTTGCCCTTCTATAGGAAGGATGTTGTTAAACTTAAGAGGGTACACAGAAGATTTACAAGCTGGGATTGAAGAGTTTGATTGTAGGGAGAGTGAGTAGACTGGGGCCTTTTTTCCGGAATGTCGGAGGCTAAGGGGTGTCTCGCTAATGTTATAGAGCTTTGTGGGCGGCACGGTGGCACAGTGGTTAGCACTGCTGCCTCACAGCACCTGTAGACCCGGGTTCAATTCCCGACTCAGGCGACTGACTGTGTGGAGTTTGCATGTTCTCCCCGTGTCTGCGTGGGTTTCCTCCGGGTGCTCCGGTTTCCTCCCACAGTCCAAAGATCTGCGGGTCAGGTGAATTGGCCAAGCTAAATTGCCCGTAGTGTTAGGTAAGGGGTAATATGTAGGGGTATGGGTGGGTTGCACTTCGGCGGGTCGGTGTGGACTTGTTGGGCCGAAGGGCCTGTTTCCACACTGTAAGTGTGGAATCTAATCTAATCTAAAATCATGAGGGGCATAGATGGGGTGAATAGCCAAAGTCTTTTTCTGAGAATGGGGGAGCCCAAAACTAGAGGACGTAGGTTTAAGGTGAGAGGGGAAGATTTTAAAAAGGACCTGTAGTTGGTTCGTGTATGAAATGAGCTGCCAGTGGAAGTGGTGGAGGCTGGTACAATTACAACATTTGAAAGGCATCTGAATAGGAAGGATTTAGAGGGATGTAAGCCATAATGTCAAATAGAAGTAGGTCAGATTGGGATGTCTGGTTGCCATGGATGAGTATGACCAAAGGGTCTGCCTCTGTGCTGTGTGGTTCTATGACTCAGTCCCTGGCAAAATTTTGTTTCAAAGAAGACAAGACGGAACTTTGCTTGTAATAATTGAATGAGCATTAGCATTCTTCCAAATATTTATGTTCATTATTATTTATGTCTTGATGAAAATGTATAGCCATTTCAGTGTGAGATCCAATGCCTCCACTATGACCCAACAAATATATTCTAAAAGGCAAGAGAAAATAATGTACCTCCATCAGTCAACTAAAATTTGTTTTCTCAATCACCCAAAAAAATGGCTGTTTAAATTTATTAAGCTAATCTTGCATGCAGATGAGGTATTTTCCAATATGAGTACTCTTGGTACTTTGTGGTGTTTGCTATTTCTCCCACTATGCTGTACTTAGTAAGAATTGGTTCACACTGTTTGTTTGCTACGACCAATTATACTGTCTTCACTTTGCCTTAGGCCAATCTAGTCAGTAATAGTACAGGATACATAGACTATCGACAGAAGAGTAATTTTTTGTATAACAAGGAAGTCAATTGAATGTTGGCAATAAATACCATTACATTTGGTCAGGCATGATTATTAGGCCCTTAGGGAACTGGTACAGATATATCTGCTCCCTCCGAAAGCTAGAGTCGAACTCCTTGTCTCCAGAGAAACATCAGTGGAATAGGTGGAAGCAATGCAAAATGAACAATAACCTCATATGAAACTGAACCTTTATACAACAGTAGATTTCATCAGTGAACAGCTGCAGGCAGTTGCTTTTCTTAGTATCTACCTCACATACCTCTGGCTAGAGGTGTCAGTACCTTAAATATTATTTGCTTCGTTTTACTGATCTGGAATACATAGCTGGTGATTACATTGACTTCAAAGTCAACGTGGTGCTGATTTGTTCATACAGGTGTGGCAGCATCCAAGGAACAGGAGATTCGACGTTTTGGGCATAAGCCCTTCTTCAGGAATTCCTGAAGAAGGGCTTATGCCCGAAACGTTGAATCTCCTGTTCCTTGGATACTGCCTGACCTGCTGCGCTTTTCCAGCAACACATTTTCAGCTCTCATCTCCAGCATCTGCAGACTTCACTTTCTCCTCATACAGGTGTGGTCAATTTATAACATGCAATACACTTGAGCATCTTTCTATGTTGTTCTAAATCTATCTTCATAACTCAATTCTCCTCTACAGTCCTAATCTTCTCTAATATTCCAATGATCATTTCAAAACTATTGGTTCTTTCCCACTCCCTGTGCTATGAAGTTGCAAATCTTGCGTCTTTTTGCGAAAGTTTGGACTCCATTGGATTTCTTGGTAATTATCTTGTATTGATGGTTTCTATGTATGCTTTTCCTCACAAGAGGAAACATTCTGCAATCACTCCATCAAAACTTATCATAATTTTTAAGGTTTCTATTCAGTCAACACCTAGACTACGCTTTTCATGGGAAAAGAGACTACTTTCTTGATTATATATTCAATTTAGAATTAATCTAATGAGAATAGCATTTTGTAGAGGAGTTCTAGACTGTTACCACCCTTTGTGTGTAGAAGTGTCTCTCAACTTCATTCCTGAAAAATCCAGCACTAACTTTTAGACTATGTGCACTCGTCACCCCAAGCAGTGGAAATATGGTAAATACACAGAAATTATGCAGTCTTGCTTCTATTCAAAACTGAGGGAAGACTTGATTTTCCATTTAATTTTCCATCCTTGAAACAGGAATAGAATTATTAATAATAATAATGGAGCACACATATTTGAGAGTAATTATAATGTCCCCTGAAGAAAGATAGTGATTTTTCACCTGTGATCATTACTCGACTTTTTTGTGCATTGAAGAAAGGTAATCATCGTTCATTCACCTACCTCACCAAAGATATTTAATCATATTTTAACACCGTGGGTATCTTTGCTGCCTTAGGCCTGAGTTGACATGGATGCAAATAAAAGAAAGGTATCCCAGTCTATGTAGTTCACCAGAGAATTAACAAGAAAGCAATGTACTGTTTGCCGAATGACAATGCTGTTTTACCTGTTTCCTAAGCAGTCCATTGAAACAGCAGCAATCAGCATGTGGAATAAAATCCATTAAATAAACAGAAGATTAATGAGATGTTGTCTGATGTACAGAAGCATAAAGCTCAGAGAGGCGCTTTGCTCTATCTTGCATAGCTAATGTGATAATATATTGGACATCAGGGTATCCTCCAGCCTTTCTCTTTCCTTTTACCACCCATTGTTGCTAATTTTGTTTTAGCTGTTGAATTCCAGATTAATGTGCTTTTGCTCACATGTTGCAGTTCCACATACATAACACACACCTCTCTCATTTAGTATCAGTCCAAGATTTGTTTGTCACAACAAGAACTTCACAATTTAAAACCACCAAGCAAGTAAAACAAACTGGGGACCTTGAATGATGAACATGCACTTTCTTATAGGACCACCTTTATTATAGGACCACCGCGTCGAAAGTGGCAGAGGGAGGAATCTGATTTTAAGTGATTGGTTGAATATTGAATGCCAGTAAAATAATAATGTGTTCAAACAGCATGATTGGTTGGTTCAAAAGGCAGCTAGTAATTTTAAATTTTTTCCCTTTGTTTTATATAATTGTCTCATTTCTTCCTGTGCACTCCATTCCTCTGCCTCTGTTCCCTCTAACCCTATAACAGTTGCAAGCCTCCAGTTATATCATTTCAAAATGACAGAATATAAAAAGAGGAAGAATAGTACTGATAGTTAAGGATGATATAAGTATAGTGGTGAGAAAGGAACTTGGCTCAGAAGATCAGGAAGTAGATAACAATATGATTGAATAAGCAGGATCAGAAAATGTATGGGCCCTCCTGACAATAATATTACAATTGGACAGAGCGTAATAGAAATAATTCAGAAAAGCAATTTGAAAGCTGTGGGGAACTTCTACCTTCATATAAACAGAGCCAATCAAATTGCCAAAGATGGTCTGAAAGATGAATTTGTGAAATGTTTTGTGACAGATCCCTGGAACAAAACATTGAGGAGACAGCGAGGGATCAAGCTCATGTGGATTTAGTTTTGGCTAATTAGGAATCAGACAGTAAAAACACTGCTGAGAGAAAGTGAACTAATTACAATGGAATTGCATATGAATTTTGGAAGTGATGAACTCATGTCTAAACTTAAACAAACTGAACACTGAGGTTATAAAGGGAGAGCTGAGTTATATTTATTGGGTTAACAGCTTAGAAAGTATGAAGGTAAATAAATAGTAGGAACATTTAAATAGCTTGCTCTAAAATAACAAAATATATATTCAATTTACAAACAAAATTTCAGCATCCCTAGCTCACTAAGGATGCTAAATATCTTAGATTTCAAGAAGAGGCTTATTATGTTTGAAAATAATAATATCCCTGGGGCTGGGAGAGTTTTAGAAAACAGCAGAGGAGGACCAAAAAATTGTTGTAAAGAGGGAAGTAATAGAATATGAGAGTAAACTAGTAAATCAGATTTCAGGAGGTTTTGCAAGTACATAAAAAGAGAGATAGCTAAAGTAAATGTTGGCCCATTAGAGGTAGAGACAGAAGAATGATCATCGGAAACAAGATAGGTAGGGAACGTATTAGAATTCTGAATGACACTTAGAGAAAAGGGATAGTCAGCATGGATTTATTAAGGGAAGATAGTGTTTGACAAATGTTTGGAGGAGATGACCAGGAGTATTCATGAGGGCAGTACATGGACTTTAACAAGGCTTTTGATAAGGTCACCCATGACAGACTGGCCAAGAAAGGTACAGTCCATGAGATCTAAGGCAAAAGGGCATGTTGATCCCAACATTGGTGGAAAGCCAGGAAGCAGCAGATATGGTAACAGGATAGTTCTGTGGCTGGAAGTCTCCATTGCTTGACGTTGTAGTGTTCCTTACTGATTTGGACTTAGATGTGTGAGGTATGAACAAGAAGTTAAAAACAAAAAAAAAAGTTGGTGGAAAAGTTCAGGAGGTATGGCAGCATCTGTGAAGAGAAATCAAAGTTAATGTTTCGGGTCCAGTGACCCTTCAGACCTGAAACATTAACTCTGATTTCTCTTCACAGATGCTGCCAGACCTGCTGAGCTTTTCTAACAACTTCTGTTTTAATTTCTGATTTACACCATCCACAGTTCATTCTTGTTTTTTTCTAATGATAAATGTAGAGTTCACAGATAAATGTAGAGTAATATGGTAGGGGAGTGGGTCTGGGCGGGTTACTCTTCAGAGGATCAGTGTGGACTTGTTGGGCCAAAATGGCCTGTTTCCACACTGTAGGGATTCTATGATAGGGTGGTAAATAGTGAGGAGGATAGCTGTAACCTGAAGAAGATATCAATGAATTACCAAATAAGCAGAACAGTGCAAATGGAATTCAACCCAAAAAAATGTGACGCAAGGATTATAGGAAGGATGTGATTGCACTTGAGACTGTAGAGGAGGTTGAGGAGGAAGCTGCCTCGGCTGAAAGATCTAAACTGTGAGGAAGATGGATGGGCAGAAGTTGTTTTCTTGGAGTTTCAAAGGTGCAGAGGGGGCCCCTTAGTGGTGTAAAAGATTACTAAGGTGGTGATGAGGTGGATAGGAGGTTCTTTTCCATTACTAAAGGGGTTGATAATCAAGGGGTCTAGATTTAAGGTAAGATGTAGAAGGCCACAACACTGCTGCCAACTCGCCTCCTTTGAAAGGATCCAAGACAGAAGAGTAACCATCAACCTTCAAAGCCAAGAATCATAAAATCCACTGTTCCAGCACAAATGCCAGTGCTGCTGGAATCATTCCATGTAAAGATGGCAAGGTTCTACTATCTACTTTTCGAAATGACTCAGAAGCTGAATCTGTATTTAGTCTTCACTCATCTTTTTTTAAAACTCACTTGTTATTCCTAAGCTTTGTGTACATACAATCATAGAATCCCAAAAGTATGGAAACAGGCCATTCAACCCAACTGGGCCACACCGACTCTCCGGAAAATATCCCACCCAGACCCACCCCCTCCCCTATATGTCCCACAGGTAACCCACCTAGCCTGCCCATTCCTGAACACAATGGGAAATTTAGCATGGCCAAACAACCAAACCTGCACATCTTTGGACTGTGGGAGGAAACCAGAGCACTGGACGAAAACCCACGCAGACACCGGGAGAGAGTGCAAACTAAACTCCATGCACACGGACACCTATAGGTGGAATTGAATCTGGGTCCATGGTGCTGTGAGGAAGCAGTGCTAACCACTGAGCCACTATGTCATTATAATTACATTATAATTATAATGTTACATTATAATTTCTTCTCATGTTTAGTAACTAACAGAGTTCACTTTCTTGTTAACCCAGGAAAGCTTAGTTAAATTGGTTCCTTTTGAAACATCAAATTATTTGGTGCGGAAGAAATATGTCCACAAAAGAATGCATCCTTTATAAACTAACATTAGTGTGACCAGTTGAAGGGGTGAGTGATTTGGTGGTATCCTTTCTGGACCTGTAACTCACTGGGAAACATCACTTGGGGACTGTTTATAACACACATGCATGGAACCAGCACCAAAGGGACTTGGAACAACTTGTGCATGAAACACAGAAAGCTCACAGCCAGGTGCAGCAGGTAATCAGGAAGTCTAATAATAAAGAGTTGGCCCTTTATTGCAAGGGGTTAGAAATGGGAAAAACTCATCAGAACCTTGTTCAGTTGAACTGAGACCACATCTGGAATACTGTGAGCAGTTTTGGACTCTTTATTAAAGGAAAGACATCATTTTATTGGAGATAGTTCAAAGAAGATTCACTAGAATGATCCTGAGCATGAAGGATTATAAGCAAAGGCTAAGCAGGTTGCGATGTTACTCACTGCAGGTGATCTCATTGAGACATATAGGATTATTAACGATAAATGCTGAGAGGATCCTTCCCCTCATGGAAGAGTCTACGGCCAGAGGGAATAGCATCAGAATAAAGAGGCGCACATTTAAGGCTGAGTTGAGGAGGAATGTCTTCTCTGAGAGTTGAGTCTTTGAAACTCTTTGCCACAGAGAGCTGACAGGGCAGACTTCTTGTGTAAGATCTGTCATGATCCTGTTGAATGGCAGAGCAGGCTTGAGGAGTCAAACTGCCTACTCCTGCTCCTATTTCTTATGGTTTTATCTGCAGTTCCCTCAAGCCTTACACCATTCTGCTTTGGGAGCTATATTGCTGTTCCTTCATAGTGACTGGATCGAAATCCTGGAACTCTGTTCCAAAAAAAGTTGAGTGTCTCTAAATCCCAAGGATTACAGTGGTTCAAGAAGGCAGCTAATTTACGACCTTCCCCTCAGCAACTGGGGATAGGTAATAAGCTGTGACCTCGCCAACAATGCTAATTTGTCATGAATTAATAAAAAGCAGAATTGATCCTGGGAGGACTTGTCAGGCTGCATAGTAAAAGAATATTTTGCATCCCGAAGAGAGACTAGACCTAAGAGACATAGTTTAAAAAGAAAATATCTCCTTTTTTAAAAGATAGTGATGAGAAGAAATATTTTTTGTGAACTCTCTTCCACACAGAGCATAGAGACAGGGTTAGTAAATATTTTAAAGGTAGAGGTGAATAGACTTTTGATGAAGATGTGTAATTTATATTTATTGCAATCTCATTTATTTTTGTGTTGGCATTTGAGCTAGTGGCATGTGGGTTTTGGTCTGTTTGTCTGAAGAGGTTTAATGATTAGAGTCATAGTCATACGTCATGGAAACAAACCCTTTGATCCAACCTGTCTATACTGACCAGGTTTCCCAAAACAAATAAGTCCAACTTATGTTTGGCCATATCCCTCTAAAACTTTCCTATTCGAATACCTGTCCAAATTGTAACTGTACCATCAACCATCATTTTCTCATTCCACATTTGCACCACCCTTGTGTGAAAAAGTTGCCCATCAAGTCCTCTCTTAAATCTTTCCCCTCTCACATTAAACACATGCCCTCTCGTTTTAGGCTAGTATTTCTGTAGTCATTATGATTTCTTTTTAAACAGTATGAGTGAGTTAATTATTGGCCTTAATCGGCTTTTTTGTTCATCAGAACAGTTTAAGTTACAGTTACTTTGAAAGCATTGAAACTTTTAGTTTAGAAGGTTCTCTCTATCTCTGTCTTAAATACACTCCATTACTTAGTCTCCATAGCCTTCTGTGGCAGTGAGTTCTGCAGATTCACCATGCTCTGCTGAAGAAATTTCTTCTCATCTCCATTCTCAAGGGTCATCTCTTCATTCTGAGACTGTGCCCTCGGGTTCCAGTCTCTCCTTCTATGGAAACACTCTCATGTTCACAATCTCCTTAGCTATCTACTTCAGAAGCCTAGGGCTTGAGGAAAGAGAGAATCAATACAGTAAATAAAAAGCAAGAAGCAACTGAGTAGTGTAGCACTAAGATGAATGGAAACCAGGAAATGACAGAAAAAGTGAGAATGTTTGAAAACAAAGGCTCTTTTGGTGGAAGTGTTAGGATTCAAAAAGAAAGTATAAAAACTAGTGTAAGGGCACTTAACCTGAATGCTTGCAGCACTTGAAAAAAAGGTGAATGAGGTGATGGCACAAGTCATCGCGTATGATTATGATTTAGCGGCCATTACAGAGACATAGTTGCAGGATGGTCATGACTGGAAGTTAAATATCCAGGCATATCAGACTAGTTGGAAGAACAGATAGGAAGGAAAATGTGTAGCTCTGGTATTCAAGGATGACACCAGAGCGATAGTGAGAAATGATGCACGTTCTGTGGAGAAAATGGTTGAATCAATGTAAGTGGAAATTAGAAACAGCAAGAGGAAAATGTAGTCTGTCGGCCGTCAAATAACAACATCATAGTGGGATGGGCAATAAACAAAAGAAATGCTTTGGCAATTATCACGAGGGATTTTAATCTACATATTGTTTGGTCAAACCAAGTTGGTCAAGGCAGCCTTGAGGAATTCATAGAATGTATCAGCGTGATTTTCCTTGAACAGTATATAATGGAACCCACAAGGGAGTTCGCTATTCTATATCTGATCTTGTGTAATGAGACAGGAATAATTGAAGATCCCATAGTTATGAATCCTCTCAGAAGTATCAATCGCAGTATGGTTGAATTTAAAATACACTTGAAGGGCAAGAAGCTAAAATCCAATACCAGTGTCTTGTGCTTAAACAAAGGTGACTACAATGGGATGAGGAAGGAGTTGGCTAAGGTAGATTGGGAGCAAAGACCATATGGTGGGAGTAACAATGGAGGACTTTCAAAGAGATTTTACACAGTGCTCTTTAAAAGTATATACCAGTGAAAAGAAAGGACTATAGGAAAAGGGATAATCAGTCATGGATAGCCAAAGAAATAAAGGACAGTATCAAATTGAAAGCAAGTGCATACAAAATGGCAAAGATTAGAGGGAAATTAGAGGATTGGAAAATCTTTAAAGGTCAAGAGAAAGCCAGGAAAAAAGCTATAAAGGGAAACAAGATGGCTAAATAGAATAAACTAGCCTAGAATATAAAAACAGATAGCGAACGTCTCTACAAATATATAAAATGAAAAAGAATGATTAAGGTAAACATCGGTCCTTTAGAGGATGCAAAGGGCGATTTAACAATGGGAAATGAGGAAATGGCTGAGGCGTACACAAGTTATTTTGCATCCATCTTCTCGGTGGAAGATACAATTGATGACAAGGAGGCTTTGGCAGCTGAGAACCTAGAAACGATCACTATCACGAAAGGGGTAGTGTTGAGTAGGCTAATGGACTAAAGTTAAACTGAGTTTCCTGGCACTGATGGAATACATCCTAGGGTATTGAAAGAGATGTTGGGGGAAATAACAAATGTGCTTGTGGGTAATTTACCAAAAAAATCACTGAACTCTGGAGAGGTTCTAATAGATTGGAAAACAGCAAATGTGGCATCACTGTTTGAAAAAGGAAGTAGACAAAAGGCAGATAACTATAGGCCGTTAGCTTAACTTCTGTAGCATGGGAAAGATAGGTCATGTTTCACTAAGTTACTTGAATTCTTTGAGGATATTATGAGCGCAGTGGACAACGGGGAACTGATAGATGTAGTATATCTGGATTTCCAGAAGGCATTTGATAAGGTGCGACACAAAAGGCTGCTCCATAAGATAAAGTTGCATGGCATTATGGGTAATGTATTAACATGGATAGATTGTTGGTTAAGTAACAGAAAGCAAAGATTGGGGATAAATGGGTGTTTTTCTGGTTAGAGATCAGTGGTGTGCCTCAGGGATCAGTGTTGGGACTGCAGTTGTTTCCAATTTACATAGATGATTTAGAGTTGGGAACCAGATGTAGTATGCCAAAGTTCACAGATGACTCTAAGATGAACAGTAGCACAAAGTGTACAGGGGACACTGAAAGTCTGCAGAAGGATGTAGATAGGTTAAGTGAGTGGGCAAAGGTCTGGCAGATAGAGTACAATGTTGGGAAATGAGGTCATTGAATTTGGTAGGAATAACAACAAGCAAATGGACTTATATTTAAATGGTGGAAAATTGCAGCATGCTGCTGTGCAGAAGGACTTGGGTGTCCTTGTGCATGAATCATAAAAATATGATTTGCAGTTGCAGCAAATGGAATATTGTCCTTCATTGCTAGAGGGACAGAGTTTAAAACCAGAGAGGTTATGCTTCAGCTGTATGTGGTGCTGTTGAGACTATACCTGGAGTACTACAGTATAGTTCTGGTCTCCTCACTTGAGAAAGGATCTCTTAGAAACCTATAAAACTATGAAGGGAATAGATAAGTTAGAAGTGGGAGACAATTTCCATTGGTGAGTGAAACTAGAACGGGTGGGCAGAGCCTCAAAATAAGGGGGAGCAGACTAAAGACTGAGTTGAAGAGGAACTTCTTTGCCGAAATGTTTATCGATATGTGGAATTTCCTGCCCAGTGAAGTAGTTGAGACTACCGTGTTGAATGTTTTTAAGGCAAAGATCGATTTTTTGAACAGTAAGGGAATTAAAAGTTTTGGTGAGTAGATGAGTAAACAAACAGCATCCACAAAACAATCTGCCATGATTGTATTGAATGGTGTAGCAGTCTCAGTGGATCCAATGGCCTACTCCTGCTGCTATATCTTATGTTCTTATGGCCATGATGCTCACCTCTGCCCCCGTATTCTCTTGATATTCTGGTCGGCTGCTGGCATCTTCCACTGTTCCCCATGACGACTCCAGCCTCAGTTTCTAGTGGTCCAACATCCTCTATTGTCTCTCTCTGACCTTTTACATACCTTAAAAACACTCCTGCAATCTTCTTTTATATGAGCAATTAACTTACCCTGATTTTTCATCTTCAGCCACATTATTGCATTTTGAATTATCCTCTGCTAATTTTTAAAGTGCTTCCCAAATGTCTGGCTTCCCACTAATCTTAATCACGTTGTGTGGTTTTTCCTTTGCTTTTATGCTGTCCCTGATTTCCCTTGTCAGCCATGGTTGCCTTGTTCTCCCCTTTAGTATAGTCCTTCTTCCTAGGGATGAATTTCTGCTGTGAATCCCTAATTACACCCCTGAAATCCCTACCATTGCTACTCTACTGTCTTTCCTGTTTGGCTTCAGTTCCAAATAACTCTGGCCAGTTCCTGCCACATGTCTTTGTAGTTACCTTTACTCAATTGTAATATGGTTACACCTGACTCCAGCTTCTCCTTCTCCAACTGCAGGATGAATTCTATGCACATAACTTGTAACAAATCATTTGGGTTTCAGAACCATGGGCTAAAGCAGGATCACAAAACAATTGTTCCTAAAGGAGGGAGATAGTGAAGAACTGTTAAGAAATAGATTACCTTTGTTTAAGAAATTTACTTTAAAACCTTCCAGATTCAAAGAAATTAGTAAAGGCCCTGAAAAGATTATTTGAAGCTAAGAAAGTCCATCCACAATTGTATGAAGTTTTAAGGAAAAGGCTATCACATTCTCAGCATCAGAAACTGATGCACCAATTAAGGAAATGCTTATGTTTAATTGAAAAGGGAATTCTCTCTCTGATGTGATTTCTGTAATAGTGTGTATTTGGGATTATTCAGATCATATTTTACAACTTGTTTCAAAATCTTTAAACTTGTACAAACAAATAGTTTGGTTTATTCTATTTTATCTTTTTTTTAAATAAATGTAAGTGTAATAAATTTCTGTTTTATTCTTAAACCCAAATCTATTGTGTGGCGTACTTGTGTTTCAATTTTAGACCGTGTTGTTAAAATGCAAAAAAATTATGATCTATCAAGCCAGATTATACTCTGGGATCTGACATGTCTGTCAATAAATTTGGTATCAAGTCAATTAACCAGGGAGTCAAAGGGTATCAGAGATGGTTGGGAATGTGGAGTTGAGGTCATAGTCAGATCAGCCATGATTTTACTGAATAGCAGAGAAGGCCTCAGGAACTCCACGGCCTACTCCACCAGACTGGCATGTTCATATGTGCACAAATCTTTGGCTAGATCTCCAACTTTTCAGAAGTTGTGTATATTTTCCCATGAGGAGCAAAAAAAGAAGAAACTTGCGTTGCTCTAATGGATTGTATGAATTGGAGGTTGACTGTTTGGTGTGTATGAATGTTGGTTGTCAAGATAGGGACTTGAAAAACCTGCAGGGATGGGAATGAGTAGATTTCATGATGTCTAGGAGAATTGTGGGAAAATCGGTTTTTATGCCTCTTGCCTTTCTTGCCCTCCAGAGGTACTGGGCCTTCTTGCTCACTGTCTATCTAGTCCACAAGGAAAGTTTAAAAACAAACAAAATTGGCTTAAAAGAAAACAAAATCTGTTTGGACCTCTTAGCTAACATGCATCTTAATTTGATGTTGGCAGAGTGAATTTAATTGGCATGCTGTAATTGCTCAACTGACATGTCTAATGTTTGAACTACACTTTGACAAACAGAAACACACCACTGCTGATTGGTAGCAATTCATCTTACTGTGCCAACATTTATCTTTCTACACCGTTAGAAGATATGGAACAAAATTACCTGGGTGCGAAACATGCAGAATTGTGTACATAGCTGTATAACTGCTGATGCATTTGGGAAAATTTGGGGTTTTAATTTCACTGTTGAAACTAACAAACTATACTAATGCTGATATTTGATTGAGGCAAGACATTGGATTAAACAACAACTGATTGCTTTGATGATCACTTGTACAATGTCAAATAGCATTACAGCATTAAGAGTAATATAAAAAACATTTTTCATGTATGAAAATATATGCATAAATATTTCCCATGAAGTGGTCACTTTTTTCTGAAAAGGATTAAATCTATATGTTTTGAAATTAATATTTCTCTTGGTATGATTCTGAATCAGAACTGGGAAAAAAAGATTTGAAATTTTTAACCTACAAAATAGTGCAAAATGGATGTTTGGGATAAATGAAGTCTGGAAGATAAAACAAATCAGCAATGTAAATCAATCATGGGGTAAATAAGAAAAATAAAATTTACTCAAAGAACCAATTCTTCATTCAGATGTAAACTAACTTCACACCTACACCACAAACATTTGTCAAGTTTAAGCTAACAACTTTTGATAGCAATTTTTGTGATTTTGGATACACTATGGCATACAATGTAAAAAAAGGCATGTAACTGAGCCAAAAAGAGGTGAGGTGGTAACGTAATTGTAATGTCTCAGTCTAGTAATCCAGAATTCCAAGCTAATGCTCGGGGGATGAGAGTTCAAATCCCACAATGATAGATGGGTGAAATGTTGAAAACACATTGGGGAATGTTGCTGAACAAAGAGACCTTGGAGTGCAGGTTCGTAGTTCCTTGAAAGTGGAGTCCTAGGTGGGTAGAATAGTGAAGGCAACATTTGGTATGTTTGTCATTATTAGCCAGTGCATTGAATATAGGAGTTGGGAGATCATGATATGATTGTACAGGACATTGGTTAGGCCACAACTGGAATACTGCATTCAAGTCTGGTCTCCCTTCTATTGGAAGGATATTGTGAAACTGAAAGGGTTCAGAAATGGTTTACAAGGTTGTTGCCAGGGTTGGAGGATTTGAGCTATAGGGAGAGGCTGAACATGCTGGGGCTATATTCCTTAAGAGTGTCAGAGGATGTGGGGTGACCTTACAGAGGTTTATAATATCATGAGGTGCATGGAGAGGGTGAAAAGACAAAGTGGAGACAGTGAGCTCTGCAGTTACTGGAGATCAGAGTTGAGAGTGTGTTGTTGGAAAAGCACAGCAGGTCAGGCAGCATCCGAGGAGCAGGAAAATAGACTTTTTGGGTCAGAGCCCTTCATCAGGAAAGACCAATCAGGAATTCCTGATGAAGGGCTCTGGCCTGAAATGTCAATTTTCCTGCTCCACGGATGCTGCCTGACCTGCTGTGCTTTTCCAGTAACACCCTCTCAACTCAACTCTAAATAGGCAAGGTCTTTTCCCCAGGGAAGGGGAGTCCAAAACTAGAAGGATTAGATATAAGGTGAAAGGAGAAAAGATTTAAAAAGGACCTAAGGGACAACTTTTTCACACAGAGGGCGGCGTGTGTATGGAATCACCTGCAGAGGAAGTGGTGGAGGCAGATAAAATTTCAATATTTAAAAGGCACCTGGATGGGAAGAGTATGGGAAGGGTTTAAAGTTGTATGGGCCAAATGCTGGCAAATGGGACTAGATTTATTTAGGATATATAATCAGCATGCATTTTCTTCTGTGCTGTGTGACTCTATAACTCTAATATAAAACAAGCTTAATGGTTACTATTTTGGTTAAATAAAAGTCATCCGATTCACTAATGTCCTTTAGGAAAATAAATCTGATATCTTTCTCTGATCTACATTTTATGCCAGACCCATAGCAATGAGGTTACTCTTAATATTCCTCTGATTAATCCATTATTGATAAGGAATGGGCAATAACTACTGACCTAGTGAGTGATGCTCCTATCTCATGACCAAATAAAAACAATCCGCGATTTATGATTCGATCCCCATTTTGTTATTTTCTCTCTACTGAGAGCCCAAGGTCGCTGTAAGTGTAATTAGCATTGGAATCTGTAGGATAGGTTTTAAGACCAAGGTATCATATTCTTATTCTATTACTCTTACTGCAATTTTAGATTTAGATTACTTACAATGTGGAAACAGACCCTTCGGCCCAACAAGTCCACACTGCCCCGCTGAAGCGCAACCCACCCAGACCCATTCCCCTACATTTACCCCTTCACCTAACACTACGGGCAATTTAGCATGGTCAATTCACCTAACCTGCACATGTTTGGACTGCAGGAGGAAAGCGGAGTATCCGGAGAAAACCCATGCAGACATGGGGAGAATGTACAAACTCCACACAGTCGCCTGAGGTGGAAATTGAACCCGTGTCTCTGGCGCTCTGAGGCAGCCGTGCTAATTACTGTGTCACCATGCCACCCACAAGTGTTCTGTAGTTAGAAAGCATTTGAGGATAAGATTAGGCTTGGTCATGCTGCTTTGGTCACTAAATAGGTTATTAGTTATGTCTGCTTAACACATGAAGAATGACTTCTTGATCAAGATACTGGATGGTTATCAGGATCAGATAGTGTGTGTGTGTGTGTAGCTGTACCTCAAGTGAACACCTTAGGACAGGAGAAGCAAAAAAAGTTACAGATCCACATTGAAGTCAAGATGAAACCATTATAAAAGTTAAGGTTTAAGCTCATTGGGAGGAATAGAACTGCTTTCATTAAAACTGAGATTTGAACAAATTAGTTTAGTTTTGTGAACACATACTGAGCGATATTGAAAATAATGAAACATTACAAGCCTATGAGCTGACATTCATATGCACTGCTGTGCTAACTCAGATCTTTAAAGGTAGTACCAGTGTGTCTAAATTATTGATGCAATTTTGACTGTCATTTTTGTAGAGTATGGTTATAACCACAGTAGGGTCAATGTCAGTGTCATGTAGGGAATTTGTGACTCATGTCAACAATGTTGACTTTTCTTGCTTCGCACGGGATGTGATTTGAATAATCTGCAGCTTTGGTTTTTTGCTGGTTCACTTCAAGGGCAGCCAAAGAAAAAGCTGCTTTATCCTTATTGGTGCACAACTATTTGGTCAGTAAAATTGTCGTTTTGTTTGTTCCTGCTCATTTCATATCTAGAGTTAGTTGGTGTTTTGTTTTGAAAAAAGATGTATGATTTGTTGATGGGGAATGTAATTGTTGCTTTCTTTATTGCCTGCATTTCCCAGCCTTTTAATTATGTTGGAACCCATCATGATGAAGTATGCCACAGGCTGCTTATTTCACCATGTTAAGAAAATAACAAGAGACTTTCCTGAGGGTTACTGCTTTTGACATCCTTTTATCAGGCTGTAGCTAATTGCTTTGCTGAAATTAAGTGGCCCTCTGTGGTCTGAGGTAGTGAAATTCCTTGCAACAGCATTTCAAGACAGAATATTTCCTGGTGAGACTGTTAAAAAAATGAAATTCGCAGTGGCACCTGTACAGTCTTTCCAGAGTCTGTTAATTTGTGATTACAGCCATAGAAACTTCTGTTGACAAGGGTTGTAAAGGATCACGGCATTTAGGTTTAAAAGTCATTTACTTCCTTTATGATTTCTTAAGGGGAAAATAAGAAAAAATAAATGATGCCAAAGGCTGTGGGCATTGATTAACAAGCATAATTGCGGGTACAAACTGAGACAAGTGTATTTTTTCAAAATACAATGTACTGTAATCTCAACAATCATTACTATCAAACTTACTTTTAAGCAAAACATTCATGGACCAAGAAAAAAATTTCCACTGAAATGAGGAATGACAGAAACCATGCATAAATAACTCACAGGGAGTCTCGCTTGTCTTATGCGCTTTGCTGTATTGTCAGTATAATGCATTAGCTTAGTTTGCTGAGGGCAGGGGTCATTTGGCAAGCCTTACAGATGCAAGGCTACTGTCTATTGTATTATTGACAAAGTCAGCTTGCAGTTTGTCAATGTGTTTCCACATTTGAATGGGGGCTCTGTATAATTGGCTTAGACATTTGAAAATATCTTGTGTTGCTTGGCAACTGATGCATCTTATGGTATAGTATGTGCTTATACTTAAAGGCTGTTATGTTTTATTCCCGAAAATATGAATTTTCACTGCAGAATAAACAATGGTATTCAAATGTGTGGATAGTATACAGGTTCATTGTTTTATGCTTGACATTTTGGTAAGAAAAAGTAATTTGTTCATATAATTGAATTATATGTGAGAGTATATGTAGGAGTATATTAAATGTACATGTGCACATAGTGTTCTACATTTTGGAAATGTGTTGTATACTGGCAGATCTCCTATAGCATTGTTTATGACGTGTTATTATTTTGCAAGTGTATAGAATGCATTTTCTGCTAATTTGCAGTTAAATTCAGACAGATTCTAAGATTATGGTTAGAATATTGCAAGTACATTACAAAGTTAATTGAAACTCCTGAGGGAAGTTTGCAGTTTGATAGTAGCTGGAAATTTCTGGTTTCAGGGATGAACAAACCAGCAGGAAATAATTTACTATATTTTTCATTTTAAACAAATATTTTTGACAATTTGAAGCTTAAAGATTACAAATCCAAACACAATCTTCTAGTAAAGGAGGATTAGAGGGCAGCATTTAGTGGAATACGGTATGTAGATATAGTTTAGTTTCTCTTTAAAATTTGCAATTTACTGTTATGTTATATTTAAACTTAATCAACAATTGGATACATTAGCTAGATTAGAATCAGGAGCACATTCAGGGGAGGCGGTGGTCTACTGATATTGATGCTGGACTATTAATCCAGAGACCAGATAATGTTCTGGGAACTCCGGTTTGAAGCCCCCCCCCATGGCAGGTGGTGAAATTTGAATTCAATAATAATCTGGAAATAAGAGTCTGATTGTCAGAAAAATGACATATTTGGGTTATTAATGCCTTTTAAGAAAGGAAATCTGCCATCCTCACCTGATCTGACCTACATGGGATGCAGATTGACTCTTAACTACGTTCTGGGCAATTAGGGATGGGAAATACATAGTGGTCTAGTCATTGATGCTCGCATTCCTTGAATGAGTTTTTTTAAAAAAAGCACATCTGTGGCATGTTTCCACTATTGGCCCGGGAGGAAATGACTTGGGTCATCGGCTGTCGCAGAGCTGTGAGAGACCATGCTCCAAGGAGAATAGCAAATTGCATATACATGAGGTGGGATTAGGTGGTAGTAACATTTTAATGTATGGAAATACACACCTCACCAATAAAAAATTGGCTGAACTTAGATTCTCGATATCCAGAAAACAAATTTTCCCAAACATGCCATATTTATCAAAGGTACTCTCCATTGCCCATGCCACTTAAGGACTAGAAAATTTTGCCCATTATTTTCAAGTAGGTTCGTTCTTTAAATGGTAAAGCTTACATTCTATTAAAATCTATATACGTAGCACCGTGAGCTCACCAGCTGGTTTGCAATGCAGATTAGTCAAGAAGAAGATCAGGCCATCAAACCTGGGCTTCTTAATATCACTCTGTTACATTTTAAGGCTAAATACTACAATATGTGGTGTTCTGACCTTTTAACTAGGCTTTTAACATAATGTTCCATTTTATTAATATAATAATATATATATATATTCTCAAATGGGTTACCTAGATAAATTCTTTTTGTCATTGAGTCCGCTTTTTTTTTCCTACTGTCTCTCATTTCCCCAAATTCCTGACTTGCTTCACATGTGATGAAAGTTGGATCAGGAAAGTTTATGACAGGATATTGATACACTTGAGCTAAGGTTAGTGAACCTCTTGTTCTCTGTTATCTTTGGTTAGCTCAGCAGTTTTGATGAAGAGTCTTGTGTTGATGTAACTTCAGGAATGTCTGAGGAAATTGCGTTGTTTCCTTTCCCTATCATTAGCTATGATTTTAGTTCTCTGAGAAACAAATAATGTTGTTGAAGGTATTTGTTCCCTATTCAAAAGAACTTGTTCAATTGTAGTATTGACCTGCTCATCAAGATTTTGGTCCATAGCATGAATATAAATGTTGGCTTGGAAATAATTTTGGTTTGATGTTTTGTATGTTCTTTAGACTGTAACACAACCTCAAAATGTCCTGGTTTACAACAATGCATAAATTTTTGGTGTAAGGTTGAACAGTTTTGTCTTTATTGACATTGGCGTTTTGGAACCACAACTGTGACAAGATACTGTAGCTTTAGATTGCCTCAGATTTCAATTGATGTTGTCACATGCCGCATATTTTTCAGATACAAGACCGGTCTCCTCTGGTTGACTGCTGTAATATGTTGAAAGTAGTCAACATGCTCTACGAAATGTTCTGCATTAAATTGAACTTCTGGGGATAATGATTCTTGAACAATTGTTCTAGCTCTATACCTACTGTTATTTGGACTCATTCTAGAGTTAGATCCTCCTTAGACTGAAAATGTTCAGGATCTGATTTATCTAAAAAAGCAACAATGAATCTGTTTTGGATGAAGTTTCCATAGTTGTGTAGTCCACAAAATATATACAAGTTATCATTGAAGCTATCCATAAACCTTCCTGGGAATTGGTACCTGCTATTGAAGTGTAGGTTTGCCAGTGTCATATTTGTTATTGAGGTGAAATATTGATCAAATGTAGGAAATTGTCAAACAGAATTTGTTTCTCATTATCGGTGTAACACACCTTGTTCTTCCCAAATCGTGGAGAAGTGCGATAATCTGTTCTGTATTTAATCTAACGTCTGGTCCTAAAGCTGTTCAAAGCCATTGGCAAATGTGAAAAGCATAATTCCTATCTATCAAATGGCTCTCACAGCTTGATCATTTTTTTCAGTTGGGAAGATTGGTACAGGTGAATTTTGATGCAATTTCTGTTTGGTTATTAATAATTAAACTTGATTATTTTCTCAATTCTGGTGATAGTTAGGACTTTGCTCATTTTGTGCTTCATTCATTTTATTGCCTTGCTGTATTCTTGACTGATTAAGATGATTGTTGAATTATTGAATTTACAAAGATTGGTGTCGTATCACTAAAGCTGAAAACTGTAGAAGATTCCTCTGTGGTAAATGCTATTTTTAATGTAAAAGTCTAGGTTTCCTTGACCAATATAGCATTGTCAAAGAGGTGAATGATAATATTCTTTTCCCAAGATGACTTAAGCATTTGTAAATAATCTATGGGTAGAAACTTTCTCAACATGACACCAATCAATAAGATAAATTATATTTTTCATTGTATCAAAGATGGTTGCTGTGATGTATGTGCTGGGTTTTTTTCATCTAAGGTACTTGCATCAAATTCAACACCATGTGATCAGATTCTGACTCTTTCTTCACCTTTTGATTTTTTTTTTCAGTGATTTTAAAATGATAGCATTTATTTGCTGAACGTATCCTGTATTTCTTGCTTAATCTTTTGAAATAATAAAGATTTGGTGCTATGGCTCTGAGATATTGAATTCCAATAAACTGGTTTTATTGCTGATTTGTTTTTCAATAGGTTTACTTTAAGCTTGTTTTGGAAAAGAAATCCTAACTTATTGTTAACTTTGTTGCTGAGTAAAAGTTTAGAAATCACTGGGAGAAGTCTTAACTCAATGGTGGTGTTTTAGTGGAACAAAAAGATTCTTTTTGCTCTCTAAGTGTTTTGGGTGTCTTCTACATGGTCCCTTTTTGTGGTTGCTGAGTTCAGGTTTATCTCCTGGGCTACTGGTGCATTTTTACTGCTTTCTATTTTTTTTAAGTTTTCCACCATTTCTGTCTGTAAATGATTTTTATTTAGATTTACTTTCAGTAGTCTCTCTGCAGAAGGTTTATGCTGAGATTTTGTTTTCACTGCAGCTGTTTAGTTCTGTGGTTTTTCTCAACTTCTGGCTGGTCTTAAAGCTGTAGCAATAATATTTTCTGAAAAATACCTTCTTTTTAAGATCTTCTCTTCAAACAATTACAAATCCATTTGTTGATTTTCACTGCTGCCATGACGTTCTTGGGCAGTGAGTCTCATTGGTGTGACCATCATTTGTGTGGTTTTATGCCCACACCCATAGCTTGGGTTCAAGACACTGGTTAGGAGAAGGCAAGGTCAAGAACTGTCTTAAGGTGTGAGCTTCTTTATAACACTGTTTATTACCCATTAAGACTAAATCCTGACGTGCATCAAAGTCAGAGATATACCAGGCTTGAATATTACTGTTATTTTATTGAAAGACAGTTCTATAAGCTTGACCAAAACATACTAGATGGTCTAATCCGCATGTTTCCCTGCATGTGTTTGTCCTTTTTTTTTAACTCAACCCACACTCTGATATTTATGCCCATTGAGAAGCAGCACCAGGTCTGCTGCTTTCGTGTGGAGTGATAATACTGCCAGTTTAGTGATAGTTGAGTTTTTGTGAGAAGGGAAGAAAGGACTTGTGCTCTTTTTCCTTTTTCTTTCCTCAATGTTCAACTTCAAGAAGACCAAAAGTGAGAAGTTGCATAAGAGCGGTGAGGTTTAAAAATGTTCAAAAGTGTCATTGCAGAGAAAACAAAAGCTTATCAAGTGGGATTGGGAGCCTGCGTAGATAAGAAGTTGGTTAGATCAAGTGGGCATTTCTATTGTCCAGTCTTTTAAAATAAAAAGATGAATTTTAGATTGAGTTTTTACATATAAGAAATAAGCTAAGGTCCCTAATATATATATTTAATATTGTTCATCCCAGATGGACTAAGTTGGAAGAGAGTAATTTAATGGTAAGACATGGCGAAACAACTCCTTCTGTATGATGTGGTAAGTCAGGGACCATTTCAAATGTTGGGGTGGCTTTGTTGCTGGAAGTGTTTCCAACTTCAGATACTGAATACAACGTGATGACAAAGAAAAATAGGTAGGAATGCAAGTGCTAAGGATGACACATGGAGTCTTCAGGGTTATATAGACAGATGCGTAAATGGCCAACAACATGGCAGATGTGGGAAATGTGATGTCATACATTTAGCAGCAGGAGTGGAGGAGCTGAATGTTATTTAATAGAGAAAAACTACAGAAATATTTGGGTGTCCTCATGAATAAATAACAAAGGTTAGCACACAAGTTTAGCAGCCATTAGGAAAGGCAAACACAATGTTGGCTTTCAATCTAAAGGAAATGGGATACAAAATGGGGTAGTTTTAGCAAAATTTACTAAAACTGTAAAATGGGCTAGTTAGGTTACATTTAGAAGATTGTGAAGAAGTTAAGTTATTTTATCGCAGGATATACATTGGAGGAAGTTTAGAGAGGTTTCACTAGGCTGATCTGGAGTATGGAGGGACTGTCTGATGAGGCTAGGTTGAGATCGGTCAGGCCTGTACTCATTGGAGCTCAGAAAAATGAGGCATCCTTGTAGAATCATTCAAAATTCTTGAGGAGTCATATGATGTTCTTTTGCTTTCATTCTTTTTCCTTTCACATTTTAATTTACATCCATTGTATTTTCTTTTGTCTGTCACCACTCATCTTGTAAGATGTAAAAACCATGTAGGTTAAGGTAACATTTTCCTTTGGAATTAGTCCCATTAATAGTATTGACTTTCCTTTGAGAAATGATTTTTAACATTTGAATTATTAGGGCGAGAGAATAGTTTTGCTACTGAGGTGTATGATGGGGATAGGACTTATGGTTTTAAATTAAACCCTGTATATCATGTCATCCTCAATGCTGAACTTGATGCCACAGTACAATTTTAACAGTGCTTGAATTGTGAGAAAGCTCCTTCAAATGCCTTTATCTTTGCTTCTGAAAATACTGTACTGACAGTTGCTGAGAGGATCAAAAACTTTCAAGATGGTTGTAGTTTTCTCCTTATATATCCCAAATAGGAGACTGAAGGCTTAGTAGTTCAAAAGCAGATGTGGCAAGGTTGCATGACATTGATCACTAAATCAACTGCATTTTTTATGACTATTTTTGAAACCCTTTGTAGCACATTATGGTTTTATAGTGTAAAAGAACATCTTGATCAATTTACATTAATTGTTGCACAAGGAAGTCAGGATCCGAACAGGTAAACGGACTGAGATAAGCTCTGCCCACCTGTATTAAATAACTGTCCTGGGAGGATCTAACCAGCATGTTCCAGTTGGTTACTTGTCTTTAAAATTTGTACCAGAATGTTTCAGTAGCTGCATGTGTACTTATTGTTAAGAATAGCTTGAGGCCTTACTAAGGGCTCTAATGCAACTCGGAGGTAATGTAGTGAGATTTTAAGTAGATTAGATTATTTACAATGTGGAAACAGGCCCTTCGGCCCAACAAATCCACAGCAATCCTCTGAAGAGCAACCCACCCAGATCCATTCCCCTACATTTACCCCCTTTACCTACACTGCGGGGAATTTAGCATGGCCAATTTGCCTAACCTGCACATCTTTGTGACTGTGGGAGGAAACAGGAGCACCCAGAGAAAACCCACGCAGACACGGGGAGAATGTGCAAACTCCACATAGTCAGTTGCCCGAGGTGGGAATTGAATCTGGGTCTCTGGCGCTGTGAGGCAGCAGTGTTAACTACGGTGCCACCCGAATAAACTTGCATTGTTTATTAAGACTGAGTCTATGAAGGGCTTTTGGCCGAAACGTCGATTTCGCTGCTCCTTGGATGCTGCCTGAACTGCTGTGCTCTTCCAGCACCACTAATCCAGAATCTATCTTCAGTTGGATACTTTGTGTGGACATTGTTCTCTACTTGGTATGAATAACTTTGACTACTACTAAAAAGAAGGATTAGTGACATGAATCTACCCAAGGCAACTTGGATGATTCCAGTGGGTATAAATAGATGGCATGTTGGCAGAACTGGATTCTGAAAATATAGCTCTTGTCTGCTTGGATAATGCTTGCACACACAATTCCTGGAAGCAAAGAACAACCTTATTCATGTAACTAAATCATGAATTATTGGAGAGCACTATAGTTCACAGTGATGCTGGTAAGACTTGACCCAATCTAGAAAATCTTTTGTGTACCAGTAGATGAATGAGAGAGGAAGCAGCTAATTTCAATTCATGTCATGCAGGAATGAAGACTTTACATGATGGCCAAAATTATGCTTTACTGACTTGACAAGTTAACCTGTGAGAACTAGAATTTGCATTATTTTCAACAAAGGATATTTTCTGTGACAGAATGAAGGCAAGAACTTTTCAACTATTCAATAAAACCTGCTTGCTAATTGCATGTTTGGGCACTATGAAGGAAAGATAATGCTGAATATTAGGCATGTTTGATTCCACAAACACATGTATTGCTTGGGGTAAGAAGTCTTCAAGCTCCTTTTCATAGGAATCCACTCAAGTTGGTTGTGGAAGGAGCAGTAAGTTATTAGAGCAACTAAAGGGTTTGGAAGAGAAGAGAGAAGCTATCTTTGTTCTCCTTTTACATCATGATTTCACCATACAGAAAGTAAGTTGAATTTAACACATGAAAAATACATATAATTTAATGTTTACTAAATTACCTCAAGTAAAAATATGATCATATGCATTCTGCTCACTCCTCCAGGAAAGATTTGCATTTTTCAGCTATCCTTTTATGATGAAAGCTAGTTTACTTTCATGCAGCATGTAAACTGTTACAATTCCTCCATGCATTATCTAATTATTAGTAACCAAAAGTAGAAAATTGAAATTTATTGTCCAGAAGGTGGGATTAACCAGACAGTTGAAGGGAAAATGAATGGCTGTAGTCCAAGGATGCCATTTAGTTGTTCAGCAGAACATAGTGGATATGTCAAATTTTGAAATGCAAGAAACTGAAAATGTGGCAAAAAAGTGTCAAATGCAAAACATTGAAGAACCAATAAATTTGGAGGTTCACTTTGTTGGATTTGAAATATCCTAAAGCTATTCAATTTATAGCACACACTTGAACCATTTCAAGGCTGTTGAATTTATTGCAAATATGGCAACCTCTCAATTCAGTTGCTCATTTTCTCTCTCTCTCTCTCTCTCCCTCCCTCCCTCTGCCCCCTCATTGTTAGAAAGCATATTAGAGCTCTAACTCAAACCATAGTGTATTTAACATCTGAAGTAATGTGAAGTATAGTATAGGTTCTAACATTTGCAGAGTCTCCAATTAGTGAAGTTCTCAAGGATAAGCTTCTGTTGGTGCATTATTAAAGCTCTTTTTGAAAGACATCTACATCCAATTATGTCAGTATCAGAAACATGAAAACATTTTTTTTAAAAATCCAAGAATCATTAATATAAAGTATCATTGGACTTCAATTCACTTGTTGATAATATGTCACTCATTTATCCAATGACTCCTTGAATTTACAAATGTGGAGAAGTCTTGCAGTTTATTGATGAATTCTTTAATAAATCATTTTGATAAAATACAATTCTATTGGCATACTTGTCAATTAATTAAATTAATTAAATTCGTTACTCTTAAGCAGCGTTTTAAATCTGACACCTTTTGAGAACAATATATTTGAGGGCAATTAATGTAAGAATTATTATAAATGACAGTACATTAACATAAAATATGCAGCAAAACAATTGCAAAAAAAAGTAACTGAACATTTTCCGCCTTAAGTATTTAATTATTTGCATTTTAATGCACAGTAATAAATTAATAATGCAGGATATAATGTAATGGCAATATTACCCAAGTACATTTTCATGCCAAGACATTTCTCTCTACTGGATTTCTGTGCAGGCTGGAAAGAATATAAAAATGCAGCATGTTTTGATTGGTGAGCTCCTCTATGCTGCTGATATCCCACTAGTCACTTGAGCAGAAATTTTTTTTCCAGGCGTGGTGAGAAGTGTACCATAAAATGACGTCATTCACAATGTATTTGCTGCACATCCATCACCTTTGCTGCCAAAAGGAAAGTTAGGAGGATTCAAAGGCTAAATATTTAATAACATGCATTCCATGCAAGCAAATAAATAGAAAAACACCAATTTATGTAACCTTAACTCAGTGGTAACGCTCTTGTTCTGAGTCACATGGCCATGATTCTATATCCAGTCCAGGAGTTGAACATATAAAAGATTGACATTTCTATTCAGTACGAAGAAAATACTGCATTGTCAGAATTGCTGCTTATTGAATGAAAGATTAATCCCAAATTACTGCTGTCTTTACAGATAGATCCTATAGTGCTACACAGAAAGGACTTGGGTGTTTCTTGAAGTATTAGCCAGCATTTATTTTCCAACTAATGTCACCAAGAAACGGATTAACTGGCTAGGCTTCTGAATTATTGTTTATGGAACCTTGTGCACAAATTGTTGTCATGTGTATCCATAAAACAACAAGGACAATGCCTCAAAAGTACTTAATTGGTTGTGAAGCACTAGTAATGTCATGAGGATGTGAAGCATGCAATTGAAGTGCAAATTCCTGTATTCATTTATCCTGCTTACTGAAGGTAATTACTGGAACAACTTTCCCTGATTGTGCTGAAATAAAATATCTGAAAGAAATACTTAAATGTAGTGACTGCTTTTATTCAGACACAGATCACCATAATGCCATGATAGTAACCCTTGTCGCAGCCAAAAGCATTACCATGTCAATCTTTAAATTTTGCAATATTCAGACTTTTCAAACTGTACAGAATTTTGAAAAAAAAGTTAGAGTTGGACATAATTTGTGAGCGAGCACAACAATGCCAGATCAGATTTAATCGATTGATACAATTGTATTGTACATACAATGAGACTCTGAAAAATGATGAATATTTGGAGATCGAGTTAAGAGAGCAAGTAATATTTGTAGACTCAGCACAAAGACATGCACAAGGAAGGACAACAAACTTAGTGCAGACTTAAACAGCCACAATAGGTGAAATAAATTCAGGAGAAATAGTGATCATTGTTCATGACGCGGTCCTCAAACCACACCTTAAATATTGCATCCAGATCTAGTCATCAATAAATGAGCAACATTCAAATACTGAAGATGGTGGAGAGAAGAGCCACAGGATAATTGTAAGGTTGGGAATTATAAGGAAAGGTTGGGAATTATAAGGAAAGGTTGGACAAACTAAGGTTTTACAATCCCTAGAGGAGGTGACTGTCAAATTGTCTTTATAAGTAGAGGTTAAAAAAAAAAGTGTTTCCATTAAATTATCATAAATCAAGTCTCTGAAATAGAGCTATTGGATATGTACTTACTGAGCCTCGCTGCTGTTTGTGAGGCCTTGCTGTTTGCAAATTGGGTTGTCATGTTCACCAATAAAATAGCTAACGTCGGACAAAAACATTGCTTTGATTTTGCAACTTTGTGGTTTTTAAAAGCAATATAAATGTTGTCTTTTATTGTCCCATGTTTTGTTAGGTTATCAAGACTTTTTAAAAATATGCATTGTATTCCAAGGCTTCACTGGATAATTTTCATTTGCAACTTAGATGTCCATGATGTTATTGATATGCAACTGGTGTTGGAATTGTAGAAAAGTGTTTTGTTAGCTCTAGGGAGGCAGGAACAGTAACTGTTACCATGCATTTCTGGTACTTGTGTCCCTGTACAGCAGGAGGCTCTGGACTACACCGATTATAGAAACAGGGAAGTGATCAAATTACTGCCATTCTTGGCCTGATTCATTGGTCCTTGGCCTTCTGAGTAAGGAAACAGATTATACAGAAAAAGTTGCCTTCTTTGGGGATCAAGTGCCAATTCTACCAAGTCATTACAGTTGGATCAGCAGAAACTAGAATTTCAAAAAAAAGGGGAAGTGAAAACAAAGAAGAAAAAGAGAAAGAGGGAAATTGAAATGGGAAAGAGTAAAGTGAAAAAAGAGAATTTTGGGAAGTTAGAGCAAAGTGGCAAGAATCCTATTTTATTTTATCCCATGAAAACACTATTGGTTCATCCCTAAGGACAGAGGCAGCTCAGTTTTCTCATCTTAGAAAGAAACTGTTTAGCTTTTGAGCAGATAACACAACTTGGTTAAAGTGGCCCTCCAATATTGATTCTTAACACTATCAGGGGCAACTCACAGGATTTAATCCTGCTAGTTTAAGGAAATTGCCACTGATTTATTATGAGGCAGTATAAAAGTCTATCTTAAATGTTAGTGCTGGAGAAATGCTATCAAACGTTCCATACTTTTGCATAATTGCAACATGCTGCTGTGCAGAGCGACCTGGGTGCCCTGGTGCGTGAATCACAAAAACGTGGTTTGCAGTTACAGCAGGTAATTAGGAAGGCAAATGGAATATTGTCCTTCATTGCTAGAGGGATAGAGTTTAAAAACAGGGAGGTTACGTTACAGCTGTATAGGGTGCTGGTGAAGCCACACCTGGAATATTTTTACGGTTTTAGTCTCTTTACTTGAGAAAGGATGTACTGGCACTGGAGCGGTTGTTGAGGAGATTCACTATGTTGATTCTAGAATTGAAAGGGTTGGTTTATGATAAGAGATTAAGTAGTTTGGGACAACATTCATTGGAATTTAGATGAATGAGGGGGTTCTTACAAAAACATTTAAAATTATCAGTGGAATAGATAGAAGCAGGGAGGTTATTTTCACTGGTCAGCAAAACTAGAACTCGGGGAGCACAGCCTTAAATTAAGGACTGAGTTGAGGAGTAACTTCTTCCCACAAAGGGTTATAAATCTGTGGAATTCCCTGCCCAGTGAAATTGTTGAGGCTACCTCGTTGAATGTTTTTAAGGCAAGGATAGATTTTTGAATAGTAAAGAAATTAAAGGTGATGGTGAGAGGGTGGGTAAGTGGAGCTGAGTCCATGAAAAGTTCAGCCAAGGGTCAAGGGCCAGACGACCTACTCCTGCTCCTGGTTCTTATGTTCTTGTACCTTCAGGAAATGGCCTGACCAGAATTTGAAAAAGCTCATGCAACTTGTTTCTGATTAAAATAATTCTCCTTAAACATTTTTAAAACTCCATCGCCTTTCCAATTTGAATATGCCTCAAGGAACACAGAATAACTTGGTTAGAAATGCAGCTCCATTGTCTGATTATGAGCTGATCCACTGTTCCTGAAGGAAGCCTTCACTTGTCCTCCCCTGTCAATTGGAGACGATTGAGAAAAAGAAAGATTTTGAGAGAGTGATAGGAGGTGGAAGAAAGGGAAAATGCTGGGAGCCCTCTTCAGGACAGAAAGGGTGGTTCTGAGGTGAAAGGTGAGGCCTGGTGGTCTGTTTTAATTGCTGAAAGAGACATCATGTCTGGGTCATAGGAAATGCACGTGGGATTTATTGGGGAACCATTCCATTTAGCAAGCTGTTAGTGGACAGTGTGGGGACCCTGATCAAAACAATATGGGGCTACCATTATATCCCTAGCATCATCAACATTTCCCTGAGGTTGTTCTTCTGAGAACACAACTGGCATAACAGTGGTGAGTTATTTGTCCCAGTTCTTCACCTGGTAGGGTCTGCCACTGAGATCCAGTCAGATCTGGAGTCAAATTTCATGTCCAAAATATTCCACAATGTCATGGTCAACCTGGGAATGAACCAGCTGGGACATGAGAACTATGTAGGCAGTCCCTAAAACAATGATCTGGGCATTCAGCCATGACACTCCCATGAATCAGAGAAATGAGTAGAGTTTCTTCAGTTCACCACATAGGACTTGCCTAAAGGCAAGTTTTACTCCATTGAAATAAATTTGAAGACACCAAGTGCGAGGTAATTAGGGTGGCACAGTGGCTCAATGGTTAGCACTGCTGCCTCACAGCGCCAGAGACCCAGGTTTGATTCCTGCCTCGGGTGACTGTCTGTCTGTGGAGTTTGCACATTCTCCCTGTGTCTGCGTGAGTTTCCCCTGGGTGCTCCGGTTTCCTCCCACAGTCCAAAGATGTGCAGGTCAGGTGAATTAGCCATGCTAAATTGCCTACCGTGGAGAAGTGCGATAATCTGTTTCCATACCGTGGGGAATCTAATCAAAGAAAGATGTTTGGAGCAGAAGGAGGAGATCTCCATGTTCCATGAATAACTTTTCAGAGCCTTTGACGTGGCCCAAGAACACTTGAAAATCTCCCAAACAGTGATGAAAAGATAGGCAGACGAATATGCCAGTCCCCGAAACTTTCAGTAAAGGGGACTAGGTGTTAGTTCTCCTACCATTACCAGGTGAGCCTTTTAAAAGTCCCATTCAGTGGCCTATATAGTGTAGCAGAATAGCCCATGGAAGTGAACTGTCTGATTGAGACACTGATTGAGGAAGAAAAAAAATCAAAGATGATGCTTGTCAACCTGATAAAATGATGCCACTACCGAGAGGGGAATAAGGAGATAACGATCTGTCCCATTACAACCAACCTTGAGGATCAGGGTAACAGCAGGGATGAAATGCAGGGAGATTTGCATGAGGCCCACTTTTGACTCTCTGCTACATGGCAAATCAATACAGAAATACTAGAAAATGTAGACCCCTTATTTGCCCACCTATGTACCGAACAGTGAGCATATTTAACAAGGCTGTTCACAGAATTTAAAGGCTTGTGCAGAGTTAAGCCAGGTTATACTACTTTAAAATCTTCATGATGTGGATATGGGAAGAGCCCCTCCCATAAGGCAATATCCTGATCAGCTAGGCCTGAAAAATCTGGTCCAAGTCTGGGAGGAAATGAGCCATGTGCTGACACACCAATTGATAGAATCAAGCAATAGTTGGAGCTTCACAGTTGACTTTGTGGTCAAGCCAGACAGCTCCACCAAACTCTGCACTGACTACCAAAAAAAAATGTAGTGACCAGAGCTGACCAATGCACAATTCCCTGGCTGGTATGTTGCATAGAGAGTGCAAGCAAAGTCACCTATGTAACCAAGATAGATTTAGTCAGGAGGACTGGCAAGTTTCATACATATATTTCCCTCCCCACCCCTTTCCATCTTCCACAAAGACCGTTCCTTCTGTTACTATCTGGTTAGGTCCACGCCCCCGTACAACCCACCCTCCCATCCTGGCACCTTCCCCTGCCACCGCAGGAATTGCAAAACCTGCGCCCACACCTCCTCCCTCACCTCCATCCAAGGTCCGAAAGGAGCCTTCTACATCCATCAAAGTTTTACCTGTGCATCCACTAATATCATTTATTGTATCCGTTGCTCCCGATGTGGTCTCCTTTACATTGGGGAGACTGGACGCCTCCTAGCAGAGCGCTTTAGGGAACATTTCCAGGACACCCGTACCAATCAACCAAACTGCCCTGTGGTCCAACATTTCCCTCCCGCTCTGCCGAGGACATGGAGGTCCTGGGCCTCCTTCACTTCCGCTCCGTCACCACTAGACACCTGGAGGAAGAACACTTCATCTTCCACCTCGGAACACTTCAACCCCAGGGCATTAATGTGGACATCAACAGTTTCCTTATTTCCCCTTCCCCCACCTCACCCTAGTTCCAAACTTCCAGCTCAGCACTGTCCCCATGACTTGTCCAGACTTGTCCTACCTGCCTATCTTCTTTTCCACCTATCCACTCCACCCTCTCTTCCCTGACGTAGCACCTTCATCCCCTCCCCCACTCACCTATTGTACTCTATGGTACTTTCTCCCCACCCCCACCCTCCTCTAGCTTATCTCTCCACCCTTTAGGCTCTCTGCCTTTATTCCTGATGAAGGGCTTTTGCCCGAAACGTCTATTTTACTGCTCCTCGGATGCTGCCTGAACTGCTGTGCTCTTCCAGCACCACTAATCCAGAATCTGGTTTCCAGCATCTGCAGTCATTGTTTTTACCTGGGTTTCATACATTGCCTACTCAAACGAAATCTTCACTTTTGTAAGTCTGGATTGATTACACCCGTGTCAAATCTTGCCATTTTGACATCAAAGTGCTCCGCCACCTTTCAAAGGCAATTGAGCCAGATAATAACAGGAGTATCTAATTGCATAGTCAATCTAGGTGACCTCCTAACGTGCAGTGACACCTGAGAATTAAACCTGGTGCGACTGGAAGCCCCTTTCAGAAAATACATTCAACTGGCCTAGTGGTCAGTCTCGCAAAGAGACAATTTGCTAAGGTTTATGAGATCTGTCTCGTTCAAGAACAAGTACGACCCAGGGCTGCAAAAATACAAGTAAAGCCAAAGTCCCCAATCCCATAACAAAACATGAAATCACAAGGTTCTTCAGGATGTGTGTGTTCCATTGAATGTTCACCACAAATCTCAGTACAGTAGTCATCTAGCTGACAGATTTAACAAGAAAAAGCAAAGGTAGCATGGACTGTGAAATGCCAGACTGTATTTGAAAAGGCTTGTGCGTATAGCTCTAAATTTTCACCAAACATTGAATGTAGCCATTGATGCAAGTGACATCTTAGTAAGGGCTGTCCTCCGATGAAAGACAAATGGAATAGAGAGACAAGTTGAGTACTTTTTTTGGGGGAACAAAAAACTAGCAAACATCAGAAACAATACTCTATGGTAGAGAAGGAAACTGTTTATTAATGGATCTCAAACACGTTGAGATACAGTATATGTCCAAAAGTGATATGGAATTACAGGGAAGCCCTAATAACAATGACCCATTAACCTTTTGTTAAAATATTTGAGACAGAAAATACCAAGTTATTCTTTTCCAGTTTGTTCCGTCAATCATACCACAAACAAATCACCTACATTGCAGATAAATCTAATCCTGGGTTTGCCCTTTGGGAGGATGGTGGAGTGGACAGGTGGATAAAAGAAAACTGGATTATTCTTTGTAGTGTATAAACCAGAAGAGGAGTTTTAAATATGTCAATGTAAGGATCATACACAACACAGAGCAATTTTAGGAATTCACATGTCTGGACCAACAGTTTAGGCTCTGACAGTTCCAGAAAAAAAATGTTCATGGGTATAGGCTTAATTATTTTGTCATTGAAAGGAATATCAACATGTGTTTCTTTCTCAGCAGCACTGTGTCCATATCCAAAGTCCAATATCTATATTGTGCACTTTTATGATCAATTTTTCAAGTATTATTGTCTTCCAGCTTGTATGGAACTACTGTGATGGTGTAACTAAAAAATATCAGGTAATAGCCAAGTAGATTCAAACACTTGAACAACTGAAAATGATCAAGAGACATTTGGATTGCATCACCATTTGGAGACTAAGAGAAACTGCTATGGAAATGTACGTATTTGAGAAATTTACTCTGGGAAAGAACATTTAAACTAGCCACCGGAAGGAAATTTATTGTTACAATTTTTGGTTTTGAAGTGCTTGTAATTTTTAGAAGTGCCACATCACACCAATAAAAGATTGTTAACCATGATGCACATTGTTGATGTGACTACGTTGGACGCCATTTTCGGTCAGTTGTTCATGCAGGTTTTGGGGGAATACATTGGAAATGTGCAAGATAGGCAGGTTTTGATGTAAATGTAAAACTGATTTGCTGCCAGCACTGGCATTTTCAATCAGAGCACATGAACCCAAATTCTCTCTTCAGGTTTGCAAGAGAGTATGTGTTCAGCAGCAGGAAGGATCATCTGCAAACACCGAACTCGGTAGAGCTATTGGAAATTTTTAAAGAAGCTGTTCATGTGTATAAGGCACACCTTTGGAGCAGGTGGGACTCCAGCAGAGTTGCTTAAAGGGATTATCAATTACTTTCAGATTAGTTGCCAAATGATTTTTGCTGGTAGTTGGCACAATTCTTCAAGTTATTAATGGTATATATGGCTATTTAAAGTTGTTAAAGTATACATGGAGTGCTGTGGGTTGTGATGAAAGCCTTATTTCTGATTTAGAGGGTCTACTCAAGTAATTGATTCAAATCAAAGGTAATGTGTATTTTAACTTCCTTGTTCTGTGTAACCCAGCAGGGAGAATGAACAGGAGTAATATAGGGGAGGAGAGGCTTCTGAGTGGACAGGAAGAGGATGAGGTGACAACCATCCAGGGTGTTCAAAAGGCAGCTCCCTTAACTGAACGCCAGCGAGGAACAATGAGATTCTCTGATTTACCAAGAGGGTGTTCACTGAAAAATGTCACCTTTTCCTGGCAGATCTGCAGTCTCGGTACAGGGTGAGAATGGAATTACCATTAGCTGTAAAATTGTTTATACAGCTGAATTTCTTTAGTATGCATCTCCTTCCAGGTTGGAACAGACAACATTTCCAGTTCCAATGTTTAATACCTGCAAATTTCTGTCATTTTCCCTGATGGAAATGATTTATAAATATGTTTTCAAAATTATCATTGCAACCTGTGACTGAAGGTTCCCTCTGAGGCTGACACAAGGCAAAGGCCAATTGAAGTTCCAGGCTTCATTAATATTGGTCAGGCTGAACTCTTGCCTGAAATTATCATCACTGGTGTGTGTGTGGCAGGTGGCCCTTAATTGGGAGTGGCAGCAGATTGTGGTCTGGGATAAATGTCATAGCTTCTGTGAAACAGGAGTGTGTATCCTACTTACAACTGAATCTCAATGATTCTAGGACTTTTAGCTTTTTAATGATACCCTCGCTTATTTGGGATGAGGCCCATGCAAACTGACCAAGATACATCTGATTAAAAATAGAGTGTGTGGTTTGCAGATGTTAAGTTAAAGGTGGGCGAAGGTGGAACAAGATTGCAGCTAGTTTTTCTTAACTCCATCAATTGTATGCCACAATTTCCATTTTAAATTCTTGATCACTCTTCACCAGCAGCAACTATAAATATCAAAATGTCTAATGAAAAAACAGCCACAATTTGGAAAGAATTCTTGATGAATTCAGTTTGTCTTATGAAGTTTATTTCTTTAGAACAGAGATTAGCACAGTAATTTTGTTCACTTTGCTTGTTCCAGCATAATCATCTTGTAAGCTTCTGTTCAAATATTCTTTTCTCTAAAGTCAGCATTATTTTACTCCACTATGTTCTGCCAAAAGAACTTGATAAAATGGTTCCGTGTTGAGGTATTTCTATGTTTTCTGACACTAATGCAACAAAATACTTAAGAGCAAAACATTTTCTGATATCTCATCCTTTAGGTGAACGTTGAGAAAGCAGTTACAACTGCTATATTGTTGTTTGGTCACTTGGCAAGCACCCATTTTATGTTTTGAGGGAAAAAAAATCCACTGCATTGTACAATTAAATCAGTATACCCAGCAAGTGATTAAAGTGATAAATAATTTAGTTCAAGTTCTGTTGTGAAAGCAGCCAATGTAACCTTTTTGAAGTGCATTTAGGGATCACTTCCAATGATGTTACACCTCAATCATTCTGCTCGCTTAGAGGATAGAAAAATGTGTGTATCCTGAGGGACCATGCAACAGATAAAGCACCATTTATTGTGAAAAGGCACAAGAATTTCTATCACAAGGCTATAAGTAAATGAAGACTTATTATCTCAGCCTTTTAAAATGGTGATTTTCTTTTTAGCCATTAGCTTTTTGGTGAATTTTCATCATCTCTACTTCCTTGGAAAAGAACCATACATTTGTGAAAATTATTTGTCAAATGGATGCTTATAATTTTGCAATTTTGCTTGTATTAAAGATAAATCTCAAACATTGGTGTGCACAGCACATTTTTTATTCATGATGCCTACCTTAACTGGAAATGTCAGCCTTGTCACAATTAATAATTTGAAAACTAAATATAGCTTTTGGCCTTCTTGGGTGTTTAGAGTGTTGTACTCTAGAATAACTGGAAATAATATTTAAATATGAATAGATAGAACAATTAGTGAAAATGCATGAACATTTAATAATATTGATAATATATCTTTTAAATTCTATAATTAATATGGTCTTCAAATTGAAGAAAGTAACCAGTATGTAGTGCAGTAAGTTAGTCTGAAATTAATATTAAACATGCATACTTTCTCATGAACGCTAAACCATACAAATATATTTCATCCATTTTGCTTTGCATCCATAACAAGCCTTTCTTCACCACGTTATTGTGTGTATAAAATTAAAATGGTCAATTTGAGATTCTTCTTTCTCTAAATTTTACACTCCTTCATTTTCAAGACAATTGCTTTCTATCAACCAAGTAGCAACAAATATTCAAATTTGACAGAAATGTTAATATTTTATAGTGGACGTTCAGATAAAGCATGAGAATGAAAGCAGGTCGGCATGTGTCACAACCATATTTGAGTCTTTTCATTGATATACTTTAAATGATTATTTTAGCCTGACCATTAGGACACGATAGACTTAGCAACTGCAGTGATATATGTCATTATAATAGCTGTGTTTGACAGCAAGGGACAATTTCTTTGAGAAATAATGTTTGAGCAATAGATACTTATTATAAATGACATTGCAGGAAAGTTGGGTATTAAAGCAATGCTTCTTCTTAAGCAATTCAACCTTTTGCCCTGCTCCTGATGTGTCCAGGATAATAAAGAGCCATGCACTATTAATGTTGTTCAGCCAAGCTGCTACTGTGTTACCGAGCTTCAAGGTCTTCTGAAAATGTCTCTTCATAATGCTTCACTTTAGGGCGGTTTGGAAGTGTAAAAAACACATTTCAAGGTGTTGAATGATGTCTTTGTGTAACTCCCATGAATAAAATCTTGAAAGGTTAATGCTAATTCAAGGTTGAACTGAATTTCCATTGTTGCAAACGGCGTCTGTTGCTCAACAGTTTGCAAACGAAAGGAAGGAAAAGTCCCAATATGACAATGTTAGAGAATAAAGTAATTATAAAAATACAATTTGTGTTAGGTGAAAAACAAAAGAATTTGATTTTTTTATGTACAAGATCACATAAGTACTCATGTAAGCTGACAATTTATTTCTGTTGGGAATCAAAGATTATGCAACTACTGGGGAGATTTTCCTTTGAAACTCATTTTATGCGCAACATGGCAGGTTTTAGAATCTATGCACTAATTTCAATAAAATGAAAAATCATTGGCCTCAGCTGTGCAATTTTTCTGTTAACTTTGAAGTGGCAAATCTCTCCTTTTCTCCCCCTAACATAATTAAAGAGAAAGGAATTGATTCGGATTTTAGTCAGATATTGGATCCCAAGCAAATTGGTAGTAATGGAATGGGCAATAAGGTCAGTTTTAAGAGTTGTCTGATGCTACCACCTCATGCTCACTGGAAGTAGCCGAAGTACATTATGTTTGCTATTTGTTGTACTACTCAGGTTGCTGATGGTTAATTATGTGGTATATTGATGTTGATGTCATAGCCTGGGCAATGGCTTGCAAGAACTGATTGACAATTACTGAGTTGATGACTGTTTTACTAATGAAAACTCAACCCTTTATCCAGGCAGTCTTAGGAACTCCTTCTAATCAAAGGTGTAAATTATACTCCGCATTCAGTCTATGATTAACATAATGATAAATGAGAGAAACAAAAAAAAACATTCATTACTGTTTTTTTTTTAAATCACGACAAATAGTCAAGACTCTCACAAAGTGATCAACCACATTTCTTCCTAAATATTCCTTACAAATTGTTTTATTGAAGTTTGTTTGTTCATTTTGTTTCCATTTGATGTTTAAGAAGGTACTGTAGTGTCAGCAAATAGCTCCATGGCATAAAGATGGTAATTTACTTTGAGGCATTACAATAACGGAACTAAACATGAATAAGAAAATGTTGATAAATGAAACAAATTAACTTGTTGTTTATATTTTGTAGTGTGATTTTTAAAACAAGGATTAGAGAGCTGACTTTGGTGTTTTTGTTAGCCAAGGCTGTTTCTCTCATGAGAAAGAGAGATGATTGGTGGTGGTTTATCCCAGGGGTGACCATGCCTCAGATGAGGGGAGTCCGTGAGAAGGAGAATCCTTCGTGGTCAACAAAGAAAATGCTGGAGAAACTCAGCAAGTCTGTCAGCATCTTTAGAGAGAGAAACAGAGTCAATGGTTTGAGTCTGATATGACTTCTTCAGAACTGAAAGGAATTGGAAAATAGTGATTTTTACAATGTTGCCAGAGGTTAGTGGGCGGCATGATGGCACAGTGGTTAGCACTGCTGCCTCACAGCGCCAGAGACCCGGGTTTGATTCCTGCCTCGGGTGACTGTCTGTCTGTGTGGAGTTTGCACGTTCTCCCTGTGTCTGCGTGGGTTTCCTCCGGGTGCTCCGGTTTCCTCCCACAGTCCAAAGATGTGCGGGTTAGGTGAACTGGCCATGCTAAATTGCCCGTAGTGTTAGGTAAAGGGTAAATGTAGAGGAATGGGTGGGTTGCGTTTCGGCAGGTGGGTTGCGCTTTGGCAGGTCGGTGTGGACTTGTTGGGCCACAGGGCCTGTTTCCACACTGTAAGTCTAATCTAAAAAAATAAAAGGTGCAGATGTTATGGAGTACTTCTAAGGTCTTTTACACTGGAATATAATTTCACAATCGCATTTTGTATTTTAAGTCATTCCTTAAAACCTATCCCTTTGATCAGAAATTGCTCAGAGATCCCAAAGTCTGTTTATGTAGTTCAATGTCAATTTTCATCTGATAATACACTGTGAAATGTTTTCAAATGTTTTACTGTATTAAATGCCGAATATAATAGCTGTTATTCTCACCTGTCTCTTTGTTGGTACTAGTTATGATCTAAATCTATCCAAGCATCATTATTTTGTCACTTTCCTCCAGTCTGCTGTCAGCACCTGCTTCATGTCCTACCTATAGTTCTAATCGTCTGTACACAACAATATTTGGTCTCATCTTGGCAACAAGTAATGAAAATAACCTGGTAATGAGCAATATTATTTTAGTTTTGTTGTTCTGTTGGCTTGATACATCCTATAATCATTTATATAAGAATACTGATGACCACATGGTTCAACTGCAAATAATGGCTTGGAGAAGCTATTTAATGATGTGACAGAGCTGAATTATGTACACATTCAAACCACAATTGTGCAGACTCACTAAATTAACAGAAGTATCACTACAGTGGTTAATGTAACTTCTTGGTGTTCTATACAAGTTTCTTAAATGAAAATATGAAATAATATATAAAATGTAAAATACAATTTTATTTTTTTATTTTAAATGGACAATAGTTTTCGAGGGTTTCTCTTCAACCTATCCTTGTTACACTTCCATGAGTATTCACATTGTGTGAACCTGCTTGATATATTTTACTGATGAAATCAAATGCTAAACTTATGAGATGTCATGTCAACTTGGTTCATGAATAAAATCAGTAAAACATATCCTCATCATTTAATTATAGCAGAATCATACTAATAAAACAATGTAAGTTGAGGGTATTGTGAACTTTTATTTTCTGTTTCATCACTATTGGTACACAGGTGAAATTATGTTTGTAATTCCTAATTTTAAAGAAGTGACAAATTAATATTTAACTGTACATTTTAGTACAAATTCCACAATGTACAAAATGCTATATAGTCCTGGGGAGGAATTAATTAAGTAAAGGTTACTTTTACATGAAAACTGCTGCATACTCTAAATATTACCTTGTACTAATCTTTGGAAAATATACAGTCAAGTAAAAAAATTTATATCTATTTGGCTAATGCAGTCACTCTATTTCTGCAGTTGTGCTAACATGCAAAATGAAATTTGAACTGGGGCCTTCTATTAGGGTTGCAGTAATTCTTAAATTGATGTATATGGGCCAATTTAAGGATAAAGTTATTTATCAATAAAAAAAGCGATATTAAATATTTGACCAGTGACCGTTTGTAGGGCTGTGGGTGGGGAATGAGTAGGAGAATGGGATGAATTGGAAAGTTCTCTCAGAGCTGGCAGAACTCAAATGGCCTCCCATGAAACCATTAAAAGTATATTATAGTCTAGTAAAGTGTATTGTGAAATACTTCCACTGTATTTCACTACATACTCCACTCTGTGTTAAGGGTACCATCCATAGTGTGATACCATCATCACACAAATGATTTTCTGTCCTTCTAGAAAATATTAAACTTTAAAGCAAGTACCAATACATGCCAGATGTTCACACTGCAGTAGAGCAAATCAATTGTTCTAATCCCTAACATGTTGGAAGTTGAGTGCATTTTTCAGAGTGAATCATGTCAGAGTTAGCTCCCTTCATCTTTGTCTTGATATAAAACATGTAATTTTACTTGCCTTCATACTATATGAAGGGGAGGTTGGTCTTTGAGTAGAGTTTGCCAAAGGTGGAGTAGAGTATCTATAGTTCAAATTATTTTCTCTTTCCTGGCACTCAAACATACTTTCCTTTTTTATAATGAAAGAACTTTCTTGTCTAACACCTGAAGCAACTCTTAAGTACAATACTTACCTTTCATTACAGAAACCATTTGGAAACCATTTAAAATCATGAGGTTAAGACATGTTTTTACCTAGAACAGTTTGGAACGTCCTTAGGATTACTTATTATAGCCATCTTTACTTAGCAGCTCCATCACTAATGCTATTTAAAGTGAAGTTTCCCCCAGCTCTAATTGAACAGAAGCTGTTGCTGGATTTATAGACCTTTTCTTTCCCATTGTCAATCTCTTTTGCCTCTTTGAGCAGAGACTCTAGGAGCAATTAAAAGTTGTGTGATTGAAAGAAAAAAAGAACACAAAAGAGAGGAAGGGCATAGTAAAAATGAGAGAGGAGTGAAGACAACAGGTGGTGTCTCTTATGATCTACATCGAAAAACAGGTGAAATTAGTGGAGGGAATGCCATGCCATGTTTAAATGAGACAGCTTGCTGGATCATCTGGCAATCGAGCATGTTCGACCTGTCCTCCAGTGGCAAGATAACAGTGTTTTGATCTACCTCACCTTTAGGTTCCATGCACAACTCCAGGCCCATGACTTCTGGGACTAGAAGATTGCACTCCTGTTGAATGAAAATGAAGAGGTAATCGGTCGAAACAGAAAGATGAAATAAATTGATGACTAAGAGTAAAACAAGGAAGGAAAGATGTGACTGAGCTACATAAGAAATGGAATGAATTGGAAAGTTCTTTCAGAGATAGCAGAACTCTAATGGCCTCCCATGAAGCCATTAAAAGTATATTGTTATCTAGTAAAATGTATGTGAAATATGTCCACTGTATTTCACTACATGCATCGCTGTGTGTTATGGGCACTATCCATGGTGCAATACTATCATAGAGTCATAGAGATGTACAGCAGGGAAACAGACCATTTGGTCCAACTCAGCTATGCTGGCCAGATGTCCCAACCCAATCTAGTCCTCCCTGCCAGCACCTGGCCAGTATTGTTCCAAACCCTTCCAATTCATGAACCCATCCAAATGCCTTTTAAATGTTGCAATTGTACTAGCCTCCACTACTACCTCTGGCAGCTCATTCCGTACATGTATCACCCTCTACATGAAAAAGTTGCCCCTTAGGTCTCTTTTATACCTTTCCCCTCTCACCCTAAACCTATGCCCCTTTATTTTGGACTTCTCCACCCCAGGGAAAAGACTTTGTCTATTTACCCTATCCATGCCCCTCATGACTTTATAAACCTCTATAAGGTCACACCTCAGCCTCCAACACTGCAGAGAAAACAGCCGTAACCTAGTCAACTTCTCCCTATAGCTCAAATCCTCCAACCCTGGCAATATCCTTGTAAATCTTTTCTGAACCCTTTCAAGTTTCATTACATCTTTCTGATAGGAAGGAGATCAGAATTGCATGCAGCATTCCAACAGTGGCCTAACCAATGTCCTATACAGCTGCAACATGACCATCACACAAATCATTTTCAAAATGGACAAAAGCTCAAATGAAAGTTTTGAAAAAGCATTGGGAGTAAAGTAAAAACATATTCAAAACAGAGAAAAACACAAGTGCAGGGGAAGAGGAATGAAAGGCGGAAAATGAGGCGCTCTTTCATGTTCCGCCTGGGAACCCTCCCACCACAAGGGATGAACTCAGATTTCTCCAGTTTCCTCATTTCCCCTCCCCCTGTCTCCCCCCCCCCCCCCCCCCCCCCATCTTGTCTCAGTCGAATCCCTCGAAGTCAGCACCGCCTTCCTAACCTGCAATCTTCTTTTTGACCTCCCCGCCCCCATCCCACTCCGGCCTATCACCCTCACCTTGACCTCCTTCCACCTATCACATCTCCATCGCCCCTCCCCCAAGTCCCTCCTCCCTATCTTTTATCTTAGCCTGCTGGACACACTTTCCTCATTCCTGATGAAGGGCTTATGCCCGAAACGTCAAATTTCCTGTTCCTTGGATGATGCCCGATCTGCTGTGCTTTAACCAGCATCACATTTTCAGCTCTGATCTCCAGCATCTGCAGACCTCACTTTCGCCTCCGTATTCATCACCTGCTAATTCCATCAGTTCCAGAATGATGCCAACACCAAACCCATCTTCCCGCCCTTCCCTTTCAGATTCTGTAGGGGCTGTACCTTTCATGAGACATTTATCCATTGCTGTTGAAACGGTAGCTCTCTATTTCCACAAATGCTGCACCTGACCTGCTGAGTTATTTTGACGTTTTTAGTTCTTCATATTTTAGTTCAAAATTATCTGTTGCTACAGCTTCAATATTCCTACCACCATTTTGTTGGTGGTCACACCAATGTATATTTAATGTAAATTAGCAGCAGCTGGTTTCTGTAATGAGCTAAATGCCATGTAACCAAGTGATCTCTGTAATATCGCCTTTCATCCTCACTTAAGAGGGAGATATATTTACAGTAAAAATGTGTTTCAGTTATGTAACAAATGCAAAACATTTAAATACTTGCTCGTTCTGTTCTGATAGGAATCATTTTAATGGAAAAAATTCAAAACAGGTCAGATATGATTTTATCATCCACTTGAACTTCAGGAAACCATTAATGGTCTAATAAGTATCACAGACGTTTTATGAGAGACACCGGAGTAAGTGGGATAATCACAGCTTTTTCAACTTGGATGTGTTTGTGTCTTAGAGGATGCTCATCTTTGTTCATCTGTCCTCTCACTTGATTTGCAAAGTTCTTCTAAGGCAGCATTGATAATGTTGTTCTGGAGTCTTGCTTTGTCCTTAATACCACTTGGAAGCTGAAGAGAACCATTACCTCATTGACTTTGAATTTGATGTATGTAAAGACCATGTGCAAGCTTTTTCGTTCAATACCTTTTCAATATATGGAAAATGACGGATGTCGTTCAACATATAAATGTTAATTGAATGCAATGGATTTGATATGGTGTGGTTTGGACTTGGCCTTCCTCATGTCCAAGGCATGTTGCATGCTTTTGTAGGTTTTGATGAAGACATTAATTATCTATTATAGTTATTTGTCAGAGTGAATACTTGTGAATCTATTGTTATGTCTGATAGTCTATATGCCAGTTGACCTTTAAAAGGTGTGCTCGCTCATGATATTATCACAGCATCAAAGCATGCAACCTGAGGTTATAAAAACCTCAAACTACATCTTAGCTCAGCACAGTTGAAGCAGATGTATGCTCCTCTGTTATAATATAATGACAATATTACCTTGGACAAATATCTGTCTAAGAAATTTAATGTTTGTACATAATAGTTAGATATAATAAATAACTGTTGGATTCTTCACTATCACAATATTTACCCCCGTTTTTTTCTGTTTGGGAGATAACACAAACATTGCTGCATCAGTAAAAGCACCCCACTGGAGGAAAATTCACATTATGGTGACAGCAGCAGCCATTGGCTTGGTGGCAGATATTTGGAATACCAGTTGAGGACTAAACGGGTAACATTTTTGGTCAACAGAAAATTTAAATGAAGGGGAAATTTTCTTAAATTTAAAAACATCAATTTCTACAAGTCTAGAGAGCTGAACAGATATCCGGATATGGTATTAATCAACAGGAGAACAAAGATAATTTCTTTCTGATCAGAAGGCAAGTTGTTTCAAAATGAAAGAAATATCTAAGATTGCCTTAATAAAAATGTTGAGTGATAACATAAAGCCAGTGCAGAACAATATGGAAGCTGGGATTATTCATTATTACTTGTTGCAAAAGCAAAAGTGTGTCTGAACAACAGCAAGAAAGTCTGTGTCCTTAAGAATGACATAAATTCATGGACATGCAGCTTCAGGTGATACAGTCCGAAGTATTTAAAGTGGAATCAAGCAGAGTTGAAACTTTGTGATGGATCGGGGAGCGTTGAATGATATTCTTAATGAATTACATTGGTTTAAACAACATATGCAGCTCTCTTCTACAGACTAAGTGATGTACGATCCTGAGAAAAAAGCTAAATATCCTGCTTGTCATTGGAAAGGAGGGGCTTTGCAGAATTAACACATCTGGTTCTTTTAGGGACAATCTGAAAGATGCAGAAAAGATCTGAAAGGTTCTTGAAAATCAGTTTAAGGAAAGAATTAACTTCAGGATTAACAGATTCCAACTCATGTCATACAAATAGGAGTCCCAGGAATTAACTAGTCTCTTGACAGCAAAGAGACCAAATGTAATCTCTGAACATGAAACGTCAGAGAGGCTAATTGATTTAGTTATTGCTCTATACAAATTAAAGTCTTCAGGAAGAATCTTTTGGAGAAGGTAATGGGCCATACTATTTATCATAGAATTCAAGAATCCCTACAGTATGGAAACAGGCCATTTGGCTCAACAAGTCCACACTGACCTTCTGAAAAGTAACCCACCCAGACCCATTCTCCTTACCTATTACTCCACATTTACCCTGAATGATGCACCTAACCCACATATCTCTGAACACTATGAGCAATTTAGTTTGGCCAATTCACCTAACCTGCACATCTTTGGACAGTGGGAGGAAATTCGACCACCTGGAGGAAACTCATGCAGATAGGGGGAGAACCTGCAAAGGCAGTTATTGAGGATAGTTTCAATTATGAAGCCATAATGGTAGGTAAACAACAATGGCATGCTTTAAATGCAGTCAACACATGGTCTATGCAGGAGGGAGGGAGAGAAAGAAGCCCACACTATTAACTGACACAACAGAGTACCTGTGCAGTTATTGCCGTTGCTGTTAAATTCATGTATCACTGGACATTGGAGTACAAATAGTGAAATTTACAACTGATGTGGAGGAACCTGTTTGGGAGAGGTCACAGCACAGAAACAAACAAGTGTGGCTATGCCGTAAGTCTGCAGTAGTGAGTAGAATGGGTTTTCTCTTGATTATATGTTTTATTGAGATATGTCTCTTGACTAAACTTGTGGCTTATATTTTAAAGTATTAAGTTAGTGTTTTCTGGAGGAATAGGACAGTGCTATTTTCTGGGTCTGCAGATTGGAAGAAGCAAAAATGGCCTTCAGTAGAGTGATATGTTCTTCTTGTTGGATGTTGGAATTTAGGGAGAGTTTGTGTTACTGAGGATTATATCTGCAATAAATGCTGTTGGTTGCGAATCCTATCAAATAGAATGGATTGGTTGGAGCGACAGTTAGAGGCAATGAGGAATCTACAAAAGCAAGGGGATGTGATGGATGGCAGGTATAGGAATGGGGAAAGTTGCAGATAAAATCACATAGATGGGTTAACTCCAGAAAAGGTAGAGAGGTAGGCAGGTCATGCAGGAGTCTTCTATGGCTGTCCCCATTTCAAACAAGTATGCTGTTTTGGAAAATGTAGGGAATGATAGATTCTCAGGAGAATGTAGCACAAACAGCCAAGTTTCTGGTAGTGAGACTGGCTCTAATGCCACGAGGGTGTACGTTGGCTTCCAAGAGATCAATTGCGTTCGGGGGTTCTCTAGTCCGAGGCACAGACAGATGTTTCTGTGGCCAGCAGAAATAAAAATCAAAATGGTTTGTTGCTTCCCTGGTGCCAGGATCAAGGATGCCTCAGAGAGGCTGCAGAATGTTCTCAAGGGGGAGAGAGACCAGCAATAGGTCATTGTACACATTGGAACAAATGACATAGGGAGGGGAAAGTGTGATATTCTGAATGGAGATTACAGAGAGTTAGGCAGGAATTTAAAAAGGAGGCCCTCGAGAGTAGTAACATCTGGATTACTCCAGGTGCTACGAGTTAATGAGGGTAGGAATGGGAGGACAGAGCAGATTAATGCATGGCTGAGGAGCTGGTGTATGAGAGAAGGATTCACATTTTTGGATCAGTGGAATCTCTTTTGGAGTAGAAATGACCTGTACACGAAGGACGGACTGCACCTGAATTGGAAGAGAACTAATATACTGGCAGGGAGATTTGCTAGAGCTGCTCAGGAGGATTTGGGTGGTGGAGGTGGGACCCAGGGAAATAATGAGGGAAGAGATCAATCTGAGACTGTTACAGTTGAGAAAAGAAGCGAATAATACAGTCAGGGCAGGCAGGGACAAAGCAGAGAACAAGGTTGGACTGATAAATTAAATTGCATTTATTTCAATGCAAAAGACCTAACAGGGAAGGCAGATGATCTCAGGGCATGGTTCGGAAAATGGGACTGGGATATCATAGCAATGACAGAAACCTGTCTCAGGGATGGACAGGAGAAAGTGAGGACTGTAGATGCTGGAGATCAGAGCTGAAAATGTGTTGCTGGAAAAGCGCAGCAGGTCAGGCACCATCCAAGGAGCAGGAGAATCGATGTTTCGGGCATGACCCCTTCTTTAGGAATTGACAAAAGTGTGCCAAGCAGGCTAAGATAAAAGGTAGGGAGGACGGACTTGGGGGAGGGGTTTTGGAAATGCGATAGGTGGAAGGAGGTTAAGGTGAGGGTGATAGGCCGGAGTGGGAGTGGGGGCGGAGAGATCAGGAAGAAGATTGCAGGTTAGGAAGGTGGTGCTGAGTTTGAGGTTTGGGACTGAGACAAGGTGGGGGGAGGGGAAATGAGGAAACTGGAGAAATCTGAGTTTATTCCTTGTGGTTGGAGGGTTCCTAGGCGGAAGATGAGGTGCTCTTCCTCCAGCCGTCGTGTTGCTATGGTCTGGCAATGGAGGAGTCCAAGGACCTGCATGGCCTTGGTGGTGTGGGAGGGTGAGTTGAAGTGTTGAGCCACGAGGTGGTTGGGTTGGTTGGTCAGGTGTCCCAGAGGTGTTCTCTGAAACGTTCTGCAAGAAGGCGGCCTGTCTCCCCAATATAGAGGAGGCCACATCGGGTGCAGCAGATGCAGTAAATGATGTGTGTGGAGGTGCAGGTGAATTTGTGGTGGATATGGAAGGATCCCTTGGGGCCTTAGAGGGAAGTAAGGGGGGAGGTGTGGGCGCAAGTTTTGCATTTCTTGCGGTTGCAGGGGAAGGTGCCGGGAGTGGAAGTTGGGTTGGTGGGGGGTGTGGACCTGATGAGGGACTCACGGAGGGAGTGGTCGTTTCAGAATGCTGATAGGGGAGGGGAGGGAAATATATCCCTGGCGGTGGGGTCCGTTTGGAGGTGGTGGAAATGATGACGGATGATATGATATATATGGAGGTTGGTGGGGTGGTAGGTGAGGACCAGTGGGGTTCTGTCCTGGTGGCGATTGAAGGGGCGGGGCTCAAGGGCGGAGGAGTGGGAAGTGGAGGAGATGTGGTTGAGAGCATCGTCGACCACGTCTGGGGGGAAATTGCAGTCTTTGAAGAAAGAGGCCATCTGGGTTGTTCGGTATTGGAACTGGTTCTTTTGGGAGCAGTTGCAGCAGAGATGAAGGAATTGGGAATATGGGATGGCGTTTTTACAAGGGGCAGGGTAGGGGGTGGTGTAGTCTAGGTAGCTGTGTGAGTCGGTTGATTTACAGTAAATGTCCGTGTTGATTCGGTTGCCCAAGATAGAAATGGAAAGGTCTAGGAAGGGGAGGGAGGGGTCTGAGACGGTCTTGGTAAATTTGAGGTCAGGGTGGAAGGTGTTAGTAAAATGGATGAACTGTTCAACCTCCTGTGGGAGCACAAGGCAGTGCCAATACAGTCATCGATGTATCGGAGGAAAAGGTGGGAGGTGGTGCCAGTGTAGTTGCGGAAGATGGACTGTTCCACATATCCTACGAAGAGGCAGGCATAGCTGGGGCCCATGCGGGTGCCCATGGCTACTCTTTTGGTTTGGAGGAAGTGGGAGGATTGGAAAGAGAAGTTGTTCAGAGTGAGTGGAGAAATCTGAGTTCATCCCTTGTGGTTGGAGCGTTCTTAGGCAGAAAATGAGGCGCTCTTCACTCTGACTGGCATCACCCCCCACCTTTTCCTCCGCTACATCGATAACTGTATCGGCGCTGCCTCGTGCTTCCACAAGGAGGTTGAACAGTTCATCTACTTTAATAACACCTTCCACCCCGACCTCAAATTTACCTGGACCATCTCAGACCCCTCCCTCCCCTTCCTAGACCTCTCCATTTCTATCTCATGCGACCAAATCAACACGGACATTTACTATAAACCAACCGACTCCCACACTACCTAGACAAACCTCCTCCCACCCTGCCCCCTGTAAAAATGCCATCCCATTTCCCAATTCCTTCGTCTCCGCCGCATCTGCTCCCAGGAGGACTGAACAACCCAGATGGCTTCTTTCTTCAAAGACCGCAATTTCCCCCCAGATGTGGTCGACAATGCTCTCCACCGCATCTCCTCCACTTCCTGCTCCTCCGCCCTTGAGCCCCGCCCCTCCAAACGCCACCAAGACAAAACCCCACTGGTTCTCACCTACCACCCCACCAACCTCCATATACAGCGTATTATCCGTTGTCATTTCCGCCACCTCCAAACGGACCCCATCACCAGGGATATATTTCCCTCCCCTCCCCTATCAGCGTTCCGAAAAGACCACTCCCTTCGTGACTCCCTCATCAGGTCCGCACGCCACACCAACCCAAACTCCAACCGCTGCAACCGCAAGAAATGCAAAACTTGCGCCCACACCTCCCCCCTTACTTCCCTCCAAGGCCCCAAGGGATCCTTCCATATCCACCACAAATTCACCTGCACCTCCACACACATCATTTACTGCATCTGCTGCACCCGATGTGGCCTCCTCTATATCGGGGAGACAGGCCGCCTACTTGCGGAACATTTCAGAGAACACCTCTGGGACACCCGGACCAACCAACCCAACCACCCTGTGGCTCAACACTCAATTCCCCCTTTCCACTCCACCAAGGCCATGCAGGTCCCTGGACTCCTCCATCACCAAACCATAGCAACACGACGGCTGGAGGAAGAACACCTTATCTTCCGCCTAGGAACCCTCCAACCACAAGGGATCAACTCAGATTTCTCCAGTTTCCTCATTTCCCCTCCCTCCACCTTGTCTTAGTCCCAACCCATAAACTCAGCACCACCTTCCTAACCTGCAATCTTCTTCCTGACCTCACCGCCCCCACCCCCACTCCAGTCTATCATCCTCACCTTATCACCCTCGCCTTAACCTCCTTCCACCTATCGCATTTCCAACACCCCTCCCCCAAGTCCCTCCTCCCTACCTTTTATCTTGGCCTGCTTGGCACACTTTCCTCATTCCTGAAACGTCAATTCTGCTGCTCCTTGGATGCTGCTTGACCTGCTGTACTTTTCCAGCAACACATTTTCAGGGATGGACAGGACTTGCAGCTTAATGTTCCAGGATACAAGTGCTATTGGAAGGATAGAAAGGGGGGAAAGAGTGGAGGGGGAGTGGCGTTTTTGGTAAGGGATACCATTACAACTGTGCTAAGGGAGGATAGTACCAGAAATACATCCAGGGAAGTTATTTAGGTAGAACTGAGAAATAAGAAAGGGATGATCACCTTATTGGAATTGTATTATAGACCCCCTAATAGTCAGTGGAAAATTGAGAAACAAATATGTGAGGAGATCTCAGTTATCCATGAGAATATTAGGGTGGTTATGCTAGGGGATTTTACTTTCCAGACATGGACTGGGACTGCCATAGCGTTAAGGGTTTAGATGGAGAGAAATTTATTAAGTGCATACAAGAATGTTTTCTGATTCAGTTTGTGGATGTACTTACTAGAGAAGGTACAAAATCTGACCTAGTGGGGAGCACTTTGGTGCCAGTGACCATAATTCTGTTAGATTTAAAATAGTGATGGAAAAGGATAGACCAGATCTAAAAGTTGAAGTTCTAAATTGAAGGAAGGCCAATTTTGATGGAATCAGGCAAGAACTTTCAAAAGGTGATTGGGGGCAGATGTTTGTAGGTAAAGGGACAGCTGGAAAATGGGAATCCTTAAGAAATGAGATAATGAGAGTCCAGTGAGAGTATATTCCTGTCAGGGTGAAAGGAAAGGCTAGTAGGTATAGAGAAACTAAAGAAATTGAGGTTTTGGTTAAGATAAAGAAGGAAATGTATATCAGGTATAGACAAAAGAGATTGAGTGCATCCTTAAAAGAGTATAAAGGCAGTAGGAGTATACTTAAGAGGGAAATCAGGAGGGCAAAAAGGGGACATGAGATAGCTTTGGCAAATAGGGTTCAGGAGAATCCAAAGGGTTTTACAAATACATTAAGGACAAAAGGGTAACTAAGGAGTGAATACGGGCCCCTCAAAGATCAGCAAAGCAGCCTTTGTGTGGAACTGCAGGAGATGGAGGAGATAATAAATGAATATTTTGCATCAGTGTTTATTGTGGAAAACGATATGGAAGACCTCAAATGTAGGGAAATAAATGAATAAATCTTTAAAAAATGTCCATAATACAGAAGAGGAAGTGCTGGCTGGATGTCTTGAAATGCATTAAATTGGATAAATCCCCAGTACCTGATCAGGTATACCCTAGAACTCTGTGGGAAGCTGGGGAAGAAAGTGCTGGGCCTCTTGCTGAGATATTGTACCATCGATAATCACTGATGAGGTGCCAGAAGATTCGAGGTTGGCTAACACGGTGCCAATATTTAAGAAAGGACAAGCCAGGAAACTATAAACCGTTGAGCCTGATGTCGGTAGAAAGAATCCTGAGGGACAGCATGTACATGTATTTGGAAAGGCAAGGACTGATTAGGGATAGTCAACATGGCTTTGTGCGTGGGAAATCATGTCCCACAAACTTGATTGAGTTTTTTGAAGAAGTAATAAAGAGGATTGGTAAGGGCAGAGTGGTAGACATGATCTATATGGGCTTCAGTAAGGTGTTCAAGAAGGTCCCCCGGGGAGACTGATTAGCAAGGTTAGATCTCATGGAATACAGGGAGAACTAGCCATTTGGATACAGAACTGGCTCAAAGGTAAAAGACAGAGAGTGGTGTTGGAGGGTTGTTATTCGGACTGGAGGCCTGTGATCAATGGAGTGCCACAAAGATCAGTGCTAGGTCCATTACTTTTCTTCATTTATATAAATGATTTGGATGTGAGCTTAAGAAGTATTGTTAGTAAGTTTGCAGATGACACCAAAATTGGAGTTGTAGTAGACAGCAAAGAAGGTTACCTCAGATTACAACAGGATCTTGATCAGATAGGGTGATGGGCTGAGAAGTGGCAGATGGAGTTTAATTTAGATAAATGCGAGGTGTTGCATTTTGGAAAGGCAAATCAGGCAGGGCTTATACACTGAATGGTAAGGTCCTTGAGAGTGTTGCTGAACAAAGAGACTTTGGGATGCGGGTTCATAGTTCCTCGAAAGTGAATTCGCAGCTAGATAGGATAGTTAAGAAGGCGTTTGGTATGCTTTCCTTTATTGGTCAGAGTATTTAGTACAGGAATTGGGAGGTCATGTTGAGGCTGAACAGGACATTGGTGAGGCCACTTTTGGAATGTTGCGTGCAATTCTGGTCTTCCTATCAGAAGCATGTTGTGAAACGTGGAAGTGTTCAGAAAAGATTTACACGGATGTTGCCAGGGTTGGAGGATTTGAGCTGTCGGGAGAAGTTGAATATGCTGGGGCTGTTTTCCCTGGAGCATCAGAGGCTGAGGGGTGACCTTTTAGAAGTTTATAAAAACATGAGGGGCATGGATAGGATAACCATGGCATGGGGGAGTCCAGAACTAGATGGCATAGGTTTAAGGTGAGAGGGGAAGGGTATAAAAGTGACCTAAATGGCTGCCAGACAAAATGGTGGTGGCTGGTACAATTGCAACATTCATAAGGCATCTGGATGGGTCTATGAATCAGAGTGGTTTGGAATGATATGGGCCGCATGCCTGCAGGTGGGACTAGATTGGTTTGGAATATCTGGTCAGCGTGGATGAGTTGGACCGAAGGGTCTCTTTCCGTGCTATACATCTCTATGACTCAATGTTATTACAATGATCAGTAAAGCACTTCACATTCTTAATAAATATTGTTTGCTGCACCTACCCAAAAGACTCAGAATCTGATTTTTTTTAAGGTAAGAATTTTTTTTATTTTGGCCAAATTCTCCATTGTGCAAAGCTTTTGCCTGTTTGGTTTTCAGTTATTTTTCTAAATATCTACAGTCAAGTGTATGGAGTCATATTTAGATGATCACTGCTGCTACCATAATGTGGGTTTACCTCCAGTAGGAAGCTATTTTTTGCTATTTGGAAAACATATCACAGTGAAGGATAGTGGGCATGTGCAAGCAGGAAAATTTGTTCAATAGGCCAAACCAGTCTTTCGGACAAACCCGAGGTGACTAGCAAGATGGTCCAATATCATAACATGACAGTTAGGAAAGATTTAAGAAGTGCAAATACTTCAATGCGGTTCAGAATCAACCAAGTGGAAACTGGATTGCAGAAGATGAATGAGTTTTCCATATTGTTAACCTCACTGTCCATGCACATGGCATAAGGTGAGCGGAAGGTTTCATCAATATTATATCTCCTGAAAAGGTAAAGTGACACACACACAAAGCTCAAATGAACATGAAGTTAGCATCAACATATTACCATTATGCATCCTGAAAGATATGCACCTCAGCAAATAGTACTATTGAACACCTTCTGTAGGAGCATCTCACTCTGTGTACTGGATAATCAATTATATGCATTGGCAAAATCACAGTTCCACTAAGAAAGTTCATATTGTCTTCCAAAGTCTCTTACCTGGTAGATATCAATAGCCCAAAAGTGACAAGTCTATCTCTTTACATGGATCTCAGTACAGTCAAGATTTATAAGATTCAAACCATACTAGACCACACATGATGCAGTCAAAGCAATGATTTCCAAGTGCATAATTTTGACGTGAGATAAACCCAGGTACCAAAATGATTATATCTGAATTACTAAAGGAATTACACAATTCATGCAAAGACTAAGGTGTCCCTCTTAATCTACATGTTGATGATCTTGACGAGCAGTTGAAGCTGCTCTGATGGTTGATCTAATAACATTGACCAGAGTACGGTGAGCTGTTGCAATTGACAAAATGCCAAAGATGAGCAATTGCAAGAATTTCAAAACATTAATACTGTCGGGCCATCCCTGGATATTGAAGAATTTGCTGGAAAAGCTCAACAGACCTGGCAGCATCTGTGAAGAGAAGTCAAAGTTAATGTTTTGGGTCCAGTGACCCTTGTGGATATGGACTGGTTGGACCAAAGGGTCTGTTTCCGTGCTATATGACTCTATAACTCTTTGACTTTAAGTCCTTTTCAAGGCAAACAAGCAAGCTATTACACAATCCTATTATCTGCATTTATGTAAGAGGTATATGCTGTTTTTGAAATTGGCTGACCATTCATATTGTGAGATTTTCTAAAGGACAATTGAGTGGAAAGCTTTTGTGACATTGGAGAATGGCATGTATATAGGGATATTCTGCTCTTGGCACTTTTCCTGAAGTGGGCATTGTGTGAAGAAGTGATAGTTGTTCTCCTGGGAGGCCAGAAGCTACACTGGCACTCTGAAACAGCTATTTCTGCAACTGGCCTGAGGTGACCAAAAGGTAACTGAGCTAGGACTTTGCTAACAGTTGGTAGAAGTGATACTCTGCTCTGGTTGCTACAGTTTAATTTTGTCTCCTTTCCTGAAGATCGATCATCATGGCTTTGCTAAAAATCACTTGGAATTTCTTCATTCTGTTAGAGATTCACAATTAGGGCATATTTCTGGAAGATCAGTATGTCTTTCCTTGTTTCAGTCTTTCTGTAAGGATATTGTCAAGCTGAGAAGCTTTATTGTTTTTCATCTGGTTACCAGCAGATAGTGTCTGCTCTATTTCCTGCAATTTTTGCTTGTTGAGTACTACCAGTGGGTGGCATGTACAACCTAATTAACTGACAAGGTGACTATACATTCAACGGTTTCATCCTCCTTTGTTTTATAAATTCAACAATTGTGATCAAGCAAAAGTTACATGTCAAAAAAACTCAAGGACATTTTTCTCCAAGATCTAGACTTCTACATTGCTCACCCAAGTTGGGGCTTATGTGTTCTCCAAAGAATCCAGAATGTTCCCTTTAATTTTCTTATGCCTCCATGACTGTACCCAGTAGGAAATCTTGACACTGCCTATGTAATAGCCATGAATACAGAATATCCATAAGAAGAGTCTGTACGGAAATCATCTGCAATGGCATGCTATTTTAGTATACCATCTAAATAAATTGTATGTTACTTCCGAGTCCCAGGGTTTCCAATGCTAAGGATGTAGAAGGAGGAACTAGAATGAGATTGGGAAGAAGTCGAAGAGGGATTGGATGCTGAGATAGATATTCAGCTGTGTGAAAGCGTGTGTTCTAAGGATCATCTGTGTAACATTTTTGTTCGTCTGCTAATTAGATGCCTTTCATTGACTGCTGGAACTCACTAAGGTTGGAGGGCTCCCACAGTCATATTGCTGAGTGACATCTCAAGAAATCATGGATTTCCAATGTGTCGTGAGTTGAAAGATGTACGGTCAATTACATTTTTACAAAATTTGTGAAGTGAAATTCACTTGTGTATGTCTATCACATTGTCACCTGGTCATACGTAACTTGAGTATTGCTGAGGATAGACACTTGTTTTAAAGCCTTTTGCTTTGCACTCATCAGGCAGCTCATGAGAAATAATAAAGTAAAAGAAAAACAACATTATGAGAGTAGAATGCCAACTGGTTGTCAAACGGTGACTGATGGGTAAAGATTTTGCTACGAGGAAAGCACCAGTTTACTGCCAAGTGTTTTGAAAACGTTTAAAAAAAGGCATGTTGACTCTGGTAAAGGCATTGCCCTAAGACTGAGTCGGTGAATGGCTGTCACTTATTTTCTTTGTGCACATTACTGACTATCATGACTAGACTTTGATGATGCAGTTTATGATTTTCTATACACAGTGTACATTTAACATGTACCACAATGAGTTATTTTCTTGTTAGTCAGATATCTTGAAGTTTATTTACAGCTAGTTCAAGGTTATGATGTCACAGACTGCTCATATATTCTGGGTTGTGTGCTCACCTGAGGTTACTCTATACTACACAAACATAATTGAATGACTATGCTGACTCTGTGACACAGAGAAGGCAATTGAAGGATGCTTTTATACTGGAATGTCACATATTGTAATGTCATGTAACTATCTTAAAGGTACAGGCCTATTGTTTGGAATCTATACCATAGATGGGATTCTCCATCCATTGCTCACCATATGTGTGCTTCATGCCAAACTTGCTTTTTTACTTGCTTATTTTTTAAATTAAAGAAACAACTCCAATGCAAACAAAAATGTATTGAATACACAAGTGGAATTGGATGTATTTGCTCGCTGAGCTGAAAGGTTCATTTCCAGATGTTTCATTACTTTACTAGGTAACGTCTTCACTGGACCTCACACGAAGCAATGCTGAAAATTCCTGCTTTTTATTTATATGTTTGGGTTTCTTTGGGTTGGTGATGTCACATCCAAAATCTCATACTGAGCTACAAATCTTCTCAAAACTCACTAACTCAACTGGAATGGTTAAAAGCTAAGAAACTCTGATATTCTATAGCTAACCAAAGGATGGAATAATTCACATCTTAAATATAATTTTTATAGAAACTTGTGTTTTTTAAAACATGGAAATGAATTCAAAAGCTTCTCAAGTCACTTGTAGATGATAAAAACTGGTTATTCAACATTGGATACAAAGCAATAATTTAACATTTTACGGAAATAAGTATCCTTCAGTAATGTTGTTAAAGTGGATTTTATTATCCAACACATATATGGTTTTGGATTAATGGCGCTGGAAGAGCACAGCAGTTCAGGCAACATCCAAGGAGCAGCGAAATCGACGTTTCGCTTCTCCTTGGATGCTGCCTGAACTGCTGTGCTATTCCAGCACCACTAATCCAGAATCTGGCTTCCAGCATCTGCAGTCATTGTTTTTCCCACATAAAGTTTTGCCTGGGTTTTACCCAGAGACAAAATTTTCCATCTAATATTAGGCTATGGATGACTTTATGTTTCATTTTATGTTGTACACGCAGTTATTTATTACTTGATATAATGTTGTGCTTGCTTGTTCACTCTCTTAGCTATTTATCTTTATTGACAATTGGCATTAAGTACATGACACAATCTCAGTTTTTCTTTTGATGTTGTGTAGCTAAGCATAAAGCTACTGCCCTGGAGAGTTTGCTGCTGCCTTGGTATTGTATATTCACAACAGTGCCTTCTATCATTAGCATTAATTACTCAAAAATATGACCTTGTCATAATTAGTGTTCCTTTTGAGTTGTTGACAAGACTTGCCTGTCGTTTAAACCTTGTGGCTGTATTGGTAAAAGGTGCATGCTTGTCACAGGGGATATTTCATAGTTTTCGGTATAAGTTATAGCAAATGTCTATGATTATTTCCAATCAGTATTGAGGAGCAACCCATCATTACATACAGAAGTGAAATTGAGGTATGCAAGTATTTTAACAGAATAAATGTAAATACAGTTTTCCAACAAAGTTCAGGGCTTGTGCAGTTGGTGCTATGACACAAGAGTTTAATAATAGAACGTGAGCACTTAGGATGTTGTTTCTTTTGGAAATTAAGGAATAATGATACAGTTCCAAGAAAGAGTGTTTATGCATTTAAGTGATTGTAACGAAGTCAGCCAGGTGGATCACATAAAATGTGAGTTCCCTGATTGGATCAAATTAGCAGCCCCAGTAAGGGAACCCTGGCTGACAGACAACAATAGGAATGTCATACATTCTGTTCATTCTGAGAGCTGGTTCTGAGGATGCTGGATCAGTGCCAAAGATTCTCTACGTTTAAATAAAGGGTGACGTATGATGGAATACTGGCCTCTGTGGAGAGAAAAGCACGTTCCTGAAGAACTTAGCTTGCAACTATCTGATTTGATTTGGGGTAAGCTTTTCTGGTATTATGCCATTTTTTGGGAAATTTGCCTCAGTCAATCCTGCCATCGAAGTCTGGGCCCAATATGTGGAAGATGCTGTAAGTAACAATGAGGTGGATGGAAAACAATGTGTAATCTTCCTGACAGCTTGTGGACCCGTGGATGTTTTATTTATTAGTAGCCTAGCTTTCCCTGAAGTACCAGATACTAAAACCTTTCAAGAATTGACAGATTTCATTAAGAATATTACAACCCCAAATCACTTCTAATTCTGAGATGCTATCGATTGTAGTCAGCAATTTGAGAACCAGAGAAATCCCTGTCAGGATGTTTGACTAGGTCAAGATCACTGTCAGAGGATGTGAATTTGGTTTAAGCCTTTATGAGATGCTGAGAGACTGTATGGTGTGTGGGATTAATAATGTAATCATGCAAAAGCGTCTACTAGCTGAAGCTCAACTGGACTCCAAGCAAGCACTACTATTGGCATTATCATAGGAAAATGCTGCAACTGGAGCATATGGGTTTCTGGGTATTCCAGTGCAAGGGACACCTTCGCCAGTCCAACTGAGCATGGGGGACACCACTTGAGTGAAGGCAATTTCACCGTCTCACTCAGGACATATCCTGAACAGGGAATCTCTAGGTCAGCCCATACCAAAACTCCTAAACAAAGCCAAGCCTTAGATAAATGGTTAAAATGTTCTTCAGGGTGCAAGCAAGCCAGCTATTATAGTTGCAGCTGGTATGCAGACTTGAGACTGCAAAAGATTCCCACTAGTCTGAAATGGAGCAACAGAACTCTAAGGCCATTATCCAAGAGAGTGCACACCTTGGAAAATCCACCTTCTTCTGGTTGAAACAGTTAAATTGCTTTGCAACATTCAAATCCGAATCAATTGAAATAAACATTTGATTAAATGGTCAGCCAGTTCTAATTGATGTCGTTTGAGTGATCACAGAACCAGTCTTTAATAAAATTAATTCTGAACTGCAATCCTTAAGTTTGTGTAAGACCTCGGCTAGACTGAGAACCTTTACAGATTAAGGGTACAACTTTGGTTCTGGACTCTTATGAGAAGCAACTGGTTTAGTAATCACTAATTGTAGTAAAAGGCCTGTGCCCAAGCGTGATGGGGGAAAATTGGTTGAGAAAGATTCACGTAGATCAGCTCAACATTTTTCAATTAGAAAAGTCCTAATTAAATACCTGGAAGTCCTTCAGATGGTCTAGGGACTATCAAAGGAGCCAAGGCCACCTTGAATGTTGACCAGGAAATGATTCCATGATTCTGCAAGACCCACCCAGTGCCATTGCCTTATGGGCAAAAGTAAAGGCAGAAATCAGAGGATTTATATGCAAAGCTGGCAGGGGGGAACTGTTCTTCATGAAGCTGGACACGAGGTATGCGTTCTTGCAATTGAGGTTGGATAAGAATTCCCTGAGTTATGCTACAATTAATACCCATAATGGCTTGTACCAATATATGAGACTGCCATTTGGGGTGTCATTGGGCTGTATGACTTTTCGGCAGATGATGGAGAACATTATACAATGTCTATTCCAGGTCACCATTGATCTAGATGACATGCTAATAACAGGGAAGCCCAATAAAGAGCACCTAGAGAACTTGAACATAGTCTTGAGACATTTCTCTCAGGTGGCCATATGCCTTCGGAGGGAAAAATGTATGCTGCAGGCACCCTGAATGACCTACTTAAGCCACAGAGTCAACAAGTCCAGGTTATACACTTTGGAAGATAAAGTGAGCATGATCAAAGGTGTCCCGGTTCCCAAATTTGTACCAGAACTTAGATCATTCCTTGGGCTGGTGAATTATGACAGAAAGTTCGAACATAATCTGACCTCCATCTTGGCATCTTTGTATCAACTCTTAAAAAAAATCAGCCTTGAAAATACGTGTGTGGCCAAGCCATAGCTTTCAGGGAATTGAAGAAACAGCAATCATCCCCAAGAGTATTGGCACACTATGATCCCAAGCAAGACCTGGTACTGACATGTGATGCCTCCCCATATTCGCTTTGGAATATTAGCTCATAGGTGGCACAATGGAGAGGAACACCCAACAATGTATACCTTTGGCCAATGCAGAATGAAAAGGAGAATGGAGAAGGAATGTTTGGTGGCCATATTTGGAGCCAGGATGTTCCACTAATACCTTATCAGGAGGTCAAGTAGCAATTGCAGATACATTGAGCTGCCTCCCATTGGCAGATACACCATCCATGGTACCACTACTCGAAGAGTCCATGCTGGTTTTAAATTTTCTGGACAAGCTTCTAGTCACAGCTGACAACATCAGACTTTGGGCAGAAAGATCCTGTCCTGGCAAAACTGAAACAGCTGGTGGTGATAGGGGGAGAGCAAAGAGCCTTCACAACCTGTACTGAGAGTTTTTGGACCCAGAAAGACAGGATTGCAGTAGAGGATGGCAACTTATTAGAGGACAAGAGTAATTTTACCAAGCAAATGCCACTGCGCTCATCTTTTGCAATATATAGACTTCTGACGTGTTGGTCACAGATAACAGAATTTCATTTACCAGAAGGGAATTTAAGAATTTTCTGAAGTTGAATGTATTTGACATGGAAGGATGCTCCATACCATCCATCATCCAATGGTCAGGCAGAAAGAGCAGTCCAAATTTTGAAGGCAAATTTAAAGAAACTGCCTACAGCTTCACTAGATACCAAACTGTCCCAGTTCCTGTTTAATTATAGGACCACCCCTCATGCAGCTACAAGGAAAGCATCAGGAACACAATGCCGGACACTAGGCTCTGCTAAGTGACAAACAGTTTACTTCAGGAGATGAAGTTTGGTGTAGGAAGCATAGGAATGGTCCTCCTTGGGTAAGAGATATGGTCCACGCGAGGTCAGGTCCAGTGATGTGTAAAGTTCAGGTTGGTGCAATAGTCCTGAACTAGCACGTGGACCATGTGAAAGGTGCAAGTGCTGTGGAATCAAAACATGCTTAACAGCCTTTCTGAATGTTCCAGAACCCATGTGTCCTCCGTTTCCGTCAACAATTGAAGTTACTTCAGGATCTGAGATGGACATGGCAGGTGTTACTACCTCAAAGCCTTTGTCATCTGAAGAAGGGAATTAATTCCTTACGAGATCCTCCAGGCACAAGAGACAAGTTACTGTGTGTTACACACTTCCTGTATCAGGATCTGAGTTGGAGGAAATTGTACTGAGAGGAGCTACAAACAAAATGAACTGGCTTTTGCTGTCAGAATCAGAGGGGGAGGAATGTAATGATTATAACAAGGCCAGCCAGGTAGACCTCATAGAACATGAGTTCCCTAATTGGGGCTGTTTATCTAGTCCAATCAGGGAGCCCTGTCTGGCAGATAAACAGGAGTGTCAGGGCTTCTGTTCACTCTGAGAGAGCTGGATCAGTGTCAATAACTCTCCACATTAAATAAAGGATGATCTTGTGACAGGATTCTGGCCTCTGTGAAGTTATTTCAGTATTAAGGTGTTGGGAGTGAGTGATTTAAGGGAAGAGTGAGAGTGTTGAAGCATGAGCCTTGGTGGGAGTGCAGAAGCAGGATATGTTACTACAGAGAACAGAGAAATGTTACCACACTTACTGTGGCAAAGTGGAAAAGGGCATTCACCTTCTTACCTGCATTGCTGTTGCTTCTTGGTACCATAAAGACCTACTGACAAATGATTTATAAAGCTTTAGTGTAACTATTCTTTTATGTTTGATACCTCTACTTACAAAGCCTGGGAGAAGTTTGAAAGACTTCTATTTTAAAAGACTTATGAAGTTCTACTGTCACTTTAAACACATAAACAATAATGGAGGTGGTTCCAAAAAGCAACTTGTTTTCATGGTTTGTGAGGAAACATTTTCCTGCCCCTGTGGCTGGATGTGTAGGAGTAGATAGATGTTGAAGGAATGATAAATGAAAAATGTAGCTCATATACGTTCACAAACTATGTCCAAGTAATAGTTCAACTATGGCAAAGTTCCATTTATGAACAATGAAAACAAAAGACGGGACTTCCATTGAAAGACTGTGGCAGTAAATGTGAGGTACACAAAAAAACCCATACATTAACACACAAACCTCATGAATTTCTTTGACTCCTTTGGAACTACTCTTCCTTTCCCAAGCTGTAAGTGTCCCCAAAGGAGATTTCATTCTGGAAACTTTGGTTGCTGAAAGCACAAAGGTAGCTGAAAACTAAGTGATTACCCGAGAGTGGAATCTTCCAGTACAAACAATCAGGTCTAAACAAAAAATAAATTCACTCATAAAAACTGAATATGATTATATATATATAAGTGAAAGTAGGATTTTGTAATTCTCATGCCACATCAATGTGGCTTATGTCAGCAACAGAGCCTCATAAAATTATAATATATTGATCTCACAAGACAAGGGGGATTATAAGCACAGGCATACAAGCAGGAACGCTTTGTTGAAGTATCTAAGCAGAAATCTATCAGGAAATGCTTTGATCAACGTAGATAGTTTTCTAATTAAAATTTATTTGCATGTTAAATTCTTCTAAACTCCTGCTGATTCAATTGACCATTCACTGAACAAATGGAATAGACGTGGTTGTAATTAATACAGTGACGTACCATCAGCATTTTAGTTTGTCACAGCTAGTTTGAGTTTCCAGCTGATGTTTTGATTTTCAGCCAAACTGACAACTTAGTCAGACCAATTAAAGTGGCATGCTTTTTTTTTAATAAATTTTTTTAAATGTAGTGGAACCCCATGATTATCTTGGAGCTTTCATATGTTCCATGTAGATATCCTACACTTCACACTGTAGTCAGAAAGTGAGCATGGATCATGGATGTAATTTGTACTACAAAGAGTATTTAGGTGAAGTCTACTGAAGATAGGATGAAAGTAAGACACTTACAGGTTGCATGTATTTTGAAGTATGTGATTTCATGATGAATGACCTGAATGAGCAGAAATGAACAAACGTGATATATATTGATATTGAGCACATTTACTGCTGGAATAGCACAAGGCAATGTTTTGCTGCTTGTATAATTAGCTCAGCGATCTGAAAACTGCCCATTTGAAGTATCTTTATTTTGGAAGCTTCCTGCTTCACCTTCAGCTGTTCCAAGATCATGGATGTACCCACTGCATTGACCAGTCCTGAAGAAGGGTTACACCTGAAACATTGACTTCTCCAACTCCTGGTGCTGCTTGGCTTGCTGTGTTCTTTCAGCCTCCTGCCTGTCTTTTTTGGATTCTGGCATCTGCAGTCTTTTTGTCTCTAACCTCCTTCTGCCAGTCATACTACACTGCTGTCTTCTGGAAAGAATGCCTTGAAATGCAAATTAGGAAATCCCACTTTGCATTCACAAGGATATTTTACTCAGCTCCAGACTCTGAACAAATATATAACGGAATCTAATACTTAGCCAGCAGAATTTAGTTTGGCTTAGTGTAGAAATCAGTCTTTAGCTGTCACAAAATTTTAAAACCCTGATCATTGTCATTATTTTAACCATGTGAAAAAGTGAACTTATTCAAAATGGATATAAAATTAATTAAACATGGTAACAATATTTAACTATTAAAAGAATTTTCGGATATCTATCTTAATTGCCTGTAAGAGATTTATTGTACTGCATCTAATATTGCTATGAAAGATAGGTTTAACTGTTTATAAATAGTTCTCAATCCACAACAAAGTTCCTTTTAATATACTCTTTGTCCCTCCCTCTATCTTTAGATATCACCGCACTCATATAAAGATGACTTTTGAAGTGGAGGCTAACATAGTAAAATTTTACAAAGAGCAAATAAGACAACTGACAGCTTTTAAAACAAGAAGAGGAGAGCTAGAGCAGAGGATTTAAGCACTGGGTTCAAGCAATGTAGGAGCTGCAGTGGGGGTGTAGCTGATATTTAGTTTTTGTCTTATATGTATGTTCGAATATGAAACCTCTGTAATTTCATTCTAATCGCTATAGATACTTTATCTCTGACTATGCACTTTTATTTGATATCCTTTGGTCTTTTTTGCAGGCACACATACAATTCTTCTGTCTTATCTGATTTAAAATGGCCCATTTATATTCATTTCCAGTCAAATTGACAAAGGGTGCTGACTTTGCAAATTTAATGATGATGAAACTGTTATTGCTTGCTGTCAATACACTGTAAAACTGACAGCAACTTGTGGCATTTGCCTTGTACGGTTAATTCTCCGCCCCTCCAATGAGTGTGTTGTTGAAGTCCGAGAGAATGAAGATCAAATAAAACATATTGGCTTGATGTGAACATTCACATTTTACGCTCTATTCCCATTGTTCAACATGGTGAATAATGTGTGACATCGTTTTTAATGGAATACCAGGTATAATTATTTTTGAACAGCCTATCCCTGGAAAAACTATTTTTATCTTTACAGAACATTCGATTTCTTGTAATAACAATTACTAAAGTTTGTTAACAACATTGAACTTCTATGTGTAATTTCATGTAAATTTCCTGTTTTTTTTAAATTTCTGTAAAATTATTTTTAAAAAAATAAATGAATAACCTATTACTTCCTCGTTTGCTATTGGTTGGAATTATTCAATATGATTAGCTGCTAATCCTGATTGATGACATCACTGCTGCTGGATGCCAGTGATTGATGACTACTTAAAGATGAAGTTAAAAATCACACAATAACAGTTTACAGGCCAACAGGTTTATTTGGGAGCATGAGCTTTTGGGGCACCGTTCCTTCACCAGGTGATTTCATTAGGTCACAACAATCTGATGAAGGAGCGGCACTCCAAAAGCTAGTGCTCCCAAATAAACCTGCTGACTATAACGTGGTGTTGTGTGATTTTTAACTTTGCTCACCCCAGTCCAACACCTGCACTTCCAAGTCATATTTGAAGATGATCTTTGGTCATGCCAAAGATTAACCAAATGTATTAATTGCTAAAGGAATAGAGTATAAAAGTAGGGAAATGTTGCTGCAACTCTCCAAGGCATCAGTGCACCTGAAATATTGTATAATCTTGGTTGCCTTACTTGAGGAGGGATGTAGTTACATTTGAGATAGTTCAGAGTAAGTTCACTAGATTGATTCCAGAGATGAGGAGTTTGTCTTATGAAGAGAGATTGAGCAGTTTTAGGCCTACACTCTCTGGAGTTTAGAAGAATGAAAGGAGATCTATTCAAGATGCTCAAGTAAATTTATAAAGGAGGCATAGAAAGACTCTTTCCGTGTGTGGCAATCTAGAACAAGAGGTCATAATTCTAGGATAAGGGGAATTGGATTTAAAACAGAAATGCGAAAGTATTTCTCTCAAAGAGTCATGAATCTGTGGAGTTCACTACCCCACAGTGTGCTGGATATTAGGACAGTGAAGAAATCCAAGACAGATTTTTAATTAGTAATGGGTTGAAGGATTATGAAGAGTGGGCAGGTAAGCAGAATTGAAGCCGAGATGAGATCAGCCACGATCATATCAAAAGGCAGAGCAGGCTTGAGGGGATCAATTGCCTACTCTTGCTCCTAGTTCTTATTTTCTTATGTATTTGGTTTGTTGGAGGAAATTTAGTTTGATGGACTAAGTAGCAATTTTTGTTCTATTGTCCCTATTTCTATGAATTGTATTTGTAATTTAAATGTGATAGTGACTGTCTACAAAATACTTCTTTCCAGATTGTGCTACCAGTCTGAGGAAGGGGTATTTTCTGTTTATTGAATATGCATTCATGCTATGTTCTTTCTATAAATATGATGCCCTATACAGTTGTGTAATTTCAGAAAGTATTTTTCATATTTCACTGATAATATTTGTACATATTTGAATTAGTGGGATATCTGTTTTTTCTTTGAAAATGCACTTAAAAACAATGTTTGAACTCATAACTGTTAAAAACTCACATTGCACAATAATTTAATTAGTAGTCACATTGCTTCCAGCTGCTGAGGAGCCAAAGCACAAAGGAATGCTGTGCATCATTAAAAAATGTCTTTTTTTTTCTTTACTTAATTGGGTTTTAATGTATAGTGTGAATATAATACATTACAAACTACTACAAGTGGCACTGACAATAGAACTTTATAAATATTGGACCCAAAAAACCCACAGAGTATCCTTCATGTACACATTTATTTTTACTTTACTGGTAGGTTTTATACATTTTTGTTTGTGGATGTTGGACCACATGTTCTCCAACTACCACAACATCTAGTTTCTACACATTACAAAAAGACGGATTTTTCAAGTAACCCTGATGTGCTTCCTGCCTAAATAACCATTCCTCCGTTGCCTCTCCTGTCATTTTGGTTTCAAGGCCAAATGTGGCAATAAATAACTGAGTTACCTTTTCACGCTTATGATTGTATGTCTTGCCAATAATACCTATTACTGCACAAGTTTAACCCTTAATAGACAAAAAGTAAAACTGTGTGTCTTTGATATCACTGTACTTCTCCTAATGAATACTTATCATGTATGACCATGACATAATTTATAGAACTATAAGAATTTAACTGATATTGTGTTTATTTTCCAATTCAGTGTGTCCAAAAATCCATATGTCTTACAACCACCCTTTAGAGTTAGTACCAGATGTTTTTGAATATTAAAATTGGACATTAATTAACAAGTGAGAACAGTTTAAATCCCTGAGAATGGCAATAACATTGGTCTTATGACAGGATTATAATAATTTACATAATTTATGCAAATACATACAAAATTCTTAGCCTTTTTAAACATTTACTTAACAAGAACAGCTGACTATCTAATGGGGAACGGCTTTCAGCTTTGCGATGTCCTGCCACCCAACACCCTAGCCCCTGGTGAAGAAGTGGATGTGGCATTTCTGACCAGGGGTTTCTGGTTTTCAAACATGATGTCATGATGCATTTGGCAACTGATAAACCCAGGTCCTAAGTGTTTGGATATTTGAAGTTTGGAAGGCTGAGCTTACTTTTCATCTTAGAGCTAGAGCTTGGCCATCTGTTTGTCCAATGGGATAAATGCTCATTAATGGTCAGAGAACTGTGCTGGAATAATGATGGGAGACAGCTGGAATTAGTTAGGAAAGCACATTGCTTGTGGGCAACAAATCAATGAGATAGATTGTTATAGCTGAACTAGTCTTTGTAACATGCTAAAGATAAAGGGCATTTTAAATTTTAGGAGTCACTGGTATGTTCTTAATGATTGCATTCCTCTAACTGTTTTACAGGCTATTTTCTCAGAGAAACCAAGTTCTAAACCAGGGTAAATAACCTGCAGTAATTATCTGTTTTGCAAGTGTTTGAGGAAAAGGATGATGAAAGATTTTCGCTAGCTAGCTCTATGAATGCACTGGCTCCAATTATTTATCCTTGGTCTAACAAATAGGCAATATATGGAGAGCCTTGGATCATCATAGAAAAGTATTTTTAACTTGAAGTCAAGAATCGCAAGCTGACATAATATTAGATTGCGTCATTAGTCGAGGCCAGCTGTTTTCTCTGTGACAGTTGTACTGAACTTCTATCTTTTTGATATAGAGGCCTGAGGTCTAAGTGATGCTGCTGTTCTTAATGAGGCCACTGTCTTGCTTTGTATAAGGTAGGTCACTGATGCTTTACTTTCAATGACAGATTGCCTTCTATGTCTCATAATACAAAGGGAGCAGCAACAGAAAGCACAGATGGATGGATTTTCAGATTATAACTGGCTCCTCCAGGGGCCTGGAAGTAAGAGGTTACATGCATATTAAAATCTTCTGCAACAGCAAAATCTGTATTTTCAGGAGTAATGGAGATTCTAACTACGCAACTCATGGACAGAAAACTGGGCCTTTATGTTAATATAAGTATTACAATAATGTAGAATCATCCATTGATGTCTTAGGACCATTTCAGAGAGTCGTGAATATTTGGAATTGGTGAAATGAGCAAATAAAATGTTGAATTTAATTAAGAGTTGGATGGGTGTTTGATGGGGAAATTACTTGCAGGATATTAGTGGTGAACAGTGCATGCTGAGCTCTAGAGCAAAGTGATGTTTGTGGATTTACTCGGGTTGCTAACCTTGAGGGCATTGTACCCCAGGGCATGCTTCCTGATTTGCCTCCTACTCCTTACATTGCAGGTTCATTACCATGCAGATAAGGAGAGCAAGGGTGACTGAGTGGCTACTGAAAACTATGTAGAGAAGCCAGATCGGACTTGTATAACTGGTGGGAGATTATATGGATCAATCTGATCCATATAATTGGGGCTGTCTGTTTCTCAATGTGATCAAGAAAGCAAGATATCAATTTTAAAGTCAGAATTAAAATTCCCTGGTCTCATGCTATCTTCATTCTTCCCTTGTCCTGATACCTCTTCCACATGATTCATTTTGGATATTGTCACAGTCTCAGTGAATGCTGTAACAAATTGGCTGGTACTTGCTGCTTTAAACCAAAAAGCCTGTTGAAACAGGTCAAAGTCATCTCACTTAAGATCCATGAGAGGGAGAGAACAACCTTCAGTCAGTTGTGTACTTGAACTCCGGTGATAATGATGACTTTGAAACACACTAAATGGCAGAATACACTCATCATATTTTTGTTTGTTTCCCATTTTTTACAGCTTTTAATAACCAGAAAATGGTTGCAACATGGACAGAGGCTGTTTGACCTTACCTCCTTTGTAGCGGCTTACCTACTCCCATTTCCCTGATTTTTTTTCTCATAATTGTGCAACTGTTTCTTTTTTAGCTAAATATCCAATTCTCTTTGTGTACTTTGAATCTGCCTCCTCCATACTGTCAGCCAGTGAATTCCTGATCCCAATGACAAACTGTTAAAGGCTTTTCCTTATTTCACAGTTGCTTCTTTTATTACTCACCTTAAATCTCTGCAGTCTGTCAACAGAAAAAAATTCTCCATGGCTAATCTGTTCAGGTCTCACATGATTTTAAATATCTCTACCAAATCAATGTAACTACTGTAACTAATGTTGCTCATCACTTGAAATATTCCTGTGAAAATTTTCTGCACCCTCTTTGATGTCACCACATCCTTCTTAATGCGTGGAGCTCAGTCACAACGCTTGGGTTAAAGACAAGCTAATGTTTCATATAGGTTCCTCATAAATTATTTACGTTTGCATACTATGCTTTTACTTATAAGGCCCAGTATCCCAAATGCTTTGTTAATCATTCTTCACACCGGCCCTGCAACCATCAGTGATTTGGTACACATTTACCTCTGTTGCCTCTACTTCTGCATACCCCGTTAAGAATTATAGCCTTTGTTATTTTTAATTGCATCTCCCCACTCTTTCTCTCAAAATTTAATAATTTCACTATTCTCTATATTAGGCATCATTTACCACTTGGCCAACAATTTCACTAGTCTGTCCACATCATTTGGAGTTTAGCAGTATCCTCCTCATCATTCACAATAGTTTCATATTTTGTGTCATTCTCAAATTTGGATATTATCCCCTGTATAGGATACATTCCTGAAGAAGGGCTCGTGCCTGAAACATCGATTCTCCTGCTCCTTGGATGCTGCCTGACCTGCTGCACTTTTCCAACAACACATTTTCAGCTCTTTTCCCCTGTATACCCAAGTACAGGTTATTATTGATCAGGAAAAGCAGTGGTCCTTACTAATACAACAGGAACATCAACACATATTGTCCTCTTGTCCAGAAAGCGACTGTTCCCAAGGATGATCAGACTAAAACCTTAACTCTGACTTCCCTTCGCAGATGCTGCCGGAGCTGCTGAGCTTTTCCAGCAACTTTCATTTTTGTATTCTCTCTTTTCTGTCATTCTACCACTTTTTTACACCCTATCTATTCTGTTGCGCAAACTTTGTGAATAAGCTCAGTCTGTGGCATTTTATCACTTGCTTTTACAAGTCACTACATACATTTTAACCTTACTGCACTCATCAAACCTTTCTGTTATCAAAAAACTCAAGCAATTTAGTTAAACATGATTTATCTTAAATTAACCTACATAGGTCTTTCTTGATTAATCCATATTTATCAAAGAGCCTGTTAATTTTGTCTTAGACGATTGGTTCTAAAGATTTTCCTAACTCTTGAGGTTGAATTAAAACAACTGCGGTTGCTGGAGATCTGAACTGAAAGCTGGTGAATCTCAGCAGGTTTGGCAACATCTGTGGGGAGAAGGCAAAGTTAATGTTTTTGAACCCAGTGACACTTCATCAGAACTGATATTGCAATGACTGGCCCAAAGCTGCTGTGTTCAATCTTACATCCTTTTTTGAACAACGGGGTAACATTTGCCAATATCAAGCATCTGGCCCCACCCGTCCCTTATCTACAAATGGTTGTGAGGTTATGACTCGGACTTACACAGCTCCCATCCTTCATTCCAACGCTATCCCTGGATAGATTTCATCTGGTTCACATTACGATATAATCCATAAACAATAATTGGCATTTTGCCCTATGTGTCAATGCATCTGCGTTTCACAAGAATGATCAGGCTTTTTAGTTGAACTTGCCCTTAACGATCAAATCAAACAGTTGGGGAATTTAAAGCAAGTGCTGAAACCTCCCCAGTTTGGAGGGCAAGCCTGAAGCAGTTAGTCAGTTCATCCTGTCATTGGTTGTGGATAGTATTTGGATGTAAAATTGTAAAATGTGCTGAAGTTTTCTGAGGTTCACAATTAATATTTCTCCATATATAAGAAAATGCCAACTTGAAGTTTTCTTTCCACAAAAGGACATTTGCATGGTGTCTTCTTTGAAAATTCATTTTCTCCATCATTTAAAATGATAAGCTGATTCAAATGTGGGAGTTCCTCTTTCAGCATCCCTGTTACTACATTTGCTGAATTGCCCGATTTGAAAAATACCACAGCACAGATGGCTCAGAATGATGGCTAGGTTTCCCAATGATTAATGACAATTCATACTGAAATTCTCCTATTTATAATTTTACTACCGTGTCATGTTAGTGAGAGCACTGGCTGATTTTTAGGTAAGTTATAAGATTAATTCTGTAGCAAAAGCATTGTGTTTTTCTGTTATATGTTTGCAGTGGAGACTGCTTTGTTTCTACGCAGTAATCACATGAGTCCACAGCAGAAGTATTGGAGTGGGAATGGGAAAGGGAAATATGCTGTGATTACTAACAATCATATGTAGAAATGAAAATTTCAAGACTGGAGATTATCAGTCGACCCACCAAGAACATAAAATTCAGTTACTTCTGTCTATTTCTGTCAAATCACATTTCTTGTTGGCACATAACAATACTTTTCTTGTTCAAACTTTTTTGGATGGTCAAAAGAACCATAACAAGCTTAAAATTGCTGTTCCTACCAATGACAGATGAAAGTTTAAGGCATCTCTGACATTTCTCTCAAGTTATTAGGAGTCTTTTATATTGTTTACTTTGGTCTAAAACCTCCAATCAAATAACAGACAGGCTATCCCAAAAAATATGCAAGTCATTGCCCATTATATTGATGTTTCAAAAATCTGAAATGTATAAATCACTAGCAAGTTGATTAGAATAGAAAAACAGATAAACGTCTAGAATTCCATTTCTGTCTCACCACAGTGAGTAAGGGCAGCTTGCAATACAATTCTAGGGTCTTAAATACAGTTAGTCAGCTGCCTGACATTACTAGGGTTGGGATCCATTTTGTGACAGTCTACAGAGCTGATAAGTGGTAAATGCAGTTCAACCTGGAAAAGTGTGAAGTGATTCATTTTGGAAGGTCAAATTTGAATGCAGATTACCGGGTTAAAGACAGGATTCTTGGCAGCGTGGAAGAACAGAGGGATCTTGCGGTTCACATCCATAGATCCCTCAAAGTTGCAATCCAAGTTGATAGGGTTGTTAAGAAGGCGTATGGTGTGTTGGCTTTCATTAATGGGGGAATGAGTTTAAGAACCGTGAGGTTATACTGCAGCTCGACTATTGTGTTAAGTTCTGGTCACCTGATTATAGGAAAGATGTGGAAGCTTTAGAGAGAGTGCAGAGGTGATTTCCAGGATGTTGCCTGGACTGGAGAGCATTTTATAGGAAGAAAAGTTGAGGGAGCTAGGGCTTTTCTCATTGGAGCAAAGAACGATGAGAGGTGACTTAATAGAGATCTACAAGATGATGAGGACATCGATAGAGTGGATAGCCAGAGACTGTTTTCCAGGGCGGAAATGGCTATCAGGAGGGGCATAATTTTAAGGTGATTGGAGGAAGGTTTAGAGGAGATGTCAGAGGTAGGTTTTTTACCCAGAGAGTCGTGGGTGCATGGAATGTACTGCTAGCAGTGGTAGTGGAGTCAGATACATTAGGGACATTTAAATGACTTTTGGCATGTGGAAAATAGTACAATGAAGGTTATGTAGGTTAGTCTGACCTTAGAGCCGGATGAAAGGTCGGCACATTGTAGGCCGAAGGGCCTATACTGTGCTGTCCTGTTCTATGTTCTACTGTACATGGCATGGCATAAAGTGTGGAGATGAACAGTTAACTAAATAGGTTGGGTGGGAACGTGTTGAAAATTAAAGCCGACATGTTTGACCGACATAGCAAAGAAGAAGATTTGGGTTCACTGAGATAGAAAGGCTGAATCAGTGACTCACTGACAAATGCAAATGCTATGTCCTTCCATCATGAAATAGCAAGAACACAATGGCTGGCTCAGCTGTTAGTGCTGGCATGGGATGGGGAAAATTGGTGAGTTGTTTCGGAGTGAGTGAGTAGGAAGTGTAGAATCCTTGCAGAGTGATTGATTTAGGCGGATTAGCTGGGTCAGATCAATTGAGGGTAGATATTGTATGCAATGGTGGGGAATAGTAGACCATGAGCCTTCGTGGGAAATGAGTGTAGGTAAAGTGAGTGTGAAGCAGCAGAGAGGAGATGGTACCACCCACCCTTGTGGAGCAGAGAAGGACATTGACCTTTCTCCCTGCAATGCTGCAGGTTCCTCTGAGTCTGCAGTAATTCACAAGAATTGTGCAGAGCAGCACCAGGCTGATGCATTGGTGCACAAATGCATTTTAAGTTCTGTCTTTGTACATAGCTAATGAGGCAATTTTCAGAAAATATCGTGAGAATTTCTGTTCAAGCTCACTGCGAGTAAACCTTAATGAAACTCGACAAAATTGACAGGATGTTGATTTCCAGTAAAACAATCCAGTTGATTTCTGTTTGTGTAACTACAATGGATCTCTTTGTTAACATTCCCCCAGGACTATCATTATGATGTCATTAATGCTTGCTTTATTTCAAAAGAAACAGTTATCTCAACAGGTAATTTTGACTTCACAGTTTGCATGACAATTGCTTGGTAAAATTGGCAATTAATTGTTTTTATAAGATATTAACCACTGGAGATGTAAATACTTGGAATGGGTCTTATGAATGTTTTGTTTCATAATCAAGTGTGTAGAAATGAGAGCTGTATTGGTTTTAGATTTGTTTTTATCTTTATATGATTCCCGAGGTCTGCCTGTGTTGGGTATTGGGTGAATGGCCTATATAGTCTTTGAAGAGCCTTGGGAATGAGTGAGGAGCATATGTTTTCATTGAGTTGAAATGGGAGGAATGAGAGGCAATTGCTGGGGTGGGTATGTGAGGGTACAAAGAATGAAGGGTTAGAAGTACTAACAGTTTCTAAAATAACTGAGACAAAGACCAAAAGAATCAGGGATATTCCAACCAGCCCACCCAAGGCTATTTATGTTCTGCTTCTGGGATGGGGGTGGGGGGTCCACCTCCATCTGACACTCACCAACCTGGAGTGAAAATTGCACAAATCAGAACATCTTTTACTGAGGTCAGTCAGGCAAGCTGGGAAACTTCCCAATTGAAGTTGTCCAACTCTGTGCCCAAAATAAGGTCATTATGATACAGAAGGTGACTCTTCTATTCTCTGTACAGAAAATCCAATCAGTTGAATTTATCTGCTGTTAGTCAATGGGCCTTGAACCTTATTGCCCTCAAGTATCTATCCAATTTCCTTTTAAAATCCTTGTCTTGCCTTCCTTACCCTCAGAGGCAGTGAGATCCAGGTCATTATCAATTGGAGTGCTAAAGAAGATTTTTCCATGCACCACCCCATACCTATTGTCCAAAACCTGAAATCTAAATGCATTGGCCCTTGTACCATCGGCTAATGAATGGCATTTTTTATTTCCAGTTTAACTAAAACTGCCAAAGCCTCACACCCTTCTACCAGATCTCCCCTCAACCTCTTTGCTGTAAGCTGCACACCCCCAGCTTCTCCAACCTAACCTTGCATTAAAAATCTCTCATCTCTGAAACCATTCTGGTAAATCTCCCCAAAACTCACCTGTGGATTTGCACTGCTTTGTTAATTTGGTGACCAGTGCAGGGGAGCTTACTGTACAGCGGTCTAATCAGTGCTTTGCTGTTGAGAACTGTGCAATCAATGGTTTTAAGGAAGACTGCCTCTTGAGCTATTTTCACTCTTTGCCAAGATCGTGTGCTGTAATATTGATTTTGTGCAAGCACGGATAACAGGGGAAGCAGAGTCCGGATGACTGGGCTATAGAAAGCATTTCTTCAATTCTTCCATACAAATCTGACAATAAAGAGTGGACAGCAGTATTAATTGTTTTATTTCAATAAGACTCTTGTGAGGCAGGTTTTAACCAGTGGACATTAATTTGGTTCATAACTCCTTGTAATACTTATTTATATTTTAGTGATTTTCCTACAACTCAGAAAACCTCATGACTTTGGATTCAGGACCAGCATAAATGCAATATGAGCAAGTTCAATGCACTACTGTTTGGGATTTGTCACATATTCTCCTCATTATCAAGGTCTTCATAACATTGCCTGGCTCTACCTTGGTCCATCTGCTATTAAAATCCTTAACCATACCTTATCATAACTAGACTTGAATATAAAAGTGTCTTTCTGCACAATCTCCCATTTTCCACCTCCATAAACATTCCAAAATCTTGAGTGATAACAAATATAATCTGTATTACTTCTACCCTACAAAAAAAATCTACTGATCTCTGGGATAGCCGTCTCAGTCTAAATTAGTCTAATAGTTAGAGTAATACAGATGCCACATGTTCAAACACTTAATGCAACAACCAGTTTGTTCTATTGTTACACAGAAGAGTTTCCATTGTGTGACAAACTTTAAAATACTACTTTGTAAAATGATCATGACAGGTATTATAAAAAAAATGGGAAAATATAAAAGCACATAAATCTTTTGTTGATTATTGTCTTTTTGTGAACAAGATGCAGAAATGCCTCAGTAATCTTTAGATTGTTAACCTGATGCTTTGTATGCCTAATACTTTGATAAACCAATTACTGCATCATGAAAGTGTAAGATTTATTATAGAATTTAACAGCTAGATATACAGTAGGGGGGAAATTGTTTTTTCTGTTAAATGACTTTTCAAAAATGCTCTAGAATTTGTAAAGGAAGATGGATTTAATGTTGACAACATTGAAATTTAAAGACAAATTGCCCCCTTTGAAGTATGATTTATCTCACAATGCTTTATGTTTTGCCCTTAACACACTTCAAAATCATTTGTATATCTTCTGTATTTTTCTGTCATGTCAGTGCCTGAAATACATACAGGATCCTTCTCCTCCAGTATAGTTTGACAATCCAGGATGCAATCTTCTCTGTTTGTCACCAAAGATAGTCAGTGATCATCTGCTGGGAATCAGGATTTGTATGTGCCAGTTCACATGAACTAATTGTTTTCTGTTCTTGGGTCTGAGCTCCTTCTTCTAGAAATAGAACCAGTCAACTATCCTGAAGTCTCTGGGAAGTTCCTTGACAAAATGTGTTCATAATTTGAGACAGCAGTTTTATCTGCATTTCTGAAGCTCTATTATACAATTGTATTACAAAGTTTGAGTTTTTATTGCAAATTGAACCTAAATAAAAAGTGAGGTTAATTGTTTTTGCAAAATATATGACAGCTAGATTTTGTAAAAGCAAAATAATGGTTGATAATGAGTGCCAAATAAGATAAACGTTGCTCAGATCTGCACCACAAAGCGAAGTTTTTCAATCCCATTACTCTGTGATAATATTTATTGATGCTTGAGGTTATATCAATCCTATTTACACCATCTCAACCTTTCACATCCCTTTGTAGTCCCTTTCTCCCATGGCTGTGTTTTGTTTACTGTTGAAAAAATTTAAGTTCACTTCTTTTCATTGGTGCTGAGTACCACATGCTAACCACTTGAAATAAAGAATTTTCTCTTGAATTCCATATTTGACTTCATTGTTGGATTCCCTTACAAGAGGAAATACTCTCTACTCTCTATCCTATCCAAACCATTCAAATGTTGAAAGTCTTGGTCAGGTCTCATGCTATTGCCCTCTGTTAAGAGGTAAAGCTTCAGGTCGATTGACCTTTCCTAATGGCAATGATTCCATTTATTTTGACACAACAGTCTTTGAGGTTGTACAAAAGTAGGTATACAAACAACATTTAAATGGACATAGACAAGTTACAGGGACAACATTTACTCAAATAGGACAACAAGAGAAAAATATTTGTTTAATTGCTGGTAGCTGAATTGTAAGTATTAGTTTGCACCCTGGAGCATTTTACCATTAAAATTGTAATACCAGAAACCGGAGCAAAGTTAGGAATAAATGAGAAGGTAATTGGGATGCCAGTGAACTTTGAAACTTCACAAGTAAATGGGAATGAATGTAAGTGAAAAAGGTATCCAAAGATTGATCCCTGTGTTATTTCAATTGCAATATGTCTAAGATCTGATGGAGATCCTTGTCATTTAGATATGAAATGCATTCCTATAGCATGACATTATTAAAGCTATCATTTCAAAAGACAGTTATAGAAGGCTATAAAAATCACTGTCAAACATTTTCCTTTCATATTGTGAAGAATCCTCCAATAAAGATTTATCTTTGTCAAGGGTTTGAAATATTGCATCTAAATTCTAATAATGGTGATGTTGTAGAATGACACGATACAAAGTTAATTGTGCACATTTAAATTCTTGTTGTGAAGTTTTTTTTTTACAGGGTTTTCAAAAAATCGTGATAACTAACACAAAAAAAGGATTCTTTTTCAAGCAGACATAAGGGAAAAAAAAAGTATACTTCCTTGATGTTCACTTGTGTGGATCTGTAATAGGCATTTAGGGCACATTTGATGTGGAAAGAGAGGGAGCAAGTTACCCAGGTTTGATGGCAATGAGAAGACCGAAATGAGGTCTCTTTATAAGTATGAGGCAATGCAAATGTTCCTGAAGAAGGGCTTATACCCGAAACGTCGAATCTCCTGGTCCATGGATGCTGCCTGACCTGCTGCACTTTTCCAGCAACACATTTTCAGCTCTGATCTCCAGCATCTGCAGTCCTCACTTTCTCCACAATACATATGTTAACACAAGCACTGCTTCAGTTTCAATTTTGGAGCAACAAAAATGCTGCATCAGATAGCAAAAATACATTATTTCAATATTTTAATTTTTCGCAATTTGGCAAGAAGGGTAAGCAAAGTTAATGTAATGCAGGATTAATGGCAGGCAGGGTTAATCTAATCTACTAATATATCTAGAAATCTCAAATTTCCTGCTCGAGAATTTCCTCTGGAAAGGGCCTTTGTGCATTCTGAAGTCACCATCTAGATTTGCATATGTGCTATTCCCTATTATGTTTCCACTGAGATCAGTCACCTGCCTTTGCTTTATCTCCAGGAGCCATTGCTTCATAGATCTTTTTCCACAATATTGCCCAAGGCCTCATGCACTCCCTTCAATGCTAAACCAAACACACTGACTTCAGTGTCTACAGATGGAATGTTGTTGTACCAACTCTCGCACTGTGATTGCCTATAAAATAACTGTAGCACTTTGCAAGCCCATAAGAAGCAGGAACAGAAATGGGCCATATGGCTCTGTAGATGTCTGTCTATATCTGACTAAGGAATAATTACATACACTCTAGTTGTGCCTAAGCTGAAATAAGCCCAAAAGATTTAAGATATATCCAAATAAATGCAAAGTTTGATGTTTACGAAAGGCAGTGATGTACATACAGTCAGATCCAATTGACCATTAATTAATGGGGTTCCAATTGACTGGAACATTGTCTCCTCCTATGTGCAGTTGAATGTGGACTTCTTGTTCTCACTTGGTGTGTGGTCTGAGAGGTCAAACAAGCTCTTCCCTTATACCTGGCCGTGTGTCGTTTTATGTAAAATTCAATATTTGCCCATTTGATTGGTTTGCAGTTATGTTATTGCTCATGGACAAGCATGTACAATCCTCTACAAGCAACTTCCTGTGCTTTGCCTCAGAGTTCACACTTGTAGCTGAAACAGCCAATTCAGTTCTGTTTCTGCTGTTGAGTAGTTTGGACCACTTTTCCTAATTTCTACCATTACCCTTTACGTAAGGGTCAGGATAAGGAAAAAGATTTCTCCTCTGCAGTTAAGAGACAGAGTGGCATTACAATGCAAAATATCATAATTAATCCACCAATTGCTTATTTTCCATTAGTAATTTATGAGACTCCTTTTCTATAGGATTAGTGCTCACTTTGTTAACACTTTCTTTTTTTAAAATAATTAAGGAAACCCTTATAATCTATATTCCTGTTTAGGGCTAGTTTTCCCTCCCACTATAATTTTTCCCTCATTAATCTTCAGTTGTGCTTTGCTTTTCTTTTATTGTCAAATCTTGGTAGTCACCAAACCTTCATACAATTGTCATGAGATGTCTTCATTCTTGTACCCCAATCCCTCTCCAATTAAGGCCAACTTGCCATTTCTCTTCCTAATTGCTTGCTGAATCTATGTTCCAACTTTTACTGTCTGTGTTCCCTTTATGAACATGTCCAAGTTCTTCTGAACATCAAATTTTATAACTTTCATGTCTTTTTAAAAATGTTCTGCTTTCCTGGTCTAAGTAACTTTACAGTTTCCCATATTATGTTCTATCTATCAACTTGTTCCCATTGACCATATTTCTTTGCAACCTTTCATTTTATTGTTAAGACATGTTATATCTTTGCCATATGACTCACATAGCTTGCAACTAAATGAGGTTCCAGCTTTGCAACTCCACAATTCGCTGACTGCTAACTTTAAAATGCTGTCTTTATTTTTAACTCTGTTCTTCCTCTCTGTTAACCAATCCTCCATAAATGTTAATATATTACCCCTAAACTATGAACCCTTAACTTGTGTATGGACCTTTGGCATAGCATCTTATTGAATTACTTTTGCAAATGCAAGTATACTACATTTACTGAAATCCCTTTGTCCTCAAAAAAAAAAGCTCATTTCTTTATTGGAAAATGATTTTGACTTTGTCTGAAAATATTATGATTATCTAAGTGCAAGTGACCTTGGTATTTAACTAATGATTAATGAAAGTTGCTGAAGTATAGTTGCCTCCATTCTCTCTCCTTCACTTCTTTAGTAGTGGAATTATATTTGCCAACTTCCATTCCACTATGGCTATTCTGAAATCTAGGTAACTTTTGAAAATCATAGCCAGTATATCCATTATATGTGAAGCAGCTTCTTTTAGAACCCTATGATGTGGATTATGAAGTCCTGAAGAACCATGAGCAATAAAGTCTGAGGATATGAAGTTGTCTATATAAATATACATTTTTTTTGTCTTTCCATTTGAAGTGATAACTCAAATGCACCAATTGTGTATTCTATACTGCGATATCTTCCATATAGGGATAATCAAACACTGGATGATTTCTTGGTTGAATGTTTCCTTTCAATCCACTAGTCTGATCTTCTTTTGACCTAACATTTCAACTAATTCTTTAATTTGCACTCTGAACTTTTCTGGTATTGGTTGACCTTTTAAACTACTCTAGCCAAAACCAGCAGACACTATATTTTCTGTTTGTTTCTCAGTTTATTGCTTTCAAGTCTGAACATTCGAGCAAATTAAATTGTTTGAGATCTCTGTTTCTCCTATTTCATTCAACTTGGACTACACCCTTCACGATAATAATATTTTTTCTCTGTCTTTTTACAGCTTTAACTAAGCATTGTGCTTGCCATTTTATTCTTTTGATTGTTTCATGGGGAAAATCTTTATCATGGGCTGTTTACAACCATCTCTGATTTTGAAAAAAAGGCCCTTTAAACTTTTAACATCCAAACCAGAAATCCCAACTGTTCAACATCTGCCTGTTGAAATAGAGTCATAGAGATGTACAGCATGGAAACAGACCCTTCAGTCCAACCCGTCCATGCCGACCAGATATCCCAACCCAATCTAGTCCCACCTGCCAGCACCCGGCCCATATCCCTCCAAACCCTTCCTATTCATATACCCATCCAAATACCTCTTAACTGTTGCAATTGTACCTTTTTTCTGTCAAGTCATAAAGAGGGACTTGTTCATCTTCTATTCCCAGTGCTACAGGTGAAACAATAACTTACCTCCTTGTGTCACATCATCCCGCTTTATATTACAGAATTGTTCCAATGTGGAAGAAAACCATTCAGTCTCTTGTGGTTGCACTGGCTCTCTCAATGAAAAATTCATGTATTAAAATTTCCCCACCTTCTCCTCCTAATCCTGTACTATTATTCTTTATTAGGGAACCATGTAACAGCCTTTAAATGACTTGATTGGGCCTGTCACCACTACACTGCCTGGCATTGCTATCCAGATCTGAATCACTTACACAACCAAGGTTTCCTCCTGTTGCAATTACTTCTTCTGCCATTTTACTTTAACCTGTACTGTCTCAATCTCTATTCTTTCATGAGAGGGAAAAAAAAATCCCTATTCGCCTCTGAGCAGAACTCATTATTTTCATCAATTCCATCAATCTCCTCTTAGCCTACTTTTCTCCTAGGAAAATAGTTTCAACTTCCCCAGTCTATCTTCGCAACTGAATTTACTTATCCCTGAAATCACTCTCATGAATCCTGGCTTTACAAGTTTCCTGAAGTGGGTTACTCTGAATTGGACACAAAACTCCAGTTGAAGTACAGTAGTGTTTTATGCAAGTTTAACACAACCTCGTTGGTTTTGTTTTCTAGGTTTCTATTAATAAACACAGGGTACTATATCCCTTATTAACCACCCTGTCAACCTGTCCTGCCACATTCAATATTTATACACACATGCACCAGATCCCCTAGCCCCTTTAGAACTGCTACATAGAAATGTAGAATAGAGGAGCAAAAGTTGGCCCATCAGACTTGCTTTGCCAACAAATATGATCATGGCCGATTATTGAACTCGACACCCCACACTCTCTAGTGAGGAAATTTCTCATCTCAGTCTGAGGTGATTTAACGCATATCTTTAAGCCATGACCGCTTTTATTTTGTATTGTTTTGTTGTGTTCTTCTTACCAAAGTAAAGCACTTTGCATTTTGTATGTCACTCTGCAACATTTTCAGTTGTTCGAGATTTCCAGCCATGGTAGGTTAATTGCAAACTTTATTGCAAACTGATTTCATTTCAGTGGATTCATTAAGATTGAGATTATATGTCATTGATTTTTAGACTTAAAAGTAAAAGATGGCCAAGGAAAAAAAAAATGGGCTTTCCTTTCTGACACTCTGTAGAATGTTTGGTATGTCAAATATACCAGATAAATACCAGCTGCTTTTGTTAGGGGGCCTGTTCAAATGTAATTTATTTTAATGGAGTCACTGTAATTGCATAATCATTTCACAAGATAGCATATTCTGTATAAAACTAGCATTCTATTCAGAAAGGAAAAATAGCTAAGCTAAAATATAGTTTTAAATTATTTGGCAACATGGTTTTCATTCCACTATTAGGCATTCTACTGTTAGCTATAGGAGAGATTGGACAAGCTTGGTTTGTTTTCACTTGAACCTCGGAGGATGAGGGAGCGACCTGTTAGAAGCTTACAAAATTATGAGAGGTATGGATAAAATGGACTGTCAGTGTCTTTTTCCTGGGGTAGAAATGTCAATTACTAGAGGACATTGGTTTAAGATAAAAGGAGAAAGTGAGGACTGCAGATGCTGGAGATCAGAGCTGAAAATGTGTTGCTGGAAAAGCGCAGCAAGTCAGGCAGCATCCAAGGAGCAGGAGAATCGATGTTTCGGGCATGAGTCCTTCTTTCCTGAAGAAGGGCTCATGCCAGAAACATTGATTCCCCTGCTCCTTGGATGCTGCCTGACCTGCTGCGCTTTTCCAGCAACACATTTTCAGTTAAGGTAAAAGGAGTTAAGTTTAAAGGAGATGTGAGAGATAGGCTTTTCTCATACAGAGGGTGGTAAGTGCCTGGAATGTACTGCCAGAGGACATGGTGGAGGCAGATGTAATAGCAACATTTAAGAGGCATCGCACAGATATACACGAATAGATAGGGAATAGAAGTTTATGGATGACAGAGAGGCAAAAGGTTTTTAGTTTAGAGGGGCATAATGTGTCAGTGCAGTCTTGGTGGTCTGAAGGGCCTGTTCCTTTGCTGCATTGTTCTTTGTTCTAACTCCAGAAAAATATACAATTCTTTAAAAAAAAGTGAAGACACTGGAGATTAGGAAAGCAAAATAATTACACGTTATTCTGGAGAGCTCACTGTAATTTAATTAATGTTGGTGAGTTTGAGAATATTTGTAGCTCAGGTTGAGGTTCTGGATGTAGGTTTGCTCGCTGAGCTGGAAGGTTCATTTTCAGACATTGCGTCAACATGATAGGTAACATCTTCAGTGAGCGTCCGGATGAAGCATTGCTAGTGTTTTCTGCTTTCTATTTATATCTTTGGGTTTCCTTGGGTCCTAAACATATAAATAGAAATCAGGAAACCCCAGCAGTGCTTTGTCCGAGGCTCACTGAAGATGTTACCTATTATGGTGACGAAATGTCTGAAAATGAACCTTCCAGCTTAGCGAGCAAACCTACATCTATAATTATTTTTTTCAATTTCATTGTGTCACACTGACATCTACAGCTGGTTAGTGCAGTAACTAGTGTGAATTGATTCCTTAGGCAGCTAGGGTTGACATATGTCTCTGGAATTTCAACCAGTACCAATATAAGATGTTGTGCAAATGCACAAAGTAAATAATGGTAAATGAATGCTACAAGATCAGTTGCTTATCTCTGAGAATTTGTGGCATTGAGGGAGATGGTACTGTTCCTTCATTTTACAAAAGAATTTCCAAGACAGAGCGAGAAGTAATGAAGCCTGAAAGCTGAGGCCTGGGTGTATTAATTAGGTGAGCAGCTGGTTGATTGGCTGATGAGCTTTGAATTTGTTATTCTCCTAAACATGAGCAGCAGTTTAAGCTGATACTGGGAAGATAGAAATATTGTTTTAAATAGTAATTTTGTAGTACAGAACACAAGTACTGCTTGGAAAAGGCACGTTCTGTCGAAACTTTGGCAAAATGTGACCGTTTTCAGACATATTGTATTAAATTTATAGCTAACTACTTAAAGTCCATGATACAACTACAGATAATCGTTGTGGTCTATTTAAGTTGAGCCTAAATGGTTAAATGCAACATAATAAAAATGGCTGGGCAGGGGATGTATTGTGAGAGTAGAATGTTGATACAATACATTCCAGTGTGACCATGGATACTGTTAAAAATCACACAACCACAGGTTATAGTCAAACATGTTTATTTGGAAACACTAGCTTTCGGCACGCTACGCGTTCATCAGGTGGTTGTGTCCACAGTCACCTGATGAAGGAGCAGTGCTCCGAAAGCTAATGCTTTCAAATAAACCTGTTGGACCATAACCTGGGGTTGTGTGATTTTTAACTTTGTACACCCCAGTCCAACACCAGCACCTCCAAATCATAGGTGCTGTAAGTGACTGCAGCTCAAGCAATTTCAGCTTCAAGTTCATGCATTGGAATCTGAGTTTGAAAGTTACCAAGGCACCTTTTGTTTCAGGAGGCAATCATGCTCATTCAGTTAATTACTTCTGACTTCATCTACAGTCAATGGAAGGGTGTCACTGCGAGTGAGGCAGGTATGGTCACTTACAAGAAAGTAAGTTAAAACCCTCAGCCCTTCCAATTATCCAAGAAGTTCATTGATTTTGTAGCATGCATAAATGAGACCAGGCACAATAGGGAAGAGAAGCATACTGACAACATGGCTGTTGTGAAGGGGGACTAATTTACTGGCTATAGCAAAGATAAGTAGGAAAACAAGTTTGAAGGACTATACAAAGAGTGTGAAAATGGATGTAACTAAGTTAAAGGAGTGGGCAAAAAATTGACAGGTGGAAGATTATTTAGAAAAGTATGAAATTGTCCACTTTGGCAGAAAGATCAGAAGGACAGAGTATTATTTAAATGGAGAGTCATTTTCTTTTGGAGGCTGCAGAATAGTGCGACACAGAGAACCTTTGGTGCCTTCGCACATGAAACATCTAACATTAGCATGTAGGGACAGCAAATAAGTAGTGTTTTCAAACAGAGAGACTTAGGGGTGCATGAAGAAGACATTTGGCATGCTTACCTTCATTGCTCAGACCATTGAGTATCAGAGTTGGGACATGTTGCAGTTATATAGGATATCAGTGAGGCCATTTTGGAGTGCTGTGTACAGTTCTGGTGGCCTTCCCCAGTTTCAGTCTAAACCATTGGAAATTGTTAACCAATATTGTAGCTGTGACATTATCAAAGGCAGCAAGGTCCAAAAAGCCATAGTTTCAGACATGAAATCTATATGCGATCTAAACAATTAGGTTTTGTTTTAATTCATTCATGGGATATGGACATCATTGGCTAGGCTCATCCCTAATTGCCAAGAGGGCAGTGAAGAATCAATCACATTGCTGTGGGTCTTGAGTCACATGTAGGCCAGACCAGATAAGGACGGTAGTTTCCTTCCCTAAAGGACTTAGTGAGCCAAATGTTTTTTTTCTGATAGTTGGCATCATTTAAATTCTTAAATCCAGATGACTATTGAACTTTTCAGATCCCTCAGAACATTAACTGAGTCTCTGGATTAATAGTCCAGTGACAGTGCCACTAGGCCATTTCTTCCCCTAATTAGCTGATTAGTCTGGCTAATTTTGCATCATCATAACTGGATGATGGGCATTGCACCTACCTGTTAGTCAGTTGTGATACTGATAAACAAGTTATCTCTTCACGTCCCTTCTAAAAGACATAAACCCTGAAACTGCAATCTCTTGGTGACTGACAGATCTCATGTTGCAATGAATGACTAGGCAGGGTCAGGAAAATTAGTTTGGGATGGATAGTCACTGTTTTGGAAACTATTCTTGATCACGTCTGCAGTCACCAAAAAAAAAATCCATGCTGTGTTGCATCTTTAAAGAAACCAAGCTTAAATTCAGCCTGCAGGTAGCATTTCTATTTTTGAATGTATTTGCAAAATCAGCCAATGTAAAAGTTTCAATGAACCAGCAAAGTTGGGTATCAAGAGATGGTAATTAATTTTCCTTTCTTGCAAGAGATCTGAATTGATGCATTCAAAGTTGGTAACATTCTAGTTTTCCTAAGTTTGGCTGCAATAGAATGACCAGCAAAAGAAGCATTTTAATGACAGTGTTGAGCATCTGCCATGAACAAATACCTTTACAATTACTGGAAATGACTCCAGAAGCAATAAAGCACAGTTTAATAGTTTTATCAACCAATGCTAATTTGGTAACTTAGTAACTTTTATGTAAAACTTTATCAGTATTTGTGTGTTTAACAAAATTAGAGCAATTTGAAGAGCCTTCCCTAACCAAAAGAGAGTTGAGCCTTTAGTGCAGAGACGGTGGAGTGGAATGGGGGGAGATTGGGGAGTGTGAGCAGGTGAAGTGCGGAGGGATGGGGAGGGAACAGACAGTCAGGATAAGGCCTGATTCTTAAATCTTGAGCCAGCTCAAAGTTTGGAGAAAACACAGCAGAAGTGATTTTGGCTGTTACTTGCTTAGTTTAAATTTCCTGCACTGGTTCAGCTAATTCAGTGAAGTGTAATGATAAAATCAGTGGAAAATTGTTACATCCTTCAAATCTACACTTTAGTGAGGATCCTTCAAAAAGTTTGGTTATGAGGGTAGAAATCTATAACAAACTGATTTCTTGCCTTGAGGCTGACCTGATACTCTATTTTTACATTGAATTTCAACAGTTATGGTCTCTTGCATATGTTTTTTCTGTCCGTACTGAATTTTCCCAATGATTTATGAATGCTGTATGAATTTAAAACTAATTGTACTTCCCACATTCTGATTTGGCAGTTGCATCCAAAATGCTCACTTGCATTTTCATTCTCAGCTTCTGATTTAAATGCTGTGCAATTTGTTCCTTTTCAAATCAGAATTATAAGCTTTGATGATTTTACTTTTTTACTGTGAAGTAATTTACATAGAAAATACAGGTTAAAATTTCCATTGCATAAGATTTTCTTATAAACCTGTCTCAGGGCAAACCTATAGATTAATTTAGATCAGAAAACTAAACAAATAATATAGCCAACTAATATAAGCACAGCACCTGTGTTTGACATTTTAGAATTTCCTTTAAAGCGAACTCTTACAAGTGTGTTTTATTTTCAGAAATTCAAGCTGAATGTTTATCATTTGGCAATTGAAGAGGACATTCAGTGGTAAGTAAAAAACATTTCTGCAATTGTTGCTATGCTGACTGCAGTGGTCTATACTGGGCCTCAACTTACACCAATATTTTTGATAAAAAGAATGAAGACACAGTGGCTAATTTCACAGACGACAACGCGAAGATGGATAGGAAAGTGTGTTGTGAAGAAGACAGAGGTTGCAGCTGGATATCAATAGATTAACTGAGTCAGTGAAAATCTGGCAAATGGAGTATAGGTGGCAAATTGAAGTTGTTTATTTTGGCAGCAAGAATTAAAAAGCGGAGCATTACTTAAGGAGAGAACAATTGCAGAATTCTGAGGTGTTGGGGGATTTAGGTATTTTGGTATATACGTCACAAAATGGTTATAAGCAAATATGGAACAATATGAAGATGGTGCATATTTTGCGATCCTTTATTACGAGAGGAATTGAACAAAAATGTGAGGATAAAAACCGCAAGAACCACAAGCCAAGCTATCCAACCTATTTTTAATAAGACAACCACCTCATTCCAGTATCAATCTTGTTAATCTTCTCTGACCCACCTGCAACATATTCACATCCTTCCTTAAACAAGGAGCCCAAAACTACACATTGTACTCCAGAAGTTATCTCATCAATATCATATATAAATGATGCATAACATCCTCATGTTTATACTAAAAACAGTCGGGAATCAGATGAAATCCTGTGGAGCTGAGAGAATGGAAAGGTTGCTGCAAAAACAGAAGTTTCTGGAAAAGCTCAGCAGGTCTGGCAGCAACTGTGGAGAGAAATCAAAGTTAATGTTTCTGAGGAAGGGTCATTAAAAATAGTTGGACGGCTTGGTTTGTTTCCAGTGGAGTTGAAGAGAGTGAATGGTGACTTGCTTGAAGTGTGTAAGTCTCTGAGTGGTCTTGTGAAGGTCAATACAGAAAAGATGCTTTCTTTAATGGATCAGTCCAGAACTAAGAGGCTGTATTTTAAAATTAAGGATTGCCCTTTCAGGATCAAGATAGGGTGAATGCTTTCTCTCAGAGGGTTGTACGAAGTCCTAGTTTCAGAAAATGGTGGAGGCAAGGTCGTTGAACTGGCTGTCCCCAGATCCACATCTCATCCGCATGTCCTGGTGATGTTAGCTCCTCTTCCTGACACTGACGACAGTTGTTACCTTGCCCGTTCCTCTCAGCGATGCTGACTGCCTGTTGCAATCTTCACCTTTCTCAATCTTCTTGGAAGTGCTAACTATCTAACTCAGAACATTGTTAGGACTGTTTGGAGTTGGCAGTGCTGCTGGGATGGCTGAATTACATTGATTCTGTGCAGAGAACTCAGTGATCAGTCAAGAGCAGTTGGATGGCTTTGTGCTGTTAAAGGAAGACATTCAAGGAATTAGTAGGCCGCTATGTATTTGAGTCATGAATCAAATGAAATCCTGTGGACCTGAGAGAATGGAAAGGTTGCTGCAAAAACAGAAGTTTCTGGAAAAGCTCTTGTGAAGAGAAATCAGCCTGAACACGGTCACCCTTTCTCAGAACAGATGGTAGCTATCAAATTGTTGTTTATATGCAGTAGATAGGGTGGGGAGCAGGGGTGAGGAGTAAATGCTGGTAAGAGATAGAGCCTGAAGAGAGAGAGAAGAGCAGTTGGACCGACAAGGAATGGATAACAATATGGCTAGGATGGTAAATAGCTGTTAATGGACACTGTTGGTGGCTAACAATAGGTAATGTGTAATAGCAGACTATGTGATAACAAGGCCTGGTGTATGTGGTGGGGAGCTAAGACATGGAGGAGTTCAAGCCCTAAAATTATTAAACTTGATATTGAGTCCGGAGGGCTGCAGGGTCCCCAAGCTAAAATGTGGTGTTGTTCTTCCAGCTAATGCTGAGCTTTGCTGGATCACTGCAACAAGCCTGCGATACAGATGTTGGCCAGGAAACAGGGTGGTGTGTTAAAGTGGCAGGCAACTGGAAGCTCAACGTAGATGTTCTGCGAATTGATCACTCAGTCTACGCTTCGCTTCCCCAATGTAGAGGAGGCCACATTGTGGGCAGCGAATGCAGTCGACTAGATTGTGACAAGTGCAAGTAAAGTGCTGCTTCACCTGGAAGGTGCGTCTGGGCCCTTGGATAATGAGGAGGGAGGAGGTAAATGGGCAGGTGTTACACCTTCGGTGGTTGCAAGGAAGGTGCTCTGGGGCTGGAGGTAGGTGTCAGAAGTGAAGGAAGAGTGGACCAGGGTGTCCCAGAGGAAATGATCCCTTTGGAAGGTGGTTGAGGGAATATGCGTTGGTGATGGTATCTCACTGGAGACACCGGAAATGGTGGCTGATGATCTTCTGGATGTGTATGCTGGTGGGATGGTAGGTGAGTACAAGAGGAACCCTCTCACTGCTGCAGGAGGGAAGAGAGGAAGTGAGGGTAGAAGTGCAGGAGATGAGTTAGACCAGTGGAAGGCCATGTCGACAACAGTGCTGTGGAATCCTTGGTTGAGGAAGAAGATGGACATTTCAGAGATTACTATATCAAAGTTGGCCTCATTAGAACACACGCAACAGATGGAGGAACTGCGAGAATTGAATGGAGTATTTGCAGGAAGCAGGGTATAGTCCAGGTAGCTGTGGGAGTCTGGGGTTTATAGTGGATATTAGTGGCCAGTCTGTCCCCGGAAATGGAAACAGACATGTTGAAGAAGTAAAAGGAGGAGTCAGTTGTGGACCAGGGGAAAGTGAGAGCGGAGTGGAAATTGTAAACGAAATTGATGAATTTTTCTAATTCTAGACAAGAGAAGGAAGCAGCACCTATGATATTGATATCGGGAAAAAAAGCTGTGGGCCGGGGCTGGAATAAGACTGGAGCAAGGCACGTTCCCCCATACTCCATGAAGAGACAGGCATAACTGGGGCCCATGCAAATGCCCATGAACACCCCTCTGACCTGAAGAAAATGAGTTAAAAGAGAAGTTGTTGGGGGTGGGAATAAGAACGGCCAAGAAGAGGAGCATGGTGGTGGATTGGAATGGTTCAAGCCTTTGCCCTAGGAAGAAGCAGAGAACCTTGGGACCATCCTGATGGGGGATGGACATATATGTCCATGGTAAAGAGGAGGCAGCTGGAGCCTGCAAACAGGAAATTCTGAAACTGGAGTAAGGCGTCAGAGGAATCGCAATGTACATGGGCAGGGACAGGACCAGGGGAGAAAGGACTGAGTCAAGGTAGGAAGAGATAGGTTCTGTGGGGCAGGATCAGGTAGCAATAATGGGTCTGGCCGGGCAGACCAGTGTGTGGATTTTCAGAAGGAGGTAGAAGCGAGATGTATGGGGCTGGGCACAATCAGCTTGGAAGCATTGGGGAGGGGGGGTGGAGGGAGATCACAAGATGAAATGAGGTCAGTGACTGTGGTTGATACAATGGCCCGATGGCCATGGTGGACTCATGGTCTAGGAGGAGGTATCTGAGAGCTGGTGCTCAGCCTCTACAATGTAGAGGTCAGTCCACCAGACTACAACAGCACCACCCTTATCCACAGGTGTAATAACAAAATTGGGGCTGGATCTACCACATGGATCACAGTCAATTCTGAGGGAGTGAGGTTGGATTGGGTAATGGGGACAGAGAAATTGAAGCGACCAATATCATGTTGACAGTTCTTGATTAACAGATTGAGTGCAGTTAGAAGGCTAGAGGAAGGGGTTCAGGTGGAGGGAGAGTGTTAGAGCTGGATGCAGGGGTCTGAGGGACGGAGAGAGGACCTTTGCCCAAAGAAATTAATGTGGAAGCAAAGATGACAGAAGAAGAGTTCAACGTCATGTTGTGCCCAAAGATCATTGAGCTGGAAGAACAACACCTTATTTCCATATGGGGACAATGCAGCCCTTTAGACTCAATATTGAGTTCAATAATTTTAGGACCTGAATTCTCCCATGTCCTAGCCCCCTACAACACACACCAGACCTTGTTATCACAGTCTGCAATTACACATTACCCATTGTTAGCTGCTAACAGTCCCCATTAACAGTCATTTGCTCTCCTAGCCAGATCATTATCCACTTCTCCGTCTGTCTAATGGTCCTCCTCTCTCTTTGGGCTGATTCCAGCAAAGTTTACTCCTTAACACTTCTTCCCACCCTGTCTTCTGTGTATAAACCGGCATTTTCCAAACTACCATCAGTTCTGAGGAAGGGTCACCCCAGACCCAAAACATTAACTCTGACTTCTCTTCACAGATGCTGCCAGACCTGCTGATGTTTTGAGCAACTTTAGCTGTTTTATTTCTGATATACTGCACCTGCAGTTCTTTGAGGTTTTATTTGAAAAGGTTGCTGGCTCTGTGTACAAGGAAGACATGAGGGGTGTTTTGAAGAGGCCTATGAGCATTACTACTTAAATATGGCTGAGAAAATGGAGATTGAAAAGCTCATAAGCTATTCAACCTTCTAAACTCTAACAGCTGATCATCATATGGTAGGCCTACCATTCCAGGGATCATCTGTGTGAATCTCTGCAGGACTCCACTCCAGTACCAGTATGTCCCTCCTGAGGTATGGGGCTCAAAATTGGACACAGTATTCTAAATAGGCCTAGCTAGAGCTTCATAAAGTCCCAGAAGCATGTTGCTGTTTTTATATTCCAACCCTCTTGAGAGAAATGGCAGCATTACATTTGCCTTCTTAATCACGGACTCAATCTGCAAATCAAACTTTAGAGAATCCTGGACTAACACTCTCAGATCCCTTTGTACTTTGGCTTTATGAATTTTCTCACCATTTAAAAAATAGTCCCTGCCTGTATTCTTTTTTCCAAAATGCAAGACCTCGCACTTGCTCACATTGAATTTACTCAGCCATTTCCTGGATCACTCTCCTAAACTGTCTAAATCTTTCTGTAGTCTCCCCACCTCCTCAGTACTACCTGCCTGTCTGCCTTACTTCGTATCATCTACGAATTTCATATATAAAGTGAACAACTACAGCCCAAACATTGAATCCTATGGGACCCTACTTGTCACCAACTGCCATTCCGAAAAAGAACCTTTTTTCCCAACTCTCTGCCTTCTGTCAGACAGCCAATCCCCAATCCATGCTAGTAGCTCACCTCGAACACCATGGGCCCTCGCCTTACTCAGCAGCCTCCCGTGTGGCACCTTATCAAAGACCTTTTGGAGGTCTAGATAGATAACATCCACTGGGTTTCCTGGTCTAACCTACTTGTTACCTCTTTAAAGAATTCTAACAAGTTTTTCAGGCATGACCTCCCCTTATTGAATCCATACTGACTTGTTCTATCTGACCCTGCACTTCCAAGAATTTAGAAATCTCATCCTAAACGATGGATTCTAGAATTTTACTTATAACTGAGGTTAGGCTAATCGGCCTAAAATTTTCCATCTTTTGTCTTGATCCTTTCTTGAACAAGGGGGTTACAACAGCGACGTTCCAATTATGATCACTGCCTCTTAAGTGTTCCCTTACTTTAAGATATTTTATAAAGTCTGGCTCTTACATCGAACTAAGTTGTCTATGATATCTAGATGTCTAAGACGTCTAGATGGCTAGATGTTGACGAAGAGCTGGAGTTGTTTTTGTTGAGTGGATTTCACCAATTTCCTCATTTTCCCCTCCCCCCACCTTACCCCAGTTCCAACCTTCCAGCTCAGCACCATCCTCATGACCTGTCCTACCTGCCAATTTTCCTTCCCACTTTCCATTTGACCCTCCTCTTTGATCTATCACCTTCATCCCCACCTTCGTCCACCTATTGTACTCTTGGCTGCCCAGCCCCACACCCCTCCCATTTATCTCTTCGTCCTGGAGGCTCCCTTTCTTCATTCCTGATGAAGGGTTTTTGCCCAAACGTCCATTTTCCTGCTCCTTGGATGCTGCCTTACCTGCTATGCTTTTCCAGCACCACTTTAATCTAGACTCTTGATTTCCAGCATCTGCAGTACCAATTCTGCCCACAACAAATCTAGTCAATTCTTAACTGACATCAGTTGTATCACATAGCTTTCTAGCATAAGTGCTTAAATGTTATATTCCTAATAATGCAATTCATCTTGGGCATCTGTACGGTCAGCATGTTACCTAATAGCAGATCAACATCATATACTTCAAAAGATTCCATTTCATCAATACTATAACAGTGTGAGACTAATACAGATACCAGCAGAATAATAATGATGGTTGCCTTGAGGCTTTCATTTTGTGTCTTCTGTCCAGGGCTTGAAGAAGGGTGCACATTGGATATCCTTGAATTGTACCTGGCTTCATGTTTAAAGCCATTGTTTGTATACAACATTCAGTCACACTTCATACTAATTGTTTTTGATTCTGTATTTTGGCTGTTGAAATTTATCATCAAGACGCTGTCACAAGCTGAATTTGTTTTGACGTAAGTCAACGAAAAGCTTGACAGCACTTAGCTGGATACCCAGTTTAAAAAAATAATACAGTCCTTTATTTTCTTATAAAGATCACAAAAATGATCATATCTGTATAGTGTTACTAGGTACTTTGTGCTATTTTTTAAATATATTAAATTAAGTAATTTTGTTTGCATACTATTTAACATTGCTATTTAATTTGATTGCTGCAAGTATTTGGAGCTGCTATTGTTTGTGGATATTGAGATCAGACCTGGTAATAACACTTTAAAGAATGTAAATGTCAAACATTTTGGATCTAATTATGAACCCTCTCAACCTGTCTTCAATTAAGGTCTTCTGAAAATCCCTAGGTAATGTCATTTTTATCTAACAATGCGTTAAAATGCTTTCCTGTCAGAATTGTTCAATCTTTCCACTCAGTGTTCTGTCTATAAAGTAAGTGCTTCTATATTTTAATATTTATTGATAAAGATTTTCATTTTCTTCTTTGATTTCCACTGATGTGATTTCCTGTGGTGAGTGAAGTGGCACCAATGAGATTCGTGATCTGTTCACTAGCTAACAAATCAGTGCTTTCACTGAGCATCTGCCACTTTGAACAGAAAATTGAAACAAAAGTTTTTTTTTCCTTTCTGTATGGATTGGGTGAAGCTGCTACGCTGCATGGGACTGAATCATTTTGCAACTTTACTGTCTGTATTGGACTGAGAAGCTGTTCCAGGAATAGAAAGACAATGGTTCCTGATGCAATTTGTCTTCCTTTAAAGAAAACAGACAGCAGTTTAGAGAGAATCTTGCAGAACCGCACAATATTGACTGAAGCAGATCCTTCAGCTGAACAGGGATTGAAGATCTACTCTTACTTTAAGGGAATAAGCATGAATCATTATTGAAGAGATTGGGAGAACCATGGCAGACTGATTAGTAAGGCTAAATCCAGGGGGGAGCTAGCCAATTGGATAGAAAATTGGTTTGAAAGTAGGAGACAGAGGGTAGTGATAGAGGACTTTTTTCAGACTGAGGCCTGTGACCAGTGGTGCACCAGAAGGATTTGTGCTGAGTTCACCACTTTTCATAATTTATATAAATGATTTGGATATGAACATAGGAAGAATAGTGAGTAAGTTTGCAGATGACACCAAAATAGGTGGCGTATGGACAGTGAAGAAGATTATCTCTGAATACAAAGGGACCTTGATCAGGTGGACTAATTTGTGAGGAGTGGCAGATGGATTTTAATTTAGATAAATGTGATGTGTTGCCTTTTAGTAAGGCATACAAAGGCAGGGATTTATACAGTTAATGATCAAGCCCTGGGGAATGTTGCCAAACAAAGAGACCTAGGGGTTCAAGTGCACAGTTCCTTGAAAGTGAAGTCGCAGATAGACAGGTGAAGAAGGCATTTAGTAGGCTTACCTTCAGTGGCCAGAACATTGAGTATAGGAGTTGGGACAACATCTTGCAGCTGTACAAGACATTGATAAGCCATCTTTAGAATACTGTGTACAACTCATGTCACCCTCCTCTAGGAAGGATGTTGTTAAATTTGGAAGGGTTTTTACAGGGATGTTGCCTGGACTTGAGAGGCTGAAGAGGTTGGGGCTTTTCTTCCCTGGTGCATTGGAGGCTGAAGAGGTTTATAAAATCATGAGGGGTATGGATAGGGTGAATAGCCAAGGTCTTTTTTCCACAGTGGGGAGTCCATAATTGGTTCACCATCGGCTTAGGGTGAGAGTGGAAAGATTTTAAAAAGAACCTAAGGGACAACGTTTTCATGCAGTGGGTGCTGTGTGTATGGAATGAGCTGCTAGAGGAAGTGGTGGAGGTGAATACAAGTACAACTACAACATATTAAAAGGCAGGTGAGTGGGTATATGAATGGGAAGGGTTTAGAAGGATATGGGCCAAATGCTGGCAAATGGGATTTGGTCAGATTGGGATGTCTGGTTGGACTGAAATGTCTGCTTCCATGCTCTATGACTCTGTCTTGGAGATGGTAGTATTCTCATGCATCTGCTGCCTTCACTGTATTAGGCAGTAGAATTACAGCTTTGCTAGAAGCTTTCAAAAGAGCAGCGGGAGTTGCTACAACGCACATTATAGATGGTGTCCTTACTATGTGCAGGTGCTGGTACAAACATTGGACACAGGAGATGTGGTTAGTAAGTTTGCAGGTGACACCAAAATTGGAGGTGTAGTAGAGAGCTAAGAAGGTTACCTCAGAGTACAATGGGATCTTGATCAAATGGGCCAATGGGCTGAGGTGTGGCAAGTGGAGTACCATTTAGATAAATGTGAGGTACTGCATTTTGGAAAGGCAAATGAGGGCAGGACTTATACACTTAACGGTAAGGTCATGGGGAGTGTTGCTGAACAGAGACTGTAGAGTGCAGGTTCATAGTTCCTTGAAAAGGGAATCGCAGGTAGACAGGATAGTGAAGGCGGCATTGGTATGCTTGCCTTAGTTAGTCAGTGCATTGAGTATAGGAGTTGAGAGGTCATGTTGTGGCTGTATACGACATTAGTTAAAACACTGTTTGAACACTATGTCCAATGCTGTGTACAACTCTGATCTCCTTGCTGTAGGAAGGATGTTGTGAAACTTGAAAGGGTTTGGGAAAGATTTACAAGGATGTTGCTGGGATGGAGGGTTTGAGCTATAGGGAGACACCGAATAGGCTGGGGCTGTTTTCTCTGGAACATTGGAGGCTGATGGGTGATGTTGTAGAAGTTTGTAACATCATGAGGGGCATGGATAGGATAAATAGGCAAAGTCTTTTCCCCAAGATGGGGGAATCCAAAACTAGAGGGCATAAGTTTAAGGTGAGAGGGGAAAGTTTTAAAAGGGACCTAAGGGGCAACCTTTTCACATATAGAGTGGTGCATGTATGGAATGAATCGCCAGAAGATATGGTGGAGGCTGGTACAATTTCAACATTTGAAAGGTATCTAGGGTAAATGAGTAGGAAGGGTTTAGAGGGATATGGGCCAGGTGCTGACAGGTGGAACTAGATTTATGTAGAAAACCTGGTTAGTGTGGATGAATTATGGTACAAGATGATTTGTGAATTTAATATCTCATGCATACACAATAAATTTTCAGAACAATGCTCACTGGCTTTTGGACATTAGCATAAGGCATTCACAAAACCTTGCTGAAGTAACTTAATGGAGGCTGGTATCATCACCAAATCACCCTTTATTTACACAGGGGGAGACCTTGACACTGATACAGCTCCTTCACAGCCAGCTCTCAGAGTGAACAGGATGTCTGATACTTCGCTTCTTATTTGTCAGCCAGGACTCCCTGATTGGAGCTATTAATCTGGTCCAATCAGGGAACTCATTCTATGAAGTCCAACTGGCTGACCTCGTTACAATCACTGCATCCCTCCCCCTCGGAGGTTGAGGATATGGTCTTAAGGTCTTTTGCCCAAAACTTCGATTTTTCTGCTCCTCAGATGCTGCCTGACCTGCTGTGCTTTTCCAGCAACACTCTGATCTAAAGTCTGGTTTCCAGCATCTGCAGTCCTCACTTTTGCCTTTTTTTTGTAGCTCCTCCTGGGGAGTTTTAGCACCAGGTCAGGTTCCTCCAGTTCTACTTCTGGTGTGAAGAGTGTTTAAAACACAATAGCTCACCTCTTGTGCCAGAGTGTCTCAGAAGAAATTCATTCTCTTCTTCAGGCATTCAAGGCAGCAACATCTGCAGTGTCGAACTCAGACTCCGGTACAGTGGAAAAGCCTTTCAAGGAGCTGCGTACAATTGCTCCTGCATCATTTGCGAGTTTGCAGCTTTTGTATGGTTTACATACTTGTTCAGAACTGTCACACCTATCCAAACTTTATATGTCACTGGACTTGACCCCAAGTCAATCAAATGTCTTACCCATAGAGAGCCATTCCCATGATTCCTACACCAAACTTTGTCCACTAAAGAAAACTGTCTCTCTCACTTAGTGGAGTCTTGTGTCTGACATTAGTATTCCTGATGATGTTTACAGCAACTATAATGGCTTACTGGCCAGACCCTGAAGAAAAATATTCCCATTCAGCCGAGGTTTGACTTTGTTATGGTGTTTTGCTATGGGTTGACCTAGAGTCCCGCTGTTTAGGCCATGTCCTGAGTGTGGTGATGCAGTTGCCTTCACTTAGGTGGTATTCCCCAAGCTCAGTCAGATTGACAAGGGTGTCCACTTCTAGAGAAATACTCTCAATTCATTTGCTCCACTTGCCCCATTTTCCAATAATAAAGCCAGCTGTAGAGCCAGTTTGAAGTCCAGTTGGTCTTCAGCTAGTAGGTGCTTTTGCACAATGATATTATTAATCCCACATACCAAACAGTGTCTCAGCATTTCATTTAAGGGTTAAACCAAAGTCATATGCCTCTGCCAGTCACCTTACCTTCGTCAAAAGTCCTGCCCAGTGTTAAAATGTTTCAGGAGGAGCTACAAAAAAAACTGACCCATATCCTCAGACTCAGAGGGAGAGGGATGTAGTGATTGTGACAAAGGTAGAGCACCACAACAAAGCCAATTTATTTCTCGAATTGCCAAATAAAATTGATAGTTCCTCAGAATTAGAGGAGGCTTGAGGTCAAAATATTCCTTAACTAAATCCATCAACTCTTGAAAGCTTTTAGTATAAGACCATAAGACCATAAGACATAGAAGTGGAGTAAGGCCATTCGGCCCATCGAGTCCGCCATTTAATCATGGCTGATAGGCATTGCAACTCCACTTACCAGCATTCTCCCCGTAGCCCTTAATTCTTTTTGACATCAAGAATTTATCAATCCCGGCCTTGAAGCCTTTTAGCGTCTCGGCCTCCACTGCACTCCGTGGCGATGAAGTCCACAATCCCACCACTCTCTGGCTGAAGTATCTAGTGCCTCAGGGAAAGTTAGGCTCCTAAAAACCAAAAAAGCTGCGGGTTCACAAGCTATCAGGAGAATTACTTGTTGCTTTTTATCTGACCAAATTAATTTACCCAGAAAAAATAATGCATTCTTTCCCCATACTGGGTTCAGTCTTCAACAGCAATATCAAATAAACCAAGCTTGTCAAATAATGGCATACTGTCAGAAATGCATATCCCAAGTCAAAGTCAACTGTTGCAAGCAAATGTCTTCAGGAGCGTGTTTTTCTCTTGTTGCCTCTGAAATAACTCTACACGTCTGGTATCCATCACCAAGCCATCCCTTAGTTATGCAAAGAGAGTCATTGACCCTGATCCAGCTTCCTTAGAGCCAGCTGTCAGAGGGAAGAAGATGTCTAACACGCTTGTTCTTATCTGTCAGCCCCTATCAGGGAATTCATATTCTATGAGGTTCATCTGGCTGATCTCATTTCAATCACTACATTCGCAATTAATACTCTTTTCTCTGATTTCATCGGGAAGAGGGGGGAGAATGTTTCTCAATCGGAGTGGGTTGGGGAGGATATCTTTGCAGAATTGTGGAAAGACAAGAATGTTCCTGGAGTAATTAAAGCCTGAAGCTGTGTCTGTGTGAACATACTTTTAAAATCTTTGACATTATCTCTGATTCTCTAAAGTGTTCTGCTCCACCTTATCACTTAAAGCTCCCCAAGTCCTAAATTTTCTCTGTCTCCATTCTTTCTGACTTCTGCATTTCTAATTCCACACCACACTCCTGTTGGTGGCAAAGATTTGGCTGCATAGTCCTGCTGTCTGGTATTCATTCCTCATTTACCTTTTCATTCTTTCTGTCCTTTTAAAACCTCCTCAAAAGTGTTTTTGTTCAAATGTTTGAGTCATCCTTCCTAGTTTCTTTTGTTGACGTTGCTTTTTTTTAACACACAAAAAACAGCCTATATGTGAAAGGGAAGATTTAATGTTAGGGTACAACTTTGTTTATAAAATTTCAATCTTTAACCATGAAGAAATGTTCGAGTTATAAAATAATTATTTGCTTAGTGGAAGGGAATGAAAATATGCCAGAAGAAGAAGTGGACCAGTTAGGATAAACATGGATGAGAGCTTTACAGGGATAAGCAATTGGGAGAACTCCAAGTAGAAGGAAATGTGCTGCACCTTTATGGCAAGCATGAAATATTTTGAGAGAAATATCAGAAAAATTGAGACTCTGACTATTTTCTTTTAAATATTCTTGTATTTTAAAGTTATGCCAGACACTGCAGAGATGTTCTTTTGTATTCTGTCACAGGATGTTATATTTGTTACAAATATCTGTTTTATGGTTCATGTAATTTAGAATATAACTTGGAACTCAAGAAATTAAAGACTTTTCTTAACTTATCATTTCATGAGATGTGGGCATCACTGACACAGCCAGCATTGTTTTCCTTCCCAAATTGTCTTTTCAGTTGGGTAGCTTGCTGGGTCATGTCAGACTGCAGTTAAAAGCTGATCTTATTACTGCAGATCTGGAGTCATATGTAGACTCGAGCAGGTAAGGACGGCAAATTTACTTTCTAATAGGACATTAGTAAACCAGATTGGGTGACAACATATTCCTTTAAGAGGGATTTATTCTGTTCAGTCACTCTGGAGTGGGGGTGACGAGATGTCTGTTTGATGAAAAACAGAGTAAATAGCTTTGGGTTTTTAAAAATGTAGATAAAAGAAGTATGAGTGCGTGGAGTCCGGCTCATGCAGACCTAGGGTATTAGTTTTGCTTTTAGTTGTTGAAGTTGGAGTTTTGGTGTTGAAGCTGCTTGATATAGCTCTCTCTCTGCTGCTAGATTCATTCTGTCAGTGTTCCCTCTCCTGGACCAAAGGAGATAGCAAGTGAGAGAAATCTGTTTTGATGGATTTGCTTTGCTAAAGGTGTACTTATGGGCTACTGCTATATTGGAACCATTGATGAATGATAGTTAAATAATATATTACTTTGTCAAGCTGCTTGATAGAGTTGAAGTTATGCCTATTTGCTTTTTCGTTTGTATTTTAATTTATATTGGTGTAAGAATAAAGTGTGTTTTGTTTCAAGCCTAGTGGTTTGACCAAGCAAATCATATCTGGAACACAGCACTTTATACTTGCCATTGAATACAATAAAAGTTAGGATCTAAGCTATCTCATTGATATGCTTTTGAGGGGGTTTGATCTGGTTCATAACAAATGTCTTAAAAACCTTTCAGGGCTAGTTTCTCGTGGCTACAATTTGTTTTCCATTCCAGACTTATTAATTGAATTTTAAATACTCCAACTGTAGTAGAAACTGGAAAAAGTAGCCCAGGAGTAAAATTAAAATAAGTTTGGAGTCTATTACACTTATAAGGTTATTCTGACTTACAAGGTCAACAACTGGAAAGGTAAGATCATGGAACAGTAGAGTGAGTTTATTGAACTAGAGACTGGAGACATAACATTTACATTGGAGAAAGACCAGGGAGATATTTTTGTTCTGGGAGTTGGAGCTAAATTAGTTTGAGATGATTTTGTAAACCATGAAGGTTTGCAAAATCAATTCCTATCATAAATTCAAACAGTTTTACATGAGAGATAGTTAATGAAAAGGTCTGTTTGAGGACATCCCAGGGCAAGCGGCGTTTTCCTGGTCACGGATAGAAATTAAGGAGCTTCTCTGATTTTAACTTGTCCGGATATTTCCTGAGACAGTTAAATACCACTTGGACTTGGAGTGTGGAATGTGCAGCTCACTGAATGACAGTAGATCTACATTCTAAGTGGAGGAAAAGCTAACCTGTTCATTTACCATGTGAAATGCCAGTGGGGTTTAATCATAGTGTCAGTTACATGAAGGAAAATAAGTTGGAAATTTACTGAGTTTGAACCTAGTGGAAACATCTACAGTTGTCTTCAGAGTATTGTGACAAAATAAAGCAACAAGCAGATTAGCTAGGAAGTAGTGAGAAGACAACTAGATAATGGAACTGAGGCAACCACAGTCGAGAGGTATTAAATAAAGGGCTTATCTCAGAGAATAACTGGAACGAAGAGTAAAGATGTTTCCACAGGATTGTAGCATGTTTTTGCGTGATCCTGACATATGTAAATGACTTAAATATGAGAACATTCTTGGAGGATGTAAGAAATAAAGTGGAGTGTACAATATATCCAGTTATATGCCATATTTTTAATATTGCTTCTTCTTTTGTTCAGTATTCGTGTAAAGTTTGTTTTTGGTTAAAAATGTGAAATCTTGTGAGGTAGCTCTATTGGTTACAATGAGGTATTCAGATGTTCTTTAATTGTCATCAAATCCTCATTAATTTGTAGCATGCCTACAGAAAAAGAACAGAAACCGGGTTAAATACAGACTGGTCAGTCTAATCTCCATAATCAGTGTACTTTCAGAGCTTGCAACATGTTGTTGAACTAATATTCACTTAAAATATAGACTAATGAAAAAAACTAACATGAGTTTGTAGAAGGCAAATTATGTCTGAGAAATTGAGTTAGTAGGAGATAATCTAAAGGGGTAGATCTACGTTTTCAAGTGTGCAGAAATGTAAAGAGGCTGAAAATGTGTAAAATATTGAAACTTCATGAGGCTATCATTAATGCTTAAGTCTCATTATTAAATTACTAATAGTTCAGAATGTTATAGATATTTGGTGTAAATTGACTTCAAAACAATGCACTGTAAGAACTGTTGTTCTCCAATTGAGATGGCTTGAGTAGATAAAATGAAAAACAGGGAATGTGGACTTTTTGATGTAAGCACATTAAAAAGCAGATACCCTAAGGTCCTTCTCTCGTGTTTGTAATGTAGCCTTCACTGAAGTTTTCCATTTTCAAATAGGAATACCATCTCCATTTGACCATTATTTAATTTTACCAACTTGCTTAGAGCAGTACAAAACATATTTGCTAAGAAATTCAATGACAAACTTTTGCTTGTCTTCAATAGTAATGTATCCTTTTCTTACATTCATAACTGATGAAGACCAGATAGAAATGATGCATGGCTTTCTGAATATAGGGATACAGTTAGCTTGGTCAAACAACATAATTACAGAAATGAAATACATTGGTAACTTCAAGTTGCAATAAATATAGGTCAAAGCAGTAAAAAAGACAGTGACTGTGTACACAAGAGAAGAGATTAATATGAATTTCTAAGACAGACAGCTGGAACATAAAGTTCATTAACTATTCCCTTGTTTACAGCCATAATATTTGAAATGCAGAATGTATCATTTGAAGATCCTTTAAGGAATTGAATGCATTGCTGCGCTCTTTCTAAAGGCTCCCTTTAATCTGATGTACATTTTGATTCAGCAGATGATGAAAAGGAATATGTTTCGCAGGTTACCTGCCTGTGTTTTTTTTTTGGATTCAAACGGTGCCAATTTCATTGCTCACTAAGATTTGAGAAGAAAGAAACAAGATTTGAATGATTTGCAAAGCATCACCTTTTACCCTTTTCAACGTGGATAAAAGACCATCTGAAATTAGGGTAAAACTGTAATTTAAAACAGATTAACAGATCAAGACATTATCTGCAGGCTTTCATTCCTGGCTTGATCACTAAAGTCCTGACCAAGAATTTTGATGAAATTTGTTTTCAGTTCGTCTATACACTGGAGCTCTAATTAGTTGCCCATTAGCAAAGCTGTAGATGTGCTTTAGTTTGCTGAATTAGTAGAAAGATATAGGTGAAAGCTGTTATATCCTCAACTTGTTAAATCAAGGCTGTGTCAAAACAACTCCAGTGCTGTTTGTGTGCAAGTGAAATAATTGCTCCCTATGTACTTGTCCTTTTTGGAAATGTATCGGAGGTACATAGTCAAGCATGACAAGAGAGAATACATTACAGGATGTTCTAAAAGCACCTGTGGGAGCCCAGAGTTCTCTGATGTTCTGAATTCAAAAGACTAATGGCATCTGCATTATGCAGATGGAATTGGTTTTGCATAAACTGTCAAGCCTGCATTTTTAGCATTTTTATCCTGATGCAGAAAAATGCCATAATTCAAAACAAAAAAACATTTGCTATGATTCCTAATAATGAGACACATAAATTTACCTCAAAATGTCTCATTTTGAGATTTCTGTCACTTTTCTGCTTATTATAATAAATAAGAACAATATGTTTAATTGCCATTGATAATTTGCATCTTTTTTTAAAACATCATCCACATTTAATTTTGAGCACGTGATGTGTTGTGAAAATGTAAGGTGATTGTTATTTAACATTGAAGGTGTTAAATAATAATATAGTTTATAATTGTGAAATTAGGTCATTTTTCTGATATGAAAATTTTGCTCTGTCTTCTCATTTTGTGTGATTTGCTGTAAGAAGGGGTATTTGAATTAGGTAGTATAGATTTCTGCGTCCCGCCTCCCATTTCAGTCTTTCTGCTTTGACCACTAGAAGGTGCAATGGTGAAATGTCATGTGTTCTTTTTGATGTAACCTCTATTCTTTTGATACAGTAACTTGCAATCATCCAGGATTATATTAGCAATTCAAATAGATTTACCAATTTTCTCTCTTGTGATAGCTAATAAATATCCATATGGGACCACATTTAAGGGATTTTCTGAACCTGGTCTGTTGTCGAGGATTGATTTTGCAATTGTTACACACTGGAATCAAAAAGGTCATTTTGAATCTTGCCATTTCAACACTATTGAGTGAAGTGAATTATCTGTCCTTTGTCAATCCTGTACTATTTTTGTTCCACTGATTTTAAAATACAGAGATGTTGAATATAATGGTTACAAGGATGTTTTACGAATTAGATATGAATGAGGGAATTGAGTAAGGAATTTCAGAGGACGGGAGCTCAGTGGCTGAACAGTCACCTGTACCGGTTTGCATTGATCCGGAATCACGTACAGAGTCCTCTGGTCATTAACTTCAATGTGATCTGTAGAAAATGTTGGAGTTAGCATAACTTCAGTTGTTTACATCTCAAACTGTTCAAATCACTGCAATCTTGTAACCAATTGAATCCATCAATCCATTGAATGGACTTGTAGTGTTATTTCTGTGAGCAAAGCAAAACATGTTGCGCAAGAGTGTTGAAGATGCCACATTTTCGATTAGATCTTACGCTGTTCAAATTGCGTGAAAGACATTTTTCATCCACCTTACATGCTAACCGCATGGAAGAGGGTTGAGATAAAGATTTATATAAAAAAGTAGCAACTAAGAAGTGAAACATGTAAGAAAGTGTATTTCAAAAGAAAATGGCTGCTCTGAAAAAGTTATTTATTTAAATGGATCTAAAAAGGTTTGGAGACGTGCATTGTTCAGAAGCTCAGAGCTATTTTTAAGGAGCCCATTTGCTTTCAGTTGGTTTCAGAAATGCAGTAATGGTGATAAGAACATTCTTTTTCATGTTTATTATTACAGAATTTATTTGCTTAAGGGATCATTTAGATTTTTATACTGCTGTTGTATTATAATTCTGGTGGCAGCTGGAGAGTGGCAAATGTAGTCAGAAGATCAGTGTTATGGTGAGGACTGTGGTTTACACATTGTTTTACAAGGATACTAAGCTGTTCCAGCTTATTCCGTTGCACTCTAGCACATTTTTAATATTTTTAGAGTTTGCGCATAAGCCTCTAGTTCTTCATATATTTTTATTTAAACCAAAATTTGGAAATTTATGGAATGCCAAGAAGGATCACTTTTTAAAAAAACTTGTTCATGGATAAGGCTGTTGTCCAGCATTTATTGCCGATCCCTAAATTCCCAGAGGGCAGGTAAAAAGTCAACCGCATTGCTCTGGGTCTGGAGTGAGACTGGTGAACTAAAAAAGCTTTTTTCTGGCAATTGACAGAATCCATGGGTTCTTAATTCGAATTCCATCATTTGCCATAGCATCAGTTGAACCCAGGTCCCCAGAAGATTACCTAAAGAGAAAATGCTGGAAAATCTCAGCAGGTCTGGCAGCATCTGTAAGGAGAGAATAGAGCTGACGTTTCGAGTCTAACTGACCCTTTGTCAAAGCTGGAGTCTTTTCCCCAGAAGATTACTTGCGTCTCTGGATTAACAGTCCATCTATAATACCTTTAGGCCATTGCCTCCATTATAAACCTGCACTAAAATAATAATTATATAGGAACTACAGAAGTGCAATGTGTAGTATCTGTATGATACATCTGGAGTTATGTTATGATTTATGCATTTATGTCCAATCAAAATCTTTTTGCAAAGACGCAAAAGTGGCTGCAGAGCCATTACCTAAAGTATTAATCATCTTCTTCCATTGATTCTAATAAACATAATGTTTGTGGGATTCCTTCACTACCTTGCTGCAGAATGCATCTGGGATGTTTTACGGTATCTTGCTGTTAATTAAAATAAAATACTACATGAATTTGCACAGATTTAAAGAGCCTCCAGCTGCAGCACTAAGACAGAGCGAAGCTTAAAATGTTGACAAGCCAAGCATTGAAGAAGTCTCTATAATGACAAGGGACATAAAGGAATTAATTTGTGATGAGTATTAATCAACTCATGGGGCCAACGTGAGATGTCTGTTAAGGATAAACTCTTGGGAGATGAGGCAATCAGGTTTATTCAGAGGCTTGATGAAGATGTAAGAGATATTACCCTCGGGTTTCCGAGGTGCAAAAATGTAGCAGGGAATGGAGGGATAAAAATCTTTGAATAAATGAATTGCAAGTATAGATCCTGGCAGGAAGTTTTCTACTTGAAAATTTTTGAGAAAGTTAATACCAACAACAAGTAAGCTAACTCTTGAAAGGGAAAAGACTGTGGTTTCTTAATCTATTCCAATTTTAGGAGTGAGATTCAGTGAAGGAATCTGCTTCAACTGCTATCTATGAATAAAACAACTTTAATAACTGCTAGCTGGCTTTGTCTTGTTCAATCAAGAATTTTTTAGTGTCTAGCTATCACCAAAAAAAATCCTTCCTTGTTTGTTCTCCTGTTTGCCTTAGGGAACACAAGATAGACAAAAAGTATGCTTGGGTCTATTTCTACAGCTTATTGATCCCTGAGATTAAGTGCTAACCTGTCACCAGGGGAAGTATGATACAACTTATTTGAATTTTCTGCTACATTCAACACCTCCTGAGCAACAGTTCTCCACCCCACCAGTTCAACAATGCTTCTCCCGGGCTCACTGAATAACTCACTTTCCCATCAACACAGCAACTCTTAGCGTGCCCTCCCCTCCTACAACATTCCTCCCTGTTCCCAACAATTCCACCTTCCCCTCAACAATTCTACACCAATTCTTAGTAGATTAGATTCCCTATAGTGTGGAAACAGGCCATTGGGCCCAACAAGTCCACACCGACCCTCCGAAGAGTAAACCACCCAGTCCCATTTCCCTCTCACTAATGCACCTAATACTATGGACAATTTAGCATAGCCAATTCACCTGACCTGCACATCTTTGGATTGTGCAAGAAAAACGGAGCACCCAGAGGAAACCCACACAGACACTGGGAGAATGTACAAACTCCACGCAGACAGTCACCCGAGGCTGGAATTGAACCTGGGACCCTGGTGCTGTGAGGCAGCATTGAGCCACCTTGCCGCCCCAATTTTCAATGTTGAAGTGAGATCGCAATGCAAAACGTTTGGGAAGCAGAGCTAAGAGGAAAAAGCAGAAGAAACCATCATGGAGAATAAAAGAATAACAGAGGTGTTACCCAAATATTTAGCATCTATCTTCATGGTAGAAGGCACAGCTTATACAAAAAAATTTCAAGGAACTTAAAGGAACATTTGTAAAGGAAAGCAATTAACGAGACCAAAAATCAATAAACCCCCTGAACCTAATGGCGTGCATTCTAATGTTTTAAAAGAGATGGTAGTTTTAGAGAAAATGAATACATTGAGCTTGAAAAGTTTTGTATATTCAAGGATGATACCCATGGATGTCATGGACTGGTGGCTAGGAGTTACATGTACAGGTGTGGTCCCCTTATGTTAGGAATAATGTATTTTTCTTCAAGAGCATGCCAAACAATTTACTAGACATATTAATTCTTGGGTTGAGAGGGTGATCCTATGAGGAGAAACAAACTCTATTTTGTAAGGGATTGGATAACAAAATGGATACAAGTTCTGAGCTATGTTTGCAACATGGAAGCAGGATGGGTGTGATATTCATTATCAATGTGCGATTTGATATGCTCTATTTGCAGTGTTGCTGCTGAATTGAACAGAACAATTTGAATGGAAGAGAACTGTTGGTTACAGAAAACTGGTTGAAGTCAGTGGAGGCTGATTGAAGTTCAATAGGTAACCCATTGTGGAACTGGAAGAAGTCCTTGTAAAAGTTGTGAATCTTTGAAATCCTCTATTGCAGTTGGCTGTGAATGTTCAGTTTCAGAACAACATATTCAAGACTAAGGTTGATAGTGGAAAAAATCTTCTGGAGAAAGACAGGAAAGTGAAGCTCAACCATGATACTCAACTCAATGGGTTAAGTAGCCTATTAATTGTTATGGTTTATGCCTTGGAGATTGAATACAGTTCCTGTTGGAGATAGAATGTATCTATGTTTTAAAATGTCTGCTGTCTCATGCTTCCAGCAGCTTGGCTATATTTTAATTTCTCTTCACCATTAACCAAATTGAGGCTCAATTAATCGCACGCATCTAACATATGCCAGACACATACAATAAACTAACGAACAACTGAACACACTAATACTCTTTTTATCTAATGTTCAAAATGTATGGTTTAAATGTACAATGCGACAATGGCGTGCCGTAGTCGAAATTTCAGTTGCACTGTTCTTTATAAATAGCACTGGTGGAATCAATGTCATTGTATCAGTATGATTCTGGTTATTTCATGACAGATTAGTGTTTTCACAATTAGTCATAATTCTTCATGTAAATCAATAATGAATTTCTTTTTGTTCACTTAAGTATGATGCATTTTACTTCCCAACATTAAATAGAACACATTTGTTAAATTATCTTTTAAACATAGATTTTGTTATAGAAACACAGAAACTGTCTGAAGTATTATTTATTCAAACGGGTAGTATTGGTATAACTTGACTGTGGGGTTTTGTGTTGAATGCTCCAAATCTTTGTGGATTTCTCATGTAACCATATTATAATGTGAATTCTTTCCAGATAGCATAGAGCAAAGCATTGCTAGAAAACAAATTATTTTCAATTTAGTTTTAAAAGGTGGTTAAAATCTACTATAGTGGTGACGCAGTACATTATTGCTTATACACAACGTGAAACAAAGTGATTTAGGGCAGATTTTATCTCATTACTCCCAGCACAGTGTATTTTTTTTTATAAATGTCTGCTATTTGGGGGAAACAAACACTTTAGAGATTACATGCCTCCTTGCAGGGAAAGAGAGAAACAAATGGAGATGGTATATCGTGGTGGGAGAGCTACATAGAGAAGAATATCTCTAAACACTATTTAAGTTAATGCCTACAGCTTTATAAATTTACTTCAGAAAACTACTTTGCTTTAAGGATAAAAATATTTTTTTTGGATGTCTGACATGTGTCAAACTGAGTTCATCTTTCCCTTCTGCTTGATGCAGAAGAGAAGTCAATGAAGCTGCATGCTGGAATTAAATCTGGTTCAAAGCAAACAGGTTAGGTGTAAAATCAGGCACATCTACCTTGTGTGTATTTGTGGGTTCCTAGATATTTTTGCTTTTCCTCCCAATTTAAGAAGTACATGTGTCTGCAGCCACCCACATCATGATTTTACACTAGATTGGTTTTGCTTGGTTTCGGGTTATTTGCATCCTGACAAAAAAAGATAGAGATTTGAACCCTTTAGGCATCTGTAGTGCACTGAATGTCAGTTTGATTTGCTTTGACTAGGGAGCTGCTCATCCCTCATGTAGGCATTATTGAACACAGTGCAATTGACTTTGCAATTATTAGATACCATTGAAAAAATCTGAATAAATATTGAACCAAATAGCTCACTATCCTCAAGAAATTAAACATTCTGTTAACAGTTGATGAAGACGATTGATATCATATTATTGGAAATACAAAATGAACCAAAAGTATGATTTTGTGATAACTGTTGTGTCTCAATAAATTGCAGTATTTCTTCTGCCTTCAGTTAGATTGATTAACATGGATTGCCTTAGTAAATGCATTGCATGCTGTTCATTGTTCACATCTCGCTGCAATAAAGCCAATTCTATCTGATGATCTGAGGTAATTTACTGATAAATGACAATGCAATGTGGACTCCAGTGGTAAGATAGGGCTCACAACATATGTGGCTGGTCAGTTAGTTAATTAAAACTACTCAGATTTGCTTCAATAAGTGTCTGATGCACCCTCTTAAGAACAACATTAATATCTGTCTTTTTCTATCTATTAATGAGTGTAAATGTGTCACATGCATAGTTTGTTGTATAATTGGTGTGTATATTTTTGGTGAATAATAGCCTTTAGAATGCAGCTTTACCATCAAACATGTCAGCAAAAGGAGCTCAGTAATTAGCTGAGCAACCATCCACTAATTTGTCAGATTTTCACTTTTCTCTGCTAATGTTCACTTCACAATTTGCCAATTTAATAATTCTAACAATCTTTAGATTAAAAGTTTTTGAGAAATAAGAAGCTCTTGTGACAATGAGAATCTGAGTTTCAAGAGCTGAAACTTAAGTACTGTCAAACTCAGATCACCTATCCCTCCTGCTTGAAGACTCATTAACACTCACTCACTATTTTGATGAGCTTTCGAGATTCTTTTGTATTCATTTTTGTGCTGTCAGAACCAGCGTTCAGTGAACATTATAACATTACAAGGACAAACCGTTCCAAAGGGGTTGATACATTTGTGTCCTATTTCCAATTGATGCATTTGTCATTTCTAACATATTAGTTACACTCAAGACCGTTGAGGAATAAAGTCAGGGGATCTTACAAGGTTTTAAATATGTCATTCAAAATAGTCAGAGGTCATTTGAAGAGTAGATCTGTGTCACAGTCAGTTGCAGAAGAAGACAACTTAGAGTGCCATGTTGAAATTAACTACTAAACCATACTGCTCAAAAAGCAAAGGAACTACACTAGATCTGTGTAGTTGGGAAACACAGTAAGAAGTCAAGTGAGACTAACTGGCTCTGTACTGTTGGAATTGTTGAAATTCAGATGAAATTCCAGAAGTTAGTAGGCAGCTAAGTATTGGAGTGAAGACACCAGCAAGTGGGAGTTGTGTGGTCTCATAAGCCATGTGTCATTAATAGTTCATTGCATCTGAGTGAGGGTGAAGGAAGCCCATAAACCCACTCTGCACAACTGAGGCAGAATAGAGCTCAGAAAACAAACCCAGGGGTAGCGCTGGTTTGGTGAAGTTCGTTATTTGTGAAAAGCAGCAGTTGTGTGTTTGTGAGGAAGTGTTGGAGGACAGTTTTTCAGAATCCAAAAGAACATAGTTCCAAATAAAAGGAAAATAAATCATCAGAATGTTAAAGTGTCGACGCAGTCCTGGATGGAGGAGCTCTTAAGAACATTAAGGCAAGTTTATACAAAATGAAAAATCATAATGGCTGTGAAGTTAAATGATCCCCTACGTCAGTCATGTCAGGGGTTGGGAGTAATCACTGAGAAAACCATGGGATCTGTTTTGATTGCATTTGCTATTTGAGTGGTGACCAACCCTTACTTGTCACTTACTGGTATTTGCCATGTGTTACGTTTACGATGTCAGAATATCCATTTTTGCACAATTGAAGCCTTTTTTTACAATAAAGAATCTTTGCGTATTTAAACATGTTTCTAATGCTAAACCAGATACAGTTTAAAACTTACAGGATTTGACCATTCTACTTACATTTAAGGTTTGTTATGACCCAGAGGAGGAGTGAGACTTGAAATGAATCAAGACACCCTTCTAACCTTGGATGTAACAGAACTCATTAAGTTTAATAAGGAACTAAAACACATTCTGGCCCTAATTTTATATTTAGAATATTGTCTCTTCAACTGCTGATAAAACTTGTCATGTATTTTGTTTTTTTTTATTTTTGTGTTGTACCATTCGTAATGTTTGTATTTCATTTGCAAGTGTTTTAAAATATTACAATTTATACCATTTTAGTCACTGCACTGGTGTGAGAAACTGTCACATTGAAACTTTGCAGACAAGGGGTGACTTATCCATTTTTGTATTGATTTTTATAATGCTTCAAAAACATGCACCTCCTTGCTGAAATATATTTAAAACATATGATTTAATGAAGAACCAGAATGCATTTCTCATTTCAGTTCATTTTGAATGGGCCACAAGTGATTGTTGTGTGACTGCTTGTGTATTCGGGTGGTATATTGGCACGGCAGTTAACAATGCTGTCTCACAACGCCAGAGACCCAGGTTCAATTCCAGCCTCAACAGACTGTGCAAACGCCACACAGGCATTCTTCGTGCATGGGTTTCCTCCGAGTGTTCCAGTTTCCTCCCACAGTCCAAAGATGGGCAAGTTAGGTGGGCCAGCCATGGGCAATGCAGTGTTACAGGGCTAATGGGTTGAAAGGTTATAGTGGACAGGCAATGGAGCTGAGGCCAATATGAGTTCAGCCCTGATCATATCAAACTGCAGTTTAATTGCCTGCTCCTGTTTCTACAACTTATGTTCTTATGGTTGGGGTGGGGGGAATCAGGGTAGGATGCTTTTCGGAGTGGTATGCGGACTCAATGAGCTGAATGGCCTGCTTCCACATGCAAGGGATTTTATGATTCTATGACTTCATTACATTCCAGTAGTTGTGTGTTTCAGAGATAGGCATCATCCACATCCTATTTCACCGCTAGATGGATAACTGCTTCTCATCCACAGCCTTCACCTGTGTTTGTACTTAGCTGCTTGTGCACACCACCATTCCCACTCCAATAACTCCAACAGTTCAGGTAGAAATGTTGGTAGAAAATACATCCCATTCAAAACAGAAAAGTTATCCAAGTTTGTACCTAAGATGGTGCGATGTGTTGGCAACGTTGTACACTTTTCACTGTGTACTCCTGTTTTTAGTAAGTTGAATACACATGACAATAAATCTAATTCTAAGATGATAGTTTGATGACTGTGCCTGTGTATCATATCTTGAGCAGGGTCATCAACAGATCGTGGACTGTTTTCCAAAAAGAGTTAACGATGACACAATAAGCAGCTTAATGAAGCTTCAGCTACTCCAGCAACTATCACCAAATTCTATCTGTAACCCACCCATTGTAACTGTCAATGATACAACATTGAAGGCAAGGTGGGGGGCGGAATTTTATTTCTGCCAGAAGAACAGTGGACAGTGAGATTAGGAAAATAATTTTCAGAGCAAATTCAATATTAACCTGTTTATGCCGAAGACATCAAATGTACAAAAAAACTTGTGTAATACCATTCCTTTATATCCAATGAAGAATGGGCTACCTATTCCAAACATATTAAATATTGGGACTGGTGATGCATTTAGAACTTTATGTGCATGAAATTGTAGAACAAATTCACAATACTTTAAACAGTGGAAATATTTGCAATTAAAGCACTTATCATTAGAGTTCATTCTGGTGTTGGCATGTAATGTGTATGACTGACAATAAAATCCATAAGAATGTAAGTAGGAGCAGGACCAGGCAATTAAACCACTCAAGCCTGTACTGTTGTTTGCTATGATCAGGGCTGATCTCCTATCGACCTCAACTCAACTTCCTATTCAGCCCATTACTTTCGACCCATTACTAATTTTAAAATCTGTCTATTTCCTCCCTGAATCTATTCAAAGTGCTGGCATTCACTACACTCTGGGGTAGTGATTCCACAAGTTCACGTCCGTTTGAGAGAAATAATTTCTCCTCATCTCTATTTTAAATCTGCTACCCCTTATCCTAAAACTATGGTCGCTCATTTTAGATTGCCCCACATGAAGAAATATCCTCTCTATGTCTACTTTGTCAATCCCCTTTAGCATCTTAATATGCCTCCATTAGATCTCCTCTCATCTTTCTAAATTTCAGACAGTATAGGCCTGAACTGCGCAATCTCTCTTCATAAGACAAATCTTTGGAATCAGTCTAGTGAAGCTCCTCTGAACTATCTCCAATGTCACAACAAGCCTCCTCATTAAGGTGACCAAATTGTATGCAATACTCCAGGTCTCACTAATGCTTTGGACAGTTCCAACAACACTTGCCTTTTTTTTACTCTATTCCTTGATCAATAAATGCTAAAATTCCATTTGCCTTCCTCATTACTGCACACTAGTTTTCTGCGCTTCATGCACAGGGACAGATCTGCATTGGAACATTGGTAGGTTTCTCTCCAGTTCAATATTAAGTTGCCTTTCTATTTCTTTCACCAAAATGGATAATCTCACACTTATCCATTTAAACTTTATCTGCCAAAGTTTGACCCATTCACCCAAGCAATCCAAATCCATTTGTAAATTTCTTATTTCTTTGTTGTAACTTATATTTTCACCTATTTTAGTGCCATCTGCAAATGTGGCTATTGAGTTCTTTTTATCCCTGCATCAAAGACATTAATGTAGATTATAAATAGTTGTGGCCCAAGGACTGAAGGCACCCCACTACTTGCATTTTGTGAACCAGAAAAAGAAAAATCCAGCACAGGAACAGACCCTTCAGCTCTCCAAGCCTGTGCTGACAGATTTTGCCCTTCCATACTAAAACTGTCTTCACTTGCAGGAGCTGTATCCCTCTATTTCCTTCCTATTCATGTATTAATCCAGGTGTTTTGTGAATACTGCTATTGTGTCTGCTTCCACCATCACCCCTGGCAGCACGTTCCCGGCACAGACAGCCCTTTGTGAGAAAAACCTACCTTGTTCATCTCTTCTAAACTCTAACCGCTCCTAATTGCACCTTGAACCTGTGTCCCCTCGTAAATGACCTTTGCAACCTGAGAAAAAGCCTCCTGCTTTCCACTCTATCCATACCATTCACATTCTTATAAATATCTGTCAGGTTATCCCTCAACCTCCTGCATTCCAGTAAAAACAAACCCAGTCTATTCAAACTTTCTTCAAAGCTAAAATACCCCACACCAGACATCATCCTACTAAACCTTTTCTGTATTCTCTCCAAAGCATCCACATCCTTCTGGTAGTGTGGTGAGCATAGTGTGGCTGAACAAAAGTTCTATAAAGCTGCAGCAAACTTGTCTATCCTTATACTCGATGTCCCTTCCAATGAAGTCAAGCATGCCATAGGTCATTTTTACTAACTTACCTACCTGCGCGGACACATTCAGTGATCTGTGGACTTGCACAGCCAGATCCTTCTGCATATCAATACTCTTAAGGGCTCTGCCATTCACTGTACGTAGGTGAAATATATTATTAACTTCCCTTAGCTCCACAGAATACACAACATTTACAAAGTGGCATTAACTCCACTAACTAACAGAGCCTTTGCTTTCTTAATGTTCAGTTTTAAATCACATTATCATCATGTTAGTCAGTGCTACATATTCTGGAAATGGTCGTGAACTTGTGATTCTGAAATGGTTTATTTTGTCAAGATATAAAATTCCCGAATTGTACATTATGTGATTGAAAACTAATTTCCAAAATATGAGTGATCTTGGCGTTTGGCCAGAAAACGGCCTTGTGCATTTACTCTGAGGTCCTGCAAATGCAGGAAATGCTTTCTTCCACCTTGAAGCAAGTACTTTGTACTTCGTCCTGGTAGGAGGGTATCCTTCTTTTCTAAACCCTCCTTCATTGCGTCTCCAAGGAATCATGATCCAGAGGCAAAGTTGTTTCCAGGTTTTTGCTGCTAATTTCCATGCACACTACTATGTTTTGAATTTCTCTCCAAAAGCTGTTCTCTTTTAATTGCCAGCAGCAGTCTCACTGAATTACCTGGCCCATACCAATCAGCATCTCTTCCTGTACTCTCGGAAATGACAGAGTTAGAATTAACATGATGAGCAGGTCTCATATTATCCAGGGAGGCCAGATGTCCATTATTTGTGCATGGATCCAATGGCATTTCCACCAGGAATGTGAACTCAGTCTTTTACTCTCATACTATCAGACTTTCCAAGAATAAATGAATCATGCCAGATTTGAACCTTTATTAATTCTTAAAACTAATTTTATTCTTTGAAATAAAACTTCAGTCAGCCTCTATTTAAACTGAATAGAGATACCTTAGCTGCTGACAGTCGTTTTCACATAGAGAGTCATTAGACTGCCTAGAAATGTGGTGGCAGGTACAACTGAGATATGAAAGAGGGCATTAGATGAATATTTGTTTTGAAACATTGTGCGGGAATATGGGGAAAAGGCAGGAGATTGGCACTAGGTAATAGAACTGATGCAGGCACGATGGCCAAATGGTTTTCTCCTGCACCGTGCCAATTCTATGGTTTTGTAATTCTATGGAGTTCTATTCCACCTCCTAAAGCACTGTCCCCCCGACAAAGGACTCTTCAGGATGGAGGCAAATTAAATTGTGTGAACTCCATTATGAGCCTTCATGGTCATGAGATAAGGAGGTGTAGCATGAAGGATCACTTGGCCTGGGAAGTGGTGCACAGCAGATGAGAATTGGGATTTTGCTGCTCCTGCTTTGGGCAGGAGGCCACCAAATTGGGCAACTAGGTTACTGATTTTTACAAGTAATATTGTGACTTGGAATGAAATGGTGTTGTCACAGCTTTGCTGGTCTCCTCACCACTTCACTGTGGGTGGCTTTAATTTTACTTGCCCTGACTGGCATATTTTCAGCGGAGGAGGGGAAGAGGCATAGAATAGGGGATGGTGCCTAGCCCACCACCATCATATTCACCCCTGAGTCCATCCATTGTGTGGGCGGGTGCTGAAATTTGCTGTCCACTCGATATAATTAAATGAAAAATGAAGGGTCAATTGAGCTTGTTACCGAGCCAGTTCACCCTGAGAATACGCTGCTCATGTCATACTATGGTTGGCAAGGACAGATAGGTGAGAGAGACAGTCTTTTTTAAAAAGTGCTTGCAGGGAGGCTGATGTTAATGTTTTGTTGGGGTGGGGGGCAGGTTGCTCTTCACTGGGGTACTTCACCAAAGATAGCAGCAATCTCCTTCCTTCCTAGCTTCCTCTCTCCAAAACAAGAGCAACAAGGTGTCAAAGAGAGAATGACAGAGGGTGGGACAGTGGGAGAGTTTGTGTTAGCCTGTATGTGATATTGTGTGATGCATTTTATGACACCAGAATGTGAGGGCTGAAACTCATTCCCTGCAGCCAGCCTTCAGAGTGGACTGATAGAGCAGGTAAATTTGAATTTGGTTTGGTTGAGGCTTTTGTGATTACCTTTGTATTTAGCTAATTAATTTTAAAGTCATACAAAAACTTTGGTTAGAATTGACATAAATTGTTCATTTCTGTTGCTCGGTGCTGAATTTGTCAGGGTAGCGGTGATTTCAGTGTTGGACCAGAAAGCAGGTATGTGGCCGTTTTGCTGAATTCTGACCCTAATGACCTGCCCTCAGGGCATCTCCAAAAACTGCTGGTCAATCAGTAGCAATGAACAACCAGGGATGCAGAAAGAAATTGCTGGGAAAACTCAGCAGGCCTGCCAGCATCTGTGAGAGAAAGCAGAGGTATTGTTTCGGATCCAGTGACCTTTCCAGCATTTGCAGTTTTTTTTATTTTAGCCAGGGAAATAGCTTGGACTGCAACCTCAGCTCATGGTCCGCAGGTTGACGGAGCAGGGCAGGCTTCAGTGATCCAGGCCAGGATGTTCTTGCCTTTGAGACAATGGGGGTGTGGGTCTCTGTGGGGGATATTCTATGGTACTGGTGAAGCCCCTCTGTAGGCCATGGAGTGGCTGATTAGGAAAGCACCACACACACACACACACACACACACACACACACACACACACACACACACACACCAACCTGCACTGATTTTTTTAATGGATGATCACTCTATGTAGCAGAGGCCCATCGACTACCAGCGAAAGGATAATGGAGACTCTGGGTGGGAAGACTGTCCTTCAACTTTCCTGCTGTTGATGTAATTCCAAAGCTTTAGAAAGGCAACAGGAAATGCAATCCTACCATCCTTCATCATTTTATGGCCACACCCCTACCTCCCAAGTCCCTTCCCAAGGACCCCATTAAATTTTACTCTTGATTCCACTTTGCAGCTGATACTTTGGTAATTACACTGAAGTGGTTTTTATTTGAACTTTTGTAATACATATAGTCTTTGATTTATGAATTCTGTTATTCGTTTCCCTGTAAAACAAAAAATCAAGTACAGGTGCGTAATTCTTTATCCGAAATGCGTGAGACCAGCTGGTTTTCAGAATTCAGAATTTTTTGAATTTCAGAATAAGTGACAGCGTGATGATGAATTTTTAAAAAAGTCTTACCAGAGGAACAGACTCACTGAGTGAAACGGGCCTTGAAACATAATTGACGCCTGCCAGTGCTGGGCCATGACCCCTCATGTAGCATCTGAGTGACACGCATCACGTGGGTATCAACTTGGATTAACTGTTTGCACGCCAAACAACCTTGTTTAATGAGAAAAAAAACTTCACAAAAAATCCTCGGACTTTGGAGCTTTTCAGATTTCAGGATTTCAGATAAAGAGTTGTCTACCTGCATTTTATTCATAATTTACAGATAATGATTCCCTGAATGAGTGAAAATTATAACATTTGGAAAGGGTAGACAAATTTTGTATGATCAAACATGATATGGTTGAGGATCACTAATACTGTCTTTTGGTTGAATGGGAGATGATCAAATTTTAAAGGATATGTCAAATCATACCTTAACATTATTGGGAATGTATGGTAATAGAGAGGGAAAAATTCGAAAAAGAGTTCACACCAGTAAATAATGAGTCAGATATTGTCAGGAACTCTAATCTTCTGCTTATAGTTGTATGGCTAACCCTGTACTGTATTTGAACATGTAATAGCAGAGAAGATGTTCATCATAAAGCTGGCAACTGACTTCATGAATCACTTTCAAAGTGTTGAAAAATGTGGTGCTGGAAAAACACATCAGGCCAGACAGCATCCGAGGAGCAGGAGAATCGACGTTTCAGGCATAAGCCCTTCTTCAACTCGTTCCTGAAGAAGGGCTTATGCCCGAAACATCGATTCTCCTGTTCCTCGGATGCTGCCTGGCCTGCTGTGTTTTTCCAGCACCACATTTTTCGACTCTGGCACTCCAGCATCTGCAGTCCTCACTTTCTTCCACTTTCAAAGTGTGTACAGAACGTTGATAAGTTCCCTTTGATTATTGTTCAGGCCTCAAAACAAAACAGCTTTTGAAATAAAACATGAAGTATAATGGCTTGCATTTATATAACACTCTATCAAATTCCTCACAAATACATCAAAGCGATTCACATAAGATAGACTAGTAAGTAATGCAATCCCTTATAACATTAACAATGCCTTCACTAACTTCCTGTTACTGCCATTCAAGTCAAGTGATCATAACTGTGCAGCCGTCAAACTGAACACTGCTATGATATCATTTTCCTTAGAAAAACATTTATGACAAATCGTTAAAATTGCAGCTTTAAATTACTGTCTTTGCTGTTTGCACAGATTACGACAGTATTGGCCAGTAACTACATTTATTGCAGAAAGTTCTGAATAATTAAGCAGCTTTGTTAAGAAAAGAACAATGATGTCGACAGATGAATTAAGAGCTTTGTGAAATGAAATGAGAATATACATAATAAAATTAATAAATGCTAACTAATGGTTTCAAATGTTAAGCTGACAGCTTCAATAACGGCGTGAGTATAGGTGATTGTAAGTGGCATTGGTTCATCATAATATAAACTATTGGTATACATGATGTTTAATCACTTTATAATAGAAGCAACATTGCAGATATTGTCCTTCATTTCTTGCAGAAAAATTTCAATTGTTATAAATAACTATTAAATATGAAATGTTGATTTTCTAGTAGTTTATATGGCTGTCATAATGATGTAAGCACTCTCCTCCCTACCTCTTATTCAAAGTGTCACTCCTGATGTGGTCATAGTAAAAATAGACTAACACCAATCAAATTCCATCATCTGATTCTAATGCCTGATACCTTCAGGACTAAAGTGACTTTTTAAAAAGGCTAAAAAGGCCCCCATGATCATTTGACCATAGACTGAGTCAAGTTTTGTGAAATATTTTTGTTTGTTTTCTCACTTCTGATGCAATCTCTTTAGGTAAACATGTATGATTCTTTGAATTGTACTTACCTCATGTGTTTACCAATTTTTCAAACCATTTCTGAAATCCATTTATTTTGCATTTAAAAATTCAGTTCCCAAACTAAAAGCTATTCTTCCAATACATATGAATTATGTGAATAGATATTGGTATTGTTTTTTGGGAATCCTGGGAATTTTATAAGCACAACATTTAGAATGTTCAAATAAAAATACCCATGCATTTACATCCACAAATATATTCTGTATCTTGAAAATGCAGATGCAAGTCGTCTTAATAAAAGATGAAACTGTGCATAACACAATATCCAGAAACTTTAAGTTGATAAAAATGTTTAAATAAAATCTGTTTATTTAAGAACAGATACTAAATGAGTTAATCTACAATTGCAACTGGAAAAAAATAATTATTACAAATCTTTGTGCTTCTAATTCCTTGGCAGCTAACAGGAGGAGAAAGTAAAGCCTAGTTTCTTCTGACAGAGCTGTCCTTCAATTGATCTGATATTTCAAATTCTCTCTTGTTTGGCCCTTCAAACAATTTGATTTTTGTGGCAGCCTGTCTGCTCTTGCACCGAAGTTCTTGGTTGCATATTGACAGAGGAGAAAGTGAGGTCTGCAGATGCTGGAGATCAGAGCTGAAAATGTGTTGCTGGAAAAGTGCAGCAGGTCAAGCAGCATCCAAGGAACAGGAAATTCGACGTTTCGGGCATAAGCCCTTCCTCGGATTTGTTGTAGGTACAGGTTGTCCTGGTTCGGATTTGTTGTAGGTATAGGTTGTCCTGGTTCGGATTGAAGGGCTTATGCCTGCATATTGACAACCTGCAATCTAGGTCCAAGCACTCACCTGCAGGCATTTGGATTGAAGGCTGGACATCATCTTCACATGCTGGTGGTTGGCATCCACATTGTATGATCAGACACCTCCATGAAGATGAAATTTTTAAATAAAATCTGTTTATAAAATGTAGTTTATCTGTACCTTGTAATCATATCAGTTCTAAAAAAAAGTCTTTCAACCACTTCAAACATGCTTGTTATTGGAATTGGAATTAGACTTTTATTGTCATATATATTCAAGTACAGGGATATAGGAGTACGGTGAAAAGTGTACAATGTTGTCATTATCTGGCACCTTCTTAAAATACAAAACCAGAATTCAAAAACAAAAGATCTTAAAATCCTTGTCCAAAAGAGAAGGAAAAAGTCAAGATTTTAAAGTCTTATCTCCCTGGGCCTAGCCTTGAACTGGAGCTTCAGTCATCCTCGTCCTGGGACATGCTCCACTGATCACCTCCGTTGCCATTGCTACTGCACATGCTCAGGAGGCCAGGGCCGATGTGGATCTGCTGAAGACACTGAGAAAGGCTTTTGAAGAGTAAAAAAAAGATAAAGAGCAAAAGTAAAACATAATTGGAGTGCTGCCCATTTTAAGAAAGTTGGTCAGGTGACTCGTGTGGCTGGAGCTGAGGTCTCAGCCTAGTACCTTGATCCTGTTCAGAGTTTTGTCTGAAGCAAGCTTTTGAGGAGCAGACTCCCGATCAACTTCTTAAACCTAGGTAAGGGATGTACCTAGGCCATGTAGTCTGGCCCATTGAAGAACTTTTCCTTTACCTGTTGTTTGTAATAGACAATGTGCTACAAAATTTCAACTGCTGTGCACTGAAGGGCAGGATTAATAGGACAGAGGTTGCGGTGTTGGACTTTGTATACTTTGTCAGCAAACATACCCAGCAAAGTGGAAAAGGTGAAGACAATGACATTGGAACTCCTTTCATTCACTTTCACTTCTCACAGTTGTGCTAGCTTCAATTGTGAGGGATCTTCTCCACTAATAACTCAATACTTCCAGCTTTTAGGAACAAGCCCCTAATCCATTTCTATCTGATACTGTGATGAAGTTTGTGCTATCATTCTGTCTATACCTGCCATCTCATTATGTCCCTTCGTCAGAGATGAAAAAATATGGTCCTGAAAAGAAAATGTCACTCAGAAATAGAATTGAGAATGCATCAAAAGAACTCGCTTACAGACCTACATTTATATACAGCAGTGTCCTTGAGGCATGCTGTTATATCGCATTTTGCTGAAACTGTTGGGTTTCAGCAAAATATGTTACAATAGGGGTTTTATTGCAACTTTCCAACTTTTAAAATAACTATTTCTAAAATATTATTCAACATTAAAGTGGTACTAGAATATTGAAATGAGAAGCAACATTATTTACCAATATGGACCTAACCCTTTTTATTGCAGCTAACAAAAAAGGCTTAGTAATTTATGTGAAATTCAAATTTGCCATGATTTGTTGAAACGCAAACATAAATTTTCATTAGTATAGTATGTCGCTGACCCAGAATATGAGGAAATTAAGCATTATTAGTTAGTGAATTGCAAGATAATAACTTGTGATGGTGTTAATGGTCAGTTCTATGACCATTAATTATTTAAGCAGCAGACAAATGAACTTCATTTGGGTTTTGCTTCGTCCAGGACTTGGGCACTTTTGAAGACTTGATGAATAATTAAAATTTGAATTTAGGGATAAAGCTGTATAAGTTAAAAGTTGCCATTAGATTTTCCTAATTGTTACTGTAGTTTAATTATTACAATACCAGATTTGCTTCAGAAATGGATAACAACACCTCTGAAAGAATTTCAGAACTGTTGCTCCCATAAAAACAAAGAATTCCTGCATGTACAAAGTGATTCTTATTTGATCTAGAAAAATGACAGTTTGGAGTACTTTTATTGCTCTTGTTCTTGGTTGTGATCTTCACTTATTAGATTTTTTTTAGAACATAGAACGTTATAGTGCAGTACAGGCCCTTCGGCCTTTGTTGTTGCACCAGCCTGTGAAACCAATCTGAAGCCCATCTATGCTACACTATTCTGTTTTTATCCTGTGTTTATCCAATGAACATTTAAATGTTACAGACAGTGTGTTCCATGCCTCCACTAATCTCTGAGTAAAGAAACTACCTCTGACATCTGCCCTATATCTATCGCCCCTCAATTTAAAGCTACACCCCGTCATGCTAGCCATCACCATCCGAGGAAAAAGGTTCTCACTGTCCATCCTATCTAACCCCCTGATTATCTTATATGTCTCAATTAAGTCACGTCTCAACGTTCTTCTCTCTAAGGAAAACAGACTCAAATTCCTTAGCCTTTCCTCGTAAGATCTTCCCTCCATATCAGGCAATATCCGAGTAAATCTCTTCTGAACTCTTTCCAAAGCTTCCGCATCCTTCCTATAACGCAGTGACCAGAACTGTATGTAATACTCCAAGTGCGGCCACACCAGAGTTTTGTACAGCTGCAACATAATCTCATGGCTCTGAAACTCAATCCCTCTATCAAACACACTGTATGCCTTCTTAACAACCTTATTAACCTGGGTGGCAACTTTCAAAGATCTATATGTATGGACAGCAAGATCTCTCTGCTCATCTACACTGCCATTAACCCAGTAGTGTTTATTCCTTTTGCTGCTTTCAAAGTGAATCACCTCACATGTTTCTGTATTAAATTTCATTTGCCATCTCTCAGCCCCACTCTGCATCTTATCTATGTCCCTCTGTTACCTGCAATATCCTTCAGCACTATCCACAGCTCCACTGACCTGCAAATTTATTAATCCTGCCTTTCACGCCCACATCCAGATCATTTAGAAAAATGACAAACAGCAGTAGTTCCAAACCAGATCCTTGTGATACACTACTAGTAGCTGAACTCCAGGATGAACATTTCCCAACAACCACCATCATCCTCTGTCTTCTTTCAGCTAGCCAATTTCTGATCCAAGCCACAAAATCACCCTCAATCCCATCCCTCCGTATTTTGTGCAATAGCCTACCATAGGGAACCTTATCAAATGCCTTACTGAAACCCATATACACCACATCAACCACTTTACCCACATCCACCTATTTGGACACCATCTCAAAGAACTCAATAAGGTTTGTGAGGCATAATCTACCCTTCACCAAACCATGTTGAATATCCCAAATCAACTTATTCCTCTCCAGATGATTACAAATCCCATCTCTCATAACCTTTTCCAATGCTTTACCCACAACTGAAGTAAAGCTCACTGGTCAATAATTACCAGGGTTGTCTCTACTCCCCTTCTTGAACAGCATTTGCTATCTTCCAGTCTTCTGGCACTATTCCTGTAGACAATGACGATATACAGATCAAAGCCAAAGGCTTTGCAATCTCCTCCCTGGCTTCCCAGAAAATCCTAGGACAAATCCCATCTGGCCCAGGGGACTTATCTATTTTCACACTTTCCAGAATTTGTAACACCTCTTCCTTGTGAACCTCAATCTCATCTAGTCTAGTAGTCTGTTTCCCAGTATTCTCCTTGACAACATTATCTTTTTCCAGTGTGAATACTGACGATAAATATTTATTTCGTGCTTCCCTTGTCTTCTCAGATTCCACTCACAACTTCTCACTACTATCGTTGATTGGTCCTAATCTTTTTATAGCCATTCTTTTATTCCTGATATATCTATAGAAATCTTTAGGGTCTTCCTTGATCCTAGCTGTCAACAACTTCTCATGTCCCCTCATGGCTCTTCTTAACTGTCTCTTTCGGTCTTTCCTGACTAATTTGTAACTCTCAAGTGCCCCAACTGAGCCTTCATGTCTCATCCTAACATAAGCCTTCTTCTTCTTCTTGACAAGAGATTCAATTTTTATCGTTCCTCTATCTATAGCCCTCATAATTTTATACATCTCAGTCATGTCCCCTCTCGAACTCCTCTGCTCAAAGGAAAACCAGCTCAGTCCATTCAATCTCTCTGCATAATTTTTTAACTTCATAACTCTTCATATCTTCGAGACCTTTAAATTTGAGTAAAACAAAATAAGTTGCAACTGAGAAAAAAAAAATTAACAAGCTAGTTAAAGTCCCAACAATCAATGCAGAATGGGGCACACTTCAGTTTCCACACTGTAACAGATTTGCACATGATTTCTGTCACACACTTGCATGTGCATACCAAAAACATTCTTCACTCCTGACTATTGTAATCCATCTGTTCAGACTGCAGTGGGACTTGAATCCAGACTTTCAGGCCCAGAGGTAGAGGCACAATGAATACCTGAATTCTTGAATTATCTGCTGAATGCTACAAGGCTATCATCTGTTACATGCAAACTGCACATAGACCCTAAAAGGTTGGATTTTTGAGTAGCCAGAGCAGCAAAATCTGAATTAAAATCAGGATTATGGATTGGGACCTTGTGGATGTCCAGATGCAGGAGAAAGTGAGGACTGCAGATGCTGGAGATCAGACTCACGGAGTGTGGTGCTGGAAAAGTACAGCTGGTCAGGCAGCATCCGAGGAGCAGGAGAATTGATGTTTCCAGCACAAGCCCTTCATCAGGAATGAGGAAGGGCTTATCTCATTTCTGATGAAGGGCTTTTGTTTGAAACATTGCTTCTTCTGCTCCTTGGATGCTGCCTGACCTGCTGTGCCTTTCCAGCACCACACTCTCGACAATGTCCAGATATACGCACATATGCTTGCACTATTGTTGCCTGGGCAATTTAAATTTTTAATGCTGACTTGTGCTGCCCAGGTCAGGTCATAAATATCACTAATACTGATCTCAGAGTTAGAAATTTTGGACAGATACATGGGGCTAACCTCTTTACTTATCCTGGAAATGTTACAGTTTATTTGCTGATATAATTCCAATTAATCAGCATAACTGAACTGAAGCTGCAATGACCCTGGAGCAGCTTTGGTGATCCTTCTGGACATCACCGGTTTCTAGCTATCCAATGTCCACCCATCTCAACCAAGCATCTTTCAATGTCATCTGCCATGTCATTGATGTCTGTGCTTTGTAATCCTGCTGCTTATGCCTGAAATGGAACATAAGATTTAAACACATTGTCGAGAGTGTGGTGCTGGAAAGGCACAGCAGGATGGAAAGGCAGCATCTAAGGAGCAAGAGAAGCAACGTTTCAAGCATAAGCCCTTATTCAACTGGTATCAGTTCTTTACAAATATGGAGGAAAATTTAATGTGAGACAAAGGAGACACCATATTTACATGGAATTAAACCTGCGGTTAACACCTGGTTGAAAAAATCCTTTGATTATCTGATCCATGAGACCTCCTTCTTTGCTATCTGCTCCCTGATGCAATCTCTCACCTTGCTGAGAAAATCCTTTGATTGTCTGACCCTTCTCCCCATGGGGCCTCCTTCTTTGCTGTCTGCTCCCTGACGCAATCTCTCAACGGAGAGGACAAATTGGGAGTGGACTACATCCGTCAAATAGCCTGTACTCTACTTCAAACAATGGTTTTCAGCAAATTGCACAAATGCTCCTTTTGTACCTAAGAAATCCACCCAACTGGTAAGGGATGCAAAGTTTCTTGGCTTATACCCAATTCTTTAGCAGAAAGATAAGGCAGGGAACCCATCCATTATTACAATATTAGAAATCACACAACACCAAGTATAGTTCAACAGGTTAATTTGGAAGCATTAGCTTTAGGAGTGCTGTTCCTGTGTTGTGTGATTTTTAACTTTGTACGCCCAAGTCCAATACTGGCACCTCCAAAACATCATTGCAACACCAAGCCACTCGTTCATACCTGTCAAACAACATTATGCATAAACAGAAAGAGGAGTACCCTCAGTCACATGTAGTATCTCAGGTTTTCATCTTTACTTATTTGGAAGTAATTTTGAAATAATAACCAATTATGGATCAGTGCTAAGCTTATCCAACAATCTACACAGCAAACCAACAACTCAAATAAAACCACAATATATGTTCCATGTTGAGTATGAGATTAACCCAGAGGACTATCTTTTGCAATATCAGTTTCCAACAACTTATCCTTATAGTTATGATGGGAAACTGCTGAGCAAAATGTTAACTCTGTAAGCCTAAATACAATGTCACAATTGCTAACACTAACTGTTTTCAAGGTGGCAATAAGACAGGATAAGATGTAACAACTAGATATGATGGCTTTGCAATCACGATTGAAAGTATGTCCAAAAATAATTGTTTATATTCAAAAAGGTCTTCACAGCATTACAAGTGTTACTCTGGGTGCAATCTCATCTGATGCCATGATATGCAGTAACTGTATTGTCATTCCACAACCTTTGAGATAATGTGTTGTTGGCACTGCACATGAAGGTCACCAGGGAATTATCAAAAACAAATAACTCCTTCGTGAAAAGGAAAACTTCCAGCAGTTAGCTCATTGGTGGTACAAAAAAAATCAATTAGTGTTTGCCATGTCAAATGTATGCAACTCCCTCTAGCTGTCTGACTCAGCTTTGGGCATGGAGAGTGGGACTTTACTCAGAGGTTCAGTGAAAGCAGTGTGGGCTATAATCAGTCGCGAGAGAGAGTGGGACCTTCTCTAGTGTGTCTACTAACATGCAGGGATCTACATAATATCAGGAACCATAAAGTAACAAGCCCATCATTTGTAACAACAAAGATTGCAACCTGCAATGTTGAGACACTCTATCAACCTCAATAATTCAGAGAACCTTCCTTTTCACACAAGGTACTCCTTGAGCAATGTGGTGCAAGACCATTACTGATGTTTTTCATGGCCAAGGACACGATCGCATTCTGGTGACTGACCACATCAACAAGCTCTGTTTTGTGTAACAAAGCAAAGGCACCACTAATGTAGCAGTTGTGACACATTTCCATATTCAAGATATTTGGTATTCCTCAATGCATTATGTCTGACTACAGTTCAGAGTACACAGTGAACCCATCCAAGATATATAAGAAATGAAGTGTTTACCATATTACCTCTTTTCTCACTACCCACAGTCTAATGGTCTCACAGAGCACACTGCTTGTATTGCAATTTCCATGATTATCAAATGTAAAGTGACTGGATGAAGTTTTCAGGTCATTGTCCTAAATCTACATGCTACTCCTCAAGCTAGTGGTTTAACTTCATAGGTAGCATTTGGAAGACTTCATCCCTCCGACAGTTTCACTACCCAATTATGTGCATGAAACATTATTGGAAGGAAGGGGAAAAATGGTACAGGAGTGTAATCAATAAGTTATCTCAACTTGTACATGGAAAAAGCATTAGACTTCAAGTTGTCACACAAAACATTGGTATATGGCAAGGTATTACATTTTTGTGTCCAGCATAGCTCACAAGATTTTATCTTGAACAATGGTCAAGTCTTGAAAAGAAATAGGCATCATATCTGAACACTGTGTCATCAATCATCCATCACACGTGATGACAATTCTGATACTAAAGATATTATACTGGACAGAAACCATATATTAATGCCAAATGATCTACCAGATTGACGCTTTGCAACCAAACTGTGATAAGTATATTAGGTCTACATATAGTAGTACTTGAGGCAAGAACCTGTATCAATTGTCATAGTTTCCTGCATTGCAATATTTATTATGAAACCTAGCGGGTTTTCTCTGATAATCAGGTGGGGCTTCAGAAATGTGCTCTGATATTGTTTCATGTCCCCTCAAAGTTGAAATTACTATATTTCTTTCAGCACTTCTTTTCCCATCATACATAAGGAGGATTTAACTTTCTGAACATTTGCCCCTATTGCTTGCTTCCCCTCGTCGTCGTTAAACCTTTGTCCAATTTTTCTGAGAGACTTTCAGTCAACTAAAGCTAGATGAAGTTGTTGCCGAAGTTTGCCTGTATACACCTCAGCTCAAATTTGTATACACTTGTTGAGTATGTATTGCACAAGGATTGGGGAATTTATGCATGTGATTTGCATTGAAGCACTTGTAGACCTATGTGGAAAGTAGCAATTGAGGCCTGAAGACAGAAGCTGCGTGTTCTGCTCACGTAGACCAGCATTGACTCATGAATGGCCGGGACTTGATGACAGATGGGTAAGGAATGTACCATTCTTTAATATTCCAGGTTATTTTTAATCATCTTGTCCCAGTTCACAAATTTAAAAAGTGGTCTCTACCCTAGTGAGGAATCAAAACAAGACTTGTTTACTATCAAAAAAGTTTTGTTACAATGCCGTTCATTTTCTGATAAAGTGTTTTTCACCTCAAAGTCTGAAGCTCAATACAGTTCAAAATACCGTCAAATGCAAGAATATAATGTCAGCAATCTTCTTTTACAAGGATGGTGTATTCCAGTTTGCCTAAAAAGTGAACTGACTTAAATGGTCTGAGCAGTCTTCCAGAGACAAGTCACATTTGTCTCGAATCTTAATTAATTTCTGTTTCTCTCTCCATAGATGTTTCTATACCTTGAGTATTTCGAGCACTCAGTGTTTGTTTCAGATTTCCAACAGTTTTAGCATTTTGCTTTTTATTAGCTTAGATCTTCTAGTGGCCATCATGCTGTACCATGGTCGAAATCACTGACTTTAGCATATTTCTGGAATTGAGTTTGTTGCAAATTGTAAACATAAGACTTGGGAGACAGAAAAAAAACATTCTGTCCCTCAAACCTCTTAAGCCATGACAATTTGGGTGGCTCCGTGGTCAGTGCCAGAGACCTGGGTTTGATTCCACCCTTGCGCAACTGTCTGTGAGGGTTCTCCCCGTGTCTGCGAGGGTTTTCTCCCACAGTTCAAAGACGTGCAGGTTAAGTGATTTGGCCATGCTAAATTGCCAAAAGTGCTTAGGGATGTGTAGGTTTGGTTGATTAGCCCTGGGGAATGCAGTTACAGGGATAGTGTAGAGTGGTGGGTCTGGGAGAGATGCTCTTCAGACTTTCTGTGTGAACTCAATGGGCCAAATGACTTGATTCCACACTGTCGGGATTCTGCAATTATGTAAGACTGGTCTGTTGCTGACTACATTTTGGAAAATCCTGCAATATTTTCAAGTAGGGCCCAGTCCTTTATCCATATGGTTCACAGGAAAAGGGGATAGATCCTGGTCTTGCAAACAGGTTTTGGCAATTAGTTTATTATTGAGTGGACCATAGAATGAGCAATGTTATTGGGATTCATATGAAGGAACCGGATTCAGGGCTGTGGTGATTTCGATGATGCTATGTTTGCTCTGGAAGGTGGAACACTTCTGAGTCTCCGGAAGAGGGTAACCTGATGTGCTGCTCTAGAGTTAATTGAATGGTTTAAACATCTTTTCAATTGAATGGTTTTGGCTAAAAGTGCATCTGAGTATTTTTTGTAGTATATCCTATCCCTCAAACAAGAACCATTCAGGAACCGTCTAATCCTTTTGCTTTTCCAAGAAAGGCAAAAGTTCTGGACCATCACACAACTTGTATATCACAAGATTGTAGCGTTGATAATCCAGTCTAAAAGCAGTATCCTGGAGAAAGCCATTTCAGTCAGCTCAACTCATAACTTGAGTGAAGGCAGCTAAAGCTGACAAAATGAAAACTGAAATACTGATCTAATGGGGGAGAATTGTAAATCAATCCCCTTCTCCGCATTAGTGCCAGTTCTCATGCTGATCATTGCATGCTTTTGCTCTCAACGTCTCAGAATGTCATAAACCTTTTTCTCACTTATAGGTAAACAGAAGTATTGTAGGATTTCCTTCAGGTCTGGCTAAGAAAGATGAAAAATCTAAGAGCAAGCCATAGACATGCATTTGATAAGCTTCAAAATATGATTAATGCTCTTTTACATTCAGGTAGTTAAATGTAATGGTACCAAACCCCCTTGCAGTTGCTATGGTTGCACATGGGTATCTGCTTTTATGAAACAGGTGCTTCAATGTTAAGGATTGTATTTTTATTTGAAGACCTTTAATTATACTCTTTTATAGCTTCCTGAGTGAATGGAGACCTATCGTTGTTCGGTTATTTCCCCCTTCTAATAAGTGAAGCCAGATTTAAAACAGGCATCACCCCACATTTGTATGAAAACTACAGACTGCAAGTGTGAAGGCCTGGCTATCTCAACATAATTAAACTTTATTGCTTTCAGTAGCTTTTATGAAACACTTGCTCTATTTCCCATTTGATGCACTATATTTTTTGCTTTCAACTCTCAATCATTCTTTCACCTATGACATTAGCTTGCAACATATCACAAATCATTGCTTACTAAAGGGCAAAGATTTCTTGCAATAGCCATATTTCATAATATTATAAACAGATTATAGTAAATCTAATAATTGTATTGGTTCACTATTATGTCTAAATAACTGATAATGCTTTTGATAACATTTAAGCTTTTCATTGTGATTTGAACTTCAAATGACTTGCAGTGATGCTTTCATGAAACACTCTTCAAAGGTAACTGTCTAGTAATGTGATGCTCATGTTAGAGCATTCCCACAGAGTTTATGTTGATTGAGCATATATTGTTGACTAATGATCTTACTGAAACCACATCTGATGTGTGTTTTGCCTCTAGCAGGGTATCTTTGCCTGAGGCAGCAATGCTTATGTTACCTCTCATAAGACATCAATAACATGATATTGGAATATCCTGAAAATGTTTATTACAGTTCACTAAATAAATACAGACATTACATTCATAGACGCATCATGTCTGGGCTAATAATAAGTTGTTCAGTTATAAAAAGTAGCATGCTCCGTCACCATGTCGTGCTTTACGTGGTCCAAATCAAGTCTGGGAGGAAAGACGTACCAATACCAGCATCTTTGACCATGCCAACATCCCCAGCATTGAGACACTGACCACTCTTGAGCGGTTACAATGGGCTGGGCACACCACCCACATAACCAGCATGTGAATACCCAAACAAGGGCCAACTTCAAAATGGCCGGTCAAGCCCAGGTGAACAGAGGAAGCACTTCAGAACTACCCTCAAGGCCTCACTGACTAAGTGTGAGATTCCCACAGACACCCGGGAATCACTGGCTCAAGACCGTCCAAAGTGAGGAGGAGCCATCTGGGAAGGTGTTGAGCACCTTGAGACTTGCTGTGGGGTAGAAATGGAAGCCAGGCGAAAACAGAGAAAGGAGCTTGCTGCCATATCAATGCTGCACCCACCCTTTCCTGCGACTACCATCTACCTCAGGTGTAACGGAGGCTGCGGTAGCCATATCGGCCTGTACAGCCACCTATGGACCAACCCAGTGAGTGGAAGAGAGTCACCCTTGTCTGCGAGGGTTCGCCAATAATGAAATCAAGTTGGTGTCTGAAATCAATATACATTTAGGTCATATACTATCAAAGAATGATGATATGTGTATGTGTTTTATAGGTATACTGACCCAACCTGTGCAACAGAATGCAATATCTGCGTTTTTAACCAAAGATTTTTTAAAAAATTATCCCAAACATATATGTATGGTTGTATAGAAGCACATGTTATCAATTCACTAATCAAGCAAACAGATGAAACAGTGTTTATAAGGTCAACAATTCAAACGACAAAGTAACACTTTGAATATTTGACAGCATTCCCTGATCAGGTTAGCATATACCTACCTGGGGAGGTAGATATTGGTCTTGAATGCACTTGTTTGACGACTTGGTTGTCCTGCTGCTGGTTGTTATTATGTAAAATCAATGCACAATCATCACTGGAATCTTCTTCCTTTCTTTGTGCATGGTTGGTGTGTCACACCAACAACAAAATCCTGGAATTCCTTCTCTAATGTCATTGTGAATATTCCCACATCACATGGATTGCTGTGCTTCAAGAAGGCAGCTCACCACGACTTTCTCAATGGGCAATAAATGCTGGACAGCCAGCAACACCCATGTTCCATGAGAGAATAAACAAAAAATTGTGGTAGTTCTCTACCTGTTAACTTTGCATCTCATTCATTCTTCTGTGTCTTTAAAGAAGATTGTTAGTGTCTCAATATGGGTAAATAATTGATTTCTGGGCAAAGTCAACCTCATTTGACTTCTGACATAAATTGTGTTGGAGGATGTCAGTCCATTCTCCATAGTGTTGGATAAAAATGCAGCAATGCAATGCAAAACAGACACACACAGCCCTTTTTGCAATGCATCCACTTTGAGAATTGTGTCTTTCCTGGGGTTGTATTGATATAGTTATCAAGATTTTGCTGACTCAATTTGCTTTAGAGAATCAGAGACACGTTAGTGGTTGTCTTGCCATATCTAGACGATAGGAACATAGAAACACAAAAACAGGAGTAAGCCATTCAGCCCATCAAATTTGCTCCAACATTTAACACAATCATGGCTGTTTGAACACTTCAATGCCTTTTACCTGCATTATCCCCATAATTATTTTATGCAATTGGTTAGAATAAGGTCCTTCTTGAACAAATCTCTCAGCAGAGATACTTTTTCCACAAAATTGGAAACATATGGCAAGAGGAAATTGAGAGATCTGAGGCAAAATCGCAAATCATCTTTATGCTGTGGGGTTGGCATTTTTTTTTAACATTCTTACTCTTAGCTGGATCAGGACAGACTCCGTGGACAGAGTGAATAGACTTGAAGCAGTTTATCTGACTGACTTTGACCTGGTACTTCATGCTGTTAAATGCCAATTCATGTTGTTGTACTGCCTCCATTAGTAGGTGAAGGTTGTCGCATACTCTGCCTTTGTCTTACCCATGACCGCGATATTGTCAACTGTACAAACAAATCTAGGAAATGTTTCAATAATCATATTCATGTGCGATTGAAATAAGTCTCAACTCATTGTTTGCCCAATGGGAAGCCATCAGAAACAGCATCCTAAGAATATTCTAAATATTGTGAGCTCCTGAGATTCTTCTGCTGAATAGATGGATCAGTAACCATGCTTCGTATCTGAAAAAGAAAATATAAGATTAATTTTTTTCCACCACCAGTATTTTATGTGGACCTTTAAGTGAGGTTTGGAAGCTTCTTGGACCTGTGTGGTAGTCCACCTTAAAATTAATAACATTTTGCTCCATCTTGTTCAGTTCTGCTCAAAGCTTCTCCAGAATGGACACACTACATTTCCTTGGAGAATTGATAAATGAGGCTGCATCATCTTTAAAATGTAATTTATCAGTACCCTCAAAATTGGTGACTGTATCAAACAGATTACAGATATTTGAATTCATTGGAAAATTCAATTGCAGTTTCCACCTCAATGAGTTTGGTTTGAATCTCATGAACTGTGGTAATCCCAAGGTCTGTGCACACTGGTAGTCCTGCCATATGGATCATTCATACCTACCAGGTAGAAGACTTGGGGAAGCCAAGATGAATTTGAATGTTGGGCATTGCTGTGTGGTTGTACTAATACACAGAACTGGTGCTTCATTATTGAGCATGTGAGTGTCTTTCTAAGTTAGACTATGGAGAAGCATTTCCTTAGGTACATATTTTTCATGATTCATAATGTATTGGCATTAGTTTTGGTGTTAATTTTAGCTTTTAAGCTGTGTCATCAACCTTTCAGGACAATTGATATTAATGATTGCAAAAGCTTCTGATCACTTTATACCATATACCACAGCCTTGGTTGACAAACAGGCCAATAGACTCTTGAAGTTACTGACATTTGATGTGATTCTGGGTGTGTTAAATTGATCTTAATTCTTACATTGAGAGGATATTTTCTGGATATATCTGATTGTCCATGGAAAGACTAATGTATTAATTATGTGAAGCCCCTCGTTAGAGATTCCTAATGAAGGGCCTATGCTCGAAACGTTGATGCTCCTGCTCCTGGGATGCTGCCTGACTTGCTGTGCTTTTCCAGGACCACACTTTTCAACTCTGATCTCCAGCAGGAGATCCAAGAAAGTTAGGACTTTCTTCCAGATCTTCCAGCAAAACTTCCAGATCTCTCAAATCGCTTATAATTTGTTCTGTAAAATAGAACTGTACATGCTCTTTGAAAAGTTGAAAAGTAAAGGTATCATTGGATCCCTAGTTCATAATTACGTGTTTATCTTTCCTTTTCTCATTGCAAGCCATTTTTTAAAGTATATTGTGTTTATTTTTGTTACTTGTTTTGCTTTCCTCTCTTATTTTTGGCTTCTGTTTCAATTGATTTTTCACTGTTACTTCTACTTTCCTGGCCTTGGTCTGTTGCTTTGAGAACTATAGCCTTATAGTTTAAAAAATGCAGTCTTGCAGTTATAAGTTTCAGCCTCTAGATGTACATGCCAAATAAGAAAAAGTGATATCACAGGGCCTTCACTCTACTTTGATATTGATTTGAAGAAATGGTGAAATCAACCATAGTCTGCACACAGGCAAGAAGTAGGTTAGAAAGATGTTTTTAAATTTTTTTTGTTATTTCTATTTTCTTTCGGGAAACCTTTTTAGCAATGCTGTTAGGAGCTGGTAACAGCTGTCTTTGTTTTAAATCATAATTGCAATCACTTGGATTTTTTTTAAAGAGAGACAGATTTTCTAAGTTGAAAGGACTTAATCATTTTTAAATTAAAATCTTAATTTTGTCTTCTGAACTCTGATGTCTCAATCAGTTTTAAAATATTTGTTATCGTAGACTCTTTTTATAGATGACCACTATCGCTAACTATCATGCATGTATTGTCAAGGTAGCTTTATCTAATGCAATGATGCATATGTGGTTCCTCGTAACATAAGAAACGAGACATGGGCAATGTGGCATTAAGAGATCCAATAGAGATTTATTACAGCTCACTAAAATAACGAATATTGCATTCATAGGCTTGTACATGTCTGGGCTAAAATTAAGCTATTCAGTTCCAAAGAGTTACCTGATTCCATCAGTGTGTTATGCTTCAACTGGCCCAAGTTAAGATTGAGCCTGAGATCTTTATACTCTCAGGTTGCATGCTATGATAGAGTAATATATTAAAGTCATGCTGTCACACTAACAAAATCGAACATAGAACCAATTGGAAATAGAAATCTGAAGTTTGTCTTTCACTTGGTTGAGTTTGAACCTCTTGGCTGTGTTTACATTTGTGCAACTTCTTTATACATTCCTTGCTGCTAGTGATATGGTTGTACCATCCTGGTTGAACAAATTGTAAATAGAAAATCCAGTTCTGATGAAAATTCATGAACCTGGAATATTAATTTTGTCTCTGCTTTCACAAATGCTGTCTGATCTCTTCAGTATTTCCATTGTTTTCTACTTTTATTTTAGATTTCCAATTTTGCACCAGCTGAAAGTTGTCCTTTAAGAATGTTAATTTCAAAAGTTGGTTTAGTGTTATGGGGCAAGAGTAAAGGATTGGTCTACATAATTGTAGGTACCAAGGCGAAATGTTGTTTTTTTGTGGATGAGCTGAGCTGGAGGTCTTATCCAGAATGATAATCTCTCTTTGCTCTTGCAATAGGGTTTTATTTCAAAAGGATGGGTAGTCTTGATTAGGTTTCTATTGACTGTGAATCACAATGCATTATTATTTATTCACAGAACTCTGTCACCATTGAGGATGTTGATGTTCACAAAGCCTCCACCTTCCATTCAAGGCTGGATGCTGCACAGTATTGTCCTAACTAATTGGTTATAGGATGGTTAGAGCTGAAAATGTATTGCTGGAAAAGCGCAGCAGGACAGGCAGCATCCAAGGAACAGGAAGTTCGACGTTTCGGGCATAAGCCCTTCATCAGGAATATAGGATGGTTAGCTCTGTCTTTGGCCTATGGGTTTTATGTAAAGGTCTATTAGCAGTGTACAAAGTTTCATCTGCGGCAAGTCTACTTCCTTTTATCTTGGAAGGTTTGTTGCATTATCTTACATTTCTTTAACCCTCACAATTCTTTTTTATAATGCTTCCGCTCACCTTCACTCACTTCACCTTTTCAGCTTACAGATGTTAGGCAATTTCAAAGATGTATTCATTGCCCTCATTGTACATGTTAGTTGAATTCTTGATTGAAGCCAACACACAAAATAGAAGATAAGCATTGTAAAACATCAAAAGAATGATAAATAATGGACTAAAGATGAAACTTGGAGCTATTCGGAAAAGATGAAGTAGGCACTGTACCTGTAAAATAACCTCTAATGATTGATTTAGACTTTCACTGTTAACCCTTTTATTGCTTAGCAAATAATAGATCTGCATGTATTTCCTCCTTGTCTTTCAAATCATAGCTTTGAGCTTTTGTTTAAATTGCTAGACATCTGATGATTACCACCAACTGCCTTCCATCAACTGATGAATAAGCACTCTTCCGTTTTTAACACTTCTGGAATAAGTACAAACAGTATCAGGAACACAAAATATGCTGAAGGTAGAAGCTTCTGAGTCTGTCACTAAGAGTAGTTTGGTCACACCACTGATAAATAAATTCATCAAGTACTGAGCATATAGCCGTTAGATTAGTTTAGTGGTAGAGTCATAGCATTGTACAGCACAGCAACAGACCCTTTGATCCAACTCATCTATGCCAATCAAACATCCTAATCTTACCTAATCTCATTTGCCAAGACTTGGTCTTTATCCCTCTAAACTCTTCCTGTTCATATACCTATTCAGATGCCTTTTAAATGTTATAACTGTACCAGCTACCATCACTTCCTGTGGCAGCTTGTTCCAGATATGCACCATGCTTGAAAAACGTTACTCCTCAGGTCCTTTTTAAATCTTTCTGCTCTTGCCTTAAACCTATGTCCTCTAATTTTGGACTAGGTAAAAGACCTTGGTGATTCACCCTATCCTTGCTGCTCATGATTTTGTAAACCTCTCTAAAGTTACCCCTCAGTCTCTGACAACCCAGCCAATTCAGCTTCTCCCTATAGCTCAAACCCTCCAGTCCTGGCAACATCCATGTAAATCTTTTCTGCACTGTCTCAAGTTTAACAACATCATTCCTATAGAAGGGTGACCAGAATTGTACCCAGTTTTCCAAAAGTGGCCTCACCAATGTCCTGTACAGCCATAACATGACATCTCAACTCCTATACTGGATGGACTGACCAATGAAGGCAAGCGTACCAAACACTACCTTTACCACCCTGTCTACCTGCAACTCCACTTTCGAGGAACACTGCACCTGCACCCTCAGGTCTCTTTGTTCAGCAACTCCCTCCAGGGCCCTACCATTTACTATACAAGTGCTGACTTGGTCTGCCTTACCAAAATGCAACACCTCTCATTTATCTAAACTAAATTCCATCTGCAATTCCTTGGCCCATTACTGCTGAAATTTTGTGGGAGAAAAATGTACTCAACCTTGTCCTCACCAACCTTTCTGTTGTAGGTGCATTTATCCATGACATTATTAGTAGGAGTGACCAATATGTCCTTCAGAAAAAATCCTGTATTTCAGATATACTGCATCCCCGAATATGCTGGGCAGAATGACCACTGTGCTAAAGATTCAAAACAGATTTGGCAGCCCGGAACTGGGCATCCTCATGGGACATTATGGGCTGTTGGCAGCAACAGAACTTCAATTATATTCCAGCACAACCTGTAACTTCATGGCGTGGCATTACCCTTAATCTCCCATTAACATTTTTTAAAAATCTCTACACTTTTAGTAATTGTAGAATTGAATAGGTGTTGCAATTCCTTGCCATCAAGTTTATGGATGTTGTTCTCCAAATTTTACGTTTTCAATCGATTAAACTTAAGCATGTTCAATGAAAGTACATATTTTGCTCAGAAGCATTGAAGTGTCACAAATGCTGCATCTCTCACGCAGATAGCCATCCCGACTTGGTAAAGACAGAATTTCAGAGTTAAAGCTGCAGTCTCTGCATGTGACTGCAGTGCAATGGATTCAGCCATCTGCTTTCCTTCAATTCTATCTAAGAATAGAAGTATCTATCTTACTTTAACAAAATATTGCATTGCATTTTCAGCCTTTTGTTTTGCTTGCTATGTCATTGATCTATAGACCAAATGCCAGAGTTTCATCAAAGCAGCAAACTTTGATTGCACAAGCTGTCTCAGCCCGTTGGAGTTAATCTGTTATATCACAGGCTTCTAGAAATGTCACAACAGAAAAAAAGTACAACCAGCATATGTCAGCCTTCCTGGCAGATGAGCAGTGGCTCTTATTCAGGGTCACACTGGTATTCTTCATCCATCATGCTTGACTGGTACACAAGGCCTGTCTGAGGGCACAAATAGGATGAAAGCCCCTTTAAGCCATTGCTAACAACGGCTGGTGGCATTATTGAATGGATTTATATGGTCCAGTTGATATGCACTGCTCTTTAGGATATCTTGAAGCTTATTTGCTACACTGATGGGACAGCAGTCCAAAATTAGATTAATGCAAAGACCGTTTTTGCAAGCCACAGTAATCACATTTTGATTTTCATTAATAAAGATTAATTGAAGTGTGAGCATTTTGAGGAAGAAATAATACATTCTTCTGAATAGTCCTGCCACATTCATTATTTCCATATTATTAAAGGGGGAAAAGTAGCTTGATCTCAATATTAAACTGCTGCACAGAACAATCAATTTTCCACTACTTATGTTCTGTAACATGTAGTATGGAGGATAGTTGGGAGTCTCAAGGTTGTAATCTAATCAGAGTATTTAGATAAAACATAAATTGTGTAGCTGAAATTCAAGCAGTTTATAAATGTCATCTGACATGTTTAGATTAAAGCCTTGAACAAACTCCCTGCTGGTTTATAGTTTTTAGGAATGCTTGTTAATCTGGATTTTTAAAAAGTACTTTCAAGATATAGTTTAGCCACTGTTACTTTGTTGATGATTACAAAAGAATATTAATACCTTGCACCACAAATAATAGACTTAGGAGTATTTAGTTGATTGTTAATAAGCTAATTTTATGATGAGCAGTACAAGTCATATGTAGGCAAATTAATTTGGGAGAAATATATTTATTGCATTATGTCATTAAGTGTGCATTAGCAATCTTTAGCAATGTTTTATGTATAGTGACAGGTTCCAATAATTATTGCTGTGCAGCATTAAATTGCAAACTGATTCTTATTACTGTTCAAAACTGTTCAGCTTCATTTAAAATACAACCAAATGAATTGTACAGAAAAGCAATAAGCATTGATATGCTAATCATTGCACTCGAGGGGGTGAATTGCTTGATATTTTGGCTGTCAATTTTAACAAGCTTCACGGAGGGTTTCTCTCTGTGAGGCTTTGAAAAATTCTCACCATTTCATCCCAAACTCACCTCATTAACTACCCACGATGCCTCTATAGTACTCCTCTTGTTTGATGCTAGCCTAATTCTGCCACCTAGATGTAGCCAGAAGAATGCAACACTCCTCAGATACGGGCTGCCACCCCTGGTGTCCCTGTCATCTTTAAAATACCATTGTGCACTGGAAAAAGACTGGTGTTTTAAACATGCCTGCTCATTTCCACAGACTTGGTAGACAAAGATGCTTTGTTTTACAGAGAGGGTCTGTATGTCCTGATTGATGGGGTGACGTGCAGAAGGGATGTCCTTTTCTCCCCAGGATAGATACAGTAGGCCATGCCATCAGAACCTGCCAGCCTGGTCCAAGATTGCCACCCAGGCTCAACTGTCCTGGGGATTGCCCAGCAGTGCTGGAGGAAATTCAATGAACCTCTCTGCACTACTGGGGTAAGTGTCATCACCTTCCTTCTACTGCGTTTCACATTCTTTATCCCTGCTACTGTCCTCACCTTATAAGAGGTTAGTGCTCTACCAATGCTGCATGCAACATCATCTTTCACTCACTCTCATCTCCTGCCTCAACCTCCCACTCTATGCCCTCAATGCTGCCTTCTCACTAGCTCAGATACTGACACCTCAGTGGGAACTAGGTTAGAGTCGGGAGCCCAAACTGGTGAACACATGACTGCCATGTGTCCACAACTGACTGAGGAAGAAATATCCCAGGCCAGTGGAACATAGAGGGCTGCCAGAGACCAGACTTCTGCAGGACTGCAGCTAAGCTGTAGAGACCCAGTTCACCCAAACATTGTTTGGATGCCATGGAGTGATAACAGAGTCTGCTGAATATGTGCACTGACCTGTATTCCATCACCCTAACCATTGGTCATGAATACTAACAGCAGAGCAACAGGGCAGCAAGCCACCTTCAACTTAGACCATGTTGTCTGCTCTCGTAAGGACACAGCGTCGAACCAGAAGGCATTCAACCAGAGAGGAACCACATGTACAGGCTCCTCAGAATCATACCAGAGGTTGCTGGGCCTCTGACCTCCACCTTCAACCCTGTGGCATTTCAAGATGGGGAGGGTGCACCAGCCTCTGGCAAGGACATACTTGGTATGTCTGGGCTTTCTAAATACAAACATCCACGGGGCCACCAACTGAGTTTTCAATGCCAATGGGCTCAAATGTAGGGAATGGCTGGATAGTTGCCTACACAGGGAGTCCCCTGTGTCCATTGAAGGCAAGCCCCCAAAAGGCACTCCCTTAACCTCCTTCTTGGCCTCTGAAGCATAGACCTTCATTTCTCTTATACCTCTCACCTCACCCACCCAGGCTGATCAGCTGGAATCTGTCTGAGGCAAGACTTCCTCTTGGGGGAAAGAGTCAATCTTAGCCAATTAATGTCCCAGCTTCTATAGGGCAGCCAGGTTCAATGGGACTGCATTCCACATTGACTTGTCTGATGGTGGGACAGGCAGCCTGCCATTCCAAAAATCCTGTCCATAAAAAAGAAGCTGTGACACCGAACAGGACCATTCGGTCCATTATATCTGTGCAAGATATGTGCTAAAAACCTACAAAGTAGTGTAATGAGATATAATGCATTAATCTCTGGAATTAAGTCAAGACTGTAACAATGTATCTGTCTGCATGTTTATAGATGTTCCCTTCAGGCCAGTAAGCAGTTTATTAATTTTCCAACTAAGCAGGTAAACAACAGACCAGAGAAGCCAATCTATAAAGTGAAACTTGTAACCTGGCAGTGAGTTGCTGGATTCCGCTCTGTGTAAGGCTATTTTCAATCATAATAAGTTCAGAAGCAACCTTCTTGGTTCATGATTACTTACTTACAGTGCGGAAACAGGCACTTGAGCCCAACAAGTCCATACCGACCCGCCGAAGAGCAACTCACCCAGACCCATTCCCCTACATTTACCCCTTCATCTAACACTCTGGCTAATTTAGCATGGCCAATTCACCTAACCTGCACACCTTTGGCCTGTGGGAGGAAACCGGAGCACCCAGAGGAAACCCATGCAGACATGGGGAGAATGTGCAAACTCCACACAGACAGTTGCCCAAGGCAGGAATTGAACCCGGGACTCTGGCGCTGTGAGGCAGCAGTGCTAACCACTGTGCCGCCCCACATTCAGTGGTGGATTATTCAGATTTAGCAAATATATACCCTGTATACAACTAACAATACAAGAACTAACAGCTCTATATCTCTGTGCCATCAGAAAAAAAACCTATTCCTTCTGTGCCTTAAAACCTATCCTGATGACCCTATACCATGGGAGCAGAAGTAGGTGACTTAACCGAGTCTCCTCTGCCATTCAATGAGATGATGGCTGATCTGATACTCCTCCACCTCACTTTCCAGCCTTTTCCCCAAAACCCTTGATTCCTTTACGGAATTAAAATCTGTCCAGCTTGGCCTTGACTTTGCATATGACCTGGCTTTGACAGCCCTCTGGAGTAAGGAATTCTACCAATTCATTCCCCTCTGGGAGAAGAAATTCCTTCTCATCTCTGTTGTGACAATACTATGAATTTAAGAGATTTATTTTGCCTTGCTATTTTTGGGAGGAGAGGCTGAGCCAGAGATACTGAGTGGTCTGCTCCAAGCCAATAAAATAAACAGCTTGTGAGGTGTTGAAGGTTTTTCTTTAAAGTTGGAACAGTAGAAGCAGTCTGAATGGGTGGGGTCAAGTTCCCATATAACCAGGACTTTAGTAGTTTCAGTAGTTGTTGGGATTATGAAGTTGCTATGAATCTCTTACTGCTATAGAAAAACACTTGCGTTCTATCTCTATATCTCTATCTCTATCATCTCTATCTCTATCTCTACCTCTATCATCTCTATCTCTATCTCTACCTCTATCAATCTCTCACTCTCTCTCTCCATCTCTATCTGAGGTTTCTCTTGATATTCTTTCTTCCTGGACTGGACACATCTATGTGAGACAATCTATTTTACTGAATTTATCTTTGCCAAAGATGTGTTTATGGGATGTTACTATATTGGAACAATTGTTGGTTAGTAGATAAATAATCTATTATTCAGTTAATATTTTCAGTAGAGTTCAGATATTCCAATTCTTCCTTCTTTTGTTTGTATGTTAACTATAGATCAAGAATGTGTATTGCTTCAAGCCTGGTAGTTTGACCAATCCTGTTTGCATCTAGGACACAATGCCTTACACTTGCTCTCAAAAATAAGAAAAAGTTATAATCTAGGCTAACTTCTTAATATATTTTGAGGAGGTTTAGTATGCTCCATGACACTGCTTTGAACGTAAGACCCTTTATTCTGAGATAATGCCCTCTGGTCCTAGACTTTCCCAGAAGAGGAAACAAATTTTCTGCATCAATCCTTAGAAACTTTGATAAGAATCTTGCATGTTTAATAAGGTTGCCTCTTATTCTTCTGTATTTGGTATGAACTTTAATGGACTGACCTTCTAGACAAGATAGGTAAGAGAGTGGAGCTGCACTGGAAATGTGTGTCATAGATTTTAAGAGTAGAGGTAAAACACAACAGTTTATTTATTTATTTTCCCATGTAGAAATAAGCTGCTTCCATAGCTGATAGTACATTACATAACTTAAATACTGTCATATAATCGTAAACTTTCACTAATCCAGCAAATCTATATTTACGTCAAACACTAACCTAGGTATTGCCTGTTCAATTTCTGGTTTTAAGGTTTTCCTTCATGTGCCTCCATAAGCTGAATACTACCATTGCAATGTCTAACTATTAGATTTCAGCATTATGCTAGTATTGAAGTCAATTTGCAGTCCATTTTGATTTCCTGTTCAGCTTCTCCCAGCATCAAATTTGACCAAAAGCCAACTTCCTGTGGTCTCAACAGAATGGTATTTAAAACAGAATACACTACATACAATTGATTCACAATAGGAGTTTTGTTTTTTTCAGGAGTGACCTTCTTAACACCTGCTCTGCTTTGGTTGATAAGGAAGCAAGCCAAATCTGATGGAATACATCTTGTCTTTTGTTCTTTATAAATCATTTGGTGGGTTTTATAAGGAAGCATATATCAAAGGCACATCATTCTACTGGAATGCATTGGGAAGTGATATCAAATTGCATTATTTATCTCCTTTGGAATCATGTACTTTCCATGAGAGTGGATGACAGTGCTTCATGGTCAACAAGTTAAAATATATTCTTAGATAAAATTGTTTGGCTCTGAACTTACAGAGCTTTGACCCCATCCAGGATAGACCAGCCCACTTGCTTGGCACCACATCCCACAAGCAACCTCTCCCTCCTCCACCACCGATGCTCAGTAACAGCAGTGTGTTCTATCTACAGGATACACTGTAGAAATTCACCAAAGACCAATAAGCAGCACCTGGCAAACTCACAGCCACTTCCACCTACATGGAGAAGGGCAAGAGATACACGGGAACACCACCATCTGCAAGTTCCCCTCCAAGCTACTCACCATCCTGACTTGGAAATATATTGCCATTCCTTCACTGTCACTGAGTCAAAATCCTGGAATTCACTCCCTAAGGGCATTGTGGGTCAATTTACAGCACATGGAAGCGGTTCAAGAGGGCAGCTCACGATCACCTTCTCAAGGGCAACTAGGGACAGGCAGTAAATGCTGGCCAGCCAGTGATGTCTATGTCCCATGTGTGAATAAATAAAACAAAAAGTTACAAGATGTTTCCATCTGGATTGGGTTGATTTACTTATGTAGCAGCAGCCTGACTAAGGATAGATCCTCTGCTCATTTTTCTATGCCTCACGGTCTTGCGCTTTCCTGTGGGTGTCTCCTAGTTTCAATGTCAGTGAACAATACAGCTCAGGAGGGGAGGGGAGGAGAAGGGAAGTGTTTCCCTGTTGTATTCTCATGTGCCCTTAAAGGAAGCAGAAGCCTGTACACAGGCTTTAAGGTTCCCTTAAGGTTCTGAGTGTTCTGTTATCAGGAACAAAACCTTGCTGGTTCAACTATTTGTCATGTCTTGCAAGACTACATCTGATTTTTACCTAGGATGACTCATGAAAGGGCGGGATGATCACTCTCTGAGATTTCCAATGATTCTGCTAGCCTATACTAAACAAAACTATGGATCGTGTAGACATATTTCCTCGTTGCAGATTTAGATCTGCTTCTTCTAGATAATCCCATCTGTTAAAGATTTGCCTATGGATGTCCACTGAGGAAATATTCAATACTGGCAGCAAATTTAAATTTTGGTGAGAATTTTCAAATTGTCTTTGACAATTTCATAATTCCTTCTGGCAGTATTTTGTTAATACTGCAAAGGGCAGCTTGGTGAACGATTCTTGAACCTTGACCAGTTTAACGAGGCAGGCCACAGACAGAAGTCTGCAACTGTCACAAGATCTGTGATGTGTATTCACTGTTGATGAATGTCCCTCATTAAAACACTTGGCTTTATGAATTAGCACTCCCACATGGAAATTTAGATCTACAGTTTACTGTACATTCTTCATCCACATGCATAAAACTATTCCATCTGTGGAACATTTCTTGTTTTATTCCACAGTCGGGCGCATGTTCTAAAGCTTAAGAATGAATAATCCTTGACTTTTAAATTTAAAATCTTGGTAGAATAATAAATGTAAAGAACAAAGTACTGATTTTTCAAAAGAACTTTTCTTGTCCATTCATGAAAAATTTAACTTGTTAGTAAATTCACCATGGTTTAAAGATAAGTAGGGATATGACATTACATCGGCATTTAATTAGTCTTACTATACATAGATGTAGCAGGGCCTTATTTTGATCATTAATATCAATGAGAGCATAGAAAAGCTAAGAAACGGGAGCAGGTGCAGGCGAGTTGGCTCTTTGAGCCTGTTCTGCCATTGAATAACATCATGGCTGGTCCAATCATGTCCTCAACTCCACTCTCCCTCTTCCACAAACTGTCATTCTGTGACTCCTTGTAGACTAAGAAGCTGTCTAACTCAGCCTGGGATATATTCAATGTCCTGGCCTCTTCAGTCTGAGTAGGAGAATTACAAAGATTAATGAGCCTCTGAGAGAAGAAATTCCCCTTCAGCTCCACCTTGGGCAGGATTTTTTTTTAAAGATTAGATTACTTAAGTGTGGAAACAGGCCCTTCGATGAGCAACCCAGCCCCCCCTCACATTTACCCCTTCACTTAACACAATGGGCAGTTTAGCTTGGCCAATTCGCCTAAACTGCACATTTTTGGACTGTGGGAGGAAACCCACACAGACACGGGGAGAATGTGAAAACTCCACACAGTCAGTTGCCTCTGGTCTCTGAACCCAGGTCTCTGGCGCTGTGAGGCAGCAGTACTAACCACTGTGCCACCGTGCTGCCCAAACAGACTGATGTGCTGGTTTAAGGAGGGATGGGTCCCATATAATTCTCCAGGTGTCCTTCCTGCCATAATCTGCACACCTGTGGTGTTATGAGCTGAGTGAAGCTGAGGGTTTGGAGAAGGGAGATGTTGGTGATGGCACCTCTTCTCCTAGTCCACTTTTCGTTTTAGCTTTGACCAAGTTATAGGCCACCTGAATGCTCCCTGCCCACTCACTCTTCAAGTCTCAATTCTCATTCCCATTTGATGTCCCCTCCTTTCCTTGTCTTGAAAATCTCGACATTTCCGTATCTGGAGTCTCAGCACTTTGACTTTGGGGATTGCCTGAAATTGGATGGTGCAGTGGCTCAGTGGCTAGCTCTGTTGCCTCACAATGCCATGGACCAGAGTTTGATTCCAGCCTTGGGCAAGTCTGTGTGGATTTTGCATATACTCCCCATATCTGAATGGGTTTATTCCTGGTGCTCTGGTCTCCGCACACATTTCAAAGGTGGGCAGGCTAGGTGGATTGCTCATGCTAAATTGCCCATTGTGTCCAGTGTGCAGGCTAGGTGGGTTAGCCATGGGAAATGTGACGTAACTGGGATAGTATAAGGGGGAGCTGGGTCTGGATGGCATGCTCTACAGAGGGTTGGTGTGCTCTTGATTGGCCAAATGGTCTGTTTCCACATTGTTGGGATTCTGATTTCCAGCAATGGCCATTGCTCCAGGTGGTTGCCAAATTTGAGATGGAAATTGTTGAAATTTGTTGATGGATATGATCATTTATTGCCCAACTCAAACTACCTGGAGAGCAGCCTATTGTTCTAAGTTAGGATGGTGTGTGATATGGAGGAGAACTTCCAGGTGCTGGTTTTCCTGTGTATCTGCTATCCTTGTCCTTTTAGATGGTAGATGTTTGTGGATTTGGAAAGTGCTGCTGAAGGAACCTTGATGAGTTACTGCATTGTGTCTTGTAGATGATACACATTACTGCTGCAAAGATGAACAGATTGAAGGATGAGGTGTCAATCGAGATAATTGCTCTGTTCTGAATGGAGTTGAGTTTCTTGAATGTATTAGAACTACACACATCCAGGCAAATGGAGAGCATCCCATCATACTCCTGTGTTGTGCCTCCTGGATGTGAGACAGGCATTGGGGAGTCAAGGTGAATTATGCATCACAGAATTCCTGGCATCTGATCTGTCATTGCTGCATTTATATTGCTAGTCAAGTAAGGGTTCAAATCAACAAGAACCTCAAGGATTCAGTGTGCCTTTAGGAATGGTAATGTCATTGAGTGTGGAAGGAAATGATGACATTCTCTTCTATTTGAGATTCTAGTTGCCTGGCACTTGTACAGTGTAAATGTCTTTTCCACTTGACTGTCCAAGTAAAGACTGAAAGGCCCCATCTCCAGCCAGTGTACAGTCCTCAGAGAACTAACTGGCTATGGAAAATTGGAATTGGTGGAGATACATTAACTGCCAACTTCTGTGGCAGCTGGCAAAGTCTGCCTTTTATTCTGTTCTCCTTAGTTCTAGATTTCCTCACAAGAGGAAACATTCTGTCAAACTCCATCAGAATCCTATGTTTCAACATAATCATGTCTCAGTCTTCAGAATACTAATCACTGCTGTCCTAGTCCGTTTAACTTTTCCTTATAAGTCAATTCTGTCATCCTGGAAATCGATCTAGTGAACCTCTTCTGAACTGTCTTCAATGCAAATATATCCCTCTTTAAATAGAGGGACCAGCTCAATCCAATGTACTCTGGGTGCAGTCTCACCAATGCACTGTGCTGTTCTAGCAACACTTCCCTACTTTTACTCTCTATCCACCCTGCAATAAAAGCTAGCATTCCATTTGCATTTCTAATTACTTGCCATACCTGCATGCTAACTGTTATATAATTCATACGCAAGGGTACTGGGATTTTTCTGTGCTGCAATACTGTGTTCTGTTGACCTTCTCCATTTTAAATAATGCAGGCTGCAATCTTCTAAATAGAAAATAGTCATTGCTGCAATGCATCCTGAAAGTTGTGCAGCTGGACTGCTGAGAATTCTCAACGCATTAATGGATAGCAAGAACCTCTTTAAATATATAGAAAGGAAGAGAGAAACCAAAGTGAACATAAGCCCTTTAGTAAAAGAGACAGGGGGGAATAATTTGGGGAACCAAAAAATGGTAGAGGAGTTGAATCAATACTTTGCATCAGTCTTCACAGTAGAAGACACTAATAATAATTCAAATTACGAAATGATCAGGGAAAAAAAGAGGAGAGGTGATAAATACAATAATTATCACTGGAGAAAAAGCATTAGGGAAGCTAATGGGGCTAAAGAACAATAAGTCCCCTGGACCTGGTGGAATGCATCCTGGACTTTAAAAGAAATGGTTACAGAAATAGTGGAAGCATTGGTTGTAATCTTCGAAAAATTCTTAGATTCTGGAAAACGTCTCAGAGGATTGGAAAACTGCCAATGTAACACCTTTATTTAAAAAGGGAAGGAGACAACACAATTAACTGTTGGCCCTAACATTTGGTGTTGGGAAAATGTTAAAGTCTATTATTTAAGATGCATTTAGAAATGCATAATATGATAAAGCTGAGTCAGCATGGCCACATGATGGGGAAATCATACCTGACAAGTTTATTAGAATTCTTTGAGGGGATAACAAGCAGAATAGATAAAAGTGAAGCAGTGAATGCACTTTATTTGGAATTTTAAAAGGCATTTGATAAGGTACCATGCACTCGGCCACTTAAGATAAGAGCCCATTATGTTGGAGATAATCTATTAGAATGGATATAGAATTGACTAACTGAATGAAGACAGAGGGTTGGGATAAGAGGGGAGCATTTTAAGGCTAGCAACTAGTAGAGTTTCCTGCTCATTATTCAATCCTCCATCCTTGCTAATAAGTCATACCCAACACCATGATTTTCTTTGGATAAGCTCAGCAGGTCTGGTAACAGCTATGGAGAGAAATCAGAGTTAACATTTGGGTCCAGTGACTCTTTCACAGAACTCAGGGATCACGGGACCCAAAATGTTAACTCTGATTTCTCTCCACAGATGCCGCCAGACCTGCTGAGCTTTTCCAGCAATTTCTGTTTTTGTTTCTAATTTGCAGTGTCTGCAGTTCTTTTGTGTTTTTTTATAAAACAATTTTGTTTTCTATTGTTGTAACCTTTTATGTAACACCTTATTGAATGCCTTTTGGAAATCCACATAAACCACATCTACAGGTTTCTCGATATTGTCTGACTTTTTTCACATACTTAAGAAACTTTTATAAATTTGTCAAACATAATTTCCTTTTTCTCCAACCAAATTGACTCTGCTTTATTGCATTGTGACCTTCTAAATGTCTGCTGCTGCTGCCTTGACAATGATTCCACAATTATTCCAATGAGAGATGATTTTCTAATTGCCCGGTAATTCCTGTTTTCTACCTTCCTCGTTTTGTGAATATTTATAACTTTCCTATCTGCTGAGATCATTCCAGAACCTAGTGAATTTTGGAATTTTATAAACGATACATCCACCGTCTCTGTAGCCATTTTGTAGGGAGTAGGGTGTAGGCATCAGATAAAGTGGACATGTCAGCCTTCAGTCGCGTTCGTTTTTCCTATGCATGTTGCCTCGTTACTGTGATTGTTTACAATACATATATTTTTCAAACTGTCTGCCATTTCATTTATTCCTGTTATTAAATCTTGAATCTCCTTCTCTATGTTACCAATGTTTATTTTAGCTAGTCTTGGGGCCACTGAAGTGGAGTTCAAAATTTAAAGCAGTTGCCAAAGACAGTGAGGATATGAGACTGAGAGTAACCCTGTTCAGAGGGCTGTTTTTTTTAGCTGTACTGTTAGGACATCAACTGAACTCATGGGTTCTGTGTAGGAGACTTGATGAGAAGCCAAAACAATCCAATGGTTCTCTGCTGTTAGAACAATTCAGAAAGAAGTTCTAGGCATTATTAGGCAACTCTGTGTGCAGCCAGGACACAACAAAATCTTGGGGAGCTGAGGAAGTGATAAGGTTGCTAACTCTGTGGTGGGATAAACCTATGTAGGTCTTGGAAAAAGTCTGCAAAATGTTAATACTTAATTGTAGCTGTTATTGGAGATTTAAAAATTCATAAGCGGTATTTTTCAGATGGGACTGAACTAGATTAGAGTTTAGGGGAAAACCCATTGGCAGGACTGGCTTGATGAAGTTAGCTGTCCGTGAAGAGCCAGAGTTATTCTTGTGAATGAGTGCTGGAGGTGAAGGAAGTGCAGTTTTGAAGTCTGGAGGCATATGGATTTGGGAAAGAATGGTGATGGATTTGAACCAAATCAGTCTTTGAGGCAGTCTTTAATGGATCAACTCTTGAGCAGGATTTTAAAGGCCAGATCAGCAAAATAACGAATTGTTATCCTGAGTGAAGTTTAATGTGATTTTATGACTAATTTTTCAATGAATGATGTGAGGGAGTTTGCTGAGAAATCCATAGGATCTGTCTTGATTGCACTTGCCATTTAATGTTTATAGTTGTTTGTTCAAAGCCATGGAATGGTTTTATTCTCTAAGTAAGTCCTGTGGATCTTACACTTTATGTACGTCTCAAAGTATGTACGTTACTGCTTCTTAACCAGACTATGACATAAATTGGAGGTCTGGTCATAAAAATGTTCAGAAGTTCTTGTTGTCTTTTTAAATTTCTATTTAATTAGATGACTTTTTTTAGATTACTTAGTGTGGAAACAGGCCCTTCGGCCCAACAAGTCCACACCAACCCGCCGAAGCGCACCCCACCGATACCCCTACATTTACCCCTTATCTAACACTAGGGCAATTTAGCATGGCCAATTCACCTGACCCGCACATCTTTGGACTGTGGGAGGAGACCGGAGTACCCGGAGGAAACCCACGCAGACACAGGGAGAATGTGCAAACTCCACACAGTCAGTCGCCTGAGGCGGGAATTGAACCCGGATCTCTAGTGCTGTGAGGCAGCAATGCTAACCACTGTGCCACCCATTGATTCTAATTTCTCAGTCATGTTTTACCAAAAGGTTTCCCAATATGGTGATCAATCACTAATTATCAAAACATGTTTGCCTTTTCTTCAATTTGACATTATTCTTGACTCCTTTGGCTATGGCTGATTGATCCAGCTCACAGACAGAGTCTGTCTTCTTTAACAGAATATCACATTGTTAAGAGTCATTGAATCACTCCTTAAATGCCTGCTACTGCTTTCCGCTATTTTGTATTTTAACGCATTGTATTCAATTCAGTTTAGGGACTATGCAAGTAAACTTTAAAAATAAACTACAAGCATAAACATTATTAAATAAAATATTCAGTGAGCCCCTAAAGTTATGTTTTGCATGATTTAATTACAAATGGTATAGGAGGCTGCAATTTATTGGACTTTTATCTGCCAATTGTAGCTCTGAGTAATTTGCTGCTCTCATAGATCTACTGATAGAAATCTACTTTTAGTGATGGAGTAATGTGCGGGATTGCAGAACATTTGAATCATCATATTGACTGTCAATACTAGGGAAAGTGCCACTGGAGGCTGCCTTCTATTTTTTAAAGTTATGTTTTATTAACACTCTCATTGGAAATGTTTGGAATATTGTATTTAATTGCATTCAAATTATGTGGTGAGGGCAGCTGCAGTGATACTTATGCCCCACTTATCAGGGAGACTAACTCTGCACAGTGCTGATGATAACTGATTTAGTCACCATGGAAGCAATTCTGTACTACAGACAGTAGTATTTATATATTCACATCTTGATCACTATGGGTAAAGGGGAAGAGACGCAGTGATGGGGAGAGGCACTATTTCTGAGTTAAGGTCTTTGCTGTCTGTAGAGCAAGATTTTGCTAAATGTCCTTTTTCCTTCCTGTGTCAAATGTTTATGAGCATAAATGAACTGAAAGAAATATCAGACCAGATGGTCCCCATAGGACTTTACTGCCCGAGAGTGGCACTGGCAGTAACTGTGAAATCTGGGGGAACACACGCATACAAAATGCGTGGGCAGGAAAAGACTAGCTATCAAGTCTGTCCAACACCCTATGATTCAGGCATCATGACAAAATGCTTCTTCCTTCCCTCACCTTCAGAAACGCAGTCTTGAAATCTCCAGGGAATGACAGTAATATCTCAGGGGGGAGCAAAAAAACAGCCCAGAGCCAATAACAGGAAACAAAAACTCCTGAAGATTTTTCTCTGACTGTCTTAGGAAATCGAAAGCAGTCCTGGAGATCACAAGGACCAACTGTTTTGATGCAATTTTTGCCTAATTCAGGGTGCAGGGCAGTTTCCTCTTGTTGGCACACAGGTTCAGCAGCTAGCACACCAGCTGCCTGTCAGTTTCACACACTCACTACCCCCAAGAAAAGAAGATGCACCCCAATAAAATCCAGTCTTTCAACACACCGTTTAAACATTAATTTTATCACTGGATGAAAGTGACCTGATAGCGAATCAGCTGCCTGACATCTTTGTCTGATATTCCTTCTGTTGTCAGGCATAAAGGTCAAAATCGCCATCTCCTTCATCCCTCGCATTGTCTTTATAATCACAGCATGCAGGATTGTTCAGGTTGTTAGTTCTTCTGATACACATTTGTCTTTTCAACAATTGCCTCTTTTCTGAATTTATATTTGTCTCAAACTCACAAAGAAGAATTAATATAAATTCATTATTTCTTCTGGCATATACTGAAAATTGCTCCTTTGTCTAGAACCCTGATCAAACATTCTAAATAAAGTTAACAAAAAAGTGTATCAAGTGAATTATACCTTAGAGACAATGAAATGCAGATTAATGCAATATAGTGTTAGGTTTTCAAGTTAGAAAGAAAAGTAACATATGAGATGAGAAATGCCTGATGAAAGATGCTTGAATGGTGCATTTTTTTCTGAAATGATTAATGAAAACTGACCTTTGAATAACTGGTGATTTGTGTCAGGATAAGCAGGGAAATTCTGAATATGAGTTAATAACAAAACCCATGCAATAAAGCTGTCAGTGGCTCCCTCTGCTATGAAATCATCTCTCAAAATAATAGTCCAAAATTTACCAGACTCCGTCTGGATGTGTGGGCAATGATTTTTCTTTTATTGTTAATGGTTCCCAAATCATTTGTTCTTCTATCCTACTAGCACACTAGACACAAGATTCCAGGCTATGTACTTTTTTTAAAAAAAAGGATTGTAGGTACCCAGGGAATTTACCCACAATGGCAGCAATAGGTTTCATATGTCTCTGATAAGTCGGAAGATGTGCAAATGGAAGTGGAAACTTTCACCCCTCTTTATGTTCCTTGGGAGAGGTCTGGCTCACACAGATGACATGGAATTTTCAAATAAAGAAGTCTCAGCTCAAGTGCCGTTTATTGTTTAAATGTTACTGTTCTTCTGAATCACAGTAACAGATTTTGTTTGATGGATCCTCACATTGATGAGACATACATGGAGTAGATTTGCTGCCATTATCTTCCTTTAAATATGGGCTCCAAGGATATAGTGTGGCCTAGTGTGGTATGGAAAAGCAGTTGGTAATCTAATGAGGAGAGTAACTCATCTTTATCAAAATGTAGCCCATTGCATGATAGCAGTTACATCTGTATGTTACTCAGAGTCTGAGGGAGATGTATGTGGTCTATTTCCTTTGAGATCCAGCGCAGTTCATTCACCCAAATCCACTCCATGACATTAAGAACGTTAAGAAGGTACCTTTATTAGTTGAGGCAGAGAGTTTAAGGGTCAAAAAGTATGGCGCTGGAAAAGCACAGCAGGTCAGGCAACATCCGAGGAGCAGGGGAGTCAACATGTTTAAGCCCTTCATCAGGAATGTCCAAAATATCTATTCTCCTGCTCCTCAGATGCTGCCTGACCTACTATGCTTTTCTAGCACCACACTTGCTGTCTCTGATCTCCAGTATCTGCAGCCCTTACTTTCTCCTTCTGCAGAGAGTTTAAGAGCAGGGAGGTTATGCTGGAACTGTATAAAAAGTTGATTAGGCATCAGCTCAAATATTGTGTGCAGTCTGGAACCCACATGATTGGAGATATGTGATTGTACTGGAGAGGATACATGGGAGATCCTAATCCAAACAGCATAATGGTCAGAGTTGTAGTTATGAAGAGATTGGATAGACCAGGTTATTTTTCTTGGAATAGAGGAGATCGAATGGAGACTTCATTGAGCTGTATAAAATTATAAACAACACAGGCAGAGTAGACCGGAAAACTTTTCCTCTTTGTGGAAGGATCATTGATCAGGGCAGACAGTTTAGAGGAAATGTAAGTTTTTTTTTAACTCAGAGGGTGGCAGGAATCTAGACCTTGCTGCATGTAAAGTGGTAGAGACAGAAACTCTGATAACATAAGAAGAATTTGTTAGATGTATACTTGTGATGCCAAGGCATACAAGTCTATGGGCCAAGTGCTGGAAAATGGCCTCAGAATAGTTGGATGATTGTTCTTGACTGGCACAGACTCAGTGGGTCAAAGGGCCTTTTTCTGTGCTGTAACCTCTATGACTCTGTGACTATGATTTTATTGTCATATTGAATTGTGATTAATGCAGTCCCCAGTACTCTCACTTGTTCATTCTATTAGTAATAATTATACATTCATGTATATAAGTACATTTATCTCAATCCCATTTCCACACCTCCTCAAAATCTCTGGCTTCAAGATCTTAGGTAGTCAGGTGGATTCACTATTCTGCTGGAACATTCTCTCCAGACTCGGAAAACCATTAAGTGTTCAGCTTGCACTTGTTCTTGACCGTATGAGGTTTGTAAAGTCCCTGTAATCTGAAGAATTTTCTTTTATCTGCAGGCTATCCTTTACAGAGTATACCTTTAATGCTGAAACCAGCAACTGTTCTGTTATCTTGACTGGAGGACTTTTAATCGCACGGATTTCCTTCAAGGAGGACAACTGCCCTGTTGAAACAACTGCTTTCCTTTTCGAATCTCTGAGCCAGGCATTTTTCCTTGACAGTATCCTGGATCTGTTGGTATTAGCCATTCCATCTCAGTGGTGTCCTCCAATGAGTTGTATGTAGCCCATCCTCAATCTGTATGAGGAAGTCCTTACTCTCAAACACTCAACAAGTCTCCACTAAAGGATGTTAGCTCCATTCTTCAAGCTGTTGTATTATTTGGATGTTTTGTCCCATGGTAACCACAATATGTCCACTTACTTGGCATTATCTCCATCACTGATGTTGATGATTTCTCCTTGCACAATGAAAAAAATAAGAAATTCTACGTGATTTTCTGCCTTCTCACCATCTGACATTAGGTTTAAGTCTGCCATGATGATTTAGTTCAAAAGCTGCAATTCCATCTGAATGACATCAGTTAAAAAATTAATCAATAAGCTCATGTGGAACATACTGCTTGACTCAATAGACGTAAAGCTGGAAAAGCACAGCAGGTCAGTCAAGCATCTGAGGAGCAGGAAAGTCAACATTTCTAGCTGAAACCCTTCGTCAGGATTGGGAGGGAGTGGGGGTGGAAGGGAGTTCAGAAGTAAATAGAGGGAGGGCGTTGGGGCTGGAGGAAAGGTAGATGGGATGGTCTTAGTTGTACCCACGTAGTGGGGTTATAGTGATTGATCAGTGGGAAGGATGGAGTGGATAGATGATGGACAGGTTGGATCAGCTCAGGAAGGTAAGGACAAGGGGAAGGCCTGGACATGGGATAAGGCTGAGGATGGAGGGATTTCGAAGCTGGTAATTTACGTCTCCCACAGATTTTGCTGACAATTGCCATCGGAACTTTCTTCAGTGACAATAGGAATGGGAAATTTTTCTACTAATTCTTTTTACTTGCAGATTACCATCATGTTGACAATATGAAACAAATCCCTTATGCCAACCTAACTAATTTCAGTGGATTCTGTTTTAGAACATAGAATATAGGAAAGTGCAGCACAGTACAGGCCCTACGGCCCACGATGTTGTGCCAAGGAATAATCCTAATTGAAAATAAAATAATCTAATCTACGCTCCTGTCAATTCACTGCTGTCCATGTGCATGTCCAGCAATCACTTTAATGCCCTTAATGACTCTGCTTCCACCACTACTGCTGGCAACACATTCCATGCATTCACAGCTCTCTGCATAAAGAACCTACCTCTGACGTCTCCTCTGCACCTTCTTCCTAACACCTTAAAACTACAACCCCACATGTCAGTCAATTCTGCCCTTGAGAAAAGTCTCTGGCTATTGACTCTATTCAGGCCCCTCATTCCCTTATACACCTCAATCAGGTCACCTCTCTTCCTACTTCTCTCCAGGGAGAAAAGTCCGAGCTCAGTCAACCTCTCCTCGTAAGACAAACCCTCCAGTCCAGGCAGCATCCTGTTAAATGTCCTTTGCATCCTCTCCAAAGCTTCCACATCTTTCCTATAATAGGCCGACCAGAACTGGACACAATATTCCAAGTGTGGTCTCACCAAGGTTTTGTAGAGCTGCAGCAAAACCTCACGGCTCTTAAACCAATCCCCCTGTTAATGAAAGCCAAAACACTATATGATTGTTTTTAGCAACCCTATCCACTTGGATAGCTAATTTGAGGGATCTATGCACTTGAACACCAAGATCCTGCTGTTCCTCCATACTAGGAGAAAGTGAGGACTGCAGATGCTGGAGTACCAGAGTTGAAAACTGTGATGCTGGAAAAACACAGCAGGCCAGGCAGCATCCGAGGAGCAGGAGAATTGACGTTTTGGGCATAAGCCCTTCTTAGCAAAGCAAAAAAAACTCATTTAGGGCTTCCCCTATCTGCTTAGACTCCACGCACAAGTTCCCTACGCTATACATGAGCAGCTGACCTTCACCCTGATCATTCTCTTATTCCTCATGTATACATAAAATGCCTTTGGGTTCTCCTTAATTCTTCCTGCCAAGCCTTTCTCGTGCACCCTCCTGGCTCTCCTCAGTCCATTTTTGAGCTCCTACCTAGCAAGCCTCTAATCCTCTAAAGCTGTGCTAGATCCTTGCTTCCTCCAACTTACAAAAGCTGCCTTCTTCCTTTTGACGAGAAGCTGCTCTGTTCTCGTCATCCAAGGCTCCTTAATCTTACCCCTTCTTGCTTGTCTCAGAGGACCAAATTTATGCATCACAACTGCTCCTTAAACAGTCTCCACATGACCATTGTATGCTTTCTATGGAACAATTGCTCCCAATCTGTACTTTCCAACTCCTGTCTGATAGTCTCATAATTTCCTTTTACCCAATTAAATATTTTCCCATGGTTACTGTTCCTTTCCCTCTCCATGGTTATGGTAAATGTGAGGCAGTTGTGGTCACCGTCATTAAAGTGTTCTCCCACCACAAGATCTGACACCGGTCCTGGCTCATTGCTGAGCACTAAATCCAAAATGGCCTCTACTCTCATCGGCCTGTCTACATACTGAGTAAGGAAACTCTCCTGAACACACCTGACAAAAATGGCTCCATCCAAACCATCTGCACTAAGGACCTTCCAATCAATATTGGAAAAGTTGAAGTCACCTATAGCAACAACCCTGCTACATCTGCATTTTTCCAAAATCTGCTGGCCTATGAGTTCTTCAATCTCCCTACTGCTTTTAGGAGGTCTGTAGAAACCCCCCAGTGAGGTGACTGCTCCCTTGCTGTTCCTAACTTCTACCCATTCTGAATCAGTAGACAAACCTTCCTCAACAACCTTCATTTCTGTAGCTGTGATGCACTCTCCGATTAGTAATGTTACACCCCCTCTTCTTTTCCCCCGCTCCAATGGTCTTTTTAAATGTTCTAAACCCTGGAACATCTAGCAACTATTCCTGCCCCTGTTTTCTCTTCCATGAGTCTAAAAAGTGCCATGAAATTTTCTACCTATTGGAACTGGTTATCCTTTGACTCTTGATAGTTGTTCATTATCTCACATTTATTTGACCTGTAGTTCCATGAGTGATTCATGAACAGTTGTGGCATGATTGGCTGTTTACTGGCTAATTATCTATTGACTCAAACTAGTTTAATTCCTCCTGCTTTTGGAATTATTGTTTATATTTATGGACTATGTAATAAACTGTTTGAACATTTTCTTGATTGAAAAGGAATTACTTGGTATTTCCTTAGAAATTCAGGCACCAGTTTAGTGTGTTGTGGTTTAGATGTTGTTACAGAAAATCATGTGACTTGGAGAAAAGACCAGTAAAGTCTTGTGAGAGTGAAGGGACGGGGTTGATGGCTCTTAATTGCTGACAAAACCTAGATCTGAAAGAAGAAAATTCGCAGCCTCGATGCTAATGGTTGCTTAGAAACTCTTTCTGAACTTAATTTTTTGTATTAAAGATCTAAGTGGTCAGTAGAAGTTCTGGGAAACTGATCAAGTTTCTTAATATCAGTACTTCTGACTACCTTGTAAGTTTTGAAAAGCTGTAAAAATCGGATCCAGTATGATTCCAGTCTGCACCGAAGACTTTCCATCAGTCTACAGCTGACTGCAGTTTGATTCCATAGACATAAAACTCATTGGATTGTGTGAGGTTTTCAAATCCTATTCTTAGTTTTCAGAACCCATGCCAACAGATGTGCCTTTTCAGCTTTGGCGCTTTCTTAATATAAAAACAATTTCTGCAGGAATTATTATCTTCTTTGTGTTGTATGACTATATCTGTGTTTGGATTTAAAGGGCTATAGTTCTAACTCTGGATTACAATTTAATTTTTAATAGGTTTTTCACTTGTTTTAAGAATACAGCTTCATATTACAATAAATATTTTATTTTGAGTTCCTTAAAGAAACCTGATTTCTAGCCGTTTTTTTTCTGGATAGCAGTACAAAAAAAAACAATTAGCCATTTTTATGTTTGAACCTACGCATTTTATTAATAGGTAGTGTGACTTGGTTACCATCCCATCCCAGTTGTAGCATTGCTAGCTAAAAGATTGAGATTATTCATGCCTAAGAGTGAAAATTCTTGATTATGAAGGATGTACATGTTCTCTACTGTCTGACACCTGTTGTGACACAGAATTGCATCTAACATACCTGTAATCTCAAGAGTTATACCTCCTGAAACATATAATTGCACTGTTGTGAGCTGCAAACTGTGTTTATACAGTATACTTTCTATCTGATATTATAGTGACACTTGTCCTGGATCAAGCCCTTCCCATGCCATCTCAGAAAGTTGAACAGTTGCTGACTTACCACCTGTCTCCTCAAAACTAAAGCCCCAGACACACCCTCCATGTAAAGCAGCAATTCACCTGCACTTCATTCAAACTAATCTACTGTAAATGCTGCTAACACCATAGTCACCTACACTCAGACAGAAGAAACCCAGACAAGTTTACCAAACATCCACGCTCTCTCTGTAAAAATTTATCCTGATCTTCCAATTGACTGTCTCAGGCCTGCTGCAGTGTTACAGTGAAACTCAATGCAGGCTGGTGGCACAACATGTCATCTTCTGTCTAGGTACTTGATAGTCTTCAGGACTCAATATTGTGCACCCTCCTCTATGGTTGTTACTTCTCTCCCACACTCTGAGATCCTGTTTGATGTGTGTTGCTCTCTCTCGGCTTATCATCAGCAATATCTTTGTTTGCTTATCCCTTTGCACTCTCTTTATGTCTGTCTGTCTGTCAGTCTCTCTCTGTCAGTCTCTCTCTGTCAGTCTCTCTCTGTCAGTCTCTCTCTGTCTCTGTCTCTGTCTCTCTCTCTGTCTGTCTGTCTCCGTCTCTCTCTCTGTTTCTCTCTCTCTCTCTCTCTCTCTTTCTCTCTCTCTCTCTCTCTGTGTCTCTCTCTGTCTCTTTCTGCCTCTCTCTCTGAATCTCTGTTTCTCTCTCTCTTTTTCTTGGCCCTGTATCTGTGTATTTTGTTCACTCATCCATTAACAGCAGAAATAAGTTCTTTTCCCAGCTATTTTCAGTTCTGATGAAAGGTTACTGGACTCAAAACATTAATTCTGTTTTCCGCTCTACAGATGTTGAGGTTTTCTATAATTTTCTATTTTTGCATCATCCACAGTTGTTTGTTTTCATTTTACAATTAGTGACATGTTCATTGACATAAATGTTTACTCGCCAAAGTGTTTGGTTTGCATCCCTTGTTTCCTATAGCAATATCTTTTGTTTTTGTTTTACTGCAGCCTATTCCATCTCATTAACTTCTTCATGTGAGTGGATATGTTATTGTTTGCCTCTCTGTAATTTCTATACATTTTCTGCAAGTGATCTATTGTCTTATAGATGAAGAATTCATTTTGATTTGCTGGGCCATGCTTGTGTTTGCAAGGTTTCCTTGCTCCGCAGTGATGACAGAGACTTTTAGTATTTGCTGTTATTCCTATTCTTTATATGAGCAAGTGAAATGAAAACTCAGAGGCAGTCACCACCATTTAGAAGAACAGTGTAAAAGGAAGACCTGGGAGAAAAGCATTCATCAACCTCAGTTAGAAAAGGTATCCAGTCCAGCCTGTGATTCCCAGAGCAGTCCCATTCTGAGATAAATAAAAGTATGACATGATATAAAGCAAATTAATGTTTGTTGAATATTTTGTTCATTTATCATTGATGTTCTTTATGGGCAACTATAGCATTGATTTAGTAGCAGTAGCAAATGTAATTGGGTGTAGGAATGTTTATTGCTTGTACTTTCTAAATAAAGTGAGTTCAGAAAGTAAAGACGTTTCTTCTGGCCTTAACCAGAGACAAACTGGTTGCACTGGAGAGCATCTGGTTAGGTAACCAATGTATTCTGGTTACTGCAGTTCAGCTCCAAGTAGCTAGAAAGTGATTTGCATACTTCAAGCAGAGTGAGCAGATACAAGTTTCATGATTGGGGAGTTCGCTGAAGGATGAAAGATGTGTTTATCAAGCTGGAGAGGATTCAAAAGAGATTTACCAGGATGTTGCGAGGTAGAGAAGGTTAGATTTAAATAGAAAGGCTGGATAGGCCGGGACTTTTTCACTGGAGCTTATGAGGTTGTGAAGTGACCTGATAGAACTTTATAAAATAATGCGAGGCATAGATATGGTTGATGGTAGTTGTCTTTTCCCTAAAATGGGGAATTTTATGATTAGGAGATACATTTTTAAGGTGAGAGGAGAGAGATTTTGAAAAGACATAACAGGTAAAGTTTTCACACAGAGGGTGGATTGCATGTGGAATGAACTTCTTGAGGAAGTGGTAGATGTGGGTATAATTATAATTCTTAAAAGGCATTTGGATGGATACACGACTAGGAAAGTTTTGGAGGGATATGGGTTAGGAGCAGGCAGTTGGAATTAGTTTAGTCTGGGATTATGTTCGGCATGGCTGGTTAGACCAAAGAGTCTATTTCTGTGCTGTATGACTCTATATTGTTTTCTCCTCCAATGTTCAATTTTTTCTTCAGTACAGTTGAAAGAGTTTTTCATCAAATAACAGATAAATTCTTCTATGTTAAATAAATAATCTGTAAGGGTACGATATGGAAGGATAGCTCAGCTGAGTGAAATATACAGCTTGTTTCATGTGGGAAGTCCATGGATCCATCATGTGTCCCAAGCAACCATCCATGGTGACAGAAACTTGGGCTTCAGGTTTTAGAACTTGAGCAGTGTCTGGAGTCACTGTGCTGATCTACAAAACCAAGAATTAAAAGGGTGACATGCTTGGGGATGTGTTCATGACACAGTTTAGGAGCAAGAAAACCGATTGGGAAGTGATGACTACCAGGCAGCCTAAGAGAACCAGGCAGGTGGTACAGGAGTCCTCTGAGATGATCTGATTTGCTAATTAGTTTTCCATTTTGGACACTGGTTCCTCAATGAAATGCAGTCAGAGCCAAGTCACTGGTACCAAAAGCAGCTCAACTGCACAGGAGGGAATTAGAGTCATAGAGTCATAGAGATGTACAGCATGGAAACAGACCCTTCAGTCCAACCCCTCCATGCCAACTAGATTCATCAGTTATTGGGAAAAAAAGGCATTTCTGGGCCTCTAATGTGACTCCAAGATAATGCATTGTCTCTCTGGTGTCAGGGTTAATGATGTCACAGAATGGTCCTCCAACCATTGGGAGAGGGTCCTGGTCTATATTCATAACAACAATACAGCTGGGAAGAGGAATGAGTTTCTAAAAAAAACAGAAAGCAAGCTCAGGGAAGAGACTAAAAAGTATGACTTCAAAGACAATCATCTGAGGATTTCTCAGTATTACACATATCTACTAAGCATATGAGTAGGAGAATCAAGTGATTGAAGATATGACTGGAGAGCTGGTTGTAGCCATGAGGACATCAGATTTCTGATACATATGAGCAATACTGGAAGAACTGGTGTAAGATGAATGATTTGCATCTTTACAGGACTGGAGTTGATATTCTCTCAATGAGATTTACTACTGCTGTCATTTTGAAAGATGGATTATTTCTCATGGTGTGAGTGCTTGGGATGTACAGATGTCCAAAGGGACTTCGGTGTCTGTGTCCATGAGTCACTACAAACTAGTATGCAGGTGCAATAATCAATAGGAATGCAAACTATATGTTCATCACAAGGGGATTTGAAAACAGAATTAGCTGCAGTTTATAGAACCTTATTGAGATCACACCTGGAATATTGTGTATGGTTTTGGTCTCCTTATTTAAGGAAGGATAGACTTACTACAGAAGGAATGCAACAGAGCTTCACCAGACTTACCTCCAGGATGGTGAGCCTATAAGGAAAGTTTATGGTAAGTTTATAAGGAAAGGCTGAGAAAATTGAGCCTGCATTCTCTGGAGGTTTGAAGAATGACAAAATCTCATTGAATCTTATAGAATTCGTACAGAACATGATAGGGCGGATGTAAGTAGGATATTTTCCCTGGCTGGTGACTCTTGACCCAGGAAACACTCTGAAATTTCACTCCATGGATTGGACCTTGGTCGACCAGTGCTTCCCTTCAGATTCTGCCAGGGGAATGGACCATAGTCAGTCAGGGGGATGAGTCTGTCAGGTCTCTCTGGCCTCAGCATCCTAATCTCATCTTCAGTAGGAACTCTTTTCATCTGTGCAATAAACGCATGTTCTGTATTTGTAGTGACAGAAGTCCTGAGAAAATTTGCCCTTACTTTGTTTAATTAGATAACAATCATTCAGAACTGTAACAGAACGAACTTTGACTGAATGGCCATCAGAGAAGTTGGCATCTCTGCTGCACAAGCTTTTTGGTCTTGACTGTTTCATGAAATTAATCTTCCCAAAGTATTTGACAAAGCATTCTGATGTTCTTCAAAGAGCTGATCATAAGTGTGATTTCAGTCATTGTGCATGGACCTTGTTTTGTGCAGTATTTAATTGTATGGATCTTTGCTCACAGTAAAGACATGATCCAGGACCAAACGCAATAATATTGCTATATAATTTAAGATTACCAATCTCTGCAAGATTCAGCTGCTACAGATTCCTACAGTATAGGGATTTGCTGTGCTTGTGAAAGGATATATGCTGTTTAATAACCATAATATGAAGTCAATAGTTTGTAGCTAAGAAATGTCTTTAATCCATGATATGCATTTAGTTTGATGCTACGTTCCTATTTTTTATACTTTAAATTAAAGCTTTTCCCATTTCTTCAGGCTTCCCATAGCCAATGAAAATCAAAAATATAATATCTGCTCTAAAGTCTAGAGAACAAACCCTGTATAATGTGGTTTTATTTTCCTGCAAATTTGACTAAATGATCTAAGTAGTTTTTTCTCTGTCTGTTTGAAGGCTGTAATTGAACTTTTAAGAGGTCAATAAAGTATTGAATTCCTTATAATGAAAGACCTCAAGTTGTGTTTTACCGTCGATGGAACAGATTTTGGTCAGATTAAGATGAATAGAATGGTTTTAGATTTTACTTATTCTAGACAAGAAAACATAAAAAGTATCAAAGATTCTGCTAATTAAATGTGATATACTCCTTTATATTTAATGATACACTAGGTATTCAGGTTCATACTTAATATACATAAAATGCATCTTGACATTCCCTCTGAAGAAACATTTATGAAATTTATAAAACTTGTACATTTTGTTGAGCAAGTGCATTTCTGGTGTATACATGAGGACTGCCTGTGCTTTGAAAGTTTGATTACACACATGATTACAATGTTTTCATCTCATACTTCATGACATTGTGAAAGATAACATCCCATTGAGTTGCGTAGGAACATAGGAACAGAAATCAGCCATTCAGCCCATTTAAGCTTGCTCTATATAATACGATCATGGCTGATTGAACACTTCAATGCCATATCATTCTTTTAATGCTTTATGTCATTCATCGGTAAAATTTTAATAATTTCTACTTTCAATGTACTCAAAGACTGAGCTTCTACAGCCTTTGGGATTGAAAATTCCAAAGGTACACAATCATGTCAGTAAAAAAAGTCTCCTCAATGTGGACTTAAATGATAACTTTCTTCACTTTAATTTGTGCCCCCTGGTTCTAGACCCCCCAACCAGAGGAAGCCTCTTACCTGCCTACCCTCTCTATTCTTTTAAGTATGCTGTAGGTTTAAATGATATCAGATTTCATTCTTTGAAACGCTAGAGAGTACAAGCCCACTTTGCTTGATCTCTCTTCATAGAGCAGTACCACCATTCTCAAAAACTCCATGTGGTCAAATATGAATTTCCATTCCCAGATCCATGCTGATTTTGCCTAATCAGATCTTTGATTTTTTTAATCCAAGTGGCAATTTATCACATCCTTCATGATCATTTCTAGCATTTTCCCTATTACTGATATAATGCTGAAAATTCTGAAATGTGGTTCCCTGTTTTATTCCCTTGCTTCTTTCTCAAATAATGACATTTGCTCACTTCCAATCTCCAGGAATCATTCTGGAATCAATAGAAATTTGGAAATTGTCCACCAATGCGTTGATTATCTTAGTACCTACCTCCTTCAATATCCTGGGATGTAAACAATCAAACCCTGGGGACTTACCAACTTTCAACCCCACTAATTTTTCTCGTACAGGTACAACGTCCTTTATCTGAAATACTTGGGACCAGCTGTTTTTTGGAATTCGGAAACATTTGGTTTTCAGAATGTGACAGTTTAATGGTGAAATTTTTAAAAATCTCACTGGAGAAGCAGACTTCTAACTAAGAACGTGCTTGGCCATACACCCCCATGTCGCATCTGAGTGACACACATCGAGTGGGTGTCGACTTGGCTTAACTGTTTTCTCGCCAAACAATCTTGTTTATGAGAAAAAAAACTTCACAACAAAACCTTTGGATTTTGGAGCTTTTTGGTTTTTGAATGTTCGGATAAAAGATCTTGTACTTGTAAAAATTTCTTACTAATCTGAATTTCTTCTATCTCCTGCATCTCCCAAATCTTCTGGATTTCTAATTTTGGGAGATTTCTTGTATTTTCCTCAGTGAAAATAGTCACAAAAGGCAGAATCTTGTAAGAGTCTGAGTGACAAAGCCTCTGGTGAGATGTGTGGCAGAATTGAGCAACATCTGTGGCAAGGCCCATATCGACGTGGAGATCATTTTACTTCAATGTCTATGACTTCACAAGCAATGTGATAAGATTCTCACTGGGAAAGGTACCGATTGACAGGGATTAATGCTTGGCAAATGCCCTGTTAACAGCATAACTGGTGTCATTATCATTCAGACCACCCCCATCTTGCCAAACTTGCCAAACAAGATAGATGTCAGGAAAACTTTACAAGGAAACCAAAGTGGATTCAGGTTTCCACTTGCTTTGAACAACCACCATGTTGGAAACCAGGCACCAAGATCTCAGGGCATTCTCCATGGAGAAGGCCACATGCACTCCATGTCCACAGATATTAGCATGTAACACATGCCAACCTCTAACCTTTCAAACCATCCATTTCAGAGTACAATCAAACCCACTAATGTACTTTCCCAGTCCAGCTCAAACAACATGTGCCTCATGCTTTCATTATTTCCCTTATTCAAATTTAACACCTTTGATTCAGATTGTATTCAAAAGTGAGATATTTCAATGTTAAATTCTATCATGTAGTGGTCACTTATTCCTAAAAGATTCTTTTACAACAAAATTATTAATTAGCCTTTGCTCATTACGTAATGCTAGATCCAGAATATCCTGCTTTAAAAGGCATTCCCAACACACTCCAGAAACTCATCCATCACAGCTTCAATGCTCAGTTGGCTTTCCAATCTATGTTGTGGTTCTGTTTGCCGAGCTGGGAATTTGTGTTGCAGACGTTTCATCCCCTGTCTAAGTGACATCCTCAATGCTTGGGACCCTCCTGTGAAGTGCTTCTGTGATCTTTCCTCCGGCATTTGTATTGGTTTGAATCTGCCGCTCTGGTTGTCAGTTCGAGCTGACCGTTACAGTGGTCGGTATATTGGGTCCAGATCGATGAACTTATTTATTGAATCTGTGGATGAGTGCCACGCCTCTAGGAATTCCCTGGCTGTTCTCTGTTTGGCTTGCCCTATAATAGTAGTGTTGTCCCAGTCGAATTCATGTTGCTTGTCATCTGCATGTGTGGCTACTAAGGATAGCTGGTCGTGTTGTTTCGTGGCTAATCGGTGAGCATGGATGCGGATCGTCAGCTGTCTTCCAGTTTGTCCTATGTAGTTTTGTACAGTCCTTGCATGGGATTTTGTACACTACATTGGCTTTGCTCATGCTGGGTATCGGGTCCTTCGTTCTGGTGAGGTGTTGTCTGAATGGCTGTTGGTTTGTGTGCTGTGATGAGTCCTAGTGGTCGCAGTAGTCTGGTTGTCAGTTCGGGAATGCTCTTGATGTATGGTAGTGTGGCTAGTCCTTTGGGTTGTGGCATGTCCTCGTTCCATTGTCTTTCCCTTAGGCATCTGTTGATGAAATTGCACGGGTATCCGTTTTTGGCGAATACATTGTATAGGTGTTCTTCTTCCTCGTTTTGCAGTTCTGGTGTACTGCAGTGTGTTGTACCTCTTTTGAATAGTGTCTTGATGCAACTTCTTTTGTGTGTGTTGGGGTGGTTGCTTTTGTAGTTTAGGACTTGGTCTGTGTGAGTGGCTTTCCTGTATACCTTCGTGGTGAATTCTCCGTTCGGTGTCCTCTGTACCATCACGTCTAGGAATGGGACTTGGTTGTCCTTTTCTTCCTCTCTAGTGAATCGGATTCCTGTGAGTGTGGCGTTGATGATCCGGTGTGTGTTTTCTATTTCCGTGTTTTTAATGATTACAAAGGTGTCATCCACATATCTGACCCAGAGTTTGGGTTGAATTTGCGGTAAGACTGTATGTTCTAATCTTTGCATTACCGCTTCTGCTATGAGTCCCGAGATGGGTGAGTCCATGGGTGTGCCGTTGATTTGTTCATATATTTGGTTGTTGAATGTGAAATGTGTCGTGAGGCACAGGTCCAATAGTTTGAGTATGCTGTCTTTGTTGATAGGTTCAACATCCTGTTGTCTGTTCTGTATGTCCAACAGGTTGGCTATTGTTTCTCTGGCTAGGGTTTTGTCAATAGAGGTGAACAGTGCAGTTACATCGAATGAGACCATGGTTTCTTCCTTGTCTATGTGTATATTTCTGATGATGTCCAAGAATTCCTGTGTAGATTGTATAGAGTGTCTGGATCCGCTGATCAGGTGTTTCAGTTTCTGCTGTAGTTCTTTAGCCAGTTTGTGTGATGGTGTCCCTAGTAGTGATACTATGGGCCTGAGTGGGATGTCTGGTTTGTGCACTTTAGGTAGTCCATAGAATCTGGGAGTGTTGTTGCTTTCAGGTTTCATTCTTTGTAGGTGAAACCTGGTTATCTGTCCATTTTTTTCGTAGGTTCCTCAGTGTGTTGTTTATTCTATTGGTGAGCTGTGGGGTGGGGTCAAAGTCCCTCTTTTGATAGGTGTTGGTATCTGCAAGTAGTTGTTGCGCTTTTTGGATGTACTCTGCTTTGTCCAGGATGACCGTCATTCTACCTTAGCTGGTAGTATGATTATGTTCTTAGCGTTTCTTAGTGATTTTAGTGCTTCCCCCTCCTTGGTGTTGAGGACAGCCAGAGAATTCCTAGAGGCATGGCACTCATCCACCGATTCAATCAATAAGCACACCGATCTGGACCTAATTTACCGACCATTGCAACAGACAGCTCGAACTGACAACCGGAAGCGGCAGATTCAAACCACTACAAATGCTGGAGGAAAGATCACAGAAGCACTTCACAGGAGGCTCCCAAGCACTGACGATGTCACCTAGACAGGGGACGAAACGTCTGCAACACAAATTTGCAGCTCGGCGAACAGAACCACAACAACAAGCACCTGAGCTACAAATCTTCTCACAAACTTTGAACACCTACGGGCGAGAGACACTAAGACAAGCCAGAAAATGGGAATCCTGTGCCAACAGCCTAACCGTCACATATGAACAACTCCGGTTCTTGCATGAATGCCGAAAGAATCAAATCCTTCCACCATGTGTCAGATACAGATCACCAGTCACCAACCCACAAGCCAGGGACACAGCCAGACAGAATGGATCCAGAATGGATCCAGAATGATCCAGGTAATGATTACAGACGCTCACAACAGACTTCACAAATTCAGACAAGAAATTGCGCACCAAAAATCGTTAATTTCAAAAACCACCAATCAGGAATGGACCCGAACCATAGAACAGGTTGTCACCATAGGACAGAACAGGACCACACACTGCAAAAAATGGCATTCAAAGAAAAAAATGGCCAAACTAACACACAAGAGACAGGACACCACAACACACACGTCGATTAGAAACCTCTCCCACAGACAGCTCACAGACACAGAAAGAACAACACTGGCCAAGGGACTCAACTATGACCACAGGGACGCCAAGACAGCAGACTTCCTAGCAGCACTAGAATGCACACTCAAGGAACAATGGCCTGACAGAAGAGACACAACAAACAGTGAGACAAAGTATCGTACCTCTGATAACAAGAAAAAGACAAACACATAAGCTCAACACCAAGGAGAGGGAAGCACTAAAATCACGAAGAAACGATAAGAATATAATCATACTACCAGCAGACAAAGGCAGAATGATGGTCACCCTGGACAAAGCAGAGTACATCCAAAAAGCGCAACAACTACTTGCAGATACCAACACCTACCAAAAGTGGGAGTTTGACCCCACCCCCACAGCTCACCAATAGGATAAACAACACACTGAGGAACCTACAAAAAACGGACTCATAACCAGGTTTGACCCAAAGAGAATGAAACCTAAAAGTAACAACACCCCCAGATTCTATGGACTACCTAAAGTGCACAAACCAGACATCCCACTCAGACCCATAGTATCACTACTAGGGACACCATCACACAAACTGGCTAAAGAACTACAGCAGAAACTGAAACACCTGATCAGCGGATCCAGACACTCTATACAATCTACACAGGAATTCTTGGACATCATCAGAAATATACACATAGACAAGGAAGAAACCATGGTCTCATTCGATGTAAAGGTACTGTTCACCTCTATCGACAAAACCCTAGCCAGAGAAACAATAGCCAACCTGCTGTACATACAGAACAGACAACAGGACGTTGAACCTATCAACAAAGACGGCATACTCAAACTATTGGACCTGTGCCTCACGACACATTTCACATTCAACAACCAAGTATATGAACAAATCAACGGCACACCCATGGGCTCACCCATCTCGAGACTCATAGCAGAAGCAGTAATGCAAAGATTAGAACAAACAGTCTTACCATAAATTCAACCCAAACTCTGGGTCAGATATGTGGATGACACCTTTGTAATCATTAAAAACACAGAAATAGAGAACACACACCAGATCATCAATGCCACACTCTCAGGAATTCGATTCACTAGAGAGGAAGAAAAGGACAACCAAGTCCCATTCCTAGACATGATAGTACAGAGAACACCGAACGGAGAATTCACTACGAAGGTATACAGGAAAGTCACTCACACAGACCAAGTCCTAAACTACAAAAGCAACCACCCCAACACACACAAAAGAAGTTGCATCAAGATACTATTCAAAAGAGGTACAACACACTGCAAAACAAGGAAGAAGAACACCTATACAATGTATTCGCCAAAAACGGATACCCGCGCAATTTCATCAACAGATGCCTAAGGGAAAGACAATGGAACGAGGACATGCCACAACCCAAAGGACTAGCCACACTACCATACATCAAGAGCATTTCCAAACTGACAGCCTGACTACTGCGACCACTAGGATTCATCACAGCACACAAACCAACAGCCACTCTCAGACAACAACTCACCAGAATGAAGGACCCGATACCCAGCATGAGCAAAACCAATGTAGTGTACAAAATCCTATGCAAGGACTGTACAAAACGCTACATAGGACAAACAGGAAGACAGCTAATGACCCACATCCATGAACACCAACGAGCCACGAAACGACACGACCAGCTATCCTTCGTAGCCACACGATGACAAGCAACATGAATTTGACTGGGACAACACTACTATTATAGGGCAAGCCAAACAGAAAACAGCCAGGGAATTCCTAGAGGCGTGGCACTCATCCACAGATTCAATCAATCAGCACATCGATCTGGACCCACTATACTGACCACTGCAATGGACAGCTGGAACTGACAACCGGAAGCGGCAGAGACAAACCACTATAAATGCCGGAGGAAAGATCACAGAAGCGCTTCACAGAAGGCTCCCAAGCACTGAGGATTTCACCTCGACAAGGGCCGAAACGTCTGCAACACAAATTCCCAGCTCGGCGAACAGAACCACAACAATGAGCACCTGAGCTACAAATCTTCTCACAAACTTTGTTCCTCAATCTATGTATGGATTGAAGTTACCCACGATTACTGTGTTGCACATGCTACGAGATTGTCTTACCTCCTGATTTATATCATGGTCCATACCACCATGACTATTTGGTGGCCTATAAATAACTCCAACCAATGTCTGCTGCTCCTTACTGTTTCTTAATTCTACCAAAACTCCATATGTTGTTCTTATGATCTCAGATCTTGAAGCATATATTCCGCACAAGTCCACCTTCTTGTCTGTTCTGCCTGAATGTCAAATACTCTGAAACATCTAGTTCCCACTCCTGGTCACCATGCATCCACACTTCTGTAATGACAATTATGACTATTGGCCTCTATGTGTGCCCTTAGATGATGTATTTTGTTGCAATAATATGGGCATTCTGGTGGAGTGCCCTTACATGTGTACTTTTGAGTTCATTTTGTATTCTAGACATCCTCGTGCTTGCCTTTGTTTCCTCTTCCTTCTTATTTAGCTTATTTCCCTTCAAGTTCAGGTTACTCCTAAGGAGTTTGAACCAAAGATAGTAGCATTAGCAAATCTCCTTGCAAGAATATCTGTCCCAATCTTAAGATGTAACCCCCATGTTCTCTCAAAATATGCTGTTTTAATTTCTCCAAAATAGAAGCAGCATTTGCTTTGTGGGATGTCTGTGAAATAGTACATTTTAGACCCTAACATTTTGCAAAATAATGGTACAAAGTTATGCCAATTTAATATTGTGCTAAATCTATATATGTGTAATTGTGAAAGGGTTTTTTTTACTCTAGATAATATAAAATTGGTCCACAAAATCATTAATAAGTCATTGCTAAGATTGCCTTCATTATTGTCATTGATCGTATCCACTGCAAATATTGGCCTTATGTGTCCTCTATTGTTCTTGTTGATAGATCACTGTTTCTGTTGCCACCACTAACTATCTACTGTGATTAATAGTCATAATGTTACATCATCTTGAAATCTTCACATAAGTCATAGAATCATACAATATGGAAACAGACCCTTCAGTCCAACTCATCAATGCTGACCACATTTCCCAAATTAAACTAGTCCCATTTGCTTGCATTTGGCCCATATCCCTCTAAACCTTTCCTATTTAGTTACCTGTACAAGTGTTTTTAAATGTTATAACTGTACCTGCATCTACCACTCCTCTGATAGCTCATTCCATATATACACCACCCTTCCTGTATGAAAAAGTTGTCCCTCCAGTCCCTTTTAAATCTTTCCATTCTCACCTTGAACTTATGCCCTCTAATTTTCAATCCCCTACTTGAGACCTTTAGTTATTCACTTTATCAATACCCGTCATGATTTTATAAACTTCTGTAAGGTCACCCCTCAACCTCCTATACTCTAGGTCACCTTTCAACCTCCAAACCAGCCTATCTTTATAATTTGAACCCTTCACAGCAACATCCTGAGAAATCTTTTCTGAACCCTCTCCAATTTAATAATATTCTTCCCATAGCAGAACTGTACACCGTACTCCAGAAGAAATCTCACCAATGTCCTGTACAACCTCAACATAACATCCCAAATCCTAGACTCAACGTTCTGAACAATGAGGACAAAGCACGCTAAATGCAGAACAACCCCGTCTACCTGTGACGCAAATTTCACAGAATTATGTAACTGAATTCCTAGGGCTCTCTGTTTTACAACACCACCCAGGGCCTTACCTGTAGAGGTTTCACCCAAACAATCATCAAGGTACATCATAAGAATGTTGGCAAGATTCTCTATGATACGAGTGGAATATTACATGGCTTACTTTAAGGTGAATGCAAGCTATTTTCAGCAAGACAAACTTACCCAAGAAATACCATATTTTAGTGTGGCATTGAACCTGTGAACATACTTATTTAATTTCCATAGTTTCACTTCTAAATCACCTATTTTTTCATGTGGTTTTAAAAAGAACTTTCTTTCAAGTTTTTCATTCTGCAGAACTGAAGCTTTTATCTCAATTGACTTGCATTAGACTGTAAGGTCATAAAATACAGGAGCAGAGTCTGCTCAGCCATTTGAGCATGGCTTATATGTTACTCAGCCCCATTCTCTGTAACCTTTGATTGACTTACTAATCAAGATCCGAGCATTCCCAGTGACATGTTGTCAAAACTGCTCTCATCTTCAACATAATTTTTCCTGCAGCAGAGGAATCTACTTTAACATCTTGGTCACCAAGTTTCTTGTCAAAACATGGAGCTACTAGTCTGGTTATAACCTTGTATGTTCCATCAGAGTGCATTTTGCCTTTTCATGCACATCTGTATGAGAAGACTGACTGTCCCCACCTGGAACCTTAGCGTATAAAACAAATTATTTCCAGCTTCTTTTCTTTGGCATCCTTTACTAACTTCTAAACTTTTGTAGCCATGAATATTTCTCAATCATAGGGGCTTCTATTCTTTGAGGTAGTGTCAGCATAGTCCTTGTTCTTATTAAACTATGACCACTTTTCCGAGACACATTTTCAGAACTCCGCATTGCTTTCAACATCTTTATCTCATTTTACCTCCTGTCCTTCATTCTACACATGTGGCCAATGATTATATTTTCTAGTGACCTTCCTTGCTTTCTCCCTGTAATGATGGCATTTCCCCATTCACTGGCCCCTCTGACATATAGGTTACTTTGGTGCTAATGTTCCCTTTTTTCTTTACCTAAGTCTCTTATCTATGTTCAATTAGTCCTTTATTTACCATAATCTGTTTCTTATAACTTTCCATGGCATTTCATTGCTTTCCAAGACACGTTCAGATTCTGTAAGTGTGTAAATAGTGCCAATTAATCCCAATGAAAGCACTTTAAGAGTTTGTTTACTAAGATTTCCATCACTACCTATAACCTTATCTAGAGGGTTCACTCTGCCCTTCTCTTTATAAATATACCATGTCACTGGATTCAAAAATTATTTCTGATAGTCTTATACAATGCTGTAAGGGTCACCGAGTTTTCCCTGAAGCCCCAGTCTTATTGATACCCCTTCTCCCTGAGTACAGGTATTGCAAATGCCCAGAAAAATGTGGAGCTAATTCTAGTCCTTTCTCAAGCCAGGAAATGATCACTTATCACTTAAAGAATTTTTGGCTTTTGCTAAAAACCAATTAATTTTGATTATAACCCTAAACCATTTGCAGTGAATTCTTCACAGGGACTGTTCGAGTCAAGGCAGCTGTTAATTTATTATTTGGTTGGTTCATTAGGGTTTATTGAAGCCTCTCATCTTTAATGCATCATTTCTTTCACAAGGGCAATTACTAAAGGAACTTTCCAGTGTTGCGTTCATTTCCACAAATTCATATTTTCACACATTAACCTAAATTCATCATTGACAAATAGTGTCTCTATCAGTTAGGATATTAGCTAGTGTCCGCTGGCTGGTCTATTTGCATTTCCCCATTACCTTATCTACTATCGCTCTTTCATTTTACGGTACATTGTTGTAGCTTGACTAAATCCAATTGCCATGTGGAGAAAGTACAGGCTGATGGTAATACTGAACAAGTCAGTTTCCAGTGGGAAACCTACCTTAATAGACCATAAATAATGTTTTTTTAAAAATTTTGTTACTGTGGTGGTCTGTCACTGAAGTTATTTACATAAGGCTTTCAACTTGCTTCAAACAAAATAACACAAATACCAAAACAGGTAAAACATATATGTAGGACAATTTGCAAAGATTTTAGCATTTACAACAAAAAGATATTCATCCAACCCTTTTTTACCCAGGAATATTTATTAAAGACACTAAACCCCAGAGAATTATCACTCCCATCTTCACTTTAAAATTTCCTACTAAAATGATAGTGCAAGTGTTTTCTTTCAGTGACATTCATCAGATGTGATCATCTCCATTACAGCTTGACACATACATGCACAGACTAACACACTGACATTTCTTACTGAACTCCTAAGAAAAATCAAGGCTTCTACAACAGCAGAACTTTTCTTTCTCGTCCCGATGGCCTGAAGACTTCCAAAATGAAACTTCTGAATGCAGTCTGCTTGTAGCCTTTGAATATCTGTAGGTTGCAAAAACTCAATCAATGATAAGCAGCAATTATCTCACCAGGAAGCTTGTTATGTAATTTGGCTTAAGTCATTTGATTTCTCAGGCTATCTTTAGCTCACTGTTCCAAATGCCTTCCTGACCCTACTTTAAAATGAAAAATCAGACCTTCACAGCACTGAAAACTAATATCCCATTTACTTCGACTTTGGAATGGAAGTTCCAAAAGTAATGCAAACAAAGAGTTTTATTTTAAAAGAATTACATATTCCAAATTCATTGCTATAAGTTTATTAAAGTCTCTGGCTAATGGGAGACTCAATAGGGGCCATTTTATACATGTGTCTTTTTATATATTTTGCAAATATCACAATTATCATGAATCTCTTCTGTAAGTTTGTCATATCTCATTTGTCTTTTAGCAGCATTTTAGCACCTGAGAAGATCAATGGACAAACTGCCAATGCATTTTTTAATCCTTTTAATTCTTGCATACTATTTTATTAGAGAAGCTATGCCAGGTTAAAGGAATACAATAATGTGTCAACTGTAAATCCAACGACTTCCAAAAAAAAGAGTTGCCTTTCCTGTTCCATGTGTTGTTTTAGTTGACTCTCTTTCATTGGCAGCCTGATCAACAATAAGGGCATTTCACTTGAAACTTTGAACTGATGATGTGGTTTTCCCCAGCTATTTTACAGAGAACCATCATTCTTTTTGTATGATTTCAGCATGTTGTCACCCTCCAGCTTAAAGCAGGGAGAACTCTCAAATTCTTGAACTATACTTCAGCATTTTATTGGTAAATGACCTTAGCATTGTTTAAAGCAGTCCATTCCACATACTATGAATGTGCATCCATTGTCTAAAACAGTGCAATTGAATGATTTGATGACTAAAACATTAATTACTGGGTGTCTTGTAGTTAGTACAGTTTCCTCAGCCTGATCACTATCACCAACTTCTCCTTCTAAACCTTCCATGTTGTGCAAGATTTTGAAAACCTTGTTATTCCATTTGGGACAACTCATTATATAATGGTATTTTGAAATACATCTGAAAGAGCTGTTGGTCATACTCTGGGCATTCCTTGAGTTCATTCTTCTGTTACAGTTCACTAATTCCTGTCATCTGTTATAATTGTCAGAGATATCTTTACCCTCGCTCCTTTTAGTTATGAATCTCCTTTGTATTCGCACATTCCACTTCTAGAATAGAATAGAAATTTCGCACATACATGAAAAATGCAGTGAAAAGTTTTGTAAGTCACTCTACATGGCACCTACATCAATAAAAGAAATCATACATAATAATAAAACAAGTAAAATTATGACAAAGTTGGTCTTGCATTGCTGCTATCATTGAATCCTCTATTCTTTGTGCTACTACTGAATATTCCAGTTCAGCCAGGAAGGTCACTGAAAATGAATGTTTTCCCAAGAATTTTAAGGCTTCTCACATCAATTACAAAAGTGTGTTTCACTCTGACAATCTAACTCCAGCAAACATAGGATCAATCCATGTTTAACACCTTAGCAAAGTCCAACAATTTAAAGGCAATCACTGACATAGGAATCTTGCTTATGGTCTGTTGAATTCCATTATATCCTCTCAAGAATATCTATGCTACTTTCTATCTTGATCAAAATCTAGTCATACACCTTGTGCATTTAATACGTCAGCTTTCTTAGAACATTTGTCCACATGTTTTAATAGAATTTCTAAACCTTTGCCAGTGTATAATGGTTTCTAGTTCTGAGAATTTATGCCTGACTTTGCGTCGAGTTGAAGGTGACAAGTCAATACCTTATTTTTATTTTGTTTAAAACACAATTTGCATATATCTGCTCCATTTTTCCATTGGCCATAAGGTACAACTTCACAGAATACCAATGATAGTCATTTCTCAACACATTTCACCTGCTTCCAGCTATTCTTTTCCCAAGTAATCTTACAATCTTTTATCTGGAAATAAATCTTAGTTTCTAATCTTCACCTTCAGGCAACCATCCTCTCTAACAATATCAGTTCAGATCTGTACCAGTCACCCTTTTTGTTTTGTAGACAATTTTTTTTTACTATTCAGTCTTACAACTCTTTCCACACCCCAGTTACACCTATTTCCCCTTTATATCTTTCCAGTCAATTCAAATAATTCAATCTATTATCTCCAAATACTTGCTTTATTCCTTGTTATGTTAATATTCTTAACTATTGCCAGGAATTGTAATAGGACTGTTCAACCTGTGTAATTGAATGGTACCACAAATCTGAAGTTTTTATGAAATCTATTCCTTCAATAGCAAATTGTCTCATTTAATCCGTGGCCATTGTTTCCTTCAGTGTTCAGTATGAGGATAAAACAGATATAGTTTCCCAGCCTTAGAAAATGGATATAACACTTAGTGAGAAATTTTAACATTACTCTCACTGCATCCTATATTTAACACGCTTTATTCTTAAATCAAGGAATGAACAGGATGGATTTAGTAATCCCTTTGTATAGGGGTAGATCCTGCTTTGCAAGAGCAGAGGGAATTTCATAAAAATGGTTCCATTACATAACAAGTCAGAAAGCCATTAAACGTGGAATACCTTTTCTTTTAAATCAGAAATGGTGTATGGAATATAAGAGCCAAGAGGTAATGATCAGTCTATATAAAACCTTAAAGCTTCAGCAGTTGGAGTATTTGAGTTCACACTCTAAGTAGAATATTGAGTCATTACAGATGGTGCAGTATAGACTTATTGGGAGGCTCTATGCTATGAAGAAATAAAATAAAATATAAAGAAAGAATTGAAAAATGGAGTCGTGTTTTCCATGAATAATAGATTATGCATGTTATGATAGATGTGTTCAAAATCCTGAAAAAGAGCACATGACAGATAGAAGCAGCCTGTTTCCATTAGTTGAGAGCTCCAGAAAGAAGAGCCAAAATCAGAGATAAGGATACAATTCCATAGCGTTATGAAGCAGTGGAATTTATTCCAGGATTAGTGATTGAAAGAGAAACCGTGGGCTGAATTTTCCTGCTGGATTTGGGACCTTGTTGTCAGGACGATATGGGAATTTCTGAAGGTGAGACCAACATGAGGAGGACTCCTAATTAGCCACTTCTATCCATCCAGAAAACCCAGAGAGATGCTACTGGTCCAGTCAGAGGGCCTACAATTCTGAAGCCTCAATAGCTCCAGCGAGGAAGGTGGGATAGAGTGTGCTGCTGAGGCAAGTTGTTAACCAACAGGACACCTCAATGTGAAGCCATCCTCAGAGGAGTCCATTTAAAACTTAAGCTGCTGGGCTCCAAACAGGCAGGCCTCTTGGATTGTTTGATGGTCTTTAGGTGTGGGATTTCTGATTGCAGCTGGGACATGGATCCTCCTGGGTTTCAGGAGACAGTCAGCCTCCATGGAACTGCTGGTCTCTCCATTTATCCAGGCCTCTTTCACTAATGGTAAAATTGTAGAGGGCATCTAAATTACCCATAATTGGGATCTTAGATTTGCTAGATCCAGACCATTCTATATCTTGTTTTCATGTGTTGCTTTTAGATGCTGCTGGACTTTGCTAGCAGGTCCTGGTTTTATTTTAGAGTTCCAGCATGGACATATTTTGCTTTTACCTGAGGTATGTTTGTATGTTAATTGACTGCCCACCTGCAGTCCCTTGGGCAGCCAATCTGTCTCCTTGCTCACTGCTGGGAAATCGCTAGGAATATTTCAGACAGCAATCCCAATATGGCCTATTGTACTATTAAACCCTGTTCTAGCCCAATGTTTTGCTATTTTAATACAAACTATTACTGGGCTGTCTGCCTTGCATTCCTATATGTCACCCCACGCAATGCTGGGTCACTTCTTCAGTGCAGGCTTGTATTGTGATAGCTATCTCACGTGGTTCATCAGTATTTTTCTGGCCCGTCTATCTTCAAGCATACCATCCTGAGGTGGGGAAGATTCTGCCCTAAATTGACATTCAAGGTTATATTGGATGTAGTGATCAGATAAACGACTGTGCTTGGTAAATGTAATTCCTTACAGGGAGGGTAAATACCGAGGTTGTGACTTCCTTATACCTCCCTGTGCATCCATCTCTTCACCTTTCTGATTGGTAAGTAATATAACATCAATAGAACTTTCCTTGTCCTATTGTTATTTTATGTGTACTTTACCAAAGCTCTCTGAAAATATTGTGTTTGAAAACAAGGTGGGAATAATTGTTTGCATTATTCTGCCTTAGTGCATCAAATAACGTGTTTTAACCTAGAGAGAAGCAGTAAGATGTCCTAAACTGGGCATTTGATGAGTAAGCATCCCTTTTTGTTTATGTTTGCCAGTTCTTTTTATAAATTAGTTTAATTTACAGTACACAGTGGTGCACTTCCTGTCTCCTGACCCCTCAGCAATCATTCATGTTTCCCCTTGATAGTAAGCCTTTATCCTGAAGCAGCCTTCACAGACAGTAATTTATTCAACTTGTTTTGCTGTATTCTTTATTCTTATTTTATGCTGACATTCAGAACACATTGTATGTATTTATATTTTATATTATATTGTTATTTAGCTGTTTGGCAGTGAAGGTGACTCCATTGTATTGGATTATAGCTAGCATTAAGGGATTTTGAAGCAAACAGCTCATGCTCTTTTATCTTATTGATATAATGTTAGATTTCTTGTTCTATTCTAATAATTATTTTATAAAAGGAAACATTGCTTTCTGATTTATGATTTACAAGGTTTTTACAGAGAGTATACAGTAAAATGTCTTGCAAAATAAATGCTTGCCCTTTTAGAGAGAGGCAACCTACTTTTCCGTGTCACAAGGAAGATGAGACTGGCAGAATTACAGTGTCCATATTTGTTTCTGATGATTGATGAAGTCATAAGTTTGTGGCCATATTGGAGCTAACAATTTATAAATCTATAGCTACCTCCGTAACCTAAGAATGTACACCTGTTAAAATTCAGGGTCACACACATTGCTGTGAGTGTTCAGTTTCATATAGGTAAATCTGTAATCAATCTCAGGAGAAAAAAGTAACATATTAGATAACAGAAGTATTTTTGGGAAATGAATGTCACTGATCAAATGTATCTGTTATGAAAAGTGCAGCGAGGTAACTTAAAACTTTTTTTTATGTATATTAAACTTACTGTGCTGATGTTTCTATTTAATTGGTTGTCTTTGTATGTTTGTTTGGGTTCTTCATTTATCAGTCATTATGAGAAAAATCTAACTAATGGTTTTACTTACTCATTCTTCTTTTAAAAATACATTTATAATAGTATTACATCTATCCCACATAAATATATCAAACAAGTAAATACATGTTGGTGAGCTGGCAGTGGTATGGATTCAGTAACTGGCAAATCAGGTTCTGAGGTCTGTAACATGCTTTGGGTGCCCAACTTGCCTAATTCCAGTGGACGATAAAAACAAGGACTGCAGATGCTGGTAACCAGAGTCTAGCTTAGAGTGGTGCTGGAAAAGCACAGCAGGTCAGGCAGCATCCGTGGAGCAGGAAAATCGACGTTTCGGGCAAAAGCCCTTCATCAGGAATAGACTTATTTCTGATGAAGGGCTCTATTCCTGATGAAGGGATTTGCCTGAAACGTTGATTTTCCTGCTCCTCAGATGCTGCCTGACCTGCTGTGCTTTTCCAGCACCATGCTAATCTAATTCTAGTGGACACTGAGGAAAGGTGCTGGGAACATCGACACAAGGTAGGACCTAGGTCTTTTAAGCCAAACAAATTCCATTTTAAATGAGGCATTCACCAAAACCTTGGCGAGAGCACTCAGAAATCCATCCATCTGCCCGGCTTGTATCTGTTTCAATTGTGGGATACCTGCATTTCAGTTTGCGACAGTATGATGCCCATCCATCCCGCACCTACTACTATTAAACTGATACACTATAGCCAGCCTAGAGTCCATTGCTGGCACCTCTGAGGAAACGCATCCAAAGGATTAAAGATTTATAGGAAATGGATTGGCTTTGCTTTTTCCAATAATGTTTGCCATTTGTGCACAGGTAACTATCATGCAGCAGCAGGTTCAGTGGCACTGGGGACCATGTTTGTGTCTCTGAGCCAGAAACTGGGTTTAATGGCAACTTAATGACTGAAGGAGGTATTTTCATAACACAGTCAAACAAGTTTAACATCAGTTACGAATCCTTTCAATAAATGGCAGATGGAAAGAAATTAAAGCCTGTACCATCACTATCCATTTCACCAGGATACAATGTGCATCTAAACATGTATGTTGCCAGAGTAACAAGGACTCCTTTGGGGCTCGTTGGCTTGGGGTTGCACAACTGATGAGGATCAGATTGGTACCAACAGTTTGGTGCCCATTTCAGCTGGGGTAGACTCAAGACCAACCTCCTTGCCCTACCCCTGCTGGAAATCCAGTGGTATAAGCTGATTTACCTTTAAGCAGCCAACTCAGGAAAATGGAGTCTGTAAACTCTGTTATCACCACAATATTGACTATCCAAGTATCCCCATATCTCAACTTGAAAGCACTCATTGCTGACATTGAAGATTCTAGTTTCAAAATTCCACTTCAGAAACTGAACATATCACCCATCTGACATTTCAGTGCAATGCAACATTGATAGATGCCTCAGCCTTTATAAGAATCTTTGAACAAAAGGACCATATCCCATTCAATTCAAAGAAGAATAACTACCTTGGCTAACAGTCCACCCTTGACTATCACTGCCAAATCCAAATATTCATAATTTTCATTGTTGTTTAAAGGACATTTTAGGAGCGCATGTGGTCTTCCACCCCCTGTGAAATAACTCTATAGAGGCTGATACCCCATCACCAAAGTCACCCTCTTTATTTACACATGGAGAGTCCTGGACACTGATCTAGCTCTCTCAGAGCCAGCTCTCAGAGTGAACAGAATCCCTGACATTCCTGTTTATATCTGTCAACCAGCTTATTCCCGAAACATCGACCCACCTGCTCCTCGGATGCTGCCCTGACCTGCTGTGCTTTTTCAGTGCCACACCTTTTGACTGTGATTTTCCAGCATCTGCAATTCTCACTATTTCCAGATTAACAGCCCAATCAAGGAACTCATTCTATGGTGCCCACTTGGCTGACCTTGTTACAATCACTACATCCCTCCCCCTCTGAGTCCGAAGACACAGGTAAGTTCTTTTTCATCTCGCTCTTCCTGGGATATTTTAGCACTGGCTCAGGTTTCTCCAACTCTGCCTTTGCTATGGGTGGCGTTGCTATGAAGGTGTAGGTGTATACTGGACCTTTAAGAGAGAGAGGAAGCCAGCTGGCCAAAAGCACAGAGTGTGCTGAACAAGGTAAAAATGTAACACTTGGTTGAAACAAATAGCTGAAGTTGCATTGCTATGGAACAAAAACAAATTCAAATTCAGCCAATCAATTTAAATTAAGCCCCAGATACCAAAATCCAATCAAATTTGAATTTAGTGTTTTATGACATCAAACAAATGACATGATCCAATGTTTTCTGATATAAAACTGGACATTTTGAACAGTTGAGGGGAGAACTGCCAAGAAAACCAACAAATATAGACTGCTAGCTGAAGAGCTCTCTGAAAAGTACCTGTCCAGAAGAAATTTGTGCAGCAGAACACTGAAGCCAACCTATAGAAAAATCTACAGAGGAAAATCTACAAAGGAGAATTGACAAAGCAGACCGGTTTTGAAACATGATTTTTTTTGTAAATCTTAATTGGCTTTTTTTTAATCGGACAGTATTTTAGAGTGGGAGGTAAAAGGTTTAAGAGACAGGAGTTGTAAATACTTGTTTGATGTTCTCCTTTGGACTTAAAGAATAAAATTGTTAACCTTTCCTTTAAATAGTGATCTTTGGGATAGTTCTTTGTCTCTCAAAATTTAATAGACTTTGGCGCAAGGTGAGCTTCTCTGTGTGTCAGATTTAAATTAACCAAGGGGTTTAGCCTGTGTCATAACTGCGTACAATACACAGTAACTTGTCTCTAAAGTGCCCAGACATCTCGGATAAAATCCATTTGCTTCTTCAGGTGGCAAAGGTATCAATATGGCGACATCCGTTGTGTCCATCTCAGATTCTGAGCTATCTTCAATGCTTGATAGAGAGGGAGAGCCCAGAGATTCCGGAATAATCAGTAAGGTTGTTGAGAAGCTAGGCATATTTTGCTCCCACGCCATTTTCAGCTTTCAAATGGTCCACGTGCTTGTTCAGGACTGTGGCACCAACCCGAACTTTATATATCACTGGACCTGACCTCACATCAACCCTACCTCTTACCCATGGAGGGCCATTCTCATGGTTCCTACAGCAAACTTTGTCCCCTGAAGTAAACTGTCTCTCTTGCTTAGTGGAGTCTTTTGTTCAGCATTGAGATTGCACCATCCCCCTGACAGGTCCTGGAGGATTAGATTTAACCTGGTGCAGAGCCATCTCCCCATTAGCAATGTTGCTGGAGCTATCCTGTAGTGTGTGAGGGGTGGTCCTATAATCAAATGGGAACCGGGTGGTTCGGTATCTAGTGAAGCAGTAAGCAATTCCTTTCAACCTGCCTTCAAAATTTGACTGCTATTTGTGCCAGACCATTGGATGATGGATGGTATGGAGCTGTCCTTATTTGTTGAATACCATTTGACTTTAGGAAATACTCAAATTCCCTACTGCCTGTTTTCTGTGACCAACACTTCTGGAAGTATGTGTACTGTAAGAAATGCTTGCAGTTTTATCCCTGTGTTTGATGAATGAACTTGATGCATATCCAACCACTTTGACTGGACGTCCATAATGATTAAGAACATTGAGTCAATGAAATGACCTGCAGAGTTGATGAATAACTGAGTCCAAGGTACAGCCAGCCATTCCTATGAATGCGAGGAATCTGCTGGTGGCAATTTTGTCCTCATTGACACTCTGGGCACTGCCTCACTAACGCAGCTGACCCTACCCCCCCCCAGACAAACCTTCTCATCAACATCTTCATTTTGGAAACCCCTGGATGACCCTATGGAGCTCAGCCAGAATCTGGGGGCAACCTTTGTTTGGGACAATCACTCTTGCTCTCCATAATAATATGTCATCCTCTACTGTGATCTGGTTTCTCCGGGTACAAAAAGGTGTCCGTTTCAGTAGCAATGGCCTTTTGGTCTCCACTCCATCACCCCCAGCAGTTTCAGTTTTGCCAGACTGGATCTTTGTGTCCAAAGTCTGATATTGTCAGCTGTGACTGGAAGTGCGTCCAGAAAATTTTATACCAGCATGGACTTTCCCAGTGGTGGTATCATGTGGTATCAAAGTGCATCCGCATTTGTTACTTGGCCTCCCAGATGGTGTTCCATCTTGTAATTATATGCACTTGGGGTTAGAGCCCACTGCTGAACACAGCTTGAAACTATGAGCAGCACTGCCTTGTCCTCTTTAAGTTGACCACAAAGGGGCTTGTTATCCATTATTCTTATAAATTAAATCTGTAAAGGTATTGGTGGAACTTCCTGACTCCAAATATGACCACTAAACCTTCCTTCTCTATCTCGGCATTTTACGCTCTGTGTTAGCCCAAGCCTTGGATGCATAAACTATTGGCTATTCCTTGAGACACTTATGAGCTAATATGACCCCGATGCCATATGGGGAGGCATCACATGTCAATGTCTGATTGTGCTTGAGATCATACTGTGCCATTACCTTAGAGGATGATTGCTGTTTCTTCACTTTCCCAAAAGCTGTGGCTTGGCTACATGAACATTTCCAAGGTTGATACTTTTTAGGGTTAGATGCAGATGTGCCAGGGTGGAGGCCAGATTATGTATACACTTTCTGAAATAATTTACCAGCTCAAGGAAAGACCTAAGCTTCGGTACAGATATGGGAGCTGGGGCACCCTTAATTGCCTTCTCTTTACCTTCACAACAGACTCCCATTCATAGACGTGACAGTTGAACGTACAGTTAACAGAGAGTTTCAAACTAGCATCTACAGAAAAAAACAACACATACAGACCAAATAACTTAACTTCAGAAGCAATCATCCCAACACCCATAAACGGAGCTGCATCAAGACATTATTTTAACGAGCTACATCATACTGCAGCACCCAAGATCTACAAAAAACAGAATAAAAAATCCATACGACGTTTTCAAGAAAAATGGTACCCAATCAACACAAGCCACTGATTCCTCAGAAAAAAACCAAAACAAGTGGACAAAACGCAACCAAAAACTACCGCCACATTACCTTACATCAAAGACGTATCAGAAATGACTTCCAGACTACTCAGACCCCTTGGCATCATGGTAGCCCACAAACCTACAACACACTTAAACAGTGACTAATGAACCTAAAGGATCCATTTGATACTACCAGCAAAACTAATATCATTTACAAGATACCATGTAAGAACTATAAAAAAGCACTACATGGGACAAACTAGCAGGAAACTTGCCACCAAGATACATGAAACCAACTGGCCACCAAAACACATGACCCACTCACACTAGTTTCCCTACATACAGACAAAGAAGGACACCACTTTGACTGGGGCTGAAAATGTGTTGCTGGAAAAACGCAGCAGGTCAGGCAGCATCCAAGGAGCAGGAGAATCGACGTTTCAGGCATGAGCCCTTCTTCAGGAATTCCGAAACGTGGATTCTCCTGCTCCTTGGATGCTGCCTGTTCCTGAAGAGGGGCTCATGCCCGAAACATCTATTCTCCTGCTCCTCGGATGCTGCCTCACCTGCTGCGCTTTTCCAGCAACATATTTTCAGCTCTGATCTCCAGCATCTGCAGTCCTCACTTTCTCCTAGAAGACCATGTTGACTGGGACAACACATACATCCTCGGACAGGTGAAACAAAGACACACATGAGAATTTTAAGAGGCATGGCATTCTAAGCAGAACTCCATCAATAAATACATCAATTTTGATTCTATCTTCCTTCTCTTGAAAAAAAAGAACCGGAAATGACATCACCCACCTTAGGAAACCAAGACCTGTAAATAGAGAAACAGGACATACCACCAGTGCTTCACTGGAGACCCTCACTGATGATGTTACCTAGTATGGTGATGAAACATCTGAAAACAAACCTTCAAGATTAGTGAGCAAACTTACAGACTTATCATCAACCTTAGCTACAAATTTTCTCAAAAATCGATGGCAGTCTCTTGTGTTAGTACAAGTCCTTGTGAGCATTAATTGGAGCATAACTCTGGGAATACTCATCTAATTGCAATTGCAGGTGACCATGCCTCATGTTCAGCTTTGTGAAGGACATCCCCCCCTCCCTCCCCCCCAAAAGCCCCCACCCCACCAGTGTTGCATATAAATCCTCCATGTAAGTAATTGGGTACTTATCTAGTTATGAAAAGCCATTTACTGTTTCTTTAAAATCCCTACAAAGGTGACCAACCTGTTGAGGCATCAGTTCGTTCTCTGGTACAGATTCTCAGTTGAGCTAACATCTTGCACAAAATTAAGGTTTGGTGTCCAGAGTGAATTTTGTGAAACAGCTGCATTAGTACGCATCGCCATTAAAATTGCGTGACCATTTGACCAGGTGTTTATTTTGATTGGTTCTGATTTAGATGTTGCTAAGCAAGATTACTGGTCCAAGCCAGATGTAGGTGGACTTTTGCAGGGTGTGCACTCTCCCAGATCAAGCCCTATGAGTCCTCTTACTCAATTTAGCACCAGGGGAACTCTTGTTGTCTTGAGTCTGAATATTAGCAGGAATTATAATAGCTTGCCGTTATGCATCCTGAAGAAAACTTGAACCATTTGCCTGAGGCTTGGCTATGTTTAAGGGTTTTGCTATGGGATAACCTAGAGACAGCCTGTTCAGAATATGTGACACTGTGCAATTGCCTTCACTCAAGCGGTGTCCCCCAGGCTCAGTTGGACTGGCAAGGGTATCCCATGCACTGGAATACCCAGAAACCCATATGCTCCACTTGCCGCATTATCCAATGACAAAGCCAGTTGTAGTCCCTGTTTGAAGTCCAGTTGGCCTTGCATGGTTATATCATTAACTCCACATTCCAAGTGGTCTCTCAGCATCTCATTAAGGGTTAAACAAAGTCACATGCCTCTGCCAGGCACCGTAACCTACTCAACAATCCCAATATGGATTTCCCTGGTTCTCAAATTGCTGACTAAAACCGACAGCATCTCAGAATTAAAGGGGACTTAGGGTGATAATATTCCTCAACTATGCCCATAAATTTTGAAAGATTTTAGAGTCTGGTGCTTCAGGGAACGTTAGGATGCCAATAACTGAAGAAGCTGCTGGTCCATAAGCTGTCAGGAGAATTACTCATTTCTTTTCATCTGCCCCCAATGTCCATTGCTGGAAAAAATAATGCATTCTTTCCACATACGCGCTCAGTGTTGGACTGCAAGGTGAATGAGTCAATCTTCCCAAATAACGGCATGATGCCAGAAATGCTTACTCCAACTCAAAGTCAACTATTGTGAGTGAATTTTTTCAGGGATGTGCTTTTCTCTCACCTTCACGGGAATAACCCCACAAAGGCCGGTATCCTGTCACAAAGTCACCCTTTATTTATACGTGAAGAGACCTTGACACTTATTCAGCTCCCTCAGATCCAGCTCTCACAGTGAACAGAATGCCTCACTCTCCTCCTTTTCTCTGTCAACCAGATTAACAGCCCCATATTCTATAAGGTCCACCTGGCTTACCTTGTTCCAATGACTACATCCTGCTCCTAATTTGTATGTTCGAATGTTTGTATCACAGCCCCAAGATGGTGACTCGAGACATCACATTTCAATCAAATTGAAGTTAAGACTGCGTGTCTGCAAAATCCATCAAAAGACTTCACTTTTTAGGGAATGTGAAGGGCACATAGCAAACAAACTCCTTTTATGTTTTAGTCATGTTTCTTCAGCAGAGCTAAGGAAATCCAGCTGAGATACTAAGAGGCGAGGCCTGAGTGTGATTCCTCTTGTGCCTTTTGCTCTCTAACCCACTTCGCAAGCTTGACCTCTGGTTTCTGGCTGGTACCACCCAGGGTTATTACTGAAGCAATTTCTTCAAAGATGACCATCTCAAGAAGAACAGTCCATTTAGCCACCAATATCTTTAAATCAGAAACATTGTAACGGCAGGAGGAAAGTTCTAAGACAATTGGGTTTGGCTTAAAGACAGCCAAGTCACCATATTTAAAAATCATACAAGCTCCATTCCATCAGGTGGTTGGGGATTATAAGGCCATCTCTCAAAGAATTTATAGCAAAAGATACTATCTTTTGCAATAAATTCTGTGGCTTATGATCTTACATTCCCCAACTACCTGATGAAGGAGCAGTGCTCTGAAAGCTAGTGCTTCCACATAAACCTGTTGGACTACCTGGTTGGTTAGAGTGATGCTGAAAAAGCTCAGTAGGTCAGGCAGCATCCAAGGAGCAGGAAAATCGACGTTTCGGGCAAATGTCCTTCATCAGGAATGGAGGCAGGGAGTCTCCAGGGTGGATCTCCACTCTGGAGGTTCCCTGTCTCCATTCCTGTTGAAGGGTTTTTGCCTGAAACGTCAATTTTCCTGCTCCTCGGATGCTGCCTGATCTGCTGTGCTTTTCCAGCACCAGTCTAATCTAGGCTCTGGTTTCCACCATCTGCAATCCTCACTTTTGCCTGGTTGACTATAACTTGGTGTTGTGTGACTTTTAACTTCGTCCACCTCAGTCTAAAATCGGCATCTCCAAATCAAGTCACTATATGATAGTCTATTTTTAAAAAAATTCACAGACTTTGATATTGCCCACCTATCCTTTGCCACTCTATAATCGGTACTCGTGTGTGTGAACTTTGCAGATGTACATGCCTGAAAATTGGATTGTATTTTGCTTTTTCACTTAACATCAGTTTAATTATATTAAATCCAACATTTGTCTGTTAAACTCAAAGAAAGTTGTGTGATTGTTTCATTTGTGATCACAGCATGTAAGTTTCTTATTATGAAATTAATTTTTAGGAGGAGACAGAGAAAGCAGAAAAATAGACAATCATCAATCCGTCAGTTGTGGGAAAATTATTGAAATCTATCATTGAAGTGGAGTAACTGAGTACCTGGACATGTACGAAGCGAGAAAGAAGGGTTAATAATGGATTTTAACGGAGCTGGTCAGTTGAATAATGTAGTGAATTTTCTGTGAACACCAACATTGATATTGTCCATATGGATTTCAGAAGGTATTTCATAACGTTCTGCACAAGACATTTGCCAAAAATAAAAATGCATGGAAATGAAGGTAGTCCTGTGGTTTGGCTTGGCAACTGCTTGGGAGTAGGAGACAATGTCTAGGGCTAATATTGGCGAATTCAGACTGTTAAGACATGGCAAGTGCCGTGGCATCACATTAATCAACAAGTTGGATGAATGAATCAAGTTGTAAATTCAAATTTTAAGCAGGTGCCAAGACAGAGGTGCAGGAAGTTGTGAAGAGGGAGGCAGGAAGTTGCAAAGAGACAAAGACAGTTAAAGTCATTGAGTAAAACTGTTTAAAACAGTGATTTTGTATCTCTCACCTATCGAGGCCAGCCGGCATGTAGGGGGGGGGACTCGATTCATTAACTCTGAGCTTGTTTGAAGAGAGGACATTCATAAAATGCAGCTTGTGAACTGCATAGTGCCATCCTGCACACCCCAACATGGTACCTAATTTACAGGGGATGGTTGAAGTGATGGGTGGCCACCTCCTCCTTGGGATTATCACAGCCATTAAGTAGCAAAGTATCGTTATCTCATGCTTTTCACCATTTTATCCACCATCGTGGGAGACCCAAGACAAGTGGCTAGCCAGCAGCCTTTACTATGCCAATTGGAGGCATCCTCCCTGAGGTTATTTCACACCTTTAATAAACCCTACAAACTCTCAAACTCACCACCCATCTTACCACCCTCCGTCTATCCCCAATTCCATCATCATTCTCACTGGAACCTCTGTTGATAGTCCAGATTTATATTCACCCCTCCTCTTCAAACTCTGACTGACTTGCATAATAATGGCCCCCAATCAAACCTGGTAGTACTGGGTTGACAGAGCTGCCACTCAATTGGATTCATGTCCTGTAAAATTCAGCCTGTGATTTCCATTCCTGCTTGCTGACTGTCATATCATTCTCACTGCCTTTGGCTGTGGAACAACTTTAAAAAAATTAAAATAAGACTTGCAAAGTAAAATGGCAGAATTTGTATCAGTTTAATCTGTTCACATAAGTACCCAGATAAAATCTGCAATCACATCCCAAGTTAAGATTGAGAATGAAGGTTCTGTGAGTTTCAATAGAAAGACTCTGCCTTTACTTTGACCTCCTTCAGTTGAAATAAAATGTGTAGTTTTCCCTTTGCTTGTTGTCAAAGTAACGGCTAATATGGCAAAACAGTGTTAACAATGAATCTCTATTATTGTGTGCCATGCAATTTTAGCCTTGGGAATCTCTTCTGGAGAATTCATTCATTCATCCACTCATGTGTGCTCTGCCTGAAGCAACGTTGCTTGGCTCATTGTCTGCTGATGCTTTATCCTGAGTTGCTTTCCTGACAGTTTTTGTCAGTGGTTAGCCATTGCCTTTCTCTTTTGGACTATATATTAATGTACTTGAACAAAAATTCAAAATGTAACTCTTTTTAACACGTTTAGCAATTCCCTACTGCAACGTCTTGAATAAAGTTAATCTCTTAATGGTTTAATTTTAGCTAGCTGTTCCTTTTTGATAATATTAGGCGTTTGCAAATGCCCCACTAATGTTAAACTGTGATCCACATAGAATAGATCTTGTTGTGGTTTACTTGCAGCACAGAAATGAACCTATAATTGTATCTTTAGTGAGACCAGTTACTGTTTAATGTGAAAGCAATAAATTGGATTTAAATTATTAAATAAATATTAAATAAAATTTAATTTAGACTTGTGGTAATTAGTATAGGCTGAAAAGCAGCAAGCACAGTACCAGCCTATGTTTGCTTTTGCCTTCCTTTATTGTTTGGTCAGTAATATGCGCCCTTTTGAAGCAAAAGCCCTCTTGGTATTGCCTGCAGTCAAGTCGGCTAGTGGGTATCATTCTGCAATGATTGCTGTTTGCTTAAAAAAGATCACCCTGACCCATTGTTCTGACCTGGTATTCGCTTTCTGTAATTTCTAAAGCATCGTTGACAGAAATGATTTTTTTTTTATTTTGTTTTGGTTTCATTCATCTCATTTGATCAGCTCTGAGCAAAACTGACATCTCATCAAACTGAAAGGCATGTTTCTGCACCAGATTCATCAGCTTGTGGCATTTAAAAGGCCAAAGTTTCTGTAATACAAACATATTCACCCACCCCTGCCCATAGATATAGTTGTGACCTTTATTCCCTTGAATTGCCAATGTTGTGTCAATTTTATATCACATTTCATCAGTCAGAGCAGGAAACTTACAAGTCCTAGTGATTCAATGGTGCTATTACTGTAATGATTTGCAATATAATTTGTATTTCTAACAGAGGAAAGATGGAACCTTTACACCAACTTCTATTAGTAGATTTTTAGCATTTATATATATTTACTTTTGAAGATATTTAGTTCTTCAGGTTGAAGCTTGAAGTTATGAGGAAGAGATCATTTTTGTCCCTCTTTGCATCCCACATAGTTACATGTCCAAATCTGCTTAGCAAAGAAAAATTGATCCAGATCTTCTGCAATCTGACTTCAGTCTGCTTATCACTAATGACATTTTCGATTTCTGCGCTTTCTCACCTTACATTCAGTCTTTCTTACTGAGATAGTCAGCATTGGTTAAATTGGACCGAGAGACTTCTTACATACTTTACTTCATTGCAAGCTACCTTGAGAAATCATGTCACTTATGATCTTTATCCATGAAGAGATAACATAGTCTTCTTTAATATCTGAAAGAATATGCAGCTTACCACCAGTACTTAATGAACCAAAGGTTATTTGGATAATATGCACATATGGAATTTAAATGAGGGAGACTTTTTTAGAGGCAAGTTTTTAATTTTACACCTTTAGTTAATAAAACAATTAAACAAATTAATGCAAATAAACATGTAGTAGTTGGTGTTTATATCTTGAATTTAAGTACCATACCTCAGAGAGTGCATTTGGCATTTAAATGCTTGTGTTGTTTTTCTCATGTTTATTATTGAATCATTGAAATGTAATTCATAACAACCTTGTGAATCACAGGATAGTCTAATTCGCTGGAGTAATATTGAATAGAAATCAATAGTAAGGGATCAGACAAGCTAATTAAAGTGAACTTATGCTTGGTAGAGAAAAATGCGGTCTTCAATCATTGGCATAATAATACTACAAATGAAGAATTTATTTGATTTGTTTGTTGGTTAAACAGGAAAATAAATGTCTTTGTAAACTGTTGCTTTCCAACTAGAAACATGAAATAATATTCTTTTGATCACTTTGGTCATGATCATAAGTGTAACTACAATGCCAATGAAAAGTAAAGATAAAAATGCATACAAATAAGCTATCCTGTTCCTTTTGGGGATCATAACATTATAGGTAAATTTACAGTCACCATAGTCGCAGTGAACCATAGGACTAAACTCCTGTTGGAGAGAAATGATTGGTGACCAATTTGACCTGAGGGTTACCATGCCTTGGGGAAAAGGAGAGGTTGAGAAGGTGGGATCTTCATGGTGACCTCAGCTAGTATAGGAGTTGAACTGGTGCCATCACGCTACATTACAAACCAGCCATCCAACCAACTCAGCTAACCAACCCTAATATTTGATGATATTACAACAGATTGAGGTTTAATAATAGCTCTCATATCTCTGTAACTCCTGCTTCTTGGCACTTTGCTATTACCTTGTTGATATCAGGCTTTTAGTTGTGGGACACCTCCAATTGGGGGTTCATTATGCTATTGATATGAGCCATAGTTTACTGACAGGAGTTTTCAAAGGCCTTTACATGTTTTATAAAATTGCGAGAAGTGCAAGCTTCACAATAACTAGAAAGGTGTGAAATATTCTAAAAGAGGTCTATGAATGCATTAAATAAGTATGTTGTGCAATGTGTCACAGTCACTATGTCAGTATACCTTTAAGGGACATGCTCATATTATCACAACTGTATTATTATCTGTGACCTAAGGATACAAAGCCTTCATCCTTCATATTGGCTTGGGATCACTTAAAGCATGACATCCTACTGGAAGCATGCTGCTCAATGCTCTTTGTTGTACACCATTAGCTTTATGTCAGTATAGACACTGAGGTTTCTGAGAAATATAATATTTATGTTTAACAATTTACCGTAATAACCATCTATTGGCTTCTTCAATACAATACGACCCACTCCCAATTTTCTATATTACAGGAGATGACCAATGAGTTTACAGCATCAGTTAAACATCCTGTTGGAGGCAAAATCAATATGTTGATCAATATATATTTAGATAGATAGGCATAGTAAATTTCGAGGAAAGAATACATCACTGAAAATGTGATGATTAACCTTCAACAGTGGTTGAATTATATCAATGTTATAATAATACAACAGGTCTGCTGACAGTGACCGCAATGTTCTGTCGAGTGTACAGGTGCATCAGTTTGGATATGTAGCAGAAGCAAAATATTCTCTTTGTACCACTCTTCAAAAATATGAAATTGTTCAAGAATTTTTTCAATGTTTACTGCTCTGTGCTTATGCTGCGGTTTTTGTCCCTGGTGTAAAAGAGTCAAAATGTGCTTCTATATTTTTGCAAGTGGATTTTCATTTTAAACTTTATTTATTATTGTTTACTAATAGGCAGATGGATTATTCCACCTTGTACAGTATGCTGTTGGAAAGCATTTAGTGTTAAGTTGCAACAATGAGCACTTATTGTTGTATTTTTTTCCTTTGCAGGATTAAATATTGATCTTCCTTTATACTTGTTACCTTTAGCTGACACAGATCTATTGTTAATGAGAGCCAAGAGCTTGTGTTAATGTTCCTATGACACATCAATTGTCACACAAAAGAATTTATTTAAACTAATGCTACTGGCCAGGGTCAGTAGGAAAAATATAAAGCTGTGCTTTCTACTGGAGAATTTTTCATTTAGTTCATTGATTTCTAGTGCAGCTACAACACCTGTAATCGTTAATTTATGTGAGAAATGTCACATACACAGGCTGCTGTTTGTATTTCTCCCTTTGATTGCAGTATTAAATGATCACTAGGAGCACCAGCATGCACAGCATTGCCAAATCTATAGGCAATTGTTGTTCAAAACAGATCCTGAATCTCCAGGCCCTACCTGTCTATTCACATGAGAATTAATGATAGCTTTGCACATTAATGATAAATGTTGAGTTCCTGATTAACACAGTTAAATAGCGAAGTGCATGTTTTAGGCTCCAGCTAGGATACTGAACGAAGCCCCAGGGCTTTATTGGTGCGATTAAAGCCCGTGCAGATGCAGGATAAGGTGTCCCACTTCTAATTTGATATGGGTACTAAAAGTAGATGCGAAGCACACCAGATTCTGCCATGAACAGGGAATGGAATCTAAAAGTAGGCAAGTATTGCTATACTGAAAATGTGTTGCTGGAAAAGCGCAGTAGGTCAGGCAGCATCCAAAGAGCAGGAGAATTGACGTTTCGGGCATGAGCCCTTCTTCAGGAATCCTGAAGAAGGCCTCATGCCCAAAATGTCGATTCTCCTGCTCTTTGGATGCTGCCTGACTTGCTGCGCTTTTCCAGCAACACATTTTCAGCTCTGATCTCCAGCATCTGCATTCCTCACTTTCTCCTCGAAGTATTGCTATACCTCTACGTTATCTTTGTGATAGCATATCTTGTGTACTTGTGTACAATCTTATGGAAGGATATAATTGCATTGAAAACAGTTCCGAGAAGTTTCACTCCTACTTCCTGAGAGTTGTTATCCTGTGAGGAAAGATGGAGTAAGTTGGTTCATTACTCAGAAGAGTTTAGAATAAGAAGTGGTCACATTGGACTGTACTAGGGGAGGATGCCGGGAAATCTAAGACCATGGAATACAATTTAAAAATAAGGGCTCTCCCATTTATGATGAACATGAGGGGGAGTTTATTTATTAAGCTTTGGATGTCCTCTCCAGCAAGAAGTAGAGGCCGGGTCATTGAATATTTTCAAGATTGGGTTAGATTTCTCATTGAGAAGGGAGGTAAGAGTTGTGTGGGATGTAGTAGGAATTTAGACTGAAAGCTACAAACAAATCAGCCATGATATTACTGAGGGTCTAAATGGCCTAACTTCATATTTCTTATTATCTCAATTATTGGATTGAGTACACAACTTCATGATTAAGGAATTCAGTTCACTTCATCACTCAGCATCTCTTTGGGAGGCAGTTCATTTACAGTTTCCCTCGATTCTCATCTTTTATCTGATATTTTACTGTTAGACTCACTTAATTATTAGGAACATGTACTTTTATTTCTTGAATGCTCACATACATTTAGCACTGTCTTCTTTATCACTTTTCTAGTGAGAATAATTTTAGCTGTTCAGTCTCTACAGAATTCAGCTACAACCTGAATTCACCTTCATTCTCCCACTTCATTGTTGGTTTACAAGGGAGGATGCCTGTGTTGCAGTAATACTGTTCCTGCTTCTGAGCCAGGAGATCCAGGTTCAAATTTCACCTGCTCTGGAGCTTTGAACCGATTGATTACAGAATATCAATAGTCTGTTTAAAAGTATGCCAAAATAAATCAAACATTGCACTGTTCATTAACGGGCCAGCATGCTTTGGAGTCCGAGAGTAGAAGCTTCCCAGGCCCTGAGAAAATGTGGCTTTTGACAGAATCGCAGAGATATCAAATGTAGCCCTTCACAACCTCAAAACCGACAAGTCGCATTTTCCAACCAAGTCTTGGATGTTGAGGCAGGGTTCTCAGTAATGCGTGGTGAGGGGTTTATGAGAAAATTCCTGACTTGAAAGTCTGAGTAGTTCTTTACGACTTGAGCTCACCACTTGCTTCTCTGTACCAGCATGTTGGACAGCCAGCAACATTGTCTCAGGGCACACGTATTATCTCCATGCACATTAGCATCTGACATTGGCACCCTTCATTTCAATGCTGCAGCAAGGTCATTTGGCATGTAGGGATAGGCAACCAGTTCATGGACTGGATCAGATTGTATCTCAAGGGTCCCTGCTTGCTCTGTTAGCATCACTTACTTTGCACCTATCTGGATGTTCACAGCATCTCTGACTTGCCTTGACTTTCAGCACTTTTCCCCCTAGCTGCAATTTAAAGTTCTTTTATCTTCTCTTGCAGTTCAGCACAGACACAAAGCCAGGCTGTTTGTTATTGTTGTCACCAGCGAAGAGGGTGGACGTGTTGCTGTATGGCACCATGCTCCGTCAATCTTTCGGTTATTCTACCTGCCAACAGTGTACATGGCAAACATAAGACATGTGCTGCAAGCCAACACTCATGTCTCAAAGTTTAGGAGGTGTAGTCCGCAGTCAGGTCAAGACAGTCAGCCTTTTTATCAGAGGCTGCCAACACAGGAAGTCAAGAGTAGCCTCTAGCATCAGTCGAGAATCTCGAGCACAGTTAGTCCGCTGCTTAAAGCAGTTAGGGATTCTCCCCTTAGAGCGATTAAGGAACTGAATATCAGTCATGCCATCAGCCAATTTGGCTCCTTCTGCTCAATGCTATGCACAACACACTTTTAAAGATGGCGTTAGCACCAGGGATCCCAGGGTATCCCAGTAGTGGTGGATACTTCTGGCTACAGCGATTGGGAGAATTAGATTGCATTGGATGAGTGAGATAACCACAAAGGGCGTACTAGTAATGAACAAGGTGTGTTTGGAATTATTGTGTGAGAAAATGCAGTAGGCCTTGGAGAGAAACCCTTCAAGAAACTTTACCAAATGATTCAGCCCTCCATATCAATTTCTTGATCTAGATTTTTTGTATCTATTGATGGACCCCTAAGTGTAATTAATTCTGAGACTGTTAGATATAATGAAGATGCATTCAGTGCTTTCTAATTAACTCTTGCCTGACTTTTATCAACATTCTGTTCAGGTTACTGTGTGTTATTCTTTACATTTCCCACAATACCATGACATAATTAAGGAATATTCACCATATAGTTGCTTAAATGTTGTTTATGTCTGAATTTTATCCTGCTTGAAATGAATTCCTTTTTGATCATGCTGTTTTACTGCATGATGTAGTCACTTTCGAGGTAAGTTGATTGTAAAGTAGGCACTGTTTATCGGGTATTTTACCTAATTACTCTTGCTCAGTGATATAACTCAACATTACTATTTGCTTCTTCTGTTTGTTCAGTGACAATTATTTTAGTTGTAAATTCCTTTGAGGAACCTTGTCAGTTTTTTTTCTGCAACCGGAGATGTCTTGCAGCTGTCAGTCTGAAATTACTTTTGGCTGGTTATGAATGCCAATCACCAGATTTGAGTTATGGGACAAAACCTTTTAACACCTTATTCAATTGGGAGTTGATTGAAAACATTGAGCCTGTTGCTCAATTGTCCTTTTATTCATGTTGCGGAATCAGTTTAGCTCAGTTGCTTGGATTGTTGGTTTCCAGAGCAGTGTGATGCCAACGGCATGGTTTCAACTCCCATCACTGGTTTGAGATTACCATGAAGGACTCTCCTTCTCAACCTCTTCCCTCACCTGAGGTCTGGTGACCCTCAGGTTAAATCACCACCAGTCACTTCTCTCCAATAAGAGAGCAGACCCTATGGTCTGGTAAGACTATGGTGATACAACAACAATAACATGTTACGGGATGAAACATTGCAGGTAGCATAATGATCCTTTGGTTATTTACTTGCTACCTGCGAGACCCCAACGATGACATATTCCCCAGGTTTACACAAGCGGGTTTACACTGTGTTATGAGTCCAGAAGCAGGTTGTGGGCCTGAGGAGTTCAGGAATGTGGAATCTCAACCAATCTTAATAGGTAGGTTATATTATATAATGAAAAGGAATTCAATAATCTGCCTCAAAGAATAGCTCAGTGGCAGGCATGAATTCAGAAGGCAGTTTATTTGAGCCTGCAACTAGTCATAGGATCATAGAATCCCTACAGTGTGGAAGGAGGCCATTCAGGCTATCGAGTCAACACTGATCCTCCCAAGAGCATCCCATTCAGACCCACCGTAAACTTGCATTTTCCATGGCCAATTCACCTAGCCTGCACATCTTTGGAATGTGGGAGTAAACCGGAGCACCTGGAGGAAACCCACACCGACACAAGGAGAGTATACAAACTCCGCACAGACAGTGACCTGAGGGTGGAATTGAACCTGGGTCCCTGGCACTGAGTCACTGTGCAGATTCTGCCTGGTAGTACTTTAAGTGGAGGCTTTAGATGTGATGAGGGGAAATGGAGGGCTAGGTATAAGGGAGACCCAATGCTCCAGGAACATGTGGATACCCCAAAATAAAATGTTTAAATATGGATAAGAATAAAAAGAAAATGTTTAGAGGGGTCTGGGACAAACACAGGCAGGTGGGAGTAGTTTTGTTTGGGACTATGGTTGACATGGACTGGTTGGAAGGAAGGGTCTGTATTGAATCATAGAATCCCTACAGTGTGGAAACGGGCCCTTCAGCCCAACAAGTCCACACTGACACTCCAAAGAGTAACCCACCCAGACACATTCCCTTAATCTATTATCCATTATTTACCCCTGACTAATGCACCTAACCTACACATCCCTGAACACTATTGGCAATTTATCTGACTGCAGATGCTGGAAACCAGAGTCTAGATTAGAGTGGTGCTGAAAAAGCACAGCAGTTCAGGCAGCATCCGAGGAGTAGGAAAATCGACGTTTTGGGCAAAAGAAGGGCTTTTGCCCGAAACATCAATTTATCTGACCTGTAAATCTTTGTATCGTGGGAGGAAACCATAACACCCAGCAGAAATGTGCAAACTCCACACAGACAATTGCCCAAGGCTGGGATCAAACCCAGGTCTCTGGTGCTGTAAGGCAGCAGTGCTAACCACTGAGCTACATCATTTTGGTACTGTATGGTTCGATGACTCTAGATCACTATGCCTCTTCTGTCACTTGAACCACTTCTGGCTGGTCTGATCTATGGGAAACGATCATTACTATCCTGTTTAGACCTGTAATGAAAATTACATATTGAGGCTGAGTACATTTTCTGAGCCAGTCTGAGTGTTAAATGAAGGACTCCATTGACCTAGGATAGCTGTCTTTCACTTGCTCTAATGAACAGGTTAACATTGCAATGCAATAGGAACACAGGATCAGAGTTGGTAAGTGATTCTTTATTTTAATTCTTGCAGTTTCATCTGTTAATGCCGACCCAACTCTTAGCCTCGACCTACCCCTCAGCATGTTTTCTACTAGAGCCTGGGAGAATATCATTCATAAAGTGGATGGGACTTGCTCTGAAATCAGTAGTAAAGGCTTATTTCAGTCTTAGTAATTATATTTAATCTTGTGAAATTCAATATGGGGATGACCTTTTCTTCTGCTAACATTAAAATCATTCCTAAATACATTTATGAAGATTCATCAGATCATCTTTATACAAAGCTGTGTAACTTTGACAGGGTCAATTTCACAAGAGTCATTCTGAAATATTGGGTGGTTTCAGAAAAAAAAAACCCAACAATCTAAGCAATTTAGATCTGCCACCTTACCTTTTTATGATCAATTGCATTGTAACCAATCACTCTAAGAAAGGCCTCCCTCTAAGGTCTGAATACTCTTCTCCTGCAGCTTGGTAAACCTGGATGTGAGCAATACGATAACATTTCCTGTGCCCAGACTTGAATATGTATGAATATCAAATTTGCTGATATTTGGGGGACATAAAATAAGCATAATGTCACTCCAGATGGGAAATGGAAGAAACTGCTGCCAAGTTTGAAACACTGCTGGGACAGCTGCTAAATTGTCCTTCACTCGTATACAATGATTCTCTGGGGAGCTGTGCGATTGTCAAGGAAATTTTGCATTTTCCACCAAGTTGATTGGATTTTATTTATTCTTATTAAATGAACATGAATTGCTCCTTTTAAAATTAGCTACAATACTTGTCCAGTATAATAATGACCATGCTTGTGCCTCTGGCCTGTTTTAAAGACTATGATCCCCATTCCCAATAAAATGAAAAAAATATCCATTGCTGAAGAGGAACAGAGTTAATCATTCACTTTTGTATCCACTGCTGAACTCACATCACTGTCTATCTTGAGGAACTCTTAAATGTCTTCCATCCAGGAATTAGTACCTGAAGCAGTTGTATGTACTGCAATTAGATATCTCTACTCACCCCCATTCCTAACTCCCCTGAAAGAACCTCCTAGAACCAAAACACTGCTATTATAATGAGTTGACGACTATAATTTTGCCTGTTATTAACTTGAAGATGAGTTCTAATAACTTGTTTAGGACCTAATGTTTCTCCCAATTCTGTTCTTTGCAATTTATTTTGTTTTCTCTTATAATCTTTTGGGCTGATTGGACATTGTTGACTTAAATTTTCCTTTAAAGCTTAGAAGGAACTTTTTTTGTGTGTTATTTCTAATCTCCCTGTCTAACCATTTAAATTTAAGGTTTTCCATTATATGCCATTTGTTTAAATTGTCTGCTCTCCTAAATATCTTGAAAGATATTTAATGCTAGATTAACATCTCTGCTCAAATGATATTTTGCAATGTATCATCTTCAACCTTTGTGCTCTTAAAATCAGTTTTTCTAGACATTTTTTATTATTATTTGCTTGCGCTGCTGACACAATATCCACTCTAATAGTAATACTAGTCCAATTTTTCATCATATTCAGTTTGATCTTTAAATATATCATAAATTCCATTTCACTGGACTCTTTCTTCATACCAACTTACATTCCTTTATCTGCTCAGATAATTTCACAACTGCCCCTTCTTTTTCAAGGTCATGTAGAATTTCTAGGTATTAACTTAGTTTTCTTGGTGTCACAAATTACCTGAATGGTTAGGTTTCATTGATTTGAGATGACAAGATTCACTGTCCCTCTTAAACTGCTTCAGAATTAAGATTGTTCAAAACTGATCAGGGTGATGTGAACTTGGGGTTAAGGGTTAGGGTTAGGTAATTTCTAAGTAAATGCTAGTTTAAGAGAGCTTTGAAAATTCATGATTAGAGGTAAGCCAGACATCTGCATTTTGTTTTGCACTTATTTTACTTGTTCCTTTGGTCATGTTCCGTATTTCTTTCGACAAACCATACTGACACAGGACTGTTGTGATGTTCCATCAACAGAATTCCTACAGTGAGGAATCAGGTCATTTGTCCCATCGAGTCCACACCACCTCTCCAAAGAGCATCTCACTCAGACCCCTCCTATTCCTGTAATCCTGCACTTGCCCTGGCTAATCTATCTAACTTGTACATCTTTGGACTATGGGAGGAAACCAGAGCACCTGAAGGAAACCCATGCAGACATGGGGAGAGTGTGCAAACTCCACACGGGAAGATACCTGAGGCTGGAATTGAACTGGGGTCCCTGGTGCTGTAGGACAGCCAGTGCTAACCACAGAGCCACCATGCCTCATGGCGTCTTCCTTGCTCTCCATGTAAAGCAATTACTTGCAGCATTTTATGGTCTATTTCTGTGGTATTGCTCATAATTTTGATTTTGACAGGACTTTGCCTATTGGGTTGGGATCCATGGTCTATGTCACATGACTGTGGACTGAGCAGGGAGCAGTCAGCCATCAGTGATTTTCCTTGAATTGACACTACTATCAACATGTAGGCTCACATCCATTAACAATAGCTGGCAACTTCTCAAAGGTAGAGGAGCAATAGGATAGGCTGGAGCAGTGGAGGCTGAGTGGGGAGGATCTAACTGAAGTATACAAAATTATGAGAGGCATAGATAGGATGTGAAACTTTTCCCCATGGCAGACATGTCTAAGATCAGAGGGCATAAGTTTAAGGTGAGGATATCATTGTTTAGAGGGTATCTGGGGAAAAATGCTTTCTTCCAGAAGGTGGTAAAAACACTGAATGTGCGGCCTGACAGAGGTGGAGGTGGGTACTCTCACAGCATTCAAGAAGATCTGGACCAGCACTTAGAATGCCAGGGCATGGTGAGTAGGTTCTGGATCAAATGCAGGTAAATAGGATTAGTATAGTTTGGCTTTGCTGGTCAGCATAGATATAATGGGCTGAAGAGCCCGTTTCTATGCTGCATGACTCGATGATGTCCTCCAGTTCAGAAGAAGCAGAAGGCTGGCTTTTCAGGAAAGGGGGAGAAATCACAAGATAGAGGTATCCTCTCTAACTTCTTCCAATATTTACAGATATAATACTCAGCAATGGGCCACTATTATGGAGGCCCATCTCAATGAGCAGAGTGGGTTCTGGCTGCAACCATGGTTAGGCCAGCTGGGAGGGCCGTAACATCTCCCTGAATTGTTGGCCAACTATTCTAGATAGGGAAGCCAGCTCCAGGCAACTGGAATAACCTCTCAGACATCAGGGCACCCTGAAGCTAGGCTGGAAATTTCCTCTCAGAGGCCTAATGGGTGGTTGTGCTACAATGATTGTAAACGTGACCAAGGCCATGATCTGCTTCACTGGGCCTCTTTAATCCTGGACCATGGAAACATCTTCAGCAGCTCATAGTTCAATATCCATTTCATATAAGGAAGCGACTGGTGCAGTGTAGGTGTAGTAAGGAACTACATTACCTTCTGAATTTATAGAAAGAAGCAGACAGAGCAACATCAAGGCATTGCACAGTTAGCTTTCCGATGGTGTCAGGTTCTATTGATTTCAAATATGTTGATTTACAAGTATTTTATGTAAAGTTTGCAATAGCAAAGAATTTCATACTTTCAATTTATCCCACTGATGTGAATCCATTCTGAAAACATCATGCACTTCAATAAAAAAACTGAAAGAGTGCAGATGGTGGAAATCAGAAACAAAACATAAATTGCTGGAAAAACTCAGCAGGTCTGGCAGCATCTGTGGAGAGAAATCAGAGTTAACATTTTGAATTTAATAATCTTTCTTCAGAACAGACAATGTCTGATATCCTGGCAGCAATCCTGATTCCTTTATTTCATGCCTGTATGTACCATCTATATTTGAGTCACCGCAACACATCTGAAGGTATTGGATGATAAGGCTTACCTGCCGACTGTGTGACTCCTGACTCTTGTATTTAAACCACACACACAAAATGGATATGAATGCATATAACAAGATTCCTCGCAAATGGTATTGAGCTTATTGCTGAAGTGCTTAAGCAACACTTTGATTTCCTGGACTGCACTGAGCATAAAATTCCAGTACTTTCCAGAGCACGTCTCAAGATCTGATCTGCTGTGGTGTATCCTCAGTACGTCACTATTGTTTGGGCACAGATCAACATCATGTATGTGGCAAGCAGATGAGGAGGACGAGAAAACTAATATATCCTTTTCCTGGTGAGGTTGTCTCTGATTAGCTCATCCCACTATTCTGTAATCTGCCTCCTGTAAGCGTGTGAATGCTTTAAGGGCTTATCAGCTCTAGTATGCATGAGGGTAACCACCTTTTAGTCTTGGGAGAAGGATCTTGTACAGTAAACAACATATAGTTTATTGATTTCTTCAGCTGGTTACAAGTAATAAGAATAGGCTTTACATTACTATACAGACTATTGGGAGTCTCCCACAAGATCCCATTTTACTCTTACCCCACCCCCCCCAGGTCCTCATGACATCATAGTGGGTTGTGTGAATTGCAGTCAATCAAGTATTAACCCTTTCAGATCCACATAGTACATCTCCCCTCAAGTTTTCTTTCTCCCTTAAGTTTTCTTTCTGTTATTAGTGTTGCACATTTATACATTTGTTTATATAATTAAAGTTGTCTCTACCTCAACTGCCTCCAAATCTTTGACATTACAATATGGAGGTTTTATTATTCTACCCAAATGTGTTCTGCTTGAAGTTAAAAATCACACAACACCAAGTTATAGTCCAACAGGTTTAATTGGAAGCACTAGCTTTTGGAGTGGAGGACACAATTGTAAGACACAGAATTTATAGCAAAAGTTTACAGTGTGATGTGACTGAAATTATACATTGAAAAATACCTTGATTGTCTGTTGAGTCTTTCATCTGTTCGAATACCATGATAGTTTCACTTCTTTCATAAGTAAATCACAAAACCTTTTTTTAAAAGTTGCATTCTCAGGTTAGCTGTAACAATTGGTGTTAGCTAGACAATATGTTAAAGGTGTTAGCCCCCTGTGTTCTCTGTCTATGCCATGATGTTTATATTGATTCTAATCTAAAAAGTGAAATAATAGAGTTTTACATGAATTCATGCAGTTTTTGAGCAAAGTACAATGTAACTCTGCAAATACAAATTCACCCACAAAATATGTGTGCATGTAGGTCTTTGTGTCTCTGTGTGTGTGTGTGTGTCTAGATTGGGGGTTGTAAGTGTGAGAGAAAGTGCATATGTGTGTAGTGAGTGTAGAGTGTCTTAAGTCTGTGAGGGGGTGCACGTGTGAGTGTGGGAGTGTGTGTGTATGTCTGGGGTGAGGGGTTGTGAGTGTCTGTGAGAGAGAGTGTATATGTATGTGCATGAGTGTAGATTGGTCTAAGTCTCTGAGAGGATGCCTGTGTGAGTGTGGGAGTGTGTGTGTCTGTAAGGGTGTGTGTGGGTGTCTGTGTGCATGTCTGTGTACATGTGTGTCCGTGTGTCCGTGTGTGTGTGTGTAGGAGTGTCAGACACTCCTACACTCCCACACACACAGACACACTCATCCTATCAGAGATTTAGACCACTGTACACTCATGCACACACATATACATACAGTTAGTTCCTACCACCTAAAGTTATACACCACATTTCAATCTGCAAGAGAGACCAAAGTGAATGGATGCTATGTTGGATCAGCTGGCAGAGGCTACAAGTTGTGGGATAACAGTGCAGGGTTAGCAGCAATGCTAAATGTATGAGGATGAGGTAAAGCTGTAAATGTGAGGTTTTTATTGAGGTTGATGTATTGTTGATAGGTGAATGAGATGAGAGTGCTGAGTTGAGCAATATGTGAAGCAAGTGGTGCAGTGATAAGATATTTGAGGATCAAGTCACTAGCTTTGACCAGCTGTGTGCATTCAGTTAAACTTCTTCCAGCGTTGTACTCAATCCATGGGATTACTTTGCTTGCATTGACAGCAATATTTGTATGGTTCTACTGCTTTCTGGAAAGATTTTTTTCAAGAAGTCCTTTCTAGTCTGTAAGTAGAGAACCACTCTCCGCTTCCACCAGGGTCTCCAGTGCTGCATCAGAGAATCTTGAAGCATGACTTATGTTCTCTTGTACAGTTTTCATTTTTCTTTTCGGGAAGCCACTCTTTCCCCCAGCCATTTTTAGTGTGTGCTGTACCCGGATGAGCCCACTCATTAAGTGGTCAAGCTGGCTTTAACCAGTGCAGCTTAATGAATGTTGCTGGACTTGCACAATCTTGGGCACCTTGCTGGAACATGCTGTCCCTTTGGAAAAAAACTACTGCTGGGATGCACACTACCATCATTCCATTATCAGACAATATGAGGTTTGTGTGTAGTCAATTTTTGAAGGAACAGGAGCAAATTGATCTCTCATCACTATCCCCATGCTATTCAATTTGATCCTTCCCTGAAATAATTCTATATCAGCTCCACCATATTTCATTATCTGTTTGTTTATTAATTTATTTTAGTCTCTTCGAACAATATTCCAAATTGTATTTCCCACCAGACGATTGGTAATCCCTCACCCATATTTCATAAACTTCAACTGTCGCATCGAGAAATGTTTTTATCTTCTTTCACATCTTGCAACAAATCTCTATTGCACCATATGTCTGTTTTTCTCCCAACAGTATAAATGTATTTAATGCATTAAAAAGGCACTTTTACTTTCACATTCTTCCTTTCAAATGCATATTTGTGAATTTTTATATCAATATTAGTATTTACTACTATATCCATATCAAGATGTATACTTATAGCCCTTGGTGAATGAATCAAGATTAACAATATCCAGAGAAAGACCAAACCAGATATGAGTCAATTTATGCCAATTTAGAGAAGTAGCACAAATCATTTCTCTTTCCCAAAGGCAATTGAATGAGCTGTAGAACATGCCTTTTACCAATATTCACTGAGACTTTTGTTCCAAGATCTTAATATTCCGGTAAACTATTCACATGTTCTATTGACAGTCTATTGAACTCTAGTCCCATTTGTTATAATTGGTAAATACTGCGAGGTAACATTGCTTCTTTCATAGGAATTCTAGAGAACACTTAACACAGTTGATGCGTTTATCAAACTCGTTTGATACTCAGATGGGAAAATTGACACTTTAGTTCCATAGTGAGCTTACTTTTGTTGAGTAATTTAAAAATTATCCAATTTTTGGTTATTACCATCAGCATTAAGAAATTCCAGCTTCAGGGATTGTAAGAAAATGGATGCAGCGGACTATTTATTGCCTGTTGCTAGTTGCCCCTGAACAGAATGGTGTGCTAAGCAGTTGAGAGTCCACCACATGACTATGGGTCTGGAGTCACATGTAGGCTAGACCAGGTGAGGATGGCAAATTTCCTACCTTGAAGGATATTAGTGGGCTAGGTAGGTTTATCCAACAACTGGCGATAGTTTCATGGCCATCAGTGCATTCAATTCAAATTCCACCATCTGTCGGGGTGGGATTCAAACCCAGAGTCTGGGTTCAGCTAATCCAGAACATCATCTGAATTTCTGGATTAATAGTCTCATAATAATGTCATGAGTCCATTCCCTCTTCACAAGAAAATATTTGAGGAAGCAAATGAGTAAGAAGTGGAGGAAAAGTCCAAACACACAATTGGGTGAATTATCAAGTTGAGTACAAATCTGAAATTGATCAGTGAGCAGGCAAAAGAAATACCAATTATCCTATTAACACTTGCTGTTGACTGAATTGTCCAGCATTGAATAGCTAGAGGGATGTCCTGAAAGGGAGCCATTTAACTTCAATTCACCTGTTGAGTTAGCTTGCTGAAGGGAAGAATGAAGTTTCATAATGGGTCGGAGAAGCCTTGAAGGTATTATTACACAAAGGTTTCTCACTGTGACCCCATTTTGAGTCTGAAAAGTTGTCGTGACCTCTCTGAGAACTTAGGACTAGGCAGGTTAGATGCAGGTAGGATGTTCCTGTTAGTGGGAGTGTCCAGATCAGGAGACATAGTTTAAAAATCAGGGATAAACCTTTTAGGAACTGAGATGAGAATTTCTTCACTCTGACAGTGGTCAGCCTGTGGAATTCACTACCAGAGAAAACGGCAGAGCTGAAGACATTGCATTTTCAAGAAAGAGCTGAATATAGCTCTTGTGACTAAAGAGATCAAGGGATATGGGAGAAGGGCAGGATTAGGGTATTGAGCTCTATGATTAGCATGATTGTATTGAATGGCAGAGCGGGCTCAAGGAGCTGATTGGCCTACTCCTGCTTCTATCTTCTCTATTTCTGTGAGAACTGTGAGAATAGTTTGGTGGATGAGAAGACCTATGAAAGCGGGGGCAGAGGACAGGACATCTTTGGGAGTGACATAGCAGCCATCATTGCATCTGACCCCAATGTTTCAGTTCAAAACCCCTCGTGGGATCCTCGAACCTATTCAGTAAGGCCATACCCCACTAAAGATTTAATCACAGTAAAGCGGGATTGGAGGAGAAGGCCTCACCAGGAAAAACAATATCTCTAACCCCCTTTGCTGTCTGTGGGCCATTTCTTGCACTATTTGATGCCTTGCTGCATGGTCCTGCAGGCTGCTGTGTAGCTGGTTTGTCTCATATGAATGGCATATTCAGCATTGTTATAGGAACTGTGCTTGGGAAGGTTCAGGGACTTTAAAATTGAGATGTTCAGTTTAACATATGAAGAGTTCCTGTAAAAGGCAACATCAGCAATATTCCATCAGAAGACGTTTCTGTCAGGTGGGTAGTTTCAGAAGCAATTCCTTCTATCAATTCATGTGATTGTCAACCATTTAATCCTCCACAGTTATCTTAATGATGCCCACTGATTTGTGAGGGCATTGGACAATAGAATTAACTCTGATTTTTGTTTTTGAGCTGTTCTTAACTATAATTCACATAAGCAATGGCCTTCATGCCTGTGAATTGCATTTGTATGGTCACTGTGGCCAATGATATAGTATTGCATTGGTTCAGTGACCAATTATACGGAGACCATTTCCATTGCAATGGTGTTAAAATAAATATGGACTGCTGCCTTGGCAGTTAGTGATAGACGTAGACTGACAAGAGTGGACAGCTTAGTCAGAGCATTGCAACTGGCATACCTTCACTTGATAACAAACGACTCTCCAGCAACCATCACCACCTCCTTTCTCATGCTCAATGTCTCATCATATGTTTGCTTATCATCATTAATGCCTACTTTTCCTATTGTATGTGTATTTGTGCCTGTACTTGCTTTAAGTAGAAGCAATGATAATTGTGCAGGGCTTTTGATGGTCTATTATCTCTGTTTTTTTTAGATTAGATTACTTACAGCGTGGAAACAGGCCCTTCGGCCCAACAAGTCCACACCGACCCTCCAAAGAGCAACCCACCCAGACCCATTTCCCTACATTTAACCCTTCACCTACATTTACCCCTTCACCTAACACTACGGGCAATTTAGCATGGCCAATTCACCTAACCTGCACATCTTTGGATTGTGGGAGGAAACCGGAGCACCCAGGGAAAACCCACGCAGACACTGAGAGAATGTGTAAACTCGACACAGAGAGTTGTCCGAGTACATCCTGTGTACCTTGGTATAGTTAATTACTTGGCGAAATTGTCATTGACTCAGATTTTTTGGTCAGTGTTGATTGTACGATACTTGCTCAAGTGGATCTTAGAGGGGCATTGAAAAGATCAAAACAGAGCAGAAAAGATATTATGGGCAAGCTTAGTCTTGTAAGCCCTCTTATAAAAAAACTTTAAAAAAATTTGATGACTCACCTATCTGGATCAAGCAGATGAGGGATTGTATATCTATTGCTTTAAGTCGCATGTCTTGTGCAAACCATTTGTATACCACAGACTGGCTGTCTTGGTTTAGAACTGTCAGTTGCAGCTTCCCCTTTGGAAATTGTTTTGTAAAGCTGTGTTTGCAGAGATCACAGAGACTTTAGTTTATATTTGTTGACACCACTTTGTACGTATTGGAAGGCCAGATTAGCAGTCATCTGACCATTTCACACCTTCCAAAATTAAGACATATTGGCCAAAAGAGTTTTATTTTCCCAAAGTGAATCTCGACAGAGAGATCGATTTCTTTTCCTTTACTCAATGTACATGAGAATTGTCTAAGAGTATGTGCGTGTTTTGGCTTATTTGGCAAGGATGAACATTTATAAAATCCGAAAGAACTGCAGACGCTGTAAATCAGAGACCAAAACAGAAACTGCTGGAAAAGCTCAGCAGGTCTGGCAGCATCTGTGGAGAGAAATTAGAGTTAACATTTTGGGCCAAGTGACCCTTCCTCAGAATGGAGATTTGTATTTGCATTTATAGTTTGATATTATGAACTAAGTTTGTTAATCAGTCTTGTGTAATTATTAATTTATTATAGACAAAATGTATTCAATAATTTGGTGTTTATTAAAGCCATTTGGTTGCTTGATTTTGTTATTTTGCCTGATATAGAGAAAGCGTATAATTGGCCATGCTGGGAACTGGGTTAAAAAAAAGGATTGACATTGTGATGCAAAGAGTTAATAGGATAGAGAAATACAGTGCACTTCTTCCATCTAATTTGTTGTGCGATTTTGGGAAGTGGTTTCTCACACGGTACCTTGCTTAAATAGCAAAGTTGTGAAGATAATCTGTCAGCCATTTTAGTAAAGTCAGTTGAAATAAAGAGTGGAATGGTGGGAAGTCTGTATCATAATAGCAGTACAGCTTACAATCTTTTGTGTGCAGTTATAATTCATAACTAAATATGTAGGGAACTTTGTAACTTCTTGCTGGTTATAAGCAAATCCTGGACAATTATAATTGAAAGTGTGTGTTAAAGTCTATAGTTACTAATAAATAATTTCTATCTGCATACCAAAATCTATTTAGACTGTAGGATACTATAATATATCTCTTTTGGTGGATTGTCTTGAGGATACGTAATGAGCAACTATATGGGCTGTGAGTTGTAACTCATAAGCAATGTAATCCAGCAATTGTGAATGAGTTATGATTAGCAACGCAATGGGAGTATAGATCACATTCAATGCCTCTTTCTTGTGTATTCTGTTCATCACTTTTATGTAATTGAAAGCTCAAATGAAAAATATTAATAACAGGAAGTTGCATTGCCATTTGGAATGTTAACTTAATTTCTCCACTTGTAATATGTTGAACTTAAATTAGATGTTTGTGGTGAAAATATGGTTTTCTACAGAACAGAAAATCAACTGATCTTACTTCCTGATGGTGAATGCATTATACTAGAAACATTAAAATTGGAGCAAGAGTAAATCAAATTTCCTGTCAAGACCGCACCACCAAGGAGTATGGTCACGTCAGAGTTTTTGCCTCAACACTGCTTTTTATTCAATTCCCCATATCTCTTGATTCCTGAGAATACAAAATTTGTTCCATCTCGGCTTTAATTATATTCAAGAATGGAGCATCCACAGTGGCTGGAGCAGAAAATTTCATAGATTCACAACTCTTTGAGAAGGGGGAAAAGAATTCTTTAGTTTAAAGTGTTGTGAATTGATGAGTTTTCCAGGTTGTTATTTCTTCCAAATGACAAGCTGTTAGGTAAAAGATCATCATTATAAATGTGGAAAAGTTTTCAAGTGAGATAAAAAGAAGTTGATTTAAAAATAAAAAAGGTGCAGTACGTTTTACGCTGTTGAACAGATGGTTTAGTTTTATAATAATGTATATGTGTGTAATATTTTCCCGTCTCTTTTACATATTCAGTCTAACCTTCTGTCGACACAACAATTTTGAAGTTCTTTGTTTGTCTGGAGGGTTTTATGGGCTCTTAGAAGCAAAGCGACCACCTAATTGTTTTACAAATGCTTTGTTTTGTTTTTACATAGTGCTTTGAAGAATCTGTTTTGTTTGTGTGGGGACAGTTGTGTCCAGTAGCTTTCAGTTGTTCAAAGAGACCCTTTTGATTTCTGTTAATGAAGTGGATAATGGGGTAGGAGATGAGGAGTGCAGATGTGAAGGGTAGATTAAAGTGATCAGAAGATTCAACTGTGTATATAAACTGCTAATTGCATCAGAAGTTCCTGGACAAAGAATTTTGTGAGTAGAGCCAGGCCTTTCATTCTCTAACTGTTGAGTCAGTCCATTTGCATTTGTGCCTCCAGCCTACTGCTGGAGATGGAAGAATGTTTCTATGCCAATTAGAGGTTGGAACTGAGAAAATTCCATTCTCAAGAAAGTGGAAACAACAGGAATGGGATGTGGAATGAGCATTACTTTCCAATTCTCATCTTCAGTGCTTACCCAATATAGCCCCTTCAGAATTTTTGGGTTTTCAATAAGATCACCTGTAATTCTTCTTGACTCCAGAAAGTAGATCGAATTTACTTGGATTCTTAATGCAGGGCAACGGTCATTTCGGGAACTAGTCCAGTGAACTTGGACTGTGCATATTCCAAGGTAACTATATCCTACCTTAGATATAGCTTTTGTGCTAAAGATGGGTTATCTGAAATATTAATTTTAAATATTATTAATTTGACATATATCTAAATCCTTCCACTGGGTCGGCGGGAGAGAAGGAAGCAGAGGGCTTGGAGGCCTTCGTGATGGGGGATGGAAGTGTATAGGGACTGCTTGTCCATTTTGAAGATAAGGCGTTGGGTCCAGGGAAGCGAAAATCATGGAGGAGGTGGAGGGCGTGGGCAGTGTCTTGAACGTAGGTGGGGAGTTCTTGGACGAAGAGGGACAGGACAGTGTTGAGGTATGCAGAGATGAGTTCGGTGGGGCTTCTTCTCCCGCCGACCCAACCAGCACCCTTCCACTGACAGCCTCCTTTGACTGACTGAACTGGTCCTCACTCTTAACAACTTCTCCTTCCAATCCTCCCACTTCCTCCAAACCAAAGGAGTAACCATGGGCACCCGCATGGGCCCCAGCTATGCCTGCCTCTTCGTTGGATATGTGGAACAGTACATTTTCCGCAGCTACACTGGCACCACACCCTACCTTTTCCTCCGCTACATCGATGATTGTATTGGCGTTACCCCGTGCTCCCACAAGGAGGTTGAACAGTTCATCCACTTTACTAACACCTTCCTCCCCGACCTCAAATTTACCTGGACTGTCTCCGATTCCTCTCTTCCCTTCGTAGACCTGTCAACACAGGCATTTACTACAAACCTACCAACTCCCACAGCTACCTAGATTACACCTCCTCCCACCGTGCCCCCTGTAAAAATGCCATCCCATATTCCCAATTCCTCTGCCTCCGCCACATCTGCTCCCAGGAGGGCCAATTCGAATATCGAACAACTCAAATGGCCTCCCTCTTCAAAGACCGCAATTTCCTCTCCGACGTGGTCGACGATGCTCTCCACCGCATCTCCTCCACTTCCTGCACCTCTGCCCTTGAACCCCGCCCCTCCAATCGCCACCAGGACAGAACCCCACTGGTCCTCACCTTCCACCCCACCAACCTCCGGATACATCGTATCATCCTCCGTTTCTGGCCACCTCCAGACAGGCCCCGCCACTAGGGATAAATTTCCCTCTCCACCCCTATCAACATTCAGGAGAGACCACTCCCTTCACGACTCCCTCATCAGGTCCACACCCCCCACCAACCCAACCTCCACTCCCGACACCTTCCCCTGCAACCGCAAGAAGTGCAAAACTTGCGCCCATACCTCCCCCCTCACATCCCTCCAAGGCCCCAATGGATCCTTTTGTATCCATCGCAAATTCACTTGCACCTCCACACACATCATTTACTGTATCCGCTGCACCCAATGTGGTCTCCTCTACATTGGGGAGTCAGGCCGCCTACTTGCGGAGTGTTTCAGGGAACACCTCTGGGACACCCGCACCAACCAACCAACCACCCTGTGGCTCCCCCTCCCACTCCGCCAATGACATGCAGGTCCTTGGCCTCCTCCATCACCAGATCCTGGCCACACGATGCCTGGAGGAAGAGCGCCTCACCTTCTGCCTGGGAACCCTCCAACCACACGGGATGAATGTAGATTTCTCCAGCTTCCTCATTTCCCCTCCCCCCACCTTATCTCAGTCCCAACCCTCGGATTCAGTACCGCCCTCTTCACCTGTAATCTTCTTCCCGACCTCTCCGCCCCCACCCCCTCTCCGGCCTATCATCCTCACCTCCTTCCGCCTAGCGTATTCCCAGCGCCCCTCCCCCAAATTCCCTCCCCCCTACCTTTTATCTCAGCCTGCTTGGCACACCAGCCTCATTCCTGAAGAAGGGCTTATGCCCAAAACGTCGATTCTCTTGCTCCTCGGATGCTGCCTGGCCTGCTGTGTTTTTCCAGCACCACATTTTTCAATTTTGGTACTCCAGCATCTGCAGTACTCATTTTCTCCCTGTCTATATGCATAGTTTGCATCTTTTTAATGACAATCTCCACATCTTTACTTTGATGTGGAAGTGCTGGCGTTGAACTGGGATGGGAGCAAGGTCAGAAGTCACATGGCACCACGTTATAATCCAATTGTCTTATCTGAAGTCACAAGCTTTCAGAGCGCTGCTCCTTCATCAGGTGAAGTAAAGAGAAGCGCACACTTTATAGGCAAAGTGACCAAAAGATTGTACAAATAGTGTGAGTGTATGTCGACAGGTTGAATAATAGGTCTTCCCAGGTGATCAAGATTATCAGACTGTGTGAGTAAAGTGTCAACAGCTGTATAGCAAGTAAAGGGATCACCTACAATCTGATTAATTGAGTCAAGGAGATAATTACAAAAAAATTAAAAATAAGGTGGCGCTGGAGACAAACCAAGTGGCTGGAATAACATGATAGGTATCTGAATTGCATGCCAAGGGTCTAACCAAAGTGACAATTAATCCAAAACAGTACAAACTAATTAAGGTAGATAGATCGTAACAGGTCATCATGGTGATTGTGTCAAAACAGACAGTAAGGAAGATTTTACAGATGCAGAACAGTATGGTGGGGCTACATGGAGTGGGACATGAACCCAAGATCACAGTTGAGGCTGTCTTCATGGGTATGGAGCTTGGCTATCAGATTCTACTCGATGATCCTGGGTTGTTGTGTATCTTGAAGGCTGCCTTGGAGGATGCTTACCTGAGGATCAGAGGCCAAATGTTCTTGACTGCTGAAGTGTTCCCCAACTGGGAGGGAACATCCCTGTCTGGCATTTGTTGTGCAGTGTTCATTCATCAGTTATCATAGCGTCGGCATGGTCTCGCCAATATTCTATGCCTCGGGTCATCCTTGCCTGCAGAGTATGAGGTAGACAACGTTGGCTGAGTTGCACAAGTATCTGCCATGTACCTGGTGGGTGGTGTCCCCACTTAGCTGAGTAAGTTTTTGAAATAGACTAGTTCTTTATTTGTTGAATGACTTGTAACTGTATTGAGATATACAGTCTAATTTATATTTTTCATTTGGCAATATTCTTTTTTTAAAAAATATTTCCTTTTTAAAATTTTAACTTTTGTTTGAAGCAGTGGGGATTAGAAAGGGGTCAGTTTGCCCCTCCTCTCTCACTTTTAAAACTTGTGATGATCATAGTTATCCAATGGACAGCTGTGTCTTAAGCAGTTCTGTTCCTTCAGTGCTGTTTATTGCAAATATGACAGCACCTCCATGCAGTATAAAATCATTATATGATATCAATACAAAATGCCTTTCAGTTCTGCAAAAACAACCCTACATTTATTCTTGTGCCTGAAATCACACTAGTAAATTCCTCTCATAACTTAGAGATCCTCAACATATTTGTTAAAAAATGGTATTTATAACTCTTCAGTTTTATCAATTTACAGGAAAGGAAATGAGCTGGAAAATATCTTTAAAAAGTATTTTGTTTGAAAGGTTTTTGTTGAACAAGTAACATTGTGCAGGAGAATTATGACAACAACTGAGCAAGAGCGCTTAAATTATATTTAAAATTGCACACAATTTGCATTTACTATAAAATGGACTTCACAGTTTTGTTTGGTATAAATTTTTAAATGTCTAATCCCGAATAAGGACGGTATAGATTAAGTGACCTTAGTATCGTAAAGTTATGAATGGAGAAAGCCTGAATTTGTAATGTACATACAAGACCATTATTCACAGGCTACCTCACACAGGCTGTGGATGAAGAATGAGACTTATAAAACGATAGGTGAATCTTTGGTTTGACCTGTAAACAGCAACATTTTTTCTCAGTTGCTGTTGAACACAAATGATCCCATCTTTCACTTTATTAAAAAGTATCTTCCCAGTGCCTGAAGTGAAACAATGATTCATTTTGCCTGCGGATTGTGTGTTGCCTAATTTACATTGTGATAAACCAGCTCAGCAAACTAGCTCGTATAAAATCTGCAGATGATGAGTATTAACTCTATTTGAGTAATTCTACTACCTACAATTTTTGAAACCTATGTCTAAATTTAAATTGATAATTTAAGGTAGGCATAACAATTAAATGTTAATTACACAGAATTTTTTTTGTATAATTTGTTTTCACTTCTTCATTTTTTTCACCCCAAATATTTCATTGCATTAACTTTTATGAAGGACAAGTACAAACAGCAGACTTTGCCAATACAGACTGCAATTTACCATATTTACAGTATTCCATTACAACACTTAACTCCTTTATGGAAAACCCTTTTAACAACACCTTTAAAGTGCAAGAAAGGAGCAGGGAGATGAAAGAACTAAGTGAAGTAAATGGTTTTTCATGTGGTATGATGGGGGGATGCGTGCTGAAGTACAAGTCTCACTGTCTAGGCATTAGTGCTGATGACAGGCACACCTCATCCCCCCACACTCTTTCCACCCCCCTCCCCCCCCCCCCCCCCCGACATTTCATCCTCTTATGGTAAGATCAAAGTCATGGCCAAGTTCTGAGCTCTGATTGATTATCATGGGCATAGAACATAGAACATAGAACATAGAAGGATACAGCGCAGTACAGGCCCTTCGGCCCTCGATGTTGCGCCGACCGAATCCTACCTAACCTATACTAGCCCAATAACTTCCAAATGCCTATCCAATGCCCGCTTAAATGACCATAAAGAAGGAAAATGACCATAAAGAAGGAAATGTTTCTTTCTCCAGAAGCTGCCAGACCTGCTGAATATTTTCAGCATTTTCTTTTTATTTCAAACAGCCAAAGATCTCTGGTTTCTCTCACTTTCAGTTGCTTCCTGCCTTTGTGAAATTGCTTGTTTACTTTAGATGATCTCTGAAACGTGATAGATATACTTTCAAAACTATACTCAGCTAAAGAGAAACTGTTGGAGGTCAGGGACTGAATAACGTGGGGCTCCCTATCACACTGATACTATTCCACAATCAAGCAGGACAGCAGACTCCTAGCATATGACGGTTTGAGTGCATCAATATGTGTGTGTTAGACCTTGTCCATGCAATGGAGTCTGGTCTCCAATCATCTCAGCTATCCTTGCCATTAGACAAAAAGCTTACTCAGTCAGGAGCATGCGGCAGTCACTATGCATTTGCTACCTCAGGATAAAAGAAACCTCGTATAATCATTTTCCACTTCCTCAAAATGAAGTTCAGGACTTGGAGCATTGGACCACCCTGCCAGTGTGTGATCTGAATGTCACACTATAAGACACAGGAGCAGAAATTAGGCCATTCAGCCCATCAGGTGTGCTCCACCATTCAATCATGGCTGATAAGTTTATCGACTCCATTCTCCCAATTCCTCCCCGTAATCCTTAACTCCTTGATACTCAATAACCTATCTATCTCAGTCTTCAATATAAGATTAGATTAGCTTCTCTACAGTATGGAAACAGACCCTTTGTCCCAACAAGTTCACATTGACCCTCTGCAGAGTAACTGACCCAGACCCATTCCCCATATTTACCCCTGACTAACGGGTAAAAAATGAGGTCTGCAGATGCTGGAGATCACAGCTGAAAATGTGTTGCTGGTTAAAGCACAGCAGGTTAGGCAGCATCCAAGGAATAGAAAATTTGACGTATCGGGCATAAGCCCTTCATCAGGAAGGGCTTCCTGATGAAGGGCTTATGCCCGAAACGTCGAATTTCCTATTCCTTGGATGCTGTCTAACCTGCTGTGCTTTAACCAGCAACACATTTTCAGCCCTAACGGGTACAAAGTACAAAGGGCCTGTTCTGTGCTGTACTTTTCTATGTTCTAATGCACCTTACACTGTAGGCAATTTAGTATGGCCAATTCACCTGACCTGCACATCTTTGGGTTGTGGGAGGAAACTGGAGCAAACCCATCCAGACACAGGGAGGACATGTAAACTCCACACAGACAGTTGCCCAAGGCAGGAATCGAACCCAGTCCCTGGCACCGTGAGACAGCAGGGCTAGCCACTGAGCCACCACACCACCCTATACTCATGGACCTGGCCTCCACAGCATTGTAGCTCTGAAAAGTTGGTTCTATGATATTGACATTGCCACCCTGTGTAAGACATGGCAGACTGGAGAAGGCCAGCTCAAAGAATCAGTGGTCCAACATAATTTTCCTTCACATAGTTACTTGTTTCAAGAAAAAAACTTTCAAACAAGATGCTTTCATATCCAGTTGTGAATTGTGGTGGGCAATGAAACAACTAACTGGAAGAGAAGGCTGCACAAATATCAGTGATGCAGGAGACCACATATCTGTACAAAAGACAAGGCAGAAGAATTTTCAGGCAACGTCAGCCAGAAGTGCCAACTGTGCAATCCATTTCAACCTTTTCCTAAGCTCCAAAGTACCACCGATGCTTTTATTTACCTTAAGTATTGGTGATGTTTTTTGTTCAAGAATGCACTCCACTGGAAATGTCGATGTTCCTGGATTGCCTAGCTAAAACCAGTCTTGATGTTTCATGGTAGAAGAATACAGTCTTCTTGCCAGGACAGGTTATGCTAATTTTAAGGGCAGACCAGATGATCTGGGCACTCTGTGGTTTCTGATCATACAGTGTTACCAGATTGACTCAGTCAATGCCTCACAGCCAATCTTACTTTGTAGAGTCCTTGAGTCCATCAATGTTAAATTTCCTTTGTCAGAGTGCCTGCTGCTGCTGTTATGGTGAAAGATAAGATAGTAGACTGGTTAGGCAATGATTGGTAAGACAGTTGTCAGTTCCTGTCATGGCACGGGTGAAGCAGGCATCCTAGTGGTTCTTTGCTTGGAAGATGATGCAGTCAAGCAGGTGCCACTGTCTGGTGCAAGGGTGTCATCATGCCCTTGGGATCTTGAGTTTGTCTCTCTGACAAAGTAAAGGTAACACCATCGTAGTCCTACTAGTCCATAGGGTTGGTCTTTCATTTTGAGGGAGATGATTGGTGGTGAGGATCATTATGCTTCAAGCAAGACGAGAGGTTGAGAAAGAGAGTACTTCACAGTAACCTCAGCCAGTGCAGGAATTGACCCCAAGCTGTTGACATCACTCTGCATTGCAAACCAGCCAAATGCTATGATAAAATTACAATTGCAAAATTATATCCACATGGAAAGACTGGACAGTTTAATACTCTTTCCTCTCATGACTGACAAGTGTTCTGACAGCAGATCTTAAGATTATTAAAAGGTTCAGAATCCCATCATAGAATTTCCACAGTATGGGAGCAGGCCATTCAGCCCATCAAGTGCACACTGACTCTCCACAGAGCATTCTATGAGACCCACCCACTCACCCTATCTCTTTAACCCTGCATTTCCTATGGTTAATCCACCTAATCTGCACATCTTTGGACTGTGGGAGGAAACCGACACAGACACAGGAGAACGTGCAAACTCCACACAGACAGTCACCTGAGGGAGGAATCGAACATGGGTCCCTGGTGCTATGTGGTAGCAGTGCTAACTGCTGAGCCACCATGCTGTCTATTAAAGTTTGTTTGGGGAACATTTTCCTGACCCCATTGATAACCTAGAGCTATATAACAAAGAAAGCTGATAAAATGGAAACAGCGGAGGCTCTGTCACTGGGTGATCTCGAGCCACCAACCTTTCGGTTAGCAGTCGGAACCACTGATCACTTGCACCACAGAGACTGGCGATATCGTAGAGTTACAAATGTTTCTTTACGAGGTGAAGTCACAAATCTAGGAGAAACCTCTCAGGAGCAAGAATGGTTAAAATGTGGAACTCGCTACTACAAAGTAGTTGAAATGAGTAGCATTGTTACAGTTAAGGGGCAAGTAGACCAGAACATATGTGAGAAGGGTACATTGCTAAGGTTAAATGAAGAACATTTGAGAAGTCTTGTGTGGTGTATAAGTATCTGCAGAGAATTGTTGTGCCAGATGGCCTGTTCCTGTTTTGTTAGTAATATGTGGCACTGTGTAATCATATTGATAATGTATTTTTACATGTAATGTTATAAGCTCTGCAAATATATTGACCCTAATGTCTTGTTGTGTTCAAAGCTGCTGACAGTGTTATACAGTAAATAACATTTGTGCTCACAGTTTCTTGATATTCAGGAATATATTGCTTCCTTTATAGAAAAAAAATTTTTTAAAAACTCAGATCACTTTTTTTTGGGATAAAGGACTTTTAACCATTCTGATAGAAGGCATATCAGCCTGGTCCATTCTTATTTGTTTTATCAGAAAGCATCTTAACCAAGTTGGTGGTGGTTCCATTGGGGTAGCATGCTTGCCTTTGAGTCCTTGGCTGACAATCCAGTCTGAATCAGAGAAACTGCTACACTATTGAAGGTGCCTTTTGGATGAAAGCAGGGCCCAGTCACCTCTCAGCTGGACCTAAAAGATTCCGTGACCTAATCCCGTGTGGGAGTGACAGCTGCAGGATAACTGGAGGTTAGATATCCCTTTTGGATGTGGTCCCAAGACAATTTTGTGGGATGTAAGACATAGTTTTGGATTTTTAAAGAACTGTCCAAAAAAAATTGTGGAAATAAGAAAGAACTGATAGATATTTTAAAATATGGTTTACATAAACAATTATAGGATTTGTGCTGCAGTTTAGGAAATCAATCATTTTCAGTCAAAATAGTATCTATCAAATGAGCATTTTGATGGGCATTTCCAACTGTTTTATTGATGGAAATGTTTGTTCTGAAAAGGAAATAAGTATACATGGGAAATGTTTATTTTCATGAGGAATTTCAATGAATTAACAAGTTGTACTTCCCCAAAAATACTATCATCAATAGACACTGCCAACTTGCTTCCTTGGTTTGCTCATGTAGGATTCTAGGTGGATAGCACACATTGAGAAGGAAAATCGTTGTGGGTATGAGGCAATGAGTTGACATGAGTTGCCATAGGGACTGTAAACGTCATGTGGATGATTGAGGGCATTCAGTAACATTGGGGTATAAGGGGCCATTGGGATGAGTAGAGGGTCATACAGTAGCTTGACTGAGGTGTAGAGAATGTGTGGGACTGAGGGGGCGTGAGGTATGTTTTACATTTTCATCTTTATTTTTAAACAATGACCACTGTGCTCGAGCCGTGAGGCAGCCTTTTCAACACTTCCACCTTGTCTCTTAAACTGTCCCCCGGTTTCCAAATAAGATTTCTGAACCAGCCCACCTTTCTAGGCCAAACATTGGTAGTGAGGGTGGCCATTTGCAAAGATCTGGTTTACAAGGCCAGAATTTTCCCCAACCTCAGCACAACTGACCTGGGAACAAAAACCTAGGCCCTGATGTCCTGTAGGCATCACTCCAGCACTGACATGTCCCACTATCAGAGATTTGCTACTGAGAAGTCAATGTCATTGCTGAGCCATATTTCCATGTGAATACAACTGTAAAATTCCAATTGGTAACTGCAGAGTGACCTTTAATAGGTCTTGTCATTGGCTAATGGGCTATCTACATTTGCAGAAAGGCAACTGTCACCTTCCATTGATGCTGCTTGAATCACAATATCCCAGACATCGGACAAAGTGAGGGAGACTAGCACACCAACTGGTGACAGGGAACTTCAGCCTCTCTGCTTCTTGTCTTGAGAGAAACAAAAATTCTGCCTGTTGTTGAACATTGGGAATGTGGGAGAGGAAGATTTTACGTGTCTATGGAATTTTGGGTAGCACGGTGGCTCAGTGGTTAGCACTGCTGCCTCACAGCACCAGGGACCTGGGTTCAATTCCCACCTCAGTAATGTCTGTGTGGAGTTTGCACATTCTCCCCGTGTCTTCGTGGGTTTCCTCCAGGTGCTCTGGTTTCCTCCCACAGTCCAAAGATGTGCAAGCTGGGGGAATTGGCCATGCTAAATTGCCCATAGTGTTAGGTGCATTAGTCAGGGGTAAATGTAGGGAAATGGGTCTGGGTGGGTTGCTCTTTGGAGGGTCAGTGTGGACTTGTTGGGCCAACGGCCTTACTTCCACACTGTAAGGAATCGAATCTAATCAAACGTGGCACTTTTGTACTGTATCTGAGATCTTTGGATAGCTCTTAGTAATCGGTATTGATTTTGAAACGTAAACTAATGCTGTAAACAGGAACTGAAGATGTGTTCAGAGGAAATTATAATTTATATTATAAGCATAATCGCAGAAGGTGATATTCGAATGGGAACTGAATAACAATGTGTGACTCGATCCAATAACTCCCCCATCCCCTAATTCTATGTAAGCCAAAGGCTATGTTCTATCTTCATTCCTTTATTTGCTAGGAAGACCAAATACTGTGATGTATACAATGTTATTTCTTAAGTGGCTGGTTTCTTTGTCCTTAATTCTTTAAAAGTAGAAAACTACAACATCTGATATTGCAGGCTTGTGTAGGAATGTAACCCTCCAAACAGGTGCAAAGACTCAGAAGGCAAGCAGAATTCAGGCAAGTGGCAGATTTATTCTTATTCAAGTAACAAACAGTTAATGCAGGGAGTGGGACAAAAACATCCCCAAATCTGGCCTTGATGTGAAAACTCAGTCATTCTCTTAATCTTTGGCTCAGAACCGAAGAGAGATCAATGACATCCAATCCTGTGAAACACCGAGTCAATGATGGACACTCCTATGGACAGCCCTAGGTTCCCATGATCTCATGGTGTTTAACAGACAGGCCTGGTAATCTCAAAGCCTTGGTATCTTTCTCTGCATTCTGTTAATTTTCATTCCAGAGTTACTGATTATACTCCTCTGGACCTGTCTCAGGCTTGCTTATCTGTAAGGACTGCTTGAATCCTGTTACTCATTATATTCCATGTGCAATCTCTATCAAATTCTGTTATTCCTCTTATATTTTCAACTGTCCCAATTACATGTATAAAACAAAAGAAGTCATTTGGTTCTAACTATCTGCTATAAGATTTGGAATATGAATATCTGTTATAAAGTTAGTTATAAAGTATAAAGTTATACAGCTACTTCTACTGTTAGCCGATTTTAACTAATGAGTTGCAAGCAATCTATTTCATGCCTAGCATCTTTTTAAGAGATAAGGAAAGCATTTTCTGAGACTAATTAACTTTTCACATCTATGTTTGAATGCTTTACCCAATGCTGCTGTTATAGTTTGGTTAAATATATATATATATATATATATATATATATATCTATAATTGCATTTAAAGATTATCTAATAAATCTTTAACTAGAAACTATTTCTTAACATTGTAAATAACTTCAAGAAACAACTAATTGTGACTAAAGAACTTCAGTTGTTGTTTTCACACCTGTACTATAAGTTATTGACTGTCACATGGACTGAGATTTACACCCTTGTTCTAACTGGTGTTGTTCACCTAATGGCACAACATCCTTTCATTAATGAGACTGGAATCAAACAATTGTTGTATTTTAATGAATTTGTGCCTAACCTTAGATATCCTCTTATCGAACTGTCTTTAATGGCTGTTTTACAGGAATAAACCTTGGAGTAAATACTGGAGCAGGCATTTAATTCTGTTTTAATTACTTGTCCAGTGTTTTGTGTCTAAATGCAGGAGCAGGCTGTTTAATTCTGTTTATTTCTTGTCGGCCAAATTTGTGTCTTTCAAGCATGGGCAGCCCTTACAGCTTACATTCCATTTATTTCTGATTATTTTGTGTGGCAAACTTTGATTGTCGCCACATTTTCATCCTGCCATGCAATTTTATTCTCTTCTTTACCTGAAGGACACAGCTGCAGTGTGGCCTTGGCATGTACAGTGTCATTCTGTTGTAAAATCTACACCAAAGCACCATCTCTCTGTTAGTAAAACATTAATAAAACAATCTTCCAAGTAGTGATCCTAATTTGTATGGGAGTGTGTTTGTATTGTTACTATGTTTGTATTGTATTGTAATTATCCATAACAACTGTGAAGGTGGTATAGTGTTTGCTGAAAACTTATTTTAATCAGTTTTTTGTTTCCCTTTTGTTTATGACTGCTCTTAAATGTATATTTTTCCAAACCATTAGCGAATTAGTCAAGGTTGTTAGAAAGAGAAGTGCAATGGCCACCAGCAGATTGTTGAGAGATTTGGAAATGTAAAAATAAAAGTTCAGTAAATCTCCAGCTCATTAATCAATATGTGAAAGAGAGGTGGTTTACTATGTTTGGTTGAGGCCCTGCACCAGAAAGATCTTTGACAAGATGGGGGAGCTCCTACGTTGCATTATTGAGAATAAGTCAGTAAAAACAAGTCAAAAAAATCACAAGATAAGGACAACAAAGTTCAATTGAGTAACTGCTTTAATCTATTAGCTCCCCACTAGTTTGACAGCTTATTAACGGGTATTCAAATGCTGGGAAGATCAAGAACCAAAATAATTCCAAATTCAAGAATTGTAGACAGCAATGTTAAGCATAAGAATTGAGTTTCTTCAGAAGTTAGAGACATAGAGATGTACAGTATGGAAACACACTCTTTGATCCAATTCCTCCATGCCGACCAAATATCTACAATTAATCTTGTCTGATTTGTCAGCACTTGGCCTATATCCCTCTAAATCCTTCTTATTCATGTTCCCATCCAGATGCCTTTTAAATGTTGTAACTGTACCAGACTCCATCACTTCCTCTGGCAATTCATTCCATACAAGCACCACTCTCTGCATGAAAAAGTTGACCCTTAGGTCCCTTTTAAATCTTTCCACTCTCACCCTGTGCCCTCTAGTATTGGACTCCGCTACCCTGGGGAAAGGTCCTTGCATTTTCAGCATCTCCATGTCCCTCGTGATTTTACAAGCTTCAATAAGGTCACATCTCAGCCTACGCCCTTCAGGGAAAATAACCCGTCTTATTAGCGCCTCTCTATAGATCAAGCTTCCAACCCTGGTAACATCCTTGTAAATCTTTTCTGAACTTTTTCAAGTTTCACAACATCTTTCCTATAGCAGGGTAACCAGAATTGAACATAGTATTACAAAAGTAGCCAACCAGTGACCTATACAACCACAACATGACCTCTCAACTCCCACACTCAATGCACTGATGAATAAAGGCAAGCATACCAAATACCTTCCTTAACTATCCTATTTACCTGAGACTCAAGGAACTATGAACCTGCACTCCAAGGTCTCTTTGTTCAGCAACACCCCCCAGGACCTTACCATTATGTGTATGAGTCCTGCCCTGCTTTGCCTTTCCAAAATGCACTACCTCACATTTGACTAAATTAAACTCTATCTGCAACTCCCCAGCCCATCTGCCCAGATGATCAAAATCCTGTTGTAATCAGAGGTAACCTTCACTGTCCACTACATCTCCAATTTTGGTGTCATCTGCAAACTTACTAACCATTCCTCCTCTGTTCACATCCAAATTATTTATATAACTGATGAAAAGCAGTGGACCCAGCACTGGGCACAGGCCTCCAATCTGAAAAGCAACTCTCCATCACCATCTTCTATCTTCTACCTTCAAGCCAGTTCTGTAACCAAATGGCTAATTCCCCTTTTAATCAATGTGGTTTAACCTTGCTAACAAGCCAACCATGTGGAACCTTGTGAATGCCTTACTGAAGTCCATATAGATCACATCCACTGCTCATCTTTCATCAGTCCTCTTCATTACTTCTTCAAAAACTCAATTAAGTTAGTAAGACACGATTTCCCACACACAAAGCCATGTTGGCTATCCCTAATCTTTCCCTGCCTTTCCAAATACATGTAAATCCTGTCCCTCAGGTTCCCCTCCAACAGCTTGCCCACCACTGACATCTGGCTCACTGGTCTATAATTCCCTGGCTTGTCCTTACCACCTTTCTTAAATTGTGGCACCAGATTAGCCAACCTCCAGTCTTCCGGCACTTCACATGCTGCTTTCAATGATCCAAATATCTCAGCATGGGATTGAAGGGATTGTGAAAAACAGAAAACAGTGACTACATTGCAGTTTGGTCAGTAAATGTATAAAGCCTGTGAACCTCAGATATGTTCACCTTTGGCTGTTAAAGGAATCTAAGCATGAAGTAGTAGAGGCACATGTATATGAAACAAAAGGAAACAAATATTGTCAGAAAACTGATGCAGGAGAGTAAGAGTTGAAAAGTGTGCCACTTGAAAAGCACAGCAGGTCAGACAGCATCCAAGGAGCAGAGCATCTGATGAAGGGCTTATGCCTGAAACATTGACTCTCCTATTGCTTGGATGATGCCTAATCTGCTGTGCTTTTCCAGTGCCACACATTTTGACTAAGGATGATTAATGAAAGGTGGTCATCATTAATTCCAAAAACAATGCTTATTATCTTTAAAATAAATGAAACATCTAGGATGTAGGTTTGCTCACTGAGCTGTAGGTTTGACATCCAGACGTTTCATTACCTGGCTAGGTAACATCATCAGTGGCGACCTCCAAGTGAAGCAAAGCTGTTATCTCCTGCTTTCTATTTATATCTTTCTCCTGGATGGGGTTCCTGGGGTTTGTGGTGATGTCATTTCCTGTTCATTTTCTGAGGGGTTGATAGATGGCATCTAGATCTATGTGTTTGTTTATGGCATTGTGGTTGGAGTGCCAGGCCTCTTGGAATGCTCTGGCATGTCTTTGCTTAGCCTGTCCCAGGATAGATGTGTTGTCCCAGTCAAATGAAACATCGCAAGACAGTTCATGGACTGTTATAAACAAACTATGACATCAAGCCACTTAAGGGAAAAATGATCCAGATATTCCAATTGTCAGATAATCATTGGAGTGGGCTGAACTAGAGTTATAGATCAGGACCATGTATAACTCCCAATGTAGCCGATTCTGAGAAAATTGTCAAGAAAATTGAAAATTGCAATGGGAATTCCCCTACATCTGGAATCCTCAAAAGTATCCTGGAAAAGTTAGAGAATTAATATTTTACTCCAGATTTTGCTATTAATTGGAACCCTGAATCATTACTGACTGTTTCCACTCCCCCACTCCTGCCAACTACACCCTCTCCCCTGACTGTCAATGCAGAAGTGATTAAATTCAAAGTTGCTCAAAAAGCCAGATTCGATAAATGAGTCAAGAATATGATGACTATAGATTACAAGGCAAGTTTCTTTATTCAGTTCTGAGAATGTGTAACTCACTGGCATAGGGAATAGTTGACGCAAACTGCAGTTACTTTGAAGGGAAGCTGGTTAAATGAGTGAGGGAGAATAGAATAAAAGGCTAAAATGACAAGCAATATTAGTGTTAAACAAATTACATGTGAACATTAAATTATCATGCAAAGTAGTTGGATACATCTGTGCTATAAAAATGATTGTTATATTTGAGAAGTTAGGAACTATATTCCCTAATACTAAACATAGAATACCAAACTACCAATGTAACATGCTAAAACATATGGTGAGTTATAAGGAATTATAGAGTAGTAGAGTCCTACAGCACAGAGACAGACCCTTTGGCCCAAACTGGTCCATGCCGACCAAAATGTCCGTCCACATCAACGTCACTTCCCTGCACTTGGTCCATTTCCTTCTAATTCTTTCTTATCTATGTATTTGTCCAAATGCCTTTTAAATGTTAATATACCTGCTTCAACCACTTTCACTGGCAGTTCATTCCACATGCATACCATCCTCTGTGTAAAAAGATTGCCCCTCAGATTCCCTTTTATCCTTTCCCCTCTAAATGTTAAACTGATGCCCTCTAGTCCTTGATTCCTCAACCCTGAGTGCATTCACCCTATCCATGCCTATCATGATCTTATATATCTCTATAAGATCCCCTCTCAGTCTCCTACGCTCCAAAGAAAAATGTTCTAGCTTATCCAACCTTTCCCCATAACCGTTGACATCAGTGTTTAACATCAGCTCCAATATTTCTACCTAAAAGTGCAACTACTTCAGACTTCTGGGATCAAAAATACATAACCATTCAGCTTTTCCAAATGATTCAAAACACCTGCCTGTTTATTTAAAATAATGTATTATACCCATCAAGGCATTGAGAATGCAACAATCTGTAAGATGCCAGTGTTTTCAATTTACTGTAACAGTAGTTATACATTTGTAGTTTGGACGATATGTATCAAAAAGAGGCATTTTCAGCAATTGTTATTCACAATGTGGTGCAGAAATGTTTCTAAAGGGTAAATTGTGTTCACTTGTTCTCTAAATCTAATCACCTTGAAAAGCTTTATATGGCATTCTACTCACAGACCTACATCTTTTATCCCTAACAACTTCCATGATTATTGTTCACAGTTTGCAGGAAAGGATTTTACTCAGAAAAGTATCCTTTTTCTCAAAGCATCATGGGTAACCTTGCTGATTTTACATACACGAAACATTGTGTCCCAACTTGCGTAGAAATCGACTTTGTGGGCGGCACAGTGGCACAGTGGTTAGTACTGCTGCCTCACAGCGCCTGAGACCCGGGTTCATTTCCCGACTCAGGCGACTGACTGTGTGGAGTTTGCACGTTCTCCCCGTGTTTGCATGGGTTTCCTCCGGGTGCTCCGGTTTCCTCCCACAGTCCAAAGATGTGCGGGTTAGGTGAATTGGCCATGCTAAATTGCCCGTAGTGTTAGGTAAGGGGTAAATGTAGGGGTATGGGTGGGTTGCGCTTCGGCGGTTCGGTGTGGACTTGTTGGGCCGAAGGGCCTGTTTCCACACTGTAAGTAATCTAAAAAAAACTGTAAATTTATTGGCGAATCACAAGACAAACAAATCAGTCAGTAAGTTTATAAAAGTAGAAATATCCCATTTCTGTTTTATATATTATTGTTGGGATTCTATTTGTAAAATGAGGTTGAAAATTTGTGAAAGCTCATGTTCCCATTTGAACTTTGAATAGTTTCAACGCTTTATGGGGAGAGTTTTTTTTTTATTTGAGTGAACTTGACTGATTTTGAATATGAAAATGCTTTATGCTTCATGAGATAACTTTATTTGCTTAGTTTCAATTCCACAGTAGGGAACAAAGATTTTATTTTAAAGGTATTTTTTGTGTACAGTCAAATGCAAGTAAGATTATACAGGAGCCAAGTGGGTCGACTGACAGCAAATGGCTTGCAGCAGTTCGAGAAGGCAGCTCAGCATTATCTTCTCAAGGGCAACTAGGGATGGATAACAAATGCAGGAATATCAGACAATCAGCCAGTATTTTCTTCGTTAATTTTGATTATACCAGTTATGCACTTAGTGAAAATAGATTCTTGAATTTTGCCAATGTTCTGTTCTTTTAATGCAATATGATACACAAACGTCCAACTAATAACCATCCAACTGATGAATGTTTGTACTTACAAATGCCATCCCACACAGAAGTGTAATTTTAATGGGCTGACATCCATACATTTTCTGTACTGAACAACTGCTTTATGTTGTCCTCATTGTGTCCCAACTTGCGTAGAAATCGACTTATGAACAAACTCCAGAATAGATTCCATTATCAACTTGGGGACTGCCTGTATTAGGAATATGATCCTTGGACTAATTTCTCATGTCTAGCTGCTTTTAATTTAGGCCTGTTGAAGAGATAGTACCTTGATGTTGGGTACCTTTCCCTAGAAAGATTTATTTTCAGTTTATTTAATATGTAAGTCAAGACAGATTTTATGGGCTAATAGAGTTAGAAAAACACAGGATGGTTCTTTTTCTCCAGATGTGATTGGTATACTGCTGTTTCTTTGGTGCCTAATTGATGCAGTCTGTTCCCTAATTCAGTCATGCAATTATTTCATCTGTAATTAAAGCATGCTGAGTAGTGACTTATAGAGTCATACAGTACAGAAACAGACCTTTCAGTCCAACTCATCCATGCCAATCAGGTTTCCCAAACTGAACTAGTCCTACTTATCTGTGTTTGGCCCATATCCCTCTCAACCTTTCCTATCCCTTAAAACCCCCTGGTGTCCTTTAAATGTCATAACAATATCTCTGCCATTTCCTCTGGCAGTCACTCCATATACAAACTACGGTCTGTATGAAAAGGTTTCTCCTCATGTCCCTTTTAAATCTTTCTCCTCTCACCTTAAAAGTACATCAGCTAGTTTTTAACTGCTCTACCCTGGGGAAAAGACCTTTGCTAGTCACCTTATTTATGCCCCTCATGATCTATAAGGTCAGCCCTCAACTTCCTATACTTCAGTAGAAAAAGGCCCAGCCTACCCAATCTCTCCTGAAAACTCACACCTTCTATTCCTGGCAACATCCTGGTAAATCTTTTCTGCACCCTCTCCATTTTAATAATGTCCTTCCAGAAGAATGACCAGAACTGCACACCCTATTCCAAAAATGGCCTCACCAATGTCTTGCTGCAAATGTGTTGCTGGTCAAAGCACAGCAGGTTAGGCAGCATCTCAGGAATAGAGAATTCGACGTTTCGAGCACAAGCCCTTCATCAGGAATGTACAATCTCAAGATAATGTCCCATCTCCTATACTCAATGGTGACAGGAATGAATGCAAATGTGCTAGACTAGACCAAACATCCCCCCCCGCCCTCAAATATATCTCAAGGAGATAGCCTTGACACTAACTTTCTTATTTAAAGGCAAGTGATAGGTGCTGTGTTCCAGACATAATTCAATTGATTTGCCTTTAAAAGACAGGTTTAGTGGTCTTATCAACTCAAAAGAAAATTGAGTAAGGTGAATTATTGGATAAGAATACCAGATGAAGGAAAGCTCAAATATTTACTAAGATTTTTAAAATTTATTTATCTTTTGTGCGATGAGGGTATTGCTGACTGGCCAGCATTTATTGCCTGTCTCTAGGCTGCCCTTAACAAGGTGATGGTGAGTTGTCTTCTTGAATGCTGCAGTCCACCTGCTGTGGGTTGACCCACAATGCCATTCGTGAGGGAATTCCAAGATTTTGACCTAGTGACAGTAATGGAACAGTGATATATTTCCAAGTCAGATGTTGAGTGGCTTGGAGGGGAACTTAAAGGTGCTAGTATTCCCACATGTCTGCTACCCCTTGTTCTCCTAGATGGACGATGCTGATAGAGTATCTTTGGTGAATTTTTGCAGTGCATCTTGTAGATGGTACACACTGCTGCTACTTAGCGTGGGTAGTGGAGGGAGTGGATGCAGTTCTAATCAAGTAGGCTGCTTTGTCCCAGATGTCCCTTCTTGAGTGTTGCTGGAATTGCACTCACCTAGACAAATGGGGACTATTCCATCACACTCCTGACTTGGCCAAAATAGATGGTGAGAGAAAATGAGGATTGCAGATGCTGGACAATCAGTCAAAAATTGTGACACTGGGAAAGCACAGCAGGTCAGACACTATCCGAGGAGCAGGAGAGTCGATGTTTCGGGCATAAGCCCTTCCTGATAAAGTGTAAGTCCAGCTTTGAAAAGCAAGTTGCTTGTCCAAACTTCTCAATACAGTTCTGATGAAGGGCTAATGCCTGAAAAGTGCTGCATTTTTCGACCCTTGAAAATAGTGGACAGGCTTGTTACCGGGAATGGAGGGTTTGAATTATAAGGAAAGGCTGGAAATGTTGGGATTTTTTTCACTGGACTGTAGGAGGTTGAGGGCTGACTTTATAGATCATGGGGCATAGGTAAGGTGAATTGGTTACACTACTTGACTTTAAGCAAAACACACTCTTACTCTACAGTTAAAAACAAACAAAAGAAAGAGGACTGAATATTATTTTAACTCTCGTGAAAAACTTAATAGAATAATAGATTATTTAACTACTAAACAGCTACTGTTCCAACATAGGAACATTCCATAAACACATCCTTGGTAAAGACAAATTTAGTAACATAGATTGTCTCACAAGCAATGTTTCTCCAATCCAGGAGAAAGAACATCAAGAGAAAATTCTGGCAGAGAGAAAAAGAGAGAGAGAATTTGAGTGTTTTATTGTAAAAGGGAGAGCTGTACAGCAGCTTGAAAACCCCAACAACTATTGAAACCTGAACTAAACTCCTGGTTCTGTAGGAGCCTGATTCCACCCGTTCATGCTGCTTTTATTTTTTCAACATGAAAAAATAACCAAGACTTTACCAGCTGTTTACTTTATTGGCTTGGAACAGATTGGTCGGGATCTCTGTCCCAATCTCTCTTCATAAAAGAACCAGAACAAAATACACCTCTTAAAACTAATATTGTTACAACTTTCCCCTTAAAAACAAATGATCCATCAATATACAAAGACGGTTTCTTTTTTAAAACCCTTTAGTCTTAATCTAACAGTACACTATAACACATATATGTTACATTGACTTTAATCATGTAAACATTCACTATTATAATCTATTTCAATCTGTTTCTTCTGCCACCAAACATCTTCATCATCCCTTATCAGAGCCATGACAATGCGTTGACAATTATATTCTCTCCTCCTGTTACATGTAAAATTTTAAAATTAAATGGCTGTTATAATAAATTCCATCTAAACCATCTGGTATTTTTATCTTTACACTTTTCCAAAAACATTAAGGGGTTATGATCAGTACATACAATTGTCTCAGATACATTACTGGCAACATAAATATTGAAATACTGCAATGCCAACACCAAACACAAGGTCTCCTTCTCAATTGTGGAATACTTTTGTTGAATATTCTTTCAGAAAATACCCAATAGATCTGTGTATGTTCTCACTGCCTTCTTGTTAGAGGACAGCACTGACATCGACACTTGCATCGATAACCACCAAATGGCTTTTTGTAACCAAGTGTGGCTAATGCTAGGGCACTGGGTAACACAGCTTTCAGGCTCTCAGAAGCCTTCTGACATACCAGAACATTTCTTCACTCCTTCAACACGTCAGTGAAGCAACTACACTGCTAAAATTTCATACAGAATTTCAATAAAAACTACCATGTCCCAGAAATCGTTGTTCTTCCCTCTTTGTTGATGATATGGGAAACATCCCATGAGTCCATTCGTCTATGTCCAATGATATGGCATAGGAGCATGACTTGGGCTGTTGCAAACTCATTCTTAGCCAGGTTTACCACCAAGCTGGCCTTCTGAAGTCGATTGAACAATTCGGATAGATGCTCCAAATGTTCCTTCCACGTGTGACCAAAAATAATCAGATTATCTATGTATGCCACACAATTGGGTAGTCCCGAAATGACTTTATTGCTTAGTCTTGGAAATGTAGCTGGTGCATTTTCATACTTAAAGGCATTACTTTAAACATTAAAGGCATATCTTTAAACATTAATGTCCACTCAGTGCCATGAAATCAGAAATGTTCTTTGCTCTATCGGATAAAGATACCTGCCAGTATCTTTTGGTCAGTCCGGCTTTGAAAAATAAGTTGCTTGTCCAATCTTCTCAACACAGTCTTCAAGCCATAGAATAGGGTATAAATCAGATTTCATAACTGCGTTGACTTTGTGGATACCAATACATAGGTGTTGGGTAACCACCTGGTTTTGGCACCGTCAATATGGGTAAACTCCATTCACTGCAACTGACTTTGAATATATCTCATTTGAGCATGTTTTCAATCTCTTTCTGAACCTGTTCCAACTTTAGAGGATTAAGTCTATAAGGATGTTGCTCTTTGGAACTGGAGCTCCTATATCTCCATTATACATAATCATGTTAGTACTTCCCAGTTTATTTCCACATATCTGTTCATGTGATTGCTCTTACTCTTTCAGATCATTTCAATTTTCTTCTAGAAGGTAACTTAATATTTTATCCCAATTTTTGAGAAGTTACTCATTACCCAATTTAATTTGAGGAATATCAAAATCAAATTTATCTGGATTTGGTTCTTTGCTCTGAGTTGTAACCAGCACTAAATTCTCCTTTTACTTTCCTTCCCTAACAAAAGACCACTTGAGTATATTCAAATGACAATCATTGTGTGTTTATCTTCTATCTGGCCATTCTTGTCAAATAATTCACCCCACTGAATTTCTTTTTGATTTGATAAGGCCCATTAAACCTTGATTTTAAGGGTTCACCTACCACTGGTAGTAATATTAATAATTTACCTCCTCTAGCGAAATTATGATTTATTGATTTCTTGTCTGCTTCCTGTTTCATAACCATGCTGTGCTACATTCTGCTGCTGTCTAGCCAACTCAACTACTCTTTTTAATCTCTCTCAAAAAATTGACATGTAGACCAAATATGTTGTCTCTGTATACTGATTTACCATTTTTTCCGAAATTAATTTCAGTGGTCCTCTCACCTCATGTCCGAAAACTAATTCAAAAGGTGTATCCCGAATTGCAAAAAGTACAAATGAATTCTTTTATCCCAGTCCTCTGGATAGCCCTAACTATGAGCCCTTAATATGGTCTTTCAGGTTTGATGCTGCCATTCTAGTGCTCCTTGTGATTCTAGACGTGCGCAGTTGATTTAATTGTTTTATTCCTAAACTATCCATAACTTCTTTGAATAACTTTGATGTAAAATTTGACCCTTGATCTGATTTTATTTCTGTGGGTAGTCCGTACCTAGTAAACATTTGAGTAACTCTTTGACAGTTCTTCAATGTAGTGGAATGGTCTCTGGAAATCTGTAGACACATACATAATGGCCAATAAATATTGATTCCCACATAAGGTTGAGGGAGGTTAATATTAAAAGGAGGACGTTCTGAAAAGTTTGAGAAATGTAAGGATAGAAAGGTCCCCTGGACCAGGCAGGATATACCCAAGGTTACTACAGAAAGCGAGGGAAGAGATTGCTTCACCTTTGCCAATGATTTTTGCATCCTCACTGTCCCCTGGCGTAGTCTCAGATGATTGGAGGGAGGCAAATGTTCAAGAAAGGGAATAGGGATAATCCTGGGAATTACAGAACAGTCAGTCTTACGTCTGTGGTGGGCAAAGTATTGGAGAGGATTCTGACAGACAGGATTCATGATTACTTGGAAGACCGTAGTTTGATTAGAGATAAGCCAGCATAGCTTTGTGGGGGGCATGGCTCACAAACATTATTGAATTTTTTGTGGATTTGATTAAACAAATTGATGAAGGTAGAGCAGTGGATGTAGTGTACATGGATTTTAGCAAGGTGCTTGATAAGATTACCCATGGAGGCTCATTCAGAAAGTAAGGAGGCATGGAAGGAAACCTGTCTGTTTGGATACAGAATTGGCTGTCCCATAGAAGACAGAGGGTGGTGGTAGATGGAAAGTATTCAGCCTAGAGCTTGGTGACCAGTGGTGTTCCACAAGGATCGGTTTTGGGACCTCTGCTCTTTGTGATTTTTATAAACGACTTGGATGAGGAAGTAGAAGGGTGGTTTAGTAAGTTTACTTACGACACGGAGGTTGGTGGAATGGTGGATGGTGTGGATGGCTGTTGTAGGTTGCAATGGGACGTTGACAGGATGCAGAACACATTTAACAAATACTCACCATCCAAGCTCTTAACACTCTGGAAGTCCCAGTCTATGTTTTGAAAGTTAAAATCCCCTACTATTACAACTTTATTATTCTTACAGTTATCTGAGATCTCTTGACATATTTGCTCCTCAATTTCCTGCTGACTATTGGGGCCTTTGCTACAATCCCACGAAGGTGATCATCCCATTCTTGTTTTGGAGTTCCACCCATACAGTATCACAGGATGGCCTCTCAGAAGTATTCTCTTTAAGTACAGCAGTAATGTTTTTATTAATCAAAAATACCACTCACCCTCCTCTCTTGTGTCCCTTTCTATCCTCACTATATTACCTATACCTCAGAACATTGAGCTGCCAGTCCAGTCCCTCTCTCAGCCACATTTCTGTAATAACTATGATGTCCCAGTCCCATGTTCCCATACATGCCCTGAGTTCATCTGCCTTAATTGTAAGACCTGTTGCATTGAAACAAATGCAGTTTAATTCATCAGAGTTGCCTCGTTTTCTGACTTGATTTTGCCTGCCTTTTTAAATTAACTTGCTAGTTTTTTAGTTCAGAACCATTCTCATCTTCCTTTCTATTTTCACTACTCCTTAGGATCCTCACCCACTAGTTTAAAGACTCTTGAATAACACTAGCAAAGCTCCCTACCAGGATATTAATCCCTCTCCATGTTCAGGTGAAACCGATTCCTTTTGAACAGGTCTTTTCTATCTCAGAAGAGATGCCAATGATCTAAAAGTCTGAATCCTTGCCCACTGCACTGTCTCATTAGCCCTATTTTATTATTTCTACTCTCATTAACACGTGGCAGTACGAATAATCCTCAGATTGAGGTTCTGCTTTTTAAATTCCTACCTTACTTCCAGTATTCACTCTGCAAAGCCTCAACCCTTTCTCTCACTATGTCATTCTTACCAATGTGCACAGCAATGTCCAGCTTCTCACTCTCTCCTTTAACATTATCCTGCAACTGCAATGAGATGTCCTGAACCCTGTCACCAGGGAGGCAAATTCTCGGTCATAGTGACAGGATCACCTGGCTAAGCCCCTGACAAGAGAGTCGCCCCTAACAATTACTCTTTAGAAATGTGACAAACTATGCTTAACAGATGATACATTGTTAGTGCCCAAGATCTGGCTACCAGTTCTGTTTTCTTCTTAGAGATTATAAAATTCGTAAAATTGTGGTGACCCTAAATCTCTTCTGAGTGGTGAGCTAAGAAGCTTTATTAGTGGCTGTCTTAACATTCTCTACAAACCTGCTAGAAAGAAAACAGTAATGTCGGGCTGCAGTGGTTAAAGCTGCTTTGAAAGGTACTACAGGCTTTTGAAATGGAATTCCTGTAGTTGTCACTTTCTCCATGGTAGACCATAGAGCTGCTGTCATATGCACTCATTATGAAAGTTGTGAAATACTCTATACTGTCAGCATATCCTTTAGTAATTGCAGCAATATTGTCTGCTTAGGAGACATTTTCTTGAACAAGCAGGTACTCTGAGCTCCACACTATTCCAATAGAAAATTGATGTGTACTCAGCTTCTGAAAAATTGATTCATCTTCCTGCTTCAAGAGTGCACTCTCCTCAAAACCACTGGCAAATATCAGACAGCTTAGTTATTCCCAGCCGGTTTTTTGTCAATTTGAATAATCGGCAGTGTCAACTTAGATATAGCAGTTCCCTTCTCCCTCTCCATTGCTGTTTGTGCACAAAGAACAAAGAAAATTTATAGCCCAGGAACAGGCCCGTCGGTCCTCCAAGCCTGAACCGATCCAAATTCACTGTCTAAACCTATCGCCCAATTTCTAAGCATCTGTATCCCTCTGCTCCCCACCTACTCATGCATCTGTCCAGATGCATCTGTCCACGCGCATTTTAAATGAATCTACTGTGCCTGCCTCTACTACCGCTACTGGCAACGCATTCCAGGCACCTACCACCCTCTGTGTAAAGTACTCGCCCTTCAACTTTTCACCTCTCAGCTTGAAAATGTGACCTCTCATTATTGAATCCTTCACCCTGGGAAAAAGCTTCTCTATCTACTCTGTTTATACACTTCCTGATTTTGTAGACCTCAAGCTGGTCCCTCCAATCTTGTTTTTTTCTAATGAAAACAATCATAACCTACTCAACTTCTCTTCATAGCTAGGAACTTCCATACCAGGCAACATCCTCGTAAACCTTCTCTGTACCCTCTCCAAAGTGTCCACATCCTTTTGGTAATGTGGCGACCAGAACTGTACACAGTATTTTAAATGCGGCCGAACCAATGGCATGTACAAATTTAAATGACCTGCCAGCTCTTATACTCAATACACCATCCAATGAAGGTAAGCATACCATATGTCTTCTTGACCACTCTATCCACCTGTGCATAAATCTATAGAATAATTGAAGTTAGAGTTAGGATACTTTCTAAGTAATAACTTGACGCACATGCTCCTATCTACAAGACAGCAAGAATAAACACTCTTGCCTGCTTTGGTTCCATTGGGTGAATTCATGAATAGGGTGAGAAAGAAAAAGTACAAAACAGTGGAAACAATCTCTGAGCTGAGACCAGGCCACCTGATCCCTCCACCTGCCCACATTTCAGTAGCTCTTTTTTTTCTCAGATGTTTTGGCTTCTTGTTCTGAATGACAGGCTGGTCACAACGATGACAGCAACAACTCAAGCAGGCTGCAAACATGGCCCCTTTAGCTCTGGTCAAAAGAATACTGCTCATATAAGTGATTGTTTGTTTGATGGTGAAATGCTATCTTAAAAATTGAAAGGGCTGGTTTTCGCACATCCAAAGCTGCAGTACAATTCTGGTGTTTCTTCTGGTTACACATCAACCTTTCTGAAATTTGTCATACAAAGCATTTCAAAAATCCACTTATTCCAACTACATAAGCTGTTTATCGTGAACAGCCTAATGTTTACAGCAGTGGCTGCTGTAATCAAGGGCTTCATATTGATCCACAAAAGAAATGGCAACGAGAAGACCACCTGGTCTGTCCAGGGGCCAGATCAATAAAGCAAACCAGCAAGAAAAATTGGGTGACTTGTCAGATTTATCCATTTAAAGATGTGAACAAACTGAAATGGGCACACGTCTCCCATCATGAGAAAGCATTTTCAGTTTTCGTTCACTTTATTTGTGCATCTTTTGAGTTGAGAGCTTTTTCTTAAACCTGTTGGTACAGGTTTCTCTCAGCATAGGTGTAGGATTATTTCTGGTTCTAAGGCTGTTTCCCTTTGCCTCAGAACTCAAATATATTGTTCACATTTAATCTACTGACAGAAACAAAAGAAATGTCAAATCTAACTATTCTACATTATTACAAAATTTAATTTTCAAATGAAAGACTTATTTTGAAAACAAAATAATTCTGTGTGTTTGCCGCCTATTCTTTTCCGATGAGTGATGTTCTCAACACAGACCTAAGGCTAACTTTTCTTGGGTCGGCTCTGGTTATTTAAAGATGAAGGGAATGGACACATTTAATTTGCTGACTTTTTAACAATTGTGACCTTTAACACTGCTTTGACAATAATAGAAAACGTCAACAGTAATAATTTAACTTCAAACAATTCAGACCGGTTAGGGCAAAATACATTTCTGTACACAGTATAACAAAAAAGACTATTATTTTTTGAAGAATGCATGAACTGGGGTTGATAAATAAAATATCATTTTTAACTATGCTCTTTTAATAAAAGAAAATGTGGAGAAGGGTAAAATTAGTCTACATACATAATGCCTAATAGATTCAAGATAAATCAAGAGCCATTGTTCAGCTTTTCTAGTGTCTTGACAATTATTTCCAAAATTATTAATTTCAAACTGAGTTAAAGCAAAAGTGAAACAAAGTAAACATCTTCAGGGTCTGAAATAGGATTTTGTGTACTTCAATGGAAAGAAGATTGGCATCCAATTATTCACTGCAATCAATTTGATGCAAACAACCTAAAAGTTGCTGGCATAGGCAATTTCAACATGGTGTACGAATATAAACCTCTGGAAATTTGCACATTATCAAAACGTTTTCAACTTCCCAGAATCTGGATTCTTTTTCCATTTTCTTGACAAAAGAATTTCTGAACTGATGTAGAAGTACTGTCCCCTTATATTTTATTTCATGAGCCACAGGTTAAGAATCATTGAGTTTTGATATGTTCCTGATTGTTATATTCAGCCCAGTGTAATCATACTTGTTCTGCATCTGTTGTCTTGCTGAGTTGAGGCACTGAAATAGAAGGCAATAATATAATAAAACAAAGAACTGTGAATGCTGGAGATTGGAAAGAGACAAAAAAGAGGAATTGCTAGAGAAACTCTGTGTGTCTGGCAGTATCTGTGGAGAAAAACAGAGTTACTGGATCTGAAGATGGATCACTGGACTTTGAATATTAACTCTGTTTTCTATCTACAGGTGCTGCCAGAATTGCTAAGTTTCTCCAACAATTTCTGTTGCTATTGTTCAGAAAATAATGTTACCAATACCTTGTTCTCGCAATCATCTAGTAATGCACCAGTGCAAAGTGATGCAACCCTTTGAATATGTATGCTTGAGGCTATTTTATTATACTACTAGTTGTACCATTTTTTAAAAATGATAACTGTATCCCAGTACTAAAACATAAAGTCTGAATATACAAAGGAGCTCACCAGTTAAGCATCAAAGAATGAAAAGGAGAAACTAAAGATTTGGAGAAGAGCTCTTAAATAATATCTACTTAATCTTTAAAATTAAAATTTGCCACATATTTTAACTTTTGTAATAATAAAAAATAGTTTGATTTGACTTTTTTTGTTTCTGTGGGTAGATTAAACATGAGCAATGGATTTGAGTTCTGAAAGGAAGCAAACCTAGAACCGGAAACAGAAAATCCTGCATTTATACTGAGGGAAAGATTTTGTAAACAGGTTTAAACCAAAGCTCTAAACTCAAATGACTCAAAAGATGTCTAATTTGCACAAACAAAGTGCTTATCAGTGAAGGAAAACTGAAGATGTGCTCTCATGCTGAGAGAAGTATGCCTATTTCAGTTTGTTCACATTATTAAATAGATAAAGAGTCTGACAAAGTCAGCCAGTTCTTCTTACAAGTTTAGATTCAGTGCTGTTATTCTCATTAATATGACAGCAGACAGTAACAGGAAAAGCTCTTTCCAAAATAAATGTTCCTTTCTGCTCTCTTTGTGCCTTTAATACAGTTTCCGACAAGCTTTGAGAATTGAATTTGCAAAATATTATTAACAAAGACCCCAGCACTACAAATGAATTGGGTGACATAATGGTGTTGATGCCTAATAGTTTGCTTTCAGACCTTTCCATCTCCATGCCTTGACAGTTGTTTGCTAACATGATTTTTAAATGAAACATCCAGGTGCTAAAGATGTGAAACAAGTAAAAACAAACTGCTGGAGAAACTCAGCAGGTCTGGTAGTATCTATGGAGAGAAAACAGAATTAACGTTTCAAGTCTAGTTCTGAAGAAGAGTCATGTCTACTCCCCTAAAGACAAATACTGGCCGACCTCTTTTCTCCTTCCCTTCCTTTGCATCTGAGCCACCCAGGGTGCCATTGACTTGCAATTGCAATCCTCTGAGGATTTATCACATTTACTAGTATCCAAAGCAGAAAACCAACTTGTGACATTACCTCAGGGATTCCTGCACCACCTGACTGGTCCTCTTGGACTGCTTAGCAATCATCCATTCCTATTCTTCCTGCACATCCCTAACCACATTCCCAAATGTGTTATCACTGTAATCCTCTGTTTCATGCACAACAGTCCTTTGAAGGTTCTGAAACCTGGAGCTCAAACATGTGCAGATGGTGACACTTCCTGCAGATGTACTTGTCTCAAATACATGGTGCACTAAGGACTTCCCACCTTCCACAACTGTATTTTCCACTGAGCCAAACTGTCCTGCCAGATTTTATCTGTGCCAATCATTTATCACAAGTAGAATTGCTTACCAGTTACTCAAAAACAGTTCCTTCTGCTGCACCAAGTGCTAGTTGATGAAAAAATAAAATATAAAGAAAACCTCCTCCCACTTCACTTAAATGACTATTCACCAAGCTTACTTTGTTTAAAGTCCACTTGCAAGCTACATAGACACCTTTGTATTTGTACATTTTGTTGCAATAGTGCAAGAACTTATCAAACTGGTGTACCTAATTAGCTAATCAGCTACTTCCCAGTGGAGCTTGTATACCAATCTAAGGCTGGAAGAAAGTTAATTTACTTACTTTATTCCTCAGTCCAGGATATTAATAGTTAAGAGCACTATACAGTCCACACTTTTTGAAATACATTGCTATTAAATAACTTACTATGCACTAAAATCAGTCTGCTTGAAAATTGCCACTCCATCCTGATCTAAGACTCTCAGAATACTATTTGTTCAAATAACATCACTCTCTTCCATTACAATATGGAGACAGACAGCCAAATTAAATCAGCCTTCCTACCTCTGTGTTCACTAAACCTCACAATAAAAACTTCAAAAACCCTCAAAATTGATCCCAAATGTTTCCTAATCAAACTTTTTGACTGACCAATCCTGGGCTCTGTGAATAATCAATTAAATAACTTCTAAATAAAGTCAGGCAGGGATGCTTTCAAACCTTCATGCCATTGAATCACAGTCAAACCACTTCTCCCAGAAACACAGTCCAAAAACCCAGTTCAAACTCTTTAGCCCCTTCTTCTGTTTGACCATTATTTTCTCTCCCAGACTTGCTGGCACCATTTCTAGGAGTTGCTCACATTACTGACCAAATATCTGCTATCTGGTTAAACATCACGCAAGAAAGACAGCATTACATACAAGACATGTGGAGAATATTTACAGTTCAAGGTGCGAGGAAATCAACTCATTGCCCTGATGCAGCCAAGGAGATTTTGGTCCTTCTTTGTGAACTGTGGTCCACAGGTGAGACTTTAAATGTTTACTGCAATTACTTCTGCTTCAATGAGATGACAATCTTCAACTGCAATGATCAGTGATTGCTTCTGACCAGAATTTGTATCCCATATAGCTGGAGAAAGTGTGAGGTTATGCACTTTGGGAGCAAGAATAGAGTTATAGACTATTTACTAAATGAGGAAAGGCTTTGGAAATTTGAAGACCAAAGGAACTTAGGAATTCCAGTTCAGGAATCTCTTAAAGTTAACATGCAGGTTCAGTTGGCAATTAGGATGGCAAATGCAATGTTACCATTCATTTTGAGAAGGCTAAAATACATGAAGAGAGATGTATTGCTGAGGCTGTTTAAGACTCTGGTAATATCACATTTAGAATACTGTGAGCACTTTCTAAGGAAGGTCTTGGAGGGGATCCAGCAGAGGATTACAAGAATGAACCTGGAGGTGACAGGGTTTGCCATATGAGGAGCAGTTGAGGATTCTTGGTCAGTACTTGATGGAGTTTAGAAGGATAAGGAGGAATCTCATTGAAATTTACAGAATACTGAGAGGCCTGGATAGACTGGATGTGGAGAAGATGGTTCCACTAGTCGTTGAGACTAGGACCTGAGGGCACAGCTTCAGTAAAGGGACTGAGATAAGGAAGAATTTCTTCAGCCAGAAAGTGATGACTCTGTGGAACTCATTGCCATGGAAGGTTATGGAGGCCAAATCATTGAAGGTGTTTAAGGCAGAGATAGATAGATTCTTGATTAATAAGGGGATCAGGAGCATGAGATTGAGAAACATATCAAATATGATTGAATGGTGAAACAGTCTTGAAGGACTGAATGGCCTAACTCCACTCCTATAGCTTATGGTCTGATGGAAACTGCAAGAATTGCACATGTTGGTTACAGGTGTCTTCAAACTGTATTGTGTAAGTGCCTGATAATGCAATTATCCCCTGAAGACCTCATGTTTCTCAAAAGTAGGACCTGTCTGCTCAGACAGAAAAAGATTACTTACTTTGCCTATTCTTGTTTTATTTTCATTCTACATTAACAATTCATATAAAGGTGGAAGGTCACACAGGTTATGGTTGACAGAGCAAGTCACAGACCCATCCTGGTAATCAAGGAGTTCTCCCAGACTTCTGTGTTTCTTCCTTCTTGGCCTTGACCGTCCTCCACATCAGTACTGAGCTTCCAAACGTTCCCACACAACTCTTTTGGTCAATTACGTCTTTATTCCCAACAATACCCCTGAGACTCAGCTGTAATTGTGACAATATCAGGCTGGACTGCTCCCTACTATTTGCCCCTCAATCCACATCAAAATCAGGGTGACACTCAATGTCTTCTCCTCCCATCGACTGTGGCCCGCTCTGCAATAATACAGACTCTGACTACCTCACATGGCTGACTGAGATCAGCTGCTACCATGACTGACTTTGGTGGGACCAGTGACTGATGAGAATCCCCTGGAAAGAAGATTGCTCCACCTAGACTTGGAGACGTAACCATTCGGTTGAAACGCATGCAATATCTTTACCACATAGGCTGCTGGGCACATGATGCAGGTGTGACACTGACATAGCATAGTGTCATATAACAACAGGTTCATTCCCCTTGACTGATCACTGCTGACAACCATGACAGTGTGGCTTTGATCTGTAGTAAACACAAGGTAACCACAGAAGTACTGTGAGTCTTTAGGTTCTGAATGACAATTGGTAAAGTGTAAAAAAGGGAAACAAAGACATGGTAAACCATGGTCCAATCCATGAGATGGGTACTTGTCATTGCACACAAATATCACAGCAGGAAATGGTGCCAGTGAATTACAGGGGGGCTTGGGTTCCAGGTGGCCACTGCCCATTGTGCATCCCCTCAAATGGTAGTGATTCCTGGCCAATATGGTGGGCCAGATGACCAAGTGGCAAGCTGGAGCTGCCAGGTACCCACTCGAACTTTCAATATTGGGAATTGTCACTATCTTGTTTCTCTCGGTCGCTTCGGGTAACAGGAAACTATAGGTTAATGAAGTGAAATTAATACCAATGGCATGAACATGTCTGCAACTTGGCCTCTTGTTGCTTACTCGCAAAATGCTTTTGGTTGCAGAATCAGACATTTTCTTCATGTCGAGAACCTCATTTTTCCAATCTTATCATATTTTCCTGACTGACTTGTAATTGGCCACATCATTCAAGGTCAGAATGATTCCATCCTACACCTCCATCATAAATTTTTATGTCTAGATTTATTAAAGAGCCTGCCCATAGAAATCTATCACTCTATATTTGCACACTCTTGCTTGTAATCTGGTTCTGTAGCAATGCAGTACCGCATCAGAGGGAAAGTATAATAAGAATGACAAGTTGCAATATAAATGCAAATACATAATTATTTCTAATGGAAACAAAAAGTTGTCAGGAGCAGTTCTTATATATTTTATATATATATATATATATATATATAAAAAACTTGTGTATAAAATTTGTTTACTACCACTTACCAGTTCAGCAATCAATGTGAAGTTTTCTAATAGCTAAAACTCATAGTAAACTTAAGCGGTTATTAATTGGTTATGATGTATTAAAATTGGATTTTTTATTTATTCTTTATGGCTTGTTTATTCTGGTTATTATTCTTCTGCTTCCTCTGCTTATTCCATCTTTTCAAGCATCATTTCTTGAATGGATAGACGATTGCTCTGGTCCTCAGAACTCTTACCAATCCCACACTGGAAACATCTAGTAGGGACTACATGAGAACAGACCAAATTCAAGATCTCTGCAGTTCTTTTCTTCCCTGATTGTCTGCGAGCACTTAATTTAGCGAGGAAATTTGGAATATGGAGCTCAGTGGTCCACCTGGCCAGTCCCAACATCAAAAACTAACATATATCAGTTTCTCATATCTCAAATTGAAACTTTTTATTAGATATTTGTAGCATCATAGAGTCAACAGACTCTATAGTCCAACTCATCTGCGCTGACTAGATATCCCAATCTGACCTAGTCCTATTTGCTAGTATTTGGCCTATATCCCTCTAAACCCTTTCTATTCATATACCCATCCAGATGCCTTTTAAATGTTGTAATTGCACCAGCCTCCACCACATCCTCTGGCAGCTCATTCCATACACACACCACCCTCTGTGTGAAAATGTTATCCCTCAGGTCCTTTTTAAATCTTTTGCCTCTCACCTTAAATCTATGCCCTCTAGTTTTGGACTCCAGTTCCCCCTCCCACTTAGGAAAAAGACTTTGTCTATTCACCCTACCCATGCCTCTCCATCTTTTTATTAATCTCTATATGGTTACCCCTCGGTTTCCAATGATCCAGGAAAATAGGCTCCAGTCTGTTCAGGCTTTCCCTGTAGCTCAAATCCTCCATTTCCAGCGACATCTTTGTAAATCTTTTCTCCAACCTCTCAAGTTAAATAATGTCCTTCCAAGAATTGTACGCAGTCTGGATTGGTCTTCAATTTCTTTGCAGCCCATTCCATATATTTTTCACCACCAATTTAATATCTTTCAATTTGAATAGTCTGTATTAAAAGACTATGCTGAGAAGCAGTTTCACATTTATTCAGACTATCATTAGGTATGAAGTATGGGTTGACACTTGCATTGTCCCACATGGCAGTGCTGTGAGTTGGTGAACCAATGAAGCAGCTCAAACACTTCCCTCTGTAAATGCCAAGCTGATAGGTAGCTTTTTGTTCGACGTTTGTAGACTTCACCTAACTTTAGTTTGATTATCCACTTTTAAAAATAAAATTTGTGCTTGTTTGAGAATTATTTTTATTGGAAAAAAACAGTCATTATTTCTGCTACATCTACTACACAACAAAAATGTGTACAATTTAGTATGTAAGTTTGTTCGCTGAGCTGGAAGATTTGTTCTCAGATGTTTCATCACCATGCTAGCTCACGTCATCAGTGATCCTCTGATAAGACGCTGGTGTTCTGTCCCATTTTCTATTTATGGGTCTTGATCTGTTGTGGTGGGTGACATCACTTCCAGTTCTTTTTCTGAGCAATTGGTAAATAGAATCCAAATTGATGTGTTTGTTAACGGAGTTCCAGTTTGAATGCTAAGCCTCTAGGAATTCCCGTGTATATCTTTTTTTAGTCTTTCCCAGAATGGATATATTGTCCCAGCTGAACTGATCCCTCTTTGTCTGTGTGTACAGATACTAGTGATAGTTGTTCATGTCTTTTGGTGGTTGGTTGGTGTTCTTGTATCCTTGTGGCTAGTTTCTTGCCAGTCTGTCTGATGTAAAGTTTGTTGCAATCTTTGCAGGATAGTTTGTATGTGATGGTTGTTCTGCTGGTTGTTGGTAATGCATACAAAGGACCCGACTCCACAGCTAGAAAACTGCATGTCAGCATCCCTGAAGAAACTACACAAAACAGGTGAAATTAACAAGACAGACCTCCAGTGAGCAGAAGCAGAAACAGTTATGCAGAGGTTAGAATGAACAGCCCTTCCCATGATCCAGCCCAAGGTTTGGGTCCGCTATGTGGATGACATCTTTGTCATCACAAAATGCAAGAAATTAGAAGATACCCCCAAACAATGAACAAAATCCCTTACTGGTGTGAAGCTCACCAAAGGGGTAGAGAACAACAACAGATTCCCCTTCCGAGACATCACAGCAGAATGAAAAACCAATGGAAAGCTGCAGACCAGCACCTTCAGGAAAGCCACACACACTGGCCAGATACTCAACTACAGGAGCAATCATCACAACACCCACAAATTGAGCTGCATCAGGACATTATTTAAATGAACCACAACACAGTGCAGCACCCAGGAATTACGAGAAGCCGTGGTAAAACACCTACACAATGTGTTCAGGAATAATGGGTACTCGATAAGTGCAGTCCGCCAATTCCTACATGATAGACCTAAACAAGAAGACACAACATGCCCAGAGACTGTAGCCACCCTGCCAGACATTAAAGACATCTGGTGGTGATGACTAGGCTACTCTGACCCCTAGGCGTCATGGTAGCCCACAAACATATCACCACTCTGAAACAGCACCGGCAGAACACAACTACATGACGGCTGGAGGAGGAGCGCCTCATCTTCCGCCTGGGAACCCTCCAACCACAAGGTATGAATTCAGATTTCTCCAGTTTCCTCATTTCCCCTCCCCCCACCTTGTCTCAGTCGGTTCCCTCAACTCAGCACCGCCCTCCTAACCTGCAATCCTCCTCCTGACCTCTCCGCCCCCACCCCACTCCGGCCTATCACCCTCACCTTGACCTCCTTCCACCTATCCCACCTCCATCGCCCCTCCCCCTAGTCCCTCCTCCCTACCTTTTATCTTAGCCTGCTTGGCTCTCTCTCTCTTATTCCTGATGAAGGGCTTATGCTCGAAACGTTGAATTCTCTATTCCTGAGATGCTGCCTGGCCTGCTGTGCTTTGACCAGCAACACATTTGCAGCTGTGATCTCCAGCATCTGCAGACCTCATTTTTTACTACCTGATGAATTTAAAGCATCCTGTACCACCAACCAGCAGAACAAGCATCATACTTGATTTACCCTGCAAGGACTGCAACAAACATTACATTGGACAGACGGGCAGGAAGCTAGCCACCAGGATACATGAGCACCAACTAGCCACCAAAAGGCATGACCAACTATCACTAGTAACCATATACACAGATGAAGAGGGACGCCATTTCAACTGGGACAATGCATCCATCCTGGGAAAGGCTAAACAAAGACATGCACTGGAGTTCCTAGAAGCCTGGCATTTAAACTGGAATTCCATTCACAAATAAATCAATTTGGATCCCATTTACTAACCTCTCGAAAAAGAACCAGAAATGATATCACCCACCACAACTGACCAAGACAGATAAATAGCAAGCGGGACAGAACACCAGCGCTTTGTCGGAGGCTCACTGATGATGTTACCTAGCATGATGATGAAACATCGGAGAACAAATCCACCAGCTCAGCGAACAAACTTACAACCTGATCCACAACCTGAGCTACAAATCTTCTCTGAGTACAATTCAAATGAAAGGGCATTGAAACTTCATGAGATGTTCAATATTAACGTATTGATTGAGATGTCAAACATTGTTATCTAGGTTCACTTTTCCATGTGCATGCATGTCAGAAATCATTATATCCTTCATAATAACAGCAGATACATTTTGACATTGTTGTTATTGATTGCAGATTTTTAGTAGCAATAGGCCAGTCAATCAGTCTGGAAAAAAAACATGGGTGGCATCTAAGCATGCCATGTTTCTTATTGATTCTGTTTCTGTTATTAGTTGTATCTATTTTAGTGATGGTATATAGTGTGGTCCCCGAGTCCAATGTGGTGATTGTTTTTAACCTCTCTATCAGCGCATAGATGCAACTAATCCCTTATTCCTTGATCTAATCCTTTACTCTGACAGCGAGTGCATAAAACACAAGTCAAAAGCATTAAAGTTCAGTTGTTTCTAGCATCATTGCTTGCTCTAACCTTCACTTCTTCTCATCCTCAACAACAGCTGCCAATTCAATACAGGTAACTGAGAGCAACTGCTGTGTAGTTAGGAATGACATGGACTAGCCCCATGTTATGCAGAGAATAAGAGAGTCACACAGAGATAGTAAATGGTATTTGTTAGCTTTGTCTGGTAGTTGATATTTTGATGCCCAGCTCTCGCTAAACAATTTAAAAATAGGATGTTAGGCGAGCAGACTGAAAAAAGAACAGCAGATTTTGTACTTCAAATGTTGAAATGAATAACAAGGAGGATCAGAAATGACCAAATTAACAGAGCAGGGTCAGTGGACTCAAAATGTGAACTCTGCTTTCCCTACACAGCTACTGCCAGACCTGTTTCTCCAAACATTTCTATTTTACTTGGAGTTGCAACTCTCTTTAGGTCTGGATGATATTGGCTCAGGTAACAAACATCCTATTGCAGGCTTATTAGAGTCAGTTGGTACAAATATCTTTATTTATAGTGTAAGCATTTGAGTGGAAAAGGGCAGTAGCAATCCTTACACACACAGCAAAAGTGATGTTTGGGAGTAAGGTTGATGTTAAAGATTGTTTCGGAGCCAATGAAAAGAAGGATGAGACAGGACATTGCAGTGATGCCTGACAAGAACTAGTTGTTGAGATAAAGCATTTTAAATTAAATGGGTTTATTGCAACACTAAGGTAGAAGAGGGCGGAATTCAGACAGGTACATTAAATGTTCAGACCTATTATCCCATAGCAACATTTCAAGGTTATTTTCTGCTCTTTCATGACAAGGTAACCTGTATAATGATGTGAAAGCACAAATGTAACATTGTTAAATTGTTGTTTCCACAAAGCATATTATAGTTTGAAATTGTTCGTCTGACCTTCAGTATGACATTAGAAAAATAATTAAGTTTCTAAATCTAATTTTCTTGGGGGAGGGGAAGCTGAAGAAATGTAGGAATAAATACATTATAATTGTGTTTTAAAATTACAAACTGTGATATTTAATCTTATAATAAATTTGAACTCTCTGCTCAGCACTTGTCACTCAGCATGTTTGTCAAACAGTTACTTTCTACTGCTATGTTTAATAAAATATATCTTGACATGTTGCTGATTGGCATTTGATGAATATCTAATGTTTTAAAAATCAATCCAAAGCCACAGGAGACCAAAGAATCCTTACAATCTGTTTAAGGGTGAATATGGTTCCCACTATTTTTATTACAAACTAATTAAAAGGTAATGAATGTTGGGCAATTCATTCTCCAATCTGGGAGAAACTGCCCACAAAATTGTGTTCACTTTTAGAGGTTTTCTTTTATTCCATTTTCCACTCAAACAATTGCACAGTGCCGAAAATAAAACCTTCCATGAACCAATGATCAGGGCAGCTTTTGTTTTAGAAAAGGCAAGGAGTAACATCTTATTTTGATATATTAAATAATGTCAAGCTGGCATAATCTAATTCACTTTTAAATATGGTATATTAATAAATCACAAAAGAGAGTTGGCATCAGTATATCTGGTTCACTGACTGTACATAAGTTGGTTTTGATTCACTGACATTTTTTTTTATATAAAAAAGAATTAAAATGAATCATTTACTAGCTCTCTCAGTACAGTTGTTAGTGGTGGCTGGGTGTCTAACAGGTATTCCAGGCAGCTTACCAGTCTGAAATCCTGTGGGGACTGGTTAAGGATTAAGTCAAGATGGTGCAGAGTGAGCTGGAGGGGCTGATGATTATCTATGAGTCTTCTTCTCTCACCCTGGATTTCACTTTCCACTCCACTGTGGTGATGATTGGTGGGAGATGACAGTTTGTTAACCCCACATCCTAGAGCAAAGCCTGATTTCTACTTGTTCCTGATTTTCCTTCCATTGGGTCTAGACCTCACTCTGTTGGGTCACGTGGTGTTTGGTGTACAATGACCACCCTATGTTAAAGGTAATCTTCCACAACAAACCCAAATAAATTTCAGGTGCTGGAACATCAAGACTCTTATGGACAATCTCAGCATGGACAGACCTGAATGTCACACTGCCATGAATGCTCAGGAACTCCAGCACTATAACACTGAGATCATTGTCCTAAGTGAGAGACAACCAGCAGGAGAAGTCCATCTTTAAGAACAAGGTGACAGTTAGATGTTCTCCTGGACAGACAAACTTGAGGAAGTTGCAATCTCCACTATGTTGACCTTACCATAAGAAACAAACTGGTTAGGCATCTCGTTGAATTCCCCTATGGAGTAAGCGAGTGTCTTACAACCCTACAGCTCACCCTATCAAGAGGCAGTACAACAGTCATCAGTGCCTACACCTCAACCCTAGACACAATGAATAAGACTGAGGAGGCATTCTGCACCAGTCTTGGCCAATCGCTGTTGCACATCCCCAAGGGAGACAAACTAATCCTTGGTGATTTCAATGCCAGAGTTGAGAGGGATACAAATATTTGGAAAGGTTGTTAGGTAAGGAAGGCAGAGGGAAAGCAAACTCCAGCGGAATCCTCCTTCCAATGAACTAAATTCTCTTAGTATGCTGTTTCAATAACACAGGTTGCACTTATATAATAAGAAAACAATAAATTAAAACTTACTTTCTGTGTGTATTTTGAGAGATTATCTTTCAGAATGCTCCTCTTCCTCTCTGCTGATTCTGCTGTTGGGGATGTTTTCTCTAATTCTTCTGTTCTGAATACTTCTCTCTGTTGAATCTGGTGTCAGGGATATTCAGAGCTGAAAATGTGTTGCTGGAAAAGTGCAGCAGGTCAGGCAGCATCCAAGGAGAAGGAGAATCGACGTTTCGGGCATGAGCCCTTCTTCAGGAATGAGGAGAATGTGCCAAGGAGAACTTGGGGGAGGGGCGTTGGAAGTGCGATAGGTGGAAGGAGGTTAAGGTGAGGGTGATAGGCTGGAGTGGGGGTGGGGGCGAAGACGTCAGGAATATTCACTAAATATGCCATGTACTTTTATGAATAGATAGTGTATTTTTCTACAGAGCATGGAGATAACTTCATTCTTTAGATGGCAATTGTCTCTCATGATTGTGCAATTGCAACCCACTCCCCCCATGTTTATATACCGGTGATGACATACTAATTTCTTTACAATTGGATTGGTTCAAGGTTGTCAACACCATCAGATTTAAATTTAGTTGCCTTTCAATCTTTAAGTGCTTGGTTTAAAATAATTGGTTAAATTTGTTAGCGTGGTAAAAATTCTGCTTAGTTGTTTGATACAAAATGTATCAATCTGTGCACCTGCACTTTAACTGCTGTTCAGACATCCACATTAAATCTAAACACCAAAAAGAACATCATCATTTAAAGGGACAATGCAATGTTTTCCACCATTTTACAATTTTACCATTCTTACACACCAACTTTGGACACACAACACTGATGGACCCAAAGACCCTGAGAAGAAAGACCTACTCAGGCGCTGCCTCACAATCAACCTGGCAGTGGCCAACATGTTAGAGCTGCAAAGTTCCCACAATGCCTGGCTCACTATAAAGCTAACTACGTAGCTGCAAGGGGACCAGGAAATACCAAGACCAATTCGACGTGAACAATCAAAAGGACCTTGTAGCATGCAAAAGCAAGGTGTTCCTGAACTGACATCTCCACCAAAACCTGAGTGAGAAGAAACAAGACAATGGGAAACCAAAGGCCAAGGCACACTAGGCCTAGTGACCTAAAGAGTAGAAAGTGGGTGGGAAGTCAGGAGGAAACTCAGTGACTCATAGATGACCATGACATGCATGGCTTTGTCAGTTTAATCAAAGCCATTGCGGTCCGAGTACCCAGGGACAAACTCCACTGAGAGACAAAACCAGAGAATCGCTCATCAAAGACTGAGAGGTAGTCAACACCCACTAGAGACAGTACTTTTAAAGGACCTCCTCAGACAAGACACAGTCTTCGACATGTGCTGTTTACACTATCCCACGCACAATATCAGGCATTATCTCAGCATACGTCCAACCTACTGTGAGGTAAAAAAAAAATCATCCAAAAGCTAAAAAACAAAAAGACCTCCAGCGCAGACGGAATCCTCGTGGAAGGAAGAAAATATGGTGGAGATTTATGACACAAATCCATGATCTCATTGCCTTTATCTGGAATAAAGAGAGCATGCTGTAATTGTGGCCATCTTCAAGAAAAGAGAAAATTCCAACTGTGGAGATTGCAGAGGAATTTTACTACGGTTAACTGCAGGAAAGGCCATTGTGCAAATCTCTTCAACAATCTCCTCCCAGAGGCTTACGAGTTCCTTCTCAAGTCTTATCACATCTTTCACCTGTCAAATGGCATGGTGCACATGATTTTCAGTGTGTGAAAAGTGCAGGGAACAGCACCAACCTCTGTACATGGCCTTCTTTGATCTCACAACGGCTTTGGACTCTGTAAACTGTGAGGAATTATGGAATATCTTGTCAAAGCCTGTGGCCTGCAGAAACTCATCACAATTGTCTGCCCGCTTCACAATGACATGCGAGGAGTGTTCATCACCAACAGATCAACTCCATAGAGTCCAGGGTTTACCAGGCCATTTCCACATATGTGGGGGAGCTGCTGGCGGTAATGTTTGTCCTTGTTGGCACTCTGGGCACTGCCCCACCAATGTGGCTGGGTTTACATCCAAACCTGGCTGGAAGACATAACTTCTCACCAACATCTTCATTTTGGAAACCCTGCTGATCCCCCTGGTGGAGTTCTGCCAGTATCTGGTGGTGACCTTGGCTCGGGACAATCATTTTTGCTCCCCATAATAATATGCCATCCTATACTGTGATCTGGTCTGTCCAGCTCCAGAAAAGTTGAGATGGACCTTTAGTTTTCCCATTACCAAGAGCTGTTTCAGTTTTGAAAGGACTGGATCTTTTTGCATCCAAAGTCTGACATTGTCAGTTATGACTGGAAGCATGTCCAGAAAACTTAATATCGTTACAGACTTTTCCATTGGGAGTACCACCGGTGGTGTATCTGTCAGCGGAAGGCGGCTCACAGCATCTGCATTTGCTAATCAGCATCCTGGACAGTGTTCTAACTTATAATTATGGACACATTAATATTAGAGCTCACCTGAATGTTACCTGAAGCTGTGATGGGCAGCATTGCCTTGTCCTCTTTAAGCAGACAAGGGTTTTGTTGTCTGTGATTATTACAAATTTTCATCCATCAAGGTATTGGTGGGATTTACTGACTCCAAATATGACCGCTAAACCTTCCCCTTCGCTACCTAGGTATATTAATGCTCTGCATTAGCCTAGGTCCTGGAGACATACACAATTGGGCTTTCCTCACCATTGGGCCACATATGAACTAATACTATTCCAATGCAATAATGAAAGGCATCGGATGTCAACATTAGATCTTTCTCAGGATCGTAGTGTACCAGCAACTTAGAGGATGATAGCTGCTTCTCCACTTCCCTGAAAGCTATGGCTTGGCTACGTGACCCATTAGGAGACAGTGAGGTCTGCAGATGCTGGAGATCAGAATTGAGAGTGTGTTGCTGGAAAAGCACAGCAGGTCAGGCAGCATTCAAGGAGCTGGAAAATCGGCGTTTCGGGCAAAAGTCCTTCAACACATTCAACTAGGTGACCCATTTGTAAGGGTGTTATTTTTAAAGAGTTGATGCAAAGGTGATGTGATGGAGGCCAGGTTATGTATGAACTTTCCATAATAAATTACCAACCCAAGAAATGACTGAAGCTTCTGGACAGACGTGGGAACAAGAGCACCTTCGCCCTCACTTTATCCTCCAAACAGATGTTGTTGACCCTGTAGCACAAGTAGGGTAAGTTGGATGGCCTGGAACACACAAATTCCTCTCCTAAATAACATGCCTGCCTTGGAAAAATGCCTTAGGACTATATCCAAGTTCTCTAAGTGTTTCTTATTAGTTTTCAACATGATTAGAACATCATCTAGATAAATGCCAATCTCCATTATCTGCTGAAAAGTTGCATAGGCTGATGATACTTGTAATGGTAGTCACATAAATTGGTATAAGCCCTTATGAGTATTAATTGTAGCTACTTCTGGGAATCCTCGTCTAAATACAATTGCAAGTAAACATGGCTCACGGGCTGCTTTGTGAAAACCTGAAGGATTGAGCATTTATCCAGCTGTGAAAAGCAATTTACTATTTGCTTTAAAATCCCCACAAAGGCAAACTGCCCAGTGCTGTCCATTCTGCACTCTGAACTGGTTTGATGATTTCTTCACTTTACTGCCTTTTGATTTCTGCCTCTACTTTGGCCTGGAAAGCAAATGGCACTGGCCGGGTCTTGTAGAATTACTGGTCAACATGCGAGATGGCCTTGGATTCTTTGATAGTCCCTAGCCTTTCCTGGTAGACTTGCGTTTTTTTTTTATTGGGATCTCACTAGGGTAGCCATTTTTTAATTGAAAAAAATCAAGGTGAATCTCTTACAACCACTTTCACCCTGTCAAGCTTGGGTCCAACCATTTACTACAATTACTGGAAACTGATCCAGTTACTTTTCTTAAAAGACCGAAACCAAAGTCGTACCCTTAATGCAGTTGCTCAGTATTGGTTCCTAACCTAGCCAAGGTCTTGGACAAACTTAAGAGCTGTAATGCAGAGTGAATTTTATTTAAAAACTAATTCTACAATTACTGATATGGTCACGCTGGTATCAATCTCCATTAGAACTAGGTGACCATTTAATCAGACATTTATTGTGACTGGTTCTGATTTTGATGTTGCTAAGCAATTTAGCTGCTCTAATCCAGATGTAACTGCACATTCCAGGTTATAAACACTCATAGATACTTTCCTGGACACCATCGGATGTGGTATCTTACTCACATTAGGTCTAGCAGGGCTCTTTAGCTGCCTTGAGTCTGCAGACCAGCAGCAAATGCAATGGCTGGCCAACCAGAATCCTGAAGAAAATGTTAACCATTTGGTCAAGGCTTGGCTTTGTTTTGGGGTTTTGCTGTGGGCTGACCTAGAGTCCCTCTGTTCAGGATATGTCCTGAGTGAGGCTATGCAATTGCCTTCTCTCAAATGGTGTTCCCCAAGTTCACTCGGCCATTGAGGGTGTCGATTTCCACTGGAGTACACTAAAACCCATATGCTCAACTTGCCACATTGTCTAATGATAAAGCCTGTTTAGTGCCTGTTTGAAGTCAAGTTGGGCTTCAGCTACTAGGTATTTTTGGATGATTACATCATTAATCCCACATATCATATGGTCTCTCAGCATCCCATTAAGGGTTAATCCAAAGTCACACTTCTGCCAGACATCTTAACCCCATCAAAAATCCCAATACAGATTTCCTTGGTCCTTGAATTGTCAACTAAAAACAATAACTTCTCAGAATTAGAGGAAGCTTGGGGTTGTAATATTCTTTAAATATGTCTATCAATTCTCAAATGGTTTTAGTATCTGGTGTCTCAGGGAAAGTTAGACTCCTAATAATAGAAAAAGCTACGGCTTCACAGGCTATCAGAAGAGAGAATTACTTGTTGCTTTTTGTCTACCGCAATGTCATTTGTCTGGATGAAATAATGAATTCTTTCCACATACTGGGCCCTCCCTTCAATGGCTAGATCTTTGGGGGCAAGAAGGATTTTGACCCAGCAGTACTGAATGAGTGATGATATTTTCCTACGGGAATGTGAATGATTTGGAGGGTCACTTGATGGTGTTCCTATGTAACTTACTTTCTGGATGATCATGGTCATGAATTTGGAAGGCGCGGTCTAAGGACTGTCGATGAATGGGACACATTGCTGCTACTGTGCTTTGGTGGTGGAGGGAGTAAATGTGCATATAGTATCAAGCAGTTTGCTTTGTCCCGATGGCATTGAGCTTCTTGAGTGTTGTTGGAGAAGCACCCATCCAGGGAAGTGGGGGTATTCCATCACATTCCTGTGTGTGCCTTGTAGATAGTGGACAAGCTTTGGGGGAATCAGGAGATGATTTACTCACTGCAGTATTCTTAGGCTGTGACTTACTCTTATAGCCGGTGTGTTTATATGCTGAGTCCAGTTAAGTTTGTGGTCAATGGTAAGCCCCCAGGATGTTGACAGTGGGGTATTCAGTGATGGTAACATCATTGAATGTCAAGGGGTGGTGGTTATATTGTCTCTTATTGGAGATGGTCATTGCCTGGCATTTGTGTGATGTGAATGTTATTTGCCACTTGTCAGCTGAAGGTTGGATATTGTCCAGATCTTATTGCATTTGAACATGGATTGCTTTAGTATCCGAGGAGTCATGAATGGTGCTGAACAATGTGCAATCATTGGTGAACATGCCCACTTCTAACGTTATGATGGAATGAAGGTCATTGATGAAGTAGCTGGAGATGGTTGGGCCTAGGATACTCCTCTAAGGAATTCCTGCAGCAATGTTCCAGTGCTCAGATATCTGATGTCCAACAACTGTAGCCATCTTCCTTTGTGCTAGCTATGTCTGGAACATGTGGACAGGTTTCCCCCAAATAATATTGATTCCAGTTTGCTAGGGCTCCTTGATGACAAATGCATCCGTGATAACAAGAGCAATCTCTCTCACTTCACCTCTGGAATTCAGCTCTTTGTCCATATTTGAATGAAGACTGTACTGAGGTCAGGAGTCAAGTGCTTCTGGCATCCAAACATGGTTCATTACTCAAATAAAAAGCAAAGAAAAATATTCTCCTTGACTTCCTTTGTCCATGGGATGCAGATATTGCAGACAAGGCCAGCACTTATTGTCCATCCCTAAATACATTGATGGTGAGTCAGCTCCCTGAACAGTTAGGGTTGATGTGGTAGAGATACACCCACAGTAGGGAAAATGTTTCAGGGTTTTGGTCCAATGACAGTGAAGGAACAGCAAATATTTCCAAGCCAGGATAGGATGTGACCTTGGCGGGAAGTGGCAGGCACTGTCACTCCCCATGCATCTGCTGCCCTTGTTCTTCAAGGCAGTTGAACTTTGGGAGATCCAATCAAAATTACACTCTACACCCTCAAGACATCTCAAAAATAGTCAGTGAATCACACTTGAAATTACATTACATGTTTTGTAAGGAAATGTCAGGAACGGTTTAAATGCAGCAGAGTCTCCCAAGCACCCACAAAACTTTTTTTAATGCTATTAATTGAATGATAAGAGTTGGCCAAGTTAATGAAGATTGATGTATTTGTTCTAATCTGTTCATGTTTTGGTGGATATTGTAATGGTCCACGTGCCTATATAAAATGAATAATAGATTGAATCTTACAATATTTTGGCTGTCAATTTTGTCATGTTTCATGGACAATTTCTCTCCATGAGGCCAAGTAAAACTTCTTGCTTTTCAAATTCACCTCATCAGAACCAGAAGAACAGGAGCAGAAATTGGCCATTCAGCCCATTGAGTCTGCTCCACCATTCAATCATGGCTTCCTTAACTTCATTCTCTCACCTTGTCCCCATAATCTTTGGTAGCAGGATCAATCAAGAATCCACCTATTTCTGTCTTTAAATACTCTCAATGACTTGGCCTCCATAACCTTCTGTGGCAATGAGTTCCACAGATTCATCACCTGCTGACTGAAGAATTTGCTCCTAGTCTCTGTTCTAAAGGGCTGTCCCTTCTCTCAGAGGCTGTACTCTTGGCTCCTAGTCTCTTGAATTGGTGGAAATAGCTTCTCCCCATTCACTCTATCCAGGACACTCAGCATTCTGTAAGTTTCAATCAGATCTCTGTACCTCAATGGCTTCGCATATGACAGCCTTTCATTGCCAGGATTATTCTTGTAAACATCCTATGGAAAACGTCCAATGCCAGCACATTCTCCGTAGATATTCCAGCATATCCTCCTTAAAATTGCTCTCAATGTTCCAGATAAGGTCTGACTGAAGTCATATACAGCCTCAGCAGTATATCTCTGTTCTTGAATTCTCTCAAAACAAATGCTAACATTGCATTTGCCTTTCTAACTGCCAACTGAACTGCAGTCTCTTGGAATTGTACTATACTCTTTGAACTTTTCCCATCTCAGCACCATATCAACTATTGCTGCCTGCGGTAGCCACTACACCAGTTCTGTGAGTGTAATGATGGAGGGGATCAGTTCCATGGCCCACAGTGCCTTTGGAGGTCACGCATGCGTTCTGCTGTTTGTTACCACTCTCTGGTTCTTTTACCTTAAAAACTCATTATGATTTTATATCATTCAGTTTAAATTAATGCCCTGCATGTGCATATGGAAATTCCCATGATTTGGGAAGAATTCTCCCCAGTGTCTGGATCAACATTTATTCCTCAACGCACATCACTATTTTATATTATATCATCATTATCACCTTACAAGATGTGGGATTTCAGCTTTCTGCATTGCAACAGTGACTTCACTTTCAAAGTATTTAATTTCACTAAAGCACTTCGGTATGCCGAGGTTGTGAAAAATGCTATATTCAAGCAAATTAATTCCTTTCTTTATGATGTGATATTAAAATGAAGGGATTAAAGCCAGATTAGAAATTGTGAGAAAGTGAGGTTCTTTGCCTCTGTGGGAAAACTTGTTGGGGTATACTTAAACAATGACATGAATTTAATGTTGGAATTTCAATTGATCAAAACCAGTAAAACTCAAATAGAAGCTCAGAATGAAATGTGTAACTTCACAGATTGGAAGGCAGTTATTGAGATTGTTTTGGTGTTAAGTGTCATGTACAGTGAAAATTATCAGCTAGAAGTTAGTTGTAAGTAGATATGTAGATTCATATCTACACTTGGATTTCTCACTTTGAAAAAATGTTTATGTCCAATACTAATTCTTGAAGTAAACAAAATGGCTACATAAAAAGTCTCCAAGAATGAAGTAATTCTTTCACTTGCGTGATATGAAGCAAAAGATTGGCATTCTGGTAAATTTCACTGCATTGCCAGATCATACTTGTTCATAATTATTTAAATAGGCTACAGATCAAACCACTGTGAAGCAATGAAATACTTTTTAATGAAATATTAGAACATAATTGTCAGCTAATCAAACACAGTTATAGGCTGCAATTCTCAGAAAACATCTGCAATTGTTACTTCACTATAATTAATTCATTCAACTCATTAACATGGATCATCATTGCTTCAAAGTTATTCTGAATGATGTTCTTTTGATCGCAATGTGACTTTTTTCCCTCTTGTACTTAGGTGGTATCATTATTATTAATGAATAGAGATGAGGCCATCAAGTTGCCATTATGTTGCTCATAAACAAGAAAGAATTGAGCAATCAGAACTTCATGAAATATGATCACAAAATCAGAGCTCATTAAATTTGAGAGTAATTTATTTACCTCTCGTCACCAAAAACTTTTGCAAATATTTCATTCTGGGAAATAATTAAAGGAACAGGAAAATCATGTAGAACCATGAAAGTGAGTTGGACAGAGATCTTGTTAAGACCTCGAATTCCAATCTGTTCACTTGTATCTCTCTCTCATTCCTATTTTTGACTCTCTTTCTTTCATTGACCCTCATTATTTCACACCCCCCAGGTTGGGAATATGGGCTGCACCAATACTTTCACATTGCAAGTTTTTCAATGGTTGGAATCTTATTAGGTCCTGACCAATGTGGGCTCTGGCAGACATCTGGGAGAATGCTGTGAGAGGTGCAGTGACAGTTTTCCCGATGTCAGGAGCAATGAGTCGTAGTTCACAACACGATTTCAGGCACTGAGATGAGATTTTCACGAGTGAGCGGGGAGATGCTTATTAAAAGCATGGTTGTTTGTTAAGTCCCTCCTTAGCACTGAACTTCACCTCATTAATATGTAAATTCTCATTCCACCACCCGGTACATTGGGAATTCTTAACATCTATTTTCTGTGTGAAAGCCAGAGTGGATACTCAGTGAATCCAGTTTGTTCCTCTGGAACTCCATCTTGGCTACCCAGGCCAAACATCTTGGGGTGCGCTCTAGGGTAGGGGCCACAAGCACCCCACATCTGCAAACCTTGGTATCTGACACCTAGCAGCATTTTTGCAACATCATAGTACATCTCCCATCCACTCATACTAAGTTCTGTACTTGAATACTGAACTTTGGAGTACACTGGTGCTTGTCATTAGAAAGTTGCTGTAAGGAAACTCTGTACATTTGAACAGGCATGACTCTCACAGATTGGATCAAGGGCATTTCAGGGCTGCTCATTAGCTTCCTTAGTGCTCACTTAGTAGACCCACTTGTGTCTGTTTGGATGCTCACAGTGACTCTGCCCTGGATGCAGAATGAAGATGGCAGCATGGAGTGGAGCAAGTCCAGGCGGCTAAGATTACACTGACCTGGGTGGTAGTCTCAGACCAAGCTAACAGAGTCTGTTTTACGTCCTCCACTGCAGACTTTCCCCCCAACCCCATTCATCTAACCCCTTGGGCCTCCAAGCTCTTGTCCACAAAGCAGAGCACCAATTTAGTCTTCCCCGTCAAGTCCATGGTAAATGTCATGAACTGTACAGGGCAGCTCTGGACTGACAGCTTGTCTAATAGTGGTGAGTTCTTCCCGTTAGTGAGTGGTAAATCTGGCTTGCATCAGAGAAGAGGGGCACCATAGAGGAGGATTAAGTAGTTAAAGAGGCAAGGGTGGGATGAGAGCTTGAGGAACTTGCTCGGCTTTTCAAAGAGAAATCCCCCATAAAATTCAATGAAATGAAACTTTGCCAAAATATTGTACAATTCAGCACAATGTTCCTCAGATTCATTAAGATGCATACCTTTTCTACGGATTTTGAACTGTGCCTTAAAGCTAACATTTCTTCCTTGTTACTGAATCTCCAACATTGCATTTTTTTCTAATCAAATACAGCTAAATGAAATCTAAGTAGTTTGCATTCTATCTACTGTTTCATAAGACAGCCCCTCAACTCGCAGGCTTAAAGTTAATTCAACAGTATTTACACACAATCTAATAAAGAGGTAGCCCAACATTATCAAAAAGTCATTTTAGATCTTCTAGAAAAAGCAAAAAGCACAATTTGAATACAAGGAGAGACCACATTGGTGAGACCTATTTAAATAAGGCATATTGTCGTAAAGCTGATCGATACATACTGGCCAATGGTTTAAGTACTACATGAGTATCCTATTCATGTTAGATAGAGACAACTGTGACAGACTATTGTAAGGACAAGTCCTCAGAATAAATATATTCTTCTGCTTTAATGTTTAGAAAAGTATTTCAGAGAACGACAATCTCTACAGATGAAGAAAGTACCAGGGTTAGTCCCCATTATGTGCTCAGTTAACTGATTCCTGCTGAGATGTAGATTTTGTACTTGATTTCAAACAATTTACTTGATAGTACTCAACCCTTGCCAAAACATTCCTTTGAAAAATATGGAAGATGTAAGTTACTGTAAGTTTTCCAACATTTATTATTAAGTGAATTGAAATTAGGTCTTATCAAAAAAAAAGCTATTCCAGACATCTCAAACAGCTAGAAATAAAGCTAAACTCTCAAGATTTTCCTCTCTTGATTGTGAGTGGTAGGGAATCTCTATTTGAATATAGAATGGACCATTATGTTAAGTTGATTTTTCCCACACTTTTAAGAAGAGCATGTCCCAGTAATGACAGATTGCAAGAGATATTGGCAGATTGTCAGAGAAAGAAAAGACAGTGTAAAGCAATTGTAATGGGTAAATCACATCTTTCAGTTGACTTCTGATGAGTTATATTGTTATATTCAATTAAAAATTCTAAGTATTATAACAGGAGTTTTAAGCCTTTTCAGCTATTAACAAAATTAAAGAACATCACAGACCAATAGTAATTCTGCAGAATGGCCAGGAAATTCCCTTTGATCCCAACCTTCTAATTTATGCAGTATATTAACCAATTAATCAACAAATATTATTAGCTAAAAACCCAATAAAAGTAATTTTCATTTATACCACACATGGAACTTCTTGATAAGATTGATATATTCATAAATGCGGTTTCTGAAATAGATGTAAAATAAAAAACAGTTTTTACAAGGTAATACTGATAGAGTCATGGAATCAGAGATGCACAGCACAGAAACAGACCCTTCGGTCCAACCCGTCCATGCCGACCAGATATCCCAACCCAATCTAGTCCCACCTGCCAGCACCCGGCCCATATCCCTCAAAACCCTTCCTATTCATAGATCCATCCAAATGCCTTTTAAAATATTACAAATGTACCAACCTCCACCACTTCCTCTGGCAGCTCATTCCATACACGTGCCACCCTCTGTGTGAAAAAGTTGCCTCTTAGGTCTCTTTTATTTCTTTCCCCTCTCACCCTAAACTATGCCCTCTAGTTCTGGACTCCCCAACTCCAGGGAAAAGACTTTGTCTATTTATTCTATCCATGCCCCGCATGATTTTGTAAACCTCTATAAGGTCACCCCTCAACCTCCAACGCTCTAGGGAAAACAGCCCCAGCCTGTTCATCCTCTCCCTGTAGCTCAAATCCTCCAAACCTGGCAACATCCTCGTGAATCTTTTCTGAACCCTTTCAAGTTTCACAACATCTTTCTGATAGGAAGAAGACCAGAATTGCATGCAATATTCCAACAGTGGCCTAACCAATGTCCTGTACAGCCACAACGTGACCGTCCAACTCCTGTACTCAATACTCTGACCAATAAAAGAAAACATACCAATTGCCTTCTTCACTATCCTATCTACCTGCGACTCCACTTTCAAGGAGCTATGAACCTGCACTCCAAGGTCTCTTTGTTCAGCAACACTCCCTAGGGTCTTACCATTAAGTGTATAAGTCCTGCTAAGATTTGCTTTCCTAAAATGCAGTACCTTGCATTTATCTGAATTAAACTGTATCTGCCACTTCTCAGCCCATTGGCCCATCTGGTCAAGGTCCTGTTGTAATCTGAGGTAACCCTTTTTGCTGTCCACTATGCCTCCAGTTTTGGTGTAATCTGCAAGCTTACTAACTGTACCTCATATGCTCACATCCAGATCATTTATGTAAATGACAAAAAGTAGAGGACCAGCACTGATCCTTGTGGTACCCCACTGCTCACAGGCCTCCTGTCTGAAAAACAACCCTCAACCACCACCCTCTGTCTTCTACCTTTGAGCCAGTTCTGTATCCAAATGCCATGTTCTCCCTGTATTCCGTGAGATCTAATCTTGCTAACCAATCTCTCATGGGGAACCTTTTCGAATGCCTTACTGAAGTCCATATAGATCACTTCTACTGCTTTGCCCTCATCAATCCTCTTTGTAATTTCTTCAAAAAACTCAATCAATTTTGTGAGACATGATTTCCCACGCACAAAGCCGTGTTGACTATCCTTAATCAGTCCCTTGCCTTTCCAAATACATGTACGTCCTGTCCCTCAGGATTCCCTCCAACAACTTGCCCACCACCAATGTCAGGCTCACTGGTCTTTGGTTCCCTTACTTATCCTTACTACCCTTCTTAAACAGTGGCACCACATTAGCCAACCTCCAGTCTTCCGGCCCCTCACCTGTGACTATCAATGATACAAATATCTCAGCAAGAGGCCCAGCAGTCACTTCTTTAGCTTCCCACAGTGTTCTAGGGTACATCTGATCAACTCCTGGGGACTGATCACCTTTATGCATTTCAAGACATCCAGCACTTCCTCCTCTGTAATATGGACATTTTGCAAGGTGTCACCATCCATTTCCCTACAGTCTATATCTTCCATATCCTTTTCCACAGTAAATACTATGCAAAATACTTGTTTAGTATCTCCCTCATTTTCTGCGGCTCCACACAAAGGCCGCCTTGCTGATTTTTACTATTCTCTCCCTAGTTACCCTTTTTTTCCTTATTAGTAAAAACCCTTTGGAATCTCCTTAATTCTATTTGCCAAAGCTATCTCATGATCCCTTTTTGCCCTTCTGATTTTACTCTTAAGTATACTCCTACTGACTTGATACTCCTACTTTTAGAATATTAAATCTTCAGAGTGATTGAAAGTGGTATTTCTCAAAGATGGTCTTTCTGCACTTTGGGTAAAGTACCTTGCATATACATGCTACATCCTTTCTAAACATCTTCTCTGAATCTATCAACATGTCATCAAAAGTCAAGGCAGTTACATGGTAACTCTTACTTGTTCACAAAGGTGTCTTTTTTGTTTTGTAAAACGATTCAAACAACATTGCTATTGCAGGCACTTATCATAGAATCCTAGAAGCCCTACTGTGTGGAAACAGGCCATTTAGCCCAACAAGTCCACACCAACCCGCCGAAGAGTAACCCAGCCAGATCCATTTCCCTATCTTATTACTCCACATTTGCCCCTGAATACCGCACCTAACCTACACATCCCTGAACACTATGGGCAAGTTAGCATGGCCAATTCACCTAACCTGCACATCTTTGGATTATGGGAGGAGACTGGAGCACCCGAAGAAACCCATGTAAGCACAGAGAGAATGTGCAAACTCCCCACACAGACAATTGTCCGAGGCTGGAATCAAGCCCAGGTCCCTGGCTCTATGAGGCAGCAGTGCTAACCACTGAGCCATCACGCCGCCCCCCTATTTATAGAATCTGTTTGGAATATCCTGAACTTTATTGCCAAAGCTATCTCCTGTCCCCTTTTTGCCCTTCTGATTTCTCTCTTAATAATACTCCTACTGCCCTTATACTCTTTCAGTGATTTAATCAACCACAGCTGTTTGTACCTGATATATATCTCCTTGCTTTTCTTGATCAGAGCTTCAATTTTTCTAGTCATCCAGCATTCCCTACAGCTCCGTGTTGTACATCTATGACTCCCAGCATTGTCCTTCACACCATCTCTGAACTCTCATTTCCCAACCAACTTTTTGTCTGTGAACAGCCTCCTCCAATCAACTCTTGAAATATACAGTACATATTTCAAAATTTACTGTGTTCAGGCAGTTGTCCACGAATATCGCCCAGAATGAAAATGAAAGCTTGGCAACATTAGCCTTGATTAAATTGAAACTGTCTCACCAGAATTCATTTCGTAAAAGAAAATTGCACAATTTATAAGAATATTTGATTGTAAGAGTGTTAACCTTCTTTCTTTGGAAAAAGGTTCAACCTTTACCAACAAAGTGGCTGCTGCTATCAGGTGGGGGTGACAGCGGCAGTGAGAAAGAAAGAGGAAAACATATCCTATATACCATCACTTGAAAAAGAAGAATTTATATCTTACCAGTAGATGATTTTCTCCATTCTCATTTCACCATGTTGGTGTTAGCCCTGACAAAACTCGAGATTGTTTAAACATGAGAGCACCAAAGCGTTGAAGTCATAATAAGAGCAAAGGCTGCATGTTAGGACCTTTCAGAAAGAGAACATACAGCAGACCACAATAGAGCTTTTCACACAAGATGGAACATTGCCTGAAAGAATGTGAGGAGTACTAAAAAGTTATATTTGCCAGGTGCATAAGGGAATTCATTTTACAGTTCTAAATTTCTTCATTGTGGTAAGAGAACTTTCTGTTAACTTTATACCCATTACAGATCATTCTGTTAGGCACATTTCATCAACACAAATTCGCTAGAACGCACTTGATGCATTGGAGATGCTGTTTCTACAGCATGAACTTTTAAAACGTTTGTGGGCTGTAATGCGATTACAGTGTCAACACCTCAACCGCTGTTTCTAAAGCGAGATTTTTCTAAGACACAGGGTTGCACAAGAATGTGACCATCGTGTTATAGAAGAACTGACTGCATACGTAACCCAACACTGAGGCCTCAAGAACCAGCATATTCAGGCCAGTGTGAAGTATGACTGAACTTATAAAACACTAGTGCTTCATGAATGCACAGAATTTCTGACCTTGAACATGGCCTCGAGAACACCTCAGGTTTTGGCCAAAGACAAGCCCAGTGAATGAATAGTGAAACTTCTAACCTTCCCTGCTGAGTACAGATTGGCCATAATTTTACAAAAATACTTGTTAAAAGAAAAATCAAACAAAATACATGACACAAGATATCTAGTTTGCATCTGCAAATTATATACACCTTAAGAATCCTATAGAATTTTCTTGTTGGTCAAAGGGATCTGTTCACTTTTACAAAAAGTTAGGTCTGCCGAGCATCTAAACAAGAAATAGAAACACATTTTTAATGATTATTTGTTCATTCTCTATCTGAAATGACTTCTGGGTCCAGTGAGCTGCTAATCTGTATAATTTCCAATGCAGCCACATGCCCACAGCCATCAAGACAGCCAGTGCTACATGCTACTATGGTTGACGCACAAAACTGAAGGTCACCTTGTCAGATGGAGGGCAAAGAAATCTTTAAAACATTTACTTTAAAAGTTATTTAAAACATTCCCATTAATTAATCAGAATCTAGAACCAATGATCCAGGTCATTTTCATGCCCCTCAGTGCTCTGAAAAATGAGCACAGAAATAAACAGTCTAATAGTGGCAACTACCCCAACAAAGATGGCTGATGTTTGTGAATTAGAGACCAAACCACAAACCACTACAAAAAATGTAGCTAAGTTGTACTTTAACCCAAAGAATTTACACATGCTTGTGTAAAACTCAATGTGTGCTCAGTAATCCCTCTCCCAATACAGCATAATGAACCCCTAACTAGCATGGCCCATGGCATGAGGGAGTGCGATACCTTTTCATGCAGATACCAACACTTACCAACCAGCGGCGATAGACCCAACCCCACAACTAGAGAACCGTGTCACAGCCCTACATAAAAAACTTAAGAAATCTGGAGAAATAAATAAGACCGACTTCCAAAAAATGAAACCAGATGGATGCAACACCCCACGCTTCTATGGATTACCCAAAGTTCATACATAAGGAACCCCCCTCAGACCCTCAGTCTCACTACCTGGAACACCAACTTACAGATTGGGCAAGGAGCTACACCAAGGACTAAAACATTTAGTAGAAGACTCACACCACTCCATCCACTTCACCCAAGAATTCCAGAAGACCATCAAAGATATCAAGATAGAAGAGGATGAAATAATGGTCGCCTTTGACATAACAGCCCTGTTCACATCCATCAACATCAACCTGGCCAAGGAAATGCTGACTGCACTATTGGAAGATCCAAAGACACATAAACCAAACACCACCAACTTCATCAGCAAGGACAGTATTATCAAGCTAGTGGACCAATGCCGAACCACCCACTTCACCTTCAACAACAAAACCTACAGACAAACCAACAGAACACCCATGGGATCTCCAATATCAGGGTTCTTAGCAGAGACATAATGTAGCGCCTTGAACAAACAACGCTGCCAACCATCCAACCCAATGTTTTGGTCTGGTATGTGGATGATACCTTTGTCATCACCAAATGAAACAAATTAGAGAAAACCTTCAAGACCATCAATCATACCCTTACTGGCATCAAATTCACTAAAGAGGAGGAAAACAACAACAAAATGCCATTCCTCAATATCACAGTAGAGCAAACAGCTAATGGGGAACTTCAAACCAGCTTCTACAGGAAAACAATACATATAGACCAAATATTGAACTACAGAAGCAATCATCCCAACACCCACAAACAAAGCTGCATCAGAATATTATTTCAATGAGCCACTACACACTGCAGCACAGATGAACTATGCAAAGCAGAGAAAAATCACTTATACAGTGTGTTAAAAAATAATGGGTATCCAATGAATACACTCTGCTGATTTCTCAGCAACAAAACCAAACAAGCAGACAAAATGCATCAATAAACCTTAGCCACTCTCCCTTACATCAAAGACATCTCAGAAATGACTGCCAGACTACTGAAATCCCTTGGCATCCTGGTAGCCCACAAACCCGCCAACACACTAAAACAGCAGCTAATGAACGTGAATGACCCTATACAAACAATAAGCAAAACTAATGCCATTTACAAAATACCATGCAAGAACTGTAATGAACACTACATTGGACAAACAGGCAGAAAACTAGCCACCAGGATACATGAACATCAACTAGCCACAAAACAACATGACCCTCTCTCACTAGTATCCTTACATACAGATAAGGTTGGACACCACTTCAACTGGGACAACACATCCATCCTAGGACAAGCCAAACAGAGACATGCACGAGAATTCATCGAAGCATGGCATTCCAACCAGAACTCTATCAACAAGCTCATTGACTTGGATCCTATTTACCACCCCCTGAGAAAAAGAACAGGAAATGACATCACCATAGGAAATGACATCACCACAGGAAACGACATCACCAACTCAAGGAAACCCAAACATATAAATAGAAAGCAGGAAACAGTGCTTCATCCAGAGATTCACTGAAGATGTTACCTCGTATGGAGATGAAACATCTAAAAATGAACCTCGCTGCTCAGCGACTAAACCTACATCCATAAAAGGAGTGCCTCTAGTTCATGATGTGTAAAGGGAGTCTTAGCAGTTATTAATGAGACCAAGCCCGCTGGAAAAATTAAGGAGACAGCCTAGACCCAAATGTTTTCTTATTTAAAAGCAACTGTAAGGTGCTGTGTTTCAGATGTGGGTGGCATGGTAGTTCAGTTATTAGCACAGCTGCCTCACAGCACCAGGGACCCAGGTTCGACTCCAGCTGTCTGTGACTGTCTGTGTGGAGTTTGCACATTCTCCCCATGTCTGTGTAGGTTTCCTCCAGGTGCTCCAGTTTCCTCCCACAGTCCAAAGATATGCAGGTCAGGCGAATTAGCCATGCTAAATTGTCCATAGTGTTTAGGTGCATTTGTCGCAGGGAGGGCCGGGGGGGGGGGGGTTGCGTGTTGCTCTTCGGAGGGTTGGTGTAGACTGTTTGGGACAAAGGGCCTGATTCCACACTGTAGGGAATCTAATCTAATTCAATTGGTTTCATTATTCGACTTTAAGCAAATTGAACTTTATTCTGACCTAACAGTTAAAATACAAAAAAAAGAAAAAAGAATTGGTCTAACTTTAACTCTACTCAAAAGTTTAGCTACTGGGAAATTTTGAATATTTATCTACTAAACAACAACAGTTCCAATATAGTAACATCCCTTAAACACACCCTTGGCAAAGGCAAAGTCAGTAAAATAGATAGTCTTACATGCAAATGTGTCTTCAGTCCAGGATAGAAGAACATCAAAAGAAATTCCTGGCAGAGAAAAAGAAAATTCAGGTGTCTTTCTGTAGCAGGGAGAGATGTACAATATTTTAAAAGCTCCCACAACTTTTGAAAGCTCAAATAAAATCCTGCTTCTGTGGGAGCCTGACTCCATCTATTCAATCTGCTTTTATTGTTTCTTTGTTTTAAAAGAATCCTAAGGCCTCACAAGCTGTCTACTTTTTTTGCTTGGAACAGACCGCTTGCCATCTCTGTCACAACCTCTCGACATAAAAAAGAACAAAGTATACCTCTTAAAACCATAGTAACGTCACACTGCAATGAAATTTTGTTCAGCGATTTGCCTCCTTGCAACATTCACCATTGCATTCCTGCTGGAGCTTAGCATCAGAAGGCACAAAGACTCCACTGTAAAATGCTAAGTGAGCATTTTAAATCATAGTCAGTATCAGAACCTTTGCTGAGAATCAACAGAGGTCCTGGGCACAATATAAAGAAATCACAAGAAACAAGCAAATGCTGGAGAAACTCAGCAGGTCTGGCAGCATCTGTGGACAGAAAACAGAGTTAACATTCTGTGTACTGTGACCCTTCTTCTGTTCTGTTCTGACTCAAAACATAAACTCTTTTTTTTCACAGATCTATTTTTGACATTTAAAATGCAGAGCACATACTGAGTTTTAATTGCTGCATTTTGACAAATCACGAGATTTAAAAAAGCTTACATGAAAAATCAAAGATTAGTGTTTTTAAAACAAAAAATTCCAACATTGATATTTAATAAACTTTCAAGACGTGGGGGAAGGAGAGAGACATTTGGATTTGAAGTCAGCTTAGACTGATAGATGAATCCCTTCACTGTAACAGCTGCCTACAATCCCACATGAAATAATTTTACACCATCTCAACTCACTTCCTATGAGATGCGAGTAAACAGCATAAAAAACAGTACATAATTCAGCACTAATTGGCCCAGGAAGCATTGCAGACATTTACTGGATCCCTTATTGGCTTGGTCTATCTAATTTGTCCCTGCAGTCATTTGGATTATTGGAAGTGTACTACATTCACTCTTGCGCATAGTGAGAGCATTACTGATTCATATTAACAGCACCCAGCTAGAGAGAGGGTACCAATTTACAGTGACAAGTGTTGCTACTGTATTGAATATTAGCAGTTTATTTGCAGTCAGTTATTTCTGAACCAGGCACTTTGATTGCTCTAATTGTGTGAAGAAAAATGTGAAATTTGTCCGCGATTCCCTAGCAATCACAGCCATCCAAACTGTTCCACTTTATCTGGTATTCTGTATATGTTACTGTTATTTAATAACTCCAATGGTGTCCACTGTTTGCAAATTGTCATTCTTAAAATTTAGTTTAAAAGTAATCTTTGTCCGTTATTTTTGATATCCCCGTAATTTCAGTTTAACCTTCAAGCTGAACTAACCAGCTGGCCTGTGACTATATTACAACACAAGATCTTTATATCACAAAGGATTCAGCACAATTGCCTGGCTCAATGTTCACAAAACATGCAGCATCATGTTGGGAAATAACATCGTGTTTAATTTATGCTGTTATTAGCACATAAATAACCCAGCAATTTGGGTTGAGGGACAGATAAGCCATAAATTGCAAATCACTACAATTAATGAATTGTTTAAGTGCTTCTGCTGTTAACCTTGGAAAATCTAGAATTCACTGGCAACTGCCCTGTCAGTAGCAAACAATTACTCTATTTGTGTTGAAAATGTGAACTAAACCAGAAAGTTAGGGCTGATACTTGACAATAACTGCATACGGACCTTTTCATAATGTAATTACTGATCTGGAAATTGCAAGGGTTTTGATGACGAGCTGTTAGTAGCTCCCATCATTACCTCTCTGAATCTGATTGCGGCATCACAATTTAGTGCACGTATTAATTAACATGGAAAACCTGAAGCTGCAACCTCATTCAATGCTTTGCAGCTCCAATCCCAAACTGCACCCAACCCCCGCCCCCAAGACAGACAGACAGACAGACACACACACACACACACGCACACACCAAGCCCAAAACAGCAGTGAGGAAAATTAAAGACATCAGCATCATTTCCTTTAGGAAAGACAGGTTCAAAGATTTATTTAATATCTTATCCAAGAATCCTGTTTCTATGCATAAATTCTCTTTTCAGTTCATGCATTTGCCCCATTCCTTCTTTCATCATACTTTTGTTATTTCCATCCACAGACTTTAGATTTCTTTTTGTGTTTGCTGTAACTCCTTTCTCATATTCTCTCTTAGCCAGTCTTTATTTTTTTCAGTTCCCCTCTGAAGTTACAACCTTATAACTGACTGTGTGATCTGTGATATTGGTACTTTTTCTGCTTTACCTTATTTACTCTCAGAATCATCATCCAGAGAGCTCTGAATTTGATTTTCCAAAAAATATTCCCTTCTTGAAGGCAACCCCTTTTTCAAACAGTTGCAAATCAACTAGACCTCCCTCCAGTAGAATTTGTCATAATCTCAGAGGACCATGGGGCTGCTCTATCATTAGGGCAGGTGGTGGGGAGGCACTGATGGTGAGTTGGGTGGGTGAAATCATTGGGAGAACTCCCTTACCCCCAACATAAGTAAACAATTGGCAGATATAAAGCTTCAATAACTTGAAAAGCCCTTTAGCTGTACCAGCAGCTCAAGGTGATTTCTGGTTCAAGGAAAATAAATTGCCAGTGAATGAGATTTGCATAATTTACTCTTTGTTCTCAGGAATTACGTGTCTGATGCTGCTTTGAGATTTAATTTCTTCTTTGTAATTTTTGCATCCTGCTGTGTATCTTCCATATGTAATTTATTAGCATGACGACAGCTGTATCAACCACTTCAATGTTGCTGAAAAGCAGTGTAAATTGTTTAAAAACAGGCAGTTAAGTGTTTTCCAATTACAGTTGGTACTGCTATAACGCGTGTTTCTTCAACACAAATTGGCTTTAATGTGATTGAAGAATTTAGCTCTGTTAGTTCTAGAATACAAACTCTCCTTACCTGTATTGGCTGTAATGTGATTCTGGCCCCATTAGTTTAAATGGTGCAGCTACTGGGTGAATTTCTTATAACATGAAATTGCATGACAATGGAACAATTGCTTTATATCAGAACCGACTGTACTCTTCTCCAGTGTACACACAGTTCAAAGCTGACTGTCTCTGAATGCACAGTGCAGCTAGTTTATTTTCAAACCCAACAGGAAGCTGAACCTGTCTTACATATACACACCCGGGAGTACAATCCAGAGACTGAGAACTCGCACACGACTGATCCATTCTTCAACCCACCATTTAATACAACTCAACAAAATCTAACTGCTAAAAAAATTAAGAATTGTTAATTTTCTTTCACTTCCAATCTCTCTTCAGTATGTTCAGGAGTAAAAAGCTGCAGTTCTGAGTCAGTTAGTTCTAACTTTTTACCTGCCACTAAATGGCACTACTATGCCTTAGCTTCACAGTTCCCTGGTGTGAAGATACTGGAACAGCTACTAATTGTTATTACAGGTGTAACATTTCAAATGGATATTTAATAGTTCATTTGGCACCCGTGGCTCGGTGAGAAAATGTTAATTAGACCTGACCTAGACTATAGTTTCTGCTGCCTGACTGCTGTTTTTGATAGCATACTGGCCGTATAACCAAAGTGCCTGTCTATTTGATGTTCCAGATCAGATGTTTTCCAATTTCTCTCCCCCCCCCTCCCCAGGAAGATTTGATGATGTCAGAGTTGCAAAACAGCCAGTGATTGATTGTTTGTCGTTTTTGGCTCTGAGTCACCATCATTGGTGACTTATGATTGAGGATGTTTGCTGCCTCCAAACTTCCTTTTTACTTTTTAATACAACCAAAATTAAATTAATTAGATTAATCATAAGGTATGAGAACAAAAATACAAACTAATGGTTCAATCATCTTCTCTATGCTGTCTAATTGCCAGTGATAGAGAATAAAGTACCCCAGAGTTCTCACGAAGAGGCATTTGTCTTGCAGAACAAGATTTGGGTCATTTCATGTGAGCAATTGGTAAAATTAACAAACCATTTCTTTAGATTAGATTACTTAAAGTGTGGAAACAGGCCCTTCAGCCCAACAAGTCCACACCGACCCACCACCCAATCAGACCCACTCCCCTATATTTACCCCTTCACCTAACACTACGGGCCAATTCACCTAACCTGCATATTTTTGGATTGTGGGAGGAAACCAGAGCACCTGGAGGAAACCCACACAGAAAAGGAGAGAATGTGCAAATTCCACACACAGAGTTGCCTGAGGTGGGAATTGAACCCAGGTCTCTGGCGCTGTGAGGCAGCAGTGCTAACCACTGTGCCACCGTGCCACCCTAATTATAAGTTTCAGTAGTCAGATCTTTCACATCTGTCTCCATTCGGACATTGTATATGAATAGCAATTTGTTCATTTAATGATTGTGTAACATCATCAAGTTGGGTCGAGCTAATGCAACTTCATTATTAACTCTTTCAGAACCACTACCTTATACAACATCACTCATTGTGCATTCAGCTCAATTATCCTTCCTGGTTACTATGATGATCCTGCTTTCTCAACCTTGTCCCTTGCCTGAGTCATGATGATCCTCAGATTAAATTCACCGTCAGTCATCTCTTTCTCTCCCTCTTCAATGACACAGCAACCCTACGGTTCTCTGGGGCTATGGTGAAATAAATAATGAATTTGCAGTTGCCTGTTTTATGCAGGCACTAAAGTTGAATTTCATCATTACTTGTTTTACAAATTGCATACCTTCATGAAATAATAGCTTCAAACATAGAAACTTGAGCCAAAACAACAGGTTAGTATTCTGTTCACTCCTGCATAGGATGTCATTTGAAGCCAAATTATACATTTTATTTTTGTCAGAAACAGAAGTAGAAAATGCAGAAAATGCATTGTAGATTAATCAACATCAGCTGAAAATATATCTTAACATTTTGGCTGAGAAACTTTCAATATTTTAGTTGTAATGAAGAATTATACTTGAAATGACTGTTTATTTTTTCTGTTTCAAATGCAAAATCTATCTGTTAGTTGTCGCCTTTTTTTTGGTCTTATTTCACTTCTGGCTTTCCTTTTACTTCAATTGTTTCTGATATTACCTTTAGACCATCTAACTGTTATCAGTTACTTTTTAGTTGTTCAGGTTTTGTATATGCATTAATTCCTCTTGGGCAAGGGAGTTGTGGTTAAGAAAATTATTACAATGTTCAGGAAATAAATATTATGAATTATTTAAAAGAAAGTCAAAAACATTCTTTTTGTTCAAACATAGTCTGTGCATATTTTATTGTCCTGTCTTTGGTGCTTTTTTCAATTCTCTTTGTAAGCTTCAAATTATTTATCATTGTACTGGATACCTTGTGATTCCACAAACTATCTCTTAATCATGATATTTTGCAGCAAAGTATCCAAAACAATAACTGAATATACAATCAGATGTTATGCACAGTGCAGATAATGTCAGTTCACGTTAGTCTACATATTAATCTAACAACTCAGTAAGTCACTTGAAAAATGGCAAGCGTTCAGCAGGAGGCTCGAGCATATGCTTTCACAGAAAGCTGCTCCTCCAGGCTACAACTAAGATAATGTGCACAAAACAGGCAGTTCTACATTAATACCTTCCACTTTCCATTAAAGGAATCCAGTTTAGGTACCTTGGGTTTGACCCAAATAACTTGGGAAACACCAATGATATGTATTCAAACTTGATTGAATTTCCATCTGATGCACATTACTATGCTGCAAGCAACAAGGTGAATGAGCAACTAGCTAATAACCCAGGCAATCATCACAGCTACTGATATGAAATGTAAACATACTTTTAACATTACCCTTGTCATTATTGGTAATGGCATTTTATTATATCTATCTTTCACCTTATGTGAATTCCTTACTCCCTCTGCTGTTGCCTTCTGCAGAGTTTCTTGTCATTGTGTTCACCTCTTCTGTTTTCTCTTACCAAATATTATTGGAACTCTATTTACATTCTTATTTGTGGCAAGTCAGTTCATAATTATTTTAATCAACCTGTTTGGACATATTATGACACATCTCCAGTACAGGAGAGACTTGAAACTAAACATTCTGGCCAAGAGATAGGAACACTACCACTCCATCACAAGACTCTTATCAAATCGGGTGAAGAATTGGTCTTCAAGGGAAGAGCCAAGTGATTCGCAATGTGTTCTGCCATTAACATGGAGTTGTTTCCCTTTTCAGCTAAAACAGCTTATTGCTATGTGAGCACAGGTAAAGGTCAATGAAACGTAGCTGTTGTTGGCTCAAACAAGTTTGCAGAGTCAAAAACGCATTCAAAGTTTTAGGTTCTGTCAGTAAGTGGCTCTCTGTTTCTCTAAAGGGTGCATCCACCAGGTATGATTCTGGTATGTGATGGAATTTGATGGTGCATGGGGTAAGTGAAACTTTGAGTTTTTGCAGCAATGGTGGGTCTGATGTTAGCAAGTACCCTTAATGTCTGCTGAAAGGAAAAACAAATGCAATGTACCCATTTTTCTGATGAGTCACCCTGCTGTGTGTAAAATATGTACTAATCACCAGTGGAATTGTGCCTTGTAAACTAGGGGGTCCATTTTTTTATATGAAGGCTGGATTGTAAAGGATAATGAATGTTTCTATTCATTAATGTATAGGTGTTGATCCAGTTACTTCAAATGTTCTAATTGCTCCTTTTTAAAAAAAATAAATATCAGGTTGTAGATTACATGTAGGGTTTTATTCATTTGGAGTTAATTCAGAAACTATAGATAATCTGGCTGTGCTACCAAGTACAGTATATGGTGGTTAACACTGCTGCCTCACAGCACCTAGCTTCAATTCCACCCTCAGGTGACTGTGTGAAGTTTGCACATCTGCATGGGTTTCCACCGGGTGCTTCGATTTCCGAGTGCAGGTTAGGTGGATTGGCCAAGCTGAATTGTCCCACAGTTTGCAGGGATGTGCAGACTAAGTGAATTAACCATGGTAAATACAGGGTTACTGTTCTTCCGTGGGTCAGTTTAGAATTGATGGGCCGAATGGGCTCTTTCTGCACTGTAGTGTTTCCATGATCCAGAAATTTGTATTAGACATGTTGACATAGTGCAGACTCTGCTTAATTCAACTTATGTGTATTTACTTTTGTCTGTCTCCATAAAAATGTTCATTATCTATTCGTGTTCATAACTAAGTGCGAGGGAATTATTTGCCCTGACTATATTTACTTCCTTCATCCTGAAATCATCACCGGAGAGGCAGCTGCAGCTGTTAGCATCTAACTTACAGTGAATTTTAAGGTCAGGTATGGCTAATGTAACACACTAAGTATTTGGCAGCATAATCAAGTTAGGCTTTATAGTTAGGTTTTATAGTCCTTTATATGCACAAACATTGTATAATGTTAAATTCATCCTAACTTTGCTAACTCCCTGTATTTATAATACTTTAATTCCTTTCCTCATGTGGTTGAAAGATGGCAGTGCTGAAGTATGATAATTTGGTTTACTTTGTTCTACCTTCTATGTTCATTATAATGAAAACGTTCAGTGGAACCTGAAAGAATCAGTGTTTCATTTTCTTCATTCCTAAACGTATGTCAAGTAGAGATTGATTAGTCATCTTTGAATTGACGTCACTTTATTTTCTGGAGTCCATAGGGTCGACTTGCTGAACAGATGGTGATGAGCTATTGGTGTTAATATGCACATGGTTCAGTAGCTAATGTTTAAGTTTTCCTTCCCTGCCTGGGGAGTGGAGAAAACAACCCACCTGCATCATCTGCTACTCCTGGTGCTTTTCATTTCCTCCACTGTTTGTGCTTTTTCATATGGCCTAGTGGTCAGATTTTCCACGTCCTTGCTTTAATCAGGGCACAGTGAGAATGCACTGCACTTAATAAAGATTTCTTCCTTGATTTATGTGGAAAGCAATAACAGAAAATAGCAAGGGCTACCTTGATCCTGGATTTATTTTTAATTTTGATGATGTTTCCCTGTCAGGCAATTAATTGATTACAAATTTGAAACCAATGTGAATTTAAATAATGAATAAGCTTGCTATTGAGTCAGCAAGTACTACTGAAACATTTCAACATTCAGTCCACTCACAAGAGAATGTTTTTATATTCATTCATGGGATGTGGGTGTCGCTGAGTAGGCCAGTATTTATTGTGCATCCTTAACTGCCTTTGAAAAGCAATTGGTGAGTTAACTTCTTGAACCACTGCAGTCCATAAGATGTTGGTCCAGGAACAGTGAAGGAACAGCGATTGTAAGTCTGGATGGTGATGACTTAGAGGAGAACCTGCTGAATCTCTCATGTATCTGCTGACTTTTTTATCTAGGTGGTGAGGTCAAAAGTTTTGAAGATGTTGCCTGAAGAGGCTTGGTATGCTGTTGCAGTGTGTCTTATCAATGGTACATACTATGCTACAGTCACAGTGATGGAGAGAATGAAGATTAAAGATTTCAAAGGGCTAAGGTGTAGGTGGAGCTGCACTCATCCAGGCAAATTTACTGAATTCCTGGTCAACAATTAAAGATCCATATAGCACGCACAGGGTGGTGAATGCAGAGGATTCACGAGAGCACAGATAGTTTTGGAGTAGAAGTTTTCAATGCCATTGCTGGCATGTTGTCAGAGTCCACAGCTATCGCAGTATCTATTGCCTTCGTTTATAAATTGAAGTCAGGTTTCACTATCTGCTGTGGTGGGATTTGAATTTATGTCTCCAAAGCATTGATCTGGATTATCAATCCAAAAGTCATGACTATATCACTCTATCACCACCTCTCTGATGACACTCTCATGATAACAAAGCTAATAATGAAATGTTTTTAGTTTGATAACTGAGCAATTGACATACATTGGCAACCAAAAAATAGCATAAAGTTGTATTTAATTTGGTGTGAATCTTACACATTATTGAGTCAGTTAGCAAATGCCTACATTAATCTGTATGGATTCTGTATAGGTCTTTACATACCTGGATGTTCCATTTCAGAATTGTATATGGGTCTAGAAACTTAATCATACTGTATGTTCCTAAATTTAGCAGAGCGAAAAAGGCTTGCCCATTAAGTAGGCCTTCTCAAGACACAAGATAGACTGCATCGTAATGCTCCCCATTACCCATCCGCAGTTTTGCTTAATAGAATGCAATTCCACTCCGTTAATATCTGGCTTGTTTGTGAACATTGGCAGCAAATTATGCAGGTCTGCTGCCAACTTCCTGTTAACACTTATGATTTATTCATCATGCACCAGTCCTCTGTGGCCACTTTGTTTCAATGACGCCGTCAGGTAGTAGGCTGATTACAGTGTGACAAGGAGCACCTCTTTCGACATGCTTCACGATACTTGTCAGGATCACAGGCTCAGCTGCATGTTGAGAACCATGCTACCAGCAGAAACCTCATTGAGAAGGCACTCAACATGGTCAAGTGACAGTTTCACTGTCTGGTCCATACAGGTGCAACCTTCCAGTACAGCTGCATCAGCACTAGTCCCCAGAGCTAAGTTAGTAGCTCTCTGATCTTCCACAGCAGATGTGGAAACTGTCAGCTCTCTGTGTAGGCCACATCATGGTAAGCCCATTAGCAACTTTGTATAGCTTGCCACTTGCTCAATGTTCTCCATGCTGTGGCTGAGGCTACAACATGCTTAGAGAAATGAAATTGTACATATTGTGCTAGCTGATCTGCTACAGTCATGTGACATCTGCCGTTGCTCTCAGTTTCTTTCACTTGAATATGTGGCAGCCATTAAACACACTACTTGATGATGGCGCAGAAGTCTCCAGCTGGGATTGTGTAGATTTTGAGACCTGTAAGAGAACCAGCCACTGTAACACAAAACGGCAAGCTAGAATTGAAGCCAAAGTCAGCAGCTTTGAAGTGCTGTGTGAGTCGGAATGGCTGAATTTTCCAATCACTGCTGTTGTGGAATTGAAAAGCCACAGAGACAGAATTGGAACTTTTTCTCATCTCACCGGAAAGACTATAGAATGACTGACCACATAAGAGTAGCAACCATGTCATCAATCCTGGGGAAACAATAGTTCAAGCTACAATGCTGCAATCTGAAAGCTTTGAAGGCATACTTTGATCACTTCATGCATGTTATTAATAAACAGTTTATATTTAACACCAGAGCTTGAGGACAGATGGGCTATTGCTCCGAGAATATGGGGGCATGGTGACATTGTGGTAATGCCACTGGGCTAGTAATCCAGAACCTCAGGTTAAGGATCTGAGGACATAGATTTGAGCTTAATAAATAGTTATGGAATTAAGAACTTGCTTCATGGCAACCATGTAACCATTGTCAATTGTAGTAAAGCCTCATCTGATGCACTGATACCCTTTAGGGAATAAAAATTACCGTCCTTACTATGTTTGGTCTGCATGTAACTCCAGATCTACAGTAATGTGGTTGACTCTTAACTGAATTCTGAAATGGTTGAACAAGCCACTCAGTTGATGTAAAATAATGCTGACCTAGTCATCAATGTTCACAATCCAGGGATGATTTTTTTTTTAAAAAACTGACAAAACCAGCTGAACCCTGAGAGTCTGGACAACTGAACAATGATCTCATCAGACAGATGGCCTTAAGAATAACAAATACTGTTCTGAGGCCTTTCTACTAAAACAGTAGAAACTTATTCAAGGAAGTTATCAACATTTGAGGAAGATTTGAGGCTGACAATCTACTGTGACCATATTAATGTCACAACAGATCAGGCTTTGCATTATGTTGACAGACTTTCCAGGCTAAATGAGATGAATATGTTGGAAGAAGGGAAAATGTATTTGCAGAAGCATCAGCAGAAATATCAAAGCCAGAGTACAGGATGTGAATATTGTGAGCTTACCACACCAAAAAAAGGAAGTAAGATACTGAAGAAGGCATTTGGTATGCTTTCCTTTATTGGTCAAGAGTATTGAGTACAGGAGTTGGGAGGGCATGTTGAGGCTGTACAGGACATTGGTTAGGCCACTTTTGGAATGTTGCATGCAATTCTGTTTTCTCTTCTCTCGGAAGGATGTCGTGAAACTTGAAAGGTTCAGAAAAGATTTGCAAGGACGTTGCCAGGGTTGGCGGGTTTGAACTATAGGGAGAGGCTGAATAGGCTGGGGCTGTATTCCCTGGAGAGTCAGAGGCTGAAGGGTGACCTTATAGAAGTTTATAAAGTCATGAGGGGCATGGATAGGGTAAATATCCCTGGGGTGGGGGAGTCCAAAACTAGAAGGCATAGATTTAGGGTGAAAGGGGAAAGATATAAAAGAGACCTAAGGGGCAACATTTTCACACAGAGGGTGATGCATGTATGGAATGAGCTGCCAGAGGCAGTAGTAGAGGCTGGCACAATTACAGCATTTAAAAGGCATCTGGGTGGGTATATGAAGAGGGAGGGTTTAGAGGGATATGGGCCAAGTGCTGGCAAATGAGACTAGCTTAATTTTGTTTATCTGGTCAGCATGCATGAGTTGGACCGAAGGATCTGTTTCCATGCTGCACATCTCAATGATTCTATAACTCTAAGTGGGATAACCATGCTACAACTGCAAGAAACAGAATCACCTCGCATGCAAGCAATTTCCCAGAAAGAAGCAAAGCAAGTCTACAAAGGTGGTTGCTGGAGAGATGCCAACTGATAATTCTAATGACACACAATATACCATACGAAAGGCCGGCATTGTCAGATCTAAAGGTGACAAACGATTTCTAATTGTCGAATGGTAATTGCTGAAGGATAGTGTCAAATGAATGTGAAGTACCAGCTTGGTACCAGTGCTCTGTGCAACAACATGAGCTTCTCAAAGCTATGTGAAGTGGGTCAACGTAGTGACCAAAAATATTGCCCTTAGTGGTAAGCTCAACACTATATGATGGAATAATACTCATTCCAAGAAGACAAATGAAGCTGAGAAACAAATACAAGAATGAAGATTTGCAAGTTCAGACAAAAGACTTTAAAAAAATCCATTCAGCTCAACAGAAATAATTCCAAAGCTTCGACTGGTGACCCAAAGAGATTTCACTGAATCATAGAATCACTACAGTATGGAAGGAGGCTATTCAGCCCATTAAGTCCACACCATCCCTCCAAAGAGTATCCCATTCAGGCCCACTCCTCTACCTTATCTCTGTAACCCTGTAGTTCCCATGGCTAATTTACCTAGTCTGCACATGGACACTATGAGGCAATTTAGCATGGCCAATCCACTTAAACTGCATATCTTTGGACTATGGGAGGAAACCGGAGCACCTGGAGAAAACCCATGCAGACACTGGGAGAACATACAAACTCCACACAGACAGTTACCCAGGGCTGGAATCAAACCCGGTCCCTGGTCCTGTATAGCAGCAGTTCTAACCACTGAGCCACTATGATTTGCAGTACTGTTATCAGACCACATAGTCATTGACGGCTGAACAGATTCTGGAAGATTACAAACGTGTTCTTTGAATTCTTCTTGGTGAACATCATTTCAAAGCAGATGAGATTACGTGAGTCGATCAGCATCTGCTGAGGAGAGTTCAGACTATGCTCAAGGAAAGGTAGTGGAAACAATAACCTCAACAACTTAATTAAAAATCACACAACACAGGTTATAGTCCAACAGACTTATTTAGAAGCACTAGCTTTTGGAGCACTGCTCCTTCATCAGGTGGTTGTGATTTTTACCTTTGTCCCCCCCAGTCCAACACCAGCACCTCCAAATCTCAACAACCTAGGAGGTCATAGAGATATACAGCATGGAAATAGACTCTTCGGCCCAACTCATCCACTCGGCCAGATATCCTGAACTGATGCAGTCCCATTTGCCAGCACTTGGCTGGTATTCCTCTAAACCCTTCCTCTTCATTTACCTATCCAGATGCCTACTAAATGTTGTAATTGTACCAGCCTCCACCACTTCCTTTGGCAGCTCATTCCATACATGCACCACCCTCTGCATGAGAAAAAGGTAAGAAAGTAATAAGTCCAAGAAATTATTTCTTGAGGAGCTGGCAGTCACAATAATAATGTGAAACTAAAAGAAGCAGTCATCAAGGAGTGGCAGAAGGGAAAGAGTGATAAGAACAAACAATGGAGCAAGAAGAAAAAGCTGCAACTGAAGATGCTGGAAGACAGATATAGATCATACCCTGAAGACAAAGGACATTGTCTGGATTTTGACAAGGTGAGAGCTATAGCAGAGATAAAATAACCAACAGCTGCGAAAGCAGTACAAGAACTTGTTGCAATTGTGAACTATGGATCGTTCTGGTATAATGCGCATTTCATAAACATGAATTGACTACAATGCGATTGATGAATTGGGCATGTTGTTTAGAAAACACAAGCTTTCTGAATGGGCGTAGTGATTTTCTACAGCACAAGTTTGCAGAGGAACACAACTGTCATGTTATAGCAAAGTTATACCACAAAATGTTCAGCACTTGAAATTAAAAAAAAAAGGAGTGCAAGGGTTGTACTATAGTGTGAAAAGGATAGGCTGTGCACACAGGCCTGACTTCCTCTAGTTGTGGTCTTCAGCTCATGGTGTCATATAGATATACAGCATGGAAACAGAACCTTTGGTTCAACTTGTCCAGGCCAATCGGATATCCTATATAAATCTAGTCCTAGTTGACAGCATTTGGCCCATATCCCTCTAAACCCTTCCTATTCATATATGCATCCAGATGCCTTTTAATCGTTGTAATTGTACTAGCCTCCACCACTTCCTCTGGCAGCTCATTCCATATACCACCATCTCTGCGTGAACATTTTGGCCCTTAGGTACTTCCTATATCTTTCCCCTCTCACCCCAAATCCATGCCCTCCAGTTCTGAACTCCCCTAACCTTGGGGAAAGACCTTGCCTATTTTCCCTATCCATGCCCCTCATGATTTTATAAACCCCTATTAGGTCACCTCTCAGCCTCTGACATTCCAGGGAAAACAGTCCCAGCCCTAGATCTTCACCAGTCTTCCTGACACAGATGTGCATGACAGTATCGATAAAAATGAACAGCGCACATTTCTTGTGGCAGTGAAGTGCCATCTTCACATTGTGGATACTCTACATTGGTGTTGTGTGGCACTACCATGGTGCCAGATGGGTCTGACTTCAAATAGATCCAGCAACTCAATCCGGGGCATCCACGAGGCACTGTGGGCCAATAGCAGCAACAGCATTGTACTCAAACACAACCTTCAACCTCATGGCAAGGCATATTCTCCCACATTACCATCAAGGCAGGAGATCAACCCTGGTTCAATGTAGAATGCAGGAGGGCATGCCAGGAACAGCATCAAGCTGTTGATACTGAAAGTGAGGTATCAACGCAGAACCCAGGTCTCTGGCACTGAGAAGCAGTAGTGCTAACGACTGTGCTATCGTGCTGCTAAGGCTAAGGCTGTTTTCCATGGAGTGTCTGAGGCTGAGGGGTCACCATAGAGGTTTACAAAATCATGAGGGGCATGGATAGGATAAATAGACAAAGTCTTTTCCCTGATGCTGGAGAGTTCAAAACTAGAGGGCATAGGTTTAGGGTGAGAGGGGAAAGATATAAAAGAGACCAAAGGGGCAATTTTTCCACGCAGAGGGTGGTACGTTTATGGAATGAGCTGCCAGAGGAAGTGGTGGAGGCTGGTCCAATTGCAACATTTAAAAGGCATCTGGATTTTTATATGAATAGAAAGGGTTTAGAGGGATATGGGCCGAGTGCTGGCAGGTGGGACTACATTGGGTTGGGATATCTGGTCGGCATAATCGAGTTGGACTGAAGGGTCTGTTTCCATGACTCTTGCTATATGTGCGTATCTGTATGTGTGTGTGTATGTGTGTCTGTCTGTGTATCTGTATGTGTGTGTGCCTGTCTATCTGTATGTGTGTGTGTGTGTCTGTGTATCTATGTGTGTCTGTCAGTCTGTGTATCTGTATGTGTGTGTGTATGTATGTCTGTATGTATGTGTGAGTATATGTGTGTCTGTGTATCTGTATGAGTATGTGTGTATATGTGTCTGTGTATCTGTCTGTGTATTTGTATGTGTGTGTGTGTATATGTGTCTGTGTATCTGTATGTGTGAGTGTGTATGTGTGTCTGTCTGTGTATATGTATGTGTGTCTGCCTGTGTGTGTGTGTGTATGTGTGTGTGTGTGTGTGTGTGTGTGTGTGTGTGTATGTGGTGCAGTGGGGTCACCCTTAGTGTGACATGAATTCAAAGTCCCGGTTGAGGCCATTCCCACGGGTACCAAACTTGGCTGTCATCCTCTGCTTCGCCACTTTGCATTGTTGTCTTTCCTGAAGTCTGCCTTGGACTCAAGCATGTCATCATAAGAATGGGGTACAATGCTCAACTTTGACTGCCAGTTCCGACGTGCCAGAGCGAGAAACTGTAATGACCTCTTCAGAAGACAGACAAGAGCTGCAACTGACAGGGTATCATTTGTTGCCCAGTACTTCCCAGGAGCCAAAAAAACTATGCCATATTCTTCACAGCCTGCAACACATTATCAATGAAGATGAGCACCTTGTCAAAAGCTTCCCCAAGCCTCCACTTCTCACCTTTCAACAACCACCAAATCTCAAACTGATCATTGTTCACAGCAAACTGCCCAGCTTTCAGGACCACACCATGCAATCCTATCACGATAGACGCTGCAAGACGTGTCAGAATGTCGACATGGATAGACAATAGACAATAGGGGCACGCTTAGACCATTCGGCCCTTCGAGCCAACACCACCATTCATAATGATCATGGCTGATCATCCACAATCAGTATCTTGTTCCTGCCTTATCCCCATAACCCTTGATTCTACTATCTCTAAGAGCTCTATCCATCTCTTTCTTGAAAGTATCCAGAGACTTGGCCTCCACTGCCTTCTGGGGCAGAGCATTCCATCTATCCACTGCTCTCTGGGTGAAGAAGTTTCTCCTCAACTCTGTTCTAAGTGGCCTACCCCTTATTTTTAAACAGTGTTCTCTGGTTCGGGACTCACCCATCAGCAGAATCATGCTTCCTGCCTCTAGAATGTGCAATCCATTATTAATTTTATACATCTCAATCAGATCCCCTCTCATCCTTCTAAACTCAAGTGTGTACAAGCCCAGTCGCTCCAATCTTTCAACATATGATAGTTCCGCCATTCCGAGATTTGACCTCGTGAACTTACGCTGCGTTCCCTCAATAGCCAGAATGTCCTTCCTCAAATCTGGAGACCAAAACTGTACACAGTACTCTAGGTGAGGTCTCACCAGGGCCCTGTACATCTGCAGAAGCATCTCTTTGCTCCTATACTCAATTCTTCTTGTTATGAAGGCTAGCATGCCATTAGCTTTCTTCACTGCCTGTTGTATCTGCATGTTTGCTTCCATTGACTGATGTACAAGAACACCTAGATCTCATTGTACTTCCCCTTTACCTAACTTGATACCATCATTACACGTGGGGACACCTCCCACCATGTATGCGGCAGGTACTCATGTGACTCGGCCAATATTGTCTATCTCATATGCTACAGGAAAGGATGCCCTGAGACATGGTACATTGGTGAGACTGAGCACAGTGTACGGAAACAGATGATTGTACACCACACAACAATCAACAGACAGGAGTGTTCCTCCCAGTCGGAGAACACTTCAGCGGTCCGGGACACTCGACCTCGGACTTTTGGATGGCCATCCTCCAAGATGGACTTGGGGACAGGCAACAAAGCAAAGTGGCTGAGCAGAGGCTGAGGACCTTGGGTTCATGTCACATCACAAGTGACACAGACATACACACACACACACACACTCTCCTACAGGTAAGCGCGCACACACACCCCTACAAACCCATACACTTACGCAGACTTTCTCATACACAAGCTCTTTCTCACACGTACACACCCATACTTACACGTGCACACCCATCCTCTCACAGACGCATACCTCTTTACACTCAGACTCAGATACATACACACATGTACACTCTCTCACAGACACTCATGCCTCTCCAACCCCCACCCCCCAACACAGACAGCCTCACACAGGGCACTTTACACCTTCAATGCATTATCTGGGCTGACATGGCATCTATTGTTAAAGTTCACCTGAGAGTATAACTTTAAAAAAGTTCTGAGATTTATATATGAAAGAACTGAAACAAACACGGCCATTTTAAAAGATGAGAGACTTAAACAATCTAGGTTTTTTTCAATACATAGTTTCAGTTACATCACACTGTAAACTTTTGCTATAATTTCTGTGTCTTACAATCTTATACTTGACAACCACCTGATGAAGGAGCAGCGCTCAGAAAGCTAGCGCTTCCAAATAAACCTGTTGGACTATAACCTTGTGTTGTGCTTCCTAGTTCAGGTTCCACCAGGGCCACTCAGCTCCTAACCTCATTACAGCCTTAGTTCAAACATGGACACAAGAGCTGGATTCAAGAGGAGAGGTGAGAATGACAGCCCTCAACATCACGGCCGCATTTGACTGCGTGTGGCATCAAGGAGCTCTAGCAAAACTAGAGTCAATGGGAATCAGAGAAACGTCCCCACCCACTGAAATCATCTCAGGTACAAAGGAAAATGGTTGTGGTTGTTGGAGGTCATTTATCTCAGCTCCAGGACATCTCTGCATAAATTCCTCAGAGTTGTGTCCAAGGACCAACCATTTTTAACAACTTTATCAATGACTTTCCCTTCATGATAATATAAGATGTGGGTATGTTTGTTGATGACTGCATAATATTCAGCACTATTCATGACTCCTTAGGTATGGAAGCAGTCCATGTTCAAATCCAACAAGACCTGGGCAATATTTAGGTTTGGCAAGTAACATTCACACCATACAAGTGCAAGGCAATGACCAACTCCAATGAGAGATGTTAACCGTCATCTCTTAGTATTTAATGGCATTGCTATCATTGAAGCCCCATAATCAACATTGTAGGGATTACCAGTGACCAGAAACTGAATTGAACTAGTCATATAAATATTATTCTGGATTAATGGTGCTGGAAGAGCACAGCAGTTCAGGCAGCATCTAAAGTGCAGCGAAATCGACGTTTCGGGCAAAAGCCCTTCTTTCCAGCATATTCAATCATTGTTTTTACCATATAAATATTATAGCTACAAAGCAGGTCAGATGCTAGGAATCCTGCAGTGAGTAACTCACCACTCGACTCTCGAAAGTTTGAGAGAATTGACAACGCAGAAGTTAGAAGTGTAATGGAATATTTTTCACTTGCCCTGAATGTGTGCAGCTTCAGAAGCGCTCAAGCTTGACATCATCCCAGGAAAAATGCCCATTTGATTGTCACCACATACACTAAGATTTACTTCCATTACCACCACTTGATGCTCAGTAGCAGCAATATGTGGTATCAACAAGATGCTCTACAGAAATTCACCATGGCTTCTTAGAAAGTATGTTCCAAACTCATGACCATTTCTGGCCAGAAGGACAAGAACAGCAGATACATGATAACACCATCACCTGCAAATTCCTAACTAAGCCACCCACCATCCTGCCTTAATAGCATATTGCATTTCTGACACACAATAGGTTAAAATCCTGGAATTCCTTTCTGAACAGAATTGTGGATACATATACATTAAATGGACTGCAGGGATTCAAGAAGACAACTCACCACAACCTTCTCAAGGGCAACTAGGAATGTGCAACACAGCACTGTCAGCAATGTCCACATTCCATGAACGAATAAAAAACAAGTCTGGTTCTTAGATTCTAGATCTTGCAGAACATTAACAGATCTCAACACATTTGTTTGAATGTAACTTACCTGATACCAATGACATCTTCACTTGCTCACTGTTAACTGTTTTGATAGCTTTGATAGTTTTGCTTTCCATTTTCTTGCAAATCTTCAAGAATAAATTCATATCTAAAAAAAATTGACACAACCAAAGTAAGTGAAGTAATACATTAATATCACACTGAATTAAACTCAGGTTGTTCATCTGACACTTTGCAGCAAATAGAATATATATCAATTGCTTTGCTGTTAAACTAAAGATTAAGCTACCACTCAGTTTTTGCTTTGTTATCAGCTCAATGTTATTAGTCTTCTGTGAATGGTTGAAATGTTCGAATATATCAACAGCAATTGCTGACTCATTGGCAAGCAGCATAATTTATTCTACTTAATGTTCGTTTCAAATTTGTAATCAATTAATTGGCACTGAGCTTAAAAAGATTAGTCAAAGGCAGACAGAGAAATTAAAATTAAATCTCACGTTAACATTTCTCATTATTCTCAGTTATTGGGTTTTCTATAAAGGTCAGTAGGCTTGCGATGAAAAGAAGAGGTTTATAAATGTGGATGGATAAATATTTTTAAGTTGACTTCATTACCTTTGGGATTAGGGACTATGTATTAATTTTGCCTCAGAAAATTAAATGCCTGGGGGAAAATGCATGAAAGACTGGATTGTACAGTCATTGGACAAAGTGGTTTTAATGGGCGAAATTACTTACCCAGTTTGAACTGAGGGTCTACTCTCAATCATTAACAAAATGATGAAAGGTGTCATCAACAGTGCTATCAAGTGACATTAATACACTGCGACTCAGTTTGGGTTCAGCCTGGCCCTCTCAGCTCCTGATCTCATTAAAGTCTTGCTCCAAACATGAACGAAAGATCTAAACTCAAGAGGAGAAGTATGGGTGACTGCTCTTGACAACAAAGCTATAACTAACCAAATGTGGCATCAAGGAGCCCTCGCAAAGCTCGAGCAGCAAAGGCTCTCCACTAACGGGAGTCATACCATTTTAAGGTAAAATGGTTGTGTTTGTTAAAGATCAACCATCTCAGCTCTTGGGCACTTTTGCAGGAGTCGCTCAGAGTAGTGTCCTCGGCAAAAATAATCTGGACTGCCTCAACAACGATCATTGTTCCCTGAAAAGGTATGAGTAAATGGCACTGTGCACTGATGATTGTACAATATTCAGCAGCATTCATGCACCCTCAGGTACTGAAGCAATCCATGTCCAAAACCTGGACAATATCTGAGGCACACTCCAGTTCCAGAAGTCACTGCTGCACATGAGCCTCAGAAGGCCACATATATGATAGAAAATGAGAGGGAATACTGACTCTCTTCCTGTTAACACTGTGGCTCTATCTGCACCAAATGGACCACAATGGTTCAAAAAGGCAGCTCACCATCACCATCTCCATCTCCACAGCAATTAGAGTGGGACAATAATTTTGGTCCAGAATGTTACACTTATATCCTATTGATGAATTTTTTTAAGAACTGTAAATGGGTTTTCGTTCGGAAGCAGGGAAAAAAAAATTATCAAGTAGGTCTGCTCTTCCACAAAGCCCGATTGTTACGCTTTCACAAAGCATTGCAATGTTTAAATGCAGTTATTATTTTGTTAAGGGCAGAAACCGTTTTATGCACAACCAAAAAAGCAGTTCAAATTGTAGAGAGGATTAGGCTAATTATTCACTAAGCATGGGATCCAAAATCCTTCGACCAACTTTGTCATGTTATAACACTTCCTCCAACTCCAATGCAAATACCCAACTTGGGAGTAAGTAATTAGTTAATCTGAAAGGTTTTAACCATGTGAAGAACGCAGCAATGTTGTACATAAGAATCTGGATGGGGTGACAATGGTCCCTCTCTATGAAGAGCAGAGAAACCAACGCTGTTTCTGACAAGATGTCTAGAGGCATGAATCCTCAATGCTGCTGAATGAGCGATGATGCAGTGTTGCATTGAGCAACACGAGAGGTGGATGCTGCATTGGTGAGAAATGTTCTTTGCAAGTACAACTGTTGACCTTGATGACTCATGTGATGTTATTGAATGTGTTCCAGCACTATACCCAGCTCTTCAGTGTCAGACCCTGGCAATTAATCTCCTTGGTCACCTGCCTCTATTCACTTCACAGGATATGCCTTGAGAGTCATAGCTTGGGCCTAAAGCCACAGACTGCCCTCCTCCCTCAAAGATGATTTGAAAGCTGAAGCCATGCATAATTTCAAAGGATTCGAAAACTAAGAGGGCACCAAAGTCTTTAGGTGAACTCTTTCTTCCTTACGGACAATGGCAGGTTGCAGCGTCATGGCAGAGGAACTGATTATCATCATCCAATTATGGCAACATCTGCAAAGAGAGATTGAATTTAACATTTCAGGTCCAGTGATCTTTCCTCAAAGCTTGGAACTTTGTACTTTGATAAAATCTTTAGCATTGTGAGAATAGTCATGCTGATGAAGAGTCTCGGGATTCAAAACATTAACTCTGCTTTCTCCCCATAGATGCTATCAGACCTACTGAGTTTCTCCAGCAATTTCTTGTTCTGGAAATAAGGGGCTTGTGAGGGGTCGTTATCATATTGCAGTTTATCGGAACTTGCTGCCTGCAAAAGTAGCAAAGCCAACCTAGTATTTGGAAAAGAGATCATGCAATAAAAATTTCTCTGAGTCACCTAACTTTGTATGGGATGTTATAGCTGCCTTCACTTTATTCAATGTCACAAGAAATGCTGTACCATAATTTTTAATGAACACTAATACTGAGCTGAAAGCTCAAGGGCCGCGACATATCTGGGATGCTGATCAGTGCATGCTTAGGTTCATTACAGGCTTCGGACTATTTAAATTATAGAACTTTCCATACTGACAAAAGCATTTTGACAGTGCAGTTGTCGTTGAGAGTTCATTGAGTGGGCATACTATGGGGAGGAGAAGAAAATTTTAATTAAGGGTAGTGCCTTCACTGATTTCTCATATGTGGCACTTTTGCCTTCATTGGCAAATTGTTCAAATGCACTTGAATCCACAATGAGTGTCTTTAGGAAAATGTGGTCCCAATATCAGAGCATGAAGCAGACCCTGTGATACATTCTCCCTAACCATTGTGACATTGCCAGTGTGTCATGCACTATTTCATGGGTAATATGTAAATGAGCTGATTTGCTAGGGCTGACACTGCACTATCAACCCCATAAAGTTACTCTGACAATTGTAATCAGTGGAATTGGGCAGATAATTAGATTGTGAGCTCAAGTGGGCCACGTAAGATAACATGGAATTAGTATTATTTCCATTTTGGAAAACTTGGATTTTGCTTCAATAATAACCTTAAAAAAAGGAAAATCAACACACATCCCGAAAAGAAAAGTGAGATGAAGCTTCAGGTTTACCACAGTTATGTAAAGGTTTTCTACCAAAATTTCCTTTTTTTTTTGCAAATATGGTTGTATTTTAGAATAAAATTTCACATGCTTCTAAATGGGCAGCAGGCTATTGCCAAACCATAAACCCTATACAGTCATCAGGAACATTACCTCTGGGGTGATTTCAAAATTGTTTACCTGTAGCTAAAATCTACTTATTTGTAATAAGTAGTAATACTTCAAAACATTGGAAAGATTTTCAGATCTCAACCTACAATTGGTAGGGACCAATAGATTCATAATCCATGATCTTCCCAAGAATCAGTTGCTGATTGGCTGGAAGGTTGGTTTGGTTGATCAATAGGCTTCAGTTAGTGTGACATAGAAGTCACTCTCTCACTGGGCGAGGTCGTGAGCTGTCCCTCAATTTGAACATAATTTCAACTCAGGGTCACGTGACTGAACAGGCCAAGTTTTGACCCCCAAATCCTTGGGCACGTCTGGCAAGGTGTCTCATGAGGTGGTAGGATCCATACAGCAGTGGTAATGGTCCTCTCACTGAATTCAGAGAATGGGGCAGACGCATTGCTGGATAAGCATTTCATAGACTAATTCTATTTGTAGCACAAACAACCGCTCTGCACAGTACGACTTTTGTTGTCTTATGGAATTCCTTATTGTCAAGCACTTACTGATGTCACTTGGAGAAGGTTAAGCTGGTATGTGTGGACCTGACATTGGGGAGACAGGATGGCTACGTGCAGAGCACTTCAGAGAACATTTCCAGGAAACCCACACCAACAACCAAGGATCCTAGTGTTGCATCTCCTCATCAAACATTGCCTTTTGAGAGTGGTGACTGCTAAGGAAAGGGGAAAGTACACAATTTATTCCAGAAACTCTCCATGATCAGATACATGAAGTGGAATGTTTGACTGGCTAGGTGACGCTCGATAAGAATTTTCATCAGGCTACAATCAGAGACAGGCCATGCCTTATGTATGCATGATCAAAGAGATTGAAAATGGTTTACAAATCTGCAGCAAAACACCAAATTCACTTACTTACCATTGGTGATGTATATCTGTGGTGGACAATTTGGTATGGAGGTGCTTAAGGTTAAAGAGTCTTCTAGCTTGTCAGTATTTAATACTTCAGAGAGCAGCTGCTCTTTGATAAACTGAATAACTAGTGTTGAGTAGATTGTAAATAGTGTGGGGAAATCACACAACATTGCTTTATGCTGGTCTAAATTGTGAAGACGCTTCAGATTCCTATTCCAAGACAGTTGCAGTCCGATCATCAAAAAGTACTTGTAAGATTGTGATGAAGAGTATTGGATGTCCAGATCTTTGGAGAATAAGCCATATAGCCTTGTGACTTACTGAATTAAATGTTTAGGTTAGGTCAATTAATGCAGTGCTGTTTTCAACATTTCTTTTGGATTTTTTTGGCAAAATGAGATCATGCCAGAGATTCCTCTGGATGGTCTAAAGCCACGTTGTGTCCCTAGCAGGATTTCTTGGCCACAGGAATTAGGTGATTTAGGAAGATGCTGGTCATGATTTTCCATGCTGTGGATGACAGAAAAATACTTTGACAGTTTTCATAGTACAATATATCCCCCTACCTGAAGATGGTTAATACTCACAGTTGTTGCATTGAGAAGTGAAATGGGGAGGGAGTGTACTTTACCTCCCAAATCCACAAGACACAGGATGAGTGTGTGGAACCTTGATATGAGCAAAGGTCCACCAGCTTTGAGGCCTCAGCTGGAATATTCTCAAGGACAGAACCCCCCGCTCCCCGGTCTTCACCTTCCACCCTACCAACCTTTGTAACCTCCTCCATCATTTTCACCTTCTACAAATGAATCCCACCACAGAGATATATTTCTCTCCTCACCCCTGTCCACTTTCTGTAAAGACCATTCCCTCTGTGGCTCCCTTGTCAGGTCCACACATTGCACCAACCTGGCACAGTTCCCTGTCACCACAGGAATTGCCGAACCTGCGCCCACCCCCCCCCCCCCCCCTCCATCCAAAGCCCAAAGGAGCCTTCCACTTCCATCAGAGTTTTACCTGCACTTGCACACATATCATTTACTGTATCTATTGCTCCTGAGGTGGTTTCCCCTGCATTGGAGAGACAGGATGCCGACGTGCAGACCACTTCAGAGAACATTTCCAGGAAACCCACACCAACCAACCCTACTGCCCCGTGGCCAAACACTTCAACTCCCCCTCCCACTCCGCCAAGCACATGGGGGTCCTGGGCCTCCTCCGTCGCCATTCCCTAACCACCCGACGCCTGGAGGAAGAATGCTTCATCATTTGCCTTGTGACCCTCCAACTCCATGTCATCATGAAATCCTCTTTTCCTCTCCTCCACCTTATCCCAGTTCCAACCTTCCAACTCAGCACTGCCCTCATGACCTGTCCCACCTGTCCATCTTCCTTCCCATCTATCTGCTCCATACTCCTCTCCGAACTACCACCTTTACTCCCACCTCCATCTACTTATGGCACTCACAGCTATCTTCCCCCTAGCCCACCCTTTATCTCTCCACTCACTCGGCTGACAAACCTCATTCCTGATGAAGAACTTATGCCAGAGATGTAAATTCTCCTGCTCCTCAGATGCTGCCTGACCTGCTGTGCTTTTCCAGTGCCACACTTTTCGACTCTGATCTTCAGCATCTGCAGTGTTCACTTTCTCCCTGGAATATTATCAAGGCTGTAAAGTTTGTTGTTATTCCTTTGCATGATTGCTTGTTGCAGCTTTCCCAATGTTGGTGGTCCACTGTTGGACTCCTCCACAGGACAATGGATGATAAGAAGAATAAATAGTGAACCATTCAGGACTAAGATGAGGAAGAATTTCTTCACTCAGGAGAGTTGTGAACCTGTGTGATTCTCTCCCTCAGGAAGCTGCTGGGGCTAGTTCATTAGATATATTCAAGAGAAAGCTGGTCGTGGCCCTTGCAGCTAAAGGTATCAAAAGATATGGAGAGAAAGCAAGACTGGAGTGCTGAGATTGCTTGATCAGCCATGATCATACTGAATGGTGGGGCAGGCTTGAAGGTCTAAATGGCCTACTCCTGCACCTATTTTCGATGTTTCTCTGATAGTCTGGTGAATAGCCAGTGTGGTTTAATGGTTGAGAGATATTGAAAATGTTCCTTCCATGTTTGACTGATAGCATTGTCATCCTTAAGAAAAGAAAAACGGTCCTGAGATCAAAGTGGATCTTATCCATTTGAACCTGGTCTATAAATGGCCTCAAAGGAGCCTTTCATGATGTGGTGGTCAGTGCAAAGGGAAACTGGCAAATGGGGATCACGAGATGCTTAGTATAAAACCTAAACAACTAAAACTTGAAAGAAATTAGTCTGCAAGACAGAGAGTCATATAAAAGGTCAAATCAAGAGGTGATAACATCAAATGGCAGAAGAGAAAGAGTCACATTATGACGTGATTAAGGAGAGACATGATCAGGGGGATTATATGGAAGATCTAGTAAAATACAAAGCGACTGGTCAAGTGAACTTTCCGTAAGTGTATAAATTGACTGCTTAAATGTTGTACTGGCAGCACCCCCATGATCATTCATGAGAGCAGGACCTCACGTTGCATGATCATAATGAGTAAAAATTGCTTATTTTGAACATAACATCCAACTCTTGTGGTACGTTTAGGTATCAGGGCAAGCCCACACCTTATCTATGGTAACAAGGATGCAATATGTCACATCTGAACAGTAGCAGTGAGGAAACAGATCAAGGAATGAGTATCTTTGTTTTATCATTTGTAGTTATGAAAGATCCATTGTAATCACGGGATTGGTAACGTAAGTCGATATCAAAGAACCAATGGCAGGAAGCCTGAGTGCCGAGTTTGTACCAGAGTGTAGATCGGGAGTTGACAAAACTACGTGGAGGACTACACTAGAAAGCCTCAATGTAGAACTTTAAAATTATTGCCTGACAGGTAAGCCAGAATCACTGATGTAGATAGATCTGAATCACTGTAGCTTGGCGACAGAGGTCAGGAAGCTGATGGATACATAGAACAGAGAACAGTACAGCGTAGAACAGGCCCTTCAGCCCATGATGTTGTGCCGACCATTGATCCTCATGTATGCCCTCAAATTTCTGTGACCATATGCATGTCCAGCAGTCTCGTAAATGTCCCCAATGACCTTGCTTCCACAATTGCTGCTGGCAACGCATTCCATGCTCTCACAACTCTCTGTGTAAAGAACCCGCCTCTGACATCCCCTCTATACTTTCCTCCAACCAGCTTAAAACTATGACTCCTCATGTTAGCCATTTCTGCCCTGGGAAATAGTCTCTGGCTATCGACTCTATCTATGCCTCTCATTACCTTGTATACCTCAATTAGGTCCCCTCTCCTCCTCCTTTTCTCCAATGAAAAAAATCCGAGCTCAGTCAACCTCTCCTCATAAGATAAGCCCTCCAGTCCAGGCAGCATCCTGATAAACCTCCTCTGAACCCTCTCCAAAGCATCCACATCTTTCCTATAATAGCGCGACCAGAACTGGATGCAGTATTCCAAGTCGGTCTAACCAAAGTTTTATAGAGCTGCAACAAGATCTCATGGCTCTTAAACTCAATCCCCTTGTTAATGAAAGCCAAAACACCATATGCTTTCTTAACAACCCTGTCCACTTGGGTGGCCATTTTAAGGGATCTATGTAACTGCACACCAAGATCCCTCTGTTCCTCCACACTGCCCATCTCTGCATCCTGTCAATGTCCCGCTGCAGCCCACAACAGCCCTCTATATTGTCAATGACACTGCCAACCTTTGTGTTGTCTGCAAACTTGCTGACCCATCCTTCAATCCCCTCATCCAAGTCATGAATAAAAATTACAAACAGTAGAGGCCCAAGGACAGAGCCCTGTGGAACACCACTCACCACTGACTTCCAGGCAGAATATTTTCCTTCTACTACCACTCGCTATCTTCTGTTGGCCAACCAATTCTGTATCCAGACAGCTAAGTTTCCCGGTATCCCATTCCTCCTGACCTTCTGAATGAGCCTACCATGAAGAACCTTATCAAATGCCTTGCTGAAGTCCATATACACCACATCCACAGCTTGACCCTCATCAACTTTTCTAGTCACATCCTCAAAGAACTCAATAAGGTTTGTGAGGCATGACCTGCTCCTCACAAAGCCGTGTTGACTGCATTTAATCAAGCCATGCTCTTCCAGATGGTCATGATTCCTATCCCTCAGAATCCTTTCTAACACCTTGCAGACGACAGACGTGAGACTGACTGGTCTGTAATTGCCGGGGATTTCCCTATTTCCTTTCTTGAAGAGAGGAATTACATTTGCTCTTTCTAGTCCTCAGGTACAACTCCAGTGGAGAGCGAGGATGCAAAGATCTTCGCAAGTGGCGAAGCAATTGCATATCTCGTTTCCTAAAGCAGCCGAGGACAAATCTGGTCCAGGCCTGGCGACTTGTCAATCTTAATGTTTGACAAAATGTTCAGCACATCAGCTTCCTCTATCTCTATCCATTCCAGCATGCACACCTGCTCTTCAAAGGTTTCATTCACTACAAAGTTTGTTTCTTTTGTAAAGACAGAAGCAAAAAACTCATTTAGGGCTTCCCTTACCTCCTCAGACTCCACACACAAATTCCCTATGCTATCCCTGATTGGCCCTACTCTTTCTTTGACCATTCTCTTATTCCTCACATAAGTTTAAAATACCTTTGTGAATTCCTCACATAAGTATAAAATGCCTTTGTGACATTTCTGGGTAGATGATGAAATCCTGGGATAATATAAGAAAAGAAGGATAAAGTACCAATAGTTATAATTAAATGTTACTCTCAAGGTCAATAACAAGGGGGCATAATGTTACAGTGAAAGGCAGGAGGCTTAGAGGGGATTTGATGAAAAATGTTTTCAGCCAGAGGGCACTGAAGGTCTGGAATGCTGTGCCCTGGAGAATAATAGAAGGGGGAAGCCTCACAACCTTTTAAAGAGTACTTGAAGTGAAATTGTATTCAAAGCTATGGACCTAATGCTGGAAAGCAGGACTAGGGTCATAATATAATTCTGGTGGTACAGACCTGAAGGGCTGAAGGTCCCCTCTCTATTATATAAGACCATAAGACATTGGAGCAGAAATTAGGCCATTCAGTCCATCGAGTCTGTTCTGCCATTCAATCATGGTTGATAAGTTTCTTAATCCTATTCTTCCGCTTCCTCACTGTAATGCTTGACCCCTTGACAAGCAAGAACCTATCTATCTCAATCTTAAATATACCTGGCCTCCCCAGCCTTCTGTGGCAATGAATTCCATAGATTCCCCACTCTCTGGCTGAAGACGTTTCTCCTTATGTCCGTTCTGAAGGGTCTTCCCTTTACCCTCAGGTCCTATTCTTTCCTACCAATGGAAACATCTTCCCAACATCTACTCTGTCCAGGCCATTCAGTATTCTGTAAATTTCAATTAAATCACCCCTCATGCTTTCAAACTCCATTGAATATAAATCCAGAGTCCTCAAACATTCCTCATACATTAATATTTTCATTCCTGGGACCATTCTCGTGAACCTTCTCTAAACACACTCCAGGGCCAGAACGTCCTTCCTTAGATATGGGGCCCAAAACTGCGCACAATACTCCAAATGAGGTCTGATCAGAGCCTGAGAGAGCCTCAGAAGTACATCCCTGCATTTCAAAATGAGCGCCATTATTTGCCTTTCTAACGACTGGCTCAACCTGCAAGTTTATCTTGAGAATCAAGAGAATCCTGGACTAGAACTCCCAAGTTTCTTTGCACTTCAGACTTCTGAATTTTCTCCCCATTTAGAAAATAGTCTGTGCCTCTATTCTTCCGACCAAAGTGCATGACCTCACACTTTCCCACATTGTCCTCCATCTGCCATTTCTTTGCTCACTCTCCTAACCTGTCCAAATCCTTCTGCAATCCTCAATGCTGTCTGTTCCTTTACCTATCTTTGTATTGCCTGCAAACTTCACTAGAAAACATTCTGTTCCTTTATCTAGATAGTTAAAGTATAAAGCAAAAAGTTGTGGTTCCAACACTGAGCCTTGAGGAACACCACTTGTCATCAGCTGCCATCCTGAGAAAGACCCTTCTATTCCCACTCTCTGCTTTCTGCCAGACAGCCAAGCTCCTATCTGTGTTCATGCTAGCACCGTGCCTCTAACATCATGGTCCGTATCTTACCCAGTAACTTCCAGTACAGCACTTTGTCTAAGGCTATCTTGAAGTCCAGGTAGATAACATCTATTGGCTCTCCTTAGTCGAAGCTGCTCGTTACTTCCTCAAAGAATTCGAGTAGATTTATCAGGCATGGCCTCCCCTTAATGAAACCATAGATGACTTTGCCCTGTTTTACTGTACACTTTCAAGCATTCAGAAATCTCATTCTTCACAATGGATTCCAGGATCTTACCCATGACTGAAGTTAGACTGACCTGTCTGTAACATTCTATCTTTTGCCTTACTCCCTTTTTCAACAAGGGTGTCACACATTAGCAATTTTCCAGTCCTCTATTATATGTTTCTATAATACCTGGAACTCTGTAGGTGAATCTACAACCTATCAAAAAGCAGAAAAAAGTTAACAATGGGTTCAGAAACAAGCCCAGGAATTTCAGAAAACAATTAGTCAAAATTACCTTGGAAGCACCACGGTAGTCCAGAATGTAGTTGGAAAAGTCAGAAGGAATAACAAACTTGTGGCTGTGTGTGTCCGTCTCTGCTGATGTATTTAATGAAATTGTTCTTTTTGCGATGTTCGTGTTTTCAAGTTCTTGAATAGTTTAATAGATGTGAAATTCCTCTAAACAAACTTTTCCTCCCTTTAAAGGCCCAAGCTGTTCTTTTCAGTCTTCACGTGGGATAAAGGCATTCATTTTGTACGCACAACATTTGTGTGTTTGAATTTGAATTTATGACTTTGGATTAAAGGGGAAGCAGAATTCATTTGAAAAATTTTGCTTCAGTAATTCTAAGTTAAGTTGGACTGATCTTGGGTTAAAAAAGCCTCCTCATTGAAGATTTCCTGGTTCTTGCACCAGTTCTCAAAAGACCAAGCAGAATTCATTTTAATTTTGAACGTTACTAATTGGCACTTATTAAAAATAAACATTTTTGGTGATCTGAATGCCAAAGGAAGGAAAGCAAATGGAGAAATTTGCAAAGACCTGATGATTAACCTAAAATCCTACCTGCTCTAGGGCTGAGAAGAATTAATTAGATTTCGAATTGAAGTTACTGAGTAAGAGAGACTTTCAATATGAGTTTAAAGTCAAAACACATTGACACAATTATGAATTAATTTCTACTCATTTTTAAGTTCAAGTCTTTCAGACTAGAGTTAACGGAGAAACAATTTAAATGGGATCAAGCGCTGGGGAATACAGTACAGTAGAACTTCAATTATCTGACTAAGACGGGCAGGGAGTATTTCGTTTGGATAATCGATCTGATGGTAAACAAGCAGTAAGTTATGAATGCCGATTATCCAAACCTGTCTCTGTTTCCGGCAATGCACACTATCATGCTGTTTAACCGATAACTGATCTATCATAAACAAGTGATAATTTGATTGCCAGTTAACATAGAACACAGAACATTACAGCACAGTACAGGCTCTTCGGCCCTTGATGTTGCACCACCCTATGAAACCAATCTGAAGCCCATCAATGCAAAACTATTCCGTTCTCGTCCATATGCCTGTCCAATGGCCATTTAAATGCATGTAAAGTTGGCGAGTCTACTACTGTTGCAGGCAATGCCTTCCATGCTCCTACTACTCTCTGATTAAAGGAACTACCTCTGACATCTGTCCTATATCTATCACCCTTCAATTTAAAGCTATGTCCTCTTGTGCTAGGCATCACCATCCGAGGTAAAAGCCTCTCACTGTCCACCCTATCTAACCCTCTGATTATCTTATATGTCTCAATTAAGTCACCTCTCAATCTTTTTCTCTCTAATGAAAACAGCTTCAAGTCCCTCAACCTTTCCTCGTAAGACCTTTCCTCCATATCAGGCAATATCCTAGTAAATGTCCCCTGAACCCTTTCCAAAGCATCCACATCCTTCCTAGAATACTGTGACCAGAACGGCACACAATACTCTAAGTGCTGCCGTGCCAGAGTTGGCCCAGTCTAGAAGACTCTTCATCATGTTATGTTGCTTCCTTAGTGTGAGGGTCCAGGATGTCTCAGAGTGGCTTCAGGACTTTCTGGAGGGGATTCCAAAGAGAGTGAATTGAATTGGCTGAAGTTTGGTATCTGTGATTCTGGGGACCACTGGAAGAGGCTGAGATGGATTTGAGGCAAATACTTCAGCCTTATCTTTTGCACTGATGTCTTGGACTATTCCACTATTGAGGATGGGGATATTTGTGAAGCCTCCACCTTCAGTGTGTTGTTTAATTTTCCACCCCCATTCACAACTGTATGTGATAGGACTGTAGAACTTAGATCTGATCTGTTGATTGTGGGATCACTTAGCTCTGCCTATCACTTGCTGTTTATGTTGTTCGCACGCACATAGTCTTGGTAGATTTACCAGGCTGACACCTTATCTGCAGGTATGCCTGGTGCTGCTCCTGGCAAGTCATCCTGCACTCTCCATTGAACCAAGATTAATCCTGTGCCTTGATGCTAATGGTTGAATGGGGTTATGCCATGCCATGATGTTTCAAATTGTGTTGGAGTACAGTTCAGCTGTTGTTGATGTTCCACAACACTTCATGGATGCCCATTCTTGAGTTGCTGAGATTTGTTTGAAGTCTGCCCCATTTAATACAGTGATAGCACCGTACAACATAATGGAGGGCGTTCCCAATGTGAAATCAGGACGTTGTCACCACAAGGACTGTGCAGCAGGCACTCTTACTGATGCTGCCATGGATAGATGCATCTACAGCTAGCAGTTTGGTGAAGATGAGATCAAATATGTTTTTCCCTCTTGTTGGTTCCCTCACCACCTGCTGTTGATCCAGTCTAGCAGCTATATCCTTTGGGACCAGATCAGGTCAATCAGTAATCCTGTTGCCCAGTCATTCTTGATGGACAGTCAAATCCCCAGAGTACATTCTGCACCTTTGGCACCCTCAACACTTCCTCCAAATGTTCAACGTGGAGGAGCACAGAGTCATCAGCTGAGGGAAGACAGTACGTGGTAATCAGCAGGAGGTTTCCTTTCTCATGTTTCACCTAATGTGTACTTAATAATAGTTCATGTGGTCCGGAATCAATGTTGAAGACTCTCAGGGCACCTCCCTCCCAAGTGTATATCACTGTGCCACAATCTCTACTGGGTCTGTCCTGGTGGTGGGACAGGACATATCCAGGGATGCTGACAGTGGTGTGATTCCCTATTCAGGAAGGGAGAGAGACAAAAGGCAGGAAACTATAGGCCAGTTAGTCCAACATCTGTCATTGAGAAACTACTTGAGTCTGTTATGAGGAAAAAACAAACAGCTCGACGTTTAGGAAAGTTTAACACAATCAAATAGAAGCAATGTGGTCTTGTGATAGGCCAATCATGTTTGACAAATTTGCAAGAGTTGTTTCAGAGTATAAAAAGCAGCATGATAAGGAATCTGAAAGGGGATATGGATAGAGTGAGTGGGCAAAATCATAACAGCTAGAGTTTAACACATTCAAGTATGAAGTCATGCCCTTTAGTAGGAAAAATCAAGAGGCAGACCTATTTAAATAGAGAGAAACTAAAAAAAAGCAGCGTAAGTGAGTCTGGGTATTCTTGTGCATAAAAGACACAATGTCAGCATACAGGTGCAGCTAAGGAATTTTGGCCTTTCTTGTTCATGGATTAGGGCTTAGAAATCAGGAAATCTTGCTGCAACTATGCAGAGTTTTGGTAAAGCCACACCTGGAGTAGTGTGCAGGTGTTCCCTGTATTTTAGGGGAGAAAGTGAGGTCTGCAGATGCTGGAGATCAGAGCTGAAAATGTGTTGCTGGAAAAGCGCAGCAGGTCAGGCAGCATCCAAGGAACAGGAAATTCGAGGTTCCTGATGAAGGGCTTATGCCCGAAACGTCGAATTTCCTGTTCCTTGGATGCTGCCTGAGCTGCTGCACTTTTCCAGCAACACATTTTCAGCTTCTTCCCTGTATTTTAAGCAGGATATACTAGCATTTCAGGCAATCTAAAAGAGAGTTGCCTGGCTTGTTCCAGGAATGAAGGGCATGGTGTATGAAAACAGTTCAGACCATATTCATTACAGTTTAGAAGAATGAGTATGAATCTGATTGAAACTTACAAGATTCTAAGGGGGTTTGACAGTATAGCTGTTGAGAAGATGTTTCCACTAGTGGTGGAGCCTTGAACTGGGGACATAGATATGCGATAAGAGGACATGTTTAAAACTGAGGTGAGAAGGAGCTTATTTTCCCTAATGTTGCGAATGTCTTGAATTCTCCAACCTGGGGAGTTATGGAGACCAGATCACTGTAAGAGAAGATAGATAGAAACATTGAGGAATTGAGGGTAATGATGAACTGCCACGATGGAGAAGTTGAGGCCTGATGCAGAGCATTTGGGAGAATTACAGACACATAATTCTAATGTAGGCCAAAGAGATGTATTGCTAGTGTGGATCAGGGGATACTTGGCATGAAAGGTAAGCTGCTGCAGCTTGAGCCCAGCCTGTCTGTGAGACAGAGTCATATCAAAAATTGAATCAAGAGGAATCAAGATTGGGGGAGGAAGGGACAGCAAGCCATTTGACATTATGATTAAGGAAAGATGTGATCAGGAATAAGGTGGAAAGATCTAACTAAAGACAACTAAAGAATGGATGGCCTTGAAGTATGTAGGGAGGAGGTTTTGGGAAAACTGGAAAGGATGAAAATAGACAAGTCACCTGGGCCTGATGGCATTTACCCTAGGATCCTCTGGGAAGCTAGGGACGAGATAGCAGAGCCATTGGCCTTGATTTTTATGTCGTCATTGTCAACGGGAATAGTACCAGAAGACTGGAGGATAGCGAATGTGGTCCCCTTGTTCAAGAAGGGGAGTAGGGACAGCCCGAGTAAGTATAGGCCAGTGAGTCTCACTTCTGTTGTGGGCAAAGTCTTAGAGAGAATTGTAAGGGATAAGATTTATGAACATCTGGATAGGAATAATGTGATCAAGGATAGTCAGCATGGTTTTGTGAAGGGCAGGTCATGCCTCACAAACCTTATTGAGTTCTTTGAGAAGGTGACTAAGGAGGTGGATGAGGGTAAAGCAGTAGATGTGGTGTATATGGATTTTAGCAAGGCGTTCGATAAGGTACCCCATGGTAGGCTAATGCAAAAACTACGGAGGTATGGCATTGAGGGTGCATTAGAGGTTTGGATTAGGAATTGGCTGGCTGGAAGGAGACAGAGGGTAGTAGTTGATGGACTAGGTACATCTTGGAGTGCAGTTACTAGCGGTGTACCACAGGGATCTGTTTTGGGACCGTTGCTGTTTGTCATCTTTATAAATGATCTAGAGGAGGGGCTTGAAAGCTGGGTGAGCAAGTTTGCGGATGACACAAAGGTCGGTGGAGTTGTGGACAGTGAAGAAGGATGTGGCAGGTTACAGTGGGATATAGATAGGTTGCAGAGCTGGGCAGAAAGGTGGCAAATGGAATTCAATGTAGCTAAGTGTGAAGTCATTCATTTTGGTAGGAGTAACAAGAAGATGGATTACTGGGCTAATGGTAGGCTACTTGGTAGTGTGGATGAGCAGAGGGATCTTGGTGTCCATGTACACAGATCTCTGAAAGTTGCCACCCAGGTAAATAGTGCTGTGAGGAAGGCATATGGTGTACTGGGCTTTATTGGTAGAGAAATTGAGTTCCGGAGTCCTGAGGTCATGTTGCAGTTGTATAAGACTCTGGTGCGGCCTCATCTGGAGTATTGTGTGCAGTTTTGGTCACCATACTATAGGAAGGATGTGGAGGCATTGGAACGAGTGCAGAGGAGGTTTACCAGGATGTTGCCTGGCATGGTAGGAAGATCGTATGAGGAAAGGCTGAGGCACTTGGGCCTGTTCTCATTGGAGAAAAGAAGGTTTAGGGGAGATTTAATAGAGGTGTATAAGATGATTAGGGGTTTAGATAGGGTAGACACTGAGAACCTTTTACCGCTAATGGAGTCAGCTGTTACTAGGGGACACAGCTTTAAATTAAGGAGTGGTAGGTATAGGACAGATGTTAGGGGTAGATTCTTCACGCAGCGGGTTGTGAGTTGATGGAATGCCCTGCCAGTAGCAGTGGTGAACTCTCCCTCTTTATGGTCATTTAAGCAGGCATTGGACAGGCATTTGGAAGTTATTGGGCTAGTGTAGGTTAGGTAGAAATTGGTCAGCGCAACATCGAGGGCTGAAGGGCCTGTACTGCGCTGTATTTTTCTATGTTCTATGTTCTATGTTCTAAAGCAGCTGATTGGTTGAACCTTTTGAAATTGTACAACTTTTTTGTCATTTATAAGTTGACTGTTTAACCTTCCATTGGTAGACCCCTTATGATTACTTACAAGTAGGAATTCTCCTTGCATGTTCATATCTAATGGTCATTATTCACTTGGACAAAACATCCAGCTTGTCACATATTTTTCAGCATCCCAGTGCTGACGGTGCTCCAGTCCCTATGGTTTGGACTTGGACATCGAGTAGAGGTGACTTCATTTGATCCCAGTGTGATGGAATTAAGTTGGTGTGTGAAGATTTTCCATATTGTTTGTGAGGTTTTTCTTATTGATCAGACAGTTTCAGGTCTGAGTCTCTTCTTCAATGAGTACACAAATCTCAGAGACTGTATGCCTGGCTAACTGCAGTCTCCTGTCACACTGATATTCTGACATATTTGAGTATCTTATTTTTTAGCAATGCCCACAATGATGAGAGTATGGTCATTGCTTAGTCGACTGCCCTGTGAGAGTTTCTACTGGCCCAATGTACAGGAATTCTGCCCACTGATCTCTGGGCTTATTGAGCACTCCTCTTACAGATACAACTTGTTATGAGCCCATTCCTATTGAATGGTGTAGTCATAACTGGCTTCCTGCTGTCTTGCACGTCCTCCTCCATTGTATGTTCCATAGTCATTGCGTAATTTTAGCCCCCCAACTGAAATTTCAATATTGAAGTCTTTTCTTGGTGATCCTGTAAATTCTTATCCAGGGTATGTAAATGGATATTTCAAATGGATCAATCAGTGTAGCAATGATAAACCATCCACGTTGTATATTTCTCCAAACTATGGCAGGTGTATTGTGAAAATTGTGTTCATAATTCATGTGTTTTAGAATAAAACTTTAAGTTTTAAGATTTAGTTTTAACTATAATTAAATGGATGGATGGGGGTTATTTGATTCAGAAGCTGATGTGCATCACAATTCTTACAAGCTGAGTTTATACTCTGAAAAGGTGTTTACCTTACAAGTTCAGCATTGATAACAAATTAACTTCAACAATTAATGATCCATTGCTATGCTTGTAGTAGAGTCAAGATTAGAGTGGTGCTGGAAAAGCACAGCAGGTCAGGAAGCATCCGAGGCCAGTAGCATTGACGTTTCTTCATTCCTTCAATCCTTCATTCCTGATGAAGGGTTTTTGCCTGAAACGTCAATTTTCCTGCTCCTCGGATGCTGCCTGACCTGCTGTGCTTTTCCAGAACCACTCTAATCTAGACTCTGATTTCCAGCAGCTGCAGTCCTCACTTTTGCCTTGTAGTGGAGTCAGAAAATCTGATGAAATGATTTTATTCTTAGCAACTTAAGTAATTCATATGGGTTGCTGAAACAAAAAGTTCTGTTGAAGGTAAAATAATCCACTTGCATCCCTCTGTGAATAATTCCAAAGCATGCCATATTGCCACAGAGATGTGATTCGGGGTGGAAACATGATTCAAAGGATATTTTGTTTAATTTATTTGTGTGTTTGCTGAAAGAGTTATGCATTTCAGTTTGATTTCATGAAGTAAAGGGAGCTGGAGGATTTGGTCTAGCTTAAAGCGATGTGAAAGATTCCTGCATTGTCCTCACAGAGCCTCATGGCAGAATGCAGTCAGCAGAGTTAGCTCAGAGAAGGCAGTTGAGTATCTATTGGTAACCTGAGAAAGGTGCTGACGGTCCAATGGTTCTGAAGAACATGAGGCTTGTGCAGTCAAAAAGCTAATGAAAGAATCTCCATTGAATCTTAACTCAGATGATAGCCACTAAGGGAATTAAAGTAAGTTCTTGGGAGCTGTGGCATATGTTTGGGTTGGTCCAAAAAGAAGTGAAGTGATGAAAAAGGGTCAAGATTGTTATAATTATTCTTGAGAGGAATAAAATGTAAAACAAGTTCATAGCATACATAGTTATAAACAGTGTTAAAGAATGTTCACTTTGATTAATTCTTTTTGATTTGTAATAAGGTTTGTTTTTATTTAAAATGTGAAACCTTGAAGCCCAGCTCTGTTGGTTAGTTACCAGGTGTCCAGGTTTTATCTTTAAACACTACCAGTCCCTTACAGGACCATAAAAGGGGTCCTGTGAAATTGCCAACTAAACTAACAATAGAGTAGTAGTTTTCTGTGCTTGGAATGGGCCAAATGAATTGCAATTGTTTCTTCAAGTCCTGTTATTCATATTGACCATCTGACTGGCAAAGTAAGTGCTAAGCCCAAGAGTCCAGGAATGTAATCCATCTTTAAAAAATATTATGCATCTTCTCAAAGAATTGACAGTCAACCCATTTTGTAAGATTGGTATCTGTGGTTTTATGTTGAAATGAAGTACAAAATATTGTTCAAGAGATGAACTTGGCAGTCAATAGCATCCATAATTTAATTAGCTCAAGGTTCCCCATGTCAACACCAATATTTACATTGACTTTTCCCTGTGTACCGTGCAACCATTACAATGAAATCCCAATGAATTGAATCTCAGGGAATCTGCCAACCAATCTGTATTAAGCAGACTTTGAGATAGCATATGAGGCCCCTTTATAACCCCATTGCTTATGACTGTGATCAATATTGAAAATTCTCAAATGAAAACTCAGTAAAACAGTAAGCGTGTGAAAAAGTCCTTATTATTCAATTTGTTCACACCTTATAATGGCCTGACCTTGTAAAATGCATTGAAAAATGTCAGGAGTTAAGTCTAGAAAATATAAGTAATTTTTTACAGCATAATGTGCTCATTTTGGAAGAATTACAATACAGTCAAAAAGTGTTTTCAGTGTTTTCATGCTGCAGTGCAAAATCCTGGAATATCACTAGTCTTTGCTATTCCCATTTCTGGCAGGATTGGACCAGACTTGGGAACATTCTTTGCTTAAACAGACTTAAACCACTTTCACAGTTTCTATAAAGTCAGGATAGGCAGCCATTCTCACTCTCTTTCTTACGACAGAAATTGTCTTTTTGTTGGATTGCCCCATAATGTTTGCCTTCACAAACTCAATAGTGGAATTTTCCATTGGTTTGCAATGTCTACTTTTCACTTCATACCACTGTTTTTGACTTGCTTGATTAACTTCACCTTCTCTTCCAACAAAACAACTTTTAACTTTCTCGCAGATAAAGCCACACTGATAGGCTTTACATGTCAGGGAGATCTTAGTGTCCCATGCTGTCTTGCCCAGTGCTTTATGATGAAATACTCATGTGTAGCTTAAATCTGTTCTGCTCTCACAGTCATATGACAAGCTTACAGAAGTTCACCAAAGCCAGAGTTACCATTCAGAATTTCAGCTTATCATGGGCTTTATCCTATTGGATGTGCTATTCTGCTGACAGGAATAACTGACTGCTTCAATAGTAATGGAGTTTTGTATCTTCTGAAATTGATACATTGCAATTTCACTATAATTGGGAAAGTGAAGAATTCAGACGGGGAGATTTGCCCTCTCCCTCAACCTCACCACAGTCAGTTGCCCTCTGAGTGAGACACAAGGCATTTCCCACCACTTCTGGCTCAACCCAAATAGATCAGGATATTGTGAAGGAGGTTCATGGTGGCACACAGCATGTGTGTATGCGGAACGGCCCAATAATCAGAGGGTGACCTGAAATGGCCTATCCTGTTGATTAGTCAGACATTTTATAAAGTTGGAGAATAAAAGTCCATTCAATATATTCACTGGCTGTTACTCACCAAGAACATTTATACAGCTGCAGGAGTTGCTCATCACTCATGTTGCTTCAAGGACTGCAAATCCACTTTGCACATGACGCAATTTAGAATTCACTCAAAAGCTTCAAAATCCGTGGAAATGTTGTGGGTATGTTTATAAAGGTGGTGAACCTTGGATTTAGCAGGAAATATCATTGCCTCCTCACAGTGGGGTGAAGGGAGAGGACAGAAGATTTGGCGACCTGTCTACATCAAGGCTGCATTAAGCACTGGTGAGGAGGGAGAGATATGGCTGTGAGTGGTGAGGGGGAGGGGGGAGGAGGAGATATAGCTGTTGCTGATCTGGGCCAGCAACAGGACAAGGTGATGGAGCAAAGACTCTGGAGCAGGAAGATATAATTTGACAGAGGGTTCATATAGATCTTTTGTCACAAGAGTCATGGAAATCTACAGTATAGAAAAATGCCCTGTAGCCTATTTCGCCCTTGCTGGTCAGAAACAACTACCTAGCTTTTTTTTTATCCTATTTTACTGCACTTAGCCGAAAGCCATCTAAATACTTCTTAAATGTTATCAGGAGTTTCTGCCTCTCCCAACCTTACAGGCAGTGAGTTTCAGATTCCTACCACCATCTGGTTTTGGTGGTTTTGCTCACATCCCCCCCAAACCTTCTGCCCCTTCATTTAAATCTATATCACTTGGTCTTCGATCCCTCCATCAAGGAGAAGAGTTTCTTCCTGTCTACCCTGTCTATGCCCCTCATAATTTTATGTATCCCACTCATGTCCCCTGTCAATTTCCTCTACTTCAAGTAAACCAAACCCAGTCTGTCCACTGTCTCTCCATAATTGGCAACATCCTATTAAATCTCCTCTTAACCCTCCTCCTACAATATGGATTCCAGAACTGCACACAATATCCCAACTGTAGCCTAACCAACACTTCATACAATTTCAGCATATCCCTGCTGTTGAACTCTATGCTTTAACTGATAACAGGCAAGTATACTATATGTCTTCTTAACCACTTTATCCAATTGTCCTGATACCTTGGGGGTTGGTGGACATGCACTCCAAAGTCCCTCTGATCCTCAATGCTTCCTGTGGTCCATAAGACGATAAGACCATAAGACATAGGAGTGGAAGTAAGGCCATTCGGCCCATCGAGTCCACTCCACCATTCAATCATGGCTGATGGGCATTTCAACTCCACTTACCAGCGTTCTCCCCGTAGCCCTTAATTCCTCGAGACAACAAGAATCTATCAATCTCTGCCTTGAAGACATTTAGCGTCCCGGCCTCCACTGCACTCTGTGGCAATGAATTCCACAGGCCCACCACTCTCTGGCTGAAGAAATGTCTCCGCATTTCTGTTCTGAATTGACCCCCTCTAATTCTAAGGCTGTGTCCACGGGTCCTAGTCTCCTTGCCTAATGGAAACAATTTCCTAGTGTCCACCCTTTCCAAGCCATGTATTATCTTGTACGTCTCTATTAAGTCTCCCCTTAATCTTCTAAACTCCAATGAATACAATCCCAGGATCCTCAGCCGTTCCTCATATGTTAGACCTACCATTCCAGGGATCATCCGTGTGAATCTCCGCTGGACAAGTTCCAGTGCCAGTATGTCCTTCCTGAGGTGTGGGGACCAAAACTGGACACAGTACTCCAAATGGGGCCCAACCAGAGCTTTATAAAGTCTCAGTAGCACATCTCTGCTTTTATATTCCAACCCTCTTGAGATACGTGACAACATTGCATTAGCTTTCTTAATCACGGACACAACCTGCATGTTTACCTTTAGATAATCCTCGACTAGCACTCCCAGATCCCTTTGTACTTTGGCTTTACGAATTTTCTCACCGTTTAGAAAGTAGTCTATGCTTTTATTCTTTTTGCCAAAGTACCATTCATCATCTTTCCCTTGCCTTGTTTGTCCTGCCCAAGTACAGCACCTCACTTTTATCCAGATTGCATTCCATTTGCCACTGATCAGCCCTTCCAACCATCCCATCTATATTTTGTTGTAGTCTAAGGCTTTCATCCTCACTATTTACTATCCCAACAACTTACTGATTAACTCTTGATATTCAAGCTTATATTAATCACAAATAGCAAGGGCCCCAATACTAACCTCTCTGGGACATCACTGGACATAGGCTTTCCATTGGGAAAAAACCTCTCAACCTTCACCCTGTGCACTCCGCCAATTGTGGATCCCATTTGCTAAATTTTCTTGGATGCCATAGACACTTCCCGTTCGAACAGCCTTCCATGCAGAGCCTTATCAAAAGTCTTGCTGAAGTCCAAGTAGACTACCTTGAATGAATTGCTCTCATCCTCACACACCTGGTCATCTCTTTGAAAAATTCAGTCAGGTTGGTCAGACGTGACTTTCTCTTAACAAAATAATGCTGACTGTTCTTGATTAAATCTTGCCTCTCCAAATGCAGATTAATTCTGTCCCTCAGAATTGCATCCAATAGTTTCCCCACGACTGGTTTATCCCTTGCTTACATCTGAAATAATGGTACCACATTAGCTGTCCTCCAGTCCTCTGGCACCTGTGCTATGGTCAGAAAGGGACTGAAAATGTTTGCAAGCACTGGTGCTATTTCCTCCCTTTCCTCATGCAATAGCCCGACATACATTTCAACTGGCCCTGAGGTTTATCTACTTTCAAGCCTGCCAGACAACTCTGAACCTCTGTGTATATTTTCAGTATATCACAGACTACTCCCAGATTTCTACACTAATATCATCCCTCTCACTAGTGAATACTGACCCGAAAGTATTCATTCAGAACCCTATCTACATCTTCCGGTTTAACCCACACATTATCACTGTTGTTACTTAATTGGCCCTCATCTTTCCCTTGCCCTTTTACCCTTAATGTACCTGAAAAACAACTTAGGATCTTCCTTCGTTTACCTCCCAGGTTCCTTTCCTATCCCTTTAACTCCCTTTTAAGTTCCCTCTTGCACATTTTACACTCCTCTGGAGCTTCTGCTGTTTTGACTCCTTGATATCTGCCATAAGCTTCCTTTTTTTTCTTAATCCAAGGCTGTTCATCTCTTGATAGCCAAGATTTGCAGAATTTAATGATCCCACACTTTTTCTTTAACATAACATATTGGCCCTGTTCTCTCCATATTTCCTCCTTGAATGCACCTCACTGTTCTAAGACAGATTTACCTGATAGTATCTGCTCCCAGCCTGCTTTAGCCAAACCATACTGCTGAGCTCCTTGGCAGAGACAGGAGCTATTTGGCGAAACCTATGCCCAAGCTGGACTGGTGAGCATGCTTATCAGCCTTCTGCCAACTGCTGCCCCGTCAAGGACCTCATCCGACTTCCCTGTAATAGACTCATCTGCAAGCTGAACCTCAGTTGCACTGGCATATTAACTATCCAATTGCCCTGCACGGCTCCAGTCCACAGATGCCCAATGACTCACTATGTGTATATCCAAAGACTGTACTTGTTCTAAGCTGCATATTGTTCCAATTTCTGAACTGCTAACTGTGAGTGTTGTTATAATCCCAGCTGATGTTATTACTGGACAAGTAAATTCCTCAACTGAAATCAGGTTGGGTAGATCATATTCTGCTTTCCTTTATTAATTGAGGTGGCTTTTCATTGAAACATAAGCATGCAAAGCTGGTTCTCCCATAAAACAGGTGCCTATTTTGCAAAAGAAAGGAAGGTAAATAGAATATAGTGAGCTATTTACATATTTTTCATAAATATCTCAGAATTAGACATTTCCTACCCCTGTTTTGCTCAATCCGCATGGCTCCTACAAAGAGCCACTATAGCAGCAGCACTATTCCAGCTCCTCATCAACAGGGGCAAAATGGTTTTAAAAGAAGCAGGTTGGCTGAGGTCAGCACGTTCTACTTGAAAGTGTAAGCCCAACAATTGGGTAAATAAGCAAGTAGCATTAACTTTATGCTTCTTGCCTCATTGACAATGGCCAGATTCCAAACATTGATATCTGTGCCTGAATCTAGGTCAGGAACAGATTTTTTACCCTCAGTCATTTTGTAAGAACAGGAGCACTGCTGGCATCGTCAAGGTAATACTAGTTCTCATTGAATTAATTTTTGGAATGATGGAGTACTTTGAGGAAGTTTGATCTTGACATCCAGATATGCTAAGAAAGGTTGAAGCATGTATAAGTTCTAAAATATTGGACTTTGCTTATGTGTCATTTTTAAATAAGTATAGAGATAATATAAAGACTGGCTGAGACTGTGGCTAAAAGAGTAGTGTGTTTTTCAGAATAAAGCAAACAGCATGATTTCAATTTTCCTACGGTCTAGGACTGTTTGGAATCTTGCCTCATTCTTTGCCCCTGTTTGATGCAGAATGATGTCACTCAAAGTGAAATTGCAATGAATTAAAATCGGATAACCTGGGACTCTGGTTATATCAAAGTTGTCAGCCATTCCAACTAGTGAACATGAAACCCAATAAAAAGAATGCCCTGTTTCAGTCAAAGAACTGGATGCTCCAAATTAGTCAAACTCAAGCACCAACCAATCCAAATGTACTTCGATCACTCTATCGCATAATATCAGGGGCAAGCCATCACTTCATGTGAAAATTGCAGCGTGAAAAATTATAAATAAGGCCAGTGACCCTAAAAAGTCCAATATATACTCACCTTCCTGTTTCCTGCGCTGGAGCCACATAATCTGTGGAAATTCTGTCGGTTTTTGTACCACAAATCAAAAACACAAAGAAACTGTTTGACTGTATGGATGACATGGAAGGACCATATTGTATTCATTTGAAGGCACCACGTTAAGCAGAAAATAATTACTGAATTTTTCCACAGGTAACTCCCAATACTTTCAATGTCTTTTATTGTATATGCTCAGGCCATTGTAAGGTGTGAACAAATTGAAAAATAAAACACTTTTCACAGAGTTATTGAATCACTGGGCTTTGCTTTTTTTTCAACATAAAGCACTTTTGGAGGCAAAGCTGGCTTGCACAGTGACCTCCTTAGCTTTCTCAAAGCTCCATTTAACATAAAGTTGTGGGTAGACTCCTGCAATTTCATTTATCATGATTTCTCTGTCATCATCTCTCTGTATCTAATAGAGGTACAGTCCCTGGTAGACAATAGCTAATTATTTACTACCTCCACAGGCAATACAACATTAATATTTAAATGATTTGTTCTGTGGTTTCTTGCTTATATACATGAAAAGTGTATATATAGGAAATCAGCAGTTGTGAAAGTGAAGAATAAATGCCATTGGAGAGTGAGAGTTTTCAAACTAGATGCTTGCATTCATCATAAACGGCATAATTATCTAATGTACATACCTTATATTTATCATGCACATTGTTACATACAAGCAGTAAAAATAACCATGCAAAATCATTGTTAAGAAAAATGAAAATCCCATTAATTAAATAGTGGACACCATGATGTATATTATTTTCAACTTGTACTATAGCACGTTTGATCATTTGAGTAAATATATGGCATTGATGGCAGGTTTATAAGTTGGAAAATTAAGTCATTTACATTTTTAAAAAATGTTTACTTCCGTTTAGTGGCATCAGTGGAAGCAGAATGCAGAAATTTTATTGCAATATGGAGATATCTATTTCTTTGAAAGATACCATCTGCACTGCTTTAGAAATAAATCTGTCATCTCAATAGAGGATAATTCATTGAACAAATTACATATACCTCGGCATAAATGTACTTCTCTTCTCTTGCACATTTTAAAATTCAATGAATTATTTCTTAGTTTATCTCTCTCTCTCTTTAAAACTGTGCTGCAATGTGGGGCATATTCATAATTCTCAGTCATAAAAGCAGAACAGAATGTAAACAGTTTATCTTGCATTCTGTGGTGTGCATTTTACATTGTAAATACTAATGTTACAGTTGCTGCTCTGTATTTCAATCAACTTTTACTCATGATATAAAGCAGATTGACTGCTGAAACATGTAAACAGAAAATGCAGTATATGTTGTATGAATATTGACAGCAGCTGAAGTCAGTGACTATAAACTATTGACTTGGAGGCTGCAAAAAATGACCAAAACTGAATTACAACACAAAACAAAAATCCCTTGGACTGTAACAAATGTATTTTTTTACTGTAAAACTGAATTCTGAAGGTGAAAGAGTTACTGTATGAAGGGAAACTGTTTGTTTTGGCGTCAGTTTGTAATCATGTTTAATGATACTAGTGGGAGCACTGGGATTGAAATCACTGGCCACTTATAAAAAATTCCTAATGTATGCTATTGGAACAATGAATATGAGCCTCTATGGAATGGAGGAAGTGTACTTTAATTTTGCAACCTCTCCCAACTATTGATCATTGCAAACCCTGCTGCCTTTACAGTTTTTTGTTCTTGTCAATACGTGTTCTTTGTTGAGAATTTAAAATTTAATTTTAAGTCCCAGGGTGTAAATAGATAAAGAAGTATTGGAACCATCGAGCTATACAACAATCATCTCCTGCAAATCTGAAATTGTAAACCAAGCATTTAACAGACCTGCCAACTCTTGGGAATTAACTGCAATAATCCCGATTTCTCAGTCAAGCCCACACTACTCAGTAGCACATTGCTTTGTGAAACCTAGAATCTTAGTAAAGTTGCCTCTCACAGGGATTTCCATTTTGCTGGGTTACTCATTGTATCATTATGTGATTTCTGAAACTCTCGGGCAGTTTCCATTGGTGTCAGACAGATTCAGGTTCACCATATGACATTGGTTAGTGCACAGACTATGTCTCTAACTCTGAGAATTGGATTATTCCCGATCTTTTCAGCAGCTCTTAGAACACAGAATGTTAGTTTTGACTTCAAGGCCAAGCAATGCAATTAAAGCTACAATGCTCTATAATGATTATGATTCCTTTCCCCTACCTGACGATCTCCTTCTGCTGACATTACTCCAAATTTACTTTAACACTTTAAATATTGGAATTCATCAACACCAGAACTTCAGACCTTTATGTTCTGATTTCTGCCACCCAGTTTCAGTTTGCACTGTGGACATGTTCCTCCGCCCAAGTTCCTCAATGCATATGTAAAGCAATCACTCCCTCTCTCTGCATCAACATTGAGGAGGTAGAGAGAGTTTAGTTGGCTCACTAATTTATAGTCATGAGGAAGTGAAAAATGTTGGGCTATGGTCAGAGATCAGTTGAGTGGAACAAATTAGATAGCCATGATTGTATCCGGATAATAGATATAAGTTTTAAAACGATTTTTGCAAAGCATTTCAGATGCAGTAATATAGTTATTCTTGGAAAGACCCCATACCTGTTAAACATAAATAAATCATTGATAAGGGTTATAAATCAACCATCAATTGATATTGGATTATGTCTTGAAAAAAAATTACCTCATGATTTTTATACTAAAGGTCTTAATTTTTAAGAGTTTATCTTTTGATTTATGAGACTGAGGAGTTGACATGTCTGTTTAAGGAGTCATGATGATGTCAGGAATGCTTCAGTCATGAGTAAAAAGAAATGGATCTCACTGTAATTATCTTTGATCATATGTTGGATAGTTCCAACAGAGTAGCCAGAAATAGCACATGATCATACCTGTATTTTAAGATCTGTAATTTCTAATTCTTGCTTTAATTGTGTTTTTTTTGTACCTTATAATTCTGTCTTCCTACATCCCTTCAATTCTTTCTCTAGATTTGCGCATTTTCTATCTTTGATACCTTGATGCCATTGTATTTATGCCAACTTATTTTTCCTGACAATTTTATTCTTCTTCTCATGCAGGCTGCTTTTCTGAGTTACTGAAGACGTAACCCAGCTATAGGCAGAGTCTGTCAGGAAAGAGTAAATCAAACTAACTTGAATTGTGGTAATCTAAAAGCTGCTATTGATTTTCTTTCCTCCATAATGTATTAATTCCAGCTTTAACTTTGTTATTTAGGGAAATATGATTTGATTTTAATGAAACAAGCACTCAACTTGTGAACTGAGACTGACCCTAAAGCACCGCATGGCTTAATGACTTCTGTTTAATGAGGGAAATTGATTGGAAATGTACCATCACGTTATGGTAGATTATACGTCCTAGCCCTGGGTGTTCGGGTAATGGCCCTACCTAAAAGAAAAGGTTTGGGTAAATGTGAATTTTTAACTTCAATGTTCGAAACAATATGGGGTGGAAGGAAATCAAGTTGGTGCTGATTTATACAATCAAAGACTAACTCACATTTGCTGTTCCATCAAGTGAAACTAATTACATATACAAATATTTTAAAAATGTTCAGATAATAAGACAGTTAAGATGATTTTGATAGCTAAACTGACAAAAACCTTGTTAGTAAGGAAAATAGATTATGAATTAAAGATCTTGATCAGATTATATTTCCCATAAATGGGTGCATGGAAATTTTACCAGAATGTTGGCTGGTCTGGAGGGTTTCAGTTATGAGGAGAGGTTGGATAAACTCGCTTTGTTTTCACTGGAAAGAAGGGGGACAAGTAACGACCTGATAGAGGTCTACAAAGTTATGAGAGGCACAGATAGGGTGGATAGTCAGAGACTTTTTCTCAGGATGGAAAGGTCAACTACAAGAGAACACATGTCCTCAATTGGTGGGGGGAGGTTCAGGGGAGAAATACGGAGAAAATTTTTCACACAGAGGGTGGCGAGTGCCTGGAGTGCACTGCTAGTGGAAATGTTGGAAGCAGGCACATTAGCACCATTTAAGGCATATCTTGATAGACACATGAACAGTAGGCAAAAAGAGGGATAGAAACTGTGAATGGACAGCAAGTGGTGGTTCTAAATAAGGATTAGGAATCAGCACAGGCTTGTTGGGCCAAAGGACCTGTTCCTGTGCTGTATTGTATTATGTTGTATTTTGTTATGGGCTAAGCCAGACCACTCAGAATATTCTTAAGCAAGCAGCCACAGACCATAACTTGTTTCGGTAAGTGTACAGTGAAATTTACCCCAGATTAAGTTATCGAGGTTGACTACTAGATTTTAAAACAGACAAAACTTTATTCACAAAATTACACAATGAAACACAAAGAACAGAATAAAGAACCCCTTCAGAACTCAACCTATCCAAACAAGACTTCAAGATGCTGTTCCGAATATACACAACAGTTGCAATAAGCATACTCCCTTTAAAAACTAGTAAAAATGGCACACATGCTTACAGGTTGAAGTTAAAGGGCAGAAAGAGAGAAAGAGTTTCCACACAGCTCCTTGTTGAACTTGCAACCAGCTCAAAACTGAAATAAAACTGCTCAGCTAGCTCAGCTAAAGAGCTGACCACTCCCCTTTCATTATACAGATCACTTCTAAAATATGACCACTTTGGCTTGAAGTCTCATCTGTTTACATTTAAACAGAAGGCCTCCCAAATCCTTTTCATCTCCATACCAAACCGGACTGATTGGAACCTGACCCGATTTATTGCCCTCTGAAAAAAATCAAAGACAAAATGCCCTTGAGCCAAGGAGCAGCATTTAGAAAAAAAGGGACTAGCTTTTTGACAATTTCTGCTTCTGAAAAAATGGAAATGAAGATGAATACATCTTCACCTCTGTCAATCAATAGCAATGTTGCAAATTTACCAGTTTGCCATTCCTAAAGACACATAAGTAACAGATGTGAAAAAAGGACAATAATATTTTGTGGCTTGTGAAAATTTGACTTTTTATTAAGGAAATCAAGTTCAGAAATGTAGAGAAATAAAATGCAAACTGTAAAGTGATTTGGATTCAGAGAATTTGATCAACCTGACTACTGAATTGAGAACTGTGGCATATTTGAATCATCTATCAGCATGTTTTTTTTTAATGATATCCCCTAGGATCATTAAATGTGGTAACTGCTTCATAAAACTGTGAATGCCAACCTTATATTGATAGATATGTTTAACGAGCCTGTTCAGAGATGCTTTTGCATACCTCAGGAGCAGGTGGGTTTGCAACCTTAACCTCCTGGCTCAGGAGTAGACACTACCACAGTACCACAAGAGCTCAACCTTGTATTTCTATACCCCGATTGGTCTTGAGGAACCGCTGGAATCAATAAGCCAATAGTTGCATCAATAAATATCATGATGAATGTCAATGACATTTAAAAAGAAATCATAGTGTTCAAATTAGACTGTATTGTATATGTATTGATCCCCTTCAAGAAAAGTCTACATCAAGATTTTTAATATGTGATCTCTAAAGGTGCAGGTCAGACATGAGATTTTACCTATGTAAATGTTCACTTTTCCCAAAATGTTCAATATATTTTGTGGAGAATGTAACAAATTATTAAGTGAATTGTTTGGAATTGGGTAGTATTATGCAATTAACCAAACAGGCATCAATCTTGCATTAATATTAGTACAAAAATGGATACATCTTTATCCCAATTAAACTTCAGAAAAAATACAGCCCTGGCTTACTTTTGAGGAGTGTTTACATCAGTAAAAAAAATTGACAACAGATTATATTAATTAATTGCTTAAGAATGCATCAGGGAGGATTGCATTGTGTTCTTGGTGTCTGTAAGAACTATTCCCCTGAATATCGCTGTTCTAAGCTTACTTTTGGACTCCTCTTCATTCAGGGCCTCTGATCATTCCTGAAAAATGCATTTCTTCTCCGAAACTGTGGCATAATTAACTGAATATGTCATCAACTCCCAAATAGTATATTTTAACTGATTTTGGCCGGATGCAATTGGCTACTTTTTTTAATATATAGTTCATACTCAGCTAGCAATGTAGACAAGATCTCTACATGGTGACACTAAATGATTATTAACTGAAAACAGGAAAATGGAGTTGTTTCACTGAAAATACATTTCTACACTGCTCAGTTTTAAAACTTTGCTAAATAGCTTATTGTATGAGTGGGTGAATTACAAATTGAAATTCAGCCAGTTGATATGGTGATGTCATAGGTACTTCTGCAATTTCAAGTTGACAAGAAGCAGTGACTGTCTCTGCTTCATGACCTTTTGCATTTATTATTCTGCATTATCTGTTAAATTAACATCTTATTGGCCTTTGAAGTTTCTATTCTTTATTGGCTCCAGTATCACACAAAAATAACTTAACTAAACCATGCAGATACTTTAAAAAAGAAATAAATAACTCAAACGTTACCAATGAAAATAAGCAGAAACCATTAAAAGCCAAGAACTAACAGGTGTGAAAATGATAGCAATAAGAAACTATCACAAAGCCAAGTAACCAAGTTATTTAATATGTTTTCTGAATATTTTTGGAGACCATTTTGATGTTCAGGTGACTGATGTACAGTTCCCTAAATGTTAAATCTATGGCATATTGATAATTTAAAATCCTTCTTAATGACATCATTAAACTTGTCCATAGTCTTCTTTTAGGAACAACGATCTTCTTTTAGGAATAACTACAATTTTCATCCACACAAACCTGATTCTTTCTTTGGGATTGGGACTTGGCTTTCGTTCATTTTTGGAGAGATCCATATTTCCTGCACTTTCCTTCTGATGTCTTATGATGTGTAACATCATAAATTCTTGCCTTGAGGTTAAAAAACAACAATATTTTATTTCTGTCTGCTGCAATAAATATAAGCAACACAATGTATTTCTTAACAGCCTCTAGATCAAAGGAAGTCAGCCTGTAGAAGTTCCTATAGTTCATTCCTCTGCTTTCTGTTTTCATTTTTTTATTTATATTCCCTTACTTCTCAGCTGGGATATGAAGGAAATTTCAAGTCCCCAAGTGCTGCCATTTCTGAAATACTCCAGAATCCGGAATATCTACAAGATTCTAATTCCATGTCTATTCTATCTAGTGTATCCAGGTTGGCTTCAGACCACAAATTAAAATATATATTCCTCTACTGCTATTTTTCAATTTACTACAACTTATCTTCCTATGCTGGAATGTCTAGGTGAGATTTGACCTAGAAATGCTTCTCTGTATGACAATTAATATTTTCCTGTGGAATAAAATCATAGACGCAGACTTGATGGAACAGCGGTGACCTGCACCTGTGTTGTAAATTTGGGGAAAAACCTTCACGATTATTTCTGAGATTGCTGATCAGATCTTGCAACTATCAGGCAGCTCACGAGATACAAGTGAGTCTCCTCTCACTTTGAGGGAGGAGGTTTGACTTCCAAGAGTTGCTGGCTAATTGGAGGGATGGTAGCACCACAGGGAGCAGTCTGCATTGCTGGAACTCCCTCAACCTGAAGAAGCAATGTGAATGTAGTCCTCAGAGGAAGGTAAATGAGGTTGGGAGCACTGGGGCTTGAGAATGACTATAGGCAGATCCTCCTTGAATAAGAGTGCCCAATCTGATGCACACTCCCAAAGCCTGCAAAAGGACAACTGCAATAGGAATAGAGGCTCAACCAGTCCTTAAGTGGCCATGTAAAGGATAGGCTTCTGGGTGGGATGGCCATTTGCCACTTCCTTTGTGCCAATAACATTCTAACAATGGCATGTAGGTGCAATAAACTCCCTCGTCACTCCACCTCAATCCCACTCACCACTTCCTGTCAGCACACTCCTTGAGTTCTCAAAATCTTACCAACAGTTTTATAGCACAGAATCTGGAGTTCTGAAAGACACATCAATTTAATTCCATTTCCTATCCTTTGGATTTATTTTATTTTAAGAAAATACATCCATGTGAATGTAAAACGGCAATGATTTCTTGTCACTAATGTCTCATACTTTAACAACCTTCTCACCTCCGCCTTTGCTCCTTTGATGATTTTCATTCCCATTCCATTCTGGCTTTGCACTTCAGAAAGAGTGTCAAGGCATAGGAGAGTAATTGGATAGATCTTTTAAAGAACCAGCACAGGTTCTTTAATATCAAATGGTTTTCTTCTATTCAATGTAAAGAGCTTTTTCCTGCTGATCTCATTGAAACTATTCAGAATTTTTAAAATCTCATCAAATTTCTTCTTACCTTTCTATTCCTAATAAGATATGCCCCAACTTCTTTGGTCTTTTCTCACAGCTAAGGTCTCTCTTGTGTATGTCATTATCTTCATGAATCTCTTGAACGCCTTGCCAATCTCCCTAAAGCACTGGAAACAGACTCTAACTCACTGGCTAAGCTAGCATTTATTGTCCATTCCTAATTGCCCAGAGGGCAGTTAAGAGTCACATGTCAGCCAGACCAGGTACGGTTGGCAGCTTCCTTCCCTGTTGGACATTAGTGATGCAGATGAGTTTTTCCAACAATCAATTCATGGTCATAATTAGACTCTTAATTACAGATTTTTATTGAATTCAAATTCTACTGTTTGCTATTACAGGATTCGAACCCAGGCCCTGGGTCTCTAGCTTAACAGTGTAGCGATAATACCACTAGACCATCATATGCCCATGGCATTGCCTCTTTGGTTTTATACTTTAATCCATTGTTTTTAAGGCTTAAAATAACATTTTTTTTAATAACAACTTTGTTATTCAGTTTTCGGGTTGCAAGATGATTCAATGGTTCACACAGCTGCCTCACAGCATCAGGGACCCAGGTTCAATTCCAGCCCCGGACTGTTTGCACCTTCTCCCTCTGTCTGCGTGGGTATCCTCCAGGTGTACTGGTTTCCTCCCACAGTCCAATGTTGTGCAGGTTAGGTGGATTAGCCAAGGGAACTGCAAAGTTACATTTATAGGATAGTAGAAATGGGTCTGACGTGGTGCTCTTTGGAGGGTTGATGTGGACTTGATGGGCCAAATGGCCTGCTTTCACACTGTAGGGATTCCATGATTCTTTGTCTGAAGACAAGTCCACACCAAAATGCCACTATCCCCATCATGGAAAGAACAAGGTGGCAGATCACAAATCCCAAAGGGGTCAAAATGTGTGCTGTTTGCATCAATCTGATCTACACCGCCAAACTGAGACATCTGGCCCTCTGAGGAATCAGCAATGCTGTGATTTTTACATGTACATTGCAACCTGTGATCTTGCATTTAACAAGAGGACCTAACTATTTAAATCATGCAGAGTTCTTGATTGGAGTGCACATGGAGACAGGTCATAATAGAATCTAAACATCACTACAGTGCTCTAGAACTCAAACAATCCAGCCCAACATCATAGAAGATGAGCTAACGTTTATTAAAAGAAAACAAGTATGGTCATGAGGGAAATAAAGATATTTGAAAAGGATGGAAATGTCCTTTTTTTACTTTTCAAGTCAAAACTAATATCAGAAAATATAATTGATTGACTCTGCCCTTTGACCATCTATCATTCTATATTTTGTGAATGATGTCTCTTTTATTATGTTAGTAGGAAGATTTGCTCAACGAATGGACCCACCAACGGCTTGTGTACCTTGGCGTAGCCCACCTCACATACAGAGTCGACGAAACATGCCTAGTAACATCGATCTCGAGCAAAATGTCATCTATTCGGTGAGTGTAATTAGTTTTTCAGTTGTAGTCTCTGGGAGATTGACAGTGCCACTGACAGGGTGGCTGGGTTTGTGCATATCAGCATGCAGTAGCTGACAGATCTCCCAGTGAAACCTTCTCCCACATTTCTTAGGCAGGTAATCCTTGTAATCCACTGATGGGTTGTCGGCTATTTTCATGAGCTGACACTGGTGAGGAGTGCCATACTATGCAGCTATGAAATCTCATTAAGCAAATCTTTCATACTCTGTTATCCCTGTATTACATATTATAATGAGTCATTGTGATGAACTAGAAAAACACTTCTTAATGAGTAGGGTAGATTTTATGTTACAGTGGGCTTTGATTAATGAACCAAAATCATTGATGAAGTCATATACCATGCCTGATCTATGACCTTTCAACACAAAACATGTTTTGGATGAAAGCAATTATGGATCAAATAACCTTCTTCACAGAGTTGCCAACGTGTAATTGAGACTTAAAGTCAGCATTCTAATAACTGCTTATAACTGGTGAGTTTTATAAATCAGGCTCTACAGAATAATTAAAAGCAGTTTGAGATGATTACTTGATTAAGGCAATGCAAAACAAACAGACCTGTTGTATTATCATCTCTACAATGGATTCTGGGCATAGAACTCAGAATGGGACCAATTTTTTTTCATATTAGCAAAGCAGCAATAGTATTATTTAATTGATGGCCTGGGAATATTTTAAACATCTCATTTCACAAACTTCAGTCATATTTCAGCCAGTGGGAAGCGGAAATGATGGGAGGCACTATTACAGAACCTTGTTAGGATGCTATCCACTGATACCACTTAAATTGTGGTGCACAATTAACATTGATGGTCAAGATAGTTTTTTTAACTGCATTTTTTTAACAAAAAGAAATTCATATTATTATAATGCTTGAGACGATTTCATTAAACTAAACAGCTGTCTAGTGATTAGTGCCATTGGGCATTAGACTTTAATAAGCCAGGTTGAAAGATGGTTTAACCATTATTAATATTGTCCATGAAGCTCACAAAAGCAGTGTTCCCTAAAACACAAAAAGGTATTCCCATTGAAGTAATAAACATGTAATCAAGTTATTACTTTTATATTTTAGTAATTATGGACAATAAATGATTTTTAATTGTGTAATAGCTGTCAAATTATTAACGAGAATGCATAAAATAATAGAAAGAGTGAGGACTGCAGATGCTGGAGATCAGTGTCAAGAGTGTGGTGCTGGAAAAGCACAGCAGGTCAGGCAGCATCCGAGGAGCAGGAAAATTGATGTTTTGGACATCAGGAAGGGCATCGGATGCTGTGCGGTCTGCTGTGCTTTTCCAGCACCAAGCTCTCAGCTACATAAAATATCCTCCAGTTTTGAATTTTAGAGATGCTGATGCAGATTTGGTTGTCCAGGACAACAGTTTGTAGTTGCAATCCTAATTTGCATTTGGGTCATTTCTTGAAAGATTATTTAATTGTACCTCATTCATGTCATTAAAAAAAGATCAGATTTGCCATTTTCAATATATTTTCAGGTATTCTATATATCTCCAAGATCACCTTTTAAAATTTCTTCTTTCAAAATTGAATAGGTCAGGTTTCACCAGTTCTTCATCATAATGTCAACCTGTTTTAATACACTTATAATACCTGACACATGACAGCAACCTATCGGTGAAGTATTTCAAAATTCAGTGAAAAGTAAATACTTAGGTAATGTCGAATTCTGGCTCAATCAAAAAGCTTTCCCACGTCACTGATCAGATCCTAAAGACTCCTAACTGTAACAACCTGGTGTTACTTATACAATAAGACTAAATTTTTCTAATTACAGAAAGTTCATATTTATGAAGTTATAATTTCTCTTGTAATATTGAACTTAAATTGTTCATACTTTAAAGGACGTCTATGCTCTGGATGAAATTAATATCAACAAATCGATAAAAAGAAATGCATTTGGGACACGCATCCAGATAAAAGAAGTGCCAATACCACAATTGTACCAGAAAGCACTACACAAGGTTCCAGGTAGTCCAGGTGCCAAAGGAATGAGATCTGTGGTGGTTTCCGCTGCTCGGTTGGATGTAAGTATAGCAACAATCAGTATCATTTTTTACTTGATATGTAACTCCTGCGACAAATAGTTAAATGCTTGCTATTTCTAGAATTATTTCATAGGCATTGTTATTTGAATTTGAGAAAATGTTGGAGAGATAATTGTTCAGTTATATGGAAGAAAGTGATATTTTCTTGACCAAGTGATGATGCTTGAATCGGCTCTTCTGTTTCAACCTCCTCAGTTGGTCAAAGCAAAGATTTTGGCTTCTCTTAGGTTGCAACTCTACTTTACCACAATTAAAATGTAGTTAAGTGTTTACACTTTAAACAGTGAGCAATCAATCACAATGTTTCTTTGGGTGCAAGCAAAAAACATGTTTTATTAGCTACTGGCCCCACAAACAATTTAAAAAGACATAACGTAAAGTAGAGGGACTTTAGACACACACACACACCCAAATTTGCTCATACCTGCTAAAAGGAGGACATGACTGCACACACAGACACACACACAGGGACATACAGACACACTCATGACTTGTTGGGCCATCAGAAGTAAAGAATATTACAGTGCCATTTCATGTTCTTAGTTTCCTAATGTTTCATTCCAGTCATTGTGACTGGGCTTTTCTGTTTGAGAGCCAGAGAAAACCCTCTCTAGCCTGTTTCAGGTCAACTGTCAAAGTTCCATCTCCTCTCTGCTGCCAATAAGGAACTTGTTAAAACTGCAGCTTGGTTGTGTATTCTGCTTCGGTAGAAGTTATGTCTTTAAGCTTGGTAACTGTGAGTGAGGCTTCATCAGCAACATGGAAGATTCTTATGTCAGATAGGAGATGAATGCCTCGCTGAGGCTCGACTAGGTGAAGCTCATGATCCTGACGTTGACTTCTGATTGGCTAGCAGCTTCTGGCAACCTGAGTAACCAGTGTTGAGGCATGTGATAGGCTGAGAAAATTTCCTATGAAGACCCTCACCCTCACACCCACCTCCGGGGAGGAAGCTACTCAATCCATCGACAAGGCTTTCCCTTTTACCCTCACCTCGGTCGGTCCTTTATCATGATCAGACTTGTGAGTATGATGTGGTGAATGCTCACTGACATGTCTCCACAGCTCATTGAGAAAAAGAGACTCAGCGAGAGAAAAGGCACCTGTTCAGCCGCAGGTATCAGGTGATCTCATGGTCTCAACCACGAGTGACATCACAATGCATAGACAGGCCCATAGGAACAACAGGCAGGTTTGTTAGAGGCACTTCAGAAAGCTGGATCAAATGACAGAGGACAGAGTTTTTCAGCATTGTGCTGGTTCTGGCAGTGCTTCAGTCTGGCTGCCTCCATGCACAACCGACAACCACCAGTTGGGATCCAGGTCCAGCACATATTCAGTGTCTGTCAGACACATGCACAGAACTGCAATCTACCACTGTAGCCCTTGATGCACAGCATTTCGAACTTTCAATCTACCACTTGTTGCCTGCATCTCCTTTTGCCCCAAAAACTCAATGCAGCTACAGAGGCCAGAAGCCTGTAACTTAGCACTGAAGAGCCTTTGTACTCAAAATCAATGCTAACAACAGAGGCTAGCATTTCCAAGTTAGCGCAGAATGAGTGAGCACTTAGTAGGTAAGAGTCATAAAATGGACTCTGTTCAGATGCGTAAGATGAGCATGTGCCTTTGCAGTTAATGCACTGTGACAGATGCATTCTCGTTATCTGAGCTCAAAGTGAAATCCTGAAGGTTTGAAGCAGTACATGAGTGGATCCAAAAGCAGCAATGTTGATTCGGTAAGGCTGGTAGTTTGATGATCCACACTGTATTCCCTTTTGTGGATAGAGAATGGAAGAGTGCAGTGTCCATGCAATGGTAAAGACAGAGCTGTCTAAAGGCTTGGAGAGGCTAGTGATGAGTTACTGGCATGAGATAACCACTCAGGCTATCATGTCAGGAACTGGTGTCATCTAGTTTCATGGGGAAGGGGAAGAAAATCAGGAATTGTTCAGAAATGAGATGAGTTTAATTAATAATAAGATACAAATGCATGGAAATAATTTGTCACTCATTGATGAAATTCTGAACTTGCTGTTTAAATGATAATAGTAAAAGTGGAAATATTTCTCTTGACATTAAGAACCTGAATTTTTTAAATCTGCTGAATTTTCCCAACTCTCATCATTGCCCCCAGAATGTTGCATTGCATCTTTAAATGAACTGTATAATACACAACCTCAACATAGTGAACTAAATGGTTCAGTGTTATCCAGAAACAGTTTTCAGATGAATAATACATTTGGACAAATGAGTCTTTGCCTTTGTTGAATCCTCACACGAAGTGTAAATGGTATAATAATGGTTCTGGGATCTAGGCTGAAGGTATGAGCCAAGGGCCATTTTCTAGTTCATATTTAATTGTTTGAGTGTTTGACTTTAGAGTTACTTTTAAGATGTTTAAAGGATTACTTGTGTTGTACGTGATGCACAATGTTCCCCTCCCTGCAGTGAGATATATAGTGTCAAACTAGGGCAAACATTTAAAAATTGCCAATTTTCCCCACAAACCTTGAATAGTAACTTCAGAGTTTTGCCTGGGAATGGTTATTTCTGTGTATTTGCATATTATTAATACCCTACATTTACATGTCTACATTCCACTTCCAATTCTGTCCTGTACTCAAAAACTAAATAGCACAAATTCTGGAGAGGTAAACCAGAATGGGTCCCTGATGGCTGGTACTCATCGAATACCAGTGCCAGTCATCATGCTCTTGCTTCTTCTGGTCAACATCCCTGCAAGTTCCAGGGCTGCCATCATTCTTGACCATTCTACCACACACCTTGGCATCAGCTTCACTACATCATGCTTACTCTCAGACCAACTCAGAAACCAGAGCAGGCCTTCAACATTTTATTTTGGAGCTGATAGACTTGCATGCTTCTGCCAGATTAGTTTGTGCACAGGGACAGACATGCATCTCATACATCTTTACAGGATACATCTGTGCTGAGAATGATACATGCATGTTAACACACTTTCCTCATACTCACTCACTTTGCTCAGAGGCTGGCAGCCTCTATCAGCTTTGCAGTGCTTTCTGAGTACCCGCTAACTTTAACCCTGAGTTACAGGTGTCAGCCTGTGTGAATTTTATTGTGGTTTTAGCATACAAGGTCTTCAGCGCACAGTTAGAGACTGTTAGCCTGTGTACTTTTAGTTTGTTTCTTTTCAAAGAGGAAGAGAGAGGTAGCTTGTGATGCTGGGAGCACCATGGTCAATCTATCAGTCAGATAGAGGATGCACATATTGTAACAGGGCACCAAGCTATGTCAACATCACAGCTTCATAATGTCCCAGTAGCTTCTGCAGCAAAAAAAAATTCAAGTGCTTCAAGCGAATGGTGAAACAGGGAACAATCCTTAGTGGATTGAACAGGGGCCACACTCAATCAAAGGGCTCTTTCTTTTTCTTTGATACATTTCCTGACTTCCTTTGTCAGCCATGGCTGTCTAATCCCTCCCCGGATAATCTTTCTTTTCTTGGGGATGAACCTCTGTACTGTGTCCTCAATTATACCCACAAACTCCTGCCATTTTTGCTCTACTGTCTTCCCCGCTAGGCTCTGCTTCCAGTCAATTTTCGTCAATTCCTCTCTCATGCCCTCATAATTACCATTGTTTAACTGTAACACCATTACATTCGATTTTGTCTTCTCTCTTTCAAACTGCAGACTGAACTCTACCATATTATGATCACTGCATCCTAAGTGTTCTCTTACTTTAAGATCGTTTATAAAGTCCGGTTCATTACATAGCACTAGGTCCAAAATAGCCTGCACCCTTGTGGGCTCCATGACAAGCTGTTCCAAAAAGCCATCCTGTAAGCATTCCAAGAGTTGCCTTTCTTTGGATCCACTGGCAACATTATTTACCCAACCACCTGCATATTGAAGTCTCCCTTGATCACCGTGACCTTGCCTTTCTGATATGCCTTTTCTATTTCCCGGTACATGTTGCGCCTCTGGTCCTGACCACTGTTAGGAGGTCTGTACATAACTCCCATTATGGTTTTTTTGCCTTTGTGGTTCCTCAATTCCACCACACAGACTCCACATCATCCGACCCTATGTCATTCAGTGCCATAGATTTAATTTTATTCTTAACTAACAAGACCACCCCGCCCCCTCTGCCCACCTCCCTGTCTTTTTGATAAGTTGTAAATCCTTGGATGTTTAACTGCCAGTCCTAAACCCCCTGCAACCATGTCTCTGTGATGCCTACCACATCATAATCATTCACGATGATCTGTGCCATTAGTTCATCTGCTTTGTTACGAATGCTACGGGCATTCAGGTAAAGTGCCTTAATGCTAACATTCTTATCATTAGAGATATTGGAAGTCATAAGTTATCCTTCCATTTTGTTGCACTCATAATCTGCCTCAAGGTTAAATCCACCTGCATACATGCTATCCTCCTGCTTATCTTTCCATTTAACCCCATACTCCCTGTCGCTTTCACTTTCCCTTCCCCCCAGCTCAGAAGTTTAAAATCCTACTGACCACCCTATTTATCCTCTTCGCTAGAACATTGGTACCTAATTGGTTCAGTACCCAATGGTTACCCCAATTCCAAAACTGATGCCAATGCCCCATGAAATGGAATCCCTCTTTCCCACACTAATCCATTAGCCACGTGTTTACTTCTCTAATTTTCTTATTCCCTATGCCAATTGGCACGTGGCTCGGACAGTAATCTGAAGATTATGACCCTTGAGGACCTGTACTTCAATTTCCTTCCTAGTGCTTCATAATCCCCAAACAGGTCCTCCACCCTAGCCTTGCCTATGTTGTTAATCCCAACGTGGACCACAACAACTGGATCCTCCCCCTCCCTCTCCAATATTCTTTCAAGCCGGTCGGAGATGTCCCGCACCCTGGCACCGGGCAGGCAACACACCATGCGGGACTCCCGATCCGGCTTGCATAGGATACTATCTGTCCCCCCAATTATAGAATCCCCTATAACGACTACTTGTCTTTTTGCTCCCCCCCTCTTGAATGCCTTCTGCACCATGGTGTCGTGGTCAGCTGACTCATCTTGTCCAGACCCCTTTTCCTCATCTGCATAGGGAGCAAGAATCTAATACCTGTTGGACAAGGTCAAGGGCTGAGGCTCCTCCACTCCTGAACGCAGGTTCCCCCTCCCTGCCTCACTTACAGTTACACTCTGATGTCCCTGATCACTAACTGAATGTGAATTACTTAATCTCCCAGGTGTGACTGCCTCCTGAAACAAAGCGTCCAGGAAACTCTTCCCCTCCTAGATGTGCCGCAGTGTTTGAAGTTCAGATTCCAGATCATCAGCTCTGAGCCGGAGTTCTTCCAGCAACCAACATTTGCTGCAGATGTGGGCACTGACGTTCACAATGGGATCAGCCAGCTCCCACATCATACAGCTACAGTACATCACCTGCCCAGCCATCTCTGCTTAGTTAATTACTTGATTACTTTGTATAGGTTTGAGTTAAAATACTTTCTGATACCTGTCTGCTATAGTCTTTTTCTAAAAACCAATTAATAGATAAACCATAAAAAGTAAATTTTTAACCATTCACCGATAAAGAAATAGAAAATCCTTACCTTAACAAACCAGAGTCCTATTTTTGGTTAGAGGAGGGTGGGGGGGTGGTGGTGGGTGTGGGGGGAGGTGGGAGACACAACATGTGTAGTGTCTCGGGTTCAGCCGCTGCCCAAATATATTACTGGCAGTCCCCTGGTCGTCGTTCCCGCTCTTCCTACTTATTAACTAGGTTAGAGGAGGAGGGCGGGTAGGAGACACTACAGTAGTAGACTCTCAGGTTTAGCTGCCTTGCTGATATATATGGTCACTGCTTCCCTTCCCGGCTGCCCCTCCGGTCCACGTCACTTCCTCTGCTGCTCTCGCTCCTTTTCCACTGCTGCTCGCCCTTAACATTGAGCCTCTCAAAGTCCAGGCATCCATATCCTAGCAGTTCAGAGATTTGACCACAGTCAGACCTGCAGGGTGCATGCAACAGACAGGTATTATTGGTAGGTCAGCTTCATCAATGTGGAGGAAGGGCTGTGATCACTTAGGATTGTCCTGCCAAATCATCCCAATGTGTGGTCACTCCTGGAAAGTTGCTTAATATGGTTTGGAGATTATCGGGGCAATCCATGGAGGCTGGTAAAAGTGAACAATTCAAGTCTTGGGATAGGCTGGGAATAGGATAGTATCACTGAGGGAATGATCACTGTTAAAGAGGACAATTGGAGATAGCAGGATAGCCCTTATTGTGAGCTGGGAGTTCTGGAAGGAATGGGGTCATGCAGGACATGCTAACTCTATATAGGGATGATATAGGCGCAAACAAGGATATGGGAATTTACAAAGTCACAGTCTCTGGGGTTAAAGGGGGACATTATAGAACAGGCTCAAGCAAAATGGGGGGGTAGCTAAAAGATCATTGGGGCCACAGTGATAGCAACGGAAAAAGCAATGTGAAGGATGGGTAGGAAATCATGGGGTTGAAAATGTGAAGAAGGGCTTATGCCCAAAACGTCGAATTTCCTGCTCCTTGGATGCTGCCTGACCTGCTGTGCTTTTCCAGCAACACATTTTCAGCTCTGATCTCCAGCATCTGCAGACCTCACTTTCTCCTCGAGGAAATCATGGGTCACAGGTAGAATTTGCGAATCCCGCAGGCTAACATGAAGTTAGAGGATTCACCTTGTCAGATTTAAAGTTAATTGCACTACAGCTTCACAAAATAGCTGCACAAAATGGGCACATGAAGTTACTGTTTTCTAGTTCCACTGGAGCATGAAAGCTTTGGTTATGTACTATTTCATTAGATATGGACATGTGCCTCATAATTCTTTATCGAGACATGTCTATTACTTCCTTGAGAAGCCTCCATACAATGTAAGGATATAATATGAGGCTTCAATGTTACAGAGGCCACAGGAACTCCTTCAATGAAATTGGATTATCTTTCTGACACCCCCCGGACTTCCTGCTCATGGAGTTTGCATGGAGAATGCAGTTGCTGGTGGTATTGTGGCCTTGATAATTCAACAAAGAAAATGCAGAAGGAGTTAGAACACTCTCAACAGCTCCTGCAAGAACAATAGCTTTTACTGGCTGCTGCAGCCCTCCAGACGGAGTAGCAGGAGGTGAACATTGATCAACAAGGTGCAACTGAATGATGAAGCCCTGAAACTATAGGTCACAGAGCTGTAGAGTCATAGAAATATACAGCACGGAAACAGACCCTTCAGTCCAACTCGTCCATGCCAATCCTATATACATCTAGTCCCATTTGCCTGCATTTGGTCCAAATCCCTCTAAACCCTTCCTATTCATATGTCTTTTAAATGTTGTAATTGTACCAGCATCCACAACTTCCTCTGGCAGCTCATTCCCGACACACACTGCTCTCTATGTGAAAAAAATGCCCATTAGATCCCTTTTATATCTTTCCCCTCTCACCTTAAGCCTATGCCCTCTAGTTTTGGACTCCCTCACACTGGAGAAAAGACTCTTGCCTATGTATCCTACCCATGCCCCTCATGATTTTCTAAACCTCTGTAAGGACATGCCTCAGCCTCTGATATTCCAGGAAAAACAGCCCCAGCCTATTCAGCCTCTCCCTACAGTTCAAACCTTCCAACTGCGGTAGCATCCTTGTAAATCTTGTCTGAACCCTTTCAAGTTTCACAACACCCATCCTCTTGTACAGAGACCAGAATTGCATACAATACTCCAAAAATGGTCGAACCAATGTTCTGTACACATGTAACATGATATCCTAACTCCTGTACTCAATGCACTGACCAATAAAAGCAAGAATACCAAATACCTTTTCACTATCCTATTTACTTGCAACTCCACTTTCAAAGAACTATGAACCTGCACTCCAATATCTCTTTGTTCAGCAACATTAAGTGTATAAGTCCTGTCCTGATTTGCTTTTCCAAAATGCAGCACTGCACGTTTATCTAAATTAGACTTCATCTCCCATTCCTCAGCCCATTGGCCAATGTGATCAAGATCCCATTGTACTCTGAGGTAACCTTCTTCGCTGACACTGCACCTCCAATTTTAATGTCATCTGTAAACTTACTAATCATATCTCCTATATTTACATCCAAAGTATTTATATAAATGGCAAAATGGAGTGGACCCAGCACTGATCCCTGTGGCACACTACTGATCACAGGCCTCCAGTCTGAAAAGTAGCCCTCCATCATCACCCTCTGCCTTTCACCTTCAAGCCAGTTCTGTATCCAGATAACTAGTTCTCTCTGTATTCTCTGTCATTTTCATTGTCATTTTCTGCAACTGACTGAAGGAGAGTGCAAGCATTGATTAATGATGTCTCACCCCATTGTTGCTGAAGATTATGATCTGCAGGAAGAGGATTTGTGTTTATGAGGGATGGGTGGTAATCCCAACTCTATGGGTGCCCTGAATCTTTATGTCTGACTTATTTCAGTGAGCAACTAGCGACCTGTGTGCATCTCCCAATCCTCAAGGATGTAATTGATGCCATTTCCTCCAGTCACAGCTCCATGATGATAAGAGTCAAGCAGTTCTGGCCCAATCTCACCATGGAGACAGGGAGGACTGCAGATGCTAGAGATCAGAGTCGAAGAATATGGTGCTGTAAAAGCACAGCCGATCAGGCAGCATTCAAGGAGGAGGAGAATTGACGGTTCAAGCAAAAGCTCTTTTGTGGCTAGAGCCTAAGGGAGCTGAAAGATAAATGGGGAATGTGGGGTCGGGGGGAAGGTATCCAGGAATGCAATAGGTACATGAAGGTGGGGGCGAAGGTGATAGGTCAGGGAGGAGAGCGGAGCAGATAGCTGAGAAGGAAGATGGACAGGTAGGATAGGCCAAGAGGATGGTGCCGAGTTGGAAGGTTGGATCTAGGATAAGGTGATGTGAGGGGAAATGTGGAAACTGATGAAATCCACATTGATCCTGTGTGGTTGGAGGGTCCCAAGGCAGAAGATGAGGGGCTCTTCCTCCAGGTAGTTAGTGTTTGGCAGTGGAGGAGGCCCGAGACCTCTGTGTCCTTGGTGGAGTGGGAGGGGGAGTTAAAATGTATGGCCACAGGGCGGTGGGGTTGTTTGGTTTGGGTGTCCCAGAGATGTTCTCTGAAATGATCCACAAGTTGGCGTTCTGTCACCCTAATGTAGAGGAGACAATATTGAGAGCAACGTATACTGTCGATGGCGAGTGTGGAAGTACAGGTAAATCTCTGTTGGGGCCTTGGACAGAGTTGAGATTTTGGCGCAGGTTTTACACTTCTTGCAGTGGCAGGGGAAGGTGCTGGGAGTGGAGGGTGGGTTGATGGGGGGCGTGTACCTGACAAGGGAGTTGCGGAAGGAATGACCTCTCCAGAATGCAGATAGGGGTGGTGAGGGAAATATATCTCTGGTGGTGGGCTCTGATTGTAGGTTGCGGAAATGGCAGAGGATGATACGATGTATCTGGAGGTTGATGGGGTGGAAGGTGAGGACCAAGTGTCACCATCACTGGATTCTTTTGATGCAGGACACTATCGATTACACCCATGTTTCCAAGAGAGCACCCTATCACCAGCCTATGATGTTTGTGGACAGAAAATACTTTCTCTCTATGTATGTTTAATTTATATGTGACCATTGATCCAAATTCTAGCATCTGTACCAGTTACCTTGTGGCTGCCATAATTCTGATGTACTAGAAAACTCAGGTTCCTATTCCTTCCAACACCCTTGGCCGAGACAATGATGACTGCTGGGAAACAAGAGGTACTCCTTCAAACATGGCTCATAACATATTTTTTAGGAGCCTCAGACCAATGCAGAACATAAATACAATGCAGCTTACTCTTCCACCACTGGCCACTTTATGATGAAATGTTAATTACTGAACATCTCAGGTAGGGCCTTGCAGCATAGCTTAGAAATGAGGTTCTGAATCATTGCGGTATGCTGTGTCCATCAGAACTTGGAATAATATAAATGAGGAGGGTGGAAGGGAATGTTCTGGATGCAATCAATAATCTTCCAAGGAAAAAGATGCAGTTGAGTATCAAGGCATTCACAGGAGCATGGTCTGAGACAGAATGACAGAGCAAATCACACAGTCTGAGAGGCTAGAGACCACCTCATAGCCACCAGAGTTAGAGGCAGAATTGAACTGAAAGAAAAAAATATAATTGTGAAGAATGAGCAACAGATCAGAAGATTAGAGAGAATATAAAGAACAGCAAAGACCGACTACAAACATTAATAAGAAGGAGACAATTACAGATCAAGAGAAAACTGGCAGCAAGCTGCAGGTTTCTATAAATATTTTAAAAAGGGAATAGTTAACAAAATGAGCATTTATCCAATAGAAAGTCAATTTAGAGACTTTGGCAAAAAAAGGAGATGGATGATGTATTGAGTAGATATGTTGCATCAGTCTTCACTGTGAAGAATACAATTTACATCCTCAACACAGCTATAAATCAGGAATTGGATAGGAAGGAAGAACTCAGGAAAATTAAAATCCTGGAAAAGTAATACTGAGTTAGAGCTGCGGGCTGTTAAGTGCTCAGGTCATGATGAATTTCATCCTCGGATCTTAGAAGAAGTGGCAAGTGAAAAAAAAAATCAATGGATTGGTTTTAATTTTCTAAAGATTTGGGTCAAGTCCCATTAGAATGGAAATTCCTGAATTTAACATTATTTTTCAAAAAGGGAGGGAGTCATAAAGCAGGAAATTACAGACTAGCTATCTTTATATCTGTCATAAGGAAAATGTGAGAAGCTGTTGTGAGAAGGGCTACGGGGAGAATGCTGGGTAAGTGGAGTTGAAATGCGCATCAGCCATGATTGAATGGCGGAGTGGACTCGATGGGCTGAATGGCCTTACTTCCACTCCTATGTCTTATGGTCTTATGGTCTGAAGAAATTATCATAATAGTGGTATGGAGCCATGGCCTACAAAGGACCATAGGCATTTCTGTTCATTCGAGAAAGACAATTTGTTTTATATAGCTTGAGGGCAACTATTCTAAACGAATGGGATAGGGAGGCACACCAGCACAAACTATCATATTCAGTACAGAGATTGAACCTATACTGCTGGCTTTATTCTACACCAGATTATAGTCATCTAACCAACTGAGTTAACCGGATTGTATTCCTAACTCAAATCTAGTTAGAGAACCAATGCAGTGGAAGGCTCTCAGTTATTCGAGGCTGCAAATAATGTCTTGTTAGTGCATCTTCTGAGGCTTCACTGACTTCCTCCACAGAGGTGGATGTGGAGCTGAGGCTCTTTGATGCTAACCATTTCTTAGCAGTGCCACTTGTGTCTACAAAAGAGCAGATAGAATTAATTTAAGAAGAACGATAAAAGCTTGTGCGGTTAAGATTGATCTGATAATAACGAGAGGGCACAACAGCAAATTGAGGTTTACTGGGTTGGTTGGCCATTGATGCCATCCCATCCCCATATAAATGGCCTTGCTCTTCTCTGGTTAAAATCTGAAATTTGTTCTCGTATTCAATGAGGGGCCTAATGTCTACCATCATTCTCAAATGTCACTGACTAGTCGGTGGCTAATATTTCCTGGAATGAAACAAAGAGAGGGATTGAGAATGATGGAAGTGGATACAAGAGTTCAATACACACTGTCCGGTAAATATGAGGTAGTAGAGAAAAGGTGGTGCCATTTAACTCTTCCTGAGTACAGGAGATCTTTCACCCTCTTCCTACACTGCTGGGCATTCCTTTTGATGCAGGGCACTGCAGTGACTCATGCTGCTATCTCTGCCCAGGCAAGCTGCAGCTGTTGGCAAGGCCCTCCTTCAGTGGTCAGTGAGAAGAAGGACTTTCTTCTTTTCCACTGTGAAGTCCACCAACATTTCGAGATCCCTGGCTCGGAACCAAGCTGTTCGCATAGGTTCTCTGCGACATTTCCTGTGTTGTGCATTACAGTTTGAGGTGCCCATTTCCTAACTTGCAGCATCTGAAGTGGTATCGAGCTAGGCTTTAAGACAGGCACCAGACTAGCGGTAATCACTTTGTCTCTCACTGACCGTGCAATTCTCCAACATATTGATTACATAATTATTTCCATGTAAAGTGGGAGATCACATGAGAACATTTGATCCAGGTTGTCATGATACTGCTTCTTTAACAAGGTTTTGATGTCCTTGGCCTTTTTTTTCAAAGAGGTTGTAAAGACACAGGTTCCGATGTGTCTGGTTTGGGTGGGTTTTAGGGCCAATTTGATTATAGCTAACAGATACTGCCTCAGGAAAAAGGCTTTCAAGTTTTAAAAAGAAAACATTTGTACAATGAAAGGGGAGTGGCCAGTTCACAGCTCAAATTTTCTCTGCTTTACTTTGTTTCTTTTTGGTTTTAGCAGTCTGACTGTTTAGAGCTGATGGTCATTTTAAGCTAGGTATTCCAAAAAACAGAGTTAAAGTGAGGACAGTGGATGCTAGAGATCAGAGTCAAGATTAGAATGGTGTTGGAAAAACACAGCAGATCAGGCACGATCTGAGGGGCAGGAAAATCAATGTTTTTGCCTGAAATGTCAATTTTCCTGCTCCTCGGATGCTGCCTGACTTGCTGTGCTTTTCCAGCACCACTCTAATCTTTAATCCAAATAACAGCCACAGTGGAAGGCATTCCATGCTAAATCTCTCTGCCCTCTGTCCTGTAAGAACCTGTGTTTGATTTTACCTTTTTGCCAAGGGGGTGTTTATGGGGACCGTGGCAAGTATTTGGAGCAGCATCATTAAGTTGGGATAGTCTGCTGGTCTTTTAGATAAATTAAATTATTCTGTATTCTCTTCTCTTTTGCTTGTATTTCATTCAGTACTTTGTAAATAAGTTCTGTTTTGTTTAAAACTGAGGGTTTTTTTTCACAGCTGCGTCATTCCTGGAATATCCACTATACACCTGCTCAAAAAAACTCTAAAGGTTAGGGTCTAGGCTACCTTCTTGAAATGTTGCACGGTGGTCTGACCTGGCCCATAACAAAGTCACGCTGACCCAGCTGTACTTCAACTGCGAGTGAAAAAATTCAGTGCTTAGTTTCAGGTCTCAAGGTGGGGGTGGTATATAAATGAAAAGTTTCCTCCAATAAAAGTACCTCCAACACATTCAGCAGGTCCCTGGCAGGGAAAGAAATGCATCAGTCTATATATTGTGTGTTTTTTGTAGTTCATTATTATTGTTTACCTGATGAGTGGATAAAGAGAGGCAGGAAAAGAATAAACAAACTCTGAATGTTTTTTATAAGTAAATGAACAACAAAGTGCTTTAGATTAGATTCCCCACAGTGTGGAAACAGGCCATTCGGCCCAACAAGTCCACACCGACCCTTCGAAGAGTAACCCACCCAGACCCATTTCCCTCTGACTAATACAGCTAACACTATGGGCAATTTAGCATGGCCAATTCACCTGACCTGCGCATCTTTGGACTGTGGGAGGAAACCGGAGCACCAGGAGGACACCCATTCAGACAGTGGAAAAAATGCAAACTCCACACAGACAGTCACCCAAAGTTGGAATTGAACCTGGGACCCTGGTGCCACGTGGCAGCAGTACTTACCACTGTGTCATCCCTGCTGTGAGCATCCATAATCTTAGTTTGAATTTGGGGTTAGACACTGCAGAGTGAATGCTAAGAAGAAACAAATTACTACAGTGGAGTCTTGCTTTTAATTTCTCTTATGAATTATCATCACTGAGCAATGAAATGATCCCCGATGCCCACAGAATAACAATAAGCCAATCAAAGTTATCTCCTGTGAGAGATTCTATTAATATTTCAAATAATGTGTATTTCTAGTCATATCTGAGGACCAAGATACCGCTGTAATTTCACAGCTTCCCGAAGTGTTTATTGTTACTGATCTGACATTGTAATACAATGTCATTTTTACAATTTGTTGGCACAGACAGGTAATAAAGTTGGTTCCTATTAATGACCATATTTTTAAAAGATGGATATTGTAAAATTAATTCTCAATGGATCAAAATCACAGTCCATGGAATTTGTTGAACATCGCCACAAATGCACCATTTCATTTCTCATTCATTCCAAATACCCGCTGAATTAGCTAATGTTCTGTAAATCTGTACATTCCTCTGGTTCTACTTTATAAAAGTGACACCACTGTAATTTTGCAGACATTATGTGACAGAGAAAATCACTGTTCAGAAATCTGAAAATGTCTTTGAGTTCTCAAAATTAATTAATAAGAAAATCAGAGTCTACTTTTCACCAGTGACCTTCCCATTATTAGATATTAACCAGGAATGACTGGAGTTTAAAGTGGCATCAATTATTTGCACTTAATGATTGCGAGCATTAATAGTTAATAATTTTCAAAATAATTAGCCCTGGCTTGTAAAGAGGAGGTGAGGAAGTGGAGGGAGTGCATGTGGTTTATGTGACTGGAGGTTCAGTGCTCAATGGAAATCACAGTGATGGGGAAATTGTCTAAAAACCCAGACTCAGAGCAACAGGAAGCTGAAGGTAATTGTCAGACTGTTGGAGGTTATAACAGGAATGGATTTTAACACACAATGATGGGAAGTTAAAATTGAAGCCATTGAAAGGTCAGCAGATAATATAGGTCAACAAGGACATGGGGTAAACAAGACTTGGTACATGATTAAGAGGAGAAAGTGAGGACTGCAGATGCTGGAGATCAGAGCTGAAAATGTGTTGCTGGAAAAGTGCAGCAGGTCAGGCAGCATCCAAGGAACAGGAGATTCAACGTTTCGGGCATAAGCCCTTCTTCAGGATTAAGAGCCAGGCTGGAGGGGTTTGGCTGACCACATGTTCATGTAACATAGAGACTGGTAGGATGACAGGAATTTTAATTCTTTTATTTTAAATAGGCTGTCAATAATTTAGGAAATGACCAGAATGTTTCCATCTGAAACTTAAAGGTGAAATTTGTTAGGAACTAACCCTTGTCACAATTTCATTGCATAGACATTCCGTTAAAAAAGCGTGTCCATCATGGAAAAATATTCATGTAGATTGAGTCTTGAAGACTTTCAGTGGTTTTCTTTCAAATCATAAGGCTCTGAGCAGGCTGCCAACAAGACCATGTGCCTGAGGCAAGTACCTTGACATTCAATCGTGTTACCATCATTGAATCCCCCACTATCAAAGTCCTGGGGGTAACATAGACCAGAAACCCAACTGGACTCACCACATAAATAAAAGTGGCTACAAGAGCAGAACAAAGACTAGGAATACTGCAGCAAATAACTCACCTCCTGACTCCCCACAGCCTGCCCACTATCTGCAAAGCACAAGTCAGGAGTGTGATGGAATACTCCCCACTTGCCTGAATTAGTGCAGCTCCAACAACACTCAGTTTGACACCATTCAAGATAAAGCAGCCCACTTGATTGGCATCACATCCACAAACATTCGCTCCCTCCACCACTGACACTCAGTAGCAGCAGTGTGTACTATCTACAGGATGCACCACAGAAATTCACCAAAGATCCTTAAACAGCACCTTCCAAGCCCCTGCCCATTTCCAACTAGAAGGACAAGGGCAGCAGATACGTGGGAACACAATCACCTGGCAAGTTCCCCTCCAAGCCACTCACCATCCCAACTTGGAAATATATCACTGTTCCATCACTGTTGCTGAATCAAAATCCTGGAATTCCCTCCCTCATGGCATTGTGGGTCACCCTACAGCACATGGATGGCAATGGTTCAAGAAGGCAACTCACCACCACCTTCTCAAAGGCAACTATGGATGGTCAATAAATACTAATCTACCAACAATGCCAAATAAAAAAACTATGAGGCCAAAGAACTGCAGGAAATTTAAATTAATCTGTCACAGACCATCAAGAATGATGTCCCTTCCGATTTGGCCTGTCTGCTCCGTCCCACATTCAGCCAAGTAATTTAACGAATTTAAATAGCCTTTCCAAAGACGCGAAGTGGAACAGCCTTCATAGCGCCTTTGGTTGAGCTTTGATTTTCTTACATTAAGGGAAAGTGAGAATAAAATACTTGGGATAAATAAGCAAGGCAATAAAAAAAAACTCATCTAGACACAGTGAATGGAGATGGCTTTGGTGGACAGTACTATTTCTATCAACAGTCACACCACAATTCAGTGCTTCATGAACTTCTGTGACATCACCAGCACAGCACAGGCTAGAAGAGGTAGTTAGCCCAATGTACCGATGTTCTGGAATAAATGGATTCCCATTGCTGTCAACATGAAATGCCTTCAGTACCTTCTTCCTTCCCTTGCAATTGCCTTTCACTCAAACATTAAGATGAAGAGAAGTGAAGAGAGTTTCAGATGTGAAGCATTTATTTGTTTCCTGCACAATAATTAATGAAAGAATGTTTACAGTTTTTATTTCATTTGGAGTGAATATACTGATAAAGCAGGACCCTCACATTGTCCGGATTTAAAGAGGAATGTTCCTCTTTGACAACATCAGAAAAGAGACACGTGGTGGATTACCCATTTGTTTCAATGCCATTTGCTTACCTAGTATGATATAGGAGCCCAGTAGAACGTGCAAGGAAAGGGCAGTAGAGTTGGAGGTTAATCAAAAAAGAAGTGCATTTCATACCCTTTCTACTCCTGCAGGACACAACATTGATCCTCATGAAACAAGGTAGATGCAGTAAATATATTGTTGAATTAATACTTCAGAAGCTAGAGGCAATATTTAATTCCTTCAGTGAAATGAGTTTGAGATGGTTCTGGGTGAGAGGGAAGGGGTGAGATGTTAAGCAGACAATTATTGGAATGGTCAAGTCTGTAAATTGTAAAAGCATGGAAAATATTTTGTATCTAGTGCACCAAGGCATCCATAAAGTTGGTTGATGTTAGAAAGGCAGTCTCAATGATGTAGAGTGTATGGGATCAGATGCTGAATCTGAGGTTGAATAAGCAGGAATGTTAAAGCACATCAAAGATCAAAAGATGTTGAGTATCAGTGTTTTCTACGTTGTATAAATCAGAGACACTATAGTTCGAAAGCTGACTAAGCTGATTGACTTGATGGTCGCAGCCATCACCACCATTCTGTTGCAAAAAAAGAGCTAATTTCTTTGGTGCTTTTTCAGTATTTTTCACGGTTGTCTTTCTCCAGGTCAAAATATTAGGTAGAAAATTATCAAGGAATCCATATTGTGGCCTCCATTAAGGGACATTGTCCTTCTGTAAAATTTTAACAGAAGTTTAAATGACTGTAGTTTATCAGGACACTAATATCAACTTTTGAGAATGACTGTGTTACTATTCATGATAGAACAGTGAATGGTAACTTTGCTATGAAGTCGGATAGTGGCTGACAAGTTTTATGGATCAATGTTGCAGCTACAACATTACTAAATACAGATCGAGATTAACACTGCCTGTCCTAACTCTGATTAAAATTTGGAATGCTGATCATTGTAAATTGATCCATGGCATGTTTCGCAAAACCAAGAACAGTACTTTTTTTGAAACAATATGCTTAGCATTCAAGCAGCGGACTGGATTTTCATGCTAATGTACTGATCATATTGTCCTTCCAGAAAAATAAACAAGCTGAGCTAGCTATCCAAAACCCAGCTGAATAATATATTTGATCAACAACATAAATTCTTGTTTTGGAATTCACATCTTGATGAACAGAAGCCAGGATTTAAAAGCTGAGAAAAACCTAGTTGGATCTTCCTCTTACTTATTTTTTTCTTGTGGTTAGTTCATGCTTTTTGAATTCACTTTGTAAGCTTATACAACCAGAAAAAAAAACTTCAAAAGAAATTGTACTAAATAGAAGCACTTTGATTGGAGGACATAATGTATTCTTCTTGTAACTTTGATATACATTGGGTGCAGATCTCCATATTATGGGATGCTTTAGTTTGAGCACTGAACATTGTATTGTGCCTGTTAGACTTCATAGAAGTTCCCTAAAACATCAGTTGTGCTCAGTGTCAACACTGATATTTAATCTCATTTAGAATTCTTCTATGCAGCGGTAGCACCTCAGGAGCAGTGCAGATGCTCAAAGTGACTTGTGAAAGGAAAATCTATGAATTTAAAAAAATCTTGTTTTACTTTGTTGGCTTGTTCTATAATTTCTGCCTTCCTACTTTGGTAACCTTTCTCTTTGATTCTATTTAAATTCCCATCCCCTTGCTTTTCTATTCCCAAGTCCATTTCCTTCAACCAAATGGAATCACTTCAGCCATTTTTTCTGGCAGTTGTTTACGGATGGTAGAGAATGGTTAATGAAGAATTAGTTGCTTGTTCAGAAAATGTTGCAGAAAGCACAAATATTATTCCTATACTTAAAAATAAAACTCAGTTATGGATACTGCTGAAAATAATACCCAGAGAATTTTCGAATGTTTCAAATGGTTTCAATGCATTTTAATCCAATTGTTTTGCAATCAATGAGTTTTCTCAAGTGCACTCGATTCTTCAACAGACTAAAGCCAAGTTCCCCTACTGGGCACTTAATTACTGATATCACTCAGTACTAATTTTGCCAGCAGAATTGATTTTCATTGGTTGCAGATGAGTGCTATTGAAGCGTTACATACCCTTTGTCCCCTGAATTTTTATGCAGAATTTTTTTATGTATGTTAACTGCAATAATCCATTTTCACAAACAAACTCTTATCCTCTTGTGACCTAAAAAGTGAGATTAGAAAGCATTATCTAATACATGTTGTTTCTGGCTCACAAAATGAGCACTTTTATACTATTAGTATGTATACTGGAAGCAGTATGGATTACTCTAGTTAGTCTCCTGACCTCTCTGAAATCAGTGGAAATAAAGTATTTGGACAGACTATGCCACTAATGCAGAAAGCTGCTCATTAGTCTCTATTAATAGACCAAAATAACACAAAAGAAAAATGGATTCATTCGCAGAATGAATACTTAAACAGGATACTTGGGGATCGAATTTATATGCATCTTACAGATTAACTATTCTTCTGGGGTTTCTGCTGAACTAGCTAGATGTTGGAAGAACCTTTTAGAAATTCTCAACTTTTATTTGTCATCAAAACAATTTCAAAGCAATAAAGGTTTTTTTTTAAATATATTTTAACAGTGTTGTATCATATCCATGATTAAAAAGCTGTAAATGAAAAAGCCTATAAACTGGGGTGGAGGAACTAGCAAGTAAGCATTTAAGATGCAGTTATATATCTCTCTCCCCTTTGATCCAGGCTGGAACAAAAGATGAAAAAATGTACCTCCAGAATTAATTAAAGCAATCCATCAAAATAGAATTTAAGACACAAATGTTGCCTGTGTGGTTTCCTAATCCAATCTTCATATATTTAGAAAAAAGCAACACTCCTCCAGTAGTTATCCTCCCTAGGTAACTGACAATACAAATAATGGTTTATCGTTTGAAATTTATAGCAGCTAATGGGTAGCCCACTGAACTTTGTCAGATAGACAAATTAACTTGGCATATCCCACCAAGTGTTAAGCAAAGTGACCACTTCAGCTGCTTCAGCACCAGAATCTATCCAATCAAACAATCTATCCTGAAGAGAAGTTGCTTGTCAGCGATCACTAGGGTTTGGATTCCTCACCCTACCCCAGTATAATGAAGCTTCCCCTAGACTCGTAAAAATACTGATGAACTGTACATTCCTTTAAAAGATGTGTAAGTGCAGAGCGAAGAGGGTTACCTCAGATTACAACAGGATCTGGACCAGATGGGCTAATGGGCTGAGAAGTGGCAGTTGGAGTTTAATTCAGATAAATGCGAGGTGCTGCATTTTGGAAAAGCAAATCTTAGCAGGACTTGTACACTTAATGTTAAGGTCCTAGAGAGTGTTGCTGAACAAAGAGACCTTGGAGTGCAGGTTCATACCTCCTTGAAAGTGGAGTCGCAGGTAGATAGGATAGTGAAGAAGGCGTTTGGTATCCATTCCTTTATTGGTCAGAGTATTGAGTACAGGAGTTGGGAGGTCATACCGCGGCTGTACAGGACATTGGTTAGGCCACTGTTGGAATATTGCATGCAATTCTGGTCTCCTTCCTATCGGAAAGACGTGGTGAAACTTAAAAGGGTTCAGAAAAGATTTACAAGGATGTTGCCAGGTTGGAGAATTTGAGCTACAGGGAGAGGCTGAACAGGCTGGGGCTGTTTTCCCTGGAGCACCAGAGGCTGAGGGGTGACCTTATAGAGGTTTGCAATATTATGAGGGGCGTGGATAGGGTAAATAGGCAAAGTCTTTTCCCTGAGGTTGGGGAGTCCAGAACCACTGGGCATAAGTTTAGGGTGAGAGGGGAAAGATATAAAAGAGACCTAAAGGGCTACTTTTTCACCTAGAGGGTGGTACGTGTATGGAATGAGCTGCCAGAGGAAGTGGTGGAGGCTGGTACAATTGCAACATTTAAGAGGCATTTGGATGGGTATATGAATAGGAAGGGTTTGGAGGGATATGGGCCGGCTGCTGGCAGGTGGGACTAAATTAGGTTGGGATATCTGGTCAGCATGGACGGGTTGGACCGAAGGGTCTGTTTCCATGCTATACATCTCTATGACTCTTTGACTCTATCTATGGGAAAGCAGAAAGATGTGACACAGAAATGCATTCTGACCAACTAATTACCTGATAGACTCAAGGCAAAGCAAAGGCAAGGGTGTATTGGTGTTGGAGAACCACCTCAAACAACCCTTACTTGTTACCATAAAGAGGTTGTGATGGCACATATCAATGGTACCAGAGATTGTCATCAGCAAAAATGCCACAAGAGGTAGTTTACCACATGAAATTATGCACGTTAAAACTTAGTCTTCAGACAAGACCTCAGAATTGGGTTTCCTGCAATGGACACGTGCATATAAAATAAAGAACTGTGGATGCTGGAAATCTGATGCAAAAACAGAAATCGCTGGAGAAACTCAGCCGGTCTGGCAGTATCTGTGGAAAGAAAGCAGAGTTAAAATTTCAAGTCAAGTGACCCTTCTTCAGGGCATTTGTATATGTGTAATGTTTTGTGGCAATGACTGTGCTTATACCAGCTTTGGTTTAATTACTCATCAAAGATCAAATCACTGTCATTGACTCTTGCACCAGTAATGTCCTCTCACCCACACCACTGTGATTTCCTACCAGAACAGAGAAAATTAATAGTAATGTTGCCTATAGCTGAATTATGGCATAAAAATTAAGTTGTAATTTAATTGCCATGAACAGTGCTTGCAGCACAGATGTTGCTGGCCAGCAAATAGTTGTCTCAATTATTTTCTAAGTGTTTTTGCTAATGTCTCATCAGGAGGTCATTGGCCAATCTGCTTTGAGGTCCCTGATACAGTGTAACATGCCACAGGGGATTTTGCAAATAATTTTCTCTTTCTTTCACCTTTAATCTTTGCTTTTCCTGACAGTCTAACTGGGGTAATAACTTCCTCTGTATGGAGAGATACTGGTATAAAACCCGAAATGAAGACTGAAAGGTAGAATGTATTTACACATCAGCCAGCAAAAATCCTGTCTGCCACTCCAAACCCTCAATTTCTTGTTGTATCAGAACCCAAAAATGAAAATGGAATAGAAAATAGTTTCCAGTGCTGTCACATTGTACCTGTTTTGGTCGAGTAGAAGATCCTCAAAGCACACTTTTACCTACAGCCCATGAAATTACGCCTGATATTTTAACTTGAGCTGAACATACTTATTAACTACTTTCAAAATTTGTTGGTACAATTGCTGTTATTTCAGCAATCCATTAGGTATTATTAACTAATTCCAGACAGTTATTTTGCTGTAAATGCCATAGGTATTTTATTGGATAATTACTAAACTTATCTTAAAAATGCAGTCGTAGACTGATAATATATTTTTGAAGCTGTCACAGATCATTGTGATATAGGACTGTTTGTACAGATCATTATAATTGATTTTAGAATTGATTTTAGTGATGATGGCTTTTTAACTTGATGTATTTTAATTTTGGAATTATATCTCAACCTTCAGGTTATAACAAAAATTGCTACTTTGGTCTGCAATTAGGATTTGTTGGGTAATTGAGTAAACGGGATATTTTCTTTAACCAGACCTCGTATCCCAGCATTGTAACGTAGGGCTGTTAAATTGACGTAGTTAGGAAATTAATTGAAAATATGGAGATAAAATTAATGGGAGATTGCTCACAGAGTAATGTTGGAAATACATTTCTAGTCAATCGTAAAAGTCAAACCTGAACACAGATATGATGAAAGTATTTTCCTGTATTTTCAGTTATGAGGAGGACCTAACACTGACATAGCTATTTATCAGTCGCAGGCTGAATAGCTGTGAAAGGAAATGTTTTCTGCTGAATACAACAGGATTCCTGTGTACTTATTCCCACATTTCAAGAATCTTTTTCAAACAAGTTATGATGTAAAAAATTAAGTATTAGTTTCATTTTCAGAAATCCAAGTTCCAAATGTGTGAATGTTCCCAAAAGACATATTTCTCCAGAGAGCATGCCTGCAATTCCAATTGTTACTATTGATTGTTGAATCACTTGGTTTGAAAAGTCAATTAAATCAATCCCAGTTAGCCTGACACTGTAATAAAGCTGTAATAAAGTTAGCTCTGGGGTATCCATATATCTCCAAAACTATTGTGCTATAAAGGGGGAAGTCACTTGGCAGAAGGGGTAAAAGGTGAGTTCAAGAGAATGACACAAAAACTGGCGTGTTGCTAACTGGAAGACAAATGCAACTTAATTTCTGGAAGAACGGTTTCTTTTAAACTAATAAGTATTCACCCACAGTGACCCACAGTCACCCACTTAGTTTGCCAACCAACTCTTCTTAGCACTATTGTTCCTGAAAAAGGGTTTTTGCTTGAAATGTCAATTCTCCTGTTCCTCAGATGCTGCCTGACCTGCTGTGCTTTTCCAGCACCACACTCTTGACTCTAATCTCCAGCATCTGCAGTTCTCACTTTTGCCATGTTGTAACATTGTGAAGTGGAAATACTGGGTGTGTATATCTGTGCCACAAAATGAGTTACTTCACCCAAGTAGGTTATCAATAGCAGCCCCTAATATATTTTGTCACCTTTACAATATGCATTGTCTCTTTTGACTCATCAATATATCTTTAAGGATTTTAATTACCTTGTTTCATTGATAGGGTAATATATATCCAGTGGTGACAGTGCTCTGTGTGCAGTGTCGAATCACCACAGTCAATAGAACAGATCTGTAAAGGTACTTTGACTTAAACATGAAAGTGATTTGTGCATTTCTACCTGAAGGCGAAAGGCTACAGTATCATTAATAAATAATTGTCCAGTTGAGTTTGAAAACCTTTGCCCTCTTGGACATACTCTGGAAGATAAGCGTCAGGACATGCAGAAATCCCAATTCTGTCATTACCTGGGAAGTTAAAACCCTCAGAAAAAGTCTCAGACTATACTCTAATCCAAGCCATCAAGAATCCACCTCTCATCAGAATCTACCCAACTCAGACCCAGTGACCCTCTCAATCTGATCTCCAAGACAAGTCACCAGACTGGATTCACCCAGATAGCTCCCACACAAGCCAATCCTCCCCCAAAAAACCTACTCTAACTAATTTAGCTGGTCCCACTGGCTCCTGTACGTCAACCCACTCCACTGTTGTTTACATAGATTTCTGGCCTCAGATAGGCTGTGTTAGTTTGCTAATGCGGTCAATGGTGCAGTTCCACCAAAAGTAGGTGTGTTTTTTTATTGTCTAATCATGGTTGGGAGTAGGGTTTATAATCCTGACCAGAGGATTTGAGCCCATATCTTGGTCTCAAATGAAAGGACATCCTCAACCCAAGTTCAATATATTTGGTAGAGTTGAACAAATTTGGATGTGTTTCATTTTCTGGCCTATCTTGAGCATGGTTCCAAGAGCTAGAACTACTTGCCATTTAAATTTAGTCATCTTATTTGTCATGTTTCAATTCCCCTGCCACAACTGCATTTTCCATTAACTGATCACAAAAAGCATTAGTGTTTTTTTTGGGTGGATTGTTTGCACTCATAACACCCTTATTCCCAAGTTTCTAACTAGATTAGAATGTATAGAAACGATGGCTCTTCTGAGAGAATAATTAGGAAAATAATTTTGTAAAAAGGCAACAATTATTGGTAATACGTTCGATTGAAAATACAGAACCTGGGTGCTACATTTTAAATATAGGCCTGAAATACTGATTGTGCTATGTGCAAATTAGAAAAGGATCAGTTAATTATCTGGGTCAGGCCACATGTAGCCTGCTAAGTGCCAAGCACAGTAATGTGAAAATAATTGATCTTTAACTGAAGATTTACTGCAGCATACATTCAATACGGTCTGCTTTATAAAATTAGTCCAGAGGGTGAGGTGGAATAGTTACAGAAAAATTACAACTGTAGACTTGCTAAAACTCTACTACTTCATTACTTTTACAAATGCAAAGTGAAAATGATGTGCTTGTGAAGATTTGTCTTTATTTTTATATTTTACCCAAGTTTCTTTATCTTTATCTATTTATCTATTTAGTGGCAGCCTCTTTAACTAAAAGGAAATAAGATTATCATTACAAAATACCACTGTAGAGATGCCCTACTGGATACTTAGTCTATTCTATTATTTTTCTATTGTGTGCTGAAATGAAGTAAAATATTTCAAAGTCTAATTTACAGACACGTGTCATTATATGAACAGTTTATTGATTATTTATAATGTTTTAAGACATTAATACCATGTGTGCAGTACAATAATTCACAGTTTATCTGATAACTAGTTACAAAAGTCAAAACTTTGATCAGGACAAGTTGTTGCAATAGTAATAAAAACAGGAGGAACAGCAGCTCATCTCCGATTTGGCACTTTATAGCTTTTTGGATTCAATATTGAGTTCAATAAGTTCAGACCATGAACTCTGTCTTCCATTTTGATTTCATGTAGTTATTGCTTTCAGGCAGAGCTGTCTATTATTCTTCCATTAATACCTACTGTGGACCAAAGCTTTGTTTCTTTACGACAGCCATTATCACTCCATTCATCTTTTGTTCCCGTGCAATCTTTGTTACTTAATCGTTCCTGCCCTTAACCTATCCCCAGACCTTTTCTTTTGTTCTGCCACCAACCGCCTCCCCCCACTTTCCCCCCCCCCCCCCCCCCCCCCCCCCCAAACACCATGCAATAGTATAAAACTCATTACATTTCCACTTCCATTCGGTTCTAAAGAAGGGAGATTTTTGACTTAAAATGCTAACTCTGGTTTCTTTCCACAGGTGTTGCCAGAGCTGCAGATTTTTTTCCCCAGCATATCCTACATTTACCTCAGGTCTCGAGCATCCACAGTTCTTTGGTTTTATTATATTGTTACATTACCAAACGGCTGAAAAAGAATTTGTTGATGTGTGTGTGTGCGCGAGAGAGAGAGAGAGAGAGAGAGAGAGATAGTCACACACACTATTCAAGGCTGTCATTGTTGATGATTTAGTGGAAATATAAAAGCAAAGTATGTGAATGCTGGAAATTTGAAATAAAACAGTACGTGCTGAAAATACTCAGTTTGTCTGATAGCATCCATGGAGAGAAAAACACAGTTAACCTTTTCAGTCGAGTATTAGTTGTTCTTTGATTAGATTCCCTACAGTGTGGAAACAAGCCCTTCGGCCCACCAAGTCCACACCAACCCTCCGAAGAACAACCCGCCTAGGCCCATTCCCCTACACCTAACACAACAGGCAATTTAGCATGGCCAATTCACCTAACCTGCACATTTTTGGACTGTGGGAGGTATACCAGAGCAAAACCACGCAGACACGGGGAGAATATGCAAACTCCACACAGACAGTTGCCCGAGGCAGGAATTGAACCCAGGTCCCGGGTGCTGTGAGGCAGCAGTGCTAACCACTGGGCCATTGTGCCACCCTTTGCAATTTTGGAACCAAGTGATTTCATTTCTTGCTTTCAAAATTAATCTTTTATTGGGCAGCACGGTGGCGCAGTGGTTAGCACTGCTGCCTCACAGCGCCTGAGACCCGGGTTCATTTCCCGACTCAGGCGACTGACTGTGTGGAGTTTGCACGTTCTCCCCGTGTCTGCGTGGGTTTCCTCCGGGTGCTCCGGTTTCCTCCCACAGTCCAAAGATGTGCAGGTCAGGTGAATTGGCCATGCTAAATTGCCCGTAGTGTTAGGTAGGGGGTAAATGTAGGGGTATGGGTGGGTTGCGCTTCGGCGGGTCGGTGTGGCCTTGTTGGGCCGAAGGGCCTGTTTCCACACTATAAGTCTAATCTAATCTAATTTAAGTGTACCCCGATCATGGCAAAATTCATAATTAATTGCTACCAAAACTTTTTCTGAACCGAAGTTTGTATTAATACAATGAACCAATTTAAGCAAGCACAGATTCCAATTTTCTGATTAAAACCACTTTAGTTGACTGATAAGATTTTTTTAAAAATCCTGTTAATTTGCCTCTCCATGCTCCCTTTCGTCTTTGTTAAATGCATTGATTTCTTGCTGGAGTACAAATCATTATGCAGAGAACCTTGCTGTGTCAGTCAATAGTTATGTTGAAACCACCCAGAACAGTATTACACAATGTTTCCTCACACTGTGGGCCTTATTAGTTTGTTGTCGTTTATCAAATGTTGGTGATTATTCAGAGAGCAACCAACTGTTTCTTTCAGTATTTCTTGTATAAGTTGTCCATACAAACTAATTACTGTCATTAGATTTTTTTTGTTCTTGTACATTTCTAATTGCAAGTGGATTTCTCCTTATAAATGAGTAATAAAATGCCATGTTTCTTTAGTTTATATGTCATTTCAACGATAAGAAAGGAAAAATGTCACTTCATTGGGACACTTGAATTGATCTCTATCTGATAGCCTAATGAAGCAGCTGACAAGTTAACAAAAATACAACCCAAATAATTCTTTGTTTCAGTCTCTCCAGCAGCAACTGAAATTTCTTTTCATTCTGAGTGGAACATAGTTCAGGGATCTGGATGAGAAATTGTGAAGTGTAGGTGATGCTTAAATCAAACAGATTGTATCACAATATTTCATAGAATTCCCACAGCATGAGAGCAGGCTATTCGGCCCATTAAGCCTACACCAATCAACCAAAGGTCATCTCACTGCCTAGTCTCTCCCTGTAACTCTGCATTCCCCATGACCAATCCACCTAACCTACACATCCCTGGACACTATGGGCAATTTAGCACGGCTAATCCTAACCTGCACATGGAGGAAACCCATGCAGAAACAGGGAGAATGTGCAAAATCCACACAGAACATTGGTTGAGGGTGGATCTGAACCCAGGCACCTGGAAATTTGAGGCAGCAGTGCTAACTACTGAGCCAATATGCTGCCTCTTTAGTGCTAGTTGCAAATTAGCATTCAAATATTCACAATCAAATAATAGGGCATCTCTGAGGGTATGTAGATTTGCGTGGTTGGAGCCCATTATGTGTTTTATTTGAATATTCAGTTGAATGAATAAAGTCAGCGTTATTGTGCTCACTTCCCATTGAGAAATTATAGCCATTCATGCTGCTCTTCCCCTACCACTCCACGCTGACACATTCAATCCATCTACTGCCCACCTCCTGTCTCAGTGCCTTATATCAAGCAACATTTACTGAGCAGGATCAATTAACAGGCACTCTTTTGGTCAAAGGATCAAAAACATGGGAAATCACTAACAGGATCCTTGTGACAAATCACATCTGCTCAATAACAAGCTTTGAACTACCATTACTAAACAGAGTCCAGATAGACCAGGGCTCCTGTCTATTCAATTTCCATGGCTGGATCCTCAATAAAAACCCTTTTGCACTTGTTTGAGAGACATAAATAATAATTGAACTTTAATGAGGAGTAGTCCCTTTTCAGCAGTGGGCTGATCATGTTAAACTCACCAAGCAAGCGACAACTACGTAGCTTAGGGAATATACAATTCAACATTTAAAACAATGCAAATTAAGAGCAGAAGTAGGCCATTCAGCCCTTCAGATCTCCTCAGCGGTCCAAAGACCCGCCACCCATTTTTGCCCCCAGTCTCTGTTTTGAATGGCTAACCCTGATTTTTAAACACCAGGTCCGATGCTCCCATAAGAGGAAGCATCCTCGCAACATCTACCTTGTCAAGACCACTCTGGATTTGATATGAGCTGAATTTTCCCAGCCTCTAAACAATGAAAATGTTGGGAAAATTATGTGAGATGGACACTAAGGAACATCTCAACATCCAGAGCATAAGCTCTCATTTTCCAAACAAGTGGTGAGCAACGAGACAAGATTCATGCCTGAGAGCAGCAAAGGCCTATTTGCATATATTCGCATGCATCGGCGCCTCATTATTAGTTCATATCACCTCATTAAGATGTAGTTTCCATTCTCCCACCTGCTGGACAGAAACTAGACAATGACTGTTCCCAACATGAAGGACAGAATGGTAGTCTGATAAATCCAGTGTACCATTTGCTCCTCCAGCTCTCCATCATGGACAGCAACATTTCAGGATATGCCCCCATGGGTAGCACCTGCCCACATCATATAGTTACGAGGTTCTACCAAGATTATAACAACCTTAATTTAAAATAAATTAAAACTGCAGACGCTGGCGACCTGTAACAAAAACAGAAACTACTGGCAAAACTCAGCAGGTCTGGCAGCATCTGTGGTAAGAAAGTTAACTCTGCTTTCTTCCTACAGATGCTGCCAGACTTGTTACTTTCTGTTTTTGTTTCATTTCTCTGATATCTTGCTGCAGCAGCTTGCCCAACAGCTCAATCGCAAAACCCCACTCCCTGAAATACTCTGGGGTTACCATCTCCCCCATCCCAAACTGAGCAGTTATTTTTCCCTCAATTCTCCTTTCCCCATTGAGCTTCAAAACAATTCCTGAAAAGCTGTGACCAAGCGCACCACAAACCATCCAAAATCTTTCTACCTCCAATCAATCTTCTCTGTCTATTTTCTTACATTCCTCATCAACACTTCCTGTATTCAATTTCTGTATTCCTTTATCTGCTCGTTCTTAGTTTGCCGCCTACCCTGTATCTGTACCACTCATCTCTTGTCAACCTTCGCCCAGTTACTGCACTCTGATTCAGACACCTGTAGGTTTGTCCCTTATTACTGGTGCAAGATGTTCTTCTACGTTGCCTGAGAATGTGCTACACTGTAAGAAGTGCTGTCCTTTCGGTCAGCTGTTAAGCAGAGACCATAACTAATTATGTTTAGATGAAGATAATTATTCGAAGAAGAGGAAGGAACTTCTCCAGGTATCAGGAGACATTTGTTCTTCAGTCAATATGACTAAGTTAATGAAACCTTACATCTTCCCGAGAATGTGACTTAATAGAAGTTCTGGGATTTACAAATTAATGAACGAAAACCTGCAACCCATTCCAAAAGATGAAAGACTTAACAGCAATCTAGGTTTGTTCAATATATCATTTCAGTTGCATGACTCTGCAATCTTTTGCTATAAATTCTGTGTCTTATGGTCCTGCTCCACAACCACTTAATGAATGAGCAGTCCCCCGAAAGCTCATGCTTCCAAATAAACCTGTTGGACTGTAACCTGGTGTTGTGTGATTTTTAACTAAGATAATGAAGGAACTGATTATTTATGTTATTGTTTGTGAAATCTCACTGCTTGCAAATTGTCTCCTTCTGCTGCCTGTGTTACAATGGTAAAGGCATTTCAGACATTCTTTGTTTGGCTGAAAGATCTTCTGGGATGGGTTGAAAAAAGCTACCTTTCCTTATAATTCTTTATTTTTCTCTCATTATTTCAGCTTTAAACTATGACAGTGTATCCAGCATATCAGAAAATAATTAAAGAATGTTTATATTTATTATATAAAAATTCATCATGGGAGTTCATCCTGACTTTATAAAATTATTATTCATTAACATTGTAGGTGGCTCACTTCTGCCCATTAGTAATCCTGGCACTCGCTTTGCTGCTGTTTGGTATTTTTTTACAGCTCACTGAAGGGAGAGATTTTCTTGTTGTAAAATATTTTGTTGTAAAATATGAACTTCGCAGAAGAGAGAACACTGAAAAAAAAGTGCAAAGAGAGGAGCTATTGCGTTTTACTGCAGTGTAAAAAGGGAACAATAGACAGAAAGATAATGCACCAGGAACAGACAAAGAATCTTCCTGTCCTCAGGAACCAAGTTGGTCCATCCATAACCAATTGGTGCTTTCTGAAAGTTTCAGTAAAAAAAACGTTAAACACTTTTAAAACATTAGACTTCTCTGTGTATTGTAATTAATTATTTAATAATCTTAACACTTGAGGCATGAGGCGCAGCACAGCAATACATTAGCACACAGCTCCCTTGTCCCTGATCTCACACCTGAAAAATGATGGATGACGTACAAGAAATCTGAAGGAAACAGGCGTTAAAAGAACACATGCCCGAAATATCAATTCTCCTGCTCCTTTGATGCTGCCTGACCTGCTGCGCTTTTCCAGCAACACATTTTTAAGCTCTGATCTCCAGCATCTGCAGTCCTCACTTTCTCCTCAGTTTCCATGCCCTGTTGAGATTTCTTTACCCTTTCACTAATAATCAAGATGATACGTGGACATAATGAGTACTTGGTTATCCAATAACATTCGTTTTGATATCCAATAGTATTCATTTTATTAGGTGCTGCTCATTAGCTCAACTTCTTGCACTTTGTGAATCGTAATGCATGTCCATAATTTTCATAACAATATGGGAGCTGAATTACCTTGATTTAGGCAGAGATATATGTACCAAATTTCAGATTGTGTTTGATGTGTATATTATCATTTGTACTGACTAGTAAATATTACACAGTTTCAATAATAATGTAGATAGATGTGAAGGACAAATATTGAGGCCCGTTTCTGCATCATTAGTGAGATGAACAATGCTGCTTCCGTTTTAAGAAAACCAAATTTTTGAATATACCCAACTGAACTTCCATGGAGAATTATGCAGTTTTGTTTTTACTATCAATGTAAAATAATATACTTAGTGTTACCATGATATCAGTATGCATTCTGCCCCATCCTTTGTAATGCACTGCGAAAGAGATGCATCACAGTGTGGAAAGTCTCCTATTATTTGCTTCAAGAATTGATAAATGAAGTATGAATATATTCCCATAATATGAGCAAAATTAGACTTTACTGATTTCTTGCCTTGTTCCAAGTATAAAAAAAATTCAAAGGAATACCCTGTTATCCAACATGTCACTAAGTAAATTTTGAATTGTTTGGTGTTCTGATAGGAGAATAAACACAATTAAAGAGAACATTGAAAGAACTGAAAACTTGAAAATAACCATAGCCTCTGCTAAAAATGATTCACACTTGTAAAAAGAAAAAGTAAGCCTTGGCGTTTCAGGCTTATGCTCTTCATCGGCTTTGCCAAAGGTACTCATCAGAATAAGCATGTGCTTGGGTTTGCTGCTCTGGATGGCTTACAACATTAGATTCCCCAAGTTTGCACATATCCAACCAGCCAGGCACCCCGAAGCCATCAGGAGAATTTGTGAATTGCAATGTCTTCTGCTCCATTATGAAGCCACAAGATGATGTTTATGTCCTGGACACCCCCAAGCTGCCATGATGCTTTCAAGCTGTTTAAACCCCCTGCTCTCTTTGGGCCATGTGCAATTCCAAACTCTTCCAACCTTTGCTACTCCTACATGATGTAACCCCTGCGACTTCAGCTGGCTTTGAGACTCGTTGCTCTTGTCCCTGCTCAGCTGTTTAACATCTGTGCTTTGAAGACCATGAGAGCCCACCTCCACCTGTGTAGGGGCAGATTGGTTCATCAGGAGATGGAGCAACATATAGGGTATTGGCTAAGTCTTGCACTATGATCAGAAGCAGCAGGCTTTGAGTGAATTTGCCTCTTTCGGCACCTTTTTCATCCACCTCACTGCTATTACTGAGCTGAGGACAACAACAACTTTGTATTTGAATAGTGCCTATAACAGAGTAAAATGCAACCAGTCCTTCAAAGTTGGGTTTATCAAAAAAAATTTGACTGCAAATGTCACAAGGAGCCAGTATGGCAAATAAAAGTTAGATTTTAAAGAATGCTCTGAAGAAACAAAAAGACAGTGAATTTAAGGGAATTCCTGAGTTTGGAATCTCAGTAGTTAAAGGCATGACTATCAATGATGGAGTGATGAAAATCAGAAATGTGAAAGAGGTCAGAATTAAAGGAGTGCTGTTCAGAGCACTGTAGTTTTGAATAAGGTGCCTGAAAAAGGGAGGCTGATGCCTTTGAAGGGGTTGACAACAAGGGTGAAAATTGACACATTGTTTAATTGGGAACCAAGGAAGCTCAGTGAGCAATAGGCTGAAAATTGCAGGAAATGCTGCAAATTAGCACATGGACAGTTGAGTTTTAAATAGCCTGAAGTAACCTTGCTGTAAATCTACAATAGTGCACAGAGTGGGTTCTTTCTGGATTATAAGTTTATTGAGATCTGTTACTTGATTAAATTTTAAAAATATAAACCATGAATACTAAGTTAGCCTGGAGCACTAATTTTTTAGGGCAAAAGGACTATGCTATTTTCTAGGTTTGTAGATTATGAAGGAGCAAAGATGGTCTTTAGTACAACAATAGGCTGTTCCTGTCAGATGTGGGAGTTTAGGGAGAGTTTCCTTGTTACTGATGATTATGACTGCAGGAAGTGTATTTGGTTGTGAATCCTATCAGATCACATGGATCGGTTGGAGCAACAGTTAGAGGCAATAAGGAATTTGCAAGAGCTAGGGATCTGATGGATGACAATTATAGGAAGGGAGAAAAGCTCTAGATACAGTCAGGAAGATGGTTAACTCCAGGAAAGGTAGGAGGGATAGGCAGGTAGTGCAGGAGTCTTCTGTGGCTATCCCCATTTCAAACAAGTACACTCTTTTGGAAAATGTAGGGTGGTGATGGATTCTCAGGAGAGTGTAGCAAAAACACTCTTTGAAGAGATGACAAGTAGGTTAGACCAGGGAAACCCAGTGGATGTGGTCCATCTAGACTTCCAAAAGGCCTTTGATAAGGTGCCACACGGGAGGCTGCTGAGCAAAGTGAGGGCCCATGGTGTTCGAGGTGAGCTACTGGTATGGATTGAGGATTGGCTGTCTGACAGAAGGCAGAGAATTGGGATAAAAGGTTCTTTTTCGGAATGGCAGCCGGTGACAAGCGGTGTCCCGCAGGGTTCAGTGTTGCGGCCGCAGCTGTTCACATTATATATTAATGATCTGGATGAAGGCACTGGGGGCATTCTAGCGAAGTTTGCCGATGATACGAAGTTAGGTGGACAGGCAGGTAGTACTGAGGAAGTGGGGACGCTGCAGAAGAATCTAGACAGTTTGAGAGAGTGGTCCAGGAAATGGCTGATGGAATTCAACGTGAGCAAGTGCGAGGTCTTGCACTTTGGCAAAAAGAATAAAAGCATAGACTACTTTCTAAATGGTGAAAAAATTCGTAAAGCCAAAGTACAAAGGGATCTGGGAGTACTAGTCAAGGATTCTCTAAAGGTAAACATGCAGGTTGAGTCTGTGATTAAGAAAGCGAATGCAATGTTGTCATTTATCTCAAGAGGGTTGGAATATAAAAGCACCGTTGTGCTACTGAGACTTAAAGAGCTCTGGGTAGGCCCCATTTGGAGTACTGTGTCCAGTTTTAGTCCCCACACCTCAGGAAGGACATACTGGCACTGGAACGTGTCCAGCGGAGATTCACACAAATGATCCCTGGAATGGCAGGTCTAACATACAAGGAATGGCTGAGGATCCTGGGATTGTACTCATTGGAGTTTAGAAGATTAAGAGGAGATCTAATAGAAACTTACAAGATAATACATGGCTTGGAAAGGGTGGACGCTAGGAAATTGTTTCCGTTAGGCGAGGAGACTAGGACCCGTGGACACAGCCTTAGAATTAGAGGGGGTCAATTCAGAGCAGAAATGCGGAGACATTTCTTCAGCCAGAGAGTGTGGGCCTGTGGAATTCATTGCTGTAGAGTGCAGTGGAGGCCGGGACACTAAATGTCTTCAAGGCAGAGATTGATAAATTCTTGATGTCACAAGGAATTAAGGGCTACAGGGAGAATGCTGGTAAGTGGAGTTGAAATGCCCATCAGCCATGATTGAATGGCGGAGTGGACTCGATGGGCCGAATGGCCTTACTTCCACTCCTATGTCTTATGGTCTTATGGTCTAAACAGCCATGTCTCTGGTATTGAGATTGGCTTTAATAAACGAAGGTCACATCTGGTTCCAAGCGATCGATTATGTTAGGGGACTCTCCAGTCAGAGGCACAGACAGACGTTTCTGCAGCCATCAGCAAAAAAATCAGAATGATGTGTTGCCTCCCTGGTGCCGGGATCAAGGATGTCTCAGAGAGGGTGCAGAATGTTCTGAAGGGGGAGAGGGCCCAGCAGGAGGTCATTGTATACATTGGAATTAATGACATAGGAAAGGAAAAGGATGAGATTCTGAAGGGAGAATGTAGAAAGCTAGGCAGGAATTTAAAAAGGAGATCCTCGAGGGTAGTAATATCTGGATTACCCCTGGTGATGCAAGCTAATGAGAGTAGGAATAGGAGGATAGAGCAGATGAATAGCTGAGGAGCTGGTGCTTGGAAGAAGAATTCACATTTTTGGATCACTGGAATCTCTTCTAGGGTAGAAGTGACCTGTACAAAAGGACGGATTGCACCTGAATTGGAAGGGGACTAATATACTGGCATGGAGATTTCTAGAGCTGCTCAGGAGGATTTAAACTAGTAAGGGTGAGTGGGGTGGGTGAGTGGGGTGGGTGGGTGAGTGGGGTGGGTGAGTGGGATGGGTGGGACCCAGGGAGCTAGAGAAGAAAGATCAATCTGAGATTGGAACAGTTGAGAAAAGGAGTGAGTCAAACAGGGCAGGAAGGAACAAAGCAGGGAACAAGGTAGGACTGATAAATTAAACTGCATTTACTTCAACTCAAGAGGCCTAACAGGGAAGGCAGATGAACTCAGGGCATGGTTAGGAAAATGGGACTGGGATATCATGGTAATTACAGAAATATGACTCAGGGATGGATAGAACTGGCAGCTTAATGTTCCTGGATAAAGTGCTGTCAGAAGGAGAGAAAGGGGGGAAGAGAGGAGGGGGAGTGGCATTTTTGAGAAGGGATAACATTACAGCTGTGCTGAGGGAGGATATTCCTAGGAATACATCCAGGGAAACTATTTGGGTTGAACTGAGAAATAGGAAAGGGATGATCACCTTAATGGGATTGTATTTGGCCCCCTAATAGTCAGGGGAAATTGAGAAACAAAATAGTAAGGAGATTTCAGTTATCTGTAAGAATAATAGGGGTATGGTAGTTGATTTTTACTTTCCAAACATAGACTGGAACTGCCCTGGTGTTAAGGGTTTAGATGGAGAGGAATTTGTCAAGTGTGTACAAGACAATTATCTGATTCACTATGTGGATGTACTACTTGAGAAGGTGCAAAAGTTGACCTACTTTTGGGAAATAAGGCAGGGCAGGTGCTGAGGTGTCAATGGGGGAGCACTTTGGGGCCAACGACCATAATTCTGTTAGCTATAAAATAATGATGGAAAGGATAGACCGGATCTAAACATTGAAGTTCTAATTGGAGGAAGGTTAATTTTGACAGTATTAGGCAAGAACTTTCAAAAGCTGATTGGGGCAGAAGGTTACAGTTAAAGGGACAGCTGAAAAATGGGGAAGCCTTCAGAAATGAGATAACGGGAGTCCAGAGACAGTATATTCTTGTTAGGGTGAAAGTAAAGGCTGGTAGGTACAGGGAATGCTGGGTGACTAAAGAAATTCAGGGTTTGGTTAAGAAAAAGAAGGAAGCATATGTCAGGTATAGACAGGAGAGTTCGAGTGAATCCTTAGAAGAGTATAAAGGCAGAAAAAGTACTTCAGAAGGAAATCAGGACAGCAAAAAGGGACATGAAATAACTTTAGCAAATAGGGTTAAGCAGAATCCAAAGGGTTTTTATAAATACATTAAGGACAAAAGGGTACCTAGGGAGAGAATAGGGTCCCCCAAAGAGCAGCAAGGCAGCCTTTGTGTGGAGTTGCAGGAGATGCGGAGATACTAAACAAATATTTTGCATCAGAGTTTACTGTGGAGAAGGTCATGGAAGATGTAGATTGTGGGGAAAAATGTCTATATTACAGAGAAGGAGTTGCTAGATGTCTTGAAATGCATAAAAGTGGATAAATCCCCTGGACCTGATAAGGTGTACTCTAGAACTCTGTGGAAAGCTAGGAAAATGATTGCTGGGCCCCTTGCTAAGATATTTGCATCATCTATACTCAGAGGTGAAGTGCCGGAAGACTGGAGGTTGGGTAATCTGGTGTCACTATTTAAGAAAAGTGGTAAGGAAAAGCAAGGGAATTATAAATCAGTGAGCCTGACATCGGTGGTGAGCAAGTTGTTGGAGGGAATCCTGAGGGACAGGATTTACATGTCTGGAGACCTGTGACAAGTGGTGTGCCTCAAGGATCGATGCTGGGTCCACTGCTTTCCAGTTTCCCAACACCTCACCTGTGTATATCAATGATTAAAATATCTCAGCAAGGGGCCCAGCAATCACTTCTGGGTAAGCTGGTGCAAATTTGGAAGCCAATAGCAAATTGAAGGACCTTGGAGATGAAAGGAAGGTTGAGAATGGGGCAGTTGCACAGCGGTCTTTGAGATCTACTTGGTGCAGGTGAAAGTGGCCTGGACAGCACAAAGGAATTTAAGAAGACTGTTTTGTATCGAGAAAATAAGCTGTTTTTGTATGGGTAAGAATGGAATACTTGGTATCGTTTAGTGGTTGCAATGCAATAGCATTAATCTATTTGTTAACCTATATAAAGTGGCAGACATGTTGATATTGAGAATCTACTTAGTGATATTGAAGACACCTGTGGACACGTGAGGTGTATGGTGCTGCATACTCTCCTTGTGAATGAAGCCAACATGTCAGTGGTCTGCAATATCAACAACACTGTGCTTAAGGAGAACTCCTTAGTTTGTTTTTTATTAATTTATGCAAATTGGGTGTTATTGGCTAAGTCTGCATTTATTGCTTATCCTTAATTGCCCTGGAGAAGGTGAGAGTTGAAAAATGTGGTGCTGGAAAAACACAGCAAGCCAGCTGCAGAAAGGAAGATCGTCAAAGAGGGTTTCCCCGCAGAGTTAGTATGGGTGGAAGTCAGAAACAGGAAAGGAGCAGGCACCTTATTGGGAGTTTTCTACAGGGTCCCCAATAGCAACAGAGACATAAAGGAGCAGATTTGGAGGCAGATTTTGGAAAGGCAATATGTAGATAGGCTGACTAGTGGGGAGGCCATATGAATTTGGTGCATGGCAATGAACCAGATCAGGTGTCAGATCTCTCGGTGGGAGAGCATTTTGGTGATAATGATCACAACTCCATGACTTTTACTATATACATGGAGAGGGAGAGAAGCAGACGGTATGAGAAAATATTTAGTTGTGGGAGAGGGAATTACAATGCTATTAGGCAGGAACTGGGGTGCCTAAATTGAGAACAGATGGTTTGAGGAAAATGCACAACAGAAATGTGGAGGTTGTTTAGGAAGTATCTGCTGATGGTACTGGACAGGTATGTCCCTCTGAGGCAAGAATGGGATGGTAGGGTGAAGGAACTGTGAGTGACAAGCGATGTGAAACATCTCATCAAGAGGAAGAAGGAAGCTTACTTAAGGTTGAGGAGGCAGGGATCCAACAGGCCTTTCGAGGGTCACAAGTTAACCAGGAAGGAACTGAAGAATGGACTTAGGAGAGCCAGAAGGGGGTATGAAAAAGCTTTAACGGTTAGGATTAAGGTGTTCTACATTTATGTGAGGAGCAAAAAGATGGCCAGAGTGAGGGTAGGGCCAATCAGGAATAGTGCAAGGAACTTACATCTGCACTTGGAGGTGGTAGGGGAGGTCTTTAATAAATGCTTTGCTTCAGTATTCACTCTTAAGAAGGACCTTGTCGTTTGTGAGAACAATGTGAACCAGTCTGATATGCTCTGACAGGTTGATATTAGGTTGATGGAAATTTTGAAAAACATAAGGATAGATAAATCCCTGGGCCAGACAGATACACCCAAGGTTTCCACACGAAATGAGGGAAGAGATTGTGTGCCTTTAACAATGATCTTTGCATTCTCACTGTCCCCTGCAGTAATATCAGATGATTGAAGGATTGGAAAATCTTATTCCCTTGTTCAAGAAAGTGAATAGGGATAATCCTGGTAATTGCAGACCAGTCAATATGACCTCTGTGGTGGGCAAAGTACTGGAGAGGATTCTGAGAGACAGGATTTATGATTACATGGAAAACCGTAGTTTGATTAGTGATAGCATAGCTTTGTGAGTGGCAGGTCATGCCTCATAAACCTTCTTGAATGATTTGAGGATATGATAAAACATGTTGATGAAGGTAGAGCAGTGGATGTAGTGTACATGGATTTTAGCAAGGCATCTGATAAGGTTCCCCATGGTCGGCTCATTCAGAAGGTAAGGAGGCATGAGATACAGGGAAACTTTTCTGTTTGGATACAGAATTGGCTGGCCCATAGAAGACAGAGGGTGGTGGTAGATGGTAAGTATTCAGCCTGGAGCTCATTTCCACAGGGATCGGTTCTGGGACCTCTGTTCTTTATAACTTTTATGTGACTTGGATGAGAGAAGTGGAAAATGGGTCAATAGGTTTGCCAATGACATGAAGGTTGGTGAAGCCGTGGATAGTGTAGACGGCTGATGTAAGTTGCGACAAGACATTGACAGGATGCAGAACTGGGCTGATAAGTGGCAGATGGAGTTCAATCTGGAAAAGTGTGAAGTTATTCACTTTAGAAGGTCAAATTTGAATGCAGAATTTAAGGGCAGGATTCTTGGCAGTGTGGAGGAACAGAGGGATCTTGGGGTCCATGTCCATAATCTCTCAAAGTTGCCACCTAGGTTGATAGGTTTGGAAAGAAGGCCTATGGTGTGTTGGTTTTCATCAGCAGGGAATTGAGTTTAAGAACTGTGAGGTTACACTGCAGCTCTATCAAACCCTGGTTAGACCACACTTGGAATCTTGTGTTCAGTTCTGGCCACCTCATTATAGGAAAGATGTGGAAGCTTTAGAGAGGGTGAGGAGATTTACCAGGATGCTGGCTGCACTGGAGGGCTTGTCTTATGAAGAAAGATTGAGGGAGCTAGGGCTTTTCTCATTAGAGCGAAGAAGCACGAGAGGCGGTTTGATAGAGGTAGATTAGAGATTAGATTCCCTACAGTATGGAAACAGGCCCTTTGGCCCAACAAGCCCACACTGACCCTCCGAAGAGTAACCCACCCAGACCCATTCCCCGATTCTACATTTATCCCTGACTAACGCACCTAACACTATGGGCAATTTAGCATGGCCAATTCACCTGATTTGCACATCTTTGGATTGTGGGAGGAAACTGGAGCACTCAGAGGAAACCCATGCAGACATGGGGAGAATGTGCAAACTCCACCCAGACAGTTGCCCAATGCCAGAATTGATCCCAGGTCCCTGATGCTGTGAGGCAGCAGAGCTAACCACTGAGCCACCGTGCTCATGAGAAGCATAGATAGAATGGGTAGACAGAGACTATTTCCCATGGTGGAAATGTCTATCATGCGGGGCCATAATTTGAAGGTAATTGCAGGAGGGTTTAGGGAAAATGTCAGATGTCGATTCTTCAGTCAGAGAGTGGTGGGTGCGTGGAATGCACTGCCAGCGGTGGTAGTCGAGTCAAATACATTAGGAACATTTAAGCAACCCTTGGATAGGCACAGGGAAGTTAGTACAATGAAGGGTATGTAGGTTAGTCTGACCTTAGAGTAGGATAATAGTCTGGCACCACATTGAAGGCCGAAGTGCCTGTACTGTGCTGTCCTGTTCCATGTTCTATACAACACACTTTATTCATGCACTATTGTTAAAATAAGAAAGAAGAAATTGGAATCACTTAACTCTTTCAGAAAACTTAACAAAATAATAGATTATTTAACTACTAAATGGTAACAGTTCCAATATAGTAGCAGCCTATAAACACACACTTGGCAAATTCAGTCAAAAAATTGTCCCACATGCAAATCTCCAGTCCAGGAGGGAAAAAAAACATCAAGAGAAAATGCTGAGGGTGAGAGAGAGAGTAGCAGGGGAAGATGTATTGCAGCTTCTAAACCCAGCTTCGAGGTCCCAGCGACTGCTACTGAAAAACTCAAATGAAAAATCCTGACTCTGTGGGAGTTGACCCTACCAGTTCAGGCTACTTTAGTTGTTCCAACTTTAAAAACAATCATGCTTCACAAGCTATTTACTTTATTGGATTCAAATAGACAGTTCAATGCCTTTGTCTTAAAACGTCTCTTCAAAAACAAACAGGACAAAATACATCTCATAAAGCCATAGTACTGTTATACAATGATGGAACATGACCGACAGTGAAGCGTAGTTAGAACTTGATCTCTGTAACTACAGTGCAGTCACTCCTACTAATATTGGGTAGCTTGGTGAATATTGGGTAGCTCTTGTTCATTGTTTTACCATTTACCTAAGATCCAATCTATCAACTGTCCTTGGTTGTGATGCATGCTTGTTCTCCCCTTGCCCTTTGTACTAGGTGCTGTCTTTGTAAGGAAGGAAAGAAGAGACCTTTAGATTAAAGCAAGGAATGTATTCATCTGATGCACATAAACTATTTGGTGCAGATTTGATGATGAGAGGGACTGTATAAGAATGAAATTGAATGGCTGGTAGAAAGATGGGAAAGTGAGGAAGTTGAAAGGAGGGTGCTTATGTGGTGGTGAGGAGCGACAAGATAGAGTAGTCTTGATAAGATCGAGGAGTGGGACAAGTTAAAAACTAGTTGCAGCTGAACACCAAAAGATGCTCATCTTTTCTGATATGTGTGGATAATTAAGCTACTTTCTGCATTGAATCAAGGACAGTGGCAAAGAGATGCTCATACTGTCCTCTGTCTCCACAACCTCTTCCATTCCTTTTTATCTCTCAGTAGCAGGTTGTTTCCTTTCTGTGGTCAATTGGAATAAGTCTGACCCATTCCTCAGTAACCCTTGAAGCATATCCAGGACAGAGTGTTACTGAAATAGAATGCAGCCTTCTCCCTTAACATTCCATTCTGATGGTTCCAGATTTTGGAAAGTCAGCTCCTTCAAATTGCACAATTGCATTTTCTCTCTTGGAATTGAGATTGGAATTACCTGTGTCCACTTCACAGTCCTTGGGGAGTTAAATAATAATAGAATGGTTGCATTAATAAAAACAATTTCAGAAATGTTGCACTTACTTTAGGGTTTCCCATCCACCCACTGGTTTAGGGTATGTTGGAAACTTAAAACTGGGGCCTCAGCACCTGGCTTTGTGCTCATCTTCAGCTGAACTCCAGAATAAAAATACATCCATCATTTATGAATGCCTAATTGTTGCAATGTACTCCAGCTTGACAACTGTATTGTGAAGATGTCCTGAAAATTGACAAGAGTATCAATGGATACCAATAACACACTGATAGTTTATTTGAACCATATGACAAAAATGCCTTTGTTGACAGTAGTGATAAATGATCTTTTGTCAGAATGGTCTCAAATGTGCCTTATAGCTCAATGTGTGACTTCGTTCAAGAACATTCAGACTATCAACCTTTCCTGGCATTATTACTTCTAAAGATCTTTTGGAATAAAAAAAACTAATATTAAATCAACAAGACCACATGAGAATTGAATCAGCTGGACTAATATCTGACCAGGGAAATCTGAAATTTTTTTTATATATATATTTAGTTTTATTTTTAGTTTCTTTAAAAGGCAAGTTTTTATACATTAAACAGGAACTAGTTGATTTCATGGGGCTAGAGTATATCTTTCAGAAAGCTGTTATAGCCTAACCACAATCAAGGCTCACTGATTGCTGCAATACAGTTAATTTAGAGAAGTAATATATCATATTAGTGGCACAATTCAATACTACCACATACTGAAGGACATAAGTGTAACCGTTAATCCATTCTCCTGAACTGATCCAAACCATTCAATGAGATAATGGCTAGCCTGCACCTCAACTCTATTTACTCATCTAGGTGTCATATCCCTTAATATCTTTGTCAAAATTTATCAATTTCAGTTTTGAAATTATCAATTGAACATACTAATCTTGAAAAATACTGAGCACAAACTGCAGAATTTTCCCAGCCCTTCAATGACATGGGCAATTGGGGAATGATAGTTGGGAACATATGATGAGACTGGAAAAGTAAGATTTTTAACGTGTAGATTAAAAAGTCCAATTTTGTACATGAGGCTTCAATGGAAAGTTGAGAACCTCACTCATGAGCAGTGAGAGCACTGCTTGTAGGCATTGACACAAATGGCATTGATATCGCATTATGACCTAATCTTGCCACATTTATATGCAAGTTACTACCTTCCCAGTAACCAGAGAGAAACTGGTCAACTCCTGAGATGAAAATCTGTGCAGCAACAACTCTCTGGTGTCTTTTCTGGGCCTCTATCTTGGCCAGCATTCCACAACTTTTCAAGGCAAGGTCCATTGGCAGCAGTTGCTTATACCCTCCATTTATGGAGGCTGACGCCAGTCTCACCACATCATCATGGCGCATCTCTGACTCCCTTCCAATACAGTCCACCATTTCAATACTGCAACACCTTTCATTATAATGCTGCCACTCGGCTGCTTTGTCTTCAGGGTCAGGCACCCATCCTTGCACCTCAGAGCTCTTAGCATGTTTTCTTAGTGCTCACATACTTGCATGGATTCTCAAGGCATCTTGGCCTTGCCTGTTGGAGAGTTGCCATGATGTTGGGGCATAACGAAGCTGTAGGCCTCAGGCTTTGGGAGTAAAGTGGGGAGGTGAAGAGTTAAGTCAAGGGGTTGGTTGGGAAAATAGTGCACACCTGGTGAGATTGACAGGGATGGTAAAACAGAAAGGAACATGAAGGTTCGCGGGATGTCACCTAGATTGAGAGGCTGAGCCTGTGACCCGCCCTTTGAAGTGTGACCTGTGTTGCCTTCGATCCTCATCCAAATTGCAAATATGCAATGAAAAAAGGCTGCTACCGCATCTGGCATGGACAGAGTAAATGTTCTTTTCTCTGAGATAGTGGACTCTACGTATGAGTCACAATTACATTACCTAGAGCATCACAGGGTCAAGATTAAAGACATCTATCGTTACAGAATTCTGCATGTGAAATGCATGTCATAACCAACTAGGTCAATTGAAAATCCTGGATGGGGTAAGAAAGTCTCATTTTTCCAATCACACAGTCTCCGACTGAATTTGTGCTGCACAGCTTGTGCAGGTTACAACAGATTCATTATGTCAAAGGTACATGTAAAAGCATTTCAATATCTTCCTTTGTCCCAATGTTGAATGACAGCAGTTAAATATCTTTCGTGTCTGCTGTAATGACTGATTGGTCATCTTACTACTTTGATACTCCCATTTAGGCTCCTTAGAACCATAATCAATGAATCTAGAGTCAGAGCTTGGTATTCTTATGGCCAAAGCACTATGTATGGTCAAACAAATCAATGAGGAACACAAGTATCTGGAACCCAGAACCAATAGCTACATGAATGCTGGTTCCAGTATGGTACAGATAGTGCTGGTGCCCTCTTCCAATTTTAGATCTTGTTTTTTGGATGTCTCCAAAAAAACTTTTCGCCTGCTGCTCTTGTGTCTGTTTTGCATTTTAGTTACATGATTGAATGGCCCGATACTATGTGATCATCTCCTGCTTGGGTCTGAGGAGGTGCCTGGATACTGGCAGTCCTTCCTCAGGTAGCTGCAGAGATGTCCCTGGGGTCGGGGAGTCCAGAACTAGAGGGCATAGGTTTAGGTGAGAGGGGAAAGATATAAAAGAGACCAAAGGGGCAACTTTTTCACGCAGAGGGTGGTACGTGTATGGAATGAGCTGCCAGAGGATGTGGTGGAGGCTGGTACAATTGCAACATTTAAGAGGCATTTGGATGGGTATGAATAGGAAGAGTTTGGAGGGATATGGGCCGGGTGCTGGCAGGTGGGACTAGATTGGGTTGGGATATCTGGTCGGCATGGATGGGTTGGACCGAAGGGTCTGTTTCCATGCTGTACATCTCTATGACTCCATGACTCTATGTGCTTGTGACATGCTCACCAGCTTGTTCCCACAAGTCTAATCTTGCTAAGGTACCTGCTGTGGTGCCAGGACTTGGGTTTGTGGATGCTCTGGGAGGCAGCCTTGCTGGTGCTTCCTCTGATGAATCTGGGTCATCTTCCTCAGAGATGGAGGAGGAGGAGGTGAGGTGATGTCCTCTCTAGGTGAATTGGGTGGATGACAGTGATTCAGAGAAGATGCTACATGCAACAACGGGAGTGGTAGACCCCCGTTAACCTTGCTGAGAGTTGGATATAGGAGTAGAGTGTATAGCAGCAGAGAAAAAATGGTGGTACATAACTTCGTGGAGCACATGAGGTCATTAAACCTCTTGGTGCATTGCTGGCATTCCTCCAGAATGGGGACACTATACTGACCCGGTGGAAAGTGGGATAATGTCAGACCAATTGAGCAAGGTCTAATGCTATAGTCTCCTCTGGTAGTCCTGAGACAAGAGGACTGCACCCCTCCCCACTGCAGTACCCACCAGGTCCTGCAAGTCCGTGTCAGTAAGATTGTTATCGATGTGTCTCTATTGACCATCTCCAGGTTAATTCTTTACACACTATAACTGTGAACTGCTCTTCCTGGCTTGCTGTGTTTGACCTGGTGCACCAGGGACTTAAACATGGGCAGAGGGAAACTAGGAAGTCTCTGGTAGCTGTGGACACTGCTGCCACATGAGAGCAGCACTGCGAAGGCGAGACACATATAGAGGGAGGTGAGCAGCATGAACCTGTGTGAGAAAGCTCACTCATGTTCATGGAGAGGGACCCCCAAAACTAACAAAGCCAAATTGTGGGAGAATTCAGACCTAAGTTACTCTCTGTAAAGCTTATACCAGGATCATGTCTATGGATGTTCTCCTTCTTTACTGGTGTCTTTCTAGAGTTTAGTGGTGGTTACTGGATCAGCACGTGTCATTGGGAAAGGTAATGCATTTTGGAATCCACTTGTCTCATGAGTTGGGACTGAGATGGCTCCTTGCCTGGGGTCTGTTAAACTGATGGTGTATGCGCGTGCATGTATACACGTATATTCTTTACGTGTGCATGGTGGTACGTGTGCACGACCCATTTGCCTCCAGCCTTCCACCTGTCTAGGGGCCATTCTCCCACAGTTAAGTCATTTGGCAGGCTGGGGAAAACAAAAGTGAGGCCCACATTCATCCTGGTGGAGGCTAGCCTGCCTCATCTTTCTCGGGGGGTTAATGATAACTTCTATAACAGATTCACACTTGCACTCCCTCTCACACGTTATCAGTCTCACACTCACACACATGTGCACAAACACATGGCCACATGCACACACATACACACATACAATCACATATACGCTTTGTTTGCCTCTCCTTTGGGAAGTCTGCTAAGGTAGGGACAACCAACTTTTTGACTATAATCGTGTGTTAGCTCATTTCTCACTGGACTTGGAGCACGACCACCTTAAATCACTCCCAGATTTTTACTTTCTAATATATATTGCGTTTCCTGTAACCAGTTTGTAGAATTTAGTCTTTTCCTTCTGGAAGATGAAGCGAAGGGGTTGAGGAAAATGGAGACCCGATAACTGATGCTGCCCTCTTATCAAAGAATCATAGAATCTTACAGTACAGAAGAGGCAACAGTAACAGCATCAAATCCAGTAGATGCTTGTAAATCAGACATTGTAAGATCCCTCAGGTGAGTACAAGGAAAGGTTAATTTAGAAAAACAGTCACTTGTCTAGTTTTATGCACACATCAGCAGAAATGAATTACAAATTAAATTACAAAGCATACCAGTGTAGCAAAACATGCTGTCTGCCAACATTTTAATTGAATTTTATGATGCTATTTTCCTATGACACTTGCAGAAATGGAATCACAATGGAGACAGAGTTTCATATAGGGACTTAAAACTAATGCTCCCAATTTACAGCTACCCAGTTAAAATATTTTCTTTTAGCTTTCCTTTGTTGTATAAAAATGGTTTATAACCATCAAGTCAAAAATTAAACTAATCCCCAATTGATATGCCAGAAATTCAATAGGAAGGGGTCTATTCTGGGAAGCTTAAGGACTTGTCTCCAAAGTCATCACATACCAATTTAGAGAAGCTTGGACAAAAACAACTGCATTCCAGATTTGTTATGCAAAAAGATATATCTGTGCTATGAATGTGTACTGTCCTGCTTTAAAAATATACAAGTATTATAGAGTAACTGTGTAAAATTCAGGACATTCACATGGAGATTAAGAAGAGGAACTGATTTAGGCCATTCAGCACATCTAGTCCATTCTATCATTCAACATGGCCGTGGCTAAACCTCTATCTCAATGCCATATATCCACTCTTTCTCTATACTTCTTGACATCTTTAACTCCTAGAAATGTATCTATTTCTTTCTTCAGCAAATTCAATGGCTTTGCTTCTGTAGCTTTCTGTAGTAGAGAATTCTAGAACTTCCCGCCCTCTGAATGAAGATATTTCTCCTGATCCCAGTCCAAAATGGCCAACAGCATATCTTGAGATTATGACTCTTTGTAATGCACCCACTGTTCAATGGAAAAATCATTTCTGTATCCAATCTTAACAGAATTACAGAATTTTATATATTCTAATGAGATTCCCATTCATTATTCCAAACTCCAGAGAATACAAGCCTTGTCAACTTAATCTCCCCTTATATGACTATCCTGCCGTTCCAAAGAATCACCAATATCATATCTGTGCAAACACAATCGCGTGTGGGAGTTATGCAATAATAGAATCTCCTCTGTATAGGTAGAGGCCAGTCAGCCTATTGAGCCTGCACTAGCACTCTGAGCATCCCACCCAGAACTATAACCCCACATTAATAATGACTAATCCACATAGCCTGCATATCCCTGGACACTACGAGGCAATTTACAAGGCCATACATCTAACTTGTTGGACTGTGGAAGGAAACTGGAGCACCCACTGGGAACCCACACAGACATGGGAGAACATTCGAACTCAACACAGATAGTGACCCAAGGCTAGAATTGAACCTGGGTCCTTAACACTGAGGCGGCAGTGCTAGCTACTGAGCCACCATGTCACTCAACTTTACCACTGTGCCACTCTGAGCCACCATGCCACCTACTTTACTGCTTGTCAAACCTTGAGTTTAATTCATCAAATTGCCACTTAAGTATTATTGGTTTAGCATCAGTTTACTTCTGCCATTTGTGAGATTCTCCTAACTTTTTATTCATTTAGAATGATTCTCCTAACTTTTTATTCTGTGTTTCACACTACTAACCCAAAATGTGGGTCTCCTTGTTCTCCATTGTACATATTAGAGAAGTTATGACAATTAAAGGGGAGGACAGGGTGGGAAGAAATACTGAATAACACATCTCTGTTGAGATCCTAATTTTAATTTCTAAGTTTTCTAATAATATTGTAAATCTGAAAACATAATACAAACTAGTCAATTCTGCAACTGAATCTGAGAAACCAGTTTATTAAGATTGCATCTGATGTTAAAATTTCTTATTTACAAAGACCTTTGAGACCAACCATTTTCATATTTGCCTATTTAATGATGAAGAAAATGCTTTAGCATATGTCTCACAAAATAACATATACAATGTATGACTCCATTCCATACCATTTAACAGAAAGAAAAGGAGGAAAAAGATAGGGAACAAAAGATCAGAAAAACCACATAGGGGTAACCAGTAACAAAGAAAGGAATTATTTGACAAGTAACGTGAATTTCATGTGAAGGGATAGTTCTGTTACAGCTTTTACAGAATAATTAAGAGTCATGAAATTAAGTCTCAAAGGATAAACAAAAGTACTGGAATGTCATTTCATCAAAGTAGAATTTGACTATTTATGTTGCAGAGATTTATTTTTCTGATCGTGTTAGCATGGTGTGATTGGCTCAAATGTTATCAGGCTGTGTATCTTCCACATAAAATTGTCAATCTATCATATAAATAAGATTTTTTTTCTTTCTCAATTTATTTTATGCCACTGTTTCTAGAAACAGAAGTAACAAAGGAACCAGGAATAGGTCATGTTCTTGAACCTGTACCACCAGCATTTAATGAAACTATTATTGACTATCTGCATTTCCACATATATCTTTCTTTGAACTATATCTGCTAATATTATTAGTTAACAACGACCTATCAATCTCAGCTTTAAAAGTAACAATGCATATAATTAATTCCCATTTCTGGAAGAAGCCTTCTAAACATTTACCCATTTGTTGGAAATCTGGTCTCAAATGCAGTTGGATGGAGAGTAGTCATTTCTAATGGGTGAATAGCTTTTACACTCTATTTTGCACATTGTTTTGAATGTTATTGTCATGCCACCCCATTACACTTTCAACTGCTATTGTTGGCAATTACTTATGTACTTGTTTTACATGTCAGTTAGTGCTCAAGGGGAGGCAATGGCCTAGCGGTGTTATCACTGGGGTGTTAATCCAGGGAATGTTCTGGGGAACCAAGTTCATAAGACCATAAGACCATAAGACATAGGAGTGGAAGTAAGGCCATTCGGCCCATCAAGTCCACTCCGCCATTCAATCATGGCTGATGGGCATTTCAACTCCACTTACCAGCGTTCTCCCCGTAGCCCTTAATTCCTCGAGACAACAAGAATCTATCAATCTCGGCCTTGAAGACATTTAGCGTCCTGGCCTCCACTGTACTCTGTAGCAATGAATTCCACAGGCCCACCACTCTCTGGCTGAAGAAATGTCTCCGCATTTCTGCTCTGAATTTACCCCCTCTAATTCTAAGGCTGTGTCCACGGGTCCTAGTCTCCTCGCCTAACGGAAACAATTTCCTAGCGTCCACCCTTTCCAAGCCATGTATTATCTTGTACGTCTCTATTAAGTCTCCCCTCAATCTTCTAAACTCCAATGAATACAATCCCAGGATCCTCAGCCGTTCCTCATATGTTAGACCTGCCATTCCAGGGATCATCCGTGTGAATCTCCGCTGGACACGTTCCAGTGCCAGTATGTCCTTCCTGAGGTGTGGGGACCAAAACTGGACACAGTACTCCAAATGGGGCCTAACAAGAGCTTTATAAAGTCTCAGTAGCACATCTCTGCTTTTATATTCCAACCCTCTTGAGATAAGAGACAACATTGCATTCGCTTTCTTAATCACGGTCTCAACCTGCATGTTTACCTTTAGAGAATCCTCGACTAGCACTCCCAGATCCCTTTGTACTTTGGCTTTACTTCACCATTTAGAAAGTAGTCTATGCTTTTATTCTTTTTACCAAAGTGCAAGACCTCGCACTTGCTCACGTTAAATTCCATCAGCCATTTCCTGGACCACTCTCCCAACCTGTCTAGATTCTTCTGTAGCCTCCCCACTCCCTCAGTACTACCTGCCTGTCCACCTAACTTCATATCATCGGCAAACTTCGCTAGAATGCCCCCAGTCCCCTCATCCAAATCATTAATATATAATGCGAATAGCTGTGGCCCCAACACTGAACCCTGCGGGACACCGCTCGTCACCGGCTGCCATTCTGAAAAAGAACCTTTTATCCCAACTCTCTGCCTTCTGTTAGACAGCCAGTCCTCAATCCATCCCAGCAGCTCACCTCGAACACCATGGGCCCTCACCTTGCTCAGCAGCCTCCTGTGTGGCAACTTATCAAAGGCCTTTTGAAAGTCTAGATAGACCACATCTACTGGGTTTCCCTGGTCTATCCTACTTGTTACCTCTTCAAAAAATTCCAACAGGTTTGTCAGGCATGACCTCCCCTTACTAAAACCATGTTGACTTGTTCTAATCAGACTCTGCTCTTCCAAGAATTTAGAAACCTCATCCTTAAAGATGGATTCTAGAATTTTACCAACAACCGAGGTTAAGCTGATTGCCTATAATTTTCCATCTTTTGTCTTGATCCTTTCTTGAACAAGGGGGTTACAACAGCCATCTTCCAATCATCCGAGACCTTTCCTGACTCCAGTGACTCTTGAAAGATCTCAACCAATGCCTCTGCTATTTCCTCAGCCACCTCTCTCAGAACTCTAGGGTGTATCCCAACGGGGCCAGGAGATTTATCAATTTTAAGACTTTTTAACTTTTCTAGCACTATCTCTTTCGTAATGGCAACCATACTCAACTCAGCCCCGTGACTCCCTTTAATGTTTGGGATATTACTCAAGTTCAAATCTCAACATGGCAGATTATGGACTTTGAATTCAATAAAAACCTGGAATTAAGAGCCTAATGATGTCCATGAATCCATTGTTGATTGTTGGAAAACCCATCTGGTTCACTAATGTCCTTTAAGGATGGAAACTGCCATCCTTATCTGGTCTGGCCTACGTCTGACTCCAGACCCACAGTAATGTAGTTGACTCTGAACTACCTTCTGGGCTATTAGGGATGGGCAATAAATGTTGTTCATGGGTAACAAGGTGACACCCTCATCTTGTAAATGAGTAAAGGAAAACACCTTTCAGAATCAATTGGAGTGTACGTTTTCATTGTGTTTTGATCTTTTGCAGGCCACTGATCACGGTCCTACTGTTCTTCAGAGACAGAAGAATGGATTTGCATCAGACCAGCAGTCTCCTTCCAGCCAACAGGTGCTTCGTTTACAAGAAAAGCAGAGAATGATAGAACAATCCAAGGCAATGAAACAAATAGTGCAGGTAAATAGAGATCTTCATTTCCCTCAATGTGCAACTTACATGCATTTACTCATTGAAATCTTAAAGCACAATCCTTTCAAGGTTTTTGTAAAACAGCTAGTACACTTTGCATTGAGAGCATAACAGTTGACCTTTTCATCAAAACTCACCTCCAGACCTTGACAATATTTGTGTATTTCAGAATTGTAGAATGTATTGTTAAAACAACATTCTTTTCTCTAATGTTCACTCACACAAAAGTATTGCACAACTCTGAAGCAAAGTCAAGGTTCAGCAAAATCTTAATCTTGTATCTTCTGCATTTATGGAGATAATAATTACCTTTCTAGCTTCATCATGTTGAGAGGGTGAGATGAAGTTAGATCAGAGGAGGCTTGTGTGGAATCTAATAGACTGCCAAATAGACTGTCTCTGTACTGTAAGCACTACAATTTCCAAAAAGTGTTGTGGAGTCAGAAATTGACAGAGAGTTTGACCTGGAGACCTGTGTCTCTATTCACTGGTAACACACTAATTTTACAAGAAATAGAGAGCTTTCATCTCCTCTCTCTTCCTCAGCAGTACATTACACCGTGGAGAGTTGCCACTATTCACTAAGAAGGCCGAAAGCAATTGGTGACATACATCTCGACTACAATACAGACAACTGCAAGTTCAGTTTAAAAAACTGAGAACTTTCTGAAATACACTTGATAAAAGCTGCAGCTAAGCAGCAATTAACACATTTACAAAGTGAGGTTTTGCTTCAGCAAGGCACAATGGGTTTTGAAGCAAGGAAATAAATATTAGAAGGGACTGACTGCAAATATGATCGAAGAGATGGGTTTAAAACTGGAGAGGCAGCAAGGTTTAGAGATGGATTCCAGAGCCTGGTAAATAGACACTTTAAAATATGAACTCAAATTAGGATTGTCGGAGGTAGAGGTAGAATATAGGAACAGGAGTAGGCCATTCTGCCCATTGAACTTGCTTAACCATTTAATATGACCATGACTGATCGAGCACTTTTATCCACACTGTCCCTATAACCCTTAATGCCATTGATATTCAGAAATCTATCTATCTCTACTTTAAACATACTCAAACACTGAGTTGCCACAATCCTCTGTGGTAGAAAAGTCCAAAGATTCACAACACTCTGAGGAAGAGGACTTCTCATCTCTATTTTAAATGACATCCCTCTGATTTTTCCATTGGGCCCTAGTTCTAGATTCCCTAATCAGTGGAAAATCTTATTTGCTTCTGTCCTGCTTATCTCTTTAAATATAAGATCACCTCTCATTCTTCAAACCTCTGGACAATACAGGCCTAGTCTGTGCAATTTCACTTCATATGACAGGACTGCCATCCTTCAAACAAGCCTCTGTGGTACTCCTTCCATGGCAATAATATCCTTCCTGAGGTAAGAAGACCAAACTGCATGCAGTATTCCAAATGTGGCTTAAAATAGCTTCTATACAATTGAAGCAAGACTCAAATCCTCTTGTGATAAAGGCTAGCATTCCACGAACCTGACTAATAGCTTGCTGTATTTGATGTTAGCTTTAAGTGACTCAAGGTCAAGGTCACCTAGTTCCTTTTGTGCATCTACAATTTCCAATTTTGTTTTCAGATTTCAGATTACTTACAGTATGGAAACAGGCCCTTCGGCCCAACAAGTCCACACCGACCCGCCGAAGCGCAACCCACCCATACCCCTACATTTACCCCTTACCTAACACTACGGACAATTTAGCATAGCCAATTCACCTGACCCGCACATCTTTGGACTGTGGGAGGAAACCGGAGCACAGGAGGAAACCCACGCAGACAAGGGGGAAACGTGCAAACTCCACACAGTCAGTCGCCTGAGTCGAGAATTGAACCCGGGTCTCAGGCGCTGTGAGACAGCAGTGCTAACCACTGTGCCACCCTCAAATTTTCTACCATTTAAGAAATACTTTGCACATCTGTACCTCCTACTAAGATGGATAGCCTCACATGTTTCAACATTATACTCCATCTTCCATGTTCTTGCCCATTCACTAAGCCTGTCCAAATGCTCCTGAAGCTGCTTTACATCCTTCTCACATCACACGTTCTACTTGACTTTGTGTCACCTGCAAATTAATAAATAATAGTTTTTGTTCCCACTTCCAAATCATTAATGTATATAGTGAACAGCTGGGGCCCCAAGTACTGATCCTTGAAGTACTTCCCTAGTCACTTGCCAATGGGAGACAGTTCTGTTTATCACGACTGTATTTACTGCCTTTTGCCAAACATGAATCCATGTTAACACATTAACCTCCTATACCATGTGCTTTAGATTTACTAACCAACTGCCTGTGGGACACTATGTCAAAGACCTTCTGAAAATGAAAGCATACTACATTAATTCACTCTCCTTTATCAATTATTTTATTACATCCTAAAAAGACTCCAACAAGTTTGTGAAATTTGATTTCCCATTCTCAAATCCATGTTGATTATGCCCAGTCAGATCGTTATTATCCAAATGTCCATTTGTTACATCATTTGTGATAGATTGTAACATTCTGCCTCCTACTGACGTAAGGCTAACAGGTCCATTGTTATTTCATTTCTCTCTTGCTTCCTTCTTAAATAGTGGGTTGACTTTTGCAAGTTTCCAATTAACAGAAATCATTCCAGAATCTATGGTGTTTTGGAAAGTGATCACCAATGCATCGACTATCTCTGTAGGCACCTTCTTCAACACTCGGTTGTTGGAGGTGAACTTGTGGGGGAATTGACAAGACTCAAAATTTAGAATTCTCAAGCGCTCACGGAGAGTCAGAGTAGCTAACGGAAATAAGGAGGAGAGGAATCAGATCACAAACTCTTTTGTAGATGTGTATCAATACTTCTTTGTGTTAATATAAGTGCTACACTGTTAACAATTCCTTATAACTGTCTAGATATGTAACACAAACTTTCTTATTGATTGTGTTTAGTCAATTTCATAAAAATGGATATGAAATTTTATGTAACATTGTTCATTTATATGAACCAAATGGGAAGGATTTAATGCCATCACCAGAGGTGATTTTAGAGATGGTATGGGTCACCATTAATCAGCATCCAAGGAACAGGAAATTTGACGTTTCGGGCCAGAGCCCTTCTTCAGGAATGATGAAGGGCTCTGGCCCGAAACGTCGAATTTCCTGTTCCTTGGATGCTGCCTAACCTGCTGTGCTTTAACCAGCAATGCATTTTCAGCTCTGATCTCCAGCATCTGCAGACCTCACTTTTTACTCACCATTAATCAGACAGGTGATAAGTGAGGGGTGAAGATCAGTTTCCAGGGCAGGAAGGTTTGAGGGCGGACTTGGCACCTGCAAGTCCTTTAAGGACAACTAAAGAGCATCATTCCATTGCCATTGGTATTCAACCAGCAGCAGGTAGGGGATTCATCATCCAGGGAAACCCCTTGCAAAACCCTGTCGGGTTTGCCAGTGGTCTACTGGGCAGCTGTCTTCTTCAAGGGCACACTACATCTGATAAAACCAAACCCTGCATTGGGTGGGTGGGGTGCCCAGAAGATGGTTTTTAGGTGTCTGTGCAAGAAGCCGCCTTCTTGCCTTTGCTCACAATGTTGCTCGCTGTAATAACACCTTCTTTTGAAATCTTAACCAATCCACACTCCCCTACCTGTGAATCCATTGGTGACATATTAGGTCTTGCTGTAGTGTTCACTGCTGCCCACACAGGAGAGCTGACAGAAAAGCCAGTGCTTGAGTGCATTTACATAGCAGCTTTTGTCTGAAAGGACCACTAAGGGGAGCTCAGTGGGAGACAGTAAATCCTAACCAAGTGATGAAACATGTTTCAGCACATAAGAAAGTGAATTAAACATTAAACCAAAGAAGGTATACTGTGAAACAAAAGCAAATGAGCAGTGCAGCCTTTAGTGTCATACATGAAGTTGAAACAACAAGGAAACCTAGTTATACACATTAGGAATTTCTTGAAAGTTGTTCTCTTCTATTGCTATAACCTCACTCAAAGTGTGGAAACCTCATTTACATTTGTAATTATGCTAGGAATATGTTGAAAATATAATACATAAAGATAATTATAACATAACAAAAAGATTAAAAAATCATTAAAGTCATGATAATCTGAAGATTAAGCAGCTCTTCAAATTGATCTTAAGGAATGAGAAATATCAAGCACATTAACAAATGTAATTCGGAAATGAATACTTCCTGTCTGCCTCATCTGATAGCCACTGGAGACTGCAGCAGAAACACAACTTTCGTAGCAAAATGAGAGAATTAATGACAAAGTTAAATGATTCTGTTGCCAATATTGTACTTCCTAAGAATTTGAGAAAGCCTAACTGGTTATACGTCATGTTGTCCCATGCTGCAGATGTTTCTATAACAAAAGTAAAAACGTCATCAGTTGGTTTTCTATCAGTGCAGTGTTAATAGTGATTTTAATCTACTTGTTCAGATGCAATGGATATGGAAGAAGTTGTGCAGTGTGATGGGAATCAAAGAAATGTCAAGCTAGTTACTGACTGCTGATGGTTGAAATAGTTCTGGCTGAGTAATTCTTAAGAGTTTGTCAAAATCTCTATCAATCATATGAACAGAATTGAGACAGCTCTGTTTTTACTCAGATGACATCATGTATTCATGGAGAGGAGAATAATTATTGTGTGTTGTTGAATCACTAATTGCATAATACTTTGAAAGACAGTGCCGCATAGAGTGGACCGACTGTACTACATCTGTGGAAACCACATACCAATTCGGCCCAAGTATGAGGTGGACATGACTGCACTGAAAAGGTACCAATATTTATGAAAGATTTCAGAAATGACTTTTCACAATTAGGGATAATCTATTGAATAAGCTATAATTAAATAAGAATAAAAAAAACTATAGAAATTTGTAGGCATTGTATAAAAAAAAGAACAACTGCACATGCCATTAATCAAAACTAAAACCAGAAAATACTGGAAATGCAAAATTGGTCAGTCAGTATTATAAAAGAAATACAATGTTCAAGTTGTATTTCTGATCAAAACCCCAGTTTGTGTTTTTATTGCCTTTTAATAGAGGAGACAGTTTTGTCAACATAAACTACTCAAAAGAAAACTGATGGGTAATTCAACATTCATGATCATATTAAAATTTTGCATGTGTGGTTTGATATATCAGGGTGTAAGGGCAGGATCTTAGATGGGTCTGAATGATAGCAGCTATGGTGAGATGTGTGACAGAATGTGACAAGATGTTCTGCAAGTTGGATCTGATGTTGAGAGTAACATCTTTTATGCTTTTCACAAATGGCTTGGTGGAATTCTCACTAGGTCGTAATGAGTTGCCAACAAATGGGACTTATTGCATCTTCAATGCTTTGTTGGCAGCATAACTCACCTCATGAATATTCATGCTCCCATCTAACCAAACTTGCAACGCAAGATAGAAGATACAAGATAGCCCTCATCCATAGATATTGGCATCCAGCATCTGCCAACCCTCACGACTATGATAGCACCTTTCTGCTGCACTGACATGCTGCTTAGGAAGTGCAAACTTGCATTATGGAGCTCACAGGCAACTAACATTGAAAAGCTGCATCAAGGACACACACACGGACACACACACACACACACACACACACACGTCTTTCAACCAGAAGGTGGAGGCTAGTCCTCTGTCCAGCCAAAGGTAGGTGTGGGTGCACCATTATTCACGGGTCCTGCTACCTTCATTTAGGGGCAGAGTCCGCATTTGGTTCAGGGATTTCACCACAGTCAGTCCTTCATTGGGATGTTCACAATCTGGGGTCATACCAGTCCAGTCCAGGGAGTGTTCAGCGCTCTGTTCTGTTAGATCAGCACAAGAGTCAGGGGAATCACACATTGTCAATCAGAGGACTGCAAAGACAGTGACCAAAGATCTGTCCAAGGCTCCGATTTGAAGTTATTCACAGAGTGTGATGAATACAACCTTGGGGGTCCATCCATTTATATTTCAGGAGGATCTAGTGGAGGGTCTGTAGGACAGTGAGGAATCACTGTCAGAGAGTTGTAGGAGTCAAGGCTGTGGGTAGATTGGAAAGTGGAGGCATTTGTAAAGGTGGGGAGAAGCTCAGGTATGTGGAACAGATAGTAGGCTAAGGGAGATTGCGGGGAAGATTACTGACCATGACCGTCACTATGTCCTTCACAGCAAGAGCAGAGAGGAGCAGGGTGGGTATCATGATGGTGTAATGTCAGTGTTCAGGGAGCAGAGAAGACTGTTGTAAGGGAGGTTTGATGTGGAGGGGCTGCATATGGTTGAGAGGTTAGTGTGAGATAAAAGGGGGAGTTAGTTTGCAATCAGATGGGACCCAGTGTTGACAGTGTCCATCAAAAGCTGTGTTCCTTGCCATGACTTTCCAATCTGCAGATGTGACGTGCTACCAGAAAACGGCTGGAACAACTGCCAGGCCAGGTGCAGTCACTGTTAAATTGATGGGTGAAAGCACCCCCAAGACCAACATCTTCAATGGCTTTATTGTCTTCTCCAGCTCAGACCTGGTCAGACAGCACTGAAACTGTGCTCCATATAAAACAGAAGATTGCACAATAGTGTCATAGGCCATGATGTCATGAGCAGTGGGTAGTCCTTGTACCCCAGTAACAAGCCTGGTGAAGCACCAGCACGCTCAAAAGTTCCAGGTACACAAGAATGCTCCAGGATGTAGGAGGCGTGGGAGCTGCCAGGGTATCGGGCATACAACTCCAGGTAGTGGTAATAGTGATCATAAGACCATAAATGTGTAGCCATTTGAGATGGAGAAGTGAGATGTTGTAATGGTAAACAGGGAAGTCATAGACAGACTAAAAAGTTGTTTTGCATACAGAAAATCTCCCAGAAATGTTAGGGGATCGAGGAACTTGTGTAACTGATGAGCGAAAAGAAATTATTATTAGTCAAGTGGTTATACTTTTTTATACAATCTGGATTGAGAACTCACATATCTCCCAAACCAAATAAGCTTCATCCCAGAGTGTTCAAAGAATTAACAAAATAGATGGTGAGTGCTGTGGTGGTTGTTAGCTTTCATAATTTTTCTATAGATCCTGGAAAGATTTCTGCTGACTATAGGGCAGCAAATGTAACGCCGCTCTTTAATAGGGTGAGTGAAGATCTATAGATCTGTTTGTTTGACATCTGTAATAGGAAAAATATCCAAACCTATAATAAAGAATGTGAAAATTGATCATTTAGAAAAGAATGGCAAAATTGGAGCTACCATAAATTTCAGAAAGGGAAGTCATGATTGTTGGAACTTTTTTTTTGAGGAAGGTGGTTGTTGTATAGACAAAGAAGAACCAGTTGGTGTGGTGTATTTGGATTTTCACAAGGCTTCTCATATGGGCCCACATTTGAGGTTAGTCAATAAAATTAAAGTGTCTGGAATTACACAGGTACGGACTGAGAATAGGGTTAGGGTTAGTCTTCAGAAAGAAGGAAGCAGGAATAAATGGATCACCCTTTTTGGCAGAAGATTACTAGAGGCATACTGCAAGTTTCAGTGCCAGCTCCACAATTTCATAATCTATTATGTGAATTTTTCCAAATTCACTGACAACATCAAATTGGATGGGAACATGAGCTGAGGAGAGTGAAAAATGATTTGAACAGCCTGAATGAATGAACAAGATTATGGCAGATGGAATTTATAACAGGAATAAGTGTAATTTTTATTCACTTTGGAGGAAAAAAAAACAAAAGTAGAATATTTTTTAAATAGTGAGAGGTCAGGAAGTGTTGGTGTCCAAAGGGATCTGCATGTCTTTGTCTAAGAGTTGATAGAAACTAGCATGCAGGTGCACCAAGTAATTAGAAAGGCAAATGATGCGTTGGTGTTCATTATAAGGGGAATTGAGTACGCAATTAAAAAATATTTTCCAGCAGTTGTATAGAGCCTTGGTGATCATCACTGGAGTACTGGTAAAAGTTTTGATCAGAATCTCTTGTGAGCAAGGGAAAAATTTAAATTATAGCATAGTACTTCAGGCTAGGAAATTAAAAAAAAAAATAAATAGAATACTTACAGCTAGCTTAAGTGTCACTGGCATAGGCACTATTGAGGCATGGCTCTAGCAAGCAAAATCAAAGACACAAAAGCAATCTGAGCCAAGGATACAGGCCATGGGACATATTCAAACCAGAATTAAAAAGAACAAAGGGGCAGTTTAGGCAGCTCTGGTTCAGTTGAAGAACAAAGGCTGGAGACCTTTTTAACAGTTCCATCGAAAAGGCAAGAGATCCTTCATTAAATTTGCATTAAAGGTGGAAAGTGTTAATGTAACACCACAGATGTGGGAAATGGTATTGTTTATTAAAGCAGAAATGGAAGTAATTTAGTATATCTATTAAATAAATCAGAATAATTTACTATCATCAGAATCACTTATCTGCTCCACAAGAGGTAACTTCCAGAAAGTGTGCTGAAGTAGATCATAATCACAAAAAAACAAGAAGTCAAGTAGCTACCCATACTGTTGAGCACACATGTTTATATTTATATGACCTGGAAGATATTGAACCATTTGGACACTTCTGGATCGAAAAAAAAAATTGAAAGGGTTTTGAAGAGAACCTATGTTGCTTCTTGGAAATGTGAAATGGGAATAGCAAATCTGATGAATTGGGAAAATAACCAAGTAAAGCTTTTAGGGAATTAGAAATGTGGTTTAATATTCATTCTTTCTGGAAAACCTGACTTTGAAGAGACTAGGGCCCCTTGTGCTATGATTACCTCGTAATCCTTGCTTAACTTAAGTTTTTGGTTGCATGAACCTGAGGTCTAAGACGAAAAAGACCTCCAAAGCACCAAAGCCATAAAACTGTCTGTCTTGCTTTCTTGGTTGAACTGCTTGGGAATCTGATGAAGTCTTCCATACCTCAGTATTTTTATTATGTTTAATCTTTGAATCCCCAACTGTTCCTAAGGGAAATAGTTGATTTAGACCTAACCTTTTTGGAAACAGCATATTGACATCAATGGTCGTAGTCCTGGTGGCAAAGCAGTTAAGATTAACAGCATGTTTCCAACATTCAGGTGTCAGATAGTAGAAAAAGTATATGTATTTCATCATGAAGAATTCTTATCTCAAGTAAGTATGTGTCTTTCCTCAATATTCTTCAAAAGATTGAAGAAGTTAAACAGCAAGAGTTGAAAAGTTTCCTTAAACAGAATATCCTAAACTACTTAAGAGGTTAAGAAAGTTTAATACTGAATATTACAGCATCACCCTGAGGAAAGTTACTAAACCACTGCCTTGAAACCTCCAGGAATGTTACCTTGCATGAAACAATTTGACAAGCAAAGATGGCCCACCAGGATATAATTTCCCTTGTTAGAAAATCAACCAAGTTGTAAACAGGGTATTGTCATTGTAATAAATCTAATGGGACCACACAAATTTATGTTGACCTTGCACAATTAATAAGGTGATGATGAGAGAAATCCATTCTGTCTTCAGTTGGTGAGAGTTTAGCTAAATTTTATATTAGCTAAATATAATGCAAACTCTAGATTCTGGTAGGTGCTATTGAACACACAATTACTCTTGCTTCCCATATCCATGACTCCATTTGGAAGATTTTCCTTCTACAGACTACCATTTGGAATCACCTCAGTCCCACAGATTTTTCATCAGATTGTGTCCCAATTTTATGGGTTATTCCTGAAAAAAGATACATTGGTCAAAGCTTTTCATCTTTTTATCAGGACGATCCACGAGAAATACTAAAGCAAAGGTTAAATAACATTTATGAGAAGGGAGTGCTGATTGATTGGCAAATAGACTCTGTTTGGTACAGGTGTGCCATGAAGAGTCCCCAGTTAGTAATGATTGACACTTAATTGCCAAACATTGTTTAAGTTTTAAAAGTTTACTCTGGTCAAAATGGTGGCCACAGAAATGAGCCAGAGAATCGCTGTCACATATTTTGTCTTAACACCATCCAATCTACCTAACTCCCCCAGCCCAACCCCACAACCTTTTTTTCTCTCAGCCCCCTTCCCCCTTCTCATTCCTGATGAAGGACTTATGCCCGAAATGTCGGACTCTCCTTCTCCTCAGATGCTGCCGGACCGACTGCGCTTTTCCAGTGCCACACTTTTCGACTCCTGTTTGAGGAAATAATCAAGATGATTGATGAGGGCAAACATAGCTTACTTGGATTTTAGTGAAGCCTTTAACAAGGTTCCACATGCTGGATGAAAGATAAAGTTAGATCACATGGGATTTAGGGTGAGCTTGCCTTTGGATTCAAAATTGGCTCAACTGGAGGAGTGATGATGGAAGGTTGTTTTTCAGACTGCAGGCCTGTGACCAGTTGTATTCCTCAGGGCTTGGAACTGGGTCCACTTTTGTTTGTCATTTATACAAATAATTTAGATGGGAATATTGAAGATATGGTTAGTAAGTTTGTGGATGACACCAAGATTGGTGGTTTAATGGACAGTGAAGGAGGTTATCTAAGATTACAAAGAGATCTTCATCAACTGGGTCAACGGGCTGAAGAGTGGCAGATGGAGTTCAATTTGGATTAATGCAAGATATTACATTTTGGTATAACAAACAAGGGCAGGACTTATACAGTTAAAAAGCAGGGTCTTGCATAGTGCTGGAGAACAGAGAAACCTAGGGGTTCAGGTCAATAATTGTTTTAAGTTTGGGTCACATATAGATAGGATGATTAAGAAGGCACTTAGCTTGCCTTCATTGCTCCTTTTTTTGAGTATAGGAATTGGGATGGATGTTGAGGTTGTACACGATGTTGGTGAGGCCTCTTCTGCAGCACTGTGTCTGGTTTTGGTCACCCTATTATAGGAAGGATATTATTAAGCTGGAGAGAGTTCTGAAGAGATTTACCAGAGGGTTGCCAGGAAAGGAGGGTTTGTGTTATAATGAGAGACTGGGACTTTTCTCATTGGAGCATGGGCAGTGACCTTATAGAGATTTGTAAAATCATGAGGGCGTAGATAAAGTGAATGTCTTTTCACTAGGGTGGGGGAGTTCAAGACCAGGGGCATATTTTTAAGGTGAGCAAAGAAAGATTTAAAAAAGACAAGGAGCAATTTCTTTACACAGAGTGGTTCGTGTGTAGAATGAATTTCCAGAGGAAGTGGTGAATGCAGGTACAATTACAACATTTAAAATACATTTAGATAAGAACATGAATAAGAAAGGTTTGGAGGGATGTAGGCCAAGTGCACACAGGATGAATTAGTTTAGTTTGTGATCATGGTCGGCACAGACTGGTTGCTCTGAAGGATTGGTTTCTGTGCTGTATGACCTTTGACTCTATGAGTTAAAACTACCGCAATGTATTTACATGTTTTTGATGTCTACAATGTACAATGTCCAGGACTCTGTGTATTAATATGCAGCTTCCAGTACAGACAAGTCTGTAGCATTGTGAATCCGACTAATGATCCGAAAGTCCCTATATATTTCATAATGTCTTTTTGACTTAACAGCAGCATCCTGTTAGTGGTGAATGCCACTCATATTGCTACTATATAATAGCAGCATGAAGCAGCTAGTTTAACCTGTCAAATTTTTGAGATGTCTGAAGGAGACTGAGTACTTTCCAGTACCAAAAATGATGGCATTAGCTCATTAATGATTTTGTGTGATATAAAGTGAGAAATTATCTGATCAGCACAGTCATTACCTAACAGAATGGCTTTGTGCCATACTTCAACATCAAGTTTGTATGGGGTTGTTACAAGGTTGCTGATTAGGCCTATCTTATAGTGCATAGAACTGTAGGAATCCTGACATTTCTGTTGATTGGTGAAGGTAGTTCGCAGGAGACAGTAATAGAGAAACCCCAGCTAGTTTCTCAACAAGGGACATGAAGGAAAGAGAACTCAGATGACTGCTCCACTTCAAAGGTGAATTTGAGTGCAAGATGGTGCCAATTAAGCCACCTTACCTCTGATTTACAGCTCAGGGATTTGGGCAGGGCTGATCTGAAACAGTCGTTGAAAAATATCCCTCAATGTATTCACAGTTCAATAGATAAAACAAACCAATCAAACCAGAACAGCAGGAACCAAATTCGGCATTGTCCTTTACAAAAACCATGCCATTTGTTCATCAAATGATTCAGCACTTATATTTATGACTCAGTTCTAATCCTAATTTACTATTTGATTGATTGTGTTGTTGTACCAACATACACACATGTATAATTTTAATAGTGGAAAAATATGACTGGGGAGAGATGCAGTATAAACGTGCAAGCTTATGAGAGAGTTGTTCCTGAGGAGTTCCTGAAGCATCACCTAATATGATAATGTCAAATGGACTTGTGGGCAGAATAGAAGAGGATCTGAGAGGAATAAGATCAGGATTTTCTCCTCACTTGTATAATAATGTCTACCAAAGCAATGTAACCTACAACTAGTTTCTAACGGGCAATAACCCACTAGTTCTTCAAGAGCACTTTCTATTTAAATCAGTAACTTGCTTTTCTTTACCTCACCAAGCAAGCCCTGTCGATTCTTAGAGGCTTGAGGCAGCAAGCCTACCCCATGGTGAGAGGCAGTCTCCATTTAGCTGCATCTACAATATAAATTTCCAATTATGGGAAAGGCCAGGGTAGAGAAGGCCCAATGTTTCCTTATAGAGCTCAGAGGATGGTCCTGCTCCTGTTAGCCCATAAGGAACTTTAAAAGAAAAAACATACTTGTGTGGTATTCCAGTAATTGCTGACCTCACCACATTTATTCATTACCCTGCTAAAGCCTAAAGTTAAATAGGGTAGGCTTCAGTTAGCTCATCAGAATCCAATTGTGTATTTAAAATGGATCCTGCGGCTTGAGGTTAGTTGTCCTCACCACGTGCAGTTAGATACTTATTAGGAAATTGCATAAATCAGTTGGCAAATACAAATGATTGGATAAAATTCCACTTCTTTAAAGATGATAGGAGTTGAAATCTTCAAGCTGGGGAATTAGTTCATCACAAGTAAGAATGGTTGATTTCAGATATTCATATTCCAGCAGGGCTACAAAATACAAATCAGTAACAAGAAATCAGAGTAGTTTTCTCTTTACTTCTGAGACTAATTCAATCACAGCCAACCAATATTCCAGGCAAGATTATCTACCTCCCCACACAATGACAATCAAACCTGGTCTGCCTTCATGCATATGGCTCAAAATTGTTGACATGTCGGGTAGAAGATTAAAACAAATATTTTTCAAATTGGTAGTTGTTACAGCACACAAAGCTTTTGACTTCACCAAGAAAAGCTTCCAAAATTCTAAATGACTGACATTTGTATATTATTGAAGACTACAGCTCTGGGAACAGCGGATGAATGCTAACTAGCAATTTGTTCAAACTTAGTAGTCAGAAGGAAAAATTTTGTTTCACTTGTTAAAAATAATATATTGAACAGTTCAATCTGTTATGACAATGACCTTCATTGTCGTATGTTCAAAAGTAAATGCAGTGTGCATTATTAAATGAATTTATGCACCAGGCCTAACCTTGCTTAATTAATACACTGCATTGAAGTTTATTTAATTTCATTCAATTATAGTTTCCTGACAGGGTTACAATGCCATACACTTAGAGATGCCAAGCCCTCATTTATCTGTTTACACTTTTGGGATTTTAAAATGAAGGGCAGCTGAGCAGTCTGTTTGTGTAGAACTTGATGACTAGGTAACTTCCGATGTAATTATATTGATTTGCACACTTTATTTATAGACAACTACATCTGATTAAACAAAATTGCAGCTAGATGGACAACTTTATCAGATATTGCTGGAGTAAACAAAATGATTAATTGAATTATATTCTAAAATACAATTATTGTGAAGTTTGTAGACTGAGACTTGGTTTCTGTTATATATTTCAGTACAAGCATTAACTTCTGTCAGAACCACTTGATCTTCAAAAGACATAAATATGCTTTGTGAGATCATGTCATTTTGCTTTAATAACTTGCTTAATTATTCTCCTTTTTAGAGTCATAGATAGAGACATAGAGATGTACAGCATGGAAACAGACCCTTCGGTCCAACCTGTCCATGCCGACCAGACATCCCAACCCAATCTTGTCCCACCTGCCAGCACCCGGCCCATATCTCTTCAAACCCTTCCTATTCATATACCCATCCAAATGCCTCTTAAATGTTGCAATTGTACCAGTCTCCACCACATCCTCTGGCAACTCATTCCATACATGTACCACCCTCTGCGTGAAAACGTTGCCCCTTAGGTCTCTTTTTTTATCTTTTCCCCTCTCACCCTAAACCTATGCCCTCTAGTTCTGGACTCCCCGACCCCTGGGAAAAGACTTTGTCTATTTATCCTATCAGTGTCCCTCATAATTTTGTAATCCTCTATAAGGTCACCCCTCAGCCTCCAACGGTCCAGGGAAAACAACCCCAGCCTGTTCAGCCTCTCCCCGTAGCTCAGATCCTCCAACCCTGACAACATCCTTGTAAATATTTTCTGAAACCTTTCAAGTTTCACAACATCTTTTCAATAGGAAGGAGAACCAAAATTGCACGCAATATTCCAACAGTGGCCTAACCAATGTCCTGGACAGCTGCAACATGACCTCCCAACTCCTGTACTCAATACTCTGACCAATAAAGGAAAGCATACCAAACGCCTTCTTCACTATTCTATCTCCTGCGACTCCACTTTCAAGGAATTATGAACCTGCACTCCAAGGTCTCTTTATTCAGCAACACTCCCTAGGATCTTACCATTAAGTGTATAAGTCCTGCTAAAATTTGCTTTCCCAAAATGCAGCACCTAGCATTTATCTGAATTAAACTCCATCTGCCACTTCTCAGCCCATTGGCCCATCTGGTCAAGATCCTGTTGTAATCTGAGGTAACCCTCTTCGCTGTCCACTACACCTCCAATTTTGGTGTCATCTGCAAACTTACTAACTGTACCTTTTATGCTTGCATCCAAATCATTTATGTAAATGACAAAAATTAGAGGGCCCAGCACCGATCCTTGTGGCACTCCATTGGTCACAGGCCTCCAGTCTGAAAAACAACCCTCCACCACCACCCTCTGTCTTCTACCTTAGAGCTTAATACATGCTTTTTGAAAAGACCTGTATTAGACATACTTTGTTTCAGAACCATATTCCTCTGTATTCCATTGTCATTATTATGCTTAGTGCTGCATACAGATGAGGGGTGCTTCTAGAAATGATCAATGATAACTGAAATAATTTTTAACTCGCTCAAGAATAGTTTTTATTTTATGGGACAATGTACATTTATGAAGCATGTGTGCATGTTGTGATAAGTTCACACTTATGACAATTTCACAAATATTCTCTGAACTTCACTGGGTAGTCAATGGTTATTTAATGTGGAGTTCATTTTGATTGTTATATAATTACGAGTTGACATTTGTTTCCTTTTATATGATAACAGAAACTGAAGCAAAATACAGTGGATGTTGGATTTCTGAAATAGACACCTGAAAACACTAAGTATCTGTGGATACACAAAGAGATTTAATTTTTCAGCTCACTAACTTTTCATCAGAACCGGGAGATAATTGATGTGAACAGATCCTTGTGTTTCTTTCGTTGGTTCTGTATTGTCTCAAAGGTTCTTTTTCTCTAACTTGGCCTTTACCTCATGTTCACTCCCTGCCTTCCACTGCCAATAGCCTTTAACCCCTCTTTTATGCAGTCATTGGCTCAAGGAGGCAAAACTGGGTGCAGTAACAAATGAATTAGGCTGCAGCATAAAGCTCCCCCTTCCATCATTACATGGCTGGGAATGAAAGCAGGGACAGAACATGATTTGTGCAATAATATTATGGGGGTGGGCATTCAGCTAACAAGGTTCCCTTCCCACACTCAAACTAGATAGAATTTAAGGGAACATTTTAGTCTGTCATATTTTGAACAAATGGCATTCCCTAGATATTCTTATTTATTTTTCCATTTATATACCAATCTCATAACTTTCACAATTTTAATTGACGATCTGGTGAGAACATTTCTTGATAATCCAGTTTCTTCTCCAGAAGTGGCCAGAATTTTTGTGATAGTTTTTCACACTTGTGTTGTCTTTCCCCACTGTTTTTGTGGTCGGTACACAGCACGTACATATGGTAATTGAATAGGATTACCTGGCATGTGGCTGCACTTGTACTCTCAGTTCTATTACTGAAGAAGGAGTGCACAGGGTTTGAATTGTGATTAATTGACTTTTCGTTAAAGGTAACATATTAAAAAATTCATCCAGTAATCCTGCCCAATACAGTCTTGCTGAGATGTGTCAAGTCAGTGAAAGGAAACTGATTCTTAAGTCTTAGCTGTTTTAAAATTTTGTCATGTCCTTCCTTGAACAGTGAGATAAACTTTTAGTTAAAACAAATTGCCAGACGTAAACAATGCAGTTGACATTTTTCAATGTAAACCCTCTTCACCACTCCATAACATATAATTATTCGTCTGTTGTATTACAATTCAAATGTAATGCAAGAATTTCTAGATTTTTCTATTTTATTTGAAACCTTAAAATAATGCATGTTTGCATTATTGATTTTAAATGTATTAAATATTTCCCTTCCTCTGAGTCTCTCACCTTAAGCAGGATATCCCAGCTGCGAGAGAGGAGAAACAGTAGGCCGAATCTCACACTGATTGCTGCCGCAACTGTTAGTTTCTCACAAAAGAATGGTGCTCTGAGCACAATTCTGAGAGGAAATTCTGATTATGGTTCCCTCAGAAATGCAGCACCAGACTTTCAGTCTGCCAGTTCTTTTGTAACACAGAACTGTGCAGTGAGCTTTTTTTTATTTGAAATTTAAAGCTCCTGAAAGCCATTTTGACAGCTGCGTCAAAGGTAACATACAAAACCAAAGTATGATGTTCGCATGCTGGGAGAGTAGGGTACCACATGGGCAGAGGGGTATAGGGTACCAGGTTGCTCAGGTGCCAAGATGACAGATAACTAGAATGCCAGCTGGGAAACGTGCCAGCCAGAGAGGAAATAGGGTGTCGGACAGGTAGGATGCCAAGCACAAAGACATGGGGTGCAATGTGGCAAAGCAAGGGATGCAGTATTTAGGGTAGGTCAGAGTGGATGGAAGAAATTGGGTGTAGCAAAGGGTAGGTGTGGGGTCTGGGGCAGTCTGGGCCCAGTGTTGGATGCAGGATGATGTGTTCAGACTAGATCAGAGTCTGGACAGGTTCCAGTGTCAGAGGGGGTTTGGGTTGGATCTGGTGGGGTAGGATCGATTAGGTCCAGCAGGCGGATAAGGGAGGGTATTGAGTCTGGCACCTGTATAGTCAGTCAGAGAAATTGGAAGCAAGGTTCCGGTCCCAGGTGTTGTTGGCTGTGGTTCTAAGGAGTGTAAGGGACCTGGGGGAGCTGTAGTTGGGGATGTGTGAATAGTTTCTGAGTAATCTGTTTCACCTGGATGTTCCAAAGTCTTTGATTTAAATGGAGACTTTCAGAGGGTTCCAGGCTAGAGAAATTGCCCAGTTGAAAATTTAATTTCACTGACACTTCCTTTTGTGTGTGCTATGGTGAGGATTCCACAGACCCCCATGTACAACCTCTATCCACACTTTAATGACTGTCTGGCCAGTGAGTCTTTGAGCTGTAGTTGTAACCCACCAGACTTTCATTCTCTCTTTAAAATACATAGCCTTTGCTAGGCTATTTCCACAATGACACAGCACAGCTAAGGAATTGACCATGTGGGGAATCGCATCAATGCTCCAATGGACCAGTACAGTCCAGTTTGAAATGTTAGGATTTTAAAATAATCCACTAGTGCATTGAATTTTGGCCATTATTTTTAAAATTGGACAGACACCCTAACATCTTGAATTATTTGCAATCAGAGTTTCTTAGACTGGCTAAAGCACACAAAGACACTATTTTATCTGTCAAGTTAGCTCTCTAAAAAAGCAATTCATCTCACTCTCCTGCCCTTTCCTTGTAGCATTGTAAATTATTTTATTTAATGATCCAGTCGCCTTTTGAAAGATTCATAATTGAATTTGTTTCAGTCACTCTCAGGTAGTGCATTCCTAACCCTTACAGTGATGGGAACAGTTTGTCCCTATCGCTTCTACCAGATCACTTGTAAGTTTATGCATCTCCATCAAATCTTCTCTCCTTCTCTTCACTAAGGTGGACAGCCCCAATTTACCTGTGTAACTGACGTACCGCATCCTTGCCCTAATGTACCCTGTTTAAATTGAATAATTTAACTTATTTTATCTCTCCTTTCTCTTCTAAGCAAAATGTAACAGTGCATTTCTCTGTACTGAATTTCATTTAGAGTCATAGAGTCATAGAGATGTACAGCATGGAAACAGACCCTTCGGTCCCACCCATCCATGCCGACCAGATATCCCAACGCAATCTTGTCCCACCTGCCAGCACCCGGCCCATATCCCTCTAAACCCTTCCTATTCATATACTCAGCCAAATGCCTCTTAAATGTTGCAATTGTACCAACTACCATCACTTCCTCTGGCAGCTCATTCCATACACGTTCCACCCTATGTGATAAAACGTTGTCCCTTAGGTCTCTTTTATATCTTTCCCCACTCACTCTTAACCTTTGCCCTCTAGTTCTCAGGGAAAAGACTTTGTCTATTTGTTGTCCATGCCTCTCATGATTTTACAAACCACTATAAGGTCACCCCTCGGCCTCCGACACTCCAGGGAAAACAACCCCAACCTATTCAATCTCTCCCTTTAGCTCAAATCCTCCAACCCTGGCAACATCTTTATAAATTTGTTTCTGAACCCTTTCAAGTTTCATAGCATCTTTCCAATAGGAAGGAGATAAGAATTGCAGCAAGATTCTAACAGCGGCCTAACCAATGTCCTGTACAGCTTCAACATGACTCCCAATTCCTGTGCTCAATACTCTGACCAATGAAAGAAAGCATTACAAACACCTTCTTCACTATCCTATCTATCTGTGACTCCACTTTCAAGGAGCTACGAACTTGCACTCCAAGGTCTCTTTGTTCAGCAACACTCCCTAGGACCTTACCATTAAGTGTATAAGTCCTGCTAAGATTTGCTTTCCCAAAATGCAGCCCCTCGCATTTATCTGAATTAATCTCCACCTGCCATTTCTCAGCCTATTGGCCCATCTGGTCCAGATCCTGTTGTAATCTGAGGTAATCCCCTTTGCTGTCCACTACACCTCCAATTTTGGTGTCATCTGCTAACTTACTATCTGTACCTCTTATGCTTGCATCCAAATCATTTATGTAAATGACAAAACGTAGAGGACCCAGCACCGATCCTTGTGGCACTCCACTGGTCACAGGCCTCCAGTCTGAAAAACAACCCTCCACCACCACCCTCTGTCTTCTACCTTTGAGCCAGTTCTGTATCAAAATGACTAGTTTTCCCTATATTCCGTGAGATCTAACCTTGCTAACCAGTCTCTCATGGGGAACCTTGTCGAACGCCTTACTGAAGTCCACATAGATCACATCTACCACTCTGCCCTCATCAATCCTCTTTGTTACTTCTTCAAAAAACTCAATCAAGTTTGTGAGACATGATTTCCCACGCACAAAGCCATGTTGACTATCCATAATCAGTCCTTGCCTTTCCAAATACATGTACAACCTGTCCCTAAGGATTCCCTCCAACAATTTGCCCACCACTAATGTCAGGCTCACTGGTCTATACTTCCCTGGGTTGTCTTTACCACCCTTCTTAAACAGTGGCACCACGTTAGTCAATCTACAGCCTTCCGGCACCTCACCTATGACTATCGATGATATAAATATCTCAGCAAGAAGCCCAGCAATCACTTCTCTAGATTCCTACAGTGTTCTCGAGTACACCTGATCAGATCCTGGGGACTGATCCACCTCTTTGTGTTTCAAGACATCCAGCACTTCCTCCTCTGTAATATGGACAGTTTGCAAGATATCACCATCTATTTCCCTACAGTCTTTATCTTCCATATCCTTTTCTACAGTAAATACTGATGCAAAATACTATTTAGTTTCTCCCCCATTTTCTGCTGCTCCACACAAAGGTCACCTTGCTGATCTTTGAGGGGCCCTGTTCTCTCCCGTGTTAACCTTTTGTCCTTAATGTATTTGTAAAAACCCTTTGGATTCTCCTTAATTCTATTTGCCAAAAATATCTCATGTCCCCTTTTTGCCCTCCTGATTTCCCTCTTAAGTATACTCCCACTGCCTTTATACTCTTCTAAGGATTCACTTGTTCTATCCTCTCTATACCTTACAAATGCTTCCTTCTTCTTCTTAACCAAACCCTCAATTTCTTTCATCACCCAGCATTCCCTATACCTACCAGCCTTTCCTTCCACCCTAACTGGAATATACCTTATCTGGATTCTCGTATTTGTCAAGTATCCACCCATTTCACCAACCTATGTATATTCTCTTGGAGTCTATTCCTGTTTTCCTCTAAGTTCATTGCAAGTTTGAGTCATCTACAAGTTTTGATATTTTACGAAATATATGTTTGATATCAATAGCTGAAGTATTCATCTCATATTTATAAAGAATGTAGATTTGCTTTGGCATTTCACAAATGTTTTGTCATGAACCTTTTGGAAACTTAATGTGATGCTATCAAAGGCCCAGAGATCTAGTAAATCATTATATTGCTTAATAAGTGCATGTATGATCCCAGCTGATGTTATACTGGATTGAAATCTAGCTTGATACATCCTTTTTTTGTTGTTTTATTTAATGAGACAGCCTTTCAATGAAACAGAAGAATGCAATTCTATAGATTTGGTTTTAACAATAAAACAGAAGTCTATTACACAAAAGAAATGACGGTAAAAAAGAATCAATCAAATTATTTGCATATAACACAAATTAAAAGATTTTGAAACACATAGTAAAATAAAATCCCATTGATCCCAATGCCATCACTGTAGAGTACTTCAACACCAGTTGGGCGGCACGGTGGCACAGTGGTTAGCACTGCTGCCTCACAGCACCTGTTAGACCCGGGTTCAATTCCCGACTCAGGCGACTGACTGTGTGGAGTTTGCACGTTCTCCCCGTGTCTGCGTGGGTTTCCTCTGGGTGCTCCGGTTTCCTCCCACAGTCCAAAGATGTGCGGGTCAGGTGAATTGGCCAAGCTAAATTGCCCGTAGTGTTAGGTAAGGGGTAAATGTAGGGGTATGGGTGGGTTGCGCTTCGGCGGGTCGGTGTGGACTTGTTGGGCCGAAGGGCCTGTTTCCACACTGTAAATCTAATCTAAAAAACCAGAGAGTTCTCGGTAGGTTATAGGTTTGACTTAACTATGTCCTCCAATTCCCAGTCTTGAGAGTTTGGGATACATTTTCCTTGATTTGTCACAAAACTAAGCTTCCAATAACCCCTTCAGGATTCTATCCAAATAATCCTGATCTGGAGCTTTCAACCTTACACTTAGGTAACCTATTTTATAATTGTTTAAAACTAACTACTTTCTCCAGGGAAAGCTGTTTCTTGCATCTATCTTCCACTAGGACCTCAGCAAACTGAAAACAGAAGCTGGATCAACTGTAGGTTTCTCCCAGAAGCAATCAAAAACTCTAATTCTTCTGAACCAAGAGCAAGCCAATGCTTTTGTTGTTCACTTGGTTCAATCGTAAAGCTCTCACAATGCAAACAAATTCCCAATATCGGACTGATTTCTCTTTCATACTGATTTCTCTTTCATACTGATGTTCATATATACTCCATATATACTAGCAAGTTAGTCATCAAACCTCCTTTATGCACAGACCAAAACCTATATGTCATAATATCAAATTCTAAAATGAATATTAAAACGTATAGTAATCAAACATTTTATATCTCAAAAATTATTGTGCTGGCTCCCCCTTCTAACCTTTCTTCACCAATATATTGTAGTTTCCTTGATTTCTTCAAATAAACTTCATGACTAATTTCCAAAGAGATATTTTTTCAACATGGCTCTCATGTGGATATAACAATATGAGTACCATCCCAAGGTATGTAATAGGTCCATTTATGCTAATCAACAAATGTCTTGCTTTGGTGCTCAGGAATACAAAATTAACAATGCAGTCTTGTTTTATTTCAGCAAAATTGTAACCAACAATTGGCTGTCAGACTCAATTCCCAGTGTTTACGTCTCTGAGTCAAATGATTGTGGAATCAGAGCCCATTCCAGGGACCTGAACTACAAACTTTGGGCTGACGTTTGGATAGAGAGCTACAGAATGCTACAGTGTTTGATGTGCTATCCTTTGGATGAGATTTTGAACCCAGGTCTCATCTTTCTCTTCAGTGGAGGTAGATGATTCAATGGCACTATTTAGAATATTCTCCATTTGTCTGCATGAGTGCAGCTTGACACCATCCAGGACAAAATAGCTCACTTGACTTGACACCACATCCACAAACTTCCATTCCCTTCATTTCCAGCCCTCAAAAGCAGCAGTGTGTACCATTTACAAGATGCTCTGCAGGAGGTAACCAGGGCTAATTAGACAGCACCTTCCTACCCTACAGCCAGCATCATCTAGGAGGACAAGGGCAACAAATATTTGGAAATACCCCCACCACCTGGAAGTTCTCCTCCAAGCTCCCCAACATTGTGACTTAGAAAATTTCACCCTTCCTTTAGTGTTATTGAGTTTAAATCCTGAAATCCCTTCCTAACAACATTGTGGGTTTACCTCGAGCACATGGACTGAAGTAAATCAGAAAGGCAGTTCACCATCATCTAGAGCATCAAGGGATAGGCAATAAATGCTGACCAGCTAGCTATGCCCACATTCCATGAGCGAATTTTAAAATATAATCATTTCAAAGAAGGTAAGGAGAGTTTTCCTTGTTCTCCACATCAGTGTTCATTCTTTAACCAATGTCATTCAAATATAGAATATCTCGTCACTATCTATTTGCAATCTGTTAGGCCTTGCTATACTTAAATTGCCTGCTGCATTTCCTCCATTAATACAACAACACTTATTTAGAATGTGCCTTTACACCAATAAGAGATCTCAAGGACACTAGGACGTATAAAATATTGCTTGGAGCCACATATGGAGAAGGAAGTTAAAAGTTTGGTCTGAGAGAACAATTTTACGAGGACGTCGAAAAGAAGGAAATTTCATGGTTTTGGGACCATGAAAGTATTCATGGTCAAGGCATGGCCTATAAGAGTGGAGTAACTACTATTAGGGATGCTAAAAGCCTAGAATTAGAGGGATTCACTTTCCTCACTGGTCTTTTGAGAAACAGTTGAACAGGCTAGGCTTGTATTCGGTGAAGTTGAAAGACTGCGAAATGACTTGATTGAAGTTTCTAAGATTTTGAGGGATCTTGACAAGATGCATGTGGAGAAGATGTTTCATCTTGTGGGAGAACCTTGATCTAGGGCTTACTGTTTTAAAATAAGGGGTCACACATATAAAACAGAAATGAGGAGAAATGTTCTTCTCATCGAAGCTTATGCTTCTTTGGAGCTCTCTTCCTCATATGTCAGTGGAAACAAAGTCTTTAGATATTTTGAAAGCAAAGTAAATAGACTCTTGATAAGCAAGAGGGTGAAAGGTTAAATGGACAGGCAGAATTGTGAATAATCAGATTGGCCTATGATCGTATGGAATGGCAGAGTGGTCTATTCCCATTCCTGATTGGTGTGCTCGGATGTTCTACTTTGTGCACTGGTAATTTTCTGTGAAGAACGTATTAACAAAAAAATTCCAAATCCACAATTTTTTTTAGTGAAGAATTTACTCAAATGCATAATCTAAATGCATGAATTTCTGTTGAAAAATAGCAGCTGTGCTAACCACTGAACCACCAGGGCAGCACAGTGGCTCAGTGGTTAGCACCACTGCCTCACAGCACAAGGGTCCCAGGTTCAATTCCAATCTCGGAAATGCTTGTGTGAGAGTTTGCACGTTCTCCCTGTGTTTGTGTGGGTTTCCTCCGAGTACTTTGGTTTCCTCCCACAGTCCAAAGACGTGTAGTTCAGGTGAATTGACCATGCTAAATTGCCGATAGTGTTAGGTGCATCAGTCAGAGGGAAATGGGTCTCGGTGGGTTACTCTTTGGAGGGCTGGTTGGGCTGAAGGGCCTGCTTCCACACTGTAGGGAATCTAATCTAATCATACTAGGTTGTGAATTTTCTGCATTATTCCAAATCAGTGCCAAAGGATTTAAATTAATTGGAAAACATTTATACAATTTTTACAAAAGTTAATTGAAATCAATAAGTGCAAACCAAACTCTCTAAACAGATGTCTTGTTTGAGAAATGAAAATTACCATGAAAAACAGCAGAAGGGAGGTTTGCTACTCCAAACTGCCATTGTGCCCTTTCAATCATAAACAGGTACAACTCCCTGCAAATAATATTACTCACATCAGTATTACTAAAATAAATTGCATGAAGAAAATGTTTGGGGAATTTTTATGAAGATTATAGAGGTGCATTGAGAACTGGAATTCAATTCCCTGGAAAGAAACAAAGCTGACAGCAGCATCTCACACTGAGCTTTCTTTACATCTGTATGCTGCTGACTTGTTTAATACTTTGCTGAATGGTTCTGTTTGATTAAAACCCTACGTAAACCTGAAACATTCACTCCCTCCACCACCACAAAGTGGTACCAGAGAGACGGAGCTGCTACAATTGGCAATCAGTCCCAAGTTACACCGACCAACGTCTCTTCTTTCAACAAAGTCTGTTTGCATTAATTTTTTTTGTCAGAAGTAACTTGTAACACTGTTCAATTTATGGCGCAGAAGATTAAGATCCTTTCACCCTTTATCATTTCTTCAAGTTAAAAGCCTCCAAATCATATCGAATGAATACACTTTATTCTAAATTTGGAGCAAGTATTCATGCTGAATCAATGATTTATGCAATCAATTCATCTTTTAAAGAAACATTAAGTCCTTTGAGTAGAAACATCTGAAAATCAATTTACCATCTCACAAAGATGAATTATCCACTGTTGGTAAAGCATTGCTTAAATTTTGTTTTGTCAGTAAGATAATTGAGAGATTGTTCGTCTTAAATCTGCAATGATTTGATTTGATTGATGAATTGCACACAAATTATTAGGTACTTGTTAATATTCGCCATCTAATTTAAATGCATTTATAGCTCTTTAGAACTCTAAGTAATGCTTAATTTGCACTAGATACGATGTACTCCCCCATTCGGAGAATGTGGAGAAAAGAATCTGATAAAATATTTCTACATTCTTGAGAAATTTGTTATGGATTCAAATTTTCAAAATTTATTAATTACAACAGCGTAGCATTGCTGCTGCTACTTTAAATAGGTTAACATAGCTCCAATCCAAATAAGCTTGAAATTAAATTTTGAGGTTTTGCATGGTTCAGATCATTTGAGGCTAGACTTAAAATGCAACTTAAAAGAACACTGTATATTGTGTTTAAATCAAATTTTTAGACATTCACATTTTAAATTGTTGTGGTCAACAGTACACCCAATACTCAAACAAAATAAAACCTTTATCCACAGGGCTGCCCTCTAGTTACCATCAAAATTGAATGTTAACTTGATGCATCATTTAGGCAGCCTGTATGTTGTAGCTTTCTCGACAATACTGACAATGTCTAAGTAGTGATAGTGATTAGGCAGTATCTTAACACCAGTTAAGGTTTATCAATTGAGGTTAGGGAGTATAGTGTTTCATTTCAACATGAGAAATACTTCTGAAGGACCAGAAACCTTTTAGTACAAAAAAGGGAGAATTTTACATTTTTTGATTAAGTCAATGTTGTATCAGATTATTTTGAGGATTGTCCCTGTGAGACCGAATAAGCTCTCTCACCATATCATACCAAATTCACCTCATTACTTACTTATCACACCCCTATGGAGTTTCTCACATTGGATTTCAGCTCCATCTCACCTTGTTAAAAATCACACAACACCAGGTTATAGTCCAAAAAGCTTATTTGGAAGCACTAGCTTTTGGAGCGCTGCTCCTTCATCAGATTGTTGTGACACATCATCCTCTGCATCATGTTACCTTATGTCTTTCCTGGAGGAGCTCAACACTCCACTGATATCTGCTGAAAGACTGCATCCCTTGTGCCCACACCATGGAACACTCTGAAGAACACTAGGCAAAAGTGAGGACTGCAGATGCTGGAAATCAGAGTCTAGATTAGAGTGGTACTGGAAAAGCACAGCAGGTCAGGCAGCATCCGAGGAGCAGGAAAATCGACGTTTCAGGCAAAAGCCCTTCATCAGGAATCTAGGCTCTGAAGAACACTGTCAGCTCTGAGCTGTCCTGCACAGTTTTGTTATTTGCTGCAGGTATGGCTAAAATGGGGAAGTCAGCATCACGCTTTGCTGAGGGAGTCCTGTTGGTTCTGCTGTATAGGCTTAGTGCTGACACGGCACTTCCTCCACCCTTCAGGATCAGCAGTGGTATCCATGACAGCAGACCGTGCCAGCCTGATCCCAGTGTGAAGTTGTAGTGTAGGAATAGGAGCAATGTCCTTCTCCACACTACCAGGGTAGGTACCATAATCTTCTTTCCAATACCTCACCCTCACTCTATCTCTGTTACTATAACCTCCTCCTCTGAGGCTCATGCTGTATCACTCTCATTAGGTCTGAAACATCTTACCCACTCCCTCTCGCCCACTCCAACTCCCAAGACCACTAACTCTGCATGCCTTCTGTGCTACCAACTCATTCATCCAGGACACCTCCCTCCCTGTGCCAACAGTACCAGCTGTCCCACCCACCTTGATCATCCATAATGCCTGTGCCTCTCTCATTCCAGGAGGAAAACAGGCCATAGTTCCTCAGTGGGAATTATTAATATTTCGGTGATAAACTGCACACAAGTTAGGGTGTATGTCATGGAGTGGCATGGTGGCTCAGCGGTTAGCATTGCTGCCTCACAGCACCAGGGACCCAGGTTCAATTCCCAACTTGGGTGATTGTCTATGTGGAGTTCGCACATTCTCCTTGTACCTGCATGGATTTCCTCCAGGTGCTCCAGTTTCATCTCACAATCCAAAGATGTGCGGGTCAGGTGAATTGGCCATGCTAAGTTGCCCAGAGTAATAGGTGAAGGGCTTTTGCCCGAAACATCGATTTTACTGCTTCTCAGATGCTGCCTGAACTGCTGTGCTTTTCCAGCACCACTAATCCAGAATCTGATTTCCAGCATCTGCAGTCATTGTTTTTACCTACCTGATAAATGCATTAGTCAGGAGTAAATATAGGGTAGGGGAATAGATCTGGTGGGTTACTGTTCGGAGGGTCGATGTGGACTTGTTGGGCTGAAGGGCCTGTTTCCTGTAGAGAATCTATTGGGCAGAAGGAGTCAAGACGTGCTATGCTGCCCAGCATTTGCCAATAGGATCCTGCCACTGACAAGGGCAGCAGGGCCTGGGCTGGTATTGGAGGCTGCCCTTGACCAACTGTGCAAGGATACCACTCAGCAAATGCTATCCCCTTCCACCTGCCTGAAGCCTGATTATAACCCTGGCAAATGTCCTCGCCTAATGTCTGGGCTAAATGGCATGGCAAGGCAGCAATAATTTGAATATGAGCCTGGTATCCTTAGCCAAGGGACAAATTTGCAAAAGGGCAATGCAAGGCAGGAATACTGTGAGTACCCAAGTTGGCTTAGAGTGAATGGACAACATGACAGTAAGAAAAGAGCCTGTAAATACATCTGGTCCAGTCCATGAGCTAGGTACATGTTCCTGAGTGCAGAGTGTCCTTGGTGCAGCATTAGATTAGATTTCCTACAGTGTGGAAGCAGGCCCTTTGGCCCAACCAGTCCACACCAACCCTCTGAAGAGTAACCCACCCAGACCCATTTCCCTCTGACTAATGCACGTAACACTACGGGCAATTTAGCAAGGCCAATTCACCTGACCTGCACATCTTTGGATTGTGGGGGGAAACTGGAGCACCTGGAGGAAACCCAGACACGGGGAAAATCTGCAAACTCCACACAGACAGTCGCCTGAGGCTAGAATCGTACCTGGGACCCTGGCACTGTGAGGCAACAGTACTAACCACCAAACCTGGTGCTGCCCATAAAGATAAAGGTAAGGGTTTAATAGTCTCAGCAGACCATGGGCTGCTCACTCATTACAGAGAGACTGGTGGTGTACAATGATTGCTGATGCAATCCAATGTGCAACGTTGAAGCGCAAAGATATCCTGAAAGTGGATTGTTAATATATAATAAAGATTCATACAGACTGGCACATGTCTGATGCAATGTTTGTGTTCCTGGTCCACATGTGGCTGGTACCCATGGAGCATGCCCTGAGTTGAAGGTGCCCTGATTCAAAAGGACGTTGTTCAGAATAAGCCATAAATTAATTTGGCCCGCTCTGGTTTCTCATCAAGTCTTCCCAACGTTAACCTTGTTCACCAAATTATAGTCATACACACAGAAACAGACCCTTTGGTCCAACTCCTCCATGTTTCCCAAACTAAATTAATCCCACTTGCCTGTATTTGACCCATAACCTTCTAAAACTTTCCTATTCATGTACCTATCCAAATGTCTTTAAATATGACTGTACCTGCATCTACCACTTCCTCTGGCAGGTCAGTCAACATACAAAAAACCTTCTGTGTGAAAACATTGCCCCTCAGATCCCTTTTAAATCTTTTTCCTCTCTCCTCTAGTTTTGAACTCCCCTACCCAAGGGAAAAGACCTTTGCTCTTCACCTTATTTCTGCCCTTCATGATTTTATAAATCTCTCTAAGGTCACCCCTCAACATCCTCCACTCCAGTGAAAAAGGTCCCAGCTTATAACTCAACCCTCCAGTCCTGGCAACATCCTTGTAAATCTCCTCTGAACCCTCTCTGATATAATAAAATCCTTCCTCTAGTAAAGGTAATCTGGTCTATTGACCAGGTGTTTAACAAGCAGCAACCACCATCAATTGGTGGCTCACTGCAGCTGAGGAGAATCTTACAGTACTGTTTGTGGAGAGCATGAAAGATGGCATGAGTTATTCCCAACATTGATATGGGCCTTGCCCAGTACCCAGTTCTGCCACACATCTCACCAGAGCACACATTACTTGGATCCTGTAAGTTTTTGCTGAATGCTGAGTCAAATCTAATAACATAGGATTGAAAATGAATGAGGTAAAATAAAAGTACTGCTGATGTCATTAGCTAATTGAGCAGAATAGTAAAGGGCCTGAAAAGCATCAGCTATGTTGTTAAATGTGGCAAAGCCTGTCTTGCTGTTCTGGAAAAACTCGCTGCATCTTTTAACTTACTTCCAGGTTCTAGGCAGTAGCCAGTTGCCTACCAAGGGGAGGTTATTGGTTGTTGATGAATTCATCATCGTTGTTATGTTATGATCCTATCCTGCTTCAGGAATATGCAGCTTCCTATTCTTATTACCCACCGTAAGCAAATCAGATGCCAGCAATTGTCCAGGAAGTTATAGCAGGTTCCTGGCAGCTTCATCTTGCCACTGAGTGTGAAGAGTCTTCATGTTGGTTACGACACAGCAACATTTCAGGGCACAATCCAGCCATATGCCCCTGTTGTCCATGAACATTGGCATCTGAGATTTGCTAACCCCTTGATACACTCATGGTACCTTTCTGATCCAGTGACAGGAGCTTAGGAAGCACAGACTTGTTTTGCAGGGTGCATTGACAACTAACATTGAAAGGCAGGGTCAGGGACCCAGTTCATTCAATGGAATAGGCTGCATTTAAGGACTGCTTTCTTAATGCTTGCTCACTCAGCACCTATTTGGACACTCACAGCACCTGTGTTGTACCTTCCCGTATCTTATTGTGCCTTTTAGTGTAGTCACACAACCAGGAAGTTTGCTTTGTTAGTCAGCAGTCTTCAGTCAAGGAAACCTACATCTTGCTGTACAGCACCGTACTATATCAATCTCACAACTGTACCGTTTGACAGCAGCTTCCAGAGCAAAGCCACTGGAGCAAGTAGGCAGACACTCTCAAAGCCTTAGTGGACTATTTCTCACCAAAGACCATGGAGGTACCTGTCAGTCATGGGGTCCCAGCACAGTAAGATACCAATCATGGGGATTGGTCACATGTCCAGCCTGGGAATTCACGGTCTGTGGTTTGTGTTTCCGAAGTCTGAGGAGTGCATTCAAGTCAGTACTGTAGCTCCATAGCAGCCAGTCCAGGGAATAGGGCTGACATGTATGGGGAGATTACAACCATCAGTGAGGAGTCTGGATACTTCTCATCTGGGGCTGTCTGGTTAGATGGTTCAGTAGCAGTGAGCAGTCCTTCAGGTATATCCAGAGAAATGAGCAGGTTGGGCGGAGGGACCTTGAGGGTTTGGGTATCTGCCATGGGAAGAGGATTCAGAAACCTGTTGTGGGGACCTGGGGCAGCTGGCTAGTAGGAAGTTGGGATGACAGTTTTGAAGAAGGCAACTGTATTGTAAGAGGATTACTGTAAAGCATGATGGGAAAGAGGTAATGCACTAGGGGATTTCTCCATGGTCAGGTGCTTCCTCGCTTCATGAGGGGATGTTGTGTCTGACCACACCAGGCATGGTCCCTTCATGTGCCAGGGGTTACGTGGAGGTGGTGGGCAGGTTCAGGCCCATGTAGCCAGTTTGGGTTGGGAACTGGGGAGGTATGAAGCCCATGCAGTTCATCAGAAGTGATTTCAGGAAAGTCATCCGAGTGTTCAGGATCTCACCAACATGTTATGGTGGAACTGGAAACCACTGCCCAAGGAGTGTTCACTGTCATTTTCTATCATGCGAAAATTGAAACAATGCAACGGGAGAGGAAATGGCTGCAATCCACCTGAAGTGGGCAGGGTCAATGTCTCGACTTATGAGGGAGGAGCCTGCAAGACCAATTAATGTGAGGCCTTTTACAGGGAAGAAACATTGCATCCAGACTCATGCACTGTTTGGAAAACAGACCTGTGGCTCCTTAATACCTGGATAAGGAAGTTTATTGTAAAAATAATGCACAAAGCTTTCTTCAGGACTTGGAACACATTTTTTCATTTCTTCACCATTAGTACACCCACAAAGCTGATATAAACACCATTGGTAAAGAAATTATGACCACTCCCAGGATAATAGAACATAGAACATAGAAAATTACACCATGTTGTGCCAAGGTTTAATCCTAATGAAAAATATAATAACTTTTTTTATAGTATATTTTTATTAAGAAAAAATAGATTTTTAAATGTTACAACAAATGCAAAACAATGCAATTCAAAACAGTACAAAAATAGTTAATTAGATTAGATTAGACTTACAGGCCCTTCGGCCCAACAAGCCCACACCGACCCGCCGAAGCGCAACCCACCCATACCCCTACATTTACCCCTTACCTAACACTACGGGCAATTTAGCTTGACCAATTCACCTGACCCGCATATCTTTGTGACTGTGGGAGGAAACTGGAGCACCCAGAGGAAACCCACGCAGACACGGGGAGAACGTGCAAACTCCACACAGTCAGTCGCCTGAGTCGGGAATTGAACCCGGGTCTACAGGCGCTGTGAGGCAGCAGTGCTAACCACTGTGCCACCGTGCCGCCCACTAAACTCAAATAATAAACAAAATCCCCAACCCACCCTCCTATACGAATGGATAAACATATATAGAGAAGTATAAAATTAAAGAAAAACCTAAACTACCATTTAACTTACTAAATAAATACCTAACAACAAACAAATAATTAGTAATAACTCAGCCCAGCCAAACAAAACACTCATACATTCATAGTTCCTCCTCCCTGGATATTGGACTCATGAAACACAATCGTTATGGTTATATAAAAGCCCTTGTTAGTGTGGCAGATAAATCTGTGTCCAGGCATTTCAAAAAAGAGTTGCCATGTCTTGTAAAAGTTCTCAGTTTTGTGGTGTACCATATTTGTGAGAAAATTCAGGGGAATATGCTCCATGACAATCTTCCGCCAACCCGACAGGCCTGGGGGTTTTTCTGATATCCAACCTAGCAAGGTATTCTTCCCTGCACAGAATGTAAGAATATTGAAAAGTTTTGCCTTATGCAAGTCTGCAGGAAATACAATGGATATGCCCAAAAGGAGCGAAATAGGGTCCTTCTCCACCCCTACAGCTAAAATCCTCTCCATTGCACCCACCACAGCGCTCCAATATGTTTGAAGCCTGTCCCAAGACCAAAGACAATGGGTAAGAGTACCCGTACAGACCTTGCACTTGGGGCATGCTGAAGATACCCCTGGTTTAAATTTTGACAAACGGTCTGGGGCTAAGTGGACCCTGTGGAGAATCTTCAATTGTAAAGCATGGGTCCTACTGCAAATTGATATCTTCCTTGCATTCTCCCAAATATACCAAGAAACTTCAACACCCAGCTCTCTTTCCCACATCTTGCAGAGTCAATCAGACATATCTGAGGTGGCACCCCCCATTGGTGATATAGAGTACTGACAGAGAGTGTACTCTTAGCCCTTAGTACCCCTCTTTCTACGTCAGATTTGTAGAGATCATTCAAAAGTGTGGTCCTTTTTTGAATAAAATCCCTAGCTTGAAAAAAACGAAAGAGGTCTCTATTAGTAACTCGGACTTCCGTACTAACTGATCGAAGGACATCATTACATCTCCCTCAAATAAATCACCCATGCAAGATATACCCCTAGCTGCCCAACGTTTAAACCCTGAATCTATCATACCTGGTTGAAAACTTGGCATACCCACTAAAGGTGTAAACAAAGATGTTTTGCCAATATTACCTTCCTTCTGCTGAATTGCCCTCCATGCTTTAACAGTATTGATGACTATTGGGTTATGGCAATATTCTCTAACTGTCCTCACCTTGTCCAAAACAGCAAACTGGTAAGGGGGCACCTTGCCTGGGAGACTTCGATATCTATCCATATTGAAAGAGGGTCCCCTCAAACCCAATCACTTAGATAGGTCAAAAGCGAGCTTAATTGGCAATTTTTAATGTCCGGAAGGTGTACTCTCCCCAATCTGTGAGGCAACTGCAGTTTGGCTAATTTAATGAGGGGCCGTTTATGGTGCCAGATAAAGGAGCTGAACCAACCGTTCAGTCTCCTGAGTGTTTGTTTATTGAAAATCAGGAGGAGCATATGCATAGGGTATAGCAAACGAGGGAGAATATTCATCTTAATAAGCGCTATCCGACCCAACCATGAGACTGGAAGTGCCTCCAATCTTTGGAGATCTTGTTTAATTTTTTCAAATAATTGAGTAAAGTTGGCTTTGAACAGCCAATCCAGAACTGAAGTAATGAATATGCCCAAATACACAAAACTCCCCTAAATGGGAATCTATAGTCACTCTCAAGAGTCAACTCTTTCATAAGACCACCCATAGGCATAGCCTCTGATTTAGCAAAATTAATCTTATACCCTGAAAAAGCACAAAACTCATGAATGCAAGGCACTGAGATTGCTGGATTTATCAAGAAAATTATAACATCATCTGCATACAGCGAGATCTTATGTAATTTTGACCCCACTTCTGGAGCTGATATATTGAGATCCCCACGAATGGCCTCTGCCAACGGTTCAATCACCAACGTAAAAAGTAATGGTGAAAGGGGACAGCCCTGCCGGCTGCCCCTAGAAATACTATAATTGCTTGAGCGTACCCCGTTGGTAATGACCACAGCGAGAGGTACACTGTAGAGAACCTTTATCCATCTTATGAAAACTTCGCCCAGACCAAACTGGTCTCGAGTATAGAAAAGGTACGGCCACTCAACTCGTTCAAATGCCTTCTCTGCATCTAAAGAAATCACCAATCCCTGTATTGACTGCTGTTGGCATACTTGATTTACGTTAAGCAGCCTCCTAACGTTATTGGAGGATCTGCGACCCTTTCTGAAGCCCGTCTGATCCTCTTTAATGATAGAAGGTAACACAGTCTCCAGCCTTAACGCAAGAGCCTCAGAAAGGATCTTAAAGTCTACATTTAAGAGCGAGGTGGGCCTGTATGAAGCACATTCTTCCGGATCCTTCCCTTTTTTAAGGATAAGTGAAATATTGGCCTCTCTCAGAGATGGTGGGAGATGAACATGACTGTATGAATCATTAAATATATTCAGCATCGGGCCTGCCAGTATACTTATAAATTCCTTATAGGAGTCCATCAGGACCGGGCGCCTTTCCACTCTGAAGCTGCCTCACAGCTTCCTGCACTTCTTGCACTGATAATGGGGCATTGAGAAAGGACTGTTGTTCGGGAGTCACACCCAGGAGATTCAGATCTCTAAAAAAAGGATTCCATTTTGGCCTGCCCCTCCTCACAATTCTCAGACTGATATAATTTAGAGTAGAATCTCTAGAACACCACATTAATTTTTTAGAATCACATGTTAGGTTCCCAGACCCTTCACTAATCGCTGCAATGGTTTTAGATTAGATTACTTACAGTGTGGAAACAGATCCTTCGGCCTAACAAGTCCACACCGACCGGCCACCCACCCATACCCCTACATTTACCCCATTACTTACCACTACGGGCAATTTAGCATGGCCAATTCACCTAACCTGCACATCTTTGGACTGTGGGAGGAAACCGGAGCACCCGGAGGAAACCCACACAGACACGAGGAGAACGTGCAAACTCCACACAGTCAGTCGCCTGAGTTGGGAAGTGAACCCGGGTCTCAGGCACTGTGAGGCAGCAGTGCTAACCACTGTGCCACCGTGCCGCATTTGTGGGGCACTTCTCTTTCTGGCAAGGTATGCTAAGTATTTGCCTGTCTTGTCACCATGCTCATATAGCCTTTGCTTTGCAAAAGCCAGCTCCTTCTTTGCCATCTGCGTGAGCACAGAATTTAGTGCAGACCGCAGTGCCATAATCCTCTGTAGTTTGACCAATGAGGGTCCGTCAAAGTAGGCCTTCTCGGCTGCCTTCAACCGTGCTTCAAGGAGACATTGCTGCTCACCCTTCTGCCACTTCCTACTTGTGGAATATGAAATAACTAACCCTCTGGCATAAGCTTTGGCAGTTTCCCAGAGAACAGATGAGCTATCAACCGAGCCTATGTTGATGTCTAGGAATGCCCAAAATTCCCTAGAGAAATACTCCACCAACTTGCTGTCCATGAGAATAAAGGGGTCCATTCGCCAGTACCTTGAATCCACGGTAACATCCTTAATTTTAACCATGAGGGGCACTGGAGCATGATCAGAGATGGCAATATTACCAATCGTACAGGATGCCGCCAGATCCAAGGTTACCGCAGAGATCAGAAAAAAATCAATCCTCGTGTGACATCTGTGCGGATTGGAGAAAAACGTGAAATCTCCACCTTAGGGTGGAGACACCTCCAGACGTTCACCAATCCTAATTCACCATACAAACCCAATAACTGTTTAGTTTGTGTAGAGGGTATCGAGGGACCTTTAGGCAACCTGTCTACTGTGGGGTCCATGAGGCAGTTAAAATCTCCCCCTATAATGATGTGCCGAGACTTGAAACTTATCAGTTTAGAAAAAGCATCTACCAAGAATTTAAGAGGATGAGCTGGGGGACACATTTAAAATGCCATATTCTTCCCCATTTATCAAGGCTTTAAGAACTACAAACCTCCTGTATGTGTCTTTAACACATTCCAACCATTTAAATGAGAGATTTTTCCTAACCAATATAGCCACTCCCTACTTCTGGTATTAAATGATGAAAAATAAATGTGCTCAAAGCCATTCTGCTGTAATTTCAAATGCTCCTTGTCATCCAAATGTGTCTCCTGTAACAATGCAATATCCACCTTCTCCTTTCTAAGACTCAAGAGTATCTTCTTCCTCTTAATTGCTGAGTGACTCCCCTTGATATTCCAGGTACACTATTTAATCAAATCATTAGCCATAATCTTCCCCAATTACATATATCTTCCAGAGAGGAGGAACCCGAACCACAAATTGCTGAGCCTTAGTATTGCACGATCCACCAAATATAAAAACTACATAAACTAAAACCACTACACTTAACAAACATACAAAATTATTTAAAATAAAAAAAACGACAAAATCCAGCAAACAAACCAACATATAAAGCGCCAATAGTGCTGAGTAGGGGAACTCACCCCCTGCCCGGAGGGGGCAACTACCCATCCAGAACTGCCCATAAATTGGCATCTAACCATCTCAACTACCTTCACTTCTCCCAGCTAGAGCTGCATTGCAAGCACAAGCAAAAAAGAATAAACACCCTATAGAATGTCAATATGAATAAAAAAAAATTCTTTTATTTAAAAAAAGGGGAGTAAATGCCCCACCCATCCTTTGGTATGTCCTAAGTTAGAAATTTAAAATGTACACCTTAACCACTGCCAGACACAGTTTGAACCAAATTATTATCAATAGAGGAAATAAAAGGGGGAAAAACAAAGCTCCAACCGGATTTCCTCCATTTCTTTTACAGAATGATAAACACATACCCAAGCGACGATATTTATACATACGACAATTGTTTAAGTTAGGTTAGTTTGTCCACAAAGTCTCTTGCCTTCTCCAATGTGTCAAAGAGATGCATGGATCCATCTAAGGTGATCCGAAGCACTGCCGGATACCTCAGCGAGTACTGAATCCCAAGCTCCTTCAAACTTTTCTTGACACCATCATACGATTTTCATTTCTGGATCACCGCCGCTGAAAAGTCCTGAAAAAACATGATCTTAGACTCCTCATAAATTAGGGCCTTTGGATCCTTTCCCTGGAGTCTGGAAGCCTCCATGACTCTCTCCTTATCTCAGTAATGATGGAAACGCACCAGGAAAGGACAAGCGCGTTGACCCAGACCCGACCTCCGTGCTGCGACCCGGTGAGCCCTCTCTATCTTCAGCCCTCTCATGCCAGTCTCCAAGTCAAGGAATTTCAGAAGCCAATCTTCAACAAATTCCGCAGGCTGCTCACCTTCCTTACCTCAGGCAGACCGATGATCCAAATGTTTTTTCTCCTGCCCCTGTTTTCAACATCATCCACTTGGTGACGCAAATGACGAGCCTGCGTCTTCAGGGCTTGGATCTCTTCCTTGAATGAACTGGCATCAGCTTCCACCACTGTGACCCTGTGCTCCACCTCATCCGTCCTCTTCTCCAGGTCTCCCAGCTGCTGCTCATGTTTCTGCAGCATGAGAGAGACTGGAGCCAGCTTATCTTCAATCTGTTTCCCCAACATCTCGCGAGATTTCGAGAGCTGGTTCACCAGGTCCTGGAGAGTAAGCTGCTCTGAGGCTGCTGCAGGCTGAGCTGCAGGCACGGCCTCCGAAGCTCCTCCTCCCTTTTTAGGCATTTTTGGACAGCTGAAAATACAGGTAAGTCAATTTTTAAATGTTTCCTGGGGCTCCACAATCTTTCCAACATCCCAAGAAATCCTGATGACTTGGATTGGGTGGGTTAAAGGACTGTCCTGCTCCTGCTGTGATGCAAAGCTCTGCAGTGTGATCTTCTCAGATCGCCGACATCTTAGATCTCCCCAAAAATATAACAACTTAACCTATGCACCCCTCAACTCACTGCTATCCATGTGCATGTCCAGCAATCACTTAAATGTCCCCAATGACTCTGCTTTCACCACCACAGCTGGCAAAGCATTCCATGCATTCACAAATCTCTGTGTAAAGAACCTATCTCTGACGTCTCCGTTATACCTTCCTCCTAATATCTTCAAACTATGACTCCTCGTACCAGTCAACCCTACCCTGGGGCATTAACTAGTTGCTGTTGCAGACTAACTGGACATTGAGGCTATAATACCTCCCTTTGTAATTTTTTCCAGCACTTCCTTACTGGGAGACCTCAGTCAGTCCGGTTTGGGAACAGCATCTCCAATACCATCACACTGAGCATGGGACCCCCCGCCCAGGGCTGGGTGCTTAGTCCACTGCTGTTCACTCTGCTGACACACAATTGTGTAGTGATGCACAGCTTGAATCATATCATTAAGTTCGCTGATGACATGACTGTAGGGGGTCTCATTAGCAGGAACGACGAGTTAGCATACAGAGAGGAAGTACAGTGGCTAACAGACTGGTGCAGAGCCAACAACCTGCCTCAGAACATGGACAAGATGAAAGAGATGGTTGTTGACTTCAGGAGGACATAGAGCAACCATTCTCCACTGGATATCGACAGCTCCCCCGTGGAGTTCGTGAAGAGCACCAAATTTCTTGGTGTCACCTAGTGGAGGATCTCATGAAGAATCTCACCTGGTCCCTCAACACCAGCTTCATCGTCAAGAAATCGCAGCAGCATCTTTACTTTCTGTGCAGGTTGAGGAAAGCCCATCTCCCAATCTCTGTTGTCACCACATTCTACAGAGGGTTCATTGAGAGTACCCTGAGCTGCTGCATCACTGCTTGGTTCAGGAATTGCATTGTCTCGGATTATAAGACCCTACAATGGATAGTGAGGACAGCTGAGAAGATCATTGGTGTCTCTCTTCCCTCCATTACAGACGTTTACACAACACACTACACCCGAAAGGCTAAGACCATTGTGGAAGACCCCACACACCCCTCAGTCAAACTCTTCTCCCTCCTGTCATCTGGCAGAAGATACCAGAGAATTTGATCTCTCATGGCCAGACTGTGTAACAATTTCTTCCCCCGAGCCGTCAGGCTCCTTAACAATGTATGATCAGATTCTATTCTGTCTTAAACTCTTTGCACAACTTCATATTGCTGCTTGAACAACATTTATTAATTATCATTCTTTTAATACACTGCCATTTGTATATCACAGTAGCTATTATCTTGACGTTTAGAAATTACTGTGCTGTCTTGCGTGTTTTGCACATCTTAGGCATTTTATGCCACCCTGCATATGATTGTGCAGTTTATGCTGTCCATTTTAACTGTATCAGTTGCATATGGTAGAAACGACAAATAAACCTACTCTTGACTCTTGACTCGACTCCTTTTTCATTCATTAACATGTCCAAGTCAAAATGAGGTCCATACAAAGGCTTGTGTCTGCAACCAGTGGCATTGTGCACCTTGAGGAAAACTGCAATGTCTTTTACACACTGTATTGCCATATCTGTAACAAGAGGGACTGAGATGAAGATGTCTCTCTTTTTGTATAGAGACCTTATATAACTGTGCGCTGCAAACTACAGCACATTGCTTATGTCTCCAACAGCAGCCTTGAAGTAGCTAGTCAGATGGAAGTTAAGAACTGTGCTCTCCATGACAACCCTATTTAATATTGACTTTCCACTGCTTTGATATTGCAGATGTGACTGCACTATTTGACAATACGATTCCTTTCATAAAGTAAAAATGTCCCTGCAATTGAACTGAGAAATGTCCCTGAAATGTCTTGGCAGATACGGCCCACTGCTGAGACCCCTTATTCCCTATGTGCTCACCCTGTTCCGACCAGCACACTCTGTTCTGTGTGATTTACGTTCAATCTCCAAGTCATATTCAATTCAGGCACTGGCGTCAACTAATTGTTTTAAGCTGATTTACATAATAATCTTCCTGTTCTGCATGTTCCTAGTGATTGATAAATGCAGATTTTTGGAAAGCCTCTTTGTGATTAATATTATACTTTTAATATGATAATTTGGAAATCTGAGTCATAAAGTGGACAGAACAATGTATAGCTTTGAAATTTTGTTTGTATGTCTATGTTGTAAAGGTTAAGAAGAGGAACACTTTATTTCATTTATGAGTTGTATAAGAGATGCCAACACATCTAGACATTTGTTTACATGCATTTAAATGAGCCTATAAAAAGTCCATGTGCTGAATAATTAAATGCTTTAGAGAAAAAGGATAGAAGAGAAAAACAGGGCTGTTGCCTAACTGCAAGGTGTCATATGTAACAGGGACAGAAACAGAAACATTTTCATTTTTTTAAAAAGATCATCTGAAAGGTCAGGGAATGTGTAGATTTCTTTCAGTTCAAAGTAGATCATTCAGAGGGAAACAGAGCAGCAGTGTAGTTTAACAGTCTTCAGAACAGTCAGGGCAGGAGAAAAGTCAAGTCATGAGTTGTTTAGTGCCAGGTAGAGAAAGCTCCAGAGATTGAAGACTGTAGAAGAGTTGAGGAATCAAATTAAAATTAAGTGAGTTGTGTTAGCAGTTTGCTTAAGGGTCTTGTGAAGAAATGTTAACTAAAGAAGATAGTTTGTTGATAGTGAATGTTGAAGTTTACCAGATTATTACCAAATACCAGCAGTGCCCACTGAACAAGATGTGGAGGTGCTGGTGTTGGACTGGGGTGGACAAAGTTAAAAATCACACAACACCAGGAAGTAAACTTGTTGGACAATAACCTACTGAACAAGGAACTTTAAAAGGAAATCAGTGTAATCCTTCACAATTTTGAGTATGTTTAACATTGTTATTGAGAGCAAAAGGATTGAATCTTTACTTCTGATACCTGTACAAGACCATTTCAAATAGTTCTTTGTTTCAGATAGTTAGCATTTCTTTCCCTTCTGTGTGAAATAAATTTTGATGTTCTTTTATTAAAAGTACATTGACAGCCTTGTGTGAATATGTCCCATGATGGACCACCACAGTTTTAAAAAAAGCAAAAATAAAAGCTATGGTCTATTAGCCAGACTCCACTCTGTGATTTGATTTGTCCAATGTTACAATCAGCTGGAAGCATATAATCCCAATGGCATTGATGTACTTAGAAGGCCAGCTGATCTAAAAATTAGTACTGCAGAACACCCTGTATATCACAATTTGTTTTTGTTAGCTTCAATGTTTCTCGTTCTAATGATATTTTTCAAGACAATGCCACTTTATTGTGAAATGGGCTTGCATATAAAGTGTAATAATTTTAATGAAGTGAGCCAGGTTCACCTCATAGATAATGACCTTCCCAATTGGGGCTGTTAACCTGGTCCAGGAGGGAGACCTGGCTGACTGATAAAAACAGGAGTGTCAGACATCCTGACACTCTGAGAGCTGGCTCTGAGGGAACTGAACCAGTGTCAAGGACTTTCCACCTGTAAATAAAGGGTGACTTGGTGTGGTTTGTGCAGGAGAGAGCACCAAGTATTTGTTGAGTTTCAATCTGAAGAAGGATTTTTTTTTAAAAGTTTGAAACTTTATACTTAAAAAAAACTTTCACCAGAGCAAAAGAAATGCACAATGAAGGAACGAGTGTTTTACATACAGAGCTTGTGGAAAGGCCAACTAGTGAACGGCTCTGAAACAAGTTTTTTTCTTAACCTAGAGATAGAAGGTTGACAGTTGGAGGACTTGAAGTTTTTTTTTAGCTAAAAAAAATGGTGCTTGGTTGTTTAAAAGGTTTTTTTTATCTTTTGTATGATCAAGCTTAAAATCCATGGGTAAGGAAGAGTTGTTCACTTTGATAATAAGGTGCTATTGAGAGCTTCTTTTTTTACTGAGGGCTTTCAAGAGACAAAGTGTGATGACTAGTAGGTTTAAAGAAGTGATTATGCAACAGTATCAGTCAGATGGTAAGATGGTTATTCAGACATTTCCTGTGGTTCTTCCTCTCTCAAACAGCTATTCCATTTTGGATCCTGATGAAGGGAATAGCCTGTCAGAGGAAAATAGAAGTGGCAGTCAGATTTTGGGCACTAAGAATAAATCTTACATTGTGCAAGGTTTGTCAAGATTTAAAAAAATAATTAGTATAGGGGACTCTTCTGTCAGAGGCACGGACAGGAAATTCTGCAGCAGTGAGTGTGACTCTAATATAGGATGTTGTTTTTCTGGTGTCAAGTTAAGGATGTCTCAAAATGTTTGAAGCATATTGTCAAAGTGGAGAGTGAGACACCAGAAGTTGTTGTACACATTGGTAAGAACAGCATAGTTAGAGAAAGACTTGAGGCTTTGCAGTGAATATAAGAGGTTAGGTGGCAGGTTTAAAAACAGAATGGCTTATGCCTAAAATGTCAATTCTCCTGCTTCTTGGATGCTGCCTGACCTGCTGTGCTTTTTCAGCGCCACACTTTTCGATCTGATCTCCAGCATCTGCAGTCCTCACTTTCTCCTAGTCACTGTAACCTTATTGTGAAGCCTCTTCCAAGGATGCCCACTTTGAAGAGGTTCTCCACAAGGATCTTAGTGAGTCTCTCTCTCTCACTGCACCCCTCACGTTATCTCCTCTGCCCTCAACCTCATCAACCATGCCCTAAAGCAGACCTGCTACTACAGCCATGTCTCCTTCTTCAGCAACAGCCCACACGACCAACCTATTCCGCAACATTCCTCATGAAGGACTCATGCCTGAAATGTCAATTCTCCTGTTCCTCGGAAGTTCCCTGACCTACTGTGGTTTTCCAGGGCCTCACTTTTCAATTTCCCCCTGGTACCAAGCTCTGATGAAGGAAGAAATAAAAGGACAGGGTAGATAAATCCATGGTTGAAGATGTGGTGCAATATTCAGGGATTCAGGTCTTTGGATCACTGGGATCTTTCTGCGGTAGAAAAGATCTGTTCAAAAGGGATGGGTTTCATCTGAACTGGAATGGGTCCAATACCCTGGTGGGGAGATTGGCTTGTTCTATTTCAGGAGCCTGTAAACTATTAGAAAGCGAGTTGGGGGGGCTTCCAAAGTAGCAGTGAAAATAAAAAGACAAATGGTTCTGAATCAGAAAAGAGTAAATTTATTAGAAAAGACAGACAAGAACAAGTCAGAGAACAAGGTAACTCTGAAGAATTAAACTGTATTTATTTCAATGCAATGGGTCTTCCAAAGGCTGATGAACTCATGTATCAGTATATGGGGCAGGAATCTCATAACTATTACAGAAACTTGTTTGAGGGAAGGATAGGACTGGCAGCTCAGTGCTCCTGGTTTTAGATGCTGTAGGAAGGGAGGCAAGGAGGAGAGGGGGAGTGGTGTTTTTGATTAAGAGAAACAGTATTACCATTATTGGATAGGATATTTCTGAGGGATATATGAGTTAAAATTAGAAATAAGAAAGGAATTGTACTATAGACCCCCCAAGAGGGCAATTAAGAAGGAAATATGCACAGAGATCTTAGATCTATGTAAGAATATTAGGGTTGTAAGAATAGGGGACTTTAATAAACATTGAGCAGGACTGGCCAGAGTGAAAGGTAAATCTGGTAAGATTAGGGAATAGTGGATGAAGAAAGATATTGAGACTCTCGTCAAGAATAAAATGAATCATATATTCGATGTAGACAACTGGGATTAAATGAATTTCTTGAAGTGTATGAAGAGTGTAAGGGCATTCTTAAGAGGGAAATCGTGGGAGGCAAAAAGGGAACATGAGATATCCTTGGCAGATAAGGTTAAGGATAACCCAAAGAGATCCTATAAGTTCATTAAGAACAAAACAGCACCCGAGAGAGAGAATGGCCCCTTAAAGATCAACGAGGTCAACTTTGTGTTTAACCACTGGAGATGGGAGAGATATTAAATGAATATTTTGCTTCAGTTTTTACCTGTTGGAAAATAAGTGAGGGCAATCAAAAGTGCTTCAGGCTCCCATCTCTGTACCAGAATATATGTCCTTATTTGGGCTGGTTAATTATTACAGAGAGTTCATACTTAACTGGGCCTCCATCCTGGCCCCTGTGTATCAACTCCTAAAAAATGCAATAGCTTTCAGGGAAGTAAAGAAACAGCTATCATCCTGTAACAGTGTTGGCACACCATGATCCCAAGCAAGATCTGGTATTGAGATGTGATGCCTCCCAGTATGACATCAGGGTCATATTAGCTCATAGGTGGCCCAATGAGGGAAGCACTTAATAGGCTATGCATCCAGGACTTTGACGAGTGCAGAGCATAAATATGCTCAGACTGGAAGGTTTGGCGGTCATATTTGGAGTCAAGAAGTTCCACCATTACTTTTTATGGATGTAAATTTGTAGTAATAATGGACCACAAACCGCTGCTAGTTCCACTTAAAGAAGACTATCAGCAGTACCTATAGTTTCAGGCTGAATTCAGCATTGGGCTCTAATACCAGGTACGTATAATTACAAGTTGAAACACCGTCCAGGAGGCCAAGTAGCAAATGTGGATAAGCAGATATACCATCACTGGAAGAGTCTGTAATGGTTTTAAATTTTCTGGACACACTGCCAGTTACAGCTGACAATATCAGATTTTGGATGCAGAAAAATCTGGTTCCGACAAAACTAAAAGAGCTGGTGCCAATGGGGGAAACCACAGGGCCCGTCACATCCATTATTGACACCATTTTAGATCAAGAGAGACCAGATCACAGTAGAGGATGGCATTTTATTGTGGGGAGTAAGTGTGATTGTCCAACCAAAGGTTGCCACTAGATATGGCTGAGCTCCACCAGGGTCATCCAGAGGTGTGCAAAGTGAAGGTGTTGGTGAGGGGTTATGTCTAGTGGCCGGGATTGGATGCAGATATAGCCTCGTTGATGGGACAGTGCCCAGAGTGCCAACAAGGACAACAATTACTGCCAGCAGCTCCCCCACATCTGTGGGAATGGCTGGGTAAACACTGGACTCGGTTAAACATTGACTGTACCATTCCTTTCATGGGCTCAATGTTCTTAGTCATTGTGGATGCTCACTCAAAGTGGTCCTAATGAAGAGCTTTTGCCTTAAACGTCGATTTTCCTGCTCCTTGGATGCTGCCTGACTGGCTCTAATCTAGACACAAAGTGGTTGGACATGCATAGAGCTCATTCATCAAAGACGGGGATGATAATAGATAAACTGCACTCATATTTTGCAATACACTTCTTCCAGAAGTGTTGGTCACAGATAACAGGTCTTCATTTACCAGTGGGGAATTTGAGTATTTCCTAAAGTAAATGGCATTCGTCATATAAGGACAGCTCTATATCATCCATCATCCAATGGACTGACAGAAAGAGCAGTCCAAATTTTGAAGGCAGCTTTAAAGAAATAGCCAATAGCTTCACTAGATACCAAACCGTCCCAGTTCCTATTTAAGTTTAGGACCACCCCATTATATCTATAGGAAAGCTCCAGCAGAGTTATTAATGAGGAGAAGACTCTACACCAGATTAAGTCTGGTGGTAGGGTGAAATGGCGTCAGGAACACCAATACCAAACACATGACTCTGCTAAGTGAGAGAGATAGTTTACTTCAGAGAAGTTTCATTTTGGAACCACTGGAATGGCCCTCCATGGGTAAGAGGCATGGTCAACATGAGGTCAGGTCCAATGATGTATAAAGTTCAGGTTGGTGCAATGATCCTGAACAAGAACATGGACCATGTAAAAGCTGCAAACTTGCAAATAGAGCAGCAACAAAACATACTTGGCCCCTCAGAACAGCTAGACAGGCAATCAGAACCTGTGGGTTTTCCCTCTCCATCAAGTATTGAACAGACCTCGGAATCGGAGATGGACACAGTGGATGTCACTGCCTCAATGCCTTTACTACCTGAAGAAGAGAATGAATTTCTTCCGAGACATTGTGGATACAAGGCAAGCTACTGTGCATTACACGCCATCTGTATCCAAGACAGAGTGGGAGGGACCTGACCCGGTTCCAGGAGGAACCACAACAAAAAAAGAACTGGCCTATGTCCTCAGAGTTGGGGAAGGAATGTAGTGATTGTAATGAGCTCAGCCAGGTGGAATTCATAGCATACAGTTCCCTGATTGGACCAGATTAACAGCCCCAATCGGGGAGCTCTGGCTGACAGACATAAACAAGAGTGTCAGGCATCCTGTTCACTCTGAGAGCTGACTCTGAGGAAGTTGGATCAGTGTCAAATGCTTTCCACCTGTAAATAAAGGGTGACTTGGTAATGGGATGCTAGCACCTATAGAGCTGTTTCACAAGATATTAGAAAGCATTGTGGAGCTCTTTGCATTTCCCTTTGCTGAGGTAGATCCACTTCTCTGTGCTCTAAACCCCAGTGGCCTTTGTTCAAGTGGAAGTGTCCCCATGGATCATACTTTTCAAACTCGCTCATTCCATAAATTCAGAAGAAATGACTAAGAACTTGCTGATCCTTTTTATTTTTTCTTAAAAATGTGTTGCTGGAAAAGCGCAGCAGGTCAGGCAGCATCAAAGGAGCAGGAGAATCGATGTTTCGGGCATAAGCCCTTCTCCTAGTTGATCCTTTTTATTGTTGACCTTTTTTTAGTAAGTCTGACCTTGGTTTATTGATTTCTACTAACAATTTTGATGCACAATCACAAATGAAGTTATGTTATCTTTGCCAACATATTTAAAATACAAACTATATTCAAGAATAGAGAAATGTTCACCCAGTTAAAGTTAAACTTTGTTTTGGCTGAATAGACACAAGTTGTACTTAAGAAAAATAGCAAAGTGCACTTATTGTTTATTGCTCATCTGTGTTTCTTTTTGGTTAATGCCTCTACATAATGCTGACACTAAGGAAATTACCCCTTCCACAATTTGAAAGTCAATCATTCAGCATGTTGAACTATAAGCATACATTCTGTTGTTCCATTTTGTTCCTACCATTGCTCACTTAATTTGACAGCTTTAGACTCTTTTCTGTTCATACTTTTAAAAATTATCTTCTTTGTCCTGAAAGTATTGCCGTATTGAGCTGGTTTTATTTCTGGAAGAATGTTTTAAACATGGTAACACTCAGTGCTAGCGATTGAATTTCATTGCACTCTGTTCCCAATTCAGTCATAATGGCCTGAAACTTGCATCGCTAGTCCTTGTTGGAACACTGCTCATTTTGCTTGTTGTGAATGGTGCTGCACTATTGGTAGATAACAATAAGAAATCGAAACAGGAATAGGCTTTTCAGCCCCTTGGGCCTGCTCTGCCATTCAGTAAGAACATGGCTGATCTGATATTCCTTGTGCCCACATTCCTAACCCTTGATTCCCCTACTGAACATCTATCTATCTCAGCCTTAAATATACACAAGGACTCTGCCCCACAACTCTCCAGCAAGGGGTTCCAAAGACTCTCAACCCCCTGAGAGAAAAAAATTGATCCTCATCTCAGTCTTAATTGGTGCCTTTTAATTCTGAGACTGTGCCCTCTAGTCCTCGACTCTCCCATGAAGGGAAACAACCTCTCAGCATTTACCCTGTCAAGCCCCTTAAGAATCCTATATGTTTCAATGAGATCACCCCATGTGTCCCGACCTATTTCACCATTTGCTCATAAGACTACCCCTCCATACGACTGATAATGAAGATGCAATCGTGAATATATACACCTGCCATATTACTCATACGCTGAAAATGTGTTGCTGGAAAAGTGCAGCAGGTCAGGCAGCATCCAAGGAGCAGGAGAATCATGTTTCGGGCATGAGCCCTTCTTCAGGAATTTTGACCACATTGCTGATGTGGTCTTATCAATGCCACAAATAAAATCTAAATGACTTAGACAAGAAAAACTAACCTTCCATGTACTCCCTACTGGCTTGCAGCCTTGACATGCCTCCTCCTCCAATACTGTCCTTCACTGTCCACTGGTGGGGCTGCATTTCCCTAGATTTGTTTTACCTACTTAAACATATTGATAAAATGGCTTCTCTTCCCACTTCCACACCATTACCTATGGTATTCTCCATGGATCTGTCCTTGACACTTTTTTTATCTACGTGCTCCCTTCAGCAGCATGATCTGAAAACTAAGTATCATTTTCCCCCATGCACTCTACCACAACACAACTTCCCTTGCCTTTTCCAGTGTCTCTAAACTGCTGCACTGTTGCAACTTGATTTGCACTCATCCAGTACTAGATGAGCAATACTTCCTGAAAGTAAATGTTGAAAGGTTTGAAGTAATCATTTTGGTCCACACCACAAATGTTGCCCTCAAGGCACCAATTACTCCCTTCCTCCCTTGAAACTGACTGAGACTAATCCAGGCTATTTATAATTTCAGTAGGTCTGGAAAAACAGTCACTAAGATCACTTATTCTACCTCTGTGATATTGCATTTCTCTACCCCTGCTTTAGCTCATCTGCCACTAAAACCTTCATTGTTGCTGTTACTTCTAGTTTTTCAATAGATTTCAATGCATTCCCAGCCAGCTTCCATGACCCCCTTCTGTGAAATAGTTGGTATCCGAAACTCTACAGTCAGTGTCATAATTCAGTTTACCTGTGACACAGAGCCTGATAATCTACACTGACTCCTTGTTAAGCAATATTTTGATTTTAAAAGTCTAATCTGCTGTTTCAAGTGCCTCCATAGCAGCATGCCTTCCATGTTTCCTTAACCTCCTCCAGCCCCAGAAACCTCAAAATGTACCACACTAATTCTGGCCTCTTGCACATCTGGATTAATTGTTCTGCATTTGATGGCCATTCAGCTGCAAGATTCCTAAGCTTTGGAATTCACTCCTAAAATCTGCTCTATTCTCTATTTCCTTCCATTCTTGAAGAAACTTTTTATAATGTGCTTATTTGCTCAAGGGACCTGGTGTTGAACTTTCTTTGATAATACTCTTGTAAAGCACCTTTGATAGAAGTGTTTTACAAATGTAGGCTGTTGATACATTGACTTAGATAATGATCAAACTCATGTAGTAGTTGACCGCCAATTTTTGTCGAACAATTCAAGCTTCTACTTACCACTCCCTCACTGCTGATATTAAGCTCACCTTGGTACAAACCTGCTTGCAAGAATCAGAGGATATACAGCATTGGAGATGGCTATACATTTCCTCTTCTTTGCACATGTCAACTTTTAATTTCAAGGCAATCGTCTCACTGGTGCACTCTGTGTTCCACTAATTCCACTCTCCAAGATAGCAACATGGGTCCAGAAGAAGCAATACAAATACAAGCAAGTCCAATCACAAAGAGATTTCAGTGCAGATAAATGATTGAGCAACAGCTAGAGAATTCAAGGTGCTGGAGAACAGTATTAAAGAATGGAGGAAGCTCTCTATACAGTTTAAACAGATGCAAAATGAAAAATATGCAAACAGAGGAAAGCCTTGCATGTGTCCACATTTGGAAGATGAAATTGCAAAACCAGAACCTTCAGTTTATTGAAGATCTGTGCAAATTTTCATCTTGAAACAAGAAAGAAGATTAAACATTGTAGATTTCAAAGCTAGCCCTGAATGGTGTTCCAGGCCTTCGAGAAGAAAAAAGTTTTGTATTGCGACATAAGGTAAAGATTTCACACCCAATACAAATCAATGTCAAACCTATCACAATTTATGATCAAATAACAGGTACAGCTTAGGGACCTGAAAAACACTCCTGTGAATTTTGACATGCCAACCACTCAAATAATGAGCATTGCCAGAGTATTGAAGGAATATTTGTGTAGACAACTCATCATGAAAAGTGTACACTCAATGTAGTGCTGTCCAACACTGGTAATAATCAGGAGAGGATAATCTGAAAATAACAAGTCATAAAGAAGGATGTATGAATGAAAGTGGTTTGAAAATGTGGCTGAAGAATATTTAAAGGTTCCAATCAGGAGAATTCTATAAAGAGTAAAGATCTTCTCATCTGGAGGATATTCAGATGAGACCTTGCTTTTGATGATATTTGTTGTGGAACACAAATATACATCATGTCTCTGGCGAGAAGAACATTTGCAGAAATCTTTCAGAGCGAATGTAAAGCATACCTTGTCTTGGAGCCTGCAGGATACAGTCAGGTGCACAGGAACAGGGCAAGAGGTTCCACGTTGGATATTTGCTGCCTCAGAATTCTCAGTGAAAGGCCATGGAGCTAGACTGTATCTAAGCATTGAGGTTAGGAATCAGGAAAATCCCTGAGCACTGCCCGCAGCAGTGGGGCTTCTCGAACAGCACACCAGAGAACATACCTGAGTGAAAAGCAGTTCCAGTGCCCAGGTCCAGCATGTCTGCTGGAAGTGCATCCCGCCACAGCTCCAGGTTTCAGAGTTGGAATGGCTAGCGACACTGTGGAGCATCCACAAGGTGGGGAGTATTGGGAATAGCACTATAGGGAAGTGGTCACATTGTTCATGGATTCCACAGGCAGGAAGGGAATAGGTGACCACTAGGCAGAGCAAGAAAACCAGGCAGGCAGTGCAGGAGTCTCCTGTGGCTATTTCCCTGTGAAACAGGGAGATCACTTTGGATACTGTTGAGGGGTATGGTCTTTTAGGAGATAGCCAAATTTGTTGTGCCAGAATTGGCTCTGTTGTGCATGTTAGGAGTAAAGAATGTAGGAATGTTACAAATACTGGAGAACACAGGGTTTATGAAAGGGAAAAACTGAAGGAAATCATATTAGTAAAGAAATGGTGTGAAGGAAATTGATGAGATTGAAGACAAATACATATATATCCAGGACCTGATAATCTGTATCCAAGAGTAGTTAAGGAATGGGCTATAGATGTAATGGCTGCATCACTGGTCATCCTTCAAGATTTGATAGACTCTGGAAGAACTATAGATTGAAGGGTAGCTAATGTCGACTCTACTTAAAAAGCAAGGCAGAAAGAAAATTGGGAAACCAGTCAGCCTGACGTCGGTTGTGAGGAAAATGCTAGAATCCAATATAAGAGATTTAATAGCTGAGCACTTAGAAAACAGTGGCAGGCCGGGACAGAGTCAGCATGGATTTACATAACCTCACCCTGATGAGTTTATTGGACTTCTTTGAGAATGTAGTTTGTAGAGTTGATGAAAGGAAGGCAGCAGATGTGCATGAGACTTTGGACAAAGCCTCACATAAGAGATTAACGAGTAAAACGAAATCACATGGCATTGTAGGTAGTATGTTGAAATAGGGAGAAAACCAGTTGGCAGACAGGAAACAAAGAGTAGGAATAAGTATGTCTTTTTCTGAATACCAGGCAGTGACTAGTGGGGTACCAGAGGCATCAGTGCGAGGACCTCAGGTATTCAGAATATACATTTATGATTTAAATGAGGGAACTAAATGTAATATCTTCAAATTTGCACATGACACAAAGTTGGAAGGAAGGTGAGCTGCAAGGAGGTTACAGAAATGTGTCAATGTGGTTTGGACAAGTTGTGTGAGTGGGCAAACGTACGACAGATGCATGCAGATGCAGCACAATTTGGATAAATGTGTGTTTTTCTTCACCCAGAGAGTGGGGAACCACAGAAAGCAGTAATGGCCAAAACATTTTGTGATATCAGCACTTGGAGCTAAAGGGATCAAAGGATATGGGGGATAAGGAGGAACAGATAATGGTGCTAGATGATTAGCCATTATCATAAAGAATGGCAGAGCCTGCTTAAAGAGCAGAATGGCCTATTCCTGCTACTATTTGCAATGTCTGTGTTTAAAAGAAGATCTGATGATTCCATGCATCTGAGAGAGGAGTTAAAAGAAGCTCAGAGCAGCATTTCCTATGTGCAGCTGAGAAATATTAGAGAAAGCCAGGAGCAGTGCCGGTTAAAGTGAACAAAAAATGTAATTGTGTCTTTGAGTGAGTGCCATCACAGGATTTCAGTGGAATACACTCTCACGGGAAGAGAGTGAACTATAAGAATATGAGCTGTTATTGAAGCAGTGCACGATGGAGCATGTTTTGGAAGAGTTTTAAAACAAGGTCTTCAAAAGTGAAGAGTAAGAAGTCCTTGTAAATGAAACCAAGTTTTAATGAAATTTGTGTGTCTCATCAATACCTAGGAGATTGCTGAGAAATCGATGGGATCAGCCTTGACCAAATTAGTTGTTTGATGTGCTTTGAGAGTTGTTAGACCATGTTTTGTCTGTTAACTCATGTTTACCTTGTGTTAATTCTGAATATTAGAGTATAAGTTGTATCTATGAATATAGTACGGTATTTTACCTAGCCTACCCTTTTATATTACAGTCAATTTTATTTGTTAAAAAGACAGTTTTCAAGACTGGAAGCAACAGTAAGCTTAAAGTATGTGAGGTTAAGCTGGATAAATTAGGTTCCTATATAAATCAGCCATAATCGACCTGAATGAATGAGCTTAGGAGGTGTGGGGGAGATGAATGAGTTATATCTGTTCCCATGTTCCTAAAACTTCTAACTTAGATAAAGCGATTAATTATTTATGCTTTAATTTTTAAATGCAGTTCTTATACTGAACTGTAATATTTACTGAAAAAAATCTGACTTAAATTTACTATAATTTTGCCATATAGTGTATCAATATGATATTATCTGATCATATTAAATTGCCATCATCCATATTTTATCTAGACATTGTAGGGTTACCAGCTTGAATAAATAAAATTAAATTCTAACGGCAATAATAAAGATTTGTATTCAACCTCTCATCTTCCAAATCAAGGGGGGTACATGGAGAACATATTGCTCATATTTATTCAAATGCTGTGTTGGAAATTCTGTGAAAGGAAATAAGCCAATCAGTGACAAAGCATCCATCAAATAAATCTGTGACACCTGACCCTAACTCACCCCAGTTTTATGACTTTCATATCTTTGAAGGTATAAAGGGAAGATAAAATATGACAGGCGCTGTGCTTTGAAAAAGGTCTTGTTTACTTTAATTTTGATCCCCAGCGAGACACAACATTGTAATGAATTTTAGTTATGTTTTGTAAAATAATTGCATCTACTGTTCAGAACTACTTCACTAAAAGGAATTACACAATCAAAGTATTTCTAACAATTTGTGGCTGAAATATGTGTTTGTCCTCAATTCTTCAAAGTCCAGCCATTACATAAATCTGAATTTAGAATTACTAAGCTTGGAAGAAATAACTTAGATTAAATCAAATTTCTAAATAATGAATATTTTCAAAATATCTCTGCACTGGAACAGTCACCAGTATGAAAAATGAAGATTTGCAACTGAAAAACACAGACTCATGCAAGGAGTTTAATCATGGCAAGGACGACTGCCACTCACTCATACTGAAAACATTTGTTCACAATTTTATTAAACAGCTGACCCAAATTCAAAGTTGACTTAATAAGTCATTCATTATTCGGCGTCAGTGCCTTCAATGTTTCTGTATGTTATAGCTGAGAGCATGCCTGTCTCTGTGACAATGGTTTTGGACTTGAATGCTTGAAGTTTTATGAAAGGTTTATTGGATTTTGCAGTCCCCAAAGGGGAAACCCTTAAAATGTCTCTGCAATTATAAGTCTAATAACACGTTCAGCTCTTGGACAAAGCCTTGACTTGACAAAGATAAGGAACTGGAAGTTGCACAGTCAATACAAAGCTATTAATCTTTGTCACCTGGCTGTCACTGTGGCTCAGCAAAACAATGTAGTTTCTTGACCTACGTGCAGACATGTAGCGATTTTATTCAGTATGTCAGCATTCATCAGTGCAAATTTTGTCACCTTGCAGCTCACTTGAAGAACTCTCAAATTCTTTATCTTGCCTCCAGTGACACTCATCAGATTGCAGTAGTTTGTTTTGTCTCACTCTATCAAATAGTGCTCAATAATGTGCAGAAGTACTTTAAAATTTATTTTAATGCAAAAAAAAGAGAAACCGTTACAATTAACATTTTTAAATATCAAAAGCCAACACTGTCCATCTGCTGAGGTAGAATAAGTTTGTGTGCCCCACTTTATGCTGATGCCTTATGAACCGCTCTGTATTATCTATATCAATGTTGATATAGAGGGCAGGGAATCATACAGTCTAATTCATTGCCATCTTTTATAAACTCTGTTCAATTTTCTTGACTGTTTTGCATTCCTGTGAAACTTGGACGTTTCTGATGTGAACATCTTCATGATCTTCCCTTAAAATGACACCTCAATTAATGTACATGCGAAACCTTTAAGAGAAGGAAGTAAAATTAGTTCCTCTAATTAGGCCTTAATTATTGTGTTTCATGTGATAGAATTTGAGTGTGTTATGATTTTTACTTATGCCTTTTCATCTAATCTGTTTTGGATTTTCTTGCAGATGATTTATATATATTATTTAGGAGATCTCAATATGTGAATTTACTTCAAACAATGTCTTCTAATTTTTGCCATATGGTTAATGAATATGATGAAAATAGATCCAAGTGTCATTACTGATGCGCCATCATAACATGGATTCTTTGGATCAAATACCACTGGCTGTGTGCTGTGGTGTGAGTGCTGCCTTATTTGTTCGTTCACAAAACATGTACCACTAAGTTTGGATTCTTGTTGAGTCACATGTCTCATAAACAACACTGCCTATTTACATTGCTATAGTAACAGAGATTTATATACTGGGTTCTATGATTACTGATAGTACTGTTCATTATATATACACAACTGGCTGAACACAGTACACCTACTCCATTGCACTGAAGGTGAGGTGAGTCCCTTTACATTAAAATGCCACGTGTCATTTAACTCTTTTAAAGGTACTTTGTCTGGTCTGAAGTTTATGCACTAATACAACAATTACTTCGCTCAAAGCACATGGCTTGTATTTCAACATTAATGTAAAGACATGAAAGTCAAATAACATTTAAAACAGATTTATGCAGCCTTATTATGTTTTTAAGATATCAACGAAGAACATATTCATTATCTGCATGAAAAAAACAAATCTCTGCAAAGTGTTCTTCAAGGACAGGAGAGTTGACGTTTTGGGCATAAGTCCTTCATCAGGAATGAATGAAGGGCTTGTGCCTGAAACATTGACTCCTGCTCTTCAGATGCTGCCTGACCAGCTGTGCTTTTCCAGCACCACACTCTTCAATTTGATCTCCAGAATCTGTGGTCCTCACTTTCTCCCTAGTGTTCTTCAAGGCTGTTTTGAAAAGAAATCACAACTTTGGAAACTGAAACAGTTTTGAGTGAAAAGCTGACAGCACTGAAATATGAATATCTAACTGAATTTGCAGACAAAAGATTCAACATTAATATTCTGAGAAAAAAAAGTGTCACAATTGGAAGAAGTGGAAACCTGAACAATTCTGTTGTGAAGTACCTCTGGGATTGTGAATGATGCCCACAGCTCAGCGGTAATAACTTAATCAAGCCTAATCATTGGACTTGAATTTGGTTTGATTTCAATGCTGCTGGGTGATAAAGAAGCATAAAATAATACAGTGCAAAAGAAGGCTCTTCAGTCTATCATTATATCCTGGCTGTTTGGTAGACCTATCTAATTGATCTGTGTTCCCTGGCCTTAATTCAAATATAAGACACAGGTCACAGCTTCATTTGTTTTTCTAGATGCATTTTATAAAGGCAGTTAAAAACCTGCAGACTGGCCCTACCAGTTTCAATTGCTGGAGTTTATATTACATTCCAAATAGTTGTTTCTTCATCCTTTTCTTATACCATCAGTGACAGTAAACCTTGTCCAATAGGTTGGCGATTAGTTGAGCATTACATACCCTCCCATTTACTCTATGCAATGGCACATATTTGCAGCTAGGTTAATGTAAAGATTTCAAGGATTCACAACAATTGGAGCAGTGTAAAATCAGCAATTTTGTATTCATATATTCACAATATTCATAACAAAAGAACTTGTTGACAGCTAATCCATTAGCCTGATGCCTGAGGATAAGGCAGCCTTGTTTAAAATACAAGTTCCTTGCAAAACTGAATAGTAAGGATACTTATGCTCAGCTACTTTCATCAAAATTAAAACAGTTTTCCTAGGTAATAGTTGTGCTGAATGTTAACTATAGAGTTCAAAATTCTAAGTAAATTAAACTCTGTACATTCTTCATTCTGTTGTTACCTTGACTTTTTTTCCCCCCTAAAACTATTTTTTTCCCTTTTTCTTTAGGTTACAGATGAAAGGATCCAGTCAGGAGGTATGACAGACTCATCTCCATCTGTCTTTATTTTCTCTCACATAATCCTGCCCTCTGACATCTCTGTCAGGGTGCTTCAAAATTGGATTTGAGATTAAATTACGTATTTGCTGGGTTTTCAGTTTTGCTATACCCTGAACAAAATGGAAATCAATATGTTGAAGCATTTGCGCATGTGAGGAGAAAGAGTTTCAGCTTTACTGTTAAATTCATTTTTCAGATTTATCATGCTAATGCTGCAAGAACAGAAATTTGATTTCAGCTGCTAAAATTTTGAACTGTGTCTCCACCCTCTTTTGATTCACATGGTCCAGCTTTTACAGGGAATCTTGTAGAATATATAACATAGGAATAAGCCATTGGGCCCAATGAAATAATGCTAAGGTTTACATTATACTTAAGCCTCCTCCATTCTCTTTCATTAAAGTGAACCCCTCTGTTCCCTTCTCTTCATGTGCTTATCTAGCTCCCATTCTAAGCATTTTTACACTAACTACTCCCTACTCTATTGAGTTCCACATTCTCACCAATCTGGGTCACTCATCCTAGATGCTATAAAAGCATCAGTTCCAGATGCAGATTATAATCAGAAACAACTCAATACAAATTTAAATTAAGATTCATCCACTGAGACATAAATGAGAAAGGCCTTTTCTCATTCAAAAATAAATGTAACATGCAAAAAAGTAGTCAGGAGAAATCCAAATACGATGGTCCAAATTTTGTGGCCAGTTGTAAAGGAGCAACACTTGCCAATCTAATCACTTACAGCTGCTCCACAAACCTTCCATGAGCCTTTGAACATCTCTTACTAAAGATTGTTCTCAGTAAGACCCCTTCGCAGGGGATTTGCTGCCTCACAGTGCCAGGGTCCTGCATTCGATTCCAGTCTGTATGGAGTTAGTATGTTCTCCCAGTGTCTGGGTGTTCCATTTTCCTCTCACAGTCACAAGGATGTGCAGGTTAGGTGGATTGGCCATGCTAAAAAGAAAATAAAGTGCTCTGAAGTCTCCAGGGATGTGCAGAAATCCCCATGCAGGGTTGTGGGGCAAGTGCTAGATCTAGGTGGGATGATCTTTGGAAGGTCAGTGCAGAGTTGATGGGCTGAAAGGCCTCTTTCTGCACTGCAGCAATTCTATGAATCCCCCTAAGGCACACAAAATCTAAAGCAGAAGCTATAAATTACAATTGCTAGTTCAATGCAAAATAATGTAAAGGGAAATAATGTGAAGGAAAGAAAATGGAATTAACAAAGTCAAAAGAGACAGAAATAAAACAATAAAAAAACTTTTTCACAAATCTCTGAAAATAATTACTGTCCAAAGTAGTGAGACTCCATACTTAGAAAATTAAATTTACTGTGCCAAGAGATTGTGTGACTGTATTTAAGACTTGTTAACAATTCACATGTACTTGAATGCATAACTTGTGACACATGTGTAGTGGTTAAGGACTGCAACTTCACATTCATCATTATATTAAAGATGAATATTGAGCTTCTCCAGTGTGGAGAAGCTTATAAAAGAACAGGGCAGATTGAACTCAACTTGCTTGTTTCTACATTTGGCCATATATGTGTGTGTTGGCACACGAAGGTGCTGACAGATCCATTGTGATTGATAATAAAGGTGTGCATGAGTAGCTTTCTTGTCATTGCAGCAGATTCCAATATGTACATGTTGGCTTGCAACTGCGGGATGAAGAAAGGTATTGAATCTGAGTGAGTGGAAATGCGATGAAAATCCCACCAATTTTTCTGTTTCTAATTGGATGTCAAAATGCAAAAAGAAATCTTGTAGTGTTTTAATAATTAGAAAGAAGAATTGCTTTAATCGCTATCTGCAGCAAAATCTTGAGAAATGCATTTATAATGCTGTTGAATGTTAAAACAGAGCATTTCTTTTTATAATTGTAAGAACTGTATTCATACATTTTACAACCACTTACATAAACATTTTTCTTTAGAATTGTCATATTTTTCTGTCTGTTCAGTAAATGTACCCACTTTTTTTCATTAAGGCTACCATATCTCCAAAAGGCCACAACGATTTGATGTGCAATGATAGTGAGGAAAATGAGCCACACTGCAGCTTTGAGGCCCAAGTCATAGATCTTGAGAAACAAGACAATCCTAACAAGAAGTGCTTGGTTTTTATGACTGAAAATGTGGAAGAAAGTCAAGAGGATGTAAAAGGTCAGCTCAAAGCAATGTCTAAAGAAAAATCAATGTTACAAATTAGCCAGTACCAGTTAAAACTGAAGGTTTCTGGAAAGGTTCAGACTGAAGATGAAAGGCCTAAACAATGTCATGGACCTGTCCTTGCTTCTTATTCTTATGAGTTCACACAGTGAACGAAACTAAAACATTATTTCAAACTGTGCTGTACTGATACAAACCTTGAACAGATACATAAGCAGAAGAAAATCTTGTTTACAACATTGCCCTCTTGAGTGCTGAAACTCATTTGCTGTTTTCAAAACTGCTAAGTCACTCCTAATGTTATCAAGGGAAAAATAAAATCAGAGTATAATCATTAGAAGTTGAAGTATTCTTTCCCCACTAGGTCTGTGTGAAGGGCAAAGATTATAGTGATCGATGGCTCGAAGTTTTGCCTCATAAACGAGTACTGTGGGCAATAGCAACTCCTGTGTTGCTTAATCTGCACCTTTTAGTTCAGAAACTTTGTAATTTCACAGTGTTCACTGCCAGAGCAAGATGGTGAGGTTGAACTAAGATCAATGTCCTCATATTTTTGGTAGCTGAATCTGAATCCAATTTGGGAAAATGGGAGAACAATTTCCTTTGTCTGTTATTTCGAAGAGGAGCTAACCTTCAGAAAAATCTTCAGAATTTGGAGCACCAAATCAACCTTCAATTGATACCAGAAGGTTTCAGTCACACGGGAGGATGCTGATGTAGTGGTAAGGTCAATGGACAAGTAATTCAGAAGCTCGAGTTAATGTTACCGGTACAAGGATTCAAATCACAATATGGCAACTGATGAAGCTGCAATTCAAATGATAACAATCTGGAACTGAAAATCAACTTCAGTAATGGCAATTGTTATTAAAAAAAATCCTGCGTGATTCACTAATGCTAACCTTGCCAGCGATACCCACATTCCGTGAAATAATTTGCTTTTTAAAGCAGGAACTGAAGTGATAAGTTGGTAGAGTTTTGTTGTTAATATAGCAAATGGCTAATCAGCTGATTGGGCTTAATTGATTAATGAATTGGCTTAGTGGATATAAAGGGGGGAGTAGGTGGGGCTGGTACATGGAAAGAGCTGTAAGGCTGAGTCATTGAGGGATTTGCATATAAGTTATTCAGTTGGAGAGCATGTGTGATTTACTGGTGGTGGTTTGGTGATGAGGGAGAAATATCAGTTGTGCGTAAGAACACTTCTGGAGATAAAAAAAATCTACTGAATGAACCCTATTCACAAAATAGGCACCCACCTCCAACCCATCCCCTGGCAGTCCTTCCACACACACACCACTCTCTGTACGAAAAAGTCAGCCCCCAGGTCTCTGCCAAATCCTTCACCCCCCATCCCAAACACATGCCCTTAGGTCCCAGACATCACCCCCAGCCCAGGGAAAAGATGCAGGCCATCCACCCCATCCATGAGCCCCGTGACTCCACAAACCTCCACAAGGAAGGAAGAAAAGCCACAGATACAGTCAGGTAGATAGGTCAACTCCAAGTAAGGTATGAAAGGTAGGCAAGTAATACAGGAGGCTTCTGTAGCTATCCCCATTTCAAACAAGTATGCTATTTTGGAAAATTTTGGCGGTGATGGACTCTTGGGGGAATGTAGCACCAACAGCCAATTTCTGGTATCAAGAATGGCTCTAATGTAGTGAGGGGTACATTGGGTTCCAAGCGATCGATTATGTTAAGGACTCTCTATTCAGAAATCAGAATGATATGTTGTCTCCCTGGTGCCAGGATTAAGGATGTCTCAGAGAGGGTGCAGAATGTTCTCAAAGGAGAGAGGACCAACAGGAGGTCATTATACACATTGGAACCAATGCCATAGGAAGGGAAAAGGATGAGATTTTGAAGGGAGAATATAGAAAGTTAGGCAGGAATTTAAAAAGGAGGACCTCAAGGGTAGTAATATCTGGATTACTCCCTGTGCTACAAGCTAGTGAGGATAGGAATACGAGGATAGAGCAGATGAATGCATGGCTGAAAAGCTCGTGTATGGGAGAAGGATTCACATTTTTGGATCATTGGAATCTCTTCTGGGGTAGGCAGGAACAAAGTAGAGAACAAAGTCAGACTGATAAATTAGACTGCATTTATTTCAATGCAAGAGACCTAACAGGGAAGGCAAATGACAGAGCATGGTTAGAAACTTAGGGCTGGGATATCATAGCAATTACTGAAACATGACTCCGGGATGGATAGGACTGGCAGCTTAATGTTCCAGGATACAAATTTGATAGGAAGGATGGAAAGGGAGGCAAGAGAGGAGGGGGAGTGGCATTTTTGATAAGGGATAGCATTATAGCTGTAGTTAGGGAGAGTATTCCCGGAAATACATTCAGGGAAGTTATTTGGGTGGAACTGAGAAATAAGAAAGGGATGATCACCTTATTGGGATTGTATTGTAGACCCCCTAACAGTTAGAGGGAAATTGAGAAACAAATTTGTAAGGAGATTTCAGTTATCTGTAAGAATAATAGGGTGGTTATGGTAGGGGATTTTAACTTTCCAAACATAGACTGGGGCTGCCATAGTATTAAGGGTTTAGATGGAGGGGAAGTGTTTGCATTTGGAGTGTACAAAAAAAAAATTCTGATTCAGTATGTGGATGTACCTACTATAGAAAGTGCAAAACTTGACCTATTCTTGGGAAATAAGGCAGGGCAGGTGACTGAGGTGTCAGTGGGGGAGCACTTTGGGGCCAGTGACCATAATTCCATTAGTTTTATCATAGTGATGGAAAAGGATAGACCAGATCTACAGTTAAAGTTCTAAATTGGAGAAAGGCTAATTTTGATGGTATTAGGCAAGAACTTCCAAAAGCTGTTTGTAGGTAAAGGAATGGCTGGAAAATGGGAAGCCTTCAGAAATGAGATAACGAGAATCCAGAGACAGTATATTCCTGTCAGGGTGAAAGGAAAGGCTGGTAGGTGTAGGGAATGCTGGGTGACAAAGAAATTGAGGGTTTGCTTAAAAAAACAATGGAAGCGTATGTCAGGTATAGACAGGATAGATCGAGTGAACCCTTAGAAGAGTAAAAAGGCAGTAGGAGTATACTTAAGAGGGAAATCAGGAGGGCAAAAAGGGGGCATTGGCAAATAGAGTTAAGGAGAATCCAAAGGGATTTTACAAATACATTAATGACAAAAGGGTAACTAGGGAGTGAATAGGGCCCCTCAACGATCAGCAAGGCAGCCTTTTTGTAGAGTCACATGAGATGGGGGAGATACTAAACAAGAATTCTGTATCTTTATTTACTGTGGAGAAGGACGTGGAAGATATAGAATGTGGGGAAATAGATGGTGACATCTTGAAGAAAAGTCCATATTACTGAGGAGGAAATGCTGGATGTCTTGAAATGCAAAGAAGTGGATAAATCCCAAGTACCTGATCAGATGTACCCAAGATTACTATGGGAAGCTAGGGGAAGTGATTACTGGGCCCCTTGCTGAGATATTTGTACATTTGGAGGTTGGCTAACGTGGTGCCATTATTTAAGAAAGGTGGTAAGGACAAGCCAGGATATTATAGACTGTTGAGCCTGATGTCAGTGGTGGGCAAGTTGTTGAAGGGAATCCTGAGAGACAGGATTTATACATATTTGGAAAGGCAAGGACTGATTAGGGATAGTCAACATGGCTTTGTGTGTAGGAAATCATGTCTCAGGAACTTGATTGAGTTTTTTCAAAAAGTAACAAAGAGGATTGATAAGGGCAGAGCAGTAGATGTGATCTATATGGACTTCAGTAAGGCATTCAACAAGATTCCCATGAGAGATTAGTTAGCAAGGTTAGATCTCATGGAATACAAGGAGAACTAGCCATTTTGATACAGAACTGGCTCAAAGGTAGAAGTCAGAGGATGGTGGTGTAGGGTTGTTTTTCAGAATGGAGGCCTGTGACCAATAGAGTGCCACAAGGATCGGTGCTGAGTCCACTACTTTTCGTCATTTATATAAATGGTTTGGATATGAACATAGAAGGTATAATTAGTAAGTTTGCAGATGACACCAAAATTGGAGGTGTAGTGAACAGTGAAGAAGGTTACCTCTTATTACAATGGATCTTGATCAGATGGGCCAATGGGCTAAGGAGTGAGAGATGGAGTTTAATTTAGATAAATAGGAGGTGCTGCATTTTGGGAAAGCAAATCTGAGCAGGATTTATACATTTAATGTAAGGTCCGAGGGAGTGATGCTGAACAAAGAGACCTTGGAGTGCAGGTTCATAGCTCCTTTAAAGTAGAGTCGCTGTTGATAGGCCAAACAGTGAACAGCCAAGGAATTCCTAGAGGCATGGCACTCATCTACAGATTCTATCAACAAACACATCAACCTGGACCCAATATACCGGCCACTGCAGCGGACAGTTGGAACTGACAACCGGAAGTGGCAGAGACAAACCACTATAAATGCCGGAGGAAACAACACAGAAGCGCTTCACAGGAGGATCCCAAGCACTGAGGATCTCACCTAGACAGGGGACGAAACGTCTGCAACAAAATTCCAAGCTCGGCGAACAGAGCCACAATAACAAGCACCCAAGCTACAAATCTTCTCACAATCTGTGAATATAAGCAACTCACATTTTGGTGTTTCATTTTGAGAATTTCTCACCAGGTGAATGAACACATTGAAGTCTAGTTTCATTCTTTTTCTCTGTTCAACCCAAAACCTGGCAATGTGTGTTGAATACTAGCATTCTCCTATTGTCACTGCAATGTCTCACTTGAATGACTGTCACACAACTGTTATATCATCATGGCTTGCCTGCTTCAAATATTCTGAAACCTTTTGGCTGATGTGCTTGTTGAACAACTATGAAACTCAAAGTTTTCCTTCTCAATTGAGGTTTCTCTGGTGCAGATACAGATAGATGATAGAACTCTTTCTGCCAGACATATTCTCTCTGAGTGGACACCATATTACCTATTTCCAATCTTTTTGAACTTTCATTAAATCCATCTTCTCACTCATCATCCATGCATTTCATCCCATGGTCTTTCCTTTTCAGAAGATCTTGGCACAGGCATTTTAACTTTGATTCTTCAATTACTATTTAATTTACATAAATCTTAATTTATGCACATTGGCACCAACGATATAGGTAGGAGGAGGGGTGGGAAGGTCATTCAGGAGCTCAGGGAGTTGGGCTGGAAGCTAAAAGCTAGGACAGACAGTCGTCATCTCTGGGTTGTTGCCTGTGCCACGTGACAGTGAGGCAAGGAATAGGGAGAGAGTGCAGTTGAACATGTGGCTGCAAGGATGGTATAGGAGGGAGGGCTTCAGGTATTTGGACAATTGGACTGCATTCTGGGGAAGGTGGGACCTGTACAAGCAGGATGGGTTGCACCTGAACCAGAAGGGCACCAATATCCTGGGAGGTAGGTTTGCTAGCACTCTTCGGGGGGGGGGGGGGTTTTAAACTAATTTGGAGGGGGATGGGATCCGGACTTGTAGTCCAGAAAGTAGGTTAGCTGTTTTTCAGGATGTCCAAGAATGTAGGGAGGCTGTGGAGAAGGTAGCACTGACAGGGAATACTTGCAGACACAGTGATGGGCTCAAGTGTGTATACTTCAATGCAAGGAGAATCGGTACATGGCGTGGATCTGTACTTGGGACTACGATGTTGTGGCCATCACGGAAACATGGATAGAAGAGGGACAGGAATGGTTGTTGGAGGTTCTTGGTTACAGATGTTTCAGTAAGATTAGAGGGATGGTAAAAAAGGAGGGGGGGGGGGTGTGGCGTTGCCAATTAGAAATGGTATAATGGCTGCAGAAAGGCAGTTCGAGGGGGATCTGCCTTTGGAAGTAGTATGGGCTGAAGTCAGAAATAGGAAAGGAGCAGCCACTTTCTTGGGTATTTACTATAGGCCCCCCAATAGCAACAGAGATGTGGAGAAACAGATTGGGAAACAGATTTTGGAAAGGTGCAGAAGCCACAGGGTAGTAGTCATGGGCAATTTCAACTTCCCAAATATTGATTGGAAGCTCTTTAGATCAAATAAATTGGACAGGGTGGTGTTTGTGCAGTGTGTCCTGAAAGCTTTTCTAACTCAGTATGTAGATTGTCCAACCAAAGGGGAGGCCATTTTGGATTTGGTACTCGTAACGAACCGGGATAAGTGATGGGCTTGTTAGTGGGTGAGCATTTTGGTGATGGTGACCACAATTCTGTGACTTTCACCTTGGTTATGGAGAGAGATAGGTGCGTGCAACAGGGTAGGTTTTACAATTGGGGGAAGGGTAAATACGATGCTGCAAGACAGGATCTGAGGAGCATAAATTGGGAGCATAGGCTGTCAGGGAAGGATGTTGTTGAAATGTGGAACTTTTTCAAGGAACAGATATGGCATGTCCTTGATATGTATGTACCTGTCAGGCAGGAAAGAGATGGTCGTGTGAGGGAACCTTGGTTGATGAGGGAAGTTGAATGTCTTGTAAGGAGGAAGAAGGAGGCTTCCATAAGTTGAGGAAACAAGGTTCAGACAGAGTGTTGGAGGGATACAGGATAGCCAGGAGGGAGCTGAAGAAAGGGATTAGGAGAGCTAAGAGAGGGCATGAAAAAACTTTGGCGGGTAGGATCAAGGATAACCCCAAGGCCTTTTATGCGTATGTGAGAAACATGAGAATGACGAGAACGAGGGTAGGTCTGATCAAGGACAGTAGTGGGAGACTGTGTATTGAGTCGGAAGAGATAGGAGAGGTCTTGAATGAGTACTTTTCTTCAGTATTTACAAATGAGAGGGACCGTATTGTTGAAGAGGAGAGTATGAAACGGACTGGTAAGTTAGAGGAGATACTTGTTAGGAAGGAAGATGTGTTGGGCATTTTGAAAAACTTGAGGATAGACAAGTCTCCTGGGCCTGACGGGATATATCCTAGGATTATGTGGGAAGCAAGAGAGGAAATTGCAGAACCGTTGGCAATGATCCTTTCATCTTCACTGTCAATGGGGGTGGTGCCAGAGGACTGGAGAGTGGCGAATGTTGTGCCCCTGTTCAAAAAAGGGAATAGGAATAACCCCAGGAATTACAGACCAGTTAGTCTTACTTCGGTGGTAGGCAAAGTAATGGAAAGGGTACTGAGGGATAGGATTTATGAGTATCTGGAAAGACACTGCTTGATTAGGGACAGTCAGCACGGATTTGTGAGGGGTAGGTCTTGCCTTGCAAGTCTTATTGAATTCTTTGAGGAGGTGACCAAGCATGTGGATGAGGGTAGAGCAGTGGATGTAGTGTACATAGATTTTAGTAAGGCATTTGATAAGGTTCCCCATGGTAGGCTTATGTGGAAAGTCAGGAGGAATGGGATAGTGGGAAGTTTGGCCAGTTGGATAGAGAACTGGCTAACCGGTCGAAGTCAGAGAGTGGTGGTAGATGGTAAATATTCAGCCTGGAGCCCAGTTACAAGTGGAGTTCTGCAGGGATCAGTTCTGGGTCCTCTGCTGTTTGTAATTTTTATTAATGACTTGGAAGAGGGAGTCGAAGGATGGATCAGTAAATTTGCAAATGATATGAAGATTGGTGGAGTTGTGGATAGTGATGAGGGCTGTTGTCAGTTGTAAAGGGACTTAGATATGATGCAGACCTGTGTTGAGGAGTGGCAGATGGAGTTCAACCCTGTCAAGTGTGAAGTTATACTTTGGAAGGACAAATAAGAATGCGGAATACAGGGTTAATAGTAGGGTTCTTAGTAAGGTGAAGGAGCAGAGGGATCTTGGGGTCTATGTTCATATATCTTTGAAAGTTGCCACTCAGGTGGATAGAGCTTGTAAGAAGGCTGATGGTGTATTAGCGTTCATTAGCAGAGGGATTGAATTCAAGAGTTGTGAGGTGATGTTGCAGCTGTATAGGACCTTGGTAAGGCCGCATTTGGAGTACTGTGTGCAGTTCTGGTCGCCTCATTTTAGGAAGGATGTGGAAGCTTTGGAGAGGGTGCAGAGGACATTTACCAGGATGTTGCCTGGAATGGAGATTAGGTCGTACGAGGATAGGTTGAGAGTGCTAGGCCTTTTCTCATTGGAACGGAGAAGGATGAAGGGTGACTTAATTGAGGTTTATAAGAAGATCAGGGGAATAGATAGAGTAGACAGTCAGAGACTTTTTCCCCAGGTACAACAGAGTGTTACAAGGGGACATAAATTTAAGGTGAAGGATGGAAAATATAGGGGGATGTCAGGGGTAGGTTCTTTACCCAGAGAGAGGTGGGGGCATGGAATGCACTGCCTGTGGGAGCGGCAGAGTCAGAATCATTGGTGACCTTTAAGCGGCAATTGGATAGGTACATGGATAGGTGCTTAAGCTAGGACAAATGTTCAGCACAACATCGTGGGCCGAAGGGCCTGTTCTGTGCTGTATTGTTCTATGTTCAATATTCTATGTTAATCTCATTCTCTCAAAAAATTATGGTTTACATGTCATTCCATTTATTTTGCCTTCATTGAACATAATTATCAAATTTCCACAGTGAGTTCTCCCAATATGTTGCTGTAACTTCCTTCAGAGTTTAGTAGAAATTCCATTTCCATTGCTGCTAGATTGAAGTTATGGGAGTCAAATGGGACAACCCAAGAGAAATTCACAGTGGAATGTTAACTTGGTACTAAATGTCAGATGTGTCCATTCCATTTGGCAAATTGTTTAACCTGCATGATAAATTTTCGTGTTTCCCGGTTTACCATTTGCGTTAAATTTCAGTGTAAGCCAAAATTCATTTTCGGACTGAATAAATCCTCACACCATTAGCAGGGACAGTTGCCTATTTGAGGAAATATATGTGAGGAAAAGAAACATGAGGTTCAATTGTGATGGTTCCCTCTTAGAAAACATTAAATGTGCCAACTATTTCAGACAGTTCAATGAGTATTTAGCAATTTAAAAGATTGCATTGATTATAGCTGAAGCCAGCGTTTTAAACTATGTCAGTCAGCGATTCAGACCACACTAAAATGCTAATACCCTAGAGTTGAGATTCTACATGCAACTGTTAGCAAGTAGGAGATGCAGTTGCTTAATGTGCCTTTCTGTTTTTTTTAATGTTTACTTTTAGTTTGGTTTTACCATATGCTGTGTATAGCAGGCAAATTGTATTGACACCAAAGCACTTCCTGGTGCCAACTGTAATTTCAGATGATTAACTTTATTTGCAACCTAAATAGCCTCTGCTGACAAAAACAAAAAACATAGTTTCCCTTTTTGTTTTAATGAAATGAATAATGTAGTATATTTGCACTGATTTAAACTTTTGGAAGTCTCCAAGTACAAAATCTTGTCATGTCCAGGAAATATGCATCTATTCTGCGTCAGTGAGATGCCAAAGAAAAGTAATACAATAAATAATTGATCAGTAATCTGTGTTTAGAAGCATTGACTAAAAAAAGTTTAGATTAATGCAGCAATAAAAACTACCTGCTTTTTCTGAAATGCTGTGATTGGACCTTCACCTGAACTATTGATACAGTCAGCAGCACCTCAGTTTAACATCTCCTGAAAAGTAGAGGCCTCTGCCTTCCCACTTCTGACAAAAGTAATAATATATTGTCCCTGGGACCACTGCCCCTTTCTTAATCATTACATTCTATTGATTTTAAGTTTAACACTTGCCATATTCAACTTCAATGTTTATTTTCCAATTGGCAGTATACTGTATTCTCCAGTGGAGAGCAACACTTACTTTATGATTCAGATTATGGTGTTTTGTGACAAATCATTATTGTATGTCAATGTATGTGGTTATTACTGATCCATCTATTTGCTTGAGTAGCATCCATTGAGTAGAAACTGAAGGATATCTTATTCACACATATGATCAATTTGTCAGTGTTAAGTATGTTTTTTTACAATATGTGGTTTTTGTGCTGAACCCTGACACTTGTACAGATTGATTTTAATTCCAAGTTTTTAATCCCATGATTTGGGTTTGTATACAACATGGATACCTGAGATAGACAACTGAGCATTAATAAGTAAATTTAAGGTAGTTTATTAAGAAACAACATTTTAGCTTTGATCCATAAGTAAAATAGGCAGGAAAAGTATATAAAGCATGAATTGAGAAGAATTTCTTGATCCCAGAGGATGACTAAACATTTGGTATAATGTGTGTTGATCCCAGTCACTGATGATGCCCCATTCTGCTCTCTAGTCAAAGCAATAGTGAACTCTTCCACCCATCGATCTTCTTCCAACTTGCCGAGCCGACCTTCTATCTGAAGAAGGCAGTAGCCTGAGAAAGACTGACCTCTGTCTCCAAACACTCATTAATATACTTATTTATGGGGCCTGGTAGTGTACCTGATCAATCACTTGTTTAGACTTTTCTAATGAAAATAGAACAGGTTCAAGATCATCTCCCTTTCCTGTCCATTGCTTGAGTTTGGGAGCATGTTTAGTCTATCTTCTGTTGAGGGCAATTTGTTGACTCTTATGAGATGTTATTTGGATAAAAAAACTACACAAGGCACTATCCAATTCACTTGGGAATGTCAACATGAAATCCTGAACTATGGCATCTCAACATTTTCGTTTCTTGACAGGAGTGTTTATGTCTTTCTCCAGAAAAAGAAAGCAAACTGCTGAGGTGGCCTCATGCCTTTTTACATTTTGCCCCCTCAGTCAGAGATACTAAGCTCCCGGTGTTGCTGTATTACCTTGCCTTTAGCACAAACTAAATGCCAGGAAACTTGTCATGGTGGTCAGCACTACTCAGTCAATTCAAGGGTGATAGCTCAGGGGGGTCCTGTTATAGCAAGTCAAGGGCAGCCTCTGCTAGCAATCCAGGAGATCAGACAAAGTCAGTCAGTTGCTCAGGCTGGTCAGAATCAGGGCTCTTTGTGCCTTATTGTGGCCTGTTTTACTCCTGGAAGAGAGACAGACATGGGATATAAAGGGAAATAAAGATGGGTGGCACAGCTGCTATTTTTGGTGGAGGTGAATGTGTAGGCAGGGCAGAGGGCATAGGGGGATTATTGGATTTGAGTGTGTGGTATTAGGGAAGATGTTGCGAGCAATCCTGAGAATGTTAGAGCATGAACCATGATGGAAGCAGAGATAAAGTGAGTGTGAAGTCTCAGAGACAAGATGGTGGCATTTACATTGATGAAGTGGAGAAGGCCATTCCCTCATTGCTGTGCATTCCTTCAGATGGATAAGACTGCACTGACCCAGGTGACAGCCTCAGACCAGGTTGGGATTGTTGTAGCTTCCCCTGTCAATCCTGGAGTAAGTGGACATCCCAGCTCTGCACCACCCCATTCAGCAAGACCTCTAGGTCCTTCCTTTCAAAGCAGGGCATCAATTTTCCCTTTTTGCCATGTCTGGAGCTGATATCTTGAACTGTGTAGGACAGCCCCAGATTAATGACTTTTGTCCATCTGCAGAACAGCCTTTTAAAGATGGTACTGTCACTAAGGATGCCAGTGGCAAGTTATTTCAGATGTGGAAGTGATTAGAATGGAGGTAGAATCAAGAGGGAGAGGTGTCATTTGGAAGGGTAGGTAGTTCTTGCCATGAGTCTGGCAAGGTGCAGTGGGAAACTTGCAAGGCCTCACAAACAGAAACCTTTTCTGAAACTTGACAAAATTGACAACCAAACAAAGTAATGTTCAGCCCATGATTACTGCTGCTGAGAAATAATCTATGTGTAATAATTAAAATTAAATTTAACTTCTGGTGCATTTTCAAGGCAATAATCCAATGTGGTTTGATAGTTGCTGACATAGACTCTTATAAGGAAGTGATACAATCACTTTTGACTGGGAAGAGCAGATAAGAATGAAATTCTTAGTTTAAAATTTAATTAACTATTTTAAGCTCATAACAGTTTTTTAAAAAAATTCTTGGTTAGGAAATAATTATCTCTCTTTCTAAATGTATAGTAATTTATAATTGTTTTCGCTGTAGTCAATTTGCCCCTTATCACTGCCATGGTTCATATGTATCTAGAAAAGATCAAGAGATACGATATTGAAACGCAGATCAATTCCAATCAAGGATTTAAAGGCCCAGAATATAACGAGCCTCAAAAAATTTGACAAGCCTGAAAACCGTGAGGCACTGGAGGCATTGTCTGCTTTATGACTGATCTTCCTGCCAAAATCACAGACTCAAAAAGAAATTTGACCTTGTGGTGTGAGTGATCAGTCTTGATGAAAATTGATTGTCATATGCACACATCTCGTTCTGCAGGAAAAATCCAACAATTCAATGGAGGAAGTCTCAGGAGTGTTCAGGAAGATGAGAACACTGAAGAGCATCTGTCATCTCCAGGAGAAGAGTCACCAGGAACTGCAATGAACCCAGAATGTTGGAATCAGGTGTCCTTTCATTAGATGGTATACATCACATCCAAAACAGAGGAAATTCTCTTGATTTATAGTGACATATAACCAATAAACAAAAATTTCCCCTGTGAGTATTACAGTACAAAAGAAAACAATATTTTTGTTTCATGGCTTGAAGGCATTGCCAATCTTAAAAAAAATGATCAAGTGTTTCCCCCTTGGCTGCATCCAGTAATGATAAGTTATTGCACAATACATGTATTGCAAGGACAGATGACACACACAATATAAGTGAGATGTTTGAACGGTTGAGTTTATATTGTGCATTAGCCTTGCTATTAGAAACCTTATTACACATTTTGTGTTTCATTTTGAAAAGAGACAAGAGTTATTATAATATTAACTTTGTCCTTTTGATAGTTATTTTAAATGCAACATTTTTTTGTATGCAGCACTCATATTTGTGTTTTGTTCATTGAATTTTATAAGTCATAGTCACTTGGCAGTTCAGGTTTCTTACTGCTTGGTATTATGAACATATTAAATGGGAAAAATAGGTCAGAAATTAATTTGTCCATGTGTGAGCCTAAAGCCCAATATTATATTATGTGACAACAACAATGTTTTGTCATTCAACACCAATTACTCCATCAAGTGTCATGTAGAGGTGTGGGCGCATTAGTTAATTTAAAATCATTATCGTCTCTAGATAACAGGATGAAAATCTTAACTGTCATAAAGCATTGAATGTCACTAGCATGTTACAAATCCTATAAGCCTGCATGGTTCATTATAGAAGTTTTTCCAAGTTATGTTTCAAATAATTAAAATCATTTTCCCTTCTGTAATTTTCAGAACAAGCTATTCAAAGATATTTTTTTCAAATGAGACTAGTTTCAACTCTGAAGAACAATGATACAAAATAGCATCATTAACACTTAATTTTAGCATGTTTCCTTACAAGGCTACCACTTTGAAGGAACAGGTAATTAAATAACTCAAGTCCCTGGTCAGCTTTCTGCTCCTCCGAATAGCCATGTCACAGTCCTAGTTTTTGCCAGTGGGCAGAGTATCCCTGCAGTGGTGAAAATGTTGGAGGAGTCGGGAATCTCAATTCTCAATTTGAACCTGCCATCTCTCAGTTTTGTGGGGCTGTCAATGGAGATGAGCCATAGTTCATGTATGTGCAGTTTCCAGAGGCAGCTAGCCATTGAAATGATAAGCTACCTCCACTGAAAGTGAATTTTGGAGACACTGGTGTCTCGAACATGGACCTGCGGAGACAGAAATTCTTCTACCTCGGCAGGTTGAACCAGGGAACAAATTCTGGAGCCCAAGAGTTACATTAATAAGATCTGGAAACTGCTAGCAATTAAATTGTGGCATAGAACATTAACTTCAAAGGAGAGAAATGTACTGTTCTTTGCCACCTGTAACATATCTGTACATTGTTACAATATTTCATTGTTCCTGGTGCTTGTTTTGGCTACTTAGTCATCAAAGTGTGACATTAACTTAATCAAAATCACAAAAGTGCTAATATCAACAGACAAATTACATGTCCATCAATCTCAATAGACTTTTTCTCTATCAATATACAATACAATTAATGACATTAACAATAAATTATTTTGTTTTGTAACTGATGATTGTAAAAGTATATATCTATAAATACATTTTAATTGCATAACATGGAGAGATCACTTCTTTACTTCAGTTCTGAGGAAGATTCACTGGACTCAAAATATTAACTCTGCTTTCTTCCCACAGATGCTGCCAGGCCTGGTGAGTTTCTCCAGCAATGTCTGTTTTTGTTTCAGATCTCCAGTTTCTGCATTTCTTTGTTTATTCACTTCTTTACTTGTTTGTTTGGACTTTGTTCCATACAAATTGACTGTTACAGTTACGTAAATTATAATAGTGACTATTTTCTCCAAAAAGCCGTGGGATTCTTTGAAGCCAATAAAGCAGCTATATCATTTTATAAGAAGTTACGGTGCTCACTCACATATCATAAAGTATATAACTTTGCTGTGATTTTCATCATGAATTAACTTTTAATTACAAGTTGCTATCAAAGTGATATAGCAACTTCAGGAGAGAAGCAAGTCTGCAGTTAAATCTCAACATTCAGAATTTGTTCTTTGAGTTGTGCTGCCCTGACATTAGTTTTATTAAAGAGGCATCTTGCCTGAGGCTTCTCGGATTCTTTGGGGCTTGTTCTTTCAGAGTTTGCCCATTAAACTTGCCACAGTAAAGAAATTCTTCTCCACAAGCCTAAGCATCCTTCAAAAATATGACAAATGTTAGTTACTAATGACCAACCTTCCGGGTACCAAAAATGAACTATTACAACTGTCGAGTCTCAGACCTTCAGGTTTTTACATTTTTAGAGACAATTTAAAAATTCAAGTCTTAACAAAAAAACTCTTCATTCTCTTTCTGTCTTATTTTCCTCTCCATTACCTCTTTTTTCTCTCTCTTTGTTTCTCCTTTGTGTTTTTGATTTGACTTTGAATTCCCTGTCCTTCTAAGTCCTTCCTATGCTTAATTCCTAATTCTGAAATTTTGTTGTTAACTTCGCTTCCTTTGTCCACTCCAGTCCCAAATGCTGTTCCTTGCTGTAACATTATCAACTCATATTTCCAGTAACTTTGATGGCAAATATGTTTTAAACTGAAGGATGCAGAAGCCAGTCTATTTAATGCCGTGCTACTGGGTCATATTCTGATCTTCGTCTTGCCGCTACTTTGCAAATTACATTTCAGGATCCATTCCACTGAAATCTTGTAAGTGCTTTCCTATAAACTGGAAGAAAATTGGAGTTTTTTGGCACCCATTAAAAAAAAGCCTAACTGCTTTTAGACAAGTTTTTCTGAAAAGAAACCCTGAAAATCAAATCACATCTTTAAACAAAAGCCAAAACATAGTTGGTATAGTGGTGTCTCTGCTGTACCTGCCCACATCCTTCTGTGAGTGACCCAAACCATTTTTGGAAAATTAATTTTAATAAACCAATTATTTAAGTACAATTGTTTGATTTTGGCTATTAAATGCATGAATCTATGCTTAGTGATAATTCTATCATCTTCAAAATTACTTTACAAATGGTATTTTTAAAAATGAGTACTGGTTTCAAAGCAAGTAAGTTGGGAATAATGAAAAACGTCATTGAAATTTGAGAACAACTGGCTATCTGCTGGTATTTTTTGACTGATAGGTAAACATAGGGAGACTTTGCACCTAGTGATGGAACTTCCTGAATGGAAGGAAAGATCACAATGTCATAGAATTAATTCTACCTGAAGCCTATGATCTACTAACACTTCCTAACACTAGGCCTTGCATTAAACACTTTACTCTCCAGTATTTTAATGCTGAATCTTCTCTTCATGTGTTGTATCATGAAGTGGATTAGAGATATGTATGAAACTTGTGGTAGTTCCATTTGTTTTGGGTGTGGGAGCTACATTATCAAACATAGATTAAGCACAAAGAGATTTTTTTGTGCTGTACTCCTGCACTGTAGAAAATCTGTATCCTAGGAATTAGAGTATAGGCAAGAAAAAGATCTTGGATTTATATTACCTAAATATAAAATATAGCTGCTTAAAATGATTTCTACATCACAAAATATGGCAGCTGTTGACACTTAGTAATATTCCACAATCTGAACTGAAATGAATTACTATTTAACTTATTTTGACAGTGAGGACACCAGGAGAGTGACTTGCCCTTTTTCAGATGATGCCATGGGTTCTTTAACACCTGCTTAGACATAGGGCTTTGGTTTAATTTTTTTTCCAAATTATAATTGAGATAAATTAACATTGATGCTACTAAAATAGCAGACAGAGGAATATAATTAAAATGTTTTAAGTGTTTGTATGCTGGTTTCATAAAACAGCAACTTAGATGCTTCAATTATGATACTTAATGCAAAAAGATAACACATTTAATTGTACACAATGATAAAAATTAATTGACATTACCAAGATCTCAGTACTAAATGGCCATATGTTCTACTCAGTACATTATCATTCATTCCCAGATACATTTGTGAACTTGATCCCTGTTGATTCATGAAATCACATGACCAAAGTCACGTCTGCACACATTATGTCAGTTCCACAACAACATGAAGGCACAGAACAAACCATTATCTGGTGTGAAATTTCACAGAAGGATGGAAGATTGTTACCAAGCCATTCTGAATCATGAACAGAAACTGGTTTATAAAGTGGGAAGAATTTTAAAGTGTTATCTATCGGGTATGAAAATGCAAGTCAACAAGTGAGAAACATATTACCTCAGAGTCACTGCACAATGAACCATCAGAAAATTGGGAACTGAGACTTTGAAAGTTGGAGAGGGGAAGAGGAGGATTCTTAATCCATTGTACAGATCCTTAATCATGTTGAGGAAAGTCGATGCATAATTCAATTCAGTTTGTTCCTAAAAAGCGAATGTAGTGAAATATAATTAAAACTGATACATTAAAACTGATTTTTACCATTCTGTTTAAAGCTGATTGGAGACACTGATCATGTAAGAATGTCTGTGTGCCAATTTATACAATATGACAGGATGGGGGGGTGAGGGGGTGGGGGAGGGTTGAGAATTTTCCAGATGAGAATAGCAGGTGGGTGAACTGACTTGCATGAGTGGCAAAAGTCAGATTCACACTGTCAAGGTTAAGTTTCAGGTGACAGGTCACATATGCAAGTGAGAAGCCCTTCCACGCATTACCAAAACTTACTGGAAACAATATATGGTCTTGTAGAAGGGGCCAAACAATGTCAGGATGCAAGTGACCCTTTTGGAGTGGGGTAAAGTTCAGAGAGATAGTGGCACCTTCATGTTGAGGTGCCCCGGGAGATGTTTGGGTCCTCTATATTGATATTAATTGCTCATGGACTAAGAAGGGGAGGATGGAGAGTCACAGGAACAACAGGCGATGGCAAACAGGGTGAGCATGGAACAGAATACCAGGTGTTGAGGTCACAGGAGGGCAGGATATTCAAAAGGTTCAATGAACAATCTGAATCTTGCTGATAGTGTCAAGACTGTATCAAAGTGGAAGTGGCTGCAGCAGAAGTGGAAGGATTTTGTTTGTGGCAGTGTGAAGTTATGTTTCAAGGGCACAGTGTCCTTGAGAAATGGAACAGTTTTTTGGAAAAAGGAGCCAGCTTTGTGGCACTCCCTGCTTAAAAAAAACCCATCAATATCAAAAGGTGGCTTCATTTTTAAAAGCCCTTCAAAAACAAACTGGTTAGTAGCCTAAAATACACATATACACTATACTGAGTATAAATATGCAAACCTGCACAACTACATGCAAATTCAGGCCACAGGACTCACACCACCAAGTGCCTCCATATCTCAATCAAGTCTCGATAACGCATCGGCAATCAGTTTTCGGGACCTGCCACATACACAATTGTCAAATTGAATGGCTGCAAGAACAAGCTCCATCTAAACAGTCTGGCATTCTTGTCGTTAAATTTTTCCCCAAATGCCAATGGGTTATGATCAGTGTATACAATTGTCTCAGATGCATTGCTGGTAATATAGACGCTGAAATGTTGTAATGTCAACACTGAGCTCAAAGTCTCTTTCTCCACTGTTGAGAATTTCTTTTGATGAGCATTCAATTTTCTAGAAATATACCCGATGGGTCTTTCTATTCCTCATCATCCTCCTGCAGGAGCACTGCACTGACACCCACATCACTGGCCTCAATAGCCACCTTGAAAGGCTTTGTGTAATCCAGTGTGACTAATAGTAGGGTAGTGGTCAACACAGTTTTTAGGCTGTCAAATGCCTTTTGACAGGCCGTGTCCACTGAAACTTCTTGCCCCATTTTCACAATTCAGTGAGTGAAGCAGCCACACTGCTAAAATTCAGCACAAACTTTCGGTAAAATCCACACAACCCCAGGAACCATAGCACTGCTTTTTTCATCGATGGTGTGGGAAATTCCCCAATTACTTTTGTTTTTGCATCCTATAGGGCCATTTGTCCGTGTCCAATAACATGGCCCAGGAAGGTGACTTGGGATTTGGCAAATTCCTTTGAGCTGGGTTTACCACCAAGCCTGCCTTCCAAAGTCGATCGAACAAGTCCGATAAATACTGTAACTGTTTCTTCCATGAGTGACTAAAAACCATCAAGTCATCAAATGTAAACAATGCAATTGGGTAACCCGGCATTGACCCTATTAGTCAGTTTCTGAAATGTGGCTGGAGCATTTTTTCATACCAAATGGTTTGACTTTGAACTGATATGGTCCATTTGGCATTTTGAAAGTCAAAATTGCCTTTGCTCTCTGGCAGAAGTACTTGCCAGTAGCCTCTGAGCAAGTCCATCTTAGAAATGTAAGTTGTTTGTCCCTTTTATTCGACAGAGTCCTCCAACTATGGAATTGGATTTGCATCGGTCTTTGTTACACCGTTGACTTTGCAAGAGTCCAAACATAAATGTTGGGTACCACCTGGCTTTGGCACCATGACTATGGGTGAGCTCCAGTCACTATAACTCACTTTGATTATGCCATCTTGGAGCATGTACTTTATCTCCTTCTCAACCTGTACCAACTTTAGAGGGTTATGCCTATAAGGATGTTGCTTAATTGGAACAGCATATCCTGTTTCTACATCATACACAATTAGGTTATTTCCCATTTATTTCTGCATATCTCCCCATGTGATAGTAATAACTCTTTCAAGCCATTTCGATTTTCCTGTGGAAGGTAACTCAATAGTTTATCCCATTTTTTGATATCTTCCTCGTTCTCCAATTTGATTTGAGGAATGTCCAATTCAGAATCGTCTGAACTTGGTTCTTCCTTATAATCATTAACACCTTCTCCTCTGGCTTTCCTTCCCTATCAAAATACTTTTTGAGCAGATTCACATGACACTCTCTGTGAGATTTCTTCCTGTATGGAGTCCTTATCAAGTAGTTCACCTCACTCAATTTCCTCTCAATTTGATAAGATTCACTAAACCTTGCTTTTAAAGGCTCACCTGTTACTGGAAATAACATCAACACCTTATGACCAATTGCAAAATTGCGAATTTGTGATTTCTTATCTGCTCTCTGTTTCATTGTATGCTATGATACTTTTAAATGCTGTCTAGCCAGCTCTTCAGCGATATTTAATTGTTCACTAAAATTTGACACATAGTTCAAATGGGTGGTCTCTGAATTCTGATTTATTAATTTCTCCTTAATCAATTGTAATGATCCTCTTACTTTTTGCCCAAAAATTAATTCAAATGGATTGAATATGGTCGATTCATTCAATGCATCTCTGAGCGCAAAAAGTACAAATGGAACTCCCTTATCCCAATCATCTGGATAATCTTGACCATAAGCCCTCAACATGGTCTTTAGTGTTTGATGCCATTTCTCTAGCGCTCCCTGCAAGTCGGGATTGTACGCAGTAGATTTGAATAATTTGAATGTTAAGTTTGTTCCTTGATTTGACTGGATCTCTATTGCTAGTTCATATTGAGTGAAAAATGTTAGTAATTTTTCTACAACACTTTTAGCTGTGATGTTGCATAATGGGATTGCCTCTCATCATCTAGTCGACACATCCATTATTGTTAATAAATACTATTCCCACTTTTTGTTTGTGGTAGGGGACCTATGCAATCAATGAATACTCTTGTGAAAGGTTCCTCAAATGCTGGAATAGGTATTAAAGGTGAAGGTTTTATTACTGCCTGTGGTTTTTTGATTTGCTGACATGTGTGACACATCTGGCAAAATTCAACTACATCCTTGTGTAGTCCAGGCCAGTAAAAATGTCTTTGTATTTTAGCCTGTTTTCTTCACCCCGAAATGACCTCCAAGTGGTCAGTCATGTGTGACTCACAGCACCTCTTTTCTATACCCTACTGTCAAAACAATTTGATGAATCTCTGCCCATTTCTCATCTGTTTGAATGTGTGCTGGTTTCCAACAAATTAAGACATAATTTGTTAAGTAACAACACACAGAAAGGCACTTACTCACCTTCTCTGTATATGCCTTTTTATATAACTGTTGTAACTTCTCATCTTTCTGCTGTAACTCAATCAGTTTAGCAGAGCTAAAAGTACTTTCATGTTTCCTAATTGTTCCTGCTCTATCCCACTTATCTGATCAAAAAAAGCCTCGGATAAAGCTATGTCAGCTTCCTTGACTGTGCTTTTTGATCTCTCCTGCTTCAGCTTGTGCCTCTGTGATCTTGTGACCACACAATCTGGGAAAATTCTTGGATAAGCATCCTTCATTTCTTCAATTGCCTGCGTCTCCACTGGCTTTTAACTCAAGTAGGCAGCACATCTACCGGTGAATCAGCTATATCATTTGCAAGGACAAATTGTATTCCTGGAGCTGAGAGTTTGTTCAGTACACCTACCACAAATTTTCCACTCTGCTGTGGACTTTCAAGCCTCACTTTGCATAATTGAGTCCTTTTTGTCTCACCATGAATTCCTATTACCGGAACCTTTTCTGGCAATAGTCCCTCAGGAGTACATATCTCCTCATCCTTCAGCATTACAGACTGAGAGGATCCTTCATATTATAACCTCTTTACCTGCTACTCCCGGCCTATGTGAATAAACTCTACCTACGTATTTTTTTTAAGCAGATCTGGCACCTCCTCCTTAATCAACCACTGATTATCTTGTACACTCTGAGGCAGTTGTCTAACTTCCCTTGTGTTTTTTCTTACTGGTCCAACAAAACTCCCAGGCTCATCCAGTTTTCCTACATTTGACTTTCTCCTAGCTCACCAACACTGTGATTTCATGTGGCCTACTTTATTACAATGAAATCACTGGAGCTTTTTAACTTCTTTGTCCCCCTCAAGGGTTTCTTTTTTACCTTGTGATAAGTTATCCTTTTGATCTTCACTGAGATCTACCTCTCCCTTTCCACGTGAGGATTTCTCTTTGCCCCAGTTTCTATCCCTGATGGACAGAAATTGATTCTGGAAGCCAAACCGTGTTTTAAGGACCAGCTCATAATCATCAGCTAATTCAGCTGCTAACCTTGCCACTTTAACTCTCTGCTCTTCCACATGAGTTTGCACTACTTCAGGGAGTGATTTTTTGAATTCATCCAAAATAATTGCCTCGTTAAGGGCATCATAGGTTTCCTCAATTTTTATAGCATTTATTCATCTATCAAAATTACTCTATTTGATCCTTTCAAATTCAATGTAGGTTTGACATGGGTCCCTCCTTAGATTCTTGAAGCATTGTCTATAGCTTCTGGTATAAGCTCACAGCACTTAAAATGGCTTTTTTCACCTCCTTATACTCCCCAGATACCTCCTCTGACAGTGATGCGAATACCTCACTAGCTCTACCTACAAGTTTCGTTTGGAACAACAAAACCCACATTGCCACTAGCCACTGCATTTGTTTATCCAACTTTTCAAATGAGATGAAAAAGATGTCCATATTCTTCTCATAAAATTAGGTAATGCTTGAACATACTTAAACAGTTTCTCACTGGGCTTCTGATGACCAGAGGCTTCTCATCCTCACTCTCTTCCTCACTAAGCCTACCCTCAACTTTTATCTCAAGCCTTTTAAGATGACTTTCCTTTATAAATGTCATTTTCTGAAGTTCAAACACTCTCTTTTTCTCTCTGTTCTGCTGCTCTCTCTTTTTCTTCTACTTTTAATCATAATTCAAATTGTTTCATTTCTGCTGCCCTTTCCTTATCTCTTGCCTCTAACTCAAGCTGCTTCATTTGTAATTGAATTCTTACCATCACTATAGATTCTGATGGTTTCTCCAGCAAGTTTAAATGCTGAGCTACTGCTGTAATAATCTCTCCTTTCCTCACAGAAGCAGGCCGTTCCAATTCCAGCTTCTCTGCTAATTCCTGCAGTTTGGTCTTATTCACCTTTTGCAAAACTTCCAAAATCACCACATCCACTTCCAGAAAACTTTTGGCGACTGAAAGCTATTATTGTCCCAAACTTTGTCTACCCAACCAAACCAACAATCGAAGTAAAGACACTAGCACCTACCATTAGCAGTTTAAAATTCCACAAAGAGCCCCCAACCTGTTATGGACTAGGCCAGACCACTCAAAGCATTCTTGAGCAGGCAGCCCAGCCCATAACATTGCAACTTGTTTCGGTAAGTGGATAGTGAAAATTACCCAGAGTAAGTTAGTGAGGTTGACTACCAGGTTTTAAAACAGACAGAAATGTATTCACAAAATTACACAATGAAACAAAAAGAGCAGAATAAAGAACCCCTTCAGAACTCAGTCAATTCAAACTAGACTTAATTATGCTGTTTTGAATATACACAACAGTCCCACTAAGCAAACCCCCTTAAAAACAGTACAAATAGGCACATGCTTGCAGGTTGAAGTTCGTAAGGGCAGAAGGAGAGAGAGAGTTTGTTTCTACATAGCTCACAGTTGAATTCTTAACTATTTCTGCACTGAACTATTCAGCTAGAGGGCTGAGCACTCCCCTTTCATTATACAGATCACTTCTAAAACCTGACCACTTGTCCTGAAGTCTCATCTGTTTACACATAAACAAAAGGCCTCTTAATACCCTGTAAGCTCGATACCAAACCAGTCTAATTGGAACCAGGAGCTGGTTTATGATCCCTCTGAGAAAAACCAAGGACACAATGTCCTTGAGAAAAGGAACAGCTTTTAGAAAAAAGGGACCAGCTTTGTGACACCATGAAGATACCAAAAGGGGAAATAACACAGCAGCAAACATTAAAACAGTAAACGTGAAGATATATTTCTATAAAAAGCTCCTATGATAACAAGATACCCTCAGAAGGATTTCCTCTTCCTTAACCTACAACTACATCTCGGTTTATAGCCAGCAGCTACAAGTGGGGTGCAGGGAGCCTGCTGAGTCAAACACCCTGCTGAAGTGTTTGACAGGAGTCCTTTAAGCTGGCCAGAGTCACTTATACTGACGTAGATGTACCCTCCTCAGCCTGATTTGCTGCAGACAGTGGGCTCTCTGGCAGAGGGGAGGTGAAAGGGAAGAGCACCTTTAGAGTGGCTGAGATTAAGCACCTGGGTTCTCTGTCTGGCACTGCTACTCCCCATGGGTGCCTGTTGGCACCTGGGCACCTCAAGTGAGTTTGAGGATCCTTGTCCCAACATCGTATTTGAAGTTTAAGCACCTTCAGCTCAGAGGTTAAGCTTGAGGCTGAACTACAGACACAGTGATGAATCAGCGAGGGGAAAATTTACCTGGATTCTTTGCTTTTTCAGCAGTCACACCCCTTAGGCTATGGCCAGTATCCAAAGGCAGGAGGGCACGATTGTGAGTCAGGAAGGTAAGGGGACACAGAGGGCAGGAGTGCAGGCATGTCAGCCTCGGCAATTGTCCGTGAAATTTGAAATTCTGTCAGCCTGTTTGAAAGGCAGTTAAAGCTGCAGGATGGATATGCAAACTGACCATTACACTGAGATAGCTCACCATTCAAGTGACAGGAAATATAAGGAATGCAGTGGTAGTAGGGGATAGTGTAGAGAATGGAATTGACACTGTTTTCTGCAACAAAGGCTAACAGTAAAGACAGCTGTATTTCCTGCTCAGTGCCAAGATTTGGAAGAACAGCTCTCAGCCTCGAAAAGGACTTGTAAGGTAAGGGGAAGGATACAACAGTCTAGGCGGATGAACGCATGGCTCAAAAACTGGTTGAGGAGAAGTGGGTTCTGCTTTGAGGGGCATTGACAATAGGATTGGAGAAAGTGTGGCTTTACTTTTGGGGTAGTCTACACCTGAAACCTGTGAACCACATATCTGGGAAAGTAAAGAAAGTTTAGAAAAACAAGGGATTAAATGTGGAAAGATTAGAGTGGAGACAGTAAAATAAAATAATAATGTTGGAAACAAGAATGAGAGAATAGCAGGAAGAAACAAAGATAACATAAAGATGAAACTAAAGGCTACATACCTAAATGTGTACAGCAATCATAACAAAGTAAACAAATTGATAGTGCTCCTTGAAGTAAACAAATACAATCTGACTGTCATTCCAGAGTCTTGGCTTGAGGGTGATAGTGATTGTGTCCTGAGTATTGAGAGGTATATAACATTCAAAAAGAATAGGAAGCTAGGTAAGGTGGAGTGGGAGTATTGTCAATCAAGGATGACATTTGTGCAATAGTTAGAGGTTGCTTTCATTCAAGACAACAGGATTCAGAATTGATTTGAGTCGAGATGAGAAGTCATAGGGGAAAGAAGTCACTAAAGGAAGTGATCTGCATGCCCCTGACAGTAACCACAATGTAGGACAAAGTATATAAGAAAAATATTGGTGCTTGTCATAAATGAATGGCAGTAATCATGGGTAATCTACATATAAACTGGAAAAAAAAATCAGATTGGCAATAATAGCCTGGATGAAACATTCATGGAATGCTTTCAAAGTAAGTTTTTAGAGCATCATGTTTTGGAACTGACCGGAGAGCAAATTATATTAGAACTCCAACACTTTCTGCTCCTTCATAACAGGTTGTAACGTAATTGGTATTGTGTAATGTGACAGGATTAATCAATCACCTCAGAGTTAAGGCACTCCTAGGTCACAGCAATGACAATATGATGGAATTTTACAGCCAGTGTGAAAGGGAAAACTTTAGGTCTAAAGTCAACCATGTAGTCATGAAAGCTGAGCTGGTTGGAGTGAACTGCTAACTAAGACATGGAAATAGATTAACAGGAACATAGTGCAGACAGACATTAAAAGAGATATTTCAGAATAAGGATATTCCCACTATAAAGAAAAATTGGAAAGGAAGGACCCACTACAAGCAATTAAATAAATAATTAAACAAAGAAGTTAGGGAAAGCATCAAATTTGAAGAAAAGCACAGAACTTCATAAAAATGAATGTCATGTCAAACGATTGGCCAAAATAAAGAATGGCAAAGAATCTGAAGAGAAAACCAACAGAAAGAAATTAGAGTGAGAGGTAACTAACTAGAAATGTAAAAATGAATAGTAAGAGTTTCCACAAGTATTTAAAAAAAGTAAAGGGTAAGTATAATGAGTTAAATGAGCATACAGAGTTAATAGATAATAAAGAAATGGCAGATGAAATAAACAAATGTTTTTTTTCTGTAATCACTGTACAAGAATACAAAAAGATATTCCAGTAATAGCTATAAATTAGCAGTTGGAAGTGAGAGAGGAACATGGTAAAATAACAATCACAAGGCAAGTGGTACAAAGCCAGCTGATGGAGCTGTGGGCTGACAAATCTCCATATCCACATGAACTTCATCCTAGGGTCTCAAAAGAGGGAGCTAATGAGATGGTAGACGTATTGGTGTTAATTTTCCAAAATTCTCTTGATGTAGAAAAAATGCCATTAAACTAGAAAGCAGCAAATAAAACCCCAGTATTAAAGATGGAAGGGAGTCAATCATTGGAAGAGATTGTAGTTATTCACCTAGAGGGACCCATAGTAAATTGGAAGAGCCAGCATGGTTTCATTAAAGGGAAATCATGACTAACCAATTAATTGGAGTTCTTTGAACATACACTGTGGATAAAGGGGAGGCTACGGATATATTATGTTTAGATCTTCCAGAAGACATTGATAAGGTGTTGCATCAAGGGTTATTGTGGAAAGTAAACAATCATGATATAGGAGGTACCACGTTAGCATGGATCACAGAACTGACTGAAGCTAACTGAAAACAGAGAGTGTTCATGCATGGGTCTTTACCTGACTGGCAGGATCCCATAGGGATCTATGCTGGGTCTTCAATGTTTTACAATTTATATTGATGACATAGGTGAGAGGAGTGAAAGCATAGTGGCTACCTTCACACATAACACCAAGGTAAGTAGTAACATATGTTGTAAAGTAGACAAAAGGATTTAGACATGCTGAGTGAGTATAAATCTAGCAGAATGAGTATAAGGAGGGAAATGTGCAGTTTGTCACTTTGGCAAGAAGAATTGTCTTGATCACTTGGATTGCCTGAGCACCTCCAAGAAGGTAAATTTGGAAGCATGAAATCACAAGGCAGTAACAGTAACAGCTTCATCTGTGGAGAAAGGAATAGTATTAACATTTCACTTCAATAACATCCACCAGAACTGGGAAACCTTCAGCATGTGATAGGTTTAAAGGAAATGAAAAGATCTTCTTTGTTAGAGTGTAAGGCAGGATAAATCAGATGACAAAAGAGTTGGTGGTATGAGGCCAAAATGAGTTAAAGCTTAAACCTGCAAAGAGAAAGGTAACAAAACTGGAGCACAGGTTACACTCTGAAATTGTTGCACTCAATCTTCAGTCCAGAAGGCTGAAATCTTTAACTAAAAGATGCAATGCTTTTTTTTTGAGGCTCATTTGAATTTCCTTGGAACATCACATGAGGCCAAGGACAGAGATGTCAGCTTGAGAACAGAGCAGAGAATTAAAATTACAGTTAACTAGAAACTCAGGGTTACACTTATGGATTGAGTGAAAGTATTCTGCAAAGTAAGCATCAAACCTGAGTCTGGTTTCCTCGGGGTACAGCATATCACATTGTGATCATTGAACACTGTATATTAAGGCAAAGAAAAACCATGTGTGTTCTTGCTTCATGAGGAAGCAGCGTTTGCTGTCTTGGACAGTGAGGAGAGAGGAGCCAAAAAGGCATCTGCTACTTTTCTTTCTCTTAACTGGCGGGATATTGTGGCATGAGGGAGGAGTGTTGGAGTTAATTGAGGGGTTAACCGATTCTAGTCCCTCTAGAATGCACAAAAGGTGAGGGGGAAGAGTTGTTTGGTGGTGGCATAATGCAGTGGAAATGGCACATGCTGGTGGGGTGGAAAGTGAGAACAAAGGGAGTCCTCTTGATGTTCTGGGAGGGAAAGGAAGGGATAAGAACGGAAGTGCAGGAAATGATGCAGAGCTAGTTGACAACCATTTTTTGTGGATGGGGGGGGTAGTGGGGGGAGGTCGCAGTTCCTAATTGAGGGAAAAACATTGGGAGCACAGGACTAGAAGTTGCATTATCAGAACAGACGTGAAGAAGTCCGAAAACTGAGAGAATGGAATTGATGCATTATAGAAAGTGGCTATGAGGAAGTGTTCACAGTTGAGGTATAGTGAGAATACAGTGAGCTTAACCGTGAATATTAACTGATAACCAACTTCCAAAAATGGAAACAGAAGAGAAGAGTTAGAAATGGACTTTGTACAAATAAGAGAAGGAACCTCTGCTCAGTTTTTCCATACTAGTCTTCCATGTCCACTCTTCAATTTGTCCAGTCATCACCCAGATGGATTCCTCCAGTACACTCCCTAACTCATGAGCCCTCAATGTACTTAATTTGAAATTAATTTTCATTTTCAATTATCTTCCTGGGTTTAATTAACTATCCCACAGCTCTTTCATCTTATATTTATTCCTTCATATTCAGCCCCTCATTTCTGTCTTGCTGTGTCCAGTCTGCTTCCCTTCACCAGTCCCTTTGTGACAGAGCAATGAACTGCCTGAACTGTCCTGCCTGGATTACCCTTGGTAAAATCCTTTACTTCACTCTCACCTTTAAAAGTGCAAGTTAAAATGCACTCTTTCAGCAAGCTTTCAATTGCTTCCTCTAACTGTCCCCCCATGGCTGAGCACTGATCCTTTTCAAGCCTGCCTCTGAAATACACATTGGGATATCAGAAATGCAATATACTTATTACTTTTTTTTGTTTGCGGAAACTTGAGTGGCCTTTTCACATTCCATACTAACCTGCATTTTTATTTTCCATGATAATAGCACAACAGGTTCCATAAGGACATTGAGGACGATGGTTTGCTGCTTTATGTGTTTATTAAAGCACATAGTTTATATAAAATGTCACACTGAATAGTAAAATGCTATACTGTGGTTTTGGTTCCATGCAGTTTCTGTCAGTGTTTACAATGCATCACAGAATTAAACTGGAATAAATTATTCAAAAGAATAAATAAAATAGTAGACAACTGATGTCTAAGAACACATAAGGACATTTGTATTTCCTTTCCACTCAAATGCTTTCAGCAAAGTCTTACACTCAATCCCACAGTAGACTAGTTAGGGCAACTTTATCTACAGCACAATGTTAATTGTGGAATAAAGTGCATGTTCTGGATCATCTCATTAAAGTTAACGCAGAATATATCAGCTACTCTCAGTGAATCAGTAATTTTATCCGTGCAGCACCAAACTCAAATCATTTGGTGGCAGTGACAGCAAACTGGCATACCTCCTGCATCTTCATTAAGGTCAGGCCCATGCATTGTTATTTAATGGAAGTAATAGATCATCTTAAACAGTGCTCATTTCTCTTTGTGCAACTTTGTATTGGTACCTCAATAGATGCATAATTAGGCTATGAATATTGGTGTAGAAACATTTAATAGCAGTCATCTAAAATTCCTTTGTCTACTCGTTTAATCCATTAATCTGAAACTGGTTAACACTAGCAATAAAGTAGTTGGCCAAAGAATTTTATATGTGTACATTAAGCATTTATGCCTCTATACATGAAGAGATTAATTTCAAGGTGCGTTGTTGACTACATTTCTTACAACAAAATAAACTTGTTATTAAGACATCAACCTACCTTCGTCTACAAAGAACTTTTGCAATATGTTATACCAGTGCCACAAATCACATGGCTCCAGAAAACATTAAGTAACTGAAACTGAACTTTTAAAATAATCTATTTTTAAATCATCTTTAAAAGCTCTGATATTTCTGAGAGTTTTATTTTCACCCCCTAAATGTTATGGTGGATTTTTGTGTGAGATAATATTTACATAAGGTCCAGACATATTGCAGTTGATCTTCGATGTGTTCTATGTTCAGGTCCTGATGTTTAATTTTCAGCCTTCTGATATTTTACGTATGCTGACACATTTACTGAAAAATAATTTTTTAAAAGTTTGGTCTCTGGAAAACATTCGCCTCAGGAAAACACCGTTTGCTATCCCTATAAAATAACCAAAGGTCAGTTGGAATAGAAACCTTGGAGGTACCTAAAAATCCATCCTTTGGTAAGGGCAGCCATGAATGCTCCCATGCTTTCGAAAGGGTTATGCTTATGTATCTGTAGTCCTACTTCATGCCCATGTATAATGCATTGGCACAAACCAGCTTCTACACCTAGAGGCTCTTATGTGAATTACTTCCCTGCTCAGCAGAAGCATTTTACTAATGGAATGATTGAGTTATGTGGACAGTCTGCAAAAGCTGGGAGTTTTCAGCTTTGAAAAAGGTGACAATGGGGGATAACATTGCTCAGATATATAAAAAAACTGTGTTAACTATAATGATGTAAGGACAGGCATTGGCCACGTAATATTATTGCTGGACAATTAATATAGAGACCCAAGAAATGTTCTGCGGTCCTGGGTTTGAATCTCCCCCATGGCAAATAGTGATGTTGAATCCAATAAAAATCTGAGTCTAATGATGATCGTGAAACCATTGCTGATTGTCAGGAAAAACCCATCTGGTTCACTAATGTCCTTTAGAAATGGAAACTGCCATCCTCACCTGGTCTGGCCTATATGTGACTCCAGACCCACAGCAATGTGGTTGACTCTTAACTGCTCTCTGTGAAATTAGGGATGGGCAGTAAATGCTGACCGAGTCAGTGACACCTTCATCCTATGAACAAATATGAGAAAAGGGTAGTGAAAGTCAATTTTAGGTCTGGACTCAGGAAATTCTTTATGCAAAGATTGATCGACAAATGGAACAAATTCTATACTGGGGAGTGAAAATGAAAATCCTGGAATCATTGAATAAATAATTTGATGGCACTTTGGGGACTGCTGGGAATGTTTAAATAAATAAGATAAGTTGATTCAGCCATACCCATCTTGTGAGCCTATACTAAAAGTGATAATCAAATAAATTATTGTGAGAATCTGTGAGAAATTGTAATTGAAAATACCCCTTCAATGTAAGGGATGTATTTTATCTTATGCAGGCTCACTGGAGTGCATATTCTTCAAAATGAACCAGCTAGACTGACAATCTATTACATTGCCACATCCGTATGTGCTTTTTGTCACATGATGTAAGTGATAGGAACAAGCTCTTTATCTTGTTGTTGTGTAAACTTATACAGATGCACATATATCAGGAACTACTGGATAGTTACCTTGATATCGGATCAATATTCACATCAAAGCAGACACCAGGGGTGAAAATAAGTTCCCACAACAAGCACAGGGACCATGATGTGTCATTAATATACAGCATTAAAACGGATGCAAGCAGCATGCAAATGTGCTGCGAGTTCATTTCCAGGATAGTGATGTGCAGCCCAGTGCTAAATGTGCTAATCAGTCACTGCATGTTCAGCAAGGTTTTGTGTGAGGTTAGCTCACTTTAAAGTTAGCCTGCATTTCTTCAAGGCTGCTGCACTCATTCAAATGGCTGAGAAAAAGAATTGGGAACAGGAAGAAAGCTGCTTAATTGTGCAGCAGGATGCAGATTAGAAGGTTTAGTGTTTGAAGTTGTAAGGAGGAGAGGCATGGCCTATCTCCAAGGATCAGGAGACTCTCCCAATAGTTATAGTGAAGGCAGTAAGAGCAGATCGCCACAGGGATCAATGCCAGAAGTCTGGCCCAAAGTGTGGAAGTGGTGACCAACTCCCTCAAAGTACTTGCAGACCCAACTAAGATGCAGTGTTTCTGGCTAATACCTCAGCCTCTTGTGCAGTCTAACCACTAGCCATGTAATCGAAGGACTGCAGTGGAAACTCGTATCGAAGCCATGATTCTTTCTTGTGGCTATGCAGGTGCACGCTGCAGCCACCATGGCCACAGATATGAGTGTCATAGAAGCTGCAGGCTCTCACAACATGCCAGCAATCCGAGTTCTGCCAGTTTGCCGGGATTACCAACGCACCACCCCGGGGCAGGCACTGGCTCACCGGTGCATTAACCTGCTGTCCTCTCTCAGGATGACAGAATCTTTGCTGTCACACCTGCCCCGTTGTCAGTGCCCTTGCTGTTACCTGGCACCCTGCCAGCCCAGACTGCTGTTACTCATACCACCCTCAAAGTTCAGACTCGAAATTCAAAACTAAAATACCGCAGATGTTGAAAATCTAAAGTGAAAATAGAAAAATGTGTAAGTACTCACCATATCAAGCAACGTCAGTGGAGAATGAAAAACAGAATTAACATTTCATATCACTGAATCATCAAAGGCCCAAAACATTAACTCTGTCACTTTCACTGCAGATGCTGCCTGAGATGTTGATTCTTTCCAAACTTTCGACCTAAAGCTAAAAGCTGTCAGAGAAGTTCTACAAGGGTGACTGTACCTAATCTTGCTGAGTTGCAAGATGGAGCTTAATGAAAGTAGTTACGCTGTAGTCACTGAGTTTGCACTGCATTAGAGCACTAAATAAGGCAAAATTAGACATCAAGGGAATGCACAAGAGCGATTATGTACTGAGTATTGAATGTTTTGTTGGTGTGGTTCTGTTCGCCGAGCTGGAAGTTTTTGTTGCAAACGTTTCGTCCCCTGGCTGGGGGACATCATCAGTGCTCTGGAGCCTCCTGCGAAGCGCTTCTTTGATGTTTCTTCCGGTATTTATAGTGGTCTGTCCTTGCCGCTTCTGGGTGTCAGTTTCAGCTGTCCGCTGTAGTGGTTGGTATATTGGGTCCAGGTCGATGTGTTTGTTGATGGAGTTTGTGGATGAATGCCATGCCTCTAGGAATTCCCTGGCTGTTCTCTGTCTGGCTTGCCCTATGATAGTAGTGTTTTCACAGTCAAATTCATGTTGCTTGTTGTCTGAGTGTGTGGCTACTAGGGATAGCTGGTCGTGTCGTTTCGTGGCTAGTTGATGTTCATGTATGCGGATTGTTAGCTGTCTTCCTGTTTGTCCTATATAGTGTTTTGTGCAGTCCTTGCATGGTATTTTGTAAACTACATTAGTTTTGCTCATGTTGGGTATCGGGTCCTTTGTTCTAGTAAGTTGTTGTCTGAGCGTGGCTGTTGGTTTGTGTGCCGTTATGAGTCCTAAGGGTCGCAGTAGTCTGGCTGTCAGTTCTGAAACGCTCCTGATGTATGGTAGCTACCATACATCAGGAGCGTTTCAGAACTGACAGCCAGACTACTGCGACCCTTAGGACTCATAACGGCACACAAATCAACAGCCACGCTCAGACAACAACTTACTAGAACAAAGGAGCCAATACCCAACATGAGCAAAACTAATGTAGTTTACAAAATACCATGCAAGGACTGCACAAAACACTATATAGGACAAACAGGAAGACAGCTAACAATCCGCATACATGAACATCAACTAGCCACGAAACGACACGACCAGCTATCCCTAGTAGCCATACACTCAGACAACAAGCAACATGAATTCGACTGTGAAAACACTACTATCATAGGGCAAGCCAGACAGAGAACAGCCAGGGAATTCCTAGAGGCATGGCATTCATCCACAAACTCCATCAACAAACACATCGACCTGGACCCAATATACCAACAACTACAGCGGACAGCTGAAACTGACACCCAGAAGCGGCAAGGACAGACCACTATAAATACCGGAAGAAACATCAAAGAAGCGCTTCGCAGGAGGCTCCAGAGCACTGACGATGTCTCCCAGCCAGGGGACGAAACGTTTGCAACAAAAACTTCCAGCTCGGCGAACAGAACCACAACAACGAGCACCCGAGCTACAAATCTTCGCACAAACCTTGAATGTTTTGTTGGATAATGTTCTATAAGCTTGTTATCTTTCATGTCTTTTATTTGAGAATTTTGGCCAAGAGGACACATTGATATTCTGCAACAGATGAATGGTAAAGTGAGAAAATGTTGAGCAGAGGAGTTCTGACAATTCTTTCAGGGGAAGTGGAAATTGATGTAATGCTCATGAATAACCTGTGAATGTCAGCTGCCTTCTCTCTTCCAATTCCTCCTCTTAATATGGTTGCTGAGTTTCTGGTGTAAAGCATAGCTTTCTCATGGTGACCAAGTTATAGTGACTCAGCCGGCCACCATGAATCAGAAAACCCACACACCAAGTGCTGAAGAAATCCCTCTGAGTGGTCAAGGCGGCAGATCCGATGTTTCAGAATGCCAATAATCTGCTCTGTGTCAATTCTGTTGCAACATGACTCTCTTTAGAGTAGCCCTTGTCACATGTGATGGGTGTAGAGAAGACAATCTTCAACAACATGCAAGAGCATAACGTTTGTCACAAGTAGCTACCTCCTGATTTAACTTAGGGCCTCAAAGATGACTGGAGCTGATGACTTTGCGAAGGATGAATGCTTTATGGTTGCTCTCAGAATTGCAAACACTCACCAACATTATGATATTTTTGTTCATTTAGAGTTATGGGCTTTGCTGACTTGGCCAGTACTTATTGCCCATATCAACCTGTCCTTGAGAAGGTCAAGGGGGAACTGAGTACTGTTGTAATTCATATTACCCTCAAATGGAAAAGTCAAAAACTAAAATACCACAAGTGCTGAGAATCCGAAATGAAAACAAAAAATGGCATAAGTACTCTACAGAGCAAGTAACCTCAGTGGTTAGAGAATAACAGAGTTAACATTTCTTGTCAATGAATCATCAAAGACCCAAAATGTTAACCCTGTCTCTCTCACCACAGGTCCTGCCTGACCTGTTGGGCTAATACAGGCCAACTTATGCCAACTTATCCTTGAGAAGGTCATGAGGGAGCTTGCTTCTTGAACCACTACAGTCCATTTGATTAAAGGTGCATCCATAATGCCAATGCAGAGGGAATTCCAGGAGTTTGACCCAGTCACACTAAAGGAGCCATGATAAATGACCAAATCAGGATGTTCAGTGGCTTGGAGGGGAACTTGCAGATAGTGATGTTCCCATGTATCCGTTGGCCTTGCACCCCTCAATGGTAACAGCTGTGTGTTGGAAGGTACTATCTAAGGAGCTTTAGTGAATTTCTGCTGTGCATCTTATAAATGCTGCTACTAAGCTTTGGTGATAGAGGAATGATTGTTTGTGAATGTGTTGCAAATCAAGAGGGCTGTTTTGTCCTGGATGGTACCAAGCTACCATGAGGATACCAGCAATCCTGACAAATCTAAAGAACCCACACCTCCTGATCCTCTGTTTACAGAAATGTCTCTTGTCTTGGCAAACAGGACTTCTGTGATCTCCTAGATGCTGCGATGAATGGAGATCCAAGATCTGATGTCAATATCTAAGATATGTTCCAACCTGGAAAAATTTGTTGGGAAAGATTGCGAATTGCATTCAGATTGATGGCTATTGCAAGTCTGTCCTTTCCCTGCTCTGTGGCTGCAGGTCCAATCACACAAATCTAAGATCAATTCCTCGGTGAAGCTGAGAAACTGAACACACAGCTCCTGGCTTAGCTGTAAATAGGAGAAGTGTTCTCTGAAGACCCCATGTGGGTAAGGTCACCGAGAGCTCTTTGCATCTGCATAAGCTCATCTTCTCTACTTTGCTCCATCTTCCATGATGCCATAGCCCAAGGGGAATTGCAACAAAAGTGCCATGACTGGGAGAAAATTGTGTACTCGGAAGACTTTCAGAAACACACAGCTCTTTCACGATATCCAGCACATGTCCTGTCTGACTTAAGCAACTTTTCACGACTTGTTAATCAACCCAGTGCATCCATTAACTCTGTAAACATTATTGTCAAGAGCATTGCACCATCAATTTAAAGAAAATACCTTTAAATAACGCTGATGAGGGACTCCATCTTGAAACTTTGCATGATTAAGAGTTCATTTACAGAAGCAGCAAGACACAAAAGACACAGATTAGTTGTAAAATCAACACTAGATGGTGATTGACCACTTTGCATATTTCCAGCACACACAAAATAGACGCCCACTCAATTGCTTTTCACAATATGGTAATTGGTGTGAGCGTGCCAGAAGTGAATAGGAGTGCACCCACATCATTACTTTCACATCAACTCACCCTGAAGTCAGCATAACTAAACCACTGGTCCTTCGTGTCTGTAATTGGTCACCTAAATTCATAATTAAAGCTTCATTCTTCAAATGAAGCCCCTATCTGGAACAAAGTTGAATCAAGCAGTGACCTTGCCCTTTATTCTTTCCAACCTACCTGGAAATTAGCTTTAAACATTCTGTTATTGATACTTTATGATAACAACGTTAATTTTCAAGATTAAACTCTGCAATATAAAATAGTGTGACCCAAAGGCCATCAATGTATATTTACAAATGTCAGCTGAACATTTTACTCTGTAGTGTTACATCTCAGGATTGGATTATTCAATCTATATTCTGCATGGGCATCCTTTCTGTAGTAGCTCAATAAACCTGTTCTAAGATTAAGAGCTAAATCCAAAAGTTGACAGATAAACAATCTCTTAATGAGTCTTTATGGAATAGCTGCTAATGAAAGCAAAGCTGGCTGTGAGCATTTTTTTAAGCTCCTTTCTCCTTGACTAATGAAGCCTTTACCCCATAATTCTATTTGCTTGAATTGTCTCCAGTTAAAGATGGTTTACTTTTGGTCCACTTCCAGATTTCGAGCTGTGCACGGTCACACAAGTTTTGATTAGTGATTTTCTCAATCAATTCTCAACGAATGCCATTAACCCTTTTTTGTACTTTGTATGTATTGCAGCAAACTTGAAATATTTAAACAGTGGCAAAGATGTATTTTGTAACGAACCAAACGTTCAGGATTCAATTTATTCAGTAGGATGCTTTAGTGTGGTAAATGTACTGGATTGTGAAGTTTAAGCTTGTGCTGACTGTAGTAGATCTCGCTGACGGCTTCCTGTCACATTTCTGGTTCATCTAGGTAATTAGATATGTTTCAGGATGGACCTCTTTATTGCGAAGAATATCAAAAAACCTTGACTAAGAGCTTAGAATGAATAGATATTTTTAAAAATGTTGAACTAACTCTAAGCACATCTCCAACAACTAAACAGAGTTGGCAGGAGCTGATTTGTAAAATGAAGGTTTGATATTTGTGGTGCCACATCAGCATATAGTTTTTGTAGCAGTTGTTCAAAAACAAATATAATTTGTTTTCCTGACGTCCTCCATATACCATCCACAATCTTGCCCAGTTTACAGCCCGATGAAAAGTATAGTGTTTATTTATTAGTGCTTTTCACAACCATCAGGTTGTCCTAAGATCATGCAAGATATTATAAAAAGACAAGTCTTTTCTCTCACATCGCAATGATCTGGAAGGGGACAATAATCTGGGTTTTGAATGTAATGTCAGTATTTATGGTGAGAGGAAGTTCCTTGGGTATGTCTCCAGGCTCATGAAACACCACAAGTTGGTTCAAAATGCTTAGCAGTGCAACGTCACATCCAACTGAGCCAAGAAAAAGTTAGACTGAAAGACATAACGTAACCTATTCATGTCATTCTGCCTAAATTGGAAATGCTCACCCACGGCATGAAGAAGCTTTCTTCGGTCCACCATTATGTTGAATGTTGATGGAACGAGTCACTAACTAACCCTCTAAACTTGTCTACAGGTTTGAATCAGAGCCAGGTTAACCCCAGTAGAAAATCAGCTCAAAGATTTTCAATTTCAACCATAGGTTTATAACTTAAATATTGGATAAGTAAAGAGTCCTGTGGAGAGTAGATACATCTACTTGACTGCTCAATCCAAGTTAAACCCAAGAAAAATATTTGGAGTTAAAAATGTAAAGTAAATAGGCCATATAATACTTTAACAGACAGTGGTTTAATCCATGATTTGTCCAATTTTCTCTTTACCAATGCACAATCACAATGAATTCTGAAATGTAAGGAAGAAGGTTTGAGAACAGCTTCTGTAGTCAACAATGTTTTACCTATCCTAAGGCACCATGGCTGAAGCCTTCTCATCCATACATAGCAACTTGTTTAGTGTTACCTCTTATTGTATACTATGTCCTCTGTTAACATAGCTGTGCTGATACTTACAACAGCTGATGGTAACATAGCTGTGCTGATACTTACAGCAGTTGATGGGTTTGATGTGATCTGTGGCTATGCTTCATCTGATTTGTTGGCAGACTTTATTCAAAATCTCCTTGCTTGAGTGACCGTTTGCACATGGTGTTATTCTCATTTACCTATCCTCCCACCACACAAATTGCAAGTAAAGTATATTAAACCTGCTCTGTCTTCCCAAGTTACTCACTGCATTTGGTGCTCCCTCACTGCTATCAGAGTAATAACTAATAGCAAGGATATCAGTTTACAATCCAATTCTTACAGTGGGCCAATTGCATGAAGACAAAACTAATGGTATCTGCATGCCACACTAAACGATTGAAGATTGCAGTGTTACTGCAGTTTTGTTTGTAGAATCATATAATCCCTACAGGCCTTTCAGCCCAACATGTCCACACCGATTCCCTGAAGAGTAACCCACTAAACCCTTCCCCTACCCTCTTCTCCTTTATTCACCCCTGACTAATGCACCTAACCTACACATCCCTGAACACAATGGGCAATTTCGCATGGCCAATTCACCCAACCTGCACATCTTTGGATTGTGGGAGGAAACTGGAGCATCCAGAGGAAACCCACACAGAGGGAAAATGTGCAAACTCCACACAGACAGTTGGCCAAGGCTGGAATCAAACTGGGCTGGCTCTGTGGCTCAGTGGTTAGTTCTGCTGCCTTGTAGCACCAGGGACCTGGATTTGATTCCTGCCTTGGGTGACAGACTGTGTAGAGTTTGCACATTCTCCCAGTGTCTGTGCGGGTTTCCTCCCACAATCCAAAGACCTGCAGGTCAGGTGAATTAGCCATGCTAAGTTGCTCATAATGTTAGGTGCATTAGTCAGAAAGAAATGGGTCTGGGTGGGTTACTCTTCAGAGGGTCGGTGTGAACTTGTTGGGCCAAATGACTTGGTTCCATGCTATAAGGAGTCTAATCCAATAAGATTACATATATTCAGAATTTGCAGCAACAATATCATGTTTCAACTGCCTTTGAGATCATTTCATTGTACAATGCTGAACAAGAACTGTAAAGTTGTGGAAGTACTTGCCCATAACAAAGCTTACGTGCATTTAAGTATTTTCCAGCTGCAAAGCTTCCCTACATGTGAATTCTGCTTCTGTCCACAAAATGCTGACGATGATCTCCCCAAAGCAGTTCAAGAGACTTTGTTTTCATAGCGGATCTTATCCAAATGTTATCTGTTTGGGAAGGAAGAACAATCAGAAATGTCTCAAATCAATGTGTTTAAGTGAAGTGATGCTGCTTTTAAATATAGGGGAATTTAAATTCAGTTGTTTAATAAAATTCAAAGTAGCATCATGAGTAATGATATTGGTTGTTCACTTATATTTCCTGGAAGAAAATCTGGCATCCAAACCATGACTGTCTTACATGTGAGTCCAACTCTACGACAATGTGATTGACTCTTAAATGGCTTCTGAATTGGCCTAACAAACCATTCAGTATTATCAAACACTGCAGGAAAAACCTCAATGGATTTAAGTCTACCACGTAAACATCAGCAGCTCAAGACTGCAGCTTACCATCATCTTCTAACACACAGATAAGGATGGACAAACAATGTTCACCTCACCAACATTGTCCATTCCCAAGAATGAATAAAAAGCAAAGAATTATTTTGTTTTATATATAAATACTTTTTCAATAAACTGATGTCCTCTTAATAGCCCTTTTGCAGCTAGTACATTTCTGTAACATTTATTTCTAAGCAATGTTTCATGGCGTTTCTAATAGTGATACATTTATATATTGTCACATTGACCACTATGGGGCTTCAGTCTCAGAAGTAACATGGAATACAATGACATTTACACTCAGCAGCAATACTAGAACTTGCATCAATTTTTGAACAGCTCAAATAGGAACTTTAAACACTATGACTTTCCTTTGTGCAATTATTCTGCACGGATGAAATGATAAAAGCATTTTATTGTATGAGGAAATAGTTGGATGAATGTTCCTTAGATTAATTAAATGCATGGAGGTTACCTTTAAGGCTAATAAAAATAAACAGATTGTAGCTTTTTTTTGGCATCAAAATTTATGATATCTTTTATCTAGAATCAGAACAGAGGAGGGTCTTTGGCCTTTTGGTTATACCTTCGAGTAAAAAATGAGGTCTGCAGATGCTGGAGATCACAGCTGCAAATGTGTTGCTGGTCAAAGCACAGCAGGTCAGGCAGCATCTCAGGAATAGAGAATTCGACGTTTCGAGCATAAGCATTCCTGATGAAGGGCTTATGCTCGAAACGTCGAATTCTCTATTCCTGAGATGCTGCCTGACCTGCTGTGCTTTGACCAGCAACACATTTGCAGCTTTTGGTTATACCACCAACTACTCTATTCCCTACAGTAGTCCATAACATGCACTCTTCAGCTGAGCATGAAATGCCATTGTGTTGTCCAGTGGTAACTGTTAGCACTAGAATCAGCATTGTCTGAACAGCAACAAGAAATGCTCTCACTTGACAACTTTAGACTTAAGTTGCGTTCAACTGAATTTGTTAATCAGTGAGGCAATATTGCAAACTCACTGCAAACTCCTCAAGATAAGAATGCTAAAATGCCTTCCAAATCATGATGAGGTAGATTTTTGCCTTCATTCCCAGGTCATAAACTGATGGAATAGTTCAGCACCTGTTATGGAACATTACCTGATTTTAATTCCATTTGTTTCAATCACACCTTATTCATTAAAATTCATTGAGATTTTGATTAAAGCTTTACTATTCACACAGCTAGAACAGTACAGTTCTAGTAAATATCAGTCAACAGAGGATTGAGATAATTGTAATGTTGTCAGTACAGTGCATTGGAAGATGGACAGTTTTGAAATGTAATTTAAAAAGAGCTGGATTGGGGGTGGTCAGTTGGTAGTAGGCAATTAACGCCTGTTAGGCCAATAAATTAAACATTTTTATAAGGCTGTGGATATGGTTGAAATTTTCCCACAATTATATATTTCCTGAAGGAAATATACATTTTATTAAAGCTTTACATCTTGTACTCATCAGAACAATTTGCAATAATAACAATACAAGAGAAAACCAACATTTATATTGGACAAAGATCAAAAGAACAAAGAAAATTTACAGCCCAGGTACAGGCCCTTCGGCCCTCCAAGCCTGAGCTGATCCAAATGTACTGTCTAAATCTGTTGCTCAATTCCTAAGCATCTGTATCCCTCTGCTCCCCACCTACTCATGCATCATTCCAGATGCATCTTAAATGAATCTACCTGCCTCTACCACCTCTGCTGGCAACGTGTTCCAAATGCCCACCACCCTCTGTGTGAAGTACTTACTGCGTGTATCCCCCTTAAACTTTCCACCTCTCACTTTGAAAGCATGACCTCTCATTATTGAAACCTTCACCCTGGGAAAAAGCTTGTCTCTATCTACCCTGTCTATACCCTTCATGATTTTGTAGACCTCAATCAGGTCCCCCCTCAATCTCCTTTTTTCTAGTGAAAATAAACTTAACCTACTCAACCTCTCTTCATAGCTACACCTTCCATACCAGGCAACATTCTCGTAAACCTTCTCTGCACCCTCTCCAAAACATCCACATCCTTTTGGTAATGTGATGCCCAGAATTGTACACAGTATTCTAAATGCTGCCAAACCAATGTCTTGTACAATTTTAACATGACTTGCCAGCTCCTATATTCAATACCCCGTCCGATGAAGGCAAGCATATTATATGCCTTCTTGACCACTCTATCCACCTGTGCAGCAACCTTCAGGGTACAATGGACCTGCGCACCCAGATCTCTCTGCCCATCAGCTTTTCCCAAGGCTCTTCCATTCATTGTATAATTCACTCTAGAATTAGACTTGCCTAAATGCATCACCTCACATTTGTCTGGATTGAAAACCATCTGCCACTTTTCTGCCCAAATCTCCAGTCTGTCTACATTCTCCTGTATTCTCTGACAGTTCCCTATGCTTTCTGCCACTCCATCAATCTTTGTGTCATCTGCAAACTTGCTGATCATACCAACAGTGCCCTCTTCTAGCTCATTTATGTATATTACAAACAACAGTGGCCCCAATACTGACCCCTGTGGAACACCACTGGTCACCTTTCTCCATTAGTCTACAATGGGGAACCTTATGAAACGCTTTATTAAAGTCCATGTATATGACATCAACAGCTCTTCCTTCATCTAACAACTTGGTCATTTCCTTGAAGAACTCTATCAAGTTGGTAAGGCATGATCTCCCCCGCACAAAACCATGTTGCCCATCACCGATAAGCTCATTCCTTTCCAAAATAAATAGATCCTCTCAGTGCCCTCTCCAGCAACTTCCCCACCATCGACGTCAGGCTCATTGCTCTGTAGTTACCCGGAATATCCCTGCTACCCTTCTTGTGCAGGGGGACAAGATGAGCAACCCTCCAGTCCTCCAACACCTCACCTGTGTTTAAGGATGCCACAAAGATATCTGTCAGGGCCCCAGCTATTTCCTCTCTCGCCTCCCTCAGCAATCTGGGATAGATCCCATCCAGTCCTGGGAATTTGTTCACCTTAATAACCTCTAGCCTACCCAACACATCTTCCCTGCTTATGCCAATGTGATCCAAACTAATCAAACTTCTATCTCTAATCTCAAGGAAGATTCATCGTGTTCCTCTTCTCAGTGAACACTGATACAAAGTAATCATTCAGAATCTAACCCATTCTCTCAGGTTCTGCACATAGCCTTCCTTCATTATCTTTTAGTGGACCAATCCGTTCTCTAGTTACCCGCCTGCTTCTTATATAAGAATAAAATGCTTTGGGATTTTCCTTAATTCTGCTCGCTAAAGCTATTTCATGACCTCTTTTAGCCCGCTTGATTCTTCATTTAAGACTTGTCCTACTCTTCCAATATTTGTCCAGGGCCCGTTCTGTTCTTAGCTGCCTATTACCTTATGTATGTTTCCCTTTTCCTCTTGGCTAGTCGTACAATTTCTCCTGTCACCCATGATTCACAAATCTTGCCTTTTCTATCCTTTGCCTTCAACGGGACATGCCTATCCTGCACTACCGTTAACCTATCTTTGAAAGCCTCCCACATATCAAACGAGGACTTCCCTTCAAATAGATGTATCCAATCTGCATTTCCCTAGTCAATGTTGGAAAAATTAAAATCTCCCATCACCACTACCCTATTGCCTCTACATCTGTTCATAATCTGTTTACCTATTTGTTCTTCTACCTCACGCTCACTGTAATACAGCCCCAACAATGTAACTGCACCCTTCTTATTTCTCAGCTCCACCCATCAAGCCTCACTACCCAAGACTGCCATAGTGTCCTCCTTTAGCACAGCTGTGATATCGTCCCCGACCAGCAATTCAACTCCACCCCTTCTTTTACTTCCCTCCCTGTCCTGTCTGAAATGTCTATATCCTGGAACATTCAGTTGCCAATCACCATGCCCTTCCTTCAACCAAGTCTCTGTGATGGCAATAATGTCATACTCCCAGGCACCAATCCAAGCTCTAAGTTCATCGGTCTTACATACTATACTCCTTGCATTAAAGTAGATGCATTTCAGGCCACCAGTTCTTTTGCACTCACCTGCTCTCTGCAGATTCTTCCCTTTATTAGTGCTATCTTCATGATTCTTACAGTCTCCAGTCTCCACCTCGCTGCCTACTTGTTTTCTCTTCTGGTTCCCAGTCCCCTGCCACATTAGTTTAAAACCCCCCCAACAGCAGTAGCAAAAACTCCCCCAAAGACATTGGTTCCGGTCTGGTTCAGATGTAGACTGTCCCTTTTGAAATAGTCCCACCTTCCCCAGAACTGGTCCCAATGTCCAACAAATCTGAACCCCTCCCTCCTACACCATCTCTCAAGCCACGTGTTCATCTTGCCTATTTTTTTCATTTCTACACTGGCTAGCACGTGGCATTGGTAGTAATCCCGAGATCACCACCTTTGAGGTGCTCCCCTTTAACTTCTCTCCTAGCTCCCCAAATTCTTATTTCAGGACCTCATCTCGCTTTCTACTTATATCGGTGGTGCCTATATGCGCCAAGAAAACGGCTGTTCACCCTCCCCTTTTAGAATGCTCTGAAGCCGATCAGTGACATCCCTGACCCGAGCACCTGGAAGGCAACATGTCAGCCGGGAGTCCCGTTTTCGGCCACAGAACCACCTATCTACTCCCCTCACAATAGAATCCCCTATGACTATGGCCCTATGAGTCTTTTGCCCTACTGAACAGCAGTGCCCACCACGGTGCCATGATCTTGACAACTGCTGCCCTCCCCTGGTGAGCCATCTCCCCCAACAGTATCCAAAATGGTATACCTGTTTTAGAGGGAGATGACCGCAGGGGACACCTGCACTGCCTTCCTACTCTTTTTCTGTCTTTTGGTCACCCATTCACTGTCTCCCTCAGCAATCCTAACCTGCGGTGTGACTAGTTCACTAAACATGCTATCCACAACCTCCTCAGCATCACGGATGCTCCACAATGAGTCTATCCACGGCTCCAGAGCCGTCATGCGGTCAAACAACAGCTGCAACTGGACACACTTCATGCAAGTGTAAGAGTCAGGGACATCAGACATGTTCCTAAGCTCCCACATCAAACAAGTGTCACATGCCACGGGTCTGAGGTCCCCTGCCATTGCAAACTTAGGTTTATATGAACTAGCTAAAACCAAACAATGCACTTAAATAAATGAAAATGAAAGATAAGAAATAAAAGCCTTACCTTACAGGGTCTTTTTCTTCTGGTTTGTGGGGGGGGGGGGGGGGGTGCGGTGGGAGGGAGATACTACACATGTAGTATCTCGGGTTTAACCACTGCCTAAATGTAAATTAAGCCCTTACCTTCCCGTCAGCTTCACTCCTCCTTCTTCTCTCGCCATTCTGGCAAAATGGAGGCCCGACTCCCAAGTTAAGTCCCTTCTTATGCAGGAAAACACACCTTTCCCAGCAGCCCTCACTTCACTCCTCCTTGTCTCCTTGCCGCTCTGGCAAAATGGACAAAGACCAACATTCATTTATCTCTCTCCACAGATGCTGCCTGACCTGCTGAGGATTTCCAGCAGCTTTTTGTGTTTTAGATCTTTACCGTCTGCAGTATTTTGGATACCTGAGCCAACTTGTTGAGATCATTAAAATGTTTCTGGGACCGAACAGTTATTTACGAGGGATAGGTTTGGCACTGACAAATCTCCCATCATGTAGCTTATACATTCTTAATGTGAAGATTGATTCCTTGGTTGACAAAGAAACTTTGATTTCTTGTTCATATGTCTGTCAGCATTACTTCCACTGGAACATCTGAGAGTCTTGGGAGGTGAGCCATTGTAGCGCTTACACTTTGTGCTATCACTGCTCCCCAGTTGTGTTACGATTGTCATAACTGCAGTTGCTGCACCCATTTAACCACTGCAGCTTTCTCAATCTCTTTGCTTCTAGACAGTCAGCTATGGGCTTCTTGCTAAAATCTAACACTCAATGCTTTATTAAAAATGCTATCAGGATCAAAAAATCATTGAATGCCCCACCCTGCCAATTTTACCTGAAAATTCAGTCCTTAAACTCAGATATTTTGAAAACTCTTTGGATACATTATATTCTAGTCTGATCAATTTAGCAGGAAGCATTAAAGATAGCATTTTCATGGTTTTCTTGATCAGGATTTATTTGGTTTAAGTTATTTTCTTTTGTATAATAATTGACATTGAAATGGGAAAAATTAATCTCCCTAAATCACAATGTGCATTTTAAAAACTATAATCTACGACTTTGAGCTTCATTCTAGTGTTGTATGTTTTCGTGGCAGACTTGATTTATAATTCTGTGCAGAATGCTGAAATAAAGAGTCCTCTGAAAATGTGTTTAAGGTGCAGCAGCAATAGATACAAAATAATTCATAGCAGCTCTCTGTGAAACATTGTGGTGTGAGGCTGATCATAGTCAAACCAATCCAAAAAAATGAAGGAACATGCTGACTGCAATAGGTAATGGATATTTATTTTGCACTCAAGGCCATCTGCCTTATTTACACTTGCCTGCACGTTGTTACATCAATATATGTTTTAGAAATAGGTTTTGGAGGTGTGAGATGTCAACTGATTCACACAAAGCACTTCAAGGCAATCCGTCACAGGCAATTCAGGCAAAGACAAAGAAGCAATTTTAAAATAAATCCATCATTCCACGGTCTTATAGACGAAAAAGGCCAAGAATTTCGAGGGTGCTGATTCATTCACAGCCACACACAAGTTTTGTGTTGTATTTTTGTTGAGGCCACAAAAGAAGGATTGGGAGCAGGTCTGAGGAAATTCCTGAGCTTTTGTATTACAAGCTTCTGAACAAACTGTACAGAGCTCGATTTTTATCTTTACCATCCAAATGTTAAGAATATTCTGAGCAGAGCAGAAAGAAAATCTGGCAGGGAGCATCATCTTCTCCTTCCAGAAATTTGCATTAACTTCAGCGGAAGGAAAAAACAGATGTGTTCCACTATTAGTCTTTAATTCTCTTCTCCAGATTTTCCTTCCCACCCTCAGACTAGACAATGCTTAGTTTTCAAATGTAACAATAGAAATCTACTTAAGTGACTCTTTAAGACTACGGGTACTGCTTTTGTGAAGAGACAGGAAAAGACAATAATTACAGAAATCATTTTGAAATATGTTGACTGCTAACAGAATGAGAGCAATACAAATGTCACAAAAATATTGCAAGCCTGAAATACTCTTTTAACAAACAATATTGGGGAGGTATGTGTGTAGTGGTAATGTCACTGAATTAATCATTCAGAACCCCAAGCTAATATTGTTGTGATATTGTTTCACCATCCCTCCAGACCTTCCCCTCACTGACGACGAACGATCAGTCCTCAGCAAAGGACTCACCTTCATCCCCCTCCATCTACGCACCAATGAATTTAATACACGCCATGACGTCGAACAATTCTTCCATCGCCTCCACCTCCAAGCTTACTTTCACAATCAGGATTTCCGCCCACCTTCCGAGGACTCCTTCGCCCACCTCCAATACACTGCATCCACCTGGACACCCCACACTGGCCTAATACCTGTCCTCGACCTCTGCATTTCCAACTGCCACTGGGACATTAACCACCTCAACCTGTCTACCCCCCTCCCCCACTCCAACCTCTCACCCTCACAATGCACAACCCTCCAATCCCTCTGCTCCAATCCCAACCTCACCATCAAGCCAGCGGATAAAGGGGGCGCAGTGGTAGTCTGGTGCACTAACCTCTACACCGCTGAAGCCAAACGTCAACTTGAGGACACCTCTTCCTACTGCCCCCTTGACCATGACCCCACCCCCCATCATCAAACCATCATCTCCCAGACTATACAGAACCTTATCACCTCAGGAGATCTCCCACTCACAGCTTCCAACCTCATAGTCCGGGAACCACGCATGGCCCGGTTCTACCTCCTTCCCAAGATCCACAAGCCTGACCACCCTGGCCGATCCATTGTCTCAGCATGCTCCTGCCCCACTGAACTCATCTCTACCTACCTCGACACTGTCCTATCCCCCCATCCAGGAACTCCCCACATACGTTCGAGACACCACCCACACCCTCCACCTCCTCCAAGACTTCCGTTTCCCCGGCCCCCAATGCATCATCTTCACCATGGATATCCAATCCCTCTACACCTCCATCTGCCATGACCAGGGTCTCCAAGGCCTCCGTTTTTTTCCTCTCCAGACGTCCCTAACAGTACCCTTCCACCGACACTCTCATTCATTTGGCCAAACTGGTCCTCACCCTTAACAATTTCTCCTTCAAATCCTCCCATTTCCTCCAGATCAAAGGGGTAGCCATAGGCACACGTATGGGCCCCAGCTATACCTGTCTCTTTGTTGGCTATGTAGAACAGTTGATCTTCCGTAATTACACCGGCACCACTCCCCACCTCTTCCTCCGCAACATTGATGACTGCATTGGCGCCACCTCGTGCTCCCATGAGGAGGTTGAGCAATTCATCAACTTCACCAACACATTCCACCCTGACCTTAAATTTACCTGGACCATCTCTGACACCTCCCTCCCCTTCCTGGAACTCTCCATCTCCATTAATGACGACCGACTTGACACTGACATTTTTACAAACCCACCGACTCCCACAGCTACCTGGATTACACCTCTTCCCACACTACCTCTTGCAAAAATGCCATCCCATATTCCCAATTCCTCCGCCTCCGCCGTATTTGCTCCCAGGAGGACCAGTTCCACCACAGAACACACCAGATGGCTTCCTTCTTTAGAGACCGCAATTTCCCTTCCCACATGGTTAAAGATGAGCACCAATGCATCTCGTCCACGTCCCACACCTCCGCCCTCAGATCACACCCCTCCAACCGTAACAAGGACAGCATGCCCCTGGTGCTCACCTTCCACCCTACCAACCTTTGCATAAACCAAATCATCCGCCGACATTTCCACCACTTCCTTAAAGACCCCACCACCAGGGATATATTTCCTTCCCCACCCCTTTCCACCTTCCGCAAAGACCATTCCCTCCCTGACTACCTGGTCAGGTCCACGCCCCCCTATAACCCACACTCCCTTCCTGGCACCTTCCCCTGCCACCACAGGAACTGTAAAACCTGCGCCCACATCTCCTCCCTCACCTCTATCCAAGGCCCTAAAGGAACCTTCCACATCCATCAAAGTTTTACCTGCACATCCACTAATATCATTCATTGTATCCATTGCTCCCGATGTGGTCTCCTCTACATTGGGGAGACTGGGCACCTCCTAGCAGAGCGCTTTAGGGAACATCTCTGGGACACCCGCACCAATCAACCACACCGCCCTGTGGCCCAACATTTCAACTCCCCCTCCCACTCTGCCGAGGACATGGAGGTCCTGGGCCTCCTTCACTGCCACTCCCTCACCACCAGACGCCTGGAGGAAGAACGCCTCATCTTCCACTTCAGAACACTTCAACCCCAGGGCATCAATGTGGACTTCAACGGTTTCCTCATTTCCCCTTCCCCCACCTCACCCTAGTTCCAAACTTCCAGCTCAGCACTGTCCCCACGACTTGTCCGGACTTGCCCTACCTGCCTATCTCCTTTTCCACCTATGCACTCCACCCTCTCCTCCCTAACCTATCATCTTTATCCCCTCCCCCACTCACTCATTGTACTCTATGCTATTTTCCCCCCACCCCCACCCTCCTCTAGCTTATCTCTCCACAATCCAGGCTCTCTGCTTTTATTCTTGCTGAAGGGCTTTTGCCAGAAACATCATTTTTGCTGCTCCTTGGATGCTGCCTGAACTGCTGTGCTCTTCCAGCACCACTGATCCAGAATAATATTTTTGTGACATGGGGTTAAATCCCACCAGAGCAGGTGCTGAAATTCGAATTCAATAAAAATCTGGAATCAAACTCTGACTTAATGGCAACCATATAACCACTATAAATTGTCATAAAACCCATCTGGTTCACTAATATCCTTTAGGGAAGGAAATCTACCATCCTTACATGCTCTAGCCTACATGTGATTCCAGTCCCTCAGCAATTTGGGTGATGCATAACTGCCCTCAGCAGCGCCCACATCACATGATTTTGCTTTAATACCACACTGGTTACAGCAACTCACCAAGGTTCTTTAAACAGCACTTTCCAAACCCACAAACTCTGCTATCCACACAAGGGCAGTGGATGTATGAGAATGCCGCCATTTGCAAGTTCCCCTCCATTCCATAACCCATCCTGACTTTGAAATATGTCGCTGTTGCTTCAAAGTATCTAAGTCAAAATGTTGGAACTTATTGCTACCTGCATTGTGGGTCTACATACAGCACATGAACTGCAGCAGTTTAAGAAGGCATCTTAAAGACATCGCCATCTTCTCGAGGTCAATTAGGATTGGGCAATAAATGCTGACCTAGCCAGTGACAATCATAGTGTGTGAATCCTGTGAACAAAGAAAATAAAGACAGTTTGAACAGGTGGGGCATTACTGCCAATGTCTGTGGAATTAACGGTTATATCCCTGGTTTCCTCCAAATTACTTCAATTCAATGTGAATCAAACTCAAGCACACGAATATATCAACAGTTTGCTGATGCAGTGTTCACCTTAAGCCTTTTTACATTGCTGTAGAAATTGGTAGTTGAGAAATTGGCATTGCAATTTATTTTAAAGTCCAGGATGTTATTGATGGTGATGGTCTTATGTGACCATTCGTGTTTTTACACACAACAGCATCACTTTCAGTGTTCTCACTGCTGCTGACCATAAACAGCAATAGAATGTCCACTTCATTATCAGGCAGTGGTCCGTGCTTGTATTATTTGAAAGAGGTGCCAGATTAGAAAGAAAAGAGACTTGCTTTTTTATAGTGATTATTATAGTCCACAGAAGTGACCAATTAAGTACTTTAAATGGATACTCACAGTTTGAAATGTTGGAATTGCACCAACTCTCCCACAACCAGCAACCTGATCATGACTCGATATTCTGGATGTTTCTTTGAATGTTGAATGAGAGAAACATATCTGCCTCTACAGCATAACTTCTGTGTTCTTCTTTGAAATAGTGCGACTGTATCCTTCACATCCAGCTGTGAGAGCAGGCAGGACCATGGTTTACAATGTCTTCTGAAAGATGTCATCCCCAGTAATGCAGCACTCCCTCAGTACTACATATATTGTATCAGCTTTGATTTCTGTGCTCAGATCCAGTGAGTGGAACTTGACCCCAGAAACCTCTGAATTTGCAATTAAGCAGCAGCATTATGATGGATGCAAATAAGAAAAATACGTTGTATTCTCCCAACTTCCAGCAACAGGGATGACTGAGGATCCCCTTGTGTTAAGTATCCCTAAAGTCATTAGGGAGCGTTTGGAAGTTCAAAAACTGGTCATAGAAATAAAGAGGCTAGTAGAACAACCAGTCAAATATTTTGGGTTGGCTTCTGGATCCCACTAGATCTGCTTACTCAATGGCATGGCTCCTTCCCTCAATTTATCCACATTTGCACTCCTCCTGTTTCCTGAAAACATTTTTTTTTGTCTAGGCATACTGCTATTCTACCATCGACACCATCACCTCCTGAAGTAGTTAAAGAGCCATTGCTTCCTCGGTTAAGAACTTTGGAGCCTAAAACAACTATTCATGAAAATTGTTTTGTGAAGTGGGATGATAGAAGGGGATTGATAGCAGGGTGAAGAAGGGATTGAGGTGCAGGAGGAAGAGACAACTTGTGGAAAGGGAAGTAGAAAGTGAGAGGGGGAGCTGGCAGGAAAGTGAGTAGAAGTGGGCGAGGGAATGGGAGGCGAGAGGAGCAATTTGATTTATTTATTTTCATGTGTATCTTCTTACAAAAAACAGCAAAAAGTGTTGAATAGTGTCGCCACTCTCTGGTCCCATCTTAAGTCTCGGAGAAACAAACCAAAACATAGAATATAGAGGCAGAAAAATGACAAAGTAAATAAAAACTGTCCAACTTTATAGTCCGCCTCATCAATTGCTGTGCCATGGATCATGGGCCTGGTGACCAGCCATGAGTCCCCTTCACTGTGCCACTGCCACTGGAATGAAGGTTGCCCACTCTTAGGTACTCTCACCTGCACTGACACCCTGCCATTATGAGTCATCACCGGGCCTTGCCATTATACATGCCACCGGTACTAAACCAGCCCAAACTTAACTCCACCGTTGCAATGTTTTGGGCCCACCTTGCCAACATTGCCATTGCTAGTGCCATAGAGTCTTGTACTGGGCCTAAACCTGCCTCCACCGCTACCTCCTTGAATCTGCATTGGATGCAGATGCCATTGGGAACCCAAATTTGCCTCTAACACAGCAGCCATGAGTTGGAACAAGGACCCCCTCAAAGATGCAGAAGCTGCTGGGAACCCAAACTGACCTCCGACATCGCTGTCGTGAGCCTGCACTGCTGTGCCTACTCAAGTCCACGCTGCTGGGCCTACCGAGTCTGCGCTGCTGGGCCTATCTGAGTCCACGCTGCTGGGCCTACCTGAGTCTGAGCTGCTGGGCCTACCTGAGTCTGCGCTGCTCGATCGACCCATGTCTGTGCTGCTGGGCCCACTCGAGTCCATGCTGCTGGGCCCACTTGAGTCCATGCTGCTGGGTCTACCCGAGTCCACGCTGCTGGGCCGACATGAGTCTGCACTGCTGGGCCAACTTGAATCTGCGCTGGTGGGTCTACCTGTGTATGCGGTGCTGGGCCTACCAGAGTCTGCGCTGTTGGACCTACCTGAGTCTGCATTGCTGGATCTACCCAAGTCCATGCTGTTGAGCCTACTCAATCCTACATTGATGTGCCCACTCAAGCCTGTGCTGCTGAGCCTACATGTGTCCACAATGCTGGGGTCTACCTGAGTCTGCTGGGCCTACCTGAGTGCACAGTGCTGGGCCTACATGGGTCTGCACTGCAGGGCCTTCCGGGGTCAGATTGCTGGGCCTGCTCGCTGCCATTGCCGTGACTGAGCTCTTCACCAAGAGGTAAGTAAAATAAAACAAAAGAGAAAAAAAATGATAGAAGCAAAAGAAAAATAGAAATAAAAAGAAGAGTGGACGAGCTCCAGGTCAGATGCCCTACTTCACCCCCAGTTTACCAAAGGGGACAAGGAAGATAGAGAGGATAGATAAGATAGATGAGTGAGGGAAAGTGGAAGGACAAGCCCAGAGAAAGTGGTGAGATGAAAGGTGAAGTGTGGAAGGGAAAAGGAAATGGGAAAGGAAAAGTCAAATTTTGAGAGCCCAAAAATGAAAGCTAAAGAAAAGATGAATTTTGAAAATTTGAGAATTAACAGCAATTTTACATAAAAGGAAAATTCTCAGAGAAGAGAAAATAAAATTGAGGGGGCAGCTCGTCATGTTGACAAAGACCATTCAGTGAATCAGTCCAGAGCAATTTCCATTATGACATATTTATATAGGCAAAACTCAGCCAAATGTAGGCATTAGGATCCATTATGATAAAATATTGACATAGGGTTTATGACAAGAGAATAGCATAAGTGAACATAGAACATAGAACAGTACAGCACAGAACAGGCCCTTCAGCCCACAATGTTGTGCCGACCATTGATCCTCATGTATGCCCTCAAATTTCTGTGACCATATGCATATCCAGCAGTCTCTTAAATGTCCCCAATGACCTTGCTTCCACAACTGCTGCTGGCAATGCATTCCATGCTCTTGCAACTCTCTTTGTAAAGAACCCACCTCTGACATCCCCTCTATACTTTCCTCTAACCAGCTTAAAACTATGACCGCTCGTGTCAGCCATTTCTGCCCTGGAAAATAGTCTCTGGCTATCGACTCTATCTATGCCTCTCATTACCTTGTATACCTCAATTAGGTCCCCTCTCCTCCTCCTTTTCTCCAATGAAAAAAGTCCGAACTCAGTCAACCTCTCTTCATAAGATAAGCCCTCCAGTCCAGGCAGCATCCTGGTAAACCTCCTCTGAACTCTCTCCAAAGCATCCACATCTTTCCTATAATAGGGCGGCCAGAACTGGACGTAGTATTCCTAGTGCGGTCTAACCAAAGTTTTATAGAGCTGCAACAAGATCTCATGACTCTTAAACTCAATTCCCCTGGTAATGAAAGCCAAAACACCATATGCTTTCTTAACAACCCTGTCCACTTAGGTGGCCATTTTAAGGGATCGATGTACCTGCACCCCAAGATCCCTCTGCTCCTCCACACTGCAAGAATCCTATCCTTAATCCTGTACTCAGCTTTCAAATTCGACCTTCCAAAATGCATCACCTTGCATTTATCCAGGTTGAACTCCATCTGCCACCTCTCAACCCATCTCTGCATCCTGTCAAGTAGTGCAATCAGGAAGCACATGCATGTTTTTCTTTGTAAATATACATGACAGAATTCGAGTTTGTAAAGCAAGTTTTTTAAAACTAGAACATAGGTTTCATCGAAAATTTCAAAGAGGGAATATACTTAGGACAAGCAAAGAAATGCTGCAATACTTCTTTAAATCATTGGTCAGACCACATTTGAAGAATTGTGTTAACTTGTAGGCACTTTATTTTTTTAAGTAAGGCAATGAAAGCCGCGGAGGGAGCACAAAGGAGATTCACTAGAGTGATACTAGGAATGAGGTATTTTAGACGCAAGGAAATATTCGAGAAACTGGACATGTTCCCCTTGGAGCAGAGAGGATTAAGAGGTGACCTTAATGAGGTGTTCAAAACCATAAACAATTTGCCAGGGTAAAGAAGGATATTCTTCTTCCACTAGTTGGTAAGTTAGTAAATCGGGGTTACAATTTCAAACTTGTTAGCAAGAGAGCTAGAAGGAAAAACCTCTTTACTCAGAGAGTTGTTGGAACAAGTCATTCTGCTATAATATGATAGTTGTGTTTCCCTGCAACCTCGCACTGTGGAAAATCGTGTTATGGAAAACCACAGTTGAAAATCATGCTGTAGAAGATCGCTAATAGAAACTTGCTATACCAGCTCAGTAGAAAGTTTGTACTATCCAAACAATGTCCGCAATTCGTCAATCACAGTATCTCCAATTTGGGCTGATGAAACGCATGTTATAGCAGAATGATCAGAATTTGAAATGTGGTGCCTGGGAAAGTGGTGGATGTGGATCCCATATCAGGCTTCAGAAGAGGGCTGGATATATTTTTGAAAGTGATAACTTTGGAGGGCTATGGAGATAGAGCTGAAGAATGGGACTGGCTGGTTAGCTCTTTCAGAAGCTGGTACTGACACAATGGGCCAAATGGCCTCCTTCTGCACTGTCAAATTATGTGATTCTGTGTTCTCTGCTTTTTTTCCCTATATTAGAGTAAAAAATGTAACCACAATAGATTTTCTAACAATCCCCTCATAATGACATAAACTATTTTTGTGAAGCAAAATTTGAACTGTAGGTGCCACCATTCAAATATGTGATTAAAGGACCAGCAACATGACCTTGGGATTATTTAATTAAATGTTCCGTTCTGAAAAGAAGATATCAATTGTAATAGGTTGTTATAATTGAAACACAGTCTTCATGTGGCAGTGGGAGGACTTACTCTTTCTTTTCTTCCCTCTCTATTTGATGATGTAGAGCCGAGAACTGAAGTAAGAAGAAGAGAGTGAGGAAATTCCTGCAGAGTCACAGCTGTTCCATCTACCAGTCTTCTGATTTGTGGCTTTCTCATTAGGCTACAAAAGTACAGCCACATTCGCAATGCCAGCAGACCCTCTTTAATTGCTCATTCTCTCTGTCCCTGTTTCGTGCTTTCACCCTGCAGTGAGAAAAGACATTTAAAGATTACTGAGGCAAGATTGTAATGAAGCGGATACCTTTTTGCCTGTCCTTTAGCCAACAGCAACAGAAGGGAGACTAATTAGAGGATGAATTATTGGCTTCCCATGGTGCACAGCAGGGGTATTAAAATGAGAGTTGTTTCTCGTTTGCCTCTTAGCTGGCCATTAAGCAGATATTTTTTATTATGGTTTATTACTAAAATCAACGCATTTACTCAATTACAATAATATGCACTTCCTAGTTTTAATAGTGTTCTACTAGCAGTTATATTAATTTTCGTGCAGTTCCCTACCCTTCACCTATTGGTTTATTTACCTCGGAGATGCTGAATCATGGTTTAATTTTGATTTGCGTAATCGGAGATGGGAAAAAGGGGGGAATTACTCTTATGGTCCTGGTTGAACTTTTCGGCAAAGTGTCTAAATCTGTTACTTGCTTCCAATTTTACAGATCATTTTTAAAATTCAAGAACACAGGGAATGACTAGCATTTCTTGAGCAACTGAGATTGTTCATATTACAGTTTCCTATGTAGGAATGAGTATAAAACCACCTTTTTTCATTACTTACATTCTGGAATCAAACACATTTTCTTTCTGTTACATTAATAGGATGGCTAAGGCTAATAGAGGGACAATTCTCCAGGTTTGAATACAGCCTGAGAAATGCCAGCACAAAATGTTTCCCCATAGATCAAAGTGCAGGATTAAGGATAAAATTATTATTTGTTCACTGTTGCTTTGTAAATCACCTGAATTTGACCTAATCAGCAATCCTGTTTATTTTGCCCAAGTAACAATAATATTTTCCAGAATAACATTAAAACTGAAGTTGCTAAATAGATGAGTTATTCATAATGAGAATATAAACAATTAGTTCATCATAAGAGACTCAGTGGTTCATAGAATTGTGTATATTCTCAGTATAAGTAACTCATCGACTTAACAACTTAAATTATTCTGGAAAATATTGTGTTAATTGCACAAAATAAGCTGGAATACTGATGAGAATAAATGCAGATAATTTTGCAATGCAACAAAAAGTCAACAAAGAGTAATTTTCCAAAAGTAATGATTCACAACTTCAATGCTCTCAAAATATACATTTTTTCACATTTTGGAACTGATTTGTTCACTGGTAGGATCATTTCAAAGCTAGCTGTTGCAGCACAGGGAGCAAGCTGAGATACACCCTAATGTTACAAACTTTGGAGGTTAGCACCTCAACACATCACGAAGTGGATTCCAATACAATTCGAAATTGATGGCTTTTCAGTTTTCCTTGTTAACATGCCAGATGGAGACCTTGTTGTCAAAAATTAATATTCTCAAGCTGGGTCTATATTCATGATGATATCCCACATTTTCTTTCCCTTTATATGTATAGATGGACTTGCTATTTCTCACCATTTTCAGGTATCAATTAATGTTGATGAGTTTAAACAGTAAACTTGCCAGACTGCACATGTTTGGGCACTTTTTCTTACTATACCTTCACAGCATGTAGAAACTGGTACTGTTTTAGAACAATAAGGGAGTTTAAACAAAAATCATGCTTGCTCAATGTGCCAGATGTCTAGCTATGCGTGTATCGAGTCTGGAAATGGAACTTCAGACCATTTTAGTTAAGCTGTAAAATCATTTGGGGTTTACTCCTTCCAACATCTGATGAAGCTACATAGTTTATTTTTTTTAATTTGATTCATAAGGGCAGTGCTTCTTTCTGAATGAGAAATATCATCATGGGATTTTTAACAAAATGGTTCCAGAAAGGGGCAACTAACATCACCCATTTTGAGTTTTTAGCTTGTTTACATACCTGCCAAATTATTTAAAACAATGCAATCACAGGGAAAGAATAACAGCACCCGGGAATTCGAATGCAGGAATATCAAATCAGCAGCATCATCAAGCAAAAACAGTTTATGGTTCCAGCTGTAAAAGGAAACAAGATCAAAGATATGTCCATACCATTAAAAATATTTTCACTTATGATCATAACACAACAAATGTTAGCCCATTAAGAATTTTTAAGGTCTGAACTTGAATTACATATTATCCATATAAATTTCAGAAATATGAGCATCAATGCTGTAATCTTTGCTGTTATTTAGAGGTAAAGTCTTGTCAAGTAAGTCTCATTGCACAACTCATTCATTAATCAAATGTTACATGCTTATATTTTCAATGGTATTTTTCCCCAAGGTACTACATTGTGAGTACAATACATAGATTTTATTGCAACCTTACCAATCACATCAAACCAGTCATAAACCTTTCCATATATAGAAAAATAACCTGTAGCTTTCACCTGATCATCATCTAATATCAGATAGATCACTATAGAGAGATTTCATAAACTGTAAAGGTTCATAATACATCTGCAGTAGGAATGTAACCATGCTTTAGTAGTTTCCAGCAATGTGCATAATAAATAACACACATTGGAATGGGAGCGAAATCGACTATTCATTTTAATTACTCTTCCTAAAATTGCTTCGTGGAGTTAGATATTTTGAATAGGATTAACTTTGTGAAATAATTATCAATGAAAATGTTTAAGATGTTCAAGCATAAATATACAATGGGGATTATTTCTTCATGACCAAATAAACCATAAAGTAGTATTTGTCAAAGGTTTTATTTTAAATTTACTTTTCAACATTTGAGTACTCAAATCAAAGCAAATTCCGCTGGAGAGCACACCAATTCATAAATGTTTTGGGTGGGGGAGGGAAGACAAATGCCTAACCTCCATCTCTTAAAACTCCCTGCTAAGGACACATTAATGCAGAGATGTATGAGCAGTACCTTTTGGCAGGAAGAAAATATATTCCTTAAAAAGTCTCAAATCTTATTGTCTTTAATCATCAGAGACAGGACAACAAGCAAACATGCACATCAAGAGCCTGTAAACACCCTTTTGCCTGGACCTATATTGGAGTTGCTCAAAGTTAAAAATCACGTAACACTAGGTTATAGTCCAACAAGTTTATTTGGAAGTACTAGCTTTCAAAGGTTGTGGTTGTGATGAAGGAGCAGTGTTCTGAAAGCTAGTGCTTCCAAATAAACCTGTTGGACTATAACCTAGTGTTGTGCGATTTTTAACTTTGTACACCCCAGTCCAGCACCGGAATCTCCAAATCATGGAATTGCTTAGAATGTTTCAAGCTCTAATGAGCAATTCTACTGCTAGCTGAGATTTTCCACAAATATCTCTGTACCTGGTTAGTTACCCCAGATTAAAAACTAACGTAACACTCTGGTAACTCCAAAACAGATGCCCAATCAATCTCAAAATCCCAACTAACACTGAAAACTACGCAACTGCCCTCCAACTCAATCAAATCATATAACTAGCCTCCCCCCTCCCCTTGACCATTGACTATCTTTCATACTCTGATTATCACCTCAGCCTCTGAATTATTTTGCCTTCTCCCCATCCTTGTCACCATAACCACCCACCTATTTTTTCAATCCATCCCAACTACCCTGCTGACCCCCTGACTACCCTTGGTCAGACACACCTTCCCCAACATGGCTAAACCCCTGGGTGAACAAGATTACCTCTTGTTTATCAAACTACCTCCCTGACTCAAACAATTACACCCCTGATTTGACTATCCATTTAGTCAGCTGCCTATCTCTCATTTACTCACCTACTCAAGCAGCTACTCATCTTCCTGCCAACCCATTCACCCACCTATTTACTCATGTATTCACTCCTTCACTTCACCTGTTCACAAACTCACACTTGTTTCTTAAAAGATTGGATTTTGGGGCTGAATTTTAAGGAGCGGTGTACTGCTCAACATCTATGAAAAGAAAGTCAGTGCCAAACTGACCAATGTTAAGTAAGTAAAAGAAAAACACTCTGGATGCTGGAAACCTGAAAGAAAAACAAACAGAAAATGCAGGAGGGATCAACAGGTCAGGCAGCATGTGTGCGAAGCAAAACTGAGTTAACACTTTGCATCCACTATGACTCTCCTTCAGAAATGGGAAGGGCCTGAAAATGGCATATTTTTATGCAGTTGTCAAAAGAGAAGGAGGAGTGAGTGCCAAGAACAAAAAAAAAAGGTGCTAATGTTGATAAAGAAAAGATTTGATCACAAACATCGATCCCCATACTGCAGCATCTTGCCTGTGTGTGTTGTTGGCTGTGCTCTCCTTTTCACTTTTTTCACAGCTGCATTTTTTTTTAATCCCCATTAGCACTCCCTTTGTCAGACTTACAGATTTACTGAAACATCACTAGGAATTTCTTCATTGACCAGAGCAACATGAATAATTGGAGAAAGCATAGATGACCAAAAAAAGGCACTTTAGATGTATTTTACAAAACCACTACTACCCTTTCAAAATCGAGTTGACTAACAACAAATTGTGTTTGACATGGGCTGAGCCTGCAATATTTAAGATACCACAGTGGAACTATTCTGTCCAATATCTTAAAATGGAAGTTAGAAAATAAACATATTACAAATCAGTCTTACAACAGGCACCTCTCATCACATGTTTGCTTCAGATGTCAAGGCATATGGGCCTAACGTTTATCGACTGTTTCCTTGGGCTGAGATAATACCATCTGCATCACTCCTCAGGACAGAAATGAAAATGAACCTTAATGACTCCTAGCCTTCAGCTATCACACCATTATAGCTTAAGTTGTTTTTCTGCCTCTTGAGAACCTAATGAAAATAAATTACTCCATCTTCCATGAACCATATTCACTCTGTTTATAAGCAGTTGAAGTGTGACACTGGCAATCAGGCATCTTTCTATTTGCAAAACACTGTGAATCTCTTCAGTTGGTTCCTTTCACTTTAAAAGGACTTGTGGTTACATAGTAATTTAACTTTTCTGGAATTTACGTTTCAAGAATACCACTGAAAACATTGAACATCTGAAATGGGCCAGGAAATGGTTAATACTAACTTAACAAAAATTCGACTTTTATAACATGGATTTATTTTTAAAAGAGAGATGTTTATCTCCAGTTGATTTATTGCCAAGATTGGAAAGTAGTTGATTATCAGATCAGTAAATACAGCTGGATCCACTTATCAATCCATTTAAACATTAAAGGCCATCCCAATGGAAAAATGGGGAGATGTGATTTCACATTTGTTCTATCAACTGCACATAATATTAACTTAAGACTCATCACTTCTTCTAATTCAACATTAAGGAAGATTGAAGACATGAAGTCCAAAAATGTGCAGGCTAGGTGGGTTGGCCAGGGGACATGTCAGATTACAGGGATAGAGTACGGGGTGGGTCTGGGTCTGGGTCTAGGTGAGATGTTCTTCAGATGATTGGCGTGAGCTCAATGAGCCGAATGGCCTGCTTCCACACTATGGGGATTCTATGATAATCTTTAACACTCCAAATCTACTCCTTTGCCACTCATTAAGCTACACAGCCATTTTCTTTAGTTGAGATGGATATTCACAACATCCGCAGTCAGCATTCTGTTCAAAACAAAGATATGGATTATTTTATTGACTGATGACATGATATAGCAGGGTTAGTATTTATTGCTGATCCCTAAATATATGGTGAAGTTATTCCCAAAGTGCTATTAGATTAAAGTTTCCAGGCGTTTGGCTTAATGACAAAGGAAGGCAATATGTTTCCAACTCCTCAACTGGGTTGGTTGTGTTTCAATGGACCAGCTACTCTTATTCTTCTACATAGTGGAATTCATGGTTTTTGGGGCTGCTTCAGAAAAAGCCTTGACAGGTTATAGCAATACATACTTTAGTTGATAATGTCACTATTCACTGGGGTAGCAGGCTAAACATCAAGCCCCATTACTCCTGGTATTGTCACAAAAGTTAAATGTTTTTAAAAATACACAAAGATTTCCCAATTTGCCTGATTTTCAAACTCAAGTTGATGGAAAACACAAATTCTGTACTTAACAGTAACTATTATTTATTGTTGGCAAATAATCTGTAGCTACAGGTTAGCAATTATGAATCATTAGCATTTGCATTTTCTAATTAAAGCTGTAATTCCTTTATAAATTCCCATTTACACACACATAGAAAGAATTGTGGCTTATGGACTGAAGGGAAAGCTGGGAAAGAGGTTCAGTAGTTCCAGTTCTCAAGGGATATTGAGGCGATTCTTGCACTGATCATAATGTTGCTCGTCAATCATCCTTCTCTGGATGCTTCCATTGGTTTACAAGAGGCACAGGGTGGCTGATAAAAGGTTGCTGGTCTATCAATTAAAAGACACAGCTTTTAGAACTGCTGAAGAAAACACAAACTTCAGGTTTTCTTCAGACTTAAAATAACTTACTACAGAGAACCAAAAAGTGAGCTCCTAAGCTGATGATGGTCGAAAGGCTTCTGTCTATCTTATTTACAGTCCCAAGATGTTCAGTTACCTGAAAACCAATCCTATGGCTGTAGGTAGGCAGATGGCCTTTGTCGTTAATAATTGGATGCCAGGATAATTAGCTTCCCACAGCTAATCAAAACTCCATTTGTGTACAACCCCTTGACACCAGGTTGTCTAGAAATTGTAATGTAATTGCTGGTTCTCAAGCAGCTTTATAAACAGCAGGGTTTTCTGATATATATATATAAAAGGCTTTCAAAATATGCAGCAATCCTATAAAAATCTTTTTACTAAAAAAAGCCTTTTTATTATTTCATCCACAATTTGAAATACGGGAAAAATAAAAATAAATTATGATATACTCTGCCACCACACTGCACAGGTAATGGAAGGAATGAAGGTAGGTGCCAATGAAGTGGTCTGCTTTGTCCTGGTAGGTCTTATTGTGACCATACATCACAATGTGGATCAACTATGAGCATGGTGAGATTTTAATTAACAATGTGTTTTTAAAAGATGTGATACAACCAAAAAAAGAACCTCTGATCTGACTCTAATGCCTTTTTGGCAAGGAACATATGAAGGTTTCAAAGAAGTTTCAAAGGGAGAAATGCATTTCAAAATTAATTCTAATCTAATGTGAGTATCTCACACTGTACATATGATGGTTAAAAATAGCCATTTTGGTGAGACAATTATCTGTATTTTCCTCTTTCAGGGATATTGAGTGACAAGGGTTAAAACCCAGTTTCAGTCCTGCTTTCAATGTGCTAGTTGGTTGAGGTATTCATATGTTTAGCGAGTCAAGGTGCTCATTTTACTATCCTTGTTTTGAGTGCTCATTCTCTGTTAAAGTCATAATTGTTGAAACATCCACTGATCACTCCTACTTTGCAGATAAAGAACTCCTTTGCTCTAAGTGCTGGAATTAAGTTAACAGAGCAGTTTAAAGAGAAATAGACAAAATAATTTTAGCCAATTCAAATAGACTGTTAGGCTATCGACATTCCACTATCTACTCATCTGGAATGACCCAGAGACTGATGCATATATCTTTTTACGGTTTGCCATTTTTTTGATATTTCTCGTTTCTATTCGGTGTGTACGTGTGTTACATTCTTACTGCTCCTCATGTTTAGTGACTAATGAACTCAATCAATTGTTAACTGAAAGCCTGGTGAACATGATTTTTTTTTAAAGCTAAATTTCTTTGCCTGTGAGAAAGAGTATCCACAACTGAATGGAATTTTTAAAAATTAATCTTGTGACCAAATAAGGGGGCAATTGAATTAAAAAAAATGGAGCTAGTTTATCTCTCCTCACTGGGAGCTTTACAGTTTGTGATATTGTTAATTTAACAACATTGCTGGAAGTGGGTGGACTTCAGAGTTTTGATGTGATCCATTGATTATGGGATCAGTTGGCTCTGACTGTCATATTGCGCCCCTATTTAAATTTTGCCTTATCCTGTGTTGTAACTTCATTTTTGCCTGTACCTACTATTACTCCTGCATAATCATCTAAACCCGTATTGAACTATAGTCTTCCAACTTGATGGTGATGGTAGAAGAGGCATATGTCAACTAGCTTGATGATGATAGTAGAGTGAGGCATATGTCAGGCCATAAGGTTACAGCTTATGGTGAAATTCAATTCTTATGTAGATGATAACCCACATAGCCTCATGGACACCCCATTTTGAGCTTCTAGGTGTATTCTAGACCAATCCCATTTAGCAGAGTGTTAGTGCCAAATAATATTATGAACAATATCTCCAGTGTGAAGATCAGATTTCAACTTCATCAAGACTGTGTCATCGTCATTCTTATCAAACTGTCATTGACAGATGCCTCTACAACAGAGTTTGATAAGGCCGGGGTGTTGTTTGGTCCACAGAGAATTTCCTCATTGGAAACAGCAAGAGCAACCAGCCCCTAGTCTGACCAATACCCTGCCACACCACCACTGGGGCTTGCCTGACTGATCCCAGTGTCTCTAGACCCCACTTATTTGCTTGGGTGGGCAGAATGCTTCAATGTATTACCCTTCTTCAATGTATAGTCTCAGCAGGGAGCACCATGCACTATTCAGATTGCTACACTGTTGGCCTTCATTGGCAACTAGCTCCTGGGGGAAGGTGGCAGTCTCTGATGGGGCCACTGCTGTGACATCAACTCGTTAGTTGCTTGTCCCCAGAAAACCTGGGAAGACATCCTACAAATGGCCAAAGTTTTCCAGCTTACTGTTGAGATAGCTGCTGTAATAATAGAACTGATCCCATTGACGTGGCATCCCATGCTATCAAGTTCAACCTTGTATCTCAATGTCCTCATTGGATTTTATCTCTGAAAATTTTGATATTCCCTCCTGGATTTCTGATTTTAGCTTCTTGAGTTTCTTCCATCATATTCTCCTGTGACATTCTCTCTCTGAATTGTTCAACTTCTCCACCTTGTTCTTCACTTTTAGGGTTTGCTGTGCTCAGTGATAGCACTCATTGGTTATAGTCAGAAGATTGGGTGTTTAAGGCCAAATCTATAAATATGAGCCTGTAATCTGTGTTGGAATATCAGTGTAGTACTGAGAAAAAAGTTGCATGATTAGACGTCTTAACTTTTGGATAAAATGTTAAACTCTGTTTCCCTGCTTAGCTGGGTGTAACATTGGTCACAGTGCTATTTGAAGAGCAGGCAGTGCTTCCATCATCATTTATCCCCATTACAAACGTAAATGATCAAGTCATTTAGCTCACTGCTGTTTGTAGTCTAGCTGTGTGGAAATTGGCTGCTGCACTTACTCACATTAACCATACTGCAGAAGTAATTTCTTAGCTGTGGAGTAGTTTGATGTCCTGGAGACATGAAGGACACAGTATAAGTGCAGGTTCTTTATTTTATTTTAAAATCTTCTTCGGAATCCATCTCTTCAATAAAGCCTTTGGCCATCTCCTAATCTCCTTTGCCTTGCCTGAGCATCTGTTTTCCTGAAGTTTTGTTTTATTAAGTACTTTGGGTTTGTTTTCTGTTAAATAAATGCAAGATATGGCTGATTTGGCACTTGATTTGTGGAAGCCCAAAAAGTGATTACCCATAGAGTTGCATAAATCAGAAAAGAGAATCTGTAGCTTGCTAAGGCCATTTAGCTGATTAACTGCAAGTGATCGATTTTATGATAGTTAATGCCAAATCATATTCATCCATGATATTGAATAGGGTTAATAGAGTAGAATTCAACAGAAGAAGATGATATTTAATTAAATGTTCTTTTCGTCAGTTCAAACTTGTTTAAAAAGTGCAATAACCACTTCTAATTTTAGTAACTTTAATAATGTGTGAGATTCACATAATATAACCTCTAACAGATCTGCATAATTTAGTTTGTCTATACTCATTGTCTTTTTCTTATTATCCAGTTATTGCTGTGCCTGTAGCTCTTGATGTTCCATGATAAGGTATAATGCCATTACTTAGTCTGCACTGCACTGTCTGAAGCAGAAATACTGTTCCTGGAGGCCAGGCTTATCTTTACAGCAGTGGGAATTTGAAGGTTGGGATTGCCACATGGTCTTCTGACATTGTAAAACCCCTGCCTAATTCATGTATCAGGGTTTTTCCCTATGTGTCTAGCAGGCTTTTGACAGAATTCCTGCCACAGAGAGAGATGGCAAACTGAATACACCAGACATCCACTCTTGGTTTCCATGTTGGGTTTTCTCAATCTCTAGGTTGTTTACTACATTTGGTAAGATAGGGATCTGAATATTAATGAGATTAGCACAGCCATTGACAAGACATAACAGCAATAATTCCTTTTAACTGGCAACTCATTGCTGCCTAGTGAGAAACTAACTAAACCACCTAACAAAAGGAGAAAATAGAGAATGAGATGCTCTCAGCGTTGAGATTGACCTTTTTGCTTCACATCAGATTCTATGAAAATTTTCACCATGCCCACATTGTTCAGAGTCCGATAAGATTCCATTCCCATCATTGTCTGGGTGCAGTACCATTATGGTTGCATTACTCGACTTGGAATTGAGAGACATAGAACATTACAATGCAGTACGGGCCCTTCAGCCCTTGATGTTGCTCCTACTTGTGAAACCAATCTGAAACTCATCTAACCTACACTATTCCGTTTTCGTCCATATATTTAACCAACGACCATTTAAATGCCCTTAAAGTTGGCCAGTCTATTACTGTTGCAGGCAGGGCGCTTCACACCCCTACTACTTCTGAGTAAAGAAACTGCCTCTGACATTTGTCCTATATCTATCACGCCTCAATTTAAAGTTATGTTCCCTTGTGCCAGCTATCACTATCTGAGGAAAAGGGCTCTCACTGTCCACCCTATCTAAACCCCTTGTGTGTCTCAATTAAGTCACCTCTCAACCTTCTTTTCTCTAACAAAAACAGCCTCAAGTCTCTCAGCCTTTCCTCATAAGACCTTCCCTCCATACCAGGCAACATCCTGGCAAATCTCCTCTGAAATCTTTCCAAAGCTTCCACATCCTTTGTATAATGCAGTGATCAGAACTATATGCAATACTCCAAGTGCAGCCGTTCCAGAGTTTTGTACAGCTGCAACATGACCTCATGGCTCCAAAACTCAGTCCCTCGACTAATAAACGCTAACACATCATATGCCTTCTTAACAACCCTATCAACCTGGGTGGCAATTTACGTGGACACCGAGATTTCTTTGCTCATCTACCCTATCAAGAATCTTACCATTATGACCTAGAGACATGAACTCAAATCCCAACATGGCAGTGAGGGAACTTAAACTAAATAGCAAAATCCTCTGATCAGCATTATACAATCTGTACAGTGTGGAAACAGGCCATTTGGCCCAACAGGTCCACACCAACACTCCAAAGAGGTAACACAGACCCATTGCCTTACCCTATTACTCTACATTTATCCCTGACTAATGCACATAACTAAATATCCCTGAACACTATGGGCAACTTAGCATGGCTAATCCTAACCTGCACATCTTTGGATTGTGGGAGGAAACAGAGCACCCGAAGGATACTCATGCAGACACATGGAGAATGTTCAAACTCCACACAGACAGTTGAACCTAGGTACTGTGAGGCAGCAGTGCTAAATACTGAGCTACCATGCCGCCCATCAGAGGTGTTGCATTCCATGAATCCTCTTTAACACCACAACCCGAGAAACTTTGCTCATAGTGGAAATCTTATTCAACAAAATAGGCATTACATGTGTTCACAAATCCATTTATATATACATATATAAGATGTGTACCAGGTAGGGTAGACTTCTTCCACTAAGCTCTTATGAATTCAAAGTTCTTCACTAATTGTACTCCTTCATAACCAAAGCATTAATTTGCGCACACCTTCACAGTGTAAGGGATGAATCTTAACCAGATCATCCAGCTCATGAAAAGTCCCAGTCGTGTGCACATTGCTTGTTGTCATGTAAGAGGTGAAACCTGTCCAGATCAATAAGGCTGCCCACGTGAGATAGCCACACTGGCTGATACCAGCAAATCTGACCAGTCAGGCAAGCGGAACTGAGCTCAAATGGAGGGTCAACTCAAAAGGTTGGAGGGAGGAAACTGGGAGAGAGGGGAGAATCACTGTGATAAGGGCAAAGCGAATAAGGAAGAGTGGGAGCTGCTTATTTAGGGGTGAATACAATGCATTAGTTTGGTGCACTGGGGAAAGAGAAACAGCAAGAAAATTGAACAAGGGCTCATGTAAGGCAAAGGCAGACATATGGTTCTGGATGGAAGTGTGATCAAGGGTGGAAGGTCAAGGAAGATGATAAAAGAGTCAATAATCATGGGGGGGATTGAAGAAGGACAAATGTCACCAAGAGGAAAGGAAAACACTTTGGAGGGAAAGATGTAGCCTTAAGGGGAAGAGTTAAGAGTGAATAAATTGGATTAAAAATGAACCACCATTATGTCACAAAATCCAGCCTTATAGTCACAAATCCAGAAAATGCTGGAGAGACTTGGGGTGCAGTTCCAAAAAAGAGTCATACCTGACACAAAATTATCTCTGTTTCTCTCTTTACAGATGCTGCTAGACATGCCAAGTTTCTCCAGTATTCTTGGTGTCTGTTCCAGCCTCTGCAGTATTCTGCCTTGAGTTAAAAGCCTCACAAAGAAAGCACAGTTCATTCTGGCACAGCACAAACATGGCCAACGGAAAAGTTGAAACAGAATTAGACCATTTAGAACAGAATTGGGGATTAAACCATTCTGCAGACAGTAAGTTCAAAGGTTGTAGAGCTGTATCACGGGCCATAACAAAGGCCACCAATTGTCAGATGGAGCTAACATAACAGTAACCTCATCAGGTATAAATACGCTGCTGAAGGTAAAAGCCCATCACAGTATCAGATTAGATCAATGCTCGCTATTCGAATGAAGATGAAGCAATGACACAAGTCATACTCAAATGAAAGACAGGAGCTTCAGGGATCAAACAGTGAGGTGCTGTTTCTAGGACGAAAGAGAAGCAGAGTATGCTGAAATTAGGAATCTAGAAAGATTGACACTTAAAACCAACAAAGCTAAAGCAGTTTGAAATTACATTTCTGCACTCTATACAGCCTACTGATAATTTTTTTTCACTCCTGCTGTTTTCAAAGTGTTGAGATAGGTTATAGTTTAGTCACCAGGGTGCTGGTTGCATTTTGGAGCCAAACTTAATTTATTCTTAGCTTACAAACCATTATATTGAGTGTTAGCAGTGCTCCTTTTCCAAAGTAGGAGGACGTCATACATTGATCCTAATTGGCCTCAAACTCCCAAGATCGTTCTTGAATCACCAAGAATAAAACTTTAATCTAGTCTCGGTTATGAGCAATTTGGAAGTAATGAAGTTATGTGGCACTAAGAAGAATTCCATTCTATATTTTTGTCTATTAACTGTAAAAGTTAATCAGAAAGAGTTCTGTTTGACTGAAGTTCTGGGTAATCCAAGATGGAGGACAGGAAAAATTTGTGGCTGTAAGAGCTGCTTTTTTTTTTAGGTATTTCAGGTATTGGAGATGATTTTATCGAATTCCAGGAGCAGCAATTACTGTTTTATAAGCTGTTGCGTTGTTTTGGAACATTGGGGGAAATAAAAGATCAAAACAATGGCACTTTTAAAAGGAGGAAGACGGATAAAAGGCAATGACCACATGGTCAGTGAGGGAGAGAGGGAAAGAAACCTCCACTGCTAAGTGACACAGCAGTGAATCTGCACAGTTACTGCCTTTGCTGTTTGACTTCGTGTATCTCTGAACATTGGTGTGTGTCTAGGAAAAATTAACAGACAGACAAATTCACATCTGGCCTTGAAGGAATGGGTGTGGATGAACTCACGGCACAGGAACAGATAAGTACATAGTTTTTAACGTGTAATCTTGCTGTAAGTCTACAGTAGTGAGTAGAGTGGGTTCTATGCTGATTGTATGTTTTATTGAGATCTGTCTCTTGATAAAATTTTAAAAATATAAACTATAAGCACCAAGTTAGCCCAGAGTACTACTTTTTAAAGCAAAAAAACGGTGCTAATTTCTGGGTCTGTAGATTGTGAAGGAGCAAAGATGGTCTTTAGTAGAGTGATATCGTCTTCCTGTCGGATGTGGAAGTTTCAGGAGAGTTTCCATGTTACTGATGATTATGTCTGCAGGAAGTGTCTTTATTTGCAAATTCTATCAGATCACCTGGATTGGTTGGAACGGCAGTTAGAGGTCATAATGGACTTACAAGAGCTAGGGGGTGTGATGGACGGCAGTTATAGGAAAGGGGAAAAACCACTACAGTCGGGTAGAAGGGTTAACTCCAGGAAAGGTAGGAGGGCTAGGCAAGAAGCGCAGGAGTCTTCTGTGGCTATCCCCATTTCAAATAAGTATGCTGCTTTGGAAAATGTAGGGGGTGATGGACTCTCAGGGGAACATAGCACAAACAGCTCAGTTTCTAGTATTGATAAGGGATAACATTATTACTGTACTTCAGGAGGATATTCCTGGGAATACATCCAGGGAAATTATTTGGGTGGAGCTGAGAAATAAGAAAGGGATGATCACCTTACTGGGATTGTATTATATATATAGATCCTCTAATAGTCAGTGGGAAATTGAGAAACAAATTTCGAAGGAATGGTTATGGTAGAGGATTTTAACTTTCCAAACATAGAGTGGAACTGCCATTATGTAAAGTGTTTAGATGGAGAGGAATTTGTTAAGTGTGTACAAGAAAGTTTTCTGATTCAGTATGTGGATGTACCTACTAGAGAAGGTGCAAAACTTGACTTACTTTTGCGAAATAAGGCATAGCAGGTGACTGAGGTGTCAATGGGGGAACACTTTGGGGTCAGCGACCATGATTCTATTAGTTTTAAAATAGTGCTGGAAAAGACCGGATCTAAAAGTTGAAGTTCTACATTGGAGGAAGGCTAATATTGATGGTACTGTGCAAGAATTTTCAAAAGCCAATTGCGGGCAGATGTTTGCAGGTAAAGGGACAGCTGGAAAATGGAAAGCCTTCAAAAATGACATAACGAGAGTCCAGTGACAATATATTTATGTTAGGGTGAAAGGAAAGGCTGGTAGGTATAGGGAATGTCAGATGACTAGAGACATTAAGGATTTGGTTAAGAAAAAGATGGAAGCATATGGAAGGTATAGACAGGAGAGATTGAGTGAATCCTTCGAGTATAAAGGCAGTAGGAGTATTCTTCAGAGGGAAATCAGGAGGGCAAAAAACTTTGGCAAATAGGTTTAAGGAGAATCTAAAGAGATTTTACAAATACTTAAGGACAAAAGGCTAACTAGGGAGAGAATAGGGCCCCTCAAAGATCATAGCAGGTAAGGCAGCATCTGAGGAGCAGGAGAATCAACATTTCAGGCATAAGACCTTCATCAGAATTGAGCATTCCCTGATTCCTGATGAAGGGCTTCTGCCCAAAATGTTGATTCTCCTGCTCCTGGGATGTTGGCTTACTTGCTGTGCTTTTCCATCACCACACTCTCAACTCTGATCTCGAGCATCTGCAGTCCTCACTTTCTCCCCTCATTGAGGAGCAAGGCAGCCTATGTGTGGAGACACAGGAGATGGGAGTGATACTAAATGAGTATCTTGCATCAATGTTTACGGTGGAGAAGGACATAGAAGATATAGAATGTGGGGAAATAGATGTTGACATCTTTAGAAATGTCCATATTACAGAGGAGGAGGTGCTGGATGTCTCGAAATGCATAAAAGTGGATAAGTCCCCCGGACCTGATCAGGTGTACCCTATAACTCTGTGAGAAGCTTGGGAAATTATTCCTGGTCCCCTTGCTGAGATATTTGTATCATCAATAGTCACAGGTGAGGTGCCGAAGGACTGGAGGTTGGCTAATGTGGTACCACTATTTAAGAAAGCTGGTAAGGAAACAACAGGGAACCATAGACTGGTGAGCCTGACAGCGGTGGTGAGCAAGTTGTTGGAGGGACAGGATTTACATGTATTTGGAAAGGCAAGGACCGATTATGGATAGTCAGCATGGCTTTGTGCATGGCAAATAATGTCTCACACACTTGATTGGCTTCTTTGAAGAAGTAACGAAGAGGGTTGATGAGGGCAGAGTGGTGGACACGATCTATATGGACTTCAGTAAGGCATTCAACAAGGTTCCTCATGGGAGATCGTTTAACAAGGCTAGATCTCATGGAATACAGGGAGAATTAGCCATGTGGACACAGAACTAGCTTGAGTGTAGAAGACAGAGGGTGGTAGTGGAGGGTTCTTTTCAGACTGGAGGCCTGTGACCAGTGGAGTGCCACAAGGATTGGTGCTTGGGCTACTGATTTTCATCATTTATATGATTTGGATTTCAACCTAGGAGGTATAGTTAGTAAGTTTGCAGATGCCACCAGAATTGGAGGTGTGGTGGACAGGGAAGAAGGTTACCTCAGATTGCAACGGGATCTTGGTCAGATGGGCCAATGGACTGAGGAGTGGCAGATGGAGTTTAATTTTGATAAATGCGAAATGCTGCATTTTGGAAAAGCAAATCAGAACAGGACTTATATACTTAATGGTAAGGTCTATAGGAGTGTTGCTGAACAAAGAGACCTTGGGGTGCTGGTTCATAGTTCATTTGGTATGCTTCTCTTTATTGGTCAGACCACTGAGTATTGGAGTTAGGAGGTCATGTTGCATGTTGCAGCTGTACAGGATATTGGTTGGGCCACTTTTGGAATATCGCATGCAGTTCTGATTCCTTCCTATCGGAAGGATGTTGTGAGCCTTGAAAGGATTCAGAAAAGATTGACAAGGATGTTGCCAGGGTTGGATGTTTTGAGCCTTAGGGAGAGCTTGAATAGGCTGGGGCTGTTTTCCCTGGAACATCAGAGGCTTACAAAATCATGAGGGCCATGGATAGGATAAATAGACAAGGTCTTTTCCCTGGGGTGGGGGAGTCCAGAGCTAGAGGATATAGGTTTAGGGTGAGAGGGGCAAGATATAAAAGGTTCCTAAGGGGCAATGTTTTCACATAGAGGGTGGTTCGTGTGTGGAATGAGCTGCCAGAGGAAGTGGTAGAGGCTGGTAAAATTACAGTATTTAAAAGGCATCTGGATAGGTATATGAAGAGGAAGGGTTTAGAAGGATATGGGGTCAAATGTTGGAAAATGGGACTAGATTAGGTTAGGATGTTTGGTTGGCATGAACAAGTTGGGCCAAAGGGTCAGATTTCCGTGCTGTACATCTCTATGACTCTATGACTTCAAGAATGAGGCTCATTAATAAAAAGCTAGCCAATGGCAATTTGTTCCTGTTTCTGATAAATGTTTACAGTACCTTTTCTTTTGTAGAAGTGTGTCTACATAACTTCATCTAAAGCCCTAACGATTCTCAACTTTCTTTCAAAGAATTACAAAAAAAGGCTTCTGCATGTCCTGCAATGATTTTAACTTAAAGAATTAACTTAATACATGATTTATTTCCTTGTCAAAGTACGTGTGTAATGTGTAAAACTCACCTTTCTTGTATCTATGAGCTCATGTGTTGTTGGTTTGGTTGAGAGAATGCACGTTTCCCTTCATTTACATTCAGGATGCTGTGTTGAAGGGGTTTAAGCAGTCCTTCTAAATAGATAACATTTTGCAAACCTAAGAGTAAGGGAAAAATCATCCCACCACTATTTTTCACCATCCATAAAGTATCATGTATACCTATCAATGCATTATAAAGGTACAAATATTTTGCAGAATCATCTTCAAACATATCAGAGGTCCATTCCAAGGATGATCTGACGTAGATAATGGGGTCTACTTTGGTATAATGCAACTGAAATCTCTTCCATCATTGTACCATTTTACACAACTACACAGGAGTAAAGCAATAAAGAGCAGCAAAAGATATGACATGGAGGAGCTGGAGACAATGAAACTTCAGCCATTGAATTAAATTTAATACGATTAGAGCTGGTGACCAGCCTTATTTGATGCACCTACTAATTAATTCCTTCACGATTTGCAGACGAAGTTCTTGTCCACCTTCAATGTGTTCTCAACAATTACAGCTCCATCTGCATTGTTCTCCCCTTGGAATGAAAAGGAAAATATACTCATCAGCTGGTATCTATAATGCACAGAACTGAAATAAAATATTTTTGTAGTACTTTAATTACTTTCAAAACTAGAAAGGTGTTTGAGAGGAATCATTCATTAGAAAGATGTATTAATACCTTCATAATCCAATTATGAAACTAACCCTGCCAGATGAATGATAGCGTATGTCTCTGTAAATACCGGGAACGGAAGGTTTGAGTTATAAGGAGAAGTTGGACAGACTGGGACTTTTTTCACTGGAATGTAGGAGACTAAGGGATGAACTTAGAGGTTTATAAATCATGAGAGGGTATAGATAAGGTGAATGGCAGGTGTCTTTTTTCCCTCGGATTTGGGAATTCAAGACTAGAGGGCATATTTTTAAGTTGAGAGGAGAAAGATCTAAAAAAGACATGAGGGATAATCTTTTTGCACAGAGAGTGGGGTTCACTTATAGAATGAGCTTTCAGAGGAAGTAATGGATGCAGGTACAGTTACATTGTTTTAAAAAAGCCATTGAGATATGTACGTGAATAAGAAAGGTTTGAAATATCTGGGTCAAACCCAGGCAGGTGGGACTAGTTTAGTTTGAAATTTTGGTTGGCAAGGACTGGTTGGACCAAAGGGTCTGTTTCCATGCTGTATGGCTGTCTGACTCTATGAGTTTGATGAAAGGCAACTGAGTGGTCGTAACCTAATTTCTCAGGTCAACTGTGTGTGTCAGTAAAAGAGCATTAAGTTCACAGAATCAATTACAGAGGCCACAAGAATTAATGGCGTACGGAATAAACTTCTTGCACCCATCTCACACTGATGATGTGTCCCTTATTCTTTCATGGATTAGAGGTGTTATTTGCAAGGTTAGGATTTATTGCCAACCCTAATTACCCTTGAACTGAGTGGCCAATTGGGCCATTTTTAAAAATAATTCACAAGAGATTGCTGGCTAGGCATTTATTAGAACAAAGAACAAAGAAAATTTACAGCCCAGAAACAGACACTTCAGCCGTCCAAGCCTGAGCCAATCCAAATCCACTGTCTAAACCTATCACCCAATTCCTAAGGATCTATATCCCTCTGCACCCCACCAACTCATGTATCAGTCCAGACGCACCTTAAATGAATCCACCGTGCCTGCCTCTACTAGCTCTGCTGGCACTGCGTTCCAGGCACCTACCACCCTCTGTGTAAAGTAATTGCCGCATGTATCCCCCTTAAACTTTTCTCCTCTCATCTTGAATGCATGACGTCTCTTTATTAAATTCCTATCCCGTGGAAAACCTTATCCCTATTCACCCTGTGTATACTTCATGATTTTGTAGACCTCAATCAGGTCTCCCCTCAATCTACTTTTTTCTAATGAAAACAGCCCTAACTTACTCAACGTCTCTTAATAGCTAGCACCTTCCATACCAGGCAACATCCTCATAAATCTTCTCTGCACCCTCTCCAAAGCATCCACATCCATTTGGTGATCAGGACTGTACACAATCTTCTAAATGTGGCCGAACCAAAGTCTTGTACAATTTTAACATGACCTGCCAACCCTTATACTCAAAACCATATCTGATGAAGATAAGCATACCATATGCCTTCTTGACCACTCTATCCACCTGTGCAGCCACCTTCAGCATACAATTGACCTGAACTCCCAGATCTCTCTGCTCATTAATTTTTCCCAAGGCTCTTCCATTTACAGTACTGTTCAATCTAGAATTAATTCCCAAAGTACATTACCTCACATTTGTCTGGATTGAACTCCATTTGCCACTTTTCCACTCAATTCTCCAGTCTACTATATTCTTCTGTACTCTTTGACAGTCCCCTATGTTTTCTGCTACTCCACCAATCTTTGTGTCACCTGCAAACTTATTGATCAGATGACCAATGCCCTCTTCCAGATCACTTATGTATATCCCAAACAATAATAGTCCCAGCACTGAGCCCTGTGGAACACCACTGGTCCCCTTTCTCCATTTCAAGGAACTCCCTTCAATTACCACTCTCTGTTTCCTGTTGCTCAACCGGTTCTTTAAACACCCAGCTAAAACACCCTGCACACCATGTGACTTCACTTTCTCCATTAGTTTCCCATGGGAAACCCTATCAAATGCCTTACTAAAGTCCATGTATATGATATCTACAGCCCTTCCTTCAGCTATTAACATGGTCACTTCCTCAAAGAACTACATTAAATTGGTAAGGCACGATCTCTCCTGCACAAAACCAATGTGCCTATCGCTGATGAGCCCATTCTCTTCCAAATATAAATAGATCCTATCCCTCAGTACCTTTTCCAGCAACTTTCCCACCACTAATGTCAGGCTTACTGGTCTGTAGTTGCCTGGAATATCCCTACTACCATTCTTGAACAGAGGGACAATACTAGCAACTCTCCAGTCCTCCAGCACTTCACCTGTGTTTAAAGATGATACAAAGATATCTGTCAGGGCCCCAGCTATTTCCTCTCTTGCCTCCCTCAGCAACCTGGAATAGACCCCATCCAGTCCTGGGGAGTTATCCACCTTAATATTCTTTAGCCTACGCAACACATCCTCCCTCCTTATGTGATCCAGCATATCTCTAATCTCAACTTTCATCATGTCCCTCTCCTCAATAAACACTGCTGCAAAGTAATCGTTAAGAATCTCACCCATTTCCTCAGGTTCGACACACAACTTTCCTTCCTTATCCTTTAGTGGACCAACCCTTTCTCTAGTTAACCACTTGCTTCTTATATATGAATAAAAGGCCTTGGGATTATCCTTAATTCCGCTTGCTAAAGTTATTTCATGGCCCCTTTTAGCCCACTTGATTCTTTGTTTAAGATTGATCCTACTCTCCAGATATTCCTCCAAACCCTGTTCTTAGCTGCCTGGACGTTATGTACATTTTCCTCTTGGCTAGTTGCACAATTTCTCCTGTCATCCAAGGTTCATGAATCTTGTCTTTCCTATCCCTTGTTTTCAAAGAGACATGCCCACCCTGCACTACCTTCAATCTATCTTTGAAAGCCTCCCACAAATCAAATGTGGACTTCCCTTCAAATAGCAGTCCCCAATCCATATTTCCCAGCTCGTGCCAAATTTTGATATAATTGGCCTTGGCCCAGTTTAGTACTCTTTCCTTAGGACCACTGTCATCTTTGTCTATGAGTATTCTAAAACTTACAGAATTGTCGTCACTATTCCCAAAGAAATCCCCCACTGCAACTTCTATCATCTGGACTGGCTTATTCCCCAACACCAGGTCCAATATGGCCCCTACTCTAGTTGGACTGTTGACATACTGCTCTAGAAAACATTCCTGGATGCTCTTTACAAATTCTGCCCCATCCAGACCTCTGATACTAAGTGTATCCCAATAATGTTGGGAAAATTAAAATCTCCCATTACCACCACCGTGTTGCCTCTACATCTTTGAATAATCTGTTTACCTATTTGTTCTTCTACCTCACGCTCAGTGTTGGGAAGCCTGTAGTACAGCTCCAACAATGTAACTGCACCCTTCTTATTTCTCAGCTCTACCCATAATGCCTCACTGCTCAACCCCTCCATAGTGTCCTCCTTTAGCACCGCAGTGATATTGCCCCTGCCCAGCAATGCAACTCCTCTCCTCATTTTTACTTCCCTCCCTGTCCTGAAGCATCTATATCCTGAAACATTTAGTTGTCAATCATGCCCTTCCTTCAACTAAGTCTCTGTGATTGCAATAATGTCATACTCCCAGACACCACTCCAACCCCTAAGTTCATCTATCTTATCCACTACACTCCTTGTATTAAAGCATATGCACTTCAGACCACTAGTTCCTTTACATTCATTTGCCTCTGTCTACTCTTCCCCTTGGTAATGCTAACTTCATGATCCTGTTCCTTACAACCTCTAGTTTTCATCTCACTGTCTACTAATCTTCTCTTCTGATTCCCCACCCCCTGCCACATTAGTTTAAACCCTTCCCCAACAGCAGTAGCAAAAACTCCCCCAAGGACATTAGTTCCAGTCTGGTTTAGGTGTAGCTCATCCAATTTGTAATAGTCCCACCTTCCCCAGAACCGGTCACAATGTCCCAAAATCTGAACCCCTCCCGCCTACACCATCTCTCATCCTGTGTTCATCCTGCCTATCCTTTTATTTCTACCCTGGCTAGCACATGGCACTGGTAGCAATACTGAGATCACTACCTTTGAGGTCCTCCTCTTTAACTTCTCTGCTAGCTCCCTGAATTCTGCTTTCAGGACCACATCTCGGTTTTCACTTATATCGTTAGGGCTTATATGCACCACGACAACTGACTGTTCACCCTCCCCTTTCAGAATGCTCTGCAGCCGATCGATGACATCCCTGACCCAAGCACCTGGGAGGCAACATAACATCCGGGGGTCACATTGTTGGCCACAGAACTGCCTATCCACTCCCCTTACAATAGAATCCCCTATGACTATGGCTCTACGAGTTTTTTTCCTGTCCTTCTGAACAGCAGAGCCTGCCACGGTGCCATGATCCTGGCAACTGCTGCTTCCCCGGTGAGCCATCTCTCCCAACAGTATCCAAAACTGTTTGAGGGAGATTGCTGCAGGGGACACCTGTACTGCTTTCCTATTCTTTCTCTGTCTTTTGGTCACCCATTCACTGTCTCGCTCAGTAACTCTAATCTGCGGTGTGACCAATTCACTAAACATGCTATCTACGACCTCCTCAGCATCGTGGATGCTCCACAGTGAGTCCATCCTCAGCTCCAGAGCTGTCATGTGGTCAAACAAGCGCTGGAGCTGGACACACCTCTCGCAAGAGTCAGGGACGTCAGCCACATCCCTGAGCTCCAACAAACGCAAGAGGCACATGACATGGGTCTGAGGTCTCCTGCCATTGTAAGTCGTAGCTTTAACTCAACTAACTAATACCAAACAATGTACTTAAATATATAAAAGAAAAGAAAAAGCCTTACCTTACAGCGTTCTTTTCTTCTGATTAGAGGAGGGGGGGAGGAAACTACACAGGTTTAGCTGCTGCCCAAATATATTCTAAGTCCTTACCTTCTGTCTCCCACTACTCCCAGTCAGGAAAAACATTGCCCATCCCTGATTACCCAGAGGGCAGTTAACAGTCAACCACATTGCTGTCGGTCTGGAGTCACATGTAGGTCTGACCAGGTAGGGATGGCAGTTTCCTTCCCTGAATGACATCAGTGAACCAGATAGATTGTTCCCAACAATCAACAATAGATTTATGGTCATCATTAGACTCTTAATTCCAGGTTTTCAATTGAATTCAAATTCCATCATCTGCCTTGGTGGGATTCAAACCTGGGTGCCCAGATCATTATTTGGGTCTCTGGATTAACAGTCCCAAGATAACACCACTAGACCTCTGCTCCCCATTTCAGAAGGTGATTTTGATTCAGCTGGGTCACTCTGCGTCTGGAGGCATGTATAAGCACAGCTGAATTCTCTTCCTGAACAGCATAACTGAACCAGAATATTTGTACCAAATTGATGTTGGCTTTATAAGAGACTTGTTTTCAATTCCATATCTATTAACTGAATGCAAATTTTAAAGCCAGGGTGAGATTTGAACATTTATCTACAGAACAATACCTTACTTCCTGGATTACTTGTCTGGTAACTCCCCATTGTCTCACCCCCTCAGGTTAGAATCAAGGCACATTATTGGACAGTATCAAATGAAATCCTCACTTCATTTAACCTGGACAGAATACAAACAATTTGGATTTCTGACAGTAACCTTCTTCAGAAAATTGACTTTACTTAAAAATGAAAAGAAATGTTTTCACTGAAGAATTAATCAAAGAAGAAGTTTAATCATCTCACAGTGAAATCCTGACTAATGCTTCTTTACTGCTAAAAATATGAATTCATGGCCATCACTTGTTTGAATTGAACAGAATCTTCTATTTGTGAATGTTCCTTGCAACAGTGATGAATACCTGACATAACTGGTAACTTGAATTTTTCAAAAGATCAGAAAATAAAAGAAAGATGATCAATAATTTTCTGAAAGATCCAGTGACTTGTGTTTCTAATGGCTGTGAACAGAATGTTAAAGAAGTGCCTGCATGTAATAAATCTGATTCAAAAACAGCTTTCTCACTCCTGGCTTATGTAGCAAGAATCTGGAAACTTTCTGGCCTGTAGGAAAAATTCATGAATGGCAGGATCTTCATTTTAGGAGGGAATGTGAGATGCTTTGAACTAAACATTGCCCCCTCCTCATATGCGAACCAGTGGTTGTTTTCTTAAACATTGGACCCTTTAGATCCCATCCCACACACAACCCTCAGACCATCCTAACTTCCATACCTATACCTGCCAACTTATGACAGTCCATGCCACACAACTCCAATAGTCTCTCATACATTTAATGCCAAACAATGTCTTACACTAACCATCAAGGGCCTTATAACCCCTTCTGATAACTTTGTGTCAACCCGTACACTCTACTCACCAACATTTCTCCTTCTACACTCCCTGTCAAATCACCCAGTGTCCACAATACACTCTGCATATAAAAGGTAAGCTACAAACTTCAGGATATAAACAGATATCTATTCACAAAAATCTATTCAGTACATTTCAGTCCCCTCAAATTATTAATTGCATGTAAAAAAATCTGTATTTATATTCTGATATTAAAAACAGTTAATCTTTGAATAACCTCTTTAGGCTGTCAATCAAATTGTGAACTTACAACCTCCCACTATGATAGCAATATGTCATGGAGTGCCACCTTTAATACTACTATAATGATTTTGGAAAGGCAGCATGTGGTAATATCACAAGAATAATGTTTTAAAGCCGTGGGCTAATATTCTGGGGGCAAAAAGTTTTCTCTGGCAGACGGTGCACTTTGAATTCGCTAAAAATATCAAATATAAAATTAGCCTTGTTTGTGTGGAGTTTGCACATTCTCCCCGTATCTGCGTGTGTTTCCTCTGGGTGCTCTGGTTTCCTCCCACAATCCAAACATGCGCAGGTAAGACGAAATAGCCATGCTAAGTTGTCCACAGTGTTCGGGGATGTATATGTGAGGTACATTAATCAGGGGAAATGTAGAGAAAAAGGGGAGGGGAATGGGGCTGGATGGGTTATTCTTCGGAGGGTCAGTGTGGACTTGTTGGGCCGAATGGCCTGTTTCCACACTGTAAGAAATCTATGATTCTATGACTGTGTAATTTCATAAAACTAATGTTCTACTGGAAGGAAATTAGATGTCCTTACTGAATTTGGCTTCAGACTCTGACCAATGTGGTTCACACTTAATCTTGCAAGCCACTGGGCAATGACTGATGATAGATATGAAACCAGTTAGACCTACTAGCCTCAACCTAGGCTATGAGAAAAATGTTGCAGAACAGTCTGGTGGGCATACCAAAGTCATCCTTAAAAATTTCTGCAAAAATTAGTAAGGCTGTTCCACAGACCATTCAAGAGACCTTGACAATAAAAGCTGATTCCCTACATATAAGAAGATCATAGGCATGACCATTACCATTCCTAGACATGTCCTATCCCATCAATGGGAGATATCCACCGGAAATGGCAGCAGTGATACACAGAAAAAGGTTACCTTGAAATCCTTAACCTCAACTCCAGAGTCCATTAAGTTTATGGCAAGAGGCCAAACATAAATAGTAAGGAAGTAGTGAGGGCAGCAAGGGCATGTAACGTACTCTTGGTGGGTGATTCCAATTTCTCTTACCAAAAGTAGCTGAGTAGCATCATGGCTGATTGATCTGGTTAAACCTTAGCTGCTAGACTGGATCTCCAACAGTTGGTGAAGGCACCTACAAAATGGACATTAACCAATCTACCTGTAGCAGATCAGTCTGTCCAGGAATGTATCAGCAGAAGTGGCCATTACACAGTCATTTTAAAGATGAAGGCCAATCCTCTCTGTGAGGATAACCTCTATCATTTTGTGTGTCATTGCCACCATGCTAAATGGAAAAGACTTTAAAAGATGCAATGGGCATTCATGAGACAATATAGGTCAGTGTAGCGGCAGAATTGTACTCTATTCTGAAGCCTCATGGCCCAACATATCCTTCAATCTAATAATTTCATTAAACCTGGGGGTGAACTCTGGCAGGCTGATATGAGATGTTAGCCAGGTGAAGCTAAAGCACAGGATAACCAACATGTCAAAAGGTGAGAGCAGTATACAATAGTCATGGCTATGCGAACCCACGACCAATGATCAGAACAAAACTCTGTAGACCTGCCAAATCCAGACCTGTGAATAGCTGTGGACAATTTGACAGCTAGTAGTAGTGGAGGGGCCACAACATCTCCATCCTCATTGATGAGCAAAGCCCAGCACATCTGTATAAAAGATAAGGCTGAAGTATTTACATTCATCTTCAGCCAGAAGTGCTGAGAGAATGATTCATATCAGCCTTCGGTTTCCAGTATTACAGATTCCAGTGTTCAGCTAAGTTTATTCACTCCACATGATATTGAGAAATGGCTCAATCCACTGGAAGTGGGCCCTGACAAAATTCCAGCAATGGTACTAATAACTTGTGCTGCAGAATTGACCTTAATTCTAGCCAAGCTGTTCCAGCACAGCGACAACACTGACATCTACCTCACAATGTGGAAAATTGCCCAGGAATATTTTATATACAAAATGTGGAGAAATCCAAACCCGTTAATTACTGGTTCATCAGTCTACCCTTGAACATCAGCAAAGTTGTAGATGTCATTGACAGTGCTATTAAATGGCACTTGATTTGATGACTTTCCCTCCATTGTCAGATCAAAATTGGTAATGTTCATTCATGATTGTACAATGTTCACCACAAGTGGACATTGCTCTTTACATGGTGAAAATGTCTTTGTTGTTATGATCCTAACTGATGTTATTACTCGACGAGTTAGAGCCCAGGTTTTAACAATGATTTGGAGATGCCGGTGTTGGACTGGGGGTGTACAATATTAAAAATCACTGTTACAATGCCTGCTTCTGATCTCACTGCCAGCTGCTCCAGGCTGAAGTCTAGCTCTGGTACCTCTCCAGACTTCAAAGAAGCCACAATGCCCAACTACCAGAGTTCTGCCTGGGCATACCAGCAGACTCGCGGCTAATGTTCGAGGCCCACAGCCACTGCCTCCACAACCAAGCTCCCCCCAAGGAATAGGCAGAAAAAAGAAAACTTAAGACAAAAGAAAAATAGTGAGGATGAAGAAAGCAAGTGATTGAAGCAGATAGGCAATTGATGCTATCCCTTTCCTCTATGAGTGAGTTAATTTTGTATCCAACTTACCAACTCAATGTGGATCCTGTGTGACTTAATTTTCTAGAACACCCTACCATGAGGGATCTTGTCAAATGCTTTAGTAAAGTTCATGTAGAATACATCTAATGTCCTACCCTCATCAAATATTATTGTCACTTTCTTAAAAACTCAATCAAATTTCTGAGATAAGACCTCCTTTGCATGGTGCCATGTTGACTATCCTTAGTAAGTTCATTCTCTTCCAAAAGTGAGTAAATTCTGTTTCTAAGAATTTTTTCCAATAATTTCCCTGCTACTGATATAAGGCCATCGTTTCCTGGGTTATCTCTGTAGCACTTCTTAAACAAAAGAACAACATGAGCCAATTCTCCAAAACTCTAGGACCTCGCCTGTGGCAATCTCCTCCCTTGCCTCTTTCAGTGTCTGGAATAGACTCCATCAGACTCTGGAGACTACCTTAGTGCGTATCATGGGACCCAACACCTCCTCTTTCTTAATAACAAAATACCCTAGACTATCAACGTACCCCTCCCTAATCATAGCAGTATCTCAGTCCTTCTCCCTGGTGAATCCCAATGTGATATGCTCATTAAGGACATCACCTACTTTCTCTGCTTTCATGCATACGTTCCTCCTTTTGTCCTTGAGAAGAACCATCCTTTCCCTAGTGACCCTCTTGCTCCTAATATACGTAAAACATGCCTTGGGATTCTTCTTAGTCCTACGAGCCAATGATATTTCATGATCCCTCAGCCTCCTGATTCTTTGTTTAAGTTCTCTCCTGCTTCCTTTATATTCTTCAAGGGTGTTGGCTGATTTCAGTTTTCTAAACTGAAAATATGCTTCCTTTTTTAAGAAACTTTCTTTTAAACTTTCAATATCTGTTATCATTCAGGGTTCCCAGCACTTGCCATTCTTATCATTCACACTCATGGTAACATATCCAGAATTCTGATCAACTAACTTTTTAAAAGACTCCCACATGTCAGATGTAAATTTACTCTTAAGCCATCTGCATTCTAATTTGTCTAATTTCTGCTGAATATTATGGTATTAGCCTTGCCCCAGTTTAACATTTTTACGAGAGGATACAACTTAGCCATATCCATAACTATCTTAAAACTTAACAAAATTATGATCATGGTTGCCAAAATTCTCACCCACTGTAACTTTGATCATCTGTTCAGGCTTATTCCCCAATATAAATTCTAGTACAACCCCTTTCCTAGTCAGACCGCTTACATATTGTTTCAAGGAACTGCCATTGATGCACCTAACAAATTCTGCCCAATCTAAGCCTCTGGCACTGAGAGACTCCCAGTCAATATTGGGGAAGCTAAGTTCACCCAATACAACAACTTTGTTGACTATTGGGAGGCCCATAGATTAACTCCATCATTTCCATTGCCATTTCTTTTCATTCCAATTTGTTTTTCCTCATCTTCTTCTGCTCTTCTTTCTTTCTCTCTCTCTGCCTTCTCTTGCCATTTATTTATTTTCATCATAGGAGAAAGTGAGGACTGCAGATGCTGGAAATCAGAGCTGAAAATGTGTGGCTGGAAAAGTGCAGCAGGTCAGGCAGCATCCAAGGAGCAGGAGAATCGACATTTCGGGCATGAGCCCTTCTTCAGGAATGAGAAAAGTATGTCCAGCAGACTAAGATAAAAGGTAGGGAGGAGGGACTTGGGGGAGGGGCATTGGAAATGCGATAGGTGGAAGGAGGTCAAGGTGAGGGTGATAGGCCAGATTGGGGGTGGGGGCAGAGAGGTCAGGAAGAAGATTGCAGGTTAGGAAGGTGGTGCTGATTTCGAAGGATTTGACTGAGGCAAGGTGGGGGGAAATGAGGAAACTTGAGAAGTCTGAGTTCATCCCTTGTGGTTGGAGGGTTCCTAGGCAGAAGATGAGGCGCTCTTCCTCCAACCATCGTGTTGCTATGGTCTGGTGATGGAGGAGTCCAAGGACCTGCATGTCCTTGGTGGAGTGGGAGGGGGAGCTAAAGTGTTGAGCCATGGGGTGGTTGGGTTGGTTGGTCCAGGTGTCCCAGAGGTGTTCTCTGAAACATTCTGCAAGTAGGCGGCCTGTCGCCCAATATAGAGGAGGCCACATCGGGTGCAGCAGATGCATTAAATGATGTGTGTGGAGGTGCAGGTGAATTTGTGGCAGATATGGAAGGATCCCTTGGGGCCTTTGAGTGAAGTTAGAGGGGAGGTGTGGGCGCAAGTTTTGCATTTCTTGCGATTGCAGGGGAAGGTGCCGGGAGTGGAGGTTGGGTTGGTGGGGGGTGTGGACCTAATGAGGGAGTCACAGAGGCAGTGGTCTTTTCGGAACGCTGATAGGGGAGGGGAGGGAAATATATCCCTGGTGGTGGGGTCCGTTTGGAGGTGGCGGAAATGATAACGGATGAGACGATGTATATGGAGGTTGGTGGGGTGGTAGGTGAGGACCAGTGGGGTTCTGTCCTGGTGGCGATTGGAGGGGTGGGGATCAAGGGCGGAGGAGCGGGAAGTGGAGGAGATGTGGTGGAGGGCATTGTCGATCATGTCTGGGGGGAAACTGTAGTCTTTGAAGAAGGAGGCCATCTGGGTTGTTCGGTATTGGAACTGGTCCTCCAGGGAGCAGATGCGGCAGAGACGAAGGAATTGGGAATATGGGATGGCATTTTTACGGGGGCAGGTTGGGAGGAGATGTAGTTTAGGTAGCTGTGGGAGTCGGTCGGTTTATAGTAAATGTCCGTGTTGATTCGGTCGCCCGAGATAGAAATGGAAAGGTCTAGGAAGGGGAGGGAGGAGTCTGAGATGGTCCAGATAAATTCGAGGTTGGGGTGGACGGTGTTGGTAAAGTGTGATGAACTGTTCAACCTCCTCGTGGAAGCACAAGGCAGCGCCGATACAGTCATCGATGTAGCGGAGGAAAAGGTGGGGGTTGATGCCAGTATAGCTGCGGAAGATGGACTGTTCCACATATCTGACGAAGAGGCAGGCATAGCCTGGGCCCATGCGGGTGCCCATGTCTACTCCTTTGGTTTGGAGGAAGTGGGAGGATTGGAAAGAGGAGTTGTTCAGAATGAGGACCAGTTCAGTCAGTCTAAGGAGGGTGTCAGTGGAAGGGTACTGGTTGGTACGGCGGGAAAGGAAGAAGTGGAGGGCTTTGAGTCCTTCGTGATGGGGGATGGAGGTGTACAGGGACTGGATGTCCATAGTGAAGATAAGGCGTTGGGGACCAGAGAAGCGAAAATCATGGAGGAGGTGGAAGGCATGGGTGGTGTCCTGAACATAGGTGGGGAGTTCTTGGACTAAGGGGGACAGGACCGTGTCGAGGTATGCAGAGATGAGTTCAGTGGGGCAGGAGCAGTCTGAGACAATGGGTCGGCCGGGGCCGTCAGGTTTGTGGATTTTGGGAAGGAGGCAGAAATGGGCGGTACGGAGTTGTGGTTGGAAGCGGTGAATGGGAGATCCCCTGAGGTGATGAGGTTATGGATGGTCTAGGAGATGATGGTTTGGTGGTGGGAGGTGGGGTCATGGTCAAGGGGCAATAAGAGGGGGTGTCCACGAGCTGGCGTTTAGCCTCAGCGGTGTAAAGGTCGGTGCGCCAAACTACTACCACACCTCCCTTGTCTGCCGGTTTGATAGTGAGGTTGGGGTTGGAATGGAGGGAGTGGAGGGCTGCTTGAGTTGAGTTATAACTCAATTTGAACTGATTCTAATCTGTCACTGCTTGGAAATCCTGGTCTGTATGGTATCTCTATTAAGCTCAAATGCTTTGCCAGTTTTTCAATTAATTCCTTCTTCTTAGCCCTGAAAGGCAATTCCACATCTAACTTATTTGCTAATTTAATGAACTTGACTTTTGGGATCACCCATACGTTAGTCAGAGACATCTTATCTACCTGCAGGAAGGCTTTAGCAACTTCTACTGCCTTTTTTTCATACAAACCAGGGTGTTTTTCTTTTTGTTATTTAATCTAACTCCACACATAATCTCATATTCTCTTTATTCCAAAATCCCAGTGAAAGAGCCCCCAGACTATGCCATGACTCACTGGGGATATTGTAAATCAAACTCTAGTGTTCACCAAGTCATCACAAATGTGAAGATTTGATTAGTCCACCAAATTGGCCCATTCTACTTAGCTGACAGGTTAGAAGAATATTCATATCAGGTTTTTGCCATGAACAAGAAAGTATTTATTCTAATCAAACTGCTTTTAATAAATGGTAAAATGTGGGTCACACGAATTGTTAATCCATAGCTATGTAATGTAAGAATGTTAAAAGAGAAGAACCACAATTCTTGGCTGGACCTAGGTGTCTTTCTTTTCCTGCAGCTTCAGTATTCTTCTGTTCAGCACTCCTAGATGTAGCTTTTCACTGCCCTTTTGACAGAAGGTTGTTAAAAGCAATTTTTTCAGAGCAAAGGAACAGAGAGACATGTTGGTGCTGCAAGCTTCTAGGGTTTCTGTCTTCTTCTGTTTTCATCCCATCCCATTCCACAGGTTCTGTGTTAAACTACAGTCAGTTAAGTCAAAAGCTTGTTGCTATTCTGAGCTCCCCTGAGCCAACAACAACTGGTGTCTGTTGAAAATCCAATCAAAAGACTGTCTCTAGACAGAATAGTCCTGAAAATACACAGCTTGTGCCAAATTGTCTCGAATTGCTCCTCACTGCTCTATACAGCAACATTGTATGGTTTTGGTTTAAAGCAGTATCTTTTCACATTTTTAGTCCACAACCAAAGTAAAACGAAAAGTGATCTTTGTAATACTAGTATTCTTTTTTTTTGTTCAATGACATTTTGAATTTGCACAACATTTAATAAATAAAGACATTACTGGCCATAATGCATAAACGTTATCAGTAACAGTTTTTATACAACTTTACTACCAATTTTTACAGCATCTTTCCAGCAGAGTTCTGTTCTAACATTTATACTACCTATAGTGATTTAAGAGCATGATACTGTGCATTTATAGATTTCTCTTCAACTACAATATAATCAGTAGAGTCATAGAATTACACAGCTTGAAACAGACCTTTCAGTCCAACTAGTCCATGCTGACTATTATCCCCAACTAAACTTGTCCCACCTGCCTACACTTGGCTCACATCCCTCCAAACATTTCTTATTCATTTACTTGTCTGAATATCTTTTGAACTTTGTAACTGTACCCGCACTGACCACTTCTTCGGGAAGTTCATTCCACACACAAACCATTGTCTGTGTAAAGAAAATTGCCCCTCGTGTCTTTTTTACATCTTACTCCTCTCACCTTAAAAATATGACCTCTAGTCTTGAAAGCCCCCACCCTAGGGAAAAGACACCTGCTATTCATCTTATCCATGCCCCTCCTGATTTTATAAACCTCTCTATGGTCAGCCCTCAACCTTCCATGCTCCAGTAGAAAAAGTCCCAGCCTATCCAGCTTCTTCCCATAAATCGAACTCTCTAATCCCAGCAACACATTGCTAAATCTCTTCTGAACCTTCTCCAGCTTAATAATATCCTTCCTCTCACAAGGCAATCAGAACTGGACACAGAACTCCAGAACAGTTCTTAGTAACATCCTGTACAACCTCAACATGATGTCCCAACTCCTATACTCAAAGGTCTGAGCAATGAACTGCTAAATGCCTTCCGTGTCATCCGCAAACTTATTGACCATGCCTTCCATATTCTCAATGACAAGCATAAATGGACACAGCACTGATCACTGATCCCTGTGGAACCCTGCTGTCTCAAACCTCCAGTCCAAAAAACAACCATCCACCATCGCTCTCTGTCTCCTGCCGTTAAACCAATTTTGTATCCAAATTGCAAGCTCACCCTGAATCCAATGTGATTTAATGTTACTAATTAGTCTACCATGTGGAACCTTGTCAAATGCTTTATTGAAGTCCAAGTAAACAATGCCTACTCCTCTGCTTTCATCATTCTTCGTAGTTACTTCCTCAAAAAATTTAATCAAACTTATGAGATAGGATTTCCCTATGCTGACTATCCCTAATCATTCTTTGTCCCTCCAAATCCATATAAATCCTATCTTTCAGAATCACTTCCAACAACCTACCCACCACTGAAGTCAGACTCACCAGTCTACAGTTCCCAGGCTTCTCCTTACATTCGTCCTTAGCCAAAGGTACAATGTTAGCCAGTCTCTAGTCATCTGTTACTTACAGATAATACAAATATTTCTGCAAGGGGCCCTGCAATTTCTTTCCTTATTTCACACAGAGTACTGGGATACACTAGATCAGGTCCTGGAGGTTTATCCATCTTTATATTTTCTAAGACTTCCAACACTTCCTCTTCAGTAATATGAACTGTTTTCAAAACATCAATATTTATTTCCCTGAGTTCTCCAGCCTCCATTTCTTTCTCCAAAGTAAAAATTGATGCAAAATATTCATTTAATATCTCTCCCATCTCCTGAGATTCATCACAAAGATTACCACATTGATCCTTATTGGACCCTGCTTTCTAGTAGTTGGTGTCTTGCTCTTAATGTACCTATCAATTTTCTTTTGGCTTATCCTTTTCCTTAATTGTCAATGCTATCTCATATCCTCTCTTTGCCTTCCTAATCTCCCTCTTAAGAATGCCCTTACATTCTTTGTACTATTCAAAACATTTATTTGACCACAGTTGTCCATATCTTGTATATGATTTTTTATTCTTGACTAGAACCTCAATATCTTTATTCATTCAATATTCTCTAATCCTACCAGCCTTACCTTTTACTCTAATAGGAACATAATGACTCTGAATTCTGGTTATCATGCTTTTGAACATGTGATAATGAGAAATAAGTGAGTAAGTACTTTCACTTATTACTGTTTAATTGAAATTACGATTAATTCTCATTCTTATAATAATTTTCATGCTAACCTTTCACTAACGAAAAACAAATCTCAATTCAAACATATTCTGTATTGAATGGTATTGATACCCACCACAACATCATCTCTGACACATATGAATTGTAGATTTCAAGGTGGATAGCTATCGTCTCCAGCCAACTGTGAACTATTTAGAAGGAGCATCATGGAAATCAGCTCATTGTACTCAGTTAAAATACAGGCGACCCAACATTCTGGTATATGATGAATTTGCATTCACAACCTCTCTGTGTTTATCACTAAGCAGTTAAATTTGTTTGTAAATGTTATCCCAACTTTATTCTTAACCAAGCAGTTAACTGAGGTACTTCGCTAACATTAGTTTTGGTGAATAAGAGCACGAACCGCTGTTAGCTGTCTACAGAGAAAGTTTTGTCATAAAAGCAGACTATTTTAGACTTTGGATGTTACAGAATGCCAATTAAAGAGAATCAAGATTTGTGTGCTGTATTGTTCACAGATATCCTCACAATTTTTCAGTTTCTTTCAACATCATAATGAATTTAAGGATTACACAGAAATGAGAAAGAGCAGCATTTTAAGCAAAAATAACAATTTCACTGTCTATTTTTCCTGTGCAAAAGAGAAAATGTCATGGTTTTCTTCATGCTTAATGAGCCTATCAAGCCCAGAGTGCACTGACTGTAACATTTCAGTTAATTGGATGCAATATTATCTGCCTTCAAAGGTTTTCTGAGGAAATACAAGAGCATGAAGACATTCAGCAGTTACCTTGGAATAGATCACTTCCCTTCAACATTCCAGGGCATTTTATATGGTATTTCAAAAGAAGTCAGTTAAGACGGTATGTCAGAACTCATCTGTTTCATCCTGTGGAGGCTGACATTTCTTTTGACAGCTAACAATAGAGCGAGAGCAAGCGGTGGTCAACTGATAATCAGTTCAGTCTTTTTTTTATTCCACCTTAGCCTTTAGCTGAATATCAGCTCAAATCTTTTTTATGTATGCATTTAAAAATGTACCTTTATCTTAAAAAGGTTAAAGCAATAAACAATTTACCAAAAACCATAGTTTTCATGCATTCTGATCTTACCAAATTCTGAAGTGGTGTAATAAAATTAATAGTGCTCTTATATCTTCTTTTAAACTTTAGGAAGTCATGCTGGACATGCACAACATTCAGATTCAAAGAAGTCCAAGTTTCATTATACTTTAGGAATCATTCATTGCATGAAATTCCATAAAGGGCTACAAGAAAGCCAGTAAAATTCTGAAGATGCTATCTCATTGATAATCCCAAAAGATGTCAAACTACAAAATAAGATGGCAAGTGACATCAGAGGATCTCCATTTAGATCAATTTTCCCAACAAATACTGAGCACCAAGCTCCAAATCTTAGACCATCCATGCCTAACCCAAGGGATCAGTTAGTATCTTAGAATAATTTAGTATCTTCCACATTATTATTAAAATGATTGTAATACATTTTTCTAGTATTAACTAAGCATGCAACAAACTTGTGTATCAATCTGTATGTACACGTAACAGAAACCATATATCCTATAGGAATTTAAATGCTCTGATATATTTTTAATGATGGAATTTGAAAAAAAAGAGAGCAAGGTACATGCAATATACCTTAATTCCCAGATTTCATTTTGAAATTCATAGTTCACAATGAGAAATCAGAAATATTTTTGCTCATATTTGATTTGATGCTAAATTAGAGGAACTAAAAATTAATTTGTCTCCAGCTAAAGTTTCCAGTTCAGAAGAGTAGCTTGTACAAAGTCTGAAGTATTAACTAGCTAGAAAAAGCAAAGATGTTTCAGCTGTTGAAAGAAGAAAGCTGTGTGATTGATACATGCTTCTGTGGTGACACGATGACAACAACATAATCCTTTCTCATCCCACATCTATCTCACCCATTTATACCCACATCACTGCTCTCAATAAACCTGATACAACACAGCCTTAGGAAAGATCTTGGACTATTTCCAAAGTAGAATGTATTACTGTTCAATGTGTGTGTTTAATTTTATCAGCAGGAAGGTGCAGAATATTGCAATTGAGTCTTTCTTCTAAGAGACCGTTCAGGGTGCAGATTTTGACAAAATCATTTGGTTTTGAATTGTCAGCCTGCCATAATGTCCTTTAGATGCTTCACTCAGTTGAGGATATTGATTGCTTCATTGCCACTGCTGTTCAGACTCACTGGAAAGGACAGCGTCAGTAAAAACAAGAGAGAACAAAACTGTGAAAAATATGCAATTGATTGAGTGAAGGTGGCCTATGGTTTGTGCCAGATATTGATTTTCACACTTTAGTTTTCATTTGATTGATGAGAAGGGTGTTTCATGTCTGCTTGAGCCACCCTGTAGTTTATGACCCTGTTTGTGATTACTAAGTTAAATGAAGAGAATTAGAAGAAATGTCTCCCAGTCACACATGTTTGATTTTTTGGATCAGATTTGCTTGTTTCACTGTGCTCTGACTATGCTCACTATTAATTAAAGCGCACACAGAACCTGAAGCTTAAAATCAGTGAAGTTAATAGCACAGCATGTTCAACAAGTTGTATGCTATTGAAAACTTGTAAAACAGCCAATAGATCTTCTAGTGGCTGAGAAGTGACGCTATAGGATAGAAACTAATAATAGACATTCTACATGCTGCAGGAAAGAAAGATGGTGCAGACTGAATTATACTTTCTGTTTGTCTTTATTTATTCACTTTACATGCTGCATAAATTGAGTTGACTTGGTTTTTCTGCATCAGCAATGCATTTATGAATGACAATGACTGATCAACCAGTTTTAAAGCATATTCACAGCTTTGCCTATCAGCAAATGTGCTTTTCCACAATTGTAATTGGTTATTTGCAGGTGTTACGTTGAAAAAAAACTTGTGGAATAATTTCATCATACCACATTGTCAATGTGTTATTGAACAGAGTTTTAGCGCTTAGTTATTCATATTGGAATACTCTACTCTGGCTGATAAGATGAATCGGTAGTACTGCTGACAACAGTTTTACTGCAGTCCGTAAGGTTCTTATTTTATGACAGCAATATGGGAATTTTCCCCAAATAGACTGTAAATTATGATACTTATTTTAATCACCAATCATGTTTATAGATTGATTACAGTGGTCAAGACTTTAAGTCATTCAAAAACCATTCAACTGAAAGGAACTAAAAATTGAGCTGACTGTCATAGAGTCATGGAGACACACAGCACAGAAACAGACCTATCGGTCCAACTTGTCTATACCAACCAGATATCCTAAACTAATCTAGTCCCATCTGTCAGCATTTGGCGCATATCCCTCAAAACGCTTTATAGTCATATACCCATCCAAATGCTTTTTAAATGTTGTAACTGTACCAGCCTCCACCATTTCCTGTGGAGGTTATTCCATACATGTACCACCCTCTGCGTGAAAAAGTTGCCCCTTAGGTCATTTTAAAATCTTTCCCCTCTCACCCTGAAAGTTGCCACCCAGGTTGATAGTGCTGTTAAGAAGGCATACGGTGTATTAGGTTTCATTGGTAGAGGGATTGAGTTCCGGAGCCGTAATATCAAGCTGCAACTATACAAAATGCTAGTGCAGCCACACTTGTAATATTGTGTACAGTTCTGGTTGCCATATTTCGAGAAGGATGTGGAAGCATTGGAGAAAGTGCAGAAGAGACTTACCAGGATGTTGCCTGGTCTGGAGGGAAGGTCTTATGAAGAAAGGCTGAGAGACTTGGGTGTGCTCTCATTGGAAAGAAGAAGGCTAAGAGGAGATTTGATAGAGACATACAAGATGATCAGAGGATTAGATATGGTAGACAGTGAAAGTCTTTTTCCTAGGATGATGATATCAGCTTGTACGAGGGGGCATAACTACAAATTGAGGGGTGATAGATTTAAGACAGATGTCAGAGGCAGGTTCTTTACTCAGAGAGCGGTAAGGGCGTGGAATTCCCTACTTGCCAATGTAGCCAACCCAGCCACATTATAGAGATTTAAACAATCCTAGGATAAGCACATGGATGATGATGGGATAATGTAGGGGGACGAGCTGTGAATAGTTCACAGGTCGGCGCAACATCGAGGGTATTGTTCTATGTTCTTTGTTCACCCTCAATCTATGCCATCCAGTTTTGGACTCCCCTACCCTGGAGAAAAGATCTTGGCTATTCACCCTATCCAAGCCCCTCACGTTTTTAAAAGTTGTTTAGTCATTCTTCAATAGAAGAAAAACAAGACTGCATCACTAGGTATACTAACATTCCTATGTGTGTTAATGATGCAGACATGATGCCTTTAGCTGTTAAGAACATAGCAAGAACATTGACAAGTAGCCAGATGTTTTGTTCTCTCATTTCCATTATTATTCAGTGTTATAGATTTCACATAAATTTTCAAACACATTACATAAAAGCAGCACATATATTGGGTCATAGCAATGCTTTGAATGTCCCATTCCCCATGGCGATGTGCTCTTAATCTAATATGTCTCAGAATGCTACAGAGAAGAGATCAGGGTGTCCTTTCAGAGGCAGCAGAGGGTGATGTGATGTGATGTGATTGAGGTGCCCGGTCAGTGTAGCATCAATACCAGTCTGGGAGTGAGAGAGAGGGGAAGATTACAGTATTTGAGAAGAACGTGAAACATTGCCCTAATACAATTTTAAATAAAGCAACATCTAAATATCACTGATGTATCTGTCATATATTAATGTCAATAAAGTCTGATCCAAAACTTCTGATGAGTGATGATTACAGTTGGATTGCTGTCTGCTCTTTTTGTCTTATCCTGCTCTGGAGTACTGCATTTTTGGTTGGAATATCCGATTTAGGCTCTTGAGAAATGGAGAATCTGGATCCTGCCACCATCCTACAAGATAAGGGCAGGAGGCCAAACCACATCATCCCTTTACTGCATAACATCAGCAATTCCAGGTTTATTGGTTCAATGGGACTTTACCAAGTTTTGGAGAGAAGGTAAATGTGTAAGGTAAATGTGTAAGGCAAGAGGTTGAGGGGATAGGGATGCAGATGGATGGGGAGGTGGGGAGATGGCGAGGGTGTGAAGGGGGATGGGAACATGGATAGGGTGACAGATGAGTCAGAGAGTAGGATGGCAAATAAACAAGTGAGGGGTAAGTTACATTAGGTATCAGGGGTGAGTTGGATGTCAGGATTTAGGATCAGGTCAGAAGGGCATGTGGGTTTCTCAGGGGTGTGTGTTGGGTGTCAAGTGAGAAAGGTCAGCTATAGGGTGGGTATAGGTGTTTGTAGGGCTGTCATGGATATTGTGGTCAGGTGTCGGTTGAGTGTTCTCATGTTCTTGAGGGGGATCCATCTAGAATGGGAGTGGGGAGTGATGTCTGGAAGAGGGGTGACCAGACATTGAAAGGGTGAGGTGTCAGGGAGGGCTAGTCAGATTGGACATTTACTAAGGTGACAATAGTGAGTGACTGGAAGATCAGTTTCATAGTTACCCAGGAATAACAGCAAGCTTTAATTTTTTTTTCACTTAAACATTCTGATACCTAAGTCAGAACCTCCAACTCAGAGTCAGGGACCTTTCTGTAGAGTTTCAGAGGAAGAGTAATTGCCCATCAGAAATTTAAATTCCTGACCATTGGCCATGTAGTAATTGCTGTCCAAGCCTATGTCTGATGTCTCTCAATTTGCTCAGTGTATAGAAGCATTGTATTACTCAGTCAGTAAGTGAGACACAAAAACAAAGAAGAACCCAGGATTGATCCCTGATCCTTGTGACATTTGGACTCAGATGGTAGGGGAGCTCAGTTGGGAATCTTGTTCCTAATCACTGTCCTAAAAGTTCTTGTGCATGAAGGTGGGATGAGGATGTGGTTTTGCATACAAACTTAATGCACTGACATTTGTTCTCACTGTTAGATGAAGAACACATGAAGAATATGTGAACACATGAGAATATCAACCTGGTTGAGTTGCTGAAAGATAAGCAACATGTTTGAAACAGCTCAAGGAGAGGAGAGGGAAAAGCTAGCAGAAAATAATATTCATAAAAAGCACAATCTGAAATTGCTTAGACAAAAGTTCCATAATATGGTGATGAGTATTTAATCATTTAAGTAAGAAGACATTATATTTAAATACATAGTCTCTCGATAGAATGTGAGTATTGCAGGAAAGCAGAGACATGCTGTCAAAGCCTTTAATCTTGCACTCATCAGGACAACCCAACATGGTTGCCTCAGGTTTTTGCCAGTTGTGCCAGGAGAACAGTTCTCACTTCCTGAGGGCAGTGGTGCTGATAATTAGGTGATAATTCATCTCCTGGCCAATTACTCCATTCAAATATGGAAAAAAACATTATAATAGAGTTGCAACTCAGAATTCATTGGAGTTTCAGGTTCCTTATCCTGCATAGCAAAAGACAGAAAGAAATTGCAAAGTTAAGGGGGAACGAAGAATTTAGGGAGAATAAGTAATGTAAAGTAAGCAGTATAAGAAAACAAATAATACTGAGGTAAAGAAATAAAGTAGCAAAACATTTTCTGGACCTGATTATCTGAATCTAATGGTGTTAAGATGGCAGCTGTAGAAATGTATTGGTTTGGATCTTCTAGATTTTCTTAGCTTCTCGAGCAATTCTGAAAGGTTGGAAGATAGGGAGCATACCATTGCTACGATATTTTGCGTACAAATGTAGATGCAGTAATATTTGTTTTTTCTTAAGGACTAATGAAGGTTGTGTAGATTACTTTTGCGACATTATTTTAATATACCAACAGCATTTATCTGCAGTGTAATTTATCCATCCAACTCTCCAACCTCCATGAAAACCATGCAGGTTTTACAGGAGTACACCTTATAGTGCAATGTGTTCTATACATGAATGATATTTAAAGATTTTTATACGATTTCACATGCTGATGCAGTGATACAAGTACGTTAGAGATAGTGCTGACGTTATGTTTCACAGCTTATTTTGAAACAAACTGTCACCAGACCCAGCATCCAGAAATGCATTTGAGTAACTTTCAGTGTTTACGTTTTTAGAATTTACTCATTCAGGGAAGTAGTTCCTGTAATTGTCAGCACCAAATGAGGTTCTTCTTTGATAATAGTCTCACACAATACCAGCAGTGGCAATATGGAAATATACCAGAATAACATCTAATTTTGCATTTAAATATTCATCTGTATCGAATAATTATTAGTCCCACTGTGGAATGAAACAACATTAGCAACAATTCTGAAAGCTATAATAAAATAAAACCTTGCTGATTGCCTCTAATCATTTTCTTTGTTTTAAATTATTGTACTATCCTTGCTACCTTGCAGAGCAGCTTCCACTGTGGTTGTGACCCCCATGGTTTAATGCAAGGCTGTGTGAAATACAAGGTAGTCATTTGTTATTGATATATTTTCTGGACTGTCTTGTAATTAGCTACAAAACTTGCTTGTGAAAAGAAACCTACACTGTTGACATATGATCCAATTAAGTAATGAGCCTTCTCCTAATTACCTTGCCTAAGACTAAGTCTAATGAAAGATTTGAGTAATCATCCTTTAACACTAGAACACGTCACCTTAATCTTAAATTGCCACTCTTAAAGAATATGCTATTGTCCAACTTGTGTGTATGCTTTTAAGTATTCTTAGATACCATATTTTTCCAACTCTGAGTGACTGGAATTCTAGAATCATAGAATGGTTACAACATTGGAAGGAGCCCATTTGGTCAGCTGGTTATCTGCAAGAGCAATTCACAAAAAAGTACTACTGTAGTTCCCTGTCTTTTCCCTGTAGTGCTGATTTATTTTTTCCCTTTTCAGATAATGATACAATTCTGTCTTGACAGCCACGATCGAAGCAGCCTCCACCATAATCGCAGGCAGTGCAGTCTGGGTCCTAACCACTCTCTGCATTAAAAACAAATGTTTTTCCTCATGTGTCACTTTGCTGCTATCTAAACAGCAGAGTCTGTGTCAGCAAAGGCCATAACAGGAAAAATGTTTTCTCCAAAGAGTCCATCATTTTTAATGTAAGCTGTGGTGTTCATCCACTCTATCTTACATTGTGTTTTTTTTCTACCACACTTGTGTCATAAACAGACAGCCAATGTTGTCTCTGAGTGCAAAAAAAACTTGTTCAAATCACTGAAAATGATAGGTAATAGCACAGAAAGAAATCAACCAGCCAATCATTGGAAAGCATTTTTCACCACATGAATCCAGTCCAACTTCATTCTCATTTCCAATCTGTTTTCTAAAAATATTTGTAAAGATTCTACTTCAACTGTAAAATTCAGCACAATTCTTCATCTTAAACATCCTCTATAAGCAGATTTTTCTGATACTCCCAATAATTATCTTTGACATTATCTTCAACTGTATTCTTCTTATTACCATCACACCAACCAACAGAAACTGTCTAGGAGGGACCCACCTCCCTGCACCTTATCCCAGATCCAACCCTCCAACTCGGCAGCACCCTCTTGAACTGTCCAACTTGTCCATCTTCCTTCCTGCCATCTGTTCCACTCTCCTCTCCAACCTACCACCATCACCCCCTACTTTCATCTACCTATCGCATTCCCAGCTGCCTACCCCCAGCTACCAGCCCCCTCCTATTTACCTCTCAGCCCCTTTCCCCCACCACCTTCCCCCCCCCAACACACACACACACACACACACACACACACACACACACACACACACACACACACACACTTGGAAGGACCTCAGAAGGTTCAGAACAGCATTTCGTAGCAGAACTGCAATCCTTGCTTTCCCATCACTGCTTGGCTTCCAGTAGTTTTTCATGCGAAAAATTCTCAAAAAGTAAGTGCAGTTCAGGACGGTTTGTACCCTAATTATTCCTTCTGTGGTTTTCTCTGTAAAAGGTCTTTTCTGGAACAGTGTGTGGACCAGAAAAATCATTTTGTAGTTCTTAATAGTTACACGTAGGATTAGCCAACACCTAACCATTGCATTCCAGTTATGGTGCAAGCATTTATCCATAACATGAAACATTGCCCAGAAATATGTTATCAACAAAAAGCAATTTTTGACTTGTCAGCAGAATGATGAAAGAAGTCATCAAGAGCCTTATCAAGTGAAATCTACTCACTAAAAGCTACTTTCTGACAACTGTTTTGGATTCCAGCAGACCCATTCAGTTTCAGAAATTGTCCCTGTCAGATGTTCATGTACAAGGGCTGCTAATTTGGCATTATCAGGCAGGCCTAGGAACCAGTTGGATTGACTTAAAAGCACGGTCGTACAATTTTTAATCACTTTTTAGACACTGAAGCTGTCGCATCTATGTGAAAGCTAAGGTCGATTCAGAAACATCATGCACAAACTTTAAAAAAAACATTAGTTTTGATAATTTTAGAAATCGCTGCCATTTTATAATGGAAAAATCTAACGTTTCATGGGAAAAACAAATTAGTACCAATAAGGTTATGTCATTGTGATAAACATACTATGTTGTTAAAAAAAACTCAAACAACAGAGGATGTAATTTGCAAGGGGTTTCAAGGGGTTTTACCAGAAGACTAATGGCACAAAAGTGGCATTTCCTGTCAATCATGTGATTGCTAAATTTCAATCAGTGGAAACTTTGACAATGCAATCTGTGTAAAAGCACACCATGCACCACTCACAACAGCTTCGAGATTTCTAAATGTAACTGCACTTCTGAAGCCACCAAACATTGCTGTTCTTCCACAAGTAAATACCCCACCACACACCCTCCTCCATGAGTAAATATTTCACTCACACCCTCCACCACTTCTGCCGTGAGTAAATATCCAACCACACACCCTCCTCCATGCGTAAACATTCACCTCACACCCTCTTCAATGAAGGAACACTCCACCTCGCACCTTCGTCCATGAGTAAAAATTCCACCTCATGCTCTCCTCGTTGACTAAACACTCCACCTCACACCCTCCTCCATGTGTAAATATTCCACCTCACCCTCTCCTCCGTGAGTAAACACTAAGCCACACACCTTCCTCCATGCATAAATACTCCACATCACACCCTCCCACATGTGTAAATGATCCACCTCACACCCTCCTCCATGAGTAAACACACCACATCACACCCTCCTCCATGTGTAAATACTGCACCACACACCTTTCTCCATGTGTAAATTCTCCACCTCACACCCTCCTCCATGAGTAAACACTCCACATCACACCCTCCTCCATATGTAAATACTGCACCTCACACCCACCTCCATGTGTAAATACTCTACCTCATATCCTCTTCCATGTGTAAATACTCCAACTCACACCTTTCTCCATGTGGAAACACTCCACCTCACAACCTCCTCAATGTGTAAATACTCCACCTCACACCTTTCTCCATGTGTAAACACTCCACCTCACAACCTCTGACATGAGTAAAACTCTACTTCACATCCTCCTCCATGAGTAAACAAACCTCTTAATGCCCTCCTCCATGATTAAACACTCCACCTCACACCCTCCTCCATATATAAACACTCCAACACACACTCTCCTCCATGATTAAATACTCCACCTCACACCCTCCTCCATATATAAACACTCCAACACACACTCTCCTCCATGATTAAATACTCCACCTCACACCCTCCTCCATATATAAACACTCCAACACACACTCTCCTCCATGATTAAACACTCCACCTCACACCCTCCTCCATATATAAACACTCCAACACACACTCTCCTCCATGATTAAATACTCCACCTCACACCCTCCTCCATATATAAACACTCCAACACACACTCTCCTCCATGATTAAATACTCCACCTCACACCCTCCTCCATATATAAACACTCCAACACACACTCTCCTCCATGATTAAATACTCCACCTCACACCTTCCTTCATGTGCATACTCCACCTCACACCTTACTCCATGCGTAAATACTCCACCTCACATCTTCCACCAGGTGTCAATACTCCACCTCATACCTTTCTCCATGTGAAAACACTCCACTTCACAACCTCTGACATGAGTAAACAAACCACTTAATGCCCTCCTCCATGATTAAACACTTCACCTCACACCCTCCTCCATGATTAAACACTTCACCTCACACCCTCTTCCATGAGTAAAAATTCCACATCACAACCTCTTCCATGAATAAACACTCGACCTCACACCTTCCTCCATGAGTAAACACTCCACCACACACCCTCCTCCATGTCTAAATACTCCACCTCATACCCTCTTCCATGTGTAAATACTCCACCTCACACCTTCCTCCATGTGTAAATAGTCCACCTCACACCTTTCTCCATGTGTAAATACTCCACCTCACACCTTTCTACATGTATAAACCCTCCTCCTCACACCTTCCTCCATGTGTAAATATTCCACCTCACAACCTCTGACATGAGTAAAACTCTACCTCACATCCTCCTCCACAAGTAAACAAACCTCTTAATGCCCTCCTCCATGATTAAACACTCCACCTCACACCCTCCTCCATGTATAAACACTCCAACACACACTCTCCTCCATGATTAAATACTCCACCTCACACCTTCCTTCATGTGTATACTCCACCTCACACCCTACTCCATTTGTTAATACTCCACCTCATACCCTCCTCCATGTGTAAATACTCCACCTCACATCTTCCACCATGTGTCAATACTCCACCTCATACCTTTCTCCATGTGAAAACACTCCACTTCACAACCTCTGACATGAGTAAACAAACCACTTAATGCCCACCTCCATGATTAAACACTTCACCTCTCACCCTCCTCCATGATTAAAAATTCCACATCACAACCTCTTCCATGAATAAACTTCGCAGGAGGCTCCACAGCACTGATGATGTCTCCTAGCCAGGGGACGAAACGTTTGCAACAAAAACTTCCAGCTCGGCGAACAGAAGCACGACAACAAGCACCCGAGCTACAAATCTTCACACAAACTTTGTAAATATTCCACCTCACATCCTCCACCATGAGAAAACACTCCACCTCACACCCTCCTCCATGGGTAATCACTCCACCTCACACCCTCCTCCATGAGTAAACACTCCACCTCACACCCTCCTCCATGAGTAACCACTCCATCTCACACTCTTCTCCATGGGTAATCACTCCACCTCACACCCTCCTCCATGAGTAAACACTCCGCCTCACACCTTCCTCCATGGGTAATCACTCCACCTCACACCGTCCTCTATGAGTAAACACTCCACCTCACACCTTCCTCCATAGGTAATCACTCCACCTTACACCGTCCTCTATGAGTAAACACTCCACCTCACACCCTTCTCTGGGAGTAAACACCACACCTCACACACTGCTCCATGAATAGACGCTCCACCTCACACTCTGCTCCGTGCGTAAACACTCCACCTCACACCTTCCTCCATGAGTAAACATCCACCTTACACTCTCCTCCGTGACTAAATGTTCCACCACACATCCTCCTTCATGAGTAGACACTCCAACTCATGCACTCCTACGTGAATAAAAATTCCACCTCACACTCTCCTCCACGGGTAAATACTTCACCTCACACTGCTTCACCTCACACTCTCCTCCATGAGTAAGCACTCCACCTCACATTCTCCTTCATGAGAAAACACACCACCTCACACCCTGCTCCAGGAGTAGATGCTCCACCTCACACTCTCCTCCAGGCGCAAGCACTTCACCTCACACTCCCCTCCATGAGTAAACACTCCACCTCACACCCTACTCAGTGAGTAAACTCTCCACCCCACACCCTCCTCCATGTGTTAATACTCCACCTCACACCCTCCTCCATGTGTAAATACTCCACCTCACATCTTCCACCATGTGTCAATACTCCACCTGATTCCTTTCTCCATGTGCAAACACTGCACTTCACAAACTCTGACATGAGTAAACAAACCACTTAACGCCCTCCTCCATGATTAAACACTTCACCTCACACCCTCCTCCGTGAGTAAAAATTCCACATCACAACCTCTTCCATGAATAAACACTCGACCTCACACACTGCTCCGTGAGTAAACACTCCACCTCACACCTTCATCCATGAGTAAACACTCCACACTACACTCTCCTCCAAGAGTAAACAGTCCATATCACACCCTCATCCTTGAGTAAACACTCCACCTCATACTCTTCTCCGTGAGTAAACACTCCATCTGACACACTCCTCTGTGAGTAAATGTTCCACCTCACATCCGCCTTCATGAGTAAACACTCCAACTCATACACTCCTCCATGAACACTCCACTTCACATCCTCTGCCAATAGTAAACAAACCCCCCTCACACCCTCCTCCATGAGTAAATACTCCACCACACACCGTCCTCTATGCGTAAATACTGCACCTCTCACCCCCCTCCATGAGTAAATACTCCACCTCACACCTTCCTCCATGGGTAATCACTCCACCTCACACCGTCCTCCATGAGTAAACACTCTACCTCACACCCTCCTCCATTAGCAAGCACTCCACCTCATACCCTTCTCTGGGAGTAAACACCACACCTCATACACTGCTCCATGAGTAGACGCTCCACCTCACACACTGCTCCGTGGGTAAACACTCCACCTCACATCTTCCTCCATGAGTAAACATTCCACCTTACACTCTCCTCCGTGACTAAATGTTCCACCTCACATCCTCCTTCATGAGTAGACACTCCAACTCATACACTCCTCCGTGAGTAAAAATTCCACCTCACACTCTCCTCCACGGGTAAATACTTCACCTCACACCGCTTCACCTCACACTCTCCTCCATGAGTAAGCACTCCACCTCACACCCTCCTCCATGTGTAAGCACTCCACCTCACACCCTCCTCCATGAGTAAGCGCTCCACCTCATATTCTCCTTCATGAGAAAACACACCACCTCACACCCTGCTCCAGGAGTAGATGCTCCCCCTCACACCCTCCTCCAGGCGCAAGCACTTCACCTCACACTCTCCTTCATGAGTAAACACTCCACCTCACACCCTACTCAGTGAGTAAACTCTCCACCTCACAGCCTCCTCCATGTGTTAATACTCCACCATATGTCAATACTCCACCTCATACCTTTCTCCATGTGCAAACACTGCACTTCACAAACTCTGTCAATTGTAAACAAACCCTCTCACACCCTCCTCCATGAGTGAATACTCCACCACACACCGTCCTCCATGCGTAAATACTCCACCTCACACCCCCCTCCAGGAGTAAATACTCCACCTCACACCCTCCTCCATGTGTAAATACTCCACCTCACATCCTCCACCATGAGAAAACACTCCACATCATACCCTCCACCATGAGAAAATACTCCACCTCACACCCTCCTCCATGTGTAAATACTCCACCTCACATCCTCCACCATGAAAAAACACTCCACCTCACACCTTCCTCCATGGGTAATAACTCCACCTCACACCCTCCTCCATTAGCAAGCACTCCACCTCACACCCTTCTCTGGGAGTAAACACCACACCTCACACACTGCTCCATGGCTAGAGGCTCCACCTCACACACTGCTCCGTGAGTAAACACTCCACCTCACACCTTCCTCCATGAGTAAGCATTCCACCTTACACTCTCCTCCGTGACTAAATGTTCCACCTCACATCCTCCTTCATGAGTAGACACTCCAACTCATACCCTCCTCCGTGAGTAAAAATTCCACCTCACACTCTCCTCCATGGGTAAATACTCCACCTCACATCCTCCTTCATGAGAAAACACACCACCTCACACCCTGCTCCAGGAGTAGTTGCTCCACCTCACACCCTCCTCCAGGTGCATGCACTCTACCTCACACTCTCCTCCATGAGTAAACATTCCACCTCACATTCTCCTCCATGAGTAAACACTCTACCTCACACCCTACTCAGTGAGTAAACTCTCCACCTCACACCCTCCGCTGTGAGTAAACACTGCAAATCACATCAACCGCCATGATTACTCACACTATCTCACACCCTTCTCCATGCGTAAACACACCACCTCACATCGACTATCATGAATAATCACTCCACCTTATATCATTCGTAATGAGTAAAAACACCACCTTATATCCTCCTCTGAGTAAACATTCCATTTCACACCCTCCTCCGTGAGTAAACATTCCACCTCTTATTCTCCCCCATGATTAAACACTGCACCATACACCCTCCTACATGAATAAACACTCCACCTCACACCCTCTCCATGAATAAACACTCCACCTCACACCCTCCTCCATGTGTAAACACTCCATTTCACACTGTCTTTCATCAGTAAACATTCCACCTTACACCCTCCTCATTGAATAAATAATGCACCTCACACCCTCCAAACTTGATATTGGTGGGAACATTGTATTCCACCCGTGTGTATGTTTCTCCACTGATGCATTTTAGTTGCTACTTCAGGGACAAATTGTTATGTTGGGGAGACCAACTGCTGATCAAGTGTCCACATTACCAAACACCTCCATTCTGATCATATATACGACAATGTGATCCATGTGGTTTACTGAGAAATTCGTGGTCCCAAACCCAGTCTTTTGTTTTTCATACTGCCACTTTAATTGCAATGTTATCCCCAGAAGAGGCACACAATCTGTTTTCTGGGCACTCCTTGCTTGAAAATTGATTTCAATAATTTCATATTTTACCCATAGATTCCTTACTTTGCAGTTGGAGTCATGGTATTGGTGGTGAGTATATGTTCATTCTGTGGATTGGATAATGTCTGAGTCAGAAATCTGTTCTTGCTCTCTTTATCGTCTCTCTCTAAATTGGCAGACATCATTACGTTTCTATATAGTTCTGGATCAGATATCATCTATAACTTTTCAATGCCTTCCTTATCTCATCTCTTTCTTACAGATCTCCTTCTTTATTAGGGCTAAACTATTTGTATTCTTGTTTGCTCATTCCTTGTTTTCAATTCTTTGATAACTTCTCCATTGCTGAATGAAAAGATGAAACCAAAGAGTGTTCCTTTTTAAGCCACTTGCAGTTTATTCTATCCATGTTCCCCTTCTAATCTTTAATGATGCCCCATGTGTTCCACTAGAACTTTGAAAAAAATTCAGTATTTTCTTCCAATTGTATTGAAAATACAAATGTACCTGAATATTTAACACCGCATGAAGTAACAAAAACCCTGCAGATTGGCTTGGCTGCCTACTGAGGAGAAGCAGGACAGAATATGAAAATGTTTTAAAGAACGAAAATGTGGCTTGGGCTAGGTTTCAAGAATTATGAATTTAAAAGTTAAACTCTTTTATTCAATTAGTTTTTAAAAAATATTGATAACTATCTTTGGAATATTAGGTACACAACCTCAAAGATCACAGAGGTTGAGGTGAGGAGTCCCTCTAGAGGTTATATTGAGTACAGGTGATTTCAATGCATTCCTGAATATGTCAAACTATTTGCATGTTCTGAACAAAAGGTTCGATGTTGCCAATGACTGTACACTGCATTGCAGTCAAAAGTGTTCAATTACTTGGAATTTGAAATGTTAAAAAAAATGCTGTGCTGGTTTATTATTTTTGAGGTCTAACCATTCTAAAAACTATAATTCATGAATTAATCATTAAAGACAGCTCAAAACAAGTCACACGAGTTGTGATATGTCTCCATAAATACAGAGAAAATGTTGCACCAATTAATGCTGCTTCAAACCTCTCAGCTGTGAAGAAGCATCTACTGGTAATTAAGCAAGTGAAGTGGCTGACAAGTAATTGCTGTGATCAGATCTGAACTGGAGCAAATAAGAAGTCACGTAGTAACAGTATGTCAGTGTCTATTAGCACGCATTAATACTTAGTTTATGAAAAAAAATCTTGATTAAAGGCAGCTATAAACTAGAAAGTGTTGAGAACTGCTCACGGAATGTATCTTTTAAATTATTAGAAGTAATTAGGAAAAAATCAACAGAGTTGACAAAGCATTTCAGCTTGATAGTATGAGAAATATCTGCACGTAAAATACATGACTCATTTTCTAAATAACCCAATTAGCACTAAGGATCCTTCAGCATTCCCAGCTATGAGCAAATGCAGTACAGTTTTATTACAATGGCTCACTAATTAATACGTAAAGGTTGCTGATCATTGCTTAATTACAAAATATGGAGCCTATCTCCAGCTGTCTATTGCCATGTTGCCAGGACTAACATCATTAATTTCTTAGTTTGCAAATAAAGGAGTCTAGAGAGCATAAACCTGCATACTGTCAGAATATATAGCAAATTTCAATAATTGCAGAAAACAAAATTCTCCAAAGAAACTGTTGTGAAATAATAACAAATATTTTTATGACATTTCCTTCATTCATTGAATCTTGCTTCATTAATTAGTTCAAGAAGAAAGAAGAGAATAACAGAAGTAATTAGCTTTTAACTTCTGTGAGCTTTGAGAAAAGCAGAATGAAACTTATTATAAATTACATTTAAATACCAAAAATTCTGTAATTAAAGAACAATTACTTTATGCTCATTTCAATATTTTCTTAAAGTGAGGTATTGAATTGAAGAAATCTTAATTTAAATGAACTGACTTTTTATTTATGTCTTAATGTGGTCATTATGTGTATGGAATGTCATTAATAAAGCATCCAGTAATGTATTCTATTAATCACACAAATGGCAACAACTTGACAATTATGGCTTGATGGATTGTGTTGGTTCTGTGACTCATAAAATAATAGCTTCCAAAATATTGTTGTTTTGCTTTTGTAAAAGACAAATTCATAATCTTTGGTTCTCAGTTGATTTTTTTTTATCTTTCTTGTCGATTCTGTTCTTTCTCCATTGGTCAAGGTGATTATACCTCACTGGATTACAATTATGCGGGAGTTACCTGGTCTCTCATCCAAATGGCCATTCTTCATGGCTGAGCCTATGCAGTGAGGAGGTGAAACGGGTCTTGAACAATAATATGAAGTAAACTCATAGTATTTTATGGAAATCAACTGTCAATACATTATGAGCAATATGAAATAGGCTGCTGATTTGTTATGGCATTGACAAAGACCCTTGTCACCCTTGTTCCAAAATGTTTCCTCTCTGGAAATTGTCACAGCTGATTTTATTTGTATCCCATGTCCATGTACATGTAGTTTCAGCAGAGATTGATGAATCACAGCAAAGAATGGGAATCTATCTCATTTTGCATTCTTTAATCTAGACCACAAAAGCCAACTGTAATATCACTATGATGATCAGTTTTCAGTGATCTATGAAGACAATACTATAATGCATATAATCATTCTCTTTGAATTTGTCCTCCAAACCTGTTCTACAATGTCTTTGCTAAGTCAATAACCTGTTCCCCATCTGGTCTCATCACCAACCAGCTTGGGTAGAATGAAACGGTGCATTCTGTGCCGTGTCAGTGGACAGCTCCTTGAGTCAAACATTCAGGTGCACAGAGATAGTTCGCTTTGGCCAGGGTACTTAGAGAACGTCAGCGCACCATCCTGTGCACAATGACCATGTTCTAATGAAAGCACAACACACTGGACTTCTGGAAATATTCAGCAGGTCTACACCATCTATGACAGTGAAAAAGAATACATGCCTTGAGTCTGGTATGACTCTTCACATTCTAATCTTATCTTAGCATAAAAGGTCTGCCACCAAACCATGCTGCTCCTCCCCCCCTTCCCCAAACCCTCACCTCCCGATGTCCCCGACACCCTTCCCCATGTCTGGGAGGATTTTCCAACTGGGATTACAGACCCAATTGTCTGGGCTATGATTACACAGGAATTCCCTGGTCTCTCACCCAAATGGCCATTCTTCATGGCTGAGCTCATGCAGTGAGTGGGTGAAACTCGTCTTGAACAATAACATGAAGTAATCTCATAGTTTTTTATGGAAATCAACTGTCAACTCCATGAGATGAGAAGTATCGATCTGCCTTTCTCTGTCCGCACCACAGACAACACAAGGTAATGATTGTACTGTGGCCCCAAGACTTCATGGCATTTCATTGGAATGTAATGCTGTGCATTTTGGAGAGATGCTGGTCAGTTGGGAGTGTATCCCATCTGAGCATGGTTCTCATTGTAAGCTTTAACTGTGCTCACCCAAACAAAATCCTTCCCCCACTTTGAATGTAGCCTTTTTGAATCTAAAATACAGCTGACTGTCTGAAGAAGTTTACATTCATGACCTGAATGAATATACTTGTCACTGTCCTATCACCCGCCAATCTCATTCAAATTATTTTCCTGAACACCCGACAATACACAACCCTGTAACTCAGGCACCTCCCCTCAAATTTTTGCTGATCCTATCCATATAGAGTCATCAAGTCATAGAGATATACAGCATGGAAACTGGTCCAACCTGTCCATACCGACCAGATATCCCAACCCAATCTATTCCCATCTGCCAGCACCCGGCCCTCCAAACCCTTCCTATTCATAAACCCATCCAAATGTCTTTTAAATGTTGCAATTGTACCAGCCTCCACCACTTCCTCTGGCAGCTCATTCCATACACGTGCCACCCTCTGTGTGAAAATGTTGCCTCTTAGATCTCTTTTATATCTTTCCACTCTCAACCTAAACCTCTGCCCTCTAGTTCTGGACTCCCCAACCCCATGGAAAATACTTTGTCGATTTACCCCCTATCTATGCCCCTCATAATTTTGTACCCCTATATAAGGTCAGCCCTCAACCTCCGACGTTCCAGGGAAAACAGTCCTTCCCTATAGCTCAAATCCTCCAACCCTAGCAGCACCCTTGTAATCTTTTCTGAACCCTTTCAAGTTTCACAACATCCTTCCGATAGGAAGAAGACCAGAATTGCACACAATATTCCAACAGTGGCCAAAAAAATGTTCTGTACAGTCGCAACATGACCTCCCAACTCCTGTAATCAATACTCTAACCAATAAAAGAAAGCATAGCAAACATGTTCTTCACTATCTTATCCACCTGCGACTCCATTTTCAAGGAGCTAAGAACGTACACGCCAAGGTCTCTTTGTTCAGCAACACTCCCTAGGATCTTACCATTAAGTTTATAAGTCCTGCAAAGATGTGCTTTCTCAACATGCAGCACCTCGCATTTATCTGAATTGAACTCCATCTGCCACTTCTCAGCCCATTGGCCCATCTGATCAAGATCCTCTTGTAATTTGAGATAACTTTTTTTGCTGTCCACTACACCTTTAATTTTGGAGTCATCTGCAAACTTACTAACTGTACCTCTTATGCTCACATCCAAATCATTTATGTAAATGACAAAAAGTAGAGGACCTAGCACCAATCCTTGTGGCACTCCACTTGTCACAGGCCTCCAGTCTGAAAAACAACCCTCCTCCACCACCCTCTGTCTTCTACCTTTGAGCCAGTTCTGTATCCAAACGACTAGTTCTCCCTGTATTCTGTGAGATCTATCCTTGCTAACGAGTCTCCCATGGGGAATCTTGTCAAATGCCTTACTGAATGAAGTCCATATAGATCACATCTACCGTTCTACCCTCATCAATCCTCTTTGTTACTTCTTCAAAAAACTCAATCAAGTTTGTGAGACATGATTTCCCATGCACCAGGCCATGTTGATTATCCCGAATCAGTCCTTGCCTTTCCAAATACATGTGCACCCGATCCCCTTTTACTCCCTCAATGTTCCAGCTCCCGATGGCTGTCCTGATCCTTAATCCTCCCATCATAAAGGCCACCTGCACAAAAGTATTTTGTGAGCTATCCCACAGAAGGCACGTCTCCAGACCCAATTAGATCCAATGTACCCCTATGACTGTGAACATGCCCAATGCAATCCAATATTTCCAGATTCAACCACATCCATGAGTTTCTGGATACTGCTTTGCTAGTCATCACCCAAAACATCCCAAATCTGGACAGAATTTGCTGAAAGGTCACCTTCCGTCACCAGACAGACATTACCCCACCCCTGCAGCCCTGGCTTTCCCTCCTCTTTGACACTTTTGCTTCAACCCACCCTTCAGCTGGAGACATCCTTCCTCCCCTTAGCTACCTAGAGACCTGATGACCTAAAGCAAAGCAGTAATTGATTAAAGCTGTATGTAGTAAGAACAAAGCACATATAACTTACCCCAAGGAAATAGTGAAGTTTAGCAAGTATACAACTACCGTATACAATTGAAGGGATGGATATTTGATTTGGGAGTGACCACTTAGTTCAGGAAATTTTTATTTTTAATATAAATGCAAACACATTCAAAGAAGCTCCCCCCACTTGCAGTCAGAAAAGTTGTTCCACCTTTTAAGATCCTGCCTGAGAGAATCATGTTTTTTGGACTCTCACCGAATGAAGCTCATCCACCCACTAGTCCAAGATGGACACTCTGCTTACGGAAATAGGCCACTTGGTTCAATTGGTCTTATGTCAGTCTCAATACTCACTAAGAACTTCCTCCCACTCCATTTAACCAAAATGCACATATCCTTCTACTCTTTTCCCCTTCGTGGGTTTACTGTGTTTCATTTTCAATGCCTCTGTTATTCATCATAACTATCCCTCGTGGTACTAAATTCCAAATTCTAAACAATCTCTGGCAAAGAGGTTTCATGTGAATTCCCAATCAGATTGATTCTTAACTGTTTTATATCAATAGCCCTCACTTGGGCATGTAGAAATCTATTCTCTGTGCTATCAAATCTCTTCATAATCTTGAAGACTTTTATCATGTCACATCTAGTTTTTTTATTGTTTTCTCGGGCAGAGACCCTGTCCTGAAAGATAAAACTTTTCAGTTCTGGTATCACTCTAGTTAAATGTTTTTGTACCATGTTATGGGCTAGACCAGACCACTCAGAATATTCTTAAGCAGGCAGCCCAGACCATAACTTTGCAATTTATTTCGGTAAATGTACAGTGAAAATTACACGAAGTTAGTGAGGTTGACTACCAGGTTTTAAAACAGGCAAACATTTATTCACAAAATTACACAATGAAACACAAAGAACAGAATAAAAAACCCCTACAGAACTCAATCTATCCAAACCAGACTTAATTATGCTGTTTCGAATATACACAATAGTCTCACTAAGCAAACCCCCTTAAAATAGAGTAAAAAATGGAACAAATGCTTACAGGTTGAAGTTAGAAGGGCAGAAAGAGAGAGAGCCTGTTCACACAGTCCACTACTGAACTTCCAATGAGTTCTGGACTGAACTGCTCAGCTAGAGAGCTGACCACTCCTCTTTCATTCTATAGATCACTTCTGAAACATGACCATTTTGGTCTGAAGTCTCATTTTTTTACATATAAACAAAAGGCTTTTCACCGAGCTGGGAATTTGTGTTGCAGACGTTTCGTCCCCTGTCTAGGTGACATCCTCAGTGCTTGGGATCCTCCTGTGAAGCGCTTCTGTGATCTTTCCTCCGGCATTTGTAGTGGTTTGAATCTGCCGCTTCCGGTTGTCAGTTCCAGCTGTCCGCTGCAGTGGCCGGTATATTGGGTCCAGATCAACGTGCTTATTGATTCATGTTGCTTGTCAACTGCGTGTGTGTTCGGCATTCATGCAGGAACCAGAGTTGGTCATATGTGGTGCTTAGGCGGTTGGCACAGGATTCCCATTTCCTGGCTTGTCTTAGCATCTCTCACCCATAGGTGTTCTATTTTTGTGAGAAGATTCGTAGCTTGGGTGCTCGTTATTGTGGTTCTGTTCGCCGAGCTGGGAATTTGAGTTGCAGATGTTTCATCCTCTGTCTAGGTGACATCCTCAGTGCTTGGAAGCCTCCTGTGAAGCGCTTCTGTGATCTTTCTTCAGGCATTTGTAGTGGTTTGAATCTGCCGCTTCCGGTTGTCAGTTCCAGCTGTCTGCTGCTGTAGCCGCAGATGACAAGCAACATGAATTCGACTGGGACAACATTACTATTATAGGACAAGCCAAACAGAGAACAGCCAGGGAATTCCTAGAGGCATGGCACTCATCCAGAGGTTCAATCAATAAACACATCGACCTGGAGCCAATATACCGACCACTGCAACGGACAGCTGGAACTGACAACCGGAAGCGGCAGATTCAAACCACTACAAATGCTGGAGGAAAGATCACAGAAGCGCTTCACAGGAGGCTCCCAAGCACTGAGGATGTCACCTAGACAGGGGACGAAACGTCTGCAACACAAATTCCCAGCTTGGCGAACAGAACCACAACAATGAGCACCCGAGTTACGAATCTTCTCACAAACTTTGAAAAGGCTTTTCAATATCCTTTAATCTCTTTACCAAACTAGTCCAATCTGAGCCCAGCCCGTTTATGACCCCTTTGAAAAACATCAAGGACATGGTGTCCTTGAGAAAAGGAACAGTTTTTAGAAAAAAGGGACCAACTTTGTGACAACCTTCTCCAGTGCCTCCCTAACCTTTCTACAACCTCAACTAAGCATAGCACTTGTCAGGTGTAACTAATTTCTATGAAAAGTCTGATATAAGAATGAGGGTTGGAATACATTATTCAAAGTTTCAATATCATAAAGGTAGTTAATGGTTGATACATTTAACCAAGTCTCCATCTGCCTGTTCCAATAGTTCAGGTGATGTTCAAGATCCCATGGCACAGCATTTACAAAAATCTTTGTCCTGGACCAAATGAAAATAAGGGACATCCTCATTAGTTCAAGAAACTGTCATTCTAACATAATTTATGAAAGTATCCAATTCACATTTATATATCTTAATGAAGGAATAGAAAGACACAGTTGAAGTGCTTCACAACTAAATGTCATGTTTGAAATAATGACCTATAAACAAGTTCCTTTAGGAAAAAGAGAGAAATAAAAAAAGGGTCTGCCTATTGAACATGGGGCCAAATGACAAGAAAGACTAGATAAATGATTTTTTTCTCATTGTTAAAATTTTATGTACATACATGCAAATGGAGATGAGCCTGATGACATCCAGTCTTGAAGTTTTGACAAGACATGGAAGAAAAGAAGATTCTTGCAAAATTTTCAATATTTTGCATTGATTCAAATGCTTTACCAATGCTGTTTTGAAGTCTTTGATTCAAGAAAATTCTAGGAACTAACTTTAAAACAAGGTAATTATTGCCTCCTCATCTTATAAAGTGCCACCATAGGATATTATCAAATATTTGAATCCAAAAAATAATATATTTGTCTTAGTGTCGTGATTTCACCTCTGAGTCTGAAATTTGGAAGATCGTGTCTCAATCTAGGGACCTAAATACATCATCAAGGTTGAATCCCCAGTCAGATATTAAGAAAGTATCACATTGTCAGAGGTGTTCCCCTTCAGATGTCTGCCTGATCCAATTGTTCAATTGCATGTTAGTGATTCAAGTGGACAATTCCAAGGCCAAAAGTTCTCCGTGTTGTATATGTATCTTGTCTTTAAGTGATTTTGCCTTAAGGACAGCATGTGTTGTAGGTATACAATGTTATGACTCTACCGGTCTGTCAGTGTAATTTGTGTCTGCAAGCTGCACACAAAGAGATCAATTGGTTTGCTACAATAACTGCTTCATGACTGGCAATGATTGAAATAAAGTGTGTAAAACTGTTTTGAATCTACTAAGCCACGAGTTAATCAATCCTGATGAGTGATTGATTATTTAACTGCTATCATTAATATGAGAATGTACTAATGAAGCCTATCATGCTTGAACAGCAAGCAAGTTAATCTACAGGTAAAAGACATGATTGACAGTTTAAATCATGCAAGTGAACATGAGACAATGCTCACTACCTTTGTTCCTTGAAGCACTGGCCTATTGAGAGGCCTCTCAATAGTTTAGCTCAGTTGACAAAGGCTGGATCGATAGTAAGCAAAGGGATGTTAAAAACATATTGTCAGACAGTCAACAAAATTCCTTGGTTTACATTGATACACAGCAGACCTTCTAACAGAACCTAAAATGTGTAAACAATCCTCAGAGTGCTGGGTGGAAATCTTCCCAGCCCCTGAATAATGTGAGCATTGGCAAGAATGTGGGGAGAATTGTATGAGATTAGCTGTAAGGAAATGCCCAACATTGAGAGCAAGAAGCCCAATTTTACAAAGAATGTTCAACAGTGAGATGAGACTCTCACTATTGAACAGCAAGAGACATATTTGCAGGTACCTTCATTTGTGCATCCTCTCACCTCATTGTTAAACAACTTCCCATTTTCCCACCATCAGACAGAAACAAGGCAGTGGCAATTTCCAACATGAATGTCAATGTGCTAACCAGGTGACACCACCAGCTCACCATACATTCTTCCAACCCTCTATCATAAACACCAATATCTCATGGCAGACCCTATGGATAGTAACTGCACATATTATCCACAATATCCCCATTCAGCCTCACCCGGTCCACCAGGATCTGTAGACCTCCATCGGCAAAGCAAGATACTAGTTTTCATCCAAGAGACATGTCTGGAGACAGGAGACATGCTGGGCAGCTACAAACCACCAGTGCTTTATTTGGAGTACAGCAGTATTAAAAGACAGCTGCAGCATCAGGAATCCAGGGAGATTCTGGCTGTGGTGAATACTTCCACCAGTGGCAGGTGGAAGAATATAAACTGTAAGACCATAAGAAATGGCAACAGGAGTAGGCTATTCAGCCCATCAAGCCTGCTCCACCATTCAATTTGATCATGATTGTTTTTACATTCCTCATGTCTATTTTCCTGAGTTATCCGCACAACCCTTGATTCCCCTCCTGCTGAAGGGCTTCTGCCTGAAACGTCGATTCTTCTGTTCCACAGATGCTGCCTGACCTGCTGTGCTTTTCCAGCACCACACTCTCGACTCTAATCTCCAGCATCTGCAGTCCTCACTTTTCCCAACAATCTAGTTATGTCGGCTTTAAATAGATACAAGGATTTTGCCCCCACAGGTCTCTGTGATAAGGAGTTCTGGAGATTCACAACCATCTGAGAGAAGAAATTCTTCCTTATCTTAGTCTTAAATTGACATCCTTTATTCTTGGTCTATGCCCTCTGGTCCTAGACTCTCCCATGAGGGGAAACATCCTCTTAGCATTTACCCTGCTAAGCCCCTGAAAAATTCTATGTGTTTCAACAAGATCACTTCTTATTCTTCTTACTGGGGAGTGCCATAGGAATGGTGTCAAGTTAATGAGGCAAATTTGGGAAAACCGCACAAGAAAGTTCACTAGGCTCAATCTCTTGAAAAAGGTGGAAGAGCTTACTCAACAAACGGTCAGGAAGAAACTGGTAGAATATCTTGCTAGGCTCCATAAGCTCACGGTAGAACCCAAACCAAATGGAGAATCTCCTGAGGTTAGTTATATTAGCTTAAAAGAATTGTTTCACTCTGTAACTGAAATGGGAAGCTGTGACTATAGTGTGTTGCTGAAATGCTGTCCAATCCTTTCAAAACTGGAAGTTCAATTCTCAAACAATAAAATAGATTTGGGACGAACTGTAAGTGAAGAAGCAGCAACTGCACCATCTAAGCCACACAAATGAATATGTAGTGACAGATAGAAAATGGAAACATCTGAAACTAAACTGAGTCAGGTTGACACACAGCGCAGTAAACAATATCCACTCCAAATTCAGGTCATTAGGGGCTGAGGTGTTTAAAAAGGGACAAAGTTAAGAAAAATGTCTGACCTCTCCACTTTCCAAAGAAAAATCCCCAATAAGAGTAAAGGGGATCACATCAAGCAAAATCCAGGAAACACAATTGAGAAAGTAAACAAACTATTTCACCAACAATTCAATTGCTGAGAAATGGGAAAGCCCAAAATATTCAAGAAGTGCAATATTAAGCCTATCCACATCAGCACAGATCAACAGGCAGAATGAGAGGCAAATTTCATGTGCTGTAAACAACTCCACTGAGAATATCATCAAGAAGAGACAAATGATGTACAAATATCCATGATACAGCAAAGAAACAGTTGTCTGCTATATCAAGAAGTACACCAACAGCAATAAAGAATAGGTGTACATCCCCAAAGTTCTCCATGAAATAAATACAAGAGTCACAGATCCTCCAGTTGAAGAGAGAATTACAAAGCTCAGACCATCTCCTCAACAAACTACCATTCTTTTAAATCTGAAGAGAACACATTCTGGCTTGAAGGGACCCATGTACAATCTAAAGTTTTTTTTAAAAGAAATGCAAGACCATCCTTGATTTGGGAATGATTCAGCCTCAAATCAATCCCCATGAGCTGTATTTGCATTTCCAAACTCTTATTCCTCTCAAAGTCTCAAACTTAACAATAAAAGTACACTCAGCTATTTACTTTCTTATATTTGTATATATATTCTGATTTTTAAAAAATTTCTTACGCGGAGGCATTGCCATAGTGATAAAGTCACTGAACTAGTAAACCAGAGGCCCAAGTTAATGTTTTAATGAAACTATAACAGAAATTGCTGGTGAAACTCATTAATTCTGGCAACATCTGTGGGAAGAAAGCAATTAATGTTTTGTCTGGTGACTCTTCATCAGGTCTGCCAGAACAGCAATTTCTGCTTTTGTTTCAGATCTCCAGTATCCACAGTTGTTTGTTTTACTTTAATGTTTCAATGACTTAATTTCAAATTCCTCCATCAAAGTTGGTGAAATTTAAATTGAAATAACACATTTGGGATTAAAAACTCCTTTTAAGAAACTAATGTCATTGTTGTTAAAACGCATCTGGTTTACTCATGACCTTTAGAGAAGAAAATCTAACGTCCTCATCTGATTTGGCCTACATGTGAGTAACAGGAATGTGGTTAATTATTAGCTGCCCTGTTGAAGCCTTTCAATAGGCAGATCACAAATTTCCTCTCCCCTCCCTCTGGATGCATCTCCAGTAGGAAGAGGCAAGGCAGTGAACAGGAGTTGAAAATGTAGTGGACAATTTTGGAATTGAAATATTGAAAAGACAGCAGATATTACAAAATAACGAGCTACTTGGTGAAAGGGATTTGATACAAGTTATGTGTTGAGCAACAGATATTTGTATGAACTTTAGGTAGTGCGTGCGTGAAATGGAAGGCTAGTCATGGGATCATTGGAAGTAACAAAGGCTTATCTACAAACATCATTTGCACTGAACTAGCTAAAATGCTTTCTTCTGTTCAGTGAACAGCTTTGTTTTCGGGTATTTGTGTGCAGCATTTTTGCTTCAACCTAGATTAAGAACCTGCTTAGGTAAGAAAAAATATTAGAGGCAAAATGGCCGTACTAAGGTATAGTTAGTACTCATTATTTAGCCTTTGCTTTTTTGGGAGAAAATATGGTTGCTCGCCCACTCTCTGAATGGCAAGGTATGACTGGAAGACAAAAATTGGTACTAAATAAATGCAAGAAATAAATGTAACAAAATGTAAAAAGCCCCTACAAGGCAGTCTTCTGGTGAAATGCTTTAGAATCAGCATTTAAAAAAAAGAGCTATCCTCCAGTTGAGAGAACTCCATTTGTCTGTGAATAATTCTAGACTCAGCACTTTTAACTGGGAGGCTGAGAGCTTTTCAGATGTGTTCAAATTGTTACATGACAAGTGCAATACATCAATGTTTTTGGGGCTTTGTTGATACCAGGGGTCCTATGTCCCTTTCCCTGATAGCCTGTGTAGAGTATTAACATTTGTTTATAATTTCTTCTCGGTTCGGAGTTCTGCCATTATTGAACTTACAGAAAGAGGCAGGCAAGTCATCAAAGTGGGAGTTTGACAACAAAACGGTCATCATCATTCCTTTCCTGTTTCAGTTTTGCATTAATGCCAGCATACAAAAAAAGCGTAGCATAGAGACCTATCTCCATTGCTCTCCACAAACACTGCTTCCTGATTTTCGAACCACTTATGGCTACATAAAGATAAAATGAAAGTGATGATTGGGTACAAGTACATGATATTTTCTTGACTTGAACACAGAGAAGCAGGACCATAAGGTCATATGATGGAGAAGTAGGATTAGATCATTCAGCCCATCAAGTCAGCTCTGTCATTCAACCATGGCTGATATGTTTCTCAAACCCTACCTTCTCTCCATAACTCTTAATCCCATACTAATCAAGAACCTATCTCTGTCCAAAATACACTCAATGACTTGGTCTCCACACCTCTCTGTGGTAACGAGTTCCATAGATTCATCACACTCTGGCTAAAGACATTCCTCCTCATCTCAGTTCTCAAGGGTCATCCCTTCTCTCTGAGGCTGTGCTGTTGTGATCTAGTCTCTTCTATTAGTGGAAACATCTTCTCCATATCCACTCTATCCAGTTTTCTCGGTATTTTGTAAGTTTTAAACAGATCCCCCCCCCCACCCCCCCCCCACCCCCATCCTTCTAAACTCCATCAAATAGAAACCTCGAGTCTTCAACCATGCCTCATATAACAAGCCCTTCATTGCAGGGATCATTTTTGTAAATCTGGACCCCCTTCAATGCCAACACTATTCCTTAGATACAGGGCTCAAAACTGCTCACAATAATCCAAATGCAGTGTGACCTGAGCTGTACATCTCTGCCTTTGATTTCCAGCCCTCTTGAAATAAATGCCAACATTGCATTTGCCTCCCTAACCACCAACTTAACCTGCAAGTCAACTTTAAGAGAATCCTGAATTAGGACTCCCAAGTCCCTTTGCACTTCAGATTTCTGAAGCCTTTCCCCATTTAGAAAATAGCCTAGATCTCTATTCTTCCTTCTACTCTGCTTAACCTCACACTTCCTCATATTGTATTCCATCAGCCATTTCTTTGCCCACTCTTCTAGCCTGTCCATGTCCTTCCTCAACATTACCTTCACTCTACCTATTTTTGTATCAACTGCAAACTTAGCAACAATGCCCTCATTTCCTTCTTCCAGATCATTAATGTATAACGTGAATAGTTGTGATCCCAACAATGACCCCTGGAGAGCTCCACTTGTCACCAGCTACCATCCTGAAAAACATGCATTCATCCCCATTCTCTGCCTTCTCCCCATCAGCTAAGCCTCTATCCAAAGTAGGCAATGATAGGTGAGCACAGGTATTGGGCACAACCTAGTTGGTCCATACCAATACCTTACCCCAACACCTTGGGCTCTTATCTTATTTAGTAGCCCCCTGTGTAGCATCTTGTCAGAGGCCTTTGGAAATCAAAACAGATCACATCCACTGACTCTCCTTTGTCTAATTTGCTCACTGCCTCCTTCAAGAATTCGAACAGATTTGTCAGGCATGATCTCTCCTTGACAAAATCATGCTGACTCAACTCTATTTTACTATGCACTTCCAAGTACTCAGCAATCTCATCCGTAATGACGGACTGTAAAATCTTACCAACAACTGCAGTCAGGATAACTGGCCTATAGTTTCCTGTCTCCTGCCTCCCTCCTTTCTTAACAGGAGTGCTACAACAGTTATTTTCCAGCCCTCTGTGATCCTCCCTGACTCCAGTGATTCCTGAACAAACCTACCTCCTTCAGAACGCTGGGGTGTAATCCATCAGGTCTGGGTGATTTATCCACCTTCAGACTTTTAAGCTTCTCCTTAGTGATGGCCATTGCACTCACTTCCACCCTTGATCTCCTGAAATCTGATACATTGTTGGTACCTTCCGCTGTGAAAACTGATGCAAAGTATCTATTCAGTTCCTCTGCATTTCTTTGTCCCCCATTATTACTTCACCAGCTTCATTTTCTAGTGGTCCAATGTTCATTCTTGCCTCTCCCTTGCCTTATAGATATCTAGAAAAGAACTCTTACAATCTTTTTTATATTATGAACTAGCTTACTCTCATATTTCATCTGCATTTCCCCTTTTTTTAAATTATCCTCTGCTGGCTTTTAAAGGTTCCCAATCCTTTACCTTCCCACTCGTGCTCACCACATTGTATGGTTTTTCATTGTATGGTGATGCTGCCCCTGACCTCCCTTGTCAGCCATGGTTGCCTCATCCTCCCCTTAATATGTTTCTTCTTCCATGAGATGAATTCCTGCTGGGCCTCCCAAATTATCTCCAGAAACTCCTGCCATTGCTACTCCACAGTCTTTCCTGCACGACCTCCCTTTCAATCAACTCTGGTCAGCTCCTTTGAATGTTTTTGTAGCTACCTTTTCTCAATTGCAACACAGTTATATCTGACTCCAGCTTCTCCCTCTCAAACTGCGGGATGAATTCTATCATATTCTGGTCACTGGCCCTTTGGGGTTCCTTCACCTTCAGCTCCCTAATCAAGTCTGCCTTATTACACATCACCAAATCCAGAATTGTCTTTTCCTTCTTGGGATTTTCCACAAAGAGAAAACCTCCTTAATGGTATTATGGGTCAACCCACAGCAGTTGGACTGCAGCGGTTCAAGAGGTCAGCACATCCCCATCTTCTCAAGGGCAACTAGGTCTTTGCCCTAAAAAAAAACTCATAGACATTCTACAAATTCCATTTCTAGAGATTGCTAAGCCAGCTCCAATATTGACTATACTTCAAAAGTACTTCATTGGCTATAAAATGTCTAGGGACTTTCTGAAGACATAAAATCCATTATATAAGTACAGATATTCCAAGTCTTTTTTTTAAGTGACTTACCGTAACTGCATTCCTTCCCAGTGATTTTCATTGTAGCAAATTTAAGCAAAGATTGTCTTCTTACTATACTAAAATGTTGTTCAACAAACTGTTATTTAGGGGGCTGGGAGCAATAACAAAAAGTCACGACAAGGGAAGCAGATACATTGGAACACCACTATCTGCAAGTTTCCGTCCAAGCCACTCACCATTCTGACTTAGAAACATATTGCCGTTCCTTCACTGTCACTGGGTTAAAATCCTGGAATATCCTCTGTAATGGTATTGTGCATCAACTCACAGCAAGTGGACTGCAGAGGTTCAAGAGGTCAGCACATCCCCATCTTCTCAAGGGCAACTAGGGACGGACAATAAAATGCTGTCCAGCCAGTGATGCCCATGCCCCACAACTGAATTTTTTAAGAAGACAATTCAGTGTATATATGTATACAATTTGCCAAATATCTTATCACTGTAAAAATACATATTATTGTAATTGTAAAGGGAAAGGTAGAACAAAAAAGGTAGCAGAGGGAGGTTGACTTGGCAATGATGTTTTCCCAGATGTTTTTGGCTGCTTTAGCAAACAATGATATGTATGATACTGCTATCTTTATTATATTAGCTAATTTGAAAGAAATACTCAATGCATTGTAATGGTAAGTAAAGGAATATCACACATTACATTGACATCAGAAGCATCCTTTTGCTTTTGCTCAATTATTACATAATGAGTGTGATGATACTGTGCCTTTAAGAGATGTGTTCTGTCCTGTTTCTCTTGCAGAGGGTTGTTGCCATGGTGGTGACAGAATGGCTCCTTCAGACAGGAAGTCAGTAAAATTTGAGTTCTCCCTGAGTGTTTTTTAAAATAAGACAGAGAATCACAAGTGGGCAGAGTCAAGCTCACACTGACCCAAAAATAGCTTTAGTTTTGCTTTTGGTCATTTGTTTTTTCCGATAACTGGCTGCCAAAGCTAACAGCTCTAGGTCCCTTTCTGCTGCTAAATTGAAGACTTAAGCAAAAGTTTTCCTCTTAGAAACCAGAGGGGGCTGATTTCTTTTAATGTTTCTGTCTACTGGACAGGACAGCATATGAGAATAATAACTGTTTTGCTGAATTGTCTTTGCATAAGTGTGCGTTTGTGGGATGCTGCCTTTTTTAGAACATGATTTGGAGATGCCGGTGTTGGACTGAGGTGTACAAAGTTAAAAATCACACAACACCAGGTTATAGTCCAACAGGTTTAATTGGAAGCACTAGCTTTCAGAGCACCGCTCCTTCATCAGGTGTTTGTGGAGGACACAATCCTAAGGCACAGAATTTATAGCAAAAATTTACAATGTGATGTAATTGAAATTATACACTGAAAAATACCTTGATTGTCTGTTGAGTCTTTCATCTGTTCGAATATCATGATAGTTCCACTTCTTTCATGTGTAAATCACAAAACCTTTTTTTAAAAGTTGCATTCTCAGGTTAGCTGTAACAGTGGGTGATAGCTAGACAATATGTTGAAGGTGTTAGCCCCCATGTGTTTTTGTCTATGCCATGATGTTTAGTTTGATTCTAATCTAAAAAGTGAGATAACAGAGTTTTACATGAATTCATGCAGTTTTTGAGCAAAGTACAATGTAACTCTGCAAATACAAATTCACACCACAAAATATATGTGTGCATGTGGGTATTTGTCTGTGTGTGGGTGTCTGTCTGGGCGGGGGTTGTGAGTGTGAGAGAGAGTGTGTGTAGTGATGTAGAGTCTCTCAAGTCTGTGAGGGGGTGCTTGTGTGAGTGTGGGAGTGTGTGTGTGCGTGTCTGGGGTGGTGGGTTGTGAGTGTCTGTGAGAGAGCGTATATGTGTGTGCAAGAGTGTAGAGTGGTCTAAGTCTCTGAGAAGATGCCTGTGGGAGTGTGTGTGTCTGTAAGGGTGTGTGTGGGTGTCTGTATGCGTGTCTGTGTATATGTGTGTCCATGTGTAGTTATGTGCAGGGGTGCCTGTGTGTGTGTGTGGGTGTGTGTGTGTGTGTAGGAGTGTCTGTGTGAATGTATAGTGCAATGGTGGTCACCTGCAATGTGAATGAACCCAAGGTCCCGGTTGAGGCCCTCCCTATGGGTACCGAACTTAGCTAGCATCTGCAGTCATTGTTTTTACCAAACTTAGCTATCAGCCTCTACTCGGCCACTTTATGCTGCTGCCTGTCCCAAAGTCCGCCTTGGAGGATGGTCACCCAAATTCAACTTCGGACCTTCAGGTGACCATCCTCCAAGGCGGACTTCAGGACAGACAGCAGCGAAAAGTGGCCGAGCAGAGGCTGATAGCTAAGTTCGGTACCCATAGGGAGGGCCTCAACCGGTACCTTGGGTTCATGTCACATTACAGGTGACCACCATTGCACTATATACACACACAGACACTCCTACACACACACACTCACGCATACATGCACACACACACACCCTTACAGACACACACACTCCCACACAGGCATCCTCTCAGAGACTTAGACCATTCTACACTCATGCACACACATATACACTTTCTCTCACGGACACTCACAACCACCACCCCAGACACGCATACAAACACTCCCACACTCACACATGCACCCCCTCACAGACTTAAGACACTCTACACTCACTACACACACACATATACTCTCTCTCAAACTCACAACTCCCAACTCAGACAGACACACAGACACAGAGACAGACAAAGACCCACATGCACACATATATTTTGTGGGGTGAATTTGTATTTGCAGAGTTACATTGTACTTTGCTCAAAAACTGCATGCATTCATGTAGAACTCTGTTATCTCACGTTTTAGATTAGAATCAAATTAAACATCATGGCATAGACAGAGAACCCGGGGGGTGGGGGTGGGGGGGGCTAACACCTTCAACATATTGTCTAGCTATCACCACTGTTACAGCTAACCTGAGAATGATACTTTTAAAAAAAGGTTTTGTGATTTACACATGAAAGAAGTGAAACTATCATGGTATTCAAACAGATGAAAGACTCAACAGACAATCAAGGTATTTTTCAGTGTATAATTTTAGTTACATCACACTGTAAATTTTTGCTATAAATTCTGGGACTGAGGATTGGGTCCTCCACTATCACCTGATGAAGGAGCAGCGCTCCAAAAGCTAGTGTTCTTCCAATTAAACCGGTTGGACTATAACCTGGTGTTGTGTGATTTTTAACTTTATATTAGAACAGTTGATGATTTGTCATTAAGCAATACATTATCTTGTTAAGTATTTCAATACAGTGAAGTGAAGCCAATATTACTTTTTGCTGCATTCCCCGTCTCCGCTGAATCGTTTTCCCTGGTTTCAGATACCCGCGGTTTACCGTGGCCCAAACATATTATAGGGAAGCTTCCAGAACCAGGGACCGGGGGCTGCCAGGAAAGTAAATTTCCCATTTGAATGAAGGGGTTCACTCCTATCCGCTGTTTTGGGTGTCTGCAGTGGTCTTGGAACATATCTCCCATGAGGACAACTGTATTTATTTTGTGAAAACTGACACTTTGAAGCGTACAGATTAAAACTGAGGTTGTCTTCAGTTTAATCTTTTGTGATTTTCGTGCTTGGGTTATCGAGATATTGTAGCATTTAATTCACTTCAGATTCAGAAAAGCAATTAACAGGAAGTTTACATATGTGAAAATATTTGATAATCAACTCACTAAAACCAAAACTGAAGTTCTTTTGGGGTCTGTGTGAGCCTGACCCCTCCCACTCATGACTCTTTTGTCTGGAAAATGGAACTTTAAAAAGACATTAAGCTTACAACTGTGTCATTAAATGTTTTAAAATTGATTGGACTTTCAAGCTTTCGATATTGGTTTGTAACATTCACAGTACTGCAATGCAATTCATATGGGATTTCCCATTAGTCCATCTGCTATCTTTCCAACTGTTACCTTGAGTGTGATATAAGTGTACGTAAAATTAACCTTGTTCAAATGTTGAACAATCTTAAAGACATTTTGTTCACAATACTCATGGCTGAGACATAAGCCACTAATTGAGTGCCTGGAATGGTAGGAAAATCTTATGAGGAAAGGCTGAGGCACTTGGGGCTGTTCTCATTGGAGAAGAGAAGGTTTAGGGGAGATTTGATAGAGGTGTATAAGATGATTAGGGGTTTAGATAGGGTCGACACTGAGAACCTTTTACCGCTAATGGAGTCAGGTGTTACTAGGGGACACAGCTTTAAATTAAGGGGTGGTAGGTATAGGACAGATGTTAGGGGTAGATTCTTTACACAGCGGGTTGTGAGTTCATGGAATGCCCTGCCAGTAGCAGTGGTGAACTCTCCTTCTTTATGGTCATTTAAGCGGGCATTGGATAGGCATTTGGAAGTTATTGGGCTAGTGTAGGTTAGGTAGGATTCGGTCGGCGCAACATCGAGGGCCGAAGGGCCTGTACTGCGCTGTATCTTTCTATGTTCTATGTTCTAAGCCTTTAAGTTACACATGATGTACTTCATGATCAATTTGTAATGCATAATTGTAAGGTGGCTGCTGATGTCTGAATAAAATATTTCACCCTGGGGAGATATCACTGTCCAATAAAGTAACCTGTTAATTATTATGAGGATATGAGATGATGAATGGTTAATTCATTATTTTTTTTTGTATATTGGCATCACTGTTAAGGCCAGCATCTATTGTCCAATCGTAATACTCGGGCTCAAACAATTTTACACACCCCCAGGAACTGGCTGGCAACTGGCAGAGGGTACAATTGAGTGACAACATGCCTATAGCCTACCTGCCTTGGCTGCAATTTTACCAATGGCAGGGAAGTGTCCAGATCCCCAATTGATGTCATTAAGTGGCCACTAATTAAAGGCATTTTACCAGTGGTGGAGAGTTCCCACCCAAAGTGCACTCCAGCAGGCCTGATTGTGTGGGGCTATGGAATAGAAGGGTATACTGGCAAGTTCCCCCCAGTTCAGGCAACCACAGCTGTCTCATGGAGTAGGCTATCCACACTTCCTTCCTCAAACCACAGCCCTCCCAATTCTAACACCTCTACGTCAATGAGGCCGATGTGACAAGCCCTAGTGATGCCTTGCCACTTACTTTGTACTCTGGCCTTTACCTGCCAGATCTTGGTCAAAGACTTGCTGTGGTCTCAGCAGTGGCTACTGTTCTCAGTTGTGCTGCTGGAATGAAATACCTGCTAACATCTGGCTGGCTGGCAGTTTTTGGAGAAGAAACATAACCCCCATGAGACAGAAAGGCATGATCGCAGATGAATAATTACCTGACTACCATAAAATTTGCTCAAGGTTTCTGAACCAAGTTGGAGTGGTCTCGGTCATAAACACCAGCCAGTGGGCAGGGTATCACCTCCACAATAAGCTCCAGCCTAAACAACGCTTAATGCTGGTGAAGCACCATTTGATAGCACTGTTGAAACAATCTTCAGAACTTTGCCACTTGATTGAGCAGTAACTGGCCAAATTTGACTTATGCCACTTATTGTAGGCAAGATCAGTGGACAATTTTCCCCACTATTGAATAGATGCCAGTACTGCATATGTCCTGGAACAGCTTAGCTAAGCAATGGCTGATTCAAGAAGCACCTTAGGGCTGCACCTTATAGGTTTTTTGGTAAAATGCAAGATGCGTTTAATTTGTAGGAGGGATTCTTGCTGCAAAACTGAGCAAATTCTATCGTCAAATCCAACTGAACTCTCTGCATTAAGTGCTGTTGCGGCCTCTTTGGCCTACATCACGTCTGATTTCCACCCATTTGGCCACAAATCATTCCTAGAACTCATCACTCACTGCATATTCAAGAATTCACCAGTATTCCTTGTGCAGGCCCCATTTTAACTGGCCATTCTGCACCCAAACAGGTACTGTCAATCCAGAGTTGCATGGTTCCTGACATTTGCCCCAGACATGACAGGAGGATATTGGCACCCCACTTTGTGGGCAGGAGACTGGAGCTCCTGCTGGATAGAGTGGGGCATGAGTAGGACATCTTGTTGCGTCAGGACAAGTAGTGGAAGCCATGACAGCAGACCATGCCAACCTGGTCTCAGGTTGCCTTCTCAGTTAGAACAGTCTCAGTCATTTGGAGAAGCTCTGGATTCTTCTGGTTTATTTCAGATTTCCAGCTATGCAGTATTTTACTTTTAGCCCAATATGTATACTCGATGGAGGACAATTGACACCAGTTTGTTGGAATTTTAATGGGGTTGATTATGAAACAACCCAAGCAGAGGATGAGAACTCCATTTCTGGGGTAGGCTGAGTCTCAATGCACGTGAAGAGCAGGATTAGCCATATACACCTGGCTCAGCAACGCTTTTAAATTTTTAACAGGTTTAGCAATCCAAGTCACCAGTTAAATGCTGACCTGGAATGGAAATGAGAAGTCATTGGGCCCAGAATGTGTCCTATAAAAGGGGAACCTACAAGAGACACAATGGTTCTGGACTCTTGGTGTTCCATAGCTCCAATGTTTTGATTTTCTGCAGTTATGGAGTGGTTCTGGAATGTTCCAGTGTTATAAAAATCGATATCTAAAGTTATTTGGAGTCAGACGAAAGCTCAAGGGACTCTGAAAAAAATAACTTCAATGGGAAAGAACATGAATCCACCACAGGAAGCAGGAAAAGCTTCTGAGAGACTGAGCTGAGGTAACCAAGAGGCAGTTATCAGCAGAGAAACCGAGGAAGGAAGTTCCAGGCTGTGAGTTTGTGCTGGGATAGGCTCCATGGTAGCAGAACTGAGAAGGAGTTGAAAGTCAGCCAAGGATACAGGACCCAGAGCACTATCCAGAAAATGCACTTGAACCACCAATAGGAGAACAAGTGTTCAGGCATTCCAAGTCAGACCAATATTGCAAGGAGTTAAGAAGCAGAGTTTTCCAGAGTATACAGTAAAATCCCTCTGGAGGAAAATGTGAGTATCAGCAAGACTTTTGTGATTCACAGTAGTTTCTAATGTCTGTAGGGATTGCTAACAAAGCCAAGAGATTTCTCCTGGTCACATCTGTCCTTGAATGAGCATGAAATTGTGCTTGAACCACAGTTTGTACTGTTTTATGGTTGCCTCATGGTTGGTTTAGATATTAGAATATTGGATTGATATTGCACATTATTTTACTTTGTGGACTTGGTTTGGCTTCTCAAAACTTTGGAATCTTGGAATTCTATTTGTGATTCTGAAACTTCACCTATTTTAAACAAAAACTAACTGATACCAAACCAGACTATAATCAAGCTTGTGAGTCTGGCCTAGAATTGTAACAATTTATCATCTATTTATTTTTTTCTGTAATGTTTCTTGTCAATGTTTTAATGCTTATTTGTGCAAGATTAATGGATGTGAAATGCTTATTGTTTCTGATTTTTTTAAAATAGTTGTTTGATTGACACTTTTTATAGATGTTTTCAAAGAATTATGAATGCTGACTTTTTGAAGCAGTTTCATACATGAAATCTTTACTGTAGGATTCATTAGATTTGCACATAGCACATACTGGGTGAATAAGCATGGAAGAGCCATGAACTGGTATCACAGGTCTGAAGGGGTCATTGGCATGGGTGAGGTGCATAAGTTGGCATTGAGTTGAATATGGAGGTGGAATGGAAAACATGTGCATGTCCTTCTTGAAGTCACCTTTGAAGGTTCCTAAACCCAGACTATTGTGCCTGATATCCCTTAGATCTATGAACCACAAGTCATGAAGAAGCTGCCTGGATTACACAAAAGTTGCAGGAGTTTAGAAAATGCTTATCTTCAGAGTGGCCAGGCAGGAGGCTGGAAGAACATAGCAAGTCAATATTCTTCCAGCCTCCTGTTTGTCTACTTTGGATTCCAGCATCCCAATTTTAGGATTCTTGCCCTTGTTTTTTATCAGTACAGGTTAAGGATGCAGGTAATAATCCCACACTCTACCTTCAGAGTGGAGTCAGCCAGGTAAAGAAGGTAAGGTGTGGAATTATCCTTATCCTATACTGATAAAATCCAGGGACAAGAATCCCAAATTTGGGACCCAGCTGCCATTTTTAAATGACCTTGGAGTCCTTCTGACTGAAAAAATCCAGACCGATGACAGGCTCTGTACTTCAGACATTTTTATGTGATCAGTATAACATTGGTAAAACTTCTAAACTGAGGTGAAAAAAAATCATGTACACAAAACAAATGTCCAAGGCAGAGCCACTAAATAATTTTAGAAATTAATATTTTGTCCCAAATGATTAGCACATTTGTTGAAACCTGTAATTTATCACAAACTGAAGCTTGACCAAAGAAGCTTGTAGTGAAACTTTGATGATTATGATTTAACACAACATTACTGAAAGCCGCAGCTGTATTAACCAGGGAGATGTTTAATGGAACTCGTTTATTTGACAATATTACTAATCCTGGCTATCAATATTTTCTTTTATCATCTGTTTTTTCATGTGTTTCTATACAATTAAGGCATCTTCTGTTGCAAAATTATTTCTGCGTGCATCCAATTTATGTGCCAATCATTTGAATCTTCAGTTATGTAAAAGTTACTTTCTGTATCCAGTATAACATAACTTAAGGTATTTTTCTTCAGCAAAGAGTAGCAGATTTCAACTACAAGGTGACACAGCTTCCTTGCATTTTAAACTAATGCAATTTATACCGGCCGGAATATGAACAGACCAAAGTCTGTTTTGCTGATCGCAAGCATTTTTTTCCAACAGTCACAAATTATGCTTTATTTAATAGTGTTCTTTTAATTATTTGTGCCCAGTTATGCTTGATTTAATCATTCTGTGTCTCTGCCTTGGCTTTTTTTTCCGTACACAAATTCTTTATTTCATTTGAGAAGCCCTACTAAATTTAAAGTTATACATATCATATAAAACACTCCATAGTACTGAGGCAAGTTATAGCCCTGAATTCTTTCATATTCAGAACGGTCTGAAGCCATTAACAATGGCACCCAGAACCCAATTCTGGGTTCTTTGGCCCAGGTTTTTACTAGGCTACAGGTACCAATCCCACACCCAACACTTCTGACTTGCCTATTTCCACTACACGGATAGGCATTACCTTATCTCCTGCAATTTTTGCGGAGTCCTGGCAGCTTCTCCAGGATCCTTGGATCTCAGAGCCTGGATTTGAGGGCCTTCTGAAAGAACTTTAATGGCACAGCCTTTTAAGGGAAGTATAGCAGCACAGTTTAGTTTTACTCAGCTGTCACTTCTCACTGTCTTACTGATCTGTTGAAGGCCTTGCAAGACAATAGGTACCACACAGAATTACGTTTTGGGTCCCCCACTGTGACTCAATTTATAAACTGAAAGAACTGCGGATGCTGGAAATCAGAAATAAAAACAGAAATTACTGGAAAACTCTGGCAGCATCTGTTGGAGAGAAATCAGAGATTTCTCTGACTGAATTTACTTCTGTTATTTCACCGATAACTTTTGGTGAAGGTCACTTTGATCTTGAATATTTTAATGGTCCCCACTAGGGGAGGTGTTTATATGAATCTTTTCAGGATTAGACCTGCCTGCCCAAGGGCTCCAGGGGCCTAGCTAAAACAGTGCTACAATGTGAAATCCTACTAAGGGCGGGTTTTTATCTCTGTCTTACTTAAAATATGATTTTTTCGCATCTTCAACTGAAGTTTTAGTGTTGTCTTCACTGAATGTAAACATTTGATTTACCGCAATGTCATTTGCTGTTGTCCCAATCCACAGTCCCAATGTCCTATCCAAACTGGGATTCATGACAGGGTTGCTGTGCTCTTCCAGCACCACTAATCCAGAATCTAGTTTCCAGCATCTGCAGCCATTGTTTTTACCTTGTTGATTTTAACCCTACTGCGAATCCTCTTGCAAGGATGCCTGCCTTGAAGAAGTTTTCCTCCTCTCTCTACAAGAATCTCAGGGAGTCCCTCTCCCACTGCAACTACCAGGTACTCTATGCTACGTTCTTCCCACCCCCACCCTCCTCCAACTTATCTCTCCACACTTCAGGCTCTCTGCCTTTATTTCTGATGAAGGGCTTTTGCCCGAAACATCGATTTTATTGCTCCTCGGATGCTGCCCGAACTGCTGTGCTCTTCCTGCACCACTAATCCAAAAAATGGGATTTGTGACGTTCAAACTTAAGTGCTTCCCCCTCTTGAAGTGAACAGCATCGTGTGCCCAATGCACTTAAGCTTCATGAGAAACCTCAAAATAGGAACATTTCCTGTTGCTTACCACTTGCCATTTTAATGTAATTTTTTATTCTATTCATTTTTATTATTTTGTTTTAAGTACATATCAGTAGACTTCCCCTTCTTGAATTTCTCATCATCATAACGTTTTGCGGGCTGTAATTTGAAATATGTTCATATAGTTGTGTTTTACCAAATCAACCATTTTATCAGTCTACTGCAAAACAGTACTCAAGAAGAACAAATTTCTGAAGGGTTCCACAGTTTAAAATAAAATACCCATTCATCTTATATCTATATTTCATGTTCTGAAATGTATTGTCTTAAATTAATAAATACTGGTTAAAAACTCCAAAATCACTGCAGCTTTAGTGAAGAAACTTTTGTCAGGCTATGGTAATTACTTTCACTTGAAAATCAAGATTAATTAATACACTAAAACACCCTTAGTCCTCCCTTGATTACATATTCAAATCACTGAACCCCAAAGCACATGAGAAATAGTCATCATCATAGCCTGGTCCAACTAAGTAACTTCCTGATGATTGCCTCCAGAGTCTGGAAATTGCTGTCAGCTGGTAATATGCTGGTGATTCATGCATTGTCTACTTCCTAACAGAATGTGCAATTTTAGAGACCAAAATGATGTAGCACTCAACACATGCAACCCAGTCATTAAGGCATTCTATTTCTTTCTATGTTTATATATGATTATGTTTTTGCATGGTCCACTCACTTTCTCAATTTCTACTGTTAAAATTGTACTTATCTGGAACACATTCCAGTTTTAAGTATGGGTCCATTCCTTAAGTGATCAGATATCCTCATTTTGCTGGGACATTTATATTCAAAGTGACCCAACAGCTTTCTCCATTCCAGTTTTGATCTTCTCTTTCTGTCTTAGACCCCAACCCACCTCACCCCATCCCATCTCTGGAGATTGAGCTCCTTGTGGCTCACACGAAAGAGTAGGGAAGAGAGTGTCAATGAACAGTATGTCAGATATGAAAACACTTCCCGTGCCTTGAAACCTTCTCCTGAAACAGTCACCTTATTTAGCCACCTTGGGATCCAGGTTTTCCCAATTCTTGACTGGGCACGTTTGAAAGGATTTTTTTGAACTGAACTGTATGGAAATCACTCTCACTGTTTGAACTGTTCAGAGGGGAAAATTAGAAAATAAAATCTCTGACTTTGAATGTAAAATATTACTGAAATGTTCTGAAATAATGGTGCTGATGGTTATTTTATAGGAGGTACGGTGTTATTTTGTAGGAGATCATGGGGTTAATTCAAGAAAGAGCATAGTGTTAACTTAAGGAGGCACTGGAGTAATTAAAGTAAACCATGGGGATTTAATCCAGGAAATGACAGTCAAGGTTTTTTAGAGCTATGGCATTTCAACTAAACCTTGGATTGAAACATTGCAAACTTTTCGACTTGTCATTCTGGCTGCAAACAAAGTCTCTCACATTTGAGGTACAGTTTCTGACTGAAAATATTTGTTGTTAGAACCCTGTATGCAATTGAAAATAAGCAGGGCTCTTAAATGAAGACTAGCATTACAGTCATATTTCATGGTTAACTTCAAGTGGAATAGCTGATTCTGGGACCTTGTGGCAGATGAAACTTTGGTTCACTTTACTTTATGAAAATGAGGCAAAATGTCATTGAAACAAGTTTATGGTTCAAAGCCACTACCTTTCTCAATTGGGAGTCTTAAGGTCTTATTCTGGGTGGACACATTCTAGAAGATATCACATGACCTCTAACATGAACTGCCCTTCCCCAGACAGCTCCCACTCGTTTCTCCATGCATTATCATGGAGCTGTGTTCCAGCTTTGACTTTTGAAACTCTGGTCATTTTTATCTATCTCTGCCTGATATAGCCTGTTGTCTTTGTCTGCAGAGACTACCTGTTGTGCTGACAGTGTTTTCTGCTTTTCATTCAGATTTCCCAACATCCACAGTATTTTAGTGATAACAAATTATTGCAGATGCTGGAAATCAGGAACAAATGCAGAAAATGCTGGAGAAACTCAGCAAGCCAGCACATCTGTGGAGAGAAAAACAGTTAATATTTCAAATCAATATGGCTGTTTCAGAACTCAAAGGAATTTGAAATGATGTTTTCTATACTATTGACAGAGACCAAGTAGGAACCAGGGGAACAGATGACGCGGAGATCCAATACAAAGACAAATTGTTTTTTAATCAGTATGAAACAGAAGTAAACATGTAATTGCTGTCTCTGTGATGGTTTGGGTTTTATTGTAGCTTCAGAAGGGGTGCTATCTCATTGATGACATGGTCGCCTGTGAAACACAAGACTCTCTCTGAAATTTGCTATTACTTCCTGTGCAATGCCCTAATTCTTCCCCTTCTTTCAGATGTTCCAGTTGTCTTCTGCCCATCTCCTCCAATGATAAACTTAGATATTTTCTAATTGACCTGACAAGACAGGTTAGCACACATCTCTGGAGCAGATGGGACTTGAACGTGGGTCTTCTGATCCAGAGGTAGGGACATTACCACTGCACTACAAGAATCCTCGGAAGCCAAATCTAGGCATTTCTAATCAAACTGTTCGGCGAAGCTATCACATAGCTCCAGATCTCCAGACTCAGAAGCAAGCACAATCCCACAGTGCCACAAGAACCCCCTCCCACCCACCCACCCCCCCCCCACACACACACACATATACACACACACACACCCGCCCACCCACACCTGCATATAAAATAAACACTAGATATTTTTAATCAACCTTTTATGATATATGTCTGAGACAGATGGAACTTGAAGCTGAGTCTTCTAGCCTAAAGTAGGGGTGCTACTACTGCACAACAAGAACCTAGATGACAAGCCTACATATTTTCTAATCAACCTGCTCACAGCTGCATTAAGCACACCATTGGACTAGGTGGGACTTGAACCCAGCCTCCTGATCCAGAGATAAGGACAATTCACTGTGCCACGAGAGCCCCAAAGACAAACCTTCTAAACTATCCATGCCTGAAATAATCAGAAGCTGTATTGGAGAAGTTGTCTTCCCCATGTTACAACAGTGAGTACACTTCAAAGTTCTTCAATGCCTGTAAAATGCTTAGGATATCCTGAGGTCATGATGGTGTTACATAAATGCAAGAACTTTCTTTTGATGCTTCTCTTGGGACAAATAGAAACAGATATGGCTTGGTTGATTGATCAACTGAGAATTAATCTGACAAACCCAATTACACACGGTGGACTGGCTATTGCCTAGCACATCACCAACAGGGGATTGGAAAGAATCAACATCGAAGTTCAGCACAGCCAGTGGCAAGGGTGTACTCATGTGTGAATCACTCTCTAAATCTGCCTGAAGTTGAGTGTATTAATCTACAAGAGGATTATTAAGGCAAAAGTACTTTTGGCATTAATCATTTCAAAGGGTTTTGAAGATGAAAACTACAGTAAAGATATCTCCTCTTGGGTCTTCTATTTCAACAAGTATTATTACAAATCCCCCATGCAATCTCTTTTTAGATCTTTCTTCAAAATTCTTGTTCTGAGTTGCACAAGATCTAAAATTGGCAAAGAATATACCAAACAATTGCTTCTAATTAATCTGCCAAAATCTGTATTGTACTCAAAGGCACTCTCCCTGACACTTACAAAGATGAAAAGTATATCAGGAACAAAACCTTAAAACACATTCAAACTTGCAAATTCAATGCCAAGAAATCTTCATCACAAATACATATTACACCTCCTAACTGACTATGAAATTTTGCAGTAGTATTTTAAAAATCCTTCCATTTGTGGGTTTAATTTTTTTTTGTTTCATTTTTCCAATCTTATCTCCTGCTGAATGTACCAATTTATGATGGCTGCACTCCAATATCTTGTTAGAGAGAAAGTGTTTTTGTATGTGGCCTTGGTATTAAATATTTGGGATCTTATTTGATCATGATCACACCTGACCCAGTAGTCACATATTCTGATTTTCCAGCAGAGATCATTAGAAAGTGATTTATTGTGAGAACCCTGTCTAATTCCTTTCTCTATAACCATGGGTTACTGTGGCCTCTAGTAACTGCCCTTCTGCCATGGTGTCTGGGATCAGATAATTGACCACATAGAGGGGAGCAAATCTGGGATGTCTGTTGTCTACATGGCTGAGGTGCATACTACATACTTTTCTTTGAATTTGTTTCAGAATCTGCTAATGCAGAAGTGGGGAGATGTACTGGTGACTGGACAATTTTAAGTACATCAGATAGGGAAGCAGTCCTGGTCTATGTGCGGCAAAACCTGGGACACATTCAGGTATGGATGAATAAGTGACAAGAACAGTTGGGCCACACAAGAACAAAGGCAATGTCCATCTCCAAAAAAAAAGAATCTGTCTCCTCTAGATATTCAAAGGCAGTACCATTGCTGAATCCCTTAGTATCAAAATTGTGGGGATTACTATTGACCAAAGGCTACAGTGGACCAGACAAATAAATTCTGTGACAAAAGGAGGTTAAAGGGGATTCTGTGATGAATAACTCCCCTCTCATCACCCCAAAACCTGTCTATGATCTGTAAGGCACACAATAGTAATCTTACCAAACTCTTTTCACTCCAATAATTTTTGTGAAGCTTGGTACAATCCAATAAAAAGTAATTCACTTGATCAGCAATCCTTCCATCACCTTTAACATTTATGCTCTCCATCACAGAAGCACAGAGGGAGTAGTATGTACCTTTTAGAAGATGGAATACAGCATCACAGCAAGGCTTCTTTGACAGCCAGAGCCAAAATATACCACTTAGAAGAGCAACATGGAAACATCACGACTTGCAAGTAAAATAAAATCCTTTCCCAACTGAAGGTGTAACAACATGGGATGGACTGTGAGGATTCAAGAAGATGGCTTATCTGGACCTTTTAGAGGGCAATTAGGGATAGGCAATGACCATTAGTCCCGCAAGCAATTCTCAAATCACAAAAATAGATAAAAGTATGCTTAATTTGATTGTTTTGAATTCTGTAACTTAGTTAATCATGAAAGAAATCTTGAACAGCTTCAAGTTGGGTAGTTACAAAAAGAAGAATCATTGTTACAGATTCAAAAATGAAAGTCTAGCTAATTTCAGCTTTTTGAAATACTTTGAGTTTTACGATACTGAAAACTATGACAGTATGACGTTAGTTAATTGTAAAATCCATGGAGGCTTTCATTGTAATATCAAAGTGCAGGAAAACATCTAATTAGTGAAACTGTTCTGTTTAACTTTTCTCCTTCCCTGACCCTTTGAAGACAAAGTTCTAGACACAGTTAATTGAACATGAATACTTCAAAAAGAATAAGGATGAACATAGCTGTTGTACTAGTTTGAAAATGAAGACTAACTCACTGAATCCCCCGAATCCATTATCCTTTTGTGTAATGTTGGTGACACACATTTAAATGATTATATCCAGTTAAGATGTTATCCAGAAAATGCCAATGTCTAGTAGTTTACCATTGATTGCAAATTATTACAGAGAAGCAAGTGCTGGATGTCTTGAAATGTTTAAAGGTGGATAAGTCACCAGGACCTGATCAGGTGTACCTGAGAATTCTGTGGGAAGCTAGAGAAGAGATTGCTGGGCCTCTTGCTGAGATATTTGTATCATCGGTAGTCACAGGTAAGGTGCTGGAAGACTGGAGGTTGGCAAGCGTGGTGCCACTGTTTAAGAAGGGCAGTAGAGACAAGCCAGGGAACTATAGACTGGTGAGCCTGATCTCGGCGGAGGGCAAGTTGTTGGAGGGAATCCTGAGGGACGGGATGTACATGTATTTGGAAAGGCAAGGACTGTTTAGGAATAGTCAACATGGCTTTATGCATGGGAAATCATGTCTCACAAATTTGATTGAGTTTTTTGAAGTAGTAACAAAGAAGATTGATGAGGGCAGAGCAGTAGGTATGATCTATATGGACTTCAGTAAGGCGTTCGACTAAGTTCCACATGGGAGACTGATTAGCAAGGTTAGATCTCATGGAATACAGGGAGAACTAGCCATTTGGATACAGAACTGGCTCAAAGGTAGATGACAGAGGGTGGTGGTGGGGGATTGTTTTTCAGACTGGAGGCCTGTGACCAGTGGAGTGCCACAAGGATCTACGTTTTTGCATTTACATAAATGATTTGGATGTGAGCATAAGAGGTGCAGTTAGTAAGTTTGCAGATGACACAAACATTGGAGGTGTCGTGGACAGTGAAGAGGGTTACCTCAGATTACAACAGGATCTGAACCAGATGGGCAAATGGGCTGAGAAGTAGCAGATGGAGTTTAATTCAGATAAATGAGAGGTGCTGCATTTTGGGAAAGCAAATCTTAGTAGGACTTATACACTTAATGGTAAGGTCCTAGGGAGTTATGCTGAACAAAGAGACCTTGGAGTACAGGTTCATAGCTCCTTGAAAGTGGAGTCGCAGTAAGATAGGATAGTGAAGTATGCATTCCTTTATTGGTCAGAGTATTGAGTACAGGAGTTGGGAGGTCATGTTGAGGCTGTACAGGACATTGGTTAGGCCACTGTTGGAATATTGCATGCAATTCTGGTCTCCTTCCTATCGGAAAAATGTTGTGAAACTTGAAAGGGTTCAGAAAAGATTTACAAGGATGTTGCCAGAGTTGGAGGATTTGAGCTATAGGGAGAGGCTGAACAGGCTGGGCCTGTTTTCCCTGGAGCGTCGGAGGCTGAAGGGTGACCTTATAGATGTTTACAAAATTACGAGTGGCATGGATAGGATAAATAGACAAAGTATTTTCCCTGGGATCGGGGAGTCCAGAACTAGAGGGCATAGGTTTAGGGTGAGAGGCGAAAGATATAAAAGAGACTTAAGGGGCAACTTTTTCACGCAGAGGGTGGTACGTGTATGGAATGAGCTGGAGGATGTGATGGAGGCTGGTACAATTGCAACATTTAAGAGGCATTTGGATGGGTGTATGAATAGGAAGAGTTTGGAGGGATATGGGCTGGGTGCTGGCAGGTGGGACTAGGTTGGGTTAGGATATCTGGTCAGCATGGACGGGTTGGACCGAAGGGTCAGTTTTCATGCTGTACATCTCTATGACTCTATGACTCTATAACTGCTGGACTGCCTTGTGGATTCTTATTTTTGACACATGCCACATTTACAGCTGCAATTGATCCATCATGTGAGAGATTGCTCTCAGCTTGGTCATAACTGTTGAATATTTTGCATTGTGGAATCAAAAGGAATAGATGGACAACTTTTGGAAAGAATTGCTGAACAAAATCCACTGATTCAAAATAGTTGTTACAGAAAAAAATCAAATAAATAAATTTATTATTATTTACTACCAGCATCACTTTTTTAAAAATTACTAGGTTTTTTTTCTCCTCCTTCTCAATCTTACAGTTTTTCAATTTCTAACTCCCCTTTTATATTTATTTTATATCCCCTTTCTCCAATTTCTTTCAAATTTTCACTAACTTTCCTTCTTCCCTCCAGTACATTTTGCTTTCTTTCTTGGTCTTTCTGCTCACTAAGACCCTCACATTCTCTTACTTGCATCAGGTTTTGCACCACTTTGATACTTCCTCCCACTTGAAGGCTGAGCACATACTATCTCACTGAACAGAATTTGTTCCTTACTAATGTGGCAGGAGTACATAGAATCTAGAACATTGAACGTTACAGTGCAGTAAAAACCCTTCGGCCCTCAATGTTGTGCCAACCTGTGAAAATAATCTGATGCCCATCTATCCTACACTGTTCCATTATTATCCATATGTATGTCCAATGCTCATTTAAATGCCACTAATGTTGGTGAGTCTACTACTGTTGCAGGCAGGCCATTCCATGCCCCTACATCTCCCAGAGTGAAGAAACTACCCCTGATATCTGTCCTAAATCTATCACCCTTCAATTTAAAGCTTTGTCCCTTCATGTTAAAAATCACACAATACCAGGTTATCGTCCAACAGGTTTAATTGGAAACACTAGCTTTCAGAGCACTGCTCCTTCATCAGGTCCCCTCATGTTAGCCTTCACCATCCAAGTAATGGTAAGAAAGTTTGGAAGACTGTAGCAAATGTGATAAAAATCAGATTCTTAAAATCCAGAATTTTTTTTTAAATTATCGATTTGTTCCTTGTACCTTAAGTAGCATCTAACGAATCTTGGCCTTGAGCAGTGACTACCTTAATTCCATACATTTGTATCTCATTAAAACTGCTACTTTATCTATTCACATAAAACTTCCAATTATCTCCTCCATCAAGGAACTGGAGGGCACAAATTCCCGAAAGGTAAATCAAAGTGGGTAGTTGGCTGTTGCAGTGCAACAAATACTTGGAAACCTTTGACAGTGCAATTGCTTCTTCACAACAGCCTTCCTACAAGGTCTACAGATGCAGTCCTCCTCAGCCTTTCATCTACTCAAATTGGCATCAATAAACCACCAGCCTCACCACATGATCATTCCTGCTCTTGGACCAACTCTCACACCATATCAGCCCTTTAACACTTTGGAGTTGACAAATACCTACAACTTACATACTTCTGCTATAAGATGATAAATCTTTCCCCTCTCACTTAAACCTATGTCCTCTAGTTCTGGACTCCATACCCTGGGAAAACAATGAGGATCTCCCAAATCCCTCCATTCTGTGGCTTTCTGCAATATTTCTCCGCTTAAGTAAAATTCAGCTCCAATACTCTTCCTGCTAAAATACATACCCTCTCATTTTCCCACATTATATTTCATCTGCCAAAATTTTACCCATTCATTCAACATTATTATATCTCTGTGCAGTCTCTTTGTGTCTTTCCCTTGGTTTCCCAAGTATTTTTTGGGTCACCTATAAACTTGACCACACTACAATCACTTTGCTCATCCAAGTCATCAATATATATTGTAATTGTGGTCTGAGTGCTGATCCCTGTGACACACCACTAGTTATGGAACACCATCCTGAAATGCTCCCCTTATCCTGATTCTCTGTCATCTATTAGTTAGCCAATGCTCCATTATGCTAATACATTATATCCAACACCATGACTGTTACCTTATTAAATTAGCCTAATATGTTGTACCTTCTGAAAATCTCAACACATTATCACTACTATTTTACCTTTATCTATCCTGTTTGTTACTTCTTCAAAGAATTCTAGTAAATTTGGCATATGTGAATTCATAGGAGAAAGTGAGGACTGCAGATGCAGTCCTGAAGCAGGGCTCATGCCCGAAATGTCGATTCTCCTGCTCCTTGGATGCTGCCTGACCTGCTGCGCTTTTCCAGCAACACAGTTTCAGCATATGTGAACCCATGCTGACTCTGATCATATTATGTATTTCTAAATGCTTTATAATGAACTCTAACATTTTTCTAATAACTGACATTAAGCTGACTATCCTACGATTGCCTCTTCTTTGTCTCCTTCACTTTTAAATAAAGGCATTACATTGGCCATTTTCCAGTCTTCTGGGAACTTTCTAGAATGTAAGGATTCCTGGAAGATTATTATCAGTGAAGCCACTTTCTCTATAGTTACTTTCTTTAATATCCTCCACTGTATCCTATCAAGTACAGGTGATTTATCAGTCTTTAACCTCATCATTCTTCCAAGCCATTTTTCTCTCATGTTACTTCTTTCTTCTCCTCCTTTTACCCCTTAATTAGCAATTTAAAATGTTATTACTGTCTTCAACTGTAAAGACTGATGAAAAATATTTTTTTCAACTCCTCTGCCATTTCCACATTATTTGTTATTTGGAATAAAATCCCTACATTGTGGAAATAAGTTCACACCAATCCTCAGGACAATAACTCACCCAGACCCCAACTCTATTATTCTTCATTTACCCCTAACCTACACATCACTGAACGCTATGAGCAATTTAGCATGACCAATTCACCTAATCTACACATCTTTGGATTGCGAGAGGAAACCACAGCATCCAAAGAAAATCAACACAGACACACGGAGAACATACAAACTCCACACAGTCACCAGAGGCTGGAATCAAATCTGGGTGCCTAGCACTGTGAGGCATTAGTGCTAACCACTGCGTCACCATGCCTCCTTATAATTGCTATGTCCCTATATAGCCCTACATATAGCTTAATTCTCTAATGGGCCAATGTTCTCTTTAGCTTCTCTCTTTCCTTTTGCATATTTAAAGGGCTCTTGCTGTTTCTCTTTAATTTTACTCGCATCTTTGCTCCCAGAGTTTATTTTCTCTCTGTTCATTTTTGGTTGTCTTATGTGGATTTTTAAAACTTTCCCAATCCTTTGTCTTACTATTAATCTTTGCCAGATTGCATGATTTTTCTTTCAACTTGACCCCATTGTTAAATTCCCTGATTAACCACAGTTGACTTACCTTCTTTGTATAACCCTTCTTGTTCACTCGGATATATTTTCACAGTGAGCCATTAACTATTTCCTTAAGTGTCTGCCATTGTTCTTCAATCACCTTTACTGCTAAACTCCAACCCCAGACCACTCCAGCCAGGTCTGCCTTAATTTCTTTGTAATTACCATTATTTAAGATCAGCATAGTTGTTTCTTAGCCACGTTCCTCCCTCTCAAACTGAATGCTAACTTGTACCATGTTATGGTCACTGTTTCCTCGGTCATCTTTTACTCTGACATAATTTATTAAACCTGCCTCATTATACATCACCAGATCCAAAATAGCTTGATCTCTGATTGGATCCACAACATATTGTTCTAGGAAATTGTCCCAAGTACACTCTATGAATTCTTCCTCATAGCTACCTCTACCAATCTGTCTATCACAATCTACATAAAGATTGAAGTCACCCATCATTAACATGCTTGTTCTGGGGGTGGTGCAGTGGTTAGCAATGCTGCCTCAGAGTGCCAGGGACTTGGGTTCAATTCTCACCTCAGACAATTGTCTGTGTGGAGTTTACACATTCTCCATGTGTCTGGGTGCTCTGGTTTTATCCAAAAATGTGCAGGTTAGGTTAATTAGCCATGTTAAATTGCCCATAGTGTTAGGTGCATTAGTCAGTGGTAAATATAGGGTAGGGGAATGGGTCTGGGTGGGTTACTCTTCAGAGGGTCGGTGTCAACTTGTTGGGCCAAAGGGCCTGTTTCCATACTGTAGAGAATCAAATCCAAAACCATTGTTATTAGCTCCTGTTTTATTTTTTGTCCCACTATATATCTATTGTTAGAGACCTATTGACAACTCCTATCAATGTCTTCAGTGTTGAACCTGTGAGCACTAATGCGTCATGCAGTTTTTATTGGCAGACAGCTGCGGTACGAAGACGAGTGGACATGTGAACTGCAGAGTGAAATCTCCAGGTCTTGAATGGCAGTGCTTCCCCCTTGAAAAGCTAATGCATAGAATTAACATTTCCTTGCAGTGATGTATGAAACCATCACTGATTCTGTACTATCACTCACCCAGGGTAGCTTCTAGTTGAAATCAGGAAAATTCACGCTTTGTTTCTTTCTGTCAATTACAATAAGAAAAACACATGTCAAATGGGGCCTAGGATAGTCAACAACTTGAAATTTGATGTCCTGAATGCTTCCTGTTTTTACACTGGATCCTGACAATGTTCTTTGAAAATGATTTGACCTGCACGTTCTAACTAGAAGACTACTGAACCCAATCAAATGATTTAACCTGAAGACTAAAGTGAAATTTTTTCAACTTAATCCACACATTTTCTTTGTTAAAAATGTGTGGCCAAAATAATCTACAAGATGGGATTTGACGATGTACCAAGACGATTGTAAACACATAGTGTGACTGCAGGCATGCTGCCTTAGAATTTGGACTTCTAAATGACTGTTATATTATTTCTTGTAAATATGGAATACTACATGAACTATTTCCAGAATGTCATTTCCATAGATTTTTGGTGGAGTATAAGGTATGAAGCGTGAAATAAAATTGAACAGTGTTCAATCTGTTCTTGGTAAGCAGCTTATCTGCTGCAAAATTGTAAGAAATGGTTAGTGAAAGAAACATAAGGTCACTGATCCACTGAATCAGCCGCGCACAACAAACAGAGGCCTTGAATAAATCATCTAACAGGGTGACTGGTAAGGTTTCTGACCATCACTAAAAGCATTTGAAGAACATTTGATAGATGCTGCCCTAATAAATATAGACTATAGCACACTAGGGAGTTAATTACTGTAACCACAAGTGAGAATGGATACACAGCCCATTGCTTTCGAGATAACAGTCACTGACATTAGGAAATTGCCATCTTGTCGTGCTCTAATCAGCATGAAGGATTCTGTTTATTTTACATATGCCTCATACATTATAAAATATTCATTCATTAGAAGGATAATGAAGAGTAATAAAATAAAACAGGAGCAAAAAAAATTGTTCACTTATTAAATGTAGTTTGATATCATTAGTCTAGTGAGATGCTAAGACGATACGGATCTCAAATAATTTATCTTGAGCAAATTGCATTTGACACAGTGTAACAGCTTTTTTGTTGTATGAACCAACACTTTTACAATTGCTTGCTCATGCTCAGGGCAGCGATTTGTTCAAACTGTGATTTCATGTGTCAGACAAGTAAAGTTGTGATTGAACATTTTCATGTTGTCCAAATCTTGTTCAAGACTCATAGAAATAGCTGCCCTTCCCCCAACGAATCCTCTCACTCTGAACCGTCATATCCTTGCCCATCCCACACTGCATTACCCAACATTGGAGCAAAGCTCTAATTTGCTGACAGGGATGTACATTACAGCATCTGGCAGTCAAGGTAATCTCTCCTTCCCCATAAAATAACAGTTATGACAAAGATTCCAAGGTCAGTTTCCTGTCCAATTAACAGGAAAAAAAACTGTCTCTGATGAAAGAAAGCATATTCTAGTTGAGGGACCAGCATAGACTGGTATTGCTTCGGGATCCAGTGAACTTCCTGATGTAGCAGAATTAATGAGTATTGCTTGGGAAAGTGAAGATTTTCTGATAGGCAATTCCCTTGTGTTTGGAACCTTTCAATGAAATCCCTCAATATTGGAGAATTGGGAGAGTTTTGCTTCTGTTAAGTTAATAATTACTCAAGACCAGACAATTAAAAACCTGGTTTAACTCATGGCCAATTGTTAAACTGACCACCCCCTTGAACTTGACAATTACCACACACTCTGGCCTAGCCACCTCCCTCACCCACTGGCTCTGCAACCCCACCACTACCTCTGCCTACCCTATCACACACACCTAAACCACGGCCTGACCTATTCTAAGCACTCCTCAACTTTGTTATGACGATGCGGGTGTACTGTACCTTTAAAAGAGTTAAAAGCAGCAGAACTACCTGACAGCACCAAGTGTTCTGAAAAAAGATATAATGTAAACCTTTGGTCCAGCAGTTAGTGTAACTGGTTGCCTGGAGACAAAAATAGTTTCGAATTAGACCAATCGGTTTAAATTGTACCCCGAAAAATACCAAACTCTAATCAAGTTTGAATTTAGTATATTGATATTCTTAAATGGTGATGACACAATCCAATGCTTTGGGGGTATAAGACCGGAGAAAATTGAACAGTTGGAAGGAGAACTGCCAAGCCAATGACATCTGCAAACTGCCCAGAGAATAGCTCTTTAAAGATGTCTTTATCGATCAGTAGCAGAATCCCCAAGAAAAAGAAAAGACAGGAATACAGAGAAGAACCAAAAGCTGCCTGGTTTTGAGATAAGAAGTTTTGTTTTGTAAATTTAATCAGGAGTTTTATCCTTCCTTTTATTCTGGAAGGAAAAGTAAAAGATAGGTTAGAGGAAGGAGTTATAAATAGTTGTTAGTTAATTATTCTCTCTTATATTTTAAGAAATAAAGTTGTTACTTTTACTTTAACTAGTTCATGTCTTATGAATTTTCACACATTATTGCACAGGTTAAATCTTTTCTGTATTGCTGGGTCAAATTGAGCAGGAGGGTTCACCCCATTTTGTAACAACTTACCCTACCTACCTGGCATCTTACCCAAACTGCACCCTACCCTCTTGGCACATGATGTACCCTGCACCCTATTCATCTGGCATATTACCTCCCTGGCATCCTACGCATCTGGCATCCTATTTACATGTCATCCTGGCACTTTACCCTGACGCTTAATTTAAGGACAATAATATGCTGTGCCCAAGCTCATTTACATTCACTTAATATTGTGAGTCAGCAAAGGAATATTTTACCATTTACAAATTTTAATCCATGTAACAAAACTTGGAACGATATATTTAATTGTGCAACCAGGAATAATGCTATTTGTTATGACATGTCCTTCATCATGACAGTGTAGCTGTTATATGATATATTTTGCCAAAAGAGCTAATCTCTCTTTAAATTGAACCTGAAAAGGTGACTACTGGGCATCACTTGACTACCGATTCACTTCAGCCAGCCAGGCAGATGGGCTGGTGTGTTATCTATATCAATCACAGGAGTTTTACGGGAGACAATTAGAGTTCAATGAACACTTAGACAAACATGTCCTTCTGAAAATGTGAGAATTGAAAGCCTCTGAGAGAGAAAAAAGATACCGGAAGGACAGGGGTTTCCAACATAATTGACTTTGCTTTTGGAACAGTGATCCATTCAAAGTTAACATTAAAAAAACATCCTGAACTTTCATCTGTCAGAGATAGGCTGAGGCGCCATTTAAACAAAGCACCAACAAGAACTCTGAATTATAGCATCAGAGAGAAAAGGTGCCCAAAATGAAAAATGAAAGCAAGCAATCCTGCGAAAGCCTATTGTACTGACAAGTTTACCACAAGCTTTAGGCTGCAGTGTTATATAAGCAAAACAAAGGACCCTCCAGTACTTCACAAGATCTGTTTCATTCAGTCCATCTGTGAAAGGAAACTCCAGACACTCAACTACAGAAACTAAAGGAGCTGCTGAATTAAGACCTCAAGTTTTCATCCTGCTTCACCACAGAAAAAGAACCTTCAAGTAAGTAACAGGCCTACAATGATATCAAATAATGTTCCTCTCATTTTTGAAATAATCTTTTTTTCCCATATGTATTTACACCCGTTAACCTTGATCCCTATTTTATTGACTGTACCATTCTCTTTACATAGTAACTTGCAGCAATAGTTTTGTAGCAAACAAATCATTGATTTTATTTAAAACTAAGCTCAGTCTAAAGAATTGATCCCCAGACAAATAAACAAGAGACCAGGCTTTGGGACATGTGTTCAAACTCTACCACAGCAGATGGTGAAATTTGAATTCAATTAATGTGAAGTTAAAATCTTGTCCAACTGTGACCATAAAGGCATTATTCATTGTTGTGAAAACCTACCTGGTTCACTAATGTATGTGAAGGAAGGAAATCTACCATCCTTACCTAAACTAACTTGTATGAACTCTAGACCCATAGCAATGTGGCTGACTCTTAAAATGTCCTCTGAAATGGCATAGCAAGACATTCAGTTGTCTTAAACTGCAAAGAGTTGTAAAAAAAGCGATAAAAACTGACAGATCACATAGCATCAACTCAGGCGTTGCAAACAATGAAAAACACAGACTTATTGACCCCACCAAATCCTCCTTACTAATGTTTGGAGGCTTGAGTCAAAATTGGGAGAACTGTCTCACAGACTAGTCAAGCAAAAGCATGGTATTGTCATTCACATGAAATCATAACTTACAAACAATGTTCCAGAGGCAAGTATCACCATCCACAGGTAGGTCCTACCCCTGCAGCAGGATAGAGCCATCAGCTCTGGCAGCACATGTCGTGAAGCTCATGAAGTTTCATGGCATTAAATCAAACATGAGCAAGGAAATTGCCTGCTGATTATCACTTATCAGCATGCAAACACCAATTGGAAGGGAACAAAGACAAAGAATATACTCTGTGGGGAGACTGCAATGCATCAAAAGTGAGTCAATAGCACTACTTGCGAGTGAGCTGCTCAGGTCCTAAAGGACATAAATACCAGACATAAAGACCAGATAAATATGGCAGATAGTTACAAAACGACGAAAAGGGAAAAACTTGCTGAACCTAATTTTCACAAATCTACCTGTTTCAAATGCATTTGTCTATTGCAGAGATAGTAGGTGTTCTTGTGCAGACAATGAGCTATCTTTATATTGAGGATATTGTCCACTATGTGCTGTAATACTACAATCGTGTTAACTAAGGTAGATTTTCAACACATCTAGCAACTGAAATCTAGGTATCCATGAAGTGTTGTGACCACTAGCAGCAACACAATTATATTAGCCACAAGCCAAGGATCAACCTTTGTTCAATAGTGTCAACCTAATAAAGCTAGAACGCAGCAGGATGCAAGAAACAAGATGAAAAGATCCCACACCAATGAATCAAATCTTAAATAAAATGAAAAACTGTAGATGCCAGAGATCTGAAACAAACAAAAACATAAATTGCTGGAGAAATTCAGGAGGTTTGGCAGAATCTGTGGAGAGAAAACAGAGTTAATATTCTCTTTAAAAGATCAGATCTTAGTTCTGCCATCATACCAGATCAAGTTGTACAGAAGGGTAGGTAATTAACTTACAGAAGGAGAAGGTTACACAAATATTTCCATTCTCAATGGTTGGAGACCTCAGTACATCAGTGAAACAGACAAGGTTGAATCACTTACATTCACCTTCAGTCAAGCGTATCAACGGATAATCCATCTTGGCCTCTTCCTGGGGTTCCAGCATCATAGATGCCACTCTTTAGCCAATTTGATTCATTCCATGTGATATCAAGAAGTGGCTGAAGACACTGGATACTTCAAAGTCTTTGAGCCCTGGCAACAGTGTCACAAAGCTGGTTTCTTTTTTCTAAAATCTGTTCCTTTTCTCAAGGATACTGTCCTTGATTGTTTTCAAAAGGGGAATAAACTGCCCTTGGTGCCGATTAGTCTAGGTTGGTGCCGAGATTAAAGGGTATTGAAAAGCCTTTTTGTTTATATGTAAACAGATGAGACTTCTGGCCAAAGTGGTCAGGTTTTAGAAGTGACCAGCATAATGAAAGGGGAGCAGTCAGCTCTCTAGCTGAGCAATTTAATTCAGTCCAGAACTAGTTGGGAAGTTCAGCAGTGGACTATGTGAACAGTTTGTCTCTATTTCTGCCATTCTAACTTCAACCTCTAAGCATCTGTTCCATTTTTTATACTGTTTTTCAAGAGGGTTGGCTTCTTGGGACTGTTGTGTATATTTGGAACAGCATAATTAAGTCTAGTTTGGATAGACTGAGTTCTGTAGGGGTTCTTTATTCTGTTCTTTGTGTTTCACTGTGTAATCTTGTGAATAAATTCTTTTCTGTTTTAAACCCGGTAGTCAACCTAGCTACCTCACTCCGGGTAATTTTCACTGTACACTTACTGAAACAAATTGCAAAGTTATGGTCTGGGCTGCCTGCTTAAGATAATTCTGAGTGGTCTGGCCTAGGCCATAACAACAGCACTAAAGACTTGTGCTCCAAAACTAACAGTGCCCATTGCCATATTGCTCCAATACAGCTACAATACTACGTCTACCAACCAATGTGGAAATATGCCTTGTATATTCTGTCCGTGAAAAGCAGTAAAAATTGAACGTGGCCCTCACCAGTCTTCACTTAATCATTAAGGAAGTGATGGAAAGAGTCATCAGCAATGCTATAATTGCTCAACAATAACTGGTCACTGACACTCAGTTTGGTTTCAGCCAGGGCCACTCAGCTCCTGACCTCATTACAGATTTAGTCCAAACATGGACAGAAGATCTGAATTGCAGGGGTGAGATGAAACAGACTGAGGTCAAGGCCACATTTGACCACATGCATCATCTAGCTAAACTAGAGTCAATGGAAATCAAAGGAAAATCCCACTGCTGGTTGGATCATACCTAAAACAAAGGAAGATGGTTGTAGTTGTTGAAGGCCAGTCGTCCAAGCCCCAGGACATTACTGCAGAAGTTCCTCAGGGAAGTGTCCTAGGCTCAACCATCTTCAGCTACATTACAAATGAACTAACTTGCCTCAAGCAAAAGCAAAATCAGGTGTGGTGATATCTGCAGATGATTCCGGAATTTTCAGTCCTGTTTCAACTTCTCAACTTTTGCATCATCCATGGCCAAAAGCTGGGGTTCTGGGCAACAATCAGGCTTAAGTGGCAGACAGAATTCAAACCACACAAATTCCAGGCAATGAGCATTTCCAATAAGAGAGAATCTAACCATCTTTTCAATAACATTACCATTGAGGACACACCATTATTAACACTGTGAGAAGCTATCATTTACCAGAAACTTAACTGGAGCTGCAAGAGAATCAGGGGCTGGGAATTTTGCAGTGAGTAACTCACCTCCTGACTGCCACAGCCTGTTTACCATCACGCTGTGTTGGGATACGTTCCACTTGCCTGGATGAGTACAGTTCTTAAAACACACAAGAATCGTGACACTATCCAACACAAAGTAGCCCACAGGATCAGGGTTTCATCCATTGCCTTTCCCTGTACTCCCAGCACATCATAACTGCAATGTGTATCATCCATAAATTACAATGCAGCAACTTGTCAAATGCTCTTCAAGCCATTCCATCTTAACTTAGAATGATATTATTATTCCAACTCTATTGTTGAGTCCAAATCTTAGAATTTCCTCCCGAACAGTACTGTGGATGTATCTACACAAGGTAGACTGTGGTTGTTTAAAAAGGCAGCTCATCATTACCTTCTCAAAGGCCACTGGACATGAACAATAGACATTGATTTTGCTAGCAACATTCACATTCCAGGAATACATTACAAAAGAGTTGATGATCTGGTGCAATATTACATTTTTGGATGTTGGCTGTCCCTCGGATAAAGTCTTGAATTGAGTCACCATCTGCTATTAAAGTCATATCAATGATTCTATGACACTATTTGTCAATTAAGGGGATTCAACCCAGTTTCCTAACCAACATAGCTCTTTCAACCAACACCACCAAATACATATTAATCAATCATTCATATCCTAACTTTGTGATACAAAATGGTTAATGCATTTATCCACAGTCATTAGACTGCATAGCAATTTATTGTGCGAGTATCTCCAAGATTTGCCAATATGTAAGATGCAATACATTTGGACTATAGTTACAATACATATGTTTAAATTACAGACCTAAGTAAGAAATTTATTTTGTCTTTGTATAAAATTGTAAGCAAATACTACCAGAGTAGTGTCTAATAGCCCCATACATCGATCTTTCAGAATTGAAATGATAGTTAAAGAAAAACAAAAATATTAGAAATATTCAACAGGTCTAGCACCATCTGTAGAGAGAAAGAACAAGTTAAATTTCAGGAAAAGGAATGAACTCTAAAGCAAGGAAGAGGATGGTGAAGCCCTAGATTCACACTCTAGAGGACATGATTTCAAATCCCACTCTGACACCTGGTGGAATTCAAGATATATGATTTATATCTGAAATTCAAGCTCTGCTTGGTAATGGTGACCATGAAGCTCCCATCAATTGCCATTTTAAAAAGCATCTGGTGCACTAATGTTCTTCAGAGGAGGAAATCTGCTCTTTATGCCTAGCATTGCCTACATATGGCACAGGATACACGGTAATGTGGTTGAACCTAACTGTTCTCTGAAATGAGGATGCAAGTCTCAAGGGCAACCAGAGATGATTTTCCAGGAAGTCAAGGATCATGGGAGATAGTTAGGAAAGTAGGTTCAAATGAAGAATCAGATCCTATCAAATAGTAGAGAAGGCTTGATGAGACAAATGGCTTATTCCTATCCTTGTTTCTTACAATCTTATTCTGCAGCAATAAGAAAGGGAAATTGGAAGTTGGATCAGAAATGCACACACCTCCATCTTTTAAGTAACTATATCAAGAGACTGAAAAAAAAGGCCCTTGGGAAACAGTGCAGAAAGCACAGATAAACAGGGACAAAAATCACTCATGGAAAAGAGACAAAAACAAAAGTAGACAGGATTTGTAATGGTGGGGGGTTGCAGGTGGATTCAAGACGAGGTTACAAATGTGAGCTGGATATATATTTAAAAGTGATGAATTTAGGGGGCTATTGAGATAGAGCTGGAGAATGGGACTAGTTGGGTAGCTCTTCCAGGAGCTAGTACAACATTGGTGGGTCAAATGGCCTCCTTCTGAATTGTAAAGTTCATTGACTCTAAAAATAGCATACAAGAGGTAAAACTAATATCTTTGAATATTTTGGATATATTATTCAATAACTGCTCACCTTTAAATTCTGACATTCCTTCTGCATCTACATTGTTTGGTTTGATTTTTAAGTGTAGCTACATAAAATTACCACTAAAAACATGGCACAGTGTCAGCGATCTCTGTCTTTCTAGATGTAGCATTGCCCTCTGCTGGTTAGTGGATGTCTGATATTTGAAACCAAGTCGGAAAAACTGAAGTGCTGTTTAAATATTCTTAAAGAAAAAGATTTTTGAATTTTTTTACAAAATTAAAACATTCATACAAAATAGCGTAGCCACTTTACAATATAATAACAGTGTCAATATAAAATTTAAAAAACTAACTCCTAATCTACTCTACAAACTACCAAAACACAAAATAAGATATAAGAAAGAACACTCTCTATATAAAAAAGACCACAGTATCATATATTACTAACAGCAAAAAAAGTAAGTAAGTAAATAAATAAATACGCATTCAAAATAAAATTATATCAAGTCATCACAAAACCTGTATTTATATGGGATTCTTCCTCCCAGGGGAACCCAAACCAACAAATATTGTCCTCACGGTTAAACAAAGGCCTTAAACAGTATGGCCGATACATTTGGTGTTGTTCAAAAAGGGCCACCATGTTCTATAAAATAATTCTGTTTTTTTGGTGCACCATATTCATAAGGAAGTCCAGGAGAATATATTCCATAACTGTCCTATGCCACTTCGAAAGTCCTGGGGGACTTTCCGATACCCACCTTACTAAAATGCTTCTCCTTGCACAAAAGGAGAGGATAGTACATAGTTTCCTCCCATATGCATCTAGAAAAGGAAAATTTGGAAAGCCCAGAAGGAGAGACTACAGGTCCAACCCAATCTCTGTTCCCAAAATCTTTGCCAAGGCATTCGCTACACTGTCCCAATATCTTCGAATTTTATGGCATGTCCACAAAAAATGAGTGAGAGTACCAACTTCTATTTTACATTTAGGGCACATTGGGGATGCTCCTGCCTTGAAGTTTGCAAGCCGCTCTGGTGCCATATGAGCCCTATGAAGTATCTTCAATTGTATGGCCTGAATTTTATTACAGATAGAGATCTTCCTGGCATTTTCCCAAATATCCTCCCACATTTCTAAGGAGATTACCTAGCAAGTGATAGAGAGTACTGACCGAGGGTGCACCCATCGGCCAAAGCACTCTCCTTTCATCATTAATGAGGTCTTTTTTTGTGTGAAGTCTCGCGCTTGAAAATATCAAAAAAGGTCCTTGCTAGGCAACCCAAACTTCTGACATCATGACCACCCCATCAAACAGATCTCCCAAACAGGCTATGCCTCTAGACTCCCAAATTTTAATTCTGGATTCGTGGTGCTGGAAGAGCACAGCAGTTCAGGCAGCATCCGAGGAGCAGTAAATCTAGCATCAGTCAAGCCTGGCTGAAATCCCAATGTTCCCATGACAGGAGTGAAAGGGAAGGTTTTTTTTGTAAGTTACTCTCATCCTGTCGCATCATCTTCCAAGCTTTGATTGTGTTCAGTACAACTGGGTTTTTACAATGATTCGTAACAACTCTTATCTTATCCATAAATATCAGATTGATGAGGGGGCATTTTGCTTGAGAAGCCTCAATATCTAGCCAAATTGATTGTCGATCACAAGAGACCCCATCAGCCATATATGAAAACAGAGAACTCAGTTGGTACTTCCTGAAATCCGGAAAATCTAGACCTTCCCTTACTTGTGGGAGCTGCAACTTATCTAATTTAATAAGGGGATATCTGTGATTCCAAATAAAGGAGCCAAGCCAACCATAAAACTTATGCAGCGCATGTCTCGGCAACATCAAAGGAAGCACTCTTATGGGGTATAATAGTCAAGGGAGAATATTCTTCTTGACCAAAGCTATTCTCTCTTGTCAGGATATCGGGAGATCTTCCCAGCATTGGAGGTTCTGCCATATTTTATCTAACAAATGCATATAATTAGCTTTGTATAGCTGACCAAATACTGGGATAACAAAAGTATCTAAATACAGAAAACCTTCCAGTGACCACCAAAAGAGGAAGTGGGATCCATCTGCAAAATTGGATATGCTGGTAAGACCTCCTAGCGGCATGGCCTCTGATTTCATAAAGTTAACTTTGTAACCGCCAGAACATACCAAATAAGTTAACCACTTAAATTAAGCAAGACACAGATATCGATGGATCATCTAAGAAAAGAAGATGTCGTCCGCATTAAGAATGATTTTATGCTTACCCGATCCTGCCTCCGGGGCTGTTATTTTAGGGTCAGTTCGGATAGCTTCAGCCAGCGGTACAATCACTGGCGTAAATAGTAGTGGTGAGACACTAAAGCTATCTGATCTTATACCGTTGGTAATCACCGCTGCTTTAGGGTCGTTATATAATACTGCGACCCACTTGGTAAAGACCTCTCCAATGATATGGCCATTCCTCCCGATCGAATGCCTTCTCTGCATCTAGGGAAACGACTAATCCTGGTATCGCTTCCTGATGGCAGACTTGTAGCATATTTAACACTCTTTTGATATTATTATTAGATCTGTGACCTTTAATTAACCCATCTGATCCTCTTTTATAATAAATGATAAAACCCTTTCCAATCTTAATGCCAATATTTTTAAGAGAATTTTGAACTCCACATTCAATAAGGACATAGGTCTATAGGCTAGATACCTGCCCGGCTTATCGCCGCGCTCAAATAATCTCTGCTTCTCAAACAGTATCTCACTCTTTGCTGTTTGAGTAAGTGTGGTATTCAAAGTAGCCCTGATGGCTGTGATCCGCTGTAGTGTGGTTCCGGCTCATAGAATAGCCACGCGCATATGCCTTAGCAGTCTCCCACATCACCGATGGGTTACTGGCCGTACCTGAGTTGATACCCCTGAGAAATATTCTATGAACTTACTATCCTTCAATAGGAAAGGGCCCATACGCCAATGCCGGGAACCCATCTTGTCATCACTAATCTTGACCTCCATTTACACTGCTGCATGATCAGAAATAGCTATATTCCCCATCTTACAAGACAATATCAAATTTGGAAAGGTCGAGGGGACAAAAAACATATTGATTCTGGTATGGCACTTGTGTGGGTTAGAATAAAAAGTAAAATCGCTTCCCTCAGGGTGAAAACATCTCCACACATCAGGTAGTACTGAGGAAGTGGGGAGGCTGCAGAAGGATCTTGACATTTTGGGAGAGTGGTCCAGGAAATGGCTGATGGAATTCAACTTGAGCAAATGCGAGGTCTTGCACTTTGGAAAAAAGAATAAAAGCATGGACTACTTTCTAAACGGTGAGAAAATTCATAAAACCAAAATACAAAGGGATCTGGGAGTGCTAGTCGAGGATTCTCTAAAGGTAAACATGCAGGTTGAGTCCGTGATTAAGAAAGCGAATGCAATGTTGTCATTTATCTCATGAGAGTTGGAATATAAAAGCAACATTGTGCTACTGAGACTTTATAAAGCTCTGGTTAGGCCCCATTTGGAAGACTATGTCCAGTTTTGGTCCCCACACCTCAGGAAGAACATACTAGTACTGAAACGTGTCCAGCGGAGATTCACACGGATGATCCCTGGAATGGTTGGTCTAACATACAAGGAACGGCTGAGGATCCTGGGATTATATTCATTGGAGTTTAGAAGATTAAGGGGAGATTTAATAGAAACTAACAAAATAATACATAGCTTTTGAAAAGGGTGGACACTGGGAAATTGTTTCCGTTAGGCGAGGAGACTAAGACCCGTGGACACAGCCTTAGAATTAGAGGGGGTAAATTCAGAACAGAAATGCAGAGACATTTCTTCAGCCAGAGAGTGGTGGGTCTGTGGAATTCATTGCTGCAGAGTGCAGTGGAGGCCGAGCCGCTAAATGTCTTCACGGCAGAGATTGATAGATTCTTGATTTCACGAGGAATTAAGGGCTACAGGGAGAATGCTGGTAAGTGGAGTTGAAATGCCCATCAAGACATGATTGAATGGCAGAGTGGACTTGACGGACCAAATGGCCTTACTTCCATTCCTATGTCTTATGGTCTTATCTACCAGTCCCACCTCCCTGTTCAACTGTCTACATCTCAGAGATGTACCTGCAGAGCTCCTAGGTATCCTGTCCATCTCGGGATCGATAATACAATTAAAATCTCCCCCTATAATTATGTGATGCATCCCAAGAACCATCAACTTGGAGAGCGCGTCTGTTACGAATTTAAAGGATGTGCCGGGGGCAATATACATTCAAAATCCCATTCTCCTCTCCATCTATTAGGGCTTTAAGTAATATATACTGTCCGGACTCATCTTTTATCTGGCTTAGCATTTGGAAGGGAAGATTCTTCCAGATAAGAATGACCCCTACTTTTTGAGCTAAAAGATGAAAAGAACACCTGATCAAATCCTCCCTGTTGCAGCTTCGAATGCTCCTTATCAAGTAGACGTGACTCCTGTAGAAGGGTTACATCAACCCTCTCTTTCTTAAGACTTGACAATATCTTTTTCCTTTTAATTGGCTCGTGGCTCCCTTTGACATTCCAGGTGCACTATTGAAATGAATGACTAGCCATGATCGTTCAAGTAAGTCCGAGATCCCCCCAGCAGGAAGAACCCCACTCAAAAAACATCAAGTAGACACCATAAACAACTCACATGAATTTAAAAATACAAACTTTAAAACAACTAAATCAAGACAACTAAGAACTACTCCTAAAAAAAACAGAAGACATAATTAAAAGGAGACTTTTCCCATTATCCACAGGGGCACTCCTACCTTCCAGTAATCCCAACAGAACACCTTCCAGCTAGAGCCATGCCCTCAGCCCAGACATTACAAAGCAAGAAAAACAAATGCAAATGCCTAATAATACAAAAATTAGAAGTGGGCAACCAACCCATCCCCTCCATATTATTACCCAGGCATTCTTAACAAAACAGCAACATAAAATAAAATATATAAAATTACAATTCCAGCAAATATTAAGGAAAAAAAGACTCAGAAACATCCCCCAACAATCAGATAAACCAAGCAAGTTATAACTAAGAGTTAAAAGAAAGAATCCCCACAAGGCAGGATGGAAAAGAGAAAGGGGGAGGGATGAGGAAACAAAAGGGGATTAAAATAAAGTGATTGCCAATATAGTTCAAGTCCATCAGCCTACTTGAGAGCATCCAAAAATTCTTTTGCTTTTTCCAGCGATTGGAAATTATACACAGACCCTCCATGACTACAGGACAGCGTTGCCGGGTATAACATGGAGTACTGAATATCTAAATCCCTCAGACACTTCTTTACCTCGTCATACTCCTTCTTCTTGCATACCACAACCGGAGAAAGGTCCTGGATCAGCATTATTTTGGATCCCTTGTATAGCATGGCTTGGGGATCCTTCCCAAATCTCTGCAGGCCTCCAGCAACATTTGTTTTTCCCTGTTGTGCTGGAGTCGCATTAGGACCAGGCGGGGGGGCGTTGGTCCAACCTGGGCCTGTGCACAGCGACCCGATGGGCCCACTCAGCCTGCACCCAGCCTAACTCAGACTTGAGCTTCAGCAGTTTTGGGAGCCATTGCTCCAAAAAGTCAACAAGCTGGCCTTCCTCCACCCGCTCGGGAAGGCCCAGCAACCGAATATTGAGGTCGTCGATATGCTCTTTTAAGGCCCGGACTCGACGTTCCAGAGCCCGAACCTGACCCACGGAAGATTTAGCAGCAGTCTCAGAGCCCATTGCCTCGCCCCTCCAACACGCTGCCCGAGTTTCTCGATCTCTCGGTCATGCTTCTGCAGCACGATCGAGATCAACTCCCACCTGAAACAGATCTCTTCAATCGACGCTCGACAAACTCTGAGATCAGGCTCACCTCCACAGGTAAGTCCCCTGGGGAGACTGCAGATGTATCTGTTGCTGTGTGCATGGTTTTGTGTGTGTGTGTGTGGGGGGGGGGGATGGGGGGTTGGTGTAGAGGTTCCTGTCTGTTGCGAATTCCGTGATCCTTCACCTTTAGTCATTTTAAAATGTATTAAACTGCTAAACTTTGATGCAAAATAACTGTAGCTGCTGGAAAAAAGCTATTTTTAGTCGTTTAAAAAGTGAGGGGAGGGTAGGTACCCCACTTTGCCTGGGTCCTGGGCAGAGCTCAGCAGAACTCAGATCTGTTGGGTCACCGCCATCTTGAATACCCCTGAAGTGCTGTTTAAAAAATAAACTATTTGTGTTGACACAAATTTAATCTCACTTTAAATTACCTGTGATTGAGATTTTAAATTATTGCAAACAATGGAGATTTGCAAACTCTGCAAAACTGATGGGGGAGACAGTGGCACAATGGTACATGCAAATATATGAAGTAAGAGTAAAAGCAGACCATTTGGTCCCTTGAGTCTGTTTAGTAAGATCATGGCTGATCCATTTGTGTTTCAAGTTTTGTGTTCCTTGAACATGAGACCCCAATTATCCCTTTCCTTTGCCTAACACGAATCTATCCAGTTCTGCCCTAAGAATATTCAATGGCCACATCTCCACTGCCTTCAGAGGCAGAGAGTTCAAACGTTGCACAACCCTCTGAGAGAAATAATTCTCCTCATCTCTGTCATGAAAAGATGACACCCTAATTTTAAAACCAGTGCCCTCACTCTTTCTCCTGAGGTGAAGTCATGACTCAAGCTTGGCTACTTTGGAACCTGGTTTGCACACTGAGTGAGTAGTGTCTGGAGAGAGATAAGGTACTTACTTCTTGTCATTGTAGTCTGCTAGGAAAAGAGAGCTGGAGTGAGAGACCTGAGTTTGGTGGCCAGCAGGTAAGGTTGTGTAATCAGTCCCTGGATTATTGGCTGCAGTTAATAAGGTTGATTTAGTCGATATGATTCAAAATGGCAGAATAACTCAGCCTCGTGGAGTGTTACTCCTTCAATATTTGGGAAATCAGGGACACTTCCGATGGTCCATGGTGACTATGTATGCAGCAGATATGCACAGCTGCAACTCCTGATTTGTCACATGGAGAGCCTGGAGCTGCAGATGGACTCACTATGGAGCATTCATGATGCTGAGAATGTCATGGATAGCACGTTCAGTGAGCTGGTCACACCACCAGTAGGGGCTGCACAGACAGAGAAGTAAGTGTGGACAGGCAGTGCAGGAGATCCCCTTGTCGCCATTCCCCTCTCAACCATATTGTACAGCAAGGAGGGTTGAAGCATAGGTGAGTAGAAGTGATAAGGGATTCTATAGTCAGGGCACAGATGGGCATTTTTGCTGATGTGAGCAAAACTCCAGGATAGTGTGTTGCTTCCCCGGTGCCAGGGTCAAGGATGTCTCTGAATGGGCACAGCTTATTCTAAATGAGGAAGGTGAGCAGTCAGAGGTTGTGATCCATATCGGTACCAACAATATAGGTCGAAAGAGAGGTGAGTTGCTGCAAAGGGATTTCAGGGAGTTTTATAGGAAGTTGCTAAGCAGGACCTCTAAGGTTATAATCTTGGGAATACTTCCCATACCATGTGTTAGTGAGGCTGGGAATAGATAGATAATACAGTTAAATACATGGCTAAAGAGTTGGTGTAGTAGAGTGGATCACTGGAAGGTCTTCGCAGGCAGGTGAGACCTCTACAAGAAAGATGGGTTGCACCTAAACTGGAGGGACACCAACATCCTGGCAGGGAGGTTTGCTCGTGCCACTTTGGAGAGTTTATATTAGCATGGAAGAGGAGTCGGGAACCACAATTGTATGTCAGCAAGTAAAATGACCAAGGAGGAGTCAGAGACTAAGACCTATAAGAGTAAGGAGAAGAACAGACAACAAGAGATTATAGAATACAACAGGACAGGTGGGCTGAACTTAGAGCTTGGATTAGTACATATAATTAAAATGTTGTAGCCATTACAGAGACTTGGTTGAGAGAGAGAGAGACAAGACTGGCAGCGTAAAGTTCCAGGATTTAGATGTTTCAGGCAAGCTAGACAGGGATGTAAAAGAGATGGGAGTTTGCACTACTGATAAGGAAGAATATCACAGCTGTACTGAGAGAGAATACACCTTGGAGGGCTCATCCAACGAGGTTATATGTGTAGAGCTCAAGAATAGGGTGGGTCCAATCACTTTGATGAGATTGTACTACAGGCCTCCCAACAGCCAGTGGGTGATAGAGGAATAAATATGTGGACAGATTATGGAAAACATAAAAACAACAGGGTGTTGTCATGGGTGATTTTAACTTCCCCTCTCTTGACTGGGACTACTTGGTCAGAAGTGAGAACTACAGATGTAGGAAATCAGAGTCTAAATTAGAGTGTTGCTGGAAAAGCACAGTAGGTCAGGCAGCATCCGAGGAGCAGGAAAATCGACGTCCTGATGAAGGGCTTTTGCCTGAAACATCGATTTTCCTGCTTCTTGGATGCTGCCTGGCCTGCTGTGTTTTTCCAGCACCACTCTAATCTAGACTGGGACTACTGGGTGCCAGGGCTTGGATGGGGGTTTTTTGTTAGGTGTGTCCAGGGCAGTTTTTTAAAACAATATGCAGATAGTTCAAATTAAGAAGGGGTCATACTGGACCTGGTATTGGTGAATGAACACGGCCAGATGATTGAAGTTTTACTGAGGGAGAATTTTGGGAACAGTGACCATAATTCTGTAAGTTTCAAGTTACTTGTGGATAAGTATAAGAGTAGTCCTCGGGTAAAAATACTACATTGGAGGATGGCTAATTGGCAATATTAGGCAGGAACTGGTGAATGTAGATTGGGAGTGTCTGTTTAAGAGTGAATCCACATCTGGCATGTGCGAATCTTTTAAAAGCCATTTCATTAAAGTTAAGCATTAGCATGTTCCTGTGAAAATGAAGGATAAGGATGCCAAGATTTGGAGCCTTGGATGACAAGAGAAATCAAAAGTTAGAGAAAAAGAAAAAGGTAGCCTATGAAAGGTTTAGGAAACTGAAAGCAGACAGACTTCAAACAAGGTTAAGTAAAATCCTTTTGTGCTTTAAACATAAATCAGAAGCAAGAAGATAGCTAGGGAAAGGATATGTCCACTCAAGGAAAAAGCAGGGAATATACACTTGAACATGAATGAAGTTGCTTGAGGTCCTTAATGGATACCTTGCATGAGTATTCACAAAGAAGAAAGCTATAGCGGATGGTGGGTTTCAGGAGGGATATGTTGATATTCTAATGTATTTCAATATAAAAAGGATGAGGTGTTAGGTGTTTTGCAAAGTACAGTGTTAAGGTAGACAAGTCCCCACAGGCTGATGAAATCTATCCCAGGAGATGGGTGAGGAAATTGCTGGGGCCTTGCACAAAATTTTTGTCTCCCCTTTAGCCAAAGGAGAGGTCCCAGAGGAGTACAGAAGAGTCAATGCTGTTCCTTTATTTAAGAAGGACAACAGGGATAATCCGGGAAATTACAGGCTGGTGAACCTTACGTCAGTGGTAAGAAAATTACTGGAGGAGACTCTTAGGAAAAGGATTTACTCACATTTGGAAAAATACAGACTTACAAACAATAGGCAGCTTGGCTGTATGCAGAGGAGATCATATCTCCAAAACTTGATTGAGTTTTTTGAGGAAGTGACAAAGATGATTGGTGAGAATAGGATGGTAGATGTTGTCCATGTGGACTTTAGCAAGGTCTTTGATAAGGTCTCTCAAAGCTGATTCAAAAGGTGAAGTAACATGGGATCTGTGGAGAGCTGATATGATCTTCCCTCTGAATCACATGCTCACTTTATCTCTGTCATTCTCACCTCCCAACAAGACACATGCTCTACCACTCTCACTATTGCCTGCCACATTTTTCCCATTCACTCTTTCTCACTGCAACCCAATTTGACACCACTAACCCAGCATGCCCTCTGCCCTGCTTATGCACTTACTCCTGCAGACTGCACCACTCTCTCCATCTGCTGGGCTACCCACTTATTATCTGTCTCTATCTGATTCCAGGAGGTAAACAACTCATAATAGGGCAGAAAGAATCAAGACACGTAGTGGGTTACCCGATATTCAGTTCCTCCCCCACCTCTTACAAAAGGAAACTCCTGAACGTGACTGCCTCAAGTGGTTAACTGACCATGTCTGAATCTCTGGATCACAGGTTACCTTTCACCTGCTGTGCTGGATCAGAGGCTCTCTCCCTTGACTTGACTGAGAACTGCTGACAGCCATGCTTTGTGTCCAACAGCATGGCAACAGAGCATTACTGTAAGTCTGCTATCTCTGGTAGTGGGACAAAGTGCAAAAAGGCAAGGCAAGGGGATACTATGAGCATCCAGATAGGCTCAAAGTGAGTGAGTGCTAAGAGAGCAAGCGAAAAGCCAAAGATGCAGCCTGGTTCAGTCTACAAACCGGATGCGTCTCCCTGAGTGCTAAATGCCTTCACTGCTACATTACAATGATAATTTGCCTTTGCATCCCAAAGTGCATCATTGAAGCACAGATATGCTTCTAAGTTGATTGTACATATACCTTGAGGGTTGTTAAGGGTTGGCATGTGGCAATGACAATGTCCGTGGACAAGGGGTATATGTCGCCAGTGCCCTTTGACCATACCCTGAAATGTTGGTACTTGATGTCCTTTAGAGTAAACAGGAAGCTGAAGTCGCCAAGTATCTGCTCTGACTTCCATGTCAAATATTCTCAGCATCTCCACAGTGGGCGGCACGGTGGCACAGTGGTTAGCACTGCTGCCTCACAGCGCCTGAGACCCGGGTTCATTTCCCGACTCAGGCGACTGACTGTGTGGAGTTTGCACGTTCTGCGTGGGTTTCCTCCGGGTGCTGCGGTTTCCTCCCACTGTCCAAAGATGTGCGGGTCAGGTGAATTGGCCATGCTAAATTGCCCGTAGTGTTAGGTAAGGGGTAAATGTAGAGGTATGGGTGGGTTGCGCTTCGGCGGGTCGGTGTGGACTTGTTGGGCCGAAGGGCCTGTTTCCACACTGTAAGTAATCTAATCTAATCTAAAAAAACGTTTTACCTTAATGAGGTTAAATGTGGAGTTAATAAGTTCATTGATAAGCAGTAATTCACCTTAACAAGAAACTTACTGCTCCGTGGCAATAAACTCACTTTGATGCCTTGAATGTTGTTAAAAGGTGCAACAAATTGTTCCTTATGTTGAGACATGTCTCCCTGGACTTCCCTTTGCCTGATTCTGCCACATTTCTAGCTGAAGCCAGCATGGTTTAGATCCCGAAAGATTCCACCCTTTATTTCTACTTAGAATCAAAATATTCAATCTTACATCCAATTATCTTAAAATGTCATCAAAATTCAAAGGAAATTGTTATCTTAAAGTTCTTGAGTATGCAGTAAGATATTGCCTTTCATTAATGAAAAACAAATATATTGCCAATGTATTGCTTGAGCAACACCAAACTTCTGATTCCCTGTGACCAGATGCCTAGGTTTATATTGTTAATGATTTTATTATCTCGTATGTTGGTATTATCTCACTGTGTATGTTCATCATCCTATTACACTTCATATAAGGTTGTATCATTTAATATTATTCTCAATTATTTAATTGTTAAAAAGTCCCTTACGATGAAGTTTAAGTTTTAACATGGTCATATTGATTATGATATTTTATATTCATTTGTGGTATTTTATAATAATTATATTATGAATTTTCTTTATTGGTTTCTTAATGGTTTTTTAAATCCTCTTTTGTAAACTTTTTCACGCGGAGGGTGGTGCATGTATGGAATGAGCTGCCAGAGGAAGTGGTGAAGTCTGGTACAATTACAACATTTAAAAGGCATCTGGATGGGTGTGTGATTAGGAAGGGTTTAGAGGGATATGGGTCAAAGGCTGGCAAATGAGACTGGATAAAATTAGGATATCTGGTCGGCATGGACTTGTTGGAACAAAGGGTTTATTTTTGTATGGTACATCTTTATGACTCTATGATTATATGTAACCTTCTCGTTTTTAAGGTTGACTCAAGGTTACATAACACCTATATGTAGCTTTCCTAGCTACAATTAATTCTGAAGAAAAGTCACCAGATCTGATATGTTGACTCTGCTTTGTCTCCTTAGATATTGTCAGACCTGCTGAGTTGCTTTCTGCTTTTGTTACAAAATTTCTGCTTTTGTTACAAAATATCTGTTTCTCAATAGGCGATCCTCCATTCTTGTGATTGTGCTTCCTTAAACTGATAATAGTTCACAAGCATATGAGATACCACTTTGTACAATCTTCTTAAGCTGAGTTTGCCATGTTTTATGTCGTAAGAATTCCTTAGCATGTTTTTTACAACGGACAATTACAATATTAGCCTGGCCCACATACAAGTTAATTCATTTAATCAATGATATATGTGTGATATCCTTATAGATTTTTGCGGACAGTGTAGACCAATGATGCAGATTCTTTTACATCATTCCAGTGTGGCAGAAATTTATTTGCTGAAAGGAAATCTAAGCTATTAGCTCTGACTTTCATAATGGAAATCCATTAATCTTTTACTTGATCTTTCACTCTGTACAAATTGAATCTTTATTTCATAAGAGTAATGTTTTAAATATACTAAAATTCAAATAATTAATAATCTTTCGTAATTATGTATATATTCTGACAATGCCCCTATAGTTTATATTATCTCCATATAACAAAAGGGATAATAAGGACATATTTTCCCTTTTTATTGATTCTCTTTATGATGTGTGAACATTGCTGGAACTTGTTGCTCAGCCCTAATTGTCCATGAGAAGATGGTAGATTAACTATCTTCTTGAAACCTGCAGCCCACATTGTGTAGGAATGCCTGCAGTATCGTTGGGATGAGACTTCCAGGATTTTTGTCCTGTGACAGAAATGGATTGGTGACACAGTTCGAAGTCTGGGAGATGCGTAATTTTACCTATCCTGACAAAATCTTACCCTTATATGTAGGGCAATGATTATTGTAAACACTATGGAATCGAGCCAGAACATATATTGATTTTTTTTGTGTGTTTATTTTAAGAATACAATTATGACCACGGAAAGTTTCATTGAATTGTTTTATTTGGGAAAATAATATTTGCATTTTTATTTACAGTGAAGAATATTAGCTCTGTTAAATGATCTCGAGATTGCCTGTAATTTTACATTTGGAGCTTCTGCAACTTATGCGGGAAGGAGTTTCAAAGCTGTTTAGCTAGCTCTATTAACAAAGAACTATGTTGATTTGGAATGACCAAGTCTCTGTAATCTCTCTTCCATTGCTGCAAAGTGGGTAGCAGGGCTGGTGCTGATGTGGAATTATCCCACCCACTATTTGACAATACTGGCAGGAGCAGCATATTTCATTATGTCTGCGGTTTTACTGATCAACGACCTGCACTGAGTTCACTTCAGTGGCTTGGATCCAGGAAATTTCTCTTTAACCTTAAGTGAAAAATCAGTTTCTTTAAATTCATTCATGGGATGTGGTTGTTACTAGCCAGGCCAGCATTCATTGACCTGAGGACTGTTAAATGTCAACCACATTGCTGTGGGTCTGAGGTCTCATGTCGGTCAGACCAGGTAAAGATAGTAGTTTCCTTCCCTAAGGGACATTAGTGAACCAGGTGTTTTTTTCTTATTGAACTTAAATTCACTATCTACCCTCGCAGGATTTCAACCCAGGTCCATAGATGATTACCTGGGCCTCTGAGCAATTATACAACTAGACCATCACCTTCCGGATGCTTACAAATTTCAGATTGGTTCATATTTTTGCCTTATGTAGCATAAACTTGCCATTAGGCTGGAGAAATTCTGGTAGAACTTCCTCTGGTACTACTGCTGTAATGCAGACTCGTATGCACTCCTGTCTCAAGGATCCATACTCATAAATATCTATGGAATAGTATAGACTATTTACAAAGGAATACATGGCTTCCCCAGCACCAAATTGCATTGATTAAACTTGACCCTGTCTATAAAGGGCTTCTTAAACTAAAATAGGGGTCAAAGACTTTAGCTGCAGTGTCATAGGTCGCACTTTCTTTTGCTTTGGATTACAAGCAATAATCCTAGTCATTTTCTGGCTTCTTATTGAAACCTGCAATGGCACAGTATATTCAAAACCTTCACCACAGTGTACCCAATATATAGCTTGTTCAGGGTCATCTACATTTTCTAGAGGTTCTGGCAAAGCTAAAACATCTTTCCTGTTCATTTTATTTCCTATGTGACGAATGTCAACCAAATGCTTCTTTCTTCCCTGTCCTTTTATAGCATTGCATCAGATTTCTCTTTTGTATGCTTATACATTAATATTGACATCTATTTAATAATGGTTATACTCACTCTGGGTGATTGCATGCTGCCAGTTAATTGTCACCTTGTCTATTCTGGGCATTCTCTCCTGCTTTTTCAGCTTCTGTATAGGCATTCCCTTTCCATGGTTCATACCTAGATGAGCTTCAAAGTCAATCACTTTATAACACCTTTTGCTGCTCAGCTTCTCTTCATGTATTTGTCCTTCTCAGGGTTTGAATGACAGGCTGGCCCGATGCTTTACCCATAATACTGCAGTATCACTGGGCTTCTCTTTAGGCCCATCAGTGTGATGGGCCTGGTAACCATTGTCATCATTTAATGAAATCCATACACTTATGAATGATCAGCAACAGGCTTTTTTGAACATAACTAAACTGAAGATGGTAAGAGAAGACATCTTATGTGGAAACTTCCAGATGCAGCCTCCAGTCGCTCATGATCTGCCATCACTACAACATTTTTCCTTTCACTTACTCAGTAGCTATCCTTTGAGTAAAGGTATAATTCTTTTTACTGTATATTGGCCACCATCTTCCTTGCTGCCATTTTTATTCTTGAAACTCTGGGTGCACGTGCCACAAGTTAGGCACTGGTAGTAAATGTTCAAGTTTATTAAACTTACAGGTGGGGTATCAGTTTGATAACCTTACACATTCCTACTTTCAATCATAGAATCCTTACAGTGCAGATATAAGCCATTTAGCCCATTGACCCTCTGAAGAGCATCCCACCCGCCCACCCTATATGTACCATGGCCAATACACCTAGCCTGCAAATCCCTGGACACCATGCAGCAATTTAGCATGGCCAGTCCATGTAACCTACAAATGTTTTGGACTGTAGGAGGCAACCAAAGCACCTGAAGGAAATTCACACAGACATAGGGACAACAGGCAAAATCTACACAGACAGTCACACAAGACTAGATTCGAACTCAGGTCCCGGCACTGTAAGGCTGACCACTGAACCATCGTGCCACGCAGTCAATTAGAGCTCTGCCTCAAGTTACTTCCTCTTAACCACACCATTTGGATTATTTGGGATTTACTGCTGTTCCTTTGGCAGTGATGCAAACTCTCACCCCATTTCCCCTGTCACTATCATACTGGTAATAAATAAACATTGACTTTAATCAGGTAAGCATCACTATAAGATACCATGTCCTGATAGAGTAAATGCTGAATCATGCATTAAATATGACAATTTCATATGGACTTAAATGGTAGAACAACTCTGGATCTTGAAAGAGAGAGACTTAATATCTCTCTTATTGTCAATGTGTATCATACAATTATAGCTCATACCTGATTTCTATCATGCTATAAACTAAATTAATTTCAAATTGGTCAATCAGAAAACTCCCTTGTAGATCTTTGGGGCAACACCTTATACTCCTAAAACCTCCTGTGAGAATTCTGAATGAGAATATTACTCACAGTGTCATGAGTGAATATGCAACAGTAATTATGATGAACACAAGCATCTTCATGCAGCATGAGTTTAATTTGGACTGATTATAGTAAGCAGCATTATACATTTCAATATTCTTTTTAATGTTAACGCTAGATGAGAGGCAAGCATTTGATTGATTTTCAGTAACATCGGTTTCCTGGTCTAGCAATATAAATATAGATTAGCTTAATTGATGTAATAAATTACATTTCTAGCTGTGAGGTTTGCAAGTGCTGTTTCAATTTTTTTTTGTTTACAACAAAAGTAACTCATGTTTAATCATCATTAACTATATTAACACTAAAGGTGATTTTCTGACTTGGGGCATTAAGCATCGTTGACAGCTGTTTCATGGCCAATTCCTTCAATTAACAGCCACACTGAAATGCTGCAAAGTGTGAAAAACAGCTGCTGAAATTACCACTGAACAAAGTTAAGAGAACCAATGAAATGTCAGTTGTAAATAATACAAATTGATGGCCTAACATATGTTAATGTATGCCAATAATTGCTAAAATGTGTCTCTTTTGGTACTGCTGGAATCAGTAAAAGAACAAAATGTGGTCCAAAAATAAATTTCAAGAGATACATTTCTCTGAATGTCATTTGTTTATTTAAATCAAATGTTTGAGAACATATTAAGATTTTTTTTCAGAATTCCATTTGTGTTTTCTATTCTGAAGGGATTATCACCTCTGCCTTCATAGGGACAATTCAGGATCTCACATGGAAGTGAGTGAGCAACGTTCAAACGCACAAAAGAACAAACAAAAATTATGCTCAGGATATGACTTGTTTAAAGTCATGAAAATGTTTCAAATTTGATGTGCTTCTCAGCAGGCTTACGTAACTGTGGAACTAATCAATAAAGAGTGAGTCCTTGCTGTGAATATTTCCATTCAAAGTCCAGTTTACAAATAACAACTATGTTTACATATTTCATTAAATTACCAAAGAATCTCAATTCTCTTTATTTTATTTCAGATTTCTGTCAAAATTGTAACTAATTACCATTGCTTTCACATTGAATTGATCAACTTGCTTGAATCAATCATGGAATAGAGAAAATAAATAAATGTTTCTGGAGCTGCTGCTTTCTCCAGAAGGTGTTGGCTGGGCAGCTCACATGGGCTCATGACAAACATTACAGCCACCACCCTCTTTAAGGAAACCTTCAGGCCTGGTGGTCTGGTGTAGCATGTAACAGCTATGTCCTGGCCTAACAAGAATACTGTTTTGTGATTAACAAAAGATGGAGGCAGAAGCCAAAAAAGTATAGGGCACTAAGCCTGACCTCAGTTGTTGGTGAGATTTTAGTATCTATTATTAAGGATGAGGTTGCGGAGTATTTGGAAACGGAGGGTAAAATAGGGCTGAGCCAGCACGGCTTCGTGAATGAGAGGTCATGCCTGACAAATCTGTTACAATTCTTTGAAGAGGTAATGAGCCAACTAGAGAAAGGTAAGTCAGTGAACACAATCTATTTAGATTTCCAGAAGGCCTTTGACAAGGCACCATACAGGAGGCTACTAAATAAGATAAGACCATGGTGCTAGGGGCAAGGTACTAGCATGGGCAGAGGATGGGCAGAATGCAGACAATGGGGATGAAGGGGTCTTTTTCAGGATGGCAGCTGCTGACTAATGGAGTTCTGCAGGGGTCAGTGCTGGGACCACAACTATTCGTGTTATACACTAACAATCTGGACAAGTTAAACGAGGGTACTGTTGCTAAGTTTACAGGTAACACTAAGGTAGGTGGAGGGACAGATAATGTTAAGGAAGAGGGGAGGCTACAAAAATACTTGGACAGTTTAGAAGAGTCGGACAAGGAAGTGGCAGATGGGATACAATGTGGAAAAGTATAAGGTTATGCACTTTAGTTGGAAGAATAGAAGCATGGGCTATTTTTGAAATGGGGAAAGACTTCAGAAATCTAAAACAAAAGGGACTTAGGAATCTTAGTTCAGGAATCTCTTAAGGTTAACATATAGATTCAGTTGGCATTTAAAAAGTCAAATGCAATGCTTAGCATTCATTTTGAGAAAATTAAAATACAAGAGCAGAGATGTATTGCTGAAGTGTATAAGGTTCTGGTCAGAATGCATTTGGAATATTGTGAGGGTTTTGGGGCCCCATAATCTAGAATGGGTGTGCTGTCATATGAAAATGGTAGGGGTGTAGAAGAAACTGGGGTCCAGAGGAGGTTCAGAAGAATAATCCTGGGAATGAAGATCTTGTCATATGAGGAGTGGTTGAGGACTCTAGGTCTGTACTCAATGGAGTTTAGAAGGATGATAGAAACTTACAGAATACTGAGAAGCCTGGATACAGAGGACATGGAGAAATGTTTACACTAGTAGGAGAGACTAGGTCCCAAGATCACAGCCTCAGAACTGAGATGAGAAAGAATTTATTCAGCCAGAGAGTGGTGAATCAGTAGATCTCACTGTCACAGAAGGCTGTGGAGGCCAAGTCATTGACTGTCTTTAAAGCAGATGGGTAAGTTCTTGATCATTAAGGGGACCAAGAGTTACTTGGAGAAGCAGGACAAACGAGTTGATAAACATGTCAGCCACAATCAAATGATGGATCAGACACAACAGGCCGAATGGCCTAACTCTGTTCCTATCTCTTATCTTACATCTTATGGTGCAGTTACTTAGCAATTCACTTCCACATCTGTGTCACTTGACTTTCTTGATCTGTGTATCTCAACACAATCCAAATTCCTATCTATACCATCCACACACCCTGAAAATAACAAATAAAATTTGAAAATGCTGGAGAAATTAAAGGGAATAGCTAGATTCAGGGAACATTACTTCTGAAAATCTTTGAAGAGTCTCCAAAAACATCTTTCCCAGAGGACCAGGGATTTGAGGAGTGGCTAATTAAAATCAAAAGGGAAGTCTTACATCTGGGCAACAGGCCGCACAATATCCACAGATGGCTGGCTGCAGAACCAAACATGGTTCTCTCTTATGGACTAAAAATTAGATTGTGATAGTTTTCAGGTGAGGGAATCAAAATTTGTGACCACTCTCTGCTCCGCCATGGCAAAGCATCAACCAGTAAACTTCAAATGACTGTTGTCAAGCTGTTAACACAATTACTGAAGAATGCACTCTCTACCTTCAAATAATGCTGACCTTGTTAACATTGATCTTGCCTCATGCATGCCCTGTGTGATGTAACCTCACTGTCTTAAGTACTTTTTCATCCTATGATCTGTAAGAATTGCTTACTATGATCTGCCTGTACTGTTTGTAAACAAAGTTTTTCACTGTATTTAGGTACACGTGACAATAAATAAATCAAATCAAATCAATTAAGAATAAAACAGAATACAGAAAATTCAGAGGGAATGTAAAAAGAAACAAGAGAAACAATGACAGAGCGCAAAGGGAAACTAGCAGCCAACAGGAAAGAGAATCCAAAAGTTTTCCATAGGCATAATAATAGTTTTAAAACGTGGGAAGAGGCGTAGCAAGGCAAATTAAGGCCGAAAAGTGGTTCATGCCCAAAGGCAGAGGGCAGGAATGTGGTATTAAATGACTATTTTCCAACTAGGTTTACCTTGGATGTATCATAGAATCATACAGTTCAGAAGATGCCCTACAGCCCATCAAGTCTGTACTGCCAAAAATACAGTAAATCTGCACTAGTCCCACATTCCAGCACTAGGCCCATTTTCCTCAATGTTGTGATATTTCAAGGGCTCAGGCAAGTACCTTTTAAGATTGTGAGGTTTCCCACCTTAACTACCCTTCCCAGCAGTTTATTCTATACCACTACCATTTTCAGGGTGAAATAAACTTCTTCAATCCCTTCTAAACCTCCTACCTTTTACCTTCAAATTATGCCTCTTTGTTTTTGATCCTTCAACAAAGGGGAACAGCTGCTTTCTATCCACCCTGGCTACGCCCTTCATAATTTTGTACACCTCAATCCGGTAACCCCTTGACCTTCTCTGCTCCAAAGAAACCAGCCCAAGCTTATCCAGCCCCTCTTCATAGCACATGCGTGCTGTTCTTCTTTTTAGAATGGAGAAAGGTGTAGGGTTTCACAGGGACTGAAATCAAGACTGCTACTTTTCATGATTTAGATTAATGACTTAGGTGGGGATGTATAGTACACAATTTCAAAATTTGAAAATGATGCAAACATTGGAAGTATTGTGAAATGTGAGAGGATAGTAAGAGACTTGAAGATGATATAGATAGGATGGCAAATTGATAGGCCCACCAAACAGCCTAATACCACTGTCAACGAGCATAAACTCACAATACAAGATTTCATACAGTGCTTAGAACTCACCTTTTCCAACATGAAAATGTTAAACCCCATGAGAACACTTACTGACACACCCATGATGTAAAATCATAGAGTCATAGAGATAAACAACATTGGAAAGAGACTCTTCAGTGCAACTTATCCATGCCAATCACATATCCTAAATTAATCTATTTCCATTTGCCAGCATTTGGCTCCTATCTCTCTAAACTCTTCATTTTCATATACCCTTTTAAATGTTATAACTGTACCAGCCTTCACCACTTCCTTTGACAGCACTTTCCATACTCACAGATCTGGTGGTCAATGTCACTGTTCCTTGTTGCAGTACAGACATAGAACATAGAACATTACAGTGCAGTACAGGCCCTTCACCCCTCAATGTTGCACCACCCTGTGAAGCCAATCTGAAGCCCATCTAACCTACACTATTCCATTCTCATCCATATGCCTATCTTATGATCATTTAAATGCCCATAAAGTTGGTGAGTCCACAACTGTTGTAGGCATGCGTTCCAATACCCTATGACTCCCTGAGTAAAGAAACTACCTCTGACATCTGTCACCCTCAGTTTGAAGCTATGCCCCCTCATGCTAGCCATCACCATCCTAGGAAAAAGGTTCTCACTGTCCACCCGGTCTAACCCTCTGATTATCTTATATGTCTCAATTAAGTCACCTTTGAACCTTCTTTTCTCTAACGAAAACAGCCTCAAGTCCCTCAGCCTTTCCTCATTAGACCTTCCCTTCATACCAGGCAACATCCTAATAAATCTTCTCTGAACCCTTTCCAAATTATACCCCAAGTGTGACCACACCAGAATTTTGCACAGTTGCAGCATGACCTCATGGTTCCGAAACTCGATCTCTCTACTAATAAAAGCTAATATGCCTTCTTAACAGTCCTATCAACCTGAGTGGCAACTTGAGGGATCTATGTACGTGGACACCAAGATCTCTCTGCTCATCTACATTACCAAGAATCTTACCATTTGCCCAGTACTCTGCATTCCTGTTACTCCTTCCAAAGTGAATCACCTCACACTTTTCTGCATTAAACTCCATTTGCCACCTCTCAGCCCAGCACTGCAGCTTATATAGGTCCCTCTGTAACCTACAACATCCTTCAGCACTATCCACAACTGTCATCCGCAAATGTTTTAACCCATCCTTCTACTCCCTCATCCAGGTCCAGCAGTGGACTTCAAACAGATTCTTGCAGTACACCAGTAGTAACTAAATTCCAGGATGAACATCTCCCATTAATCACCAGCTAGCCAATTTCTGAACCAAAACACTAAATCACCCTCAATCCCATGCTTCCATATTTTGTGCAGTAGCCTGCCATGGGGAATCTTATGAAATGCCTTACTGAAATCCATATACATCACATCAATGGCTTTACCCTCATCCACCTTTTTGGTCACCTTCTCAAAGAACTCAATAAGGTTTGTGAGGCCAAACCTACCCTTCGCCAAACCGTGTTGACTATCCCTAATCAACTTATTCCTATTGAAATGATTATAAATCCTATCTCTTACAACCTTTACCCATAACCGAAGTAAGACTCACTGGTCTATAATTACCAGGTTTGTCTCTCTCCCCTTCTTGAACAAGGGAATAACATTTTCTATCCTCTCGTCTTCTGGTACTATTCCCATAGACAATGATGACATAAATATCAAAGCCAAAGATTCAACAATCTCCTCCCTGGCTTCGCAGAGAATCCTAGGATAAATCCCATCCAGCCCAGAGGATTTATCTATTTTCACACTTCCCAGAACTTCTAACACCTCCTCGTCGTGAACTACAATCCCATCTAGTCTAATAGCCTGTTTCTCAGTATTGTCCTCGACAACATTGTCTTTTTCCAGTGTGAATACTGACGAAAAATATTCATTTAGCGCTTCCCCTATCTCCTCTGACTCCACACACAAAAGTCATCTTCCCCTTCTTTATACTATTATTTTGGAAACTTTATAAGCCTCTGTTTTGATTTAATAAAATCTTTAACTTCTCTTGTTATCCAAGGACAGAATATTTTTCCTGATGGAATTTTTAACCTCATAAGAATGTAAATATCTTTGGAAACTGTGTATTAGTTCTTTAAATGTCAGTCATTGTCCTGTCTATCATCATAACTTTTATCAACTTACTTCAGATAATTTGCCCCTCATACCTTAGTAGTTTCCTTTGTTTAGATTTAAGATGCTAGACTTATTTTTAGATGAAGTTTCAGAATGAAGTATATCACTTTCAAACCCATCACATTACAGTCACTTTTCCCTCGAGGCTCATTTTCAACAAAATTATGAATCAGTCCTTTCTTGCTGACCAATACTAGTTCTAAAATAACTGGCTCTTTTGTTGTTTGTTGCAACTGTTGCACAGGGCATTGGTGAGGCCACATCTGGAGTACTATGTACAGTTTTGATCTTTCTTCTTCAAACAAGGACATATTGCATTAGAAACAGTTCAGAGAATGCTCACTCAGTTGATTCCTGGGATAAAGGGGTTATCTTATGAAGAAAGATTGCCTTTTATCCATTGGAGTTAAGTTGATTGAAAGCTGATCCAATTGCAACATCTTGAGAATTAGCAGGGTGGATTTTGAAAGGATGTTTCTCTCATGGAAGAGTTGAAAACTATGGGCCACAGTTTAAGAATAAGAGGTCTGTCATTGAAGGTGGCAATAAGGGAATTTTTTTTTCTCTCAGAGCACTGTGAGTCTGTGTAATTTCTTTTGCCAGAGGGTGATGGATTTTAAGGCAGTGTTAATTTTTTGATTAATAAGGAAATCAAAGGGTACAGGGTGTAAGCACTAAATTGAAGCTGAGATCACCATTGGATCAGGCAAGTGACATAAGGTGCTGAAATATACTGATGACCTGCCACCCTCATGTTGGATGCCTTTGTTAGTGTAACATAGGATGTGACATAGGTCACGTAATACTGATGAATTAAATGGACTTTTATTAGACCTCCTAGTTTTCAATCACAGATACTTGCATGCCTGGGCTCAAGTTAAGCAGTCCTGATGTGCTGGAACATGCATCTACCAGTGTATCATGCTGCAAGGGAACAGAGTTCTGTAAGGTGAAAACTGAAAGCCTTATACCATGAGATCACAAGCCACGACATGGCAAAGACAGAATGAGTATTTCCCTTAAATGTATATTGCATTTATCTTATTAAATGGCAGGGCAGATTCATGGAACTGGTGGACTTAATATTGCTCCTAATTCACCAGTTTGTATGTTTGTAAAATGGTACACAGCAAAAGCAAAAGAAATCAAAGGCACCTAAGCTGAACATCCATGGTTATGGGGAGCTTTCATGCTGCTGAATTAAGAGGTAATATGGGAGACATGGGAGATCCAAAATTGCTAGACTAGAGTCAAATCAGCGTTACATTCTCATTCTGACCACTCTGCATGCCTCTGCATGAGCCACACTAACATCAGGATGAAGGGCTGCTGCCCAAAATGTCAATTCTCTTGCTCCTTGGATGCTGCATGACCTGCTGTACTTTTTCAGCACCACACACTCTCGACTTTGATCTCCAGCATCCGCAGTCCTCACTTTCACCAAGCATGACATGTTCAGTCCAAGTTACTCATTGAATCAATTGCTATAGAATACCTGTGAAAGGAGTTTACTTCTTTGCGCCAGAGTCAGAGCTGAAATCTAGCATAGAGATTCATATGCTTATACATCTTTGCAATAGTGAAATGAACAGGGAGAATTAAGTCAGCATTTAGGTATATTTTATAGACAGACTCTAAGGCAGTGCAGAAAAAAATGTAGTTTAAGCACGAGTGTCTCAGCAGTAACTAGATCCTGTTGATCACCAGAAAACAGAACTTGATCACTGTGCAATGTGAGAGGGTTCGGTTTACAAGTTTTCAAAGTGTCAGTGTTTAAATTTTCAGATTATAATTGATATGTGTAAAGTTGGAATATTCTCTTTCTTTTAAAATTTTTTCATAGTATGAACAGTTTGACTTCTTTTGACCTTCCAGTTTAATCTCTGTGATGAGTCACTATGTTGGTAATCTTTTTTTCAGTCATCTTCTCGTCCTTATACCAATTCCACTTTCTTGTAATAACGCTAATTTAAACTTGCATTGAGTTTTAAAAATTCAATATTTGTGATACACTTTTGACCAGAACCAGGGTACTTCCTACATTGTATCTGACTGCATAAGTAGTTATGCAAATGATCGGCCTTGGGGAATTTGGATTTATTTTTAGCATTTAACCATAATCATAGGGTTAACATTAATACATTACTACCTACATCTGAATAGTGGAAACTGGCTGTCAGTCTGAATAAATAAACTGTTGTTTAATTTTGACAAAAAGAGTCTGTGTGCCAAAATCCTTTACATATCAGGGGAAATTTCCTCATCCTTTTGTGCTTAAGAGCTGGTCTGGGCAGTTTGAAGTTTATTATGCCTGTCCCAGTTAACATCTTAATTTGATGACACAGGGCATTAGTGGGGAACATTCACAAGGATACAACAGCAGTAAATTCTCAGACATGATGGGCATCCAAAGTCTCTACACTACTTGCCTGACTTTCCGACCTGAGGCATGAATGTTCCTTGGAGAAGACCAAGAAGATTGGAAAAACAGGCTTCAAGAGAAGAACACTAATGAGATGTGGGGATTGTTCAAGGAGCAGCTACTGCGTGTCCTCGATAGGTATGTACCAGTCAGGCATGGTGTAAAGGGCCTTGTGAGGCAGCCGTGGTTTAGTAAGGAATTGGAGTCCCTTGTGAAAGAGAAGAAGGCGGCATATGTAAAGATGAGGCGTGAAGGTTCAGTAGGGGCGATTGAGAGTTATAAGGTAGCCAGGAAGGAGCTAAAGAGGGAGCTAAGAAAAGCGAGAAGGGGACATGAAAAGTCTTTAGCTGGTAGGATTAGGGAAAACCCAAAGGCTTTCTATAGGTATGTCAAGAATAAAAGGATGACTAGGGTAGGTATTGCTCCAGTCAAGGATAGTAATGGGAAGTTGTGTGTGGAGGTGGAGGAGATTGGAGAGACATTAAATCAGTACTTTTCATCAGTATTCACTCAGGAACAGGACACTGTTGCTGATGTGAATATGGAATCACAAATAATTAGAATGGATGCCCTGGAAATATGCAGGGAAGAGGTTTTGGGAATATTGGAAAGGATGAATATAGATAAGTCTCCTGGGCCTGATGGCATTTACCCCAGGATCCTATGGGAAGCTAGGGAGGAGATAGCAGAGCCATTGGCCTGGATTTTTATGTCGTCATTGTCAACGGGAATAGTACCAGAGGACTGGAGGATAGCGAATGTGGTCCCATTGTTCAAGAAAGGGAGTAGGGATAGCCCTAGTAACTATAGGCCAGTGAGTCTGACTTCAGTGGTGGGCAAAGTCTTAGAGAGAATGGTAAGGGATAAGATTTATGAACATCTGGGTAGGAATAACGTGATCAGGGATAGCCAGCATGGTTTTGTGAAGGGCAGGTCGTGCCTCACAAACCTTATTGAGTTCTTTGAGAAGGTGACTAAGGAAGTGGATGAGGGTAAAGCAGTAGATGTTGTGTATATGGATTTTAGTAAGGCGTTCGATAAGGTTCCCCATGGTAGGCTAATGCTAAAACTTCGGAGGTATGGCATTGAGGATACATTAGAGGTTTGGATTAGGAATTGGCTGGCTGGAAGGAGACAGAGGGTAGTAGTTGATGGATTATGTTCATCTTGGAGCGCAGTTACTAGCGGTGTACCACAAGGATCTGTTTTGGGACCATTGCTTTTTGTTATCTTTATAAATGATCTAGAGGAAGGACTTGAAAGCTGGGTAAGCAAGTTTGCGGATGACACAAAAGTCGGTGGAGTTGTGGATAGTGAGGAAGGAAGTGGTAGGTTACAGCGGGATATAGATAAGTTGCAGAGCTGGGCGGAAATGTGGCAAATGGAATTCAATGTAGCTAAGTGCGAAGTCGTTCACTTTGGTAGGAATAACAAGATGATGGATTACTGGGCTAATGGTAGGCTACTTGGTAGTGTGGATGAGCAGAGGGATCTTGGTGTCTATGTACACAGATCTCTGAAAGTTGCCACCCAGGTAAATAGTGCTGTGAGGAAGGCATATGGTGTACTGGGCTTTATTGGCAGAGGAATTGAGTTCCGGAGTCCTGAGGTCATGTTGCAGTTGTATAAGACTCTGGTGAGGCCTCATCTGGAGTATTGTGTGCAGTTTTGGTCGCCATACTATAGGAAGGATGTGGAAGCTTTAGAAAGAGTGCAGAGGAGGTTTACCAGGATGTTGCCTGGAATGGTAGGAAAATCTTATGAGGAAAGGCTGAGGCACTTGGGGCTGTTCTCATTGGAGAAGAGAAGGTTTAGGGGAGATCTGATAGAAGTGTATAAGATGATTAGGGGTTTAGATAGGGTAGATACTAAGAACCTTTTACCGCTAATGGAGTCAGGTGTTACTAGGGGACATAGCTTTAAATTAAGGGGTGGTAGGTATAGGACAGATGTTAGGGGTAGATTCTTCACACAGCGGGTTGTGAGTTCATGGAATGCCCTGCCCGTATCAGTGGTGAACTCTCCTTCTTTATGTTCATTTAAGCGGGCATTGGATAGGCATTTGGAAGTTATTGGGCTAGTATAGGTTAGGTAGGACTCGGTCGGTGCAACATCGAGGGCCGAAGGGCCTGTACTGCGCTGTATCCTTCTATGTTCTATGTTCTATGTAAGACCTGAACTAATAACTGCAAATTTTTTTTGCCTGATATAAGTATTTACAAGAGTAGTCAAAAATCTGTATGCAACTTGTCTTCAGGAAGGTCAAGGGAAACTTCTCCTAACTCTCGAAACACCAGATATGTACTTTTTAAAACTAAGAGTTGTAAAGCTTGTAGGAAGAATACATGTAAAACAATGTTTCAACACTCAAATAAAAGTATGTTTGAAATGGAAGTTTTAATTGAGAAGTACAACTGAAAGATTGCATGTAAATTGACCTCCTTTATTTAAATAAAATAAATAAAATTGTTTGCGAGCAAGTTTTGGAGAAATATTCGAGGAAAAAGCTGTTAAAACTTGCAGCCTGCAACAACTCGGCAATTTTATCGACAAACGTTGCCAATGTTTGCACTACTAGTGAACATCTGCTGGTGACACTGCTGAGCAATTCTGATTATGGTGCTTAAGCGCACCACCAGTAGGAAGCTAGTGGTATTGAAGCTTTTATTTAATGGCATATTCCATTGCATATTTGTATGGATCATAATTGTATTAATATTCAAAAATGCAAAAGTCATCAAAAATATGCAAAGAAACATTTATGGAGTTTGCTGGATTTCTGTTTGACTCTCAAATTATTAGAAACATCAAAATAATGCTTTATTTTTCATATTGTTGGCTCCTCTCTCTCTTCTGGCCTGAACCTTATTATTATTGACAAACTAAGGTTAGTAGCCAAAGGTTTTCAAAAGCAAAGTACGGTGAATACTGAAAACGTAATATGAAGAAGAAAATACTGGAAATACTGAGGTCAGGTAGCATATTTGGAGTGATAAAGTCTTCTGACAGTAAGCCAACAATATTAAGCGATTTTCAGTGCACAGCAACTGCCCGATATCTTGAATATTTCTAGCATTTTCTGTCTTAATCTAAGGTTTTCAATCTTATGGTCTCAGAACATAAGATCACACATAGAAAATAAGATCACACAGCATGACAGACAGAGCCAGTTTTTGCTTTGGCAGGGCATTTAATGGTTTCTGTTGTTATCTCAACTTGCTTTGCTCACTTAGGGTGCTACATTGCAAGTGTGAACTGATCACAGCAAGGGAAATAGGGCATTGGGATCTGAGTGAACAAAGTAAGCATCTGAATAGTAGGTTGTGAAATCAACGATGCATGGATTAAGTGGAAACTGTAAATTAGAATGGGTGAATTCAAAGTAGAATCAAATAAAGAAAGAAAAGTAAAAGTGATAGATAAAGGTTGGAGTCAGAGAGTGAAAAAATAAAAAAAATCTCTGTTTTCTCTCGTAACTATAACCGCAAAGAACAAAAATGCATATCAGCACTATATTTTTTAGTACCAGAGAGTTTGATTGGTAGTAATTAATATTCACCACAATATAAATGGGAGTTTAGGAAGAAAACACAACTTTTTATGTGAATTTAGTTTATACTTATAATGAAAATACAGCCACTTCAAACCATTCAGTGCATTTCATGGTGAGGCTGACAGAAATGTTTGCACTACTAGTGAACATCTGCTGGTGACACTGCTGAGCAAAATGTAATTGTGAAACGATGCATCTCAGAACTTTTTTTTTGATATTTGGGTTAATTATACATCTTTTATATGTCTGAAGTTCCTGTGCTACTTATATGCGTCTCGCTTATTTTGACTACAAATCATGTCCTATAAAATTATACAATTTTATTGTCAGGGCATCATTTGGCTTATCAAGATTGTATGCGCACACACACACACACACACACACATAAGCCTATGGGATGAATTTGCATTTGCAGAATTGTAATTGCATTCTAAAAGATGAAAGACTTAATAGCAATCTAGATGTGTTCAATATATCATATCAGTTGCATGACACTGTGATATTCTGCTATAAATTCTGTGTCTTATGATCCTGTTCTATGGCTACCTGATGAAGAAACAGTGGTCTGAAAGCTAGTACTTCCAATTAAACCTGTTGAACTATAACCTAGTGTCGTCTGATATTTTTAACTTTGTCCACCCCAGTCCAACACCAACACCTCCACATCAAGGTTATGTAGGTTCACTGACGGCCCCATTTTCCTGCTAATTTTACTTTTCAATTTTTATATTGAAAAACTTTGTATGACTTGGTTTCCCTAATTTCTCTTAAGTCAGTCCTTTTTTTAATCATCTCTATTGTGGCTGGACAGGCCACCCAAAATAATTGATTTATGATGAACTTCGATAAACTGGCCATAAATTAAAGCATGCTGGGACATGGAAGCAAGCCTTGACTAATGTGACTGTGCCAATCCACAAGTTACAGAATCCAGATAGGCTGCAGCTGCCCACAGTCGGTTTGCAAACAAACTTGATAGCTGCAGATCCCGCAATACACACCTGAAGTTTTGATTTGCAGGTGCTGGTGTTGGACTGGGTGGACAAAGTTAAAAATCACACAACACCAGGTTTTAGTCCAACAGGTGTATTTGGAAGCACTAGCTTTCAGAGCTCTACTCCTTCATCAGGTGGTTGAGTCCACAATCACCTGATGAAGGAGCAGCACTCAAAAGCTATTACTTCCAAATAAACCTGTTGGACTATAACCTGGCGTTGTGTGATTTTTAATTTTGTACACCTTAAGTTGGACTTGAATGGGACAATGGAATGTTGCCCATGGAACAATTGGAAGCATTGAGTCATTTGTCAGACATGGAGGCACCTAGCACCCTGATTTGGAGGAGGCTACGTGCACTCAGCTCCTACCATATTGGACACCTAAGGGCTACCCTGCCATCAACATACCAACCCCTGGATGGATCTGATTGATCAGGGTAATCGAACCTGATCAATCCATTGGCAGATCCTCAAGACATTCCCAAAAGGGTGTGAAGACTCAGAAGGATAAGAATCATCTCCAAATCCTGCTCAGTGAGGTAACTTGAGAATAACCACCAAAAGAGAAGACACCTCCAAGACCATCAGAAGAAGAAGAAGACATCACCACATGGAGCCCAGCCAAGTTTTAATGTGGTGGTATACGATCATATAAAGTTAAGTAAAGTAGAGTGGAAGTGTATATCGTTAGCTCATAGTATATTTGCTGTTCTCACATTAATTGTGCCCAATAAATGAATATTATTGTTTATAAGAGTCAATTTGCAGTTCTTGGCTCTGAATAAGAGTTTAAACATACTGTGTGGCAGACACAACACTATGTTTAAAGAAAGTGTTACCTTTGTTCTTTTGGTCATAAATATAAATTTATCTCTTTTTAATATCTAAATGTGCAATCTTAATGTGTCCATTGTGAATCAGCTGTAGTAGTCCCAAGTCCGCATCAGAAGACTATGGATTTAAGTCTCACTCAAGGATTTGAACATAATATTCTAGAGTGAGATTTCAGTGCAGTGCTGAGGTTCAGCTTCAATGTTAAAGGTATTCTCCTTCCAATGAAACATTAAACTGCAGCTCTGTCAGGTTTAGTGATATTTACACAAACTTGCAATGACTTCAAATGGACACTTCTCATTGGAAAGCCCACTACTATTACAACATAAACTACATCAGCATTGCACCAAGAGAGAAGTTCTATTTGGGTATTCTTGGAACACTTCCAACTCTATCTATTTTAAATTATTTACAGTGTGGGAACAGGCCCTTCGGCACAACAAGTCCACACCGACTCTCCGAAGAGCAACCCACCCAGACCCATCCCCTACATTTACCCCTTCAACTAACACTACTGGCAATTTAGCATGGCCAATTCACCAAACCAGCACATTTTTGGACTGTGGGAGGAAACTGGAGCACCCAGAGGAATGTGCAAACTCCAGACAGACAGTTGCCTGAGGTGGGAATTGAACCCGGATCACTGGTGCTGTGAGGCAGCAGTACTAACCACTGTGCCATCATACCACCCAGATACCACAGACTCCCCGGCAGGGAATTGAACCCCGGTCGCCTGGATGAAGGCGGGGATACTAACCACTATACGATCGAGGACTGGATTATTAGATTAGATAGATTCCCTACAGTATGGAAACAGGCCCTTCGGCCCAACCAGTCTACACCAGCTCTCCGAAGAGTAACCCAACCAGTCCCATTTCCCTCCGATTAATGCACCTAACACTATGGGCAATGTAGCATGGCCAATTCACTTGACCTGCACATCTTTGTGACTGTGGGAGAAAACCGGAGCACCCAGAATTAGAATTAATTGGACAATTTATAGTATAGCCATCTCCGAAACCTGAAATCCAAACACTTCTCTGGGACCTGGAGATCAGCAATCTATCATCATCAGCACAACTCTTCCGGTTATTGTTTAGAAATGTGACTATCTTGCACTTTCTGACTGTGAAACGACTGAGACCACACCTCCCCATAACTTTAACAGCCAAACAACACAGGTTATTGTCAGATGAATTCAGAGCAGGTCACAAGGGTCTTTCATTCCTCCAGCTTACGTTAAATTAAAGACACAGTCCCAAAATATTGTGATTATACAAATGTCATGTTTGTACCAACATGTAAAAGATCTAATGAAATAGTTTCCCAAGTATCCTGTTCATTACTTATCCCTCAATCAACTTTGCAAAAACTGATTATCTGGCCATCATAACATTGCTGTTTCTTGGCATTTACTGTTCACAAATAGCTGTTGCATTTTTCAGACTGCAACATTAATCCTACTTCAAAAGTAATTTATTAGCTGTAAAACGCTTTGGGAAATCCAGTGGTCATAAAAGTGCTCAGTAAATGCAATTAGTTTAAATATGACTGACCAATTAGTGAAAATAAGGTTTTTTCCATATGCTGTATCAAAGTTTATCATAATTCTGAAAGTCTAGGAAGTAGTTTGAAAGTTCTATCTTTACAAATTTTAATAAAACAAAGCCCTGTTCCTCATGATTCTCAAATTTATCCTTCCCCCAAAGCCTAGTTTCTCAATGAAAACAATTCTGGGATCTCATGGTATAAGGATACAGATGAAGTGATGTAGATGAAACATTATTACACATTAATGCAATTTGTTCTGATAGACGAAACATTTCTTCATACAAATCTGGCAGAATTTTATTTCATATTTTCGCACTTTTATTATTCATTCATAGGATGTAGCATCACTTATTTCCCATCCCTAACGAAGGGCAGTTAAGATTCCACCATACAGATGTGGGAATTGAGTCACAATAGTTAATGTTAAATTGGTTCTGTACTCCAAGTTTCACCATCTGCTATGGAGAGATTCAAACCCATCACCCCAGAACATTAGCCTGAGGTTCTGAATCACTAACTAGCCCAGTGACACAGCCGCTATATAACAGCCTCCCCGTGGAGAGTATTTACTTCTTCCAAACATGCAACATAGAATGTAACAATTTCATCAAACTCACTTGACAGTAATACACAAATGTTGGAGGTGAAGAAAACCTAGAAAAATGAATAAATTCAAGATCTTAAATCACATAGTAATAAGCTCATAACTAATATATACCATGCAAGCTATGAAAAGGGTAAAAAGTAAAAGTTCTTCATGACATGGGAAGCCTACCTCAAATAACAATCTGAAGGTCACAAAAAGTTTCCTGGATTGTAACCTCAAACAGACAGCCCATAATGCACTACATCGCATTGGAATCGATATTATTAAGGATAAGGTCAAATTTTTCTCCCTTGTCAGTTCCTTTAACACCTTTAACAGATCCAGTTTATCAGCAACATCGTTTAGGACTTGATCAGTTAGTAATGGTGCTGCTGAGTTTCTGTTAGTGATAAGCATTGAAGTCCCTCAAACCAAAGTGTATTCTATACCCTTATACCCTCAGTGCTTCATCAAAGTGCTGTTCAATATGGAAGAATATTAATGCAGGCAGAAGTGGGCACTGCAGATGCTGGAGATTAGAGTGGTGCTGAAAAAGTACAGCAGGTCAGGCAGCATCCGAGCAGCAGGAAAATCAATGTTTCAGGCAAAAGTCCTTCATCAAGAATATTGATGTGTCAGCTGAGTGGGTTGGGAGAGGATGCAGGACATAGTAATCAGCATGACATTTCATTGCCCATATTTAACTTGTTGCTATGAAACTTCATGAGGTTCAGAGTCAAGGTCGTGGATTAACAGGGCAATTCCCTGCAATTGTTTGCCATGGTGAAGTCCCTTCTAGTGAGATCATCCTCCAAATGAACAGGTATATAGCCAGAGTGATGAGGTTATCCATATGGAATGATATTGTGAGTTTGACTACGTAAGGCTATTGCTTGTTTAGTCTGTGCGACAGTCCTCCAAGTGTTGGCACTCACCCTCAGATGTTAGGACAGAGGACTTTGTAGAGTTCACAAGGCTGAGTTTGCCATTGCTCTTACTGGTGTCTAGGTCAATTGCAGGTCATTTGATTTCATTCCTTCCTGGGACATTTTGTGGTTTTGATACAACAGAGTGACCTGGAAGGCCACTTCAGTGGGAAATTAAGAGACAACCACACAGGAATGGGTCTGGAATCACATGTAAGTCAGATGATGGATGGTTGACTTCCTACACTAAAGGATATTCATGAATGAAATGATTTTTATGACAATTGATTCATGATTATCATTACAGTTTTAATTCTATAATTAAAAAAACAACTTCTACCATCTGCTATAAGTTGAACTCAGATCCTCTATGCCATCACCTCCCCAAGGAGACAATTTTACAATTCCTTTCTGGGTCCACTGGCATAAGCCTTTCACAATTCTGATGGCCTAAACTTCTTCAGCTCTGATAACTTGAAGATATTTGTCCTGACTACAATTGCAAATTTAAAAGGCATCTGGATGGGTAGATGAATAAGAGGGGTTTGGAGGGATATGGGCAAGGTGCTGGCAGGGTGGACTAGATTAGGTTGGGATATCTGGTCAACGTGGACGAGTTGGACTAAAGGGTCTGTTTCCATGCTGTACATTTCTCTGACTCTATGACTCTGCAAGCTTGGATGGTGAATTCATTGGCTACCCTCCATGGTAAACAAAAAGGAAAAAAGTAAAACTTATTCACTTCCAAATACCATTCTGGGATCTGACTTGTCCAGTATTGTCATCAGCTATGATCATAACCAAGTACTTTATGGGATTAAAAAAAATATATCGGATTGAAGCAGGATCCACGAAGCTTTAAAAACATGGAAGCGCTGGTCATAGAAACAGGAGCATTGTGAAATATATTACATGGGTTAGAACTTCATATTGGCTTTGTGCAAAAAGTGCATGATGGATATTTTATGGTCGATCAAAATGAATTTAAGAAGATGTGCACTCCAAATGTATCTAATATTTGGAGTTAAAATACTTAATACATATCTGAATGAATAGCTGTTAATTTACATTATTAGTATATATCAGAGCTGAATGGTTAGGCTTAAGCACTGATATAAATTTAAACAAATAAGTTTCAGACTGCCTTTTTACACACTGGGGATCTTTGGCAATGGCAGCACTTTGAATCCTATCACAGATTCTGTGGGACCAGTCTCGTGAACTCCAGGTTCCATGAGTGGGGCAAAGTCTCTTATTGCCATTTTGGAACTTTCAAAACTTTTCAAGGCATTCCATTGTGCATAAAACAAATTGAAAAATATTTCCAGATAGCCTTGTGTTAATTGCACAAATATTTTTTATTCAGTCATGGGATATAGGCTTCGATGGCTGGCAAGCATTTATTTCCTATACTGAGTTGCCCTTGAGAAAGTAGTGAGAAGCTGCTTTCTTGAACTGCTGTAGTTCACTGTAGGTGGACCCACAATGCTGTTCGGGAGGGAATTCCAGAATTTTGACCCAGCAACAGTAAGGAACACTGATATATTTCCAAGTCAGGATGGTAAGTGGCATGGAGAGGAACTTGCAGGTGGCGGTGTTGCCTTGTATCTGCTGCACTTGTCCTTTGAGATGGAAGTAGTCATGGGTTTGAATGGTTCTTTTCAAGGATCTTTGGTGAATTTCTGCAGTGCACCTTGTAGTTAGTACACACTGCTGCTATTGAGTGTCGGTGGTGGAAGGAGTGGATATTTGTAGATATGGTGCCAATCACACCGGCTACTTTGTCCTGGATGGTGTGAAAAGTCTTGAGTGGTGTTGAAGTTGCACTCAACCAGCCAAGTGGGGAATATTCAAACACACTCCTGACCTATGCCTTGTGGATGGTAAACAGAATTTGGGCAGGCAGGAGGTGAGTTATTCACTACAGTATTCCGAGCCTCTAACCTGTTTCTAGTAGCCAATGTTTTTATGCGGTGAGTCCAGTTGAGTTTCTGGTCAATGGTAACCCTAAGGAGGTTGATGGTGAGGAATTCAGTTATGGTAACACCATTGAATGTCAAGGGGTGATGGTTAGATTGCCTCTCATTGGACATGGTTTTTGCCTGGCATTTATGTAGTGTGAAGGTTACTTGCCACTTGTCAGCCTAAGCTAGGTTATTGTCCAGATGTTGTTGCATTTCAACAAGGAATGTTTTCCACCCACCAAGGTCATTCAGTTACTCCCAGCCACCACAGGCTGTTTTTGCACTTGGCCTATGCCTAGGCTGTGTTTCCATTTTATTTTTTTACTTTTTTTTTTCTTTTCTTTTCTCTTTTTTTTGGAGTGCTTATTCTTTCCCCAGCACCCATGTTGTGTGTGTGTGCAGGTGTGAAACACAGTGAGAGAGACAAGGTGTACGAACCTTTATTCAATTTCCACCACCAGGAAGAAATGTCAGTGACAAGCAGTGCCCTTCACAAAAGGCAATGCTGTGTGATCAAAACAGTGAAGGGGAGGGCAGGGATTAAATCAAAATAGAGTTAGAGGGGGAAATAATGCACTCCACTCCCTGCGGCGTCCACCTCTCCCTGAACAACTCCAGGGTGTTGGTGGAGACCACGTGCTCCTCCTCCAAGGACACCCGGGTTCCAACGTAATCGCGGAAGAGGGGTAGGCAGTCAGCCCTAACGACCCCCTCCACGGCCCGCTGCCTGGACCTGTTTATGTGTTTCCATTTTATTCAGTCATATCCAATTAAACCTTAATGATCTGGTTTGACATATCACTTTAAGCCCAGCAGAACACTTTGACAGTTGCTGACCTTTCTGGAAGTAGAAGATTGTAACAGTACATTATTTTAGGTCAATGACCAAGGCTTAGCCTGAGAGAGATGTAAATAAAAACATCTTATGAGATCCTTAAAGTGATTATTTACCATTGAGAGTTAAAGGAGGGGAAACCTGTCATCACTAGGATTAGCTAAAATTCAATTAGAAATGAAGGAATAACTTGAATTATAGGATAAAGAAAAGTAAAGAGAAGTGAGAAGAGAGAGTGAGAGACAAATAGAAATGGAAAGACAAAAGAGAAATGGAAGTATAGGGAGTTAAAAAAAGAGAACTGAAAAGAGATATAAAAATAAGAAAGCATGAAATGGGAAGACAAGAGAAAGAAAGATAAAACTTATCATCTACCAAATCTGGTCTCACACTGGGATCTAACTTATCCAGTATTACCATCAGTGCCTTCGAATGTCTTGAACCTAAGAGCTGGAATTTCCTTCTTAAACTGCTGTATCTTTGTGCCACTTCCCCTTAAGACTCTTCTTTAACCAGATTGCAGAAATTCCTCAGAATACCTCATTTTTGGCTTGGTGTTACAGGTTTGTCTGACCACAATGTGTAATAATGATATTCAATTGGAATCAATTGCAATATTGTCAGCAATTTGATTTTTATCAAAGTTGAAGACAGCATATCAAATACTAAGACCCATTGCACATCAAGCAGGATGGCTACAATATATATAAAAAAAACCTTCTTTCTGACTTCTCAAACTATCCCATATTGTTACCATGGATCTACCTTAGAAGTTTCTGTCCGCTGATATAACACTGATATCCCACAAGGTTTCTCACTTTAGATAAAACAAAGAATTGCGGATGCTGAAGATCTGAATCAAAAACAGCAATTGCTGGAGAAACTCAGCAGCTCTGGCAGCATCTGTGGAGAGAAAGTAGAGTGAACATTTCGGTATGGTGACTCTCCTTCAGTGCTTCTCATACATTAAACAGCCTGTTGAGGCATGCTGTGACACACCTCTGGAATGGACGGAACTTGAACTCAGGCCTTGACTGACTACATTCAGTTTTGGATGAGCCACAGCTGTCACTGAGGAATAAACATTCTACTGAGTTTCTTTTCTATGAAAACAAAAACTTGAGCAGTTTCCAAGAAAGTGAAGAAAGAAAGTACTTACACCACTGACATTTCCCTTTGTTAAGTTTTGGCTTACCACTGAACATATGTTTATCTTTAGCATTTTCCTAATTTCTAACAGACTTGCAGTTTTGGGACACTTTGACATATTGAAGATGCCACAGTAATTCAAGTTGTTCATTGTTAGTAAAACTAAGTCTGATAGATCTTGTATTCTTCTGCTGTTCAAATCTAATAGAAAACAAGAAGATTTGGCAGGTTGTTCTGCCTTTCTCCAGCAAGGCCTTAATGTGACACCCAACCTAAAACAAACAATGTTGACTCTTAAACAAAAACAGAAATTGCTGGAAAATCTCAGCAGGTCTGGTGGCACCTGTGGAGAGAAATCAGTTAATGTTTTGGGTCCTAATACCTTTCTTCAGAACTGATGGTAGCTAGGAAAAATGATGTTTTTTATGCAGAAGTATTTTATACTGGTGGGCAAGGGGGTAAGGAGTAAACAGTAGAGCCCCAAGAGAAAGAAGAACAGTTGGACAGACAAAGGAATGGATAATGGTCAGCCTAGGTGAATTAGTAGCTATTAATGCAGACTAATAGTGGCTTACAATAGGTTGTGTGTGTGTAGTAGAAGACCATGTGATAACAAGGCCTGCTGTATGAGGGTTGGGGTAAGGACATGGGAGAAGGTGCCATTGTTGAACTTGATATTGATTCCAGAAGACCAGAGAATTCTGAAGTGGAAAGTGAGGTGCTGCTCTTCCAGCCTGTGATGAGCTGCATTGAAGCATTGCAGCAAGCCTGAGACAGAGATGTAGGCCAGAGAACAGGGTGGTGTGTTGAAGTTGCAGGCAACTGAAAGGTCAGGGTCTTTTTTGCGGGCAGAACGTAGATGTTCTGCGAAGCAGTCAATCAGTCTACACTCTGTTTCCCCAGTGTAGTGAAGACCACATTGTGAGCAATGAGTGCAGTTGAGTAGATTGCTTTAACAGAAAGGTGTGTTTGGGCCCTTAGAGACTGAAGAGTGAGGAAGTAAACAGGAGGGTGTGACACCTTCTGCAGTTGCAGGGGAGGGTTTTGTTGGGATGTGTGAGGAGTGTGGTGTCGGAAGTGAAGGAGAAGTGGACTAGGGTGTACTGAAGGAATGGTCCTAGTGGAAGGCTGACAAGGAAAAGGAGGGGAATATTTGCTTGGTGGTGACATTCACTGGAGGTGGCACAAATGGCAGCTAATAATCCTTCAGATGTGGATGCTGGTGGGATGGTAAGGAGAAGGAAACCTTATCACTATTGTGGAAGGGATTAGAGGGGGTGAAGGCAGAAGTACGGAAGATGGGTTGGACTTGGTTGAGGACCCCGTCAACTATGGTGCTGGAGAATCCTTTGTTGAGGATAAATGTGGACATTTAGGAGGCCATCTTGTTGAATTTGGCATCGGAGGAGATGCAACAGAAAAAAAGGAACTGGGATAATTCAACAAATCCTTTAAAGGAAGCAGGGTGTGAGGATATATAGTCCTGATAGCTGTGGTAGTTGGTTGGCTTGGAGTGGATATTTGTGGCCAGCCTTTCCTCAGAAATGGAAACAGAAATGTCAAGGAATGAAAGGGAGGAGTCAGTGATGGATCAGGTGAAGGTAAGAGCAGGGTGGAAATTGGAAGCAAATTGATAAACTTTTCGAATTCTGGATGAGAGAGGGAAGCAGCATTGATGATATCATTAAATTGTGGTGGGGACTAGAATAGGAATGGATCAAGGAATATTCCACAAAATCCACAAAGAGACAGGCCCAACAGGGGCACATGTGAGCACCCATGGCCACCCTTTTGACCTGAAGAAAATGAGAGGAGTTAAAAGAGAAGTTGTTCAGAGTAAGAACGATCTCGGTCAGGCTGGGTGGTGGTAGTGGATGCGGATGGTTCAGGCCTTTGCTCCAGGACGACGTGGACTGCCCTGAGATCATCCTGGTGGGAATAGATGCGTAAAGGGATTGTATGTCCATGATAAAGAGGAGGCGGCTGGACCCCGCAAACTGGAAATTCGGAAACTGTAGTGTCAGAGAAATTGTAGATTAAAGTGGGAAGGGACTGGACAAGGGGAGACAAAAATCAAGTAGAGGTAGAAAGAAGTAATTTCCGTGTAGCAGGAGCAGACAGAAACAATGGGTCTGCCCAGGCAATCCTGTTTGTGGATTTTGGAGAGGAGGTAGAAGCGAGCTGAGAGGGGTTGAGAGACTATGAGGTTGAAGGCAGTGGGGTGATCGCCAGATGAAATGAGGTTGGTGGACCCAATGGTCTAATGTGCCATGGTGTGGTCATGGTCCAGGGAGGGATAGGAAGAGGTATCTGAGAGCTGGTGCTCAGCCTCTGCAATGTAGAGGGTGGTTTGGAGCCAACAACAGCACAATCCTTGTCAGCAGGCTTAATTTCAGAGTCAAAATTGGATCTGAGTACATGAGGTGCAGTCAGTTCAGGATGAAATGGGTGAGGGGTGGGATAGAAAAATTGAAGTGACCAATGTCACGTTGAATGTTCTCGATGAACAGGTCGAGTGCAAGTAGAAGACCAGAGGGAGTGGTCCAGGTGGAGGGAGAGTGTTGGAAGTGGGTGAAGGGGTTTGAGGGACAGGAAGATGATTCTTGTCCAAAGAAATTGGCACAGAGGCAATTGCGATGGATGAAGAGTTCGCTATCATATTGTGTCCAAAATTCATTAAGGTCCCACCATGGATGCAGAGGGGTAAAACTGAGGTTTTTTGCTGAGTAATGAACATTCAGCATCAGAGGGCAGAAGGTCAGAAGGAATAGTAAATAGCAAATCCTATGCCCTTAGACATTAATCTGTTAGTCAAGGGAAACATTCTTTCGGTCTGTCTATGCTCTTCATAATTTTACACATCTTTATCATATCCCTTCTCAAACTCCTCTGGTCTGAAAAAAAAACCCAGTCTGTTATAGAGTCATCAAGATATACAGCACGGAAACACACCCTTTTGTCCAACGTGTCCATGCCGATCAGATATCCTAACCTAATCTAGTCCCATGCTTGGCCCATATCCCTCTAAACCCTTACTATTCATATACCCATCTAGATACCTTTTAAATGCTAAAATTGTACCAGCTTCCTCTGGCAGCTCATTCCATAAATGTACCACCGTCTGTGTGAAAAAGTTGCCCCTTAGGTCCCTTTATATCTTTCCCCTCTCACCCAAAACTAATGTCCTCTAGTTCTGTACTCCCCCACTCCATGGAAAAGACTTTGTCTATTTATCCTATCCATGCTCCTCATGATTTTATAAACCTTTATAAGGTCACCTGTCAGTCACTGACAGTCCAGAAAAACAGCCACAGGCTATTCAGCCTCTCCCTATAGCTCAAATCCCCCAACCATTTGAATCTCTTTTCATAACTGAAACTCTCCAACCCAGGCTATATCCTTGTAAATATCTTCGGCACCCTCTCCAGTGCTAACACAGTTCTCCTATATGGATTCTGGAACTGCAGACAATGCTCGAGTTGTGGCCGATCTAACATTTATGCAGTTCCAGCATAACTTCCTGCTCTTAGACTCCATATGCCTTTTTACCCACTTTATCCACATGTCTTTATACCTTATGGGACTGGTGTGCATGGGCACCACTACTTCCCAGGTTCCTATCATTCATCATGCATCCCCTTCCTTGTGGCAAGCTCACCCCTAAGTCAGGGTTAAGGACACATAAAATTAGGGTTGTAAAACGTTGGCCTTTCCAACGACACTCATATCTCTAGAGTGAATAGTAAAAAGAATCAAACCTCAAGGGATGTCTGCCAGCAGAGTTGTCTATAAGGAACCCCATGCGACCTGATGACACTCTCACAGTGTATTTTTATTTAAGATGCAGTCTTTCATACACTCTCCACTTAATAATAACCAGACTGAGTCTGACTTTGTTGCTCTCGTGACAGACTGTGTCATTTGTAGCTTTAGTCCTGTTTGCATGTATAACTACATTGAAAAAGTCCCTACCATGTCACTGTCATGCATGCACTGAGTAACTGGAAAGTCCCTGCTGCAGCTCCTGGGGCGGGGCATCAGCCGTGACGTCGGCGGCGCGGTGACGTCACGCGCTGGGGACTTTTCGCACCCCTCCCCCCTCCCCACCGCGGGCCGGGATGTTGGAGACTGGAGACGGCGGAACTTGTGTCGGAGTGGACGGCTCGGTCAACAGCGCAGCGTCTCGTCGGGGCCTCCTCGTTTCCCTGTAATCTCACCTCCCCCACCCTCCCTCAGTCATCGGATCCAGCCATGGCCGGCGTCGCGGCTTCGAGCGGTCACCGAGCCAAAGCACAGGCCAGTAGGCCTCTCGCTGTCCCCGAGGCGGCCGGCCCCGCTGCTCCCTGGTGGAAAGCGGACGCCGGCGGCCCGGGGGAAATCAGCGACGAGTTCGCGGTGTGCAGCGACAAGAAGGATTATCTGGAGGGCAGCACCGCCTCCATCCAGGAGCTTTTCAAAGTGGTCCTGGTCATCTCGGTACCCCTGATGGTTCGTTACGCGGCGGCGTCTCCTGGCCCCCAGCAAGTCTGGGTGCAGCTGAAGGGGAGACGGGAACATGTGAAGAAAGCCAAGGTACGTCTTGGGGGAGGACTGGAGTGGGCCTAAAGGCCAACACCCCCCCCCATCTCTGGGTCTGTCTATACCGGGGGAGGAGCAGGCCCGGAAACATGTCAGGTTCAGGCAGGAGTTGTGAAAGCTTTGAAAGTAAACAGTGCAGAGAATGAGCTCTTTCTCTGTATTTTTTCGGTCGTCGTGCAGTGACCGTATTGAGCAGGAAATTTAGACTGGTGTTTCCCCGGACTTGGAGATATTGCTTATTGGGGACTTTTGGGTTAGGGGTTACTTTTGGGAGTGAAGGACCCTTAACGGTTGAATCATTTAATTGTGGGTGCTCCGCTTACTTTAAGAATGCAATAATCGTGTCCAGTGGGGTGAATTCTATGTTAACTTCGATTTACTCCAGAACATTTAATTTGTGTGTCTACACGGTAAAATTCCGGCATTGTTGATAATAGTGTTTTTGTGGATGTGAGCATGAATGCAAACTCTGTAACGAGTTTCTTTGCCTTTATTCCCAACCTGAAGATTTTAAGTTCTGGTGCAGTTTTTTACCCATCACAGAAGCATAGAAAATGTTGTAACTGATTACTATTTTGCTGAATTTCAACCTAACTCATTACCGATGGTAACTAAATTGAACCGTGGGAAAAAAAGTCCTAAATCTCCCGATGTGAAATGTTGAATGCCTTTCAAATCTATTCTATGGAGTTGTCTTTGGATTACTTGATCGTGACAGAAAAATCCCATGGTTGCAACATTTGAAAGCCAAGATCATATATCTTCATTTGGAGAATAATTTGTCTAGTAGCCAAAAGGAAGTAGGCAGAACATATTTTGTCTTAGCCAACCATTTAGTGTAAATCTAAATTTGGTTGGGCTGGGTATCTGAAATTGCAAAATAAGTATTTCTGCTGAATTGTCATGCTGGTGTTGACATGTAATTTGCATCGCGGTTACCTCAGTACTATGCATATTTTCAAATTTGATTGACCATATGCATAATGTGAAATAGCTTTATAAATGTAAGTATTTTGAGAGACCACTATCAAGAACAGTGACATTTATTAATATTTATTAATTTGCCTTTGCTATAAGGGAGTAAATGTCAATTTGCAGAAAATAAAATCTACATCTAAATTGGAAATTTTATCAGTACAAATTAAAATTACATACAAAGTATATTTGGCTCAATATTTTAGAGTCAAAATGTGGTGCTGGAAAAGCTCAACAGGTCAGGCAGCATCTGAGGAATAGGAGAATTGATGTTTCGGGCATAAGTCCTTCATTAGGAATATGGAGGGGGTGTGGGGGAAGGAGTCTGAGAGATAATCAGGAGGGGTTGGGGCTGGGGCAAAGGTAGCTTGAGAGGCAATAGGTAAATGCAGGTGGGAGAGGGGGTGATTGTGATAGTTTGGAACAGATAGGTGGGAATGAAAACAATTCAAGTGGGCGGTGCTGAGTTGGAGGGTGGGGAGGGGGCGCGAAGATGAGGAAACTAGTGAAGCCGATGTTGATGTTGTGCGGTTGGAGGGTCCCAAGGTGGAGGTACTGCAATTTCCCCTCCCACATGGTCAGCAATGACTTCCAGCACATCTCATCCACTTCCTGTCCCCCTGCCCTTCAACCCCACCCATCCAACCGCAGTGAGGATCGAACCCCCTTGGTTCTCACCTTCCACTCCGCCAATCTCTGGATACAACACATCATCCTCTGCTATTTCCACCACCTACAGTCAGATCCCACCACCAGAGATATATTTCCCTCCACACTCCTTTTAGGATTCTGCAGAGAACATTCCCTCCACAACTCCTTCATTAGGTTCATGATTCCTACCAATCCACTCTCCACTCTCGGCACCTTCCCTTGTAAAACCTGCACCCACGCCTCCCCCCTTACTTCTATCCAAGGCCTCAAAGATCATACCACATCCGGCAGAGGTTTTCCTGCACATCCAAACGTCACATCGACTGTGTCTGTTGCTCTTGATGTTATGTCCTTGACATTGCGGAGATAGGACGTCAACTCACCGAACATTTCAGAGAACATCTCTGGGACGCATGCACACAAACAGCCCCATCGCCCCTCAGCCTCCAATGCTCCAGGGAAAACAGCCCCAGCCTGTTCAGCCTCTCCCTATAGCTTAAATCCTCCAACCCAGGCAACATCCTTGTAAATCCTTTCTGAACCCTTTCAAGTTTCACAACATCTTTCCGATAGGAAGGAGACCAGAATTGCATGCAAAATTCCAACAGTGGCCTAACCAATGTCCTGTACAGCCGCAACATGACCTCCCAACTCCTGGACTCAATATTCTGATCAATAAAGGAAAGCATACCAAATGCCGCCTTCACTATCCTATCTACCTGCGACTGCACTTTCAAGGAGCTATGAACTTGCACTCAGTGCTCCCCTGGTTCTTGCAATGAATTGGAAAATTGCAGAGACTTTATTCACGATTGCCATTCTTCCCTCACTGTCACCTTTTTCTGCTAAGAAAGGGGAGAGAAAAAGATGAAAGTGAGGGAAGGATGGAAATTTCAAATCCTCTTCAGCTGCAGGTGAGATGGTAGAGGACGGGAGGACTGTGAATGCTGTCATGTCATTTTAAAAAAGGAAGGAAGGGATAGACCAGGAAATCGCTGGCTGCTTAGTCCAACCTGAATGGTTATAAGATTAAATTATATGCTGTCCCTCAGAATTTTAATATCTGCAGTTGATGAGCCATTGGGGTTTGCCAGTATGCCCTTCATAAAAGAAGGCCATGTTTGATAAATTTGATCAGATTTGGGTGGTTATCCAGAAGCGTTGATAAGGGTAATGAATTTGATATAGTCTGCATGAATTTTAGCAAGGCTTCACATTAGTTTTCTTATGGCAGACTGGTCGAGAAAATCTTGATCATAGCCCTGACTTTCAAGTCTAAATCATTAAAATGCATGTCAAAACTGCAAAGACCCCAGCATAGCCCCCCAACAAGGAATTCCAAGGAGAAAACACTTTCAGTCATGGAAAATTTTTGGTTCACCGTGCCTCTTTGCCTTAGATCTTATACTTTATTAACAAAAACATAAAATACGAGAGCAGGGAGGTTGTACTGGAATTGTATAAAAAAGCAGGTTATACCAGATGGTGCAGAGGAGACTTACCAGGATAGTGCCTAGACTGGAAGGTCTGAGTCATGAGGAAAGATTGGAAAGACTGGAGTTATTTTCCTTGGAATACTGAAGCTTGAGAATGGACCTGATAAAGGTGTGCACAATTGAAGGGCATGAGTAGAGTGAATAGGAAGACACTTTTCCATTACTGGAGGGATCAATAATCCAGGGACATCGTATATTTAAGGAAAGAGGTAGAAGACTTAAGAGGGATGTTTGGGAGAAAGTTTCACATCCAGAAAGTGATAGTAGTCTGCAAGGTTATGGTCTGTAGACTGGAAAATGGGATCAATGTCGTCAATGTCTATTGAGTGGTGTGGATGTCACTGGCATCTTTTACTCTACATATCTGGGTCTTATTCAATGGTTGTAGGCTCAAGCAGTCTTCTCCTAATTTGTTTGTTCACACATTTACTGTCTTTCTCCTCACAGATGTTACCTGATCTATGTTTTTCCTGCTGTTTTTGTTCTTCAGAATTATTTTCTGAATTGGTCAGCAGAATCAGCAAGGATCATTCCATTAATTCCATACAATTGGTTCAAAGTCTTCTCTGCACTTAATTGATTTTTGCACAGCCCACCTCAATGCCATTAAAGTTTTGAAAACAAGTCATAGTATTATTTAATTGTGTATTATTCATTAACAGCTAACTGCTTAATATTTTCTTTTACATTTTGCAGGAATATATCAAGGGAATTTGTAATCCAGAATTTCGTCAGATTGAGTGTTATCCAAAGGAGATGCATTGCATTTTTGCAGGAGCTAAAGGCTTGTTTCTCAAGTGTCTTATACAAGATACCTGTGCTGATATCTCTATGGCAAGTGCTGGAGTAATTAGCATCATAGGAGGTACAGAAGCAGTGATTATGGCAAAAACCCGAATACAGCAGTTTGTGCAGCTGTTCAAAGATAACCAAAGCATACCTAACAAAAGAGAATCTTCAATTAAAAGAAACTTTAAGCGCATTATAGAATTAAATGCTGATAAATATTCAATGGATTTGCTACTCTTGCCTAGCGCTGTAAAGGAGGAACTTGTGAATCTTGCTGAAGATGCACTGTGTCATGAAGAATCTATAGATCTGACTTTAGAACTTGATGGTAATTCCCAAATTGTTAATCATGATACTTTTAACTCTTCCTCTGAAGGAAAATCTAAAGATCTGCCCTACTTTGAAGAAGCTAGAAGACAGGCTGGCACGCCTGTATCTGAACTTGCTCAGCAAATGGACACTATGCTTACACAAGTAAGTCAAAAATCATTTGTTCCAGAAATAGAACAACCATCTTGTGAGGCGGCATCAGTAGGAAAGGAGAGACTGTCATGCAAAAGAAGATCATCTAACAGCGAGGACAGACATACAAAGCGCCAGTTTTCGGGAGACATTGAGTTTGCAACAAATACCACAACTAAAGTGCTTTGTACTAACGTGGTCACTGATGAGCCCCCTGCATGCAATGTTCCCTTAATTGGACAGCAGGATAATCAAATTGAAGAGGACTCAACAGTTACTACCCCAGAAATGGAGTTCAACATGCTTGTAGAATTTTTTAGAACAATGGGTTATTCCAATGATGTAATAAAAAGAGTTATTGGTGAAATGGGGCAGAATGAAGAACCTATGTTATTGCTTAAAAGAATTGTTGAAGAAAGTAAACACATAGAGGATGAACAAACCACTTGCGTACAACAGGCTGCTGGTTCAAGTAGCCTTTGTGTAAGTTCAATACAAGAAACAAATAAAAATCCACAAGTAGACACACCTGAAACTTGTACTGTAAGAACTGTTCAAGTTGAAGAAAGAAGAGCAAAATCGGTACCCAGTTCGTCACAAGATCAATGGAAAAATGAGAGACTTGAAAAACGCAGTCAGCCTGTAGATGAAATGTTTGTCATTGCCCAGGATAACAAAGATGAAGTCTTAATAAAGCCTCCTGCAGCCAAGTTAATTAACGACACTGCGAATTTTTACTCAGCGAAGCATTTCATCCATGCCTTAGTTAATGAGAGGAAATTGTTAAATGAAAGTGATATTGTAGCAAGAGGCAGCTCTGAACAGCCACTATTGCCAGTGTTTTCCAATCGTCAAGTGAGTGCTTCAGTGACTGGATTTCAACGATTCCATGATTTACTGAAAAGCCCTTACAAACTAAACCTAACAAGTGATCCTGGGAAACCAAATTTGAAGCACATTATAATTGATGGAAGTAACGTTGCAATGGCGTGAGTATTGTTAAATTGCCTTCCAATTTGTGCATTATGCAGCATTTGGCAAGATTTTAGACAGCTGTTTATCCAAGTTATGGAACATTGCTTTGAATAATATTGTGGCATTTAATCATTCTACTACATTATTTATTGAATTCCACATTGCTAGCGATATACTCACCAGAGGCCGGTGGGTTCCATGTTAATACTAAACATTCCATGGCACTATTCAAAGAAGTGCAGTGTGTTCTTTTGGCCAAATGGCTCCCATAAGCAAGCTACATTTAAATTATGATTTTCCCTGTTACTTGAGAAATTGTGTGCTGACAAGAAAAAGTTCCACATTTCTGAAAGGAGCTTCTGATCAGAAATGCAAAGGATATACATATATTTTGCCTAATCTCATAGCGTAGGACAGTCGAGGAAGGCGAACTATGCCCTCATTTTCACAGCAAGTAATTGTCAAGTTCTGAAATTTAAAGGACCTCCAGAATCACAGGCAATCTTTTTGACAGCTGCTGTGAAATGTTAAATTCATAAGATAAACATGAGGTTAAGTTGCAAGGGGTCCAGCTATGCGGTAAATTGTTTAGTGTAGGTCAGAGTAGATGGCAGATCATCTGGTCTGGAGTAGGGGAAAAGTGGTGCTTGGGTCAGGTAAGCTCTGCTTCCAGGTGTGGTGTCAGATCCCATGTCAGAATGGATGGCAGGTAATGAGATGGTTTCGTGTGTATTTAATAGTTAGTTAGAGTTAATTGTCCAACTTTCCCTGAGTACCTATTTGCTTGACTGCTGTGGAACCCTCCACATTTTCCCATTAAATGGATACTTTTGGTGGTGTCTTTGGCTTGAAGGAAATAGCCCACATGTTTTTCAATTTCCGAGACAGTTCCTTTAGCGTCTCCTGCAATGGGATTCTGCAGTGTCTCAATGCGCGACTCCCATCTGTCTTTCAGGCTGCTGGTTCAAGTAGCTTTTGTGTAAGTTCAATACAAGAATCAAATAAAAATCCACAAGTAGACACACCTGAAGCTTGTACCGTAAGAACTATTCAATTTGAAGAAAGAAAAGCAAAATCGGTACCCAGTTCTTCTGGGGCCTCCTGGTAGCTGATCAAAAACAGCAATACTGCACCTGCAGGCAAGGTGACTTTAGTTCCATAAGTGGTGTGATGTCAAAGTGCAAAGTAAAAATTAAGCCAAAAAATAGAGGACGCTTGTAGTGCAACTACTGATTACTAAATCATTGATCTCTTAATATGTCCTAATTATCATTTGAAATATGATGTGTGAGGGATAAGAAATAGATTTTAATATGGAAAAAATGTACAGCCAATTGTCATAGAATACGTGGCAGCTTGCATACTTGTGCGATAGCACTTTTTGATTCACTGTTTGTTTTTGATGACATGGGATGTTTTTATTGTTTAAAAGTATTTGCTGTCTGAAAAGTCATTGGGGGAGAAAATGCAAGGAACCTCTGATCAATTTAATAATTTGTGAATTAAGTTTTTCTTGTTTGTATAAATGTTAGATGGACAGTCTATCTTTCTTTCTCACTGTCATAAAATTAATGAGTTGAGTCTCCTGACATAAAATGGATTGCGGATCTAGTATGATGATTCCTGATGAAGGGCTTATGCCCGAAACGTCGAATTTCCTATTCCTTGGATGCTGCCTGACCTGCTGTGCTTTAGCCAGCAACACATTTTCAGCTGTGATCTCCAGCATCTGCAGACCTCATTTTTTACCTGATGATACAGATACAACTGAACAAGTGCAGATGAATCACGGTGCCATATTTGCATTGGGCAAATTCATTTTGTGACAGACAAGAGTTTTCTTGAGATTTTTAGAAAAATTGTCCTTTGGCAGTTCCCTCTTTGATCTTTCATTGATTTTCATTCTTAATTATTTAAAGATTGGTTTGTAAAGCAATTTTAGAATCATGTCAAATCTCTTTTCATTACTTGTTCTGTCATGCTTTAGAATTAGAGTATAAAAGGCTTTGTCCTAGGATACCTTCTTGGAAGCTGTGGCGTATTGGTTGTCATTGCAGTCCCTCCTTGAGCCATTTGGGGAGTGTTAATTTTTATTTGAACAAGAATAAGGCTGCATTACTTGCCATGCCAACCAATTTAACTCTCTGATCTGTATCTTCAATCCATCCTTTTTGCCTTTGTTCCATACCCTTTATTTGCCTTCCCCAGCAAATATCAAATCTCAGTTTTGACATTTTACAACTGACCATTTTCGTTTTGGACTGGCAAGCAGGGAGTGGGGGGTAACCTCATGTTGAAAACCTCACTTTAGTTGAAAGAGAATAAACCTGGTGGAATTTCTTTCCAGATAAAGTCCCTTTTCACCTGTATCTCTCCACCTGCTCCCTCTATATACACCCATTTTGCATTAATTTTCCCCACAGAGGAAAAGCAATTATTCATTAATTAGCACAGAATAGTTTGTGATCTGAGATGTACTTCCTAGGATGCTAGCTTGGTTATGTGTTCTGCTGATGATTGACTGTTTGTATCTGAACTTTTGAAAGTGCTTCTGATATGCCCTTGACACACTGTTCCTGTTATTGGATTAGGAAGCATTGCTAGCTTGTCACCCTAGCCAACGTAGGTCTCTGATTTATGACCGTTAACTTAAGCTTGTGCTTATGGGAATCCCATACATGATAATTTTAAAAACTCAACTCAACAAATGAACATTTCTAATATTTACAAACATCTGCCATTGTCCTGCATTTTGTTCTGACTTGAATATAATTAGACTTGCAGACACACTCCAGAAAACAACCCATTTACAACTGTACAGACAATGAGTTGATGATTGTGCTGACTTCAGTAAACAAACACATCTGACTTGGATGCACTCTAATCACCCTCAATTTCCCATATGAGCAGATCAACACCAATTTGGAACCCATTACAAATGAATTTTTAAACAATTCAGCCAACATGAAACAACAGTGGAATGTGCTAGAAATACTTAGGAACAAAGACACTTTTCAGCCCCAAGAATTTTCTCCACCATTTAGATTGTGACTTCCTCACTTCCTCTAACACCATTGCTCCATGTTTTTTGAAACCCCTTGATCCCCTACTAAAAATACTTTGACTTTTGTTTTGATCTGACATCTTTGTGCTTTGACACAGGAGAGCTCCACTCTTCAACTATTTTTTTTAATTTAATGTATTAGTTCTTGATTAGACTACCCTTATCTTCTTTTAAGTTTTAGTTAATGCACCCTGGACATGTAATGTACTCCTTGTAAGCCCTGGGGTGAATTTGAAAGAACAGGCAGCAAGGTTAATTTGCAGCACTTTCTTTTACGTGATTTGAGTTTTATCAACTTTCTTTCCCTAAACCCTCCCCTAATATTCTTAGCCATGTGTGATGTCTTTTTGTTAATTATTATTTATAGAACAGCTTGTGGCTATTCTCTCTACACCAGGAATCAGTTAACTCACCATTTTATAGAAAATAATGCTATTGGACATCATGAAGGCCACAACAGACCTTGAGTTACAGAGTTCACCAGATGATAGCCCTCTAGTTTTTTCCAGCTTTACAGAAAGATTTTTCTCCACAGTAGCTGAAGTGCATGAATTTCGCTTTCACCTTTGCAGCTGACTTGCATCAACTCCATCCCAGATAGTGGGTCTCATACCAAAATCTTTCCTGACCAGTATAGAGAAGCACAAACAGGTTGTCATCAAACAAATTAGCTATATATGAGACTTCAACATTTTCTGTCGAATAAGATGTCATGCGTGTAAGTTTAGAGATTTGAAGTGTTTGTTACTACTTATTTAAATGCTTTGCAAATTGATCTTTTATCAATTCCTAGCATTGTTAACTTGCCACAATCTCAAGAAATTGATACCAGTCACCTAAGTTCACTGTATTGACTTAGTCTTGCACAATTTATAGAATTCAAAATCACCTTTTGTAATGCTTTTTAACAATTTTGAACTGATATTATCATTAATTTTAGACTAACGTTTTGGTGTTTGACTTGATTCCCGAGATTCATTCTTGGTGTTTGTTCTGAGCACTCTTTTTATGATGGCATATGATTTGTTTAAGGTTTAAAAAGTCATAGAGATGTATTGCACGGAAACAAACCCTTCGATCCAACTCGTCCATGCCGACCAGATATCCTAACCTAATCTAGTCCCATTTGCCAGCACTTGGCCCATATCCCTCTAAACCCTTCCCCTTCATGTACCCATCCCGATGCCTCTTAAGTGCTGTAATTGTACCAGCCTCCACCACTTCCTCTGTTTACTCATTCCATACATGCATCACGCTCTGTGTGACAAAAGTTGCCCCTTGGATCCCTCTTATATCTTCTCACGCTAAACCTATGCCCTCTAGTTCTGGACTCCCCCACCCAGGGGAAAGATCTAGTCTATTAACCCTCTCCATGCCCCTCATGATGTTATAAATCTCTATAAGGTCACCACTTAGCTTCTGACGCTCCAGGGAAAACAGCCCCAGCCTACTCAGCATCTCTATAGCTCAAATCCTCCAACCCTGGCAACATCCTTGTGAATCTTTTCTGAACCATTTCAAGTTTCACAACATCCTTCCGATAGGAAAGTGACCAGAATTACACACACTATTTCATTGCAGTCCTTCTGATTTTGTTAATCTGCCTGTTAAGATGTATTTAAATTATTTGAAAATTTTTGTCATACATTTTTAGATTAGATTATTAAATTATAATATCCGACCTATTTGAACTTACTATAAATATTTAAAATTTTAAACATTTCCACGATGGAATCGCGAGTTTTTAGTACATAAGAGGAAATTGGAAGAACCAGTGTAAATTTACTTTTGAAATTCCCAGAAAATATTGGAATCTTGTTCATTTTTCTTAAGAGCTGCATGAGTTCTTCAGTTCCTTTTCTTGGTAAATCCCAATTCCATTGACATTCTTAAGAGCATCTAATCATGTTACTTTCATTCTCTCCACTTATCATTTAATTTATACTTTATCCCATTTGCTATGAATGTTATTTAAGTTTCTGTTGCCTGTGAAAATTAAAACCGATCAATGGAGCCATAATTTACATTGTCAGCTAAAGTCAAGAACTTTAAAAAAAAGTTAACTGGCAACTTGAAATTAGGTGCATTGTTTTGAGAGAGATGAAATATTGAAAAGTAAGTATAACATCTGCAAGCATGATGATTTTAAGGAAAAAATGAATCTCGCTAAAGCCAATACTTACTAAGTAAATTGAACATGTGCAAGTGACATTTGCTATGTAGATTGAAATCGTGATTTTTTTTCGTTACAGGTTTAAATATCTCCTGGCTTTCAACTATTTCAATTTTCAGACGTAGTAATTCCATATTCTTTTATTTTGTGCTATGCCACATTTGGTTTCCTGTTAAACTGCTTAATTCAACATTTTAACAACATTAGTGTGTTTGTGGAAAAATGCCAACTAAGGATAATTAGAAACTTGGAATATCCTGTTTTCCTACTTGCTATTTCTCACTTGTTCTGGAGTAGAGTGGTGCTGCCTGAACTGCTGTGCTTTTCCAGCACCACTCTCCTCCAGAATCTGGTTTCCAGCATCTGCAGTCATTGTTTTTACCTATTTCTCACTTGTTGCAAAAAGAAGCTGTCATTTAATTTTCAACTATTTCAGACAAGACCAAAATCAATCATTTATTTCATAAACAACATTTGTTTATCAACTACTCAAAATTCAATTCATTTCTATAATTTTGCAGGTCATGGTCTGTGTAGCTGTCTAGTTGTTTTGCCTGAGTCAGGTTTGCGATTTTCAGTTTCTCAAAATCCTAAACCAAAAGGATTCTCCATTACCCAACTAAAACTACATTGAGTCTCAACTGAGGTATGAGCCTACCTTTTAAACAAATTCTACCAAATATTTTGATGACCTCAACATGACTAACATTTTTTACACTCCACTCTGCATAATTGTGAAGAAGTGGCGTTGGTGTATTGATCCACAGTATAAGTTCATACATAGAGGTAGTATTCATAGTAATAAAAGCTGATAGTCATGTCAGTCTGAATCATAACTCGATTCTTTGTGTCACGTAGTTGTGTAGTGCAGGTATAAACTATTTGGTATTCTGTGGAATGAGTCAGTGGGTCACCATTGGTATTTTGGTTAGGGAATTCCCGTATTACCACATTACTGTGAAACAGTGATATTTATGGTAATCTTTGGTATTCTGTACTTTCCTTCCCTCCCCACAATTAGATGAGACAACTTTTGACAATTGCTTCCGTAGGTTGTAATTATGAGAAATGTTTTTAAAACCTTTATTTGGCTTTGCAAGTTTTCCTATTACACTCACCTGTTGAAATTCTAACACTGAGTTTCTGGGGAACTGATTTTTGTTGTTTTATAAAGGAAGAGAGTTCTGATTTGCAATGCTGGAAATAATATTACCTTTTATTTACATCACCCTTGTGTGGTTCTTCCATAAAAGCTGCAATTTTAAACTATGGGTAATGAACACAATTGTGTAGTTTTGACCTAAGGAAATGTAATCTATCCATGCTGAATAAATGGAGATTACCTTAAAAGTGGTGATTGATACGTACTTGAGGAATTTCCACAAATGTGTTTATTTAGCCCTACAGTTTGTCTAATATATTATAAAAGAGCCTCTGAACTCTGGATATATACCTTGCAAATGCAAGCTTTCCTTGTTCACAAACATTATCTCCTATATCTGGGGCAATAGAAAGCATCAATGTATCACATCCATTTTGAGGACGCAGTTTGTGAATAGGTCATTGGACCAATCCGTGCTTTCTGGGGTGGAAAAATGATTCAATACAATTTATGGATTGTATGATATTTTTGATGTTCAAAATAACATTTTAATGAAAATATAGCTCTTATATTTCAAAGTAAATTAGTTGTTTTGTTTAAAAGTTCTCATTACATCTTTGGTATATTCTATGTCTTTCTTGATAGCATGGGATTTTGAATGCTAAATGTTTTGAGGCCAATCTTGCAGTCTGCCAGTGGATTAAGCAGTTTCCCAAGAGTACAGTAGCATTTAAATCAACAAATTGTACAGTGCTTCTACCTGACTCCTGTAGGACATTTGCTTATCAAAATTATTTGATATCAAGCACAAGGGCAGCTTTCACAAGCTTAATTCACATATAACTTATGCTGTGTCCTGCCTCAAGTTCTGTTCATTTATTAAAACGTTCAAAGTTTGAAAGCTAGTGAAACCTTGACCGGGAATTGCAGTCCCATGACATCGGATTTAATGTTTGGATTTACCTCACTACAAGTGAACTATGAGATGAATAATACTCCCAAATGTGTAAAACTTGGCCCCAACTTTCCTCAACAATGCTGCTTGATGCATGTTTTCTTCATTCCTTTACTGCTAATGAGTACCATGGTTCCACCAGTGAGACATATGCCACATATTCTTTATGCTTCTCTATCTCAAACCTACAACACAAGTGCTGCTGAAATTAATGACCTCCACTATAATGAATCCAAGAGAAATGAAATTGCTGTATTGTTTCAGTGAGGTTCAGGGCTAAAAGGGTGAGTTACTCTACTTACTTAGGTGCATGGTCACTGGATAGTTGAAGCAGGACTGGTTTGCTGCAATAATTCGAAGGTTGCAGGATTCTAACTTGGAGGTTTTGAAAGGTGGAGGAACAGTTATTTGTTCATGGAGAAACTAGCATCATTGGCGTTGCACAAATTATTGTACGCATCTACTTGCATTTGAGAAGATGATAGTTATAAAGTGTTAGATTGTGGAGGAGGAAGTTGCTTATAGGTTATTGGAAAGATACTGAGTTGGATTTGTGGAGTTCTTCATTTTAGGTGTAGTCTTGTTCCTTGATTTATCTCTCAAAATATACTTTGCCACATAATTTGGTTTACCATTCTACTAGCTAGTCTTTTATCGTTTTCTCGGAGAAAGTGAGGACTGGAGATCAGATTTGAGTGTGTGGTGCTGGAAAAACACAGTATCAGAGGAACAGGAGAATCGGCGTTTCAGGCATAAGCCCATCAGTCATTCCTTTCGACTTTTACTGGTCTCTGCACTATTTGACAATTCTCAAATTTTTGTTTGCTCATCAGATTTCAAAATGTATTCCTTATTCTCAAATTTGTATCTAAAATAACTGTACCCAGCTCAGATTGCTTTCTAATGCCACTTTTTACTCCTCTCTTCCACATAGTAATGCCCATTTAACGTTTTACTGTGCACCAACAAACCTTCCATTCATGCTGTTATAAATATGCAATCTGAGAGGAAGTGTGACAATGTGAATAAGATGGTGATGGTTGGACAGTGAGCAAAAATCTTAATGGTTTTCAGATGTCATTCTATATGCTGTACTCTGCTTCTGTTGTATTGACTTTAATTGGTCTTGTCTTCAAACGAAAACTTGACTGAAGGCGATGTCCAACACATCTCTGGCTGTTTTTGATAAGCCTATATGTTTCAAACTGGTTGTGAATTTTGAGTCAAGTTATTGCAATGACTGCGGGAATTCTAAGCCATTTTGATGCCTTTAGGTAGGATATCTTGGTTGCTTTCTAGTCAAAAATTTAGATAAAACACCAATATCAAAATTGCTAACTTGCAACATTATGGGTCAAATATGATCTACAAGGTTCAGAGCAACCAGATGTGATGAAATAAAGTAGGCTTTATTGAGCAGGATGTTAGCTATTCTCAGCAAAATGGCACTGCAAACAGCAAAGATATTCTCTTTTACGCCTATTCACACCCCTCCTCATCCACCCACCCTGTGGACATTGCAGTGCTGTTTGTTTCTTTGAAATGATATCTTGTGTGAAAGAGCGGTGAGACCATTGAAGCAATGGTGAAACTGTGTCAATAGTGACTCGTGTTCTCAGTCTTAATCCCCAATTTCAAGAGTCTAAATTAGGCAATTGTCTGAATTGACCCTTTCTTTGCTCAAGGATCGCCTTGTCACCCCACATGTATAGCCAGCGTCTTGCAGACAGAGACAAATATCTATCTCTTCCCTCAGTCTTCCTGAGGTTACATAACAGATATTAGTAAAGTACACTTGTGAAAATCACAAAGGAAAGTAAACTAACGCAAGATAACTTCATGAAGATTTGATACCTTTATGCAATAGATGGAGTTTGGTTAGCTCATTTGCCTGAATGGCCAGTTTGTGATGCAGTGTGTTATCAACAGCATTGATTCAATGGCTGCACAAATGAAGGTTAAAGACTTCTCAACCTCTCCCTTCGCTTGAGGTGTGATAACTTCCAGTTAAATCACCACCAGTTTTATCTTTCTAGTGAGAGTATAGTCCTATGGTCTGGTATACTATGACAATTTTTACCTTACCTTGATCTACTAACCATATCTATTGTAAAGTATTAGTGACCCTAACTTGAGTTTAAATGCATGGTTCCCATCCAGCAAGAATGTTACAGTCAGTAAGCTACATTAAGATAAAACTGCACACCAGAAATTTGTTTATATCTTTAAAACCAAATGAGTGACCTTGAATTGAACATGCTGTAGTTAAGACTGATACAGCTACTTAGTCATTAGCTTATCAAGAAGAGTAGTTTCTCACATGTGGAGAATTGTTCTTGAGTTGTTTTGACAGTTTTATTGTCTCACTCAATAGGCAGGAAATCAGACTAAACTATTGGAGGGCCATTGTGGCACAGTGGTAGTATCCTTACCTCTAGGCTGTGGAGGCCTGGCTTCAAGCATCACCTGATGCAAAAGTGTCTCATAACATCTCTGAGCAAGTTGATTAGAAAACAAATCTGCCTAGACTATTTTAAAGGTTCAGGTAAAATCCTAAAAAAACAGTTCAAGTCAATATTGAATCCTTGAAACCAAAAAAGAGAAAATGCTGGAAAATCTCAGCAAGTCTGGCAGCATATGGAAGGAGAGAAAAGAGCTGATGTTTCACGTCTAACTGACAAAGGGTCAGTTAGACTCGAAACATCAACTCTTTTCTCTCCTTACACGTGCTGCCAGACTTGCTGAGATTTTCCAGCATTTTCTCTTCTTTGGTTTCAGATTCCAGCATCTGCAGTAATTTGCTTTTATTGAATCCTTGAGATTAGTAATATTATCAAATCATATGTTGTTAATTTTACAGAGATTCAAAATCATAGCAGATTAATAGTTACCAGGCTTGTACTTCTCTTCCTCCTTGCATTGACCACATCTATGTCTGACTCCATAATTTAGAAAATTATAAGATGAACAAATTTTGGCCAAAGCTTGGTCATCTCCCTTCTAAAAATGAAGAATTGCGGTGCTGGAAATCTGAGAGAAAACCAGAAGTTGTTAGAGAAGCTCTGCAGGTTGGGCAGCATTTGTTGAGAAAAAGCAATAGATGTTTGGGTCCAGTGATCTTTCTGCAGAGCTTCAAAAGTTGACTCTATTTTCTCTCCACAAATGGTGCCAGACTTGCTGAGTTTCTCCAGCAATTTCTGCTTTTGTTTCATCTCCCTTTTGTTTCTCATCAGCAAAGGCAGCATGCCATCTGGACCTGTGACCTATCTATCTGGAGTTCTGTCTTTTTTTTTAAAAAAAAGAAAAATCCAGAAACCATTCCCTTTTTATTTGTTCCATGTCTTCTGATGCACTATTACATTTCCACTATCATTTGTTAAAACACAAGAGGAATATGTATTTGATGTGTTACAAAGCTGGTCCCGTTTTTCTAAAAGATGTTTCTTTTCTGAATGATACTGTGTTCTTGGTTTTTCTCAGAGGGCAATAAACGCTCCCAGCTGCAATTAAATTGGTTTGGTACAGAGATTAAAGGGTATTGAGAGGCCTTTTTTTTGTGTAAACACACGAGACTTCAGGCCAAAGTGGTCATGTTTAAGAAGTGACCTGTATAATGAAAGGGCAGTGATCAACTGTAGCTGAGCAGTTCAATCCAGAACAACCTAGAAGTTTTGACCCCCACCCCCATGCATTTCTTTTTGTATCTCTATGCATGCACCTCTAGACTGCATCCTTTTTCCTGATTAAAAGTAAGACCATTTATGATGCATCGCGTTTTATCACCACTTTATTGTTCTTTTTTTCTGATCACGTCATTTACAATAGCTCGATGATTTTACCTTTTCCAGCTCTGTACCACTTATTCTCTGACTCCTTTTACATTTTTCACTCTTTGGTGCCTATCTGTCATTGCTGTTTCTTAGTTTTCATATTTAGTTCAGTTATGTATCCAATTTTGTTTTCTAAGACAAAATGGTTGTCATTTTATGTAATTTATGTAAGAAAATTCAAAAAATTAGAACAAAAGAAGTAAAATTGGAAAAACTAAGCTTGTTCAGAAGTTTGGTTAGATCATATTTAGATTGCGGCCTGCTCTCCATATTGCTGAGAGGACAAAGACTAGAGGCACTGAAGAGGATGCTGAAAGGATTTAGTAAGAAGGACGATATTAGAAACTGGCAGAAAACACCACACATGCTTGGCATCTCTCAACAAATAAAAGACTGAAAAGCAACCATATTCATCTCTTTAAAATTCTCAAGTTTGAAAATAATATTTGCACAGAAGGTATTTCCACTAATGGGGAATCCAAATTTAGGAGTCAGCAATATGAGAACCCCAAATAAATTCAATAAGGAATTCAAGAGACATCTCTTTAGCTGAGATTAGTTAGAATGGGGAACTGTCTACCACACAGTAGTTAATGCAGATAGCAAAAAAATGCAGTTCAGGGCTCAAGGTAAATGGGATTATAGGAGAGATAGTTATGGTTAAATGGAGAATCTCCAGATATTTCTCCTATGCATCAATTAGGGTTGATTTGAATTTATATTGCAAGAATGTGACACAGTTATGTATTTTGAGTCCCAATAGACTTACAAGTATCCTATATTTTTTATTCTCACAGCCATGGAATGAAAAAAATATTTTCCTGTCGTGGTATTGCAATTGCAGTAGAATGTTTTTGGAATCGTGGTCACCGAAATATAACTGTGTTTGTTCCTCAGTGGAGAACCAAGCGAGATACCAAAATTACAGGTATGTTTCAAAAGAAAAATTAAACTTGCAATAAATGTTGAAAATGTTGGGATATTTGTAATTTGAAAATTAATATAATTGTGCTGACTTTCTTGAGGTAAAGAGTTATTATTTCTTTAGAACTTCTCATGAGCAGTTCAAAGTTAAGCTAAAGTTAAATTAATATTCTTGATTCTATTCGGACTTGCACAGAATGAGCCATTATTTATTTTTAATCTCTGGCTTCTCAAAGCTTCATGTATGTATGTGCCTGCATAAATTTTTTAAAAATCTGACAGTCATTGATTTTTCAGTAGAATAATTTTTTGCTTTTCATTTTGAAGTACTGGTCTCCAAATTTCAAGGTTAGTATACGTATTCTCTCTTTTTTAACAGAGCAGCATTTCTTAACTGAGCTTGAAGATCTTGGTGTCCTTTCTTTTACACCAGCTAGAACAGTATGTGGAGTAAGAATTGCATCACATGATGACAGGTAAAATTACATGTCCAACATATGTGCCCTGTGTTCTTTACTTCAGACCATTGATGACAAACTGGGTTTTGGAACTTGGTTATTTTGTGGTATTGATTTTTCTTTCTTTTAATTGCAGCTTTTAAAATTCTGTAAAATAGAACAAGGTTTGAATCAATTGAAGTATTGCACATTTAGTATTAACATAATGTTTCATATACTATACAAATCTGCAATAAATCTGTTATATTAAAAATTAACAGTTACACTGATTTTTAACTTTGAACTTCCTGTTGTATTAAAATGAGTCAAATATAACAATGTTAAAATAACTATTATTCAGGTTTCCATTGAAAACAAATGTCCATGTCTCACTGCTTCCTGCCCACCCATCAACCAAATAAAATGTGCTCTGAACCAATTGCCCATAATGACAGACAATTAATTTTAGCATTTACTTATTGAGTTGGCGGCAAATAGCATTTGCCATGTCATGCTTTTTCATTTGCTATGTGGACACGGTAGTCCTGAGAAGAATCATGTAAAAATGTTGTAGATGCAAAGATCCATCTACAGCAAACAGTGGAAACTGGGAAACCATAAAGTAAATATATTGAAACAGAGAAGTAATTTGAACTGATTGAAAACTACAAAGAAAGGTGAGAAATAAATATAAGTAAAGAAACATAAAACTTGGCCCTTCTGCAACTTCATGACAATGGATACAGGCTATTCAAAATGTAAAATTTGATCACCTGTCAATACTATATTCTTTGCGAGTTTTGAGAAGATTTGTAGCTCAGGTTGAAGTTTTGAATGTAGGTTTTCTCGCTGAGCTGAACGGTTCATTTCTAGGCATTTCATTACCTTACTAGGTAACATCTTCAGTGGACCTCATGCGAAGCAATGCTGAAAATTCCTGCTTTCTATTTAAATGTTTGGGTTTCTTTGGGTTGGTGATGTAATTTCCTGTGGCAAAGTCACTTCTGGTTCCTTTTCTCAGGAGGTGGTAGATGGGGGTCTAACTCGACGTGTTAACTCTATCAATAAACACATCGAGTTAGACCCCATCTACCACCCCCTGAGAAAAGGAACCAGAAGTGACTTCGCCACAGGAAATTACATCACCAACCCAAAGAAACCCAAACATATAAATAGAAAGCAGGAATTTTCAGCATTGCTTCACATGAGGTCCACTGAAGATGTTACCTAGTAGGGTAACGAAACATCTGGAAATGAACCTTTCAGCTCAGCGTGCACACCTACATCCAAAAGTATATACTCTCTTTTTAAAATATATGCAACTGCTGGCTGCAACCAAATTATGAAATAAGAATTACATTGGATGTCTTAAAGTGTAATTAAATATAATAAAAGTTGATTGTTGTAATGGATGACATTGTAGCCAGAGAAAAGCAGCATCCAAGACCAACAGCAGGAATAACTGGCAGCAGTTAATTTTCTCTTATGTAGTGGAGTGAGAAAAGTCACAATGGAATATTAGAAATTGCAGTGGTATGAGCTATTCTATTTTCCTTCTCTCATTTCTGATAGAAATTTATTAATTTTGTAGTGTGATCTAGAGACCATTATTGATACAGGTCAAACTTTTCTCATGTTTATGATTCATATAGTTCCTACGTCCTGTTTATCATAGCTTCTGTATTAATGCAATGACATTTCATATTCCATCTTTAACAAAATGTCACAAGAAGTCCTTGCACCAAACCAAATAGTGATTGATTACTGAAGTTTGTTATTCCGGCATTGTGGAAATAACTTGCTGTGAGATTCACTGCCGGTGGCCTGTTTTTATAGGAAGTTCAAGTCTGAGGTAGTGACAAAGCAGTTGGAAATTTGAAGAATGGTGATGGGTTGAATGTAGATTATCAAAGTCCAAAACTTGAGGTATATTGAACTATTTCCCATCTTCTGTTACTGTAATTGACAGTCTTTTCTAATATTTCCAAAATACTTGTTTGCCCTTTTACAGGTTTTTATTGCATCTTGCTGAGAAAACTGGTGGGATTATTGTTACCAATGACAACCTCAAAGAATTTGTGTATGAGTCTCCAGCCTGGAAAGCAATAATTCAGGGCAGGTAACCATGTAGCAGTTTTATTATTTCACTTTAATCCATTTACCATGATAGATATGTCTTGAAGTAAAGGGTGTTATTTATGTCAGGGCATGCCTTGGCATGAGGAGTTACCAAGAGGGATCATCGGATCTGATAGCATTAAGAAGGCAGCTTGGTCTCAAAAATTTGGAGGCAATTGCAAGTTTTGGGAATATTGAGAAAGCAGTCTAGAAATTTGAGTACTAACATACAAAGTCCCAGAAAGTGATTCTCGAGTCCAGCAGTAATTTTAGAACACCTGAGTAAGGCACAATGCCTGGTGACATTATTTGGTGTAGCTGGCACTGAGTGGAGCAAGGTTTAACAGCGTTACCAGTGAACAATGCTAGAAGACTTTGACCCAAATTGCCAGTGCTGGTTTTCTAACCAGGAGAAAGTGAGGACTGCAGATGCTAGAGCTCAGAGTCAAGAGTTTAGTGCTGGAAAAGCACAGCAGGTCAGACAGCAACAGAGGAGGAGGACAATCAACATTTCGGGCATAGGCCCTTCTTCTTGATTCTTCTGCTCCTCGGATGCTGCCTGACCTGTGCTTTTCTAGCACTACACTCTTGACTCTGTTTTGCTCTCATTCAGACCCAACGCCTTCTGTGTACTGCCATTATTGTCCTATCTTTCGTAAACCATTCATAATTTTCTTTGAATGTCTTGTCCATCATTTTTCCTAAACTCAGTTTCTGTCTTCATGATATCTGCTTTATAAGTACCAGCCGCCTGCTTAAAATAATTGGATCGTATTGATTATGTATTTACATAGAAATATAGAAACATAAAAGATGGAGGCAGGAGTAGGCCAGTGATTCCGCGAGCCTGTTCTGCCATTTAATATGATCTTGGCTGATCGTTGAGCTTGGTACCCTATTCCTGCACCCACCCCCAAATATCTTTCTACCCAGTTAGCCACAAGAGCTATATCTAACACCTTGCTGAAAACAATGTTTGGGCTGCAGACACTTTCTGAATTTCCGAGGCTCATCACTCTGAGTGTATCCTACCCACTTATATCTATTTGCGTCATTAATTCATCCACTTTATTTTGAATGCTTTGTGAACTCAGGCAGAAAGCCTTAAGGTTTGTCTTTTTAACATTTCTTGTCCCATTCCCACGTTATGTTTTACTGTGGCCTTGTTTGATTTTGGTGTTTGATTGCTCTGTGTATCACTTCTGTATTGCCCTTGCTGTCTTTTGTTCTTGTCCTTAATTTCCCTTCCTCTAACTCCTTGCATGTGTTACTACCCCGCTGACAATTTAGTTAAACCCTACCCAAATACTCTAGCAAATATTATCCTAGGGCATCAGTCCTGGCCACGTGTAACCTATCAATTTATACTAGTCCTACCTCTCCCAGAACCAGGCCAAATGTCCCAAGAGTCTGAAGTCATTCCTTTTACTCTGTCACTTGAGCCACATATTCAGCCACTATATCTTGTCATTTCTACTCTGATTAGCATGTGGCATTGATAGTGATCCTAAGATCATGGCCTTTTGAAATCTTACTTTTCAGTTTGATTCCTATCTTCCTGTTGTCTGCCTTCAGACCACCTTTTAAGCTATGTAATTGGTATGAATGTGTACTTGACCATTGATTATTCATGTTCTTCCCTTTAGATATCCTGTACCCGCTCTGAAACATCCTTGACCCTTGTACCATAGAGGCAGCAGGTCATCTTGAAATTTTGTTTGAGGGCACAGAAACACCTATCTATTCCCCTTACAATTGAATCCCCTACAACTGTTGCATTTCCACACTTTTTGCTCCTCTCCTGTGCAGCAGAGCCATCTGTTGTGCTACAAATTTAGCTGTTACAGTTCTCCCCCTGAGAAACCATTCCCCTCAACACTTGAAGGTAGTATATCTGTTTTCCGGGGGAATGGGCCACAGGATTCCTGCACTCCCTGCCTAATCCTTTTAATCTGCGTCATGGTCACCTGTTCCCTTTCTGACTGTGGAGTCTTAGCCTGCAGTGTAGCCAGTTCTCTTTGTGCTGTTACGATTCTCTTGGCTTTGTAGATGCTCCAGTGTCTGCAGCCAGTTTCAGCGCCAAAAACCTGGACCCTTCTTTTCTGTTCCTTGTTACTACAAAATTAAGTCTTTAGAAACTATAAACCACAAATACACCTTACGAACTGTTATTTTCATGATTTCAACAGTACAAAAAATAGACAATTTTAGTGTGCTATTGTTAGATAAGTGGCTGACTTTCTCCATTATTAATAGACTAATTTCCATGAAGAATAGTCCTATCACAAGTTCATTTATATAGTTCTCATTTTGTTATTTGCAAAAAGATCTTTATGTTTTAATACTGGTTTAGAATAAGTTAACTAAAATGAATAAAAATATTATTGAAAATTAACAATTTGCAACTCTTGGCTGAGATCACTTTTTGTTGTAAGAAAAACTACTTTTTGATAATTACCTTGAGTACTCCTGTATCTTTCAAAACTTGGAAATGGCAAATAAATTCTCTTTTCCTCTCTGAATTTGAGAAGTATGATTCTGCCTTTCAGTGGAATTCCTCCATTGTATAGTGTATTGATTTTTCAAAATAAATGCTCTAATTTGCAAAAAGCCAAGCTCAAAATTAATATCATTAAGCTTTGTGGAGAAATATTCTTGTGTGATATGCAAGAATTTCAATGCTCCTCATTTCCTTCCTTCTAAAAGGATAATGTGATATTGTTCTACAGGCACTGGTAGTCCTCTGATCGTAGTGATTGACTTAGTTGATGTTAGTTGGCTTTATCACAAAGTACAGCATCACCTTGTGGTTTGACTATGCAAATACACTTTCAAGCAGAAGTAACTGTAATTGGAAGCAGGAAAACTGCCTATGTATCATAGAATCAATCAGTACAGAAAAGTCCATTCAGCCCATCAAATCTGCACCACCAAAAATATACTACTACCTACACTAGTCCCACTTGCTCTCACTAGGTCCATAACATTGAATATTGCAAGTGCTTCATCCAAGTCAAGGTTGGGGCCTAATGCTTTCTGTCAACAGAGGTGTTCCTTGACAGGACAGAGAAGCTAAGCGCCCTAATGGAAATCAGCAAGGCTATCTCTGGTGGACAAAGTTTTAGTTCAGTGGACTTCACCCTTGACCCCTTGAGAAATGTCAGCTGATCAGAGAGTTGAGAGTCTCCAGACTTGCATGTCAGTTTCTGATGAGCTGGGCTTATATTTTTATTACTTTCTCCACTGCTCAAAGTCGTAAGTTTCAGTTGTAGTGCAGTGATCATTGTTTGACTAAGGTTATATAGCTCTGCAGACCATAATAATTTGGCATCAGATACAACAGTAACAGTAATATAGTGTATAGGACCATTCTAAATGGTGCATTTAGCTAGTTATATAATTAGGAGCTATCTTTTTAAAAGTTTGGTTTTTAAGTTTAGAAACTAATGTTTATAATTTCAATCAATACAATTTTGAATGTTTGAGAGAATCCCAGTAAAATGCTATAATGTTAGACGTTTAGCTTTATGGTGAAATTAAAGATATTCTAATACTTTATAGAGTCATCATGGAAATAGGCATCCCAATCTGTCCTTAGAGCCATTTGCCAGCCTTTGGCCCATATTTCTCTGAACCCTTGCAATTCATATACCCATCCAGATGCCTTTATAACAGGTGTACCCACCTCCCCCACTTCCTCTGGCAACCCGTTCACTTAGATGGTGGTGCATGCATGGAAAACGTTGCCCCTCAGGTCCCTTTTAAATCTGTCCCCTGTCACCTTAAGCCTATATGCCTTCTAGTTTTGGACTCCCTCCACCCAAGGGAAAAGACATTGTCTATTATTTTATCCATGCCCCTCATGATTTTATAAACTTCTATAAACTCACCCCTTAGCCTCTGCCATATGGAAAAAGCCCCAGTCTGTCTGTCTCACCATGTAACTCAAACCCTCCAGTCCTGACATTATCCTTGTAAGTCTCTTCTGCACCCTCTCCAGTTTAACAACATCCTTCCTTTAGCAGGGCAACCAGAACTGTAAGCAGTTTTTTAAACGTAGCCTCACTAATGCTCTGTACAGTTCCACCATGACATCCCAACTCCTATACTCAATATTCTGGTCGATGAAGGCAAGAGTGCCAACACCACCTTCAGCACCTTGTCTACCTGCGACTCCACTTTCAAGGAACTATTCACCTGCACTCCTAGGCCTCTATGTTCAGCAACATTCCCAAGGCTCTACCATTAACTGTATAAGTCCTCCCCTGATTTGCCTTACCAAAACACAACTCTTCATATTTATCTAAACTAAACTCCAGCTGTAACTCTTTGGCCAATTGACCCATCTGACCAAGATCCCATTGAAATCTGAGATGATCTTCATTGTTCATTACCCCACCTGTTTTGGTGTCATCTGCAAACATACTAACCATACCTTTTTAAATTCACGTCCAAGTCATTTGTAAAAATGACAAAGAGCAGTGGATCCAGCATGATCCTTGTGGCACACCGCTGATCACAGGCGTCTAGTCTGAAAAACAACCCCTTACCACCACCTTGAAGAAGAAATGAGCAATTGCTTTTCTGAAATCCACCTGGAAATATTCCTGTTTTTATTTTATTTTAATATTCACTTGGTATGATTTGATAAGCTCTGAACTCTTTCTTTATAAATTAGGTTACTACAATATACATTTGTTGGAGATTTAATTATGTTACCAGATGATCCCCTTGGAAGGCATGGTCCTGGATTGGAGGCTTTTCTGCATCAAGTGGATGTTTCAAGGTACTTGTCACAGTTAGACTACTTATCACATGTTTAGATAACGAATTACTTTGGCTGATAAGAAAATTGTGGAGTAAATTAAGTATTTTTTATGTAGTTGATTTTTTTGTTGTGCTGTCGGTACTAACTCACTGCAATATAGCACTAGGAATATGCAGTATTTGCTCATAGTTCTTTTTGCTTTAATTTAGATATTGTCATATTTGCAACAGTGGGAGTTACACTTGTATGTTTGCCTGATTATCCCTTCGTGTTCCCGCACAAAACATTGAAGTTTTTTTGTCTTCCTTAGGTATTGACTCTAGTTATGGCCAATCAATTTTCAAAAATACTGAGTCAGCAGTGTTCAAGGAGAGGCTATGAAACTGTTTTCATAGCTGTTTAATGTTTAAACCACCTGAGCCAATGCAAAGTTGTCATCCGTTTTTGTAATAATCTGTGTTTATTTTCAGTTCAGTTATATGCTGCATTTAAGTAGACCCTGATATGTTGTACCACAGCACTGGATCATCAGGAGTCTATTTTACTTCACACATGCACTGTTATGCTGCTATAATGCTGGCGATCTGAAATAAAAACAACAGGAAGCGTTGGAGAAACTCCACAGATGTGGCCATATCTGTGGTGAGAGAAGCAGAATTGATGTTTCGAGTCAATATGACTGTTCGGAGCCAAAGAGGAGTCACATTGAACTCTAATTCTCTTTCTCTCCATGGGTGTTGTCCAGACCTGTGAGAGGTTTTACCTTTGGATCTAAAAACATTAGAAATAGGAGCAAAGATAGCCCATTACGCCTGCTTTGCTATTCTAAAACTCTGACTAATCTGGCCTGTGCCTCAAGTTCTCTAGTGTTTTCTTCTCATAGTCCTCAATTCCTCTGTGTTTCAAAGATCTGTCAACCTCCTCTTTAAATACATTAGTGATCTAGCCACCACAACTCTCTGGGCGAGAATTCTAAACTTTCACTGCCTTCTGAGAGCAACAAATTCCTCCACATCTCCGTTTTAAATGAGTGTCTCTTATTCTGTAACTATATTCAACCTAGTTTAAGATTTCCCCCTAGTGGAAACATGATCTCAACATCAACCCTGTGAAGTCTCTCTTTTATATTCACTAAGGTGATCCTTCATTCTTCTAAACCTTATTCTGTTAAGATCTTACCTATTTTGCCATCTTTGGTGAGCCAACCTCTTGATTCCAGGAATCAGCCCAGCAAATCATTTTTTTTCTGAGGGTGGGTTACCTTTCATCTGAAGGGAAGGTGAAGCTTTTACATTATGTTGTATTACTTCATTATAAATTTAAATGGTGGGTCTGAGATTACATTCAATTGAAAATGGGTCATTCAACCAAAAGAGTTTTGAAGGGCTTAAAGTCATGATCATGCCGATATATGCTTATGGGATGCTATAATCCATAACGAAGCAAATTGCAGATTTAGCAATTCTTAAACTAAAAGTAATGCCTTCTTCACAATTTTTTCCCCTTTAGGGCTTTGCCAGAGAAGACAAATGTCAAATTTCATCCAAGTGTACCATTTTCAGTACCACGTGCCACCTTTACATTTGAATCGCGACGACCTGAAATGCCCCCTTTGCGAACAAGAGAGGAAACTGATCAACTAAAACAAAACTTGTTGAAGATATTTCCTGAAGTCAGTCAAAGACAGAAAATTGATCAGATTTTGGCAGCACACCCACACATGAGGGACCCTAATGCACTGTCTGCAATGGTGCTGGACCAAGAATAACTTGTCATGAATGTTGGAAGTGTTGATAATGTTAGAATATTTTGGGAGTCCCAAATCAGTTGTCGAACGGCAAGGTACTTTTCTTTTTGTACCAACACAATGGCTTGTCTCAGTTGAAGTAGAAAATTTCCCTTACGACAAAAATACAGTGGTTTGACTGTTTTCTGTGGGACAGAAGAAGCTGCCACGATTCTCATTTTGATGAATCTACTTCAGCTTATAAGTCGTCCTCTGTCACAGCTGAAGTAATGGAGTCAAACGTGTTTTTATCTTATTGGATGTTTTTCAGTTAAGGACCCGGGGTGACGGAAATAGCGTAAAGAACAGTGTGGGGAAGCCATAATGTTCTTCACTTAGCCTTTCAATATTGCTATTCATAGTAAGAACTGAGAGAATATTTACAAAATAAGTTTTAGTAATAGATTTGCAAATATTCAATATTCATTGACATAATATTTATAGAAAGGCAGTGTATAAACTGGGTGACATTTTATTTAACTACTGGCTGAAGGAATATGTAAATATTACAAAAAGTATATATTTTTGTTCAGATTCAAGTGTAAATTTCAAAGGTTCTGATTGGATGGCAAAACTTTTTGAGAATGTATTTTGTTAAATAGAATCTGTTAAAACCATAGCTATAAACATGACTATTGAAAAAGTCAAAAATCAATCACTACCAAATGCCAAAAATCCAATTAAATTTGTACTTTAATACTTTATTTTCTAGTATGCTTGTTCTTTGTTTCTCAACCAATTTTTAAAATGTAGCATCACCCAACGTTGTCAGTGGACAGTAGCTGGTAATTGAATGGGAGGTTTCTCTTATCTCTGCACATCTTTCCAGTGAGACAAAAACGGGTATTGCAGATGCTGTAGATTAAAGTTGAGATTAGAGTGGTGCTGGAAAAGCACAGCAGATTTATCTTTCCACCCCCGAGGCTCCCTGCCTCATTCCTGATGAAGGGTTTTTGCCCGAAACATCTCTATTTTCCTGCTCCTCGGATGCTGCCTGACCTGTGCTTTTCCAGCACCACTCTAATCTTGACATGTATCCAGTAACAGAACCACACAGACTAGGATAATCCAGAGTTTTGACTTCTGATCTTTGCATTAACTAGTCATATTGTGGGTTCATGTAACTGATAATATTTTTGCTATAATGGAGTGTGGGTAATGCTTTTGTAGCTCTAGAAAGAATGAAATTATTTGCCATTACATTTTGGATTTTTTAAAGAAATGAGTAATGTGCATTGAAATGTCCTTACAATTATCTGAGGCAGATTAATCAACAAAATCTTGATAGTTCAAATATTTTATCATCGCCTCATTTAGGATATTCATCAAACTGGTTTCTTTACCCAATATTATGTATGGTGTTTATTACCTCTTACCGGTTGTAAAATTGTTAAGTTTGTAAATAATTTTAGCACTTTATTTTCTAACTAAAACAAGTGCCAAAATGAGAAACATTTTAAACTGCTTTTTCTGTTACATTTCTGAAAGTGATTCTGTTGCTTCATAGGGTAGTTTATGGTATGGCTGTTCATTCAATTTTGTGTATTTGATCTGAAACCAAAGCATTCAGTAACATTTTTAAATTATTTTTAAGTTTAAAATCTCACCTATTTTGTAGTGTTGTACAAATGCTATACTTTACAATTCATTAAGTTTAATTTGTATCCTTAATGGGCAAAGTCAACTCAGTCACTTTGAGTAAGATATAGTACTTCCTGTTGTGTATGTTAGCTGGATTGCTGGATGTTCCCTTAAAACCACCATCTGACAGTTTTATCTCTTCAGCACTTTACTGAATTCAACTGAAGGAAGTCCCAAATTTCCAGTTTCCAAAAGTGCTGTGTCTCAATTCTTTAAGGGTTATGATCTGTATGCCAACTCTCATCAAGCACAGTTATGTAAAAGACTGGTCATTTGGTAGTACAGAACTTGAGTATTGCTGAGAAAGACCATTCAAAGCATTTAATCTTGAATTCACCAAGACAGTTCATAAGATTTCAATAAAAGGGAATAAGCATTTGTACTGTACCACTAACGTTAGCTGCTGCACTCTCTATGCCAATGCTTCAATGAATCACAATCCACTTGCTAACCTATCAACACTCTTCTTATTCTGTATAATTTTTTTTCGAATATTGGTATTCTTACAAATTATCTGTTGAGTACAAGATGAGAAGCTTCAGCAGAATTTTTTTTTCAGCAACATTCAAGTATGTAGATTACCTGATCCTATGCTGTGTGGCAAAGGAGCAAGATTTTCTGATACTTTTGAGGTGTTTTTATTTGACAATGAGAAGCAACAATAATAATTGGAAGAAGTTGAAATTGATGGACCTCAAGGATTTGACGTTTGGTGCTTTGTGCATAGCTAGTTACCTCCTTTTAAAGTATATGTACAATTACAAAGATAACTGATCAAATTAATACAGCAAAGAGTGGTCACATTCAACTCATTCTGTGTGATGAGGTTTAGTTTCAACATGCAGTATTTAAAAATAAATGGTAGTTACTTTGTAATTTGAAGCTATGGACTTTACCATTGCCATAACTTGGATGTTCAAAGTTTGGGAGATTTGTAGCTCGGGTGCTCGTTGTGATTCTGTTCGCCGAGCTGGGAATTTGTGTTGCAGACGTTTCGTCCCCTGTCTAGGTGACATCCTCAGTGCTTGGGAGCCTCCTGTGAAGCGCTTCTGTGATCTTTCCTCTGGCATTTGTAGTGGTTTGAATCTGCCGCTTCCGGTTGTCAGTTTCAGCTGTCCGCTGCAGTGGTCGATATATTGGGTCCGCTCACCACAGACTTCCAGGCAGAATATTTTCCTTCTACTACCGCTCGCTGTCTTCTCTTGGCCAGCCAATTCTGTATCCAGACAGCAATGTTCCCCTGAATCCCATTCCTCCTGACCTTCTGAATGAGCCTACCATGGGAAACCTTATCAAATGCCTTGCTGAAGTCCATGTACAGCACATCCACAGCTCGACCCTCATCAACTTTTCTTTGAGGATGTGACTAGAACTCTATAAGGTTTGTGAGGCATGACCTGCCCCTCTCAAAGCCACGTTGACTGCATTTAATCAAGACATGCTTTTCCAGATGGTGATAAATCCTATCCCTCAGAATCCTTTCTAACCCCTTGCAGATGACAGACGTGAGACTGCGGTGCTGTACTTTTCTATGTTCTGTGAATGGCTGATCTACCTTCATTCTACCATTTGCACATCCAAAACATCTCTCAACATTAAGTAATTAATAATGGTCCATCCACAGCTCTGGCATGGAGAATTCCTAAAACTCTGAACTATTTTTTAATTAATATTATTGTCCTCATCTCTGTACTGGCTGTCCCTGAATGGTATGTTCTCTAACCAGGAGTTTTTTTTTCAGCATCTCCCCGTAGCAAAGTAGATAACTTCTCACTTTCTGTCAAACTAATTGTTTAATTAAATTTATGGAGTGATGAAACACACATGAAATTTGGTGTCACTGGTGGGACCAGCATCTGTTGCCTTTAAGAAGATGATGATAGGCTCCCCTCTCAAAATGTAGATGAGGAAGTTCAGCTTTTGCAACATCACTCATCCTCCCTTGCTTGTCAAGATGTGGATCCTGCATTTAGAGAATGTGTATAGGTTGATCCGTTCCTAGCAGTCAGAGAGGTCGCCAAGGAGCAGCGGAGTCTGTCGGGAAACATGATTATATGATGTAAATCACTTGCTTTTAGCTTTGGCGTTGACCAATTCCTGGAGGCAGTCGGAGAGGTCACAAGATTACATGTTCAGGCAGTTGCTTTACCCGAAACACTACTCGGGTAGTGTCTCCCACCCATCCTCCTCTAACCAAAAGAAAAGTTCTATGCGTTGATTGGTAAGGTGACAAGTGTTTTCTTTCATGTTTCATTTTTTTCAGCAGTCTATTTGGGAATTTAGAATAGTAGGAATGGAGGTTAGGACAGTTGAATGTTCCTCCTCCAATATATGCGCAATAAGGGTCACCTCTTGTGTCCCTGCTGACTTCATTTGTGGGAAGTGCATCCAACTCCAGCTCCTCGAGAACAGTGTTAGGGAACTAGAGCTGGATGAACTTGGGATCATTCAGGAGGCGGAGAGAGTTATAGAGAGGGGTTACAGGGAGGTAGTTACTCCACAGCCACGTGAAGAAGGTAGATGGGTTTCCATCAGGTAGGAAAGAGAACCGGCAGTCAGTGCAGGGATCTCCTGTGGTGGTTCCCCTCAACAACTAGTTTACAGTTTTGGATACTGTTGAGGAGATAACTTACCAGGGGTAAGCAATGGGGCACAGGTCTCTGGTGCAGAGTCTGTCCCTGTTGTTCAGAGGGAAAGGCGGAAGAGGAGCAGAACGTTCATCACTGGGGACTCCATGATTGGGGGAACAGATAGGAGGTTTTGTGGGTACGAGAGAGAGAGAGAGACTCACAATTGGTAAGTTGCCTCCCAGGGTTTATGATGTCTCTGATCATGTTTTTAGGATCTTTGAGAGGGAATTGCCCCAATTCGTGGTCCAAATAGGCACCAATGACACATGTAGGAAGAAGGTTGGGGAGAAATTCAGAGAGCTAGGATGGAAGCTTAGAGCTAGAAAAAAAGAGTTATCTTTGGTTTGTTGCCCATGAAGCGAGGAGCAGGGAGAGAGCGGAGTTGAACAAATGGCTGCAGGGATTGTGCAGGATGGAGGGTTTGGGATTTTTGGATAGTTGGATCTCTTTCTGGGGAAGGTGGGACCTCTACAATCAGGACGGTCTTCATCTGATTCAGATCAGCACCAATATCCTGGGGCGGGGAGAGGGGGAGGCGGTAGGATTTGCTAATGCTCTTCGGTGCCGGGGGTAAACTAATGCAGCAGTGGGGTGGGAACCTGCACTGTAGTTCCAGTGTACCCTCAATCTCCCATAATGAGGTCAGGGATAGATTTACAAGGGCAATCAAGATGTTGGTTTGAAATGTGAGTACTTCAATGCCAGGAGTGTCCGGAATAAGGTGGGTGAACCTGCAGCATAGGTTGGTACCTGGGATTTCGATTATGTGGCCATTTTGGAGACATGGATAGAGCAGGGACATGAATGGTCTTTGCAGATTCCAGGATTTATGTCTCATTAAGATTAGAGATGATGATTGGGGGGTGTGGGGAGCCGGGGGGGGGGGGGGGGTGGTGTGGGTAGAGTGGCAGTGCATTGTTAATCAAGGGTAATATTACAGCAACTGAGGATTTTTGAGGACTCATCCACTGAGGTAGTTTGGGCTGATGTTAGAAACAGGAAAGGAGAGGTCACTCTATTGGGAATTTTCTATAGGCCTCCAAATCGTTCCAGAGATATGGAGGAAAGGATAGCAAAGATGATTCTCGATAGGAGCAAGAGTAGTAGGGTAGTTGTTATGGGGGACTTTAGCTTCTCCAACATTGACTGGGAATACTAAAGTTCAAATAGTTCAGATGGGTCAGTTCTTGTTCAGTGTGTGCTGGAGGGTTTTCTGTCACAGTATTTAGACAGATTAACAAGGGGTGATGCTGTATTGGATTTGGTACTGAGGAATGAACCTGGCCAGGTATTAGATTTGGAGGTAGGTGAGCACTTTGTCGATAGTTACCACAATTTGGTTGGTGACGAAAATAGGCAGGGATAGGTATATATCACAGGGAAAGAGATATAACTAGGGGAAAGGTAACCATGATGTGATTAGGCAAGATTTTGGATGCATAGGATAGGGAAGGAAACTGCAGGGGATAGACACACTTGACGTGTGGAGCTTATCAAGGAACAGCTACTGTGGGTCCTTGATAAGTATATACCTATCGGGTAGAGAGGCAGTTGTTGAGAGAGGGAGCCATGGTTTACTAAAGAGGTTGAAGCTCTTGCCAAGAGGAAGAAGAAGGCTTATATGAGAATGAGGTGAGAAGGCTCAGTTAGGGGGCTTAAGAGTTGTAAGTTAGCCAGAAAAGACCTAAAGAGAGGACTAAGAAGAGCCAGGAGAGGACATGAGAAGTTGTTGGCAGATAGGATCAAGGAAATCTCTAAGGCCTCTATACGTATATCAGGAATGAAAGAATGACTAGAATAAGATTAGGGCCAGTAGTGGGAAATTGTGTGTGGAATCTGAGGACATGGGGAAGTGCTTATTGAATACTTTTCATCAGTATTCGCATTGGAAAAGGACAATGTTAGTGAGGATACCAAGATACAGGCTACTAGATTGGATGAGATTGAGATTGACAAAGAGGAGGTCTTGGCAATTTTGGAAGATCTGAATATAGATAAGACCCCTGGGCCGGATGGGACTTATATCCTCTGATTCTCTGGGAAGCCAGGGAGGAGATTGCAGAGCCTTTGGCTTTGATCTTTATTTCATCATTGTCGTCAGGAGTAATGTCAGAAGACTGGAGGATAGCAAATGTTGTTCCCTTGTTTAAGAAGGGGAGTCGGGACAATTATAGACCAGTGAACCTTCCTTCGGTTGTGGGTAAGCTGTTGGAAAAGATTATAAGGGTGGGGATTTATAATCATCTGGAAAGGAATGCTTTGATTTGGAATAATCAACATTGTTGTGTGAAGGGGAGGTCGTGCTTAACTAACCTTTTGAGTTCTTTGAGAAGGTGACAAAACAAGTGGATGAAGGTAAAGCTGTTAATGTGGTGTATATGGGCTTCAGTAGGTGTTTGATAAGGCTCCACATGGTAGGTTTTTGCCCTAAATACAGTATTTAGGGATTGAAGGTGATTTAATGGTATGGATCAGAAGTTGGCTAGCTAAAAGAAGACCAAAGGGTAGTGGTTGATGGGAAATGTTCATTCCTGGAGTTCAGTTACCAGTGGTGTGCCACAAGGATCTGTTTTGGGTCCACTGCTATTTGTCATTTTTATAAATGATCTGGATGTGGGCATAGAAGGATGGGTTAGTAAATTTGCAGATGACACTATGGAAGGCAGATTTGTGGATAGTGCCAAAGGATATTGTGGTTTACAGACGGACATAGATTAGATGCAGAGCTGGGCTGAGAGGTGGCAAATAGAGTTTAATGTGGAAAAGTGTCAGGTAGTTCACTTCGGAAGAATTAACAGGAATGCAGAGTAGTGGGCTAATGGTAAAATTCTTCATAGTGTAGATGAACAGAGATTTTGGTGTCCAGGTGCATAAATCCCTGAAAGTTGTCACCCAGGTTGATAGGGTTGTCAAAAAGGCGTATGGTGTGTTGGTGTTTATTGGTAGGACGATTGAGTTTCGGAGCCATGAGGTCATGCATCAGCTGTACAAGAAACTGGCAAGGCTGCACCTGGAGTATTGCATCCAATTCTGGTCACTGTTATAGGAAGGATGTGGAAGCTTTGGAAAGGGTTTAGAGGAAATTTGCTAGGCTGTTGCCTGTTATGGAAGGAAGGCCTTACGAGGAAAGGCTGAGGGAACTGAGGCTGTTTTTGTTGGAGAGAAGAAGGTTGAGACATATAAGACAATCAAAGGGTTAGATAGGGTGGATAGAGAGAGACTTTTTCTTCAGATGGTGAAGGCTAACACGAGGGAACTTAGCTTTAAATTGAGGGGTGATAGATTTAGGACCGGTATCAGGGGTAGCTCCTGTACTCAGAATAGTAGAGGTGTGGAATGACCTGCCTGCAACAGTAGTAGACTCACCAACTTTAAGGGCATTTAAATAGGCATTAGGCATACATATGGATAATAATGGAATGGTGTAGGTTAGATGGGCATCAGATTAATTCCACAGATCAGCTTTCAATGTTGTGCCGAAGGGCCTGTACTGCGCTGTAACATTCTATGTTCTAGGTGGAGACTTGACAAGATGAGTCTCATTTGCCTTTTGAATATAATTTCTGACAAAAGCAAACTGTATCAGGTTGTTCAGTATCAGTAAAATTAGCTATTGTAGCACACTTTAATAAGAAAAGTATAAACCCCAAACACACGTTCATGACTAAGGAAGAAGTCAAATGATTTAACATGTATACTTTAGAAAAGAGTTTAGACAGGACAAACAAAATTCCAAAAATCACAATTCCAGACCACCAAGTGGCAGTTGCCATTTTTTTAACCAAATTTCCTGATTATACTCACCCAGTCTGTCTGACTCTGGTGATGTCTCCCTCACATTGTTCATGTGCCTTCACTGACTGCAATAAGTTGCTTTCTAGATGAACTTCCAACTACAGTAATTAATACCTTATTTTTGCGACAGATTTCAGTTAAATGATAGGTAACTGCCACTCAGGTGGTTGCCTGTTTTCTTAAGTATTTTAACTTAATCAAGATCTCTTCATACTGACTGAGCACCCTTACTGACCAGTTTTTGATTCGCTAATCCTTGCAGCCCACTCCTGGTCACAGACCTCCAGTAGAAAAACAATCCTCCACCATCACCAACTTCTGTCTTCTACAACTGAACCAATTTTGTATCCAAATGGCTAATTATCCCTGTATTCCATGTGTTCTAACCTTGCTAACCAGTCTACTATGTGGAACCTTGTCAAACACCATGCTGAAGTCCTTATAAACAACATGCATGGGTCTGACTTCATCAATATTCTTCGTCACTTATATTAAAAAACTCAATTTTGAGTTCATGTGACGTTATTTCCCATACATACAGCCATGTTGCCTATCTCTAATCTGAAGGGATGAAGGGCTTTCGCCCGTAATGTCAATTTTCTCGCTCCTTGGATGCTGCCTGACCTGCTGTGCTTTTCTAGCACCACACTTTTGACTCTAATCTCCAGCATCTGCAGTACTCACTTTTGCCTTTCTCAAATCTGTCTTTACCTTTCCAAATACAGGTAAATCTTACCCCTTATAATCCCCTCCAACAATTTACCTACTACTGACATCAGGCTCACTTGTCTATAGTTCCCTGGCTTTTCCTTCCTACCTTTCTTAAGTAATGGTATCCGATTAACAAATCTCCAGTCTCAATGATACAAGTATCACAGCAAGGGGCCCAGCACTCGCTTCCCATAATATTCTGAGGAATCTGCGGACTGTACTTTTTGAATATCCGTTCTTCTTATACACGTGGTTCTCCTCTGTTTTCCGAAGTTCATCGTGCTGCAGTGTGTGGTGGCTCGTTGGAATAGTGTTCTGATACAGCTTCGTTTGTGTGTGTTGGGATGGTTGCTGGTGTAGTTAAGTATTTGGTCAGTGTTTGTCGGTTTTCTGTATATGCAAGTTTGTAGTTCTCCGTTGTCCTTGCTTTTGACTGTGACGTACAGGAACAAGCTCGCATTCGGAAAACAGAGGAGAACCACCTATACAATGTATTCAAGAAGAACGGATACTCAAAAAATACAGTGCGCAGATTCCTCGAGGACTAACCACGACAAGCAGACCAAACACAGCCAAAAAACCCTAACCACCTTACCATACATCAAAGAAGTTTCAGAAATGACAGCCAGACTACTAAGACCCTTCGGAATCCTAGTAGCACACAAACCCACCAACACTCTCAAACAAAAACTAACAAACTTAAAAGACCCAGTACAACCCATTGAAAAAAACCAGCATCATCTACAAAATTCCATGCAAGGACTGCCACAAAGACTAAGGACAAACAGGAAGAAAGTTAGCCACCAGGATACATGAACACCAGCTAGCCCCAAAAAGACACGACCCTCTCTCCCTCGTAGCCCTACACACGGATGAAAAAAAATCACCATTTCGACTGGGACAACACATCTATCCTAGGACAGACTAAGCACAGACATGCCAGAGAATTCCTAGAGGCCTGGCACTCCAATCACAATGCCTTAAACAAACACACAGATCCAGATACCATCTATCAATCCCTCAGGAAATGACATCACCACAAACCCCAGGAATCCCAGCCAGGACAAACATATAAATAGAAAGCAGGAGACAGCCGCTTCGCTTCACTTGGAGGTCACCACTGATGATGTTACGTAGCCAGGTAATGAAACGTCTGGATATCAAACCTACAGCTCAGTGAGCAAACCTACACCCCGTACACTTGCAATGTCAAGACATGGAAGGCGGAGGGTCAAATGCTGGAAAGTGGGATTAGAATAGTAAGGTTGTTGTTTTTGACTGGCACAGGCCCAGGGGGGCCTTTTTTTTTTCTGATTTGTAGATCTCTATGACTCTAATGCATTTTGGGTTGTACTCAGTCTAAGTTTCTTGAAGTTAGATACATGCATTCTGAGCATGATTCTTTCACAATGCTCCATCTGTCCTGTGATTATATTAATCCTATTGTGAGACTCTACTACTTCAACAGGAGTATTATAAGGTATACCTCTGCCTGGACCTTGCTAGAGGAGCTTTACAGTCAAAATGACAAATCAAAGGTAAGCGGTTGATAATATTTCATTTGCCCTATTTCTTAAATAAATTCCAAGATTAAAATCATAGTTCACCTCTTCAATTGTTTCTTTTTCTTTACAATTAACTTGCAGACGTTAATGATATATTTTCGGTTCTGTGCAATTTTTTGTTGTTTAATGCTATTATTCGATGTTATTATTCACCATTAAAATTTACTAATTAATTTTGTAGACAATTGCATGCTTGCTCTGTGGTTTAACTACCTCAAATAGATAACATCGGTAAAGGCATTCCATTACCTTGGCTCAGTCTTCCCAATGGCTGACCTGTTGAATAAGGACTCTATTGGTCTCTCAAGAATTTCTTTATTCAGAGTTTGGAAATGATGATGTGTTATTTTAAAGGATTAACTTGAAAGTGAAAAGGCATTTTATAAATGTCTGGATGAGTCTAGATTTAAAAGTTTCCACCTTTTCAGTAAAATATTTGCTTTTTTAGTTCCTGTAAAAGCAAATAATCTGTTGGATCTGCAGCAATAATGATAGGGTTTTCAGCTGCTTGTGTTAAGATTTTTGGATGCTTCTGTTAGTTTGTTATTACTTCAATCGTTATTATCTCAACTGATCATAATCACCATTCTTGAAACAACATAGCATACAAGGCTATGGACTAAGAGCTTGAAAAAAAATTGAACTGATGGATGAATGATGGCTGGTGTGGACATGAAAGGCTACTTTCCATGATGTAAAACCTCAATCGCTATATGTCTGTAACAATTCAGATCCCAAAGTTATTTGTTGACCATATTGGTCAGTCACTCAACATCTTCACGAGCTGCTGCCTGTGTATTTTTAATATAAAACATTAATGTTTACAACAAACAAAAGGAAAACAAAACTCAACAATTTTACACTATATATGAACTGTTTGAAATTCTTTAGGTTTAATGTAACAAACATCTTTTTTTTACCTGCAGTTGGACAATTATTATGGAGGATGGTGTGTGGCTGCAATTGAGTCTGGCAGGTGAAAAGTGGTCTCAAAACCTAGCTGTGGTTCTGCCCAGTACATCTGCTTCAGGGAAGCCATGTTTAGGTAGCTGGTCTTGAATTGGCTGCTCTCACATGCAGCCCCTGTCATGTTTGTCAATATGCCTTTGATATCATGAGATGTCTCTTAACTTGCAGCACTATGTGAGCAGAGGGTATAAAGATCTCATATTCCATCTTACCTCTCATATTCCATCTTATCTCTTATCACTTGAGGCATGCCACACTACTTTAGTCATGCTTCTCTGTTTTGACCTGCTAAATTAATGTTAGCCCTGACACTTAAGTGACCGATGAATGTCGTATTTGTATATAATAGTTACTGGAATAAATTTCTATTGGAATCGTCAATGCCTTGCTATCCATATAGTTTCTTATGTTATGGCAGTAAGCACAAGCATTGCTCCATCAATTTAAACATTTTGGAGGCAAACTCACATTATGGTAGTAGTGGTGGCTGTAAGTGAAAGATTTCAATATGTTGGTTGTAGATATTTGGAAAACTAATGGAAGAACAACTGGACAATAGCTATGGAAAACAGAAAATACAGAGAGAATTTCATATCCTTCAGCAACATCAGTTTCTGTAAGTACAGATAGCTGAACAGATCTTCAGATAGAGCTTATTTTCTTTTGTTTAGAATTTGTGTTTTTTGATTGCTTATAATGTTTTAATTTAAAGATCGTGTGCTTCTTAAACTGAAACATAAAGCTAATACATTGAGGTATAGGAAGTTGCAATGTCAGACTGCTCTTTTCCTGACAGCTGTTACATAAATGACAATATCTCATGCCACCGATTTCAAAATCTTTTTTATTAAGAAGAAACAGTTTTAACTTGTGCTATTATAAAGTCAAGGACACATGTCTTAAGGTGGTCTAGTATAACATTCTTGAACGGAATTATGGACAGTAGAAACCTCATTATAGACAGGGCAAGCAGTGATGCCTTTGTGTATTACAGCTGTTCAAAGAATATATGCACTCTATTTTTTTCAGACCAAGTGATAGATGAACCTGAGAAAAGAGCTCTAAAAAGAGATTTACTAATCCAAGTGCTCTTTCTAGAGTTGGCCAGAAAGATCCTGAAACAATTTGCAAAGTTCCTAAAGATCAGTTCAGGGTAAGAATGAACTTAAATTGATATCTGTTTATCCTGATGTTGTGCAGGCAGCAACCGCTCGAGTTTACTTGTGGGTTTGTCAGAAGGGCATAAGCATGACTTTTTCAGAGGAACTATCAGAGTTGGTCATCACCTCTGCATAAATTAAACCATTTAGGAAGATCATTTTGGTTTGAAAAAGGGCCATGGATGTGAATCGAACCAATGCCATTAAGTGTCCTAGATCAGATAAAGTCTGACAACAGACTACAATTCGGTGACAAACAATCTGAAGGCTTGGGTCCTAGTGGGACTGACCGATATCTCACCATTGCACTATTATCCATGCTCAAACTGTCTAGCAAAGCATATAATCTATGCAATGAAATCAATGATCTTTAATTATCAGGCAATTAAGCAAGATTCTTGTTCTGCAATGCTGAATTTTCATGCACTACTAAGGAAGGAGGGATTACTATCCCCAGTGCAACCTTTTGCTCTCGAGGCAACTGTAAATGACATGCCAAGCAACCTTCAGCGTTAAACATTTTGAGACCCAGGAAAATAACGAAGATGACTCTGGTGTTGATTATGTAACAATGTTGAATAATAACTTGCTGGGTGCTATCAACCAAGTGCAACAACACACAACACTTCTCTCTCTCGATCTGTATATGATCATCAGATGAGGATGAGTTGTCAAGCCTCCAATACTTTATTTGATTGGAATGTCAGTCTTGTAAACTCTGTTTGTATAATTCATGAATTGGCATCATTTTAGTTTGAAAAAGGGCCATGGATGTGCGTCAAATCAATGCCATTAAGTGTCCTAGACCAGATAATGTCTGACAACAGGCTGGTGTACTAATGGGACTGACCAATATCACACTATTGCCTATGCACAACAAAAATATCTGTTTGGAATTTTTTACTATTGGAGAAATTGGCAAGTTGTGTTGTTTCTCATTCTCAGTATGTCAGTATACCTTTAAGAGACATGCTTATGATGTCATTGCTGTACCATAGTGTATGACCTGAAACTATAAAGGTTCATACTCCATCCTGACCAGATAACTTAAAGCAAGTCAGTCTACTGCAAACATGCTCCTCCGTTGTAACCTAATTTAAAAAAAAAGTCACCATAGTTCCACTTTCCCGTTACAGAGAAACAACTGGTAGTGGTTTAACCTTAGGGTCACTACACCTCAGGCAAGGGGCAAGGTCAAGCGAATGGGACCTTCATGGTGAATCAACTATTACAGGAATTAAACCTGCGCTGCAAACTAGCCATCTGATCTAACTGACTCCCTTAGCACCTAATACCTCAATATTGCCCAGACATTTAAATGCCTAAGTACATTTTCATTAGTTTAATAAATATCTGTTGGATTCTTCAAAATCACAATATCCATATCAAATATTGAAATAAGCAATATTGGTAACTTAAGCAATACTGCATCAGATAAATCACCCTGTTGGAGATAATCTTACACCAGTCCCCAAGTACCACCTTTTCTCTTTGGGGGGAGAAAAGGCCTAGGGGTTAAAAATTAAATATCATTGCTTTATGGCTTCATTCTTTCCTGTTAAGATCACAACATAATGTTTCAGGTGCAAAGAAAAAAAATTTGAGTTCCCTAATATTGTTAATAATTCCAATAAAACTGTTTAGAATATTAATCACTGTTTCTGATCAAGCCTTGCATTACAGCTCATGAGTCAAAAGAGGGCAATGTTTCATTAAAAGTTATAGAACTGGGCATCCATCCAAACACCTCGGTAGCCTTGGTAGCGTGGGATGTTTGGAGAAGTAAACAAGATCAGTTCCCTAGAATTCAGGGCATGTCCCTTAAATCCCATGCTCTATATAATTCAATACCAGTAGTTACCATTGTATTGCATACATATTACTAACAATCCAAACTTTTTAGAACATTTCAAGTGCTAAGAATTGTAGTTTAAATTATAATTGTGCTTTGTTGCCTGTTTGGCAGCTGAGAATATTTTGTAGCTCTGCTTTTAAAGTTCAAGCTATTTCTGGGATAAGAAGATCATTTGAAAGGATGCCATAACTCTAGCCTTCAATAACAGACTGCACATGGGAAATTGGAATGCAGTTTAGATGGGTTTGGTTTAATCAGGCTAGATCCCTGCTCCTGTCTCTCTCCACATACTGAGAGGTGGCAGAATGCTAAAAGAAAGTTAAATGAATATGTTGGAAATTCTCAGCCAGTCAGGCAGCACATGTACAACAGATCAGCTTTTCTTCATTCTAAAACTATGCAATGTTAAATTTTGAATAAACCAAAACACTGTAGGGTCAAAAATGGACCAAAAGGGGACTTACCCCTGGAGGGGTGCAAAATGAATAATTTGCATCTCAGAATCCCTCGAATGCAGAAAGAGGCTTTTACCGTGGCTAACCCACATAGCCTGCACACTGCAGGGCAATTTAGCATGGTCAGTCCACTAACCTGCATATCTTTGGACTATGGGAGGAAACCAGAGCAAACCCACACAGCCACCCAAGGCTGGAATCAAACCCAGGTCCCCAGCACTGAGGCACCAGTGCTAACCATTATACCACCTCTGTCTTTACAGAAAAGAGAGCTGTGACAGAGTAGGGAACTCAGTCACTAAAAAAGCTCAAAATTGATATAACAGAAGTGTTCGTTAGACTATCAATGTTTAAAGTTGATAAAGCGTGGATCCAGATGAGGTACATCCAAAGATTCAGAAGGAAATAATAGTAGATATTGTGGGGGAGTGGCCACGATCCTTCAGTCCCCCTTACACCCAGGGAGGTGCCAGGAAATTCGTAAATTGCAAACATCGCAGCCTTTTTTGAGGAGGTTTGCAGCAGAAGCTGTGCCCACACATTTCCCCCACCCCCCCTGCCTCATCTCTATCCAAGGCCCCAGAGGATCCTTGCACATCCAACATAAATTTACTTGTACTTCCACACTTGTTATCTACAGTGTCCATTGCTCTTGATGTGGCCTCATCGACACTGGGGAGACAGGACACCAACTTGCAGAACTTTTCAGAGAACATCTCTGGAACACATGCACTAAACAACCCCACCGCCCTGTGGCCAAACACTTGAACTCCCTCTCCCACTCCGCCAAGGACATTGAAGTCCTGGGCTTCCTCCACTGCCAAACTCTAGCCACTCGATGTCTGGAGGAAGAATGCCTCATCTTCCGCCTTGGGCCCTCCAACTGCACGGGATTAATGTGGATTTCATCAGTTTCTTCATTCCCCCCACCCCCACCTTATCCCAGATCCAGCATCCCAATTCAGCACCGCCCTCTTGAACTGTCCTACCTGTCCATCTTCCTTCCCACCTATCCACTCCACCCTCCTCTCTGACCTATCACCTTTGTCTACCTATTGCATTCCCAGTGACCTTCCCCGCACCCCCCACCCTCCTCCCATTTATCTCTCAGCCCCCTTGGCATACCTCTCATTCCTGATGAAGGGCTTATGCCTGAAATGTTGACTCTCCTGCTTTTCCAACACCACACTTTTCAACTTTAATCTCCACCATTTGCAGTCCTCACTTTCTCCTATGACAAGTAGAGAGCAGCATTCCCTTTAATTTTCTTACCGCGGTCAGGATTCTGAGGCCTATGCATTGTAATGACTTCTGGAAGTCAATACCGTGATCAGTGTACCAGTGTTGATCGCTATATGTTTCATTGGAATATAAGAGTACAAGAGTAACATGGTAATGGTGAACTTGTGTAGGACACTAATTAGACCTCAGTTGGAGTACTGTGTGCCATTCTGGGAATCACATGCTCTGGAGAGAATGCAGAAGCTGTTTGCAAGAATGAGTTCCTGAAATAAGAAAAAGGCTAAGAGGAGATCTGATGGAGATTAGGTAGAGAGAAGCTGCTGCTGGCAAAGAATGAGAAGACATTGATATAAAGTGATCTGCAAATGAAAGAGGAAGCAGGATAAACCTTCGCACTCTGCAAGTAATTAGGGCACAGAATGTATTGGCTGGAAGTGTGGTGGAGGCACATTCAATTGAGTCATTCATGAGGGCAATGGATGATCATTTTGATTTTAAAACAATGTGCAAGTGTATGGGCATTAAGCAAGAGATTGGCACTGAATAATGACGCTCAGTTAAACTGTGCGGGCATGACAATTCTGTGCAATAAACCTTATGTGAAGACACCCCTCTCTTAACATTCACAAACAAAAACAGAAATTGCTGGAAGCACTCAGCAGGTCTGGCAGCACCTATGAAGGGAAATCAGAGTTAATGTTTTGTGCCCGGTGACCCTTCCCCAGAACCCCTGTTTAATGTTGCCAAGTCCAAAACTATCTTGGTTTTGCACCAGAAACAACAGCTCACTTCAAGTATTTTAAAGTTACTTGTTGTTAAGAAATGGAGTTTCTGGACTTCCATGTACATGTGAACATGAGAAATAGGAGCACAAGCAGGCTATCTGACCCCTCAGGCCTGCTCTGTCTTTCAATAAAATCATGCACTTGCACCAGAAGCAGCATTGCCAGTGCCAGGAAGGGCTGTTATTGATCCAGTCAGACTGCTGAGTGTGAGAATTAACAGAGGAAACTGGAAAAAACTCTGCTCGATCTCGATGCTTAGTTCACATCTACGACAAACCCAAACTGATCCCATTTAACTTGGTCAAACTCGAACAGTATTTGCTCTTACTTGTATATAATGGTGAAGTATTCTTTTCTGAACCTCTACTTTAGCTGAACACATTTTCCACTGTGTACAGAAATTGACTGGGAAACGTTACAGCTGTAGAAGATAACTTCATTGCTATAAAAAAAGGCAAGCAAAACTTAACATGTTATCAATTTAACGTAACTCATTCTGCAGAGCTTCAATTCCATTCAGCCAAAAAGGAAATCCAGTTTTGAGTTTGCATTGTTTGCAATTGGGAAATTAATGGGTGTGTCACAAAACAAAACATGTCAGATGGTTATGATGTAATAGCATTTCACAAGCATTATGAATAATACAATTAAGGATCAAATGGGAATATTCAGGACATTAGTTGAGAGCCAAGCAACTCTTTAATTCATGGGATTACATTTTTGAAGTGAAACATGAGCTTGCTAAATCCAAATGTTTGACTTTCCTATCTCCTCTTTACTTTGATTCTCAGTACCACTGCAGTATATGCAACATTGCTACTAAAAATGTACATTATATATAAAACTCGAGGTACTTTGAAGATTGTCAAGGGTTAAAATGCGCAGTCAGCTAACTTGCACAAAATATTCTACTTTGTGTGCAAGTGTTTGAAGAGCAAATAGAAATGAACACGTGGATAATAAGGGAATAAATCTATTGCAACTTCTCCATGGCAAATCTCAAAGGACTTGCCTATTTTGTGCTGAATTTAAGCATCAGATAATGGCTGACAAACAGCAATGTGTAACTGCAGATTTACACAAATGCCGCAAAATGCAATGTATCAAGTGCAGATTAGTATATTTTGATGCCTGCTTATAAATTTAAAAGTTATCTATGATATAAAATAAAAATCGAAAGAACTGTGGATGCTGTTCTCAGGAAGGGTCACGTTAACTCAAATTTCTGATGCTGCCAGACCTGCTGAGCTTTTCCGGCAACTTCTGTTTTTATCTCTGATACACTTTGGTGCAAAAAAAGCAGAAGCAGATTTGGGTTGTGAGTTAAAGCAGATAAGATTTGAGCTGTTAAATTTGAAACTGGATATCAGCTGCCAGGGGTTTAGTTTCTGTACTGAAGTGTTTCAGATGCCAACATTAACCATGATAAACACCCTGGGGTCACAGTTATATTACACAAGGAACAGAATTAATCAGAGGCTTTGTTACAATTATAGCACAAAAAGAACCACTCTGCCAGGTCCGAAGTCAGAATTGAACTCCCAGCTGTGGAGAACTTTCTTAAGATAACGGATGAGCTGCTAATCAACTGGACTATTTGATTTGGATGATGTAGTGCTTCTTGGGTATCAATGTGCCAAACATCCAGGAAAACTCAGTCATGAAGGCAATTATTTACCCTCAGCCGGGTAGAAGGAACAAAATCTCTGAGATGTTAGTCCCCCTAAGACTGGTGGTCCTCCTCACATCCTGTTATCCTCCATCCTGTTATCCTCCATCCTGTTATCCTCCATCCTGTTATCCTCCATCCTGTTATTGCTTCAATGAGGGCCAGCTATGGCATCATGGTAATGTCACTCATCTAGCAAACTGGAACCTCAGAATAGTTTCCTGAGGGCATGGGTTCAAATGTCACAATGGCAGATGGCGAAGTTTGCACTGAGTGAAAACTTAGTCTCATGGTAACCATGTAACCACTGTTGCATTGTCATAAAAACCCATCTGTTTCACTAATGTTCTTTAGTGAAGGAAATCTGCGGACCTTACCTGGCCTGAAACAAAAAAAAAGCTGCAGATGCTGGAATCCAAAATAGACTGGCAGGAGGCTAGAACACAGCAAGCCAGGCAGCACTGGGAGGTGGAGAAGTTGACTCTTGCTGCTGCCTGGCTTGCTGTGATCTTACCTGGTCTGGTATACATGTGACTCCAAACCCACACCAATGTGGTTAACTCATAACTGCCCTCTGGGCAATTGGGATGGGGTATAAAGCCTGGCCTTTCGACTTTGAAATAGAATGTTATAGGGGTCTGAGCATTGTGGGTTATGATGACATATGTGGCAGAATCAGGTGATAAGTAAGGTGATGCCCAATCAACATTGGGAGCATCTTGCTCCGTCATTTAAGATTTTCCTAAGTGATGTGGTGAGATTCTTGCTAGGCAGCAGTGAGTTGCCAACCAACAGTGATTAAAGCTTTTAAACCCTTTGTTTACACATTAATGGCTCAACTCAGGTCATGAATATTGATCTTTCTATCTTACCAAACTTGATAAACAAGCTAGACGTTGAGAAAATGTGACTGAAACCAGAGCAGGTACTTGAATATTTTAGCACACTGTTTGTTCTGAAGGTTCTCTATTTTGGATACCAGGCACAATATGTCGGGGCATGCTCCTCATTGGGCATATTCACCCCACGTCCATGCACATTAGCATTCTACCTGTGCCAGCCTCTAAAAACACTCATGCTAAATACCTGATCTGCCTACAGTGCACTTCTTGACTTCAATGCCATACCTCGGGCAACATTGGCAACTATCACTACAATGCTGCAGCAAGGATACTGTGCACTCAGGGACTTGCACCCAACTCATAGACTGGACCAGCTACATCTCGCCCTTTCAATCATTCTGAGCCATCTGGATGCTCACAACAGCCCTGCATTGCATTGCCTTGCCTTCCATTTTTGCATTTTGCCCTCTTAGCCAGAGATGGTAGGCTCATATAATTTCTCTCTTGCCCAGTGCAGATGCAAAGGAAGGAAGCTTTCCATCATTGTTAGCCTTCAGTCAGGGGATCATGGCACAGTAAGTCAAAGACAGCCTCTAATCCCAGTGCAGGAACTTAGACGCAGTCAGAGAGCACTCAGTATCGTCTCTGTATAAGAAAGTGAGGAGCTAACTGTTGTGCATCTCATCTCATCTCTTGTGACTTCCTGCACTATTGTGGGTTATATTTGTTCCAAAATGAGAGAGACGCAGGAGATGAAAATGGATGGCACAGCTGTTTTTGGTGTCGGTGGGAAGCTGTCGCGAGCAAGTGAATAGGTAGCACAGAGATCATAGCATTAAAGAATCCTTACAGTGGGGAAAGAGGCGATTCAGCCCATCAAGTCTGCACTGACCATCAGAAGAGCATCCCATCCAGACATCGCCCTATCCTCACAACCCCGGATTTTACCATGACTAATCAATCTAGCCTGTATATTCCTGGACACTACAGGGCAATTTAGATTGGCCAATCCACCTAACCTGCACATCTTTGAGCTGTGGGAGGAAACTAGAGCACCCAGGGAGATTTTGCACTCTCCACACAATCGCCCAAGTCTGGAATCCAACCTAGGTCTCTGGCACTGTGAGACAGCAGTGCTAACCACTGAGCCACCATGCTGCCCATGCCGTGTTAGTAGTATCAGGTGTTGGAGTGCGTGAGAATTAGTGAGGGAAGGTGTTGCAGGCAATGGTAAGCGTGGTGGGGCATGAGCCTTGGTAGGAGATGGATACAGTAGCAGACATGTTAAGCGACTGTGAGGTATCAGAGATAAGGTGGTGGCATTCAAGCTGCTGGTGTGGGAGGTTCATTAACATTCTTCTTACCGGCTGGGCACTCCTCCTGATGGCTGAGTCTGCTTTAACCTGAGCAGCAATCTCAGACCACACTGGCATGGTCTCGTGCTGTGGCCTCTACTGATAGTTTTGAGACACAAGAAAGACCTGCCTCTGTATCAGCTCATCCATCAAGACCTTCAGGTCCATGTCCACAGGGCCAGGCACAAATCTCCCTCTGTCTGCTGTTTTGGGGCAAACATCAGGATTGGAGCAGGGAAGCTCCAGACTGACAGTGTTTGTCTGGGTGCACAACAGCCTTGTGAAAGTGGTGTAGCTCCAAGGCGTGCCAGTGAATTTTGTAACATCTGCTGAGTGGTGAGTTGTTCCGGGAATGGTTTGGTAAGATGGGGCTGGAATCGGCCTTGGGAATGCCCTAGGGATGGGTAGGTAACTAATGTGGCAAGTTTGTTCAGACACAGCAAGAAACCTGCTCAGCCGCTTGGCAGGTATCCCTTAAAAAAAAAACTCAATACAGCTCATACTTAGCTAAAATAAAAATAAGATTCAGCTTTTGTTATTTTCCTGCTCAAACAGTGTCTATTGATTATTTATTGTTTCACTCAGCACCATTAATACCATTGCAGTTTTCCAATGGGAGCCCTCCAGATTGATGTATTGTGAAGAAATGATGATCTATGAACAGATGCATTTAAGTCAACCTGACTGGCAGATTCTCCTCAAAACCATTCGCAGGTGAAATTACTTCACTTTGGCAGATGTAGTGCTGGTGAATGAAGGCTGATTGTCCCTAAGGAAGCTAGGAGCGAGAATCCATGATTATATTGCTGAGATGTATGTTTGTCTCTTGGATATGTGCTTGTCTAACTAACCATTTCACTGGAGAATTCTTGAGATTTGCCTCAATCATGACGTGTTGCGCTTGAATTTCTAAAAGATGTGCCAGGGTACTCAAGAGCTAGTGATGCTTGATGGCTAAACTGAACAAAGCTGTTGTGTAAAGGATTCTGGGCTATAAAACAACATTGTGTCTGTTGCTGCATTTGACAGCACAATCATCTTACCCTGAAGCATGACTACAGAATTGTGGGCTGCAAGGCATATTGAAACAATGACCTGTGTGAATGGGCTTGCCAACTGTTACAGGGCCACTTGCTGCAGGTAAAGCCTTTGGTTTCAGGCTTCATCATAAGTCAAACACAGGGCTGATTTGTTACAAGCTTGCACTTTCCTGTCTCATTAGGATTTCTCTCTATTTGTGCTGCAATGTTTTAATCCTGCTTTAAGCTCGGGAAGGGGTGGTTAATAGGGTGAAAATTGACCTCTTGTTGGGATTGTCATCTTTCATTGATCACCAACTCTTTAATGCAATTTTCTGTTCCCACGAGTTGTGTGTTTCTTGAACCCATTTGCATTTGTGCCTAATGCTGTGTGTATCATGTATACGAACTACATCAATGAATTAAAAGACTCTGGCACTTGAACATTTTCAGTGGGATTCATGCCAGTTCTTAAAAATGTAGGTGGTGTATTTCCACAAGCTGCTCTCATCATCTTTTGAAACTTCTTTGGAAAGAACAGCTGAAACCACCACTGAACTGAGCAAGGTGACAGATAAACACGGAGAATTGAGCAGGCGGTTACATATCATCTCGGCCCGTAAGAGATTGAGTCAGCGGTGGGAAGGTAACAAATAGGCAAAGCTAGCCCATTAATGGCAGGAAACTTATTGAATGCTTGTGGACGGCAATGCCTCCAGACCTGCAGCAATGTGCTTGACACTCAACTGCCTTCTGGGCAATTATGGATGGGCAATAAATGCTGGTCTAACCACTGACATCCCGAGGAAGAACGTTAAAATAAAAGACAACAGGTGATGGGAATTAGATGCAATTAATAATTTTAGAATATCGAAATAATCTTTGTAATGATGCCTTGAAACTACAATTGATTGTTATAAAGCCCATTTGCTCTTCATGGAGCAAAATTGGCCATCCTTACTTGATTTGGCCTACGTATGATTCTAGATCTACAATATGTGGTTGACCCTTTGCTGTCTTCTGCAATAATTACGCAAGACACTTCGTTCAAGGGCAATTCGGGATGCACAGCAAATGCTGGACTTTCCCTGCAAAGCCCACATCCATGAAAGAGTATAAGAAAGCTTAATTCCCCACTTACATATAATTTAAATGGAATTTGATGCAATTTATTCTTGGCTCCATGATTTAGTGAAGCTCCCATTTGGTTCTTGTGCCTTCAGTCACCGGTGTGATGAAAGTGGGTGGATTCTGTGTAACTTCCTTGACTCTATTTGAGAGTCCATGGAAGAGACTGGGTTGATCTTGAAGATTTTATCTCTTGGTAGGAAATTCATAACTCAGAGAGTATTTTATCCTAAATTTGAAGAGGCAGTGCACAATAGAGGTGTGGAAGACCTATCCCTTAACGTGGTTTCAGATCTAAATCACAATAAAGACAATACTCAGGACGCTGCCTGCAAAGAAGGAGAAAGGTTTTGGCTGCATAGAAATCATCTACTTTTACCTCCTTCATCTTCAAGTGCTGAACAAGATGCACTGACTGGCTTGTGACATCTCAGTTTGGGACATCTTTCTGTGTTGAAACAATACCAGTCCAGATGTAGGTGATTTAAGCAGCAGAGTTTCCTTCCAAAGCCTGCACAATGGTTTCAAACTCAGGGACTGGCTGTCATTAATGCAAGCTTCCTAATGTTGAAGCCGTCCTCCATACCAGGACTCCAACACCTATGTGAGCCAGCAATAAGCCCAAGTCACCCACATTTATGATCTTGTCACTACAAACTGGCCTGCACATAGCATATCAGATCGTCAATGACTTTCAGGCACATCAGCTAGTACTACAATGGTAGAACTAAATCCAGCTCCATTTTGATGCTGCTTGACTTGGGTTTCTGTGGCTCTTCTGCCATTGTTATACCATGGCTAGAAGTTTCACCATACCTTTACCAGATCAAAACTACAGACCCATCAGCTTGACAGCAACAGTAGAGGAAATGGTAGAATCTATGATAAATGGATAAAAATGATCTGATTAGTATATTCCACATTGATTTGAAAATGGGAAATCATATTTTACAAAATCTTTGGATTATTTTGAGGATGCTACCTCCAAATTTGATGAAGTGGAGTCAAGGATGTATAGTATAGTATCTTCTGATTTTCAGAAGGCTTTTGATAAGTTTTCCATAGGAAATTGTTTGGCAAAATTAAAGAAAACAGTATTCAAAGGGATGTATTGGCATGGATTAAGGATTGACTAACAGACAGAAAACAGAGTCGGAATAAATGGGTAATTTGTGAATTGACTGGCTGTGACTAGTGAGTACTGTAAGGATCTGTACTTGGACCCCAGATGGGGGTTGCTGCAAGGAGCTATACTTGGATCCCAGATGGGGGTTACTGCAAGGATCTGTACTTGGATCCTAGCTGGGGGGTACTGCAAGGATCTGTACTTGGACCCCAGCGTTCCCAATGTATATCAAGGATTTAGAGGTGGCAATCAAATGTAATGTTTTCAAATTTGCTGATAATATAAAAGTGTGTCGTGAGGAAAATGGAAAATGCTTCCAGGAAGATTTGCACAGGCTTACTGATTTGAGCAAGAATATGGCAAATAAAATATTATGTGGAATATGAGAGATTATCCACTTTGGTAGGAAGAACAAATTTCTTAAACAGTTATGTTGAAAACATAAATGTACTAAAGCGACCTAGGTATCGTTGTCAATAAGTCGCTGAAGGATAATATGTAGGCACAGCAAGCCATTGGTAAGATTGGTGGAATGTTAGCCTTTATCAGAAGAGGATTTGAGTAGAGGAATAGTGGCATATTGCTTCAATTGTATAAGAGCTTGGTTAGACCACACATCTGGAGTGTAGTGTGCAGTTTTCAACTCCTTACATCAGGAAATATATTGTTGCCATGAAGGAGCCTATTGAACATTCACCAGATTTATTCCCAGGATGGCAGGACTATCCCATAAAGAGTAATTGGACAAACTGGGCCTGTTTTCTCTGGAGTTTTGAAGAATGAGAGGTGATCTCATTGAAGCCCATAACATAGTTCAAAGGATTAACAGAGTGAGATATTTCCCCTATTTGAGGATTCTGGAATCAGGTAGCACTATTTAAAAATAAAAGGATGCTATTTCCAACAAAGGTGAAGAGAAATTTCCTTGCTCAGTGTGTGTTGAAATCTTTGGAATTCTCTATCTCAGAAAGTTATGGAAACTCCAGTTTTTATGTATATTTAAAGCAGAGATTGATGGATTTTGATTATCAAAGGCATAAAGGATTGCATGGGTGATATTGTTAAATTCTATTGAAATGGTTGAACAGCGCTTGTTGTATTAAATAGCAGAGCAGGCTTGATGGATTAAATGGCCTACCTCTGTTCCTACGTTCCTTAACTTTTCCCTCCACATATTGGCTGTCTTTGCTGCTGAATCTGAGCAGTATATTTAATTTTTATTTTGCATTTTAAATGTTAAGAATATTTTGTTTTTAAAGTGCATGTTGTTGGTGAGTGCATGTAGATGCAGACAACATTGTACTTATGATATTCCATCACCTTCAAATAGCCTACGATAATTCACAGATGAGGAATATTTGTTTAAAAAAGAATTTTGTCATCTATAAAACATCACAGTAAATTGAGGAAAGTTAGTGCATGAAATTAGAACTGAGAAAAATTGAACATAGCAAAAATAATAGTCTGAGATCAAGCAGGATAAGATATTCATTTCTTTGAAAGGGGTAATTTCTTTGAAAAGGCACTAAAACACCCCTTTGAAAACAATAAATGACTCTTTTTACAGAATTTAGTGAATAGACCCTGATTATAAGTAATAGTGTAAAAGGTTCTGTTAGTGGCAGGCTCCCAGCTGAGAGTTATTTTTTTAGCCTGAATAATAAATTAACATAGTGTAAAATGTGCCATGCTTTTAAGTTGCTGAAATGAATAGGTAATTGTTCTGTCTGTACCACTTCATATTTGTTTAACAACTGAGATAAGCAGCATCTGCTGACATCTCTGGTGACGTCAGGAATGTTGATTTTGCTTGTTGAAGAAAAATAAATTCTGCCTACAAATTGTACCTTGGAGAATTTCCATCCTTTATGGACCATGTCACTTTTGACTAGAAATGAATATGAATAATTACAGCTCTGATGCAAGAAACTCAATGGAATTAACATTCACATTCACACTTTTTATACTATTGTACAAAATAAAAATTATATGCAAACACTCTAATGCTCATTTGATAGACTACATCCTTTGTAAATTATAGCTCGTTTAAAATTCTGGTACATAAACTCTGTCCTATTCACACATTACCTTAACCATGCTAAGCTGCACTTAGAGCTTAGCTCTCAACATATGCAATTTAAAATCTTCACTTGTTGAAGAAGTACATATGTTCTTTCTCTATCCTAATTCTGAAATTTCATCAGTCTAAGTAGTAAGATTCAGGTTACCCCACCTCCAACCACACACTCACTGTACTCCATCTTTGATGTTACAACCTTCAGCTGTCACAATCCAACTTTCTGAAACTGCCTCCCTAAATCTGTATATATTTTTAAAAATTCCCAAACTCACCTCTTCCAACAAGCATGCACTCACTCCACCAAATTGTTCCACGTTCAGCATTTATTTCCTTGGGCATTTCGTCACCTCAGAAATGAACCACAGATGCAACAGTTTGATGTCAAGCATTCAGGATTCACAGAAAAACTTAACGAATGTTTGATATTAAAGTTATCATGAATTTTGAAAGTTACCAGTTCAATGCATAGAGAACGTGACATGGTTATTGGATTAAAATGTTGTTTGAGGAAGGCTGGACATGTTTGTTTATGAATGTGAATAGAAGGTAGTGATAGTACAGAATTAGATGCACGCTAATGAATGTGCATCTAATTCTGGCCGAAGTTATTTAATACAGGAGAATTATTTTTATGTCTGTTGGTTTTATTATGTTAGGTACTGTGACAAGAATATTTTAAAATCTATCATGAATTTTTGAGAGATTTACGAAGATCACCAAGCAGCCAGTGAGTCATAAAATACAGCAAGATAATGTGCTGGCAATCTGCCTCACTGAAAAAGATTCAAATCTGGCCAATAAAGTTAGATTAAATGGTCTTTTCTGGGACCAATCAACAAAACATAACTCAGGGCAAAATATATCCCTGGAAAATGCAGACGTGGCTAGGACCCGTGACAGTTCCCATAGCAACATCTTTTTTGCCTGGAGGAAATGAATTGAGTTAACAGCAAAGTTGTTCTGTGTGAGTAAACAATTCAACCGAACAGAAGAAGACAAAATAAAGATCCAGTTCTCTCTTCTACCAACCGTCCACTTTTTGCATTTGGTGTATCATCTTCCACCATTTCTGTCAAGGCAAAACACATCGTTCTTTCCCTTCGCATTTAGGTTTCTTACCGTATGTTCCCTTCAGGTCACCATGGTCTGGTGGGCACAATAGAGGGGAATGACCTCCATTTAGGAAACCAGAAGTGTTTTGGGTCAAGATGACAAATGATAAAGCCAAGAAAAGTCATTTATTTCAATGATTTGGGTATGAACATAGGAGGTATAGTTAGTGAGTTTGCAGATGACACCAAAAGTGAACAGTGGGTGTACAGTGGGATCTTGATCAGATGGGTCCATGGGCTGAGGAGTGGCACATGAAGTTTAATTTAGATAAATGTGAGCTGATGCATTTTGGAAAAGCAAATCAGAGCATGACTTCTACATGTAATAGTAAGGTCCTGGGGAGTGTTACTGAACAAAGAGACCATGGAGTGCAGGTTTATAGTTCCTTGAAAGTAGAGTTGCAGGTAGATAGGATAGGCATTTGGTATGCTTTCCTGTATTGGTTAGAGCATTGAGTATAGGACTGGGAGGTCATATTGTGGCTGTACAGGACATTACTTAGGCCACTTTTGCAATATTGCGTGCAATTCTGATTTCTTTCTTATCGGAAGGATGTTGTGAGCCTTGAAAGGGTTCAAAAAGGATTTACAGGAATGTTGCCAGGATTGGAGGGTTTGAGTTATAGGGAGAGGCTGAATAGGCTGGGGCTGTTTTCTCTAGAGCATCAGAGGCTGCGGGTTGACTGTATAGAGGTTTATAAATCATAAGGGGCATGGATAGGATACATTGACAAGGTCTTTACCCTGGAGTGGGGGAATCTAGACCTAGAGGGCATAGGTTTAGGGTGAAAATGGAAAGATTTAAAAGGGACCTAATGGACAACTTTTTCATGCAAAGGGTGGTACATGTGTGAAATGGGCTGCCAGAGGAAGTGGCGGAGGCTAATACAATTACAGCATTTAAAAAGGCTTCTGTGTGGGTATATGGATAGGAAGGGTTTGGAGGGTTATGGGCCAAGTGTTGGCAGATGGGACATTAGATTAGGTTAGGATATCTTGTCAGCATGGACGAGTTGGACTGAAGGGTCTGTTTTCGTGCTGTACATCTCTATGACTCTAAGTCTCTTGTATGTGCGTGTATGAGCTAGTCAGAAAATGGATTTTAATGTACATACAGACTGGAAAAATCAGATGAGCAAAAGTAGCCAAAGACAGGAATTCATTCATATAGCTAGTTTCTAAGATCAGCACTTTCTGGCGCTGAGCAGAGAGGAGGCTATACTAGATCTCATATTGTGCATGAGAGGAGGTTAATTCATGCGGATGTCATTAGGTCATGGTGATCAGAATATGTTTGAATTTGAATTCAGTTTGTTGGAGGGAGGGGTCTCCAATTCTTGTACTGTAAAATCTAAAAAGGGCAATTATGAGGACACAAAGCAAGAGCTTGCTAAAGTGACTGGTAAATTAGCTTAGGAATAGGTCAGTTGAAGTACAGTGACAGGATATTTCAGAATACACATAATTGAAGGAAGGATTCAGTGTACATGGTTAATTAGAACAAGTTAAAGATTTATCTGTAGTCACATGGCTAACATTCAGATATCTACAAAACATGATGGGAAAATAATCCTACTGTACGCAAGTATTAAAAACCGATGCGGTTAAGTTTGATAGAAGTATTATGAGCAACAATGGACAGAGAGAGAAATCTTGATGAACTGACACATGATCAACCAGATGATGAAGTTAGCGAGTCTTGAGAAAATTTGTAGCTGAGGTTGAGGTTCTGGATGTAGGTTTGAAACCTAATCCGGAGGCTCACTGATGATATTATCTAGTATGGTGACGAAACATCAGAAAATGAACCTTCCAGCTCAGTGAGCAAACCTACGTACAGATGATAAGGTTGATTCTCAATAAGACACTACAACATGGGCCAAGTGGACATGTGCATCATGCTCAAAGCTTACATAACCTGAATGAAAGAAGGACCCTCAGAGACATTGGTAGTGATAACCTGCAGGAATAACCAAGGAGTCAGTAACTCAGAGGAGACAGTGAGCACCTAGGAACAGCACTGAGTCAGAGACTCAGAGAAGATAGTGTGGACCTGCAAGAGCAACCAATGTACAAAGGAAGGTGCCCCAACTCCAGAACTTGGCAAGAAAACAAACTTGGCTATGAGGGAGCCTGACCAACTCACCTTACCTTGCAATGGGTAATATTTAAGTTCAAGCCACATGTCATTGACTTATTGCAGCAAATAGTCGTACTTTGGCAAATCTTGAGTAAAACAGCAGTTCAAGTGTTTTTTATGGGTGTTTGAAGTGTAATTAGGATTTCAGCAAGTATGAGCAGATCGTTCATGCACCTTGCATATTTTTTAACCTTAATAAAAATTGAGTTATTCTAAGTACTCTGTCTAAGTGCTATTTGTCCACCGTGTCAATTCATACCCTATTCTGAGAGTCAACTTGTTAATCTTAAAAGAAAAACATGCAATGGGTGGCAGGTCAGATGATTGGACAGAGTATAGAAAAACAGTTAAAATAACTAAAAGACTAACAAGGAAGGAAAAGTTAGGGTAGATGGAAAGGCTTGCAAGAAACATAAAAACAGTAAGAGTTTCTATAGATCTTTTTTAAAAGAGTTGGTTGTGTAGAAAGAGTGTCTGGAAAATCAGGAGATGAATTGTACAAGTATTTCACATCAATCTTCACAATGGAGTATACAAGTACCATCCCTGAAACAGGTGTGATTCTGGAAATGGAAGGGAGGGAGAAACGAAAGAAAAATCCAAACACCAAGAAATTAGTGTTGAGTAAATTGGTCTTAAAAGAAGTGGGATGGGAGAAAGTTGATGAATTGTTTCTAATTTTTAAAATTTCCTAGATTCAGGAAAGATTCCATTTAATCATAAGATATGTGAATATAACATTTTTTGTCCAAAATAGAGGGCGAGATAAGATACAAGAAATTACAGGCCACTTTCTTTAATCCCCTGTCATATTTACAATGTTAAAAGTTAATATAAAAGACATTATAGCAGGGCACTTTGCAAAATTTCAGATAATCAGGTATAATCAACTGATTTTGGGAAAGGGAAATCATATTTAACCAACTTATTGAAGTTCTTTGAAGAAGTAACTTGTGCTGTGGTTAAAGTGGATGCATATACTGCACTTAGATTTCCAATAGGCATTTAATAGGGTGCCACGTTAAAGGTTATTGCAGAAAATGGATGTTCTTGGTATAGGGGAAATACATTGGCATGGATTGAAGATTGGCTGGCTAACAGGAAACAAAACACAGGTAAAAATTGATTTTTATTTCAGGTTGGCAAGATGTAACAAGTCATGTACCACAGGATCAGTGTTGGGACATCAACTGTTTACAATTTATAATCATTTCATAGAAGAAGGGATGGAAGGTATGGTTTCTAATTATGCTGATGGCACAAAGAGAGGTATAAAAGTAAGTTACACAGAGCTCACAAAGAAGCTAGGCCAAGTGAGTGGACAAAGGTCTGGCAAATGGAGTAAAATGTTAATAAAAATGTGAATTTGTCCATTTTGGCAGAAATAACAAAAAGGAAGCATATAATCTCAATGGACAGAAGTTACAGAAGTCTTATGCCAGTACAAACCAAAGCAGCCCATTGGGAGCTTCCACAACAATGGTCTAGATCTTCCGGTCAACAGAGGAATGGGAGTGCATGACATTGGCTGCATTTGAAATTTCAGCATTATCTTTCCGCGTTAGAGCCTTAAGACTTTCCTGTTCCTGCTGCAGTGTGGCTCTGTCAGAAGTGAGGCCAGTGGCAAGGTACAGTTCCAGTGGTAGTGTGTCATTTAACATCATGCACTGAAAATTCACCTCTTGAAGCCTGCTTTTAGTTCAGTGAATTTCACTGTTTTGTAATGTCCCTGTTAACTGTTTTTAATTCTAGTTCTCCCACAACCTGAGGTAAAATTCTTAACATCTTTCCTAAAATTTTGTGATCAAAATACAACACAATTCTTTCAATGAGGCCTGAGCAGAGATATCTTTTAAAGCTGCTCTATCATCCTTGCTCCATACAATTTTTCAGAACTAAACATCCTATTTGCTTTTCTATTAAACTTCTCAACTTGTCCTGCCATTCCCAAAGATTTGTGTATATCAACATCTGGCATCTCTGTTCATGCACTAACTTTAAAATTGTTCCATTTAATTTAGATTGCCAAATTCATAATGTTTAGAAAATACTGCATTTGCTTTAATATTGCAAAAAGTAATCATCTTCACTCTATTGCCATAGTAAACAAATAGACCTAATGTTTCAAGCCATTGTACTTCATTTTTGACCCCAGCCAACCTCGACATTCTTAGATGTGTGTTCTGAAAATTTATTGAGTTTAGTAACCTATAAATGTAGCCACCACTGTGCAATTATTCTTCATATTTATACAGATATAACATTTTATTTTGAAAAATCAATTGAACTAATCTGATTTCAGCACATTTTGTATTGTTTCTGCTCTGTAGCAGAGTCTATAACATCTGAAATAAACATCCTTTTGAAACTTAGGGTTGCAAACTAAATGCAGTTTATTCTTTGTTTGAAATAATGAAGAATGTTTCCAGTGCCTTCTGTGTTTTTCTTTCAGAGTATGAAGTTTCTGAGACAGTTTGTTTTTAATTTGCGTTTCCATGGTATTGCCATTGAATGGTTGCCAGGCAATGAAAATCTCCAGTGTGAGAGAATCGAACCAACTTTCCTTGACATTTATTGACATCACTATCAACAGCCTGGGGGTTACCATTGGCCAGAATCGGAACTCTAAAATCCATTGTAATACTATGGTTACATGACCAAGTCAAAGGCTGGGAATTCAGTCCATCCAGTAACTTAAGCATTTACTTATTTCACTACCAATGTACAGAAGTAGGAATGTGTAGCACGTACAAGATGCACTGCAGGAAATCACCAAGTCTCCCTCCTTAGCACCCAGAAGGGCAAGGGATCAGATGCATGGAAACACTATCACATGCAAGTTCCCCACCAAAGTACATGTCATTTCATGTGGAACTGCATTGCTTTACATGCGTATGAACATATGCACCTAAGAATTAGGAATAGGAGCAGCCCACTCAGTCTGTTAAGTTTCTATCTACTACTGCCTTAACAATAGAAGGGTATTCCAAAGATTTATGAGACAAATTTTTCTTCATTTCTATCTTATTTGTAAACAGTGACCTCTAATTCTATACAGTATTGCAACTCATGCATAAGGATACCCAGATCTCATTCCATTTCAGAGCTCTGAAATATCCTGGAATCCCCTTCTAACAATGCTGTGGGTGTCTCCACATCATATAGATAGCTGTGGTTTAAGAAGACAGTTCACCAACATCTGCAAAGCCAAGGAAAAAGTGCTGGCAAAGCCTCTGAAAGGAGAATGTATTCAATCTAGGAAGATAGGAGCATAGTAAAACTGTACTAATTATTTTTGCGGTTTGTCAGATGTGGTCTATTATATTCTAAAGTGGTGAGAGTTCTGAATTTAATAAACTATTCTAAAAAGATGGATTTTGTAGGTTTCCATCTTACAGAAACAAGAAACAAGTGTATCTGTGACAGCCCTCATAGTATTTCATTTCAATTGCATGGGTTATTCTCAAAGTACTATTCCTCATTTTAAACTCGAGGTTCCCCAACTCACATCCAGCATGGAAGCTGCATTTTGTCAGATTCCAGTTCAGTTCTGTGAATAGAACAAAAACCTTTGCACATGTTTGTTGACATGATAATGATCTTTGGCTCAATAAACCATGAAGGAGAAGGTCCAATACAAAAATACCTAACTTTATAGAAATGATCAATATTACCTATTTGTTTCAAGACCTTATGATGCCCAAAAATGTGTTGTAGATTGGTGTCACATCAGATGTCTATCCTGTTACCAAGCAAGGCTTTCTAATACTTCCAGCTCTGTTTGCTATCGAGTTTATAGCCTGGTACATGTATGCACTCAATGATCGCAACATTGAAGTTCACATTCAACTCAGGACTGTAATGGTAGTGAAGAGGTTAGCCAGGTAAACCTCATAGAGTTTGAGTTCCCTGATTGGGCCTGTAAATCTGGTCCAATCTGGGAGCCCTGGCTGACAGACATATACAGGAGTGTCAGAGGCTCTGTTCATTCTGACAGCTAGCTCTGGGGGAGCTGGATCAGTATCATTACTCTTCGTGTGTAAATAAAGGGTAACTTGGTGATGGGATACCAGCCTTTGTGGAGTTATTTGAAGAACAAATGCAAAGGGCTAAAGACTCACACACAGGTCAAAAAATAGCCACTGAGTGAAAACTTATTTGCCCATTACTGTACGTTCATGAATACGGGGGAAATTGTATCCTGGGTATTTAGGGCTACCTCATCTCTGCCATTATGCAGCTGAGGACCTACAAGCACTGGTGCATGTAGCTACCTTACTGCCCATAATTGTCTCAACAATTTAGGATATCCTTAGGTCATTAAAGACAATATACAAATCCAGGTCTGTTTGTAATTTTTGGAGTTCTCTTTGGATGGCATGACACTTGTTGAAGAAATTTGAAATTTATGTTGGCTCAGATTTTGTGGCCAGTGATGAACCAAATGCACTTAACATTAACTTCTGAGGAAGACTCACCAAAAAATTGAGCAATCTTTGGCTAGAGCACTAACTCTCTGTGTGCAATTAATTGTAATGTTTTTTATTGGGCATTTCTAGCCAAGCTGCAGTGCTATCATCAATATTGTTTAAGCAGAGCATCTCACTAAATAAATGTAGAGGCAGATTCATTGAATATTTTTAAGGTGGAGGTAGATAGACTCTTTACTGCCAAATGCAACTAAGGTTATTATTACTCATTGGGAAAATGGAGTTAAGGCCACAATCTGATCTGGCAAGATCTTATTGAATGATAGAGTAGACTTGAGTGGTTGAATGGCCTACTCCTGTTCTGAATTAATATGTTTAGAAGTTCTTATGTCAAGAAGCCACTGGCATTGGTCATGGAGGCCAAATGTAAGAATACATGCAGGAAGTGCAGGCTGTTGTTCTCAGAATATGTGACGCTTCATAAAGTGAAGCATGATGTTCATATTCTGTCAACCAATTGCAAAGATTTTTAGTAGTGCCCCAGCTGGTACTCTCTTCCAGCCATCCACTGACCTAGCCAAGGGCAGATGTTACCTTCATGTAGCTCCATCATAATCCTAACCGTTGTAATTGCACCTGCATTCACCACTTCTTCTGACAGTTCATTCCATGTATGAACCACTTTCTATGTAAAAGATTTGCCCCTCTTATCCTTTATAAATCTTTCTGCTCTCACCTCACAAATATGCCCCCTAGTTTTGAACTGTCCCAACCTAGGGAAAAGACCCTTGCTATTCACCTTATCTATGCCCCTCATGATTTTATAAACCTCTATAAGGTAACCCCTCAACCTCCAGTGTAAAATGTCCCAGCCTAACTTTATAACTTAAACTTTCCATTCCCAGCAACATCCTGGTAAATATTTTCTGAATCCCCTCCAATTTAATAATATCCTTCCTATAGCAGAGTGACCAGAACTGCACACAGTACTCCTTAAAAGGCCTCGCCAATGTCCTGTACAACCCCAATATGATATCCCAATCCTGATACTCAAAGGTCTGAGAAATGAAGACAAGTATGGTAAATGCCTTCTTAACACTTACATGTGATACAGATTTCAAGAATTATGTATCTGAACCATTAGGGTTCTCTATTCTATGACATTGCTAAGGCCTGACCATTAATTATATAAATCCTGCTCTTGTTTGTTTTACCAAAATGCAGAACCTCATATTTATCCAAATTAAACTCTATCTGCCACTCCTTAACCTATTGACCCAATTGATCAAGATCTTTTTGTAATCTTAAATAAACTTCTTCACTGTCCACTATATCACCAATTCTAGTGTAATCCACTGCCATAATAACCATGTTTCCTAAATTCTCACCCAAATTGTTGATGTAAATGACAAACAACAGTGGACCCAATACTGATCCCTGTGGAATACCTTTGCTCACAGGTTTCAATCTGAAAAACAACTCCCCCAACACCACCCTCTGTCTCCTATCATCAACCCAACTTTGCATCCACTTGGCAAATTCACCCTAAATTCCACGTAATTTAACTTCGCTAATTAGTCTACCAAGTGGAACCTTGTCAAAGGCTTTACTAAAGTCCATGTAAACAGCATCTACTACTCTGCCCTCATTTATATTATTTCCTTAAAAAACTCAATCAAGCTTATGAGACACTACATCCCTCGCACAAAACCTTAATCAGTCCTTGCCTCTCCAAATACATGTAAATCCTATCTTTCAGAATTATCTTCAACAACTTACCCACCACTGATGTCAGACTCACAGGACTACAGTTCTCAGGCTTCTCCTTACAGCCCTTCTTAAATAAAGGCATAACATAATCCACCCTTCAGTTGTCCGGCACCTCCTCCGTGGTTATAGATGATTAGATTAGGTTAGATTAGATATTGGTCCCTTTCCAGTTCATGTGAAGCCATTCCTTTTGAACCGATCTTTTCTGACCCAAGTGAGATCCCAATTATCCAAAAGTCTGAATCTTTGCACTTTGCCCATTCTCTTCAGCCTTATCTGCCTTATCTTTTTATTCCTACTGTCAATAGAACATGGTGCCAGAAGTAAACCAGAGATTACTACCCTGAGGTTTTGCTTTTTAACCTTCTAGCTAAACTCCTATATTCACTCTGCAAAGCCTTCACCCTTTCCCTAACTATGTTGTTCTTACCAATTTGTACAATTGTTTCCGGCTTCTCACCCTCCCCTTTGACAATATGTTTCAACCGTTTTGGAATATCTTTGACCCTGGCACCAGGAAAGCAACATGCTACCCTGGAATCATACTCACAGCCACAGAATCTCCTGTCTGTGCCCCTGATGGGAATGTCCCTTATAAGCATTATTCTTTTAAATCTTAACACAAGATTCATTCTTAGTGCCCAACATCTGACTGCTACTTCTGATTTCCTCTGAGACACTATTCTCTTCAACAGGACCTGAAACAAAGTATCAGTTTGAGAGAGGAATAACCACAGGAGTCTCCTGAATAACCATCTTACCTTTTCTTTCAGTCACCCATGCATTTGACTGATCCTGCTATATAACCACCTCTCTAAATCTAACCATCACACTCTGTGTCTCCTTATGCCCTCAGTAACATTAAACTTAAAAAGTCCTTAACAATAAAACTTTAGACATGTCAAAAAATCCTCTCTTACCCACAGATTTTAATCCTAAGCATGCAAAAGACAAAGAAAAATTAAATGTTTAAAATCTTTTTAAAACAACAACAAGAAAGCCTTCTCTTCAAATCGTCTATCAATCAGCTTTCAAATCTCTGGGTCTGAGAAAAGAAATGCTGATCCCTGATTCCTGTCATTATTTAAACAGCTGCAACAAACAGATTGAAAAGGAAAAGCCTCAGAGCTCCGTCCTTGCAAACAGAGAAAAATAATCTCTTTCCAGAGTCATCGACACTCCACAAACACGTGGACAGGCCTGTCGCACAAACTGCATGCGAAAAACACTCTTCTCCTTCTTTGCATATTTTTGTTCTTCTCTGCAAATTTATTTTTGGACTGTGACAGTTCCAAGAATGATTTTAAATAGAAATTTTCTGCTTCTGTTATATATAAACCAGAAAAAATTCACAAGAAAAGCCTGCAACTCAGGAGCAGCTGCAAGTTCCACACTAGTCTCATTCTTCCATTTTTTTAAAGATGTTCTTTTTGCAAGTGACACATGCTCTATTGGAAACTAGACGCCATAGGGCTGTCAAGGAATAAAATGCAATACAATAGGTAGTGAATTATTAGGGCCACCCATGTTCTTCAGCTTTTTATAATTGTGAAGTATCTAGGTGACATGGTGTGCTGCGTGGAATTGTACAGATGTTAAACTGTCTTGTGAGGTAAATCTTTTGGTTCCGTAGTTCTCCCAAAATCTCAGAAGAATGTTTTCTTTTATGTGGGAGGAGAGGGGGAAGGGGAATCAAAGCAGGCAATTGACAAAAGCATTCCTTCTTGGTTTTGAATTCAAGTTCTTATTAGCTAAAGGCGTTAATGTTGCATTTATTTTCCTTAACTGCATTAAGATGCAGCTCTGTGCTGTGTCTGTTGGTGTAATAAAATCTACCTGGTTTCTATTTCATGATGACGTCTGCAGCACCATTTCAAACTTTATGTGTGACAAAGTACCTAATGGCTCTGTATACATGTTGCTTATGAAATTTGCGGGGATTTCCTGCCTGCTCCAGTTGCTTAGGAAGGTGGCGAATAGATCAATGAGGAAAAAGGAGCTTCATACCCCAAGTGGGGACGACATGATCATTTCAGCTATTCAACTAACCATGAGTACAAACAAAGCCATATTTTGCCTCTGGTGGTGAGCGTTTAACCTAATGTCAGAATTTTGATATCCACAACAGACTCAGACTCTATTGATGCATGTCCCTTTTCTATCTGGGATAGCACTTTCTTGTTTACTCCTTTGCTGCTGAACTCATGGGTGTAATTGGCAGGAGAAATAGTAATTCATAAAGTACCTCTTCTATCTCATTGAGTTCACAGATCTAGTGGAATATGACCTCTTGTATTAAAATTAATGTGGAAAAAATTTAGAATAAAAAAACAAAAAAGCAAAACAAAAGTAACATTTTAGAAAAGAAATGGTGTCTCTGCAAGTTGCCTGACTGAGGATTTGAACTTCGATTACTTTGCTTGGAAAGCTTTTGCACACTAGGAGGACCATGAAAATAAAGGAGTACACTTCAATAATGGAGTTCAAGTTTACAAAGATTTAAGAAGTTGGAAAAATATTTTTTGGTTGTGTTGGGAAATGAGTTTCAATGATGATTTCTTTGAATTGTATATATTTATTTTCATCTCTCATTTAGAACATACTTCATCCAAATTTGGCAGCAAATTATGTCACGTGGACAGGTAAAATTAGACATGCAAAATCGAAAAATATTTCACGACAGCTTTCCAACAGAAATGCATGAAAATTTTGACAAAACCACTTGAAGCCTTAAGGTATTATGAAAAGTTTTACCATATAATTCTGTTAAAATTCTTGATTCATGGCAAAGAGTATTATAAAAACAATTAATCCTCAAATGCTATCAAATTTCAAGATTAAAGTTAATGTTTGAAAGTTAGCTCAAGTAGATCTCTTTGGCTCAAAATTCATAGAAAATCAGTAGAATATTGTAAATCCTACTTAAATCATGACCATTCTAATGCACTGTAATAATGCACAACCAGAATCTCATCCTGAGCTACAAATCTTCTCCAAACTCGCTAGCACTCTAATATTCTCAGCATGTCCTACTTCACTCTTTTCTCTCTCCTTCTAGCATTGCTGCATTGATAATGAAGTCAGATTCCTTTCCAGGAACAATAACCTGTATAATAAGTCTTCTAATCCCTTGTTGCCAGTTAAGCTGAAAAGGCTTTCCATGGAATTACTTCTACAAAAGTGCTGCTGCAAAATTTTGGCTTCAAACAAGTTTGTCGTGTAATCCTTTAAATCTACATTGAAAAGTAAAATAGGAGAGAAGTGTAAAAATGTGATTTTTTAATATGTTAGAAAAGCTGAACTTGGGAATCTGATTTATGACTGATGATAAATTCTGAGACTTTCAAAATGAGTTTTGACTATACACAATAACTGGACTACAGATTGGTTTCCTTCATGTGAAATTATGATACCAAGTGTCAGTAATGAAAAAAGATAGTCAATTTGTAGAAGGGAGCAGTTAATAATAATAATATATAGGATATGGGCAGGGATTCAGGAATGTACCAGAAAAAAACATTATTTTGAGGTTGATGCTGTCAGGAAACAGCATTTTCCTGGTTGAGCTATCACTATTAGCAGAATTACAGTGATCTATGTGCCTAGTGAATACATAATTTGCATTTCTTTACTGCCTTCCACTGGATATTCTAAAATGTTTTATAGTTAATCAAGTGTAGCCACTGTTGTAAAGTAGGTAAAGGGTATTTGTAGAAATGATCAGAAGTCTGTTGGAAATTTTACAATGGCCTCATGTGTGTAATAGAGGGAACAACACGGCGGAAGTACTGGTAGCGTCACTATAAACATTTATCTTGACTTGTTTGTTATACTCTTTAATCTATACACAATGTGCTCAGTCTACAACAGGAGGAAATATCAGATTTGGTGGCTCCGTCCTGTTTAACTACACGTGCAAAGAGCTTTTTATAGTCAGAAGTGGTTCATTCTATTAGTTACGTGCAATAATGTTTGGCTGCTGAAATAAGTAATTATTATTTCCAATGCAAATGTTGATTTGCATTCAGTCTTATCATCAAGCAATAATAGCATTAATTATGATATTACATGATTGTACTTGTTTTAAAAAAAACTGCATACAATTATATCATTGGGCAGCTTGTTAAAATTGAAATTATTTGCTTGGGACTTAGCTCATAAACACCCACTCACTGTAGAATATCTGTAGTAAGAGTTTTGGATACCAGAACTCAGCAGTTTATCAAACACTTCTCTTTTAAACAAGTAAATCATGTAATGTCATAATCAACTTTATTATTGCATGATTATAGAGACCTAGGAACAGGAGCAGATCAATTAACCCCTTGAGCCTGCTCTGCCACTCAATCAGATCCTGATTTGGAGATGCCAGCGTTTTACCAGGGTTTACAAAGTTAAAAATCATACAACACCAGGTTATGGTCCAAGAGGTTTAATTGGAAGCACTAGCTTTCAGAGCGCTGTTCCTGCATCAAGTGGTTTCAATCAGATCATGGCTAACTGGTGGCCTAACTCCAAATGCCTGTCTTGGGCCCATGTCCCTTGATAGTCTTGCTTAATAAAAAAAATTGTCTACCCAGATTTAAATTTAACAATTGAATTAGCGTCAACCTCCTTTTGAGGAAGAGAGTTTCAAACATCAACTACTCTTGCAAGTAGAAGTGTTTTCTAACATCTCTCCTGATCGCTTGGCACTAATTCCCAGTGAACATAGTTTATCTTTAGCTACCTTGTCTTCCCTATTGATTCGTGTAAACTTGATAATAAGTCTGAATACAAATCAGTACCACTCCAAGACTTACCTACTCACCCTATCTACTAACCCCATTCACCCTTACACCTGCCCATTGTCTCACTCACCTGTTCAGCCAAACTGGACATTTAAACTTGCCATATCTCAGCTTGTGCTTTAAAAAGGGGTATGTCCTGTCTTCTCCTGACATTTCTCCAATCAGAGGAGCTCTCTGAGGGTCAGGGAGTTCCACATTTATAGTAAAGTTAGGCTTGAAAGGTCCTGGACAAAATGCAGAGAGGAATCTTCAAGCAAAGTGGTAATCCAGCACTGACTGTCACAGCAAGGCCCCTTCATCAACTCAGTTCCTCAAATCTCCAAATGTTCCAGCATTCCTGTCCCGTTCCTTTTGAAAAGAGACAGTCAACGTTTTCAAGCATTCTACTTGGCTCTTAAAATATATCCAAAGCTGTTAGCCCAAGCAGAGGGCTTTCAGTTTAGCAGCATCATTGCAATTGGCCTCAGTCCCTGTCTATTGCTGCTCTTTGTACTATTGCTGTTGATTCCACCTTTACCCTATCATTGTTTCTATTTGAACCAAATACAGTTTATCCTTTGTGTTCTCTTTGACTTCTTACCCCAAATCCTCCAACACAAAGACTATCCGCTTCCACTTCTTTAACATCATTGACCACTGCCCTACCATCTTTACCACCTTTAGTTTCAACTGTCCCAAACACAGGTGAATGATGGGAGAAGGATGTCGTGGGGTGGAGCTGCAGTTCAGCAGTGGGAAGTGGGGTATCAGCAACAAGGCAGGATCTTCAGCGAATTCCCCTTCCTAATACTGAAACCTTTGGTCAGACATTCAGTAACATTCCCTTGAAATCCCACAAGCAATCATGCCAAAACTTGCTTGTTGTGCTCCCCTAATGTCAAGCCCCTGCCTGCCATTGAGTTCATACAGGGGAGGTGAGACTTTAAAGTAGATATTGACTACTTAAGGCCCTTAACTGGCAGCAGCGTGAGAAAGCAGACCATAGACCTTCCTGAATCAGGAGAAAGTGAGGACTGCAGATGCTGGAAATCAGAGTCGAGAGTGTGGTACTAGAAAAGCATAGCAGGTCAGGCAGCATCCGAGGAGCAGGAGAATCAATGTTATGAATGTCTCTGATGAAGGGCTTTTCATGGAACATCGACTCTCCTGCTCCTCAGATGCTGCCTGACCTGCTGTGCTTTTCCAGCATCACACTCTTGACACCTTGCTGAATCACTCATAGTCAAGATGTGGAGGTGCCAGTGTTGGATTGGGTTGGACAAGGTCAAATGTCACACAACATCAGGTTATAGTTCAACCCATTTATTTGAAACGGGTTTATTCGGAGTGCTGCTCCTTCATCACCTGATAATGCAGTCATAGTCAAGATGGAGGTGGAAAGATAGCAGTTGTACCTCAAACACGCCACAGGAAAGTATACAAGATTCCATTTTCAATTCAATTTTTGACAGATTATGCCAGCTTCACATGTAGGGATAGTTTCTCTAAGTTAAAGGTCCAACATAAATGCATGTTGCTATAGGTCTCACTGAAATTATATACCGTATTTTATCAGTTTTCATCACTGTTCACACTGCAAACCAATGGGATTTGTAAACTAAGATTAATAGAACATAGAACATAGAACATAGAACAATACAGCACAGAACAGGCCCTTCAGCCTACAATGTTGTGCCGAACATTTATCCTAGTTTAAGCATCCATCCATGTACCTATCCAATTTCCGCTTAAAGTTCACCAATGATTCTGACTCTGCCACTCCCACAGGCAGTGCATTCCATGCCCCCACCACTCTCTGGGTAAAGAACCTACCCCTGACATCCCCCCTACACCTTGCAACCTTCACCTTAAATTTATGTCCCCTTATAACACTCTGTTGTACCCGGGGGAAAAGTCTCTGACTGTCTACTCTATCTATTCCCCTGATCATCTTATAAACCTCTATCAAGTCACCCCTCATCCTTCGCCGTTCCAATGAGAAAAGGCCTAGCACTCTCAATCTATCCTCATATGACCTATTCTCCATTCCAGGCAACATCCTGGTAAATCTCCTCTGCACCCTCTCCAAAGCTTCCATATCTTTCCTAAAGTGAGGCGACCAGAACTGTACACAGTACTCCAAATGTGGCCTTACCAAGGTCCTGTACAGCTGCAACATCACCTCACGACTCTTGAATCCTCTGCTAATGAACGCTAATACACCATAGGCCTTCTTACAAGCTCTATCCACCCGATTGGCAACTTTCAAACAGCTATGAACATAGATCCCAAGATCTGTCTGCTCCTCCACCTTACTAAGAACCCTACCATTAACCCTGTATTCCGCATTCTTATTTGTCCTTCCAAAGTGGACAACCTCACACTTGGACAGGGTTGAATTCCATCTGCCACTCCTCAGCCCAGCTCTGCATCATATCTAAGTCCCTTTGCAGCTGACAACAGCCCTTCTCACTATCCACAATTCCACCAATCTTCGTATTGTCAGCAAATTTACTGACCCATCCTTCGACTCCCTCTTGCAAGTCATTAATAAAAATTACAAACAGCAGAGGACCCAGAACTGATCCCTGCGGAACTCCACTTGTAACTGGGCTCCAGGCTGAATTCAAGGTTTGTGCGAAGATTTGTAGGCTGAATATTTACCATCTACCACCACTCTCTGACTTGACTGGTTAGCCAGTTCTCTATCCAACTGGCCAAATTTCCCACTATCCCATGCCTCCTGACTTTCCGCATAAGCCTACCATGGGGAACCTTATCAAATGCCTTACTAAAATCAATGTACACTACGTCCACTGCTCTACCCTCATCCACATGCTTGGTCACCTCCTCAAAGAATTCAGTAAGACTCGTAAAGCAATACCTACCCCTCACAAATCCGTGCTGGCTGTCCCTAATCAAGCAGTGTCTTTCCAGATACTCATAAATCCTATCCCTCAGTACCCTTTCCATTACTTTGCCTACCACGGAAGTAAGACTAACTGGCCTGTAATTCCCAGGGTTATCCCTTTTCCCTTTTTTGAACAGGGGCACAACCTTCGCCACTCTCCAGTCCCCTGGTACCACCCCCGTTGACAGTGAAGACGAAAAGATCATTGCCAACGGCTCTGCAATTTCCTCTCTTGCTTCCCACATAATCCTAGGATATATCCCGTCAGGCCCAGGGGACTTGTCTACCCTCAAGTTTTTCAAAATGCCCAACACATCTTCCTTCCTAACAAGTATCTCCTCTAGCTTACCAGTCCATTTCATACTCTCCTTTTCAACAACACGGTCTCTCTCATTTGTAAATACTGAAGAAAAGTACTCATTCAAGACCTCTCCTATCTCTTCCGACTCAGTACACAGTCTCCCACTACTGTCCTTGATCGGACCTACCCTTGTTCTTGTCATTCTCATGTTTCTCACATACGCATAAAAGGCCTTGGGGTTATCCTTGATCCTACCTGCCAAAGATTTTGCATGCCCTCTCTTAGCTCTCCTAATCCCTTTCTTCAGCTCCCTCCTGGCTATCCTGTATCCCTCCAACGCTCTGTCTGAACCTTGTTTCCTAACCCTTATGTAAGCCTCCTTCTTCCTCTTTACTAGACATTCAACCTCCCTCATCAACCAAGGTTCCCTCACACAACCATCTCTTTCCTGCCCGACAGGTACATACATATCAAGGACACGTCGTATCTGTTCATTGAAAAAGTTCCACATTTCAATGACATCCTTCCCTGACAGCCTATGCTCCCGATTTATGCTCCTCAGATCCTGTCTTGTAGCATCGTATTTACCCTTCCCCCAATTGTAAAGCCTACCCTGTTGCATGCACCTATCTCTCTCCATAACCAAGGTGAAAGTCACAGAATTGTGGTCACCATCACCAAAATGCTGACCCACTAACAAGCCCATCACTTGTCCCGGTTCGTTACGAGTACCAAATCCAATATGGCCTCCCCTCTGGTCGGACAATCTACATACTGAGTTAGAAAAGCTTCCAGGACACACTGCACAAAGACCGCCCTGACCAATCTACTTGATCTAAAGAGCTTCCAATCAATATTTGGGAAGTTGAAATTGCCCATGACTACTACCCTGTGGCTTCTGCACCTTTCCAAAATCTGTTTCCCAATCTGTTTCTCCACATCTCTGCTGCTATTGGGGGGCCTATAGTAAACACCCAAGGTGACTGCTCCTTTCCTATTTCTAACTTCAGCCCATACTACCTCCAAAGGCAGATCCCCCTCGAACTGCCTTTCTACAGCCATTATACCATTTCTAATTAGCAATGCCACACCTCTCCTTTTTTACCACCCTCCCTAATCTTACTGAAACATCTGTAACTAGGAACCTCCAACAACCATTCCTGTCCCTCTTCTATCCACATTTCCGTGATGGCCACAACATCGTAGCCCCAAGTACCAATCCACGCCTTAAGTTCACTCACCTTATTTCTGATACTCCTTGCATTGAAGTATACACACTTGAACCCATCTCTGTTTCCGCAAGTATTCCCTGTCAGTGCTACCTTCTCCACAGCCTCCCTACATTCTTGGACAGCCTGAAAAACAGTTAACCTATTTGCTGGGCTACAAGTCCAGATCACATTCCCCTCCAAATTAGTTTAAACCCCTGCCGAAGAGTGCTAGCAAACCTACCTCCCAGGAAATTGGTGCCCTTCTGGTTCAGGTGCAACCCGTCCTGCTTGTATTGGTCCCACTTTCCCCTGAATGCAGTCCAATTGTCCAATTACCTGAAGCCCTCCCTCCTACACCATCCTTGCAGCCACGTGTTCAACTGCACTCTCTCCCTATTCCTTGCCTCACTGTCACGTGGCACCGGCAACAACCCAGAGATGATTACTCTGTCCGTCCTACCTTTTAGCTTCCAGCCTACTGGATTGAATCCAAGGATGAATGGTGTATTATGTGAGAAAACATTGAGCACATTGGGCCTACACTGAGAGGTAATGCTTGGAAAGATATTTGGCTCTGATGGAATTGACAGGGTAGGTGCTGAGATGGCGTTTCTATTTTTATTTTCCCCACTTGCAGGATGTGGGCATTACTAGCTGGCCAGAACTTAATGCCTGTCACTAGTTGCTCATGAGAAGGTGGTGGCGCACTGCCTTCTTGAACTGTTGCAGTCCATGTGACTCGAGAGGGGATCTAGAATTAGGAGGCACAGCTAAGGGGTATCCCATTTACAAAGGGACAAGAAGGAATTTCTCCACTCAAATGGTAATTAATCTTTGAAATTATCTACCCCAGAGAGCAGTGGGTGCCTATGCCATTGAACATATTCAAAATTTAGATAGACAGATATTTGGCCTATAAGAGAGACAAGTATTCTTGGGGCAGGGAGGGTATGGAAAGGTGAAGTTGAGATGATGATCAACTCAACCATGATCTTATTAAATGGCATAGCAGCTTTAGGAGATTTGCTCCTATTTCTTATGTCCTTATAACAATATCCTTGTGGGGTTCTTTAGTTACAATTTGGAATGCATAGCCTAATCTGGTGAGGAAATAACTTCGATAATAGGTTTCAAATGAAAACTGGATAAATGATTGAAGGAGAAAAAAATTCCACTATCATGGGGAGAGAATGGTTGAGTGGAACTAACCAGATTACATTTCAATAAGGCTGCTCTAGCATCAACAGCCCAATTGACCTCCTCCTATCCTGTGCTATTCTATGAAACCTCAGGCAACAAGTTTGCAGCTTGATACTTCTCCACATGTAACCATGTATTTTTATTTCTATTCATATCCCAATTCTAATGTATTTTACTTTTATTCTTTCCGTCTGCTGTATGCACCATGAAGGCAGAGCAACAGAATCAAGAAACCTTGGCAGCCCCCAAGTAAACACTTGTAATACAAATATAGTCCTCTGCATAATTTCCCTTATTCCAGTCACATTTTGGGTATTTGCTTGTTACCTCGAACAAGCGTCAGTCTTATCAAGTTGTGACTGAGTCACTGGCGCAAGAAAGGTATTCATATCTTTATCATGATCAGCTCTTGAGCTTATCACCAAAGTAACTTGATTTATCATATTCATACTTTTATCATGATCAGCTCCTGAGCTTATCACCAAAGTAACTTGATTTATCAATTTGACAAAATTCTAAACAGTTGCATTTATTATCCTCCTCTGAGACTGACAATGGTTACTTCATTCCATCACAGTTTAAATTCATACAACTTTTAATATTTAAAATAATACTGAATTCTTGCCAATGGGAAATAGAAGGCAAATTTGGTTTTAAATGAATGCAATATATTCTCTATTGCCTACAAGATAGTGAGTTGCATACAGTCATTACCCTATTGTTTGCTTTATGTATGTTTTTGATAAATGCAGTATTTCATTAATAGTTAATTGTAATTGGTCTTGTAAGGTGAGGCAAAAAATTCTCATCAGTTACCCTGGACTAAAACCCTCTGAACTTGGGACATGGGTTTGTGGAATTCGCTTTTGAACTGAGTCACTGAGCTCTCCAGCTGAAACAGTCTAGGCAACATGTAAGCCTAGGGGCAGCTGGCTGGTACAGGGAAAAGCTTGTAAGGCAAAAGGAAGACCCCCACAAATGCCTCAGCCAAAAGACAATGAACGCCAGCCTGCAGAACAAACTGCTGAGACATTCTGGAGCCTACAGAATTATGAAACCATTCAACTTTTAATCATTTGATTGGGCGCAGAGATACTGAACATTCCATACCATTGTGCAACATGCAAACCTGGAATGAGGGGCATGGATAGGATAAATAGACAAAGTCTTTTCCCTGGGGTGGGGGGGGCAGGAGTCCATAATTTGAGGGCATAGGTTAGGGTGAGAGGGGAAAGATATAAAAGAGATCTAAGAGACAACTTTTTCACTCAGAGAGTGGTACGTGTATGGAATGAGTTGTCAGAGGAAGTGGTGGAGACTAGTACAATTGCAAATTTAGAAGGCATCTGCATGGGTATATGAATAGGAAGGGTTTGGAGGGATATGGGCCGGGTGCTGGCAAGTGGGACTAGATTGTGTTGGGATATCTGGTCAGCATGGATGAGTTGGACTGAAGAGTCAGGTTCTGTGCTGTACATCTCTATGACCCTATGAATGGGAGCAGCAACACCTTAACCTACATCCATCTAAGAGAAATAATGGACATTAAAAAAACTATTGGAAATCCACTCATTTTAATTGGAGAACCATTGACACGTCATCTAACACTCAGGAGGCTCATTCAGCCCTGAGAAGAGGAACAACAGCTTGGTAATCAATTCCAGATTTGGGAGATAAGGAAAACTGACAGTCTGTATAACTGGGGAACCCTGACCTCTGGGGTGTTTGCAAGAGATCCAGTCACTATAATGAGAATCCGCCACAGCCAGTCGCAGACGCAGGAAAAGAAAGAGAGAAAGCAATCTTCTCATCCACGAACCTCCACGTACTGACAAGAAGTAACTGGAGAGCCAAGAGACCGACTGGGGGCAACGGCAGTGACATCCACCTCTGTCCAAGCCAACAGAGGCCACTTCGGGGGTGAGGAGAAGGCCACTGAGACCCTCTGTCCCAGTTCAGCAAGCTAGGGAAGGAAGGGTAGGCCTCAGGACCAACAGTGCAGGGCATTTCCCAGAGAAGGGAAACAGGATAGGATCCCGGGATTTGCGTTTGCTCTCTTTCTCTCTCTGTCTTTTCCCCTGTCACCCAGTAAATAACAGCTCTCCATAATTTAAAACCCATTGTACCAAGTCAGGGCTGCAAGGGTTAACTGAGGTGTTAGTAGCTATCAGACAGTTCTCATTTCACTTGATGATTGGCATTGTTTTATTTTCTAAATATCATTTTTTTTGTCAGGGATTATGTATATTCTCAATTTTGCTTGGTTTAATAAAATCAGTTTCCTTTGTCTCTGAAGCATCTGACTCTTGTGTTTTTCACCACACCACATCTCACTATATAAACCCAGTGTCAGAACCAGGGAGTTATAGGTCAGTAAACCAACCAGCATTCCCTCCAGTCAGATAAGGTGTTTTTTTCTAAGTACCTGTAATAAAGTAATCAGCACAAAGTAAATACTATTTGTGTTTCAATAATGATTTGGGGGTTTACATTTTTAGGAGATTATTTACAGGAAATAAGCTTTGCAATAACCTCTGAAAATCATACCAGTGTCCGTTTTTAAAAGCTTTTCATTTTAAGATTTTCAATAATATGTCAGAAGAAACAATAACATGAAGGTTAGTGGTTATCTTATAACTAAATATTATTTGATTAACGTGATTGTCATCAACAAGTTGGCCTTCTTTTTCCAAAAGCTTGTACTAAATTATTTAGATTGTATCCAGCAGTCGTGTTAATAACGTAAGTAAGATAAATGTATCTAAAGGCATTAAATAACATGTTGCTTAAAATTCAGGGTGGGGCGTCATGCTTGTAGTTATCATTTGTAATGCTACTGAAATAGCAGTAGTCAGCATTGGCACAAAGAATCAACAGATTCATTGTCTGTATCATTGTCTGATAAAGTATCAAAAATAGAATGTCGCTTGCCCCAGCTCCATTGCTCACTGTGGTGCCAGGAATTAATACTCAAGTGGTCCATGTCATTGTTTCTCTCGTGGCAACTCAAGCAAGCCCTTGACCAGACACAACTTCACAAACTGTTTACTTCCCAGAATAAGGAACATACAGGCTGGAATTTTACCAAGCCATTTAGGGTGAGATGAATTTGGGGAGTGCTGGATGGGGCATAAACTGAAGTAGAAAAGCAGAGGGCATCAAGGCTACCATCATCCTGCCACCATATCATTTTGCCAGCTGCTGCCGAATACCCAAATGAGTCACCATGGTATGATCCACAGGAGCAAACATAGAGGTGGTTAATACTTCATGTTACTTGGGAAAGGACTCCAAACTTTGTGCAAAGTCCTGTGCCAAGTTGACACTGAACGCCCTTCTTCACCTCACTATCAAATGCAGAATATTTGGCCGGCTTTTGAGTTTACCAACCATTTGTGTATGTACAGCCATTCCTTGGATCTGTAAGGTACAGTTTGATCAAATCATTTCATAACGTAAATGATAAAAGGTGAAGAGAAATTTTCATGTTTCAGGATATTTGAAATATTTAACCACAGAAAGATTCAGGCCAGTATCATGCTTGAAAAGTACTATCAAGAAAAGCTGTTACTAAGCCCATACAAGTTGATTTACAAAGGCTATAATCAGTAAGTAAATGATTATATTGTCCCAGCAATTGATAAACAGCTCACATCCATTGGGGATAACTTCAGTCTCCAGGATGGGGGGGAGAAAGATAAGAAATGAGAAGAGAAAGGATAGCCTCGTACTAATTCCTCTGCAGTCTGGCTGATCAAAGTTATCATCAGCTACAGAGTGCTATAGCACCTGTTCTAATGTTTCCCCCTAACCTGGCAGCAACATATTTGTATTGAGTATCTCACGAGAGGCAAATCTCACCTTAATCTAATTCTCAAAATGATGTGCAGTGTCAGCATCTGAGCTGGTGGCTGGTGTTTGGTTTTCTTCTCTTTGTGCTTACTTAATAGGTAAACATCAAGTCACCAATCATATGAGGAACTGGTTAACACAAAAATACATTGGTTCAATTATTGAAGATTTGAGAATTTGCTAGCAGTATTACAAAGTTGGAGAACTTGTATGACCTGTTTAGTTCTTCACAGTACCTGTGACTGAATCACCTGATATAACATTTTCCCTCTAGTAATGTACATGTATAGTGTAACCACATACACTAAAAAAATGTGCCACATCTATGGCTGTAACTATCAAGTGAAACAATGGTGTATCTTCATCTTGACCAAGTCTTTCTTCAGTCTGCCTGAAACTTGTTGGCCTTCCTGTGTAAAAAGTTAACCTCATTCAGGTGTTGCAGACTGTCCATTCCAAAGTCAAGCAATACCTGCTGAGGGATGCACTAAAGCTTGGAGGAGCTGCCACCAAGGCAGAGTGGGGGAAGACCACTGATGAAGGGCTTTCTGTCAAAATACAATGAGGGTCCATTCAGTTATCTGGCTCAATGTATGTGAATAGCATGAGTAGGAAAATGTCTTTGGTTTTGCAATTGCAAATAATGTCAAATTCCAATGTTTGTTTATTACTTTACATGCAAAAACTGTACAGAACTGCTTTAGCACTCTATATGTACATTAAGATAATTTTTCTGATTATTGTATATTTTTCTAGTAAAATAAGTCTTTTCTCTCCTTTTGCTGCCTGAGCAAGTTGAGTTACATGAGTAATTGTAAAAAGGGTTATGTGTTTTGGTGGGTAGCGGGCTGTAGAAATCCAGCAACTAAGAAACTTAAATGTACAAATTTCCTGGAGCTCTTGGTGAATGTAATGGTTGTTTTGCAGCTGTAGTTAGCTGATTGAAGCCTGTCAGGGAGGTATATCTTATCAACCTGTTCAGAGATGCTGCTACACACCTCTGGAGCAAGTCAGATATGAACCTGGGCCTTGTGGCTGAGCAACTCCAACCCACAGTCAAGATCTGACAATAATATGGTGGATAAGTGGACAAAGGGAGTTTGGTTAGGGTGTACGATTATGTTGGAGGAGAGAGGTAGGGTTCAGATAGACAGACAAAGGGGCTCATAAATTTGCTTGGATTGTGGAAGTACTTCTTTAAGGAGAAAGAGAGGACTACAGATGCTGGAGATCAGAGCTGAAAATGTGTTGCTGGAAAAGCGCAGCAGGTCAGGCAGCATCCAAGGAACAGGAGATGCGACGTTTCGGGCATAAGCATTCCTGAAGAAGGGCTTATGCCCGAAACGTCGAATCTCCTGTTCCTTGGAAGCTGCCTGACCTGCTGCGCTTTTCCAGCAACACATTTTCAGCTCAGAAGTACTTCTTTACTCCCTCACCCACAATATAGATTGTCACGGGACTTTATTGTATACCATGGTTGCTGAGTGTCCCAAAAAACTGCCCTAGAGATTTCTAAAATACCTTAAAGAGGACATATGCCTTTATTTTAATTCAACTGTTTTATCTACTTCCTGATGGTGTATTGATTTCCCCCAAATTGTTCCTTATAAAGTGGTAAGCGGAGAGGTTAGTTTGAGGCTATTCTTTCTCTTCTAATTTCTTATCTTTCTCCACCCATCCTGGAGACTGAAGTTATCCCCAATGGATGTGAGCTGTTTACCAATGGCTGAAACAATATAATCATTTACTTATTGATTAGATTAGATTGCCTACAGTGTGGAAACAGGCCCTTCGGCCCAACAAGTCCACACTGACCTCCCGCAGTGCAATCCACCCATTCCCCTACATTTACCCCTTTACCTTAGCATGGCCAATTCACCTAACCTGCACACCTTTGTGACTGTGGGAGGAAACCGGAGCAAACCCACACAGACACGGGGAGAATGTACAAACTCCACACAGTCAGTCGCCTGAGTCGGGAATTGAACCCGGGTGTCTAGCGCTGTGAGGTAGCAGTGCTAACCACTGTACCACCCACTAATTGATTGTAGCCTTTGTAAATCAACTTGTATGAGCTTAGTAACAGTTTTTCTTATTAGTACTTTTCAAGCATGATACTGGCCTGAATCTTTCTGTTGTTAAATATTTCAAATATCCTGAAACATGAAAATTTCTCTTCACGTTTTATCATTTAAGTTGTGAAATGACTTGATCAAAATGTACCTTACAGATCCAAGGGATAGATATCCTGCAAATCGCAAGATTCCTCAAACACACAACTCCTCTGCTGTATTCTTTCTTCCACTAACATCTTGCCTTCATCTGCACTGGCCTCCAGCAAGTCAGATTTCTGGACAACTGCAGAAAAGAGAGAATTGAGGAAGCAGCTTCCCTGATGCTTAGTTTGTAAATTTATTTGCATATGAAAAGAAACTATTATTATCCTTCCATGTATGTTAACAAAAGCTATGATGCCCTGGTCAAACCTTGTGTTCACCCAACTGACTGAAATTTAAAGCACTCTGAAATGTTCAGCTGCATTCTGGTTGGCATGGTTGAAGGCTGTTGCTTAGCAAACAGGAATCACCATTCACAGTATATTATAAGATTACCAATTATTATTCTATTGTGTGCTGGAATTATAGGAAATGACAGGAATCAAATTTGGTTGATTCTAAACAATGTCTTCCCATTATTTTGCTTCCTTGGGTTTTTTTTTCTTATATTGCAAAAGCATATAGAAGGTGTGGACAGCAAGGATAATAGCATTCCTTAAATACATAGCCTCTGCTTTACCATTTTTCATCAGCTTAGAGGTAAAACCTATATTTCATTAAATGAACCACAGCATAAAACAATCAGCTCAATCTTTCTTTCCAATACTCGTTGCTTGGAACTTCATGTGAAGTTGTAGCTGCGCCTCTTTGTTTTTGAAATCTGATCAGTTTACCAACTCTGTTGGCTTCCACCCTGCCAAACTCTGCAGGGGAGTATCTCAGGGCAGCACACAGTGCTACTCACTGACGTTAGAGGCCCTCTACTTCATGTCCATTATAATCCTACATTCTCTCTAACAAATCAGGATGCTTTGAAAAATCATTAGAAAATTAAGCACAGCACAAAGGAATGTGAAACACAATCTGTATTAAGGGCACAGGAATACAAAGAAGTTCAGCTAAAATGAATTAAATGATGCAGTTGTAATTGGAGAAGCAATGCTATTCTTCCTTATTGAAACCTCATTTTTATTAGGTCTGTTAAAATGACTTCTTCAAAGAATAGTATAGAGATGCAGAAAGAGGGCAGTATATTACATAGAATTGAGAATTGGGAAAAAGAAAAAAGCTGTAACAATGCAGATAGTGATTTATTAAACAAATGACAATTAAGTTTGAATTATTTCAAGTCAAATAACAAACATTTCCATATATACAGCACCTGTAACATAATAAAACAACCAAAGGATCTTTACAAGAATGATAATGGCAGTTAGACACAGAGGAGATAATGGTCAAAGTAGTAATACATTTAAAGGAGGAAATTGCAAAATGTAGGGCTTCAGCAACTGAAGGTATAGTCATCAATAGTGAACTAATGAAAATTGGTGATGCCTAAGAGGCACAATTTAGATGAGGGCTGTAGCGTCTAGAGCAGGTTACAGAGGTAAGAGGAGTGACATCAGGTGCAAGTTGAAAATGAGGATGCAAATCATGAGATCAGAGTGCTGTTTAACCAGAAACCAATTTAAACCAGTGATGGCAGGGATATTACAGAATCATGTTCCAGGAGTGAAAATAAGCTGTCGGAGTGTTGGCGAGAATATGAGATCGGAAACTCATCTCAGAATCCAACATTACATCAAAGTGTGAACAAACTGGCTGAATCCCAGATGGATACCAGTTAGAAGGATGGAATCAGAAACTGGAGGGGAAAGAGTTCTGCTCATCTAGTACTGGATGTTTGTTCAGCAGTTAGTAAGTTAGCAACAGTGTAGGAATCTGTCAAGGTGGCGATGAGATAGAGCTGGGTGTACATGTGAAAACCAAAACATGCACTTGGGTGATATCACCAAGAGGTAGCATGCAGATACAAGATAAGAGAAGGCCAAAGATTGATCATTGTGGAACTCCAGATATAACAATGTGGGAGCAGGAAGAGAAAGATGACAATAGAGGGAGGGAGTGGGAGGGAAAATAGCTCAATAAGGGCATATTCCGTAGTAGCAGCTACAAAGTGGCAGAACCCTTTACTGCAGAGAATAGACAGGCATTTTAAACTGGCAGAATAGTTTAAGTTTGACTTCCATATGGTATGGTATACACAGATGATCTCATGGCAGAAAGGTGACAAATTTCCTGAATGTGTTTAAGTAAGAATAACCAGATTTTCATAAATCAAAAAAGGATACAATGCAATACCTAAGAAAGGTGTAGCTTATTAAGAACTAACACGTTCAGTGACCAGTGGCAGGGGTCCAGACCAGAAGCAGTTAAGCAAGTGGTCACATTTTAGTAAATATGAGCATCAGATGATCATGTTAAAGCGTAGCTACCAATCGCAGCCCCGACATCGACTGCTGCAGCATCCAGTCAGAGAGTGTGGAGCCCAGTGGAAACTTAATGGAGGAAAGTGAAACAAAAGGTTGGATCTTGGACAGAGGCCTCTTTGTATTTTGTACCTTCAGCAGCTAAAGATGTGCTTGCTGTCAATCCACAACACATTCTCAGCATTAGAATGTTGTATTATTTCTGTCTGCCACACCCTTTGTTAACACTTAATTACCTTTGGGAATTTAAAAACTGAGATAACTCTCCATGGCTTTGCAGTTTCATCCTGCCCACTGTGGAAGTCAAATTATAACGTATTGTCAAAAACCTTACATACTTGTCTCTTTGCTTTTCAAGATTTTCTTAGCTCATAATTGCCTGAGGCCAAATTATTTGCAATTGCATATCATGGATATCCAGTATTTTACATTCAAGCTTACTTCTAGAGTCATAGAGTCATAGAGATGTACAGCATGGAAACAGACCCTTCGGTCCAACCTGTCCATGCCGCTCAGATATCCCAACCCAATCTAGTCCCACCTGCCAGCACCTGCTTGTGAATATTTTTTCACTGCATCCCAACCCCAGCACATTAACCAGGTGGAATCAATTGCCTCATGGGAATATTGGTATGTGGAATAATTTTTACTGGACTCCTCGTTTTTTTGCGATGGCTAATCACTGGTCATTGGAGTGAAAATCTGACAAGACTTATCTCAACATCTGGAGCAACTCATTGCATCTTTTGGGTCGTTTTGGGATATTGCAGTAAGATTCTTGTGAGGGAGCAGCAAGTTATTTACAGTATTAAGGGAGATCACTGCTTGTTAATGACCTGATTAAGTACACATCTCACCTCAGTAATATGCAGCTCCCTACTTTACCGATCCCATCTGGCTTACAGTGCTATGTGTGTGTACATGAACAACCCAGTGTTGGTCTCTCTGAAGCTGGCAGTAGTTCCTGGTGACGAACTGGCCCCATGTAGGTTTGCTACATTTCAAGAAACCCAACAGCACCTATCTTTCTGACCAGACAAAGCTCCCTCAGAAGACCAGCCAGCCAAAGAGGTTTACAATAACTTGACTGGATTTGTCCACTTCCGAATTTGCAATTTAAAACAAGATTAGTGAGAAAATAAGTTAGATTAAACTCTCCTGGGTATTTTTTTTCTTACACTGAGAAATGCATGAGGCAGATAAAACACATGTTGTTTCCATAGCTAGATTATCATGGAACAAGTCGCCAGCTTGTCATCAGAGACTATAGTGTGACATATGACACTCTGTCTGCAGGAGACTCTCCCACTTTCGCTGCCTACCATAGGCATGTCAGAAGACTTGCAGGTTGATAATCAACCAGTTTGGCCATGTGGAATGCACTTTCCATTGCTGTCAAGTTGTGGAGTTGGAGTTTCTTGCTCAGAGGCAGGCATACTACTCCTTGCCCCACAACAAACTCCACTTCCTGGGTATGCCACTGGATATATAATTGAATGGGAGGGTCTTAGGGTAAAAATGGCAGGGCCTCAGCAGTGGAGTTGAGAACCCAGACTTTTCAACCAACTTAAAAAAACTTTCAAGATTACAAGAAGCTCAGGTTAAGATGCCCTCCACCGCATCTCCTCCACTTCCTGCTCCTCCGCCCTTGAGCCCCGCTCCTCCAACCGCCACCAAGACAGAACCCCACTGGTTCTCACCTACCACCCCACCAACCTCCGTACACAACGTATCATCCGCCGTCATTTCCGCCACCTCCAAACGGACCCCACCACCAGGGATATATTTCCCTCCCCTCCCCTATCAGCGTTCCGCAAAGACCACTCCCTTCGTGACTCCCTTGTCAGGTCCACACCCCCCACCAACCCAACCTCCACTCCCGGCACCTTCCCCTGCAACCGCAGGAAATGTAAAACTTGCGCCCACACCTCCTCCCTCACTTCCCTCCAAGGCCCCAAAGGATCCTTCCATATCCACCACAAGTTCACCTGTACCTCCACACACATCATCTATTGCATCAGCTGCACCCGATGTAGCCTCCTCTATATTGGGGAGACGGGCCGCTTACTTACGGAACGCTTCAGAGAACACCTCAGGGACACCCGGACCAACCAACCCAACCACCCCGTGGCTCAACACTTTAACTCTCCCTCCCACTCCACCGAGGACATGCAGGTCCTTGGACTCCTCCACCGGCAGAACATAACAACACGACGGCTGGAGGAGCGCCTCATCTTCCGCCTGGGAACCCTCCAACCACAAGGAATGAACTCAGATTTCTCCAGTTTCCTCATTTCCCCTCCTCCCACCTTGTCTCAGTCGGTTTCCTCAACTCAGCACTGCCCTCCTAACCTGCAATCTTCTTCCTGACCTCTTCGCCCCCACCCCACTCCGGCATATCACCCTCACCTTGACCTCCTTCCACCTATCACATCTCCATCGCCCCTCCCCCAAGTTCGTCCTCCCTATCTTTTATCTTAGCCTGCTTGGCACACTCTCCTCATTCCTGATGAAGGGCTTATGCCCGAAACGTCGAATTTCCTATTCCTTGGATGCTGCCTAACCTGCTGCGCTTTAACCAGCAACACATTTTCAGCTGTTAAAAACCATTTGGGCCAAGCCAAACCAAAATGTCTGGTCATCTTAGTTCAGAATAATTTTCTACAACAATATGTGTTGGCACTTACAAGAGCTTGGCATATTCAAGCAACTAATAAGTAATGAGCCAACTTTAAATTAACGATCTAATGAAGTAGAGAAATACTGTGTTTCAAAAAGAGAAAAATAAAACAATTACTATGACTCTAGTTTGCAATGAGGTTGGATTAGTGGGGGAGCACTTTGGGGCCAGCGACCATAATTCTATTCGTTTTAAAATAGTGATGGAAAAGGATAGACCAGATCTAAAAGTTGAAGTTCTAAATTGGAGAAAGACCAATTTTGATGGTATTAGGCAAAAACTTTCGAAAGCTGATTGGAGGCAGATGTTCGCAGTTAAAGGGATGGCTGGAAAATGGGAAGCCTTCAGAAATGAGATAACAAGAATCCAGAGAAAGTATTTTCCTGTCAAGGTGAAAGGGAAGGCTGGTAGGTATAGGGAATGCTGGATGACCAAAGAAATTGAGGGTTTGGTTAAGACAAAGAAGGAAGCATATGTCAGGTATAGACAGGATAGATCGAGTGAATCCTTAGAAGAGTATAAAGAAAGTAGGAGTATACTTTAGAGGGAAATCAAGAGGCAAAACGGGGACATGAGATAGTGTTGGCAAATACAATTAAGGAGAATCCAAAAGGTTTTTACGAATATATTAAGGGCAAAAGGGTAACTAGGGAAAGAATAGGACCCCTCAAAGATCAGCAAGGTGGCCTTTGTGTGGAGCCACAGAAAATGGGGGAGATACTAAATGAATATTTTGCATCAGTATTTACTGTGGAAAAGGATATGGAAGATTTGGACTGTAGGGAAATAGATGGTGATATCTTGCAAAATGTCCAGATTACAGAGGAGGAAGTGCTGGATGCCTTGAAACAGTTAAAGGTGAATAAATCCCCAGGACCTGATCAGGTGTACCTGAGAACTCTGTGGGAAACTAGAGAAGTGATTGCTGGGCCCCTTGCTGAGATATTTGTATCATCGATAATCACAGGTGAGGAGCCGAAAGACTGGAGGTTGGCTAACGTGGTGCCACTGTTTAAGAAGGGTGGTAAAGACAAGCCAAGGAACTATTGACCAGTAAGCCTGACCTTGGTGGTGGGCAAGTTATTGGAGGGAATCCTGAGGGACAAGATGTACATGTATTTGGAAAGGCAAGGACTGATTTAGGATAGTCAACATGGCTTTGTGCATGGGAAATCATGTCTCACAAACTTGATTGAGTTTTTTGAAGAAGTAACACAGAAGATTGATGAAGGCAGAGCAGTAGATGTGAATTATATGGACTTCAATAAGGCGTCGACAAGGTTCCCCATGGGAGACTGATTAGCAAGGTTAAATCTCATGGAATACAGAGAGAACTAGTCATTTGGATACAGAACTGGCTCAAAGGTAGAAGACAGAGGGTGATGGTGGAGGTTTGGTTTTCAGACTGGAGGCCTGTGACCAGTGGAGTGCCACAAGGATTGATGCTGGGTACTCTACCTTTTGTCATTTACATAAATGATTTGGATGCGAGCATAAGAGGTACAGTTAGTAAGTTTGCAGATGACACCAAAATTGGAAGTGTAGTGGACAGCGAAGGGGATTATCTCAGATTACAACCAGATGGGCCAATGGGCTGACAAGTGGCAGATGGAGTTTACTTCAGATAAATGCGAGGTGCTGCATTTTGGGAAAGCAAATCTTAGCAGGACTTATACACTTGATGGTCAGGTCCTAGGGAGTGTTGCTGAACAAAGAGACCTTGGAGTGCAGGTTCATAGCACCTTGAAAGTGGAGTCGTAGGTAGATAGGATAGTGAAGGAGGCGTTTAGTATGCTTTCCTTTATTGGTCAGAGTATTGAGTACAGGAGTTGGGAGGTCATGTTGCAGCTGTACAGGACATTGGTTAGGCCAGTGTTGGAATATTGCATGCAATTCTGGTCTCCTTCCTATCAGAAAGATATTGTGAAACTTGAAAGTGTTCAGAAAAGATTGACAAGGATGTTGCCAGGGTTGGAGGATTTGAACTATAGAGAGAGGCTGAACAGGCTGGGCCTGTTTTCCCTGGAGTGTCAGAGGCTGAAGGGTGACCTTATAGATGTTTACAAAATTATGAGTGGCATGGATAGGATAAATAGACAAAGTATTTTCCCTGGGATCGGGGAGTCCAGAACTAGAGGGCATAGGTTTAGGGTGAGAGGGGAAAGATATAAAAGAGACCAAAGGAGCAACTGTTTCACACAGAGGGTGGTACGTATATGGAATGAGCTGCCAGAGGATGTGGTGGAGGCTGGTACAATTGGAGGGATATGTGCCTGATGTTGGCAGGTGGGACTAGATTGGGTTGGTATATCTGGTCTGCATGGATGGGTTGAACTGAAGCATCTGTTTCCATGCTGTATATCTCTATGACTCTATGACTGTAAGTGAGTGAAGCAACTGATAAAATTGCACATGGATCACTAAAATGGCATTCTTGGTCTGTGAACACAACACAAAGAGTACCAGATGCCACCTTGGTAAATGAGTTAGCACACACACAATAAGAACCACAGGTAGTATATAGAGCATGCAGATAATGACATAGTGCTGATTCAATAACAGTACTATCATTATGGAGTCCCACACTGAAGCCAACTGTCTCTCTTAAGCTCACACAGCCAAACATGTTTAAACAGCAGAAAGGAGTCTCCACCACTGTTATTCAAAGAGATCAGAAACTACTTACTGGTTAGTTGCTGGTTGTTTTTTTTTTCTCTGACTGTTGCCCCATTATTTGGTGTTTTATAAATGTTTCAAGTCATCAAATGCGATGCAAAGGTGCTGAAGTGGTTTTTGCTGATTTTAAAGCATCTGCACAAATCAATTGCTCCCATACAAGAGTGGACAAGGAGATATTCCTCCAGGAAGAGAGCATCACTGTGTGAGTGTGAGGGTGGAGTATATGAACATGGGGCTCTAATTAGTAGATATTATTATAAATGAGAGATAGAAATTTGATGAGTTAAGCAGTTTGGTTTAACCTTGGATAGTTGCCAGGTGAGGGTTGGAGTAGTTGAAAGACTGGAGTCTGTCCTGGGCACCAAAGGTAATGACGTTAACAAGCAATAGTTCCCTTTCTTTAGTAACTTGCTGGTGCTCAGAAAGAATTTTGTCTCAACACCCGACTGATGCATTACAGATGCAGCAAGTTGCTCTCAAAGTTGAGATAGCCTTCACCAGATTGTTGTGTGCTTCTGCCACAAACCTCATTGTAGTCCATGTCATTAAAACTTCATAAAATTTCATCCAAAACACCTACAGAATTGTCACAGAAACACATCTGATTCACTGCTAGTTTTGAGGAAAAGAAATCTATAGTCTGAGTGATCCCTTATTAAAATTGTGCCATTTTGTTTATACTAACAGTTCTTGGAAAGGATGTGTTCTGAGTTCTTCAGAGTTTATAGGCCATATTTGCCATTGAGGAAACTGAAAACATCAGCCCTGTAGAAGATGCTTCAAGAGCAACTTAATGCAGACCTGATGGAAATCTCCAACATGATTTATGATAATATCGCTAGCGCAGTAATGATGTAAAGTTCTAAATAACAAGCAAGAAAATGAGCAGAAAAAATAAAGACATGGCCTCCACAAGACCTGAGCTAGAGGGAACCTCCTCCGCCTCCCAGAACAAAAATTCTACCACGTGTGATTCCTGAGGCACAGTCAGCAACTAAGTGTATATGCAACCTGTTGATTCATTATTCAAAATTGCAAGCACCGACAATCTTGAAAATGTCAAGTGGCATTAAATATTGTTTCAGATATTAATTGCATTGATGAACTCTTTAAAAGTTATTACCTTATTTATCACACCTTGTGGATCTCTCAAAATCCAGAACTTGAACTCTGAACTAATTTGAAAAGTAATTTATTATTAAATAGGAAAATATAAGAACAATGTTGTGCTCAGCCTGGTTGAGGCTGTAATATTGACTAAAACTTGAAAGTTATTTCTTGGGATGCTGCCATGAGGTAAAAATTCATATGAAACACGAAAACAGACATAAAACTTGAAGGGTAATTCCTACAACAATATAGCACTTGCTTATTGCACCAGAACCTCTCTTCATATGTTTAAGGAGGAATAATGGAGAGTAAGGCCAAGCTGTTTGAACCTCCTGGACAGAACAATGTTTAAAAAGGTCAATACATGCACTTGCATCATAATAGTAACTAAACTTCAAAAGACTTATTTGGCTGTTAAGTATTTCGGACATCTGTGTTTGTTAATTTTATTAATCTTCATTCTGTTGAAAAGACAATTTTTTTTGTGTGTTTTTGATTGTGGGCCAAAATGGAAAAAGTTACTGTTTTAAAATGAAGGGTTGTGGGAGGAATTGCTGCACACTTTAAAAGCAAGTTACAGAAGCTCACTTGGTGTTGTGTTTGTACTGTACTTTGTTCAAACTGTTTGCAGCAGTTGTTCTGTGCAATGTGAGATTTGGATGGTGAAAAGTAGTCAATTGGTTTGTGGTGTTGTGACTCCAAATGAGAAATGCTATCAGCCCGGCAATGACGATCGGATTTTTGCCTGGATAGCTGAAAAGCCTGGAGGCGTGAATGATACTGCCAGAAAACTTCAGCCTTCTGGGAAGGGTGGTGGTGCATCTTTCTCTCCAGTAAATATCCTAAAGCCAGAAGAAAGCCAATTTATTTTCACTCATCAGTTGTTATAAGCTGTGGCTCTGACAAATCACTGAGAGACTTTACAGTTAATATATCAATCACGGTTTCTCCTGGGAAAAAATGAGAAGAAAGATTGAAGATCAACAAGTCCTGGCAAACGCAGAGACCCTCTTAGCAAACCTCATGGACTGGAGCCATTGAAATGTTATCTCAATAGTATTTTCATACCACCTATTCACAACACCAATGTTTTTTGACTGTCTGTGTCTGGCTCTTCGTATGTATATGGGGCATTTTAGAAGGAGCTTGAAGTTTTATATACAGTTCTCTAGTACAGTTATATGTTTTCAGTTCATAGCAGTTTACCTGTAGTTGGAGTCTATTTGTAACATATTAAAGTTCTTGCTTATTACAGAAAACCACTCATTGTTTTCATCTAACCTTGGTCTATCTGACAGATAAGTTGGAGACTCTGTGAACTCTATAATTTTTTAATAACTTTGTGATGACTCTGGCAATAGCGGGGCTTGATTTTCAGTGTGCTGCCTGAATGGGGCATAATATTATGTAAGAAATTTAAGTTGAACCACCAGATATTCTAATATTTGCTGAGGTCAGTACAATTGGGAAAAAGTTAATTCCACAAACTTGGAAAGTGATAGCTCAGGAGCTCCATTTCAGGTATGCAAAATGAGTCAGACCAATATGCATCATTCACAAGTTTTATTGGTTTTTCCTCTGGAACATGCTCAAGTTCCAGACTGGCACCTGAATCCGTAGCCACGGGAAACATGAAAACTCCTAACCATCCTGTGATTCCTTCCAGGAAGTGAGAATGTTAATTGGCACAGTTGGGCTCAGGTGTAATGCGCTCTAATAGCCTACTGACCATTGCTGTCCAGGTTCATACATGAAACATGGCCATTTTGGTGTAGAATGTCATGGTATTCATGTCATACCAATGCCTTTGAGAGCTGAAGGAAATAACTCACATTTTTTGTGACATCCATACATTTCGCACAATTCTCATTCAGTTTATTTACATTTAAGAACAAATACGTAATAAATGGCCTGCTTCCTAATCTTCACTCTAATCCTTACTTTGTATACATGTAGAAGGAGTCGCATTTGCTTTTTTCTCTCTTCTGGCCATTGGGAACGCATGATGTTGTGATAGTACCAGAGTGTCCACACAGTTTGATGGGGCAAGTTAAGCTTCAATAACACTTTACTATGAATCCATAACAATAGTAAAATAAAAGCAAATATTTTAAGCAAACACGGCATCCCATTAACTATTTGCATGATTGTGCAATACATTGGAACAACCAAGAATGTTTCTATTATGCAAGAGCCTAGGAAAGATTGGGTTGGTATATGTCTTTTTTCTGATATGTGTGTCGGTGAGAGGACGAGATTACATCTTCACCTTCAAAAATTATCTTTGGCAGAATCAAATCACAGCTTCCCCTAGTGTTTGCTCCCCTTTTTTAATTCAACCATAGATCAAATTAGTGGATTTCTAAAAATAACAGGCATATAAAGATCTCTATTCTTTAAAAAAAAATTCATTGTGGTGTCCTCTGATTGCAAGGTGTATTAGTATCCAACTTGCAATAATGAGTTAACATGGATAATAATTTGTTACTTCATTTCATTGTAGCACATCAGCTAAAATGGTTTTGTGTGGAACTGGTGACTTCCAAAATTGTCACTAGATTCATGAAAAAATATTTCTAAATGCAAGCTTTCCTCATCCTACATGTTCTGCATGGCCAAATATTTGGAATTCCTCCTTAGAACTTTCGAAATATTTAGTATGCTTCCTAATTTTCTGTTCCTTGCCTATCTTCAGAGGTACTTCTAGATCCAGTTATGAACAGGTGATTGAGGGCCAGTTCTGACTTGGTAATCCAATAGTAAATGTAATTGAAACTGGTGATATAACCAGAGTTTAGAATAGAGTGTTACTGGAAAAGCACAGCAGGTCAGGCAGCATCCGAGGAGCAGGAAAATCAACATTTTAGGCAAAAGTCCTACATTAGGAATGGAGGCAGGGAGCCTCGAGGGTGGAGAGATAAATGGGAGGGGAGTACAATAAGTGAATGGGGGTGAGATAGAGGTGATAGGTCATAGAGGAGGGTGGGGGAAGGTCACAAAGAGTACAATGGGTGAATGGAGGTGGGGATGAAGGTTATAGGTCAGAGAGGAGGTTGGAGCAGATAGGTGGGAAGGAAGATTGACAGGTAGGACAGGCCATGAGGACAGTGTTGAGCTGGAAGTTTGGAACTGGGGTAAGGTAGGGGGAGGGGAAATGAGGAAACTGGTGAAGTCCACATTGATGACCTAGGGTTGAAGTGTTCCGAGGCTGAAGATGAGGCGTTCTTTCTCCAGGCGTCGGGTGGTGAAGGAGTAATGGTGGAGGAGGCCCAGGACCTGCATGTCCTCGGCAGAATGGGAGGGGAGTTGAAATATTGGGCCACAGGGTGGTGGGGTTGATTGGTGTGGGTGTCCCAGAGATGTTCGCGAGAGCGCTCTGCAGGAGGATTCCAGTCTCCTCAATGTAAAGGAGACCGCATCGGGAGCAACGGACACAATAAATGACATTGGTGGATGTGTAGGTGAAACTTTGATGGATGTGGAAGGCTCCTTTGGGGCCTTGGAGGAAGGTGAGAGAGGAGGTGTGGTCGCATGTTTTGCAATTCCTGTGGTGGCAGGGGAAAGTGCCAGGACGGGACGGTGGGTTGTAGGGGGGGCGTGGACCTGACCAGGTAGTCACGGAGGGAACGGTCTTTGAGGAAAGCAGAAAGGGGCGAGGAGGGAAATATATCTCTGGTGGTGGGGTCTATTTGGAGGTGACAGAAATGTCGGTAGATGATGTGGTTTATGCAAAGGTTGGGAAGGGTGGAAGGTGAGGACCGGGGGGTTCTATCCTTGTTACGGTTGGAGGGGTGGGGTTTGAGGGCAGAGGTGCAGGCTGTCCCAGTACGTGGATATCAAGGTTTTCCTGTTCATGGATGATATTGTTATTTTCTGCTCAGATCTACTTTGTTGCAAAGACTCATGGACATCTGCAAACAGTTCAAATTGATCTTGGGATTCAAGATAAAATGAGGGATGGTCTTCAGGAACAAGACCGACAGATTTTTTAAACTCTTTCACTACTTGGCCAGATTACCTGAAGCTCTCGGTCATATGTTTCAGGAGGGGCTGAGCATGCATTTATTACTGTTTCCTTTAAGTGAAATTGTTTATGCATATTTGGTGTCAAATTATTTTCCTAATTTAATTCTTGTGCTGTCAAATTTCTCCCTGATTTTCTATCCTTATCTCTTTCTTGAACAAGTAAGTCCAACTTAGTTCCACAACCAGCAGTAACTGCCTTGACTTGCTCATCCTAGTGGATACTAAATTGGAGGGACTCTTGTGGTTCAGTGTGCTAACTCTGAGCAAGGACACCTGAATTTAAGCCCACCTGGACTAGAGGTGTGACATAACATCTCTGAACAGATTCAAGAAACGATTTGGTATTAAATAGTGTGGTTTGTATAACTGGTGTTTGTTGATGAGAGCAATCACAGCCCCATCTGCACAGTTCACTTCCAACCAGAGAAGTGGGGGGAATCATGATCACTTCCAAACAGCGAAGATACTATTAAGGTCACTTTTCCTTCACCTTGCAGCCAGAAGACACTGAGCTGGAAGGTTTGTTTTCAGGCATTTCGCCACCATACTTGGTAACATTCTCAGTGAGTCTCTGGTGAAGCGCTGGTGATTTGGCTGTCTTTTTATTTATGTGTTTAGATTTCCTTGGGTTGGTGACACCATTTCCTGTGGTGATATCATTTCCTCTGGTCATGTCATTTCGTGTTCTTTTTCTCAGGGGTGGTAAATGAGATCTATATCAATGTGTTTGTTGATAGAGTTCCATTTGGAATGCCATTTTTCTAGGAATTCTCTTGCGTGTCTCTGATTGGCCAGTCAAAGTGGTGTCCTTCCTCATCAAAGTGAGAGTGGTCATGTCTCTTTGTGGCTAGTTGATGTTCATATATGCTGGTGGTTAGTTTTCTGCCTGGTTGTCCAATGTAGTGTTTGTTACAATTCTTGAAAGGTATTTTGTAAATGACATTAGTTTTGCTTGTTGTCTGTATAGGTTCTTTCAAGTTCATTGGCTATTGGTTTTGTGTGTTGGTGGGTTTGTGGGCTACAATGGTGCCAAGAGGTCTAAGTAGTCTGGCAGTCATTTCTGAGATGTCCTTGATACAGGGCAGAGTGTCTAGCATTTCTGGATGCATTTTGTCTGATTGTTTGAGTTTGTTGCTAAGAATTTGGTGGTCTGTGCTCATTGGGTACCTGTTCTTTTTGACTTGGATCCCATTTACCACCCCCTGAGAAAAGGAACAGGACATGACAACACCACAGGAAATGATATCACCACAGGAAATGACATCACCAACCCAAGGAAACCTAAACACATAAATAAAAAGCAGGCCATACCACCAGTGCTTCACTGGAGGCTAACTGATGATGTTACCTAGTATGGTGACGAAATGTCTGAAAACCGACATTCCAGCTCAGCGAGCAAACTTTCATCCAGAATCTCAAACTAAGCTACAAATCTTCTCAAAGACACTCCTTCACTGAGATTATCTAATACAGCACAGGTTAAAAGTCACATTCATCCTCATCTGCATGCCACATTTGCAATTCATTTATCATCTGAACCATCAGGAAAATATATCATACTACTCAACTCTCTCAGTGCACTGTTCATAAGTGATTTTCAATATTGTGACATACTGTAAAATAAAATGAAATCAATTAATTATTTATAAAAGAAACTCTGTACATTATTGTGAAGATGCTTGGGAAAATCTATAACAGGACACAATGTGCCTGACATTAGATTTGAATGGTTTGATAACAGCTCTATATATAGATTCCAGTTACTCACTGATGTGATAACAAATGCTAAGTTAAGAAATCCCAACATTCTCCAACGTATAGCCTAGCAGATGCATTGGAATTTGTAATGACCTCAACTGCTTGTTCAGGAATGCCTTGAGGCATCAGGAAAAATTAATACAGCTCTGTTGTATGTGTTTCAGAGTGAAGCCTTGTCAATGAAGACATAATTTAACAAGGCCCGAATTATTAATTTCCTACATAGAGTCATTATTACTGGCTTCAGAGAATCGTTTACATATTCCATTCTTTCTGATTATCTGGATCTAATTAAGTGCACAGAAAATTGAATGTGAAGGCTGGTTGTCATCAGCGTCTTGCAAAAGATTGTCTGGTTATAGTACTCCATTTACTATGTCCTCAGAATGATCTGTTGTAAAATATACTATAATACATATGAGTAAAGAAACACTATTAAGAGAAAAATTTAAAATTTAGAGGAATTGTTGGCATTCCCAATGAACTAGTTAGCGAGAGGTGCGGTTAATAGTCTAGGGTCATTAGTTCAAATCGTACTGCAGCAGATGGTGAAATTTGAATTGAATTAATACATCTGTAAATAAAAGCAACACCAGTGGTAACCATGAACCCAATGTACAGGGTGTATATGTCAATTTCATGACCTCCTTAAAAATACATTCTAACTCTCAGATATATCAATCAATTTCTGAGCAAGAGTGACCATCATGCTATCTATCTTTTTCCCTGATATAGTAGACTTCTTTTATACCATTGATGTCAGCAGCATTGACTATACTCTGTCAACCCTGTGTGTGGTAGACTACTTCATTTAAAAGTTCATCAAAAATCTCCAGTGCACTGTAATGTTTAATTTTAGAAATATATTTCATTGTTGTCTCAAGTCTTGCTGAATGTTATCCTCTGAGGTTTCTTCAGCAGTGTCAGAGATATAAAACATTTCCAGTGGTCCTGTGAAATCTGTGAGTTCCTGCGGACTGATAGTGTGAGATGAATTTCATACTCCAATAAAAGTGACTTCCACTCATTAAATCCTCTTTTTAGATTCAGCCATCAATCTTGGAAGTCTGGTAAAGCCTTCCTCTGGTTGTATTTTCTTAGATCTGTCAATAATAGGTTTCTTATGAAGTAGTTGAACTAGATAAACAAATTGCAGGATGTTGAGGGTAAAACACACTTCCCAGTTCAAGAGTGAGTTTTGTTGGTTCTGAATACCATATACGTTTTCAAACTTCTAATATTCTTTATGTTGTAGTGAGACTGTAAAACTTCATTTAATCTTAGGGATTATTTCACCAGCACCAGATCCTATAAACCCATAGATTCAAACTTTAAGTGTTTAAGCCAAGATATTCAACTGAATGTGACACTAAAACAAAAACTGAAATTGCTGGAGAAACTCAGCAAGTCTGGCAGCCTTTGTGGAGAGAAAGCAGAGTTACATTTTCAGGGCCAGTGACTCTTCTTCTGAAGACCGTCTGTTCTGAAGCCCCCTTTTTGACAACGAAAGTTTGAAAGTTCTATTAAATAGCTTTTTTTTTCTTAACTTTTAATGTAATTTCCTGGTTTTATGAATCAACAGAGATTCCTGTATTTCTGCTTCTTCTTCTGAAGTTTCTCATCTTCTTGAAGAAAATAGAAGGGGTTCATGGCCAGCCGTGTTGTGTTGTGCTGGTTCAGGTCTTTCTTTCCTGACAAAATGGCATACTCACACTCCCTGCAATTAAAACATTTTAATTTATTTTATTCTCATGTTTTATGGTCTTAATCTTCTGTAGTCTACCTACAAATGTTTAAGTTTGTCTCTGATATTCCAAACTTCAATATAAATTTATGGCCCTATTTTAAGTTTTTTTGCAGCTTTACTTTACAGCCCCATTCACAACTGCAGCATATTCATTTTACTGATATGCGCTCCCTTTCTATATTTCAACCTTCCCGTTTGGGATTTTGTGCTAATTCTTTAACCTTACTTAGACCCTAGTAGTCAAACATACTGCTGGAGCTCTGAAAGCCGATCACACCTCAACTGATTTTTGTCTCAGATCTGTTCTCTCACTGCCCAAATGTAACTATCTGGTGTTTTCTGTGCTTTTTACCCCAGCTCTTTTCACCTTGAGGCCAATTGTAGCGATTACAACAAGGTCAGCCAGGTGGGCCTCATAGAATATGAGTTCCCTGATTGGGGCTGTTATCCAGGTCCTGGGGAGCCCTGACTGACAGATTAGATCAGATTAGACTTACAGTGTGGAAACAGGCCCTTCGGCCCAACAAGTCCACACCGACCCGCCGAAGCGCAACCCACCCATATCCACCCATATCATTTACCCCTTACGTAACACTACGGGCAATTTAGCATGGCCAATTCACCTGACCCACACATCTTTGGACTGTGGGAGGAAACCGGAGCACCCGGAGGAAACCCACGCAGACACAGGGAGAACGTACAAACTCCACACAGTCAGTCGCCTGAGTCAGGAATTGAACCCGGGTCTCAGGCGCTGTGAGGCAGCAGTGCTAACCACTGTGCCACCGTGCCGCCCATAAACAGATATAAACAGGAGTGTCAGAGGTTCTGTTCACTCTGAGAGCTGGCTGTGAGGAAACTGGACCAGTGTCAAGTAATGTGCACGTGTAAATAAAGGGTGACTGCATGGCAGCATACTTGCCTTGAAGGAGTTATTTCAGCAACTACTAGGCATTTCAACTCCCTGTGCCTGTGCTGACTGATGGGTTAGGCCACTGTTGGAATATTGCATGCAATTCTGGTCTCCTTCCTATCTGAAAGATATTGTGAAACTTGAATAGGTTCAGAAAAGATTTACAAGGATGTTGCCAGGGTTGGAGGATTTGGGCTATAGAGAGAGATTGAATAGGCTAAGGCTGTTTTCCCTGGAGCATCGGAGGCTGAGGGGTGACCTTATAAAGGTTTATAATATCATGAGGGGCATGGATAGGATAAATAGACAAAGTCTTTTCCCTGGGATTGGGGAATCCAGAACTAAAGGGCATTCGTTTAGGGTAAGAGGGGAAAGATATAAAAGAGACCTGAGGAGCAACCTTTTCACGCAGAGGTGGTACATGTATAGAATGAGCTGCTAGAGAAAGTGGTGAAGGCTAGTACAATTGCAACATTTAAAAGGCATCCAGATGGGTTTATCAATAGGAAGGTTTTGGAGGGATATGGGCTGGGTGCTGGCAGGTGGGACTAGATTGCGTTGGGATATCTGGTTGGCCTGGATGAGTTGGACCAAAGTATCTGTTTCCATGCTGTACATCTCTATGACTCTATGAGTCTATAACTGTTTCAATGTTTCCAGCTGCTGACTGAGTAGTTGAATCTTTCTTAAAACAGCTCTACTTTTAAAGAGGTAACTCAGCTGCAAAAGTTTTTTCTACTTTCCTTTCACACTCTATGTTCTCTTTGGCAGGTATCAGATCAGCACTTTCCTGGGCCCACTGCTGAGTTCTAGTGATGTCGGTCCCCGAGATGGGTGGACTTTCCCAATCCAATTCATAATTCTGGTAGAAACCTGACCAGCAGCCAGACAGCTGGCTGATTAATGTTCAATACAGTGGCTTTTCTCACAAAGGTAGATTTCAGGTTTCTCCTCACTAAGCTTTCCTGCATTTGGATCTTGTCTGTAAATAAGAAAATATTGACCAAATATTTGACCCTCAAAGAATGAAAATAAGAGCTATTGTGACTTATACAATAATGGGCAGTTAGTGCATTTTATGGAAATGTTAGGTTGCTCATATGTAATTGCCACCTTCTATAAATCAAAGCTTCTTCAGATATTAATCCACTAGCAAATGGAGGTACGAAGTTTCCTTATGTCCTAATTCTGATAGTGCAACTTGAAAAGTTTCATTTCTATTCTCTTTTTAACAATGCTTAAGTTCTGTTCATTGCAATAAATATGTGCATTACAATCTGCAGAGATGCCTGAACACAGAATCTCTCGTGCAACTTGACCTGCTTCCTGTTATGACCACATCCCAGGTGAGATTGCCCAATTGGTTATGGTTCCAGGCAGGATAATTTAATTATTAAGCTCCAAGATGAGGAGGGATGAATTGATTCCCTTTCTTTATTCACCTGGTTGGTCACAACAATGTTGATTTGAAAACTGGCTCCTTCCCTTCCCTGACACCTTTCTCCAGACCCAATTATTTGATGTTTTTAAAGGAAACAATTAACCAGACTTTCTTGAATTAAGAAAGTGTGAGTTTATTAATTACTGGATGCAATAGTATCACAAAACACATGCACACACATCAGGCATAAGAAGTGAATCCAAAAAGACAAAAGTTTAAAAAATCAGCTTTATGGTTCGGTTTCTGAATTGTTGACAAAGAGCAGATAATTGAATGTTGTGGCTGTTGCAATGGAGGAGACAGAAAGTATTGACATTGATAGTTGAATACATGGTTCTGTGATCTTTAGTTTAGTAGATTGGTTGAGATTCTATAGTGCTGATTCCTTCTCTCATGACTGAATTTCAGCATTCAGGGTTGTTTTGTTATCTTGACTCCATTTTGACGAGCATTTTGCATTCAGAGTGAGGAAGAGTCTTTATTTGCAGCATAAGGTGACTTGGGGATGACCTTGGACTGTGACCTTCACAGCACATTAAAACTTGAACGTAGGCTGGTACAGATGAGAAGATTCAGTTTCAGTAGCACACCCCTGTGGAGTTGATGTTGGCTTTTTAACCCATCCTTGTGTATTCTTCTATTCTTCAAAGCATTTTGAACATAATCCACAAGGGGTGGCTTGCTGTTGAACCTGTTATCAGCCTTCATTATCACTTCAAGGTTATTAGATTAGATTAGATTACTTACAGTGTGGAAACAGACTCTTCGGCCCAACAAGTCCACACCGACCCGCCTAAGCGCAACCCACCCATACCCCTACATTTACGTCTTACCTAAGATTACGGGCAATTTAGCATGGCCAATTCATCTGACCCGCACATCTTTGGACTGTGGGAGGAAACCGGAGCACCCGGAGGAAACCCACGCAGACACAGGGAGAACGTGCAAACTCCACACAGTCAGTCGCCTGAGTCGGGAATTGAACCCGGGTCTCAGGCGCTGTGAGACAGCAGTGCTAACCACTGTGCCACCGTGCTGCCCACTGTGGTCACAAGAGATCACAAACCAGTCTGATTTGACTTGCCTCTTCTCACCTTTGGAAGGTTATTGTTTTTAGTTCCCTTTGCATCTGTGGGTGTGACATTCATGGATCTCTGCCTTTGCAGACATCCACTAACCTACATCCATGGCCATTCTTGGCTCTATCAGCCCCCTTTTAAGAAACACATTTTGGAATTATAAGTTTAAAAAAAACAGTGTACTTCGGGATTCTGACCTGAGGACAAGACATCCTTTCCATCAACCTTCATGGTGCAAAAGCAATAAGTGAGAGAGACTTCCTATGATATGCAGCATGACAGAACTTGAACAATTGCTCCAATCACCCCTAAACCAGCCAAGGTGGCAATGCAGAAATAAGAACAACCCAAAAGGAACTCCTAATCCCAGGTCACCTATGGACATATTAAGGTTTAATTCCTACATGCCTTTTTAAAAAAGTTGATAACACCAAAATGACTGTGGGTGTAAATTCCTTGTTTGGAGAAAGAGAGCAATCCACAAATTGGTATTCAGGATGGGTATCCTGATGAGGTATTCAGGAAGCTTCAAAGGAATGGACAAAAAAGAGGAAATGCACTACAATTTGGACTTCTGAGAGTTACTTCAGCCTGGGAACATAATGACAGAGAAGACAGCAACTACAGCAAGAGATAGGTTTGTCTTTCCCTTCCAAGAATATGCAGTTCAACACTGGCCTGTGTATGTGCTAGAGGAAGAAAATATTCCAGTGAGTACTCATGTGTATTAGGCTGGATTCAAGTTCCAGTGTGCTATGAAGGGCGCACTTAAAGAACCAACCTGTAGTCACCCCTGCATTGCAAGTTAACGGCACCCTTATTTTGAGTGTTGCCAGCCAGTCACATAATAAAGGATACAGGAAAAAGATATTTCAATCAACCTGCAAAGCTAAGAATCTTAAACTCAACTGCTTGACTATCAATGTTTCATTCTCCACTGTTTACAAATCACCTATCGAGACTGATCCATATATCTTTTTTGAACTCACTTGTCATTTCTAACCTGTGTGCTTGTATGTTGCATTCTTATTTCTTTTCACATTTAGTGATGATAACACACAATAAAATTCAATCCAAGAGAAAACAAACCAATATAATGCATTTCACATTGGACATTCTAAATGTGGGAGGGTTGCCGCATGGGGTACAAATATTTGCTTCTTTAACAATTTATGGAAGAATCCAATGCAAAGTTTATAAGAAAACAAGAATACTTTAAAAATTAAAAGAAAATACCCAAAATAAACTGAGGGATTGAAGGAATCAAAACCTTAAGTAATGACCCTGCATGTTAATTTAAATAATAATGGTAAACAGAATACACATGAGGGCAAAGCAGTAGATGTGATCTATATGGACTTCAGTAAGGCATTTGACAAGGTTCCCCATGGGAGACTGATTAGCAAGGTTAGATCCCATGGGATACAGGGACGACTAGCCATTTGGATACAGAACTGGCTCAAAGATGGTGGTGAAGGGTTGCTTTTCAGACTGGAGGCCTGTGACCAGTGGAGTGCCACAAGGATCGGTGCTGGACCCTCTACTTTTTGTCATTTACATAAATGATTTGGATGCGAGCATAAGAGGTACAGTTAGTAAGGTTGCGGATGACACCAAAATTGGAGGTGTGGTGGTCAGTGAAGAGGGTTACCTCAGATTACAACAGGATCTGGACCAGATGGGCCAATGGGCTGAGAAGTGGCAGATGGAGTTGAATTCAGATAAACGCGATGTGCTTCATTTTGGGAAAGCAAATCTTAGCAGGACTTATACATTTAATGGTAAGGTCCTAGGAAGTGTTGCTGAACAGAGAGACCTTGGAGTGCAGGTTGATAGCTCCTTGAAAGTAGAGTCGCAGGTAGATAGGATAGTGAAAAAGGCGTTTGGTATGCTTTCCTTTATTGGTCACAGCATTGAGTACAGAGGTTGGGAGGTCATGTTGCAGCTGTACAGGACATTGGTTAGGCCACAGTTGGAACATGCGTGCAATTCTGGTCTTTTTCCTATCAGAAAGATGTTGTGAAACTTGAAAAGGTTCAGAAAAGATTTACAAGGATGTTGCCAGGGTTGGAGGATCTGAGCTACGGGGAGAGGCTGAACAGGCTAGGGCTGTTTTCCCTGGAGTATCCAAGGCTGAGGGGTGACCCTTACAGAGGTTTACAAAATTATGAGTGGCATGGATAGGATAGATAGACAAAGCCTTTTCCCTGGGGTCGGGAAATCCAGAACTATAGGGCATAGGTTTAGGGTGAGAGGGGAAAAATATAAAAGAGACCTAAGGGGCAACTTTTTCACGCAGAGGGTGGTACCTGTATCGAATGAGCTGCCAGAGGATGTGGTAGAGGCTGGTACAATTGCAACACTTAAGAGGCATTTGGATGGTTATTTGAATAGGAAGGGTTTGGAGGGATATGGGCCAGGTGCTGGCAGATGGGACTAGATTGGGTTGGGATATCTGGTCTGCATGGATGAGTTGGACCAAAGGTTCTGTTTCCATGCTGTACATCTCTATGACTCTATGATTCTATATTTAAAATATTACAAAGCTAACACAAAAGGGAAGAGAATGTAGAATGGCACATTTGTATTTTTGGCAGAGGAAGAGATTCAATTTCTGAGCAACTCTCACCAAAGACTAGAATGGAAGGCTGGAAATGGGAAAGGATGTTTCAAAAATTCAACAGGTTTTTGTTGTCAGAGTCATAGAGATGTACAGCACGGAAACAGACCCTTATGTCCAACTCGTCCACGCTGACCAGATATCCTAACCTAATCTCGTCCCATTTGCCAGCACTTGGCCCAAATCCCTCTAAACACTTTCTATTCATATATTCATCCAGATGCCTTTTAAGTGTTGTAATTGTACCAGCCTCCACCACATCTTCTGGCGGCTCATTCTAAACACGCACCACCCACTGCATGAAAAAGTTGCCCCTTAGGTTCCTTATAAATATTTCCCCTTTCACCTTAAACTTATGCTCTCTTTCTAGACTTCTAGATCCTAAGCATGAAAGAGGTATTGGAAAAGTATTCCCAGATTTGGGACCAATATTCAATCTTTGAAAATTATTAGGCTGTGTGTATAAATAATAATTATTAAGGGGTAAAAATGCATTTAATTCAAAAGAGGAGCTGAAGGCTGTGTTTACCATGAAACTGCAAAGCATCAGGATTAGCTATAAATCCTACTATAGAGAAGGTCAGTACACACTTTTATGTCGCGGGGAGTATTGGAGACAACATCCTTGACAGACAAAGAGTCAATGAAGAAAACAGTTACATATGATGAAGTATTTAAAGTATTTGATGTCTACTTCAAACTTTGCAAATATATGATGATTGAGTGGGTGAATTTTAATAAGCATATTCAGTGACCGGGACTGAGTGTCAATTCCTTTATTATTCATTTATAGCAGCTGGTAGAAAATTATGAATATGGTATTTTGAAGGAAGCATTAATAATAGCGGGCATCTTAAGATCAAATATTATCAGATTTTTCGCAATCAAGGGATGACTTGTTATTGTTGAAGTCAATAAGCCTGTTAAGCGGGTAAGTAAAGCTTGAGGAAAAAAACAAGGGTAATTTGAGACAACTTTGAGATTTCTTGGAAACAAATCAGAGGGCTCTGTAGCATGAGTTTGACTGGTCAGAAATTGGAAAATTACGAAGATCATGATCATGATCCAATGTTCTCAGTGCAGCAGAGAAAACAGATCTGAAAGATTAACCTGTCAAAACTGCAGACTACCATTTCTGTAAAAAAAGAACCATTTTAAGGCAATGTGTCACAGCAAAAGACAAAACAAAAAACCTACAAAGATTGGCAAAATCCAAGAACTTGAAGATGTTAATGATAACTGTTCTTCTGTGAAATTAAAGATCAGCTGGAAATTATTCGAGTGCAGAAATTTTTGTTGATGGATGGTTTTGGTTCTGTCTAATGCTGACCTATGCTTAGAGCAAGATCTTCTTCAGTCATCAAGTGTAAATCTCCATGGACCAGGAGGCACACAACTTAAAATCATAATGACAGATGACTGCTAAATTTCAAAAAGAATCACAGAAATTTTGCATATAGTCCATAATCAATATTGTTCATTTTAAAGTAAAAGAGCTTTTACAGACTTACGGCTAATTTAAAGGGAGAAATTTGGAAGTAAGTGTTGGATTTTAGACTAAAATTTCAAAAATTGTTCAAGGAGCTTGGGAAATTGAAAACAGGAAAAGTTCCTTACCACCTTGTTTACAAGGTAAAGCAAGAAGTAGACACAAGTTTATCTTAATTATCTCACATTCAGCAAAATTTGCAAGATAGTTTTAGCTAATCAAATGGCTCGATAAGAATTTATTTAGATCTCACACAATTGAATAAAGCTGTTGAAAAGAAATTCATCAAATGTCATCTGCAGCTGAGAGCTTGGTAAAGTTGAGAAAGAGTTCAATTATCACAAGCTAAATGTAAATAGTGGCTTTGGCAATTTTCTTTGGATGAGGAATCAAAATTACGTACCATCTTTATTATACTAGTTGGGAGGTATTGTATTAACTGATTCCTCTGTGGTAACACACCCCCACCAAACATTTTTCAGTGGACAATGTGGTTGGAAAGATTAAAGGAAGTAATTTGACACATGGATGACATCCTAAACCATGGATCACACTACAAAAATTCATGATTTCAGAGTGTGAGCTGTGTTACAATATCTACAAAAACAGGATTTACTCTAAGTAATAAATGTGAGTTCTCACAACCAAGGTAAAATTCCTAGGACACATTATACATTCATCAAGGGTCAGAGCAGATCCTTAGAAAATTAAAGGAATTAAAGAATCTCCATCTCCTCAAAACATCACAAAGCCGCTGTGATTTAAAATGATTGTGAATTAAGTGAGGAAGTTTTTATTAAACTTGCCAAATGCAATGAACCAATCAGTTGCTGAGGCAGAAGCCTGTACTCATTTGAAAGGCTTAAAGAAATACTAATTTCACAGGACATATTGGCTTATTATGATCCAAAATTGCCTGTGATCATTGCTGTATATGCATCAACAATAGTTTGGGAGCGTAACACATTTCCATATTCAAAAGGATAATAAATGTTGACTGATATACTACACATCTCATTCTTTGGCTGAGACAGAGTATGCAGTTATTGTAAAAGAGGCATTAGCTGTTATCTAGGAGTAAGTGAGGACTGCAGATGCTGGAGATCAGAGCTGAAAATGTGTTGCTGGAAAAGCGCAGCAGGTCAGGCAGCATCAAGGAGCAGGAGAGTCGACGTTTTGGGCATGAGCTCTTCTTCAGGCCTTTCCTGAAAAAGGGCTCATGCCTGAAACGTCGACTCTCCTGCTCCTTGATGCTGCCTGACCTGCTGCGCTTTTCCAGCAACACATTAGCTGTTATCTAGCCTTGTGAGTTGTTTGCAGATTATGTTTTGAGCATTCAGTTCCTTTCAGAATCTTTGTTCCTGGTCTGATTTTGACAACAGGGTGCTTTACCTGATGAAACAATGCTTATGTTATCTCCCATAATATAAGAAACTAGGTTTGGATACTGTGGTATAGAGGAACTAAACAGACATTTATATAACCAACCGTTGAGCACAAACATTACATTTCTCATAAATATTAAACTACCAGTTTACAACAGAGAAATAGCTTCTAGAAGAATGTCATTCACCAAGTATTCTGATAAAAGACAGAATATGAAATCCCAGGTTACGTGCTACGAAACAGCGATGATATCATGAGCATGTTTCTTAAAGGTATTCTGACCATGAAGCATAATATAGGATTCTCCATTGAATGCTACGGAATTAGCAAAGATGCTGCCATGAAAGTAGAGATTTAATTTGATGTTGATGAGTTTGATGCCACAGCTAAATATGTGCAAGGGAAGAAGCAGATTACAGCAGACTCACTGAAATGCATTCTGGCAGCAAGACCTGAATCAGTGGATATATGTTTTGTTAAAAGTGTGGAGACTTCTACCTAAACAGTACATTTGCAGATAAACCTGAAATTGGAGGCGTAGAAGACAGCAAAGAAGGTTACCTCAGATTACAATAGGGTCTTGATCAGATGGGCCAATGGGCTGAGAAGTGGCAGAAGGATTTTAATTTAGATAAGTGCGAGGTGCTTCATTTTGGGAAAGCAAATCTTATCAGGACTTATACACTTAATGGTAAGGTCCTAGGGAGCATTGCTGAACAAAGAGACGTTGGAGTGCAAGTTCATAGCTCCTTGAAAATGGAGTCACAGGTAGACAGGATAGTGAAGCAGGCATTTGGTAGGCTTTCCTTTATTGGTCAGAGTATTGAGTACAGTAGTTGGGAGGTCATGTTGTGGCTGTACAGGACATTGGTTAGGCCACTTTTAGAATAGACAAAGTCTTTTCCATGGGGGTAAGGGAGTCCAGAACTAGACAGCATAGGTTTAGGGTGAGAGGCAAGGATATAAAAGAGACCTAAGGGGCAACGTTTTCACACAGAGGGTGGTACAGTATGGAATGAGCTGCCAGAGGAAATGGTGGAAGCTAGTACAATTGCAACACTTAAAAGGCATCTGAATGGGTATACGAATAAGAAGGGTTTGGAGGGATTTGGGCCGGGTGCTGGCAGGTGGGACTAGGTTGGGTTGGGATATCTGGTCGGCATGGACAAGTTGGACTGAAGGGTCTGTTCCCGTGTAAACATATCTCTGACTCTCTGACTCTAAACAAACAAGTAACCAACAAACAGGTATCAGCCAACAAAAACACAACATTCAAATGAGATAAGAAATGCACAGGGGTCAGACAAAACATGTATATGACTACATCAAAGGATGACCACAATATATTCTGCACAGGTCTATTCAGAGGTAATGTGTACAGCAAAGAAGACATTTCAGTGTCATGCATGACCATGCCTATGAACATACTTGAAACTTTAAATGTCTGTAAGCACCTCCTTATATAACTTAATGGGCTGCATCCTGCACTCAAATTCATCTTTAAAATGAAGCTGTAAAATTACCTCATTTTCCACAAAGTTCTAGTTGACAAATTAGCCAATGGTTGCTGTTACTGTTTATGCAAATCTGCCGTCATTGGTTAATATATGTATTGTGATTTCTAAGTCCCATGTGTTACAAGTTTAATCTTATTGGCAGACCTGTAAATAGGGCAGACAATTTTATTGACATGCAAGGTTGAACCTCCCAGGATGCTGCCATCAAGCCAAAAATACATTCTGCCTATCACACAAATGAATAATTTGATAAATAAATTTCAGTGCCGATATGATGCCAGATATGTAAGCCATTCATTTCAAAGACAGGTAGATTGAATCAAACAAAAAATAAACCTATGCTGCTGGGTCTGACACAGCAGCGAATCTACACAGTTACTGCTTTGCTGTTTGAGTTCAAGTATCTCTGGAGTGTATCTCAGAAAAATTAACAAACAGCAAAATTCATAGCTAACCTTGGAGGAACCTGACAAATGCATAGTTTTTAAATGTAATCTTGCTGTAAATCTACATTAGTACATAGAATGGGTTCTTTCTTGATTATATGTTTCATTGAGATCTGCCTCTTCATTAACTTTTAAAAATATAAACTATAAGTACTAAGTTAGCCTGGAGCAGTGTTTCTTTAAAGAGCAATAAGACTATGCTATTTTCTGGTTCTGTAGATTGTGAAGGAGCAAAGATGGCCTTTAGTAGAGTGATGTGTTCTTCCTGTCAAATGTGGGAGTTTAGGGAGAGTTTCCATGTTACTGATGATGTCTGTAGGAATTCTCTTTGGTTGGGAATCCTATCAGATTGTATGGATCAGTTGGAGCAGCAATTAGAGGCAATAAGGAATTTACAGGAGCTAAGGGTATGATGGAAGGTAGTTACAGGAAGGGAGAAGAGCCACAGATACAGTCAGTATATGGGTTAACTGCAGGAAAGGAATGTAGCTATTCCCATTTCAAACAAATATGCTATTTTGGAAAACGTAGCAGGTGATGGACTCTCAGGGGAGTATAACCGTCCCCACCCCCCACCCCCCCACCCTCCATAGTCAGCAGGAAATTGAGAAATAAATTTGTAAGGAGATCTCATTTATCTGAGAGAATAATAGGGATACTGTGGTAGGAGATTTTAACTTTCCAAATATAAACAGGGACTGCCATAGTGTTCAGGGTTTAGATGGAGAGGAATTTGTTAAGTATGTACGGAAAATTTTCTGATTCAGTATGTGGATGTACCCACTAAAGAAGATGCAAAACTTGGCCTATTCTTGGGAAATAAGGTAGGGCAAGTGACTGAGGTGTCAGTGAGCACTTTGGGCCCAGCGACTATAATTCTATTAGTTTTAAAATAGTGATGGAAAAAGATAGACCGGATCTAAAAGTTGAAGTTCTAAATTGGAGAAAGGCCAATTTTGATGGTATTAGGCAAGAACTTACAAAAGCTGATTGGGGGCAGATGTTTGCAGGTAAAGGGATGGCTGGAAAGTGGGAAGCCTTCAGAAATGAGATAACGAGAGTCCAGAGACAGTATGTTCCTGTTAGGGTGAAAGGAAAGGCCGGTAGGTGCAGGGAATGCTGGATGACTAGAGAAACTGAGGTTTTAGTTAAGAAAAAGAAGAAAGCATCACTTATAGACAGCAGAGATTGAATGAATCCTTCGATAAGTATAAAGGCAGTAGGAGTATACTTAACAGGGAAATCAGGAGGTGCAAAAAGGGTTAAGGAGAATCCAAAGGGATTCAGCAAATACATTCAGGACAAAAGGGTAACTAGGAAGAGAATAGGGCCCCTCAAAGATCAGCAAGGCAGCCTATGTGTGGAAATACAGGAGATGGGGGAGATACTAAATGAGTATTTGCATCAATGTTACTGTGAAAAAGGAGATGGAAGATATAAAATGTAGGGAAATCAATGATGATACTTTGAGAAATGTCCATATTACAGAAGAGGAGAGTTGGATGTCTTTGAATGCATAAAAGTGAATAAGTCCCCAGGACATGATCAGGTGTACCCTACAACTCTGTGGGAAGCTTGGGAAATTATTCCTGGGCCCCTTGCTGAGATATTTGTCTCATCGATAGTCACAGGTGAGGTGTCGGAAGACTCAAGGTTAGCTAACATGGTGCCACTATTTAAGAAGGGTGGTAAGGACAAGACAGGGAACTATAAATCGGTGAGCCTGACATTGATGCCGGGCAAGTTGTTGAAGGGAATCCTGAGGGACAGGATTTACATGTATTTGAAAAGGCAAGGACTGATTAGGGATAGTCAACATAGCTTTGTGCATGGGAAATCATGTCTTATGAACCCTTGTTGAGATTTTTGAAGAAGTAATAAAGAGGATTAATGAGGACAGAGTGGTAGATGGGATCTATATGGACGTCAATAAGGCGTTCGACAAGGCACATCATCGTAGATTGCTTAGCAAGTTTAGATCTCATGGAATACAGGGAGAACTAGCCATTTGGATGCAAAATTGGCTCGAAGGTAGAAGCTGAAAATGTGTTGCTGGTTAAAGCACAGCAGATCAGGCAGCATCCAAGGAACAGGAAATTCGACGTTTCGGGCCAGAGCCTGATGAAGGGCTCTGGCCCGAAACGTCGAATTTCCTGTTCCTTGGATGCTGCCTGACCTGCTGTGCTTTAACCAGCAACACATTTTCAGCTCTGATCTCCAGCATCTGCAGACCTCACTTTTTACTCAAAGGTAGAAGACAGAGGGTGGTAGTGGAGGATTGCCTTTCAGACTGGAGGCCTGTGACCAGTGGTGTGCCACAGAATCAGTGCTGGGTCCACTGCTTTTCCTCATTTATATGAATGTTTTAGATGTGAACATAGGAGATAAAGTTAGTAAGTTTGCAGATGACACCAAAATTGAAGGTATAGTGGATAGTGAAAAAGGTTACCTCAGAGTACATGGGATCTTGATCAGATGGGCCAATGGGCTGAGCAGTGACAGGTAAAATTCAATTTAGGTAAATGTAAGATGCTGCATTTTGGAAAGGTAAATCAGAACTTTATGGTAAGGTCCTAGGGAGTGTTGCTGAACAAAAAGATGTTAGAATGCAGATTCATAGTTCCTTGAACGTGGAGTCACAGGTAGATAGGATAATGAAAAAGCCATTTGGTATGCTTTCTTTTATTGGTCAGAGCATTGAGTAAAAGAGTTGGGAGATCATATTGCAGCTTTACAAGATATTGGTTGTGCCACTTTTGAAATACTGTGGGCAATTCTGGACTCCTTTCCATTGGAAGAATGTTGTGAAACTTGAAAGGGTTCAGAAAAGATTTACAAGGATGTGTCAGGATTGAGGAATTTGAGATATAAGAAGAGGCTGAATAGGCTGGGGCTGTTTTCCCTGGAGCATCAGAGGCTCAAGAGTGACATTATAGAGATTTATAAAATCATGAGAGGCATGGATAGGATAAATAGACAAGGTTTTATCCCTGAGGTGAGGGGGTCCAGAACTAGAGGGCATAAGTTTAATGCGAGAGAGGAAAAATTTAAAAGGGACTTCGGGAAGAACCTTTTTACACAGCGGATAGTGTGAATGAGCTGCCAGAGAAAGTGGTAGGGGCTGGTAGAATTACAACATTTAAAAGGCATCTGGATGGGTACATGAGTAGAAAGCATTTAGAGGGATATGGGCCAAGTGCTGGCAAATGGGACTGGATTAAGTTAGGATATCAGTCGGCATGGACTAGTTGGACTAAAGGGTCCGTTTTCGTGCTGTACATCGACTCTCTGACTCTTTGGCTGTTGGCATCAAGATTTCAAAACACACAACTGTGTCCAACATTAGATGTGATTGTGTAGTTTAAAACTCATATGTGAATATACTTTTTAAAAAATCATTATTGGGAAGTGATGTAAGATCACATGGCTACTGTGAAGTGGTTCTTTTAGCAGTATTATGGCAAGTGAAATATTATCCTGTACATCATTAGCATTTACCAATTTAAATAACCTGTAACTTTTGCTGACAACCAATTCTCCTACAATCTATATTAAACTCAGTCTCAGAACAGACAACCTAGAATAGCTGAGTCTTCAGTCATTCAGAGCTTTTAAAAGTTGTTTGTTATATTTCACCCCTCCACCTTACCACTTACTTACCACCACCTCCCTACCCCACACTGCCCTGTGACTCTTTGTGTAGTATTTACATTTTGCCGAGGAGATATCATTTGCTGGTGATGTAAAATGTCCTGATTTTATAGCCAGTGAACAATTACATTTTTGTGCATCTCTCTTTGAATCAACCAGAAAACTAATAAGTTGTCATCTCAAACCTGCTTAACACCACAATTATCAACTACTATTTTTATAAAAATAGGACAAAAATTGTGACAAATAGGAGAGGATTTTAAATAAATATAACCATACTAACAGGACTATAAAAATCAACTTCAAAGAATTGTCGTTGCTGTTCTTCACTGTGAGAAATCCAAATTAAAATGGACACTGAAATCTCATGGTTATTATGGAATAGGTAATGTACATTTGGTTTGGATTGAAATACTTTACATTTTGAACCCGAATAACTCCTCTGAAGTAGTATCTCAGTTCTGATGCTGGGTTAATTATTAAAAAGTAAATATTAAAATGATCCAGAACAATGCAAATGAACATAGCAGTTTTAATTACATTTATTTTAACTGTTCGATTTTTCAAAAAGTTTTATTAGTGAGACTTTTTTTATAATGTCATCGTTGAAATTGAATAAAATTACAAATCAGAGTTATACACCATTCACCATTTAGATTCATTCCACAAGTAGTTGATCATATAATACTTCAATTTTTAAAATCATAACAAAACTAAAAATTTTAGTAGCTACTTTTAACTTGCATATAATTCTGTGTGGCTCTGAACTCTTTGATCTGCTTTGCTTTTCTACTTTTCTTCCTTTAGGCAAAACTTCTGTGTAGTTTATATTGCCTTTGCTGTCATATGCTAAATAACAGGAGTATTTTAACTTCTTTGAAGTGGTGCAAGTTTTTATTTTGCATTTTTGCTTCCTTTTGGATGCAGTTTTCATGCTTTAATTTGAGTTATTTTGTTTCAGTGAGGTATTCAATCTCTAAATGAATAGATCTGTCTTCATTAGATCATTAAATATTCCAGAATGATGCAATGTGTCTGGGTGTAATAAATATTTACTGGAATGGATTTAATCTTGAAATATACATGGAATTCATAACACTGCATGTTTCTGTAACAGCATACCTTATAATTTGATTGCAAATCTTCTTCTTTCAAAATGAATAAGTCAGGATCTCTATATTATCTTTCTTAATGATAGGGTAATGCAAACTAATACATAATCAAGTGCATAAATTTTTTTCCTGTCTGGCACGACAAGACCCTAGCAGAATCAAATGAAGATGAAAATAAAGCATATAACAAAAAAAGGTTGTTATCATCAAGTAAAGGACAAAATACTAGAAGCTATATAATAAGAAATACTGATCTGGATTTTCTGTTGGTCAGATAGTTACTTCTGAAGGGCAGATGGGAATTTCACATGGAGACCCTGCAGAATCTCCATCATAGTGCACTTCGAAGGTATTGCCTAGGAAATGGAAGATTCTGAAGGGCTATTCCCCAGCCATGAAACCATCCAAAATTATCCATTTAAATTGGATAATTCAGAGTGTTTTGCTGCAGTTAAATAAATACACAGGAAAAGTTTATCAAAATACCTAATATAATATCTGAGTGTTTATTAAACTGATCCCCAACCTGGCTCACACAGTCTAAAATACACTCCCCAAAACTCCAACATACTCCAGAAACTGACCCAACATTTCACCATCCCAGGACATGTGAGCCACCAGACCCAAAACCCATTATCTATGCCAAGAACTCCTCCTCTCCCACCACCAGAGCCAAACACTCTTCCCATGCCATCGTGCTCAATCCTCCCATCTTCTGCTTGAGACTCAAATCCCTTCTCATCTCTTTGAACCCAACCAACCCTTCTCCCACACCAGTCCTGAGCATCTCCTCCCTCCACTGTTGGATTGATGCCTCCCTTCAATACTGTGGGACCTGACACCAACATCCCTGCTCCTGCTCCCTGCTGAACACAATATCTCTCTAAACACTCCATCACTACCTGACCCCTCGCCACTTTGCACTCTGGCATCCTACCTGACACCCTACCCACCTTGCAACCTACTTTGGCACCATAATCTTTACCCATCTGGCACTCGATGCCCAAGAAACCAACTTCCTACCCACAGGATCCTGCACACCTGGCACTGCATTTACATGGCACCCAGTTACCTAGTGTACTTCTATTTCACAGCAGCTGTCAAAATGACTGTCTGTGATGCTGGATTTTTAAAGTTCAGAGTATGGCTATGAAAAAGGAGGTATTGTTTACCTCCCCTTGTTCTTCTAGGGTATGAGAAGCCTGTCAGAATGAAAGTATGGCTCCACATTTCCAAAGGAGCCCTGATTGATTCTGCTGCCTGAAATGCAGAGCTCTTTCATTATGTACAAAAGGAGTAGAGTGGCAATCTACGTGACATTATCATTCCTGAGAAAGTCCAGTTCAACGTAATATAATTATAGGGCAAATAGTAACCTGTGCAGATTGTATTCTAGGATCCATGAAAATACTAAAGGTTTTAAGAACTTACTAATTCAACAATTAATTTAGATTTTTTTTAATAGTTCCTTGTCATTTCTTGTATATATTCCACAACTGCCAATGGGAGGTTACTGATCCCAATTTGTGCACATTGGCAAATCTAGGGCAATTTATGTTCAATATTAGCAAAACAAAAGCATGTTCTAAGCAATTTTTAACAGTTTTAAAATTTCTAGTTCTTCAGTGTTTTGCTTGTAGTGTTTTTATTTCAGTTTCATCTTTCTCCTTATATCTCCTTCTGCCTCAATGTAAACTTTCTCAAAATGGTTTAAAAAATCACCAAATCCATTGGATTGATATGTCAAGGATGGAGAAGTGAGGAATGGTAAATTAGACAATTATCCATGTCAGTGGTGCCTGCACATTCTGAGTGAGAACTTCACTTTAATTTGTGATTCCATCAAAATCAAATTTTCAGTCGCAGGACATATACCATGTGCTCAGAACAGCAATTTAAAATAGGTGATGAAGGCCAACTTAATTCTAGTCAATAATATGGAGCATAATGAACATATGTCTTTTTCAGTGCACGTGTCAATCAGATGACATGTGTTATTCACCCAGATCAACACCTCACTACTTTCTTGAAGTAAAGCATGCACCAGAATATGATGATGCTTTTTTTTAGAAACTTAGAATTAATTAGCTTTTAGGGAATTTTAAATGACACTTAATTTGTTCCTGTGCATGAGAAAACAATAGGAAGGTGCTTTTGTTACTGCACGAGTAACCCAGAAACCTTAATTTTTTTTAACCTGTGTTCTATATATTTAAAATCTCCATTAAGAAACAATATAGTGAGAAACAAAAATATTATGGAGTCTGACATACATAAGGTATTCTGGTTTCGGAGAAGGTTCAATTAAACAAATTCAAAGGTGGATTGAAATTCAAATCAATGATTTTCCCAACTAAATCTTAAAACTTCTCAGACCCACAAGGAGGGTCCTGGGAATTGTTCCACTTCCAATAATGCCTGTGAAATTGGACCAAAATAACATCAATCAATGAATCACTCTCTGGGTTTCATGAAGATCCTTGAGATTTTATGAAACAGACTTTGTGACTGACTTTTGAAAGCCTTCAAATTCCCAGTTCATCTTCCGTTTGTTGTGCACATGACTAAATGACAGCCTCTATTCCACAATTTGGAGGAGCCAGTGTTGGACTGGGGTGGACAAAGTTAAAAATCACACAGCACCAGGTTATTGTCCAACAGGTTTATTTGGAAGCACTAGCTTTCAGAGTGTTGCTCTTTCATCAGGTGGTTGTGGAGTAGAAGATTGTAAGACACAGAATTTATAGCAAAGGCTTACAGTGTGATGCAACTGAAATTATGTATCGAAAAAGACCTGGATTGTTTGTAAAATCTCTCATCTTTTAGAATGACTCTGTTGGTTTCAATTCTTTCATATGTAAATCCCAGAACTTTTTAAAAAAGTTATATTCTCAAGTGAACTTTAACAATAGGTGCTTTGTCATCTCACATCATGCATTGAAGGTATGAGGTGCCCTGTGTGAGGTTGTCTGTGCCCCAATGTTCAGACTGATTCCACTTCTAAGAAAGGTGTTTACAGAATCTTACATGGATTTTGAGCAAAATAAAATATAATTCTGCAAGTACAAATTCACCCCACAAACTTATATATATATGTGTATGCATCTGGGTATGGGTGTGTGTGTAGGGGGGGTGCGGTATGAATGTCTGTGTGAGAGTGTGTGTATGTTCATGTGTGTGAGTATGAGTGTAAAGGGGCATAAGTCTGTGAGAAGGTGCGTGTGTGGGTGTGTATGTGTAAGCATATGAGAGAGGGCTTGCGTATGAGAGAGGGTCTGTAGGAGGGTGTGTGTGTGTACACATTGTGTGCGTTTGTGAGTGAGAGAGAGATTGTGCAGTGGGGTCACCTGTCGTGTGACATGAACCCAAAGTCCCGGATGGGGCCAATTCTATGGGTAGTGAACTTGGCTATCAGCCTCTGCTCAGCCTCTTTGCGTTGTTGCCTGTCCCAAGTCCACCTTGGAGGATGGTCAACCAAAGGTCCAAGGCCAACTGTCACGGACCTCTGAAGTGTTCTCCGACTGGGAGGGAACACTTCTGTTTGTTAATTGTTGTGCAGTGTCCATTCATCCATTGATGTAGCCTCTGCTCGGTCTCGCCAGTGTACCATGCCTCAGGGCATCCTTGCCTGCAGAGTGAGATAGACAACATTGGCTGAGTCACACGAGTACCTGACGTGTACATGGTGGGTGGTGACCCACATGTAATGGTGGTATCCATGTCGACACTCTGATACGTCTTGCAGCATCTGCCATGACAGGGTTGTATGGTGTTGTCCTGAAAGCCGGGCAGTTTACTGCGAACAATGATCTGTTTGAGGTTTGGTGGTTGTTTAAAGGTGAAATCTTATACTCCACAACCACCTGATGAAGAAGCAGTGCTCCAAAAGCTAGTGCTTCCAAATAAACCTGTTGGACTATAATTTGGTGTTGTGTGATTTTTAACTCTATTCAACGATGCAGGCTAATACACAAATTGTCGAAATGTGAAGACGGATCAGCCAGTAGGTTTAGACTACACAATGTCTGAAAGAAAACAGAGTTGCAAACAAATAAAGACATAAAATTAAAATGTTGGAAGTTGTAACTTAACTTCGGTAATAGTGAATATGAAAAGAGGAAATGAGAGGAAGACAAAAAGGAAATGACTTTGCGAACGATCTGTGAAAATATCAGAGGAAGGAACACAAAAAGTGAATGCAAAGAAAATGATCATAATAAATAACTGGTAATTTCTGCAACTCATGTTTATATATTTTTCATTTTGATTTATTTCCTCATTTTTCATCCGACAATCTTCTCATGCCATGTTTTGTGTGGCAAGCGCTATAGCTCATTATCATTCCATCATAACATATTTGGGATAGTGATCAAATTTCAAAGGGAATCATAGAATGGAATTCAAAATTACAGTTCTAAATAAAGTACACTGGAGTGGGAAAGCTGTATTGTTGCTTTGCCATCTATATATCTGGAATCTTACAGGAGCTAGAAAATATCTGAGACTGAAATGACCTAGAAGTATTATAAACATAAATACATTTATCAGAGGTCAATTTTCTTTTTTTTTACAAAATTACTACTTAATATTTTTAAGAAGTAGCTTTCTGGAAACATTTCATCTCATAATCCTGTCACAGATCGGATCAAACGATTTGGGAACAAAAAGTGCCAGATGAAGAAGTTAAATTTAAGCTATGCAGAAAACTAAGGCCTGGCTTTTCATCAAGTCAGTCCAAGCATTTTTAAAATGTGTGGATCAGATGTACCCAACCGCAGGATTCATGCCTCCATTCCTGCTTCTGGCAATTTTTCCAGTGTGGGATAAGAGTGAGGATATTCCAACTTTATGTGATATTCCTGCCTTTGCCAGCTCCATTGTAGGGAATGGGGGTAAGGATACAGTCCAACTCCCCACAAATTTTACAAATTCAGATAATACTTGGCCCTCAATGCCTCAGTGAAATTTCAGTCTCTTGTGGAAACCAGAATAAAGACTCCTGCTCCCGGAATTCTTTAATTTACTTGTTTTGAAAAAGTTTTACAAAAACTATACTTTCAGTTTCAATAGCAAGTTTGTAAAGTTAGATGTACTTTAATTGCATTGTTTGAATATAGACTTCTGTTCAACAAAGGCACTTTACCACCGGTTTAATAAGGCAGCTCATTGCCACCTTCACAAAAGCAACTAGGGACGGGCTATAAACGTTGGCCCAGCAGCATGCTGGCTAAGCCATAAAATCACTGTGATGATTTTTAGTTTATCCCTTGCAGTCCTATGGCCCTATCAGAGAGGCCCACATTCCATGAGTGAATGTAAAAACTATTAAACCTATCGTCAATACATTTGTCGTTTGCCACAACATGGCCCTTCTGTTGCAATGCTATCTATATTTCATGTCTTACAGGTACCAGCAGCATGTCCACATTGGCACAGTAGAGAGTAACCCCTTTACCAACTTTGAGAAAGAGAGCACGGATACTTCAGAGAAAGCACCACAAAGTCACCTCAGATACTGACAGCTTGGTGGGTACTGTATGTAGATTAGAGTTGGAAACCACTTGCTGGTCAGCACTTCACTAACACATCTCCACAGCTGGCCAAGGAATAAAATACCACAGGTCGCTGGCGCTCAACGGACTGTCAGAGACCAGACATCTGTTCAGTGCCAAATACGACATAACACAATGATGTCAGCAATCAGGAACTTCATACAAATGCACAAGCAGAAACAAGAGCAGCAAGCAGGTTTGTGGGAGGTGGGGTGGGGAAGGCCACAATAATGCAACAACTGCAGGAATGCAGCAAAACCATGGAACCTTGTTGCCTCAGACATGCAATTATCTGACTGCCTCCATGGACAGGTCGATAGCTGCCATGGGGAGCCAGGTCCAGCAGTCTCAGAGTCTGCTGGACATGCAGAAGGATCTGCACACCTTCACCATAGCCATTGGTTCCCATCACAGCCAACAAATTGACAAGGGGAATAAGGGATCTTGGCCTCACTCCAGGTGACAGGATGGAGCCAGTAGATAACCAGCTCGAGGAAAATCCACATATAATACCTGAGAGATCTCTTTTCAGGACACTCCAATGGTGGGTGGGCCTTTCACCTCCACTCTGCTGCCACTTTCAGCCTTATGGGAATCGCACCTGAGGAGGATGCACTTGCTTCTGGCAAAGACACAATTAATATATATGGGCCCACTAGACACAAGCCCCCACAGAATCGGCCAAGTCATGCTCCGAACGCCAACAATGTCTAGTGTACAGCACCTACTGCCACCCCAACTGTGGAACTAGAGACTGCACTGAGATGTAGTGGGAAGGAGAAGGATGAATATCTGTGAGCACTTTGGTGGTATGGGTAACACTTTATTGTAAATAGGATCTCACATCTGTAAATTGAACATGTGCTCAGTTCTGGCTATCATCTGTTTGAGCAAGTCTGTGTAGCCAATGCAACCTAGAAGGTACTGAAACTACCAAACCTTATCCCTAGACAATATCCCACGGCCCAAGGTTTAAAGTGAGTGTTGCCACTCTATGAGTAGGCAATCAGTGAATTACAAGTGACTGTGACTTTGGCAGCTCAGCTCAGCTGTATCTTCCCAGGTGAACAGACATTGCTATTGCATCACGGACATTAGTAAGATTCAACTGTTAGCTTGCATGAAATGGTCAGGAGGGCTTGGGTCAAGGAGCTGGACTGCACACAGGAGGCTAATGTATAAGGGTCACTTCATAGTGAGGTTTCTGCTAGCATAATTCGGTCAAGAACCATTGGGCTGTACCACCTTAAGGCATGTGCCCATGACTTTGTGTCAGTTTAAATTTAAAACTGCTCCTTCCTTTGCAGCTGTTGTTCTAAGAGAATGTTTCTACTTTTACATCAATAATCAGGAACAGAGCATACTATGGTTCGATGCCCCTGCTCAAAAGAAAATTCAGTCTTTTTTTTAAATGGAGACAACTTTAAACATGTATTTTGTCTTGAAAGAACTTACATTCCAATAAAACAAAATTAGATGTGTTTCTTTGGTGTTTAATGTCCTACATACTGATCTATACAGCTGGCTGTACTGACAGAAACAGATACTGCTTGAGGGTGTGTAACTTTCCATTTATCAAATTCTCTGTGGTCCAAAGCTGGTTATGGCTTATTTTCAATTAGTTTTCAAAATATCTAACACAAAGATATTAGAGTTGTTTGTAGACAGCCAATGCGGCTCCATGATGTGAGTTTGCCTCCAACATTCTGTTCTCCCTGATGAGGCAATGTTATACACTCTTGCATAATATTAAAAACTGGACATGGACACTCTAGAATCATAGATTCAGACAGTACAGAAGAGGTGCTTCAGCCCTTCAAATCTGCATCAAAAACAAAACTACTCTAAATTTACACTAGTCTCACATTCTAGTATTTGGCCCATAGCCTTGAATGTTTTGACATTTCAAGTGCTCATCCAAGTAGTTTATAAAGGTTTCCTGAGGATTCATGCCTCAACTATCCTCACAGGCAATGTATTACAGAGTTCCACTACCCTCCCATCTAAACCTCCTGCATTTCACCTTAAAAAAAAGACCCATTGATATTGACCTTTCAACTAAGAATAACACTTGCCTTCTATTCACCATGTCCATGCCCCTTATAATCCTAAGTTAATAATCACACAACATCAGGTTATAGTCCAACAGCTCTATTTGGAAGCACTAGCTTTCTGAGTGCTGCTCCTTCATCAGGTGGTATCCTTCATAGTTAAAGTGCTATATCCCGGCAACATCCTGGTGGATCTCAGTGACCAGAACAGCACACAGTACTCATACTGTGGTCCAACTGAAGTTTTGGACAACTACAAGATAACTCCCCTGCTCTTATAATCTATGCCAGTGCTGATAAAGGCAAGTATCCTACATGACAATAATACCATAAGACACAGGAGCCGAAATTAGGTCATTTTGTTGAATTCCTGACTGTTGATAGCACAGAGTCCTTTCCTGCCTGAGGCTAAGTAGATGCCTGGTTTTTAGCAGATCTCCGAGAGCCAGAGACCTGTGTTGTTTCTTCGCCAGTCAGCTGCGGAGCTATCAACAGTCAGGATTCAACCAAATGCACAGGGAGGAACAGGAGCAGCAGACAGGTATATTAAAGGCAATGGGCCTTGTAGCCCAGGGGCTGTAGGATTACAGTTACAGTATGGGAACCCAGTTGGCTCAAGTATGTGACCATGGACTGGTGAATTTCTTAAACTTATCTTTCATTGTAATAATGTCTCCCAATTTAAACCACCTGGCCAATATGGCCTAATTTCTGCTCCTATGTCTTATGGTATTAGAGTCATGTAGGATACTTCCCTTTTGACTGAGGTGAAAGGGGGTGTACAGCTGTTAGTTTTGGTGTAGTTGGTCAAAAGATGGTGTTTTCTCATGCATGATTAGGCAATGCAGAGACCATACAGATTTAGTGGTTTTGGGAGTTGTGGGTGGAAGGAGTGACACCAAGAGAGAAAGATATTACATGTAAATAGTATGAGCGATAGCATGAGCCTTGGTGGAGAATGTGTGCAGTCACAGAGATAGAGTGAGTATGAGGTAGCAGAGAGTAGAGTGTGGCATTTGCCGTCATGCAGCAAAGAATGTCATTGACCTTTTTGTGGCACTGCTAGCTATTCTCTGAATGATACTAATTCAGCTGGCAATCTCAGACCAGGCTGCCAGAGTATGGTAGCATGGTCACCAATACTGATCCTTCAGGAAAAGGGCAGCCCTCCTATGGATGATCCCATCGATGAGAATCTCCTGGTCTCTGTCAAAGAATCATGGATCCATTTCCCCCTTCTTATACATAGTTGGAAAGACTGACCATTGAAACGTGGGGCAGCTTTGGAGTTTTAGAGCTTGTTCAAGTACACAGGGACCTCATAAAGATGGCACAGGTGCCACAAATCTAGTGAATGACAAGGTTTTCTGACAATGGTGAGTAGTAGGATGGGGTTAGAGTTTATAGAGAGAACACCAGAGGGGTGGTTGGGTAATTAATAAGGTGAGTTTGGTAAGATAAGTCAAGAGATCTCACTAGACCTTGAGGAGTTAAACCCTCTGTGAAACTCAACAAAACAGATGCAGCCCAAAAAAAACATAAGATTCAGCCTGTATTCCTATATTTAGTGGGAAGATTTAGTAGGTTTACTTAGAGATTATATAAAAATCTGTAGAGTTACAGCCAGACATGCTAGTTAAAAAAGGGAGGCAGTGGTTTCTTGGTATTGTCCCTAGACTAGTACTCCAGACTCCCCCAGACTAATGCTCTGGCAATGTGCATTCAAACCTCACTATGGAAGATGGTAATGTTTGAATTCAATAAAAAATGTCATTAAAAACCCATTTGGTTCACTAATGTCCTTGATGCAGGAAATGTGACATCCTGTTGCAATGTAGTTGCTTATTAACTGTCCTCTGAGCAATAACTGCTGGCGTAGCCAACATCCCATGAACAAATACAAAAATAAAATTCACTATTTAAAAAAAGGCCAAATTTTTGGAGCACAGGCAGTCCTTTGTAGATTGCCATTTCAGCCCATCTTTTATGAAAAAAATCCATACTTCTGAGAGGAGATTCGAATCAAGACCCCTTCTGAAATGCAGAGCCGTGCTTTTCTGTCAATTCTTTCATAAAGTAAAATTATCAGAGAAAGAAAAGCCACACTCCCTTTCCATACCAGTCAGCTGCTGCATTCTGAAATTTAAAGGTTCAAATAGTGAATTCAGAAGCTGCTGTCAAATGGTGAGTACATCAGTTAAGTATAAGGTTATGGTGCTGGGAGGCTATATTGACAGATGAGTACAGGTTTAGAATGATAGGTAATTCGGGTGCCACACAGGAACAGTGCCACTAAAATAGAATAGTAGAATGCCAGTTGGGGAAGATAAGAGTTCCAGGGATTAGGATACCAGATAGATAGTGGCAGATGCCAAAGTGTCAGGTAAATAGGATGCCAGCTGGATCAGATGCCTGCTAGGAAGAGGTAGGGTACCAGGGTGTGGGATACTGTCTGGGAAGGGATTAGATCCCTGAGTTAGAGTGCCAGATGAGTAGAAGTTAGGGTGGCAAGCAGGTAGATTGTCAAGTATGTAGTACACCTGCTGGGTAGGAAAGATGCCTAGTGGTAGGATGCCAGATGTGTGGGGACGGAGTGGCAGGCATGTCGCATGTCAGCTGGGGAGATGGTATGGTAACAGGCATAAAATGCCTGAGGGGAGTCACTGTAGGAGTAAGGTGCTAGGTAAGTAGGGTGGCAGATAAGTAGTAAGTAAGAAGGTGATAGACCGCAAAGTTCATAGGGTTTCTGGATGCAATTTGACAAAGGGGCCAGGTCAGTGCTACAATCTGTTGCAGGGTAAGGCAGGGAGGGTGGATGTCAGGTCTGGTGGGTTCGGGGCCAACAGCAGAATCTCCCTGTGCAACCTCATTTACAATGAAATAACAACTGTTTGGCTATCAGAAAATGTGGCCTTACACTGTTTTTGATTGAGTCTGAAAAAGTTTTTTAATAGGGATATAAACTAAGTTATAAAGAGTTACAAGTTGGTAATTTGTGGGTTTTTTCTGCCACCTGTTAAAACAATTTGCAAAAACTAGCTGTTTTCTTATTAAGTACAGCCCTGGATGAGTTTGTTTTTACTTGAATTTGCCAATCAAATAAACTGGGACCCTAAATAGTTGAATTAAATCCTTCTGTGATGACTATCAAAAGTGAGGTTTGATCTCCAGTGAGCCATGTATTATCCGTGTATGTTCGAGTCCCTGTGCTATTTATACCTAATGATGTGTAGCTCAGTGAGTCCAGGGTTGCTCCAAGCTGAAGTCCTTCCCTCACCGAGAACCCTCGACAATCTTAGTCGTCATCACTATTGGCGCACCAGCCTCGCGCGGGAAGGAGCGAGCGCAAGGGCGGGTTCTGGCTGGCGCCGCTGATTGGCCCGCCCGCTGGAATAATTAAGCGCGCTGCGAGGGCAGGTGAGCGTGCTGTCGTGAGCTCGAGCGCGGCCGTTTGGTGCCGCCGCTGCCGCGCGGGAGCAGGAGGCGAGTGGCCGAGACTGACCGCGCTGGGGGGGGGGAGGCGAACCGAAGGAGCCGTCGGTCCACCCCCACATCTGGAGTCGGCGGCTCAGTGTGTGATCCAACTGACCAGAGAGAGTGAGTGTGGGGGGAGGGAAGAGAGCGACGCGCACGATAAGCAACAACGTATCTGGGTGCGACTCGAGTTTGCATTTTAACGCCGGTAAGCACAGTTAGGAACGGGACATGCTCACAATCACCATAAGGACAGTGAGGTGGGACAAGAGAAAGGGGGACGGTCTCTGCTTGGTGGGGAAGGGTCATTGTGGTCGGAGTAACTCTCGATGTAGCCTGACTTAAGGCTTGTCTCTTCGCCCTTCTCTCCCGCTTTGTCGTGTTTTATTCGGAAGGCGTTTTCCTTCGGGCTCCTGGCCTTTGGCGGAGGCTGCAGTATGAGCGGATTGTTTTGTGTTGTTTGTGTGGGAGAGGCCGCCGGCATGGTGAGCCTTTGGTAGGCCGCGGGCCTCTGCTCGCTCTCCCACTCGCTTTTGTTAGAAACGGCTGCCCCCGGCCCGTTCCCGGGGCCCTCTAATTTTATTATTTACTCATTCCGTCCTCGCATTGTTTAGAGCGACCCCGACAAACGTGACTTTTAACGCAGTTTCCTGAACGATCGCCAAGTCTTTCCGCTCCCAATCTGGTTACTTCCATCCTATTCTCTCTGCAGCTTTCTTTTAATTTTTAATTGTTGTTTGTGGTAAAACAACGGAAAGATAAACAAAAAATGTTGGTTCTCGATTGTGATCCAGTGCGATTCGCCTCCTGTTATGTATGTTTGATACAATGGAAATGTTTGTAAGGGGGGGATCTCCAAGCACTGCGTCTTTGTTCCATGTTGACAGTGGCTTTGCTGATAGTTTAATATAATTTTGCCAAAGATCACGAGGTCTCAATTTGGCACAGTATTTTCTGAAACAATTCTCCTGTTAACTCGTGGGAATCTATTTGTAGCCTGTAATACGTTACGTATACAGTGTATTAACGCCTTTAGATATAGCAGGTGCAAACTGGGCCTGCTGTAAGGGGATTTTTCCAACAGTTTTGTTCTTCCCACGTTGCCCTGCTTTTTAAATTTTTAAATGCAACGTGTATACATAAGTGCTGTCTGGTTGCTTAGTCGCAGCTGGGATTGAAGTTACTATAGTAACCAGGTAAAGCATTTAAACACAAATTGTGTTAGGGTGGAGGGGTAGTGGTGGTGAGGGAAGAGATGTGAAGGAAGGAAAGTGCAAAGTTGGTTTATCATTTGGAAAAATGAAAAGTTTTTTTTGGGAGGAATGCACTGTTAGTTTACTTAGTAGATTTTTTGCTTATCCCTCCAACAAAGGATTACCCTCAAGGTTAATAAACTAGACTAGTCCTCTCCTTCCTTCACAGCTTCTGTACTTGACGACCTAATGCCACCTCTTTCTATCAACTTAACACAGAGGAGTTGGTCAGTTCAGTTGGCTGGATGGCTGGTTACAATCAGTGACACCAGTATGAGCTCATTCCTCTATTGGCTGGGATCACCATACAGCAAGCTACTTAGCAACCTCTCCTCTCCTGATGTGTGGTGACCCTTGGGTTAAATCATCGAGTCCTTGCTGAGCAACCTGTGGCCTAATAATAACAATGATACTGAGGCAATCTATGTTCAAATGCAACAAGATTTGGATGATGGTCTTGGGTGTTGGGTAGGGGAGTTGGAGAAAGGTGGATGTTACTGTTGACAAAAAACCCCAACTGGACTTTTTTTTCACAAATATAGAGTACAAGAGGAGGTCAGAGGCTAGGAATGCTGCAACAAGGAACTTGCTCCCTTACTCCAAAGCCTATCCATTATCTATCTAGCATAACTTACTAGTATGTTGAAATACTCCCTACTTGCCTGCATGTGTGGCTCCAAAAACATTTCAAGAAACTTAACACCATCCAGTACAAAGTAGCTGGCTTGATTTGCAACTGCATCCAGTTGCTTCCCCCACCAATGCGCAGATGCAGTGTGTCCTGTCTACAAGATGCAATGCCATATCCTTAGACCACACCTTCCCAACCGATGGCCACCTCCATCTATGTGGGCAAGGACAGTAGTTACATGGGAATTCCCCTCAAGTCACTTGACATTCTAGCTTTGAAACATATCGTGGTTCCTTATGTGATGCTGGTTCAAATTCTTGGAATTCCCTCCATTGTGGGTCTACCTAAAGTGCCTTACTGCCATCTTCTCAAGGACATCTTGTGGATGGGCAGTAAATGTTGACCAGTCAGTGATGACCATGTCACATGAGTATTTTTAACAAACCAAGACTATGGCAAGTTTAGCTTAGCGTTGCTAAGAACCATTTCTTTCTATTCCTTCAAGAGGCTGAAGGACTGATCGATCTGCAGTCTCTGGGCATTCATATACTTTAATTTATTCTCTTATGGGATGTGGGCACTACTAGTTGACCAATATTTATTGCCTGTCCCTATTTGCCCTTATGCAACTTGGGTTCTTTATGCTTAAAGCTATTTTTCCTTTCATACAAGTGAAATACCTATTATTTTTTCTCCTTACCACGTTCCAAACACTCTCAGGTTAGACAGTAATTTACTTGTGCACCTTGCAACTATATTGACTGTTCAGTGTGGCTCACCTTAGATGAAGGAGACCAAAAACAAGTTAACAGCTTTGCTGATCACTGCCTGAAAAATGTTTAAGATGCTAGGTACTATTACTTTCATTTTGTATCCCATTCTGACCTATGACTCTGCAACAATACTTCAGTCTTTTTCTATAACTACGTGACGTTCGTGGGACCACCCCTGAATGTATGGTTTTGGCCTCTTATTTAAGGAGAAATGTACTTGCTTGGTTGATTTCAAGGATGAAGGGAAGGTTGCGCATCTACTCATTAGGATTTAGAATGAAGTGATCTTGCTGAAACATTTGGGGATCAAAAGGTAGATGCTAAAAGGATCATTTTCTATTGGGGGGGGGGGGGGAAGGAAGAGAGGTGGGACAAATCTAGAACTGGGCTACAGATTCAGAATAGGCATCTATTTAATGCAGGTGAGGATTTGAGCTTGGAGTTCTGTACTCCAAATAGCAATGGCAGTTAGTGGTTGAGTATACATGAAGCGGAGATAAACAGAAATCTGATTTGTATAGAGGTTGAAGATGATGGTTGAGACAGTGATTTGGAAGTGAACAGTTGTCTGCTACTTCATACTGTTTCTACCAGAGTGTTCCTTTGGCTGAATGCGAGCTGGAGAATAGCACCTCATCTTCTATCTTGGCACCTTACAGCATTAGGTGTACAGATGCTGCCATACCTGTAGTTTTTGTTACATCATCTGATGCACTTTTTTTTTCTTGCATTAATCCTGCTGTCCTACAAATCAGTCTGGTAAGTCTTTGTATTCTCATAGCTGAGGCAAATGTTTGGATTTTTATTCAATCAACCTTTTCAGAGATGTTGTTCACCTCCTGGAGCAGGAGCTTGAGCCTAAGCCTTTTGGTTTAGACGTATAGACTGTCAAAATTGCATAAATCCTCTGGGTATGGTTGTGCCAAGACCCTTGGCAATTGCAGCAAGGCATACTGCTCCTGTAATTTAATCAAAACTCTCTGTAGAGACTTAAAACAAAATGTCTGGAAAAGATGAGGGTTAATTCCTTCTTTAAATAAAGATGAATTTTAAAATTAAAGTACACGTGGCTGAAATTCTGGCTATGAAGTAGTTTGACCCAACTAGTCTTAAATGTATAAGGAAAATATTGGGTAACTTATTTGAAAAGCATTGCCTATCTGTCATGCCTAATTCAGGGTAATTATGTATGCATTTGGCAGTTCACCCAGTTCTTTACTGGGGGAAGTGGAGAAATAGAAACAAAGATACCCCAACCATAGCTAACAGAATTTTAAAGATGGTATTTGGTCCAAATAGAGTAATAAATCTGAAGTTGCTAGAAACAGTAGCAAACCTGAGGATTGACAGTAGTTAAACTCAGCAGAAGAGCCAAGAGATTTGAGCCATATTCCCTACAATCTCCACAGTCCCTTTTGAAGGGTTTGTGCATCCCAATCAGCGTGTGGATGCTTTGACTTCTGATTCCGGAAGTTGCTGCTATACATTGATCTTGGAGGACTGTACAACAGCATGAAGAATTGAGGGAATGTAGAATAAGAAGGGAAAATACTGAGTAACTTGATGATAAGAGTATTATTGTGTAAAAAGGGTTAATGTAGACAAATATTGGTCACTTTCCTGGAATAGGAGCATAGACTATGGAGAACAAGGAAATGATAGAATGTTACTCCAGTTCTTCTCAGCAGTTTAATTCTAAAATTGAGGAAGCAAGTGTCTGTTGAGAAGGAAGAATTGAAGACCAGCTAGAGAAATTTATGGAACTGAAAACTGATCAATCCTAAGGGCCTGATCTACATCCATGGTTATGGAAAATGGCATCCAACATATTCACTATTTCCTAGATACTTCAGATTCTGGAACAGTCTTGGGAGTTGAGGGTAGTAAATGTTGAAAAGTATGACTCTGGAAAAACGCAGCAGGTTGAGCAGCATCGGAGGAGTAGGAGAATCTGTTTAGGGTATAAGCCCTTCATCAGAATGTCCCACTTGTTAGAGAGAATATGGCAAATGTACAGACATGTTATGACATCTACAGCAGGTGAGACTGGATTCTGGATGTCTCCTCTCAGATGGAGACACAACCACTATGCAACAAGAACCCTAAAATTCCAGTCTAAAGTAGGTTGAAGGGCTTATTTGATTTGACAGGTGATAAACCACCACAGTGTTATCATGCGCTTATTGCATGCTAACAATATTACATGTTATGTTGACTTCCTAGATGTAATTGCTAAGACTGCTGCAAGCTAGGGGTGTTATGCCTGACACTATCAGGATCTCCACCTAGACTCAGCTCTCTCCATGAGGTGCTCTTGTGTGCAGTAGTAGTGTTTCTCCATCTCTGGGCCAAGGGCCTAGATTCAAGATTCCTCTTCTGCAGGTGTTAGACATATTTGAACAGGCTTATGAATTTCTGTAACTGTTTTGGCTGGTGTCAACTGTAGTTGCTTTAGACTTTGGGGTTGTCTAGTATTAGTAGATATCAGCCCTGACTGGTGCTCTTTCTCTAACTTTTTATAGTGAGTTCAATATCATTTACCTTCAAACAAGATTTATCACACTTTTTTGGAGATAGTGCAAATGGAGAAAAGTGCTGTCAAAATTTTGACCCTCATACCCCTAATCCTCAGATTGAAATTCATTAAGTATGTACAAGAACCCCAAAATTCCAGTCTGTGGGCATTAACCCATTTAATTCCTAATACTTAACTTGTTCTGCATATAAGGAAGCTATTTATGTGGCCGATTCATAGAATCTTACAACGTGGAAGTAGACCCTTTGATTCAACTAATCCTACGTGGTTGCTCCCTGCCCATATCCCTCCAAATGTTCAAATACATATACTTAACGATGTTTAAAAGACACTTAGCCAACTATGCCTGCATCTTCCTAGAGAAGTTCGTTTAATGTAAACCTCCCTTTTTGCCCCTCCTGTCACAAGCTGCTTTTTTTTTGTGTATTGATTTGGATCTGGGAGTTTTTATCTTTGGAGATGGTTGTTGCCTAACACTCGTGTTTTAGTGGGTTCATCCTCTAATAGTCACTGAAATTGACAGTTAACCTAACTTTGTGTGTATTAGCCCTGCTTCCATATCTTTGCACAAATGACCTATCAAGAAAGGGATGTGATGAACACCTTCACATATCACTCTTGCAAAACTGAAACTATGGCTATGTTTCTTGAAGTTTGTTTAATTTTTAATCTCTTGTACCGTCCCAGTTACTCTAGAAGAATTTTGACTGTTGTTTTGATCAACTACTTGCAACCTAAATCCTAAGCTGAAAATACTGTTAAAAGTAGTTTTTAAATCTTTTTAATCTCTGCCAATTGTTTGCCAAGGACTGAACACCAATTCCAAGTTGACAATTGAAAGTGCAAAATATATTAAAATGCAACACTTTAAATTGAAGTCCCTCCATTTTTGAGATGAAAATCCCAAAGCACTTTGGTCAGACATGACAATTTCATGTTCTTCTGTAATGTTTTAACACTGTCAAAATCGAGTAACTGACAATGGCTCTACCTCTTAACTAAAGTACTTTGGAATACCTTTTGGAATATGTGAAGTGCTTTAATACATTTAAAAAATTCTGCCCACCAACTGAAATTAATATTTTGGCCCCATTTGAATTGGGCTCACACCAATGAAAATACTGTTTGAATACAGTGATTGCATCTGGAACCTGGTGTCAAGCACAAATGGAATTCCATTGGATGGTTTGTGATTTTGGTGCCTTGATCCAGAGATGTTGACTTGAAAGAAGATGCTCTTATAGGCCTTTTTGAGATCCGATGGGCTGACCTGTGACTTAAGAATTGGTAAAAGAACAAAATGTTTTCATCTTTCACATTTTCCACTTCACCAGAACTTGAAACCATCGAGAACCAATGCCTTCACAAAGCAAACCAGTGCTGGAGGAGAAAGTGAGGTCTGCAGATGCTGGAGATCAGAGCTGAAAATGTGTTGCTGGAAAAGCGCAGCAAGTCAGGCAGCATCCAAGGAACAGGAAATTCGACGTTTCGGGCATAAGCCCTTCATCAGGCTTATTCCCGAAACGTCAAATTTCCTGTTCCTTGGATGCTGCCTAACCTGCTGCGCTTTTCCAGCAACACATTTTCAAACTAATGCTGGAGGAGAGTATGGTAAATAACCTTGTGGAACTTGCAGTGTGGCAATAAAGACCAAACTTCTACATGTTTAGAACAGGAATATTCAGAGTTGAGAGCTGGCACTGCTGGTCAATTATTGGGATAATGTAGGCTAGGGTTCAAAGACTAACTTTGGCTAGAATTGAACCTCAATGCTTTTACTCATGCTCTTGATGTCTGCTATCATTAGTAGAAGGAGGTTAAGGAACAAATTAGGAGGTAAATGCACATGCAAAACTAGTGATAATCATGGGCTGCATACTTATTTTCTTCCCCTCTATTAAAATCTATGAAGGAGACGTATTCAAAACTACTTTTTCATATATATTTCTGTCAGTGAAGAAGGCATGCTTATTTTGTGAATAGCATATATTTCCTAAAATGCCACTTTGATAAAATAGCATAATGTGATTTTGACTTGTACAATAAGTTCTCACTTGTAGTTGCTTTCCTGGAAATTGACTTTAAGTGAAACATTGATTTTTATTGGGGTATGAAACCTAGTTGAGATTAAGTTCTGTAGGACATTAAAAATTAAGACACTACTTTTCCAGTTGAAATATTTCATTTCTAAATTCCTACATTGATAAATTTCATATAAAAATAGAAATATTTTGTTTCCCTGTTCACCATCAGTCCTGCTTCCAAAATTGGATATGCGTGATCCTCTGACTTGCAGCCTTTTCCATACCTAATGCACAATGTTTTGCTGAACCTCCCCAGTTCTTGCTGCTTTCTTCTCATGAACCCACCTTTTTTTCTGTTCAGATCTCAATTTTAGTTGGTGCTAAGTTATGAAAGCGTCAATCCACTAGTGCAGAACTGTTGGGTTGGAGCTGTCATACCCCTCTTATAAACTGTTCCGATAGCAACTTTTGTTAAGCAAATGAAAGACAACGGATACTGTTTGCGCAGGTCCAAAGATGTAGAAGCACCATTCAGGGTGTTTGTAATCTGATCTGAATCTTGTAAGCTTTAAGAAAACAGGTGATTCAGGAACTTCATGGCCATACAATTTCTTCAGAAGATGTGAGCATTGCTTACTAAGCCAACAACGTGTGCGTCCCCCTTTTCCCCCCCCCCCCCCCCCCCCCCCCCCCCCACACCACTTGCCCAGGGGCAGTTGCATCAGCCATATTGCTGTACATCTGGAGTCACGTGTGCCTTACCAGGTAAAGATGGACATTTCCTTCCCTAAAGAGCATTAATGAACTAGATGGGATTTTCCCAATAATTTAATGATGGTTTTGTGGTCACTGCTAGACTTTCCAGATTATTTATTGAATTCACACTCCACCATCTGCCATGATCAAATTTGAGCAGTGTGTAATTTTGGTTGTCATGATTAATTGGCTTTGAGGAGGTGGTTTTGGGTACAGAATGAGGCTGAACTTAAATGTTAGCAAGGGAGGCATGTTCATGGTGCCAATTCAGTCATGCATGAAACTGTAAAGAGACTAATTTTAAACATCTAAACTAGATTCCAGGCCCCATGAATTTACCACCATGAAAGCAAATACAAATTAAATAGGACTTGTTGTTGACACCCATACCAGTCTATGTAAAAGCAGCTGCAACAAGTTGTTAAAGCAATTGGAATGTCAGCCTTGTTTGCCGAGGAGTTGGAGCGACACCCAGATGCTTATGTACAGTTCTGCCTTTTTTTTTTAATTGAGGGACGATCTTACATTGGCAGTAGCATGGAGAGTGAAGAATGGTCTTTGCAGACTCGACAGGCTGGACTTCACAGTTTAGAATGGGAGGCTGTCTTTTAAATCTAGACTGAGCCTGATCAGTTTGATGATCCGTGGGACACTTTTTTTTGTTGTAGAAGAGGATGTCTTCTGAAGTTGCTTGCATTGGAATTCTCTCTCTTCCTACAAGAAGTGTAGGATGGGTCATCAAAGAATAGATAACTTGTCTGTCAAATCAAACCTTTTTGAGGGGTGGGGAAGTTGGTAGGAAAGTGGAGTTAAGAATGTTACTGAATGGCAAGGTCAGTTTGTGGAGCTAGGTAGTCTACACTTTTTAATAGTATAAAAAGCAAGCCCAAGCTTTTGTGCAGTAATTCTGAAGTGTCACTGGACCTGAAACATTGATGCTGCTTTAACTTGAGGCTGCCAGACCTGAAAATGTGTTGCTGGTTAAAGCGCAGCAGGTCAGGCAGCATCCAAGGAACAGGAAATTCAATGTTTCGGGCAAAAGCCCTTCATCAGGAATGAGGAAAGTGTGTCCAGCAGGCTAAGATCAAAGGTAGGGAGGAGGGACTTGGGGGAGGGGCGATGGAGATGTGATAGGTGGAAGGAAGTCAAGGTGAGGGTGATAGGCCGGAGTGGGGTGGGGGCGGAGAGGTCAGGAAGAAGATTGCAGGTTAGGAGGGCGGTGCTGAGTTCGAGGGAATCGACTGAGACAAGGTGGGAGGAGGGGAAATGAGGAAACTGGAGAAATCGGAGTTCATCCCTTGTGGTTGAAGGGTTCCCAGGCGGAAGATGAGGCGCTCTTCCTCCAACCGTCATGTTATGGTCTGGCGATGGAGGAGTCCAAGGACCTGCATGTCCTCAGTGGAGTGGGAGGGAGAGTTGAAGTGTTGGTCCAGGCGTCCCAGAGGTGTTCCCTGAAGCGTTCCACAAGTAGGCGGCCTGTCTCCCCAATATAGAGGAGGCCACATCGGGTGCAGCGGATGCAATAGATGATGTGTGTGGAGGTACAGGAGAATTTGTGGTGGATATGGAAGGATCCCTTGGGGCCTTGGAGAGAGGTAAGGGAGGAGGTGTGGGCGCAAGTTTTGCATTTCCTGCGGTTGCAGGGGAAGGTGCTGGGAGTGGAGGTTGGGTTGGTGGGGGGTGTGGACCTGACGAAGGAGTCACGAAGGGAGTGGTCCTTGCGGAACGCTGATAGGGGAGGGAAATATATCCCTAGTGGTGGGGTCTGTTCGGAGGTGGTGGAATTGTCTCCACTGATACCCACCCACCATGTTGCCAGTGAGCTCCTTCCTTTATAAAGAACTTGTGAATTGTACACCTTTTTTTAAAAAAAGCTCATTGACAGATTCACAGGAGGAAGCAGCTTCAGATGAGGGGGTGGAAATGCCCCCTGAAGTCCCTTATAATTTTTTTTTCACTCACTAAACCTATGCCCTATAGTTCTGGACTCTCCCACTCTAGGCAAAAGACCTTATCTACTTACCCCATCCATGCCCCTGATTTTTATAAACCTCTATAAGGTCACCCCTCAGCCTCTGACACCCCAGTGAAAACAGCCCCAGCCTACACCTCCCTATAGCTCAAATCCACCAACCCTGGCAAGATTCCTGTAAATATTTTCTGAACCTCTTCACATTTCAAAACATCTTTCCTTCTGAAAGGAGGCATACCAGAATTGCACACAAGTGGCCTAACTGATGAACAGCCACAGCATGACCTCTATGCTCTGTCCAATCCCTTTTGTTCGGGGAAATATTGAAATTGTGGAACTTATCCTGGTATCTAACTCTTTTCAAAGAGTGAACACTGGAATGGATACGTGGCTTCATACAATATGCACTCTAGTAACTAATAGATGTCTACAACAATGCCTTCTAACCCTATTTAAAAATCACCAACACCAGGTTATAGTCCAACATGTTTATTTGGAAGTATAAGCTTTTGGAGCACTGCTCTTTGAGTAGCTGGTGAAGCAGGATCATAAGATGCAGAATTTATAGCAAAAGATCATCGTGTCATACAACTGATGTGATATATTGAACAAATGTAGATTGCTGAGAAGTTGCCTTTTAGAATAGGTTGCAACTTTTGATTCATTAATATGTAAATCCCAGAACTACTTTCAAGTTACGTTCCTGCAATAACTTGAGGTTCCAGCCCTGTGTCAGCATCCACCATAAAGGGCAAGGCAACAGGTGCGTGGGAGCATTGGCCCCTCCAAGTTCCACTCCAGACCACTTGCCATTCTGACCTTGGAACTGAATCACTGTTCTTGTATTTCTCACTGGGTCATAAGTTCTGTGGAACTTTTGTTTCTGATCCATGCACCTTGCAGCTCAGGAAGCAATGCAGTTGGGATGGGTCTAAAATACTGACTAAGCCAGTAGTGCACACATTTTATGAAAAGTTTGTTTTTAAACACACAAAAAATGTCAGAGGTATGTTCTGCTGACAAATACAATTGGCAGCATTTGCCATGAGGCCAGCTATTTTAGACTGATCGCTCTAATATTATAAAATCAAGGTACACAGCACAGAAGCAGACCCTTTTTGGTGCAACTCATCAATGCTGACCAGATCTAAATAAACAGTTCCATTTGCTAACATTTGGGCCACATCCCTCTAAATCTTTCCTATTCATATACCCATCCAGATGCATTTTCTTAAACAACTCCTGTGTAATATTGAAGCACTGAATTTTAAGTTTAAAAATTGCTGTGTAAAGCATTATACATTGTTTTTTCTCTGTCTATTTTGTAATCTTTTCAGTTAAAGAACCAGAAAAATTAATAGTTTTTGTTTGCACTGTTTACTTAAGACCATGTCTCAACACACTTATTACCTTTGCTCTTCTTTTGAAGTTTGCTTGTGTATCTTTCTCCTCGACATGCTTGCCTAGCTCTCCCTATGAAAACATGTTATCTATTTCCAGTCCTTCAAATATTAACTCAAATGATGTAATACTCTTGATGACACTTGTCAGTGCAATCGAGGAGTTCTCCACTGTACCCTAATGCATGAACAGTCAGTTCTGTTAGAACATGCTTCTTCAACACATTGGCCTTAATGGGATTGAAGCATTTAGAGTATTATTTGCAGAACACTACCTTTCCTTACCTGTTTTGGCTATAATGCATTATTTTAATGCTTTAGTTTTAAATGGCTTGGCTTGTCTATTGCACAAATTTGAAAAATATGTTGCTGGAAAAGTGCAGCAGATCAGGCAGCATCCAAGGAGCAGGAGAATCGATGTTTTTCAGGCGTAAGCCCTTCTTCAGGAATGCCCGAAACATTGTTTTTTTTTTCTCCTGCTCCTTTGCTGCCTGACCTGCTGCGCTTTTCCAGCAACACACTTTTTTTTCAGCTCTGATCTGCAGTCCTCCCTTTCTCCTATTGATCAAATTTCTTAACACAAGATCACACGAGAACAAGACAGTTCCATTCTATCAGAGCTGACTGTGTGTAATGTGGTACTTTCCTTGAGGCTAGAAACCAACAGATGGGAATTAATTGTGCTTGCTATTATCAGCCACATCCTGAGGAATGGCGCTATAGGCTAGAAAGCTAAATTGCAATGCATTTTCAGATGGATGCTTTTAAAGTTATTACTTAATGCATCTTTTACCTGCATTACTTTCCAACTAGAATCTGTTGCAAAAGCAACCTTCCAATAGAGGCAGTTTCAAGTCAGTGACTTGTCAATTTCTCTCCAACTCTGACCTGAGTATTTCCAGCATTTTATTTTTATTTTTGCATCTTCAGTGTAGTTTTGCTCTTCAGTACAAATGAATAATAGGCATTGCTGCTTCTCGTGTCCCTATATGTAGATACAATTGAATTGAGGACAAAATGATTTTTTTTAAACATTAGATTAGATTACTTAGTGTGGAAACCGGCCCTTTGGCCCAACAAGTCTACACCAACCTGCTGAAGCGCAATCCACCCAGACCCATACCCCTAGATTTACCCCTTCACCTAACAGTTTAGCATGGCCAATTCCCCTAACCTGCACATTTTTGGATTGTAGACATAGCAATGAATGAGAACTGTTTCAGAGCATTCTCTCTTGTAGCGGAAAAAGAATGGGTGTATCTGTAGCGGGAAGTTAATATAGCAAAAGATATGTTAGGACTCTGCTTCGTATATTCAAATACTTGGGTGTAGAATCTGTTGACCAAGATAATATTGAGATTTTACTTTAGAAATGGAGTCTTGAATTGACTTGTGTTTTTGAGGATGAAATAAAGACTGCCATTCTAAATCTTCCTTTTTATTTTCAGAAATGAGTCGTCAGACTGCCACAACACTCCCTACTGGTACATCAAAATGCACTCCTGCCCAAAGAGTCCCAGCATTGGCAGGAACTACAGCCTCCAATAGTGACTTAGCAAGTCTTTTTGAGTGTCCAGTCTGCTTTGACTATGTACTGCCACCAATTCTTCAGTGCCAGAGTGGCCATCTTGTCTGCAGTAACTGCCGTCCTAAGCTTACATGTTGTCCCACTTGCCGGGGCCCATTGGGTTCCATTCGCAATTTGGCGATGGAAAAAGTGGCCAACTCTGTACTGTTTCCTTGTAAATATGCCTCTTCAGGTTGTGAGATAACACTGCCACATACAGAGAAAGCAGACCATGAGGAACTCTGTGAGTTCAGGCCATACTCATGTCCTTGCCCTGGTGCTTCTTGTAAATGGCAGGGTTCTCTGGATGCTGTAATGCCACATCTGATGCATCAACACAAGTCCATTACAACCTTACAGGGTGAGGACATAGTTTTCCTGGCCACAGACATTAACCTTCCAGGTGCAGTAGATTGGGTTATGATGCAGTCATGTTTTGGCTTTCATTTCATGTTGGTCTTAGAAAAACAGGAAAAATATGATGGCCACCAACAATTTTTTGCCATAGTACAACTAATTGGAACACGCAAGCAAGCAGAAAACTTTGCCTATAGACTTGAACTCAATGGCCACAGACGACGCCTGACTTGGGAAGCAACTCCTCGCTCTATTCACGAGGGAATTGCTACAGCAATTATGAACAGTGACTGTCTGGTATTTGACACTAGCATTGCACAGCTTTTTGCAGAAAATGGAAACTTGGGAATTAATGTTACGATCTCAATGTGTTGAAACTGACATTTCCACGTTCTCTTGTCAGGGCCAGTATAGGGGCAGTAAATGCTGTACAATGAACTCTTGAATATTAGATGTATTGTATAATGTTTGCTGCCAGGTATTTATCAGACTGGCTTCTTGATTGTTCAGCATCTGGGTCATGGTGGTAATGGCTCAATTTTTTTAAATAACACTAATTATAAATGCAGTAAACCACTGAACAGAAACCCTCTTTGTGAAAGGTTATACTATGAACCTAAAGAAAATGGGTGTATAAAACCAATGCAAGTGCTACAATCTTGTTGTTCATTTTGTAGTTTAATTTTGATTGTGTAATGTCAGATAAAAGGTGTTAACCATTTATGTTCTGTTGTCTCTTTACTGACGAGCCATTTTGGGTAGATTAAGTTGCTGCTTTTCTCACTACACTACATAGAGCTGCTGCTGTCTTGTACAATTTTGTGTGGCGTTTTATGAATTTCAATTTCCCTTTTATTTTGGTAAAATCATATTTTCAAAACTGTTTAATTCATTTATATCCTGTTCAGTTTACAAGCTAGAAGTTCATACTGTATATTCACTTTTTAAACCTGTTTGCTTGAAGTACTACATTCCTGTTTGTTAAAAGAATTTGAATGCTTTCTAAGTCCTGAAAATGCTTCAGTTCTGGTATCTGATTAAATATTGGATGACAAAACCAACATTTTAATGCACTTTCATTAATGGTGATTCTACTAAATAACTAATTTGAATGCTTAATATCAAAATGTCTGTGGGTTGATCATTCAGATCATAATCTAAAACCTCATACAGAAAGGTACTTGGCCTCTTGGTTTTTACCTCCCTTCCATTATATTCATCTCAATTGTTTCAGCTGAAGCTTCTTATAGCCCCTGGCTTTTAAGTAAAATAGTTTCAATTATAAAAGAAATGGAAGAAAAAATTTGGATGCCCACTGCTATGAAGGTAGACTGGAGCTACTGCTTGAATAAAGTGTAAACTTCAGAAGCTCTTTTCCCAGATATTCTAAAGACCCCTGCTCTCAGAAACAAATACCTACTTTAAAATATTTTTAGTTGGATATGATGAGCTAGATGAGCTTAAAATTGCTAAGCCGGTCTATTCTATCTACTGTTTTAAATGTAGTACTTTGCTTGAATGCAGTAAGTTGTATGCCTAGCTTTGTTTTGTACAGGATGATAATGAAACTTCCACTTATTCCTCCTTTTTTAATTAATTTTGTGATCATATTTTAATAACTTGCAGCTACTTGCCTGAGTGGTTTTGAAACCTTGTCATTTCACTGTGCATGAGGTTCAGCTGTGGATTTTCAAGCTTCTGCAAACAAGATTAAACATGTTAACTAACTGTAAATCCTTCAACTTCTCTCACACTATATCCCAGGAATATGTAAACGTGAGACCTATTCATAGTCTGGTTTTTTTTTGGAAGTGAGAAGTTTTGAATTTCTTAAATCTTGCCTTGACAAATGTAGCCATGTATTTAGTTTTTGCTTTGTTCTTTAGAACATTGAGGTTCCTCTCTGATTTAGATGGTCTCCTCCCTTTTGGTTTTGTGTTTTTAAAGCTAATTTAGTGGCAGTCCAATTCTGTTTAGAAGTGATGCAATGTCTTCCCACTAACTAGCAGTTTTACAACTTAAGATAAATGATCCAAGACTGAATTTCTACACCTGCAACTTATTTTTGTGAATTTAAGAACGGAGTTTGAGTACTAATCCAGTGATCTACAAGTGTTACAGGATTGTATGTTAAGCAGGTATTTTAATTTTTTTTTTCAAATTTCAGTTTAAGGAAAGCAACTTCAACTCTCCAATCACCATTATTTAAAGCATTACACTGACATGTATATTAACAGTATTTATGTCTAAACTCTAATATTAGATCTCTGCAGTTGAGTAAGTCACTATGTAACGTGACTAATGTTCTAGGAGTAACTGGATTACTTTAAATAGTCTGCACATTAACTTCGGAGATTATGGAGCTTGTAGCTTTTTTATATACTTTATCCCAACCAAACAATCTTATCAGTGTGCATAAAATGACCCCCTACAATGCATTGACAAAATCTCATGCTTGTGGAGAGCCATTCACACCTGTCTGAGCAAACTGTTTATCTATCTTAACAAGCATCTACGTTCAGATTAAATAGTTCTATTGAGCTTCCAGGTGACTTTTTTTAAAAAAAACTCTTTGTGTAACAAGGTGAGGATTATTCAGGAACTCTTCCAAAGATGCAGTGCCAGTAGTATAAATACAGCTGCCAGAGGCTAAATACACAACATTTTTCTCTCTAATAGTAATAGAAAGTTATGACTGACTTAACTATTGAATGTGTAATCAAACAATTTCAATACTTTAAAGTACACTATGATCTAAGCTTGTGAACAATTTTTATTTAGTTACAATGTAATACAAACTAAATTTCTGCTTTCACTTTTATGGAAGGATCGAAACCATAAAGAATCTGAATAATTAGATATAGTATTTGCAGCAGTAGCACTGGTAACTAAGAAAAATCCCTTTTTTTTTCTCTCTGTTATGGGTGTTCTATTGTGTGAAGTATGTGGAATTTAGCCACTTATTGTACAGTATACTACCTCTAGCTTCCAGTCACCATACTCTCTCCTCTAAACTTGATTTGGAAGTAATGTGTTTTTATCAAAGGTGTATTTTTTCATTTTTCTCCTGTTCTGCTGTCTGATCCTCCCTGACCTTTAAAGTAGATTTATGGTAGATCCATTTTCTCTGCTTAAAACCATGCTGTTGTAAAGTAAATGCTGTGTAAGCATTACAGTTAATCTTTTTATACTGTTCTGCCTGAAACTTGATTTGTGTGTTTATGCTTTATTTGCATTTTAAACTCCAATAAAAGTTTATCTCAATCCAATTACTGTTTTTAGTTTTGTTTTTAAACCACTTGAGGCTAAACTTTCCAAGAAGTAGAACTTAGCATAAGATCCAAAGAAACTTGCTTCTATATCTGCAAAGAACTACAGCGTTCGGGTGTAGGAATTAGTACCAACTATCAAGACAATAGCTGAGTTAGAGGGAAAGCCCTGCGGAGATGTGTTGAACCTGGTGATGGCTGGGTAATATCACATGAGAATAGTTTATGTAAGTATTTCATTTAGGAAGATGCTTTTAATGTGATTTGAAAATACCGACGCAGCTCCACCAGTATCAATGACCCCCCTTTACAAATCGGAGCAGCAAACTTGGCAAGCACAGAAGCAACATCTGACATTCCCTATTTGATCACCCCAATTACTAGAATTCTTCCTCCTCTTCTCCCCCCCCCCCCCCGTCTTGTATTAAAGTATGATGGAATTGGGATCAGTTTAAAATGTTTGCTGCCATAACCCAACAGAGCTGATGTGTGGATTGGATAATGAAGAGGAAGTAAAGTTTTGTTTGTTTTTGGGTGTGTCTGATTCTGTCATCCATTTTTGTTTTTGTACCAGAACAAGAGGATAGGGGATGCCCTTCAATGAAAGATGCAATTTGCAATGCACCAAGTCAGAAAGGAAATTCCTGCAGCAGGGTCCAAATAAACACTTGTTATTTTTTTGCCAGTTTAGTTTTTGTGGAGAAATACCAATGTAGTAAATTGGTCAGACCTAGACAGCAAGAACTCCTCCAACAATACTTATCTCATGCACAAACTCCAATGATACATTTGAATCTGAAGACCATCTTTCCTGGGGAAAGAGCCTCCAGATAGAGAAGTAAGTTCCCAGGTGCAAAGTCATGCTGACTATCGTGAATCAGTCCTTGAATCTCCAAATGCATGTACATCCTATCTCTCCATCACTTATAACAACTTATCCACAACTGATGTCAAAATCACTTCTCTCTGGTTCCCAGGCTTTTCCTTTAATCTTTTGTAACTAAAGGCACCACATTAGCCACCCTGCAGTCCTCTGGCACCTTTTTCCCCCCTTGGCTATAAATGATCAAGTCCTGATGACTTTATTTTTCTTGAGGACATGGCATAGCTGACCTTATGCAATATGAACTAATTTAAGTGCATCAATATTGATTTCCCTGGATTTCTTAACCTCCATGTGTGTCTTTCACAGTAAAAGCTGATGCAAAGTATTTTAGTTTCTCTCCCATCTCCTGTAACTATCACAGATGACTTTAATCTTTTAAGGGACCCTATTCTCTCCTTTTTAGTTGCTGTTTTGCTTGTAACATATTTGTAAATTTTATTTTGGATTATTCTTTAGCCTTGGCAGATAGAATATCTTTTTGTTGTTTTGCTCTCCTGAGTTCCCTCTCTAGGTCCTGACACCAGTTATAATCCTGAAGAGATTCACTTGATCCTTTATTGCCTGTGCCTAACATATGCTACGTCTTTTGACCAAAGCCTCATGATCTTTTATTGATCCATTGTTCCCTACTCTTACCAGTCTTATCCTTCGCTCTAACAGGAACATAATGCTTCTGAACTCTCATAATCTCACCATTGAAAGCCTCCCAATTGCCAATCGTCTGTTTACCTGTGAACAGTCAACTGCACAAACTTTTGAAAGTTGCTGTCTCATTCCATCAAAGATTGCCTAACTCTTAACTCTTTTTTTGTTACACAAGGCCTATCCTTTTCCACAAGCATTTTAAAACCAATAAAACTATGATCAGTGGCCTCCAAAGTGCCCCCATCGACATTTCAGTTGCTTGTCTTCCCTTTATTTTGAAGAGAAAGTGAAATTTTGCTCCCTCTGAAGTAGGTATATCTCCACACTGAAAGAAAAATGTGTTCAAGAAACCTAACAAATTCCTTGCTATCCAAGCTCTTTACACTGGGACTGCCACTGTTTGGAAAGTTAAAATCCACCACTACTTACAACCCTATTATTACATATTCCTGGGATCTTTATATATTTGCTCCCTAGTTCCCATGCTGACTCTGAGGGGGAGGGACTAACATTGCAATTCCTTCAAGGTAACTGACCCCTTATGAGTTCGATATAGCTTCACTGGATGACCCCTCAAATATCCTATAAGTACCACAATGTGTTCTCTCAACAAAATCTCCACGTTTTCCCCCCTCCTTTCGTCTCCCTTTCTATCCTTCACCTAGACCCAGAACATTGGGATGCAAGTCCTGTCCCTCTGTCAGCCATGTTTTTCTAATAACTATGATGTTCCAATTCCATGTTCCCATTCATGCCCTGAATTTATCTGTAAAACCTCTTGCCTTGAAATAAATGCAGTTTAATCCATCAGTTATTTTGTTCTCTGCCTTGCTTGCCTTTTCAAATTAACTTGCTGTCTAACTTCAGAACCATCCTCACCTGTCTTTTGTTTTCTCAGGACTATTTAAGACTCAATCTCCACTCATTTTCACCCCCCCTTAATAGCTTAGAGGCTCCTGAAAAGAACTAGCAAATCTTCCTTCCAAGATATTGGTCCTCTTCCAGTTCAGGTGAAACCCTCTCTTTTGAACATATCTCTTCTGCCCAGAAGACATCCCAATGATTCAAAAATCTGAATACTTGACCACTGCACTATCCTCTCAACTATTGATGTATGTGTCCTATCTTATTTGTACTCTCCAGCATGTGGCACTAGGAGTAATCTGGAGGTTACTATCTTTGAGTTTGTGCCTTTAAACCTCCTACCTAACTTCCCACATTAACTCTGCAAAGCCTCAACTCTTTCCCTAGCTTTGTCATTCTTCCCAATATGTACAACAACCTTTGGCTTCTCTCCCCTATGACAATATGCTGCAACTGCTTGAAGTCCTTGACCCTGGCACCAGGGAGGCAACACACCATCCTGAATTCTCAGCCATGGCCACACAATCTCCTGCCTGTGCCCCTGACAGGAGTGTCCTCCTATAACCATTATTCTTTTGAAACATGATAAGCCCTGTTTAACAGATATTCATTCTTTGGTGACCAAGATGAGTTTACTGTTTTCCTCGGAGAGGCTATCTTCCTCCAATGGTACCCAAAATGGTATATCTGTTTAAGAGATGAATAGCCACAGCAGACTCCTGCACTACATTCCTACTCTCTTGACAGTCACTCATCTATCTGACTGAACCTGTGGTGTGACCACCTCTATAAATTTGCTAGACATCATGCTCTATGCATCCTTATTTAAGAATTGGTAGGTTTTTGCCATAAACATATTTGTGCTTCAAAACTGAGATAATGAGAGTCCAGTGAGAGTATATTTGTGTTGGAGTGAAAGGCAAGGCTGGTAGGTGCAGGGAATTTTGTATGACTTGAGAAACTGAGGTTAAGAAAAGGAAGGAAGCATACGTCGGGTACAGACAGCAGAGATCAAGACCACTAGGACTCATGACAGCACAAAAACCAACAGCCACTCTCAGACAACAACTCACCAGGACAAAGGACCCGATACCCAGCATGAGCAAAACCGACATAGTGTACAAACTCCCATGCAAGGACTGCACAAAATACGACATAGGACAAACAGGAAGACAGCTAACGAACCGTATCCATGAACACCAACTAGCCACGAAACGACACAACCAGCTATCCTTAGTAGCCACACATGCAGATGATAGGCAACATGAGTTTGATTGGGACAACACTACCATTATAGGACAAGCCAAACAGAGAACAGCCAGGGAATTCCTAGAGGCATAGCACTCATCCACAGATTCTATCAACAAACACATCGACCTGGACCCAATATACCAGCTACTGCAGCGGACAGCTGGAACTGACAACCAGAAGCGGCAGAGACAAACCACTATAAATGATGGAGGAAACAACACTGAAGCGCTTCACAGGAGGCTCCCAAGCACTGAGGATGTCACCTAGACAGGGGACGAAACATTTGCAACACAAATTCCCAGCTCGGCGAGCAGAACCACAACAATGAGCACCCGAGCTACAAATCTTCTCTCAAACTTTGATCAAGTGAATCTTTAGAAGAGTATAAAGGCAGTAGGCATATACTTAAGAGAGAAATCCGAAAGGCCAAAAGGGAACATGAAATAGATTTGGCAAATAGAGTTAAGGAGAATACAATGGAATTCTACAAATACATTCAGGGGAAAAAGGGTAACTAGGAAGAGAATAGAGCCCTTCAAAGATCAACAAGACGGCCAATGCACGGAACTGCAAGAGGACGGCGGAGATACTAAATGAGTATTTTGCATCAGTGTTTACTGTGGAGATGGACGTGGAAGATATAGAATGTGGCCGGCACAGTGGCTCAGTGGTTAACACTGCTGCCTCACAGCACCAAGGTCCCAGGTTCGAGTCCAGCCTTGGGCAAATGTCTGTGTGGGTTTCCTCCAGGTGCTCCAGTTTCCTCCCACAGTCCAAAGATGTGCAGGTTAGGTGAATTGGCCATACTAAATTGCCCATAGTGTTAGGTGCATTACAGAGTCATAGAGATGTACAACATGGAAACAGACCCTTTGGTCCAACCTGTCCATGCCAACCAGATATCCAACCCAATCTAGTCCCACCTGCCAGTACCCGGCCCATATCCCTCCAAACCCTTCCTATTCATATACCCATCCAAATGCCTCTTAAATGTTGCAATTGTGCCAGCCTCCACCACATCCTCTGGCAGCTCATTCCATACACATACCACCCTCTGCGTGAAAAAGTTGCCCCTTAGGTCTCTTTTATATCTTTCTCTTCTCACTCTAAACCTACGCCCTCTAGTTCTGGACTCCCCGACCCCAGGGAAAAGACTTTGTCTATTTATCCTATCCATGCCCCTCAGAATTCAGAGGGAAGTGAGTTTGGTTGGGGTTACTCTTCGGAGGGTCGGTGTGGACTGGTTGGGCCAAAGGGCCTGTTTCCACGCTGTAGGGAATCTAATCTAATCTAAAAATCAATGGTGACATTTTGAACAATGTCCATATTACAGGGGAGGCGATGCTGGATGTCTTAGAATGCATATTGGTGGATAAATTCCCAGAACCTGATCGGGTGTGCCCTTGAACTCTGTGGGAAGCTAGAGAAGTGATGGCTGGGCCTCTTGCTGAAATATTTGTATCATTGATAGTCACAGGTGAGGTGCTAGAAGACTGTAGGTTGGCTAATGTGGTGCCACTATTTCAGAAAGGTGGTAAGGAAATGCCAGGGAACTATAGACCGGTGAGCCTGATATCAATGGTGGGCAAGTTGTTGGAGAAAATCCTGAGGGATAGAATTTGCATGTATTTGGAAAGGCAAGGACTGATTGAGGATAGTCAACATGGCTTTGTGCGTGGGATATCATGTCTCACTAACACGATTGCATTTTTTTGAAGAAGTAATGAAAAGGATTGATGAATGCAGAGCTTTGGATTTAAATAGTCTTCAATAAGGCGCTTGACAGGATTCCTCATAGTAGATTAGTTAGCAAGGTTAGATCTCATGGAGTACAAGGAGAATTAGCCATTTGGATACAGAACTGGCTCGAAGGTTCAAAGACAGAGGGTGGTGGTGGAGGATTGCCTTTCAGACTGGAGGCCTGTGACCATTGGTGTGCCACAATGCTCATTTCTCAGTCGACTGCTTTTTGTCATTTATATAAATGATGTGGATGTGAACATAGGAGGGAAAGTTAGTAAGTTTACAGATGACACCAAAGTTGGAGTTGTTGTCGATTGTGAAGAAGGTTACCTCAGAGCACAATGAAATCTTGAACAGATGGGCCAATAGGCGGAGGAGTGCCAGATGGAGTTTAATTGAGATAAATGTGAGGCGTTGCATTTTGGAAAGGCAAATCAGGCAGGACTTATACATTTAATGGTAAGGTCCTGGGGGGTGTTGCTACTCAAAGATTGGATTGCAGATTCATAGTTTCTTGAAAATGGAGTCATAGGTTGACAAGATAGTGAAGAAGGCATTTGGTATGCTTTTCTTTATTGGTCAGAGCATTGAGTATGGGAGTTGGTGGTCTCATTGCAGTCGTACAGGACATTGGTTAGGCCACTTTTGTATGCAATTCTGTTCTCCCTTCAATTGGAAGGATGTTGTGAAACTTGAAAGGGTTCAGAAAAGATTTACAAGGATATTGCCAGGGTTGGAGGGTTTGAGCTCTAAGGAGAGGCTGAGTAGGCTGGGGCTGTTTTCCCTGGAGTGTCAGAGGCTGAGGGGTGACCTTATAGAGGTTTATAAAATCATGCAGAGCATGGATAGGTAAATAGACAAGGTCTTTTCCCTAGGGTGGGCGAGTCCAAAACTAGAGAGTATATGTTTAAGTGAGAGAAAAAATTTGAAAGGAACTTAAGAGGCAATTTTTTCATGCAGCGGGTTGTGTGTATATGGAATGAGCTGCCAGAGGAAGTGGTGGAGGCTGATACAATTACAACATTTAAGAGGCATCTGGATGGATATGTGACTAGGAAGTGTTTAGAGGGATATGGGCCAAATACTGGCAAATGAGTCTAGATTAGTTTAGGATATCTGATTGTCACGGACGAGTTGGACTGAAGGGTCTGTTTCCACGTTGAACAACTCTATGACTCCATTACTCTACAGACCCTGATTTAAAAGGCCCATAGAAAATAAAAAGGTGGAAATATTTTAAGATTAAAAGAGGGATTTATGTTAAGGAATGTGCTATATGTAATATCTGCATAGGATAGAAATCGAATAATCTATGGAATGATGATATGATGGGCATCAAGGAATTGAATCCACCAAGACCCAAATTAAACGATTATGCTGTTGCTCCAGTATGGGAAAAGACAAAATGTAGAACACTGTCTTGTTTACACTCAGAATAATCTGGACCTATAGCATTCTGGATTAGTGGTACTGGACGAGCACAACAGTTCAGGCAGCATCCAAAGTGCAGCAAAATCAACGTTTCGGGCAAAAGCCCTTCATCAGGAATAAAGGCAGTGAGCCTGAAGCGTGGAGAGATAAGCTGGAGGAGGGTGGGGGTGGGGAGAAAGTATAATAGAGTACAATGAGTGAGTGGGGGAGGGGATGAAGGTGATAGGTCAGGGAGGAGAGGGTGGAGTGGATAGTTGGAAAAGGAGACAGGCAAGTAGGACAAGTCCGGACAAGTCATGGGGACAGTGCTAAGCTGGAAGTTAGGAACTAGGATGAGGTGGGGGAAGTGGAAATGAGGAAACTGTTGAAGTCCACATTGATGCCCTGGGGTTGAAGTGTTCCGAGGTGGAAGATGAGGCATTCTTCCTCCAGGCGCCTGGTGGTGAGGGAGCGGCGGTGAAGGACGTTCAGGATCTCCTTGTCCTCAGCAGAGTGGGAGGGGTAGTTGAAATGTTGGGCCACGGGGCGGTGTGGTTGATTGGTGCGAGTATCTCGGAGATGTTCCCTAAAGCGCTCTGCTAGGAGGTGCCCAGTCTCCCCAATGCAGAGGAGACTGCATCGGGAGCAACGGATACAATAAATGATATTGGTGGATGCGTAGGTAAAACTTTGATGGATGTGGAAGGCTCCTTTGGGGCCTTGAATAGAGGTGAGGGAGGAGGTGTGGGCACAGGTTTTACAGTGCCTGCGGTGGCAGGGGAAAGTGCAAGGATGGGAGCGTGGGTCGTGGGGGGCGTGGACCTGACCAGGTAATCACGGAGGGAACGGTCTTTGCGGAAGGTGGAAAGGGGTGGGGAGGAAATATATCCCTGGTGTTGGGGTCTTTTTGGAGGTGGCGGAAATGTCGGCGGATGATTTGGTTTATGCGAAGGTTTGTAGGGTGGAAGGTGAGCACCAGGGGCATTCTGTCCTTGTTACGGTTGGAGGGGTGGGGTCTGAGAGCGGAGGTGCGGGATGTGGTCAAGATGCGTTGAAGGGCATCTTTAACCATGTGGGAAAGGAAATTGCGGTCTCTAAAGAAGGAGGCCATCTGGCGTGTTCTATGGTGGAACTGGTCCTCCTGGGAGCAGATACGGCAGAGGCAGAGGAATTGGGAATATGGGATGGCATTTTTGCAAGTGCTAGGGTGGGAAGAGGTGTAATCCAGGTAGCTGTGGGAGTCAGTGGGTTTGTAAAAAATGTCAGTGTCAAGTCGATCGTCATTAATGGAGATGGGCAAGTTGTTGGAGAGAATCCTGAGGGATAGAATTTGCATGTATTTGGAAAGGCAAGGACTGATTGAGGATAGTCAACATGGCTTTGTGCATGGGATACCATGTCTCATTAACATGATTGAGTTTTTTTGAAGAAGTAAGAGGTCCAGGAAGGGGAGGGAGGTGTCAGAGATGGTCCAGGTAAATTTAAGGTCAGGGTGGAATGTGTTGGTGAAGTTGATGAATTGTTCAACCTCCTCGTGGGAACACGAGGTGGCGCCAATGCAGTCATCAATGTAGCGGAGGAAGAGGTGGGGAGTGGTGCCAGTGTAATTAAGGAAGATCAACTGTTCTACGTAGCCAACAAAGAGACAGGCACAGCTGGGGCCCATATGTGTGCCCATGGCTACCCCTTTGGTCTGGAGGAAGTGGGAGGATTTGAATGAGAAATTGTTAAGGGTGAGAACCAGTTCGGCCAAACGAATGTGAGTGTCGGTGGAAGGGTACTGTTAGGGACGTCTGGAGAAGAAAAAAACGGAGGGCTTGGAGGCCTTGGTCATGGCGGATGGAGACGTAGAGGGATGGGATATCTATGGTGAAGATGAGGCGTTGGGTGCCGGGGAAACGGAAGTCTTGGAGGAGGTGGAGGGCGTGAGTGGTGTCTCGAACGTATAGCAGACAAGGTAGAATTGCAGCATACGCAACCAGTGGCCGGACTCTGGACTCAATGACAAATTGATTATGTAGGCCCATTGTCTGCCTGCAAAGGAGCTGATAAGTACATTCTAGTCATAATAGACACTTTCAGCAATTTTCCTATGATAAACAATACTGCAACCACTAGTGCAAAAATACTGATACAGCAAAATTTCAAAAGGTGAGAATTGCTTAGGTGTTAGACTCACACCAAGGGTTACACTTTACTGCCCAAGTGATTCATTTGGCAATGAAATTGCTCGGAACACAACAGAAATTCCCTACAGTCTATCATCTGTAAACCAGCGGCATTGTGCAAAAGAATTAACCAAACTTTGAAAACTACTCTCAGGAAGCAGAACTACAATCTTGGTCAGAGTGTTACCCTGTGTCCTAACGATTGTGTGAAACACTATATCCAGTTCTACTGATTTACACCCCATGAATTAATGACAGGAGAAAGATGAGAGGAATTGAGTTCTTATTAGAAATAGATTTACCAGAATCACAACTAGAGGCTACCAACCATGAGAGACCTATGTCAAGACTGTTACTAGTAACTGTGAAATTGAGGAGGAAGCAATAATAAAGTAATGCTTATTTTGACTGAAAAGTAATCCTCCAGAACTACAGACAGGAGAGCAAGTGATGGCATGAATACAGTTTTCTGGTTCCAAAATTTGTAAGACCATACAGCATTGTGGACATCGTTAGTTTATCAACATACAAAGTTCTGATAGACATTGGAAGAAGTAAGTGGTATGACATCAATTAGTTAAAACCATACAAAGGATCACAAGGAATCAGGCAGGCTTCCATAAAGAATATCACTCAAGAGCAGTGCAGTTGGATGTGTGAGAAAGTGTAAGGACTGTGGATAACCTCAGTGGGAGTGCAGATGGGTTTGAGGACAGTGAGAGGAGGAATGGAAAGCCAGAGGGCGCAAGGCGATATTAGAGATATTTGGTTGCACCTTAAATGAGGAGGACATTGAAAGTTTTTAATTTAAGAGGAACACGACTGGAGCCAGCCAAACAAGCTGTAGCCAAATATGTGGAATGCAGACTGAAAGATCTCAGATATGTGTAAGAATAATGGGGTTGTAATAGTGGAGAATTTAACTTCCCAAGCATAGACTAGATTGCTGGGATTTTTTTTTGAGATAAAACTAATACTCAGGAAAATGGAGTAGATTTGGAAGCTTCAGTAATGGCATAAATGGTCCAGTACCTGAACAAAAAGTAGAAACGTAAAGACTGTTGATGCTCTGAATTGTCAGCAATACCTATCTCAGGACTGGTAGTGGGACAACCGTATGATACACGTTATGAATATTATGTAAGGTTAATAGCGGTGCTGATTAACCTGCAACCTATGGACTCCTTTCAATGTGATGATACCCCATTTAAAGTAGTTATTCAGAATCATTTTAGGAAACTATTACAACACAGGAATAGGTGGGCTCATGACAAGGTGGTTTAGCTAAAGTGCATAAGAAAAAGTTAGTGCTGGAATCCCTGACAGGAATAATGCTTACAAGTCTGGGAATAGTTAATCTGATTGATCAGGTGGCATAGCATAGCTATTTGGCTCCGTGTAGTCACCAGTTAAAACAAGTTGTATTCCAGAGCATGAAAATAGGTGAACAAGTGAAAAAGCAGTTTTTGATTCACATAGATACAACAGAAGTTAAAACCATAACTGAGAAAACTTAGAAGTGGTTGAGCAATACAAACATTAATTACTTAATATTTGCAGACTTAAGGAAGGGTATAGTTGAGAACACCATCTTGGCCTTACAGTCAAGAAAGGGATAAGTGAGAGAATAATCTTAATTACCATTCATGGCACATCCCATTACCAAAGAATAAGAATAGGACTTGGTCGACTGGCTATGTGACTGAGACTGGGCAACAATGGGAAATGAAGGCAAGGTATATCATCTCCAAATGAGGAAAATAAGCTTTAAAAATTAACACCAGATGTGGTACCGATGGGAAGCCCCCCACTGAAGACAGAGTGGTACAAATGTTACAGGACCATAAGAAAACAAAGAATGCGGAAGCTGAAAATCTGAACCAAAAGCAGAAATTTCTGCAGAAACTCAGCACATCTGATAGCATCTGTGGAGAGCGAAACAGTTGTATTTTGGGTCCAGCGATTCTTCCAAAATTGAAATAACTGAGTTGTTTTTATCCTTCTGTAAAAAATAAATTGCAAATTAAAAAGCAGACATCCTTCCTATGGGAGTCTCAAGACCCCCTGATTGGTATATCCGGTTTGATAATGGGTTGGTTTCTGGGGCATTATTTCCAGGAATAATTGGACCATGCAAATCAAAGACACTCAGTGTAATTCACATCCAGAATCAATGTGTGTGAATGGATCATGGGGTAATAATAAGTTGAAAAATACCATTCATCTACATTGGAGAGGGAAAGTCTGTCAATTGTCTAAATATTTAATTTGACTACCCACCTCTTAAAACAAATCTGAAGCTAGCTTAAATTAAATTGAATACTTTAATATAACACGGTAAGAATAAGATGCATAAGACCAAAGTATCAATTAAACCAAGTCAAATCGAGATCCTGCAAGAACATAGAAGGCGGTGCTTAGCACAGAAGTAATGGCTTCCCCTTGGATTTTGGTCATTGTATGTGTTGTGTTGGGTGTTCAGGTAAATGTTATTCTCTTTGTTGTCTGTCTTTAAGAACAAATCATGAGGTTTGTCTTGTGTATCAGAGATCGTCTTACCTGTAATGTTAAGTTGTAACCATGTTACACCTAAAACTAGAGTAGATTTTAGAATGAGATGCAATGTAGCAAGTCAGTGTATTGTGTGTGTGTATACATGTGTGTATGTGTATGTGCACACACGCACGCATGTGAGAGTGAGAGAGATTCTACTTGGCTGAGCCTTAGCATTCATGGGGTAACTGTGATAGCCACTGAGGAGTTAAACTCATTGTTTACCACCCTATTGAAGATTAGCGAGCTCATTGGAAACAATCTGTAAAATGTATCTTTTCTTCACCCTCAAAAGCTATTGTACAGTAACACTATAACAGAGTTTAATACATTTGAAGCCAGGATGTCTCCACCAGGAGGTGGACCCATCACATCATTGGCCAAGAGGTAACAGGCATTAACAGGCCATTCTGCAGGATGGACCCAGGAAATAAATCAATTAACAGTACAATATGATCGATAATTCAAATTCCAGTGGCTGGGAAGGAAGGAGAACAAAAAGGCTGATGTCTTTTCAAGGCCACAAAATATTTTAGTTTCTGTGCTAGTTCATTGCACTTCATTGACGGGAAGTCAATAGTGGAGTGGTAATTTCGCTAGACTAGCAATCTTGAACTTCTCGCTAATCTGAGCTCATGGGGGTCAAATGACACTGTGAAATTTGCATTCAATTTTATAAAAACATCTTGAGTAAACAGTTCACAACCGTGTACCTATGGTTAATTGTCAAAGTCCCAACAGGTTCATTAATGCCCTTCTTTTAGATAAGGAAATCTCATTCCTCCTTGACAAAAAAAACCCCAAAGAACTGCGAATGCTGTCAACCAGAAACAAAACCAAAAACTGCTCAGCAGGTCTGACAACATCTATGCAGAGAAAGCAGAGTTTCTGAACTGTTCTGAAGAAGAGTCATTGGACCTGAAACATTTACTCTGATCAAGGTTTGTGTGAAGATTTGTAGCTCGGGTGCTCGTTGTAGTGGTTCTGTTCGCCGAGCTGGAAGTTTTTGTTGCAAACGTTTCGTCCCCTGGCTAGGAGACATCATCAGTGCTCTGAAGCCTCCTGCGAAGCGCTTCTTTGATGTTTCTTCCGGTATTTATAGTGGTCTGTCCTTGCCGCTTCCGGGTGTCAGTTTCAGCTGTCCGCTGTAGTGGTTGGTATATTGGGTCCAGGTCGATGTGTTTGTTGATGGAGTTTGTGGATGAATGCCATGCCTCTAGGAATTCCCTGGCTGTTCTCTGTCTGGCTTGCCCTATGATAGTAGTGTTTTCCCAGTCGAATTCATGTTGCTTGTTGTCTGAGTGTGTGGCTACTAGGGATAGCTGGTCGTGTCGTTTCGTGGCTAGTTGATGTTCATGTATGCGGATTGTTAGCTGTCTTCCTGTTTGTCCTATATAGTGTTTTGTGCAGTCCTTGCATGGTATTTTGTAAACTACATTCGTTTTGCTCATGTTGGGTATCGGGTCCTTTGTTCTAGTAAGTTGTTGTCTGAGCGTGGCTGTTGGTTTGTGTGCCGTTATGAGTCCTAAGGGTCGCAGTAGTCTGGCTGTCAGTTCAGAAACGCTCCTGATGTATGGTAGTGTGGCTAGTCCTTTTGGTTGTGGCATGTCCTCGTTCCGTGGTCTATCTCTTAGGCATCTGTTGATAACATCATCATTGAGACATCATCTGTGCTCTGTTATAGTACAGAGAATACCGAACGGAGAATTCACCACAAGGGTACACAGGAAAACAACACACACAGACCAAGTCCTAAACTATGAAAGTAACCACCCCAACACACACAAACGAAGCTGCATCAGGACACTATTCAAAAGAGCTACAACACACTGCAGTACACCAGAACTGCGAAAAGAGGAAGAGGAACACCTATACAAGGTATTCGCCAAAAACGGATACCCGCGCAACTTTATCAACAGATGCCTAAGAGATAGACCACGGAACGAGGACATGCCACAACCAAAAGGACTAGCCACACTACCATACATCAGGAGCGTTTCAGAACTGACAGCCAGACTACTGCGACCCTTAGGACTCATAACGGCACACAAATCAACAGCCACGCTCAGACAACAACTTACTAGAACAAAGGAGCCAATACCCAACATGAGCAAAACTAATGTAGTTTACAAAATACCATGCAAGGACTGCACAAAACACTATATAGGACAAACAGGAAGACAGCTAACAATCCGCATACATGAACATCAACTAGCCACGAAACGACACGACCAGCTATCCCTAGTAGCCACACACTCAGACAACAAGCAACATGAATTCGACTGGGAAAACACTACTATCATAGGGCAAGCCAGACAGAGAACAGCCAGGGAATTCCTAGAGGCATGGCATTCATCCACAAACTCCATCAACAAACACATCGACCTGGACCCAATATACCAACCACTACAGCGGACAGCTGAAACTGACACCCGGAAGCAGCAAGGACAGACCACTATAAATACCGGAAGAAACATCAAAGAAGCGCTTCACAGGAGGCTCCAGAGCACTGATGATGTCTCCTAGCCAGGGGACGAAACGTTTGCAACAAAAACTTCCAGCTCGGCGAACAGAACCACTATAACATTTACTCTGATTTCTCTCCACAGATGCTGCCAGACCTACTGAGCTTTTCCAGCAACATCTGTTTTGGTTTCTCGTTCTTGCTTGATCTGGTCATAGCAATGTGGTTGACTCTTAACTACCCTCTGGACAATTAGGAATGGTAATAAAAATATTGCTGTACCCAGCAAAGCTTAGGTACCATGAATGAACAAAAAATATATAAATTTTCAGGACTCATCTTATGATGGATGCAGTAGTTTTTTGAAATTATTTTCCTTTACATACCTATAGAAGGTTTTTCTATTTTTTTGTATGTTTCTCATTAGCTTATTCATTCTATCTTCTCATTTTTTTTGGTTGGTCATCATTTTAGAGAATTCTAAAGTCTTCCTAATATTTGAGCTTGGTTATTTTTCACAAATCTATTGCCACTTTTTTTGGATTTTTTTTGTTCTACAATTGGAGCACTTAGAGTCATAGAGGCGTACTGCACGGACACAAACCCTTCAGTATAACTCGTCCATGCTGACCAGATATCCCAACCCAATCTAGTCCCATCTGCCAGCACCCGGCCCATATCCCTCCATACCCTTCCTATTCATATACCCAACCAGCTGCCAGTTAAATGTTGCAATTGTACCAGCCTCCACCACTTTCTCTGGTAGCACATTCCACACACGCACCACTCTGCGTGAAAATGTTGCCCCTTAGGTCTCTTTTATATCTTTTCCCTCTCCCCCTAAACCTATGCCCTCTAGTTCTGGACTCCCCCACCCCAGGGAAAAGACTTTGTCTATTTATCCTATCCATGGCCTTCATGATTTTATAAACCTCTATAAGATCACCCCTCAGTCTCTGAAGCTCCAGGAAAAACAACCCTAGCCAATTCAACCTCTTCCCATAGCTCAAATCTTCCAACTCTGGCAACCATGATTTGGAGATGCCAGTGTTTGACTGGGGTGTACATAGTTAAAAATCACACCACACCAGGTTATAGTCCAACAGGTTTAATTGGAAGCACTAGCTTTTGGAGCATTGCTCCTTCATCAGGTGGTTAAAACTTTTTTTACCCAAAACGTTTGAATCCATGTAAGACTCTGTTAACTCATTTTTTAGATTAGAATCAGTCTAAACGTTATGGCACAGACAACAGCACACAGGGGCTTACACCTTCAATACATTATCTGGGTTGACACCAAATGTTAAAGTTAACTTGAGAATGTAACTTTAAAAAAAGGTTTTGTGATTTACATATGAAAGAGGTGAAACTATCATGGTCATTGTAACAGATGAGAGATTTAACAAACAATCAAGGTATTTTTCAATGTATAATTTCAGTTACATCACACTGTAAACTTTTGCTATAAATTCTGTGTCTTACAATTGTGTCCTCCACAATCACCTGATGAAGGAGCAGCGCTCTGAAAGCTAGTGCTTTCAGTTAAATCTGTTGGACTATAACCTGGTGTTGTGTGATTTTTAACATTGTAAACCCTGACAACATTCTTGTAAATCTTTTTTGAACCCTTTCAAGTTTCACAACATCCTTCCAACAGGACGGAGATCAGAACTGCACGCAATATTCCAAAAGTGGCCTAACAAATGTCCTGTAAAGCCGCAACATGACCTCCCAACTCCTGTACTCAATACTCTGACCAATAAAGGAAAGCATACCAAACACCTTCTTCATTATCCTATTTACCTGCAACTCCACTTTCAAGGAGCTATGAACCTGCCCTTCAAAGTCTCTTAGTTCAGCAACACTCTTCAGGACCTTACCATTAAGTGTATAAGTCCTGCTAAGATTTGCTTTCCCAAAATGTGGCACCTCGCATTTCTCTGAATTAAACTCCCATTTGCCACTCCTCAGCCCTTTGGCTCATCTGATCAAGATCCCATTGTAATCCAAAGTAACCTTTGCTGTCCACTACACCTCCAATTTTGGTGTCATCTGCAAACTTATTAACTATACCTCTTAAGCTCACATCCAAATCATTTATATAAATTATAAAAAGTAGTGGACCCAGTACTGATCCTTGTGGCACTCCATTGGTCACAGGTCCCCAGTCTGAAAAACAACCGTCCACCACCACCCTCGGTCTTCTACCTTTGAGTCAGTTCTGTATCCAAATGGCTAGTTCTCCTTGTATTCCATGAGAACTAATCTTGCTAACCAGTCTCCCATGGGAAGCCTTGTCGAATGCCTTACTGAAGTCCATATAGATCACATCTACCACTCTGCCCTCATCAATCCTCTTTGTTACTTCTTCAAAAAGGTCAATCAAGTTTGCGAGACATGATTTCCCGTGCACAAAGTCATGTTGACTATCCCTAATCAGTCATTGCCTTTCCAAATACATGTACATCCTGTCCCACAAGATTCCCTCCAGCAACTTGCCCACCAATGACATCAGGCTCACTGGTCTATAGTTCTGTGGCTTGTCCTTACCACCTTTCTTAAATATTGGCACCACATTAGCTGACCTCCAGTCTTCCAGCACCTCACTTGTGACTATTGGTGGCAAGAGGCCTAGCAATCACTTCCCTCGCTTCCCACAAAGTTCTAGGGTACACCTGATCAGGTCCTGGGGATTTATCCACTTTTATGCGTTTCAAGACATCTGGCACTTCCTCCTCTGTAATATGGACATTTTTCAAGATGTCACCTTCGATTTCCCTACATTCTATATCTTCCATGTCCTTTTCCACAGTAAATACTGATACAAAATACTTGTTTAGTATCTTCCCCAACTCCTGCAGCTCCACACAAAAGCCACCTTGCGGATCTTTCCCGAGTTACCCTTTTGTCCTTAATGTATTATAAAAATCTTTTGGATTCTCCTTAACTCTATTTACCAAAGCTATCTCATGCCCCCTTTTTGCCCTCCTGATTTCCCTCTTAAGTATACTCCTACTGCCTTTATACTCTTCTAAGGATTCACTTGGATCTATCCTGTCTATACCGGATATACGCATCCTTCGTTTTCTTAAGCAAACCCTCAATTTCTCTAGTTATCTAGCATTCTCTGTACCTACTAGCCTTTCCTTTCACCCTTACAGGAATATCCTGTCTCTGGACACTCTTTAACTCATTTTTGAAGGCTTCCCATTTTCCAGCCTTCCCTTTATCTGCAAACATCTGTCCCCAATCAGCTTTTGAAAGTTCTTGCCTAATACCTTCAAAATTAGCCTTTCTCCAATTCATAACTTCAACTTTTAGATCTGGTCTTTCCTTTTCCATCATTATTTTAATTCTAATAGAATTATGGTTGCTGGCGTCAAAGTGCTCCCCCACTGACACCTCAGTCACCTGCTCTGCCTTATTTCCGAAGAGTAGGTCAAGTTTTGCACCTTCTCTCGTAGGTACATCCACATACTGAAGTCTTGTACACACTTAGCAAATTCCTCTGCATCTAAACCCTTAACACTATGGCAATCCCAGTCTATGTTTGGCAAGTTAAAATCCCAGACTATAATCACCCTGTTATTCTTACAGATAGCTGAGATCTCCTTACAAATTTGTTTCTCAATTTCCCGCTGACTATTACAGGGTTTACATTACAATCCCAATAAGGTGATCATCCATTTCATATTTCTCAGTTCCACCCAAGTAACTTCCCTGGATGTATTTCTAGGAATATCCTCCCTCAGTACAACTGTAATGCTATCCCTTATCAAATACAATTGATCTCTTGGAACCCAATGTACCCCTCATTGCAGTAGAGCCAGTCTCATTACCAGAAACTTGGCTGTTGTGCTACATTCCCCCTGAGAATCCATCACCCCCTACATTTTCTAAAATAGCATACTTGTTTAAAATGGGGATAGCCACAGAAGACTCCTTCACTACCTGCCCACCTCTCTTACCTTTCCTTGAGATAACCCATCTGTGTGACTGTATCTGATACCTTTCTCCCTTCCTATATCTGCTTTCCATCACATCCCTTTGCTCTTGTAAATTCCTCATTGCCTCTGTCACTCCAACCATTTCATTCGATCCGATAGGATCACAACCAACAGCATTTATTGCAGATATAATCCTCAGTAACACGTAAACTCTCACTAAACTGCCACATCCGACAATAAGAGCATATCACTCTACTAAGGGCCATTTTTGCTTCTTTTAATCTGCAGAGCCAGAAAATAACCCCATCTTATTCCTCTACAAAACACTGCTCCAGGCTAACTTAATACTTATGGCTTATATTTTTAAGTTTAATCAAGAGACATATCTCAATAAAACATAATCAAGAAAGAATCCACTCTATTCACTACTGCAGACTCTCCAAGGGCACAATTAAAACTATTCACTTATGTGTCTCTGTGCTGTGACCTCTTCCAAACAGGTTCCTCCAAGATCAGTTGTGAATTTCACTGTTCATTTTCCCAGATGCACTCCGATGTTCAGCGATACATGAATTCAACAGCAAAGGCAGTAACTGTACAGGTTTACCGCTGTGTCAGTTAGCAATATGGGTTTCTTTCTCTCTGTCTGTCTCTCTCTCTCTCTTCTGCACTGACCTCACCATGCACTGCCTTTGACCCTGTTCTTCTGCCTTTTAAAAGTGCCATTGTTTTGACTTTCTTTTCTGCAAAGTTCCAAAACAATGCAATAGCATATAAACCAGTAATTGCTGCACCTAAAATACGTCAAAAAAGGAGCAGCCTGTTACAGCCAGAATATTTTCCCATCCTTCGTCCTGGATTACCCAGAATCTTCTTTGGGGTTTTGTACATTATAATATATTTTTATTATAAACTAAATGGTAGCAATTATCCATCTGCTATCTTTGCTTTTAATGGCATGTCTGAATCCACCATAGGCAGTTTGTCTCTCAGCATCACTGTTTCCTTTATTCTGGATAAGACACGAGTTTCAGATGGATTTAATCACTTGCAACTAAATGTAAAATGCCATCATATTATGGTCACTGTTTCCTAAAGGTTCATTCACAGCAAGATTATTAATTAGTCACCTTTTCAGTACACAATACTGGCTATAATCCATTGCCCAGTTACATCCTCCAATAAACTGCTGTAGAAAACCATCTCTCATATTCAAAAAATTTATCCTCAACAACTTTCGTACTAATTAGGTTTACCAAGTCTATTTTTAGATTGTAGTTGTCCATGGTTACTCCAGTATCCTCACTTTTTAATATTGATTTACATTATAAGGTATTAATCTGCAGTGATAAACAACTCCCACCAATGTTTTCTGCATCTTGCAGTTTCTTAATTCCACCTTAACCAATTCCACATCTTGAACTGTGAGGCCACGATTATTTACAATATATATTAATGACTTCGATGAGGGAAGTAACTGTATTACAGTCATGTTTGCAGATGATGCAAGAGGAGATGCAAAGGTGAATTATGAGGATGACAGCCTCTGCAAAGGACTACAGACAGTTAAGCAACTGGGCAAATATTTGGTAGTTAGAATTAATGGAGGAAAATGTGAGGTTACGCACTTTGACAGAAAGAATAGAGACGATTATGATATAAATGCAGAAAGACTGCAGAAAGCTACAGCACTGAAGGATTTGAGAGTCTTTGTACATAAGTGACAAAAAAAGCTAACATACAAGTTCAGTGGGTAATAGGGAAGTAGATTGAATATTGGCCTTTATTTCAATGGAAAAGGAATATAACAGTTGGGCAATTTTGTTAAAACTGTACAAGGCACTAGTTAGAACACTCCTGAAATAGTCATTGAGTCACAGAATTATTCAGCACGGAATCAGACCCTAAGTGTGAACAGTTTTGATCCCTTGTCTAAGGAAGAATACACTAGCATTGCAGGCAGTCCAAAGCACTTATGGTTTGGCAAAAAATTGGTGACATTAAAAGGAGCTGGTAAACTGTTTATCTTAACAAAGAACTGCTCATATTTGTTCTGTATGTTCATAGAACTTCAGCAGTTTCTCTCATTGTTATTGTATTTCTAAGCTGTTGCATCAACTGAATCTTCTGTTGTGTTTCTCACTCAGATGTATGTTATGCCTAAATATTAATAATTTTTATATTTAATTTCCACATTATAACTTTAAAACCCTATAACTATAAGCTTGTTTGCCAAAATATTTACCCTAAAAGCACCACTGGCAAATTAATAAATAGAAAAGTAATACTGAGAGAATATACTCTTATAAGTGTAAAGATAAGAATAGCATCATTATTTAAAAACAATTCAGATGTTGCAATAATGGTCTTTAGCAATATTCCACAAACAGCAGCAAATATGTATTTATTCTGTGAATAGTCTTGCCCATCAAATGTTATGATTCGAATGGGACAGCACGGTGGCTCAGTGGTTAGCACTGCTGCCTCACATTGCCAGGTATCCGCATATGATTCCCACCTCGGGTGGAGTTTGCACGTTCTCTCCGTGTCTGCGTGGGTTTCCTCTGGGTGCTCCAGTTTCCTCCCACAATCCAAAGGTGTGCAGTCAGGTAAATTGGCCATGCTAAATTGCCCATAATGTTAAGTGCATTAGTCAGGGGTAAATATAGGGTAGGGGAATTGGTCTGGGTGGGTTGCTCTTTGGAGGGTCGGTGTGGACTTGTTGGGCTGAAGGGTCTGTTTCCATACTGTACGGAATCTAATCTAATGCTACATAACATTTGCTAATTTAGGCTTTGACAGATTATGTACCTGCCCAAATCAGAAAGTGCAGGATTTGAATCCTACCCTGTAATGTTAGTAGAAATTAGATGGAGCTCTGGCTCTGAATTTTGGCATGATTTCCACTTGTAGGTGGCCCTACTCATTGATTTATGTTTAGAATTCTTCTTGGAGTTACCAACCTATCAGCTGGTGTATCATTGTCCATCTCCCATTGTCCTTGAGGAGGTAGGGGTGAGCTGCATTCTTGGAACTATTGCAGTCCAGTTGGTGTAGTTGAGCCATTAGGGGGGAAATTCCAAGATTTTGACGCAGTGACCCAAATTATATGGAAAGAGCATTCTTGTGATCAGTTAGATTGTTAATCAGTTTCTACATCCACTTTTTACATTATGACTAGAAGGGAATGAAGACTTAAGAATATTGGCAAAATTTGATCAGACCTACCCAAAGTATCTAGAGTGACTATCCATAAAGCCAAAATGACCTTTGCACTTGCACAGATGTGGCCCAGGGTGTCAGCAGGCCACAGGAGAGGTCCTCACATATTGTGATGTCACTATATTCCATGTGCAGTTACGTCAAAATCAACAGGGGCCAAGGGACAGTGCACAGGCTAGGGCTGAAGTGGAGCTCAGCTGAAACAGGGACAAAGACCAGCTTTGGTAATAGGATGGAAGCTTGGAGAAATGCAATGGAAGGATAGGGAAAGCCGACACTGGGAGCTGGCCTCTTTTGCCAAGAGTGTGAGGCTGAGGAAGGCAGGTCTAGGAGCTAGCCTGTTTTTGTTTGATGGCAAGGAGAATTACTTGGAAAGTAATGCATTAGTTCTCTTCGAAAATTATTTTAAAAATCTGAAGTACATTCCTAAATGCATTCTTCCTGCAATGCCATCTTTGAGTGCTTTCTGTGACTTACAAATTATATTATCTTTTCCTCTGATCATTTAAATTTTTTGCACCACCTCGAAATGGAGTTTATATGTATCAACAGCTACATCAATAGATATAGATTTCACCTTACTGGATTTTTAATGCCAGTAAGGATCAAAGTAAAATCGTTAAGTTAATGACACAAGTGTTCTGAGTGGAGTTGGTTATAATTCATATTTCCTTACCTTTGTCCATATTTCCACTGATAGCAGTCATAATCAAGGCTTTGTCATTAAAAACTGGCAGCTGTAGTTTGTACAAAATCTGTTGAAAGGGCAGGCCAGTTTAGTGGGGATTTGGATATTGTGCCCTTAATCTGTCAAACATCCATTTCACAGCAGTGTGCTGTTAGTAGAAGGAAGCATCCCAAATCAGCCTCAGGATCCTTTTAGTCCTAAAAGTGCAAAATACAGTGAAGAAAGAACCAACTGTGCTAAGACAAACTGGGTCAAGAACAGTTCCTACCAGACTGTTAAAATTAAGACTTTTGTAAGTGCGTGTGTATGTTGTGGGGTGGAATGGAAAAGTGAGTGGAACCGCCATTATGGAATCAAATTGCTTAGGTAATGCATTTAAAGGTTGGTAATGATGAAGAGCACTTGCAAATCTACTATTGCTTTTCCCATCTGTTCTAAGTTATGATTAGTAAATGGCTTACTAAGTCCAGTAGACCTCAGAGAAAGTGCTGCATTTTGCTTTTAGTCTGGATGACCTTTGTTCATATTACAGGTTTTCCTGCATTTTATTTATTTATTTTTTTCTCCCTGAGAAACAGTCAATTGTATTTAAAACTATAAACATTATTTAGTCAATTGGAACTTTTGGCATCAGCCCACATTAAATTACAAGGTTTAATACCATGTCTTCTCCTGTGAGAATTTCAATGTATGTAAGACTGAAGAAAGGGCAAAGACTGGAAAAGAGGAAAGCTTTGGAGACAGACGAGGAACGCATACTACAATCTAGATAGCCCTACAGACCCAAAAGATATTAAGCATTTAAAAAGTACTATGGGTTTACCTTCTCCACGAACACTGCAGTAGTTCAAGAAGGCAGACCACCACCTTTCCGGGGCATTTAGACAATGTTTAGTATAAACTGACATTTCACCCCTAAAACAAATAAAAAGTGCTGCCACAAACCTAGCTTCAGAAAGAAACCCTGAATAAATGTGTCAACTCCCACATACCAGCCATCACCCCATATCTGGCCTTTGAAATGTTATGCCAGTCGCAACCAAGTTCTGTAATAAGCACCTTAATGCTACTGGCTCATTTCAGTTTGCGACAGGGATTTGTGTAAATACCATTCCAACAGATTTAATTACAAATTCAGTGATGCAATTTTTAGGAAACCTGGTGAGTGCATCCATTTGAAAATTATTCCAAAGTGGAAACATTAAAGCACCACTCAATTATAGAGGAAATAGATGGGATCCACAATACACTACAAGGACCTTTCCTCATGTTATTGGACTTCCTAACAATTAGGGAATGAACTTTCACCTAATTTGACAGCAGCAAAAAAAATTATCCATCACAATCCTAATTGCCATGAAATTCCCTTGCCTTTTGTCACAAGATTGTCCAGTGATCCAGCTGTATTTGTAAGTCACATATGTTTGGACAGATTCTGTTTTTATGTTTCAGTGTTTCACTTTGTGTGTTACTCTTACTAGCTGCAAATCAGTGCAATGTGGAATTTTAATTAGAGAAGAGAGTACATCCTACTCATTCCTGAGTAGGTTAGTACCAGAGTGTTTTATTGGGTTTCTAAAGTAAAAACTCACATTTACATATAATAGAATATCTCACAGCACTCTACAAAATTTGACACTGAGCTGTGCAATAATGATCAAGGGCTTGGTTATATGTTGTTTTGTGTATTGAGGTTTGGAAAGGACGAGAAAACCCACCTGTGCTGTAGGCAGAAGAATCAGGAACCCAAATGATTTGATTCTAATCCCAGTTTCCAGAGAATTACAAATGCAAATTATTAGTGATCTATTCTCAACAGGTCAGTAGCAGTCTTCTGCTTATATGTTCTTCATAATATGCAGCTGTTTGAAGGTAAATCCACATTTGATATATGTGAGGCTTTTAAAAAGAGGTTGATGAGAGTGCAGGAGAGATGTGTTTCTGCAAAAATCAGGGATAAAAATGGCAAGATGAGGGAACCATGGATGACAGGTGAAATAGTGAGACTAACTAATAGGAAAAAGGTCCAGGCGACTGAAGACAGACGAAGCTTTGGAAGAATATCGGGAATGTAGGACAATTCTGAAACGAGGAATTGAGGGCTAAAAGGGGTCATGAAATGTCTTCAGCAAAGAGGGTTATGGAAAATCTCAAAGCCTTTTATTTATATATAAGGAGCAAGAGGGTAAGTAGAGAAAGGGTTGGCCCACTCAAGGACAAAGGAAGAAAGTTATCTGTGGAGTCAGAGAATATGGGTGAGATTCTTAGTGAGAACTTTGCATCTGTATTGACTGAGGAGAGGGACATTGACGGATGTTGAGATTAGGGATAGATGTTTGATTACTCTAGGTCAAGTTGGCATAAAGAAGGAGGAAATGTTGGGTATTCTAAAAGGTATTAAGGTGGATAAGTCCTCAGGTCCAGATGGGATCTATCCCTGGTTACTGAGTGACGCAAGTGAGGAAATAGCTGGGACCTTAACAGATTTCTTTGCAGCATCCTTGAACATGGGTGAGGTCCCGGAGGACTACAAAATTGCTAAAGTTATCCCCTTGTTTATTAAGAAGAGTAGCAGGGATAATTCAGGTAATTATAGACCGGTGAGCCTGATTTCAGTGGTAGGGAAGCTGCTGGAGAAGATACTAAGGGATAGGATCTATTCCCATTTGGAAGAAAATGGGCTTATCAGTGATAGGCAACATGGTTTTGTGCAGGGAAGGTCATGTCTTATCAACTTAATAGAATTCTTTGAGGAAGTGACAAAGTTGATTGATAACGTTCCCTTTGGTAGGCTGATTGAGAAATACAAGTCGCACAGGATCCAGGGTATACTAGCTAGACGGATAGAGAACTGGCTGGGCAGCAGGAGACATAGAGTAATAGTGGAGAACTCTGGCCAGTGGTGTTCTACAGGAATCCATGTTGGGAAGAGTGTTGTTTGTGATATACGTAAATAATCTGGAGGAAGGTATTGATGGTCTGATTAGCAAGTTTGCAGGTGATATCAAGATTGGCGGAGTAGCAGATAGTGAAGGGGACTGTCAGAGAATACAACACAATATAGATAGATTGGAGAACTGGGTGGAGAAATGGCAGATAGAGTTCAATCCAGTTAAATGCAAGGCGATGCATTTTGAAAGATCCAATTCAACAGTGAACTATATGGTAAACGGAAAAGTCCTGGGGAAAACTGATCTGGGTGTTCAGGTCCATCGTACCCTGAAGATGGCAATGCAGGCCAATAGAGTGGTCAAGAAGGCATATGGCATGCTTTCTTTCATTGGATGGGGTATTGAGTACAGAGTTGGCAGACCATGTTACAGTTGTTTAAGACTTTGGTTCGGCCACATTTGGAACACAGCATACAGTTCTGGTTGCCACATTACCAAAAGGATGTGGATGCTTTGTAGAGGGTGCAGAGGAGGTTCACTAGGATGTTGCTTGGTATAGAGGGTGCTAGATATGAAGAGGTAGATTAGGATTTTTTTCATTAGAAAGATGGAGGTTGAGGGGGACCTGATTGAGGTGTACACAATCATGAGAGGTATAAACAGGGTGGATAGCAAGAAGCTTTTTCCCAGAGTGAGGGACTCAATTACTAGAGGTCATGAGTTCAAAGTGGGAGGGAAAAAGTTGAAGGAAGATAGAATATAGAACATAGGGAGTTTTGAGAAGATTTGTAGCTCAGGTTGAGGTTCTGGATGTAGGTTTGCTCACTGAGCTGCAAGGTTCGTTTTTCAGATGTTTTGTCACCATACTAGGTAACATCTTCAGTGAGCCTCCGACTGAAGCATTGGTGGTGTAGTCCGCTTTCTATTTATAAGTTTGTTTTCCTAGGGTTGGTGATGTCATTTCCAGTTCCTTTTCTAGGACAAGCCAAACAGAGACATGCACAAGAATTCCTCGAAGCCATGGCATTCCAACCGGAACGCTATCAACAATCACATTGACTTGGATCCCATTTACCACTCCCTGAGAAGAACAGGAAATGATGTCACCACAGGAAATGACATCACCAACCATAGGAAACTCAAACATATAAATAGAAAGCAGGCTACACCATCAGTGCTTCATTCAGAGACTCACTGAAGATGTTATCTAGTATGGTGACAAAACATCTGAAAATGAACCTTGCAGCTCAGCGAGCAAAGTTACATTCAATAAAACATAGAATAATACAATACAGAATAGGCCCTTTGGCCCTGAATGTTGTGTCAAACTGTGAACTAATCTAAGCCCATCCTCCTGCACTATTCCAGCATCATCTATATGCTTATCCAAGGACTATTTAAATGCCCCTAATGTGACTGAATTAACAACATTGGCAGTAAGGGCATTCCATGATCTTACCACTTTCTGAGTAAAGAACCTGCTTCTGACATCTATCTTAAATCTATCACCCCTTAATTTGCAGCTATGCCCCCTTGTACAAGCCGACATCATCATCCTAGGTAAAACTTAACACACCTAGGTTTTTTGAGAAGGTGACCAAGCATGTGGATGAGAGTAAGGCAATTGTCGTGGTGTACATGGACTTCAGTAAAGTCTTCGATTAGGTTCCACATGATAGGCTTTCGAAAACGATGCAGAGGCGTGGGACTGATGGTAATTTAGCAGTTTGGATTAGAAACTGGCTTTTTGTAAGAAGGCAGTGAGTGCTGGTTAATGGAAAATATTCAGCCTGGAGTCTGGTTACTGGTGGTATGCCCCAAGGATCTTTTTTGGGACCACTGTTGTTGCCTTCTTAACAGCACCATCAACTTGGGTGGCAACTTTCAGGGATCTATGTACAAGGACACTAAGATCCATTTGCACATCTACACTACCAAGAATCTTTCCATTGACCCAGTATTCTGCCTTCCTGTTATTTTTCCCAAAATGAATCCCCTCACATTTATTTGCATTAAACTGTATTTGCCACCTCTCAGCCCAATTTTGCAGTTTATCCAAGTTCTCCTGCAACCTGCAAAATTCTTCCACACTGTCCACCACTCCACTGACTTCAGTGTCATCTGCAAACTTATTAACCCTTCCACCTATGCCTGTATCTAAGTTATTTATAAAAAATTACCAACAGCAGTGGTCCCAAAACAGACCCTTAGGGCATACCACCAGTAACCAGACTCCAGGTTGAATATTTTCCATTAACCAGCACTCACTGCCTTCTTACAAAAAGCCAGTTTCTAATCCAAACTGCTAAATTACCATCGGTCCCATGCCTCTGCATTGTCTTCGAAAGCCTATCATGTGGAACCTTATCGAAGACTTTACTGAAGTCCATGTACACCATGACAACTGCCCTACCCTCATCCACATGCTTGGTCACCTTCTCAAAAAACTCAGTGAGGTTTTGAGACACGATGTGTCCTTCACAAAACCATGTTGACTATCTCCAATCAAACTGGATTGCTTGCTAGATGATTACCTAGGACATCTTCCCTTCTTGAACAAGGGCACATTTGCAATCCTTCAGTCCTCTGGTACTAAACCTGTAGACAATGACGACTCAAAGATCAAGGCCAAAGGCTCCCCCATCTCCTCCCTACCTTCCCAGAGAATTCTCGGATAAATCCCATCTGGCTCAGGGGACTTACCTACTTTCACACCATTTAGAAGTGACAACACCAACTCCTTACTAACCTCCATCCTTTCTAATAGCCCACATCATAGTCTTCTCCTCTACAATATTCTCCTTTTCCTGAGTGAAAACAGATGAGAAATATTCATTTAACACCTCTTCGATCTCCACAAGGTCCACATACAATTTCCTACTTCTGTCTTTGGCCCTATTCCTACCCTCATCATCCTTTTACTCCTCATGTGGAAAGTTCTTTATGCAGAGGGTAGTGTGTGCCTGGAATGCATTGCCAATGGAAGTGGTAGAGGCGGGCATGATAGCGTGATATAAGATGTATCTAGACAGATACATGAATGAGCAGGGAGCAGAGGGATTACAAGGGATAGAAAATAGGCAGCAGGTTTAGTTAGATGATCTGGATCGGTATAGGCTTGAAGGACCAAAGGGCCTGTGCTGTAATTTTTTTTGTTTTTTGTATAATACCTTGCCAACAAGATTAGCCCAGTCTTTTAATGTGAACACATTTGTCTCATGTCTCATTAAACAACCATTTCACCTCCGACAGATTTTGCAAAACCTAATGAGATCAGTGACCAGCAGAGGTAGGGCAATTGCAAATTTATGTATATGGAGTCTACATTCAATATTTAGCCTTTTTTAAAAATATTGTCTTGCTTCCTGTGGATGCTTAATTACACATTTTTTGATGCTTTTTCTCGGTCCAAGTTGAAAGTTACATTGTGAAGGATTGTTTCTTACAAATTTGCAACAAGAGTTTCTGTAGCTGAAGCAGTTCTTAGTTGTTTATACTTTCTCACAGCTTAGTATATCTGGTGACTGTAGTATATGCAAATTAACACTCTCAACAAACTATGGCAGAATTGTATTAGTGGTATGCTAATGTTCTTAGAGGCAAAAAGTGTGGCACTGGAAAAGCAGAGCAGGTCAGGCAGCATCTGAGGAGCAGGAAAGTTGACATTTCGAGCATAAGCCCTTCATCAGGAATGTCTTAGAGATCCCAGCAAAAATTGCTGCTATCCAAATCTACTCAATTACGTTGTTCATATCTTACATATTAGCATTCAAGTGCCCTCCATTTCCATCCCCATAAAACTTGATTCATAGGGCTCTAGATTATATACTTTCCATTTCATACATTTCTGCTCACATGCCATCTTCTCCCCTACTCTGAACTATCATAGGGTTTCCTTTGTCATCACCTTTCACGCCACCAGTCTTGGCACTTAATGGATCACTTCCTCAGTCCTTGGCCTCCTGTAGTGTTCTAATGAAGCCTTCCAGACTTAATACTGAGTTCAATAATTTTAGACAATAACCTCTGTCCCCATTGTTTCACCACTATATTACATAACATCTTCAGTGAGCCTCTGAATGAAACACTGGTGATGTAGCCACTTTCTATTTATATGTTTAAGTTTCCTAGGGTTGGTGATGTCATTTCCTGTGATGACACTATTTCCTATGGTGATGTCATTTCCCATTCTTTTTCTCAGTGGTGATAAATGGGATCCAAATCAAACTGCCTGTGTTCAATCATATCACAGATCTTCCTTTTTGTTTGTAATACTACCCTTCTCCTTTCACTTCCTTAATCCCATTACAGCTCTATTGAAGGTCATAAATGTGAAGCATTGGACTGAATTTCTTCTTTCTGGGAAGAGAGAGTTGGGTCTCATTCCCAACTTCAGAAAGACAGCCACTCACATGAATTGTGATCTTCCAAAGTTGGGTGAGGACTGAAATACTAACTACAGCCTCCCAATTCAGCCACAGAAATAGACAGATGACTATATTTTCAAGCAATGGCTAATGATGACAATTGGAAATGGTGAGTGCTTTTAAACTTGTTTGTTAAAAGGCTCCTGACTCCACAGCAAGCTATCTCCTAACCAAGCTATGATTTACCTGCCCTGTTCATAGGGTGTTCAGGAACCCAGCTGACTTCATAAAATAGCACTCTAAGGTAAACTATATTTGGAGGGTGTATTTAAATAGCAAATCCAATGTTGAATTAAATGCACGTTTGGTCACAACTTGCCACTATGAGGAATATAGCAGGTGGTAGAAATGGTCTGGTCATTTTAGATTTGTAGTCCTATATGTCTCCTTATTGGTCCTTCCAAAGTGGGTTTGCTCACATTGAATATGAAAAATCTAGCTCAATAACTCGTTCTCTCTCCATAAATGTTGGCAGATCTACAAATTATTTCCAACTTTTTTTTATTATTTCAGAATTCAACCACCTTCAGATCCTTGCTTTTTGTAGACTTTCTTACAGTTTCTCAGCTATAGACATGATTATGATTCTTAATGATTATAGCAAATGTTTAGATTAGTATGAAAACAGGCCCTTCGGCCCAAGTCCACATTGACCCTCTGAAGAGTAAAGCACCCAGACCTATTCCCCTATCCTATATTTATCCCTGACTATTGCACCTAACACTATAGGCAATTGAGCATGGCCAATTCACCTGACCTGCACATCTTTGGATTGTGCGAGGAAACTGGAGCGCCTGGAGGAAACCCATGCAGATACTGAAAGAATGTGCAAACCCCACACAGTCACCCGAGGTGGGAATTGAACCCAGTTTCCTGGTGTTGTGAGGCAACAGTGCTAACCACTGAGCCGTGCCAATTATTAACTAAGTTATCCCAAACAAAAATGGCTATGTGTGGTTCACCATATTGTAGGGCAAATGGTCCAGATCTTAATTTCTTCTCCTAAGGCAGTTGCAGATATTTATAGGATTGCCCAAGTAAATATACATGGATTATATGGGGCTTGCTGGGGAAGAACATCTATCAGTGCAGTTACAGGCATTGTAGTATGGTTTTGGAAGTCTGTAATCTCTTGCTGTAACATTTTTTTCACATAGTCAGCACATGGTTTCTGAGAACTTTTAAGCTGGGCTATATTTCCAAGTGTAAGTTGATGAATGCATCAATCACAGGCCTGTGTACTGAGGACTGCTGTTAGCTCCTCACAGCTTTTTTAATTCATAAAAAATTAACGTGTGGAGTTCAGAGAATCTAGTTTGCAAATATTGGAATATTATCCAACTGGAAACTGACAACAATGTCTCTTTCAGAGTTTTTCTTTAAATGTTTACAATTCTTGTTGCTTGTCAGTTCTTTGCACTGAAACCAAACTACATGGAATAGTGTAGGTTAGATGGGCTTCAGATTGGTATGACTGGTCGGTGCAATATCGAGTGCTGAAGGGCCTGTACTGCACTGTAATGTTCTATGTTCTATTCTGTAACTCTTCATGGTATAGTTGAGACAGCAGCAGCAATAAGTAGAAACTTACTGTAAGTAACTATTTTCAAAACTGTGAAAAACCAAAAGTTATATTTATCCAGTCATGAGCTGGATTTTTCATTCCCAACAATAGCAGAGTCAGTCGCATTGGGAGGACCAAATAGGAGGCATGCGGTTCTGCACATTTAACATGACCAGGCAATTCTTGCCACCTGCTATTTTATCCATGATATTTGCTTCAGCAATAATAGCCTTTTCTTAAAAGAAAGAGAATTCCTACAGTGTTGAAGCAGGCCATTTGGTCCTTTGAATCCACACTGACCCTACGAAGAGCATCCTCTATATACACATACACACACACACAAATGTTTTAGGTAAATGTTTTGGTGTAAATTTGCTTGGAGAAGATAAATAAACTATAACTATCTTAGAACAGAATATTTTATTCCAACATTTCGGCTATCAGCATTGATATTTAAATACCATTACTTCATTAATTTTCTAAGTCTTCAATCCATTATCATTGTTCCTGGGCAAAGCTCAAAATAAATTGATTGTACCACTTTCATTGCATGATAAGCATCACAATGTAAAAGGAATATTATTAACTTTTTCTGAAAGAATTTTAGCAAAATAGACTTAATAGGTTTATAACAATTTTTGTTTAATATTATTCTCTTTCACTACGTTATATGTCTTTCCTTGTTAAAAATGCCTCAATCAGTTCAAAAATTAGCCGCTGGAAAGTATATACTACAACCCAAAACAATTTTCCCTTTTTGCCCAAGAGAAGTGATCTTCCTTTGATAACATAGCACAGTTCAGTAACCTGGGGGTACAAACCTGCATTCTATCATTCTCTAACACATCGCAAAGTAGAAGTACAGTAACTTCTTCAGAAACTGTATTTGTTACATTAAAGTTGAGCCGACAAGAAAACAGATGTAAGTAGCAAACATTTTAGAGTTTACTATTTAAAATACTATGTCTTGAATCAGCTGGAAATCCTCCATCAAAAGCAGCATTAAGTACATCATCTAAGCAAAATGCAGTTACAAAATCAAGATCCTCTCTCATGTTGGCAGGAATTTCATCTAGGTCTTTCTCATTTCGTTTTGGTAGAATAACTCTCTTCAGTCCAGCTCTGTGTGCAGCCAGAACTTTGTCCTTTATTCCACCCACCTAGTAGAAAAGAATTAGAAACATTCAGCATCACTGTCTATAAGTAAAGTTGATTCCAGGTCCTTCAAAAGAACAAATTGATTATTTAATTCCTTTTTAATAAATAATTTCCTTATTATTCTTGAACTATTGGATGGGAAGCACAGATAATAACACTTCCTCAACAGAAGACTTAATAGTACAGTTCAAAGTTTTAGAATAAATGCTTCTCATTGGTTGAAGTTTTTCAGACTGTACCCATGATGTATAAATCATGTTAAGTCTTACAAACAATGGTGCTCAGGGATAAGAAACCAAATTAGCCTGATAACATGAAGGAGGGTAATCTGAGATTCCACCAGAAAATGTTCTTGCTGAGGCAGCATGGCCACATTAAACAGTGAGAAACATTCCAGCAATGAGTGGTGATAAAGATGCAGAGCTGTTGATTGAAGAAGTTAAATCCTAAATTAGAAAATGCTGAACCTTATTGTAATCTCTTTGTGTTTTCCTTTAACTAAATAGTCAAACAAAATGACATCCACCTCAATTTAGGGATAAAATATAATCTTTAGAGATTAAATATAACTAAATTGAAGGAAAACTTTGCAAACTGTGATGTCTCATTTTTATTCCCAGTACTAGGTCATATGTCAAATTCACAAAACCCTTCAGTGTTGCTGAAACTGATCCACTTTGTCATTCTCATAATGATCTTCTAAGATACCTTCAAAACAGCCTTTTCCATAAAAAATATTTTAAAAGGACTCCATCCCATGCTCATTATACAGACATATATGTACTCAACACTGGCTAAGATTCTGGCTTCTAGGTGAGCAGAAGTAATCCCGATCTGGTCCATATACATTTCAGATCTGTGGTTACTCATCATTGTAAAAATATCAATATGATGACCATGCAAAGCAAAAAACCAGTGGCTCAAAGCAGTCGGGGTGATAGGCACCAGATCCATCATTTTAAGTACTCACTTCCACAACCAATAGACAGCGACAGCAGTGTTTACCATCTATAGGGTGCACTACAGCAATTCTGTAAGCCTCCTACAACAGGACCTTCTAAATCCATGACTTTTATCACTGAGAAAAACAAGAGAAGCATATACCACTTGTTTTTCTCCAAGGTACACATCATCCTGAACTGGAACTCTCTCTGTACCTTCAAAATTCTGGAACTCTCCCCCTAACAGCACTGAATGTAGTTACACTGCATAGACTTCAAGGTGACAATTAACAACCATATTCAAAGGCAATTAAGGATAGGCATTAAATTCCTTGTCAATGATGTTCACACGCTAATCTTGCTATCTGTATTTTTAAAGGCTCCAATCACTACTACCCCAACTGCAGGGAGCACACTTACAGTCATTGCAGGTGTAGTGCTTATGGCTTCACTGCTGGTGATATCATGGACTCGGGTGATGGCTTCATACTTTCAGATTACTTAATACGGTCACCTGGTGACCTGAAATGAATTGCCAAATCACTGAACAGCAATCAGAAAGAATCCTTAGTGCCTCATATGGTGACCTCCCTGAAGAATGTGACAAGTGAGGGGACAGCACAGGGATTGCCAGCAGATTGTGAATAACACAGCAAGCTTGGTGGTGAATGGAGTGGAGAAAGGAACTATGGGCAGGATGGTGAACAGGGTGAACAACTGAGTAGTGAGGGAATTGGAAAATTTGTTGGCAAAAGGAATGGAAAATGGAATCGGAAGCAGAATGGGGAAAGCAGCAAAAAACGAAGAATGGGCTGTTGAGGGAGAAACGACAACAACCGCACAACTGGTTCCAGTTCCAGTGTAGTACAGGTACATAATAATAGCAATGGTGCTGACTTTATGTAAAAATTTGATGGCAAAAGATCCATCCCATTTCAGCAGAAGTGATGTGCTTTCCCATAGTAATTGAGGAACTGCCCAAATTTAATTTACATTTGTACTAGGTATAAAGCATAAGCTGTTAGAAAAATAATACTGCTGTTCAAAGCCTGTGATTTTCCAAAGGCACAGATCAAAATATGATATCTCCAACCAGCAAGTCAAACAGATGTCTATCTTTTCACACAAGCTAACAGCTGATGCCATGACATTTTACCTCATCGTGCTTTCCTTGACTCTTTTCTTTCTGTTCTTTGTATTAAATGCAGATTCACAGCTGCTAAAGTAGCATTTTGAATAGAGAATGAAAGGTTAAACAGATGCTGTTGTACATAACCTAAGGGAGAGTTTATTCCAGGGTCAGACAGAGAAAAGTGGGGTTGGTAGGCGCTCTGAGGAATACAAGAAAATGATGAGAGGACAGAGGCCTCGTAAGTTAGCAAGGCTGAGAGACAGCTATGAACACCGGTAGGAGAGTTTATACGGAGGGAGCGTTTGAAAGATGATAAATGACATTAGATCATTAGGAGGATGATGTGAGTTAAAATGGAGATTGCAATCACTAAAACGAGGAGCAAGAAATAACAGTGACTAAGGGAGAATACTCTAGTCAGAAATTTTGACTGGAGCTTAGGAAGATGATATTCAATGGGATTGGGGAGGGTGGCGTTGTTGTGCAAGAGAGTTGGGAAAGATGGAATTCCAAGAAGGTACCAGGATTTGGAGAGAGAGAGATCAAGATGTAATAAAGGCCACACCACCATCATGGTAGTTTGACACATCAGATGGTGATGAATATTGCCAGGTGGGAGATTTCATTAATGGGCAAAATGTTGCTAGAGTGCACATCCAGTAAATACTTCAATAAAAACAAAGAAACAATTCTAAAATATTCTTTGGTCAGAAAAATTCAAATGGTATAATTTGATTGAAGACTAACTTCCCCTAACAGCTTTTAACACAATACACATTCAAGAGATAAAGAAGACTGCAATTTTAAAAAGAGATTGAATCAGAACAAAGAAGATTTTAATTAATTAGATGGTTAATATTTGAATAAAGAAAAATTAATCTCTGTATTTCTTAAAGGTTATATAGTTTACGAAGTAAAAACTGATCAAAGTTTCTTGATATTGTGCATGATATAATGTGAATGAGAGTTAAGAGTAATGTTCTTCAGAAATTTAAATACTTACTGGCAGAACAAGGCCTCGCAGTGTTATTTCACCTGTCATTGCCACATCAGAACGCACTAAATGCCCACTGAACAAAGAGGCAAGGCAGGTTACTATAGTGACCCCAGCAGATGGTCCATCTTTTGTAACAGCACCAGCTGGAAAATGTAGATGTATATCTGTGTTGTCAAGGAGATCAAAGCTACCAGCAGCTAAACAGGGGAAAAGAAAAATATCCATTGTTGCAACTACAAAAACACTCTTTCCATATTAAACCATTGGTTTTTTACAATACATTTTTGCACCTTATTGGAAAATTATTTTCATCTCGGACATTATCACATAGCCACTGCCTCCATACGTTTCTGATTGGGACCCTTGGAACAATGTGACAAATCTCAGTACAGCATTTTATCTTATGGGAAAATCAACTGCTCAAGTAAAACTCACATAATTAAATGAATTTCAATGATTCAATCAACCTGGCTAAAATGAACTATCTGCTCGTTATCTTGTTGTCTGTGCTCCTTTCGGTTCACTAATTGGTTGCTACAATAACATAGTAATTTCACAAACATTTCATTGAAAGAGGTACATAAATTTAAGTTCCGTCAGTTTAGAATTCAACCAAGAGAGACCATGAGAGTATGTGAGTAAACAATGTACAGAACAAAAAAAAGACTGTAAAAGTTCCTGCGTGTGTGTGAAAAGAACAAGACCAGGGATGACAAATACGGGCCTCTTATATTCTGATACGAGAGACTTGGTATTGGAAAACAAAGAAATGGCAGAGAAATTAAATAACTACTTTAGTTCCGTCTTCATAGAAACGATAGGGAAGAAAGGATCTAATGAACAGGAAGAATTTAATGAAATTAGTTTGAGTAAATAAAAAAGTGCTTTGAAAATGAATAGAAGTGAAAGCTAAAAATCTAAACCTTCTAAAGAATATGGCCATAGAAACTGAATGATTGCCATCTTCCCAAATTCTGTAGATTCTGAATCAGTCCTGGCAAATTGGAGGATGGTAAATGTAACTGCAGAATTTTAAAAAAGGGAGGGAAAACAGGGAATTGGAGAGTAATTAGTATAATATCAGTGGTAGATAAAGTGCTAGAGTTTATTATAAAAGGATACAATAATAGGAAATTTAGAAACTATCAATGCAACTAGAAAAGCCCACATAGATTTATGAAAGGGAAATCATGTTTGACAAACTAGCAAGTTTGAAAACAGTGGGTATAATATATTGGAATTTTCAGAAAGCTTTTGATAAAGCCCGCATAAGGGTTTATGGGATAAAACACTGGCATGGATTGAGAAATGTCAGCCGACAGGAAGAGAGTAGAAATAAAAAGGTCTTTTCTAGAGTGGAGGGCATTGACTGGTGGAATACCACTGGGATCAGTGCTTGAGCAACCATGAAGTTATCTACTTGTGCAAGAAAAACAAAATGGTGGACTATTATTTAAATGGCGATAAATTGGGAACTGTTGATGTACAGAGAGATCTGGGAGACCTTCCACACCACTTTCTGAAAGCAAGCATCCAGGTACTGTAAGCATTTAGGAAGGCAAATGGTATGTTGGCCTTAAATGAAAGAGGATTTGAGTGCAGGAGCAAGGACATCTGCTGCAGCTGCAAAAGACATTGTCAAAACCACATCTGGAGTATTGCGTTTGGTTTTGCTTAGAAACGTTTACTTGCCATAAAGGAAGTTCAGTAAAGGCTCACCAGATTGATTGGATTAAAAATCACACAACAGCAGGTTATAGTCCAACAGGTTTATCGACTATAACCTGGTGTTGTGTGATTTTTAACTTTGTCCACCCCGTCCAACACTGGCACCTGCACCTCACAGATTGATTGTGGTCAAGTTAGTTTAGAAGAATGAAATGGGATCTCACTGAAACACAAAATTCTGAGAGGACTGGACTGGTTCCATGATAAGAGTATGGCATTGTGATAGAAGATCTATAGTGCTCACAGTGAAAATCAAATTAGGCTGGTTAGGCCAAATGGTGTTGCAGTCTCTTGGAACTATTTTCTATGTTTCTTTCATTTTCTTTGTAGCTTGGAGCAGAGCATAAGAATATTGTTATATTCTTCAAAAATAAAATCAAAATTCTACTCAATTAATCATGTGGTTGTCAAAGATTGAAGGAAACAACTCTGCTACAAGAGGAATCTGCTAATTACTCTCCTAAATATCTCTCAGCAATAATTATCGGATGTTTTCATCTGAAGAAATGTTAATTTAAAACAAACCTTTTATTTAAAATGTAATATTCAGTACTTTCCTCTTGACATGAAGAAAATGATGAGAAAATAAAGTTTCTAAAAATAAACTGACTCCACATTCTGTAATGCAAAGACCAAATGGAATGTAACAAAAATAAACGATTCTAAGCAAAAACCATACTGGATAAGAAGTTAATCACAGGTGTAAAAATCAATGATATCTTGTTCATTTTGTTCATAAGCATGCGGAATTGAGTGTGCTTCCGTAATATCCAAGCATTTTTTTTGGTATCCCTACTAGTTAATGATAGTGTGCCTTGAACTTGAGTTTATTTAGTTTAAGACTGGATTCTTGGTGAAAGCACTACCTGTAATCCTGATTACAAATGAAATTCTTTTAGCATGTATGTGTGCATATATTGTAACTAAAAACTGGAGAAATTTGCTCGCTAGATAAATGTACAAGATCTAGGTATCTTCTCGCTGTTGATGAACCACCTCCTTCAACCACTGAAATCCATCCGTAGGTACATGTACAGAGCTGTTCAGAAGAGAGTTCATCCAGGTTAGCCTGGGTCAATTCGACAACTGAGGCACTTCTTCTTATGCCAAAGTAATATACTAGTAAGTCTCTGAATGCTAAATATTGCTGGTAAACTTTGAAGAATCATAAATCCCTGTGTTTGCTTATATTCTTTCATTGGTCTGGATCATTGCCATCCACCCTGAATTGCCCTCGAGGAGGGGTTGCTGAGCCACCTCCTTCCACCACTGAAGTCCATCCATAGGTACATGTACAGAGCTGTTCAGAAGAGTGTTCCAAAATATTGATCCAGTGACAGTGACTGAACAGCAACACAATTCCAAGTACGGATGCTATTTGGCTTTGAGGGAACTTCCAAGTGGTGTGTTTCAATGCATCATCTGCCTTTGTCCTTCCAGATAATGGAGGTCACAGCCTTGGTAAATGTTGTTAAAAGAGGCATTGTTAGTTGCTACAGTGCATCTTATAGATGATGCACACCACTGCCACTGTCAAAAGTGGAGAGAATGAATGCTGAAGTTTGATCTGTCCTGGGTGGCACTGAGCTCCTTGAATGTTGTTGGTGCTGTACTCCTCCAATCATAGAGATGTACAGCACGGAAACAGACCTTTCGGTTCAACTCAGCCATGGCGACTACATATCCTAAATTAATCTAGTCCCATTCGCCAGCATTTGGCCCATATCCCTCTAAACCCTTCTTATTCATATATCCATCCCGATGTCTTTTAAATGTTGTAATTGTACTAGCGTCATCATGTCATCTGGCAGCTCATTCCATGGATGGACCACCCTCTATGTGAAAAAGATCCCCCATATGTCCATTTTAATCTTTCCCCTCTCACCTTAAACATATGCCCTTTAGTTTTGGACTTTCCCATCCTGTGGAAACGACTTTGTTTATTTATCCTATCCATGCCCTTCAAGTGGAACACATTCCAATCCACTCCTGATTTGTTCCTTGTGGATGGTGGACAGGCTTTGGCGGGTCAGGAAGTGAGTTATTCACCACAGAATTCCCACTCTCTGGTTTGCTCTTTGAGCCACAATACTCTGTGCTCCTTAATTAGAGGAGATTTATTTTGTCTCTTCCAGAATTATAAAATGAATGTTTCATGGGTTAAGATTTTAGTTTTCAACAGACACTATTGAAATTATTACACTGTAGTTATCCTCATTACAATACATTTTACATACCATTTGTTAAGTGATATTTCTTTGCATTACTGCGCAGCCAACTTATTGCAAGATGGGCTGATTCCTTCATAACATCCCCTAATTGTCCTGTTAGAGTCAACTGACCCTCTCCTTCCATTCGGCTTGCTTCCACAAACATAATCTCACCACCTAATGGTGTCCAAGCTAAGCCTATTGCCACACCAGGCTGGCTCAGGCGTTGAGATACCTGTTTAACAAAAAAGGAACATATTCAAAGTTTTATAAATCAAAATCCTCATTTCCAGAAAGCATTTTAAAACCATGTATAAGTAGCCTTCCGATGCTTCTGATCCTTGTGTGAAATAGTGCCATGCAGGCTAGAAGGTGTCAGGACTGTCCCCTGATCGGTACTGCTGAGATTATGAGAAGGGTGTTACAATTTTTTGTGTGCCTTGGGAAAGCAAGAGAAAAAAAATATCAGCTGAGATCATTATTTAACGATCTCTGCTGTAATGTGGAAATTTTGAATATCAAGCAGGAACTGGTTCAATATGGATGAGACATCTGTAGGATCAGATAGCCTTTCTGCATGGAGCCACTTTGGGTTGAGTGCCAGGGAAACAAAAGTTCTTCTTGAACCAGCTAGACAAACTTAGACAGAGCCGAATGTATCCGGAGTCAATTAGAAATCATTTTCTTTAATAAATGAATTTTCAATTTGAATCATTTGATTTTTTAAGTAGAAGTGCCTGAAAAGCCATTCTATTCATCAATGCTTTTGTGCCTCTTTTCAAATAAAACAGCTAGATGAAGATTCTAGGGAATTGCGTGATACAAAGGTACAGAATCATTCTGTGAACAGGTATGAACTAATTACCAATGTTGATGAGTTAAACAAATAATCATTCATCCATGAAACCTGCCTCATCTGCCATAATGGTTTACATTATCCATTAACATATGTTCATTCGAACTTTAGAGGTTAAATTTAAACCTTTAATAGAAAATGTTACAGAACATGAGCTCCAATTTTAATTCTCAGGTCAGGGTTGCAGAGGTGGACAATTTCCCAACTCCATGAACCCAATATTTAAAAGCTCAGACTATCTATTTTCAGGCTGGATGTGGGAGGCTGGATTGGAATTTGGGCGAGACGATCTGGAAAGAGCTGAGGCAGCTAATTGTGCCCAAGAATTACAATAAAAAAAACAAAATATAAAACATGCCTCCAGTCTACAACTCCAAGACTGCCATGCCTATTAATGCCAACTCATGTCCTCTATGGTCCTCTGCACAGTTGCACAGCTCCTAAACCGAATGCTAACACAACCATTTGTCCCTTTACCCAACTTCCATACCCTCAACTAATGCCTACTTCCACCCACCCATTCCCCATCACATATTATGCCAGCTCACCTAGTATTCACAAGTGTCCACACATGTAAACAAAAATAACTTCTCTGCAATTAACATTCACCAAAGTAAGCTAAATATTACTCCTTCCCCAAAAGGTTTCTGCCCAGCACATCAAAGTGTAATCTGATGCAGCAAGTTTGCCAAAATGGATCTTAAATAGAGACAGCTGACCAATCAAGAGGCAGCTGCCTCTGGAAATCATGCAAGTGCAATGTCCAAGTCCGAACGACACTCTGATCATCGTGGAAATAGGAAATTCTGGCTTTATGAACAGAAATTGTGACTGCAGGCTATTTCTGCCATTTGCACCAAGTTGGAGCAGTTCTCCGATGTGCAAATAATCTGGTCATAGCATGCTTAGCATAAAAGATTCACAGTGAATGGGATTTCAACAAGGGAAAGATGTAAAAGGGATCTAAGGATCAATGTCTTTATGCAGAGGTTGGTGTGTGTATGGAATGAGCTACCAGAGGAACTGGTGGAGGCTGGTACAATTGCAACATTTAAAAGGCAGCTAGATGGTATAGGAGTAGGAAAGGTTTAGAGGGATATGGGCCAAGTGCTAACAAATGGGACTAGATTTATTTAGGACATCTGGTGGGCATGGATGAGTTGGACTGATGAGTCTGTTTCTGTGCTGTACACCTCTATGACTCTAAAGTAAAGCCTTATTTGAATTAAGGTATAAACAGTTAACATTACTCATTTTTATTTTCTGGATTATATACTGGAAGAAAAATCCATCATTACTTTGACTGATACACTTTTATATCCAATTAAAAAAAACCTTAAAGAACTGTGGATGCTGTAAATCAGAAACAAAAATGGAAGTTGCTGGAAAAGCTCAGCAGGTCTAGCAGCATCTGTAGAAATCAGTGAATGTTTTACATCTGGTTCTGAGGAAGGGTCAGTAGAACTGAAATGCTAACTCTGATTTCTCTTCACAGATGCTGCCAGACTGGCTGAGCTTTTCCAACAACATCTCTTTTCATTTCTATATCCATGTGGCCCCTCCCACTGCTCCAAATGTTTGCTCTCACTGGATTAATATTCAGATTGTTACACATGAGCACACATTCTCCTAAACGAATGGCTTGTTTTCTTAATAATAACAAATAAATAAAATCTCAAAATTATTGCAAGTCTCCTCTAAATATTTAAGAATAATATATTTCCAAATTTATAACTATTTTTCTTTTTGATTTGGCACACATTCTACAAATTTCATGTGGCAGCAAAATCTATTGCAAGGGAATAATATCCCTCTTGGGCCTAGATTTTCCCTTATTTTTGAGAAAGTGTCAGGGACAACATCTTTAGGGAAACCTCTGTCCATGCCAGTTAGAAAGCCCTGATGAATCAAGTGAAAATCAAACACTTGAATGGTGACATGGCAGGCTTCTCAACCAATAGATCCTTTGGTACACATCTCCCATTCCATCAAAGCTATTGGTTAATCAGAAGCTGGCACCTACTGTGTGCAGCATCAACCTGTATGGCAGGCCAGGCTGCTGGCTGAACAGCAGCAATGAAGACTGAGACCAACAAAATGCTTCGTGACGTTTTAAAGGTGTTAAGAGAGAACTCATACGGTTTGGGCGTCAGTAAAAGTTGGGGTAGAGGGATGTTGGACAAGTTGGAGGAAAGAAAAGAGAATGGCTTGAGTGGCCTGTAAATACCATTTCTTTTCTGTATTTTTGATCCTGGAATGAAACAGGAGAAAGTTGATTTAAAAAGCAAGGTGGGTGAAAGATTGCTACACTTTTTAGACATTCACTGTAGGTGCTCTGGATAAAGTTTACTCACTGAGCTGGAAGGTTCGTTTTCAGACATTTCGTCACCATAATAGGTAACCTTGTCAGTGAGCCTCTGGTGAAGCACTGGTGTTATGTCCTGCTTTCTATTTACATGTTTAGGTTTCTCTGGGTTGGTGATGTCACTTCTGGTTCTTTTTCTCGGGGGTGGCATATGGGGTCTAAATCAATGTATTTGCTGATAGAGTTCTGGTTGGAGCACCATGCTTCTGGGAATTCTCCTGCATGTTTGTGTTTGGCTTGTCCTAAGATGAATGTGTTGTCCCAGATGTAGAGAGGTCCTTCCTCATCTGTATGTAAGAATACTAGTGAGAGAGGGTCATGTCTTTTCGTGGGTAGCTCATGTATCCTGGTGGCTAGTTTTCTGCCTATTTGTCCAATATAGTGTTTATTACAGTTTTTACAAGGTATTTTGTAGATGACGTTTGTTTTGCTTGTTGTCTATAAAGGGTCTTTTAAGTTCATTAGCTGCTGTTTTAGTTTCTTGGTGAATTTGTGGGTTACCATGATGCCCAGAAGTCTGAGTAGTCTGGTAGTCATTTCCGAGATGTCTTTGATGTAGGGGTCAGTGGGTAGGGTTTCTGGACACATTTTGTCTGCTTGTTTGGATTTGTTTCTAAGAAATCGGCAGATTGTGTTTATTGGGTATCTGTTCTTTTTGAATATGCTGCATAGCTGGTTTTCCTCTGCTCTGCGTAGCTCCTCTGCAGTGCAGTGTGTGGTGGCTCATTGAAATAATGTTCTAATGCAGCTTCATTTGTGGGTATTGGGATGAATGCTTTTGTAGTTCAATATTTGGTCCGTATTTGTTATTTTTCTATAGATGCTGGTTTGGAGTTCCTCACTGATTGTTCGTTCTACTGTGACATCTAAGAATGGTAGTTTGTTGTTGTTTTCCTCCTCTTTTGTGAATTTAATGCCAGTGAGGGTATTGTTGATGGTCTTGAAGGTTTCTTCTTGTTTGTTTCGTTTAGTGATGACAAAGGTGTCATCTACATAGCAGACCCAAAGTTTGATTTGGATGGTTGGCAGAGCTGTTTGTTTGAGTCTCTGAATTACTGCCTCTGCCAAGAACCCTGATATCAACATTGATATAGACCCCATCTACCACCCTCTGGGAAAAAGAACCAGAAATGGCATCACCAACCCACGAAAGCTTAAACACAAAGAGAAAGAGGGACATAACATCAGCACTTCACCACTCACTGATGATGTTACCAAGTATGACGGCGAAATGTCTGAAAATGAACCTTCCAACTCAGTGAGCAAACTTACATCTAGAACCTCAATCTGAGCTACAAATCTCAAAACTTGCTAACTGTAGGTGCTGTTTACAAAACTGCTTGTTCAAACAGTAGCGAAGTTTGGTTACGGATGGATTGGAACCTTGTGGCTGTGTACAAGTAAAGATTTGACTAGCAACAGGTAGCTGATTGGTTTATGGGCTAATGACCAGTTATTGATGGCAATAGACTCCTGTCTGCAAACGATTACACAACTGTTTTTGTTTCAGGTAGTTGAACAGCTTTGGGTCTGTGAACATTTGAAAGAAGTCATATGACTGCCATACAGGCTGGAGTTGCTTCTTTTCTCTCCAATAAACACCAGTTTTAGCCTAAAGAAAGCCATCGTATTTTTCACTCAGCAGTTACTATAAACTGTGGCTCTTAACCAGTATGCCAAAAATTTTATAAGTATTCTTAGGATTGCCCATGGCTGAAGCATTATAAATGGCTGAAAGTGGTTTTCAGTTGAAATAAAATGGCTGAGGAAGATTATTAGCTGATACAGAACCTTATGAAGTCTGCTTCTGAAGTTAAACTATAACCTAGAATAATTATCTACCTTCAAAGAAGGAGTATATCCAAGTAATTAGATTAGGATAATATAGGAAGAGTTTTGTAAAATGTATACAATGGGCACATTGTATACATAATTTGACACATATGTAATCAGCAATAGGACTGATTTGTAACTGCCAAAGTGGACTAATAGCAAATGTATAAAAAGTATATGTTGCTCTTTGATCAATGGTGAAGTCCCTGGATGGCTAAAGGCTCTCTCTCCACCAGTGTAAAATAAGAAACTCTTTCATACTTGAAGGGGACCTGGGTATCAAGTGATTCATTTAGTAATTCTACCCCATCAGCACAAACCAGTCACTACTGCAGATCAGGAATCTTTTATTTTTAAACTTCAGGACCAACTCACTTTCGATAAAGGTTTTTTTTTGGTTTTCATATACATTTGTCCATAGGTGCATTTAGATCTGTTTGGGTCCGTTCAGGCACTTTGGAAATACTTTGTTTCACCCAAACAGACCTAAAAGCTTTGGCTTTTAGGTCCTTACCATTTTTGGACTTGCAGAAGACAGACACCAGATGTCAGCACATCTTGATAAGCTAAAAGGAACATCTCAGCAAACTGCTCCCTGTTCACAGGGACCATTGAGCTGTCTTCTCAGTCTTTCTCTCCATTCATAAAATCCATTCTTCTTTACCTGTGTTTTGGGGTTCCAAATTTATATTTCTTTATAATTTCTTTTTGAGTAACATGTTGACATTCAATTATCTATAGCTAGACTCTATTTTTTTTTATCATTTGAAATTCTTGCTAAGTTCAGAAACCTGGTCTATGCTTTTTATCACCCTGGGTCTCAAGGACAGGTAAACTGGGGAATTCTGTGTGCATTTTAAAATCTTTAACTGTTTTGATGAATCCAGAAATAATGAAGCATAACAAACTGTCCCCACACTTTAATTCTGTTCCCAAATGTTCTCTGATTGGGGAAAACAAAGGCTACTTTCACAATCTGGCAGGCAAGTCACTCCAGTTTCCCAGTTATGAAGGTTTCTCATCTGACCATTCATAGACTCGAACTACACTTTTTCTTGCTGTGGAGTTGCCAACATCATCAGATTCCTCCCACCCTGGTAATACTCTGTTCCAACCTCTTCCATCAGGCAGAGGATGCAGAAGCTTGAACACAAGCACCAACAGGTTAAAGCACATTTTTCCATTATTGGACTGCTGAACGGACCTCCCCAATTTCAAATCTAATGTTGACCTTGCTTTTCTACCGTATCCTCTGCAGGCATAACCTTGTATGCTTCACTCTCCCTAAGCACCCTATGATCTGTATAGTATGATCTGCCTGTACTGTTCACAAAACAAACTTTTCACTGTACTTAGGTACATGTGACAACAATAAATCAAACGGTTGTGGGTTAATGCCTTCAAGAGGCTGTTAATTGACCACTTAAAGGCTTTAATTGGTGGCAGGGTGGGAGGTTTGATCATGGAGTTTCCCAATTAGAACTTAATTGCTGAGGTGGCTTGAAGGAGGCAGGTATCACCTTGAACTACCCTGCTCAATTATAGGACCTTCTCACAAATTTCTCTTGTCACTCTAAGAAAGGGAAAAATTCAGCCTTTGATACTATTAGCTCTGCACTTCATTATTCATGTCAGAAAGGAAGACATCTGACAATTTGGAACATGGCAAAAAGTTTCCTGTAAGTTTTTTAATTATGTGAAATAGAATTTGGCAATCATCCTGAACTAGTTTAACAACAAAAACCATCACCTCTTCTCAAATAAACTTGAATTATTATTCGTGTGTAACAAGTCTTCTTTGAGTTACATCCCTAAGAACAGCCCTTTTATCAATCTAGAGTTATGCACCATGTCCTAGATACCACCATTATCAACCTTGGATATTCTGATCCCAAAAGCAGGATAGATTTACCAGAGGCAATAGCACAGTGGTATAGAGTCACACAGTTGCCCTCAGATTCCTTAACATTGACTCCAAACCTCATGAAGCCTCATGGCATCAGGTTAAACATGGACATTCTACTGCACACCCTGCTCTCCGGCTCATTCTCCTGCATGTTGAACACCAACTGGAGGAAGCACCAATAACGATATATATTCAAAAACAGAATATATTCTAAATGTATTTTCACCGAGCATGGTGTTGAAGGACACTAGCAGAATAGGATTCAATGGGAATCATGCAGAAGTCATACCTGGCACAAAGGAAGACAGCTTTGGTTGCTAGAGGTCAATCAACTTAGTGCCAGGACTTCACTGCAGGAGTTCCTTTGGGTAGTGTCCTAGGTATACCATCATCAATGACCTACACTAATCTTCAAAAATGAACTTCTCTCCATCGTAAGGTCAGATGCATAGAGATTCACTGAGGATAGTACAATGTTCAGCATTGTTCACTACTCTGCAGATACTGCAATAGCCAGTGTCCAAATGCTGCAAGACTGGACAATATCCAGACTTGGGCTGATAAGTGGCAAGTAACATTTGCATCACAATGACCATCTTCAACAAGACATAATTCAAACTACAGGGGAACCTCGATTATCCGAACGTGATGGGCGGGCACTATTTCATTCGGATAATCAATTATTTGGTAAATCGATTAAATGCCTGTCCTCAGGCGCTCAGAGTTTTTAAAGTCTGCTTCTCGTTCAAGAGACTGCAGCAGGACACAGCGTGCGAGGCCCCGACCCAATGCAAAACCTCCCCCCCCACCCCCAAGTAATTCTGCCTCCCGCCCCCAACTCTGTGTAACACCGCCCCTCCCGCCTCCAACTCCATGCAACACCGCCCCCTTGCCCCCTAACCTCATGCAACACCAACCACCCATCCCCAACACCACCTCCTCTCCAGGGCAGCTGGACTGGACACCAACAAGACTGCTGCTGCTGCCTTTGTGGGGTAAGTCTCCAAATAGCGCACGCACACACACGTGCAGCCACAGCCACATACACAACTTTTTACTGCAACCTTTTGACAGGTTCCACCTTTGCCCTATACAGGACAATGTTGGAGAGATAATGTGAGGAAGGGCGGTTCAGGGTACACCCCTCTGTAGAACTCCAGGGAAAGTGTGGGGACAGGGCGGGCAGTCAGTCATTTGGCTACGGTGCCAGTTTAATCACTGTAAACAAAAGACGCGATCACTGTTGGAAACACATCTTTGGTGTAATGTTTCCATCGGGACCTGGAGATCTCCTTCGGATAATCCGATTTTCGGATAACTGGTATTCGGATAATCGAGATTCCTCTGTACTCCCCTGACCTTTACCCAATTGACTACAGAAGTTCAAGAAAGCAGCGCATAACTACCTTCTCAAGGGCAAATGATTACGGAACATTAAGATACAAGAGTGGAAATTAAGTTGAATAATATGTAATGAAAACAGATGATTTTTGAACTGTTTTGATTTTAGTCCTTCTGGGAAAGAGTCTACAGAGTTAACTAAATTTCGAATTTCTCGACGTCAAAAATATAACCTGAATCAATTTAACAGGACTGTTCTCTGATGTTTCTGTTAAAATGCATCGGAAATATTCGATGCTGAAGTATTTAACATTTTGTATGTGTAGTACAATTATGCACAACATATCACAGGGCTCATGAGCTGCAGCACCAAGTCTGAAAGCAATACTGTTGGAGATGAGGATTATCAGAGCCAAGAAAAAAAGCTTTACCAACAGCGTACACATGCAGTATCAATTTCATTTAGTCAGCATCGACATAAATGGTGCTAATGTCTCCTTAATGTTACTGGGCCCATAATCTTGTGGCCCAAGTTAATACTCTGAAGACATGAAATTCAAATATCACCAAGGCTTACGGTGGAATTTAAATTCATATAATAAACAAATCTGGAATTGATAGTGAAGTCTCAGTTTCATGGTCACTATTACTGTCACCAATCATAATAAAAATACATCTGGTTCAATAGCAATCTCCCATCTTTACCTGGTTTACCCCTCTTGTGACTTGTAACCCACAGCAATGTGGAGGATGCTTAACCACCATTTTAAATGGCCTATCAAGCCACTCGTTTAAAAACAATTAGTGACGTGCGATAAATGTGACACAGAGTTTGTTAAAGAATATATTTTTGAAAAGTATAAACAAATGTAAACAATATGTATGAACGTTGGTTGCTGATTTTCTACAATACACATCTTGCTAGTTATTTGATTAGATTAGATTACTTAGATTAGATTACTTACAGTGTGGAAACAGGCCCTTCGGCCCAACAAGTCCACACCGACCCGCCGAAGCGCAACCCACCCATACCCCTACATTTATCCCTTACCTAACACTACGGGCAATTTAGCATGGCCAATTCACTTGACCCGCACATCTTTGGACTGTGGGAGGAAACCGGAGCACCCGGAGGAAACCACGCAGACACGGGGAGAACGTGCAAACTCCACACAGTCAGTCGCATTGAGTCGGGAATTGAACCCGGGTCTCAGGCGCTGTGAGGCAGCAGTGCTAACCACTGTGCCGCCCATTTGCTTTAGATCCATTTCCCACTTGCTGAAGTAACAAAACTTTAAATTCAATTTTACCTCCATTTCATAGATGGGGGCTCCTAGAATATCTTTTAATGCATGCCGATCAATCACAATTGGCATTTCAGGAGGCAATGCAAGGTCAGTTGTATCAGTGATGGATTCCGACTTGGTCATCTCATGGACAGCCTCTTTTCCTGTAATAAAAGTAGAAAATTAGTACTTCTATAAAAATATACCTTAACTATCTTGCTATAAATATCTTATCAAGACAGTGCCTAGAACAAGGGCTGCAAATGGTTGCAAAAGTCATTTGTTCCTGAGAAAACAGAGGAATGACACAACATAGCAGAGTTGATTTCAAGGTTTTTTTCCTTGCAGCCTGGAGGTCTTGATACAAGAGTTGGATTGCAGGAGAGGTATCTCTATCTGTAGCAGACCAGGAAGCCATTCAAACAAACTGAGTAGGAGATACAGCAGATAGACAAGGAGGTCAATGCAGGAGTATAGTCCTTTGACACAGCATTGTCAAATTCAAGTACTTTACATGAATGGGCAGGCTAGTGAAAGCATATTTTAAATGTCACAATCCATCAACTGCAACAATAACTTCAAACACTGTTCAGCACATCACACTATCTTTCATGAACCAACAATTTTCATCCATGTTCATACCTCGCCTTCATAGCTTCACTTCATCCTCAGTTAGTATTGTTGGAAGCCTCACACCCACATTCATAGCTTATACACACAACCACAAAGACAGGTGCATTGTTCAAACACATTACACCATACCCATTGACTGATGCTTTTCCTTGCAGAACAGGTAACGCATAAAGGTAGTATGGTTGTTTGGCTTCATTCTGATGAAAGAGACAGTGGCTTCCCATTTTGGCATTGCTATGACTGAGGTTGTGGGGTGGGCTTCCCATACACACTGTGCCTTACTACAACCCTATTCTTGTGCCCTTCTCCTTTCAGCTATCCAAGCACTGCTACCTTGTTCATGCAGTGGTACAATATAATAAAGTGCCATTAGAACAAGACAGACAATGATAAAACACTAACTCAATCCGACGTTCATAGCCACCACCTCAGATAATGTACTGCCACTGTGCATACTTTAGAGTGAGTAGTGTAGAGGTGGGATCTGCATGTGTTGAGTCACGGGGCATTATGTGCTATCTGCCGTTGATTGCTTGATGTACCTACCTACTGACTTTACATCTCTTCTGTGAGTACACAAAAGGCTCTACAGTTTCACACCTCTTTAAAAATTCTGCTTTTCTATTTTTACTACCTAATTGAATAACCTCTTACTATCTGACATTGTTATCTTGTCTTTAAGACATCTGCATCTCTTTTCAGCATCTCTACGTCCTCCAAATAGCTTATATTCTTACCTAGCTTTGTATCACCAGCAAATGTTACACTCAGTTCCTTTAACAAAGTCATTAATCTGGATTGTAAATAACTGAAGAATGAAATAGAAGAGTTAGTGTTTTTGATGATGTAACAGGTAGGTAAAAGAGCTAGCAGATATAATATACTTGGATTGCCATAAACGATTCAAACCATTAACAATGCTGATATGCAGTGTAAAAGCTTCACAGAGTTGGGGTTAATTTATCGACATAAATGGAGGATTGGTTAAGAAACAGGCAGCAGAGAGTCGGAATAAGTGAAGTATTTTCATATTAGTAAACTGCAACCAGTGAAATGCCAGAAGGATCAGTCTCTGGCCCTTAGTTATTTACTTAGTAAAAATAGAAAAGCAGAAGGGCCACTGGACTCAAAACATTATCTCTGTTTTCTCTCTACAGATGCTGCCAAACCTGTTGACTTTCTCCATCAATTTCTGTTTTTGTATCACACACATCATTTCAATAGGTTAATATGGTGCACTTGCTGATTTCTTCTCCTGTCTGGGAACTCACTACATGAATTTACATCACTGAATTTCTTCTTGATTTGACAAGGTCCAGTAAACCTTGCTTTCAATGGTGCCCAGAGACAGGCCACAACATTAACACTATGCCCCCTTCCACAAAAATTCAAAACTTTAGCTTCTGTCTGCTATAGTTTTCATTGTTTATTGAGCCTCCTTCAATTATTTCTGAGCCAACTCACATACATTGTTTAGTTTCTCTTGGAAATTTAGGACATTGATTGAACACTTTGCTTTGGTTAAATAACTTTTATTTAATTAATTTAAATAGTTCTCTTATTTGATGTCAATATATTTGTTCGAATGGACTAAATCCTACATTCTCTAGAATTTAGAAGGTTAAAGTGTGATCCAACCGAGGTCGTCAGGATATTAACAGGAAAAGACAGGGTAAAAAACTATTTCGGCTGGTTGAAGATTGAGAACCATGGGACATAGTCTAAAAATTAGGGCCAGGCCATTCAGGAGAGCACTTCTGCATGCAAAGAATAGTGGAGGCTTAGAACGCTCTTCCTCAAATGGTAGTCAATGCTATTCAATTGTTAAATTTAAATCGGAGATGGACAAATTTCTATTGAGTAAGGGTATCAAGATTCTATGGGCACAAAGGAGGCAAATGGAGTTAAGCCACAAATCTGCCTTGATCTTATTGAATAGCGGAGCAGGGTCAAGGAGCTAATCACCTACTCCTGTTCCTCTGCTCATATAATATCCCTAAGGGCAAATAGTAACAAAGAAATTCCCTTATCTCAATCAATCGGACTTTCTTGACATTAAGCTCTAATTATTGTCTTCAAAGTTTGAGTTAAAAATCATACAACACCAGGTTGTAGTCCAAAAGGTTTATTTAGAAGTACAAGCTTTCAGAGTACTGCTCCTTTGTCAGATTGGTACTGGGGCAGGATCATGGGACGTAGAATTTACAGTAAAACATCAAATGTCATACAACTGATGAAAGGTATTGAACAAACCTAGATTGCTGTTAAGTCTTTAATTACTTGGAATGAGGTTGCAGGTTTAGATTCATTAATTTGTAAATCCCAGAACGTCTTTCAAGTCACATTCCTGAGATAACAATGTTTTATAAAAAAAAGTGACATCTCAGCTCTGACAATGCATTAAAGGTATGAGGTTAGAGTCTGTGAATCCAACCCTTGAGTCAGACCGGTTCTATTTCTGAATTGAAAAGTGTGGTGCGAGAAAAGCACAGCCAGTCAGGCAGCACCTGAGGAGCAGGAGAGATGATGTTTTGAGCATAAGCCCTTCACCAGGGTGAAGAGCGTATGCTCGAAAAGTCATCTCTCCTGCTCCTCGGATACTGCCTGACTGGCTGTGCTTTTTCAGCACCACACTTTTCGATTCTGACTTCCAGCCTCTGCAGTTCTCATTTTCTCTTGGTTCCATTTCCAAAGTAGGAATTGATAAAATTGTGTGTGTGTGTGTGTGTGTGTGTGTGTGTGTGTGAGTGTGAGTGTGAGAGAGAGAGAGAGAGAGTTTGATGTGCACGCAAGTGTGACAGAGAATACGTCTATGAGAGGATGTGCATGTGAATGCGGGGGTGGGTGTGTGCATACGTCTCAGACTCACGCATCCCCCACACTCTCTCACAGGCATATACTCCATCACACATGTGCGTGCACACATACACTCATGTACACACACGCGCGTGCACACACACACTCTCCCTCACGCACAAGCATGCGCGCACACACACACACACACACACACACACACATATATATATAAGTCTATGGGGTGAATTTGCAAATTTATATTTGCAGGAATGAAAATCAAATAGAATAAAACATATTACCTTTAACAAGGAGTTCTAAATGCACAACGAAAGTATTATTCAATTAATCCAAAATCATTCCTTCATAAATTGAAAAGAAAATCAGCTTTTGCAGAGGGCCCAAAACATATCCTTTCTATAGTACCCTAAAGTACCCCTTATACAGTACTCACTATCTCTAACATCTCGCTAAGTTTAAATCACGTGACTTTAACTTATGGACTGGAGTCGCAGATAGTGTCTTCCTGGAGCTATAATGCAACACTAAACCTTAACCCATTCAGCTTTATGTAACTCCTGTAGGGTTTTTACCCTAATACGTCTAGCCTCAGACTAACATTAACTCTTTTCTCCAAGGTAATCTAGTTTCCCAATATTGAATCTTTCTCAGGAGTGGTGGTCTATGCAACTATCTTCATCCATGAATTCAAAGGACTACTCAAAGTAATACTAAAAAGAAAACATTTCTCTTTCTCAGCTGTGACCTTTAGTTTAACAACCCTCTCCTAACCTTCCAAACTGGATGTTAGGTTTGGTTGGTCATAAAATTCTACCAAAACATTCAAAAATCCATTAATTCCAACGGTGCATCAGGACCGTTAAAAGAAGCAAACACCCCGTGTCTGCGTGGGTTTCCTCCGGGTGCTCCGGTTTCCTCCCACAGTCCAAAGATGTGCGGGTCAGGTGAATTGACCATGCTAAATTGCCCGTAGTGCTAGGTAAGGGTATGGGTGGGTTGCGCTTCGGCAGGTCGGTGTGGACTTGTTGGGCCGAAGGGCCTGTTTCCACACTGTAAGTAATCTAATCTAATCTAATCTAAGTAATCTAATCTAATGTTCACAGACACACTTAAAGGTTAATTATTAACTTCAGACATAGAAAAATCCATGTCTCTCACTGACCCAGAATCCAAGATCCAAAACTTGTAACAAGAAATATATACCAGTAAGTTGTGCACCCTCAGAAAGGAGAGTTCACATCCAGAGTGAGACGTAGTCCAAGTGAACATATAGTTCGGGGACATTGGGAATAGAAGAAGTCAATCTTCCTTGTCTTTCTATATTTTAAATTTCAGCAGTCTAGTTAAAAGATTAATAAAGTAGCTGACTCAGCAGACTGAGGGACATTTACCATTTAATCACCTGAAAGCAGATACCAAGTCGTGGGCATCATAGATGTGACTGCAAGGGGACCAGGAGCTGGGAAAGAAATGGATACACATCCTATTGAAAGAGAAGGTGGGGTTACCTCGTTAGTAAAAAAAAAAATCAAATGAAATGAAATGAATATCAAGAAATGATATGGGCTTAGGAGACATCGAATCTATGTGAGAAAAGTTAAGAAACTGGATAGCAAAAAACCTTGTGATAGGAGTTCAGTACAGACCTCCTTGCAGTAAGTAGGAAGAGGGGCAAGAAATAAGATAGAAAGAGTATGTAGGAAGGCTCTATAATCATAGGGGACTTTAATATGTGGTTGTCTGGGAAGATCTGTTTGATAGTGAACCCCAAGAAAAGAAATTCGTGGAATGTATACGATATGATTTCTTGGAACAGCAAGTGGTACAGCCCACCATGGAACAGGCAATTCTGGATTTGGTGACCTGTACTGAGGCAGGCTTTTTCAGGATGGCATTCAGTGGCTAGTGGAGTTCAACATGGGTCAGTGTCATGACCACAACTATTCACTACACATTAACAATCTGGATGAAGACATTGTTGCCAAGTGTGCAGGTGACACAAAGATAGGTGGAGAGCAAGGTACTGTTAAGGAGGTGGGGAGGCTGCAGATGGGCTTGGACAGATTAGGCCAGTGGGCAAAGAAATGGCAAATGGATTACAATGTGGGCAAGTGTGAGATTATGCATTTGGTAGGAAGAATAGATGCATAGACTATTTTCTAAATGGGGAAAGGCTTTGGAAATCTGAAGCACAAAGGGACTTAGGAGTCCTAGTTGAGAATTATCTTAAAATTAACAAGCAGGTGCAGGCAGCAGTTAGGAAGGCAAATACAATGTTAGCATTCATTGAGGGCTAGAATACAACAGCAGGGATGTACTGCTGAAACTGTATGAGCCTCTGGTCAATTCAGACTGCATTTGGAATATTGTGAGCAGTATTGGCCTCGGAGAGGGTCCAGTGGAAGTTTACAAGAATGGTCCTGGGGATGAAGGGTTTGTTAAAGGACAAGTGAAGGACTCTAGGTTTGTATTCATTAGAGTTTAGAAGGATGAAGGGGGATCTAACTGAAACTTACAGAATACTGAAAGGCCTGGATAGAGTGGACATAGTGAAGATGTTTCCACTAGTAGGACGAGAACCCAAATGGACAGCCTCCGAGTGAAGGGCTGATCCTCTCGAACTGAGTGAACAAATTTCTTCAGCCAGAGAATGTATCTGTGAAACCCATTACCACAGAAGGCTGTAGAGGCCAAGTCACTGAATGTCTTTAAGACAAAGATAGGTAGGTTCTTGAGGGATCAAAGATTATGGGGAGAAGTCAGGAGAATAAGATTGAGAAATATATTAGTCATGATTGAATGTCAGTGCAGACTCAATGGCCTAATTTTGCATCTAACCTTATGGTCTTGTGTAAATCACAATCTGCATCATGAGCTAACTTGTCTGCAATTCCCTATTTTCTCTCTCCCTCCCCCTCTTGAATACTGGTTTTACATTTGTTAACTTCTAATCAGCAGGAACCATTCTGAAATCTAGGCAGCTTCGGAAAATCAATATTGCATCTATTATCTCCAACAATGTATTTTAGAATACCAGAATTCAGACCTTTAGGTCTTAAACTTGCATTGGCTTTAAGTATCTCCAAATCTTTTTCACTGGTATTAATTAACTCAAGTTCCTCAATCTTCTTAGTTGTACTACTTGGTTGTACTCTAATAATGACATGCACATTGTATACATCAACTGTGAAAATGAACAAGACATTTGTGCAACATCTCTGGCATCTTCTGTCCATACCTCCATGGGACGAATGTTTACTTTAGCTACTAATTATTACATACTTGTAAACAACACTAATAATCAAGCTTTATATTCCTAATTACCATACATACTCGATTAATATTCGATCTCATGTAAAACCTGACCCCCTATTTTGGGCCAAATAACCTGGAATTTTCTATATATCTTGTGTAGAAGTCGACTCTAGTTCTTCACAGTTAACAAACAACGTTGATGAGTCAGCGTGCTGGCTGTCACGTCTCACTCCAGCTTTCCAGTCTGCCGATTGTTCCGCTTCGCTCCCAGTCTTCTCCTTCACTGGCTGTTGTGTTTTCAGAATTGCCAAATTTTGTTTTTTTTAATTCGTTTAGAGATCAATTGGTCTTCTGCTAATGATAGGGTATGGATTTTGACGGGCATGAATTTCAGCCCCTTGAAAGTAGTATCAATGTAATAGTTGACCCCATAAATTTAATCTTAACAAGTAGTCAAAAAAAATTTGACTATAACTCGAGAATATACAGTAGTTGACTCATTTACCTTTTTCTTCTTTGGTTGCCTTTTGTTGGTTTCTAAAAAAATTCCAATCCTCAGAAATACTACAATGCTTTGCAACATTATAAACACTAAGTCACAAGTGAATCCTTCTTGTCAAGTGTTTGTTTTCACAGTGTAATTTCTAAAAGAACATGCTTCAGTGCTTACCTGTAAAATATTGCTGCTGAAGAGGAGCAATTTCTAAAGACTCCTCCTCTTAAGTAAATAGTTTCACAGACAGACACTTAGAGTCATAGAGATGTACAGCATGGAAACAGACGCCAGGGAAAAGACCTTTTCTATTTATCCTATTTATACCCCTCATAATCTTGTAAACCTCTATAAGGTCACCCCTCAGCCTCCAACACTCCAGGGAAAAAAAGCCCCAGCCTGTTCAGATCCTCCAATGCTGGCAACATCCTCGTAAATCTTTTCTGAACCATTTCAAGTTTCACAACATCTTTCCAATAGGAAGGAGATCAGAATTGCACGCAATATCCCAACAGTGGCCTAACCAATGTCCTGTACAGCAGCAGCATGACCTCCCAACTGCTGTACTCAATACTCTGACCAATTAAGGAAAGCATACCAAACGCTTTCTTCACTATCCTATCTACCTGCGACTCCACTTTCGAGGAGCTATGAACCTGCACTCCAAGGTCTCTTTATTCAGCAACACTCCCTAGGACCTTACCAATAAGTGTACAAGTCCTGCTAAGATGTGCTTTCCCAAAATGCAGCACCTCACATTTATCTGAAGTAAACTCCATCTGCCACGTCTCAGCCCGTTGTAATCTGAGTTAATCCTCTTCGCTGTCCACTACACCTCCAATTTTGGTGTCATCTGCAAACTTACTAACTGTACCTCTTATGCTCGCATCCAAATCATTTATGTAAATGACAAAAAGTAGAGGGCCCAGCACTGATCCTTGTGGCACTCCACTGGTCACAGGCCTCCAGTCTGGAAAACAACCCTTCACCACCACTCTCTGTCTTTTACCTTTGAGCCAGTTCTGTATCCAAGTGGCTAGTTCTCCCTGTATTCCATGAGATCTAACCTTGCTAATCAGTCTCCCATGGGAAACCTTGTCGGACGCCTTACTGAAGTCCATATAGATCACATCTACTGCTCTGCCCTCATCAATCTTCTTTGTTACTTCTTCAAAAAACTTAATCAAGTTTGTGAAACATGATTTCCCACACACAAAACCATGTTGACTTATTCTGCACTTGCATAAATATTCTCTCTAAATTGAATTACTAATGAGTATTCACTTGGTACACAATGCATTGCAGGATGTGATTAAATAAAAGTTTGTTTATTGCAAATTGTTGTCATTGAAAACACAGAATTCTTCAAGACTACTTTTAGAAGGCTTAAAGGAGGTCAGGTTTATTTACATGGTAGCTCTCCTTCAGCCATTCTCAGGATACTTTTGGGCAAGTGATAGCTGTAAAGAATTTATGGAAACAAAAATGATGAATGGGATTAAAAAAAGCTCTTCCCAATACATTATATCAAGTATCTAAGGTTTTACTGGGAGGGTGTATGCCCTACTACGCAACACTGAAGTTTATTAGTGTATTGAACATGTGCCACCACCTGGAGAAGTCAACATATATCAGCTGCTGGCATCTGTGGGCATGAAGTACTTCTGGTGGCTATTCCGAAACATTAATGCCAGGTATCCAATGATTATTCAGAGGAGCAAGCAGTGTGCTGGAGTTGCAAATTAACTCCTCCAACTTTCATATTGAGAATTTTGATTAGATTAGATTTCCTACAGTGTGGAAACAGGCCCTTCGGCCCAACCAGTCCACACCGACCCTCTGAAGAGTAACCCACGCAGACCCATTTCCCTCTGACTAATGCACCTAACACAATGGGCAATTTAACATGACCAATTCACTTGACCTGCACATCTTTGTGACTGTGGGAGGAAACCGGAGCACCCAGAGGAAACTCTAAACAGACAGTCGCCCGAGGCTGGAATCAAACCTGGGACCCTGGTGCTGTGAGGCTGCAGTGCTAACCACTGAGCCACCGTGCTACCCGATGTCTTGTTTCTATCCAGTGCAATGTAGAATAGGAAAATGAATATTAATGATACAAGATTAAGTAATAAGGGTGACAATGAATGATAATAGATTCTCATCACCCAGCAATGAGAATTTTGCCTCCAAGTACAGAACTTGGAAAACGCAACTTGCTGGTCTCGATATTGAGAAAGGCCTCACTCAACTTCTCTCACAATTCTTCCAAATTTCATGCCTTAGTCCAGGTTGCTCAAGGTCTGGAAAGATTCCACCCAATATATCTGAAGTACTATCTGTATTGGAATGTAATCATTTCACTCGCACACAATTCAAATGGATAGCAAATCATGGATGAAAATAAATTTGAGTTTGAAAGGAAATTGTATTAAATATTTCCTCCAGATAGCTATTATTTTCCAACCTTCTAAAGCTCTGCTGTTAAATCAATTTCAGTCATGGCTAATCCATCCAGAAAGGATGCCTTCTGTTTTAGACTTCTCAACTGATCTCTTTCTGAATTTCATTTCTATCAATAGTACTCAATAGCATTATTTTCATAAGGTCAATAATTATATTCAACATCGACATATCAACGACTTCACTGTATTTAAGACTTTAAAGACCTCATTGTAGAAATACAACAGTAATAACAGTTATGTTTCCTAAATAACAGTATATCCAAAAATGCTCCAACATACATTTGACATATTGATAATATCTGAATACCCAGAGGAGGCTAATGAATTCATTTACAAACAAACATACTAAACCATGCACAGAAGACAAGAAAGAACTTGAAGTAATAATAAACCAAAACTCAATCACTTACATCAATTCAATTTCAGTGCCTACATATCAGGCCTTGGAGGCTGAAAAATTTTCAGCCCTGTTTAATGTCCTAATAAAAATGTATCTTTATTACATATCTGTTTAATTTATATTTTAATTTCATTTCCTGAAATTTAAGAAAGCCCAATATTCTTTTTCTCACTAGTATATAGTATTACCTCAAAATCATTTTTATTACGATTTTCACATCAATTAATGGTCAACTTTCAAAAGTTAAATACATGAAAAATGAAACAGCTGTTATTTGAATGAAGCCAAATATCAAATTACAGATAATCAACACAACATCTAAAAGTGCTTAAGGCTGTGTGCACCTGCCTCTACATGTCTAAACCAATTCCTAAAACTATCCTGGTTGACTTGCCCTTGGTCACAGAAACTCTTGACAGGGAAAATCCTAAAAGACCAGTGGCTACAACAACCATCATCTCTCCTGAATGTCTGGCTGGAATTTTTAGACAATGCTCCCTAGTTATAGAATCCCCAAACAGGGGAAATAATTTATCTACACTGTTTTTTCCTGTTAATATCTTGAAGACTTGGATCAGACATCCCTAGATCATTTCAATTCGAGAGAAACACAGAACATTACAGCACAGTACAGGCCCTTTGGCCATCCTAGCCAATCTGAAGCCCATCTAACCTACAATATTCCATTATCATCCATAGGTTTATCCACTGACCATTTAAATGCCCTTAAAATTAGCAAGTATACTACTGTTGCAGGCAGGGCGTTCCACACCCTTTCTACTCTGAGTAAAGAACGTACATCTGTCCTATATTTATCACCCCTCAATTTAAAGCTTTGTCCCCTGCAATAGCCTACCGTGTGGAACCTTATCAAACATTTTACTGAAATCCATATACGTCACATCAACCACTCTACCCTCACCCACCTGTTTGGTTACCTTCTCAAAGAACTGAATAAGGTTTGTGAGGCATGACCTATCCATCATAAACCTTGTTGACTACTGCTATTCAAATTATTCCTTTCTAAATTATTATAAATCGTATTTCTTATAATCCTTTCCAAAATTTTACCCACAACTGAAGTAAGACTCAGTGGTCTATAATTACCAGGGTTGCCTCTACTCCCCTTCTTGAACAAGGGGACAACATTTGCTATCCTCCGGTCTTCTGGCAATATTCCTGTAGATAATGATGACAGAAAGATCAAAGCCAAAGACTCTACAACCTTCTCCCTAGCTTCCCAGAGAATCCTGGGATAAATCCCACCTGGCCCAGGCGACCTATCTATTTTGATACTTACCAGAATTGCTAACACCTCACCCTTATGAACCTCAATCCCATCTAATCTAATAGTTTGTATCTCAGTATTCTCCTCGAAAACACTGTCTTTTTCCTGTGGGAATACAGACGAAAAATGTTCAGTTAGTGCCTCCTCGGACTCCATGCACAACTTCCCAATACTGTCCTTGACTGCCCTAATCTTACTCTACTCTAGTCATTCTTTTATTCTTGACATATCTACAGAAAGCTTTCGGGTTTTCCCTGATCTGACCAGCCAAAGACTTCTCATGTCCCCTCCTGGCTCTTCTTAGCTCTCTCTTTACGTCCTTCCTGGCTAACTCTTAAGCACCCTGAGCCTTCATGTCTCATCTTCCTCTTCACAAGAGATTCAACTTCTTTAGTAAACCACTACCCCCCCCCCACCCCCACCTGACACATATATACTTATCAAGTAGTAGCTGTTCCTTGAGCAAGCTCCACATTTCAATTGTGCCCATTCCCTGCAGTTTCCTTCCCCATCCTATGCATCCTAAATCTTGCTTAATTGCATCGTAATTTCCTTTCCCCCAGCCATAACTCTTGCCCTGCAGTATATAACTATCCCTTTTCCATCACTAAAGTAAACGTAACTGAATTGTGGTCACTATCACCAAAGTGCTCACCTACCTCCAAATCTAACACCTGGCCAGGTTCATTACCCAGTACCAAATCCAATGTGGCCTCGCCTCTTGTTGGCCTGTCTACACACCGTGTCAGAAAACTATAGCACTTCCAGTCAATATTTGGAAAGTCAACTACCCTGTTACTTTCGCTCCTATTCAGAATCATCTTTGCAATCCTTTTCTCTACATCTCTGGAACTTTTCAGAGGCCTAGATAAAAATCCCAATAAGGTGACCTCTCCTTTCCCGTTTCTAACCTCAGTCCATATTACCTCAGTAGAGGAGTCCTCATCAAACGTCCTTTCTGTCACTTTCCCTGTTTTACTGAAACATCTAAACCTCAGAACCTGCAACAACCATTCCTGTCCCTGCTTTTTCCACGTTCCAGAAAGGGCCACAACATCGAAGTCCCAGGTACAACCCATGCTGCGAGTTCACCTACCTTATTCCGAATGCTCCTGGCATTGAGGTAGACAAACTTCAAACCATCTTCCTGCCTGCTGGTACACTTTTGCGACCTTGAAATCTTATTTATGACCTCACTACTCTTAACCTCTCGTACACTGGAGCTTTAATTCAGATTCCAATCCCCTGCTGAGTTAGTTTAAACCTTCCCGAAGAACATTAGCAAATTTTCCCTCCAGGATATTGATACCTCTCTGGTTCAGGTGAAGACCATCCCGTTTGTAGAGGTCCCACCTATCCCAGAATGAGCCTCAATTATCCAGATATCTGAATCCCTCCCTCCTGCACCATCCCTGTAGCCACATGTTCAACTGCTCTCTCTCCCTATTCCTCACCTCACTATCACGTGGGACAGGTAACAAACCAGAGAAAACAACTCTGTTTGTTCTAGCTCTAAGCTTCCATCAGAATTCCTTGAATTTCTGCCTTACATCCCTGTCCCTTTTCCTACCTATGTCATTGGTGCCTATATGGATTACGACTTGGGGCTGCTGCCCCTTCCCCTTAAAGATCCCGAAAATATGATCAGAGACATCAGGGACCCTGGCACCTGGGAGGCAACACACCAGCAATGAGTCCCTCTCATTCCCACAGAATCTCCTGTCTGTCCCCCTAACTATGGAGTCCCCAGTGACTAATGCTCTACTCCACCCACCCTCTGTCCCTTCCGAGCAACAGGGATAGACTCTGTGCCAGAGACTTGTACCCCATGGCTTACCCTGGTAAAGTGTCTCCCTCAACAGTATCCAAAATGGTAGACTTGTTATTGAGGGGAACAGCCACAGGAGATCCCTGCACTGTCTGCCTGTTCCCTTTCCGTCCCCTGATTGTAACCTATATACCTTTTTCCTGTACCGGAGTGTGTGACTACCTCCCGGTAACTCCTCCCAATTACTCTCTCAGCCTCCTGAATGATCTGAAGTTCATCCAGCTTCAGCTCCAGTTCCCTAACGCAGTTTCCAATGAGCTGGAGTTGCGTGCACTTCCCGCAGATGAAGTCAGGCATATTCTCTCCTCATAACCTACCCCTGAAGTCCAGGTATCATTCTTGTGAAACTACATTGTTCTCCTTCCAAGGCCAATATATCCTTCCTAAGGTGCAGTGCCCAGACCTGCTCACAGTACTCCTAGTGTAGTCTAACCAGAATTTTGTATAACTGCATGATAACTTCTGTATCCTTATGCTCCAGTTCTCTGGATATAAAGGCCAGCATTCCATTAGATTTCTTAATTATTTTCTACATATGCAAGGATTGCGCTCGGATAGTCAAATATATTTTTAGTAACAAAGATACTTACAAAAATTACAAAGATTACATCAGTATTAAAAACATATTAAATAAAGATCAAACACTATCATTTCAGCAATGTTTGCTGACACTGACAATCACTGACGTCAAGTGTAAATGCATCACTGTGCATTCGCAGAGAAGTGCATACTTTTCTGAACTGAACTTCAGTGGTGGGGAGAGGGACACCGGATGTGGGATGACGGGGCATCTACGGAGTGAGACGAGGAATGGGCCTAGAAGCTGGGGGCTATTGGGGGTGACAAAGAGAGCCCAGGACATGGTAGGGGATATCGCAGTTGGGGCCAGAACCCTTTCCTGGATCCTGATCCTTCCCCACTTCCCCCACCCTATCCCCAGCCATCAGCCTCCCAGGCCCTCCCTTATTCCCCCTCGTGTCCCCTGAAATCTGTGCACATGCAATTTAAAATAGCATGCATTCAATGTCAGAAAATACAGCTATGATTAAATAAAGACTCTAAGTTAAAACACTTCGCACCATACTTCACAAGAAATTTTACCTATAAATCATAATCACATATTTTGTCTACTTTACAGTTCGACATAAACATAAAAAAAAGCAAGAACTGGGCTTTCAGCCTCTTGAGCCTGGTCCAGCATTCGAAGCAATTGTAGGTGAGCTTCTACTTCTTAGTTCTACTTGCCCACCCACTTCCTGTGATTCTCGGTGATCTAATATGTCTCAAGTATATTTTATCATGGAGAAACTGCAGCCTTCAGGGGCTGAGAGCCCAAAGGACTCTCATTCCTTAGAGTTACAAAAATAAAGTGTAATCTCAGTTCTTTACTGGCAGCATATGAGTACAAGTCTCAGGATAAGGAGCTGATCATTTAGGACTAACGTGAATAAATGTCTTCATTCAAAGGGCTTTGAATCTTCAACATTTCTCTCTGACAGAGGTGGATGCTTAATCATTTAAAATACATAATATTAAGACAGACAGATGTTTGGTCTCTCAGAGAGTTAAGTGATATGGAGAACAGATGGGAAAGTGGAGTTGAGGCCAAAGGTCAGCTGTGATTGTATTAAACGGTGGAGCAAGCATGAAGAACCTTATAGTCCACTCCTGCATCTATTCCTTCTGTTCTTATGTATGTCCAAGACACAATGTTTATCAACATTTAAAAGTTTAATAAGTTTTAAATGGGATGCTATCACACTGGCCACCTCATATCCATCCCGACTTTAGTTCAAATAATAAGAGTTAAATATGAGTTAGGCCATCCAATGTGATGATAACATGATATTGCCCATTTTTCACTACCATTCAAAATGTATTTGAACATGTATATTTCTCTTGTAACTAAAGACTTTAAATAACACATTCTTTGAGGATGCACTTAAATTGATAAAATATCCATTTCAAAATGGTCCTTTTAAAAGCATTTTGATGTTTTTAAATGGCAAATTGATTTCAAAATTCAACATGTAACCCCAAAAATGTATGCAAACACTGTCTTCCAGCATTTACTTCTTCACCAAAAAAGTATAAAAACAGACCCAATGAAGAAAACTTTGTCATAAGTAACAAATCATATTTTGCTGACTTTTTGATTTATAGCTCTCAAAATGTATCAACAGTTAAAACCTTTAGCCATTGCTGTGGTGTAATGTGGTATTATTATATTCACTTTCTGAATATTTGTTTTCAAGAAACAGCAGTGCAGCTTATTGAGAATTAGTAATTATACTGACAGGTTTTATATATCATGAAAAACAGAAAAGCTGAAGCCCTTTTCTCTAGAAAAAGCTTCGAGATTGCGAAAGTGTGGTATGATAGGCAAGAGAAAAAGTGTGCATTTGTCAGGGATATTAGAACTATGGGACATAAATCATTAAATCAAATAAGAAAAACAGGAGAAACTTTTTTTAATCAGCAAGTAGAATGCTGAATCGGATCCCCAGAAAAGTTCTTGAGGCACTCCTTTTTCGATCCTAGCAAACCCCACCATAATTTTTAAAAAAGATCCGGTGTAAACAACTTCAGGATGATATGAATTTCCTGATATTAATACTCTTTCAGCTTTGGTAACATTTTGCCAATGAACTTTTACATGAAGAATAGAAGGCATTGGATGTAGCTTTACTCGCTGAACTGAAAGGTTCATTTCCAGATGTTTCGTTACTCTCTCGCCTGAGGCCCACTGAAGATGTTACCTAGTAGGGTAACAAAACGTCTGGAAATAAACCTACCAGCTCAGCAAGCACACCTACATCCAAAACCTCAACCTGAGCTACAAATCTTCTCAAAACTCGCTAAAATCAAAGGCAATATAAAACAACATAGAACAGTACAGCACAGAACAGGCCCTTCAGCCCTCGATGTTGTGCCAACCTTTTATCCAACTCTAAGATCAAACCAACCTATATACCCTTCATTTTACTATCATCCATGTGCCTATCCAAAAGTCACTTAAATGTCTCTAATGTATCTGACTCCACTACCACTGCTGCCAGTGCATTCCATGTACTCACCATTCTCTGTGTAAAGAACCTACCTCTGACATCTCCCCTAAACCTTCTTCCAATCACCTTAAAATTATGCCCACTCATGATAGCCATTTCCACCCTTCGAAAGTCTCTGGCTATCCATTCTAAGCCTCTCATCATCTTGTCCACCTCAATCAAGTCACCTTTCATGCTTCTTGCTCTAATGAGAAAAGCCCCCTCAATCTTTCTTCATAAGACATGCCCTCCAGTCCAGGCAGCACCTGGGAAATCTCCTCTGCTCCTTCTCTAAAGCTTCCACATCCTTTCTATAATGAGGTGACCAGAACTGAACACAATGTTCCAAGTGTGGTCTAACCAGGGTTTTATAGAACTGCCACATAACCTCGTGGCTTTTAAACTCAATCCCCTTGCTAATGAAAGCCAACACATTGTCCGCCTTCTTAACAACCCTATCAACTTGGGTGGCAACTTTAAGGGATCTATGCATGTGGACCCCAAGCTCCCTCTGTTCCTCCACACTGCCAAGAATCCTGCCTTTAACCCTGTATTCTGCATTCAAATTTAACCTTCCAAAGTGAATCACTTCACACTTTTCCGGTTGAATTCTAATTCTCAGCCCAGTTCTGCATTCTGTCAATGTCCCAGTGCAACCTATAACAGCCATAACTATCCATAACTCCACCAACCTTCGTGTCATCGGCAAACTTACTAACCCACCTTTCCTTTTCCGCATCAGAGTCATTTATAAAAATCACAAAGAGCAGAGGTCCCAGCTCAGATCCCTATGGAATACCACTGGTCACTAAGATCCAGGCCAAATACCTTCCATCAACTCCCACCCTCTGTCTTCTATGGGCCAGCCAATTCTGTATCCAGACAGCCAAATCTCTGTATCCCTCTTTAATTTCTGAATGAGCCTACCATGGGGGACATTATCAAATGCCTTGGTAAAATCCATATACCTCACATCCACTGCTCTACCTTCATCAATGTATTTTGTCACATCCTCATAGAATTCAGGCTGTGAGGTATGACCTGCCTCTCACAGAGCCTTGCTGACTATCTCTAATCAAGCTTTGCTTTTCCAAATAGTAATAATTCTGAGAGGCAGAATTTGTCTCCAATACTTGGCATACCATTGATGTAAGACTGAGTGCTCTGTAATTCCCAGGGTTCTCCTTCTTTCTTTTCTTGAACAAGGAAATAACATTTGCCACCCTCCAATCATTTGGTACTATTCCAATGGACAGTGACGATGCAAACATCATCACCAAAAGGGGCAGCAATCTCTTCCCTCGCTTCCCATATTAACCTTGGGTATATCCCATCTGACCCAGGTGACTTATTTTTCAAACTTTCCAGCACATCCTCCTTAACATCAACCTGTTTCATGCTGTCTTCACAAATGATCCAAGGTTCCTCTCACTAGTGAATACTGAAGCAAAGTACTCATTAAGGATCTCTCCTACCTCCTGTGACTCCATGATCCCTAATCAGCCCTATCCTCACTCTGGCCATCCTCTTGTTCCTCACAAGTGTAGAACACCTGGGGTTTTTCTTAATCCTATCCACTAAGGATTTTTTTTATGCCCCTTCTAGCTCTAAGTCAATTCTTTAGTTCCTTCCTGGCGACCTTGTATCCCTCTAGAGCCCTGTCTGATCCTTGTTTCTTCAACCTTAAGCAAACTTCCTTCTTCCTCTTGACTAGATGTTCCACATCTCTTGTCATCCAAGGTTCCTTCACCCTACCATCCTTTCCTCGCCTCTGTGGGACAAAACTATTCAGCACTTGCAGCAAGTGCTCCCTAAGCAAACTCAACATTTCTGTCGTGCATTTCCCCGAGAATATCTGTTCCCAATTCCTGCCTAATAGTGTTGTAATATGAGACAACATTTTCTGTAATGATTAGTTATGTTCTAGAATGGATATCTGAAAGGATAGAGGAGGCAAATTCAAGTAATCCCTTTCAGAAAGGAATGGATAAGCATCTAAAAGTAAAAATAATTGCTGAACTACAGAGAATGAACCAGAAAATGGGACTGGTTGCTCCTGCAGTGTATTAAATGGTTATCCTGACAAAGGATTTCAGCCTGGAACATTGACTTTCCTGCTCCTCTGATGCTGTCTGACCTGCTTTTCCAGCTTTCCATCTTTCATCTCTCGCCTGCAGCATCTGCAGTCCTTACTACCTACAGTGTTGAAACCATTCTACAATTTCCCAGTGCCTTTTTTAAATTCATTCACAGGATGAGGCATTGATGGCCAGGCAGCAATTATTGCCCATCCCTAATTGCCCAGAGGGCAGTTAATAGTCAACCACATTACTGTGGGTCTAAAGTTACGTATAGGCCAGACCAGATAAGGATGGCAGTTGCCTTCCCTAAAGGGCATTAGTGAACCAGCTGGGTTTTCCTGACAATTGACAATGGATCCACGGTCATCATTAGACTTTCAATTCCAGATTTCTTTTGTTGAATTCAAATTCCACCATCTGCTATGACAGGATTTGAACCCATGTCCCCATATCATTACCTTAGTCTCTGAGTTAACAGTCCAGCAATAATGCCACTAGGCCATTGCCTCTCCAAATAAATGATTCTGCCTATAAATGCTTCTTGTAATCTGTGATCACTAAAATTCCATACGTATTTAACATAATTTGCCTGCTTTTGAATTGACTTATTTTACAAATGAACTCAGTGCATTATATGCATTTTTATGCTTTTGTTAATCTACATTAGTACTTCGAAGAGTTTGATTTTCTCTTCCATGTAATCTCTTATTTTCTAAGATTTAGGTGGTTTCCTTGTTCTTCCTATCTAAATGCACCAGAGAGAAGAACTTCTTTCTTCCTACATTCACCATCACATCCTGAGCATGGCATGGTCTGTGAACTTTCTAAATTGCATCAATGGATCAGCAGATGACAGCCCGAGACATTTGCTAGAAGATATTTCTAGGCTTCTCTGCACAGCTTGAAGCACAATCGTGAAAAGAACTACGGCAGAAATGAGCTTACAGAAGCTACTCATGTATTAATTCAATTTTGAATTTTATTCTGGTCATTCACAATAAAATAATTTACCACTGAACTGATTTATGTTATAGCATGTGGTTTATGACTGTCAAGATGATAAGAGTTCTTAATTTTTATACATTTAACTCCTCCATGCCTGCTGCTGAGGATATGCAAATTAATTGTATTTTCCAATACTAGGCTTATAAGGGTGATCACGGAGACCTACTATACACAAGAGACTGCATCATTTCATCATTTCTTGCCATAGTAAGCAGGTGGAGCAAACATGAGAGTCACAGAGTCATACTGCACGCAAACAGACCCTTCAGTCCAAACAGTCCATACCAAACAAAATCCCAAACTAAACTAGTCTCACCTGCCTGCTTCTGGCTCACATCCCTCCAAACCTTTCCTATTCATGCATGTATCCAAATATCTTGTAAACGTTATACCTACATCCACTACTTTCTCAGAAAGTTCACTCCACACATGAACCACCCTCCATGTAAAACATTTGCCCATCTTTTTTAAATCTCTCTCCTCTCACCTTAAAAATACGCCTTTGAAATTCTCCATCCTAGGGAAGACAACTACCATTATCTCCATCTATGTCTCTCATTATTTTATAAATGTCTGTCAGATCATCTCTCAACCTCCCAGGTTCCAGTTAAAAAAGTTCCAACCTATCCAGCCTTTCTTTATAACTCAAGCCTTCCATACTTGGCAACATCCTGGTAAATCCCTTCCAAATCTCCAGCTTGATAATATCCTTCCAATAATGGGGTGACCAGAAATGCTTGCAAGAACATCAGGTTTCCTCATGGTGCAGGATACCAGTGACTAGACACGCAAGTGCCAAGTTGCTACTGGATTTCTCCAAGCTCTTGGCCACTAAGTGCAGGCTTTCCAGCAGGTATTCCGGTACAGCCATCGACTTTGTCTGAAAATTAACTAACCAAAATCGACGGGTACGTCGGGTTCGAAGAGATCAACTGTGTTCGGGGATTCTCTAGTCCTAGGTACAGACAGACAATTCTGTGGCCAGCAGCGAAAAATCAGAATGGTGTGTTGCTTCCCTGGTGCCAGGATCAAGGATGTCTCAGAGAGGGTGCAAAATGTTCTCACGGGGGAGAGGAGCCAGCAAGAGGTCATGTGTGCAACACAGGAAGGGAAAAGGTTGAGGTTCTGAAGGGAGATTACAGAAAGCTAGGCAGTAATTTATAAAGGAGGTCCTCAAGAGTAGTAATATCTGGATTACTCCCAGTGCTGCGAGCTAGTGAGGGCAGAAATAGGTGGATAGAGCAGATGAATGCACGGCTGAGGAGCTGGTGTATGGGATTCAGATTTTTGGATCATTGGAATCTCGTCTGGGGTAAAAGTGACCTGTACAAGAAGGATGGATTGCACCTAAATTGGAAGGAGACTAATAAACTGGCAGGGAGATTTGCTAGAGCTACTCGGGAAGATTTAAACTAGTAAAATGTGTGTGTGTGTGTGGGGGGGGGGGGGGGGGGGGGGGGGGGGGGGGGAGGACCCAGGGAGATAGTGAGGAAAGAGATCAATCTGAGACTGGGTACAGTTAAGAACAGAAGCGAGTCCAACAGTCATGGCAGGCAGGGACAAAATAGGTCTAATAAATTAAACTGCATGTACTTCAATGCAAGGGGTCTAACAGGGAAGGCAGATGAACTCAGGGCATGGTTAGGAACATGGGACTGGGATATCATAGCAATCACAGAAACAAGGCTCAGGGATGGGCAGGACTGGCAACTTAATGTTCCAGGATACAAATGCTACAGGAATGATAGAAAGGTAGGCAAGGGAGGAGGGGGGGTGGCATTTTTGATAAGGGATAACATTACAGCTGTGCTGAGGGAGAATATTCCTAGAAGTACATTCAGGGAAGTTATTTGGGTGGAACTGAGAAATAAGAAAGGGATGATCACCTTACTGGGATTGCATAATAGACCCCCTAACAGTCAGTGGGAAATTGAGGAACAAACTTGTAAGGAGATCTCAGTTATCTGTAAGAATAATAGGGTGGTTATGGTAGGGGATTTTAACTTTCCAAACATTGACTGGGGCTGCCATAGTGTTAAGGGTTTAGATGGAGAGGGATTTGTTAAGTGTATACAAGAACATTTTCTGATTCAGTATGTGGATGTACCTACCAAAGAAGGTGCAAAACTTGACATACTCTTGGGAAATAAGGCAGGGCAGGTGACTGAGTGTCAGTGGGGGAGCACTTTGGGGCCAGTGACCATAATTCTATTAGATTTAAAATAGTGATGGAAAAGAATAGACCAGATCTAAAAGTTGAAGTTCTAAATTAGAGAAAGGCATATTTTGAAGGTATTAGGCAAGAATTTTCAAAAGCTGATTGGGGACAGATGTTCGCAGGTAAAGGGACAGCTGGAAACTGGGAAGCCTTCAGAAATGAGATAACGAGAATCCAGAGAAAGTATATTCCTGTTAGGATGAAAGGAAAGGCTGGTAAGGTGTAGGGAATGCTGGATGACTAAAGAAATTGAGGGTTTGGTTAAGATAAAGAAGGAAGCATATGTAAGGTATAGACAGGATAGATCGAGTGAATCCTTAGAAGAGTATAAAGGCAGTAGGAGAATATTTAGGAGGGAAATCAGGAGGGCAAAAAGGGGACATGAGATAGCTTTGGCAAATAGAACTAAGGAGAATCCAAAGGGCTTTTATAAATATATTAAGGACAAATGGGTAACTAGAGAGATAACAGGGCCCCTCAAAGATCAGCAAGGCGGCCTTTGTGTGGAGCCGCAGAAAATGGGGGAGATACTCAACGAGTATTTTGCATCAGTATTTATTGTGGAAAAGGATATGGAAGATATAGAATAAATGGTGACACCTTGCAAAATGTCCATATTACAAAGGAGGAAGTGCTGGATGTCTTGAAACGCAAAAAAGTGGATAAATCCCTAGGACCTGATCAGGTGTACCCTAGAACTCCGTGGGAGGCTAGAGAAGTGATCGCTGGGCCTCTTGCTGAGATATTTGTATCATTGATAGTCACAGGTGAGGTGCTAGAAGACTGCAGGTTGGCTAACATGGTGCCACTGTTTAAGAAAGGTGGTAAGGACAAGCCAGGGAACTATAGACCTGTAAGCCTGACGTCAGTGGTGGGCAAGTTGTTGAGGGAATCCTGAGGGACAGGATGTACATGTATTTGGAAAGGCAAGGACTGATTAGAGATAGTCAACATGGCTTTGTGCGTAGGAAATTATGTCTCACAAATTTGATTGAGTTTTTTGAAGAAATAACAAAGAGGATTGATGAGGACAGAGCTGTAGATGTGAATTATATGGACTTCAGTAAGGCGTTCGACAAGGTTCCCCATAGGAGACTGGCTAGCAAGGTTAGATCTCATGGAATACACGGAGAACTAGTCATTTGGATACAGAACTGGCTCAAAGGTAGAAGACAGAATGGAAGATATAGAATGTAGGGAAATCGATGGTGACATCTTGAAAAATGACCAGATTGCAGAAGAGGAAGTGCCAGATGTCTTGAAACGCATAAAAGTGGATAAATCCCCAGGACCTGATCAGGTGTACCCTAGAACTTTGTGGTAAACTAGGGAAGTGATTCCTGGGCCTCTCGCTGAGATATTTGTATTATCAATAGTTATAAGTGAGGTGCTGAAAGACTGGAGGTCAGCTAACGTGGTGCCAATATTTAAGAAAAGTGGTAAGGACAAGCCAAAAAACTACAGACCAGTGATCCTGACGTCAGTGGTGGGCAAGTTGCTGGAGGGAATCCTGAGGGACAGGATGCACATGTACTTGTAAAGGCAAGGACTTATTAGGGATAGTCAACATGGCTTTGTGCGTGGGAAATTATGTCTCACAAACTTGAGATTTTTGAAGAATTAACAAAGAGGATTGATGACAGCAGAGCGGTAGATGTGAACGATATGGTCTTCAGTAAGGCGTTCGACAAGGTTCCCCATGGGAGACTGGTTAGCAAGGTTAGATCTCATGGAATACAAAACTAGCCATTTGGATACAGAATTGGCTCAAAGGTAGAAGACAGAGGGTGGTAGTGGAGGGTTGTTTTTCAGACTGGAAGCCTGTGACCAGTGGAGTGCCACAAGGATTGGTGCTGCGTCCTCAACTTTTCGTCATTTACATAAATGATTTGGATGCGAGCGTAAGAGGTACAGTTAGTAAGTTTGCAGATGATACCAAAATTGGAGGTGTAATGGAAAGCGAAGAGGGTTACCTCAAATTACAACAGGATCTGGACCAGATGATCCAATGGGCTGACAAGTGGCAGATGGAGTTTACTTCAGATAAATACGAAGTGCTGCATTTTGGGAAAGCAAATTTTAGCAGGACTTATACACTGAATGGTAAGGTCCGAGGGAATGTTGCTGAACAAAGAGACCTTGGAGAGCAGGTTTACAGCTCCTTGCAAGTAGAGTCGCAGGTAGATAGGATAGTGAAGGCGGCGTTTGGTATGCTTTCTTTTATTGGTCAGAGTTTTGAGTACAGGAGTTGGGAGGTCATTTTGTAGCTGTACAGGACATTGGTTCAGCCACTGTTGGAATATTGTGTGCAATTCTGGTCTCCTTCCTATTGGAAAGATGTTGTGAAACTTGAAAGGGTGTAGAAAAGATTTACAAGGATGTTGCCAGGGTTGGAGGATTTGAGCTACAGGAAGAGGATGAACAGACTGGGGCTTTTTTCCATGAAGCGTCGGAGGCTGAGGGGCGACCTTATAGAGATTTACAAAATTATGAGGGGAATGGATAGGATAAATAGACAAAGTCTTTTCCCTGGGGTCAGGGAGTCCAGAACTAGAGGGCATAAGTTTAGAGTGAGAGCGGAAAGATATAAAAGAGACCTAAGGGGCAACTTTTTCACGCAGAGGCTGGTACGTATATGGAATGAGCTGCCAGAGGATGTGGTGGAGGCTGGTACAATTGCAACATTTAAGAGGCACTTAGATGGGTATATGAATAGGAAGGGTTTGGAAGGATATGGTCCGGGTGCTGGCAGGTGGTATTAGATTGGGTTGGGATATCTGGTCAGCATGGATGGGTTAGACCGAAGGGTCTGTTTCCATGCTGTACATCTCTATGACTAAATCCCTAATTTGACTCCACTGCAGCAGAACAAACTTCAAAGTCTTGTGAACTGGCATGTTTTCCATCCTTTCCCACTAATCTAAATCCTATACACTTTGCATGGCGTCCCAGAACACACATCCCTCCTCTATATTGACTTCTTACACATGTACAGTATTAATCTCTGAACTGCTGTCTGCGAGTGCAAAATTGATTCTCAGTTTCTCTTCATTTTCTCAGTTTCTACCTTTTTCTCCACTAACTGGAAGAATATCTATAAAGAAAGAAATACTTGGTTCTGGTGATGGAGAAAGAAGTATGTGCTTCCACCACCTTCAACTTCTAAAACAGAAGGGATTATAGCATGACAGAAGAAAGATATGAGAGAAAGAAGATTCAATCCAAGTACATATTAGATTATGTCAGAATAGCATTGCCGCTCCCATCGAAAGGTGATGCAGGGCTCCAGCTGTTTCTTCAACAGGTGAGTAGGACCAACATTACCACCATTAAATTTTCATCTCTGACTTTCCAATGACCTCTAACATTTTTCACAATAATCTCATCAGTGTCACCTTGGATCTTTTTCCAGTTTTTGACTAAATAAGCACCAATTCCAATGGGCTTCTGAACATCTTAATACCAAATTTCTTTCCGAGCTTTCTAGATTCTATGCATTGAACTGGAAGTTGACCAAGTTTGAATGATTTTGACATCATGGCAGTGACGTCCTCACGAGAATGCATGCCCAAATCTAACCGAGCCAACCTACCCAATCCATTTGCAAGATAAAGAATGAGTTGCAAAATAATGGTTGTCATTTGAGCATGTTGACAGTGCTGATTATGAGACAGCAACACAGCACCTATATAAATTTCTTTAGTTGTTGGGATATGGAGGTCTTGGCATCATGTGAGCAGTCACTGATCTCTCCCACGAAGGCAAGGATTCTTTCCTCACAGGGAGTGAGGTGATAAACATTGAACATCCCACCATTCACCTTGGCTCTCTGTACCCTATTGTTAGTTGTTCCTCTTGTAATGAGACAAACAGGAGGATTGAGTAAGATGAAAGCGACTGCCACAGCTGTTAGTGATCGTGCAGGGTTAAGATTCAGGGTGGGGATGGATGGGTAAACAAGTAAAGTAAGATTCTGCATGCATTTGTGAGTGGTAGACCACGAGCCTTGGTGGGTGCAATAGCAGAGTTGCTGTGCATGTGAAATTGCAGAGAGAAGACGGTGTCACTTACTCTGGCAGAGGACAGAAGATCGTTAACCTTCTTCTTATACTGCTGGCTTCCTTTGAACTGTGGACACCACACTAACTTTGGTGGCAATTTCAGAACAGGTCGCAAGATCTGGTATAGTGATCTCACCTCATAGTTCCAAGGGATGAGGACCGCCCTATTCTCCATCAACCCTGTCCACCAGGACCTTTAGGTCCCTGTTAGCAAAGTGGTGTGTAACTTCTATTTGCCACATTTCCAGGACAGTTTTTTTCCACACTGCAACTTATGGCAGTTCCTAGCTTACAGATACTGACCTGGTGTACAAGATTTAAATGTGGTGCTGGAGGTATGAATTCCAGTACGTCTAAGCAGCAGCAAGTATTCCTGCTGCTGCTAAACACAAGATATAATGCGTGGCATCACATAGGTGTGTGCATACATATGAGGTGAACGTCAGAGAATTGTTAGAGTTCACGGAGAGAAACTCTGAATGAAACTCCTTGAAATTGACAGCTAGCTGATTTTTGGTAAAATTCAGACCAGTTTCCTACATACAGAAGGTAACCTACAAAGACTTGATGTTTCCACAATTCACCAGGAATCATATCCAGGTCTTTCTCCTTATCTGGTTCACACAACTGGGTTTTCTACATTTTAATCAGTAAACAGTTAGGGTATGGGGTTTCATATTCATTGACACCACTGCAGCAAGCAATTGAGGCCTCAGCTTAAAATTTAATTGTAAAATTGCATTTCCAATAGTACAGCACTCCCTTGATGCTGCATGGAAAGATCAGCTTAATTTGATTCACAGTACTTGAAATTAAAGGAGAGAGTGCTATCGACAGAGCAGAACTGTCCATTGTTCAAACAGCATTTCAGCTGATGAATTTTCTGTTGTGGATCAATGATGGTTTGCGGCCTCAGCTGGGACAGACTGAACAGCCTCCCATCTGATCTGGTTTGGAGGTAGACACCATCAGCTGATGTTCCAAAGGCGTGCTTCACCATGACTGCAAGGAAGGTGCCAAACAGGGTAGGGACTAGTGTGATACAGACTTGCATCACACCGATGCGAATGTTGAAGGCCTCTGAAGAGCCGTCAAAATGAATGACATCATTCACGTCTGTGTGGAATGAACCAACTATCCTGAGGAGCCTCGGGAGATAACCAATCTTGGTGAAGATTTTGAACAGTCAGTCTATGCTCACAAGGTCGAAGGCCTTCGTAAGGTCAATGAAGGCGATGTGGAGTGTTTGTCTTTGCTCTCTGCATTTCTCCCTGCTGTCGAAGGGAGAAAATCATGTCGATTGTAGAGTGTTCTGATTTGAAACTGCACTGAATCTCAGATATACCCTTTTGGCGATTTTCTGCAGCCTGTTCAGGACCACATGGGCAAAGACTTCCCAATGATGCTCAGCAAAGAGATTCCCCTGTAGTTGATACAGTCGCTTCGGTCCCCTTTGTTCTTACATAGGATTACAATGTTGCAGTCTCTCATGTCTTGCAACGCTGCTCCCTCTTTCCAGCACTGGAGCAGTAGTTCGTGCAAGTAGTTTAGCAGGACGCCTTTGCATACTTAATGGCCTCTGGTGGAATGCCATCCAATCCTGGTGCCTTCCCAGTCAGAGGGCTGTCAATTGCTTTACTCAGTTCTTCGGCAGGCAGCAATGCATCTAGTTCCTCTGTGACAGGCAGGCATTCCATGGCGTCCAGCATGCTGTCCAAGATGCTGTTTTCTCTGGAGTAGAGTTCAGAGTAATGCTTCATCTGTGTCTCCATCTGCTTGCCTTTGTCTTTGATGGTCTTGCCTGTTACGGTTTTCAGTGATGCTGTCTTGCCCTGGGTCAGACCGATGATTTTCTTGATCCCCTCGTACACTCCACGGAGATGTTGCCTGTGTCAAATGATGACTGAATGTTTTCACATAGCTGTAGCCGGTAATTATTTGTGCAGCGCCTGGCTGTTTTTTAGGCCTTGCCTCTTGCTATCCTTAGTGCTTGCAGTGTTGCTGGGTGGGTGGTGTTTGTGGTCTAGTAGCATAGTAGCTTTGACATGTTGTTTGCGGACGATGCGGCACTGGCAACACACTCGGAAGAGCAACCGCAGTGCCTTATGAACAGCGTCTCAGGAGCCTGCCAGTTTGACCATCAGCCTGAAGACGACCAACGTACTGTGTCAAGGTGTTGAGCACCCCCCTGCCATTACCATCAACAACTATCACCAGTTTAGATACCTTGGCTCCACCATCCTGCACAGTCTCTCCCTAGACTCAGATCAACAGGTGGATCAGACAAGCAGCCTCAACATTCGTTAGGCTGACTAAGAGAGTCTGGGAGAACAGAAAGCTAACAATGCACACCGAGGTTGCAGCCTACATCCTCAGCACTCTGCTTTAAGGCAGTGAGACCTGGAGCATCTACCCAAGACAAGAAGCGGCGTCTCAACGGCTTCCACCTTCACAGCCTGAGATGCATCCTGGCCATCAAGTGGACTGACTGAGTTACCAAAAATGAGGTTTTGGCCCATGCCCAGATACCCAGGTTCTTCACCCTGCTCCAACAATGCCATCTCTGCTTTCTAGGCCACGTACACCTCATGTCAGACAGGAGCATCCCAAAAGACCTGCTGTACGGGGAACTGGCCTCAAACAAAAGAGCACAAGGGCGGCCCCATCTTCGTTTCAAAAGTGTCTGCAAGAGAGACATGAAGTCAATGAACATGAACATCGAGAGGAGGGAGGACATTGCAACCGATTGCTCTTGTTGGAGACTGGAATTACGCAGAAGTCTAAAAAAAAGAGAGATTAATGCTTACTGCTGAAGAAAAGCGCAACCACCAAAAAAACAGCACCAAGGTCACACCGGAGGACACCGCCTTCAGATGCAGTCGCTTTGGCCAAGACTGCCACTCCTATATGGGCTTCTACAGCTACAACAGATGCTGCTCTACCAACAAAGATTGAAGCAAGACTTCCCAGGTGCAGATCCATGGTCTCATGACACTAACGGATGCCACCACCATCAATAATGGTGATGGTCAAGAGAATCCTAATAACAGAACAAAAAAGGAGCTACCTCACATTATTTTCTCTTAATTACATAATGTGTTCAAAAATTATGTTTTATCCAAATTTTTGCATAACATGATTAGTTTTAATTTTCAGCTTTGCCTCATACCGAATCAATCCCTTAGATATTAATACCCACAATCATGGAATATTAATACCACAATAACTTTCATCACTAATGAGACTCTTCCATACTTGGGCAAACTAGCAACTTAATTTATCATGAGACACTTTTCAGTACAATAAAGACCTATCCTACATAAGTCTTATTTAATACTAGTAGTTTGAAACCATCATGAGGAATTAAATCTATTCTTAGCAAAATCCCTTCCTTACCTAATATGTAAAGAAACCATCAAGGGAGGAAACACTGGTGAATCTAGTAATGAAAGAAATGAAACAGATCAGAGAAGCATTTTTAGGGGAACATTCAGGCAATAGCATTCACACAAAAGATTAAGATGAAGATGAAGTTTGAGAAGCACATACTAAGACAAAGCCCAAAGCAGTAAATTGTAAAGGGTGGAGGAAGCTGATTTTAAGGGAATGAAAATTTTAAGGGATTTACTAAAACTAAACTAGCAAAGGTTACTGACTAACAAGGAAATAGAATAGCAATGGGAACATTTAAAATGAAGATCAATGGGATATGGGAGAAATATATTCTATTAAAAAGCATGAACAATTTGTCAATAATGACATACTATAAATGAGTAAATAAATTAAATACACAAACTAAAAGAAAGGGCATACACCAAATATACGGGGCCCTAAAGTGTGATTGGCAATAGGGAATATGAAAAGATTTTGAAATAAGTCAATTAAACAATTAGGAAGGCAAAGTGGAACTAAAGAGGAACTAAATCAAATATTAAAAAGAATAGTATGGTATTCTGCAAGCAAAAGAAATTTAGGTTTGGAATTATGCAAGAAAAGGATATACATGATAAGTTCACAATGACAGCAGATGAAAGAAACTTTAAATCATTATGTTGTCTCAGCATCTACCAACAAAACTATAAAGAAGAACAACAGCAATCTACAGTGAAAACACCAAATTTGAAGAGCACCAGATCAGCCACTGAAGGGCTGAGCAGGTTTGAAGAACTGAATGACCTACTCTTCTTCCTTGATCCTACTTTCTAATTTCAAAGAAGTGAAAATATATCTGTCACAGGAAAAGTAGAACCAAAGATCAGCAAGAAATGTTTCAGGCAATATACATTCCCATGAGGGGGAATGCAAGGGCAACCCAAAACCTGAGCTCACAGGATAAGGAAAGGGACAGTAATATGAATCAAAAAAAGACTGCAGATGTTAGGTATCAGTTTGAAAGTGCAATTTTAGGGGAGATAATGGCAAAGTGGTAACATTATTGGTCTAGGAATCTAGAGACCTAGGTTAATTCTCAGGAGACCTAGGTTTGAATTCCAACATGGTAAACTAGTGCTATTTAAATTCAACTAATAAATCTTGAATATAAATCTAATATCAGTAATGGTACCATGAATTGTCGGAAAAACCCATCTGATTTACTCATGGTCTTTCAGAAGGGAAATCTGTAATCGTCACTGAAGATCATAAGATATAGGTGCAGGATCAGGCCATTTATCCCATCGAGTCTGTTCTGTCATTTGATAATGACTGATGAGTTTCTCTTGCCTTCTCCCTATATTCCTTGATCCTCTTAATAATTAAGAACCTATCCATTTCTATTTTAAAGATACTCAGTGACTTGGCCTCCATAGCCTTCTGAGGCAATGAGTTCCTTTAGATTCATCAGCCTGCATGCGACTTCATATCTATAGTAATATGGTTAACTCTGAACTGTCCTATGAAATGGCCTAGTTTGCCACTCAGTTATGGATAGGCAACAAATGCTGACTTTGCCAGTGATGCCCATATTCCACGAAAGAATAAAGAAAAATGAAACAGGGTGAATATGTTAGGAGACAGGTTACCTCAGTGTAAGGAGTTTGAAAGTTCCAGACCAAACATGTTTGGTTAGAACCCGAAAGGGGCTATTTGAAGATCAGAAAGGTGAAGTAAAAATAAATGCCCAAAGTGAAGCTTGCCTGGATCACGAGCACAAGCATGGACCAGTAGAGTATGTTGTAAAAAGGTACTTACAACATTTTATTTAAAGAAAAGGATGAAATATACACAAAACCTCTTCAGAGAATTATTTTGGAAAATATTGCAGAAAATAATATTTTGCTTTCAATCTGAGTCTTCCATTCAAATCTTCAGTTTATACCTGTTTTATACACCTATTTTCTTTTTCTTACACCTTATTCCGTTCATGCAGCTCATCATATATATCCTCTTTAACAAATCCTCACGGCAACTAATAAATGTCACCATTAACCTATTGTTGTCATAACTAAAGAAAATTATGGAGATCCACAATTTAGCATTGAACGAAAGCTCTTTCTTAGCATACTATGTTGTTAATTTGCATTAAACAGTATACCACCGAACTTTCTCTTTTTATTTTAATTGCATTCTGAGTTGACAGGATACACACTTTTACGGTTTTCTTAAAGTAATTTTGGTTAGAACCATAGGCAAATCACAATCTGATAAGCCCCTCACATCAAAAACTTCACAACTGACTGAGGAAAACATGGCCCAAGCAGGTGGCGCTCAGAGAACTGCCAGAGACCAGGCACCTATTAAGAGGAGATTACCCTGTGTGCCGATGGCAAACAGGGACTTCATCCAAATATACAAGTAGTAGTAATAGAGGCTGGCAGGTACATGGGGTATAATGATCTCAGAGCCCAGAAGCTACACCGGTGCAGAGAATATTGTGATCATTTGTCTGCCTCCATAGACAAATTGGTGACTGCCATGGTGGGCCAGGTCCAGAAACCTCAGGAGGTCCTGGATGATCACTTACACTCGATCATCTCAACCAATGGCTCCCAGGACCAAAGGCATGGCAACAGGAGAACAGGGAAACCTGACGCCCAGTGCAGGTTCCCTGTCCCCTCAGAAGATAGGGCAATGCCAAGAGGCACCCAGTTTTTTTTCAAAAGGTGGAACCAAACATTCAGAACACTGTTGCGATGGCTGGGCTGTCCACCCCATGCTTCCTTCCCCCTTTTTGACCCATGAAAGTTCAAATTGCCTCTGGCAAGCGTAGCCTTGGCATATCTGGCTTAGCTACACACAAGCGTCCCTAGGTTTGCCCTTCCAAACCTTCAGATTCAACATGTTCCACACCAGAACAGATTCTCTCTACCGCAGCAGCAGAATCAGGCAGCCTACTTTGAGATGGTAGTGGGAGGGAGAGAAAGAAAACATATTGAGGGCACTTGGGTGGCACGGGTGAAAAAGGCTGGTATTGAAGTCAGAACTGTATTCATAAATGTTGATGCCTTTAACTTGCATGCACCTGCTTTTGTCTCTCTTTGGGTAGGCACCCAATGTATTTCCACGGCCACTCGTGAGCATTAATGAATAGAGGTCTGTGTAGCCATCTGCAAGCAGGGAGTACAATGCAAATACATGGCATGAGGTGCTCTTGACATCTCTCGCCCTCCTGGTTCAACATCTCTAATGCCTGGCTTCCTCCAAATGCAAAGATATTACTGTCAAAGATTTGTCCAGTAGTGGTTGTCCTACATACAGAGAGTATAATTGCTGTAGGATGGCTAGGGAGCAGCCTCATGGCCCTGTAACTTATGTTGCTCTGAATCCATTCCACAACTCCATGGATTCAGACTTTCTGATGTCCCCCCTCTGCCCATTTACATTCATCTACAACTGCCTACTCTTCCCACTCAGTTTAAAAAAAAATCATATGCTGTGAATGACCATTCCAGACTCTCTCCCCCCACTTGATATAAGAATGCTTTTGACTATGGACAATAAATCCTCTTGGCATTATACTCTTTCCAGCCATACCTACCAGTTTCACTGTCTTTGAAATCCTGCTGCCCCATCACAATTAGCTATGAAAAAAGGTTGGATAGACTGGGTTTGTTTTCAAAGGAACACAGGAGGTTGAGGGGTGACCTGATAGAAGTTTAAAAGATTGTGAATGGCATGGATAGTGTGGAAAGTATCAGGCTTTTTCACAGAATGGAAGGATCAATTATTAGGGGACACAGGTTCAAGGTGCAGTGCTGGACAGGGGTAGGGGGTTTAAAAAAAGAGATGTGCGAGGCAAGTTTGTCACACAAAAGGGTGAGACAGTGGTGGAAGACGACACAATAGCAGCATTCAAGAAAAACACATGAATACAAAGGGAATACAGGGGTACAGATTCTGTAAGTGAAGACAGTTTTAGTATGGATGGGTAAAATATGTCAGTCTACACTTGGAAGACTGAAAGGCCTGTTTCCTCTGCTGTATTGTACTTTTTTCTTTCTTTGTACATTTGTACTGTATACTTGTCCAGAGCCATCTGCTCCCATTCCCAAAGACAAAACCACCAAGGTTCAATGCCACAGCTACAACCACACTCCCCTCCCCATGACTACATCCCCAAATCTCCATGCAAATTGGTTTCTGTCAGTGGAAATGACATACTGTGGTCCTTTCTTTTGACAGACATGACTGCCGGGAAAGAAGTGTCAAGACCCATGTTTGGTGCCCAGTCATCTCCCCAACTGCATTAGCCCTGCCCCCCCACAAAATGACAATGGCTCCCTCCCTGGACTATAAAGGCACAAATCCCCTGACTGAAACTCCCCTGTAACTGGATGTCTGACTGTGGTCCACACCTTTGATTAGTATGGGAGGCTTTCTGACTTACTCAACCAAGACTTGGCAACTAATGAGTATGTCCATTGATGATTACTCCCCTTAGAATTGGAGTTATGAGTGCCCACATGCTGTATATGCACTGTATGTTTGCCATGTAAGCTCTGCCACATGGAACTGGTGAGAGATTGATGTAGCACACTACTATACAGCAAGAGTGCCCCCTAGACTGAGGATTGTTTTGCAGCAAGGCAAGATACCTGTTTTTGTGACTGCACTAATTAGCAAAGCAAGACAAGGCAAAGCTAAGAAAGCAAGTGAACAGCTCTGAGATTCAGCGTGATCTAGCTGGCAAAGTGTCCCCACTGCAGCTTTTCAATGCAAGTTGCTGATATAGCTGAAAATGTGTTGCTGGAAAAAGCGCAGCAGGTGAGGCAGCATCCAAGTTGCTGATATACCCTGCAATGCAAGTCCATGCTTCCACAGCCTGATGCAAGTGTACATTAAAATTGCCAATTTCGTTTGGGATGGGTTGGCAGATAGAGGAGGAGCGTGTTTGTTGATGCCTTACTATACTTCTGAGATGTTGTTGACTGGTGTACAACATAAAGGTCATTCAGACCAAATGGCAAGCTGAATCTGCCAGGTCCACACTCTGGTTTCTTTGTCAAGTTTTCTAAATGTCTCGCGACTTTGGCAAGATGGGAGTTTGAATAGTAATGAGGCATGTTTTGGTGTTAACAAGGCAGTTGACAACCAATAAAGATCATCAATTGATATCTTGCACTGCCTAGCAAGAAGCTCACCACAGAACTTGTGAACAGCATAAAAGATGAAGTAAGATCATTGACATCTTGTCAAAGGCCAAATTACTCAAATCCCTATATGCTTCCACTCAATATTTTTTCAGTTTAGCAGTTCATCACAAAGTCTTTCTCTGAACCTCCCCAACACGGGTAAATCCTAGTCTTAGTAATGCAGCCAACATTGACACAGCAATATACCTCTCCCTCACCAACACAACATAAATAATTTATGTCACATCTCTGGACCAATAAGTCACATTTCCTGTTAGATGTCTTCATGTTTTATTTGGTTTTGTCACTACCTGAGTAAATGAATTTGAAATTTATCCACCGAAATGCTCAGACCTCATTTATTTCTTGTACTAAACTCATATCTACATATACAATAAACTGCATTTCACCGCTCACATCTCATTGATTAATCTTGATCATATTCTTTGGGATAGTTGCATATTGTTAGCATCAACTAGTTTGGCATAATTTGCCATCTTGCACATATAGCATTTGCTTCTAAATACTTTTCAAAAAGTTGTAATTTATAGTTGATAATGATCTAAAACTGGCCACGAGTTTCCACTCTGACACTCTTTCACATGAGCATACATTTACTCTTTGCCGTTCACCTACATCATCTATTCTGTAGGCATGCACTTTGTCAGTTAGTTGGTTAAATGGAGCTGCACCTTTTTTTTGTTCTACTTACAGCTGAAGTGTTACGTATTATTTTTATTTGATAAAGGCATTTTTATCCAACATTTCATATAATTAGAAGTCAGCGCACCTTCCTTCTCAGTCACATGTGTGCGATTGGAATTTGTAACCTTATGTTGACTCTCAGCCACTTTTACAGCCACAGCACGACAAACAGCTCCAATCTTTCTCTCAAGAGAGCGAACACCTGCCTCCCTGGTATATCTGGAAAGCATAAAATTTTTTTTGAAACAGCATACTCAAAACCATCCAGTATAAATTACAAACAAAAGACAGAAGATATTACATGGCTCATTAACATAGGTGGAACTATCTCAAATATTACATAATTGCAATTGGGTCTTTACTCCTGATCAAACTAACCGATGATTAACCTGTCTCAAACTTGCATTAGAAATTTATCAGCACCAAAAGCAGAGATCAGAATGAGAAAGCCTTATTTAAATTGCCCCATTGACAGCTATGTAAAATTAAGAGTTGGCTCTCACAATGAACATAAGAAATTTCTAGAGTGGCTTGAAGGACAAGGGCAGCAGATACATGGAAGCATCAGCACCTGCAGGTATCCTCCAAGCCACACAGTATCCTAACATGGAACTACAGTGCTATTATATCAGTGCCACAGAATCCAAATACTGGATCTCCTTCCCCTAACAGCACCATTCACAAACCGATTGTTAAAAAGGTTTAGTTCTGATCTGTTGCTTATGGGATTGCTTAGTGATATCTATTGCCTGCTGTTTGGCTTATAAGTAGTGCTCTGTTGTAGTTTCAGCAGGCTGACATCTTTTGTTTTTAGGTATTCCATATGATGCACTTGGCATGCCCACCTGCACTTTTCATTGTACCAAGGTTGATACCTTGGCTGGAATGGGGTACATGCAGACCATGAAGTTACAGCTTATGATCAAATATAATTCTGCTGCTTGTGGTTCTGCACCTCATCAATGACCAGTTTTCAGTTCCTAGGTCTGATAAAAGTCAGTCCCATTCTGCTGCTGGCCCAACAAAGCTGAATGGTGGGTTTCATTAATGGAAACATGGCATCATCGCCACAAGGTTTAGACACGTTACAGTCAGTTGTAACTATGAGAGGTAAAATGGTGATTGCAAGGTCGAATAGATTTTCCCTCATCAGCTCCCTCATCGCTTGCTGCAGGTGTAGTCAAGCCACTATGTCCTTTAGGACTCAGCAAACTTGTTCAGTTGTGATGCCACTGGTCATTCTTGGTGATGGTCAATGAAGTCCCCCACACTGAGTATATTCTGAGCCTTTGTCATTCTCAGGTCTTCCACATGAAGGAGTATTGATAATCAGTTTTTCTGGGGGTACGGGGAAAACATGGAAAGTCACTTCTTGATGAATCCAAAGGATCCTCCCTCCCCACAGTATACCACTGTTTCATCACCTCTGATGGGTTTGTGTTACCAATGGGACAAGACATCTCTTTAATTGGTGATAGCAGTGTCTACGGCATCGTCTGTAAGATTTGAGTCCATCAACTGTCAGGACGTGATTTGACTCTTCTTCAGAAAAGCTCTCCCATAAGGTTCCAGATATTCATGAGGAGAATATTGCAGATTTGACAGGGTTGTGTTTGATGTTGTTGATTCAGGTTGCCTGGGTTGATGCCAAGGAATCCATCCATTTTCATTCTTTTTTGATGTATATTAGGATGCAGTGTAAAATTTCAAAATTTGTCAGTAATACCAATTTGAAGGTGTGGCAAAAAATAAGGTATTGTCAACTGACTACGACATGACATACATAGGAAATAGGCATACTAGTAATGTAGAATTTAATGCAGAGAAGGGAGTGCGAGATGCAGTTTGGAAGGAGGAATAGAGATTGACAATATATAGATGCACTGGCACACTTTTGAAAGTGAGCAGAAACAGATGGATCTCGGTGTTTCAAGTGCACAGATCTATTGCAAGTGGCAAGGCCAGAGCAGCTGGAAAAGCATATGGGATTTTGAGCTTCATAAAGAGACTTTGAGAACAAAAGCAGAGAAGTTACACAGGATCTTTCAAAAACTCTAAATAGGCAACAGCTACAATATTGTGTCTAATTCTAGTGACCATAATTTAGAGGAGTTGTAAACATCTTTATGGAGGGGCAGAGGAAAGTTTTCAAAATGATCTCAGAGCTGAAGAAACTTAACTACAGGTGAAGTAAGAGAAGCTAGGGTTGTTTTCATCTAAGCATAGAAGATCTGATCGAGATGATGGCAGGTTTAGACAAAGTAGACAAAGAAAAGCTGTTTCCATTTGCCGATTATACAAGGGCTGGGGGACAATGCTTTAAGATTTTGGGCAAAAGACACAATGGGGTTAATGTAAAATACCATTTTTGTTTACTTGCAAATGGTAACAACCCAAAAATGACTGACTATGAGGATAGTCAAAGCAGAAATGATCAATTATTTTGAAGGGAAATTGGATGGGCACTTGAGCAAAATAAATTTGCAAGGTTATAGGATTAGCATAACAATGAAACTGATTAATTGCTCTACCAAGAGCCAGAATAGCCTCATTGAGCCATACGTCACCTTTTTCTGCTACAGTGACTCGCATGGGCAGAATTTTATTAATCCCAGTTTGGCATTAAAGAAGAGTGGAAAGTCAAGAAAACAATGTATAGCTGGATTGAAATGGTTCCCTGACACATGCCAGGGGACGTTTTCCTCATGTAGGCAGGATTGCAGATCAATTATCCACTGCAAGAAACATCCTCAGTGTGGGAATGAATCAGGAAAATTGTCCTGGTGTGGATTCAAAATGTTTTCCAAGACATTTACAGACCCAGCTCGAAGATACGTACCAATGTTTGTTGGTATTTCACCAGCTACTAGAGACTACTGTCACCACTCAAAAGGCATCACCTGAATGGAGCTGCCAACATACTATAGGCTGCAGACCTCAGAGTGGGAGGAGCCTGGCTGTATAGCTCTTCTCAAATTTTTTTCCACTAATCCATTTAGAAATGGGCAATAATCACTGACTAGCCAGTGAACTTACATCCCATGAACAAATCGGAATTTGAAAAAAAATCCTTGTCTTCTTGCCTGCTGGCAGCTATTTAGGATCCTGCCATTTTCTCGTATTTTATCTAGAAATGCTTTTTCTGTTTCTATGGTTATCCATTTTACTCCATTTGACTTACACCATAAAACCTTTGTTATTTAATCTTTCCTGCCTTCCCCAACCACTTCATAGGTTTTTCCTTTGGCTGTTCCTGAAGAAGGGCGTATGCCCGAAACGTCGATTCTCCCGTTCCTTGGATGCTGCCTGACCTGCTGCGCTTTTCCAGCAACACATTTTCAGCTCTGATCTCCAGCATCTGCAGTCCTCACTTTCTCCTTTGGCTGTTCATCCCAACCACTCTTCTTTCGATTGCTCATAACATATTAAATTTCTATCTTTTCCCAGTTCTGATAAAATGGCAAAGACCTGAAATATTAGTCCTGTTTTTCTCTCCAGAGATGTTAGCTGACCTGCTTAGCATTTCCAGCATTTTCTGCTTTTACCTCATTATCTTGCAATGTAGGTCACATTTCTGTATATAGGTAATATGTCCATTTTGAAACATGATCATGCCAAATATGGTTTGACTAGTGCCTTATCATAGTTTTCATGGAATTGTTTTCCAGGATTATGGTTATGTATTCCAATATTTTACCCACTATTTTTGTTCTTTCCCTTCATGACTGTCAGAGCAATGAAAATTATGAGTACAGGATTTTGATGTACTGATACTCAGTTTACTAAAAGGTGGAAGGCTCTAGAGAATGGAAAACACATTTGGTTTTACATTCAAAAAGAATATCAGATTCTGTTGAATTAGTATAAATTTGTCAGTTTTTGTGAACTTCTTCACATGAAGGATATTAAAAACAAGAAAAGTTGCAATAACAATTCACGAGGATGTTATTGAAGAATAAGAATTTCATTATGATGTCAGTAACAGTGAAATGATCACAGGAGACAAATTTCAGATAATCAAAATAATTGAAAGCAGAGAACAGAAGAAATATCTTTACACTGGAGGTATTGTGTTTGCAATATAGAATTTTATTTTGTGAACCAGTACAGATCTGATAAGACAAATGGTTTATTTCTACCATGAAACATTCCATGATTCAACAAATCCAAAATGCTAAGCTTCCTTGAGCTGCCAAAGGAGGTTGACACTAGTACAATTACAACATTTAAAAGACATCTGGATGGGTTTATGAAAAGGAATGGCTCAGAGGGATATGGGACAAATGCTGGCAAATGGGACTAGATTTATTTAGGATATCTGGTCGGTATGGACGAGTTGGACTGAAGAGTCTGTTTCCATGCTATACGTCTCGATGACTCCAGGTTACAGCAAACTTTTTATTAACTGGAAACTTTGGAACCAGGAATGTACTAGTTGATCCAATATTCCCATTAATCAAGAGGTACGCGTAACCACAGTGAACCCTGACCAATTAAAGTTTCAAGACATCAATATCCCTCAAAAAAAATGTAAAACCACACCTTCTAAAATCGACATAAAACCACTCAAAAAATAGTCGGTTAACACATGTCTGTTCAATGCGAATTGGCTTTAATGCGATTGAAGAGATTGGACTGCTATTTGAACAATGCGAACATTCCTTACCTGTATTGGCTATAATGTTATTCTGGCCCCTTTAGTTTACATGGCCTGGGTATTGTGAGATTTCCTTATAACGTGAGATCGCATGAGAACAGACTAAAATGTTATATCAGACACAACTGTCATAGGAATCTAATGCCCGGGATATATACATTACTGTTATATTTTATTTACAATATAAATACTGGGACGTTGCAGTAGATCGCAGTATTTATAGCTTTTAGGTTATAGTTTTTTGCTGTTTTATCAAGAGAGCTGGTTAGAGCCAAGTTTGCTATATTGCATTTCTTTTTCATTTCACTTTACCAATATTTGAAGCATTTGATATGTTTAAATTACATTCTCTTTATTATTTCTGGCGTATTGTAAGTAAAATAAATTCAGCAAACTGAGTTGCCTGACTACCAACATCACTATTTGTTTCTACACAATATCTTCAAAATATTTTCCATGTGCTTTTCACAATTCCATTCATATTGTTTACTTTCTGACACCATCATTTGCTTCAAAACACAAGCGTCAATTACTCACAACAAAAATTAATTTTATTCTAATATTTATCAATCACCACGATATCTACTTAAATAACATCTCTAACCATTCTTTCAGCTTCTTTACAATAGCTTGAGAAATTATTTTAATGCCAAAAAGTATCATGCAGCTCCTTCCCTTGCTCTAATCTTAAGCTATTAAGCAATCCAGTCTTGAAATTGAATAAGTTAAACCATACCATAACTAACAAAAAGCTTTGGACCCAGATGATTTTTGACATAAAACACACTGACCTGCTGATAATATCTTCAGTTGCCTCTTTTGGAATTTGGATCTGTTGGGGTGTTAGCCCATGCAGTTCTAATTGTTTAGGGATCAAGTGCCTGTGAGCAATTTCAATCTTCTCCTCTTGAATATAACCTGATATTTGAAGAATCCACCATTTAAGATAATGCACTTAATGTCCTTAAAAAGAATACAGCCTAACAGATGTTTGGCAATTAACACACATTATAAATGGCAATTGCATTCAAAACAATTACAAAAACCTAGTATAATGCATTCCAAGGGCCAGTTCTCTCCTTGACATTCTGTTCACCCCTCAACCCCCTTAACACACATTACCCTTCCATATCATTTTCACATCCTTAATGATGGAAATGCAACACCTGGACCCAGACTTTCATCATGATGGCAAATGGGACATCTCTATGACTGAATACACCCAAAATCCTAAGTCCTGCCCTTGAGTCATATCTAACTTTCCCAGGGGCAGACAACGGTTCACACAAGGCTATGGTTCATGGTGATAGTTTAAATGATCAGAGGTGAGCATCACATGGGTAACAAACTGATCAGGTATCTTTTGATCAACTACATATTTGGTTCACACAAAGAGAATAATTGAATACTTGAATTTTAAAGTTGTTCATTAGTATATCTCTACAGTCCCTCCTCCCAGTTTAACATCTAGGAGTATGGATGCTGATACACTCAAATTACAATAAATGTTCAATCTTACACATCATAAAGTGACACAACAGCATTATATTCTAATCACGAACCATAACAGAAACATTAGTAATCTCAGCCCACTGAAGGTCAGAATAACATACCAAACATTGAGGTTAGTATGAATAACTGATAATTTTTAGTGCGGGGTAGAGTTTTTACACCATGAATCACATTGGACTGCTGATTAATCAAAACTATAAAAACAGTGACAAAAATCAAGGTTTTAGTATGACAATAAACAAAGTACAGAAATCATATATCTTCATGAGTTCAAATTCTATTCAAGAATAGCATCCTTTCCAAGCCATTTGCTGAAACACATCTTATGAGACATGATTTATTGATTGTGCCTGCACCATAACAATTCTGTGTGCCTTCTTAACAATTTACCACACAAAATGTGGGTCTGGATGGAATTAGATTCCCTACAGTATGGAAACAGGACATTTCGTCCAACAAGCCCACACCGACCCTCCAAAGAGTAACCCACCCAGACCCATTCCTCTTCCCTATATTTATCCCTGACTAATACACCTAACACTATGGGCAATTTAGCATGGCCAATTCACCTTACCTGCACATCTTTGGATTGTGGAAGGAAACCCATGCAGACTAGGGGAGAATGTGCAAATTCCACAGAGTCACCCGAGGCAGGAATTGAACCAGTGTCCCTGGTGCTGTGAGGAAGCAGTGCTAACCACTGAGCCACCATGCCGCCCTATGTGCAAACCAATAAGATTTTCAACCACTTTCGAAAGTCTCAAAAGGACACTGTGGAGCTAAAATGTTCAATTTTTCTACTGGCCATCCATTTATTCCCGACTCCATATTTCAGCACATTGCATGAGATGGGATATAGATTGTAGATTTTTTCTACATGTCTATGCCCATACATTACCCCTCACTAATCTATGATGGCACACATACCCCATAAACCTCAATTTTAAAATTCACAAACGTGCATTTAAATCACTCCACAGGTACTCTTTGCCTTCACTCTCCCTCCACCAATCCTCACCCTATACCAATTATTCATTCCACTGATCTGAGCTTCTAGAATCCTAGAACACAATAGGAAGCTATCCTGTGACAGCTCTTTCAAACAGCAATCTAGTTATGCGCACTTTCTCTCTTTCCTCAATTCCTCATTCAATAATTTATCCAAATCCAATGAAGGGTGCTATTGAATTGGTACTCCTCAGCACATTAGACAGTGCTTTCCAATCTGTAAATGTTCATTGAATAAAAATGCTTTTCCACCTGCAGCCTCCAAGGTTTGAGTCCAGCCTCGGGTGACTGTCTGTGTGGAGCTGTGTGGGTTTCCTCTGGGTGCTCTGGTTTCTTCCTATAGTCTGAAGATGTGCAGGTCAGGTGAATTGGTCATGTTAAATTGCCCATCCAGCACCACTATTCCAGAATCTGGTTTCCAGCATCTGCAGTCATTGTTTTTACCATAGTGTTAGATGCATTAGTCAGAGGGAAACGGGTCTGGGTGGGTTACTCTTCGGAGGGTCGGTGTGGACTTGTTGGGCCAAAGGGCCTGTTTCCACACTGTAGGGAATCTAATCTAATCTAATGCTACATAACATTTGCTAATTTAGGCTTTGACAGATTATGTACCTGCCCAAATCAGAAAGTGCAGGGTTTGAATCACAAAAATCAAGTAAATCAAACATGACTTGCTCTTAACACGTCCATAAAGGTGTTCCTTTATTATTACATGCTTCTCCATGTGGCTGTTCATTTTCTCCAAAATTATTTTTCCAAAAACTTTCCCACCACTGATGCTCAATAAACTGGCCTATAATTTCTAGATTTATCTGTGCTTGACTTATTTTAAATTAGCATGTAACACTGGTAATCTTCCAGTCCTCTGGTACCACCCAAGTATCGAAGGAAAACCAATTGTCAGATCCTGTGCAATTTCTACCCTTGCACCACTCAACAATTTGGAATGCATCTAATGTGGATAGAATGACTTGTCAGTTTTAAGTACTGCCAGCATTTTTCGTTCCTCCTGTATATTTATTTTTATCTTATCCAGTGTCTCAGCCTCCCCATTTACCATAGCTTTGACAAAGTCCCCTTCTTTGGTAAATATTGACCCACGGACCCATCTAGAGCCTCACTCATGCCTTCTCTTCCCATGAACAGATCGTCATTTTGATCCCGAATCCCTCTTGTCCATCATCTCACTGAAGGCCATGCACCTTGGTCTTTCTCCTCTCCTACGTTATAGTCCTCATTTAAAGTCATCTTTTTGAGCAAACCTTTGATCACACCTTTAATATTTGCTTTTTTATAAAGAACATAAGAAATGGGAGCAGCAGCAGGCCATTTGGCCCCTCAAGCCTGCTCAATCATTTTACAACATCATTTCCGATTTGTCCCAGGCCTCAATTACATTTTCATTCCTTCCTCATAGCAGTCAATTCCTTAAATTTAAAAAAAAATGCCAGTGATCTAACTCTATAACTTTCTAGGGTTGAGAATTCCAGATACCTCCAACCTCTGGGAAAATAAATTCCTTCACATCTCAGGTTTTAAATGAGTTCCTTTTATTCTGCAGTAACTATGTCCCATAGTTTGAATGGCTCCCCCTAGTGGAAATATCTTCTCAACATCTATCTTGTCAAGACCAGAGTTTGTATTTTTCGATCAGATCACCTTCATTCTTCTACACTCAAATGAATAACGGCTTAAGCAGTTTAGCTGTTCTTGATAAGTTATGCCCTTCAGCCCAAGAACCAGCTTGATCAATTTCTTTTGAACTGCCTCTTAAATACTGAATCCAAAACTGTACATAGTACCACACGTATAGCCTTACCAAGACTTACCAAAACCCTAACAAGACTTCCCTATTTTAAAACTGCAAACCTCTAACAATAACGGTCAAAATTCTATTTACCTCCTACTTACTCACTGCACCAGCTTGCTAACGCTTTGTTTCATGTACAAGACCACCCAGAGCCTTCTCAACTGTATATTTTTGTACAAGAGTCACTCTCCATTTCTTCTATCAAACTGCATGACCTTACACTTTCCAGAATTAAACTCTAACAGCCAAATTTTTGCCCACTCACTTAACCTATCTAAAGACCACTGAAGCTTCCTTATGTCCTCACAACAATGTGCTTTCCCACTTCCATAGATAGTAAATAATTGAGGTGCCAAGACTGATTGTCATGGCACTCCACTAGTTACATCTTTGCAATATGAAAAAAGATCCATTAATCCTGACTGTGTGTGTTAAGCAATCCACAATCCTCACTCAATCCACCCTAACACCGTAGGTTCCTATCTTGTGCAATAATCTTTAATATGGCGCAATAACTAAGTTCATTTATACCTTGTGTTTATTTGAAGTACTTTGGGGTCTTTATCAACATTAAAGTCACGATATTAGAAAAGTGTCTGCTGTGGTGTTGACGTTTTTTAAAGCTCAGTAGTATTTTTTTTCTGTTTGCCCTTTGCCAATAGCAGGAATACAAGTGATTGTGAAAGATTTTGATGAGGAAATAACACCAAAAGACACCCCCTAGCTAATGGAGATGCTAGGCCTATACTAATGACTAAAATAATTTCAACAGTTATTGAGTTATGGATATGAAAATTTGAATAGGCAATGCCATGGACCAAAATTTAGTTAATTATAATTAGAAATCATATTGGCTCAAATATCAAATTTGGCAATACACTGATAACTTTTATAACCCATTTATTATATCAATTCATTTTTCAAGAATGTATTTAAGGTAGCAACTTCCTACAGCTAATATAGCAAATCAGTACTAGAATTCAATTTGGAATCAACTCCAAGAAGCAGGATACACTGTCACTTAGTAAGACACAAATTAATCAGGAATATTCAATATACATTTGTTACACATGTCTGACTAACTTGAGGCAAAAGTGGACAAAATGGTGGACAAGAAAAGATCCTGGTTGTAAGTGCTGCTCCCTTTTTTTGAGGTTTTTCAGTGTCGGACTTTCTCACTTTCTTGGAGCAGTAATTATTGTTTTTCAATGTTTTGCATTTTTTATGGAACTTTCAAAAAATCAAAAATAACAGTACTCTAAACAGGAGGGAAGAGAGAGAACAGGAAACCAAGTTTCAGGAGAGTGGCCACATGGAGAGGTCAGAGAATGGCGCTAGAGGTCAACAAGAATACAAAAAAAGAATCAAGTAGTGAATGTCAACAGTTGACTGACTGAAATTACAATCACCTCTGGAGATAGTCAAAGGAAAACAAACAGTGCAGTGCAGTATAACCCCTGACCTTGGGAGACCTCATTATCAGAACTACATTATCACTGATCAGTGATTTCAGAGCCTGATCAGCCAAGTGTTTGTTTTTAAGACTTAGAAAACGTATAAATCTTCATCTGCTTTATATATATTAGGGTGACAGTTTTTATTATGTTACTGAGATTTGTCTCTTACTTAAATTTTTAGGGTAAAAGATAGGTATTAGGTTATCCTGGGAGAAAGTGAGGACTGCAGATGCTGGAGATCAGAGTCGAAGAGTGTGGTACTGGAAAAGCACAGCTGGTCAGGCAGCATCTGAGGAGCAGGCAAATCAATGTTTCGAGCATAAGCTGCATTCCTGAACAAAAGCCTATGCTTGAAATGTTGATTCTCCTGCTCCTCAGATGCTGCCTGACTGGCTGTGCTTTTCCAGCACCACATTCTTTGATTAAGTAATCCTGGAACGATGTTTTTGAGTAGCAAGATTGTACTAACGGTGAGCTTTGAGAAAGTGTATTGTGATTGGTTTTTGTGCACATTCTGGGTGGGTAGATTGTTTAAGGTGCAGAGATCGGTTGGAATGGCAATTAGAGACAATGAGGAATTTACAGGAGTCGGGGGTGTACGGTTGGCTGTTTCAGGAAAATAGAAAAATCACAGAGTCAGGTAGATGGGTTACAACTAGGAAAGGTAAGCAGGAGGGTAGGCAGGTAGTTCAGGAATCTCCTGTGGCTAACCCCATCTCAACATGTATGCTGTTTTGAATAATGTCAGGTGATGGCTTCTTGGGAGAATATAGCACTGACAGCCAGGTTTCTGGTATTGAAACTGCTCTACTTTAATGAGGGGTATGTCATATTCCAAGTAATCAATTATGATAGGGGACTCTCTAGTCAGGAGTACATACAGACATTTCTGCACCCAACAGCAAGGCATCAGAATGGTATGTTGCCTCCCTGGTGCCAGAATCGAGGATGCCTTGGACAGGAAACAGAATACTCTCAAAGGAGAGAGTGACCAACAGAAGATCATTGTACACGTTAGTACCGACAACACTGGAAGAGAAAGGGAGGAGTTTCTGCAGAGAGAGCATAGGAAATTAGGCAGGAAGTTAAAAAACAGGTCCTCAAGGGTAGTAATATCTGGATTACTCCTGGTGTCAGGTACTAATGAGAAAAGGTCAGATGAATGTGTGACTGAGGAGTTAGAAAAGGGGGCAGAGATTCATATTTCTTGGATCATTGGGATCTCTTCTGGGGTAGAGGTGGCCTGTATAAGAGGAACAGGTTATACCTGAAGTGGAAGGGAACCAATAGCCTAGATACTTGGGAGGTTTTAAACTAATTGGGGGGCCCCCATAGAGGTAGAGAGGAAAGAGATGTCCGAGGCTGATACATTAGAGAAGATGAGCAAGTTAAATACTCAAGGCAGGCAAGAGCAAGGTAGAGAATGAGGTAAGACTGATAAATTAAACTGCATTTATTTCATTGCAAGAGGCCTGCTAGGTAAGACAGATGAACTCAGGACATGATTGGGAACATGTGACTGGAATATCATAGTTATTACAGAAATGTGGCTCAGGGAAGAGCAGGATTCGCAGCTTATGTTCTAGGATACAAATGCTATAGGAAGGGTAGAAAAGGGAGCAAGGGAGGAGGGGAAAGAGGCGTTTTTGATCAAGGATAACATTACGGTTGAACTTAGGGAGGATATTCCTGGGAGAACGTCCAGTGAAGTTACATGGGTAGAACTGAGAAACACAAAAGGGATGATCACCTTATTGAGATTGACTATAGGCCCCCCCAGTAGTCAACAGGAAATTGAGAAGCAAATGTGTAAGGAAATTTTAGTTATCTGTAAAATAATAGGGTTGTAATGGTATGGGATTTTAACTTTCCAACTATAGACTGGGACTGTCACACTGTTAAGGGCTTGTATGGAGAGGAATTTAAGTGTGTACAAGAAAATTTTCTGATTCAGCATGGGGATGTACCTACTAGAGGAGGAGCAAAATTTGACCTTCTGTGGGAAATAAGACAGGGCAATTAACTAAGGTGAAAGTGAGGACTGCAGATGCTGGAGATCAGAGTCAAAACGTGTGGCGCTGGAAAAGCACAGCAGGACAGTCAACATCCTGATGAAGGGCTTATGCCCAAAACAACTCTCCTGCTTCTCAGATGCTGCTTGACCTGCTGTGCTTTTCCAGCACCACACTTTTTGACAAGTAACTAAGGTGTCAATGCGGGGGCACTTTGGGGCCAGTGATCATAAGTCTATTAATTTTAAAATCGTTATGGAAAAGAATAGACATGATCTAAAAGTTAACGTTCTAAATTGGAGTAAGGCCAATTTTGACAGTATTAGGCAAGAACTTTCAATTATTGATTAGGAGAGATTATTTTCAGGTAAAAGGATGATTGGAAAGTGAAAGACTGTTTAAAAAAAGAGAGAACAAGAGTTCAGAGCCAGTATGTTCCTGTTCGTGCAAAGGGCAAAGTTGGTAGGTGTAGGGAATGTTGGATGATTGAAGAAATTGAGAGTCTGGTCAAAACAAAATGTCAGATGGGACCGCATGAATCCCTAGAAAAGTATAAAAGCAGTACAAGCATTCTTAAGAGGGAAATCAGGAAGGCAAAAAGGAGACACGAGACAGCTTTGGCAAATAGGGTTAAGGAGAATTCAGAGATTTTACAAATACATTAAGGGCAAAGGGTAAGTAAGGAGAGAATATGGCCCATTAAAGATCAACAAAACCACTTATGTGTACAATTGCAGGAGATGGGTGAGGTACTAAACGAGTATTTCGCATCAGTATTTATTGTGGAGAAAGGTATGGAAAGACAGAGAACTCTGAGAAATAAATAGGACTATCTTGAAAAGTATTCATATTACAGTAGAGGTGGTGCTAGACTTCTTAAGATGCATAAAGGTGGATAAATCCCTGACCCAATCAGACGTGTCCCATAACTTTGTGGGAAACTAGGGACGAGATTGTTGGGATCCTTACGGGTATATTTGTATCATCGATAGCCAGAGGTGATGTGCCGGAAGGCTGGAGGTGGGCTAATGTCATGATTTATGGAAGGTGCAAGGAAATGTCAGGGAACTATTTCCAGGTGAGCCTGACCGAGGGGTAAGTTGTTAGGGGGGGCTTCTGAGGGACAGGACTTAGATGCATTTGGAAAGGCAAGGTCTGATTAGGGAGAGCCAACATGGTTTTATGCGAAATTGTGCCTCACTAACTTCATTTGAGTTATTTCAACAAGTGACAAAGAAGAATGAAGGCGGCAGAACAGTAGACGTTGCCTACATAGACTTCAGCAAGGCATCCAACAAGGTTCCACATGGTAGACTGGTTAGCAAGGTTAGATCACGTGGAATCTAGGGGTGGCTGCCAACTGGATAAAAAAATTATCTTGAAGGTAGGAGACAGAGAGTGGTGATGGAGGGTTTTTTTTTGGATTGGAAGCCTCTGACCAGTAGTGTGCTGCAAGGGTCCACTGCTTTTCATCATTTATATAAATGATCTGGATGTGAATATAGGAGGCATGGTTAGTAAGTTTGCAGATGACACCAAAATGGGTAGCAAGTGGACTGTGAAGGAAGTTATCGCAAAGTCCGGTGGGATCTTGATCAGAGAGACCAAACAGCCAAGGAATGGGAGATGGAGTATAATTTAGACAAATGTGAAGTGTTGCATTTGGTAAGGCAAATCAGGGCAGGACTAATCAAATTAATGGTAGGGCCCTGGAGAAGGTTGCTAAACAAAGGGACCTAGATGTGCAGATGCATAGTTTCTTGAAAGTGGAGTTGCAGGTGAATAGGGTAGTGAAGATGATGTTTGACATGCTTGCCTTCATTGGTAACTGCATTGAGTACAGGAGATGGAATGTCACATTGCAGCTATGGATATTGTTAGGCCTCTTTTAGAATACCACATTCAATTATGGTCTATTTGTAATAGGAAATACACTGTTAAGTTCGAAAGGAGTGTTTGAGCTAAATAGTTTGACTGAATAGTCTGGTACTTTTTTTCCCTGGAGCATCAAAGGCTAAGGAGGTGACTTTCAAGAGGTTTATAAAATCATGAGGAGCATAGCCAAAGTCTTTTTCCCAGGGCAGGGGAGTCCAAAAGTAGAGGACATGGGTTTAAGGTGAAAAGGCGAAGTTTTAAAAGGGACCTGAGGGGCAACTGTTTCACAGGGGGTGGTACATGTATGGAACAAGCTGCCAGAGGAAATGGTGGAGGCAGGTACAATTACAATATTTAAAAGGCATCTTTTTGATAAAGTTCCAAATGGCAGACTAGTTAAAAAATAAAAATAAAAAATAGTATTACATTATTTGTAAATGTAGGGATCATGAAGAAGTCTTCAGATGACACAAAAATTAGCTGCATAATTGATGGCAAGGAAGATGACTGAGAAGGGGACTGATCAGATGGCAGTAAAGTGGCAAACCCATGAGGTAGTGCATTTGGGGAAGTTAAACAAGTCAAAGGAATAGCTGATTAATGGGAAAAATACAGAGAGGTGTAAAAGGAAATGAGAAATTTCAGAGTGAATGTCCATAGACCTCTCAAGGCATTAGGACAGGACAATAAAGTTGTTGAAGAGGTATCTGGAATCCTACACTCCACACTTCGGCTGGTGAAGTAAAAGAGCAGAGATGTTGTTTTGGAACTGTCTAAATCATTAAGACCACAACTCGATTACAGTGTGCAGTTCAAGTCACCTCTTTATAAAAAGGATGTAACTACACTAGAAAGGGTGCGAAGGAGATTTAGGAAGATGTTGGCTTATAGCCAAGACTAGAAGATGCAGATATGGTGAAAGATTAGGTAGACAGGCATTTAACTACTCCTGCATCTTCCTCAGGCCTTAGAAAATAAAGTTAAAAAACATATGGACAGTAGGAAAGTAGATCCCCACCCATTAGTTTCTGGAAGTCAGTTAAACCTACCGGGCCAGTTTTATGCATTATGAAGAGAAATAATAAGAACAGTCTATCATTTTCCATCTATTTATTTTAATTAACTGGGTTCAACTTTTAAATCTTTGCACTATCCCATGCTGACAGCATAGATACAGACCTATAATAAGAGACCATTAATAGCACAGCCAAATTCCTAGCAAGATTCCTCTCTTAAAATTAAGTTACAGAAGTTCCAGCCATCTAAGAACCACAGAAAATCTTTGAAATTTTGCTGTGCACCGGGGTTGCTTTATAGAAATTGTCATTCGATAACAAGTCCCCCATAATATAAATTTACTTAAATGTTAAGGTTCTTGGTAAATGAAAATGATAATTTCTTTCAAAAGTTTTCAAATCTGGCTTCAAACTTGAAATACTTTAGGATATGTTTACCTGGCACTTGGATGAGTTCCATCCTATCCAGTAACGCTGGAGGAATGGTAGCAGTAGTGTTGGCTGTAGCTATGAAAAGCACTTGGGACAGGTCAAAGGAGACATTTAAGTAGTGGTCAGTGAAACTATGATTCTGTTCAGGATCCAACACCTGAAGATAAATTAGCCAAATAAGTTCTGGTAAACTGTAACTAACATTTTATGTTTCATTGAAAGAATATAATGTTTTAAATGAAACATTACATGCAAAAACAATTCTAACAACATTAGTTTCCCAAATTGTTAACGATTACTAGACTTTATTTGAAAGCCACTAGCAGGGGAAAAGCTTTTCCACAGACCCCATATAATTAATCTGTAAATCAGTAAATCAGTAAATTGTTTGCACTTGAAGCCAAAAAAAGGTGGTAGACATATCTACTATTCACACTTTCTCAGAGGGAAATGCACACCCAGAGTATTGGGCAGTTTCCAACTGGAAGTAGTCAGAACAACATGAAAATGGAGGCCCTAAACAGAAATATTAGAAGGTTACCTTTAAATTACAACCAAAGTAGTTTGTTGGGTGTTATAGGGCTACCGGGGTATAGACATTTGAACACATTACCAAACTCCTTTTTTACTAAGTACTATGGTCAGCAAAATAGAAACATCTTAATAATTGAGATATGAAGTACAACGCAAAATTCGAAAACATTCTGGTCCAACACCTCTCACTAATTATAAAACCCAAACTCCCACCACAGCCTACTCAAAAAAGGCTCATTAATGTTATAGATATTCAACACAAGTCAAAAGAAAATGTTTGCCATGGGGAAAAAGAATGATAAGAATTTCAAACCTTTCAAATTAAAAGCTTGACCTATACCTTTCGGTTGCCTATAGATTATATTCCTACATTTTTTATAAGAAGCATTACAGATAAGGTTTTCTAAAATTACAAAGGGTTCTTGATCAAATGGGTCAATGGGCTGAAAAATGGCAGATGGGGTTCAATCTGGATAAATGTAAGGTACTGCATCTTGGTACAATAAACAAAGGTAGGACTTATACAATTAATGACAGAGCCTTGGATAATGATATATAACATGAACTACAGGTTCTGGGACATAATTCTGTGAAGTTTGCTTCACCTATAGACAGGGTGATTAAAAAGGTGTTTGGCATGTTTGACTTCATTGTTCAGTCTTTTGACTATAGAATTGGGAAGTCATGTTGAGGTTGTACAGGATGTTAGTGAGGCCTCTTCTGGAATACCATCTCCAGTTCTGGTCACCCAGTTATAGGAAGGATATAATTAGGCTGGTGAGGGTTCTGAAGAAATTTACCAGGATGTTGCCAGGTCTGGAAGGTTTTGAGTTATAAAGAAAGGCTGAATAGGCTGGAGCCTTTTTCACCGGAGTGTGGGAATTTGAGAGGTGACCTTATGAAAGTTTATAAGGTAATGAGGGGTATAGATATAGTTAATGGTGGTTGTCATTTCCATAGGATGAGAAATTTCAAGGAAAGGTGAGAGGGGAGACATTTAGAAAAGACATGAGAGGCAATTTTTTTCTTACACAGAGGGTGGGTCGCATGTGAAATGAACTTTCTGAGAAGAGGTGGATGTAAGTACAATTACAACATTTAAAATACATTTGAATATGTACATGAATAGGAAATATTTGAAGACATATTGGCCAGGAGAGGGCAGGTAGGGTTAGTTTAGTTTCGAAGTTTGTTCAGAATGGACTGGTTGAACTGAAGGGTCTGTTTCTGTGCTCTATAACTCTATGAATTGTATTGCAGACCCCCAGTAGTCGAAGGGAAATTGAGACACAAATTTGTAAGGAGATCTCAGTTATCTGTAAGCATAATTGGGTGGGTATGGTAGGGATTTTAACTTTCTAAATATAGATCGGGACTGCCATAGTGTTAAGGGTTTAGATGGAGAGGAATTTGTTAAGTGTGTACAAGACTTCAGTATGTGGATGTACCTACCAAAAAAGGTGCAAAACTTGCCCTAATCTTGGGAAATAAGGCAGGGTAGGTAACTGAGGTGTCAGTGGGGAAGCACTTTGGGGCCAGCAACAATAATTCTATCAGTCTTAAAATAGTGATGGAGAGAGATAGATCAAATCTAAAAGTTGAAGTTCTAAATTGGGGAAAGGCAAATTCTGATAGTATTAGGCAAGAAAATTCAAAATCTGATTGGGGGCAGATGTTCCCAGGTAAAAGGCAAGCTAGAAAATAGGAAGCCTTTATAAATGAGATAACGAGGGTCCAGAGACAGTATATTCCTATTAGGATGAAAGGAAAAGAGCAATAGATGTGATCTATATGAACTTCAGTAAGGCGTTCAACAAGGTTCCCCTTGGGAGACTGATTAGCAAGGTTGGATCTCACGGAATACAGGGAGAACTAGTCATTTGGATACAGAACTGGCTCAAAGGTAGAAGACAGAGGCGGTGTGGAGGGTTGTTTTTCAGACTGGAGGCCTGTGACCAGTGGAGTTGCACAAGGATCGGTCCTGGGCCCTCTACGTTTTGTCATTTACATAAATGATTTGGATGCAAGCATAAGAGGTACAGTTAGTAAGTTTGCAGATGACATGAAAATTGGAGGTGTAGTGGACAGCGAAGAGGGTTACCTCAGATTACAACAGGATCTGGACCAGATGGACTGACAAGTGGCAGATGGAGTTTAATTCAGATAAATGCGAGGTGCTGCATTTTGGGAAAACACATCTTAGCAGGACTTATACGCTTAATGGTAAGGTCCTAGGGCATGTTGCTGAACAAAGAGACCTTGGAGTGCAGGTTCATTGCTCCTCGAAAGTGGAGTCGCAGGTAGATAGGATAGTGAAGAAGGTGTTTGGTATGCTTTCTTTTATTGGTCACAGTACTGAGTACATGAGTTGGGAGGTCATGTTGCTGCTGTACAGGACATTGGTTAGGCCACTGTTGGAATACTGCGTGCAATTCTGGTCTCCTTCCTATTGGAAAGATGTTGTGAAACTTGAAAGAGTTCAAAAAAGATTTACAAGCATGTTGCCAGGGTTGGAGGATCTGAGCTACAGGGAGAGGATGAACAGGCTGGGACTTTTTTCCCTGGAGCGTCAGAGGGGTGTCCTGAAAGAGGTTTACAAAATTATGAGGGGCATGGATAGGATAAATAGTCAGTCTTTTCCCTGAGGTTGGGGAGTCCAGAACTAGAGGGCATAGGATTAGGGTGAGAGGAGAAAGATATAAAAGAGACCTAAGGGGCAACTGTTTCACGCAGAGGGTGGTACGTGTATGGAATGAGCTGCCGGAAGATGTGGTGGAGGCTGGTACAATTGCAACATTTAAGAGGCATTTGGATGGGTAGATGAATAGGAAGGGTTTGGGGGGATATGGGCTGGGTGCTGGCAGGTGGGACTAGATTGGGTTGGGATATCTGATCAGAATGACGGGTTGGACTGAAGGGTCTGTTTCCATGTTGTACATCTCTATGACTCTATTTATATAAATGATTTGGATGTGAGCATAAGAGGTATAGTTAACAAGTTTGCAGATGACACCAAAATTAGAGGTGCAATGGACACCGAAGGAGGTTACCTTAGATTACAATGGGATCTTGTTCAAATGGGCCAATGGGCTGAGGAATGGCAGATAGAGTTTAATTCAGATAAATGCGAGGTGTTGCATTTTAGCAGGACTTATACCGTTAATGGTAAGGTCCTAGGGAGTGTTGCTGAACAAAGAGATTTTGTAGTGCAGTTTCATAGTTCCTTGAAAGTGGAGTTGGAGGTAGATAGGATAATGAAGGCGGCGTTTGGTATGCTTTCCTTTATTGTCAGAGTATTGAGTACAGGAATTGGGAGGTCATGTTGCGGCTGTACAGGCCACTTTTGGAATATTGCATGCAATTCTGGTCTCCTTCCTATCGGAAAGATGTTGCGAAATTTGAAAGGGTTCGGAAAAGATGTAGAAGAATGTTGCCAGGATTGCACGATTTGAGCTATAGAGAGAAGATAAATAGGCTGGGGTTGTTTGCCCTGCAGCGTCAAAGGCTGAGGGGTGACCTAATAGAGGTTTATAAAATCATGAGGGGCATGAATAGGATAAATAGACAAAGTCTCTTCCCTGGGTTGAGGAGCCCAAAACCTGAAGGCATAGGTTTAGGGTGAGAGGGGAAAGATATAAAAGAGACCTAAGGGGCAACTTTTTCACACAGAGGGTAGTACGTGTATGGAATGAGCTGCCAGAGGAAACGGTGGAGGGTGGTACAACTACAACATTTATAAGGCATCTGAATGGGTATATGAATAGGAAGGGTTTGGAGGGATATGGATCGGGTGCTGGCCGGTGGGACTAGGCTGGGTTGGGATATCTGGTTGGCATGGACAAGTTGGAACGAAGGGTCTGTTTCCATGCTGTACATCTCTATGACCTATAAACAGCAAATTGCTGGTAGAAAACAATAAAAGGGTTAAAACACAAGCTCTTTTATTTTGAAACTCAAATAGGATTTAGCATTTGCACCCATGATTAGAAAAAAGTAAAATTAATTCATGTTTCTTTGCCAAAGAGCTGTTGCTTATTATCATTAAGATTTTTCAATGCAGATTATTAGGTCAAGCTTGTCCAATTCAGTCACTGAGCAATTTAAATTTTGGAATATTTATACCTCCAAGAGGGCTGCAGCAGGGTCCCCTTGTAGACTTTTTCCTAATTTATCTACTTCATCCAGCAGGAACACTGGATTATTCACGCCAACAGTCCTTAAACCATTGATGATTCTGCCAGGCATACTGCCCACATATGTTCGTCTGAAAGACACCATATTCAAATCTTTAGAAAATAGTGCAAAAAGCCTGATCTTTTTTAAATTATGTTATCCGAAGCACGTTATTGAAAAAGCACTAACCAAAATCACAAATCAAACTGAAAAGAGAAGATAGATGATACATTTTAGTTTATGCGCTAATACTTCCATTCACCCAATTCGTGACTATGCAAGTTAATATAACCCAACTGTGGTATACTACTTATTAAAAAATGCATGGGATACTTCAGATTATTTTTGAAGGTAGAAAATAATATCCTCCCAGAACATTTCAAATATACCAAGAATATCTAAACAAATTTATATATGGCTTTATCAATAATAAATACTATAAAGATGCAGTAAGATACTCAAAAAGAACAATTCTAGACCCCCTAATAGTCAGCAGGAAATTGAGAAACAAATTTCAGTTATCTGTAAGCATAAACAGGTGGGTATGGTTGGGGATTTTAACTTTCCAAACATTTGCTAGGACTGCCACAGTGTAAAGGGCTTGTATGGAGAGGAATTTGTTGTGTATACAAGAAAATTTTCTGATTCAGTATGTGAATGTACCGAATAGAGAAGGTGCAAAACTTGACCTACTCGTGGGAAATAAGGCAGGACAGGTGACTGAGGAGTCAGTGGAGGAGCACTTTAGGCCAGTGACCATAATTCTATTAGATTTAAAATAGTGATGGAAAAGGATAGATCAGATCGAAAAGTTGAAATTCTAAATTGGAGGACGGCTAATTTTGACGGTATTAGGCAAGAACTTTTAAAAGCTGACTGGGGGCAGATGTTCGCAGATAAAGGGATGGCTGGAAAATGGGAAGCCTTCAAAAATGAGCCCAGAGACAGTATAGGGTGAAAGGAAAGGCGGGTAGGTGTAAGGGATGCTGGATGATTAGAAAAATCGAGGCTTTGGTTCAGAAAAGGAAGGAAGCACTTGTCAAGTATACAGCAGAGATCAAGGGAATCCTTAGCAGAGTATAAAGGCAGTAGAAGTATACTCAAGAGGGAAATCAGAATGGCAAAGGAGGACATCAGATAGCTTGGGTAAATAGGGTTAACAATAATCCAAAAGGATTTTATTAATACATTAAAGACAGAAGAAAAATTAGGGAAAGAATAGGGCCCCTCAGAGATTAGCAAGGAGCCATAGGAGCAGCAGGAGATGGGGACAGATGCTAAACGAGTATTTTGCACCAGTGTTCACTGTGGAGAAGGACATGGAAGATATAAGAATGTGGGGAAATAGATGGTGACATCTTGAAAAATTTCCATTTTACATTGATGGTGGTACAAGATGTCTTGAAATGCATAAAAGTGGATACATCCCCAGGACCTGATCAGACGTATCCTAGAACTCTGTGGGATGCAAGGGAAGTGATTGCTGGGCTCTTTGCTGAGATATTTGTATCATCGATAATCACAGGTGAAGTGCCGGAAGACTGGAGGTTGGCTAACGTGGTAAGGAAAAGCCAGGGAACTATAGACCAGGCCTGATATTGGTGGTGGGCAAGTTGTTGAAGGGAATCCTGAACGACAGGATTTACATGTATTTGGAAAGGTAAGGACTGATTAGGGAAAGTCAGCATGGCTTTATGCGTGGGAAATCACGTCTCATGAACTTGATTGAGCTTTTTGAAGAAGTAACAAAGACAATTGATGAGGGCAGAGTGGTAGACTTGATCTATATGGACTTCAGTAAGGCATTTGATAAGGTTCTTCATGGGAGACTGGTTAACGAGGTTAGGTCTCAAGGAATACAGGGAGAATCAGAACTGGCTCAAAGGTAAAGACAGAGGGTGTTGGCGGAAGGCTGCTTTTCAGACTGGAGGCCTGTGATCAATGGTGTGCAACAAAGGTCAGTCCTGTGTCCACTACTTTTCATCATTTATATAAATGATTTGATGTGATTGATGTGAACATTGGAGGTATAGTTAGTAAGTTCGCAGATGACACCAAAATTGGAGGTGTAGTGGACAGCGAAGGAGGTTACTTCAGAGTACAACGGGATCTTGACCAGATGGGCCAATGGGCTGAGGAGTGGCAGACGGAGTTTAATTTAGAAAAATGCAAGGTGCTGCATTTTGGAAAAACAAATCACAGTAGGACTTATACACGTAATGGTAAGTTGCTGGACAGTATTGCTGAACAAAGAGACCTTGAAGTGCAGATTCATAGCTCCTTAAAACTGGAGTTGCACGTAGATAGGATAGTGAAGAAGGCGTTTGATATGCTTTCTTTTATTGGTCAGAGTATTGAGGACAGGAGTTGGGAAGTGATGTTGTAGCTGTAAAAGACATTGGTTAGGCCACTTTGGAATACTGCGTGCAATTCTGCTCCTTCCTATCGGAAGGATGTTGTGAAACTTGAAAGCGTTCAGAAAAGAATCACCAGAAATTTGCCATGGTTGGAGGGTATGAGCTCTAGGAAGAGTTTGAATAGGCTAGGGCTGTTTTCCCTGGAGCGTCGGAGGTTGAGGGGTGACATTATAGAGATTTATAAAATCATGAAGGGCGTGGAGAGGATAAATGGACAAGGTCTTTGCCCTGGGGGGACAAGTCCAGAACTAGCAACCATAGATTTAAGGTGAGAGTGGAAAGATATAAAAGGGACCTGAGGGGCAACTTTTTCACACAGAGGGTGGGATGTGTGTGGAATGAGCTGCCAGAGGAAGTGGTGGAAGCTGGTATAATTACAGCATTTAAAAGGCATCTGGATGGTTATATGAAGAAGGATATGGGCAGGCGCTGGCAAATGGGACTAGATTAGGTTACGATATCTAGGCGGCATTGATGGGTTGGACCGAAGGATTTGTTTCTGTGCTGTACATCTCTATGACTATATTTCATAATGATGGTTCTTAAAACTCTAGATGAAACTGTCATTCAAGTTTTTATCCTAGCAAAGGTTCCCACAAACCCGTCTCCCAATGATCTTGAGGTATTTTCTAATCAAACTGTTCAGAGACTGCAGTGTATAGAATAGGTGGGATTTGAATTCAGGCCACCTAGTTCAGAAACAAGGACACTACCAGCATGCCACGAGGACTCTCCCAGTCATCACGATCTTGTAAGACCATAATAACGTGAGCAATCGGAACAGGAGAAGGCTGTCCTGCCCCTCAAAACCGCTCAGCCATTCAACACCATAGCTGATTTGACACTCCCCACATCCACTTTCCTAAATTTTCCCATAACTCCCTATCTGACCAAGAATCTATCCATCTCAGCCTTAAATATACACAAGCACTCTGCCCATAGCTCTAAGACTCTGAACCCTCAGAGAATAAATTCATCCTCATCTGTCTTATATTCTAACCAGCTATCTAACCAACTGAACCATGTGCCCACTACATTGGTGTCAGTTGGGCAACACTTCAATTTTAAAATTCTCATCTTCAATTTCAGATTCCTTTGGGCTTTGTACCTCCACTGCCATACAGATTTAAGATCACTGCGTTCCTCCAATTCTGGCATCTTATGCAGCCCCAAAAATTATCATTTTACTACTGGCAGATGTGCTTTCATATGCTGAGGCCCTTAGCTGTGGAATTTGCTTCCTTCCCTCTACGAATCTTTCCACTTCCTTGAGGTACTCCTTAAAACATTTTGTCAAAGCTCTCAGCCATTTGTCCTAAGATCCATATGTGGCCCACTATCAAATTTGCTCTATAACCATTTTGTGATGTGTTCTGATATATTTTACTATTTTATGATTAGATTAGATTAGATTCCCTACAGTGTGGAAACAGGCCCTTCGGCCCAACAAGTCCACACCGACCCTCCAAAGAGTAACCCACCCAGACCCACTTCTCCTTGACTAATGCACCTAACACTATGGGCAATTTAGCATGGCCAATTCAGCATGGCCAATTCACCTGACCTGCACATCTTTGGACTGTGGGAGGAAACCGGAACACCCAGAGGAAACCCACGCAGATACGGGGAGAATGTGCAAACTCCACACAGACAGTCACCCGAGGCTGGGATCGAACCTGGGACCCTGGTGCTGTGAGGCTGCACTGCTAACCACTGAGCCACTGTGGTTGTAAAAATGTAGGTTGCTCATAAAACACTGATTTAGATTATTATATACTTAAATTCAAGAATACCATCAGAACTTCATAATTCAACAGTCCGGTTCGAAAGTTATACATCACACAGTACGAAATAATATCCCCTCCAACTACTTACATCAATACCAAAATGAAAAAAACCAAAAGCATGGGCTTGATGGTGATATTTAACTTAACAGCTATCAATTAGTTAAATTCACTGAGCTGCTGCAGGATCAGCATATGTACACAGGAGCAGGAAATTATGTTAAGGCATAGACAAACGTAATAGGCAGGCAAAAATTACAGTTCATTGTCGGAGTAGTGTGAGCTCATCCACTGCAGATCCAAAAAAGGAAAATCATGCTATAATTCTTAAAAGGTAGGACTAGGAGATCTAGAGAAGCAAAACGGTTTATGATGGTATGCAAAAAACCATTCACTAAACACAAGTTTACAAGAATGAAGAATAAAGAAAAAGGAAAATTGATCTTTATCTTAAAGAGGCTCAATAGAAATGATGAGGATGTGATACCTCAGTTGCACAGAGATTTTATCAGATCCCATTTCGAACACTATGTAACAATGAGGTCAGCCAGATAGGCCTCACAGAAAATGAGTTCCCTGATTGGGCTGTTAATCTGGTCCAATCAAGGAGCCCTGGCTGACAGATATAAACAGGAGTGTCTCATTTCCCCCTCCAACTCTATTTTGATTTAGTCGCTACCCTCCCCTTCACTGTTTGTTCACACAGCATTGCCCTTTGATGTGAAGGGCACTGCTTGTCACAGGCCACTTGGGTGTTTTCCTACTTTTCCTGGTGGTGGAAATTGAATAAAGATTTGTACACCTTGTCTCTCACAGCTGCACACACACACCATGGGTACTGGGGATAAAAATAATAAGCACTACCGCAGTTAGGCGGTAGTGTGGGGGTTAATAAAAAAAAAAGAAAAATAAATATAAACAGGAGAATTGCCCTTTGATGTGAAGGGCACTGCTCGTCACTGGCCACTCGGGTGTTTTCCCAGTCAGGAGTTGGACCAGTGGCAGTGTGTGCCTGTGGGAGAAGGAGAAGAGAGAAGGAGAAGAACAAGAACAAGAACAAGGAGGAGGAAGGAGGTGAGAGCTTTGTGTTCTGGGCCTAGCGAAAAAAAAAATAAACAGGAGTGTCAGAGGTGACCCAGGTGGGAGAATCCAAAACTACAGAGCATAGGTTTAAAGGTGAGAGGGGAAAAATTTAAAAAAGGACCTAAGGGGCATCTTTTACACATAGACGGTGGTACGTTTATGGAATGAGCTGCAGAGGAAGTGTTGGAGGCTGGTACAATTACAACATTTAAAGGCACCTGGATGGAGAAAAGAATAGGAAGGGTGTAGAGGAATAGAGGCAAAATGCTGGCAAACAGGACTAGATTTATTTAGGATATCTGGTCGGAATGAACAACTGGATCGAACGGTCTGTTTCCATGCTGTACAGTTCTATGACTCTGTGAGGTTCTGTTCACTCTGAGACCTGGCTCTGAGGAAGCTGGATCAGTTTCAAGGACTCTCCACACATAAATAGAGAGTGACTAGATGATGACATACCAGCTTCTGAGGAGTTATTTCACACTGCATTCATTTCTGAAATGTAATAGAAGCCTTAAACATGAACAGTTTGATTCACAAGAAGGCCAAGTCTCTAAGTAAAACTTACTGAAGACAGTTGCATAGCTTTGATTTGTACTTTCTTTGGACTCAGACGCCCGAGGGGTGATCTAATTGTCATCTTTAAAATATTATCGGTATTCAATGGGTAAGGATTTGTTCTGATGGAAGAATACAGACTAAAGGGGCATTATCTTAAAATTACAGCAAAGCCATTGAGAAACTAAATCAGAAAGGACTTGCACACAAAACATAAAATATATTTGAAACTCTTCAGAAATGTTCTGGATAGAAGGTTGACTGAAATTTTGAAAACCAGGATTGATAGATATTTGTTTGGGAATGGTATTAAGAGCTCACTAACCAAATGGTGGAACAGGCTCATGGGTTGAACGCCCTAATCTGGTTATTCTGTTTTGATTATATATAACTAGGATTTTGTTCATGTTAGTAGCAAGCAATGTATACTTCTTTAAGATGGAGAAGAGTTCTGGAATCAGTTTTACCAATTTTCATGAAAAATTTTGTTAAATGATATTCCCTTTCCAGCTCAGAAACATGGCTAGCAAGAGATTTTTTTTTCCAAAGCAAATTAGTTGAATTTTGAAAGTATCTCGTCTAAACAGAAAGGTCTTATGTTTTGTTGTAAAATGAAAATATTTTAAATACTAAAAGGGATCCAAATATAACAATTGAAAAAAAAATAAAAAGAAATAGCAATGCATAAGTGACCTAACGTCATAGAACATGAATGATTAATTAGATTAGATTCCCTACAGTGTGGAAACAGGCCCTTCGTCCCAACAAGTCCACACCGACCCTCCGAACACTAACCCACCCAGACCCATTTCCCTCCGATTAATGTGCCTAGCACTTTGGGCAATTTAGCATAGCCAATTCACCTAACCTGTACATCTTTGGACGATGGGAGGAAACTGGAGCACCCAGAGAAAATGCACGTGGAGACGAGGAGAATGTGCAAACTCCATACAGACAGTCGCCCCAGGCTGGAATTGAACCTGGGACCCTGGTGCTGTGAGGCAACAGTGCAAACCACTGAGCCCCATGCCACCCATTATTCCATTGATCAGAATTTCACCAAAGGGGTTTAAAATGTACAAGTCCAAAGTTATAAATATTATTTTAAACAAGGAAGATATTCAAATATCTACAGTATTAATACCTGTGACCACGAATGTCAGACTGATCACAGACTCCACCCAGTGCTATCCTGTAAAACTCTCTGCCGAGGGTCTTTGCGATTGATCTGCCTACACTGGTCTTGCCCACACCAGGAGGTCCCACAAAACAGAGGATGGGTCCTTTCAGGTTGTTTTTAAGTTGTCTAACTGCAAGGTACTCCAACACCCTTTGTTTGAGCTTTTGCATTGCATAATGGTCACTGTCAAGTAAATGTCTTGCAGCACGAAGATCCAAGCGATCTGCAAACCAATCAAAACCAACCAAATCATTTATTGTCAATAGACATAGAATATGTTACAATGCAATTTACCATAGTAAATTATATTCCAATTTATTTTCATTACAAGAACTATGCCCTGAGAAAACACAATCACAGGATATAGGGTTTTCAAATACTTACACCACTGATGAGTTCACCATTGTGTATAATGGTGCCTGTAAGATGCACTATGAGGCAACCAACAGAGAACTTCATGATCCAGCTCAAACAGAACCCACCATGAAACTCCATGAAAAACTGACATTTAGCCAAATTTTTAGTAAAATTCAGTTCATAGTTTCAGGTGCATTTTGGCAGTAGTGATGTTCAACGTAACAATAATATCATCCCTTCTCCTTTTCTCCAGTACCTGGCAAAGCTAAAATGGCTTCTTCACCTGATGTCATCAGTTTATTATTCTAGCCTAGTTGTGATGTAAACTGATTTTGAAGCCTGTTGACACTAAAACTAAATGTGTGATAATGTTAGAATCTGAAAAAACCCAAATATTATTGATGTAGTGCAAATAAACAGTTCTGTATATTCTTAGGGTTGATGGCGTAGGTACGTGCTGCTTTTAATATTTACCACTTATTATTTTTCATATACATATCTATAATTAAAGTCACTTGGTTCTCAAGGTGGTCCTGCTGCAGTATCCACTGCAACATTCATCATTCTAAAGAAAATTTAGTGAAGGAGTCCAAACCAATATTAAATTTGGTAAACAGACAAAGACAGAATAACTATGTGCAAGGGAGCAATGTTGAAAAAGGTCAGATCCAGATCACAGGGCCCAAAGAAACAAACTACACTGCAACATCAGAAACATTACTATATTTCACAAGAATACATCTATAATATCTTGTATATTTTGTGTAATCTGGCAAGTACATTATGAACTATTCTATTCTAAAGCCAATAAAATGCAGATATAGTAAATGAAGCAATGAGAATTATTGAGAAATTGTCACCCATAAACACTGTAGCACAAAATAACAATTAACAGCAGCGTTACAGTCCATTACACAAATATAGATTTCCACCACAAATAATTGAATGCCATCTTCCAGATTACCCATGAACAATTAAACAACTGTAGCCACTTAAATAATTACATTCCAGCAAATATGAATGCAATTGCATCAACCGATTACAAACTACATAATCTATATGAATATGTCAAAATTTTTCCAGAATACTCCAACTATGAGACTCAACATTTTTCCTCCATGTATTTATAGCAAATCCCCAAGATGCTTGAATTGTACTAATTTTTGTGACAGGCTTAATGTAAGTCTATCCTTATCAATTTAGAATAACTTGAAATGTTTACTTGAGAAGCAAACATCTGTTATCATGAAAGTTTAATCAGTCATACAAAAGGCAAAGGATATAAGAAGGTGCAAACAGCCAAGGTATCGAAAAGCATGGGAAAAAATTAAAGTGAGAAAAGACAAAATGTGGAAGGTTGGCTGAAAACATAAAATGTCAAATAAAACATGGAATGTTGAAAACATAATGTAGAAAATACTAACATACTTTTATCTGTGCTCTGATGATGTATCTTAAGTGCCATTTCACATGATTACAAATAGGGGGAATGGATTGAGAGGTGGCACTAGGGGTCTTTCAGGGAATTGGGGCCATATTAATTCACAATCTTCACATCACAACTACTCAAAAAAAGCATAATCACTTCCGGTAACACATGAAACTTATAATTAAGAACAAGTAATGAAATATAATAAAATTGAAGCAAAAATGAAGGAGAAATAACAAGCCTCAACTAATTTTCAATCTATCAGACGAAACATGACCTCAAGGAGTTACTTTCCAGGCTTTTAAAATGAGGTTTTGGAAATTAAATATAAATATTATTGATCTGAAGCGCAGATGACAGCAATCTTAATTAGTAATTAAGGTGGAGATAATCTGAAAAATGGATAGAAATGAAGAAAATAAAATCCTGTTCTTTCTTGAAAATGATGATAATGTATTCCTTTCTTCCTACACAGATTACTATTTTGCATCTTCCTCTAAGGATAATACCACAGATGTAGTGTGGTAGGATTCAGGCCCACCAGCTGTCCAGCAATGAGCCCAGTTTTAATATTGCCATGAGCTCCTGGCACTAACAACACATCTGAGTTGAAGTTTGACATTTAGGAATGGGAAGTAGCAGCTGCTGTAGAATTTAAACATCCGCAGCAGCTTAGAAGCCCAGATCATTGATATTTCTCTTTGAAATAAATTTGATCATTTTTGAGATTGCTGTGGCAATCTGCCTCAGTTGTACACAGCCCCACATTTTCACATACTAAACTTTGTTTTGCATAAAGTAAGAGTCAAAAAGTATGATGCTGGAAAAGTACAGGTCAGGTAGCATCCGAGGAGCAGGAGAGTTGACGTTTCAGGCATAAGTCCTTCATCAGGAATGTGGAGGGGGGAGTGTTAATAGGGGATTAGATTAGATTACATACAGTGTGGAAACAGGTCCTTCAGCCCAACAAGTCCACACCGACCTGCCGAAGCGCACCCACCCAGACCCATTTCCCTCTGACTCATGCACCTAACACTACGGGCAATTTAGCATGGCCAATTCACCGAACCTGCTTATTTGTGGACTGTGGGAGGAAACCGGAGCAACCGGAGGAAACCCACGCAGACGCGAGGAGAATGTGCAAACTCCACACAGTCAGTTGCCTGAGATGGGAATCGAACTCGGGTCTCTGGCGCTGTGAGGCAGCACCGCTAACCACTGTGCCACTGTGCCACCCACATGAGGGTGAGAAGGCGAAAGGTGAGATGTAGTTGTGATAGGTTGGTCAGGAAGGTAGAAATGATCGTTCGAAAGGAAGATGGACAGATAAGACAGGTCAAGAGTGCGGTACCAATTTGGAGGTTTGGACTGGGGATGAGATGGGGTGGGGGGGTGGGGATTTGAAAACTGGTGAATTCAATGTTGATGTTGTGTGGTTGGAGGCTCCTGAGGTGTTCTTTGTGGATGAGGGCTAGGACTTGCGTGTCCTGGGTGTGAGGGGGAGTTTTTTTTTGAGCAAAAGAAGAAAAAAACTTTGTCCCCATCATCGCAGTTCCAGTGGCTTATACTTTTAAAGGAATTTTTGCAGGGCTTCAAACAGATGACCACCACCAAGGAATGCACAACCCCTAGGTTCATTCCTCTTCAAGGACTTCTTCTAGCATGTAGATGGAGTTTAATTTAGATAAAAGTGAGGTGTTGCATTTTGGAAAGTTAAATCAGGGCAGGTATACACTTAATAGCAAGGTCCTGGGGAGAGTTGCTGAACAAAGAGACCTTGGAGTGCTGGTTCATTGTTCCTTGAAAGTGGAGTCCCAGGTAGACAGGATATTGAAGGTGGCATTTGGTATGCTTGCCATTTTTGGTCAGTGCATTGAGTATACAAGTTGGGAGGTCACGTTGCAGCTGTACAGGATATTGGTTCGGCTACTTTTCGAATACTGCGTGCAATTCTTGTCCTCCTGCTATAGGAAGTATGTTGTGAAACTTGAAAAGGTTCAGAAAAGATTTACAAGATTTCTGCCAGGCTTGGAGGGCTTGAGCTATAGGGAGAGGCTGAATAGACTGAGACTATTTTCCCTGGAGTGTCAGAGGCTGAGGGTTGACCTTAGAGGTTTATAAAATCATGAGGAGCATGGATAGGGTGAATAGCCAATGTCCTTTCCCTGGGATGGGGAGTCCTAAACTACAGGGCATAGGTTTAGGGAAAAATTTGAAAGGGACCTAAAGGGCAACCTTTTCGTGGAGAGGGTAGAGCATGTGTGCCAGAGGAAGTGGTGGAGGCTGCTATAATTACAACATTTAATGGGTATCTGGATGGGTATATGAATAGTAAGGGTTTAAAGGAATATGGGCCAAAAGCTGGCAAATGGGACTAGATTAATTTAGGATATCTGATCAGCATGGACGAGTTGGACTGAAGGGTCTGTTTCCACCTTGTACAAATCTGTGACTCTATGAATCACAATTCCCAAATCCTTGTGGTCCAGCCAATTACACTGCAGAGTTCTGAGCCGAAGTGATTGACATTGGAAAGTAAATTATCACAGACAGAAGGAATGATTGCAAGAAATGGACAGATGATAAAGCGAAAATAAAATATTAAGGGATCTCCATTCCATCATATGCCAAGCCTCTTATCATCTCTGGGATATCACAAAGTACTTTTCTTAGATAAACCTCCTCAGATAAACTATAAATTAATGAATAAGTCTGACTTTACATGCAGTTATAAATAAATTGCCAGCTTGATTTGAAGTCTAGCCAACCATAAATTGGAACACAATCTAAATGACAATTTCAGTGCAGTTGTGAGGACTGTTGTACAGAGGGAAATGCCATCTTTTGGATGAGAACTTTTCCAGTGCAAGTTTACGTTTTAGAAATCTAAATAAAACTATAAAGTCCATGTGGTTTCCAGATCAACATTATTTTTTACTCAAACAACATTACCAAGAACAAAAACGACAGATCATTTATTCATTTGCTATTTTTAGGACCAAACTATTAGTTAATTGGGACTCCACTGTCAGGGTCAAATGGGGACCAGAACCTTCCTCTGTGAAGAGTGCAGTCACCTGGCAATGACTTTCTTCAAAAAAGAACTTGTATTCCATATGTACATCAGGCAGCATCTCAAATATAAAGCCCTCCAACACAAAAAAAATTACAGACCTGCTTTTTCAGAAAAGAAAAAATGCCTTGAGATACAAGTACTGGAACTTAAAACAATATTTAGCATTGCATAAACATATATAATAATTTCTAGGCTGTATCTGCTGATGTTAGCACATACATGTTGTGTATGACATCATAATTTTTCATGATGGCCTAGTGGATCTGGAATTGTGTGCATGTGTTTCTGGATTTGCATGCATACACAGTTGCCTACAATTGCTGACTTCAGCAGACACTGCAATATTCATTACAATATACAGAGGAACCTTGATTATCCAAATTTCGGATAATCTGGCAAGATCACAAGGTCCCAATGCTTGGCTAAACTGTTATCCGGCATTCGATTATCCGAACAAAATACTCTGCGCCCGTGTCATTCAGATAATTGAGGTTCCTCTGTATACTGTCCCCTCCTTACAAAGGAGATCATTTGAGCTCCATGACCATTTATTAATCCACTTTTCTTTTCTTCTGGATCACTGAGAATTGTTTCTGACCTGTTGTGCTTTTATTCCAAGGTAGTTCCACCATTAGTTCCAGATAATTCCTGGTCAAAGCAAACTCTGGCATTGACTGAGGCATCTTCTTTAACCTGCAAATGGCAAACCTTTTTTTTAAAAATGAAAAGAACAAGGATGTGGAGTTTTAGAGTCACTTTTCTGACTGCAGAAATGATTCACGCCAACAAAAAACAGCCACAAAACATTTTCAAAAAACAAAAAAATTAATATTCCTGGGGAGGAATTTAGAACAGCAATGGACAATGATCACAAAAACAAAATCATTAATTTAAAACAAAACATAGAAAGACATGTGAGAGCACCACAATGGAATCTGAAAACAGACTATTAATTAATTTGTACGACTGGTACTGCTGATATCTGCCAAAGTCCTCCAAATCGGAATACTGTTTTGAAACATGTGCGAGTATCATTATTTAGTTTTACAAACAGAACATCACCACCAAGAGGCTCAAGACATTTAACCTTGACAGTATATGCTACTCTATCACACATTTTGGACCTGTACTGGTAACAGCAAAAAATTCAATAGAATAATCTAAATTATTGTGTACCTTTCCTAGAATATAAAAAAAATCAAATGTAATAAGTTCCTATCAGAAAGTTAACTTTAAAAAAAACTGCACCAACCCAGTGCTATGTATTTGTAGCTACATTTGGAAGAAGAAAAAGGTTTCTGCTATTTGTTAACCACCACCACGCACCTTTTGATCTCCTTCATACAAACTTTCATTGCCTGCTCCGGTATATTTGAATTTTTAATCTTCTTCTCCAACATGACAATGTCATCACTATCTTCATCATCATCCTCCTCTTCAACTGCATCCAAATGCAATGGTCTTCCAGGAACTTGATTGTTTCTCCGAATAGGTCGGATGGCCACAATCTATTAATTGTATAATACTTCTAATAAGTGTAACATAATCTCTAACATTTGGTTTTACAACTTAGAAGTAAGCAGTGTCTTTAATGTGGGATAACCAGCTCAAGGAACATCACAATTGTGCAAGTTAACTTAAAAACTTTAAAGTCTGGTTGAAGATTTGTAGCTCGGGTGTCCGTTGTTGTGGTTCTGTTCGCCGAGCTGGAAGTTTTTGCTGCAAACGTTTCGTTCCCTGGCTAGGGAACATCATCAGTGCTATTGGAGCCTCCTGTGAAGCGCTGCTTTGATGTTTCTTCCGGTATTTATAGTGGTTTGTTCTTGCCGCTTCCGGGTGTCAGTTTCAGCTGTAGTAGTTTGTATGTGGGGTCCAGGTCGATGTGTCTGTTGATGGATGTTCTTGCCGCTTCCGGGTGTCAGTTTCAGCTGTAGTGGTTTGTATATGGGGTCCAGGTCCATGTGTCTGTTAATGGAGTTTGTGGATGAATGCCATGCCTCTAGGAATTCCCTGGCTGTTCTCTGTCTGGCTTGTCCTATGATGGTAGTGTTTTCCCAGTCAAATTCATGTTCCTGGTTGTCTGAGTGTATGGCTACTAGGGATAGCTGGTCGTGTCGTTTTGTGGCTAGCTGATGTTCATGGATGCGGATTGTTGGCTGTCTTCCTGTTTGTCCTATATAGTGTTTTGTGCAGTCCTTGCATGGTATTTTGTAAACTACGTTAGTTTGGCTCGTGCCGGCTATTGGGTCCTTTGTTCTAGTGAGTTGTTGTCTGAGTGTGGACGTTGGCTTGTGTGCTGTTATGATTCCTAAGGGTCGCAGTAGTCTGACAGCCAGACTACTGCAACCCTTAGGACTCATAACAGCACACAAGCCAACGTCCACACTCAGACAACAACTCACTAGAACAAAGGACCCAATAGCCGGCACGAGCCAAACTAACGTAGTTTACAAAATACCATGCAAGGACTGCACAAAACACTATATAGGACAAACAGGAAGACAGCCAACAATCCGCATCCATGAACATCAGCTAGCCACAAAACGACACGACCAGCTATCCCTAGTAGCCATACACTCAGACAACCAGGAACATGAATTTGACTGGGAAAACACTACCATCATAGGACAAGCCAGACAGAGAACAGCCAGGGAATTCCTAGAGGCATGGCATTCATCCACAAACTCCATTAACAGACACATGGACCTGGACCCCATATACAAACCACTACAGCTGAAACTGACACCCGGAAGCGGCAAGAACATCCATCAACAGACACATCGACCTGGACCCCACATACAAACTACTACAGCTGAAACTGACACCCGGAAGCGGCAAGAACAAACCACTATAAATACCGGAAGAAACATCAAAGCAGCGCTTCACAGGAGGCTCCAATAGCACTGATGATGTTCCCTAGCCAGGGAACGAAACGTTTGCAGCAAAAACTTCCAGCTCGGCGAACAGAACCACATTAACTTAAAAACATTTGTTACTTTGTGCAGTTTGAACTTGTAACACCTCCAAACACTACATTAGCAATTCTTTTGGCAATGTAATAAAAACAAATTGTTTTTCAAATGTTTACTCCAAAATGTACATATTTGGAATATATACAGGTAAACGCCTTCAATCAAATTAGTTACAATTCTTGGCAAGGCACAAACAGAGATCGTTACCACAGTTTGTTACATAATTGTTACTGGGATAAAGAATGCAATTCCTCTTAATAAAGATGGAAGAACTCCTGTTTTCACCAAAATATTCCCAAATATTACTGAAAATGTGCTTTTGAAATGTCATTATAAAAAAATACAAAAGTCGTTTTCGAAAACCAAACAGCTTACTTTTATAAGAGACTTACTAAATGCACTTTACAAAAAAATGTAAATCAAGAAAAAACTGACACAGGACCATAGAAGGAAATCTTTAGATAGATGGCTAAAAGTTAGGCCAAATAGTATACATGAGAAGGATCTTAAGAGGAACAGCTGATGGAAAATAGCAGAACAGGCCAGGTACTAGAATACAGACACCATAATACAGAACATTGTCTTTGTAGAAATTATATGGTCAGCATAATACACAAGATAATGGAAGACATTCTGTCTTTAATATTAGAAAAACGTGAGGGGGAATTTAGTCTGGCTCTATATTCACTCCAACTGGATTGAGGGTCTCCTTTTCAAACATTGTAAATACTTCCTATTTTTGATCATCTTAAGTGCTTTTCCTATTTTTATCCATGTGTATAAAATTAAACAGGGAAGAAACCAGTATAACTCTGAAATGGATTCCTGGGCAGACTAATATGCTCTCAGAAACAGATATAGGAATAACAAAATCAATAGAACTACATGGGTTATAACAAGTAGCTGAAAGTGTGTTGCTGGTTAAAGCACAGCAGGTCAGGCAGCATCCAAGGAATAGGAAATTCGACGTTTCGGGCCAGAGCCCTTCATCATTCCTGATGAAGGGCTCTGGCCCGAAACGTCGAATTTCCTGTTCCTTGGATGCTGCCTGACCTGCTGTGCTTTAACCAGCAACACATTTTCAGCTCTGATCTCCAGCATCTGCAGACCTCACTTTTTACTTATAACAAGTAGCCCAAACTAAACCGGCAGCCCACAATAAAACTCAGCACAGAATGGCTGTGTTTATTGCCAATGCCACCACTATAGGTGGCACAGTGATTGTATATTTTGTGAACACAGCATTGCAGTCGAACTCCTAAGCATGTGCTCAATGAAATCAAAGGATATTACAGTATGACAGAATTGACTAATCAGACTGTAGGTTAATAAAACAAGTGGTTTTATTAAACTTGCAGCACCAAAATGTTAATGCATCCTTTAGGCAGACCCTCTGAAATGAGGTTGAAAACTAGTGAGCTAGAGGTGCACTCAGAAAGAGCCCTCAGTACCTCACTTGTTGCGCCATTTACAGAGCGAAATAGTAAGCCCTATAAACACCCTATCATGGGGAGAGTAGCCAGAAGGCTCTGTTTCAGCAGTGTGACTTCACTACTGCCACCTGCACGTGCACAAGTGGTCAATGGTCACCTATTGGCAATAGATACTCTTTGCAGAATACTGTATACAAACACTGGAGCAGTTTATTTTCAGTGTACTAGTATGACATGCTTTATTTTAATGTAATGCTTAAGCATTCTGTAGGATTACCTCTCCACTTTTGTTTTAATGGGGAGGGATGCTGTTGTTCAAGGAATAGAGAGAAGCACCGAATGCTGTTAGAGTCCAGAGCAACAAGATTCTTGATCAAGCCAAAGCCAACATTTACATTATCAATCAGTATATTATAAAGCACTTTTGTTTAAACAGAAGTATAACTTGTGATGGTATATAGTCTCCAACAGCAATTGATTTTATTATTCACACCTGACGATAGAAGTGGATTACATATCTGAATATAACGTTATACAGTAAAGCCATTCCTACCCTTTTCTCATCATTTGGCTTGGACTTCCGAGTTTTTTGAAGTAACTTTAGTCCTTCAATTTGCCGAACAAGCAATGGTATGGTTTTTTTAAACCTTTCTTCTAAACTAACAGCATCAAGTATCTGTGTATCAGAGACAGGATGAGTACAGAAAGAAAATTAGATATTATTGAAAAATTTTAGTAAGTTACATCCACAGATCTAAAACCACAATTTCCAGGAGCAAAGCTCTAATAAAAATTCAAATTACAATGTATTTCATGTTGAGTTAAAATACTAAACTTACTATTAAAGAAACTTTGAAGTTATTAATACTTAAATTTAATTTACAATTGGCAAAGCTAGTCTTTCTGTCAATTGTGGCTATTGTGACAAAAAACAGATTTTGAACACAAGGACATAATAGATAGGAGCATCAGTAGAGCACAAAGTGCCTCACACCTGTCGAGCCATCAGTACCATCATGGCTGATCTTTTGTCTCAATTCACTTTATTGTGGTTCCCTAAGAGATCAAAAAAACCCGAGATGAATATACTCAATGTCAGAGACCTCTGTGGCAAACAATTCTAAAAGCTTACATTCATCTCCGTGAAGATAATTCTCCTCAAGACTGCACAAAATGATCAATCCCTTATCCTACAGCTGTACTTGTGTTTTAGATCCTCCAGACAGGTGAAACAAATCTCTTAATTGTTATCCTGGCAAACCCCTTGAAATATATTTTTGATCAAATTGTTCAACGATGTTATTATACATCTCTAGAGGAGGTAGGACTTGAATCTAGGTCTCTGGCTCAGAGACAGGGACACTACCAACACACAAGAACCCAAAGAAACCCCTGTATATTGCATTAAGATCATTTATGATTTTCATTTAAACTAAGTGGCTCAGTGGTTAGCGCTGCTGCCTTACAACAGCAGACACCAGAGTTTGATTCCAGCCTCAGGTGACTGTGTGGTGTTTGCATGTTCTCCCGGTGTTGGTTTCCTTCCACAGTCCAAAGATGTGCAAGTTAAGTGGATTGGTCATGCTAAGTTGCCCATAGTGTCCAGGGATGTGTAGGCTAGTTGGGTTAGGCTTAATAAATGCCAAGTATCAGGGCAATGGTGGTGGGAGCTTGGTCTGGGAGAAATGCTCTTTGGAGGGCCAATGCGGACTTGATAGACCAAATGGTCTCTTTTCGCACTCTAGAGATTCTATGATTAATAACATAAAGAGCAGAGTTTGGAGAGAAAAATTTGTGTTAGCATTTAAAATTATAATTGTTCCACAATGCAGAAACACAGTTAAAATTTAGAGTTGAAATTTAGGAATTGTATAAGCAGTCATACCTGCAACTTCTCATTCGTACTTGTGCGGATAATTGACGCCAAGATATCAGGCAACGTTTCTTTAGGAAGGCTATCCAACAAATTTCTTAGTTTGGCAACTACTGGTACTGACATGTCCAACATCTCCACCAACTGCAAACAGTTAATGAATTATCTGTTACTATATAAATTTGCAATGTGAGAGATAGATCACATACTTTTTGATTCTGACAAGCTTTCTCGAGATCAAAGATTTATTCAGTAAATCACAATAATTTTTCGAAAACAACATTTGAGTTTTCAGAATTTTTCAAATATATTAGCACTAATGCAAATTGTAAACACAAAGAGAGAAAGGATAGATGATTTTCATGAAGCAGTAAACCAGAACTACAGATTTCCTGCACTTTTCTCAGAATTTACTGACTTGACATCTTGTAGATATTTTCAGGCTTATTCCCTGGCTGCCAGTCAGATTGATGGGCTTATCAATATCGGGCTGGAATGCAACAGGATTGGTTGGGGGGTTGCCAGGAATGGGAGGAAGTAAACAAGTCTGGCATTACAGAGGAATTTGAATTTTGCTAAAATGCTGGGGGCAGAGAGAGAATTACTAGTGGGGTTGAGGTGACTGCATGTTTCAGTTGCAGAGGGGTGTTTTTCTGACTAGAGGTCTGTGATGAGTTGTGTTCCACAAAGATCAGAACAGGGACCTCTTTGTTTGTAATATATATAAACGATGTGAATGAAACTGTAGGTGGTCTCATTAGTAAGTTGGAGGTGACATGAAAATTGACAGTTGTGGATAATGTGGAAGGTTATCAAAGCATACAGTAGGATGTAGATCAGTTGGGAGGTTGGACAGAGAAATGGCAGATGGAGTGATGCAATAGTGAGTGATGCATTATTTTAAGTATACTGTATGGCTGGTGGAAAGTATACAGTTAATAGCAGGAACATTAATACACAAAGGGATCTTGGGGTCCCTGAAAGTTACAACACAAATGGATAAGGTGGTAAAGGTAGAGATGCTTGTCTTCATTGGTTGACAAGTCATATTACAAATGTGTAAGACTTTGTAAAAAATTACTTGTGGGAAATGGGTATCACTGGCTCACCAGCATTTATTGCGAAACCTAGGTTTTCCCTTGAGAAAGTGAGTGTGTACTTTCTTGAACTGCTGCAGTCCACATGATGTAGGTTGATCCACAATATGCTTAGTGAGAAAAATCCAGGACTCTGACCCAACGACAGTGAAGAAATGGTGATATATTTCCAAGGAGAAAGTGAGGACTGCAGACGCTGGCAATCAGAGTCAAAACATGTGGTGCCAGAAAAGTACAGCAGGTCAGGCAGCATCCAAGAAGCAGGAGAATTGACATTTCAGGCTTAAGCCCTTCACCAAGAATGTGGGGAGGCAAATTAAAGAGATTTATTTAGGAGATAAATAGGAGGTGGTGGTGGGAAAGGCAAGGAGATGAAGATGGGGGGGGGGGGGATGGTGATAGATCAGAGTGGAGGATGGAGCAGAAAGGTAGGAAGGAAGATGAACAAGTAGGACAATTCAAGAGGATGGTGCTGAGTTGGAGGGTTGGATCTGAGATGAGGTGGGGGGAGCAGAGATGAGGAAACTGGTGAAATCGACATTGATGCTGTGTGGTTGGACTGTCGCAAGTCAGAAGATGAGGTATTCTTCCTCCAGACGTTGAGTGACTAGGATCTTGCAGTGGAGGAGGCCGAGGACTTGCATGTCCTTGGCAGAGTGGGTGGGGCAATTGAAGTGGCCAATGCAAGGCGGTCGGTTTGCTTGATGTGTCTGTTCCAGAGATGATGCACTGTATTCAAGATTGGTAGGGTGGAAGGTGAGAACCAGATGGGTTCTATCCTTATTGGAGGGGTGGGATTCAAGAGCAGAGGTGTGAGAAGTGGAGGAACAGCGCTTGAGGGCATTGTTGACCACATGGGGGGAAATTGCAGTCCTGGAAATATATTTTCTGAAAGGTATCTTCTGATGTATTTCCAAGTCAAGATGGTGAGTGGCTTCGAGAGGAACTTGCACGTGGTGTCCTCATACATCTGTTGTCCTTGTCCTTTGTGATCATGGATTTGGAAGATACAACCTCAAGATCTTTGGTGAATATCTGCAGTACATTTGTAGATAGTACACGCTACTGCTGCTTACTGTCGGTGGTGTTTGCGGATCTGGTAAGAATCAAGTGGGTTCCTTTGTCCTTGTGTCAAACTTTGAGTGTTTTTGAAGCTGCACTTGTCCAGTATTAACTATAAGCAGAGTTTAGACCAACTTAGATTGTTTTCACTTGGGTGTCAGAAACTGAGGGTCAACTTGATAGAAGTATATAAAATTATGAAACACATAGATATAGTGAATGGTCAGAGTCTTCTTCCCAGGATGGAAATATCAAATACTTAGGGGCATAGTTTTAAGATGAGAAGGAAAATGAGATATGTCAGCAAAGTGTTTATTACACAAAGGATGGTAGGTCACTAGAACACACTGCCAGGAGAGATGGTAGAAGCAGATACAGCCAGGTTCAAAAAGGTGTTTAAACAGACACATGAACAGGAGGAGAATACAGGGATAGGGACCATGTGCAGGCAGATGGGATTAGTTTAGAAAGGCACCATGGTTAGCACAGGCATGGTGGACGCGTATAGATCATGGACGCAGTTCATCTCATGTTTTACCTCTAGGATTTAATATATTAAACATACAAATTGTATTAAAATTGCAGGCACACAGCCTCCTTAAGACTTGGCTGACTTCACACCTACACTATATCCTAAGAGTAGGTTAGCTGCCTACACTATTCCGGGATTGAGTACAGTTAGAAAATGTAAAATCTTTTTACTGCCCAAACACATCAAACCACCTATCCTTTGGAAGGTGAGGTGATTAAAACTCCTCCTGTCATTATTTCACGTAGCATAAAAGTTTGGTGCTCTAGCTCACTCCCACTGTCCTGAATTTCCTCTATCTCATACATGAAGAAAGCTATGGGGAGGTAAGTACTACACTCAAGAAGATTAAAGAGTTAGAAAGAAATCTATTACAAAACATATGGCTCAACACTATAGGTCTCATTTATCAACAGATCCATTATTTTACAGTAAAAAAAAAGTAACTCTACTTAAAATTTCCTCTTTCTTGAATAGTTTAGATAAAAGACAACATCTTAATATTTAAAATTAAAGGAATAGACACCTGTGATTTGTCCTCTTATGATGATTAGATTAAATTCTGAAACAGACGAGAAACTCCTTTGCACAGTATCATTGGATGAACTTTGGATGTAACAAATCTCTATTACAGTAATCAAGACAAAGTTTATTGGGATGAGTAATTCTATATTCTGCTAAGCAGACAAATATCTTTATTCAAACTGTAACTGAGTCACTAAAATGATATAGAGATTGAATTTATGAAATAGTTCAAACCTGTATTGCATATTTGTAGAACTGCTGTGAAAGGTCACTCAGCTCTCCAATGCCCTCTGTGTATTGCTCCAGCCGATCAAGTTGCTCCACTTCCGCCACTGCAAATGGCTTCTCCTTCAGCAGCTCAACAACATGAAACCGACAGAGACCTGTGATCAACAGAGTATAGTGTGGCTTCGGCCAATTACTACCCACGACTTGTACAGCAATACCAGCTGTGCCAATCCTACAATAGGAGAAAAAAAGTCAGCAAATTAGAGTACAAATTAATTCTTTTTAATTATAAGAAACAATACAAAATTGTTAAATGCGACAATGAGATTCAGGTCCCTGCTTATAAGTTGATCATTGTAAGGGAACCAAATAAAATCAAAACAATAATCGGGAAGTGAGGATACATAGTAGTTTAAAAGGAGAAAATCAGGTAGTTTACTCTCCAAACATCAGTAGACGCTACGTTTTTGAAAAGAATGGACTGAAGGGTTTGAGTTATAATGGATGAATAGAGCAGGGCTTTTTTTCCCTGAAGCGTCGGAGGCTGAGGAGTTCACCTCAGAACTTTGTAAAATTGTGAGGGGCAAAGAGGCAAAGAAAGCCTGGTGACTCTTTGAGAGCTGTTCCCAGCAGATTGTTTCCTTACCTCCATTATAATCATTCTACTCTTTTAAATCTCAATTTTAAATCTGTCAGAATTACTAATAATGTTCTGTTAAATCTACTTTTAGGTCTGGTGATCCTTTCACCTTCAGGAACAACCAAACCCCCAAACCCAACTGGATCTGATCCAACAGAGACCAGGACCTCCTGAAGTGTGTGGCTGCATGAAATGATGGGCCCCTATTGCTGGTGCTGGAACTGCGACCTCAACAGAGAGACCAACCACTTAGTAGTGTTTCAAAAGCGTGACCTGAACACCAGAAACCCAATTCTGTAGGACTAGCTAACCTCGTGGAGGCCTGACTTAGTGGCCCAACCATACCAAGAATAAGACCCTCCAGAGCACTCAAGGCCACAACATACGTCCAGGACCCCACCGGATGCAGCCTCACACCTTCTGGAATGGCAGACGACACACACTGACTCCCAGGCCAGACCAAAAGCAGTCCAGGAAGCATGGAAGACATGCTGGCCTGCAGGCGACACTGAAATAACATGATTTCAAGTACCCACTCCCCACCATATTCCTGACAAAAATCCAAGCTGTTGAAAGCAAGCCAGATGAATTTAAAGCTAGACTCACCTACCAAGGGGCGGCACAGTGGCTCAGTGGTTAGCACTATCTCCCTGCCCCTACAATCACCCCTGGAACAACTGGATAACAGGACACATACATCATACTCCTATTGGTTGACTTTCGCTCCAACGTCAACACTATAATTCCAACCGAACCCATCTCCAAACTCAGAGCTAGGAATGTGCTCACCCCTCTGCAACTGGATCCTTGACTTCCTGACCCATGGACCGCAATCAGTAAGGATAGGAACATGTCCTCCATGATAATCCTCAACATCGATCTCCTGCAAGGCTGCATACTCAGCGCATTACTAAACTCCGTATGTATATAAAAAACACCATGTGGCCAAATTCAGCTCTAACTCTGTTTAACAGTTTGCTGATGAACCCCCAAAGTTGGTTAGATCTTAACCAACAATGAAACAGAGTATAGGAACAAGATAGAGTGCTGAGTGGCCTGGTGGAAAGTCAACAATCTCTCCCTCGGTGTCAGCAAAACAGAGGAACTGGTCATTGACTTCAGAAAGCGATGTGGAAGACATACTGTGCCTGTATCAGTGTTGCTGAGGGGAAGATGGTCGAGGGCTTCAAGTTTCTAAGAGTAAATATAGTCAACAATGCATGCTTGTCCATGAACGTCAACACTATGGTCAAAAAAGCATACCAGCGCTTTTACTGCTTCAGAAGGCTAAAGAAATTCAACATGTCCACAATTACTCTTTCCGCTGTTTATAGATGCACCATAGAAAGCACCTTATCTGGATGCATCGTAGCTTAGTATGGCAACTGCTCTGCTCAAGTCCACAAGAAATTACAGAAAGCTCTTAATGCAGCTCCAGCTCCATCAAGCAAATCTGCCTTCCATCCATTGACTCTATATTTCCCATTGCCTTGGGAAAGCAGCATACATATTCAAAGATACCTCCCACCCGGGTTATACTCTCCTCTACCTTCTTCCGTCAGGCAGAAGATACAGAAGTTTGAAAAGATGTACCAACAGATTTTGGTCTGTTGGTACCAAAGGACCTTTCATATATTAAAGCTGATCTTTTTTCTGCACCTTCTTCAAAGCTATAACACTAAATTCTGCATTCTGTCCTATTACCCTGATGTACTTATGTAAGGTATGAACTGCCTGGATAGCATGCAAAACAATAGATTAGATTAGATTCCCTACAGTGTGGAAACAGGCACTTTGGCCCAACAAGTCCACACCGACTTTCCAAAGATTAATCCACCCAGACCCATTTCTCTCTGACTAATGCACCTAACACTGGGCAATTTAGCATGGCCAATTCACCTGAACTGCACATCTTTGGATTGTGGGAGGAAACCGGAGCACCCAGAGAAAACCCATGCAGACACGGGGAGAACTGCAAACTCCATACAGTCACCCGAGTCTGGAATTGAACTCGGGTCCCTGACGCTGTGAGGCAGCAGTGTTAATCACTGAGCCACCATGCCGTCAACACTGTATCTCGATTCATGTGACAATAATAAATCAAATCAAAATTGTTTCTCTCTTGTAGGCTGTCATGTCTCATTGTACAGTTATTTGTTACATGCAGTCTCATCATACACTGTTCAGCTTTCGCTTTGGCATTTCTTATTTCTAGGACTTTACATGTAGGTTTGGCTCAGTTTGAACACTCTTCTGTGTATCAGAAGTTAATGAGTCCAAACCCAAATACAGGCATCAGTGCCATTTTGACAGCTTCACTGTCACAGATGCTACCTTTCTGAACAGATATTAAACAAAGGCCTTTCATGTATGCTCAAGAGGAAGGAAAATAATTCCTAATGCTTGCATTCCCTTAATGTACTGTAAGACATTTGTCTCTCATGCAATGTCACAATTCCCGATCAATTCCTCTTCACTGTCAACACTCACTTCTTTCACTATTAAATATGGGAAGCAAGGATACTGGAAACTCTTCACTCTCGATCTTAATAAATCAGTAGCAATGAAAAAAACAATTTGGAATAAAAAACTAATATTGGCTGATTATGGGCACTGCAAACATCTTCACTTCTGAGGTAACGTGACAAAAGCCAAGCAACTGGGACTTGGGTTTCACTCTTGCAACTCGGATACACTAATAAACTGTAAACTGTAAACTACAAGTGCCTTTGTCTTCTTGTCTGTAGACATAACCCCCAGCCTCTTTGTAAAATGTGGAGCTTGAGAAAGTACAGCAAGTCAAGCAGCATCAGAGTCGATGTTTCGGGCAGGAGCCTTCATCAGGACCGAGGAAGGGGAGGTTCATTGTGTGTCTGGTGCACATTTCTTGTAACCTTCTTTTGGGGTGTGGCATTGGTAATAAAACTCCACCCTCTTTACTCAAGAAAATCTTGAAAATGGTTCTGTTCCATTTTTGATCTTGTTAACTAATTTAATTGAAGTGCGATAGCTATCTGTTTAAAAAAAACACTTGTTGCAACTGACCAACAGGGTATTAAGACAAAAGAACAGCCATGCCCCTCCTCACCTTGCTGCAGTGGGGGAAATGGATGTTTGGGGGAAGGAGTAGCCTCTTAGAGGAGAAGAGAGAGACGGCTATGAACACGAGGCAATAGATCTCACTTTTACACTTATAACATATTTTATTCATATATGTGATTTCCCAACCCTTACTTTTAAATATTTTTATATCTTTCATTCTAAAACCCTCCTCCTGGGTCTGACTTCCCAGTTTCAAATTATTGCTTAAACAACATCTAAAGAAAAATGTTAAATCCTTTCCAATGGCTTTCTTCCTCCTATACTATATCCAACTGTAAGTAGATATTGGACAACATACCTTAACACAAATATAAAACATGAGATTCAACTATAAGATGAACTGATGACAAATAAGTTATCTATGACAGACCAAATTTATGAGAGATATATTTGGCTTTGTAATCCTCAGACTGTTCAAAATATCAGGTATATTAATTAGAAATTTTACAGATAATAGCAGGTTTGATTACAGATATGGTAGCATAGTACTGGACCACAATTATCCCAGATATTGTGTATTCAAATCCCATCATTGAAACCTTTGAAGCCGAAGTTCAAAAGTAGATAATTACAGAGTCAGCATGGACGGCCATATATCCTGAATTAATCTCGTCCCATCTGCCAGTATTTGGCCCATATTCCTCTAAACCTTCCTATTCATGTATCAATCAAGATAACTTTTAAATGTTGCAATTGTACCAGCTCCACCATTTCCTCTGCGAGTTTATTCCATACACACACCTCCCTCCGTGTGAAACAGTTGCCCCTTAGGTCAACTTTATATCTTTCCCCTCTCACCATAAACCTATGCCCTCTAGTTTTGTACTCCTCTAATCTGGGATAAAAGCTATTCACCCTAGTCATGCCTCTCATGATTTTATAAACCTCTATTAGGTCACCCCTTAACCTCTGAGGCTCTAGGGAAAACAGCCCCAGCCTATTCAGCCCTTTTTTATTGCTCAAAACCTCGAACCCCAGCAACATACGTGTAAATCTTTTCTGCATTGTCTCAAGTTTAGTAACATCTTTCCTATAGCATGGAGACCTGAACTGAACGCAGTGTTCCAAAGTGACCCAAGCAATGTCCCATACAGCCGCACCATGATGCCCCAACTCCTATATTCAATGCAATAATCAATGAAAGCAAGCGCACCAAATGCGTTCTTCACCATCCTTTCTACCTCAACTTCACTTTCAAAGAATTATGCACCTGCGCCCCTTGGTCTCTTTGTTCAGCAACACTCCCCAGACCATACCACTTACTGTCCTGCATGGCCTTACCAAAATTCAACACCTTACATTTATCTAAATTAAACTCAATCTGCCACTCCCATGAAGAACAAAGAACATTTACAGCTCAGGAACAGGCCCTTCAGCCCTCCAAGCCTGAGCCGATGCAAATCCACTGTCTAAATCTATCGCCCAATTCCTAAGCATCAGTAGCTCTCTGCTCCCCACCTATTCATGCATCTGAGCAGACGCACCTTAAATGAATCCACCATGCCTGCCTCTACTGCCTCTGTTGGTAATGCATTCCAGGCAAATACCACCCTCTGCGTAAAGTATTTGCCACATATATCCCCCTTAAACTTTTCACCTCGCACCTTGAATGCATGACCTCTCGTTATTGAATCCCTCACCCTGGAAAAATGCTTAGCTCTATCTACCTTGTCTATATCCTTCATTATTTTGTTGACCTCAATCAGGTCCCCCTTCAATCTCCTTTTTCCTAATGAAAACAATCCTAACCTACTCAACCTCTCTTCATAGCGAGCACCTTCATACCAGGCAACATCCTTCTCTGCATCCTATCTAAAGCACCCACATCGTTTTGGCAATGTGGCGACCAAAACTGTATGTAGTATTCTAAATACTATCCACTTGACATCAAGCTCTAAAATCTTAAAATTATTTAATCTTTTCTGATCAAAAGTCCTTCACACAATGTCACTGCGACAATCCATCATTCAGTGTGCACTTAGATGGTCACAACTCCCCCAGTTCATGTCCAGTATGACAACCCTCACGCGACATCCAGCCTGACGGTCACAGCTCCTCACACAGCGACCAGCCTGACGGTCACAGCTCCTCACACAGCGACCAGCCTGACGGTCACAGCTCCTCACACAGCGACCAGCCTGACGGTCACAGCTCCTCACACAGCGACCAGCCTGATGGGCACAGCTCCTCACACAGCGACCAGCCTGATGGGCACAGCTCCTCACACAGCGACCAGCCTGATGGGCACAGCTCCTCACACAGCATCCAGCCTGATGGTCACGGTTCCTCACACAGCATCCAGCCTGATGGTCATAGCTCCTCATGCAATGTCCAGCCTGATGGTCACAGCTCCTCATGCAATGTCCAGCCTGATGGTCACAGCTCCACACACAGCGACCAGCCTGATGGGCACAGCTCCTACACAGCGACCAGCCTGATGGTCACGGTTCCTCACACAGCGTTCAGCCTGATGGTCATAGCTCCTCATGCAATGTCCAGCCTGATGGTCATAGCTCCTCACAGGGTCCAGCCTGATGGTCACGGCTCCTCATGCAATGTCCAGCCTGATGGTCATAGCTCCCTCACGCAACATCCAGCCTGATGGTCATAGCTCCTCACACAGTGTTCAGCCTGATGGTCACAGCTCCCCATGCAATGTCCAGCCTGATGGTCACGGTCAATGACTAGCCTGATGGTCTGAAATCCATCATCCATGTCCAGTTCGACGGTTGAAGTTCCCCATTCAATGTCCAGTCGGAAACCCCTCACCAGGTCTGAGACCAACACTTCCACCACCACCACCACCACCACCGTTCCCAGTCTGAAACACCTCCCTACTCAGTGCCTAGTCTGAACTTCCCTTACCCCATTCCCAGCCTGAAACACCCTTACCCAGTGCCCGGTCTGAAACACCCCACCCAGTTCCTGGTCTGATTCCCCCCCCTCCCCTAACCCAATGCTCGCTCTGATCCCCCCTCCCTTTACCCAGTGCACGGTCTGATCCACCCTCCCCTTACCCAAGGGCTGCTATGATTCCCACCCCCCCCTTACCCAGGGCCCGCTATGATTCCCCTCCTCCCCTTAACCAGTGCCTGCTCTAATCCCCCCCTGCCCTTACCCAGTGCCCAGTCTGAACCCCCTTACCCACTGCCTGGTCTGAAACACCCATCCCTTACCCACTGCCCAGTCTGAAACACCCCCTTACCCAGTGCCAGTCTGATCATCCCCTCCCCTTACCCAACGCCCGCTCTGACCCCCCTCCCCTTACCCAATGCCCAGTCTGACCCCCCTCCCCTTACCCAGCGCCCAGTCTGACCCCCCTCCCCTTACCCAGCGCCCAGTCTGACCATCTCCTCCCCTTACCCAATGCCCAGTCTGACCCCCCCCCTCCCCTTACTCAGTGCCCGGTGATTCTCCATCCCCTTACCCAGTGCCAGTCTGACCATCTCCTCCCCTTACCCAGTGCCCAGTCTGACCCCCCTCCCCTTACCCAGTGCCCAGTCTGACTCCCCTCCCCTTACCCAGTGCCCAGTCTGAACCCCCTTCCCCTTACCCAGTGACCAGTTTGATCCCACCTCCCCTTACCCAGGGGTTGCTCTGATTCCCCCTCCCCTTACCCAGTGCCCAATCTGACCCCCCTCCCCCTACATGGTGCCCAGTCTGATCCCCCTCCCCTTACCCAGTGCCCACTCTGACCCCCCCATCCCCTTACCCAGTGCCCTCTCTGATCCCCCCTCCCCTTACCCAGTGCCTGCTCTTATCCCCCTCACCTTACCCAGTGCCCACTCTGAACCCCCCCTTACCCAATGCCCGCTCTGACCCCCCTCCCCTTACCCAGTGCCCAGCTCCTCACGCAATGTCCAGCCTGATGGTCATAGCTCCTCACACAGTGTTCAGCCTGACGGTCACAGCTCCCCATGCAATGTCCAGCCTGATGGCCATGGTCAATGACTAGCCTGATGGTCTGAAATCCATCATCCATGTCCAGTTCGACGGTTGAAGTTCCCCATTCAATGTCCAGTCGGAAACCCCTCACCAGGTCTGAGACCAACACTTCCATCACCACCACCGTTCCCAGTCTGAAACACCTCCCTACTCAGTGCCTAGTCTGGACTTCCCTTACCCCATTCCCAGCCTGAAACACCCTTACCCAGTGCCCGGTCTGAAACACCCTTACCCAGAGCCTGGTCTGAAACACTCCCTTAACAAGTGCATAGTCTGAAATACTCCCTTAACCAATGCCCAGTCTGACAACCCCCTTACCCAGTGCCCAATCTGAAACACCTGCCCCCTCCTTATCCAGTGCCCAGTCTGAACCCCTCCCCTTACCTAGTGACCAATCTAAAACACTCCCTTACCCAGTGCCCAATCTGAACACCCTTACCCACTGCCCGGTCTGAAACACCCATCCCTTACCCACTGCCTGGTCTGAAACACCCCTTTACCCAGTGCCAGTCTGATCATCCCCTCCCCTTACCCAGTTCCTGCTCTGATCCCCCCACCCCTTACCCAGTGCTCACTCTGATCCCTTCCCTTACCAAGTGCCCAGTCTGGCCCATCTCCCTTTACCCAGTGCCTGCTCTGACCCCCCCCTTACCCAGTGCCTGATCTTAAACCACTCCCCATACCCAGTGTCCAGTCTGATCCCCCCTCTCCTTACCCAGTGCCCAGTCTGACAACCCTCCTCTTACCCAGTACTCAGTCTGATTCCTCTCCCCTTACCCAGTGCCCAGTCTGATCCCCTCCCCTTGCCCAGTCTGACCCCCCCCCCCCCCCCAACCAGTACCCGGTCCGAGCCCCCTCCCCTTACCCAGTGCTCGTCTGACTCCCCCCCAACCAGTGCCCAGGCTGACCTCCCCTTACCCAGCACCCAGTCTGATTCCCCCTACCCTTATCCAGTGCCCAATCTGACCGCCCTTCTCCTTACCAGGTGCCCGGTCAGACCCCCCTCCCCTTACCCAGCGCCCAGTCTGATTCCCCCTACCCTTATCCAGTACCCAATCTGACCGCCCTTCTCCTTACCCAGTGCCCGGTCAGACCCCCCTCCCCTTACCCAGTGCTCAGTCTGACCCATCCCCTTACCCAGTGCCTGCTCTGTTCTCCCCTCCTCTTACTCAGTGCCTAGTCTGACCCCCCATTGCCTAGTGACCAGTCTGACCCCCCCTCCCCTTACCCAGTGCTCAGTCTGACCCCCCCCTCCCCTTACCCAGTGACCAGTCTGACCCTCCCTTACCCAGTGCCCAGTCTGACCTCCCCACGCCTTACCCAGTGACCAGTCTGATCCCCTTCCCCTTACCAAGTGCACAGTCTGGCCCCTCTCCCCTTACCCAGTGCCCACTGATCCCCCTCCCCTTACCTAGTGCCCGCTCTGATTCCCCCCCCACCCAGTGCCACTGATCCCCCCTCCCCTTACCCATGCCCAGTCTGACCACACTCCCCTTACCTAGTGCCCAGTCTGATCCCCCCCCAATCCTTACCCAGCGCCTAGTCTGACCCCCTCACTCCTCTTACCCAGTGCCCAGTCTGACCCCCCCCCTTTCCCAGCGCCCAGTCTGACCTCCCCTCCCCTTACCCAGTGCCCGCTCTGACCTCCCCTCCCCTTACCCAGCACCCAATCTGATTCCCCTACCCTTGCCCAGTGCCCGGTCAGACCCACCTCCCCTTACCCAGTGCCCGCTCTGATTCCACCCTCCCCATACCCAGTGCCCAGTCTGACCCCCCCCCTCCCCTTACCCAGTGCTCAGTCTGACCCCCCCCTCCCCTTACCCAGTGACCAGTCTGACCCTCCCTTACCCAGTGCCCAGTCTGACCTCCCCACGCCTTACCCAGTGACCAGTCTGATCCCCTTCCCCTTACCAAGTGCACAGTCTGGCCCCTCTCCCCTTACCCAGTGCCCACTGATCCCCCTCCCCTTACCTAGTGCCCACTCTGATTTCCCCCCCCCCACCCAGTGCCACTGATCCCCCCTCCCCTTACCCATGCCCAGTCTGACCACACTCCCCTTACCTAGTGCCCAGTCTGATCCCCCCCCAATCCTTACCCAGCGCCTAGTCTGACCCCCTCACTCCTCTTACCCAGTGCCCAGTCTGACCCCCCCCTTTCCCAGCGCCCAGTCTGACCTCCCCTCCCCTTACCCAGTGCCCGCTCTGACCTCCCCTCCCCTTACCCAGCACCCAATCTGATTCCCCTACCCTTGCCCAGTGCCCGGTCAGACCCACCTCCCCTTACCCAGTGCCCGCTCTGATTCCACCCTCCCCATACCCAGTGCCCAGTCTGAACACCCCCACCCCTTACCCAGTGCCCACTCAGATTCGCCATCGCCTTACCCAGTGCCCACTCTGACACCCCTCCCCTTACCCAGTGCCAGGTCAGACACCCCTCCCCTTACTCAGTGCCCAGTGACCTCCCCTCCCCTTACCCAGTGCCCAAACTGACTCCCCCTTACCCAGTGCCCAGTCTGACCCCCCCTTACCCAGTGCCCGCTCTGATACCCCCTCCCCTTACTCAGTGTCAGCTCTGATACCCCCCTCCCCTTACACAGTGCCCGCTCTGACCCCCCCTCCCCTTACACAGTGCCCGCTCTGACAACACACCTCCCTCCCCCCCCCACCACGCTGCTTACCCAGTGCCCGGTCTGACCTCCCCTCACCTTACCCAAAACCCAATCTGACCCCCTCTCCCTTACCCAGTGCCTAGTCTGACCCCCCATTGCCTAGTGACCAGTCTGACCCCCCCTCCCCTTACCCAGTGCTCAGTCTGACCCCCCCTCCCCTTACCCAGTGACCAGTCTGACCCTCCCTTACCCAGTGCCCAGTCTGACCTCCCCACGCCTTACCCAGTGCCCGGTCTGATCCCCTTCCCCTTACCAAGTGCACAGTCTGGCCCCTCTCCCCTTACCCAGTGCCCACTGATCCCCCTCCCCTTACCCAGTGCCCGCTCTGATTTCCCCCCCCACCCAGTGCCACTGATCCCCCCTCCCCTTACCCATGCCCAGTCTGACCACACTCCCCTTACCTAGTGCCCAGTCTGATCCCCCCCCAATCCTTACCCAGCGCCTAGTCTGACCCCCTCACTCCTCTTACCCAGTGCTCAGTCTGACCCCCCCCTTTTCCAGCGCCCAGTCTGACCTCCCCTCCCCTTACCCAGCGTCCAATTTGATTCCCCTACCCTTAACCAGTGCCCAATCTAACCCCACCCTCCCCTTGCCCAGTCAGACCCACCTCCCCTTACCCAGTGACCAGTCTGATACCCCCTACCCTTACCCAGTGCCCACTCTGATCCATCACCCCTTACCCAGTGCCCGCTCTGATACCCCTCCCCTTACCCAGTGCCCCACCCACCCCTTACCCAGTGCCCACTCTGGCACCCCCCTCCCTTACCCAGTGCCTGCTCTGATCCCCCTCCCCTTACCCAGTGACCAGTTTGACCCAGCTCCCCTTACCCATTGCCCGCTCTGATACCCCTCCCCTTACCCACTGCCTGCTCTGATTCCCCCCTCCCCTTACCCAGTGCCCAGTCTGACCCTCCTCCCCTTACCTAGCGCCCCACCCACCCCTTACCCAGTGCCCGCTCAGGCACCCCTCCTCCCTTACCCACTGCCCGCTCAGATTCACCATCCCCTTACCCAGTGCCCAGTCTGACCCCCCCCCAACCCATCCCTTACCCAGGGCCCACTCTGATCCCGTCCTGCCCTTACCCAGTGACAAGTCTGATCCCTCCTACCCTTACCCAGTGCCCGCTCTGACCTCCCCTCCCCTTACCCAGCACCCAATCTGATTCCCCTACACTTGCCCAGTGCCCGGTCAGACCCACCTCCCCTTACCCAGTGCCCGCTCTGATTCCACCCTCCCCATACCCAGTCCCCAGTCTGAACACCCCCACCCCTTAGCCAGTGCCCACTCAGATTCACCATCGCCGTACCCAGTGCCCACTCTGACACCCCTCCCCTTACCCAGTGCCAGGTCAGACCCCCCCCTCCCCTTACCCAGTGCCAGGTCAGACCCCCCTCCCCTTACCCAGTGCCCAGTAACCCCCCCACCCCTTACCCAGTGCCCAGTCAACCCCCTCCCCTTACCTAGTGCCCAGTCTGACCCCCCCTTACCCAGTGTCAGCTCTGATACCCCCCTCCCCTTACCCAGTGCCCGCTCTGACAACCCCCCCCCCCCCACGCTGCTTACTCAGTGCCCAGTCTGACCTCCCTCCCCTTACCCAACACCCAGTCTGACCCCCTCCCCTTTACCCGGGCCGGGCCTGCCCCTCCCCGGGGCCACGGTCTGATGGTCTCTGAGTGACTCCCCGCTTAGGGGCTTCCCCCGGATGGGGCCTGGGCCTGTGCCGGGTCAGGGTCCGGGGTGTACCTGTGTAAGTCCGGCAGCTCCTCGGTGTCGCTGTCGGGGTCCCTGGTGTTGGGAATCACCCCGAGGATGGTGCTCTTCACCGAGGTCCCCCTCAGGACGCGGCTCTTCACCAACTGAATGTTTCGAGAAGTTTCGACGCTGATGCGCATCGAGGCGCCGGGCAGTAAAACCCCTTCGTTAGTCAGAAGTAGAGGGAGCCGGTTAGGGATCTGCATGGTAGTGGAGCCCATGTCTGCTCCGGGTGAATGTTATTCCCCCTCAGTCTCCGGACAAATCATTAAAATTCACCGTCAAAACGGGAACTACGGCTCCCCGCAGCTGACACAAGGCCAGCGCAACGGCACACTGCACATGCGCCCCCACTGGTCAACATCTCCATGGCCCAACTCATGATAAGGCTGTTCAGTTTGACAGAGTCAACTCACAAGGGTCTCATGGACTTCAAGTGCAATATTGGGTTGACAAAATGGCATTTTACATTCTTGACAATTTGTGTCGAAATAGCACCACTTCTGAATAACCCAAAGTACTTGCAGTCAATGATGCACGTCAGTGCATTCATGATTGTACTGAGCCACCCCAACTAGTTATGAACAACTAGTGATGTTTAAGAGCTCTATGAACCTCCAGTAACCTTACAATGATGTTGCAGAGCTGACACCCACTGGATACCAGCAACAGTGTGGGGTTGAGTCAAATTCGAGCAAACATTCCCAATGAAGGACTTTTGCCCGGAAACGTCGACTCTCCTGCACCTCGGATGCTGCCTGACCTGCAGTGCCTTTCCAGCACCATACTGTCGATCAGGGAATCAGTCTCCCAACAATGCAATGAGAATCTAGTGTTTCCCAGACCGTTTACAGGTAGTTCTGGGTAATACACATTTTGGTAGTGCAATTTGGCAATAATGTCCCTGAAGAATTAGGAAACTGTATTTTTGAGAACGCTTACCTCCATTTGCAGGAGTGCAATTCTGCGGTGGTGGGGGTTCATGCACTTCGTTCTGTGCATGCGTCAGTTCTCACCATTCCATGCATTCGCAACATCGGTGCCAGTCGTTTTGCTGTTCTGTACATGCGCCAGTGTCTGCACAGTAGTTTCTGCACTGTTCTGCACAAGTGCAAAGTCAGCGCCAGTCTTCGTGCTAAAGTGCACTTTCACTGCTGTCAACTGCCAACAGAGCAGTGAGACCTACTGTGCAGAGAGCAGCTTTCTTACATTTTTTAAATGTATTGTGTTAAATTTACTTTTGTTAATAAATATGATTTTAACCTTCATTGAGGCTGTGCTGTACTTTGTGTTAGACTTCTGGATGACATTCATGAGTGATATTTTTTGCTGGAGTGTCCCAAACCCCGCTTTTCCATAGGCCCCATTATTTCTACTAAGCAATTTTCTATTGAGCAAAGTTTCACTGGAACACAACTACGACATTATAGGAGAACTGCCTGTACAATTGTATACAATGTTAGCATGCAAGAAATAAAGTTTTACAGGAATCTAAGCTATAAGACAATCCTTGATTTTGCCTTCTCCTTAACCAGTCTGTCTTGAACTCAAACTCTCAGGCATGGCACTAAGACCACACAACAAGATAATCTATTTTCTACCTTTTTCTTGCTTAATCCTGTTCCTAATTTGTATGTCCATATAAACAACAGATATTTGCCTGGACAGCAAAGAGAGCTCCCATTGTCTTTTCATTGCAACCATATGAGAAGGCACAGCCTTAACTTAAAGTCTCATCCAAAAACAAAACTTCCAATACTCGATTACACACTAAGCACCATACTGAAATTTCAGTCTAGGTTAAGCACTTGATCTCTGAATTAGGACAACTTCCCATTGTATTTGACAAAGTCACTGTGCCTGTTCCATTCTACTATAATCCTTTTCTTATAATTGTTTTATCTCCTAAAACCGCAATAGGGCTTGCTTTCACACTATCTATCCCACCGGTTTCTATAATTAAAATATCCATTCTTGATCATTTCAGCGAGATGCGTTCGCGAAAAATATCTTAGCTTCACTCATCTTTCAACATCTTAAAGGGATTGTTCCCTCTGTAGCACCCGAGGTGCATTCCTCTAATATCCAACACCTTTCTGTACAATCACAGGAGATGCAAAATCCACTCTTTTGTGTCCCACCTTTTCAGAGTCTAAAAGCCTAAAATATTCTTTCCTTCTGCTCAAGGGCTGAGAACAAACTAATTTTGTCCTTTTTGATTAGATTAGATTCCCTACAGTGTGGAAACAGGCCCTTCGGCCCAACAAGTCCACACCGACCTCCTGAAGAGTCACCCACCCACATTTCCCTCTGAACGATGCACCTAACACTATGGGCAATTTAGAAGGCCAATTCACCTGACTCACACATCTTTGGACTGTGGGAGGAAACCAGAGCATCCCCACGTAGAGAATATGCAAATCCCACACAAACAGTCACCAGAGGCTGGGATCAAACCTGGGACCCTGGTGCTGTGAGGCAGCAGTGCTAACCACTGAACCACTGTGCCAAGTGGCCACTGTGGGAGTAAATAGATCTATGCATTTCCGATTTAGTCTCTGAATCATTTATTAAATTCAGGTAGAAAGGGAAGACCAATTGACATCGGTTATATTCAAAATACCAATATTAAATACCTATACCATAATTCTCTTCTTACCATTGCCCTGTTTTCCATATCACAATAGGGCTTCCCATCTCTCATTGCATCCCAAAAGTTTCTATTATCAAAATATTCAATCTTGATCATTTCCATATCTTACAGTGAGATGCCCTCACTAAAACTATCTTATCTACACTCACATTTGAGCATCTTAAAGGGATTGTTCTCTCTGCAATTAGCTCTCCAACACCCTTGGTTGTATTCAAAATGCCAATATGAAATATCTATACCACTCCGATCTTGTTACTGTACAAAGGAAAACCTATTTACTCTTCTGCATTCTCGTTCTTCCTGTGGCAAAACATTACCTTGACACGTCTGCAGTTCATAAAGTTAGCGACATTCAAAAGCATCTTGTTGATTTAATCACCCATAAGAATCAAATCTAAATGATATCTTAGTTTCAAAGACAATACACAAGAATTTAGTCTTTATGTTGTCATCCTTAGCAGGAATTGGATTATTCGGTTCCATTGCAGCATTCCATGTGTAAAATTAGCTTTTGAACCAGATAATGTGTGATTTTGAAATTGCAAAAATTTGCTTTTTTGAATAAAGGTTCCAAGATGTTCAGTAAATCTACTTCTGAACAAAGAAATAACAAAATGTACAGTGCAACACATTTTCTACAGATATTAATTATGGACAGAGAACCTTCAAGATAACTCAAAAAGTAAAACATTGGCTGAACTTAAACAGATTCTTGTTATGGCTCCCTCTACTTCTGACTGACGATGGAGTTTTACTACCCGGCACTTCGACACACATCAGTGTCAAAACTTCTTGAAACATTCAGTTGGTGAATAGCTGCCTCTTGAGGGACAGTTCAGTGAAAAGCTCCATTTGCAGGGTCATTATCAGCACCAGGGACTGCAACAGCAAGTCTGAGGAGCTGCCTCATTTACATAGGTAGGCCCGTTCCCCTTTCCCCTCCTCCTTCTCCCACCCGAGGCAGCCCTCAAGGAGAGAGTCACTATAACACTGCCAGTCTGTGACCTGGTGAGAGGGAGACTGGGCATCAAGTAGGGAGTTTCAGACCAGGCACTTGGTTGGGAGGAAGGGCATTGGTGGAAGAGTTGGTTTCAGACCTGGCAAGCGGTTTCAGACTGGACATTGGGTGAGGAACTTTCAACCATCAAACTGGACATTCATATTGTGGAGTAAGCAAAAGGCCTGACAAACAATTAGGAAAACAAATTGTATGCTTGTGTCTACTGCAATTACATTAGAGTAGAAGAGTGAAGGGGTTTGTAAAAGTGCTTGTAGATTCGAATAACATTGAAGAAGAGAAATGAATTTCTCAGAAACCGATGTGAAGTATCGCAAGATGATATTTAATTTTTAAGACTTTTACTGCTTCAAACAAGTCGAAATCAACATCAACTACATATTGCTTAGCAAACAACTAATGCACCAAATAAAGGAAAAGCACTTCTTCATCAACTAACATAACTGAAATACGTTACAATCCATTTATGTGTAATGTCACCTTCCTGGCAACCATGTAGCCTAAAGTAGTCCCACGCTTTTCTTGGCTTTGCAGCAGACCTTCTTCTTCCTGCCAGAATAGATGGAGTCTTCCAAAGTCATTTGAACATGGTTCCACTCAGTTTTCTGAGTATTTCTGAACAGGCTTGCAGAGGCAAGGCACCCTCCAACAGCTCCTTGGTTTTCACAAGTTCCATCTCTTCATACAGAAAGCTAGCTCTCATCAGCATTCTGCTTGGTAGCGAACAAATAACAGTTTATAGCAATGTAACAACACACCTCTGTTTTTCACAGCAGCATCAGTTTCTGACTCCTTCTCCAGGTGTCTGAATCTGTGCTTCTAGAAAACCAATCTGCCATTTTCTGTACGCAGGTGTAAAGGCTGGCATTTTCTATAGGTTTCAGTCTGTGCCCCGTCCCATGATTTGATCCCAGTTACTGGTAATATTGGAGAGGTCAGATCCCAGAATTAAACCTGACTTCATAGATAATACATTTAACATTTTCATTTGGTTAACATTGTGTTTAGTTACTGAAATATGTTCACATGAAGCTGCAGATGTTCCTTTATAACAAACATAGATTTATTACACAATAAGGAACAAACCAAATATTTACAATGATCTTTACATAAACAACAAAGTTTCAATCTGTTTTCCAAAGCTATCTGTTACAGTGAATCCCACAGAAAAATATCACTCCTATCTCAACTTTTAAAACTCTACTGAACTGACATTTTCCAGTTTCTTTCTCTTGGACTGCTGAGACTGTTTTATGATTCCTTTTTGAGTCTGATAACATGAACCTTTCATAATTGTGATATCCTAAAGTTTCTCAGATCTAAAAACTTGAGTTTTATATACAAACTCTCCACACGAAAAAGCTAAAAACTACTTCTGCTGAAGTGACTAGTACCCCTCAACTAAACTGAAAACAAAAGCTTGGTTCTCCTGCAATGACAAAAAGCTCCAACTTCTGCATTGCCCTTGGGATATTTCTGCACTAAAAGCTTTAATCTCTTCTGAAGGCAAAACTAGACTGCACACCTTCATGTATTTGTCTGTCATAAACTCAACAGTACAAACATCGTATCCATTGACACTGCAAGGATTTTCCATAACACTCTACTGCAGTCACGGCTTTCTTAGCACTGATGTATTTGGCCACAGTTCCAAACTGAATTTGTGACCTTTAAAAACAAACAGTGCAGAACTAATCCACATCTATCAAGTTGGTGGCACATGCCCTGGGACAGCCTTTGACAGGACTGAATGCCTGAAATTAATAATCCACCCGCTTGACCATTTATGCTCTGAATTTTTCGAGCTGTCTGGTTCTCCCTCTATGTCAAAGAGAAATAACAAGACAAAGACACTAGCAGTTTTTAAGTTATAGCTGATGAGTATAATTCACTAAAAAGGCTGGGAGCCTTGAAATTAGTGCAACATAGGTCAGTACAAAGAAATTCAAGTAAAAGCCATAAGATGAATCCTATATAGATGTATGAAATGTGTTAGTGCATGTGTGTAAGGGTCAGAAGTATGCAAAGCCTCAGTGTTTGTGAGCTACAAAGTAAAAGCCTGAAGGGCTGAAATAGTGTTTAAATTGGAATGAAAGCAGCCAGGATGATGTGGTGGGACTTGTGGTTTGATATTCCACACTTGAATGAGGAAAGGTGGAACAGGATGGTGTCCCTGGAGCATGCTAGGAACTGGTAGTGATGGAGGAGCTAAATGAAGGTTCAGGATATGAGTGGAAAGCTGTAACCATTCTGACTTCCGTGCCATGAATTGGTACTATCTAGTTTCATGGGAAAGTAGGGGGAAAATAGGGAGCCGCATAGAAATGAGATGAGATCAGATAATAATGAGATGCAAAACAATTTGATATGGCTACTGCTCTGCCCAAGACAGTAAGAAACTATGGAGAGATGTGAATGCAGCCCAGTCCAGGACAAAAACCAGCCTTCCTTCCACTGACTCCATTTATACTTGTTTTTGCCTCAGAAAAGCAGCCAACATAATCAAAGACCTCTCCCACCTGGCTATACTCTTTTCCACCCTCTTCCATTGGACAGCTGATGCAAAAGTTTGAAAATACGTACCAACAGATTTAAGAACAGCTTCTTCCCTGCCTTTATCAACGTTTTGAATGGACTCCTCATATATTAGAGTTGATCCTTCTTTGTATCTTCTCTGGTTCTGTAACACTATATTCCAATTCTGTTCTATTACCCTAATGTACATATACATGGTTGAAACAGGACATTGTGTTGCTGGTTAAAGCACAGCAGGTTAGGCAGCATCCAAGGAACAGGAAATTCGACGTTTCGGGCCAGAGCCCTTCATCAGGAATGAGGAGAATGTGCCAGGCAGGCTAAGATAAAAGGTAGGGAGGAGGGACTTGGGGGAGGGGCAATGGAGATGTGATAGGTGGAAGGAGGTCAAGGTGAGGGTGATAGGTTGGAGTCGGGTGGGGGCGGAGAGGTCAGGAAGAAGATTGCAGGTTAGGAGAGCGGTGCTGAGTTGAAGGAACTGACTGAGACAAGGTGGGGGGAGGGGAGAGTCTCTCTCTCACTGCATCTCAGTGAGTCTCTCTCTCTCACTGCATCTCAATGAGTCTCTCTCTCACTGCAACAGTGAGTCTCTCTCTCACTGCACCCCCCAGGTCATCTCCTCTGCACAGAAGCTCTTCAGCCACGTTCTCAAACAGACTCATTACCACAGCCACATCTCCTTCCTCAGCACCTGCCTATGGAACAAAAATGAACTCAGATTTCTCCAGTTTCCTCATTTTCCCTCCCCCCACCTTGTCTCAGTCAGTTCCCTCAACTCAGCACCGCTCTCCTAACCTGCAATCTTCTTCCTGACCTCTCCGCCCCCACCCCACTCCGGCCTATCACCCTCACCTTGACCTCCTTCCACCTATCACATCTCCATCGCCCCTCCCCCAAGTCCCTCCTCCCTACCTTTTATCTTAGCCTGCCTGGCACATTCTCCTCATTCCTGATGAAGGGCTCTGGCCCGAAACGTCGAATTTCCTGTTCCTTGGATGCTGCCTAACCTGCTGTGCTTTAACCAGCAACACATTTTCAGCTCTGATCTCCAGCATCTGCAGACCACACTTTTTACCTGAAACAGGACATTGACAGGACTGGGCTTATAAGTGGCTGGTGGAGTTCAACTTGGAAGATTTTGAAGTGATTCGTTTTGGAAGGTTGAAGTTGAATGCACAGTACATGGCTAAAGGCAGGATTCTTGGCAGTGTGGAGGAACAGAGGGATCTTGGGGTCTATGTCCATAGATTCCTCAACATTGCCACCAAAATTTTGATAGGGTTATTAAGAAGGCATACAGTGTATTGGCTTTCATTAGCGGGGGAATTCAGTTTAAGAGCTGCGAGGTTATGCTGCAGCACTATAGAGACTTGGTTAGACCACACTTGGAATATTGTGTTCAGTTCTGATTGCCTCATCATAGAAAGGATGTGAAAGTTTTAGAGATTGTGCAGAGGAGATTTACTAGGATACTGCCTGGAGGGCATGTCTTATGAAGAAAGTTTGAAGGCAATTTGACAAAGGTGTTCAAAGTTTGTGAGAAGATTTGTAGCTCGGGTGCTCGTTGTTGTGGTTCTGTTCGCTGAGCTGGGAATTTGTGTTGCAGACGTTTTGTTCCCTATCTAGGGGACATCCTCAGTGCTTGGGAGCCTCCTGTGAAGCGCTTCTGTGATGTTTCCTCTAGTGGCATTTATACCACTATAAATGCCGGAGGAAACGTCACAGAAGCGCTTCACAGGAGGCTCCCAAGCACTGAGGATGTCACCTAGACAGGGGACAAAACATCTGCAACACAAATTCCCAGCTCGGCGAACAGAACCACAACAATGACAAAGGTGTATAAGATGATGAGAGGCATAGATGAAGTGGATAACCAGAGACTTTTTCCCAGCGCAGAAATGGCTATCACAAGGGGGCATAATTTTAAGGTGATTGATAAAAGGTTTAGAGGAGATGTCCGAGATCGGTTCTTTACACAGAAAGTGGTGGTGTATGGAATGTACTGCCAACAGTGGTAGTAGAGTCTGATACATTAAGGACATTAGGGATTCTTGGATAGACATGTGGATGATAGTAAGATGAGGGGTGTGTAGGTTAGTTTGATCTTAGAGTAGGACAAAACATTGGCACAATATCAAGGGCCGAAAGGCCTGTACTCTCCTTTTCTATGTTCAAATACCCAAATTTTCTGCCATTCCATTAATAGATCAAAGCATGGGAAAATTCCATCCAACCTGCTTTTCAAATCCCTCCATCAGACCTCTCCATTCTCCTATGACCCTGTAAGACACTCTCAGTTCTAGGCTCTTTTGAAAGATCCAGTTTCATTGTTTCACCATTGATAACTATGCACTTGGCTGCCGAAATCCCCAACTCTGAATGTCAATGTTCCATGCCTTCATCCTTGATCTTTCTTACCTCCTCAAAATCTATCTCTTTGACTAAGTAATAGTGACACCAGCTGTGATGTGCAAGAGACTGTGAACAAAGGATCAAATTTCCTGTACTGATGAGTGATATATTTATAGAGAACAGTAACAGGACAATATGGAAATGAAACAGTTTGCAGAATCTACTAGAGTAGACAGCAGCCACCCATAAGCTATTAAAGGCCACAAAGAACCAGCAAGGAAAAGAATAGAAGAATAGAAGGTTGAGCAACAAGCCTTGTGACAAACATAAAACAATCTTCTCAAGCTCACTATCAATTATGTATATCTTGAGGCCTCACAATCAAGACATTCCAATCAAATTTTTAAGCAAGCTTAAGAATATAAGAACTAGGAGCGTAAGTACATAATTCAGATCCTCCAACCTAGCAAGTTCCAGGGATCATGATGCATAAATTAATTTTACAATAGTTACTGGAATGTATCACATGCTACCATGCAATTCTGCCTTAACAAGTGCACTGAATATGAACTCTTAACATACTTAGACAAAGATTCTGAGTTCACTAGTGATTTTATTTGCATCAGCAATGAATGAAAACAATAGAACAAAAATGCATTTCTCTGGTCTTCTGGATTTCTAAATGATAAATATTAACAAATTCCTTTCAACATCGCTTTGAATCAGATTTTTATTTGCTGAGTCTCAATCAGTCTTCGTTTTTTTTTGAGATTAGATTCTCTATAGTATGGAAACAGACCCTTGAGCCCAACAAGTCCACACCAATCCTCCGAAGAGCAACCCACCCAGACCCATTCCCCAACATTTGCCCCTGACTAATGCACCTAACACTACGGGCAATTTAGCATGGCCAATTCAGCTAACCTGCACATCCTTGGACTATGGGAGGAAACCGGAGCACCCGCACAAAACCCATGCAGACATGGGAAGAATGTGCAAACTCCACACAGACAGTTTCCTGAGGTGGGAATTGAACCCAGGTCCCTGGCGCTATGAGGCAGCAGTGCTAACCACTGAGCCACAAAGTGAGAGAAACTTAACAATACAGGTTGCCTCAGAAATAAATACACTGGCACATGACAACTAGTTTACTTCAAAACCTTCGGTTATTGAAGATATTATGAATCAGTCACCCTTTTTCTCAATTCTGCAGGTGCTTTCAGTTGCCTATCCTTGGACGGACTGGAGTCTGTTTTCCTTTTCTTTGTTTCTTTCAAGATAGTGGAGTAAAAATGATCTTATTCAAAGGTATCTGTTTTAGAATTATATTTACTTGCTCTGTACTTTAACTCTACTGTACTTAAGGATTGTGAAAGGAATCTAGTTCTATTTCTATTCATACATTGTACAATATATATTTAAAGGTTGTTGGATTACAAATTTTTTAGGTATTCGAAAATGCAGAATTTCACATGATTACTAAAACAGAGTAATTTTAGAGGGATTGTTGAATTTTTTTCATCTAGTCTTTCACATGTTTCTTAGAAGAACTAGGCAAGCCTTTATTATAGTCGAGAGTGTGGTGCTGGAAAAGCACAGCAGGTCAGGCAGCATTCAAAGAGCAGGAGTCTCCACGTTTCGGGCAAAAGCCCTTCATCAGGAATGATATTCCCTGCTCCTCGGATGCTGCCTGACCTGCTGCGCTTTTCCAGCACCACATTCTCGACTCTGATCTCCAGCATCTGGAGTTCTCACTTTCTCCAAGCCTTGATTATAATCAGGAATATTTCTGATTGTATAATATTCATTGATTAGACCTAATAAATGTGATGTAAACATTTTAATTAGCAAGCGTAAAAATATTTTGCTAAGATTTTTAGTATTGATATGTATTTTATATTCTGAAACTTCAAGTCATGCTGAGCATAAATTCTTTCAGTGCAGAATCTGTCTAGGTCTGACTGACGTGGACTATGTTTGGATTTGTGACAGAAGTGAGTGAAAATTTTGAGCCATATCTCGACCTCAGTCCATGGAGGTATTTGTGGCCATGAAGTGCTGCTGGATGTCAGGTATATCTGTAGATATTGGAATGAGGGCCACGTGGAACTCATTGAATATGAGATCCCCGATTGGGATTGTTATCCTGGGCCAATCGGGGAGCTGTGACTGACAGATATAAACTGGAGTCTCAGCGATACACACCACTCTAACTCTGTGAGCTACCTGGTCAGAGTCCATTTACTGTCCACACGTAAATAAAGTGTGACTTGATGATGAGATACTGGACTCTGAGGAGTTATTTCAATATCCTTGTATTTAGCGTTGTCCTGTGTTTATCCCCTATCTCCTTAAGTATACTTATGCTAGTCACCTTTACACCATATGATAATGCATAACCACATCACAGATTGTGTAATTTGCTCCATTTGAGAATGAACATTTTGAACCACAAGGGGCAGACTTGTTTTGCTAATACATATGAACACACAGTGAATGCTGGAAATCTGAATTAAAAAGAGAAAATGCTGTCTGCCCTGCTGAGTATTTTCTGGTTTTATTTCGGACATGCTTCACTGTTCTGCTCCAAGAACTAGTGAACTGGAATATTCTGCAGTGCCAGTCTTCAGGATTTAATCAAGGCAGAGCCAAGCATCTCCATGTCTCCTTGCCCTCATTTTATTCACATTCAGTACAGACTTTCTATCCTTATTCTGCTATTTAAACTAAAAAGATAAAACATTTGCTAGCAAATCCTGACAATGCTTTCTGTTTAAACTGACTTGCAGCTTTAACTGATAATGCATATTTATTTAAAGAAAACTGACTGATGTTCGTAATAATAATCACAATTGATGTTTGCAATCTAAAATGTATGCTGTTCATCCTAGCATATATATATCAGCTATTGTTGAACAAATACAAAGCTAATTCTACCTGTCCATGCTCTGTCCATAATCCAAGAACATCTTTTGCTTAAAACATCCATCTAATTGTCTCTAGAAAGTTCAATGGTCTCAGCCTCAACTACCATTACAAGCTGTACAGTGTTTTTGGCTAAAGATACTTTCTCTAATCTGTTTCCTTGCATTCTCGTGATCATTTAAGTTAATAAATCCTGGTTACCATTCCCAGAATTGGAAAAAAATAGATTTTTCCTGATTGCTCTGATAAAATATTTCATAATTTGTGAAAACTCTCAATTCAAATATCTTCCTAGCCGTCTCTGCCTCCCTGGAAATAATCTTAACAATCATAGATCTTTTCATGAAAATTTCAGATCCCTTGCATCATTGTAGCAAGTGAATGCTGATTACTTACAATGACTTTGACGTTCCTTCAGATAGTACCATTTTTCTCACCGCTGTGCAAAATGAATGTTGCAATGAGTGAAAGTTGACAAAAGAGGGCAACCAGAGTGATTGAGAGGATGGAGAAAGTAAGGAACATTTTCTGAAGCAGGAGGTGAATCATTCTGCCACACCATGGAGCACTAGGCCAGGGAACCTCGAAAACCCAGGTTTGCAATGCTCAATACTGATTCAGTCAAACCTAGTAGAAATTACATTACCATTGGCAAATGGGGTCAAAATATATGGAAGCCAACACACTATGAGGAATCCTAAAAGAGTTCTCTGATTTTTAGAGACCAACTTCTATAAGAAAAACTAAATACTGATCTGTTTATATGGAAGAGCTTTCTATAAGAATCTGAAGTTCAGCATGAAACTTTGTATAATTTAGATATTGGCATGGAACTAGTTCTGATAGCCTATGGGCTCATGCAGGCAGTACCATGACCTTAGCTTCATGAGAGGAGAGTCACAATAAACAGGGGTTCATGGCTCTGTACTCCTCTCTGCAATATCCAGATTTCAAATTAAATATCCAATTGCAAGATTTGATTACAATATGCAAAACATCTAAATTGATTTGTCGCACCTTCACTTCTGAGTAAAACAGGGAATGACAAAGCAGTTTTAACTTTGACTGATATCTTACACTTTGTACTTTACAAAGGAAATTTTATGATTCATCTCCACAAACCATACTTCCACAGCACAGTCAGAACCCTTGGCCTAATTGGAAATAAATTCTGTAACTGATCAACCCATTGAGTTATTTACTGGGTAATGGGTGCCTTATCCTTTCAGCAGAATGATTTGGATGTCCTATAAACATCAATCTTGATGTGTTTGTTTTTGAAGTTGTGCAAGGGCTTCATTCAACTTTGTACATATTTCAAAGTAAATCATTTACTTGATTTTGATTGAGGTGATTTTCTAGCAGGATCTAGCAAAAGGGAACTTCGCCTGTCGCCAACATATATCAGAAAATCATTGGCTTTGAGCACATAATTGTTTTGGACAGAATACAACTTGTTATGCTGTAACATGTGTTTTATTAACGCAAGTTCACTTTACCGTGATTAACGAATTGGGGACACATTTTCTAAAGTGAAACTTTTAAAGCGTGTGTTGGTTGTAACGTGATTACATCGCTAACACTTTAAGTGCTGTTTCTAAAGCGCAATTTTTCTATAATGTGCGGTTGCACAGGAATGCACTGATCATGTTATAGAAGAGCTATCTGTATGGGCAAGCATTCCATAATTTTCCAATATGACAATGTATTTGCTGCCAGAGAACTACTTTGATAATATGTCAGAGTGAATTCCCAATTTTTGTAGAATTAATTAAAAAAAATCTATTTTGTTCCTTCAGTTAAAAAATTGCTTCATATTATTTCATGAACAGGGTCACTTCTATTGACTTTAATTTGGAGTTTGCCTTTTTATCACCTGATTTTCAGTTCAACAGACAAGCTGGAAAATGGATAAGTTGCCTGTTACATAATGGGCAGCTTGGCCGAAATTTTGAAGAAGAGCCATTGGAGATGGGAGGTCATGTTGCGACTATACAGGACATTAGTTAGGCCACTATTGGAATACTGTGTGCAATTCTGGGCTCCCTGCTACAAAAAGGATTTTGTGAAACTTGAAAAGGTTCAGAAAAGACTTACAAAGATGATGCCAGGGTCGGAGTGTTTGACGAGGCTGAACAGATTGAGGCGGACTGCCAGAGGCTCAGAGGCAACCTTATAGAGATTTATAAAATCATGTGTGACATGCATAGGATAAATAGTCAAGGACCTTTCCCCAGGGTGGAGTATTTCAAAACTAGAGGGCATTGGTTTAAGGTGAGAGGGGAAAAAATTAAAAGGGACCTAAAGAGCAACTTTTTCACGCAGAGGGTGGATGTACCAGAGGAAGTCTTAAGAGTCTGATACCACATTTAAAAGGTACCTGGATGGGTATATGAATAGGAAGGGTTTAGAGGAATATGTGCCAAATGCTGGCAAATGGAATTAGTTTAATTTAGGATATCTGGTCAGCATAGATGAGTTGGACTGAAGGGTCTGTTTTCATGCTGTATATCTCTGTGACTCTATGACTCTATGATGCAAGAAGTTTACTTTCTCTCCAGAGATGCTACCACACTTGGTGAGATTTTCCAGCAATTTCTGATTTCATTTTTGATTTGTAGCATCTGTAGTTCTTTGAGTTTTTTTAGGTGAAGCTCCTTTCTGTTGCATGGGCAGACATCAGCTGAGGATGGAAGAAGAGGGCATCTCATCACCACTATTCTAAGACAAGGTATCATGTTTCTATATGTTGGAGTTAAGAATAGTTCTAATAGTGAGCTCAGTCTAAGTCTTGAAACCTGCTTGCAAACAGTACACTCTACGGAGGGTTGTAATTGCCTTTAGACATTCAGAAGTAAACTGCATTCATAAAGAAAGTCTAGAGTTTTATCCCGAATTATGTGATCATGGTAATGATAAAGTTAAAAATCACACAATACCAGGTTATAGTCCAACAGGTTTATTTGAAAATACAAGCTTTCAGAGCGCTGCTCCTTTGTCAGGTATCTAGAGGAGCAGGATCATGATCTGATGAAGGAGCAGCGCTCCGAAGGCTTATGCTTCCAAATCAACCTGTTGGACTATAACGTGGTATTGAGTGATTTTTAAAGATGTCCACCCCAGTCCAACTCTGGCACCTCCACATCATGGTAAAGATACTTAAGGAACTAGGAGGCTCAACTCCAAATATTCTTAAAGCAGACCACAGATTGCTTTATCAATGTAACCCTTCTCTAAGCTGTGGTTCTATTGGTAATACTCATTGAGCTAGAAAGCCATAGGTTCAAGTCCTACTCAAAGACATGAGCACAAAAATCTAGGCTGACATTCATGTGCAGTACTAAGAATCGGCTGTTCAATACTGAGTATCCAGGACTGGAGGCAATATTCTGGTCATGGCCTAGCCAGAAATTTTAAAAGGTTCAGCATAACTTCCCTGTTCCTGTATGCAATATCTTGATTTATGAAGTTCAAGATCCCACATGCTTTGCTAACTGCTCTTGAGATATAACTTGCCACTTTCCACTATCTAACATATGAACACAAGGTTCTTCTGTCACTGTTTCAATAATATTTTTTGATCCTGCCTGCCAAAATGCACAATTTCACACTTTACCATATTATACTCCGCTTGCTCGCGTGATCTTTGTTCATTCAATTAAACTCTGAGGTGCAGATGTTGGACTAGGGTGGACAAGGTCAAATGTTGCACATCACCAGGTTATAGTCCAATAAGTTTAGTTGAAATCACAGGTTTTGGAGCGCTGCCCCCAGGTGACTTTCAAATAAACCTATTGGACTATAACCTGGTGTTGCATGACTTTTGACCTCAATTAAAGTTTCCATTTGTGCTCTCCTAATGTCCTCTTCACAACTTAATTTCCTGCCTATTTTTGTTTCATTGGTCGTTTCAGCCAAGTAATTTAAATTAATAATTCAACTGTAAAAGTCTGAGGCCTCTGCACTTTTTCTTGTAGTACACCACTAATTACAGAATCACAGATTTATTATGAAGGAGGTCACTTGACCCATCGTATCTACGTTGGTGCTCCAAGTGAACATTATGACTTAGTGCTATTCTTTTGCCTTTTCCCCATAACTCTCCATGTATTTTCTATTCAAATCATCTAACACTTTCTAGAATGCCTTGATTGAACCTAACTCCATTACAAACCATTTCATTATGTCATAACTTGCCAATCAGAAGATGACCCACTTTTGCCTCTTTCCTGTTACCTATCTTCTTTCCATGTCATTATGTTACACCCTACACCATGATTTATTTTCCGTCATTGCCATCTTATCAAATGGCTTCTGGAAAGCTAAACACAACACATCCACTGGTTCACTTTTACCCACAGCACATGTTATTTGCTCAATTTACTCAAAATATTGGTTTAACATGTAAGGTATATGGTTGAAATTGTGCAGAATAAGAGAACAGGTGTTTCTTCTGCCAAAGTTTACATTATAAAATTAGACTGCGCATGCCAATACTAAACAGTGAGAAGCGAAAACAGGTAGAATTATCCATGACTAATAGGGCAGAGCGACCGTGTAGCGGGATGTACCAGTAACAGGAGAATAGTGTGCCAGTTGCAGGAAGGATGTGGCCAACGGATGGAATTTAGTTTGGCAGGATGATCGCACGAAGACAGCAAACTATGCCAGGATAGTCACATATAAGAAATGAGATAAATAAGAGTAAGGGGCGACGGGCTTAGAGTAATGGGAGAAGTAAACAGAGGTGGAGAGAAACTAGACAAAGGTGGAGTGAAGCTAGAGTTTGTGATAGGCTATGCGCTACCGCAAAAGTAACCAATGGGATGAAAGGGGAGGACCAAGAGATGCAGCTGAACAGCATAAATCAGAATGTAACCCTCAGATCGGGGTGCTTACTCGTTAGGCTCCCGTTCTTGCAAGTTCGTATCAATAAAATTTGCTGCTTCAGAATTTGACTTTGTCTGAAATTTATTAATACATGAGTTTTGTTTCTCACAAACAGAATTTCCCTTTCGCCAGTCCATGTTGTCTTGGCCTGATTGCCTTGAACTTCTCTAAATGCCCTGCCATCACATCAGATAATAGCTACAAATTTGGGTTACAGAAGCTTGAGTTGCAATCTTTGCCTCAAAGGATATTTAACAGAGACATACAATATAATGGTAAGTTTAGACAATGTAGAGAAAGGAAAGCAGACCCAAGAGTTGAAGGTACACGGATCAGGTGATACAGATTTAGAGTTTTGGGCAAAAGATATACAGTGGGTTCTGCGGAATTACTTTTTTGTGAAACAGTTGATAATGACATGAAACTCATTTCATACAAGTGTGGTGGAAGGGAGATGATGAATGAAATAAAATAAAATGAGATGGGTGCAAACATGATAAACTTTCAGCTTTTGGGGGCTGCAAGAGAGAAATGGGACAAATTAGATTATCCTAAATGAGTTGACCGAGACTGAATGGGTTGAATGACCTCCTTCTGTGCCCCTAATGACATGACTATGATTTATGGCTTAATGGGTTGTTTTGAGTACACCAAAGAAATAATACCGAAAAATGTCACAATCAGCATTTGGAAAGTGGTAATGCCAGAAAAGCAGAGTAAAGGCTAACGGTTCTGTGAAAACAGTACTTACTTTGAGCGGTATGACACAGTTTTATAAAGCACAGTTCTAATGAAGACTTCTAAGATTTGAGAAAAGTCAACTGTTGTTTCCGTACGTCTTTTACCTTTGTACAGAGTAACTGTTGCCCAAAGTGAACTTTGAAATGAACAGTGTGGAAATGAGGCTTGAAATGAAAGTGTGATTCAACACATTCTTATTTAAACAGAGATTGTTCCAGCAACAAGGAGACTGAAGATTTAAGCACCAAATCAGGCTTAGAAAACCAAACAGACCTACGTAAAGACTTGAATTGGTGAGTCTGGCTGTTCTGCATGAGATAATGATTTTACTGTTCATGAACAGTATGCGTGTATTCAGTATTTATAGTACCTTGAAGAAACAATACTGAAAGAAATTAAGTATAAAAAATAAAGAAAAACTTGAATAAAAAAACTTGTACAAAGGTTCAAGGTTTGTGTGAAGGTTTATAGCTCGGGTTGCAGTTGTTGTGGGTATATTTGCTGAGCTGGGAATTTGGATTGAAGATGTTTCATCCCCATTGTAGGTGATATTGTCAACGCTGTGGAGCCTCCTGTGAAGTGCTGCTGCACTGTGTCTGCTGGAATTTATGTGGTTTCATTCCTGCTGCTTCTGGTTGCCGGTTTTGGCTGATCATTGCAGTGGTCGGTACATTGGTCTTGGTCAATGTTTATTCATGGAATCTGTGGATGAGTGCCATGCTTCTCGGAATTCTCTGGCTATCCTGTTTGTCTTGTCCTGTTCGTGTAGCTCGGTTACCAGTTGCAGCAGTTGTGAGTATGTGGGCACTCATCCACAGACCCCATGAATAAATACACTGACCTAGACCCCACATACTGCAATGAACAACCGGAACCGGTAACCAAAGCAACAGGAACAAAACCACATAATTTCCAACTGACCAATTGCAGCAGTGTCTCACAGGAGGCTCCACAGCACTAAGGATGTCATCTAGAAAGGGGATGAAACATCTACAATACAAAATCCCAGCTCAACAAACATACTACAACAATTGTACAAAGGTACTAGTTCCCATGCCTTTCAATGGTGCACTTGTATCTAAATATAAACCTTTAATAAAACATTTCAGGGAAAGGAATACATTTCTTAAGAAATAATGAACAGATAAAACACTTTTGGGGAATGTGCCTACTGATAATTCCTCAGTGACAATATTAATATTCTTTTAAGTTAATTATCTAACAAACAAATACCTGAATCATTGTTTAAACTTTTGGGATTAATATTCAACTTTCTGAATTTTACAATGCAATACATTTGAATGCTACCTGACTTTGTGGTGCAAAAAAGATGGTAGTGGGATAAAAACTGAAAAGAAAAATACCAGATCACTGGGAGAGTCCTGATTTTCAGTTTTCAAGCTGTTCACGCGTTAGTGCAGCCACCAGAGAAGGGCTGGAGTAAAACAGGTATGTTTGAATTAGAGTCCAATGATGCAATCACAGCATTTTCACTTGTGCCTGTGCTGCCATCACTCCAGAAAACACCCATTGTTTGTAAACACAAGGAAATGACCAGTTTCAGTGGTATTTAAAAGTATATTCTCCTGCTCTAATGGAAACCACTAAAATTTTACAGACAGATTAATCAGGTTATGGTGCAGAGATGACAGCCTTTTGTTTGTAGTGGCCCCTGGAACTGAGGCTGCTGCCTTTGTGAATTGCTAATGTGTTCAGTTCCAGGGTAAAGTGTAATGTTGCCACACTGTATTCATTGTAAGAGAGCTATGCAGTGGAGTTGTAAATTTGCAATCCTGGTTAAATCATTAAATGTTTCCTGGTTCAGCAACCAGATTGTGCACATGATGCTGGCACTAATTGACTCGTCACCTCTCTCCATACATGTCAATTTATTTAGAGTGTAGGTTTGCTCGCTGAGCTGTAGGTTTGATATCCAGACGTTTCATTACCTGGCTAGGTAATATCATCAGTGGCGACCTCCAAGCGAAGCAAAGCTGTTGTCTCCTGCTTTCTATTTATATCTTTCTCCTGGACGGGGTTCCTGGGGTTTGTGGTGCTGTCATTTCCTGTTCCTTTTCTGAGGGGTTGATAGATGGCATCTAGATCTATGTGTTTGTTTATGGTGTTGTGGTTGGAGTATCAGGCCTCTAGGAATTCTCTGGCATGTCTTTGCGTAGTCTGTCCCAGGATAGATGTGCTGTCCCAGTCGAAATGGTGTTTTTTTTCATCTGTGTGTAGGGCTATGAGGGAGAGAGGGTTGTGTCTTTTTGTGGCTAGCTGGTGTTCGTGTATCCTGGTGGCTAACTTTCTTCCTGTTTGTCCTATGTAGTGTTTGTGGCAGTCCTTGCATGGAATTTTGTAGATGACGTTGGTTTTGTCCATGGGTTGTACTGGGTCTTTTAAGTTTGCTACTTTTTGTTTGAGAGTGTTGATGAGTTTGTGTGCTACTAGGATTCTGAAAGAAAGGACAATGGAGAACTACAAACCTATGCATACAGAAAACCAACAAACACTGACCAAATACTTAACTACACCAGCAACCATTCCAACACATACAAATGAAGCTGTATCAGAACACTATTCCAATGAGCCACCCCACTGCAGCACAGACGAACTTCGGAAAACAGAGGAGAACTACCTATACAACGTATTCAAGAAGAACGGATACTCAAAAAATACAGTGCCCAGATTCCTCAAGAACAAACCATGACAAGCAGACCAAACACAGCCAGAAACCCTAACCACCTTACCATACGTGAAAGAAGTTTCAGAAATGACAGCCAGACTACTAAGACCCTTCGGAAATCCTAGTAGCATACAAACCCACCAATACTCTCAAACAAAAACTAACAAACTTAAAAGACCCAGTACAACCCATGGACAAAACCAACGCCATCTACAAAATTCCGTGCAAGGACTGCCACAAACACTACATAGGACAAACAGGAAGAAAGTTAGCCACCAGGATACATGAACACCAGCTAGCCACAAAAAGACACGACCCTCTTTCCCTCATAGCCCTACACACGGATGAAAAAAAACACCATTTCGACTGGGACAACACATCTATCCTGGGACAGGCTAAACAAAGACATGCCAGAGAATTCCTAGAGGCCTGGCACTCCAACCACAACACGATAAACAAACGCATAGATCTAGATACCATCTATCAATCCCTCAGAAAAAGAACAGGAAATGACATCACCACAAAACCCAGGAACCCCATCCAGGAGAAAGATGTAAATAGAAAGCAGGAGACAACAGCTTCGCTTCACTTGGAGGTCACCACTGATGATGTTACCTAGCCAGGTAATGAAACATCTGGATATCAAACCTACAGTTCAGCGAGCAAACCTACACCCTAAACCTCAACTTGAGCTACAAACCTTCACAAACCTTGCATCAACTTATTTGTTATGTCACCTACCAGGAAACAAAACCTCCTTCCTGACCCTATTTCTACAACAGCACTTCCACTAGGGTATCAGAAAACTAAGATTCCCTGATCAATGGCATTGTGCCTGCAATTCCACACACCAATAATCTCACCTAAGCTTCATTTCAAGACTGGCTTTAAGAAGCAATAAGTGCACAGGATTTACCCTTACAATGGGTTGCCTGAGTAACTTGATTAGCACAGAAATGTTGTGATTCATGTTTAAATGATGTTTGATTACAAAAATTAATTGGGCCTCCTGCCAATGTAAGTTGATAGGAGGAGGTCCTCATGGGCAGAACAGTGTGCAGCACAATCAATCAGTAAACTGTGAATACATTGCCCATCATTCCCCTGGCACAGTATGGCTATCCACTCCCATATAATGCCAGCTGGTACGCTAAGCTTCAGCAATGGTTACTTACTTCTGTGACCACTCGATGCATGACCATATGTTCAGGTAGTGTCTGACTCTCAGGTAATGTCTGCCAAGAATAGTCATCCTAACTCCCACATCTCCCTCACCAGTATCTGCCAGACATCTGCTTTTAGTGTACTGAAAATATATGGACAGAAGAGCTTGGAGCATGCGAGCCAACACTCAAGTTCATTGATATAACCATTACTTTGCTTGACGCAGGTCTTTGCATGAAGGACTTGGCTTGTTCCATAATTGGACAACACTTTTCAAATAAAAAAAGAGTTTATGAACAAAAGAATTGTATTAGCATGATCCATTTCACAATAATCTTTTTGCCATAAAGACAATGTTGAGTAAATAATTCAACAAATAATTTGTTGACACAAACAAAATCTTCCAATTGATGGTGGTGATGGTGAGGTTCAGGGGTATGGTGGCACTGCTCTCTATAGTGAAGTAGTTTGCCACAGGGATATTTTTCATCTCTAAAGCTGTTCTCAAATCTAGACAAACTGAAATTAAGTGTTATGGATTCTGAGCAGAAAAAAGCAAAAATATTTCTCAGAATTCACCATTCTTTTTAAATCATAATTCCTGTTGGTTAATTAACTTAGTATCTTAAGTAACCAATCAAAGCATTTGCAAGAGTAATTGCACATGATTATTTTCGAGCAGAGCAACAATTTACAACTTATAAAGTTGTAAGATTGAATTTAAAATTCAAGACAATCAAGCACAACATCCCCATCATAGTTTTCTTATTTATTCTGGTTGACTGAACAATATTTCTGAGAGGAATTGATTCATGACACAACAGACTATTATTTCTGAAACCATAAAACCAAGTACGATGAATGTGAAAACATTGTTTTATAGTAATGATAACATAATACTGTTATAGTTGGTGGAACATTTTCCTTATTCTATTCATCACTTCTATTGATTTTATTGATATGGTTCTGACCAAGATAGGAGAGTGAACTGACTCCTTTTCTTGTCCCAGTCCTGGGTTGGTTCCCACACAATTTGAATTTAAAAGGGAGGCAAAATTATCAGTTCAATAAACATAAACTGCACTGTGTAAGTTTTATGGAAAAGAATAAGCCAGCTAGGTTCTTTATAGTTGAAGCTGATTTATTTTTTGATTTTTCAACAAAGCCTTTTCCAGTGAGATTCAAGATAGGTGCATGGAGTAATGGTCCACCTTCTCACCTGTTAACTTTTCTCACGTAGTTGCCTCCTCTTCAGCTTATTAATTATGCAATTGTGCGGTAGGAAGGGTGGAAATGCTTGCTGCTGTCAGGACCATATGACATTCACACCACTGGTCATACTTAAACCCCATTGGATTGCTCTAAATTATCCCATTTCCTCTGCATCCAGGACATGTCCTATTTTTTGATTCCAGTTGTAAAGGATACAATGCAACACACCTTTTCAGGGTGACACTGCAAGGTCCTGTTAAAGACCTCTCTGCTCTATTCCACTATGTTGTGGAGGTGTCGGTGTTGGACTGGGGTAGACAAAGTTAAAATAAAATCACACAATACCAGGTTATAGTTCAACAGGTTTATTTGAAAGTGCAAATGTACACTACCTAATGAAGGAATGGCATTCCAAAAGCTTGTACATTCAAATAAATCTGTTGAACTATAACCTGGTGTTGTGTGATTTTTAACCTATTCCGCTATGGCTCTGCTGAGAGAGTGGACAGCATTGTATTTTCATTCTGCATCACTCTAATATTTTTGTGAAAATGTCGTTTGCCATGTATGGAGGGCATTGCCCTTGTTTCCTGGCAGCCATCTCTGTGTGGCCCAAAGGACTTAGAAAGTGGAAGAAAACTGTGCCTTCATTATGAATGCATCCTGGCTATATCCAGGATATTTCATCTGACTAATAGAAGATATAAAGTTGAGGTAAGGAATGCATTTTCAGGATGGCAAGCTGTAACTAGTGGAATGCCACAGGGATCAGTGCTGCAACCACAATTATTTACAATATACATTAGTGACTTGGATGAGGAAAGTGAATGTGTCTGCAGCGGGATAATAGGCAGGTTAAGTGAATGGACAACAACTTGGCAGATGGAATATAATGTGGGAAAATGTGAGGATACACACTTCAACAGGAGGAATAAATGATATTATGGTAATATTATTTATCATAGAGAAACAGTGCAGAAAGCCACAGCTCTGAGAGATATTGGAGTCCTCATGTTTATCTCACACAAAGCTGATATATAAGTTCAGCATTTCAAGGGATAGAGACATTTTGATAAAGCTATACAATGCTCTAGTTAGACCACATCTGAAATACTCTGAAGAGTTTTGGTCTCCTTGTCCAAGGAAAGATATATTGGTATTGGAGGAAGTCCAGAAAGGGTTCACTAGGTTAATCCCTAAATTGGAAGGATTGTCTTATGAGGAGTAAACAAAGAACAAAGAACAAGAACAAAGAACAACACAACACAGGAACAGATCCTATGGCCCTCCAGGCCTGCACTGACACGCTTTGCCCTTCCATATTAAAACTGTCTTCACTAACAGAATCTGTATCACTCTATCTCTTCCTATACATGTATTCATCCAGGTTTTTCTTGAATGCTGCTATTATGTCTGCTTCCACAACCTCCTCTGGCAATGCTTTCTAGGCACTCACCATCCTTTGTGTGAAACATGTGCCTTGCACATCTCTTTTAAACTCCCCCCCTTGCACCTTGAAACTGTGTCTCCTAGTAATTGACCCCTCCACCCTGGAAAAAATCCTCATACTTTCCCTTCTATCCATGCCATTCAAAATCTTATAAACGTCTATCAGGTTGTCCCTTAACCTCCTGCATTCCAGTGAAAACAAGCCCAGTCTATACAACCTTACTTCATAGTTAAAATCCCCCATACCAGGCAATATCCTGGTAAACCTTTTCTGTACCGTCTCCAAAACATGCACATCCTCCAGATAGCATGGTGACCAAAACTGTATGCAATATTCCAAGTGTGGCCTAATTAAGATCTGTAAAGCTGCAGCATAACTTGTTTATTCTTATACTCGGTGTCCTTTCCAATTACGTCAAGCATGCCGTAGGCCTTTTTTACTACCTTATCTACCTGCACTGCCACCTTCAGTGATTTGTGGACCTGCACACCCGGATCCTTCTGCATATCAATACTCCTAAGGGGTCTGCCATTCACTGTATAACTTCCACCTGTATTTGACCTTCCAAAATATATCATCTCACATTTGTTTGGATTAATCTCCATCTGCCATTTTTCTGGCCATGCCTCCAATTGATCTATATCCTGCTGTATCCTCTAAAAACCCTCCTCACCATCTGCAGCTCTACCAATTTTTGTATCGTCCACAAACTTACTAATCAGACTAGCTACATTTTCCTCCAAATAATTTATGTACATCATGGACAGCAGAGGTCCCAGCACTGATTCCTGTGCAATATCACTAATCACAGCCCTTCATTCCGAAAAGCATCCTTCCATCGCTACTCTCTGTCTCCTATGACTAATCCAGTTCTGTATTCACCTTGCAGTTCACCCTTAGGACTATGCGACTTCATCTTTTGTACCAGTCTGCCATGAGGGACCTTGTCAAAGGCTTTACTGAAGTCCATGTAGACAACATCAACCACCTTTCCCTTTTCAATCATCTTCATCATCTCTTCAAAAATCTCGATCAAGTTAGTGAGGCATGACCTCCCCTGCACAAAACCATGCTGTTTATCACTAATCCATCCATTTGCTTCTAAATGCTTAAAGATCTTGTCCCGGAGAATCTTTTCCAATAATTTTCTTGTAAAGAGGGATGTGAGGCTCACAGGCCTGTAATTTCCTGAATTATTTGTTACCCTTTTTAACAATGGGACAACATTAACTGTTCTCCAGTCCTCTGGGACCTCACCTGTGGCCAAAGAGGATACAAATTTATTTCTCAATACTACAGCAATTTATTTTCTTGCTTCCCTCAGTATTCTGGGATAGATCCCATCAGGATCTGGGGACTTACCTATCTTAATATTTTTAAAGACGCACAACACCTCTTTGTTTTTAATAGCAACTTGAATTAGAAGTTTGACACTTCCTCCCCTGAGATCATCCTCCACTAATTCCTACTCTTTGGTAAATACCAATATAAAGTATTTATTCAAGACCTAACCTATCTCTTCTGCCTACATACATACATTCCCTCCTTTGTCCTTGAGTGGGCCAACCCTTTCCGAGGCTACCCTCTTGCTTCTTATATCTGTATAAAAAGCCTTGGGATTCTCCTGGTTACTAATAAATTTTCATGACTGCTTTTTGCCCTTCTAATTCCTTGCTTAAGTTCTTTCCTACTTTTCTTATATACTTCAAGGGCTGTGTCAGTTCCCATCTTCCTCAACCTTACGTATGCTTCCTTCTTCTTTGTGGCCAAGTTCATAAATCCTTGGTCACCCAAGGACTGCTGTTGTTCTTATCTATGAGTAACTTAAAACTCACAGTATTATGGTCACTATTCCTGAAATGCTCCCTCCCTGAAACTTCACTCACCTGGCTGGGCTCAGTTCCCAAAACTAAGTCCAGTTTAACCCTTCCATAGTTGTACTGACTACTTTCTGTCCTGAACCCGCTGAAGTATAAATTCTGCTTCATTTAAACCCATGAAATAGGTCCCAGTCAATACAGGCAAAGTTAAAATCACCCATCAGAACAACCCTGCAGTTTTTGCATTTTCCAAAATCTGTCTACATATTTTCTCCTTTATCTCCTCCTGTTTGTGAGGCCTTTATTATACCCCTAGTATTGTGATTTCACCTTCCCTATTCTTGAGTTCTATCCATACTGCCTTGAGGCACAAGTCCTCTGATGTATCCTCCTCAGTACAGCTGTGACATACTCCTTTATTAGTAATGCAACTCCTTCAGGTTGGTTAGGTTGGGCCTGTACTCATTGAAATTTAGAAGTATGAAAGGTGACCTATTGAAACGTGCATTATTCTTAGTGAACTTGACAGGGTAGATGCAGAAAATCGTTGCCTCTTTTGTGAGAGTCGAAGACCAGAGGGCATAATCTTAGGGTAACGAGTCATCCAGTTAAAAGGGATGATATATTTCTTCTTTCAGAGGGTAGTGAATCTGCCATTCCTGAAGAAGGGCTCATGCCTGAAACGTCGACTCTCCTGCTCCTTGGATGCTGCCCGACCTGCTGCGCTTTTCCAGCAACACATTTTCAGCTCTGATCTTCAGCATCTGCAGTCCTCACTTTCTCCTATTGAATCTGTGGAAGTCTTTAACTCAGAGAACTGCTTGAGGTTGGGTCATTAGGTATATTCAAGGCTCAGAAAGACTAAGTTTTAATCAGTAGGAGAATCAGGGTTGAGGGGAATAGGCAGGAAAGTGGAACTGAAGATTTTTTCAAGTCTGTTGTGATCTCATTGAGTGGCAGGGTAGACTCAACAGGCTGAATGATCTACTTCTGCTTGTCTGTCTTATATCTTTTGTCTTATGTCTTCTGGTAGCCTTCAAATCTACAAACAGCTCTACTTTGTTGACAGAGGTTTCAAAAAAAAGGAGAGAAGGGTATGGCTGTTGCCCCTTCTATTCTGTGACAGACCCTGACTGTTAGTTCAAATCCAATATCATTTTTACAAGTTGGGTCATGTGATTGTCGCTCCATACAAAAAACTGGTGGAGTTCATTATAAATGCAACACTATTACTGCTGAAGGCCAAGGTCCATAACTCTGATAAGTGTTCCTTTCAAAAAGTTCAAGATATTTATATTCAATCAATGACGTTAAAGATTAATATATATCCATCCAATCACATTATAAGTTGACATGTTTTCTAACATAGGTTCATAACCATGTATTTGTGTGCATTGAAAATAGAAACGGCTAAATTGCATGTGTTCATTATAGGTGTGATAAGTGATGCATTTAAGAATGAAGAATGAAAAATGGTAATATAATTTCACTGGTATCATTGTAATGGGAGTACAGGAAATGAGAAACCTTAGGGAGTACAGACAGAATTCTTTGAAACTGGCTGGAGAAGTTAATAAAACTATGTGAATAGCCTCCAAATTCCTGGGCAAAATACTGCAGTGAAGTCCAAACTGCAGGAAGTTATGCCAAAACTAAATAAATCACCTGTTTGGAGTGCTCTGGTTGGAGAATTGTGTCTACTGTGAAAGTTTTGGAATGGGTACAAAAGACATTTATTAGAAAGATTCCGGTGATGAAAGATTAGCGTTAAATGGATAAACTAGAGAATCTGAGGTTATTCCCCATGGAACAGAAAGATCTAAGAAGGGATTTGTTAGAAGTCATTAAAACTTATGAAGGCCTTAGGTAAAGTAAACAAAAAGAAACCATTCCTCATGACTGAAGGGTCAATAACCACAGGGCATGCATTTCATCCAATTGGCAAAAGAAGCAGACAAACCACAAGAGAAAGTATTTTTAATTTAACAAGTGATTAAAATTTGAAATAGGGTTTTGGATTCAGATTTAATTGTAGCATTAGAAAGGAAATTGGATAAATACTTGAGTGATTGAGGAAATGGTTTGGAGGGAGGGTGGTGTCACTGAATTGTTCTTTGAAAGAGTAGACCTGATAGCTGTATAACATTTTCTGCACTATTCTATGATTCGATAATTCAATTCCTATTTTAAATAAAATAGAAACCCAATTCTTTTTTGCTGTTAAATCTGCCTCCACCACATTGCAGGTTGTGCATTCCAGATCCCAGATTAATGATAAGCGTAGTTAAGTTTGGAGGGGTCACTGTAAAAGTTACCTAGGAGGTAAGCTAGGAACTGAAATGTACTTGTTTTGATTAAGTCCAAGTTGCAATGAGGTATTTGGAGCAATTTACACCATGAGGCCAAGCAAGATTTCTCACTATGCCTTGCCTCTTGATGAAGGGCTTATGGCCAAAACGTTAACTCTCCTGCTCCTCAGATCTTGCCTGACTGCTATGCTTTTCTAGTACCACACTTTTCGGATCTGATCTCCAGCATTTGCAGTTCTCATTTTCTCCTCCTCATTGACAATGACACCTGGCATGTCCAATTTTGGTACTGTCTTATCATGTGACATTCCCAGAACACCACTCGGTAGATATCCCAGAAGTCACTGGCATCCCTTGGACCTGTGCCATCTTCAAAAGCCCAAGGTTGACTTGGACAAATACTGTCATTCTGGAGGTGCCATGTACAGTTTCTGACATTTGCTGTGGACATGATAATAGGGGGAAGTCAGTGCTCTGCTTTGCAATCAGGGACCTGGATGTCCTGCTAGATGGAGTGGTGAAGAGGTGCAACTACTTCTTTCCCCACAATCAGCAGTAGACGCCACAAGGTCAAACCATGCCAAACCAGTCCAGGATTGCCACCTGCATTAATGCAGTCGCAGCCACCAGAAGGAATGCATAGCAATTTTCACTCCACTCTGTCAACATAAGTGCCATCAACTACTCTCGGTACCTCACACTTACTCTGTCTCTGATACTGTACCCATCTCCCATCTACGTTCATGCTCTACCATTATCACTATTGTCTGAAAAACCTTTCCACACTCACTCTTACCCACTCCAGCTTCAACTGCACTGACCATACATTCTTTCTGTGCTGCCTACTCACAGACTCAGGACACTTCCCCACCTGCACTAAAGTAATGTATGGCCACCAACTTTTACTACCTTTAATACCAGCCTCACTCTCATTCCAGAATGTAAAGAACCCGCATTTGGGCAAAAAGACTCAACACAGGTGGTGCACTGCCTAACGTTCCCCTTGTCTGGAGAGGATCCTGACTTTGACAAAGCTCCTGAACTGGTAACAGAGGCTATTCTTGACTTGCTGTGCTGGGACTCCAAGCTCAAAGGCTCTTCCCCTTGTCTTAACTGAGGCCTGCAGACAACCATGAAAAACTTCTTGGCTTTGTATCTGCACTAAAGGGCAAGGCAAGACAAAAGTTATATAAATCTGGTATTTCTGGCTGGGGGTCAAGGTGTGCAAATGCACAGGAAAGCAACACAAGGCAGATACTGTGAGCACCCAAGTAGGCTCACAGTGAGTGAGTGCTTTGACAGTGAGAAAGAGCCCATGAATCCTGCCTAGTCTAGTCCATGGGCTGTGTGTGTGTGTCCTTGAATGCACAATGTCTTTGCTACAGTGTCACAGTGATAGTTGTTGGTGTAGCATTGAAGTGCAAAAGCATATTGTAAGTGAATTGATGATGAGCTGGCACAAGTTGGATGTTAAAGTGGGGTGCGTATGGCCAGTACAAATGGAGCTTGCCCTGAGGTGTTGTTGCCCAGTGTTCTTTATTGAGGTCCCTTGAAACAAGTAATGAGATGATATTGCCAGGTACTTACTTTGAATTTCCCGTTGAGTGTTCTTAACATCTAGCTTACTTGGTGTATTTGATAAAATAGGAAACCGAATATCAATTAAACAAATTGAGCAATTAACAAGGCATTTAACAAGCAATAATTACTCTTAATTAGCAACACACTGCTATCAAATGAGAAAACTGACACCTTGTTTGTCAAAACTATAAAAGGTGGATTCTGGAGTAGAGTGGTGCTGGAAAAGCACAGCAGTTCAGGCAGCACCCGAGGAGCAGTAAAATCAACGTTTTGGGCAAAAGCCCTTCATCAGGAATCCTCTACTCCAGAATCTGGTTTCCAGCACCTGCTGTCATTGTTTTTACCTCATTGTTTTTACATAAAAGATGGAGCAGAGGCTGATGATGGCATAGTGGCAATGTTGCTGGATTGGTAATCCAGACATCCAGGCTAATGTTCAAAGGACAGGCTAATATTTCCACTTCCAGGGAAATATCCATCATGTCCATCGACTCTTCTTTAAAAAGGCCCTTGTGGTGCAGTAGTTATGGCCCTACTTTTGGGTCGGAAGGCTTGGGTTTTAGATCCTCCTCTGGAAGTGGTTGAATTCAGCAGCGTGGGACTTCTCATTGATACTGCTCCAAATTTCGTTGTGGCCCACATCACTCAGTTCTCTGTAATATCCTACCCCAGGATTTTAATCGTCTAACTATTCCTAAGTAACTGTTAACTTTACTCTCTGACTAGAATGGATACTTTTGGAGAAGTCCAGACATTGGGGAATTTCCCATCAGAAAATCAATTTCCCAGGTAATTTAGTAGGAGTTTGCTATTTTGGGAATTGTGCAAGAATCTAATGCATAATAACTGTCTATGCTGCAGAAATTATTACTTGACTACTTTACAATCCAGGCCTTTATGTACACATAAAATGTTCCCTTGACTCTTGCGCCAATTATCATAAATATGAGTTCTTATTATCCTGCCAATGAAAATAATTTCTCTGCATCTACTCTCTGCTGCAATGAACCTGACAAGAAAATTTATATTTTTGAACAGCTCTATTAAATACCAGCTAAACAGTCTCTACTGTAAGAAGTACAACCCATCTTCTTTAGTATTTCCTCATAAGTGAGTTCGTTTTCCTTAGTACGTTCGGGTAAATCTTCTCTGTGGTTCAGCATAACTTCTGGAGCTACCCTGAACATCTTTTATTATAAAAGATAGTGTGATGCTTTGGCCAGCTATGTCACCTTACTGTGGTGTTCAATGGGAAAGAAAATGAAATATCAATGGGATATAAATATGATTTCCTACTCCAATGTATCTCAATAGTTATTCTGTTAAGATTCACAGCAGCAGTGGAGACCATACTTTTCTTTGGGGAAGAAATTGAAGTGAAAAAAAAAATCAGAAATATGGTAAGTAACAGGGGAATAGAAGTGATTGGATCACTGTTGCAAAGAGCTCACACAGGCACTAAGCCATGCATATAACTCCATATTTAAAATTAGCTTTAATGCATATTTCCAGCACTTACAGTTGTCACTTTTGGTCCCAAATGTGTCTATAGTTCATGTGTACACTTCTGGCTTGGGCTGCATTAGTCTCCATATGTATGTCATATGAGTCTTAGTAGTATTTTCCAGAGGAGGCAGGTTGTGGTATTGTTGGTGTGTAATGCTTATTTGACTCTTACAATGCCGTTTACAACTTCAAAGTTTTAGGAAAATGTCATTTGTAAACACTTGTATATTTGAACATGTGTACAGCAGCAGGAAAGATACTTTGATGTTTAAGGGCATCATGAACAGCTCTCATGTTAGTTCCTGATTGGTTTCCATTGGCTTTTGCAAAGTTCTTTAAGTATTTATTGATTATAACCCTTAGTTAAAGTTGGTGACAGCCACAGGGAGCGGTGGGCATGTCATCATTGCAAGAATTCTGCGCTGACTATCACCTCTCAGACTTGAATGTTGTCATAATCATTCCTCTTGGCTTGGAACATAAGAAGAGAATGAACAAAGGGAACGCAGAGAAAGACAAACAACTGAAGAGGAAGGGCTTTTGCCTGATATGTCGATTTTACTGCTCTTCGAATGCTGCCTGGCCTGCTGTGCTTTTCCAGCACCACTCTAATCTAGACTCTGGTTTCCAGCATCTGCAGTCATTGTTTTTACCTAGCTGAAGAGGAAGAAAGAGGGAGAGAAGTCCTTTCAACAGGAAACTATGTCCACCAGGGACTGTAAGGTGGTGCATCACTATCATTTCTAGTACAATTATGAATGAAAAACAATGCTCTCACTCCATTAATGAATATCAAATAAAAAAACAGATTTCAGTGGGTACTTTCTTAATGAGGCACAGGTATTTAAAGCATTCATCATCAATGAGATTGAGATGGAAGAACTGCTCCTTGAAGTTCCTGTTCCTGTCTTTATCAGTGTGAAATAATGAAGTACAAAATAATTAGGATAGGACAACAAACACAAATGAATAATTTTGATTAATTCCATGATGTGCTGTTTAAAGGTTTGCTATTTATTTAAGCTGTATTTTAAATTACCACAGTGTTCCCAAGTAAACAAAAGCCTCTTAAGCTGGATAAAGTTTCCAGAAATCAGTAACCAGGCAGAATCCTGTTTCCATGGTCACTTTCACCACCACATATTTGGCATTTCTTTCAGAGAAAATAAAACAGGTTTTGAGAGTAGAACGATTGTGTGATGTATCTTGAACTGAAACTGAAACTACAAGCAGGAGTTAGCGTGTTTTGAGAAGGTTGAGGTTCTAGATGTAGGTTTGTCTGCTAAGTTGGAAGGTTCGTTTTCATTTACCATTTACCCATTTACCACCCCCTGAGAAAATGAATAGGAAATAACATCAACACAGGAAATGACATCACCGGCCCAAAGAAACCTAAACACATAAATACAAAGTGGGCCATGCTACCAGTTCTTCATCCGGAGGCTCACTGATGATGTTATCTCATATGGTGATGAAACATCTGGAAGAAAAGACCAACAATAAAACCCTTACTTGCATAAAGCTCACTAAAGAGGAGGAATACAACAACAAACTGCCATTGCTGGATGGCACAGTAGAGCGAACAGCCAATGGAGAACTTCAAACCAACACATACTGACCAAATACTGAACTACAGAAGCAATCATCCCAACACCCACAAACAAAACTGCATTAAAACATTATTTCAATGAGCCACCACACACTGCAGCACAGAGGAACTATGCAGAGCAGAGAAAAATCACCAATACAGGGTATTCAAACAGAATGGGTACTCAATGAACGCAGTCTGCCGAGTTCTCTCAGCAATAAACCCCAACAAGCAGACAAAACACATCCAGAAACTCTAGCCACTCTCCTTATATCAAAGACATCTCAGAAATGACTGCCAGACTACTCAGACCTCTTGACATCATGGTAGCCCACAAACTCACCAACACACTAAAACAGCAGCTAATGAACTTGAACGCCCTATACAGACAGCAAGCAAAACTAATGTCATTTACAAAATAGCTTGCAAGAACAGTAACAAACAGAACATTGGACAAGCAGCCCGAATATTAGCCACCAGGATACATGAACATCAACTAGCCACAAAAAGACATAACTGCTCTCACTAGTATCCTTACAAACAGATAAGGAAGGACACCACTTTGACTGGGACAACACATCTATCCTAGGGCAAACCAAACAGAGACACACATGAGAATTCCTAGAAGCATGGTATTCCAACTGGAACTCTATCAACAAACACATTGACTTGGATCCCATTTATCACACCCTCAGAAAAAGAACTGTAAATGACATCACCACAAGAAATGACATCTCTAAACCAAGGAAACATAAACACAAAAATAGAAAGCAAGCTATGCCACCAGTGCTTCACATGGAGACTCATTGATGATGTTACTGAGTATGGTGACAAAACGTTTGAAAACGAACCTTCCAGCTCAGCGATCAAACCGACATCCAGAACTATAAGCAGGTAGATGAGCAGGAAGCACATTTTGAGTACAAAAGGGATATACATGTAAAATTGCTGTGAGGATGAAAATTGTTACAAAATTTTGGTTAAGAAACTTGGAGAATAATTTCATCATCATAATTATTACATAATGTTTACTCTGAACTGTGAAACCTGTTAGTTATTTATGCAGATCTTTCATTTGGGGATTGAATTTATTTCCAAATGATTATCTTTTAGCAAGGTAAAGAAATGTTGGTGTACCTGCTGTCATAGCACTGCTGAACTACATGCTTCACCCTGGAATTAGGAAGCTTGGTGTCCAAGCAATTCCACATTAACGTTGATAATGCAATGTCAAATATTCTAACAATTAGATATAAACCATTATCACATTTGTTTAAATCAAAGCAAGAACTCTACTGTGATGCTCAATTTTTGTATAGAAGCTATGTTTTTTTCTTCTAGTTACTTCACTATTTAATTTGTGTCACTAATTTTAAGAGCCATCTTCCTGATATTGGCGTGCAGTCCCTGAAGTTGGTGACATGGAATTTCCAGGTTTCAATGATGAAGGTGTACATGAAGTACAAAATAAGCATCACAAGTACCATCAAAGTTTGAAAACAATGATTCCTATACGTCCAAAGCCAAAGTAAGTGAAAAAAAAATGTTCTATGACACAAGACCTGTCTGATTTTCAGAATTAAGCAATCTTTATTATATACAATGAAAAACATTTTCACAGGAATCCATCTCCATCTCCAATTGAAGATGCTGGCTTATTTTCATACATCTTTTTCTCATGGCTGACACCATTGATGGTCAAAGGGTTCAAGAAGAAACTGAATCAGGACACTGTGCCTCCCCTGTCCCATTTTAATTGCTCAGATGTGAACGCCAGAAGGTCTGTCAATTTAAAAATACATTTTGAGTGATCACATCTTATAAAAACAGGCATAAGAGAAAACCTTGTGACATTTTGCTGAAAAATATTTACAGATTCTTACGCCTTTGGAAGAATGAGGTGGAAAGAACAGGCATTGAGAAAGCTTCCCTGGAGAAAGTGACAATGCAGTTTCAACAAACAAGGCTTATTATGAATATAACTTGCACAGTCATTTGTATGATTTCTAGCTTTTTGGGACCAGTAAGTAATCACGTACATTTTCTTGTTTAAGAACTAATTACATGCTATTATAATAATTTATTTATTTTCTTTTATTATAGTAAATTTGAAATGGCATAGATTTTAAATAAGCACTGAAAAAAATAAGCACTAATAAACCATCATACCTTAAAGCATGAAAGAACATGATCTTGATCATAAATGTATGTTATTTATGTCTCTCCAAGTTAATGAAACCAGTTGAAACCTTTTCTCTGCAATATGACCTTTACTGTAAGGTAAAGCATAAAATGAATGTCAGCACAATTTCAGGAGGTTGCATACCTAAAGGGTAAAACTGCCATTTATTTCACAATCTCACACAAAAATATAATCAATATAAAAAGAAAAAAAACCCTGCACAAGTAGAACTGATATTAATCTTCAAATCTGAGTTAAAACTATTGTTTAGGTAGAGTACAGAGAGAATTGCTCCAAACAACTATTACACACATCAGTAAGTGAACTAATACTGTCTGGTTTGCAAATCATGATTTTCCTCCACATTAGGTAGAATAATGGCAGAAACAGTTAGAAAATGAGGTGATGAGGCCATCTGTAGTGTTCCAACAATAATGGTCCCACCCTACATCCCTGACATTCACTGCTGGGGGAGTATGTAAGTTATGTTGAAGGTATGATGCTTGGTGGATCATCCTGTTTTCCCAATTTCTGTTACCTTAGGATTCACCAGGGTAAAGATGTCAATAAACCTTGAATTAAGGTCCTAGTGAGTGTTGCTGAACAAAGAGACCTTGGAGTGCAGGTTCATAACTCCTTGAAAGTGGAGTCGCAGGTAGATAGGATCGTGAAGAAGGCGTTTGGTATGCTTTCCTTTGTTGGTCAGAGTATTGAATACAGGAGTTGGTGGTCATGTTGTGGCTGTACAGGACATTAGTTAGGCCACTGTTGGAATATTGTGTGCAATTCTGGTCTCCTTCCTATCGGAAAGATGTTGTGAAACTTGAAAGGGTTCAGAAAAGATTTACAAGGATGTTGCCAGGGTTGGAGAACTTGAATTGTGGGGAGAAGCTGAACAGGTTGGGGCTGTTTTCCCTGGAGCATTGGAGGTTGAGGGGTGACCTTATAAAGGTTTACAAAATCATGAGGGGTATGACTAGGATAAGTAGACAAAGTCTTTCCCTGGGGTCGGGGAGTCCAGAACTAGAGGGCATAGGTTTAGGGTAAGAGGGGAAAGATATAAAAGAGACCTTGGGGCAACTTTTTCATACAGAGGGTGGTATGTGTATGGAATGAGCTGCCACAGGATGGTACAATTGCAACATTTAAAAGGCATTTGGATGGCTATATAAATAGGAAGGGTTTGAGGGATATGGGCCAGGTGCTGGCAGGTGGGGCTAGGTTGGGTTGGGATATCTGGTCGGCATGGACAGGTTGGACCGAAGGGTCTGTTTCCATGCTGTACATCTCTATGACTCTATGACTCTATGAATCTAAGGGCAAGCAGTCCCTACTGCACCCTTTAGGGAAGACAAGTCTCAATTACCTTGTTTCTTGCTCATACCCTAATATTTTTTGTTGTCTTTGCAGAACCCTTTCCTCAACATTGTATGAAAGTAACCTGCCCCACAATAAGTCCTGTTCATACATCAAGGCCACCTTCACTGATAAAGCCTATGCCACAAACTTTACGCCCAAAATCCTTAGCATCTTAAAGTAACTTCAGACTGGAGGCCTGTGATCAGTGGAGTGCCACAAGGATCAGTGCTGGGTCCACTACTTTTCATCATTTATATAAATGATTTGGATGTGCGCATAAAAGGTATAGTTAGTACGTTTGCAAATGCCACCAAAATTGGAGATGTCATGGACAGCAAAAAAGGTTACCTCGGATTACAACAGGATCTTGACCAGATGGACCAATGGTCAGCGGAGTGGCAGATGAAGTTAAAGTTAGTTAAATGCGAAGAGCTGCATTTTGGGAAAGCAACTCTTAGCAGAAGTTATACACTTAATGGTAAGATCCTAGGGAATGTTGCTGTACAAAGAGATCTTGGAGTGCAGGTTAATAGCTCCTTGAAAGTAGAGTCGCAGGCAGATGGATAGCGAAGAAAGCATTTGGTATGAAGTTAAAAATCACACAAAACCAGGTTATAGTCCAACAGGTTTATTTGGAAGCACTAGATTGCTGCTTTTTTTATCAGGTGTTTATGGAGAATAAGACTGTAAAACACAGAATTTATAGCAAAAGTTTACAGTGTGATGTAACTGAAATTATATATTGAAAAATACCTGAATTTTTTTATTAAGTCTCTCATCTTTTAGAATAACCATGTTGATTTCAGTTCTTTCATATATAATTTGCAAAACTTCTTTAGAAGTTATATTTTCGAGTGAACTTTAACAATTGGTGTCATGTCGTCCCAGATAATGTATTGAAGGTGTGAGCTTCCCTGTGTGAGGCAATGGTCTGACTGATTCTAATCTAAAAAACGGATTTACAGAATCTTACATAGATTCATGCAGTTTTACAGCAAAGTAAAATGTTATTCTGCAAGTACAAATTCACCCAACAAACTTCGAAGTGTATGTGTGCATGCAGGTGTGTGTGTGTGTGTGTGTGTGTATGTGTGTGTATGGGAGTGATATGAGTGTCTGTGAAAAAATGTGTGTATGTGTGCAACTGTGAGTGTAAAGGGGTCTGCAAGAGGGTGTGTGTGGTAGTGTACGTGTAAGCATATCAGAGAGGGCCTGCGTGTGTGTCCATCTGTCTGTTTGTGTATATAGTGCAATAGGGTCACATGTTGCACTACACCTACACACACACACACACACACACACACACACACACACACACACACACACACACACACACACACACACACACACACACACCCTCTCTGATATGCTTACACATACACTACCATACACACCCTCTTGCAGACTTATACCCCTTTACACTCACACTCACTGACATATACACACTCTCACAGACCCTCATTAACTCCCGCCCACATCCCCCACCCCACACAGACACTCATGCATGCACACATGCACATATAAGTTCGTGGGGTGAATTTGTACTTGTAAAATTACACTTTACTTTGCTCTAAAACTGCATGAATCCATGTAAGATTCTGTAAATCCGTTTTTTAGATTAGAATCAGTCTGACCATTGCCTCACACAGGAAAGCTAACACCTTCAATACATTATCTGGGCCAGCATGACACCAATTGAGAATGTAACTTTAAAAAAAAGTTTTACAATTTACAAATGAAAGAACTGAAACCAACATGGTCATTCTAACAAACAATCAGGCCTTTTTCAATACATAATTTTAGTTACATCACACTGTAAACTCTTGCTAAATTCTGTGTCTTACAATCTTATTATCCACAACCACCTGATGAAGGAGCAGCGCTCTGAAAGCTAGTGCTTCCAAATAAACCTATTGTATTGTTGTGTGATTTTTAACTTTGTACACCTCAGTCCAACACTGGCATCTCCAAGTCATGATGTTTGGTATGCTTTCCTTTATTGGTCAGAGTATTGAGTACAGGAGTTGGGAGGTCATATTATGGTTATACAGGATATTGGTTAGGTCACTTTTGGAATATTGCATGCAATTCTGGTCTACTTCTTATCAGAAGGATGTTGTGAAACTTGAAAAGGTTTAGAAAAGATTTACAAGAATGTTGCCATGTTGGAGGATTTGAATTATAGGGAGAGGTTGAATAGGCTAAAGCTATTTTCCCTAGCGAGTTGGAGGCTGAGGGAGTGACCTCATAGAGGTTTATAAAATCATGAGGGGCATGGATAGGGCATAGGTTTAGAGCGAGAGAGGAAAGATATAAAAGAGACCTAAGGTGCAACATGCAGTGGATGGTATATGTATGGAATGAGCTGCCAGAGGAAGTCGTGGAGGCTGGTACAATTGCAAAATTTAAAAGGCATCTGGATGGGTATATGAATAGCAGGGGTTTGGATGGCTATAGGCTGGCTGCTGGCAGGTGGGACTAGATTGGGTTGGGATATCTGGTCGGCATGGACGGGTTGGACCAAAGGGTCTGTTTCCTTGCTGTACATCCCTATGACTCCATGAATTCATGACCTCATCCCAGCCTATCTGCTCCATATTCCTCCATTCCAACGTTTAGAACATAGAATATAGAACATAGAACTGTAAAATACAGTACAGGATCTTTGGTCCTCGATATTGTGTCAACCTTTTATTCTACTCTAAGATCAAACTAACCTACATATCCTTCATTTCCCTGTCATCCATGTGCCTATCCAAGTGTTGCCTAATTGTCCATAATTTATCTGATTCTACTACTACCACTGGCAGTACTTTCCACGCACCCACCATTCTCTGTGTAAATAATCTACTTCTGACATCTCCCCTAAACCTTTCTCCAACCACCTTAAAATTATGCTCCCTTGTAATAGCCATTTCCGCCCTGGATAAAGTCTCTGGCTATCCACTTTATCTATACCTCGCATCATCTTGTACATCTATACCAAGTCACCTCTCATCCTTCTTCCCTCCAACGAGAAAAGCCCTAGCTCCCTTAACCTTTCTTTATAAGACATGCCCTTCAGTCCAGGCAACATCTTGGTAAATCTCCTCTGACCCTCTCGAAAGCTTCCACGTCCTTCCTATAATGAGGTGACCAGAACTGAACACAATATTCCGAGTGTGGTCCAAACAGGGTTTTATAGAACTGCAGCATAACCTCACGGCTCTTAAACTCATCCCTTTGCTAATTAGAATCAGCACACCACACACCTTCTGAACAACTCTATCAACTTGGGTGGCAACTTTGAGGGATCTATGGTCATGGACACTAAGATCCCTCTGTTTTTCCACACTGCCAAGAACCCTGTCTTTAACCCTGCAATCTGCATTTAAATTTGACTTCCAAAATGAATCACTTCAAAGTTTTCCAGGTTGAACTCCATCTTTCACTTTTCAGCCCAGCTCTGAATCCTATGAATGCCCTGTTGCAACCTATAACAGCCTTCCACACTATCCATAACTCCATCAACCTTTATATCATTGGCAAACTTACTAACCCACTCTTACATTTCCTCATCCACGTCATTTATAAAATCACAAAGAACAGAGGCCTAAGAGCAGACCTCTGCGGAACACCACTGGTCACCGAGCTCGAGGCCGAATACTTTCCATCACTATCACCCTCTGTCTTCTATCGGTCAGTCAATTCTGTATCCAAACAGCCAAATTTCCCTGTATCCCATGCCTCCTTACTTTATGAATGAGCCTACCATAGGGAACTTTATCAAATGCCTTGCTAAAATCCATATGCATCACATCCACTGCTCTACCTTCATCAATGTGTTTTGTCATATCCTCAAAGAATTTAATAAGGCTGTTCATTTTGACCTGCCCCTCACAAGGCCTGACTATCTCTAATCAAATTATGCTTTTCCAAATAATCATTTAGTGCTCCCTCTTCTTACCAGAACTGATAACATTTCAGTTATTCATGTTTCTGTTCTGAACGTCCCACCCCATACCTTATTGCTCCACTGACTTTTTAAAACCATGGAAACCATTTAAAAATAAAGCTTTGCTCACACCTTACTCCCTGCTGTCTTGGTCTAGTGTCCATTTTCTGTACATTCACTATCACTTGACTTTGGATATGTTTTTTCATTAAAGGCACCACATGGATGCAGGCTTTGGTTATTATTGTTGTTGTCGATATATAAAGTGGATGTATCCCATTGATATTTTGTCAAACACAAAAATGTCACAGTATTATTACTGTTTAACTGCTGCTATCCTTCCTTACTTTACAGGCAGTGCTGGTTCATGCTATACTTCAGCATATTGAAAAAAAATCAGACAATCTTGTTTATGGAGTTGGTCTGTGCTTGGCCTTATTTACTACAGAGCTCTGTAAAACAGCTTTCTTCTCAGCTTCATGGGCTATCAATTATCAGACTGCCATTCGACTAAAAGGTGCCATTTCTACTTCGGCATTTGTTAAGCTGATCCATCTTAAAAGTTTAAACAACATTTCCATTGGTGAGGTAAGCACTAATCTATAATATAAGATTACTCAGTTGTCCTTCATTGATTTCCATATGGTTGAGAAGATTATGTGACAGTAATTTAGTGGCAATGCCTCTCTGACTTTTTTTTTCTGCTTTTCTCCCTATGGTAGATCCAGCTTTTTAGAATAGTTTCACAGATAATAGTCAGTTGAAATATTGGTCAGACCAAATGTCTAAATGGTTTACATATCTATTGCTGCACCCATCCAAGTTTATTCCAACCGCTCCTGATTCGACACAACACATTCTTAACTGATCTTGATCTGCCTTGGCTCAAATTTATTCTGCTAGGCTTGTGGCTGTGATTAAAGTCATAAAATACAACACAACTTTGAATCTGGGAGGATTTAGATGACCATTTCATATTTTACAACAGTATTTCAGTAGCAATTACATTTCCTGCAGCACTTCAAGACACCCTGAGGTCGTTATGTGTGTGACTTAAATGTAAAACTTTGCTGTCTTAATAATTGGCAGGAGGAAGATTGGAGGAAAGTCTGCTTGGCCCACATCCCTAACTTAATCGTTTTGGGTTTCCTGGACTCCTCTCAGAACTTCCAGAAATGAGAGAGGTCAGACAAATACACTTAGGTGCCTAGACCTCTCCCCAATACATTTAGACTGCAATACCCTGCTTGCGCTTCCTAAACCTACTTCCTGATTTTTCTTCATCTTAAGGTACCCTCTCATGCACTCCCAAGTACTGACAGACCTGATCTGCTCCACCTGCAGCACGGCAGGTATGCAGGACATATATTTTTCTTAATGTGGAGGAGCCAGTGTTGGACTGGGGTGGACAAAGTTAAAAATGACACAACACCAGGTTATAGTCCAACTGGTTTCTTTGTAAGCACTAAGCACAACTACCTGATGAAGGAGCAGCGCTCCTAAAGCTAGTGCTTCCAAATAAACCTGTTGGACTATAACCTGGTGTTGTGTGATTTTTAACTTCGTACACTTTTCTCTATGTTCTTATCCCATCATCTGACAGCCCAGTGTTGTCAAAAATCAATATTCTCCCTTCCCTGTAATAAGAGATTTCAGTACGATTTCTCAATGTTCCACAACATCTAGACGTCCCCAATATTATATTTCAAAACCAATATCCAACCCTCATTGCTGCCAAATGTATTACTATCATTTATTCAGTAATTCCGCGAGTAAAACATGGTGCTGGCCCTTTGGTGAGATATATCCCAGGACCTGTCAACAGTATATCAAATATCAGCAACTCACTTGAATGCTGCCACTTTGAAAAACCTTTCATTCTTCTACTTATTATGACATCCTTTGATACTCTCTCCATTTTAGTCCCAATGCAGGATTTGGTGAGCAATGCCACCCATATCCTTGTACATAGCACATTGTGTTTCAGATCTCAAGGCACTCTACAGTAACTCAAACAACAGTAACATTTTCCATCGCTGAGTAATACTAACTCAAAAAAACTAATTTAAATGTGTTCAAAGCTTTGAACTTTCCCCAACCAATTACTCACTATTATTAATTTTCACATGTCTCCATTTGCTGCAACCTCCTATTATCTTTTTGTGTTCCACTATTTCAAGAAAGTGATGTATAAAAATGATATTGCTGGTAGGAATGCAGGTTACTCTACAAAATAAAGTGTTGGGATCAGTTGAATTTAGTGTTGGGTTACTAAATATTTTTAAAAAGCTGTGCTCTCAGGATTGTTGTGATGCAGTAGTAGTGTCCCTACCTGTGGCCAGAAAACCTGGATTCAAGTCCCACCTACTGGTGTGTCATAACATGTCTGAACAGGTTGAGATTTAAAAAAAAGCTGGGTTCTTCCGCACTGGGAAACTAATGTCTGGACAGGGAATGGGTCGAGAAGGGAATGGTGTCAACTGGCTTATGTGCTAAACTACAGATTCATATCAAATCCCTTATAAATCTCTGAAAGTCTTTTGCTGCCTAGTTCAATATATGGATATCAGTTTGTTAATCAAATGAGACTTATCAGTACTTATCATGACTTTTCATGACCTCAGGACATTCTAAAATGCTTTATAACAATGGAACTCTGTTTAAAGTGTAGCTATTGTTAAAATGTAGATGATGTATGACAATTTGTGCACAGCAAGCTCCCATAACAATGATATGTTCATGAACAAATAATCTGTTTTGAATTATGATGATCAAAGTTTAATTATTGGTTAAAATACTGATTAGACTGAAATATGTGGGCAAAGAAATACATGATAACAAAGAGGACCACCCATTTAGTTTGTTTCTCTACACAAATGCCAATTACATGTTCTGTGACTTTACTGATATTGGGCTGATGGATTAGTATTTTACCAGATTGGACTTGTCCTGCTCTTTGTGAACAAACAATATATGGGCAATTTTCTACTTTGTTGCCTAGAGGTCACTTTGGTAGAAGTTTCAGTTTCAGTTTTGTCCAGTTTCATAATCATTATATTACCATAATTCCTTATTTTTTATTTGTTATATTCATTATATACTATTTGTCTGGGAATATATATGTAAATTTTAATTTGATATTTAATATTTATAAAAATAGGAAACTAAAACTGGAACACAAAATTTGTTTAGACGGCATGGGATATTTTGTATTTCCAGTTGACTGAGGAAGAAATTATTCAATTACTTTGCTCCTAATATCAATAAAATAAACTGAAATTATTACATATAAGAATTATTCACAAAATTTACAAATCTTCATCAGTTTAAATGAGGGGACTCTTGAAAAAGTTTTGTAAGTCATTATAGACTTGCTTTAATATTCTGATTTTAACATTTGATCACTATTGTTTTCCTACAATCCACCATTCAGAAATTGAGTGTAATAGCATAGACCGAGTTTGTTAACCCATAGTAATCAAATAAATACAAGGGGTGTACAAGGGGAACCTCTCTGAAAAAAGAGAATGTAGGATAGATCCAGCATCTGAATTTAAGTGAACTAGGTCTGCATTTGGAGAGAAATATTACACCCTTCTGAATACTTTAAAATTTAAAAGAGCAACTAGATCAATTAAGAGATTAAACAGCAGTCAACATCTGTGCCAAATATGTAACATTTTTAAAGGGTTTGTTTTGAAGGTTTGTTTCTAAATGTATAACGTATATCAGGAACCTACTAATTTACATGACAAGGGTATTTAAAAAATCATCACCTCTCCACAACACTTTAATGATGAAAGTGATATCAGCTTTTTTGGAACTGAAATAATGAAAATCTCTCCTAACAATGATGTGAACTTTTTTTTCGCAAATGGATCTGACAGTTCAGATTCAACTTCTGTCTTGCAGAAGTGTAGAATTATTTGGCAACATCTGCCACTGAAAAAGTAGTGTTCAAAACATGAAAGCAAAAGAGAGGAATCAAGGTTTTTGTGCTAAATATAGATTGATTTCAAATCAAGTTCAAAGATTGAAAAACATGGCTTTGAGTTAACTTGCTTCATTTTACTTTCTTTATACAGGTATTGAACCTATTGTCAAATGATGGTCATCGACTATTTGAAGCTGCTTTGTTTTGTCCTTTTATATTTGGTACTCCGGTATTGCTAATCAGTTGCACAATATATTGCTACGTTATCCTTGGCCCAACATCATTGTTGGGGATTGTTGCTTATGTTTTATTTATACCTGTTCAGGTATGACATTACAATGAAATCCTAACACACCTATTGTCTCAAATTTTAGTACACATCCGCTGAGCTAACTTGTGAGCACTGTAAAGTTTGAGTTAGATGAATGATTGTTTCAGTTCAAATGAGGTGTTAAATATTGAAGTCATGACCAAAACTTACATTGCATTTATTTAACACCTCTTCATACTTTGGATATCTCACATTACAGTTAATTATGGGCATTAGCTATTAGCTTAGTTGGCAAAGACCATGGCTCTTAAATTAATTGAAATAATATAACCAATGGATTACTTTAGAAATGTAATCATTGTTATATTTTAGGCAAGCTTAACAGCCAATTTTCATATAGTAAGCTCTCGATCAACTCAGTAAAGAACTCTGCCGACATCAGTAGTCAAGCTCTAATGAGTATGATTATCCATTTTAAGAAATTCCGTGTTAATCGTCAAAGGTTCTGTGGGTCCGTATGTGACTGATAAGCCCAATTCTAGAGCACATCTCTGACCACACACTTAGCAGGCAGGGGGTTGAATTGGTTCTTGGTCTTGAGTTTTGGCATTCCTTCCTCTGATTCCTTTTCTGTACTTCCACCTGCCAATAATTGTTCTCAAAGAATTGCGTCCCTTTATACAGGAACTTCCTCCAAATTGGTTTCTTCTGAACAATTGAACCACACATTGACATCTATGTTGCATTTCTTGAGGGAAACATATCCTTCTTCATCTTTTTGTTCGAGTGCACTGGGTGAAGATGATTTGCCCTGGCAGTGTGAATTTAGCTATCCTAAAGAACTCTGTGCCCCTTAAGTAGCAGCATTTTATATTTTATATCCACCTGAATAGGCACATAATGGGCCATCTCTGACAATGCAGGATATTCTTGATGCTGCACAGAAGTATTACTCAGCCACTGACTGAGCTGTGCTAATAGTATTGTAGTGCTTTACTAACTATATACTGCATCTGAGGTAATACTTTCCTTTAGAGGAGTTGCTAGACTGAGAGCCTGTCAAATGTTTTAGCTGGATATCAAAATATTACAACTGTTTAAGGAAACTGAAGGCTTTTTGCTAATGTCCTGTTCACCACTTCTCACTCAATTAGGATCATAAAAAACAGACTCTTTCTAACTCTTTTATAGTATCTTACTGCGCATGAATGCTGCCATATTTACCTTCTAACAACATTTTTAAAATAATTCAGTACAAGTACTATGAGATGTTTCTGAAAGATATGATCAAACAGATTATACTAACTGGTGATTTTTGATACGATTTGTAGCTCAGGTTGATTATAAGTATGTAAATTAGATCATTGAGCTAGAAGATTTGTTTTCAGGTGTTTCATTACCATACGAGGCAGCATCATCAGTGAGAGTCTCTGGTGATGTGCTGGTGATATGTCCCGCCTCTCTATTTATAGGTCTTGGTTTCTGAAGGTGGGTGATGTCATTTCCAGTTCTTTCCTTCAAGGGAAGGTAGATAGGATCAAAATCAATGAGTTTGTTGATGGAGTTCTGGTTAGAATGCCATGTCTCTAAGAATTCCTGTGCATGTTTTTGTTTCACCTTTCCTAGGATGTGCGTGTTGACCCAGTAAAATTGTTATCTTTCTTTGTCTGTATGAATGGAAAGTAGTGATATAGGGTCCTGTCTTTTGGTGGCTAGTTGGTGTTATGTATCCTGGTGGCAAGTTTCCTACTTGTTTATCTGATGTAGTGTTTTTTACAGTTCTTGTATACTATGTTGTAAGAATGAAAACAAATCTTATAGCTCAGCGTGCTAACTTACATACTTATTATACTAATTTTCCTTTCTCTATAATGATCCAGAGCAATGTTTGCGTATAAAACTTATTAACTCATAAGTGTCCACTTTTTATAATTACTTAGTTCACAAAGTTAAACAGAGAAACATAAACTTGTTCCATCAAAGCAGCTAGCTCCAATGTTTTTGTCTTCACAACTACCATCGCATTAAAATTACTAGAATGCAGAAGTATTTCCTGAACATGAATACCTCTGAAACATCTTTCTAATATTTCCTCATAATTTGCCTTCCCTGTGCCATTTAAAGGGCTTGAACATGCTCCTTATGTTTGGAGACTAGAGACTGAACTTTCATCTGGGTTCAGAGACAGAATTAGAGAATGAATGGTTTTATTTATATATTTTGAGGGGAAGAAATGTCATTTTCTTTCATGTTCCTGACTCTCTGACCTCATTGCGGCTCAGGAATGCCCAATGTGCAACCTGCTGAGGTTGGCTTTCCAATTCTGAATGGAATTTGGTTTTGTTCCCACATAATGTCATCAAGTAGTACAGTTTTGGAAACCCATGAAAAGCATAACAAGTTTGAGAGTTTATGAAGAAAATAATGCAGAGGCAATTTTGAAAATCTGAGTTGTAAACCATTTTGACATTTTCAAATGTCATGCCTAGATGTTGCATTGTAATGTAGGTATGCATCTAATGCAGCAGTTCAGCAGACAGAACTGTCCTGTATGAGTAAGTTGACATCTCCATTATGTAATTGTTGGCACACGTAACAGTAATACAGTACTTTTCCAATGTAAAATGCCTTCTGATGTCATGTTTCTGTGCTGTAATTTAGTTGCACTGGCAGTAGGAAAGTGTGCTTCTGAAAGGATTAAAAAAAGGTCTGACCTATTTCCTCTCTGTGGTTTGATAGACACTTTACTTTGAAATGGAAATTATTATTTGTGCTGTCAAAGTAAATGTCTCAGATTTAAACATTTCCCATTTGATTATACAGCTCAAAATTCTTTATCCCTCATTATTTCTACAATTGTTGCATGAACACAGGGCGCATAGAAAAATTCATGGTAGTCAGGAAGAGCAAAGGAAATAACATGGGTTGAATTTTCTCATAATTTGGCTGTGTCCATTTCAGATGAGTGTTATGGAGGCTTTCTTTCCTGGAACTCCAGCAAATTTTCTTGCAAACTTATACACTGGTCACCTCTTCAAATAGTACATGCTTCCTCAAGGCCATTTTTGTGTTTTCCTGCACTTGCAGTGGCAGATGTGCACACCACCGCATGACAATCCAGGTTTCACATCATTGGTGCCATATTTAAAGCCCAGCGGTGCACCAGTTCAAATATTGCAAGTCAGAATTCACTTTTAACTTCCAGTTTAGGATGCATTGCCTCTGAGAGGTAGTTGATAGCTGGTACTGCAATTTGCTGTCAGGAGGTGACGTGGGAGAATATGGGCCATTCTCTTTCCTCAAAACTGTTAGAGGATAATTTAGTACCAGATTCTACCAATCTGGTCAGAAGTCACCAGACCACACTGGTCTGAACAGCGTCCATGATCTGTAGGAACATCTGGCAATGCCTCAAGGATGTTAAGAGCAATGAAAATATCAGCCAATGAGAAATCTGCATTCACCCATCACATGGTAGATTCATCTGAGTATCATAATGAAATTTTATGAAAACTTCACAAAATTCCAATGGCAGGCTAATTAGGCATTTAGAAATCACAGGCTTAAAAAAAATTGATTGGCTAGGATTACACAAAGATGTGGTCATTATCAGATAGTTGGCAAAATCCATTCAATCTATTCAATTTGTGTATTTAGTTCTGATACCAGCTACAGATGAATCATTTCATAGAACCTTAAAATCTTCCGTAGAATCGTTACCTGAAACCATGAATTAGAATCAGCATCTTTTAATGATTTTGGATACTTACAGAAGATTTCCAGAAGTGGTCACTTTTGGAAAAGCATTGCAAGAATGGAATTGTAAAAGTTAGTCCCATTCTTTTAGAAGATATGAATTACCCAAATAAATACAATCAGATAAATGCTGAAATTTTATATCACAAACATTCCAAGAAGTGGAGACGAGCTTTGGATGGAAAAAAATATACTTCTACATATCACTCACAATCTCAAGATTCATTGAAAAGATGACATCAAATTTTGAAGATCATTGTTAGACCTTATTGTCAAAAATGTTGTAATGGTTAGAGTAAAGGAATTCGTTTTTACTGTTCACCATAGGGATGCTTCTAATGAGTCCACAGGATTCAGTCCTTTTGAACTGATATATGAACATATGGTGAGAGGACCACTTGAAATGATTAAACAGAAATGGTCAAACCAAAGCTCAGAGACTAAGCTTTTAACCCATGTTTCAAGTTTCAGAGAGAAATTAATAAAAGCATGCAAGTTGGCCAAGAAGAATTCAAAGAGTGCTCAACAAACAATGAAAACTAGAATAGAATAATATTGTAGATTAGAGTTTGAAATTTTGTAATGAGTCAAGATGTTGTGTTGTTACCTTTCTCTGGGGAACTATTATAAGCAAGGTTTACTGGAAGTTATCAAACCAACAATAAACTCAATGACACAAATAATAGAGAGAATAATACAGTCAGGAAAAAGTATCAGAGAGAGTGTCCTGTTAAAATGTTAAGAAGGGATTATGACAGGGTTTGATAGCCAGAAGACAATTGTACTTACATAATTAAAAGAAATAGGGAGTGAAATAGAAACATCAGAACAATTGGAAAATAAATCAGCATTTGAACAATCGACAATCAGGCTGGATAATACAGAAGTACTTAAAAAGTTAGTAATACATTTTTTATTTTCTTAGAATACTCTCAAAGTGACTCACAAAGGCTATTATAGAACCATATGTCAATGTGTATGGACAGGCCAGGAAAAAAATCTTTGGTTGTTTATGGTGTTTATGTTTAAGTAGCATTACTTCTGAAACAATGTGTTTACAGATTCGGTTTAGAGATATTAGCTCAAGACAGGGACGAGATTAAGTTCTGGTTGGACAGTGATATTATTGAACTGATTCATAGTGCCTGGAGCTTACCTATTGTGATGATGCCAAAAGTGGATGGAACACTAAGGTTTTATATTTACTATCACAAAGTCAATGAGGTGACAAAATCAGACTCATATTATTTCAAGATTGCAGATTGCACTTAAAGAATCGGACCTACATGATTCACTATCAAAATCAACTTGCATCAAGAATTTTTGCAAATTGTATTGACTGATAAAGCCAAAAGGTACAGTTGCTAAATCTTGAAATGATACAAAGTTATGTAGAAAAGTAAATTGTGAAGTAGGCAGGAGGAGTCCACCAATTTATATAGGTAGATCAAGCGAGAGGGTAAAGATCTGACAAATGGAGCAAAATATAGTAAAATATGAAATTGATCATTTTGACCAGCAGAATAAAAGAATAAATGCATTTTCTCAATGGTGAGAAATGTAAAAGGACTTTGGTGCTTATATTTGTGAATTTTAAAAAAGGTTAGCGTGCAGGTAATTAGAAAAGTGAATAGAATGCTCATGTTCATTATGAGGGAAATTGAATACAAAAGTGGGGAGAATATGGGGATAGGTGAGATCATATCTGGAGTATTTTGTATAGTATCGAGCTGTTTATTCAATGAAACAGGCAAATCTATCAGCAGGCAGTTCAGTGAGGATTTATGAGAGTAATATTTGGAAGGGGAAAATTTGCCTCATGAGGAAAGTTTGGGCAGCCTATGTATCAGCTGGAGTTTTCAATATGATTGAAATACATAAGATTCTGGATGTAGGTTTGCTTGCTGAGCTGGAAGGGTCGTTTTCAGATGTTTCTTCACCATGCCAGGTAACATCATCAGGTAGCCTCCAGATGAAGCACTGGTGGCATGGCCCACTTTGTATTTATGTGTTTAAATTTCCTTGGGTTGGTGATGTAATTTCATGTGGTGATGTCATTTCCCATAGTGATGTCATTTCCTGTTCTTTTTCTCAGAGGGTGATAAATGGGCTCCAAATCAATACGATTGTTGATAGAGTTCCAGTTAGAATGCCATGCTTCTAGGAATTCTCATGCATGTCTCTGAGGCACACTCAATACACAATAAAGGAAAACGCTAGAAAGATTAAAAAAAGGTTAAAAAAAATTGTTATCCTACCTGCAGACAAAGGACATTTGACGTTCGTTTTAAATCAAAGAGACTACATTGAGAAAGTGAATGCACTATTTGCAGATATGAATACTTACCAACAAGTGGCGCTATACCCAAACCCACAACCAGAGAACTGAATCACGCTTTCAGCTAACTGAAACACAGCTCTACTCAAAATACTTCAAACATCTGGAGAAATAAATAAGACCAACTTCCAAAAAAATGAAACCAGATGGATCCAACATACCATGCTTCTACAGATTACCAAAATTCACAAACTAGAAGGCCCCCCTCAGACCCACAGTGTAATACAAACTTACAGACTGTCCAAGGAGCTACACAAAGACTAAAACACTTAGTGAAAGACTCGCGCCACTCCATCCACTCCACTCAAGAATTCCTGAAGACTACAAAAGACACCAAGATAGACAAGGATGAAGTATGGTCTCCTATGATGTAACAGCCCTGTCCACATCCATCAACATCAACCTCACCAAGGAAACACTGACTGTATTATTAGAAGAACCAAAGACACATACACCAAACACCACCAACGTCACCAGCAAGGACAATGTAGTCAAGCTAGTGGACCTATGCCTTACCACCCACTTCACCTTCAACAACAAAACCGACAGACAAACCAAAGGAACACCCATGGGATCTCTGATATCAGCGGCAGTAATGCAGAGACTCGAACAAACAGCTCTACCAACCATCCAACCCAAACTTTGGGTCTGCTACGTGAATGACACCTTTCTCATCACTGAACGAAACAATAAAAGGAAACTTTCAAGACTATTAATAATACGCTTACTGGCACAAATTTCACTAAAAAGGAGGAAAACAACAATAAACTGCCATTCCTAGATGTCGCAGTAGAGCATATAGCCAATAGGGAACTTCAAACCAGCATTTACAGGAAAACAACACATTCTGGCCAAATACTGAACTACAGAAGCAATCACCCCAACACCAACAAGCAAAGCTGCATTAGAACATTATTTCAATAACCACTACACAGCAGCACAAAGGAACTATGCAGAGCGGAGAAAAATCACCTATACAGTGTATTCAAAGAGAATGACCACTGTCCACTGATTTCTCATCAACAAACCCGAACGAGCAGACAAAACACATCCAGAAACCTTAGCCCACTCTCCCCTACATCAAAGACATCGCAGAAATGATTGACAGACTACTCGGTCCTCTTGGTGTCATGGTACTCCACAAACTCACCAACACACTAAAACAGCAACTAATGAACTTGAAAAACCTTATACAGACAACAAGCAAAACTAACGTAATTTACAAAAAACTTGCAAGAATAGTAACAAACAGTACATTGGACAAACAAACAGAAAACTAGCCACCAGGATATATGAACATCAACTGACCACAAAAAGACATGACCTACTCTCACTACTTTCCTTACAAACAGATGAGGAAGGACACCACTTCGACTGGGACAACACATCCATCCTAGGACAAGCCAAACAGAGACACGCACAAGAATTCCTAGAAGCATGGCATTCCAACTTGAACTGTATCAACAAACACATTGACTTGAATCCCATTTACCATCCCCGGAGAAAAAGAACAGGAAATGACATCACCACATGAAAATACATTAAATACAAAGTGGGCCATGCCACAGTGCGTCATCTGGAGGCTACCTGATGATGTTACCTAGTATGGTGAAGAAACATCTGAAAACGAACCTTCCAGCTTAGCAAGCAAACCCAAATCCAGAACCTCAACCTGAACCACAAATCTTCTCAAAACTTGCTAACACATAAGGTCCTGAGGACTCTAGACAGAATGCACGTGTCAAGGAAAATCCAGAACTAGAAATCACTGTTTCAAATAAAGGGCTTCAAGAAAGGAGAATTGTTATTTGAAAGATAGTTGTAGGTGTTTGGAACTCTTTTTCTCAAAAGGAATAGAAGCAGAGTCTTAGACTATGTTCTTGACAAGCAAGAGGAAGAACAGATAATAGAGTGGGCAGGAATGTGGAATAATCAGATCACCTCTGAATGGCAAAGTAAGCTCCAGGAGCTTCATGACCCTATTCTTGTTCTTAATTTGTTTATATGTAAAGTTCCATCTTGCAGATTAGATTGTATTTGAAAAAAGAAACTTCATTCAATTAAAATAAATTGTGACTATTAATAGGTTTACCACTTTTTGCTATTAGACATATTGATACTTTTTTAATATTTATAGATAGTTTTGACATTTTTCAACAGTTCCTTTTAAGCTTGACCTGTCTTGACAGTTCTTGACATGTTTGACACTTCTTTGTCAGCTTCCAAGGGATTTATGCATCTAATAGGCACAATTAGCAAGTCACACCACAGTAGAGGAGGGCATCGAGGATGTAATGTAAAACTTTCTAATGTTCATTTAGGATTTCATTTTCTCAAAATGTTGACATTAACGGTTGAGCAAGATCATCATGTGCTGAACTCAAATTAATTGCTGCTTGCTAGTTTTGAAACAAGTGGTCTCTAAACTTGATGAGTAATTATTTTGTGGATTGCTAGTGCAGGACTAAATCCAAGTTTACCTCAGTTAGCTTTGTCAATTTTCTTCAAAATATATCAATTATATAAACATATCTATTACATCAGCAATGACCTAATTAAATGGCATAGTGAACTTTATGCCGAATAGCTTGCTTCTGTTCATTCATCTTGTGATCTTATTGTTTTATTAGTTTATTTCCAATTTATGAGATTTTTCTTACATTCTTAATTCTGTGATTTTTGAGATTGTTAACAGCACTCATTAAATATTATATATATCAGGCCATTCAGGGGCAGTAAGGTGATGCAATGGTTAGCACTGCTGCCTCACAGCACCAGGGGCCTGGGTTTGATTCCATCCTCGTGCAAGTGCCTGTGTGGAGTTTGCACATTCTCCCTGTGCCTGTGTAGGTTTCCTTCGGGTGTTCTAGTTTTCTCCCACAGTTCAAAGATGTGTGGGTCAGGTGAATTGGCCATGCTAAATTGCCCATAGTGTTCAGCGATATGTAGATTAGGCACGTTAGCTAGGGGTAAATGTAGAGTAGTAGTTTCAGGGAATGGGTCTGGGTAGGTTATTCTTTGAAGGGTCAATGTGGACTTGTTGGGCCAATGGGCCTGTTTCCACACTATAGGGATACTAGGACTGAAATTTTACATGGCAACAAAATTTGTAATGATCAATTATCCAACTGTTTTATGTGTCACCCAATGTTCTTTTCCATAAATTTTGCTGGAGAGGGAATTCAGGACAGATCATGTACTCATGCCAGGTTCCACACAAAATGAGCTTTGTTATCATTTTGCATGTGTACAAGGTGTTAAATAAATGCAATGTTAGTTTGTTGCTGTCTCAGTTAACATTGTCAGGTATGTAGGATCCATTCATGAAGGCACATTGTTTTTAAGTTATGATAAATTTAGGTAGAGAGCCATTAATGATGGATGACATGTTACTGCTATCTTCTCTAATTATTATTTCTATTCTAATGGAACAATTAGTTTTCAATTTCTATTTATCTTGAAACAATTATCATTATAAATTTGGAAGAATTTCTTACTGACATGAACACTTTTGACAACTAAAATTGCTGAGCTGACTATTAATCTTGGACTAACATTTTTTTCTAATGTTCCTATATTTGTATTTCCGTTCATTGGTTTCTTGAAAGATCGCACAAAGCATGTCTTTCTTACCTATTTAATATCTTTTTCCATTATTAATTTACTTTAGCACCATCTTTGCCTCTTCTACATTTTCCTATCAACAATATACATTTATTTGGAAGGATATTCTGAAAGGTGTTCTTTATTTCTCAGCTGCTATTTTCTTGTGTTCTTTTCTCAATCAAATGCCTTGAAGTTCAGAAGCATTTTTGTGAAATTGGTATACAGGAAGTTCAGAATACATCATGAAATTATTTGTGATATTTATTGGTTCCAGCTGTTAATGGCACAACTTACTACAGGATTTCGACGCAAAGCCATTGTTCAGACAGATACTCGAGTGCGATTAATGAATGAAGTTTTGACATATATAAAACTGATAAAAATGTATGCATGGGAGAAATCGTTTGCACGTACTATTCATGGTAAGAAAACACATTTTTCAGTGAACTGGAGTAAAAGTTGCCCATTCATTAAAGCCATGCTTTCTTTTAAACCTGAATTGTCTTTTGTGTGTGTGTATATACATATTGTGTGTGTGTGTGTACAGAAGATCCTCGATTATCTGAACATCAATTATCTGAATTTTGGATTATCTGAAAAAGACTGCAAGGTCCTGATGCTTGGCTAAAATGTGTTATCCGAACATTCGATTATCCAAATATTTGACTATCCGAACACAATACTCCCCGCTCGTGTTGTTCGGATAATCGAGATTCCTCTGTACATATATATATGTAGGATGTAAACATATCAGTAGCTTTATGTTATCTTTATAATTCAAAACATGAAATATCAGTACCCAGAAACAAGAAATAATGCATATTTTAAATTATATAAGTTTTATGGATCTTAAGGGACATTAGATGTTGGCTGATGCAGACAATTTGTGCTGTTAATTTTCTGAAACAGATGTTCGTAAAACTGAACGAAAGATATTAGAAAAAGCAGGATATGTTCAAAGTGTGAATACTTCAGTTACTCCTATTGTACCAACATTGGCCACAGTCCTCACATTTGTTGTACACACACTCCTGGGATACGAGTTGACAGCATCCACGGTAAGATTAGAAGAAGAGAACATTTAATAACACACTTAGTGTTATCCTGACTATCTGTAAATTTGTTCCTTATATTTTTTTTCTCATCACTCAAGGCATTTACTGTGATTGCAGTTTTCAATTCAATGAAATTTTCATTGGCCAGTCTGCCATATTCAGTTAAAGCATTTGCAGAGGCTAAAATTTCTTTACGGAGGTTAAAGGTAAATTAGTAACTTTGATAATAATTTTACATTTATTGTTTTAAATATATGCATGTTGTTTATAGAAGAATAATTAAACAATTATTAAAGTTCCAATTCAGATTTGTGCATTTATGTTCCTTTCAAAAATTTACTTTATTATTAGAAAATTCTCGTCATGAAAGATCCTGTTGTATACGTGAAAAGTATGAAAGACTCTCCATACGCCATGCTGATGGAAAATGCTTCACTTTCATGGGACAATACAAATGGTAATGGAACATTAAATGCTGCTGACAAGATGCCAAAAGGAAAAAAAGTTTCTAGAGCAAATGGAGCAAATGACCCCAGTAGTTCTGGTCAACTGCCAGAAATTACATCTAAAACATCAGCAGAAAAAGACAACATTGTATTAACAACTCTCCACAGTATTAGCTTCAGGTTGGAAAAGGTACATGGTCACAGATATTACACCTGTTAAACTGGTATATCTTACATTTGAGGACATGTCTGAGGTTTAATAAATTAAATCTTAATATGGATTTTTTTTCTCTCAGGGGTCACTCTTAGGAGTTTGTGGAAATGTAGGAAGTGGAAAAAGTTCTTTAATATCTGCTCTACTGGGACAGGTAAGCACATTTTTGATTTAGTAACCAAGTGTAAACTGCTAATACCAAGCTTAGATCAAAGCAGTTTTCTTACGTATATAGGAAGAAATTGGGCAGCATGGTGGCTCAGTGGGTATCACTGTTACCTCACAGTGCCAGTGACCCAAGTTTGATTCCAGCCTTGGGCGACTGTCTGTGTGGAGTTTGCACATTCTCACCGTGTCTGCATGGGTTTCCTCCGGGTGCTCTGGTTTCCTTCTACAACCCAAAAATGTGTAGGTTAGGTGAATTGGCCATGCTAAATTGCCCATAACATTCGGAGATGTGAAGGTTAGGTGCATTCATCAGGGGTAAATGTAGAGTAATAGGATAGGGTAATGGTCTGGGTGGGATACTCTTTGGAGGGTCAGTAAGGACTTGTTGGGCTGAATGGCCTATTCTAAATTATAAAGAAACATTATGCTGAACATCTTTTTTGAAATTCATTCACACAATCAGATTGTTTATTAAATGTGATCAGATCTATATGTTTTTGTCTGTCTGTGATTAAAGATATAAACTAGTCAATTATCAAAATTAGTGAAGCTATAGTGAAACAGGTACACTTTAGCCCATGTTAGAACTTTTAAAAACCTATAGAATGTAGGGAAAAATTTTCCCATAAAGGTTGGAGCCCTGACAATGATTGGAAATCTGTGTCGACCGCATGCTTGGCTGGCCAATGTGACTTGCCTTTTGATTTCATGGGTGGACATTCAAGAACAACCTGCTACTGTGATTTGCTGTCCAGGTAGGCCAAAGAAAATTTAAGTAAAAATAAAAATTACATTGATGGAGAGGCAACATCTCTGAAATAATTTCTCTGGTCAAAGCCCACCACTTGAAAAAAAGCCTCTCCCAGGATGCCATAGGAAGACTGGCTACATGCAGCTGGTGGCCTCTGAAATGACTGTAATGAGGTCAGCCAGATGGGCATAATAGAATACGAGTTTCCTGATTGGATCAAGATGACATCAGCAGAGTAGGCAGCACTTGGGCTCTTGTGCCTCGGAGTGTCCTCCTTGTCTGCACTTTTCTTTTTTCTTCTACCCCTTTTTATTCCCTCAAAGTTACCTGAAAAAAGGCAGCTCTTCAGCTTTGATGGGATACGGAGCAATGGTGGCGTTTTCAGAGGCAGCCTGGCTGCAGACACATTTGATTGGTCTTTGAAGCCTGAAGCAAGACTTTCTCTTCTGTGTGGAGTAGCCTCTGACAGCAGTAATGGCGTGGGCTGGGAAGCCTGGAGTGGGACACTCTCTGTGGCATGGTGTGTGGCTAGGAAGCCCAGAGTGGGTCTCTGGTGTGCTGTAGCAGTGGAGAAGGAAACATTGGCCTCACTTTAAGCTATATTTTTTAATTTTTTAATTCAGTGAATGGAGGTGAATTATGAATGAGTGGCAGTACACACTTTTCACTCAGTTTTATATTGGATGCACGTGACACTATAGGATTTTTAATTCAATCTGGTCCAGTCAGGGAGACCTGACTGACATAAAAGGCTGAATGTCAGGGATATTTGTCCCCCTGGATGCATGACCTAGTGAAAGACAGTGTTAATGTCAAAGGCTATGCAGTTATAAATAAAGATAGATTGGTATTGGGATGCTTGCATCTACAGAGTTATTTCAGTCTGTCCATCCAGTGGGAAGATTAGTCTGCATTGGCACACTATTGATGGCCTGATAAAATGATTCTTTGGAGGGCTTTTAAATATTTAAATCTGCTTTTTTAACTACTTGTGGTAGGAAACCTGCCAGAAGGAAGTCCTGCTGTTGATAAAATTCCCCTAATGGCAGGACATGTTTGGGGATCCAATCCAACACAGTTCCCTCTTCCCCAATTTTACTCCCCTCCTCCCGTAACCCTATCTCATATGTGTCAGAAGAAGTCTCCTCAAGTGTCAATCTTGGCTGTAATTGAGCTTCATCAGAAAGTAAAAGTGGAGGACAATCAATCCCCCATGTTAGCGCGGATGAAATGATCTCAGTCCGAGCCCAGAGTGCGGTTCGACAATCGGTAACTTTATTGAAGTATGTAACGCCGGCGGAGACCAACCGAGGTTTGAATCTCGATCGCTCTAACATTTCCCGTGCGATGTTACAAGTTATATACTTCATGAGTCAGGATGTAGGAGATTGGGTATGAATGAGTGTGAATGGTGGTACTCATGGCTGGAGTATGTGTGAATGTCAAGCTTCCTGCCATCCTCGGAGAGTCGGCAGCACAAACAAATGGTTTGCTGTTTATCTTTATGTGAATGGGTCCGGGTGCTATCTGCTTGTCTCTCCGTGAGGGCTGGAGGCTAGCACCCCCCCTTTGTTACTTCCAAAGTGTCTGTTAGGTTCATTCTTTTGTGTAGGACTGTTTTGCATGATCAGGTTATGGGTGTGTGTCAGTTGGGACCTTGACGAGATTATAAGGTGGGTTTTGATCTGTGAGTCATGACCATTGTCTGCAGTCCTGACTAGTGTCTGGTCTGATGTGTATTTGGATCTGTCTTTGGGTCCCCTTCTCCCGGTCACGTGGTCGGGCTGGCAGCTGCTGTCTTAAAATGAATACTGTTTGCTTTAAAATGGATACTGCTGGTTTTCCTGATGTGGGCCTTGCTCCACGGTAAACACGGGGCGGTTTATGCCCGCCTTCACCCAGGATAAAGGAAAGCAGCAGTTAGGAAAGATATGCACTGACCAAGAACTCAGCTACAAGGCTTTGCTGCTTTCCTAAAGGATCATACCTGGCTGGATGAAGGCAGCAGAGGAAGTTTCAGACCACCCTATGTTCAGCAGTACAGCTGGAATTGCTATCTTCTGTTTAAAATCATATTATTTGAGTTCACTATTTTCTCTTAATGCTTTGTTCTGGCATTTTCAATTTTTAAAATTGCTTTTCTTAATAATCATTTGCGCCTACATTTTCTTGTTTAATCTATTCTTTCTTCTCTTACTTTATTTTTCTTTCTGTATCCAATTAACCTTATTTCACCTTATTTCCTTTTCTCTTTTGTTCACTTTTATGACACTCAATTGATTCAGCAAATTGGGAAAAAGTGAGGACTGCGGATGCTGGAGATCAGAATTGAAAAGTGTTGTGCTGGAAAAACACAGCAGGTCAGGCAGCATCCGAGGAGCAGCAGAGTCGACATTTCGGGCATAAACCCGTTGATCAGGAATGATTCAGAAAATTGTTAATTAGTCTTTCACCAATGTTTCAGAGACTGTGCTGCAATTAGCAATTCACATTCCCTGCAATCTGCAGACCATTCCTGTTGGAGTTTAAAGGCAAGGGAGAACCATCCTACAGTGGCATTTCACCATAAGGTGCCTTACTTCAAAAACTCTGACCCAATAATTTTGAGGAAAATGATAAATTTTATTTGATCAATAATTTTGGAAGGTAGAAAGTCTCACCAGAGGTCTGAATGAACAATTATAATTTGAAATTTTTCTCCTAATGCAGATGGTTTTACACAATGGGGTGGTAGCTATCAATGGATCACTTGCTTTCGTGTCGCAGCAAGCATGGATATTTCATGGGAATGTCAGAGAAAATATATTATTTGGAAAGACATATGATGAAGAAAGGTATTTTTTCTTAACTAATATAATCTGTTGGAGTGTTTTGTTATTGTGAGATATTGAGAAAGCAAAATGTAGTCGCAAGGTTTGCTCTCCAGAAGGTAACCAGCAGTATTTCAAACACACTTCCTTGTTAGCATGCTGCTTCTCTGTTGAGCTATTTCAGTTTAATACATTCAAGATAAGCCAATGAGTTTTCTCTGAGTAGTTTAATTGATTTGAAAGTGAAATTGAAATTCTCAGGTAATTGATTAAACATTTCACTTTTAGTACTTTGAGATGCACAATATATTTCTGCATTCAAACCAAAACTATAACTAAACTTCGATTATATCATATAAGTAGAAAGACTCTCTAGTTCTGTGCATTGTAATTCAGTCTGGAATTCTGAATTACATCTGAGTTATAAATATATTAACAAGGAAGTTGGAAAGATCAGTACGAAGGTATTAAAACGATTTCAAGGAGTAGACATACACGCACATTTAACACTATTGCAGATTTTTTTTATTGGCACATAGAATGTTCTGTATAAATTTTTATTAAATGCAATTTTGATTTTGTAACTCAAGCAGAAAATACTAGATTCATTCAGCAAGCCAGTCAGCATAGCTTGAGGGACTGCAATTAATTTTTTTGATCCCAGACTCTTTTCAAAACTGAAAACTCAATTGCAGTAAAACTACTCATGGTCAGAAAAAGGAGCAGGTATTGGTTGAAAATCAAACAACCAATCAGAAGGAATTGTGAGTGGAATAGAACAACAGAACATTTCAGTCACATCATGGGCAAAAGATTTAGTTTTTTAAGAATATACAGATAAGCCATGAAAAGAAAGTGCCGTCAAAGCAGAGATGCAGATAAAATGTAGAAATGCACACATGGAACTGACAGATTTGAAGATGGGGGCATGGTCTTATAAAATAAAACGGGTGTTTTCCCCAACATCTTCTTGTCAACCTTAAACCTGACTTGCACAATACATTGGATGGCAAAACTGCCAGGCTTCTGCCTTTTGAAACCCATATGTGGCCAGTTATGGCTATTTAAATTCCTCATTCTACTTCCATTATTGATTTACATGGAGCAGGGGACTGTAGTGTTCACTGCATGGTCTTCTGTTGAGCTCAAAGTGAGTGCACCTCCTTGGGGGAGTGCACCCTGTGGCCATCGGATGCAATGACAACAGCCTCCCAAATTGTTTTCACCATCCACTATATGTCCCAGTCTGTAAAACCTGGTCCTTTACTTCTTCCTTTCCTCTGTTACTGGGTCTTTCAAGGATCCTAGTCCAAAGTCCCAATCTTTCCTGATGTCAAGGCTCCATGACACTTCTCTGTAAGTTGAATAAGGCCACTACTGAATGCAGACACATTCCGGAATGGCAGTGTGGCTGGCCATTAGAGTGGCTAATAGCTCTCTTGGTAGGAGTCCCACTTTGATTCAATAGGGCTTTTCCCAGCCGACCATCACTGTGGGGCAACCAGATTATGAGTTAGCTATCTCCTGATTGATTTTTCACAAAGGGGGCTAGAGTGGGGAATTAGTCCTGATGGAAAAGTCAGGCCATTGCCATGACTGTCAAAATAGGCCTGTCACTACTCTCTAGCAAGAATCATCTCCTGCTATTCAACATTTGGTTGGAAAATGGGATTATTGCTTCTTGCTGGCCATCTCACATAATTGTTCCAAATTTTTGGCATTGCCCACATTATTCAGGAGTTAGGAGAGTCCATGACTTGTTGTTGACCTATTTTAGCTATTACCTGAATTAATATTTCAATATTTCATGGTTATAAGCCTCAAAATCTCCAAGGTTCCCTTGACTGAATCTAATTTGCTGCTTTGGTTTAAAAGTTATTAAAGAAATTTCTTTAATTTGACGTTGGTTCCAAAACCAAACAAGCAATTAGATAATGCATGCATCGATTGTCTTTTCTAAAAATCATTACATTCTGGCAAAGTAATGGGAGATTGAAAAACTGCTAACCTGACACTTCTATTCAAAAAGGGAGGGAGGCAAAAAGTGGATGACTGTAGGCCGATTAGCCTAAACTCTATTACTGGAAAAGTATTGCTATAATTTATTATGGAAGTAACTGCAGAATTAGTAAATGTGTTGCATTTCGACTTTCAGAAGGCATTCAACAAGGTACCTCACAAGACTAAATCATAAGATACGTAGGAAGTATAATAATATCATGAATAGAGAATTGGCTAATGGGTAGGAAACAGTGTGTAGGGATAAGGGGTTTTGTTTGGGTTCATAATCCGTGACCAGGGATGTTCTACAGGAATCAGTGCTGGGATTAAAACTGGCATATAGTATATATATAAATAACTTGGAAGAAGACACTTAAGCAAGTGTATATATAAGACTGAGATAGATAGTTTCTTGATCATTAGGAGAATCAAGGGTTATGGGAAAGGGACATGAGAAATGTCGGATCAATCATAATCCAATTACAGGTCGCTCTGTTACAACGTGTTTCATCAATGTGAATTCGCTGTAACACGATTGACAAACTGAGGATACAGTTTCCACAGCACGAATGTTTAAAACATGTGTTGGCTGTAACATGATTACAGCGCCAACACTTTACAAGCATTTCTAGTAAAATGTGATGGATGTGTTCCTGTGCAACCTTGCGCTAGAGAGAATAACCATACCTGTGCAGTAGAAAGTTTGTGCTATCCGAACAGCATCCACTATTTGTCAATCGTGTTACGGCCAATTTGTGTTATGAAACACACGTTATACCAGCAATACCTATAAGCACTGTTTCTAAAGCATGATTTTTCTATAACATGGGGCTGTACAAGAATGTAACCATCGTATTGTAGAAGAACTGACTGTACCTGTTGGACCAGATTTGAGGCGCTAAATCACCTGCTCTGTTCCTAATTCTTATGGTCGTCATGTCAATCAGGACTCACTTCTCAGAATTGTAGCCACCAGAAAAGCTATACTATTATAAAATTGCATTTGTTCCCAACTGGCTATAAATATGTAAAAATAAAATACATATCCAATATGAAATTTATTGTTGCTATCAGTATTGAATATAAAGGAAGCTTATACTCGACATCAGCCCATACCTAATTTTTACCCATCAAGTGAGATGAGTGTCATACATCTGTGGTGAACTCTCTACATACCACAAGCAGAAAAACCTTGTCTGTTGGAAACACACAGTGAAAGATCTGGGTGTAATGCCTGATATTTTCTTCTGTTCAATTTCTGTGAAAGATCAGTCTGATTTCAGGATATTGCACCTAGCAGATGCTGTGGAAAATCAACTGAATAAAATTCTGCACATACAGAGGCTGCTTATTTTGGGGTAATTCCCCTTTGGAAAATTACCCAGGAAATGTGGGAGATACACTGGCTTGCAGCTGAGACCGAAACAACGCTGTTTCAAATCCCCAGCATGCTCCTGGCAAATATCCAAGCTACTGAAAATAAGCTTGTCGAACTTAAAGCTAGACTCACCTACCAACGGGATTTGTGAGATTGCTGTGTGCCCTATTTTACAGACACATGGCTCATTTCACCTGACTGTGATTCATGCTTCACCTGACTGTGTCTTACAACCTGAAGGCTTCTCAATTCACCGGGTAGACTGCATGGTATCCTCAGGCAAGGCAAAGGGCAGAGGGGTTACCTTCTAATCAATACTTGGTGTTCAGACCTGACGACCCTGGCAAATTACTGCTCCCCAGACCTAGAATATCTAACAGTAAAGTACTGCCCCTTCTACCTGCTGCGGGAGTTCACTTTTGTTATCCTGACAGCAACCTACATTCCATCCCATGTAGAAGTGACGACCACTTGGTGAAATATACACTGTGACAAATAGCCTTGAGACAGAATACCCCAAAGCCTTGTTCATCATAGCCGGTAATGTGGCTTCAAGTGGACAGGGCCTGGGAAATGAATATTCACTGCTACACGTGCTATCGTAAGGACAGACTGATGGGCAGAGGGGGTGGGTGGCCTTATTGGTAAGGGAGGATATTCAGTCCCTTGTGCGGGGGGACCTAGAGTCAGGGGATGTAGAGTCAGTGTGGATAGAGCTGCGAAATACTAAGGGTAAAAAGACCCTCTTGGGAGTCATCTACAGGACCCCAAACAGTAGTCTGGATGTCGGATGTAAGATGAATCAGGAGCTGAAATTGGCCTGTCGCAAAGATGTTACTACAGTTGTTATGGGGGATTTTAACATGCAGGTAGACTGGGAGAATCAGGATGGTATTGGACCTCAAGAAAGAGACTTTGTGGAGTGCCTCAGAGATGGATTCTTAGAGCAGCTGGTGCTGGAGCTGACCAGGGAGAAGGCAATTCTGGATCTGGTATTGTTTAATGAACCAGAATTGGTCAGAGATCTCGAAGTGAAGGAGCCATTGGGAAGTAGTGACCATAATACATTAAGCTTCAATCTGCAGTTTGAGAGGGAGAGGGTACAGTCGGAAGTGACCTTACTTCTGTTGAATAAAGGGAGCTATGGAGCTATGAGGGAGGAGCTGGCCAAAGTTCAATGGTGCAATACCTTAGAAGGGATGACCGTGGAGGAACAATGGCGGATATTTCTGTGTATAATGCAGAAGTTGCAGGATCAGTTCATTCCTAAAAGGAAGAAAGATCCCAGGAGGAGGCATGGGCGGCCGTGGCTGATGAGGGAAGTTAAGAAACATATAAAGTTAAAAGAGAAAATGTATAACATAGCAAAGATAAGTGGGAAAATGGAGGACTGGGAAGCTTTTAAAGAGCAACAGAGGATTACTAAGAAGGAAATACGCAGAGGAAAAATGAGGTACGAAGGTAAGCTGGCCAATAATATAAAGGAGGATAGTAAAAGCTTTTGTAAGTATGTGCAAGGCAAAAAAATGGTTAGGACTAAAATTGGGCTCTTGAAGACAGAAACAGGGGAATATATTACAGGGAACAAAGAAATGATAGAAGAATGAAATGGGTACCTCAGATCTGTGTTCACTGGGGAAGACACAAGCAATCTCCCTGAGGTAACAGTGGCTGAAGGACCTGAACTTAAGGGAATCTATATTTGCCAGGATTTGGTGTTGGAGAGACTGTTAGGTCTGAAGGTTGATAAGTCTCCGGGGCCTGATGGTCTATATTCCAGGGTACTGAAGGAGGTGGGTCTGGAAATCGTGGATGCGTTGGTGATTATTTTCCAGAGTTCGATAGATTCAGGGTCGGTTCCTAAGGATTGGAGGGTGGCTAATGTTATACTACTTTTTAAGAAAGGTGGGAGAGAGAATGCAGGAAATTATAGACCAGTTAGTCTGACCTCAGTGGTGGGAAAGATGCTGGAGTCTATTATAAAGGATAAAATTACAGCTCATCTGGATAGTAGTAACAGGATAGGACAGAGTCAGCATGGATTTATGAAGGGAAAATCATGCTTGACTAATCTTCTTGAATTTTTTGAGGATGTAACTCTGAAGATGGACAAAGGAGATCCAATAGATGTAGTGTACCTGGACTTTCAGAAAGCTTTTGATAAAGTCCCACACAGGAGGTTAGTGAGTAAAATTAGGGCGCATGGTATTGGGGGCAAAGTACTAGATTGGATTGAAAATTGGTTGGCTGATAGGAAACAAAAGGTAGTGATAAATGGCTCCATTTCGGAATGGCAGGCAGTGACCAGTGGGGTACCGCAGGGATCCGTGCTGGGACCGCAGCTGTTTACAATATATGTTAACGATATAGAAGATGGTATCAGCAATAACATTAGCAAATTTGCTGATGATACAAAGCTGGGTGGCAGGGTGAAATGTGATGAGGATGTTAGGAGATTACAGAGTGACCTGGACAAGTTAGGTGAGTGGGCAGATGCATGGCAGATGCAGTTTAATGTGGATAAATGTATGGTTATCCACTTTGGTGGCAAGAACAGGAAGGCAGATTACTATCTCAATGGAATCAATTTAGGTAAAGGGACAGTGCAGAGATATCTGGGTGTTCTTGTACACCAGTCAATGAAGGCAAGCATGCAGGTACAGCAGGTAATGAAGAAGGCTAATAGCATGCTGGCCTTCATAACAAGAGGAATTGAATATAGAAGCAAAGAAGTGCTTCTGCAGCTGTACAGGGCCCTGGTGAGACCACACCTGGAGTACTGTGTGCAGTTCTGGTCTCCAAATTTGAGGAAAGACATTCTGGCTATTGAGGGAGTGTAGCGTAGATTCACGAGGTCAATTCCTGGAATGGCAGGATTACCTTACACTGAAAGACTGAAGCGACTGGGCTTGTATACCCTTGAGTTTAGAAGACTGAGAGGGGATCTGATTGAGACATATAAGATTATGAAAGGATTGGGCACTCTGGCAGCAGAAAACATGTTTCCGCTGATGGGTGAGTGCCGAACCAGAGGACTCAGCTTAAAAATACGGGGTAGACCATTTAGAACAGAGATGAGGAGAAACTTCTTCACCCAGAGAGTGATGGCTATGTGGAATGTTCTGCCCCAGAGGGCAGTGCAGGCCCAGTCTCTGGATTCATTTAAGAAAGAGTTGGATAGACCTCTCAAAGATAGTGGAATCAAGGGTTATGGAGATAAGGCAGGAAGAGGATACTAATTAGGAATGATCAGCCATGATCATATTGAATGGTGGTGCAGGCTCAAAGGGTTGAATGGCCTACTCCTGCACCTATTGTCTATTGTCTATTGTCTATTGTGACGTCAGCCAGGCCAACTTCAGGCGTGTCTACCAAGATATTAATACATCCCCTGTCTGACCCAAGGCCCAAGCTCCCCTGACCATTGCTATATAGCTATCAAAGATGCCTACTGCTCTGTTCCCCCACCCTCATTTTGAAAATCAGACCAGAAGGCTCTGCTCCTTCTTCCTGCTGAAAAGCAGAAACTGAAACATGAGGGTCTACAGTCGTACAATACTGGTCTGAGGTAATGGGTAAGCTCCTATGTGACTGTTTGGAGTTGATGGACTCATTCACATTCAAGAAGTCAGTGGCCAATCTAAGTGAGCACACCACTACCATCCCAGACTTCTTCACTAAGTGTGTAGAGGACTACATGACAAAGATGTTAATCTGAGTGTTCCCCAAAAAGAAAACATGGAAGAACTGGGAGAGCTACATCCTACTAAAAGTCCATGTCTGAGGTGTTCAAGCTGGGTGAGCCTGACCTTTACATGAAATCTAGGCACAAACTTTACAAAGCCATCAGAGATGCCGGGAGACAATGCCAGACTAATCTAGAGTCCCAGACTAACAGCATGAACATGCAGCAACTATGGCAAGGTTTACACGATATAACAGGCTACAAAACAAAATTGAGTAGAATTGCTGGTAACAATACATCCCTTCCCGATAAGTGCAATGCATTCTATGCTCATTTGGAACAGAAGAACAGAGAAATCATCTGCCCCCTCAGCCTTGGGTGCACCTATACCCACAGTCACCACTGCAGATGTCAGATCAACCTGCTTAAGAGTGAACAAACGGAAAGCAACTGGCTTGGATGGAGTCCCCGGCCACAGACTCAGATTCTGAGTGAACCAGCTAGATGGAGTATTTGTAGACACCTTTAAACTCGACCTACTCTGATGTAAGGTTCCCACCTGCTTCAAGAAGACAACTGTTATCCCAGTGCCAAAGAAAAATTGGGCAACGTGCCTTAATGATTACCGCTCAGTGGTTCTGACATCCATCATTGTAAAATGCTTCGAGAAGTTAGTCATGGCACACATTAACACCAACCTCGCAGACTGCCTTGATCCACTTCATTTTGCCTACCTCACAACAGGTCCACGAAAGATGCCATCTTCCTGACCCTACATCCAACCCTGGAACATCTGGATAACAGGGACACCTATATCAGATTCTTATTTATTGACTTTAGCTCCACCTTCAGCATCATAATTTCAACCAAACTCATCTCCAAACTCCGAGGTCTTAGGGCTCTGCTCCCCTCTCTGCAACTAGATCTCTACTTCCTGACCTGCCGATCACAATCAGTAAGCTTCTGGATTAGTGGTACTGGAAGAGCACAGCAGTTCAGGCAGCAGCTGTGGAGCAGTAAAATCGACGTTTCAGGCAAAAGCCCTTCATCAGGAATACTCAGCCCCTTGCTATAGTACTTATATATTCACGATTGTGTGGCCAAATTCAATTCTAACTCCAATTACAAACTTGCTGATGATACCACTGTAATTGATTGGGTCTCAAACAACGGTGAGACAGGTAGGAGATGGCGAGCTTAGTGGCATGGTGTAAATAAAACAATCAATCCCTCAATGTCAACAAAATGAAGGAGGTGGCTACCAACTTCAGGCAGTAGAGTGAAGGGCATTCTCCTGTCTGTATCAATGATGTTGAGGTGGAGGTGATCGAGAGCTTCAAGTTCCTAGGAGTAAATATCACCAACAATCCGTACTGGTCCATTCATGTCAACACTACGGTCAAGAAAGCACACCAAAGCTTCTATTTCCTCAGAGGGTTAAGGAAATTCGACATGCCCACATTGTCTCTTATAGATGCACAATATAAAGTATTTTATCCAGATGCATCACAGCTTGGTGTGGCAACTGCCCTGCCCCAAGATCATAAGAAATTACAGAGTGTTCTGGATTCAGCCCGGTCTACCATGAAAACCAGCCCTCTTTGCACTGAATCTGTCTATACCCCCTGCTACCTCAGGAAAACAGCCAAAATAATCAAAGACCCCATCCACCCTGATTATACTCTCTTCCACCTTCCTCCATCAGATGAAGATGCAAAAGTTTGAAAACACTTAACAAATGGGCGGCACGGTGTTTCACAGCGTCTGAGACCCGGGTTCAATTCCCGACTCAGGCGACTGACTGTGTGGAGTTTGCACGTTCTCCCTGTGTCTGCGTGGGTTTCCTCCGGGTGCTCCGGTTTCCTCCGACAGTCCAAAGATGTGCGGGTCAGGTGAATTGGCCATGCTAAATTGCCCGTAGTGTTAGGTAAGGGGTAAATGTAGGGGTATGGGTGGGTTGCGCTTCGGCAGGTCGGTGTGGACTTGTTGGGCCGAAGGGCCTGTTTCCACACTGTAAGTAATCTAATCTAATCTAATCTAAATTTAAGCGTAGCTTCTTTCCTGCTGTTTTCAGACCTTTGAACGGAACTCTCATTTATTTCTTTCTCTGCACCTTCTCTGTAGCTATAAAACTATATTCTGTTCTATTACCCTGATACACTAATGTAAGGTATGATTCTTCTGGTTAGCCTGTAAAACAATACCTGTCACATGTCTTGGTACATGTGACAATAATAAATTGAATCAAAACAAATCAAATAATTCATGCGAATCGTCATGCCAATTGTAGTTTTTGTTTGCTCATTATTGGCTAAAATATATTTGGATGAGTGACTTTCCTAGAGCATGCTTGTAAATTACCCTCTAAGGCATGAGCTCACAACAAAGCTGTGTTACTCTTTTCAGAAATGCAGCAAGTTTTTTTTTCTCTTTGCATCACGCTTTATAATGTCACATTGTTATCTCTTCAGCTTCATTAGTATATTATTTTATATCCCTTCTCCTTATCTATTACACATTTGTTATATTGGCTTGTGTATCCTTAGCACCTGAATGATGTATGCATTGGTGATTCAGTTAGAAAGTTGTGGCAGGATCAGAATCAGTGTAAAAAAGAAACATTTGCATTCCCCACATAAAATGTTAACAACTAGGTGAGAATCACACTAGTGAGCAGCAAGAGACCTATTTGCATGCATTATCATTTCATTATCATCTATTCTCACCTGATTTAAATGCAGGTTGCTATTTTCATAAGCAATGAAGACAAACTAGGTAGCCCCAACTCATACCATGAAAGTCAGAGCAGTTACCTGGCAACTGCAGCTCAGTGGCCTTTCCTCTGTGCATCTGTCTTGACCAGCATTCTCCAACATCTTCACAGGCATGCTCCTGCAATCTTCATCCATGGAGGTTGGCAGTGACAAAATACCAGCCTCACCACATCAGCATGATATATCTCAACTCATTGATAATATGATTCACCAATTTAATACTGGAGCATGTGGAGCTCCAAATTGGAGCTTACATTGCAATGCTATTGCCAGGCTGTTTTGCTCAAAGGACTGTGTAGCATTCCCAGGGTGCTTTTCAGGGCTCGGCTTGCCTTCTTAGCACTGATTGATTTTGTAACTATTTGGATACTCCCAGGACTTCTCCTTCCCGTGCTTTGTCTCTTTGCACATTTTGACATCATTCAGAACTCGCAGACTCACAGTAGTTCTGTCATGCTTTGCCTTCTAGCTTAGACAAAAAAGTCAGGCAGATTGTTATGCTTGCCAGCAATGATCAGTCAAAGTTTGGATATGTTCTTTTAAGGCACCATGCGACATCAATGTCACACCTGCATAATATGCCGGCAGTCTACACAGTGGATATGCCTGAAGCAAATGTCTGGCAGTCCAAGGTGAAGGTAGTCATCCGTCAAGTCAAGGAGACTGTAGTCAGTCCAGGGGACACACTCAAGGGGAGTAGGTCAGAGTTTCGATATCACTGTAGTCCAGAGAGTGGATCATGGTCAGTCCTGCAGGTCAAATGCAACCTGCACCTAAGGATTAGCAGTAAGTTAGTTGAGGAGCTGCACAGATATCAGTCAGGGGTCTGGTTAGTCATCCACCAGGTCTGTTGTTCCAATTCAGTCAATGAAGTGAACCATGGCTAGTCCTGGGGTCCGTTCCCTGAGTGTTGAGGAGAGTTATCACAGCTGCTGCTGTGGTTAGGAGTTCAGAGAAGTTAAGTGTGGAGATTAGATGCAACATGCTGGGACACAGGGAGACAATAATTGTGGAGAGGGGCAACTCAACATACAATGGTGAGGGATGATAGAGCACAAGAGGGCATGGGGCACTCCAGGAGGTGGTTGTCATCAAAGGTCACCAACATTCTGGGTGGGAGACAGCACATCATGATATTTGCCCTGGGGGTGAAGTGGGGAGATGAAGAGTTAAATATAAAGGTTGGGTGGGAATGGTGCGAAGGCTTAAACATGATTGGATTGACATTTCTGTCCTCTTTGAAAATGTGTTGAATTACCTTTTGAACGTTAGGATTAATCTTGCTTTTACCACTCTTTCAGTCAATGCATTCTGACTGATATCTGATAGCAATGACGATCAACATGGACAGATTCAGTGACATTACTAATGACTATGTTTTAGTCTTTGTAACTATGGGAATGCTAACTTTTACTGATACAGAATAAAAACATTACATAGGATGACCAATGAAAACAAAAGCTTTACTTAACAAATAAAATAATCTACACCAGTTATTGTAGAAATAATACGGAGGTGCTGATGTTTGACTAGGGTGGACAAAGTTAAAAATCACACAACACCAGGTTATACTCCCAGAGGTTTATTTGGAAGTACAACGTTTTGGAGCACTACTCCTTCATCAGGTAGCTAATGGAATAGGATCCTCAGACACAGAATTAATAGCAAAATATCATAGTGTCATACACTGATGCAATATATTGAACAAACCTAGATTGCTGTTAAGTCTTCCACCTTTTAGAATGGATTGCAGGTTTTGATTCATTAATATATAAATCTCAGAACTTCTTTCAAGTCACATTCCCAAGATATGGTTTTATAAAGAAAGATGACATCTCATCTCAGCCAATGCATTAAAGGTGTGAGGTTAGAGTCTGTATGTAATCCATCATACATAACTCCATCACACTCAGGTGCACACTCTATCAAGCACACATACACACAGACTCTCTCTCACACACACACACACACAAGCCTATGGGAGTGAATTTGCATTTGCAAACTTGTATTTGCCGATACATTCTACTTTGTTCAAAAAGCACACAATCAGTAGGCAGTCAATATTTTTATAATCCATGTGACATTTTATAAATTCCTACTTTGGAAATAGAACCAGTCTGACTCAAGATTGGAATTTCTACAAACTCTAACCTCACACCTTCAATGCATTGTCTGAGCTGAGATATCACCTTTTTTTAAATAAAACCTTAAGTTATCTCTAAGAATCTGACTTGAAAGAGGTTCTTGGATTTACATATTAATGAATCGAAACCTGCAACCCATTCTAAAAGATGAAAGACTTAACAGCAATCTAGGTTTGTTCAATAAATTGCATCATTGATCTTTTACTATTGATCTTTTATTCTGTGTCCAACTCCATTAGCTACCTGATGAAGGAACAGCACTCCAAAAGGGTGTACTTCCAAATAAACCTGTTGCCCCATAACCTGGTGTCATGTGATCTTTAACTTCATAGAAATAGACTGGGTGGGTTTCTGACACAGATTTTACAATCCTGGTGCTGAAGGTAATGGGGCTCAATCATTGTGAATGAACTGTGTACTAAGTGGAACAGAGCACAATTTCATAGAATCATATAGATGTACAGCATGGAAACGGACCCTTCGGTCCAAAGCATCCATGCCAACCAGATATCCCAACCCAATCTAGTTCCACCTGTCAGCACCCAGCCCATATCCCTCTAAACCCTTCATTTTCATATACCCATCCAAATGCCTTTTAAATGTTGCAATTTCATTTTATATTTTTGTCTTTTCTTGTTTTTCTTTTCTCATTCCTGTTTTTTTTTATTTTTCACCTAACTGCGGTAGTGCTTATTTTTTCCCCAGCACCCATGCTGTGTGTGTGCAGGTGTGAGACACAGTGAAAGACACAAGGTGCACGAATCTTTATTCAAATTTCCACCACAAGGAAGAAAGGAAACAACCGAGTGGCCAGTGACAAGCAGTGCCTTTCACATCAGTGGGCAATGCTGTGTGATTCTCCTGGTTATTTTTTTTTATCTTTACACTCATGCTAATTTTTTTATATAAACACTCCTGTTCTTTTTTCCCACATTACCACCTAATTGCAGTAGTGCTTATTTTTTCCCCAGCACCCATGGTGTGTGTGTGTGTGTGTGCAGGTGACAATTTCATTTTATATTCTGAGGTTAGCTCATTATCATTAGTCATATATGCTTCCCACAAGCTTGAAAATGTCACAGGAAACTTACAGATGGGTGGATGGTGACAGAAAATACAACAAACTACCCTCTATAGTTGGGAAATTTTAAAATATTAGAACTGCTTCATAGAATGGATACACAAGGAGGCCATTCAATCCATCATATCATGGAAGATCTCTCCAAGAGCAACTCGAATGGTCCTACTCCCCCAAAGCTTCCCCAAAGCTCTGCAATTTTTTTCCCTTCACATATTTATCCAATTGCCTTTTGAAAGCCACAGTTGACTCAGCCTTCACCAATGCTCCTGATTCTTGTGCGGGAAAATGTAGCTTCAGCCTTTTTAGTGCTACAAACATTGTGTACAACTTGCTCTGCTCTTATGTGCAATGCTATTGAATCAGTCCATGATAACTAGGAAAAGCTTTCGGTAGTTGAATCCCAGTGAAGATATTTCCAGTCACTGCTGTGTGACAATGGAAAATCCACAGAAACACTGAAGCAAAGCTTTACAACCAGCAAAATATATTGTCTATTCACATACACTATTTTCATGGGTCTTCTCCCAAAGTCATACAAGACAGTAAGGAAAATTATAACAGACACATTTAGATACATTTAAGTGCAAGGCTGAAGAAAATGCAGCAATTGTGCTAGATACTTAATCATCCAAAATGTAGCTAGATGAAAAGTTGTAGGCAGAAAGAATTAAATATAACCAACTTTCCCAATACAGTTAGTCCAAATGATTAGAATATCTATTCAAATGGTAGTTGTGTTGTCTGTCTGCTTGGATTCTGGTTATATTTTTTACTGACTGGTAGTTCAATTTCGCATAGAAAGAAACAAAATCAAGTTCATTTATAGCAACTGTCAGTTCTGTTAAAACTGAAATCTCTCAATGTTGTTTGAGTAATTCAAAAAGTCTCTAAGCCAGAGAACATCCTACATTCAATGCCCTAGGGTATCCAGTGACTGGATAGAATCACTTGAAACTGCATTTTATGCCATAGTTGGAATAGAATATATAATTGTACCTTAGTCAATGTTCTGAGAATAAATGTTTGATGATTGCTACTGATCTGTGAGACACATGTTTCATTCTCCCGGTGTACGAGAGAGCCTAAGACTCCATATTTCCATTATTACAGATTTCATTATTACGATTCCTTTACTGCAGAAACATTACTCAATTCAGCTACATTATAAATTAGCTGAAACCAAAGAATATAATTTCACCACATCCAAATTTACTACCACTCAATTTCACAGTCACGTATTAGCATTTTATAATCAGAAAAAAATCAATTATCAGATCCAAGGTTGAATGCAGTAGGAATAAGGATTAAGAGGATCTGCTCTCTAAATGTTGACATGTAACACTTGCTTTTTACTAAATGAATTGAATTAAATTTATTGTTACATGTACTGAAGCACAGTGAAAAGCTTTGTCTTGTGAGCAATACAGGCAGATCACACAGTTAAATAGCATAGGTAAGTAAATAATGGCCTGGTCAATCTGTAACTCTCATCTTCTTGCCACAAATCAGATACCTTTCCACACTACAAAGGGAGAGAATGCAGGCTTTCTTTTTTTTCCAGAAATAATCAATTATCCAGGAACTCATGGACTGTTTTCCAGTGAAGGAGCAAAAGATTTTACACAGAACTGAGACACTATAGGTGATATGGAATGAAGAAAGATAAACAGGGTCACAAATCATTCAAAAGATTTAATAATCAGATGAAGGAGAATATAATTAATACTAAATTGAAGTGAAATGTCACTGATTAAATTGATGGAGAACCTACTGGGACTGTCTCAATTATATTTTTTCAAACATGAATTGTACATGTTCTGAATATTGAAAATCATAACCTTGCAATATATAAAGCTTCATGAAGGTGACAGAGTCAAAAAATTGCAAAGTTGTATGCAGCTAAAGAACTATTAAATACAGGAAATATTCAATTCCCGTCAGCTGTCAATGGCGTGCAGCATCGTACCTTCCTCATTGAAGGAGATTACCAAAACTATAAAAGGCCCAGAAGGATGCTAAAGAATTCTGTGAGGCTCTGTATCGAGTCATCTCCTGTTAAATAGAGCTTTTATATCTGTGCTTTCACGAATTAATTACAGTTACAAACTTATCTTTGGTGAAGCTTGTAATTTAAACATATATACGCATCAAATGCATTTCAATGTGTAGCAACTTTAGGTCAGTTAGCTAAACATGTTATTGGAAAAAATGTTAGATAATATTATAAGGGATGCATTGATTGAACATTTAGAAATACATAATATGCTCAAATGTAGTCAGCATAGCTTTATGAAGTGAAAATCGAGCCTGACAAATTTACTAAAAGTTTTTGAGGAGATAACAAAATAAAAACAGATAATTGGGAAAGAGTGGATGTAATATATTTGAACTTTCAGAATGCTTTTGATAAGATAATAAAATGAGAGGCCATGGTGTTTAAGGTAATACAATTAGCATGTACAGGAGTTTGGCAAACTATTGGAGACAGAGAGTTGGGATGGGGGGGGGTTGGACATTTTTAGGATGGCAACTTGTAACTAGAGGAGTGCCATAGGAATTAGTGTGGGGCCAGAATTATTTATGATACATATTAATTTCTTAGATGAGGAAAATGAATGTATTATAGACAGGCACAAAACTAGGTGGTAAGGTAAATGGTGAGGATGATACGAAGAGCCCAAAGAGACATGATAGACAGGTTAAGTGAGTGGGTAAAAAACGTGGCAGTTGGAAAATGGAAAGTTATGTACTTTGGTAGGAAGAATAGAGGAGTTGAATGTGATTTAAATAGAGAAAGACTGCATAAAGTTCACAACAGAGGAATTTAGGAGTTTTCATACATGAATCACAAAAAGGTAGCATACAGGTTCAATATATAATAAGGAAAGAAAATGGAAAGTTGACCTTTATTTCAAAGGGAATGGAATATAAAAGTATGAAGGTTTTACTAAAACAATATTAATCAGACCATCACTGGAATACTGTAAATAGTGTTGGGTCCCTTATCTAAGAAAAGATATTCTGACACTGGAGGCAGTCCAGAGAAGATCCATTAGGCTGATACCAGCAATGGAGGGATTGTCTTACGAGGGGAGGTTTGGTGGATTAGATCTGCACTCATTGGAATGTAGAAAAATGAGAGGCAACCTTATTGAAACATAAAAGATTCTTAGAGTAGATGCGGAAACATTATTTCCCCTTGTGGGAGAATCTCAGACCAGATAGTTTAATCTCAGAACAAAGGGTTGCATATTTAAGACAGTGATAAAGAGGAGTTTCTTCTCTCATGGGGTTGTAAATATGTGGAGTTCTTTATCATGGACCGCTATTGAGGCTAGGTCATTAAATATACTCAAGGCTAGGATAGAAAAACTTTAATCAACAAGGAGATCAAGAATTATGGGAAAAAAGCAGGAAAGTGGATGCAAGAATTATTAGATCAGTGATGATCTCATTTAATGGCAGAGCAGACTTGATGGGCTGAATGCCATAATCCTGCATCTCTGTCTTATTATCTTATAGCCTCAGAAATGCTTTATATTTAAAAGAAAATTATACTATGAAATTGAGCAAAATATGGCATTGTGAGACTTGGAAAGGAAAGGTGCTACATATTGTGAGGTGGCGAGTGCTGACTGTGTGACTGGGAAAGTTACTGCACTATGAGACAGCAGGGAAGTTATACTATGTATAACTTGGGAAAATACAATGCTTTGTGACTAAGGACTGAGGCTGTTTCCTATCAACATTCTGTCTTGCCAAATGATGATTCTCCTAAGATGGTCAACCCAGTGCTAAACATTGCCTGGATTGACTCATTTAGATTTACATTAACAGAAAGATTTATTGTCATATGGATATAAAAATACACTGCAAAGTATTTTTTCACATAGAGTCATAGAGATGTACAGCATGGAAACAGACCCTTCGGTCCAACTCATCCATGCCGACTAGATATCCTAACCCAATCTAGTCCCACCTGCCAGCACCTGGCCCATATCCTTCCAAACCCTTCCTATTGATATACCCATCTAGATGCCTTTTAAATGTTGCAATTGTACCAGACTCCACCACTTCCTCTGGCAGCTCATTCTATACACGTACCATCCTCTGAGTAAAACATTGCCGCTTAGATCTCTTTTATATCTTTCCCCACTCACTCTAAACCTATGCCCTCTAGTTCTGGACTCCCACACCTCAGCGAAAAGACTTTTTCTATTTATCCTATCCATTCCCCTCATGATTTTATAAACCTCTATAAGGTCACCCCTCAGCCTCCGAAGCTCCAGGGAAAACAGCCCCAGCCTATTCAAACTCTCCCTAAAGCTCAAATCCTCCAACCCTGGCAACACCCTTGTAAATCTTTTCTGAATCCTTTCAAGTTTCACAACATCTTTCCGATAGGAAGGAGACCAGAATTGCATGCAATATTCCAACAGTGGCCTAACCAATTCCTGTATGTACCGCAACATGACCTCCCAACTCCTGTACTCAATACTCTGACCAATAAAAGAAAGCATACCAAACGCCTTCTTCACTATCCTATCTACCTGCGACTCAATTTTCAAGGAGCTATGAACCTGCACTACAAGGTCTCTTTGTTCAACAACACTCCCTAGGACCTTACCATTAAGTGTATAAGTCCTGCTAAGATTTGCTTTCCCAAAATGCAGCACCTCACGTTTATCAAAATTAAACTCCATCTGCCACTTCTCAGCCCATTGGCCTATCTGATCAAGATCCCATTGTAATCTGTGGTAACTTTCTTCGCTGTCCACTGCACCTCCAATTTTGGTGTCATCAGCAAACTTACTAATTATACCTATTATGCTCGCATCCAAATCATTTTTATAAATTATGAAAAATAGTGGACCCAATACCGAACCTTGTGACACTCCACTGGTCACAGACTTCCAGTCTGAAAAACAACCCCCCACCACTACCCTCTGTCTTCTACCTTTGAGCCAGTCCTGAATCCAAATGGTGATCTCTCCCAGTATTCCATGAAACCCACCTTGTTCACCAGTCTCCCATGGGAAACCTTGTCAAACGCCTGAATGAAGTCCATACATAGTACATCTACTGCTCTGCCTTCATCAATCCTCTTTGTTAATTGTTCAAAAAACTCAATTAAGTGTGTGAGACATGATTTCCCACGCATAAAACCATATTGACTATCCCTAATCAGTCCTTGCCTTTCCAAATACATGTACATCCTATCCCTCAGGATTCCCTCAAACAACTTTCCCACCACCGTCGTCAGGTTCACTGGTCTATAGTTCCCTGGCTTGCCCTTACCACCTTTCTTAAACAGTGGCACCACGTTAGCCAATTCCAGACTTCCGGAACCTCACTGTGACTATTGATGATACAAATATCTCAGCAAGAGCCTCAACAATCACTTCCCTAGCTTCCTACAGAATTCTCAGGTACACCTGATCAGGTCCTGGGGATTTATCCACTTTTATGCGTTTCAGAACATCCAGCACGTCCTCCTCTGTAATATGGACATTTTTCAAGATATCTCTACATTCTATATCTTCTATGTCCTTTTCTATCGTAAATATTAATGCAAAATATTTGTTTAATATCTGCCCCATCTCCTGCGGCTCCACACAAAGGCCACCCTGCTCACCTTTGAGGGGTCCTATTTTCTCCCTAGCTACCATTTTGGTCTTAATGTATTTGTAAAAACCCTTTGGATTCTCCTTAACTCTATTTTCCAAAGCTATCTCATGCTCCCTTTTTGTCCTCCTGATTTCTCTCAAGCATACTTCTACTGCCTTTATACTCTTCTAAGGATTCACTCATTCTATCCTGTCTACACCTGACATATGCTTCCTTCCTTTTCTTAACCAAACCCTCAATTTCTTTACTGCAAATGTGTTGCTGGTCAAAGCACAGCAGGCCAGGCAGCATCTCAGGAATAGAGAATTCGACGTTTCGAGCATAAGCCCTTCATCAGGAATAAGAGAGAGAGAGCCTTTAGACATCCAGCATTCCCTATACCTACCAGCCTTTCCTTTCACCCTAATACTTTCTCTGGACTCTCGTTATCTCATTTCTGAAGGCTTCCCATTTTCCAGCCATCTCTTTACCTGCGAATATCTGCGCCCATTCAGCTTTTGAAAGTTCTTTCCTAATACTGTCAAAATTGTCCTTCCTCCAATTTAGAACTTCAACTTTTAGATCTGGTCTATTCTTTTCCATCAAAACATTAAAACTAATAGAATTATGGTCGCTGGCCCCTAAGTGTTCCCCAACTGACCCCTCAGTCACTTGCCCTGCTTTATTTCCCAAGAGTACGTCAAGTTTTGCACCTTCTCTAGTAGGTACATCCTGTTGTATGTAAAGTGTCACCACACTCCAGTGTTGTCATGAAGTATTGAATATAATGCAGGATTTTACTGTTGTCCAGTTCATCTTTCTCTCTTCTTCTTGTTCCTCCTCCACTGCTCCTCCAGTCGCTGTTTGACATCAGCTGAACTCTCTGAAACAGCTCCAGGGTATTTGTAAAAGGCTCCAGGATCTCATTTAGAAGACTCTGTCATATTTGCTGCAGAAGAATACAGTGGACTGAGTAGCTTTATGAATTATTGGACCTTGTTTTCTTTGGGCTCACTCCTCGGTCAGTTGAGCTGTCCGTTTCTGTTGATCTTTACCAATACCCCCGTAATCAGTCATTCTCTCGAGATTACATACAGCAGCAACTATCTTCCATTTAACAGTGTTAATGTGTGTTGTCTTCATACCCCATTTGCAGGTGTCCTTGGCAGTGGAGGCATGGAAATCAGAGGATCACAATCCAGTAGTCAATTCACCAGAGTGTCTTTGATTTTAGACTGCCATCCATCTAATAATGTGGTTTAACCAGAAACAATTAGCATGTTTGAGGACATCTGAGTTGGTGACTTTGTCTGACCGAAAGAAATCAATGATACATCTAAGATAGTGAAGGCAGAAACTGTTCAAGCTTTTCTCCTGCCTCGCATGCGTTGTCCAGGTCTCACTTCTGCCGAGGGAGGTGCAGTTTTAAGGTGCACCTTTAATAGACTCACAAATTATTGTTCTGCATCAAATTGCTCCTGTGTTCCACACTATGTCACTCAGCTTGAACATGACAGCAATTGTAATGTGCATGTGGCAGCACATGACAGATTGCTGGTGGTTGTGGAACTTAGATGTGTGAAGCTATCACCAACCATGACAATGAACTGACATTGACAATGCTGACAAATGGCAGCTTGGCAACATCCTGGACCATGATAGTTGTCTTCCCAAGCTTGACGATCAAATCAAAATTTTTACAGATGTGAGAGAATCTAGTTACTTGCTGCTGAAGATGTTTGTCAGCAGAATGTAACTGCAGCATCCTCAGTGTAAAGCAACTCTTTGAGGTGATCTTGGCACACCTTTGTCTTACATCTCAGACATGCAAGGCTGAAGAGCATTCTGTCAGTTCTGGTATATAAGTAAACAACTTCTGAAAATGAACTGAAAGCATATAACATTAGCAGGCAGAAGAATATGCGAAATAGATGTGATGCCAGACTGTAACCTTGTTTGATGCTATTGTGGGTCCAACAGCATTTCAATGTTACCTTAGCTGATCTTACCTATAATGTTATCACAGAAAGAGGAAATTACAATGAGCTTTTTGCAGATCAGCCAATTTTCTCCAGTAGCTTAATTAGGCCACCTCAGCTCAGATGGTTAATTGCTTTCGTGTTCACAGCATTTCTCAATGTCAATTGTGGAATCTGTCAGTTCTGTAACTACCCTAGGATTTGAGGTGGATGCATTTAGCCAAGATCTACAAACTGATAGGAACAACAGGGGAAAACGCTTTCCTCACAATGCTCAATAGGGACATGCCTCAATAATTGTTGAAATCACTGAGGTCACACTTGTTCTTATACTGCATCACAAGTCTTGTATTATGAATATCCTGGAGCATTGCCCCTGCCTCCAGCAGAGACAGAGGAGTAAGTGCCAATGCTGGTTTCTTGTATTTGAGTTTAGGTGGCATAGGCAAGCAAATTAATACCTTTGCCAAGCTCCTTTACTGTGGGTTCAGAATTGATCTCTTACATTATGACATTTGGTATGTTGAGCTTCTGGAGTGAACAGAATTGTTGGCCCTTACTTATATCCTGAAATGAACATAGTAATGGCAGAGAGGTTAATCAGCTAGTTTAGTTCTGTTCTTAGATATGAAGACACAAATAAATCCATAGGAATGCTAGGGAAACAAGGATCTGTTGGATATGAGGAATTGCAAGAGATTAGTATTAGTTAAAAAAAAGTGCAAGAGAAATTCGTGGTTATGAAAACTGATAAATCCCTGGGGTCTTATAACCTACATGTCAGTATACAAAAGAAGGTGACTGTGGAAATAATTCATGCATTGGTTGGCAAGTTCCAAAATTCAGTAGATTCTGGAAGAATCCCAGTAGGTTGAAGGGTAACAATTGAAACCCATTGTTTAAGAAAGGAGAAAGGGGAAAACGAGGAATTACAAATCAATTAGCCGAACATCAGTTGTAGGGAAAATGCTGGAGTCTATTACAAAGGATGTGGCAACAGGACATTTAAAAAATGCCAACAGAATTTATTAAAGGGAAAAATTTTGAAAATATTTTGTAGTTTTTATGGATAAAACCTGTTGAATAGATAACAAAGAATATATTGATGTAATATAATTGGATTTTCAGGAAGTTTTTGACAAAGCCCCAACTGAAAGGGTAGCATCCAAAACCATTGGTGGTGAGATATGAGCATGGATTAGATAGCAGACAGGAAACCTGTCTGTGGATAGTTTTCAGGTTTGGAGGCAGTGACAAGTGGGGTTCTAAAGAAGGGTCACTGGACGTGTAACGTTAACTTTGTTTTCTCTGCCAACAAATGCTGCCAGACCTGGTGAGCTTCCCCAGTAATTTCTGTTTTTGTTTGGTACACTGGTCATTGGAATAAGCATGTAGGTGCAACAAATAGCTTGGCAGGTAGGTGAGTAGAGACAGGGTTGATTGTGCCTTTATTTACTGCAAATAAAAGCAAAGTACTGTGGATGCTGGGGATCTGAAATCAAAAAAAAGGTCATATTGAACTCAAAACATTGATTTTGTTTCTGTCTCTATGGATGCTGCAAGACCTGCTGAGCTTCTCCACCACTTTCTTATTTTAATTTCTGTACTCACTGCAGTTTTGAAGAATGAGAATGATCACATTGAAACGTATAAAATTTTGACAGGTTAGATTAGATTACTTACAGTGTGGAAAACAGGCCCTTTGGCCCAACAAGACCACACCGACCCGTCGAAGCGCAACCCACCCATACGGGCATAACACTACGGGCAATTTAGCCTGGCCAATTCACCTAACCTGCACATTTTTGGACTGTGGGAGGAAACCGGAGCACCTGGAGGAAACCCACGTAGACACGGGGAGAACGTGCAAACTTCACACAGTCAGCCGCCTGAGTCGGGAATTGAACCCGGGTCTCTGGCACTATGAGGCAGCAGTGCTAAACACTGTGCCACCGTGCTGCCCACTGTAGGCAGGGATGGCGCCAGATCAAGGCATCAAGGTCTCAGTACAAGCCATTTTGGACTGAAATGAGAGGGATTTCTTGCACTCAGAGGTTGGCAAACCTGTAGAATTTTCAGAAACAGAAGGTTTTGGAACCCAAGTGGCTGAATATATTTAAGAAAGAAATAGATAGATTTCTAGAAACAAAAGATGTCAAGTGGTATGGGGAAAGATGAAAGGTATGGGGCATTGAGATAGAGAATGAGCCATGATAATGTTGAATGGCAGTGCAAACTCGATGGGCCAATTGATAGTCTGCTGCTTCTCCTTTCTGTATTTCTGTGGTGACTACGCTCTCCGTTGGGTATAAGGCAAAACACTGTTCAACCTGTTGAATTACATCACACAGCTAGTATGCAATATACCACTAAGAGACACACTTATGATATCATTACTGCAGCATGACATGTGAGATAATGGTGTTAAGATCGTGGCCTCCACCTTACTGGGGTCACTTGAAATATGATGTGCTGAGAGAAGCATGCTACAGTTTTAATAAAGTTAATCAATATTAGCCCAGACTAGCAATGTCTATTATTATACTATATGTCAATACTAGGAGTTGTAATAATTATCTATTGAATCTTTCAGTATGATGTTACCCTTGTCTCTTTCTTATGTTGTGGGAACTAACCTAACTGATGCTTCATCAGGCACAAAGACTGCTAAAAGTAAAAAGCCTATCATTGTCTATACTGCAAGTTGAGAGCAGACAGGATCATAACCCATCTCTCTCACTGAAATAACTGCACAGAAGCCTGAATCCTGCCAACAAGTCATCCTTTATTTCCATGTGCTCAGTCCATGGGCTCTGACCAGTCAGCTCAAAGCTAGGCCCTGGACTGAGGAGACTTTCTGAATCTCCTATTTATATCTGTCAGCCAGGACTTCTTAGTTAGCCCATTTTAACAACCCCAAAAAAGGATCTCATCGTCATAAAGTCATAGAGATGTACCGCATGGAAACAGACCCTTCGGTCCAACTTCTCCATGCCGACCAGATATCCCTACCCAATCTAGTCCCACCTGCCAGCACCTGGCCCATATCCCTCAAACCCTTCCTTTTCATATACCCATTCAAATGCTTCTTAAATGTTGCAATTGTACCAGCCTCCACCACTTCCTCTAGCAGCTCGTTCCATATATGTGAAAAAGTTGCCCCTTAGGTCTCTTTTTTGTCTTTCCCCTCTCACCCTAAACCTATGCCCTCTAGTTCTGGACTCCCCGACCTCAGGGAAAAAATTTTGTCTATTTAGCCTATCCATGCCCCTCATAATTTTGTAAACCTCTATAAGGTCACCCCTCAGCCTCCGGTGCTCCAGAGAAAACAGCTCCAGCCTATTCAGCCTCTCCTCATAACTCAAATCCTCCAACCCTAGCAACATCCTTGTACATCTTTTCTGAATCCTTTCAAGTTTCACAACATCTTTCCAATAGGAAGGATCATTTATGTAAATGACAAAAAATAGAGGACCCAGCACCGATCCTTACGGCACTCCAGTGGTTACAGGCCTCCAATCTGAAAAACAACTCTCCACCACCACCCTCTGTATTCTACCTTTGAGCCAGTTCTGTATTCAAATGGCTAGTTCTCCCTGTATTCCATGAGATCTAACCTTGCTAATCAGTCTCCCATGGGGAACCTTGTCAAACGCCTTACTGCAGTCCACATAGATCACACCTACTGCTCTGCCTTCATCAATCCTCTTTGTTACGTCTCCAAAAAACTCGATCAAGTTTGTCAGCCATGATTTCCCACGCACAAAGCCATGTTGACTATCCCTAATCAGTCCTTGCCTTTCCAAATACATGTACATCCTGTCCCTCAGGTTTCCTTCTAACAACTTGCCACCACCCAGGTCAGACTCACTGATCGACCTGGCCCTGGTTCCAATCACTACACCAATTATTTACTTGAATTGGTGATGACCTCCTCTGCCTTTGTTTTCAATGAAGCATTTATTTTCTGGTGGAACTATTGCCGTTTGATTCGATCGAATACATCCTGAGATTTCTCTGCTTTAGAAGACATCTAGGTATTCTGGCTATGTTATAACACCTAGCCTTTGGTACTTGTAGCTTATAGATGTGCTGTATCAAATGGTTGAGCATTTTGTTGCCTTTATCTTGGGGTATGTTGCATCTTGTGATTGCTATGTGTGCCTGAGGAATGCATTGCATTTTGTAATTGCGCTAGCTTAGTACATGCTTCTATTGAAAAATTAACAATCAGTCAATTGTGGAACATTGCATTTAACGTCTTCATTAATCTACAGGTATAAAAAAGTGATTGAAGTCTGCAGTCTAGAACAGGACTTGGACATACTCCCTTTTGGTGATTTAACTGAAGTAAGAAATTATTTTTAAGTGAGCAATCAAAAGACAAATTGGACATCTAATCAAATATTGTATATGAACATGTTAATGGATATTTTACTTAACCCAAAGATAGGAGAAAGAGGGATCAACCTGTCTGGTGGGCAGAAACAACGAATTAGCATTGCTCGTGCTGTGTATTCAGATCAAGATGTTTATCTGTTGGATGATCCCTTATCGGCTGTGGATGCCCATGTTGGGAAGCACATCTTCGAGCAATGTATCAAAAAAGCACTCCAGAAGAAAACAGTGATTCTAGTCACTCATCAGTTGCAGGTATTGTAATGAAATGTTTACATTTGTCAGATAGAAGGGAATGAGATTTTGAATTACAGGTTTACCATCAAATGTATACAAGTTGTGAAAATTTGGCTCACATTCTCTTAGACTACACCAGAAATATGACGTTATTGGTGATGAGAAAGCAAATACAAAGACAGAAAGCACAGGAAACACTCTACAGGTCCGTTCAGTGAACTGTGTTTCAAATAAGGACACATGTTGTTTACGGGAAATATTAGACATGAACCATATAAGAGCAAATAAAATAAAGACTAAAGGCAAAGGAAAAAGACAAAAACACACAGAGGTTATTAGAATAATCCAAAAGTACATGTGAACCAGTGAAGTTTAAAAAGAAAGAAACCATTTAAAAATGAGATAATAGAAACCACCATGGTAAAAGGGTCCACTAATTTTCATCATTTATATAAATAATTTGGATGTGAGCATAATAGGTATAGTTAGTAAATTTGCAGATGACACCAAAATTGGAGGTGCAGTGGACAGCGAAGAAAATTATCTCAGATTACAACAGGATCTTGATCAGATGGGCCAATGGGCTGAGAAGTGGCAGATGGAGTTTAATTCAGATAAATGTGAGGTGTTGCATTTTGGGAAAGCAAATCTTAGCAGGACTTATACACTTAATGGTAAGGTCCTAGGGAGTGAACAAAGAGACCTTGGATTGCAGGTTCATAGATCTTTGCAAGTGGAGTTGCAAATAGATTAGATAATGAAGAAGGTGTTTGGTATGCTTTTCTTTATTGGTCAGAGTATTGAGTACAGGAGTTGGGAGGTCGTGTTGCAGCTGTACAGGACATTGGTTAGGCCACTGTTGGAATATTGCGAAAGATGTTGTGAAACTTGAAAGGTTTCAGAAAGGTTTGCCAGGATTGAAGGATTTGAGTTGAATAGGCTAGGGCTGTTTTCCCTGGAGCTTCAGGGCTGAGGGGTGACATTATAGAGGTTTACAACATCATGAGAGGCATGGATAGGATAAATAGACAAAGTCTTTTCACTGGGGTGGTGGAGTCCAGAACTAGAGGGCATGGGTTTAGGGTGAGAGGGGAAAGATATTAAAGAGACCTAAGGGGCAAACTTTTCACACAGAGGGTGGAATGAGCTGGCAAAGGAAGTGGTGGAGGATGGTACAATTGCAACATTTAAAAGGCATCTGGATGGGTATATGAATAAGAAAGGTTTGGAGGGATATGGGCCGGGTGGGACTAGACTGAGTTGGGATATCTGGTTGGAATGGACAAGTTGGACCGAAGGGTTCGTTTCCATGCTGTACATCTCTATAACTCCATGACTCTATGATAAACCAAACAAAATTTGTATGTGAGACAGACAGGGTGAGTAGCTCCAACCAAAAGAGAAAATGCTGGAAAATCTCAGCAGGTCTGGCAGCATCTGTAAGGAGAGAAAAGAGCTGACGTTTCGAGTCTAACTGAGCTGAAGGATGAAGATAGGTAAGAAGGGAACCAGAAAAATTCAGCTTCTAGTGGCCTAACAACTTGTTTTAAAAAAAGGTCAACACCAACAGTACAGAATACCTCCTGGGTACTGTGTTCTGATGGAAATGAAATCAATTAATTTGACAGCAAATGTGAACATTTTTAGCCTTCATGCAATCCTCTGTTGCATTTAAAATGCTTCATGTTTTTGGAACTACTGTGCATGCTTTTGTACTTTTTTCAATCACTGCCTATCATCAAAAGTGAGGTACTGCATTTTAGGAAAGCAAATTTCAGCATGACTTATATACTTAATGATAAGGTCCTAGGGAAGTGTTGCTGAACAAAGAGACCGTGGAGTGCAGGTTCCTAGTTCCTTGAAAGTGGAGTCACAGGTAGATAGGATAGTGAAGAAGGCGTTTAGTATGTTTTCCTTTATTAATTGGAAGTCATGTTACAGCTATATAGGACATTGGTTTCACCACTGTTGGAATATTGCGTGTATGTTGTGAAACATGAAAGGGTTCAGAAAAGATTTACAAGGATGTTGCCAGGGTTGGAGGATTTGAGCTATAGGGAGAGGTTGAATAGGCTAGGGCTGTTTTCCCTGGAGAGTCAGAGGCTGAGAGGTGACCTCATAGAGGTTTATAAAATCATGAGGGGCATGAGTAAGAAAAATAGACAAAGTCTCTTCCCTGGGGTAAGGGAGTCCGGAACTAGAGGGCATAGGTTTAAGGTAAGAGGGATAAGATATAAAAGAGACCTAAGGGGCAACCTTTTCACACAGAGGGTGGTACGTGTAAGGAATGAGCTACCAGAGGAAGTGATGGAGGCTGGTACAATTGCAACATTTAAGAGGCATTTGGATGGATATATGAATAGGAAGGGTTTGGAGAGATATGGGTCTAGATTGGGTTGGGATATCTGGTCGGCGTAAACAAATTGGACCAAAGGGTCTGTTTCTGTGCTATAGTTCTCTATGATTCGAAAAGGAATCTGACACTACTCAAATAGCCCATGTTCCTTTGTGGATTCACCTTATCTCAGTCAGCTTATGGATGAGTTTGATTTCCGCAGAAACACACTGGTAGGCAAAAGGACCAACAAACATGCTTTGGATAAGTCCAAATAAACAATCTTTGCTATTTTTTCTTCACCTGAGAGTTAATCCTTGAAGTTTGCCTCCCCTCAATTTCACTCAGAATCTTCGTGTACCACATAGCCTGCTCTGCATTTTACTTGATAATGCCATGAACATCGATATCACTCAGATAATATCTGTCAGGTCAATTCACGTGTTGAGCGTCTGGGTGCTACAGCATTTATGTTTTGTGCCTTGGCAGTGGTGGATTCCTCTTGGTGACAGAAGTCAGTAATGAAATGTACAAACTGCCTGATGCAGGAAACCACGTTGGGTTTCCCACAATATCTGAATGGTCCAGCACCTAAGTGGTACCATCATCAAAGAGATTCCATCTATATAGGCATAATTGACAACTCAAAAAGTAAATAATGGTGACTCCGGCTGGTATGATGAAGGAGTACAATGATAAATAATAACCACTGAATGCTGGTTAAATATGCCTGCATTGAAAATTGTCAACTTTCTCTTGGCAGGGATACTTTTCCAGAAATGTAAAATTCAATAAAATGTGGTCGCATAAACAAGATCCTTTTAAATATGGGCAGACTACAACACTTCCAGCACCAGCAATGAATTCTGTCTTGTCGCACAGTTTGAATTGTTCATGCTGCATTTCAGAACATATTAGATTAGATTAGACTTACAGTGTGGAAACAGGCCCTTCGGCCCAACAAGTCCACACCTACCCGCCGAAGCGCAATCCACCCATACCCCTACATTTACCCCTTACCTAACACTATGGGCAATTTAGCTTGGTCAATTCACCTGACCCGCACATCTTTGTGACTGTGGGAGGAAACCGGAGCACCCGGAGGAAACCCACGCAGACACGGGGAGAACGTGCAAACTCCACACAGTCAGTCGCCTGAGTCGGGAATTGAACCCGGGTCTACAGGCGCTGTGAGGCAGCAGTGCTAACCACTGTGCCACCGTGCCACCCCTATGAAGCAGCTTCTTTTCATATTATCACCCTGCAATATTATCTGGCATTTATAGAAGGCGTACAGGCTCACATAATGCATAAGTATCAGTATTATAAGAACTGTACTAATATGCAAATCTATTTTTTTTGTTATCTTCAGTATTTAGAACATTGTGATGAAATCCTTCTATTAGAGGATGGCAAAATTAAAGAGAAAGGAAAACATGAATTATTGATGAATGAGAATGGACACTATGCCAGTCTGATCAACAATTATCAAATGAACCAACCAAATGTAAGAAAATCACAGAATGTTTACTTATAATGCTTTTATGACTTATCATATACTTTGTAAAAGTTGAACTTGGTTTCAAAGTTAGTACCCACTTTGTTACAACAAGCATACCATTGCTCAGCTCGCAATCTTCTTCCTTCAGTGTTACATAGTTCTGGATTAAAGCGTAATTTCAAAGTTTCAATGGATAAATCAAGACTGACAATGCTGCATGTAGTGTCCTTTGGTAAAGATGTTATACTGGGGACCCATTTGCCTTTGTGGGTGGATGTAAATGTCCCATAGCATTATTTCAAAGAACAGTAAGGAAGTTATCGTTAGCGTCCTGGACAATAGTCATCCCTCAATCAAGATTACAGAAACAGATTATTTGGTCATTATGACATTGTTTTCTGTGAGGGTTTTCTGTGCACAAATTGGTTGCAAGTATTTGACATCACAACAATGAAAATTTCAACTGAGTACTTTGCTAGCTGTAAAGTATTTGAAATGTCAGGTGGCTATGAAAAGCACTATATAAATGCAAGTTTTTAAAATCTTTTATGTAACTTATCACTCACAAGTTAATACAGATTTCCATTGAAATGAAAGTTACGTTTGTAAATTAGAAATATTAATAAAGAGAGAATCTTTATTGAGATTAACTGAAAACAAAACAAGATACAAGCAAAATCAGCAATTTAAAAGTCAGGGAGAGGAAACATCAGCTTCTCTCTGAATTTTATGCTGTTGTATTAATATTTAGGTCACTGAAGAAATTCTTGCACTCACAGGGCTTTAATTATTCAGCTAGCTTCAAGTGGGATAATTGGTCCTTTGCTTTTTAAGAGTTATGTTGCAGTCACGACTCATTAATCCAACTCATATTAATTTGACAACCTCATTTTAAGTAGAACATTATCTTGATAAGACACGCAAACCTTAATTCAGCGAACAAGGTTATTATTCCAACATTAACCTGGCAGTTTGGAAATGTGAATATCTAAAAGCTAGCTAAAGATCTGGTTAAGAATGATTGAACATTATATAAATAACCAAAGACAAAGATGATCAAATACTCTATGTAACACAGTTAGCTCCTCGGTGCTGTGATCATGATAACATCATGTATAAAATGTATCTGACAGGTTTTGAGTCGAGAAAATATAAGCAATGTAGATCCTGCAGAAATTTCAAGATTGAGGGAGGGCTTTTAGTGCATGTTTCCTCCATTGATTGAATAGATGTGGCAGAATCCATTAAAAGGCAGTTAGTAATCAGTGGAAAAAATATGCTAACTGGACTAAGTTGTCCTTTCCAATAGCATACTTTATTTCAAAGGATATTGGTATTTATAATAAAATCAAATGTCAGAAGTACTAAGTAGGTAGGGCAACATTCGATAGCCAGCATTTTCATAAAACTGAAATGACCTGAAGCATTAACTAATTTTATAACCATGTGTGCACAGTTACTTTCTTTTTGTTTAACCACTTAGAACATAGAACATAGAACATAGAAGGATACAGCGCAGTACAGGCCCTTCGGCCCTCGATGTTGCGCCGACCGAGTCCTACCTAACCTATACTAGCCCAATAACTTCCAAATGCCTATCCAATGCCCGCTTAAATGAACATAAAGAAGGAGAGTTCACCACTGATACGGGCAGGGCATTCCATGAACTCACAACCCGCTGTGTGAAGAATCTACCCCTAACATCTGTCCTATACCTACCACCCCTTAATTTAAAGCTATGTCCCCTAGTAACACCTGACTCCATTAGCGGTAAAAGGTTCTTAGTATCTACCCTATCTAAACCCCTAATCATCTTATACACTTCTATCAGATCTCCCCTAAACCTTCTCTTCTCCAATGAGAACAGCCCCAAGTGCCTCAGCCTTTCCTCATAAGATTTTCCTACCATTCCAGGCAACATCCTGGTAAACCTCCTCTGCACTCGTTCTAAAGCTTCCACATCCTTCCTATAGTATGGCGACCAAAACTGCACACAATACTCCAGATGAGGCCTCACCAGAGTCTTATACAACTGCAACATGACCTCAGGACTCCGGAACTCAATTCCTCTGCCAATAAAGCCCAGTACACCATATGCCTTCCTCACAGCAGTATTTACCTGGGTGGCAACTTTCAGAGATCTGTGTACATAGACACCAAGATCCCTCTGCTCATCCACACTACCAAGTAGCCTACCATTAGCCCAGTAATCCATCATCTTGTTATTCCTACCAAAGTGAACGACTTCGCACTTAGCTACATTGAATTCCATTTGCCACATTTCCGCCCAGCTCTGCAACTTATCTATATCCCGCTGTAACCTACCACTTCCTTCCTCACTATCCACAACTCCACCGACTTTTGTGTCATCCGCAAACTTGCTTACCCAGCTTTCAAGTCCTTCCTCTAGATCATTTATAAAGATTACAAAAAGCAATGGTCCCAAAACAGATCCTTGTGGTACACCGCTAGTAACTGCGCTCCAAGATGAACATAATCCATCAACTACTACCCTCTGTCTCCTTCCAGCCAGCCAATTCCTAATCCAAACCTCTAATGTATCCTCAATGCCATACCTCCGAAGTTTTAGCATTAGCCTACCATGGGGAACCTTATCGAACGCCTTACTAAAATCCATATACACAACATCTACTGCTTTACCCTCGTCCACTTCCTTAGTCACCTTCTCAAAGAACTCAATAAGGTTTGTGAGGCACGACCTGCCCTACACAAAACCATGCTGGCTATCCCTGATCACGTTATTCCTACCCAGATGTTCATAAATCTTATCCCTTACCATTCTCTCTAAGACTTTGCCCACCACTGAAGTCAGACTCACTGGCCTATAGTTACTAGGGCTATCCCTACTCCCTTTCTTGAACAATGGGACCACATTCGCTATCCTCCAGTCCTCTGGTACTATTCCCGTTGACAATGACGACATAAAAATCCAGGCCAATGGCTCTGCTATCTCCTCCCTAGCTTCCCATAGGATCCTGGGGTAAATGCCATCAGGCCCAGGAGACTTATCTATATTCATCCTTTCCAACATTCCCAAAACCTCTTCCCTGCATATTTCCAGGGCATCCATTCTAATTATTTGTGATTCCATATTCACATCAGCAACAGTGTCCTGTTCCTGAGTGAATACTGATGAAAAGTACTGATTTAATGTCTCTCCAATCTCCTCCACCTCCACACACAACTTCCCACTACTATCCTTGACTGGACCGATACCTACCCTAGTCATCCTTTTATTCTTGACATACCTATAGAAAGCCTTTGGGTTTTCCCTAATCCTACCAGCTAAAGACTTTTCATGTCCCCTTCTCGCTTTTCTTAGCTCCCTCTTTAGCTCCTTCCTGGCTACCTTATAACTCTCAATCGCCCCTACTGAACCTTCACGCCTCATCTTTACATATGCCGCCTTCTTCCCTTTCACAAGGGACTCCAATTCCTTACTAAACCACGGCTGCCTCACAAGGCCCTTTACACCATGCCTGACTGGTACATACCTATCGAGGACACGCAGTAGCTGCTCCTTGAACAATCCCCACATCTCATTAGTGTTCTTCTCTTGAAGCCTGTTTTTCCAATCCACACAACCTAAGTCATGCCTCACTGCATCATAATTTCCCTGCCCCCAGCTATAGCTCTTGCCCTGCGGCGCACGATTATCCCTCTCCATCACTAAAGTAAAAGTCACCGAGTTGTGGTCACTGTCCCCGAAGTGCTCACCTACCTCCAAGTCTAACACCTGGCCTGGTTCATTACTTAGAACCAAATCCAATATAGCCTCCCCTCTTGTTGGCCTGTCGACATATTGTGTCAGGAAACCCTCCTGCACACATTGTACAAACACCGACCCATCTAATGAACTCGAGCTATAGCTCTCCCAGTCAATATCTGGGAAGTTAAAGTCCCCCATAACAACCACCCTGCTACCTTCACTCTTTTCCTGAATCATCCTCGCAATATTATCCTCTACTTCTCTAGGACTATTAGGAGGCCTGTAGAAAACACCTAACAGGGTGACCTCACCTTTCCTATTTCTAACCTCAGCCCAAACTACCTCAGATGGCAAGTCCTCTTCCATCGTCCATTCCACTGCTGTGATACTGCTATCACTTCACTGCTATCAATTTCATTTTTCTGATCAATACATATTTTTTAAGCTCCAACTCTTCATCCTATAGGGCTGATTCACCAATTGTGCAGTGGTGCTGGCAAAATGCTCTAGTCAGAAAATCAGAGGCCCAAGGCCCTTAATTTCTGTCCATTTAAATTAATAAACAGGGGCTCCATCTACTAGTGTCCTACTCAGAGCTAGCAAGAACATTAATCTACGCTGAGGGTGTTCAAATCATAGAGTCAGAGAGATGTACAGAACGGAAACAGACCCTTTGGTCCAACGAATCCATGTTGACCAGATATCCCAAAGTAATCTAGTCCCATTTGCCCATATCCCTCTAAACCCTTCCTATTCATATAAACATCCAGGTGCCTTTTTATGTTACAATTGTACCATTCTGCAACACTTCCTCTGTCAGCTCATTCCATGCATGCACAATCCTCTGCATGAAAAGGTTGCCCTTTAGGATCCTTTTAAATCTTTCCCCTCTCACCTTTAAGCTATGCCCTCTTTCTGGAGTTCCCCACCCCAGGAAAAAGACCGTGTCTATTTACCCAATCCATGCCCCTCATGATTTCATAAAACTCTTATAGTGTCACTCCTCAAGGCAGTGATGCTACAGGGAAAACAGCCCCAGCCTATTCAGCTTCTCCCTTTAGGACAAACGCTCCAACCCTGGCAATATGTTTGTAAATCTTTTCTGAACTCTTTCAAGTTTCACAGCATCCATCTAATAGGAAGCCTTCAATATTAATTATTTGCTTCTTCACTGATGTAGCTTACTGTTTGCTATTGTACTTTCTATCATCATGCTCTGGAGTGTAAATAATATTTTCATTATACTACAGAACGTAATCACTTACTAAATTAAATTACACTTGTGATTTCTTCTGTGTGATAGTATTACTGTGTTCATAAAGCATAGGCCTAAAATTTCACTAGATATAAAAATCTTAACTCAATGTCCTCACCCATGATTATTATTTCCAATTAAATACTGACCTTAATTGCGAAATGAAAGTATGTGCTTGTTTATGTTTTTGCTTGCAAATGAAAATTCATTGAAAATAATAAGCTAATGATTATTTAACTTTTCCAACAGTGGAGTGCAGGCAAGTTAGACACTGCTTTACACTTCAGGAAGAATAAAGTTGTCCACTATTCCAGGAATGAGTATAGATTGAAGAGGATAGGACAGTTCTTCTTGAAGAGAAGATGGCTAAGAGGAGAGTTGATACTAGTTTTCAAGATAATGATGGGGCTGGATAGACTTGATAGGGAAAAACTACTACAGTCATCCAAGCTTTAAAAACAAGAGGACACAGACTTAAAGTGACTTGCAAAAGAAACCAATGTGATTTGAGAAAGAAACTTTTTCCCACCATGAATGGTTCAGGTCTGAAATGCCTGCAGGTTCAATTGAGACATTCAAGTGGGCAGTTGGTGATTATTCAAATAGAAACAACATTCAAGGGATGGGAAGAAGGCAGGAAAATGGTACTGAGCAATGATGCTCTTTTGGAGAGCTTTTGTAGACACAATGGGCTGTGACTGATAATATCAGATGACTGGGATGGTAATGAATATTTATGGTATCATAATTAATGCAGAAGAGGTTCTGTGGTAAGAAATGCTGACCCATCAATTACTTAATACCAACAGTTTAACCCACCATTCGGAAACTGTATTTTTGTTTTCTGCCCAATTAAATAACACTTCCCTTCTAAAAGTTTTGGGTAGACCAGGAAAATTCTACCCATTGTAACTACTGTAAACTGTAAATGTATTAATTCTTCACCTTTTTGTTTTAACATAGTATCAATTTGTATCCACTCATTTAACATGTACTGAAAAGGAATTATTTAGTTACATCTTTTCCTCAATATAATTTGAAAACTGAATACTTTGATAGCTTTTTCTCAATCCCACCCTCCAAAATGTGTTATTATTATATTACATTTTATTTAAGCTTAAATATAGATCATGAAAGTAAGCTTTCAACCAAAGGTTGTTAGTTAGCCTTTCTCCCTCGTTTCAGTACAATGTGATCAAGATCTTAGTCACACAAGGTTTCTATTCAATAGCTGGAAATGTGTTGCTGGAAAAGTGCAACATCCAAGGAGCAGGAGAATCGACGTTTCGGGCATGAACCCTTCTTCAGGAAGGGCTTCTTCAGGAAGCCCTTCTATTCAATACAAAAGCAATGAAAACTAACCAAAGCTTCTAAAGTGATACATCATAATTCTGTCCAAAAAACTGTGCCTTTCTTGCAAACCTTTCTATTTATGTACAGCAGATTAGCAAAGAGATCAACTAAGTGAAACAAAGACAATGATTAGAGAAAACGGACACAAATCTTAAGTGGCTGTAGTACACAAATATCATTCATAGCTTAACAGAACATAGCTTAATTTAGGTCACCAGACTGATATGGATCCATAAATCTACCTGCAAGCAGAACTGGTCAATTCCTGCCATTTAAGTCAAGATGGATTCATCATGATTAAATATTGCAGAGATCGCTACAGGTAGTTAGCCATTCACAATAGACCATTAGCAACTCTGTTAGAGGGAAACAAGTGCATGAGGGATACTGATCAGCATTAAGCATGGGTCAAGATCTTCCATGAACTACCACATGTGATACAGGGATTGAACCCAACATCTGAACATTTCCTTCAACACTAGCTAACAAGCCAAACAACATGACATTCTTCTATTTATTTTAAATATACCAATCATAGGATAAGAATTAGTAGAATAATGGGGCTCTTAATTTAAAGGTAAAACTATATACATACAATGTTCACTGGGAGACAATGACTTCCGCTGCTGTATACTGGATTTAGAGTCATGGAACCACTATATCACATCCTGTGTTGAGGTGGTAATGATTGACAACAGTCTAAAAGATGCCTTCTTACAGGTACATGCACATCATATCACACCAACCTCTGCAAAGAACCCTGGTAGAGTGAACTATATATGCTATGTCAGTTTACAGTTCAACATTTCTTTCACGTTGCATTTAGAATTCAGAAGAGAACAACGCGATGCCACCTAGTTCTGAAATAGAAAACCTAAATGGAACTGCTTCAGACATTGAGTTCGAAGGTTTGGACAATGCAGGTAAGTATGTCTCTATTAAGAAAGGTATTTTGCCTAAAATTGTATTACTTGGGATCAGAAGTAGACCATTGAAACTTTTCAATTTGTTCTTCCATTCAATTAGATCACAGTTTATCTGTATATCTTTATTTACCCAGCTCTGATCCATATCATTTGAATCCTTGCCTTTAGAAATAATCATGATGATGAAGGGCTTACGCCCGAAATGTCAATTCTCCCGCTCCTCGGATGATACCTGATCGGCTGTGCTTTTCCAACATCACTCTCTTTGAATAAAAAAATTAATCTCTGTCTTGGAAATTTCAATTGACCCAGCATCCACAGACTTTTGGAGGAGATTTTTCCATTACCATTGTGTTTAAAAGCTACTTTTTAATTTCATTCCTAAGTGGGTTTTCTATTATTTTAAGATTTTTCCCTTTTCTTGCATTTGTTCAGCAGAGAATATAACTCCTCTCGACCCACCCCATTGAACTACCACATGTGGTACAGGGATTGAACCTAACACCTGAACATATCCTTCAACACTAGCTAACTAGCCAAACAATGTGACATTCTTCCATTTATTCTCAAAACTTTAAATAAATCATGTATCAGTCTTCTAAACTCAGGAAAATATATATCACCTTTATGCATTCTGGTCTCGTAATCTGAAGGTTTAAGGCCCAATGTCATTATTGTCCTTTAGGGAAGGAAATCTGCAGTGTTTACCTGGTCTGGCCTACGTGTGATAGACGTTAGATCTGTAGAAAAATGGTTGTCTTTAATATGTCCTCTGAAATGACACAGCAAGCCACTAAGTTGTGCCAAACTGCTTCAGAAAAATCTAAAAAGATCAAAACAGATGAACCTCAGTGTCAACCTAGGCACTGAAAAAGAAGATAGCAGCTCTGTCAATCCAGTGAAATCTGTTGAGAATTTGTACAAATACTTGTCAGCATGTCACACGGACTTAGTTAAGCAACAGCCTGACAGCCATTCTCACAGAGTTATACCTTACAGACAATATCCCAACATCATCCTTGACAAACAGCAAAGTGATGGCAGGTGTCATTGACAATGTGGTCAAGCAGGTACTTTCAGAGCAAGATGCTGTTGGCTGATGCTCAATTTGGATTCCACCAGACCCACTTACCCTCTGATCTCATTGTGTCCTGAGTCCAAACATAGATAGAAGAACTGAAAAGAAGTGAGGTGAGATTGACTGTCTTTGATATCAAGGCATCATTTGATCAAACATGGCATCAAGGACCATGAGCAAAACTGAAGTCAATGGGAATTGAGGGAAAAATCATCACTGATTGGAATTATACCTAACAGATAGGTAGATAGAAGTGGTTTGGTGGCTAATCATCTCAGTTCCATTACGTTGCTGCAGGTGTTCTTCAGGACAGTGTCTTATCCTGGCCATCTTCAGCTTCCCTCCAGCATAAGGTCAAAAGTAGGGATGTCCACTGATACCCGTAAGATATGCCGGGAATGGGGACTCATTGTTCACCACATTTGAATGATTTCTGTACATGGACACCTAAATTATTTCACTGCTCATCAGCTCCTAGCCTCTCATCATTTATGAAATATTCAGTAAATGTAAATTCAAGTACAATTTTGATATAAAATCATTTTTTAACTTTTAGCATTTGATATGACTGATGAGATGAATGATCCAGCATATGAAAATGTCGAGAATGCGAAGACAATGAAACAGGATCGAAATTATATGAAAGGTATTAACACTTACCTATTGAATTAAAGTTCTTACACAGATTGTGTGGCAATACTGAAATTTGCTGAGTAAACATTTCCTTTAGGAAAGCCAACACTCCCATTTAACTGGCATACAACTAGGCAGAGCAGTATTATATTTTGCTCCCAAATTATTTGAATGGTATTTTGAAACAAATTGCTTTACTGTTTTGCTCAATTTGATGTATTTACTGTTACATTTTATACTTGTTTCTAAAACATTCAAAAGTATTGTTGTTAAAATTATTTAGTTATCTAACTATTGCATGGAGTGTCAGGTGAGAATTTTATCTTCAGGAGGTAGGTGAAAACTTGACTGACAGGTCTAATGGTGCACTATTGAACATGATGAAGCTGAAGAGGCAGCACAGCTACTTCCAACCCATTATAAGCAAGAGAAAGTAGAAAAAAATACATTGAAGCTCTGTCAGTCAAGTTAACCCACCAAGTGGAATTGCAATCTTTAATTTCTGAACTTGATAGAAACACATGGCTGACCAAGAAATGTTGAATCGGCCCATTAATGCAAGGACATTCACGTCAAGTGAAATGAATGTTTTCATTAAAGCTGTTACTCTCTATGTTTACGTGCTGTCTTAAGATAAAGCAGCTTTTCGTATGTGGCTGTATAGTCCATTTGAGTGAATTTGTGTAAGATCTGGTATAAAATTCATTGCATTGGAGAGTAGATTTATATCCCATTGCCATGCACCAGGCTACTCCCGTCCCATAAGGAGGTAGTGGGTGGTATGGGTAGACTCCTGAATGTAAAGCCATTGCTGGAGTCATCATCGTCAATGAGGGAAGTACATGAATTTGTGTTGGCATATACAAATATAAAAATTAGGATTAAATGCAGGCCATTCAGCCCCTCAAGCCTGTTTAATAAATTCATTATGTGGACGTGCCAGTGTTGGACTGGGGTGGACAAAGTTTAAAATCACACAACATCAGATTATAGTCCAATGGGTTCATTTGGTAGCACTAGCTTTCAGAGCACTGCTGTTTCATCAGGTAACTAGTGGAGCAGGATCATAAGACACAGAATTTATGGCAAAACATCACAGTGTCATGCAATTAAAACGTTATAATGAACAAATCTAGATTGCTGTTAAGTCTTACATTTTTTAGAATGGGTTGCAGGTTTCGGTACATTAATGTCTAAATCCCAGAAGTTCTTTTAAGTCACATTCTCAAGATAACTTAAGGTTTTATTAAAACAAAATGACATCTCAGCTCAGACAATGTATTAAAGATGTGAGATTAGAGTATGTCTGTATCCCAATCTTGAGTCAGACCGGTTCTATTTCCAAAGTAGGAATTTATAAAATGTTATATGGATTGACTACATGCATTGACAGTCAGCAGTGTGCTTTTTGGGGAAAGATACAATGTGTCCGCAAATACAGTTCTGCAAATGCAAATTCACCCCATAGACTTATATGTGTGCATGGGTGTGTGCTTGTGTGTTTGTGAGGGAAAGAGTGAATGTGAGTGTGTGCATGTTTGGTAGAGTATGTGCATGAGTGTGACAGAGTATAAGCCTGTTAGAAGGTGTAAAAGGGTGTGCGCATGGGTGTGAGTTTGGGGGGTGTATGTGTGTGCATTTGGCAGAGGGTGTGTGTGTGTGTGTGTGTGTGTGTGTGTGTGTGTGTGCGTGTGTGTGTGTGTGACCTGTAGTGTGACATGAACCCAAGGTCCCAGTTGAAACCATCCTCATGGATATCAAACTTGGCTATCAGCCTCTGCTTGGCCACTCTGCGTTGTTGTATATCCCAAAGTCATGATGGATGCTCACCCGAAGATCCGAGGCCGAATGTCTCTGACTGCTGAAGTATTCCCTAACTGGGAGGGAACATCCCTGCCTGGTGATTGTTGTGCAGTGTCCATTCATCCGTTGTCGTAACATCTACTTGGTCTTGCGAATGTCCAAAGCCTCAGGGCATCATTGCCTGCAGCGTATGAGATAGACAACATTAGCTGAGTCATATGAGAACCTGTCGTGTACATGGTGGGAGGTGTCCCTGCATGTAATGGAAATAGAACCAGTCTGACTCAAGATTGGAATAGAGACAGACTCTAACTTCACATCTTTAATACATTGTTTGAGCTAACCTTAAGTTTTCTCAAGAATGTGACTTAAAAGAAGTTCAGGAATTGACATATTAATGAACTGAAACCTGCAACCCATTCTAAAAGATGTATGATTTAACAGCAATCTAGATTTGTTCATTATATCATTTTAATTGCATGACACTGTGATCTTTTGCTATAAATTCTGTGTCTTGTGATCCTGCCCCACTGGTTTCCTGATGAAGGAGTAGTGCTCTGAAAGCTAGTATTTCCAAATGAACGGTTGGACTATAATCTGGTGTTGTGTGATTTTTAATTTAATAAAGTCATGGCTGATCTGATTGTGGCCCCAACCACCCACATTCCAACATTTTGATCTATCTCAGATAATCTAAGTAAGATAACCATAGTTCTGTAAACCCAACCTCTGAAGAGACCTTCTGACAATGACAGTATGATTTCCCCACTTATTATATCAGACCCCTGTCCTTTCTGGCATCTTGATGTTATCTTAGTATCAGTTTCTAGGTGGTATTATGCTGACTGTAAAATGTCCACTAGGAATTACTAGGAAAGGCAGTGGCATAATGGTAATGTCACAGGGCTAGTATTTCAAAGCCTTGGGCTAATGTTCTGGGAACGTGCTAAGGGTGTAAATCCTATCACGGCAGAGTGAAATTTGGAAATAAAAGTTAGCCTAATGATGACCATTCAATCATTGCCAATTGTTGTCTAAATCCATCTGGCTCACTAAAGGAAGGGAAAGCAATTGTCCTAACTTGCCTACAATTTGACTCCAGATTCACTGTAATGTAGCTCACTCCTAACTGCCTTCTGGACAATTAATATTGGCCTATTTACAACAACAACATCCCATGAACAAATTTTACAAATAAATTGGTTGAGATTGCTCTATCTTATTTCAAGTTTAATCTTTATAGCTGTGAGAGGGTTCATTCCGCCCATCTGAGTTAGAATCAAACCCAAAATACATTGGGGAAATTTTGTACTTTATCCTGTCTATTAAAATGACAATTTTCTAGATACTTTTGAAAATATTTGACATTACTCATTTCAGATTACTATATCAGAATTAACATTTGAATATAACTTGAAAGTTATTTTGGGTACTATTAACAATAAACCTCTCTATGTTATCATATAACAGCTACACTGAACTTCAAAGTCATATACATTGCATAGCATTGATTAGTGGAATAATAATTGAATCGTGAATTTACTTGTACAGCACAAAAAGAGCAACTTACAAAAGAAGAGGAGAACCGATCAGGCTCAGTACCAGGAAAAACATACCACCATTATGTTATGGCAGGGGGAGGTAAGTAGATTCCCATCCCTTTTGATTATACCTATCCATGAGGCTGTTTTCTACTTTAGCTGAACTGTAACAAGAAGGACAGATTTTATTTTAAAGGCTACTATCATCCCCAAGGATTTCACCACAGTTATACTTTACAGCACACAGCTGTTGCTATTCTCTCCTCAGACCACACAACCTGACAAATATGAGCTTGCCAACCATCTTAGATGTTGTCACAGTTTTGAAACTAATTGTCTAATATATCAATCTATTCAATTTGACCACGCATATGCCATAAATAATATAGAGCCTAACAGAGTTTACCCTGCCCTGGTTATTATTACTCACACAATTTAAAAGTCCCATGCTGATTTGTCATGGTGATTTGAATCCTTGCTGGATGATGCTGAAGCAGATGTCTCATATTAACACATTAGCTTAAAACATCCAGCCCACCGGTGAGCCGAATCGTTAAATGATGTTTGTTTCCTAAAATATAACCAGAGAAGGATTCATCATTAGGTGTTTGATAATTTGTATTTAAAATTGCCAGTGCATTGCCCAGAGCTAATATCTGACTGCAATCTGCTCTTCTCAGAGAATTTTGGATACACCTATCAGTATATTGTCCCAGCAATACATAACAATGCCAGATCACATCAATCATATAATAATTGATATTCTGAAGCAGGATCCTGAATCCAAAGTTATTTTGCCTGCACTTTCCAAAATGCTCTCTGACCTTTGTGAAAGTAATATTTTCTATTTTTGTTTCAGAATTCCAGCATCTGCAACATTACATTTTTATGATATAAATGTCTGGCAGTTTGTTTTTGTGTAGACAATGAATTTAGACTAATGTTCCTTATAAATTACACAAATTTTCTGTAGCTTTGTGCTTTACATTCTTGAAATTAATATAAACTTGGGTGGTAATGTTTACTTTACACCCTTATTTTTCCACTCTGAACATTCTATCTTGTCAATCTGGATTGCAGCAATGACATGCAAATGTATGATTCATTGGCAACATATTTATCTTTCAGTGTTGACCTATAGTTTCATATTATTTTGATATCTGTATTCTTTTTGATGTGAACTTCAGTAAATAGTTAATTGAATTGATTGTTTGATTTATTTTCTAGGATATATATTCTTTCTATTTGTTCTCTTTACATTCATCCTCATAATTGCCTCGACAACTTTTAGCGGATGGTGGCTAAGTTATTGGATAGACGAGGGGGCTGGGGTAAGCTTCACTTTATACAACAAATGCAAGTGTTTTCTCTGAAATAAGGTGTACACACTATAAATGGGTAAAGGGCTTCCACTTTGTGTTTCAACAGGATGAGATAGGATTTTATTTTGGGTACTATAAGTAAGATGATTGTGTCAGCACAATACTAGAACTCCAAATGTTAATTGACAAGGAGAGAGTTTTTAAAAAATCTAAAATTATTTTCCACATAATTTAGAATATTGGTGATTGTTTTTCCCAAGTTTTTGAGATATTAAGGGGAACAGTTAGACTAGATAGCAAGAAACTATTTCCTCTGTTTGGGAAGATTATGTGGAATACAAAACATAGGAGAAGGCTGTTAAAAAGGCAGTCAGTTTTTTAAAAAAAATAGAAATAGATTCCACCCTAGCAAGGGATTTTGCAAAACCTTTATAAAACATTGGTTTGGTCTCAACTGGAAGTTGTAATCAGTTCTTGGCAACATACTTTAGGGACCATGTCAATGCCTTAGAGAGGATGCAGAAGTGAGTTACCAGAATGATATCAGTTTAATGGAGAGACAGGGAAAGATGTATTTGCTATTTTTAGAACAGAGGCATTAAGAGGAGATTTGACAGACATGTTTAAAATCATGAATGATTTTTATAGGATAAATCAGAAGAAGTTGTTTCTAATGATAGAAGGGTCAGTAATCAGAGAAAACAGATTCAATGAGATAATGAAGGGCAGCATGGTGACTCAGTGGTTAGCACGTGCCTCATCGTGCCAAAAACCTTGGTTGATTTCCACCCTTGAGCAACTGTCTGTGTGGAGACTGCACATTCCTCCCATATATGCATAGGTTTCCTCTGGCTGTTCTGATTTCCTCCCTCAGTCCAAAGATGTGCAGGTTAGATGGATTGGCCATGCTAAATTGCCCATAGTATCCAGGGATATGCATGCTAGGTGGATTAGCCATGGGAAATGCAGAGTTACAGGGTAAGGGTGGAGGGTGGGTCTGTTCAATGCTTTTAGGATGATCGGTATGGACTTAATGGACTGAATAGCCTGCTTCTATATGGTAGAGATTCTATGATCTATGAAAAGTGCATGAAGCAAACAAAATTTACATAACAAGTTCTTGCATTGCCTGAAAGGATGAGGGAAGTAAATTCAATGTTAATTATAAAAAGGAAATTGGATAAAAATTGCTCTGAGGGAAGATCAAATAGTGTTGAGCTAATTCAATAGTTCTTTCCATGAACTGACACAGGGACAATGGACCAAATGGTTTTCACTTACCTTATGTCTTTTAACTTTTATTTGCAATATATAGAAAGAAATATAAATTTAAAATATACTTTACTAACTATACTACAATCACAAAAATAATTTTAAATTGTTTTGGCAGCACTAAAGAATTTCTAAATGATTCAGCAGTAATTTGTGCAATTGCATCTTAAGCAGACATAGTTGTTAATAATGCAATTTGGAGAATAAATACAAATTGGGCAGTAAACAACATCCATGCAGCCAGAGGCAATGGTACTAATGATTGCCGCCTCACTGAATTCACATTCAGGATTATTTATACCAAAGGGATAGCCCAAAGGTTTCACATCAATAATTATATTTTCCAAAATTCATATTCAGTAGTTGTCAATTATTTGTGTATTTCCATATGCAAAAGCCAGAGTTCTAGGTAATTAAACTGAGAGAAATTCTAACAGGAGTAGAAAACTTGCGTGCAAAGATTCCTTGATCTGTTCTGTGTTGATTGTTGGATTGACAGTGAGTGATAAAATGCATCTTACCACCTCACCACTCCAACCCTCTTCCCACCCATAACCCTACCCCCTGCCCCATTTTATCTGCAATTCCCCCTACCCCCACCACCAGTCCTGAAAAAGCATTATACTTGATACGTTGAACTTCTCCACCTCGTGATGCTGCCTGGCTTGCTGTGCTCTTCTAGCCTCCTGCTTGTCTACAAAAGGTGCATCTTCAGCAACCAGTGTGTTTCTGAGACAAAATGAAAACTAATTTAAATTTTACAAAAATACTAACAAAATAAACAATGCTTCCCTGGGACAACATTAATGATACCAAATTCATTAATAGTGTAGGTAGAAGTTATGTTATCTTTCAGTGTCAAAGTCTGCTGTGTTGGGACTGGAGGAGTAAGAATCTGAGATTGAAATCAGCCCCAACCCTCTCTGGCTAAGAAAGAAAATTGTATTGGCAAGATGTCTCTTCCATCCATAATTTGTACCACTCCTTTTTTGATTTCAACTTGCTCTTGAGGAAGGATTGGTGAATCCTACGTCCCCCAAAGACCTACAAGTTCCAGCTCCTTTAATACCATTGCTAAGAATTTATTGTACTGATTCATACATAAGTTATACAATTCAGTATTGAAACTGTAATTCAGCTAAGAAAAACTATTTCCTCCGGTTGCTCCGGTTTTCTCCCATAATCCAAAGATGTACAGGTTAGGTGAATTGGCCATGCTTAACTGCCCCTAGTGTTAGGTGAAGGGGTAAGTGTAGAAGAATGGATCTGGGTGGGTTGCTCTTCGAAGGGTCGGTGTGGACTTGTTGGGCCGAAGGGCCTGTTTCCACACTGTAGGTAGTCCAATCTAATCTAAATAACATTGGATATGATGTGATGAGCAATAGAGCACCTCTGAAGGGAAATTCACAAACTATTAGCTTAAGACCTCCCAATCTGCCCTACTGTTTGTCTGATGATTCAGCTTAAAATGTGTAATTCCTAGGCTATTATGTGTTTTGTGTCTAAGGAACTAAGTTTTTGACAATCTTGTTTTGTATTTAATTACGTAGCCTGACTGTATTGCACAAAGGAACAATACCACGACAGTGGACTGTAGCAGCATCACCAATAATCCCCAGCTAGGATTCTACCAACTAATTTATGGGATGTCCATTGTTGTAATCATTGTTCTGAGTGTCATTAAGGGATTTATTTTCACAAAGTTTACTTTGAAAGCTTCATCTTCATTACATGACGATGTATTCTACAAGGTAAGATGCATGTTTGATACAGGAATTTATAGATTTCTCTTATAAAGGTGAAATTAACTTTGACTTTAAATTAATATATTGACATGTGCAGGGTGGACTTATCACTGTTCCTGCAAGGTGGGATTGATTGCAATGTGCATTTAATTGAGTGGTAGGTTCCTGGGTCAGGAATCTGCTACTTTCAAGCTTCCATCGTAATTATGTCTGCAGTGGGCAACCCCTGGACAGTCTTTCTATCTTACTAGCAATTGAGGCTCTTAAGGGGCGTCCTGTTGCTGCTTGTATTAAGCTAGTGATGGGCAGGGGTGCTCAGCAAGTTGGAAATGACACAGAAATCAACAATTTCTGGTTTATTTGTTTTTGGGGTCCCAATGGGAGGGTGAAGCTGGGGTTGACTCTCATTTAAAGGCATTCAGTCCATGAACAACGGAGCTGGTTTCAGGACAGGAGAAGCTGAAAGCCAACCCCCTGCCTTCACTGCCATCTCCCTCCCTGTAACTCCCTTCCTGCCATCACTCAACTGCTCTGAATCCATCCTGGCCCTATCATTGCCATGTCAAGTGCCTGAATGACACAAGATTCAATGTGGCCCTTCCCGACAAAAGTTGATGGGTATAACAGCTGACACTCCTGGCACCTCCACAAGATTCTGTTTCAGTTTATTCTCTCAGGAAATATAAAATAGTAATAATCTTGATGCTAAAAGTACAACTGTAATGATTAAATTATGTTTTAGGACATGTATCAGATATCCTTTTCACAGATGGATTTACTTTCCTGCACCTGTTTCTATGCAGTAATTCCCAGTTCCAAATTAGTTATAGAGTCATAGAGATGTACAGCATGGAAACAGATCCTTTGGTCCAACCTGTCCATGCTGACCAGATATCCCAACCCAATCTAGTCCCATCTGCCAGCACCTGGCCCATATCCCTCCAAACCCTTCTTATTCATATACCCATCCAGATGCCTTTTAAATGTTACAATTGTACCAGCCTCCACCACTTCCTCTGGCAGCTCATTCCATACCTGTACCACCCTCTGTGTGAAAAAGTTGCCCCTTAGGTCTCTTTTATATCTTTCCCCTCTCACCCTAAATCTATGCCCTCTAGTTCTGGACTCCCCCACCCCAGGGATAAGACCTTGTCTATTTACCCTATCCATGCCCCTCATGATTTTATAAGCTTCTATGAGGTCACCCCTCAGCCTCCAACGATCCACGGTAAACACCCCTAGCCTACTCAACCTCTCCCTATAGCTCAAATCCTTCAAACCTCACAACATCCTAGTAAATCTTTTCTGAACCCTTTCAAGTTTCACAACATCCTTCCAATAGGAAGGAGACCAGAACTGCACGCAAAAGTGGCCTAACCAATGTCCTACACAGCTGCAACATATCATCCCAACTCCTGTGCTCAGTACTCTGACCAATAAAGGAAAGCATGCCAAATGCCTTCTTCACTATCCTATCTATCTGCGACTCAAAGAGCTATGAACCTGCACTGCAAGGTCTCTTTGTTCAGCAATACTCCCTAGGACCTTACCATTAAGTGTATAAGTCCTGCTAAGACTTACTTTCCCAAAATGCAGCACCTTGCATTTATCTGAATTAAACTCTATCTGCACACCTCAGTCCATTGGCCCAACTGACCAAGATCCCATTGCAATCCGAGGTAATCTTCGCTGTCCACTACACCTCCAATTTTGGTATCAGCTGCAAACTTACTAATTGTACCTCTTATGCTCCCATCCAAATCATTTATATAAATGATGAAAAGTAGTGGACCCTTCACTGATCCATGTGTCATACCACTGGTCACAGGCCTCCAGTCTGAAAAACAACTCTCCACTACCACACTCTGTCTTCTACCTTTGAGCCAGTTCTATATCCAAATGGCTAGTTCTCTCTGTATTCAATGAGGTCTAACCTTGCTAACCAGTCTCCCATGTGAAACCTTGTCTAATGCCTTACTGAAGTTCATGTATATCACGTCTACCGCTTTGCCCTCATCAATCCTCTTTGTTACTTCTTCAAAAAACTCAATCAAGTTTGTGAGACATGATTTCTCATTTACAAAGTCATGTTGACTATCCCTAATCAGTCCTTGCCTTTCCAAATACACGTCCCTCAGGATTCCCTCCAACAACTTGCCCACCACTGACATCAGGCTCACCGGTCTATGTTCCGTGGCTTGTCCTTACCAACTTTCTTAAATACTGGCACCACATTAGCCAACCTCCAGTCTTCGGGATCTCACCTGTGAATATCGATGATACAAATATCTCAGCAAGAGGCCCAGCAATCATTTCCCTAGCTTACCACAGAGTTGTAGGGTATACTTGATCAGGTCCTGGGGATTTATCCACTTTTATGCATTTCAAGATATCCAGCAGTTCCTCCTCTGTAATATGGACATTTTTCAAGATGTCACCTCTATCAGAATACCACACTTCACTTGAAAGTTGCACTTCTGTTCTTCTGTTCCTGTATGAAGAGTAAAGCCAACTGTAGAAACGTTGCAAAATAGGCTTGGAATTGTTTCAGAGTTCCTCACTGCTCACCTGAATATACTACTTAAATGGGATTTCCATTGATTTTCTGCCAAAGTTGCTGCATCTGAAAATATACCCCTGAGCAAATTCCTTATGTTATTGTCTTTAATATATCAGTATTTTAATTATGGGCATGTTCTGTCTTAACAAAACTGCTCTTTTTTCCTTAACAGAACAATTTCTGATACCTGATTGCATAAACTCCCATGCCTACTAAGTCTGGCAGATTAATTATTTGTCAGTTACTGCTTAGTTGTTTGCCAACACTTAGTTGTTTGTCATTTACCAAGACCTTGCACAATCATGGATTCTTGAATGTAGCAGGCAGTTTCTTAACAAAGGTATAGTTGTATTGAAATGGATAGATAATTGTGGAAGTGTACAATTCCAATAATCTGTTTGTAGTGTACAAGATCTTTTTGCTCACATGCATGACTGATGGTCTGAATGCAAAAGTCCTCATTGGAACCTTGGAAGTCAGGTTTGATTTGTGACTCTATAACTAGATACTACTTACCATTGTTATAGGAGGATGCCTTTTACAAGTACTGTAGTTCAGTGCAGTTCATGTCAAACCAAGGCAACACAGAGACAAGCAAAAGGATTCAATCAATGGTCACATTGATGTAAAATGTTACATCATGAATTTTGTTCTAGTGTACAATTACAATATGATGAACAGCTATAAGACTTGTATATTATTGTTTTGATATAGGGCAACATTTTTGCAGTCTTTGTAATTTGGTGTTACTCCTAACTTGATTATTACAATTGTTATAAAATCATACTTCACATAAAAAATATTTTATTTAATCATTGGACTGAAAACTTCTTTGTTTTAAAGGCTGAAATAATCTTGCCATAACTTGATGCAGCAGCTTTTAAGATGTTGTACATTTACATGACTTTACCTCAGAAATTCCAAAGCCATTAAACTGCAGTCAGCCTGTCTGGATAGCCCCATCAGAGTCAATCACATTGCAAGAGTCTGAAGAGCTATCTTCTGATACGTAAAGCATCCAGACATCACTTGTGTACTCAACTAGATGAGGAAGAAACATTAGGTGTAATCATCTCAGACAACAAACTCTAACTGAGAAAATAATTAATTCAGTCTTAATCTAATGATGCAAAGCATTGACCCGGAATTCACTAGAGATGACACATTTAGATCATTGCACAGAGGTGATTATGAGACAAACCAACTAACCTTCTTCTGTATTTAAGAAATTACTGGCCTCCAGACGATAGAACATGAGTTTTAAAAAATGGTTCTAAAGGAGCAGGGCCTCAGAGTGAGCCATTCTCATTCACTCTCTGTCTATCCAGCTTGAAAGGCTGAGACCTGTCTGCTGTTTAACCATCCACATGCCACAGGTAGAGCTTTAAGAATCAACGCAGAAACTACTAATGCCATAATACTGACATAAATCATCCATCAACATCCTTGAATTATCTCAATGCTGAATCCAGAGGGGCCACAAACCCAGCTTGAAATCATTCATTATCAACCTACAAAATCTCTATACTTTCAACTCTTAATGGACTCTAAAAATTCTGCTTAGTCTCTTTTCCAAATGTACGGTGGAGGTGCCAGTGTTGAAGTGGGGTGGACAATGTTAAGAAATCACACAACATCAGGTTATCGTACAATAGATTTATTTGGAAGCTCCTTCACAGCTACCTGATGAAGGAACAGCGCTCCAAAAGCTAGTGCTTCCAAATAAACCTGTTGGACCATAACCTGGTGTTGCGTGATTTTTAACTCATACTTGTAAGTTATTTGTGCATACACAGTAAACTTGGAGTGCCTATGTGTATAGAAGTCAGGGCATTTAAAATATTTTGTTTAGAATGGGCTAAATATGGCAAGTATCATTCTAATTCCTTTTTAAATCTAAAGAAATCCTATCTGTGTGAAGGTACAGATGCCAATTGTTGAATACTGAATGATTTGGCAAATATAACCTTTTTAAACAAAAACACTTGTTGCAGTCAAATGAAGAGTGGCAAAAGAGTGGAGCCATTCTTCCTGTCCACATCTGTTTGTAACGCTGTCCTGGCTGACCTCCCATCATCTATAATAGGCTCATTCCCGATGAAGGGCTCCGGCCCAAAATGTTGATTTTCCTGCTCATCTGATGCTGCCTGACCTGCTGTGTTTTTCCAGGAACACACTCTCAACTCTGATTCCAGCATCTGCAGACCTCACTGTCTCCATGTGGGGGGAGAGTCAATTGCTGCGGAGAAGCCCACTCAAACACTTCGGCTTTTTGTTTGAAAACCATCAAAGAAACCTGAGATTTCTATTCACCTGTCCTTTTCCACAGTTAGCTCTCTTCATTATAATATTTCTTCCTGTCATATGCCGAGATTCTCACTTCTTCCAAAAAATATTAAGTACATGCCATCCAAGGTATGCTAAATGTTAACAGTGGCAGGATGTAATGGGGAAAAGCGACTTGTCAGCAATTTCTTTGCTAAAAATTGGTTACAGAGCCAGCTCAGTCACTCCTTATCTTCAACTGAACAAAACAAATGAAGCTATAAATTTATTCAAAGAGGCAACTTCATTTCTCTTCCTTCTGCAGGAAAAGTTCAAGTTTCATTCTATTTATAGCACAGCAGAAACACCGCAAATTTGTAGGTCTGCCTTGTCACTTGGGTTTTTGGATAGATGTGCTGAGGCTGGTGCTCAGATGTTAAAAGCCTCTGTTCTCAATAAACAAATCTACTATATGTTAGGTCTCTACAGTGACAGACAGAAAGAAGAGAAAATCAATGCTCTGGTGCTTTTAGCCTGAGATATATCAGTGTGACAGCATTTTAAGACCTTGCTTTGTTCATCTGTTCTGAACAAGGTGGCAGAGTTAGAAAATACTACATGCCACTGTCTCTGAAAGAATTTCCAAAAGAAATACATTCTTCAGTAAATTCAATTTCTTCATTTTACTGGTGCAATGTCTAGCACAACTTGAAAACTAATAGATGTTAAATGCAATCATCTGTTTTCAGCATTATCCATTATACCCAAAATAAGTAAATGAACGTACATACATATCCATTCTCTTGGAGATTATTACTTGAATAAATCCACAAATTGTATTTTGTGATTTATCAGTTATTTGTATATTTTTTCCCAAGCGTTTCCACTAGTAATTAGTAAAATCTGTGTTTTTGGTTATAATATCATAATATTTGACAGATTATGTAACTTGTGATACTGCTGTGCTAGTTAGGGAGATCATTCACCCTGCCACAGGATAGTCTTATTTTAGTGTATTAGCAGCACTTGGGACATGGGTGCTCCCTGCCTCCCACTTTAGCAGTTGTTCCATTTTGTCAAGTTACAAATCCCCTAAAAGATCTTAGATACATGTGGTCTCCAGGAGAGATAAGACATGAGATGCTGGGGAGACAGGGATGAGAGAGTTAATGGTGAGGCTGAATTGCACAGGGGGACTAAGAGTGGAGAAGGGAGCTATCATGTGGGGCAGACCTTGGTGAGGTTGCCCAATATGGAAAGTTGCCAGCCATACAGATGCACCCATCAACCTGAGACCTGTATAAAGATGCCTGACAGACATTCCCCACTCCAAAATTGAGGCGGGGGGGGTGGGGAATAAAATGTGCTTCCAATTGGTTTCCCCGAGGATATAGAGCTAATTTTTTGAACAGAAGTGGGACTTACAACGCAGACAATAATCTTGCAAGAATTATTGAAAAGTAGCTGTATAAGTTTCACTTTATATTCACGTTGGTAATAGCCACTTAGTTTGGGAATTGTATTTCATTTATTTTCTTTTTTAAAAACAAGATTTTGCATAGTCCAATGAAATTCTTTGACACCACCCCACTTGGAAGGATCATTAACCGTTTTTCCAAGGACATGGATGAAATTGATGTGAGGCTACCGTTTCAAGCCGAGAATTTTCTACAACAGGTGTTGGTCGTGCTGTTCACGATAGCAACCTTGGCAGCAGTGTTTCCATACCTTCTCATCGCAGTTGTTATCATGGCTATAGTTTTTGTTATCATTTTCAAGTAAGTTCTATGTTTGCTAAATATTTTTAATGCATTCAATAATGGAGCATTAAAAGCATTGGGCTATTGATTTGCAACCTTGGCATAAATTCAATTCCTTAAGATTTGGAGTTTTTACTAACATATTGAAGATTGAATTCAGTTCCATGTTAGAACTCCCAATATACCATCACTGTGGGAAGCTGTATACTAAGATCACAAAATCATAAAGTATACCCCATTGAGAACAACTTTTTCAAAAAGTTGTAGGGAGTAAATTTGAAATTCATGATATCTTTGGGGAGATGTAAGTATCGCAAGATATGATTAAATACTGCAGAGATGAAAATAAAAGGTGCAAATTGTGGGATTGCACATATGAGAGGAAAGAGGAATATTTTAAGTTCAAACTTGGAAAATCTACTCTGCTAAGTACCTGAAATTTAAAATATTGACTCATCTTTTCTCTTTTCAGAAATAAGTAGTCTTGCTTGTTGCATATTTCTGGGTTTTTATATCACTATTGTATCACCTTTTATATTATTATCTGCTGAATATATTTGAGTAGCTCCATTTAATTCTTAATTTTTTGGTCTCACAGAAGTTCTGGAGAAACAGTATTTAATTGCACACATTTTTTATCAGAGAAAACTGCATATGATGTTTTTTTCTTCTATAAGTTCATTATGAAGATTATGCAAAAAGGTATTACCATTGGCTTGGTAGTAATATGTTCATAACTGAGTCGTAAGAACTCCAAAGGCTTGAGTATGTGATCGAGGTTGGTATTATAATGTAATATTCAGGGGGTACTGCATTGTCAACAGTGCGTTCTTTCAGAGGAAGCATTTAAACTAAGTATCTTGTGCCCATTGAGGAGGACACAGATAATTCCATAACATGCTTCATGCAAACCACATTGGAGTCCACATGGTGTCTTGGTCAGCAGTACTAAAACCAAATCATCCAGTTGTTATATCATCAATCTGATCTGAGCTAATAGAAACATACAGCAGTCTGACTTGTCTAGATTCTGAATGTTGGGGCTTGGATAGACAGATGCCAAAAGGAAACTCTTCAGTGAACTCATTGCTGCTCAGTTCTCTCACACAATTCCTTGACAAGCTGAATGATTATCCAGTTAAAAGGGAATGGAAGTAGTTGTACAAATATATCTAAAGGCAATACTACATCAATCCCACTAAATTGCATCAACACAAGCCTTTAGGAGGTGCTATCCAGTACAATAGACAAGGCAGTAAATGAAGCACTGTCTCCTTATTCAGACATGTAATCCTGGAAACGCAAAATTTTACAAAACTTTTACAAATATATTAAGGACAAAAGGGTAACTAGGGACAGAATAGGGCCCCTCAAAGATCAGCAAGGTGGGCTTTGTGTGGAGGCACAGAAAATGGGGGAGATACTAAATGAATATTTTGCATCAGTATTTACTGTGGAAAAGGACATGGAAGATATAGACTGTAGGAAAATAGATGGTGACATATTGCAAACTGTCCAGATTACAGAGGAGGAAGTGCTGGATGCCTTGAAACTGTTAAAGGTGGATAAATCCCCAGGACCAAATCAGGTGTACCCGAAAACGCTGTGGGAAGCTAGAGAAGTGATTGCTGGGCCTCTTGCTGAGATATTTATATCATCGATAGTCACAGGTGAGGTACTGGAAGACTGGAGGTTGGCAAACGTGGTGCCACTGTTTAAGAAGGGTGGTAAAGACAAGCCAGAGAACTACAGACCGGTGAGCCTGACCTCGGTGGTGGGCAAGTTGCTGGAGGCAATCCTGAGGGACAGGATGTACCTGTATTTGGAAAGGCAAGGACTGATTCGGGATAGTCAACATGGCTTTGTGCATGGGAAATCCTGTCTCACAAACTTGATTGAGGTTTTTGAAGAAGTAACGAAGATTGATGAGGGCAGAGCAGTAGATGTGATCTATATGGACTTCAGTAAGGCATTCGACAAGGTTCCCCATGGGAGACTGATTAGCAAGGTTAGATCTCATGGAATACAGGGAGAACTAGCCTTTTGGATACAGAACTAGCTCAAAGGTAGAAGACAGAGGTTAGTGGTGGAGGTTTGTTTTTCAGACTGGAGGCCTGTGACCAGTGGAATGCCACAAGGAACAGTGCTGGGCCCTCTACTTTTGTCATTTACATAAATGATTTGGATCTGAGCATAAGAGGTACAGTTAGTAAGTTTGCAGGTGACACCAAAATTGGAGGCGTAGTGGACAGCGGAGAGTGCTACCTCAGATTACAACAGGATCCGGACCAGATGGGCCAATGGGCTGAGAAGTGGCAGATGGAGTTTAATTCAGATAAGTGCGAGGTGCTGCATTTTGGGAAAGCAAATCTTAGCAGGACTTATACACTTAATGGTAAGATCCTAGGGAGTGTTGCTGAACAAAGAGACCTTGGAGTGCAGGTTCATAGTTCCTTGGAAGTGGAGTCAGGATAGTGAAGAAGGTGTTTGGTATGCTTTCCTTTATTGGTCAGAGTATTGAGTACAGGAGTGGGGAGGTCATGTTGCGGCTGTACAGGACATTGGTTAGGCCACTGTTGGAATATTGCGTGCAATTCTGGTCTCCTTCCTATCAGAAAGTTGTTGTGAAACTTGAAAGGGTTTAGAAAAGATTTAAGAGAATGTTGCCAGGGTTGGAGGATCTGAGCTACAGGGAGAGGCTGAACAGGCTGGGGTTGTTTTCCCTGAGGCATCGGAGGCTGAGGGGTGAACTTTCAGGGGTTTACAAAATTATGAGGGGCATGGATAGGATAAATAGACAAAGTCTTTTCCCTGGGGAGGGGGAGTCCAGAACTAGAGGCATAGGTTTAGGGTGAGAGGGGAAAGATATAACAGAGACCTAAGGGGCAACCTTTTCACACAGAGGGTGGGACGTGTATGGAATGAGCTGCCAGAGGATGTGGTGGAGGCTGGTACAATTGCAACATTTAAGAGGCATTTGGATGGGTATATGAATAGGAAGGGTTTGGAGAGATATGGACCGGATGCTGGCAGGTGGGAGTAGATTGGGTTGGGATATCTGGTCAGCATGGACGGGTAGGACTGAAGGGTCTGTTTCCATGCTGTACATCTCAATGACTCTATGACTCTAAATATAAAAAGCATGTGAAAAGTACGATTAAGAAAATAACCCTCAATACACATAACGTCTATGGTGAGTGATAGTTATTTGTTTAAATGATAGACCAATTAGTTCCAAGCCACATTTAAAATAAGCTCTCAATAACCTTGACACATTTCCATCTTAGGGACACTACTGGGTATTCTGTATGAATTTAAATAAAGTTTGACAATTCAAATGACAGCAATGCAAAAAATGATTCGATGATATTCTGCACGTAATATGGCCCAAAGTATACCTCTCAGCAAATCATATGAAACAGGTCAAATGTGTGTTAGTCATTCATCAAATATCTACTCACCTAATCAGTGCCAACACTTAACTCCACTCGCCCCACTGCATTCCCTATAGGATTTCAAGGAAGTATCTACTGTATTTTAGAGATAAGTCTTTTAATTAAATCTAAAATTGGAACAATTTAATCTAAGAGGAAGAGTTTCAGGTTGAGAAGCCTTTTGGTATAAAGGCTCTAATTACTATCTAAATTAAAGGAAAAAGGTAAGGTACAGCCGAATCAACAATGTTAGGATTATTGGTGATTTAGCTGTTAATAGAACAGTACTTCATCACTATGTACTTGGCCCCTCAACTTAACATTTCTGTAATTCTAAAAAATCCACAGCCCTCACCTTAACTTTTAACACTAGGACTTAGAGACATGAAAACATTGAAATTCCTTTGTGGGATATTTATAGTCTACTGACTAATGTATTTACATCAAATTTCTTCAAATGCTGTTTGTGTCATTTAATTCATTTAAAACAAATCAATTTGCTAAACTCAGCAGTGCTGGTATCCAAGAAGCTGCAACATGAGGCTATTTTGTAATGGTATTAACTTTTAAACTCTAATTGGTCAGGTGGGACTTCACATTTTTGAGTGTGTTTTTAAGGTGTTCACAAAAGAAAATAACATGTCACTGGATAATATGATCAGATGCAAAGGTGATAGTTTACAACAAACAGTTGAGTGTGGAATTCTTTAATTATCTCCCAAATTGTAGGTCTTTGTAAAAAGTGTTTTTCATTTTTTTTGAAAGTACACACATAAGACGCGAAAGGTATGAAAACTGAAAATATGATTTTTGACTTAATTTCAAAGTAAGCTGAAGATGAAATCATAGAAACTGACAACACAGAAGCTATTTTAGAATGCTGGGTCTTTGAAAGAGCAGTTGCCGTGTAATTCCACATCCCTGTTTTTTGTTCATTATCCTGCACATGACTCAACTTGACTATCAAAATCACTATTAAGATGATTTATGGAATCACTGACACTATTTTTTCAGGTATATTATTTCAGATACCAACTATTCGGTGATAACATTACTCCTTTCTACCTTTAACCAATATATTTTAATCTGTGATTTCTAGTTATTGATCTACTCGGGAGGGAATATTTTCTTTACCAACTTTATCTAAACTTCTCAACATTTTGAAACCTTTATTATGCTATCTTTCAGCATTATTTATCCAATGACAACCATCCCAACTTTTTAAACTTTAATGGGAACTGTAATAACATCCTAGTAAATCTCCTTTGCTACTTTTTTAAAAAGCATTTATGACTTTGCTGAAGCCACAATACTCCAACAGAGGCCTTATCTGCAAATTTGTAAAGATGCAGCATGGTCTCTTTGCTTTCACATTCCACTGATACATTTGTAACTCCAGTAACCCACATGGCTTTTATAGCAACTTTATCAACTTGCCTTGTAACATATAAATTTTGTACACGTGGCTACCAAAGTCTCTCTACTTTTCCAACCTTTTAGAATTGTGACACTTACAGTATAGTCTCTTTTCATTGAAGTGCGACCAAAGTGCATCACTTGGTATTTCCCTGCACTGAGCTTTGTTTCCCATTCTGCCATCCATTTCATCATCTTTTGTCCATGAGCTATCATCATCACTCGTACTTTTGAAGTTTTTAAAATCTAATTGCAAAATGTTAGATGGGAGAATTTAGTAAACAACTTGTTCAAGTTGTGCCAGGCTTGAGCTCGCTCCACAGTTCTGAGAAATCCTGAGAATGAACATGCCGAATCAAATAAATGATAGTTACATTCAGAAATTTAGGATGGGTATCAGAGTCTGTGTCATTGTATGCCAGGAGAAAGTGAGGTCTGCAGATGCTGGAGATCAGAGCTGAAAATGTGTTGCTGGAAAAGCGCAGCAGGTCAGGCAGCATCCAAGGAGCAGGAGAATAGACGTTTTGGGCATAAGCCTTCCTGAAGAAGGGTTTATGCCCGAAACGTCGAATCTCCTATTCCTTGGATGCTGCCTGACTTGCTGCACTTTTCCAGCAACACATTTTCAGCTCATTGTATGCCAGTCAAACTATGAACAAATTGAACAACTTTATGTTAATTTGGGGTTGCACAGTTTTAAGTTCTATGTGCAGCCTATTGAAGAAAATATAATGATTGAAGAGGTAAGATTACTTCAGTACCTGCATACATGACAATGCATATTGATTAAAGGTATCAAGGCAAAGTGTTTTTAATCTTTAGTTATGTTATTGGCTGATTCACTACACTTGGTTCTGAGGAGAGAAGAATATTCTTAATCCTGATTGCCTGTGGATGAGTATATGGTATGATATTAGATGCATTCATTCACAGGAGAGTCAATGTCCATCAGGGTAAGCTCTTCACATTTTTAAACATCTATTATTGTAATCTTTGAAGCCATACTTTGAAGTTTTCATCACTAGAATTGTTCCTACCAATTTTTAGCATCTGTTTCCATTGACAGAAGCCTCAGAACAGATCAATCAATCCTTTTGGCCCTGAGTGTGGGAATTAATGAAGGAAGGGAAAATTATTTAAAGTCAGGTAGAGAATCCAAAAAAAACCCTAAATGCTTTTTCTATGCAGACTTTTTCAAAAAGGCATCAGAGAACTGAAGAGAATAGAAAATATTAGCAGATCCCCTTGGTTCTCTCATATTACCGCAAGTATTCAAGGAATAAGCACAATTCATGCCTACAATAAAACAGATGATTTTATTGAACGGTAAGTGAAGCTCTTTATATCTTTGGTATTATGCATATCACAATGATCAATTTTCTACAGTTATCATACTGTTTTCAATCTTAAACTGTTGTCAAAAATAGTGTTCTTTATTATTTTACAGATTTAAAGACTTAAGTGATATAAATTCTAGCCATTTTTTACTATTTAATTGTTCGATGCGATGGCTTGCTGTGAGAATTGATATACTCACAGCTCTCATGACTTTGACTGTGGCTCTCTTTGTTATCCTGAGTCCTGACTCAATTCCTGCATCAAATAAGGGACTTGCTTTGTCATATGCTATTCAGGTGAGGAAACTTTGATTTATTCTTCTAGTTTCCACCTTTTGATTATTCTAATTGATCTTCAGAAGTACCATAAAATTGCTTCTGAAATAACACACTCAATAGAATTCAGAAAAAAAATAAACTTCAATATATTTGAGATTTTCCTATTCAGTGAAAAGGATATTTCAGACACCAGAAAAGACTGGAATGAAAGGCACGATTTCAACAACATAACAAGAATTTAAAAGTTCCAGACTAAACTATGAATAATGTTCTGGGAGAAGTAATATGTATAGCATTTGAACTTTATTCATAAAGAGGGGATGAAAGGACGCAGCCTTTTCTTTAAAATATATTTTTATTTAAAAAAAGGAAGAATATCACAGCAAATACAAAGCCAAACAATTCAAACTAATATTAAAAATCAAACCTGCTAGTTACATAAATATCAACAAATAACTAAGCTAAAAAAGAAAAGTCTTAACAATAATAATAATTATAATAAGCTCAGCAAAACAAAGCAATTGCCCTCAATCATTGGGCACACAAGTTTATACATATTCATACGTTCGGAGTGCCTCCCCTCTGGATACCACATTCATTACATAGAATTGCTATGGCTATATAAAGGCTCTTATTAATATGGTAGACAAATCTGTACCTAGGTAGTCCAAACAGAGCCGCCATGACTTATAGAACTTCTCAGTTTTGTGGTGCACCATACTCGTAAGACAGTCCAAAGGGATGTGCTCCATAACTAGCTTACGCCAGCCCGCCAGCCCTGGGGGATTTTCTGACATCCACCCAAATAGGATGTTCTTCCTGCCACAAGAAGTGATGATACTGAAAACCTTTTTTTTTGTGTGCATCCAATGGAAGAAAATTAAAAAAGCCAAGAACAAGAGACATCGTGTCCATCTCCCCATCTGTCCCCAAGGCCTTCCCCATTTCGCCTCCCACAGCGCTCCAGTATGCCCACAGTCTGTGGCAGGACCGAGACAACGAGTAAGTGTGCTCATGCTCACTTTACATTTAGGACACATTGGAGATGCTCCCGCTTTAAATTTAGCGAGGCGATCTGGAGCCAGATGGATCCAGTGGAGAATCTTCAATTGCAAGGCATTGGGTCCTGTTGCAAATCGAGATCTTTCCTGCATTTTCCCAGATATCCTCCCATACCTTATAGAGCCATTCAGTCTTGTCCGAGGGACCCTCTCCCAATGGATGATAAACATTGCTAACAGATAATGTATCCTCAGCATTCAACACTCTCTTCTCCAGGTCAGATCTATAAGGATCAGTTAGAAGTGTGGTCTCTTCTTGCGTGAAGTTTCTAATTTGAAAGAAACAAAAGAGGTCTCTACTGTGCAATTCATATTTCCAAGCCAACTGGTCAAAGGACATCAGTATATCCCACTTGAATAAATCAACCAGGCAAGACACACCCATAGTTTAAATCCAGATTCCATCATCCCTGGCTGAAAGCCTGGCATACCAACTTTGGGTGTCAAAAATGATGTTATAGCAATATTGCCCTCACCCTGTCGTATTGCGCTCCACGCCTCGACGGTATTGATGACTATTGGACTGTGGCAATATTCCTTAACTGTTCTCAATTTGTCTAAGAACAGCAGGCTAATATGGAGGCATCTTGCCTGAGATGCTTCAGTGTCCAACCAAAGTGAGTGAGGTCCCCTCCAGCCCAATCATTAACGTAAGATAGCAACGAGCTTAATTGTTAGTTTTTGTTATCTGGCAGGCCCACTGCTCCCAGTCTGTAAGGTAACTGCAATTTAGTCAATTTAGTTAGGGGCCGCTTGCGATAAAAGAACTAAACCAGCTGCTCAGTCTTCTAAATATTTGCTCAGTAAAAAGCAGAGGACGCGTTTGCATAGGATTCAACAGGCAGGGCAGAATATTCATTTTAATGAGGGCTATCCGACCTAACCAAGAGATCGGAAGCGCCTCCCACCTCTGAAGTTCCTGCTTGAGTCTATCGAATAAATTGGCAAAATTGGCTTTAAATAGCTGATCAAAAATGGGAGTAAAAAATATGCCTAAGTAGAGAAAGCCCTCCTGCGACCATTTAAAAAGGAAGTGAGATCCGCCCTCAGGATCAGGCACTCTCAGGGATCACCCATGGGCATGGCCTTTGACTTTGCAAAATTGATCTTATAAACCGAGAAGCCACCAAATACACTGATGCATTGTATCAGGTGTGGCACTGACACTGTTGGGTTTGATAAGAAGACAAGAAAGTCATCCGCATACAATGCGATCTTATGTGATTTTGTCCCCATTTCTGGAGCGGCTATATTGGGATCCCTGCGTATTGCCTCCGCCAGTGCTTCAATCACCATTGTGAAAAGCAATAGTGACAAGGGACAGCCCTGTCAACTGGCCCAACAAATATTAAAATTGCTTGACCATACACCATTGGTGGGGACCGTGGCAAGAGGATCACTATACAAAACCTCCACCCACCTGATGAAGGTCCCTCCCAGGCCAAATCGCTTCAGAGTATGAAAAAGATATGGTCACCCAACCCTGTCAAATGCCTTTTCTGCATCTAAGGAGAGCACCAATCCCTGTACTTATTGTTGTTGACATACTTGGATCATGTTAAGTAATCTTCTGACATTATCCGTCGATCTGCAATCTTTTATGAATCCTGTCTGATCCTCCGTAATGTTGGAGAGCAGTACAGTTTCTAGCCTTAATGTCAGAGTCTTGGATAGGAAGTCAACATTCAGGAGTGAAATGGGTGTATCGGAAGCACAGTCTACTGGGGCCTTCCCTTTCGTAAGAATGGGAGAGATATTCGCCTCTCTTAGAGATGGTGGGAAGAGGCCACGACTATGTGAGTCATTAAACATACCAAGCATTGGCCTTGACAATATACTGATAAATTCTTTACAGAACTCACTGGGGAGCTTGTCAGGAGCCGGCGCCTTCCCATTCTGGAGCTGCCTCACAGCTTCCTGCACTTCTTGCTCTGACAATGGGGCATTGAGGGGAGACTCTTGTTCAGGGATCACCCTTGGAAGGTCCAAATTCTTAAAAAAAGACTCCATCATAACCCAACCTCTCTCACATTACCAATTTCAGATTGGTATAATTCAGAGTAAAATTTCTGGAATGCTGCATTCATTCTTTTAGAATCTTAGGTTAAATTTCCAGTGTCCTCACTGATCGAGGTGATGGCCTGGGGGAACACTCTTTTTCCCAGCAAGATAAGGTAGGTACTTGCCCGGCTTATCCCCATGCTCAAACAGCCTTTGACTTGCAAATGTAAGCTCCCCCTTGGCTGTCCGTGTGAGCATGGAGTTCAGCGTAAACCAAAGCGCCGTGATCCTCTGCAGTTTAACCAGCGAGGGCCTGTAAAAATATGCCTTTTCAGCTACTTTCAGAGGCGCCTTGAGTAAGTGTTGCTGCTCACCGTCTGTCGCTTCTTACTGGCTGAATAGGAAATAACCAACCCCCTAGCATAAGCTTTCGCTGTTTCCCAAAGGATGGATGGGCTACTAGCCGAGCCTGAATTAGTATCTAAAAAAGCCCTGAACTCAGTAGAAATGAATTCAATAAACTTGATATCCTTAAGGATGAAGGGGTCCAGTCACCGGTGCCTTGAGCCTACCACTGTATCCTTACTCTTAACCATTAAATACACTGGGGCGTGATCGGAAATACTGATATTGCCAATTGTACATGACACCACCAAACCCAGATGTCAGGGGTCAGAAAAAGATCATTCCTGGAATAGCATTTATGTGGGTTTGAAAATAACGTGAAGTCCCTGCCAGTAGGGTGAAGATACTTCCAAACATCTACCAACCCCAATTCAGTACACAAATCCCTTAATTGTTTAGATCGCAAAGAAGATATCAGCGGGCCTTTGGACAATCTGTCTACCGTAGGGTCTGTGAGACAACTGAAATCCCCTCCTATGATGATATGTTGAGATGCAAGGTTAATCAGTCTAGAAAGTGCACCTGTCAAGAATTTAAGTGGCTGGGCTAGGCAACAGTGAACATTTAAAATCCCGTATTCTTCCCAATGTATCAAAGCTTTAAGGATTACAAATCTCCCATGTGTGTCTTTAATGCACTCTAACAACTTATATCGGAGATTCTTTCTAACTAAAATGGCTGCCCCTCTACTCCTTGTGTTGAAAGATGAAAAATAAACCTGGTCATACCCATTCTGTTGCAGCTTCAAATGCTCTGCATCATTCAAGTGTGTTTCTTGTAATAAGGCAACATCCAGCCTTTCCCTTTTAAGGCTGGAAAGTACCTTCTTCCTCTTGACCGATGAATGACTCCAGGTGCTCCTATTAAACACATCCTGAGCCATATCCTTCTATCGCAGCATTTACACTCCAGAGACGAAGAACTCAAGCTACAAATCACTGAGCTGTCATGCAAAAGAATCCACAAAATCCAAAAACTACACAGACTAAAATAACTGCAGCCAACAAATCTGCAAAACGTACAAAAACGTGCAAAAAAGAGAAAAATTTAAAAAAACACCAAAGGCACTGATTAGAGGAATTTATCCCCCCATTCAATGGGGGTGCATACACACCCTACAACCCTACTAACCATCCCAACCACCATCTCAACTCCTACCAGCTAGGGTCGCACCACACACACCGACCACCCGGTAGAGAAAAAAACATCCAAAAGCAAGGTTAGTGCAATGAACAAGTAAATTAAAAATGAAGATGTCACCCATCCCTTAACATACTTAGAGATTAAAGATAAATATTCTATCCATCCCGGACATCATTTCATGCAATTATTACCAGAAAGAAGACTCCACCAAGTCCTTTACAAAGAAGAGCAAACCCCAACAGCTTTGTCCTCTACACCTATTCAGCCATTCAACTTAAGTCAATGTGTCCATAAAATTCTTTGCTTTTTCTGGCAAGTCAATAGACAATAGACAATAGACAATAGGTGCAGGAGTAGGCCATTCAGCCCTTCGAGCCTGCACCGCGATTCAATATGATCATGGCTGATCATTCCTAATCAGTATCCTCTTCCTGCCTTATCTCCATAACCCTTGATTCCACTATCTTTGAGAGCTCTATCCAACTCTTTCTTAAATGAATCCGGAGACTGGGCCTCCACTGCCCTCTGGGGCAGACCATTCCACACAGCCACCACTCTCTGGTCGAACAAATCGAACAAATGTATGGATCCATTATGATTGATCTGAAGCACCTCTGGATATCTTAAAGAATACGGGAGCCCAAGCTCTCTCAATCTCCTCTTAACACTATCGTAGGACTTCCTTTTGCAGACCACTGCCGCTGAGATGGTCGTGAAAAAAACATGATCCTGGAGCTGCCACATGCCAATGCCCTTGAATCCCTCCCCTGGGCTTATAAGGATGGAGCCTTACCAGGACAGGGCATGGGTGCTGATCCACACCTGGATTTCATGCATGACCCAGTGGGCTCTTTCAATTGTTACCCTTCCCTTCTCAACTTCCAAGGAACTCCAGGAACCACTTCTCAAAGAACTCCACCGGCCACTCACCTTCCATCCCTTCCGGTATGCCAGCAACATAGTTGTTTCTTTCTTCTTTCATAGTTCTTTCTACTGCCCCTGTTTTCGAGATCAGCTACCAGATGCAACAGACCCCAGAGCTGTGTTTCCAGGGCTTCAATCCGGCTCTTGGAGGAGTCAATCCCTGCATCTCCCCCCGTTCCCCCCCCCGCAGCTTGGCACTCGAGCTCATTGGTCCTTTTCCCAGGTCTTGCAGCATAGCAGATACAGGAGCCAGCTTCTCCTCGATCTGCCTTCCCAGGACCTCACAAGATTTGGCCAGCTCCCCAACCAGGGTCTGGTGAGGAAACAAGTTCACTGCTTCAGAGGGCAGGGCTATGGCCTCAGCCCTGGGAAAGCTTCCTCCTTTCTTCAGCATTCTTCAGCTGCAAGGACAAAGGTATGTAGATATTTTTCAGATTTCTAGCTCCTTTACTGTGTTTTCACTCACAGTAAAGTGTTTGGGATGTGTCCTGTCTCTGTCGGGTCAGTGTTGCAGCATGGAGCCCAGCAAACGTGATCCTTACAGGACGCCGCTATCTTGGATCACTCCCCCCCCCCTTAACTTTTTAAATTTATAATTGACACATTGCAACCAAATGAGAAAAAAAGACAAAATAGAAAGAGCAAAAAAGTTGAGTTTCCTTTCAGATAAAATAATCTTGTGATGCTAGGGTTCTTCAAAGGAGCAAAATTATCTCATTTCATCAATAAAATCATTTTTGCATTTTATATTCTAACTTCTTGAATGAATATAATTGGAACTTGACAATGGACCAAATATTGTTTTCAGAAAAAGGGCACTCACTGCTGATCTTCAAAACAGAGGTTTAAACTGTGGATTTTGCAGCCTTCTTTCCCTGCATTATAAAAATGCTTCTGAAGTATTTTATCAACTGTAAAGTGTTCCTGATGGATAGTCACCATTGTAGTATAGGGAACATCCTGAGTTCATGAGAAATACAATATAGATCCAAGGTGTCCCGTCCTTCCTTTATCTAATATATTACTCATTTGATTTTATTAGAACAAACAATGTACTTCTGAAAATACATTATGCACTATGTTGCTCACATCATCTTGCAGTTAGAAAATATTGTAAACAATATCTAAAATTCTAAGTATGCAAGTTAGCTCCCTGAGCTGGAAGGTTAGTTTTCGGATGTTTCGTCACCAAACTAGGTAACATCATTAGTGAGGGTTTCCGGTGAAGCGCTGGTGGTATGTCCTGCCTCTCTATAGGTCTTGGTTTCTTAAGGTGGGTGATGTAATTTCCTGTTTGTAATTTACATAACAAGATTGTGAAAGTTAGCATTAAGAAAACAATTCTTCCTATGTCAGGTTTCCAGAAAAAGAGCAAAACAGAAAAATAGCAAAGTAGGAGCCTCACTGCAGTTTTCTCACTTAGATACAATATGCTCCTGTGTGTGTAACTTTGTAAAATCAATGTGAGCTTAATATTAAAGTTTCCCTGATCATTTAGAACAAAAAGAAGTGTCTTTACAAATGTGGACATGAGCAGGATGAGTATTCTATCATATATGCGCGAAATTTAATTAATCATACTATTTGATTCAAACACCACATTATTTATAATATGTTAACTGGATCATCACCAATGAAAACGCCTCATTTTAAATAGTTGTCCCATGTCTTGTATAATAATGATGATACATTGTTCAATTAGATTGACACATGTCTGACATTTTTATCTATGAAAAGATTTAAGTTTGAGAGATTCCTATTTGTGTAAATTAATTACTAAAACAATTAGGAAGGATAACAAAATATCCCCATAAAACTGCAAAACCAGTCTTCAGAAGAAACGTCATCATTACTTGAAGTGTTAAATATAGCAATCTTGAATGTTTTGGGTGTTGGCGCTGATTACATCAGGAGGTGGGAAATGAGAGGTGCAAATGCAGCCAACATCTATGGTGGGTTTGCCAATGCTTTGCAGAAGAGAGTAGACATCACCCAGGAGATCATCAGCTTTCCAAGCACAAAAGTGAGCAAACAACCAATGGAAAGTAATGTTTAAAATCCAGCACAAGGAACCCCAGCTCCTCAAACATTTTGAACGTGAAAAAAACTTTAACTTTTGCTAGGTTTGATCCTGATGATGGATAATAACATTCCCCACACAAGTTCAGGTTCAGTGATATCTGTTCTTCTCAGCCTCTACAGCTGATACACAAGCTCCTCGGGAAGCTTACTGGGATTCAATTAGATGTGAAGTGGCTTCTCATTTCCCCTTCCTTGAAAATTGTGTTTCTGAGATGAAGATATCCAGGGATATTTTCAAATCATTTTCTGAGCCATTTCTTATCCCAGCATCAATTGGCCAACAATTGAGATTAGTGATTTTTTTTCAGAGCTGAGAAAATTAGAAATGTAGCAAGTTTTAAATAAGGAAAGGGGAGAAATGGAAAGAGAACAAAAGGGAAGACCTATGGTGAGAGAAGTGTATTGGCACAGGGTTTAGGAATGGCAGTATGACAAGTACAGCACCAAAAGATGTATCTAGAGAACATGGAATAGCAGAATAATGAACAGCAAAACAAGAGAACAACAAGAATAAAAACAAAACCTGTGAATTGAAAAGAAACAAAATTGGGCTGGAGATTATGTCCTTACATTGTTGAACAGTATTGGATCTGAAAAGTTAGGAGGTGCCTAATCAAACGATGAGATGCTCTTCTTCAATTATTCTGCATTAGCTAGCAATTATTATCACAAGACATATTCAGAAATGCACAGAACTGAACTTAAAATATTCATTGTTTATAGCTGACAGGATTACTCCAAATCTGCATAAGAATGGGAATTGAAACAGAAGCCAGATTCATATCAGTAGAACGAATAATGGAATATATACAGGTGAGCACATAAAGAGACAAACATTTTAAAACCCAATTCACCAGAGTACATCTGTCTCACTGTTTCTTAAAATTACATATTTCTGTCAGCTTTGTGTTTCAGAAGCCCCATTGCATGTTAAAAATGTGACAGTTTCCAAGGAATGGCCTAATCAAGGTGCAATCATGTTTAAGAACTATCAGATGAAATACAGAGAAAACACTCCAATAGTTTTAAAAGGGCTGCATTTAAATATAGAAGCTCAGGAGAAAATTGGAATCGTTGGAAGAACAGGATCAGGTAAGAGATAAAGAGAAAACTGTTCTGGATAATGACAGTAGAATATATTGAAAATGACAGTAAAATAAATACCTTATTAATCAGAATTTAAAACAAAAGGATGTTATTTATGAAACAGTAGTGTACGTTATATTGCAGCGATAGTTTCCCACATGTTTACCAACACTTTCTCTTGCTTTTAAAAACAAAGTGTTGGAGAAACACAGTAGGTCTGATAGTATCTGTACAGAGAAAACAAAGTTACGGTTCGAGTCCAATGATTCTTCATCAGAACCGACTCAAACCATTATAGTACACTAAGCACAAAATACTATGACACTGTTTTTTCTTTAAAGATGCTGCCAGACCTGTTGTTTCTCCTGCACTCTCTGTTTTTGTTTCAGATTTCTGGCATTCATACTTCTTCCTGTTAATCTTTCATTGCTTCGATGACTCATTTTAATTCTGGGACTAGTTCTAGCACTGCTTCACTTCTTGCTCATCTAAAAATATTCTGATGCAGAAGACAGTTTTAGCATCATTCATTTTTCACCATGTGAATGATATCAATTATCTTTTCTTTCCCAATACACTTGCAGTTTTGCTCTCATTCACCTCTATATCTGAATCTTTATTTGCTTTACAGTGTTATTGACTCTGCATTTTCTCTAAATACAATAATAGTTCCCTTCCTATTCTATAGCTTGATACAAACAGATTTACACTTAGCAATATCCCTTCTATCATCCCGACATTTTAGCATTGTAATAGAATGTAACACTTCTACCCAGCATCCCTTCTCCCCCTAGTTGATTCTGTCTGCATGTTTTGAGAACAGAAGCACATAGCTTCCAGCATTAGCTTTAGCCATGTCCCTGGTTTATCAAAACTCAGATTCTTACAAATCCAAAACATATTTTTTAAAAAGAAGAAAACCACACTGGAAATGGTTACAAATTTATAAAGAACTAAAATGACTTGTCAATTTGGTGGAGTGGCCTAAGCTAATAGGACAGAAAAAAAAACTTAAGATTATAAATATATTCTGGATCAATACAATTAACATCACTATCAGAGTAGATAACAAAGGTTATCACAACGGTGTGACCAAGATATAAGTAGAAGTCCATGACAAATATTCGCAACAAACTACATAGCTCTATACATTATTATGACACCAGCAATAACTTGGGTTGGATTAAAACTGCAGAAACAAGAATAGCAGACAGCAACACTGAACTGTCTCAGGCTTGAACCTATAACGGCAAATCATTCATTTAAGTTAAATATGGGTCTGGTATTGGGTAGTGGTGGTGTTGGGGCTTGGTTGTGGCAGATGAGAGGGGTTCGGAGGTGAAAGGTTTTCAGTTTAAAATTATAATCTAAAACAAGCATCAAAGCTTTTTTGGTTAACTGGGATAACAAAAGGAAGTAACCCCTTCCTTAGCATCAATCTGAGTATTTAAGACATCCACTACATCCCTGATAAAGATTTGAAAGGACAATTTCCTAGTCCTATGCTTCCAGTTGGAAGTAATTTTAGAGAAAACACAGATTAGAAATTAGGCTTTGGTATCATTGCCAGAAGGTGTGTTGCTGGAAAAGCACAGCAGGTCAGGCAGCATCCGAGGAGCAGGAGGGTCGACATTTCCTGCATAAGTGTTTCATTAGGGAAAAAAACCTTGTGGGCTTGTGAAAGATTCTATAATGTGAGTTTTTTTCCTTCCTTTATAATATCACTGAAATCTTGGTTTCAACAACAAAAACTTGTATGAATGTAGCATAGTTCATGGTGCAACATATTACACAGATTTGTTCTCTCATAAAGTTTGAAATGTGGCCATAAAAATGGATTTTGGGCTAATGATTAAATGAGATAAATTTGGTATGTGTACTAAAGGAACAAAGCCAAGACAGACTAAAAGTTTTAGGGAAGGAATTCTAGAGCTTAAGGCTTTGGCAGCTAAAGGCGCTTTTAATCGTTTTACAGAACGATTAAAATTGAGGATACTCAGGAGACCAGAATGAAGTCAGTGCAAATAACTCAGAGGATTGTCAGTTAAAATAAATTCTAGTGATAAGAGGAACAAAGGTTTTGAAAGAAAGGAAAATTAAATCCTTTCACCTTACTGGGAGCCAGTGTTGGACATTTACACAGGGGGAATGGTGTGAGTTATGAGTTAGGACACAGGCAGAAAATTACTGCATGCCCTCAGTTTTACAGAGGATAAACATTGAAGGGAGGCTAAGTGTGCACTGGTTAAAAAAAAAGTGCGGACATAACAGGAATGGCTGAAGTTCATGGTAGAAAGCAATGATGTACTTTTTGATGATTTCACGAAGAAGCAGCATGTCGATAAAAATTAGAAACCTACATTCTTACACTTAACTAACATACAAACCTCTCAAATATTGACAATTTCTTGTTGTAGGAAAGTCTTCACTGAGTGTTGCATTATTCAGACTAGTTGAACCACTCACAGGGACCATCCTGATTGATGATGTTGACATTTGTACTATTGCTTTGGAAGACCTGAGAAGTAAACTTTCAGTGATTCCACAGGACCCAGTTCTATTTGTCGGTACAGTGAGGTAGGAACTCTTCTTAAAACCCCCAATTATTATCAGATGTTGATTACATGGTACAATATTGTTTTATTTTTAATTTACTGTGTGGTTTCTGTTTTGGGATCTTTGCTACATATTGCACTGGTCTCGAATGTGCAGATTTAAAACTGAGTTTTTATACATACCACCTGTAACCAGATGGTGTAGAGGTGATCACTGCAGGATTTTTGTTTATGTTTTGTCCCATAGAAAAGTTTGGGACACTTTCCCATATGGTACATGACTAAACACTTGTTTAATGTGGTGCACATCTGATGGACTGCAGTGGTTCACCCTTCTCAAAAGAATTAGAAATACACAGAAAGTGCTGTCCTAGCCAGTGATGCCTCCATCCTGTGAAAGAATAATAAAAATACAATGCAATTTAAGAACAAAAAAGTAGAAAATAGTTACCATACAATCCTAATTCAGTCAACAAAAATGTTTATTTGTAATAAAGTCAGTATACTGCTACTTTTTAAGTAGACAATTCACATGAAATGAAAACTGACTCGCTGACATCGTGACAGGCCATCAGCTTTTCTTCCTAGAGGAACATTTCAGCATCAAAGCTCTGAGCATCACATTAATGTTTTAATCAACACTTTCACACATTACAACATACCTCTGGAGCAGCTGGGACTTGGACCCAGGCCTCCTGGCCCAGAGATAATCTCAGCAGAAACACAAAATACTTAGTCTAAGTCATTATGTCATTTATTTTCTTCTCCTTTTGTCACAGATCTAGAAGTGTCATAATCTTCATCCACCTTTGTTAATATTAAACTTCACAAATTGGAATGTAATGCCTAATCAGAGAATATTGGATAAATGTGAAAGATTGTAGATTTTATATATCTGATAATGACTTCAGAAAGCTGGATATTGTATCTTATTGGTTGATTCAGTGGGACAGGTTATTAACAGCATTGACCATATCTAATCATACTGTTCTGTGGGTCTGCTTTTCCACAACACTTCTTTAAATCTTGTACCATCTGTTAAAATTTCTGTGGTATTTATTCTCTAATGAACCTTTATGATGGAAGATACTTTGAACTTTCCATTAATACTAAAAAATACAGGGGAGGAATTAAGTGCATCACCATTACTAAAGAAGTAGTATTAGACAAATTAATGGGGCTAAAGGCTGACAAGCCCCTGATCCTGATGGCCTGTATCCTATGATCTTAAAAGAGACAGCCACAGAGCTGGTGGATACATTGATTGTAATTTTCCTGCACCTGTACAAGGTGCTGTGAGATCACATTTGAAATACTGTGAGTAGTACTGGTCCACTTGTTTAAGAAAAGATTATTATTTCATTAGAGGCTGTTCAGAGAAAGTTCACTAGGATGATCCTTGGTACGGAGAAGTAGTCTTATGAAAAATGACTATACAGTTTGTGACTATTCATTGGAGTTTACAAGAATGAGAAGTGATCTCATTGAAACATATTGGATTCTTAAGGGGCTTGACACAGTAAATGCTGAGAGGATGATTCCCCTCTTGGGAGAGCCTAGGACTACAGGGCATAGTCACAGAATGAAGGGGTGCCAATTTAAGACTAAAATGAGAAGGAATTTCTTTCCTCAGAGGGTTGAGAGTCTTTGGAACTCTTTTCCACAGAGAGCTATGGGGATAGATTCCTTCTATACTTAAGGCTGAGATAGATAGCTCTTTTAATCATGGATTTTGGGAAAAGGCAGTAAAGTGGAGATGAGGAATGTTGGATCACCCATAATCCTATTAAAAGGTGGAGCAGGCTTGAGGGGCCAAACAGCCTACTCCTGTTCCTATTTCTTACAGTCTTATGGATCATCATTTTATCTCCCTTACATTATTAGCACCTTACTTTGGTTCAATAGCTATTTGTATAAATATTGAATTGAATTCATTTCCCATTAACAAAATTCTATACTTTACCAAAGGTACAACTTAGATCCTTTTAGGAATTACAAAGATGATGCAATATGGGAAGCTCTTGAGAGGACCTATATGAAGGATATGGTAAGTTAAACACAACTTAAAGACTAAAAAATGATGCTAATTAATATTAATAAATCAGGCAATTATACTTCTATGGTCCTCTGTGAAGTGTCTAATTGCTTTTATAGTTTCAGCAACACTCAACTGTTTTTATAATGTTTAGTGGCTCCATAAGTATTTTTCAAAACATTAGCAAGTGTGGATTTATAGATTATTTCAGCAGAGGTTCCAGATAATACCTTTATCTATGTTACTGTTATGCATAACAGACAGTATCTATTCTTGACAGAAAAAGACATCCGCACTGGATGTGCACACCTCTGCTGTAGGTCACACTCTACATCATTTAATTGAAGACAATATGTGCTGAAAGTGGACAAATGGGGCAGATCCTAATTTGACCTTAATGATGTTATTTTAAATTCATGGCCTAATCACCTGCACTGTTAAAATCACATTGTTGCTGATTGATTCCTAAAAATTGTTAGTGAAGTCTGCAAGCGCTGAGGTGGCAGGTGGGGAAAGCTTTGGTTCTGGATTCAAAAGTTCTGCTTGCATTATTTTCTCCAGATCATGGTTGCTCCAATCCCATTTTGCCCTGTAGTGAGAGAATGGTTCATCAGTGGCAGCACAATGGAAGACAAAATATCCAAAGAGGGAAGCATAAGTGGTGGAGGAGGATTCTCAGGGCTTTCAGGGTACAATTCTTTTACCTCAACCTGAATAAAGAATGTGTTTCCAAAGGAAGTGCTCACTGAGATCTGCCACATACAGCAAACAGACCAGCAGCAGGGCAAGTGTGATGTTGTCAGTGACTGCGAAGATGACACTTGCCATTAATGTCTTTGTATTGGGGTCTTTCCAGGCCGGAGTGGGTGGAATATCTAGTATGATTCCTCACTGCTGTAGACATAAGGCCACTAATGCTTTGTGTGCTAAGAGAGGAGAATATGTTATATTCCATCTTTCCAGAAAAAAAGCAGACTCTATGTGCATATAACTTTACTAGGATAGGGCTTCCCCGTTATGCAAAAAGTTATGACATGCTTAAATTCAGAAATAATTCCACAACAGCCACTGAATGTCCAGAGGTACATGCTGGCCCCATGGCTCTTGTCTCTGATGTGCAACTCAACTAGGGATGGACAGTTTGCATATAAAGGAAGTGTAAGCAATGTTTTCTGACTGTTCTGGAGGGGCGGCACGGTGGCACAGTGGTTAGCACTGCTGCCTCACAGCGCCAGGGACCTGGGTTCAATTCCCGCCTCGGGCGACTGACTGTGTGGAGTTTGCACGTTCTCCCCGTGTCTGCGTGGGTTTCCTCCGGGTGCTCCGGTTTCCTCCCACAGTCCAAAGATGTGCGGGTCAGGTGAATTGGCCATGCTAAATTGCCCGTAGTGTTAGGTAAGGGGTATATGTTGGGGTATGGGTGGGTTGCGCTTCGGCGGGTCGGTGTGGACTTGTTGGGCCGAAGGGCCTGTTTCCACACTGTATGTAATCTAATCTAAAAAAACTCTGCAGTATCTCCCAAAATCCGTCAAGTTTACTACATCTTGTTCAATCTTGCCATGATTTTTTTAAAAATTCATTCATAGGATATGGGCATTGCTGACTGGCCAATCTTTATTGCCCATCCCTTGTGGCTTTAAAAAAGGTGGTAGTGAGCTGCCTTCTCAAATCGCTGCAATCCATTTAGTGCAGGTACACCCACAAGCTGTCAGGGAAGGAGTACCAGGATTTTGACCCAGTGACATTGAAGATAGTGGCATTTCCATGTGTCTGCTGACCTTGCCCAACTTGCTGGTAGTGGTCATAGGTTTGAAAAAAATCTATCTAAGGAGCTTTGGTGAATTTCTGCAGTACATTTTCCACATGATACATGCTGCTGCTACTGAATGTCAGTTGTGGGGGAATGAATGTTGGAAGGTGTGGTGCAAATCTAGCAGGCTGCTTTGTCCTGGATGGTGTCAAGCTTCTTGGGTGTTGTTGGAGCTGCAATCATCCAGATAATTGGGGAGTATTTCATCACACATCTAACTTGTGCCTTGTGGCCAGGCTTTGGGTAGATTTGAGGTGACTTAGTTGCTACAAAATTCCTTGCCTCTGACCTGCTTTTGTTGTCTCAGTACTTACGTGATTAACCCAGTTCAATTTCTGATCAATGGTAATTCCTAGGATGTTGATAGTGGGGATACAGAACAAAAGAACAAACAAAGAGCAAAGAATAATACAGCACAGGAGGGCCCTTCAGCCCTCCAAATCTGCATTGACACACTTTGCCTTTTAATGCCAAAACTGTCTTCATTTACTATTCCCTTCCAATTCATGTATTCGTCCAGGTGTTTCTTGAATGCTGCTATTGTGTCTACTTACACCAACTCCTCTAGCAGTGTGTTCCAGGCAGTAACCACTCTTTGTGTGAAAAACATGCCTTGCATATATCTTTTAAACTTCTCTCCTCTCACTTTGAATTTGTATCCCCTAAATGTTGACCCCTCCACCCGAGAAAAAAACCTCAAACTTTCCACTCTATCCATGCCATTCACAATCTTATTAGGTCATCCCTTGACCTCCTATGTTGTAGTGAAAACAAATCTGATCTATCTTTCTTCATAGCTAAAATCCCCCATACATTCTGTTAAACCTTCTCTGTATCCTCTCCAAAGCATCCACATCCTTCTGGCTGTGATGGTGATGTCATTGAATGCCCAGAGGTGATAATTAAATTCTCCTTTGTTGGAGATACACATTGCCTGGCATTTGAGTGATGTAAATGTTACTTCGTTATTGCCACTGGGTATACAGTAAGGAGTAGAAGATGAGAAGGAAGAAGAGTAGAGGCATTCAATCACCCTTTTTCTGACTGGGCTGTCCACAGTCAGCTTATTTGACTGTGTGAATTAACAATCACACATCTTAACTTTGATATTGACCATCAAAGAGTCCACTTGACCAAAATGCTAAAATTAAAATCACCCCAAACATTCCAAATCAGTTGTATCAAACAAAGCATCTAGTATTTCACAGTCTATATGACTGACCTTTCAGTGACCTTGTAAATTGGTTCCAGTCTTTGTTCACTGTGTCAGTTTAATGCTGAAATAGGGTAAACCACAGTCTTCCTTCAGGATAATGATGACCCTAGATTCATAATCATTGAGTCATATAGTACAGAAGAAGCCCTTTGGCTCATGAAGTCTGCATTGACCAAAATAAAATTACCTCTCTACTCTACGCACACTTTCCAGCACTTGACCCAAATGTTATGACATTTCAAGTGTTCATCCATGTACTTCTTAAAAGTTGAGGTTTCCTGCTTCTTCTACCCTCGCAAGCAGTACATTTCAGATTCCTACTACTCTCTGGGTGAAAAGAACATTTCCTCAAATGTCACTAAATCTTTTGCTGTTTACTTTCAAATTATGCCCCTTTGTTATCAATGCTTCAATTAAGGAAAAAGGCTATTTTCTGATCACTCTGTCTTTGCCTCTCATTATCTTATACACCTGATTAGATCATTTCTCACTGCATTGAGAGCAAAATTATTTACAAGATTAAAGCCAACACCTTTGGTCCGAATGAGTGCTCAATTTACCTTTGATTACCTTGGACTATGGAACATTTGAGGAATAGGTTAATCTAATTGTTTCAAGCTGCTACTATGCTGTAGCAACATGAGTGGAGTTTGACATAGACATTGACAGGATGTTGCATTATCCAAAAACGTATTTTACATATCATAGAAATGAGAAATGTTGTTCCATAAATTTCAGTATCGATGTGATGCTAGGTATGTATCTGGAAAGATATCCCAAAGACTGCCAGATAGCTATTCACAACAAGCAAGGTACTGACTATACCCAACCAGTTCCTGCATGTAAAACTCCCAATGCAATCACACTGTCATTCTGTGATTGGAAACCATTGGCTAGATAAGCCTGAGTGTGCTAAACAATAGACCAGCAACCAATTTAAAATTGTCAGTTGGGCTCACAATGTGCTGCACTTGTGTATTAGATTAGATTACTTACAGTGTGGAAACAGGCCCTTTGGCCCAACAAGTCCACACTGCCCCGCAAAAGCTCAACCCACCCAGACCCATTCCCCTACATTTACCCCTTCACCTAACACCACGGGCAATTTAGCATGGCCAGTTCACCTAACCTGCACATTTTTGAAACGTGGGAGGAAATCGGCACACCCTGAGGAAACCCACACAGACACGGGGAGAATGTGCAAACTCCACACATTCAGTCGCTTGAGGCGGGAATTGAACCCAGGTCTCTGGCACTGTGAAGCAGCAGTGCTAACCACTGTGCCACCCACTATTCTTGAAAGCTGCTCATATTAATATGCAGGCCCAGTAATTTGCAGACAGAAAGAACAAGTGGACTCACTATACTTGTTTCAACATTACAAAATAAGTGACAGTGACTCTCTGGGTGTAATACCTTGACCGACTAAAAGCCTCCTGCCTGGTTTAAAATTTAAACAAAGATTGGCACTTAACTGTCATTCTTCACTAACTAGTACATTCTTCTAGTAACATACCTACCATTTGAACTTTTGTCTCATACAGTATAAGTGTTGTTTTCCCTTCACTTTGACATTTTTCCTAATGAGTGCAAGATAAAAATCTTCAACCAAATGTCTTTTTTTTAACAATACTGAAGTAATTAACCTTGTGCTTTCCTTTGGTGCCTGTCTTCTATACGACTTTACATAATACAGTCAGTTATTCTATAACACGATGGTTGCATTCTTGTGGAACCCTGCATTATAGAAAATTTGCTTGTTAGAAACTGTGCTTAAAGTGTTGATGCTGTAATCGCATTACAGCCAACACACATTTTAAATGTTTGCACTGTAGAAACAGTGCCCCCAATTCTTCAATCGTGTTACAGCGAATTTGCATTGATGAAACAGAACGACCTGTTCTGCAATGCAACGTTCCCACAATGGCAGCAGAATTGCTGGTAGAAGGCTTCTGACATTCAAGAGGACAAGGCTACAGATGGCGTTCAGCAGTTTTACCATAGAAGACCAGGTTTTGGACTGCACTACTTCTGTTTGGACTGATTAACTAATAGGTAACAGCAAGCAACACATTTGCAGAATGACAGTGATGACAGAATGAATGCTGTCATCGAGAGAGACAGGAAGGCAGGTAAGTGTTCCACAAAGTCATGGCCTCTTTCTTCCACCTAGGGAGAGACTTCAGCAATGCTGACAGCCTTGGAGAATAGATAGTTAAATTACTGTAAGATCCAATGAATTTAAAAAATGACACCAGCAGACTGAGCATACCATTTGAGTCCAAGCTCCCACTGCAGCTGTTAGATTTTTGCTGACTATTGTTTGTGCTGCAATGGAAGCTGAAACATCAGCCATCAGATATTACAATCAGGGGTGGGATCACAAATGTTCGCATGGAATCGATCATCATTTTCACCTTAGAAAGGATGGACTTCAAGTCTCACTCACAGCTATGTGCCACGACTTTGCCAAACATGTCCACACTTTTTGTTAGTAATTTTCTGATAATCCTCCCAATGCACTCAGCATTGTGTATGCATATCCACCAGATTTTCCCCTATTCTATTTGACTGAAGTCCTCATCTGAGTCTCAAAGCACTTTCTGGTGAACCGACCCACAAATGTCTGGTTGCAGGGCGCTCATGTCTGGTGCCTCACCATTACACATTTTATTTCTAAGCTACCCTCTCAAGCACAGATGGTTTACCATCTAAACCCAAAAGCTGTAAGTGTGTGCACTGGGGAACAGTATTTCATTATCAACAGTTTCTTCTTCCTTCACTCTCCTGCACTACTGCCTGACCAGCGGGAAAAAAAACAAAAGAGTAGAAGAAACAGAAGTTGCAAACTTAGATCATTTCCCCAGCACAGAAAGAGATTATGCACCAGTGGGCAAATGAAATGTGAGAAGGAAGGTTAGGGAGGAGCCCACTGTCATCTTGGATCCATTCTATCTAACCTCTGGCCACAGCTTCAGTCATGGACATCGCAATAATGGCCAGCAATGCTCCCCCTTCTGTTATGGTGAAAACATATGGCTGTAATTGCTTCAGTGTTTGCTGTTGCCTTCGCCTGTGCTGAAAAAGACAGAAAAATATGTCAGCAAGCGAGGTGCAACCTGTTTGGGTGACTGTCATGGCGAAATAGTTGTTAGTTACGGCTGTGAGGCTTGCAGCAGTTCTAACTGAACAAGGGCCAGAGGAAGCTATGAATATTAGCTACAAACCATAATTGATGGAAACTGGTGAATGAGAGATGAGGATACTACTTTGAATTTGGGTGAGATTAATGAGACAGTTGTTGCAATATGAGATTTGAAGATGGAGGGTCAACTAGACTTCTGTGGATAGAGTAACCTTTCTTCCTGCTGGCCACCTGCATCAATATTACACAGGGCTGTATTGGCTAATCATGACTCTCCCAGGTTAAAACTTGTATGATCAATTCCATCACTTTTCGAAGCAAAACATATTTCCCCTTTAAAAGGAGTTGGCTTGCTTTAAGTTGTTCATGCTATATTGAATGCATTCCAGTCTCTTATGATTTTGTGCATCAGATACTTAGAAGGCCAGTTAATCAACAGTGCACTTACTGTTAGCTACATATTGCAATCATGTAAATGAGCAGGCAGCATGAATTTTTTATTCCCAACACTTCTCAGCACTCATTTTGGGTCTTATCCAATATTTCCTCCACTGTTTACTTCAGTTCAAACAGTATGTCAGATGTTATTTTCGAATCTAGTGACAATCAGAGCAGCTTGTATAGAATTGTGCTTTAAGTTCACTTTTTGATGGAATGCTCATTTTGCTGTATCATCTGTTTCTACCCACCAAAACAAAGACTTGTCCTTCATAACGAATGAGCCCTCAAAGAACAATACAACCTTCTAATGAATGCATTTATATTAGATTGCTGGAGGATTGGTCACGAGATGTCCCAACACTGCGAGTGACAATCTGTTCTCCCAGCAACCAGAAAATAAACAATTAACTTTGGTCAACACAACTCTAGAAGCTATATTAACCAAGATCAGAACAGTGAAAGCTCACCAGCCCACCTTCTACACAAAGTATTAACAAAATGCTAGCTGCAGAGCTAGAGAACTATATATTAGGTGGGTCTCATTTTTAAAATAAAAGTTTTGAGATAAAAAAGACTAAGCATTGAATTCAAAAGGAAACTTAAAGTCCTGTGGCTTTGGTTAATGGTACATGAATGGTGGGAGCTGAGGACAGTATTTTGCTGGGGGAGCTAAGGATAGGCCTCCACTATCCTATTGAAAGATCATCAATCACCAGATGACCCTGGAAGAAGGTGAGGATCTTGGGGAAGCTGGGCAGGCAGACAAGCTTGACAATCGGGGAGGTGTGGTGGGTTGCTATGCACAGTGTAAGGAGCTGCAGGGCAAATATTACAATCAGGGGACCAAATCTGCAGACTGTGGGTTACTCCATTCCCGTTGATCTCTCCAAGCAGCTCCAGCCCTCCTGATGTGGGAAGGGAGATAGCTCTTGATTGCCACTTAAGTAACTTGATTGGTTGCCAAATTGGCAGACACACTGACATGTTTCTGCCCAATGGCAACCACTGTACTCCTTTCCTGACACTTTCCTCCAAGATATATTGTCAGCCTTCTCATTTTCCAGACCAACTTGAAGAGCTGAGGAAAAAGAATCAGTCCTCTGTTGATGAAAATACTTATTCCAAGGCTTAGATCATGACAATTCTTACAATCAGCAGCAAGAAAGGCATTGGTTACATTCTTTTATATACAGTCTGGTTAAAGATTATTTTTGAACTTTTATAGGAAAGCACAATTATCAGAGGAAGAATATAATGTTACATAGTCATTTTGAAACTTTTATTTTTGAAGATTTCAAAACTTCCAAAGAAACTGGATTCTGATGTGATTGAAAATGGGGAAAACTTCTCCGTTGGAGAACGTCAGTTACTTTGCATGGCAAGAGCTCTTCTGAGGCATTCAAAGGTAAGAGAAAGGAATTAAAGTTAGGCTTCAAGGATAAAAAGTATGAAAGAACTAAACAAACATTACCAATAATGTCTTAAAGGAGACAGTTGCTGAAAACAAAACTGACATTAATCAAGAAGTTGTGATGTTATACAGAAACATGGAACAAGGTTAGGCCTCTTAGCCCTTTAAGCCTGATCTGGTTTTATCCTCAACTCTACATTCCTGCATCATCCAACGAACTTTCATTCTGTTGGTAGTCAAGAATCTATCTACCTCTGCCTTAAAAAGAGGCATAGAGAAGGTGAATAGCAAGGGTCTTTTCCTACAGTGGGGAAGTTCAAAACTGGGGGCTTATTTTTAAGGTGAGAGGAGAACATCTTTAAAAGGACATAAGGGTTCATTTATTTTGCACAGTGTGGTTTGTATACGAATGAACTGCCTGAGGAAGTGGTGGATGCAGATACATTTACAATAATTAAAAGACACTTGGATAACTACATGAATAAGAAAGATTTGGAGGCATAAGGGCCAAACATAGGCAGGTGGGATTAGTTTAGTTTGGGAACGTGGCCGGCGTGGACTACTTGGACCAAAGGGTCTGTTTCCATGCTGAATGACTCCATGACTCTGTGACCCTATAACTCCAACAAGTTAGTTAGACATGACTTCCCTTTGACTAAACCATGTTAGCTTTGCCTTATTACCTTGAGCTTATCCAAGTGCCCTGTTACAATGTCTTTAAGACTAGCCTCTAACATTTTTCCTGTGACAGCTGTTAAACTAACTGGCCAATAGTTCCTTGCTTTCTGCCTCTGTCCTTTTTGACTAAAGGAATTACATTAGCTATTTTACAATCTAAAGGAACCTTCCCCAAATCTATTAAGTTTTGGAAAATTAAAACCAACACATCAACCATCTCATTAGCTACTTCTTTAGAGACCCATAGAATAAAATTCATCAAGACCTGGGAACTTGTGAACTCGCAGTTCCAACAATTTACAGAGTACTATTTCCTTAGTAACTGAAACTTTCTTGAATTCCTCCGTCACTTTCAAATCCTGACTTACAGCTATTTGCAGGATGTTATTTATATCCTCTCGTGAAGACCGATACAAAATATCTTTTCAATTCATCTCCTAGCTCTTTAACCTCCATAACTAATTCCCCTGACTCATTTTTGATAGGAACATTTATCTTGTTCATTCCTTTTTAAAAATATTTGAAAATACATTTCTTATCTGTTCTTCTAATTTTGGCTAACTTTCTCTTATCATTCTTTACATTTTAAAAACATTCTGTCTAATCCTCTGATTCTTTCTTTGTACAATTTTATTTTTTTTTGTCTTTGAGACCATCTTTGACTTTTTTAGTTAACCATGAATGACAGGTCTGTCTTTTGGAATTTTCCTTATTTGTTGGAATGTATGAATTCTGCACTTTTGGATATTATCGCACTGATCTGTTGCTTGCTAGAACAATGAGTAAGTTCAAGCACCACATGTGCAGTGTAGATGGCTTTAATGGTGCAAAGGTAAGATAGGAAACCTAAAAGGAAAGGAAATCCAATTATAGAATACCTTATAACAAATCTCTATTTGTTTCTCCATTAGATTATAGTTTTAGATGAGGCTACAGCATCCATTGATTCAGAAACAGATTTGTTGGTTCAACAGACCATCAGAGAAGCATTTAAAGATTGCACAATGCTGACAATTGCACATCGAATAAATACAGTTCTAGAATGTGACAGAATTCTAGTTATGGAAAATGGAAAGGTAAGGATGTCCTGTACAAATGCTGTGGATACTTTTAAATGCTGTTAGCTTCTACTAACAGTACCAATAGACAACCTGCCTCTAGATAATTGAAATGCCCCCCCTCAAGTTGATGATTAGACTGTGGCCATTACAATGATCATTTATCAAGACTTGTTGTTGAACTGGAAAGAAAAAGTGCAAGAATTGCTCATTTGTAAAGTTTTATATAGTTCTGTCGTTTATCTATATAGTAAGAGTGAGTGTAAATCAAGCATTGTAATTTAGGGAACAGACACACAATGGAATCATCATTAGTACATATTAATGGCAGTACTTATCTGAAAATGATAAAATAATAGTTGGGATAAGACTGACCCATAACCATATGATTACAAATAGAAAACTGGTGTAATTTGATGGCAGCTGTGTTTCCCCTCCCCCATTAGGTAAGCAACATCCATGATGCTCATCTTCACTACAATGCTAAAATTCACAATTCTAGTAGCAACACCATTATTCTTTATGCCCAGCATGAATCTATAGCCTAGTGTTTCTCATCAGTGCACATTTGTTAGAATGCTGATAAGATAATTACAATATTCGGTTACTATTTTTCAGGCTGTGGAATTCGACAAGCCAGCTGTGCTGATACAGAATCAGAATTCAATTTTTGCATCAATGCTGGCTGCTACCAACAAAATGGAATCATAAATATGCAAAGAAAATTCACACGCATGTTCAGAATTTCTACAAAAACATACTTTGATTAGATTAGAGAAAGATTGACTCAAATGTTCTTAAATATAAATGTGCTTATGGAGCTGAATGCATTATTTTGAATATATCAGTGGGATGAGCAATTACTTACATAATCTCATGTTTCAGTTATTGCGAGGTGAGAATAAATTGGCTCCAAGTTTTATGATCATGATGATACTGAAGCTATACACCATTGGGTTTAATGGTAATTTATTTCAGGAAATAAAACATTAGAGCCTCAGTGTCAAAAATATATTCTGACTGCACTATTTTATTATTTATTAAAGTTGTACTCAGAGATTGGTTAACACAATGAAATCAGTTATTGCTAGCTCCCTGCTGCATATAGGAAGGAATTTACATTGCTGCCTGGTCAATATTTTAGCAGAAGGCAGACAGACCTATTTCTTGAATAATAGCATGCACATTAAACTTAACCTTATTTCCTAGCAAGTTCTGCAATATTACTTTACACTAAATTCTGTTCATCAACCTGTTTTAAATAAATAGATTGGTTGCAAAATGTGATGACACACCAAAGATAGGTGTGAGGATCACATTGTATGACTAAGCCATTCCAGTTGCTTTGGATGCAGGCTTCATGCAGGGCCAGAAAATCATTGAGAGGCTAGCACCATTTATAGTATAGAATCATAGAGATGCACAGCACGGAAACAGACCCTTCAGTCCAACTTGTCCATGCCAATCAGATATCCTGAACTAATCTAGTCCTACTTGCCAGCACTTGGCCCATATCCCTTTAAACCCTTCCTATTCACAGGTGGCTTTTAAATGCTGCAATTGTACCAGCCTCCACCACTCCTGGCAGCTCATTCGACATACGCACCACCCTCTGTGTGACAAAGTTTCCCCTCAGGTCCCTTTTAAATCTTTCCCCTCTCACCCTAAACCTATGCTCTCTAGCTCTGGACACTCCCACCCCAGGGAAAAGACCTTGTCCATTTATCCTTTCCATGCCCCTTGTGATTTTATAAATCTCTAAAAGGTTACCCCTCAGCCTCCAATGCTCCAGGGAAAACAGCCCCAGCCTGTTCAGCCTCTCCCTACAGCTCAAATCTTCCAACCCTGGCAAAATCTTTATAAATCTTCTCTGAACCCTTTCAAGTTTCACAACATACTTCCGATAGGAAGGACACCAGAATTACACGCAATATTCCAAAAGTGACCTAACCAATATCCTGTATAGCCGCAACATAACATCTCACTCCTATACTCAATGCTCTGCTCAATAAAGGAAAGCATACCAAACACCTTCTTCATTATCCTATCCACCTGTGACTCTACTTTCAAGAAACTATGAACCTGCACTCCAAGGTCTCTTTGTTCAGCAACACTCCTCAGGACCTTACCATTAAGTGTATAAGTCCTGCTCTGATTTGCTTTTCCAAAATGCAGCACCTTGCATTTATCTAAATTAAACTCCATCTGCCACTCCTCAGCCCATTGGCCCATCTGATTAAGATCCCATTGTACCCTGAGGTAACTTTTCTCATCTCCAATTTTGGTGTTATCTGTTAACTCACATCTAAGTCATTCATATAAATGACTAGAGTAGTGGGCCCAGCACCGATTATTGTGGCATTCCACTGGTCACAGGCTTCCAGAAGGCAACGCTCCGCCACCACTCTCTGTCTTCTACTTCGAGCCAGTTCTGTATCCAAATGGCTAGTTCAGTCTGAACTACTCAAAGCCAGCTGCAGTGCTTAAAGGGAGGCACATTCTGGCTGAAGCAAAGGCTAATTGCCTCCCCAAATCAGAGAAGAGATTAGGTATAAGTATACTGAATTATGACATGACACTGCAGAGGGTCCACTCTAACATGTTCCATTGTTATGCCGGAAAACGTGGCTGAGGAGTTGAAGAGAATGAGTGTCATCTAACCACAAGGGGCCAGAAAGCTGCCCAGATAAACTATCAGAAAGCAATGAAATCAGAAACACGTGGCAGTCAATGTCAGGAATCTGGTCTCAAGAGCCTCGATGCAGAGCTCAAGATGTTCAATGGCTTCACCTGAATGGTCAAGGTAATTAAAATGTGTCTTCAAAAGCCATGTTTTGTGAACTACAGCAGTGTTCTCAATGCTGCACATTGCATGTCCCCCATCATTCACTTCCAAACAATCTTTTATTAATCATGACTCATGCTTAGCATTTACATCCTCACCTCACCCTCAGACACTCAGCTTGGAGACTGTGCCACCAATACAACCATGAAGGCCACATCACACAAACACTGACAAATTTCCCACCTTCTTGTTGGATTAAGTACTGCATAACTGCTAACAGTAACATGATACTGGTTACGGCTTACCTCCATGGAGGAGACATAAGGAGGACTGGACATGACTGAAAATATGGTCAGCATGAAGGCCAAGATCATTGACAGTGATGGTTTGTTTGTACATCTCCTCTTTTTCACATCCCATTTCCTCCCCCATCTGATAATTGCTTCTGATGGTCTGAGAATGTACTTTTGCTTTTTCCTCCTTTCTCATGCTACAACCCTTCCCATATGCATTTTGCTTTTCAGATACATAACAACTGTAACTTGCTAATGCAGTGGTAGTAGATGGTAATGACTCTGAAATGCTGTTACTCTCACTCATAGCCACTATCTCAGAAGCTGACACTGTGTGTCCTTTTAAAGGACGACATAGAGATGAGATTGGCACTTGAGATCCTAGGTTTGAGTGGGATGCAGACAGGGCAGTGGTAAAGGTTGGTGCAGGTTCCAAAGTGCCAGAAGGACAGATTTGCTGTCCTTTCATGCTAGTTTTGCTGAAGAGGATTTAGATGGGGACTTTATTGAGTAGCATGCAGTATAGGTCTAATGGAAATACACCTAAAAATGCTTGGTGTATTTTCAGAAACCCTGTGTGGTCACTGTCAAGGAATATTGGGGAGTTTAGCACCAAGGGCGTAGGACTTTGTGCTGGGTTTGACCCCATTCTTTCTAGTGTGAAAGTAGTGGCCAACTACATCAGGCTCCTACATATTGACCCCGATCTACCTTCGACACCATTCATCTCCAAACTCCAAGACCTAGGACATTACTGCTCCCTCTCTAACAGGATGTTCAACTTCCGGACTCATATATTGCAAAGAGTATGAATAGGCAACAACAGCTCTCCTTGATAATCTTCTACACTGGTGCCCCACAAGGCTACATACTCAGCCCCTACTGTACTCCTTTTACACTCAAGACTGTGTGGCCAAATTCCACCCCAATTCTGTTTACAAGTTTATTGATGACACCACATTTTAGTTCAGATCTTAATCAGTGATGTGATAGAGTATAGGAAAGAGATTAAGTGCTTAGTAGCATGGTGCAAAGACAACAATCTTTCCATCAATGTCAGCAAAGCAAAGGAGCTGGTCATTGACTTGAGGAAGTGGAGTGGAGAGCATGCCCCATCTGCATCAAAGGTGCTGAGGTGGAGATGGTCGAGAGTGTCAAGTTCCTTGGAGTGATGACCACCAACAATCTGGCCTGGCCCACCCATGTTGATGCAACAATCAAGAAAGCACAATAACACCTCTACTTCTTCAGGAGGTGAAGAAAATTTGGCATGTCCACATCAATTTTTAAAGATACATCATAGAAAGCATCCTATCTGAATGCATCACAGAGTGGCATCTGGTCTGTCCAAGAGCACAAGAAAATACAGGGAGTCATGAACTCAGCCCAGTCCATCACCCAGATCAGCCTTGCATCCATTGACTCTATCTAAACTCCCAGCTGCCTCAGGAAAGCAACCAACATAACCAAAAATTCCTCCATCCTGGTTATACTTTCTTCTATCCTTTTTCCTCAGGCAGAAGGTATAAAAGTCTGAATACATATATGAACAGAAACACAAACAGTTTCTTCCACACTGTTATCACAATTTTGAACTGACCTCTCAAATGTTAATGCTGATCTCTCTCTCTCTCTCTCTCTCTCTCTCTCTCTCTGCACCTTCTCTGTGGCTGTAACATCACGTTCTGCATTCTGTTCTACTACCTGACGCACTTTGTTTGGTACGATCTGTCTGTAGACCATGTGAAACAACACTATCCACTGTATCTCAGAACACGTGACAACAGTAAATTGAATTAAATCAAATAAAATCAAAACAACTTCATGAAGAATGCTCATGAGCCTGTCCATACAATATAGCTGTAGATTTTAGTTTGCAGAACAGCTCTTCAAGTGTCAAACAGTCCAGAATTTGTCCTTGAACAATCATTCAGATTACTGAGGTAACACTATGAAAGGATGGAACTTGAGCATGATTTTGCTGTCCTCCCTTGGGATGGATGGCATCATTGCCACTGCACCAGTACCCTTATTTTTAACTGTTAGTCAGTGATCCCAGGCTGTTGCTGGCCCAGCCAAGATGATGCTGTCTAAATTATGGACTTTCTCAGGTGAGAACAGCTCAAGGGCATCCTGCAAAGACATCTGTAGTTTCCCATACTGGAGCTTCCCACTAGCTACAACCACTGTGGAGTAGGTTCAAAGAACCAAATGTCATAAATATGTATCTAAAGTATTAAATGTGGTAAAATGTTTCACAGATATTTACAGGAGGAATTATGAAACAAATCTGATACTTGTTGACAGCTGATGAAAAACTTGGAAGTAAATTGTAGTTAGCATCTTAAAGAGGAGGAAGGGTAGAAAGGCAGAGATTCCATTAATTGGATTCCAGTGCACAGAACCAAGACAGCTGAAAATATGGTTACCATCGGCAGATTGAAGAGAATTAGCGATGGACAGAACAGAAAATGCTCAAAATATACAGTAAGTCCGACAGTTTCTGTAGAGAAAAAACAGAGTTAACAATTCAGTTCACAGAAGGTAAAATAGATACAACATGCTTTAAGCAAATGCAGATAGTGTAGAAGGGAGGAGAGATCAAAAGGCAAAGCTTGTCATAGCGTGGCCAACAGGAGACATTACATTACAAAAAAGTAATGCTGCAAAGCAAAAGGGTTGGGAGGGCAATGGGAGAATTAAAGAAACAACGTATGTGTCTAGAGGATTAAATCATTAGAATCATTACTTTTGTATAACTAATGGTTCTGAAGGAGTTAACACTGAAGACTGCTTTAAGGTCTACCCAATCTGATAAAGTTATGATGACTAAGGTGGGAAAAGGCAGAACAGCACTGAATCTTGAAGGAGACAGACCTACAATCTAGTTCTCCTCATAACAATGTTATAACTAATAATGATATGGAGGTGTTAAAAACTAAAAACACACAACACCAGGTTATAATCCAACGGGTTTATTTGGAAGTACTAGCTTTTGGAGCGCTGCTCCTTCATCAGGTAGCTGTGGAGCAGCATCATAAGACACAGAATCTATAGCAAAAGATCATGGTATCATGCACGCAACTGCTACAATATATTGAACAAACCTAGATTGTTGTTAAGTTCTGACAGCAATCTTTATTCAATATATCATAGCAGTTGCGTGCATGATACTATGATCTTTTGCTATAGATTCTGTGTCTTATGATCCTGCTCCACAGCCACCTGATGAAGGAGCAGCGCTCTGAAAGCCAGTACTTCCAAATAAACCCGTTGGACTATAACCTGGTATTGTGTGCTTTTTAACTAACAATGGTTATCTTACTGATGTAACTTGTATCTGATGGCTGTCATGCACTAAGTTGCACAACAATTTGCACCTCTTCTCATTAGATGACCTGATTGTTTTCCTATACCACACTAGACAAAGCAGGATCTGTGGGTGCCAAACGAAAAGGACATTAATGGCAGCAAATCTATTTCATAGTGATTGAGTCCACTAGCTCAAACAATGTGCCGAGCAGTGTGAGGACTATCATGTGAACATGGTGCCAAAGGCTGAAGATCAATTTTGCTGCACATTCCAACAATTACCAGGGTCTGATATCCAAAGCAAGGAAACATTGACTGCTGAAATTTCTGAACTCATTGTTAGCCTGGAAGGTTGGAAAGCAATGCCATGGTGTTTTATGAGAGCTGATACTGCTGTAATTGCAACATTTTCTGAACTGTCTATAAAAAAGATGGATGGCTATGGTGCATTGCTTGAAATGCAACTTCAGCAAACTGAAGGGGATAACGTTCAGTCTGATGATAATTTATGTTTTGGTTTCAAGTAAACTCTTAAGATCATTGCTCAGCCTCCTGATGTTCAATTTATTATATTTCTGCTTTTTAAAAAAACAAATAACAGAAATAAGCTTTAATTTTTCAATGATTGTTGCAGTGTATTTTTCAAATGAAAAATCACCATAAGGTATTGTTGCTTTAGGCCCACAGATCTCACCAGGAACAATGAATTATGGCAATTTTTTAACAAGGATGAAGGACCCATATATTATGAGCACTGCAGGTAATAGTGAGTTATGATGGTCCTTAACACAAATGCTAGGAATTCATAAATGGCAACATTTTATTTATATGCTGAATGCAAGGTTCTAAGAAGAATATCAAGTCTGTTTTATTTGTAATTTTAGTTGGTCCTCTAATTCCAACTTGTAATTCAATCAAACACAAAGGCACTTTGCTTTTTTGTTGGAAATTTGTATGGTTCAACCTGCATAAGTCTTAACGCAGTTTAAACTGCTACAAGAAGCTGTTGCTTAGTTTGCAGGCTTTCCTGGCTTCCCCCCAAAATACCCGGATGCATCAGGCAAGCTCACCCCTTTAGGAAGTCAGAGCACAACCTATAAAGATTAGAATTGAAATATGAATTCAAATATTTTATTTGTTCAAATAATTTGGCCAATGGAACACTTATTAGTGAATTGAAGCAAACTATGCTGATGATAGTTGTACTTACATCAGTGATTTAAGGCTCTCATACAGTCACCAGGCCCATGTGGGCACCCTAACAGTAAAGTCAACTTCCACAGTATTCTATAGTCTGCTTTGGGAGGAGGGAGGTTAGAAGCCCTCCTCGTCTGGTATCCTGAACCCAATGGAGGGATATAGTAGCAGAAACCAATTAGCTTTCAGGAAGCTACCTCTCTACACTTAACAAACTCCTGGTCCCGCCCTGACCCCTGCGAAGTCACCTTTGCCTGAAGGTTCGAGCAATGATCCATCAAATGGCTACTGCAATAGGTGGTATTGGCTAGCCTGGAAAGCTGCCAACCCCTGACTGACTAACAGCTTTCAATGCTGGGACATGAAGAAATCCAATAGAAAATGTACCAATGGAGCTAGCAACCACAATGACAGCCAGCAAACTGTCTGACTGGGACAATCCCAAGAGGTTTCTAAAATTGGATACAGTGGGGTTTGTACCAGCCTCTAGATGGGTTCATCTACAGGGTAATTAGATACATTGGGTTTGTACCAGCCACTAGATGGTTTCATCTCCATGTTAATTTGTACAGTGGGGCTTATACCAGCCATTAGATGGGTTCATCTCCATGGTAATTGGATACAGTGGGGTTTGTATCAGCCACTAAATGGGTTCATCTTCATAGTAATTGGATACAGTGGGGTTTGTACCAGACACTAGTGTGTTCATCTCCATGGTAATTGGGTACAGTGGGGTTTGTATTAGACACAATAATGGTTCATCTCCATGGTAATTGCCCACATTTTCTAAAAAAAAATCTCCACCATAAAAATAAAACCAAACAGCCCTATAATTGTTAGTCTTATCCTTACACCATATTTAGAATAATGGTGTAACATTTGCAATTTTTCACTTCTCCAGCACTAATCCTGTACAGAAGGCCTTCAATGCCTAGTAACTGGGGTGCAGGTCTCTAAAGGGCCTACTGTGCTTAGACCCACTGTTCTCAGGTCAAAGGCTGGGGTCTGTCCAGGAACGGCACCAGGACCTGTGATTTCTGTCCCTGTCTGTATAAAGGAGATTTGGAAGGTTAGCAGCCAAGCCTCTGCAATTTCCAACCTTACTTCCTTTGTTATCCTTGGAAACTTCTCTCTGGCCCTTGTGACTACCAACAGTAAGGTCTGCCAGTTTATCCAATGCTTCTTTGTAATCAACTTTTAACTTGTCTGATGTCTGCCACCTTCTCTTTCACTGTGACTTGGGCAACATGTTTGTCCTTAGTAAACGGGTCTGTAAAGTATTCATTTAGTGAGTCAGTGATGTTATTGTTTCTATGTGCAAATCCCCATATTAGTCCACATTCAGCTCCGCTCCTCCTTTTCCCATTTTTTACTATTTCCATGTCTATAGAAGATATTCACGGCAAATTTTCCCCTCCCTGAGGAGGCACAGAATAATGGCAACCATGATGACTTCATTAATTGAGAGTCCAAAAATTGAGTCTTGCCTTTGAGATATATTTCAACAATCAAGCAATTTGTCCTCAGAGGACAAGCTGACCTTCTCGCCATCATGCATCTTGCATATATTTGCATCTCATCAATTGCACAACATGCTGGAATTACCTCCCCTTTCCAATAAACTTCTGTCCAATTGACATACTTTGTGTTTGGATATTTGACCACATAAAGCAAGCGCATACACGAAGTCTGAAAGTTAGCTTCCAGTTCAGGTAGTTAACTTTGCCTTTTCTGCCTTTAACAAAATGTTGTAAATTTTTATTGTCTTCACCTTTGCTATAAGATCTATGGCCACTTCCTGGCGAACACTAATACTGCCTTTGCAAGAGTTCACCAATTCATCTTTTGCTTCTTGACATGAGGACTCAGGCAGTTAGGGATTAAGCCTTTACTGCCATCACTGGTTTTCCACAAATTCAGAGTGTAATCAATTACATCAGCATAATAAACAGAGCACCTTATCGTGAGCCAGCAGTCTTCATCAAAAGGAAAGGAATTCTAGTCCTCCCCTAATGTCCAAAATATTTTCAATAACAACAGCCATATAATGAAGGTCTGGACCAGATATCCAGGGAGATATTATGATTAACATATTCTGGACTATTCACAGGTGCCAGCAGCATTAGGGGATAGTGAGATTGCAAGGTGTATCAGGATGTGGGATAATTTGATAATATTCACAAGGATATGGACTATTTAATGTGATTTGTACATCTTTTGGTACAAGTGTCATTTTAATGCAACTATCAGGATCACATGGTTGTGAAAATACTCAATGTTACTGTAGTGCTGATCCTCAGCAAGGTTTGCATACTCATTTATAGCTGTTACAGAGCTGATGAGATCAGAACCAGAGATAAAATGAAAGGTCACCATTTTATTGCATAGATAAAGCAACTGAAAATCCATCTCAGTGATGCATGTTGAATACAGCTAGCATTGAACTAATTGCCAACTGCGTAAAGATAATGTGTAAAGAAATATCTTTGATAATGTGTAAAGGAATGTCATGATTGCTGGATGACAATGGATATTCTTTTATACCTGATTGTTTACATCTCTCTACAAAATCCTCAGACTGATAATGAGGAGAGATACATTATCTGATTCAACCAGGGCCATTGTGGACCTGACCATAGACCTCCTGAAAATGAGGTTTCAACACTTGATTGAAAAGTTAATTCAATGTAGTACACCCAGACAAAAATGTCTCAAATCATAATGGTGTGCTAAACCCTCTACAATCTCAGGGGCAAAAGTGGGAGATATGATGGCAGAGGGGGAGATACAGGAACCAAAAAGAGACCTCTGAAGAGGGAGACATTACTGAGGATCTTTAGATGGGTTGTTTGGACTACTGAGTATAGGAGTTAGAATGTCATGTTGAGGTGGTACATGACGCTGGTGAGATCACCTTTGGAGTACTGTGTACAGTTCTGGTTGCTCTGCTATAGGAAGGATATTATTAAATTGGAGTGGTTTCAGAAAAGATTTATAAGGATGCTGCTGGAACTGGAGGCTTTGAGTTAAAAGGAGAAGCTGGATAGACTGGGACCTTTTTCACTGGAGTATGACCATTTATAAAATCATGAGGGACATAGATAAGGCGACTAGCAGTAAAGTCTTTCCTCTAGGGCTAAGGAGTTCAAAACTAGAAGGCAGATTTTTAACGCGAGAGGAGAATGATTTATAAAGGATCTGAGGGGTAATCTTTTCACACTGAGGGGAGTTCATATGTGGAATGAATTGCCAGAGGAAGTGGTAGATGCATTTACCACATTTAAAAGAAAGGTATTGGAATAGGAAAGGTTTAGTGCGATATGGGTCAAACACAAGCAAGTGGGACTAGTTCAGTTTGGGAAACTTGGTCGGCATATATGAGTTGTTTCTTTGCTGTATGACTCTATGATTCTATGAAGAAGAAAAGGCAATGTTCTTTGCAAGGTTTGCAAAGGGTTGAAGGCAATGTTCTGTGGACCCTAAGAGGCCAGAGACAATGGCGTAATGTCCTATTTCCAGGTTAGCTGAGCTGCTCAAAGACATTTCTTTACACATTAACTTTATGTGGTTGGCAGTTAGTCCGCTGCTAGCTGTATTCAACATGCATCACTAAGATGGATTTTCAGTTGCTTTATCTATGCAATAAAATGGTGATCTTTCATTTTATCTCTGGTTCTGATCTCATCAGCTCTGTAAAAACTATAAACGTGTATGCAAACCTTGCTGAGGATCAGCACTACAGTAACATTGAGTATTTTCACAACCATGTGATCCTGATAGTTGTATTAAAATGACAGTTGTGCCAAAAGACATACAAATCACACTAAATAGTTCATATCCTTGCGAATACAACCAAATTGTTCCACATCCTGATATACTTTGCCATCTCACTATCCCCTAATGCTGCTGGATGCTATGATCCTTCACTGGACCTGCATATGCCTTAGCATCTTCACCAACAATGCTTGTACAAATGGAAGTGAGGAAGTTTTGAACTGTTTCTTCCATTCCAAAGCTTTGAGAAGTTGACACATGGTATGGTCATTGTCAACCTCACATCTTTAGATGTTCTGGCATGGCTATGAGAAAGCCAGGCACACATTTCCCTTTTGGAGCCTGTAGACACAACAACAGATTCCATCATTGCCCCAAAAGGACCAAGGTAACTAAGGTGACCTGAAAGGTTTCTTTGCTCTCTCTCCTAATGCACCTAGGTGGAGATGCCTGTTATCTGGTACACCCTGGGGACTGGGAAGACTCGAGAGGCTGTCCTCTGGGCCTGGTAGACCCTGACCTGCCAAGAATCACTTGCACTGGTGCAGGTGCACGCTCCTTGGCCAGAGCTGTTGGAGGCAATGGGCTCACTGGCAGAGGGGAGGATGGTATGCAGGGTCCCTCTGCAGTGTCCTGAAATAAAGCTGCCATGTGCTTATTTCCTTGTTTTATGACAGACAGCATGAAAGATGAATCAGTACAAAGTGAGTATCACTTCCACCAAAGTGCAGGGAGAAGTACTTCACGCATTATGTGGTCTCACCTCATTATCTATGAAAGCGAGAGGTTGTGCGAATGATTCTGCCAATCATGTGGGGACAATGAGGGGAAGGTTCTTGGCCCTAGCAGGACCTTCTGGGGTTATAAACACTGGCACCATATTTCAAGGTCAGCCGGACAGAACTTCACCCACTGGAAGCCTTTCAGCCTGCGGTGGTTCCCTCCATAACCTACCAAGCAACAGCTTACTCCACACTCTAGTGACGAGTAAGGGAAAGAGGGGAGGGAGGTCCTCTTCCCAGGGTGATGGCAATAGGAAGTTCTGCCATCAAACGTGGCTGGCCAAAAATGTCCCCCTACATGCTAATTAACATACTACCAGCTCACTAACCTGTGCACTTCAGTGTAGCTGCTGCACTCTGGGAGTACAGATCAAAAAACTACAATCCTGCGGTTTTCAGTTCATTAATTTGAAGAGGGATAAATTATAAGGAGGGAAAATAAATCAGTTGACAATTTGGAAATGTGGTGGGGGGCACTTCAGTTTAAAAGGGTTGAATCGGGGAAGTATCAGCTCTTGAAAACAGTGGAAGGCAGGCAGTTTGAAAGGATCTGATGAAAACTTGGTTGCGTTGTTATGGACTTCTGTTCCTCTGCGATGGATCATGCAACTTCTCAATATTCCAAACATGCCTGACACATTTCAAGGTTTTCACTTTCCCAATAAGCGATTTTAGGATTTAACTATTTTTTGCAATAACATAAAGTTGCAGGGATTGAAAAGATCACAGGCTGCAGACATATTGAAGCCACTTTCAGGAATGTTATAATTCATATTAACTTTAAGACTGTGCAATGTAGACTCATTGTCTCATCCAAGGACGACAGGGACATTAAATGTTGTCTGTCATCTTGTTGCATATAGAAAACCAGCATTCACAGCCAGCGAAACAAAGGTTATTCTATGCAAGGCATGAAATGTCTGCAGAGAACATAACTCCTGTGAGAGGTATTAATCAGTTTAGCTTACAGCCCTGCTACAATTCTCTATAGGGAATCTGTCAGTGATATTGACCTGCTTCTTCTCGAGGTCAGGATGAAAAGAAAAAGGAAATGATTTTTAGGGAGGTAGTCAGATTTTGAACAAAAATTGATGAGAGGCAACTCCTAGTTGGAGCTGAAAGTTAATAAAGTCAAGCATCAAGTCCTGTGTTTGGAATTTGGGGAGAGAAAAAGACATGCCTAAAATAAATCAAGACACAAAAAAAGACAAGGCATGTGATTAATTACTTTGTCCTAATTTTTCAAAGGGAGCATTTAGACTGAATGGAATTTAATTTGCTGTGAATCTATATACTCACTTATTGTGTGTGTAGTTCTTTAGTGGTAGGTTTAATCACATAATGAAGTAAGCACAATTCTCCAGTTCACTTCCAGTGACTATAGTTTTACAGAAGTAGTTTGCTCACAGCTCATCTTTCTACTTATAAAGAAAGACTTTACGTAAAAATTACCAAAATTCAGGTGAAATTAATTTTAAGATAAATAATTTAAAATTGGAACCCTTTGAGAATATGTTCTGCTATAATGCATGTTTTGTTAATGCGAATTCGCTGTTCCGAATTCCAATTTTGCATGGCAGACTGGTACAAAAGGTGAAATCACATGGTATCGGGGTGAGCTGGCAAGATGTATATAGATCTGGTTTAGACATTGGAGACAGAGGGTAGCAGTGGAAGGATGCTTTTCGGAATGGAGGGCCATGACTAGTGATGTTCCTCAGGGACCAGTGCTGGGACCTCTGCTGTTCATGACGTATGTAAATGACTTAGAGGGAAAAATGGCTAACCTAATTGTAAATTTGTGGATGATACAAAGGTTGGTGGAGTTGCAGACAGTGAGGAGGATTGTCAGGACATAGATCAGCTGGAGGCATGGGCAGAAAAATGGTAGATGGAGTTTAATCTGGACAAATGGAAGGTGATGTATTTTGGAAGGTCAAGTATCGGTGGAAATTATACAATGAATGGCAAACTCTGAGGAGTATTGATATGCAGAAGGGTGTGCAGACATTGAAGATGGCAGCACAAAGAACAAAGAACAAAGAACAAAGAAAATTAAAACACAGGAACAGGCCCTTCAACCCTCCAAGCCTATGCTGATCCAGATCCTCTATCTAAATCTGTCACCTATTTTCTCAGGATCTGTATCCCTCTACTCCCTGCCCATTCATGTATCTGTCTAGATACATCTTAAGTGATGCTATTGTGCCTGCCTCTACCACCTCCACTGGCAACGTGTTCCAGGCACCCACAACCCTCTGCATAAAGGACCTTCCACGCATATCTCCCTTAAACTTTACCCCTCTCACCTTGAACTTGTGACCCCTAGCAATTGAGTTGCCCACTCTGTGAATAAGCTTCTTGCTATCCACCCTGTCTATACCTCTCATGATTTTGTAGACTTCAATAGGTCCCCAACAATCTCTATCTTTCTAATGAAAACAATCCTAACTTACTCAACCTCTCTTCATCGCTCACGTCCTCTATACCAGGCAACATCCTGGTGAACCTCCTCTGCACCCTCTCCAAAGCATCCACATACTTTGGTAATGTGGTGTCCAGATTTGTACGCAGGATTGCAAATGTGGCCGAACCAAAGTCCTACACAACTGTAACATGACCTGCCAACTCTTGTACTTAATACCCCATCCGATGAAAGAAAGCATGTATGCCTTCTTATCTGCAGACCTCATTTTTTACCACTCTATTGACCTGCATTGCCACCTTCAGCGTACAATGGGCCTGACAACCCAGGTCTCTCTGTACATCAATTTTTCCCAGGGCTTTTCCATTTACTGTATAGTTTGCTCATGAATTGGATCTTCCAAAATGTATCACCTCATATTTGTCCAGGTTGAACTCCATCTGCCATTTCTCCCCAACTCTCCAATCTGTCTATATTCTGCTGTATTCTCTGACAAACCCCATCACTATCTGCGACTCCACCAATCTGAGTGTCATCTGCAAACTTGCTAATCAGACCACCTATACCTTCCTCCAGATCATTTATGTATGTCACAAACAACACTGTTCCCAACACGGATCCCTGCGCAACACCACTGGTCACAGATCTCCATTTTGAGAAATTCCCTTCCGCTACTACTCTCTGTGTCCTGCTGCCCAGCCAGTTTTCTAGTACACCCTGGACCCATGCGACTTCACTTTCTCCATTAGCCTACCATGGGGGGCCTTACTGAAGTCCATGTATATAACATCTACAGCACTGCCTCAAATAATTATATTAAGTAGGTAAAACATGACTGTCTCTGCACAAAACCATGCTGCCTATCACTGATAAGCCCATTTCTTCCAAATGTAAATAGATAAGGTAGTAAAAAAAAACTTATGGCATACTTCCCTTCATTGAAAGGGGCATTAAGTAGAAGGATAGGCAAATTATACTGCAGCTTTATAGGACTTTAGTTAGGCCACACCTGGAATATTGCATACAGTTCTGGTCACGAAGGATGTAGATGTTTTGGAGAGGGTACAAAAAACATTTACCAGGATGTTGCCTGGTATGGAGGATTTTAGCTATGAAGAGAGGTTGGATAGACTGGGTTTGTTTTCACTGGAATGCAGGAGGTGAGGGACAACCTGATGGAAGTTTAAAAGATTGTGAATGGTATGGATAGAGGGAGAAGGATGAGGCTTTTTCCCAGAGGGGAGAGGTCAATTACGAGGGGACACAGGTTCAAGGTGCGAAGGGGGAAGTTTAAATAAAGATGTGCAAGGCAGGTTTTTCACACAAATGCTGGTGAGTGCCTAGAACATGTTGCCAGAGGAGATGGTAGAAGCAAACACAATAGCAGCATTCAAGAAGCACCTGGATGAATACATGAATGGGAAAGGAATAGAGGGATGCAGGTTCTGTTAGTGAAGACAGTTATAGCGTGGAAGGGGAAAATGTGGTGGTGTAGGCTTGGAGGGCCACAGGGCCTGATCCTGTGCTGTATTGTTTTTTTATTCTATCTCCATTGTTGATCATTTCATAATAAAGTTCTGACAAAAGGAAATTAATAGAAATTAGCAATCATAAAGGAACCAATACCTATTCATCAGGACGTGCCCCTCCACCCTACTCTACCCTGCCTCTCACATTAAAGTTTCCACAGTCAACAGGAACATAATTCCTTCAAAAATAGTCAGAGACAGAGGCAGCATATTGCTACTTTGAAGCAGGTTGACTATTACTTGCCAGATTGTTAGAATTGAGACAATCTACTGAATGCTCAATTTGACTTTTTCCCTTGGTATCGATTTAAGATCAATGACCGTGCAGCTGCCTCAGGTTATTTTCTGACATTGAGAGATTTGCTTAGCTGAGAAAAAAAAACTGTTGCAGGTCTAGACCAAATTTAGATGTTGCAGGTCTAAACCAGATTTAGATGTTTCAGTTGGTGTGCACACGAGCTGCATTCTGTGCATGATTCATTTGGAAACTGCCTTGAAGAAACGGAAGAAGGACCATTTTGGAGTGAAATTATCTTTTCTGCAGACATTTTTATAAAAACGAATGTTGTTACAACTTCCTAAAGGCAAAACTGGGAAATACAGTGTCATCTCTGAAACCTGGTCATATGCAGACCTCCCTTCTTTGATGCTTGGAAAATGTGGCGGGGGGCCGTCTTCTTGAAATGGATGAGAACATTAATGTAGCACAAAAAACTTCACTCCAGAAAAATCACAATTATGGTGAATGGGGAAAGTAGAAAAATTCTATCAACAGTCTGGCTGTTATCATTGATCAGAAACTGAACTAGGTCAGCCAGATAAATATTCTGGTTAGAAAAGCAGTTTTCCGAAGCTGGAAATTCTGTAGTGAATAACTCATCACCCGACTCCCCAAATTTCACACACCTTCTGCAACACAGAAGTCAGGCCTGTGATGGAATACTCTTCAATTGCCTGGATGAGTGCAGCATCAATAAGAGCTTGACACCATCCAAGACAAAGCAGCTGGCGTGACTGGCACCCCTTTCAGCAACTTCAACATTCACTTTCATCACCATGGCGCCGCAATGTGTATCACCCACAAGGTGTGTGGCAGTAACTCACCAAGGGTTCTTTGACATGTTCCAAACTCATGACCATCATTGCTGAAATTGTGTTGCTGGAAAAGCGCAGCAGGTCAGGCAGCATCCAAGGAACAGGAGATTCAACGTTTCGGGCATAAGCCTTTCTTCAGGAAACTCGAAAGGCTTATGCCCAAAACGTCGAATCTCCTGCTCCTTGGATGCTGCCTGACCTGCTGCGCTTTTCCAGCAACACATTTTCAGCTCTGATCTCCAGCATCTGCAGACCTCACTTTCTCCTCATGACCATCATTACCTGGAGAGACAGAGAAGCACATGGCAATACCATGAACTTTAAGTTGCCCTCGAAGTCACTGAACATTCTGATTTGGAAGTATATTGCCGTTCTTTTGCTGTCACTGGGTTGACGTCCTGAATCTCCTTTTCTATCAGCATTGCAGGTATACCAATACCACATGCACTGCAAGTAGCAATTTAAGGCGGTTGCTCATCAGCACCATCCGAAGGGAGATTAGGGGTGGGCGATACATGCTGGCCAAGTCAGCATCACTTACATCCAATGAAAGAATGAAAAACAAGTTATTCTAAGTGACAGCACTTTGCTGGTTTGAGGACAGGTGTTTACTGTCCATACATCTAGGTTTGATCAGAAATCAGATACTGAAAGGCTAATACCAAATCATGTAAGCATTACGTTTCATGCATCCCTTGTATCTACTGAAAGATGAATCGTTCCTTTTATTATTCCTTTACAAAAAGGGAGAGCAATTTCAAAATATAAAGGATTTGATCCGAGGGAGAAGAGAAATATTTGACATTTAAGCCTAGAGACAAAGAATCATTTTAAATGAGAGGGGAGGACAAGAATGGGTCACAGAGGAAATAAGATTCAGATGTAGGGGGGTGAGCAGATGAACAGAAAGCAAGAAATTATGGACTTTGGAGACTAGGAAAGGAGGCAAATGTGTATTAAAACACTGATATGGACTTGGAGATTGCTGTGATAGTAGGGATCTATGATCCAACAGGAATATGAACCATTTAGTGAACTCCAGAGAATATGCAATGAATTAAATATTTAGAGGAATGATACATTCAAAAAAACAAAGTCGATAGAAAAGCAGGTCATGTAATGATCTCTCAGGAAAAGGGAGTTGTTCCACGGTGGTGTGGAAAAATACACAGTTCTAACATGAAATAAGCCAAACTAACACTAGGGTATGCTAAAGACCATTAGGTTACATGAAAAAGCAGCTACTTCACTCTATTTAGAAATACTGTATATATCAGAAAAGTTATGTTGATTGGCAACTTCAATCAACATTACACAACTTGGGTTTTGTCAAATTAAATGGAGCCAGAGCTGGTAAGTTTAATGCATTTGTAGATTAATATACCTTGTGCAGTTACTGGGAAACAGTATTGCAAGGTTGCAAACAGATTGCATTTAATGTGATCCAAGGTTCAGGAACAAAAAGACCAGGAGGCAGGTATATAGGTTCAAAGAGGTCAATTTGAAAGAAATTAAATGACAACTTGAGCAAATGGACTGGAAAGAAAGACTGATCGAATAGAGGGCAAAAGGGAAAATCTTTAAAAAAGTTCACAATTTTCAGGGGAGCTCTTCTAATCTCCGAGCCTGTCAGGCAGAAACCACTGAGAAACAGCACAAATAACTTACCTGTTTCAAACCTTTTCTGCTCCACTGGCTGGAAAGGGCACGGTGATGTTCCATCCAGCTATCCTTTGAAATTATGTTGCGCTCCTTTCTACATCCAGACTTTGGCAATTAGAAGTTGTTGTGAAGCAAATGGACATCTGGCTGTCCAACAGGAGGCTCCAGAAAATATGACAGAAGCTAGTATTAGACCAAGAATGGGAAGCAATATGTCTAACTTAGAGATGTTAGTACATTGGTTTTGCAAGGAATATGAACTTAAATTTGTTCTATGCTGAGACTTCGGCGAAAACATTTAGCACAGGCCCGTATAGGAAATTATTTTACAAGGCAGAAAGACAGAATGAGGGAGACAATTTTTTAAATGACTAACAACATAGTCAGTTCAGAGAATGCCAAAAGCAGTTGTCAACATGGACAAAAAAACCGTCTGTTTGATACTAAATGATACCATTTTTGCAGTCATTGCTGGTTTTGTGGAACACTAATATTTTGGAGAAAGGACTATTCAAAGTACTACTGCTTGTCGTGTACTCACTCCAGGAGGAAGATGAGAAAATACTGCAGGCTAGTTACAGAGAAATCTTGGGTCAGATTTTCCATTTCCAAATTGGGATGGACTACATGTGGGATAGCATTTAAAACTGTGGCCCGGCAGCTGGGTTGGAAATTGCAAGCAAGTTTCTGCCACTGGCTACTTAGGTAGCATGGAAGGCAAAATATCCAGCCTTTATTAAAGCTCATTGAGGCTGCAATAAAAGATTGCAAAAGAGAAACCTCATAAGATCTAGGAGGCAGCCAGGAATTGGTAGCTTTTGAATCATATCTGATGTGAGTCAGCAGGAAAGGGTGGTCTTAAAACTTTATATCAATTGATTAATCTGGTTGCAAAGTTTTGCTGCACGTATTGAAATATTACAGGTACTCATCAAGCAAGGGTTGAGTCTAGGGGAGAGGACCCCAGCATATCTGGGGCTGTGAATACAATAATATTGTGTAGGCTTCAGGGCATTGAACCAGGGTCCTCAGACTTCACCTGGACAATAGGAAAAGTGCACCTGGAAATTGCACTTGCTGTATCGCATGTGCAGATTGAGGTATCACAGCGGTTGCATACATAGTGAGGAAGGGTAATTGCACATAAAGAAGGCACTGCTGTCGAACTACAACCATGGAGGAGTGGGTCTGTCTACCAACACAGCAGGATCTACTGAAACAGGGGAAACTACCTAAGCATGCCAGAACAGCAGTGCAAAAGGAGACTGTGACTCAGGGAGCTAGTCACAGACATTTGTACACTCATCAGTGTGGAGCTCACACCTCACTCCATGCATATACATATCCTGCAGTAGCGGTTAAGAAAACTGGACTTGAATTTCTTCAGCCCCGAATCTAGACCTCTGTGACATTTCACACAGTTTGCTGCATATAGCTACATGGTTACAGAACCTCTCTTTGTTAAGGCTGGCAGGGATATTAAATTACCTGCCAATGGGGCCTCCCAGATTGAAAGACTACTTGGTTTTGCTGCAATTGTTGCACTTTCATAAGTGCAGGGCATCTTTAAATGTACCATGTGGTCATCAAGGCAGCTGGTGTTGTACTTGGTGTTCACTCAGAATAAAAGATTCTCGATTCCGAATGCATGACGCATGTAATCTCTGCTAGTCAAGTCTTCTGATGTTCTTCCAATCCATAACCCAAGTTCTGGAATAGATTTTAGTGGTCAGAGATTTCTTCAGAGGGAACAGCTCTTTACCCCTATGTGCACCATAAACTGGGTCCCAGAGCAGTTACAGTGATTTGCTGACAATGCTCCAAATGCATCTCTGTAGCTGGACAGCTTGGGTAGAGCATTGCAACAATCACTTGACAGGGTTTTGGGCATGAACTGACAGAATAGGAGGAGGCTGGTGTTGGCATAAACACAGACATAGATTCGTTGGTCAAATTGGCTGTGCTGTATTCAAAGTAGAGAGTGTGGTGCTGGAAAAGCACAGTAGGTCAGACAGCATCTGAGGACCAGGAGAATTGACCTTTCAGGCAACCGCTCTTGATCAGGAACCATCAGCCCTTCCTGATGAATGGTTCTTACCCGAAATGTCGATTCTCCTGCTCCTCGGATGTTGCCTGACCTGTTGTGCTTTTCCAGCATCACACTCTTGACTCTGATCGCCAGCATCTACAATCTTCAGTTTATCCCAGTATTCAAAGCAACTGAGTTGACAGATGGGATTGGCATATGAGAGCTAATGAAGTTAAATTTCAGAGGAAAAGGGCAATTCAGAGATTATCTTATAGGCTTTAAGGCTAATATAGGTGATTCAATCACATGGGCAAATGGATATTAAGGAGTTCAGATATAACGTATTTCTTGGGGATGGAGTCCAAATTGAGATGATAATTGTATTTGGTAATAAACAGATTTTTGTAGGAAGACAATTGAAGAAGATGAGAAATAAAGTACAGTTGGAAGTTTTTAAGAGTCATTTAGGACTGACCTAATAAATGTTCCTTTGTGTTGCATATTCCTGAAGAGATTGGGTCATTTCATGTGTAGGTTGCTTGCTTGGTTAAAACCATCTAATGACCAACAGACGGCTTCTGAGTTTGTTCAATTTCCTTGGAAACCAAGAAGGGCTCAAAATTTATTCAAAATTGGCTGCAGAATATTCTTTTTTTTAAGTTATCTTGTCAGCCTCACAAGATATCATAACTAATGGTCCCGAAGGGCAACGAAAGAGCTTTGTTTATTATTTGAAATCACAAGCTTTCGCAGTGTAGCTCCTTCATCGGGTGTAATGGGAGGGAAGCACATAAAACACAGAATTTAAGGGCAGCGAGAGCAAAAAATCATACAGATGGTATGAGTGGAGTGTTGAATAATAAATCTCCACAGGTGACCAAGAGTGTTGAGGTATGAGTAAAATGTCAATAGCTGAATAACAAACAAAGGGATGACCGATAATCTGACTAAGTGAGGCAGAGAGATAATTACAAAAAAAAATAAACTAGTGCTGGAGACAAACCAAATGACTGGAATAACATGGAACACAAACAGAAGCTGCTAGAAAAGGCCAGCAGGTGCGGCAGTATTTGTGAAGACAAAACAGAGGAAGGGTCACCAAACCTGAAACGTTAACACTGATATTTCTTCACAGATGCCTCTAGACCCACTGAGCCCTCCCCCATCAACCCCTGCCCTTCCCCCCGATTTACAGCACCCACCGTTCTTTTGGTTTTTATTTAACTGGAATAACATGTTCGGTATAAGAGTTGCATGCCGAGGGTCTAACCAAAGTAAAAAATAATCTAAAACTGAACAAACTAATTAAGGTAGAGAAATTGTAACAATTTATCAAGGTAAATGGTGTCAAAACAGGACAGTAAGGAGGTCTAGAGTTTACACACACAGAACAGTGCGGTGGGGTCACATGTAACTTGATTCTGCATTGTTGTGTACCTCAAAGGCTGCCTTGGAGGTTGCTTACCTGAAGACCGGAAGCTCTTATTATCTCCCTACCTTGTTTCATTATATTACAGGTCATCCCTTTATTTGCTATTCAGCTGTTGAAATTTTACTAACACCGTCTCACCCCTTGGTCACCTGCAGAGACTTATTATTTGACACTCCACTCAAACTATTTGCATTATCTTTCGATTTCTCTAGCCTTGATCACTCTGCCCATAAATTCTGTGTTCTGTGTACTTCCCTCACTTCGCCTGACAAAGGAGCAGTGCTCCAAAAGCTTGTGATTTCAAATAAACCTGTTGGATTATAACCTGGTGTTACGTGATTTCTGACTTCTAAGGATAGGCTGTGCAGACAGAATGGTCTTTTTCTGCCATTCTCTTCATATATTCAGTTGTCAAACGATGAACATAAACCACATAATTTGAAAATGGTAATATTTTTGACAGTTAACGAAGACCTACTGCCAAACAGCTGAGTTGTCTGAAATACTAACTAAAGATACCATTAAATGGACCTAATACTAATTGAGAATATCATTAAATGGACCTATATCTATCTCGTTTTGGAAAGAGTTACCTTAATAAGCAAAGGAGACTTGCTTCAGGAGGAAAAATGCTCCATTTGAAAAAATCACAAGCTGCTTAACTGGAGTTACTTAAGTCTATAATAATTTTGGAGAGGCCACATGACCCAGTTTGAGTACATAAAAAGCTATCTTTTAAAAAATAATGCAGCCAGAAAGTTATCATGCCTGGAGCAACAATCTTTGTCCTCTCCCGCTTTGCTTCATTCTGACAATCCTCTCATCAAAGTTTGAGAGTGGTAAACCAGTGGACTGCCCATGATCGCAAGTGGAGTGTTCCCACTTTTAATATGTTTTGTACAATTCTGGTCGCTCTGCGCTAGGAAGGACGTTATTAAACTTGAGAGGGTGCAGAAAAGATTTACAAGGATATTAGTGGAACTGGAGGGTTGGACAGCTTGAATAGACTGGGGTTGTTTTCCCCGAAGCGTGGAAGCTGAGAGGCGACCTTATAGAGGTTTATAAAATCATGAATGGCACAGATAGCATGAAAACCAGGATCTTTTTCCTAGGGTGAGGGTGCAAAACTAGAGGGTATAGGTTTAAGGTGAGAGTGGAAAGATTTAAAAAGGACCTCCGGGTAACTTTTCACACAGAGAATGGTTGATATATGGAACAAGCTACCAGAGGAAGTGGTGGAGGTGGATATCATTTCAACACTGAAAAGGTACCTGGATACGTACATGAATAGAAAGAGTATAGAGGGATATGGATCAAATGCTTGCAAATGGAATGAGGTCAGATCGAGATATCGTCGGCATGGACGAGCTAAACTGTAGGGTCTGTTCCTGTTTTGTACAACAGAAATTAGCTGGGTGTAATTGATCCAGGAAGAGATTCCAGTGCAAACAGTTTGTAAACAAAGTGATTTCAGCTCCAGACCAACATAAAGTCATAAAGCTATACAGCACAGAAACAGACCCTTTGGTCCAACTTATTTATGCTGACCAAATATCCTAATCTGATCTAGTCCCATTTGCCAGCATTTAGCCAATATCCCTCCAAACTCTTCCTATTAAAGTAACCATCCAGATGCCTCTTATATGGCAACTCGAGTAATTCTTTTTCCTGAAGTTAACTGTCACTTGGTCCAAGCACATCAATTTTCTATTTTTTTTTCCCTAGGCTTGAACGTTGTGTGCGCTAGTTTTCAAGAAGGGTAAATGTGTATATTTGCACAGTTTAATCCTTTTGTTAATAATATTTATATCTTTAGTTTTAATTGTATAAACCCATTCTTTAATGGTCCCTGAAGGAACCTGGCTGACTTATTTCTAATACTGAGGTACATATAGTGTTAGATCAGTATAATTGGCAACCTGACTTTTTTTTAAAGTTCAGAAGGACTAAGGCAAATAAAGGAATCAGTTCACTCCTTATAACATGGAAGTCTGCTTCTTTGGTGATAGGATATGCAAGATGTAAACATTTATTCATGGGATGTAGGCATTTATTGCCCATCCCTGGTTATTCTTGAGGAAGTGGTGGTGAGCTGCTTTCTTAAACACAATGGAATTCTAGTGAGAGTGAAGGAGCGGTGGTATATTTCCTAAGTCAGGGTAGTGAGTTGCTTGGAGGGGAACTTGCAGGTAGTAGTGTTTCCACGCATCTGCTGCTCTTGACATACTAAATGGAGGTGGTCGCGGATTTGGAAAGTGCTGCCTAAGGATCTTTGGTGAAGGTCTGCAGTGCATCTTGTAGATTGTACACACTGCTCCGACTGAGTGTTGCTAGTAAAGGTTTGTAGATGTGTTATCAATCAAGTGGGCTGTGTTGTAGAACAGGACTCATTCAGGTAAGGAAGGTAGTGTTCCATTACAATCTTCTGCCTTAGTTAGTGGACAGGCTTTGGGGAGTTAGGAGGTGAGCTACTTGCTGCAGTATTCTGAGCCTCTTAGCTGTTCTTGTAGCCACCGTATTTGTATGGTGAATCCAGTTGAATTTCTGGTCAATTGTAACCCCCAGGATGTTGATAGAGGAAGGGAGTTCAGTGATGGTCTCACTATTAAATGTGAGAGGTGGCAGTTAAATTCTTTCTTATTGGAAATGGTCATTGCTTGGCATTTGTGTGGCGCAAATGTTACATGTCATTGTCAGCCCAGACTTTGACATTGTTCAGGTCTGGCTGCATTTAGACATGGACTGCTTTAGTATCTCAGGAATAACAAATGGTGCTGAACATTGATGATTGCACAATGAACATCCACATTTCCGATCATATGATTAAGGGAGGTCATTGAAGATAGTTCGGCCAAGGACATTACCCTGAGGAACTTCTGTAGAGCTGCCCTGGAGCTGAGATGACTGACCTCCAACAACCACAAGCATGTTCCTTTGTGCCAGATATGTCTACAACCAATGGAGAGATTTCCCCGATTCCTATTGATTACAGTTTTGTTCGGGCAAGATGCAACACTTGGACAAATGCAGCCTTGATGGCAGGGTTTGTCAGTCTCACTACTTCTGGAATTCAGTTCTTTTGTCCATGTTTGAACCTAAGGCTGTAATGTGGTCAGGAGCTGAGTGGCGTTGGTAGAACCCAAACTGGGCATCACGGAGCAGGTTATTGCTGAGCAGGTGCTGCTTGACAGCACTGTCACTTTACTGATGATCGAGAATAGAATGATGGAATAGTAATTGGCTGGATTGGATTTGTCCTGTTTTTTGTGTACAGGACATACCCGCACAGTTTTCCACATTGTCGGGTAGATGCCAGTATTGTAACTCTATTGGAACAGATTAGTTCTTCAGTACAATGCCAGAACATTGTCAGGTCCCACAGCATTTGCAGTATGCTGTGCCTCCAATTGTTTCTTGATATAACACAAAGAGAAAGGAATTGGTTGAAGACTGACATCTGTGAGGCTGGGGACCACTAGAGGAGGACAAATTGATTACCCACTTAGTACTTCTGGCTGAAGATTGTTGTGATTACTTCAGCCTTATCTTTTGTACTGATCATAGAATCCCTACAGTGTAGAAACAGGCCATTTGGCCCAACAAGTCCATATCGCCGTCCAAAGCATATTCCACCCAGACCCATTCCCCTACCTTATTACTCTACATCTCCCCTAACTAATACGCCTAATTTACACATCCCTGAAGACTATGGGTAATTTAGTATGGCCAATCCACCTAACCTGCACATCTGTGAGAAGAAATGAGAGCACCCGGAGGGGACCCACACTGTCACAGGGAGGATGTGCAAATTCCGCACAGACAGTCAACCGAGGCTGGAATTAAACCCAGGTGCTTGGTGCTGTGAAGCAGCAGTGCTAACCACTGAGCCACCATGCCTCACTGATGTGCTGGGCTCTTCTATATCAAGATTGTGGATATTTGTGGAGCCTCCTCCTCCTCCAGTGAATTGTTTAATTGTTGACCACCTTCATGACTGGATGTGACAGGACTGCAGAGTTTAGATCTGATCCATTGGTTGTGGGATCACTTTGCTCTGTCTATCACTTGCTGCTTATGCTGCTTGGCACACAAGTAGTCCTGTCTGGACATTTCAACAGGCTGACACCTCATTTTTAGGTATGCCTAGTGCTGGTCCTGGCATGTCCTCTTGCACTCTCTACTGAACCAGGGTTAATCCCCTGGCTCAATGGTAATGGCTGAGTGGGGGACATGCCGGGCTATGCATTTGCAGGTTGTGTTGGAGTATGACCTGGGGGAGCACAGAAGACATAATGAAAATCAAACTAAAATTGAACACAAATAAGAACCATTATTCTCCACTTGCCTCTCTGCATGCTTTACATTTTTGTGAAAATACCATTTATGAAGGATCTCTATTGCTGGAGCTTAAATGTGTTTGAAATGACCCTGCTGAACTACTGTTAAACAATTGAATAATGCAGATTTGGCAGTGTTTTTTTCAAATATAACTTTACTAAATTCACTTTCAAACATGCCATTTAATTTAAATCGTAACTCATAACACTGACGCACAAATTCCAAATATTTATTAAGAGTTAAACTATATATAAAGTAACACTCTCATTGAGCAATGGTACTGAATGTTTCATTTGTTAAACAGGCTTTCTATCACACAAGCAGCATCACCCAAATTAAATAACCTCCTTTATGTATTTTTAAATGAATCTAAGACTGAACTTATCAATCAAGAATTACAATTCAGGAAAAGCAGCCAAAACGCAGTAAACTGACCTACTATATGTAACTTTAATTTTAGTGAATAAGATTGCAACAAACACATGCATTAGTACACACCATAAATCTCACAAAGGTAAACACTTAAAGCTCATTGTCTTTAGCAAATCACACAGGGGTCATCAGGTCCTGATTTAACTTCACCCTCGAGTAATGTATTCATCACAGCCTTCATCAGATAGCTGGCTGTCCCTCTCTTTCCAGTTGGAGGTGTATTGTAGAAGTCGGTCATGTCCTGTAAATAGATACAAAATGAATGAAATAACAAGAATTTCCAATCTTGTTTCTTTCTACTTACACATACTTGGAAATCTTTCTGAGGGTGAATTAATGCTAACAAGTATACCAATTACTTGCCATAATAATAGGTTTATAAAAATCAAATCTGTTCAGCTTAAAGCCAAGATTATGAACATAAAATGAATATTCAACATTGAAGTTTTGATCTACTTTCTTGCTGTCTGAAAATATTGATGAGTGCTTGTCATGAATATGCATGGAAGCTTGAGCAGCAATAGCCAAAACATTGCTTTTTTGAAGTTGGTGGTAAATAAAATACATTCTTAACCGATAAAATGTCAAAGTTTAATAATAACAGTGATGCATGATAGCTGTCAGGTACCAGGAAACAAACCAATATCAACAAAAAGAAGTTTCAAATAAAAGTGATGGATTGTACTCTGACCCAAGTTAGAAATCAAAAACACATCCCACCAACATGACCAGTGATGTGCTTTTCTTTTAACCATAACCTGCACTGCACTGTGAGTACATACTCTCCACCTGGATGAATGCAAGTCTAACTACATTCAAGGGCCATTTGGCCTCTCATTCACCACATTCAACATTCATTCCTTTCATCACCGATGCTCAGTAGCAGCATGTGCACAATCTGCAAGATGTATTGCTGGAATTCACCAAGACTTCTTCAATAGCACCTCCCAAACTACCTAGAAGGACAAGGGCTGCAGAAACACGGCAACATCACAAACTCCAAGCCAAACATCATCCACATCGCTGGACTTTCATTGTTACTTGGTCAAAATCCTGGAAACCCCTTCCTAACAGCACTGTGGATATCCCCAGTCCCTGAAGTTGCAGTAGTTTGAGAAGGCAGTTTACCATCATCCCTCTACGGCAGTTAGGAATGGGCAGTAAATGTTGGTTTGGCTAGAGATACCCTCACCCTGCGAAGGAAAAATTTTTAAAAAGTGTACTTAAATATCTCCTTCCCTTTCCTTCACTAAGTCATTCACTCCTATCCAGTCATTTTTTCTTTCAGAATTTACTCTCATAGTCCCTTATGTGTTACAATGATAGCAACCCTACCTCAAGCTCAAATCCTATTCCAAAATTTTGTGGACAGGGTAGGCGTACATATAACTTGGCCAAACAGGGTGAGTATCAACTTGTAAATCTTTCCAACGTATGCCTATGTTGTGCAAATCAGGTGATAACAGTGATTAAGATTCCTAGTTAGTAAGGTGTTAGAAAGAAATTGGAACTTTGACTATCACTATCCAAATTACAAGAATTGTAGTTTGTTGCCACAGCAACTCTTACTCCTTGGAATCTTAATTATCTAGATGGGTGGTGTAGATCAGATTGGTGCCAGCAATGTGGGTTTGCTCCCTGTTCCAGCTGGGGGGCAGATCTGCCTGCTTGCCTAGCCACTGGGGAGATCATGAAGCGGAGAGTCAAACCTGCCTTTGGGATGAGGATTCATGAAGAAGAGCCTTGCATCAAAATTATGATTTACAAAATATGCTGACAGTCTTAGTTTCAGGAATTCTTCTTCACATGACTAGAGACTGGCAGTCTGCTGAGGGTGTGCATCTATGATATCAATGATTTCCTCACACTTATCAGCAGGTTTCAGCTTTGCTGATACTCAACAACAAAATGCATATCGCTAAATCTGCTTCCCAATGTTGGAATGGACGTTATTGCTTAAAATACAAAACAGCACTGTTTAATATAGTCAGATGCAAGGAATACTGACACCTTTGGTGTCATGCTATATTTTATGCATCACAGCTGAAATCAAGAGTTCTTGAAGTTTATGAAGTTCTTGAGATTCAAATCAACTCAAGGTGGCACATTAACAACAAATTTAACTACTACAGAAGCAGGCAGCATCTTTGAAATGATACTCTCTTTCTAACTGCAGGGTTCCATGTACTTACAATTTCATTTGGGTTGGAAGGGAGACATGGAGAAATAAGTGAATAGCCTATGTCCCTCAAGGAAATGTCAGAATGTTACAATGCAAATGGTAAATTGGGGTTATGATTTGCTCCTTAGGCACAGGGTGGGCAAAGAGAGCTATACCTTTGTATCCATTTTCTTTCAGCCTATAATTTCCATGGGTTCATATTCGGGGGACAAAAGGTTTGTTTTGATTGATGGTGCAAGCCTTATCACAACTACTGGGAATTGGGACTTTGTTCCCAGGAATTCTAATGTGTCATGGGCGTCTACCAACTGCTGGCCTATAAACCAAAGGATTCCAGTGTAAGGAGGATTTGCTACTGGCCTGCTCCCCAGATCTCCTCTTTGGCCCTGAGTTAATTTTATTTGAAAACTGCAAGAGCCATCTGGGGCTGAACAGTATTGTGAGCTGTATTCCCATGAAACAGACATTTTCCCAGTTTGCGTTTGATGCTCCTCTGCAGCTTCCTATCAAGATTTATCAAAGGCACCTCAGCTCAGAAACCAGAATGGCATCCAAAAAGGATTGAAGTACAGCTGAACTGCTTGAGAACTAGAGGTCACGCTAGGGTCAAATCTTGACTGTTGATCTCCTTGGCTGGAAGGTAAGCCCATTTTCAAACACAGGTTGTAGCTCAGTATGTACGACAAAAATATAGCAAAACACATGGTGTGGCATGACAAAAAAATCATCATATTATACAAAAACAAAGGGCATCTCACTTAGAGTCATAGAGTCCTACAGCATGGAGACAGGCCCTTTGGCCCAAACTGGTCCATGCATTTGTCCAAATGTTGTGTATATGTTGCTAATGTACCCGGCTCAACCACTTTCGCTGGTAGCTCATTCCTTATGCATATCACCCTCTGTGTAAAAAAGTTTCCCCTCAGATTTTCCTTTTATTTGTTCCCCTTTAAACTTAAACTGACACCTTCTGGTCCTCGATTTCCCAACCCTGGAAAAATGACTGAATGCATTCACCCTATCCATGCCTATCATGATCTTATACACCTCTATAAGGACCCCCCCATACTCTAAGGAAAAACATCCCAACTTGTCCAACCTCTCCCTAGAACTAGACCATTGAGTCCAGACAACATCCTTGTAAATTTCACCTGCACTCTTTCCAATTCTTAGTGTCATAGGGAAAGTTTTTTGCTCATGTTATTCTTAGAAAATTCTACCTACTTGTACACTGAATGTATTCTGAAACACAGTATAGTTTCCATGCTGGCAGATCTATAGTGGATATGATCTTCTCCGTATGCAAACAAAAACAGAAGTGTCGGGAACAGTATATTTCTGAAGTGCGGAAGAATGCAAACTTGATGAGCCAAAGGACTTTTTTAAAATGCTGCAGACCTTTATGACTCTGATCCAAGTGTCCTAATGCATTGGTCACAAACAACTAATATGCACAACATGTAATAAGGAAAAAGATTGATGGGATGCTAGCCTTTACAATGAGAGAAATTGACAATAAAGATCTTATTCTTCAGTTATACAGGGCATTGGTGAGACAATATCTGAACACCATGTACAGATCTTGTTTCCTTAGTTAAGAAAGGATATAAATGTGTTAGAGGTGGTTTACCAGTTTGATATCTGGAATGAGCAGGTTATCTTTTGAAGACAGATTGAACACGCTGGGCTTGTTTTCACTACAGTTCAGAAAAGTGAGGGATGATGTTGACACCTATAATTCCTATAAATCCTGAAGAAGGGCTTATGCCCGAAACACTGATTCTCCTGCTCCTCGGATGCTGCCTGGCCTGCTGTGTTTTTCCAGCATGACATTTTTCAACTCTGGTCTCCAGCATCTGCGATCCTCACTTTCTCCCACCTATAATATCCTGAATGGTCTTGAGAAGGTGGACATGGAAAGGATGTTAACTCTCACGGTTGAGTCTGCACCTAGGAGCATTGTTTTAAAATGAGAGATCACCCTTTTAGGACAAAGATGAGGGGACAGTTTTTCTTTTACAAAGGTTGTGCAACTTTGGAACTCATTGCTGCAGAAAGGTGGTGGATGTAGGATCACTGAATATTTTTAAGGCAAATGTAGCTTGATTCCTTTGCCTAACAAGCATTTAAGGTTATTAAGTTGATGGAAATGTGGAACTTGCATCACAACCAGATCTGTCATTTATTCCTAATGAACTGTAGAGCCAAAAGACCTACTTCTGTGCCCAGTTAGTTAGTATGGAAATGTGACTTTAGGACTCTTTAAGAAATCTAAATATTTGGTATTTTAACTACCTTTTTCAAAGTCTGTGTGTGTCTTGGGTGATGAGATAATGAATTTTTTATTGTTTTAAGTTAAACTCATGAGGTGGTCTGTTTTGTGCCTGTTCTTAACAGTCATAAAATTCAAGGGGTTGAAGTTCCTATTTTTAAAACACAACTATCCTGTCCACATCATCAGTTTTGAAATGAGGGCCTGCATTTAACACAATATTTTTAAAACTTGAGCAAATAATCATGTTGTACCAAATACAATTTGCACTTAAAATTTTACAATGTTTTGCATCAGTCAAGCTGATTATGGGATAATTGCACTGAAAGAAACAGACCAAATGAATAGAAACTTTCCAGACCATAATTTCTATACATATGAGGTTAATTTTACTTACCTTAACCTCAACTTGCTCTAGTCTGTTTTTGTCTCTCTTAAATTCATCAAAAGCCTCTTTCACCAGTTTGTCCAAATTTACTTCACCTTGAAATTCCAGTTCAGGATTGCGTTCCAACACAACAGAAACAATCATAAGCAGCTGCAGCAACAAGAAAAAGAAAAAGAAAAATGTAGTTTGCAATGTATCCAAGCTATTTTTCTAAGAATCTACTCCACCATGAGATTTATGAACAGATTTTTATGACAGGGAGATGAGTAAAATAAGAGGCATGTTTTAATGTATAAGTTTGCAATAAACATCATCAGCAAGTTTCACAACCTGACTACTGTGTTCTTCTCTAAAACAGGCACTCACCGTGTCTTTCATGTGAGAATTTCAAATGATTTGTGACAGAAGAGTAGCTGAGGTGATTTCCCAATGCTTTCCATACCACTTCATCCTCAGAGTTCTAGGTGGACTGCAATCTGGGCTATTGTGGGAAGGGAAGGGGCCCCACCAAGCACCTTTTAAGCACCAAGCAGAATGCCAATCAAATATTAAGACTGACATTCTGGTCAAAGCTTGAATTCAAACAGATGTGGAAATACCAGCAATGCATCATAATTATGTTATTGCAACTATAATGTTTTAGAATATAACATTTGTTTTAAGAATGTAATTTTAACTGTAGAAAATAGGGTTGTTGAGTTGAGAACTAGTAAAAGCAAACATGAAATAAATGTGATTTAAACAATCTCAGTTTGTTTTTAAAAAATCAGGGCCATGATGTCTTAAGATGTTAACATCTGCAAAGATAAGGTCATAAAGAGCAAGTGGGATAACTTAATTCAAGTATTATAAACAAGATGTTTGCACTTATTTCACTGAAGGATAAGTTACTCTTGTAAAAAACACAAAGCCCAAAAGTAAAACTTGGAAATTAAAAGATATTGATTTCCTTTTAAGAAAAAGCTATCATATTGCTATGGAGATGGTTTGAAAGTCATCTGAACAATAAGTGTGTAAATTAGTCAAATTAATAAACAGCAGAAAATACACCCAACAGTAACAATCTTGAAATTAATTGTTTGATGCCCTAATGAGTTCAACATTTTGACACAATTTTTGCTTCCCATATTCCAAAGTTCCATTTATTTAATACAAGGTACTTTTTAAAAGATTCTAGTGTTTCTTCTGATTTAAATTATTCGATCTATTCTTGTATCATATGATTATGTAATACCAGGAAGGTGCAACATACACAGAGATCAGTCTTTCCATCAAGTATACATCAGCACCTTCAAAAAGCAATACAGTGATTTGGAAATCGTGACACAATAGAAATTAAATGGTGCAATTTTAATGGGGAAGAGGCATGTAGGAAAAAAAGACTCCTTGAAAGTGTTTGCAAATAAATCTTTGAAAATGACAAATAAGGTTTCCTAGCTTTACTTATGCAGGCATGGAATACAAAAGCAAGGAGGCGGTGCTATACTTTTATAAAACACTGGTGAACTGTAGGATTTTGTTCAATTCTGGGCATTCTTCAGGAAGGATGTCAAGGCATTAGAGTGACTCCATAAAATAATTTAGTTCTGTGCACAGATTGAAAAAGCTGGGTTTGGTTTCATTAGATTAGAAGGGATTCGATAAAAGTGACTCAAAATTATGAAGAACTTCGTTAACAAGACAAATAGAAAGAAAGAGGGAAATTATTGCCCAGTTTGTTTCAAGATTAACATTCAAAAAAGCATTGGATTTGAATGTCATAGAATTAAAACACGATGGGAAGAGCTCAGGGAATGCAATAATTGGACGACTATCAAAAAGCTGGGAGAGACAGAGTGGGCCCCTTCTGTCCCTTTTCATTCAATGAGCTACATTTTCTCGCCCTTTTATTTTTAAAGCAAGAAGTGAGCTCTGCTATTCTTAGAAGAGATACCACTCAGGTATTCCTCAGAAATGAGGAGTTGTAATTCCTTTCTGACAGTTAATTTGTAGTTTAGAAGTGTCAGAGGAAGGTAAGCCATGCCCCTTTTCTCTGCAGTTAGCTGCCATAATTTGAAATGTGGAGATCTAGACATCGACTTAGAAAGCTGCTGTCAAAACATGAGGACATAAGATAACCGTAAGGGTGCCGGAAAATCTGTGTGTCATATGTGTAGGGATGTTGGGTGTGAGATAAGATAACCGGATATGGTGCCAAGTAAGTAGAATGCTAGCTGGGGACGGGAGTAGGGTGTCATCTGGGGTGAGGGAAAGGTGCATTGTGGCAGTTAAGTATTTAGGAAAGTATGGGGTTTTTTTCTGGAGAAATTAAATCTGGTGGGGGTATGGAAGATAAGTGTCAGCACTGGGTGAGTTCAGGCCTAATAGTAGGAGTGTCGCATCAGGTCTGGTGGTGGGGAGAAGAGGGGTGTCATTTTGAGCACAATCCAACCAGCAGAGGAGTCCAGATGGTCAGGTCCAGCAGCAGCAATAGTACTGGGTTGGGTTGGACATTGTTGGGGAGTTGAGTTGGGTCTGATGTTGGTGGATTGGTTCCAGTGGTGGTAGCAGGGAGGTGCTTGGGAATTGGGTCAAGTGCTTTCAGGTCCGGGGAAGGGATATCCAGTCCCAAATGGAAGATTTTGGCTTTCTGGAGGTGGTGGGTCAGGGTCTGGAACTGTAAAGAGTCTGAGGGATATGGAAGTGAGGTCTACTGAATAGTTACTCAGGAATTAAACCACATATTAATTAGTCTAACGCTTACTGAGTAACTATGCACAACTTCAATTGATGTTGGAACAATGACTGACCAGGGAAATATCTGTCCCTATGATTCTATAATTATACGCAGCTTTGCCACAATATACAGCATCCTCAATACCCCAATACTATGGGATGGATCCTACGGTGGAGGAGAACTCCACATATCCCAGTATAAATGGTCTCCACTTAGCTGGCTTGCCCTATTTTAATTATTCAGGTGACCACTCTTTAAATAGTACGAATCTGGACCCCTGCCCATCTCCAGGAGGGCCTCATGCATAAATTGCCCACTCAAAGGGCCTCAACTGGGCCATGTATTGGTGGGCTAGCCACATATGACAATTACTTGTGAAATTCAGGTGGAAGTGAGTGCGCTGGTTGCAGGCGAACTTGCAGTAAAATAAAAACAAAGTTATTATAGGTGTTAGGGATCCAAAATTAAAACAGAAAATGCTGGAGAAACTGAGCAGGCCTAGCAGCATCTGTGGAAAGAGAAACATAGTTAATGCTTTGAGTCAACTACGACTGTCAAATCTGACTACTGTGAACTTTTTTCGTCTCTCTACACCTGCTCCCAGATGTGCTGAGTTTCTTCGGTAGTTTCTGTTTACATTGCACTCGCATCTTATGGGTCCATGCATTTCTCACCCATTAGTCTTCTTAAATTGCAGACCTATTTCTTCAGTTTGACTGGCACAAACTTGTTTTGTACATTTACATAACACATTCGGACTTGCTTCAGCAAACACTACGCATGAAGTTGAAAATTATGAAAATTTGGGATGAGTTTGAAATAGGATATTGATCAGCACCTCAACAATGATCTGTCGATATTCAGGCTGGACAATGTCTTGTAAAGAGTCTTCTACAAGGAGTGAAAAGTTCATCTCGTACATGGTCATATCTGATAAAGTTGGTTGCTGCAGAAACAAATATGCTTATGTTAGGCAGAATGCTTGCTGATGAAAAACAAACTAAATCTTCCATAGACTTATAAATCGTTGTTTCTTGCTTAAGAGGTTATCAAGTATACTTTCATTGTTACTAAAACTCTGATGTTATCACACCATGAGAAGCCCAATACAATTACTTTAGTTGCTTTCTGGAAATCTGATGATTATTATGAACATTTTACTTTAATTTTTAATAAAGCAGTACTCTCAGAATGTGTGCACTAACAATCACAAAATCAGAGTAACTCATGAAGACTAAGTAAATTTAGAGAAAACAGTTAAAGGTCAACTTACAAAAAAAAATGTCGTAATGAAAGAAAGCAATTTATCAGTTAGTTACTTGTATTAGCTGTCAAATTACCAGTGATAGTTATAATGATTCTTGAAAAATATTTATTTTACATTCAGTTCATTCGGTTATAATGCATGTTTTGTTAATGTAAATTTGCTGTAATGTGATTGACGAACTGGGGACACTGTTTCTGAAGCCCAAGCTTTTAAAATATACGTTTGCTGTAAAGTGAATACATCGCCAACACTTTAAACACTGTTTCTAAAGTACAATTTTTCTATACTATGGGATTACACAAGAAGACGACCATTGCATTATAGAAGAACTACCTGCACTAGTCACCAGAATCAAGTTAACTTTAAAAAAATAGTCTAGATCTTCTTGAATTACATTAGTGCCTCAGGGTAGATGTTGCAGTTGGGGAGACAATCAGACAGGCAGTTATTCTGCCAGTTTCATTAAACACCTTGCACCACTTTGAGATTTTTCCACAGAAGTGCAAAGACTGAAATACATTCACCTTAATGTGAGACATCTATTCCAATAAGATGGGAATTATAGCACTAGGTTACAGAATATGTTTCATATCATTGTACATTGCAACATTTGACACTGGAAGAAAACATACTTGCAGTGTGCAGGTTACTTTGGTTATGTATAGACCATTGCAGAATCACTTTGTGATCAAGTATAACGCAATGGTTTGCATGAACATGGATGCAGAGCTTTGCTGAAGGTTTGACTATAAAATGAAAATGCTACAGGCCACTATCATATGATTTAAATACTTGGGGCAGATGTCTTCCAGTCACTATGATGCCTTCAGGAGTCCTCTCCAGAATCTGCCATACTCTGTCATAGAAACCCTTTGGAGTACGATTCAAGGAACCATCAAGATGACGCCTGTTTTTCCATGCTCTGAAGAAAAAGAAAGATGTCTCCTCATTCTGCATTTTCAAAGAATTAGGGATATGAAAATAAAATTTGCTATGAATGGAATGCACAGAATTATTACATGCAAATGTGATCCTTTTGACATGAGCTAAAGGAACTTGTTGGAATTTGATCAATGACATTCCAAATAGAAGAAGAATGTCCAATTGAAATTCTGCAACATGCTGTCTAAATGTGATCTCCTGCTATCTCCCTCTGGATCAAGACCCCAACAATGAACTCCAGGAGACCATTCTGTTCACAACTAATCTCATTTCATTTGGTGATCTCACCTCACCCTCAAAACCCCACTATCTCCAAGTTCACAGTCCCTAACCCCCATCCTCCTAACTCCTTCCCACAAACACGAGTGCTGGGCAGACTCTTTGTTACCGCCTCCTCCTGCCCCAAATAACTCATCTATTCATATTTCGACACAATGTTTTTCTCCCCTTGTGCAGTCCCTTCCCACTTACATCCATGGTTTCTCCGACACTGTCAGTTTTGGAATTTCCAGTTTGCAGGCTTCAGTCATCTGCTCTTCACTATTGTCGTGCAATTCTTTTACATGTCCATTCCTCATCAGGATGGTCTCAGGGCTCTCCATTTCATCCTGACAAAAGGCCTAGACAGTATTCATTCTCCACCACCCTCCTCTACCAGGCCAAGCTCATCTTCATTCTGAACAAATTCTCCTTTAACTCATCTCACTTATTTCAGGTTAATGGTGCGCCCATGGTACCTACATTGGACCCAGTTATACGTGGGGTTCGTGCAACAATTCTTGTTCCAATCTTAGTCAGATCACTCCTCACAACTCTTTCTTTGGTCCATTGATGACATCATCAGTACTGCTTCCCTCCCTTGACCAGAATTGGAAACGTATATTGATTTCTTTACCAATTCCCACCCTGCTCTCACCTTTATCTAGTCCGTCTCTGACTCTGCTCTTCCCTTCCATCATATCTCTGTTTCAATTTCTCGGGAAAGGCTGGCCACCAATATCCATTAGAAGCCAACCAACTCCCCCAGTTATCTTGACTATACATTTTTACTCCCTGGGTCCCTGTAAAGATGCCATTCTCCCAGATTCTCAGTCTCATCTGTTCCAATGATGCCTACTTGCATAAGAGGGCCTCTGAAATTTCCAATTTCTTCCTCAAACAAGAATTCCCTAGCACCGTCATTGACAGGGCCCTCAGCCATGTCTGACCTATTTCCGGCAATTTGGCCCTCACATTTTCTCTTTTCTCCTACAACACCAATAGGATCCTCTTGGTCCTTACTTACCTCCCCACCTTCAGTGGGATACTACTACCAGACAAATATTGCCCTTGCACAAAACCAGGCTATCCCTAATCATTCCTTGCATCTTCAAATGCATGTAAATCCTATCTTTCAGACTCGCCTCCAACAACTTCCTTAAATGCTTGAAGAATCCTCAAATGAGTGAAAGATTAAACCAGATAGTACAAAGAATATGAATCTGGCTGATTATTGTGAAGTAGTTTATTAGCAATACCATTTACATAGGAAGCAAATGATGTGCCTCAGGGTCTTGTGTACATCATTATTTTATGTAATGGATCAGCTGCTAGTAAACCCACCAGGTCTACAGCATAGGGATTTATAATCTCAGAACAGCATTTAGTAACTTAAATTTTTTGTTAAAAAAAACTTGCCATCTTCCTCTTCAAACCACAATGAGAATATAGGTTGCAGAAGGCAAATTAATTTGTCTCATTTTCTACATTCAATTTGGCCATCTGCACCATTTAACATCTATTTTGATCTCACTTTACAGAGATGTGCAGGCTATTAAAATGTTTTAAGCTGTAAAATGTAGAAGCTGAAGATTTATATTCTAATTTTCTACAAATGCTGGTGTTAGTTTAATAGCTTCTGCACTCATTTCCATAATATTCAGATACAAATTTCATGCATTTTGCCTTAACCTGAATTAAGCATTTGTAACTCAATGGTGATACTAACATTGCCTCTGTAGACTGTTTCATTATTTATGAAAATAGTTGAAACATTCATTTAAATTCTCAACACAAGTTTTGTACACTTCCAAAGACATCAGTTATATGCCATGCCATTGAATCATGAGACTAAATGTTGAAAAAATATATTTAGATTGAGGTAGCTTCAAAATTTATTTCGAGCACTTTTTTAAATCTAAATTGTCTCCAATAATCAAACCCCATTGATCATGATTTTATATCCTCAAATTAAATCTAAACTTTACAAAATCGTAGAAGAGAATTTCTATTTATATTGTAATTTTCATGATCTCTGGACATCCCTACACACTTTAAGGTCAACTACATAAAGTGGAGCGCCTCTGCTCTGCCTGTTCTTTTTACTTAGTTTCTATAATTTTCTCTCTTATTAGGAATCCTGGAGCAGTGTGAGGAGAAACCTGATGTTTGTGATCTGGTCTCCTTCCTATCAGAAGGATACTGTGAAACTTGAAAGGGTTCAGAAAAGATTTACAAGGATGTGGCCAGGGTTTGAGGATTTGGGCTGTAGAGGGAGAGGCTGAATAGGCTGGGCTGTTTTTCCTTGGAGCATTGGAGGCTGAGGGGGTGACCGTACAAAGGTTTATAAAATAATGAAGGGCATGGATAGGATAAATAGACAAAGTCTTTTCCCTGGGGTGGGGGAGTCCAGAACTAGAGGGCATAGATTTAGGGTGAGAGGGGAAAGATGTAAAAGCAACCTAAGGGGCAACTTTTTCACACAGAGGATGCTATGTGTATGGAATGAGTTGTCAGGGGAAGTGGTGGAGGCTGGTAAAATTGCAACATTTAAGAGGCATCTGGATGGATAAATGAATAGGAAGTTTTTGGAGGGATATGGGACAGGTGTTGGCAGATGGGACCAGATTGGGTTGGGATATCTGGTCAGCATGGATGGGTTGGACCGAAGGGTCTGTTTCCGCAGTGCACATCTCTATGACTCAAAGTCCCAAGCGGCACAAGGAGAAACCCAGATACCTGAGTGGCGTGAGGGGTAACTAGACTCCAGCAGAGGCATGAGGGGTAACCAGAGAACAGGAGTGGGGTGAGAGGAAAGCAGAGTCCCGGAGAGGCTTGAGGAGAAACCAGAGTCCCGGAGCGGGGTTTTGGGAAACTAGAGTACAGAAGTGGGGTGAGGGGAAACCCGAGTACAGCAGCAGGGTGTGAGGGGGAAACCCGAGTACAAGAGCGGGGTGAGGGAAAACCCGAGTACAGGAGCGGGGTGAGGGAAAACCCGAGTACAGGAGCGGGGTGAGGGAAAACCCGAGTACAGGAGCGGGGTGAGGGAAAACCCGAGTACAGGAGCGGGGTGAGGGAAAACCCGAGTACAGGAGCGGGGTGAGGGAAAACCCGAGTACAGGAGCGGGGTGAGGGAAAACCCGAGTACAGGAGCGGGGTGAGGGAAAACCCGAGTACAGGAGCGGGGTGAGGGAAAACCCGAGTACAGGAGCGGGGTGAGGGAAAACCCGAGTACAGGAGCGGGGTGAGGGAAAACCCGAGTACAGGAGCGGGGTGAGGGGAAACTAGAGTACCGCTGTAGTGCGTGGGGAATCTCGAGCCCCGTTGCAGTACATGGGGAATCCCGAGACCCAGTGCAGCGTGTGGGGCAACTCGAATCCCAATGTAGTGGGTGGGGAATCTCGAGTCCTAGGCGTGAAGGGACTCCTGGGTCCCAGTGCAGCGCGAGAGAAGCAAATCCTAGTACAGCACAATTTCCTTTGTTGCTGCTGAGTGCTGATGAGGAGTGGACTGGAGGCTGGAGAGAAGCGAGACAATTGTTGGACTTGTGCCTGGTGTGGGCAGGCAGACCGTATTCTGACCTGCTGCTATTTGACGCTCTTGAGTGGATTGTAATGTAAATCCTTTATTTATTTTTTAGACACTGTAGGAAATATTACTACTTTTCCTTTTAATCCTCCTTTGTATCCAAGATTTGTACTTCGGTAATGATGGCCTAGACTTGGCCATTAAAGGCAGCTATTGTAAAATGTTTCACTGTACTCCTGTGCTGGTGCACACATGACAATAAAAAATATTCTCTTCTGTTCTAATATAGGCAGACTTGGTATTTGATAGCAGGATCCTATACACAGGAAGTGACCAGATAATTTGTTTTTGAGTTGTAGATTGAGGCGTAAATAATGGCCAGGGCACAGAGAGAATACCTTTGATCTTCTGTGAAAGGTGCCATGGCGATTTTTATATCCATGCGTGCCGGGAAATTTTTGTTAAATAGCTCACTCAAAAGACAGCACATTTCAATAGTATATAGTTGCCATGTTACTTAATTGATTCAGAATACCTGTCATGTTGGTCAGGCTGCAGAGTATCCAGAAGAAGCTTTTTGACATCACTTGGTGACATCTGGTACACATAATCATCAGATAGATTCTCACCTCGAATCTTTAGTTCATGTTTCATTGCATGGATGATCCATCTGTAGGGAGAACAGAGAAAACATCACAAATTTACAGCACAAAATGAGGTCATTTGGCTCATCAGTTTCGTGGGCTCAGATAAAAAAAAAAGACATTGAGTCTAATCCCACCACACAGACTTGATCCATAGAAGGAATGTGGATACAAAATTGGCTGAGGGACAGAATGGCTGAGGGATAGATTCATGACTGATGGGCATTTTGCTGGTTAGAAGGTGGTTGGTAGTGGAATACCCCATGGGTCAGTTTTGGGACCTTTGCTTTGATGCACATGATATACATTTGTTGTGTAGGGGACCATTTCAAAGTTTGCAGATTTCACAAAGCTTTGGAGATTTGTAAGCTGTGGGGTGGCCTGAATGCACTGGAGGCAAGGAAGAAGAAAACAGGAGTGATTGTGATAAGGGGCTTCATTAGATAGGGAACAGACAGGCATTTCTGTGGCAGTAGACAGGATTCCAGAATGGTGTGTTGCCACCTGGTGCCAGGTTCAGGAATATCACAGAGTGGCTGCAGGGCATCCTGAAAGGGGAGTGTTATAAGACAGAGGTCTTGGTACAGATTGGCATTAATATTTTGGCGGAATGAGAGGGGAGATCTTGCATCAAGAATTTAGGGAGCTAGGCAGCAGACTAAAGAGCAGGACCACAAAGGTTGTAATTTTCGGATTACTCCCAATACCATGTGCTAGAGAGTACAATAATAGATGCACAGAGTAAGTAAATGCATGGCTCAGATTTTAGGTTCTTCAATCATAGGGCTCATTTCTGGGGCAAGTCAACCTATACCAGTGGGACAGTCTGCACGTGAACCAGAATGAGACCAATAGCCTTGGAGGTGGATTTGCTAATGCTGTCGGGAGGAATTTAAACTCATTTGACAGTGGGACACACACACAGCTGGAAGTATATTATAGGTTCCTAAATAGTAAACAGGCATTAGAGAAGCAGAGAAGTCAATAATTTAGTGAGTTGTGTCAGAACAATAATAGGATAAATATATTATACTTCACCAACATTAATTGGGAAGTTAGCAATGGGAGAACAGTTTAGTGATAGTAACCACAACACTGTGTGTTTAAAGTTTGCTATGGAAAAGGAAAAAGTAGGTCTGTTTAAAAAGGGCTTTGGATCGGGGGAAGACAGGTTTTATTAAAATAAGGCAGAATCTGATCTAACAAGACTGGAACAGCTAATTCTAAGTAAATCTATACCAGAATCGTGGACGTCATTCAAAAAGGAAATGGGGAGAGAACAGAGGCTAGGAATACTGCAGTGAGTAATTTACCTCCTCACTTCCCAGAGCCTTTTATAACGCATCAGAGTCTGATGGAATACTCTCCAAGTGCCTGCATGATTGCAGCTCCAATAACACTTAAGAAGTTTGACACCATCCAGACAAAACAGTCCGTTTAATTGGCACCACATTCTCAAACAATAATCACCCTTCACTATCACCAGTGCTCAGTTGCAGCAGTGTGTACTATCTACAAGCTGCACTGCACAAATTCACTAAAGATCCTTAGACAACACTTTCAAAACCCATGTCCATTTCCATCCAAAAAGGGTAGGTAATACTTGGGAACACTGCCACCTGCAAACGTCCCTTCAAGCCACTCACCATCTTGACTACAAAATATAGCTTTCACTGTATGTATCTTATTCCTTCACTGTTGTTGGGTTAAAATCCTGGATAGCTTGACCTAACAGCATGTGAGTCAACCTACAGCACAGGGACTGCAGTGTTTCTTCAAGTGAAGGCAGCTCACCACTAACTTTGCTGGGGCAGCTAAGGATGGGCAATAAATACTGGCCCAGCCAGCAATGCTATGTCAACAAATGAATTAAAGAAACTGCAATTCCATAATATCAAGTCATTTTAAAAGTATGCTTAATCTATAGAAACATCATATTCTTGATCTAATTCCATGGCATAAAACCAGGTGAAGGAGGAGTGAGAAAATGTATACAAAACATCTCGTTTTATCCAATTTTCTTAGTACACCGCACAACAAATTTGAAGTTCAGTAATTTCTATTAAAGTCAGGTACGATACGTACAAGGTCCCACGTACAGTAATAACACAAGTTCATCTTTCCTTGTATGTAGATACAGGGAGGAAGTCAGGACCGAGTGTCACTTGTGTGCTTCTCTTCAAATTGTGCAGTGCAAATGGAACAGGATTTAATTTCTCATTCGAAGATCCCACTCTCTTGAGCAGTGTGGGGATCAGCAAAAAAGTTGAAAAGAAATGAAAAGAGTGAGAACCAGAATCATGACATCTACAAAACAGTTTCCAATTGTCCCCTCGAGATTTAAACGGTGACTTCAGACTCATGCTATTGAGGGGCAAATGTCTTCTTTCCAGGCATTCGTATTTCATTATGAGCCCAACCCATCTCATTTATATACAGCTTCCAATTCTCCTCCTTCCCTGAAAAAAAATGATGCCAATTCTTGACATGAGTGCCACAGCAATCATGCAGTTGTTGCTCACCACTTGCTTACATGGGTCTTCATCCAACTTTACCTTTGTGGATGCTCTCTTCCTCATCCATCCTCCATGGAGGTTGGCAGCAGCAATCTACCAGTAAAAAGTGAGGTCTGCAGATGCTGGAGATCAGAGCTGAAAATGTGTTGCTGGTTAAAGCACAGCAGGTCAGGCAGCATCCAAGGAACAGGAAATTCGATGTTTCGGGCATAAGCCCTTCATCAGGAATTCCAGCAACACATTTTCAGCTCTACATCAATGTCACACTTACAGATTAGGTGGCAAACACAATGCATGTGCTTGAAACAAATGGCCATGTCTGCAAGTCAAAAAGGGACATGTCCTTAGTGAGAGTGGATACCACCATAGTCAGTCAAATGGCTTATCTGATTCAGGTTTGGGGGTGGCCATAGTCAATCAGGTGCTTGGTCTTACTCCAGTCCCTTCATGGTCTTGTCCTGAGGATCAGCTCCTGGCTTGCAGGTGTGCAGCTGGGCTTTAATGAACTTTGTAGTGAATGAAACCTTTGAAGAGCAGGTGTGCATGCTGGCATGGATAGAGATCGAGGAAGCTGATGTGGTGAAAGTTTTGTCAACATTAAGATTGACAAGTTGCCAGGCCCGGACCAGATTTGTCCTCGGCTGCTTTGGGAAACGAGAAATACAATTGCTTTGCCACTTGCGAAGATCTTTGCATCCTCGCTCTCCACTGGAGTCATACCTGAGGACTGGAGAGAGGCAAATGTAATTCCTCTCTTCAAGGAAGGAAATAGGGAAATCCCCAGCAATTACAGACCAGTAAGTCTCACGTCTGTCGCCTGCAAGGTGTTATAAAGGATTCTGAGGGATAGGATTTATGACCATCTGGAAGAGCATGGCTTGATTAAATGCAGTCAACACGGCTTTGTGAGGAGCAGGTCATGCCTCACGAATCTTATCGAGTTCTTTGAGGATTTGACTAGAAAAGTTGATGAGGGTCGAGGTGCGGATGTGGTGTATATGGACTTCAGCAAGGCATTTGATAAGGTTCCCCAGGGTAGGCTCATTCAGAAGGTCAGGAGGAATGGGATTCAGGGGAACATAGCTGTCTGGATACAGAATTGGCTGACCAACAGAAGACAGCGAGTGTTAGTAGAAGGAAAATATTCTGCCTGGAAGTCAGTGGTAAGTGGTGTTCCACAGGGCTCTGTCCTTGGACCTCTATTGTTTGTAATTTTTATTAATGACTTGGATGAGGGGATTGAAGGATGGGTCAACAAGTTTGCAGATAACACAAAGGTTGGAGGTGTCGTTGACAGTATAGAGGCCTGTTGTAGGCTGCAGCGTGACATTGACAGGATGCAGAGATGGGCTGAGAGGTGGCAGATGGAGTTCAACCTGGATAAATGCGAGGTGATGCACTTAGGAAGGCATCGAATTTGAAAGCTGAGTACAGGATTAAGGATAGGATTCTTGGCAGTGTGGAGGAACAGAGGGATCTTGGTGTGCAGGTACACAGATCCCTTAAAATGGCCACCCAAGTGGACAGGGTTGTTAAGAAAGCATATGGTGTTTTGGCTTTCATTAACAGGGGGATTGAGTTTAAGAGTCGTGAGATCTTGTTGCAGTTCTATAAAACTTTGGTTAGACCGCACTTGGAATACTGCATCCAGTTCTGGTCGCCCTATTATAGGAAAGATGTGGATGCTTTGGAGACGGTTCAGAGGAGGTTTACCAGGATGCTGCTGGGCTGGAGGGCTTACCTTATGAAGACAGGTTGACTGAGCTTGGACTTTTCTCATTGGAGAAAAGGAGGAGGAGAGGGGACCTAATTGAGGTATACAAGATAATGAGAGGCATAGATAGAGTCGATAGCGCGAGACTATTTCCCAGGGCAGAAATGGCTAACACGAGGGGTCATAGTTTTAAGCTGGTTGGAGGAAAGTATAGAGGGGATGTCAGAGGCGGGTTCTTTACACAGAGAGTTGTGAGAACATGGAATGCGTTGCCAGCAGCAGTTGTGGAAGCAAGATCATTGGGGACAGTTAAGAGACTGCTGGACATGCATATGATCACAGAAATTTGAGGGTGCATACATGAGGATCAACGGTCGGCACAACATTGTGGGCTGAAGGGCCTGTTCTGTGGTGTATTGTTCTATGTTCTAAATATAGTGTCACCGTTGTGAATGTCATAAGGTTTTGACGGCGATGAGCATTTCTACCTCTCCTACCACGTCAAGCACTCCATACAGACCAGATGCATAAGTAATGAGGTAAAGAGTAGAAGATTGCATGAAAAAAGTTGCTGTAAGAGCTATGACGGACAAGGTTTCATGAACTGCACTCAGAAAAGCAATTCAAAAATAGGAAACTGTAGCAATAATCTAAATTTTCCAATATAGCAACTGTGGATGAACTCATTGAAGGGAGCTGTGGTTGAGCCTTTTTTGTTGTCTAGCTGCTCATTTCACTCAAAGCCTCTTGCTCATCTCCCACTAATTCTTCCAGTGGTGATCAGGTAGTCCAAATTATGGCACAGATAGCATATTCAAAGTAGTTCATTTTTCAAGAGAAAGTGAGGACTGTAGATGCTAGAGATCAGAGTTGAAAAGTGTGGCACTGGAAAAGCACAGCAGATCAGGCAGCATCCGAGGAGCAGGAAAATTGATGCTTCGGCACGCTCTTCATCAGGATTGGGTGGGGTGGGGGAATGAGTAGGAGGGTGGGGATGAGCTGGGGGGGGGGCAGGGAAATGGGAAGGTGATAGGTAAATGCAGGTGGGTGTGATGGCGATAGGTCAGAGGCAAATGTTGAGCGGATAGGTAGGAAGGAAAATAAACAGGTAAAACTGTTGAAGAGGGCGGTGCTGAGCTGGAAGGTTGGTTCTGGGAGGAATTGGAGGATGGGGAGATGAGGAAACTGGTGAAATTGACATTGATGCCGTGTTGTTGGAATGTCTGAAGGTGGAAGATGAGGTGTGCTTCCTCCAGGCATTGAGTGGCTTGGATTTGACAGTGGAGGCGGCCCAGGACTTGAATGTCTTTGGCGGAGTGGGAGGGAACGTTGAAGTGGTCAGCCACAGGGCGGTGGGATTGGTTGGTGCATGTGTTCCAGAGATGCTCCCTGAAACGTTAAATCAGTTGGTGTCTTGTCTCCCCAATACAGAGGACACAACATCGAGAGCAACAAACAGATGAGGTGCTTGTATATACAGGAAAATCTCTGCCGGATGTGGAAGGATCCTTTGAGGCCTTGGACAGAGGTGAGGGGGGGAGGTGTGGGTGCAGGTTTTACACCTCTTGCAGCAACAAGGAAAGATGCTGGGAGTGGAAGATGGGTTGGTTGGGGATGTGAACCTAACTAGGGAGTCGCAGAGGGAATGGTCTCTGCGGAATGTTGATGGGTGGGGAGGGAAATATATTTCTGGTGGTGGTGTCTGATTGAAGGTGGTGGAAATGGTGAGGATATTGTGCTGTATCCGGAGATTAGTGGGGTGGAAGGTGAGGTCGGGGGGATCCATCCTTATTGCGGTTGGACGGGTGGGGTTCAAGGGCAGAGGTGCGGGAAGTGGAGGAGATACGCTGGAAGACATTATTGACAATGTGGGAGGGGAATTTGCGGTCCTTGAAATGTGAAGCCATCTGGGATGTCGTAGAATGGAATTGCTTACCCAGGACCAGATACCATGAAGATGGAGGAATTGGGAATAAGGTATAGCATTTTTACAGGAAGTGGGGGGTGGGAGGAGGTGGAGACCAGGTCGCTGTGGAAGTCGATGGGTTTGAATTAGATGTCCATGTTGATTTGGTCGCAGGACCATTTGCCACTTTATGACGCTATTTGTTATGAAGATGTGGGTGTACTTTACCTTTAAGAGAGTTAAAACCTAGCAGAACTATCTGACAGCACCAAGTGTTCTGAACAAGGTAACAGTGTAACACTTGGTCAAAAGCTAGGGAAACAGATTTGAATTAGGCCAATCAGTTTAAATTATACCCTGAAAAATACCAAATTCCAATCAAGTTTGAATTTAGTATACTGACAATCTTAAAAGCCAATGACACAATCGGATGCTTTGGGGTATAAGACCAGGGAAAATTGAACAGTTGGGAGGAGAACTGTGAAGCCAACAATGTCTGCAGGCTGCCCTAAGAATAGCTCTCTTAAAGGTACCTTTATTGATCAGTAATCTGTGAAACAAAAATCCCTAAGATGATGATGACACAAGAAGATCAAAATGAAGATTCCATATCTGGCTGATTTTGAAATTTGAGATTTTTTTCAGTAAATCTTAATCAGGGGATTTAATAGGATTAGTATTATAGAAAGGAAAGTAAAAGATTGGTTACAGGAAGGAGCTGTAAATAGTTGTTCATTAATTATTCTCTGCTATACTTTAAGAAATAAAGTTGTTACTTTTACTTTAACTAGTTCTTGGCCTCTTGAATTTTCACAGATTACTGCATGGGATAAATCTATTCTGTGTTGCTGGTTTAAATTAAGCAGGAGGGTTTACCCCGTGTTGTAATATATTCAAGAATTATCCTGTTCTTCTGGCCTCATCCAGTACTGCTTTGTTAGTTCTTTTCTTGACGCACTTTACCAAAAACACCATATTTCAAAGTTGCTGATTTTCTTTTTTTTCTCTTTTCCAATGCTCCTGCTTCATATGCATATTGGTTACTGACCAGACATAGTAATTTAGTACATGGATTATAGTTTCAAACTACAGCTGACAGGTCTTAAAACGTTACTTAGATTTGTAAAAACACTTCTGGCCTGTCCAATCCTGTTTTGGATTTCAGTACCGCTTTTGACACCAATGGCACTGGGCTTCCCTAGATAGTTGAATTATTCACATGTTCTGACTTACTTCCATTTACTATGATGTTACCACTGGAATGATCTTATTCTTTGAGTACTAGCCCATGTCTACTGCTTGCCTTCATAACTACATCAATTACTTTTGGAAAGCTTCTTCATTTGTTGAGATAAGTTTGGTTTGGTTGGTGCAGCCAATGTTGTTGATTACTCTCCCTCCTACCTTTATAGCGTCTCTTTAATTCCTCAGGCAGTGCATTTGCTAGAATAAGAGAAACAGGCCAGTGAGAGAGGACAGGCTTTTATTTTAATTGCTCCCAAATCACAGATTTGTTCTCAAATCTGATCGGTGCTATCTGAATTCAGTAAATAATCCTGATGATTTGAAGATTTTTCCATTGATGCTCACATCATCTGGCATTTCCATGAGATTATTTTGATGGGGCTTTATTAAATGCTTTAGTGCAATCAATAGAAGATGGGTAAGTCAAAATTTTATTTTCAATGGCTCTTCCTGCCAAGGTTTTTAATTTGAATTGCATTTCTTGTTTTTTTCACCTTTCAGAAAGCCAGCGAATGACTGAATTCTCTGCTTTCATTTTCTCTAACTCTAGTCATTAGGATTCTCTGCTGATCTTTACTGCTGATCATTAGGCTGATTGGTCAATTTATCTCACATTCTATTATGCCAGATTTATTTCACAACTGAGAACACCAGACTTGGTTAGATCTGCAGGGATAATGCCAGTGTTTAAATCTTGTTGATGATTAGAGTCAAGATTTCATTGGTTCCTAGCTTGATTGTTGCTTCGGTCTTCAGAGCATCCAAGTACTCACCAATTCTTCTTAATCTTCAACATGAATTCCATTCCTTCTTGCAAAGTTTCTGGACATGCCTCTTTATTTTTGATTGGTCGTCAACGTTTTTTTTTATGTGGAGATACCGGTGTTGAACTGGGGTGGACAAGATCAGAAGTCACATGACACCAGGTTATAGTCCAACGGGTTTATTTGAAATCACAAGCTTTCAGAGCACTGCTCCTTTGTCAGGTGAGTTTTTTTAATACAAGCATTTCTCTGGCTTTGCTCCTTTTCATTAATTGAGCTATCCTTTGCTTTTCAAACATCTAATGGAACTTCAAACCGTTATCTTGCCCAAAATTTCATTAACAAGTTAATGAATTTTCTTCAGATCCAAGCTTTTCGTTACTTCAGTTGAAATGCATTTGGTGATTCCTGAACAAGACTGAAGGTGTCGTCAACCCTACAATTCCAGCTAGCCTGACTGAGTGCCCCTAGCTCAGGGTTATGAATGATAGCCAATGTTGAATCTGTGGATTCTATGGCAGTGAAGGCAGATGAGTTGCGACCTGGGAAGAAAATGGCTGGATGGTGGAGGGTCATTTGGGAAGAGAGTTTGTGAAACCTCCAAACATATATGGAGGAAGGAACAGGAAACCATTTCATGTTTATCCTTTTACCTGACCAAATATGATCAAAGCGAATAGTTCTTATCAAGATATGAATAGGTGTTTGCAGCAATAGAGTCAGCATCTTACTGGTATAGACATCCATGAACAACAGATGAATCAAGACCATTGTCATCTTACTGCACAACCCATGAAATACTTTGAAAACAAACTATAAGAGTACAAAAAAACTGAACCCAGAATAATTGTGGCTTAGAATGTTAGAATATCAATCAAATAGGGAAAGCCAAAAATGTGTTTCAAGAGAAGTGTAGGTTATTAGTCAATAATCTTGGGTTATGTGAAGTAAGATGGATGAGAGCTGAGAAGTACCAGTACAAAGAAGGAGTCATTACCTACTTGGGAGAGATAAATATAAAAATGAACTCACAGTAGCTCTTGATTATAAGCTTTCCAAGCCTCTTTCAGATTAATTGGCTACTTCCCAGAGAATTCTCATCACAATAGTAGGCCCACCTTTCAATGTCAAAATTTTACAAATACATATCCATCAGATGAAAATCCTGAGGTTTTCTACAAGACCAAGCTAGCAAACAATGTGGTTCTCAAGACAACACCATCATCACAGGTGATCTCAATGCAAAGGTAGGAAGCTCTCGCATACTAGGAATTGTTGTCCCACATAGTTTTGAAGAATACAACAATAGAGGCGTCATGTGGGTCAATTGCTTCCAATGGAACAAGGAGACTATTATAAACAAACAGCTCAATCATGATCCAGGCTAAAGCTGGATATGGAGAAGTCCAGAAGATCAAATGTGAAATCAGATTGATTTTATTATAACAAATAGCTGTTTCAGAAACTTGCATTAAGGAATCAAAACCATTTCCTGAAGGACACTGTGACAGTGATCACATAGCAGTGGTTCCTATGACAAATATCAAGGTGAAAATTCCTAATAAAATATTAGGAAACTGAGGAGATTGGATTTTGAATGATTGGATTTTGCAATACTGTAGGTGGAAGAAACAACGAAACAGAAATGGAGGAGTGTAACTTGATCATGAAGTTCCTAATGGAAAATGCAAAAGTTAAATTCTGACAAAAGCAAAGCATTTCAAACAAAAATAAATGACAGAAGAAATTGTGGATTTTATGGAAGAAAGGAGGAAAGTGGAACAATCATACTTGGAATGTAACAGACTGAAATAAAGAATAAAAAGGAATCTGTATATAGGATAAGTAAATTTAATATGATTGCCAAGAGATTTATTTTTCAACTTATTATTTCTTGGGATGTTAGCACTGCCAGCAAGCACAGTAATTGCTTCCCACTCCTAAATGTCTTTGAACAGCGACTGCTAGACCGCTTCAGAAGATGGTTAAGGGTCAACCAGATTCCTGCGGCTTTGGAGTCACATGTAGGCCAGATCAGAAAGAATGACAGATTTCCTTTCCTAAAGGATGTTAGTGAACCAGATGAACTTTTGACGACCACTGAAGATAGTTTCATGATTACCATTTCTGAGTCTAGTTTTCAAGAAGCATTAAGTGAATTTAAAATTCCTAAACTGTTGTGATGGGATTTCAACTGATGTCCCTAAAGCATTAGCTCTCAATTATTAGTACAATGGCATTACAACTATGTTACTGTTGCCCCAACTCAAACGAAGGATGAAGTTAGAACTGTTATTCACCCTCACTTCTTCCACCCAGAAAATCCAAAATGTTTGAATAACCTGATTTAATTAAAAGGTGATTATACCAATCTTACTAAATAGTCCAGAATGGCAGTTAAGATGCATAAGTACATTGACAGATGTTATCTAACCTCTTACTACACTTTTCAAGAAAACGTTTACCTCAAACATTCTGTCAAAATAAAGACAAGGCTAATGGTGCTCACTGTTCTTTATGTGCAAAGGTTACAGCATCTTCAGAAAACACAATAAGTAAATGTGAAAATCGAAAAGATGAGATTTGAGCTGCTCCAAGTTAGTTTTCCAAAAGTTATATGTCACTTTCTGGTTCACCACTGAAATGTATTTGGTGGCACAAGGGTACTACACTTGCTAAACCCACCACAAGAATTTAGCGCTTTCCTTGGATCTACTTAAGTTAACTCCACAGGTATTTATGCATATGACAGAAATGCTTAATGATCTGCAAAGTTAAAGATCATCTCTGGGACTAAAAATTACTTGATATGTGTGAAGTTTCATGCCATCAGGTTTTAATTGTTGAAAAGTGCGATATCTAGTTTTTCTTTGAACTTATCCTCTATCCTTTTTCATTCCTTTAACCCAATCCTTTTTACTCTTTGCTTCTGTGCAACATTCAGCACTGAATTTGCCCAGTGTAATCAACAAAGTTTTTCTCAATCTAAATGCTGCTAAATTCACAATTCTTCAATTTGACTGGTTAAGAAGTACATAATTACATTGTACAATTATTCAGTAATTCCTGGGAATTTGCAAGGCAAAACAGGATTAAGAACAGAAAATTAATTTCAGGAAAGTTTAACTAATAGCATTTATTTCTTCAGCAAACAGGTCCAACAACTACAGAAGAACATAAGAACAAGGAGCAGTAGCAGACAATTTGAGCCTGCTCCACTATTTAAGACAATTATGGCTGATCTCATCAGCTTCCCTCAAAATGATTATGCATGTTAATGTCTTTAACAACAGAAGTCAGTATTTCAATAAAGGTTCGCTGGAAAGTCAAATGATATATATATTTAACATACCCAATTCTAAATTTCAGCATCCCGTGGAAGAGTTCTGGAGAATTAGAGATAAGCCAACCAATATGAATGACAAGTTCCTGTTGAAGCACTGCCTCCCTTTCATCGTGCTGGGCGCATTTAGTGTAGACAATCTTCTTTATGTCCGTTGGAGACAAGGGGTTTGAAATCACTGCCTCTTCATGCCCGAACACTCCTATTGTAATCTGGTAAATAGCAATGAGGAAAGTTTAGTGAGTGAAAAAATCTATTCATATAATACATGTACACATAAATATGAACCATACTTTAAGTATGATAAACTCATTTTTGTAAAAAGTGCAATTATTTACAGACAGTTGTTCAAAATATAAGCTATATTCCCTCTTGAGTTTATAAAAAGTTCAAAAAAATGATTAACCAATTAAGAAATTTTAAAATGCTCATTTGTCATGTATACAGAGAAACCTTGGCTATCCGAACATCAATTATACAAATTTCAGATTATCCAATCAATGTCTCAATGTCCCGTAAAAACGTTATCCGTTATCCAAGCATTCAGTTATTGGAACACTCAGTTATCCAAACAAAATACTCCCCGCTCATTTTGTTCGGATAATCGAGGTTGTTCTGTCATGGATATATAAAAATGTCATTAAACCTAGGCAAGAAAAGGCAAATGTAGAGCATTAAACGTGCCAATTTTCTGGTTCATTTTAGTTTTTACAATTAATAAAGTTTTAAATAATTTTACGCTGTTTAAAAGTTGGCCTCCAGTTTGGGGTGCGAAAGTGAGTTGACACCACTATTCTAATTATGTTGGAAATAGCTCATAAGAACACTGCAGCAGCACATGCACAACATTCATTCACTCATGGCGCCATGTTGAATGTGATGAAAAGCCTCTCCCAGATGCTATATATTTCTTTATAGCTGTTCACTTTGTTTCTATTTTATGTTATTCTGACATGTGCTGACAAAAGAAGCAGAAATTATTTAACAAGGATTTTGAACTTATTTGTGAATGCTGAAAGTGATTTGTCTAATATAGTGAGGAGGAAGTGCTTAGATATTAAGATAGTCAGACTGCAACTCCCTTTAAAAATAGCTGTGCAATGTCTAAATGCTGAGGAAAACATCTACTATTTAATTAGTTTGCTGCATTTTAAAATAAAATGCTCTGCTAAATTAATAGGTTTACCAACCTAGATATATGTCCAAAAGAAATGCATGGCTTCACGAGTGTTACTCTTCATTCTTTGCATAAAATTATCGAAACATTATGGGTAATTCAAATGGGAGACACTCTGGTGCAATGAGTTAGAACACAGCTTCCATCTCTGGAATCTGAGAATGAATCCAGCTCTCTCAATTGAAAAGACAAAATTTCTTCTGTCTAATGAGTACTAAGCAAAATGGAATTCAAAATGGAATACTGTCTAATGAGTACTAAGCAAAATTTCTCCTTATAGACAGGAATACGCCAAAACATTGCTCATATCTTTCATTTGATTTAAACATTCATACTAAGGAATTGGAAGAGTACATATGCTAGGGGACTGTCACATTTTCACAGCTGAACTGTTGGATAGATAGCGAAAGGAAAATGGTAACTACACAAAAAAAATCTTAAAAACATTCCCTCATTCAAATGAATAAATAAGACAGAATTGTTCTTCCTGTGATTTTGTTCTCTACAAATTGGCTGACATGCTTCCTTTCATTACAGCAAAGTCTTTGTTTCAAAATGTACTAAATTAACTGATGCGATTCAGGATTTGCTTAGTTGTGGAATGTAACTTTGTTCTTTCTAATGTTCCGGGGAAAGAATTCTTCCACATATAAGAGTAACTAAAATGAGTCATCTCCTGACTGACTGAAAGTATGGGCACTCTTTACACAGCATGGGAATAAAACATAGCATGGTTTAAATTGAAAGTATTTTATTATTTTAGATGACTTACCCCGATACATAAACATTAGAAAAAATTGACTCAGGAAAAGAATTGCAAAATTAATATCAATATTAAATAAAGAAAGAAAATGTATCAAAGAACTGTTGTACTGATGAGTAAGGTGTATACTTACTTGTTTACCCTGAACTAAAACCCTAGTAATTGATGGAGCAAGGCTGTCCACTTGTTTACCTAAAATACTTGCAGTGAGGCGTACATTAGACCTGGTAACAAAAAAACATAATTCTACTAGATATTGGCTGTATAAGATAATGTAAAGTATAGTCAACTAATCCTGTTCTATTCCAATTTATAAATATATCAATGAGCGAGAGAAAAAAAAACTATGAAATGACTATGCTCGAGCAAACAGAAATTAAATGCTATCCATCCTAGTCTGAAAAGGGTAAACAAAGCCATGGCTGCAGACACTGAATAACAACGAAACTAGCAAGTAACCCAAATGTTCTTAGCCACAGAAGAGTTAGTAATTAATTTTCCACTGCATTCAAGATATCTGATAAACACCTACCTGTGTGCACAATTTTCTGTAAAGCTATTTTATTTCCACCTATTTCAAAACTGAACCAAAAGTGTTACAGGTATCTCTAAAGGGTTAACTTGTAAAATGAAATCTTGCCATACCTGAAGATTGGTATTTGAGTATTGCTGAAAAAGGAAATACGCTGTTGAAGCTGTTTGTGTTGCACTCTTTAGGACAGAATTGCAAAAATACCGTTGACATTGGCATTTTTGTGATTCTGCCTGATGAATACAAGATGGAAAGTATTAACAGTATGCCTCTTTCTCAGCAATATTCTGCATTTCTTAGTAAGAACAGGAAAAATTTTCAATGTGTAAAGGAAATGCCAGCTGATTATTAGTAGTAGTCCCAAATAATTATAAATCAGAGCACATAGATGGCTTTCAGAACTAACCACAGACTTTATATTCAATCTTTAAGAGCAGGATATGTAAACTCATTGTATAGCTATGATAAAAACTAAATGTTAAGGAAGAATCAATTTATTATAAAAGGAAAGTAACAGATATTTGTACTCAATATCTTAAGACGATTTCTCCCTAAAGTTAATGATAAGATGTAAGACAAAGGAAGTGTAGCTCTTTGATGCCGTTGGCGAAAATTTGAGTTTACATTAGATCTGTTGGTTTCAGCTTCAATGTTGATTGGCTTTTTAGCACATAATGTTAATGTTTGACATTCTAGTCTTAGGGTCAGTGACTAGACTTTATATCAGAGTTCAGCTCTATGGGAATGTTCAAGACTGGGTGAGCTCAAGATTCATATTTTGGCATTCAAGAAGGTTTGAAACAATGTTCAGGGTCACAGAGAAAGGACACTGGACTAAGTCAAAATATCCAGGAAGCCAATGCAGACAATAATAGGCTGAATGGCCTACTCTGTAATAATTCTGAGTTTCTTCACAATTGGATGTGAGATTCCTTGAGGGGGTGGTGAAGACATTTAACAGAATGTTTCCAGGGATGAAAGCCTTTACTTACAAAATTAGCTTAGGTTGGAAAAGTTTGAAATTGGTCTCCTTGAAGCAAACTAGAACTAGGTGACACAGTTTAAAGTAAAGTGTCCCCAACTAAGCTGGAGATGAGGATTTCTTTTTTCCTCAGAGGCATGACAGTCTATGGAGCTCTCTTCCCCAGAGAACAGTAGAGTTGGACTTAGATTCTTGGCTATTATAGGAGTTGGAGGTTATCAGGAATAGGCAGGAATGTGAAGTTGAAGCCACAGTTGGATCAGCCATGATGTTACTGAAGGCAGATGAGGCTAGAATGTCCTACTCCACTTTTAACTTGTATGTTTGAATGAGCTTGAAGGGAGATATGATACAGATATCCAAAATTATGGTAGGGTTAAATAAGGTATCCTAAAAAAACTCCTCCTATTAGCTAATAGTACAAGGATTTGGGCAAGAAATACATGGATGCAAGGGAAAAGGTTCCTTACAGAACAAGTGATAATGAAGTGGCTCCTGCTACCTATGAAGGCAGTAAAGGCAAAACAGCGGTTTCCAAAATGGAGTAGCACTTGAAGCAATAAACTTATAGGGATGCGGAGATAGAGCAGGAGAACAGGCCTGTCAGCATTGTTCTGTAAATATCTGGCAGGGTATCTGGATTAAACGACCTCCTTCTATTCTGAATTCTCCAACAAGTTTAAACCTTTCCCACTTCCTCCCTTCTTTAAGCTCTTTCTTAATATCTGCATGTGAATAGCTTCATCTTGGACTACTGCACATTTCTGTCTGATTCTGCCTTTCTGAAGAACATTTAAAAATTGGAAGAGGATAAACCTATATAGTCTATAAAGCCAGTTCAGCTATTCAATGTGATATGGGCTCCTCTTGGGCTTCAAATCCACATTCCTGCCAGTATCTCATATCCATTGATTCCCTGTGATACCAAAGATCTATCTACATTAACATAAATACATGGAGTCAAGGCATATTCACAGACCACTGGGATAGATTCACAACTTGTTAAGGGAAGAAATATTTCCTCAGTCAATTCTAAATAATCATTAGTCTCTTATCCTTAAACTGTACACTTTTGCTGTAGACTTTCCAGCCAACAAAATGTCTCAGTATCCACCATGTAAAGCCTCTTCCTAAACGTGAATGTTGCAATGAAATCAGGGTTTATTCTTCTAAACTCTAGAGAATATAGGCCCAATTTACTCAGCCTTTCATCACTGGACAATCCCCTCATCTGAGGAAAAGGTAAGGTAAAGCTGCTCCTATTAACTGATGCTTCAAACATTTTAAGAATGTTGTCTATACTGAAGGTGCTATATAAGTGCAATCTATTGTAACTCAGGAAATGAGAGAAACAACAGAGGGAAAAGAAAAAGCAGAAAGTATAAATAATTGCTGAGTGAAAATGACATGAGAGAAAATAATTATGAATTCTGAAAAGAACCAACAAAACTAATAACATGGCACACAGTGAAAATTTGACCAAGAAATGAAAAAATATCTAAGAAAGAAAAGGTCAGAAAGAAATGGAGGGGTTGGGGGAATTGGCTGTGAGGGTGTTTGGGATTGTGGAGAACTGCTATATGCTGTGCTGCGTTCGTGATTTGGGCCGAAAATGGGTGAAAACAAACCAACTTATTAGTGAGACAACCTGCACTCAAAATCTGCTCAAATGTTGGTCCTACTGCTAAATTTGTATCCTGTGTGTGTCTAAAGTAATAGTTCCAGTCCTTAAATATACCTTTAAGAGTTTAAGTGCGCATTGAAGGATTTTTCTTGATTCCTATTATAAAAGTAGTTATCAACAAAGTGGGGCTAAAATCAGCCTTATCCAACTCAAGTCTTTTCAGGTCAAACGAAGCAACACAATGTGAGAGCACATTCAAACACTGAGATACAGCAACATATCTTTCCTCATGAAATTCATTGACAACATTAATGTCACAATAAACAACTTCAATACAGTACATTTTGGAACAGCACTGAAAAAATGCCACAATTTTTACATTTATATCAATGGACATGGTATGCAGACCATTTCATTCATGCATGAATAACCAATAATGACATGGCCAGCAATGCAGATGGATCCTCCTTTTATTGTCCAACTGTTCAGAAATAACCATCATTAAAAGATGCATTTTAAAATGAGCTGAAACGCACTCTGTGTTGTTCTGAAAAGATTACTTGTGAATTGTGAATATTAGTTGTAACAAGTTTCAAACCTAAAATAACAATGAAAACATTTTAACAGTTTTCCTGCTGTTCACATGACACTTGCTTGATGTAAAATACATCTTTTTTTCTTTGAGTTGTCTTGTACATTAAAGATGTGAATATCAATATGTGGCAAGTGTTTGAAATGAGTAGATATTCAAATAGAGGTGACAACTTAGACTTGTAATGCCAGGCTTCTGGCTGGGCATCATGTCAGTTCCCAGTGAGGTTATCAGATAGTGAATTATTTAGCTTTCAGGCAATCTACCTCGAGATGAAGGAAGAGATGGCCAACAAAATAAGTTCACAGACAAGAAACTCTCTTTGCTCTTTTTTAGAAAGATAAAAGTGATAGAGTCTGCAACAAAATATAACTGTAAATGAGAGAGGGCCATTAGGCAATTGTTGCAGGGACTATTAACATAACAAAAAGACCATTAAAAAGACAGTGTCACAGCAAGACCTTTTCCAATAGAGGACCACAGAGTGACTGAAACTGGGAAAGGACACAGAGCAACTGGCACAGAGGTGAAGCCATACTGTTACTGTGACTAAGGAAGTACCAGATAGGCATTGCAACTGAGACATGGTCACACTGAGACTGCAATCGAGATGAGTCCTGAGGCAGGAATATCAACTGAGTTTACAGGGAGTCCTGATATGGAATCCTAGCACTTCCTGCAGGCGATATTTCATAAAAGTTATCTCTGGTCACAATGGTGTGGAAATGATCAAAACAAGTACAACATATACCAATTTTAGGTTGCAAGGTCCTTCAGAATGGCACATTAAACTGCATTCATGTAAAATTGTATTTGTACTTACAATTTCTGGGGTACTTTGTGATTATCTGAAATTACCATTGAATTAATTTATGTACACGATGGATCCTATGTCTATTGTAGGACTCATCTGCAAAATTACATACAGTGCAACTCAGGATCCTAAGCAGTCAGAAGACAGAGAAGAGCAGATATGTACACAAATTTCAGTTAAGTGTAAAAGTAATCAGGTAACGATAGAGGAGGGTTACAACTTTGGCTACATTAACTGGGAGATCATAGAGCGAAAGATTTAGAGGGACGGTAATTTTTAAAATATATCCGTATAGTTTTTTAAAATCCAGTTTGTAGATGTCCTGCAATAGAAGCAGTGGTCCTGGGCTTAACTTTAGATAATGAAGATGAGATATAATTTGGCCAGAGCGGACTGGTAGCAGATATATTTAGTAAAACACATTCAAAAAGGAAATTCGCAGAGTACAGGGCTAACATATTTAACAAAGATAAAGGGTGGACCAACAAATGTAATGATCCTTGGATTTTGAAGGATATGCAGGACTGAATAAAGACCAGATACCTAGGCCTCAAAAGAGCAGATGCCCAGAGGAGGACAGAATGTACAACAGAGAACTTAAAAAGGAAATTAGGAAAGGAAAAAAGGGTCATGAATAGATAATGGCGGTAAAGTGAAGAAAGGTCCTAACTTATTTTACAAATAAAGTAAAGGTAAAAGATTCTGGATCAGTGGTGCTGGAAGAGCATAGCAGTTCAGGCAGCATCCAAAGTGCAGCGAAATCGACGTTTCGGGCAAAAGCCCTTCATCAGGAATGAAGGCTGTGAGCCTGAAGCGTGGAGAGATAAGCTAGGGGAGGATGGGGGTGGGGAGAAAGTAGCATAGAGTACAATAGGTGAGTGGGGGAGGGGATGAAGATGATAGGTCAGGGAGGAGAGAGTGGAGTGGATAGGTAGAATGGCACCACTCCCCACCTCCTTCCTCCGCTACATTGATGACTGCATTGGCGCCACCTCGTGCTCCCGTGAGGAGGTTGAGCAATTCATCAACTTCACCAACACATTCCACCCTGACCTTAAATTTACCTGGACCATCTCTGACACCTCCCTCTCCTTTCTGGACCTCTCCATCTCCATTAATGATGACTGACTTGACACTGACATTTTTTACAAACCCACCGACTCCCACAGCTACCTGGATTACACCTCTTCCCACCCTACTTCTTGCAAAAATGCCATCCCGTATTCCCAATTCCTCCGTCTCTGCCGTATCTGCTCCCAGGAGGACCAGTTCCACCATAGAACACACTAGATGGCCTCCTTCTTTAGAGACTGCAGTTTCCCTTCCCACGTGGTTGAAGATGCTCTCCAACGCATCTCGTCCACATCCCGCACCTCCGCCCTCAGCCCCCACCCCTCCAACCGTAACAAGGACAGAACGCCCCTGGTGCTCACCTTCCACCCTACAAACCTCTGCATAATCCACATCATCCGCCGACATTTCTGCCACCTCCAAAAAGACCCCACCATCAGGGATATATTTCCCTCCCCACCCCTTTCCGCCTTCCGCAAAGACCGTTCCCTCCATGACTACCTGGTCAGGTCCACACCCCCCTACGACCCACCATCCCTTCCTGGCACCCTCCCCTGCCACCACAGGAACTGTAAAACCTGTGCCCACACCACCTCCCTCACCTCCATCCAAGGCCCTAAAAGAAACTTCCGCATGCATCAAAGTTTTACCTGCACATTCACTAATATCATTTATTGTATCTGTTGTTCCCGATGCGGTTTCAATCTATTGCCTCTGTCCCAAGCCCCCTTGTCAGAATGTGCCAATCCGATCCCCAATCTGCAGTCTCCCAATATGCTAGACTCTGTACTGAATTCCAATATGCCAAAACACCCCCATCAAGTCTCAGCCTGACATCTTCCCAAGTCTCAAAGTAGCACTCCCTAGCCTCTGATCATCCAGTCCAACCTCACATTGTGAATGTTTCTCTCTCCTTGGCATGGACAGGAACAATTTCTGTTTAATTCTAAAGGTGTGCAGTTTGCATTGCTATGCCATGTCAAGGATGTGCTGATGTCACAGATTGATGGAATAGCACTAGAGTTATATATAATTTGATGCACAATTCTCCTAAACTGTAGAAAGCATTCCCTCGAATACTTACCTTGACCTACCAGAGGCTGGATGGAACAACCCTGCTGATGTAAATTTATCATCCTTGTCTCTATGGAGGAGGGAATGCCGCTGAGCCAAGACATAAGTATTTGAGTCCCACTTCAAGACTTGATAGCCACAAAAGATGCATTTACAATGTGGCTAAACAGTCAAACAAACTTCAACTCTTTCCAATTTCCTACTGTAGGTAGTGAGAACGGGAATTTTACCTGGTCAGCCGCATATAATGTGGAGTGGCAGCTTTCAAGCTTTAGCCTTCAGGGACAGGCTAATGACCTGTTTCAGGAAATACTAGTTATGGAGGCAGACCTCAGCATATGTTTTGTATGTCTAGTGTGCCATTAATCACAGGAAAGTCTCTAAGATTCCAAGTATAAGAAAATGGGAGGCAGCAGGATAAGTTTTAAAGTGAGATTAAATAAAAGCACACAGCAACAAAAAAGTCAAAGATAATTAGCAAAAGTAAAAATAATGAACCATGTACTATGCTCAGGTAAGTGAACAAAATCTTATACAGGTTAGAATAAATACATTTTAACTTGGTCCAAAAACTCAGTAATGCTCTTTGTTTTACATAACATTGGTAGAAAGTCAAATCCAAATGTTTCAATGTTTGTAATGAACTACATACAATAATGGTTTTAAGTGAAGTGTAAACAATGTGCTTTGTGTCAAAATGTCAACTTGTACTTTCTGAAAATTGAGATGTGGGAATGTTATGGATCAAGCATTCAGGATTTGATGGAGTGCAACAAGGAATTAGTGAAAAATGTTTTAACAAGCACAGCCGATGAATATGCAAGTCAGAAACATGAGAACCACAACGGATGCAGCTAGGCATAATTAATAAAATATGTAACTGATAATCATTTAAATTAAGAAACTTATTTAATGAAATGCCTTGTTTGCGCAGAAAAAAAGCAAAACTAGCTATTCAGTTAAATTAATCAAACACATGCTGCAAATCTAGCAAATCTAAGAGATCATTTAAGTGAAGAGAATGGACATATCTCTGGTGGTTGCTATAAAGCGTTAGCAGACAATTATGCAGTGCAAGGCATTCATTAAAAAGATTTGGGTGGAACTATGACACACTGAAGATGGCACCAAATCTCTCAAATGCTGTCCTAATTACCTGCTTCCCATGTACCAGCATTGTGGTAATATGTGGGGCAATAGAGGCAGCAATCAGCTCTAAAAGTGCAGCACTGTAACGTACAGCCAACCTAAATATATTGCACAATGATTATATAAAGGTCATAGGAATTGTAAAGAAAGTTAATCAGATTTCTAAACATACTGAAAAGTCTACATCTTATAAAATGAAACCATTTCATTGTTACACTGTACCATTTTTGTCATGAAATTACAATTAAGTATTTGTAAAAAGGACAACAAATATGTAAGACATGGCTAAATAGATTAGGAACTACGGTAGATACTTGATGATACTTGTAGGGATCCAATACTCTTCCCACACCAACCTCACAAAACAAAGAATTAACTATTTTTAGAAGTTCTCTTTCAGCTCTGAAAGTGAATGCTTGTTTCCTCACAATGTCTGTTCAAGTCTTATTGAACAGCATTGACCTCTGTCACCTCTGCTGAAAGATTAGATGCTCATATGTCAATTGGTCTGCTGGCAAACTGCGTTATATAATACGACACTATCAGATTTATTACAAAGCTGAAAGAAGTGTCAAAAATGCTCCCTGGCATTACCACTAGTCCTCAGGTACAAAGGTGGGATTTGAAGACAGTCAACTGGAGAAATCCTGTCAGCAGTCTCCAGAGTGCTGATACACAGATATTCCTAAACCATACTGATGGCAGGTGCTTTCCATTTAATGCCTCTAATATATGTCTACTTAAAATATTTCTTGAACTTGACCAAACTTGTATGCAACAAAAGGTGATTTCCCTGACAGTTATTGATCCATCAGCTCTTTATTATTAGACGCAAGAATCCTTTTAGATTTCATTTTACTTTTTATTCAGGGCACTAGGTCCTTCATCAAATATGAGGGATATTTATCAGCAATTACAAAAAATACAACTGAAATCCTTGACTAATAGTTATTTTTGTGACTTTACCTTAGAATCCCAAAACTGTTTGCAGCAGAAACTCTGAACCGCAATTTCTGAAATCTTTATCAAACTTTAAAACTATTTTAAAAAGAAAACAATGCAAATACTATATAAATTTAAAGGGGCAGAGTCAATTGTAATGTAAAGGATTTTATAAGTAAATATACTGAAGATATTTAAAGAGGTGTGACCTTTTAGAGACAAAAGAGTCGCCTTATAACAAAGATGAAAAAAGTGGAGATGTTTGTTTTCATCTTTAAGGAAGCTGAAAGTGAGACTGGAATATTAAGGATGAAAAAAGTATTCAAAACAAATATATTTTTAAAAATGTTATGAGAGTTACCGTTCTCAGACATGGAGTATTCCAAAACTCCCTAAAAAAATTTCTAGAAATGAGAATTACAGTGTACTCTAGGGTAACAAATGTTATGTTTCAAGAAAATGGAACAGAATAGACAGAAAGTCACAGGCAATCTGCCCTTATTTGTGAATAAAAATATGATTAATGAATATTTAGAAAAGCGTGACCAAATCAGGGAGAATTAATATGGATTGTAAAAGGCAGGCTGCGCTTCATTGATTTTACTACTCTATTTGAGAAAGTCTAGTATATGGTTAAAAAATACATGTAGGGAATGTTATCTTCATGTCAGAGGCTATTTGACAAAGCTAGTGTAAAAGAACTGTTATAGAAAATTAAGGTACACGTATTAAAGTAGCTACAGAAATGACTAAGGTACACAAAGTGAATGGTAATGTATACCTTTTTGATTGTAAAGCCCTAACAGAAGTGCACATCAGCACTATTGAGGTTGCTTAGGTTCCACACACATAAATGATCTGGGTATAGGTGCAGTTAAAATGACATTTTGAAGGTAATCAGGAATATATGAAAATGACAAAAATGAGGAAGTAAAAAGGGAAATTAGAAGTGCTAAAGGAGAACGTTTAAGGAAAACTAGCAGTCAAAATAAAAAGACGAAGAAAAAACATATAAATGTATAAAAGAGTCAATATATAGTTGAAGGTGGGGTGATGACATTGTTCAACTGGCAGCTTGGTTCCACTACTCTTGTCAATTTTCAAAAATGACTTAGGTGAATGGAGCACTTAGGGTGAATTTGGTAGTTTGAAGGACATTTAAGGAAAGACACAAAGTGCATTAAAAAGGATACAAAATAGATTTACCAGACACTACCAAAAATAAGGGACAGATGAGAAGGTGGAAAGATAATGACCGTGGTTAGAGAATAGAGAGGATCAACATGTGGCCGAATGTAGTTTTTAAAATTCTGAGTGGTTTTAAGAGAGAAAATGGGAAAGAATTGTTTTTTGTAATTAGTGGGACAATAACTAGAAGTCTTAGACTTGAAACAATGTATAGAGAGGTAATTAGAGTTTTTTTTTCATTCAGGGACTTGTTCGGGTCCAGAACTGTCTAACGGAAACGTGGCAGAAGCTGATTCCGTAAGTGACTATAAAATATAGTTAGATAGATTTTTGAAGATGATGGCTATGGACGAGAGGAAAGTGCATAGGATGAAGCATAAATTTCTATGATTCTATAAAGAGTATACCACATAAAATGCAGCATATCTAACTGCGGAGGATGAAGACCTGATGGATATTTATAAACACCAGTGCAAAATTATGATGCAAGAATACAGATGGACAAGGATGTGGAATTGGAACAATTGTTAAGAGGAAGTTGATTCCAAAAAAAAAGTAAAACTCAAGATGGCCGAAAGAAAATAGGGGGAAGAACAGATAGCAGCCTTACACATGAATATACTGCCAACAGGGTAAATCTTTCCTAATAACTCCCTTTAACAAAAAGAGTGAAGGAAACGAGTAATTGTAGATCAGTTGGTCTAACATCAATCACAAGCAAAGATATTGATGCAGACATAAAAAAAACACAAGAAAAATAAAGGAGAATGATTGGAATGAAAAGTCTTTCACATAGTAATATTGGAACACTGCTTTATCACATCTGGTTATAGGGACAGAAACTTAAGAGTAAAATGGATGAATATTTGATAAATATGATGAATATAAGACAATAATTGAAAAGAAAGTGGGTTAAGCAATATACAGTCCTAGATTAATGGTGCTGCAACATACAATTAATTCCAGCAAAGGCTTTCAAGGTTGATTAATCCGTCTCTACTGTATGTTCCATGATTCAAATAATACAATAAGCATTTAGTACGTAGGTTTGATATCCAGACGTTTCATTACCTGGCTAGGTAACATCGTCAGTGGCAACCTCCAAGTGAAGCGAAGCTGTTGTCTCCTGCTTTCTATTTATATCTTTCTCCTGGATGGGGGTCCTGGGGTTTGTGGTGATGTCATTTCCTGTTCGTTTTCTGAGGGGTTGATAGATGGTATCTAGATCTATGTGCTTGTTTATGGCGTTGTGATTGGAGTGCCAGGCCTCTAGGAATTCTCTGGCATGTCTTTGCTTAGCCTGTCCCAGGATAGATGTGTTGTCCCAGTCGAAATGGGTTTTTTTTTCATCCATATGTAGGGCTATGAGGGAGAGGGGTTCGTGTCTTTTTGTGGCTAGCTGGTGTTCATGTATCCTGGTGGCTAACTTTCTTCCTGTTTGTCCTACATAGTGTTTGTGACAGTCCTTGCATGGAATTTTATAGATGATGTTGGTTTTGTCCATGGGTTGTGCTGGGTCTTTTAAGTTTGTTAGTTTTTGTTTGAGAGTATTGGTGGGTTTGTGTGCTACTAGGATTTCGATACCAGGATACATGAACACCAGCTAGCCACAAAAAGACACGACCCCCTCTCCCTCATAGCCCTACACACGGATGAAAAAAACCACCATTTTGACTGGGACAACACATTTATCCTGGGACAGGCTAAGCAAAGACATGCCAGAGAATTCCTAGAGGCCTGATACTCCATCCACAATACCATAAACAAGCATATAGATCTGGATACCATCTATCAACCCCTCAGAAAACGAACAGGAAATGACATCACCACAAACCCCAGGAACCCCATCCAGGAGAAAGATATAAATAGAAAGCAGGAGACAATAGCTTCGCTTCACTTGGAGGTCACCACTGATGATGTTACCTAGCCAGGTAATGAAACGTCTGGATATGAAACCTACAGCTCAGCGAGCAAACCTCTCCCCTAAACCTCAACCTGAGCTACAAACCTTCACAAGCCTTGGGACAATAAGCATTCTTATTTTAAATATCTGAAATATCAATCATGGAAACTTGACACACAGTAATACATAGAGAAATACAGGAAAACAAACAGGACTATACAGACCAGTGTTTCTTTCTGCCTGAACGTTGATAAACTCTTTCCAAACGATCTACAACAGTCCCTGAAAACAGAACACCATTTTTAATAGGATGTACAGTTTAACTTGGAAAAAAAGTTTAGATAATTTAAAGGAATAAAATCAAAACTGCTGAAAGCAAAACCAATTTGGAATTCAGGTGCGATGTTCCACGAATTTTCTAAGATTAAGTAATTTCCACATAAAATAACTTTGAACTCAGCACAGTCTGGCATATATGTGGAAGTGCAACATAGAACAGTGCTAGCAAATTATTTTCATCCATTAAAACATTATAATGAATACAAGAATTGCACTCTGGCAAACCCCCTACTATTAATACATTGTTACAGGAATGCAGATCACATAATCGACTGATTCAACTATTATATGAATCTTACCAACAGCCACATGCATTCACAGTTATTGTAAATGTTAAAGTTTGATATTAATAATTAATTTATACTGTGATCCAATTAGAACGGCTGACACTCAAGTATGGGTATTATTTGTCAGAAATATTGATTAAACTACAAACCACTTTAAGTATAGATAGCTATACTTAGTTTTAAGGCTAATCATACAGGACCAAAACAAAAGAAATGATCGCCTATAATGAGCAACAATGTCATATACGTACCAAGTTCAAAAGCTTCCATAGTTAAATCAACACTTTTAAAAGGATGAATAAACATAGCATTCCTGATGTCTTTATGATTTCAGCACAAGGGGCAGTACATATTATCTCTGCTACCCTCAGAGCACAATCATAGAATTATATCTTAACAGAAACACCAGCAAAGAAATAGAAGGATATGGCTGTATGAATTTTGCTATGTAACTCATACAAAAGCAAAGATCAAATGAGGTAAATAGTCTTTTTTCCATATTATAAACTGTCTTGTCTTACATTTTCTCAGCTAAGAGTCAAATGCATCAAACGTTTTGTAGGGCTTCTCATCACAAGTCTAGTAAGATCTCTTGCCACGTCTTAGCAAACTCGCCGGATTAACTACCTTCCCCGGCCCATAGCATCCCTCTATTCCAGTTTTAGCCCCATTTCACCATGCATTGTTTCAGGAACAACTCCCCACTGCTGGGATATCCTTCTTCACTCTGTCAGCTCAAGTGCCCCCATTTCTCTCTGCACCTTACTCACAATATCTCTGATAATTTATCGACCTCCCACAAAACACAAGCTCACAATTGCCTGCAACATCTTCACTCGCTTGTTGTCAGCACCCCAATCCCACAACACCACTCACCATACATGTCCTCTGCACAACATACTCAATCAGTGCACCCCCCCCCCAAACCTGCATTAAACGTAACAGCCATGCACCCACTTTCATCTCACTTAATACTTGTCTCTGTCTCATGTCAGGAGAAAAGCAGCCCACAGTTAGGCAGAAAGATTCAAGATGGCTGGTGGGCTTCTCAACATTTGGCTCCTCATCCACCATGTGGAGAGAATCTTGACACTGACCATCCTGAGTGTTTAACTAACTGAGTCCAAACCCCTGAACTGATGTGGAGACTGCCTTTGACTTATTATATTTGGAGCACCTGACCACAGTCCTTCCTTGATCGGAGGACTGCTCACAACCATGACAAACAAATCTGGATTTGTGTCTCTAATCCCTACAGCAATACAGCAATTGTGTAAGCTTGGTAACTCAGGCTGAGGGGGCAAGGCATGGGAAAGCAAGGAAGAGTGGGATGCTTTGAGCATTCAGGGAGGCACAGAGCAGGCCAGTGTTCTGACAGCAAGCAAAGAGTCTAGTGACATAGCCTGGTGCAGTCCATGAGCTGAGTATGTGTGCCTGAGTACACAGTGTCCATGCTGCAGCATTATCATGATTGTGGTCAGTGCTGCATTGAAGTGCAGAAGCTTACTGTAAGTGCATCAGAGATGTTCTTGTGATTTCTTGGAGGGTGGCACATGTCAAATCCCAATGTGTGTGGACATGAAGTGCATCTGGCCAATGGCCATGGTACGTGCCCTGAGATGTTGAGACCATTTCCAGCATGTATGTCCTTCTGGAGTAAGCAGTGAGCTGAAACCACCAGGTACCAGCTCTGACTTTCATGTTAAGAATTCTTGGCATCTAATTTTATCTGTGCAGTTCGTAAGAAAGGAAGTTGCATATGAATGAGGTGCAATAAGCCACTATTAGGGTAGTTAACAAGCAATAATCCCCCTTAATAGGTAACTTGTGCTGTCGAGTGTAAAACTCACCTCAACAGCTGGCAGATGCATGATAAATGCAATGAGGTGCTCCCAACATAAAGATAAGCGTTGTCAAAATTCTCACGTAATTCTACCTGAATTCTCAACATAACTCAAATCATTAAGGCTCCTATAGGATTTTGCTTACTATGACCTCTACAGCAAAAAATTAATAATTTGATTGTATATCTTAGTACTGGCCGTGCGAATTTGATACTTTAAACTGGCTGCCATGTTTATTAAGATAGTAACTATGAGTATACTTTCTACATGTTAAACATCTCTGTTAAGATATAATTTAGGTATAATTCAGAAGTTCTTTGATCATGCTCTGAGGGGAGTAGAGATTATGTGCACTCCCTTTCTGAATTTGTATCCAATTTAACTATAATTTATATGGTGTCCTTTCCTGTTGTTCCTCTATTTCTTTCTGTATCCCTAAACCTTTTGGTTAAATAAGTTCCGTATGTGCCATTAAAGTAATGGACCATTGTCGATTTCCATTTCAAACAAATTGTAATTAATAACAAGTTAAAAAGGTGAGGAATAGGTCAAACATTTCGCTTGCTGTGACTAGTGCTATTTCAACATTTTATGGGTTAATTTCTCATACAACATTAGGAGTTATGGCAAGCATTAAAAACAATACAACACCAGATTGACTTATAAGAAGGAAACATGATAAAACATGTGTTTTCAACTCATAAGTAATATCAGCAATATGCAAGTACTGCGGAGCAAATCATTTTCCTCTACACAAAAAAACTACTGGTTTGAAATAAATTGTATTTGAAACAGTGCACAGAAAACTACTATTACTCTAACAATAACGAGAGTGATTTTCTTTCTGAATTTTTCCTTCCTGCTGGTCTTTTGTACAATAATGAAGCCATGGAAACAGAAGTGTTTTTTTAACAGTGTCTGGTTTCATGTCTCTCTGGCATGCATCTAATTGCATTGTATAATCCCATACTGCGCTCCAAATTATACATGTGTCATTTTAATAATGCATCCTTTTGTAACTCTGAATGATAATTTGTTATGTTGATTGATAACTGCACACCAAAGGAATTGTAAAGGTTAAAATCTACAGTGTTTCTACAATTTTCTATTTTAATCTAAATTGTGCGATTGAGCAGCATCAATGTCTCTAAAACCAACAGAATGATGGTCTCTGTTCATTGCCATCCACAGCTGAACAACATCAAGGCTACAAAGGTCAGAAAAAGATAAAATGAAGCAAGAAATATACAACCAGAATCTGCGATTTTCAAGAATGAATTTCACCACAATGCAAAGGAAAAATTAATTCCCTGGCGATATTACAAAAAAAATGGAATACTCCTTGAAAAATTTGTCACATTCCTTTGGTGCTTCATTTTGCTATCTTAGTTGTAACTAGATGTTTTACTGACCTTACCCTAATGAATGGTATGAATTCAATATTTTGACAAATTTGAGTGGAAATTGAGTGTAAAACAACTGTAAATCAGCATAAGCTTACAGAAAACTGTCATTGTTATTTCTGTACAGAAAATAATAAAAATATACAGTTCTTCAACATTGAATAACCTTCATTGTCACGCACACTCAAATGAGTGCAGTGAAAAGTTTGTCATGGCACTTCGCAGCACCATCTAAGGTACAGGGTACCTAGGTACAGATACTTTAAGTGTTGTCACAGAATTGATATAATTAAAGAAAAATTAACATGGGAATATAGGGTTTAAAAGTCCAGAATGAGAATAAAAGAAGTGTCTATATAATACACAAGTTATAGTCCTTATAGTCCTTTTCCAACATGAGTCCGGCGACATATATGAACTACAGCAGTCTTTGCAACCTGCTGGTGCTCTATTAATGAACAGAGAGTTTAGGTATCTCATTCCCAAATCCTCTAACTCAGTCTGCATTCTTTATCTCTTCCTTAACATCCAACTCTGGGACCAAACTTTAATTTCCTCTCCCAACTTTCCGCTATAGCAAGAGGCTGAATAGACTGGGGCTGTTTTCCCTGCAGCGTTGGAGGCTGAGGGGTGGCCTTAGAGAGGTTCATAAAATCATGAGGGGCGTGGATTGAGTAAACAGACAAGGTACTTTCCCTGGGGTGGGGGAGTCCAGAATTAGAGGGCATCTGTTTAGGATGAGAAGGGAAAAATATAAAAAGAACCTCAGGGGCAACTTTTTCACGCAGAGGGTGGTGCGTGTATAGATTGAGCTGCCAGACAAAGTGGTGGAGGCTGGTACAATTACAACATTTAAAAGGCACCTGGATGGGTATATGAATAGGAAGGGTTCAGAGGGATATGGGCCAAGTGAGTAGATTAGGTTAGGAAATGTGGTTGGGATGGACAAGTTGGACCAAAGGATTTGTTTCCGTGCTTTACATCTCTATGACTCTAAAGCCTCATTATCCATTTTTCTTTTCATCTGGGAAGTATCTAGAGACATTTTTCTATTTTAGGAGCACTATATAAATCAAAGTGAAAGAAGAAACAGAACTTATAAAACCCAGAAGAGCTACAGCTTCCCAACACTATTTTCCAAGATTAGAGTTTTGATCTCTATGTGTCCTATAGAAGAGAGGGACAAGTTTCCTTGTATGTATCAAACATAATGTTTTTCAAAGGAATGCTTATTATAAGCAGCCTGCAGCAATCCTGTGTATCATTTACATTGGACAATTAGACATCGCATTATCTGGGTCTATTCAAAATATTATTTAATTCCAAATGCTTCTATAGGCATATGTTATATAAATATGTGCAAACTGGAGGAATGTTATCTGTGGAGTAGCTATCAAGAGAGACTAAATAAATTACCATGCAATCAAGCAGAGTTTTGAGTTCTACATTTTGTAAAATTGAATAAAATCTACAATTTGCCTGCGAAAACAATAAAAGTCTCAACAGCTTTAGAGTGGCATATATCTGGAAGCTTCATTAAATAACAAATCATATTAAGTGTTTTTTGTTTCACTGAATAGAGCAATTATTTTAAAATTCCAAGCATAATGCTTTTCAACACTATATTCGAAAATGGGATAGCAACTGAAATTTAAAAACTGCTTTTCATGAAAGTGACTGTAAATATGCAATCTTCCTTGGTTTCAACTACAAAACTGTGCTGCATTCGTCCTTTTCAGATGAAAGCTGCAGTAATTGAAGCTTAAATTAACATGACAGCAAAAATTACATTTAAAGCATTAGTTTCCTGACTCCTGATGACCCTCTTTACTTAAAATGCCCACCTTGTTGAATTTTTGATTTTGCTTCCAATCCTGCTTTTCATTCTCTTGTGTTTGCTGGATCCCCTGCTGACAACGTTTTCTCCAGGCTCTGGCCTAACCCTCTCTCTTCAGTACTGCCACACCATGTGTTCTTTCACAGTAGTCCCAGATGGGCCCCAACATAAATCATCACTGCACCTGATAGCCAAGCAGTCCATGCAACAGTTGGACCCTTGCCTATGGTTTCAGGATTAGTACTTAAAATCAAGAGTAAGATTTAGATTGTACATTGTCGTAGCTGTGGGAATGTTTGCCGAGCTGGGAAGTTGATTTGTAGACATTTCGCCCCCTCTCTAGGTGACATTTTCAGTGTTTTGGAGCCTCTTGCGAAGCGTTGCTTAACTGCGTCTTCTGGAATTTATTTGGTTCTATTCCTGCTGCTTCCGGATGTTCATTGTAGTGGCCGGTATATTGGGTCTAGGTCTATGTGTTTGTTGATGGGGTCCATGAATGAGTGCCATGCTTCTAGAAATTTTCTGGCTGTCCTCTGTTTAGCTTATCAGAGGATGCTCCAAAGCCCTGAGGATACCACCTAGATGGGGGATGAAATGTCTGCAATTCAACTTCCCAGCTCGGCGGACATACCCGCAACTATGACAATCAGCTACAAATGTTTAGGCAAACCTTGAATATATTACACATAAATAAGACAAATTTGTTAAGAACTGGAAATTATGCAGTTAGAAAAATTTTCATCACTCTTCGACAATGTAATAAACCCACCTTCTGCTGTAATGAAATGAGACCCTTCTCGTTTCAGCAAAATACTCAAGAGTATAGCTTCACTGACAAGGGAGAGGCCATCCTAAATAAACACATGTAGAAATACAAAAGAAAAACTTCTAGTGGTCAGTAGACAATATTAGTTTCACTGAAATATGTTTTAAAAATCAAGTGAAATTTACTTCAGGGTTTGTATCTAGAATCGAAGTGAAACTGTAGCATATTTTATTATCTAATGATGTTGACATTTTTAACATACTTTCTTGGAGTACATTCTGAACAGTTTACTCAGAAAATGTATGGAAACAAATAGGAATAAAAACATTTAACAGATGTAGAGAGGATACATGTTGCATTTTAAAATGTTTAAGTATAAACTATAGTTCTATTATTTTATCAAGTTACTAATTAAACTTGTAAATATTCCCCTTGTTATTTAAATCAAAACTGCAAAAATATTAATGTTTAAAAACATAACAATATTTAGTATTAAATGATTTGTGTCTATAGAGCTCCCTGTTATCAAACTAGGCAAATTGGATTTTAACAGTGATAAGGATGTGAAAGTCATTCAACATAAATGGGAATAAACACATGATCTTATGTTTATATTAGCACATTACTGCAGACTATATGTTGTTGTGGTTCTGTTCGCCGAGCTGGAAGTTTTTGCTGCAAACGTTTCGTTCCCTGGCTAGGGAACATCATCAGTGCTATTGGAGCCTCCTGTGAAGCGCTGCTTTGATGTTTCTTCCGGTATTTATAGTGGTTTGTTCTTGCCGCTTCCGGGTGTCAGTTTCAGCTGTAGTAGTTTGTATGTGGGGTCCAGGTCGATGTGTCTGTTGATGGATGTTCTTGCCGTTTCCGGGTGTCAGTTTCAGCTGTAGTGGTTTGTATATTGGGTCCAGGTCCATGTGTCTGTTAATGGAGTTAGTGGATGAATGCCATGCCTCTAGGAATTCCCTGGCTGTTCTCTGTCTGGCTTGTCCTATGATGGTAGTGTTTTCCCAGTCAAATTCATGTTCCTGGTTGTCTGAGTGTATGGCTACTAGGGATAGCTGGTCGTGTCGTTTTGTGGCTAGCTGATGTTCATGGATGCGGATTGTTAGCTGTCTTCCTGTTTGTCCTATATAGTGTTTTGTGCAGTCCTTGCATGGTATTTTATAAACTACATTAGTTTGGCTCGTGCTGGCTATTGGGTCCTTTGTTCTAGTGAGTTGTTGTCTGAGTGTGGAAGTTGGCTTGTGTGCTGTTATGAGTCCTAAGGGTCGCAGTAGTCTGGCTGTCAGTTCTGAGACGCTCCTGACGTATGGTAGTGTGGCTAGTCCTTTTGGTTGTGGCATGTCCTTGTTCCGTGGTCTATCTCTTAGGCATCTGGTGATAAAGTTGCGTGGGTATCCGTTTTTGGCGAATACCTTGTATAGGTGTTCCTCTTCCTCTTTTCGCAGTTCTGGTGTACTGCAGTGTGTTGTGGCTCTTTTGAATAGTGTCCTGATGCAGCTTCGTTTGTGTGTGTTGGGGTGGTTCCGACCCCACACCACAACTCACCAATAGAATAATACACTAAGGAATCTACAAAAAAACGGACAGATAACCAAAGCGGACCAGCAAAGAATGAAACCGGAAAGCAACAACACCCCCAGATTCTACGGACTACCCAAAGTACACAAACCAGACATCCCACTCAGACCCATAGTATCACTACCAGGGACACCAGCATACAAACTGGCCAAAGAACTACAACAAAAACTGAAACACCTAGTCAGCGGATCCAAACACTCCATACAATCAACACAGGAATTCTTGGACATCATCAGGAATACACACATAGACAAAGAAGAAACCATGGTATCATTCGACGTGACGGCACTGTTCACATCAATTGACAAAACCCTAGCCAGAGAAACAATAGCCAACCTACTGGACATACATAACAGAACACAGGAGGCCGAACCTATCAACAAGGACGGCATACTTAAACTACTAGACCTGTGCCTCACCACACACTTTACATTCAACAATCAGATATACGAACAAATCAACAGAACACCCATGGGATCACCAATCTCGGGACTCATAGCAGAGGCAGTTATGCAAAGGTTAGAACATACAGCCCTACCACAAATCCAACCCAAACTCTGGATCAGATACGTAGATGACACCTTTGTAATCATCAAAAACACAGAAATAGAAAAAACACACCGAATCATCAACGCCACACTCACAGGAATACGATTCACGAGAGAAGAGGAAAAGGATAGCCAACTCCCATTCCTAGACGTGTTAGTAGAGAGAACACCCAACGGAGAATTCACCACAAGGGTACACAGGAAACCAACACACACAGACCAAGTCCTAAACTATGAAAGTAACCACCCCAACACACACAAACGAAGCTGCATCAGGACACTATTCAAAAGAGCCACAACACACTGCAGTACACCAGAACTGCGAAAAGAGGAAGAGGAACACCTATACAAGGTATTCGCCAAAAACGGATACCCACGCAACTTTATCACCAGATGCCTAAGAGATAGACCACGGAACAAGGACATGCCACAACCAAAAGGACTAGCCACACTACCATACGTCAGGAGCGTCTCAGAACTGACAGCCAGACTACTGCGACCCTTAGGACTCATAACAGCACACAAGCCAACTTCCACACTCAGACAACAACTCACTAGAACAAAGGACCCAATAGCCAGCACGAGCCAAACTAATGTAGTTTATAAAATACCATGCAAGGACTGCACAAAACACTATATAGGACAAACAGGAAGACAGCTAACAATCCGCATCCATGAACATCAGCTAGCCACAAAACGACACGACCAGCTATCCCTAGTAGCCATACACTCAGACAACCAGGAACATGAATTTGACTGGGAAAACACTACCATCATAGGACAAGCCAGACAGAGAACAGCCAGGGAATTCCTAGAGGCATGGCATTCATCCACTAACTCCATTAACAGACACATGGACCTGGACCCAATATACAAACCACTACAGCTGAAACTGACACACGGAAACGGCAAGAACATCCATCAACAGACACATCGACCTGGACCCCACATACAAACTACTACAGCTGAAACTGACACCCGGAAGCGGCAAGAACAAACCACTATAAATACCGGAAGAAACATCAAAGCAGCGCTTCACAGGAGGCTCCAATAGCACTGATGATGTTCCCTAGCCAGGGAACGAAACGTTTGCAGCAAAAACTTCCAGCGGACACCCGAGCTACAAATCTTCAACCAGACTTTAAAGACTATATGTTGCTGACAACGTAGTAGTAGTCGTTGTAGTAAATACCCAACTTAACAAAATGAGAGGAAGGAACTTAAAATAAACATTGTCATAAAATTAAAAACAAGCCCAAGACAAACTAATAGGATTAAAGATGAATGAAGTTCCTAGCTCTATATCTTTGAAACAAAAAGAACGAGCTGAATTGGTTGCAATCTTCTCAAATTTCTAAAAAAACAGTTTCGATGATTTGAAAAAAATTGCAAATGTGGCAATATCTAAGCTAGGGAAAGACAGAAACAAAGAATTACAGGCTGTCTATCTAACCTAAATTTGACATCCTAAACTATTGGAATCCACATTTAAGGAAGTGGTAGCAGCATATTTAGAAAAGCATATCATAATCAAGCAGTCAACATGGCTTATGTTTTAAAGGTTTTGTTAAAGTGGAATTTTGTTTCACAAATTTTGAAGAGTTTTTGTAAAGATGTAAAGCTAAGAGTTGATAAAATGAGACTAGTAAATATGGTGTATTCAGATTTCCAAGTATACATCAATGGCTTGATGAGGAAACGGAGTACGGAGTTGCTAAATTTACTCTTGGCACAAAGATATGTGGGAAAGTAAGTTGCTAAGAGAACATAAGGAATCTGCAAAAGGATATAGATAGGGTAAGTGAACATGCAAACAGTTAGCAGATGTAGGATAATGTGGGAAAATGTCAACTTGTCCACTTTGGCAGGAAAAGAAGTGTTGTCTAAATTGAAAGGTCGATTTTGAAGGCAAATGGAATGTCTTTGTTTATTGCAAGGGAATGGAACATGATACAGTTTTAGACAGATCACATCTGGAGTATTGTATACAGTTTTTGTCACATTGTTTAAGAAAGGAAATAATTGCATAAAAAAGTATGTGATGAACTTTCACTCAACTGATTCCCAGGATTGAGGGGAGTAATGCTATCGAATGAGAATTTATTGGACATGGTAGATCTACGTCCACTGGAGTTTAAATGAATGAGAGATTGTTTTAATGAAATATACATGATCCTGAGAAGAGGTTTTCCCATGTGGGGGATGTAGTTTTAAAATAAGAACATGGAGATGAGGAGAAACCTCTTCTTCCAGACGGCTGTAAATCTTGGAACTTTCTTCCTGGAGAATAGTGAGGCAAGGTCACTGAATATTTTCAAGATTGAGCTAGACAGATCCTTAATTGACAAAGGAGTCAAAGGGTACAGGGGTGGACAGGAAAGTGGAGTTGATGCCACAATCAGAACAACCACTATCTTACTGAAAAAGCAGAACAGGCTTAAGGGATCAAATGGCTTACTCCTGCTCATAATTTTTATGTTTGTAACAAAAATCTACAAACAGTTTTAAATAGTAAAAAGGAGGAAGGGTTGACAACAATGGATTATGTTTGTGAAAAAAAATAGGGTGGCTTTTGAAATCTGATGATAATTAAATAGAGAACCAGCACGAATAGGGTGGCTTTTGAAATCTGATGATAATTAAATAGAGAACCAGCACGAATTGGGCACAATAATCTAGTAAAGAGATGGCATGTGATATCCACTAGCTCTATCCTCAGTATGTCTTAGAATTCCCAATATTTTGCATGGATATAAATTGTCTATATTCTTCAATATGAAGACAAACTATATTTTTGATGTGACAAAGAGGAAAATAAAGGTATTAGTGGAACATTAAATGTAATTTATTTCCATACAGACAGCTTTTCCAGAATTTCCATTGTGGGGGCAAACATCCAGTCATGCAAATTTATCTCAGGTTGTTGCTCATTGTCCATAGGATTTGGTACACTTGATTGCCGCTTCACTTTTGAATGTTTTGGAAATTCCAGCTCCTCAAAACTTACAAACTGTGGAATTCTGAAAAACAGATTTCTCAAATTAATCCTGTTAAGGAAAGACATTTTCAAATAAAAACACAATATGTTATTTGGATAAAAGATTGAAGCTGGGCCATACTCCTCTTCATCACTTATCCGAAGGAAGTCAAGCTGTTCAACGACTGCACCAGATATTAATGTCTGCAATAAAAACAGAAAGAGCTGTTTATAAAAGAAAATATTGCTAAATTATTCATGGTTTTCAGAAGGTAGACATTACGATTGCATTATGTTGTTACTATTAGTTAAGAAACTAAATCTATTCATTCATATCAAGGCATATCACACAAAGAGTATAACATTAAATGCACAATGATAATTTTTATTTTTTCTGTAAATTAGTTGATATGTACAACTTGAGCAATCCATTTAACAGTTCAGATGATCAACAGTTTAACATTCTGCCATAACAAATGACGTACAAAATCTCATACCTTAAATTAAAGATTGACACATTTACAAACTTATAGTCATTTCTGTGCTAATACGGCCTCTCTAATATTGAAGCCAATGAAAAACGTTGAGACAACTCATATATTGAGACAACTTCCCAGCGTCTTATACTATATTAGGCCACTGTCTTTAGGGCTTTACATTTGATCTTTATGGCTGGATAAAATGGCAATGTATTTTATTTTTTAAATGAAACTATGTTTCACATAAAAACTTAGATGCTTCTAATACAGAATCAATATCTTGAAGAATTGTCAGATACATTGACCTGTTCTGATGAAATAACACAATTGGAGAATTACAATTCATTGTTGTAATTAGAGGAAATATATGCAGCTCAGAAAAATAAAATCAGGAATAAACTTGCTGCATGAAACTTGGTTGACATTTTTCTGACATTACGGTGGAATTTTCACTTCTGTTTGTGGGATTGGAAGCAGGGAAGGTATGTAATTAGATTGAAAAACTGAAAGAACTGCAGTGCTGGAAATCAGAAACAAAAATAGGAACTGCTGGAAAAAGTCAGGAGGTCTGACAGCATCTGTGGAGAGAAATCAGAGTTAACATTTCAGGTATTTCTTCAGACCATTTTGAAGAAGGATCACTGGTCCCGAAACATTGACTCTGATTTCTCTTCACAGTCTGATAGTGATTGTAATGAGGTCAGCCAGGTGGGCTTCATATGAATTCCTCAATTGGGACTGTTAATCTGGTCTAATCAGGGAGCCCTGGGCTGACAGATAAGAACAGGAGAGTCAGAAATCTTGTTCATTCTGAGAGCAAGCTCTGAGGGAGCTGGATCAATGTCAAGGACTCTTCACATATAAATAAAGGATGACATATAAATAAAGAAACGCTGAATCTCCTGCTCCATGGATGCTGCCTGACCTGCTGCGATTTTCCAGCAACACATTTTCAGGGAGGAATGAATCTGGTTGGTAGCTGGAAGGAAGGGTTCATTCCTCCATTGACCAATCAGGTCGCACTCTCTACCTATGTTCACCTATCCCTACCTCACCATTCTGTCCCTTTCCCCACCCAAAACCTTCCCCCAACCCCTCTCCCCCCTTTATCTACAACTCCCTTCACACCCACCCCCAGTCCTGAAGAGGGGTTACATTCAAAACGTTGACTTCTCCACTTCCTGATGCTGCCTGGCTTGCTGTGTTCTTCCAGCCTCCTGCTTATCTACATTGGATTCTAGCATCTGCAGGTTTCTTCATCTCTGGCTTTCTCAAGGAGGCGCTGAGAATCTCTTGCTAGCTCTCCAGGAAGGCAATGCTCCCATCACCTCAACACGAATCTTCCGTACAATAGCAATGAAGCTTCAGTTGATAATTAGTTTCACTAGTTATCGCCTCATCTACATAATGCCCTATCAGGTTCTGCTCACTGTTCAATGTCATTCTAGATTGGAAAGACAACCCACAGCTTCTGTTTTCCATTATGAATTGCATTCTTAAATCCCTCTCTCCTGTCTCCGCCAGCTTCACCTCGAACAAATGTGACAAGCTTATAAACCTTGACATCAAGACTGAAACAATTCATTCAACTGCAATGCTGTTTTCTTTCCCTTCATCCATCAGGTTATTCCCTTCCCTAGTCATGGACTCATAACTTTCTCTGATTGTTCTCCCATCTTACAATTTAGTCTGTTCAAATTCATCTTGTCCATGAATCTCGCCTCCTCAGTCCCTTGGTTCTTCTCATAAACTACTTGTCATGTAACCTCCTTTCCTGGCTTACATGTCAGCTGCTATTGTTATTGGTTCCTTTTCTCACCTTCATCATTTCCCATCAATCTACTATATTTGACCCTAATATCCTTGCAAACTACTGTCCTGTCTCTAATAACTTTTCCTACTGCTTCTTTTCAAAGAATGCACCCACCTTTCCTGCAATCTCATGTTAGAAGCATTCTAACTGGGTTTCTGTGCTGGACCAATTCTGGCCTATTGCCAACTTTAATTGCCATGCATTCAGCTGCATAAGCACCTCTCAGCCTCTTGTTCCTTAAGCCACATCTCATTTACTTTATTAGCTTCTGTGGCTTAGTGTCAAACTTATTTTTGCAATACTCCTGTGAAATATCTTGGACAGTTATGATCAAAGAGGTTCTATAAAAATGAAGTTGTATATAAATGAAGTTGAATGAAACATTTCATTATTATGGATGGTGATCTAGACGTATCAATACCGCATCTTGTCTTGAGATTTTCAATGCTTCTATTCACCATGTAGCAAAGCAAAGCTATTATCACTTTCAGTTTAAATCTCGTTCTGCAAAATTTCCCTTCAGGCTACACAATATCGTGACTTGAAACTGTATGACTAGTCCTTCATTGTCAGTGGATGAAATGCTTTGACTCATGTCTCAAGGAGTGCCGTGTTTCAAGAAGGTGGTTTAGCACAATCTTATCACGAGTAATAAAAAATGGGGAATACATGCTGATCTAGCCAGCAATGCCCTCATTTTATGAATGAATATAAACTGGCCAACAGTTCCAAACATATTACGTGGAATCGCCTTGAAAAGTAAAATGCGCCTCTTAGCCCATTCATTATTCATAAGCTCATAGATTAGGATCATAGAATAGTTACAACAGAGAAGGAAGATAGGTAACCCATGGAGTTAGTACCAACACTTTGCATGATCCATTTAGCTTACTGTACTCCTTTATCCTTTCCCTGTAGTCCTGCAAGTCATAGAGTCATAGAGATGTACAGCATGGAAACAGACACTTCGGCACTACCTCTTCATGTTGACCAGATATCCCAACCCAATCGAGTCCCACCTGCCAGCACCCGGCCCATATCTCTCCAAACCCTTCCTATTCATCTACCCATCCAAATGCCTCTTAAATGTTGCAATTGTACCAGCCTCCACCACTTCCTCTAGTAGCTCATTCCATATACGCACCACCCTCTGTGTGAAAACGTTGTCCCTGAGGTCTCTTTTATATCTTTCCCCTCTCACCCTAAACCTATGCCTTCTAGTTCTGGACTCCCCGACCCCAGGGAAAAGACTTTGTCTATTTATCCTATCCATGCCCCTCACATTTTTGTAAACCTCTATAAGGTCACCCCTTAGCCTCCAACGCTCCAGGGAAAACAGCCCCAGCCTGTTCAGCCTCTCCCCATAGCTCAAATCCTCCAACACTGGCAACATCCTTTTCTGAACCCTTTCAAGTTTCACAACATCTTTCCAATAGGAAGGAGACCAGAATTCACGCAATATTCCAACAGTGGCCTAACCAATATCCTGTACAGACGTAACATGACCTCCCAACTCCTGTACTCAATACTCTGACCAATAAAGGAAAGCATACTAAACGCCGTCTTCACTATCCTATCTATCTGTGATTCCACTTTCAAGGAGCTATGAATCGGCACTCCAAGGTCTCTTTGTTCAGCAACATTTCCTCGGACCTTACCATTAAGTGTATAAGTCCTGCTGAGATTTGCTTTCCCAAAATGCAGCACCTCGCATTTATCTGAATTAAACTCCATCTGCCACTTCTCAGCCCATTCGCCCATCTGGTCCACATCCTGTTGTAATCTGAGGTAACCCTCTTTGCTGTCCACTACACCTCCAATTTTGGTGTCATCTGCAAACTTACTAACTGTACCTCTTATGCTCGCATCCAAATCATTTATGTAAATGACAAAAAGTAGAGGACCCAGCACCGATCCCTGTGACACTCCACTGGTCACAGGCCTCCAGTCTGAAAAACAACCATCCAACACCAGCCTCTGTCTAGTGTTTTCCTTTGGATACTCATTCAATTCCCCTTTAAGGACCAGGACTGAATCCCCTTCCACCATATTCTCAGCCATATTCTCAATATTCCAGATCCTAACCGCTTGCTGCATTAAGCAAAATTCCATCACGGTGTCTGTAATTCTTTAGCTAATTGTTTTTAGACTATATCCTCTAATTCTCAAGTCTTTTGCCAATGGGAAAAGTTTCTTTCAATCAAGTCTGCCAAGATCTCTCATAATTATGAACCTCTATATTAAGCCTTCTTGCAATGTTTTCCTCTCTAAGAACAAGCCCAGCTTCTCCAATCTATTCATTTAATTAATCTCTCAACCAGAAATTATTCTTGGAAATATTTTCTGAAGTGTCTCTGAAATCTTTACCTGTTTCCTAAAAAGATGAAATATCTATTGCAGTACACAACCACACTCTTTACAGTGTTTCAATAAAAGTAGTGTTTTTTACTTTTGTACTCTATGTGTCTTATTTATAAAGCCAATGACCTTGCATGCTTTATTAACCACTTTCTCAACCTGTCCTGCTATCTTCAATGATGTGGAATCTTTGCTTCCATCAGAATTGTAGTAATTAATTTATATTACCTCTCCTCATTCTTCCTACCACACTATATTACTTTACACTTGCCTTAATGCCACCTATTTCACCAACCTGCCCTCTTGAAGTCTATCATATCTTCCTCACAGCTCATTACATTTCCAAATTTTATGGTATTTACAATTTTGAAATGATGCTGTGTATATTCAAGTCGTAGTCATTAATATATATCAAAAAATGCAATGGACCCATTACTGACCCCTGGGGAACGCCATTGTAAACTTCCCTCCAGTCCAAAATCAAAATAAGCCAATTCACCACTGTCAAAAAACTTCAGAAGCCAATCTGTCATATACAGAACTTGAAATCTTGATGGTTAACCCAATCATGAATTTCTGATGAATTCATACATAAAACATCATCACTTTAATGTATTAGTTTGAGGACTTTGCATAATTTTTCATACTAATGTGTAAAAAATACAATTAAAAGAGAATAATTTCTTATTGCATTTGTTTCCGCATGAGTAATCGCCTGCGTAGCATGACTATAATATTATGTTGAAACAGTTTTCACAATGAATGAAATATAACGTGAATCATCTGACAAACTAAAGAAGCAAAATGAAGGCATTAATAATTAGATCATTATATGATCAGAATTATTTCGCTGACTTAATCTTATGTCAAGAGTGTGGTGCTAGAAAAACACAGCAGGTCAGTCAGCATCCGAGGAGCAGGGGAATTGAATGCCGGAAATGTCAATTCTCTTGCTCCTCGGATGCTGCCTGGTCTATTGTGCTTTTCCAGCACCAAACTCTCAACTCTGATTTCCACCATCTGCAGTCCTCACTTTCTCCTAGTTGACTTAATCTTATGTCACTTTGCTGTGTTGACTTTGCTCTCTGATATTGCTTAAAGACTTCGGTTCAGCCAAAAAAATCAGCAATTAATCAAGCTAGTAATTTTTACTATGTGTAGATTAATCACAGATTTTTTATTCACTTAAGTAATACCATACACAGTCCATAAAAGATAAAAATGTGCACAAATGTACCTGAAGTCTGTCAACATGAACTTTCACTCCTCCAACAATACCATTTTTGAATGCTGCCAACATGTCCAACACAGGATTGAGACGACTCCCTCTAAATAGCAAAACATGATAAATTTACATTTCTTCTATGATTTAATATTTGGAAATAGATTGTGAGGAAAACTATCCATAACAGAATTATTCCTTACTTTATGTTATCTTCACGGATTAGCACAAGGAAAAGAGGGCGCCGATTCATCTTCCAATATTGTTTAGTAAACTGTAGTAAATTCTGTAAACAAGTGGAACAACTTGCTAATGGATACAATATTGGAAAAGTTATCAATTCAATGATCTATATACAATTTTATTGAAATATGGTGCAATGCATGAGACTATACGGTGAACCATCATATCTTTTAAACACATTTTCTGAGTTACCCAATAACACATATTTTACCCTTACAGAACAGCAGTAAAGCACAATGAGAGAGGTGTTGAACCAACTCGGTGCGAAGCTCAAAAAACTTTGGGCAGTCAACACAACTACCACTTAAATAAAGGAAACAATCAGAAAACAAATTCACATAAAAAATGGCATTTTTCAGATTATAAATGCCAACAGGAATGATTTTCATCAACACTTTTAACAACATGAGAACAATGGAACAAGCCAATCTCACAGCATCATTGCCTGGTTCGGGAATTGCACCATCCCGGATTGTAAGACCCTACAACGGATAGTGAGGACAGCTGAGAAGATCATCGGGGTCTCTCTTCCCTCCGTTACAGACATTTACACCACACGCTGCATCCAAAAGGCTAACAGCATTGTGAAAGACCCCACACACCCCTCACTCAACTCTTCTCCCTCCTGCCATCTAGCAGAAGTGACTGGAGCATACGGTCTCTCACGGCCAAAAGTTTCTTCCCCCAAGCCATAAGGCTCCTTAACACAGTATGATCGGACTCTTTCCCATCTGAAATTCTTTGCACAACTTCGAATTGCTGTGAAAAAAGTATCTTTTTTTCAATCATTTTTCTATTGCACTGTAACTTGTGTGTTTTGCATTTCTTCCGTGTACAAGCGTGTAGTTTATACTGTCCATGTAGTACCCTCAGTCCTGGAGGAACACTGTCTCGTTTTTACTGTATCAGTTGTATATGGTTAATGTGACTGATTAAAAGCAACTCTCTACTCTACTCTACCTTGCCACAGACTGTAACATCGTTAACATGAAAAATAACTATAGGTATCACAGTACCTATACCATAACAAGAGTACCAAGAATTATTAAACCAAAGTTAACAAAGTCTGATATTAATCACCAGCAGTTGTTTATGCAGTAAGTGCACAAGTCAGTCTTGCTCAAATGCTACTTCTTTCCATGTAACCTTTAGATTCTGAAAATTGATGGGCTATGTGACTGTGGTGAAGGATGGAATCACACATGAAGTAATCCTGTTCTGAACTAATATTCATGTATGTATGCACTCCAGCAGAAATTAGTAAATAGTAACGAGGAGCAAGAATAGGAACCAACACCACTTTTTTTTTATATATAGCCAATGAATACTCATACCAACTACATTACTTGGCTGAACTTTTAGCTTGGAATCTTTCTGGCCTGACAATTCAACAACATACATGTCCTCTAACTGGATTCTGTAACTGAGACCCAAGAACTAACTGAAATTATGAGTAACTTAAGAAATGTTAGAGATTTACACAACAATAACATAGCTACAGCAGGAAGGAGGTCATTGAGCCTATCATGTTGGTGACAACTATCTGAGGCAAATTAGCTAATTCCCTGCTCTTTCCTTTCTACAATTTTCTCTTTAGCTGTTATTACAACCCACTTTTAAAGCCCTGATTGTATTAATCTACACCACATTCTTAAATAGTGTTTTTCAGAAAAGAGCAAATCAGGCGGTAAATGTTTTTGCTCTGCTGCTGTTGCTTCTTTCACCAACCACGTTAAACCCATGTCCTGTGCTTTTTGATCTTTTGGTGAAAAGGAACTGTTTCTCTCTCTAATCAAAGTCTAGACCTCTCACAGTTTTGAACATGTTTAACAAATTTCCATTCAACTTTCCCTATGAAGAACAATTCCAGGTTCTCCCATCTGCCAAGCAGATGAAGTTCCTCAGCCTTGAAATCAACTACGATACTTTTGAACACTTCAATTCTACTTTTACAGTCAATCTGTAGAATTGTGCAAGAGGAACAAAATAACACTCAATAAATTTTACAAACTTTTTAAAACAAAAAAAAATCATCCATGGGATATGGAAATCACTAGCTGCTGACTTTCTAGTGAAGGTTACAACTGAGTGGCTTGCTAGGCCATTTTGGAGAGCAGTTAACAGTCAACTACATTGCTGTGGGTCTGGAGTCACATGTAGACCAGACCAAGTAAAGATGACGGTTTCCGTTCCTAATGGACATTAGTGAACGAGATAGGTTTTGTGACAATTGGCAATGATTTTATGGTAATCGTTACTTCCAGACTTTTATTGCATTCAAATTCCATGGTAGGATTTGAATCCAAGTCCTACCATGGGTCTCTGGATTAATAGTCTTAATGATAATAAGACCATCACCTCGCCCATATTTATAACAAATTAAACATGCAATATTTAGAATGCCATAATGTTTTAAAATAAATTAAAATTCTGCAAAACTGGCTTTAGTAAAATACTTGTACCTTCTGTTGATGCAAGTCCAAAATTAATAAACCAGTCCTCACTCTAATCTATGATTATAGGATGAAATATCTCAAATTAATATTAAAAATTGACTTTTTTGGTGGCATCAATTTCATGCTATCATCTAAATCAGTGGAATAAACTATAGCTGTTGTCACACAATTTAAAAAAAAGAATTGTTTAATGATTTTATTTAAGTGTGAACTAATTTCATTGCAGGTGTTCTTAGATTTCACAAACATTTTAAAGCCTGAAAAAAAATCTCAAATTAATTTATTAAATTCAATGCTTCTTCTTTTCCTCAAAGTAAAGCAGTTCATTTAGGCTTAAACATGAACACACGTGCTATTTAATTAACCCCATTGCTATATCAAAAATGAATTAGTGTTTACTTTTCTGAAAGAAGATGGGGCTTTTTTTTCTATTAACATTCACTTCTTGGGTCAGGATAAATAGAGAGTCTCATATTCCCTAGTTTTACCTTTATGTCATCAATCAGCATCATGACATCTTGATTCATGTAAAAGTCACTCAAATCAAACACAATGGGATAGCACACAACTGTCTTTCCTAGAATTCTGTAAAGCTGCAAGAAAAAGAAGTAATTTTGATTGAAAACTGAATTTAATGAGTAAAAAAGATTTTTTACATATAGAAAGAGAATAAATATTGTTTTTATTCATGACACTGGTATAATTCAACCTTGATCACAAATTATGTTATACAATTACATACTTACTTACATTCACACCAGATTAATCACCATGATTAACATTGTTTAACAGACATAGCTCAACCGTCAGACATATAAACCCATTAAAGATGTACTTAAATTTAGATATTGTGAATTCCAATTGGACACACACCTTTCAATCATACTTATTTAATTACTTCAAGCAGTCTGAATACAATTTAATTCTTGCCTAGTGAATTATATTGCGCAGTGAAATTGAATGCTTTCTAACTAAATTATTTTCAATGCTAATTCAAGTTTAGCTATTGTGAATGTCTAAGAAATTATGACAAAAATAAATCTTATAAATCTTAGTATTCTCTGGGCTGATTATTCCTTACTTTTCTAGCCAAGGTTTATCTGGAATGCCACAAGAGATTAAGTACTGCATAATAAGCTTTCACAGTATTCTGGAATATATCCTTCGCATTATTAAATTTGTGAAGTTATCACGATAGAGGCAACAACTAATTTATATAATTTTCCCAATATGTTGAAACACTGACCTTTGATGTTCCAATGCATCCAATGGGTCTGTTTGGTCTTCCAGACAATTTAAGTTTTTTATTTACACCGAGGTAGAGATAGGCCTGCAAGTATAGTCTTTATGAAAACAGACGTGTCTCTAGAAATATGTCTCAAGTACAAAAATAAACAGTTTTGCTGCAAAGTAACTATGCTTAACTCTAAGAACATTTAAACCTACTAATTATATACAATTGATGCTAATAAAAGTAGAAATGCCGTTATAATCCTAAACGGTGGACAAATTAAATTATAGATCAATTCCTTTTTGGTACAGAATTTTAATATTACTGCAAAGAGACAGGTTGCGAAGATTTTTCACCTTGCACTCATCAGAACAAACGTGAGGAAGGATCTGATTGCAGCAGAGGGAGTGCAAAGGTGATTCACTTTCACTATGAAGAGAGGCTGGATAAGCTTGGATTGTTTTCTTTGGACTACTAAAGAGTAGGCTAGAGTCGACTGGGTGGGAGATGTTGGGTCCACTAGTGGGGGAGGAGAGGGAGTTTGAAAAGGAGGTTTAGGTCCTAGTGGGGAGAGGAGCATGTCCAGCAGTGGGAAGGCAGCTGTCATGTCCAGGGCAGGAGTGGACTTCAGTAAAGCATTCAACAAGGTTCTTCATGGTAGACTGGTTAGCAAGGTATATCCTCATGGAATACAGGGATAACTAGCCACTTGGATACAGAACTGGCTAGAAGGTAGAAGACAGAGGGTGGTGGTGCAGGGGTGCCTTTCAGACTGGAGCTTGTGAGCAGTGGTGTGCCACAAGGATTGGTACTGGGTTCACCACATTTTGTCATCTATATAAATGATGTGGATGTGAACACAGGAAGTATAGTTAGTAATTTTGCAAATTACACCAAAATTGGAGGTGGGGTGTACAGTGAAGAAAGTTATCTCCGAGTACAACGGGATCTTGATCAGATGGGCCAAATGGCTGAGGAGTGGTAGATGGAGTTTAATTTAGATAAATGTGAGGCTGCATTTTGGAAAGGCAAATCAGAGCACTTATACACTTAATGGTAAAGGTTCTGGGGAATGTTGCTGAACAAAGAGACCTTGGAGTGCAGGTTCATAGTTCCTTGAAAGTAGAGTCGCAGGTAGATAAGATAGTGAAAAAGGCATTTGGTATGCTTGTCTTTCTTGGTCTGAGCATTGAGTATTGGAGTTGGTAGATCATGTTGCAACTGACAGGAAATTGGTTAGGCCACTTTTGGAATAGTGTGCAGTTCTGGTTTTCCTCCTATCAGAAGGATGTTGTGAAACTTGAAAGGGTTCAGAAAAGACTTACAAGAATTTTGCCAGGGTTGGAGGATTTGAGCTATCGGGAAAGGCTGAATAGGCTGGGGCTGTACTCTCTAGAGGGTCCCTTATAGAAGTTTATAAAATCATGAGGGGCATGGATTGAGTAAATAAACAATGTCTTTTCCCTAGGGTGGTGGAGTCCCACAACTAGAGGGCGTAGGTTTAAGGTGACAGGGGAAAAATTTAAAAGGGACCTAAGGGGAAACTTTTCCATGCGGAGGGTGGTGCATGTATGGAATGAGTTGCAAGACGAGGCGATGGAGACTAGTACAAAAACAACAGTTAAAAGGCATCTGGATGGTTTTATGAATAGGAAGGGTTTAGAGGGATATGGGCCAAGTGCTGGCAAATGGTACTCGATTGAGTTAGTATAGCTAGTCAGCATGGACGAGTTGGACTGAAGGGTCTGTTTCCGTGCTGTACATCTCTATGACTCTGAATGGGGTCCCTGTGGCGGGGTGTTTTGGTGTCAGTGTCTGCGTAATGAGGTGGTTAGGGAGGTGTGCTGAGTGTGATTAGGCAGATCCATGGGACAGGAACAAATGGCAGGATCTGTGGTGAGGTTCAAGGCTGTATGTCAGGTCAGGGAATGTCTAGATACTATAAGCAGATACTGAGGCTGAGGTAGCTGTGGTGGGGAGGCATGTCAGTTGCAGGAGTGGGTCAATGTAATTGCGACACGGCGGTTACATTAAGTTTTCAATAGTCTTTCTTTTCCTCAGTAATTGTAAAACTGCACCAGGTCCCTCTCATTTAAATGTAAGCTTCCAGGTGATTCCAGAAATGAGGGAAATGCGCAGCTGGATCTTTAAATTTCTGAATTTTATCAGAATCAGCTGCGTTGAGGTTATAAAATGGTGGAGGTGCTTGGAGGGCAGTGGGGGCACAGCATGGCATGCAGACACATTATTAGTGCTAGGAGTGCTTCCTGGGGACTACCTCATTCTTCAGCTCGAACTGCTGCTTGCTAATCTGTTCAGTGTTTACCAACAGCCTCTTTACTAAGATATTTTGGCTCTGGTTCATCAAACAGATTTCACAGGATGTGATCCAGGGACTATGGATCACATGGAATTGAGTAATGCACAGCATGCATGCACACTGTTGGAGTGATTAAAAAAAAAGTCTATTTTAGGGGTTATATGGAAGGTGAATGCCATTAGGATGTTATGCAGGAAATATGTTTAAGGGTGATACAGAACATGCATGCTGTCAGGGTGATATGGAACACTCATTCTTTAGGGACGACACGGAGCATGCACTCTGTTGGAGTGATACAGAGCATTGCACTGTCATCGAGTCATGCAGCACAGATACAGATCCTTTGGTCCAACCAGTCCACGCCGAACATAATCCCAAACTAAACTATCCCACCTGCCTACTCCTGGCCCATATTCCTCCAAAATTTTCCAATTCACATACCTATCCAAATGTCTTTTAAATGTTGCAATTGTACCCACATCTACCACTTCCTCATGGAGTATGCACAGTGTTGGGGTGATGTAGAGCATGAATGTTGTTGGAGTAATACAGATGGTGCAAACTGGCCAGGAATATGGAGTATGTACACCTTGGAGTTTACATAACATGCACTCCACTGAGGGATACCGAGCATGAATATAGCTGTGGGACATGAAGCATGAATGCTGTTGGGAAGCTGTGGGTAGTTGGTCTGAAATGCCTAGTCCAGGGTTGCGCACCGTTTCTCTTTCAATGTATGTATATTTCCACACACATTCATACATGTTATAATCAGAAGCAAGCCATTCAGCCCCTTGAGCCTGCTCTGTCATCTAAATAGAGCGTGGCTGATCGGTTTGTGTTTCGAATTTCACATTCCCATCTACCCTGATAACCTTTGATTCTCTCACGTACTAAAAATTGCTGCCTTAAACATTTTTAACAACCTAGCCTCCACCACCTTCTAAGGCAGAGTTTCAAAGTCGCAAAACCCTCCAGAGAAAAGAAACTTTCCTTGTATCTGTCTCAAAAGGGTGACCCATAATTTTAAATTAGTCTCTAAGTTCTGGATTCATCCATAAAAGAGCATTTCCATGTCCACATTGTCAAGAGTATTCAGGATCTTATACACTTGAATCAGTGAACCTTTACTCAGCAAGAAAACAAGCCAGTCTGTCCAATGTTTCATCATAACACAACCCAGATATCAATCTAGTCAATAAAAGCAAAGTAATATAGCTCTCTTTCTCTCTCCACAGATACTGCCAGATGTATGGAGTTTCTCCAACATTCCTTGTGTTTGTTTCAACTTTCCAGAATCTACAGTATTTTGCTGTCATATGTAAGTTAAGTGTGTCAGGTCAGGGAATGTCTAGATAGTGTAAAATGGCTTTCAAGAATAATACACTCCACCTCACAGAGGAAGGAAATTTAATAGCAAGACAACATTTGATCTTTTTTTTTCCCCGCTCATGGCCAGCCAGATGGAACATGTTGGTTGCTTGTCAGGAAGGAAGGCCCATGATTGAAGATGTGGGGACCAGGAAGGAGGGGAGGGAATAATCAAAGGGTGAAGGAGATTGTCAATTATCCTCCAGAATGTGAAATTGGTTCAGTAGTGTTGGAAGGTAGAGGGCATTGAACTGGCATCAGAGATTGGTTTTAATATTGAGTAAATAGCTGCCCTTGGATCAGTAATTGACCTGAAGACTTATGTTGTGTCAGATTAATTGAGGACATTGGATTGTAGAAGGGTGGCATCTGTGATTGTCAGTGGTCAGCAGGATCTCAGTAGTAGGCCTTAGAGTAGTCAGTGGTTGATGAGGGATGGGTCACCAGGTGGGTCTCAGACCACAGAAGGTGAGGACAGTGGAGTATGGAATGGCTAGCAAATTGGCACGCTAGGAGAGGCTACATCTCCTCCTAACCCTACTTCCTTTTGGAACTGTATCCCATTTCCTAGTTTCTCGATGTTGTATCTAATTCTGAAACGTCTAACTTCCATATCAGATGTTTTTGATGCATCCTCATTTTTCCTCAAACAAGACTACCCCTTCAGAGATTGACAGGGCCTCTGACTGCTCGTTCTTATACTTGTACTTCTGCTCTCACCTTTCATTTTCCCGTTCAGAAATAGGATAAGATTCACCTTGGCCTCAGCCTCCACAGACAGATTATCCTCCACAAGCTCCAACACAACGTGATCACAATCACATATTCTCTACCTTTTCTTTCAGCATTCCTGAGTGTCTGCCCCCTTTGTGACAATCTGATTCACTCCTTAATCATCTCTCAAAACAGCACCTAACCATGCAAACTCCAGAGATGCAACAGCTGCTTTTGTTCTCTTCCCTTTCCACTGACCAGTGTTTTAAACATTTCTTCCAGGTTAAACAGAAAACTAATTATATCTTTTCCGATATAGGATGCTATATTTGCCGTGTTTGACACATTTTCCTCTACAATGAAGAAATCAAAGGTCAATTTGGTGGACCTGTGTAGAGCACCTCTGATCAGTCTGTGCACCCCTAAGCGTCCAGTTCTCTGTCATTTTAATTCTGTGTCCCATTGCCAATCTGATCTCTATAGTCTTAGCCACCTATACTGCTCCAACGAAGCACAATGTAAGGGCTTGAGGAATAACATCTCATCATTCGATTAGGCACTTTATAAACTTCTGGACTCTGAAATAAATTCAATAAGTTTAGATCATAAACTGTGGCTTCATTTTTCCAGACAGTGGATTCTGTTACTGTCACTCACATCTTCTCTAAACCCACCATTAGTTTCTTAACTTGCTTGAGTATCAGGTTTTTTATCATCATCCTCCTTGCTATTTAACTTCTCCTGTCATCCACTGGAATGTTGCCCATTGCTTTAGTCTTTCATAGTATATAACAGAACAGGTCATTCAACCCATTGTGCTTATGCTGGCCCTCCTAAGAAACAATTCACATACTGTCATCCTTCTTACATCCTTGCATATTTTTCCTCTTCAGATACTTAGAATATTTAGAAAATATGGTTACTTTACGGTACAGATGAAGCCAATTTGTCCTTCATACATACACACCTACTGAAAACTAAGTCATCCATACTGGTCCATTATCCAGCACTTGGATTGTATCCCTGGAGGTCACAGAACTTCAGATACATATCCAGACAACTTTTGAATGAGTTGAGGATTTTTGCCTCTGATGCTCTTTCAGGCAGTGAATTCTAGACTCCTCCCACCCTTTGTGAGGAGAAACCTTTCCTCATCTTCCCTCAAATGTAAGGAAGGATGGAACTGCATTGGAGGCAGGTCAGAGAATGTTCACTAGATTAATTCCAGTGATGAAAAACTTCTCTTATGAGGAGCAGTTGAACAGTTTTAGTCAATACTCGCTGGAGTTTAGTAGGATAAGAGGAGATCTAATGAGGTTATGTAAGATGCTAAATAAGATTGACAAAGAAGATGCAGAGAAGACACTTCCACATATGAAAAAATCTGGAATGAGGGATTATGGCTTTCGACTAAGGGGTGGCAGATTTAAAACAGAGTTGAGGAGTAATTACTTCTCTCAAAGGTTCAAGAATCTGTGGAATTCAGTACCCCATAGTCCAGTGGATAGTGGTACATTGAATACATTTGATGAGGAGACAGACAGAGTTTTAATTAGTAATGGGTTAAAGGGTTATGGGGAATCACAGGGAAGTAGAGTTCAAGTTAAGATGAGACCAGCCATGATCATATTAAATTGGGGAGCAGGCTCAACAGGCTGAATTGCCCAACTCCTGGTTTTAGTTCCTATGTTCTAACCCTTCTACTAATTACTTAAAGTCTATGCCCCTCACCATGGATCCCTCTTCAAATTAAGCAGATAGATCCTATTCATTCAGACTATCCAGGACTCTCACAACCTTGTATCCCTCAATCAAATCTCCTGTTAAATCTCCTCTGTTGCTAGGGATACTACCCAACCTATCCAATCTTTCCTCATAGGTTCAATTTTCTAGATCTGACAAAATCCTCATACATACCTATAGCCTCTCCAATTAAATACATCCTTTCTGTAATGTGACAAGAATCACATGCAGGACTCAAGTTCTAGTGTAATTATTGTTTTGCATAACTGTAACATAGCCAGCTCACTTTTGTATATTATGCCTTGGCTAATAAAGGACAGTATCCCACTTTTTAAACACCTTAGCAATCTGCTGTGGACATTCATTCCAAGATTCATCAGTTCTGCGGGAGCAGGAGTGTCTGCCCTCTCTAGGTGTTGCTACCTCGCCACCTGCACCTCAAAAAGGGTAAACCCTACTATTCACATTTCCAGCAGCACCATTTCTTTCTATTGTTTACATGACAATAGACTGTGACATAGCACATCCACCTAGTGGTGACATTAACTATGAACACAGCCTAGCAACAAGCTACTGAAGTTACCTTATTCAACGAAGAGACCCAGATCAACAGGACAATAAAGAAACAGATCAATAATGCATCTTGCATTGCCTGTTTAAAGATCTACCTAACTTAACTATAAAAATATACTTAAAGAAAACAAGTGAAGTATCGTTCAGTCTTGGTGTTATACTTGAAGAAGCCTACTGTTGAAGCTGAGGTGGAGTTCAAAAAACAAAAGAGTTAAAGGAAGTCTGATCATTTGAAAGAGGATTGTCTATTGCGCTCCTCTGTCTCGATTTCAGCACACTGAAACTATAATCTTATATTTCACAGCTTACAGGTAAAATTTGCTTTTCAAACCCTGTTACGTAAATCAGTTTTACATAACTGAAATTACATTTTTCACGTTGATTATCTCATTGGCATTCAGCACAAATTGGAGACTACTTTAACACATAATTTATGTATCTTTAAAAAGATATTAGGCCAAACATTGGGAAATGAAAACAAATACAGGGCATTTGTTTAAATTAACTTTTGCAAAAATTATAGAAGTAGCAATTTGATGCCAATGATTATTACTACTTTTGTTAAATCAGAACACAGCTGCCATTTATCATGATTCTCAGGAGGTAAAGCTAGAAGAGGAGTCTCAATTGCACTGCAGAACAACTACATTTCTATACATAACTGATCATTTTCATTGTTCTCCAATGGCAGTTAGCTGTCTGAACGCAATCTGCTTTACAAAAAAATATTGTTTACCTTTGCAAGCTCTTGTTGTGGCCATATCTGTATTGGTTCTACTTGCTGTGGTGTTTGCGTTTGTATTCCATATGTGTTGAGAAATACTTGCAGGCTACAAGCACAGAATGCTCAGTTTTTAACATTACAACATATGCTAGTAAAAGTCTTGCAAGATGCAATACCTGAATTTTTGATGCAAGTTAACAATGTTGAAGGTACAAGTTACGAATGAATTAGTTTTCTCAGTTTGTCAGTTGTATAATCTCTAGGCAAAAGAACAAATAAATACAGTACATGAGACACAAACTTGTAACAATCTGTCTAATGGGCACATACCGCTGACTTTCAGCAATCAGGGCCACGTGAACCACCACATCATTTTCTGCAAGACCCTGAAAGTCAACAAAAATGGATAAATGTCAAATACAATACAAATTATGAATGCATACTATAAACATTGACATAGAAGTAAATTTAGTAAAAAAGAGCAAAATACAATGATGAGTCTTACTGCTGATATATCTAATATTTTGCAATCAATGTAGTTTTGCTGAGAAAGCGATGCGACACTGGATAGCTAAAACCCATTAATTCAATCAGTACCCAAAGGGGTTGAATGTCAATGCTGTTTAGTATGATGCATAACTTGTTTGGTGCAATACATTCTCCTACGCTATCAGTAAACTTCAATGGTAAGGTTCTGTTTTTAATGGTCCGAAGCAAAAAAACACATTTGTGATATATTATACATTATTCAGCAGATTTTACTGCAGCATTAGAGATAAAGGTGCAGCATTTCAGGAATTAAATTTGCATCATACAGAAATTATTTCAGTGATACTGAAGAAACTTTGTTGGTAAACAATCACTCAAAAATAAAATAATTATAATTAATACTCTACATAATACTCTAGACAATACACAAAAATTGCCGACAAACAATACCATCCAGCCATCCAAATTCCTGCAGAAAAATTTGTTATTTAGAATGGGAAGAAGAGGCTGTCTCTTTGGCTCATATTTGTAATGTTTTAATAAATCCACAGAACTAGAAGACACTATTTGAAAACAGCTTGTACATATGTGGACACTTATTTGGCTAGAGGGGAAAAAGCTATCTAAACGAGTGCTGTACAATATCTAATGTATTTCTGCTCGACCCTGCAGAAACAAATAACAATAGCACCCAACACAGAAGGCAGAGTTAAGCAAATGTCCTAAACATTTTTCAGCAGCTTCTTGCAGTCCTTACAAAGTCTTTTCCTAAGGACACCATGGAACTGGACAATTTTTTTGGAATTTGGATGATGCATGCTTCACTTAACTTACTAAGCCTTTCATATAACAGTCTTATTACGACTAGAGTTGAGATTGTGGGGCTGGAAGTTTTGCTATAAATTCTGTGCCTTACAATTGTATCTTCCACAACCACCTGATGGAGGAGCGGTGCTCCGAAAGCTAGTGTGCTTCCAGTTAAACCTGTTGGACTATAACCTGGTGTTGCTTTTTAACTTTGTACACCCCAGTCCAACACCGGCATCTCCAAATCCAACTCTGGCAACATTCCTGTCAATCTTTTCTGAACCCTTTCAAGTTTCACAACATCTTTCCGAAAGGAGACCAGAATTGCACACAATATTCCAAAGGTGACCAATGTACTAACCAATGTACAGCTGCAACATGACCTCCCAACTCCTGTACTCAATACTCTGACCAACAAAAGAAAGCATGCCAAATGCCTTCTTCACTATCTTATCTACCTGTAGCTCCACTTTCAAGGAGCTATGAACCTGCATTTCAAGGTCTCTTTGTTCAGCAACACTCCCTAGGATGTTACATTAAGTGTATAAGTTCTCACTAGATCCTCTGCCATTTGGTGCAAGTGCATTCATGGTAGAATTAGGGGAAATTACTTTTGAAGACTGAGAAGATCTGTCCCTCATACAGTTAAAAGATTTAGTGAAACAATTAGGATTAGATTGTCACTCGAACACTAGAAAACCAGAAATTTTAAAAGGCGTGAACAAAGGTTTACAGGTGGAAACTGAAGATAATAAAACCGATAGCATAACACTAAAGATTAAATTTCGAGTAGCAGAAATTAGAATGATAAGAACAAGAAAAGGAAAAAGAGTGATAATAAGGGAAGAGACCAATGGGAAGGGAGGAAAGAGCAATTTTTAAAACATAGTAGGAAAAGGAGTTTGAGCTAAAACAACCTCAGTTGAAAAGCAGGAACTTTATTGCATCACATAAAAAAAGTACTGTCACAGACTGAAGGGTGATGACAACTCAACTTGTTCATTTAACTCTAAAGTTTGCATAACCAGAAATAGAAGCTTTCTTTTTCTCTTTCAAGTGGGAAGAGACAAATGACTCTATGAAAAGAAAAGCAAAAGCAGTGAAAGTGGCCAATTCAACATTAGTTATTGTTACTGCAGAGTAGACTTTTGAGAAAAGCGCATCAGGTTTACTGAGAGTTACTGGGATTTTGAATCCAAAGGAAGGGTGGCCACGTTTCCCTAGGGTGAGGTGAGCAAGCCTGTAGTGATATTGAGAAATACTGGGGCTTCCCAAACTATACTGCTGGGATAGGCATGATCTTCCTACCAATTCATGCAGTAAGTGCTAAGGTTGTGACAAAGGGGTTGAATGAGAGCAATCTCCTTATTGGTTGCATCTGGTATGTGACTTTATCTGGAGTAGGATCAGTGACCGTGATAGTTATTCCCACTTTTTCTCCAGGCAGATTTGATCAGTTAATTTGTTAATTTCTCCTTCAAATCCTCCCACTTCCTCCAGATCAAAGGGGCAGCCATGTGCACCCCTATGGAGCCCCAGCTATGCCTGTCTCTTTGTCGGCTACGAAGAGCAGTCCACCTTCTGTAGTTACACTGGCACCACTCGCCACCTTTTCCTCCGCTACATTGATGACTGCATCGGTGCTACCTCGTGCTCCCACGAGGAGATTGAGCAGTTCGTCAACTTCACCAACACATTCCATCCCGATCTTAAATTCACCTGAACCATCTCGGATATCTCCCTCCCCTTCCTGGACCTCTCCATCTCCATCAATGACGACCGACTTGACACTGACAATTTTTACAAACCCACCGATTCCCACATCTACCTAGATTATACCTCTTCCCACCCTATCTCCTCCAAAAATGCCATCCCATATTCCCAATTCCTCTGCCTCCGCCGTATCTGCTCCCAAGGGGACCAGTTCCACCACAGAACACACCAGATGGCCTCCTTCTTTAAAGACCGCAATTTCCCCTCCCACGTGGTTGAAGATGCCCTCCAACACGTCTCATCCACATCCCACACCTCCACCCTCAAATCCCACCCTTCAACCGTAAAAAGGATAGAACCCCTCTGGTCCTCACTTTCCACCCTACCAACCTTCACATAAACTGCATCATCTGGCAACATTTCCGCCACCTCCAAACAGACCCCATTACCAGGGATATATTTCCCTCCCCACCCTTTTCCACTTTCCGCAAAGACCATTCCCTCCGTGACTACCTGGTCAGGTCCACGCCCCCCAACAACCCACGGTCCCGCCCTGGCACCTTTCCCTGCCACTGTCAGAATTGCAAAACCTGCGCCCATACCTCCCCCCTCACCACCATCCAAGGCCCCAAAGGAGCCTGCCACATTCATCAAAGTTTCACCTGCACTTCCACATGTCATTTATTGTATCTGCTGCTCCTGATGCGGTCTCCTCTACTTTGGTGAGACTGGACGTCTTCTCGCAGAGCGCTTTAGGGAACATCTCTGGGACACCCGCACCAATCAACCCCATCGCCCCGTAGCCCAACATTTCAACTCCCCTTTCCACTCTGCCGAAGACATACAGATCCTGGGCCTCCTCCACCACCGCTCCCTCACCACCCGACGCCTGGAGGAAGAACGCCTCATCTTCAGCCTTGGAACACTTCAACCCCAGAATATCAATGTGGACTTTAGCAGATTCCTCATTTCCCCTGCCCCCACCTTACCCCAGTTCCAAACTTCCAGTTCAACACCATCTTCATGATCTATCCTACCTGCCAATCTTCCTTCCCACCTATCTGCTCCACCCTCCTCTCTGACCTATCACCTTTATCCCCACCCCAATCCACTCATTGTACTCTTTGCTACCTTCTCTCCCCTCCCCTCCCCACCATTTATCTCTCCACCCTGGAGGCTCTCTGCCTTCAGTCCTGATGAAGGGCTTTTGCCCGAAACATCGATTTTCCTATTCCTCGGATGCGGCCTGATGCGCTGTGCTTTTCCAGCACCACTCTAATTTGGACATCAGTATATGAGAAAACCAAGACTGCATAAGCCAGCATTTTTATTTGCCACAGCTCCATAAGGATATAGTAATGTTTGCAGAACTATCCACATCTGTCAGATTACGGGAAAACCCAAAGCAACAGTAAGACCTGTATTTATCATGCCTGTGCCAGTCTTTAGGGAATTATTTGACAAGTTGTTAGTAGACTGTGTGAGACCCCTGCTCAAAAGGATCATTTATGGCATACTGGCCACCTAAAGTGTGCTAGCAGGCATATCAGTAAGTATTTGCTTGAGCACAAATCATAAGACAGCAATCAGCACACATATTCCAAATCTACACCATAGTTCAATGTCACCTATTGCTTGAGGAAATGTTATGCACATTTATCCTTGATTCACAAAAGCAATCCAACAACATTCTATAGCATTTTTACTTATAGTTCCACCATCCAACCCAAACCAATTCGTTGCTAGAAAAACAAATTTTTAAAATCTCAACTATTAATGTCACAATACTTGCATTTTGTTTAAAAGCTATGAAATGAAAGGTAAAATCTGGGACAGAACTTTAGGAAGTAGCTGTCAATGCAAAGGATTTCCTCATGTAACTTATTGAGTAGAGCCATAATCACAAAGTCATAGAGCATTGAAAGCAACCCTTCGGTCCAACCAGTCCATGTCAAACATAATCCCAAGCTAAATTAATTCCACCTGCCTGTGCTTGGTCCATATCCCTTCCAACATTTCTTATTCACGTATTTATTGAAATGTATTTCAATTGTTGTAAATGTACCCGCTCCATCACTTCCTCTCGAAGTTCATTCCATACACAAACCATTCTGTGTAAAAATGTTGTCCCTTGTGTCTTTTTAAAATCTTTCTGCTCCAACCTTAAAAATATTCCCCTAGTCTTGAAATCTCCCACCCAGGGGAGAAGACATCTGCCATTCATCTTACCTATTCTCCTCATAATTTGGAGTAGCAGTCGAAGAATTTATTACCTCATTAAAATGACGAATAAAAGCAGAAACTCAATGTGCACATCTGTGACGAAGCTCACTGAAGGGCCCTAAATACCTAAAGCTGCCTGAGTAAGAAATGTAAATGCTGATGGCGATTTCCAAACCTCCAGTACAAAATTAATGTCCAATTTGGGTAACTAGGCAATTAAAAATTGCATCACTGTGTTGTCTCCAGGCAATTCAATAATAAGGCTGGGCAATGAACAATGAAAAATGTGTTTCTATCAGTCGATTTTATCAGCTCCATCACAAGCCATCACTTTTCTTAATCCTAAACTGAAAACAAATATTCAATCAAGTTTTCTTTTGAACGAAGAAAACTTGACCAAATTACTATTTTTGACCATACTGCAAATGTTATTAATAAGATAAATAAAGCAATAACCAATTCAAATTTATACTGTATATAGTCAGATTCAATAACTAAACTGTCATTTTCGAATTTCAGGCACATACTATAATAAAGAAGTCAAATGACATGCTAGCATTTGTTGCAAAGGGATTAGAGTAGGAGAGTAAAGATGTTTGACTACAGTTGTACACTGCATTGGTGAGGATACACCTGGAGTAATGTGTGCAGCTTTAATTTCCTTATCTAAAAAAGATCATACTTGCCGTTGAAGGTGTGTTGCAGAGGTTCATTACACGAATTTCTGGGATAAAAGGCTATTCCCCAGATTTAGAATGCGAGGTTTCACTCAAAAAAAACCTAGCATACTTTAGATTAGATTAGATTAGATTAGATTAGATTCCCTACAGTATGGAAACGGGCCCTTCGGCACAACCAGTCCACACCAACCCTCCGAAGAGTAACCCACCCAGACCCATTTTTCCTTGACTAATGCACCTAACACTTTCGGCAATCTAGCATGGCCAATTCACTTGGTCTGCACATCTTTGGACTGTGGGAGGAAACCCATGCAGACACAGGGAGAACATGCAAACACCACGCAGACAGTCGTCCGAGGCTTTAATCGAACCTGGGACCCTGGTCCTGTGAGGCAGCAGTCCAACCACTGAGCCACCTTGCCACCCCACTGAGAAATTGTTTTCCTGGTTGAGGTATCTAAAACATGAGGTCAATAGTGTCAGAATAAGGGTTAGGCCATTTAAAATTAAAATTAACAGAATCAATTTAATTAAAAAGATTATCAATCTTTAAAATTTGCTTCTGCAGAGAACTGTTGAGATTCATTTGGTGAGTAAATTCAATCACAGGATGATTGATTTTTGGGAATTAATGAATATGCATATAAATGTGGGAAGATGGAAGGGAGGTAGAAGATCAACCATGATCTTACTGCATAGCAAAGCAAGTTTGAAGTGATAAATGGCCTCCTCTTGCTCCTATTTCTTACATTCTTAGAAGCTTTTCAGTAACGGAACTCTGAGGTTGTGACCATGGCCAGATGAGAGGCTACTAACCACATCACTCTTTCTCAGAGTGCAGTCTGTGCTTAACAAATGTTTGCCAATTCTTGGAAGTCAGTTTATTCATCATGTCTTCACTACTACTAGCCTTTTATCATAGGGTAGCAAACGATGATGCAGGTCTATCTTGCTCCAGCATGGCAGTGGGGGCAAGCTCAAGCCCCTGTGATGAATGCAAGCCCAGCATTGGCTTGGTGCTTATTGACAGCAGTGTTGAACTGTTAACTATGTTTCTTTGTTTTCTATGTTTTTTTAAGTAAGAAGGACTGTAATGTTTAACTTTTTAAACTTTGTTTTCATTATTTTTCTGCTTTGTACCAAAATTCTGTACCTAGGTACTTTTGTGCCTAAGATGTCTCCTTAAGTGGTGACCTGTAAACTTCTCACTGTGCTCACGTCAGTACATGTGACAATAAACCTAATGCCCCTCTGCAACAGAGGTACAGGAGCAACAATAATGACACAAATCACATCAGCAGCAATACCAGATATCTTCACCTCACCTCAATACTGCTCAACAGAGCAGAAGACAGTTACAGTGATCCAGCTCCAAGGAGGTAGGCCACAACAGAGGAACCATTGGCGGACGATCAACTCTCTCAATGTATGTAAAGGTCAACATATCAAGTGGCTCAGAGTTTCAAGGCAAGTTATTGCAAGAATCTGCAGCCTCCTGAAACAGGTCTATTTCTCAGTGAACCTGGTGTACATGCCAATGAATATTAAACAGCCTGTCATTGGAGGACCATTCCCCTTCCCCTTTGGATGTAAGCCTCTATCTGAGGTTGCTTTCTCTCTTATCTTGTGAAGAGAGAAGGTAGAAAGTTATGAAGGTTAGAAATGGCTGTGTGGCAAATGTTTCCCAATTAGAGAATTGTATCTAACAGTAGATGTCTTATCTCACATTTGTATACATGGGCTGGATGGCTGCAACCTGTGAATGACTGAAGGAACATGCTATTTGTTTTGATTGGCTAATCACAATGACAAAGGGCCGACAAACCTGGTATTACAATGACATTGAAATTTATAGAGGATACTGGTCAATTGTGTGGTAAGCAAAACATCTTTTTGGATTGAAGGAGCATGCAGTTATTGGCAAAAACCTTTTGTGTAGACACTGGATAGCAGCAGCATACAAACAATTCTTTAATCTGTTGTTCAAAATTTTAGCTCCTTTGTTTCTTTGTGATGTAATTTGAGCTGGACTAGATGTTTACTAGGTAAAAACAATGACTGCAGATACTGGAAACCAGATTCTGGATTAGTGGTGCTGGAAGAGCACAGCAGTTCAGGCAGCATTCGAGGAGCAGTAAAATCGACGTTTAGGGCAAAAGCCCTTGCCCGAAATGTTGATTTTACTGTTCCTCGGATGCTGCCTGAACTGCTGTGCTCGTTCAGCACCACTAATCCAGAACCTAGATGTTTACTAGGTCTTAAGTGGAGCACTGACATAATTCTTGGTGTGCTAGTAACTACACAAACCATCTATTTAAAATAATCAAGGAGGAGAAAGTGAGGTCTGCAGATGCTGGAGTATCAGAGCTGAAAATGTGTTGTTGGAAAAGCGCAGCAGATCAGGCAGCATCCAAGGAACAGGAAATTCGACGTTTCGGGCATAAGCCCTTCATCAGGAATGAGTTCCTCATGAACGGCCCATGCCCGAAACGTCGAATTTCCTGTTCCTTGGATGCTGCCTGATCTGCTGCGCTTTTCCAACAACACATTTTCAGCTCTATTTAAAATAATCAGTCAAACCTGCTACATAAGTCATATATAATTTCTAAAAAACATACATTAATATCCAGGAATCTGTTCTCTGCAAACAAAAGACTTACGTTCAAACCTTTTTTTGAACGATCCAGGACGTTGGGATGCCTATTGCATTTTTTTTATTCAGTCACAGGATGTGGACTAGGCCAGCATTTATTCCCTATTCCTAATTGCTCAGAGCTCAGTTAAGCATCCACCATCAGATTAAAAAATAGAAACTGCTGGAAAAGCTCTGGCAGCATCTGTGGAGAGAAATCAGAGTTAATGTTAGCTCTGATTTCTATCCACAGATGCTGCTAGATCTGCTGAGCTTTTCCAACAATTTCTATTTTTGTCTCTGATTTAAAGCATCTGCAGTTCTTTTGGATTTTATTATAGGTGGCTGATTTCCTTCCCTACAGGATAAGAGTGGCCAGATGGGTTTTTCTGACAATTAACAATGGTTTCATGGTCATTACTAGACCCTTAATCCAGAAACTCAGCTAATGTTCTGGAAACCCAGGTTCAAATCCTGACCATGGCAGATGGTGGAATTTGAATTCAATAACAAACCTGGATTTGACAGTCTAGTGATAATTTCACCAGGTCATTGCCTCCTTTTTTTTCATGAAAGCAACAAGTCAACCAATCAGTATCCTTATTTGCCATGGTCTAAATCATTGTGATTTGTTGGAATTGTTGCACTTGCCCAAAAGTGCAAGATGAAATGTTCTGGCCGCATTATTTTTGCTAATATACAAATTATTATTTGTATGAATACTTTCCATTCAGTGATTAGACATTTTGAAAGGAAGCAATAATAATTTTTTCAGTTCACATGGCATGACAAGTGAATTAAAAATTAATCTGATAATAAATTTAAAAATCATGACATCCTAACATTCTGATTCTGCCCTGAACAAAATGTCAAATAGCAAACCGTGAGCATCAGCAGCAGTATTGAACATATTCGACAAGCACTGTGCATTTGAATACTCCTGTGCATCTACAACTTGACCTCGTTATTAGATAACTGGTATACTGATAGGGTCAGTGGCAGGAAAATACTACCTCCAACAACAGAGAATCTAATCATTGTCATTTAACGTCCTATTGCTATTACCATCGTCATCATTAGAAGTTTATAGAACATAAGAGATATAGTTATTATTAATCCCAATATAATCACACTCACATAACACAAAGAACATTAAAAACTCTGCAGAAGTGTTTTATTGTAAAGGGAAAAAAACATTGGTGAATAGTCTGAAAAACAAAAAGACTGAATCTGATGAACTCTCACAGTCCACTGCATTTCTTGTTGACAAAGTTGAATTGCTGATACCTTTAGACTAATGAAAGATATTTCAAGCAAACTTTGGCACTTATGGATACAAAGTAGAAAAAAGTAAAGTTCAATTTGCATGTAAACCAAGTTAGTCCCAAGTTTTGAAAAGTGATCTGAAAACCAGGAATGGTTGGTAGGCAATTATCAGCACAGAACCCGATAATCTCTTCCAAAGCAAGGTTTTCCAAACATTATATCTTTAAATCCATTCCTTATATCGCTAAAACCATTGCTTAGCTCTTTTTCCAAAGTCACTTGGCTTTCTGATTTCTAGGTGGATCACAGTTCATATTAAACTGTTGACTTCATTTCAAAAAAATGCCCATGAGTATTCTTCTCCCTTTAGAAAGAATTTAATCAAAGTGTCCAACCAGTTCAATACCTTCTCATTTCTCCACATTCACCAAAAATATAAATATGTAGAATACTATATAAATTAAAAGGCAGAATTCTTTGGATTGTAGATTTCCTACCCCACCAGCTAAAATGCTGCAGGGATCACATTATTGCTGATCATGGCAGCCCAACAGCTACTTAACAATCTGAGAAGCATTACTTTGATAAATTAATTTGATTAGCTGGCAGTTCTGCAAGCTCAGTAGAACCAGTGGCAGCAATAGTGAGACTCGATGTTTCTTGGTGTTCAGGACAAGGCAAACTCACTTAGTTTCATGACTGGCGGTCAGGCCATGGACAGGAGTGGATGGGTACCATGACCAAAGTGGAAAGGGGGACCTTGAGGAGATGCCTCTTCTCCCTCCCATCTGAGGCCCCAGCAGAATCTCCTGCTAGGTTGCCCACTGATTCCAAACTCCATCCGGCAGACACAAATTGGGGTCGGTCAGAAAGCAGCCCTTAACTGATCAATAATTTGCTACTATAGGCTTTCAACTGGAGTAGTTTCCCAAGTAAACTTGCAAAGAGTTTGGGGATTGGTGAGAGGGTTGCCATGATAATTTTATGGGCCCTGTCTGTAAACCTGCTGACAGAGGACCATAAAATTCTGGCCCAAGTCCTCATAATGTTTTGGCACCTAATGGTACATCATCACAACAGTAGAACTATCTATATACTGCAGATCAAAGGCATGTTTGAACATTTGACTGATCTTCATATTCGGTTTATTGTAGCATGACATCAGATTACATGCATAATTGCTATAACTATAGCTAGCCTTGAGGGCTTTTTTTTTGCTGTACTATTACCATGCCAAAATCAGATGTTCTCTTTGCTATGCTCTGAAAACACAAACTTCGAAAGACACTCAATTTTTGGGCACCATATAATCACTTTCTTTTTGGCTGCTAATTAATCTTTCTTCAATTGCATTTGTTCCAGTCACTGCACATTGTGAGGTTGCAACATTATGTTGTTTGAACAAAAGAAAAGCAGTGCATGCAAAAATAAACATAAATGCTGTCTAGAGTGCAGTTTGTTCAAACCTAAATATAGGTATGTGCTAGTGAAAAGGTTAAAGGTGCTCAGCTGACAACTGCTCAAGGTGTATGAATTGGTAGCAGCTTCAAAATCTCAATACTCACATAGTATTATACAAACACATGAATTAGCAGAAGTTGGCCTGCTCTGGCATTCAATAAGATCATATCTGAGTGTGCCAAATTCTACATTCCTATCTATTCCTGATCACCTTTGATTCCCTTGTTGAACAAGAATCTACATTCAAGCACTCTTCCTCTTGAGGCAGAATTCCTTAATTGCACAACCCACAGAGAGAAAGAAAATCCTCCTTTATCCTAAAACGGTGACCCTTAATTTTGGACTTCTATTATTATATGCCCAATGGATTTTATTCTTGTCAAAATGATGGGATGACAGTAAAATTAAAGATTAGACTCTTTTCAAAATTTTACTGATGGTTAGAATTTCAAATTTCTCCTTAAGTGATAATTATGCTTTAAATTTTTCCACAAGAAAAAAACCATTCCTTCTATACTCCAACAACAAACTGCATTTATCTAGCAATTTTAAAATACTGAACTATCCTGATGCAATAAGAGAAGCATAACACAACAAAGCATGACACTTAAGAGAGATGGTTAAAAATTTGTTTAACATGGCAGGTTTTAAGGACTGTGAATGAGAAAAGCAAGGCAGAAAGGTTCATGGAGGAATTTCTAAAGCTCATGATGTTGGTAGCTAATTTCACATCCACCAAGTATATAGCAATTAAAATTTGGAATGCATAAGAGGCCAAAATTACAGCAGCTCAGAAATCTTAGAGGGTTGTGCAGCTGGAAGAGATGACAGAGATGAGGAGGGAAAAGGCTGTGGAAGGATATGAAAATATGGATGAGATTTTAAAGATCAAGGTACTGGTTAAGAATGTAGGTTAGCAGGCATGGAATAATGGTGAAAATAATTTAGTGAGAGACAGTGCACAGGCAGCAGTTTCAAAAAACATCAAACTTTCATAGTGTACAGGGTGTGACATCATATCCCCAGACAGGATTACCATTCATCTACTTGTGCTTTAGCCGATGAATGGCATTTCAAATCTGTTTGGTAAATACAACTAAGAATGATACGTAGGGTGTGAGAGCAGGAGCTGAATCACGGAGGGTCCTCTTTTCTCTGGAGTGGATTAGGTTCAGAAGCTGCTGGTGGAAGAACTGGATTTCATTTCCAGGACCAGTGGGGGGTGGCAGTCTAACTCTGTCTAGAGGTGAGGGAAAGCATGAGGTGAGGGAGGGATAAAGCATTACAGCACATAGAATACTAATTGTATAATAATTTGGGGAGGGTGGGTTCAGCACTAAAAATCTGGCAAAATCCCAAGTTTGAGATATGGCTCACTAGGTGTCCAGACCATCACTACTTTTCTCTTGTTTTTATCATTGTTTTTAGTTTGGAACTAAGAGTTGATGAGTTTAATGGTGAACTTTGAACACTGGTATTTTAAAAGAGGAAAAAGAAAAGTAGGTATCATTTGCTAGGACAGACCTAGTAGTAATGGAATTTAATAATGGGGCGGCACAGTGGCTCCTTCCACGGCCTCAGTGGTTAGCACTGCAGCCTCACGGCACCAGGGTCCCAGGTTCGATGCCAGCCTTGGGTGACTGTCTGAGTGGAGTTTGTACATTCTCCCCACGGCTGCGTGGGTTTCCTCCCACAGTCCAAGGATGTGCAGGTTAGGTGAATTGGCTATGCTAAATTGCCCATAGTGTGAGGTGCATCAGTCAGAGGGAAATGGGTCGAGGTGGGTTACTCTTCGGAGGGTCTGAGTGGACTGGTTGGGCCAAATGGCCTGTTTCCATACTGTAGGGAATCTAAAAAAAAATTAACTTAAGAACACTGTAGCCAAATTGGCAGTGGCTGCCATTATGCTCAAGGCTGGTGTCTGGTTGGATGTTGAATTGGTCAATCAAGGAAGGTCTGATGCTAACCAGCCAACCACAGAAATGTTGATTGGAAAGTGAAAAAAACAGTTCTGATTGGGTTTTTGAGGGAGATGAGGAGTGATTTTGGGAAGCTCCTCAGCTGATTGTTCTGTTTTGCTCTCCAATTATCGAATTGTTGAGTGTTCTGATAAAAGAATCTCAGACTGTAAAAAATACGTAAATATTCCGAGGAGTCTGTTGAAATTGTTTGTACTAACTGGTGACTTCAGGATTCAAGAAAGGTATACAGTCTATGCAACAACTCATTGTCCAAGGATTTCATGAAGGTCAGGCATTCATCATTTGAAACTGTTTATTTGAACTGCATCCTTTTATTTTCTTTTTTGATTTACCTTCAACTGTATTGTTGTGCGAGTACATGGGTATGTGGTGGGTTATTATCAAAAATGAATGTGATAGATTGTGGTTGTTCATTATATTACCTTGTTATTTACCCTCAATTTGCTAAATTTGCATTATTAACAATATACTGTTATCTTTTTCTTTTAAGTTATAGCATTGTGTTCAAGATCTGATGTTTGTAAAGTTTGGTTAGGAACAATTAAGCAATTTGATGGTCATTAAATGTTTTATTTCCATTTTTTGGAAGTAAATTCAGTGATAGAGAGGCTGATTTGGTTTGGTTTGCTATTGGTGTCATAACTCTAGGTTTTACTGAAACACAAAATGATACCGATCAGTGCAACTGAAAGCACTTCTCCTCCACAAGTCAAGTCTCAGTGTTGCTATTAGTTTTCACATCTGACTTTGGAAAAGTTCCAAGTGCCCTAGAGATTTTTTCGACAGGTCCTTTTGCCTAAACGCTCATCAAGTGCCACCAGAAGATGAGAACACTCAAAATCTTTATTGCTCCTCTTATGCAGTGGGCCTTAATGATTCACAGAACATCACGTAACATGTTCTCCAGAATCGTAACATTGCTGATGACCTGCCTACCATAAAGAGAAGCTTGCCTTGTGCACCAGCTTTGTTACAAAAATAGAAACATATTGTTATGTCATCTTCACAGGAAAGATCTTGTTAGCTGTGACAGTAGCCCATGCATCAACAGATGATGGTCTACAATGCACTGCAATATGTTAATTTGAATTGGATAGCACTCTCACATGAGGAGACAGGATAAATAAACAATACATATGAATCATCAGTAAATATGTAAAGTCAGGCTGAGAAGAAGGAAGGTTACGGAGGGTAAAACATGGGAGGTCATCAAGAGCATGTTAAAGTAGTCAAATCCAGAGGTAACAAATACATACATGAGTATTTCCATAGTAGGTGAGCAGGGGCAAGGATGGTGGAATACATATTATAGAGGTCAAAATAGGCATTCTTCATGATGGTGAAAATGTATGTTTAAAAGTTCATCAAGGCTGTGAACAATCTGTCTTAGCATCAGAGAATTGCCAGGGAGAGTAATGGAATTGACAATTAGGAAATGGAATTTGCAGTGGGGAAGAAGTCATTCATACATCCCAGCACAAATGCATTAAACGCATAGCAAAGTTAGCTAAAATTGGTGTAATGACTCGGGATAATTTGGTGCAACTTGCCATTTATACCATTTCAGGAAATTTTGACCCTCAAACTGTATGTACATTGTTTTGTGATATCACTTGATAAGTGCAATGTGGTCATGTCTTATTTTTGTAAAATTATTCTCTAATTAACTACACATTTTTTCTGTAACACATGCATTATTTGAATTGACAAAATAGTTTGCGACCGAAGTTCAAAATCAAAATGGTAGCCAAAACATCGAGGTACTGTATAGCAGAAGGTATTATATACAGGGAATTATGCATTCATCATAAAATATCAAATTCTTTGTAGTGTTAGCTAATCAACTACATACCTAAAGGAAAGTATAGATGTAGAGATGTTTCACGGATCAGCGTAGTTGACCGATCAATCAAAATATTATGGCACATAATTGCATCCATGGTTTTCCTACATTATCCACTCACTCCTTTTGGGACCACACAACAGAAACAAAAACTTTATAAGTGATCAAAAATAGCTGGAGAATCTATGCTCATTATTGTCTAGATCTAGCAAAATGAGAGCAGATTTGCCTTCATAGAGATCATATAGATTAGTCTAGGTTTATAAGATGAAAGAGATGATATATGGGCCAAACCAGTTGGTCAAAGTGTGCCACAGAATAATAGGCTGCAGGCACACTAACTTGATCTCACATGCTGAGTTATCAACTGAAAACCAATTATACTGCACAATTGTAAAGAAGGGTGATAGAGAGATTAGATGCTTTCTTGCAGGAGATTGTGAAAAAAATTGGACAGTGATGAATTTGTGATGGATTCTGTTGTTCACATACACATCCCAATTAAAGAAATCACCTGCTATGGAGTAACTGAACTATGAGAAAGGAAATCATGCCTAGTCTTCAATGTGACTTAAAAAAAACAAAGTAAAGGATAGAAAACACTTAAAAATGCTTATGGATGAGAATCAAAATCTTAAGTTTATATATAAACCATTGCTTTGAACTTCAGATTTCATATGGCTTTTTGGGATTATCAATTACTTTTGATGTAATCAACATTTAAAACATCAATTAACTAACTGTCTTCTGGCACATTCAGTTAACACAACCATAAATAATTTATTCTGAAATCTATTCAGCAAAATGTTCTTGCAAAACAACTGGCATTGCCCACCAGCATATTTAACACCAATCTGTTAGCCACCCTTTTGTAGCACACAGTAATTCTTCATCACCTTCTTTTGCACAGTGGCACATGTACCAAAATATGACATGTAGTGGCAACAGTAAATGCAGAATATACTTTGGAAATAAACATGTTATTTTGATGAAACAGACTTAAAAATTATACACTGATTTGTTGATGTGCCTCCGCAGCCAAAATTTTACTAACTTACATTTGTACACATTCCACTGTAGAGGTTTTGAAACACAATAAATGATATAAAAGTCTTTAAGTGATTAACTAATTTTATATTAAATGCTCATGGTGCATGTTTTATTGAAAACCCTGGGGTAAACCGAAATTCTATGTCTAATTTTGTCACATTACTTGAAATACTAGTTTTGACCAACAGATTTGGGGTTCCAGCACTCATGCTTTACATTATGATGTGAAACTCTGCACCCGCAGTGGAACAATATCTCACCCATAACTATAACAAATCTGAGATACTGGAGAAGGAGAAAGCATCTCGGGATGTCAGTTAACAATCCCAATATTAAAGAAAGTGCAGAAAAAGGGAGGGAGCCAGAATACAAGATTCCCCCTCCAACACCATAGCCAAGGTCAGCTAAAAATCTGAACAAAAACATTATTCCTGTAGAGAATATTCATTGGTCAGTCATCAATTCCTTACATTGTTTGTATCTGTCTCCTTCCTTGTATAGATTATCCCAACCTCCTTTTCTGTTTTCCCACAAGTATTATTTTTATTGCTCTCTCAGCTCCTTTATCTGGGGCTATTTATATCCCATTGCTCCAAATTTACATTACTTGAATACAGTTTTGGTCTCAACTGCATATGTGCAATGCCATGAAATATCAACCAGTAAATTTACCAAAATCCACTTCACTTACCAAGTATATAGACCATGTTCTAGTTAAGTTCACCTTAAACTCCGTTTTTTGGTGATTCCAGATGCTTTGCATTTCTAAAATTTTTTAAACTAACTTAGCTTATTTGAATTAGAATTGGAGTTTTAGAGTCTGTACCTGCTGCGCGCAGAAAATGTTTCAATTATGTGTAAAGTCAATTACTTTGTTACACAGTATTTATTCAAAGTACAGCAGCACAACACAGGAGCTATGAACCTCCACGTTACAGTACCTAATACTCAATTTGTCAGAATAACTTGATTTTGTTGGTGGGTGTCACTGGCTATACCAGCATTCATTGCCCATCCCTAATTGTCCAGAGAGCAGTTAAGACTCAAACACATTGCTGTGGATCTGAAGTTACATGTAGGCCAGAGCAGGTAAGAGAATGAATCAAATGGGTTAAGACAATCAACAGTTGGATGGCCATTAATTTTTTCCTTTCAGACTTGCACTGAATTGAAAGATCACTACCTGCCATGGTGGGATTCAAACTCATGTCATCAGATAATTTAGTTGGTTTTTGAATGACTAGTCTAGAACCCCTACACCACCGCAGCACCTTTTCAGAAGCAGTAAAGATGTGCTTTTCTGAAGAATAACTGAACGTTTGACTCATTAGATAAGAACATACTTCTACAATCCTACTATTGAAGGACAAAACACAGTCTTATACGGTACAAGTCATTAGCCACATTGTGTTAATTATGCCTAGGGTTTTCATTATATAACAATACAGACAATGCAATAGGGTGTACAATTTTTCATACAGCTTTCTATTCAAGGAACCAGAAGAAACTATTTTTAAAAAGCCAAAAGAACTGTGGATGCTGTAAATTGGAAACAAAAACAGAAATTGCTGGAAAAGCTCAGCTTGTCTGGCAGCATTTGTGGAGAGAAATCAGAGTTAACGTTTCCGATCTAGAGACCCTTCCCCAGAACAAAATATTTTTATATCACTAAGAAGTTGCTCCTTCTAGCAAAATGAGTTTGTTGATCCATCAATCAAAAAGCAATTGGGAATAGGAATTTGAAAAAAGCTTTACAATGACAACTCTTACTTTATTGGCGGTTACTTTACTAATGTCTTTCACCACACAATTCAGATTTAATATCAATCTAACAATAAAGATATCATATTTTCCAAGATGATCTACTCTGTTCTCTTTACTTACCATCCAATCTGGGATTTATTTGCTTTCCATTATGTCATTCATCACTTGATAAGTCCTTATCATCAACCTCACTGCTCTGGACGTACCATCTTATTTTTCAGCTTCGTTAATCTATATCATTCCAACCATCAAATACATGCCACACAAGGCCAAAATCCAGGTCACTCCTCCCTACATTCCAACTGAAGGTGATGAAGAGTCAAACTGCAATTGTTCACTTTATCATTTGTATCCCTATCTTGGATGTTTTTAAGATCCTAATGTTTTTGGCTGAAGGTTTACCATAGGAATTTAACAAAAACATTTCCTAAATAATATGCAAACCTTTAATTTTTATTGGAACTATGTATCTATATTTACGGACAATGTCAGAAATTGGAAGATATTGAACTGCTTTTGCACTGTCTTGATTGAACTGAGTTTTACCAGGGAATGAAGTCAACAGTTTAAAGTGAGCTACTGGTTACAGATAAATCAAATGACTTTGGAAATACAGCCAAACAGAACTTTAGGAGGATACAAGATGATTTATTGCCCTTTGGATCACAGAATCCCCACAGTGTGAAAACAGGCCATCCGGTCCCAACAAGTCCACACTAACCCCCTGAAGAGTATCCTGCCCAGACCCATTCCACTACCCTATGTTAAAGAAAAATCTGATTGGAAGAGACTATGGATCATGTACTGATGGTGTTCCAGTCACCCCTTAATGGTCTTAATTCCTGTTCAGAAAGAAAACAAAACCTCTCCAAAGCTTTGCAGTAAAGTGTCTCTGTTTAAATTCTCCCTTGATTGAAGTTTTGAGAATCTGATAAATTTCCCACATGATAGTATTTTGACTACCTTGTAAATCTGGAAAAGCCAAACTGAGTAGTTGTTAGAGTGGAACTAATCTAATCTCCATTCGAGCTCGGAAGAGCTTCTACTAGTCTCTAATTGCCAACAAGAAATCTGGTGAACTGAGAGAATTTGTCAAAGTTTTGTTTTTCAGACTATTGTTAAATAAGGGTGTTTTTTTTCTTGCCATTTTTAAATATAATCTTTGCAGAGCTGTGTTTTGTGAACATGTTTGCTTTGACATTAAAAAGAGGGCATAGTTCTAATTCCAGGTCATAGCTTATATTACGCCTCACTGGGGTAGTGGTCTAGAGATCAAGCTACAAATGTAGATGAAGTCCCCAGTTAACATCCAAAGGCTCAGGTTAACAGAAAATGTAGAACAGGTTTTTGTACTTAATTAAATTTATTTCACAAATAATTAGATTCTAAACACAGGTAAACGATTACTAACTGCTGACCTATAATTCTACATGTTAAAACTCTAACCTTCTTCTAAACCCTCCCCTCCACTCTCACTTCCAGACAGATAAATACTGGCAAACAAAAAGTGCTATTGATGCAAGGAAGAAAAGTACTGGAGAAACTCAATGGCACCAGTCTGCAGTTTTGATAGAGGAGTTCCTTTTGTTTCCGAAGTCTTTAATTCTCTGAGCTTTTACTTCAGGTTCTTTCACTTCTTTAGAAGAAGCACACAGTGAGTGGTTCACAAATTATCAAGTTCTGATTTATTTGTGAATAGCAACAACTAGCTTTCTTTTATTGGAGAACAAGAGTGAGACTACTTCCCATTTGCAAGGTATGAGTGCTTCTCATTATATCATTCATTCTCACAAGCTGTTCAGCTACCTAAGAACCAGAGACTTGTCATGACCTTTAGCATCCACAACTAATCACAAGCAATTAGCTGTTGGTGACTGTCAAAATCTCACCTTTTACTCACACCTATTGATTTACTGTAGACCTTCTCCCATTGCTTGCAAAGCAACAGTGTAAACATGATTTAGAATGAACTTCAGAAACTACATTTTAAAAGCACAGCAATTCCTTCCCCAGTCCTTTGATGTAAAACAATCCTTTCCCCAAATCAGCCCGCAATCAAAAATAAAGTAAAATACAAAAAACATGTCTGTACTTTGTTGTTAATCAGATTTGCCACTTGATTTTAGAATTAGGTTTGTTTTATAATAAATGGATTATTTTTGAGTTCATAAAGTAACCTGGTGAAAGTCTACTATACTCTGGATATCAGTACTAAAAGTGAAATAATTGGCCATTTTAGCGATTGAATGAAAACATTGGGCTGACTCTTATAGGGGTCTAAAGAACACACAATATGGCAAAATGTGTAGCAGAATTAAACAAGAATTCTAGCGAAGCCCTAATCAACATCAGGAGCATCTGGTTCTACCTTTTATGCTTTTGACTTACATTATGGTGGGTTACTCATGAGGCAATGGCAAGTTGCCATTTAAAAGGGATTACTGCTTGTTGATGGTCCAACTTGCCTCATTAATATTCCTTATAAAACATACCAAACAAGTTGAATGTTGAGAAAACTTGATTGGAAACCTAAATAGGTATTCAGTTCACTATTTACTCCAAAGAGCCTCCATAATGTATAGGACAAAATCACATCTCAAGGCATGAACCATGGGCACCAACTGCACATACCCTTCATCCATGGATAGTGATATCCGGCATTCAGCAATCCCTCATGACCATCATGGCACCTCTCCAATACACTGACAGGGTGCTCTGGAACAGCAGATTTGCAATACAGGGCACATTGACAAATAGTATTAAAAGGCTGCTGTGTGAATATTTTGTATGCATGGACAGGTGCCCAACTCATGGTTTGGATCAGACTGAATCAAAGGGTAGTTCACTTACTCCCTAACAGCATTCACACAGCATCTATGCCTTGTCTTGTCTTGTTTTGTTGTGCCTATTAGTGCAGTCACATAATCAGGCATCTTGTCTTGCTAGTCAGCTGTCCTCAGTCCAGAGGTGGACAACTTGTTTAACAGCACCATGTTCTGTCAATTTCATACCTATAAGCATGTGCCAGCAGTAAACACACTGCATGTGCAGCAAGCAGAGAATGATGTCTCAAAGTCATAGGGATGCATTCCTCATGGAAGTCATTGGAGATACCCAGTAGTCCCTGCGCTGTAAATCAAATGCAGCCTCCTATACCAGTACAGGGGAAGGGCAATAGTCAGGCGTTCTGTCGGGATGGTCTTGAGAGGATCTGTGCCTCTGTAGCTGGGAGGAGTGGATCCCTGTCAGTCCTGTGGGCAATTTGTAGAAGTTGTGTAGGGCAACCATGGTCAAGGAACTGTACAGTCACCAATCAGGAGTGTAGGTACTTCTCATCTGGACCTGTCCAATTGGGCAGCTCCAGGAGGTGGATCATAGTCAGTCTGTCTGCTCCATCTGCAGAAATTGGAGCAGTAGGGCATTGGAGGATGAAAAGGTAGGGCAAGAGCAGCCACTGCTTCGGAAGGAGACTTGGCAAGTCATTCTTTGAGACTGGAGACTACAGGCTGTGGAAAGTTGAGATGACATTATGGAATGAGGTTGGTGGGGGGGAGTAACAGTATCTGCAAGAGGGAGATACAGAAAAGCTGGATTGGAAGGGGTTCATGCACCCTGGCTTCAAACCGGGTGGGGAGGAGAGGGCAGGCGAGAGAGGAAGGTAGGATGAATGACACACCTGGCATGATCACCTTATACATCAGGGATAGGGAGGAAGGATGGTAGGTGCAGGGACATGGCTGGAGGTGCAAAGCCCATTGGGATAGCAGGAACGGATACCAGAAAGGGGATTTGGATGTTTGGGGGTTCAATGACACATTGAGGAGGAGAATGCAGACCATTAGTTGGGGAGTGTTCATTGTTTCCTTCCATTGTGCTGGAAATCAAAAGTGACGTGGAGATGCTGGTGTTGGACTGGAGTGGACAAAGTCAGAAGTCACATGATGCCAATTACAGCCCAACAGGTTTATTTAAAATCATAAGCCTTTGGAGCGCTGTTCCTTCATCAGGTGATATGGAGCGAGGCACACAGGCACAGAATATATAAGCAGAGAGATAATGGCAAGATAACTCCAGGTCAACAGATAAGTACAAATAGGGTGAATAGAGTGTCGACAGGCTGAATACCAACTCTTTGCAGGTGATCAAGTGTGTCAAACAAGTGAGTAAAATGTCAACAGCTGAATAACAAATGAAGAGATGACCTATGAATCAATTAATTAAGGCAGAGAGCTAATTACAAATAATAAACATAAAATGGTGCTAGAGACAAATCAAATGGTTATAATAACATGAGTAGGCATGACAAGGGTCTAACCAAAGTCATCAAAACCTGTACAAAGTAATTAAGGTAGAGAGATAATCACAAGTAATCAAGGTAATGGTACCAAAACAGAACAGTCAGGACGATTTTGACATCGTGAGACTTTGGAAATCAAAAGTATATAATAGGAAAGAAAATGGCTGTCAACACTTGGTGTAGGTAGGGTAAGTGACTTCACCTGTGAGGGATGGGCTGGAGGACCCACCAGAGAAAAATAACATTCTGCACAGACCCAAGCGCTGTACAGAACAACAAGCTGTGGGGTCACAATTCCTTGGCCACTGTAATGCATTACTTCTTTCTTTGTGTTGCACAACTGCCCCAGATATTGCTGATCAAATCATTCACACCTACATTTTGGGTTAAAGAGACGGTAAAAGAATAGGGATGTGGAGGGACTTTGAATGAGGATGGCCATGTATGTCAGCAACACCACAGCCCTGCATATACTTTGTTTCATTTGCTTCCAGATGATACAGTGGGCTCTCAGCATAATCTTCCAACCACGGAACATCACATATGGCTGTAAAGTAATGCCCCTTGCTGTTATAATGACATTTAGGAATTACACAGAGAGTCAAACAGCCAGACATAGAGTGAAATTAGGAACCTTTTTATAAAAAAAAGTGCAAAATTACATGCATTGCATTGTCACCCTGTCACTCATGTGCCTTCAATAGTCTTTTCTCCCTACTATTACGTTCTAGCGTATGTCCTGATTGAGTTTGAGTTTGATTTGGTGTTGTCATATATACCAAAATACAGTGAAAAACGTTGTTTTGTGTGCTATACAGACACATCATACCATACAAAGTGTATCAAGGTAGCAGAAGAGACTGCAGATTACTGCATTTCTGCAAGGAGGCTTAGATGGGCAAACCCAGGAATGCATGTGTCTGGACCAAACAAATTTCTGTATCAGAGAGAGACAACAAGGGGGAGGTCCCAGTCACCTCTGCAATGCCGAGTGGAGAATACTGAAGGGACTATATTTGACTCCTTCTTTGGTTGGGTGCCTTCTGCCACCCGAGGACCACTGACTATGATAACAGAATACTCTGATGGTGCTGCTCTTGGCCGCCTATGGCAGACACCAACTGGCCATTGGTAGAGCCGGATTATTGCATTACTCGCTGCACTGCTGCAGTTCCTGGGCAATGAGGGCCATTGTGTCCGACATGCCTGTCTACTGTTTCTGCTCCTCCCTGTGTATGTGGACAACGTCCCTGATTGCCAACACTTTTGGGTCCTCTTCTGCTTGGGACTGAGTAGCTGCCTTGTTTCCGGCAGTTATCGGAGTTTCAGCAGCCTGGAGTGTTTGTTCTTCAGCCCCTGTGGAGCTGTCACATTTAGGTGCTCACCAGATTGTGCCTGCACATTTTCCAAACCTAGTGTTCATGCTGAGGTGTCAGTATCTGAGCTGATGGGAGGGTGGAGTATGCACCCTAGTTAGTGGTTCTCCTGAGGCTTTGGGACTTGCATCCTCACAGGACGAAGAAGTGGCTTTTCAGGGGTCTGGCTACTTTGCTGCTGAGGTGATAAGATAGGCTGGCAGTACTTACAAACCACAAAAGAGAAGGCATGGCAGACTGTGCTAGGAGGTGTCATGCAATGAAGCAGACGGACAGTAGCATTGAAATCAAAGTCGAGTGGAATGAAGAATGGAACTTGATTGATGGGGCATGGATGCCTTGGCATCCCTGAGGAAGCCAAGACCAGGATTTTCTTCTTGTCCAAGATGAGGAACTTAATGTTAATACTCCTTCCACCTGTACCAGCTTTCTCTGCTCTGAGTGGGCTGTCATCTCCTCTAATGAGAGAAAAGAAAGGAATAAGTGAGATGAGGGTGGGTCATATGGCTGCTAATGCTGGCATAGGTAGGTGAAAGCTGAGGTGGAAACATAGACATGATTCAGGGTTAGTGGTGTGGGAGGGTGAAGGTTGGTGGGGAAGGGGAGGTGAGAGAGCAAATGAGGGAAAGTGTTTCAGGCAACAATAAAAAAGGCAGAGCATGAGCCTTGGTGGGAACTGGTAGCACAGAGATGAGTGAGACACTTACCCTGCTGCAGTGGAAAAAGCTCATTGCACTGCTGGCTATTTCTGGGGACTGCAGAGATGGCACTGATCTGGGTATTGACCTCAGACTGGGCTGCCCAGGGTCTGGTGTCATGGCAACTAGCACTGGTCTCCTGGAAACAGAAAAGTTCTTCTTTGCAACATCCTTTGACCAGGGCCTCTAGGTCCCTATTACAGAATTGCAGTCCCATCTCTCTCCCTTCTCTGACATGTTCATGACGAGATGTGTGGTTTTAGAATGCCAGTGCGCGTCTGCATATACAGATATGGCAGAACACCCACTAAGCCTCATGGTGGAAATCCCTCCAAAAACCTCAACAAAACAGACTTCACCAAAGGAACATAAGATTCAGCATATTAAAACCAATGGTGCAACTTGTGGAGTAGTCAGTTTTGATTTTCAGTACATTCCTCTCATCCCAGTCATACACAGGAATGGAGCGATCTGAACAAGGAATGGAGGGATATGGACCAGGGGTAGGCAGAAGGGATTAGTTTTGGCTCAAATTAAACAAATCCCTTCTGCCTGCCTTTAGTCCATATCCTGCCATTTCTTGGTCCATATGCCTCCATTCCTTGCATATTCATGTACTTTCCTAAACATCCTTTAAAGACTCCTAAGGTATCTGCTTTCACCACATCCCTAGCAGTTCATTCCAAACACCTACCACACTCTGTGTAAAAGAAATTGCCCCTCACTTCTCCTCTGAACTATCCCCTTCTCAGCTTAAATGCATGCTCCCTAGTATTAGACATTTCAACTCTATCTATGCATTTCATAATTTTTATTGACTTCTATCAAGTCTCCCTTCAGCCTCTGCAGCTTCAGAGAGAAATAAAAAGCTTTACTAGCCTCTCCTTATCGTTCATACTCTCTAATCCAGGCAGCATCTTGATAAACCACTTCTGTACCATCTCCAAAGCCTCCATATCCATTCTGTAATGTGGTAGCCAGAATTGAACACAATTCTCTAGGTATGGCCTCTCCAAAGTCTTATAAACATGACATCCTGGCTCTTGTACATAATTTCCTGACGAATGAAGACAAGTATGCTATATGCCTTTTTTACCACTCTATGTCCTTGAGTAGCCACTTTCAGGGAATGTGGATTTGAACCCCAAGATCCCTCTACATCAAGGTCCTGTCTTTAATTGTATAGTTTTCCTTAACATTTGGTCTCCCAAAGTGCAGCACTTCACACTTACTCTGATTAAACTCCATCTTCCTGTTACCTGCCCATATTGGGACTGATCCTGCTAGATCCTTTTACAAACTTCTATATAATCCATAACTTCACCAATCTTTGTGTCGTCTGCAAGCTTACTAACCCACTTATCTACATTTCCATCCAAGTTATTTATATATATATTACAAACAGCAGAGGTTCCACTACAGATCCCTGCAGAACACCACTGGTCATGGACCTCTAGCCAGAAAAACTCCCTTTCACCACTACCCTTTGCCTTCTTTACCTGCAATACCCAATTCTGAATTCATGCAGCCAAGTCATTGTGGATCCCAAGCATCCTAATTTTCTAGATGAGCCTATCATAAAGGACCTTGTTGAAAGCCTTACTAAAATCCATGCAGACATCCATTGCTCTACCCTCATCGGTCACCTTTGTCACCTCCTTGAAAAATTCAATCAAGTTATGAAGACATGATCTACCTTGCACAAAGCCATGCTTACCATCATTAATTAGGCCATTCTTTTCCAAATGCACATAAATCCTATTCCCTAAGAATCCTCTCCAAAAGTTTCCCAACCACCAATGTGAGGCTTATCTGTCTATAGTTTCCTGGATTATCCCTATTTCCCTTCTTGAGCAGATACATTAGATACTTTCCAGTCCTCCGGGAGCTCTCCAGTGACTAGCAAGTATTCAAAGATCTTGGTTAAGGTCCCAGCAACGTTCGCTATTGCCTTAGTCAATAACCTGCAATAGATACCATTGTGCCCTGGCAACTTATCCACCTTAATGCTTTTCAAGAACCCCAGCACCACATCTTTCTTGATCTTAACATGTCCTAGCATATTAGCAAGTTCCACACAACTCTCACTATCCAGTCATAACACTTTTATTGCTAATTTGCTGGTAAACTAAGAACATCACCAGGGCATTTAAATTAGAAAAATGTGGAAATATGGAAACATTCAATGCTGGTGACCGTTCTCTGCCTGTAAATACGCAAAAACTCAACATTTGATTGTTTATTGCCTAAACCTGTTTCTAAGATGTTAAATTTACTGTGTGTGTCGGGGGGACTTTGTCTTACTGAACTACATTTCATAGATAGCTACTTGAGATACCCACAGATGTAACTCACTATGTAAGAAGAGTCATCATAGAACTATACTCAGTAGAATCAACTACTAGACATAAAAGGTTTTCCCACCTTTCCCATACTTGATTTCGACATTAATGTCACAAAAAGTAGCTTAGGCTGTCTTATTTCACACAGAACCCAATGCCTACTGCTCAAATAATTTATAATTCAAATGGAGTAGCAGCAGTGACCTCCATCACAGAATATTAAGATATGCAGATTTCAGGTCATCTTTCTCATACATTTAAGAAAGATGGGAAGACCCTGCCAGAACTTCTTTCCGAATTTAACAAAGTTCTCATTTTTACTCATTTGTTCTGTGAATAATGAACATCTCCAATAATGACCTTCTTCTGTTGCCTTAGCATAATATCACTAAGATCAATAACAACTTGTTCCAAGCAGCAGAGCTTCTCAATCTTGCAAGACAGTAGATTGATTACATTTACTTTCGAAAGGGCAGGAAACCTTAGCCATTGCAGACTTGGCTCCTTGTTGGGCTGTGGAAGTAGGTGTACTAACTATTATCTGTAAACTATAATGAGACAAAGACAAATTGTTAGATTGCTAAAGGGATCTTATAAAAGAAATGAGCTATATTTCAGTTGGTGGATGTGTGGGTGATGAATTTCAATTAGTCAATGGGAAATGAGGAGAGTAAATTCAGGATGAGTTATCACCTCAAATGTCTTCATCTTCTATGAGGAAACAATCAAATTTCCAGTCAAGACAAGATATTTCACTGTGACAAACACAAGTATAAAATCACTTTTGCCTAGTCTCTGATAGATGAAGATACACTGAAAACCAAGCCACATGGTTAATCCTTACCCTAATACTTGACTATAAGGCTACGTGTGCTGAAACTCCAAGTATAAATAAATTCCACCTTTTCTCACAAACTGCTCAAAACAATTAGACACTGTGATAGTGTACCATCTTTGAGCCAGAAGGCCTGGGTTCAAGTCCCACCTGCTCCAGAGGGGTGTAGTAGCACCGCTGAACAGGTTGATTAAGAAATATCTACAGATAGTGATAACTAACAGTGTTTTTGCTGACAGTACATCAACCTGTACAGTGTAATAGAGGTTAGCCCTCGATAAACCTTTTTTTAAACAAACACATTTAATGAAGCATTACTGGCTGAAATACATGCAAATGTAAGACTTTTTATTCCAAGGGGTGCAGTCTTCATCGCTGCTTACGTCCCACAAAACTGCTGACCATTCAGCTTCTACTCCTCATCCCCACATTATGGAATCATAGAGATTTACAGCACGGAAACAGACCCTTTGTCCAACTTATCTATGCCGACCTGATATCCTAATGTAATCTAGTCCCATTTGCTAGCACTTAGCCCATACCCCTCTAAACCCTTCCTAATCATATACCCAACCAGATGCCTTTTAAATATTGTAACATTAGTTGATTGTTAATGATTTTCTGTCTTCAGGTATTGTCATTTACTTCTTTAAATCTGTCATCACTTCTTGCTTCAGGAAAAGCTATTTATGACCCAGTGTCCTTGCAAACTATTGCAAACTTCCTACTGGATAAGCATAAATTTCCTTCTGAAATATTGGGAAGACCAAAGTCATCGTCTTTGGTTTCGATCCAATTTCTGCTCCTCAGTCACTGACTCCATCCTTCTCCCTGACAAATTTGAGATTAAGCTAACCTGTTCAAACCTGGTGTCCTAATTGTTCCCAAAATAAGCTTCTGACAACATACTTGCACCATCACTAAAACTGCTCATGTCCAACACTGCAATGTCATTCAACTTTGTCGTGGCAGTACTCATCTACAGCTGTATTTGTTCCCCTTGATATTCAACAGCAGTGCATTTACCGAGATTGCCACTAACAACATCTTGCGGATTACTATTGTATATGAAAATCTGAATTAAGTGCAGAAATAGGCTATTTTGCCGCTTGAGCTCACTCTGCCATTTAATAAGACCATGACTAAACTGATTGTTTTAAATTCCATCTCCCCATAACCTTTGATTATCTTGCCTAACAAAAAAAGGTCTAACTCCCCCTTAAAAACATTCAAAGACTACACCACCCGAGGCAGAGTTCCAAAGTTGCACACCCCACAGAGAAATTTTCTCATCTCTGTCTTAAAAATATAACCCTTAATGTTTCAACAGCGCATCCTAGGTTCAGATTCATCCGCCAGAGTTTCCATGTACACCTTTCCAGCCCATTCATGACATATATACTTCAATAAAGTTACCCTTCACCCCTCTAAACTCCAGCTGAAACAAAACTCCCTGAGCAGGAACTGGACTAGAGTAGCTACATAAATACTGTGGCAAAAAGAGGCTGGGAATCCTGCAGCAAATACTGTTTATGTCATAGTAAAGGTAATTGAGATTACACTTTCACCTAAGTAGGAGGTTGACTTCTACATCAGTAATATTTTCAAGGAGTTGAAATCTATAAATGTACTTGTGTACAATGAGGGTAAAACCTTACTCAATTGCCATATTCCACATTATGCTTAATAACAATAGCATAATATTTAAGATTCACCAAAGGTTCCAAATTTTTTGAGGGAACATGAGTGACTCCATAGTTACCATATTGGAAATCTCAACTGCTGCCAAAATGTTCTCCTTCCTGATTTCATGCTCATATTCTCTCCATTCCTCCCTCTTGTCATTTCTGTGCCAAGTGCTTGCTCACAGCGGGAGGACAGACTAAAGGATGATGATAGTGTTATCTGCAGCATTGTCTGCAAGGTATGATTTACTGAGTGCGAATATGTCAGACTATTATTTGACTAGTCTGCTTGACAGCTCACCCAATTTTGGCACAGGCCTGCAGATGTTAGTAAGATCATTTTGTTAGGAGACTATTTTGCAATATTGACAGAGTTTAGGTATGCAATTGTTGTTCCTGGTGCCTAAGACAATACTGGGTGGTCAATATGCTCTTATTCCATTTCAGGGGGGATTTAAGAGGCAACTCCATGGCTGTAGTTCTGGAATCATATATAGGTCAGACCAGGTAAGGACTCCCTCCCTTAAAGGACATTAGTGAATCAGATGAGCTTTTTAAACAATGGCAACAATTTCAAGGTCACCATTAGCAAGACTGACTTTTAATTCCAGATTTATTAACTGAATTTAAATTCCCAGATCCCATGGAAATGTTTGAACAGAGCATGGGCATGGCTGTTATAGACCAAGTCAGACCACTCAAAATATTCTTAAGCAGGCAGTCCAGACCATAAGTTTGCAATTTGTTTCGGTAAGTGTAAAGTGAAAATTACCTGGAGTAAGTTAGAGAGGTTGACTACAGGTTTTAAAACAGACAAAAATTTATTCACAAAATTGCACAATGAAACACAAAGAACTGAATAAGAACCCCTACATATCTCCGTCTATCCAAATTAGACTTAATTATGCTGTTCTGACTACACACAATAATCCCAATAACTCCTTAAAACACAGTAAAAAAAATGGAACAAATGCTTACAGGTTGAAGTTAGAAGGGCAGAACGAGAGTGAGTTTGTTTCCACACAGCTCACCGTTGAACTCCTAACTGGTTCAGGACTGAACTGCTCAGCTAGAGAGCTGATCATTCCTCTTTCATTATATAGGTCACTTCTAAAACATGACCGCTTTGGCTTGAAGTCTCATCTGTTTACATATAGACAAAAAGGACTCTCAATACCCTTTAATCTCTGTACCAAACAAGTTTAATTGGCACTAGGAAATGCTTATGACCCCTTTGAAAAAAAACAAGCATACAGTATCCTTGAGAAAAGGAATAGCTTTTAGAAAAAAATGACCAGCTTCATGACACCACCCCGCTTAAAAAAAGAACCATCAATACCAAAAGATGGCTTCATTTTTAAAAATCCGGCTAGTAGTGTAAACACACATATACACGGTACTAACTACACACATGCAAATATGCACAACCACATGCAAATTCAGGCTGCAACACACCCGCCACCAAATGCCCCAGTTTCTTATTTGAGTCTCGATAATACATTGGCAATCACGATTTTGCAACCTGCCACATGCACAATTGTCAAATTGAATGGGTGCAACAACAAACTCCATCTAAATAGTTTGGCATTCTTGTCCTTAAATTTTTCCACAAATGTCAATGGGTTATGATCAGCATATACAATTGTTTCAGATGCATTGCTGGTAATATAGACACTAAAATGTTGTAATGCCAACACCAAGCTCTTTCTCCACCATTGAATATTTCTGTTGGTGAACGTTCAACTTCCTGGAAAAATACCTGATGGGTCTTTCAATCCCCTGGTCATCCTCCTGTAGGAGCACTGCACCGAGACCCACATTACTGGCATCGATAGTCACCTTGAAAGGCTTCGTGTAATCTGGTGTGGCTAATACCGGGGCAGTGGTTAACACCGTTTGTAGGCTGTCAAGTGCCTTTTGACAGTCCGCTGTCCACTGAAACTTCTTGCCCTTATTTAACAATTCGGGAGTGGAACGGCCACACAGCTCAAGTTCAGTACAAACGGTAAAATCCACTCAACTCCAGCAACTGTGGTACAACTTTTTTCATCGATGGTGTGGGAAATTCCCCTATTACTTTCGTTTTTACATCTTGTGATGCCATTTGCCCATATCCAATAACATGGCCCAGGAAAGTGAATTGGGCTTTGGCAAATTCACTTTTAGCTAGGCTTATCACCAAGCCTGCCTTCCGAATTCGATCGAACGAGTCCGATAAATGCTGTCAATGTTCCTTCTATGAGTGACTAAAAATCACCAGGTCATCAATATACACCACACAGTTGGGTACCCTGGCAAAGACCTTACTAATCAGTCTCTGAAAAGTGGCTGGAGCTTTTTTCATACCAAATGATATGACTTTGAACTGATATAGTCCATTTGGCATTTCAAAAGTCAAAATTGCCTTTGCTCTCTGACAGAGGTACTTGCTATTAGCCTCTGAGCAAGTCCACCTTAAAAACGTAAGTTGCTTGTCCCACTTTTTTGACATAGCCCTCCAACCATGGAATTGGATATGCACCAGTCTTTGTAACGGCGTGACTTTGCAATAGTCCGCACATAGCCGTTTGATAGCATCTGGCTGAGTTCCAGTCACTAAAACTCACGTTGATTATGCCATCTTGAAGCATATGTGCTCTATCTTCTTTTGGTAGAGGGTTATGTCGAAAAGGATGTTGCTTAATTGGACCAGTATCTCCTATATCTACATCATACACAATTAGGTTAGTACTTCCCAGTTTATTTCCTCATAATCCAGAACATCAATTAAATCTTTCTCTGATGGACCCAAGCACAGTCAGACTGGTTTTCAAGCTAGAGGCCATTGGGCAAGGAAGTCTACTGCACATGACTACAACCAAGGGGAGAGGTTAGATATCAAAAAGATTTGCGGATACTGATTGTGGTTGGAAGTTGGGCTAATGGAGAGAGGATACTAGGTGGTGGAGATCTGATGGTGTTGATAAGGGCACCTGATCAGGTGGTGGGGCAAGATTCGAATGATGCTCATATTGGGAGAAAGGGATGGTGGACAGGGGGACCAACAGTGAGGTTCAGGCACACAGCTTGTAATGTGCAGCAGTGGGTGCACAACATTTACTGAACAACTTGTTGGGCCTGCAGAAATCGGTCCTGTTTCTCTTGATCCACAAACAGTGTGTAAAAGCAATCACCTCACGGATTCAGCGCATTTCAGTTTCTTACAGCTGCTGGATTTTCCAAGCTGAAAATGTGTTGCTGGTTAAAGCGCAGCAGGTCAGGCAGCATCCAAGGAACAGGAAATTCGACATTTCGGGCATAAGCCCTTCATCAGAATGAGGAAAGTGTGTCCAGCAGGCTAAGATAAAAGGTAGGGAGGAGGGACTTGGGGGAGGACCGATGGAGATGCGTTCCCAGGCGCCTAGGAACCCTCCAACCACAAGGGATGAACTCAGATTTCTCCAGTTTCCTCATTTCCCCTCCCCCCACCTTGTCTCAGTCGATTCCCTCGAATTCAGCACCGCCCTCCTAACCTGCAATCTTCTTCCTGACCTCTCCGCCCCCACCCCACTCCGGCCTATCACTCTCACCTTGACCTCCTTCCACCTATCACATCTCCATCGCCCCTCCCCCAAGTCCTCCTCCCTACCTTTTATCTTAGCCTGCTGGACACACTTTCCTCATTCCTGATGAAGGTCTTATGCCCGAAATGTCGAATTTCCTGTTCCTTGGATGCTGCCTGACCTGCTGAGCTTTAACCAGCATCACATTTTCAGCTGTGATCTCCAGCATCTGCAGACCTCACTTTCTCCGCTGGATTTTCCAAGGTCTGCAAATCCTTACCATCACAAGTGACAAACATAATTACTGTTAAAATATGAACATGAGCCTCAACATAAATCACTCCAGCAGGCAGACTGGTTAGTCATCCCTTGCCTTGCCTCTGTGAAAACCAGAAATGGGGAACCTCAAGGCACTATGAGTTCTTCTTCAGATACCTTTAATTGTAATCGCTGACCTCATCCAGTAATGTTTAAGAGTTCTGATTCGTCCAACTCATTCTAGCTTATTGCAGACAAGGCTGCACTCTGACACTGATAATACAATCTAATTTTATAATAACCTCATAATGATTGAGCTTATTTTTGCTCGAATGATCTGTTACTCAGAAACATTCAGCATTTTTTCTAAGATTCTAAATATTTCATGCAAGTCAGTTTCAGCATGGCTTTCAAAATCTTAAATAGGTAGAACTAGAAAGCTACATTATTCCTTTAGGCACTGCAATACTTTTAGCCTAGATTTAAAACAGAGTACTTCATCATAACAGTCTTTCTGCCAACCATTATAAAGTTTATTTGTCAACTCAAAGGATTGAGGAGCATGTATTAATTTAATTATCTGATCTTTTTAAAATGATACAATTTCCTTTCTGACATTTCTTTGCAGAAATATGAACAGAGCCTATAAAGGGTTACTTGAGCATAGAAGAACAAGCTGGATGAACGTCAAAACATATTGAGGTTCTGAGATCTATTTGTACTCTCTTGTTTTTTATTGTTTCTGTTTCACTGATCTTTTCTTTTCTTCCCTTTCCTGTTGACATTTGGGTTTGGCTTTTTATTTTCTTTCTTTCTTAATTCTATTTCTCAAATTTTGTTCTTTTCAAACTTCTACTATTCATTTCCAATTATCATAATGCATTAATTTTCTGGGTTCTTGTAATCAAATGCCAATCTTCCCATTCTGTTTTATACAAAGGTGAGAGCTCTACATTTCTGACAGGAGATTCCAATCAGGGTTCCTTAAGAAACGAGGAGCCTCACTTCCATTCTAACAGAGCTTTCATAGTTCAGAAATGTCAAGAGAAGGAAAACTATTCCCCCAAATCACAGTAGCTAGTTGCCATATTTTGAAATTCTCCTGCTCCTTGGATGCTGCCTGACCTGCTGCGCTTTTCCTGCAACACATTTTCAGCTCGTATTTCCAAGTCAGGCTGGCAACTGAATTAAAGGGTAACTTGCAGGTGGTGGCATCTGTATCTGTTACCCTTGTTTATCCAGATGAAAATGGTTGTTTGTTTGGAAGGAGCTGTCTAAAGATAGTTGGCGAATTTCTGCGTTGCACCTTGTAGATGGTACACACTGCTGCTACTGAGCACTGGTGTGGAGCGTGTGCATGTTTGTGGTTGTGGTGCCAATCAAGTGGGCTGCTTTGTCTTTGACGGTGTCAAGCTTCTTGAGTTTTGTCAGAGGTGCACTCATTCAGGCAAGTGAGAGTATTCCATCACACTTCTCGCTTGAGCCTTGTAGATGGTAGACAGACTTTGAGGAGTCAGGAAGTTGAGTTAATCTCTGCGGTATTCCTAGCCTCTGACCTTTGCAGTCGTCTTTAATGTGGTCCTTGCCCTATAATGCGGCTGCATTTTGTGCTGATCTCATCTTAGCACATGTGTCTTTCTGGCCTTCCTGAAGCCAAGTCAAAAGCCCATGTGATAGCAAATGTGGAAGATATTGATATCTAGTTCAAACTGTAAGGATCGACTATCAGTTCAGTCTTGATTATGGTACGATTCAGCTAGAAAATGGGCAGCATTGGCATATGCCTCTATGCAAAACAATCTCTTGTAGAACTGACTGGTACTGCTGCATTAGGAAAAATATGATACTGAACACGTAACAAAAAGTAACTTGCACATAAAACTCCACTATATCTCCAAATAAACAATGTAGACATCTATGCATTAATATAGTTGAATGCTAATATTACACATTCAGATCAAAAAGTCCTTGTACAAGTCGGGGTACAACAGGGTTTTCAGAAAATTATAGCTGTAACTCAATGGTACAATGTTTGCTCGAGTTAGAAGATTCTGGATTCAAGACACATTCCAGCAACTTGAACATAGAATCTGATTGAACATCATTACATACGTTAAGGAGCTTCTGTTGGACTATACTGTCTTTCAGAGGAAACATTAAATTTGCCTTTTCAGGTTGATGCAAAAAAAAACATAATTCATGATGCAAAAGATCTTATTTAACTATACCACAAAAACAGTTTATCTATGTTTCATTGTTGTTTGAGAGACCTCACTGTGCACAAATTGGGTGAACTATTTCCTACATTACATTAGTGACTAAAACTAATTGGCTGTAACGCAGTTTAGGAAGACATCAGGCTGTGAAATAAATGCAAATTTTGTTTATTATGAAGTTCTCAGTTTGCAAAGGCACTTTTAAGACATGCCTTAACTCATCATGTTGGACTGCTAATAAGTTTACCACAGTTTGCAAGAGAAATCATCCATTATTTAGTCACAATTATATAAATATCTTTGACATCCCATAAATTACTAGTATTTGATCACAGTATGATGAAATTATCATACTATAAGCATTTCAGAAACAAATTTATTTATTTGAGCAGTTTAGTTGTATTATGTATTGCTAATGGCACCATGTTTAAAGGAGGATGTAAATACATTGTGAAGTGAACAGATCCAGGGATGACATGAGAAAAGTTGGGAGTGTTTTTCCTGGAGAGGATAGCTTAAGAGGTTGTTTGATTGAACTTTTCAACATCATAAGAGGTCTGCACAGAGTGGAGAGGGAGGAACTGTTCCTACTCGTAAAAGGACCAAGAACAAGAAGAAATTATGATTTGAGAAAAATTTTTTTTCAAACAGTGAGTGATTATGCCTGGAATGCACCACTTAGAAATGTAGTAGAGATAAGTTCAATTGAAGCATGCAATAGGGCAGTAATTATTATTTATATAAAAAGAACACATAGAATTATGGGAACAGGTTGGGAAAATGGCTCTAAGTGATGATATTCCTTCAAGTAGTTAGTGCAGATACAATGGGCCAAATGGCCTCCATCTACAGGATAGTAAAAAGTGAGGTCTGCAGATGCTGGAGATCAGAGCTGAAAATGTCAATGAAGATTCCTGATGAAGGGCTCTGGCCCGAAACGTCGAATTTCCTGTTCCTTGGATGCTGCCTAACCTGCTGTGCTTTAACCAGCAACACATTTTCAGCTCCATCTACCGGATGGCAATTTTGTGATTAACTGCTCATCTGAAATAACAAAAACTCTGGCTACAACTGACCATCATATTATATAGCTAGTCAATTCTTAAGTAGCTCCTATTAATATTTTTCACAGTTACATTAAATACAATTTAACAACTGTCTTTGATATGGTGTTTCACCAAACTATAAAACCTAATAGCAACAGTATAAAGTCAGTAAATTGCTTTCAAGAAAGCTCAAGAATTTTTGAAAGTTTACTATTTTAAACTTTGTTTTCTCTCCCAGTTTTCTAGTTAGATTAATTTAAGTACATTGGCTGAACTGTCTTTAATACTCACCTGGTTAGAATACCTCAAGCTGATATTTCTCTGATCCTTTGAAGGCACATATCGTCTAGCAGGGTCCAGATCCTTCGGGCTTATCAATTCGTCCACTATTGTGGATTGGGCACAAGGAAATAATTGATTGTTAATTAAAATTCAGCCAGCATATTATATCATACAAACTCGTCCAAGTATGGTGATGGCGAGCATGAGGGGCATAGCTTTAAATTGAGGGGTGATAGATATGGGATAGATGTCAGAGGTAGTTTCTTTACTCAGAGAGTAGTATGGGCATGGAATGCTTTGCCTGCAACAGTAGTAGATTTGCCAACTTTAAGTACATTTAAGTCGTCATTAGACAAGCATATGGACGTACATGGAATCGTGTAGGTTAGAATCATAGAGATGTATAGCACGGAAACAGATCCTTCGATCTAACCAGTCCATGCCTACCAGATATCCCAACCCAATCTAGTCTCACCTGCCAGCACCCAGTCCATATCCCTCCAAACCCTTCATATTCATATACCCATCCAAATGCTTCTTAAATGTTGCAATTGTACCAGCCTCCACTACTTCCTCTGGCAGCTCACTGCATACACATACCACCCTATGTGTGAAAAGGTTGCCTCTTAGGTCCTTTTTATATCTTTCCCCTCTCACCCTAAACCTATGCCCTCAAGTTCTGGACTCCTTGACCCCAGAGAAAAGACTTTTTCTATTTATCCTATCCATTCCCCTCATACTTTTGTAAACCTGAGGGTCATCCCTCAGCCTCCGCGCTGCAGGAAAAACAGCCCCAGATTGGTATGACAGGTCGGCGCAACATCGAGGGCTGAAGGGCCTGTACTGCACTGTTATGTTCTATGTTCTATGTAGTCTGATAGTCTGCCCAACTCTGCTCCTCCACTCCTTGTCAACTTCTAGTGGCTGCACCCATTCTTGTTTAATTATCACTTCTGTTCTTGCCAACCTATGTTGGTTCTGTATAACCTGCATCTCAGATGTGAGGTTTTTATCCTTGTGTTCAAAACTGTCCATGGCTTTAAGTAGCCCCACTCATAACATTTTTGCAACTGCTCGAGCAGTGTTACTTTTCCTTATACTTCTGTAAATCACCTTGGGATTTTTTTTCCACATTAAAGGAGCTATATAAAAGCATGTTGTTGCTGGTTTCAAATTTAATTTGTTGAGCCAACAGAATTATCTTACTTACCAAGCAGCTTTGCAATTATGTACAGGGCCTGTCCCCATAAGAAAAGACTTCCATCATGTCCAGAATTACTAGGAAAACGCTTTAGGCTGCCGGGTGCTATCCTTTCTGATTCAATAAAATCAGCCGGTACATAATAGTACTTTGGTATAACTGCAAAGCCTGTAGGGTTAAGGAATAGATATTGATTAAACATATGCATCATAAAATCCATTGACATCCCAAACAAAATGAAAAACAAACGTATTTATATGCAAACTCCACTGTAGTCAAGCTTTTCTTGAAGAAAACCTCAGGTGATTGGGGTAGACTTAGGTTTCAAATTGACCTTCACATTTCCTTTGTTATTCTTGCTTGTTCAGCTCATGTTGTTAAGTCCAACAGTGCAAAATTCAAAATTGCAGCTTAATAATAAAGTAACACATTGATAATTATTGCAACCTTCGTGCACATATACAAATATGCATAATATGAACAGGAATAGGCCATTCAATCGCTTGAACCTGTTCGGTTAGTCAATAAGATCAGGGCTGATATAATGTGGCCTTAACTGCACTTTCTTACCTGTCTCCCCTCAATAACCCTAGACTCCTTTGCCAATCAAAAAGCTTCCACATTCAGCCTTGAATATATTCATTTACCAAGCCTCTACTGCTTGTTGGGTTCAGGATTCCAAATACTAATGATCCTCACAGAAGAAAATCTTCCTCATAGGATCATAGAATCTCTGCAGTGTGGAAGCAGGCCATTCAGCCCATTGGGTCCACACTGCCCCTGGGAAGAGTATCCCACCCAGACCCACTCCCCTACCCCAACCTGTAACCCTGCATTTCCCATGGACACTATGGGCAACACATGAACAGAAAGCAGGACTGTACACCAGCACTTCAAAGGAGGCTCACTGATGATGTTACCTAGCATGGTGACAAAACGTCTGAGAACAAACCTTCCACTCAGCGAGCAAACCTACAACCTGAGCTACAAATCTTCACAAAAATCACAAGTTCCTTCACTGTCACTAGTTCAAAAATCTGGACTCGTCTCTTAATAGCTGTGTGGACGTATCTACATCATATAAACTGCAGTGATTCAGGAAGACAGTTCATGACCAATTAGGGTTGGGCAATAACTGCAGGCATAACCAACAATGTTCATACCCTTTGAGCGAGCATGTGTATAAAATACAAACAGAATTAGTCCCTGGGTTGAATTAATTCAATTATATTCAGATGAATGAATTACTCAAAACAGTAAACCTTTATTTCAGGGAGCCATCTGAAATCCAAAGACTGAAGTGGATATTAAAAAGTAATCCAAAATCCTTTTTCAAATTGATTTTTGTTTTAAAAATAAAACGCATCTTCATTATCTTTTAGGTACACTGTTACACTTTTTTTAAAAACAAATAGATGACAAGGACTTTTGTAGTTGGACTTTTTACTATCAGTAACATATGACATTAATATTATTAGAGATGGTAGTTGAAACAAATTGAAGTACTGATGTATGCTTTGTTCACTTTTGCAGGTTTTGGAGTTACATATGTACAGTTTTACAGGGGATTAAGGAACAAATATTGATATGATATTCTAGCATTCAGGACTATACTATGTTTCGATGCAGACCATAAAAGTCACCCCTTCAATTTACCAGATGTACTGTGTGATAACTAGTCACTGAAACTCATCTACAGTTTTTAAAAAGTATATAGTCACAACATAAATGTTCAAATCTGTTCAAAATATTCTCACTTGTTTTTCAGTAAACTACAAAGGAGCGTCCTTTCAAGTACCATTTGAAGCAGTTTTATATAAAGCAAATGACATTCTCATCAATCATTGACATAGAATATAATCTTCCTTCTCCTTGGATTCAAATAATTTTGCAGAGCTAAATAATATATTTGTGGCTACCAAATGCGATCCCTCTAAAAATTTATACTGCAGCCTCATCTCATATTGTTTGAGACTGTTTTTATTGATATCTTGCAGCAGACAGGATATTGCACTGTTTCCTGAAGACCGTTTTACATGTAATACCTCCTCCTCTCTATGTTCAACAAAATAGTCAATCTAGTTTAAAAAATTAAATACATAAGGCTGATTTGTTGGCAATCCAAAATGCAAATTTATTAGAATGCTGTTTACCAAAAATTAATACAAATGAAAGACTTGAATAGTTGGATTTTCAATGGAATAACATTGCAGAGTGAGCATCCACATAATTTAAATTATGAATAGCTCAACAAAGTAGACAGAAGCAGGTTATTGTTAGCAGTTGAAGGCAGGCCACACTAATGAGATTGAATGTGAGAGATTTACCACAGAGGATGGGAGAAACTTCTTAGAGTTTTGAAGTAGGGCCAGGTTCTACTTCAATGATTAGATTGGGTAGAGGACAGGAAGTGAAGAAAACGTAACTACATATGCAAAGACTGGAAATGAAAAATGGACACAGCTTTAAAAATAAAACTAAAACTTTAACGGAATTTGTTTGCAACAAAAAAAAGACAAGCTAAATGATGCATATAATACAATGTTATTTCCTGGAACAGTGAATCCAGAAAAATTGGCACCATCTGTTATGGGTTCGAGAAACTCAGCATAATGACAGCCTTCGGATTGGGTCTGTGTTAAGCTGCACCCTAACCAGTGAGTATGACAAACTGAAACCTCTAGGAATGTGCTGCAACATCAGCTCTCTGTTCCCTTTCTCTGTAAAGTTGCTCTCTCCAACTGTCTGAAAAAGTAATAGGAAAAATTACATTCAGAGACACTGAAAGAATTATTTTTTAAAAAACAGGAAAGAATAACACCAGGTGCAAACCAGTGAAGCAAAAAAACCATAGCTGGCTTTACAACCAACAGTGTACCACCACTGATAAAGAATCAAGAAGGTTACGAGAAGAGCTTATTCTATTTTTGTGGTCTGAACTTATAAAACAGATCCGTTTCTTTTCACTGACTACATATTTTCCCAACAATATTGCATATGTCAACCTGTCCTTTGCATAATTTGTGAATGGCTGTGCATTTGGAATGAAAGGTGTATTTAACTTGCATAGCTTATATCCAAGTTTACATTCCCACCTAATATTGTATTGTCAGTAAACTTGGATCCATTACTCTCAGTCTTCTTCTGTAACTCATTAACAGAAATTTGAAATAGTTGAGACCCTCAGCACTGATCCTTGCATGAGTCCATTAGTTACAGCCTTCCCCATTTGAAAATGCCCAATTTATCCCTTCTCTGTAGGGTGACACAGTGGTTAGCACTGCTGCCTCCCAGTGCCAGGGACCTGGATTCGATTCCAGCCTCGGGCAACTGCCTGTGTTTAGCTTGCACCTTGTCCCATGTCTGTGTGGGTTTCCTCTGGATGTTCTGGTTTCATCCCACTGTTGAAAGATGTGCGGTTTAGGTAAATTGGCCATGCTAAATTGCCCAGTGTCCTGGGATGTTCAGGCTAGGTGGATTAGTCATGCACAGTTAAAGGGATATGGTAGGGGTGTGAGTGGGATGCTCTTCAGAGGATCGATGTGGACTCAATGGGCTGAATGACCTGCTCCCAATCTGTTGGGTTTCTACAATCCTATGATTCTGCTTTCAGTCTCATAACCAATACCTTATCCATGCTAACTGATTGTCCCCAACTCTATGAGTGTTCATCTTGCGTATCTATGTTTTGTATGATATCTTATGGATTGCCTTTTGAAAATCCAAGTATTTTCTCGCTACCAATCCCCCTTTATCCATCTTATTTTTTTAATTCTCATGAAACACAAATAAATTTGTCAAATACTACTTCCCTTTCATAAAACTACAGTGACTGTGTTTGATTATACCAGGACTTTTTAAGTCGTAGAAATGTACAGCATGGAAACAGACCCTTCAGTCCAGCTCATCCATGCTGACCAGATATCCGAAATTAATCCATTCCCATTTGCCAGCACTTGGTCCATATGCCTCTAAACCTTTCTTATTCATGTACCCATCCAGACACCTTTTAAATTTAATACCAGTCTCCACCATTTCCTCTGGCAGCTCATTCCATATACATACCATCCTTTGCGTGAAAATTTTGCCCCTTAGGTCCCTTTTAAAACTTTCCCTTCTCACTCTAAACCTGAACCCTCTAGTTTTGGACTCCCCCAAACCAGGAAACGACCTTGTCTATTTATACCATCCCATGCCCCTCATGATTTTTCACATGTCTATAAGGTCACCTCTCATCCTCCCATGTTCCAGGGAAAACAGCCCCAGTCTATTCAGCCTCTCCCTATGGCTCAAACCCTCCAACTGTGGCAACATCCTTGTGAATCTTTTCCGAACTGCATTGTTATAACTTTTTTATTACAGGTAGTAGTTTTTATGGATTGGATAGGAACTTCTGGGAAACAGAAGTCGTGTCTATTTTCTGGTCCTTTGCTCACCTTTGGGGCATACAGAAATGGGCCCTATGTTTCATGTGGTTGACTATTTAACTTGTACAAAGGTGTTTGTTTTGGGTTTGCCAGGCAATCATCATCTGCAGAGGTGGGAAATGAGGAAGGTTAACTCATCAGGGCCAGATTTAAATTCACCATGCTGTGTGAATAGTAAAGAATCACAGAAAATTGTATTTCTCCTGCATCTCAGGTGAGCTCGTGACCTAGATCCCAGGGCAGGGTTGCTCCTCAATTTTTGGAAGTAAATCTGGAGGTGATGCTGAACACAACGAGAGAAAGGAGGTAGTCTTCCTACAAGTGGCAAGTAAGAGCTACTCTCCCAGATCAAAAGACATTAATAGAAATCACTGTCAATGTCATCAGTACAAGTGATCAGAAGATCTTAGATTTAGTAGAGAAAGTGACCTGATTTTCTCTGGCAAAGTAAATGCTACCTCTAACCGTCATTACAGATCTCTGAGCACTACCCTCCAGCAGATATACAAGCAGAGGAACCACAATGTGTAGGCTGCCCCTGAACACAGGAAGATTGATTGCAGAGGCCACTTACTGAAGGCTCAGATTTTCTCAAAGCCATTGAGCTGCTGAAAACCTGCCACACTACCTCTAATGGATTAAAGATGATGTCAATAGTTACAGAAGACATAATGCCTTGTTTTCTTTTGTCCGTGCAGGAGGAGCAGACACTTAATTCTCAAGAGGGGTCTCAAACAGGTAGGAGAACGTTTTCATGGCATCATACCAATGTAGGCAAAATTGAGAGAAAAAGCTAAGATCATTGTCCATGAGAAAGTTGACCGTTGCAAAACTGATGCATATGGTGAAGATAGTAATTACAGGGAAATATGCTCATTATGGGGGCTGCACAGTACTTCACTCAAACTAACACCATGCCAAACACTGATCTACATTATGAATCTTCGGCATGGCAAAGGATTCTGCTCTCCAAGGCTAACTTTTATTAACTTTACTTGTGTCACCCACAGGTGCAGATGCCTCCCAGGGAGACCTTTTCTCTCACCAACATTGGGCCGAAATGGTTAGCAAAGTTCCAAAAGAACATGGTCATGTTTTCCAAAAAACAATTGAGGTACTTCACCTCTCACATATTTAGGAAGGGTGCATAGGGTGAGTAGCATGTTCACTAATATACTTAAGAAAATGCAAGCGTTAGGGGCTGCTATGGCAGACTCCTTTACAGAATCATGAACAGACACAGTCATACTCAACTGGGCACTAATACAGGGTTTCAGATGTCACTAGAAAGGAGGTTATACCTAGACTGGCAGCGAGTAATGTCCTCTCACATCAGAGTTGTCTGATGCAGTGCAGGGTTATGGGCTGTGAATGGAGCAATCTATCCAGCTCAGACATTTTACTATTGCTCAGGACTTTTGAGTACGTGAATACATTCATGGATAGAGCAGCCAACCTTTGGGAGAATCATATGTCACTGAACATTAAAGAAATATGCATTGATCTATAGAGAATGTGCACTCGAGTCAATATCAATGGTTGTGCACACGTTTGTATGGGGGATGCCATACAACTTGTACTGCACTTGCACCAGTCAAGAACAGGGAATGTCACTGAAGAGTATGAGGATGCCACCTCACATGGGGTATCACTATCTTCAGCCCATTTGGCCCATCTGACAATTAGCAGCATCTATATCGCAGGGCCCTGATGATGAAGTCTGTTTCCGTAATGAAGAAGATAAAGCAGCCCCTGAAGAGTCCCCACAAACACCTGCACAATGAGAAAAACTATAATACGCATCTCCATTGTAATTTGAGACAAGACAGAATGCTGCCTCCGACTCCTTCACTTACATGGCTGATCAAACACAGAGGCTGCCGTGAAATGCACAATACCGAGCAGATCATTGTGGTGTCTTCTTACTATTTCTGTGTATTATTTTCCTTTCTGAGCAGTGTAAATAAGGACCTTTGAAGTCATACATGCAGTGGCAGGACAAAGGTACAAGGTGTTCTTCAATGGTAATGACAAGCCTGGTAGACGAATGTATATGCTTCAATGTGTTGGAAATTGTGGCCCCTTGAAAACTATGTGTTTTTAGTATTCTAAATTTGGTATTTCTTGTGTAGCATGAGACCTCATTTCACTATGTTACAGTATTAACTAGCTTCCTATTCAAACAAAAGATTTATCATGTGCCATATTACCTCATAGAAAGCTAGTTATTACTGTAATACACTGAAATGAGGTCTCATGCTACACAGGAATATATGCGGTAATGTGACACCTGGTGTAAGCTGCTGCTCACTTGTTATACATGTTTGCCTTTTTTGATCAGATGTCATGTTACAGCTTTATGAGACTTTGGTTAGGCCATATCTAGAGTATAGCATTCAATTATGGAAAGGACATGGAGGCTTTGGAGAAGATGCAAAAGACATTTACCAGGATGCTGCCTGGATTAGAGGGTATAAGGTATAAGGAGAGGCTGTAAAAACTTGGATTAATTTCTCTGAAGCGGCAGAGGCTGAGGGGAGACTTGATAGAAGTCTATAAAAGTATGAGACGCATTGGTAGGGTTGACGGTCAAAATCTTTTTCCAAGTGTTGAAATGTCTAATACTACAGGGCATTCATTTAAGGTATGAGGGGGAAGTTCAAAGGAGATGTGAGGGGCAAGGTTTTTACACACAGTGGTAGGAGTCTTGAATGCGACGCCGGGGTGGAGACAGATATGATAGGGGCATTTAAAGCACTTTTAGATAAGAACATAAATATGCAAGGGACGGAGGGATATGAATCAAGAGCTGCAGAAGGAATTAGTTTAATTTACCATCATGTTTGGTACAACATCATGGGCCGAAGGGCCCATTTCTGTGCGCTCCTTTCTATATTCTACAAGTATTTTCAGCATATCTGTTTCTTAGAAGGAATGAAAACTAAATTTTGAATGGAGGTGAGCAAGGAGGACCAAGGTCACCCTGGCAGTACGAATAGCTGCTCACAGCCATTGGCCAAGAGGATTTGGACAGGTGTTTGACATAACATAAATGGCCAGGCCCCAAAATAACACAGGGAGAGCTGTTAGAAGGGGATCTGGGGAGACAAGCTACCATTTTCTTGGGGCAAGACCAGGACATCCACTAGGCCAAAGTGAGGACTGCAGATGTTGGAGATTAGAGTCAACTGAATGGTGCCGGAAAAGCACAGCAGGTCAGATAGTAACTGAGGAGCAGGAGAATTGACATTTCGGACAAATGCCGATTTTCCTACTCCTCAGATGCTGCCTGACCTGCTGTGCTTTTCTAGGACATCCACTACATCAGCCCAAGGGAAAATAATGATCGTTGCTAGTAAAGACTACCACAAAAGACTGCAAGATACCCTGGACGTGGGACTGCGCTGTTTTACTCCTTCATTTTACAGAATTACTTCGCGATCAGTGAAGCATTCTCATCTGTTAAGGGTCATTTATATTTTTCTTTGCCTAATCACGTAATACACCATACCTAAAATGCTAACTCTCAATAAACTATCAGAAAGTTGTTTCAAATTGTCAACTGCCTCCATAGGTAACTGTGATCATAAACCTCCCAAAATGAACAAATGACAGGAATATTTGCTAGACTGTGTCTTCAATAGAGGTGGTAGCACAGAATGTGTTCCATGTCAAGTCCTCAATCCTGGATCAGAGGAGCTCAGATGAACTACTCTTGAAACAGATCATCCCCTACCATTATGGTATCCTGAGGAGATCTTCAAGCCTGATGCCATGCATAGCCACATCCTTGTGTGGTAAGAACACTACATCTTTGTTAGCATAGGCTCTTCTTCATTCCTCCCTTCAATACTTCGTTCCTTCTCTTTCTTTTTTTTTTGAGTAGTTACCTTTGGGGAGATGATTGCCTAATGGTATTATCACTAGACTATTAATCCGGGATCTCAGCTAATATTCTGGGGACATGTTCAAATTCTGCTATGGCAAATGGTGGAATTTGAATTCTATACAAAAAAAGGATTAATATTTTAATAATAACCACAGAACCATCATCAATTGTAGGCAGAACCCATCTAGCTTACTAATATCCTTTTGAGAAGAACATTTGCCATCCTCACTGAGTCTGCCCAACATGTGATTCCAGACCCACTTCAATGTGGATGAGTTGCAACTGCCCTCTGAAATGGTCTAGCAAGCAACTCCATTCAAGGGTAGTTAGGGAAGAACCATAAATGCCAGCCAGCCAGTGTATCCATGTCCTCACTGTTCTCAAGACTGACAATTCTCTGAGGGGTCCTGTTATTGAGAGCACATAGTAGACTGCTACAGCAAGTAAGAACCCTATAGCAGTGTATTACATTGTATCAAGAAACTTATCGAAGCACTAGTACCCCAAAAGAACAATGATCTACTCAATGCGAGTATTGGGAAGCCTTGGCTATATCACCTCTGTGGTTCCGTGGTGAGTAACCACTTCTACAAAGGATATCCCCTACAATATCTAAACAGGTACTGTGAGGGTTGGAATGAAGAGCAAACTGGATTAGTGGAGGATGAAGGAGTCATTGTAACTAATGGGACAGTAAATGTATACATGAAGAAAATTCTGGTAGTGATCACAGACAGCTAAAAGTTGATAGAGTGGAAAGGATGTCATGTGGACATGTGGGCACCTCTGATAATGCATCACACCTGGGCAAATCCAACGATGCCAAAGTAACTACACAGTACTTGGAAGGTCCTATCTGCCACAAAGTGACTATGCTTTACAGTCCTGATAAATTAATAAAGCAACGACCGGTGAGAAGCAATGCAAAGATAAAACAATTGCATTTTCATATAGCACTTTTCACAAGCACATGTCTCAAAGTGCTTTATAGCCAATAAAATGTTTTTTGAATTGTAGTCATGGTGTGATATAGAAACTGACTTGAACACTCCAAAGTTTTTAAAAACAGCAATGTATTAACAAGCAGAAATGAGGTTTTTTAATGTTATTGAAGAACAATTATTTTCCAGGACAAGATATATCTCCTGGTGTTTTTGAAATAGTGCCATCCACCTTTTACATCCACCTGAATCGGCAACTGAGGCCTCAGTTTCAAGTCACTTCCAAAGAAGGCACCCCCAGTATTGCTGCACTCCCTCAGTATGGCACTTGAAATCAGCATCGAGTTTTATGCTAAAACCCCAGGATTGGAAAGTGAACCTGGAAGCTTGTGACTTAGAAGCAAGTCCGCTACCAATTAAGGCATAACAGACATCAGTGGTGTGCTATTTGTAGGAGCCAGAAGCAAACTACACAGTACAGTAACCTTCTGGAGAGCTGCATTCTCCTCCAGCATTGGTTCTTAGCCATTTTCTAATAGCTGCCACTTTGCAGGTTGATCTTATACTGAGAGCATGGGCATCTATGCCTTTTCTGCCCCTCATCCCTTCCTCCTGTCTTTGTGATGTTCAGCACTTCATCCATCCTGCACAGAAAGTTGCTCCATATTGTCCAAAGTCTGATTGACATGTCCCCATCACCAGCTGCTGTATTCTTTCCATTCAGATGACCTCAAATTATACTCGGCTGCCTTGTCCTCTGCCCTTGCCTCCACAAAGCCACAATGAGACAATATCCTCGATGCCTCAGCGCTTAATGTCACCCCATCACATGCAAAGGTACTAATGGCACCTGTTCCCCCTCTATTCACACAGCCCAGCTAGTACCCTGGAGCTGTCGTGACACGCTTCTTACTTTGCACCCACCTCCTTCATCTGGTCTGTCCCACTGTTTGTGTGCCTCCGCAAAAATCACATTAACCCTTATTACTGACTTTTTAATGATCACCTTTTTCAGCCTTAATCAGGGACCAGTTGAAATTGTGGAGCAGTCCTTTCTTTGTCCTAGTGAAAATGGCTGGCTGTGGACATGGCAGAATCAAACTAGCATAGTGGCTGGGAACTTTGTTTGGAATTGCCCCATTTTCCTTGCTGACATTAAAAAGGACCATAAAATACACCCTCAGCATTTTCCTAATGGCTGATGTCAGACTCCTTTCTCCAACCGCAGAGTTACATTTGCCATTTTCCAAACTGCAAGGATCAATGTCGATGGAATTTTGAAAATTTCTGCATTCAATACATCTACAACCAATTCTTTTAGATCTTTTGGATGTAGACTATCAGATCCTAGGAATTCATGGGTTTCTAATCCCATAATTTATATTTTCTTGTCTGAAGCTTCTTATTCTTATGAACTTGGTTATGTTTTTTACTTCTGTTTTGTTCTGTAAAGCCAATCTCAAAATATTTGCACGACATTTTTGCCATCTCATCTTTCTTCATGCAATAAAAATCAAACTTCTACAGCTGTGGTTTTGCGCCTGGGCTGGTCAAATGACACCCTGTAAGATGCTTTATGTTTTATGGTTGTCTAATGCACTCTCTATAACATGGTTCCTCAAGGACGTGTTGAGCTCAAAGGCAGAAAGGCCCTGGAATGAAGTCTCATCTGAGGAACAGGAGGTGGAAAAGGTGAATGTATGACAAAGGCTACATGTGGAGATGGAAGACCTGATAAAAATTAATTGGGTTTCTTCAGGATGCCATCAATGTCATGGAATATTTGGCAAAGCATGTTTCAGCTGAGCCCTTCTAGCTAAGGAAGATGGCATAGTCTTCAACTTACTTTGAGCTGTCTGTGAGAACACTTCCATTGAAGACAGAGCCTCAAATAGATCCACTCTTAATGTCAATGCATGATGCAGATCTCCAAGCAGTTTCACTGTCCTTGTTCATCACCTCTGTGCTTGTTTTCTATTTCACATTAAAGGATTGAAGCTCACTTGTTGTGTTATGTTGAATATCCTGAGAGAATTAAGTGGGAGGTGTTATATTGAATATCCTGAGAGAATTTAAGTGGGAGAAGTGCCCAAATGCCAGGCCTCTGCCTCTCTATGATCCCTCATGCTTGCATCTTCTACTTCAAATCATAGTCAACACTTCAACAGCCTTGTCTGGATTCCAACACTTATGGTTGTGAAATTGGCTGCCTCACACACTCTCCAGAAACTAAGCATCCTGTCTCTGCAAAAATCCAGACTGCAGTTCAAACTCTCATTACCGGCTCGCCCATACCTGCAGGTCAGCGATAGTGCCTTGTATTGGCAGAAAAGTCAATGCAATGTCAAGATCCCAACCACAGTGCTCTATGATCAGATCATAAGAAACTGAAACAAGAGCAAGTCATCTAATCCCTGAAGCCTAATTCTATATTCAATAAATTGACAGTTAATCTGGTTGCAGCCTTAATTCCACTTTCTTCTCACTCTCCTTGTCTCTCTTGTTGATCAAAAAAAACCTCTAATTCAGCCCTACTAACCCAATTCCCACTATTCTTTACGGAAGAGAATTCCACGTACTAACAACCTTCTGAAAGAAGAAATTCCTCATCATTATCTTAAATGTTGAGACCTCATATTTTTAAATAGTTGATCCAAGTTTGGATTTTCCCAAACGAATAGTCATCCTCTTGTCAAGCCCTTCAAAATCTTACATGCTTTAATAAGGTCACCTCCCATTTTTCTAAATTCCAATAAATCTAAGACCAATCTCAAACCTTCTATAGAGGATAATCCCTTTATTCCAGGAAAGTTAGTGGGACGTATTCACTAAGAATTCCGACTTGTAGCATGTTGATAGTAGACAAGCAGTAGGGAGTCAGAAGGTGAACTTTTACTGCAAAGTTCCTAGCCACTGACCTGCTCTTGTCAGTGCAACATTTATATGGCTGATCCAGTTCAGTGTCTGGTCAGCGGTAAGCTCCAGAATTTTAGAACACAGAACACTATAGCGCAGTACAGGCCCTTTGACCCACGATGTTGCGCCGATCTGTGGAACCAATCTGAAGCCCATCTAACCTACACTATTCCATTCTCGTCCACATGCCTATCGAATGACCATTTATATGCCCTTAAAGTTGATGAGTCAACTGTTGCAGGCAGCACGTTCCACTACTACTCTCCAAGTAAAGAAACTACCTCTGACATCTATCCTATATCTATCACCCCTCAATTTAAAGCTATGTCCCCTGTGCTAGCTATCACCATCCGAGGAAAAAGGTCTCACTGTCCAACCTATCTAACCCTCTGATTATTGAGTCAACTCTTAACCTTCTTTTTTCTAACGAATACAGCTTCAAGTCCCTCAGCCTTTCCTCATAAGACATTCCCTCCACACCAGGCAACATCCTAGTAAATCTCCTCTGAACCCTTTCCAATGCTTCCACATTCTTCCTGTAATGTGGTGACCGGAACTGTACGCAGTACTCCAAATGTAGCTGCACCAGAGTTTGTATAGATGCAATATGATCTTATGGTTCCGAAACAAAATTCCTCTACCAACAAAAGCTAACACACTGTATGCCTTCTTAACAACCCTGTCAACCTGGGTGGCAACTTTCAAGGATCCATGTACCTGGACACAGACATCTCTCTGCTCATCTACACTACTAAGAATCTTGCCACTCGTCCAGTACTCTACATTCCTGTTACTCCTTCCAAAGTGAATCACCTCACACTTTTCCACATTAAACTCCATTTGACACCTTTCAGCCCAGCTCTGCAGCTTATCTATGTCTCTCTGTAACCTATAACATCCTTCGCCAGTATCCACAACTCTACCGACCTTAGTATCATTCGCAAATTTACTAACCCATCCTTCTATACCCTCATCGAGGTTATTTATATAAAATGACAAACAACAGTGGACCCAAAACAGATCCTTGCAAAACAGACCTGACAAGTAATTGAACTCCAGGATGAATATTTACCACTAACCACCACCCTCTGTCTTCTTTCAGCTAGCCAACTTCTGATCCAAACAGCTAAATCACCCTCAATCCTATGCCTCCATATTTTGTGCAATACCCTAACATAGGGTACCTTATCAAATGCCTTACTGAAATCGATATACACTACATCATCCATCTGTTTGGTCACCTTCTCAAATAACTCAATAAGGTTTGTGAGGCACGACCTACCCTTCACAAAACCATGTTGACTATCCCTAATCAGCTTATTCCTCTCTAGATGATTATAAATCCTATCTCATATAACCTTTTCCAACACTTTACCCACAACTGAAGTAAGGCTATAATTTCCAGAGTTTCTCTACACCCCTTCCTGAACAAGGGAACAACATTTGCAATCCTCCAGTCTTCTGGCATGATTCCTGTGGACAATGATGACATAAAGATCAAAGCGAAAGACTTGGCAACCTCCTCCTTGGCTTCCCAGAAAATCCTAGGATAAATCCCATCCGGTCCAGGAGAATTGTCTATTTTGATAGTGGGGGAGTCAGTAATGGTAGTACCATTGACTTTCATTTGAAGAAAGAATGTTGCATTACAAGTAGGAAATCATTTCAATGCCAAATATTCTCTTCTAATTGTTTGATAACAAGGTTTTATAAAACCACTTTTAAACAGTTGGAGAAATCTTATTTTGTGTTAAGAGGAGAGATTGAGCAGGTTAGGCTGATAAATGCTAGAGTTAGAAGATCTAATTGAGATAAATAAGAGGACAAAGGAGATTGACAAAATAGACGGAGAGCAGATATTACCCCTTGTGGTGCAATCTAGAATGATAATACATCGTCTTAGGTTAAAGGGGGACAGTTTTAAACAGATGAGGAAGAATTACTTCTTTCAAAGGGTTATGAATCTGTGGAATTCACTACCCCAGACTTCATTATCCCAGTTGAGGCCAAGATGGTACCAGCCATGATTGTATTAAATCATGGAGCAAGCTTCGGAGGCTGAATTGCCATCTCCTGCTCCAGGTCTGAAATGAACTTTTCAATTGGAATCATAGAATCTCTATAGCATGGAAACAGGCCCTTCGGCCCAACAAGTTCACACTGACCCTCTGAAGAGTAACCCAGCCAGACCCATTCCCCTTTTACTCTACATTTACCCCAGATTAATGCATATAACCTATGAATCTCTGTAACACTATGGGCAATTTAGCATAGCCAATTCACCTAACCTGCACATCTTTGGATTGTGGGATGAAACCAGAGCACCCAGAGGAAACCCATGCAGACACTGGGAGAACGGGCAAACTCCACACAGAGTTGAGGCTGGAATCGAACCTGGGTCCCTGGCACTGTGAGGCAGCAGTGCTAAGCACTGAGCCACTGTGCTGCCCATTCCTCTTTTCCAACATATGTTTTAGAATTCAGGACAGGATACAGGATTACTAAACTCAATTTTATCAAATCCTATGTCATTCCACTGCCAGGACCAATTGTGGGAAGGGAGTCAGAATGGCTAGCTAGCAGCACCCCAGACAGTATTTTATCAATGGTGGTCAATTAAAACTAAAAAAAAAGTCATTCAAATGTGGCTGACAGGGGAAATGAAGGAATATATAAGATTTAAAGAGAAGACTTATAAAGTGGCCAGAAACAGTAATAAATCTGATTGTTGTGAAGCTTTCAGAATACTTCAAAGGAATGTAAAGACATGGAGAAAGGAAGGGTACAATATGAATGTGATTTAGGAAAAGAACATAAAAAGAACATGGAATGTAAACATTTCCCCAGGTAAGTAAAAAAGGAAATATTTGGCTACAGTGAACATGTGTCCACTAGAAGCTGTGTCAGAAGAACTTTTAATAGTGAATATAGAAATGGCAGAGAAACTAAATGATTACTTTGTGTCCATTCACACTGAGAAAGTTACAAGAAATCTCTAGAATTTTAGGTCCAGAAGGAGGAGGAGGAGTTGAAGGAAATTAGCATTCATAAGAAAGCTGTGCTGGAGAAACTAATGGGTTGAATGTTGGCAAGTCCCTAAGACCTGTCAGTCCAAATCACAGAGTGTTGGGTGGCGATGGAGATAATTGATGCATTGGTAATCACCTTCAAAAACTCACCCTACTATGTAAGAAAGGGCCAAGGGAAAAGAAGAGAGGAAATGCAGACCCTTCAGCCGATATCAGTGGTAGGAAAAATCTATCACAAAGGATGTGATAAATGGACACGGCTAAAAGCAATCTGGTTGGACATAGTCAGCATTGATTTACTCATGGAAAATCATGTTTGATAAACTTGGATTTTTTTTTAAAGGGTGTTACACACATAATTGCTTCATGGACACACTACATTCAGATGTTCATAAGGTTCCCCACAGGAGGTTGGTTAGCAAAATTAAAGTACATGGCACAAGGGGTAATGTGCTGGCATGGATTAAAGATCGACTACAGGCAGAAAATAGACTGCCAGACTATAACAAGTAAATACCACAAAGCTAGCTAATTACATACAATACATGTCAATGATTTGGACATGTGGACCAAATGTAACATTTCCAAATTTGCAGAAGATACAGAGCTAAGTAGGAATGTGTGTTGAGGAATACTTGAAACGTTTTCAGGAGGATTTGGACAGATTGGTCAAGAACATGGCAGATGGAATATAATGTGGAAAAAAATGTGAGGTTATACACTTTGGTATGAAGAACAAATGTGCAGAGTGTTTCTTAAATGTTGAGAGGTTGAAAAATGCAGATTTGCAAAGGGATTTGGATGTCCTTGTGAATAAATCCCTAAAGGCTAACATGCAGGTGTTGTCTGGAGCGTTAGCCTTTATTGCAGGAGGATTTGAGTACAGGAGCAGTCAAGTTTGTATAGAATCTTGGTTAGACCTAGGGTACTGTGCGCAGTTATGGTGTCCTTATCACAGGAAATTGCCATTGAAGGAGTTTAAAGAAGATCCACTTGTTCCCAGGAGGGTGGGATTGTCAGATAAGGAGAGATTGCCTGTATTGTCTAGAGTTTTGGAAAATAAGAGGTACTCTCATTGAAATAAAATACTTCGAGGGATGGGCAGTATGCCTTGAGAGAGCATAATTTAAAAATAAGAAGGATGCCATTTAGGACAAAGATTAAGAAAAGCTCTTTTACTTCAGAGGATTGTTGAAGTTCAGTATGTTTAAAGTGGAGGTTGATGGATTTCTATGGCATAAAGGGTTATGAGGATAGTATTGGTAAAAGATGTTGAAGTCTTCGATCAGCTACAAGCACAATAAATGATGTAACAGGCTGAAAGCCCTTTTCCTGTTCTTGTGTTCCTAAGAGATCACCATGTGACTGCCATCCAATTGAGACAGACAGCCTGCCTGCCAAAGTTGCCCACCAAGGAAAAGGGTATCAGTGTCACCAACAGAAATGGCTCCAACTGAAGCTGCAGATTGAAGATGGCACCTTCTATGTAAAATAGACAAGAAATAAATCATGTAGTCAGTAGCCCATTAGGAGGATAATTAGTCAGAACTTAGAATGTTTTCTTTTATTTTTTAAACTGAATTTGGGCAACTTTGGCTAGGGCTATTGACTCCCTCCCTACAGTTGCTTTGAGCTGCCTTTTTAAACCACTGCAGTTCTCATGTTGCTGGATTGTATCCTTTAAATAGTCTCTCTGGTACACTATAAGACAGTATAGTGTTTTATTTTCAAAGCCTAATAGTACAATTCCAGGTGCTGCATCAAGACTAACATAAGCATGATAATCCTTCAATATAATCATAAGAGGATGGAATGGCTGCAAACTCTTTCATACCTTTTTGTTTCATTATTCATTTCATTCAGTATGGATGCAGGCTTTGGTATTCCATGGCAAAACCACGATGTGATGGGCATGGATTTCACAGATAATTTGCCTTGCTGGCTGAAGAATCATGCATTTCCAAGCCATGGCCATTAGTCTAGAGAGTAGCAGTGCCAAAGTTGGTTTACACATCAGCTACAAGAGGATCAAGACAATGATAAGTAAATGGCAACAAGGCCTTCACATCACCATCAGGGAAGGAATAGCAAGGACAACTCCTTCCTAGGAAGTTACATCACTGAGCAGGACAATGCAGAGACTGACATCTACGCTAGTCTTTTCGGGGCTCCACACAAAGTGGGAACCGAACATCAGCAGTGCCGAGAGGCTGTGAGCCTATCAGCCTATAGTAGTATTAATTGCAAAGTCTATGCCAGGAAGATATGGAAGAGAACATCTGCGTTCCATATAAATTGGATGTCTTTCGCCAGCACTGGCTACCAAAGATCTTGAGTATCACATGGAAAAGTAGCACTCACTAAGTCCAAAGAGGACAGCTCAGAGGGTTGACTGGACATGGTGATGGCAATAGGATGACGTTGGCAGGTTACATCATTTGCCTCACTGACAGACACCTTGTCAGGGTGGCAGCAGAATGGACACTAGAAGGTGGAAGATGACAGTGGGGCCAGCCAAGGAAGTCCTAGTGACGTACATTATAAGAAACATGTGGAAGCTTTGGAAAGGGTGCAGAGGAGATTTATTAGGATGTTGCCGGGTATGGAGGGAAGGTCTTACGAGAAAAGGCTGAGGGACTTTAAGCTGTTTTCATTGAAAAGAAGAAGGTTGAGAGGTGACTTAATAGACATATAAGATAGTCAGAGGGTTAGATAGGGTGGAAATGTGTTGCTGGAAAAGCGCAGCAGGTCAGGCAGCATCCAAGGAGCAGCAGAATCGACATTTCGGGCTTGAACCCTTCTTCAGGAATGAGGAAAGTGTGCCAAGCAGGCTAAGATAAAAGGTAGGGAGGAGGGACTTGGGGGAAGGGTGTTGGAAATGCGATAGGTGGAAGGAGGTAAGGGGGGGGGGGGGTTGATAAGGTGAAGGTGATAGGCCAGATTGGGGTGGGGGTGGAGAGGTCAGGAAGAAGATTGCAGGTTAGGAAGGTGGTGCTGAGTTCGAGGGTTGAGACTGAGACAAGGTGGGGGTTGGAGAAATGAGGAAACTGGAGTAAGCTGAGTTCATCCTTTGTGGTTGGAGGGTTCCTAGGCGGAAGATGAGGTGCTCTTCCTCTAGCCGTCATGTTGCTATGGTCTGGCGATGGAGGAGTCCAAGGACCTGCATGTCCTTGTTGGAGTGGGAGGGGGAGTTGAAGCGTTGAGCCACGAGGTGGTTGGGTTGGTTGGTCCGTGTGTCCCAGAGGTGTTCTCTGAAACGTTCCGCAAGTAGGCGGCCTGTCTCCCCAATATAGAGGAGGCCACACTGGGTTCAGCAGATGCAGTAAATGATGTGTGTGGAGGTGCAGGTGAATTTGTGGCGGATATGGAAGGATTCCTTGGGGCCTTCCGCTTAGATAGTGTGGACAGGGAGAGCCTTTTTCCAAGTATGGCGACGGCGAGCACGAGGGGCATAGCTTTAAATTGACAGGTGATAGATACAGGACAGATGTCAGAGGTAGTTTCTTTACTCAGAGAGTAGTAAGGGTATGGAATGCTTTGCCTGCAACGGTCATAGATTTGCCAACTTTAAGTACATTTAAGTCGTCATTGGACAAGCATATGGATGTACATGGAATAGTGTAGGTTAGATGGGCTTCAGATTGGTATGACAGGTTGGTGCAACATCGAGGGCCGAAGAGCCTGTACTGCGCTGTGATGTTCTAAATGTTCTATGTATTTAAGGAATGCCTCCAAGAGCAGTACACAACCTGTGCCTGAGTGAAAGAGTTGTGACAGTCAAATTAACTGAAATAGATCATGTGTATCCCAAAAGCAGTCATATTTTCCCTTCCTTTGTTTTCCACAGGATTGCATATACACTGCAAAAATAACACACATCGTTTATGAGAGTTGAGTGCATCAGCACTTCCCTCACTGAAAACCACTTTGTTTTACTACTTGCTCCACAGATTTGACAGGGACCTCCTCAATCCAATGTGTTTTCATTTATTCATTTGAACTGAAACTAGAAAATAATGTTGGTTCCCCTACTTTTGCTCTTGCAATGAATCTGCTTACTGAGTGCAGCCTCCCATTTCTTTTATGAAACTTAAACTAGTCTAATACTGTTATTTGTAACTCTCAGCACTTTTAAGTGTTAGAACAGATGGTACAGATTTATAGAGAATGCAATCAACTGTAAATGGCTTGTTGTGAAGTCAAATGCAAGAGACATGTGTATTATGTCAAAGGTAAAATAAAATGGAAATGAGGGAAGGGAGAACATAGCAAGAAACATTATAATAAGCATAAGATAGACAAACTGGACTGAATCCACACTGCTATCTATTAATTTTCCATTACATTAAATTTTAAGAATCAAATTCTATTTTTCTGTAGTTGCACAAACTAAGAATCCCCAAATTTGTAATATTCAATCAATTAATCACTATTTTGGGTAAGTAACATAGGCATATTTGCATTTCAAAATTCTGTTCAGCTTCTGTCAAAACAAACACTTGAGATTATTAAAAAGGTGAGTTTTGTAATATAAATACAATTTTCTGGTGGCAAGCTACAGATGAGTAATCGTTTTTAGCCATTTTTACTCTTCTGTTCCAAGAAGCAGGGTATGACAATTACAGAGAAATATCATCTCCACATAGTGTTGGTTCTTGATCAAGTATTTATATGAAAAATTTCATCATGGCTTTAAGCCAGTTTACCAATAAATAATGCATTTGCCATTTCATGTTTAACAGAATTACAAGGAGCTGTATTAATTGCTTCATATTAGCTAGTAGCTGGATTCTTTTTATCCAAAGTGAAGCTATTACGTAAGATAACACTGCTGGGAGCTCTGTTGAAACCAGACACACTAATGACCTAAATGAGCATAAATGAGCTGGAACACAACATTGTCAGATCAACATCGTAGATGTCATAATTTTCTCAGCGAGATATTTTTAAGCATAACTGGGAATCTGGCAATGACAGTGAAGATCCTTTTCACCTTCTCCTGGTGAAAATGGAGCACATCACTGGGAATAACATTACTATCAAAATGATTTGACTTTCAAGATATAATATAGGGATTATAAACTGCGCAAGAAAAAGGGCCGAATTACACAATAACGATTTTAATCCACTCACCTTTCACATACTGACTTGAGTAAGTAGTACTATTAATGTAAATAAAGCATTCTACTTTTTATTCCCTTGACTCCCCCCACCCCAGTACTACGTATTTAATTGTTCAGGTAGAATTTTACATTAAATAAGGAATTAACTCTTTCATTAAGCAATCATGAAGCTACTCATGATTGTGAGTATTTGTGAATGACTCTCACATTTGCTTTCAATACATCAATTGGGTGAAAGTTTCTTTATTCACTGGTTGTAAGAACCTGTACAATATGACATTTTTTGGTTGTTTCATTATCATTGCTTGTGTATAGACAATTGGAACAAATGTAAGATGTCCAGAATTTCACCTGATGAAATCATACTGACTGGCATAAGATAACAAAGCCTTAGTATAATGCAGTAGCTCTAGATAAAATACATTTCTGGGCAGACAAATGGAGAATTACATTTACGTCTAGACAAAAGTAAATTTCACCTGGGAGAGCATAATGCTGATATCGGTGCCATAAAGGGAGAACCGTGCTTTCTCGATTTGATAAGACAGTCAGTGAAATTAAATTGGAAATCTTGATCAGCACAATAGCAGCAGGTTTACAGATTGCATAAAATGAGAGCTCCAGGGGTGGCAAAGTCAGAATGTGGAAGAGCAGCAATGCAAAAAATTAGGAAGAAAATTTAATCAGATGCATTACTGTGAGGAAAGATATAACAGAAGATGGTAGCCTACCCTGCATCACCAATTGGACAGGAACAAAGCCTGAGTTACATAGTCTAGCAGGTCTTGCAATGAGAATGCCGGACACAATTACAACTCCATCAACTCTCACTTAAAGTACAATTATCTTTAAAAATTAGTAATTTTTCATCACTTTTCCATTGAAAAGAACTCCAAATAAATTGTATTTTTAAGATTCTGACATTTTGAAAAATCTATATCTGTCTAAATCTATATCTATATTTATGGATCATCCTGTTATAGCCACAAAGGAAGAAAGCTGAAATCCATATTGGTTTAAAAACAAAGAGCATTTTTGTGTAGGCTGAGGACTCTGCACTGCATAAAACAACATTTTCAACTCATGAGACACACATAATGATCTTGTCTTATGTACATAAAGGACAATTAAGAATAATTGATCCAGTTTTAAAGTAATCTCACAGATCATTTTGCTCAAAATGTCATATCAAACGCACATTAGATTTGCTTATCATTTTCTCAATGCACATTCCAAAAGCATATACAAGGAAAAGAATAAACTACCCTCCCAGAATATGTTCATGAGGAACATAAGTGCTTCCTTACCATCGTATGACTGGAGAAGCAACGGTTCAAGGAGTGTCAAGTATTTTTTCACTTGTTCAGGTTTATCTCTAAACACCCCTGTTAAAAAAAATCATCTTTAAGAATCAGTTCCAAAAATATGCTAACTCTCTTGTACTCTTACCAACTTATCCTTTACTAAATGCTTATATTCTTTGCATATAATTCCATACCCTTCAAGCAAGATTCAAACAAGGTATATTAAACATTAGCTATGATATCATGCTTGTTAAATATTTTTCACATAAGATGATCAATTTTAAGTAGGAACCTGTATACAATGGTAAAAATTTAATATTCCAAATTACTTAACATTTAACGATGAAATTATCCATTCATAGTGAAAGGAGAAAACAAAGGTATTATGTAACTAATAAGGTTAGTTTGATCTCAAAGACCAATAAAATATAATATCTTACATAATAACAACAGAATCATGTATAGATTCAACTTCACAAAACTCATGAGATTTGTATATGTGAATAATTATTTTAAAGCTCCTTACTTATTTAATGAATGCAATGGCAATATGAATGAAGGATTCACTGCAATGCTGTCAAATCATGTCCATCATTCTGTTAACTATTTCAAACATCAATACTCATAAGAAATTAATTCAGTTAATAACTTAAGCTAATTAATAAGTTAAGACAGATGATCGCATGATCAACTTACACCAGAAAGAACCTTAAATAAAAGATATTTTTAATCATTAAATAATAATAATGAGGCAATTCAAAAGTTATAATAACTCTTGACTCCAACTTCCCCAACTCTTCACTATGTCTTTTGGATTTTATTTTTAATACCCAATATCTGCAAGAAACCACAAATCCACACTACCAAATTCTAGACAGTTGTGATCAATACAAAAAAGATAGGAAAAATGTCATATAAACACAATAAACAACACTTCAAAAAACTGTAGATAATAGTATTTAAAAAGGCACTGGGATGAAATTGAGGAAATGGTCAGGAGCTGTTTAGAAATGTGGTCACACTTTGCTGCGGTAACACAGAGGGTGATTAGAACAATGCAGTTGATGCTGCATATGTGGACTTTCAAAAGGCAATGAGTAAAGTACCAACTATTAAACTTATCAATATAACTGACATTTTATAAAAAGCACCACAGCAGCATGAAACTAAAATTGGTTCAGGAATAGACAATTGAAGGTTGTATGAGTACTTTTTTCGCACTGGATGAAGGTATGCAATGGCATTACCCAAAGTTCAGCACGAAGACTACTGTTGATTCTGACTTACATTCATGACTTGGACTTAAGGACACAATTTGAAATTCACAGATGGCAAGAAAACTGGAGGTGGACAAAACAGCAAGGAAGATAGGAATAAGCTTCAAGAGGACACTGACAAACTAGTATATATATCAAACCTACGTTAAATGAAATCCCATGCTGAAATATGTGAGTTACAACTATTTTTTGTTTATTAAATATGAGCATCCTTGACAAGCTAGTATTTGTTGATATGCTTCAATTAACCTTGATGATCTTGTGTTGCCTTAGGTAGGGTACCTACTTCTAAATGAGAAGCTCCAGGCTGAAATGTCACCCAGGACATGATATCCAAGGAAGGTACATTTAAATTGTGGATAACTAAACTGAGGCTCAATTTATAAATCATTTCAACATAAGGCAACAGCAGGAGGTAAGAACAAGAAAGGTGAGGTGACAATAAATTGGAGACTTTACCATCATGTTCTCAGCTCCAGGATACAATATGCATGCAAAAGTGTTACTAAAGTTACTGAGCCTCCTTGTGGGGATGGTTGGTCTATTGGCTGCATAACTGTAAATCAGGTTGTGTTTGAAGCATGCGGTTCAATCCCTGTTCCTGTTGGGCTAGATTTAGGACCTGCCTCCTTGCCCCACCCATGGTGAAGGTGTTGACATCGTGAATTGGAACTGCCTTCAGACAAAGAACTCAAGAAGCAGAGTTGCCCTTGAGACATTTTACATGATAGAATGAAGCAGGACCATGCCTACAATTTTCAAGGGTTAAAAGAGCAAAGAGACCCCTGGTGATGTGGAGTGACAAACATTAAAGGCAAAAGGACAGGGTAACACATCAGTCAATAAAACATATGGGTTTCCGTACTTTATAACCAGAGAGACAGAGTACAGAAACTTGGAGGTTTCATTAAATCCACTAGCTTAGCTGCAGCTGGTGTACTGTGTTCAATTTTACATGTTATACTTTAGAAAGGATTTGGAGGGTTTTAAAAGATGTATGGGAAAGATTTACAAGAATAGTCCAGGTATGGCATATTATATTTATTCAACCAGAAGGGGAACAATCCAATTTTTTCCAGTTGAGTAGAGAAGGCAATTAAGAGATTTAACAGAGGTATTAAAAATCATGAAGCGTTTGCATACAGTAAATAAACTGTTTCTAAGGGTTGAAGGGCTGAAGGATTGATAATAATATGGCAACAATTTACAGTGAGCAGCCAAAGAACCAGAGGTGATATGAGCAAAATCTTTTTTTAATGCAAGAAGTAGTTCGGATTTGAAACTGCCTGACAGTGTCATGCATACAGATCTGAAACAAAGTTCAATAAATATCTCAAGGACAAAATGTTGCTAGCAGAAGAGGACACAGCCCAGGAGTGAGATTAATTGCATTGTCCATCAACAGATCTGTGTAGTTTCAGTGAGTCAAATGGCCTTGATCTTTACTAAACTAACTTCTAAGACAAAAGGAAATTTCCCAGTTTTGAATTTATTAACATTATTAATTCCAAACAGAGAATGTATTATGGCAAATTACTATAGTTTGTTTGTATTGTCATGTCGTAATACACACGTTAACTAACACATATGGAATGCTAACTAAACACTACAACCTAATTTGACAGTCCCTTTCTTGTGGTAATAAATGCCTGTTAAATACAGATATCTGCCGGAATTTGGTATACGCACAGATCATATCAGTTTGTAATCAAAGCATTCAATTGAGATATTTTATGCTGCTCTGTCATGTAGCCTAGCAGTTATAGTTAGTAAACTAGTCACAAGTTCAGATCTCAGCATACCAGCCTGACAAATGATCATAAAAATCAAACTGATTTACTAAGATTGTTCAGAAACAAGAACCTGCAACCCCTATCTGATCTGGCTGAGATACAATCACTCTTTATCCGTGGTTAGTTTTAATGGTCTCTTAAATGACACAACAAATTGCTAAACTATATATAAGGTTATAAAAAAATGAACAGCAAGCTAACTATAAAGTGGAGTCACAAGCAGTGACTCAGGCATTAGATTAAGATAACCGAAACATAGTTGATTCTGCATGAGTTCACTGGATAAACTGAAATGCATGCTGAAAAAATTGTCCCATAGAATAAATAAGCAACAATTCAAAGAAATCACTTCAGGCAGGAACATTAAATGAGTGTAACTACAAACCCTATGAAATCACAATATGGCTAACTGGTTAGAAAATGAACAATAACAAGCTGATATCAGTAGTAGGTTATGAAGTATCTCGTCCAGAACATAATTTGTGCTCTTGTTTCATGCAGAATATTATCTCAGTTGTATTCAATGTGAAACAGTACTGATCTGTTATTTGAGGAAGGAATGGTATGTGATGATAAGCACCTTTAATAGAATCTGGACAACATCCAAGGATATGCTGGCAAATTGCAGACTAAAGCCGTTCCACAGAAGTGTTAAGCAATGAACACTGCCAAGAACAAAAGTGCCAGCCACCTCCGCTTGGCCTTCAAATCCTTGAATTCTCTATCTAATGCAAGTGTATTTGAGCGCAATCATTGTAAGGACAGCAACAGTTCGTTTACATGGTGTAACTTGGAAAGATGTCACCATATCTTGAGAAATATTTAAAAATAAATGCTTATTGTCATTTCAGTTATTATGAAGACATCCATTAGCCATTATTAGATTACTCAAACAAAATGAACAGATCTATTTACCTTAAATATTAATGATTAAAGTAGGACCACAGATTGTCACAAAAAGTTGGTATTTGGCCCATTTGGTCTGTACTGGTTTTGAAACACAACCCACTTTGTCTCAATCCCTTTAAGGATTTATTCAATTTCTCTATGAAGGCAGGGATTATATCAATATCCAAACTTATAAAGTCAATGGAAATGAAAAGTGAGAAAATACTTAATGGCAGTTGAATCAATAACATTATCTTTACAGTATAAATCAGAGTTTAAACTATATTTGCAAATACTGGAAGTAATCAATTCAACTTGTTAATTCCATATTTTAACATTTCTCTAATCCTTGTACAGCAAATCCGGTATTTCTAATATAAATGACACATTTCTGGTCCAACATGAATCAAAAAGTGACATATTTCAGATCTTAAAGCAAAAACTGTTTTCCAAACGAAATAAACTTCAAGGTCTACTCACCGTCAATGATCAAATAAATATAAAACAAAGGAAATTCACATTCAATGCCATCGAACAGCTAGAAAAGAAAAGAAAATCAATATTTTCAGTTAATGAATATTATAAACATGAGGTTTATAAGTTTGTGATGTTTGGTACTGTGTCGAATTTAGGGTAAATCAAAGAGCATTACAAAACCTATTCCCTGTTAAAGATTAAAGGAAAGTCCAAACTTTTAAGTCCTGCTCTGATTTGCGTTTCCAAAATGCAGCACCTCACATTTATCTAAATTAAACTCCATCTGCCACTTCTCACCCCACTGGCCCATCTAATCAAGATCCCGTCACACACTGAGGTAACCTTCTTCGCTGTCCACCATATCTCCAAATTTGGTGTCATCTGCAAATTTACAAACTATACCTCCTTTGTTCACATCCAAATCATTTATATAAATGACGAAACGTAGTGCACCTGGCACCAATCCTTGTGGCACTCCACTCGTCACAGGCCTCCAGTCTGAAAAGTAATCCTCCACCATCACCCTCTGTCTTCTACCTTCAAGCCAGTTCTGTATTCAAATGGCTAGATCTCCTTGTATTCCACAAGATCTAACCTTGCTAATGAGTCTACCATAGGGAACTTTCTCGAACGCCTTAATGAAGTCCATATAAATCACGTCCACCACACTGCCCTTATGAACACTCTTTGTTACTTCTTCAAAAAAAATCAATCAACTATGTGAAACATGATTTCTCACGCACAAAGCCATGTTGACTATCCCTAATTAGTTATTGCCTTTTCAAATACATGTAAATCCTGTCCCTCAGGATTCCTTCCAACAACTAGTCAGGCTCACTGATTTATAGTTCCCTGGTTTTCCTTACCACCTTTCTTAAATTGTTAAAAATCACACAACACCAGGTTATAGTCCAACAGGTTTAATTGGAAGAACACCAGCTTTCGGAGCGACGCTCCTTCATCAGGTGATACTGGAGGGCTATATCGTAACACAGAATTTATAGCAAAAATTTGCAGTATGATGTAACTGCACACACCCTTATAGACACACATAATCCCACACTCACACATGCACCCCCTCACAGAATTAAGACACTCTGCACTCACCACACACACACACACATTCTCACACTCACAACCCCCACCCCAGACAGACACACACACACAGACAGACAAAGACCCACACGCACACACATATTTTGTGGGGTGAATTTGTACTTGCAGAGTTACATTGCACTTTGCTCAAAAACTGCATACATTCATGTAGCACTCTGTTATCTCACTTTTTAGATTAGAATCAATCTAAACATCAGGTCATAGACAGAGAACACAGGTGGCTAACACCTTCAACATATTGTCTAGCGATCACCATTGTTAACAGCTAACCTGAGAATGCAACTTTAAAAAAAAGGTTTTGTGATTTACACATGAAACAAGTGAAACTATCACTGTATTCTAACAGATGAAAGGCTTAACAATCAATTTTTCAATGTATAATTTCAGTTACATCACACTGCAAATTTTTGCTATAAATTCTGTGTTACGATCGAGCCCTCCACTATCACCTGATGAAGGAGCGTCGCTCCGAAAGTTAGTGTGCTTCCAATTAAACCCGTTGGACTATAACCTGGTGTTGTGTGATTTTTAACTTTCTACACCCCAGTCCAACACCGGCATCTCCAAATCTTCTTAAATTGTGGCATCATGTTCGCCAACCTCCAGTCTTCTGGCACCTCGCCTGTGATTATCGATGATACAAATATCTCAGCAAAGGGCCCAGCAATAACCTCTCTAGCTTCTCACGGGGTTCTAAGGTACACTTTTATGCATTTCAAGATATCCAGCACCTCATCTTCTGTAATAGGCACATTTTTCAAGATGACACTGATGCTAAATACTGGTATCTCCCTCATCTCCTGCAGCTGCACATATAGGCTGCCTTGAGGCACCCTATTCTCTTCTTTGTTACTCTTTTGTCCTTAATGTATTTATAAAAAAAACTATTTGGATTCTCCTTAAACTTATTCGCCAAAGCTATCTCATGTCCCCTTTTTGCCTTCTTGATTTCAGTATACTCCTACTGCCTTATCCTCTTCTAAGGATTCTCTCGATCTCTGCTGTCTATACCTGACATATGCTTCCTCCTTTTTCTTAAGCAAAATCTCAATTTCTCTAGTCATCTAGCATTCTTTATACCTATCAGCCTTTCCTTTCATGCTAACAGGAACATACTGTCTCTGGATTTTCGTTACCTCATTTTTGAAAGCTTCCCATTTTCCAGCCATCCCTTTACCTGCGAACATCTGCCCCCAGTCAGCTTTTGCAAGTTCTTGCCTAATACCATCAAAATTAGCCTTCCTCCAACTTAAAACTTCAACTTTTAGATTTGGTCTATCCCTCTCCATCACTATTTTAAACCTAATGGAATTGTGGTTGCTGAGCCCAAGGTGCTCCCCCACTGACACCTCAGTCACTTGCCCTGCCTTACTTCCAAGAGTAGATTAAGTTTTGCACCTTCTCTAGGAGGAACATCCACATACTGAATCAGAAAAATTTCTTGTACATACTTAACAAATACCTCTCCAAATAAACCCTTAAGACTATGGCAGTCCCAGTCTATGTTTGGAAATTTAAAATTCCTGATCATAACCACCCTATTATACTTACAGATAACTGAAATCTCCTTACAAATTTGTTTCTCAATTTCCCGCTGACAATTAGAGGGTCTATAAAATAATCCCAATAAGGTGATCATCCTTTTCTTATTTCTCAGTTCCACCTAAATAGCTTTCCTGGATGCATTCCCAGGAATATCCTCCATAAGTACAATAGTAATGTTATCCCTTATCAAAAGCACCACTTCCCTTCCTCTCTTGGCCCCCCGCCCCGCCCCACCCCTCCCCTCCCCTCCATTTTCTACCCTTCATATACCATTATATCCTGGAACATTAAGCTGCCAGTCTTGTCCATCCCTGAGCCATGTTTCTGTAATTGTTATGATATCCCAGTCCCACGTTCCTAACCATGCCCTGAGCTCATCTGCCTTCCCTGTTAGGCCTCTTGCATTGAAGTAAATGCAGTTTAATTTATCAGTCCTATCTTGTTCTCTGCTTTCTTCCTTCCTACCATGACTGTTTTACTTGCTCCTTTTCCCAATTGTACCAGTTTCAAATTGATCTCTTTTCTCACTATTTCCCTGGGTCCCCTTCTCCCCGCCACCGCCCCCCACCTTACTAGATGAAATCCTCCTGAGCAGCTCTAGCAAATCTCCCTGCCAGTATATTAATCCCCTTCCAATTCAGGTGCAATCCATCCTTCTTATACAGGTTGCTTCTACCACAGGAGAGATTCCAATTATCCAAAAATGTGAACCCTTCTTCCATTCACCAGCTCCTCAGCCATGCATTCATCTTCTCTATCTTCCTATTCCTACCCTCACTAGCTCATAGCACTGGGAGTAATCCAGATATTACTATCCTTGAGGATCTTCTTTTTAAATTCCTGCCTAACCTTTTAGAGACACTCTTCAGAATCTCATTCCCTAAGCCTTCCTAAGTCATTGGTTCCAATGTGGACAATTACCTCCTTCTGGTTTCTCTCGCCTTTGAGAACATTCTGTACTTCTCGGAGACACCCTTGATCCTGGCACCAGGGAGACAACAGACCATTCTGATTTCTCATCTGTCAATGCCTCTGACTAGAGAGTCCCCTATTACAATCGATCGCTTGGAACCTGATGCACCCCTTATTACATTACAGCCAGTCTTGATATCAGAAACTTGACTGTTCATCCTACATTCCCATGAGAGTCCATCACCCCCTACAGTTTCCAAGATAGCATACTTGTTTGAAATGGGGATAGCCATAGAAAACTCCTGCACTACCTCTCCTACCTTTCCTGGAGTTAACCCATCTATCTGACTATATCTGCGACCTTTCTCCCTTCCTACAACTGCTATCCATCCCATCTCCTAGCTCGTGTAAATCCCTCATTGCCTCTAACTGTTGCTCCAACCAATCCATTCAATTTAATAGGATTCACAACCTAAGACACCTCCTGCAAACATAATGTTAACTGTTCTTACACTCCCACATCGAACAAAAACAGCACATCACTTTACTAAAGGCCATCTTTGATCCTTCACACTCGATAGACCCAAAAAATAGCACCATTGTTTTGCTCTAAAAAAAAGTGCTCCAGGCTAACGTAGTACTTACTGTTTATATTTTTAAAATTTAATCAAAAGACAGGTATCAGTGAAACATATAATCTAGAAAGAACCCACTCTAAGGCTGGGGCTGTTTTCCCTGGAGCGTCGGAGGCTGAGGGGTGACCTTATAGATGTTTATAAACATCATGAGGGGCATGGAAAGGATAAATAGACAAGGTCTTTTCCCTGGGGTGGGGGAGTCTAGAACTAGAGGGCATAGGTTTAGGGTGTGAGGGAAAGATATAAAAGAGACCTAAGGTGCAACTTGTTTCACACCCAGGTGGTGTGTGTATGGAATGAGTTGCAAGAAGAAGTGGTGGAGGCTGATACAATTGCAGCATTTAAAAGACATCTGGATGGTATATGAATAGGAAGGGTTTAGACGGATATGAGTCAAGTGCTGGCAAATGGGATTCGATTAGGTTAGGATATCTGGACGGCATGGACGAGTTGGACCTAAGGGTCTGTTTCCTTGCTGTACATCTCTATGACTGTAAGTTCTGAAGTGTTCAGACTTGGAAACAACAGCAACAACATGTGGTTTACAGTAGCTGGACTAGCAGTCTCTGAAGTCCCAAGGTGTTGAGAATGTTAGCTTGTAATCAATTATGCTTTTAAATGTCCATTTAATTTCAAGGTAGAATAACACGGAGGGCTAAAGACTAATTCATTTGTATATTTACCATATTGTAAAGCCAATATGATTTACACTGTTGCGGAGACAGGCAGTGAGAGGTTTAGGGTTTTCTTGAAACTTTCAGTCAAGTAATCTACCAAACAGAAGAAGCAGCTAATGGCTAAAAGTCTCGATAGTCCAATACACAGGAACACTGGCATGAATTCAAGCTGGGATTCAAAAGACCAAATTTATGAAGATTTGAGAGACACAGAGTCTCCAGACAGAACACTGAATTTAAGTTTTGGGTTGAAAGATTACAGGCTATGAAAGGAAAGGAATGGAAGTTGGGAATTAAATGCTTTGGGCTAGGTCTGGGAATTAATGCTTTGGGCTAGGTCTGGGAAAATTAAATGACAACTTAAGGGATTGTGTAAACGACGTCAGCCATGACCCTGCTGAATGTCTGGACAGATTCAAGGGGCTGAAAAGTCTACTTTTGCTATTTTTTATGGTCCATTACGTTGAAATTTCTCTTACAAGAAATGGGGAGGTTCTGTTTGAAGTTCTCTTTGGACAAGTTGAGTTAATGCGAAAATGCATGACAGATTAAGTATAACGTGAATAAATGTGAGGTGTTCCACTTTGGTAACAAAAACAGGAAGGCTGTTTATTATCTGAGCTGCAAAAGATTGGGAAAGGGAAAAGTGCATTGAAACCTGGGTGGCCTTGTACAACAGTTGTTGAAAGCACACCTCTCAACAGGTAATGAAGGAGGCAAATGGTATGTTTGCCTTCATAGACAGGATTTGAGTACAGACTGGGGATGTCTTGCTGCAATTGTATAGAACCTTGGGGAGACCAGTCCCGGAGTCCTACTGCAATTTTGGTCTGCTTATCTGAGGAGCAACATTCTAGCTATGGTGGAAGTGCAATAAAGGTGAGGCAGACTGATTCTTGGGATGGCAAAACTGATGAAGGAAGAAAGACTGGATAGATTCAGATTTTTGTTTGAGTTTAAAACAATAATAGAGGTGGGGGGCATCTCATGGAAACCTATAAAATTCTAATAGAACTAGACAGCAGAAATGCAAGAAGGATGTTACTAATGACTGGGGATTCCAGAATCAGGAATCACAGTCTTAGGATACAGAGTAGGCCACTTGAGAAAGAAACTGGGAGAAATTTCATCACCCAGAGTGGCGAGCCTGTAGAATTCTCAGCCACAGAAAACAGTTGAGGCCAAAACATTGAATGTTTGCAATTAGTTAGAAATCTGAGGTAGACTGGACAGTTTTTATTCTCAAAAGTGGCTATCTGGATGCATAAAATTCCTGGAACTCTCCCTTCAAGACCAGCGACATGCAACTTGCAGCAGAATTCACCCTTCAACCCTGTATGCTAACCCAGCTGACAAAGATGAGTTCACAGAGATCTACCTTGAATGGCTCTCCCAAGGACAAATTATCACCCTTGGCAATCAGTGCTAGAGTTGGCTATGACAGCCATCTATGGAAGGGAGCACTCAGAAACCAGGAATTTGGAAAATGCAATGAAAACAGGCATCAATTCTTATAACTTTTTGCAGAAAAACAGCAGTCCAAAGCCAACATCTTCCTTCCCAAAAAGATCATTTCAAGATTACATGGGCACATCACGGCTCCAAACACTGGCACCTTACATCTTAGTGCACCAGATGTAACCAAAATGTACACCATTACGACATCATGCACAGGAGATTCATGCCCAGTCTGTCTGCCATATAGGCTATCAACTCCACTCAAAGCTGAAATTTCACTTTAAGCCTAACCCCAAGAGCAAACCTAGCCCCAACCTCTAAAAAGAAATTTTGACTGGCAAGTGCAAACCTCATTTTGAGTGATGGACATCAAGCAACCTTATACATGAAACAGGAACACCCTGACCTTACTACTGATCTGGCACCAGAAGAACTCTGGGAACACATCAAAGCTACAACAATGGATATTTCCAATTGGTTATCAGATCCAGCACTAAGAAGAATGAGGACTGGTTTGATGACAAGGAATTCCAGAACTTGCGAGCAATACAAAGGTCAGCTCCATGGACAGACCTCTCTCAGCTGGCCAACCAAGCAAAAGAAAGCCAAGCATGGAGCTCTTTCCAACATAAATCCTTATAACATTTTAGTAGTATTTAGATGTACACTTGCAATGCTGTGGCAAACCAGGCTATGGGCCAAGAGCTGGGAAATAGGATTAGTAATAGTTAGATAGTTTTTGACTGTTGCAGACTTGATAGGCTTAATTTCCTTTTTCTGTGCTATGGACCCCTATGATTCTGTAAACTGAGGAACAACCAAAATCAGTGATAGATTGTGAGAAAAATTCAACTGTACTTTGATACTGGTGATAGAAGAAGCTTCTGCAAAACACTAAAACTGGCTATAGACGAGCAGATGAAACCAAAAACTCTCTGACGAGCTCCCAAGGCAAGACACTGCACATTGACAAGGAGTTAGTCCTGGATCTCTGGCTGTAGCACTTTGAAAAGATCTTCAGTCCCAAGTAATAAAGCAGGATACTGCCTTTAACCACACTAAACCACTGCCTGTTAAAGAAGAACTGGATAGCGATTCTGGAAGAAACTGTCCAGTAACCAGATGAAGAGCAACAAAACCCCTGGAGGTGTTGGAATGCCACCCTAAGCTTGAAACGTGGTTGATCTGCCCTCATAGTAAGGCTGAACTATGTTGCTGTGCGTTTAGAGACACGTGTAAGCCAGTCCATGTAAGGACAGCCGACTTCCTTCCCCTAAAGGGGTTTTCACAACAATCAGATTAGCCTAAATTCTACATTTTATTGAATTAAAATTTCATCACTGTGGGATTCATGTGTCCTGAACAGTTGCCTGGGGATGTGGATTATGGGACTGGTGTAATTAACATTATGGAACTCCTTTTTCTTCTTCATCTTTACCATCTTCAGTAGGATGTCGAAGAAAGAGAGATAACATCCTGAGGAGGGAGTTGACATAAGCTTCTAGATGGATTTGGTCTTTCTAAACTTGGGCATCTACAGAGCCACATGAAAATGTAAGAAAAGAACTCATCAGTAAACTCCTTTTTTCTGATGATTGCACTCTCCTGGCCCACAGCAAATCAGACTGGCAATGTATACACACACAAAAAATAGAACTGTGTATGCTGGAAATCAGAGAAAATTTAAAAAAAAATTGCTGGAAAAAACATAGCAGGTCTGGCAGCATATATAACATCATTTTTGGTGCAGCTCTTCAAACTAAAAATCAGTTTAGAGAAAACAAGAGTCCTGCATCAGCCTGCACTGCAAGACAAACACAGACATTAAGTATTGCTACCAAGAGAACCGCCATCAAACAAGTTATCCATTTGAAAGCACCATCTCATTTTGTTGCACCACAGACAAGGAAGTGGATAATAGGCTATCAAATGCAAACAACATATTCAGCTGCCTTCACAAGAGGAAAGGAGAAACCACAGCCTCAATGTACTGTATAGACCAAATTCAAAATGTAAAATATTGTCATCCTCATCGCCTTTCTATTTGATTTCACATTATGCATCCTGTACCAATGTTATGACCACTCTCACAGTGCTTCCATCACTGCCAACTCGACAACATCCTCAAGGTGCACATTTTTGCTATCACAATTTCTATAACTAAATGGAAGACAGGTCAAAGCAAAGATAGAGGCTTTAGCCTCCAAACACCTCAAAAGAGAGGTTACAGTAGAAAGTAGAAAGGTTGCTTCAAATATATGTTCATTAATTTAGGACTTACAAATAGTAATTTGACAGTATAGAAATTGAGTCTTGAGCTCTTCAAAACAATTTGCATGAATATCAATCTAAAGGGAAACGCTTATTTAATAAGTAAGAAAAATGTGTTGACTGGTAAGCAAATGAACTCTGAGTGGAAGAGCTACTATCATAGAGAACGCACTAACTAGATGAAGACTGAGTATACTTCAAGCTTTGTTCAAATTTAAACCAAATCAGGTTGCCCCTGATTTCTCAGAGTGTTGTCTTGACCAATGAATCAGGGAATGGCTGATCCTACATTGTTAAATTAAAACAGGTGCAAAGTACGTTAATATTCTTCCTGTCCATAAAGAATACGGGCGGCACAGTGGTTAGCACTGCTGCCTCACAGCGCCAGAGACCCGGGTTCAACTCCCACCTCAGGCGACTGTCTGTGTGGAGTTTGCACATTCTCCCCGTGTCTGTGTGGGTTTCCTCCAGGTACTCCGGTTTCCTCCCACAATCCAAAAATGTGCAGGTTAGGTGAATTGGCCATGCTAAGTTGCCCATAGTGTTAGGGGCAGGGGTAAATGTAGGGGAATGGGTCTGGATGGGTTGCGCTTCGGCAGGTTGGTGTGAACTTGTAGGGCCGAAGGGCCTGTTTCCACACTGTAAGTAATCTAATCTAATCTAAGTAATCTAATCTAATAGGTTCCAATGTATTTTTATACATGTAACTTCCATTGTGCACAGATGTGCCACACTATGAGCCAGACTGATTATCCTAGTTTAGTTGTTAGCATAATTTGTAACACAGTTGGGATTACTTAACATAAGTTTTCCAATTGCAGAAAATCATTTAATGTTCGAGACTGTGCTTTGAGTTTTACAAGCATGAGATGAATGGGCACGATCAGTCCCTTGCCTGTTGTGAACAGTAAAAGAGACATGAGGTTTGATATGATCCATCAGCCTTTGGTGCATATCGCCTACACACCTAGTGTTATATCGACACTGAAATTCATTTGCCATATGACTCAACTTCATGCAAGTCACTGTATCTTTTTGGGTTTACAGCAGCAGCTGTTACTGATGGACATCACCTGTGTTGCTGCTGCACAATAGCAATGCGAAATAATCAGTTTCATCTCTTGCTCAAAGTTCTGAGATACCTTGTCAGAAGTAGACTGACCATTTTCAAGAACTGAAAATGACCCTTGGGCTCATTCATGAGTTTGTGTGATATCCAGTGTGATATGGTCTGACCTAGGCAGTCATCATACAGTCATGCAGCACGGAAACAGGCCCTTCGGTTCAACTAGTCCACACCGACCAGACATCTAGTCCCATTTGCCAGCATTTTGCCTATACCCCTCAAAACCCTTCCTATTCATGTACCTAACCACATGTCTTTTAAATGCTGTTATTGTATCTGTCTCCACCACCTCCTCTGGCAGTTTGTTCCATATACACACCACCCTCTGTCCCTCTTAAATATTTCCCCTCTCACTTTAAAACTATATCCTTTAATTTTTGACTCACTTCCTCTAGGAAAAAGACCTTGGCTATTCACCCCATCCATGCCCCTCATGATTTTATCTACCTCTATAAAGGTCACCCCTCAGACTTTGACACTCCAGGGATAAAAGCCCCATGCTTTTCAGCCTCTCCCTATAGCTCAAACCCTCCATTCCTAGCAACATCCTTGTCAAATTTTTACTGAACTCTTTCAAGTTTAACAAATGGTACCTTATAGAAGTTCACAAAATCATGAGGGATATAGATAAGTTGAATGGCAGGTGTATTTTCCTGAGGTGGGGCATGTCAAGACTAGTGGCGCATATCTTTAAGCTGAGAAGAGAAAGATTTTGAACTAACAGGAGGGTACATTTTTTAAGCACAAGATGAGTGGTTAGTGTGTGGAATGAACTTCCTGAGGAAGTGGTGGATGCGGGTACAGTTACAACATTGAAAAGATATTTGGATAAGTACATGAATAATAAATGTTTGGAGGGATATAGGCCAAGCGCAGGCAGGTGGGAGTGGTTTGGGATTATGGTTGAAATGGATTGGTTGGACCAAAGAGTATGTTTCCGTGCTGTACAACTCCTCGACTCTGTAACATCTTTCCTATGGCAGGGACACCAGAATTAAATACAGTATTCCAAAAATGGCCTAACAAATGAAGTGTATATCTGCAAAATTACATCTCAATTCCTATACTCAATGCAGTGACCAGTGAAGGCCAGCGCACCAAACACCTCCTTCATCACCCTGTCTACTTGCGACCGCACTTAGAAGGGATATGCACCTGCACTCCTCGGTCTCTGTTTGGCAACGGTCTCCAGGGCACTACCATTAGCTCTATAAGTCCTGCCCTGTTTACCTTACCTAAATGCAAAGCTTCACATTTACCTAAATTACACTTTATCTGCAACTCCTCAGTCCATGGGCCCATCTGATCAAGATCCTGTTGTACTCTGAGACAACCTTCTTCACTATCCACTACAACTTCAATTTTATCTAATAGGATGGCTTTGATACAGCTTTTATGTAAACATCAAGCTTACGTGGTGAAGGAGCTTAGACCACATTAATGAGGTTGTTGCTGTGGCTAATCTCATCGTGCATGAAACTGTCAGAGTCTCGATGCATACATTGTTCAATGAATGTAGGCTTGTGACAGCTAATAGGAAAGAGTCCACTTGAAGATTTCTCAACCAGTTTGACAAGGGAAGGAAAGGAAGCTTCCCCTTTACCTTAATATTCTTGTGAATTGCCCTGTTCAGTGCCAGATGAAAAACTTCAAAAAACACCGGACATTTTTCAGTCATACTTACTTTTTTTTTCAAAATAACTCAGCAAAATAGCATTTATTAGAATGTTTTAGGAAAATGATAACTTATCTAAAGTACCTTGATTTCTGCCGGTTTATAGTAACGCCGTGAATGGTCCTCCAATCCTGTCCTGTATCCATCTCTTAAGAAACGTTTTAATCCATATTTTCCATTCAGTTTACGAACAACTTTCTCAAGAGTTTGATCAAACAAGGCATCATCATCCACTGCAAATGCAGGGTAACTTATACACGGCAGTAAAGCAGCATCTGTATTCTGGAAAAATATCATAGGATATAATTAAACATTTTATTTGGTTGCCCAGCAGCAATGTACTTTACTTGGTTCAAAATGACAAATGATATGTTTAAAAAAAAGCAATAAATATATGTAACTATGCATTCAAATGAAAAACGATATCTCTGCAAAATCACACTCACTTGAAGGAAATGAATAAAGAGAATTTTAGATGAAGTGTAAATTTGAAATGAAACTATAACTAATAAGAAATTAAAGTTATGAATTGACATTTAAGTTGTGAACTACTATATAAACATTGTTGAGGATTCTGCCCGGTCCCTATGCACAACTCCAAGAACTGTCCAGTAAATTGAAGATTCTGCTGGGCAATCCCTCCATGCCTGGAACTCTCTGAACGCATCCATTTAAATCAGCCAATTCACAGAGTTCTGTAATAGTGAAGTAAACTCTTACTCAGCAAAAGGTACACTATTAAAATCCTAATCAAATTCATCAATTATTAAACTGGCCCCCTTAACTTACCACACACCCACCACTAACTACACTACCTCAGGCCCTGACATCACCTCAACTCTGACTCGACAATCTCCTGTTTACTCAAGACATGACAACTTCCAACACTGGCCCCAACAGTTCATTCTAATCAAGAGATCTGACATCTCAGTCACTAAACCCAACAGATTGCTTCTGTGCCCTGGTCTCAGTGTCCCCCTAACTCCTAGGACCTGGTACCACATTCCCAATATGCTTCTTCCTTCCCTGGGACCTAATACCCAGCAAACTAGCTAACCCTGACAAAGGACCTGACTCCATGCCTTCTGGCGCTTGCTCCCATTGCTACCTCACTCCTCTGCCACTGGACCTGACACCATATCTCCCTACTACGGCAGGAGGCCACGAGAGCCCAAGACCACATTCAACCCTGCCATCTTCTACAAACCTTGACTGATGATCACTTACCTGGCCCCTTTTCAATTTGCATACTGACTCCTTACCACCTTGGCACCTTACTTCTTGGTACCCCCAACCTGGCATCTTATTTCTACCTATCTGGCACATTACTGACCAAGCATCTTACCCCTAACCATCTGACACATGAACTACATGACACTCTATTTCCAAACTGCCAAGCATCCCACTTACCTAGCACCTAACCCCTTACCTACTTGGTACATTGCTCTCTTGGCACCCTAAACTCATATTTCCTTTATATACTTAACCTCTCATAGGAAGGGTTAAACTGGCTCTCTGCCATGTTGGACCTTTAAAGTACAGAATACAGCAACAAACCGCTCTGGGCTATGATGAATCTGTCAGAGTGAAAGTACAACTCTACATTTCTTAAGGAGCCCTAATCAGAATCCACTGTCAGAAATGCAAAGTTGTTCCATTCCAGGAAGTTTATCAACCCTGAGAGAGAAAAAAAAAACCTTCTTCTGTCCTAAAATGGTGACCCCAAATTTTAAAGCAGTACCCCTGGTTCTGGATTAGGCAACAAGAGTAAATATCCTTTCCACACCCACACACATTCAGAATCTTATACACTTCGATCACCTCGCACTCTTAAATTCCAGTGGAAACAAGCTCAGCCTGTCCAAGCTAACCTCTCAAATGCAACTCACTCATTCCAAGTATTAATCTTATAAAACTCCTCTGAATTAGATATATCATTCCTTAAATAAGGAGACCAGAAGTGTACACAGTATTTTGGATGTGTCTCACCAATGCTCTGTCTCGCTGAAGCATAATAGCTTTTATGTTTTATGTTATATTCCTCTCAAAAGAAAGGATAGGACCCCATTAGCCTTCTTGATTATGTGCACTACCTGAATCTCAGCTTACCTTGATAGTGATCGCAAATTCATCTACCATGTCTGTACTCCCCTTATCTATATCAAGGATATAAATTGCAAATGGTTGAGGTCCCAGCACAGATGCCTGTGAGACTCTTACCTCATTTTCATACAACAGTGGAATTTGACAGACATTTTTAAAGTTTTCTGGATTTATAACATCAGTTTCATAGTTTCTTACAAATTGTAAATTATATGACTATTATACGAGTTCAGTCATGTTTCTAAGACTGCATACAGATGATAAAGGATCAATGTAAGCACATATTCTGTACTTTGGTGCCTCCCCAAACTATTTTCTGTTGAAAATTGACATGACCCTAGTCTCAAGCAAATATAAAACAGCAGCACAACATAGAACAAAGAAAAGTATAGCACAAGAACAGGCCCTTCAGCCGACAATGTTGCGCCGAACATGACTCCAAATTAGACTCATCCTTTCTACCTGTCCTTTCTCCACATCCTTCCACTCCTTGCATATTCATAAGTTTATCTAAAAGTCTTTTAAGTGTCCTCACCGTATTTACCTCTGGCAGCATGTTCCAGATTTCCACCCCTCTTTGTGTACAAAACTTGCCCCTCACAGCTCCTTTGAACATTCCCCTTCTCACGTTAAATGCATGTTTTAGACATTTCAACTCTGGGTAAAAGATTCTGACCATCAATCCTATCTATGCATCTCATAATTTTACAGACTTATATCAAGTCACCTCTCGGCCTTCGATGCTTCAGAGAAAACAACCTGAGCTTTGTAGCCTCTCTTTATAGTTCATACACTCTAATCCAGTCAAAATCCTGGTAAACCTCTTCCATACCCTCTCCAAACACTCCACATCCTACCTATAATATGGCAACCAGAATTGAACGCAATAGTCCAAGTGTGTCCTAACCAAAATTATGTCTCATATTTACCTCAGTTTAGAACTTTTATTCCTGGTCCATCCTTATCCTTTGCCATAACAATCCTAAATCAAATTGAGTTCTCAATCATAGAATCTCTACAGTGTGGAAACAGGCCATCAGGCCCAACAAGTCCTCACCAAACCTCCGAACAGTAACCCACCCAGACCCATTCCCCTACCATATTACTCTACAGTTACCCTTGACTAATCTACCTAACCTACATAGCCCTTAACACCATGGGCCATTTAGCATGGCCAACTCACCTAACATGCACATCTTTGGATTGTGGGAGGAAACCAGAGCACCCGAAGAAGACCCACACAGATACAGACAGAATGTGCAAACTCAACATAGACAGTCACCAGAGGCTGGAATCGAACCCAGGTTCCTGATGCTGTGAGGCAGCAGTGCTAGTTTTGATCACTAACTCCAAAATGTGTCCTTATTGAAACACCTTCCTCTTGTACATGCTCAATTACCAAAATTAGGCTCAGAACTACCCTTTCCCTTGTTGGGTTTTATATGAACTATCATCACTGAACCTCCTAGCTTCACCACTCAGAGTTACCCATTGACCAGAAACTTAATTGAATCAAATATATGATTACAATAGCAGGCCAGAAGCTGCAAACTCTGTGGTGTGATGCGCACCTTCTGAAACCTTAAGGAATGTATCAAGAGCACGATGGATAATCTGCCCAGATGTCTGCAGTTCAAACAACATTCAAGAACCTCAAGTCCATCTAAGCCAAACGAATCTCCTAGATGTAGTTTAAGAACCTTGCTCGTTCATTACCTTTCATACTAAAACTCTCCCTACTAATTCTTGCATAGTTAAAATCCACTTATTATTCTGATAAGCTTCTGAAATTTAATTACACACTTAACTTCTATGTTTTCCTAACACTTTCATGTATCTCTCTCTCTCACACACACAAAAAACAGCGCATTTACCCCTTTTTGAGATGTTTTCTTCCTTCTAACTATATGGTCTCATTTAATGATCCTTCCAAGGTATCATCCCTCCTCTCTGCTATAATTTATTCCAGTATAGCAAAATTCAGTATATAATTATTGGTTTCTGTGCATCATAGATCAATATATGCACCATCATATCAATATGAAAATTTACAAATGGAGATGTTGCTCACAGGCTATGATTTGCTGCTCTACACTGTGTGCAGTTTAGTGTTTCATCCAACATGATTAGCCATTTGGATATAATGTCAGGTCAGTCTGATCATCATCACCTAAGGAATTTGATACTTAATGAATCCATATTAATTGAAAGTATCAATATTAATTGAGAGCTTTAAATGATTTTGCCTTCTGGAAGGTATGATCTAAGGATCAGGGATGTAGGCCATACCACAGGAATCAAGGCTTATTTGCTTCTTGTTGAGAATGTCTGATTTCATAGTTCCTTTAGAAAATAACTTTAGATAAAGAATTGAATTCTAAATGTAAATAAATGGAAAATCTTGGTTGAGAAACTGGCATATGGATCATGGTACTTACATACTTACTCACTTAGAAGAGTCACTGGTGTTTATTAAATAAGTTATAGTTACAAGTGAGAAGACTTAAGCAGTGCCAAAGCCACAAAGAGCTTTTAGTAGATACAGGGGGATCTATATTTATCTCAATAAGTAATTTTAATTATGAATTTCATAGCTCATGCATCTTCAGTATTCTATCAATGAACTTTTCTCTACCATACCATCAGAAAAGGGGATGATCATTGATGATTACACAATATTCAGTACAATTTGTGATTTCTCAGATATTAAGCTGTCCATGTCCATGTGAAGCAGACCTAACCAACATTTCAGACAATGATCAAGACATATTCTAACCATTCTCTCTTTGAATTCAATGTCGTTATCATCACTGAATCTCCCAGTTCCAACACCCTGAGAGTTGCCTATTGACCCAGAAACTGAATTGAATCAAATACATAAATACCACGGTTACAGGAGGAGGTCAGAAGCTTTGTGGTGTGAAACACATCTTCTGAAACCTCAAGGCATGTGTCAAGAGCATGATGGAATACTCTCCCGAGATGACTGCAGTTCAAACAACATTTAAGAAGTTCAACTCCATCCAAGACAAAATAGTCCACTTGACCAGCACCCCATTCACCATCTTCAACATGCATGATGTTAGCAGAGTGTGCCACCTACAAGATGCACTGCAGTAATTCACCAAAATTTCTTTGCAGAACTTCTCTCTGAAACTCCCTCATTTAGAACAATAAGCATAGCAGGTGCATGGGAATGCAGCAATCTGCAAATTCTCCTCCAAGCTACACACTATACATGTTTAACAGAGTCAACACCTAATAGCGAAGCATATTCTGAAACAAAAATACCTTAGAAGAACTTCTTTAATTTCTTCACTGAGCTTGCTTTTCCATTTAAATACAATCTCCCATTCGTTCTGGCTCTTTCTTATATACATTTTAACACTGTTTGCATTTTTTGACATTCTAATGCTCCTTTGCACATATATTTTAATATGACCAGCTAGTTAATTTTCAATTCCCATTTGTCTTATTACCTTTAACTTCTAGGTACTTAGCATCCTAATGACAGAATTCTGATGAGATTCTGTATGTACTTCCTTCACAACTGCTGAGAAAATCATCCAATCAATCTCCCTGACAGTATTGTGGGGTGAACCTACATCATACAGATCACTGCAATCTGACAGTCCCCATTTATTCAATGCCAATTAGGAACAGGAAATAGATGCTGACTTAACCTGCAATGCCTACATCCTGAGGAAGAATTAAACAAAGTAATTCTCAGGCCAAAGAAGCTAAAAGCAACTTAGCAAACAATGAGGAAAATTCTTGGAAATAGCAAGTCTGGAAAAAGGACCACTGATTCCTCCATTAAAGATATAAATCATTTATATGCGTCTAATTACCTTTTACCTTTAAAACAATACGTTGAAAATTAGTTTACATTTTTGTTTGGAGCACCACAAAGCATGTCACATTAACATGGAGTTGGACTGTGGGTTTGGAAAGGTTCCTTTGTTTCAATTAAACTGCGCTTTTGCTCTCAGAAACAAGTAGCCAGTTTGATTGGAGCTTGTAGGCAAGGAGAGGTAGAATCTAAGATAAAGTAAAAAGCAGCAGTGGACTCATGAACTGTACAGAAACCGTGGAAGCAGACTAGGAGAAATCAGACTGGTCTATCCCAAGTCAGGACAATTAGAGTGGAGGCATTTCGGAACCAAGGTTCTTCCTGGTTTCTAAAGCAATGAGTATAAATGCAGTGAGATCTAAGTTTAAGAGAAGTCTACGTGGAATATTGAAAAAGAGTTTGACAGCCACTAGCAAAAGTTACAGGAAGGATCACCATGAAATCAAGTATCTCAAGGAATAGTTGAAAAGGAGAAACAAATTTATTTGAGAAAGTTGGTGGCATATTTGGTTTGTTCCTTATAAGTGAAGTGAATGATCCCTCAAGATCTTATATAAGGGGATGTTTGGATGAAATTAGGAAGAGAGAGGATGTCTGGGTGCATACTCGAAGACTTAGATTTTAGTGCAAAATTTATAGCACATGCTTAATTTCATCTTTTGACACAGTAAAATTTGTTTTGGGTTCAAAATGTGAAATTGTTTAGTCGATCACTGGGTGTTTAAATTTCTCTTTAAAGATTAATGATCTCTCCAGAGATTATAATATTTTGCACTAGCAAAAATAGATGAAGAATCTCCTGTCACATTTAAAAAACTATAATTTTGAATACTTTTGTTTCTTTGGCTTGTTATAGAGCTTGACAATGGAGGGAAACCTATGCAGCAATCATAAAAAGCAACATTCCCAAAATTAGGGAAACTCCAGCCAAATTAATTATTTCTTTAATTAGGATTTTGAAATCCTCATTACAATTGAAATCATCTAATTTAGATCCTTTGTTATCAAATCTCTCTAATCAAAGTGATTATAGTGCAACAACACTTTTCATAACCTTACTAATGTGATTCAAATAAATTCCTAATCACGGAGATAAATGTTCCGAGTGATTTCTGGAGGAAATTACATTGAAACAGTAACATTGCTGTTAAAATAGGCAGATGCTTTGCAATTAAAATGCACTGCTGAGATTTGCAGATTGAGATTGGATAACTTTTGAAAAAGTAACACTGTACTAAGCATAAATTCAGAACATTCTGTCTACCATCTACAAGTCAAATGTTATGAGTGTGATGGAATACTTTCCATTTGCCTGAACAGTTCCAGCTCCAATGTCACTCAAGGAGTTTGATACCAGCCAGGACAAAGTAGACATTTAACTGCCATGCCTGCACTACTTCCAATAATCAGTAACTACACAACTAAAGCACAGTGGCAGCAATGTGTATCCCCTATAAGGTATACTACAGCAACACACCCAAGCTCCTTCAACAGCATCTCTCTTACCTACAACCTCCACACCTATAAGTCAACAGCAGCAGATGCATGGGAACACCACCACATACAAGTCATCCTTCAAGTCTTACAGCATTCTGACTTGGAACTATACACCTTCACTGTAGCTAGGTCAAAATCCTGGAATTTCCCTTCTAATAGCATTGTGGATGTACCTACCCTCCATGGATGGCAGCTTACCAGCACCTTCTTCACAGCAATTAGACATGGCCAATAAATGATGGCTAGCCCAATTGTACCTATGTCCCATGAATGAACTTTTAAAAATTAAAGCAATATCTTGAATAATGAGTATGCCTGGGTATGCACATACTATGCAGTCTTAACCAATCAAACTTTTAATAAATCCATTACTTTGCAGAAATGCTAACTGCAAATGAAAATTGTTTATCCACAGGACCTAGTACAGGCAATATCTATTGGACAAAACAAAATCTGTAGGTGGACACATAAATCAGCACTTTATTGCATACCTTCCCAATTCAATAGAGGTTTCAAAATAATAAAGTCATGAACCATGAGAATGGTGTAAGCAATTGTCTCTTCATTTTGTGAAGATGTTCTACTTACGTGAGACCGTGATTCTCGTGGAAGCAACGAACACAATGTTTGTCTGTTCCGATTGTGAGCATCAAAATCAACAAAAATCACTGACCAAGAACATCCCTACAAATAAAATTAAAAGTGATAATAGAGTTTAATCATATCATACATATATTTATAGACGTACAGATGTTTAAGCAGGGAAGGAGGCAGAAGACTAGTAACAATAAACCAGTTAGCCTGACCTTGGTCATTGATGTGATTTGCAAAATCCGGTATTAAGGATGACACTGTGGAGTACGTGGGCATGCATGGTAAAATATGACTGAGTCAGCATGGCTTCGACAAGCAGAGGTCATGCCTGACAAATCTGTTACAATTGTTTGAGGAGATAATGAATGAGTTAGACAAAGGAAAGCGAGTGAACATGATCTCATTGGATTTCCAGAAGGTGTTTTACAAGGTGCCACGCAGGCAGCTGCTAAATAAGATAGCAGCCCATGGTGTTAGGAGTAAGTTACTGCCAGAGGATTGACTGAAAGGCAGAAGGCACAGAGTAGGGATATAGGAGTCTATTTCAGGATGGAAGACAGTGACTAGTGGAGTTCCACAGGAATCAATATTAGGACCACAACCATTCAGGTAATATATTAACGATATGGATGAAGGAACCGAGGGCACTGTGGCAAAGTTTACAGACAACACAAAGTTGGTTATGGGACAGGAAGTGGGGAGGCTGCACAAAGACTCGGACAGGCTAGAGGAATGGGCAAAGAAGTGCCAGATGGAATACGATACAGGACGGTGTGAGATTATATACACTTTGCTAGAAAGAATAGAAGTGTAAACTACTGTCTGAATGGGGAAAGGCTTCAGAAATGTGAAGCACAAAGGGAGTTGGGAGTCCTAGATCAGGATTTTCTTAAGGTTAACATGCAAGTTCAGATGGCACTTAGGAAAGCAAATGAAATATTAGCATTCATTTCAATAGGGCTAGAATAATAGTTCAGAAATATACTGCTAAGATATAAGGCTCTGGTCAGATCGCATTCGGAATATTGAGAGTAGTTTTGGGCTTTGTATCCAAGGATGGATATGTTGGCGTTGTAGGGGGTCCAGAGAAGATTTAAAACATTGATCCCTGGGATGAAGAACTTGTCATATGAAGGACTCTGGGTGTGTACTTGATGAATTTGAGAAGGATGAGGGTGGATCTGATTACAGAATACTGAGAGGTCTGGATAAAGTGGACATAGAGAAGATGTTGCCACTATTAGCAGGCCACAGCCTCAGCGTAAAGGGATCTTTTAGAATTGACAGGAATTTCTTTAGCCAGTGGGTTAGGGGGGAAGAGTGTTAATCTATGGAAATCACTGGTACAGAAGACTGTTGTCGCCAAGCCATCAAGTGTACTTAAGCTAGAGATAGATAGGTTCTTGATCAGTAAGAGGATCAAAAGGTTATGGGGAGAAGGTAGAAAAAAATCATAAGAAACATATCAACCATGACCGAATGGCACAGTAGACATGATAGGCTGAATGGTCTTATGGTACATGTACGAATGAGGTGTTATTTTCAAAATACAGATTTAAACCATGACAACAGCAGCTAGCATTTAATTAGTATCCTTAAAATAGTAAAACATTCCAAACCGTTTCATGGAGCAATTATCAGGCAAACCTTTGGCACCGACAATTTTAAACTTGACATTGTTTAGACATTCCTTATAATAAAGCTTTTTAGATATGAGATTAAAAAATTCTAATATCTGTACACCATGTGAGTGGAATCTATTAGATGCCCACCTGTTAACAAGGAAAAAAAGCTAAAGGAAAAGTTATGGTGCATAAGGACTGTGCAGCACTGAAAAGGTTTATTTCAATGGAAATCTTTCAGAGGTATATAAAACATAGAAAAGGACATAGAACATTACTGCGCAGAACAGGCCCTTTGACCCTCAATGTTGTGCTGACCTGTGAAACCGATCAGAAGCCCATCTAACTTACACTATTCCATTCTCCTCCATACATCTATCCAATGACTAATTCAAAGCTTGTAAAGTTGGTGAGTCTACAACTGTTGCAGGCAGTGTGTTCCATGCCCCTACTACTCTCTAAGTAAAAAAACTACTCTTGACATCTGTCCTATATCTATCACCCCTCAGTTTGAAGCTGTGCCCCCTTGTGCTATCCATCAGCATCCTATGAAAAAGGCTCTCATTGTCCACCTGATCTAACCTTCTGGTTATTAAATATGTCTCAATTAAGTCACCTCTCAACCTTCTTCTCTGTAATGAAAACAGCCTCAATTTCCTCAACCTTTCCTCATAAGATCTTCCCTCCATACCAGGCAACATCCAAGCAAATCTCCTCTGAACCCTTTCCAAAGCTTCCACATCCTTCCTATAATGTGGTGACCATGCCAGAATTTTGTCCAGCTTCACCATGACCTCATAATTCCGAAACTTGATCCTTCTACGAATAAAGCTGAAAATGTGTTGCTGGTTAAAGCACAGCAGGTTAGGCAGCATCCAAGGAATAGGAAATTCGACGTTTCGGGCATAAGCCCTTCATCAGGAACGCCCGAAACGTCGAATTTCCTATTCCTTGGATGCTGCCTAACCTGCTGTGCTTTAACCAGCAACACATTTTCAGCTGTGATCTCCAGCATCTGCAGACCTCATTTTTTACCCTCTACGAATAAAAGCTAACACACTGTATGCCTTCTTAACAGCCCTATCAACCTGGATGGTAACTTTAAGGGAAGTATGCATATGGACACAGAGGTCTCTCTGCTCATCTATACTACCAAGAATCTTAGCATTCGCCCAGTACTCTGCCATCCAGTTACCCCTTCCAAAGTGAATCACCTCACACTTTTCTGCATTAGGCTCCTTTTGCCACCTCCCAGCCCAGCTCTGCAGCTTATCTATACCCCTCTGTTACCTACAACATCCTTCAACACTATCCACTGTATCTACCTTAGTGTCATATGCAAATTTACTAACCCATCCTTCTACACCCTCATCCAGGTCATTTATAAAAATGAAAAACAACAGTAGACCCAAAACAGATCCTTGCAGTGCACAATAGTAACTGAACTCCAGGATGAATATTTCCCATCAACCAACTTCTTTCAGCTAGCCACTTTCTGATCCAAACTGCTAAACTGCCCTCAATCCCATGCCTCCATATTTTGTGCAATAGCCTACTATAGGGTACCTTATCAACGTCTTAGTGAAATCCATACACATCACAATAACCGCTTTACCCAATTCAACTGTTTGGTCACCTTCTCAAAGAACTCAATAAGGTTTGTGAGGCACGATCTACCCTTCATGAAACCATGTTGACTATCCCTAATCAACTTATGCCTATCGAGACAATTATAAATCCTACCTCTTATAACCTTTTGCAACACTTCATCCACAACTGAAGTAAGGCTCACAGGTCTATAATTACCAAGGTGGTCTCTACTCCCCTTCTTGAACAGTCTTCTGGTAGTATTTCTGTAGACAATGACGACATAAAGGTCAAAGCCAAAGGCAGGGCAATCTCCTCCCTGGCTTCCCAGAGAATCCTAGGATAAATTCCATCTGGCCCAGGGGACTTATTTATTTGCCCACTTTCCAGAACTTCTAACACCTCCTCCTTATGAACCTCAATCCCATCTACTCTAGTAGCCTGTTTCTTAGTATTCCCCTCGACAACATTGTCTTTTTCTAGTGTGAATACTGATGAAAAATATTTTTTCAGTGCTTCCCCTATCTCCTCTGACTCCACACACAACTTCCCATTACTGTCGTTGATTGGCTTTAATCTTATTCTAGTCATTCTTTTACCCCTTATATACTTATAGAACTAGCTTTAGTGTTTTCTGTGATCATATCCGCTAACAACCTTTCAATGTCCCCATCTCACTCGTCTTAGCTCTCTTTAGGGTCTTTCCTGGCTACTTTGTAACTCTCATCTGCCCTAACTGAGCCTTTACATCTCATCCTAACATAAGCTTCCTTCTTCCTCCTAGCAAGAGATTCAACTTCCTTAGTAAACCACAGCTCCTGCGCTCAAAAACTTCCTACCTGTCTGACAGGTACATACTTATCAACCACACACAGCAGTTTGAATAAATTCCACATTTCTATTGCGGACATATAATATGTCGCAGGACACCGGAAATAAAGTTAATAATTTTGGATGCATTTTGCTTGGAAGTGAGGTGAAGGAAGATTCGACTGAGACACTAAAGGCAGAACTGGATAATTATTTGGACAGAAATGAAGTGCAAGCAAATCAGGAAAAAATAGACAATTGACACTAGGTCATTTGTAAAGCTAATGCAAGTACAATCGACCAAATGGCTTCCTTGTTTAACTAACAAGATGAGATGGGACTTCACCTTGCTAGAAATATAACTGTAGATTAAGAAATTGATGCGTATGATATTTCAATAAGTCTTTGGGTCCAGTTCTTTTAGCAACACAGAATTATCATCACTGGTGAGGGACGCTTATTGTAGATTTGAAGTTAAGGATTATGTTGTTAAACTTGCAGTATATTGGAGTCAGAAAATGATTTCACAAAAATTAATCTTCTGGAATTATATTTTACTGTTCATCTTTACAGTGGGTCAAATGAATCTAGGATATTTTATGGTGCTGCAAATTAGGCATTAACTTGAAGGAAATGGCTAGAAAGCTATTCCTGTGATTCTGTTTCTGATGCATACCTGCTCTGTTCACCAAAGCATTAACATTTATACCTTTAGCTCCTAGGCATTGGAACTCTTTATTTAAACCAATTACTCCAATTTCTTTTATCCAGCTTCAGTTTATCTCCTCTCTACAGAATTTTCTTAAAATAGGCCTTTGATAAGATTTTGGTCACCAATCTCAATATTTCCATTTAAGGCTTAGTATCTACTTTTATCCATTATGCTTTTACAAAACACCATAGAATGTTTTTCTACGTATTCGGCACATTGAAGCAGGAGTAGGTTATGCTATCTGTTGAGCCTTCTCTCCTATTCAACTAGATCATGGCTGATTTTCTACCTGAATATAATTTTCCAGAACTATCTCTATATCCCTTGTTATCTTTAAATCTAGAAATCCAATGTTCTCTATCCTGAATTTACTTGATGACTGAGTCACCAGAGCAACTGAGATACAAAACTCCAAAGACTCACCATCATCTGTGTGAAGAAATTCAGCCACATCTCAGACCAAATACTATTATTTAATTTGATAATGTGTCCCTTGCTTCTGGGACCTGACAGCCAGGAGAAACATCCTTCCTGCTTAAACATGTTCAGCCCCTTACAAATTTGCTAAGAATACTATTTGGGTAAACAAATATTAGCACATAAACACAAGTTATTGGTGATGGATTTCTGTAAGTCTGAATCATGTTAAAGGAAGTAGTATGATAAAGATCTACAATACATGATCAGTTAAGAATTTGGGTTTTTAAGGAGGTCTACCTTTTCCTGAATGTGTTGTCTCCTCAATAAAGTTTCATGTTTGGTGCATCTTTGAATAATGAAGAACCCTTTAATACCATTTTACTGTCTGGTGTTCAGGCATATTTAGCCACCCAATTGCAAACTATTGTTTCGTTCTTGCATGGTCATGAATTTTGAGCTTAGTTCTGGATTCCCAAAAATTTGCTCCTACCAATTTTGTATTATTATATTTAGGAAAAAAATTACCATTGCAGTTTGAAATCTATAAAATTTTGTAAATTTTCAGATTGAAAACTACACTACTGATACGTTGAAACAACTGAATTGCCTTTTTTCAAATTATTTAAAGCAATTTTTTATCTTCAAAAGTCAGAAAAACTAAATAAAACATTGCCACTCAATATTGCTCGTTTTTGTGAATTTAAATTTTCATAGTTACACAATTTATAGTCATTAACTTTATATACAAATCAATCCAAAAATAGGATCCTATATAAACACACCGCTGCTTGCGAATGGGATGCACTGACTTTGCATGCCTTTTCCTTCACAGTTGTTGATGGATTACTGACAGTTACCTATTCTGATATGGAAACAAACAAGCAATAAATATAATTCAAAATACCTGATTGCCGAAGAGATTAAAACCATTGATTGCTTCCAACGCAGCTTTGGCCATACCAACTGAACTATTAAAGAAAAGGGCATATTTGAAATCTCAGTACATGCAATTAATACAATAAGCATCTCAGAAGCATACATTTCTGTGTGTATTTTTGATGGGAGATTTTTTTGCAAATTAACCAAATTTTAAATTACTAAACATCATGCTCTTACAACAAACGTTCAATTTGAATTTTGAAGTATTTTATTACCAATAATAAAATGTTCCTAGCCTGCCCTCCTGCACTCTCCATTGGCCCAGGTTTGATCCCCTGGCTTGATGGTAATGGTTAAGATGAGGTCAAATTACTATTAAACTCAGTTTAACTGTACATTGTGCATACATTTTAACTTAGGCCAAGATTTTTCCATTTTGAAGTTTAAAAATGGCAATGAGCATCTTAGGAATGTGTGGGGTGGGTTATCTTTACAATTACAAGTCTCTCACCTAATTAACTGTGCAACCAAGGTGTTGCGTCAGTAATTTAGCAAATCATATGTGGTGAATCAGAAAGAAGTTCTCTTCCTTGGCAGGACCTTTGGGACTCAAAAGCTTCTGGCGCTACATTTAAAGACTGCCACTTCACTTGCTGAAAGCTAGGAATGCTCCAGGAAAATTCAAAGACCTTGTGGTGGTTTCCCTAATGATTAGGAAATGTCACAAAGAAAAGGAAACTGGCACTCACGTTTAGTGATCTTACCTTGCAAATGCAGGTTGGAGTCACGGTGAGAAATTGCATTCTTTTACCAGGGAATGGCACCAGAAGGCCATCCCCTCAAACCCATTTGGCTTGGGCAGAGGTCAGTGGAGCATAGGTCAGTGACAGTGACTCTCACCATCTATTCCACTTGTTCCTCATCCATCTTCAACTACAGCATAAAAACCAGCATTTTCCAACCCCCTTCAGTTCTGAAGAAGAGTCATTTTGGATTTGAAACATTAACTTTTCTTTCTCCACAGATTAAGCTAGATTATTCTCATTATTACATAAATTATTCTCCAGCACTTTCGGTCTTTATTTAGCTTTGTGTTACGTGGACCAAAAGGTATACAAAAGCAACTGAGAGGTGACAGCTATCAAGATCTCACCCCATTTGAGGAGGACTTGCAGCTGGCTAGGGATGACTAAGTCTGCTCCTGTGACAATGGGGAGACAGGAATGGTCAGGAACCCAATAAGTAATATTATTATCTGATCTTTTATGCACACAGGAAATCTCATTACACTGCATAAACAATTCTGCAACTTCACCAATTAATTCTTATTGCACCAGCAGCACCTAGCACAGATTCAGCACAAAAAGCTGCAAGCTGAACTCTTCATCATCACATTTATCTTTGAGAAGGATGTCTTTTGAACCTCAGAAACTCACTGGCAAGACACAGAGACAACCACCTTGGTGGATACTCAAGCTAGATTAAACACAATGACACAATCTATTGAGCACATCATTGACATGAGGAAGAAATGCCTGAGACCTCTTACATTCAGAGGACTGCTAGACACCAGGTGCCTGTTCAACATCATGAAGAAGACATGTCCCTATGTTTGGGCTTACGTGACATGATCAACCTGCAGAAAGATGCAAGGGAACATTAATCGACTGTGCCAGAGGCTTCTGGTTGACTGGAAGGAAACATGGAAGAGTCTTCCATGTTCTTACTATTGTGGGAGCTCCAGAAGAGTGTGCTTGGCTACCAGCACAGAAAGGGTGATAGTTCTAGCTGGCATCCACAGGGAGAAGAAATCAATAGGAACTGCAGGAGCTTTTCCTCAGGATATTTAGAGTTCTCCAGTCCTTCTATCTCCCCTTTGGCATGACCCCTTTGCCACCGGTAGCAACAGTGAGGACGGTAAGTATGCACCTATCTGAGAGGCTCTTGGCAGCACAGCACCTCTATGCTTAGACACCCAGTGTATATTTGCCAAAGTTTTCAAAGTCACCAGTATCTACCACCTTCGCGGTGGAAGTTAGGCCAACACCTCAATACAATGGGAGGGAAAAGAAAAAAAGCCTTCTGAGGGTAAATAGTGGCACAGATGTTTAATCATTGCATTGAATGAGCAGTTTTGTAAATGTATATTCACATGCACAGTTCTAATGTCTATTATAAATGCATAGTACCAATAGGAGATGAGAAGGTTTTAAGAAGCGAAAGAAGTGAAGCATCTTAAACTAGTGAAAAGCTGTATTTCAACTGCTACACCTTGGGTACCTCTTTCATAATCAGCAAAATCTGTCATGTGTCTACAGGCTTAAGGAGAGAAGGATGTCACATGTCTGGATAGAAATTTTACGATTTGAGATGGGCAATATGAAAATCATATGTCAATTCATCATTACAGTGGAGCTGAATGGAGGGAACATCCACATTTCAATCTGTAGTGTTGGAAGTGCGATCAGGGAGGACACTCAGGCATGATACCCAGATGTTAAAGGATCATTGCATTCTGCAGTAGCACAGGAATAGTAAGGATGTGGGATAACTCTGTAGTATTCACCAATGCTTGGATCTTTTATTGTGACTTTTATGTCACTACAACAAGTACTATTTTAAAGCACTTAACCAGGTCAACATGTTCACAGAAGTACTCAAAGAATCACAACTGCTTTATTGGTAACATTGATACATGGCAAGATTTGTGCGTGCCCTTTACCTTTCACAGAAGTAAGGAAATCACAGTAATATTTGAAAGAAAAAGTCAAATATTTTAGAATCATGGAATCCCTATAGCACAGAAAGAGGTAATTCAGCCCATCGAGTCTGCATCGACTTTCTGAACAGTATCCCACTCAAACCTAGCTCACCCAAACTATCCCTGCATTTACCACGGCTCAACCATCCATCCTGCATTTCCCTAGATACTTTGGACAATTTAGAGTCGTCAATCCACATAATCTACTCATTTTTGAATTGTGGAAGGAAATGCACGCTGGCATGGGGAGAACATACAAACACAGACAGTCACCCAAGACTGGAATCAAACCTGGATCCCTGGCGCTGTGAATGCTGACTCTAGTTTGTGATTATGCATTCTTTTTCTGTATTCCATCACCAGAACAAGTAGGTTCTCTGTACGTACTCACTGAATTCCTTGGTCATTTAAAATAACACAACTAAATAAACTCAACACTTTAAATTCCAGTAAACACTAATGTAAAATAATACAATTTTGTTTTGTTCATTCACAGAATGAGGACTTCGCTTGCTAGCCAGCATTTGACGCTTCCTTTCAAATGTTATATGATTTTCTTACTTCTGCGAAACGTAAAGGGCATGCACAAATCTTGCCATGTACCAATGTTGGCAAGAAAATAGTTGTGATTCTTTGAGTATTTCTGTGAACATGCTGTACTGGCTGAGTGCTCCAAAATAGTCCTTGTTTTAGTGACATATAAGTCACAATTGCCCAAAGGGCAGTTAAGCCTCAACCACTGAGAGACTGGAATCACATGTAGGCCAGATCAGGTGAGGATGGCTGTTTTCCTCCCTAAAGGACATTAGTGAACCAAATGGATTTTCTAACAAATGATAATAGATTCATTATTAGACTGTTAAAGGTCATCGTTAGACTCTTAATTCCGGACTTTTAATGAATTCAAATACCATCATCTGCCATGGCAAAACTCGAACCTGGGTCCCCAGAATTTTACCTAGATATCTGGAATAATGGTCCAATGATAATACTTCTTAGATGTTGCCTCCCAAATTTAACTCTTTCAGCCCATCTAGAATTTTGGGGAAACTATGTTATACCCCTTTCATGGCTGATCTACCTTTCCCAAGGCTTGGTGTGAAAACTGAAATCAGCAGGCCAGACCAAAGACTTGTGCATCTAAAGTATTGTTTGCCCAATTTTGCATTTTAACCTCCACAGTAATAACTCAGTGGAGTGTTGGTGATCTGAATACTTTTGTACAAATTTAGTAACTTTGTAGTTTGTGCTACCAGTTTTAAGCTCCTCGTCTCTCACCTTGAAGAAATATACTGATTTGCTTGTCGCAAACTCAAAGTGGATCACATCACATTAACCCACAATAAACTTCACAAGCCATAATCTGCCTATGCTCCTTAATAACTTCTAATCTAGTGTATACAATCCTCAAACTGTAAATCCTTACAATGTTATCTATTAACCTAGACACTTAACTCTGTTCCTTCATTCCTGTCATTAATATTAATAAGAGATTGCAAATTCATATCTATGGAGAATAGCACTTGCCACATTTGTCCAAATGCTTAAATGTAAAATAAAGCATATCATAGTTGAAAAAGAGATTGAAGAAAACGAAATTTGTGGAAACTGATGTCATTTTAAATCTTCTTTTACTTAAAATAATTTATTACCGTGGTACTGTCATTATGGATAGTCGTGACATTCTGGTAGGATTTTTAATGTGCTGTTAGAAATTTTACAGCATCATTGTACAAACTGATGTCTTTTAAATATCAAATGCTCAACAAAACTTGTTAAAGCTTTTGGCATTCTGAACCTAATTGCACACAGTTATGAAAATTACTCTACACCTCCCTAAATGTTAGCACAGGGATAGAAATGGAAAGTAATGCTGCAAAAACGTTCAACATAAATGGCTACTTCAGATTGGAAATTACATTTTTTCATTATCTTAAAATAGGAAAAAGCATGCAAGAGAAATAAAATTTTGTTAAGTTTAGAAAAAAAGTGCATCATCCTTGTTGCATTTAATATTTTAGTAGCACATAATGACAAAACCAGCTATTTCCATTTCCCATTATATTTATACATGTAATAAACATACTAACTGCAGATATAAAAATATTCATTAAGATGTGAAACAATATACCTTGAATGCAGTTCAGTGCTGCCATTGTTATATTTGCTTCCTCTCTCCCACATACCAAAATCTGGCCTGCGATAGCTCCTTTCCACACAGAATACAAGATTTTGAATGAAAGTTACCTATTGAACAACATAAAGTTATGACACAGGCAGAAGACACTCAGCAATTAGTTTACATCATAATATGCTAAGGTTTCTGTTTCCTTCCTGAATATTGAAGCCTCTGTCATACTCAACCTAGGCATGTTTGTAATAAAGTGGCTGGAATCAAATAACGGTTGGAAAACCCATACTGCTGGAAACATGTCCATTTGGACTCTCTCCATTTATCAGAGACCTATTCAACCATAGTAATAAGACATACCTCAAACAGATAAATTTTTCTGGCATTCTAGTATTTACATGGCAAGGTAACCGAAATGCATGTAGATTGTGGAACAAACATTACAATACAGATAAGATATGCCTACTTTAGTCTTTTTTAAAATCATTTTCCTTCATTTCCTGTTTGCTGCTGGCACTTAGTTCCTACAAGCCTTGCATAAATTGTTGTAAGTCATTCGGTTTTGCATCCACTTCTTATCCTGGCACAATTGGCTTGAAACTGGAATCCCTTTCTTGACATGAGTAGAAGGAGGACAACTTACAAAATCAGGTCTGGCTGCAGTTCAGGTGCTCTGTCGATTCAATCATTTTATGTTCACACCTGTGCACCCACATTCTCACACCGAGAGATAAACATACTGCAGTTGACAGATAATTAGTACAGACGGAGGCTACCATTGCAAAGGAAATGAGCACAGCAGATTTATAGATTCATAGAGTCATACAGCATGAAAACAGACCCTTCAGTCCAACCAGTCGATGCTGACCATAATCTCAAACTAAATTAGTCACATCTGCCTATGCTTGGCCCATATCCCTCCAAACATTTCTTCTTCATGTACTCAGCTAAATGTTTTTTAAACATTGTAACTGTACCCATATCTGTCACTTGCTCTGCAAGTTCATTCCACATTGTGTAAAAGAAATTGCCCCGTGTCTCTTTTTTAAATCTTTCTCCTCGCACCTTAAAAATATTCCCCTGATACTTGAAATTACCCATCCTAGGGAAAAGCCACCTGCCATGCACCTTATCTATATCACTCATTATTTTATCAACCTCTATGAGGTCACTCCTCAACTTGCTATGCTCCAGTGAAAAATGTCCCAGTCTATCCAGCCTCTCCTTATAACTCAAGCCCTCCATTCCCGGCAACATTCTGGCAAATCTTTTCAGAACTCTCCAGCTTAATAATATCCTTCCTATAATGGGGTGACCAGAACTGAACAGAGTAGTCCGAAAGAGGCCTTATTTTGAATCCTCCAGTGACTATCTCATATTTTTTGTCCCTTCATTTGAACTCTCATTTGGAAACATCTACTTGTGATGGTTTAGTTCTTGTTCACTTTTCAAGAAGGTGTCACATTCCTACAATGTTTTCTATGGTATCTGCCTTAGCAAATATTTGTTCATGGAGTTGCACACTGTATTGTATTGAAGAAAGTGGTGCCACCACATTTTGAAGGGTAATTAGAGACAGTAAATAAATGCTGATCTTGCCACAGACTCTCACATTCTGTGCAGGGACATGAAAACCTGCAGAAGAAATCCAATTTATGGAAGTTAACAGATTTAATGGCTCTATTAAGCAACACAGAAATATATGAACTTTTGTGTTGAATATTTTCTTGGAAACATTGAAATCACAGCATAACATGCTTTCAGTGGCAACACTTGAAGAGAGATATGTCAGGAAAGTCAAGAAGCAGAATATAGTTGACCATGCCCACCAAAACAGAGGAACCATTTCAGCAGGTCTTCGTATACATAATTGTCAGTGCCTAGTCCATCTTTGACTCGGAGTCAGAGTCTGCAATGTTGAGATTGTAATGGTCAGTGTTGAGTTAAAACTTGATTTTAGTTCCCTGAAGGATGCCAGACCAGGCATCATCAAAAAGGTGTCAACTGCTTCATCAGTTGCTTACAGACTAATGTGTATACCTTGAAGACAGATTTCTGCTCGTGGACAAACTTAGTTTTCACCAGCCTCTTCTTGTTCCCCTAAATGTTTGGTCATAAAAACTGCAGATCACAATTTGATATGTTTCTCTACCCCTTTTTCCAAAATTTTGTTCATTGACAGTGACTCTACTTTAAAAAAATCCTCTTTAAATTTCACTTATGCACAATTTTATACCCTGTGTCGAATGTATTCTCTGTATATGTCCAAATTTGAATCTTCACTTTGCTAAAGAGCAATGGCACTGGAGTCTACCAATTGCCATGAGGCATGATGTTGTTAGAATTTGGACTTCAGAATTTAACATAGTGTTGTACATCATTGCTTTCAGGAAAATAGAGGACAAGCACAGCTGAGAAAAAAAAACTCGCCATTAATCATCTCTTTTAGTTTAATCCATATGTGTTGTAAATATTGTGAAACACATAGCATCTGTGTTGTGAACAATGACAGGCAAAGGTGACTACCAATTTAACAGTTTGTATCTATGTAAAGCAGTGACAGTGAGATCTGAAGTAAAGCAACAAGATTATGATCTGAAATAATAATACTAGCAGTGTAATCTACAAATCTACAATAAAGTGGTGAGAACAGACCTCAGCTAAATTGTAATATCAAACAGTAACACGTGAATTAATGCAGAGGAGGAAAGGCAGGACTCATTAACAGAAGTATCAAGGATAAGGAGTAAAGCAGGCAACAAACCTAAAGGAATAAAATAATTAAATTATGTTCAACAAGCAACACATTTTCCATAGAATCCAATTTGATGATATAGATAACTCTGGGACTTGGTGATTATACTGGACATCATGATTGCTTAATTAACAATGCTTGATTGGCACTCTTAAAGCAATAAATTGGTTTAAAGTAGAAAATTATAATTCTTGATTATGTGAAAAATTGAAACTCGCCAAATTTTATTCATTTTACAAAAACAAATGAAACTGAATTATGTACAAAAATTTTTTAAAACTTGAGGTGGACTTTGAGATACGCAACAGAGTCGCTAAGCAGAGGTTAATAGCCAAGTTTGGTACCCACGAGGACGGTCTCAGCCAGGATCTTTGATTCATGTCACACTACAGGTGACCCTATCACACTACTCTCTCTCTCTCTCTCTCTCTCTCTCTCTCACACACACACACTCTCTCTCTCTCTCTCTCTCAAACACACATGGTGCGGCATATACAGCATCACAATTGTGCACACACTCTATCAAGCATGCACAATCTCACATGCTCACACTCTCTTCCTCTCCCTCGCGCGTGTGTGCACACACACACACACACACTTTCCCTCTCCCTTACACACATTTTCCTTCTCTCTCTCTCTGACCCACACACACTCACACACTTTCCCACTCCCTCTCATTCACACATACTAACCCTCTCCTCTCGTATACACATACACACACACACACACACACAAGTTTCCTTCTCCCTCTCACTCTTTCCCTCTCCCACTCGCACACACACTTTCCCTCTTCCCCCTCTCACTTTCACACTTTCCCTCTCTCTCTCTCCCTCACACACTTTCCCTCTCCCTCACATATGCACAAACACTCTCTCTCTCCCTTACACATGCACTTTCCCTCTCCGTCACACATATACACTCACACTTTCCCCCTCCCTCCCTCTTACACACACACATACACACACACTGCAGGGAGAATAGGCTTTTAGACAATTGCAGCATGAAATGGAAAGGCATCCAAGTAAAAAGGGTTGTGGTTGGTTAGGAGAATGTACTGTCAGAGGGATATTTAACATTCTCTTTAGGTGCAATAAGCACATCCCTGCAGTAGAAAAGAACTGTGCGTTTGATGATCATGTTCAGTCTAAGAGCCAATTACGTGGACAAGGAATGAAGTACCGTTGAATAGGTTTGAGGAGCGAGGGTGCAAATTATAAAGCAAAACTTCAAATCAGCCTCCTCACTTTAAGGACTGGCTTTGAGCTAGCCGGTCAGAGTCCATGCACTCTGCACGTGTAAATAACGGGTGACTTGGTGACAGGACACTGGCCTCTGTGCAGTTATTTCACTCCCAAAGTCCAAAGATATGTAGGTTGGGTGGATTGGCCATGCTAAATTGCTTTATAGTGTCCACAAATGTGCAGGGTAGATGGGTTAATCATGGTAAAATGCAGGGTATTGGAAATAGGATGCTGGTGGCTGGGCCTGGATTTGATGCTCTTTGGAGAGTTGGTGTAGGCATGATGAGCCGAATGGCCTCTTTTGAATTGTAGGGATTCTTTGATCCAGAAGTGATCACAAGCACTATTAAGTAGCTACTAGATAGAACAGATGGTATTAGAAGCAGCATCTCAATTATATTATAATTGAAGAATGAATAATTAATAATAAAAGCTGGATTTTCTATATCATTTCTTCTAATGTACATACTCTCTGTATTTTAAAAATGCAGTGAAAAGCAGGCTATGGAGATGCGAGAGTAAACATACATATCCAGAATCTTCTCATAAATACTTACCTTGGATCATTAACCACAGTCACACAAATGAATAAATGCATGCTCCTTCAGTATGTGGTAATTACACTAAAACACACCATTGTCTTAATTTTGAAGGGAAGGTACGTAAATGGCCAGATCAGATCATTTGACAATTACCAACAAATTATATTTTGAAACAATTTTTAATCAAGGGAGATTAACCCCAGAAAAGAAAACAGAAGTAAGCTTCTAATGTCCATTTCCTCACATACATCTATTTCTCTCATGGATTCAATGCTAAAAGAGGTTTTGTGAAATCATCAAAACAAAAAAGGGAGAATGGTATCGCACATTCAAGTGCCAACCACCTCAACCTGAAGTCACTATCCTTCTGTATCTCTGAAACCGACATAACGGTTCTCCTCCCATTCCTCTCTCCTAGGGCACCTCCTTCTTCGAATAGCTACCACTGACACCCAGCCCTATTTAATTGTTTTATTTACACCCATCCCTCAGAATCAACTTCCACACTAACTTTGTGCCTCCAACCTGTCAATACAATCCATTTTTCATATTTATTATGATCTATTTTATCTCTTGTTAAGAGAGCACTTAACTCCAGGGAAAAGCAGAGACAAGCTGAGAGAACAGTGTTTCAAATATCTGGTGATAGAATTAGACATCACATAATGCTTAAAATATTGTGATTCCTCTTCTGGCTTTTCCCACATTCCACAGGGTTGTCAGAATGCTGTTTGATCAGATTCACATCTGAAAATGTGTTGCTGGTTAAAGCACAGCAGGTTAGGCAGCATCCAAGGAACAGGAAATTCGACGTTTCGGGCCAGAGCCTTTCATCAGGAATGAGGAGAATGTGCCAGGCAGGCTAAGATAAAAGGTAGGGAGGAGGGACTTGGGGGAGGGGCGATGGAGATGTGATAGGTGGAAGGAGGTCAAGGTGAAGGTGATAGGTTGGAGTGGGGTGGGGGCGGAGAGGTCAGGAAGAAGATTGCAGATCAGATTCACATCAACTACAGCTTTTGGATTTGGAGATAGATTCACTGTGATGTGCTATTGGCAATAAATGAATTATGACCTGATGATTGGTTTTGAGGATCACTGGTTAAGAAGACTACTCTGGAGGAGTAGTGGAAAATCTGAGATCCTGTCAACATTTCCAAACACACAGACCAGATGTTGCTGACCAGTCCACCTCAATATACGGGGGACACTGATAGTTTCACCATTCTTATTATCACAAAATCTCAGCTTCAATTTGTTTCAAAGTCAGTGAATGTCTGAAAATAAGAAAAACTTAAAACTTAACCGCACTTAGCAGTTTCCTATGATTGATGATAGGAGCCCCATTGTGTTTTAATGAACTTAAATGGCTTTAAGCCAATTTTTTTGATGACTACTTTGCAGCTTGCTGTGAGAAAGCAAATTTATACCATTTGCCCTCAGTGCTGTGTATTCAGTTTACAGACAAAAATGAGTGTGTTATATAATGTGGCATTCTTATCCCTTCACATAAAATGTAACATCAGCCCTACTCCATATCGCTTTTTATTGGATTTCAGACTGTGAACGTGGAAATTGTGAAAATTAGCAGTAGTTGGTCGTACAAATTAATACAGAAAATATATGAAGAAAGAAAATATGTTGAAAATTCCAGATTCTTCAAGATATGGTCATACCCTTGTCTCATTTACATTTCACTGACTCTCCGAAAAGCATATCATTATGTCAGTAGTGGAGAACTAATGGTTTAAGGTGTGAGACATGTAAGGAGACACACAATGAAAGAAGTATCAGAAGGCGCACAAAGGGATATGTGAAGAAAGAGAAAATGCAACCTTTGAGTTGAAATATGACATGCAGTGGTAAAAGTAGAATGGGATGTCTGGGACATGGTAGAATGGGACATATAAGGTGATAAGATAGAGGATAGGAGATGTGAGGGGAGTTGGATTGTGCAAAGGGGGAAGAGGAAGACAGATTAGGATATGCAAGAATAAAAGTACACGGTAACCGTTGCGAGAGAGGTGGATTGGGACCAGTGAGAGGAGTCCTAATGACATTCTCTGAACGGCCTCCAAAGCAAATATACCTCTTCTTAAATAAGGAAACCAAAATTGCCACAACACTTCTGGAGCAATCACACCCATACCCTGTTGTACCAAGACTTCCCTTCTTTATAACCTATCTCTCTTGTAATAAAGGCCATTTGCTTCCCAAATTACTTGATGTAACTGCATGCTGAGGTTTTGTAATTCATATATGAAGGCACATAAATCATTTTGTACTTAATTATTCTTCAATCTATCTCCACCATAATTTTTGTTTTCTTCTTACCCAAGTGGACAACCTCACATTGTTCCCATTTTACATGTTATCTGCCAAATGTCTGCCCACTAACTTAGTCAGTGTGCACTCCTCACAATATACTTTCCTTGACTATCGTCAAATTTGCTGATAATGCAATCCATCTCTTCATCCAAGTCATTAATATAGTTTGCGATGCGGTTGTAGTTCCCTGCACTGATCCTTTTAGCACCCTGTTAGTGACAGTTTGCGAACCTTAAAATAATCATTTTGCCCCAGCTCTCTGCCTTCCATTAGTTAGCCAATTTTACGCTCAAATCTCTCCAATGAGGTTTCTGCTCACACCACAACTGGTGTTGCCTTTATCAAAGGTAACATGGCATTCAATCGGACTGTGAATGTGGTAAATTTTCCTTCCTCACCCTTCTTGATCTATTTGTAACCTTTTGACAGTCAATCACATCATCTTCCTCAAGACCATTCTTTGTTGTCCATCTGTGTAGAAATAACCCTGCCTGTTTTGCTCGCACCTTCTCAATAAAACTAGAGACATGACTGCAAGGGATTCTCCTTGGTCTCATTCTATTTCTGATCGACAGGCTGCCACTTGGTGACATAATCTGAAAACATTTTATTTTCCACAGGTATGCTGAAGACACTCAGCTCTGACTTATCCAAGCTTTCTCAAACCTCTCCAACTCTCTCTCACTGCTTGTCTCAAGTGGTTGAGCAGAAATTTCTTATAACTAACCAGTGGAAAGACAAAACTTTCATCTGATCTCTGCCACAACCTCCATTCTTGGGTGAATTTCGTTGCTCCAGTAACTGCCTTAAGCTGAGTTACACTATTCACAATCTTGGTTTTGTGTTTAACCTTGACATAAGCTTTCAACTACAAATCCACTCCCTTCTGAAAACTACCTACTTCTACCTCAATAACCTTGCAACTCTAATGAGAGCACCAAACCATACACTCACAGAATATTTGTGATCCACTTTAAAAATACAATCGAAACAGCTAGTACATTTAAAATTAATCAACTTGGAAAAATAAAGATTTCATGCTTAACTTGTTTAAAGGAAATCCACTACTATGCCTTGAAACTGGTAGAAAACAATAAGCTTGAAGCTGCAGTTGTTTGGAATACCTTAAATCTCTCATTTCTGCAAACAATTTTAAAGTTTAAATCCATCTTCATACTAATTCGCACATATTTTAACTAACTCATTCTAAAATACAGTAGTGTTTTGATTCATGCTTTCTAAGCCACTGAATACTAATACCATACGGAGGACTGAAAATCACCACAGCAGTTGGCATTATGAATAGGGTCTTTGGATTATCAGTTGGTGGCACAGGATTGAACATGAACTTCAAAGGAAGGCTAATATGTTTATTTTACCAGCCCTAATATGGGAATGTCAACATTAGAAATGACAGCCAATGAGCCAATTTGATGATCCAAGTCCGAGAAGGAGCAAGTGGGTACAGTAATTAAAGACGGCGTGGCACATTGAATGTATTTTGGTTCCTTGGGTAAACAAGAAGGAATTAATTATTATTGTTCTCAGGGTAAAGTGAAGTGAATTTGGTGAATGGCTGTAGGGTAAAACAGGTGACCTTGTTTCCTACAGAGACCCAGCTGGGTAAAATGAGAAATACTGTTTCCTGGTCAGGTGGGGTAAAACAAAAGGGACAATTTCATTGAAAGAGAACTGGTAGGAGAAAACAGGGGAAATCATTTTGGAGAGAGACAACCATCAGATTATAAATGTAACATCATCTATAGTAACAGAACAAGACAAATTACAGTCTGATGCAGGAAAGCAGATCAATCCATGTCAGCTTAAGATGTTGGAATTTAAAGGGAAACTGAATCAGGCAGACAACAATTTGTGCCAACACTGGGTGGTCTGTCCATTCTTTCATTCATCCCTTCTTTTCAGATGATAGCAGTATTGATACAACCGAGTGGCTAGCAAGCCATTTCAGATGTATTTATTCTTCAACCACATTGCTGGAGTTACACATAAGCCAGGCCCAGCAAGGCAGGGAGATTCCCTTTCCTCAAGGACATACACTAACCAGATGGGTTTTCAGAACAATTGACAATGGTTTCATTGTCATCATTAGACTAACCTTTAATTCCAGCTCATTAATGGAATGTATTTTCACATGCTGCCATGGTGGGATATGAATTCATGTCCTATTAGACTGGGCCTCTGAATTACTAATCCAGTGATATTATTATTTTTCCACACTTTCCCCTCGTCAGCAAAAGGAAGTGGAATCATGTAGTTGGAAGGCAGGTATTGCTGCTATAATATGTATGATTACCTACATTGCGATAGTAACATGAGGCAAAAGTGTGACATCATTCCTACATAATATGTACAATCTAAATCCAAGAAATGTATTCATTTTCAGAGGGGCTTGAGCCATCTTATGCTACAGTATGCTTGCCATGCTAATATTTGAAACTGTGATTAGTTAAGATTCAAACGTCTTGAGCAGATTCAGAGTTGTGAGCCAAAGTCTGGGGTACTTGTTGGATGACACTTTTACCTTGTCCCAAAAGAAGCATGAAGTGTGTGGATTGACTGCATCGGACCTATAATAATGAATGTAAATTTTTTCCCAACACAGACCTACAACAATGTAAAGAAATTATTTACAATTTGATGAAAAATCACCTCTGGAGAAGAGCAACTCTTTTTAATCAGCAGTGCAGCCAGTAACCAGGAACCATGGATTTGAACTAATTGATAGAAGGATTAAAGGGGAGTTGAGGAGAAAGGTTTTCATTCAGAGGGTAGTGCAGTTCTTGTGCTCAATGTCTGGACAGGTGGTAGAGACAGAAACTTACATTGCATTAAATAAAATAGCTGCACATGTACTTGAATTTTCAGAATCTACAGGGCTGCAGACCATTAAGAGAATAGTGCGATTAGGCTCAGCAGCTCTTTATATTGTCTGGCACAGGCAAAGTGGACCAAACGGCCTCCTTTTGTAGATTTTCTGTGTTTCCATTCTGAAGGTGACTGCTTTCCCCCTTGACTAAAGTGATTTCTATGTCTTTATTAACTACTCCCATGCTCCATCAGTCATTTCTCATTGTTGTCCTTTCTCCTCTTTTCCAGTCTCCTCTCTACTCTACCTTTCTATTCTTGCTCATTCCTTCAGACATTTTGCTTGTCCTCCACCAGACTCCAATTTTGCCCATCTAATTTTTAACAAGTTGATCAAGTGTTATGAACTTCCCAAAATTTTGGGAAATTAACTTGTTTATTTGCCTAAATGGATTATTTTAACAAACAGTACCTCATCAGTATTGTAGATAATCTGTAGTCCTGAGGAAATCATCTCCACCAAGTACAGTAAGAATAAAGATACAGCATCAATCTGCAGCATAGAACAATAAAATAATCAAAACAAAGCACTGAAAGTTTGTTGTATTAATAAATCAATAAACTATAACTGGCACATTGTGCGGTAATAACATTTTCAGTTCTCGGTCTGCAGGTAGATTTGGCCCAGAGCTATGACCTCCACCATGAGTTTAGCATGACGGCCCTCTAAAATCTCTAATAACAGCATTAAAATTTTTGTCAGAAGAATTAAAATTATGTAAAAGTAGTATGTTACCTGAAGATGTCCATATTCTTCACTTGATAACACTTCATCACCTGTATGCACATTGAATACAGAATGTAGGCAATTTGATGGATCTGAATGCTGTTTGAAATGTTCCACCTATTAAAAATAAATTGATTAAATAACTCAGTAGTTTGACAATTATGAACTGATCAATGACAGGAACAGTTGATTTGCGAAGTGTAAGTTTCGTCCTAAAGTCATATCGGACTCAAAACATTAACTGTTTCTTTATCCACAGATGCTGCTAGACATGTTAAGATGTTTCAGTACTTTCTGCTTTTATACTAAGGAAACCTACCCTGATTAATGAGATGTAATAGGAACAAGTTGTATAGTCCAGGAATATGTATGAGCCAACAGCTTTTCAATGTGCATACTATTAAATTGAATAGAGAAACAAAGTTATGCATATAAGTTTGCAGATGTCACTACAAGACATGGTAAAGCATGCAGATGTGGGCACAAAATGTTTCAGAGACTGAGAGAGTGACCGTGTAGGTGCTTAAATTTGGGACTTAAAAGCAAATTGGAAGGTTTCCTTATTTCTAGGAAATTGGAAATAGTGGAGATGCAATGGAATTGATGTCCAAACATTAACAAGAAACACAAAAATCCAGGAGTCTAGTACAGGTAGAATCATAATCAAAAAGGTTAGTGAATGAAAAAAATGAAGAACAATTGCAGATGATGGAAATTTGAATCAAAAGCAGATATTGCTGGAAAAACTCTGCAGGTCGGGTATCTAGGTTTTGAGTCAAGTGACCCTTCCTCATCTTAGAAGTGGAAATATGGAAGGGAGGAGGTTATGCTTCAGTTTTACAGAACTTTAGTCAGTGTTGGAGTCAGAAATGTATGTTGTTGATGTAAACACTCTGGAAAAGTGGGTAGATTTTATTTACCTTGTATGATTTGAAGTTGTCTTTTATAACTCCTATTCTTTAAAGATGAAAGAAAGCAGGCTAATGCTGTCAGTAGGAGTTCTGAAAAAGCCTTTTGCCGGAATGCTTCAATTGATAGGCCATCTGACGTAGTTAAAGTAAAGTACCATCTCAGTGGTTAGCACTGCTGTCTCAGAGCGCCAGGGACACAGGTTCAATTCCTGCCTTGGGCAACTGTGTGTGGAGTTTGCACATTCTCACCGTATCTACGTAGGTTTCCTCCGGGTGCTCAATTTTCCTCCCTCTGTCCAAAGATGTGCAGATTAGGTGAATTGGCCATGCTAAATTGCCCGTCATGTTAGGTGCATTAGTCAAGGGTAAATGTAGGGGAATGGGTCTAGGTGGGTTGCTCTTCGGAGGGTCGGTGTGGACTTGTTGGGCCGAAGGGACTGTTTCCACATTGTAGGGAATCTAATCTAATTTAAACCAAATTCCTTCTTCATATCTCCCAAATGCTAATATCATGCCATTATGAACATGTGGTTGAGTTTCAAAATCTACAATGATCTCAGCAGGGTATTTTGTGTTTAGTTTGATTAACAGTTTATAGAATTTAGAACATTGAACATTACAGCTCAGTACAGGCCCTTCCCCCCTCTGAAGCCCATCTAACCTACACTATTTCAATCTTGTCCTTATGCCTATCCAATGACTCTTTAAATGCCCTTAAAGTTAATGAGTCAACTACTGTTGCAGGCAGTGCGTTCCATGCCGCTACTAGTCACTGAATAAAGAAATTACCTCTGACATCTGTCCTATATCTACCACTTCTCAATTTAAGGCTATGTCCCCTTGTGCTAGCCATTGCCATCCAAGGAAAAAGGCTCTCACTATCCACGCTATCTAACCCTCTGATTATCTTATATGTGTCAATTAAGAGATCTCTCAACCTTCTTCCCTCTAACAAAAACAGCCTCAAGTCCCTCATCCTTCCCTCGTAAGTCCGTCCCTCCATACCAGGCAACATCCTAGGAGACCTCCACTGAACCCTTTCCAGTTTAAACAACTATACAAGGATTTTTAAAAAGGTGGATCTGAATAGAAGTTTGTTTTTTTTCTAGGAAATTAACTACTTTTGGAGATTGAAAATATTTGAATGAGTTTCATAAATGGAACTTTCTTCACTATGATGTGTGTATGAAAGAGTGCTGTATCAGTTGTTAGGAGATTGATTTTTAAAAATAACCATCTCTATATGGTTCCAAAGGTCTGGTCATGGTGGGTGCTGGGTTAGAGTCTACGGAGGTGGAATTCCAGGATTTTTGAGGAACATCGGAGATGGGTTTAATGGATGGGTCATGGGTGGGAATGGTATGCGAAGTACAGGGATGGATGGAAGCACTTCTTGTCCTGGAGGAATTATGGGGTTTCACAAGGCAGAGGCATAGCATGGGAGTGTCAGGATGTGAGGAAGGAGGGCTGGAGGGCCAAACTGCTTCTGAAGCAAAAGCCCCAAAAACCAAGGTGTCCCTTGGAAACTGCATGTTTTTGTGGCTGCCTAGAATCTGTTCACAGGATCAGTAGACCTGTTTCAATTCCATTCTGCACCTTTCAAACAAAATTTAGATCGAGCAAGACCCTTAAATTAAGGCAGCTCTTTTGAATTAGGAAATTTCCAACTCAAACTATCTGCCTTGGTAGCAAAACTCGGATCTGTATCCTGACATCAGGGCAAAGCCAGTTACAAGTGAAATTGTGTAGGATGGTAAAAATCTTTTACTCAATCTCCAAAAGGCTGTGAAAGTTGGGTCAACTGAAATTTTCAAAACTGAGAATGACAACATTTTGCTGCACAAAGGTATCAAGGGATATAGATTAAAGACTGGAAAATTGTAGAGATATAGATTAAACATGAATTCATTGATTGATTTGAACAGCTGAGGTACCTGGTTGTTTTATTATGCTCTTATGGATGAATATTTGTATCAACATATTCATGTTACATAATATCTTAGAGTGCAGTTGAGCACTTTTTGGAAAGTACAACCTACAATTCCAAGAAAATTAGATTTAATAATGCATAAGAATGAAGGAGCAAAGAAGGAAATTCAGTCTAATTATCCACCCCATTAATTAGAATCCTGTCAAAAATGATACTTTCTCCTGGTACTTTTACAAATTCAGCATTCATGAAGTGTACTGGTTTCACCATGCTCAACTATTTCAATTTAAAACAATGCTGTTGGATATCACTACCGATACCAGTTCAACTCATGACCACATGCTGGAGCAAACATTGTTAACAAATCAGTACGGGTAGTTGGGGTACGGGTATAATCTCTGGAAACCTTGATAATGACACCTCAAGACTGAGATGACAGATCTCTTGTGAACACAACCATATCACTCCAAACCTAAACTCTGGACTTAGTCACTTGCTGCAAGATGTTATTTGACCTACCTATACTTTATAACTGCTGACTGTTTATTACTGAAACTTCAGGGTATTCACTGCCAATTCAACTGCCTCAGTGTTTTGAAGTTTCCTTAATTTGAATCACTTCTGGTTTCTTAGATCACTCTCACAGAAGAATCCCAATAGTCCAGCCCTTTAGAGCTTCCATTCCTGCATTGAGATCCAGCTCTTTGGCAATGCACTTGGAAAATGAGCATTTAATACAGTTGGCTGCAACAAATCTTTCACCTTTGAAAGTAATTGAGCATCACAGCAGATCCTGCATTAAATTGAAAATATCAAGTAAATTTGTTTCACAAAAGGAGAACATGCAAAATCATTCACCTTGATAAGTATTCTGTTGGCAAGCTTCCATCTAGCTCTTTTAGTGAGCAAAATAATAAGGTTAAAACATTAGGAATCAAATCTTTTGCAAATAACTTTGAAACATATTGTGCAGTTTTTGTTCCAGAACATTGAAATGGCACACTGGTTGGCTGAATTTATAATAATGCCATTAAACCATTTCTCATGAGATTTTACAATTGTTTTTGATTTAAATCCTTTTGCAAAATCCTACAAAACTGCTATCAGGTTTAATGGATTTTGAAAATTTGGTGTCTTTAAACTTGACAAAGAATTGTTTCTTAAATACAGAATGAAATGAACAAACAACCTCATGCACATTCCAATTATCTTTCTTAAGGTTTTGACAGACAAAGAGGCAATCCCATAAAGCTTGGTAGAAGCATTAGAGCTGCTGTTTTTTCTTTTAAGTCTGCTTATTTTCTTTGACTGTTTTTAAAGAAACAGCAATCATACCCAAATGTATAAAATATCTATCTTTTGCAATGTCAAAAAAACCCCCTAAATGTTCATATTCTTCTAATATCAATTCCCTTAAATAACATCCAAACTATTCCAACCTTTTAACCATTATTCTGGTCCAACTGCACCTGCCAAATCATCTCTGCTATTCTTATCTAATCTATTCACCAAGCTCCCCCACTACTGCTTCAGACTTTATGATTCTTATGACCATTATGACCCTAAATCCAACAGATGGTACTCAATTGTTCAGTGTTGAGTGCCTGTGATGAAGACAAGCTTGGAAATACAGGTAAGTACAATCAAAAGCACTGTTGTGTCACTGTGAAACAGGTGGTTGGTTGAGGAAGCAAAAAAGGAGTTGATAAACGATAGCAACCAACTATTAGTGGAATAAGCAGCCTTCTCAGATATTATTGTGGTTTGTGTTTCATTTCTGGTGCTTTGGTTAAAGACAAAAAAAGGGAGTAAGAACAGCCAGAAAGTCTGGGCCATTTGGGGTCTTTTGTGTTGAGTATGCCCTCAGGTTCTTCATTGTTGACAAAACTAAAGAACTGATCATTGACTTCAGAAAGAAAGGAGGAGAACATATCTCCATCTTTAACAATGGAGCTGAGGTTGAAAGGGTGGAGAATGTCACATTCTTCAGAGTGACGAAAGCCAACAACTTGTCCTGGACTTCCCACATAGATGTGATGGTCAAAAAGGCACAACACCACCTCTTCTTCCTCAGGTGGAAATTTGGTATGTCCATAAGGTCCCTCACCAGCTCTTATAACTGCACCACTGAAAGCATACTATTCAGCATAAAGGCCTGATATAGCAACTGCTCTGCCCAGGACCATAGAAAACTACAGAAGGTTGTGTGCATAGCCCAGACCATTACAGAAACCAACCTTCCACCCATAGAATCCATCTACACGGCCTGTTGCTGCGGAGAGGCTGCCAACATCAAAGACCCATCATACCTTGGCAATGCTCTACTACAACTTCTTCTGTCAAGCAGAAGATACAGAAGCTTGAACACACTGACCAGCAGGTTCAAGAACAACTTCTTCCCTGCTGTTAGTAGACTGATGAATGGACACTCTAACTTCAAATAATGCTGATCTTGCTAATTTTGATCTTGCCTAGTGCACACCCTGGGCAATGTAACTTCTAGGTCTCTGTCTAATTTTTTTTCATCTTATGATCCATACATCCTTGCTTACTATGATCTGTCTGTACTGCTCCTAAGCAAAGCTTTTCACTGTACATAGTGAAATAAATCAATCTCTGAACTATTTCCTCTGCCACATACACTTCCCAAATATCCTCACCAGACTCACTCACCCAAACCAACTTCCCCCACTCGCTCAATCAATTATCAGCTCCTATTCCCAAAGCATACTCTCAACTTACTCTACCTTAACCTCACTAATCCATCACCTGCCAAACTCTTTGGAGATCTGGGTTCTATTGCTCTCCTGTGTCACATGCTGAACCCTGTGAGTCAGACTCCAATGATCCATTGCTCACACCTAGGTCATCTGCTGGAACTTAAATTTTTTCCAACTCCTTTCCTTCCATAATGGGCCTACCCAATCTCTGAGCCCAACCGACCGGCCAGCAGCAGAGTACACCCGCTGTTTGGGAACGAGGGCAGTGAGGTCTGGACTGGTATAGAGCTGGAATGTTTTTTGCACAGACTTTTTTCAGCTTGTGGCTCTCTATGCCTGGCTATGTCCAAGATGACTGGACCAGAGAAAAGAATAAATTATGTTGTTTCAAACCACTTAGTGAGATATTGGAGCCAGTGGCGGTGAAGATTTGGAGTAATTGGCAATGGGAGTGGGAGCAAAGAATTAGTGATGGACATGGATTTTGAGGGATGCAACTACTAATAGGACTGTGGAATTTGGAAGCAATGAAGGAAAATCTGGGCTGTGGAAATATTGAGGATGGGATCATAGCATCTGGAAGTAAACTGAAATGAGTGCAATATATGGAGGATAGACTCCCACAGTCGGTTCTGCTGTAATGCACTTTTTATCAATGCGAATTGGCTAAAGCGATGGAAGAATTTAGACCATTATTTGTAAAAGGCAAAATTTCCTTACTCGCACTGGCTATAAGGTGATTCCAGTCCTATTGGTTTAAGTGGTGTTGTTATAATAATGCAGTATTGCATGGGAATTGAACTCTTGCAGTATATCAGAATAGAGTGTATTCTGTTTTTAGAGATAAGACTCCAACCCAACCTGCCCATGGCACAAGTGTTTATACCTACAAACTATGTAAAAGTCTTAAAGCAACTTAATTAATCAAATCCTGTCACTAAAATTTGCCGAGTGCTTCTTGAGCTGGTTATAATCAGGATTTTTCGATTAGAACTCTTCTAGTCAATGCCATTACAAGTTTCTTAAAATCATTAACTATGGTTTCACAGCATTATTCTATATAAAAACATGGCTAATACATTAACAAACAAGACCAAAGCAGGAAGGGGAGGATAATGAAGGTTTCAATGGAACTCTGATTGAGTCAGAAACTACAAATGTTTAAGGTGAGTGGAAATGCTAAGGAGAAGACAGCTGGGGAACAGCTTATGGAGGCCAACAAGGCTACCAGATTGGTTTCATAAACGGATGGAGGAATTTATACTATGCTTCCAACTCATTCACTTGATCTCTGGTGGCGCCCAGCTCTTAACCCAGTTCCTCCTCCTACCCATCAGCTTCAATATCACTTCCTGTCAACTTTGGGCAAGAGTCAAATATTAAAATGAGATGTCAAAGTATAAAACCATTACTGAAAGTTCTCATGGGTGGACAAAAAAAAGCCTCAACACAGTTAAATCCAACTGTGCTGACTTGAAATTTGTAATTTTCTAACTTCTATGGTGAAGTGAAGACAACAAGTTCCTGTTGTCTTACTTTTGGAACCTCTTTCCTTAGATTTTCTATTTCTCTGTTGTTTTTTCAAGTTTCCTCTATTCTCACTTGCATGTTTTCCTGTCTCATTTAATCTGTTCATTTAGATGGAAGAATGTGAACAGTTCTGGATGGCAGAGGAACAGTTGACAAATGCTGCAGGTCACATTTTCTGGAGGTGGATGCGACACACTGGCTCAGTGAAGGATTGAAAAGCAGTGCCAGAGTACAGATCTCTGCAACAAAGATAGGGTGCTGATATACAACTGCAGGCATCTAAGATACGACTTCCCTTTGCCAGGGATGGATACGGTCACTTATTCGCATCAGGCTCATTTCCCTATTCTGTAGCAATGACTAGGCATCCACAGCACTTCAATGATTGGGAACACCTTATTTCATTTTGCTCGGCAAAATCATTTTGGGTCAAGTTGAATAATATTGGTGCTTCAGACAAAGCAATCTGGTTCAAACATTGTGGAAATGACAGCTTATTTTTTATGATTTGCCATAAAACTTGGTGAAAAAAGCTGATAAAAACTTGGCTAAAATTGCAATTTAAAAGGCCAAATAAGAACATTCACAAACATTAATCTTTCAAGTTCATTAATTACTTAATTTTATCAAATTGATTCCAACCAGTGGTTAGTAGAAGCTACAAAAGCTTTTTTCTAAAAAAAAACTAAAAATGAGACATCATTGTTTATTCCTATAAACTCCTTGTATTTGTATGTTCATGGTTATAAGTGAAGTTGAAATTCTAAACGAAAGGTCATATTGTGCACCCATGCATTAGCACTTTACCTTATCAGCTTGACGCATGTAGCAGTAGAGAATTCCTCGCATGCATTTAACAGCACAATATTCCAGCTCATGAGTCCTTCCCTTATCATCATCAATTCGTCTATAAAGGGGAGGTATGACATGACAAAATTTTAATTTATGAAATAAAAATCAAAAACGTATACTAACAGCCCAATACCATTACAATTAAGTTAAACTGGAAATTATCATGAGTAAATATCGATTTGAATAAATGATGCAAAATAATTGAGCAATTTAATATAAAGCAAATCTGCTCTCTGTATTCAAATCAATTATTCAGTTCAAATGGATTTAAGAAAAAAAAAATCAGTATTGTTGTATCCCCACAGGCATAACAGACTAGAATCACCATGAAAAACATTGTAAAGTGACTATGAAATACAGAGCTAGGGATTGGCCTGTGGCTATTGTTTATTGATTAAATAAATAGATCAGTAATCTAAGGAATACTTCAATCCATTATAAAATATTTAGCCTTCCTGGTTAAAAGTGTGCCACAGGTAATGCATAACACCTAGCACTGTATACAATCAGAACTAACTTGCTTCATTTAAATCATTCAGATTAGAGAGTGAAATGAAAGACTGCTTAAATTATGAAATAAAATAGAGGTGCTTACTTGCTCATTAGCAGAATAAACAGTGAAATCAATTGGAGTGAACACATATTTTCTTGTTATAACTCATTTGTACTGTGATATCAGTTTACAGTATACTGGTATTATTTGGAAACTTGGATTTAGAAGTAGAGGAAAATTAGATTTTAGCTTTCAGGTCTGTAAAACTCTTTTTTAAAGCAAAGGTCTAAAGTTTATTTTGGAACAGTGAGTTCAAACATTTCCAAAATAGGTTGGAACTCAAATTAAATGACTAGATAGTCTATCAGGGGAATTAAACTATGCAATGTTTATAAAGTTGAACTTTTATGGTGTGCAGAAAGACAGTCTGGGGGCCACAATCAAGCTTCAGTTGGAAAGAATAGATTTATACTGCAGAAGAACAACTTCATTTGCAGCAGTCCGGATGTTCAGAGCTGAAAAGAAATCTTAAAACTAATGCAATTAAAGTAGACAGAGATTTTCATGAGGATAATAAAGGAAAGAATCATATCTGGTGAATGTATGGAAAACCTCTGAAAGAAAATACTTACAACCTCATCATTTATGAATTAATTAGGCTTAAGATAGAAGTGATACTTCATTGAAGTTAATATTACTGAGAAAAGGGTTACATTTTTCATTTTGCTGTTTGTGTCACGATCATTCCAAATCGTCATTTCTACAAAGCCTTCTTCTTTCATTTTGCGTAATGAACTCACATTCTTTTGTTAAAAGAACAGTGACAGTCTCATGTGAACCTGTTCAGTGATTGACAACCACAGTAACCAAACTGCAAACCAAAATAAAACAAATGAACTCTCAAGCCAAGTTTCACTTGGAGATCTGACTTTTATAGCATTACCATCAGCTAGAATCAACCTGTTGTTAAGACTTTACTGGGAGTAGAAAATGAAGCATTTGAATATTTTAAATCTTTGATTTAGGCTACACTGAGGCAGTTAGGGGAGACGTTTGATGTAGAAATAAAGACATGATTGTGTAAGGCTCAAATGCTAAAAATGATTACTCAGCATTTAGAATTAGAAGGAACCTGAAATTGATATGTCACCACCAGAAATTGGTTCACATTCAGTTATAACTGTTAGAAGAAAATTGGAATTGAAAAAAGACGAAACAAAAATGGAAAGAGGAGAGAAGGACACGGAAATAAGAAAACTCAAATTTTAACAAAAGCTGAGCAATGACAAAGGCTAGACAGACTATCATGTTTGGTCTGTCTAATTGATTTGTTCTGACACATTAATATCCATAGTGATCTTTAGAGATACTTTTACTCAAAGATTTCTATATTGTCCTGTAACAAAAATATTGAATCACTTAAGAGTCATACTGCACAGAAACAGACCTTTTGGTCCAAACCAGACATCCCAATCTGACCTAGTCCCAATTGCCAGCATTTGGTTGATATCCCTCTAAACTCTTCCTATTCATACACTCATCCAGATGCCTTTTAAATGCTGTAATTTTACCCATCTCCACCAGTTCCTCTGGCAGTTTGTTCAGTGATTAGCGGTGTGCCTCAAGGATTGGTGTTGGGATCACAATTACTTATAATTTATATATGATTTAGAGTTGGGGACAACGTGTATGGCGTCAAAATTTGCCAATGACACTAAGATGAGTGGCAGAGCAACGTATGCAGAGGACTGTGAAACTTTGCAGAGGAACATACTTACATTGAGTGAGTGGGCAAAGGTCTGGCAGATGGAATACAAGGTTAATGAAACGTACATTTGGTAGGAGTAACAGCAAAATAGATTATTGCTTGAATGGTAAAAAGTTGCAGCATACTGATTTGCAGAGGGACCTGGGTGTCCTTGTGCATGAATCACAGAAGGTTGGTCCGCAGGTACAACAAGGAATTAGGAAGGCAAATGGAATTTTGTCCTTCATGGTTAAAGGGGCTGAGTTTAAGAGCAGAGAGAGATAATGTTACAGTTGTACAAGGTGCTGGTGAAGACAAACCTGGAGTACTGTGTGCAGATTTGGTCTCCTTACTTAAGAAAAGAGGCACTGGCAGTGGAGAGCGTGCACTAGGTTGATTCCGGAGTTGAGGGGGTTGGCTTATGAGAACAGGCAGAGTAGATTGGGATTATATTCATTGGAATTCAAAAGAATGAGGGGGAATCTTACAGAAACATAAAATTATGAAGAAAATTGATAAAATAAATAGATAGAATGTTTCCACTGGTACAGGAAACTAGGACAAGAGGGTATGGCCTCAAGATTAGAGGAAGCAGCTTTAGAGCTGAACTTCTTCACCCAGAGGGTTGTTAATCTATGGAATTCCTTGCCCAGAGAAGGAATTGACGCTACTTCAGTAATCGTTTTTAAAGCTAAGCTAGATACCTTATTGAAAAAATAAAGGAATGAAGGGATATGGTGAAAATGTGGGTAAGTGGAGCTGAGTCCACACAAAGATTAGCCATGATCTTATTGAATGGCAGAGCAGACTCGAGGAGCCGGACAGCCTACTCCTGCTCATTATGTTCTTACGTTCTCATACATGCATCACCCTCTGCTAGAAAAGGTTACCCCTTTTCTCCATATTAAATCATCCCCCTCTCACCTTAAGCCTCTGCCCTCTAGTTAAGACTCCCCCACCCTTGGAAAAAAGACCTTGGCAATTCGCCCTATCCATGCCCCTCATGATTTTATAAGCCTCTATAAGATCACCCCTCAGCCTCGGACACTCCAGGGGAAAAAAAAACAGTCTATTCAGTTTCTCCAGATTATTGAAACCCTTTAGTCCCTGAGATGTCCTTGTAAATTTTTTTTGCACCCTCAAGTTTAACAACATCCTTCCAACAGAAGAGCAACCAGAATTGTAGGCAGTATCTTGAACTGATTGTTTTAATTCAAAACAAGCAATTGCTGACACAGTAATTTCCTTTTAATTTCTTTTTGTTCCTGCTTTTCTAATTTTGAACAATGCTTTGCTCTGAACTCGGGTGGCACGGTGGCTCAGTGGTTAGCACTGCTGCCTCACAGCGCCAGTGATCCGGGTTCAATTCCTGCCTCAGGCGACTGTGTGGAGTTTGCACATTGTCCCCGTGTCTGTGTGGGTTTCCTCCGGGTGCTCCGGTTTCCTCCCACAGTCCAAAAATGTGCAGGTTAGGTGAATTGGCCATGCTAAATTGCCCGTAGTGTTAGTGGAGGGGTAAATGTAGGGGAATGGATCTGGGTGGGTTGTGCTTTGGCGGGTCGGTGTGGACTTGTTGGGCCGAAGAGCCTGTTTCCACACTGTAAGTATTCTAAACTAAACTATCTAAATCTAAACTTGGATTTGGTATAAATAATTCTATAACTTTTTTATCAACTTACTGCATTGTTTATTGTTCAGTGTAATGACAACATCACAAAACAATAGAATGTTGTACCATTTTTGAGTAAAGACAGTTTATTACTGTAATTGATTGCAGCAGAGCATATAGCTAATAAATATTCTATAAATGAGAATAATTAGTCCAAAAATATTTCAGATTTTACTAGAAAAATTGTTAGTTCTATGAAATGGTTGCCTGCATGGCTAACACTTTATCTTGCAGGATTACATCTGATCATTTCTGCAACAGAAAACAATTTTTGACCATACTGAACATTCAATAGGTTCAAGTGCCTGAAAGTCAAACATGAATGTTGAATGCTCACCGATATAAATTAACTCAAACTAGGGCAGATTTGTCATAGTGTATTTATTTGAAACATTAATTTACTATTTCACTCTATGTACTTATACTATTTCTTGGACTATGTGGAAAAAGTACATTACAAAGTAAAGGAGACTGACTGTCGTAGGAAAATGTTGCATTTGCAAAGAGATCAAGCTGTTCAACTGAAGTCAGGGTCTGCAAGACTTTTAGAGAGATGTCAAATGATTCTTCTTTTAGTGTAATAAAGCTTTTGAATTTGAACACAGACAGGCAGGAAGACAACTGATTTGGAATACTGCCTTCACTCTCTTTTCTCTGAACCCCTTTTCATCAAAGCTTGCAAGTTGTAAACGCATTTGAATACCTCATCATTACCAGTGGAGAGTTCTAAAATGGTCATGTCAACCAGTTGGAAATGATCCAGAAAACACCCTCTTGCTCAAAAACTTAGATGGAAAACGACTTCAGCTACAGACCAACATTTAGGACAATCTGTGAATAATTTGTTCTTTCTGAATTTTACTGTAATTGGCAAAAGTACTTTTGAGATCACACTATATAGATTTGCATTTTTCCCTCAGGCTTGGCAGTTGTGTGTGCGTGAGTGGGTTTGCATGTGCACAGTTTAAACCTTTGTTAGTAACCTTTACATTGTTGTTTGAGAGAGTTTTGCCTGCAGCAAACTAATTTCTTATTTGTTACAAATTGAAAATGGATGATTGTTATTAATACTGAGCTATTAGTTTACTATATTGACGTTTGCATACATACCCAGTGAATAAAAAAAAATAACATGATGTTTCCAAACTTAGTTGTGACCAGTGGAAGAATTGGGACGTGGAAAGGATTTGTTTCGACAGCCACCTCCCCAGCTTAGTTGTAGATATTTTCTAATCAACCTGTTCAAAGATATTATTACATACCTCTGGAGCAAGGAAGGTTTGAACCCAAGCCTACTTGTCCAGAGGTAGGGGCACAACCATTCCACCTCACAAGGCCCCCTTCAAAATCAGTATATTGCCAGGTAACCTGCACACATGGGAAATTAATGTTGCTGGTAACATCAATGTGCCAGTTATAGCAAGCTCTGCTCTTAAATACCATCAGCGAGGTTTGATCAAAAGGAGAGAGGGGCAATCAAAGCAAGAAAACCTACTTCTGTTGATTGCTGATTGAAATGAGACTTCTGGATAACAGGGAATTTATTGTACTTTCATCAAGATCAATATTTTTAATTAATATGAAACTAACTGTAGAGGCACAAACTATATGTTAAATACATCAAAAATCAATACTAAGAAAAATATGAATAATAACTTGAGTTGGTCAAATCTGATTTTATCCTGTATAATTTTTTAAAAGAAGATTGCTGTAGACTTAGCACATGAGGTTATAATTTATCATAGGGATTGTTTGAATTGCAAATGAAATGAATAATGTCTAGCCAACTAGCTTCAAGTATGAAAGTATCTCATGGTTTACTTTATTAATAATTACTTGCAAAATGTTAAGTATTGATTTCTGCTTAAAACAAGTGAATACTGGTAGTACGTATTTATAGAAAAGCTATCAGGGACATTTAAAAAAGATTATTTAGCTATGCACAAAACAGTCAACTCATCATTCACCAAAAACACATCAGGCTGAATTTTATGTCTTTTGGTCAAGTCAAAGCAGTGTTCAGCTTTTGGGATAGTTCACTGCCAGAAGGCATCATGGGTTTCTCTCCACATCTTATTAAGCTCACCACATTAATTGCATATCCTGCCTCTATGACATTTCACATGGCTGACCTCTGATCCACTTTACCACGTCCTTCACACAATGTGCTACTTACCAAAAACCAGGATCCCTTTTGTCTGCATATCTTTATGCAGTGGAATACAGACAAATCTGTAATGCTTATATGTCAACAACATGACGGGGAAGGGGTTATTGGCACCACAATTCACCCACAGTGATTTTAATTCCTGGTGAATAGGTTAGTGCAGAGGATGGCTGTCTTCTTCTCAGAGCCGGCTGTACCACCACCAGACCATGGCAGTCTAATCTAAGGTCACCGCCTGGATCACGGTCATCTCCTGGGTGCGGAGAAATGACCAGCAGGGCCGTATAACGATTAGTGACTTTCTCTGCTTTGTCAGGATAAATGTCACATTACTCTCACTGCCACTCACACTTAGCCTCTCTCCGCCACTGCATACATCCACAAAGCTCAGGACCCATCATTCATTCTATTGTCTGTAACATTTCCACTTCACTTGCTCTCCCTCTCTCAAACCTTCACATTACCAAACATATATGCTTTTACGCTCTCTGTGCTGCCTTCATTGTGCTTCATTACACTGCACTACCTTTCTCCCACGCGCACCAATACTTGCAGCCATGCCACCCACCCATAATCTCATTCATTCACTTTCCTTCTTCTTAGTGTAGGAGCAAAATGCCTACAACAGGGCAGAGAGAAACCAAACAGATGCAGGAGTGCCCGATATCAGGCTCCTTATTCAAGGAGCATGGATAGGATGTGATTTTCACAGAAAATACACTTGCAAAAGCTGCTTTTAGTGAATAAATGGGATGGACTTCAAACAGATTTAGCAATGCAAGACTGGGCTGTGGGACATCAGCAACAACAGAATTGCATTGCAATACTTTGCAACCTCACAGCCTGGCAAATACCCTACTCTACCACTCCCACTATCAAACCAGCATGTGGAGATGCTGGTGTTGGGCTGCAGTGGATAAAGTCAGAAGTCATACAACACCGGGTTACAGTACAATAGGTTTATTTGAAATCACAAGCTTTTTGAGCATAGTCCCTTCGTTAGGTGAAATGAAAGTGAAGCACACAGAACACAGAATTTATGGGCAGAGAGATCAAGGGCGGAGAGATCAAAAGATCACACAAATGGTGTGAGTGTAGTGTTGAATAATAATTCTATGCGGGTGACCAAGGGTGTTAGATGGCGTGAGTAAAGTTTGAATAGCTGAATAACAACCATAGGGATAACCCATAATCTGATTAAATAAGGCAGAGACATAATTACAAAAAATTAAAAATAAGATTATACTGGAGATAAAACAAACGACTGAAATAACATGGAACACAGACAGAAGCTGCTGGAAAAGCCCGGCAGCATCTGTGCATCAAAAACAGAGGAAGAGTCAGCAGACTCGAAATGTTAACTCTGAATCATCTTCACTTGCTTCCCCCCGCAAACCCCATCTCTGCTCCTGATTTACAGTTCTTTCGGTTTTTATTTCACGAAATAACATGATAGGTATACCAATGAAAATTGCCTCAAATATGACCTTGGGTTCATGTCACGGAACATGTGACCCCACCATACTATTCGGTATCGGTAAAATCTTCCCTACTGTCCTGTTTTGACACCATCACCTTGATAAGTTGTTATGATCGCTCTACCTTAATTAGTTTGTACAGTTTTAGATTACTTATTACTTTGGTTAGACCCTCGGCATGCAACTTTTATACCAAGCATGTTATCCCAGTTAAATAAAAACCAAAAGAACTCTGGATGCTGTAAATCAGAAGGGACAGGGGTTGAAGAATTGGGTGGGGGTGGGTGGCCTCCTCAGTGGGTCTTGCTGCATCTGTGAAGAAAAATCAGTGTTAACGTTTCAGGTTTGGTGACCCTTCATCTGTTTGGTCTTCACAGATACTGCTGCACCTGCTGGGCTTTTCTAGCAGCTTCTGTTTATGATTTATGCTATTTCAGTTGTTTGGTTTGTCTCGAGCACCAGTTTATTTTCAAAGTTTTGTAATTATCTCTCTGCCTCATTTAATCAGATTCTAGGTCATCCTTCACTTGTTGTTCAGCTGTTGACATTTTACTCACACCTCTAACACCCTTGCTCACCTGCAGAAACTGATTTTTCAAGACACCACTCACACCAGTTGTATGATCTTTTGAACTCTCCACCCTTGATCTCTCTGCCCATAAATTCTGTGTTCTATGTGCTTCCCTCTCACTTCACCTAACAAAGAGGCTATGCTCCAAAAGCTTGTGGTTTCAAAAAATAACTTGTTGGACTGTAACCTGGTGTCTTGGGATTTCTGATTAATGAAACCAGCAGATCAATCCTGTTAAAAGAAGAGCAGGAGGACATGACAAGAGCAGCACCATCGTTGCCTAAAGATGAGGTGGCAATCTGATGATGCAACAATGTAGGCCTACTTGCAGCATGAAAAGAAGGTGATGAATTGAGCTAAATGCTTCCATAACCAGATTAGATCTAAGCAGTATTGCCACATTTAGTCATTAATGGTGGTCCAGAGGTCCCCAGTATCACAAATGCCAGTCTTCAGATAATTTAATTCACTCTACATGACTACAAGAAATGCTGGAGGTATCGGATACTGTGAAAGTTATTAGGCCTTACAATATTCTGGCAATGGTACTGAAGACTGAATATGGTAGGGATGCTTATTGATAACTGCATGACATTCTACACCAGATACTGAAGCAGCTCACGTCCACATGCAACATGAGAGTTTTGATGACAGTTAGCAAGTATTATTTGTTTGAAGAGCCAGTACAGGCCAAATTACCTCCTTCTGCGCCATACCAATTCTGTGACTTGCACCACACCAGTGTCAGACTCTAAACATATTCAAGAAGGAAGAATATAGCCATTGCTGTAGATATTCAGTGATATTTTGATCTATGAATTATTTATTATTAAAATTCTGAGGTCACCAGTGACCAGAAATAGAACCGGATAAGCTACATAAATATTGTGGCTATAATAGTAGGGCAGAGATCAGAAATCATGCAGACAGAGACCTAACTTGACTTCTCAAAGTCTGTTTACCATCTACAAGACACAAGTCAAGAATGTTTTGGAATCCTTGCCATATTCCTGGATGAGTGCAGCACGAACAACAGTAGCTCAACACCTTTCAGGGAAAATAGCGTGCTTGAACACATCCACAAACATTCAGTTCCTCCATCTTTAAAACTCAATGGTAGCAGTGTGGACCATCTACAAGATGTACTGCAGAAGTTCACCTAGAATCCTCAGACATCTTCCAAAGCCACAAACACTTACATCCAGGAGGACAAGGATGGCAAATACATTGAAACATCACCACCTTTAAGTTCCCTCCAGGTCACTCACTGTCCTGACTTGGAAATATCTTGATATTCCTTAAGTGCCCTTGACAAAATTCTGGAACTCCCTCCCTAATGACATTACAGATCTACTACACAAAATAGACTGAAGCAGTTCAAGAAGTGAGATCACCTCCTCCTTCTCTACAGCAACATAAGACTGGGGAATAAATACAGATGCAGCCAGTGATTGAATAAAGTAAGTGAATAAAAAATTCTAGCTCTTAGCAATGGCAAAAATAATGTGGTTTCTAAAAAAAAAAGCTATACTTGTCAGTCATAACTTTATTTCATGGAAGCTGAGGAGGAATACCTTTCCACAAATTCTGGCACCTGACTACGTGGGGCAAAATTTTCTCTAGGGGGAAGTAGGAATTGCTGAAGACCAGATGAAGTTATTCCTGCAATAAATCGATAGTAAAGATATGTTGAGTAGCTCACACAGAAATTACTTGGACAATCAGTTGTTTCAATTCTGAAAATTAATATATTTTGTGCATGTGCTGGGTTTTCAACTTATAAATCATTTCATTAACAAATGGTACAATCTAATGTTCTGTGGTGTTACATGTTACTGAAAGAAAGCCTGTAACAGCATTAACAACAGGCATAGTGGATTTTGATGACTAGGACATGGAATTTTCAGAACATTTTAAAATGAAATAAGGTTGACTCACTGAAGGTTTTTAATGTTAAGAAAATGATACTCTCAGCTTCTAATTTTCAACAAATTCCTTTCCAGTGTTAAATCAGTTTCAAAGTTGCTGATCACAATTCTGTATCTTTACCCAAATTACCATTTTAAAAAAAAATGCATGGCTGAAATCATCAACAGTTATACAATGTGGCAGTTTCTAATCACTTCCCCTCTCCCCCATTCCCCACCCCATTCTTTCACTTGTAAGGCATGTTGCATCCTTCCATTGTTCGGCACTAGGAAAATGACAGCACTGAACAGTCAATGGAAAGTGAAATCAGTGATTGTATGAGTTTTTTAAAAATCAAATGTAGTTAATTTAGAAACTGCTTTTTGCATAATTATGTGTCAATACTACTGGCAGAAGAAACTTTTAGCTTTGCTGTAAAATAACAACATTTTTCTTTAATTATTTGGGAAATAATTTTATTATTGGTTGTTAAAAATGCATTTGATCTTATTTCTCTTATGATATGTAACTTCAAACTCAAATAAAATTCAATACTGCAACTACTCAATCTCCATCATGCCAGGGTACTGAAAAACCACTGCCAAAAGGAAGCAAACACTTGTGACGGAAACCATGTGAGGATTTCATTAAACAATGGATTTTATTAGAAATATTTATTAACATTTGATTCACAAAAAGTGACACAAATAAAGTGGATTCCTTTTACCTACTGCAGTATTCTACACACACACACACACACACACACACACACACACACACACACACACACACACACACACACACACACACACACACACCATAGTTTTATGGATCATAACTTGCTTTCAGAAACCTTCAGTAACACAAAATGAGATATGCACATCACTTTAAAATCACAGAGCCATTGTACAACATGTATGATCTTGATTATCAGGCTTGTACATTTATTCTTTTGTGAAATTTCTACAATAGTCAATGTCAAAAAGGAAGGTAATGATCATCACAATGGGTTAGCAATACAAAGATAGTCTGAGTGGAACTCTTGACTTCATTTTTCATTATGAAATGATGAATGATATTCAGAATTAAATACTGGACTTGTGCATTGATTTATCTCTGTGAAAAGAGAAATTTTATTCATGGAAGAAATGAGATTGAAGTAGAAAATTATATTTTTGTTTGTTGATTTGCGACCAGCACCTAATCAGAGAAACTGAGTAGAATTCTGCAGACATTCTTCCCAGACCCCAAAGAAAAGGAGCTACTAACTAGATTTTTAAAATAAAAACAAGTTAACCATACCAATTTATGCCTCTTAAACAAAATACATAGAAAAATTTGGAACGTATGAGTAGTTTGCATTCTGTTACATTAAATCAACTTCAGTAAACAACATGGTTGCAGATTTTCAGCTGTCTGGCAGGATTTTTAAGCTTTGAGTTTAAGGTCTTGGCATAATTATGCCTCAAAGGATATTTTTCACAAAGTTTGAGGCCTGAAATTTCACTCTTTGAGTATGCCTGTAGATTAAGTATCTGAAAACTGTTCTTCTTAGGGAAATCATAAAAATCAAATGCAGTATACTACTCTGAGCATAATTAATTGCTACAGTTGGTGCAGTAATGGAGGTTGACTGGAAAATGATTGAGGAGGTCACCCATTGCAAATCACCATAATACTCTCTCAGAATTTTAAACAACTCACTGCACTGATAATATAATATCAAATGATTCATTTTTAAAAAGGCAGCTTTTTTCACAAAAAGACAAGTGAAAATATGGAACAATAAACAAACCCATCCACAGGGCTTTTATTTTTTGCATGCTATGATTTAAAAGTTTCCCAACCACTTTTAACACGTAGAACTATGTATGATGACGGCTTTTCGGAATAATAAATCAGTGTCCTAAAATTACTCTCTGGTTTGTGTCTAGTTAAAATACTGGCAGAGTACCAAGAATCACATTAGATTAAGGAACAAATAAAAGTATTACTTATTCACGTGTTTGTGTTGCTTTCCAGTGCAAGTTCTGTACAGCTGGTATTTCCAATTTTATTGACAGGAAAAAATATAGCAAGAATGGCCACTTTGTCACTTCAAAGACTTTCTAGGGAATGGTAATTGAACTGAACTGAACGGAATAGAGTTAGTTTTAGTGTCACATGTACTCACATGAGTAAAATGAAATATTTATAAGTCACTACTTATGCCGCCATCTTAGGCACAAATGTACCTAGATACAGTTTCTGGAGTACAGATTCTTAGGAAAAAATATAGAAAAACAAAAAAAAAACGAAGTCCAGCATTCCAGACCTTCAAAAGTACAAAATCACTGTAATACAACAGAAAAATAACAAAATAAAAAGTTCAGAATGACAGTCCTTCCATGATAGTAAACAAAAAGAATTTTTTAAACGTAAGAGAAATTAGGCATTTTCACATTTCTGGCCTTGAGGACACACCAGCCCCCACCCCCCACCCCCCACCACAACTTCTGTTGGAATCGGACCTCAGGATCAAGATCACCACCAGTGCAGGAATGTCACTTATAACAGTGGAGTAAATATATGTTATAGCCTTCTTTTGAGCATTGAAAAATTACATATATATAAATATAATATGGAATATAAAAATTTAACTATGATATATAGATCTTAAAAGTTCACTTAATGATGACCATTGCCCTTGAATAAGGAACAAAATGGATGTAGGAAGAGAGCCTTCCAGCACTTTTTTGAAGTTATCCTTGTACAGATTCTACTTCAACAATAAATGTCTTGCTGCACTGTATATATCACAATATCAAAATAATGTTATTATTACAATATCCTCTTCAGTGCAAGAAAACCTGACTGATAAAATAAATCATTGCCCTGGTTTTAACCCAATTGGCATGGAGGGAACAGGCCTGGTGACTGTTTAGAAATGTGTATATTGGAAAGGAAGGAATCTCCAGTGGTCCTGTTTTCTGGCACTTCTTTAACGAATTTTCCCAAAAGGTGATGTGATTGTATCCATTGATTAAATGTAACCAGCCCTCCACTATAACTTTATATTATCAAAAACAATGAAATTGTGTAACTTAGTGGATAAGCTAAATAAGTTCCCAAACGCAATAGCTAAAATCAAAGTACATTAATCAGAATCTTAATTTTTAGTTATTATCATTCTTTGTGTTAAGTGCGTAATAAACCTCAAAAGTTAAAATAATTTAGGAATTCATTAACTTTCACTTTATCATGGCATCAAAAATAACTGCAACAAATATTGCATGGTTGATTTTATGCATAATCAAGTAGAGAAATGTAATCCCAACTGCAGCTTAAATAGTTCAACTGCCATGGGAAATTGCACAAATCAAGTCTGCTGCCCAACAGTTGAAAATCCATGAGAAATTATACAATTACAAGCATACCTCTCAACCAATCATCTTGCTTCAAATATATAAAACTATCTAACTGAATAGGTCAGTCAAGAAAAGGAGCACCATTATTGCTCCCTCAAAATTGGAAGGTCACAGGCATAAATACCTAAATTGACTAAATCAATTCATTTTTGTAAAAAAAAACACAATTCTCCTCTAACTGCCAATCTAATTTTAGCTTTTCAATTAATGTGTTTCAAATTGAGAAGTACGGTTAACAGCATGAAGGTGAAGGCAAGGGTGGACTAGTTTACTGAAAAATAGGTAAGATTTTTATACTTGAGGATTTTCACTGACAAGCAAAAAAGGTTTACCTGTTTGTACCTAGCATTTGAATCAACCAATCCCACATCATCCAAAACACAAAAGTAATGTACTCCAGCTATTTACAGAAACAGGGTAGGTGATCCTTTGTGAATGTGAAGGTGTTGTTGATACACTTAAAAGCACACGGATTCATTTAACAGATGCAAGCAAGACTTACTTACAAAGAATTTGCTACTACAATGCTTTAAAACTTGCTAGGACAACAATAGTCTCAGTCAAATACATTGTTCATATACAAAACTGAATGTCCAACCTCAACGCCATAAGCCAGCTCACAATGGCACACCTTAATGGCATTTTGGTACAGATTGGTCACGTATTCAAGTTAAGCACTCTCGTTGGACCGAAGGGTGTGTTTCCATGCTTTAGGTCTCTATGACTCTATCCATCTTTTACGTTGTGGAAAACTGGCTTCCAATCAAGAACCAAGTTCTCAGGTGAGCCGAATATCTAATACTTGACCTACAGTCTCTATCAAAACTGGGCAGGCAGTAGTTATGGAATAGAGGTGAAATGGTCAGAGTGTGTGTGTGTGTGTGTGTGTGTGTGTGTGTGTGTGTGTGTGTGTGTGTGTGTGTGTGTGTGTGTGTGTGTGTGTGTGAGTGTGTGTGTGAGTGTGAGAGAGAGAGAGAATGAGAGAGAGCGCGCGTGCACGAGCGGGTGACAGTGACAGAATGTGAGAGTTTAATTGCTTGGTAGGGGTGGGAGAGGGGGTTTCTCAGGATGGGGTTTCCCATATGTTGACAGGGATTTTGCACATTTTCAAAGGGGCTTTGAGGGTTTTCTACAGTGTTTCCTATACACTCCTCAAGCTCACTTGCATTGTCAAAGATTGGAATAGAATGCCTATTGCAAGATTCTTGTATTAGGCTTGCTCATGATGGCCTGCCCAGCAGAATTGATTCAGAGTCAAGATGAGAGTGGTGTTGGAAAAGCACAGCAGGCCAGGCAACATCCGAGGATCAGGGAAAATTGATGTTTCAGGCAAAAGCCTCCGATACATCGATTTTCCTGCTCCTCGGATGTTGCCTGACCTGCTGTGCTTTTCCAGTACCACTCTAATCACCACCTCCGCAGAGCTGAATTACAGTATGGTTGATGCTTTGATGCTCTCAGCCTGAGCAAGAATACTTGACAATGGATTTGCAGGATCTTGTGGAGCTTAAGACCACAGACAGGAGTAGAATTGGCCAGTCGGCACATCGAGTATGGTCCGCCATTTGATATGTTTGATACGTTTCTCAACTCCATTCTCCTGCTTTTCTCATTAACCTTTGATCCCTTTACCAAGCATAAAGCTATCTACCTCTGTCTGAAATACACTCAATGACTTGGTCTCCACAGCCCTCTGCAGCAGTGAGTCCCACAAATGAACTGCCCTCTGGCTGAAGAAATTCCTTGTAAACGCAGTTCTAAATGGTTATCCCTTCTTTCTGACATTGTGCTCTCCGGTCTTATTCTCTCCTATTTGTGGAAATATTTTCTCCATAATCACTCAATCGAGGCCTCTCAGTATTCTGTAAGTTTCAATGAGACACCTCATCTTTCTAAACTTAACTAAGTACAGACCCAGAGTCCTCAACTGCTCCTCATATAACAAGCCCTTCATCCCCAGGATCATTTTTGTCAACCTGCTCTAGACCCCATCCAACACCCAACCTTACATACAGGACCTAAAACTGCTCATAATATTCTAACTGTGGTCCAACCAGAACCTTATACAGCCTCAGCAGTACACCTCTGCTCTTGTATTCCAGCCCTTTGAAATTAATGCTAACATTGCATTTGCTTTAACTCTAACTGAACCTGCAGGCTAACCTTCAAAAACTCCTGCTTCAGATCTCAGAAGTATATCCCAGATTAGAAAATAGTCTGTTCTTCCTAGCACAGTGTATAACCTCAAATTTTCCCACATTGTATTCCAACTTTCGCTTCCATGCCCACTCTCCTAACTTGTCCATATCCTTCCGCAGCATTCTCGCTTCCTCAACACTATCCGTCCCTCCACCCACCACCCATCTTTGTCATCTGCAAAACTATGTCCAGGTTTTTAATGCATGTTATGAATAGCTACATCCCAGGATGGAACTCCACCAGGAACTGACTGCTATCCTGACAAACACACGTTTGTCCCTACTCTCGATTTCTGACACTCAGCCAATCCTATATCCATGCCAGTACCTTGCTCGTAATACCATGGGTTCTGATCTTATTTAGCAACCTCCAGTGCATGACCTTGTTAATGGCCATTTGCAAATTCAAATAGATCATGTGCACTGGTTCTCCTTTGCCTAACTTGCTCATTACCTCCTCAAAGAATTCTAACAGATTTGTCAGGCATGAATCTTCCCTTTATGAAGCAGTGTTGGCTTAGCCCTATTTTACCATGCACTTCCAGTACTCCACAACCTCATCCTCAACAATGGACTGTCAAATATTACCAATGGCCAAAGCCAGGATAATCAACCTATAGTATTTACATTGACTCTCGAAATGTAGGTTAATTCTAACATATTATGGTCACTAGCCCTTTAGGGGTTCCTTCATCTTAAGCTCCCTAATCAAAACTGCCTTACTACACATCAGCAAATCCAAAACTGTCTGTTCCATAGTGCAGTCTACTACAAGTGAGGATCTAAAATTTGAATATATATTTGAATATAGGCTATTGCCAGAAGCAGTAAGTATATGTCGATTTTTATTAACCACAAAATGGCTGAAAGTAATGACTGACTCTATGAACTTGTACTGCTGCTTTGCTGAGTTAAGCTAAATAGAAGATAAGAGAATATAATGGATTTTTCATAATATGAATTATAAGATTTGGTATTTGAACTAGCAAACATGGGGTGATTCTGTGTGTATAACAATCTGTTTCACAGGAAATAACACTGTTGTCAATCATGTCACCTTATTACAGTTGATTGGACTTTTCTTGTAATTAAGGCTGTACTATATCTAAAAAGACATAAATAATATTTAATTTTTGAATGTAATTGCATCATTTCTCCATTGAACACAGACGCTTTTAACCTAAGTGTTGCTGGACAAATCTGCGCCAGTTTGCCTTAATTTATTAAACTGGTAAACTTGCTTTAGGCTACGCTCCTAGTGATTCTTTTAACCGATCTCTAACCAAGGATCCCCTCTGGAGGGGTCCAGCTCTTCATAAGTTGTTCCAAAAGAACCATCTTGAGACATTCTATGAATTCCCTTTCTTGAGATCTGTGACCAACCTAATTTTCCCAGTCCACATGCATATTCAAGTCTCCCATGATTATTGCAACAATGCCTTTCTTCCTTGCCTTTTGTATCTCCAGATTTATTTTTTACCCCACATTTGACTACTACTAGGAAGCCTGTACACAACTCCCATCAGGGTCTTGTTTCCAGTGTTGTTCCTGAACTGTACCCACGTAAATTCTATACCTCCAACTCTATACCCTCTTGCTATCGATTTGATTTTATTTCTTAGGAGTATGGCAACATGCCCATCTGGCTGACCTTTCAACAGGATTCTGGATCAGTGGTGCTGGAAGAGCACAGCAGTTCAAGTTGGATGCTGCCTGAACTGCTGTGCTCTTCCAGCACCACTGATCCAGAATCTGGTTTCCAGCATCTGCAGTCATTGTTTTTAACCTTTCAACAGGATGTCTATCTTGGAAATTAGTCCCCAGCCTAGCAAGTGGATCAGGGCTGGGAACTACAATGTTGTACTTGCCGATTTCAATCTGCGCTACAAGCTCATTTATCTTGTATGCTATACTGTATGCACTTAAATACAACACCCTCAGTCTTGGGTTAATTGCCCCCCTTCTCAGGTCTCTTGTACCCTCATCTGCTGTGTCTGAAATTCGATTCCTGACCCTTTCCATACGCTCTACTCATTACTTGTTCTGGGAACTTTAACATCTGCTGTGGCCTCACCCTCTTTCATTTTTTTCCATGATTTTCCAGGCAACTGAGCCCAACCCCCACTGTTTATTTTAAATCCATAGCCCCAGTTATGCAATTCACCAGAATTCAGGTCCCAGTATGATTCAGGTGAAGCCCGCCCCATCGGAACAATTCTTCCTTCCCCAGTACACATGTCCCATGAATTTGTACGTGTTCCTCCCACATCAATCTCTGAGCCACACATTTACCTCTTTAATCTTGTTGACCTTATGCCAGTTTGCTTGTGGCTCAGATAGTAATCCAGAGATCATTACCTTTTCAGTTCTACTTTTGAATTTAGTCCCTAGCTACTCACATTCCCACAAGAGAATCTATTTTTTCTTTCCACCTATATCATTGGTACCTACATGTAGAGGCAGAGCTTGTGATATTTATCCAGGATTTTGAGGTGCCTATTTTGTCTCATATGCATCTGAGCCACATAGACGGTCAGGAGTTTAGATCTGTAGACCATGAGCTTGGTAATGAATGAGGTCTTGAAATACCTTCTTTGATAGGTGTTTGCAAGCTGTGCTGGCACAGTGAAGTCAGAGGTGAACCTTGTATGGAGGTAAAGAACAAATATTTAGTCTACGGCTCATGCTCTCGTACGCCTTGGTGAAGATGGCTTGGAGCTCAGCTTCTAACTGAGTACAGACTGAAGCCTTGTCTACATACTGTGATTCGATGGCACAGGATGTGGCTACCTCGGAAACAGACCGGCAGCAGTGGCAAAAGGTTGAATAGGCTCCTGTTTGTTCTGTAGATTAGATCCACACAGTGGAAAGCTTGCTGAGAGTAAGATGGATCATTGCAAGGAATATCAAGAGGAGTACTGGTGCACAGCCTTGTTTGACCCTAACACAAACAGGAATTGGATCTGTCTTGGTTCAGTTGCTTTGGATCACAGTTTCTATGTTATCATGTGGCAGATGAAGAATGAAGACAATCTGCAAGAGTAGCCAAAACAGTGGAGGATATTCCATAATCCCTCGTAGTTGTTTTGCTCAAGGCCTTTGTGAGGTCAAAATAGTCTGTTGCTTTTCAGATTAGATTAGATTACTTACAGTGTGGAAACAGGCCCTTCGGCCCAACAAGTCCACACCGACCCGCCGAAGCGCAACCCACCCATACCCCTACCTAACACTACGGGCAATTTAGCATAGCCAATTCACCTGACCCGCACATCTTTGTGATGTGGGAGGAAACCGGAGCACCCGGAGGAAACCCACGCAGACACGGGGAGAACGTGCAAACTCCACACAGTCAGTCGCCTGAGTCGGGAACTGAACCCGGGTCTCAGGCGCTGTGAGGCAGCAGTGCTAACCACTGTGCCACCGTGCCGCCCATTTTCTCTGGTCCAGTTTTGTTTCTGGTCAATGGCAAACACCAGGACGTTGAAAGTGGAGCATACAGATAATGGTAATGCGAATGAATATGATATGAGGTTCTCTCCTTTATGAGGTGTTCATTGCTTGTCATTTGTTGCATGAATGTTACTTGCCACTTGTAACTTAAATATTGTCTTAATGCAAACGTAAAGATTGCCTAGGTCTTGTTGCATTTGGATATGGACTGCTTCAGTATCTGAGGATTGCGAATGATGCTCAATATTGTACAACAATCAGCAACATTCCAACTTCTAATTTTATGATGAAGGAAATTCATTGATGAAACAGCTGAAGATCATTGAGTCTCAGCCACTAGCCTGAGTAACTCCTGCAGAAATGTCCAGGAGTTGAAATGAATGACTTCAAATGACCACAATGACCTCTTCTGTAGCAGTAATGACTCATACCACTGGCAAACTTTCCCACTTCTACCCACTGACTCCAGTTTTGGTAGGTCTCCTTGGTACCACACTCAGTCAACTGTAGCTTTGGTATCTCATCTCACCTGTGAAATTCAGCTCATTTTCCCTTGTTTAAGCTCAGGAGCTGAATTGCTCTGAAGAAACCCAAACTGAGCATCAGTCTTCAAGTTATTGCAAAGCGAATGCTGTTTAATAACACTATCCATCATTTTACTAATGATCAAGAATGAACTGATAGGGCAGTAAGTGGCAAGTTTGGACGAGTCATTTTTTTATGTAGGGGACATACCTGGATAATTTACCACAAGGTCTGATAGATATTTATAATGTAAATGCAGCAGAACAGCTTCTTTAAGGTATGGCAAGGTCTGGAACACATGTCTTATTGCTGAGTATTGTCAGGACCCATTATAGAATTCCTTGGCTGCTTCCTGATATCAGGTGCAGTGAATTGAACTGGCTGAAGATTGGTATCTGTGACACCAAGATGTCTAGAGGATCGATCAAGTTGAATCATGAATCAACCTCTTGGCGCTTCCATAAGAAGAGCGTTTTTACACTGATGACCTAGGCTCCCCCTTCATTGTGTGTAAATCCTCCTGTTCCACTGTGTTGTTTAATTGTCCACTACCCTTCACAGCCTGATGTGGTAAGACTGCAGAACTTAGATCTGATCCATTGGAATCACTTACTGTATCACTTGCTACTTTTGGTGTTTTGCATGGCAATAGTCCTTCTATGTAGCGTCACCGGGCTACCACATGTTTAGGTATGCCTGGGGCTACTCCTGGATGCCTTCCTGCACTCTTCATTAAACCAGGGTTGATGCTAATGATAGAGAGGGGATAAAGTAGGGTCATGAGTTTACTGATTGTGTTAGAGTACTGAACTGCTGCTACTGACCTGACAGATTCCAAGTCTTGAGTATTTAGTATATCTATCCCATTCAGCATGTGACAGTACCACAGAACAAAATTGAGGGCCCTCTCATGTGAAGCAGGACATATCTCCACAAAGGCTGCAGGGTGGTCAATTTTACTATTACTGTCATGGGCAGATGCAACTGCAGCAGAAAGGTCAGTGAAGATGAAGTCAAGCATGGTTTTCCCTACTATTTGTTCTCAACATCTACCTCAGAATCATTCCAGCTGCTATGTATTTTTGGATGTGATTAGCTCAGTCAGTAGTGTTCCTGTTAATCTATGCTCAAGAGTGAAAAATGAAGAAATATTCATGTCTTGCAAATGCCACTTGTCACCAATCAGGTCAATCCTGGATGGTGTTCAGGTGGTGCTGCACAGAGACATGGACTGCTTTAATGTCTGAAGAGTTGTGAATGGTTTTGAACTTTTGCACCATCATCAATGAACATTGTCACTTCTAATATTTTCACTGGAATATTACTAAAGGAACAACTGAAGATGGTTGAGCTTTGGACATTGTCTCTCATTGTGGGGTTCTCATGGTGCAGCAGTAGTGTCTGTACTTCTAGTCCAGAAGGTCTGGATTCAAATCGCACCTGCTCCAGAGGTATGAAATAGCATTTCTGAATAAGTTGATTTGGAGGTAACCTATTCTCTCTGAATGATGCCCTGTACCTGTAGATGGGATGGTTGACCTCCAGCGATGACAACTATCTTGGTTATGACTGCAACCATTGGAATGTTTCTTTCCCTTCACCTATCCCCATCCCGCCGCCCCCCCCACCCCCCCCCACCCCCCACCCCAACACCTCCTGGATTCCTACTGACTCCATTTTTGCTCGTGCTCATTGATGTCATACTTGATCAACTGCAGACTTTCTGCAAGGGCAGTCCTCCCATTTCACCTCTAAAGTTCAGCTCTATTGCCTGTTGAGACCATCGCCATTTCTCCTTTATTTTTCTCAATATTGATTTGGAATTACGAGCTGAAGGTGAAAATCGTACTTTGACAGCAGTTTGTTGAAAACAAAAAGAGAACAGAAACAATTTTATGTTTGTATATTAGGTCTGGCCTAAAAGATAATTGCAGGATACTTAGTGTTCCAAGATCACTACACCATGATGTATTATTTTCAAGGATTGGTAGCTGTTTGTTGGGTGTTGTATTGGTTAATCAAGAGGTGGCTGGTCTTGGCCAGCCAATCACAGACTATATTGGAAATGAAACCAGAGACTGAACTGGTATTGACTGGGATTTTATTGGGCAGAATGCAGTGTGCTTGGAAGCTGCTGGACATGGGAGCTGTGTTTGAGTTTTACTCTCTCTGATTTCATATTCAATTAAAGAATCATTGAATGTTCTGAGAAAATAATCCCAGTTTATAAGAAATAAGTGAATATTCCTCAGAAACTGCTGGAAGCAATTTGCATTGACTGGTGACTTCAGAATTCAAGCAAGAAACAACCCTGTGTGGCCATATTACAAAGCATCATTCAATGATTACATGAAGACCTGGTACTCCTCATGGCAATGGTTACTGAGCTTGAAAATTACAATTATTTTCTTTTAATTTATCCCTTACCTTTGTGCCCGTCAGTCAATGTGTGAGAGTAGGTGTTCTGATCAAAGAAAATTAGGTTTAAACCATAGACTTTTTTTTAATTCATTTAGGAACATGGACATCACTGATTAAGCCAGTGTTTATTGCCCATCCCTAATTTGCCCACAGGGCAGTTGAGAGTGAACCACACTGCTGTGGGTCTGAAAAACATGAGTGAACCAGGTAGGTTTTTCAAATAATCAGCAATGGTTTCACGGTCACCATTAAACTCTTAATCCCAGATTTTTATTGAATTCAAATTCCCCCATTTGTCATGGCGAAATTTGAAACCGGCCCACCAGAACATTACCCAGGTCTCTGGATTAATAGTCTAATGATAGTCACTGGGCCATCCATTAAGTAAATTATCTTGTTATTTAGCTTTGCTCCGCTAAAGCTACAGTAAAAAAAAATCATAATTTCTGCTTAAGTTAAAAATTTAGAGTCTGATATGTATTATTCTTAAAGTCTGGTTAGGGACAATTGGGCAATTTTGAAGGCTATTGAATGTTTTAATTTCAATGTTGATATATCCGGTGTGAGAGAGTCTGATTCGGTCTGGCTTGCTATGGGTGTCATAACCTTGTCCATGTTTGAACCAATGCTGTAATGAGTTCAGGAGCTGAAGGGCTCAGACTGAACAAAACTGACATGTAAAGCATGATAAACAAACACGACACAGGACAGCATGAAGGAGGTGGATGAAAATATTAAAATTTTAGAAATCAACAAAGAAATAAAAGCAGAGTTCATTACAATCTAGGACACATATTTTGGTTGAGCCATTTTGGAGTTGGATTGCTAATTCTTAAATGTCTAAATATTCAACACATTCTTCTGTGGAATTACAAATATTTCAAGGTTTACTCAGTCTGGCTTCACATCTTATGTTTCTGTAATCAAATTTCTGATAATTATGCATTATCTAGTCATTATTAATTACTGATACTAGAATAGATTATGCTAACTACTCAGCAAGTTTAACTGAAGGAAGTCCATAAGACTATAAGACATAGGGTGGAAGTAAGGCCATTCGGCCCATCGAGTCCACTCTGCCATTCAATCATGGCTGATGGGCATTTCAACTCCAGTTACCCGCATTCTCCCCGTAGCCCTTAATTCCTCGTTGACATCAAGAATCTATCAATCTCTGCCTTGAAGATATTTAGCGTCCCGACCTCCACTGCACTCTGCGGCAATGAATTCCGCAGGCCCACCACTCTCTGGCTGAAGAAATGTCTCCGCATTTCTGTTCTGAATTGACCCCCTCTAATTCTAAGGCTGTGTCCACGGGTCCTAGTCTCCTCGCCTAATGGAAACAATTTCCTAACATCCACCCTTTCCAAGCCATGTATTATCTTGTAAGTTTCTATTAAGTCTCCCCTTAAATCTTCTAAATGCCAATGAATACAATCCCAGGATCCTCAGCCGTTCCTCGTATGTTAGACCAACCATTCCATGGATCATCCGTGTGAATCTCCGCTGGACAAACAAGTCGAGATTTGTTTTCCAAAACAAGTCAATCAATTGAAAGTAGAACATAACCATTATGACAAATCTTGCATCAGGAGAGTGAAATACATTGTTAGGTACTAACAGTTGTGGAAGATTGTGGGTGAAGCAAAATTTTGTAAAAGTTACTCCAGCTGACTAGAGTGTTGACTACTTTTTACCAAGCTGTTCACATTCTTATTCTTATATTATGCTTCATAAAAAATTGCACTGACCCTACTAATATCAAAACTAAGAACTGCTGTTTCTGAAACGTAAAAACAAATTCTGGCTCAATATTTACTGCGGATTGGGCATGCATATCTAGTCTTTTTGTGAGCAAGTAAAGTGTCCATGATTAATGTGAAATTTTGATTATTTATCATAATGAAGAAACTCTTCTACTCTGACAAATAATCGACAGCCCCCTGCAGTTACACTGACAGTTAATTTTTAGTTTTTGATTACCCCATTCCATTTACCCAATCAAGTTGTCAGCATGTTCATTCTGTCAAATAAAGTTCTTTTATGCAGCACTAAATTCTAAACATTTAATTTCTTTTGGATTGAAATCATCACCATTAAAATGAATTCAACAATTAAGAAGAGGTGACTTCACATCAAAGCTCCACCGAAACTGTCATGCTCGTAACTATGTTTGTTGCCAGCAAGAGTTAGTGCAATAGCAGATGCTCAATCTCAAATTATCATTCAGTTATTGACTTATTGGAGCAGAAGTATGCTCTACCATAATGTCAAATGTAGTAAAATCACTGACAAAAATAAAGCCTAACACAACAACACTTTCATTCACAGCCATTTCATAGCTGATAATTATTTTGAAAGTATTTTAAATACCAAGGCATTTATATAGCATACAAAAGGAAGCCTGAATTTTCATAAAGACATGGACTTGAACTTACTTTATTAATTTTAACTGGCTTCAGATTTGAGACTCACTTGGCATTGAAATATGTACTGAACATAATTGCCTATATCGTAAATTTATTAAATTCAATCTTTGGACGTGGGTGTCATTGGTTGGACCAGCATTTATTATCCATCACGAATTGCAAAGCCAACAGTTAAGAGTCAACAATATTGCTGTGGACTGCTGTGGAGTCCCACGCAGGTCAGATTAGGTAAGGATGGCAGATTGCCTTCTCAAAAGAACAGTAGCCAATCAGATGGATTTTTAATGATAATAATCAACAGTGGTTACAGGATCACTATTACGCTAGCTAATATAATTACATACTTTAACTGATATGGTGATATTTGAACCAATGCTCCCAGGAAATTAAACTAGGGTTCTGGATTACAAGTCAGTGACAACCACTGCACGTCACAGGCCCGTGAACTGTATTACTATAATGAAGGTAATATGGGACAAATCAGATCCCAGAGTGAAACCATAAAATATTATTTTGTTTCTTTTTGCTTTTCATGGAGGTCAGCTACTGAACAAAATCACAAAAGGTTACTGATATACTTAATTTTTAAACAAAAGAACATAAAATGTTTATCGCACAAAACAAAACATGAACTATACTTAGCTATGTAAGAACGCTGGGAACAATGTCATTACCATTATCAGAAGGAAAGATTAATCTATTTTAACCCAGCAATAACCTTACAGGTATACAAGCCTAAGTGAAGAGTTAATCCTATTTCCGTACTAAAATTTTTGCTTCATGACTGTAATTAGTTTAATTTTAGCAAATTGTTGTTGTCCATTCACTCGATAGTTCACAGAGACTTTTACTGAAAAACAATCTCAGCTCACTATTGCAACTTAACATGGGTTCCTTAAGCTCATGACTTCAACAGTCTTGGTGGGTGCCTTTCCTCTTTGATTCATCCATGATTTTCTGCTTCTTGAAAATTTTTCTCAATGACTTCTAAGCAAATCAGGACTTGTCCAAAACCCTGACTGCTCGAAGGCCCATACGAAAAGCACCTCTTTGAACTAACATGATTCTGGTTCCCTCTCATAAACCCTATTGTGTAAATACCGTGGTAATTATCTCCGCAGGTGGCTTGCTGTTTGTTACATGAAAAAAGACATGGAGCTTCATCAAAATATATACAAATTTTTTTGGATGATAGCTGAATGGAAATCTGAACATTGTGGAATTTTGACTGAAGCCAGCCTGATTGAAATGCATCATTGCTAACTCAGGGCAAGATTAACTTTGACATTGTTGTCACTCACAACCTTAAATGGTAGAATGGCCTCTCACATGAATAATGACAATTGGGGAAGTAATGGGGGATTACTTGAACCCGTACATTCATAACCAATATGAATCTATCTTCAGCCATAGGGGGAAATAGGGGGAAAAAAAACGTATCCAGTCATAAATGGTTGGATGCAGAACGCTTATTTAACAGAATAGTTGGGCTGACATTGACTTAATCCACCCAGAAACAGCAACAAGGAACAAAGAAACTGACAATTACATATCACGATTAAAAACCACTCAACAACAGATTATACTCTAACAGGGTTCATTTGGAAGCACTAGCTTTCGGAACGCTGCTCCTTCATCAGGTGCTTGTGGAGTATCGTAAGACACAGAATTTATAGCAAAAGTTTACAGTGTGGTGTAACTGAAATTATATATTGAAAAAGACCTGATTGTTTGTTTGTTAAATCTCTCATCTTTTAGATTGACCATATTGGTTTCAGTTCTTTCATATGTAAATCCCAGAACGTTTTTAAAGTTACATTCTCAAGTGAAATAATGACTATAACCTGGTATTGTGTGATTTTTAAACTTTGTACACCTCAGTCCAACACTGACACCTCCAAATCATATCACAATTATTCCTCTTAATGATTTAACATTTCAGTTAAAAACTCATTACTACATTTACTTCAACTAGGTTAAAAACAAGGACTGCAGATGCTGGAAACCAGAGTCTAGATTAGAGTGGTGCTGGAAAAGCACGGCAGGTCAGGCAGCAAGCGAGGAGCAGGAAAATCAACGTTTTGGGCAAAACTCCTTCATCAGGAAGGGCTCCTGATGAAGGGCTTTTGCCCGAAACATAGATTTTCCTGCTCCTAGGATGCTGCCTGGCCTGCGGTGCTTTTCCAGCACCACTCTAATCTAGACCCTACATTTACTTCAAGCCCAGTAAGATAATAGATTGCAAGACATAGAATAGCAGTAGCATTCATATTAGACAGCTTCTCTGAAGATCATAAAGGTAATAAATTGAGAATTCCAAACAAAACCAAGAATTGGCAAAATTATTAAAACGAAAGTAAATTACTCAGAACAATTAATAACAGAACAGAAATGTTGAAATCATTGCATACTCTGACAATCTGTTTCATTGAAGAAAAAGCAGTTGAATTTATGACGGAATGTTTGGACGATAATTAAACAAATATTCATGAACAGCTGCATTTCCTTTACGCAGACTATTCCTTGAAAGCAGTTTAAGATATACAAAAGCTCTACCTCAGTAGCAATCAGAGTAATTGCAGATAGATAATGATGAATAACTTAATTAAGCTCATGAGGTGCAACATGAGATGCAAGTCTTACACATTCAGAAGGTAAACCTGTCAGATTTGCTGAGGTCAGCAAGTGAACAAATTGTTTATTGTGGAAAAAAAAACAGGGATTTAACTAGTTCATAGAAACATTTTGAGATTATAAGGATGACATTAGGACAGTCATATAATGAACTCCCAAGATAGCAGCATCAGGATCTCTGCACATCTAGTACAAGCTAACCTGACCCCATGGTGTAAAGCTGGCTCACTTGTGTATTCAGAAAATCACTGCTTATAGCCAAGCAAGTAATCACTTTGCTGCACCAGTCTACATGTTTAGATACTTATCTGTCAGCATTTCAACAAACTGGGTAAGGAGGAGCAAATGTGGTCTTTCCCCAAGGACTTTCTGCAGTCATTAAAGACCTAGAATGCGTACAGCAAAGGTTTACCAGAGTTATACCATTTTTAGCCAATTTCAAGAAGTGATGTCAGGATGAAAATTAGGAGTAGCAGCTCTGGCTGCTGCTACACTACCCAACCCCCCAAAACTAATATCCCACCTTCCATCTTTTTTTTTTCTTTTTTTTATTTTTTAAATTAACTCCCACACTACCACCGAGTGCGGTAGTGCTTATTTTTTCCCCAGCACCCATGGTGTGTGTGTGTGTGTGTGTGTGTGCAGGTGTGAGACACAAAGTGCACAAATCTTTATTTAATTTCCACCACCAGAAAAATAGGAAAACACCCGAGTGGCCTGTGACAAGCAGTGCCCTTCACATCAAAGGGCAATGCTATGTGATCACCCACCTTCCATCTTAACTGAGATCAGCTAATTTAGCACAGATTGGGAATCAAATACAACCAATGACATGTGCAAATTGCAAATCAGTCATTCACCAAATAAACTCACTGAGCCATCACCGGCCATTTGGGTGTTTCTTTTCTTCCTGGTGGTGGAAATTGAATAAAGATTTGTACACCTGTTGTCTTTCACTGTGTCTCACACCTGCACACACAACATGGGTGCTAGGGAAAATATAAGCACTCCTGCAGTTAGAAAAAAAAGAAAAAAAAACTCACTGAGCCATAGAATGGTCTGGCAGACTTATTGTCTCACTCTCAAATAGACTACACATTGGAGTCAAATCACAGGCAATGGTTTGAACTCACTAACTGACAACGACAAATCTGAACACTCTTAGACAACAAAGAACAGTACAGGAACAGGCCCTTCAACCCTCCACGACTGTGCCAGCGTGTGATGCCTAAACTAAAAATCTTTTGCCTCTTAACAGTCTGTATCTTTTTATTCCCTGCTTATTCATGTATCTGTCAACATGCTTCTTAAACATTGCTACTGTATTCGCCTCCACCACCTCCTCTGGCAGCATATTCTTTGCACTTACCACCCTCTGTATAAAATGTTTGCTTTTCATTAAACTTCATTAAACATTCCACTTTTCACATTAAATCTATGTTCCCTTATAATTGACATTTCTACCATGAGAAGACAACTCCAACTATCCATGCCTCACGTAATTTGTAAACAGCTATCAGGTCGTTCCTCATCTTTCGACATTCAAGTGTAAACAAGCCAAATCTGTCCAATCGCTTCTCATAGATAATACTCTTCAAACCAGGCAACATCCTGGAAACTGTTTCTGTACCCTCTCAAAAGCCTCCACATCCTTCTGGTAGTGAGGTGACCAGAAATGTACACAATATTCCAAATTTGCCCTAATTCTATACAGCTTCAATATGATTTGCCAATCTTTAAACTCTAAGCCCCGACCGATGAAAGCAAGCATGCCATACGTCTTCTTGACCACTTTATTCATTTGTTTTGACTCCTTCAGGGAACTGTAGACCTGTACACCTAGATCCCTCTGCATGTTAATTCTTCTAAGGGTTGTGCCATTTACTGTATACCTCCCTCCTTCATTGAATTTGTTCGGATTAAACTCCATCTGCCATTTGTCCACCCAAGTCGCCAGCCTATCTATATTCTGTTACACTCTCTGACAATCCTCCTCACTATCCACAACTCCCATAATCTTTGTGTTGTTGACATATTTACTAATCAGGCCAGCTACATTCTTCTCCAAATCATTTATATTTATTACAAACAGCAGGGATCTCAGCACTCTAGCCTTTGACCAATATGTCTGGAAAATACTCACTGTGTTGATTTCACAATATATAGCAAGGTGGAAACAAAAGTGTGCAAAACTTCAAGAAATAGTACAAAGTGCTCATAAGGAATTACAATTTCTTAAACTTTAATTTTCTTCCTTCCTTTGTTTCATCTTTCCAAATGATAATTTAATGGAGTATTAGCTCCTAGGAATCTACCACGATGTTTTTGCATTATTTTTCGACATAAACAAAGACATTGAAGATGGCTTTCCACCACTAATATTATTCACATTTTACTCAAGGAGTGCACAAAATTTCTCAGCCTTTGCACTTCTTTTCAGAGTTCAAATGAGCTACAATCAAGTTGTGGAAGTTGAATCACCTAAATCTCTAAAATGATAACGGAATGGGATTAAGCTGCATCTGTTCAGTGTGATGCAGGCAGCACGGGAAAATTACGCTGTCCAATGCTTAAGACAATTGTTGCATACAGCTAAACCCTGCCCACAGTATCCGTTGATTACGCACAGCAGGAAACTTAATATTTTGAATAGTTAACACAACTGAAGGAATCCTGCACCTCAAAGTAGAGTAGCATTGTGGCTGCAAGAAATGGCAGGTGCCAGTTGGAAACAGAATCTGTGCTGTAATACTTTGAGGAATAGCCGAACATGCAACAGATCATGCAAAGTTTTCAGATTGTATTGGTGGTAATGGTAGAAGAATTGTAATAGATGAACTGGACCAAGGAACGGAAGGCATTGTTGCTAAGTTTGCAGATGACACTAATATGTGGAGAGACAGGTAGAGTTGGGAGGCTGCAGAAGGATTTGGACAAGCCAGGAGAGTGAGCAAAGGAGTAGCAGGATACATACAATGTTGGAAAGTATGCGGTTATGGACTTTGGTAGGAAAATTAGAGGTAGACTATTTTCTAAATGGGGAAAGGCTTTGGAAATCGAAAGCAAAAAGGGACTCCAGAGTCCTAATTCTGGAATCTCTTCAGATTATCATGTAGGTGCAGTTGACAGTTAGGAGGGCAAATGCAACATTAGTGTTCATCTCATAATGGCTAGACAAGAGCAAAGATGCGCTGCTGAGGCTGTATAAGGCTCTGGTCAGACCACATTTGGAATATTGTGAATAATTTGGGTTCCATATCTAAGGAAGTATACGCTGGCCTTGGATGGGGTCCAGGGGAGGTTTACAACAATTTTCCTGGGAATAAAGGGCTTGTCACATGAGGAGCAGTTGAGGATCACATATCTGTTCTCAGTGGAGTGTAGAAGGATGAGTGTAGATCTCATTGAAACTTACAGAACACTGAGAATCCTGGATAGAATGGACATAGCGATGATGTTTCCACTAGTAGGAAGAAGATGAGGACCCAAGGGCACAGCCTCAGAGTGAAAGAACAACCCTTATAACTGAGAATAGATGAATTTCTTTAGCCAGGGGGTGGAACTCATTGCCACAGAAGGCTGTCAAGGTCAAGTAATTGGGCGAATTTAAGACTGAGATAGAAAGGTTCTTGATTAGTAAGCCAATCAGAGGATATGGGGAGAAGGCAGGAGAATGGAATTGAGAAACATATCAACCATGATCGAATGGCAGAGTTGACTTAGTTGGACAAATGGCCTAATTTTACTCCTGTATCTTAATGCTCTCAGAGACAATATCTTCTATCTGTTGTGGAAAAGGACACCATCCAGAAATTGTAAATTATTAACCTTGATGTTAACGTTAGAAGTATTACATATTGCTCCAAGAATCTGAATACTGTGCAGAAAGATTTTAGTTATCTCAATTTGCCATAGTGAGTGAGCTCTTTCTCCAACTGCATGTCCTACTACAAACTCAAACCACTGCTCAATGCATCAATCCAGTACCAATAATCTCGATAGGGAACTCAGTCCCAAAATCCAAATGCTTTGCCTCAGCCTCAACAAAATTCGCTATTGCAAGTCACACTCTGACAATGCACATTTCCTTCAGTGGCACAGTGGTTAGCACTGCTGCCTCACAGCGCCTGAGACCCGGGTTCAACTCCCGACTCAGGCGACAGACTGTTTGGAGTTTGCACGTTCTCCGTGTCTGCGTGGGTTTCCTCTGGGTGCTCCGGTTTCCTCCCACAGTCCAAAGATGTGCGGGTCAGATGAATTGGCCATGCTCAATTGCCCGTAGTGTTAGGTAAGGGGTAAATGTAGGGGTAGGGGTATGGGTGGGTTGCGCTTTGGCGGGTCGGTGTGGACTTGTTGGGCCGAAGGGCCTGTTTCCACACTGTAAGTAATCTAATGTAATCTAATATTAGTAACTACTCAATTATGATGAGCAGTTCAACCAAACAAATTTATAAGACACTAACTGGCCACCTTCTTCTCTTACAGGAGACTGTGTACAGCAAACAGAAAAGTAACTGAAGGTTGATGAGCAAATCTGTATGTGTTAACATTTGTTGGGATGACTAGAGACTTGGGAAGTGCAGATAGGGTTGCTAGTATCACTGATCCTGTCAAGGGTGCGCAGATAGGGGCCGATTAGCTTATCTTTCCCCCTGTCCAGGAGGAAAGCATGATCCCTCACACTGGAAGGGTTTTACAGCATACAGCTTTGCTACTATCAATCTTGATATTCACTCAACTGAGTATTACATGGTTTTTCAGAATGGTTCAAAGTGGAATATTGCTCGAGAACATTTATAACATGCCACAAGGAACAACATAAAAAAGTGTAACTACTATTGTAGGGTAGCCGTGCATGTGTTTGGAGTCTGAACAAGAGACAGGAGCCACATTAGAAGTGGATAAACCATGTCCACTTGCCAGCCATTGACTTAAGTGAAACATTGTGGTACTTTTAAAAAATGGATAATATGCATTCAACTGCATGATTCTGGTTTGCCAGTGGCCAAGACAAAAGTTTGAAAACAAATAGGTCTGAATTATTTTGTGAGAAGGCCTCATGTACACAGTATGCCCTAAAGCAGTAACATCCCCCAGAATGATAGGCCAGGAAATTGTGGCTCTTTTAATCATCTGTGGTGACATGCAAATGCTTCTAGACCACTTTGAATTGGTGGAACCGTGAAAGAATTATGAGATAGCAGTCATTAACACTTCTCACAAGATCCAGTCATCTTAATCTCACGAATCTTTACATCATTTGGAAGTTTGCCCTTGCACTGAGATTTCAGCAACTACATTTCACATTCAAGCATAATTTAATTTACTGAAGGACAATTTAATGCAAACTGAGACATTGTGAAAATTGGGCAAGGGTTCAAAAGAGAGAGGGGGTGCTAAAAGTGGATAAAGTAGCTCCAAAGGGAAATGCAAATTGAAGCAAAGGGTGACAAAAGGAGAGTGAGAGAGTCTGAAAAAGGGAGGGCAGAGTTTTAGAGTTTTAAATGAGTGAACACTCAGCTAACTGGGATCCAAGAAAACTTGAAGTCATTTAGGTAATAAATTCCTTACAAATGAATATGGAGTATCTAGTTTAAAGCTACAGAAGTTCACCAGCTGCATTATGGGGCAAAAACGAAATGCACATGTTAATTGTGGGGGTCAAAAACCTCCATTGGCTGAATGGCTTGCTTGCAATGCAGAGTAATGCCAATAGCATGAGCTCATTTCCCGCACCGACTGAGGCTACCATCAAGGATGCTCGTTTGCAAATTCTCCCCTCGCCTGTGGTGACACTCAGGGTAAACCACCACCAGACATCTTTTGCGAATAAGACAGCAGATGGATTGTCCTCTGGGCTATGATGACTTTACCTTCACATTAAAAGTCATAGAGTCATAGAGATGTACAGCATGAAAACAGACCCTTCGGTCCGTTCTGTCCATGCCAACCATATCTCCCAACCCAATCTAGTCCCACCTGCCAGCACCTGGCCCATATCCCTCCAAACCCTTCCTATTCGTCTACCCATCCAAATGCCGCATCTCCTCCACTTCCCGCTCCTCCGCCCTTGAGCCCCGCTCCTCCAACCGCCACCAAGACAGAACCCCACTGGTTCTCACCTACCACCCCACCAACCTGCGCATACAACGTATTATCCGCCGCCATTTCCGCCACCTCCAAACGGACCCCACCACCAAGGATATATTTCCCTCCCCTCCCCTATCAGCGTTCCGCAAGGACCACTCCCTTCGTGACTCCCTTGTCAGATCCACACCCCCCACCAACCCAACCTCCACCCCCGGCACCTTCCCCTGCAACCGCAGGAAATGTAAAACTTGCGCCCACACCTCCACACTCACTTCCCTCCAAGGCCCCAAGGGATCCTTCCATATCCGCCACAAGTTCACCTGTACCTCCACACACATCATCTATTGCATCCGCTGCACCCGATGTGGCCTCCTCTATATTGGTGAGACAGGCCGCTTACTTGCGGAACGCTTCAGAGAACACCTCTGGGCCGCCCGAACCAACCAACCCAATCACCCCGTGGCTCAACACTTTAACTCCCCCTCCCACTCCACCGAGGACATGCAGGTCCTTGGACTCCTCCACCGGCAGAACACAACTACACGACGGCTGGAGGAGGAGCGCCTCATCTTCCGCCTGGGAACCCTCCAACCACAAGGTATGAATTCAGATTTCTCCAGCTTCCTCATTTCCCCTCCCCCCACCTTGTCTCAGTCGGTTCCCTCAACTCAGCACCGCCCTCCTAACCTGCAATCCTCTTCCTGACCTCTCCGCCCCCACCCCACTCCGGCCTATCACCCTCACCTTGACCTCCTTCCACCTATCCCACCTCCATCGCCCCTCCCCCTAGTCCCTCCTCCCTACCTTTTATCTCAGCCTGCTTGGCTCTCTCTCTCTTATTCCTGATGAAGGGCTTATGCTCGAAACGTTGAATTCTCTATTCCTGAGATGCTGCCTAACCTGCTGTGCTTTGACCAGCAACACATTTGCAGCCTCTTAAATGTTGCAATTATACCAGCCTCCACCACATCCTCTGGCAGCTCATTCCATACATGTACCACCCTCTGCGTGAAAAAGTTGAAGAATGTAACTTACTTTTATATCATAAAATTTAAAATTTTGCATTATCAAACCTTAAAGTGTCTGAATTATTTGAGGTGCAAGGATACTGTTAGAGACAAACGTATAACTATTGAGCTGTAAACTCTTTGGTCTGCTGAGATTGTCTTTACAATGCTGGCTTTTTATGTATAGTTATGGGTGTCAGATTTGTTGCTAATTTATGCTGACTATTTTGTGCCAATTTAAATACTCTGTTGTCTAAGAAATCAATGTTTCACGTGTGTTGTGGTTTTAAGTTTGATAAAGTGGTATTGAACTTTGAGAATACTGATGATTTATTGTAATTCTGCTTCTGTGCAAGTAAAGAAACCGAATGTCAATGCATAAGGTAAATTACTATGTGATTGCATCCACACAATAAAGGAATTAGTGGGAATGAAACAGGAGACCTAAAAGCATTGCTTCCAAAAAATCAAAAAGTGCTAAAACATGTTGTTTCCAGATATGGGTAGTAGGAGATGACTTCCTCTGGGAATTGAAGATTTGGAAAATAAAGACATAGGACCCCTGAGTGGGGGAACAGCAAAGTCAGGAGAGAGGAAGTCCGTGTTGGTGAAGACGGAAGACAAAGCATGGAAGAGATGGATTGCAGAAACAGCTTTGATTCAGAGAGAAGCAAGTGCAGGAAAAGCTTAGCTCTCGCTCGTCCCAAAAGACTTTCAGTTCATCTTCTGGCACTCCCAGGCCAAGGTGGTAGTTAAAACAGGGACACTGCTTTCTTGCTGTCAGTACCCCACCACTCCAAAGGCACTTTGCTCCAGTTATGCACTTATAGCAGCACCTGTACAATTCAGGGTATGAATAACGAGTTTTTTTTCTTTCAGAGATACAGGAGAGATTATACAAATTAGGCCTGTTTTCTTTAGAATTTAGATTAAGGGATGATTTAATCAAAGCCTTCGAATATTAACAGGACGAGACAGCATAGCTAAACTATTTACATTGGCTGGTGATTCTAGAACTTGGTGGCATAGTCATATAATTAAGGCCAGGCCATTCAGGAGAGATGCAACATTTCTACTGTAAATATATATATTAAAAAAACCTACCTGGAAACTAAATTGTCGGGTCTGGGGGGCGTGTCCTCGGCGCTCGGAGGTCACGTGGTCCTCTAGTGCGCTAAAAAGGATGATCACGTGATGCTCCGGGACGCGGGCGTGGTCACGTGGTCTCCCTGTTTCGTGCTCCGGGAGGTCACGTGATCGGCCGTTTCACGCCCCGGAAGTGGGCGAGACTGCCGTTTTGCGCTCGAAAGGAGGCCGCATGGTGGTCCTTTGTCTCCGAAAAAGGGAAGGTCACGTGAGATCGGACAGCCGGAAATGCGAGGAGGCGGGGAATGGAATCAGGGCAACAGCCAATGAGTGATGGTATGATATTTTGTATCGTATAAAAGACTGGATCAGGGACAGAGAGTGGTCTTTTTTCTTTGTGAACTGACTGACTTAGTAGTTTGTCAGGGACAGAAAGGTTTAGACCCAGAGCTCTGTATACTTTATCCACTTATTGTTAGAATAAAACTAAAAGTGCAAGATTAAATGTTTTTTCTTATTGCTTTATTTTAAAGAGCACGCAGGACTTGGCTCACACATAAAAGATAATAAGTTTGTAGATTGAGCCTAAAGTCCATCACTACACAAAAAGGACAGTAGATGTTTAGAAGTCTCTTCTACAAGTAATAGTGGTTGTCGGATCAGTTATTAATGCTAAACCTGAGATGTATTAATTTTTGTAAAGCAAAGGTATCAATGGGTATGGGCTAAAGTCAGGTTTATGAAATTAGGCCACATATTAGCCATGATCTCAATGAATGGTGGAACAGGCTTGACAGGCTGAATGGCCTACTCCTGTCCCTATGCTCTTCAGCCGTGGAATTCTTTTCCCCCAAAGGCTACTGATGAATAGTCCTTGAATATTTTTAATAAACAAGGTGGTAAAGGGTATGGCAGGAGGCAGTAAAGTGGATTTGAGGCCAACAGGTTTGAAGGAGAGTTTGACCTACTCCTGCTACTAGGCCATACTTTGTATGCTGTAGTGATATAGCTTACTTTAAGCTGCTCGTTTTTTTGCCTCTATTTTCAACTATTCTTGAAATGCATTTTGTATCTTGTACAAGAAATACTTGTTCAAAGTCTTCACCATTTCCTTCTTTTCCATTACAAATTCCCTAGCTTCACCCTCCAAGATGCCAAAGCTCACAGTGGCTAATCCTTTCTATTTATATAGATCATTTTCAATTTTAACACTTCTTGTTCTTTCTACATTTCAATCTCTCCCTCTTTATTATAGTGCTTTTTTTAGTAAGCCGTGGATTATTATGTCTTCTTTATTTCAATAAATAACTGGGTTTCAGCTTTCTTTGAAGAAAAGTTATTAGTCTCAACAGAGATCCTAACAGTAGGAAGTAGAGCTTTTGTTTAAGTATGCTCTGAAACAAATACAAGTACAAAAAAGTTATGTAATGTATATTAATTGATAATTACAATGACCAATCTTGTAGGCTTGCTCAGCTGATTAAGTTCCGAACCATTTATAGATCTAAACTTTTTCACACCTAATTATAAGGCACAAAACAGGAATGACGGTTCAGTGACATTTTTACAACACTAGAATCCCTTGTTGCCTAGGAACGTGCTCAGGATACCAAAACAGACCATCTAAAATATCCTGAGGCCAAACACCTGATCACACCAGTCTAATATTGGTGGGATCTTTGTGGGACAGTGGTACAAGAGGTCATATGGCCAAATTTGCTTCAGAGAGGTATCAGTCTTAGAAGTCACCTTGAAATGAATTTTATATTTTAGAATTAAGTTAAACCGTTTTTGCTGTAAAATATTCAAAGGTGAAGTTGACCAAATTAATCAGAATGTGTACTGGAGAACCAATTAAACAATGCTCAAGTCTCAACAAAACTAATATTCAACAATAAACACAGAATGTTGCAGAAACTCAGCAAATCTGGCAGCATCTGTGGGGAAAGAAACAGAGTTAATGTTTCCGATCTGGTAAGACTTCAGAAAGTTCTGAAGAATCCCAATTGCTTCTGGGATTTTCCAATCAGTGCTGAAGCAGAAATGGGCAGTGTCAGCCTCTGTATAAATCACAGGGCATACCTACTGAGTTTAAGAGAATCAGTGGAAGGAGAATATACACTCCTTTTTATGACAATAGTGTAATAATAGTCTGCGCAACCTAAATGTAACACAAATGTGATTTGTGTATTCTCATTACTTCAGATCTCTGGTTGGTTTATTTAGCTAAACCAATTTACACAGTACAGAGCAATTTCAGACATAGCTTGTGTCTTGTATGCTATAGTACAGAGAACTTGTGGTTCCTGGATTCAAGGCTCAACTGCACTGTGATGCCTTAAAGGGACATCACTTCAACCATGATAAGAAAACATTCCCCTTTTTCAAAAGCCCTTTACTATCATAAGTAAAAACATGTGACATTGGACAATAGTAAACATCCCAGTTGCACACTCTAAAGTTATTGCATTATCTAAAAGTGCAAGTGATATTCTTTGATTCCATTTTCTTGAGGATATATTCAACTAAGCTAATATGTATAGCACATAGCCATTTACATTCACAGCCCGTGCATTGAGTACTGCAACGCAGAGAGATTCCATTACCATGGCACTTGGTTTATTTGCAACTTGCTACCATAGTCAAGTAATTATTTAAAGGTTTCATGACTTTTAATAAATGAACACGGGTTAGTGAATAGTTGACTTAATGGTTCAAAGATAGATAAGGTGAGTAAGTGGACATAATGGGTGCAGGGTGAGATGGATCAGTTGGTTGGGGTGGGGGGGGTGGGGAATATGAATTGAGGGGCCAAGGTGAATTGGGAAGGGAGATAGAAATTGTGATGGGGGCGAGACGAATCAGAGGGGTGAGGTGGCTCAGAGATGTGGGGGTGAGGTGAGTTTGGTCTTGGTAAGAGCCAGTCATGTCCGGCTGGTGAAAAAAACTGGGTAGTTGGGGGCGGGGGTGGTGTGGAGGAGAAATAGTAGTCAGGTGGGCGGGTAGCCACTAACATTGGCAGGGAATAGTTGGATCTGCTTGGTGGGGAATGAGGGTTGTCAGCAAGTGAAAATTGAGAGGGGTTAGTTGGATGGTCAGGGAGGTGGTTGGGGCCGTTGTTATTGGGGGTGGCTGATCCTGATCAGAGATTCTCAGTCAAGTTACACTGAAGGTTATGTAATAAATGACCAACTATTTTGAGGTTAAATGTAAAGCTAAGTTTACTCTGTGATTGGATGTCTGTACCATTTAACTTTTGGTTTGAAGCTTCCAACAGTTGTTTTTTCTCAATATGTTGTGATAATCTACACTATAATGTTAGAATACAGCAGGAAACTGAATTTTCATCATTTATATTTCATTTCTTTTTCTTTGTTTCAATATTACACAGCAGTATTAATTAGCAGAACTTAAAAGATATGAGTCACAGGGGCCCAACAGTAAGACATAGGCAGGCTAATGGCTGGGCAATGAGGCAGAAGATGCAATTTAATATGAGTCAGGGAAAAAGGGAGTATATGAATAATGAAAAGACATTATTGGATATTTACTGGTGAACAGAGCTACTTGGGGTTCAAAAACAATGTGGAATCTTATGTGCTAAATAAAAGTATTCAGGACAATGGTACAGAATAAAGGATGAATTTGTACTAAACATTGATTAGATTATTTAAATCACTGTGTATTAACAGCTTTGTTATGAAAAATACTTAGAAGTCATTCAAATAATACAGCATAAATTCACCAGAATAATGTCAAGGGTTGAGCTCAGGCATAATGGGATTTTTTTCTTCATTGAAATAGAAAAGGCTAAGATAAGATTTTGATAAACAATATTAAAATAAGAGTTTGCTGTGTATAAAGAAATACGTTCTTCTAGTTATGAAGTGTCAAAAACAATTAGTTATTAATTTAAAATATCAGAGTGCAAGGAAAGACTTTTGAAGAAATTTATTTAATTGAAGCACAGAATACTTGTCATGCTTAAGGCACAGAGTCAATTTTTAAGTAAAGTTAAGATGGAGGATGTACAGAACGACCAGAAAAGAACATAAGCACTTAAGTTGGAAAAGTAGACAACAACATGCCTTCATTCAAAATCATTATGGACAGTCCTCAGGCTCAACTCCATTTCGGTATTTGCATATATTCAGAATCTTTTGTGGTTCAATGGGATCACTTCTTATTCTTCTAAATTCCAGAGTGTGGGCCAAACTTCCTCAGCTTCTCATTTTAGGAAACCCTCCCATCCCAGAGACAAACCTAGTGGACCATCACCATATCAACATCAATTCAAATACATCCTTCGTTAAATATAAAGATCAAAACTACACAAAGTACTCCAGGTGTGGTCTCAATATCTAGTAGGAAGATTCCTTATTAGTGTACTTCATACTAGTTGCACAAAAGACCAACACAAACTTTTCCTTCCAAGTTGTTGCCTGTGTACCAACTTAGTGTTTCTTGAACAAGGAGGGGAAAGTGGAATTAGGTTGAGTGGAAAGAGTTGGCATACAAATGTTGGGTCAAATTATCTCCAACACTGCAAAGAGTTCTAGTTCTTTTGATACAATCACAAGAGAAGCACAAAATTCTTCACTGCAAAGTTTAGACCAGTGCTGTGCTGCTATAAATGGAGAAAGTGAGGACTGCAGATGCTGGAGATCAGAGCTGAAAAATGTGTTGCTGGAAAAGCGTAGCAGGTCGGGCAGCATTCAAGGAGCAGGAGAATCGACATTTCAGGCATAAGCCCTTCTTCAGGAATGAGGAAGGTGTGCCAAACCAGCTAAGATAAAAGGTAGGGAGGAGGGACTTGGGGGAGGGGCATTGGGAATGCGATAGGTGGAAGGAGGTTAAGGTGAGGGTGATAGGCTGGACAGGGAGTGGGGCGGAGAGGTCAGGAAGAAGATTGCAGGTCAAGAAAGCGGTCCTGAGTCCAAGGGTTGGGACTGAGATAAGGTGGGAGGAGGGAAAATGAGGAAGCTGGAGAAATCTGCATTCATCCCTTGTGGTTGGAGGGTTCCCAGACGGAAGATGAAGCGCTCTTCCTCCAGGCGTTGTGTTGCCATGGTCTGGCAATGGAGGAGGCCAAGGACCTGCATGTCCTTGGCAGAGTGGGAGGGGAAGTTAAAGTGTTCCGCCACGGGGTGGTTGGGTAGGTTGACCCGGGTGTCCCAGAGGTGTTCTCTGAAACGTTCCGCAAGTAGGTGGCCTGTCTCCCCAATGTAGAGGAGGCCACATCGGGCACAGCGGATGCAGTAAATGATGTGTGTGGAGGTACATGTGAATTTGTGACGGATATGGAAGGATCCCTTGGGGCCTTGGAGGGAAGGGAGAGGAGAGGTGTGGGCGCAAGTTTTGCATTTCTTGCGGTTGCAGGGGAAGGTGCCGGGAGTGGAGGTTGGGTTGGTGGGGGGTGTGGACCTGACGAGGGAGTCGCGGAGGAAGTGGTCTTCCCGGAATGCTGATAGGGGAAGGGAGGGAAATATGCCCTTGGTGGTGGGGTCTGTTTGGAGGTGGTGGAAATGTTGAAGGATGATACGATGTATCTGGAGGTTGGTGGGGTGGTAGGTGAGGACCAGTGGGGTTCTGTCCTGGTGGTGATTGGAGGGGCGGGCTTCAAGGGCGGAGGAGAGGGAAATGGACTCTATCCAAAACAACATCCATCCAATGCAGAAAAATTAGTTTGTATTCGACATTGTTTGCTTTAGTATTATAAATGAATTGTCACATCAATGCAAACCTTTACACTTCACATTGCAATTTATTGACCACCAAGCTCTGCAGACACAAATCTTCTAAAAACATTTGAATTCAAAAGTCTCTTGGTAGTGTACTATAGATATCCACAAGGAATGCACTTACCTATAAGCCAGTGCTACAGCCCATGCACTGGCAGCACAATAAAGGCAATCTCGAACTTTGGCATAATTACAATCACCAACTGTTTTGCTGGGGAAAAGACCCGTTGCAGGACTCTGGTAGTTGAGAACAGTTGATTTTACTGAAAAGAAACAAAAATATATGAGATAATTCAACAGACATACATTGATGTTATGTAGATACCTAATGATGCATAGTAGAATTATACTGCAGTAATATTGATAAATCTGCTAGGAGCATTAGCAGTTGAGGGACTATAAGCTAACAGGTATTAGATGAAATTTGAGAATAAAGGTGGTGAACTGGGTATTTAATGTGGTCCCCTAGTTTATTTTAACAATTACATTTTGAATCGATAACATTTGCAACACTTATGAAGTTAATCCGGAGAGAGAACTGGCAAATAAATAACTGTTTTCTTCAGTTTAGATGATACTCGGGAGTGAACGTCATCCTTTGCAGCAATATAAAGCAGCAAGACCAATTTACACGCTGCTGATCATTTCTATCATTTTGTTTCAGAGTTCCAGCATGTGGAATCTTATTTGTCTTTCTCTGGACTGATCCATGCAATGTGGATGTTGCTGTCAAGGACAGCATTTATAGCTCATTTCAAGTTGCCCCGGAGGTGGTGGTTAGTTGCATTCTTGAATCACTACAGTACTTCGGGTATAGGAACACTTACAATGCTGTTAGGGAGTTCCAAGACTTTAATCTAATGACAATGAAAGAATAGCAATATAGTTTCAAATCATGACAATGTTTGACTAGGATGAGAACTTGCAGTTGATGGACAGGCATTTGGGATACACAAGATCAGTTACTCACCATCGAATTAACAGCATCTGACCTGTTCTTGCAGCTACCCCATTTACATTGTTGGTCCAGTTCAAGTTCTAGTCATTTAAAACCCCAAGGATGTTGCTAGTGAGAGACTTAGCAACAATAATTTCATCGAATGTCAAAGGACAAATTCTCTCTTCCTGGAGATGGTGGTTACCTGGCACTTAGTGATGTGAATATTACTTGCAATTTGTCAGTTGTTTCAACTCGGCATGTTTTCCCAATTTATGATTCCAGACTGGTTACTTTAAATCACTATGCTCCCAAGTGAGAACCCTGTATGTTGTCGAGATCTTGCTGCACACAAACATGGATTGCTTCAATATCAGAGTTACAATCATCATTAAACATCCCCATTTCTGCCTTCATGATGGAGAGGTCAGCAATAAAGCGGTTGCAATTAGTTGGACCTAAGATACTACCTTGAGGAACTCCTGCATTGATGCCCTGCAGCTATGATGACTGACCTTCAACAATCACAACCATCTTCCTTTGTTCTAGGTATGACATCAATCAATGGAAAGTTTTATCCATCCCTTCAACTGACCCCAGTTTTGCTCGAGCTCCTTGCTGCCATCGGGACACCACCCACGCCCTCCACCTCCTCCAGGATTTTCGCTTCCACGGTCCCCAACGCCTTATTTTCACTATGGACATCCAGTCCCTGTACACCTCCATCCCCCATCACGAAGGACTCAAAGCCCTCCGCTTCTTCCTTTCCCGCCGCACCAACCAGTACCCTTCCACTGACACCCTCCTTCGACTGACTGAACTTGTCCTCACCCTGAATAACTTCTCTTTTCAATCCTCCCACTTCCTCCAAACTAAAGGAGTTGCCATGGGCACCCGCATGGGCCCCAGCTATGCCTGCCTCTTCGTAGGATATGTGGAACAGTCCATCTTCCGCAACTACACTGGCACCACCCCCCACCTTTTCCTCCGCTACATCGATGACTGTATCGGCGCTGCCTCGTGCTCCCACGAGGAGGTTGAACAGTTCATCAACTTTACTAACACCTTCCATCCCGACCTGAAATTCACTTGGACTGTCTCAGACTCCTCCCTCCCCTTCCTAGACCTTTCCATCTCTATCTCGGGCGACCGACTCAACACAGACATCTACTATAAACCGACTGACTCCCACAGCTACCTGGACTACACCTCCTCCCACCCTGCCCCCTGCAAAAACTCCATCCCATATTCCCAATTCCTTCGTCTCCGTCGCATCTGCTCCCAGGAAGACCAGTTCCAACACCGCACAGCCCAGATGGCCTCCTTCTTCAAGGACCGCAGATTCCCCCAAGACGTGATCGACGATGCGCTCCACCGCATCTCCTCCACTTCCCGCTCCTCCGCCCTTGAGCCCCGCTCCTCCAACCGCCACCAAGACAGAACCCCACTGGTTCTCACCTACCACCCCACCAACCTCCGCATACAACGTATCATCCGCCGTCATTTCCGCCACCTCCAAACGGACCCCACCACCAGGGATATATTTCCCTCCCCTCCCCTATCAGCGTTCCGCAAGGACCACTCCCTTCGTGACTCCCTCGTCAGATCCATACCCCCCACCAACCCAACCTCCACCCCCGGCACTTTCCCCTGCAACCGCAGGAAATGTAAAACTTGCGCCCACACCTCCACACTCACTTCCCTCCAAGGCCCCAAGGGATCCTTCCATATCCGCCACAAGTTCACCTGTACCTCCACACACATCATCTATTGCATCCGCTGCACCCGATGTGGCCTACTCTATATTGGGGAGACAGGCCGCTTACTTGTGGAACGCTTCAGAGAACACCTCTGGGCCACCCGGACCAACCAACCCAACCACCCCGTGGCTCAACACTTTAAACTCTCCCTCCCACTCCACCGAGGACATGCAGGTCCTTGGACTCCTCCACCGGCAGAACATAACAACACGACGGCTGGAGGAGGAGCGCCTCATCTTCCGCCTGGGAACCCTCCAACCACAAGGTATGAATTCAGATTTCTCCAGTTTCCTCATTTCCCCTCCCCCCACCTTGTCTCAGTCGGTTCCCTCAACTCAGCACCGCCCTCCTAACCTGCAATCTCCTTCCTGACCTCTCCGCCCCCACCCCACTCCGGCCCATCACCCTCACCTTGACCTCCTTCCACCTATCCCACCTCCATCGCCCCTCCCCCAAGTCCCTCCTCCCTACCTTTTATCTTAGCCTGCTTGGCTACTCTCTCTCATTCCTGATGAAGGGCTTATGCTCGAAACGTCGAATTCCCTATTCCTGAGATGCTGCCTGGCCTGCTGTGCTTTGACCAGCAACATATTTTCAGCTGTGATCTCCAGCATCTGCAGACCTCATTTTATACTCAAATACTACCCTGATAGTGAGTTTTGAGAAGATTTATAGCTCAGGTTAATGTAGTCAAAAAGAATGGGTACCCAACAAACATAGTCCGCCAATTTCTCTGCAACAAACCCGAACAAGCAGATAAAACACATCCAGAACCCCTAGCCACTCTCCCTTACATAAAATACATCTCAGAAATGACTGTCAGACTACTCAGACCTCTTGGAATCATGGTAGCCCACAAAGCCACCAACACACTAAAACAGCAGCTTATGTACTTGAAAGACCCTATACAGACAACAGCAAAACTAATGTCATTTACAAAATGCCTTGCAAGGAAACAAACGCTACATCAGACAAACAGGCAGAAAACTAGCCACCAGGATATATGAACACTAACTAGCCACAAAAAGACATGACCCACTCTCACTAGTATCTTACATAAAAACAAGGAAGGGCGCCATTTTGGCTGGGACAAGACATCCATCCTTGGACAAGCCAAACAGAAACACGCGCGAGAAGCATGGCATTCCAACTGGAACTCTATCAACAAACACAATTTACCACCCCTGAGAAAAAGAACAGGAACGTACATCGCCAACCCAAGGACACCTAAACACACATAAAAAGCAGGCCATACCACCAGTGCTTCATCCATAGGCTCACCGATGACATTACCAAGCATAGAACATTGAACAGTACAGCACAGAACAGGCCCTTCAGCCCACGAAGTTGTACCGACCACTGATCCTTATGTATGGTGACAAAACATCTAAAACTGAACCTTCCAGCTGAGCGAGCAAACCTATATACACTCCTTGATGTCAAGGGCAAACACAATCGCCTTATCTCTGGAGTTCAGCTTTTTGCCTGAGCTTGGATTAAGGTTTTAATGAGGCCAGGACCAAGTGACACTTGCAGCAAAGTGAAAAAGAACAAATGGGCTGTTGTCAAGTAAGGTTGTTTGAAAGTACACTCACTAAAAGCTTTCAGTCCTTAGTTAATGGTTGAGAGTGAACTGGTGAGGTGCTAACTGCTCAGGTTGGATTTCTCCTGACTTTTGTGCTAAGACTATACCTGGGCAATTGTTTACATTGCCAGATAGATGTCAGTTTACTTGAACAGCTTGACTAAGGGTTTTGCGAGTGCCTATTCTGGAATATTGTCAGGGCCAACAGCTTTTACATCATCCAGCTGCTTCAGCAATTTCTTGATGTCATGTGGAGCGAATCAAACTGGCTGAAGAATGACATGTGTGATGTTGTGGACTTCAGGATGAGGCCAAGACAGATAATCAATACAAGACTTATGGCTGAAGATACATGCAAATATATCTGCGTTGTCTTTTTTCTGACATTTTGTGGGCAGCACGGTGGCACAGTGGTTAGCACTGCTGCCTCAGCGCTAAAGACCTGGGTTCAATTCCCAACTCAGGCACATTCTCCCCGTGTCTGCCCTGGTTTCCTCCGGGTGCTCCAGTTTCCTCCCACAGTCCAAAGACCTGCAGGTCAGGTGAATTGGCCATGCTAAATTGCCCATCGGGTTAGGTAAAGGGGTAAATGTAGGGGAATGGGTGGGTTGCGCTTCGGTGGGTCGGTGTGGACTTGTTGGGCTGAAGGGCCTATTTCCACACTGTAAGTAATCTAATCTAATTTTGGGCTCCCCAATTAGTGATAGAGGGGAAGATTGAGCAATCCCCTTATCCAGTGAATTGTTTAATTGTATGCTGTTATATAAAGAAGAGCTGGCAGTCTAATCTAATTAAGATTAGACTAATGTCTAATACAGATGAAATGGTCATCATCATAGGGCTCCTTATGGGAAATATGTTTAAAGTGATTCCCATATTTCTCTCTATTACAGAGGTGACTATACTTCAAAAGGACCTTACTGGTTGTAAGGCACTTTGGACATCCTAAGGTCATGGAATGTTCTGTATAAATATTGTTCATTGTGTTGAAGGACATCCCACTGCAAGCATATAGTTAGATGCATAGCCATGAACAGAGTTAAACAGCTGACCAGCATTCCCGACTTTGAACTACATAATTAGTCCTTCATTGTCACTGGGTCAAAATCCGGGAACTCTCTTCCTAACACCCCAAGAACCGCAACAGTCCAAGGAGGTAGTTCACCACTACCTTCTTTTAGCAATTAGGGATGGAAAATACATACTAGCTTGGCTAGTGGTGCCCATTTTCATTTAAACAAACAAAGTTCTCATGGAACATTGAGATAAATTTTGTATTGTTTAAAGGAAGCAATTCACATTTAAAAAACCTGTCTGATTGTCCTTGAGGATTTGGGGAAAAAAAAGCCTCCTTGAGCTTTTTTCTAATTCTCTTGAAATGACAGAAGACTTTCTGTTTTTTTAAAAAAACCTCTCCCAGGAGAATATGTCACAATTGGAGCTGGGAAGTGAATGGGAATCAAGCTACATACATGTTGCACCCCAGTGATATGAAACAGTCTTAACAAATAAGTTAATAGTTCCTCTGCTTCATCAAATGGTGTTTTTCATTAGTTGCTTTGACATGTTTTACATTTCCTTTTTTTTGAATTAAGATTAGCCTGTGATGCTTGCAGTGATGTTTCACTATAATTATTACTATGATGATATACACCAAAAAAAATGTTTTTTTTTAAATTGCTGTCTACATTGATTACGTAACTTTATATACACTTAACATCATTTCACATTTTGCTTATTTCTTCAGGTAACATTAGATTTGTATACAGTCTTTCTTTGAACTCAAAGTGCAACTAACTTCCTGATAAATACAAAGCTGAATATAAAGTGAAAAAGCATGGAAAGAGCAAATAATTTGGTAAATAAATTGGAATTTTTTTTCAGACGAGGAACATGAAACACCTAAATGACTACTGTGGAGTTATACATGATAGATGAGGTCCTTTCGCCCATTAAGCCTGCACCAACATAACTACACTAATAGCACTTTCCAGCACTTATCACTTTTTCTCTTAATATACTTGGAGAAAATCTTGGGATTTTCCCTAATTTTATCCACCAGTGTTTTCCCATGCCTCCTTTGCTCACCTAATTATTTGAGTCCTCATCTACGTTAAATGAAATCAATTTTGAGAATGATTTATTTACCATTCCTAAATCTGAGATAGTAGTTCTTTTGGCTTCCAGTTCTGTGTGTATACTTTTGCATGATGTATGAAAACTGTCAGCTAATATTTTTAGGGTGTCAGAAATAAAAGCGAATGAGTTCAAATAAGAATAAATGATAAAACAAGTTATCTAGATATTCCAGTGAAATAAATTAATTGAAAAGCAACTGGATCTTGGAAGCTGCTGAATCATTTCTGCAATTTAGTATTAATTCCTTTTAAGCTTCCTTTGATCCTCAGTATTATTGACTATCCCTCTTGTTTTAGTCTCAGCTTCAAATCTGGGCACCATTCCCACCAGCACACAATCCAAATTGGTAAATGTTTCCAGGGAACAAAAGCAGTCCCGTGAAATAATGCTTTGAGAAAAGTATCCTTTCGCACTACTTCAACCACTCAGAAATTGTAGTTAATTTCTGTTTCTCCTTCAAACTAGTTTTAAAACAATCTGCTGCTCTTTTCCTAATCTCATACCACATATTCTTTTTAGAGATCTAAAATGCAAACTGAACGGATATTGGTCAAAATTCATACTTAAAAAAGAAATGGGAACAGAGTTCATTAAATGGTGTAAAGAAAAAGTAGCAGTGTTACTTAATCATTTATCATCTAATGCAACTGTATCAAAATATAGGAACTAAATAACTACTGTTAATGAAAAAAGGGTTATGGAAAAATTTACTACTGATTATTTGTCAGACTATTTAATGAACAAAGTAAAAGCCCAAATACATTCCAAAATGGAGTAAAGACAGTCTAAAATAAATTAAATATCACACCAGTCATGGAAAGAAAACAAAGGATTAATGTGAAAGAGCAGTCATGACTAAGCTTAATCCTTGATATAAAAGATAAACAAAAATAGCTGCATGAACATTGACAATTAATCCCTTAAATGAAAGCAGCAGAAGAAAATTAATCTTTAAAAATATCACAAATGGCTTCACAAACAACAAGATTCTTAAAAAGAATGACCTCATATCTCTCATAATGTGTATGAAAACATCGAATAAATCGGGCAAAATAGAATGTGGGTAAAAACAAAACAAATGAAGTCTAGTACAAACCAATATAAAAGCTTTCCAAAAGAAAAGGGAAAAGCAAGCAACAAAAATACTTCAAGAATCGTGTTTCAATTAAAGTTGAGGGAGATGGAAAGTTTTGTTAGACTATATGAACAAGAGCCTAACTTCACAGTCAGTTGTAAAGTGGAGACATACACCAAAAACTGCATTTGAAAGTTTCTCATGGACTGTCAGAGGATTTGCTCTCCTGGCTGTAGCATCAATGCATCAGTTAGGTTTTTGAGGTGGCCTAGCAGCAAGGTGCAACTCCATTGAAGCAACAACCTTTCAACATGACAGATTACATCTGTGAAGGGTTTTTGTCCGAAATGTCGATTTTACTGCTCCTCGGATGCTGCCTGAACTGCTGAGCTCTTCCAGCACCACTAATCCAGATTATATCTGTGCTGTCTGCCTTCAGTTATATTACAAGTCTTTTCAAGGTTTCCCTAATTCAGCCTCAAATTCTAGTTCACCCCTCCAATCCAATAGCATCCCTGAACACTTCAGACTCTACTCCCACCTCCCTATGGCTTCCTTTCATAATTCCCCTCGCATGCCTTGGTCCCCAATCAACCTCCAAGCAGTATCAGGAAGTTGGTTAGGAGATAGAGACAGGGGAAGTTACAATGAACGAAACTGAAGGTGTTAAGCACTGAACAGGGGATATCAAGTTTCTAATTCTCTGGTGCTTTCTCCATGTCAATGCCTCAGCCAATCAGATTCAGCAGGAAACCTTTTTCTTCTGCAGTATCAATTGTGATAATTTGAAATCTTTCGTTCTGATGCTTGCCCTAATGAATCGAAGATAAAAAGCTTTGGCAACTTGTCTCTCCTTTCAGCAACCATTTGTTTCTCGAGCAAAGGGCGGTTGACATTGTTACAACCAGTTGTGGAGAGGTAAATCTGCTTGCTTCTTTTCAACTTCCCTACTCAGCTGTGACAAAATATTTTAAATTCTTTTCATAATACAGTTATTCGTCTGTCCAATTAAAGTGAAGTTAGTTCACCAAAAACATTTTTTAAAAAGCCAATTAGAAGAGCTTCTTGAAGTGAAAGGGCAATTTTTTTTAACTTGCTAACTCAGAGGAAGAAAACATAATAAGGATGCAGCATCAAACACGCACATACAAGTACATGTACTTAGTTAAAAAAGGGGATAGTGTTCATTACAAAAGGAAGAAAAAAAAGTATGCCGTTTAATTCCATAGGATTTCCTGAAAGCATAAGGTATTAACCAAAGACCACAATTGGTCAGTGGTGTCTTGGATGAACTACAGCTATGAATCTTGCAGATATATTTGCGTTCTTGGTGTTTAGATGTTTCTTCAGCTTGCTTTGCCACCAGGTGTTGTTTTTCCAGAGAGCGATTTCTCCAGTTCCAGTCTCAAACATCTGATCAAACCTGCAAATGCTGTTGCCTGAAATACAGTTTAAATATTTATTCACAGGTCTGGATACATTGTGAGTATCTGGCCTGGAGACAGAGTGTTGTCTTTTTTGGTATGTCCAAAATGTGAATTCCTCATAATGATGTAAATCAAACAGGAGTTAGACCTCTTTGATTCAAATTAGTTTCTATCTCTTCATAAAAATACTATTCTCATTTCAGACTAGACATTATGATGGTTTTATGATGGCTTAATCTTTGGTCAGGTGATTACTGTGGCCACTTTAAGTCCACTTTTTGCTTATTTGGGAACATTCCAATACATTAAGGTTTCAGATACTAAAATTAGGTAAGTAAATTAAAATGTTAATAGCGCATATTTTATCATTATGATAATAACAGATAATTCTGATAAGATGCTGGTTTTGATAAGCTATTTTGAATATAGCAAAATTCCTATGAATTTACAAAACATGCCAAAAAATACTCAGAAATGGAAACACAATTGTAAATAATTTATTTATAGCTGAACAACTTCATGCAATCCAAATACTGCAGTTGTGCTGATTCACTGTAAATGTTGTTGAATGGCATGCATCACAGCACAGGCAAGTGCCCAAACAGGTTAGCTGACAGAAACGCAAGTATGAAATGCTACCGTCCAGTATCCATCATAAATGTGGATATTTTTCCAAGTAAATCCTTCTCACGTACTGTTGGTCTGAGACAATGTTTCGTGCGAGAACGATTTTAAATCGCATACTATACAATCCGCAAAAAAATTAAAAGTTTGATTTAAATCGATGCTTGCTGTCACACCACTCCCCCAACTACCCATATTACTCAAGAAGTATTAATAGCAGCGCAAAGTAGAAATCAAGATGTAGGAAGATTAGATCTGCCAGGTAATGGTATCTGTTCTATGTTAGGTCATTCTGCTATAACACGTGTTTCGTTAAAACAAATTCACTATAATGCGACTGATGAATTGGAGGACACTTTCTAAAGCACAAACTTTTTAAAAATGTGTTGGCAGTAACATGATTACATCACCAACACTTTAATTGTTGTTTCTAACATGCGATTCTTCAATAACACTGGGTTGTACAAGAACGCAACCATCATGTTACAGAAGAACTACTTTAACGCTGTAGTGTCATTTCAGATTGAAATAATTATAAACCTTGTTTCTATTAAATTCCCATGCGTCCTTTGCCCTCTTCTAATTCAGCAATTACAATCGAAAAGTACTAACTTCTGACAAAATGCAGCAGGGAATCAATACCCATGTAATGAGAACAAGAAAATAAGAGAACTTTCAAAACGTTGCAATAACCCAGCATTTGCTATCATTACAACTGTGAAACTGACAGCATATTTGGGTCTTTGCACATGTGCAAATAAATATGAAATACAAAAACTGCTGTCTGTCATTCCCTGTTCTTCCCCAAGTTGCTCTGTTGAATTCCCACAGATGAGAAATCTTCAGGAATCACTTGAATAGATATGAACTTCCACTTTTATATGACTTGTCTGTTTAAAATGTCTTCAAAGAATACATTTTATTGAACTTAACTCAGTCGAGTTTTTAAATAATGAACTAAGTTCATAAGTACTATCTGAATAACTAGTCACAGAAAAAAAAATCATTTTATTTTTGTGGAGTTTCAACGTTTTCCATGAGGCAAAAAAAATTATATTTATGGTTATATGAGCTTCCATGTGTATTTATGTTCATGTAAACACGGTGGCACAGTGGTTAGCACTGCTGCCTCACAGCGCCAGGTACATGGGTTCAATTCCCGCCTCAGGTGACTGACTGTGTGGAGTTTGCACGTTCTCCCCGTGTCTGCGTGGGTTTCCTCCGGGTGCTCCGGTTTCCTCCCACAGTCCAAAGATGTGCGGGTCAGGTGAATTGGCCATGCTAAATTGCCCGTAGTGTTAGGTAAGGGGTATATGTAGGGGTATGGGTGGGTTGCACTTTGGCAGGTCGGTGTGGACTTGTTGGGCCGCAGGGCCTGTTTCCACACTGTAAGTAATCTCATCTAAACATTGTCTGTAAAATGCGTTTTTGCTTTCTGGTTTGCTGTCTGAGAATTCTTTTCTGTAATTGACTAGATGATATCACTGCAGCTGAAAACCATAAATTATCTTAAATTGACATTCTAATTAAAGCAAAGTCAGGAAAGATCCATTGTGATCACTGGATCTTTGTGGACAGCTATCTGTAAGATAAGTAGCAAGTGGTTTTGAAAAATAAACACACATTAGTAACAAGATACAAAGAAAAAAGATCCAAATTTATAACTCCAGTATTGTGAATATCCATACCATTAATAAAAAAGTACAGTTCCAACATTTAAAAATCAGATAATTAAAAATAATATTTTAGCAATACCAAGTCTCTAAGTTAATTTTCATATGGGCATGAATATTATGTATCTAAATTAGATTGCTTGGTCTTGATCTTGCACATATTTCTAATATTACAATTTCTTACTTGCTGGGGTCACCCATGATGAGAATAGTGCCCTGGAAATCAAGCTCCGTTATTCCTGGAACCATGATCAAATTTTTAACATTTGTAAAAGCATGCAAAATTTTCCAATTTACCCATCTTTTTAGATCTGGGTTGTCTGAAAGTATGGCCTAGGTTTCTGTAGTTTACAAAAATGACTTTTTACCAGTTATATAAACAGAACCTAGCTACAGGTTAACAACTATTAACTGTAGACATGTAACATCGACCAATACTAGGTGTCAATAGTCAAGGGTAAACTGGGAAGGCAGTTCAATGGTCTTGTCAGCAGGATTATGGAGATGATCCTTCTGGATTACCAGGACTTTTTTTCGCAATCTTTCTTCTCCAAGGACTTTAACTTGCTTACAAGAAGCACAGAATGGAAGAACTTATAAAGTCTCTGACTCATTGGTTAAAAGCAACAGTGAGCAAAAATAAACTGGCTTTGTGGAGACCATGTGTGTTTTTTTAAACTGCAGAGAAAAGGGCACTACCTCCCTTTCAGTGGTCCAAAGGCCTCTGCCCTTCTCACTGGACACCAAAAAGCTGTTCAGATAGTTGACAGCCAAAAAGAGTTGTCAGGAGACATAAGGTCTTTGTCATCAACAAGTGGTTGCAACTCCACATACCAAACAGCTACTTATTTTGAATGTTTTGAGGAATAGATATTAGCAGATCCAGTGACAAACTCCTCAAGAGCAGTCCACCAGGGGCAGATGTCAGGCTTGTACATAGCCATCTGACTGCCTCCCCAGACTCTGATTCGTCTTTAACCAAGATGGCCAATGTCCAATGACCAACATATTTTGTATTGGGAGCTCATTGTCTATTTCATTTTGATCATTGGTGGGGATATCACTGTCCCAGTGCATGACATGACTTGTGTACCATGCAAAGACAATATTATTTTTTTTAGATCCAGTTTATGGATTGTAGATTGAAATGGGAAAAACGTAGTTCAAACAAGGATTGTGGAAGGGATTACTGCACACTTTAATAGGAAGCTTTAAGCACTTATTGGAAGTACTGTTTACATTTGTTTGTCAACCATTAGAAGAAGATTAATTGCAGATGAATTAGTACCAAGAGATGATGTGCAAATGACATTCGGCTTATAACAAGTAGCTGATTGGTGTGTGGACTTACAACCAGTTGTTGATGACAGAGTTTGGAAAAGCAGTCAGAAGGCGATGAACAAGCCTGACATCTGTTCCTAGTGCAATGCCCTTGAGCAGTCTGTCACTAGATCTGCTGATATTTATTCCTCAAAACATTCAAAATGAGATATAGAAAAACTTTGGACATTTCTCATTTACATAAATGATTTGGACACGAGCAGAAGAGGTACAGTTAGTAAGTGTGCAAATGACACCAAAATTGGAGGTGTGGTGGACAGCGAAGAGGGTTACTCCAGATTACAACAGGATCTTGACCAGATGGGCCAATGGGCTGAGAAGTAGCAGATGGAGTTTAATTCAGATAAATGCGAGGTGCTGCATTTTGGGAAAGCAAATCGTAGCAGGAATTATACACTTAATGGTAAGGTCCTAGGGAGTGTTGCTGAACAAAGAGACCTTGGAGGGCAGGTTCATAGCTCCTTGAAAGTGGAGTCGCAGGTAGATAGGATGGTGAAGAAGGCATTTGGTATGCTTTCCTTTATTGGTCAGAGTATTGAGTACAGAAGTTGGGAAGTCATGTTGCGGCTGTACAGGACATTGGTGAGGCCACTGTTGGAATATTGCGTGCAATTCTGGTCTCCTTCCTATTGGAAGGATGTTGTGAAACTTGAAAGGGTTCAGAAAAGATTTGCAAGGATATTGCCAGGGTTGGAGGATTTGAGCTATAGGGAGAGGCTGAACAGCCTGGGGTTGTTATCCCTGGAGCGTTGGAGGCTTAATGGTGACCTTATAGAGGTTTACAAAATTGTGAGGGGTATGGATTGGGGAAATAGACAAGGTATTTTCCCTGGGGTCTGGGAGTCCAGAGCAAGAGGGCATAGGTTTAGGGTGAGAGGGGAAAGATATAAAAGAGACCTAAGGGGCAACTTTTTCAGACAGAGGGTGGTACGTGTATGGAATGAGCTGCCAGTGGAAGTAGTGGAGGCTGGTACAATTGCAACATTTAAGAAGCATTTAGATGAGTACATTAAGAGGAAGGGTTTGGAGGGATGTGGGCCAGGTGCTGGCAGGTGGGAATAGATTGGTTTGGGATATCTGGTTGGCATGGACGGGCTGGATGGAAGGGTCTGTTTCTATGCTATATGTCTCTATGACTCTATTTCAAATGGTTTTGAAACTGAAATGCAAATCAAGAAAGGATGATCGATTATGCAACGGTGATTATGAAAATTAATAGCTTTTAATTGTAGTTTGCGAGGGAAAAAACACAGTACATCTGAATAGAAGCATAGAGTCCACCAGCACGGACACAGGCCCTTCAGCCCAAACCAGTCCATGCCAACCAAAACGTCAATCCATTCTGACCCCATTGTGCTACACTTGGCCCATATCCTTCTAAACCTTTCCTATCCATGTATTTGTCCAAATGCCTTTTAAATGTTGTTTATGTACCTACTTCAACCACTTCTGTTGGCAGTTCATTCTATATGCACACCACCCTCTGTACAAAACAAATTGCTACTCAGGTTACCTTTTATTCTTTCTCCCTAACATTAAACTGATGCCCTCTCGTCTGCGATTCCCCAACTCTGGGAAAAAAACTGAGTGCATTCACTCAATCAATGCCTTTCATGATCTTCTACACTTCTATAATATCCCCCCGCAGTCTCCTACGCTCTGAAGAAAAAAGTCCCAGCTTGTCCAACCTCTCCCGATAACTCACATCCTCGAGTCCTGACAACAGCCTTGTAAAATTTCTTCTGCACTTTCCAGTTTAATAACATCCTCTGAAAGTAGGTTTGCTCACTGAGCTGGAAAGTTCATTTTCAGATGTTTTGTCACCATATTAGGTAACATTTTCAGTGAGCCTCCGGATAAAGCACTCGTGGTATAGCTCGCTTTCTATTTAAGTGTTTGGGTTTCCTTGGGTTAGTGATGTCATTTCCTGTGATGACATCATTTCCTGCGGTGATGTCATTTTATGTTCTTTTTCTCAGGCATGGTAAATGGTATCCAAATCAATGTGTTTGTTGATAGAGTTCTGGTTGGAATGCCATGCTTCTAAGAATTGTCATGCATGTCTCTGTTTGGCTTGTCCTAGGATGAATGTGCTGTTCCAGTTGAAGGGGTATCCTTCCTCATCCGTATGTAAGGATACGAGTAAGAGTGGGTCTTGTCTTTTTGTGGCTAGTTCATGTTCATGTATCCTGGTGGCTAGTTTTCTCCCTGTTTGTCCAAGGTAGTGTTTGTTATCTTGCAAGGCATTTTGTAAATGACATTAGTTTTGCTTGTTATCTGTATAGGGTCTTTGAAATTCATTAGCTGCTGTTTCAGTGTGGTGGTGGATTTATGGGTTACCATGATGCCAAGAGGTCTGAGAAATCTGTAGTCATTTCCTTGATATCTTTGATGTCGGGGAGAGTGGCTAGGGTTTCTGGACGTGTTTTGTGTGCTTGATTGGATTTGTTGCTGAGAAATTGGCGGATTGTGTACATTGGGTATCTGTTCTTTTTGAATACACTGTATAGGTGATTTTCCTCTGCTCTTCATAGTTCCTTTGTGCTTCAGTGTGTGGAAAGACCATCAATAATATCCTTACTGGCATAAAATTCACTAAAGAGGAGGAAAACAACAACAAACAGCCATTCCTCGATGTTGCAGTAGAGCAAACAGCCAATGGGAAACTCCAAACCAGTGTCTACTGGAAAACAACACATACGGACCAAATATTGAACGACAGAAGCAATCATCCCAACATCCACAAACAAAGCTGCATTAGAACATTATTTCAACGAGCCATCAGACACCGCACAACTTCGACTGGGACAACACATCCATCCTAGGACAAGCTGGACAGAGACATGCACAAGAACTCCTAGAAGCATGGCATTCCAACTGGAACACTATCAACAAACACGTTGACTTGGATCCCATTTACCACCCCCTGAGAAAAGGAACAGGAAATAACATCACCATAGGACATGATATCACCACAGGAAATTACACCACCAAACCAAGGAAACTCAAACACACATAGAAAGCGGGCGACACAGTCAGGGTTTCATCTTGAGGCTCACTGAAAATTTTACCTAGTATGACGACAAAATGTCTGAAAACGAACCTTCCAGCTCAGCGAGCAAACCTACATCCAGAACCTCAACCTGAGCTGTAAATCTTCTCAAAACTCATTAACATCCTTCCTATAGCAAGATGACCAAAACTGAACATAATATTCCAAGTGCAGCCTCACCAACATCCTGTACAACTTCATAAGTGTTGAAGTCCTGCTAAGATTTGCTATCCCAAAATGCAGCACCTTGCATTTATCTGAATTAAACTCCATCTGCCACTTCTCAGCCCATTCGCCCATCTGGTCCAGATCCTGTTTAATCTGAGGTAACCCTCTTTGCTGTCCACTACACCTCCAATTTTGGTGTCATCTGCAAACTTACTAACTGTATCTCTTACGCTCGCATCCAAATCATTTATGTAATTGACAAAAAGTAGAGGACCTAGCACCGATCCATGTGGCATTCCACTGGTCACAGGCCTCCAGTCTGAAAAACAACCCTCCACCATCACCTTCTGTCTTCTACCTTTGAGCCAGTTCTGTATCCAAATGGCTAGTCCTCCCTGTATCCCATGGGATCTAACATTGCTAATCAGTCTCCCATGGGGAACCTTGTCAAACGCCTTACTGAAGTCCATATGGATCTCAACTACTGCTCTGCATCATCAACCTTCTTTGTTACTTCTTCAAAAAACTCAATCCAGTTTGTGAGACATGATTTCCCACGCAACAAAGCCATGCTGACTACTCCTAATCAAATGCTGTCTTTCCAAACGCATGTATATCTTATCTCTCAATATCCTTAAGTAACTTATCTACTACAAATGTTAGACTTATTGGTCTACAGTTCCATTGTTTTTCTTTGCATCCCTTCTTGAATAAGGGCACAAAATTCGCTTCCCTCCAGTCTTCAGGGATCTCTCCCATGGCTAATTATGATGTTGGTTAGCTTAGTTTGCTGGACAGCTGGTTTGTAATGCAATGATGCCAACTGTGGTGTTCAATTCTTTCCCCAGCTGAGACTACCATGAAGACCTCTCCTTCTCAATCTCTCCCTTCACCTGAGGCATAGTGACCCTTGGGTTGAACCACCATCAGTCATCTTTCTCTTACAAGAGAACACCCCTATGGACTGGTAGGACAATGCAATTTTACTTTGCAATAAGACGTGTAACTGATTCAGGCTGCAGTCCGGGAAATGATAGTGAAATGATTTAATGCGGAGGTTCTTGACCACCTTTCTGGGGGGGGATATTTGAATAATTCTCAATATTGCTTTTACTATACAGCAGAAAATACACATCAATTCTTTATTTTATGTTCTCACAAGAATGCTATCAGACTCAGTCTGCTTTGGGAAAGTATTTGGCCTTCTTTTGAAAAACTACAGTGTAGGATGGATTAGGAAAATCACTCAGTGGCAGACTGCAGAAATGAAATTTTAAAACTTCAATGTACTATTTCAACTCAGCATAAACATAATGGTTGTGATATTGGCTTGGAATATTCATTTTTAACATAATACTTCAAGCTGGTTTTCCATGCTTAAAATTTGTTTATCTTGAATGAATTTCTAGCATAATTGCTGTTTTAAAAATGTATTGGGCACACGACAAAACAATACACCACCATATCACCAATACACAAGACACATTCAAACTGCATTCAGAGATGAAGAGAAAGTTCCAAGAAAATACTTGCCTTTCACACTTTCCCAGGTGCCCAACACCTTATCTTCACCATAGACATCCAGTCCCTGTACACCTCCATCCCCCATCACGAAGGACTCAAAGCCCCCTGCTTCTTCCTTTCCCGCCGTACCAACCAGTACCCTTCCACTGACACCCTCCTTCGACTGACTGAACTGGTCCTCACCCTGAACAACTTCTCTTTCCAATCCTCCCACTTCCTCCAAACCAAAAGGAGTTGCCATGTGCACCCGCATGGGCCCCAGCTATGCCTGCCTCTTCATAGGATATGTGGAACAGTCCATCTTCCGCAACTACACTGGCACCACCCCCCACCTTTTCCTCCGCTACATCGATGACTGTATCGGCGCTGCCTCGTGCTCCCAGGAGGTTGAACAGTTCATCCACTTTACCAACACCTTCCACCCCGACCTCAAATTCACCTGGACTGTCTCAGACTCCTCCCTCCCCTTCCTAGACCTTTCCATTTCTATCTCCTGCGACCGAATCAACACAGGCATCTACTATAAACCGACTGACTCCCACAGCTACCCAGACTACACCTCCTCCCACCCTGCCCCCTGTAAAAACGGCATTCCATATTCCCAATTCCTTCGTCTCCGCGCATCTGCTCCCAGGAGGACCAGTGCCAATACTGTACAGCCCAGATGGCCTCCTTCTTCAAAGACCGCAGATTCCCCCCAGACGTGACCGACGATGCCCTCCACCACATCTCCTCCACTTCCCGCTCCTCCGCCCTTGAGCCCCGCCCCTCCAACCGCCACCAGGACAGAACCCCACTGGTTCTCACCTACCACCCCACCAACCTCCGTATACAGCGTCATTTCCGCCACCTCCAAACGGACCCCACCTCCAGGGATATACTTCCCTCCCCTCCCCTATCAGCGTTCCGAAAAGACCACTCCCTCCGTGACTCCCTCGTCAGGTCCACACCTCCCACCAACCCAACCTCCACTCCCAGCACCTTACCCTGCAACCGCAAGAAATGCAAAACTTGCGCCCACACCTCTTCCCTCACTTCTCTCCTAAGCCCCAAGGGATCCTTCCATATCCGCCACAAATTCACCTGCACCTCCACACACATCATCTATTGCATCCGCTGCACCCGATGTGGGATTTCTGAAGGGCTTATGCCTGAAACGTCGAATCTCCTGCTCCTTGGATGCTGCCTGACCTGCTGCGCTTTTCCAGCAACACTTTTCAGCTCTGATCTCCAGCATCTGCAGACCTCACTTTCTCCTCGAAGATTTCACACTTGCACTCAGCTTGAATTCAATCACTCTAGTATGTGTGTGTTTATTGCACACCATAAAATTTCCAAAATGTAGCATATACAATTTGGGTTTAAAACAAATGGAACTAAGCTATTTGAAAAATATATTGTTGGTAGGAAAAGCAAAGAAATCAATATGAAAAAGTGCCATCAGTTCAATAATAGATTTCTAAAAGATTTTGACATACTGGTTAAATCAAGATTTCCTGAATAGTGAAAAATGGTAACTATAACATCAAGCTATTTTCTGAAAATGTTCCAGTAAATGGAACTGTCACATCTCCACACAACATCTGCAAATGTAAATTGAACTGTCACATCTTCATGGAACAACTGGAAATTAACAAATATGTGAAGCATTAGCTCAAAAAGGAACACGTTGGGCAGTCGTCCATTCAAGAACAAGAATATATATAACATATTTTCATAATCAAGTTTTAAAAGATTAAAAGTGAGTGCAAATAAATAAGCCACCTGCTTGTTACAGCTCACATCACAAGTACAGACATGGCCTTGTATGTGCATATTGCATGAAGCAACGCAGAAACATGGTGAAGCCTTCTTTTGACCCCATAGCTAACTAGGAATCACTCCCATTCTTACTGCCTGTCACTGGTACGTGTCAGATGGAACCTATTTGAATACCTTATGAATGTACCTTATGTTCTGGGATAAGACTCAAACCTGAGCTCCGAGCTGAGAGGCACAGACAGACCAACTGCGCCACAAGACATTCCAACTAAGTTACAGAACAGATTACGCAGTGAAATTTCTAAATTCAATGAGTAAAAGTGAGAATATATAAAAAAGGAAAATGCCCAAACTCTAGTCTAAATTGATTTTTCACACTGTTTTCCAATCAGTTACTTTTTTTTAAACTTTAGAACTGCACTTTTCCTCCTTTCCATTCCATCGCATTGTTCATTTTGGTCCTATTGTTCAGTCATTTACTCACAGCATACAATATTCATAGAAAACCAAGCAATTCTAATTCGTGATTCTTGACAGAAAATTAATGAAAAAAGAACCCCAAATCACTTTCCGACAAACATAATCTCTTTCCTTATGGAGAATGAATACTGCAGCAAATGGAACTTGATCATGATGAAGAACTTTCTGCATGAAGAATGAAGACAGAACATGTGTGTCAATAGACGAACACATCCCTCAACTAGTTGGAATAAGTAGCAGGGAATCAAGATTGCCTCAAGATTTGAAATTACTGATTGATAAAGATTGTTGAATGTGATAACCCCTTTAAGGCCCATGGGTATTCACACATTAATCTTCCTGTGGAGCTCAGAGTGTGAGTTCTCTGGGCAGCCAATGACCTGCCAGCTGGAACTCACTACCTGAGCCCTCTTGTGGCACATTGGTAGAGTCTCTACCCCTGGACAGGGAGGCACGGGTTCAAACTACACCTGTTCCAGAGATGTGTAATAACATCGCTGAACAGGTTGATTAGGAAAATAGGTTAAATGATTTTTAAAAAAGCAGACTTACACTGCAGGGAGTACGGTGCTTTATTTTCCCCTCCAACTCTGTTTTGATTTAGCCCCTGCCTTCTCTCCCTACCTCCCCCTTATTTTTGATAGCTTGCACTTCCCATAATCGGCTTTGTTTGCAAATAGTTATTTGATTACACAGTTGATTACTGGTGGTGGGGTTAGTAGTTAAAAAAGGGAAAAAGAAAGTCATGATTATTTGATGGTGGGAAAGTTACTTGGTTGTGCGTGATAGCACTTCTGGATATGGAAGAGAGAGAAAAATATACATATAAAGTAGAGAGAGATATATATATATATAGATATATATAGATATAAAATTGCCCTTTCCTACTCTCCCTCGCCCTCCCCTTCACCTCTGATGGTTAGCATTGCCATAAGCGCTTTGCTTGTAAATACCTAATTGATCATATAGATGATCATATGACTGACTGAACAAGATTTAGACCTCAAGAAAGCCATAGCACTGGCTCTTTCCCATGAAAATGCATTAAAAGGGGGTCATGAGCTTCAGGAGTCTATAGACAATATTGTCCTCTAGCTTGGGTTACCCTCATGCCACTGAGCCTTGTTCTCAGCGGACAATACTTGCAGCTCCTATTGGTTGCCAAGGAAGAGTGACTGGAGCCAAAGGTCCAAGTTCCAGAACTAGATGGTAAGTTTCTCCACAAAAAACAGTGAGGAGTGAAAATGTCCATGCTACACTTGTAATCATAGGGTCCCCTCCAGTCAAGGCTACCGAAAGAAGCAAAATGCATAAATCCCAGGCAAAGGGCAAAGTCAATTTAAGACAGGGCTTTGCAAATAAATCAGGCTGATCTAGTTTAGTTGAATCACTTCTCCCAAAGTGGTTATAATTTAAGAGAACCATTCAGTATATGGTCACCCGCTAGATAGACAGGTAAACATGAGTACCTAAAATCTGGAATTATACTGTTGTCAGGGAAGTTTCAGGCGGGAGCCCTTCATCAGGGATGAGATTGGAAGCCTCGGGAGAGGAGAAAAATAAATGGGAGGGTGTGGGGCTGGGACTGGGGAGAAGGTAGCTGGGAGTGCAATAGATGGATGGAGAAAGGGGTAAAGGTGATAGGTCAGAGAAGAGTGGAGCGGATAGGTGGGAAGAAAGATTAGGTAAAAACAATGACTGCAGATGCTGGAAACCCGATTCTGGATTAGTGGTGCTGGATGACCACAACAGTTTAGGCAGCATCCGAGGACCAGTAAAATTGATGTTTCAGGCAAAAGCCCTTCATCAGAAGAGAGATTGACAGGTGGGACAGGTCATGAGGATGGTGCTGAACTGGAAGGTTGGAACTGGGGTAAAGTGGGGGGATAGGAAATGAGGAAACTGGTAAAGTCCACATTGATGCCCTGGGGTTAAAGGGTTCCGAGGCGGAAGGTGGGACGTTCTTCCTCCAGGCATTGGGTGTGGGGAAGAGGCCCAGGAACTGCATGTCCTCAGCAGAGTGGAAAGGGGAGTTGAAACGTTCAGCCACAGGGCGGTGTGGTTGATCAGTGCAAGTGCCAAGGAGATGTTCCCTGTAGTGCTCTGCAAGAAGACATCCAGTCTTCCAATGTAAAAGAGACCACATCGGGAGCAACAGATGCAATAAATGACATTTGTGGAAGTGCAGGTGAAACTTTGTTGGATGTGGAAGGCTCCTTTGGGGCCTTGGATGGAGGTGAGGTGGGATTTTTTTTGTGGGTGGGGCAGGTTTTGCAATTTCTGTGGTGGCAGGGTAAGGTGCCAGGAGGGGAGGATGGGTTGTTGGGGGGCGTGGACCTGACCAGGTGGTCACAGAGGGAACTGTCTTTGCGGACAGCAGAAAGGGGTCGGGAGGGGAATATATCCCTGATATGGGGTCCATTTGTAGGTGGCAGAAATGCCGGAGAATGTCCGCTACATTGATGATTGCATCAGTGCCATCTCGTTCTCCCACGAGGAGGTTGAGCAGTTCATCAATTTCGGCAACACATTCCACCCCAACCTTCAATTCACAACCCAAAGGAACCTTCCACATCCATCAAAGTTTCACCTGCACTTCCACAAATGTCATTTATTGCATCCATTGCTCCCGATGCAGCCTCCTTTACATTGAGGAGACTGGACGCCTTCTCGCAGAGCACTTCAGGGATCATCTCCAGGACACCCCCACCAATCAACTACACCGCCCAATGGCTGAACATTTCAATTCCTCCTTGCACAATGCCGAGGACACGCAGGTCCCGGGCTTCCTCCACCGCCAGTCCCTCACCACTCGATGCCTAGAGGAAGAAGTCTCATCTTTTGCCTCGGAACCCTTCAACTCCAGGACATCAACGTGGACTTTACCAGTTTCCTCATTTCTCCTCCCTGACCTTACCCCAGTTCCAAACTTTCAGCTCAGCACCATGCTCAAGATCTGTCCCACCGGTCAATCTTCCTTCCCACCTATCCGCTCTACCCTCCTCTCCGACCTATCACCTTTACCCCTTCCTCCATCCACCTACTGCACTCCCAGCTACCTTCTCCCAGCCCCACCCCCTCCCATTTACCTCGCCACACCTGAGGCTTCCAGCCTCATTCCTGATGAAGGGCTCCTGCCCGAAATGTCGATTTTCCTGCTCCTCGGATGCTGTGTGACCTGCTATGCATTTTCAGCACCACTCTAATCTTGATTCTAATCTCCAGCATCTGCAGTCCTCACTTTCACTCTGCTGTCAGGAATAACTATTTTATGCATGCTTTTATTAACCATAAAATGGCTTTTCAATACAAAGTAACATAACAAAATGGCTTCAGGCTGCAAATTAACACTGTTTAAAACGGCTTCTCACCTTGCTAAAAGCTGAATTCCTGCCTTGCTGAATGAACTGAATTAAAGACAAAGCAGAACAATGGACCTTTCACAACATGGAATTAACTAAGATAGATAGGACATTACTACTCATCTCAGTTAACCTTGAAATGCAGGTGGGAAGAGATAATGTATAGTAAACAACTTTGTTATCCAGAAAATATCATTGGGTTAACCTGCTGTCCATTCTGTCATTTTATTACACTTTACTGGATTCACTCTGCAATTAAGACTGTACTATATCTTAAGAAACATAAAAAATGCCTTTGTTCCAAGTGAAATTGCACAGTTTCTCCAAGGGACACAGAAGCTTTTAACCTCTGTGTAATTGGACAAACCTGTGCCCGGCATTGAAATAAACTGTGAAATCTTGCTGAAGCAGCCTCTGTTTCCGTTGATTGTTTGACTGATCGGGGAACCAACAGACCCCTTCCCGAGGGTCGAGACCTTCAGACACAGGTACCACTGTATCTATTGTTGGGGAGCATAACCTTTAGGAAAACCCAATTGTGCATATTGTCTTTAAGCGTGAAAGCACCAAGGCTAAATTTGCTACATACAATGGGGAGCCCTTACATAACATTGGGGCCACAGTAACACCAGTTACACACAGGCAACACAGTCTGACTCCTCTTAATCGTGGTTCAAGGTTGAGAAGGGATTAGCTACGGAAAATCTGCCTGGATTAGCAACAGATCCTGACAATCTATATGAAGTCATTAGTAAGTACCCCAAATTATTTCCAAGAGGACCTCACAAAAATAAGAGGCACCACTGCAAAAATTATGTAGACCCAATGACCCGACCTACATACTTCAAGGCATGGCCACTCTCTTATGACTATGTATAAAGGTACAGGCTAAATTGGAAATTCTAGGAGAATTGGGCGTCACACACCCAGTACACTTTGTTGAATGGGTCACACCAATAATTCTAGTCATAAAATCTGCTGACCCTTGCTCAGTTTCTGTGGGCATTATGAATTGACAGTCAACGGATTTTCTCCCTGAGATAGAAACCCTATGCCACAAATAGAAGACTTGTATGAAAAGTTGACCGGATGTGACATATTTTTTTAAAATTGAACATGAGCCATACCTATCTCCAACTGGAGCTTAAGGAATCATCCAGGCATCCTATAAATGCTCACAAAGGACTGTATGAGTACACTTGCTTGCCAACTGGGGTACCTTCAGCTGGTGCCATCTTTCAAAGGTTAATAGAGAACATCCTCCAAGGGATGCCTAAAGTGGCAGTCTACATGGATGACTTTAAATCTCAGCAGCTACTTCAAAAGGTACACACAGAGAGTCTGTAGGAGGTCCTATGATATTTTTCTGAGGCAGATATCAGCTAAAAAGGAAAAAAGTGCATTCTAGGTAAACTTCTGTACCTCTGGTACAGAACTGACAATGGTGGATTTTACCCTGTCGAAGAGAAGGTGAAAGCCATTAAAAAGGGCTTGGTTTCGAAGGAGCTGAATGGAGTTAAAGCATTTCCTACATCTCAAAGATTATTAGGGGGAAGATAAGGTCCACATAAAGAACTTTGGTAACGCCTCTCCAGGTATTTCAAGACTTACTGTTTTTTAAAAAAAAGGGGACCGGTATCATACATGGTCAAAACTGGAGAGAAGATAGCAAAAAGAACATGTCAACAAGCGGGAACCCTCTTTATTGACAATCGTTTCAACAGACACACCACTAAGGATGAGCCATAATATTGACTTTTTGATAGTCTTCACAGCTCGACTAGATGTAGAAAGCAAAAGGAATGGAACCCTGGGCAAAACGACATAGAAGGCTTTATCATCACATGAATGAGTGGGAACCCTCTGACTAAGAAGGGGAGGGATCTGATCAGCCCTTCAAATCCCATGAGAAATCACTAATCTCCCTTGGGAGCTTGTTGAGCGAGTTCCCATGGTCATATGCAATGGCCTGCCCAGTTGGAACTTTTAATCACTAGGCTCTTTATAAAGCCTACCCAGCCCTTTCATTTTGATTTAGTTCCCTCTCCCTACCTCTTCCTCACCTTTGATGGTTTATGTTACCCTTAAAAGGCTTTGCACGTGACTTATTCAATTGGAAACGCAGGTGATTTACTGGTGGTGGGCAATAACTTCGATGGGCTGAATGGCCTAATTTAGCTCATATATTTTACGGTCTATGGTAACAGATGAAAAAAAACACCACGGCAATTTAGTGATTAAAAAAAAATTCAATTGCGTATGATAACACTTCTGGATATAAAAAGAAAGCAGACCTAGGGTAGGGCAGGTCTACAAAGTTTCTATCCCAGGCTAAAACTAGCCTTTTTTTGCCCCATGTACTGGCTTTATTTTAGTGTGCGATAGTAAAGGATGTTCCTTTCAAATTGGACTTTCTGAATTATTTCATTGAATATACACAAAAGTCAATTTTATGCAGTAGGGTAAAATATTATGCAAGTTTTAATTAATCACATCATTCAATACAGTGCTAAAGAAGTGTTGCATTGGCAGAGGTATATGCCTTAGTTTGTTCTCTTTGGCAAACAATCAATTTGCATTCCACAAAAGGACAGTGATAATACTTGAAATTTATTGGTTATAGAGTAGGGTGTGAATTTCTGAAGCTGCAATAAGGTAACACATAAATGCAAACACTTTGCACTCAACTGTCAATAATTTCTGGTAATTGGTGTACTAGTAATGCAAACACATACGGAATAGACAATATCTGCAACCGCAATGTAAGAGAGCGCAATATAACAAACTATTAGCAAGATCATGAATATATATTACAGAATTAGACCCTTCTCCCTGTGCAGCAGGCAATCTTCTAATATCCAAAAGATAGATTTCAATACAACTACGCAGAAAAGCATTGCAATTTATAGCTAAAATGTTACAAATGTAAAGTCTGTGCTCAAAATCAACTTACCATTTCTGTAATATTTGTCAAGTTTATCCAAACGATTATCATCTGAGAAAATTAGTGATACAGTTTTGGCAGGTTCATAAACAGAGTCTAAGAAAAGATAAAAACCATACGTTAATCCAAAATAGACCAAATAGTGTTACAAAGTTATCAGTTAAAACTATAATATACTCAGGTGTCACAATGCAGAGTTAATTGAATGCAAATCAAAGCAAAATTACATATAAATTTGCATCACAGTGAAAGATCCCTAACTAACCTAGCTGTGGTTTAAAACTTGAAGAGCACACTATTTCTGCTAAAATTATTAACTAGTTTTCTAAATATTGTTGTATTATTCCAGTGCAAACATTGTCCAAACACCTTTGATTTATCTTGCATATACTCAATTCTGGAGGCCTGAAGAAAATGATAATTTACTTTAAGATGATAGTTTTAATTCAACCCTTAGTCCTTCAAATTATTACATTTCTTGTCATTAATCTGAGACAGTCGAGATTACAAGTGACCTCAAATGCAAGAAGATTCCCTCACCACCACATTAGGAGAGCTTACAAAAATTAAGTTTGGTTTGCAAAATCTTATCCCAGAACATAATTACAAATGCTTCTCCATTAAGATCCCTTGTAACACACTACTGTGTTTGTATAAAACATTATGTCAGAGTTAGTAAACAGTTAAAATTACTCATGATTTTAAAAATAGTAGCCTTCTAACTTAGTACCAGTCCTCAAAATGTTGATAATACAAACTAAAACAATCATAACATACATTACCAATTCATCACACAAAACTTTCAGTATGCTTTATTACCAATATTACCCTTCTAATATCAAAGCACAATGCTAGTAGAATTCATTCTCTGTTGAAGGTTCAATTAGTAGTAACTATTTTTTAAATTACACATCTCCTGACCTCAGTCTGCTTCTGATATTTCTTTTTTGTCACATTGACAGTGTCATCTCTTGAGAGCATCTTTTCAGACCTTTTACCAATTTCGGAATTTAAATTCAATCAAAGTTATCTTCCTCTCTGATAATTCTAAAGATTAACTATTGAATTATTAGTCAATGCAATCAACTTACTCTCCTTTTTTCTAGATACATGCCTCATCAGATCTAAATTATTAAAGAAAAATGGTAACAGAACTGATTAAACAAATCAATTGACTGAACGCAAACAAGAGTAAATCAGATTGGATAAAATAGTGCACAAATTTATTTTCACAATGCAACACAACAATAATGCATAGTTAAATTTTAGTGAGTAACTCTAAGTTGTACTGCACCAGCTGGACCGGAGGAGACCAAGATGGTTCACCACCACCTCTCAAGGACAATTAATGGTAGGCATTAAATGCTGGCCTCACCAATGATGCCCACATTCCACGAAAAAACTAAAAACCAAAAACTGCTGTGCAAGATCCAGACATAATACAGGTAGACAACCCTTTGTCCGAAATCCTGAAATCCGAAAAGCTCCAAAATCCGAAGGCTTTCTTGTGAAGGTATGATTTTATTAACAAGGTTGTATAGCGTGCAAATAGTTAACCCAACTCCACACCCACTCGATGCAAGTCACTCAGATGCGATGTAGGGAGGCAGGACTGGCAGGCTTCAGTTCGGTCTCAGGGCCTGTAGTACTCACTGTGAGCCTGCTGTTCGGTAAGATGTTTTCAAATCTCATGGTTGAATTGTTTCTTATTCCGATATTCAAAAAATTACAAATTACAAAACCCAGCTGGTCCAGAGTGTTCAGATAAAGGATTGTGTACCTGTACCGAAATATTAAAGTGTTGATTTGCTCTGCTGACTTGTAGGAAATTGAATGTCTCAAGGGTAGGGTGGTATGCCTCTGTTTTAGGGTGGTATATCTCTGTCTTACAGGTAGAATGTAAGGAATTTACAATCCCATCTCTTAACATTCAGAGTGATTTGCATGGCCATTTCCTAGTTATTCAGAGTGAATTTACATTGTCATCCCTTGTCATTCAGAGCGATTTGCATCATCATCCTCCTATTCAGAATCAATAAGAACACTGCAGTTGGAATTCTGACCATACCCTGTAGTTAAAAATACAATTTTCATCAGGTCTTGCCATTTAGGAATGATTTAATCACATTATCTCTGGAAATGATGTGATCGCTACATTGTGTCTTGAACAGCATGAGACTGTGGGAGAATGACTTAGAGTTGTCTTCGGGGCATTATTGACTGTAATGTGAAACTCTTGTACTGTATAAAGGAAGGACTGTTTTTTTTGTTCAGAGCTTCTCTTGACATGCTTCCCAAGTTTTGCGAAGAGTTTTAAGTGATCCCCCAAAGCTTGTACTTGCTTAATAAATTTTGGTTGTTCACAGAAGTTAGCATATTGCAGTTGCATCGAGGGTCTAAGAATATCAAGAAAAATAACACAACAAGACCACAACGTACTGCTAGAGTAGGAACCCATGCCTAATGGTGGAGATTTCATCAAGACTATTTCATCAGGAACGAAGTGCATCAATGTTTACCGACACAGCGATGTAACTAATATCCTTGACAATTAACTTATCCAGTTTTGCTCAAGGGACCACTAGCTCTGGATTCCAGCCATGCACAATTAACTGCAGTATCACACCAATTTTTGTTACCAAACTGTGACTTTAAAGATTTTGCTCAAGGAAATTGTCATAAAATTGGACGGCATTGGGTTAACAATTACTTATCAAACTTGAAGCCTCCCACCGTGATTTCCCTGTACAAAATGGCAACAGGATATGGAGCTGTTCTTTACTGGTTCACATTAATCTAAAAAAAGTATTAGCTAGGAAAGGAACAGTAAACTGCATCATCTGACCTAGAAGCAGATTGTGGTTACTTTTGGACAGAACACAATGTGCAATAGCACACACTAAAATAGTTTGAACTACTTATCTAACTTACACAAAGATAAAATTGTCTTTTAGGTAAAAATACTGAAAGTGTTAATTTTTAATTTATTCCATTATTACTTTGATCAAGACAAAATGTGTGGGAATTGTACATTTAACAAAATTGTGCTAAGTATTTGTATTTTTCAAATATTTCCCACTCATCTCAGTGACAAGATAGAGATGTTTTAATTTGTACCATTGTGCATTAGTTTCCTTGGTGGATTTAAACCTTCTGAAAGTGTGGTCTTAGGGTAGTCAGTATTACAAGCAATGGGGCCATTATTATTCTTATGTTTATTAGCTCACTCATTCATATAAATAGTTGTGAATTTCTTTTCATTGGAGAAGTGTTCTGCTTATGAAAACCATCTGTTGCTATCAACCTAAGTTAGATATTTTGGGAGAAGGTCAAATCAATGAAAATCCACTTTCTGATGCGAATTAGATATGTTGAGTTAAAATATTGCTGAATTTGCCCGAGGACCTCTCCAATTAAGTACAGCTTATTACACCTCATTGTTGATAGTTACAAACAGAAGTTAGGCAGCATTTATTTTAAAAGTTAGTGATTTTAGATCAGAAGGAGAATTCTAGTAGCACTAAAGCACCTTTGGTGTACAGGAAAAATCTGAAGTCTGTTACAGCATTAGAAAGGAATTTAGAGACGTCAAACAGAAGTTGTTTTTCAAACCCTGCTGTTTTAAATTAAGTAATTTCTCACTCAATTTACTGTAAAGACTTTGCCTGGCATTTGTGAGGTACAAATGTTACTTGCCACTTGTTTGACAATGAACATCTCCAATAAGTAAGGTCTGATAATTGCAAATTTGACTATTTTGTATGAAGAATTATCTCTATTTCATTGGGTTCTGTTTCGCCGCAAGCATCAACTACTTTTTACAGATCTAGACTGTAACGATACCAGCTCCTCCGCCTTCCATGTTTTTTACCTGAAGCTTCTTCTCATCCTTTTCGTCAGAGTACAGAAACAGTGGAATTATATCAAGGAAATGCAGTACCTCTCACAAACTAACAAATTTTGTAATCTATATAGAATGTCGCAATTACTTTTTCAATTCTTCATCTTGCTGGAGTCTCAGACTTTAGCAGTACAATCAATTCCCCTTTGTCTATCATGCATAGGGAATTGAAGTGGGGAGGGGTAAGTGGGGGTGCCAGTTACATGAATCTGTCAATCTGGGGTGGCAGGGTGGCCCAGTGGTTAGCACTGTTGCCTCACAGTGCCAGAGGCCTGGGTTTGATTCCTGCCTCAGGCGACTGTCTGAGTGGAGTTTCCACATTCTCCCAGTATCTGCATGGGTTTCCTCCGGGTGCTCCAGTTTCCTCCCACAATCCAAAGATGTGCAAGTCAGGTGAATTGACCATAGCGTTAGGCACATTAGTCAGCGGTATATGTAGGGTGGGTGAATGGGTTTGGGTAAGTTACTCTTCAGAGGATCGGTGTGGACTTATTGGGCCGAAGGGCCTGGTTCCATACTGTAGGAAACCTAATCTAAGCATGAGAAATACTCTTGTAGAAACACAAAACAGTACACTCCAGTATTCCTTGAATAAAACATCTTTAACTTAAACATCAAAAGGGAATTGCAATTTATTCACCAAGTTCTGGAAACTGTGATAGCATTTCACCAGGATCATCAAAAGAACTAGCACTCACACCTTGAGCAGCAGCTGATGTCGAAGGTTCCCGAGATGAGAACATGGGCCTAGTTGTCATCTTGAATAAATTTCTACATCTGCCTGCTCACATTCTTTTTTTCACTCGTAAAATTTGGAAATGTAAGAAGTGAAACTACATTACCATTTGTGTAGTGAAGCAGTTTTCACTGCTCAATAAGTTCAGGACATTTAATTTGCAGAAAGTCAATTTTTACTTCTGAATTAAATAAAAATAAGAGACCTATGTTACGTTCAACGAAAATAGGACCATAAATTCAAAAGCTCAGAAAAGGCAAAACCACTAACTCTTAGTGGGCATCTGGAAAACAGAGAGAAAGTAATCGTCTCAAGATTTTCTTGAGGGCTACTTTTTGATTTTTGGGGACTCCTTTTACATTCTCAAACTCATTTGCTTGATGATGCAGTCACAAAGTAACATAACCATCTATATTTGGATTGATACAAGGTGTTAGATAGAAGACTCAGATAGAAGCAGAAGAAGTCATCAACATCCTTAATAATTATCAAGTCTCCATTAAATTTAAAACCACAACATAAAAGGAATGCTTTAATTTCCCACACAACACAGAATTAGCCTTCTCAAATATACAGATAGCAAGAAAATGAATTTTGCAAAACAACTGACACATGTATGCTAAAAGCCATCAATCTAAACACACTTTCCTAATTCCCGAGGTCACAGCTAATGTGTTCCATCCTATTAATAAAGAACTGATTTTTAAAATAGAGGTCACTAACCTGTTTTCAAACTCAAACTTTAAATTTCATAACTGGCAGTACCAATTACAATAGTATTCTCTGTAATTTCACATCAAAACATAGAAACAAGGAGATGTAGGTCATTCAGTCATTTGAGCTAACTCCTCCACTCAACAGGATCTTGGTAGAACCTTGATCTCAAAGCCATTTTCCCATTTTCTTATATATCCTTTGATTCTTTTTAAATTAGAATTATGTCTTTTCTCTTTCTTGAAGATATTGCGTGACATTGTCTCAACAGCTCTCTGTGATAGAGAATTCCACAGGTTAACTATGTTTTGACTGAAAAAAAAACCTTTTCCTCATCTGAGTCGGAAGTGGTCCACCTCGCATCCTGAGACTGTGTCTTCTATTTCCTGGATCACCAGCCAGGGAAAATATCCTCCCTGATTCCAGTCTGTTCAGCCCCATTAGAATTTCTTTCTTGCATCCTTCTAAACTCTAGTGAGTACAGGCCCAATTGAACCACACTTTCCTCATAGGATGCAGAAAAGTAGGGACCATGGTTGGCATGGACCGGTTGGACCAAAGGGTATGTTTTCATGCCGGATGATTCTACGATAGTTGTTGGCCAATTACAAGCTCACAACTCAAATGCTGGCAGCGCCCCTGAGAGTTGGCAAATTCCTGCCCATTACTGGTTGAATATCATCAGTGATAACACTATGAAGTGGGCAAATGTTAACTGCCCATATTAATCGATGCCTCAGCGTGAATTTCTTCAAGTCATAGAGATGTACAGCATGGAGACAGACCCTTCGGTCCAACCCGCATCCTTTTGCCATTTTCTACATCAACATGGGGGGGGGGGTTGACTTCTGAACCGAAATCCAACAGACAGCTAAAATTGGAAACTTTGAGTAACTCCAGTGACGATCAAAGAGTAGTGGGCCTCAAAAATCAGCACACTTTCTGAAATGGATCATTTCGCCACCTACATTAGACACTGAGGGTCACTGGACAATTTCCGCAAGATGCAACACCTGTGAGGTACATTGAGATTGAGACTCCAAGATTCCTTGAAAATGAGCCACAACACAAATGGCATAACCACAGGTATGAGAAGATGCACACGAAAGAACTATCTAGTATTAAATGCGGCAAAAGACAAGCTCAGAGGACTGGACAATCCAAACAAAAAATTGGACTGTTCATCTTTGCAGCACCATGGAAAGACATGCAGGTCTGCAATCGGACTCCACAGCCATAATAGAAGACATAACAGATGACTCTTTACATGCAAGAAATGCTTATCTTAAAAAACATGGAGAAAGCAATTACATCAGCCCTCAACTACATGAAATGTTGATGTTTCAGTATATGCTTGCATACACTGGTTTGAAAAGATGAAAAGCTCCTTTCTCTTGAAAGCAGTGACTCAACAGAGATCTTTAAAATTATGGAAGATTTTAATTAACTAGATGCAGAGATAGTGTTTATATAGAACATAAGAAATATAAGTAGGGAAGACAATGTGGCCTGCTAAGTCTACTCAGCATTCAATATGACCATGGACAATCCTTGGCTTTAACTCTAGTTTTTGGTCCTCTTTAAAATAAGTCTATTACTGTCTTAGATATATTCAGTGGAGTCCTCTAACCTTCTCGGTTAGAGAACTGCAAAGATTCACAATCTGTTAAGTGAATGAATTTCTTATTTCAGTCCTCATTTATCAGCCCGTATCCTGAAACTATACACCTTTGTTCAGACTCACATTGTTTGCTGTGATACATTTATTTAATTATTAATTTTTCTAGGTGTGTAATATATCTAAAAGCAGAGACAAGGGGATAGGAAGACTGGAATGTGTATATTGCAACTGAATCGTTTAACATTGGAACCAGATTAACTGTAGTAAACAGTATAGGAAGATAGATAATCACCATAGTGCAGACTATGGGATACCATGATTAAAATGCCTGCTAATGCCAGGAATCATCGTAATCTAGTGAAGGGTTAAAGTAATAGATAGGTATGGGTAAACCCCCTGCATCACAAGAGGAAGTGGGTCTCAATTATTATTACAGAAACAAAAGGATCGTTTAACTTAGATGAGAAGTTGTCCTGACTGAGTATAGTGGATTGTGTGGAATATAAAGAACACCTTCATGCAGGGGCTCCAATAACAAGATAAAGAGACCCTGTGCTGAGGAACACACACTCAGATAGCAGTGTTTATCTTTAGAGTTCAGTAACCACAGAAAAGTTTGAAAGATACAGAACCCTGTAATAATTGTACATAACCGATAATCTTACGATGCTCCAAAAGCCTTTGTAATCAATGAGACTGCATAAATTATGATTGGGGAAGCAGTCTCTTGGGATATTGTTTCCCCTGTGTTTGCTTGTTCAACCTGGTGCTTGATTAGAACCAGCAATCATCCCTATTTGCTGTATTATATTAAATACATCACTACGGGTCTGGAGTCACATGAAGGCCACATCAGGTAAGGATAACAGATTTCCTGTCTGAAAGGGCATTTGTGAAACAGATGGGGTTTTAAAAGAACAATTAACAACAGCTCTCATATGTTGATGAGTTTGATGCTGCAAAAGCACAACCGGTCAGGCAGCATCCAAGGAGCAGGAGAGTTGACATTGAGCATAAGCACTTCATCTGGAATGATGAAATTGTCATATTCTGAGAGTAGTTTGAAAATTCCAGATTTATTAATCTCAAGATAATCTCAAAATGCAATGGTGAGGTTTACATCCACATTCCCAGAACTTCATCCTGGACCTCTAGATTAGTAATCCAGTGACATGACCATCTCCCCAGAAAGTTGCATATTTTAAATAATACTTGGATTTGGTTCAAAATGGGTGAACAGTTACCCACACTGAAATCTCTTTGCTGTATTATTTCCCATTCACAAAATGAAAGTTCACGTGTTATCCTGTTTGTTTTAGGGTCATGTCAATTTTGCCTAAATGTGGAAGTAGAAAAATACATCTTTCTACTTTTATAAATGCTGAGACACAGTAATTATATTTTATGAATGCTCCAATAACTCTCATCGCAGAGTCTTTAAAAAGAATACAGAAAAGAGTCCCTTCTCTAACACAATCTGGAGAGATTGTTGTTAATCTGCAGAAATTTTCACAAACAAAATTTTGATGCTGGTTGAACTACATGTTTCCAAGCAGTTGTTTGGTGGTAATGGGACAAACAAAGTTAGAGCTAACATTTCAACATGCTGCAAACATCAGACTGCATATGAACAACACCTTGGAAGACTACCCAGAAAACAAAATAACAATTTGGCTTTCACTAACAGGGGGATCAGAGCCGCGAGTTTTTGCTACATCTCTACAAGTCCCTGGTGAGACCACACTTGGAATACTGTGTCCAGTTCTGGTCACCCGACTATAGGAAAGATACAAAGACTTTGGAGAGGGTGCAAAGAAGGTTTATCAGGATGCTGCTGGACTGGAGGGCTTGCCTTATGAAGAGAAGTTGACTAGGCTCAGACTTTTCTCTCTGGAGAGAAGGAGGAAGTGAGGTAATCTGATCGAGGTATGCCAGGTAATGAGAGGCGTGGATACAGTCAATAGCCAGAGACTTTTCCCCAGGGCAGGATTGACTGGCATGAGGGGTCATAGTTTTAAGATATTAGGAGAAAGATATAGAGGGGAAGGTTCTTTACGCAGTGAGTTGTGAATGCATGGAATGCATTGCTAGCGGTGGTTGTGGAAGCAGAGTCATTAGGGACAGTTAAGCGACTGCTGGACATGCACATGGATAGCAGTGAATTGAGGGGTGCATAGGTTAAGTTATTTTATTTTACATTGGGATTTATCTTCGGCACAACATCATGGGCCAAAGGGCCTGTTCTGTGCTATACTTTTCTATGTTCTATGTAATTATCTTACTGTTGAAAGTTCACACAAGGTATTCTTGCTGTTTTAAGCAAATAGTGACAATTTACTAAAGATTTAATCTTCTTGGAAAGAACATTGAATTTCTGAATAAAAGCAGTATAAACACAGTTGCTCATTTATCTGCCTGAACCTGAGGGTTGCAACAATTCCTTTCTTGAGCACAGTAAACAAGTACACTACTGTAAATGCATGGCTCACAGTTTTTTGCCATTGTATTGTTTGAAGGTGGAATTGAGAACCAGTTTTCAAACACACCTATTTAATGCCCCAGATTTCTGGTTCTGAGGGCTATGTTTCGTACACATCAATTTTCTTCATCATCTTTCCAACTTCAAAACAACTTTTGAGGTCATCCCTCAAACTCCGCTGCAGGGAAAAAGATCCCAGCCTCTCCTGATTACTCAAACTCTCCAGTTCTGGTAATACTCTGGTAAATCTCTTCTGTTCCTTTTCCAGTTTAATAACATCCTTCTTACAGCAGGGGGATCAGAACTATACACAGTATTCCAAAAGTGGCCTCTCCAATGTCCTGTACAGCTACAACATGATGCCTCAGCTCCTATACACAATGATCTGACGAATGAAAATGAGCATTCCAAATCCCTTCTTCATCACCCTGTGTACCACCTCCCCCCACCTTGTCTCAGTCCCAACTCCCGAACTCAGCACCACCTTCCTAACCTGTAATCTTCTTCCTGACCTCTCTGCCCCCACCCCCACTCCGGCCTATCACCCTCACCTTAACTTCCTTCCACCTATTGCATTTCCAACGCCCCTCCCCCAAGTCCCTCCTCCCTACCTTTTATCTTAGCCTGCTTGGCACACTTTCCTCATTCCTGAAGAAGGGCTCATGCCCGAAACGTCGATTCTCCTGCTCCTTGGATGCTGCCTGACCTGCTACGCTTTTCCTGTGACACATTTTCAGCTACCAGCTACATCACCAACTTTAGTTTAATTCACAAACTTACTAATGATGCCTCCTATATTCTCATAATCTTTTAAATAAATTACAAACAATAGTGGACCCAGTTGTGATCTTTACAGAACATTGCTCATCACAGGCCTCCAGTCCAAACAACAATCCTCTACCACCAGTCTCTGTCTCCTACTTTTATTTCAATGTTGTACCCAATTGCCTACCTTCCCCTGGATGCCATGTGATCTAATCTTACTAACCAGTCTGCTACACGGTACCTTGTTGAAGCCCATGCTAAAGTCCATGTATACAATGTCTACTACTCTGCCCTCATGTATCCCCTTGGTCATGTCCTCAAAACATTCAAATCAAGTTTGAGAGACATAATTTCCCACAGACAAAGCCATGCTGAATATCTCTAATCAGTCCATGCCTCTCTAAATGCATATAAATACTGTCTTTCAGAATTTGTGGGCGGCACGGTGGCACAGTGGTTAGCACTGCTGCCTCACAGCGCCTGAGACCCGGGTTCAATTCACGACTCAGGCAACTGACTGTGTGGAGTTTGCACGTTCTCCCCGTGTCTGCGTGGGTTTCCTCCAGGTGCTCCGGTTTCCTCCCACAGTCCAAAGATGTGCGGGTCAGGTGAATTGGCCATGCTAAATTGCCCGTAGTGTTAGGTAAGGGGTAAATGCAGGGGTATGGGTGGGTTGCGCTTCGGCGGGTCGGTGTGGACTTGTTGGGCCGAAGGGCCTGTTTCCACACTAAGTAAGCTAATCCCTTACCCCGACTGACATCAGGCTCACCAGTCTATACTTCCCAGGCTTTTCCTTGCTGTCTTCCTTAAATAAAGGCACATTAGTCACTCTCCAGCCTGCCAGCACCCCACCAGTAGCTGTAGAGGAGAGTAGATCTCCACTAGGAGCCCACAGCTTCTTCCCTAGCTGCACGAATGTCCTCCAATACACTTGATCAAGTCCTGGGGATTTATCCACTTTTATGCATTTTAAGACCACTGGCCCCTCCTTTCCTATAATGTGGACTTTTTTCAAGACATTACTATTTGTTTCCCCAAATTCCCTAACTTGCATGTCTTTCTCCACAGTCAATTCTGATGCAACATATTGGTTTCGTATCTCACCATTTCTGGATACTCCACACATATAAGGCCTCATTGATCTTTAAGGGGCCCTATTCTCCACCTAGGAACTCTTTTGCCCTTAATGTACTTGTAGAAGCTTTTTGGTTCTTCCTGAACCTTATCTGCCAAAGCTATTTCACATCCCCTTTTCGCTCTTCTGATTTCTCTCTTAACTATACTCCTTCACCTCCCATTACTCCTCAAGAGATTCACTTGATCCCAGCTGTCTACAGCTGATAAATGCCTCCTCCTTGTTTTTCAGCCTCAATATCTCTAGTAATCAATGATTCCCTCCTCCCAAGAACCTTGCCTTCACTCTAACAGGAGCATACCATCTGTGAACTTTCTTTATCTCACTTTTGAGAGCCTTCCACTTGCCAGTCAGTCATTCTTTTACCTACAAACAGCCGACCCCAATCAATCTTCGAAAACACATCCCATACCATCAAAATTGGCCTTGCTCCAAGTTACAATGTCAAATTTTCCAGAAGATCTATCCTTTTCCAAAACTATTTTAAAACTAATAGAGTTATAGTCACTGGTCCAAAAGTGCTCCCCCACCAACATCTCAGTTACTTGCCCTGCTTAATTTCCCAAGCTTTTGCTCCTTTGCTAGTAGGTACACTAGTAGTGCTCCTTTGCTAGTAGGTACTTATTGATAAAGCAAATCATCTTGAAGGTGGCGAGGTGCTGGTGGTTCTGAGCAACTCAGTACTTGAAACTAGATGGACTTCTCTTTAAGCTATTTATTTTCATTTTTTCCCTTTTTCTTAAAGTATCAAAAAGGCGCCATATTGTGAGGATGTACTTTATTCTATTTATAGAGTTTCTCACTGTAAAATACACATGACAATAAACTCATTCATTCATGAACAAATTCCTCCCCATTCAAGCCCATAAAACTATGGCAATCTGAGTCTATGTTTGAAAATTAAAGTCCCATACTATTACAACTCTATTATTCTTACAGATATCTGAGATCTCCCTACATAGTTGCTCTTCAAATTCCTTCTTAGTTTTTGGGGGCCTCTAGTACAATCTCATCAAGGTCATCATCCCCTTCTTATTTCTCAGTTGCAGCCATGTAGCTTCACTGGACAATCCCCCAGGGACATTCTAGGTATGGCACTTATGTTTTCCAGAAACAAAAAAGCCACTCCCCCTCCACTCTCGCCTCCCATTCCATCCTTCCAATAGCATCCATACCCAGAACATTGAGCTCCCAGTCCTGTTCCTCCCTCAGCCATGTCTCTGTAATAGCTATGACATTTAGACCATAAGACCATAAGACATAGGAGTGGAAGTAAGGCCATTCGGCCCATTTCAGTTCCATGTTCCCAAATGTTGAAACCTAGTAAATACTATATTCATCTGTGTTTGATATTATTAAAAGCATTAGTATACAAACAAAGTTTGATACTTATTTGCATATTCATGCTGAAATGTTATGTTCAATATATAAGCAGGAACAACTTACCCAGTAATGAGTAACTACGATTGTAGGTGGGGTTGTCATCATCATCGAAGTTGGTAACTTCCATTTTCAACTTTCAAAAACACGCCTCTCTTGCTACAGTATATTATAGCAATTCACACGTTAAGTAGTTAGTTCATTCATGCAATGTTAGTAAACGATGTGCGTTGAAATCTAAGGAAGCATGCACTGTTACATTTTGCAAACTTACAAACTTCAATGTACACAATTTATAAATAGATCAATGTTAATTGTGAATTAAACATTATCATTATCTTTAAAGATAAAAAAGTCTTCATGTCATCATTGTATACACAAAATACAAAGACAAAATTGTAAATAAGTAAAATGTAACAAAAACCAAATTATGAACTGAACTGGAGTAACTGAAACTTTGTTAAATGGAAGGGAAGAAGGCATTGATAAATTTTAAAATTTTCAAGTTCAACTTTGTAAAATAATGTGTTCATGAACATCTGTATTCAATTACAAAAAAGGTAGGTACCTTCAAGATGTATTGTTTTCAGAAACGTGTATGAAAATAAAAGTATAGGAATATATTTGTTTTATTGATGGTACCTCAGTAGAGCAGGTATATTGTCATAGCGTAGTATCTAATAGTGATATCGTTGCATGAATAATGCAACAGCTCGTGAAATCTTCCATTTTAATCTAAATTACAAAACCTGGTCGGCTGGCTGCTTTACAGCAAATGAAAATTCAATGGCGTTAAATTACTTAACATCACATGGTAGGCATTTCAGAAGGAGTTATGTGATATGTTTGGAAAAGGTTACAGTTCAGATAACACTGGTAGCTAGAAACGCTAAAATAAGACTGGATAACATCATTTCATCAAACATTATATTTTGTTTTCACTGATGTTTCCTATTTTGTTAAATGTTAAGAATTTTAATGTTATATTGAATACATATGCATTTGGAAATAACGTGCAAAATATTGTAAACATCAGCACAAATACCGATGACAAAAACAACCCGAATAGCAAGTGTACTACGAGTTGCTAACTACCAGTTGGCAAAAGTACCAAAAACGTGCTTTATTCAACATGAACGTGCGTTCACAAATGTTATAAACAAATATAATGTCTATATATAGCACATACTGTGTTAGATGACAAGACTTAGGCGAGGACAGTCAGCATCAAATGGAAAACTTACACCAAACAAGCTGTGCTCACTATCAAGCATGAAATGTAAAACGTCACATCACCATTAACAGTTTCTCACTCATGCCACCTATTTATTTGCAAACCTGTACGTTTCGATCGGGATCTGAAATCTGTCAATATCCAGCGCAGGTCGTCCATATTGGATAGACTTAAGGCAGTGCTGCGCGACATTGTCGCGAAGTTCACCTGCCATCTAAACTTTCCCAGATAATTCAAAACAACATCTTTTAAAGCACGCATACATATTTTATGTTCTATTAATTAATACTTTGATATGCCCTTTTTTTAAACATTCGTTGGGCTTGGTTAGGTGCCATGGTTACCTGCCGAAAAGCAGGTTGTACTGGGTTGCTGGGTGACGGTGGTAGTGCTGGTGCTGCTCCCTCTCTCTCCCCCTGTCTGGCTGGCCATGGGCCCCGCCGGTATTATCTGTCATATCCTCGCTACCTTGTGCCTTCTCCCATGGCGTTCTGCTGTCTCCTCTCTGCAAGATGTTACTGCCGAGTTGTTCGGGTCGGAAGCCTGGGGAACCGTGGCTGCATTTGGAGACTTTAATGCAGATAAGCAGACCGACATCTTTCTCATCAGATCGAGTGAGTAGTTCCAGCCAGCCACGATAGGACTGGTTATAGAGTCATAGAGATGTATCTGATGTTTATTGCATAAAGTTGACAGGTGAGCGGCGGATGTTTGTTTCTTGGTGTTGCTTCTCTCATTTGTTAATAATTAATCTGGCACCTGTCAAAATATTTTGCCACAAGTCAGAAATTTCAAAGCATGTCTTTCTGAGCATTTAATTTACTTATCAATTAGTTGTTATCTTTTAATTTAGTGTGAGTAGATGGCTCGGTTAACTAGGAACTTTCTTTATAATTTTCATTATTTCGGTGATGAAATATTTGAGAATGACTTTTTTGTTAAACTTCCTCATTATCTCAGTTGTAACAAGCAGTTTAATATTGACTTTATAGGGTGTATTCTTATGGTTTCTGTTTTTGCCAACTCGCATTGACTTTATGTTTCTCGATGGACTTGTGAAATCAGGATAATCTGCAGAATCCTGCATCCCTTGTAACTTCTTTCCATCCTACATGCCAGTGTGTTCTTCTAATTCCAAGCTCTTATGGGGAAAAAAAATCAAACTTAGGCTTTTCAAAGGGTAACTATTATTTTGACCATACTGTGTGTATTTTATGGGAATGGTGGTTGTGTGCTATTGCAATTTAATTTTTATCACTTCAGTCAGCAAGTGAACTTTGGAGATGGCAGGGCAGGTGGAGAAAATGTACAGTGTACTTGAAGTTACTCATAAGGGCATGGATTACAAGAGTAGGGAGGTGATGTTGAACTTGTACAAGGCGCTAGTTAGACCTCTGTTAGAGTATTGTGTGCAGTTTATGTTGCAACATTATAGAAAATATGAATGTGTTAGAGAGAGTGCACAAGCAATTCTTAAGGTGAGTGATAAACTACAGTTATGAAGATAGAATTGGGAAAAAAAAGGTTAGGATTGTTCTCCTTGGAGAGAAGTAGGCTGTAAGGAGGTTTCCAAAATCATGAGCAAAACAGATAGAATAGATAAAGTAAAATAGATAGGTATTTCCACTGAAAAGAAGAAAAGTGAGCATCAATTTTTAAAATGATGTGCAAAAGAAGCAAGGGTGATGTGAGCAAAATGGTTCTCACTCAGCAAGCAGTTCCAATATGGAATGTCTTGACTGGGAATGTGGTGGAGGTAGATTCAATTCAGGCATTCAAGAGGATATTGAATAATTATTTTGATATACACATAGGTGGGGATATTACAGAGTCATAGAGATGTACAGCATGGAAACAGACCCTTCAGTCCAACTATTCCAGCTACCTCAAACTAATCCTGACCCATTTGCCAGCACCCAGCCCATATCCCTCCCAAATCCTTCCTATTCATTTTAAATGTTGCAGTTGTACTAGCCTTTAGCACTTCCTCTGGCAGCTCATTCCATACATCAACCACTCTTTTCATGTCAAAAAGTTGCCCCTTGGGTCTCTTTCATATCTTTTTCTCACCCTAAACCTACCTCACATGCTGGACTCCCCCACCCAGGGAAAATTGTCTATTTATCCTATCTATGCCCCTCATGATTTTTCAAACCTCTATAAGGTCATTCCCTCAGCCTCTGACGCTCCAGAGAAAACCACCCTTGCCTATTCATATTGAACCTCTCCCTATAGTTCAAATCCTCAAACCCTGGCAACATCATTGTAAATCTTTTCTGAACCCTTTCAAGTTTCACAACATCTTTCAAATAGGAAGGACACCACGATTGCATGCCATATTTTAACAGTGGCCTAACCAATGTCCTGTACAGCCGCAACATGACCTCAATTCCTGTACTCAATACTCTGACCAATAAAGGAATAGGAAAAGGCAAAAGATTGGCACAAGACAAAAGAACCTATGCAGGCACAATGGACCGAATGACTACCTTCTGCCCTGTAACAATTCTGTCATGCTTTGAAGTGCGAGAGGAAATAGTTAACATCTTGTAACTTTTCTTAACCTTAATCTAGCATATAAAATGTTGAGCATAGTATTAACATTTCTTTTCCTTGCTTCTGAAATATATCATTTAACACTACTCTAAATTAGATTTCCCTGTCAACTTTGTCCACCCCATTCCACAAACCTCATTCTAACCTCTTGAAGTCTATCCCTGTCCTTCTCAGTTCACAATGCCTCCAAATATTGTGCTGTTGTAAATTTTGAAACTTTGTCTGCATGCTGTCTATTATCATTTTTTCAGATAAAAAAAACAATAATAGTAATGCCTTTCTGTAGGGAACCTCTCGGTATACTCTTCACTTGTCTGAAAGGCAACCTTTTGCCATTATTGTTTTGTGCCACTAAGCCAAGGTCTTGATGGCTTTGCATGACAACATTGCAACTTCCAACGTGTATATCCCAATGTTTGCATTCCATCTCTAACAATTTGAGAAAGTTGAAATATTAAAGTGTATCCAGTGTAATATATTTTAATTTTTAACAATTTACTGCAAATATTGCACTCTTGTACATTAATAATGTGAAATTAGCAATGCAACCCAGTTCAAATCTCTGTTACAGTGAACTTTAAAAGTGTCATTCAACTCTCATTTCTAACTTGAACATTTAAGTTACTTCAAATATATCTTGGCATTGCTGCATAGTTTAATTCTTCTTACTTTTATTTGTAATTTTTCTATGCTTTCCACATCACCAACTCTACTTGATGTAACATAACAGCTTTTTTTAAAAAAATCTTGAAGTATAGAAGAATTCTAATCACAAAGCAATTATTTTGTAATTAGATAAAAATAGAAAAGAGAAATAACATACAGGTGCAAGATTTCCATTGCAAAGGAAGGCCACTTCATCCATTATTCTTTTTCTTTAGAACAATTATAAAGCATTCCCCTGCCCCACTTTTTCAGTGAAAGCGTATCTTTTGTTTCAAATGTTTGTTTAATTTTCCTTGGAAAAATTGCGATGATCCCTGATTCAATTATTTCCCATGGTAAAGCATTCCATACTTGTGCATGAAGGAATTTCTGTAAACTTTCTGTTCAAATTTGTGACTATTTTAAATTGTGATCCATTATTTCAACATGCATTTAAAATTACCTTCAGCCCTGCCTGATTTCTCAATCAAAGTTTGATGTTTCCCAGTCTATCTTTAGTGAATAATCCTCTGCTGAACCACCTCTTAATGTCTTCTGGGTGAATCTAAATCATTGAAGTATTTCAGGTTTACTGTTTTCTTATAATTTTTCATCCCAGGCATAATTCTGTTGTAAGTTCATGAATCTCTGTAACTTTAACATCCTTTATACAATGGGATTCCAAAAATGCCTTTTATTGCTTTAACTCCGCTCTAACAAATGTTATCATGACTTTGATCCTCTATAACCTCTTCTGTTTATTTATATTTTAAAAATCACTTTTTTGGCTTTTTTTCAATCCGTTTATATACACTCAAACATAGAGAAAATTATATATTGAATTCCCCTAGGCTTGTCTGTTTCATCCTTTGCTGCTTTTTTTTCTGTGTATATTCCCATTCCTTTATTTTCATACCAACATGCATTCAATCTTTGTTAACCACACCGAGTAGCTTCATTCACGCTTCTACCTATTCTGCTAACTAAGCTGTTTCCTGAAGACCTTTACAGCTCATCTAGCTAATTAACCACCCACCTGCTTTTGCGTGAGCAACTTTTGGGATTGTGTTTATTGTTAACAACCTTGTTCATGGAGTATTGGCAACCAATCAGAATATATTAATCAAGTCTATAGATTAATGATTTATCAAAGAGTTTCACCAACAGATTACTGTGTTTATGATTTGACGAAGCTAAAAGTAGAAGGTCTTAATGATATGTAGGTTTTTGAATGAAAGCTCATCGTTGTATAGAGTGCATCATGAGATTGAACTGGCATTTTCATAGCATGTGAAACCTGGAATAGTGGACGTCACGGTGGCACAGCCTCACATGCCAGAGACACAGGTTCAATTCCCACTTCAGGCAGTTGTCTGTGGAGTTTGCACGTTCTCCCTGTGTCTGCATGGGTTTCCTCTGGGTGCTCCGGTTTCCTCCCACAATCCAAAGATGTGCAGGTTAGGTGAATTGGCCATGCTTAATTGCCCGTAGTATTAGGTAAAGGGGTGAATGTAGAGGAATGGGTCTGGGTGGGTTGCTCTTTGAGGGTCGGTGTGGACTTGTTGGGCCGAAGGGCCTGTTTCCACACTGTGAGTAAGTAACCTAATTTTGGATAGTTTCACTGAAGGTGAACAGCACAGATGAAAAGTAAAAGAATTCAAGGACAGATACCCCAAATGTCCACTGACAATGGTCTTGGAATGGAAAGGAAGCCATTCCAAGTGTTTCTCTGACTATTATGAGATAGTTAAGAATGTAAACAGGCAGGTGCTTAAAGAAAAGGAATTGGAGAAGGATTGTATAGGTAATGTGAGGTATTGAGACATCTTGACAAAAATCAGGATAAATATTTTATCTTTTGCTACAGTCACAAGATGTCATGTGACTTTCAGTGGTGTTTATATGGTATATTTGTAATCGTGATAATTGCCCTGTACTGGCCTAGACTGTGCCTACCTCATCCCATGAATGAATAAAAATCTGTAGCAGACAAATTTCATACGGAATGTTCTAGGAACAGCAATGCAATAAATGAACAAATGTGTTGTGGTATCACTTGAAAATGTTGGCAGGCCACCGGAAGAGCTCTGTGATCTTCTTTTTAAATAATACCATGCATATTTTCTATCCACTGTAAGGCAGATGGGCCTTCAATTTAAGTTTGTATTCAAATAATGAGAATAATACTACTTTAGATATGGTTTATTTATTGTCATGAGTTTTGTTGTTACAAAATACAGTGTGATATAGTGTCACCACTCTCTGGTGCCACCTTAAAGCGTGTGTGGTTTTGAAAAAGTAATGCCTTGCAGCACTTTAATTTTGAAAGGCAAGATAAGAGTTTAAGAGAAAATAATAGAGGTGTCAACCATGAACTAGAGACTTTACCCAACTTAAAAAGAAGCCATGAGCTCAAGAATGACTATATTTTGGTGCATCCAAGTGTGCCAAAGCTATTCAATTGCCAAAGGATTTCACATGGCATTGTATAGTAGAAGTCAAAATCAAATGTAAGCTTTAATCAAAGTGGAGTTACAGGATAAAAGATATTCTGCAAATTTTTTTTAACATTCTTGCCTGTACAAACCAGTGCTCATAAATGTAATAAAAAGTGTTTGTATAATTTTTCATGTATGTGATGGCACACTACTTTACTCAGTAGGGTAATATAATGGGAGCAAACTTTAATGGACATTTTCTATTACAGAAGATTATCATCTGTCTAAACAAAAATGTATTTCATGTGGGACCCTTAACTCTGCCTGATTGCATTGAGAATTTAACAAAGGAAGTTGGATATAAAAGTAAGAATGTTTTACTACAGTTGTATAAGGCATCATTAGGAGCAAATCTGGAGTATATATACAGTTTTAATCTGATTTGAGAGAAGATACAAATTCATTAAAGTTCAGAGAAAGCTTACCTAATTTATATCTGGGCTAGGAGAGGGATTGAGATATTTAGAGTGTTCCTTAATGACAAATCTTTCAACTAGCTGGGCTTCTATTCATTGAAATTTGCATCAAAAGAAAGTGACCTTATTGAATCATTTAAAATCCCAATGGGATTTGATAGGTTGGATGGGGGAAGGGTGGGGGGAGACAACAATGAGGGGGCTCATTTTAGATATAAGGGTTCTTCCATTTAACATGATAAATGGGATTTTTTTTTCTGAGAATTGAGTCTTTGGAATTCCCTTCCCTGGAGAGTATTGGAAACAGGATGACTGAATACTCTTAAGACGGTGAGAGATTTATGACGATACAAGCATAAGAGGTACAGTTAGTAAGTTTGCAGATGACACCAAAATTGGAGGTGTAGTGGACAGCGAAGAGGGTTACCTCAGATTACAACAGGATCTGGACCATATGGGCCAATAGCTGTGAAGTGGCAGGTGGAGTTTAATTCAAATAAATGCGAGGTGCTGCATTTTGGGAAAGCAAATCTTAGCAGGACTTATACACTTAATGGTGAGGACCTAGGGAGTGTTGCTGAACAAAGAGACCTTGGAGTGCAGGTTCATAGCCCCTTGAAAGTGGAGTCGCAGGAAGATAGGATAGTGAAGAAGGCGTTTGGTATGCTTTCCTTTATTGGTCAGAGTATTGGATACAGGAGTTGGGAGATCATGTTTCGGCTGTACAGGACATTGGTTAGGCCACTGTTGGAATATTGCATGCAATTCTGGTCTCCTTCCTATCGGAAAGATGTTGGGAAACTTGAAAGGGTTCAGAAAAGATTTACAAGGATGTTGCCAGGGTGAGCTACAGGGAGAGGCTGAACAGGCTGGGCCTGTTTTCCCTGGAGCATCGGAGGCTAAGGGGTGACCTTAGAGGTTTACAAAATTATGAGGGGCATGGATAGGATAAATAGGCAAAGTCTTTTCCCTGGGGTTGGGGAATCCAGAACTAGAGGGCATTAGTTTAGGGCGAGAGGGGAAAGATATAAAAAAGACCGAAGGGGCAACTTTTTCACGCAGAGGGTGGTACATGTATGGGATGAGCTGCCAGAGGATGTGGTGGAGGCTGGTACAATTGCAACATTTAAGAGGCATTTGGATGGGTATATGAATAGGAAGGGTTTGGAGGGATATGGGCCAGGTGCTGGCAGGTGGGACTAGATTGGGTTGGGATATCTGATCGGCATGGACGGGTCGGACCGAAGGTTCTATTTCCATGCTGTACATCTCAATGACTCTATGTAAAACACATTTTATTGGGGATAAGTGGAAATGTGGAATGGAGGCTACAATCAGAACAGTCATAATCTTATTATTGAGAAGTTAACAATGCTGAATGCAATTTAAGGCAGCCAGAATTTTGTATGAGTAAGATCGATTTAGTAATTTTAAGGTGTATTTTTTTTCTTTCGAAAGCCAATTAATTTATATTAAATGGCTGCATTAGATGTTGTTTTATATATATTTATTAAGGCATCCTGAGAATTTGTTTATAATTTCTGGCAGTTGTGATTGAAGGAACTTCAGTACGAAGGGTTGAAAATGGCAGGAAAAAAAGAATAGTTGAGGAAATTTGCTACTGTTTATATTTAAGCTATATATCCCTGGGAGTCACAACTCGATCATTTACATCTTGTGTACTTTTTCACATCTGCAAAGAGACCATGAATTTTTAAGGAAAATTTAAACTTTCAGTTCAAAGAACTGAAGAAATAACACCTTTAAAATTTCATGTTTTCAAATTTTAGTGTAATAAACAGCTGAACAAAAGCAGTGTTGGCTAAACAGTTTTCTCTTCTAGATAATTTATACTTTTTAAGCTATGAAAATAAACCATTCCTTTTAAGCCATCTTTATCACTCTCTCCATTGAATTACTGTTAATGTGTCAAACAATTTACAGTTATTCCCAACTGCCTTTTCACGTTTCCAGCTCGATCATTTCCACTCGCAGAACTATCTCTCATTGTGAGAATTAGACTACAAATCTCTTCCTATAGCTGCAAGCTTGACAAAACTTAAAACCTTCATTGACTCCTCACAAATGGGATCTTGAATCTGAGCTGTGTTCTTCCCTGTGTTTTATATGGTGCACAATAGGGTCAGTTTTTTCTTTTTAAGGTGCAAGCCAAGCTACATGTGTCATTTGCTGTCCAGCTCCTAACTGGCAGAAAATCACAAGGCAAAACTACAATTGATGTCTGTTAGAGAAGCCTGTAACCGATTTCAAAATGGCTTCCTCTTCCCCATGATTACAGGAAGCGTGCTAGCTTCTTAACCATGTAGAAATACTGATTATTTTCTTTGATTCCTTACTTTCATTTTAAAAGTAACTAGGTAGTTTACAGCACTGCTGTTTACAATTTGAAGCTTTTTAACATACTGAGACTTTGAAGAACTCTAGGGTCAATTCATCTATGCTCAGGAATCTGTGGCCAGGCCACTCAAACAACCATTGCTAAAAAGAGACCCAAATGAAGGCTTTTTGTTTTGCACTCATGAAGATTGAGACTCAAGAAACAAAACTTTGAAAGGGGATATCAGTTAGATTTCTTGTTTCTCAGTCCTGATAAAGGCCCAGTGAAATGTTTTGACTTTGTCTTCTTGAATAAGTTATCGACCATTACATTGCTAAATTACTCAACTTCCCCAGCTTTCTGTGGTAGAACATTTTAAGCGTTCATGGCTGTCAAGAATAAAGTTAAAAATCACACTGCACCAAGTAATAGTCCAGCAGTTTTATTTGGAAGCACTAGCTTTCGAGGCTCTGCTCTTCATCAGGTGGTTGTGGAGCAGGACCTTAAGACAGAATTTATAGCAAAAGGGTTACAGTGTCATAGAGCTGTAATGATATATTAAACAAATGTAGCTTGAGTCTTTCATCTTTTAGAATGGGATATGCTAGTTTTGGTTCTTTAATATGTCAATCCCAGAACTCCTTTTAAGTTACATTTTCAGGATAGCTTCAACTTTTCTAACAGTAGGTGCCATCTCAGCTCAGATAATGCATAAGAGGTGTGAGGTTAAAGTCTGTCTGTGTCCCAGTGTTCTACTTCTAAAGTAGGACTTACAGAATCTTACATTGATTTATGCAGTCTTTGAGCAAAACAAAATATATTCTGTAAATACAAATTCACCCCATAAGCTGATGTCCGTGCGTGCAGGAGAGACAGAGTGAAGGTGGGTTTGAGTGCTTGGAAAAGTGTGTGTGTGTAAGCTTGGTGAAGTATGTGCATGGCTATGATGGGGTATAAGCCTGTGAGAGGGTCTGCATGTGTGGGTGTGATTGCGGAGAATGCATGTTTGCGCTTGTGAGAGGTGTGTGTGTGTGTGTGTGTGTGTGTGTGTGAGAGAGAGAATGTATATTGCAGTGGAGTCATCTGTAGTGTGACATGAACCCAAGGTCGTGGATGAGGCCATCCCTGTGGGTACTGAACTTGGCTATCAGCCTCTGCTCGGCCATTTTGTGTTGTTGCTTGTTCTGAAGTCCAGAAGCGACAATGCAAAGTGGCCAAGCAAAAGCTGATAGCCAAGTTCAGTACCCATTGAGATGGCCTCATCCACGTACCTTGGGTTCATGTCACACTACAGATGACCCCACTGCACTATGCTCTCATTCTTCCTCTCTCACATACTCCTACATACTCATGCATGCACGCAGACCCTCTCTCATACGCACACACATTCACCTCCTGCATTCTGGCCCACACACGCACCCTCTCAGGCTTATACCCCATCACACTCATGCACGTACTTCAAGCTTACATACACACACTCTTTCACATCCATTTGTGCACACACTCAGTCTCTCCTGTATGCGCGCACATATAAGTTTATAGGATGAATTTGTATTTGCAGAATTACATTTTACTCAAAAACAGCAGAAATCCATGTAAGATTCTATAAGTCCCACTTAAGAAATAGAACCAGTCTGATTCAATATTGGGACACAGATATATTTTAACCTCACACTTTTAATACATTATCTGAGCTGAGAATACACCTATTGTTAGAAATGCTGAAGCTATCTTGAGAATGTAACTTAAAAGGAGTTCTGGGATTTATATATCCCATTCTAAAAGATACAAGACTCAGACTCTATCTAAATTTGTTTATCATTACAGCTCCATGACACTGTCGCCTTTTTGCTATAAATTCTGTGTCTTATGGTCCTGTTCTACAACCACCTGATGAAGAGGCAGCACCTCGAAAACTAGCGCTTCCAAATAAACCTGTTGGATTATAAGCTGGTGTGGTGTGACTTTGTCCACCCCAATCCAACACCGACACCTCCAAATTTCGCGAATAAATGTCTTCTCATTGCCATTTTTAAACCAGTTACTGTACTTCATTTTCTGAAATAATGCTCTCTAGTGCTAGATTCCTCCAGAAAAAACATTGTGTCAGCAACTACTCTGTCAAATCTGTTGGAATCTTGTGTTTCAACAATATCATCTAAACTCAAATGAAAACAGATCAATATAACTCAACCAGTCCGCATAAGACAAAACTTTAATCCGAGGAATCAACTTTGTGAACCTTCTCTGAACTGCATCCTAAAGAATTGAATAAGAATACCAATACTGCATGTGGAATGCTGGGTGTGGTCTCGTCAATGTCTCACCTCATTCATCTTCCGGGCAATAAAGACTAACATTGGCTTTGCTTGCATAATTGTTTGCCATACTTGCGTGTCAACCTTTTGTGATTCATGTAGGAGGGCACCCAAATCCTTCTGTAGCATATCATTATGTAGTATTGCATCAATAATGTAATTTGCTTCTATTTTCTATTATCATTACGATACGTGTATTGTTTTCAACTGCAAAGAAAGCTATGAAATATTTGTTCAAAAGCTCTACCATTTTCTTGTTTTCCATTTCTTTATAAAATCATGAACGGCAAGATAAGGTGAATAGTAAGGATCATTTTCCTCGGGTGTGGGATTTTAAAACAAGGGAGCAAATTTTTTTTTTGAGGTGGGAGGATAAAGATTTAAAAAAGACAGGAGAGGCAACTTTTTTATACAGTGGTTAGTATGTAGAATGAACTATCAAAGGAAGTGATGGCTGTTGATACAGTTACAACGTTTAAAGGGCATTCTGACAAGTACGTGAATAAGGAAGGTTTGGAGGATATAGGCCAAAAGCCAGTAAGTGGGACTAGTTTGGTTTCGGAATATGGTCGGCATGGACTAGTTGGACTGAAGAATCTGTTTCTATGCTATATTCTGATTTCCCCTAAGAATGAAACTGATATGGGCGGCACGGTGGCACAGTGGTTAGCACTGCTGCCTCACAGCGCCTGAGACCCGAGTTCATTTCCCGACTCAGGCGACAGACTGTGTGGAGTTTGCACGTTCTCCCCGTGTCTGCGTGGGTTTCCTCCGGGTGCTCCGGTTTCCTCCCACAGTCCAAAGATGTGCTGGTCAGGTGAATTGGCGATGCTAAATTGTCCGTAGTGTTAGGTAAGGGGTAAAAGTAGGGGTATGGGTGGGTTTCGCTTCGGCGGGTCGGTGTGGACTTGTTGGGCCGAAGGGCCTGTTTCCACACTGTAAGTAATCTAATCTAATCTAAACTTTGATATTTACTTGAGCTCCTCTTTTTGACTTTCCTTTTTGTAACCTTGTAGAAACACTTCGTGTTTTTTTTTGTTTATATTTCTTGTATTGAGTATCACTGAAAACAATACACATTTTGTCAAAGCTTTTCACTTTGTGCTCGTCAGGACAATTTTTAAGAACACAAATTCAAAGGGATTAGATTAGATTAGATAAGATTCCCTACAGTATGGAAACAGGCCCTTTGGCCCAACATGGCCACCCTGACCCTTTGAAGAATAAACCACCCAAACCATTTCCCTACCCTATATTTACCCCTGACTAATGCACCTAACATTCTGGGCAATTTAGCATGGCCAATTCAGCTGACCTGTACATCTTTGGATTGTGGGAGGAAACCCTCGCAGACGTGCAAACTCCATGCACGACCGGGAATTGAACCCAGGTCCCTGTGAGGCAACAGTGCTAAGCACTGAGCCACAGGATAGCCAATAAATTTGTTACATGAGAGGGGAGTGTTGATTGTTTGGTAGTTGGACTTTGATTGGCAGAGGCATTGCCATGAAGAGTACACCTGTCAATGCTGATTGACAGGTAACTGCCAGATCTTTTTTATTTTGATTCAAAATTCAACAACAAGAAAAGTTTTGAATCAGGCGGTTGACTCTGATCAGTACATTGCCACTGAGCAGTTGTTCTTCTATGCCCAGCTCATTTACTGTTGCTAGTTATTGAAGAAAGAAATGCTTTGGCAGGGAACATTGTTCATGCTGATAGGATTGCAGATTTGAAGGGAAAATAAGATCATTATTTGATTCAAAGGATGATATCAGGCTCTGGGGAGAGAACCAAGCAGTATAGTTTTAGGTTGAGCAAAAGCCAGACCAGACAGATTTCTCACTAATTTTATTCTATGGTGAAAATTGAAATATTTGGATGGTTAAAGGTATACGTTTGCAAAACAGATCGATTATTTACTTAATAGACTGAATTTTTCCCCAATTGCTGTTCAATGCACTTTGAAATCAGTTGATAGTATGCCTATTTCCATTGCAAAACAAAGCACATTGTTCTTTCAAACCATCTTTATCAAATCACAAGTTATAGAAAATATTTTTGCTTTTCAGTTGCCTCATTACATTGTTGACTGAACCCAAGAAATGAAAATTTTTCAGGATTAATCAACTTTGCAAGTTTCAGTTTCCATATACCTTCCTATTGGGATTTACTGCTATGATTCAGTATGACATACTTTGACTTTAGGATGGATTAAAAAATAATGGGTTATGTCTTTTTGGCAATCTTCCAAATAATTTGAGCAATATGAAACAAAAATCCTCTTACATTATGATGTGTTGAAAATTATGTACAATTGGTATTCTTTCTTTTAATTTTCTTAATTTCCTTTATCTGTTATAGAAAATCAATTGGTAATCTTGTTGGCTGATGTAAAGGCACCCTATTATAAGCCAAAACCCAAAGTGGTGCTTCAGCAGAAGTAAGTACCCATTTTATATTGCCCCTCTTTTCTACATTTTTAAAGTAGAATGGTTGAACGTTTACTTTTTTCCTTTTATTCCTTTCAGTGATCTGGTGATTACTAATGTGGTACCAGGAGACTATGATGGTGACTCACAAATGGATGTCTTACTTGCTCTTCGATCTAAGGATCACAGTGACAACACAAGCATTGTTATTTTCTGGGGAAGTAATCAAACATTGGGTAAGCTTGTGCATATTACTGAATGTATTTTGACCTTTGTCCAAATTTTATCTTTTTTTTTGTTTAATAAAGAAAGACACTTTATATACTTGAATTGTATAATTATAATTTATGTTTCAAATTAAACAATGAAAGTAACACACCAAGCTGACTGTTTGTTTGTTTGGAGTCAAATATTTTGATTATTTACACTAATTTAAATGAAGCAACTTTGAATTTGGAGTAGGCTTTTTGTTTTAAAATAATGTTATTGTAAGCTCTACAGACAAACAATCAAGATACAACTCTGTGATTTAAGTAAACCTAATCTCAACAAGGACCATCTCAAATCATGCTAACTATTGAATGTTTCATTTTGATGTGGAAGCAAGTGAATAAGTCTCATCTTTTAGGACTTTATAAAGTTTTCTTTTGAATAGATTCTGTCATGACCTCAGGATTACTGTACTGTCAAGAAAGTCACGTTTTGAAGTGGTATTTCTGTTTTAATTTGGGAAACAAGACAGGTAGCCTCCACTGCAAAGTCTCAAAAGCTATAGTATAACAATAGCTACATCATTGTTTTTATAGTTGCTAGCTGAAGAAAACTTTTGCAAGCACACAATAGAGAACTCCCTTGTTTAAAGCTGGTCCATCGAATTTTTTATTTTGTTTATCTGAGAATACAGACCTGGGCCTCTGTTTAATTTGCCATCTAAAAGAAAGCAGCAGCAATGGTGTAATGCTCCTTCAGTACCACATTGAAGTATCCTACTAAATTTTGTGCTCAAGTATCTAGATTGGGACTTAAGCTTTAAATCTTCTGATTTGCAGGTAAGAATGTTACTAATTGAACAGTAGAAGATCATTGTAGTTGGCTTCCTGAGAGTGGGCCATTATAGATTTTGCTGAGTCTGTTGATTGTATACAATTGAAAACTTGTACATTTTAGCATATTTTGTTGAAACTTTGCTTTGAGTACCACATGAGGTTTTCTGATTGTATGTAAGTACATTGTTTTTCTTTTTCTTTCTTAGATTCAAAACTTTTTACCAGTTTAAAGCACAGCTTTTTGGATGAACCGCTAGTACTGGAGTAAGTATTCTCTTTGTCTCAACTTGTAGTTGAATGTGACGAAGTCTATAATAAAGGATGCAGTTTGGCTGCTACTATTACCATGTGCTAATCCAATGTAATGAAAATTATTTCTTCATGCCACCTCTTTTTAAATTCCTTTGTGGAACTGTTACTGGCAAATACCTGACAGTTTCAAAGTTCTGCAAGTATGTTGAATTGACTGATTTGATTTAATTTTTATCTCAGCTGATATAACTGTTGTGTTGCATTTTGCCAGTGATGAAAAATAATGTTGAGTAAAACTTCAGTTAGGAGAAAAAAAAAGAGGTATTTATCTACTGAGAATTTCTTTTCAAATCAGAAATTAGAAGGGTAGCAACAAGAAGAGAAAGTAAAAATTTGGTAAAATGATGAAATTATTCACATGTCCTGTTTCAAAAATATTTTAGAATTGCTGACTTTAATTCAAAGTCCAGGACTTCTATCCATGCTGGTTCTTATTTCTATTTGACTAGCTACCCTTTATTAATTGAGGCATTCTTCAGAAGTATTGAGATATATTAGACAAATCTGTGAAATATCACAGTGTTCAAGCCCTTGGGCCAAATATTGGAAAATGAGATTAGAGTAGATAGATAGATGCTTAATGATGACTGACATGGACAACATGGGTCAAAAGGTAACTCTGACTCTGTCTGTATAACAACTATTGATGATCTATTTTGTTTTGGGAAGACCAAGTACAGGAATTCTGAATCTTACATGCATTTTATAGTATCGTTCTACGAAGTTTAAACAATATGAATATGATCTAAAACGGAAAATGATGCAAACAATGCATTGATTAAAATGTTGAGGAATAGCTAGGGAGGGGTCTTCATGCTGATTTTCTTGAAATATTCTGTTTCATTACAAGGGGTCTAATAGTAAAGAAGCAAGTCTGTCCACATTGTCAAGTAAAACTAATTCAGCCCTGTGAGTGCTAGCAATAACTCTCAGAATTGTGCAAATGAATAACCAGTTGAATTTATTCTGAACAGGGAATATAAGTTGAATTTTTATCTTGTTAATGTTCCTTCTAGTAGTCACTTTTGCAGTGAATGTCACTTTTTTAACTTTTTGCAATTGTCGTAAAATTATTTTTGTAAATCTTCAAACAATTGTCATGGTCCAAACAATGCTAAATTTGAAAACAGCAAAATGCTTTTTCGATATTAACTATACTTGTAATCAGTTATATGTGACTACTTGCGTATCTATCTGACGTTGCACAAAGGTTGCTCTGAATTTTACATTGCACTGTATATATCAAGCTCTGCTCTTCTCTGAAACTGAGTGATTTGAAAGTTGCTGGCTGTTCAAAAGTCTAATTTAATTTATGCTAGACAACGTATAACAAATATATTTTTACTGCATTTGAGAAATTGATTGTCAATTGGACTTTTAAGGAGACTGAATACAACCAAACAAATATAAAAAGCAAAATTAATATGTAAAATTCAAAAGTAATTGAGCTGTGACATGCTCGAAAAGGAGACATGATGTCAAAGGTTTTTGCCCTGCATTCATCGCTTTTCCCTTTCTTTTGATGAGTGCAAGATGAAATGTTTCATCATCATGTCTCTTTTCTTTTCATGACTGTCCTGAAATTTCTGTAAAACCAAGTGACTAAAGGTGAATCGCCAAATTTTCACAATTGGAGTTTCCTTTTTTTTTCTGAAGTAAATGGAAAGCAGTTGATCTCTTAACATTGCAGTAGATGTGCATTTATTCTTATCTTTTTCTTCTAACTAGTTCAAAACTAATAGGCAAACTAGTCACATTTTTCCTTTATCCATTGACTGTTGCTGTTGCTCATTTCACTTGATCCAGAATCTGGATGGTCCTCCTTTATTCTGAATTGGTCAGTCAAATTTATTGCTGAGACTAACGTTCACAATTTTGAATAATTTATTTTGTGCCATAACATGAGCGGCTAACAGTAGAGAAAAAATCTGGATGCATTTGTTGTATAGTAGATGTTTCCCATATTGAACCCCTCTTAAAAAGATTTCAGTTAAGTTCTAATCCTGATCATTGATAATTATTGGCTACCCCGATTTAAGGAGAAGCTTGCCAGTTATTCATTGGGCTTAAAAATAAAATGCCGTTCAGTTGGCAACCAAGAAATTAAATTTCACTAGATAAAGTGCTGATGCACATTGCCTTAGAAACATTCGTACTTTTAGAATGCTCTTCCCTTCTCAAGCAGAAAGTTTACGATTGTTTCAATGAATGCACAAGTCCTGCAGTTTACTAATTTGAAGCTATTTAGCAAAATTACAAAAAGATTGGTTAATCTTAGCAACAGTAGGTAGTCAGAATCTCTAATAAGAAGAAAATGATAAACTATTGTTTGCTTTCTCTTGTGTGTATCCTTCTATCAAGCCAGCCAAGTTTTTTTGTTTTTAATTTTATGGAATGAACTTAGAACCTTGATTTATCCATTTTATTATCACTTAATGGATGCCGATACACTGTAATCAATAAAATCAACATGGGGGTGACATTCTGACTGGCCAAGCACAGTTACAGCTATACCAGTTTTTTTTTATTCACGAAAGACCATTTTCTTTTATCAATTTTGTTTCCTTTCTTTGCTGTCTTGAAGGCAAATTGAAAATTGATCAATTTTCTCAACAATTGTCAATTGCGTTTAATGGGAACTCTTAAAAGAAAAATATGGAGTTGTGGTGTTTTCAAGTGACATTGATGAAGAATTGTAACAACAACTGAAACAAGAAAAGACAAAAAAATGATGAACTGCAATAGCCATTCTGACATTCAGGAATTCTCCAGGAATAGGAAAACATAAATGGGTGCTAAGTATTTATGATGTGGTAGTTCATGTGGTGGCCATTCAACATGAAACAGCATGTTGAATCACTTGTCTTCTGTTGGGTGAATTGCATTAAATCTGACTGGGCATTTTAGCATTAATGGATGGGAATGGTTGATTAGGCAGTATGTGGAGAAAAGAAAATTAAGATATGGCGATAGACTGGGTGACACGGTGGCTCAGCAGTTAGCACTGCTACCTCACAGCACCAGGGCCCCAGGTTCGATTCCAGCCTCAGGCGACTGTCTGTGTGGAGTTTGCACATTCTCCCCGTGTCCGCGTGGTTTTTCTCCAGGTGCTCTGGTTTCCTCCCGCAGCTCAAAGATGTGCAGGTTTTGAATTGGCCATGCGAAATTGTTACTTGCATGAGTCAGAGGGAAATGGATCTGGATGGGTTACTCTTTGGAGGGTTGGTGTGGGCTTGTTGGGCTCAAGGGCCTGTTTCCACATTTAGGGAATCTAATCTAATTATTCAGTGTTATAAATATAGTAAAGTAGTATTAAATACAGTAATATTAAATTTAATTTCTAGACACATTTTCTGTTAAACAACTTGCATTACTCTACCAGTTTTAACAAAAGTGTATCAAATTACTTCGTGGAAGCATACATCAAACAAAAACATTAACTTTGAATGCAAACATACAAAATGGAAGCTATAGAGAGTGCATATTTTTTGTGCACTTATATAGTGCTGCCTTTTTATAAAAAGCAACAATGTGCTAAATAGGATTTATGGACAATGAGAGAGGCAAACATTGATTAGGGATAGTCAGCGTAGTTTTGTGTGAAGAAAATCTTGTGTCTCAAATTTGACTGAGTTTTTTGAGGAAGTTACCAAAAAGATTGACATTGGCAGGGCAGTAAACATTTTTATTTGGATCTTCGTAAAACTTTTAATAAGATTCTGCATGGTAGACTAACTAGTAAAGTTACATCGCATGGGATTCATGGTGAGTTTGCCAATTGGATACATAATTGGCTTAACGGCAGGAGACCGAGAATAATGGTGGTAGATTCCTTTTTGGATTGGAGGCTTGTGAGCAATGGTGTGCCACAGTGATCGGTTCTGCATCCTTTTTTTTTTGTTATTGATATCAACGATTTGGAGAAAGTGAGGACTGGAGATCAGCATAGACTATGGGGTGCTGGAAAAGCACAGCATCCAAGGAGTAGGAGAATCAATGTTTCGGGCATAAGTCCTTCATCAAGAATGACCTAATTTTGATGAGAATACAAAAGGCATGGGCAGTAAGTTTGTGAATGACACACAAATTTGGTGGCATAGAAGACAGTGAAAAAGGTTTTCTAAGATTACAAAGGAATCTTGATCAAATGGGTCAGTGGGCTGAAAAATGGCAGATGGAGTTCAATCTGGATAAATGTGAGGTACTGCACTTTAGTGCTGCAAACGAGGGTAAAGCTTATGCAATTAGTGATAGGGTCTTGGGTAATGTTTGAGAACAGAGGGACCTAGAGATGCAGATACCTAATTCTTTTGAAGTTTGAGTCCATATAGGCAAGGTGGTTAAAAAGGTGTTTGGCACATTTGCCTTCATTGCTCATTCCTTTGAGTGTAGGAGTTGGGAAGTCATGTTAAGGTTGTATTCCAGAATGGGCCTCACATTAGTGGGGCTTATTCTCGAATGCTATGTCCAGTTATTGTCATCCAATATAGGAAGGATACTATCGAGCTGGAGAGGGTTCAAAAGAGATTTACCAGGATGTTACTGGGTAGGGAAGATTTGAGTTATAAAGAAAGGCTGGGACATTTTTCACTGAAGCGTAGGAGGTTGAGAGGTGACCTGATAGAAGTTTATAAAATAATGAGAGGAATAGATAGTCAATGGTAGTTGTTTATTTTCCCTAAAGTGGGGATTTCAAGAATAGCGGATACATTTTTAAGGTGAGAGCAGAGAGATTTAGAAAAGACAGGCAAAGGACGTGGCTGGCATGTGGAATACACCAGCAGTGGAAGTGGTGAATGCAGGTATAATTACAATATTTAAAAGACATTTGGATAAATACATGAATAGGAAAGGTTTGGAGGGACATAGGCCAGAAACGGACAGGTGGGGCTAGTTTAGTTTCGGCATGATTATGTTCGGCATGGACTGGTTGGACGAAAGAGTCTGTTGCCGTGCTTTATGATTTGAGAAGTGTAGAACTGTTGCTATTGATGAAAACAAAAAGCTGTAATTTTGAATAAATGTATATCTGATGGCCTTTCTGCACAAATATAACACCACTGTGTCTGAGCAGTTACATTGGTTCAAATGAGAAGCTGCTGTAATATTGATTGGAAAACATGAAATTCAGCATCTTTTGAAATTCTTTGGAAAGATATTTGAGAAACCCTATGAGTTGCCTGTTAGATGTATTCATGTTGTGATTTTTTTTTGTTTTTAAATTAATTCATGGGATTTTGGCATCACTAGCTAGCCCAGCATGTATTGCCCATTCCTTGTTTCCCTTGAGAAGGCAGCAGCAAACTGCATTCTTGAACTGTTGTAGTTCACGTGCTATAGGTAGGCCCACAATGCCGTTAGGGATGAATTCCCAGGATTTTGACTTAGTGACCCTGAAGGAGCAGTGATGTATTTCTGGGTTATGAAAATGTTCATGATCTGGATCTTGGTATGCAGGAGACAATACCCAAGTTTGCAGATGACTCACAACTTAGATAAATTGTAAACTCTGAGGGCAATAGTGTGGAACCTAAAAACGATATTGGCAAGTTGGTGGAATGGCCATGCAGTGGCAAATAAGGTTCGTTGTACTTTGGAAGAGCACTGAAAGATAAGTAGTGGATGCAATTTTAAAAGGGGTGCAGGAGCAGTGAGGCATGATTGTATATATGCACAAGTTATTGAAGAAGACAGGACAGGTGAAAACCACAATAATTAAAGCATATAGTTCTTATAGTCTATGCCCCCATCAATAAATCTAAAATCAGAGAGATAATGTTGAATTTATAAAAAAACACTTGTTCAAACTAATCTGGAGTATTACATATGTTTGTGGGTGCCACATTTTGGGAAAGATCTAAATGTATTAGAGTGCAGAAGTGATTTCCGAGAATGATTCCAGATTTGAGAAACTACTGTTATGAGGATTGATGGAAGACATTGGGACTGTTCTTTCCTGGTGAGGAGTAGACTGAGAGGAGATCTGATTAAAATTTTTAAAATTGTGAGCAAGCTGGGCAGCATAGATAGGGAGAAGCTGTTTCTGCTTGTAAATGAATCACGAATGATTTAAACCAATGCCTTCTCAATGTGAGAAAACAAACATCTTCAAACAGTGAATTGTTAGGGTATAGAATATGCCTAGAAATGTGCAGATTGAATTAAGGTACTCAAAAGGGCATTTGATGGTATTTTGTTGTGTAATGGTGTGCAGGGATATGGGGAAAAGACAAGAGATTGGCACGAGATGATGGAGCTTGACTAGATAACATTTGGTGCAGGCACAATGGGCTAAATGGCCTCCTGCATCATCAGAATTCTGTGATGCTATAAAGTCAGGGTGGTGAGCACCTTGGAGGGAAACTGGCAGGTGATGGTGTTCCCATATATCCGTTGCCCCTGTCCTTAGAATCATAGAGATGTACAGCAGACCCTTCGGTCCCATCTGTCCATGCCGACCAGCTATCCCGACCCAATCTACTCCCACCTGCCAGCATTCTAGATGGTAATAGTAACGGATTTGGAATGTTATGGACTAGGCTAGACCACTCGAAACATTCATGAACAGGCAGCCTAGACCATAACTTTGCAACTTGTTTCAGTAAGTGTACAGTGAAAATTACCAGGACTCAGTTAGCGAGGTTGTCTACCAGGTTTTAATACAGAAAAACGTTTATTCACAAAATTACACAATGAAACACAAAAAAGAATAAAAATCTCTGACAGAACTCAGTCTATCCAAACTAGCCTTAGTTATGCTGCTTTGAATATACTCTACAGTCCCAATAAGCAAACGCCCTTAAAGACCGGTTTAAAAAAAAGTGGAACCGATGCTTTCAGGTTGAAGTTAGAAAGAGGGAGGGAGAAATTCCACATAAGCACACTGTTGAGTTCCCAACTAGTTTTGGACTAAACTGCTCAGCTAGAAGATTAGATTAGCTTAGATTCGATTCCCTGCAGGGTGGAAACAGGCCTTTCAGCCCAACTAGTCCACACCGACCCTCGGAAGAGTAACCCACACAGATCCATTACCCTCTGACTCATGCACCTAATACTGGGCAATTCAGCATGGCCAATTCACCTAACCTGCACATTTTTGGACTACGGGAGGTAACCGGAGCACCCGGAGGAAACCCACGCAGACACTGGGAGAATGTGCAAACTCCACACAGATATTCAGCCGAGGCTGGATTCGAACCTGGGACCCTGGTGCTGAGAGGCAGCAGTGCTAACCACTGAGCGACAGTGCCGCCCAGAAAGCTGACTACTCCCCCTCCATTATACAGGTCACTTCTGAAACATGACTACTTTGGTCTGAAGTCTCATTTGCATACATATAAACAAAAAGGACTCTGAATACTCTTTAACCTCTGTACCAAACTAGTCTAATCGACACCGGGAGCATTTATGATCTCTCTTGAAAATAACCAAGGACATAGTATCCTTGAGGAAAGGAACAGCTTTTAGGAAAACGTGAACCAGCTTTATGACAGGAGGATGCTGTATAAGACCCTGAGGAGAATTTCTGCAGTGCATCTTAAGAGAGGGTACACACTTTTGCTACTGTGTGATGGTGGTGGAAGGAGTGACTGTTTTGTGGATGTGTCAAGCAAGTGGGCTGTTTTGTCTTGGATGCTGTCTAGCAAGGCAAGTGGTTTTGGGCCTGGAAGAATACATCACACTTCTGACTTCTGCTTTGTAGATGATGGCCAGGCTTGGGGAGTCAGGAGGTGAGTTATATGCCGCAGTGTTTGTAGTTTCTGCTCTTATAGCCACAGTACTTGCAGAACTAGTCCAGTGTCCCTTCTAATCAATGGTAACCTTTTATAGTGTTGTTAGTCGGGAATTCAGTGGTATTGCCATTGTTTATCAAAGGTTGATGCTTAGATTCTGTTTGGTATTGGAGGTCATCCAGGTCTTGCTGCATGTGTTTGAGGAGTAACAAATGGTGCTGAACATTGTGCTGTCAACAGCGGACCTCCACTTCTGACCTTATGATGGAGGGAAGGTCTTTGAAGCAGCTGAAATAATTGGCCAAAGGCACTACCATGAGGAGCCCAACAGGAAGTGCTCTGGTTCTTGTCCTTGAGCTTAGATGACTGATCTCTAGCAACCATCATCATCTTCCTTTGTGCTAGGAATAATTCTAAACAGATGAGCGATTTGTTTCTTTTTGGAAATGTGGCAGCTGAACAGTTTATAGCGGGTCTCGTGAACAAGAACAATTTGATAATCTGTTTTACTGTTGTTGGTTAAGGGCACAGGAAAATCCTCCTGCCACCCTCAAAGCAATACCTTGGGATTTAACGCCTTCACAGGGTTGGAAGAATGAGCCACGACTTATTGTCTCAACTAAATGGCCTCCAACATTGTGGTATTCCTCAAGTTTGCACTGGAATGTAACTTCGAATCTATAATCTTCCAAGTCAAAAATGGGGAAGTCCTCAATGAGCTATAGCTGATTTAAGCAAAATACTTGTGTATTAGCCCTGCAAATCTCACCATTGAGCATGCAAACAACATTCCTTCTCAGCAGAAACTAGTTTACCATCAAATGTATGTACTTTTATTTACTCCGATCGTATTATTGTATTAAATGGTACAGCTTAATTGAGAGGCCAAATGTCCTGATTTGATTCATAATTTTTTCCTCCATTCATGGATGAGGGTGTCGCTGGTTAGGCCAACATTTACTCCCCGCTCCCTAATTGCCCAGAGGGCTGTTGGGAGTCAACCACATTGCTGAGAGTCTGAAGTCACAAATACGTCAGACCAAGTAAGGATGGCAGTTTCCTTCCCTAAAGTAGATTTGTGAACAATGTGGTCTTTTCCAACAATTGACAATGAATTCATAGTATCAATACATTTTTAATTACAGATTTTCTTTTGTTGAATTCAAATTCCACAATCTACAATGGCAGGATTCAACCCAGAACATTATCTGGGTCTCTGGATTAACAGTACAACGATAATACCACTCAGTCATCACCCCATCTTTGTGGATGGTGGTAATTTTTTTTTACCCTGCTTGTTACTTTTTTTTAAGCAAACAAATTATCTAAACTCTAGCTTTGTTGAAATGCATTCACTTATGCACAAATAGATATGGCTGAAGAAGGTCCTGATCCTTGCTTTACTTCTTTCAAAAATCTCTGAATATGGGGAGATGAAATGAATTGATTGTGTTTTTTTTAGGATTTTATGTTTTGTTTAGAATATTGTAGATAATTTCCCCTGCTCATGTACAATTTGTTACAGCTGTCAAATGTGAGCCAAGCTTTCAGAGCATGGTGTTAGATGTGAATGAGCCCAAGGTTTTCTGTGTGAGAAGACAAGTCTTAATAAAAATATTCATTGTTTTCAGTTTTGTAGTTATAATACACAGTCTGAAAGAACTACATAATTATTGAGTCAGCACATTGTGGTAGAGGTTTGCATTCCAAGAGCCCTCTTCACTTGTTCCTGAATTTATATTTGTGAATAAAAGTAGGTTTTGTTATATTTGTTAACATAAGAAAAATGTTGATAAAGCACTGTAGCGTTTCATGATAATTTAGAAAGCTACCAAGTAACCTAAATGCTGCAAGCTGTCATCACTTTGATTACGCACTTGCCCTATATGTAATGCTATGCTATGCTATTCACCTGAAAAGAAGTCAGTACTAGATAAATGTCCAGTATTCTTCCACCAGGCTTTTTATACATGTAAGAAACAGAGATTGGGATGGGTCCCTTTGTCCTCATCCATTCAAACTCCCTCCACATTCAATAGATAGTTTCTACTACCTGTTAAGCATTGTCACCATAAAATTCCTCTTATCTCCCTGCTCTCCACATTCTGAAAGGATCGATCCATTTAGGGCATCCTGAATCAATCTGCCATTACACTTAACGCCCTGTCCCCTTTCGACAGCACCCTCATGTAGATATGAAATGCAGCATCTGCTTTTTCACCACCACCCTTTTTTTTTCACCACCACCCTTTTTTTTTCACCACCATCCTTTTTTTTCACCACCACCCTTTTTTTTCACCACCACCCTTTTTTTTCACCACCACCCTTCTCTCAATCCAGAACCGAAATACTCCTCCCATCTGAAACAGTGAATTACTTTCAAGTTAGCATACTCCCTTTGCTGTTCACAATGTGTCCCCTCTAACTGGCCTCACCAAATGCAGATTGCATGATTACTTGCAGACCAAAATTGCAAAGCAAATGTTAGTTTCCAGTTCTTGGTATTTCTAATTTTCCACTTAAGTATCTCTTTTATTTTCTATTCAAAAATATTTTAAATCCACACCTAATGTAAGTAATGTACTGCTTTGTTAACTTTTGATATTTTCTCATTTCTACTTTTCGTTTAACTAAACAGATTGGCAGACTTACTTTTTAATTAAGTTTATGTTTGATATGTGATGAATAGTAATTTTATAAATAGGGAGCAATGTGGTCAAGAAATAAATTGATGAAGCATAATTTGGTTGATTGTTTTGTGACAGTTGCTTTATAAATGGCATGCAGTAGAGGCAAAACCAAGGGATTTGATCACAATTTATGTCCCATTGATAGCTTTAGCATTTTTCATTCTTGAAGGTTGTAACACTTCAATAATTTTTATTTGGTGCATGATCAATCGGGATTTTGTTTCGTATTTGTTCATTGGCTATGGGTGTTGCTGGGTAGGACAGCATTTGTTGTCATCCCTAATTATCCAAAAAGGAGTTAAGAGTCAACCAGTTTCCTGTGGGTCTTGTCATATCTGGATCAGACTAAATAAGGGTGACAAATCACCTTCCCTAAAGGACATCAATGAACCATAATGGTTTGTCAACAATAGTTTCATGATCATCATTAGACTTTTAAACTGAATTTTCAAAAAATCTGCACTTGCTCATTGGAATAAAGCTGAACAAACTTCAGCATCTAAGGAAATAATTAATACTTAATATAATTATTAATTATGTAACTTGAATATATTAATGTGATGTATCTCCCATCATTTGGATACTTAGACCACAAATTTGAAAGACTGATATCTTTTAACTTCACTGTTAGAATTAGCTATTGAAACCGGGTCAGTCCTGTCATTGGTGTTTAGATACCTGCACAATTAAAAGGCTTAATAGTGCATCAAATGTAAATCTGTGAATTGGCTTTTAAATGAGATCATGGCAAAAAAGACACAGCCAGTGTCATATTTTTTGAATGTTTTAATTATGAATCGAGCAATAGTGATTTAGCAAAGATTAGGAAATTCCATTAAGAAGCAACCAGTTCGCATGTGGTAATTTGAGCCAACCATGTTGCCTGTATTTTTTTTATTCAAATTGCTCCAGCTGGATGAGCACCCACAGGCTTTGAGAACTGCGTGGGTTTCCTCTGGGTGCTCCGGTTTCCTTCCACAGTCCAAAGATGTGCAAGTCAGATGAATTGGCCATTCTTGACAAATTATTTTTGAGGAAGACCAATACATTTTAGGGTAAAATTTCACTCACCAAAGAGCACCACAGTAACTTGTCACTTGGCTTTCAGAGTTTACAATGTTTATATCAAGATGTGAACAGTGCAAAAAATGACTTGTAATGTTCTTGCAAACAACAATGATTGACTGGAATTTGTTTTAGAGCAATTCACTTACCCTTATTATCAAATTTGTTTTAAGAATTGGTTTTACAAAATTTTGTAACTGCTTTCCCTTCAAGTACCTTGCATAAGTTATGATGTAAGAGTTCTATAGTACCTTGGTCTGTTTAAGTGATTAGCTATACCATTCATGTCCTTGTATTTGCCACAAGTTAACAAATCTATTTGGTAGCATGGTATGCATAGGGAAAGTTTGCCAGCAAATTCAGGCTTAAATTTGTTGTTTCTCTAAGAGTTAACTCCTGAGAATGTTTAAGGCAAAAGTAAGGACTGCAGATGCTAGAGATCAGAGTCAAGGTTAGAGTGGTGCTGGAAAAGTACAGCAGGTCAGACAGCATCCGAGGAGTAGGAAAATTGATGTTTCAGGTAAAAGCCCGAAACGTTGATTTTTTTTTCCCCTGCACCTCGGATGCTGCCTGACCTGCTGTGCTTTTCCAGCACCACTCTAATCCAGGGAATGTTTACCTTGATGAAAGTAAAACATCTTTGTTACCACCTTAGACTTCATTTTATGGATATTAAAAACTTAATCAGCATATGATGGTTGGGGACTGGTAGCAATTTAAATCAGTGGATGCTGGTAAAATTGTTACCGTTTAAAACATTTTCAATTACAGCACTAACTTGAATGCATTTGTGGAATTGAGGAAAGATTTGATTAAATAGAAGCCTGTATTAAATGATATGATGTATGTTCATATACATAATTACAGTATTCATATTGTGATTGTATTGCATATAAATTTGAAATGCAAAGGGGGAAGATACTTAAATTTTCAAACTTAATTGGATTACTGTTTCTTGATTTTCTTTGAAGGGGAAGTAATTTTTCAGACTATATATTTTTTTGTTTAGCTTGTGGCAATGCATTGTGAAGTCAAACTATTCATGCAGATCTCTAATATAAATGTAGTGTGCCTGTATCATAACATGTTTCAGCAATTGTTTTTGTGTTCCCTTTTTGAGTTTGCTGGCTATTTTATTAAATTTATGATATTTCTTTTTAGTCTATAATTCCACAAGTTGCAAATTCAGTTAGTGGAATATTGCAGATAAACATCGATCCACTATTTTCAGAAAATAGGAAATAGTGAATTGGAACGTTTGAGAACTGCTTAAATTAAATACCAAAAATGGCTTTTAGTTGTTCTGAGAGTTACACCAATTGGTACTGACATTCTGTATGATATAGGGTTTTTTAAAAAAAACTGGTCACAGTACCCAGCTGTCCGATGGACGTTGTATAATGTATTTGCCATAAAGCTATTGAAGTTAAGACAGTCGTAAGTTTCAACAGTGAGTGTGATCATTTTGCTATCAAGGCTAATTTAGGGATATGAAAGCAACATGGATAAATGGTGATCTGATGCAGATCGGTCATGATCTAATTAAACGGTAAAACAAACCTGAGGGAATAAATAATTCTGTTTGTGTTCCTGTTTTCATTTTTACTTTCTTAAAAATAGCGTTTTCTCCTTTTTCTGATGTAGTACACAATTTTCCTGCCATGCAGTACAATTGTGATGAAGTGTGAAAGGTGTTGCGTTTTTCAATGTTTGACTTAATTTGATTGAAAGTCTTGGTTATCTGGTCCCTGAAATTATATTTGGCTAAAGTCATATTTATTCCCTTTCAGTTTTAATGGTGATATGATACCCGACATATTTGGAACCATCAAAGGGAACACAAAGCCACAGATATGCTCATTGATTGGAAGGTAGGCACTGGCATTCACATTGCATTCCATTCAAGTAATTATGTTTAAAATAGATTTAGCTAGTTTCAGCTCCAACCACCTGAATTTTTTTTTGTAGTAGAAACAAATATCTGTTTATACCCTTTGTAGTTCTGTCAATTTGAATAAATAATCAATGCAGAATATCCTTTCATTGTTAACATGTACTCCATTTGTAGAAGTACAGTAAAAAGCTTTTACATCTGCCTCATTATGGCGACACCTTAGGTACAAGTACCTACGTACAATTCTTGGATGCAGCAGTGGAATAAAAGTAATTGCAGAGTTGAAAAATAAGTTAAAAATAGGACATAATTTAAAGGGTTGACATTAAAGTAGGAAATTTCGATAGATATTTCATTGTAGTAGCTCAGCGCAGAGCCTCCACATGTGGTCTGACTGCTTGTGAACGATCCCAGTCCAACAGCTGTCCCTGCTCATCTCCAAGCCCTGTCAGCTCCATACCGGTACTCAGCTGCTCCAAGTTAAGTTCCAGGACTGCCTCTCCTCCGGGCTCTGTCCAGGAGTTGCTGCCTGTGTGCTGCTCCGAGGCTGCTTCCCCATGCACTGCTCTGGAAATCGCAGGCCACGGTAACTTGCTGCTGGTGCTAAGGGAAGAAAAGAAGAAGAAAAGAGGGGAAAACACAAGGAAAAAAAGAATATAGGTGAGCAGAAGAGCTCCAGCAGAAGCATCCTTCTCTGCCGCCATCTTGATATTGCAATTAAGTTCCATATGAAGGAGTTAATTATTGAGCTGCTAATGGAATTCTGTCATCTGAATAAACCATGTCACTTCTACAAAATATAAATATTTACAAAACCCACATCGTAGCTGAAGCATTTGAATGTACTTTGTTGTCTGAATTATTAGAGTAAATTAAAATTACTATTTGAGTAAGTAAATAGCATGATCACTTTAGGGGGAAAAAGTCATACACACATGTGTTGTTCATTAATTTAAGCAAAACCTATTTCCAGACTGCATTCCAGTGTCAGCTCTGTTCTGTTTCTGAATGCTTTGGTTGGAGGATTACTCCATTCTTGTTGGATCTTTTTAAAGGTCCAAAAGACAATCCCATGCCTGATGAAACGTCAAGTATCAGGAATGTGTGCTGAAAACCAGGTCTGCCCTTCCTATCAAGCACCCTATACACCTCTTTTTTATGGACTCTAATGCCTGACCTTTTATTCCATTCTGTCTCACCTGCCGCCTAAATCACTCCACAGTCTTGCATCACTGAGGATGCATTACCAACTGCTACTAATGGCACTGGATGGGACACTGCATAGATCATACGTGTGATGATGCTGCTCCTTTAAACAAGGTTGTTATCCTTGTTTTTTTTTCCCTAGAGGGTTTGTAAACGCAGAGAATTCAGGAGCTCCAGGTTTGAAGGGTTTTAGGACCAGTTTGATTGTAGCTAACAAATACTGACGTGGGCAAAAGGCTTTCAAGATTTTTTAAAAAGCACTTAGAGTGATGTACGCCACAAAAACAGATCCTTCGATCCAACGCATTTATGCTGAGCCAGATATCCCAACTTAATCTAGTCCCACTTGCCAGCATCGGGCTCATATCCCTCCAAACACTTCCGATTCATGTACCCGTCCAGATGTCTTAAATGTTGCAATTGTACCAGCCGCCTCCACTTCCACTGGCAGCTCATTCCATACACACCACCATCTGTGTGAAAAAGTTGCCCCTTCGATCTTTTCTTTTCTTTATCTTTCCCCTCTCACCCTAAACCTATGCCCTCTAGTTTTATCCTATCCATGCCCCTCATGATTTTATACACCTCAATAACATTACCCCTCCGTCTCTGACGCTCCAGGGAAAACAGCCCTAGCCTATTCAATTTCTCACGATAGCTCAAATCCTCCAACCCTAGTAACATCCTTAAAAATCTTTTCTGAATCCTTTCAAGTTTCACCACTCCTTTCTGATAGGAAGGAGACCAGAATTGCACACAGTATTCTAACAGTGGCCTAACCAATGTCCTGTACAGCCACAACATGACCTCCCAACTCCTGGACTTAATATTCTGACCAATAAAAGAAAGCATAGCAGACGCCTTCTTCACTATCCTATCTACCTGCGACTCCACTTTCAAGGAGCTATGAACCTGCACACCAAGGTCTCTTTGTTCAGCAACACTCCCTCAGACTTTACCATTACATGTTTCAGTCCTGCTAAGATTTGCTTTCCCAAAATGCAGCACCTCGCGTTAATCTAAATTAAACTCTATCTGCCACTCAGCCCATTGGTCTATCTGATAAGATTCCATTGTAATTTGAGGTAACCTCCTTCGCTATCCACTATGCCTCCAATTTTGGTGTCCTCTGCAAACTTACTAACCATACCTCTAATGCTCTCATCCAAGTCATTTTATATAAACGATGAAAAGTAGTGGACCTAACTTGTGCAATGAAAGGAGAGTGGCCAGTTCTCCCAGCTTACCTTTTCTCTTCGTTAATTTGGTTTTAGCAGGTGGTCAGTAATGAAGCTGCTGGACCTAAATAAGCAAGTCCATGCTGATCCACCCTCTATGACATCTCTCCTGTAAGAACTTGTGTTGGATGTTTCTTTTCTTTTGCAAAAGGGTGTTTATGGGGATTGTTACAAGTATTTTAAACAGCGTCATTAAGTTGGAAAAAATTGTTGGGTTTTCAGATAGGTTAAGTTATTCAGTATTCTGTTCTCTAGTCTGTATTTCATTTGATAATCTTGCAAATAAATTCTGGTTTATTTAAAAGTCAGTGGTTGGGACAGCTGCATCACTCCAGGCATATCCACCTCACACCTGCTTAAAACAACTAGCAAAGTTAGGGTCCGAGCTACTTTCTTGAAACCTTTTGAGGCGGTCTGGCCTGTTCCATAACACACATGACCCAGACTGATCCATGTGCCTTTTTTAAAATTGTAACTTCTCCTGACATTCTGTTCTAATGCGTGTGTGTATGTTAAACGTCCATGCATTTAATAACTAATAAACTTTTATTAAAACAAGAAAATCCAATTAAAGTATTCCTTTTAAAAGCATAAATTCATTTAGTATGGGAGAATGATATCCACAAGGGAAAATATTTTATTTTAATTAACCCAGTTGCAACCAACTAAGAAACTGACCAAATACACAAGGGGAGCCGGTTCACTGTCCTTGGCATGGATCTAAACAATTTGGAAATCCTAACAAATTGGGGAAGCTTGCTGGAAACTGGACGTAGTAGCTGGCAAGTGTTAAGTAACATTTGCCTCGGACATATGAATAATTGTTTGGTTAAATTTTGTTTGAAATAATCATGTGTTGATGTTCAATGGCATTACCATCATTGAATCTCCCATTATCTGAAACCTGGAAGTTACTATTTACCAGAAACTGATGTGGACTCGCTGTATAAATACCGCATCTACAAGAGCAGGTCTGAGGCTAGGTATATTGCAGCAAGTGAATTTTCTCCTGATACCCAAACCTTGTCCACCATCTACAAGACGCAAGTCAGAAATTGCCAAGATGAATGCAGCTCCAACAATACTCAAGAAATTTGACACCATTTGGACAAAGTCTGTTTAATTGACATCACACCCACAAAAATTTCTTCCCTCCTTCGTCAATGCACAGTAGCAGCACGGTATACAATGTAGAAGATGCACTGCATAAATTCTCCAAGGTTCCTTAGACAGCACCTTCAGAAGTTACTATCCATACAACAGAATTAGCAGATACCATCAATAAGTTACTTTCAAAGCCATTCATAATCTATCTTTGAAAGTATATCACCGTTTCTTTGCTGTCGTTGGGTTAAAATCCTGGAGCCCCCTAATGATGATGTGGGCAGAGGTCCAAAACGACAGCTCACCATCACATTTTTCAGGGCAATGTATGATGGGTATTCATTGTCGATCTAGCCTGTAATTCCATTATCCTCTGAAAAAAGAAATTAACAGCCTGCAACCTGGCTAAAATCACTGACATTCAGCACTTATTGACATTCTAAGAAATAGTCACATTGTTGGATTTTATACTTCCTGATACTTAATATTGAACAAATTAGAGTCATAAAGTTATACAGCATGGAAACAGACCCTTCGGTCCAACCCGTTCATGCCAACCAGATATCCCAATGCAATCTAGTCCCACCTGCCAGCACCCGGCCCATATCCCTCCAAACCCTTCCTATTCATATACCCATCCAAATGTCTCTTAAATTTGCAATTGTACTAGCCTCCGCCACATCCTCTGGCAGCTCATTCCATGTACGTACCACCCTCTGCGTGAGAAAGTTGCCCCTTAGGTCTCTTTTATATCTTTCCCCTCTCACCCTAAACCTATGCCCTCAGGTTCTGGACTCCCCAACCCCAGGGAAAAGACTTTGTCTCATTTATCTTATCCATGCCCCTCACAATTTTGTAAACCTCTAAGGTCACCCCTCAGCCTCCAACTTCCAGGGAAAACAGCCCCAGCCTGTTCAGCCTCTCCCTATAGCTCAAATCCTCCAACTCTGGCAACATCCTTGTAAATCTTTTCTGAACCCTTTCAAGTTTCCCAACATCTTTCCCATAGGAAGGAGACCAGAATTGCACGCAGTAGTCCAACTGTGACCCAACCAATGTCCTATACAGCCGCAGACATGACCTCCCAACTCCTGTACTCAATACTCTGACCAATAAAAGAAAGCATACCAAATGCCGCCTTCACTATCCTATCTACCAGCAACTCCACTTTCAAGGGGCTATGAACCTGCACTCCAAGGTCTCTTTGTTCAGCAACACTCCCTAGGTCCTCACCATGAAGTGTATAAGTCCTGCTAAGATTTGTTTTCCCAAAATGCAGCACCTCACATTTATCTGAATTCAACTCCATCTGCCACGTCTCAGCCCATTGGCCCATCTGATCAAGATCCTGTTGTAATCTGAGGTAACCCTCTTCACTGTCCACTACACCTCCAATTTTGGTGTCATCTGCAAACTTAGTACCTCCTTATGCTCGCATCCAAATCATTTATGTAAATGACAAAAAGTAGAGGACCCAGCACCGATCCTTGTGGCACTCCACTGGTCACAGTACTCCAATCTGAAAAATAGCCCTCCACCACCACCCTCTGTCTTCTACCTTTGAGCCAGTTCTGTATCCAAATGGCCAGTTCTCCTTGTATTCCATGAGATCTAGCCTTGCTAATCAGTCTCCCATGGGGAACCTTGTTGAACGCCTTACTGAAGTCCATATAGATCACATGGAATTTGCAGTGCTTTAACTAAATGGGCTTCTTTGTATGTTTTTAATGCTTATTTTTAACATTTATCTGCTTCAGTAAAATACTTTAGGAATTCTAAAGCTGTTTTTTGGTCTGACTTGATACATGAATCTCTTATTCCATCAAACAAATGAAAGAACAGGAGTTTTGCCAATTTGTATTTTTCACTAATTTTCAATATAATTATGTCCATTCCTGATAGGAACTTGACATTCAAAAATTAATTGTAACATTTTGCAGCACCACAGTTTTAAAACAAAAATATGAAACATTTAGATCACTGCAGGAAGACTGCATTTCCTGAGATGTCTTATTTTAAGATGGGATGATGAAATAAATCTCCTGGCTTAGGTGGCACTAAAAGGTCTTGTCATTTTTTAGAAAAAGGGCAAAGGATTTGTCATGCAATCCAGGCCAATATTTCGCCTTCAATCAAACTATACAAACTGATTATTTATCTAATTGCTGTTTACAGGACTTTTGTGCATGCAAATTAAGTGTGGATTTTCCAATGCTGGAAAAGCAATTAGACCTCCAAAACATTTCCTTTACTTTGAGTTCTTTAGGAAATCCTGAGAACATAAAGGAAAATACTATACACCCACCTTATCTTTCCTTTTCTGAGACTGACAGATCATAAATAAAATGCAGTTCACCATTAAGGATATGAATGGTCTTTATCCCTTCATGTGTTAAACGTCTGTAAAGGATGTAAGCACCAATTCAGTAATGATGACAATGTTGTTGGACAAAGCAAATGGCAAACTACAACTTGTATAGTTTCTCCAAAGGATTTGATTTGCAATAATAGCAGGAACTCTGATTCATATTGATGCAGTGTGCTGTAGCGAAGTCAGAAGATCAACTTTGTTTTGATACAGTGATACTCTTGGGAATATAAGGGAAAAAAGACCTCCTTCAAGATGCAATATTGAGCCCTACTTTTAAAATATTAGCATGTTGTTACATGTCAGAACTTAATTAAGGTCAAAGATGTTAAGCAGAAAACTTTCCATTTGGAATAGATTTATCAATAAGAGGTCAAAAACATCACTTTCCCCACATTACGTAAAGTTCTGTGGAAATAGACTTCATTTGTAGCACAGTTTTATTTCTGGATATCTTAAATTAGCAAATATGTATTGCTTATGAAGGTCAGACAGATTGATAGCTGGCTTGGCTGACAAAATAAACTGGGTTTGTATTCACAAGTTTATAATGTTGGCCAATAATCTAATTAAGTTCTTTTAGAAGGATTTTTATAGCACGTGGAGAAATTGTTTTCTTTGGTGATGGAATCCAAAACAAGAAGATATGAAGAATAGGGCCAGGCCATTTAGGAATAAGGTCAAGGATCACATTTTTCATACATAGTATCATTTGTAAAATTTTAGTTACTTTGTTTGATCAACAGGTCATCAGTATAAGTGGTAAATAAGAATGTATATTTGTGTAGTACTTAGATGACCAGGAAATCATATAAGTTTCTAGATAGGGAAATATAGTAACCCCTGCAAGGTCCCAGAAATAGATACCTATCGAATAATCATAATAGTTAACTTTAATGTTTATTGATAAATGTTGCCCTGGAAAACCCCTCTGCTCCTCCTCAAACCGAGCGAGTGAGTCTTTTATTGTCTACATGACAGAATCTTGGCTTAATATTTCATCAAGATTTCCAGGTTTGTGCAAAGATTTGTAGCTCGGGTGCTCGTTGTTGTGGTTCTGTTCGCCAAGCTGGAAGTTTTTGTTGCAAACTGACACCCGGAAGCGGCAAGGACAGACCACGATAAATACTGGAAGAAACATCAAAGAAGTGCTTCGCAGGAGGCTCCAGAGCACTGATGATGTCTCCTAGCCAGGGGACGAAACGTTTGCAACAAAAACTTCCAGCTCGGCGAACAGAACCACAACATTTCATTAAGATGATGGTGCCTCTTACACTGCAAAATTACAACTGTCCTGCATTGGGATGTCAACTGACACAGGCTCAGTTCTTGCCATGGGTGCAAGCCTTATTCCCTGATTCAAGTATGAATAAGTAATCACTTAGCCAAGGCTGACGCCTGTTGATAGTTTTGTAATCCCAGCTGTACAATGCTGAACAGTGAATCTTTGTTATTTTGCTAAAGAATAAAGTGCATTGAAGATCCAAGGGTAAGAAAAGATGCTGCAGGCTTAAATTGAAACATCAAAAGTAGCTTCATTACATAAATTTGAACAAAACAAAGATAAGCAATAATCACTAAATAGATACACTGATCACAAAAGATAACTATATTTTAAATTATATTATTATATAATTAAATGCGGCTTTGCCTCCTTAAGAACATTTAAGTCCCACATAAGTTAATGGACAGCTGTGACCAAATGCACCACAACAGTTTAAATGGCTGGCAATCACAGCAGGTCAGGCAGCATCCATGGAGAGAAAGCAAATTAACATTTCGGGTCTGGATTGCTCTACTGTAGAGCTCTGAAGAGTCATCTAGTCTTGAAACATTAGTTTGTTTTCTCTCCCCGGATGCTGCCTGATCCGTTGTAATCTCCAGAATTTTTGTTTTCAGGATCATCCAGATATTTGTGACTCTGGATTATCAAATTTCAATAAACCTCTGTCTATCGCAAGGGATTCCAAATCTTCACTTTGCAAAATCTAGCCTCATAGTCATTCCAGCTTGGAATGCCTCAAAGACTGCGAACACCGTAGCAGTTTTTTTAAAAAAGTGTTGTGCCGACCTTTCATCCTACTCTAAGATCAAACTAATCTCCATACCCTTCATTTTACTCTTTGCCATGTGTCTATCCAAGAGTTGCTTAAATGTCCCTAATGTATCTGATTCTACTACCACTGCTGGCCATGCATTCCATGCCTCCACACTCTGTGTGGTTCTTTTTCTTCTTCCAAAATAAAATTTCTCCATAGCTCCTACATGGGTGCCAATGCCCAAGTGCAGGCATAGTTGTTAGACTAGTAACCCAGGCATCCAGGTAATATTCTGGGGATCTGGGTTCGAATCCCATTGGAATTTAATAAAATTGTGGAGTTTGAAGTCTAATGATAACAACAGAACAACATTGTTGCAAACCAATAAGTTTTTACTAAAAATGGTCTACACTTGACTGCAGAGCCACACAATGTGATTGCCTTCTGAAACGAGGTGGCTCATCTGACATAAACGAAAACTGTGAATATGATGATGGAAAACACAGCCCTGTCAACCCTGCAAAATCTTCCTTCTGAAATTAGTGCCAAACTTTGAAGAACTGTCTTTCAGGTTGGTCAAGATATAGTCATACTCCTGGAATCATACCTTCCATACCATGTTTGAGAGAAGGCCATCACCATTCCTGAATATGTCCTGTTCCTCCAGTAGCAGTAATGGTGACACAGTTGAGAAGGAACTGCCTAGCAGTTCTCAATATTGATTCCTCTTTTCCAGAGATGCCCTGTATCCTAAACGCTAATTTTCTGCCAATTTCACTCCATCTAAGATCAGGAAATGGTTGAGGCCACTGGCTCCTGTCAGATCTATGGACTGTGATGATATTCCGTCAATGGTACTGAAGATTTCTGCTCCAGACCTTGCTGCTGTCCTATAGAAACAGTACCAGTATTACTATGACAGTGGCATCTGCCCAAGAATTTGGAAAATTTCCCAGGTATATATAAAGTAGGACAAAACTAATATGGCCAATTTACTGTCTTTTCAGTTTACTCTCGATCATTAAAATATTGGAAGGTGCCATCAGGCAGCACTTGCTTAGCAATAGCCTTCTCGATTTAGGTTCTGCTGGGGTCACTCAACTTCTGACCTTCTAGCCTTGGTTCAAATGTGGACAATGGAGCTAAATTCCAACTGTAAGTTTAAAGTGACTTTGACACCAAGGCCACATTGCAGTGTGTGTGAAATGTAGTCATTTCAGCATGCTGTCTTCTAATTTTGATGAATTACTTTTAATGCCATGATTAAAATGTTAAATTAGGAATAATCTTTCACTTTAATATTTAAAAAAAAAAGGATTGTTTTCGGCACTCCCATTCCCATGCCATCCTGATTTAAACTTCTAATATATTCTTTCTTGCACAGAGGATTATGATCCTAGAACTCCCTACTCAACTATAGTCTGAAAATCACTTCACTACAGGACTAAGGTAGTTCAAAAAGGATTAATGCTACTTCTCAAAGGCAGTTAATGATTGACAATGAATGTTGACTTTATCAGCACATCCACATCCTGAGAAGTCTCACTATTGTATAGTTAGCTTTAACACCTGTTCTTGGGAAAATATTAGTGTATATTATAAAGGATGCATTTGCAGAGCAGTTGGAAACATATAATATGATCAAGCAGGCTCAGCATGGCTTCATGAAGGGAAAGCAAGCCTGACAAATGTACTAAAATTCTTTCAAGTTGGAACAAACAGGATAAGAAAAGGTAACGTAGAATGTGAGATGTATTTGGATTTTTAAGACATTTGATATGGTGCCACATATTATTCTACTTAAGATAAGAGCTCATGGTTTTGGAGCTAGTATATTAGCATGGACAGAAGGTTGGCTAAATAATTGATGACAGAGTTGGGATAAGCAGAGCATTTTCAAGTTGACAACCTGTAAGTCGTGGAATGCTATAAAGGATCGGTGCTGAGGCCATAATTATTTACGGTATATATTCATGACATGGATGAGAAAAGTGAATGGACTGCAGTCAAGTTTACATCAACGTCACCACTTGTCTTTCCACCTAATTTTGTGTCATTTGCAAAGAATCTGCAGGGAGATATAGACAAGTTAAGTGAATGGACAAAAACTTGGCAGATGGAATGTAATGTGGGAAAATGTGAGGTCAGACACTTCATCAGGAAGAACAGAATCACTGGATGTTATTTAATTAACTAAAGACTGTAAACAGTTAGAGCAGAGAGGGATTTGGGAGTCCTTGTGCAATTATCACAAAAAGCTAGCACCGATGCATGCTTCAGTCAACTACAGTGGGCAGTAGGGAAGTCAAATGAAATATTGGTTAATATTTAAAAGGGGATGAAGTATAAAATTAGAGAAATCTTACTAAAATTACACAAGTCAGACCACAGCTAGAATACTGTGAAGAGTTTGAGCCCTTACTTAGGGAAGGAGATGCTGGCATTGGAGACAGTTCAGGTAAGGTTTGTTCCAAGTGTGAAAGGAATGACTTATGGCTGGAAGTAGAGTAGGATGGGCTTTTACGTTATTGGAATTTAGAACAATGAGAGGCAGTCTTATTGAAACATAGATTGTGAGGAGATTGGACAGGTTAGCTTTGAAGAGATCATTTCCTGCTAGGCCTCTTTCTCCTCCTAGGGCTGTTGCAGCTAAGTCATTCAGTGTATTCAAAGCTGACAGAGTCCGATCTATAATCTGTAAAAGAATATAGGTTTTGCGGGAAAAAGGCAGGAAAGTGGAGCTGAGAATTATCAGGTCAGCTGTGATCTCGCTGAATGGAGCAGATTTGGTGAGCTAAATGGCCACCATGTGTTCCTGTGTCTTGTGATCTTATCTCCTCCATTATGAGAAGACTAACTTTGTGGAATAACCTCTCTGGTGTGCAAGTGTGAACTGAAACTTCATGTCACTTATCATTTTAACTTCTCGCCTTGATCCATTCTTACTTTTCTCCTGCCACAGTGTTCAAATGAAGTTCAATGCCACAATTGAGCTTAATGATCCCTTGATCTCCCATGTTTCATGGGGCATTGGCCATGATTAAGCTGATCAGCCTGTACCTTCCCTATGAAAAGCCCAGGCCCCCCCATAGTGGCAAAACCATGCAGATGGACAGCCAAATTCTACCTGAACCAAAGCATCATCACTGTCGAACCCCCAACCTGGACAAATCTGAGCAAATACAATCCTCCAGTGGAAGCCTGACATATTTACCTCAATCGGAGAGGAGAAAGTGCCAGTAATGCTGCAACATCTGGCCAGCCAGAGTAAGGAAGGCCAAGAGGAGCAGCCCCACTAAGCAGTGACCCAAGCATATTCTGGAGGTCCTTACATAAATTCTACAGACCCTTACATAAATTCTACCCAAAAACAGGTAACAGATCTATGGGCACCCTGGAATCATTGTTCAAATGTAGACCAGTGCAGACACTAGGCAGCCCACCCGCCTCACTACTGGATCCACTCCATCAGGTGAGCATTTTTAATTAAGAGTGAACAAGTCTGACTGTGGAAACGGCAGGAGAATCTCCCTGCTGTCAACCGTTGGAAAAGTCATTGTCAAGGCCCTCCTCAACTGTCTCCTCTCTGCGGCTGAGGCATTGTTGCTGGAATCGCAGTGTGGCTTCAGGCTACTGTGGGACACCATGGACATGATTTTTACCATGCAACAGCTACATGAGAAATACAGAGAAAAGAACCTATCCCTGCATGCGACATTCTTCAACTTTACAAAGACCTTTGACACCATCAACTGGGAAGCATTATGGAGCGTCATTCTCCTGTCTGGCTGCACCACCAAGTTTGTCACCATCCTTAGCCTGCTCCACGACGACATGGAAATCGTAATGATGAATCGCTCCATCATTGACCCATTCCTCGGTCAGATCAGTGTCAAGCAGGGCTGCGTCATCACTCCAACACAGTTCTTGATGTACCTCACTGCAGTACCTCATCTCGCCATCATCAAGCTCCCCATTGGAGTGGAACTAACTTGCAGAACCAGTGGGAAGTTCTTCAACCTCTGCCATCTTTAAATCAAAACCAAAGTCATTCCAACTAATGTTGTCAAGCTGCAGTACATGGATGATGCTTGCATATGTGCAAACTCCGAAGACTATCTCCAGATCATTGTTAGCGCCTTTTTATGGAGGCATTTGGGAGCATGGACATCTGCACGATGATCCTCCACCAATGTTTCTGATATTATGGAGCAAACCTCTGATTATCAAGATCCACAGGAAGGCCTTAGAGAATGGTGGCAACTTCCAAAACTTGGGAAGTGTCATGTCGACCAGAACACACATTGATGAAGAGATTAATGTGTGCTAGATGTGCCTACACAGCCTTCAGCCACCTGAGGATACGGATGTTCGAGAATTCGAGAACAACATTAGATTTAATACCAAGTTCATGATATATAGAGCTGTAGTGGTTCCCGTCCTCCTATATAGTTGAGATGTGGACTATCTACAGCAAACACCTTAAGGCATTGGTGCAGTACCACCAACATTGCCTGCACAAGATTCTGCAAATATGTTGGGAAGACAGGTGCACAAGCACCCACATCCTTGATCAGGCTAACATTCCCAGCATTGAGGCACTGAATAATGCTTGATCGGCTGTGATGGATTGGGCACATCGTTCACATCACTGACATGAGAATCCCGAAGTACCTACTGTACTCCCAACTCCAAAATGGCAGGCATGTCTCAGGCGGACAAAGGAAATGCTTCAGGGATCCCTCCAGCTCTCACTGGCAAAGTGCAGCATTCCCATCAACACCTGGGAATCACTAGCCCCAGACTGCCTGAAGTATAGGACAGTCTGGGAAGGCATCGAGCACCTTAAAACTTATCATTGGGGAAAAAGCGGAAGCCAGGTGAAAACAGCATGAGTGTGCTGCCACAGCAATGCCCTATCCACTCCTACCCACAACCACATTTTGCCCCAAATGTGGCAAGGTGTGCGGAAGCCACAACAGACTGTACAGCCACTTACAGACTCACCACAAGGGTGAAAGAAAGTGAAGACTGCAGATGCTGGAGATCAGAGCTGAAAAATGCATCTGAAGAAGGGCTTATGCCCAAAACGTCAATTATCCTGCTCCTTGGATGCTGCCTGACCTGCTGCGCTTTTCCAAAAACGCATTTTTCAGCAAGACTGAAAGAGTCATCTTGTTTGTGAGGGACTGCCAATGAAATGAAATCTATATTTTCCAATGGCTTGTGAAACGAGTGGCACAATTGTAATAGTTCTTTTAAGTTATGGCACGTTGTCAAGGAAGGCCCTCAACAACCTAATTCCAATTGTAACATTGGTCCCCATGTAACTCAGTGCTGCACAAAAAAATTGGTTTCACATTCCTGAAAATCGTGATCTTAAATTTAAGTGACATCTTTAGTAATATAAAGCTGAATATGGCTGTGAATAAGATGATTTTGTTCAGACTCTACTTAATCCTAGAGCGATCATATACCAGTATGAGTTAAAGTCACAGTTACCTTTAAACCTATTGAGGTGTTGGAGAAAGAGATACTTGTGTGAGTACTATACAAGTATTGCTGTTGGGTACATATATAAGGGATGTTGTTTGTTCTTTTTGAAACTTGTAAAAGAGGGCTTTGAGTTTAATAGGAGTATAATTTTACTGTATATTGCTCTGTGTTTATAGGTAAAATAGTTTATTATATTTTGTTCTTCATTTGGTTTGCTTGATAGACTTCAGTTTGATTGTTAGAACAAAATCTGTGACAATACATGCTTCTTCTATCTCCATGAGAGACAAGCTCATTAATATCAAAGCAAAGAAAACTGTGATTCATCACGCCAGATTTATATATAGGGTCTGATTTGTCCAATAAAAACATCAGCTGGAATTAACAATGTCCAGGTACCACCTGTGGGTCAGGATCATGGGGAATGGTTGGCTGTTCAATTGCCTCCACTTTACAACAAAGAACATTGAACAGTACAGCACAGTATAGGCCCTTTGGCTTCAATGTTTTGCCAACCTTTTTTCCTGGTCTAAAATCAGACTAATCTACTTGGTACCACCCTCATGAACCTCTCCCACCTGTCTACCTTCCTTCCCACATATCTGCTCCATGCTCCGCTCTGACCAATTACCATTACCTCCCACGTGTGTCCAATTATCGCCTTCCTAGATACCTTGTCCCCAGCCCCAAACACCCCTCCTATTTATCTCTCCACCCCCTTGCCCTCACCTCCCCCCCCAACCCCCAACATTCCTGATGAAGGGCTTATGCCCGAAAAATCGACTCTCTTCCTCAAATGCTGCCTGACCTGCTGTGCTTTTCCAATGCCACTCCTTTTGACTACTGTCTTTCATGTTTCTATCCAAGAGTTGCTTAAATGTCCCTAATTTATCTGACACTACTATCGCTGCTGGCAGTGCATTCCACACATCCCTCACACTCTATAAGGAGCTCTAGCCATCCACTGTATCATTTTATACACCATTTTCAATCACTTCTCATCCTTCTTTGCTCCAACAAGAAAATTCCTAGCTCCTTCAACCTTCATAAGACAGGCCCTCCAGTCCAGGCAGCACCCTGGTAAATCCCTTCTGCTCAGTTTCTAAAGCTTCCACATCCTTCCTACAATGAGACGATCCAAACTGAACACTATTCCAATTGTGGTCTAACCCAGGGCTCGATAGAGCTGCAGCATAACCTTGCAGCTCTTACTCAACCCCCTTGCTAATGAAAGCTAACACACCATATGCCTTCTTGACAACCCTATCAACTTGGGTGGCAATTTTGAGGGATCTATGGACATGGACCCCAAGTTCTTCTCCACACTGCCAAGAATCCTGCCTTTAACCCTATATTCTGCATTCAAATTCGAACTTCCAAAGTGAATCACCTCACACTTTTCCAAGTTGAATTCTATCTGTTACCTACAAGCCCAGTTCTGCATCCTATCAATGTCCCATTGCAAGCTACAATAGTCCTCCACACTATTGACCAGTCCACCAAATTTCATGTCATTAGCAAACTTACGAACCCACCCTCCCATTTCCTCATCCAAGTCTTTTGATAAGGGAACCTTATCAAAAGCCTTGCTAAAATCCATGTACACCACATCCACTGCTCTGCCTTCATCAATGTGTTTTGTCACACCCTCAAAGAATTCAGTAAGGTTTGTGAGACATGACCTGCCCCTCACAAAACTGTGCTAACTATTTATAATCAAACTATAGTCTTCAAAGTAATAATAAATCCTGTCTCTCAGAATCCTCTCTTATACTTTACCCACCACAGACATGAGACTGACTGGTCTGTAATTCCAGGATTATCCCTATTCCCTTTCTTGAACAAGGAAATAACATTTGCCACCCTCCAATCATCTGGCAGTACTCCAGTGGACAGTGAGGATGCAAAGACCATCGCCAAAGGTGCAGCAATCTCTTCCCTCGCATCCTGTAGAAACCTTGGGTATATCCCATCTGGCCCAGGGGATTTATCTCTCCTCATCAACTTTAAAATTTTCAGCACATCCTCCTTTTTAACATCAACCTATTTGAGCATATCAATCTGTTTCACACTTTCCTCACAAACGTCAAGGTCCCTCTCAGGAGTGAATACTGAAGTCAAGTATTCATTGAGGACCTCCCTACTACCACCCATTCCAGGTGCAATTTCCCTCCACTATCCCTGATCAGCCCTACCCTCACTCTGGCCATCCTCTTGTTTCTCACATTAGTGTAGAATGCCTTAGGGCTTTCCTTTAATCCTACCTGCTAAAGTTTTTATGCCCCCTTCTAGCTCTCCTCAGTCCATTCTTCAGTTCCTTCCTGGCTACCTTGTACCCCACTACAGCCCTATCTGATCCTTGCCTCCTTAACTTTAAATAAGTTTTCTTCCCAGTCACCGCCCATTTTAATTCCCCTTCCCACTCCCTTTCTGACATGACCATCCTTGGCCTCCTCCTTTGCCACAATGAATCGAACTGCAAATTGGAGGCAAAACACCTCATCTTCCACTTGGGCAGCTGACAGCCCAGAGGACTCAACATACAATAGCCTCCCTTCCCCACCCCACCCCCTGACTCCCTTCACAGCCCCTCTCCTTCCCTTCCATTCCTCTCAGCCACCTACCAGATTCATCTCTCCCAATGACCAACCAGATCGTACTCTCTACCTGATTGTTTCCCCACCTCGCCACCCTGCCATCCCCCACTTCCTTTATTTGCAGCTCCCTTTACACCTACCCTTAGTCTTGAAGAATGGTTACACCAACAACATTAACTTCTCCACCTCCTGATGCTGCCTGACTAGCTGTGTTCTTCCAGCCTCCTGCTTGTCTACCTCCTCCTTCCTCTTGCCCAGATGTTCCACAACCCTTGTCACCCAAGGTTCTTTCAACTTATCGTCCCTTCCTTGCCTCAGTGGAATAAACCTGTCCAGCACTATCTGCAATTGGTCCCGAAACAACCTCCACATTTCTGCTGTGTGTGTTGTACCAGGCAGCAAGATATTGGCTGCTTCTCTTCCTTTCCCTCTTCTGCTGCCACTTTATAGACATTACCAGAATGTAATGAGGAATATGATGAGCCTAGGTTCTGGCTTCAGTCTATTGTTACTGTGTTGTGCCTGCCAGAGGAAGCATAACGATTGATTTCCCATTGTCCCTTGGTTGCTTTCAAAATGAATAAACCTGAGAATTGTCTCTTCTGCATTGTAGAACAATCCATAACTATTTCCGTCTTACTCATTAACTTCAAACTGAAAACCATAAATGAAGACTGAAGTATTATTTACATTACTGACCTCTTCTATTCAGTTTTCTCACTGCTGATTCACGCACATCCCAACATAGGTGATGCCATGTCATAACTTTGAAAACTTTTTTCCCCCCAGAAATCAAACATGGTATTCTGCTCTGGACTCCGATGTTCAAATGTATATACCTCATTCTCATGCTTTCATTGACCTGAATAAAGACTTCACTGCAGGTAAGATCGCTGAACTCTGTTGATTAATAAAAAATCAAAATTAATGTATGAATTGTGATGACATAATATTTTGTGGGAAAAGTTTCAATGCTGTAGAATTTAACAGAAATGTTTAATAAGGCTGGATATGTCAGTCACTGCAAAACATTTCCAATATTAGCACATTACTGTATTACTTGGGACTTGTTTCAAAATAACTATGTAATACTGATAGTGTACCCTGTAACTCTTGTAGGAAATGGTAGAAGCAGGTATAAAGTTAATCTTCAATAATAGCTCATTTCATCTCTCCCTGTTCCCTCTTGTTTCTTGGAGATGTTGCTAGCTACCTCGCTTCCTTTCCCCCTCCCACTGCCACTGCACAGACATTATCAGAATCTAGCAAGAAATATGAAAAGCCTAGATTCTGGCTACAGTCTTGATCTGTCATTACTCTGTTGTGTTTATCATTACTAAGCATAATAGCTGATTTCTGTTGTCCCTTTCGGTTAAAATTGTTTCATACCGGCACAGAATCTCTCACTCAGGAGCAAAGATATCTGTATGTACTTAAAAGTAAGCCTATCCCATATATGTAAGTATTTTTTCTCCATATATAAGTATTATCCTGGCTGACTCATGTAGAGTGCAGCTTGCATGATCTCTAAGTATGTGATCTGCCATGTCTTTTACTCACTTTTTAAATTATCAAATAAGGTGAAGTTCACAACAAAAAAAAACAAACATGTCGTTCTGTGGTGCTTTAAGTGAATAAATAGGAAGTGAAGTTTCGTGTAGAGGATGAAAAAAAAATCAAGAAATTAGGCCATTTTATTACTAATTTGAATCAGTTCAATCAAAATAAAACAAGGAGAAAGTGAGGACTGCAGATGCTGGAGATCAGTCAAGAGGGTGTTGCTGAAAAAGCACAGCAGATCAGGCAGCATCCAAGGACCAGGAGAATCAGTGTTTTGGACATAAGCCCTTCATCAGGCACGAGGCTTGTGGGCTGGGTGTTGAGATAAAAGTGGGGTGTGACTGGGGGTAAGGTAGCTGAGAATGCAATAGGTAGATGAAGGTGGGGGAGAAGGTGATAAGCCAGAGAGGGGGTGGAGCAGATAGATGGGAAAGATGGACAGATCAAGAGGCTGTATTGCAGAGACCGTTCCCTCCGTGAATCCCTTGTCAGATCCATGCCCCCCCACCAGCCCTCACCCCACTCATGGCACTTTCTGCTGCCAATGCAGAAAGTGCAAAGCCTGTGCCCACACCTCTGCCCCCACCTCCATCTGAGGCCCCAAAGGATCCTTTCACATTCAAGAGAAATTTACCTGTGTCTCCACAAGTACCATCGACTGAATCCATTGCACCCAATGTGGTCTCCTCTGCATCGGGGAGACAGGACGTCACCTTGCAGATCATTTCCGAGAACATCTCTGGGACATCTGCACCAACCAACACCGTCGCCCGTGGCTGAACACGTTAACTCCCCTCACACTCCACCAAGGGCAGGCAGGTCCTGAGCCGCCTCCATCGCCAAATATTAACCACCTGATGCTTGGAGGAAGAATGCCTCATCTTCTGCCTTGGGACCATGCACCCACATGTGATTAATGTGGATTTCGCCAGTTTCCTCATTTCTCCTTCCGCCACCTTATCCCAGTCCCAGTCCTCCAACTTGGCACTGCCCTCTTGACTTGTGTATCGTTTTTCCCATCTATCTGTTCCACCGTCCCCTTCAACCTATCAAATTTGGCCCCACCTTCATCTACCTCTGGTATTTTCATATACCTTCCCTCCCACCCACCCCCCCCCAACCTCCCACCCTCCCCAGCCACACATCCCTCCCATTTATCTTTTAACACCTCCCCCCCCCGTCCACAAGCCTCATCCCTGAAGAAGGGCTTATGCCCAAAACTTCGATTCTCCTGCTACTCGGATGCTGCCTGACCTGCTGTGATTTTCCAGCACCATGCTGAACTCAAACAAAAACAAGTCAGGTCGCTATTGAGCTGGGACAGTTAACGGAGTTGACTAAGATACTGATTTGGATGAAGTGTTAGGTTTAGATTGCCAGGCTCAAGATTCAGTTGAGCTATTGAAGTTGATCAAACTAGAACATTTAGTTTTCTAGAAAGTGTTTTTATTTGTTAAAAAGGAAACCATGTTTAAAAAATATAGAAGCTGCAATCATTTGTAAAATTAGCATGTGTCAGTTAGCATGCTGCCTGTTCACTGCAATATTACAACAAACCTACAGAAATATAGGCATTAATCCCATGAACCTTAATAATGCTGCCAAGATATACCCTTTTAATATTGAATATGATTGCTATTGAGTTCAATCTTTATAAAGTGTAATATGTTGATATCATACTTAGTAATTAGTCACTGACTTTTTAAATTTGTGTTTTTGTTGTTTAGCATATTACGGTGCGTTAGCAAATCTTGGCTGAATTTGCAGTAGTTGTTCTGCAGCACTCGTCTCAGTAGCCCTAGTTTTTAGGAAAGGGAGGAACATTGCAAGGTTCTTGACCATTATCCAGTAATCCTCACAGGAAGTAAATGTTAAGTGAAGACAGGTTTGTCTCTCAGTTGACTCTGCAGTAATGAGTAGTTACCACTAGAAACAATATAGTAAAGAAAATGTTTGCTTTCAAGGACCTATAGAATCTTTAATTATTTGCAAGAATGATAGGGAGTTTTGTCAATTATAAGGCAATAAAGTATCATTTTCTTGTGAAATAAATACTGGTGAGACCTGGTGCTGTTGACCTGGAAACTGTAGAAATAGAAAAAGTTAAGAAAGAATCACATGGCTTGCAGTCACAAAGGAGAGCTCCACACCGATAAACTGGGAAAGAGTTCACTGCTCTTGCAACTACACAAAAGATGTGAAGAAAAAGTAGACTGGCGGAAAGAGGAACACTCAGCCTTTGAGAGGAGAAACAGGAAATCACTCAAAGATGTGAGAATTTTTTGTTTGGCAAAAAAAGTGTCAGAAGTGTTCAGATGTACTCTGTGAGCAGAGAAGGTCTAACAACTGAAAAGCTGTATGAAAAGCTCAGGTGCTAAAAGGCTGTGTGAATAGCTCAGGTGCTAAAAAGCTGGACGTTTTCCCAGAAGTATCTAGACTGGGGTGCTACTGGTTGATTAGTTGAAAAGGGATTCTGGGAAGTTAAGCAATTTCAAAGCATAATCGGTGCTCCCTACTTTTTGAGAATACAGCAATGTGAAATTCATAAAATACAATATAAATAGTGTCTAGTCATCCAGAGGCAAGGCTATTGCTCTGGAAGCAAGGGTTCAAATCCTACAAAGCAACCTCTGGAATGAAATTCAATTAATAAATCTTGGATTGAAAGCAAGTCTCAATCTTAGTGACCATGACAATTGCTATTAATTATAAAAATCAATCTAGTTCATTAAAATCCACAGGGAAGAAAACATATTATTTTTACCTGATTTGGCCTACATATTGCGATGTAAGGTATGTGAATTCATACACGAGTATCATTTATCTTAACATTTGGATTTTAACTAGGGGCATGAGGGTTTTAGTCTGTGTGCATATAGGGGTTTAATAATTAACTTTTCAACATTCAGGACCTATAATTTACGATTGGTATGTGCCGAAGAGCAACTGCCTTGGAGCCCTGGAGTGATAACATGACATTTTGTGTTGAGAATTTTATGATTGGAGAATGCAAATATTGAAAAGCATTAGCTTGCATTTAGTTTAAAAGAATCCGTGAATTTTGTTTGGGAAAAACCATAGATTGAGAAGGTTTTGGCATCAGTTTGCAGAAAAAACACAGGTGTAAGAACAGCTAACCTTCGAGAAAGGATTTAGTTCAGAATGGTGAGGAATAATTACCTTAGCGTAAAGATTTTAGTTTGAAAACTTTAGACTGTAAATGTTTGGTTAGAGCCTTGGAGTTATTTGAAACTTAATTAAGTTTGAGCTCAGTTATGTAAATAATCAAGAGCAAAGCTATCAAACTCTTAAACCAGAAATAAAAGAAACAGTTAATATGTGACAGCAAAGACAGATCTCTGGCATTTGATGACTGTAAAATTATTTCATTGGAATGATGCATTTTTTTTCTGCCATGTTTTTAAAGTTTTTCAAGCTGTGTTATATGCAAATAGGTTGGTTTGTTCTAATTTATTCTTCATTTCTTTTGCACATTAAGCTTCTGTTTTATTGTTTAAAGCCAAATCATCAACATTCTCTGCTTATGTTTCTGTGAAAGGCCACTACCTTAAATTTAAAGAAGACATGATCTGGCATGTCCAGTGGGGCTGGGATCATGATGGCATGATCCAGATCAGCTGCAAAATATTTGATTCTCAATTGCCTCTAAAATAGCCTTTCCAGCCATTTCCATTCAAAGGTACTAGGAATGGATGAAAAATGTTGGCCTTACCTAAATCCCATGAAAGAATAAAGAAGAGTTAAATGATTAGGTCTGTTAATCGAAGGAGAGAGGGTTAATAGAAATATGCCTTACCATGTCTTTCTTGTGAATCTGAGGTGAAAGTTGTTGCCAGATAACTTTCTGACTTCCCCAATATAAACCAAAAGCACATTGTGGCAGTACATAGCTGTGTAAATTCCATGCATGCTGAAGGGGAATTATTGTAGTTATGTTAAGTAATGCATTTTGGGAGGACTAACAGAACAAGCAAGTAGATGATGAATGATGGAACACTCAGACGTACACAGTATCAGAGGGACCTTGGTCTGCATGTCCATACATCCTTGAAGGCATCAGGAGAGACGAATCAAGTGGTTAAGAAGGCATGTGGCCTAATTGCCTATATCAGTTGAGGCACTGAGTACAACTGTAGGGAGGTTATGTTGGAGTTGTATAACGTGATGGCCCACACTTGGAACTCTGTGGGCAGTTCTGATCGCCCGACTATAGGAAGGATATGGTTTCACTTGAGAGGCTATAGAGGAGATTCACTAGGGTGTTGCCTGGGCTGGAACGTTTAAGCTATGAAGAGAAACTATATAGTCTTGGGTCATTATCCTTAGTGCTCAGAAAGCTGAGAGCAGATCCAATTTTTTTTAAAATTCACTCACTGGGTGAGTGTGTCACTGCCTAGGCCAGCATGACTGAACTGTACAAAATCATGATGGGCATCGATTGGGTAGATAGCAAAAAAAAGCTCTTGGCCGAGGGATCACTTATATGGGGAAATATCTTAGTAAAATCAGACATAGTAAAAGGAAAGAAGTTGAGAGGGAATTTAAGGGTTTTCATCTCGATTGTGGCAGTTATTTGGAGCTCACTGCCTGAAAAGCTGGTAGAGGCTGGAACCAGCACAAAATTTAGTTTAGATTAGATTAGATTCCCTGCAGTATGGAAACAGGCCCTTTTGCCCAACAAGTTCACACCTACCATCTGAAGAGTAACCCACCAGACCCATTCCCCTACCTTATATTTACCCTGACTAATGCATTTAATGCTATGGGCAATTTAGCATGGTCAATTCACCTGACCTGCACATCTTTGGATTGTGAGAGGAAACCGGAGTATCCGGAGGAAAACCATTTAAAAAGTATTTGGATGACCACTTGAAGTGCGATAGCATCTAAGTCTACAGGTCAAGTGCTGGAAAAGGAGCTAGTATAAATAGGTGATTGATGACAGGTGATGATGATCGAAAGGGCCTGTTTCTGTGCTGTACAACTCGAGTCTACGGCATTTTAAAAATTGACTATTCAAAAAGAAATTTACCTTTTTTCTTTTTGATTTGCCTGTTAATTTATACTCAATTTGCGTAGGTTCTGATTAATGTTACGTAAAAGTTACAATGAAATGAAATTTATGTGGAGGTAATTCGTAATTTTTGGTTTTGATTTTTGGTACCTCCAATGTAGTTTGTAACCGTAATTACTTCTAAAATGTACCAAAAGATGACTAGTGCCCATGGAATCAAAACAAACCTTCAGAGGGGAAGTAAATAATGTTAGCAAGGAAAGGAGAAAATTTAGAAAGAAACATTTTATCAACTAATGTTCTGTCAACTATGTCTATGTTAAGAACTTTTGATTCTGAGAAGAGGGAGCTGAATTATTGGATATCTGTTTAAGTAGGGATGTAGTTTTCCTTTGGTAAATGTTCCTTTTCATCATCATCCTATTCTACCAAATACAAAAAGTGTAAAACAGAGGCTTTGAGGTTGCATTAACATGAATATCCATTTTTTTCTAGCTAAATCTTTGTGATAATGAAATTTATGATGTGTTTCTAATGATACTTTGCATTTGCATGCAAAGATAATTGGAAATAAATGAAGAATTGGTTAATGAGTAACTTCAAGTTGTTTTAATCCAATGTTAGCAGAAATATTACCTTCTTCCACATGGTTTCAAAGGCATTCATTTTTGTCTCTGAATGCTCCTTAGCTCAAATTGTCAGTGCATTTTCAGTGTAACGTTATCTCTGTTCAGGGAATTAAGCGTGCAACTGTTAATTGGGTAGAAATATAGTACCGGTTGTAGACCTCATTTTAACATTGCAAGCAATTAGAATTTAATGTCAGGAAAGCTATCTTATGATAAACAAATACATTTCTTGTTCCTGATATTCCTCCTAACTGGTATTGGATTTTTGGGGAGAAAAATTGCCTGCAAAGGCAATGTTAGAAAACTGAACATTTTGCTTAATATGGAAGTCCCTGCCAAGGTTTTCACTGGGATTTGTAGCTGTATAGTGCAGAATTTCATGAAGTTGAAATAATACAAACTGTGAGATAAATTTACAAAATACAATTGTGTTCTCAATTCTTTAATTGTTTTACACCCTGCATTTGTTAACCATTTGAAAGCATCAAGACTGTTTTAAAGCAACGTTACGATCTATCGCTTGGTTATCAGGACTTCTACAGGCATTCTAAATTAACTACCAAAATATTTAATTGAAAGTGGTGGTAGAAAAGCTGGATTGGTGCTTATTCTGCAGTATAGTATATGCACCTTTACATGGGGAAAGTGAGGACTGCAGATGCTGGAGATCAGAGTTGAAGAGTGTGGTGTTGGAAGAGTGCTGGTCAGACAGCATCTGAGGAGCAGTAGAGTCAATGTTTGGGGCAAGGGCTTATGTCCAAAACGTCGACTGTCCTGCTCCTCGGATGCTGCCTGGCCAGCTGTGCTTTTCCAGCATGATACTCTTTGACGCTTCACCTTTACATGAATAATTATAGCCGGAAGACGGAAATTGTTCTAATTTATGTGAAATGGATGATACGAAGCTTTAAGATGTAAAAGAACTGCAGGAACGCAAGTCTTAATTTCTTATTTTCTGCATCTCCCCTCGATTCCTTCTTGGTTTTATGTCATACAATTGTTCATTTGACACCCAAGTCCTGGAAGAATTACAACCTCAGTCCAACAATACGAAAACCGTCATATCTTAGTAACCTTCCAAAGGCTAGTTTAAGCTCACTTAAAAATAATTTTGTTTTTGATTCTGCTTGCTATGCTCAAAGAATATTTCTTTAACAGGCAGCCTGTGGGCTACAGTATGGCCCACTAAAGGCATGCACCTGGTTCATGCGTGAGGGAAACAGGTCTGTAATTGAAGGAGCAGCGAGTCGCTTAAAATGAGTGGTTTCACTGAGGAGCTGTGATTTTACAGGACTAGAAGGGCTACAGGAAACACATCCTGGGAAAGGAGGGTAAGGAGAGGCAGACCATCATAGAGAGGGTCAAGCTGTTAGATTCTAATTTGGGTGATGAATGAATTGGAGGGTAGAGTTTGAGTGAAGACTAGAGAATTGGAGGCTGGGGATTAGGTGACAGTGAGTGAGAAAATGGGTTGTGTTTAGCAATTGGACAGTATGGAAGGCTGGGCGAGTGTATGATTGGCTGAGTAGATGGTTGAATGTGCTTGACTTAGTCATATCTAAACATCCCTTCCTCCCCAGTCCTAACCAACAACCCAAAAATCAGTTGAAACAGAAAGAAACTCCAGGCTGAAATGTAACCTGTTTCTGATACCAGTTTTTGAGTGCATTCTATCAAGGCCAGGTCAGAGATTCTGTCGGCAGGGGTGAACAGCCGTCCGTTTCAGTCAAACCTAACTCTACGGCTCATTCTGGTCCCCAGATACTTCAGTGATGTTCAGGGCTTGGGCCCAGCCTGTCCCTTTCTTGATCTCCTCAACCAAGAAAGATAAACAGAAATTATTAGTTAGCTTAGTGTGGTTTCTGTTCTTAGTTTAGGTTTTATTGTCTGGCATCATTTTTGCTAAAATATGTGTTTACTCTTGTGCCAAGCTTTATCTTTCTGAAATTTGCTGAACAGCTGGCCAAAAGAAAACACGTTGGTCATCCTCCTTGCGTGAAGTTTGGACAACCCTGCTGTAAAGAATCTCCAGATGTTTGTGTATGCAGCATGCAATGTGGGAATTGAAGCTTCACTGTCACACAGACATTGCTTGGATTGGGGTTGAGGGCAGCAAAGTGGGCAGATTTTGGTTGGTAAAGATGTAGTACCCCCATAAAACTACATATTTCCATTTAACATGAAAGGGCATTGTCTATGGCCAAGTAACGAGCTCTGCAGAGACAGGTCAATGAACTCAATGTACATAGAAGACATTTGTCAGATGTTTGCAGATTTATGTTTAGTTGCAATTGGGGATACTGTGACTCTTAGTAGGCTACAGCTTTTTAAAAAAAAAAAGCCAGACCCTTAAAAATCAACCATGAAGGCCTTTTTTCAGCACAGCTCGTGGTACAGAATATACAGGACCTTGCACTTAAACACAGCCTGCAATCTCTTCATCTTCAATGAGTTCTTCTGATGCATCCACATTTGCTACCACAGATGAATTACCTATTGGCCAATATCTTGGCAGTCTACTTGATTTCTCTGCGACTCTTCCTGATACCTTATCCCCCATACCCTGAGGGTTTGTCTTCCTCCCCATTGACCTGCTAATCCTCAAAAACTCCTGTCCTCTCTACAAAATGTTAACATAACTTCAGGATGGGGACAGGTGTATCATTCTTTTTGTAGTTGGGGATGCATTATTTTGTTAAATTCCTAGTCAATGTTATCATTGAAATGTCTTGAATAGCAAGTGATTTTGTCTTTGATAATGATTCATATTAGTTCATCATTTGGGTTCTAAAGTGGAAGAGTGATGTACAACAACAAGTTTGATTTGCATTTTTATCTTGTGTGTATTAGGAAGGGAAAAGACATTTCTTTGGATTTCCAGAAGGTGTTTAGGAAGGTACCACACATTAAGCCTGCTTGGGATAAAAAACATGGTGCTAGAGGTAGTATATTAGCAAGGATAGCAGATTGGCCAGTGAATAGAAGAGAGAGTTGGGATAAAAGGGACATTTTCAGGAAGGCAATCTATAATTAGTGCCACAGGGATCAGTACCTGGGCCACAGTTGCTTGTACTATATGTTAATGACGTGGTTGAGGAAGGTAAATGTACAGTAGCCAAGTTTGCAGATGACACAAAAACAGGTGAGAAGGCAGATGGTAAGAATGACAGTCTGCAAAGGTATATAGACAAGCAAAAACTTTTTGGGTGAAATATGACAGTGTAAGATTATGCACTTTAGCTGGAAAAATAGAGAAGTTGCATATTATTTAAAAGAGCAAACTGCAGAACTGAGTGATTGGGAGTTTGTGGTATGCACTACAAAAAGCTAACATCAAAGTTCAGTGGATAATAGGGAAAGTAAATGGAATGTTGGCCTTTTATTTCAAAAGGGACGGAGTGTAAAAGTAGAGAGGTGCTGTTAAATCTATACGAGGTATTAGTCTCACCACAGCTGGAATATTCTGAGCAGTGGTGGGGGTCCTTTTTATCTAAATAAACAGATACAGTAGCGCCGGAACTTATGAACTTAATGCACTCCGGGACCCGGTTCGCGGACCAAAAAGTTTGCGAACTGAATCAATTTTTCCCATTGTTTGGAATGCTTGGACGTAGCAACGAACACTGTTCACAGCTCACACGCCAAAGACGAACTGAGTGAGATCATGCAGGACCCAAGAGCTTTTGCATTCAACAAGCGCGTAGCAAAGCAGAACAATGAAATCACGTGGTCGCACATGGGCTTTTTGCGTTCATACCTTCGTTCGTATCTTGAATTTTGTACGTACGTTGAAGCCAAATTTTACATACAATCCTTTTCGTAAACCGATTTGTTCGTGAACAGGGTCATTCGTATGTCGAGGCGCTACTGTATTGTTATTGGAAGCAGTCTAGAGAAGATTCGCTAGGCTAATACCATATCAATAGACTGTCTTATGCAGACAGGTTGAGTAGATTGGGCATTTAGAAGAATGACAGATGACTACTTTTTCAAACATTGAAAGTTCTTGGGAACTTGACAGATAGATGTGGGAAAGTTGTTTACTCTTGTGGTTGAGTCCACAACCAAACAGAATAATCTCAGAATAACAGATTGCATATTTAAGACAGATGAGGAGAAATATCTTCTGAGGTTAGTGAATCTGTGGAATTCTGTACTGCAGCAGACTGTTGAGACTGGGTTTAGTATACAGATATAATTGAAATTTTTTAATCTATAAGGTAATAAAAGATTATGGAGAAAAGCAGGAACGTGCAGTTGAGGATTAGCCATGGTCTCATTGAATAGCAGATCAGACTCATTAGGCTAAATGACCGACTGTTTCTGTGTCTGTCTTATTTCTGAGAGTAGTACTGGAAGGACCGAAAATTTGTTTGTTTACATACAATTTTAAAAAGTGGTTAATTACATGAGGTAAACAGTGCATTTTTTTCAAAACAAATTGAATGAAAAAATAACCATTGGGAGACATGGCAGAAGTTTTGTCACGAGAAAGACAGAAACATCCACAAGCAGAGTGCAGTTCTCTGTGGATAGGTCTCTAGCAGCAAAAGTGCTTTCTATTCAGCTCCGAAACAGTTTGGGCTGAAAAGAAGTCCTGAGTGGCTTTAAAGTCAGGAAAAGAAAAGCTCCTGAAACAACAAACAGTTTGCTTGAGAGGTGCTGTGAGGCATATTCAATGAAGAAAACACTAACGAGTGAGTGCAGAAGATATGTCAAATGGAAACCGATTTAAGATGGCACAATTCTAACCTGAAGCTTTGAAGTGGAGACTGGTTGGCTCTTTACTGAGGAATCTAGGTCTCTCACTAGATTCCAACTTGTGATCCTAGCTGACAGTTGATTTGTTGCAATCAGTCGGAACTAAACTCGCCACAAAGGTTTAAATATTGTTGATTGCAGTCTACTTACAAAGTAAGTATTAATTACTGCCAATTAATCTCACCAACACTGAGAATGAACAACAGTATGGAAACTCATTCCTTCAGGCTTAAAATATAGGTTTTAAAAACTTGATTTTCTGGGGGAAAAAGTTCCCTTTCTGTCTCTTTGCTTGCTTCCCTGTTAATCCATTCTTTCTTCTGTTTATTTTATTCCCTGTACCTCCCTCAGTATTACCCCATTTAATGTAATTTGCATGTCCTTCTGAGTTGTGTGTTGTTTACTTCTCATTCCTTTAATCTGGTTAATGAGATGCATATTACTTGCTCAGTCCACTCAGGTCCTCAGTGTTCTTTTCTGTTTTATGTCATTGTTAGCTCATATTTCCAACTAACAGGAGAAAATTATTAATGTACATAATCATGTCCAACGACAGAAGAGTGTTTGTTTCAAATATGGCCAATTTCAAGTAAATGCTTACTGTTTTATTGTGTTTGTTTTTTGTCCTGTATTTATGTAAACTGCATTATGGGTGTATGGATTCCTATAGATTGTTGAAAATGGTATTCCTAAAATGAAAATTCAATTTGTTCTCTAACTAAAGTTTCTGATGTCAAAAAAATGTTTTTAAAATGCATATTTCGAAGTGACATGAGACTAATCAACTGAAGTATCTTCTTTGTCTTCATTACCTTTTGGCTTGCTGGTCCAAGAGTCATTGGGCTTGAGTTGTCTTTTTTTTTGCCTATAACTATGACTAAGTTGAATTTGTATTTTTCATATATGAAGTGTGTCTAATTTTTCACAAAAAAATGTCTACAAATTCAGTTTGCTACTGATGGAAATTCTTTGGGTCCTGTATTTTCTGCCAGGTATCTTTTTCTTCAAATTATTGTAAAAGGAGAGATTTTAAATGCTTTGAAGAGAATTTTATATTATTTCCTATCAACATTATCATAATTTTCAGGCTGTAGACAGTAGGGTATGTATAGAAACATATAATATTGAAGCAGGAGAAGGCCATTCACCCCTTCAAATCTACTCTGCCATTCAGTATGATCGTGGCTGGTCATCCAACTCAATGCCCTGTTCCGGTTTTCTCCCCATATCCTTTGATTCCTTTCAGTCTCGAGCTAAATCAGCATCTATCTTGAAAGGCTTCAATGTCTTGGCCTCAATGGTTTTCTGTGGCAGAGAATTCCACAGGCTGACCAGTCTGTAGGTGATGAAAGAGCATGCTAAAAGATCATTTTATCCCTAAAATGACCCTGGTTCTGGATTCTCTGGTCATTGAGAACAACTTTGCTTCTAGCATATCTAATCCAATTAGAATTTTAAGGATTTCTCAGAGATCCCCTCCTTATTCTTCAAAACTCCAATGAATGTAGTCCTAACAGATCCAGGAATCAGTCTGGTAAACATTCTTTGTACTCTTTCTCAACTGACAGAAGATTCTCCCTCAAATAAGGAGACCAAAACTGCACACAACACTCCAGCTGTGGTCTCACCAATCCCTTGTAACATTGCAGCAAGACAACCCTGCTCCTGGCCTTGAATCCGCTTGCTAACCAGGTCTACATATCACTTGCCTTCACCACCTGCAAGCTTTCTTTGTGAATGATGTACGAGGGCACCCAGATCACATTGCACTTCCCCCTTTCCCAATCTATTCCTATTCTGATAATAAACTGTCTTTACTACTAAAGTGGATAACCTCTCATTTATCCATGTTATAATGCATCTGCCATGCATTTGCCCACTCATTTAGCTTGATCAAATTGCACTGAAATGTTTCTGCATCCTCCTGATAACATAGCCTCCCACTTCGCTTTGTGTCATCTGCAAACTTGGAAAAATGACACAGTTGCCTCATCCAGATCATTAATACGTATTATGAATAGCTGGGGTGCAAGTGTTGATCCCTGTGATATCCTACTAATCACTGCCTGCCACTCTGAGGAAGCCTATTTTTCTGCCAACCAGTTCTCAGTCAGTTTCAGTACATGACTTTCAATCTCATGTGTTTCAATTTTGCATGCTATTTTCTTACGTGGGACCTTCTTGAAAGCCTTCTGAAAATCCAATTAAACCACATCTACTTCCCCTTATCAGCTACTCTGCATCTTCAGAAAATTCCAGTCGATTATCAAGCATGACCTCCCCTTCATAAATCCATGCTAACTCTGTCCAATCGTGTCACTATTTTCCAAGTGCATTGCTATTACAGCTTTTATAATGGACTGTAGCATTTTTCCCAGGTTGATGCTGCTTCTTTTGAATATCAGCACAATATGTTTCTCAAGGCCTTGAGTACAAGTTCAAGTTTTATTTTAAAGGTACTCCTGAACGTATTCACCAGAGTTTTACTTGTATGTAATTTCTAGAAGAATCAAATTCAGCATCCTATTAAGGCTGATTCTTTGGAAGCATTAGGTCTTCAACTTTCTTTTTTTTAAAAAAAGTACTTTTTTTGTTATCTGGTTTATAGACTGCCAGTATGTGACCACTATTAGGCTTAGCAATCGCAGCCTGTTAGAGGCACAGGCCATTGAGACTTAACAATGAGAACAATTGTCTTATAGCAACATGATGCCAATGATCAGTTCTGCATTACCTACAATATATTGTGGGAATTAAGAAAAAAAATATTTTGCCATAGGTTAATTAATTAAGTAGACAACTAGGATTCTTAAGAAATGCAGAGAATGCAATCACCAAATAAAGTTACTGTATCTAACGAAAAATGACAAATTTACATCAGAAGTAGGGCAATGAAAACAAGTGAAGGATGAATAAAATTGCAACTAAAGTTTGATAAGATTACAAATACACTTTATGATCTGTAACTTTGCATGAGGATGTGTATTTTCACCTTATTTCTCATGTGATTGGCAGCTTTAGTCAAATTTTATTATGTACTTGGAGAAAGGTGTCAATATTTAAATCTAGGCAGGACCACGCAAAAATTCAAAGACTGGTTGCAGTTTCAGACTACCTATGAGCATTGTCACTGGAGTTAATTGAGAAGGCAAAATATGTAGCAGCTGGATGTCCATTTGTCCTAATTTAAGAAAACACATTTTAATCACCAGAAATTGTATCCTAACTGTGTTCGGGCATTTGAAGAGTTTGGGACTGCAAACAATGTCCAAAAAAGTACTTTCAAGCACAAATTAATTTTTCCATATCACAGTTTACTTGATCAAGGTTTGTGAGAAGATTTGTAGCTCGGGTGCTCGTTGTTGTGGTTCTGTTCGCTGAGCTGGGAGTTTTTGTTGCAAACGTTTCGTCCCCTTTCTAGGTGACATCTATCAACAGACACATCAACCTAGACCCTATATACCAGCCACTGCAGCGGACAGCAACTGGCAACCGGAAGCGGCAGATTCAAACCACTATAAATGCCGGAGGAATCAGCACAGAAGCGCTTCACAGGAGGCTCCCAAGCACTGAAGATGTCACCTAGAAAGGGGACGAAACGTTTGCAACAAAAACTCCCAGCTCGGCGAACAGAACCACAACAACCGTTTACTTGAGATTTACATACTCGAAAACTTGATTTGTCTGTTGACTATATGTTTTCATTCACTAATTGTACTAATGCTTGAAGGAAGACAACATCTGTCATTCTACATTTAAGCTAATTAATTAGGAAAATAAGCAACAAGCACATAAATCAAATGTTAGCGTAATTACATCCATCTCAGTTACAACACATGTTCCATCAAAGTTATGCAAATTCTCTAAAGAGGTTGTTGTGGTGCAGTGGTCTTGCCCTGCCACTGTGCAAGGAGGCCTGGGTTCAACTCCCACCTGATTTTTTTCTGAACAGGCTGATTAGAAAATCCATACAAATACTCATTTCTAAAATTAACTAATCTCAGCTGGATTTTTATAAGATGAGCAAGTCTTTTTCAAAGTTGCGTTTTGAGCTGGTTCAGTAATACTTTCAACTACATTAAGCTCAGAAGAATTGTCATACTTAAGATTTTGTAAACAATGCAAAAATTGGAATGGGAATGAAAAGGTTATAAATGCCAAATGGTGTTGAAGCATGTTGCTAGGAAAGGCACAGAGGTCAGGCAGCATCCAAGGAGCAAGAGAACAGATATTTTGGGCAGGACCCTTCAGGACTGGGGAGGGGGAAGAAGTTGAAAGATAAATGGAGGGGGAAGTGGAGGGTTTGGGGATGAGGGAAATGTGGGCAAAGGTATGAGCTGATGGTGATAGGGTGGAGCAGATAGGTGGGAAGGAAGCTGGACAGGTAGTCAGGTCAAGAGGATGGATCTGAGAGAGAGATTTGGAAACCGATGATTCAATGTTAATGCCATGTGGTTGTAGGCTCCTGAGTGCAAGTTGAGGTGTTCCTCTTCCAGTTTGCAGGTGCCCTTGTGGAGGAGGTCCAAAATGGCTACGGTCCTTAGGGAAGTGGGATGGGGAGTAGGTGTTGAAGTGGATGGCTATGGGAAGGGGGAGTTGGTTCGTGTGTACAGACTAGAACATCACTAACCAACCCCACCTTCCCATAGCCATTCACTTCAACACCCCCTCCCACTCCCCTATGGACATAATCCTTCTGTGCCACCTGAAAACTGAGGAGGAACACCTCATCCTCCACCTCTGGGAATTGAATTCGCCAAATCGCTTCTACCCCCACCCCATCCCAGATTCAACCCTCTGACTCAGATCTGCCCTCTTGACTTGACCTACCTATTCATCTTCCTTTCCACCTATCCGCTCCACCCTTCCCTCCAACCCATCCCTATTACCTCTTTCCTTCGCCCACCTGGTACCTACCTTTCTGTATTCCCCCAACCCTCAGTCCCCATCCTTACCCCCATTTACTTCTCAACCTCTTCCTCCTCCCCAGTCCTTACACTCGCTCCTCGGATGCGACCTAACCTGCTATGCCTTTTCCGGTGCCACGCTTCATCAACTCTGATTTCTCCAGTATCTGCAGTTCCCATTGTCTCCTAAAAACCAAATGGTGTAGATGCTGAAAATGTAAAAATAAAATAATGTTCTTGCATTGCCTCTGCCTCCACCTCCAGCATGGTGTGAATGTTTGGCAATGGAAATCACTATCCAAGATCATCAAGGAAGTCACTTGGGCCTCATCTGCAATCTTGAAACATACGAAACATAAATTGCAGAATAGTAATATTTCTATGAGAAGTAAAGAGTTGCGATCAGACCAGGTTAGAAAAGTGACGCTGTTCTTTTATCATTTTTAAAGGAAAAGTTTTAAAATCAAATTAATGATAAAATTAAAAAACTGGAAAGTGACAAGAAAGTTGTAAATAAAAATAACCTGCTTTATTTCAAAATTAATGGTGTAGAAATAAACATATATACAAATAAACAAAGGTGCAAGCAATAGATGTAGTTAAGTTTTAAGGTAATTTAAGGGTAGGTCGGAATAATTAGAATTCGAAGAAAGTAAATTGGCACAGTAAAACATGGTGATTTACAAAGTTTACACAATAATCTACCCACTTTTGGCCGCCATATTTTTTCTGACTCCTCAAATCCAACAAAAAGTATTGAATATTTTAGTCATTTCCATATGGTTAAATGTTTGGTAGCCCTGTAATTACTCTAATTCATTTGAAACAACTGTACTGTAGATCAGAGGTTCTCAATGAGGAGTGGTCTGTAGGCAGCTTTCTGCATCTATTCAATCTATATCTTTCAAGATGGGGAAGGTTTCAAGATTCCATCATACAATGGTAATTCCACTGCAACAATCCTGGCATACTTTCTGAGCAGGTTCAAGAAATGACAGAACCCTGACATACGAAGTGGCATAAAAGACGTAGCTCAATGGCTGCTGGTTTTGGATGAGAGAACATTGTCCTTTCTCTCCCACACATCATATTAAATCAAGATTTAATGTCAATTTTGAGGGGTAATAAGCAAAGAATTGGCCAGTGTAACAAATATTCGGCTCATTTCACATGTAGTTCTTTGTAACTAACTGCTGCTTGACTCTACAGCTGTTTATAAAGTAGAGTATTTTACAGCTGGCTGATCAAACATCCTGATGCCTCATTGTTATGACCCCACAGATCCAGGTTAAACTCATGGCTCCCACTCTTAAGAGATGTGCATACCCTTGGAAGATTTTTTTAAAAATGTACTATATTGCATTGAGAAATAAATCTAGAGCTTAGCTGTATCACCCGTATGGTGAACCAACTGGTTTTCTGCATTTGTTAGATCTTTGATTGTTGTCTTGTTATATTTAACCATCAAACACTCCATATCAACACTCCAGTAAGTTTCACATTTTAATAAGTGAAGCAAAACAAAACTTGTATTCTGATGGAGAGTCACAAGATTAAAACATTAGCTCTGCTTTATTCCCACAAATGCTACCAGACCTGAGTTTCGCCAGCAATTTCTGTTTTAGTTTCAAAGTAAAAGTTTTTATATATTTTTTATACAGAGTACTTATTTTGTGAAGTTCCATGTGTTTTTTAATAGTATAGAAGTTGACTTTGATACAAAGAGATTGAGACTCCGTTCGTTATATGCAACACTTGAGCAGTAACCTATCATGCAAGTACTAATTTATATTCTCCACAAGTATTATCTAAGAACATTTCATTAATTCATCAGATTTCCTCTGATAATTGTTTTCATTTCTAATTAATCAGTGTGGGAGATTTTATATCAAGTCATGTTCATTGCATTGGTGTCAAAGGAATTCATTACAATTTGTCGTTATATCACAAGAAAAAGCAAATGTTTCTGAGAAAGTGTCACTAGACCAGAAACATTACCTCTGATTTCTCTTCACAGATGCTGTCAAACCTGTTGAGCATTTCCAGCAACTTCTGTAAATGTTTCATGTTTTTTTTTGGTAATGTGACTTGGCCTGATGAAACCTGCATCCGGCAATTTGCATGAAACAAAGCAGAAAGTGCTGGAAAAAGTAAACTTAAAACCGTATCAGTGAATAAAGAAAGAGCCAACATTTCAGGTCAATTACTTTGCATATAATTGGAAAATGTTAGCGATGAGCAACAAATGCACAGCCATGGTAGATAGAGACAAGAAAAGAACTGATTCGTTTGAGAGTGATTAAACTTCAAAAGTAATGATGGCTCCAGAGAACAAGGTGCTACTGATAACAAAAATAAAGCATAGATGCCAAGAATTTGAAATTCTTAGAGTAACATTTTGAAGAGCTTAGGAGAAAAGTAGTTTTGTTGTATTTGTTCATTTACAAAAGGAAATCACTAAGACAACATTTATTGTCCTCAATTTCCATTGAAAGCTTGAGGGAAGCTGTTGCCTTGAATTGCTACAGTCTGTGTTGTGAAGGTATTCCTATACTATTTGCTGGTGGACCGTGCCAAGATTTCACCTATTGACAAAGGAATGGTGATCTGTTGTGAGGAATGTAGAGAGTTACTTGGAGCTTGTAGTATGCCGCTTATAACTGCTACCCTTTTCCTTCTGGTGTTAGAGATGGTGGGATTGAGAGGTACTGCCGAAGAAGCCATGGTCAGTTGTTGCAGCACAATTTGCTCACACAAGATGCTGCAGCCACGTTGCATTGTTGGTGAAGAAATTGAGTATTTAGCAGTGAAAGTTTAATGTGAATAATTTAGCAGTCATCCTGTGGTATGCTTGTAGCAGAGAACAGACAGACAGGTAGACCACCTAACCAGCAGTGGTATACCACTGAGGGATCCACATACCACTCCACATTCCAGATATCTCTTCACATTTTCACCACATTCATACAGCATTCTCTTTATACATCAATTATCTGAAATTAAGAGTGGTGCTTAGAATCTAAATATATTAAGACCAAACAATTGTAAATACTTAGGGGAGAAGAATGAGATGTTGTTCCCTGATATTGAGATCTTAATCATCAGTAAGGCAGTGAAGGATGCCAGGAGCAGAAATGTCAGACCAGAAGTGTGATTGATTATTAAACAAGATGCCATTAGAACCACAGATCACATTTGCAGACTGTAAAGAGATATTTTGTAAAGCATTAATTTCTAATGGAAGGGATTGCCTCATAATTAGCAAAGTTGGAGAAGTGAAATTAATTATTGTTTCACCCAGAAAACACTGGAATTTGGGAAGGCAGAGATTGACAAGGCAACTGTTTGCATGAGAAGATGCCAAGAGATTCAAAACAGATGATGGAAGAGTGAATTCGGTGTCATCAAATGACCTTTCAAATGCTGAAAAAGCAAGAGAAGCTGTTTTTAGTGATAGCACAAATGATGGAGAGAATGATCTGTTGAATGCAAAGGCTATAGTAGTGAAAGGTGACAATCCTATCATTGTTCTGAAAACAACAAGGAGGAGTAAGGACGGCAGTACCCAAAATGAGTCAACATGTTTAAGGGCTGTGTTGACCATGAGGAAGGAAAATTCTCAGCTAAGTAGATATGTGCAAATTTCAGAAGATGAAAAATATAAAATGGGCATTAAGGTGCAACAGGGAGACTGGATCACTGTCCAGGATCATAGCTAAGAGTGAGACTGGGCAAATCATATCCCAAACTCAAACTTAGTTGGGACCTTTATTGTTATTCTTTAATGTTGAGATTGGTTGATGACAGAGACTTTTCCTTTCTGATCTGCCCACACTTTATTTTCACCTCCATGTTCCCCTCCACTCCCCCACCTTCCTGCTCCCCTTTAGGTTAGTAAATCAGTATTGTCTACAGTGCATTTTAATATATAATAGTGGCTTTAAAAGGATTCACAGTATTGCCTCTGTCCAATTTTGCCTGCGATGCATAATAGCATTGACTACCTATCCACCTGCCACCAGTAGGCAGCCAACAATTGGGGCCATGCAAGGGGCACAGCTGGGATCTCAGTTGGCAGTGGTCAGGACCCCCATTTCAGCTGAAACACGTCAGAGTCTCTGCAAACAGTTTTCCAGGGGTGGAACAGTGAATTTTCCTTTACTAATCCCCTCTTAGTCAAGAATTTTGTATACTTTTGAGACCAATTATGAACCATAGTTAGTGTCTCTAAACTTGGAAAACAAAATCTCAGTATGTGTTCTGCCAAACCCTTCCTCACCACCTGATGCTGCGCTGCTACGCTCCACTCCCCACCCCCCACCCCAGCCCTGGCTACCACTCTCTTTATCTGTAGCTTCCCCTAACCCTACTTCTAGAGCTGAGGAAGGGTTAATACTCAACGTCGACTTCTCCACCCCCTAATGCTGCCTTGTTTTCTGTGTTCTTCCAGCCTCCTGTTTGTCTGTCCTGTAAGAAACTTGCATAATTCAACAAGATCTCTTTACATTTCTCTAATCTACGCTACAGAGAATATCAGCCAAAGTTACTTGATCTCTCCTTTTGGATTGGCATCTTATCTCAGGGTCACTCGAGTGAACCCTTGTTGCGTTCCATCTCTTTGGCAAGTAGATCCTTCCTTACCAAGAACAAAATATTCTGAAGATCGCAGCAGGTCAAGCAGCATCCATGGAGAGAGAGCAAGCTGATGTTGCTATCGAAATGACTCCTCATCAGAGTTGACATGGAGTGTGGAGGGGCCAGCATTTATGTTATAGGGAGACAGAGAGGTTGGTAATGTGGAGAGTACTGGGAAGAAAGGATATTGATAGTTCAGATTGGAATGTGAGAATAACAGAACAATGGTTTGTCCAACTGCCAGACTGGAAAGAACAGACAGTCCCACTCGGGTGGAGGTGGGAAGAGGACCTGGTGACAGACTATGTAACAAACAAAGCTAAAAGAAGGGGAAGGGATGAGAGTTGGTTCATAATTTGAAGAAGTTGAACTCAATACTAAATGGACTTAATATTGAGTTCAACCCCTTCAAATAGGTCTGTCATTCTTACATTCACTTAATCTGAACTATCAACATCCTTTCTTCCCCAGCACTTCTCCTCCCACCCCGACCCCTCAACTATAGTGAAAATGCTACCCTCTCCACATTTCACAACAGTTCTGATGAGTCATCTAGACTTGAAATGTTAGCTTGCTGTCTCTCTATGGATGCTTTGATGTGGAATGCCAGTGTTGGACTGGGGTGGACAAAGTTTAAAAAATCGCAACACAAATTTATAGTCCCGCAGGTTTATGTGAATGTATTGTGTGATTTTTAACTTTGTCCATGAATGCTGCCTAACCTGTGATTAGGTTAGATTACCTACAGTATGGAAACCGGCCCTTCGGCCCAACAAGTCCACACCAACCCTCCGAACAGTAACCCACCCAGAACCATTCCCCTACCCTATATTCACCCCTGACACTACGGGCAATTTAGCATGGCCAATTCACCTGACCTGCACATCTTTGGACTGCGGGAGGAAACCGGGGCACCCAGAGGAAACCCACACAGACACTGAGAGAATGTACAAACTCCACACAGAAGGTTGCCCAAGGCTGGAATCGAACCTGGGATCCTGATGCTGTGAGGCAGCAGTGCTAACCACTGAGCCACAGGGCTGCCCCTAATCTCCAGCATCAGCAGTAATTTGCTCCTAAATTCTTTTTTGGATTAGGAGACCAGAACTGTTTAGTGATTCAGGTTTGACTTATTTCCTAAAAATGCCAATCTCATCACAACAGATTTCTTTACTCCACTCTGTTTGCACTAAACACTGACATATCCCATGTTTGGTGTATCGAAAGAGGGAAAAATAAACAATTCTATTGTACTGATTTTAATTAAGACTGCTTAATAAGGTTATCAAAATCTGTAAGGATAATGGAAGACTTTACACTATTGTAGTTAAATAGCCTCTTGGTAATCTGAAAATTAGCATACTTGATCTCCCATATCACTATTTGAAATTTATTGTATTTATTTACCTCATTTTTTTTTCTGTTTGTTAAACTGATTTACTTTAACTTAAATGTGTATTTGATGTTCATAAGGTATTGTTCCATAATTTGCTATTTAGTCAAGCAACAATAAATACATAACCAAAAGAGAGAACGCTGGAAAATCTCAGCAGGTCTGGCAGCATCTGTAAGGAGGGAAAAGAGCTGATGTTTCGAGTCTAACTGACCCTTTGTCAAAGCTTTTAACAATAAATACATGTTGAGTGATTTCTGTATAGACAACTGTTTGTGAAATTCTACAAATTGATCCACGTGCAAGGTTTCACTTGGAGTAAATAACAGTATTTTTCCGAGCTGCACTTAGGAAAACTGGCAGTAGGAATACATGAAGTGAATACTGAAGTTTTGAACTGTTACCTGTACACAGTTTCTTTCACATCACTATGGGTTAAATTTTCTCAAGTTACACTTTGTTTTAGCAGAGCAGAGCAATAAAATGAATGCTATTTGATTTATTTTATCTTCATACTCTTTCTTTTTGATTTCTTTAATTGAAAAGCCAGATAGATCCTCCATTACTTTTTTTTTAAGATTACAATCAATATAAAGATCACTGGGTAGAAATTGTTCTTGTCATCTCTTAATCAGCATCCTATAAAGCTGTCCCAGGTGAGAAGTTATCAGAGCCTTTCCAAATTGACAGTTTGAGTGATGGAACGCCCCGGGCTTTGGGACATAGCTGTCAGGAAATTGTAAATGAAAAGTGTTGTTCCGCCAATTATGTTGAGCAGAAGAAAACTCGAGCTGTCTGGTGGTGAACCTAGTAATGTACCAATCAGGGTACAAAGTTAATAGAAACAAAAACAGAAATTGCTGGCACAACTCAGCAGATCTGGCAGCATCCATAGGAAGGAAACAGAGTGAATGTTTTGAATCTGGTGAGTCCTCAGATGAACAGAATCAGCCTATTCTTAAAAATACACATGATTAAATCACAGAATTGTTACGGTGCAGAAGGAAGCCACTCGGCCCATTGTAACTGCATTGAACATTTAACTTGATGTCAAACTCCTACCTATCCCCATAACTTTGCATATTGCTTCTATTTACATAATCATCCAATGATCGTTTGAATGCTTTTCAATTGAATTTACCTCCACCCCACCTTCAGGCAACATATTTCATACCCTAACACACTTTGTGAAGATTTTTTTCTTATTTTGCATCTGCTCCTTTTGCTGAACAAAGCCTGCCTTCTGTTTTTCAATCCTTTTACAAGGGTAAACAGTTTCTCCCGATTGACATTATTCAGACGCCTCATGATTTTGAAATCCCCTGACAAATCTTTTGTCGGCTTTATCCTCAAGGCACCCGTACCAATTCCTCTAATGTTTCCTCAAACTCAAGTCTCTAATCTCTGGAAGCACACTTACAAAACTCTTCTGTATGCTCTCCAATGTGTTTATATTGTTCCCATAGTGTGCAACCAGAACAGTATGCAATATTCCAATTCTGGTATCCATCCTATTGGAAGGATGTTAAGAAACTTGAAAGTATTCAGAAAAGATTTACAAAGATGTTGCCAGGGTTTCAGCTATAGGGAGAGGCTGAATAGGCTGGGGCTGTTTTCCCTGGCACATTGGAGGCTGAGGGGTGACTTCACAAGAGATTTAGAAAATCATGAGGGGCACGGATAGGGTAAATCGACAAGATATTTTCCCTGAAGTAAGGGAGTCCAGAGCTAGAGAGCATCTGTTTAGAATGAGGGAAAGGATTTAAAAGGAATCTAAGGGGCATTTTTTTCCACACAGGGTGGAATGAGCTGACCTAGGAAGTGGTGGAGGCTGGTACAATTTCACCATTTTAAAAGGCATTTGGATGGGTATATGAATAGGAAGGATTTAGAGGGATATGGGACAAATGCTGGCAAATAGGACTAGATTAATTTAGGATATCTGATCAAATGGAGGGGTTGGACTGAAGGGTCTGTTTGGAAGCTGTACATGTCTATAACTCTGCCACCTGACTGTCCACTCCATCAATATGGAGGAAAAAGTGAGGTCTGCAGATGCTGGAGATCAGAGCTGAAAATGTGTTGCTGGAAAAGCGCAGCAGGTCAGGCAGCATCCAAGGAGCAGGAAATTCGACGTTTCGGGCATAAGCCCTTCATCAGGACACACTTTCCTCATTCCTGATGAAGGGCTTATGCCCGAAACGTCGAGTTTCCTGTTCCTTGGATGCTGCCTGACCTGCGCTTTTCCAGCAACACATTTCCACTCCATCAGTATGTCAATGTACTTTTCAAGTTTGTTCTGGTAAGGCCGGGGAGCACTTTTTGGCAAATGGCATGCTATGGCACATAGACTGGATTGGGAGTGTACCTTTTACCAGCGTTAGGGTTGTGAGGAAGCATTTCAACAAGAATAGTGACCAGTTGGGTGGGGGTCTTGCCATTGTAGAATGCAAAAACTTGCAGCAGAAGTAGGAAATTCAACCCCTCCAGCCTGCACTGTCATTTGGTCCGGTCATGAGACAAAAAAAAATGGCAGATGTAAGAATCCAAGATAGACAAGCAGGAGCTGGCAGACTACAGCAGGCCAGGCAGCATCAGGAGGTGGAGAAGCCCTGAAGAAGAGTTGTACCAGAAATGTTGACTTCTCCACTTCCTGATGCTGCTTGGCTTGCTGTGTTCTTGCAGCTGCCTGCTCGTCTACATCTGATATAGAGCAGCCATGATCGCAACACTTTAATCCATTACTAATTAAAAATCTGTGTATTGAATTCAAAATCCTTTTTGAATTTTTCAACATCACAGTATCCTCCACACTCTGATGTAGCAAATTCCACACATTCTCGATACTTTGAGAGAAGTCATTTCTTATCATCCCTGTTTTAAATCTGCTTCCCTTGATCCTAAAACTAGGACCTCTCATTGTAGATTGCCCCAGATGCACCTCCTCATAGCAGACTTTATGTACAGAAACGCTCCCTGAGACAAATTAACATGTATGCCTGAGTGATAAAGAGTGAGCAGCTGGCAATCCTGCTGTAGACCCTACTGCTAGCAATGTCAAGGCCAATTGTTCTGCCCAGAGACTACAACTGCATCTTCAATGCAGATAGATGATCTAGAGGTGCTGACAGCAAACCGGGCAGTATGTCCAGATTCCTGATGGAAACTGTTAAAATTGCCAAGTTGCAGATGGAGCGCAGCACAGATACACCTGGTCGTGGCCAGACAGGACTATCTCGATATCCTGTTTATGTCCCGCAAGTATTCATTCAGATCAACCAACATTAAGCCAGTGTTGTTCTCTAACCACTGCTTCGTGCTGGCCCACTGTCACCTACAGAATGACCAGTCCAACAAGGGAATATGGAAGCTGAATGTGAAGCTGTTGACCCCAGAAAACATTGAGGAGCTCAGAAAGGATTGCACAGGTTGGAGAACCATGAAGCTCTTTTCTGAGTCTGCAGTGGGCTGGTGGGAAACATCAAGAGGTTCTTTATCCTCAAAGGTATTCAGAATGTAAAGGAGAGATTGGGAAAACTGTCCAAACTCCAGAAAAGCATGCAGAACCTACTGCTGCAGACGATGGGGGTCAGTATCACAGAGGATTTCTAGGGGGTAAAGACTAGCAAGCCTTAGTCATCCAAGCCATCTTCCTCTTCATTTGGAGATCTACAATGGACTGTGTCCACAGGGACTACACATACAAAGCTCTGGACAATGGAGGGGAAAAGTGTACTCAACATTGCCCTCATCCTGATGGCCACTTCTGTGTACAACTTCATCAAGATGTGTATAGACCCTCAGTACAGAAAGCATCAAGTGTCACTGTATTCTGAGCTTCTACCTGTCTCCAGTGTTGTGAAGGATGGGACTGGCCTCATGCCTGTTAAATGCTCTAAGTAGTTGGTCCATTTGGTATCGCCTGTCCTTCGTAGAGAAATATGCAAAAAAACAAGTAGCTTTGACTACCGGTCCATCAGAAAGTGATCAGCACATAGCTTCCTCGAGAACCTGCAGGAACAAGAGATGGTGGATCCTGACGGGTTGTTCCTTGAGCAGACTGTCAGTCATTTGGCAGGATGCCTCATTACCAGAACTTTTCAATAAGAACCAAGAAATCGCTTTGTTGATGGCAAGTTATACCTTCAGGCATAACTATGACATTTTGACATTTTTTGCGCATAGTTTGTGTTATGCCTCCTTGTTGGCCGTGCTGGTAAGCTTAGTAGCCTTGGCTGAGGAAAAGTACAAGACGGCCGTGGTATACACAGCCCGGAAACCTCGGTATCACTCTCCCAAAAAGCACGAGTGCTCCATTTTCAATGGAGCAGTCCGACTGGGAAGCGTCCCGGATAAACAACTTTCCCGCAGCCTCGTCCACAACAGCGAGCTGTGTTAAGTTGTTAAATTTAACTGCACCTGCTCTACAAAGCTGACGACAAGATCAGTCTCCAGTCAAACCGAGATGGTGATATTGGGATGATACCTCTTGCCCTACTTGGAGCTGAGCTCGGTTATTCCTCCCAAGGAGCCAACTTGTCCAGTAGAGGATGACATGGATAATGTTGTAGAAGATCCCATGTGGGCAGTCCACCCATCGGATGATATAAGCATCACTACCCAAACCTTCTACAACAAGAATGATCAAATATCGAAACAGGGCTCGGAGCATTTGGCTAATGAGACTAAAATCGAGATCAAGAGTATAACAACTGAGACAGCTGCCCTCATGGAAGGATTTGTCATTGAAACAATATATGACAGAACATCTGTCCAAGAGGTAATGATCTATTATCCTGGTGACGGGTTGTCCTGCACGGACTGCAATACCCTCTTCCTCACAGCGAGCCTGTTCAAGAACCATATGACCAAGGTGCATAAAATTAAGAGCATCCAGACAAAATGTTTATGCTGCGATTAAAGCAGGAGAGTAGCACACAATTTGCAGCCATTATCCTAACTGCAAAGGTAACAAACCCCCTCCTACGGGGGACGTTGCATGCAGCATATATGACCAGCAGTTTATAACTCAGGCTGGACTTGGTCAAATGAGAGGCATCTGCAACCCATTCTACGAAATGAAAATTACATCAAAATGGCATTCAAGGTCAAAGGCAAACCAGGGAATAGTGATCCCATGTTATCACAGGAGGAGGTTGCACTCCTGAAGGAATTAGAAAATAGATTTGCAAGATGCATATTCATTAATAAAGAGATCGCTAGCATCCTTAATACGAAAACACCCAAGCAAATCTCTGACAAACGCAGAAACCTTACGAGCACCCTGACGGAGGTCCAAATCCCAAATGATACGAGCATAGCTAATGACTTGCACGAATCTGCGGCAGTGTGTGTTTGAGATAATTCTGATAAAACAAACCGGCACCAAAGAGCCAACTGTAGTGAACACCAGCTTCAATCCCTAAGTACAGGGACTAAGATGACCAGCTAAAATAAGCTGAGGAGCTTTTGAGCACGAGGAACAACCCAGACATTCTGGCCCTCTGGGTTGGACTGATGGAGAGTATTACCGACCTCTTAATGACTGGTAGGGAGAGACAAAATAAATGGACAAAGCCTCGAAAGTCGGGCTAAAAAAAGACACAAAGACTGGCAATAATACCGGCACAAAGAAAAGATGGGCAACACGTTGAGCTCTGGTCAAAGCGATGCAGTAGCTCTACAAAGCCAACTGGTGCCAGCTTGCTTGAGAGATCATGGGGGTGCCAACCTCATCCGCTCATCTTCTCCCAAAAGAGGAATTGGAGGCAAGTTTCCAAGAAAAACTATCGGTACTAAATCCTAAATCCAATATCAGTAAATACGCTCAGTATATCAGGAACGTAGATGACCGATCCCTAGTAAAACCCATAGAGGTAGAAGAGGTCAAGACCGCCATCAAGGGGATAGACAAGTACAGTGCCACTGGACCAGATGGCCTGAAACTGAGTGATATAAGATCCATTCACAAAGAGGAGGAAACTTGTCTACCCAACTCTTCTCCCTATGGCTAAAATTGAGCACGATATCAGAATCATTAAAAACGAAACGCACAGTCATGATTCCTCAGTGCGAGGATTAAGACTGCCTGAAAAACATTGACAACTGATGGCCGATAATCATTAGGCTGATGCTGCTAAGACTGTTCACAAAAATAATGGTGAAATGCCTCAGTGAAACTGTCTAAGTTAACAACAGACGAAAGGGGTTTCTAGCAGCCACTCCCGGGTGCAATGAGAACATTGTCATCCTTGAGAACATAACTAAGGGAGCGAAGCATAACCGTAAGGATCTCGCAGTTGTCTTTGTTGATCTGGTGAAAGCATTCAACTCAGTTGGGCACAAATTACTATTGAAATTGCTGCAGAGAACACATCTCCCAAAAGTTTTTGTAGGCCTGATCAAGGATCTCTACACTGACAATATAAGTGTAGTAGAAGGGAATGGTACTTATACCACTCCAATAAACATTAAGGGGGGCATAAAGCATGGTGATCCATTCTCACCCATATTATTTAACAACGCTCTGGATCCTTTGATATGCTGTCTGGAGAAGGCTGACTCAGGGTTTGCCATGCCCCTGGGTGGCAGAAGAGTCAACTGTTCAACTTTGGCCATCACCGATGATATAGCCCTTCTGAGTAAGACTCTCACCGGTATGGCGAGGAATCTGAAGCTGCTCCAGTCATATTGTGACCATGTGGGCCTCGACATTAACATCACAAAGCCAAAAGGCTTCCACTTTACGAGGAAAGATCTCGTTTAAGAGGAAGACCTTCCTGTCCAATCACTTCGCTAATTGGAAGCTGCGTAATGAATCTATAGCCTACATGCCCCAGGTGACACTGCAAAATACCTGGGTGCCATATCGACCTGTGGGCAGGTGTGTCGGAAGGAGAATGGGAGGAGAGGCTTAAGACCTGGGTGAAAGGAGTGCAGGCAACATCTCTCTGACCGAGGCAATGCCTAGAAATCCTAAAAGCTCATGTCATCCCCAGATTCTAGTTTCATTTGATCCTGCCCGAAGCATCTCAAAGCATACTCCTAAATCTGGACCAGATCATGAGCAATGCTACAAAAGAATTCCTCCACCTTCCACCTCATACCAATGATGGAATCCTGTATGCCAACAACAAGAATGGGCAGTCTAGGCATCCCAAAATTAGAAGCGCAGATTCCATCTACGATTGTCTGCAAGTACGAGACATTAGAGATATCCAAGGATGTGATCGATGTGATGTGTATCTTTCAATATAGAAGGGAATACATCAGAGACACCGTTGCAGGACTGCGAGAACTCGAAGTCTTCCAAGAAATCCAAGATTTCCTGCCTGGCGGCTGCGAAGAGGAAATGGACCCAATGACTCCCATCCAGACAAAAATGCCAGCACTTCAGGAGCCAGACGCCTGGTGACAGAAACTGCCCAACAGGTATGCAGGATGGAGAAGAGTGGGAATTCGAAAAGTGGCAAAGGCTTGAATGTCAAGGGGCAAGCATTCAGTGTTAGAGATGACAAGATCTCATACTCTTGGTTGAAACCAGCAAGTCAACTAAAATCCTCACAGCTTGCTCCTGCAGAATAACCTATACCCGACAAGAGCCACCCTATCAAGGGGAAGGCCAAACAGAATCAAAACTTGCTGAAGGTGTGAGATGGCAATCAAAACCATTTCACACATCTCAGGTTGTTGCCCATTCATTAAAAGTGCTTCAATAAGACCCCATAATAAGATCGTAGACCAGCTGCAGAAGCATGTCAGTAAGTACGGCTGGACATCATACGCTGAGCTGAGATTGTTCACGAAAGATGGCTCACTGTGGAAACCCGATCTCCTATTTAAGAAAGATCAAAAGATTGCGGTGGTCGATGTTCCAGTGCAGTACAAAAATGACAGCAAAGCTCTTGAAATGGCATGGCAGGAAAAAAAGACAGAAATACAACCACCTTAACGCCGATATAATGAATTGATGGGAGACTCTGAGCCTAAGTACATGTGCTTCATGATGAGTGCTCAAGGCAAGTGGCTAGGCTTGAATAACAGGAAATTCCTCTGCATTGAACGATTCCAAACGTCCGCCCGAAGAACATCCAGGCTCACCTTATCACTGACGCTCTAATTACTACAACTCTTCAGTGATAAGTGAGCAGAATACCACAGACCGGCTATAGCCGGAGACAAGGACCAGCCAACACCCACCAAAAAAAACTTTTAAAAAATGTAAAATGGGGGCGCAAGTCCATTAAAACAGAGATCAGTTATGCAGCAGACTGATGCATTGCATCTTATTTCGAGCCTCATGTAACACCAGTATGACCCGGACCCTGGCCCATGGTAATGCTAGAGAGTACACATTGTCGGCGAGCAATGTAAAGATTTGGAAAAGGCCCTATTGTAAGTGTTTCAAAATAACCCTGGATGCCTGTGCCCTAGAAACAGGATGGGGGATAGGTAGACAGTGTCCGTTATCTCCTTCTGGAACATGCCTTTGCAACGTAAATCTGGAGAAAGATGCAGTGGTTTTTGTCAAAGTTCATTCCGAGCAGCTCTGTGGCGCAGAACTTTGTGCTCTAAGGTCTGTTCCCTGGGACATGCACAGAGACAAACATTGACTGAATTTGAAAGACCATCAGCAATGTGAAAGATGGTCTTTGCTCTGTCCAAAACTTGCTGGTCTTCCAAAGCAAGATGTTGACTCCAACAGTGTTGTAGACTGGCACATTCCAAGGTCCAGGGCTACATGCTTGGGGAAACTGCTGCCGAGGTGCAGTGGAGAAAGACCGGTGTCTAAGGTCTTTACGCTGAAGTTAAATATGGATCCATTCCGTTATTAGACCTCCCCTGGTACCTCAAATATATTCTTGTGCAAGTAAAAAATACCTTTGGTTTAGTTTGTTGAATAGAGTCAAACTCCAAAGTTTGCTTGTTTGTTTCTTCATATGCGACACAACTGAACTGAACTGCTTAAGTGACTATGTATGTGTATTTATTAATCAAGTTTATTTTGAAATAAATAAAAGTAATTTCCTCCTTTGCCTTCCATAACAGCCTGGGATACATTTCACCCAGACTTGGAGGTTTGTCAAACCCTCTAACCCTCTAACGACTCCTTACTCCTGTGCTAAACTGCTCAAGAACCTCTCTGTCCTCCTTCCAAAATTCTACATCCTCCTTCCTCCTTCCTCAAAGTGATGACAGATGTGAAGTACTTATTCAACACCCGGCCAGTTTCCTCTCGCATCCATTCTAGAATAACCAGGGCAGCATGGTGGCACTGTGGTTAGCACTGCTGCCTCACAGTGCCAGAGACCAGGGTTCATTTCCCGCCTCAGGCGACTGTGCAAACTCCACACAGTCATTCTTCCCGTGTCTGCATGGGTTTCCTCCGGGTGCTCCGGTTTCCTCCCACAGTCCAAAGATGTGCGAATCAGGTAAATTGGCCATGCTAAATTGTCCCTAGTGTTAGGTAAGGGGTAAATGTAGGGATATGGGTGGGTTGCGCTTCGGTGGGTCGGTGTGGACTTGTTGGGCTGAAGGGCCTGTTTCCACACTGTAAGTAATCTAATCTAATCTAAATTGGGGAGTGCAGCACATCACGACTGATTCACCTTTAGCCACAAGTACCATTTAGCTGATCCATCTCATCCTCTTCCTGAGGTCTCCAGCATCTCATGCCAGTCATCTGCAAATTTGATTCATTCCATGTGATATCAATAACTGCTAAATGTATTGAATATTACAAAAATGGCCGAACAACGTCTCAACGGTAGTGCTGAATACTTGTGCTTCAATATTAACCATGCCCCTGAACTCTCAGCTCCACTACAACATTGACATCTACCTAACAGTGTGGAAAATTGTCTAGCCGTGTCTTCTTCAAAAAGGCAGAGCAAATTTAACCCAAACAATTATCACAGGATCATTAAGTAATGAAGAGGTTGTCAACCATTGCTAACAAATGGCATTTCCTCAGCAATAGTCTGTTGACTGCAGTTACGTTATGTTCTGCCCAGACAACTCAGCTCCTGGCCTCATTACAGTCTCGGTTTAACTATGGGCAAATAAACTGAACTCCAGAGATGAGATGAGAATGATGGCCCTTCACATATAGGCAGCATTTAACTGAGTGTGGCATCAACGAGGCCTAGCAAAATTGAAATTTGCTGGTATGAGTTTACCCACAGATTGTGATTTTTGGAGGTCAATCATTTCATTCTCCATTCATTACTGCAAGTTCTTCAAGTTCTATCCAAGACCTAACCATTATTGACTCCTTCATCTTTCTTCCATCATAAAGTCAAAACTGAGAAAATTCTTTGTGCAATCATCTGTGTTTCAGTACAGTGCATGATTCTTCAGACACTGAAGCCATCCATGACCATGTCCAACAAGAGTTACGCAGTGGTCTGGCTTGGTCTGTGAAGTGCCAAGTAGTATTTGTGCCACATTAATGCTGGGGAATTACTATTTCCAATTAAAAAATACGTCACTATTTCCCTTGACATTTGATCACCAACTATCAATATTCTTGGAGTAACCATTGACCAGAAACTGAGCTGTGTCAGTCATGTGACTATTGTGGCTGCAAGAGTGGTCAGAATCTGGGAATTCTGCAACAAGTAGTTCACTACCTGACTTCTAAAGCCTGTCCCCTTCATACAAGGCATAAGTGAGGCATGCAATGGATTATTTGCCATTTGGCTGGGTAAGTGCAACTTCAGCAACTCTGGAATCTCATTACCACCCAGGGCAAGCATCATGCTTGGTATACAAGATGTACTCACCGGGGCTCCTTTAAATACAGCTTACAAACTCCACGGCATCTGCAGCCGAGAAGGGCTTAGATAGGATGTGCTTAGGAGTATCACACCTGAAACTTCCCCTTCAAGTCATGTACCATCTTGACTTGGAGCTATAACTTGACTTGGAATGTACCTTCACTTATTAAGTCAGAATCCTGAAACTCCCTTCCTAACAGCACTGTGCAATATGTACACCACATGAGCTGTAACAGTTCAAGAAACCCACTACCACCTTCTCAAGGACTAATGGGGATGGTTATCAAATGCTGGGCTAGTCAGTGCCCACATCCTGCGAAGATTATTTTTCAATTCAAAGAAAGGGAAGTTTTCTGTGAACATTTATCACTCTCAACAGATTTCATAAAAACAGTAACTGGCCATGATCTTATTGCAGTTTATGGTCATGAATTGACGGTTACTTTTCCCACAAAACACCACTGACCATTTGTCAAAACTGATTTTGAAACATTTTGAGTAGCGCAAGGACCTGAGAGGTGCTTTTCCAATGCAGAAGTACTGTTTTACTCTAACAATATGCATTTGATATGTTTTCAATTAGCTAAGTGAATGTAAGAGTTGTAATTTCAAGATCTTGTGTATTAAAATATGCATATTTCATGTTTAAGCATTTAAAACAACTGAATTATTGTTTGTCTAATCACTTATTTTATCTTTGTTCCAGATTTATTTCTTACCACGAAAGAGCCTGATGGAATTCACTTCGAAATTTGGGAAAACAAGGTATTCCATAAATGCCTTTGACTTTCTTAGTGATAGGTGTGGCAGTTGGAAAACTTAACACAAATAGATTAAGGTGACATTACAAGATTGAACCGTGGAGGTTGTTTTCCTTCTAATTGTGCAACATCTGCCCTGGGGTGTTGTTTGACTCTGGAACCCTGAAATGGAGAAATGTCCAATCCCAGACCACTAACTTTGTTTGATTTTTTTTTAAATCTAAAAGGCAATATAGTCTTATGATATTAGATAAACACCATCTTTTTGTATTTTTGTTTTTGAAATCATACATAACATGAAAGATATTCTTCACAGTTCTGTTCTCCTTCCATTGGAAGAATTGTAGCATGTTTTCAATCAGATTGCAGATATTCATTGCATCAACTTCATGTTCAATGTTCCTGGGAAATGCTATTCTACCTTGAACAGACATACCTAAAAGCCTTCAGATTTTCTACTAAATTTGAGCTGATGAAAAAGTGCGTAATCAATTTAGAAGCTGTTTTTGTCGAATCGTATTCTGAGAACAGTGCCAAGTGAAATAAATGAAAATTAAGTTCAAGGAAATTCCTTTGGGGAACAGGAGGAGATGTGAATATTCATGAGTATCATCTCCACCTGCAATGAATGTAATTGGAATTAATATATTTGAAATTGCCCAAAAGTTTATAATTATTGAACTATTAAATTGTCTTAGCAATTTGTATAATATTGCTTCATGTTGCTAAAGATCCTGATTTCTTAATTGATTTACTAATCATTAATTTTGGTCAAATAAATTCATCGTAATAGTACTTTGAATTCTGCATAGTCTATCATTCTATGAAGGTTATTTGGATCAATTTGCTGAGATGTGATGAACTGCAGAGAATTCTATACCTGCCATACTCTTGAAGTAGAGCAAATTAAGTATTCCAACAGTTAGTCTGCTCTCAATTTGAGTTCACTGTAATTTAGGTTCATTGTCCTTCCCATGTCATGTTGTGGGTGGATTTATATCCCAGCAAAACAGTATTGACATCATGAGCATAACATCTGTCCGATTATATTAAGATGTCAGTGAAGAATAATGAGAGAACAAATGAATCCAATCATAAGGCTTTGAACTGATTAGAGAAATGTAACGGTTCAAATGCACAAATCATTAAAGGTGAAAACAAGTTTATGAAACCAATCACCTCAAATGGTTTGTAAACAGTTTTATCAATAAATGTAGAGACTAAATGCAAAGAAAATGTGTTAGTGCTAACCCCAGGTACATCTGGAAATGTTAATATATGAAGAATAAAAAGGTCATGAAAAGAGGTCTAAAGAATTTTTTTTGCTATGATATCTGATTTGAAAGCTTGCAATTATAAGGAAAGACTATGGAAATTAGATTTTCCATTCAAGAGATAAGGTTAAGAGACAACTTCATGGCACTGTTTGAAATGGAGTTCTGACGAATTAAATATTAAAATCTATATCCATATGCCATGTGGATCAATGCAATGCATCATGCAATGGAATTAATTTCTGATAGAGAGAGCTTGGAGTAGATTTTTAAGTTTTTAAAATGTTTGTTAGGATGCAGATTGCTCTCCCAGAAGTGGAGGAGACAGCAGAATCCAAAATAGGTTTTAAACTTAAACAAATAAATTGAATTGAATAAAACAATCCAAAAGAAATGTATGAGAATGAGACTGAATGATTTGATTATGAAGTTTTTTTAGGGATCTCTCTCGAATATGTGTTGTAAAATTCTAAAATCCTGAATCTTGTGTGCTTAATGCTAGAGTTTTCTACCTAGCGTTGTTGAACAGTTGTGTACTTGGATCTGGAGGGTGGTCTTGCCTAGAAATATATTATATTATCTACATTTGGAATAGTCTTCCTTATTTTTTGACCTTGCCCAAAAGGTTTTCAGTTGTACCAGGTACGAGGGATGTTTGGAACTGGAAATAGCAGAAAATGCTAGCAATACCCAGCAGGCCAGGAAGCTCTAGTAGGGAGAAAAGAACATTTCAAACCAATTCCTTTGTTCAGAAATAGAAGAAGTCCATGCTAGCAACTTCCTGGCCCTCATCTTTAATACCATTACTTTCACATTAATTTTCTGTAGCCTCCAGTGTGTTGTTCCTTCTCCCTCCCTTCTCTTTCAGCATTTTAAAGGAACCATTGTCTCTAACACCCATGCTCTTTTCAATAAAATCATTATTTTTTAGCACTGGAATCGCAAGGTCAACCTTTCCCTTCTGTTTTTCCAACATAAAGAGCCCAATATATAACTTCTAGGTGAAAAATTGTTTTGTATGTATCTCTTCCAATTTGATACGCACTGTTTTGACCATTACAAGATCTGATGCAATTTGGGTTATCATTTTGCAGAAACACCACCTTTCAATCTAAAAGCATGATTGTAAGTTTCCAGTCACTAACCTTTTTTAATTCTTTGTTCTGATCACACTCTGACCTCAGCATCTACACTGTTAAGTGAATTGCAAAGGAACTCTAGGGAACAGCATCTCATCTTTCTATAAAAACCTTCCAAACTCAACATTGATTTCACTGACTTCAGATCGTGACCACTACTCTGAAATTTTTCAATCTGATAACAGTAATTTGTAGTGTTGTTGCTATTTTTATAATAGAATAGAATATCCTTTATTGTCATTTGTATTCCAGTACAAATGTACAGAGGAGTACAGTGAAACATTTTTACAATGGCTACCTTTTACTGGTGCTATCTTATGTTCAAGTACCTAGGTAAAATCTTAAGATAAGGAAATATAGTCTTGTTATTCAAAGAGGATTTAAAAGGAAAGCATTAGCATTGTAAATTACAATCCAGTTGCGAAAGGGATTTAAATTATAGTCCAGTAAAGAATTCTAGAAGCAGCAGCTCAATTTGCCAAAGTCTAAACAAATCTTTTGTTTCTGTATTTGTCTGTTACATTGCTGTTTTCCCTTGCATCGCCATCCTTTGTTTTGGATTAAGCATTCTTACATTCCACACTATTGCAGACCTTCCTTTTATCTTTTCCCTTCATCCTCTTCTCCTTTCCTATCTTTTCTTACTATTGCACTAAGATTGTGAAATTACCAACTTTACACAGTACTGATGATGGTCATCAACCTGAAATATTAACTTTCTCTTCTCTGCCTAATAAGCTAAGTATTTATAGCATTTTCTATCATTGTCTTAATTCTACCATTATCTTCCTGTATAATCTGGAGCAATTAATGCAGAGCCATTGTGATAGACATAAGCTTCCTGCTTTGTATTTACTCTATGTTCAATGCAACATAATCACTTAAATCCCCTATCATCAATATCATGTAGATCGCCATCAATAAGAAACTGAATAGGAGCAGCCACGTAAAGCTGTGATTATTGACTGGGTGTTGGCTCTTTAAAACTTTCCCCATCTGCAAGACATAAGTCAAGTTGGAAAACTCTTCACTTTCTTCCATAGGTAGAGTTCCATCTTAACATGGACATTGTTGTTGGGCCAAAGTCTTAGAACTCCTACCAGAAGTACTTTGTGACAGTGTAGTGATTCAAATAAAAAAACCCATAACTACCTTCTCCAGTGCATTTTGAAATGGACAATAAAATGTGAACCATCCCAGTGATGCCACATAATGAAAAATATTTGGCATTGTTATGTCCTTGCAAAACATGCTGAGACTTAAGTTCACAGTAAAGACTTTTGCATGTAGCTTGGAAGATTGTTTAATAATTATCTGACTTTTAGAAGCTTTAAAAATCTTACTCTAATAGATAGTGTCATGTTCTCCCCTGTTTCAATCTTGTTTGCAAGTGAAGAATGAGCTATATTCAAAGCAATATCTTCAGTTTTGATGGTGACTCATCACATATTCAAGGTATGGCATGTAGTTTGCAACTAATAACTTTTAACAGTAACCACTAATGGAAAATATTCAGCCTGGAGTCTGGTTACTAGTGGTGTACCACAAGGATCTGTTTTGGGACCACTGCTATTTGTCATTTTTATAAATGACCTAGATGCAGGCATAGGTGGCTAGATTAGTAAATTTGCAGACGACACTAAAGTGGACAGTTTGGAAGAATGTTACAGGTTGCAGGGGGACTTGGATAAACTGTGGAATTAGGCTGAGAGGTTGCAAATGGAGTTCAATGCAGCTAAATGTGAGGTGATGCACTTTGGGAAGAACAACAGGAAGGCAGAGTACTGGGTCAGTGGAAAAATTCTTGGTAGTGTTGATGTGCAGAGAGATCTTGGAGTCCATGTACATAGATCCCTGAAAGTTTTATCGCCCAGGTGGATAGTGCTGTTAGAAGGCATATGGTGTGTTAGGTTTCATTCGTAGAGGGATTGAGTTCTATACAAAACGCTGGTGTGGCCACACTTGTAATATTGTGTACAGTTCTGGTCCCTATATTTCAGGAAGGATGTGGAAGCATTGGAAAAGGTGCAGAGGAGATTTACCAGGATGTTGCCCGGTCTGGAGGGAAGGTCTTATGAGGAAAGGCTGAGACTTGAATCTGTTATCATTGACAAGAAGAAGGCTAAGAGTGGATTTGATGGAGACATACAAGATGATCAGAGGATTAGATAGGGTAGACAGTAAAAGTCTTTTTCCTAGGATGATGACATCAGCGTGTACAAGGGGGCATAACTACAAATTGAGGGTAATAGATTTAAGACAGACGTCAGAGGCAGGTTCTTTACGCAGAGAGTGATAAGGGCGCGGAATGCCATAAATGCTAATGTAGTCAACTCAGCCACATTAGGGAGATTTAAACAAACCTTAGATAAACACATGGATGATTTTGAGATAGTGTACGGGGGCGAGCTGAGAATAGTTCACAGGTCAGCGCAACATCAAGGGCCGAAGGGCCTGTCCTGTGCTCTATCGTTCTATGTAATGTGTTGAGGGAAATTAGGACAGCCAATTTTTGCTGTGAAAGGGCCAAAAAACAGCAAATAATGGTGACCAGATAATCTTTATCATATGATGCCATATGCTAGGGAAGAATGTTGTCCAAAACTCCCAGAGTTCCCTGTTCTTCTTTGATTGATTAGTTCTGTGGGATCCTCTGCATCCACTTAAATAACAAGATTTAACCTTAGTTGAATTTTCTCAGTACTGTTATATGGTCAATCCAGTGCAATACATGAAATTGCTGTTAAGGGAGCCAAGTGGATCAGGCTAAAGACGAAATAGTACTGCAGCATATTTTAAAGTTTTATGTTTTGGACTATTGTGCAAAGCATCGAGAAGTCTCATTTGCTGATAAATGAATTTTTTATATATTAAACAAATGATGGAGCAACACACTTGACGGTGCAAAGACTACTGCTACAAGGGTACAAATCTGTCCTATAGAGAATGTTTCTTTATAATCAATTCTTCATTAACCTACTCCCAACAGGATGGAAATTTCTCAAAAGCTCCTGCCTCATATGAGATGTCAAAGCCTTCAGATGCCAAGAAAATTGGACAATCGGTTTTTGCTGATTTTGGTAAGATTTCCTGATCCTTTTCCTGTGCTTTGCTTACAACTGTAGTCATTTAGATCAAGATTTTTGAAGCCTAATGCAGAAACAATTGGACCAAGTTTACTTCACCAATGAGAAGCAAAATTGTTTTCTGATTTTATTTGAACTGCTGTGATGAAATCCATTTTATTTGTATGCATTTGTGTTGTGTATGTCCTGGGCTGGTGGAAGTGGAAAGTAAGTTAGCTGGACAATTGTGACATTCAGGGAACATGGCATTATAATGATTGCTACATACAATCCTGCTTAGGATCAAGGGTGGAGCTTTTTAAAATAAATTTTTAGCAGTAGTGCAGTTCGAGCACAAGTGAACAGAGACATAGAACATTGAACAGTACAGTACAATGTGCCAAGCATTTATCTTAATCTAAATTTGGAGATGCCGGTGTTGGACTGGGGTTAAACCTGTTGGACTATAACCTGGTGTTGTGTGATTTTTAATCTTAATCTAAGATCAACCTAACCTACACACCCCTCAATTTATTGCTGTCCATGTGCTTGTCCAGCAGTCACTTAAATGTCCCTAATGTCTCTGACTCTGCTACACTGTTGGCAGTGCGTTCCACGCACCCACCCCTCACTGCATAAAGAACCTACCTCTGATATCTCCCCTACACCTTCCTCCAGTCACCTTAAAATTATGACCCCTTGTGACAGCCGCTTCTGCCTTGGGAAAATCTCTGGATGTTTGCTCTGTCTCTATGCCTCTTATAATCTTGTACACCTTAATCAAGTCACCTCTCTTTCTTCTTCTCTCTAGTGTGAAATGTCCTAGCTCACTCAACCTCTCTTCATAAGGCAGCATCCTGGTAAATCTCTGCACCCTCTCTAAAGCATCTACATCCTTCCTATAATGAGGCAACCAGAACTGGGCACAATATTCTAACCATGGTTTTATAGAGCTGCAGCAAAACCTCATTGCTCTTAAACTCAGTCCCCCGTTAATAAAAACCAAAACACCATACGCCGCCTTAACAACTCGATATCAACTTTGGTGACAACGTTTGAGGGATCAATGTACATGGATCCCAAGATCCCACTGGTCCTCCACGCTGCCAAGAATCCTGTCTTTAACCGTGTATTCAGCATTCAAATTCAACCTTCCAAAATGAATTACTTTGCATTTAACAAGGTTGAAATCCATCTGCAACTTCTCAGTCCAACCCTGCATCCTGTCAATGTCTTAATGTAGCCTGCAACAGCCCTCTACGCTATCTACAACACCACTAACTTTTGTATCATCGACAGACTTACTAACTCACCGTCCACTTCTTCATCCGAGTCATTCTTAAAACTTAGAAAGAGTAGAGGCCCAAGAACAGATCCCTATAAAACACCACTGGTCACCAGTCTCCAGGCAGAATACTTTCCATCCACCAACACTCACTGTCTTCTTTCGGCCAGTCAATTCTGTATCCAAACAGCCATATTTCTCTGTATCCCATATCTCTTAACTTGCTGAATGAGCCTACCATGGGAACCTTATCAAATGTCTAACTGAAATCCATATACACCACATCCACTGCTTGACTTTCATCAATGTGTCTCATCACATCCTCAAAGAACTCAGTGAGGCTTGGGAGGCATGACCTGCTCCTCTCAAAGCCATGATGACTCTCTTTAATAAAATTGTTTTTCCAAATATCAGACTGTCAGTTTTGGTCAGTTTGCTAGCGGCAGTGAAAGCAGATCATTGGTTTTTCAGGATGCTAGTCACTCCAGTACTGAAGAGCAGCGAGAGGATTCTCAGTCTTGAAAAGGATGCTGCTGTAGCAGCCTCAGAGCACTTGGGCCTCAGTATTAACATGCTTATGACAGGGCTTAGGAAAAGCCATGAAGGTTGTGCAGGTTCAGGAGAAGTCTGTGAGCCATTTAATAGATTCATGCAGTGCTGATTGAGGATGAGAGACAAATCAACTGCAGTTGCTGGAATCCAAAGTAGAGACATAGGAGGCTGGAAGAACACAGCAAGCCAGGCCACATCAGGAGATGGCGATCAACATTTCAGATATATATCTTCTTCAGAAATGGAGATGGGGGTAGGAGGAGCTGCAGATAAAGGGGAGTAGGATGGGTTTTGTTTGGGAAGAGGGACAGAGTGGTGAGGTAGTGATAGGTGAACACAGGTAGTGGGTACGATCAGGTTGGTCGATGGGAGGAATGAATCAACCAACCCAGAATTGATCAACTCATGAATCGGAAGATAAGTTGGAAAACGAACACCTTATTAGATTAGATTACTTACAATGTGGAAACAGGCCCTTCGGCCCAACAAGTCCACACCGACCCGCCGAAGCGCAACCCACCCATACCCCTACATTTACCTCTTATCTAACACTACGGGCAATTTAGCATGGCCAATTCACCTGACCCGCACATCTTTGGACTGTGGGAGGAAACCGGAGCACCCGGAGGAAACCCACGCAGACACGGGGAGAATGTGCAAACTCCACACAGTCAGTCGCCTGAGTCGGGAATTGAACCTGGGTCTCAGGCGCTGTGAGACAGCAGTGCTAACCACTGTGCCACCGTGCTGCCCCACGGTGCCTGGGCAGCCTACAGCCTGGAGAACTCAACATTTTGAGTTCTCCAATTTCAAATAATCTCCTTTCCCATTTCCCAACTCCCTTCCAGCCCTTCCTCCTCCCTTCCATTCCACCGACCAACCTTTCCTTTTCAAATACCTATCAGATTCATTTCTCCCATCAACCAACCTGGTCATACCCACCACCTGTATTCACCAATATACTTCACTCTGTCCCTTTCCCAATCCAAAACCTTCCCTACCACTCTTTATCTGCAGCTCCCCCACCCCACCTCCATTCCTGAAGAAGGGTTATAACCAAAAGATTGACTTCTCCATCTCCTGATGCTGCCTGGCTTCTTATGTTCATCCAGCCTCCTGTCTGTCTCCTTCAACCCCATTCAGTCGGCAATCTGCCTACTTTTTTTGAGAGGTTCCTAATCCCTTACCCACTCCTCACTGATACTGACTGCCTGTCACAGGTTGCTCAATTATTCATCATTCAGGGATGTGTAGGTTAGGTGGATTAGCCATGGGAAATGCAGGAGAAGGGGGATGCGTCTGGTTGGGATGCTCTTCGGAGGGTTGGTGTGAACTTGTTGCGCCGAATAGCCTGTTTCCACTGGAGGGATTCTATGGATGCTGTTCTAATTCTGTGTAGTTATGTTTACCTTTGTTCAGAATAATGAAACCTTGTGGCTTTTACAAAGTACCTAGGATCTTAAACTTGATATTCTTTCAAAAATGTTACTGCCCCTAGCAAGGCCATGACATAATTTTGGATGTCTGGTCCATGATCATAACCCAGTGAATGGTTAACTAAACTGAGCTTTTTCGAACTATAATTGGATCTAAAATGCTTTGTTAGATTACACAAGACACTTGCCTGCTTTTTGGTTTTACAATCAGTAAAATTAATTTTCATTTTAATGAATTATACTTTGTACATTGATTTATCCAACAATTTTGGCATCTTAGACTTGGATATAAAGCAGCTTTTTGTCACTTCATATTATTCCTAATGCCCTTGAGCCTGCTCATTGTCTATCCAGTATTTCCAAGCTCTAATAATGATGTTTTAATGTGATTTTCTGTTCTGATGGATAGTCTCTTGTGCATGATCAGTTCCTTCGTATTTTCCTTAGCTAGTAGCCCAGAGCAAGACTTATGCTAATTATTATGCTGGATCACATGCAAGTGTACTCTCAACCTTTTATGATAATTCCTTTGTCATCTCCATTATAAACCTTCAGTGATATAATTGAATTATCCATCAACCAACTTGGAATTCAAAAGGCATCATCTGGAAAATTAAACACAATTTCAGGTTACTGAAAACAGTTGATTAAGGAGGCGACAGTCTGAACCTAAACCATACTGTTCACTGTGGGTGCTATTTTTGACCCCAAATAAGACGAACTGTATTGAATTAAAAGTATAATTTTTGGTCACCTGTGAAATTGATATTGGAGATATAACTTGTAGATAGTACACAGTGATTTGATGTTCATATTGCATTCAATGGAAAGGATAGTTGCCAGCAAAGTAATTTATTTGAATATAGTCTATTCAGAAATAATTAGTACAAGGAAATTATATTTTTAAAGCAACTAGAAAAATAATATCCAGATAAGATAACTATTTGAATATTAGCTCCCATTGGGGCAATTTAAATCATACAATTGCCCATTTTGAACTAAAATATTAGATTAGATACTCGTACGCTAAAGCACAAGAGATTTGGGGTTGCGTATTAAGATGAATAGAAAATTAATTAGACAGAAAACAAAGAGTAAGATTAAATGGGACTTTTCCTGAATTCTAGGTAGTGACTAATGGGTATCGCAAGGATTTGTGCTAGGATCCCAGCTTTTTACAAAGTACATTAGTGATTTACATGAGGGTGCTAGATGTAATATCTCAAAATTTGGTGATGACAGAAAGTTCAATGGAAGGGTGAGCTTCAATGTGAAGAGGATGCAGAAATGTTGCATCGTGATTTGGAAAGGCTGAGTGATTGGGAAAACGCATGATTTTATATCAAATGAATAAATGTGAGGTTATCCACTTTGGTTGAAAAAATAGAAAGGCAGATTATTATTTGAGTGACTGTAAATTGGTTGAAAGGAATGTTGAATGAGTGTGTGACGTTACTGTGGCTTTAAGAAATATATTTGTCCTGGGTTATTTTTTAAAAAGGTTTTCAGACAAACATACAGAGCTGTCTGTTTCAATCTAACACACCGCTTGTGAGGCCTTTTTTTTTAAAGTTGGAACAATAGAAGCTGTCTGAATGGATAGGGTCAAGCACCTCCGGAGCCAGGATGTTTAGTTTCAGTTTTTCAGTAGTAGTTGTAGCTGGGGTCTTGAAGCTGTGTTTGGAAGCTGCAGTACATCACTGCTGACATTTGCTGTTCTCGGGCTCACTCTTACCCTTTCCCTCGATGTCTCAGAGGTTTCTCTTGATGCTTTTCCTTTTGGACTGGAGAATTGCCTGTGAGATGACCTATACTTCTGAACTTGCCTTTGCCACGGGTGTGTTAATGGTGTGATGTCACCAACCCAAAGAATTCCAAACATATAAATAGAAAGCAGGAGGTTTCAGCATTGCTTCACCTGAGGCCCACTGAAGATGTTACCTAATAGGGTAACAAAATGTCTGGAAATGGCATAGTTATTGTTTGGCAGATAAATGATCTATTATTCTGTTAATTAAGTTCTATTGGAAAATTTATTCCAATTTATTTCTTCCTTTTTGTTGTATTTTAACTTAGTGTGAATAAAGTGTGTTTTACTTCAAATCAAGTAGTTTGATCAGTCAAATTGCATCTGGAATACAATGCCTGGTACTTGCCTTTAAAGGGGGAAAAAAAAGTTAGGGTCCAGGCTTTCTACTTAATATATTTTCAGGGGGTTTGGTCTGGTGCATCACAATTTGGGGGTTTTTGTTAGGATTAAAATCTGTAATTGGAGATTGGGGTTTAGGATTGTTGGACTCAACAGTGGTGAGTGTTGGTGTTTTTTTTATTTCTGGTGTTGAAGTTGCATGGTTTAAACAGGGTGCACACTGTGTATTGGCTCTTTCAGTCACTAAGAGTTTCTTCGGCGTGGAAGACACAATGGGAGTTTTACAGCAAATGAAGAAGGCCAGGCTTTCAAAATTGGCAAACAAGCTAAAGTTGGGGCTGTCTGTGTCTGAGGAAAGGAAAGTTAACTGTGGCACTTGCACAGCATTTACAATTGGAATGCAATTGGAATCTTTGGAGATGGCTAAAGTTCAATTGCATATGAAGCAGCTTAAATTAAAGGCAGTACTAGGGGAAAAGAAAAGGTGAAAATAACCCTAGCAGAACAAGAGAAGAGAAAATGAAACAATTTGAATTGCAATTACAAGCAGAGGAAAAATAATAGGCCCTAGCGGAACAAACGGAGAAAAAGCAATGAAAGAGAGAACAAGAGGTTTTGAACTTCAGAGGTTGGAACTGAAAACTAAAAGTAGACTTAAAATGGCTGAGGTAGAGGCGAAACATCAGAATAGTGATGAGGAGTAGTGATGAAGAGTAATCCCATTGTAGCTAAAGGCCTGGTGGAGATCTGTTTAAATATGTCCAAGTGTTGCCTAAGTTCAAAAAGGATGTAGAAACCTTTTCATTTCATTTAAGAAAGTGGCAAAACAAATGAAATGCTGTGACCATATGTATATTGATGATTCAAACAAAGTTGTAAGTAGAACTAGTGAGGTATGTGCATCACCATTAGAGGAGGTATCCGGTGAAAACTGATAGTGAGAACTCGGGTGGAACAGCAGAGAGGTAAGACTGCAAGATTAGCAGTGCAAATCACAGATAATTGAGTTGGTTCATAAATCAGTGTTTGGCTTCTGACATTAATTTCAATCTGCAAGGGATAGAAATTGGGAAAAAGGAGAAATCCTTAGGTGATAAAGGAAAAGGTGATCTCATTGAAACAAGTAAAAATAGCTTACCACAGGATAAAAGGGAAATGCATGCGGGGAAAGAGATGTGAAAAAGTCGAAGTGTTTTTCACTGCAATAAAGTGGGTCACGTGAAGTTGCAGTGTTGGTGGTTTAGAAAAAGCATTGGGAAGCCAAACATGGGAAAACAGCATAAACCAGTAAGTTTTGTTGAATTGGTAAAGGAACGCACAGTGAAAGCTAAAATGTTGCAACAGACTGTATACCCTGATCAGGACTTGGTTGAGTACCAGATCTCTTTAAAGAATTTATTTGCAATGGTAAGGTTTACTCATGTATGTCAGGAGGAGCAAATAAAGAATTTAAGATTTTAAGAGATACAGGACCAAATGAATCTTTGCAAGATGAGGGGATATGTAGTTCAGAAAGAGTATTGCCAGAAACGATGGTAATATATATGGAATTCATGGTGAATAGAAGAGTGTTCTATTATATAAAGTGAGGTTGGAGAGTCCGGTCAAAATTGGTGAAGTGATTGGAGGGATACTTACCATGATTGAAAAGCCAGTGGAAAATCAGGCAACAGAAATGTTACAGGAAGTATATCTTGGGATTTTCCTGACTGTGGTAACAAGATCACAAAGTCACAGGTGAAAGCAAGAAGAGAAATCAATAAAAATAAGGAAGTTGAAGTTCAATTATCAGAGACTGTTTGTTTTAATGGTTGAGAAAGAACAAGAAAAGCTGAAGGGTCAAATGGATATTTTTATTTCAGCATTTATTACCTGTTCCTAATTACCCTTCAGAAGGTGTTGAACAGGCTTCTTGAACCACAGCTGTCCATGTGAGATGTTATAGCAAATTATACAACTGAGTGGCTTGCTCGGCCATTTCAGAGAACTGTTGGAAATTGCTGAGAGTCTGAAATCATGGCATGCGAGGACAGATTGATTTGGTGAGGATTATATTTACTGAGTTTAAAAGAATTAGGGAATCTTGTAGAAAGCTATAAAATTCAGCAGGACTAGACAGGTTACATGCAGGAAGGATGTTCCCAATGGTGGGGAGTCCAGACCAGGTGTCACAGTTTAAGGGTAAGGAGTAAACCTTTGAGGCCTGAGATGTGGAGAAATTTATTGGAGTCATAGAACCATACAGCATGAAAGCAGGCCCTTCAGTCTCACTTGTCCATGCCAGCAGATATCCTAAACTAAACTAGCCCCGTTACCCACATTTGGCCCATATCTCTCTCAACCTTTCCTATTCATGTACCTGTCCAAATGTCTTTTATATTTGTAATTGTAGCTCCCTCTACCACTTCTCTCCACCGCATCTCCTCCGCTTCCCTCTCCTCCGCACTTGAGCCCTGCCCCTCCAACTGCCACCAGGACAGAACCCCACTGGTTCTCACCTACCACCCCGCCAACCTCCATATACAGCGTATCATCTGCCATCATTTCTGCCACCTCCAAACGGACCCCACCACCAGGGATATATTTCCCTCCCCTCCCCTATCAGCATTCCGAAAAGACCACTCCCTCTGTGACTCCCTCGTCAGGTCCACACCCCCCACCAATCCAACCTCCACTCCCGGCACCTTCCCCTGCAACCGCAAGAAATGCAAAACTTCGCGCACACCTCCTCCCTTACTTCTGTCCAAGGCCCCAAGGGATCCTTCCATATCCGCCACAAATTCACCTGCACCTCCACACACGTCATCTATTGCATCCGCTGCACCCGATGTGGCCTCCTCAATATTGGGGAGACAGGCCGTCTACTTGCTGAACATTTCAGAGAACACCTCTGGGGCACCTGGACCAACCAACCCAACCACCCTGTGGCTCAACACTTTAACTCTCCCTCCCACTCCACCAAGGACATGCAGGTCCTTGGACTCCTCCATCGCCAGACCATAGCAACACGACGGTTGGAGGAAGAGCGCCTCGTCTTCCGCCTAGGAACCCTCCAACCACAAGGGATGAACTCAGATTTCTCCAGTTTCCTCATTTCCCCTCCCCCCACCTTGTCTCAGTCAAATCCCTCGAACTCAGCACCGCCTTCCTAACCTGCAATCTTCTTCCTGACCTCTCCGCGCCCACCCCACTCTGGCCTATCACCCTCACCTTGACCTCCTTCCACCTATCACATCTCCATCGCCCCTCCCCCAAGTCCCTCCTCCCTACCTTTTAAATTAGCCTGCTTGGCACACTCTCCTCATTCCTGAAAAAGGACTTCTGCCCGAAACGTCAAATCTCCTGCTCCTTGGATGCTGCCTGACCTGCTGCGCTTTTCCAGCAACACATTTTCAGCCCTCTACCACTTTCTCTGGCAGCTCATTCTATTCCAGGCACCACACTCTGTGTGGAAATAATTGCCTCTCGAACTCCTTTTAAATCTTCCTCTTCTCATTTGGGGAAAAAAAAGTGTCCCATAGTTTTGGACTCCTTACCCTGGGAAGAATTCCTTGGCTACTTACCTGTGCGCCTAATGATTTATAAACTCTATAAGGTCACCTCTCAGCTTCTAATGCTATGGTCCACAATATTTTCTGTTCCCCCAGTTGTGATAGCTTATTTGATTGCTAGAATGATCTACACTGGAAGTACGTGGCAAATGGCACAGTGCATATATCAATAGGCCAAACTAAACTTGCAGTCAATACTGACCTGCCATTCAGTAAGGTCATTAATTTTTGGTGTCAAAACACCTTCACGCACTATCCCCATCCCACAATTCCCACAGTAGCAAAATATCTCTTGATCTCTGCTTTAATATACTTAACGAGTGAGCATCTTCCACCCCTTGTTGCTGAGTATCAAGATGCAGTGAAGCGATGCATTTAGATATTTACCCAATCTTTACAGAGCTAAAGATTCCCCAAGAACTGTCATGTGCTCTTAGAGGCAAAGATAAAGAGCACAGATTTAACATTAAGTGGATGTATGGTTGTTTTGTTGCTGCCATGAGATTTTTTTTGCGACTGTGCTTGCTTATTTAGGCCATTTAAGCATGACATCTCCTTCATGCTAATTATTGGCCTCACTGAATCAGTTTCTGTTCAGCTGTATGCTTGTCCCAAAGGCATTATTTTCATTTAATTAGCAAAACTAATTTCCTGGGAGCATACTTGACATGAGAACTGTGTACCCAATTGTTAGTCCATGATTCTTAGACAGAAAATAGGTTGTCAACTCTCATGATCTGAATGTACAAATTACACAAGCCTGTTTGAAATGTCAACAGGAATTATTTCAAAAAAGTTCCTTCTGATGTAGGAAAACCATTAATCTTGAAAAACTGATTATCCAGAGTAATGAAGATTTTCTGAAAAGGATGCATCACATCCAACACTGTTCCAGTCTGAACATATTGTCATGATGATAGAGATATTCTGCATTTGCCTTCAATGAAGATTTCTAAATTCAATTCACACAGCTTATTTTGATGAACTTTTATTTTCATTGAATTCAATTCAGCTGGAGTACTATCATGAAAGCTGAACTTTATATTGTTTTGAAGTAACTAGAGATTCTCTGCTCAGAGATCATGTGGTTAAGATCTGAAATGCACTGGATGTAGGTTTGCTCACTGAGCTGAAAGGTTCATTTCCAGATGTTTCGTCACCCTGCTAGGTAACATCTTCAGTGGACCAAAGCACTGCCACAGATTCCTGCTTTCTATTTGTGTTTGGGTTTCTTTAGGTTGGTGATGTCATTTCCTGTAATGTCATTTCCTGTTCTTTTTCTCAGGGGATGGTAGATGGGTCTAACTCGATGTGTTTGTTGATAGATTCCAGTTGGAATGCCTGCTTCTTGGAATTCTCGTGTGTCTCTCTGTTTGGCTTGTCCTAGGATTGATGTGTTGTCCCAGTTGAAATTGTCCCTGTCTTTATCTGTATGTAAAGATACTAGTGAGAGAGGGTCATGTCGTTTTGTGACGAGTTAATGTATCCTGGTGGCTAGTTTTCTGCCTGTTTGTCCAATGTAGTGTTGTGAAAGTCTTTGCGTGGTATTTTGTAAATTATATTAGTTTTGCCTGTTGCCTGTATAGGATCTTTCAAGTTCATTAGCTGCTGTTTTTGTGTGTTGGCGGGTTTGTGGGCCACCATGATGCCAAGGGGTCTGAGTAGTCTGGCTCAAAAAAAAGTGAACGCACTATTTGCAGATACCAGCACTTACCAACAAGTGGTGATAGACCCGATCCCAGAACTAGAAAAGCGAATCACAGCCCTATTCAAAGAAACGTCAGAAATCTGGAGAAATAAACAACACCGACTTCCAAAAAATGAAACCAGTTGGATCCAACACACCATGCTTCTATGGATTACCCAAAATTCACAAACCAGGAGCCCTGCTCAGAACCATAATCTTGTTGCCTGGAACACCAACTTGGATTGGCCAAGGAGCTACACTAAAGACCAAAACACTCCGTAGGAGACTCATGCCACTCCATCCACTCCACACAAAAATTCTTGAAGACCATCAGAACACTAAGATAGAAGAGGATGAAATAATGGTCTCCTTTGATGTAACAGCCCTGTTTATATTCATCAACATTAAACTGGCCAAGAAAACACTGACTACACTATTACAAGACCTAAAGACATATATACCAAACAACACCAACTTCATCAGCAAGGACAGTATCGTCAAGCTAGTGGACCAATGCCTTACCCCCCTTCACCTTCAACAACAAAAAACCTACAGAAAAACCAATGGAACACCCATGGGATCTCCGATATCTGGGTTCTTAGCAGAGGCAGTAAAGCAGAGACTTGAACAACAGCTCTACCAACCATCCAACCCAAACGTTGGGTCCACTACGTGGCTGATACCTTTTATCATCACTAAATGAAACCAATTAGAGGAAACCTTCAAGACCATCAATAACATCCTGAATAGCATAAAATTCACTAAAGAGGAGGAAAACAACAACAAACTGTCATTCCTAGGTGTCACGTAGAGCGAACAACCAAAGGGGAGCTTCAAACCACCATCTACAGGAAAGCAACACATACGGACCATATATTCAACTATAGCAGCAATCATCCCAAACATCCACACAAGAAGCTGCATCAGAACATTATTTCAACGAACCAACAGACACTGCAGCACAGAGGAATTATGCAGAGCAAAGGAAAATCACCTATACAGTGTATTCAAAAAGAATGGGTATCCAATGAACGCAGTCCGACGATTTTTCTCAGCAACGAACCCAAACAAGCAGACAAAACACGTCCAGAAACCCTAGCCACTCTCCCCTACATCAAAGACATCTCAGAAATGACTGCCAGACTACTCAGACCCCTTGGCATCATGGTGGCCCACAAACTCACCAACACACTAAAACATCAGCTAATGAACTTGAAAGACCCTATACAGTCAACAAGCAAATCCAATATCATTTACAAAATAGCGTGCAAGCACTGTAACAAACACTACTTTGGACAAACAGGCAAAAAACTAGCTACCAGGATACATGAACATCAACTCGCCACAAAACGACATGACCCACTCTCTCACTAGTATCCTCACGTACAGACAAGGAAGGGCACCACTTCGACGGGGCCAACACATCCATCCTAGGACAAGCCAAACAGAGACACACACGAGAATCCCGAGAAGCATGGCATTCCAACTGGAACTCTATCAACAAACACGTCGAGTTAGACCCCATCCACCACCCCCTGAGAAAAATAACAGGAAATGACATCACCAACCCAATGAAACCGAAGCATTTAAATAGAAAGCAGGCATTATCAGCAGTGCTTTGCCTGGAGGCCCACTGAAGACTTTACCTAGTAGGGTGACAAAATGTCTGGAAATGAACTTTCCAGCTCAGCAAGCAAGCCTATATCCAGAACTTCAACCTGAGCTACAAATCTTCTCAAAATCTGAAATGCACTGCTAGAGAATGTGCTGAAGGCAGGTTCAATGTGATTTTCAAAAGGGAATTTGACAGTTTTCTGAAGAGAGAATTTTCGCAACTAAGGGAAAAGCATGGAGGATTGGAACCTAGCTGAGTTGCTTTCTGACAGTCACAACTGACTGAACAAATTCCTTGTAAGTTGTAACTGTTATCTAATTCTATTTAACCTAGCTTTAGTGTTGCATAACTTAAGATTGACATCAAGATTTTGAGAAATCATAAAAAGGACATTTCTTTTTCATGAGATCACTATATTTGTAAAAACATTAACTCAAAATCTCTTCGCACGCACATGAATAAGTTGGTTTATTTCCCTTCTCAGATGGGGATGGGCAGCAAGAACATTTATTGCCTGTATGTGCAGATGAAGACTGCCGTGAAAGCATCATTTACCGAAACATGCCAGGATCTGAACAGGTATGACATCCAGACATTTATTACTCTCAATATTTTAAAGTTGCAGCACTTTGTTATTGTTTCACAATAACATGTCTCTCTTTTGTAGCTAAAGATTGGTAATCATTCAAGCATTACAATTTTCTTTTTGAGTCAGGTGATCTTGCTTTCATGTTCTGGATTTCTTGTTAAGATAGACCATACCCAAAGGAAAAAAAAGCACAAATCTTTGCCAGCATGCAATGTCATTATATTTTTAGCTTGTGTACTTAAGTGTAAGATTATAATTAAAGGATGGCTGTTGAATTTCACAGTTTCAATGTTATAACACAGTTGGTTCTGCTCTAACATGGTAGTTCCATTCTTGGGCAACCCCATATTATGAGAAAATCGTGTAATAGCAGCAGCCCCATATAAACTAATGGGGCCGTAAATGTGTTATAATCAATACATGCTTTAAAAGTTCATGCCATAGAAACAGTGTCCCCAATTAGTCAGTCATGTTCTAGCGAATTCGCATTAATGAAATATGCATTACAGCAAAACAACCTGTAGTTTTAACAATTATGCATGTAGGCAAGGAGTATTTAATATATTAAAATATTTTTATTGAAAAAATAGATTCTTAAATATTACAACAAATACAAAACGATCCAATTCAAAACAGGACACAAAAACAAGAAAAAGAGTTAAGAAGCAACCCAACCTGCCCTCTTGTACAAATGTATAAATATATATAGAAAAATAGAATAACCCAACTAACTATTTAACTAAATAAATAATAACCAAGAACAAACTAATATATGGTACTAACTCAACTCAGCCAAACAAGGCACTCATACATTCACTGTTCCTCATCCCTGGGTATTGGACTCATAAAACACAATGGTTACAGCTATATAAAAGCCCTTATTAGTGAGGCAGATAAATCTGTGTCCAGTATTCCAAAAAGGGCCATGTCTTATAAAAAATCTCAATTTTGTGATGTACCATACATGTGAGAAACTCCATAATGATCTTCCACCAATCTGACAGGCCCCGGGGGTAGGGGAGGTTTCAGATACCCAACCTAGCAAGACATTCTTTCTTGCGCAAAAAGTGAGGATATTGAAAAGCTTTTTTTTCTTATGCACATCTGCGAAGAACACACTGGCAGCCCCAGAAAAAGAGAGATCGGGCCCTTTTCCACCCTTACACCCAAAATCCCCTCCGTTGCACCTGCCACAGCACTCCAGAATATTTGGAGCCTACCATAAGACGGGAGACAATGGGTGAGAGTGCCCGTCAGATCTTGCACTTGAGAAATGTTGAAGATAGGCCTGGTTTAAATTTTGACAAACGGTTTGGAGCCAAGTGGACCCTATGGAGAATCTTCAGCCATAAACAATGGGTCCTATTGCTAGATGATATCTTTCTTGCACTTTCCCATTCCTCTGAGGAGACTTCAACGCCTAACGCACGCTCTCTCACTCTCACCCTGCAGAGTCGATCAAACCCATCTGAGGGCACCTCCCAATTATTGATATAAAGCACGAACACGAAGTGTACTCTTGGCATTGAGCACTCTCCCCTCTGTCAGATTTGTAGGGATCATTCAAAACACGACTGCACTTTTGAATAAAATACCTGACTTGAAATAAATGAAAGAGGTCCCTGTTAGATAGCTCATATTTCAGTGCTAACTGATCGAGGGATCTCATTGTGTTTCCCTCAAAACAATCGCCCATGCAAGACCCACTCCTAGCTGCCCAATGTTTGAATCCTGAATCTATCAATCCCGGTTGAAAACCCGGCATACCCACCTACTGGCGGAAAAGATGTTTTGCCAATATTGCCTTCTCTCAACTGAATTGCCCTCCATGCTTTAACTATTGGGTTATGACAATATTCCCTAACTGCCTTCATTTTGTCCAGAAACAGCAAGCTAGTAGGGGAACACCTTGCCTGGGAGGCTTCAATATCTAACCATATTGAACGAGGGTCCCCACATGCCCAATTGCTCACATAGGATAAAAGAGCATAGTTGGTAGCTTTTAATGCTTGGAAGGTCCACTGCCCCCATTTAATGTAATTTTAAAGGTTCCAAATGACAACACAGAGGTGAACCAAACTTCTGTTTCTGGACAGACCAAAAATATGCCCAAAGCCATACTTATTTGTGTATTCTAAAATTGTGCCTTACATGAGCCCAAAGATATATTGCTTAATTCTTGAATATGTCAGTAGGCATACTAGCATAGTGATTGGTTTGTAATCCTGAAGTTTATCGTAATATCCCAACACAAATTCAAATCTTGCCATGCTGGATAAGAATTGAAATTCAGTTAATTAACTAAGTCAGTGGTGGTGACTGTGAAAATATTGAATGTACTAAAAACACATATGGAAAGAAAATCTGCTCACCTGCTCAATCTGTCCTCTACGTGGTTCCACAACTTCTGGAATTGCTTGGTGAACCATTCAATTGTATCATACTTTTGCAATATAGCCTAATGCCAAGCATCATTTCAGGCACTAGATTCTGCAAATATGATACAGTCCACTTGACCCTGCAAAATCTACTTCGCTAACTTCTGGTGACTTGTCATAATTAGGAGTGTGTCCACAGACATATTGAACAACAGCCTGGTCTAGTCATACTATAGATTCGCAACTAATGGCCAATGCCCAGACACCTAAATCACCAGAGATGGCAAGAAGAACCTTGTCTAAGAGTCCTTGACACGACTATAAAGTTTTCAATTTCTCAAGGCATCAGTCAAACATGGGAAAATAAACACAGTACCTGATCGTGCACTTTGGGGAAAAAAGAATACAGGCGTGGACTATTTTCTATTTGGTGAGAAAATTCATAAAGCCAAAGTACAAAGGGATCTGGGAGTGCTTGTGCAGGATTCTCTAAAGGTTGACTTGCAGGTTGAGTCCATGGTAAAGAAAGCAACTGTAATGTTGTCATTTATCTCAAGAGAGTAGGAATGTAAAAGCAGTGGTGAGCTACTGAGACTTTATAAAGCTCTCGTTAGGCCCCATTTAGAATTCTGTGTCCAATTCTGGGCCCCACACCTCAGGAAGGACATAATGACACTGGAGCATGTCCAGCGGAGATTCACCCAGATGATGCCTGGAATTGTAGGTCTAACATGCTATGAGCGGCTGAGGATCCTGGCATTGTATTCATTAGAGTTTAGAAGGTTATGGGGAGATGTAATAGAAACTTACAAGATAATGCATGGCTTAGAAAGGGTGGACGCTGGGAATTTGTTTCCATTAGGCAGGGATGCTAGAACCTGTGGGCACAGCCTTAGAGTTAGAGGGGGGTCAAGTTAGAACGGAAATGAGGAGACATTTCTTCAGCCAGAGTGGTGAGTCTTTGGAATTCATGGCCACGGAGCGCAGTGGACACTGGGACGTTAAATGTCTTCAAGGCAGAGATTGGTACATTCATGATCTCGCAAGGAATTAAGGGCTACGGGGAGACTGCGGGTAAATGGTGTTGAAATGCCCATCAACCATGATTGAATGGTGGAGTGGACTCGATGGGCAGAATGGCCTTACTTCCATTCCTATGTCTTATGGTCTTATGATCTTGCTAAACACTACTTAATAGAAACACTTCGAATTGTAAGTGTACAGAAAATATTCTGGGTGTAAAACTTCAATGTTCATTGCCAAATGTGGCTCAGTAGCACCACTAGTGATCTATTTAGCCATGTCAATGAACGTTATATCTGCCAGAGTGGACCTGAAGCATGTGGTGAGAGACTAGGGCAAAACAAATGAACCTCGCTTTTGTAAATACACCTGTTGCACATGAATCTATCCATAATCAGTGGTGGTAGGAGTGATCATTGTCAAGAAGAAGCCTGATTTCACAAACGCGATCCTCTTTTGTTATCTGGTGCTATCATTGTGTGGTGCTTTCACTATAGTATTTGAACTGTTAAGTCTGTTCTATGTATAAATGAGACATTTTTGACCAGCAGCAACAGAACTATATTCTATTTGTGATAGTGAAAACTTCAAAACTATTCATAGATTGAAAAAAGCAGCAGTAATTCTTACCTGGAATAAACTGTTAAGGGACAAGGACAAACCTATATTGGAATTGAAAGCAATTAGCCATGTCTGGGAGAAGGAGTCGAAGCAACATGAACAAAACTGTTTTTAACAACTGCTTAATAAATGGCTGCTTTATGCCACAAGGACAACTGATTGCCCTGCAAAAAGGGTTGAGGAGTTAACTACAGGAATAGAGTCTTCATACAGGCAGTCAATGCCAAATGTAACAATGAACAAGGAAGGTATTTCTAATAAGAACACAAGCTGCAGACTTGCAATATTTTGGATGAAGGAATCTAAAGGATCTATTCGTTTTAAAATAGTGATGGAAAAGGACAGACCAGATCTCAAAGTTGAAGTTCTAAGTTGGAGAAAGGCCAATTTTGACGGCATTAGGCAAGAACTTTTGAAAGCTGATTGGAGGCAGATGTTCGCAGGTAAAGCGACGGTTGGAAAATGGAAAGCCTTCAGAAATGAGATAACAAGAATCCAGAGAAAGTATATTTCTGTCAGGGTGAAAGGGAAGGCTTGTAGGTATAGAGAATGTTGGATGACTAAAGAAATTGAGGGTTTCGTTAAGAAAAAGAAGGAAGCATATGTAAGGTATAGACAGGATAGATCCAGTGAGTCCTTAGAGTATAAAGGAAGTAGGAGTATACTTAAAAGGGAAATCAGGAGGGCAAAAAGGGGACATGAGATAGCATTGGCAAATAGAATTAAGGAGAATCCAAAGGATTTTTACAAATATGTCAAGGCAAAAGGGTAACTAGGGAGAGAATAGGGCCACTCAAAGATCAGCAAGGCAGCCTTTGTGTAGAGCCACAGAAAATGGGCGAGATACTGAATGAATATTTTGCATCAGTATTTACTGTGGAAAAGAATATGGAAGGTATAGACTGCAGGGAAATAGATGGTGACATCTTGCAAAATGTCCAGATTACAGAGGAGGAAGTGCTGGATGTCTTGAAACTGTTAAAGGTGGATATATCCCCAGGACCTGATCAGGTGTACCCGAGAACTCTGTGGGAAGCAAGAAAAGTGATTGCTGGGCCTCTTGCTGAGATATTTGTATCATCAATAGTCACAGCTGAGGTGCCGGGAGACTGGAAGTTGGCTAACATGGTGTCACTCTTTAAGGATAGTAAGGACAAGCCAGGGAACTATAGACCAGTGAGCCTGACCTCAGTGGTGGGCAAGTTGTTGGAGGGAATCCTGAGGGACAGGATGTGCGTGTATTTGGAAAGGCAAGGACTGATTTAAGGATAGTCAACATGGCTTTGTTCATGGGAAATCATGTCTCACAAACTTGATTGAGTTTTTTGAAGAAGTAACAAAGAAGATTGATGAGGACAGGGCAGTAGATGTGATCTATATGGACTTCAGTAAGGCATTCGACAAGGTTCCCCATGAGAGACTGATTAGCAAGGTTAGATCTCGAGGAATACAGGGAGAACTAGCCGTTTGGATACAGAACTGGCTCGAAGGTAGAAGACAGATGGTGGTGATGGAGGGTTGTTTTTCAGACTGGAGGCTTGTGACCAATGGAATGCCACAAGGATCGGTGCTAGGTCCTCTACTTGTTGTCATTTACATAAATGATTTGGATGCGCGCGTAAAAGGTACAGTTAGTAAGTCTGCACCAAAATTGGAAGTGACACCAAAATTGGAGGTGTAGTGGACAGTGAAGACGGGGCTTATGCTCGAAACGTCGAATTCTCTATTCCTGAGATGCTGCCTAACCTGCTGTGCTTTGACCAGCAACACATTTGCAGCTGTGATCTCCAGCATCTGCAGACCTCATTTTTTACTGTGAAGACGATTACCTCGGATTACAACAGGATCTGGACCAGGTGGGCCAATGGTCTGAGAAGTAGCAGATGGAGTTTAATTCAGATAAATGCGAGGTGCTGCATTTTGGGAAAGTAAATCTTAGCAGGACTTATACACTTAATGGTAAGGTCGAGCGAGTGTTGCTGAACTAAGAGATCTTGGAGTGCAGGTTCATAGTTCCTTGAAAGTGGAGTTGCAGGTATATAGGATAGTGAAGAAGGCATTTGGTATGCTTTCCTTTATTGGTCAATGTATTGAGTACAGGAGTTGGGAGGTCATGTTGTGGCTTTACAGGATATTAGTGAGGCCACTGTTGGAATATTGCGTGCAATTCTGGTCTCCTTCCTATCGGAAAGATGTTGTGAAACTTGAAAGGGTTCAGAAAAGATTTACAAGGATGTTGCCAGAGTTGGAGGATTTGAGATATAGGTAGAGGCTGAACAGGTTGGGGCTGTTTTTCCCTGGAGTGTCGGAGGCTGAGGGGTGACCCAATAGAGGCTTACAAAATTATGAGGGGCATGGATAGGATAAATAGACACAGTCTTTTCCCTGGGGTCAGGGAGTCCAGAACTAGAGGGCATAAGTTTAGGGTGAGAGGGGAAAGATATAAAAGAGACCTAAGGTGCAACTTTTTCACGCAGAGGGTGGTACGTGTATGAAATGAACTGCCAGAGGATGTGGTGGAGGCTGGTGCAATTGTAACATTTTAAGAGGCATTTGGATGGGTACATGAATAGGAAGGGTTTGGAGGGAAATGGGCCAGGGCTGGGTGCTAGATTCAGTTGGGATATCTGGTCGGCATGAGCAGGTTGGACTGAAGGGTCTGTTTCCATGCTGTACATCTCTCTGACTCTGTCACACCACAAGTTTCAAGGATGGGAAATTCTCCAAGAATTCAATTCCATGATTCCCAGTGCAGAACTCTGGAGGACAACACTGCACAAGTATCGATCCCAGAGACAGATTATTGTTACATGGAACTGTAGCTAAATTCCCACCATTAATCAAATGATAGCCAAGTTAGGTTGTAATGCTTAACTTAATTACTTGAGAGGTCTTATTTTGGTTGTTACATGCAATCAAGTTTAAATATTTGTTTCAGTATTTGGTTGTCTCTGAGATTTCTTAATAAGTTGCCAAATTACAGGTAGCTTGTGGTAATTACCCACAACGTTACAAAATCTGTTGCCTCCTGACGTGGCATATCTACTCACGTACTAGTACCACTCTAAGAAACAACTAAATCAAGTCCAAAAAAGGCATGGAGACAACACTAAGTGAACCTGCGAATGAAGTGCCAATCGAGTGAAGCTATATGACTGCACTACAAAATGCAAAACAGTGGAAGCATATTATCATTAAAGTTAAATGAATCCACAACTAATTGACCATATCAATGCTCTGTCATTGTGCCACGTCCAGTAATGCATGTTGGTGGGAAGTGTCCATACATCTTCCTTCCTCAATGGAGGAAGAGCTTAGCACAAGTACAAACAAGTCATTTGTAACCATTTTCAACATATTGTGCTGAACGGATGATACACCTTTGCCTGCTGGGATTCCTACATTGGCCAAACTGATTCATTCATGTGAGATCAAGAAACAACTGAGGAAATTAGTGATTGCAAAGATTTCGGTCCCCAGCAACATCCTGGCTGGAAACATTCTTGAGCTATTTGTTCCTCCAGCAAAAGCTATTCTAGTACTGCTGCAGAATTGACACCTACCTGACAAAGTGGAATTTTTATTTTCAGGTGTGTCTTCTCCACAAAAAGGCCAAATCCAAGCAGTCCAATTCCCATTCTTCAACTTAAATGTCTTCACTCGCAAAGTGAAGAAACATGCTGTCAACAATGCATTGAGGAACCTCTTCTCACCGTCAACTTGCTCACCAATGTTCCTTTTGAATTGTAATAGAAATGCTTGGTTCCAGGCCGCATTACAAGCAGAGACTAAAGAGCTGAATTCTAGAGATGAGATTTGAATTACTGCTCTTGGTTAATTTATTCCGAAGCCAGATGGTGAAGTAGGAAACCAGATGCCAATTTCTTTTTTATTTGTACTAGATCTACTCTGAGAATGCAACATTACATATGTCTGCCTCCAAGTCAGCCAATGCTCACTGCCTTTATGATGAATATTGTGATCAGTTTAATGATGTTATGTAGTTGGCACAAATGATAGATAGTGATGGTAATGTTTCAGTTCACTGAGAGTTGCTATGACAACGTTCCTTTTTACATGCATGTCTTAGTTGGAGCTGTGTATAGTGGTGATAGAAGCATTCTTTCCATCAAGTGGCTGACCTGAAACCTGACCCACTCCTACTGCCTGCCATTGGCATGCATTGAAAGAGTTGCAGGCTGATTCTCAATTTAATTGTGGTGTGTTATGAGTGAACCTGCTTTGGTCATCAAGTCCCGGGTAGAGACTTGAACTCAGAGTCTCTGGCTCAGCTGTCCACTGTGCTAAAATACCTCTTTCGTTATAAATTAAATGTATTGATTAATTGAACTTTATTTCCACCAGCTGCTGCGCTGGGACATGAACCTTTATCCGAGCTCTCTGGATTGCAAAACTAGTGATGTTTCTAACTATATTGCATTACACCATTATTGTGCCTGTCTCTTTATACTTTTTTTATTTGAAAAGATCTGTCTTTATATCTGGCATCACTGGTTAGGTTCCCTTCTTGAACCAATGCAGTCCATGGGGCGTAGGCATACCCACAGTGCTGTCTGGCAGGAAGTTCCAGGATCTCGACCCAGTGACAATGTTATGATTCTAGCTGATTTTATAATTGAGAGTCAGATTCCAGATTGAAATCTGGCTTGATAAATTGCATTTTATTATTTTCTTTAATTTAGTGCGGTGGGCTTTAGTGAAACAAAAGTATGCCAGGCTCCAGATTTGGTTTTAAGAATAAAACAAAAGTTTATTGCGCACACAAATGATAAAACAAACAAACCAAGCAATCGACATAAAGGATTTCAAACGCCCAGCAAAACAAAACCCCACCTAATCCCCAAAACCATCACCTTCCAGTTAATCAAAATCCAAAGAAATGTTTCCTCCCTGTCAAGTCTGTAGGCTGATTTAACTGTTCCTTTTCAGCTCTAGTCTTGTGATTCTCTTACAGAGTAAAAAATGAGGTCTGCAGATGCTGGAGATCACAGCTGCAAATGTGTTGCTGGTCAAAGCACAGCAGGTTAGGCAGCATCTCAGGAATAGAGAATTCGACGTTTCGAGCATAAGCCCTTCATCAGGAATAAGAGAGAGAGAGCCAAGCAGGCTGAGATAAAAGGTAGGGAGGAGGGACTAGGGGGAGGGGCAATGGAGGTGGGATAGGTGGAAGGAGGTCAAGGTGAGGGTGATAGGCCGGAGTGGGGTGGGGGCGGAGAGGTCAGGAAGAGGATTGCAGGTTAGGAGGGCGGTGCTGAGTTGAGGGAACCGACTGAGACAAGGTGGGGGGAGGGGAAATGAGGAAGCTGGAGAAATCTGAATTACAGGTTGTCCTGGTTGGGTCCAAATTTTGTTGGTTGGAATGTAGTTCGGAGTCCGTGTGGGATCAGTCGGTTCCTTAGGCAGGTGCTGAGGAAGGAAATGTGGCTGTGGTAACGAGTCTGTTTGAGAACGTGGCTGAAGAGCTTCTGTGCAGAGGAGATGACCTGGGGGGTGCAGTGAGAGAGGGACTCACTGAAATCCTTGTAGAGGGAGGAAGAGAGCTTCTTCAAGGAAGGCATCCTTGTAAGAGGATTCGCAGTAGGTTAAAATCTTCGAGTAAAAAATGAGGTCTGCAGATGCTGGAGATCACAGCTGCAATAGACATGTACAGCGTGGAAACAGACCCTTCGGTCCAACTCATCCATGCTGACTAGATATCCTCAATAAATCTAATCCCATTTGCCAGCATTTAGCCCATATCCTTCTTAAACCCTTCCTATTCATATATCCATCCAAATGTTGTAATTGTACCAGCCTCCTCCACTTCCATACACACAGCACCCTCTGCATGAAAACGTTGCCCCTAAGATCCCTTTTAAATCTTACCCCTCTCTCGTTAAATCTATGCCCACTAGTTTTGGACTTCCCCACCTCAGAGAAAAAAATTGTCTATTTACCCTATTTATGGACCCCATTATTTTATAAACCTCTATATGGACATCTCTCAGCCTCTGCACTCCAGGGAAAACAGCCCCAGCCTATTCAGCCGCTCCCAATAATTCAAACTCTCCAACCTCGGCAACATCCTTGTCAATCTTTTCTGAATCCTTTTAAGTTTCACAACATCCTTTGCACAGCAAGGAGACTAGAATTGCATGCAATATTCCAAAAGTGGCCCAACCAATGTCCTGTACAGCTGCAACATGATCCCCCAATTCCTATACTCAATACACTGACCAATAAGGGCAAGCATACCAAATGCCGCCTTCACTATCCTACTTACCTGCAACTCCACTTTCAAGAAACAATGTACCGGCACTCCAAGCTCTCTTGGTTCAGCAATACTCCCAGTACCTTACCATTAAGTGTATAATTCTTGCCCTGATTTGCCTTTCCAAAATGCAGACCTCCATATTTATCTAAATTTATTTCAATCTGCCACTCCTTGACCCATTGGCCCTTTGATCAAGATCCCATTGTACTCTGAGGTAATGTTCTACACTGTCCAGTACACCTTCAATTTTAGTGTCATTAGCAAACTTACTACCGATACTTATGTTCACATCCAAATCGTTTATATAAATGATGAAAAGCAGTGGATCTAGTACCAATCCTTGTGGCGCACCTTTCGTAACAAACCTCCGGTTTGAAAAGTAACCCTCCACCACCACCACCCTTTGTCTTCTACCTTCAAGCCAGTTCTCCCTGTGTTCCGTTTGATCTAACTTTGCTAGCCAGTCTACCATGAGAAACCTTATTGAAAGCCTTACTGAAGTCCATATCAATCATATCCACTGCTTTGCCCTCATCAATCCTCTTTGTTGCTTCTTCAAAAAAAAAGTCCATCAAGTTAGTGAGACGTGATTTCCCACACACAAAGCCATGTTGACTATACCTAATCAATCTTTGCCTTTCGAAATACATGTAAACCCTGCCTCTCAGGACTCCTTCCAACACCTTGCCCACCACCGATGTCAGACTCCACAGTCTGTAGTTCCCTAGCTTTTCTTTACCACCTTTCTTAAGTATTGGCAACATGTTAGTAAACCTCCAATCTTCCAGCACGTCACCTGTGACTATCAGTGAAACAGATATCTCAGCAAGGGGCCCAGCATTCACAATCCTAGCTTTCCACAGATGTCGAGGGTAGTTCCGATCAGGTCTCCGGGAATTATCCACCTTTTAAGCTGTCCAGTACCACCACCTCAATCATATGGACATTTTTCAAGATGTCGCTTTTTATTTCCCCAGGTTCTTTATCTTCCGTCTCCTCCTCCACAATAAACACTGATGCAAAATACTTGTTTAGTATCTCCCCCATCTCCTTGATGATATTTAAGGGGCCCTATTCTCTCAAAAGTTACCTTTTTGTCCTTAATAGATTTGTAGAATCCCTTTTGGATTTTCCTTCACCCTTTTTGCCAAAGCTATCTCCTGTCTCCATTTTGCCTTCCTGATTTCACTCTTTGGTATACTGCTACTGCTTTTATACTATTCTAGGAATTCACTTGATCTCTGCTGTCTATACCTAACAAATATGTTTCCTTCTTATTCTTGATCAAAACCTCTGCTGTTCAGAAGGGCAAGAAAAAGAGTGGAAGGGCTATAGTCATGGGGGATTCAATTGTAAGGGGAGTAGATAGCGTTTCTCTGGCCAAAAATGAGACTCCCGAATGGGATGTTGCCTCCCAAGTGCACGAGTCCAGGATGTCACGGATTGACTGCAGAAAAATCTCAAGGGGTAGGGTGAACAGCCCTTTGTTGCGGCGCATGTAAGCACCAGTGATATAGGTTTTAAAAAAAAAAGGGATGAGGTCCTACAAGCAGAATTTAGGGCATTAGGAACCAAGTCAGAAATAGTAATCTCGGATTGCTACCAGTGCCACGTGCTACTCAGAGTAGGAATGATAGAATCATCAAGATGAATGTGTGGCATGAAAGATGATACAAGAGGGAGAGGGTTCAGATTTTTGGGACTTTGGAACCATTCTGGGGGAGGTGGCATTATTGCAAATTGGGTCGTCTACACCTGGGCTGGACTGGAGCCAATGTCCTTTTGGGGGGTGGGGGGGTGCTTTTGCTAATGCTGTTGAGGAAGGTTTAAACTAATGTGCCTGGGCGTTGGAAAACAAATGTGAGGAGGTTCGTGGACAGGAAGGAGATAGTAACTAAAGCCTGTAAGGAACTAGATAATTAAGTCAGTGTGACTAAGGGGACGAGTAGGCAGGGAGCAGATGATGAACACAGGGACTGGTAGTTTGAAGTGCATTTGTTTTAATACAAAAGTATAGTAGGTAAGGTAGATGAACTTAGGGCTTGGATTCGTATCTGGGAGTATGATGTTATTGCTATTACTGAGACTTGGTTGAGGAAAGGGCATGATTGGCAACTAAATATCCCAGGATCTTGATGCTTCAGGCAGGATAGAGAGGCAGGTAAAAGGGGTGGAGGAGTTGCATTATTAGTCAAAGAGGATATCACAGCTGTGCTGAAGGATTGCACAATGGAAGACTCGAGCAGTGAGGCAATATGGGCAGAGCTCAGAAATAGGAAGGGTGCGGTAATAATGTTGGGATTGTATGATGGCCCTCCCAACAGCAAACATGAGATAGAGGTGCAAGTATGTAGAGAGATCATAGAAAGATGTAGGAACATCAGATTGGTGATGATAGGAGATTTTAATTTTCCCAACATTGACTGCGATTCACTTAGTATTAGAAGTTTGAATGGAGCAGAATTTGTAAGGAGCATCCAGGAGGGTTGCCAAGGTCAGTACGTAAGTAGTCCAACTCGCGATAAGGCCACACTGGACTTCGTGATGAGAAATGAGTCCAGCCAGGTGATTGAAGTTTCATTAGCAAATTACTTTGGGAACAGTGATCATAATACCATAAGTTTTAGAATACTCCTGGACAAAGACTAGAGTGGTCCTAAAGGAAAACTGCTAAACTGGGGGATAACCAAAATTCGGTAGGAGCTGGGGAATGTAGATTGGGAGCAGCTGTTTGAAAGGAAATCCACATTGGATATATGGGAGGCTTTTAAAGAGGTTGATTACAGTTCGAGAGAGATGTTCCTGTGAAAATGAGATATAGAAATTGCAAGATTAGGGAACCATAGATGATCGGTGAAATTGTGGGACTAGCTAAGAGGAAAAAGGATGAGTACATAAGGTCTCGGCGAATGAAGACAGACGAAGCTTAGGAAGAATATCAAGAATGTCGGACTAATCTGATACAAGGAATTGAGAGGGCAAAAAGGGATCCTAAGATATCCTTAGCGAGCAGGGTTAAGGAAAACCCCCAAGCCTTTTATTCACATACAAGGAGCAAGAGGGTAATTAGGGAAAGGGTTGGCCCACTCAAGGACAAAGGGGAAAAGATATGCATGGAGTCAGAGAAAATGAGTGAGATTATTAATGAGTACTTTGCATCAATGCTCACCAAGGAGAGGGACATGGTGGATGTTGAGGTTAGGAATAGATGTTTGATTACCCTAAGTCAAATCACTGTAAGGAGGGAGGAAGTGTTGGGTATTCTAAAAGGCATTAAGGTAAACAAATTCCCAGGTCAGGATGGGATCTATCACAGAATGATGAGGGACGTGAGAGAGGTAATAGCTGGAGCTTTAACAGATACCTTTGCAGCATCCTTGAACACTGGGGAACTCCCAGAGGACTGGAGAATTGCTAATGTTGTGCCCTTGTTTAAGAAGGGTGGCGGGGATTATCCAGGTACTTACAGACCTGTGAGCCTGATGTTAGTGATAGGGAAGATACGGAGGGATAGGATTTATACCCATTAAGAAAACAAATAGGCTTTTCAGTGACAGACAACGTGATTTTGTACAGGAAAGGTTACGTCTTACAAACCTAATAAAATTCTTTGAAGTGGTGACAAAGTTGATTGATGAGGGAAGAGATGTAGATGTCATGTACATGAACTTTAGTAAGGTGCTTGATAAGGTTCCCCATGGTCAGCTGATGAAGAGGGTGAAGTTGCATGGATTCCAGAGTGTTCTAGCCAGATGGATAGACAACTGGCTGGGCAACAGGAAACAGTAGTAGTGGAAGGATGCTTCTCAAAATGGAGATCTGTGACCAGTGGTGTCCCACAGGAATCCGTGCTGGGACCACTGATATTTGTGATATACATAAATGATTTGGAGGAATGTGTGGGTTGCCTCATTAGCAAGTTTGCCTTTGACACTAAGAGTGGTGGAGTAGCAGATAGTGAAAGGGGACTGAGAGAATACAGCAGAATATAAATAGGTTAGAGAGTTGGGCAGAGAAATGACAGATGGATTCTGGATCAGTGGTGCTGGAAGAGCACAGCAGTTCAGGCAGCATCCAATGAGCAGCGAAATCAACGTTTCGGGCAAAAGCCCTTCATCAGGAATAAAGGCAGTGAGCCTGAAGCGTGGAGAGATAAGCTAGAGGAGGGTGGGGGTGGGGAGAGAGTAGCATAGAGTAGGAAATGACCTGGGAGTTGCAGTGGGAGAGGGACTCCGAGATTCTTGTAGAGAGAGGAGGAAAACTTCTTCAAGGCAGGCATCCTTGCAAGAGGATTCGCAGTAGGGTTAAAATCAAAGAGGTAAAAACAATGACTGCAGATGCTGGATGCCTGCCTTGAAGAAGTTTTCCTCCTCTCTCTACAAGAATCGCAGGGAGTCCCTCTCCCACTGCAACTCCCAGGTCATTTCCTACTCAATGCTACTCTCTCCCCACCCCCACCCTTCTCTAGCTTATCTCTCCACGCTTCAGCCTCACTGCCTTTATTCCTGATGAAGGGCTTTTGCCCGAAATGTTGATTTCACTGAGCGTTGGATGCTGCCTGAACTGCTGTGCTCTTCCAGCACCACTGATCCAGAATCTGGTTTCCAGCATCTGCAGTCATTGTTTTTACCTAAATGACAGATGGAGTTCAATCCAGACAAATGCGAAGTGATGCATTTTGGAAGATCCAATTCAAGAACAAACTATACAGTAAATGGCAAAGAGCACAGCAGGTCAGGCAGCATCTGAGGAGCAAGAAAATTGAGATTCTTTGTTCTTTGTTCTCAATTTCTCTAGTCATCTCTCATTCCCAACCTTGCCCTTCACCCTTGCAGGACTTTCTGTCTCTGGACTCTAATTATCTCAATTTTTAAGACTTCCCATTTTCCAACCATCCATTTACCTGCAAACATCCAGCCCCAGTCAACTTTTGAAAGTTTTTGCCTAATACCATCAAAATTGGCCTTCCTCCAATTTAGAACTTTAACTTTTAGATCGGTCTATTCTTTTCCATCACTATTTTAAAGGTAATATCTTTGAAGAACCAATACAGATTTCGAAACAAGCACTCTGCATTTGGAAATTTTCCCAAACTGAGGTAACTTATTCCATCACTTGCTTGGAACAAACTCCTTGGGAGAAACTATTATTTCATCTAATTTCAATCAGATCTTTTGAACTGAATTCAAAGCTTCTCACCATATTTTTAAAAAATTGTTAATCCTAGTTTCTGCCAAGGCTTCTGCCTTTTTTCTGCTATTACAAACATCACAGTACAAGCAAAGTTTAATTTACTCTCCTGGAGGCCATCAGTCATTTGTTTTCTAGCACATGCTGGTATAAAACTATGGTTCTGAAAAGACTGACCTTATTAATTAATAAAGCCTTTTACACAATTAGATAAAACATTGTTTAAAATCCAAACCCTTGGAGGGGTAAACATCATACACCTTTCATCACAACAGTAAAGGAACAGCAATGCAGTTCCAAGTCAAGGTGGAGAGTGACTTAGAGGGGAATTTCCAGATAATGTTCCCATGCATCTGCTGCCTTTGGTCCTTTCATATGATAGATGGTGTGGATTTGGAAAGTGCTGTTGAAGGACCTTTGTGAGAGACTTTATTCATGTGTTGTGTGGCAGAATTCCTAATCTCTGATCTGACCTGCTGTTGTACCCTCAGTACTTATGTGGCCGATCCAATTTCAAAGTTTAAATTTTGGTCATCACTGCCTGACATGTGTGACACAAATCTCACTTGCCACTTATCAGCCCAAGCCTGGATATTGTCTCAGTCTTCCTGTATATTGACATGGAGTCTCAAATGCTGCTGAGCATCGTGAAATCATGAGCAAACATCCCCACATTTGAACATGATGAAATAGCTGAAGGTGGTTGGGCCTTGGAGTACAGTGGAGTACTATATCCAGAACCCTAAGCTAATGTTCAAAACCCACCATGGCAGATGGTGAAATTCGTATTCATTGAAAACCTGGAATTAAATGATGATCTAATGACAGCCACGTAATCATTGTCAATTTTCAGACAAAACCATGTGGTTCACTTGTGTCCTCTAAAAGAAGGAATTATGCCATCCTTCATCTTTCCTATGTTTGATTCCAGATCCACAGCAATGTGTTTGACATTTAACTGCCCTCTGAAATGGCTTAGCAAATTACTCAGTTGTGTCAAATTATTACAAAGTCTAAACTAAAAGAAAGTTCAGCAGCTCAGCACTTCGGACAAAACAGCCACTGAGATTTGAACCCCATTGAGCACATTAACTAGTTACTTACTTTACTATCAGTTATCAGTATGTACTGGCTACTGCAGCACTGTCCAACACACATGGAAAATATTTCAGTTTTTCTCTTACTGGATTTTAGAAAGGTAACATTTGACACCGCTGTAACATGTATTTCAAGTAAACAAAATCCTAAGCAATAAATCAACCATTTAAATGAATGGATAGTTAATAAAAATAGTTCGTAGAAAATGCCAAGCAGCAGGGCTAATTTTTTGTGCTTTTTCTGATGAAAAGCAGAGGAAGTGAGAAACCAATTAGGTCCTAAGTCTTGATCACCAGGGAAGGAGGGGAGGAGATCTCCAACCTAAGAATTGGATTTAATTAACACTGACCTTGATTCATCTCTGCTACACTTCAAGCTGACCACAGCAAAATCCATAGGGATTGACAGTTGGAAGTGAATTGCCATTCAACTTGAGTCATTCAATTCTTCCATGCCTGCTCTGTGGGTTAGAGTTTTGGCAAGGTGGGGAGACAGGCGCACACTCTGTTCCCCCAACTGTCCCATGTGCACACCCTTCTTTATCTCTTCCTCCCACCCCAGGGTATTTTAATTATCATCCTTTCAGGGAGATTCTACCAGCATTGTAAAGAACCCCTCCTTCCCTCATCCACCACCCACTCACTACCCAACAGGGAAAGTCTTTCCCCAAAACCAGTTGGGAACACAGAACCTCTTTCCAGTGGGTATTATGTTCCTTCCATTTGCTCTTCTACAATGCCTGAAGGCTTACTGCTACTGCTGTTCCAAGAGCACCAGCCTCATGCTGAATGAAATTACAGTTGCACAGTTTGCTGCTATTCCAATCAGAGATTCTGATCTTGACCACGTTTTCCACAGTGAGTCTACCAGCAGCAATTGTGGAAAAAAAAACAGCCTCTGATTGACAACACATCTCTTCAGACAATCTTGCAATTATGCTTCCTGCATTTGGAACACTGGTGTTGGGCAGGTGGGATACTTCAGTGTGCTACATCATGATCCAAGTTGGACAAACTAATATACGTGATCTACAGCAGCAACCAATATATGCTTCTTGAATAGCGTCTTGCAGGGCAGTGTCACTTCCTGACAAATTCCCTTCCAAGTTAGACACAATGTTGCCACTTCTTGAGGGCAATTAAAGATGGACAGTAATAAATGGCTTAGCTAATGATGTTAACATTGCATTTTTTTTCTCAAATAAGTGCCCAACTTACTTCTGTTTAATAGTAATTGCCTTTGTTAGAATTAATTTGTAAAATTAATTTGCCTTGGGTGGAGCAGTTGTCTATGATAAAATTATTCAGTCCATCCACTCTCCGCCTAACTAAGGACTCTCAAAAAGGGAACCTTGGTCGTGACACTTCATAATGTTTAGAAATACTTAGTTTCACATTTTCAGAAGCAAAAGCATATCAACTCCTGAACAATTTTACTACTAAGGCCACCCACTTGAGAGATGGTGGGTGAAACCATGTAATTTTCTACTTCAGGCATGATGCAGAAATGCCCTCAAATTTCCACTTTCTTGCCATTATTGCCAGTTGTGTTGCATCTGCTGTATTCCAAAGGAGCACTCCAAAATTTGAGTGTTAATTTGTATCGCATTCCCTAACAGATTTATCATTTCATGTAGTTTTCTCATATTTGTAGAATGCATTTTGTCTAAGGTTGCAATGTAAGATTGGCATAAACAAAGAAATCAGTCAAAAGTTCTTGATGAATTTATAATCAGAATTTAATTTCCTCTTTTGTCAAATGGCAAGAAAATGTTGTTTGGCCTTATCGTAATTCTTGAGGCATCAGATATTATAATTTAATGTTTTATAGAATTTCAAGTAGCGTAGAAAATGTTAACCTGGAATATTACTTCAACTGAAACTGCAAGAATATAGCTTGTACAAAGTTATTTATTTAATTAGAAAATATTTTGTCACAAAAATTGATAAACTTCCAAACAGGTAATCAAGACAAAAATGCTGGAATAATTTTAAAACAATCGGAAGATGGCAGGATCTCTTGAGAGGAATTAATTTTCATGTCCAAAGCCCTTTCTCATCTGTAGTTATCTGGTTACCCTGTAGATAACTAGAGTTATTTACAGAAATTTTTAATGTTAAGGTTGAGTATGCAATTGTGCAAACATAGTCAAAGACAGCAATGTTAAGCTTTATTTTAATCAATATATCTAACCAGCTAATAGCATAAGATTTGAAGCTCTGTTAATAATCTGTAGTATGAATAAACAGGTACCGATTTACAGGTCAGTTTTCAATCTCTGTCTCTCATGTTTTCTTTCTTCCGACCTCCACATCACGTATATTCCACCCATCCCTTTTTCCGTTATATCTCTCTGTCTGTATCTGTCTGTCTCTCTCTTTTTTCCCACCTCTACCCCTCTCCCTCATATTTCATTGCTTCCTCTCCTATTATCATGCCCAATACTGCATCAGTAGCTTATTATTCAAGACTTAAGCATGTAATCTAGACTGACACTTCTTCAGTGCATCATTGGGAAGGTACTGCCATTGAAACTGTTACATTTCGAATTAAAAATTGAATCAGTTCAGTTTCTCTGTACAGATGAAAATGGTGTTAAAAATGATCTTCTGACCTTATTCTAAATTTCAAACTGATTTTGTTTTCTTTCACTTGCTCCCACACCGTCCAAATTGCTCTAGCATCCATAGCCTTTTAGAAAGAGAATTCCACATTCAGTATTCTTTGTGTGAAAATCCTGGTTTCATTGCTTAATGACTTTTTGTTCTAATTTAAGCTGGGACATCTCTCCTGATCCACAATTCCTGATGCCAAGAGTGTCATGTTTCTGCTCAGTCATATTATTTGTATATTCAGTGCTGTCTTGCAGCGAAAATCCATTGCTTATGATCTTCTTTAAAATTTCCACAAATCTATTGCAGATCAGTCATCCCATTTCATAACTAACAAGTCCCCATACTGTTTGCTTGATTTATAAATCCTAGTGTATTTTTCTGTTAGCCAAAGGAAAAGTAATATAATTTTTTAAAAAATCTTTCAATAACTTTGGAAACTCAGTCAAAGCACAACTCGATTATCTGTTGAGATAACTTGGTTACCTGTCTAGAAGCATTGTTTTTTCTCACCTCCAGCAAAAACCATTTTGTTTTCAAACATTTGATGTGGGCTGCAATTACTTTGTAGTGTAATTCCATTGAATGGAAATCATATATTGATTATTTTCAAATTTAACATTTGGTGCACATAAATTTTATGTTCGATCTGTGTATGCATTGTCAATCTCATATTGTTTATTAAGGAGGTATCTCGAGAACAACACTTTGGGGTTGCTTTAGCACTGAAGCTGCAATTCAGTTTTGTCTATTAGATTAAATATTTGATTGTCTAGTATTGGAAATTTAGTCAGATTAGTTTGTTTCATTGTGTGAAAAGAAATCTGACAAGCTTTATATTTCTAAAATTATTGCACTAATGTCACTTTAAAGGTCTGTCTTCAAGTTGGTTGCCTAGCAACAAAATTAACCTGCATTCAGGATTGTATTGCAGTTTCTCTAAACAGATACTTTCATGCCATGTCATTTGAAAGTGTATGTTAATCAGTGTTTACAGGCAATTTCCAATCCATCCTGGACTAAATTTGCGATGAGAACGAGCTGTTGTACTTTCAATGCACAGACATAATGTATTGTGTAACTTTTGACTGCTAGAATAACTATGTCCAGTGCCATCCCATTAGTGCACATAGTTGCTTCAGTTTTGATTTTTTAGTAGATTAATAACTAATGTCTTATGCTCAATAATATTCATTTGAAAAAGATAATTTCAAATTAGTTTTTACTAATAAACCACAGCACAAAAAAGACCCTTCGGGTCACCCCACTGTCTCCACTGGTTTAAAAACAACAACCTAACGATTCTAATCCCATTTTCCAGTACTTGGCCCATAGCCTTGTGTGCCTTGGCATCTCCAGTATAGATCTAAATACTTGTTAAATATTAGGAGGGTTTCTGCCTTTACCCACCACCCTCAGAGTGAAAAGGTTTTCCCCACATCTCCTCTAAACTTTTTGCTCCTTACCTTAGATCTATGCCTAGTCATTGATCTGTCAATCAAGTGGCTAAGTTTCTTCCTGTTTTTTCTATCTATGCTCTATTCTTAGATAGTAGATGATACTTCACTTCATAAATAAGGATCCTTTAGTTGCTTATTACATTTTTTTTTCAAATTGGTGTGCATTTTAATTTATTGAGTCAAAGCCAAAAGTTGTAATTTAAAAAGATACATTTTTGACATTAAAGAGCAAGTAAATACATCTACAGGTTGTTGGTTCAGTATTTGAAACAACAGCCTGCAATAAGAAATTCATATGATTAGCAGTTTGCCTCTACATGAGGGAAAACTGTGCAGACTGGGCTTGTTTCCAATGGTGCTTACAAAGTGAAGGGTGACTTTTGAAGAGGGATTTTAAACATGATTCTGAGCCGAGTGTTCAGTAGCATGACTCGATCTTTATTTGGAACTGCTTTACCACACGTGTGTGATGAGTTTTCATTTTTTAATATCAGGAGTTTGTTGGGGTAAATGGGGTGTAGGGATGTTTACTCCAGCCATCTTACCAATGACAAGAGGTCACCAATTGGAAATGTCATTCAAAAGTAAGGAGTGAAATGAATAGTCATTTGCGAAGAGTTGTTATTGCATAGACTACATTACTTCATTAAGTTAGTAACTGTTTTAATGAAGATAAATATTTGAAACAGGATCATATGCAGTTGTGAGGGAGAGTAGGACAGTGAGATTAGTTTTGAATTGTTTTATCTAATAGCCAGCAGACTAAAAAGCCTCCTTTCATGCTATGGCATCCGATAACTGCAACAGTGCCACATAGCAAAGAACAGATTCTTCCATAAATACCACAACCTATCAGCTAAGGAAATAGTTCCCAGCTCCTTTATTGGGTCTCAGAAGCTCATTAATAAGTCTGCTTCTGGAACTGTGTCCCACCTGCTGAAGATTCTAAAATCACAGCAAAAACTGGAAATGATTCTTCCTTGAATTGGTATAAAGTGGTTAGGCTTATTCAAGAAAAATGTGCGGTGTCATGAGGAAACTACAATTGATCGTGAGAATAGTCAATTGATTATTTTCTCTTAATGTGCAGAAAGAGACCATTTAGCCCATTGATTCTGCACTAACTGTCTAAGGAGCATCCTATCCGACCCCTGTAAGCCTGCATCTACGATGGCTAACCCACCTAGCCTACACATTTCTGGACACAATGGACAATTTAGCGTAGCCAATCCAATTAACTTGCACATCTTTGGACTATGGAAATAAACCAGAGCACTCTGATAAAACTCCGCAGTCACCCAAGGCTCAAATCAAACTCTGTTCCTAGTGCTGTGAGGCATCATTGCTAACTACTGTGCCACCCAAACGTCTCTAGCTTGTTAAAACATTCAAGTGTTAACACAGACTCAAAGTGAAATTGTAGAATAGAGCAGGACACACTAATATTAAAATTGTTAGGATTAAAGTTACAGAAAGATGTGTGTTTGGATGTGAAAATCAAGGACTAGGGAAAAGTAACATTTAGTAAGTCTTATCCACAAGGTAAAAACAGAGCTCAAACAGGATAATATAAAAACTGACAATGAAATTGACACTAGAGATGATAATTTAGACTGAGGTGCTGTGCTAGCTAACATTTAGGTTTGATTATCTTTTTCACACTAACTAAAAATTTGTTAAGACCATCCATTGTAGTTTTGAATTTATTTCATGAGGAATCCACATTTAAAGAGTGGTGTGACTGTACAGCACCAACATTGTAAACCTCTACTGTTCTGAGCTCTTTCCTGCCCCTAACTTTAATACGGAACCTTTAATCATTCCTTCCTCATCTCCACAACAATATTGTTGAGCCTCATTGCGGTGGCGCACTGGAAGATAAGCCTGGCTATTCTCCGAGTCATCACAAAAGTTAAAGATTTTATCAAATTAGTCAAAATTCCCCAATCTACCAGTGTTTTAGATCCAGATTGACAGAAAGCATGACTAAGTTTTTTCTGTAAATAACAAGATGACTATTTAATAGATTGTGCATCACCCGAGCTGAATATAAAAAGGCCTGTACACTGACTCAGTCCAGCTTGTTTGTAATTGTAGTTGCCTGTGCTTGTAAAACACAGAAAGTGAAATTTCAATAAGTTAGAGATTAAATTACTAGGAGGACTAAATCACCACCTGTAGGTTGTACATGAAGTGTTCATGATTTCTTTTCCTGAAAATAATAACATGTTGCCAAATAATTCACCTTCAACATTATAATCTTCATTGGTTGATTGTTGCACATTCCAGGTTTTTGTGTTTGTATCATATATACTGTACAGGTCAAATCTTTGATGTGCAATATGGTTAGAAGCAGGGTTAATGCAGTTATTAGTTTTGCAAATTGCAACTTGTTATATGGTATACATTAATGGATTTTAAGGAAAATTGGTACATTTTCAGAGATTGGTTTGGCAATATGGCTTATAAAGTTCATCTATGATAAATGAAACAGACTTGTTTTTCCACTTAAAATTCCTTATGTTTAAAATTAACAGTGGATTCCTGTATTGTCCTATCTGAAGAATGGCGACACTGTTTGGGGATTTACTTCACAAGAGTCAACAGCACTGCAACCTTTTCAATTTCCAATCACAATTCACTTAGGGGATTTCAACATGGATGGCTTCCCTGATGCCTTGGCAGTACTGAAGAACATTTCAGGGAGGTAGGCTGCTTTTTGTTTTGAGCACCACACTAAGGGTGGTTGCAAAGAATTTTTTAATTACCCTACTGTGCTATTTTAAAATATTTAGTGCATGTCCTGTAATGCTGCTTACCTAAAAAGCTCAGGGAAGTTAACAGTCGCTAATAAAAGCCTATCCCAGGACTGAAAAGGTTGGCAACTCTTAAACAAGCTAAAAACCCAGCTTAATGACTGGAGTGCGTCAGTGCTTCGAAGTGGATTAGTAAATTAACTTCCTTATTGCATTACAATTCAGCATATTTATTAGGAAATTAACATTGTGTTCTGTAAATATTTTCTTTTTTGTTAAAACTGAATATCACTTCCAGAAAATAATAGCCATCACAGAATGTGATGGGATGTAAATCTGCATTGGAAGAAATCCGAACAGCACAGGAGTGTAATTTTTGCATTTCTGGATTTTGAAAAATATAAAAATGAACATAGACCAGGTCCAAAATACATTTGTTGAGACCTCCCCATGCTCCTGCTATCCTGTTTCTCCTGAATTCCCTTCAGGTGGTCTAACTGTATAAGATGTTAATTGATTTGTTTATCTGATCACTGTGGCTTTTGACCTCCTGTCCTTTAACTCTAATTTGGAGGTGCCAGCATTGAACTGGGGTGGACAAAGTATTAGAGTCCAACAGATTTATTCGGAAACACCAGCTTTCAGAGCGCTGCTCCTTCATCAGGTGGTTGTGGAGTATAAGACCATATGATATAGAAATCTATGTTGTATAGTCTTATATTCCCAACCACCTGAGGACGGAGCAGCGCTCTGAAAACTGGTGCTTCCGAATAAACCTGTCGGACTATAGCCTGGTGTTGTGATTTTTACCTTTGTCCTTCAACTGGAACTTATGCCCTGACTTTAAGGTTGACTCGAGTTTTCATCCTGTGTCGAGAGTTAGATTACCTCTGTTGCTTTCTCACCATGACTTTTCTCTGTTTTACTTTCTTATGGTCTTGATCGATTACGTTCTGAAACTGATATGTCCATTGGTAATTACTTTGCTATTAATAATTTAATTGGCAAAGTTTTCATCATTGTTGAGTTTTGTTGCTCTGTAAATGAGTGGAGCTAATTCTCAATCTGGATTCTCATGCATTCGTAACTTCACAAGCTTTACTGCTTTTTCTGCTTCTCTTACTGTGGAGCAAGTGGAGGGCTTGTCACCTGGTCAATGCCTGCTTCCAGAGCAAACTTCCTGAAACCCTTGCTCATAAATTGTCTAATATTATTTTTTCCAGGAAAGACATTTTTTGGTGTTGTGATCGTTGAATCTGCTGTGGTTCAGTGCAGTTTTGCAATTTGAATCGATACTGAATATTACATTTTCCCTTTAAAACCCAGCATATTCATTGCTAGCCTAATCCATGGTCTTTCTGGAAACGATTAAATAATTGGCACTGTAAGCACTTCACTGTGTATGGCACACATTTGGTGCAACAAGGTGTAATCCTAAACAAAAACAGAAATTGCTGGCAAATATCAGCAGGTCTGGCAGCATCTATGGAGAGAAAGCAAAGTTAACATTTTAGATCCAGTGACCCTTCTTCAGAACTGTTAACTATTGATGTAGACCAAGACTCTACATGTTCTATAGGAATAAGATCTTCCAATTCTACTTGATCCATTGTTGCCCACTGGAGTGTGACTGCTGTTGCTAGCCTTTTGTCTGGAACATAGATTAAACATATTATACTTGTGTCTCATCAGCCAAAGCCTTCAACTTTGTATGTGTAGAAGGTTTTCTGAAATTTCTTATGCTTCCGAAAATGTTATCAAAGGTTATAGTTATTTCATCCTGAAGTTTCAGTCTCACGATGAGATCTGCAGTACTTTTACATTCTCATGTAATTGCTGATGCTTTCTTGTCTATGGTCTTTGGTCTGTCTCCATCAAAATTCTAAATATGATGTAGACTAATTTTGATGTTTCATCTATTTGTATTTGGATAAGGATTGCTCCTACTCCTGTGTATGGCATGTTGCTAATGTAGCAAGTCTGCCCGGATTGTAAAATGCTAAAACATCAGCAGAAAGTAGCTTCTGTTTAACATTTTCAAAATCTGCACTCTGTTCCTGACTCAAATTATTGCTGGCTTTTTTCCCCAAAGGCTTTCTTATGGGTTGAATTTTATTGGTTAACTTGGACATAAACTTTCCCACTTTGTTCACCCTGTCTAAGAAGCACAGCACATCATTCAGTACCAGATACTCACTGAGGGCACTGTGGTTTTCTTTGGATTCAACATGATGCCTTGACCAAAAATAATATATCCTAGAGATGTAATTGGCTTACAATATTGGCATTTCTCACTAAAGCCTGAGTTCTATGATGCAGTTAGCATGACCCTGACTCTGTCATACTGTTCCCTCCTCGTTTTTTCATATGGGGATTATTATGCTTTCTTCTGTGTGAGACTGTGTAATGCATGAGGGTGTCATTCTGTTCCAGGATTTAAACGTCGCCCTTTGGAAAATCTCTGATGTAGAAGAGATTCCAAGAGATTCCATTACTTGCATCCACTTTGTTGCCAATTTTGCCAAGATATCATTAACTTATGAAATAGTATAGGTTTCCCTTCTAACTCCTTTCTTTAACTCATTGAGATTAACTCATAATCTTATTGTAGTTCATCTATGTTATTGAGTAGTTGAGATAGTTGCAAAGTCTCTCCTGGAGCTGCTATCCTTACCTGACAACTTGAGTTTTTTTCTCTCTTCTCATTTGCTAAAAATTTCAATCCTTATTTCTCCTTTATAGATTGTAGAAGTTTGATTTGAAGTCTTCTGAGGTTCTTGCTCCTTATCCCCAAATAAGGATCTTCAACTCCTCATGTACTGTATCAATTCTATACTTAGGTTTGTATCTGGTAAATTATCAGAAACAACTGTCATGCAGTGGCTGAGATCATTCTCTTCACGTGCCCATTCTCTGTTATCTGTTTTAATGATGTTAGAATGATGTGGTCAGCTACATCATGATTTACATGGATCTTGTTATTTCTCTCTCTGAAAAATTGGAAATTTTCCTATGTTCATAAGAAATGTACTGTTTGCAGTCATAGCAAATCGGAAATGAATGCAACCATATGGTATTCCTTTGCCTGTGATCAAACTGTGCCTATTTACAATGTAGCAATAAATGTTGTGGTGATGGGAGAAACTTCAAAGCTGATTGTATGAACATTTAACTCCAAAACTGATCACAATAGCGAAGCACAACTACAAAATCTATTAGTTTTTATAGGTGAAGCCTGTTTGATCCATGTTTGACACATGAATTAGTCATTAACAAACCAGCATTTTCATGACAGCTCATTTTTTTCATAATTGTACCAAAATTATTAAATCTCAGAAGCTATTGCTTATTGCATGAAGTAAAAATAAATCTGCTACAACTGTTAAAGTTATAATATATAACAAAAAGATGTCAAATCCTTGCCCTACTTTCTTCACCCTTTGAAATAAATTGAATGGAATTGGCAAGTCCACTTGAATCAAAAACATTAAATTTCAGTGAGAGAGAAAAATTATACAACCTAGAAATACCAATATGAGCATTTGGATGGTGACAGCATGAATTAGCTGAGATCTGTTTTGGAGTAAACTTAAAAAAAAAAGGTCAATACTTCTCTTTGCACTTATGCATTTTATAGAATCACAGATTGTTCTGGTACATTAAGAAGCCATACAGCCCATCAGGCTTTCATGGGCTTTCTAAGTATTTTGACTTAGAACAAATCTCCCACCGTTTCTCTGTAAGCCTGTACATTGTTTCTGTTTATGTCCTCATCTAATGCCCTTTTGAATTCCTTAATTGAATCTGCCTCCAATCCACTTCCAGGCAGTGCATTTCCAACTATTGTGTGGGGATGTTTTTGTTTTCTCACCCCTCATTCCTTCCCTTGCCAAATACTTCAAATCTTTGCCTTTTGATTCTCCATCATCCTATGAGTGGGAACAAGTCGTCTGTCTCTATCCTAGTCAGATCCTGCAAGACTTTGAATTCTTCTGTCAGATCTCCTCTTGGCCTCTTCTTCTCCAAGGAAACAGTCATAATGTTTCCAATCTGTCTCCCTAACTGAAGTTTCTCATCCCTGGAAGCATTCTTGTCAACTTTTCTGCACTCTGTCGAACACATTTAAGTCCTTTCTGAAGTGATGCTCAGAGCAGGACACAATATTCCTTTTAGCAGGTAACTCATGACCTGAATAAATTAAGCATGACTTTCCTGTTCTTGTACTTTATGTCTCTATCAATGAAACCTAAAATGCTATTTGCTTTATTAATGCTCTGTCTACCTGTTCTGTCACCTCTAATGAATTATGCAGACAGACACCCAAGTCTGTGCTCCTACACATCCTTTAGAATAATACCCTTTATTTTTGGTGACTCTACGTATTCTGTATTACCTCATAATTCTTTACACTGAACTTCATCTGCCACCCGTCATCCACCTTATCAACATGCCAGTGCCCTTGTGAAGTTCTACACTGTATTCTGAATCATGTGAAAACTTTGAAATGATCCATCATCCTCTGCACTCTAAGATTCTGATCATTTATGTAAGTCAGAAAAAGCAGTAGTATATATACTGACCTCAGAGTTCCACTATAAACCTTCCAACCTGAAAACATGCTCATTAACAATTATTCTATTTCCTATCCTTGAGCCAGTTTTATCTATATTACAATTGTCCCTTCTGTTCCATGAGCTATCACTTTCCTCAAGTCTGTTCTGTGATACTGTATCAAATGCCTTTTGGAGGTCCATATACGCCATTTCAACAACAATGCCCTGATCAATCTTCTGTTACTCTCAAAATAAGCTCCAGCAAGTAGTTAGACATGATTTTTCTTTAACATGTTCATTGTGGCTCTTCCAAGTTAACCCATATTCTTCCATGTGACTATTAATTCTCTGTCAAATAAGTGTTTTTAAACACTTTCCCACCTTCAAAATTAACTGTCTTTATTTATAGAGCTTATCTTTACACCATTTTTTTGAACAAGGGCATAATGTTTTCAATTCTCCAGTACCACCCTTAGATCCAAGGAAGGATGAAAGATGGTTGTCAGTCCTTCTGCAATTTCTGTTTACTCCATTCCAATTTCTTAAAGGCATCACATCTGGTCTTTTTTTTATCAGTTTCAAATATTGATTGCCTATTCAGTACCACTTTCATATCAGTTTAAGCCACTTTAGTAAATGAGGTTTCTCCTGTGGCATCGTGGCCTGAACTGCATCTGCCTCATTGGTAAAGTCAAATACAAACACCTCTGCCATGCCTCCTGCCCCCACATGTAATTCCTCCTTTTGGTCCCTAATCAGACCTGCTCCTTTTCATATCCATTTACTATTGATGCGCCTGTAGAGTACTTTGGCTGACCAACTAATAGCATACTTTGAAGGTAAAAACAAGGACTGTAGATGCTGGAAACCAGATTCTAGATTAGAGTGGTGCTGGAAAAGCACAGCAGGTCAGGCAGCATCCGAGGAGCGGGAAAATCGACGTTTTGGGCAAAAGCCCGTCATCAGGAATAGAGGCAGTGTGCCTGCCTGGTGGAGAAATAAATGAGACTCTCATTTATCTCTCCAACTTGCAGGCACTCTGCTTCTATTCCTGATGAAGGGCTTTTGCCCAAAACGTCGATTTTCCCGCTCCTCGGATGCTGCCTGAACTGCTGTGCTTTTCCAATAGCATACTTTGACACTGTTGATAAAGGAGGACACAATAACACACCAGAAGTATTGGAAGCATGGGGTTTAGTGAGAGGGAGATACTGAAGGAAATCAGTATTAGTACAGAAAGGGTGTACAAAGAAACTTGATATCACGGCCTGATAATCAACGTTACAGTACTTAAGGAAGTGATCCTAAAAATAGTGGATGCATTTGGTGGTCATCTTCCAAGATTCTGTAGAGTCATAGTTTGGAATCTATGCATTGGCTGGTAGCCCCTCTATTTAAGGAGGGAAGCAGAGAGAGTCAGCCTAATGTCAGTAGTGGAGAAAAATGCTCAAGCCCCTTTTATTTAAAAAAAAATCAGTGACAGCATTGAGAAAATAGTGACAGGATTGGATAGAGTCAGTATTGACTTATCTAAGGGAAATCATGCTTGACAAATCTTCTGGAATTCTTCGTAGATATAATGAGTAGAATTGATGAAGGAAAGCCAGTGGATGTGGTTTATTTGTACTTTCAGAAGGCTTTTCAATAAGGTCCTACATAAGATATTAGGATGTAAAATTAAGTCACATGGGATTGGGGTAGTGTACTGATATAAATAGAGAACTGGTAGACAGACAGGAAACAAAGAATAGGATTAAATGGGTATTTTCCCAAATGACAGTGACTTGTTGGGTAATGCAGGCATCAATGCTAGGACCCCAGTTATTCAAAATATATGTTAATAATTTATGTGAGGGCACTAAGTGTAATATCTCCAAATTTGTAGATGACACAAAGCTTGGTGGGAGCATGAGCTGTGGCAAAGATGCAAAATTGCTTCAGAGATTTGAACACCTTGAATGGGCAAATGCATGACAGCTGCAGCCTAACATAGATAAATATAAGGTTATCTACTATGGTAGCAAAAACAGGAAAGTAAATTATTACCTTACTATAACGTGTGAGAGGAAATGTGGAATAAGATCTAGGTGTTCTCAAAAATTCAAGAAAAGTATGTAGGTGAAGCAGACAGTGAAGAAAGCAAAGGTTGGCCTTCATAGCAAGAGGATTTGAGTACAAAAGTGCAAGGATGTCTTGCTGTAGTTATACATGTCATTTGTGAGGCCACACCTTTGAGTTTGTGTTTGAGTTTGAGTTTGGTCTCCTTATCTGAGGAAGGATGCTCTTGCTATAGAAGGTGTTCCGGAACTTTTACCAGGATAATTCCTAGGATGGCAGGACAGACCTATGAGGATAGGTTACATCAGTTAGGATTATATTCACAAGAATTCAGAAGATTGTGGGGAAATTTCATAAAAACTCATGAAATTCTAGCAGAACCGATAGATTAGGGAGAGAAAGGATTTCCCTGATGGCCCAGGAACCCAGAGCCAGGAATCACACTTTAAGAATACAGAGTAAACCATTTAGGACAGACATGAGGGACAATTCTTTCACTCAGGTGCTGAACCTGTGGAATTCACCACGACAAAAAGTAGTTGAGGCCAAAACCTTGAATGATTTCAAGGAGGTAGATATTGCACTGAGAGCTAAAGGATATAAGGGAAAAGCAGGAACAGGCTGTTAGGTTGGATGATCAGGCTTGATCGTACTTGGTGGAGCAGGATCAAAGGACCAAATCACCTACTCCTGTTCCTATTTTCTGTATTTCTAAAGTTTGGGATTTCCCTTTGCTAGCTGCCAGACTTTTATCATAGTCCCTTTTCTCTTCCCTTATTTGCTTATTCTCCTCCAATCTGCAGCTTCTATGTTGAGCTTGGTATTTGGTTGTATTTTCTACCCAATATCTGTCATTAGCACAATTCCTTCTTTAACTTAGTTTCTATATCTTTCACCATTGAAGGAGCTTTGGAATTGTTTGCCTTATCTTTCCCTTTTCAAGTAATCTTAACTGTGTCAAATCCATCAGCTTTTTGTAGGTAGCCCATTGCTCAGCTACTGTTTTCCTGCCAAGCTTTGGTTACAGTATATATGGTCCCCTCTGTTCCTATCCCATTTAAATTAGCTATTTGACAACTGATTATTCAAACACCAGTTTGCTTAGTGTCATTTTCCACCAACTTCCTAAACTTACAATACAATGGTCACAACACCCTAAATCCTCCCCTACTGATAGTTGATCTACTTGGCCTTCTCAGTCCCAAGAATGAAATCCAGTAGTGTCTCTTTTCTCATTGGACTAGACACATTTAGCTGTAGGAAATTCTCCTGAACGCTATTGAGGAAGTCTTTTCTTTCTCTGCTCCTCACACTATCACAATCTTAGTCTATATTCAGATAATCAAAGTTCTCCATTATGACTACTCCATGATGTTTGCAACTGTCTAATTTCCTTGTTACACTGCATCCTTTCCACAAGTAGCTAATCTATAGATTACAATGAGAAGGTAATTGCACACTTTTGTTCCTTAGCTCTAATCAAATTGGTTCTGTACTTGAACTTTGATAGAATGATAGAATGATAGAATGATAGAATGATAGAAGGATACAGCGCAGTACAGGCCCTTCGGCCCTCGATGTTGCGCCGACCGAATCCTACCTAGCCTATACTAGCCCAATAACTTCCAAATGCCTATCCAATGCCCGCTTAAATGACCATAAAGAAGGAGAGTTCACCACTGATACGGGCAGGGCATTCCATGAACTCACAACCCGCTGTGTGAAGAATCTACCCCTAACATCTGTCCTATACCTACCACCCCTTAATTTAAAGCTATGTCCCCTAGTAACACCTGACTCCATTAGCGGTAAAAGGTTCTTAGTATCTACCCTATCTAAACCCCTAATCATCTTATACACTTCTATCAGATCTCCCCTAAACCTTCTCTTCTCCAATGAGAACAGCCCCAAGTGCCTCAGCCTTTCCTCATAAGATTTTCCTACCATTCCAGGCAACATCCTGGTAAACCTCCTCTGCACTCGTTCTAAAGCTTCCACATCCTTCCTATAGTATGGCGACCAAAACTGCACACAATACTCCAGATGAGGCCGCACCAGAGTCTTATACAACTGCAACATGACCTCAGGACTCCGGAACTCAATTCCTCTGCCAATAAAGCCCAGTACACCATATGTCTTCCTCACCGCACTATTTACCTGGGTGGCAACTTTCAGAGATCTGTGTACATGGACACCAAGATCCCTCTGCTCATCCACACTACCAAGTAGCCTACCATTAGCCCAGTAATCCATCATCTTGTTATTCCTACCAAAGTGAACGACTTCGCACTTAGCTACATTGAATTCCATTTGCCACATTTCCGCCCAGCTCTGCAACTTATCTATATCCCGCTGTAACTTACCACTTCCTTCCTCACTATCCACAACTCCACCGACTTTTGTGTCATCCGCAAACTTGCTCACCCAGCTTTCAAGTCCTTCCTCTAGATCATTTATAAAGATAACAAAAAGCAATGGTCCCAAAACAGATCCTTGTGGTACACCGCTAGTAACTGCGCTCCAAGATGAACATAATCCATCAACTACTACCCTCTGTCTCCTTCCAGCCAGCCAATTCCTAATCCAAACCTCTAATGTATCCTCAATGCCATACCTCCGAAGTTTTAGCATTAGCCTACCATGGGGAACCTTATCGAACGCCTTACTAAAATCCATATACACAACATCTACTGCTTTACCCTCATCCACTTCCTTGGTCACCTTCTCAAAGAACTCAATAAGGTTTGTGAGGCACGACCTGCCCTTCACAAAACCATGCTGGCTATCCCTGAACTTTCTGGGGCATCCTCTTCTTTTCCAGCAGTGCAGTGCTCTCCTTAACCAAAAACACCAACCTTCTGTTGATAACCAAGAATATTTAGCACCCAGTAAAGTCCTTTCTTGAGCTATCTCCATCTTTGACACAAAATCATTATCCTGCGTGTTACTATGTACCTGTAACCTCCCAGTCTTATTAACATACACAGTGTATTCATATACATGCAGTATAGATCTGATTTTGGCTTCACAACTTTCTCTCTTACTCTGACTTCATCTTTCACTATTCTTGTGCTCTTTGCCTCTCCTAGTATTCCGTGCACCCCTCTTGGTTCACACAGACCTGTCAAGTTAGGTTAATCCTCTCCAACAGCACTGGCTAGAAGTTCATTCTGGCTCTGTTAAAGTGCAATATGTCTGGCTTATACTGGTGCTAACTCCTCCAGACATAGACCTGCTGTTCCACAAATCTAAAGTTGTCCCTTCTGCACCATCCTTCGACCATTGCATTCAATTGTTTTTTCTTCCTATTTTTGGTCTTACTCGCATGTGATACTAGGAATAATCTGAGGATTGCTACTTTTGAGATCCTGCTTGCCATTTTTCCATCTAGCTCCCTGAATTCTGATTGCAGGGCTATATCCCCTTTCCTTCCTGTATCATTGGTTCAATGTGAATAATGATCTGTTGCAGTTCACCCTGTTTCACAATAATGTTCTGTAATTGTTCTGTACACCCATGATCTTAGCAGCAGGTAAGCAACGTACCATCCTGAATCACACCAATGGGCACAGATGCTCCAATCTGCTGCTCTAACTAAAGAATGCCTGCTATCATTGTTGCACTCCCATTCATCATCCGTTACTCCTGTGCAGTTTTGCCACTTTTGCCACGGGCTTAGCTGATGCTGCACTCTTTTGATGATTCATCACCTTCATCACTATTCGGCATACAAAACCAACCAGTGATCAGGACCTTTGGCTCCTGCACTAGCTGCTGGTCACCTATTCCCTCACTGCCTATAAACTTCTGTGGTATGACCACCTCTCTGAAGTCTATCCATGTAATTCTCTGCCTTACAATTGCGACTCAGTGACTACAGACACCACTCAAGTTGCACAATCCTATAGTTCTAGTTTTGTGCAGTCAGTGACACATTGTAGGTAACATCAAGTGACCATGACACCTACATGTTTCACAGGATTGGCACTGCTCGGCTGAGCTACCTTCATATATTAAGCTTAGTTTTAACTTAGTTTAGATTTTTTTTAAAATTTGACTTTATTTTATATTTATTACAAATTAACAGAAAATAAGCATTTCCCACTCTGACCACAAATCCGCTCTTACTCATGTGCCCATAAATTCATTCTTTCTCTGTACTGGTTTGGCAATTTCTAATTTTCAAAATTGCTGGAGGTGAAATGCAAACCTTATAGCAACTGCTCAACCAATCAAGTTATGACTTTCCTGTGATGGTTGATCTGATACTTTGTTACTGGCTTCTGTTCTGGATTTGTGACCTGCTCAGGTTGAGACTTGCCCTTTTATTGTTGCTGACTGACAGGTGGTAGTCCAGTATACAGTTTATAACTGATAAGTGTCAATCTGAGACATAATTGAGAACAATGATGTGAAATTTAAATAGGGTTTATGAGGTAGAGTTCAGACAGTAAATAGTAATAGCTCTCTGCATATTGCAGCTTCCCACTCATTGAATATGTTCAATCCCCGTATCACCTTCATAATAAGAAGAGGCAGCGTACCAGACTTACTCATACAAATACTGCAGAACCTATCACTAATTGAATCATAACCTAGGTGAGTCATTTGGCTACACCTTTTAATGGTGCTTGTGAATGGCAGCTTATAATGTTTAGTCAAACTGCAAGCTCCAAATCTGAGGAAGAAAACATCAGTGCATAGCTTAAGCTGTTGATACTTTTACTTTCTCAATTGTCAATTATATTATCCTTCTGATCACATCCTCTCCATTGTTATACTAATTGGAATCCTTACGGATCACATAGATGAATTTCTATCTCATATTCTTCCAATCATCACCACCCACTTCCTCACCTTCTGTATCCTGATATTGTAGTGAATCATGAAGGAAAGGAGCGCAAAATAAAGGTGGGCTACATTCTTTGGGACTAAAAAGTTTTTTTTAAAATAGCAGAAAAGCTTTTGTCAGCATTTATTTAAACGGAAACAAAATATTAGAGATCATACGCTCAGTTTTTCATTGATTCTGGCTTAATTCCCTGCTGCTATACAATTGATTCCCCACCATCCATGTGTACAAACTTTCATCAAATCAGATAATGACTGATACACCTTGAATCCTATGTTCAATGTTCTATGACATGACTATATCAGCTAAAGCACAGCAACTTCAAAGGATTATGGGTGGTACGTGGCTCAGTGGTTAGCACTGCTGCCTCACAGTACCGAGGGCCCAGGTTCAGTTCCAGCCCCAGGTGACTGTCTGTGTGGAGTTTGCCCATTCTCCCTGTGTCTGAGAGGGTTTCTCTGGGTCTTCTGGTCTCCTCTCACAATCCAAAAATGTGCAGGTTAGGTGGATTGGCCATGCTAAATTGCCCATAGTTTTCAGGGCTGTGTAGGTTAAGTACAGTGGTAAATGCAGAGTAATATGGTAGGGGAATGGGTCTGAGTGGGTTACTCATCAGAGGGTCACTGTGGACTTGATGGACCAAATGGCCTGTTTCCACACTGCAGGGAATCTATAATGTATCCCATAGGTAATACTGTTAATACATCAGGCATTTTTAAAATAACCTGATTTTGTTTGTTTAATTACTGATTTGGGGAGTTTTACAATTGTGACTGAGAAAGGAATCATCTACAATGTAGCATTTAAGTGTAATAGAGTTGCAGAGGTTTACAGCATTGAGAAAGGCCCTTCAGCCTATTAAGTCTGTGTCAGTGGAAAACCAACCACCTAACTAATCTAATCCCATTTTCCTGCACTTTTATGCCTTGTCATTGCAAATGTATTTATAAGTAATTTTGAAATGTTAAGATGATTTCTGCCTCTAACACCCTTACAGGTGGTGAGTTCCAGATTCCTACCACCCACTGGGTGAAACATTTTACTCACATCCCCTCTGAACCTTCTGTTCCTTACCTTAAATCTGGGGTCATTGATCCTTCTACCAAGGGGAAATGTTTCTTTCTATCTATGCCCTTCAGAATTTTGTACATCGTAATCACATTTCTCTCAGTCTTCACTACTTCAAGGAAAATAATCCCAGTGTATTCATAATGAAAACTCTGCAGCCCAGACAACATCCTGGTAAGTCTCCTGTGCGTCCTCTCCAGTGCAATCTCTCCCACACACATCACACACACCACACAATTTCAGACTGTGCACAATGCTCTAGGTTTGACCTAGCCATTTTATATATTCCAGCATCAACTTCCTGTTCTTACACTGAATGCTTTGGTGAATGAAGGCAAGGGTCCAATGTGTCATCTATTTGTCCTGCAAACTTTAGGGACCAGTGAGCATGTCTGTCAAGGTTCCTCTGATCCTCTGGGAAGCACAGAGTCCTTCCGTTCCTTACCTTATTTATCCTGCTCAAGTGCACCACCTCACATTTATCCACTTTTCATTCCATGTGCCACTGTTCACCCCATGTGACCAGCCTGGCTGTGGTCTCCTTTAATCTCAGGCTGTCCTCATCACTATTCTTCACCGCACCAAGAATAGGCGTTCTTATATTCTGGGTTACTCATCTCTCTGCAAATTTTGATTTTGTCTGATTTTTACTTCACAGTCAGGATATAATATTGTTGGCAAGACCATTGTTTGTGTGTTAAAGTAAAATTTGTGTGCGACAAATACAAAGGTATACCTTGTACTGTCTATTTCTTCAGGATGTCAGACCTGATGTGTTTAGATGATGTTATCAAAGGTGTCTGTGTATCTTGAAAATGATACACAGTGGTATTGTGTGCTGGTGGTGGAAGAACTGAATATTTACGGTGATGGATACAGTTGTTATCAAGGAAGCTGCCTTATTTTGAATGGTGTCCAATTCCTCGCGTATTTATGAAACCACACTTATTCCATCATACCAATGATTTCTACCTCATAGATGGTGGAGAAACTTTGGTGAGACAGAGGATGAGGTTTTTCATTGTACAATTCTCAGCCTCTGGGGTTATGTTACTTGCTACCTCGATGGCTAGTCCAATTAAACTTCTGCTCCATGGTGACACTGAAAATGTTAACAACAGATGATTCAGCAATGTTGTTGCTTTTTAATATAAAGGGAAAATACTGCAATTCTCTCTTATTGAAAATTCATTGCCTGGCACCTGGGTTGTGCTGATGATACTTGTCAGTTATCAGTCCAAGCCTGAATATCTTACTGCGTGTGAGCACAGACTACTTCTGTATCAGAGGAGTAGTGAAAGGTTTTATGTTCTTTCATGTGTTCTGGGTATCACTGCTAAAGCCAGCATTTGTTGCCCCTCTGTTTTCTCAAACTGAATTACTTCCTAGGGACTGTCTGCATTGAAGAGAACAGTTAAGAATCAAATGCATTGCTATGAATTTGGAATCACATGTAGGGCAGGTCTGAGTAAGATATTGGGGTACATGTCAACTTTAGTTATAAGACCAAGTCATTTGAAAATTATCGACTGTTTAAGGAAACCAATCTAAAAGTTTATTCATCTTGATTAGTTCTAAGATCCATTCCAGATACAAATACGTTATCCCAAGTTCCAAAGAATTTATTAAGTTTACAATAAGTGCAAAACAAATGATCCTTAATAAAAGCAGTGAATGAGAATAATGTAAGCAGTTAATCCACTTCTGGATACAGTTTCATGACATTGACTGGGCATGGGTCTGTTTTTCTGTTCTGTTGACTGAAGTTTTACCTTTTTCAATCTTCATTTCTTGTACATGAAACTACTAAGTACTACCATTTATTAAATCTTGCTCGCTCCTATACTCTGCACATGATCAGAGTCATCCTGAATTAGAGTGAACTGTGCAAAACAGGTCATGGTTAGTTTTGAATCAGCTAATTTCCTGCCCAATTCCTGATTTCTTTAAACTTAATGGTCACCTTAGTGGCATCCCTTTCTCTGGTCTCCTGATTCGTTCTTAACGTACCTTATGTTTTATGACAGCTAGTTACATTTATCTTGCCAACTACATTTATCTTTACCAAGATAAGGTGATACCTGTAAAGCCATTTGTGTATTTTCAGGATCATACTAGCATTCAGCTCTCACATTCAATGTCCCAATCGATGCACAAAAAATGTCAAATCAACTAAAGGCTACAAAACTCCCTACAGAGCCTAATTCCAAAGGGCTATTCATATACATAAACAGACACCACAGGCCCGTTACATACTATAATGTACAAAACTAACCATTTTAAACATAACTGTGCCTTTGAGTAAATCCTTTGACCCCAAAGCATTCACAAATGCATTATCTCAATTTACAATGGCCTGATCAATAAAAGTAATAATAAACTCTTGATCTTACTTTTTGATCTGGGCCACATGGCTTGCTTCCTTACAAAAGCTATTTTACAATTAACCACAATTTTAAAAATAATTTAATTCCCTACTTGCTTATTTAAATCATTATTAGTAATTATTGAATAATTATTGAAAACCTGCACCTGGCAAGACCATTAATAAACCAGATGAGTTTATGCAGCAGTTATCATAGTTGTCATGATCAGCTATGTATTATAGATTTATTAAATTCAAATTACATGTTCCCAAAAAAATGAGGCTGGACCTCTGAATTACTATTGTAGAGACCACATGACTGTCCCCTGTAAATTCTGCTGAAAACTATGCAATCATAAGTGAATATCTCCACTTCTGATCTAAAGATGGAGCTAACACATTGCAGGAGTGGCTGAAGATGATTGGGTTAAGGATGATACCTGAGGAACTTCTGCAGTGTTGTCTTAGGGATGAGCCTCCAAAAATCACAGTCAATGTTTTTTGTGCTGGGTATATCTTCAGCCAATGGATTTTTTTCCTCCTCATTCTTATTGACTTTGATTTTACTAGGATTCCTTGGACAACACTGTCTTCATATCAAAGATTGTCACTCTCAGCTCGCCTCTGAAATTCACCCCTTTTTAATCCATGTTTGGACACAGGTTGTTATGGAATCTTGAGCTGAGTGGCCCTTGTGGAACTCAAGTTATTACTGACCGAGCTCCTCAAAAGCACTTTCCATGACATCTTCCATCACTTTGTTGAAAATAAACTAATGAGGCAGTAAGTGACTAGATTGAATTAATTCTGTTTTTTCTGAATAGGGAACACCTGGACAATTTCCCACTTCTCAGGTAGGTATTGCAATTGTAACTGTATTGAAAAAGCTTGGCCAATAATATGACTAATTCCGGAGCACAAATTTTCAACACCAATTTGAAAACTGGCATCTTTGGTGGTAGGCACCTCAAAATGATACCAAGATGGATCAATTCAGTATTTCTGGATAAAAATAGTTGCAGAAACAAAACTGTCCTATTTAGTGCAGTGTTTGCATTGAATAACACAATGAGTCTGTTCTCACAATGACGAATAATCTTTGTCATCTTTACAACTGTGCAATAATTACTTTTGCTAATAGAGTTGTAGATAAATAGGTCTGCTACAATAGATCAGTAATGACCAGATTCAATATGATTTTCCCTCCTGTTGCATCTCTCACCATTGCTGGAATCTAGGTCTGGGAAATATGATCTTCAGGGCTCAGCGAGCTCAGGCAATCATATTGCTACCAAGCACTCTTGCTCATGGATGCTGAATTCCCTCCTACAGAATACACTTTGCGCCCTTGCTACTCTCGGTACTTATTTCAAATGTTGCTCAGCATTGAAGAGATACTGTTTCATCATCTGGTGGTAAGTGGTACACTGTGGAAAATTTTCCAGATCATGTTTCAACAGATCCCATGAAACTTCCTGGAATTGGGGGTCACTGTTCAGGATTCCTGGGGCCGTTCCCTAAGGACTGTATAACACTTTGCCACCAAAATGGGGGATCTTGATGGAGGAATCTGGGAATTGGGCTTTAAGATATGATTTTTGAGAGTATGCCCATATGAGGCACTCGTGGCAACAATGGGAGAATTATTCCAAAGTCTCCAAATGTTAATGAAGATAACATTACAGGATTGAGTGGATAGGATGTATCTTTGTTGTTTCAATGTGTAGGTCAATTGTAGGGTAGACCTTCTGATATTAGTCAACATTTTTGTAGCAGTTTGATACAACTGAGTGGCTTGGTAGCCCATTTCAGAGGGTATTTATGAGTCAACCACATTGCTGTGGGTCTGCAGTCACTCATTAGACAGACCAGGTTAGGATGGTACATTTCCTCCCAGGAAGGCCATTACAGAATCAGTTGAATTGTTTTTCTTGGTTTTCTTTAAGAAGGAAGCTACAATCCAGGTGGTGTTGGTTGACCTACAGTGGTGTGGAAGGAGTTCCAGAATCTTGACCTGGTAATGTTGAACAAACAGCAGGATGTTGTGTGGCTTGCAGGCAAGCCTACAAGTCGAAGTGTTCTATACATATGCTGTGCTTTTCCTGATAGATGGTAAAAATCTAAGGCTGAATGGTGCTATTAAAGAAACCTTTGGCAAGTTGCTGTTGTGCAACCACCATCCCATGTCCGAACTGAGAGAAGGACAGCCTTCAGAGCAATTAAAGGTGATTGACTGATACTGTAACTAAGCTTCAGGAGGTTCTCTGATCAATGTCGTGTTGCTGAGATGATTAGCTCATCAACAACACAACTATTTGGACATGATTCTAGTCAACGAAGAGCTTTCCTCTGATTCCCATTGACTTCAGATTTTCTTAAGCACATTAATGCTTCACTGTAAAATGTTGCTTTGTTATGAGCAGTCACTCTCCCTTCACCTCAAATTCAGCATTTTACTTCTGTTTAGAGCAAGGTTGTAACAGGATCTCGTCCTGCTAGATCTCGGTGAACATTAGTGAAAAGCTGTTCATGAGTCAGTGCAGCTTGGTAACACTGTTGTCGCTGTCTGTTGCTTCAATGATTGAGAGTAGACTGGCGAGCTGTAATGTATCAGATTGAAGTTTTCCTGCATATTGTTGATAACACATTTCAGCAATTTTCTACTTCTCATTTAGGTCGTGTATTTAAGTTGTAAGAAACCAGCTTCACTGGAGGCACAGCTAATTCTCAAGACTAGACTTCAACACTGCAGCCTAGATTTTGTCAGTGCCTTTAACCTATGCTCTATCCAATATTCATAGACATTTTTTGATATCACGTAGAATGGTTCAAATTGGTTGAAGACTGGTTTCCCTTATAATATTGAATGTGTCTGTGATCTTGCAACTATGTAAGTGATATCAGTGAGCAAACTTATGACATCAATATAACATCATACCATCTGATATGATATCTTGCTACATGAGATTCTTTACAAAATTGCCACTATATTTCCTGATGTTAAAAGATAAAGCATGGACTATACAGATGTCTGTGATGGAGTTATACTGCTTTTTGTTGCTGTATGACTGTCTTATGACACTCGTTCTCTGTAAACATGTGTTCATGTTTCAAGAGCCAATATCATCATGTAGAACACATCAGTGCAGTGTTACAAGAATATTCAAGAAGACTGCTAATGCCCGAAACGTCGAATCTCTTGTTCCTTGGATGCTGCCTGACCTGCTGCACTTTTCCAGCAACACATTTTCAGCTCTGATCTCCAGCATCTGCAGACCTCACTTTCTCCTCGGTGCCTAATCATCCAAATACCTCTCGTTAACATTAGAAAACCATAATCATCACCATGGCTGTGCAGTTTTATGATTCACAGCTCATCCTCATGATAGCTACATTGCTGAAGCCAGCAGATGTCTGCAAGCACGAAACAATCAGGCTAAAAGTGCTTCACCTTACCAAACATTTTGGGAAATGGAAAGGCTGCAAGTATACTGTATTCATTAGGAGTGCTATAGTGGAATAGAGTGACTAATTTAGAACAAAAACAGGTAGGTATTCAGTAGTAGTTTAGATCTGTTGCGAGTGTGGTTTGGAGGTCATCGTTCAATCTCATCATTTTGATTTTTGGAAAGTGGCAGGGAATGTTAGACTCCACTTTGTTTGTTTTCATGAACAGTGGCAAGCTCTTTTCATTCTTGGTATATTAACCTTTTGTGCGGCACCTTTTCAAATGCCTTCAGATATACTGCACTTACAAGGTCTACATTATCCATATGGCTTGTTACATCTGACTGTGTATCCACAAATGGTGGCAATCTTAAACTCCATTGAAAATTATACGATTTCCTTTTGTAGTCCACACCCACATCTGATCTACACTGTATCTAGTGCAGTTCTTCTCCCAGCACAGCGAGAGGGGAAAAAGGAAGTAGCTGTGGCTATAGAGTAAAATACATGAGTACAATGAAGAGCTTTGTTGAGCTGGCACTAGCTGAAATGCAAAGATCCCTGTAAGACCTGTGTTCTGGAACTAAGCCAAACCAAGCTTGTTCAGTAAAACTACAACACTGGAATCTACCCAACAATGTGGTATGTACTACAAAGGAAAAGCTAGACAAATCCAACCTGACCAATTCCAGCCTCATCCGTTTACTCTAACATAAGTAACATAATTAAAAGAGTTGTCAACAGTGCTATCAAGCATAATTTTTTCTTTGCAATAACTTGTTCACTGACTATCAGTTTCTGACTTTATTGTAGCCTTGGTTCAAACATGGACAAAAGAGCTGAACTCCAAGGTGAGATGGGATAACAATTCTTTATATCAAGACCATAATTGACAAATCATGGCATCAAGGAGTTCTAGCAAAGCAACAATTGATGGGAATCAGAGGATGTGGGGTGTGTAGAGAGATCTCTTTACTATTTGGAATCATACCTAGCAGAAAGGAACATTTGTTTTAGTTGCTGGATGTCAATCATCTCCTCTGCAGGAATTCATTAGCATAGTATCCTGTGCCCAACCATCTGCAACTGCTTCATCGATGACCTTTCCACCATCACAAGGTCAGAAATGGGGATATGTATGATGTGTGCAGCACCATTCGCAACTTCTCAAGTCATGAAGCAGTCCATGCCCAAATGCAGTAAGACCTCATCAATATTCAGGTTTGGGTTGACAAGTGACAAGTTGCACTCGCACCACACAAATACCAGCCAATAGCCATCTCCAACAAGAGAGAATGTAATCTTCACCCATTGACATTCAATGGCATTAGCATCACTGAATGTCGCACTATCAACATTCTAAAAGTTACCATTGATCAGAACCTGTACTGGACTAACTGTATAAATATTATGGCTCCAAGGTCAGGTCAGAGACTAGGAGTCCTGCAGTAAATAACTCACTTCTTGACTTGGAAAGCCTATATGCCATCTACTAGGCACATGTCAGGTCTGTGACCAAAGACTCTACATGCCTGGCTATATGCAGCTTCAATAACATTTAAGAAGTTTGACACTATCCACAACAAAGCAGCTTGCTTAATTGGTATTGTATCCTCAAACATGCACTCCCTCCACCACCAACTCGTGACCATTTCCATCTACAAGGACAAGGGCCACAAGTACATTGGAAAACTACATCTGTCAGTTTCCTTCTAACCCATTCAACATCCTGGCTGAGAAATATCTTACTACTCCTTCACTGTTGATGTGTCAAAATCCTGAAATTCTATCCTTAAAGACACTGGGTGTACCTACTCCAAATGAATTGCAGCTAGACTTGATTCAAATTTTAAAAATAGTCGGTAACAGATGCAAGCTGCATGCCACAAATTCCCTCTGGGCAGAGATGTGCAAAAAGTCATAATTGTGAGGATGCACCCAAGATTCAGCATAAAGCTCAATAATAACACAAGACCACCATGGTTGTTTGGTGATCACACACTGTTAATGTCATTTGAATTATATACCATAGGTAGCACTCAAGCTATACTGAAGAGTGACGCTGGTGGAGAATGTAATCCTTTGTTTTGTTACTTGGCCCCATTTTGTACCATCTGTTTTGAAGGTTGAAGATTCCTGGTGTGTCAAGTGGTACTTCGAAGCGGTCACCAAAGATCAGTCTGACTTTTCTTACTCTACAGGAATTTCTATACATTGAAGTTCAGAGTTTCAAATGTCAGAGTTCAGCCAAAGTCCAACACAATGGAATCTTACTAAAATTGCACCCATGAAGCACAAAAACGTGAATGAAGTTTGCGATAACAAAGCAACTTCCGGATCCTAGCCAAGCCATTCATGCGTCAATCTAACATATGACACTGATGACATTTTGAAGAGCTAAAAGGTTCACTGCGTTTGAGATTGTATCCCAGAAAAAAATAGGCAACACAAACTGTGAACCAAAATCAACATGGATGCAAAAGCTAACATTATTCCTGTTACACATCTTCTGGATGAGAAGTATGCAGGCAAGTGATACAGTGTGGTGAATTCTACACATGACAAGCTGATGGCTTCCAGTAAATCTAAGAATCTGTATATTAGGATTCTTAGTCTCAAATGTCAGTATGGTTCTTCTGGATAGACACTAAACATTTTCTATATTGTTGAAAAAAGTGGTCCAGCCATTGTTGGTTTTCCATCTTACATGGATCGTAACAGTCCATGAAGTAGCAAATATATCTGCTGTGACAACAGGGTCACAGACAAAAAAAATTAACTAAGCAGAACATAGTCAACATGCTACATCGGATGATGACCAGGTAGAAGATCTGAGTGTACCATCATTAGAAACACATTAAGCCTGAACACATTAAGCAAGTTGCCAAACTAGTACTTTCTTCTTGGCCATATAGAGATGAGCTAGGTCCTTCAAGAGATGTAATTTTCAAGAGGAAGCAAGTCACAATCCCCATCCCCAAAATCTTGCATCAGGATATGTTGAATGAGCTCCACATTGGTCACATGAATGCAGAGAAAACCAGAAGACTAGCATGAACATTTATCTGTTGGTCTGCATCAACAAAGGCATAGATTGGTTCATTTGTGCAGGTTAAGTCAGCTTTATCAACTCCAGCAGTGTAAAGATCCACTTGTGCTGCACAAAAATCCCTCTGCACCAGAGTCCAAGGCTGTTCAGACCTGTTACAAATGCATGGCAAAGATTATATTCTGATGACAAATTACTTTACCAAATCCCCCTTCATGCAGCATATCCAGGATGCTAGCAGTATTACACTTGCTAACTGTTATCTTCACTATGTTTGGTGTCCCAAAGCAAATAGTGTCAGACAATGTGATGTTCAGTGCCTCAAGCCATTCCAAGATATATGTAGGAAGTGATGAGTCCAGTATATCATATGACATGCTTGCTAGACTATACACAATCGAATGTTCTCACAAAGCTCCTGTACACGCGCGGTTGAATCCATGATTACAAAGCGTATTGCAACCCATCAAATTTCAGATTACCAAGTTGAACTCACAAGTGACACTCAATGCAAGTGTCTCCCTTCACCTGCAACTGTTCAGTTCAGAAGACCAATTCATACTGTTCCTCCATTTCTCGTGCTTCCTACCCAAACATAACAATCCCATGTTGGCGGTACGGGAAAGAATCGGGTAAGAAGACAATCGAAGATTATGGAGACAAGTGCCTCAGCTTCACTTCAGTCAAAATGAGAATATGAAGGATTAATAGCAATACTTTAATATATGGAAGGATATTAGAAACATGTGCTCAGTCTACATCATATGACATTGCTGTGTGTAAGGTCATGTGCTAAAGATGAATGCATTCAAATTTGAACAAAATAATCTGCAGGCAATCCAAAACAATGATTCTGACACTGAAAACATTGTATTAACATCTGTTAATGATGCATCTAAAACAATCTAAGACTGAACTCTTTGACAATCACCAAATCCCAACCATCCGATGCCTGGAAGAAGAAAGCCTCAACTTATGCCTTAGGACCCTCCAACCACACAGGATCAATGTGGATTTCACCAGTTTCCCCATTTCCCCGCCCACAAATTTAACTTCATCTCAACCTTCCAACTTGGCACCACCCTCTTGAACATTCCTACCTGTTCATTTTTCTTTCCACCTATCTGCTCCACCCTCTTCTCTGACCTATCACTTTCATCCCCACCATCATTCACACGGATGATCCCTGGAATGGTTGGTCTAACATACGAGGAACGGCTGAGGATCCTGGGATTGTATTCATTGGAGTTTAGAAGATTAAGGTGAGATTTAATAGAAACTTACAAGATAATACATGGCTTGGAAAGAGTGGACGCTTGGAAATTGTTTCCGTTAGGCGAGGAGACGAGGACCCATGGATACAGCCTTAGAATTAGAGGGGGTCAATTCATAACAGAAATGCGGAGACCTTTCTTCGGCCAGAGTGTGGTGGACCTGTAGAATTCATTGCCGCAGAGTGCAGTGGAGGTCGGGACGCTAAATGTCTTCAAGGCAGATCTTGATAAATTCTTGATGTCACAAGGAATTAAGGGCTACGGGAGAATGCTGGTAAGTGGAGTTGAAATGCCCATCAGCCATGATTGAATGGCGGAGTGGACTCGATGGGCCGAATAGCCTTACTTCCACTCCTATGTCTTATGGTCTTATCTACCAATCGCATTCCCAGCTACCTTCTCCTCTCCCCCCCCCCCCCCCCCCCCCCAAACACACCCCCTCCCATTTGTCTCTCAGCCCCCTTGGACCAGGAGCCTCATTCCTGATGAAAGGCTTGTGCCCAAAATGTCGAAGCTCCTGCTCCTCGGATGCTCCCTGACCAGCTGTGCTTTTCGAGCACCACTCTCTGCAATCTGATCTCCAGTATCTGCAGTCCTCACTTTCTTCTACAGTGAATAGTCCACACCATTCTACAACAGCAGCCAATACAACAAAATACAACAATGTGAAATTCTGTAACTGTATCCTGAGAATTATTAAAGTACTGAATCTTGTTTCATTACATATCTGCCAAAATGTTTTCTCAATGTGTAAAGATAATGTGTCTATGTGTAATTCTTTGTTATTATTGATCTGTATTTTTGTACTGCACATTTTTTTCCTCATGGGTGAAATCCTATTCCTTGAAGGCAAGGGATGTTGTATTATTTCATGTATCTATTATCACACAAGCTTGCAACTTTGCAATCTCTGTGTGAGATTGACATCATTTCATATGGCATTCTTATAGAAACATACTAGCACACCTTGAATAACTGCTTTGTATTTGGAATCCATCAAGATGTTAAATGATTAAACCCTAGACAAGATAAATGTCTATAATAGATTTGTAATTTTTTATTCACATGGATGTTAGCATCGCTGGCTAACCAGTAATTTATTCCCTTTTCCTAACTGCACTTGAACAGAGTGGCTTGCTAGGTCATTTCAGTGCACAATTGAGAGTCTACCACATTGTGAGTTTGGAGTCGCATCTAAGCCAGACGAGGTGAGGGTGGCAGATTTCCTTCCCTGAAGGTTCTTAATGAGTCAGATGGGTTTTTCCCCAATAATCAAACCTAAATGCCAGTTTTTTTTAGTTCATCTGCCTTGGCAGGATTTGAGCACTGTCTCTAGAATGTTAGCTGAATTGATAGTCTAGTGATAATACCACTATACCTTTACCTCCCCTATGCTTTACGAATAAGTCTTCTGATACTTCTTCTCCATAAGAACTCAATCACAGTATTCACTTGATAAGAGCTAACATAATAATTGTAAAGAAAAATCTCATCAGTTTCTGTGATGGTGAGGACCTCAGGAAAAGATTAGGATTGTTCATTCACTTTACACCTTTTGTCTTCGGCACTTGTATATCATTCTGTTCCATCATTGAGAATGGGAACATACATGGTGCCTTCTCCCCACATTAGTTGTTTAATTGCCCAGTATCATTCATCACTAATGTGGTTGAACTATCGAGCTTTGATCTGACCTGTTTGTTATGGGATTGTCAGTAGCACAATGCATCTGCAGTTTAGCATTGATGTTGTCCTGTACCTCAATTTCACCAGATTGGCACCTTGGTTTTGTGTAATTGGTTCTGGTTCTGGCATTCAGCATCTCTTACTGAACCAAAACTTGTTGCTTGATGATAACAGTAGAGTGAAGAGTAGGCCATATTATGATGGTGTACAATGTGTTGCTTCTGCTGATATCATGTACCCTCAGTTTTGAGCTAGCAAATCTATTTTGAATCAAATTTCATTTAGCATAGTGGTATTGCTGCATAACATGATGCCGAATAACCTCACTATGAGGCTGAAATTTTATTTGAATGACTGCATTGTGTTATATTGCATCTTGTGGAGAGCAACACGATCACAGGAAATCTCTGCAAATTGAGCTTTGCCTCAGTTGTTGAGCTGGAGATGAAGGTTTAAGCATTACAGTTCAGGATATAGGTGTTATAGAGACATTTGTCTCAACAGGTAGTCACATAGCTTAGGTTCAGTAGTCATTTTGATTTGATTAATGATCGCGGCAAGCAAAGGTGATAAGCTGGTATGGATACTGCAGCTGCAGTAGTGAAGGAACTTTAGCCTTTACCATGGTGCTACAGGTGTAGGGCACTTGTTACCAGTGTGAAGGAGAGCAAACATTGCCATGAGAACTGGCACCATGGTGCAGGAGATCATTCAAGTGAAGTGTGTAAAAAGGCATGTAAGAGATTGTATTGTTATCCTGTAACTGTCACAAGGAGTACCCCAAGCTGTGATGCCTGCAAGATACCAGAGGTAAGGATTGCTTCTTGTGGCTGGAGAAGTAATTGGAAAAGAAAAGGAAAATCTGTTGGCATAGTCAATGTCAGAACTAACCATACAGGTAAAACTAGAAATGAGATTCCATTGAGGAATGAGGCCATTAAATTAAATAGGAGAACTTAAAACATAATAATCTCTGAATTGTTACTAGTGCCACATGCGTAGGAGGAGAGACACAGAATTTCAGGATGCTGAAAGAATGTGTGGGAGATAAGGGTTTCGACACATGGGACACAAGTCCTGGGGAAAACAATCTCCACTAAACTTTGATCTGTGTACTAGTAAATCTAATAACTACGCTAGTAGAAAGGGTTTTAGTCTAAAAGGGAAAGAGGATTTCGATAAAGATAAATTTATAAATCCAAAATCCTGGCAATCCCAAACAGTCCTATTGGCATATTGACACAGGTGGGATTGCAGCAGTTCAACTAAGCGATTCATTATCATTTACTGGAGAGCAATAAAAGTTAGATAATGAATCTAGACCTTGCCCGCACGCACATCCCATAAACAAATTTTAAAACCAGCAGGAACCATATTTTAAAAATATTTAATTGGCTATAAATTGCTTTGGAATAGTCAGATTGTAAAAGGCAAAACCTTTAATATTCTTCAGGTCAGATAGTATTACAGCACAATTTACCGTACAACGAATACACAAATGCAGTAGATTGCTCGATCATTTTAATCTTTATAATTCACAAATCTTGTTCTTATTCAGCTAATGAATGATATTGCAAGGAACAGTGCATACTATTTAATATGTGAGAGTGCTGTGTTCTTTGAGATGTTATAAGAATTGAGAGATGTTAAGATGTCTGTTGGCGCTTCAAACGAGATTTTTGTAATCTCAGCCTCTGAAAAGCAGCAACATGGTATTTTGTTTCACTTGGTTATCAAATTACTTGTTTTGGTTATTGCATGTACCAATCTGTCAGCCATAAATCACACCTTTGTATTGAACATTATACCTCAATATTGTTTTCCACAGGAACTAAGTGGTCAGGTTTTTTTGGCCACCATTTACTTTTCCTGATGAAAGGAAATAATGAGACTTTAGATAAATATTGGGGGCGAAGGGATGATGGGTTAGGCAGCAAAATCGTAAATTTAGGTCACAATGCCAAATGGGTTGTACATTTGCTGGTCAGTATTCATTATGATGTATTCTTCTGTTGTTTGTATGCTTTATTTGGATTTTTCACCACTGATTGAAACAGCTGTTTTCATTGTTTTACTGATTATTATTATTATTTTGTTCTGATGTTGACTGTTATCAGTTTATTGTGCTATAAGTTCTTGCACTATTTTCAGGCAAATTAAACAACTGATAAGTGAAAATTTTAAACTATATAGCGGGGCATTCATTTATGAAGCATATTTCCTTCTTGTCAATTGATTCACCTCCTGACCTGGTACAGTTTCTGGAATTTCAAACACATGTTGACAAGTTTTCTGTGCTCCTACTTGATCTTCCCGGTGCCACCTTTAATTGAAATGTTATGTACTTCAGAATGAATATTATGTGAGTGATACAAATACAGAAAATGCTGGAGAAACTCAGCAGGTCTGGTAGTATCTTTGGAGAGAGAAACAATTAATATTTTAAGGCTAGTGTAAATTCTTGAGTTCTGAAGAAGAGTCATACTGGACTTGAAGTGTTAACTCAGTTTCACTGTTTACAGATACTGCCAACCGTGCTGAATATCTGCAGCATTCTCTTGGCTTCAAATTTCCGCTATCAGTATTTTGCTTTTACTGTACAAGTGATGATGAAGAGAACACCTGATCTATTTGACCCAAGTTTCTTACATGATTCCTTCATCTCGTCTATAGTTGGAGCCATGGCTACATTCAGAGAAATATATGATGGGTATTGTAACAATCCATTTTATGTGTCACCTGCCCCACCATTTTCAAAAAACAAAAATACGTATCTGTTTTCTGTTGTGACCTATTTTTGAGAATAACTGAATCTTTAGCCAAATATTTGATTCTTGGGCTAAATGCAAGGTTATATTTACTTATTAAAAAGATAATTTACTATGAAACCATTTTAGAAACTTCTGAAATTTGAGATGACTAATTCACAGCATTGTACTTTTTTCAATGGTAACCAAAGCATAAGTTTTCATTCTAACTTCACGCTTTTCTATTTTTTAAAAACTCAGTAGTGATGAATGGAAATTGGTTTTTGGAATGCAAAACTCTTTGCGAACATATCTTTTGTATTTTTACTCATTCCTTTGTCACTCTTTTTGGCCTTAAACTATGAACCCTTTCATCATTTTATTTTCTTCTGACTTTCACCATAGCATTCTTTTTTTGCTTTTATTCTTTTTCTATCTGTGCCCCATTTGCTTAAAATGGATTGCATCTTTAACGTTTTCATGTCATCGACCAGAAACATGGACCTTTTTTTTCTCTCTCCACAAGTACTGCCTGACCAGCTGAGTATTTGTAACACTGCTTTTGTTAATACATTACAGAGGCTGGAATAGATTTTGAGTGTTCTGTCTTTTGTAAGTCAGTTAAATGTAAATACTGTTTGTCACATATTGCAAGGTACAATAAAATTATTTTGTTCTGGCTAGTCTTTTTCTATGATGTTTAGTTTAAGAAAAATCTAAAATATGTTTAGTTCGTCTGTTAGCTCAGTGCCTTGCACGATATGGATCTACAACAATTACTGCTGTCAGTATCACAAATCACAGATGTGTCCTTGTCAAAGTAGGAAGTGTATCTAGGAAACAGATTGAAGCAAAGACTTGTTCTCCCCAGGAATCTCTCAGCATGTCAACTGATTGTGGCTGAGAACTATTCCTATTGCACTATTACTATTGCCTGAGGCAAAGTCATTCAGTCCTCGTACAGGCAGCAATATCACTGCAATGAAAATTAATTAACAACTGTTTGGAGGGTTAGGTTGTTCACCCTTCTAAGTGTATCCCCAGTATTTGCTGACAGAATAGAAGACTCTTGAGTAGGATCATGCCACCTTCTCACGGTTGTTAACTTCAGAAGAAAGTGTTGTAATTTGCAGGATTCTATGAACACTTGAACTCAAGACTGACTTCCCCTCCCCACCCCCCCCACCCCAAGTACAAATATCAAAAGTTCATTGAATTGAAGACTTCCTGCAACTTTCCGTCAATGTCTCATTAACTTGATTGAGTTTTATAAATAAGTAATAAAGAGGATTGATGAAGGTTGAACGCTGGGCATGATCTATATGGATTTCAGTAAGGCGTTCAACATGGTTCCTGATGGTTGACTGGTTAGCAATATTAGATCTAACAGAATACAGGGAGAACTAGCCATTTGGATACAGAACTGGACTCAAAGGTAGAAGACCAAAGGGTGGTGGTCGAGGGTTGCTTTTCAGATTCGAGGATTGTGACCAAAGGTGTGCCACGAGAATCTGTGCTGGGTCCACTGCTTTTCACCATTTATATAAATAATTTGGATGTAAACATAGTTGTATAGTTAGTAAGTTTGCTGATGATACCAAAATTGGAGGTATAGTGGACAGTGAAGATGCTTACCTCAGAGTACAACAGGATTTGATCAGATGGACCAATAGGCTGAAGAGTGGCAGATGGAGGTTAATTTAGATAAATGTGAGTGTTAGAGGCTGATGGGTGACCTTATAAGAGGTTTATAAAATCATGAGGGGTGTGAATAGAGTGAATAACCAGGGTCTTTTCCCCGGAGTGGGCGAATCCAAAACTAGAGAGCATAGGTTAAGGTGAGAGGAGAAGTACTTAAAAGGGACCGAAGATTCAACTTTTTCACACAGAGGGTGGTCTGTGTATGGAATGTGCTGCCAGATGAAGTGATGAAGGCTGGTACAATTACAACATTTAAAAGGCATCTGGATGGGTATATAAATAGGAAGGGTTTGCAGGGATATGGGCCAAATGCAGGCAAATGGGGCTAGATTTATTTAGGATATCTGGTCAGCATGGACAAGTTGGACTCCCATGACTTGATTATGTCTCTAACTTGATTAATACACAAGTCTGCTCTAGAATATTGAAGAAGACTGAAGAAACTAGTTATTTTTCACCTTTCTATAACTGATTTAATTTTAACAGATAAAAAGGACGTGCAGCTCATGATGAACATGTTCATCCTTGCCTGTATTTAACTATTTCAAAAAACTGAGAACGTGTTTAAGAAATGTGCTGTAGATAACAATCTGGGTGATAACTAGAAAGTATGCTATTCTGATTAAAAATGATAGGTAATAAAATTAGTTTTCATCTAGTATCAATGGTTTTATCTGTGTGAACTTTTAATCTATAAATTCTCATTAGTCTCCCTTTAATCATGGCCTCTTATGACATTAAAATTATAACTTAATAACCATTCTTGTACCTGTTGACTCTACTAGAAGTTGCAGATGATGCTAAGCTTCTATTTAAAACTGTCAATGATTTATCCTATTAATAACAATGGACAGGCTTGATTAAAGCTCGGACATGCAAAATAATGACATTCCATCCAACATTCACATTATTTTTCTTGACACTGTCTGGACCTATAAGGCCTGTGAACATCAGCAGCATGCACAGATCAGATATGCAATATATATTTGATCATTTTGATCTGCACAAAGCCTCCTGCTTCTTTTGTAGGCAGAAGTAAGAGGTTCAAGGACCTACTAATTCTGTGTACAGCAGAGAAAGGTTGAAGGAGAGTCATGGAGCCAAGCACTATTAGGTCATTGGAAATCATTCAGTTTTCCTGACTTTTTGACATTGCTTTTTAATGCAAATGCCATGAAAAAGTATTTTTATTTTCACACCATTTACCAAATTTTATTCTGCATTTACAGAGCAAACAAACCTGACTAGCTATTTGGATATAGCAGTTACAAATGATCATTTCAACACACTGAAAATTATTCAGCTCAGTCGCTGTCAATAAACTGAAAAATAGCAATATGCGCAATCAAATTAGAAATTGCTGACTCATCTATTAGTCATTTTCACAATTCCATGGTAGTATAGCTTTGAGTCCAGTGAGTTTTTTCAGAAATTGTCAATGATGAATCATGAATTTTCTGATACTAAGTTAAGATTAAAACAGTCAGACGTGCTTAAATTTAGTTTCTTAGAAAAGGGTTGTATTTTATTTTTAAAGTTACAGGTTTATCTATTATCATTTGGCTTTTGTATTTTTAATAAAATGTCTCTAACCGTACACTGAGCGGTGGCTTGCCAGTGCTGTTGTTTGTTCCTCAATTTATGTTGAGTTTGGCTGCAGCATGATTTTTTTTATTTAGATAGAATTTAAATGCATCGTTAAATATGTTTAGAAACTGCTTATAAATCACGTAATCCACTCTTGCTTGATCAGTTTTGAAAATAATTTGTGGAATGAGACATGAGGGAAGAAGCAAAGATGCTTCATCAGAGTTTTTAAATATTAATTCCTATTTTATGTATGAATTCCTCTACATACCTGCTCGTGTGTTCATTTCATCTCTACTTTTGTTTTGATAAGGTAACCAATCCAGCTTTAGGCTTTTGTTCTGTGATATAATTACTCTACATTTAAATAGTAATGGTTGCTTGGTTTGTAGTTTCATATTGGAAAAAAAGTAGACCAATCAACTTTGTTGTAGCTCTGATTAAATTCATAAGAATCCTGCAATTTGTATTCATTTCCTTAAAATTAACTTGAGCTATTTTGTGGTATGAAGTCTCATGATCAACGCTGGAAATTGTTTTGTGAAATTTGTTCACCAAATGATCGATACATATTAAGGAAAAATGAAAAAGAACAAAGACTCGTACAATTTTGGCTAGTAATCAGTCTTGAGTATTGAATAGGCCTTTACAAGAGACATTGATTGAAAGTCGATGTAGATAAACAGAATGCTGAAGTTAATTTCAATTAATTAGAAACATGTTGTTGAGCAACAGAACTCGTGATTTTAGAATGAGTTACTCCAGCCTTTTATTATGTAACATCTATGTCCATTTTAGCTGTCTTAATCAATATTGCTTGCAGACAAATTAATTGATTACCTGCAAAGAAAGTGATGCGGCAAGGTTATATTATTTCAAATAAGGGCAGCAAATGAATGGGAACCCACCACCTGCAAGATCTCTTTCAAGCTACACAACATCCTGATGAGAACCATATTTCTGGTTCTTCAATGTAATTGGGTCAAAAATCTTGGAGCTCTCCTCCTAATAGCACTGTGACTGTCCATGAAAATGGTGCATGTACAGTGATATCCCATTGTACCAGAAACCATCACAAAATGTATAAAATCTCAATGAAGCCACCAAAATAACCAGTTTGCCTGATTGACTGCTGCTCAGGACAAAAGCAATTCAGACCAAATTTAACAGCATTAAAAAATGAAGATATTGTAACACATTCATCTTTAACAAGAGAAGTAAACAGAAACGATTTTTAATTTTTGCAACCTGTTCTAACTCCTTCAAAATTCTAAATCCATGCACAATTAATCATGATTACGGTAAACAAAATACAAACAGTTTAACACCTTAATCTATAATTGGAAAACAAATATACACAGGGTAAGCAAATTTCCAAAGGTCAAAAGCCCAGAACACAAGATGAAAAGTTATATTCCACATGGCTGATGCCATGATAAAAATCTGTTCTCTGTAAGGTGATTGCAGTGCTTTGATTCAGTGTTTGCTCTGCTGAACTTAGATTTTTTTTTGTATGAATATTTTTAAAGCTTTTTAGGAATATCTGTCCTTACCCTATCTAAGGGAGAGAGAAAGGGGGAGATGAATGATTTCTGTCTGCAGGTTCTGGATGTCTCATCTACTCTGCTGATCTTGGCACTTACAACTTTTTAACACACTACATTTGAGCCAGTCAGAGGGCTCGTGTCAGGTCGAATTTCCTTCACCTAGAAGATTCTCTGTGGCATTCCGTTTCATATTCGCCCTCTTACTGCTTCCAACAACCAACATTGTATTATTGCAAAGTTCAACAATATGCAACACTTGATTTAAAAGTTGCAAACTTCCTTGGTATTCCACTTATAACAGTCAACTTCCATTTCAACTGACAGTGCCAAAAATGATAAAACATGGTCTCATAAAGGTTCAAGGAGGCAGCTCAGCATCACTTGACATCAATCATTGGGGAAAATGCTGCAATCTACCATTTTGGAAATCTCAACAAAGACAATCATAGGATCAGACAAAGTTTACATAGTTTTACGAAAGAAAAATTTTATTTGACACATGTGTTAGGGTTTTTGAGGAAATAATTAATAAGATAGATTAAAGGTTGCCAGCAAATGTATTATGCTTAAAAGGTAGTCACTAAAATACCACACAAAAGATTAGAACTCTTGAATTTGAGGGTAATATATTAGCATGCATAGAGCAATGATTAATGAATATTAAGCAAACAATAGGGATAAATGGGGCACTTTCTAGTTAACTGACTGAGATTATTGGAACAGTGACTGAATCAGTATTGGAGATTTAGTTACTTATCTCTGAATGATGGTTTTCTTGTCCAGGTTTGTTGATGATAGAAAGCTAGCTGGAGATGCAAGCTGCAAGGAGGACACAAAAAGCCTGCAAAGAAATGTAGACAGATTAGTTAGTGAATAACAAATTTGCAGATGAAGTATAAATTGAGGAATTGAGGTTATTTACTTTGATATGATATTGATGCTTTGCTGATGTTCAAGAGACCTAGATGTGTTTGCCTGTGAAGACAAAGTTAACACATTGTTGCAGCAAGCCATTAGTAAGACAAATGCCATGTTAGCCTTAGTTGCTAATGCATTGCAGTAGGAGAATAAGAAAATCTTTGTGCTATTATACAGGGCTAAGTTGAGAATTTACCCTTGAGAACTGAGTGCATCTTTGGTCTCCATATCTAAGAAAGGTCATACTTATATCTGAGGTGATTCAGCAAAGCTTCATTAAATTAGTTCATGAGGTAAATGGATTGTTCTATGATGAAAGGCTGTGGAAAATGGGCCTAAACTTGAGAGAGCTGAAGAATAAGAAGTGATATTGCTGAAACATGTAAGGACCTGAAGGGGAGTGGCCATGTGGATACTTCCAGGCTATGTCCTTTTGTTGGGGAATCTGGGGACATAGCCATAGGGTGAAGGGCCAATTTATTTTAATGTGAAGAAAAAGACTTGTGACTCTGGATTTCTATATTGCAAAGGATGGTGTATGCTCCATTATTGAATATGTTTAAGGCTGAGATGGACTAAAAATCTATTTCTCATGGAATCAAAGGGAAGTGGGAACAGATGGGAATTAGAGTTAAAGCCAAAAATCAGTTCTGATCATATTGCATGGCAGAGCAGGCTTGATGACTGGTACAGTCTACTTCAGCTCCTATTTCTTCTGTTGTATCATCATAAAAGGTGGCTGGCCTATTGGTCCATTGCTCTTTGAAAAGGTTATGCTATTTCCCCATAACCTGTAACTTTTTACCCTTCAGCTAGTTATCCAATTATCTCTACATATTGTTTTTGAACCTGGTACCCACATATTTTCAACCAATGCAATCCATTCACATCGTTGCATAAAAATACTTCCTGATATCACTTCATATTTTGATGCCAGTTATCGTAAGTATGCATCCTTTGATTACCAAACCAAGAGAAATTGTGATATAGGTGAAGCCATTCAGCCCATTGAGTTTGTGCACTGTGGACAGCAATGTGTTATAACAGTTTGTCAAGTCAAACTTTGTCAAATGCCTATTGAAGCTCCAGATGCAGAAAACTAACTTTCCTTAGCAACGCTGGTCAGTGCTTCGGCAAAGAACTCTATAATGTCAAGGCCACCAAGGTCAGGTACAATTTATTTCCTGCAAGATATCTACTTTGCATGTTTTCTGTATTTTTTAACTTTGAAGGTTATACTATTTATAAATATTGGTAAGACAAAACATTGTGGCAGAGGACCAAGATTGTTTAGTAACCTGCCAAAAGAGTTCTGCCAAATTCATGATTCCTTGATTTTTTTTCATCAGAGAACAGCAAAAACATTATTCTACATCAGTAATATGAATGAAAGGTCAGTGAATTTTGATATGTCCAGCAACCAAACTGTGAAGAGGAAAGGCGTTCAAAAATTGTCATAGTGACAACCAGAGGATATGAGAGGACAAAATTCATGCCTTGTCTGGCCAATGGAATGAAATTAAAGCCTATCGATACATTTGTAAGTAACAGCATACTGAAAATAAAGTTCCCTGCAGGGAATTTTTGTGTTTATGAAAGGTTCAGATAAATGAGGATGGAATTAAATTATTGTCATTCGTATGTGGAATAGTGGCTCAGTGGCCTGCATAAATATAGCCTATTAGAGTGGGACGTGTTCAGATCTCACATAGGATGAATAGGCGCCTGCAAAAAAAAATACACACATTGCAGTTATGTAAACTGTGCAATGTCTGCAGTTCACCATGGATGTGTACCTCAACAAATTATTCAAGGATCATGATTATGTCAAATGGAAAAGTTGAATAGGTGACGGAGAAAAAAACTTCCCCAGAATGTGGAAAAATGCTTGTTATCCCATTTGATGTTTTGTCTGGTCCCACAATCAAAGTATGGGATGCTGTTAGTGTGCAAAACTGTCATCAGTTCACTTCAAAGATATGGAACATCCAACATGATGTTTAGAGAAAAAAATGATTTCTGGAGACCGCATTCTGAAGCTGAACATTCCAGAAATGGAATCACCACATGATGCCAAAATGACTCCAAATGAATTTTGAGTAAGTCTCTTTGCAGCAAATGCTGAAAACAATGAATTTGACTAGTTTCAAAGCACTTACATTTTGGTTAATGTCATGGTCAGATGCCAGTTTTTAAAAAATATCTTCCTTTCTCTCCTGCTATGCACTCTGTCTTAGCAAGACACTCAACGAGACTATGTTAAGTTTTTTTTACAAGGTAGGGTTTATTCACACGTTCGGAGTCATTTAGCGCAGAAACAGACCCTTCAGTCCAACTTATCCATGCTGACTAAACATTCCAATCTAATCTAGTCCCATTTTCCAGCATTTGGCCCATTTCCCTGTAAGTTGGAGTTGTACCCATCTCCACCACTTTCTATGACAGCTAATTCCATGCACATATGGTTCTCTGCATTAAAAGGTCAGCCCTCCAGTCTTTTTTTAAATCTTTCCCCTCTCAGCTTAAACCCATGTCCTGTAGTTTTGGGTTCTACCACCCAAGGAAAAAGACTTTAACTATTCATCTTATTTCTTCCCTTCATGGTTTTATATACCCCTATAAGATCAGCCCTTCGTCTCTGATGCCCTGGGGGAAAAATAACTTCAGCTTATTCAGCCTTTCCCTACATCTCAAACCTCCAATCCCGGCAACATCCTTGTGAATCTTTTCTGCACCCTCTCAAGTTTAACAGAATTCTTCCTGTAGAAGGACAACCAGAATTGTATGCAGCATTCCAAAAGTAGCCTCACCAATGTCCTGTACAACAGCATCATGGCAACCTTCATTGGAAAGCGTGACAAATGCCATTGTCACCATACTGTCTACCTGCAACTCCACTTACGAGGAATTATGCACCTGCACCCCTAGGTCTGTTTGTTTGGCAGCAGTCCCCAGGGCCTTACCATTAATTGTGCAAGCCCTGCCCTGGTTTGTCTAACCAAAATGCAACACCTCGCATTTGTCTAAATTAAATTCCATCTGTCATTCTTCAGTCCATCGGCCCATTTGTTCAAGGTCCTCAGTTGTACTCTGAGGTAACCTTTTTGGCCATTACACCATCTATTATTGTAATCCTCTGCAAATGTACTAATCATACCTCCTACATTCCCATCCAAGTCATTTATATGAATGACGAAAAGCAATGGATCCAGTAGCACACCACTGGTCACTGACCTCAAGTCCCTCCACACCAACCTCTGTCTCCTACCTTCAAGCCAATTTTGCATACAATTGGCTAGTTCCCCAAATACCATATGATCTAACCTTACTACCTAGTTTATGTGCAGCACCTTGCCAAACACTTTTGCTAAAATCAATACAGATAACGTCTACTGCTCTGCCTTCATCAGTCTTCTCTGTCACCTCTTCAAAAACCTCAAACAAGTTAGTGAGACATCATTTTGCATGCACAAAGCCATGCTGACTATCTCTAATCAAGCTTTTCAATCCATGTAAATTCTGTCTCTCAGAAACCCTTCCAACAACTGAGCCACCACTGGCATGAGGCTCACCAGTCTATAGTTCCCTAGCTTTTTTTAACAGCCTTTCTTAAATAATGGTGCCGCATTAGTCAAACACTATTCTTCCAGCACCTCACCTGTGGCAATTGATGATACAAATGCCTCAGTAAGGGGCCTAGCAATCTTTTTCTATCTTTCCACATAGTTCTGGGAAACGCCTGATTGTGTCCCAGGGACTTTGCTACATTTATGTCTTTTAAGACCTCCAGAGCGAATTCTTCTGTAAAATGGACACTTTTCAACATAGCACTATGTATTTCTCAAAGTTGTCTAGCTTCCATTTCTTTTCTGCAGTAAATACTGATGCGGAGTAGTCATTTAGTTTTTCTGGGGAGGATAAATGTCGCAACACAGATATATGGAGAGATAAGATTGAAAAAGGTAAAGAGATTATTCTAATAATATCAAATTAGGTGCAAAAAAAGATAAAGGATGCCAAGTTACCAATGTCTGAGGTTTTAAAGATGGAGTTCAAAGTTTGTGTCAGTTAGCTGGAATTCCTTTGTGGGGTGGTTAGTTGGCCAGGTAACAGCTGAGGGGTTATAAGCAGTTTCTTCTCTTTAAAAATCTCATCAAATGTCTTCTGAGAATGTTGTGCCAAATTGCAACTTTGACTTTGCTATTTTGATGAAAGAAAATATAGATTGTTAGCTGCTTTTTGCAGGCCAGAAGCTTTTCCTTTGTACTCCAGACATAGAGGCGTTGATTCAATAGATATGTGAAGCAACAGTGACCCTGAACTGTCTCCTGTTTCAAAACCATACATTGAAAAAGGCATTTGTGTTCAATACTCATGATTTGGAGATTCCAGTGTTGGATTGGGTGTACAAAGTTAAAAAATCAAACGACACCACATTATAGTCCAACAGGTTTAATTGGAAGTACGCTAGCTTTCAGAGCGCTGCTCCTTCATCAGGTGATAGTCACAATCACCTGATGAAGGAGCAACACTCCGAAAGCTAATGTGCTTCCAATTAAACCTGTTGGACTATAACCTGGGATTCAATACTGTGGGAGTCATGTGGCTTTGGGGTGGAAAAAGATCTAGAGACAAGGGCTCTCATTGCAGATTGTGTGGTGTCTGTGGTCCATTCCAGGGCCTGAGTGATAAGTCATGATATCTTGTAAGAAATTGCAGTTATGTCAGTGTTTCTTTCAGAGTTAGTAATTTCTGTAGCCAATTATAACACAATAGTTACAATTTCAGACCCATTAAGAGATACCTGGGTGTTGATTGTCTGGCTGACAGTGAATTCAGAAATGGTTCTGAAATAGTATTGCTAACTCCAGTTACACAATTATAGTTGACAGCTTTTTGTGCTGTTTATTTGTTTTTAAAATTGTGTGTGTGTGTGTGTGTGTGTATTTATAGAACAATTCATTGTTACTCTGTACATATTATTAAGATATTCTTGTGTAGTTTATTCAATAAACCATGCCACATTAATTTAGCATGAATTGCCCATGTTTTTATTTTACTATTTCAAAATTGTGGCCATCCACAATTTATACTTGTTATCTAAGTCAACAGCTGTTTTTGGAGTAATTTTGCGAAGCTTCAAACATTTACGGTAGCTATAATGTATGTTGTAAGCTATGTAATTGCTGCTTTTCCCATCTCATAGAATATCATCAATGCCATTCTTGAATTACCAACAATTTGAAACTCCGAAGTCAGCAAGGTTTAAAAAGCATGGAGAGAGTTCTGCAGACCAGAAAAGATCAGGGAAGGTGGGGAAAAGCTTGCAAGGGCACATGGAAGTCATGAGAAGCTGTCAAGTGTGGGGTCAGATGGGAGAGGAGCTTTGGGTTCTGACAGTTGGGAGACATTTACATGGTGGATTGGGTGGAGGGGAAGGACCTGTTAATTCCTACACATAAGCAGTCCTCAAAAGGAACTTAACTGGGTCAATCATGAATCTCTTAGATTCATTAGATCCTAGGTTTTGTTCAGGTCCAGGAATGTTGGTCAACTAGCATTAGTATTTTCAACGTGGCAGATATCTAAATGTCAGAAAGTACATTTTGAAGTGAAAAGAATTAAAGTGACAGAGTTAGAGTCTTAGTGTTACATATAGTTCCCAGTCAACGAAAGGTCTGGAATGATGGATATAATGTTATATAGAAGAGATTTCGGACACAAGAAAAGAGAAATCTTTGCACAGGGTTGAGAGGCTGTGGCTTACACACTAGCCATATTGGTGATTAAATTTAGCCATAAGTTAGATGGATAGGTTAAAGAACAGGGGATAAAGACCACAGAAGCAGGAAGAGCCCATGAGGTTGGAACAACTTGTATGACGAATAAATCAGCACGTAAATTGCATAAATATAACCCTGATAATCTTTCAAAGCCAGTCTGTTACTTCTGAAATAACGGCCCCAAAAGCACTAAATTCACATTGCAAATGTGGCATCCAGTATGATATTTTTGGCACAGCAACAAATTGTAAGGACATTATCTGCAAATGTGGGGAAAAAAAATCCCAAGGTCTTTAAAAACAATGTTGACCACTGATTTGAAATGGAGCTGCTTCTCTTGAATTTTCTACATTGTTCTTTTGGGCTACAAATAGATGACAAATAAGACTTTTCATTACACACAGGTATGTTATCCATAAAATCTTTCCCTAAGTCAAAGGGAGCTGGACAGGATACACATTGATCTTCGCAAAGCCATCAGGACTGCCAAGAGATATTACCAGACTAAACTGGAGTCCCAGACTAATCATAAGAAAATGCTTTGACTGTGGCAAGGCTTACATGATATAATGGACTACAAAGCAAATTTGAATAGAATTGTGAGCAACAATGCATCCCTTCCTGATGATGCTCATTTTGAACAGAATTTCAGTAAAATGATGTCACCTACCCCAATAGCCTCGGGTGCACCTGTATCAACAGTCATCACCGCAGCTGTCAGATCGGCCTTCTTGAGGGTGAATTCACTGAAGGCGACTGGCCCAGAGTCTCAGATCCTATGCAGACCAGCTGGCAGGAGCATTTGCAGACATCTTTAACCTCTCACTACTCCAATGAGAGGCTTCCACTTCAAGAAGACCACTGTCGTTCCAGTGCTAAAGAAAATTCAGACAATGTGTCTTAATGACTACTACCCAATTGCTCAAACATCCATCATTTTAAAGTGCTTCAAGGGATTAATAATGGCACACACCCAACTCTAATTTCCAACATTGCCTTGATCCACTACAATTTGCCTACCGTCACTACAGTTTGTAGATGCCATCCCCCTAGCCCTACATTCATCCTTGGAAAATTTGAATAACAAGAATACCTATGTCAGACTCCTATTTATTGACTTTAGCTCTGGCCTCAACACCATAATTCCAATAGAATTAATCACCAAACTGCAAGACATAGGAGTCTTCTCACCCCTCTGCAACTGGATCCTCAAATTCCTAACTCGCAGACCGCAGTCACTAAGGATAGATGACAATACGTCCTCCGTGATAATCTTCAATACCAGTACCCTGCAAGGTTACATACTCAGCCAGTTAGTATCCTCGTTACATACTCACCACTGTGTGACCAAGTTCACTCTAACTCTATTTACAAATTTACTGAATTCACCACCATAGTGGATTGGATCTCAAACAACAGAGACAGAAGTAAATAGAGTTCTTAGTGGCATGATTTAAAGACGACAATCTGACCCTCAATGTCAGCAAAATGAAGGAGTTGGTCATTGATTTCAGGAAACTGAGTGGAGGACATACCCCTGTCTGTATCAGCCCTGAGGTGGAGGTAGTCAAGAGCTTCAAGTTCCCAGGAGTAAATATCATCAATGGTATTCTGGTCTGGTCCATCCACGTCAAAACCATCAAGAAAGCACGCCAATGCCTCCAATTTCTTAGAAGGCTAAGGAAATTTGGCATCATACTGAGTATCCTATCCAGATGTATCATAGCTTGGTATGGCAACTACACTACTCAAGACTACAAGAAATTAGAGTTGTGAACACAAACCAGTCTATCATGAAACCACCCTTCCTTCCATTGACTCTGTCAATAGTTCTCACTGCCTCACAAAAGCAGCAATGTAGTCAAAGATCCCTCTCTTCCACTTTCTTCCATTGGTCAGAAGATACAAAAGTTTGAAAGCACACACCAATAGATTTAAGAATAGCTGCTTCCCTGCTGTTATCAGACGTATGAACAAACGTCTCATACACAAGCGTTGATCTTTCTCTGACCTTCTCTTTTAGCTGTAACACTATATTCTGTGTTTAGAAGCAAACGGACTTACTAATGATGGCATATTTTGTATGGGGGAGTTTTTGAGAATGCGATGAACAAAGAAAATTACAGCACAGGAACAGATCCTTTGACCCTCCAAGTCTGCACCAATCCAGATTCTCTATCTAAACCTGTCACCTATTTTCCAAGGATCTGTATCTCTCTGCTCCCTGCCCATTCATGTATCTGTCTAGATACATCTTAAATGACGCTATCATGTCCGCCTCTACCACCTCTGCTGGCAACGTGTTCCAGGCACCCACCGTCCTCTGCATAAAGAACTTTCCACTCCTATCTTCCTTTAAACTTTTCCCCTCTCACTTTGAACTTGTGACCGCTCGTAATTGAGTCCCCGACTCTGGGGGGGCTTCTTGCTAGCCACCCTGTCTATACCCCTCATGATTTTGTAGACTTCAGTGAAGTCCCCCCTCAATCCCTATCTTTCTAGTGAAAATAATGCTTATCTACTCAACCTCTCCTCATAGCTAGCATTCTCCATATCAGGCAACATCCTGGTGAACCTCCTCTGTACTCTCTCCAAAGCATCCACACCCTTTTGATAATGTGACAACCAGAACTGTGTGCAGTATTCTAAATGTGGCCAAACCCGAGTCCTATACAGCTGTAACATCACCTGCCAATTCTTGTAATCAATGCCCCATCTGAAGAAGGAAAGCAAGCCACATGCCTTCTTGACCACTCTATCAACTTGCGTTGCCACCTTCAGGGTACAATGGACCTGAACACCCAGACCTCTCTGTACCTCAATTTTCTGCAGGACTTTTCCATTTACCAGTTGGTTCATTTTTGAATTGGATCTTCCAAAATGCTTCATCTTGCATTTGCCCAATTGGACTCTATCTGCCATTTCTCTGCCCAGTTCTCCAATTTGTCTATATTCTGCTGTATTCTCTGACCGTCTCCTTCACTATTTGCTACTCCATCAATCTTAGTGTCATCTATAAACTTGCTAATCAGACCACCTACATCTTCCTCCAGATTATTTATGTATATCACAAACAACAGTAATCCCAACACGAAGCCCTGTGGAACACCACTGGTCACAGTTCTCCATTTTGAGAAACTATCTTCCACTATTATTCTCTTGCTGCCCAGCCAGTTTTCTATCTATCTAGCTAGTACACCCTGGACTCCGTGCGATTTCACTTTCTCCATCAGCCTACCATGTGGACCCTTATCAAAAGCCTGACTGAAGTTCATGTATATGACATCTACAGCCCTTCCCTCATCAATCAAGTTTTCACTTCCTCAAAGAATTCTATTAAGTTGGTAAGATATGACCTTCCCTGCACAAAAACAATGTTGCCTTTCACTGATGAGTCCATTTTCTTCCAAATGAAGATAATCGATGAGGGAAAAACGGTTGATGATCTCTACGTGGACTTCAGTAAAGCTTTTGACAAGGTCTCTCATGGCAGACTGGTACAAAAGGTGAAGTTACATAATATCAAAGGTGAGCTGGCAAGATGAATGCAGAACTGGCTTAGGCATAGGAGACAAAGGATAGTGGTGGAAGGATGGTTTTCAAATGGAGTGTTGTTACTGGCGATGTTCCGCAGGGATCAGTGCTGGACCTCTGCTGTTCGTGTTCTATGTAAATGATTTATGGAAAACATGGCTGGTCTAATTAGTAACTTTGCAGACAATGCAAAGTTTGGTGGAGTTGCGGATAGTGAGGAGGATTATTAGAAGATTCAACAGGACATAGATCAGTTGGAGGAATGGGCAGAAAAATGGCAGATGGAAGTTAATCTGGATAAATGTGAGGTGATGCATTTTGGAAGGTCAAGTACAGGTGGTAGTTATGCAGTGAATGACAGAACCCTTAGTAGTATTGGTATGCAGAGGGATCTGGGTGTACAGACCCACAAAATAGTGAAAGTGGCAGCACAGGTAAATAAGGTAGTTAAAAAGGCCTGTGGCATGTTCGCCTTCATTGGAAGGGGCATTACGTCTAAGGATAGGCAAGTTATGCTGTAGCTTTACAGAACTTTAGTTAGGCCACACTTGAAATATTACGAGCAGTTCTGGTCACCACACTATCAGATATGGATGCTTTGGAAATGGTATGGAAAAGGTTGTTCAGGATGTTGCCTCGTATGAGGGGTTTTAACGCTGAAGAAAGATTGGATAGACTGGGATTTTCTCAGTGTTTATGCAGGAGGTCGAGAGGCAACCTGACAGAACTTTATAAGATTATGAATGGTATGGCTAGAGTGGAAAGTATAAGGCTTTTTCTTAGGGTGGAGGGGTCAATTACTAGGGAACACAGGTTCAAGGTGCGAGGCGTTAGGGGAAATTTTAAGAGATATACCAGGATTTTCATGCAAAGGGTGGTGAGTGCCTGGAATGCGCTGCCAGTGGAGATGGTGGAAGCAGACAAGATAACAGCATCCATGAATAGGAAGGGAATAAAGCAATAAATCAACTAGGCAAAAGTGAGGACTGCGGATGCTGGAAATATAGACTCTAAGTGAAGACAGTTTTAGTATGGAAGGGAAAAATGTATCAGCACAGACTTGGAGGGCCGAAGGGCCTGTTCCTGTGCTGTATTGTACTTTGTTCTGTTCTGTTATCCTGATGTACTTAAAATATGATTTGTCTGGTTAGCACGCAAAACGATGCTTTTTGCTAATCTTGATACATGTGACAATAAATTAAATTTAATCAAATCAGTTAAAAATTAATCGATTGGATATGTAAAGTAACTATGAAGCATAAAAAGTAATATCGGAACCAATTTTGTTGTCTCTATTATGTTGAGTATCATCCCACCTCCACATTCCCGTCTAAATTTGGAGGGAAATATCTCACTGTGATTGTAACCTTACATTTTTGTTTTGTTACTTTATGCTGCAAATGAAGCTGTTAAAATCTGAAATTGAGCCTCCCTTTGCTTTTTCAGTTCAGAACTTGTCATAATGTGAATGTTGCTTTCATGGAGGCCTAATAGTAAATTTCACTTACTTTGTTTAACCATTAATTTGGAGTCCACTTTGTATTCTCTTAACAATATTAGATATTGACATTTTGCAGACTGGAATGTTGCATGCAGTACAAGTTCTCAACTTACTGTGTGGGCATCAAGAGTCTGTGGAGGGTTAATAACAATGTTTGTAATTATAGGCCAAACATTTTAATTATTAGGCATACTGTGTGACATCATCCTGTACCTCCGAGTTGTCATGACAGAATTGAAAAAGCCAGATGGTGTGTGATTATAGTTAGTTCCTCCAAAATGTGTTTTAGAAGCAATTAAAAGATTTGGACCACCTCCTCACGATCTGCTCATCTGTGAAGAGTTTTTTTTGTTCAGCTTCATCTGATGTAAAATGATAGCTCCTGACAAGAAATAAATGAAAGGTCAGGAGGGCTGTTAAGTGTCAACTTAGATTTTCAGGAAATTACAGATTTTTGAGACATTTCTACTTAGATAAATGGGTTAGTTGAAAGGAAGTAGTAAGCTGTAATCCTTCACTGGGGGAATGTATTTGCATTTTAAAAGCTTCAGTGATTAAGAACAGATGGGTTGTTATCTGTCTGAAAAAAGTGTAGTCGGTTGTAAAAAAAAATGGTTTTAAAATAACATGGAAGCTTTCAATCTCGCTTTGTGGAATGTTTTCTTTCTTAGAAGATATTACTGATTTTTTCGGGATGTATAAGAAAACATTGAGACTGAAAACATGATAGACTGGCAATGTTGCAACCACGCTATCTGAAAACATTTGCAAGAGTGCTGCTTTCACCTCCTGCTAAATCATATGGATTTCCGTTTCAGCAGCACTAATAGCAGCCTAGATAGAAACTCTCTTGTTTGAAGTACATTTCTCATCCATCAAGCTTCACAACCACCCCTAAACAGTTTGTGTTTTACAGTCCTCGGCACATATAATGAACAGGTTATTTTAAACTTGCCTACAGAAATAATACACTTGCACAGTGAACTGCACAAACTTTTATTTTTGTTTCTACGTATAAGTCATATAATACATTATATATTAAACCTTTAACCTTTTACTTCTGGGAAGTGAATTCAAATCCAGTCCAGTTTAATGAAGTGAGGGTTTTTCGTTTTGCTCAAGTCATATGTGAAACGGTTTAAGCATTCTAAAACTGGGCCCCAGTAGGCATTGGCCCATTATACAAAAAAACTATCTCTTATTCAGCAAAGCTCATAATGTTACTAGTATAGAGTATAGCATGTTTTATATGTAAATGGAGAAAATGTCATTCTTTTCCAGTAACTAGTTGCAAAGTAGAGGGAGTTAACTCCCCACTACTTACAACTGGTATTGTTATTCAAGTGGTAAAGGTACTAATAAAGTGCTTGAATACAATTTGCGATTTACCCCTAAGGGTCATTTTAATTATTGGTAACAATATAGAACAGATAAAAGTATATTGACCAATGCATGGCAGGTGGCCAATCCAGTATTGCTGTTTTTTTTGGCAATCACCAGGAGTCAAATTACCAATGTTTCTGCTCTCAATGATCAATTTATAGTTTGTAATCTTTAAGCAACTTTCTCCTCTTGCAGCAACACACAAGCTTTTCTACTGGAAAATGTTCCATGCAATGATGCAAGCTGCAAGCCTGTGGGTCGAATGTTCAAGGTTCTTTGGGAGCTGTCCGATTTAAATGGAATTAAAAATGCTGTTGTTGCAACCTTCTTTGACATTTATGAAGATGTAAGTTCAGAATAGTGTTGCTCATTATCTTTTCCACATTATTTATTTGACTATCAATGTCAATCTTTTATAACTGCTAGTATTGGGAACTTTACTGATGTATGGTTGTGGCAACTACCTAGTAGAATAATGATTCCTGCAGATGAGGCATTCCTCCACGTTCAGAATCAATTCCTGGTCTGTACAGACCTCACCTAGGATAGTGGATTAACAATATAAGGCTAGGAAGAGGATAAATTAATTATAATTATTGTCTGGTGACCCTTGTCATACAGTGCAGATTTTTGGATCTGAATGATGACCATTGGTAGTTTTAGCATCAATATACTTTGTCTGCTTTGAAATTGTTTGCATAGTATGATGCAACACTATTCTACGAGATGAAAATGATGGTGACATTGAAGAAAAGGTGTTTGGAGGAGAAAACTGGGGAGATTCAATTTTTTTGCCCATACTGCCTTAAATTATCCACTGTTCATCGTATTTTTAAACTAGCCTGTCACGAACAAATAGCTAAAATTAGAACAGTGGTCGCTGAGCGGCTTTAAAGACATGTAAGAGTGTGGGGTAACTTGTAGTTTTAATGAAGCTGGCAGTTGTAGTCGCTGCATGCCAGTAGCAGCAGAGGCCAGGATTAGGACTGTAATGAGTCCTCAGATTCCAACCCCTAGATTCTAGTACTAGATAAGTAGAGAAATTGTTACAGGAGGATGGTGAGGATGAGGCCTAGGGAAATGGGGAGAGAGGAATGGGGTCTTGATGGAGAGAGGGGCTAGGGTTGAGAGGAGCATCCACAGAGTACTAGAGCATGTGGAGATGTGCCTAACGGAAAGAAGTCATTTGAAGCAGGGTCTCCGTTCCTTCTTGAGGTCCAAATAGCATGACTTGTCAGGCATCCCTTTTTTTCCCTTATCTAAACTCCTGCACTAATATCCTCCTGCCAGCCTCAAAATTGAGGCCAGTTTGAAAATGGGGGTGAAATAGTTACAGAATGCCCATTGTGAGAAGGACGGAGGGCTGGCCTTGTACCTGCCATCTCCCATAAAATTGCAGTTGGGGTGAATGAGCTGTCAACAGGAAATTAATTCAGAAAATTAATTCCACCCCCAACTGGAAACCTGCCAGTGGAGGACTGTAAAACTCTGCCCTTCGTCTCAATTCATGTTTGTACTCTGATTTTCCCAGGGTGGGCCCACCGGCTCTCCTCTGCTTGATCTTTTATGGAAAAGGGGATAACTCACTATGTTATTCAGTCAGTTATCCGGGACTGACTGTAGCACTATTGGGCGAAAGTGAGGACTGCAGATGCTGGAGATCAGGGTCAAGACTGGTGCTGGAAAAGCACAGCCAGTCAGGCAGCATCCGAGGAGCAGGAGAATCGATGTTTCAGGCATAAGCCCTTCATCAGGAGCCATGTAGCACCATTGGCTTGGCTGTAATAATGTTAGTGTAGTGGGCTAACCTGATTGTGCACACTTTCATATTCATAAAATATTAGTTAGCTAATGTGAAAATGAAAGGGAGACACTGAAGAAGAGATTCTTCAAAATGTAATTTATTCAATGAGGATTTATTTTTGAAATTTAAAAACATAAAAATACTGGAGATAGCATGCCAGGAATACACAAGACAGTTGCCCTTTCAGATATAAAGCTTTTTCTTATTTGTTGCATCACCTTAAAAATGTCACACTGCAAATCTTAGGAATCTGTAAATGATGAGTAACAGCAACAACAATTCTTATCTTTGAGTGAGAGCATTCCTCTGAAACTTAATGAATTATTACTACCTAGGAAGAAGGTGGTAAAAAGGATGACAGAATCCTGAAAATAGAGTAAAATGTCATTAGAAGTGGTGAGTATTTGTTGCTCAGCAGAACTAAACAAGAAGGTTTCTGCTGGTAAAGAGTCCTAACGTTAAAACTGAACACACAACACACAAACCACAGCAATAACAGTGAGATCACTGTAATTGAGATCAATCACTACAAAATATATCCTTGTGCATGTAATTTGTTTTCCTCCAGAATCTTTGGTCTCATAGTCTTTCCAACCTATATTGGTGATGCGAGGACATTTCATTTTAACAATGCGTGACCAGATTGCCTTATATACTGGCTAAGAATTAACTCAAATGTGGTGCTGGAAAAGCATAGCAGGTCAAGCAGTATCCAAGGAGCTGAAAATTGACGTTTTGGGCAAAAGCCCTTCATCAGGAATCCTGATTAATTCCTAATGAAGGGCTTTTGCCTGAAACGTCAATTTTCCTGGTCTTCAGATTCTGCCTGATCTATGCTTTTCCAGCACCACACTCTACTCTAATCTCCAGCATCTGCAGTCCTCACTTTCACCTCAGAACTAACTTGATTTTTTTGCATTAACTTGTCCTTAAAATACATTATTAGGCATTGAAGTCCAAGAACTGTCACTATTCAACCCATAATAAGGTATTCATGGAACTAGCCTTTGAACTACCGGACTACTTGCCCAGCCTGTAATTTATATTAGGCTGTTTCAGCTATCTAGTTACTGATATAACCTCGCAATATGTGTATGAAAATCAGCATTGCGTCATTAATGAAACCTTAATTACTCATTTAGTCAGATCCAAAGTAATAACTATCTGATTATTTAATTCTACTTCATAAGTTTCTTGCTATGAAAAGTTTCAACGTCAGGCTTTTCAAACATTTTAAGATGCTGTTTAAAACCTACTTTTTCAGTTAGAAAGCTGTCCTCAAACCTGTTTATGTGGTTTTGTCATTTTTTTTATAACATTGCTGTAAAGTAATTTTAGCCATTTTACAACACTAAAAGCAGTATGCATATAAGCTGTTGTTGAATAACAGATTGCTACACCAACATAAAAATTGTTTTTAGTTAGTCACATTGCAAGGAATGATTTCACTTATTTCTTGAAATATATCTGAATTTAAATATAATTATGCTTTAAATTGTTTAAATTAGTGCAGCTTTGATCAACAAAGTTTTGAATTGTGACAGTATATCCTGGGCCTCAGACTTGAGACAGAAAAAAAGGCCTGTCTAATTTGTCTTTCATACAAATTGCCACATGCCAGTTCACATGTCATATTAATCAACTTGCTTACTAATCACCCAAATTCTGCTTGTTTTTTTACCCTTCCCTATCAATTAGTCTAAAATAGATACAGACGTGAGATGGAGAACACATCAGCGAGCAAGAGCTTTGGAAACCAAAGACCAAAAGTTAGCCGTTTTCATTCAAGCATACTTTGCTTGCCAAGTGCCACCTGACATGTTTCAAAATATACATAGGAGGTCCCAAAATGTTTGCTTAAAGGAATTGCCCAATTTGCATTTGAGTAAAACAACATAGTTTGTTTCCATTGCCACGTTAATTGAGTCTGCTCTAAAGTTTGACCACTTAGTGACTGAAATAATATTTCACAGAGTAGCTTTGAACTTGTACCCCTCAGGCATTTTTCTGGGTAGCTTATCACGGTCTGCATTTTTCTCATCACATTAGATTCCTAAAAACAGCAATCGTATCATTTTTCAACCTCTGTTCTGGTGAGAGCGTCCCCAATTTACAGAATTGCTGATAATTTAATCCCTCCATCACCTCATTCATTCTGCTTGCTGTCTTCTGTGTCATTTTAATAACTGCAATATCTTGTTGCACATTTACAATCAGAACTATGCACAGTATTCTAAATATAGTGACACCAATGATTTATAAAGTAGAAAGATTGCCTCAATTTTTATTTCAAATTCTATAATACTAATTTTAATATTAAAACCTTTGTTCCTATGAAAAGCACCTTATGTTTCTCTACGTTGGGCTCAGACTGAGGAGATGAAATTCAATGTCCAAGTATGCTCTAAGTAGCTTCTTAATTATCATGCTCAGCTTTGGAGTTTAATGGTTCCAATGATAAGGAACCTCATGGATTACTAATTAGACTGGAGAAGCTGGGGCTAATCTTGTAGAAGAGATGATTGAGAGGAAATTTCTTTTCAGAAGTCATGAGAGGTTTTGATTGAGTACAGAGATACAAACAGTTCCCATTAATGGAAGGTTCAATAGTCAGTGGTAACTGATTAGGGTAATTTACAAAAGAAACATTGGTGACATGAGGAATTTTTTTTTCAGCAAATGGTTAGGCTTTGGAAGGCTGTGCCTGTAAGCTTAATGGAAGCAGATTCAAGTGGGGTCTTCAGAACAGACATGGATAATCATTTGAATTGGGAGAAAAAATTTGCATTTCTGCAGAGAAAGGAAAGGGAAGTGGGACTTGTCAAATTTTTCTTCCAGAAAACTGCCATGGACATGACAGGCTGAATGGTCTCCTCCTGGACATAGTGTATGATTTTGTGCACATATCAGCTTCTTTACTGAACAGGATTTTTGAATGGTGTTTTTTAATGTTAAAAAGTGCTGTATCTTCATTTTCATGAAAGTTTATACGATTATACACTATAACATTATTTTTCATGTGTCAAATGTTTGTTATGACAGGGTATCTTGGACTTGCTGGTATTAAACAAAAATAAGGAAAATTCAGAATTCACCATCCATGCTTTGCGAAATAACTTTGATGCTGATGCTTATTTTGTAAAAGTCATTGGTAAGTAGACAGTCACATACTTTTTTATTTATTAAAATCATGCAATACTTCGACAATTAGAAGATTACTTTAATAATCTAGTTAAAAAACAATAGGAAACTGATGTTAGTCTCAGTAACTAAAGCAGTACTAATTTATGGAAAGTTTAAACAAAGGAGTCCAATAACTATACTACGGGAATCCTCATCAACTTCTGTTCAAACTCCTCTACTGCTTGTTACTTGAATTTATTTTCCACTGTTGTCATGTTCTCAGTTGTCTGGTTTTGCTGGAAAATTTTATGAAGTAGGTTATTGTTCTTTCAAAAAAGCAAAAGTTGTTGACGTTCAAGTTTTCCCCTAATCCCAATCAAGACTCATTTTCTATCCAGCTTTTATTTAGTGAATCTGTAAATTAATAATCAGCCCATTCATGTTCTCATCCCCATAAAGACCATTGCACTTAGCCATTCTTCCAGTCTAGTTTTTATCTCCATTCCTTTCAATACGAGAGATAAAGAATCAATTATGCCTAGTTTAACCATTCATGGATCTCATTTTCTGAAGTACGTAAGAGCAGAGTTATGAAAGCTGACTGGTCCAACATTATCCTGAAGTGACAAAGCAATACCTGGCTGCATTTTTGAACTGCAAAACATCATCTTAAACTGGTCTCCCTTGTCTGCAGCACCTTCTTTTAAGACACTTTGCCAACTGAAATGCTTTGTAATCAATCAGTTCAGACATGTTGTGACCTACCTCTCGAGCAGGTGGAACCTGAACCCAGGCCTTCTAGCACAAAGGTAGGGTACAAACACTGCACCTCAAGAGCCCTTCAAAAATGTTTTTTTTTAAATTTTGGCAAATATTTGCTTTTATTAATGTACATTATCTAAACACTTGTCATTTCATTTAAGTATGCCATTGCAACTGATTTGTGGCAGCATTATTCTGAACACCAAACACATTTTAAAAGTTTTAAATCCATCTGTTTCGGGGCATTCTGACACATTTCTAGAACAGATAGCACTTAAACCCGGGCCTTACTGCACCACAACAGGCCCATTCAGAGATTTTTTTTAAAAATATTTGGAAGTGCTCCCACATACGACTGAGCAATCTATCCTACCACAAAATCACCTGTAACAATTTTCATATTTAATTACCACCATTAAATCAAAGATTTTTAAAATTATATTCGTAAGTGCTCTTAAATACAGCTGAATTGTTTTATCTTCCCAACATCAAATCACTTATTATATTTTTTCATCTATTAACTTCCACCAATAAATCATCTATTTTTTTCAATTTGATTAATTTACAGGCAGAACCCATTAAGACCACCAAAGGTGGTGGGCCTAAATCAAATTTGTACTTCTCACTGCATCAGGAAAGCAGCCAGTTTAATCAAAGACCACTCCCATTCCAGTTATACTCTCTTCCGCCTTCTTCCGTTAGGCAAAAAAAATAAAAGTTTGAATACATGTACAAACCGATTCAAGGTTAGCTTCTTCCTAGCTCTTATCAGACCTCTTTAACGTTAATGTTGATCTCTCTCTGCACCTTCTTAGCAGCTGTAACATTGAAAACTGCACTCTGTTCTGTTACCCTATGCGTTTGTACAGGTTGATCTGCCTGTAAAGCATGTAATACAACACTTTGTACTGTACCTGAGTACACGTGACAGTAATAAATCAAATCAAATCAAAATAGAGTTGGATAGAGAGATAAAACACTCTACCTTCTGTGGTGTCCATCTGTCTCTAAAGGGATTGAGAGTATTGATGGATGTCTTGTGCTCACTCTCCAAGTACACCAGACACAAACATTATGGCACTAGAGGGGCAGACAGTTGGTAGCTGTGACCCCTTATGCACATATTAATGGCCAATCTGACCAGACGTGGGAGCAGACCCATGAGGAGGTCCTCTGACTTACCCACAACCCTCTGCACCGGATGGCCAAAGATCAGGAGTGTGGCTGCTGAAGTGCAACCAAAAGAATAGCAAAAGATTTTTAAATAAGTAAAGAGTTAACCGCAGCATATATATACATTGTCCACAGGCTCGACAGCGCCTCAAAACAAACAGTTGGGCTGGGATTGAGTGAACTTCAGCAATGTGCAATTACATGGGATGCTACATGCAACGCGCTCCACCATCAATTCCCAATGAAAAGTAGGACGACTCCACTGGGGACCCCTGCAGTCCAATGGTTTTAAACAAAAAGCATGTGAAGGATAGGTGGCAGATGTAGGAATTGAAGTAGATGCTTTGCAACTGCAGACCGTACAAAAAGCCCCTTCATGTCAGATGGTAGGTCATATCAGACATTCCCACAAGTCAACTTAGGTTGTGGGGTGCTGGTTCCTGAGGGAGGTTCAGGAACCTCTGGCTGATGTGAAATTCTGAGAGATGCTGCTTTTATTTTTATCCTGAAGTACTCTTATACGCAACTGAACACCACTTCAAGGATATGATCTTTCCACTAGATCAGTTTTCTTTTTCATCCGTCACATCTTAAGCTATTTTTATACCACAAAAATAACTAAATGGGTTAATTAGGAGGTAGCTGGAAGTGGCTGAAATAGAGACGTGGGAAAAATGAACAAGCTTCTGTACCGTGGATGAGAATTGATAGAATACATAAATAAAACAAGGGGGATGAGGAAGATGCCAGTAAGAAAATGTGTTTGATCTTAGTCAGTAGGCAATTCAAGTTACTGTGTTTGAAAGACACCATCATAGAGTGTTTGTTTTGGGAGGGGAATGAAATGCTTTGATTTATAATCTCATGGTTGCTTTGGTTCATTCCATGCCACATAGTCTTGCCATAAATGTAACTGTCAGAAGCAAAAGTTGTTAAAATTCAAATGACAAATCTTTGAGCAAAACTGGCAATGGGGAGATGGATAAATTCCTTCGTGGAGTGAATTTTGAATTGCTGTTTTATTCAATTCAGTAAAAAGCATTATAATTTCCTTCTTTCCAGTTCTATAGCAAAATTTACACCCATCACATTCACATTTCTTTTCCTTAGATTCTCACAGACCTGTTATCAATTTTGCAGGTTTTTTTACTTTAGTTGTGATTGCTAGTGCTTATGATGGGATTTTTATTCTTGTGTCTAGAACCTTGTTCATGTTTTGACTTTCAAAAATGCCGTTAACAGATTTGTAGTAGAGTCACACTACTAGACCAAATGCTTCAATCCAGGAATTTAGTAAGTGAAGGAATTCCGTGAATTGAGGGAGGAAGTACATTTCTGGCATTTTCCAAAAACGGGACTGATCTGAAAGAGAAACTTTGAGACTTGAGGGCAGAAGTCCAGAGACATTAAGTAGGTATGTGGCTATGTAGTGGAATAAAGTTTATTCTTGTCTCTAAGCTGAGATAGTAGGTTGAATTGATACTGAAGTGATATAAGTATTTAATTCATATTGTAACTAAATAAATGTCGTAATGCAGCTGCTGGTAATCAATGAATGATATCCTAAGCTTGAAGTCTAAGTAGTTAAATACAAACAAAATCCAGATGGCTAGGCAGATGATGTGTTGCAGCTGTAGCATGTGAGTACTGGTGGATATTTATGTGATCCGTAGAAACCAAATCTTCAGTAATATTCTGCAGTTCTAGGAATGGCAGGTCTAAGTTGAAGAGATGGAATTCAAGCTTCAGATATTGTCATGCATTGGGGTGGTGTTATGGTGGGGGAGTTAACTGGTTATCTTGTTCCAGAAAGCAGTAACATCCCTTAGGCTAGATACTTATGATTTCGTTTATGGTCAAGGACAGGGCAATGGAGATGGGGTGGAGACAGGTGAGTGAAAAAGAAGCAGGTGTGGGGATCCAAAAGGTAGCAATGGAAAAACTCTACTATTATAAATTTTCGACCGGTTTAAGGTTCTTGCAGCCAGTTTGAATGAGAGTAGAAACAGAGGATATGCAGACCAATTCATGACAGTATGGTGCAGGGAATCATTCAAGTTGAGCGAGCAAAAGAACAGCATATTTGTAGCAGGGAACAGTATAGTTCAGGAGATAGATTTATCTTCTGCATTTGAGAACATCAGTCATGAAGGCTGTTTTGTTTGCCTTTGTCAGAAGTAAGAGAAATATATCAGGGTTAGAGAGGACCTTTGAGTGGGAGGAGAAATATGCAGTTTCTATTGTCTACATGGGTATCAATGACATCAAAGTGAATAAGAAAGAGGTTCTGCTGAGAGAATATGGGCAGCTAGAGTTAAGTTGAATTGCAGAATCACAAAGGTATTGCATCACATTTGGATGAGGGTAAATAAGATCAGGGAGTTTGAATGCATGGCTCAAAGGTCCATGTAGAGAAATAAGGCTATACCATTGGAACAGCCTTCACCTGAACAACCCAATAATTAAAGCTTGTGGTGAGGACTTCACACAAAATAGTTTGGAGGGGGAAGAGGGTTTACGTGAGGTAAATTTTGAAAAGTTAAAAGAGAAAAACTAAGACAACAGTGTTGGCTAACAATGCAGGTAAAATGATCAGAAATTAGCCACACACACGGTGTGTTGACAAAATAGGTCAGAGTAGGAAAAATTATAAAAAGGTAGAATTAGATGTTCTTTATGGAAATGAATACTGAGTTCATAACGAGATGGATGGAAAGTACAAATAAAAATAAATGAGTATGACATGGTAGACATTCAGATATATGTTTGCAAAGTTTTTGAGGCTTTCAAGGATATTTGTCATTTTTGAAGGGCCAAGAAGAAAGCAAAGTATGATGATAAAGTGCTTCAAAAAAGAAAGCAATTATATTAACAAGAAATGATCTCAGATCAGACAACGTAGAATTCATAGATGACAATGGTGGGAGTAGTATGTAGATCCCCAAACAGCAGCTATGCAGTGAGACTTGGGATAAATCAGGAGATAATAAGGACATGTGAATAGGATAGTACATTAATCATGAGTGACTTTAATCTTCTTGCTAGTTGGGAAAGTCAAATTGGCAGAGGAAACCGTGAGAAAGAACTCATGTAGGGAATTTGAGGCAGTCTCCCTGAATAGTATGTTATGGGTCCAACCTGAGTTAGGCTACTTTGGATCTAATGTGTAATGAAAAGGTTTAAAAAATGATCTGAGCAAAATATTCCCGAGAAATGTATGGTAAAATTTAACATTCAGTTTGAAAGTAAGAAACTTTGGTCGGAATAACTGTGCTGAATTTAAATAAGGATAATTACAAAGGAATGAGGACAAAGTTAGCTGGAGTAGATTGGGAAAGGGGTTAGCCAGAAAAGGTGATTGAGGAATAATGGCAGACATTTAAGAAAATAGTTCTTCACTCAACAATAATATAACTCAGTGAAAAAGAAGGATTCTAGGAAGTGGATAAAGTAATCATGATTAACCAGTGATTATATGTTTTCTGTTCTCTTTCAGTGGGGCAAAAATTAGGGGTAAGGCAGAGGATCGGGGAAGTTTAAAAGAAAAGCTACAAAAGGTGATCAGAATAATTGCCAAAAAGAGAAAGAAAATAAACTTGGAGGGTAAAAAATTAAGATAGACAGCAAAAGCTCATTTAAGTATGTAAAAAGGAAGAGAGAGACCCAAGTGAACGTCGGCAACTTGGCGAATAAGGCTGGGAAATAATTATTGGGAGCCTGGAGATGAAAGAAGGCAGCAGAGGAGTTGAATAAGTACTTTGCATCTATCTTCACAATACACGAGATTCTAATAACATTCCAGAAATATTAAATAATCAATGGGCAAAAGGAATAGAGAAAATTAATACAACAGCTATCAATAAGGAAAAATAGTCAAGGAAACTAAAGGGGCAAAAAGCCAATATGTCCTCTGAACCTAAAACTATGCATCCTGGGATGTCAAAGGAAGTATTTGCAGTGAGAGTGATGCGCTGTTACTAATTTTTCAAGAACCATCTAAATGAGGCCTTTGGATTGGAACCACTGAAATGTTTCCTCAATGTTATTTTGCTCCACTCTCAACCAATTTGTTGTCTATCTCTGTCCATCTGTGTGTACAGGGTAGGGCTGTTAGAAGGAGTTAGAGGTTTAACTAGCTGGGCTATATGTCCATGGATCATGGATTCAAACCATAGGTAAATAACTATGCAATAACTGTAATAAACAGTAATTATTGTTCAGTACAGAAACTACCTCAGTGTATCCCGCTAGTCTGGATCAAGCTGACAGGCACATTGGGGACTTTGCATACTTGGATAAATAATGTTAACTTTTGTGATAACTCTGAAATAGAGGGTCTTTGTTTCCAACAGAAAGTGCAGACTGCAGATGCTGGAGATCTGAGTCGATGTGTGTAGTGCTGGAAAAGCATAGCTGTTCAGGCAGCATCCGAGGAGCAGGCACATTGATGTCTCAAGCACAAGCTCTTCATCAGGAATGAGGGGTTGCCCCAGGGGATGGCCCAAGAAGGCTGAGAGATAAATGGGAGGGGAGATGGGGCTGAGGCTTGGGGGGAAAGTAGCCTGGAATGTGATAGGTTGCTGAAGGTGGGGGGTGATAGGTCAGAGAGGAAGGTGGAGCGGATAGGTAGGAAGAAAGATGGTCAGGTAGGAGAATTCAAGAAGGTGGTGCCAAGTTGGAAGGTTAGATCTGGAATAAGTTGGGGAGGGGGAATGAAGAAACTGGTGAATTCCAACTGATCCTGTGTGGTTTGAGAATCCCAAGGCAGAAGATGTGACATCAGGTGGCTAGAGTTTGGCAGTGGAGAAGGCCCAGGACTTGACTGTCCTTAGCAGACTGGGAGGGAATGTTAAAATGTTCAGCCACAGGGCAGTGGAGCTGGTTAGTGTATGTGTCCCAGGGATGTTCTCTGCAAGTTGGCGTCCTATCTCCCCAGTATAGAGGACACCACATCGAGAGCAACAGACATAATAGATGAGGTGTGTTTCCAGCATGCTGCCCCAGTGAGGTGTGACAGATCTTTTTTATTGTCTTGTGGGATGTAAGCATTGTTGCCAGCATTTATGACTTGTCCTTTGAGAAAGTGGTGGTAAGCTGACTTTCTGAACTGCTGTCATTCATGTGACCAAGATTCCAAGATTTTGATCCAGCGACAGTGAAGGGACAGCAATATATTTCCATGTCAGAACGCATTCTTGCCATGCTCAGTGCTTCCTCCAAGTGTTGCTCAACAGAGATGAGTAGATTCATCAGCTAAAGGTGGACAGTACATGGTGATCAGCTGGAAGTTACCTTGTCCATATTTAACATGATGTCATGAGAGTTAATGTGGTCCAGAGTCTATGTTGAGAACTCCCAGACCCTCCCAACTGTATGCCACTGTGCTGCCACTTCTGCTAGGTCTGACCTGCCAATAGAACAGGACATATCCAGGGATGGTGGTACCGGTGTCTGGACCATTGTCTGTGAAGTATGAGCATGTCAGGCTGTTGCTTGACTAGCCTGTGAAAGAGCTCTAGATGTTAGTAAGGATGACTTTACATGGTTAACATAGCTGTTTTTATCGTTGTCATTTGTGGTGCCCAAATACTGTGCAATATACTGGTACTGAAGGAAGCCCAAAGAAGATTCACTGGGTTGATCCTGGACATGTAGGGATTTTTTTTTACAAGGAGAGGTTGAGTAGGCTGAATCTGTACTCATTTTCAGAAGAATGAGAGGTAACCTTTTTGCAGCAAACAAGATTCACTGCCAGTTTGACAGAGTAATGCAGGGAAGTTGTTTCCTCTGTGGTATGATCTAGGACCAGAGGGCATAATGTCAGAGTAAGAGGTCACTCAGTTAAGACATAGCTGAGGAGGAATTTTTTCACTCAGAGAGCAGTGAATCTGTAGAATTCTTTATTGTAGAGGTTGATTGACTAAATGCATACAAAGCTGAGATTGAAAATCTATCCATAGGGAATCAAGTATTATAGAGAAAAGGCAGGAAAATGGAATTGAGGATTATCAGATCAGCAGAAATCTCACTGAATGACTTGATGGACTGAATGGCTACTTCTGCACCTACATCTTAGGGAAAGGAGATTGAGCAACTCCGCCAAAAGACTAACAGTAATGGAGTGAGAAATGATCTTGATTCGGAGAATCAAAATGTAGAGTCACTTGGGTGAAGTTGAAAAATGTCAAAAGGAAGTGGCCATTTATGAGAGTTGTATATAAGCCATTTGACAGTAGTTAACTATAGGACAAAGTAAAATACAAGAAATAATAGGGATTTCTATTGGAAGCATTACATAATCATTCAAGATTTTAATCATTGTATAAATTAGATCATATTGGAAAGGCTAGTCTGTAAAATTAGCCCATACATTGTATTTGGTGCTGTTTTTCAGAACAATACATTCTGGAGTCAACTAAGAATCAGTGAATTTTAAACATGTTCATATGTACTGAGGCAGGATCAACAAATTACCTCATAGTGAAGGATGCACTATGTAAAACCTATTATAGTGTGGTAGAATTTCCCATTCAGGTTGAAACTGAGAAATTTGAGTTAGAAACAATTGTTTTAAATTTAAATAAAGGCATTTACAATGGAGTAGAAAAATAAGCTAAAAGGCAAGGCTTTAAAAGAAGCAAAAATTTAAAACGACACCTAATAACTCTAAATTATTTATTCCATAGAGAAAGAAAGACTCTACAAGAAGGGTATCTTTGGCTGTCTGAGAAAGTTCAGAACAGTATCAAATTGAAAGAAAAGATGCACAATGCTTCCAAACATTGGGAAAACTTTACAAACCAGCAAAGGATGTCAAAAATGATGGAGGGAGAATTTGGAGGTTGAGGGAAAATTATCAAAAAAATGTAAAATAAAAAAGACAATAGTAATTTCCACAACCATATACAAAATGAAAGGAGTTGTGACAGTGAGCGTTAATCCCTCAGAGATAATTAACAACAGGAAAAAAGATTAATCTTTTCAGTGGGTAATGTGATGAGCTATATCCAGGCCTCCAACTTTCGATGCCCACCAAAGCCAGTAAGCCTGTTCCCAAATCAATTAAGAGGTCAGTGACTGATATCAATGACAGATTTGCTAAGAACTCAACCTCTCCGCAGAGGGAAAATCCCTAGATTTGAATCTATGATCTTTGAAAGTACAGTTTTGAGGTTTCATGATTTCAAATGAAGAGTCATTAAAGATTGGCTGATCAAGCTGTATTTTATGTTGATGATCTAGATACTTTTAAGTCATTTCAGAATGGTGACAAATGATAATTTCAATTCAGAACAGATGTTGCAAACTAATATCCAAGAGGCTACAAAGAAACATGGGGAGAAATTATTTGGTAGTTTCAAATTGTAGTAAAACCTGACTTCTTGGCATGGTTTAGAGGCAATGTCATTTGCATTGTGCTGAACCACTATTTAAAAAGCTTCATTATTGACATCATGTCTGGTTTACTTAGTGGATACCCACTATAAAGGTCCTATTGATCTGTGTTGATGAATTCAACCAATTACAACATTCAAAGCTACTTCTAAGTGATAGTGATTTTTTTTTGCTTGCTTTAATGCAGCATTGGCTTTCAGTTGCACTATTGCTATTAAAGGAATGAGTATTTATTGATTTTAAGAACAGTGCTCACATCAGAGTTCTTATGTTCACATTGTAATAGCTGTCCTCAAAACCCATTTCGAGATCCTTTTATCTTTTAAATACTGCATTACTCCATTTGTACCTTTTGTTAATTGATACTGTTTTTCATTCTCAATCATCTTTCCCTGAGTACACCATTTTAATTAATATTCAGAAAATTACTGATTGTCTATGATCATCTTCAGTAATCAGTATAGAACATTTTAATCAATAGATGGTCATCAGCTTGACAAAATTAATTCCTGATAAATAGATAGTGTGATTGAATGAAACAGGTTATTCTTCCTGCCAATATATTTCACGTACTTTATTGGTTCTTCTGCTAGTGCTGCCAGTTTCCAATAAGCAGCATTCTAAATAAAATTGTCAGATTTACTGAAGCCAACTGTCAGGAAAACCAGCAAACCTTTGTTCTTCTTAATCGTAATTCCGAACAAAGCTTATTTCTGGTGTTGCCACCAGCTGCATTAAACATGCACTTCAGAAGTTAGCAACACACTAATGATATGAAAGCAGTTTTAATCACAATTAATGAGATAAAGAAGCCACTCATAACTTGGCTCGAACAATTAAAGGTTATTTTACTTTTTTGCAGACTTACAAAGCCCTTTCATATTATGTGAATGCCACTGAGGAGAACCACTGGAACCCATAAAGTAAATCTCTGAAGCCATAACATGAGCTATGAGTGTTCTCAGACCATGCTGGTATAAATCTTTAAGGTTTGAAAAAAGGTGGTCTTTTTTGCACTTTGCCTAAGCAGTCTGGATGAGTACTATGTCCTCAGTAAAACATGATGCACAGCAGTGCAGAAAGTATGCGAGTGATTTTTTTTGTGCTCCACGTGGGTGGTTCTAACAACCTGCTCTCTTCTACTTTGCACTTGCACGGCCAACACTCACTGTAACTTTGCCATGGAACACACCTCGCACCAAGGCTCATGGGCGACAGCTCACTCTATTCCATGCATCATGTCTACTCACCCTCCCAAAGTACTAACCCATACTTCCCTCCACACTCCATACGCAAGCACCTGTGTTACATTGCCAACTCTCGTACTCCTGCACCTCCACTAATGGCTCTTTCATCCACTTACATCAAATTCAGTCCCTTCCTTTGTCTCGTAAAGGATAAGTTGTCATACTGCCAGACTGGAAGGACCAGCAGTAGCAATTCCAGAACACAGGAGTTGGTGGACTTGAGGCTCTTTCAACCATATAAGGAGAAAATGCTCAGGCTGGCTGGAGAACAGCTCGTGGTGGTGATGAGACCTCAATGGGCCACCAAGTCGGTGTCTTCATTGTGTTGTGCTGTGTTGCCTTACCATTAACACTAGTGCAGTGTAATTGTTGCACACATTTTTATTCACCAAATACAACTAATTCCCTCTCTAGCCTTATGTAGGCATTAGTGGCACTCAGCAAACCTTCTTCTCGGAGATACCAGTACTAGAGACCCGTAGCTCTACTTCACCCTCTTGAGGCAGGTGCCACTGAAGCCTCAGAGAGTGCGTTAAAGAAGTTTTCATTTGCAGCCTCCACTAGCTCAGAGATTTCCACCTCAGTAATTCTCTATCTAGGTTGGATTGTGGAGCAATCTGGTGAGCACATCACTGACATGCGTGCACAGGTGGATGAAGAAGATATGGCTCAAGTTTCTGAATCTTAAGAAGTCTGCTGGAGACCAGGCACCTACATAGCCCAGGTAGAAGACATAGTCTCTGCCATACATGAACTTGACAAAATGCAAAGACAGGAATGGAAACAGCAGGCACGTTTGTCAAAGACAGTTGGTAAACTGCATTGAAGAATGAAGGAGTCCTCCAACATTATCCAACGTGTATGCATCTTGCTGTCTTCATGGAGAGCCAGGTCCAGCGCACTTAGTGTCTGTTAGATATGCATACAAACCTTTATTCTATTTCTGTAACCATCAACGCTCGGCATCAATGAAGTGGTAAGATGGGGGCAGCTGACTCTGCCTTTCATGAAACAGGATGGTGCCAACAGATACCCATAGAGAAGCAGAGCCAAATACAACAGCTCCTGAAGTTTTCTGTCAGGACACTCAAGAGGTATTCAAGTCCTTCACCTCTCCTGCCCATGATGCAAAAGCCTGCAGATGTTCCAGCCAAGGAGGATCAGCCTCCATCTGGCAGGATATTTTCAGTAGTCCTGGACCCTTGAGAGTCCAGGACTAGAAGACATTGCCTTAGAATGAAAGGATGCCAAATTTGAGATTGAGATGAGGAGAAAATTCTTCTCTCAGATGATTGAATGTCTTTGAAACTCCTTGCCACAGATAGCTATGGTGCAGAGTCTTTGTGTACATTTAAGGCTGAGACCAATTCTTGATCAGTAGGGAAATTAAGAGTTATGGGAAAAGAGCAGGAAAATGAATGATAGGAATGTTGGATCAGCTGTGATCCCAATGCATGGTGAAGCAGGCTCAAGGAGCCAAATGGCCTAGCCCAGTTACTATTTCTTAGTGGTCTTATGGAGCAAGAAACAGTTTGTGTTTTGAGTCCAGTATGATATCTTTTCACCAAATTTTTCAAAGATTTTCTGTGGTTAATGAAAATTGTTTTTTTAAACCAGTTATGGAATGTAGACCTCTTTGGCTGGGCCAGTATTTATTGCCCTTCCGTACATACCCTTGAGAAGATAGTGGTTAGCCTTCTTGAACCACTGCAGTCCTTGTGTGGTTGATACGGAATTCGAGGTTTTTGACTCAATGACACTGAAAGAACAGCAATTTCGAAGTCATCTTGTAGATGGTACACACTGTTGCTATTGTGTGTCACTTGTAAAGGGAATATTTGTGGATGTGGTGCTAATCAGATAGGCTGCTTTGTGCTGGATGGCATCAAGCCGCTTGAGTTTTTTGGAGCTGCACTCTTCCAGGCTATTGAAGAGTATCCCATCACATTCTTTACTTGTGCCTTGTGGATGGTGGGCAGGCTTTGGGGAAGCAGGGTAAGTTACTCATTGCAGTATTCCTCATCTCTGACTGCTCTTCTAGCCGCTATATTACATGATAGTCTAGTTGAGTTTTTGCTCAGTAGTACACCCCAAGATGTTGATAGCCAGGGATTCATTGGTAATGCCATTGAATGTCAGAACATACTTTCTGTTTACGTAATGTTGCAGTGTTTTAATTAAATTATTAATCCTGATAATCTTAACAAGAAATACAAGGGAGAGAATGTAATTAACAAAGAACTAAGTGAGCATATATGGGAATAATAACACTCACTAAATCATTCAATCTACTTCCTAGATTTGATAATCAATTGTTGTTTTTTAAAAAAAGAAAATGAATCATGCTTCATGTTGGTGATAATGTAAAAGAAATCTTGAGAAGGACAGTTACATCTGTCATAGCTTATTGTAACAGGTTAACTTTTTCCAGAAAGAACATTATCAAACCATAAACATTTGCAGGTCAAGGGGAAGATATTTGGCCCATCCTTCCATGCTAGTTTTTGTTTTTTTGTTCAACTCATGAAAACTAGTCTTGCTACCCCTCTTCTTCCCCATAGCTTTTGTCTTGCTCTGCTTCAAATGATTACCTGTCCTAAAATATACAAAGGTCTGTTGTGTAATGATTCCCTGTATCCATGTCAGGAAAGAAATTAAACTTAAGCTGTACTGAAACCCTTTTGTCCCAATTTTAAATTTAAAACCCCTTGTCACAGACTTCCCAACCAGAGGAAATAATTTTTCCCAATTAACTTTGTCAAAATTCTGTGCAAGTTTCAAAATCTCTACTAAATTTTTTCCACCCTTCCCTTCAATACTGAATGCTCCTTGAGCCTCGCCCCATAATTGTAGTCTTCATATTATCATCTTATAGATAAGGCTCTCGCTGTATGTGAATATGTTTGATGATTGTACTTTGTTGATGTCAGTACATAATGTTTCTTTCATAAGTGTTTTCAGCTTATGAAGATGATTCCAATCAAAGCTGAAGAATGGAATATGTTTCTATTTTGAGTACCTTGTACAACAACTAGAATCAAGGTCCCAGAATTGCCATCTGTTATTAATTAAAGCTGTTCCCACTTTGTCATACCCTAAAACATACATCTTTATTACAGCTCTGTTTTCAAAACAAGCCACCTAATGACTGAGATTGGCTATTTTACACCATGGAATTGTATCAACTAAGAATAACGTTGAGGCTGCAACTTCAAATTTTCATACATGTCCTTATATCTGCCAAACTCAGGTTTGCTGTCTATCTGTCCATTTCAAGGCTTAGTTGATTTGGTAGATTTAGCACGTGTTTGAGAAAGATGATCTTAGTATCAGGTTTGATTCTGGGATGTGCTTCTGACGACATACCTACATACTTAATTCCACCTCTAATATGTGTGCTCTTTGCAACCTACCTTTGGCTAGGTTTTGGCTGAAAAGCCTTATTTATGACTTTCTCATATCTAGACTTGACTATTGTAGTAATCTTCATACTGGCCTCCTATCTACATGCTTCATAAATTTATGCTGATGGAAAATTTTGCCGTCCATATTCCACTAATACCAAGTGAATATGATAATACTACTGATCGAGTAATCTGGATGCCTGGGTTTATAATCAAGAGATATGAATTCAGGTCCCACTGCAATAGTTAGAGAACCTAAATTCAAATAATCATGTAAATCTGGTCTAAAGAAACAACTGTCGCTAATAACCTTTCAAATAACAGATTTTCATAAAAACCCATGAGGTTCACGAATGTTCCTGCAGGGGCTAACCATACCTGATCTGTTGATGACTCCAGGCCGCCATGTGATTGATCTTTAGTGCCCTTGAATATTTTGCTAGGCCATTTCAGTCATATTTAAGAAAAGGACTCACTTGCATCTTCTCAAAGGTAAAGATTAGCATTAGATGTCAATCTAGTTGTCCATATCCCATAATTTGATTTTTCAGAAGTATTCACTTCCCCAACACCACTGTGCTTGTGGATCTATATTGGCTCCCTGACAGCAATTTGATTTTAAAAATTTTCATTCTTGCTTTCAACCTCTTTTGTGACACTCATCTCTGTTAACTTTTCCAGATATACAACCATTAGGGACCATTGCTCTTCTAGTTCTGGCCTCTTGTGCACCCAATTTTAATTTGCTCCACCAATGCTGAATATGTCTTCAGCAACCAAGGCCCAAAACCCTGGAACTTTCTCTGAAAAGTTCTACATTTCTCTCCCTCTTTCTCCTCCTTTATGTTACATTTTTTTACCTACCTGTGTGACACCTGTCCTAATATATCCTTATGTGTCCGTGTGTGCATATTTATTAATGGTCCTGTGAAACATCTCTGGCATACTGTTGCATTTAAGACACCAAATAAATGAACATTTTTGTATCGAGCTACATCCTAAGCTATATATGTGAAGAAACTATTGTTTGAGTGTTGTGGGCTTTCAGTCATCTTTGGAGACTATAAATTCAACTTTGATCTCCCTTCATTCAGGTTTATTTATTGTTGCGTATAATATGCTTGAAAATCCTGTAATCTACAACATGTTGCACGTAGCTTTAGGTGAAAACTACATAATCTGAAAATTGAAAAACTAATATTATCTTTGGTTATTTCAGTGGAACAAAACAGTACAAGGTTAATTAATGTTTCAAGCAATGTGTTCTTACTGACATTTTCTTTGGTTCTGTTTCATTCTTAAAAACCCTTTGAACCTATTTCCACGTGACTTCCAGTACATTTTTATATGCAATATGTAGGGACACATCAAATCAACTTAACGATTCTAGTGTGATAAATATTGTGTTTGTACATTTTAATTTTATGCATCTAAAATCAAGTTTTCTTGAATATAAGGTTCTAAAAGGTGTATAAGGTTCTAAAAGGGGAGGGCGAACAGCCAGAAATCTTGTTACATATTGGCACTAATGATGTAGCCAGGAAAAGGATCGAAGATATAAAAAGTGATTTCAGGGAGTTAGGATGGAAGCTGCAAAGCAGGACGAACAGAGTAGTGTTCTCTAGTTTACTATCGGTGCCACGAGATAGCGAGGCGAGGAACAAGGAGCAGGCACAGCTTAATACATGGCTGCGCAGCTGGTGTAAGAGGGAGGGCTTCAGATATGTAGATAATTGGATGCCTTCTGGGGAAGGTGGGACCTGTACAAGAAGGACGAGTTGCATCTGAACTGGAAGGGGACCAATATCCTGGGTGGAAGGTTTGCTCGAATAGTTCGTGAGGGTTTAAACTAGTATGGCAGGGGGGGTGGGAACCTGAGCTGTATACCGGAGGTGAGAGTTGATGCAGATGAGGCAATTGCGAGAGGTAGCCCAGCTAGTGGGAAGGATTTTCCTGGCAAGGAACCAAGGTATCAGTTAAAGGGTGCTTGCTTTAGTGTAAGGAGTATCAGGAATAAAAGTGACAAACTTAGAGCATGGATCAGTACCTGGTGCTATGATGTTGTGGCCATAAGAGACATGGGTTTCTCAGGGGCAGGAATGGTTGCTGGATGTTCCAGGGTTTAGAGCATTTAGAAAGATTAGGGAGGGGGGAAAAGAGGAGGGGGTGTAGCACTACTAATCAGAGAGGGTATCACAGCTACAGAAGCTTCCATTGTCAAGGAAGATCTGCCTACTGAGTCAGTATGAGTGGAAATTAGGAACAGCAAGGGAGCAGTCACCTCTTTAGGGGTTTACTCCAGGCCCCCCAATAACAGCAGGGAGATGGAAGAAAGCATAGGTCGGCAGATTTTGGAAAAGTGTGGACGTAGTAGGGTTGTTGTAATGGGTGACTTTAACTTTCCCAGTATTGATTGGAACCTCCTTCGAGCAGAAGATTTGAATGGAGCTGTTTTTGTAAGGTGTGTTTAGGAGGGTTTCCTAACTCAATACTAATGACAGGCTGACGAGGGGAGAGGCCATTCTAGACTTAGTGCTTGGAAACGAGCCGGGGCAGGTATCAGATCTTGTGGTGGGAGAGCATTTTGGTGATAGTGACCACAACTGCCTCACATTCTACATAGTTTTGGAGAAGGAGAGGATTAGGCAAAATGGGAGGTTATTTAATTGGGGAAGAGGAAACTATGATGCGATTAGACATGAGTTGGAAGCATGGACTGGGAGCAATTGTTCCGTGGTAAAAGCACTATAGACATGTGGAGCTTGTTTAAGGAACGGTTGTTGCAAGTGATGAATAAATATGTCCCTCTGAGACAGGCAAGAAGTGGCAAGATAAAGGAACCTTGGATGACAAGAGCAGTGGAGCTTCTCATCAAAAGGAAAAAGGAAGCTTACATAAGGTGGAAGAAGCTAGGGTCAAGTTCAGCTCTGCAGGATTACAGGCAGGCAAGGAAGGAACTTAAAAATGGTCAGAGGAGAGCCAGGAGGGGGCACGAGAAAGGTTTGGCAGAATAGATTAGGGAGAACACAAAGGCATTTTACACTTATGTGAGGAATAAGAGAATGGTCAAAAAGAGTAGGGCCGATCAGGGATAGCATAGGGAATTTGTGTGTGGAGTCTGAGGAGGTAGGGGAAGCCCTAAATGAGTTTTTGCTTCTGTCTTTATGAAAGAAACAAACTTTATAGTGAATGAAACCTTTGAAGAGAATGTGTGCATGTTGAAATGGGTAGAGATAGAGGAAGCTGATATGCTGAAACTTTTGTTAAACATTAAGATCGACAAGTCGCCAGGCCCGGACCAGATTTGTCCTCGGCTACTTTGGGAAACGAGAAATGCAATTGCTTCGCCACCTGCAAAGATCTTTTCATCCTCGCTCTCCACTGGAGTCATACCTGAGGACTGGAGAGAGGCAAATGTAATTCCTCTCATCAAGAAAGGAAATAGGGAAATCCCTGGCAATTACAGACCAGTAAGTCTCACGTCTGTCGTCTGCAAGGTGTTAGAAAGGATTCTGAGGGATAGGATTTATGACCATCTGGAAAAACATGGCTTGATTAAATGCAGTCAACACGGCTTTGTGAGGGGCAGGTCATGCCTCACAAACCTTATCGAGTTCTTTGAGGGCGTGACTAGAAAAGTTGATGAGGGTCGAGCTGTGGATGTGGTATATATGCACTTCAGCAAGGCATTTGATAAAGTTCCCCATGGAAGGTTCATTCAGAAGGTCAGGAGGAATGGGATTCAGGGGAACATAGCTGTCTGGATACAGAATTTGCTGGCCAACAGAAGACAGTGAGTGGTAGTAGAAGGAAAATATTCTGCCTGGAAGTCTGTGGTGAATGGTGTTCCACAGGGCTCTGTCCTTGGACCTCTATTGTTTGGAATTTTTATTAATGACTTGGATGAGGGGATTGAAGGATGGGTCAGCAAGTTTGCAGATGACACAAAGACTGGAAGTATCGTTGACAGTATAGAGGGCTGTTGTAGGCTGCAGCGAAACATTGACAGGATGCAGAGATGGGCTGAGAGGTGGCAGATGGAGATCAACCTGGATAAATGCGAGGTGATGCATTTTAGAAGGTCGAATTTGAAAGCTGAGTACAGGATTAAGTTTAGGATTCTTGGCAGTGTGGAGGAACAGAGGAATCTTGGGATGCGGGTACATAGATCCCTTAAAATGGCCACCCAAGTGGTTGTTAAGAAAGCGTATGGTGTTTTGGCTTTCATTAACAGGGGTATTGAGTTTAAGAGTCGTGAGATCTTGTTGCAGCTCTATAAAACTTTGGTTAGACCTTATTTGGAATACTGCGTCCAGTTCTGGTCACCATTTTATAAGAAAGATGTGGATGCTTTGGAGAGGGTTCAGAGGAGGTTTATCAGGATGCTGCCTGGACTGGAGGGCTTATCTTATGAGGAGAGGTTGACTGAGCTCGGACTTTTTTCATTGGAGAAAAGGAGAAGAGGGGACCTAATTGAGGTATACAAGATAATGAGAGGCATGGATAGAGTCGATAGCCAGAGAATATTTCCCAGGACAGAAATGGCTAACTCGAGGGGTCATAGTTTTAAGCTGGTTGGAGGAAAGTATAGAGGGGATGTCAGAGGCGGGTTCTTTACACAGAGAGTTGTGAGAGCATGGAATGCGTTGCCAGCAGTAGTTGTGGAGACAGGGTCATTGGGGACATTTAAGAGACTGCTGGACATGCATATGGTCACAGAAATCTGAGGGCATACATGAGGATCAGTGGACAGTACAACATCGTGGGCTGAAAGGCCTGTTCTGTGCTGTACTGTTCTATGTTCTAACTTGTCAAATGTTTTCCCTGATATGGTGGTGAGCTGATTAAATTTTAAATCGTTCCATGTTTTTCTATTCAAAGTTTTTAATGAAGTCCAAGAATGCACATAGACTTCAGTCCATACTTCATAGAATCCCAACAGTATGGAAGCAGGCCAGTTAGTATATCAAGACCCCACCGAGCCTCCGAAGAGCATCTCACACAGACCCACCCCCTTCCCTATTCCTGTAATCCAGCATTTCCCATGTTTAATGGCTAATCCACCTAATCTACACATCCCTGGACACTGAGGGTGATTAAGCAGAGCCAATCCAATTAACCTGCACATCTTTGGACTGCGGGAGGAAACTGGAGCACTCTGAGGAAACCAATGGAAACATGGGGAAGATGTACAAACTAAACAGATAGCCTTATATTGATGTTTGTGAGACTTGCCAAGTACAAATTGGCTGTTGTATTTTCCTTCATTGCAATAGTGACCCAATTCAAATTAGCTAGCCATATAATCTTTTAACATCCTGAAGACATTTGAGTAGTCTATCTGTAGCCTAAATTGCATTTTGGTGATTATAAAATAAACTATTTAATATTTGGGTGAATAATTGAAACGTTTTATGTTGTCCTTAATTAATGTAATCTTAATAAGCTAGGTACCATTCCCTTTCCTGCTTTGTAATAGATTGTTTACTATATACGTTGTGCAAGCTTAGTAATTACAACAACTAATGTCATTGTTTGCCAAGCTTTTTCCCACCATAACCCGACTTTGAGATTTGAAAATTGTTATGATTCCTCATTGAGAACTGAGAAAGTTAGTGAAGAAGAGTGGGGTGGGGCCTGTGAGAGTGTTGGATAGGAACACAGCTGATCATTTTTCATAAAAATCCAACTGATTTAAGACCTTCAATGAAGAGAATCTATGTAGTGGAGTCAGTACATAACTCCACTCCTAGAACCACATGGTTAACTCTTAATTCCCTCAGGATGACTAGGAATAGACAAGAAATACGGCCTACCAATATGACTCTCATCCTCTGTTCGCATTTTTTTAAAAACTCTGTTGCATTAATCTGAAGAGACAAAATATTAAATTAATTGTTTTGAGGTTAAAATGCAATTATGACTGAATTAATACAGGCATTTTCCCTCCAAGAGTCAGTTCAGCAAATTCATTTGAATTCAAATCACATAAAATTTCTAGTTAATTATCACCACCCACATTAAATCTGCTCCCCCTCTATTAATTTTCTTTATGGATCTCTTTTAATGTGATTTGCTTTCTGTCCACACCCTTAATAGTAATTTCAGGAAAGTACTCAAGAGGCTGTATTTGCTTCTGTTAAACATATTTCAGAATGTGTAAAATTGACCTTAAAAAGGCATTTTAATTTAAGCAACCTCGCAGTTTTCACGCTGTTTTTCCAGTGCGAGCCAACAAATTTAATGTATGTACTTAGTTTCACAATTTTCCAAGAATGGATTTGAACCCTAAATCACTAGATATGACTAATGTGCCCTATCTGATGATACAATGCTGGTGTTGGACTGGGTAAAAAGTGAGGTCTGCAGATGCTGGAGATCAGAGCTGAAAATGTGTTGCTGGTTAAAGCACAGCAGGTTAGGCAGCATCCAAGGAACAGGAAATTCAACGTTTCGGGCCAGAGCCCTTCATCAGGACCTGGGTGGGCAAAGTTAAAGATCACACAACACCAGGTATTAGTCCAACAAGTTTATTTGAAAGTACAAGCTTTCAAATAAACCTTTTAGACTATAGCCTGGTGTTGTGTGATTTTAACTTAACAGTAGCGCCTTGACATATGAACCACCCTGTTCACGAACAAATCAGTTTATGAACAGGATTGTACGTAAAATTTTGCTTCAATGTATGTACAAAATTCAAGGTATGATCGAAGGTGAACATTTTAACTGACAATGTGATGTCCGTTTTCGGAAAATTCTGCAACAAATAAAAAAACAAGTTTCTCTGGATCGTTTTCTTGTGGCATCACCAACCTCCAAGAGACAAAAAAGAGAAAAGACTCTGGAAATATCTGAACAATGGGAAAATTGATTCAGTTCACGAACTTTTCGGTTCGCAAACTGGGTCCCGGAACGGATTAAGTTCGTAAGTCGAGGCGCTACTGTATCTGAGGATAACCAGTTGATTTAATCTACATTCCTTTCTATATTACTTACTCCAGAATTTGTTACCACATGGAGTGATTGATATAAATAACATAGATGTATTTAAAGGAAAGGTGGATAAGCTTGTGAGGAAAAAGGGAATAGATGGGTGCAGTAGCAGATTTTGATGAGGATGGACAGAACTCAATTGGAACATAAACACCAGCAAGGCCAGCTTGAACCAAATGGCCCATTTTGTGTTATGTATTCGATGTAATGTAACCTGATCTAGTAAGTTCAGTTTACTAGAACTGAACTTGCTGACAGCCCCTTCCATTACTTTGCTGGTTACTCAGTGTAAGCTTTGGTCATGTTAGATATGTCATATGGACAGAATATACCTGAGCAATTTTCCACTTTCCGATGCTAGTATTATAGCTGTACTGCAACAGCTTGGCTAGATGTTCAACTCTTTCAGAGCGAATTCTTCAACACTTGAGTTGAGATGTTGCCTTGGCCTGTAGCTTTTCCTGTGTTGAGCAATTTTTGACATCATACTGACTAAGTCAAAATGACTGAAAACTGACTTTTGAAATGGTCTGGACCTTAGCAATAACTGAGATGGATGCCATTATTATTTAGCAATATTGGATGAAAATGGTTACAAAAGCTTCATCCTTATATTTTACACTCATTCTGATTTGTGCCATCATTCAGGATTGAGACATTTATGAAGCCACAACCTCATTTAGACAATAGACAGTAAGTGCAGGAGTAGGCCATTCTGCCCTTCGAGTCAGCACCACCATTCATTATGATCACCCTCAATCAGTATCCTGTTCCTGCCTTATCCCCTTATAACCCTTGATTCCACTATCCTTAAGAGCTCTATCCAACTCTTTCTTGAAAGTATCCAGAGACTTGGCTTTCACAGCCTTTTGGGGCAGAGCATTCCACACACTCACCACTCTCCAGGTGAAGAAGTTTCTCCTCAACTCTGTTCTAAGTGGCCTACCCCTTATTTTTAAACTGTGTCCTCTGGTTCGGGACTTACCCATCAGCAGAAACATGCTTCCTGCTTCCAGAGTGTCCAATGGCCTCTGTCATTCACAACAAATGAGCTAAAACTGGAAAGCTTTGATCTGCTCTGTTCGTTGTCGAATTCTTCTTCTTGGTCATATGTGATTGTTACTGTGTATGCTTAGCCCTGAGCTGTAGCTTCTTCAGATTGGCAGCTCATTTTTGGATGCACATGGTATTGCTCGGATGAGAGAGTGGACGCTTTTCATCTTTAGAATAATGTGAAATTAATCTGTCATCATTAGTGCTATTCCAAATGCCTTGAGCATTGATTTTAACTTAATGCATCCAGTGAGAATGAAGCGCTTTCAGTTGAGGCATCTAACCTACGCCCTAATATTTGTTGAATGGAAGTCAATGGAGCATAAGATTGGACATTCTACCCAAATTCAAGGTGTTAGTAAAATGTCCTTAAATATTTGATCTTCTTTTGGATAATAATCAACACAATTTATGATTGAGTCAGATTGAAATTAAACAAGATACATTCTTGCTTTTGTTTTGGTAATTTAATTAAACTTGATTATTTTAATTACTATTGAAGTGGAAAATAAATTACTGTCTTTCCAGCAACGATTACTGCATGGCTTTTTATATTTAGTTGTAGAAATCAATAGAATAGAAAATTGGAATGAGTAGAATATCTTATGAGAATAGGTTAAACAGTCTTAGCTTGTTTCCATTTGAGTTTAGAAAAGTGAGGGGTATCTTGATTGAGTGTTTAAAATTCTGAATGGCCTTGAGAAGTTGGACTTGAAAAGGTTGTTTCCTCTTGTGGATCAGTTCAGTTTGATACGAGAGGGCACTACTTGAAAATTAGAAGTCCTTTTTGGACAGACATATGAATTATTTTCTCTGAGAGTTGTGTGTCTTTAGAACTCTAGCCCAGATGGCAGTCAAAACAGGATCTTGCGTTGGACAAGGGATCAAAAAGTTATCAAGGGTAGGTTGGAGTGTAGAATTCAAAGTACAAACAGATTAAATATGATCTTATTAAATGGTGAGGCAGGATCAAGGGGCCAAATGGTCTACTTTTCCTATTTCATATGTTCATAAGTCAGAGTTCATTCAGAAACCTAGCTTGATTGATTTTCTAAAATTGTATACTTCAGCTTAAAGGAAGAAAAGTTGTTTCCTTGGAAATGTTATTTAGAGAATATCACCAAATTTTCATGTTCTGCAGCTACAGATAATTGCATTGTGTAGCAATCTATTCCACATGATTGTCATGCTGCACAGCTTTTAGGTTTGAATTGTTCCTATACTTGATGATCTGCAACATTTGCCTGAACACACATTATCTTGATAGATTGCAGATTGAGATCCATTGTGTTCATGATTTCCATTTGTGTTGGTCAATATAAGTTCTGGTACCACAGCTTCCTACTATCCATACTTAATGACATCAATAAATTACCTTACTCTAAACTTTAAGGAGTGATATCTTATAAATTTGCATGATATATTTGCCGTGTTAGCATTTCAAAACTAACAGTGAAGGACTGGGCTACCTTCTTGAAATGTTTTGAGGGGTCTGACCTGGCTCATACAAACAGCTGACGCAATATTATAAAAATATGTAAATAACAGGCAGCGGGTGCTCAATAGTGTAATGCCAATTCTCAGAACTTTTTCTGTACTTCTGTATTATAACAGCAAACACTTCAAAATTATCAACTTAGATCATCAATCCCCTATTTAGTTTTATAGCAAATTAGTGAAAATTTCTAATGATTGCTGAAAGGAATCAGTTACATACCATTAGCTCCAATGACATTAGAAGTCTGCAAAAACCACTTTTGTGATTGTCAATGTGCTAAAGTTTATACCGTTTTTAACCCACTATAAAATCAAAAATAAGTTTATCCATATCGAGTGCAAACAGTTTAAGCTGAAAAAAACTGGTTGTTACATGCACAATATTCATCATCCTGACATCAATGCAGTTCTTTCTATTGACAATCTACGGTTTCATTTTTATTAATTGCCTACCCCCTAATCTGCAACTAAACTTTATTGTTCAAAGCATTTTGTCAGGCAGTTTATCAGTCTAATGTTTTTGAGACTGGAGCATTCACAAATATATGTGGTAGCATCTATGTTTTAAATTTGTGCCGTGTACTTCAGTAATTATAGTGCAGATGTTCAATGAAAAGAATCTATGTTGATGCCAGGATGATGAATATTGTGCATGTAACAACCAGTTTTTTTTTTAGGCTTAAGCTGTTTGTACTTGATATGGAGAAACTCATTTTTGATTTTATAGAGGGTTAAAATGGTATTACTTTTAGCATACTGATAATCACAAAAATGGTTTTTCCAGACTTCTAATGTCATTGGAGTTAATGATATGTAATTGATTCTTTTTTTGAGGTATTTTAGGAGTTAGAGGTGATTTCCTTGAATCCCAGGAGCAGCAATTACTGTTTTATATACTGTTACATTGTTTTGGAACTTTGGGGGAAAAAAGTCAAAACAATTGCAGTTTTAAAAGTGAGAAGAACAGACAAAGGAAGCACATGGTGAGGTCAGTGCAGGAGAGAGAGAGAGAGAGAGAGAAAGAGAAAGAAACTGACACCACAGTGTACCTGTACAGTTACTGCCTTTGCTGTTTGAATTCATGTATTGCTGGACATTGGAGTGTGTCTGGGAAAATTAACAAACAGTGAAATTCACAACTGATCTTGGAAGAACTGTTTGGGCGAAGTCACAGCACAAAATCAGATAAGTGAATAGTTTTAAGTGTAGCCTACAGAAAGTTTGCAGTAGTGAGTAGAGTGGGTTCTTTCTTGATTATATGTTTCTTGAGATATGTCACTTGATTAAACTTAAAAATAAGCCGTAACTATTAATTTAACCTGGAGCAGTGCTTTGTAGAGGAATAAGACTCTGTTATTTTCTGGGTCTGTAGATTGTGAAGGAGCAAAAATGGCCTTTAGTAGAGTGATATGTGTTTCTTGTCAGATGTGGGAGTTTAAGGAGAGTTTATGGGTTACCGTGAGTAATATCTGCAATAAATGCTGTTGGTTTGTGATGTTGGATGGCAGTTCTAGGAAGGGGGAAAATCACAGATGCAGTCACATAGATGGGTTAACTCCAGGAAAGGTAAGAGACGTAGACAGTTAGTGCAGGAGTCTTCTGTGGCTATCCCCATTTCAAACAAGTATGCTGTTTTGGAAAATGTACGGGGTGATCAATTCACAGGGGAAAGTAGCACGAACAACCCTGGTATTGAGACTGGCTCTAATCTGGATTACTCCAAGTGCTATGAGCTAGTGAGGGCAGGAATAGGAGGGTAGAGCAGATGAATGCTGAAAATGTGTTGCTGGTTAAAGCACAGCAGGTTAGGCAGCATCCAAGGAACAGGAAATTCGACGTTTCGTGCCAGAGCCCTTCTGAGGAGCTGATGTATGGGAGAAGGATTCACATTTTTGGATCATTGGAATCTCTTTTGCGATAGAAGTGATCTGTACAAGAAGGACGGATTGCACCTAAATTGGAAGGGGACTAATAAACTGGCCGGGAGATTTGCTAGAGCTGCTCGGGAGGGTTTAAACTAGTAAGGTGGAGCGCAAGGGGATAGTGAGGAAAGACATCAATCTGAGAGTGGTACAGTTGAGAACAGAAGTGAGTCAAACAGTCAGGTCAGGGCAGGGCAGGGACAAGGTAGGACTAATAAATTAAACTGCATTTATTTCAAAGCAAGGGGCCTAAGGGAAGGCATATGAACTCAGGGCATGGTTAGGAACATGGGACTGGGATATCATAGCAATTACAGATAGATGGTTCAGGGGTAGAATGAGCTGCCAGAGAAGTGGTGGAGGCTGCTACATTTGCAACATTTAAAAGGCATTTGGATGGGTAAATGAATAGGAAGGGTTTGAAGGGATATGAACCAGGTGCTGGCAGGTGGGACTAGTTTGGGTTGGGATATCTGGTCTGCATGGAGGGGTTGGACCGAAGGATCTGCTTCCGTGCTGTGACACTATTAGTAATTTTCACTAATTTGCTGTAGAGCTAAATAGACGATTGATGATGTAAATTGATAATTTTGAAGTGTTTGTTGTTATAATACAGAAGTACAGAAAAAGTTCTGAGAATTAGCATTGCACGAGTGAGCACCCGCTGCTGTTATTTATATATTTTTATCATTTTCTGTCAGGTATGTGTTATGGACCAGGCCAGACCCCTCAAAACATTTCAAGAAGGTAGCCCAGACCCTAACTTTGCTAGTTGTTCTTAGCAGGTGTGTATAGATATTCCAGGAGAGATGCTGTTGGTCAAACCACTTAGTTTTAAACAAAAAACAGAGTTTACTGACAGGTTTGCTGAATGAAGTGCAAACAAAAGGATACTGAATACCAAATAACTTAACTTATCTGAAAACTCAACAGATCATCCCAATTTAATAATGATACTCCCAATACTTGCAACAATTCATACAAACAACCCATTGCACAAAAGGTAAATCAAACACAAGATCTTACAGGAGAGAAGTCAGAGAGAGAGTACTATCCTGGACCTGCTTGTTTGAGTCCAGCAGCTTTTCCACATTACCATTAAAAACCAAACCAGAGAAAAGCTGAGCTGGGAGAACTGGCCACTCCCCTTTCATTGTGCAACTGTGTTGTTTTAAACTTGAAAGCCTTCTGTCTGAGGCAGTATCTGTTAGCTATAATCAAATTGGCCCCAAAACCATTCAGCCCCAAACTTTTCAGAGTATTTGTCTTTTACCACATCGCTGGGGGAAGAAAAAGGCTTGTTACAGGGGCAGCATTGTCGAATATTTCAATGGAAACTTTTTATGGAATTTACCATAATGATACTGCACTCTTGTGATTTTTTTAATCCCTCCGTTCCAGGGCCTTTCTCTAGCTAACTGGTTTCCACATGTTTCCCAGTTTTCTGAAGTTAGAATGAGGATTTAGTTGTATGCATGTACTTAAATCAAGATTTATTTATTCAAATAATTTGTGTTCGTCCTTAAAAAAAAGTTTAACACTACTTGTTTATTTCCTTTCCCAGTTCTCAGTGGATTGTGTTCTAATGATTGCCCACATAAAGTCACTGTAAGTAATACTTTGTTGGTTATATTTGTCAAAAAGTAACACTGACTTCTTAAAAATGTTTGATATGTATCATAATTAAACTAGTTGCATTTGAGCTAGGTGGCTATAAGGAATATGTTTCCCTGTGCATTCTGCTGTGAAATTGCAATACAGAAGTTGTATTACATAACATTCAAAAATCAAATTAGTGAATGCTGCTCTGTTGTTTACAGAACAAATTGAGATATTAATCATCTCTTGCGTAAATTAGAATAGTTAGTTTTGTTTCAGCAAGTAACGTTTAACAATAGCATAGGCATTGAAAGTAAATCCAATATGGGAGTATCTAATGTCATATATAGTATTACGACTTAAGGTCTTTTGCTATAAAGTTTATCATATTCAAATAATAAATTAAACAGTAACTGTATTTTTGGTAATTGTTTTCTTTAATCCAAATCGCATTTGATAAATAACCTCGGTTTAATGAGTTTGGATGAGATAGAGGATTGAGGATTGTGGTCTATCCCTTTCAAAAGATGGAATTCAATTAATTCAGATGTTTTCAAAATGTGAACCAAGCTATGTAAGCATTCCGCCTCAAAAATAAGCATCTCTTGTTTTGGATTTATTTTCTTGAAAGCAAACTACTTGTGACTGCCGGAGTCTGAAATACAAAGAAAGAAAGACTCTGCTGATCTGGCAGCATCTGTGGAGAGAGGACCAGAGTTAATGTTTTGAGACTAGCATGACTATTCTTTGGAATGCTGTTACTCTCCTATCTATATTGAAAAGGTGTTAAGAGTTCTTTGGTTTCAGCTTAATCAGTTTAAGTTAGACTGGAGTAGGTAGGTGGTGAAAATGACTCGACAAGAGATTGTCCTCTCATAACACCCTTGGCACGGTCAGTATTTTTCAAAATGGAAACCAAATAATCTGGAAGGAATATTTAAATCATGTTTGGTAGATTATGAACAAAGGCCATCATTTGTTCTTCTGAAATCAAATGAATTCTTCAAAGCCTTAAAGATCAGTAGATTTAAAAAGAATATTCTGCTCCATAACTGATTCCACTTTGAGAAAATAGAAAAGATGTGGATAACCTGTGCACTCAATCTGATCTTGGGTGAAACAGTACAGGAGTTGCAAGTATTTAAGATAAACATCGATTTTCAATGTCAGGAACTTAAGAGCTCCTGCAACTAAAACAATATCCTGCTTCAACCTCAAAAACAAAAATCCAGTAGCAAACCTTAATAACCCATAACTGGCTAAAGTACTTTGTTGAAAGTGACCTGAAACTCTAGCAAGAGTTATTTTGCTGGGTCAGGAGAGCTATGCATATAGAGAGTTAAAGGCTACTGAGATAGGTGAGAGTGCGGAGTTTGAGGCCAAAATCAGATCAGCAACGATCTTATTCAATGATAAAACAGGTTCAAGGAGACGAATGGCCTATTGCTGTTTCCAATTTAAATATTCATTTTGTTTTGTTGACTATGCTAACTTTGTATTAGTTTGCATCCTGAAACTAATTTGATTCAGAAGAACCATAATAAGATTACACTATTGAAACAATTGTCATTTGATTCATTATAGGCAATAAAAAATTTAAATGTCGTGCTTATGATCATTGTTAAAATGGATACACTAATGGAGCACAATTTATCATGCAAATGTTTACATTTTCCTTGTCAACTTTGTTTAAAGATTATATGAAGTATAGGGAGCAAACATTTGAGGTGATAATTTTAGCAATCCTCAAACTGGGCATTAACCACACAATTATTAAGTTTATCTATGTTTGTTTTTCCAAAATCAGTCTTTATTATATCAAAGATTTTATATAAACTGTGTTCTGAATTTTACCATCTTCCAAACTGTCTTTGCATAAGCTATAATAGAACCAATCTTTATTTCCCTTTTTTGAAATATTGTCTCTATATTCAGATAAGTCACAGTTTGCTTTCTAAATACCTTCCATGATATCCACTGACCAGTGATGCACATCTGAATCCAAACTTGGGCACTTTTTTTTTTGTGATTTTAAGGGTATTGAGTGAAATTAATGCACATATGGCATTATTCAACTTCTACAAAATTTTGTGAAGTAAACTTGTCTTAGCAACCAAAGGATTTTAGCTGCATTGTCAGTATCATTGTCATCAGCTATATTTTAACACGTGGCAATTTTCTTTGTTCATTTTCAATAGGATTACAATTGTCTTGCATTTACTTGTAGCTTGGTAGAAATTAACAGTGGAATAGATTATTTTCACACCATTCTATTGAAGATTCTAAAGCAGCTAGTAAACTAACGTCGTGAGACATCTTATATAGCATTTAAACTGAAGCAAACTGTGGAGTCCTGTGTTTTCATGGGATTGCAGATCTGTCCATTTGTAACTTAATTCTAATTAGCTAGTGAGAAAGCAATTCATGTAGATGCAATGAATTAAATGTGTCAGCAGTTGGATACATTGGATGAGTTCCAGAAAGCTGTTAATCATTAACTTATTGTTTATACAGGATGCTTGATAATAACCTAGTCAATACTGAAACTTACTTTGAGTAGGAAGAACCAAATAAATTGACTCGTGTTCCTGCAATATGGATATGGTATACTATAGAAGGCTATCCTATTCATATTTGGGATTTAAGTTTTGTTTTCTTTGCAGATTGTTTTGGTCCTGCACATCTTTAGTGATGGACAGTGCTCAGAATTGCAAACTGCTCTGTGACAGGAGTCACTTCCACTTCAACTTTTCTTTATATTTTGTAGAGTCCCCACAGTATAGAGGAAATATCCCCACAGGAAATAGATCGTTCAGCCCAACAAGTCCACACCAACCCTCAGAAGACCATCCCACCCTCAGAAGATCCAATCTCCTACCCCTATAACTCTGTACTTCTCATTTCTAACACACCTAACCTACACATCCCTGAGCACTATGGGTAATTTAGCATGGCCAGTCCACCTAACTTGCACATCTTTGGACTGTGGGAAAAGACCAGAGCACCCGACAAAAATTCACGCAGACACGGGTAGAACATGCAAACTCCGCACAGACTGTGACGAATGATTCTCTACACACAATGGTTAAGTTCTGTAATAAGTTTCAATTACTAAACAAAAGTTTTACACTGGAATCAACAACTCCAATTTTTTTGTTAATGTTTAGTGGGCATTTTTCATGTAAGTATGACAGTGTCATGCTGTTCTAAATGTCTCAATTCTGTGTATCTTGGGGAGATGCAGGTGTATTAAAACATTGGGAAACCCAAGGCAACTTGGACAGCAAACTATGCCCACACTGATAGCAGGTCAATTATTTTGATCATGAAATTTGTATTGCAGGGACTAATGAAGAAAAAAATTACTGGCAAGAGCAAGTAATTTTACATTCCCTTTCACATATTAATAAATCATTCTCTAAAATATGTGAATATTGAAGACAGAATATCCTAGTTCTGCCTGGGTAGAAATGTGGAAGGTGGAATGTAATTGCATGGGAGGCCAAAATTTAGATTTCTGGCAACCGACTAAAGTTTTTGCCTTACCGCATTTCATTGGAATTACATTTGCAGATTCTGCATTGCTGTTAGCAGTAAGCAAAAGAAATATATCTTCAAAGACCTGACTCTCATATGTGAGGCATGTACCTGTTGAGGTAGATATTTTTCTAGACACTCTGGTGTATACATGCTGCTTCAAGCTTCTGTCTTAGACTACTTCATTAGCAGACTGATTCAAAATGTATATTAGTACAATAACCCTCACAAGGTACAAGGAATGCAGCACACTCAGGACACTATTTCATTAGCTAACTAAATCAGAACAGGTATTACCAGACTGTTGTATTGTGAGATCATGACTTCCTAAGAGATATAGCCTGTCCAGAGCAATAAATCTGCCCACGCAAGGCAGGGAACCTTGTTCACTACATAATTGCTGTCGAAGACAGGCAGGATGGTGAAAATGTTGTCATCTGCAGAAACATGGCTTAGAATGCAGTGCTATGTCCTGGCACTAAATATCACAGCAGAATTTATTTCTTCGCAACCAGTTCCTTTCAAAGCACAACTGGGAGGTTAGGTGGCATCTCCCAATCAGTCACCAACTAGTGCATGATGAATTCACAGGCACCCTTTTTAGGAAAGTACATAACCTTGTGCAATTCACCATGGATCCAAAGAGCCATGCTGTCTGAGCCATGAGATTTACATCCTTTGCTAGTTTTGTCATGTCTAAGGGCCAATTGGTTGCACTCACCTGGCACGCAGATTCCTGAACAGGAAGGGATTTTAACTCCTTTAGTATTCACCTTGTGTGAGATCACTGGTGATTATTCTTGCAGGCATGTGTTTGCTATCCAGAGAGTAGTTGTGGTGTTTACTTTCTAAAATGCTGTAAATATTTATTCTCCCATATCATTTCCAGGGTTGGCTAATGGGTTACAAGGGGTGCTCCCAGAAGCCATGACTAATTACTCATGTGTGGAGCTCATTCCCATGCATCCTCAAGTGCAATTATTGAACAGGTAATTGACCTACTGAAGGTGAAGTCCCCATGACCCGACCACTGAGGAGAAGCGGTCCTGTATTTGCCAAACTCTGTCTCCATGGTGTTTGCTATGTCCTCCATGACCTAGCTGAACATTGGCAGAGTGGAAGATGGATGAGCCAAAGGCACAATCTTTCTTTTGAAGGACCTTGTCGTATCCGTATTGAGTTTCACTGACAATTCTTTTTGGTAGTCAGGAACTTTCTTCATCATTCTCATTAACTTCTATATCAGGTGATGGAATAATATTTCCTACTGTGTATTTGAGTTCTGTATGGAGTATTTAGAGTTGGCTGCCTCATAGTGCCAGGGTCCCAGGTTTGATTCCAGCCTTGGACGACTGTCTGTATGGAGTTTGCACATTCACCCTGCGTCTGCTGGGTTCCCTCCGGTTTCCTCCCACAATCCAAAGATTGTGCAGGTTAGATGAATTGGCCATGCTAAATTACCCAATAGTGTTAAGTGCATTAGTCAGCGAGAATTGGATCTGTGTGTGTTACTCTTCGGAGGGTCGGTGTGGACTTGTTGGGCCGAAGGGCCTGTTTCCACACTGTAGGGAATCTAAAAAATAAAGCAGAATTAAGACTTCCGAGACAATCCAGTATTTAAACTGCTGCAGTTGGTAAAGATACCTTCTGGGGTTCAATGTTACACCATTCAGACAATGCTGATGGTTTTTGCCATTAAATCAATAGCTGTTGCCAACTTAGCATGTGTTGGGAAAGATGTAAACTAGTATAAATATTTTTCAAAGAAAAATAGTGTAATAATGTCTTTCCTTTGCATAGTTCATCATTGGACACTTTTTTACTTATTATGAAAAATGTCCAAGAAGTAATATCTTTGGTCAGAAAATCTATGAATAGGAACCTTAATACATTCAGGTTTTCAGGAGCAGTTTGACAAGCTGCATTCTCATCATCCTGATGTTTGTTAATAGTAGCAAACCAATTGAAAGGTAGTGATTGATTTCAAAAATTAGTTGAATGAAGTAATTCAAGATTTGAAAAGAAAGAATGAAATAAGTATCTGTAGCTGTCAGATTCTGTCTGGCTCTAGGAATATGTCCTGGCTGTGGCAAATTACTGAAATAAAGAGAAATAACTGCAAGGAAAAGGGAGGATGAGTTTCTTGAATTCAATTTGAAAAGAAGCTAGAACTTTCTTTAAAACTGTTTTCCAATTTTATCATGAGAGAAACAACAGCAGTTTTTATGAAGATCCTGAAATGTCTGAAAACTGAAAGAAAGATTAATGGGGAAACTTTCCTAGCCCTGTACCCAGACATGCTGGATTCCCAGAACTTAACAAATACTGTAAACTTTTGGTAGGTCACTCTATATATCAGGAAAAGAACCGTCACTTCCCCTTATATACTGGAACAAAATTTATAGGGTCCTTCAGCACACTCTGTTTAGTTCCTCCTGATCTTCAATTACATATTGTGTCCAGGTGATCCAGTGTATTTAGGAGTAGACCAAAAATCTTCATAAAATGCTGTTAAACCAGAGCAAAGGATTTTAATATTTAGTAATTCATTTAGAAGTTTGTAAAATGCTTAAGAACATTTGGTGCAGCAACAATACTGGTTCAGTGTGTGTTACAAATATTTTGCCTCATGTCAACCAGCTGTAACCATGACTTGGGGAAAAGCAAAGTCAACAAGGCATTACTGTTCTGTATTAATTGATCCTTAAAACAAGTGTTTCATATTATCAAAATTACAATTTAGAGTACTGAACTAAACATTTATCTTTTCCATACAAGCCAGGGAAATCTTAGTTCTTGGAGAAAGGAGGGGTTGACAGAAATTAAGAGGTGAATTTTCTGGATGCAGCTGAAATCTCACCTCCTGGTTGGAGAGAGGTGAGAGTCCTATGCAGCTGTTTTAAAGAGGGCCAATCAAATAATGCCTACTCAGGTAGCAGCAAATCTTCCCCAGCACTAAGGACTGAGGAGGGTTACATGTCACACACACCCAGAGCTGCCAGCCAATCAGAGAGTATAATTGAACAGAAATGTATCATGGAGGTGAGAGCTGGTATTGGTACATCATCCAAGAGTTTTGTACATGTTTGACAGCAGGAGGAGAATTTTGAGGTGGGGCAAAGCGACCAGAAACAAGGACATTGGGTCTCAGTACTTAGTGCCTTTGAGCAAGGTCTCACAAGTATTCTTCATGGGTTTGATTGCTATATTCCCACAGGATGTGCCCTGCACTCTCACCATTAGTTTAATACTAGCAACGACAGGATGAGGTGCTTAACTGGACATTAATTGGATACTCTTGGTCCTCAATTGACAATGGGGCAGGTGAGCCATCTGAGGCCTTTCCTGGTTGAACTTAATTGAGGTGAAGACAAGAAGACCAGCAAACCGACCAGATCTCTGACTGAATCCTGACTTGATAGATCATATTTCATGTAAATGATACTCATTTCTTTTAAAGCTAAAAATGCTGAATGTATATCTAGTATCAATAATTTATTAACTGTAGTTAGCTATATTTCACAAGGCAAGAAGGTCAGTCTCTATAAACTAACACTGCTCGTACAGAGACAATACCTGTGCTGTTTACATAATTGAATAATATACTCTGCCTATCTATCCACCTTAACTGTCTGTCTATCTGTCTTTTCACTCTTCCTCTTTTTTTTTGAGGTTGACCCATGGACTTCCATTGAATTGATCTATGCTTATGAACAAAGTGTTGCAGTGGGTTGTCCTGCCTTTTGTAGGATGGCTAACAAGGAGACTTTACTGCTGTTACTGCCTCCCCTTGTTGGAAGAATTTACAGGCTTTTCATCAACTTGCTGAGATACATTGAGTGCCTTTCATGACAGCAGGTCCTGGCATGGGAGTCGAACCCATGGTTTCTGGCTCAAAAATTGGGATGCTATCACCGTATTATAAGACCTCTAGCCAACTGAGTTAATGAATCCTGAATATAATTGGAATCTACTGCAGAAAAATATACTGTTCAGCCATTGTGTGTACTAGTGCTGCTTGTACTGCACACAAGCATCTTTGGATTCTAAATATCATTTCCTATGCTGTCATTGTATTCCTTTCTTTCTTGTATTTGTTTCAGTCATTCAGCATGGTAGAAAATTCCACATTCTTGCCATTTTGTGGTTTCTAAAAAAATCAAAATTCTATTCAGTTCTCTCTTTCATGAATTACTGGCTGTCTTATATTTATGCTCTCCTGTTATGGACTTGCTTACAAGTTTCTCCACATTTAATGTTTCCTTTCCTAATTTTCAACATTTCCAGCATTTCTCCTTATAGCCTTCTCTTCCGAAAGGAAAGAAACCAGGACTGCTCAATATTTCCTTATTGTTACATACTCTTAATGCTGATGCCATCCTTGTAAGCATTTAAAAATCTCACAACACCAGATTATAGTCCAACAAGTTTAATTGGAAGCACACAATTGGTGGTCCACAACCACTTGATGAAGGAGCGGCACTCCGAAAGCTAGTGTACTTCCAATTAAACTTGTTGGACTATAACCTGGTGTTGTGTATTTTTTAACTTTTATCTTTTTAACGAGATCTCCAGATCTTGTAAACATTGTTTTCTACATTTTCTTAAGTGCTTCGAAATTTTTGTAGTGCAGAGTTCAGAACTGCAGATAGTACCCTCAAATGAGATCTCAAAGGTTGTATATAAATTGAACATCGTCTCCTTACTTTGTGTTCCCAGATGTTTTTTTCCTTCATCCTCTTATTCCTCCCTGTTTTTACATGAAAGATGAGCTGAGTCATACTTCACTATATTAAATTGTATTTGTCACTTATCTACCCAGTCTGCACCTACTTGTATCTTCTCGTGTTTTGATACCATTCTTGGGTTATTAGTTCTACCACTCATCCTCTGACTCCTACCACCAACAACATCAATATCATCTGCAATTTTATATTCATGCTATGCACAATAAGCATGATAAATTATATGAATTCCTGCAGGCATTCACTTTGTTCTGCAAAGCTTCACTGAACTCTTACTTTATTTTCACAGAAGTAGAAGAGTCCAGTAGCTGAATTCAATGTATTAACTTTTTTGATATAATGAGATTTAGTGGAATATTCAAAGTAAAATGCAGGAATATACTTTAATGTAATATGTTTAAACTGACCAGTATAAAATTGATTGAACATTGATCTTGTACTTGAGTCCATGTAAGCTGAGGGTTGGATTTTCCAACGTAGATAGAATGCAAACTTTGTTTTAATTCTCTTGTGAGGCGTAGGTGTCGCAGACTGTCCAGCATATATTGCACACCTCTAGTTGAGAAAATGATGGCAAGCTGCCTCCTTGAACCACTGCAGTTCCTGTCGGTAGGTCAACGCACAATACCATTAGGGAAATAATTCCAGGATTCTGATGCAGCAACAGTGAAGGAATGGTGATGTATTTCCAAGTCAGGATGTTAAGTGGCTTGGAGGGGAAATTATATATCGTGGTGTCCCCATATGACTGCTGGCCATGTCCTTCTAGAATGAATTAGTCAGGGGTTTGGAAGATGCCATCTAAGGACCTTTGGTAAAATTCTGCAGTGCGCCCTGTAGATAGTACACACTGCTGCTATCTAGTGCCACTAGTGAAGGGAGTGGATTCATGTGGGTGTTGTGCCAATCGATCAGATTGCTTTGTTCTGGATGGTGTCAAGGTTCTTAAGCGTAGCTGAAACTGCACTCATCCAAGCAAGTGGACAGTCTTCTGTAATGCTCCTGGCTTGTATCTGGTAAAGTGTGGCTGAAAATGTGTTGCTGGTTAAAGCACAGCAGGTTAGGCAGCATCCAAGGAATAGGAAATTCGACGTTTCGGGCATAAGCCCTTCATCAGGAATGAGGAGAGTGTGCCAAGCAGGCCAAGATAAAGGGTAGGGAGGAGGGACTTGGGGGAGGGGCGATGGAGATGCGATAGGTGGAAGGAGGTCAAGGTGAGGGTGATAGGCCGGAGTGGGGTGGGGGCGGAGAGGTCAGGAAGAAGATTGCAGGTTAGGAGGGCGGTGCTGAGTTGAGGGAACCGACTGAGACAAGGTGGGGGGAGGGGAAATGAGGAAACTGGAGAAATCTGAGTTCATTCCTTGTGGTTGGAGGGTTCCCAGGCGGAAGATGAGGCGCTCCTCCTCCAGCCGTCGTGTTGTTATGTTCTGCCGGTGGAGGAGTCCAAGGACCTGCATGTCCTCGGTGGAGTGGGAGGGAGAGTTAAAGTGTTGAGCCACGGGGTGGTTGGGTTGGTTGGTCCGGGCGTCCCAGAGGTGTTCTCTGAAGCATTCCGCAAGTAAGCGGCCCGTCTCTCCAATATAGAGGAGGCCACATCGGGTGCAGCGGAACCCTCCAACCACAAGGAATGAACTCAGATTTCTCCAGTTTCCTCATTTCCCCTCCCCCCACCTTGTCTCAGTCGGTTCCCTCAACTCAGCACCGCCCTCCTAACCTGAAATCTTCTTCCTGACCTCTCCGCCCCCACCCCAATCCGGCCTATCACCCTCACCTTGACCTCCTTCCACCTATCACATCTCCACCGCCCCTCCCCCAAGTCCCTCCTCCCTACCTTTTATCTTGGCCTCCTTGGCACACTCTCCTCATTCCTGATGAAGGGCTTATGCCCGAAACGTCGAATTTCCTGTTCCTTGGATGCTGCCTAACCTGCTGTGCTTTAACCAGCAACACATTTTCAGCTGTGATCTCCAGCATCTGCAGACCTCATTTTTTACCCTCTGGTAAAGTGTGAACAGGTTTTGGGGAGTTAGGAGGTAGGTTAGCCTCTGACATGCTCTTGTAGCCACTGTATTTATATGGTTAGTCCAGTTGAGTTTCTGGGCAATGATAGGCACCAGGATGTTGATAGTGGGGGGAATTCAGTGACGATAATGCCATTCACTGTCAAGGGGCCATGGCTCAGCTGTCTCTTATTGGATATTGTCATTGACATTTGTGTGATGCAAATGTTACTTGCAGCTTGTTTGCCAAAGCCGAATATTGTCCAGGTCTTGTTGCGTTTGAACCTGGACTGCTTTAGTATCTGAGGAGTCACAAATAGTGCTGAACATTGTGCAATCATCGGCGAATATCCCTGAGTCTGACCTTGTGATGGAGGGAAGGACATTGACAAAGCGGCTGAAGATGGTTTGGTCAAGGACACTACCCTGAGGAACACCTGCAGAGATGTCCTGAAGCTGAGATGACTGATATGTGCCGGGTATGTCTCCAATCCCATCATTTCTAATTTTGCTAGAACTCACTGATACCACACTGGATTGAATGCATCCTTGATAATCGAGAATAGACTGATGAGGTGATTTTCCACATTGTCAGTTGGATGCCAGTGTTGAATCTGTTCTGGAACAGTACTACTAAAATTTGTCTATAGTAAATGAGTCACTAGAAACCTACTGATGCTTACCTGGTCATAGACAGCAGCCTGCCAAAACTAATCTCCATGGAAAACACTGCATAGTAGTGAAAGTCTGGAAAGTTGTCTTAATGATCAGAAAATGGATTTAAAATGATTTGACCTTCTGTGTGTTTTGGTTTAAACAGTTTTTTTTTAAAATCTGAAATGACTAGAATTCAGTAGATGATGAAGAATGTTTATTTTGTACACAGGGCTACTTTGTGCTGATTTTAATGCATTATCAGAGAAAAAAAGCCTTAAAGTGCTATATTGTAAATTCAACAAAGAAAACTAGCCAAGAATATGATGTGATGCAAGTTGTATGATTTGTATAATTTTTAGTGTTTGGATTTTAAAGTATTGCCATATGGGTGGGTTACTTTTGGAAAGAGTTTTTAATATATAATTAGGTCAGACAGTCCTTCATAATAGTGACCTAAAACGCATATATCAGAGAACAGGGTCTGCCAGAGCATTGATGGGAAATTACTTATTGAATGGCATTAATTTGCTTTTATTTCAGACTAATCAAAGATTTATTTTAGCTCAGAAAGGCCTCAGATTAGAAGATTTTTAGGGCACCTTAAAAGAAGCCTGACTGGGGTCAGAACCATCTATAGTGTCTACTAGAAAAGGACAAAGAATAAGAATACTACAATAAAGGAACTGGCCCTTCAGCCCACCAAGTCTGCACTATCATATGACACCGTTCTAAACTAAAAACATTTGCCTCTATGCGGTCCATATCCTTCAATTCCCTATTCCTGTATCTGTCAAGATGCCTCTTAAATATTGCTATGATACCTGCTTCTACCACCTCCTTTGGCAGCACTTTCCAGGCATTTACCACCCTTTGTTTAAAAAAGAACTTGCCTCATACATCTCCGTTAAACTTTCCCCCTTTTACCTTAAACCGATCTCCCCACATAATTGATATTTCTACCCTGGCAAAAGACTCTGACTATCCATTCTATCCATGCCTGTTATAATTTTGTAAACTTCTATCAGGTCGCCCCTCAGCCCCTAAAATTCAAATTAAAAACATGTCAAGTTTATGCAATCTCTCCTCTTTGCTAATACCTTCCAAACAAGGCAACATCCTGCAAAACCTTTACTGTACCCTCTCCAATGGCTTCTCATCCTTTTGTTAGTGTGGTGACCAGTACTGTATTCAGTATTCCAAATGTGGTCTAATTAAAGTTCTGTACAGCTGCAATATGACTTGCCAATTTTTATACTCTATACCAAACCAATGAAGACAAGAAAGAAGGCCATGAAAAAGGAGAGTTTTTTTTTCACCTATAGCGTGGTAAAAATACAGAACATGCTCAGAGGGTGTTGGAGGCAGATGTCTTTGCAACATTGAGAATTTAAAATCCCAAGGCATATTAGGCTAGAGATCAAGTGCATGTAAATGGGATTAGTATACTTGGTGTTTGTTGGTTGGCATAGGAATGGAAGGCCAAAGCATCTATTTCTAGGATGTCTAGAAAAAGGAATAAAAATCAGCCAATGAACCAAGAAACTATGCATTGTTCAAATAATATAGCTGGTCTTTCTTGCCTTTCCCTTATATGAAGTATAGAACAAATCTGGAAAAGCACAGTTAGTTCAATCATAAAATTTAGTTTGTGCAGTTTGCACGTTTTTAAAAGCTGAGAAATTCTAAACTTTCAAATGTTGCTAGTATACCATGTAAGAAAAAATTACAGGTCACAGGAAAAATTGGATAGAATCAATAATGTCAAACTTAAATATTTGGCATAGAGGAATACTTTCTCTGGGTTTAAACTCTATAACAGATAATACCAGAAAAGAGAATGAGACTTTCTTCTTCTTTGAATTTTAGCAGAGCTTGGACTTTTCCTTAATTTCTTTGTTGTAATAAACTTACATTGTTCGAGAAATTCTACCTGATATGGCTTTCAGTGATTGATCATGTTTACTGCATATTTTAAAGGCTAGATTTGGCAGGCTAGATTTTATTATAGGTTCTTGGCAAAAGTGATGACTGCAGATGCTGGAAATCAGAGTCTAGATTTGAGTGGTGCTGGAAAAGCACAGCAGGTCAGGCAGCATCTAAGTAGGAAAATCGACATTTCAGGCAAAAGCCCAACATGTCCAGTCGCACCAGCAGCTGGGTGGTAGATAGGTAATGATAATAATAAAAGGTCAAAAATATTCATAAGTATTTAAAAATGAGTGTAGCTCACATAAATGATGGAGATAGAAGCAGGATAAGTTATCATGAGGAGTGAAGAAGTGGCATTGTGAAGAAAAGACATTGCACAAATAACTTTTGGTTTCCCAATTTTGAACAACAATTACATTAAAAATAGACTTTATCTATATGTGCTCAACAAGAGTGAGGATCTTGTACTAATTAATTTCCATAGAAGAAAAAGTAGTGAAGAAATTAAAGTCTGTTAAATCGCCAAGGTTTTCCAAAATTTCTTGGGTTCTAGAATATTTCTCACATATGGAAATAAGCAAGTAAAACATTGCTGCCAATTAATCTGACTTTAGTTATCAGGAAAATGCTGGGATTGTTTCTTAAGTCATAATTATACATTTGGAAAATCATAGAATGATTGGACAGTCCAATATGGTTTTCCAAAAAGGAAATTGTGTTTGACAATTTTATTAGAATTTGTTGACCATACAGCTCTGGGTTAGATAAAAGGAGCCATTAGATGTAATAATCTTGCATTTCCAACAGACACTTGACAGGGTGCTGTACAAAAGCTTAATGCTTAAGGTATGGGTTTGATGTGGTAGGAATTGTTAACAAAGAGCTGGCATAAACAGATAATTTTCAAGTTGATGGGCTATAATTAGCAGGGTGCCACAGGCATCAGTGCTGTGGCTTCAGTTATTTTGAATCTCTATGAATGAGCTAGATGAAGAGACTGAGAGTAAGCTACTAAATGAATATTTTGCATCAGTATTTACTGTGGAAAAGGATATGGAAAATACAGACTGTAGGGAAATAGATGGTGACATCTTGCAAAATGTCCAGATTACAGAGGAGAAAGTGCTGGATGTCTTGAAACGGTTAAAGGTGGATAAATCCCCAGGACCTGATCAGGTGTACCCGAGAACTCTGTGGGAAGCTAGGGAAGTGATTGCTGGGCCTCTTGCTGAGATATTTGTATTATCGATAGTCACAGCTGAGGTGCCGGAGGACTGGGAGTTGGCAAACGTGGTGCCACTGTTTAAGAAGGGTGGCAAAGACAAGCCAGGGAACTATAGACCAGTGAGCCTGACTTCGGTAGTGGGCAAGTTGTTGGAAAGAATCCCGAGGGACAGGATGTACATGTATTTGGAAAGGCAAGGACTGATTCGGGAGAGTCAGCATGGCTTTGTGCGTGGGCAATCATGTCTCACAAACTTGATTGAGTTTTTTGAAGAAATAACAAAGAAGATTGATGAGGACAAAGCAGTAGATGTGATTTATATGGACTTCAGTAAGGCATTTAACAAGGTTCCCCATGGGAGACTGATTAGCAAGGTTAGATCCCATGGGATATAGGGAGGACTAGCCATTTGGATACAGAACTGGCTCAAAGGTAGAAGACAGAAGGTGATGGTGGAGAGTTGTTTTTCAGACTGGAGGCCTGTGACCAGTGGGGTGCCACAAGGATCGGTGCTGGGTCCTCTACTTTTTGTCATTTACATAAATGATTTGGATGCGAGTATAAGAGGTACAGTTCGTAAGTTTGCAGATGACACCAAAATTGGAGGTGTAGTGGACTGCGAAGAGGGTTACCTCAGATTACAACAGGATTTTGACCAGATGGGCCAATGGGCTGAGAAGTGGCAGATGGAGTTTAATTCAGATAAATGCGAAGTGCTGCATTTTGGGAATGCAAATCTTAGCAGGACATATACACTTAATGCTAAGACCCTAGGGAGTGTTGCTGAACAAAGAGACCTTGGAGTGCAGGTTCATAGCCCCTTGAAAGTGGAGTTGCACGTAGATAGGGTAGTGAAGAAGGTGTTTGGTATGCTTTCCTTTATTGGTCAGAGTATTGAGTACAGGAGTTGGGAGGTCATGTTTCGGCTGTACATGACATTGGTTAGGCCACTGTTGGAATATTCCATGCAATTCTGGTCTCCTTCTTATCAGAAAGTTGTTGTGAAGCTTGAAAGGGTTCAGGAAAGATTTACAAGGATGTTGCCAGGTTTGGAGGATCTGAGCTACAGGGAGAAGCTGAACAGGCTGGGGCTGTTTTCCCTGGAGCGTCAGAGGCTGAGGGGTGACCTTATAGAGGTGTACAAAACTATGAGGGGCATGGATAGGATAAATAGACAAAGTTTTTTCCCGGGGAGTCCAGAACTAGAGGGTTTAGGGTGAGAGGGGAAAGCAATTAGGAAGCCAAGTGACATGTTAGCTGTTATTGCAAGAGAATTGGAAATATGAGAAAAAGGGAGCAATGCTTGTATGAGGCTTTGGTGGGACGAATCATAGAATATTGTGCAGTTTTGGTTTTCATATTTATGAAATGATTTAATTACAATGGAGGCAGTACAACATCAACTGAATTGCTTCCTGTAATGAAATAAAAGTTGCCCTGTGATGAGAGGTTCTGGACTTTAGATCTCACTGAAATGTACATGATTCTGAGGACGCTTGACAGGGTGGTTCACTGACTTCTTATTTCCCCTTGAAGAGAAATCAGGCACAGTCTCAGGAGGTCATTCATTTTGACCTGAGATTAGGAGAAAATCTTTCACATAGCATTTATCAATTTTTGAGTGTTGTGGATGCTCAGCTGTTGAGTATATTCAAGGCTCAATGAGAGATTTTTGATCTCTCAGGGTAGTGAAAAATACTGGTGAGAAAGCAGAGTTAGCAGCATTGAATATTGAACAGGTTCAATGTGTTAACTGGTTCTCTCCTGCCATTATATCTTATGTTCTTAAAATGACTCCCCATTCATCAAGAACATAATTCCTATGTTTTCCTTGTCTAGCCCTGTCAGAATTTTAAAGCTTTCTATGAGATCCCCCTTTATTCTTCTAAAATCCAGTGAATATAGTCCTAACTGATCCATTTGCTCTGCACACATCAGTTCTGTCATCCCAAGAGTCAGTCAAGTGAATGTTTGTTGCAGTCCTTCCATGGCCAGAGCATCGTTTTCTTTTAAAAAGGGGAGATCAAAACTGCACATAGTATTTCAAGAGTGGTCTTCCCCCAGGCCCTGTATGTTTCGTCTGACTGCAGAAGTTATTTAAAATTATTGAGTGAGGAAGGTTTTAGGAAGTTTTTCTTTATACAGATTATCGGAACAGGTTATTTCATTTAAGGAAAATTGGAAAAAAATGTTTCAAGTTGCTGATGGTACAAGCACCTAACACAACCCAATGGGATTAAGTGCTTTCTCTTGATAAGAAGAAATTTGATCAGTTGCTCAGATTTCACTTGTTTAAAGCATTATTTGCTACGTTATATGTGCAAAGTGTGTAAACTTATTTGTTTTTCTTCCTGTAGCCGTTTGGTGTGAATCAGCCTGGGCCATATATCATGTACACAACTGCAGATGCAAATGGGTATCTTAAAAATGCATCAGGTAGGTAAAGTTAAAATTTGGGTCTAATGTAACTTATTTTTGCAGTTTATTTTCACTAATGTGCTTGCCAGAAATATTTTTTTCAAATTGCTTAAAAGGAATAAAGATGAATTGAACTGGTATGACTGAGGTACTTCAATAAGGTATTGCATTTGGAACTAAGTCTACCAAATAGCAACCAGGAATGGTTTCTGAATAGCCCTCAATAAAATATAGTCATTCAATTTTAACAATCCCTCACTCAACAGAGATTTTACATGACTCAATTTCAAATTCAGTGTTAGATGTGACTACTCTGGTTCATCTTATTAATTAATCGATCTGTGATTCTTATATCTGTAATTTCAATATTTTATTTACAACAAAGTTGGTTCTGCCTTAAGTTCATGTATCAAATCATAATAAACATGCAAACACTAAGCATTCACATCCATGTCAGCTTGCTGGATGGAACTTTTAAATGCAGCAGTTCACATCTGGTGTCCAAAGTCCAAGCTGCACAAGGCAGGCCACCAAAGTGCAACAGCTTTTAAGCTTATTTCACAACTTATGTGCTCAGTCACAAAATATGTTGCAGCCACAATACTGTGAACTGTACTGTTTGAAAAAACAGTAATTATTTCTTTCTTGTTATAAAGTCTACCTGCCTAACCTATCTCCTGATTTTGTCTTGATTTTCCTGTGTTCTCTTCCAGCGCACTCTAATGTCCATCGTTACCTTCCTTAACTAACAACAAGACTTTGTTGTTCAAGTAAATGTTATATGTGTGTTAACCCCTATAGTAGCTCTCTTATTTTGCTCAGACAATTTATTTTCCAAAGATACATTCGCCACATACCACTCCTTCTAAACTGTGGGGTGGCACTGTGGTTCAGTGGTTAGTGCTGCTGCCTCACAGTGACCTGGATTCAATTCCATCCTCTGGCGACTGTGTGGAGTTTGCACATTCTCCCAGTGTCTGCGTGGGTTTCCTCCGGATACTCCAGTTTGCTCCCACAATCCAAAGATGTGCAGGTTAGGTGGATTGGCCATGTGAAATTGCCCATAGTGTTCAGGGATGTGTAGGTTAGGTGCATTAGTCAGGGTCGCGAAGGTGGTGCTGGAAAAGCAAAGCGGGTCAGGCAGCATCTGAGGACCAGGAGAATCGACGTTTCGGACATAAGCCCTTCATTAGGTCGTTCCTGCTGTGCTTTTCTAGCACAACACTCTCTCAGTTGTGATCTCCAGCATCTCAGTCCTCACTTTCTCCTGCATTAATCAGGGGTAAATGTAGAGTAATAGGGGAACAGGTCTGGGTGGGATGCTGTTTGGAGGGTAGATGTGGACTTGCTGGGCTGAGGGCCTGTTTCCACACTATGATTCTGTTTTATGAATTCTAGTTAATCCATGATGTTTTCACTCATATCAAGTTTTGTTTTCTTACTGTTATCCTTTAAGCTGAGTTAGCTTCAAACTACAAATTAAAATAAAATAAATGTGAATTGAAATTCTTGAACTGAAAATTATCATTGAGTTTATGTTCTGCAGATTTTGTCTCCTAAACTTTTCCTGCTCTTTGAACAGTTTCAGGCAACAATGTTATTCTAATAGTGAACTAAATTCTATCGAAGCAATGTCATTATTCCTGACTTTAAAAGCATATTTCTCATAATAATGCATAACTAGTAAAAATGGTGTGTGGTGTTTTGAAGCTATATATTTAAAGGCAATCCCACAGTACCATTGTCTGCTATGAAATTACCTGGTTTAAATGTCAGAGAATTCAGCACAGGGAACATAGAAGAAATTGCAGTTGTATTTGAGGAGGAAACCCTGGAAAAGAGAATATTTTCCTTACTCGCTATAATAATATGTAATGGTGCAGACGGCAGACATATGAGAATATATCTAACTTTCAGAGCTACCACAAAGTGATTTAGTTTGCTTTGACTAGGCTGAAGAGGTGTGGTTGTTTTTGACACATAACAAGTTTGTGTATTACAGCTCTATGAATTAATGTCATAGCCTGAATTTGTGATCATAATAACAGTGAGCACTTAGTTATTATGAGTAAAAAGGAATTATGGCCTTCACACACAAAGGCAAAGTCAGGAATTCATTATCTGATGTATGTAACTACCCCATACATTTGCTAAACTGCTTCCTTACTGATAAACTCATCAATGAAACGTAGAAATCTGTGATATTTGCAGCACTTAACATTAGCTACCCACAAAAGGTGCCAGGAAAACTTTGGGCTTCCACATCAAAATTAGTTGAATTTTGAATGATGTAATAATTCCTAATTACTGCCAATTTATTTTACACTAAAAATATACTTCTGTACATTTTTTTCAAATTTTAATTGTTCTTAGATTTTTATTTTAAGTTACTTTACTTTGTTGAGCTGTGAAAACACAAATTTATTCCACAATTGAGGAGCAATTTTTAAGGATTATTTCGTTGAACACTTAAAATGCAATACCAGTATAGGCTATGGGCCAAGCACTGAGAAATGGGATTCCATTTACCTTCAACATTTATTCCCTTCATCACCTGTGGCAGCACTATGTGATCGAGATGCACTGCAGTAACTCAGCAAAGCTTCTCTGACAGTATCTTCCAAGCTCAGAACCTGTACCCTCTAGAAGGACAAGAACAACACATACAAAGGAACACAAATAGCTGCAGGCTCCTCACAAAGCCACGCGCTGTACGATCATAGAATTATATCGCCATTCCTTCACAGTTGCTCGGTCAAAATTCAGGAGCTCTCTTCCTATAACTGTGGACTCCCAATAATCCCAGCACTCCAATGGGTGCAGCACATCAAGAAGACAGCTCACTGGCACCTTTTCCTGGGCAACTAAGGAAGGGTAATAAATACTGACCTAGCCACTGACACTCTCATCCCGTAAACAATAAGAAAAAGTTATAAACAATAGCAAGATTTCCTCCAATTTCTAGTTTTATGAAGCTCATGAAATACATTTAAAACCAAATTGTTCAAGTTTGTTTTAAAAAAAAGTGATCATAGGAATCTTCTCACAAATCTTGCAACATCTCCAACATGTAATAACAAAAATAAATTCTTGCAAATGTGATGTGAAGTGTGTGATTTATCAATATTTATTATAATTGAATTCATATTTTTGAGTTTCAAACTTGTGTGTCAGAAAGAGCTCAATAAGTTGAGTATTTTTATAGCTCTGCTGATTTTAAAACAGTGTTGGAGACTTCCTGAAGATTGGATTTTGATTTCATTGGGAGAATTTATACTGAACAAAATCAATGGTGTAGCCCGCAGATGGAAAGATTCGGAAAAATATTAGGCTGAGGAAAATCACCCATGACTCGGAAAAAAGCTTTTTTGTTTCAGTTGAGGCAGTTTGTAGAAAGCTTAATTGAACTTAGATGGATAAAAGTGTTGCTCCTGAGAAAGGGAGGTTATTTTAGGATTGTTAGGAAAGAGATTGCATCAGTGTAAGCAGTTTATCAAAAAAATTTCAGATTGGCAGTGTTTGGTTATAAAACCGAAGAGATTATTTGAGGCTGAGAAAATCTAAGCTCAGTTGTAAAAAGGCTCCAGGAAGAAGGTAATCAGACTTTCAAGATGTGGAATTGAAGGAACAGTTAAATTAAGCCTTTCAGATTTGAAAAATAAAGAAATTCTCTGTGATGTTTGAGTACTGTAAAGGAGGACTTTTAGGATTAATGAGATTGTATTTTACCGTGTGTTTTGAAATCTTTAAATTTGTATTATATGTACAAAATTTTATTATTCTGTTTTGTTTTCAGTTTTGTTATAGGCTTCAGTTTTATTATTAAATCCATTTCTGTTATTCTGTAACCATGGGTGAGGTGCTAGAGGACTGGAGGGTGGCTACTGTTGTGCCTTTATTTAAGAAAGGCTGTAAGGAGAATCCTGGGAACTATAGACTAGTGGTGGATAAGTTGTTGGAGTGATTCTGAAATTTAGGATTTACATGCATTTAGAGAGGGATATAGTGGCTCACAAACTAGATTCGAGTTTTTTGAGGAAGTAACCAAAAGGATTGATAAGAGCAGAGTGGTAGACAATTGTTTACTTGGACTTTACTAAAGTCCTTGATAATGGCTTGGTTCTGCATGGTAGACTAATTAGTAAAGTTAGATCACATGAGATTCAGAGTGAGTTTGCCAATTGGATATAAAGAAGACAGAGGTTGATGGCAGAGGATTGTTTTTCAGACTGGAGGCCTATGACCTGCAGTGTTCCAAAGGACTTGTTACTGGGTCCACTTTTATTTGTCATTTATATATATGTGTGAGAATATAGGAGACTTGGTTAGTAAGTTTGCAGATGACACCAAGATTGGTGATACAGTGAACAGTGAAGATGATTATCCAAGATTACAAGAGATCTTGATCACTTGGGTCAATGGACTGAGGAGTTGCTGTTGGAGTTTAATTTAGATAAGCTTGGTAAAACAAACAAAGGAAGGATTTGTACAGTAGCATTGTAGAACAGAGTGACATAGGGGTTCAGGTATATAACTTTTTTGAAATTTGCATCATACACGATGGTTAATAAAGTACTTAGCATGCTCAGACCTTGGAGTATAGGAGTTGGGGTGTATAATGAGGTTGTGCAGGACATTGGTGAGACCTGTCAGAGCTGTGTGCAGTTCTGGTCACCCTGTTATCAGAAAGATATTATTAAACTGGAGAAAAGATTTAGCAGAATGTTGCTGGGAGTGGAGGGTTTGAGTTATAAACATAGGCCGGATAGGTTGGGAATTCTTTTTTACTGAAACGTAGAAGGTTGAGGGGTGACCTTCTCGAGGTTTATAAATTCATGAGGAGCATAGATAAGGTGACAGCAAATGTCTTTTTCCTAAGATGAGGAATTCAAACTAGGGAGCATATTTTCAGGGTGAGAGGAGAAAGATTTAAAAAGGGCATGAGGGAAATTGTTTTTACACAGAGAGTGGTTAGTGTGTGGAATGAACTGCCAAAGGAAGTGTGGATTCAGGTACAGTTAGAATATTTAAAAGAAGTTTGTAAAAGTGCATGAATAGGAAAGGTTTGGAGGGATATGAGCCAACACAGGAAGGTGGGACTAGTTTTGTTTGGGAACATGGCCGGCATGGATGAGTTGGACCAAAGGGTCTGTTTCCATGCTGTTTGACTGTATTAAGTGTCTGTGTTTAAATGAAAGAGCATCTTGTTAAAATCAATGGGGAAACAAAATGTGATCTATCACGCCAGGTTTCAGCCAGTAATACCATCAGCTGGTGTCATAAAACTGACTGGATGATGGAATTGTCCAAACTTTGGCTTTGTCTTATACTAAGGATGCTCTCAAAATAAGAGCACAAATGTATTAACAGTTAAAATGCCGATACATAGCTATGTTAAATAACTTTCTTCTGAGCATTTTTATGATCACATCATTGCCAGTGAAAGCATAAAAGCAAGTTGTTAGGTTAGATTCTCTGCAGTGTGGCAAGAGGCCATTTGGCCCAACAAGTGCACACCAATCCTCCCATTTCCCTCTGACTAATGCACCTAACACTATGGACAATTTAGCATGGCCAATTCACCTGATATGCACATCTTTGGACTGTGGGAGGAAACCGGAGCACCCGGAGGAAACCCACGCAGACACAGAGAATGTGCAAACTCCACACAGACAGTCGCCCGAGGCAGGAATTGAACCCGAGTTCCTGGCATTGTGAGGCAGCAGTGCTAACCACTGAGCCACCGTGCCACTCCAAAGCAGTCTTTCTTTCTCCATGGCTCACCATTATCTATCTCCTTGTCTTTCACTATGTTCCATCTCCTCCAATCATTCACTGCTTCTCCCCTACTACAGTTATCAAGAAGGGACACTTAACCCAAAACATTCACCTCTACGTTCTCTCCACAGATGCTTCCAGACCTGCTGGGTTTCTCAAGAAATTCTTGCTTTTGATTCGGATTTCCGCAATTCTTTGTCTTTTGTATCACCACAGTTCTCTGTTTTACTAGTACGGTTAGACTAGTTCAGCTTATGGTCAATGAAATTGTCAGTGCTAATGCCATTGGATGTGAAGGGTGATGGTTAGATTCTGACTTGTTGGAGATAGTCATCCTTTGGCCCAATGTTTCTTGCCACTTGTCAGCCCAAGCCTGCAAATTGCCCTGGTCTTACTGTATTTGGAGATAGTCTGCTTCAGTAACTGAGGAGTCGTGAATGGTTCTAAATGTTACACTATAATCATCAAACATCACTACTTCTGATCTTATGATGAATGCTCTTGATGAAGTAGCTGAAGATGGTTGTGCCAGGGATCAGTTTAGAATGAGGCAAATGATACTTAAAAGACAAATTTAAATAAAGGGAAGTAAAGGGAAAATACTGTAGATACTTGAAATCTGAACCAAAAAAAGTGCTGAGGAAAAGAAGGTATAAATCTGGCAGCATAATAAAGAGGGAAACAGAGTTAATTTATTGAATTGAATATGACTTTTCTTTGAAATAGGTGAGCCCAGGCTTATTTACCTTTTTCCAGCACTTCCTGTTTGTCTTAAGCTAAAGGAATGCAAAATGACAGGGTTTGATGAACTACATTGTAAGGTCGTGACTAAGTTAACAGAGAAAATTGCAGACAACCTAATAGTTATAATTCGGGACCCTGTTAAGTGTGGATGTGTGTCAGAGGACTGGCAAGTTGTCACTGTTGCTCTTGTTCTTAAATGAGAGGAGCCAAACAAACAATTTCCGACCAGAGAGCTTCACATCTTTAGTGGGGAAATTTAGAAATTCTTAATCCTTCACTGGAATTTTTAAAACTGTGTATCTAAATAAGGAGAAAATAGTTAGGAGTATCTAACTTGCATTTAAAGACAGGAACGATGGACTAATGTTAGAACACCCTGACTAGATATCTGACTTGTATGGAAGAACTGCAATGGATGAACTTCAATAAAACCTATGACAAGGTACCATGAAGGAAATTATGTGAGAAGATTATCAGCTGTGGAATTTGGGCAAGTTTAGAAAACCTTGCTAAATATTGATTAGAGGAAAGGAAACAAATTTGGACATTATTTACAGAGTGACAAAATATATTGCAGTGTCTCTAAAATTTAATTTCTAGGACTATTACAGTTCATTTTACATACTGTACCAATTGGGTAGGTTCTGAGCCAGAGAAAGCAGTTCCAAATTTGAAGTTAACATCAAAAGAAATGATATGATTAATTATTTACAAGGGCAAAGGAAGTTGCAAGTGGGTATTGATAATATAGATCAATGGGAGAAAGGATGTTAAGCACGATTCATTATTGGTAAGTGTGAATTGTTTACTGATAATTAAGCAGAAAGAGCACTGGAAACTGATAGACCTAATTCAGGAGTTAGTGCAAAGCAGAATAGTGCATTGCTTAAAATGTGTTGCTGGAAAAGCGCAGCAGGTCAGGCAGCATCCAAGGAGCAGGGGAATTGGTGTTTCGGGCATGAGCCCTTCTTCAGGAATGAGGAAAGTGTGCCAAGCAGGCTAAGATAATCGGTAGGGAGGAGGGACTTGGGGGAGGGGCGTTGGAAATGCGATAGGTGGAAGGAGGTTAAGGTGAGGGTGATAGGCCGGAGTAGGGGTGGGGGCGGAGAGGTCAGGAAGAAGATTGCAGGTTAGGAATGTGGTGCTGAGTTTGAGGGTTGGGACTGAGACAAGGTGGGAGGAGGGGAAATGAGGAAACTGGAGAAATCTGAGTTCATCCCTTGTGGTTGGAGGGTTCCCAAGCAGAAGATGAGGCGCTCTTCCTCCAGCCATCGTGTTGCAACGGTCTGGCAATGGAGGAGTCCAAGGACCTGCATGTCCTTGGTGGAGTGGGAGGGGGAGTTGAAGTGTTGAGCCACGGGGTGGTTGGATTGGTTGGTCCAGGTGTCCCAGAAGTGTTCTGTGAAACGTTCCGCAAGTAGGCGACCTGTCTCCCCAATATAGAGGAGGCCACATCGGGTGCAGTGGATGCAGTAAATGATGTGTGTGGAGGTGCAGGTGAATTTATGGTGGATATGGAAGGATCCCTTGGGGCCTTGGAGGGAAGTAAGGGGGGAGGTGTGGGCGCAAGTTTTGCATTTCTTGCGGTTGCAGGGGAAGGTGCCGGGAGTGGAGGTTGCATTGGTGGGGGGTGTGGACCTGACGAGGGAGTCACGGAGGGAGTGGTCTTTTTGGAACGCTGATAGGGAAGGCTTTTCGGAATGCTGATAGGAACACTTATATTTCCCTTCCCTCCTCTATCAGTGTTCTGAAAAGACCACTCCCTCCATGACTCCCTCGTCAGGTCCACACCTCCCACCAACCCAACCTCCACTCCCGGCACCTTCCCCTGCAACCACAAGAAATGCAAAACTTGTGCCCACACCTTCCCCCCCCTTACTTCCCTCCAAGGCCCCAAGGGATCCTTCCATATCCGCTACAACTTCAACTGCACCTCCACGCACATCATTTACTGTATCCGCTGCACCCGATGTGGCCACCTCTATATTGGGGAGACAGGTCGCCTACTTGCGGAACGTTTCAGAGAACACCTCCTGGGACACCCGGACCAACCAACCCCACCGCCCCGTGGCTCAGCACTTCAACTCTCCCTCCCACTCCACCAAGAACATGCAGGTATGCAGGTCCTTGGACTCCTCCATTGCCAGACCATTGCAACACGACGGCTGGAGGAAGAGCGCCTCATCTTCTGCCTGGGAACCCTCCAACCACAAGGGATGAACTCAGATTTCTCCAGTTTCCTCATTTCCCCTCCCCCCACCTTGTCTCAGTCCCAACCCTCGAACTCAGCACCACCTTCCTAACCTGCAAACTTCCTCCTGACTTCTCCGCCCCCACCCCCACTCCGGCCTATCACCCTCACCTTAACCTCCTTCCACCAATCGCATTTCCAATGCCCCTCCCCAAGTCCCTCCTCCCTCCCTTTTATCTTAGCCTACATGGCACACTTTCCTCATTCCTGAAGGAGGGCTCATGCCCGAAACGTCGATTCACCTGCTCCTTGGATGCTGCCTGACCTGCGCTTTTCCAGCAACACATTTTCAGCTCTGATCTCCAGCATCTGCAGTCCTCACTTTCTCCTTGAATAGTGTATTGCACTAATAAGGACAGATCCTTGCAGTTCTTCCAATGAGTATCACAGAGAATTAATGTAGGGCTTTGCTAAAGATAAATGAGTGTTACTAAATCTACAGCTGAATAACAATCTCCTCCATTTTTCTTCTTTGTCCTGGCTCTTCACCAATTCCCCTCCCCCGCCCCCTTTCTCCCAGCCCCAGTCCATGTCTCAAAGAAGTTTTTGTGGTTGATGTGACACTGGGATTAAAATTCATTTTACATGTACCTAAGCGTCTGTTGCACATTTTAGATTGCATTGCTTTTTTTTTACTTTGTTGCCTGGTCTGGAGACAAACACAGTCTGTTTTCAAGATCCAGGATTGCTGTATGGTGACTCATTCTGCAGAACAGACCTGGAGCTCTAATTGTGCACAAAAGCTGCTGCAAGAAAGCAGTGCACCAGCAGGGATAACTGTAGAGTTGCAGATGAGAGTGGGTTGAAAGAACACCTACACAAAACCTTTGTCAGATAGAATCTACAGAACAGAGACAGAGAGCACCAACATGTCAAACACTAAGATGATGGAGCACTGAAAAATTACAACTAAGATACCCTCTTGTTGTTTATTGCAATATTACTACATGGAGTTCAATTAAAACATTGCATGGTACCAGATTGATTTTTTCTTTTGTTTACATAAGGACTGCCATTTTAAAAAATTTTGAGATGTTCTGTTGTGCATTTTGTGTCAGTGAATAGTTTAATTTAGCTGAATCTTGTATAATTCTATTTTTTTCTCAAAATCTTTGGGTCTTGTTCATTCACCATTGGGAAGACTGCAGTATTTTGGTACAGCAAGCTCCCTTCTTTATTTATGTGTGAGTAGTTGCTACAGACATGTTGATGATAATCCCTTAATGACCATATCCTTGTTTGTCAAAAATATTTTCTCAGGCAAACATTGCTTAAAATATATCCTTGGCTTTGTCCTTTTCATCTTTTGTCAATTTGTTCAGCATTCAATCTTATCACAATAATTGCAAATAGTTTTACTTTATTGCATTAAGGATCATAAAATTCAAACGTAAAGTATTTACCTATTAATATGGTAAGAGTTTCATGCAAGTCCTTGGGTCCACCTAGCCCTGCTTTGATTTTGTTCTGCTCAGTATAGGCAAATACCACAATTTGCACTTTATATGTCTACTTGAGGCAAGTTTGGAAAATGTTGCAATATGGTTTATAAATGGAAAATGTACCATAAGCGAAATAATTGAAAACATTGTCCAAACACATTAATTTGAAGCGTTACAAGATAAGCATGGGCAAAACAATTCAATAAGCAGAGCTGGAGTTGGGTCAAGGTGAAGATTGGATGAGTAGGACCTTGTTCTGAGTGGAATAGCAAGAAGGGTTGCAGATCAGCCAGGATAGGCAGTACCAAAAGACCTTGTTAAGGCATTCAGTTAGGTTGATTTAAGAAAAGAGAACAATGCACAGAGGTTCATGATGACTGCATGAGTACTGTGCATTATGTGCTAATGGCACTGCCTTTGTAGAACATTATAAACACAGACAGAGAATCTTACAGTGAAAAATGTTTTTCAAAGAAAATATGATCTTCTACTTGCTATGTAAACATATGGAATTTAAAACCACGAAGTTCATTCAGTTTTGAATTATTTCTAAATTTAAGGAAATAAACAGAGTCATAGAGATGTACAGCATGGAAACAGACCCTTCGATCCAACCTGTCCATGCCGACCAGATAAAGTAATTAATCTTCGATTTGCTAAACAATGGATTGGAGTTTGTTGTCTGCAACAAATGGATGCTGTCACATGTACATACTCTTGTACCTGGCCACAGACTTCCAATGAATTTTACAATGGAGCTCATTATAGACCAACAAAGTGGAAGAGTACTTTTTGCAGGAGGCATGGGAACTTTTGTGTCATTTTATCCAATCAGATTGAAGAATTGCAAATGCGTAATAAAATATGAAATTGAAGAGATCAAGTAGAATGTTTAATTAATTTCTAAATTGGATACAGAAAATGAGATAAAGTGGAGGAAAGAAAATGGAATTAAGCATTGCGAGGTATTAAAAAAGCGAAATTAATTTTTTGTCATTTTTAATCTCCAGCAATCGTTAAGATAATGAAGCAATGAGACTGTCAGTGTTATTTTTCTGTACCAGGGAAACATTTGGACAGTAATGATGTGATAACTATTGACTAAAAATGTACTTACTCTGCAGTGGCCAAATCCTAACATTTTTGGTGAGGTTCGTAAGTATATCACCTTACAAATACATGAAGTTGTAATACTATGTATTTCAATGTCAGTCTCTCAGTGAGATATTGTCAGACCAAGGATTCTAGAGAGGTAAGACAACTTGGACAGCGGATTTCCTGATTTTTCTCCTTTAGCTATGCCTGTGTGGTTACCAGAAATTGTTCTGTCATCAACACTTTGACAACACTGAACACTTAGTCTCATCAGTATTTCTACACGAAAATCCAACTTGTATTTTCAGTATATTTACATGTATTTTGTGCAGGACCTGAGTGTAATAAAACTAAAGCATTTTGTGCATGACAGATGATGGTATTGGCTTCTTTCAAACCATGTGACCATTAGTAATGCACATGCTGTGGTCCTGAGCAGGGAATGTGTATCATCTCTGATGCATTGGGTTGCTTATCCTGTCAGCATCAATGTATGTGATTTGTCGTGTGCTAAGATTTTAAACTGATCGAGATTGTTTAGGAAAAAAAGCATAAAATAGATCCAAGGGCTCTGCCAATAGCAAGAAAATTAGCCAGAATGTCCACTTTTGCCACTGTTCTGCACCAAATTCTGCCTATACTGCTAAGTGATGCTGAGTTATCATGAAAAGTTGTTTTAACTGCTTACATCCTCTTATTTAATTGCAATTTTCCTTTTTTACTTTTCTGGCCATGCAACATTTCCCAGTTGCAAAGTATGCCAGAACAAAAAATAAAGGGAAAACTCCATTTAGAAATGAGATGTGATTTAAAAAAAACGTTCATGTTAAGAGAATATGAAGTAATATGAAATTGAATCACATAGATTAGTTTGGAACTTAATTTCAATGAACAGTACATGTCTTGTTGCATTTGAATTTTCTTGATTATTCTGGTCTATTTTCAGCTGGACAACTCAGCCAATCAGCACATTTTGCACTACAGCTGCCCTATGTAGTCCTTGGCCTAGGACGTAGTGCAAACTTTCTCGACCATCTCTATGTTGGCATTCCTCGACCTCAAGGAGAAAAGGTAGTAACCCAACAATTATGGCATGAAGTTAGGAGCTTCTGTCTCTCCATCATTATATGGTAACATGCTCCTATTTATTTGATGGTCAGTGTGCACTTCAAATTTGTCCTAATGGTTTTGGATATTCTTAATATCCTAATTAAGAATCTTACTCTTAATTTTTAAGAATTAATTTGTAATTTAGCATTTATTCTTAATGCTAGATTTAGAAACACTGTTGACATTACAAAGTGAATGAGCTGCGAATGAGCAGTGAACAAAATCTCCTTATACACCTACAAAATATAAACACCTACAACAAATAAAATACATAATTACAACTGTAACAAAATCTCTGATAAAAGTAGGACTGTTTCTTCTACAGAACATAGAGGGTGAAATCAATTTGAGTCACCCAAAGAACTGTCATCTCCACACACGATTGACAATACTGAATTATCACTATTCTGGCAGAGCTGGTAGTGTGACCATTAGTAGTCTTGTAAAGGGGAATAAAAGGCTTTGTTGTATAGATTTTTACGTAGATAAATTTTAAAGCCTTGCCATACATGTTTTTAAGATTCCTTTCCATCATCCATCATTCTTGATTGAGAAAATTGATTATTTATGCTCTTTACATTCTCAAGCCCTTGCCAATTCTGTAAAGGAAAAATATATATGGTTACAGACAGAAAGAGGAATGGTAGAACGTGAATTGTATAGCCACAAAGACAGCACAGCGATACAGACTGAATTGCACTGTAACAATTCTGTGATTTTGTGATTCTCAGGCGAACAAGTGTTTTTCACAAATATGTGGATTTTTGTCTGTGCATTGAAGCAATTCAGTATGGTTGTGCTCAAATTGGGAGTCATCTTTATACAAGAAAAATTAAATCATTTAAGTATTTTCCTTTTTAGTTTCTGGTAATCAGTAAGAAAGTAGAAAAGTAAATATACCTTTTTCCTTTGAGTATTTTCCTTATAATTTTTGTATGCATCTTCTTCATTCAATCCTTCCCAAGTACCCATCATTTGACTTTGGCCTGCAGGCTGAATGTAATTGTTTTGACACGGCAAATTCCTGGGAACTTTGAGTGTGTGCAATGTTAGCTTTACTGGTTTATTTTTACAAATATTATAAAGTATATGAATATGATACATGAAAGGAATGCTGTGTAACTAGAAGATGTGCTTGTAAATGTTCTCTGTTTGAATGAACGGTACATCTTTTGACAAAAAAAACTTTCCTTACTAATTACTTTCTATCTTATTTCCCTGTTAGTCTATAAGAAGACAAGAGTGGACAGCTATTATTCCAAATTCTCAACTTATAGTCATTCCATATCCTCATAACTCACCAAAAAGGTAATATTTACATGTTTATATCTCTGCAAAGTCTCTGAAAAACATTTAGCACAAGTATTTTGAAAATTGTCAGTTAGCTTTTGTTCCTGGAAGCTTAGAAAGTCAGACTAATCCTCCCAATAACTCTGTATGTTAGCCAAGGTTCACTCTGCAATTACTAAATTCTAAATTATATGAATCAGTTTTAATATAAGGAATATTTTGAAGAACACTTGAATTTCCTCACAAATGAGTGACTTGCTATTTGGCATAGTAATTTTAGACTATTACATTTGTCTAATTTAGAAAACTTTTTTGGGTATAGACCTTTCTAAATACCTTGGTGTATCCCTCTTAGTTTTATGCACAACTGGCATTATGATTTCAAAACCTTCCCAAGAGTGCACATTTTAGCCAAGCCCACTATTTCATTTTGGGTAGGAAATAATATCAAGTGAACCTGCAGCTCTGGGTTCAATGTGAATTATTCTCGATATACCCAAACATAATATGCTGTATTCCGATTTTAAAATGCTAATAAGTAAGTTTATTTTGGACCAGATTTTGCTTAAACAATGAATCTCTCACTACACATTCTGTTAGACTTGTTTGTGCACATTGGATTTTAACATTCTTTTGTCCATGAAGTTGCAATGTTTTCAAGCTGATCATTGCCGAAACTATTGCTTTTCAAACTAAATACAGCTTGAATTTTGCAGGATGCATAAAAGTATGGCTCTCAACACTTGTCATTCTTAAGAATTTGTTTTTTTTACTTTTTCATGGGCTTTGGGAATCACAGGCTAGGCCAGTGATTATTGTGCAGCACTAACTGACTCCCTAATTAAAAGTTGGTGGTGACTTGCCTTCTTGATGCCCTGTAGTCATTGTGGTGTAAGTGCACTCACAGTGATGTTAAAGATAACTTCTGGCAGTAGAATTGTGCGGTTAGATGCAATATTAAATGCAGAAATTAGGACCTGCTATCCAAATTTCTTTGCTCTCCAGAAGCTGCAGCATGCTGATAGTACACCATGACTCAGCATTTAAATATGTGAATGGCATAATGTTGCAATGTTTATCCGTTACATAGCATTGTGTCCCTACCTTAAATCCATACAGTCTGGATTTTAACCCCGCCTGTTCCAGAGGTGTGTCATAACATATCCAAATAGTTTGTTTGAGAATATCTAAAATGGTTGACTGACCCTGCAAGAGAAATTTTTTTTTTTGATTGCAACATCAAAGTTGGTAATTACTGCCAACCAACTTTTCTCATGCTGATTTATAGGTACCATCTTCAGATTTTACTTGTTGGAGGTTTGAATAAAATGAATCATCTTTTGTTTTGTTTCTTTGATATTTTAAACTCTCACAGTTTAAAATTCTCCTCTCTTTATTTCATTGAAGCTAAATGTTCTAACTCCCAACTTCCTGGTTTAGGCTTTGTATTCCCCAGTAGGGATGTTTCTGCTGCTCATGTAGGGCCCAGACCTTTTTATAGATGGGTGCTGCACTGTTTCAATTCTCTGATTTGTACATTAGTGTACTAACAATAAGAAGATGGTTTCTTATGCTCCCTTGCTGGTGACTTTGGAGTCAGAGAGCCTGTTAAATTCGACAGCTGTAATTCGACGCTGCGATGTATTAGGCCAGCTGTCCATCCTTAACCCGATTAGGACCATAAAGACACAATTAATGACGAATTGCAGGTGCAACCTCAGTTTTCGGGGTTGAAGAGCAGTGGAAGGACCCAGAATATTATCCTACTCTAACCTCAGGCAGAAAATAGGGAGGGTGCCTCCTTTTCACAATAGACACGCCTTCATAAGATTTGACTCCTTTGGGGGCTCCTCCTCTTCCTCTCCACCAATTTCCCCCTTTTAAGCTCCCAAATGCCACTCCCTCAGGCCTGCCAAATAAAAGTGTCGAAGAAACCAGTAATGAATAAAGCAATAAGAAAACAGTAGTCAAGATCCATAAAATATAAGTTTGGCCTCCTTAAAATAGCCAATTTGTAAAGGTTCAATAAGCTTGTTTTGCTTTTGTATTCTGCATTTCTACTCATATAATCTGAGGTTCTTGTGTGGGTTTTTAACAGCCTTACCAACTGACTTCCCATTTTTTAAGAACTCTGAAATTATCATCATGGCATTTTCAAAAAATATTTTACCATTTTCAATTTTCATAAAATTTGCAGGTCCACAAAATCCTGAAAGTGCCCACAAGGAAGCATATGCCATGTTTGCCTTTATTAGTTAAGGCATTGAATACAAGAGTCAGGAAGTGATGTTGCAGGTTTACAGAACTTTGATTAGTCTGCACTTACAGTATTGTGTTCAGTTCTGGTCACCACATTACAGGAAGGATGTGGATTCTTTGGAGAGGGTACCGAAGAGGTTTACCAGGATGCTGCCTAGATTAGAGGATTTGAGCCATAAGGAGAGGCTGGATGAACTAGAGTTGTTTTTTCTGGAGCAGCGGAGGCTGAGGGATGACCTGATAGAAGTGTATGGAATTATGACAGGCAAAAATAGAGTTGGCAGTCAGAATCTTTTTCCCCAGAGTTGAAATGCCTAATACTAGTATCTAATACTAGCATGCATTTAAGGTAAGGTGGGGGGGGGGGGAGCCGAGGGGGCATTCAAAAGAGATGTGAGGGGCAGGTTTTTAACACCTAGTGTTAGGTGCCTGGAAAGCGCTGCCAGGAGTGATGGTGGAGGCAGATACAATAGAGGTGTTTAAGGAGCTTTTACTTAAGTACATGAATAACTAAAGAATGTAGGGATATGGACCATCGACAGGCAGAAGGTACTAGTTTAATATGGCATCATGTTCAACACAATATCATGAGCCAAACGGCTGTTCTGGGCTGTACTCTTCTATGTTCTAAAACATCTACCTTTGAAATCTACTAAATTGTTTCTATCCCTTGAAGTGACTTATCAAAGCTAGGAAAAATGAGATTAGGATAAAATAACAGAGGACTTAGTGCATAAATACAATGCAGGCTGTAATGCTGAGACATGCATGTCTGGCAATTTGCGGCTTCAGCTGCAGGTTTGTGCTGAGTTAAATGATCTCAAAAAGCAGTGGCAGAAGCAGTGTTGGTATCATTGTTGGATAATTACGGAGTATAAAAACCATTATCATGTTGCTGACTGCAATCCAGAGACTCATCCTGAAAGGTTATAATAGCTTTCAATGGTCATGTGGTTAGTTAATGGATGTTCTGCTAACAGATGAAGAAGGCCATTTAGTAAAGGTAGTAAAGTTCAGTTAGCACCCATGGTACTGCACTTCCTCATCATTCTGTACCTTTAAGAAAAGAAAGAGGAGCTTTGTACTTTCAGTAAGTGTTCTTAACTTGATTGACTTTCTGAATTAGTTATGCTAATCCTTAACAAATTATTGACTAGGCTTCAGCTTGAATATCATGTCCTGTTGTATGCACATGAAAAATGCCAAGCATGTCAGGTCCTTCATGTTGCAAAGCTGGTGTTTGTAAAACTGTAAAATGAGGAAAGCATTGTGTGGTCTCGATAAAAGGTAGTGTCTTTTCTGTGTTTGGATTTTTAAAAAATATAGGTCTGTGAGCAGCTTGGGATTTGCAGGTGCACATTGAGCACCCAAATTTAAACACTTGTATTAAAAGGCCGTACGGTTAGCAGACCACGCAGCACTTTTCCCAAGACAACAACTTTTAAATTTCACCAATCAATTTAAACCAGGCCCTTGGATACCAAAAATCTATTAAATTTAAATCTGATGATTTTGACAACCTAGGATCAACGCGATTGTAAAAATATTGATTGGTCATCAAGGTTATAAAAGAAGGGGACAGTTGAAAACTCGTTAGAGCAAACTGCCATCTGCTGAGATAATAGCCCTCAGCTTTTAGAGAAAGCACCATCTGTTTACCAGAGTACCACGGCACACCATCTAAATTCCTGACACAAGAATCTGCAGAGAAAACATTCCGATAAGAAGGATCAGCAAAGAAGACACACCAAGTTCCAGAAGACTCAGAACCTGGCAGTAATTTCAAGTGACTAAATTTGTTGTTTTGGGGTACAAGTGGGGCTTGTATTTATAGGAACAGCATACCTTGAGACTCTTGTGTTATTCAGGAACAGTTAGCAGTTAGGAGGAATTGTTCGGTCTGTTAACAATTCAGTTAGTTTGTTCACTGTTACAGTTAGATAAATGAAGTGTTATTTGTAGATTGTAAAGTGAGTGTCAGGTATTTCTTTTACTTAACGAGGGCGACACAGTGGCTCAGTGGTTAGCACTAATACCTCTCAGAGCCAGGAACCTGAGTTGCACATTTTCCCCATGTCTGCTTGGGTTTCCTCCACAATCCAAAAATGTGTAAGTTGGGTGGATTGGCCCAAGTCAAGTTAAATTGCCCTTAGTGATAGGTGCATGAGTAGGGGAATGGGTCTGGGTGGGTTACTCTTCAGAGGGTCAGTGTGTACTTGTTGGGCTGAAGGGCCTGTTTCTGCACTGTAGGGAATCTAATCTAAAAAAAACCCACAAAACGTTGCTGAAAAAATGGATTACACTCCTTCTCGCAACCCTTTTAACAGATAGGGCAAGTTAATCACCCTTTGGTGATTAACTCCACTTCATAACACTTAGAAACTGTGTAAAGCAAGTTTATTCTGATGCTAAACAAGATGAGGAACTTCAGTCTTGTCAACCTCATATTTGGATCTCCTTAACTAATAAAACATCCCACGGTATTTTATAAAAGTGATTATAAAGCAAAATTTGTTTCCAAGCCAGGTTATATTAGGGCAGATGCTCGAAGTTCGTTTTTTTTTAAAAAGCTTTTTTTCATATGCACCTTTCAAGGAGAAAAAGGAGGTAGAGAGTTTGAAACTTTTAGGGTATGTCCACCATTTGTGAGGAGATTACTAACAGGATGTTGAAGAGGGTAGAGTTAATGGGGCACAGATATCTTGAAGGTTTGTAGCCAAGAAAGGATTTGAAAAGGAGAGAAATTCAGAATCAAGGCACTGCTTAACCTGGAGCCAGTATAAGTCAGTGAGCAAAAGGGTAATGTTTAAGGAGGACTTGGTGCAAATAAGCACACTGGAAATACCCTTGGATGTATTTTTTGTGCTTTCAGAAGTATCATAATTTGGCACAAGTTGCAAAACAGAAAAGAAGCAAATACCAACAAAATTTAAGTGGGCACCAGTTTTTTTTTTCTTTTAAAAATGATATTGTTTCAATTGAAACCTAACTTCATTTTCTTTTCTTCTTTTCACAGCTGGAGTGCCAAGTTATATTTGACGCCCAGTAATATTGTATTACTTACAGCTATAGCCTTAATTGGAGTCTGTGTTTTCATTTTGGCTATAATCGGCATTTTACACTGGCAGGAGAAGGTACTTTTGAAATTTCAGTTGACGTTTACATCTAATGTACAGATTGGTGTTTTATACATCAGTTATTAGTTCCGAGGTCTGCAAGCTGTCACATTTATGACTAATCAGTAGATTCTGTCATGGCCAAATGAATTGTTATGTTCATTTACCTTAATTTCTGTTGATGTTTTCAGTATTTAACGGCACAGGATTACTAATTGATTGCTTCTGTTGTGCTGTGCAGCACTGTTTCTTAGAAAAATGTGTAAGTTAAATAGTATGATTATCCATTATAGCAAATTTACTGAAGTTGTATAAAAAGGAAGCATGGCCCAACAATAAGGTTTGGAGCCTTGTGACCCACAGTTACTTTAAGTGCCATTATTCAGGTTACATACCCGCTTTCTTTTTCTGGGTATTGACTCAGACTGACCCTGACTGATTGACCACCCAACAATTAAAATGATTTTCTGACCCATTATTCTCCCCGCCATAAATACTAACTACTTGACACCTCTAACAATACCCTTCTCTTCTACCACAATCTATCTGTCACTAACCGGTGCATTCCAGTCTTATTTCACCACATTATTGGTTGCTATGCTTTGCCCTATACTCGAGAAAAGCTTCCCTAAATACTATCATCTCTCCTTTCTTAATTTGTTCATAATGCACACTTCTTCAACAAAGCTTTTGGTGACCCTTTTTAATATTTCATCCATTTTGTATTGTCCCTCTGTGAACATCCTTCAGTCATTTTTCTGAACTAAATTGGCTGTCTAAGTTCAATACACAGCTTAGGTTGTTATTAAGTGCAAGGCAGTAAATTTACCTTATTTTGTTGGAATTCCCTTATTCCACAAGCCAAAAATTTGCTGTAAAACATAGGTATAAGTCCACAATGCCAGTAAAAACTATAACTATAAATGTTTTTGATATCACAATATTGGGATGGCATCCACAGAACTATGAGTTTGTGCTAAATGTAAAAGGCTATCCCCAAATTGACCTATTCAGGCTTCACAGAAGAAACAGAAACTGCAATAGTACACATTAATAGTTTGATTCACCATTTAGAACAGATTCCTAGAGGCAGGCAGGAAGCAAGAATCCTTATCATGTGGAGCAGTTCTTTTGAAGAATAAGGGTGACTTGCAGGGTCAATCATTTTACTTTTGTTACTGATTAAGCATCCTTTAAAACTGCAACAGTATGAAATAGCTGTGCTTAATGCGAGGAGGTCAGGTAAAATTCCTGCACTAAGAACACCCACAGATTTAGAGAGATCCCTTTGAATGTTTAACATACGAGCTTAACATTTGATTGAAGTCTTGCAAAGATCTTTCTGCTGTAGCTTTATGAAGATTTGTTTAAATATAACTATAGATTTATAAATGTTTAATTTGGTTAAAGAGAATTGAATCAAAATTAAACTATTTACAGGGCATGCAGAATAAAATGGACCTTAGGATATATGTGCATAAATTTTTTGAAGGATGTCTGTGCTTTAAATAAACACGTTTACTAGAATGGTATCAAGAATGAAAGGCTGGAGAAATTGGAATTGTTTTCCTTAACAGAGAAGCTTAAGATAAAATTTGATAGAAGCATTGAAAAACATAATGAGAGTACTGGAGATATCTTTGAATATTGAATTATGATCTGGACTGCATTGTCTGAAAGAATGATATAAATTGTAATTTTCAAAAGGAAATTTGATAAATATTTGAAGGGGAATAAAGCAACAGGGCTGAGGAGAAAGAGCAGGATAATGCAACCAATGAGACAATTCTGTCAAAAGAATTATCATATAAGCTTCCTCCTTTGCTGTATCATTCTAGGGTTTTATATTACTTAAAGGTTTTCTGCATGTAAGTAATGATTACAGAGCAAATTGTATACAAACAAACATTTGAAATAGAAAAAGTGGACTTTTGACTCCTCAAGTCTGCTCCACCATGCAATAAAATCATGGTTGATGTCACTGCACACAAAATGTATGGCATTACAGCACATATACATGTTTTAGCTCTTTATAGTCTGTTGATGTCACAGCAGTGTGAAAGGGCCATTTTGGTCATTTGCAAATGCAAGGGTCCATATTGGATAATTACTCCAGTTTGGAAAATGGGCTTCCAGCAGCGACTGAAAAAAACATTGAGATTGGCGATAAAAGCATTAAGTTACTTGTACAAGTCCACATGGCAGTGTCTACTACTCTCATTCCTGATGAAGGGCTCTGGCCCGAAACGTCAAATTTCCTGTTCCTTAGATGCTGCCTAACCTGCTGTGCTTTAACCAGCAACACATTTTCAGCTCTACTACTCTTAAGTCAGCCAGAAACCTAAATAACAAGTAGTACTTATGTGTAACCATCACTTCTTGACTTTTAATTGCAACAGGGGAGCTATTAGTAAAATAAAGATTAGCTCTGTCAATGCTGCAGATATGGTTAATGATGGACATCAGAAATCGTTACTGATCAATTCCAGTCATTCTGCTATAAAGTGCATTTCTTCAATGTGAATTGGTTATAACGCGATTGAAGAATTTAGACTTTTATTTGTAGAATGCAAACTTTCCTTGTATTGGTTATAACATGATTTCGGTCCCATTGGTTTAAATGGTGCTGCTGTTAGTGCTTAGAACGCGCGATGGCACAGGAATGGAACTACTGTGTTATATCAGAACAGACTGTACTGTCAAGTTGTAAAGTAGCACACTATACCAACTAGCACATTTCACCCCACCACATAATGAAAGGTTCTGGGAACTCTGTGGCAAAGCCCAGGACATTCAGATTTTGTGACCTAGGCATTCAGATTTTGTGCAAGTACCACATTAAATAAATAAGACCAGATGAAAGCTGTACAAGTGATTAGGCTTCTAACTAACTGAAGAAAATATGTTTGTAAAGTTTGCTTTATTCTCAATTGCTTTATTTTTATCATAGCTTGAGTTAGTGGAAACCCATTTACAGTGAGGATGCAGTTTTTAGAAATATGTACCAAATATTTGGACCCCAGCACCCTGTATTTCCCAGTTATAGCTACCCAGAGAAGGTAGATAGTAGAGCCAGTAGAGTTGATCATGTATGGATGGACAGACCGGGTAGAAACCATTAGGTTTTATGATTGTGGTCAATGTATTGTCAAATTTATTGAATCAAATTTCATAAACGTGCTATAGTGGAGCTTGAGTATTTGATCTCTTGCTTAATAGTCCAATACCACAACAATTAAATTACTATTCCCTTAATGACTTTGATATTTGTGCATAATCTTATACAGAACTAAAAGCTTATCTTGACCACAAAGATACACAGGATTGCTATACACTCGTGATTGGGTAGCTGAACCTGCTCAGTTAAATATCTGATTGTTTGTGCAGTTCTTTTAAATCCTAAATTCAATCCAGCCAAAGTTTCTGCTCTGATTACAATCTAGAGACATTGGCTCATATCCCATATTGGCTGAGTACAGAATTGATCAAAAAGACTGAAGGTGATCACTATTTAGGCACATTTGAGTGACTACTTGAAACTGGTTAGTGAAAAATCACTGCCCATTTCAAATCTCAGGTGAAAAAAAAAACAATTTACTTTCCAAATGCTAGAATATGGTTTGTTGCTAGTCTGATTATGTAGCTGAAAATGTGTTGCTGGAAGAGCGCAGCAGGTCAGGCAGCATCCAAGGAACATGAAATTTGACGTTTCGGGCATAAGCCCTTCATCAGGATTGCCCACAGGATGATAAACACATCCTATTCCTTAGATGCTGCCTGACCTGCTGCGATTTTCCAGCAACACATTTTCAGCTCTGATACTTCAGCATCTGCAGACCTCACTTTCTCCAATCTGATTATGTAGTCTGCTCTTGCACACAATGCAGTGACAATAGACTGCCTATTCCTTGTAGAAGCAGAGTCCTTCAGAGCATTTAAAGAACATCTCTTCACAAATAAGGCAGATAAATATTATTAAAACTAGTGGCCTTTATTCACTTAACTAACAGCCCATATTTGCAAACAAAATTTATTCAATGACTCCTGTTAATTGGCTTACTAAGTATCAGTTTATGTGCGTCATGTTTTTGACTATTTCAGTTTTGCTTCTTTTCCGTGCAGTCACTTAAAAACATTACTATAGCAGATTTAATGATGCATTGGTTTTGAACTGCCAAAAAACATTTCTGATTGAAGGGATGTTTGATCCCAACAGTGAAGTTTGATCTGGCAAGTCGATCAATAATCTATATTTTCCCTTTATCACCTAAATGAGACAATGCTTAATCTTCCAGCCAGCCTAAGGGCTTTCTCAGTTTGTGAGCTTGGCTTGCATGTACAAAATGGGTAACGAGGAAAGATTGTTTGGAGTTATTCTGGATGTGAGTTATTAAGGCTGTATTGTTGGCTTTTAGAATGTGCAAGTGACACTTTAAAACAGGTGTTCCACTAAGTACTGTTCTATGCATTCACTTGAAGGCAGAACAAAAAGGCATGGTACACATGTTTACCTGAATGAGACATCAACTGCCTATATCCATCCTTCAGCAATTTTATGTCCAGTGAAGCAATAACAAAGTTGTGCCATTTCCTGGAATCTATCCTGTAAACAACTTCTCTGCAAGATGTACTGTAGCAATTTGCCAGAGCTGATTCAACGACACTTGCCAAACACCCAACCTTTAACATCTGGAAGAAGAGCAGTAGATACATGGAAATATCACCATCTGCAGGTCACAAACCATATATGTCACAGTTCTTGCACTGAAACTGGGTCAAAATCCTGGAACCCCAACCCTCAAAGCACTGTGGGAATACCTGTGAGTTGCAGAGGTTCAAGGGGCCTCACCATTTGGCCTGTCAGTGATGGAAAACCATGCTAGGATTGCCAACAGTACTCTCAAACTACATGTTATGATCTTAGCTGATGGTACTATTGGACAAGTCAGATCTCAGAATGGAATCTTGGTGTTTGTATGTTTTTTTTTTAATTTTATTCCATCTAAATATAGAATGAAGCTTAGAAAAAGAGCAAAACAGCAAATCGTGTTTTCAACTCAATATAATAGAAAAACAGAAAATGATGTGGAAACTCAGCAGCTCTAGCAGCATCTGTGAAGAAAGAAACAGAAGTGACATTTTGAGTCCAATATTATTTTTCTTCCAAAGACTAGCTCTAGACTGAAATTTACCCAAAATCAGCCAATTGTCATTTATGAGGTTTCTTTCCATGATCTCTAGAAATTTCCACAAGCAATTCTTTATCATAAATCTCATTATTCGTGGATCATACCTCTGTGGTGTAATGCAATGAATCCCCAAACATGACCTGCATGGAAACCTGGTGTGGAGGATACTTCAGTGGCCATCAGTGGCCCCAGTGGAAGAAGGCATCGCCTTGCAGAACATCATGACGTGGCTATCTGACCACCACTAACAGAGTAGAGCATCATTGTTCTTCTGTAATTTACATTGCATTCCACGGTTCTCCTGCACCTTCACTTCATATAAACAACTATGCTTGAAAAATGTTGCAAGGCTGAATCACATCCACTGTAGGTTAATACTGATCCTGGCTTTAAGACAATGTTTATCATCCTGTGGGCAATCTTAGAGCAGGTGCCACAGAGACAACCACAACTTCTGTGTCTGCATCTTGTGTTGTCAATATCAAAAACAAAGCAGCTCTTCAGTAATACTTTTGCTCAGCAATTGCAGCACAAACAAATAACATCGAACCAGCATCTTCAGAATGTTGGAGCTTTGTGTCTGCATCAAAAGGCAAAGTGACAGAAATACTGTGAACATGTAAGTTCTGAATGAAGCATCAGTGTGCAAAAAATCTTCAGCATAGGCTGTGACCTTTAGGCACCAAGGGAGCGAGCACTAAGAAAGCAAGCTGAGAGCCCTGAGATGCACATTGCTCCAATCCATGTTCATTCCTGCACACACAAGGATCTGTCGGCAGTTTACACTGCAAGTTGTTGGTGTGCTGCAAGTTGTAGTACTGAAGTGGAGAACTGTACTCTAAATGAGTCCAAGATATGCCATGATAATGTGGTGAAGCTGGTGTATGTTCATTACCAACCTCCATGAAATAAGGGTGTGGGTAGGCACAGTGCATGGAGTGTTTCCTTACAGCACTTGGAAATGATGCCCAAGCTGGAGGCCCACAGGAGCAAGCAGTATGCTGGAGCTGCCTGGTATCCACTCAGATGTTCATTTGTGAATTACCACCATTTAGTTTCTCTCTGCCATATAGGGGAATAACAAATTGCCTAAAAATGAGGCAAGAGAATATAATAATGAAATGTTAATGCATGCAAATAGCCCATGCACTAATGAGATTCTCTTCTCATCATTGAAACCTTTGATGTAGAATTGAACTTTTTATCTCAACATCAAGGATCTCATTTTTTTGATCTTGCAGTATTTTACCACTAACTTGTCATAGCCCTAATAACTCAGATGCTGAGAAAATTCCACCCTTTCTTTCTGTCTCCACAAATGCTTCCAGACCTGCTGAGTTTCTCCAGCACTTTCTGTTTTTATTTCAGGTCTCCCTAACACCCACAGTTTTTTTTTACATTTATTATAGTTTTCAAATTATTTCCCAACATCAGTTGTAGAAATTCAAATCCAAACAAAGTATACCACTCTCCACCTTCCCTCTGGTCAAATTCGTATAGTTTTCCTTAACTGATTCCTGACAGTTTCTTTGCTGTGGACTGTAGAAACAAATCGGAGTTTTTTTTTCTAAATTTACCAACATGATCTGCCTGAAGTTGTCCACCATCTATAAGGCCCAAGTCAGGAGTTTGATGGAAAACTCCCCCCTTTCCTGGATGGGTGCAGCTCTAACAACACTCAAAAAGCTTGCTACCATCCACAAAAAAAACAGTCTGTTTGATTGGTGCCACTTCCACTTGCAAGTTCCCCTCCAAGCTACTCACCATCCTGATTTGGAAATATATTGCTCTTTCTTCAACATCACTGGGTCAAAATTCTGGAATTCCCTTCCTGAGGGTACTGTGGGTCAACTTACAGCACGTGAACTTTAGCTGTTCAAGAAGGCAAGCTCACCACCACCTTGTCCAGGGCAACTAGAGATGGGAAATAACAACAAGTAAGCACAAATTAGTACAAAGTGATGCCCTCAAACAGGGGCTATTGAAATGTCCAATTGGAAATTATTAAAGGTTTTATTGTCTATAGTGATGAAACACTTGACAGTCACTGATGCTTTCTCCCTGGTGAGACAGACTTGGGATGATATTGTGGCTTTGAGAGGTGTATTTTGTCCTGGGTTTTTGTTTTGAGCCAGAGGAACCAAGTTGTCTCCTCCAAGTCAATAAAGTAAACAGCTTGTGAGCCCTTCGGTTTAAAAAAAATTAGAACAATGGAAGCAGTATGGATAAGTGGAGTCAGGCTCCCACAGAAGCAGGGTTTTAGTTTAGCTTTCAGTTGAAGTGGTTTGGAAGTTGGCTGTTAAAGCTGTTGTACATCGCTTGGCCATTGTAGAAAAGCTGAAGTTCTTTGTCTGCCAGAATTTTTTATTAATGTTCTTTCCTCCCAGTACTGGAGAAGTATCACATGTGCGACAATCTAGTTCACTGAGTTTACTATTACCAAAGCTGTTTTAATGCGATAAGTTGCTGTTTAATAGTTAAATAATTTATTAGTCTGTTACATTTTCCAAATGAGTTAGTTACTCTAATTCTTGTGTTTTAACTGGGTTTATGAAACAAAGCAAAAGTGTGTTTTGGTTAAAGCAGATTTGTTTGACCAATCAAATTACATCTGGAACACAGCACCTTACGCTTGCCTTTAAATAAGACAAAATTTCATGCCTAGGCTATCTCCTCGATATATTTGAAGGGCGTTTGATATGGTCCATAACAGACTGAAGAGATTACTTTTGGAGGAGAGTAGGGCTGAATCCTAAAAATGGGAATTAGTAGTTTAAAGTTTTACAAGATTGCTTTGGGAATCACAAAGTCCTTGAAAAGAGCTTTCCCACAAGGATAGAAGGGAAGGGATATGTTGTACATGGTGCATTCTTGAGGGATAGACAATGATTCCATACATGCAGTACATTCCTACAGGCACAGGACCTATTTTAAGGAACCCTTTGATTGAGAAGTAAGCAAAAGTTATGTAATTCAGAAAGTTCCAATAAAGTAATTTAATGTTATCATGAACAGAACACAGACTACTATAGTTGCATTGGAAAAAAAACTAAATTTGAACACAAATGAGGTGAGACATCTAATGGTAAGGTCTTGGGGAGTGTTGCTGAACAAAGAGACCTTGGAATGCAGGTACATAGTTCGTTGAAAGTGGAGTCACAGATAGATAGGATAGTAAGGCGGCGTTTGGCATGTTTGCCTCTATTAGTCAGTGCGTTGAGTGTAGGAGTTGGAAAGATATGTTGCAGCTATAGAGGACATTAGTTAGGCCAAAGTTGGAATACTGCGTGCACTTCTGGTCTCCCTCCTGTTGGAAGAATGATATGAAAATTCAAAGGGTTCAGCAAAGATTAAAAGCAAGTTGCCAGGGTTTGAGCTATAGGGAAAGGCTAAGTAAGCTGGGGCTATTTTCTCTTGAGCATTGGAGGCTGAGAGGTGACCTTTTGGGGGTTTATAAAATCATGAGGAGCATGGATAGGGTATATAGATAAGGTTTATTCCCCACGGTGAGGGAGGCCAAAACTAGGGGGCATAAGTTTATGGTGAGAGGGGAAAGATTTAAAAGAGACCTGAGGAGCAACATTTTCATGCAAAGGTGGGGCATGTATGGAATGAGCTTCCAAAGGAAGTGGTGGAGGAGGGTACAATTACAACATTTAAAAGGCATCTGGATAGATACATAAATAGTAATCCTTTAGAAGGATATGAACCAAATACTGGCAAATGGAACTAGATTTATTTAGGATATCTTTGTCAGCGTGGACAAGTTGGACCGAAGGGTGTGTTCCTGTGCTGCACATCTGTATGATCTCTTCCACAACTCTGAGAACTCTGAAGCTTTCTTAATTATAATAACCTGCATGTTTCTAACCAAATTCTCTTGAATTGGAAATTTCACGACTAAACTTTTCTTCTGAGGCAACTGTTTTCCTGAGCTGACCTCTACTTCTGTAAGGAGAGACAGCTAAACTTATTTCTGAGCCCAGTCAGGTTTCCTCTAACCTACCCCAAAACATTTCAATCTTTAGTTTCTAAACTAAAATCAATCATTGATTATTTTGAATTGAAAGCAAGTTAATAACCTTCAATGTTTAGTCTAGCTGTCGTGAAAAGTTAACCGTAAAAACATTTTATTCCATTAACACTCCAGGAGTTTGTGTTCACCCTGCTGTTTGACACCGAATGGATGAGGTCACTGTTTAAGAAGAACTCTGACTTTTTATTAAAAAAGAACACTCACAAATGTAATCAACACCCATATGCCACTATTTTGAAATCCAAACACTAAAAATGTTATCTATAAATCACACTCCTGAATGAATTTTTGAAAGTCATTAATGAGCATGAAGTATGTAATTAAGCAGCACGCCTAATACTTTGAAAGATTCAAGAGTATAGTATAGCTACAGAATCTCCAAGATCATTTTTATTTGCTGCCTGACATACAAATTCATGATAAACTATGCAGAAATGCACAGACATGAATACTCCCAGGAATGCTGCTCGATTATGGCCACTGGCATAAATTAACTATAACCATCACGCTAACATTCTAACTGTTTGTATTCGGCTAGCAATGTTAACATGACAACCAAGTTCTAAACCTCCTCCAAGTAAATTTTATTCCTTCATGACTACCAATACAAGCTTCAGTCCCTTCCTGAAACTGTCAATCCATTCCATTAGGTGGACATATTTCTGCTGCTACGTTAGTCAAGTTAAGCAATGTTTAATTTCTCCTTTTTTAGTCCCAATAAGTCTTAACGGTACTTGAGAAACCTCTATGATGATTGAAGAGGTAATATATGTTCAGATGCTGATTGAAAAGTAACTCAAACCTGCATGGTATACTTCATGTTTTCTGATTGACTATATGCCTATGAGAATGAATAAACAGAAAGAGGAAATATCAGAAAAGGACAATATGAATGTTGAACATGAGTGAGATCTTTTGTTTAAATCTTACTCGCTCATTGCATTTTCTCATGGTCCATGATTTCTTCAAACATACTTCAAGGGAAGATTAGTTCTAAGATCTTCCTGAATTTTCTATTACAATTTGTTTACTAGTTTGTGTTGCCAATATTTTTAAGATATTGGAAATTTGAGGAATAGCTCCAATGACACCAAGTGCTAATGCAGTCAGATTTTATTAGAATCAGGAGAGAAAAAGGCCACTTGTCCCCTCAAGTTACCTCCACCATTTAATAAGATTGTAGCTGGTTTGATTATTCCATATTCTCACCTACTTCCAATAATCTGTCACCGTATTTCTATCAAGAATCTATCTATCTTTGCCTTAAAAATATTCCAAGTATCTGCTTCCACTGCCTTTTGAGGAAGCAGCAAGTTCCAAAAACTCAGCCTCTGTCAGAAGAAAATCTCTTCATGCCTGCCTCATCTGGGCATCCTCCTATTTTTGAACAGTCACCTTTATTGGAGGTTTGTTTTGTTGACTTACCTTTACAAATGTAAATGCAGCAAAAGTTCTAGTTTGAAGCTGAAGCTATAACAGTATCGGTTTGATGTGAAGTTTAGAAAGTGCTGTCGGGTTATCTGAGGACTTTGCAAGAGTTCTCATTCAAAACAGGACAGGTTCATAGAAAATATTTCCTCATACACGTACTTTGGCCCTGTACTTAGTAAACAAACATGTGGCTAATGTTACTTGGGGTAATTTGGATGGCTTGCAAACGTCATCTTAATATATCAATGATTTAAATAAGAAAGCTAAGTGTAATATCTCCAATTTGAAGTATTTCTGCATTCTCCTCACAGTACAACCTCCCATACAACCTGTGCCTTCTGCAATGTGATTTGAACAAGCTGAATAAGTAGGCAAATGCATAGCAGATGAAATAGAATGTTGATAAATATGAGGTTATCCACTTTGGTAGCAAAAACAGGAAGAAAGTTTATTATCTGAATTGTGATAGTTTGAGAAAGGGGGAGGTACAAAAGACTTGAGTGTGATTGTTCTCCAGTCTCTGAAAGTAAGCATGCAAGTGCAGCAGGCAATGAAGAAGGTAAATATTATGTGGCTTCATAGAAAGAGGATTTAAGTACAGGAGCAAAGGATGTCTTGCTGCAATTGTAAAGGGCCTTAATGAGAGCGTACCTGGAGCATTGTGGGCAGGTTTGCTTTGTATCTGAGGAAGAATGTTCTGACTATGCAGTAAGGGTTTACCAGACAGATTTCTGGGATGTTAGGAATGGCATTTGATGAGAGACTGGATCGTTTGACACTAAATTAATTGGAGTTTGGAAAATTAGGAGGGATTTCGAAGAAGCCTATGAAATTCTAACAGAACAATCGGGATAAACACAAAATAGATGCTCCTGAGGTCTGAAGAGTCCAGCGTCACAACCCAAGGATACAAGGTAGGCAATTTAAGAATGGGATGAGGTGAAATTTCTTCACCAGACTGGTGACCCTGTGGAATTCTCTTCCATGGAAAACAGTTGAGACCAAATCATTGAATATTTTTAAGAAGGAATTTGCTGTCATTCTTGTGGCTAATGGGATGAAAGAGTATGCAGAAATAGTGCAAACAGGAGTTCTTATTTGGGTGATCAGCCATAATCAAAGGGCCAATTGACCTACTCCTGCATCTGTTTTCTCTGTTTAATCAACTTCCTCCTGATCCAGCTTATTGTGCCCAATTTGGATGGATCTCTTCTGGAAGGTGTGCATTTCCGTGTCAAACAAGGCATCATTCCTTTAGTTCATTCTTTGAAGGAGCAGTTCCAGACCTGTGCCATTGAATACTGTGGTTCTTTGTCAGCAGCACACTATATTTTTATAAACAGTCCATACCTATTTTGAGCAGAAAGCTTTCAACAGACTTATAGCTTCAGTATCAGGATGTAAAATATGCAAAGCATTTTTTTCCACACCTAGCACAGTGTAATAATAGACTACTATTAAAGTCAACTTTAATGGTCTGATATAATACAGATTGAATATACAGTTTCCAGTAGGCATGAAGGCTCAGAGCAAACCTATTTTTCAGTTGAGTGGCATTAAGATGGCAATTTTATTTTGCAATCTCAAAATGAAGGGAAGTGAAAAGATCCTTACTAATCCATTATTATGTTAGAGTGAAAGTGTTGTGGTGGTGAGGATATCTTACTGTGCAACTATGTCTGACTTGGGTTGCATTATATCAACATTCCAAATGTAGATAAGTAAATGTAATGATTGAACTATCTTGGGACATTTTTTAAATGAAAATTCTGTGGAAAGGAGATGATGCAAATGTGGGTTTTTATTTAACTTAATATGGATGATACAGACTTAGAAAAACAAAGCCAGAAAGTCGTCTTTCGTTCATATAATTTTACAATTATTGTTATACTTGACTGACTAAATGTTTTTGATCAAAAACAACTTTATCTCCTAGTAAAATGTTTACAGAGGAAGTTCAAAGATTTAAAATTAATGAATATTTTGGGTTAAATGATCTGCCAATATCATGCTGCCCACATGCAAATATAAATATACTTTTTCCTAATAACGTTCCTTTTTACTCTTTATTTCAGAAGGCAGATGACCGAGAGAAACGCCAAGAAGCACACAGATTTCATTTCGATGCCATGTGAAATGCTGTGGTTTCTAAGAAACAAATGCCAAGTGTTAGATCTAAAATATAACTCCTAGCAAAAAAGATGACTGTTTAATGTTGAATTGTACATAGTCTAACTGCTTCCTGGATTTCTTTAGAGGTCCAATTTATGGTTTCTGGGCAGTGATTGCAAAATAACTTAAGCTGTATATTTTGGGGAGTTATGAACCACTGAAAAATAAATTATGTATTTCATTGTGTCACTGCATGCGTTTTCAAAAGTTTGTTTTCTAAACATGGTGAATCTTTCTGATGTTATTAATGTGGCTCATCAGCTGTGAAATGTCTAAAATAAATGGTCTCTGTGGGAAAATATGCTCAGTATTTCTGATTGGTAAAAATGAACCGTACTATGGTGTCTCAAGTTTCTATTAATTTAAAACAAATATTCCATTTCAAATTGTGCTTTAACCTACCATTATATGATTGTATTGTTTTAGGTGCGAGATAGCACAGTTATGAGACGAAATGTTTGTGGAATTCTGCTATTTAAATTCCTAGAGTGCAAACTAGTTTGTGACAAGACCGAGGTGCACAGTATGTACATGTAGCTGCATTGCTAAGAATTTTATTTTTAGCAGAATTTGGATGATCTGAGTGATAACAGTGGCTAACGCAGTATGATTTTAGGATGTGTTTGTATGTTCTTCAAAAAAAATTCTAAAAACTTCAGGGTGTTGATTTGCTTAAATAAAGTAGGCAATGAGAATGATATTTTGTTGACACACATTGCGAAGACCGAAGCCATTGTTTTGTGCCCTGGCTACTTGCAAGTTGGAAACAGACTTTTCACAACTTTGAAGTTCAATTTGACCAACAAAGTTACTTCACTCAGTGTTGAACTCAGTACATTTTCTACTGAAACATTTATCCATGCTTTAATCTTCATACTCAATTATAGCTATGCTTTCCATCTAAGTATAAAATTCTCATCCATATGTTGAAATCCTTCCATTGACTCTCCCCTCCCAATCCCTTTTTTTTCCTTTTAGCCCTGCAACCTTGCCAGAAAACTGTGTTTCTTCATTCAGACCTCTTGTGCATCCCTGATTTCTTTTTGTCCCATCATTGGACATCATGCCTAAGCCTAAAGCAGTGAAATTTTCTGCTTAAAACGTTATTCCCCTTCTCCTTTGACATACTACTTACGACCTATCTCATTCACCTAACTTTGGTCACTTGTTCTTCTGTCTCCTGCATGACGGTATCAATTTCTGCTTATTCATTCATAGAACATGAGTGTTACTGACAAGGCCAGTATTCATTGCCTAAGTCTAATCACCCTTGAGAAGCTGGTCCTGTGATATCTGAAACTACTCATAAATATGCTCCCAGAGTTTTCTTAGAAAGTTTAGGATTTGTTTAAAATGTAGTCAAGGCATGTAGGTGATGCTGGCTGGACCAATATTTATTGCCCATACTCAATTATCCAACTAAAGGTGGTAATGAGGTGCGTTCTTGAACCATTGCAGTCCATGGGAAATGGGTGCTGCTGGTAAGTAAATTCACAGATTTTAACCCAGCAACAGGGAAGGTATGGCAATATAGTTCCGCATTAGAATATGATGTAGCTTGGAGAGGAACTGAATAGTGCTGGTTCTCCCATGTATCTGCTGCTCTTGTCCTTACAGGTGGTTCATGGGTTTGGAAGGTGCTGCCTAACAAGCCTTGGTGAGTTATTTCAATGCAATTTTTATATTGTGCACACTGCTATCACTGTGCAATGGTGTTGGAATGAGTGAATATTGAAGATGTTAGATCGGGTACAAATCAAGCGAGTTGCTTTCTTCTGGATGGTGTCAAGTTTAAGTGTTTTTGGAGCTGCATCCATTCAGGCAAGTGCAGAGTATTCCAGACACTCTGATTTGTAAATGATGGACATGTTTTGAGGATGCAGGTGAATTAATCTCTACAGAATTCCCAACTTCTGACCTGATCTTGTAGGACTGTATGTGCCTTATCCAGTTCATTCCCAAGTCAACAGTAACCTCCTGGATGTTGATAGTGGAGATCCAGTGGTGGTAGTGCCATTGAATGTCAGGGTAATGATTGGTTCTAGTTGGAGGTGATCATTGCCTGGCATTTGTGTTTTTTTTTTCATTCATTTATGGGGCATGGAACATCTGTAGCCAAGCCAGTATTTATTGCCCATCTTTAATTGTCTCGTTGAGAATCAACCACACTGCTGTGGGTCTAGAGCCACATGTAGGTCACATGCTGTGAATGTCACTTATCAGCCAAAGCTAGAATATTGCTATGCTTAAACACAGACAGGAACTACAGCCATCCTACTTTGTGCTGGGTATGTTTTACCCAATTCCTGTTAACTCCAGTTCATGGAGTTCCCCAGTCACATGCTGCCTCAAAATCAAGAGCTTATCACCTTCACGTATCCTCTTTTGTCTGTACTTCAACCCAAACTATAATAGGGCCAGGAGCTGAGTGTACCTGGCAGAACCCAAACTAACCACAAATAAATGTATTATTGTTGACTGTGCAGCACAGTCAGTAACATCTGTCATTTTGTGAATTATATGACCGAATTATTGATAGAGTGCTAAATGGGCAGGTTATATTTGTTCAGCTTTTTGTGATGTGTCTGCTGTAGGAATATTGATGTTTGAGGTAAAGTTTTTTTCCAATTTATTGGTTCCCTTGCCATCGTCCACGCTAGTCTAGGAGCTACATCCTTTTAGGACTAAGCCAGCTCGACCAGCAGTGGTGCCGCCAACCCACTCTTGACACTAGACACTGAAATTCCTATCCAGATTATGTTCTGTGCCCTGGCCAGCCTTGATGCATCCTCCAAGTGTTGTTAAACATGGAGGTGAACTGATTCATTACTAGGGGTGGGGGTGGAGGGAGGCATGTAGTAAATAATCAGTCAAAGATTCCCTTGTCCATTTTATTTTGCCATGAGACTTCATGAGGTTCAGAGGTAATGCTAAAGAGTCCCAAAGTAATATCCTCCTGTCTGTATATGCTGTGCCTCTCTGCTAGTTCTGTCCTGCTAATGGGTCAACACATATTTAGGGACTGTTATGTCGGTGTCTGGGACACAGTCACACTCATGGAATTATGGCTGAAATAAAATTATAGCTTAGATCGTGGGACAATTCTCCCAATTTTGGCACAAGTCCCCAGACGAAGAAGGACTATTCAGGGTGTTACAGGGCTCAGTGTGTGGCATGTTAATTTCAGGTGTCTTGTTGGATTCTGTTCGATTTAATGCCTTCAATCAAACTTTGTCGCAATTAATTATAGCTGCTGGCTTGCTCGGCTATTTTAGTGTCAGCCGCTTTGCCTGGATCTGGAGTCACATGAGGGGAACTTGGTGCTGGCAACGTTCCCACTTCTCCCTTTGTCCTGGGTGGTAGTCCTGTAAATAGAATGCTAGCCTGCTGTTGCAGTGCTGCTGTTAGCTGGTGTACCCTGCATTAGAGTGCTGGATGAGGTGCAAATCAGTCAAGATGTTTTGTGCCACTTATTCAGTGTTGGAGCTGTAGTCGATCAAGTGGAGAGCACACTGAAAACTCCACCACACTGAAAACAAAATAAAATGTTGGAAATCACAGAGGGTCAGACAGCATCGGTGAAGAGAGAGCAAGCTAATGTTTCAAATCTCGTGTATTGTTTTCAGTAATGGACCACACCCTTGACTTCTTCCTTGTAGTCGGTGCAAAACGTTTTTGGGAGGGTTGTGTCAAGAGGTGAGTTACTTAACGCAATCCAGTTTAACGTTCTACAAAACAGTTTTTTTCTACGTGAAAACGCTATATAGAAAATCATAATTGGCTATTTTTGTTGGCCATGACACCACGCATTAAAACTTATGGCAGAGTAAACTCGGAAACTGTTCTTTCTGAAGCAGAGATTATATTATTATTACCGTTGTATATAATTATTACCCTTGTATATAATACTTTCCCTGTTTGTGCTGTTTGGAGATAAACCCATTCGACGTAGATTTGTCCACTCGTCTTTTTCCCGCAATGTTTCTCATCTATGGATCTCTAGTAATTTTGTACATCCGTGTTGAAGGGAGCATTTTTCTCAGACTGAATATGGAATTTCAGGCAAAACAACAAACCGAGCAGCCCATGTGATTGGAAACTCGTTTCCTTTGCTGTATTTTCACGTTAACTGATCATTTCAGATTGGAAGACATTGCTGTCAGTTGCATTGCATTGCCCTAGTTAATATTTTGAAAGATTTTCGAAATTCCAATGATGTAAATGTTTGACGATAAATGAAAAGCTCGTAGCTTGCATTTTTCAGGAATCTATATTTCCGAGCAGGAATATTTTGCCTGAAGTGTGCTCTGGCAGCAGTTACTTGAAACGATCAAAATGGTATAAACCCACCCTGTCAAAAAAAAATCTGGAGTGTATTTAAATTTCTCTTTTCACCTGTTTTACCACAACTACCCAATGATAAGAGTTCGAAATCTTCTGGCTATTTAAAATAGTGTTGTACATACTAACTCCGTCAAGTGATGGAGAACTTATTTTTTTTGAAAAAAGAAGCTTCATTAACGGCTTAGCCTTTGGACACTGCCGTTGTGTCTGAAGGTGTGTGTGTGGAATTGGAAACAGCAGGCTGCAGCTTAGTGTGTTCTGTGAAGTGGGTGCATGCGTACAAGCTGCTCACTGAAGCGCCGCACGTAGATCGGAACATGAGCTTCATTCACTCGCTACCCAGTCCTTCAATCCAGCTGGGAGCTGGAGTAGCTCTTTCTGCTCCTCGGAACAACGACAGTCCCTTCCTGTCTGCTGTGCACCCTTTGACGGATTTGGGCAGCTTTGAAACTACTGCGATACTCCTGCATTCCCCCTTCTGTGTTTGTCAATCGATAAGTCATTTAAACCAAGACCTACGGCCACAGAACATTCTTCGAGGACTGAGGGTATTTGTGGAGGAAATGCCCAAGGGATAGACCCAGTAAAGGGATGGAATTAACCTCGTGTGAAAAGTTTGCCTCCGAAGAAACGGGTCTGTGGTGTAGGGGAAAGGCATAACTTGCTTTCTGAATAGAATTAGAATATCAGGAAATTGGATTATGGACCTGATGTATGAATCTAAATAAGTATCGAGCATTAAGCTACTGGATACAGGCTCATTTCGCTTGATTTACTTGACAACCGCTCCGGAGTGATCTGTACTGGTCTGGATACGGTTTGTAAACTGCTGTCAATACAATAAGAGGTACTCCGGAAAAAATCGGCACCGAGAGAATGGTGCTGGAAAGGCAGTTTTTCTTCATGTTCAAAGGTGAGTTGTAGTAAAAATATAAAATAACGTCGCCATCTAGAGGAAGCATCTCTGCTTTGTAAATCATCCAATCCTATTGTCCAAAAGAATTGTTCTTCAAAATATATGCCAGTTTTATTTTTATATTTTCGAGGCTTGGGGTTTCGCCGAATGGCGGTTCTGCTAGGGCTTCTCTAACAGGGTAAAATAACGTTGTCACACGGACTGGAATATTTCTGTGCCGTCGTGTTCGCAACCTAATGTTTTTAAATGACCAGTCACTTCGAATCCATGTCAAGCCATCAAAAAGTTTGCATGAAAGAGACGGCCCCGCTAATGCAGCCAAGAATAACATTGTGAAGACATCGAGCCGCAAGGGTTTATAGCAAGGGCTGCTGATTTATTCTGAGCAGTTGTCTCGCTCCCATCGGGTCTGAATGGACAGTCCATGTGGAACCGTGCGAAAGGAAAACAGAATTGAACCGCGGCTTCTTGCATCTGCTAGCCAGGAGAGATGGAAACCAATTGGTTCCCTCGCCCCCGGATACCGGGGAGATGTAGTGGGTGTCAGGGTGTGACCTGCCCAGATTGTTGTATAACAGAGAGTATGAAGTGCCAGCTCCACGTGGTGCCGTGAGTTCCTTCTGTCCGAGCACCTTGAACGATCACATTCTTCTCCCCTCCGCCCAACCCCGTACCCGCTCCCTCCTGCAGCTCCCTCTAAATTTTTTCCCAGCTTCAGGGTTTCCTCGTCAAATACTTATTGTCCGGGCATCGAGCGCAATTCAAGCACTGAACGGCACCAAATTCCTGTCAGTGTGGTTAGAATTTCACCAGATCTGTTTTTGAAATGCACCATTGAAAGCAAATGCGATGTGGAGGAGCTGAATTCACCTCCTGATGTTTTTGTCACTGCATTACTGAAAGTAGATCTGGTTTTATTTTGCTCTGAACTGACAGATTTTGATGAGTGGCGGAGACGCTGAAGGGTCATTGACCGTGACCCGTGCATGGGACCACCATTTCCCAGTTGCCAGACGATGCTGAGTTAAGTTTATTGTTGAATGATGTTGAATACGAAACAGAAAATATGGTGATATTTCTCGTCCACTTGGGTGAAAATTGTGCAAAGCCTAGTGGTTTTTTTTTCATTCAGATTCAACTTGCCGCCTCAACGTTGTATGACAAGCCAGTTCATGTACTTCAAGATTTCACGGTACAAATAATTGATAGAAAGCTTCCATCAGTCTAATGGATTTGATTGAATTACCTCGTAGACTTGCTCCGAATTCGATTCATCAGAAATAATGAAAAGTATTATTGTAAAACCTGAAACATGAAACTGATCTGAGAAAAGGATTGTCAATCGTCCTTACAAATATTTCCTCAAATCTTGTGCCAAACACAATGCAACGAGCATTTGGAATTCGCTTGTGCAAAGCATTAGTACACAGGCGCTTTGTTCGCTGACTTACACATGGACTGGGCAGCACCACTTCATATCTGAACATGCACAAACAGAATGAGATTTCCCCGTTCTCCAGCTTGCTCAGGGATCTCCCCCCGCCCCCCGTGGCTGGAGAGCTTGCACCAGACCAAGAGGTCCTTCCTCTCCGTTGGCGCACTGGGAAACTTCGGGTGCATCTGAGTCTGTTTATACAAGAAAGACCGAGGAGTTTCTGCTACACATGCATTCAGGAAAATGTTTTCATTATCCCTTTTCCCTTTAGCGTCAGTCTCGTCCTTACAAAGCAATCGGCTTCTCTTAAGGGGCAATATGGCTAAATGTAATTTATTTCGAAAAGTTGTCACAATCTCTTTCAGTAATATACGCACGGCATGATTTCCTTTTGGTGAGTCACTTAATATGCAATGACTGTAATCTGCATACAAGGTATGTTCAGCCGTATCCAATATGACACTTGTTTCATGCAGTTGAGCCAAACAAAACGACACCAACCATAGCAAATGTTAATTTTCTATAATTAATATGAGCTGATTCCAGACCTAAATCCCTTGCTGCGCAGCAAGATAGTTAATGCTGTTTGAACTTCTGATGAGGCCGGTGTTAATTCCATTATTGCTTTGTAACTAATGCCGGCTAACAGTTATTCTGTTAAATTACTTGCACGCGTATAAATAAATCTTATAAATTCTAGTCATCAAATTGAAACATTGAACATCATACTTAGTTTTTGGAATAAGGCTTAAACTGAGGTTTGAGGGGGAAAACGTGACGTTGAGAATCGGCTCGATAAAAATTGCATTTATCATGTAAATTCAAACGGTTTGGGAATATTTAGCTTCACCGTATATTAAACTTGCAAAAGTGCAAAGAACTCGCACCAAAGCCTGAATGACGCGAAGGTTTGAATATTGAGGAATTCTGTTGAGTGAATTTCATTCATATCTGCATTCCTCTCGGTTTGCGCGTTGTGTTGTAGTCGTCCACAATCATTCCCATCTTCATCCAACATTGAAAGCACCCCGAGGTTAGAGACTTTCCCACCAGGACATCGCAGGTGCTAAAGACTGTCGAAAACCTTCCTGACGACAGCAAAACCTGAACACTTGAAATGAGACGAAATGTGGTTCCCTGTAAGCCTGTTTTCTTTCGTGGGAGATGCAAATGAATTGGTTACGAATCTAGAAAACAAATCTCTGCATGTTAGCTTTCCCGCTTAATTATGAACAATTATATGGGAGTAGCTTGTGTACATGTTATATATGTAGATGTTCATAAAAGTAGTTGTCTTAATTTTTTTTATTCCAATCTCTGCTGAATTTATCCCGATGTTATATGATTCCATTTGATGTTCAAACTGCAGCGTCACTTGACACAAACATTGAATTCTCTCTTTCTTTTCCAGTCTGGTCGATCATTGTTCTCACTGGAGGGATCGCGTCTATACAAAAGGCGCAAGGTGCGTTTGTATCTCTGTACGGCTACCAACATATTTGATTGTAATAAGCTGTTTAAAGTACCTTGGGTAGAAATGTGTATGACAAAACAATGTATTGTATATCAGTTACAATGTGCATTGTAATGCATTGCCTCTCGTTGTATTGTAAATGCATTGCTAGACAATACAATGCGGTGACTGGGGGACTCTATTCCAGTGGAGTTAGAGCCCAGTCTGTTCCCATCTGACCATTATGTTAATGGATCGCTCATTGAAAGAGTCACCACTCCTGCCCGGCCTCATCCCAAAAGATTCCGAAATGGGATCAAAGCAACGATATACGTCTTGGTGGCTAATATCAGCAACTAAGCATCCGTGTATAACTGCTATATATTGGCTGCATCCTGTCAAGGAGAAAGTGAGGACTGCATATGTTAGAGATCAGAGCTGAAAATGTTTGCTGGAAAAGCGCAGCAGGTCAGGCAGCATCCAAGGAGCAGGAGAATCGACGTTTCGGGCATGAGCCCTTGAAGGGCTCATGGCCAAAACGTCGACTCTCCTGCTCCTTGGATGCTGCCTGACCTGCTGCGCTTTTCCAGCAACACATTTTCAGCTGCATACTGTCAAAGCCGCTTTCATTTTCATATACTACACAAGGCGCCCCGTGGCTTGGTTTAGACTTTCCTGTTCTGCTCTCCAGTCCTCAGGGAACTCGACCCATCGGAACCGTGTTCCTAACCTGTTCTGAAATCGAGGAGTAGCTCTGCTGCTGAGGTGGAGACTGAGTTTGTGTTAATGAATTGTTCTCCGTTCAGTGTTATCGATTTTCAACTTTTTATTTTTTTTAAAAAAAGACAATTGGACCAGTTTCAATGTCTTCAACGATGAACAACGGATGGGATACCAGAGACCAAAGCGGAACTCCCACTTTGCAATTAGAGATTTTTATTTACTTCCGCATGGTGCTTATATCTTAATGGATAGATATTTTACCCTTTGCTCAGCAAGTTAATTATCGTAACACGTGCGAGGGTTGAACCTGATGCTCGCCAAATACTGTTGGATCTCCCCCACTGTTACCTCATCGAAATTACCAAATGGAACCAAAAATCTCCTTTGGTTACCACTCCCCGGAGTGTTCAAGAGGCGTGACATTATTTCTAATTTCAAAAGTAAAAAGAAATGAAATGATCTGAGTTCTTGTAAAATAAAGCCAGATCCCAGCTCCGTGGTCAGTGTCATTCCGGCTGATGTAATGCGCATACAGGAAATCAACTCTGTTGGCCTTGGAGAGAGGCTTCATCTGGTGGCTTTTTACTGTAGCTGTAGGCCAATTAGTGGAATTCATTTCTGCTACCTGTCACTTATGAATTAGTTATGAGCTGTCATTTTCAGGTTATTTTTGGTGAGAGTGCATGTTGCCAATCTGTTGTAACCTCTGATCATTCTAACACAGATGATATCCTCATTTCCTGTTATCAGCTAGTATGTCCCAAGGGCAAGGGCCAGTGTTTAGGAATTTCATATGGAGTTTGCAACCATCATTGATGTAACGGCTGATACCTTCTACTGGTGTTTTGGCTCTGGATATCACCTCACACAGAAAATCATTGGGTATGTGGCATCTTGCAAATGTGCATGAGCCAGCAAAGACTTACATGTGATTAGTGTAAACACACTTCAGTGTTTGAGAGAATGAGAGAACTGTAGCAGTGAATTGTGGGTGGCATGGTGGCACAGTGGTTAGCACTGCTGCCTCACAGCGCCAGAGACCCGGGTTCAATTCCCACCTCAGGCGACTGACTGACTGTGTGGAGTTTGCACATTCTCCCCGTGTCTGCATGGGTTTCTCCGGGTGCTCCGGTTTCCTCCCACAATCCAAAAATGTGCAGGTTAGGTGAATTGGCCATGCTAAATTGCCCCTAGTGTTAGGAGCAGGGGGGTAAATGTAGTGGAATGGGTCTGGGTGGGTTGCGCTTCAGCAGGTCCGTGTGGACTTGTTGGGCCAAAAGGCCTATTTCCACACTAAGCAATCTAATCCGTGATGCAGGAAAAACTGCAAAGATGAACAATGTTGTGCTTCTTTTCTTCATGATTGTAAGTTATTTAAGTTTTGGGCTACTTCTCTGCCATGAAGCATCTTGAAGGAGGTGCACAAACCTTTCTTGCCTATAGCTCAGTCAGAGTAATACAGGTATTGCCCGGCTCCACACCATTCCTGCTAAACTCCTGACATCAACCTCAAAAATGGGGCAAGGCAAAGTGCAGCCATTAAATGGTCATAAAAATCTCAAAAGGAGCAAGGTTGAAGAGCTTCAGTACGCAACTTTTCCCCAAATGCTTGTAGACTCTTGTCTCGCTGATGGTGTTGAACATTTTAATGAGATCTACAGAAGGTTAATAGAAGTATATCCTGATTCCTACGCTCCTAGCTAGTGTTTGGGTAAAATCATGTCCAATGTAGATTTGCCAGCACAGAAGTCACGACGTGTTTTGGAATCCACTTGTGATCATAGGAACAGGAACAGATCCTTCAGGCCACCATGTTTGTTCCAACCATGTTGCCTTTCTAAACTAATCCCATCTGTTTGCACATTGTCCAAATCCCTCTATTCCCTACCTGTCCATCTATCTGTCTAAATGGCTCTTAAATGTTTCTGTCTTATTTGCTTCTACAACTTTCCCAGGCAGCGTGCTCCAGATACCAACTGCCTTTTGTGTTTAAAACAAAAACTTGTCTCACACATCTCCTTTAAGGTTCTCCTCTCACCACAAACCTATACCTCTAGTCTTTGGCATTTCCACCTTGGCAAAACAAAACTCTGACTATTCACTCTGTCAATGCCTCTCATAATTTTATATGCTTCCCCCTGCGGCCTCCAAAGCTTTAGTGAAAACAATCCAAGTTTGTCCAACCTCTCCTTGTAGCTAATTAACTGCAATCGAAAGTAAATATCTTTTGCACCCTCTCCAAAGCCTCCTAGCGCAATGACCAGAACTGCGCGCACAATCCAAATGTGGTGTAAAAAGTTTTATACAGAGGTGACAAGACTTGCTGACTTTTATACTCTATGCACTAACTGATGAAGGAAGACATGCCATACACCTTCTTTGTATGATTTATATTGTTACCTTCAGGGAGCTATGGACTTGCACCCATGATCTTTCTGTATATCAATGCTCTCCTTAGGGTCCTGCCATTTACTGTATACTTTCCTCATGCACGACCTCCCAAAATCCATCACCTCACACTCATCTGGGTTAAACTCCATCTGTCATTTCTTCACCCAACTTTCCAACTGATCTACATCCTGCTGTATCCTTTAACAACCTTCCTCACTATCCACAACTCCTCCAATTTTCATGTCATCTGCAAATTTACTAATCAGACCGTGTACATTTTCATCCAAATCATTTATATATATCACAAACAACATAGATCCCAATCTTGATCATTGTAGAACATTACTCATCACAGACCTCTAGTCAGAAAAGCACTCCTCCACAACTATCTTCTGTCTTCTATGATCAAGCCAATTTTGTATCCAACTTATCAAGTTGCTGTGGATCTCATATCTTAATTTTCTGAACCAGCCTATTGTGAAGGACTTTGTCAAATACTTTAATAAAGTCCACATAGACAACACTTACAAGCCCAAACCTCATCAATCATCGTGTCATTTCCTTAAAAAGCACAAGCAAAGTTTTGAGTCAAGACCTCACCTGCACAAAACTATTCTGACTATCCCTGATAAGTTGATTCTTTCCAAACCATTGATGCCATTTAAGAATGATACTAGAAAATTAAAAATCACACAACACCAGGTTATAGTCCAACAGGTTTAATTGGAATCACTAGCTTTCGAAACACCACTCCTTCATCAGGTGGTTGTAGAGTACACAATTGTAAGACACAGAATTTATAACATATGTTTACAGTGTGATCTAACTGAAATTATACATTGAAAAATACCTTGATTGTCTGTTGAGTCTTTCATCTGTTCGAATACCATGATAGTTTCACTTCTTTCATACGTAAATCACAAAACTTGTTTTTAACTTTTTTTTAAATTGGTGTTAGCCAGATAATACATATTATCTGGCTAACACTAATTGTTACAGTTGACCTGAGAATGTAACTTTTTAAAAAAAAACATTTTGTGATTTACACATGAAAGAAGTGAAACTATCATGATATTCGAACAGATGAAAGACTCAACAAACAATCCAGGTGTTTTTCGATGTATAATTTCAGTTACATCACACTGTAAACTTTTGCTATAAATTCTGTGTCTTACAATTGTGTCCTCCACAAAGGAGCGGTGCTCCAAAAGCTAGTGCTTCCAATTAAACCTGTTGGACTATAACCTGGTGTTATGTAATTTTTAACTTTGTACACCCCAGTCCAACACTGGCATCTCCAAATCATGATCCCAGAAAAGGCCTTCTCAGTGGCACTAGGGAGCGAGATGCCTGTGTAATTGTTACAATCTTCCCTCTGACTTTTTTTCTATATGTTCTGCGGAATAGATCTTACCATCCAATAAAGGACAAAACCAGGAAGGTTTAATGGTGGATAGTACTTGAGCAATTCGACTGGAGTTCACTAAGTAGTAAGTGGCTTGGTTGAGATGTGTTCATCTAATTCAACCATGACCAGGAGCTGCAGGAGAACATCAACCATAGACTGGGAGATATCGGTCTCATGGGAGTCCAACTCACAGTAATAGTCAGTTCAATAGAATATCTCTTTTTATCTGTCAGTGAATACTTCACCGTCTACAAATTTCATGGATGACAGCTTTGGACACACCCTCCTGATCCCAATATCAATTGCATATAAATGCCTGAGTATGGAAAATTTAATTTCTTGACATAGGTTGATACAGTTGGTTTGTGCAGTATCTCCCTGTCTTCTGCAGGACTGACTTGGATGCTTTCAAGTTATGCCATTTTCTAGATCATTAGCTTATGCTGTACATCATGTTGACATTTCTTTTGATTCAAAAACAGATCTTATCTCTGTCAAATGGGCCTCTTTGTTAAAGATTTCACCTTTATCAAATATGGCTGCTGCCATTTCATAAGTGATTACTTTTAGCAACATCCAAACATTTTATGGTAAGTCTTTAGGAAGTAGTACAGTGCCAATGTGAACTGTTGATATTTGGTGTCATTTCTTAACCCAAGGCTGGTGATGGTGGGCCATTGTATTTGAAGCTGTGAAACTCTCAGGCTTGTATCTTGGCTCTGTTGCTATCAGGAGAATGGTCAGTATGACCATTTGTTTCATGATGATTTTAGACGGAAGATGAAATTTGAGAAGCTGGGGTTGTTTTCAAGATAGGGTTTGCAAGATTATGACAGATAAGGTAGACAAAGAACAGCTGGTTCTATTTGCTGATGATATGAGGTTTAAAGGACACAGATGTATGATTTTGGACAAGAGAGAGCAGGAATGTGAACTACTTTCTGCAGCAAGTATTGATGACCTATAATTCTCTGCCAGCAAGAATAATATAAGCAGAGATGGTGAAAGTCTTCAAAAGAAAATTTGGGTGAACTCTTGAGGGAATAAACTTGCAGGGCTAGAGGGATAGAGTGGAGTAATGTGGATCGATTGAAATGCTTTATAGAGAACTGGTATAGACTTGAGGAGCCAGATTGCCTTTTTTTTTACTTTGCTGTAATGTTTCTTATTCTAAAAATGAAGAAATATAACAATTCACAAAAGAAAGTAGAAAATTTTCAATAACGATTCAGTGTCTTGCCCAGCATTTAAAAATATTATGCGTGGGTTCGTTAGTTTTGCTGTGCCTTACAAGAACATATTTCAATCAGTTCAAGTGGCATAATTCTTGAGCACTTACACTTCAGATCTGAATAATTCATAAAGGAAGCTTTGTTAATCATCTGTGCTGATCAAGGTTAAGGGGTCCCTAAAACACCTGCTCCATTGGCTTTTTAATGCATAAGGCATGTGTAAATATATACACATACTCAGTATGTGCAACCTTTTTGAAAATTCAGTCAGTAGATCCTTTGGAGAATTTCAGCTTCTTAAAAATGAACACGCTCTAGATGTTGGATATTTAGATTTGGTAGAAAAGTTGCATTTGAAGATAGTTGTAAGTAAAATTTTCTAATAGTTGAACAATACACAACAACCACAGAACATGAACCTTTTGGGTTTATGAAATTCATTGCCAAAAAGAGTGTATCCTGCCTTAGATACGTGGGCTTTAACATAAAATTTTCCTTCTACCCTTTCAGAGCCATCCGCAATCATTCAGTGCTGGAAATCGCATTTTATAACATGCACATTCAAATTCATAAAAGATTTGATGATCTTTCTCTTATTTCAAATTGTGTTGGTTCTAACCTGTATTTTTTTTAAATTTCTGGACTTTCAAGCTGGCTTGTTTTGTCTGTTGATGCTGATGCTGGTTTTTTTTTTCATTTGTTGCCATGGAGGGGAACAAGCTGCTTTCAACAAAATTAGTATTCCAGTTTTGACCAAGGGGCACTATGTCACATTAAAGGCTTATTAGTTTGTCATTTGAGAATTTATAGCAAGGTACACAAAGATATCTAGAGATTATGTTCAGTATTTGTGATGGGTAAATATATAGCACCCCTGGCTGAGCACACGTATTCTGCAATCCCAAAGTAAATTTTCTGCACCATTTCAGCTTTTAGTTGATAGGAGTATTGCCATAGAATGTGATCTCATCTTGAACAAATTCCTTTTGGAGGTAGTAATCTCAACACAAAATTATTCTGTTCTTTTTAGGAGTGTGGTTCACTTACAGTGTGGAAACAGGCCCTTCGGCCCAACAAGTCCACATCGACCCTCCGAAGAGCAACCCACCCAGACCATTCCCCTACCTTTACCCCTTCACCTAACACTACGGGCAATTTATCATGGCCAATTCACCTAACCTGCAGGTTTTTGGACTGTGGGAGGAAACCAGAGCACCCGGAGAAACCCACGCAGACACTGGGAGAATGTGTAAACTCCACACAGACAGTTGCCTGAGGAGGGAATTGAACCCGTGTCTCTGGTGCTGTGAGGCAGCAGTGCTAACCACTGTGCCATCACGCTAGCCATATAGACAGAATTGTCTGTTTGGTTAGAGTTTGTGAACTGATTTTAGTTGTTTTCGTTTATTTTGTTGTCCTTCTCAATGAACTCAGTACCCTTTAGCATTGTCTTTTCTATGGCTTTCTCAGTCAGACTTGTAAGTTAACCATTGCAGAAATTAAAATATATATCACTTGTTTGTATTTCATTTTCAGAGGGTACAACATTCTTTGTAATCATTTGGATGCCAACAATGATGTTGTCCATGATAAGAGACATATTTGTATCCCATTTACTGTGGTCAGCTCAGTTAACCAATATGTATTGGCAAGCATATCTTTCTCATTTATAACCTTCTGTTAAAGTGTCTGCTTTTGAGACATATTCCACTGGCTCTATGTCAAAGCGCACACAGATCTATTGCTTGTATATCACACTATAATGTTGTCACTGGTTCATGGTATATTCCCAGAAACCAAATGAACCGGCCTCACTTGTAGATTGATTATGAGTACTAACTGCTGCCATTCCATATTTTGGTCACTTATAAATCTAAATTGGCAGCAAGATGAGCGTAAATTACTAAACTGCTATTCTTAAATAAACAGACTTTATTTGGTGGATGAATATAGAGGATAGCTTTAACTTTTACTTGGATTTGGCTTCAGACCTAGCTGAAAAGAACTATATAAGCTCTGTACTTGAATAGCCACTTGTAAAACTACAAACTTGCCTTTTCAAAGAAATTTTCAGCAATTGTTGTCACAATCTGCTCAGGCATTTTAAGGTAATTTATATTCACATGAACTGATCCCCAGGAGAGAACAAAATGTTGCTAGGTCTGGTTCTAGAGAAAGGTGAGGTAAGTGTAATAAGTATGAGGAAGGGGACATTTAATGGCCAGTAATTGTAGTATTTTAAGGTTTAACAATCTGTGGAAAAGAACAGGAGCAATTAAGTGTGAAATTTAATTAATTAGGGGTAGGTAACTTTCAATAGAATGAAAATAGATCTGACCCAAGTAAATTTGAATTAAGGATTGACAGGCAAATATATAATGGATCAATGGGATCCCATAAAGGAGATACTGCTGAAACAAATGGCACATCTTGTTAAAGCTTTCCATCATCTACTCATGGGACAATTTGCAAGCATTGCCAAAGTAAAGTGAAAGCGATATTTATAACGCATGAAGTATATAGGGTTCTATTCTTTGCAGAGACGAAGAACATGAGTTCAGTGCATACGTGACAGCAATTCTCTGGTTCATTCCTCTGGCCAATGCCTTGCCCAATCAGAACCAAACTGCTTAATTTAAAATTCAAACACAGTTTGGTCACTTCCTGTCAGTTATTATTAACTGGTACATTGTCCATGGCAATATCTCTACCAATCACAATCCAATCAATCAGCACTGTCTTCTCATATTGTATAAATGTTGTATGATCTTAACTTTAGTCATTCTTCGAAATTGTCCTGAGGACTTCAAGACAAAAAAGCTTTGAGAAAATATGTCTTCTTTCAACAACACTCAAGTCTGTACCACCAAAACGCTAAAGAGGAGATCATCTGTAAGTTGGGATATATTTCCATGAAGGGAAAGAACATAACAAACAAAGTCAAAGGTCCCTGGAGGATAAGAGGTGGAGGGTAATTTGAAGCAGAAAACGGTGTGTTGTAGATGTTAGGTTGATAATAGAAGTGAGAACCAGACTAAGCAATGTTCAGAGGGGAAATGAAATAATAAATACGAGCTGCAAAAAAAAAGAGAATGAGAAAAGCTGACAACTAACATAAAAAGAAATCCAAAGACTTCTGTAGGCTTATGAATAGGAGGAGAGAAACTCTTCTGGAATCAAAAAAGAGATATACAGATGAGAGCTGAAGATCTGGTTGAGATACTAGATTACTTTGTATTTGTAAATACTAGAATACCTTTATACCATAATTCGCTAATTCAAGGATTTTTTTTCTCAATGACACTGAGGAAGTGCATGCTTACCACATTCCTCTCCATCTAAACCCTTAACACCAAGGCAGTTCCAGTCTATGTTTATTAGAACAAGTCAATGTAGATTTAGTCAAGGGAGGTCGTGCCTGACAAACCTGTTAGAATTCTTTGAAGAGGTAACAAGTAGGTTAGACCAGGGAAACCTGGTGGATATTATCTACCTAGACTTCCAAAAGGCCTTTGATGAGGTGCTTCATGGGAGGCGGCTGAGTAAGGTGCGGTACCCATGGTGTTCAAGGTGAGCTACTGACATGGATTGAGGTTTGGCTGTCTGACAGAAGGCAGAGAGTTGGGATAAAAGGTTCTTTTTCAGAATGGCAGCTCGTGACAAGTGGTGTCCCGTAGAGTTCAGTGTTGGGGCCGTAGCTATTCACTTTATATATTAATGATCTGGATGATGGGACTGGGGGCATTCTGGCGAAGTTCACCGATGATACAAAGTTAGGCGGACAGGCAGGTAATTTTGAGGAGATGGAGAGGCTATAGAAAGACTTAGTTTGGGAGAGTGACCCAAGAAATGGCTGATGTAATTCAATATGAGAAAATGTAAGATCTTGCATTTCAGAAAAAAGAATACAGGGATGAACTATTTTCTAAACGATGAAAAAATTCATAAAGCCAAAGTACAAAGGGATCTGAGAGTGCTAGTCCAGGATTCTCTAAAGGTTAACTTGCGGGTTGATTCCGTGGTTAAGAAAACAAGTGTAATGTTGTCATTTATCTCAAGAGGGTTGGACTGTAAAAGCAGTGAAGTGCTACTGAGACTTTATAAAGCTCTGGTTAGGCCCATTTTGGAACACTGTGTCCAGTTTTTGGCCCCGCACCTCAGGAAGGACATACTGGCACTGGAGCGTGTCCAGCGGAGATTCACATGGATGATCCCTGGAATGGTAGACGTCACATACAATGAATGGCTGAGGATCCTGGGATTGTATTCATTCGAGTTTAGAAAGTTGAGGGGAGATCTTAATAGAAACTTACAAGATAATACATTAGCTTAGAAAGGGTGGGAATTTGTTTCCGTCAGGCGGGGATACTAGGACTCGTGGGCACAGCCTTAGAATTAGAGGGGGTCAATTTAGAACAGAAATGAGAAGACATTTCTTCACCCAGAGAGTGGAGGGCCTGTGGAATTCATTGCCACGGAGCACAGTGTAGGCCGGGATTTTAAATGTCTTCAAGGCAGAGATTGATAAATTCTTAATCTCGCAAGGAATTAAGGGCGACGGGAAGAGTGCGGATAAGTGTTATTGAAATGCCCATCAGCCATGAATGAATGGCGGAGTGGACTCGATGGGCCAAATGGCCTTACTTCCACTCCTATGTCTTATGGAAAATTAATATCCCCTACCATAACCACGCTATTATTCTTACAGATAATTGAGATCTCCTTACAAATTTGTTTCTCAATTTCCCTCTGACTATTAGGGGGTCTATAATACAGTCCCAATAAGGCGATCATCCCTTTCTTATTTTACAGTTCCACCCAAATAACTCCCCTGGATGTATTTCCGGCAATATCTTCCCTCAGTACAGTTGTAATGCTATCCCTTATGAAAAACACCACTCCCCCTCTTGCATCCTTTTCTATCCTTCTAGTAGCATTTGTATCCTGGAACATTAAGCTGCCAGTCCTGCCCATTACTGAGCCATGTTTTTGTAATTGCTATGATATCCCAGTCCCATATTCCTAACCATGCCCTGAATTCATCTGTCTTCCCTGTTAGGCCCCTTGCATTGAAATAAATTTATCAGTCTTACCTTGTTCTCTGCTTTGTCCCTCCCTGTCCTGACTGTTTGGCTCATTTCTTTTCTCAACTGTACCAGTCTCAGATTGATCTCTTCCCTGCGTCCCACCCACCCCCCACCACCCCCACTTTACTAGTTTAAATCCTCCCAAGCAGCTCCAGCAAATCTCCCTGCCAATATATTCGTCCCCTTCCAGTTTAGGTGCAATCCGTCCTTCTACCCCAGAAGAGATTCCAATGAGCCAACAATGTGAATCCTTCTCCCATACACCAGCTCCTCAGCCATGAATTCATCTGCTCTGTCCTCCTATTCCTGCCCTCATTAGCTCGTAGCACCAGGAGTAATCCAGACATTACTACTCTTGAGGACCTCCTGTTTAAATTCCTGCCTAACTCTGTATTCTCCCTCAGAATCTCAACCTTTTCCTTTCGTGTATTGTTGGTTCCGATGTGTACAATGACCTCCTGCTGAGCCCTCTGCCCCTTGAGAACATTCTGCACCCTCTCTGGGAAATCATGTCTCTCAAACTTGATTGTTACTTCTTCAAAAAACTCAGAGGATTTATGAGGGCAAAGTGGTAGATGTGATCTATACGGATTTTGGTAAGGCATTCAACAAGCTTTCCTATGGGAGACTGGTTAGCAAGGTTAGATCTCATAGAATACAGGGAGAACTAGCCATTTGGATATGAACTGGCTCAAAGGTAGAAGACAGAGCGTGGTGGTTGGAGGGTTGTTTTTCAAATTGGAGTCCTGTGACCAGTGGAGTACCACAAGGATCAATGCTGGTTCCACTACCTTTTGTCATTTGGACATGAGCTTGAGGTATACTTAGTAAGTTTGCGGATGACGCCAAAATTGGAGGTCTAGTGGATAGTGAAGAAGGTTACCTCTGATTACAATGGGATCTTGATCAGGTGAGCCAGTGGTCTGAGGAATGGCAGTTGGAGTTTAATTTAGATAAATGTGAGGTGCTGCATTTTGGAAAAGCAAATCTTAGCAGGACTTATATACTTATTGGTAAAGTCCGAGAGAATGTTGCTGAACAAAGAGACCTTAGAATGGAGGTTCATAGCTCCTTGAAAGTAGAGTTGCAGGTAGATAGGATCGTGAAAAAAATGTTCCTTTATTGGTCAGAGTATTGAGTACAGGAGTTGGGAGGTCATGTTGCAGCTGTACAGGATATTGGTTAGGCCACTGTTGGGATATTGTATGCAACTCTGGTTTCCTTCCTATCGGAAAGATGTTTCTGAAACTTGAAAGGGTTCAGAAAAGATTTACAAGGATGTTGCCAGGTTTGGAGGATTTGAGCTATAGGGAGAGGTTGAATAGACTAGGACTGTTTTTCCTGGAGCGTCAGAGGCTGAGGGGTGACCTTATAGAGGTTTGTAAAATCATGAGGGGCATGGATAGGGTAAATAGACAAGGTCTTTTTCCCTGGGGTTGGGGAGTCCAGATCTAGAGGGCATAGGTTTAGGGTGAGAGGGGAAAGATATAAAAGCGCTAAGGTACAAGTTTTTCACACAGAGGGTGGTACATGTCTGGGATGGGCTGCCAGAGGAAGTGGTGGAGGCTAGAACAAATGCAACATTTAAAAGGCATCTGGATGGGTCTGTGAATAGGAAGAGTTTGAAGGGATGTGGGCCGGGTGCTGGCAGGTGGTACTAGATTGGGTTGGGATGTCTGGTCGGCATGGATGAGTTGGACCGAAGGGTCTGGATCTGTGCTGTACATCTGTGATTCTATGACTCTAAGTGGTTATATATTTCCAAGTCTGGATAGTGAGTGGCTTGGAGGCAAGTGTTAGTGTTCCCATGTGTCTTCTGTCCTTATTCTTCACCTTGAAAGGTGTTGTCTACGGATCATTGGCAAATTTCTGCAGTTCATCTTTTAATTGATGCTCTCTGCATGCCATTGGTGGTGGAGAGAGTGGATATTTTTGAATGTGGTGCCAATCAAGCTTGTCCAGTGTCAAGCTTCTTCATGATTGTTTGAGCTGTACTCACCCAAGCAATTGAGGAGATTCCATCACATTCATTTGCTTTGTAGATGGTGGTCAGGCTTTGGACAGTCAGAAAATGAATTACTTTCAGTATTCTAAGCTTCATACCTACTCTGATGAAAGTTGGATTGTCTCTTCTTGGAGAAAGGCATTGGTTTGCACAAATGTTAATTGCCACGTGTGAGCCCAAGCTCTGATATGGTCCAGGGAGAAGACAATCAGGATACAAATAGAAGGCTGGGAGATAGAAACAGAAACAAACAATTCTTGTGAGAAGTGATTAGATTACTTAGTGTGGAAACAGGTCCTTCGGCCCAACAAGTCCACACTGACCCTCCGAAAAGCAACCCACCCAGACCCATTCCCCTACATTTACCCCGTCACCTAATACTACGGGCAATTTAGCATGGCCAATTCACCTAACCCGCACGTTTTTGGACTGTGGGAGGAAACAGGAGCAATCGGAGGAAACCCACGTAGACACTGGGAGAATGTGCAAACTCCACACAGACAGTTGCATGAGGCGGGAATTGAACCCAGGTCTCTGGCGGTCTGAGGCAGCAGTGCTAACCACTGTGCCACCGTGCTGCCCATGGAAATACGTTTCTCTCCAGAAGAGGTAAATTTTTATGTTTTGGTTTGAAAAGGAACTCTGGAGGCAACATATGAACAATTAAAAACCTGAAGAGATGTTTGAAAAGCTTGGAGGTGCTAGAGAGCTGGAAGTTTGTCAAAAATTGGCCAAGTCATGAAGCAGAGTCTTACTGGTTAGTTGATTGAGGCGAAGAGCCAAAGGAGACCAAGTTCATAGAAGCATACTTTGCTTATGATGATTGTATTTGTGAAACTTGGAGATACTGTTGTCAGACTCCCAATCTGCCTTTCATGAATAAAGACCATATTGCAGAAAGGATTTGGCACCTACTGCCATATGGGGAGTGATGTGAGTGGTTATGAATGTATAAGATATATCTTTGTTTAATCAACTATTAAAGTGAAATTTACCTTTTATTTGAAGTAACATTTATTTGTTAGTTCATATTTAATTTAGGTTGGTTTTGATTCTATTAAAGTAGAAGCTATCATAAATGAAATCTTAATGCTAATTTCTTCATTAGGGGGTCATTCCATAAACTTAGTTAATGGTTTGCCAACAAGATCATACTGACTGCCAAACTCTTTTTTTTTATTTTCAAGCCTTTTGTCTCCACAATTTTCCACACTTGTTTACTAACTTGCTGCTTTCCATTTCAAGCTTTGCTTATTTTCTTTTTGAACATGTGTCCAGGCTCCAGGCCCCCTGATAAGTTAAACCCTCTGCAATAGCACGAGCAAATCCCCCCACAGTACTGGTCATGCTCCTGTTTCGGTGCAACCCCAGTCGTTTATGCAGGCCCCATTGCCCTGAAACCAACCCTACGTTTTCACCCTAATACTTGAGACATCATGATGTAAAGCGCTTGATTGTAATTCCACTGGGAGTATAACCATTGTCTCACCAGTAATTAAAACTGAAAACCAGTAGAAGAGCAAAATGCATTGACGGGTCTCCTACACTACCTGCTTGGCCTTTCTTATCTACAAGGTAGTGACCCTTTCCCCCTCTGCCTCAACACTAGAGTGACTATCTCCTGAAACATGCTAACAATGTGGCGTTGAACTTCAAAGATGCCATTAGCTGTTACTTAAGCTCCCACAATGAAGCATCAACTCCTCAAGCTGACTGTAGCATGAAATATAACTTGTGGTTCCCACATTAGCACAAACAAATATACATTTGTTTGGTTAAAGGATTTATTTTTATTATTTAAACTTACCAGAAATAAGCATAGAGTGTAACTGATCAGGACGAACTATACTTACCAGCCATTATCAGTTATCCCCTTCCATTGTGCTGATGTAACATGAGGTGATCGATCTCATTGATGCTCATGCTTGCTGACTGAAAGGTGGAAGCAGATTCAGTAATAACTTTCTAAAAGAAAATTGGTTAAATGCTAGAAGCGAAAAGATTGCAGAACTTTGCAGAATGCTCGGAGGCATGGGATTACTAAAATGCTCTTTCAGGGAACCAATATAGGCATGAAGGGCTGAAAACCTAAATTGTCTCATTTTGTACTGTAGACTATTCTGATTTGGATTGGCACCAGTATGATATGTGAATATCTGACTAACCACAATACTGGATGCTTTACCAACAGCACGCCTAGCACAGAATCTATTGCTTTCAGTGGAGCTGTGAGGAAGAAGTTGTCATATCTAGCATAAACTGATTGGCAGTACCCATCAAGATGCTACCAATTGCAAGTAAAACCCCAGCATGTCTAACTGGCAATGATCATGGTGACTTATCTTTGCAGGGTCCAGATCATCAGAGAATCAACTGCAGAACTATGCCGTCAATACACATAGAGATGGCATGTCCAGTGACAATAATGGTAAGCTGCAGTGTGAATACAAGAATACAAGAATTAGGAGTAAGAATAGACCATCTTGCCCCTCAAGCCTATTCTGCCATTCAAAAGATCATGGCTGATCTGATTGTGGTCTCAATTCCACTTTCTTGTCTACTGCACCCAATAATTCTTGAATCTGCTGTTAATCAAAACTCTGACTAACTGAATCTTGAACATATTCAATGATCCAGTCTCCAGTGCTCCCCAAAGAAGAAAGTTCCACAGACTGACAACTTTGAGAGAAGGAAAATTATCCAAATTTCATAATTTAGTGGGCCAACCCATATTTTGAAACTTTGAAACTCCCCAGTTCAACATTACCCCTCAAGAAGAATTATCCTCTTGGCCTCTACTTGTCAACCCCCTTGAAAGGGAAAAATAAAGAATAGTGACTAGGGTTTTGAAGAGGACAAGGGTCTTTTCTGCCCCCTACTCACCTAATTATACTTATACGTTAACTCCTTTTACATTACATTTACCTTTTGGTTTTAATCATCTAGGGCTCCTTCAGCCTTAGCAAATGGGTTGGTGACTTTTCCCAAAGGTTTTCTGTAACTTTTTCAGATCTAGTTTAAGTCTCTAGTATAATTGTCCGCATTCTTTAAATTTCATTTACTTACAGTTTGCGTATTCTGCAGCTAACAGTCTCCTTTTACACATGGAATTATGCTGAAAACTGAGTGCAAATAATACACTTCCAATTGAGTGTCTCTAAAATCTGCTTCTAACCATTCATGTTTACACCATACCCATGATTTACCATTTTGGTGGCTATCTCTTATTCACAAACCATACTCAGTAGATTCTTTACCAATCTCTGCCTGCTCCTTTTCCTGCCCATTCTTACATCTGCACACTGCAAAAGGTGGTTGCTCATGACCAAAGCATGTAGTTGACCTGCATTAGCAGCTCACATTTGTATAATGAATCCAAAATATTATAATCTCTATTTAAATATTATATAACTGCATCTGTTTAGCATGAACCATGTTCTGGGCTTTCTGGTCCACCTACCCTGGCATATCAACAGTGCCTCAGTATAAACTGAAATCATTTCATTTGCAGAGTTCCAGAACACTATATCACATCACAAGTCTGGAAAGCAATGTGGAGTTTGGGTTCGGAATGACAATGGCGGATATTTTGCTTCACCGAATTACCCAAATGCTTACCCTCCCAACAGAGAATGTATCTACATACTGGAAGGTAATGGGACTAGTTCACTTCATCTACCTCATTGGCACTAGTTGAAACTTGGTGTCAACTCTCAACACAAATCTGCCCATATTTATCAGTAGGGGTTATCTACAGCATTTGCTTGAACAATGTTGTATAACTTAGGATTGCTAAACTGCAAGTTTGTCACCATGTTATACAGTGATAGCCCTTCTGTTCAAAATGTTCTCGAAAATAATGAAAACATTCCTTTCTATAACTGAGCATATCTCGAAGCCAATTTGTATTCTTTAGCCTCCAAGAATTATGTTTCTTGCTATTTTGCTGTATTTGCAGCGGCCCCACGCCAGCGAATTGAACTCACTTTTGATGAACCTTATAGCATTGAACCTTCATGGGATTGTCGATTTGATCACTTGGAAGTCAGAGATGGACCATTTGGATTCTCTCGTGTGATAAACCGTTACTGTGGTCAAAAAAGACCATCGCTCATTAAATCATCTGGGAGGTTCTTATGGATAAAATTTACCTCGGATGAGGAGTTAGAGGGTTTTGGATTTCGAGCAAAATACTCATTTGTACCAGGTAACTAATTTATTGGCATTTAGAAGGACTGAAAAGGTTTTCAATGGTACACATTCAACTGTGATAAGGGCATGAAATGGGAGGCAGCAATGTAGCCATTCATTATTCACTGTTCCTGATTTATTGTTCTACAAAAAGTAAATCAGATAGAATGTAGAATGGTTAGCTGATCTACCACCATTCATTGAAGTTCAAGTTGAAAGTTCTGTTTAGTACATCCACTGTTTGATTTATATGAACCAAATGTAATGAAAGCTTCAGCCGTAGCCTAATTTGAAAACAAAATGTTGTTGGGTTGTAATGGACACTTTTATTGCTACTTTTGTCTGAAGGAGCAATGAGTCTTTTCCTTGAGTATATTGTAATGATAATGCTCACACAAAGGGGTTTGTTAAGGGATTCCAATATTTTGATTCAACAACAGTCAATATTGGCAATGCATGCTCTAATCAAGATGCTGTCACTGAAAGGGAACTAGAAGTTGATAATATCCTCATGACATTTGTACTGCAGTCCTTCATAATACAAGTTAATGGAGAAGGAGGTAGTTTTAAAGTAGCCTTCATATGCCGCTGTAATGATTTCTATGGGTAAACCATATGCAAACAAGTGCAGGCAGATAGAGGTTGAACCAGGAACAGCATCTCCCCTAACTTCTCTATAGAGACTCCTCATGGTTTTGACAACCTCTATCAATATCCTCCCAGCCTCCTTCTTTCCAAATCCTTCAATCTATCCTCATAACCAAAGTTTTTCATTCCTGGAGCTATTCTTGAAAATCGCTTCTGCACACTCCAATACATTTACACCTTTCATTTGATGTGGTGCCCACAACTGTGCACAATACTCCAGCTGAGGTTTAACAAATGTCTTATATAAGTTCAACACCATTTCCTTGCTCCTGTACACTCTGCCCCTATTAATAAAGTCAAGGACACTCTGTGCTTTATTAACTGCTCTCTCCACCTTCAATGAGCTATGCCCATACACCGAAGTGCCACTGTTTCCCCCCTTTAATATTGTACCCTGTGTACTATGTGGTCTTTCAATATTCTTCCTACCAAAGTTCATCATCTCGCTGCTTTGCATTGAACCTCAGCTGCCTCTGATCTGGCCACTCCACCAATGTGTTAATGTCTTTCTAGAGTTCAATGCTGTCCTCCTCACAGTTTACAATTCTTCCAAGTTTCATATCATCTGAAAACTTTGAAATTGACCCCTGTGAATCAAGATCCAGATCATTAATACATTATTAGGAAAATCAAGGGTCCCACCATCAACCCCTGTGTAATTCCATATAACCCTTCCTCCAGTCTGGAACTTTTCTTTACTATTACTGTCTATTTTCTATCACTCGTACAATTTTGCATTCACATTGCTACTATCCCTTGTTTATACCATGACCTATAATTTTCCTCACAAGTCTATTGTGGTGGCACTATATCAAATAGCTTTTGAAAATCCAGTTATACCACAGACAACATTACCCTCATCAACTATTTCTGTTATCTCTTAAGGAAACGCCATCACGTTCATTAAACACTTCTACACGTGTAGAAATTCATGCTTACTCTTCCTAATTAACCCACCCTTCCAATGTGATTGCCAATTCTATCCTGAATAGAAGCTTCCTCACCACCAATTTTAAACTGACTAGTCTACATAGCTGAGATTGTCCTTGCAACCTTTCTTGAATAAGCTGTAATATTTATAATTCTCCAGCTTTCAGGCACCTCCTCCAAGTCAAAGGAAGATAGAAAGATCATGACCAATGCCCTCACAGCTTTGACTCTTATTTCCTTCAAAATCCTTGGATGTAGATCAACCAATCCCTGTACTCTGTCCACTTTAATACTGACAGTCTATGCAAGACTTCTCATTTATTGTGTTTTAACATCCTTCTAGTAATACAGTGTCCTCCTCTATCACAATGACTTAGGTAGCATCTTCTGCTCTTCTAAAGACAGATGCAAAGTATTTACTTAACACTTCTGTCAAGCCCTCAATCTTGATGAGTAAATTGCCATTTTGATTTCCAATTGGCCCTAATCCTCTTTTAGGAGAAAGTGAGGTCTGCAGATGCTGGAGTATCAGAGCTGAAAATGTGTTGCTGGAAAAGCGCAGCAGGTCAGGCAGCATCCAAGGAGCAGGAAATTCGACGTTTCGGGCATAAGCCCTCATTCCTGATGAAGGGCTTATGCCCGAAACGTCAAATTTCCTGTTCCTTGGATGCTGCCTGACCTGCTGTGCTTTTCCAGCAACACATTTTCAGCCCTAATCCTCTTTTAACCATTCTTTTACAATTTATATGCTTATAGAAGACTTTGGTATTCCCTTTATATTAGCTGCTAGTCTTTTCTGATAAGTCTCTCATTTGCTTTTTCACCTGTCCCCTATCCTTTCAATATTTCTTTTGGTTTCTCTATTGTATTTTTTAAAACTTTACAGCTGTCATAAGCACACTTTTTTTTATTAATGTTAAATTTCACCTCTTTTGGCATTCACTTGCTCTGGATTTCTTTGTTCTACTTCCCCATTTGAGGGAATAAATTTTGACTGTACATTAACCATTTCCTCTTTGAAGATAGCCCAGTACTCACTGAAGATGTTTTCCACCAACCTCTTGTTCCAGCCAATCTTCCCTAGCTCTGCCTTTGTCCCAGTGAAGCCAGCTCTGCACCAATTGTTGTTTTTCACTCTGGATTGTTGCATGCCATTCCCCACCACCATTCTGAACTTTATGACACAATGATCGTTGTTCCCGAATTGTCACTTGATCAACTTGACCCATGTCATTTCCAAGGATCAGGTCCAAAATTGCATTTGTTCTTGTTGGACTCTACAAATACTATATCCTTTCTGCTAGTTGCTGGTCCATAGATTGTACCGAACAATGTGATTATAATTTTTTATTCCTCCACTCTGTCCTGAACTCTCTGGGACTTCCTCTTTCTTCAACACTGCAGTTCCCTCCTTGACCAATACAGCTATCTCTTCCTCCTTTCCTTCTGTTTCTGTCTTTCCATGACCAACTTATTCCCAGGAATACTTAACACCCAGTTTTGCTCATTCTTGGCTCTAATATAGCTACAATATCATACTTCCAAAAGGCAATCGGTGTCTGTACCTCAACCAATCTTATTTACTGTCCTCGGTATATATACATACATGTATCCTGTTCTTTCTGACCATTTTCTTGCGTACCAGGTTCCTCTAAAAGACAAGTTTTTGTGGAAGTCATCAAATGTTATGTAGTTTAGCATGTCATCAAAATTAAAAATACATTTCCTACTTTTACAGATCCTGACTTTATCTACCTTGGTGGAATCTTGAACCCAATTCCAGGTATTTTATTATCATTACATGTTCAAAATGAACCTTTATGAAAATTTTGATTTATTTAAAGTGTTTTAGTTTAATTTTCCAGTAAATATTATAATTTTTTATTACCAGATTGTCAGTTTGAACTATCAGGGCCTGACGGCATTATTCACTCCAGTCAAGTGGAACAAGAGGAGAAAATAAAACCAGGAGAAGCAATTGACTGCATCTGGACAATAAAAGCCCCACCCAAAGCAAAAGTAGGTTAAGTTTGTACTTCTCAGATAACAAGGTATGAAAAAGATCTTTAACTGAGGTTCCTACCTAGAGATAGAACATTTGTAGCGTCATGTTAAAACTGAAACATTGCAGTTTCAGAATAGTGCCACTTAGAAATAAAGAGAAGATAGCTAAGAAGATTGCTCAAGAACTGCCTTCTAGGAGTAAAGTTGTTGGTCCTCATGCTCTTTTATGGAGTCAAGATGCAAAGAGTTGAAGATTCCTCCACATTACTTTATACCCCAAAACAAAATCAAATTTCAAAAGATTAAAATTCATGCAAGTAACTTGTTGCTTTAATCTTATTAATCTATTTTAGCAATAATCTCTAACTGTGTCAGCAATACATGCAAACAAAAACTTCAATAAACTTCATTAGGCCAGTACTTTGTTAAAAATAGAAATATACAAAAATAAAATAATAATTGCAATTCATTACAACAGGCAAATTTTAAATAGTGTTGTGTTCCCAGTAGAGATTGATAATTTTTTTAAACACAGATGATTTTCCCAGTAACTAACTCAATGAACCACATAATAAGATTCCATGTTTTTACGTTTTTAAAATAAGCCCAGACTAAACATTACTTTTCAGGCAACTAAGGCATAGAAAAGTTATTCCAAAGTAATTTCTTCACACAACTGAAAAATTAATACTCTGTCTCTACATTTACACTGCAATCTCTACAGAGTGTTGTCTCACGTTTAAAACCCAAGGTACCTTCCAGTTCTAAATGAATCTCTTCTCCTTGCTGCTTCATTGTGCATCTTCCACTGTTCGTTTGAACAAAGTCCACTTTACTTAACTCTTTGGGCGTAGTCAGATGAGTTTCCTGTTGTAAGGTGCCTTCTGGTTATTCTGTAATCTTGAACTCTTCACAATCCTCATCAATCCTTTACTTGGTACTTAATCTAAAAGTGCTTTTCATCTGCTTGGTATAGGAGCACCTTTGTTAATTGTCTAACCCAAAATGATCAATCTGACTGCCATTTAGATTCTGTGCACCTAGCCAGTGGTAAGGTCAGCTGCTACCTTCTTCCTGTCCAGGTGTTGAAGATTGTAACTTACTTTCAGTCAGTTTTGTCCTGGACCCATGTCCTAAGGTCACATAGGCTTGGTTCCAGGCAGACTTACCAGGAGGTCTCCAGCCAGATCCCATACAACATGAAACATTTGAGCAAACGTAGGCCATTGAGCCCATTGAGTCTGCACCACTATTCAATCAGATCACAGCTGATTTGATCATCCTCAAGTCCATTTCCATGCCCTATCCTCAAAACACTCAAAACCCTTAATGATTTGAAATCTGTCTCTCTCGGCCTTAAATATACTTAACAGCCCTCTGTTAGAGAGAATTTCACAGATTCACTTTATACTTGTGAAGAAAAATGTTCTCCTCAGTTCTGTATTAAATGGGGCCACCTATGACTCTGAAATGATGTCCTCTTGTCCTAGACACTGTCAAAAAAAAACAAGTGCTCCGCAGTTACCCTCTCAAGTCCCCTAAAAATCTCCAATGAAATAAGGTCTTCTGTCAGTCTCCTCAACCCCAATGGAAGCCTAACCTACTCAGCATCTCCTAATAAAAAGAAACCCCACTGTGCCCAGGATCAACCAAGCGAATCTCTGAATTGCATCCAATGCTAGTATACCTTTGCTTAGAAAGGAAGACCAAAACTGTTCACAGTATTACAGCTTTAGTCAGACTAGAGGCTTGTATAAGGTTAACAAGACCTCCCTATTTTTATACCTCATTCCAGTTGAAATAAAAATTAGCATTCCATTTTCCTTCCCTATTAACCACTGAACTTGAATGCTAACTTTTTATGATACGTGTATGACTGCCCTTGAATTCCTCTGTGCTCCAGCTTTCTGCAGTCTTTCCCAATTTAAATAATATTCAGCTTTTCTATTCATCCCACCAAAATGCATAGCCTCACATTTTCCCACATTATATTCCATCTGTCAAATTGTGGCCCACTCATTTAACCTGACTATATCCCTTTGTTGATTCCTGTGTCATTCCTCTTGCCTTCCCACACATTTTTGTTTCACTTGCAATCTTGAAGGTCATTCATTTATTTCTATCATCCAAGTCATTAATATTATTGTAAATATTTATTCCCTCAGCACTGATCCCTGTGGTACTTCACTAGTTATAGATTGCCATCCTGAAAATGTCCCCTTTATCCAAACTATCTTGCGTTAGTTAGCTAACCATTTATCTGTGCTAATAAACTAGATTAGATTATTTACTTACTTACAGTGTGGAAACAGGCACATAGGCCCAGCAAGTCCACACCGACCCTCTGAAGAGCAACCCATTCCCCTAAGTCGAACACTACGGGCAATTTAGCATGGCCAATTCACCTAACCTGCACATCTTTGGACTGTGGGAAGAACCGGAGCACCCAGAGGAAACCCATGCAGACTTGGGGAGAATGTGCAAACTCCACACAGACAGTTCCTGGTGCTGTGAGGCAGCAGTGCTAATCACTGTGTCACCTTGTGGGATCTTATCTTACTAAACAGCATTATGTGCAGTACCTAATCAAATGCCTTTTGGAAATCTCAATATATTGTGTTCTGTTTCCCCCTCATCTAATCTGCTTGTTACCCCCTCAAAGAGCTGTAGTAAATTGTCAGGCATGACTTCCCCCTTTACACCATTTGACCTTGCTTTAAAGGAAACCATTTACAATTAAACTATATTGTACATTTTTACTTTTGTAAAAATAGAAATATACTAATAGAAAAATGATATTAAGGAAATAGCTATGAAAATTTAGCTTGCTAGTTGATAGATAATTTTATAAAAAGCCTGAAACAACATCTAGAATTTTAATTTTGTTGTTGGCTCCTGGTGTAGCAATGTAGTTCTGTGGTATTATTGCAACATTCTATTCATATATGTTTCATCAGAGTGAATTTGAATTAAGTGAATCTTCGTTTGCTTATTTTTGGTATAATACAATATCAAACATTGTTGTAAACTTCCATATAGTAAAAATGTGGAAGTAAAGTATTTAATTTCACAGGTACAAACATAACTATACATTTCACAGTTTTATCATAAGAAAGCTGCACCATGTGTGATGTAAGGGGGTATCTAATTTTAGAATAAGCCCATTGTTCTCAACAGTACCAACGTTTAGTTGGGGCCTAAGTAATCTTAGGAATAATGATCTAGGAGAAAATGTTTTCACCTGCTTTATTTCCATTAACAACTAAATACCTGTGAGTTTGATTTGCAATGCGCTTAAATATGCCAATTCCTTTTCTCTGCCAAAAGTCATTTGTTTGTATTGAATTCTGATTAATATGAATTGCTGTTAAAGGCAGAGATTGAAATTTGCAAGTAAACTGCCACTTGACATTTAACCACTTTCCTCATAAGTGATTAAAATTTTTGTTCAGTTTATTTTTTTTCATGTCTTATTTAACAAATTACTTTACAAAATGTCTTTCAGATATGTATGTCCTCTCCTGCATTATAAAATAATTCATATTAATATTTTGAACAAAATATTCATCAGCAGTTTAAATTGCTATTAATTTTAAATGATAACTGTGCATGTGATTTATGATAAATAAAACTTAATTCACTATCCAGTACCACTGTGATCCCAAGAGTACAAACTGTTTCATTCAAATTTAGTACTAACCATTTAATAATACCACAACTCAGCACTGAGCGGTGAAGTCATTATTATACCGATTAACATCAGGTAAGACTCAAAGTGAGTTTCACTTTAAGTAATATTACCCAATTAACATAGCAATAAAAGTTGTTGTTACTGCATCTTTGTAATTTCTGATCTACAGAAATGGGACAAAGATGAATTTGTTTACAGCATTGTTTAGCTGGGTTTTGTTTCAATTATTGGTTTGGCTCACAAGTGCATAAATCTGCTATTTATAGAGTCATAGAGACTACAACAATTCAGCCTCATTATAACATGGCCTTTGCAATCCAAAACACATCATGTAGTTTGTGTTACGTATAATTCTGAAAGTTGGGTACAATGATTCTTCAATCTTATAACAAATTTTATTAAAGCTGGAAACTTCAATAGGACAGTACAGCATCCTTTTACTTTTGAGAGTTGTATTAAAACATCCTCTATAAAGGACCGTATTGTTGTGCATTATTTATAGGTGCAGATCATTCTATAGTTCAGTCAAAATGTGCCATGACATATGAACTGACAAAGATTTTCAGGTCACTTCAATTGATAGCAAAGCAAATGTTAGTCAAAGAGTTTACACTAATGATCTGGCTTCAATGCACAGAATCTACCACAATATTAATTGAACCTACTAGCTAAAGGTTCGGTGACTATATAGAATCATAGAGATGGACAGCATGGAAACAGACCCTTCAGTCCAACTCACCCATGCTGACCAGATATCCTAAATTAATCCAGTCCCATTTGCCAGCACTTGGCCCATATCCCTCTTAAACCCTTCCTTTTCATCAACCCATTCAGATGCCTTTTAGATGTTGTAATTGTACCAGCCTCCACCACTTCCTCTGGCAGCTCACTCCATACACACATCACCCTATGCGTGAAAAAGTTGTCTCTAAGGTCCCTTTTAAATCATCTTCTCTCACCCTAAACCTATGCCCTCTAGTTCTGGATTCCCTCACCCCAGGGAAATGACTTCGACTATTTATCTTTTCCATGCCCTTCATGATTTTTTAAACCTCTAAAAGGCCACCCCTCAGCCTCCAACCCTCCAGGGTAAACAACCCCAACCTATTCAGCCTCTCCCTTTAGCTCAAACCCCCTAACCGTGGCAACATCCTTGTAAGTCTTTTCTGAACTCTTTCAAGTTTCAGAACATCCTTTGGAGGGAGACCAAAATTGCACACAATATTCCAAAAGTGGCCTAACCAATGTCCTGTACAGCTGCAACATGACCTTCCAACTCCTATACTTAATGCTCTGACCAATAAAGGAAAGCAGACTAAATGACGCCTTCACTATCCTATCTACCTGAGACTCCTCTTTCAATGAACTATGAACCTGCACTCCAAGGTCTCTATGTTCAGCAACACTCACCAGGACCTTACCATTAAGTGTACAAGTCCTGTTCAGATTTGCCTTTCCAAAATGTAGCACCTCACATTTATCTAAATTAAACTCCATCTGCCATTCCTGGGCCCATTATAAAATAATCTATTTTGAATTAATTTACCTTTAACCACCTTGTGAAAATGAGATCCTGTTGTTGCCATTTCTGAGAAGGAGTATTGCAGTGGCAATGTCTTAAGGCATAAAATATCATGCAAGCTGTAACTGTGTAATTAACATAAATGATCAATGTAAGTCCATCATATGAAGATTGGCTTGTAATTAGAGTTAGTCACTAAGTACAGGTTCTACATCTAATTCTAAATTATAATTATCAATATTTCAGTGTAAAAGCTCCAGAAGTTCAATATAATGTCACATTTAAAGGGACTGAGAATAGTTGTTGTGAAAAATTGAGTTGTTACACTAGTACAGTACGCATTGCCCCCCCAAAAAAGTGCAAACAAATGGATGTAAATTTGTTGTCTTAGATGTACAGTAACTTGGTTCTGACACTTCATTGAAAAAGCTGTCTATTCAGCCCTATTAAGGTCACATTGATGAGCATGATATTTTTCCAGATATTCAGAATAAAACAAAATCTAAAATAAATTATTATAAATTAATGATTACGTAAATTAAATAAGCTCTTGGAGACTGAATTCAGATGTTTCTTCAGAAAGAAAAAGATGTTCGTTCATGATTATTAATACTGAGGATTTGTAGCAATAATCTTGTATGGAGTGTAAAGAATGAACAAATACATCTATGAAACACTGTCAACAGACCTCAATGTGTTTCTATTCAATAGATTTATTTACGCTTTCTGGACTATCAAATGGATCACTCTAATGAATGCAAGAGGAATTTTGTTGCTGTGTATGATGGAAGCAGTGCTATTGAAAACCTAAAGGCAAAATTTTGTAGCACAGTAGCTAATGATGTCATGCTCCAGACTGGAGTTGGAGTGGTTCGTATGTGGGCTGATGAGGGCAGCCAGCTCAGCAGATTCCGAATGCTTTTTACTTCATTTGTGGATCGTAAGTGACCATAGCTTATAAACATTCTGTATTCTAATAAAGTTTAATTTGTTACTGGCATATTTCCTTTAAATAATTGCTTCAGAGATAATAAAACCATAAGAAAAAGGAACAGTAGAAGGTCATTCAACCCTGTGAGCCTGCTCTGCCATTCAATAGGATTGTAGCTTATTTGACGTTCCTTATGTCTTTGCCTGTAATCTTTGATTGCCCATATTGAACAAGAATTTACCCATCTCAGCTTTAAATATACCCAAGGACTCTGGCCACACAGCTGGCTGTGGAAAGGAGTTCCAAAGACACTGAACTTAGTGACAGAAGAAATTCCTCCTCATCTCAATATTAAATTGGTACCTGTTTGTTCTGTGACTATGCCATCCCATCCTAGTCTATGCCATCAGGAGGAAACATTCTCCTTTCAGATTTTAATATGTTTCAATGAGATCACTTCTTGTTCTTCTAAACTTTAGTGAGTAGTGTCCCAATCTGTTCAGCCATTGCTCATAAACAATCCCTCCATACCAAGGATCATCTGACTGAACCTTCTCTGAACTGCCTCCAATTAAAGAATATCTTTCCTTAAATAAAGGAACCAAAGCTCCTCTCGGTACTCCAGATGTGGTCTCACCAGCACCTTGTACAGTTGTAGTAAGAATTCTCTACTCGGAAATACTTTAATCTTCTTGAATCAAGGGCCAATATTCCACTAGCCTTCCTGATTACCTGCTGCACCTTTCTGCATTTCGTGCACAAGTATACCTAAGGCCCTTTGTGATACAGCTTTCCAAAGTTTTTCTACATTTAAATAATATCCCTGTTCTCCCTTCCAAAATGAATAACTTCACATTTTCATACATTGTACCCCATCCTTCAACTTTTTGCCCACTTACTTAATCTATCAACAGCTCTCTGTAAACTGTTTGTATCCCTCTCACCAACCTGCCTTCCCACCTATTTTTGTGATCTGCAAATCTGGATACTGCATATTCACTTCCTTCATTAGTCATGAGTATATATTGTAAACAGTTGTGATCCCTGCACTGATCCCTGTGATACCAGCTAGTCATGGAGCATCAACCTGATACAGAATTCCTTAATTCCACTTGCTGTTTCCTGCCCATTAGCCAACCTCTAGCCATGCCAATTACTACCTCCAATACCGTGGGCTCTTATCTTGTGAATTAACCTTTTAAAAAGTACCTTGTCAAATGCCTTGTAAAATTCTAAATACAACACATCCACTGGTTCCCTTCTAACCACTCTGGTTGAGACTTGCTCGAAAAACTCAAATAAATTAGTCAGACATGATTTCCCTTTCATGAAGCCGTCTCACTCTGCCTGACTAGATTATGATTTTCTAAATGTTCTGCTCTTACTTTTTTAATAATTGATTCCAATGCTTTTCCAATAATAAATGTTAGGTTAATTGGCCTATAGTTGCCCACCTTTTGCCTTTCTCACTTTTTGAATATGGGTGTCACATTGGCAATTTCCCAATCCTCTGGTACTTTTCCAGAATAGAACGATTTTTGGAAAATTATAAACAATTCATCCACCAGCTCTGTAGCTACTTTTGTTAGGATCCTAAGGTACAAGCCATCAAGGCCAGGGGAGCGTATCTGCCTTTAGCCCCATTACTACATCTTTAGTGATGGTGCTTGTACGTAATTCCTCCTCTGTATCCTTCAGTATTATTGGAAAGTTCAAAATATCTTCCTTCGTACAGATTGATGCAAAATATTTGTTTAACTCCTCTGCCATTTTGTTGTTTCCCAAAACTGTCTCCCCAAATTGATTTTATAAGGTCCTTATGTTCACTTTGACCTCTCTCTTTCTTTTTATATAATTTAGGAAGCTATTAATGTCAGTTTTTATATTCCTCACTAGTTTGCTGTCATTGTTTATTTTCTCTTGTCATTATTATCTTTTGTCGTCTTTTGCTGGGTTTGGAATTTAACCCAGTGTTGACTGACTTTGGCATCTTTATATTCTTTTTCTTTCAATTTAAATTCCCCTAACTTCCTTGCTTAGCCATGGTTGGTTTATCCTTCTCTTAGATCGTTTCCTCCTTACTGGGATGTATTTTTACTGAGAGTCTTGAATTATCTCCTTAAATGTCTGCTACCATTTGATATTTGTCGTTCCTGCTAATCTATTCACCAAGGAAAGCATTGTTAAAAACTGAAACAATATTGTTACACAGCTATAGGATTTTAATACTGAAAGTCAGAAATGTAGGTAAAATAACTCCACAGAGGTTGGTATCCAATCACAAAGTCAGCTTTATTTACAGTCCTTGACCCCAAGCCAGCTCTCCGAGTGAACAGGATGTCTGATACTCCTGTTTATATCTGTTAGCCAGAGCTCCCTGCTTGGACCAGATCAACATCCATAATCAAGGAACTCTTACTCTATGATGTTCACCTGGCTGACCTCATTATAACCACTACAATAGCTTTGGAAGCTATACTGTGCAATATTTTAAGATCTAACCACTGGATGAAGTGGCAGAGGTTGGACAGCAATGTATTTCCACATTCTCTGTGTAGATTCATGTGTCTGAACAGGCAGACTAACTGATTAATGGCTGATAACATTGCTTTGGAAAATTGCCAATAAAACATTCATGCTCCTATTTGCCAGGAGTATTGTTAATATTGATCCAATATACTTTTTGATTCTCCTTTCTAAAATTTGCCTTTAGAAATTTACAAAAATTTACAGAACAAAATGGAAATGTGTAAGTAGTTGACTAGCTATTATAAAACATTTTTTAAAACTCCTCTTGTGTAAGTGAGAGAATTATTAACAAAAAATACCATTAAATTTCCAATCAGAAAGCAAGTCTGGACAGTCCTCTTGTACAATCAGTGAATCCCTACATTTGGTTCATCAATTTCACACTGACCCTCCGAACAGCATCCTACTCTGACCCAGCCCCATACTCTATACTATAACCCCACATTTCCCATTGCTACCACACCTAGCTTCCACATCCCTGGACACTAAGGGACAATTTAGCATGGGCAGTCCACCTCGCCTGCACATGTTTGGAGGAAACCAGAGCACCTTCAGGAAGCCCACGCAGACATGGGGAGGACGTGCAAATTCCACACAGACAGTCATGCAAGGTTGGAATTAAACCCAAGTCTCTGGTGCTCTGAGGCAACAGTGCTAACTACTGAGTCATCGTACCAATCTATGGAAGCTACTCAACGGCAGCAAGAAGTAATTTTTCATTAGTTTGTGGAATGGATGAGTTGCAACGCAGACCTCTGAGCTAAATTGTTAAAAGACAGATAGTTTTAACAGCAGTGGCACGACAGCTCTGCACAAATACATCCTTTTCAGTTTTATTTTTGAGTTTTGTAGTTCTTTTGGAATAAAGATAGCTTAATTAGTACCACTTTCAGGAAGGTGTGTAAAATGACTTAATGAAATTGATTACAGCTGATAAGTGAAAAACGGATAAAATTCTCTGTGCAGAAAAGTATCTATAAAAGTTCTGCCAGTCTTATAATAGAAGTTGATTCCATTTGACCTGTTTTTTAACTGATTTAATTCGTTATGAAGCTTCCTTTTTCAGTCACTTATCTGAGTTCAATACTAAATTAAGCACTCAAAATAAAATGTGTGTTCCATTAAAAATGAAGAACACAGATAATCCAAAAAATCCTCTAAGTAATGTTCTTATCTCATATTTATAAAACAGACCTCAAGAGGCTTCAGTCACAAATTATTCAGAGCAGATGCCATTCTCACAAATATAGCACTTTGTCATTTGTATGCACATTTTTAGTCTTTCAGATCTCTACTTGTATAGAATAAACAATCCCTTCAGATATTGTTAGCATGACCCATCTTTCTTCTTGTCGTTTAAGTTACATGTTGAAATAGTTGAACCACAAAAATCCTGAGGAAGCCCCATGAAAACCCAGATCATAATTACAAATGAGAAATGTCAAAACTGCATTGCACTAGTCATTGTTATGTTAATTTTACGTCCATTCCTTTGTTTCAAAATGCTACTAACTAGCAATAAATCTCTAAAGTTTCTAATACTAATGATTAAATCGCGCTACAAATTCATGCAACTTAACAATCAATAAATCCAACAAGATTAGGTGAATTCATTAATTTTGTGTGTGAGATTCATTTGATGCTTTTACTGTGAATAATGAAGCCATGGTCAATTTATCTAACTGACAAAGCTGAACTAACAAAGACATGACCTTTACAAAGTGCCCATTTACTGTGTTTTGTTGCTCATGGTTGAATGACTATACACAGTACTACATCACATCTTGTATAGGCTTTTGAAATATATGTGCTATAATTTATGGTGACTCTAACCTTTGTCTCAAAGCTCCCTGCCAGGACAACACATTCTTTTGCCACAGCGACATGTGCATCAACAATTCGTTGGTCTGTAATGGAGTCCAGAACTGTGTGTACCCATGGGATGAAAATCATTGTAAAGGTACCATTGTTTGCTCAGATCTGTAAAAGAAGTTGAGAGAGAAAAATGCCCTTTACTTCATCAGACTTGAAAAAGGCCATTTCTCTCAGACAGTGTATTAATATGTTAAATCAATACATTTATCTCCATCAACGTTTGCATGAAGTATTGCTTTACAAAGTCTAACAGAACTTAACTAGTTTTGACATTACCACATTTTGAGTATAGAAACTTTATTTAATACAAAACAACTTACTCTGCAACAAAATATGAGAGATTCATTTTCCGTAATGAAATGAAGGTACTTCTTATCGAGGAAGGAGACAATATTTTGGTTAATTGAGATTTGTGTTTGGGATTAATTGGATAATATTTCAATGTTTCATTTTTTTTGCTGTTTGTCCCCACCCTACTTCCACCCCATGTTAGTTACTAATGACGTAATAGCCAGTGTTAAGCTGATGTTATATCTGGGATAATTGTGAAAGTATTCAGGTTTTCCCATGTACTTGTGCATCTTTGGTTAATCATATAACTGAATGAATGAGACAGCCTATCCTGCCACAGTATGTTCCTTGCTTTGTCAGAACTGCACATGTCAAACGCAAGGTTCAATGGTCCTGAACTAGGAGTGAGGGCTACATGCATCAAAGGGTAAGTGTGATCTTATCCTTATCCATTATTACCCAAATTCTCGTGCAATAGAGATTACTAGAAACCATTAGGAAACCCTGAGCAACCTGTTAGTTCCTGTAAGTTTTGTTCCTTAGAAGGGGATTAGAGTGCTGGCCTTGATTGGCATTATTCTAATATCTAACAGGCACATATAAGAAAAAGTTGGCTACTTGGCACTGAAGCCATAAGTAAACAATATGTATGCCATAAGGATTCAATATATCTAATTACTAAAATATTACCTATCTGAACAACTGCCATAGGTACAAAATAGTTGGCTTAAATTAATATCATCTATTTTTGTATTTATTAATACAACTGATGCTGACAATTGTTCATTTGGAAAGAAACATTTCTGCCAGTCTTATGCTAGTGATGTTTTGAACTATCAAGTTAAAATGAAATCTGTTCTTGGAGATCAAATCATTAACTAGAAACAGAATGACTCTGAAATAAAGTTGTTATAATTAACTGATGTACACTGAGGTGCGCCAAATCATATAGTAAATTTCTTTCAAAGTGCCTGCTCATTAAAAGCTGTTTCTCCTGATCTCTAAACTAGTTTGTCCAGATTTTATTTTTGAATGCTTGGCAGGTAGCTTTTGAATGGTCTGTTTTAACAGCTCAGAGAAACTGTTTGTGTATATCGAGAAATGTTGCTGTATCAGTACTATGTTATACAGTTTTTAAATTTAATTTCAACTCGTGGATAGATTTTAAAACCACATACTACAGGCACTGTTGAACTAAACAAACTATTTTGTGTTCAAGGGCAGGGATATCTTGACTAAAAGTTTTTATTTCCACACAGAAGGCAATTCAACAAACTAATTCACCGACAATTATATGAACCTATTCTACATTCATTTCAGATTTACCACCCAGTAATATTGCAAGCCTAGAAATGGATCAGGAATGCAGCCATTTCTGCAGATCTGGTAGCTTTAAAGCAGCAGGAATGACCATTTACATCCAGTTCTTCAAGTTGTTCTGCAAAACCTGCAGCCAAAAATTCCAACAGGGTTAAAGCTATCTGAGGAAGCCAAAGGAAGAGTTTCTATTTTCCTTTTCATGCCTCTTTGGCTTTGCTGTCTGCTTAACATAGAATCATAGAATCCCTACAATGGTGAAACAGGCCTTTCGGTCAATCAAGTCCACACTGACTGACTGTCTGTCTGAAGTACATCTCATGACCCATCCCCGTAACCCTGCATTTCACAGGGTAATCCACCTAGCCTATAGATCCTTGGACTGCTGAAGGAAACCGGAGCACCCAGAGGAAGACACCGGGAGAATGCGCAGTCGCCCGAGGGTGGAATCAAACCCAGGTCCCTGGCGCTGAAAGACCGTAATGATAACAACTGGGTGACCATGCCATGTACCCTCATCCCCATCCCCCCCCCCACCCCCGCCCGCTATGGAGTATGGAAACTCAGAACAAAGCTTCACGTCAACAGTTGGATCCTTATAAATGACCCTCAAAGAAAAGAAGCTGGGGTAACCCATCCTACCTCAATTCATGGTCACCTTTTGCAAGCAATTCACTCCACACTAAGGAATCAAAAGTTTCCAGGGAGAGAAAAGGGAATGGAAATCTGCTATCCTCAATTCCTAATTCCCTTTTAATCTTCTTGCAACCAGTTATGTAAGGTATCAGAATGATGCCAATGAATGCATCATCGGGAACAAGAATAGAGAAAAAGTAATTTTAAACTTTTTTAACCTTTTGATTCTTCATTTTTCTCTAAGTGTTTGTATCTACATCAGTTCCCATGTCTCTCTTTTTTCTCTTTTTCCATCAATTACTTCTATAAGCTGTTTTTCACTGCTGACATTGCAGAAACAGACCATTCAGTCCAAGTAGACCATTTTTTGCACCATTTGGGCCTCCCCTATCTTTCCTCAAGTAAAATATTGTAAGCCTCGGATCTTTGTTCAAAAGATGTTTGGGAAAAGATGTTTCTTCTGAATTTCCTATTGGATTTATGATGACTAATTTATATTGATGGCGTCCATTTCCTTTTTATAATACGGTATGCAGTACTCTTAAGTATGATCTCACAAGGAGTTTGCAGGTTTAACTAAATTTTTAACTTTTTTATTTTGTTTGTTTTCTATCCCATGCCCTCGCTAACCTGTGCTGCAATTTTGATATATTTGTACTCAGAGATCTATTTGTTCCTCTACCTAGACTGTCATTTTTCTAAGTTATGTGATCTCCACCAAAATGTACTCTCTCACTTACATCCACGTTGAATTTCGTTTGCCAATTATTTGTCATTCTGCAAAATTTATTATTAACCCAGTGTCATTTATTGTAATTCTTGCTATTAGCTTTGCCCCTCCCACCCAATCCCACAAATTTGGAGTCATTTGCAAATGTAAAAGTTTTGCTTTGATGCCTTGAACAAATTATTAATGTAAGTTATGAAAGGCAGAGATTCCAGTACTGACCCTTCTACTGCTTCCTCCATTGTGATAGCTCCTTTTTTTCGACACAATCTGCTTTCTGTCGTGAAGGCAACTAGCAATTTATTCCCCCACTAGTTCCTCTAACTCCAAATTCTTTGAATTATTTTTTAATCCATTTTGGGGCACATAGTTGAATGACTTTTGCAAGTTCAGGTAGGTTGTATTTACCTTGTTATCATTGTCTACTCTCTCTGACCTCAATCTCAAACATTTGATTCCTGCTGGTTAAGAGGATTTTTTTTTAAATCTATGCTGATTATTCATTGTGTACATAATTTCTTGATGTCTTTCTATTCTCTACTTTGTAAGAAATCCATAAGTTTTCTGACTACCAATGTTACCCTGATCAGTCTAAAATTGTCCATACATTGTGATTCACTCTCATTTGCTATCTACCAGTTCATTAGCATTACATCTTTTTAAATAAATTAATAATTTTTTTGTAGCAATGCCCCTACAATCCCTTCCCTAGATTCTTTTAAACGTAATGGCATAATTTATTCAAACAATAGTCTTTATTCTCTTTGAGTCTAATTTAATTTATTCTATACATCCTCTTACTTCAAATGCAATTTTCTCACATTGTTGCTGCTTCAAAACCTAACTCCATTAGTACTTTCCATGGTCTCAATGCATTCTAATTATCTCTTGCTCTCTGTCCTAAATCATATTTATTTATTCATATCTATATTCATAATAATCACTTTTCTCTATTCCTTTCTTTCATTGAAACAGTCCATCACCACCTGCAGATTCTCATCGGCTTTTATAATTTTAAACTATTCTATTAAGTCACATTTCAATTTTCACTGAAATAACAAAGTGATCCAATGATTCTCGTCTTTCTTCAGGTTTGTATTTATTCATCACAGGCAACATCCTAGACAAATTGAATTGTATCCTCCCTTTTGCTTCAATTTCCTTTATTTGGAATGGAGCCCAAAACTAGACACAATACACTAACTTTATTTTAATTGTAGTAAACTTTGTCCCTAGAATGCTATCCCATTCCCTTGGTGATACAGTACTCAGAGGTTGTACACCCTATGCAAGAAGCACTTTTTTCATTTAGTCCTCTTAGTCTTCAATCTGTCTATATAGTGACATATTGGTTAAGTATTTCATACTCCATCTCAACGAATAAAGTGAGTCCATTCTACATACTCTTCATGACCTCTGTTTCAATGAAAAGTATATTAGAGAACAGTTTAATACTGTTGTGCCTGCCAAAAGAACATCCAATATTTAATAGCCATCTGTTACCCATTATGCCACGACCAGTCTAATACATAGTCAAGCACTTTCAGCTGCAGTAGACTGTAATCACCATCCAGAGCACACTGAAAATGGCATAATATGCAGTTTTGATAGATTTTGACACTATGTTCTTTAACGTCTTGCTTGAATAAATGAATGGACATTAGAAAGAGTACATTTTACATCATTAGCAAACCCAGCTTTAAACTCCCCACACCTTTGGAAGACCGTGAATATTTAGTTTCACTGTTCATTACATCTCCATTTTATGTCTTGTTTTAAAGGGACTGGTCTTGTCATAAAACATTTATATGCTGTACTGAACTATCATCCTAAGAACATTCATTGTGCCTATGTGATTGACTAAATAATTAAGGAAGACATAGACATTCTTGTAACTAATACTGATTTAAGTGTGTTAAAAGCACTTGGGCATTCTCTTGAGCTTTCAATGTCTGATTATTTCAGGAATGTGCAGGTAATATGTTTCAAAATTACTTTGATTTCTTAAAGATTCTTTATAAGCTGGAGCAGTCTAACATCAGGACAAATTATATGTTTTTTCCAATAATGGATGGAGTTTCTTTCCAAAGAACTATAATTATTTGCCATCATTCTGCATAGTCAATGAAATGTACAGTTTTATCGCTCATTCATAAAACCCATGATAACTAATGCAATTGAATTTTGCATCAATTAAGAGTCCTTGTACACAATTAAGTAGAAGCATTAAAGTCACTTAAAACTAAATAAATCTTTCTTATTATTGGTGATCTATAAAGAGAACAATACCCTTTTGGTGCATATACGAACTACTTAAGATAAAAGTGGAAAATATTCTGATTTCATTAATCCAAATTAATCCTCAATTCACTATTGTATTGTGGATGTAGTATAAAGAAAGTAAAAGAAGACTAACTATGTTTATAATGAGAAAGAGAAGTTTTTTGCAGCAAGCATAGAGTCATAGAGATGTATATCACAGAAACAGACTTTTCAGTCCAACCCATCCATGCCGACCAGATATCCCAATCCAAACTAGTCCCAGCTGCCAGTACCCAGCCCACATCCCTCCAAACCCTTACTATACACATACCCATCCAAATGCCTTTTCAATGTTGCAATTGTACCAGCCTGCACCACTTCCTCTGGCAGCTTATTCCATACAGGTACCATCCTCTGCATGAAAAAGGTGCCCCTTAGGTCTCTTTTATACCTTTCCCCTCTCATCTCAAGCCTATGCCCTCTAGTTTGGACTCCCCACACCAGGGAAAAGACCTTGTCTAATTATCCTATCCATGCCCCTCATGATTTTATAAACCTCTATAAGGTCACCCCTCAGCCTCTGACACTCCAGGGAAAAACAGTCCTAGCCTATTCAACCTCTCCCTGTAGATCAAATCCTCCAACCCTGGCAATATCCTTGTAACTCTTTCCTAAATCCTTTCACATTTCACAACATCTTTCCAATAGGAAGGAAACCAGAATTGCACACAGTATTCCAACAGTGTCCTGTATGCTGCAACATGACCTTCCAACTCCTGGACTCAATACTCTGACCACTCTTCACTATCCTATTTACCTGCGACTCCACTTTCAAGGAGCTATGAACCTGCACTCCAAGGTGTCTTTGTTCAGCAACACTCCACTTGTGATTGTGTGCAGAATCTTATGAGAGAACGGGGGATGGTATAAGAGTGATGGGGAGAGATGAAAGAAAGGTTAGCAGTTGTTCAGAGAGAGGGAGAAATCAAACTGCACTCTTGCTGTTCTTGTGAAATAATAATTGAATCCCGCGAGAAATGGTGCTGCTTTCATTGAATCTCTCAGCTACCTCTACCCAGCCTTGCTGGATAGTTGAAACAAAAACAAATTGCTGGAGAAACTCAGCAGGTTTGGCAGCATCTGTGGAAAGAAAACAGATTTCACGTTTTGAATCCAGTGATCCTTCTTCAGAGCAGTTGAACAGAATTGTTGGATATTTATCTGGGTTATGGTCCTGCAGGTACTTGTGGGGAGGGAGAAAAATTTCCCTCCTCACCCTGACTTCCCCACAAAGATCTCCAGGAAAGAACAGTTAACTTGTGAAGAGTTCTATAATTTAGTCACCTCGTCATCCTATTCCAGCACTGCAAAATCAGGCATATCATTATAGGAGGTGTATTCCTGACTTGAATAAGCAGGCAACAAAAAATTGTTTAGTGAAAATGGGCAGACTGGACAGAGGCCTGGGACTTTAAAACTCTCAGGACTCAAAGTGACATCATTCTGCTTGTACTCCCACCCTACTCACTTCATGTAATCCTCAAGTTGAAACCAGACTTATAATTGAACTTAATACATTTAATGTGCTTTATGTTAATGATCTCTAAGCGCTACTTTGCAATTGTTACAGAGCTAGACTTAAATATAATGAATGACAGACTTCAGTAATCCTATGGAACTCTAATATTACTCCATGAGATAATTTAGTTAGAATTTTTGCCATTTATGAGGTAACATATGCATTTTAATAAAAAATAATTGCATTTGCCCAAGTCCCTAAAGGGTTCATTGTGTTCTTTCATATTGCCTTTTGGGTTGCAAATTAAGTAAATTAGAAATGATGAAGAGATATTATTGTAGAAGAATTGTCCATTACATTGGAATGGTTATTATGTCTAATTGGCTGGTTTATAAGCTCCTCAGAATTTACTTGGAGTTCTTAGCAAGATTTAGATATGGGTCTCCTTTCTTTTCAAAAAATAAACTTATTATGATGCTGTGTTGATTTGAAACAACAGAGGACCTAGTAGAATGCAGTTGTGCCTAACACTGTGCAGGCCATTGACTGAGCTGTGAGTTAGCCCAGATTAGTTGTTCTAGTTCTGTTTTTGTTAACCTGTTTGGAGGTGTTATGAAGGCATTGAACCCAGACCTTCTGACCCAGAGGTAAAGACACCACTGCTATGCCACAAGGCCCTATATTCTAGTTTTTCTCAAAGCAGTTTTATTTTGTGTGCGTGTTCGTTCAAAGTGGTACTGACATGACTACGTTTACATTTTTTTATTTTTGTACTTTTGCAGAAAAGAAGAAGCCTGGCCTCTTTCACCAGATTACCAAAACCCATGGAACAATCATTGGTATTTCGTCAGGAATTGTTTTAGTTCTTCTTGTCATTTCTGTACTCGTACAAGTAAAACAACCTCGCAAAAAGGTTTTGGCTCGCAAAGCTGCATTCAGCAAATCAGGATTTCAAGAAGTATTTGATCCACCTCATTATGAACTGTTTTCCCTAAGAGACAAAGAAATAACAGCAGATTTGGCTGATTTGTCTGAAGATTTTGAGAACTACCATAAACTCAGGCGCTCCTCATCCAATGCCTCCAGATGCATCCATGATCATCACTGCGGCTCACAACCTCCAAGCATAAAGCACAGCAGGACTAATCTAAGCACAATGGATCTTCCATTTCGGAATGATTTCTCTCAGCCACAGCCAATGAAAACATTTAATAGCACCTTCAAGAAAAGCTGCTATACTTTGAAGCACTCACAAGACAGTCCAGAACGGGTCATAGAAGACAGAGTGATGGAGGAGATTCCTCCTGAAATCTATGTACGTGGCAGAAATGACACTGTGCAACGTTCAATGTCCATTGACTTCTGAAGTGGAACTGCTGTGCTGTTACTGAGCATTACCTTTTGATCTCTTTCTCTTGCAGAAATTGTACTGGCAATTTAGCATTTCCTTTGGCATTTTAATATATCCTGATAATCAGCTCAATAGCAACACATGTGGAACTGGGGTCAGTTTTCCTTGACCCCTTGGATTGACTATTTCTGTGAGACAAACTGTTGATGACAGTTCTTAATAACAGGCTCTGTGTTCTGAAATTTGTGAATATTTTATCCATTGATAATTACTTACTGTAAATATGCTAAGGTATAATTCTTTGGTTTCCTGCTCTTATCACTTTAATTGTTCTAATCCATTGGAAAGAAGCCTCTAAGCTGAAATATAAAAGATGAGAAACAGCACCAGATTTACATCTGAAGTGCTTTCAAACATCTTTTCTTTTAATTATAGTATCAATTTTTAGACTCTACTAGGCTGATTTTGAATGACATTTCTACGTGTTATGGCCTTTTTTTACATATTAATTTAACACATTTTAAGTCATGTCATCAATATGAATAAAGTTACTATTCGTGAACTCACAGCATTATGTATTTGCTAATTCAAATAAAAAGCTTCTTGAGATGTAAAATTATTTCTTTCTGTATATATTATTCAGAACATCAAAAGAAGAATAAAAGAGAAGTACAGCACAGGAACAGGCCCTTTGGCCCTCTGCCCATCATGTCCTAACTGAACTGAAAAATAAATCTTTCCTTGTTTGGTCCATATCCCTCTGTTCCCTCCTGTTCATGTAACCATCCAGATGCCAATGTGCCTGCTTCCACCACCTCTTCTGGGAGTGCGTTCCAGGCTCCTACCACTCTGCATGAAAAATTTCCCTTAAACTTTCCCCTTCTCACCTCAAATCTGTGCCCTCTTGTAAATGAAACTTCAACCCTGGGAGAACGCTTCTGACTATCCACCCTATCTATGCCTCTCATAATTTTGTAGACATCTATCAAGTCTCCTCTCAGCCGAGGTCTTTCCAGTGAAAACAGTCAGAGTCTTGTTAATCTTTCCTCATAGCTAATGCCCTTGAGACCAGGCAACATTCTGGTGAACCTTGTCTGCACTCTCTCCAAAGCTTCCACATCCTACTGGTACTGTGGTGACCAAAACTGCACACAATACTCCAAATGCAACCTAACAAGGGTTTTATCTAACTGTAACATGGTTTGGCCACTCTTGTACTCCATGTCCTGACTGATAAAGGTAAGCATGCCATTTGCCTTCTAAATCACCATGGCCACCTGTGTTGCCACTTTTAGGGAATTGTGGACCTGCACGCCCAGATCCCTCTATGTTAATGTTCCTAAGGGTTCTGCCATTTACCGCATAATTCACATCTAAGTTTGATCCTCCAAAACTCAACCTCTCATTTGTCAGAAGTTAAACTCCATCTGCCATTTCTACACCTAAGTTGCCAAACTATCTATATCCTGTTGTATCCTTTCACGATCGTCGGCACTATCAGCAACCACCAATCTTAGTGCCATCTGCAAACCTACTAATTAGACCACCCCCAAGTTTCATCCAGATCATTTATATATGCCACAAACAACAGAGGACCAAGACTGATCCCTGTGGAACACCACTAGTTTCCATTCTCCATTCTGAAAAACGCCCACCGCTACCCTCTGTCTTCTATAACCAAGCCAGTTTTGTATCCTTCTAACCAGCCCACTCCAAATCCCAAGTGATTTTAGTTTTTGCGCCAGTCTGCTGTGTGGAACTTGATCCAATGCCTGACTAAAGTCGAGATAAACTACATCTACAGCCTTTCCATTATCAACTGTATTTGTCACCTCTTCAAAAAATTCAATCAGGTTGGTGAAACATGACCTTACCCATACAAAGCCATGCTGCCTGTCATGAAATAGTAGATTTTCTTCCAAATGTTTCTTCCATTATTCTGTCTTTGCAAAATACTATATTATTCTGACTTATTTTGAGAAATGGGAGATACTTTTTGAAAGCTTTATGGAATTCTAACATTTCAAAGAGTGGAGGGTGATGTCTTAATCCCAAAATGATGGAAAGGGAGATATTCAATAATAATGTGGGTGATAGGCATGGATCATCTCCGATTGGCACCTCATTGGGAATGGTGCAACTAGAATACAGATTGCATACACAATGCATTTAAACGCAGAAAATACATTCTCTATGTAGATTACTAAACCCCCAAAGCATTCAGTCAATTGTGCGAAGCAGGAGGCTCCAAAGCACTGATGATGTCGCCTAGCCAGGGGACGAAACGTTTGCAACAAAAACTTCCAACTCGGCGAACAGAACTATAACAACATTCAGTCAATTCACTGGAGATCATTGAAGTACAATATTAAAGCGGATTGATTCAGTTTCTGGATAAAAGGAGTGGAGTGCAATGTAAGCTGCCCAGAATGCGGTGCATAGATGGTTACCTGATCTCAGCATTACATTGAGAGAAAATCAATAATGTACCAGAGCTGCCAAGGTCACATTGCAATTCTACCAATTTACTGTCCAATTAGCACTTCACCACCTGTGACCCGAGAAATCTAATTCCCATCACGCTCATCCAGTCTTCACGCGCACCTCACTGCATCTGTTTCTTATAGGCTTTCCATTTTACGGATCTCCTCACAAATATTCTCCTCACTACCCCATTGCTGCTGCTTCATTCAAGCAACATTCGAGCTATGCTAACATGACATGCTTATGCTCAGAGCTCTTCAGGTTACATGCTGGCTCACTTTCTGCATGACCAGACGTTTGCAGGTGGCAACTCTGGAAGATCAGAGCTGGTATCCTACCATCCTCTCATTTGAGTTTTCACGGACCTTCTCGACATCCACAGCAACCTGAAGCCGCCTTGAACTGCCATTGATCTAAGCTGTTTGCAGGGAATTATACTAAAAGAATCACCAAGCACAAATCTACAGTAACATAAGTTAGGGAAATGATGATATAAGAATGAATTTGCCAGAGGGCAAATACATCCTCTGCCTGCGGTAGACAAAATAGTAAAGTTTTCCAAACCTAGGTCTATGAAAGACATCAGTAACTGCTTGATACAGGATTCCTTCCACTAAGGACAGGATAGAGTTGCCCATTTCTGATCCCCGGGGAATCCTTGCATATAACAAGAAAACACTTCAATCAATTATGAATTATCTGAGTTCTGATTAAGGGTCACTGGACCAGAAATGTTGACTCTGCTTTATCTCCACGGATGATGCCAGGTCAACTGAGTTTCTCCAGCTATTTATGTTTTCGTTATAGTTCATCTGTTTTTACACTGCAGTGAAACCCTTAGTTATTAAGAATGTGTTGGCAACTGCGATGGAAGGTCAGTCTGTTATAAATCAGGCTCGGCATCCAATGTCCTCTGTATCATCAGAGGCACCAAAACAATCCAATTACAGGTACATCTGCAGTTGGTTTTTATGCAGGGCATTGGCAGTGCTGAGGTTCAGACAGTGTGAATGCTAGAGAATCCATGGGACAGGCACATGCTTTTCTTTTTCTCATGTGCTTCCTATTATCCCCTCAAACACTGTCTACGATGGTGTTGTAAAGCAAGGTGGGTCAGACTATCTTAGTAGTAATAATAATTCTCATATCTTCAGTGGAGCCCTTTCAAATCCAATGACCTGGAGCTCCCTCACAATGTCCATCTTGGTTGCACTCATCTGATTTGTTGACTTGTGCCCAAATTGATTAATGTGGTTATTTCATCTCCTTCAATCTGGAATCTCACCAAGATGTAGAAATGCAAGCACCTCAAAAGTACTGGGAATAAATCTGGTGATAGACATCATTTATCACTGCAGTTGGTGACATAGCTCTGTCACAGTTTTTTGAAAAGAACCAGAGCCATTGGGTGTACTGATTCTCACATAACTGAAGGAACAATGCTTGTTCTATAACCCCATATGGAGTAAAGCTCCCCAGCTCTTCTAGCTGTTCCTCCTGGTTTCCCAACCACAACTGCAGATCAAGTAGCACACTCGTACTATCAAAGTTTACATTGAAGTAAAATTTTCTTTCAACTACACAAAAAAAAACGTGTCAGATTTTTCTTTTCATTCCGCGTTGACTGTAGCATCAGGGACATGTAGCCAAATAGCAGATGTCTACCTCCATCCTTAATTGACTGCAGCTGAGGCTTCTTAGAAGTAAAGCTAGATACAGCATCTCTCCCAGTTGAGGTTTGTGAGGTAGTTTTAGGACAGGAGCTGATAAAGTTGAAAATGCCAGTAAGAGGTGCAGCAACTTCATTTAGGTGTTGTTTCTGCCATCAGGTGTGGAGTCAAGATAGTAGAAATGTATATGAAATTAAAGTGTTTGATAAGGTTCCCCATGGTAAGATATTGCAGAAAGTATGGAGGCACAAGATTGAGGGTGATGTAACAGTTTGGATCAGAAATTGGCAAGCTGAAAGAAGACAGAGGATGGTGGTTGATGGGAAATGTTCATCCTGAAGTTCAGTTACTAGTGGTGTACTGCAAGGATCTGTTTTGGGGCAACATTTTTATAAATGGCCTGGATGAGGGCATAGAAAGATGGATTAGTAAATTTGCAGATGACACTAAAGTGCGGAAGGATGTTACAGGTTACAGAGGGACATAGATAAGCTGCAGAGCTGGGCTGAGAGGTGGCTAATAGAGTTTCATGTGGAAAAGTGTGAGGTGATTCACTTTGGAAGGACTAACAGGAATACAGCGTACTGGGCTAATGGTAAGATCCTTGGTAGTGTGAATGAGGAGAGAGATCTCAGTGTCCATGTACATAAGATTCCTGAAAGTTGCCACCCAGGTTGATAGAGTTGTTAAGAAGGCATTCAGTGTGTTAGCATTTATTAGTAGAGGGATTGAGTTTCGGTACCACGAGGTCATGTTGCAGCTGCACAAAGCTCTGGTGTGGCTGCACTTGGAGTATTGCGTATATTTGTAGTCGCGGCATTATAGGATGGATGTGGAAGCATTGAAAAGGGTACAGAGGAGATTTACCAAGATGTTGCCTGATATGGAGGGAAGGTCTTGTGAGGAAAGGCTGAGGGACTTGAGGCTGCTTTCATTGGACAGAAGAAGTTTAAGATGTGACTTAATAGAGGCACACAAGATGTTCAGAGGATTTGATAGAGTGGACAATGAGAGCCTTTTTCCTCAGATGGTGATGGCTAGCACAAGGGGACATAACTTTAAATTGAGGGGTGATAAATAGAGGATAGATGTCAGAGGTAGATTCTTTACTCAGAGAGTAGTAAGGGCGTGGAATGTCCTGCCTGCAACAGTAACAGACTCACTGACATTAAGGGCATCTAAATGGTCATTGGATAAACATATGGATGATAATGTTATAGTGTAGATTAGGTGGGCTTTTGATTAGTTTCACAGGTCAGCGCAACATTGAGGGCTGAAGGGCCTGTACTGTGTTGCAATATTCCATGTTCTATGACATATAATGACATGGAGACATGGAGATCAATAAAGCAAACTCTTTGCTCAAAATTAGGCAGTCTAATATTTTTCAAAAGTCTAAAAGTTTAAAATCTTCCTCCTGGATTGTTGAAGAGGGTGAGATTACTGAGAAATAAATGTTCTATTTTGAGGCATGGTAGTTCATGACTTTGTCTCATAATTATTAACATGCTGTCTTGGCTGTGTGTTGTACATAGCTCAAGGAAAGAAACAGTATATTAAAAGGGGAATGGAATGTTGTCAAAATTATTTCTTCTGGAAAGTGGAGTGGAATAGTTCTGGATTTATCTCTGCATCCTGTGGAACTCTGCACCATTAAAAGATGTACTATGCAGAGAACTGACAAAGAATTGATATTTTTATGTGTATAGAGAGTCTGCAAAGTCTCGTATGAGAGATATTTCCCATTCCATTATACATTACATCCATTATGAAGAATGTCTTGTCTTTATACTCTGCCTATTGGAAGTGCAGTTTCTTATCTCAGTAAAGACTATCTTGTATAATGAAGGCTGCAAGTGGCAAAATTTAATTGTCTCAAGTGCTATGATACAGAGTGACATCAAGAGGATTGTGATACTTTATCCTTAACTTCAACTGCATTGTTATATTTTGTGATGGATGTGTCATGAGGAATTTTAAATTGGTGTCGTAATGATAACTCATTCATCATCAGAACTCTACTGATAGTCGTTTGAAATAATAGACTCTAATAAATGGATGTTCAATTTGGTGAATCTATCTGGGAAGAGATAAGAGCTCAGAAAGAGAACAAAAACAACAGCATTTACACAACAGAAATACATCATAAAGCATTCATCAAAAATGTAAGCCAACTAAAAGGTGAAATATAAAGCAAAATTAAAGGCTGCTGTTCCTTTTGCAGTCCTCACAGAATCGTAGAATTGTTGCAGCATTGAAGTTGGCTATTCAGCCCAATGTGCCTGCACTGGCTCTATTACCTACTACCAATTTATACTGTCTATTCCCAAAATTCCTGCATACCATTTCTATCTTTAAAAAAAAGTCATCCTGAATGCCTCAATTTGATCTGCCTTCACCACATTTCCATTATTGCTAATCAAAAATAGAATAATACTTTGCAGAAAGTGTTTAAAAATAACAATAAACCCTCTGATATAAATGGACTTTATATTGCCTAGATATGAAAAATAGGGTATTTTTACTTGTGAACTAAACTCATTTATATACATGCCATTCATGAGTTAACAGATCAGTACAAAACTGACAACTCTTCAGATTTCATCTGCTTCTTCTGCCTTACCCATAAAATTACACCTGTGTTACTTTTATTTGCAATTAATGATAACTAACTGACAATATTTTTCAAAACGCATCATGTAACATCATAAAATTTCTCTATGATTATGAACAATTCAGAATAATATAATGTAGAGAATTTGATTTGATGGAATTTAAGATGACAATTTATACAAAATATAAAGAACAAGTACTGAAATCTGGGCAGAGTATGTTGCATTATTCCGCTCGAATGCCAAATGATGCTTTGTGTTGACATAAATATAAATTGTCCCATTTCAGTGCACCTTACGATACACCTTTCATTGGAATTGTAGAATTCCAGAGGGGCATCAAGAAGGAAATCAATTTTAATTTCATGGTTCAAAAGCTGTAACCATTTCCCCTTCTTCCTAATTTTGCTTGTTTTTAATGTTATTTAGAACATAATCTATCAACGTCAGAAATCTGAGGTTTTCTTATCCTTTGCAGAAGACTTCCAGGGAATACAGTTTGCAAAAAAAAACTGATTTATTTGCCTCTGAATAATATGCACTTAATTACACAAAAATGATAAGTCTCAGAAAGAAAAAGATTGCATTTATTTATATACTATCTTTCATACTCTGACAATGTCCAAAAATACCTCTCAGATTTTTTTCTGAAGTGAAACCATTGTTGCTTTATAGACTAATATGGCAGTGAATTTATGCATGACAAGATCCCACAAACAGCAAAGAACAATCTATTTTTGATTATTGAAAGATAAGTAACCACCAGGAAAACTATCAGCAACTCAAGGAGTAGTGCCGACGAACAGTTGACATCCTTTTGAGACCACGGATATAGTGTCTCATCCAAAAGACTGCACCTCTGACAATGTATCACTTTCTAAATATTACATTTACCTTGTAGCCTACATAATATATTCAAGTCCTGGATGAGGACTGAAACCTTCTTTTACCTGTTACCTTCTGACTCAAAGGTGAGAGTGCTGACACTGCATGAAGCTCAAAAGATGACAGGATCGTGGAACCTTGTTTTGCATTCTAAATATGTGACGTACATTGCATATTACCTTAGGAAACAGCGATTTCTCTTATGCACAATGTACAACATTGATGTACACACAAGGGTGTTGGGCTCTTGTGGCATAGTGGTAATGTCTTTATCTCTGAGCAAGAAGTCTTGCCTTTAAGTTCCACCTACTCTAAAGGCATGTAATAACATCTCTGAACAGATTGATTAGAAAATATCTACACAAAACGTTGTACACATATATTAAACTCCTGATACATATTAATGGAAAACATTTTCATTAATATTTGCCCACATAAAAAGGGAAGAAAAGTGCTTTATGCTATGCTTTATTACCACTGCCAGTCGTCTTGGATTTTTTTGTACCACTGTACAGTGGGTAACCAGACATATACTCTTTTACTGGATTACCACTCTTATTGGTCTCTAACATCCTTAGCTCATCATTATCTTAGAGTAAAGCTCCCTCAATCTTTTCAGTACTGTAAAGCACTGAGTTTGTTTTTATACATTAAAAGTTATTGTGTACAGCTCTCTTGTGTGGTACCTTGGTGGAGGGATTAATGCAGGCAACACTGACTAAAGATAAGGGGAAGGTTTTATTACCCCCAGGGTGGTGAGAATGTGAAACTCACTGCCTGTAAGGGAGGTAGAGGTAGAAATTCCCATAACATTCAAGAAATATTTACATGCTATGGCTCAAAGCTATGGGACAAGTGCTGGAAAACGGGATTAGAATATGTAAGTGGTTGTTTTTGACTGGTGAAGACTTGCTGGGTCAAAAGGCCTTTTCCTGTGCTGTAAACTTCCATAATCCTCAACTATTTGGTATGAATGTGTTGAGTTCAAAGCCAGTATCCCTGATCGGCATCTCGTGACAAGACATGTACTTCAAGTTGATGAATTTGGGAAGAATGCATGTATCTCATTGCAATTAGAGAGATACTAATAAAACTTGAGGAATTGTTATTTAAATCAATTCTGAAGAACAGCAGTCATTCACATTTAAAAGTAAAGAGATATTTTATTGCTTCAATTTCAGCTTATGAATAACTTCACTAACATGCATCACAAAATGTTAATTGCAAGTAGCTGGTTTTAATAATAAGGCATTGAGCATGATGGTATTCTGAAGGACAATAATGACTGTGAGTAACAAATTACTGTGGTGAGGCAGAGAGATATTTGTAAAGATGCAGCAAATAAAGGGGTCATTGAAATGCAAGTACATGAGAGCAGTAAAGAAACTGTATCATGGGAATATTTTCTGTGGAACAATCAACATGACTCAATCCCTACTATTCTTATGATTAGATTCCCTACAGTGTGGAAACAGGCCCTTCGACCCAACAAGTCCACACTGACCCTCCAAAGAGCAACCGACCCAGACCCATTCCCCTAACACTATGGGCAATTTAGCATGGCCAGTTCACCTAACCTGCACATCTTTGGACTGTGGGAGGAAACCCGGGGAGAATGTGCAAACTCCGCACAGGCAGTTGCCCGAGGTGGGAATTGAACTCGGCTCCCTGCTGCTGTGAGGCAGCAGTGCTAACTGCTGAGCCACTAGGCTCAAAGTTAAATTTGCACTCAGGAAATTGTCCCACAAAATAGAATGTGGATGATTTGACCAGAAATACTCATAATATATGAGCTTGCAAAGTTCAACTTATCAAGAAAGACAATGTGCAGTTGTACAGCACAGAAGCAGACCATTCGATCCATGACAATCAGATATCCAAAATTAATCAAGTCCCATTTGCCAGTAGTTGGCTCATAATCCTTACTATTCATATAACATCCAGGTGCTTTTTAAATGTTGTAATTGTATCAGTCCCTACCATTTCCTTTGGAAAGTCGAAGGGGTCTAATCCTTAGTGCCATTAGGAGACTAAAGTCAGTCAGGGATACTGTCCCGTCAGTCAAGGAGTTAGTCCTATTCCAGTCTAGTGGGTTGGCCACAGTCAATCAAGCACTTCATCCTATGAGAGTCCAAGAATTTGTGTCCTTACAGTCTGAAGAATGGGCCACAAGCAGTCCTGCAGGTCAAAGGCAAGCACTCCAAGGATTAGAGGTAACAGTCAGGGTGCTGTTAAGTAATCAATCTAAGAGCCAGGCTATAGTAAGTTCATGCTGTCCTGCCACATTGGTATAGGGATTAGATTTGAGTCACAATATGTCCTGGTAATCTGAGGCATTCAACAAGTGCCACAAGAACAAGAATTTAAGTTGATTCATTTTACAAACACATTCCACAGAATGTCCTGAAATACAATGTGTCACAAATGCTAGTTTCTAACAGACATGTAAGTATGCAGGGACGAGGACTGAGATGTGGAAAGGAGATTTCCTTGCTGGGCAAGTGACTATTAGGTTTCCTTGCGGGGTAAGTGACTATTAGAACATAGAGATTTACAGCAAGGAAACAAACCTTTCAGTCCAACTCATCCATGCTGACCAGATATCCTAAATTAATTTACCAGCATTTGGCCCATGTCCCTCTAAACCCTTCCTATTCGTATACCCAGCCAGGTGCCTTTAAATGTTGTATTGTACCAGGCTGCACCACTTCCTCCGGCAGCTCATTACATACACACACCACCTTCTGCATGAAATAGTTACCCCTATGGTCCCTTTTAAATCTTCCACTTACACCCTAAACCTCTAGTTCTGGACCACCCCAACCCAGGATAAAGACCTTGGCTATGTATCCTACCCATGCCCCGCATGATTTTATAAGTCTCTGTAAGGTCACCCTTCAACCTCCAACACTCCAGTATAAAAACATCCCCAGCCTCTTCAACTGCTCCTTCAAACTCAAGCCCTCCAACCCTGGCAACATCCTTATCAATCTTTTTTGAGTCCTCTTAAATTTCACAATATCTATAGCTATTACGATAGTTACTGGCAAAATCCTACTCCAAATGCTAGTTGTGCAACTTAAAGTATAATAAGGTCACATACCTGTCTTTTTGGAAGCATGATAATGACCTCCTTAGGAACCTAAAAATCACACTCTATAAGGGTTTGTTGGGTAGGTTAGTATATGCACGAAAGAAGAGAGATGATTATTTATTGAAGGTGTGTAAGCATTTGTACAAATTAAGAATGGGTTAACACTGGTGGTAACGGGAGAGCAGCACAGCACAATGAAGCCTGAACAGAGGTTGCTGGAAAATCTTAGCAGGTCTGGCAGCATCTATGGAGAGAAATCAGTTAACTTTTGAGTCTGGTGACCCTTCCTCAGAACTCTGAAGTCTACTGAGTTGGTTACTGATGGAGTTCTCCTTGTCCCCAGTCCTGTTCTTCTCCAGTCTAATCTATCACTTTATTCTCATTACGAGTGAGGTAATTGATGTGTGTCACCCCAGACCTCCCTGCCGATCTTGGATCTCTTGGTCTGGTTATGAGCCACTTACTCCTGCAATAAACAAAGAGAGGGATTGAGAATGATGGGAGCGATTGCAAGAGCAGTTAGTGATCATGCATGATCAAGAGTGATGTACCCAGTCTTCAGTAACCAGTGTAGAAGACAGGCAGGGTGTAGTTTGGGAGGGTAAGGTAGGTGAGCATTGTTGAGTGGACATGATAAGTGCAATGTAAAGAGTTGTAGACCATGCACCTTGGTGAGTAGTATGTGCAGTGGCAGAGTTGGAGTGAGTCTGTCCCTCTAAGTATGAAGTAGCAAGATGGAGACACTGGCACTTATCTTTGCAGAGCAGAGAAGATCATTGACCTTTTTACTGTGACACTGAATATCCCTTTTCGCTCAGGACACAGCATTGAGCCATACTGCTTTGTGCATCCAGGCTGGCTGGGTCTGTTGCCATGGTCTCCTTAGGAAATCAGCAAAAGCGAGGACCTCTCTGCTGCCCACCACCTCATCCACGAATACATCCAGATCCTTATCTTAGACACAGACGTGAGCTTGTCTTTCCTATGCAACATTGTCAGGGACAATAACAACAGTTTGAGGGCATTTCCTGGCTTGCAGCATCAGAAGCTGAGGGAAGCCTATGTGAAATGTGGTGTCAATAGTGTGTATCCAGAAGGTCTCATCAGTGGCAAGCACTTCCATCTCTCTGACCATGTCATTCCCTGAGAATTGCACCTCTCAGCTTGGTTGCATACTTGATGATGTGAAAAGTGGAGGATTGTGTGAGAAAATTCATCCTGGCTCACTCACCTACATACTTAAATTGCAAATAGGAAAATTCCATGTAATACTGTTCATAGCCTATTTTGATTAGTTACCAACTGGTGGTGTAAATGCTTGCCAACATTTAAAAAGTATGGTCATGGTACTCTGGAGCCACCATGTGGTCAAACTTTATGTGGCATGAAGGAATAACTATAGACAATGCTTAAACGAACAGATTCATTTCAGTTTTGGACCCAAAATAGAACAGGCAATGTATATCAGAATCATCTGTTGCTGGTGAGTTCAACACGTGAGAATTACACTGGATCAAACACAAAATTTAAACGAGGTCCTGAAAGAAGCTTTAATCACACAATGGCCCATTGTGTCTGTACCAGCTATCTGATCATTTTGACTTAGTACCATTCACCTGCCTTTCTGCCATAGCCCTGTACATTGTTTTTGTTCATATCATCAGCCAATAGCCTGTTGAATGTCTCAATGAACATTCCTCTTTCTGGCCACAGCAGCATTAAAAATTTAGGTCAGAGCCCCCTGTGATTTCCTTCCTCACCTCCCACAGCAGCCTGGGGCACAACACATCCAGACCTGAGGATTTATCCACTTATAAGCCTGCGGCATGGTGGCTCAGTGGTTAGTACTGCTGCCTCACAGCACCAGCGTTCCAGGTTCAATTTCAGCCTTGGATGACTGTCTGCGTGGAGTTTGCACATTCTCCCTATGTCTGTGTGGGTTTCCTCCCACAGTCCAAAGATGTGCAGGTCAGGAGAATTGGCCATGCTAAATTGCCCACAGTGTGAGGTGAATTAGTCATAGGGAAATGGGTCTGGGTGGGTTACTCTTTGGAGGGTTGGTGTGAACTTATTGGGCCGAAGAGCCTGTTTCCACACTGTAGGGAATCTTACCTGCCAATACCTCCTCACCCATGTCAATCTGCTTATGAACTTCTCAATCCCTTTTCCAAAATTCGGTACAGTCATCATCCTTCTGTTGCGTGAAGAGAGATGTGAAGTACTTGGGGCTTACCACTGTACCAATATCCTCTGGCTCCATTCACAGATTTTCCCTTTGGTCCCTAATTAATTCTTCTCTTTCTCTGGTTATTCTCTTCCTCTAGATTTATTTGTAGCATACTTTGAGTTTCTTCGCAATATTATGCACCAGTGATGTTTCATGCCTCTGCTTTCCTAATTGCTTTCTTAAGCTACTCCCACCACCACCACTACCACCCACCCACCCCTCCGCAATTTCTGTACTCAACAAGGGTCTCTGTTAAATTGTTTCTCTTGTTCCTATTTATTTCTTATCTAGTCCAGAATATTCCTAGACATCCAGGTTTCTCTAAGCTTATTTCCCTTTTCATTTCACCTCAAAGAGAACATGTTGGGCCTACACTCTCCCCAATTACTTTTTGAATGACCCCACTATTCATCTGTAGATTTATCCAGCTGTAGCTATTCCCAGTCTACTTTGACAAAATCCTGCCTCATTTAAATAAACCTGCCTTCCCTCAATGCAAAACTTGTTTTTGCAAACTATCTGTTTCCTTTTGCATAACAAATTAAACTGTTCTGACTGCTGTCCTCCCTCACTCACTCTGTCTTATCTGGCTTCCACTCTCTCACATGTTCTTTTATCTGGTGCCTGCTTACTCTTTCCACACTGTCTATCTTTCTTAGGCTCATTTATCTGGTTCCCGTTTTCTCACACTGCTTTATCTGGAATCCTCTTTCCACCACCATCTGTTGTTGATTCGCTTTCCCTGCCCAATCTTTCTTAACTCTCATGCTGTTTTATCTGATGTTCACTTTCTCTCTCTCATTGTTTTATTTGGTGTTCACTTTCTCTCAGACACTGTTTTGTGTGGTGTCCACTTGCTCTCTCTCACTCTGTTTTCTCTGATGTTTATCTTCTCCTTCTTTCTCATTCAATCCTTCTGGTTCCCATTCTCTCTCAAGCCATTTTATCCAGGATCCCTGTTCTCTCTTGCATATGTTGTTTTGGTGTTTTCTCTCCTTATGCTGATGCATCTGGTATTTGCTTGCTCTCTCTCCACAATATTTTATATGGTCAGCTGTCTCTCTTCACACTGTTTTATCTGGTATCTGTCTTTTTATATTGAGTATATAAAAATTCGGCTCTGGACATTGTCCCAACATGTATTCCTGGCATCATCGGAGATGCCTCTACCTCTATACCAGATAGCACATTGTCACCTCGTCAGGACAGTGTGTTTCCTGCCTGTTGTGGTAACACCTGAGAAATAAATGTGGTGTGTTTACATTTCTACATCCATATAGAATTCACAGTTCGTCATTGTTCAATTCCTTTCCCCCATTAACTTAATTTTTGACATCACTCCTGTAAAGCACCTTGGGGAACTTTCCTATGCCAAATGCTAACTATAAATGCAGATTGTTCTTGTTCAGTTGCTTCTCCAAGCTGCTTTTGTGTGATGCCCATGTTTTCGTGAATCAAGTAATTATAAATAATGATAACTGAAATGATCATGCATTTTAAATATCTTCCACCCACAACTCCACCCTGGGTGCACTGATTTACCCATTTGGTCTTGTTACATCTACTTACAGAGTTTTAGCTCTCATTACTTGTAAATATGTTCTCAATGCTTTCATTTGCATAATTAGTTTAAGAATCTGAATTGGCATTTTCTATCAGTTCTTTAGAATCTAATTAGCATATTTTTATAACTTGTTTTTCATATTATGTACCATTGTGCTCTTGCAAAATATTTATTCATCACATTACCCCCTTTATTTAAAAGTATTTATAACATTAGTAACATGACTTCATCATCACCTTGCATCTCCCCTGATGAATGAGAATATGGAAAAGCTGGAATATGAACAAGAGGCAGATCATCGAACATTGACCAAGCATGAAATTCAAATGTGACAATGGCGCAGTCAATGAAGTCAAAACCCTGCAATCACAGCAACTTATCAAATACTTGGGAGACCTATCCCACAGGCATCAACATGCACTGATTCACACATTTCAGCCATTGTCCCAGATTCTTCCATAATCATGTTCTGTGACACTACCAGGGCAGACCCATCAGAGGAGATGACAGTAGTATACAGTATGAGATAGCAGCCTTAGGAGTTATCAAAGTTGAATACCAAATCCCAAGAAGTCTCAATGCATTAGATCATACATGAATAAATAAACCTACTTTTGATTAACATACACTGTCTGCCCTCCCATAGATAAATCATTACTCTTTCATCTTGGAAATGCTTAGAACAAGCATTGATTGTAGCAAGAGGATACAATGTACTCTAGTGACAGGCTTCAGAGTTTATCACAAATAGTGGCTCAGTAGGACAAACAATGACTGAGATGACCAAGTCCAGGAGGGCAAGTCTGCCAGTCTGGGCCAAAAAATCTGTTTGATCTCATCCTCATCAAGCTATCTATCGCAGATACATATGTCAATGAAAGTGGTGGCAGGAGTGACCCCAAAACCGGCTTTGTGGGAAAAAGTTACATTTTCACAACTGAGAACACTAACCAATCCAAGAAGCACGGCACTCCAACTGGAAATCTATCAACAAACACGTTGACTTAGATCCCATTTAACAACCCCTGAAAAAAAGATCAGGAAATGATATCACCACACAAATGACATCACCAATTCAAGGAAACCCAAACACATAAATAAAAAGCGGGCTATACCACCAGTGCTTCACCAGAGGATCATAGATGATGTTACCCCGGATGGTGACGAAATGACTGAAAGCGAACCTTCCAGCTCAGCAAGCAAACTTACATTCAGAACCACAACCTGAGCTACAATTCTTCACAAAACTCATTAACCAGTGTTTGTTTGGTAATACTGTCATACACAGTGAGGTATATTTGGAGAAAATCTCGCAGCTCAAAACTGGGCATCCATGAACTGTGATCAACCATCAGCAACAGCAGCAGTGGCATTGTATTCTACCACCATTTTGATCTTCATGGCCTGGCATAGTCCATACTCAAACTTTGCCATCAAACCAGGATTCAGTGTAGGGCTTAGGAGATCATACAAGGAACAGCACCATACAGGCATAATAATTAGGTGCTGACAGACTGTGGTTAGAAGTCAGGACATGCTAAACAGAATATGCAGTGTACAATAAACAGAGCTAAGCTATCCACAACCAATAAATTCTGCAATTGTGCCACATATGGTGCTGGAGAATTAGATCATTAACTGAAAGAACATCCATAGCCTCAATGATATCAGAACAAAGCATCTGTCAGCAAAAGCCACAGTTGAAGTGTATGCAACTTCAGTTAGAGCTCCACCTGAATGTTTCAGCTCAGCATCGTTGTGAAGTCCAAACCATTAGATAGGTCAATCTTGCATCAATTTCATTCACTACACATGATATCTGGAAACCATTAAGTACATTGGATGCAGTGAGTACAGTAGGCCCAAACGACATCCTGGCTATTGTATTGCAACTTCCTGTTTTGAACTACCCGTGCATCTAACCAAACTGTTTTAGTGCAACTACAACACTGACATTTAACAGACCAAGTGACAAGTTACCCAGGTAAATCTTGTTCTCAAACTACAGAACAAATCCAGTCTGGCAAACTAACTTCCCACAATTGAACTTTGAATACAGTGACAGAAATATTTGTCAAATGTGCTCTCAAGTAGTGCTTGCTAAGAATTTGCTGACCAATGCTTAGTTTAGCAGGACCCTCATCTCCAGACCACAATATTGCCTTATTCCAAACATGGGTCCTTCGATGCTGTGCTTTTCCAGCACCACACTCTCAACTCTTATTTCAAACATTGCAGAATGTTCTTAATTCTAGAGGTGAGATGGAAGTGACAGCAAGGCAGCATTTGACTGAGTATGCCATCAAAAATCCTAAGAAAATTTGAAGTCTATTGGAATTGGAGGAAATGCAGCCTATCTGGTGCAAAGGAAGGTGGGTTTTGACAGTTGCAGGCAGGTCATACTAACACAAGCCATCACTGCAGGTTTTCCTCAGGGCCGTATCCTAGTCATCTTCAGCTGCTTCTTAAAAAAAACCATTCTCCTCCCACCCCTCTCCCCCACCCTTCTCCTCAATCCGTTATAAGGTCAGAAGTGGATACTTGTCAGATGATTGTCTAATATTCAGTTTGATTCGCAACTCATCAGGAAATGAATTAGCTCATGTCCTTTCCTGTGATGATCTTGATTGTGATGCCCCTATTACTTAAACGAATTAATCTTTATGAACAAACTTTTGTAATCTTATTATAGCATTTGGAGAAAAACTCTGAACACTGTATAATTGCAGAAAAACATGAACAACATCCAGACTTGTCCAAATAAGTGGAAAATAACTTAGAACACGCAAGTGCCATGCAATGATCCATCAATTGACAGTCAAACCACTTCCCTTTGATATTCAATGTCACTACCATTTCTAATTCCCAATTAGCAATGTTGCTTTCTCTAAAGCTTTAAACCAATGCTGCTCACAGGTATCTGCACATAGTCTGTTCCTGACATAGCTTGTTCCTTATCTGTAACTAATCTAAGTTATCTTCATCTCCCATTGTTCTGTAACATTCCTTTATATACATCTGTACATAGTGGGTTCTTAAATTCTCTGCTCTTTAGTGTAGTATCTAAGGCCTCTCTCTTCACATGCTCGAGACTAGTGAATTACTTCTGTCAGTGATTTGTGACCAGTTATACCATCATGATTTACATGCATCTCTTTATATCATGTCTACCCTAGAGTTTCTCTCTACTTGGTCTATATTATTCCAGTATTTTACATTTACTTGCTTAGTCATTGTAATTATAAGTGTCAATATTAGCCCCATTATTATAATTATCCTACCAGCACCATTGTCACCGATTCCCCTATGCCAATCCCACCAAAACCCAAACATCACAAGTCAAGGCAATTTGGTTCACTTCAGTTCAGTATTAAAGTGCCGTGTTACACTGTGTCTGGAACAGTTGCACCACATTGTAATTTGTCAAATGTAGTATAGATATGGCTATGCCACATCCTGTGATAAACCTACATGGTCTCACTTCTTGGCTCAAGTGTGATCAATGCCTACTTGCTCCTCATGAATGTCCCTTCAAGCATTCTGACAATACAAAATCTTAGTTGATCTATTTCTCTGATGTCTGTGCCTTCTGACTTCCTGTCGCTTAATCAGTTTCCTTCCCCAGTTTTAAAGATTAGAATTTTTGCCCTGTCTCTGGAATTGTACCACCTCTGTTACATTTTGCTGTGGTTTATTTCCTGTTGTTTTATCTTTTCGTGGCCTTGAGAGGTTATGTTCTATAATTGCCGAGTCTGTTAAATTCCATCCAAAAGTAGGCATTGTTTGGTGACATTATTCTGTAACGGAGTAGTTCCAGTCAGCATTCTTATGTTTCAGTGACTTCATGGTTTCTGCCTCTCTGTTAAAACTGAGGAGTGAATGGTGAACTTGTCACCTGGTAGATGCTTGGCTCCACAGTGAACTTTCTAAAATCCTCATTCACAAATTGAGGTCCATTATCTAATATTTATTCTCTGGGACATCATCAAAGGCAATGTTTTATCACATCAATCCAAGTTAAATAAGTTAAGACAAAACACATATTTACTCTAAAATCAAACAAAACAACGCCTTTCCCATTACCTTTCCAAAAATCTTGATGAAATCATAAACACAATAGGCTGTTGGCTATGTAAGGGCGCACATTTGACATGAAGAAGCATAATCCTATTTACCTTCCAATGTGCCTAGTCACTAAATGGGTTGTTGTGCTTTTGTTCTACACTTTGTGAGATCTAAATGCCTCTCATAGAGTTTCTGTAGGATTTCTTTCACATCTCCATTGATATAATCATTCGCCAGTCGAACATCAGTAAATCTTCCATTATTGTCAAGTGTTGCTTATTCTCATAGTACCTTTTCAGCACTTGGTCTACTGAACTATATTTTGACCACTCTTGCAGATAGAGTTGCCTGACCTTTGTGCATTCCTTCGAGGAGAAAGTGAGGACTGCAGATACTGGAGATCAGAACTGAAAATGTGTTGCTGGAAAAGCGCAGCAGGTCAGGCAGCATCCAAAGAGCAGGAGAATCGATGGTTCGGGCACAAGCCCTCTTCAGGAGCCATTCCTGAAGAAGGGCTCATGCCCGAAACATCGATTCTCCTGCTCTTTGGATGCTGCCTGACCTGCTGCACTTTTCCAGTAACAAATTTTCAGCTTTGTGTATTCCTTGTCAAATTTATAAGTGGCATGAATTTGAGTGAGTTTTCTATCTGTTAGTAATATGTTGGTTGTTGCCATAGAGTAAGATCCTAATTCTCCTACAAAAATAAGATCTTTTTACTGTTCAAACCACCCATTGCTCTCAAGAGTTTATCTGCTGACATTTGGACTTGGCCTGGTATATAAACTACTCCATAGTCATTTTGCTTGCAGTCTGTCTCATCTGGAATTTCAGACCCATGAGGGAGCCTGCTAAATTTTGCATCCCCTTGTATTTGCTAATGCTTTCTTCTCCATTGTTGTGTACCTCTGTTCCATCCCCATCAAAACTTTTGACAAAAACTTTGATTGGTTTTCATGTTCCATTCAAGCTTGGACTTAAATAAGAATAGTTTCTAGTCTCGTAGATGATGCACTGTGGCTATTGTTGTGAATAAGCCTGATTGTAATGTATTAAAATATCAGTAGAAAATATCTTCTCTTTAATCTATTCATTAGTTGTAGATTATTCCTGACTCCAATACCAACACAAGTCTTTTTCAAAACCTCAATTATGAGTTGAGTAAGACTGGTTCAGTTAGGGATGAGCTTTCTCATTTGATTTACCAAACCCAATAAGCACTGTACATCAATTATGCGCTTCCATACTGGAAATTCACTGATGGTTCATGTGGATCCATTGTAATGCCTCGGTCTTGAATAATGTGTCCTCAGAATATCATTGTTATTCTAAAGAATTGGCATTTCCCATTCAGAGTTAGGCCTGCATTCTGTGGTGCCTTTAATCCAACTCTGACTCTCACCATGTTCTTTCTTCATTTTATAATTGTCATCCAAATAGCAGATGGTTTTCTCTCTCCCTTTTAAGGTCTGAGACATTACTTTTTGGAAAATCGCATCTACAAAAAGGGTTCTACATAATGGGTGGCTGAAGCACACTACCTAAATGTGTAATACAGTAAACGCAGTCAGCAATCTTGGTCTAAGTAAAGATATCTATCAGAATGTGCTGTATGCAACCTGTTTTCTTAAAAAACATGCTTGTGCCAATTTTGCCAAACTATTATCAATAGATGAAATGGAGTGGATGTTCCTGCTTATTCATTTGTTTGACTGAGTGAGCGCCTCATACAATTTTAGTCCTCCATTTGTTTTGGTAACAGATACTAGCCCTGAGCACCTTTATGTCAGTTTATCACTGGTGATATGACTCTACTTTAATTAGATTAGATTCCCTACAGTGTGGAAACAGGCCCTTCAGCCCAACAAGTACACACTGACCCTCCAAAGGGTAACCCACCCAGACCAATTTTGCTCTGATTAATGCACTTAAACATTATGGACAATTTAGCATAGCCAATTCACCTGACCTGCATATCTTTGGACTGTGGGAGGAAACCAACACAGACACAGGGAGAATGTGCAAACTCCACGTAGACAGTTGCCCAAGGAAGGAACTGAACCCAGCTCCCTGGTGCTGTAAGGTAACAGTGCTAACCACTGGGCCACCTTTCAAGTGTGTTGTCTGAGATTTTACTTTTCCCACCAAACAGTGAGGAATATTCCTTGGTGTGTAGAAGCAGATGGCTATAGTGTCTCTCTGTTGAATAACATGATATTCGCACTTCAATTTGCCTAAATTTTGAATAACTTAGGGAATTCTTGCTGAAATTCTTTCCCATCCTCATTCTGAAGTGCAGTATCCACTCTCTCTAGGATACTTAAACAGACACATATCTTTCTACTAAACAATGAGGTATTTTAATTCCTCAACATAGGTAATGTTTCAGTGACATTTTGTCATCTGTGACTGAGCTTTGGGGTAATTTGCCCTCACCCTAAACATGTGTACCTCCTGGTCTATGGAGGTTTATGCTTGCTAATCCAACCCTCACAGACTTCATCCAAGCTGAACAGTTTACCAGTACTGAAACAGCTGTTTATTGTGAAACTTAAATTCAATTTATTGTTTGCATGGAACTGGAAAGATTGACCTTTTCAACTTGTTTGTCGAGATTTCGATTTTAGCGGCTTAAATATTGATGGGAATCAACATTCCTTTACTCAGATCCAGAGATTTGAGAGCTGACTGGTCGAGGATTTGAGGAGAAGGCTTTTCTTGGTTGTTGGGAGTTTCAGCTAGATTTTTAAAAAATTTTTTCTCTTCTGCATGCTTAAAATTAAAAACTGGGGTGAGGAAAGGGTGGTGTTTTGTTTAAAAAAGGGTTATTTTTAGAGCTTCTTCTTTTGGGTCTTATAATTTGAACACAATTTTTAAGTCTCCCAGTAAGGAGTGTCAACAGTGATCAGTCTACACACTGACTTTAATGAAGTTTTGTAATTTACACATGAAAGAACTGAAACCAACATGTCCATTCTAAAAGATAAGAGACTTAACAAACAATCTAGATCTTTCTCAATATAATAATTTCATTTACATCACACTGTAACTTTTGCTATAAGTTTTGTTTTCTACGATCTTATACTCCACAACCACCTGTTGAAGGAGCAGCACTCCAAAAGCTAGTGCTTCCAAATAAACCTGGTGTTGTGTGATTTTTAACTTTGCACACCCCAGTCCAATACCAGCACTTCTAAATCATACAAAAAGTGAATTTGATAAAAGTCTTTTTAAGCTAACCTATGTCAGCTAATTTTAAGGAGCAATTATGGCAGTCAATAGAATCGAATGCTACTCCTGTCAGACATGGGAGATTAGGGAACAGTTGACTGTCCCTGGAGATTATGTCTGCAGGAGATGTGTTTGGGTCTGTCTCATATCAGACTGTTTGGATCGGTTGGAGAGGTATTTAGTGTAATTGAGGAGTATACAGGAGACACAGAGTCTGATGGTTAATGGATTTAGAGAGGTGGTCTTTCTAAAGGTGATGAAGGAGAAGTGTTCTGAAAGCTTGTGATTTCAAATAAACCTGATGGACTATAACCTAGTGTCATGTGACTTTTGACTTTGTCCACCAGTCTTTCCTGATGAAGAGCTCATACTCAAAACATCAACTCTCCTGCTCCTTGGATGCTGCCTGACCTGCTGTGTTTCTCCACTGCCACACTTTTCGACTTTGACCACCCCAGTCCAACATCAGTACCTCCACATTATGTCAGAGTGAAGTGTAAGGCTGGAAAGAGTAGGGAACAATGGATGAACAAAGATATTAAGGAAATGGTCAAGAATAAGAAGGAGTTATATATTAGGTGTAGACAACTGGAATCAAGTGATTTTCTTGAAAAGTGTAAGGAGTGTAGGGACATTCTCAAGAGGGATACTTAAGAGGGAATATGAACATACTCAAGAGGGAATATGGTCAATGACTTTGATTCCTGCTACTTTGGTAAGTGGGCTTTCAGAAAGCCTCTTGGGACTACCGAACAAGCCATGTCAGAAGAATGTTTGTTGCTTCTTCACTTCTTTGTTGTTTTTTTCCCACACTTTGTCTTACCAGAACATAATCATCTATTAGACCGATAGCATATAAAATCATGCTGACTCAATAGCACTGCTCCTTCATGTATAAGGTTCTATAGTACTGACTGATTTTGGGGCCCTGATTTCTGCATGCATTACAAATTAGATTGACTGCTCCAATACTAAAATCTCCTTCTTATGAAGAATGTATGGTACCTCCCCATCCCTCACACCAATACTATGTGTTCACTGATTAATTTATCCTGAAATATTCCATACGCTAATAGCCTACTAGATGATATGAATTCACTAAAAAAACTTCCATTCATTCTTCAAGCTGTTATGATTGATGATTAAATCTAACCCATTTTAAAACTGAATTCCTTTTGGGGCTAAAGTACGTGTCAAATATTTGGCATCAAACAGTACATCAAATTCCGTCATACTTCCTTTTACACTTTGCCTTACCAGAACATGACCAGCTATTAGACCTACAGCATATAAAAACATGCTGACTTTCAATTTATGATTTATTGTCAAGTGTACTTTTACAAGAAAAATACAATGAAAAGTATTACAAGCTGCCCTACCATGGTGTGTATATTAATGACAGAAGTCATCAGTAAATTCATAAGTAACAATAAAAATAAAATTTAAGACAAAATTTATCAAAGTGCAGTTAATGGCTCCTGGTCTCAGAGGATCAAGAGATGATTCACACAGGTGGAATGAAACCACCAATCGATGATGATAACACCACACTGGGATGAAACCAAAATGCTGGGGGGCTAGACACACTGGGCCAAAAGACACCCCTGACAAAACCGCTACCAAGACAGACACTCCTGGACGAGAACACCATACCAGGCCAGCGGAACACTGGGCTGGAAGCATTCGATGAAGATTAAGCCGGACCGCCAACGAAACCACATACCGGGTCAAACCACTACGTCGGGAGACCCCTCCACAGGGCTGAGACCACCACACCAGGAAAGACTGTTACTCCAGACTGCTGGAAGCCAACCCATCGCTAAATCAGGAAAAGCACTCAGCTGGAGCTGTTAAGTGAATGTAAGTTGAATTTTGATATTAACTTTATGAATTAGAAACTTTAAAAACAGAGAAAGAGAAAGAAAAACAGAGTAGGTGAGCTACAGGCTCCTGGGCGGAGGAGCCCTCATGCTGCGCTGCCATTCTGCTGCCCCATCTATAACTTGATAGTAATTCCTAGTAATGCTCCTTCACATATTAATTACGATGGTACTGAAATGGTTGCGTCCATAGATGAGGTAATAGCAATGTCTCCACTGGTGTCATCATCCCAACAGTCTATTGTGCCTGCTGACCTGGGTGAGTATTTGGACTTTTCCTTCTTACTGTCAAAGTCTTCCGATCCTGTATTTTCCTCAATAGGGATATTGCTGGTTTGCAATTTCCACGGTCTTTTTCCTACTTTAGATTCTTCTCTTTTTAACCATATTTTATCCTTGAAATCTTCCAAGTACTCTGTCTGTCTTCAGGGTATTCTTTTCACTCAGCTGAACCTCAAATTCTCAATCTTCTGTACTGCCTTTGGAGTCTTCCTTTTTTCAGCTTTGTCCCCTGAACTCAGTTTTAACTTTGGATCATGGCTCTGGTGGTCTTCCATAGCTGTCCCCTTTAATTTGTACTTTTAAGCCAATACTGCTACCAGTATTTTAAGATATTGGTCTGGAATATCTGGCTGAGGGTATCTGCATACTCTGTCCTTCAGGCTGCTTGTTCCTTATCTATCAGTAAGACTTTTCAGGTCCACTTGTACGTAACATTCTATTATTCACATCTGAACAATGTGCATTCACAAACTTAATTCTCTAGGGTAAGATCTACAACCTCTCTCTTCAAAGCTCATTCTAGACTGATGTCTTCTGTCATACTGATGTTAATCATGTGATCAGTTACATCATCATGGTTTATAATAGTTATGAGACATGAATCTCATTGTGCCCACAAACATTCTGGGAATCAACCATCTGCATAAACACAATGGCTACAAGAGCAGGTGAGAGGCTTGGAACGTTAAGGAGATTAACTCACCTCCTAAATCCATAAGATGTATCAGCAATTTGCAAGGCGGAATGCAGGAATGGTGAACCAGCTTCCATTTGGATCTTCCAAGAAGACTATGAATGCTCAACACCTTCCAGAACAAAAGCAGAAATTGCTGGAAAAATTCAGCACATTTGGAGCATCTGTGGAGAGAAAGCAGAGTTAACTCTGCACAGATGCTGCCAGAACTGTGGAGTTTTCCAGCAGTTTATACTTTAGATTAGATTAGATCAGATTCCCTACAGTGTGGAAGTTTAGTTTCTGATTTCCTGCATTCACAATTTCTTTTTATCGTCCAGAACAAACTGGCCATTTGATTGGTCTCAATCCACAAACTTGAACATTTATCCTATGCATCATTGACACTAGCGTTCCTGCAAAGTTTTCTTCTGCGAGAACCTCTATGGTCCATGTGTGGCAATGACCTCCACAATTGAAAGTCAATTCTGCAAATGGTGTTGGCATACCGAATATTGCGCATAGACCCTCGGAGTGGCACACAGCTTAAATTGAACATTGGCATACTGCAGTTACAGTGCAAGTCATCTGTATACTGCTGATTTCTTCAACAGCATATTTCCAACGACCACCAATTTATCAAGAGCAACCAGAGGCAGGTAACAAATGTTGGCCTTGAAAGCAAAGTCCCCATTTGCATCAATAAATGAAAAGAGCTAAATATACAAATGATTGTAATCCTATCACAGTGGTTGGAGAGGAAATGTAGACACTGCACAAATTCAGTATGCCATTTGGCAAAGATATATAAACATATTTTGCCAAGTAAATTGTGTTGTAATTTATTGACATGATCCAAATAAAATAAGTATTTCACTTTTTGACTGATTATTTAAAGTTCTATATTTGATATAAGTGTACAGGCTTGGATAATGTGGATAAATTCAAGGAAAAATGATTGCCATTACCTGATGTTACATAGATCATGGGACAGAGATTTAAGTTCTTGGGCTAAAAAATCCAGGGAAATATGAGGAAGACTTTTTTTTACAGCGCAAGTGGAATTCTCATCCCACAAGATTTGTGGAAGTAAAGATAATCAAGGAAGTTTGATTCGCATTTGAAGGAAATACATTTGCAGGGCTATGGAGATAAGAGATGGGAAATGGGACTGATGGGATTGCTCTGCAGAGCCTGCTATAATGAGCTGAATGGTGCCATTTCATACCATAAATTACCTCATGGTCTGCATTTCCTCTCCTCAGCTGGAGATCTACAAAGCCACAATTTAAAATCATTTGACCATTCACAAATGACTGTATTTTCCACAAGGTATAAAATGTGATGATTTGTGACTTAATGGTCACTTCAAGTGTTAACAAATTCCTTACTTAAATACAGCAGTGAATATATTTTTACCTGGCCTGAGTATTTCCTTTGAGGTGGGTGGTTGTGGCACTTATGTTCTCAGGTAAGTAAAATCTGATTGAAGATTTGTAGCTCGGGTATCTGTTGTTGTGGTTCTGCTCGCCGAGCTGGAAGTTTTTGCTGCAAATGTTTCGTTCCCTGGCTAGGGAACATCATCAGTGCTGTTGGAGCCTCGTGTGAAGCGCCGCTTTGACGTTTCTTCCGGTATTTATATTGGTTTGTTCTTGCCGCTTCCGAGTGTCAGTTTCAGCTGCAGTGATTTGTATGTGGGGTCCAGGTCGATGTGTCTGTTGATGGATGTTCTTGCCGTTTCCGGGTGTCAGTTTCAGCTGTAGTGGTTTGTATATGGTGTCCAGGTCAATGTGTCTGTTGATGGAGTTTGGGGATGAATGCCATGCTTCTAGGAATTCTCTGGCTGTTCTCTGTCTGGCTTGTCCTATGATAGTGGTGTTTTCCCAGTCAAATTCATGTTGCTGGTTGTCTGAGTGTATGGCTACTAGAGATAGCTGGTCGTGTCGTTTTGTGGCTAGCTGATGTTCATGGATGCGGATTGTTAGCTGTCTTCCTGTTTGTCCTATATAGTGTTTTGTGCAGTCCTTGCATGGTATTTTGTAAACTACGTTAGTTTGGCTCATGCTGGGTATTGGGTCCTTTGTTCTAGTGAGTTGTTGTCTGAGCGTGGATGTTGGCTTGTTTGCTGTTATGAGTCCTAAGGGTCGCAGTAGTCTGGCTGTCAGTTCTGAGACGCTCCTGACGTATGGTAGAGTGGCTAGTCCTTTTGCCACAGTCCTTTTGGTTGGCAAACAAGCCAACATCCACGCTCAGACAACAACTCACTAGAACAAAGGACCCAATACCCAGCATGAGCCAAACTAACGTAGTTTACAAAATACCATGCAAGGACTGCACAAAACACTATATAGGACAAACAGGAAGACAGCTAACAATCCGCATCCATGAACATCAGCTAGCCACAAAACGACACGACCAGCTATCTCTAGTAGCCATACACTCAGACAACCAGCAACATGAATTTGACTGGGAAAACACCACTATCATAGGACAAGCCAGACAGAGAACAGCCAGAGAATTCCTAGAAGCATGGCATTCATCCCCAAACTCCATCAACAGACACATTGACCTGGACACCATATACAAACCACTACAGCTGAAACTGACACCCGGAAACGGCAAGAACATCCATCAACAGACACATCGACCTGGACCCCACATACAAATCACTGCAGCTGAAACTGACACCCGGAAGCGGCAAGAACAAACCAATATAAATACCGGAAGAAACATCAAAGCAGCGCTTCACACGAGGCTCCAACAGCACTGATGATGTTCCCTAGCCAGGGAACGAAACGTTTGCAGCAAAAACTTCCAGCTCGGCGAGCAGAACCACAACATCTCAGGTAAGTCAAATCATGAACACTGTTGGGAGGATATCTCCCGTGAAGGCAAGAATCTTTTGACAGGCAAATTGAAAAGTCGTTGAAAAATATCATAATGTAGTTGTGTATGACGACTTACATAATCTGTCAATATAACTATTGATTGGGCTCTATCCTTAAAAGGTCAGTGACCATTAAATGGACGAATATTATATAAACTTTCATTGGCTTTAGAATATTTTATCCAGATGCCCTGGCTCATTGGGATAGTGCACAGGAAATCAAGCCCCTCTATACATATTAAATAAATTTGCTATAAGACATCCACCAACTTATCAAGAGGCAGGTAATAAAAGTTGGCCTTGAAAGCAATATCTCCATTTGCATCAATCAAAAGTGAACAATTTTAAAAGATGTATGCAAAATCCCCAACTGTCTGATTTTTAGATAACATGGACCAGGATTTGTAATTAATAAAAAATATTATTTATTACAGGTTATTTAATTCTAGTTACCCGTAAACAAATAATCTAAATTAAATGAACTCATGAATTAAAACTCTAAACCCCTTTTAAATCACCTGCCTCTCTCTAACGCACACACAAACAGGGAAAAGAAATACATGGATCCTCAGCCTTTTTTTTATCTGAATGCTTCCACTGGTTTGTGAGAGGCAGAGGCTGGTTCATTCATGTATGAAAGATCTTTGTTGCCTGTCTCTGTGAAACAACAGTATACGTATAGACAAAGATACAATGGAGACATTAGAGTTCTATAAAATTCAATTAATTTATTAAGTATTTAAATGAATAACACATGCTTTTAACTACTAGAGATATATCATTACGCGGGTTCTGAAACTAACCCAAAACCTTATTACCCAGGAAAGTTGACAGCTGGCTAGGCTTGAACTCTTCTCAACGTCTTTACTACATCTCCTGACATAGGGTACCTCTTGCAGTGTTATTCTCCAAAGTCCTGTTGGAAAATCAGAGTCTCCTGGGCTGCATTATACATAGATCTCTGTGCCATGTTTGGAACAATCTGTGCACATGACCAATCCTGAATGTTTTGTCCTTGTTTGGTACAGTCAGCAGTTACTGGTTTACCTGCAATCTTAGCTTTTGGCAGTTCCAACAGGACTTTGAAGAATAACACTGCAGGAGGTACCCTATGTCAGGAGTTGTGGTGACGTTGTTGAGAAGACCCACTGGCATCTTTCCCAGGTAATAATGTTTTGAGTTACTTACAGAACCCGGGATAGTGAGATATCTCTAGTAGCTGAAAGCATGTATTATTAATTTAAGGACTTAATAAATTAATTGAGTTTTATTGAATTTTAAGTGTCTCTGCTGTATCTTTGTCTATATATATATATATATATATAATGTTGTTTCACAAAGCTAGGCAACAAAGATCTTTCATACATAAGTGAAGCACTCAATTTAATTACACTCAGACAGCAGCCCATTGTAAAGTCTCTTGAAAATTCCTGTTATCTTCAGCCTTATTCAACGTCTTTGATTCATCCAAATAAAAGTCATAACTTGTATTAATTGCTGAAGGAAAAGTAGGCTAGTTTTCTTCTGGCTTGAATGGCTTACTGCAGAGGATTGAAAAATATTTTTTTTTACCACTACAGATCTGCTGGTTTCTTTTCTGATCGGGCAAGATTCTCTCTTTTTTGTTCAGAGCCCAAGTCGTTCAGCTACCTGTAACTGATTACATAGTTGGCCGGCAGAGGACTTTTGTCCACCAACCAAACAGCTTCACTTGTAAACAGCCACTCAGCTCCAGTTCATCTGCACATTGATGGAACTCATAGAGTTCACAACAAGTATCAAATTCCTTGCTTTCAAAACATGAGCTTTCAGTATAAATCCTAGGTTTCAAAATAGTTATTTTTCATTTCAGTCCGAAGTTTTAAAAATCATTAAAATAAAAAAAAGACACTGTTTTTACACAGTGGACAAAGTGTTCTGCATTTAACAATACTAAGAATTTGATTTCAATGGTTCAGCTGGACCATGTACTGAATTTAAATTGATATATGCTGTAGAGGAGGCTGTTTGTTTTGTTTAATTGTGATTTTTATGAACAGATAATAGGATTAAATGTTTGAAGAGGTTTTGAAGAGCTGTTTACTTAGGTTAATAAGCACTTGAAACGAGGGAACTATTTTTTCAAGGGCAAGTTTAATTACTGCACGTTTTAATCATAGCTTTATTATTTTCTAAGAGGGGCAGTTTATTTTATGATCCAGAACTGCAGCTGGAGTTTGAACAGTTGATTGTATTTCTTCTTATTTTCCTGAGCATTTCAAAGACTTCCTTCTCTTATTAGGTGGTTCTACATTTCTACACGTTAGGTGATTGAGTAAGGAGTATGTAAGGGGGGCCTGTAAGGGATTAGAGGCATGAAGGATGCATGGGGCATGAAGGGAGCAGAGAATGCATTGGGTGAGAGATGAGGTCCTGGGGGTCTAACATCCATGGAGAGAATTTGGCTAATGTCCCAGTGGACTGAGATGGATCTTCTAACCCAATAGCCTCAACATCCACCCCCTGCTTCACCTCAGGCCTGAATCAGAAATAGTGCTAACCTCTGGAAGAGAAATTCAAGGTGAACAGACTAACTTTCAGAAGTCAGTAATGCCATGCTACAAAATTATCTGATGCTTGTTTCCTGACTTGAAGAGGAATATTTTGCTCTATGACTCCAAAGTTGAAATAACTCCTTGAAGGTTGATATTTCATCATCAAGTCACCCATTTATTTACATGTGCTTTGTACATGACACTGACTCAGCTAGCTCAATGCCAGCTCCTAGAGCGAGCAAATTCCCTGCAACTCCTGTTTATATCTGACAGCCAGGGCTCCCTGATTAGACTGAGTTAACAGCTCCAATCAGGAATCTTATATTCTATAATGTTCACCTGGTTGACATCATTCCAATCACTATAATAGGCAGTTTCAGGAATCCCACAACAGTAAAGATACTAAGCCAATAACAGCATGTATGATGTTGATTCACCAGGAGGGTGTCAAGGATAGAAACAAAGTACTTATGACTATTTCCACTAGAGAAATATCATCCAAGAAGACATTTAACAGAGGGTGGAATCTTACATTTTTGATTTTGGTAAAGTGCTAGTCAAATCAAGATGTATGGAGTGATTCTTACGATAAGGCTGAGCAAGTTTCCTTTCAGTATCTTAACAAACTCACCAGACTGATTGCGAGAATCATGTCTGATTTCTGCCCCATCTTACCACATCCTGCTCACAGGGGAGCCTGTTGCTCAGCAAAGTTTCTCCCTTAGGTCGGCAGTCCTTGCAGTCATGCCACCTTTGAAAGTCCACTGTACATCTACAGGATGCTGCTATCTGGAAGCTGTGCTGATTGGCTTTGGATGAAGTGAGAACAGATGGTGGAGAACAGGAGACTGTCATGATATGAGGAGGACCTGGAGCTCCTTGTGAACGAGCTGGTGGAAAGAATTCCCCTTCTTTAGGATCGGCTATGCTCGCATGGCCAGAGATTACCATCCAGATCATGCAATCTCTACATTGAGGAGGATTAGGCAGCAGTGCAGGAAGAAGATGAATGATCTTCTCCACTCTATCAGGCTCTCTGCCTGTATTCCTGATGAAGGCTTTTGCCCGAAACGTCGACTTTACTGCTCCTCGGATGCTGCCTGAACTGCTGTGCTTTTCCAGCACCACTCTAATCTAGATTCTAGTTTCCAGCATCTGCAGTCATTGTTTTTATCCATTCTATCAGGGCAAATGTAATGCTCTGCTCTGTGCTATCTCACACTTACCTCTGTCAATGTGCCACCTCCCACCAAAGCTCATTCTTTGACACCCCCTCTGTAGCATGAAACACCTTCCATCACTTCCACCACATCCTCCCACATCATCAACCATGTATACTCTCCGCACTGACTCCTCAGTCTTTTGGAACACCTCACCTCCTTGCCCCACATGCACCAGAACAAGAGCCGTGCCACCCTTTTGTGTCTTCCTTATTCAGCACCTGTGTGTCATTGCAGGAAAAGACATCCCATAACATACAGTGTCAAATTGAACATTCAAAGATATTCAACATTTAGAAAGATCAGAAAAGAAGGAAAAGGAGGTGGAGTTGCACTGACAATAAGTTAAGAACAGTACATTAGTAACTGTTTGTGTGAAATCTATCTGGATGGAACTAAGTAACCATAAGGGGCAGGAAATGTAGGTTGGAGTTATTTACAGGCCAACAAATATGAGTGGTGGTGTGGAGCTTGGTATTAATCAGGAGTTTAGAGAAATATGTAACATAGGCAAAACACTTGTCATGGGTGACTTCAATCTGTGTGTAGATTGGGTAAACCAAACCAGTAATAAAGCTGTGGAGGAAAGATTCCTGGATGGGATGGTGTTCTAAAACAGTATGTTGAGGATCCAAATAGAGGACAGGTTATGTTAGATCTAGTACTGTGTAGTGAAAGAGGGCTAATGAATAATCTTGGTGTTAAAGAACTTTTAGGGATTGATGACCACGATATAATATAATTTATATTATGTTGAAAAATAAGATAACGTAATCTAAATTAATATTCATAAATTTAAATGAAGAAAATTATGAAATCATTAAGCATAAATTTGCTGAAGTATATTGGGAAAAATACATCAAAATAATCAGCCTTTCATCAGTAATAGGGAAAAATGCTGGAATCTATTATAAGCAATGTAATAAATGCATACTTGGATAATAATGATCTGATTGGGCACAGTCAACATGGATATGTGAATGGGAATTCATGTTTAATGAACTTCTCGCAATTGTTTGAGGATGTTACTCCCAAAACTTATGCTATAGCTGGGATTTGAACTGTAGGACGTCCGGTCCAGGGAATAGAGACATTACCACTGTGCCACAAGAGCCTTTAATGAACAAAATGTACTTGAATTTTCAGAAGGCTTTTGATAAGGATGTTGGTTAGTAAAGTTAAGGCACATGGGATAGGACTTAATGCAATGGCTTGAATTAAGGCTTAGCTAACAAGCAGAAAACAGAATAGGAATAAATAGATCATTTTTATGTTGCAAACTGTGACTAGTGGGGTACCACAATGATCCCGACCTAGGCCCCAGCTGTTCTGAATATATATCAATATATAGAGAGTTTTGAAGAATGAACAGTGATCTAATTGAAACTAACATCGTACTCAAAGGTATAGATGGAATATATGTAAAAGATTATTTCTCCTTGTTGGCAAGTCTAAAATCTGGATGCACATTTTAAAAACATGGGCAATACCATTATGTATTGAATCATAGAATCCCTACAGTGCTGAAGTAGGCTCTTCAGCCCAACAAGTCCACACCAACCTTCCGAAGAGTAACCTACGCAGACCCATTTCCCTACCCTATATTTACCCCTGACTAATGCACCTCACCTAGACATCCCTGAACACTGTTTAGCATGGCCAAATCACCAAACCTGCACATCTTTGGATTGTGGGAGGAAACCGGAGCACCCTGAGTAAACCCATGCAAACAGGGGGAGAATGTGCAAATAGACAGTCGCCCAAGGCAGGAATCAATCCTGGGTTCCTGGTGCCGTGAGGCAGCAGTGCTAACCATTGAGCCACGGTATTGAGATTAGGAGAAACTGTTTTACTCAGAGGGATATATCTGGAGTTCTCTACCTCAGTTGGAGAAGCTCAGTCTTTGAAGATTTTTAAAATAGAGTTGATAGATTTCTGATTACCAATTGCATAAAGGGTTCTGGGGATAATATGGATGAAAGGCATTGAAGTCTTTGATAGGCCAGGATCAATGAGCTGGATGGCCTACTCCTATGGTTATATGCAAATATTCCTCCCAGGTTTGGCTGAATACTATCAAATAGAGTCATAGCATTCTACAGCATGGGAACAGTCTCTTCAGTCCACATTGTCCATGCCAACCAAATATCTTAAACTGATCTAATCCCATTTGCCAGCACTTGGCTTATATCCCTTGAAACCCTTCCTAATCATGTACCCATCCAGATGCCTTTTTAAATGTTGTAATCGTATCTGCCTCCACAACTTCCCCTGGCAGCTCATTCCATACATTCACCACCCTCTGTGTGAAAAAGCTGCTTGTCAGGTCCCCTTTTTAAATTTTTCTCCTCTCACTTTAAACCTATATCATCGAATTTTGGACTCCCCTACCCTGGGAAAAAGACCTTGGCTATTCAGCCTATGATATTTTACATTTGTTGCCACAGTGACTTTGCAAAAATCTATACATAATCATCTGATTTTGGCACTATTGTAAGAGGTGAACTCCAGTTACTTTTCTTCATGAAAAGGCAATGGAACCAGAATATCTGAATATTTTAAGGCTAGTGTGAAAAGAATAGTGGGTTGCAAAATTATCAGGGGTAGGCAACGCATGGATTTGTGGTTAAAATCAGATCAACTATGATCTGATTAAGTGACGGAGTAAGCTCAAGGGGCCAAAGGGCCTCTATCTTTTCCTAATTTATATGCTTGTACTAATGTCATTGTCTAACATGAACCTGATGTCTTCTTTCACTTTGACTAACATTCCTGGTTTCCTAGCCCATTTATTCAAATTAATTTATGAGTCTGTGAGCAAACAAAACTATTTCCCATACTAAATCTATTTGATTTCCATTTCAGAATGTCAAAGCAGTTTTGCATCCTGAAAATTATTGGTTTTCAAGACTGGCAGCTGTGTAGACAGCACAAAATTACTGTCAAAATAGATCCAATGAATTTTTTAAAAACTTCTAGGAACACTGTACAATTCTGAGTAGATCTTAGAATCCTTGAAGTTTTAGATTCTTAACCTGAAATCATGGTAGTTCACTGGTTACTGTACAACTTCAGCAGTAGCAAAATATATAGATATCTTTGTTTTCTCAGTGTATGGTTGGTTTCCTAATTTACTTTTTCACCAGGCACTGTATTTCAAGACTAAAGGCAGAGAGCCTGAAGCGTTGAGAGATAAGCTAGAGGCTCCATGCTTCAGGCTCTCTGCCTTTATTCCCGATGAAGGGCTTTTGCCCGAAACGTTGATTTCGCTGCTCCTTGGATGCTGCCTGAACTGCTGTGATCTTCCAGCACCACTAATCCAGAATCTGGTTTCCACAGCATCTGCAGTCATTGTTTTTACCTCACTGTATTCCAAGATGATGAGACAACTGGGCCGGGAAAGAATTCCAGCTCTTGTCAAAAATTCTTTTTTCTTCCCTCTGCTCTAATGCACAAAAGTTGAAATATAGTTCAGTGTATATTCTGCAGTCTAACTCCTTTGTCTTTCCAAGCTGTTTATTGATGCCTGCATTTTCCATTTTCCCTTATGTCTTTCCAAAGGAATTCATGTGCTACTCACAATTTATCTTTATGGTATCTGGACAGTATCACTATTTGATGAACAACCATCCATTTTTCATCTGCAGGTCTGTGAAGATGGCTCCAATTCCTCACTGGAATTCTGATTTTAATAAAATAACTTCCTGGAACTCCTTCTGCCTCAGTTTCAGTGTGAGCTGTCTGTACTAACTTAATTATATCTGGATCTGTTTCCTGAGCCTTAATTAATGAAGGCACCTTCATTCTTCATTCTTATCTAGACCTTTAACTCCCCTAACACCTGCTTGCAGCAGAATTGTGACCTCTGGTGATGAACTTTACATATCCATTGCTCTGGTGTCTTCCTGGAACCCATTCTACCAAGTGTTCTGACTCTTTAGCTTCTATTGCCCTTAAAAATAGGTGAAGCTCTCACTTTCACTTCTGCTAAATCATTCCCCAGGAGTAAAACAACTCTTTCAGCAGGTCAAATATTAGGGGACATAGGTTTAGGGTGTGAGGGGGTAAGTTTAAAGAAGATGTGCGAGGAAAGAATTTTTTACACAGAGGTTAGTAGATGCCTAAAATGCACTGCCAAGGGAGATAGTAGAAGCAGACACAGTAGCAAGGTTTAAGAGACATTGAGACAGATATATGAACTGACAGAGACCAGAGAAATATGGACCTTGCGCAGGAAGATGGGATTAGGTTAGAATAGCATCATGGATGGGACAGACATAGTCAGCTATTGGATCTGTTCCCGTCCTGTACTGTTCTATGCCATTGGACCTTGTACAATATAACTCACAGTTAAAAATCACACATCAGGTTATAGTCCAACAGGTTGATTTGGAAGCGCTTCGAAAGCTCATGCTTCCAAATAAACCTGTTGGGCTATAACCTGGTGTTGTGTGATTTTTAACTTTGTCCACCCTAGTCCAGCACCAGCTCTTCCACATCAATGTAACCCATATGCACTCTCCACCTAGTCCATTTGCTAACACTTCAGTTTTCACTGAACTCTTCGGAGGAAAAGCAAAATCCTTCTCCAGTAACAGAGTTTGAGTAGCCCTGTATTTTATGGCCTTGGATGCTTTATTTGAACAAAGGGAGTGATCTTCCAGTGAGACAAAAATGCTTAATTTATCTCGACTACCTATATACTTCTTCTACATTTACAGTAGTGTTTATTCCAGTCTCTTTGGTGAAGTTGAAGCTACAACCTGACCCATGGCCTTTTCATTTTGAGTTTGCTTTTTCGATTCATTCGTATTAACTCCACAGGTTTCTCTTATAACTTCTGGTATTATGAATGTATCTATCCCACCTTGTTACAACTGAAAAATCTAGGCTTCCAATTTTAACCTCCACCCTCAGTGCTTTCCTTTCTGATCTGAAATGGAGACGTTGGGAGATTTTCCAGCAATCCATTCTTCATCTTGGCTACTGGCCTGCCTCTCACTGTAGTATTTTCTAACCCTTTCAAATTTACAAGTGACAGAAAAATGATTTGCTTTTATGCATCAATTTATAATTTTCAACCATTATTGCTGTCTATCTAGCAGTTGTAAATCTTTGGTCCTCAACATGGGTTCTTATTACAGAGGGCTGTGAGTTTTTAAATTTCTCAAAGACAATGGTCTAAGTTGTGTTGAATGCTCATATTCAATTGTCAAAATAACTTTGCTTTACCCTTTCAAACTTAGAATAGATTTTCCCTGGCCATTTTCTTAAATTTTGGACCCTTTGTCCATATGTCTCAGGAACTAACTTATATGCAGCTGATATAGTTTTCTTTACAGAGTGATAATCCTGAGAAACCTCCTCTAACAGTGAAGCCCAAATTTCATTTGCTTTACCTATCAATTGCTCTGCATGAGCAGTATTTGGTCCTCTCATGCCAAGTTCGACTCACTGTTTTATCAGATGATATGAAGAATGCCTCCACAACTTTTCCCTCAAGTTTTGGTAGGGCCTGTGTGAACTTAAACATTTCCTTGCTGGACTTCCAATTATGATTCAGATTCTCCTTAACATAGTCTTCATCAGCATTTGATGTCTCCTGTTTCAACGTCATCATTTTAAATTTGATATTCATGTTCTCACCTTTGTCTTCTCTTTACAATGCTAATTTTCTAATTTTCAGACTTCTTGATCCTACCTCCCTTTCCCTATCTTTATCGGTTCTTTCCTTGAATTTTTCTGTCTTTTGGGGACTCCATCTCTTGTTTCTTCATGGCCTCCTCATAGTCAAACTGCTTTAGCCATAACAAAATATCACTTGATTGTGGTATTTCAACATCTGGAATACCAGGTCTATCTTACAAAATCATAGGATCATAGAGTCATACAACATGGAAACAGACCCTTCAGTCTAACTAGTCCATGCTGAACATAATCCCAAACTAAACTAGTCCCACCTACCTGTTCCTGGCCCAGATCCCTCCAAACATTTCTTATTCATGTGTCTATCCAAATGTCTTAAACATTGTAATTGTGCCCACATTCACCACTTCCTCAGGAAGTTCATTCCACATGCAAATCACTGTGTAAAAAATTTGCCCCCATGTCTTTTTTAAATCTCTCTCCTCTACCTTAAATATGTGCCCCTATTCCTGAGAAACACCATCTTACGCAAAAGACACCTACCATTCACCCAGCCATATCCCTCATGACTTTATAAATTTCTATCAGGTCACCTCTCAGCCTCCAATGCTCCAGTGAAAAAAGTCCCAGCCTATCCTGCCTTTCTTTATAACTCAGACCTTCCATACCCGGCAACATTCTGCTAAATCTCTTCCGAACCCTCTCCAGCTTAAAAATATTCTGCCTATTACTGGACAACCAGAACTGGACACATGCTGCCAAATATCAGCCTTGCTGGAGTTAAAAGATGAGATCTTCAACATTTTAGGCTTTAGGCGGCCTTCATCAGATTAAAAGCCACAGATTTTCCTTTTAACAAAATCTGAATGCCTTCACAGATTTAGTTTTTTGAAAAATAAACTCTCTCTCAGGCTGTGTTCCAGCCAGCATCTTCATGTCTCTTTTCACAAATGGAGATGAAAGAACATTTGATTACATGGATGCAAGCTATTTTTGATTACACAGAGAAACTAATGAATGTTTATTTTGTTTTCATTTAGCACATTATCTTCATGTAGATGTCTTTTTAGCTCAAAAGAATGTACCTTTGTCTCATAAACTAACTAAAAATAACATTCTTTGCAAAAATTCATGCAACAAGCTGAACAACTATAATGATTCATAGCAACAAGTACTTCAAATTTTGTGGAAAGGCTAAGCAAGCTGTATTTGCTTTATTTGTCAAAGGAGACATTGAAGTGATTGAACTGAAGTTTCCAAAGTTATGAATATAATTTTCCAAAGTCATCTGGGTGAATTATTGCCTCTGGCAAGGAGTTGAAATATCAGGGGGCATAAGACTGAAGTTAGGAAGTCAATAAAAAGGAGAATCAGGCATTCCATCAAACTAATAAGAACTTGCATTAAACACTGAAGGCTACTGGCAGCTAGTAAACAAACAGCTCATTCCTGATGAAGGGCTTTTGCCCGAAATGTTGATTCTCTTGCTCCTCGGACGCTGCCCGACCTGCTGTGCTTTTCTAGCACCATACTCTCAACTCCAATCTCCAGCATCTGCAGTCCTCACTTTCACCACATTTACACAATATTTGAATGTACAGTAGACACCTGTACCGATGGGGGACATGTTCTAAGACCTACCACGGAAGCCCACAACCATGGGTAGGAGTGAACCCATTCATTTACATGGGAAATTTACCTTCCCAGCAGACCCCAGTCCCTGGTTCTGGAAGGTTCCCTATAATATGCTCGGGCCACAGTAAACCACGGGTAACTGAAACTACGGAAAAGGATTCCGCAGATGGGGGGGTCACCCTGTATTATCAGCGACATACGATTGAAGGATACATAAAGAAACTGAGTCATTGGAATTGGTCTCAGAAAAAAGGACCAATATACCTAGTTTGTTCTAATTTCTAAAACTGCTCACTCTCTCATAGTGAGGAAATGAGATTTGGATGAAGTACAAGGATCTGCAAATATTCAGTGAACCAGACACTAGCACTGCAGTCAGCAGAGAGGAGAAAAGGTGAATGTGGGCAGTGTGTGCATATGGCGAAGAGGACTTGATAAGAAATAATTAAAGAGTATGGATTGCTAACATATAAATCCACAAATGTTGAAAACAGTGAAGTCATATTACAATAAAATATCAGGGACTGAATTTTCATTCTGCTGTGAACACGTGTTTTGATTCTGGAGGAAATCAAATTTTTATCAACAATTCCAAAACCACTCCATTTCTCCTGCCTTTACTGAGTAGTCAGGATGCGGAGCCCACTTCCTCCCCTCATACCACTATGGTATGGTTGACCACTTTAACTCAAGTTTCCTCTTGCACACAATTTATTATTGGTGGCATAGTGTTTTGGAAGCCCATAAAAAGCAGTCGGGATTGAGCTTTCATGAAGGAAATAGAAGCTTTCTTGGGAGTACATAACATCCTGAAAAGTTAAGTGTGAAGTGTTTCCTGTATTCAAATGCCATATTTAGGTGCTGAATTGCAAAGTAGATGTGTTTTTAGTGCAGTTATTCATCACTGGTACCCAACTTGTATTTCCTCCAAACCCAAGTGCCTTGCCAGTGCCTCAAATATATCTCAAGAAGGAGAATTCATTTCCTCCCTTAATTTACACAAATTTTATATTTCTATTTCTCTTTCAATACAATTAACAACCCATTTGTCTTTTGCACTAGGCTGCCACATCACCTGTTCCCCTTGCTCCTCCTCCATCACTTTTAAATGCATATTTAAAAAGAAATTCCAATCCTATTCAATTCTGAAGACATCATACTGGATTCAAAACATTAACACTTTTTCTCTTTCCACAGATACTGGCATAGCTGCTGAGTTTCTTCAGAATTTTCTATGTTTGTTTCAGATTCCTAGTATCCGCAGCATTTTCTTTTGTCCTCCATAATACTAACTTTCTCATTTGTCAGGCAATATTTTATCCAAATTACCCTCAATTCAGTCAACCTGAGTTTTGAAAGTTCGCTTAAGAAATGTTATGGACAACCCTGTCACCTGCAGGAAATCTTTTGCTATTTCTAGTGCCTTTTCTTAAGTGCAGGACAAAGCCTGCAGTTTCCTTCCTTGGTTTCATTTACTAATACCATTCCCAAATCACATGTTGTCTTTGTTTCAAAGTGATTTCAGACAAGCTCCAAACTTTGTCAAGCCTCAATGGGGCAGCACACAACAAACTAAGCTCTGCTTTCCTGGAGTCAACACAAAAGTTAAAGCTGTCAAATACGCAAACTTCTCCAATTTACTTTTCTTTTCAACCCAGGTTAACCATAAGCGTGGACCACGTTCCTGTATTTTACTTCTGAATTACTATTTATGACAAATAAACAGATTTTAGTTATAGATAAATAAAGATGAATGGTCAAAATATATTTTGACTGATTAAAACTAACTCTTTTCAAACATCCCTTACACATGTGCAGACAGGCACAAAACCAATTGACATTATGGGAGGGAAAAATTGGAAAGGCAATTCAATGATTCCTGTTCACAGGGTTTGCTGAGATGATCCTTTTGGCTGGCCAGAACCTGCTGCTCCCTAATCTGTCTCTTCAGGTCATTTTATTGGCTTACAGGGGATACAGAGTGACTGGTTCACAACCTATAAAGTCTCTTATTTATCGGTTTCAGATTATAGCAACTGGTGAGGGATAATAAATGGATTTCTTCAGGCTTTAAGTGTTCTTCAGAGCACAGAAAAGAACACTATCTCCCCTTTCAGAGAACTGACAGCTTCTGGCTATCTCATTCACACCCACAAGCTTTTCATCTATCTGGGGGCCAAACACATAATTGCTAACAGAGCCTTTGCCATCAATAACTGGCCTTCACTGCATAGATCTATCAGCTACTTATTGCCAGCTCAATCACATTTTGTACACACTCCCTGATGCCACTGCATCTGCATCTAAACTTCTGCCAGTGGCTGAACAAATCTTGTAAACAGCACTTACAATAAATACCAGCAGTTTGCTTTTAAGAAGTACAGCAACCCTTCCATGATCATTGGTTTTGAAAAGTCCTTTTCCCATTTGAGTCCACAATCAAAAATACAGGAAAACAAAAATGTTTTGGTCTTTATATCTTTGGAACAGAAATTGACACCCTACTTTTCAAAGAGGACCCTGGAAATGTTGGTGGGTGGGTTTTCCAGTGGAAGGCCATCTTCTATCCGGTGGACCAACAGAGGTTGTAACTACTAAACCTTCCTGCACTCTGGGTCAAAAAAGGTATACAGTTCTCAGTGACTAGCAGCCATCAAGTAAGCACTAAAGAAATTAAGCTAAGATCCATAAATCGCATAACGAAATTAGAAATTGTTGGAAAATCTTAGCAGATCTGGCAGCAGTTCTGTAGAAGGGTCACCGGTGCCGAAACATTAGCTCTGATTTCTCTCCACAGATGTTGCCAGACCTGCTGAGATTTTTCAGCAATTTCTGTTTTTGTTTCAAATTTCCAATATCTACAGTTCTTTCATTTTTATTCTATAAAATGCATCTTGTGTATGTGTTAGATGGCTGAATGTCCCTGTACGTACAGTGACCTGGCAAAGGCATGCATGTTGAAGATATTCCTGAGCTCGAAAATGAAGTCCCGAAGAGCTGAAGTAGACTTTGAAATGATTAAAGCCCAGCCATGTTGCTGGTGGTATGCTGATTCTGACTTTGGTGAAGAAAGATGGAGAAGAATGCTGCACATGATGCAATCAAGAACATGTTTGTGAAGAAACAATAAAATGAAGACCCGGAGAAGCATGTGGCGAGCTGCACTCACCAAGTTACTGCTCTGACTTTTACAACAGGAATTGTTGCTGTCTTGCTTTTTGGGAGAAGAGAGGAAAATCGCAAGCCGCAAAGAAATAGGAGCAGAGAATAAGGTAAGGTTAATTAATAATGAGATGCAAATGCATGGAAAAAAAATAGTCACCGCTTTAGCGAAATTAAACACTTGCCATTGAAACATTAAATTGGAAAACAGAATTTCCAGGAAATCTGGTACAGAGGACCCAGAAATCAGACGGTTATATGCGAGAAATATAACATTTCCTGCGAAAGCAACTACCCCTGACCCCACCCCTTCAAATAGAATCATACAGCTTAGAAACAGACCCTTCAATCCAAACAGTCTATGCCGAGCATCATCCAAAACTAAACTAACCCCACTTGCCTGATTCCGGCCCATATCCCTCCAAATCTCTCCCATTCATATATCCATCCAAATGTCTTTTAAACATTGTAATTGCAATCACATCCGCTACTTAAGAGTCATAGAGATGTACAGTAATGGTACAACACAGAAACAGACCCTTCGGTCCAACCCATCCATGCCGACCAGCTATCCCAAACCAAACTAGTCCCACCTGCTAGCACCCAGCCCATATCCCTCCAAACCCTTCCTATTCATATAACCATCCAGATGCCTTTTAAATGTTGCAATTGTATCAGCCTCCACCACTTCCTCTAGCAGCCCATTCCACACATGCACCACTCTCTGCGTAAAACAAGTTGCCCCTTAGATCTCTTTTATATCTTTCCCCTCTCACCCTAAACCTATGCTCTCAGGTGCTGAACTTCCACACCCCATGGTTACCCTATCCATGCCCCTCATGATTTTATAAACCTCTACAAAGTCACCCCTCAGCCTCTGACGCTCCAGGGAAAACAGCCCGAACCTATTCAACCTCTCCTTATAGCTCAAAACCTCCAGCCCTGGCAACATACTTGTAAATCGTTTCTGAACCCTTTCAAGTTTCACAACATCCTTCCGATAGGAAGGAGACCAGAATTGCATGCAATATTCCAACAGTGGCTGAAACCAATGTCCACTACAGCCTCAACATGACCTCCTAACTCATGTACTCAATACTCTGACCAATAAAGGAAAGCATACTAAATGCCTTCTTCGCTATCCTATCTACATGTGACTCTACTTTCAAATAGTTATGAATCTGCATTCCAAGGTCTCTTTGTTCAGCAACACCCCTGAGAACCTTTACATTAAGTGTATAAGGAGAAAGTGAGGACTGCAGATGCTGGAGATCAGAGCTGAAAAATGTGTTGCTGGAAAAGCACAGCATCCAAGGAGCAGGAAAATCGGCGTTTCGGGCATAAGCTCTTCTTCAGGAATCCTGAAGAAGGGTTTACGCCCGAAACGTTGATTCTCCTGCTCCTTGGATGCTGCCTGACCTGCTGTGCTTTTCCAGCAACACATTTTTCAGCTCACAAAGTGTATAAGTCCTGCCACGATTTGCTTTCCCAAAAATGCAGCACCTCGCATTTATCTAAATTCAACTGCATCTGCCGCATGTATACCACCTGCTGTATTGCCCATCATGTCGTTTTTAAATCTCTCACCTTTAAAGTGTGCCCCCTAGTCTCAGAATCCCCCATCCTAGGGAAAAGACAACTACCATCAACTCTATCTACACCTCTCATTATTTTATAAACTTCTATCACGTCATCTCTCAACTTCCTATGCTCCAGTGAAAAAAAGTCCCAGCCTATCCAGCCTTTCTTTATAACTCAAATCTTCCATATACCTTCTCACCTGCCATCCTGGTAATTCTCTTCTGAACCCTCTCTAGCTTTATCATATTGGTTATATAACTGGGTGACCAGAATAGGACACAGTATTCCAGATGAGGCCTCACCAATGTCCTGTACAACCTCAGCATAACATCCCAACTCTTATACTCAAAGGACTGAGCAATGAAGGTGTATGGCAAACGTCTTTTTAACTGTCCTGTCTACTATATGAGGCCCAAACTTTAAAGAAGTGTGTACTGTACCTCCATCCCTAGATTTCTCTGTTCTACAACACTACTCAAGGCCCTGCCACTAATTGTATAAGCCCTACCCTTATACCAAAATGTAACACCTCCACTTATCCAGATTGAACTCCATTTGCCATTTTTCAGCCCATTCACCCATTTGTTCAGGATCCCTTTGTAACCTTAGAAAACAATCTTCACTGTCTACAATGTCACCAGTTTCGATGTCATCTGCAAACTTACTAACCACGCCTTCTATATTCTCAGAGTGTTACAAGGGGACATAAATTTAAGGTGAAGGGTGGAAGGTGTAGGGGGGATGTCAGGGCTAGATTCTTTACCCAGAGAGTGGTGGGGGCATGAAATGCGCTGCCTTTGGGAGTGGCAGAGTCAGAATCATTGGTGACCTTTAAGCAGGCAATTGGATAGATACATGGATGGGTGCTTAAGCTAGGACAAATGTTCGGCACAACATCGTGGGCCGAAGGGCCTATTCTGTGCTGTATTGTTCGATGTTCTAAATTCACCCAAATTATTTATTTAAATGACACACAAAGGAGGACCCAGAACCAATCTCTGTGGAACACCACCAGTCACAGGCTTATTGGGACTATTTCTGTGTGTACGCTTGGATGACCTGCTGAGTGTTTCCATCACTTTCTGTCCCCGAACCCTTTTTTTTTGCTTTCTGTTTCAGTGCCAGTTCTGACAAAGTTCAAGGTGAGGTCCTTTTTTTTTAACTTGCTCTGCACCGATGTTGCTGGGCTCTTCCAGCACCCGCTTAATTTCAATTTCCCATTTAAACGGTGAGACTTTGCTTTGGCATTCGGGCGGCGGCGGACTCCTTGGTGACGATAAGCCCAACTCAATCATGAGTCAAACGAGAAGGGTCCACCATTTCTGTTCGCGTTGCTACGACACGACAGTGAGGCCCCGCCCCCTCCGCCGTGCGGTGGTGACGCCGGCGCGCTCTATGTGAGCCAGGGACGGACGTCACTTCCTGAGCCTGCCAGATTGCGGCCGGTGCTCGAGCTTCTTCCTCTCCTCCCTCCTTCCCTCTCTCTCTCCTGTCACGATGGCGTCGGTGGTGGACACAAAGCTTTACGATATCCTCGGAGTCAGCTCCGGAGCCACGGAGAACGAACTCAAGAAGGTCAGTCACAGGCCGCCGGCGATACGCAAGGATCGAGAAGGAAAACAAAATTCCCCTTCTCTTCCCCCCCCCCCCCTCCCCCCCTCAATAGCCGGTGACTCTCGGCAAAAATTTTAAGCCTGAGGCCTGACCGGTTAGGCCGCTGCCTTGGGTTGGTGTGTTGTGGGTAGACAAATGGCGGCACCGGGGGTTGGGGGAAAAAAAACCCCGAAAGTTGAGTGTGTTTAATAGGAACGAGTCGAGGTTCCGGCCTGATTATCAGCAGAGCGGGGCCGCCTCACCGGTCTCCCTTTGCGGGGGTGTGGAGGGTCAGGGTTGGACAGGGAGAGGTGAACTTGCCGGCACTGCTGTCGCCGGCATCCGCTCGAGTTTCCCTCCCCTTCCTCGCAGCAGCTCGCCAGGGATTAGAAAAACACCCGGTGGCGCTTCGTTGACCGCGACACCATTTTGTGTAACTGCAACTCCCCCCCCCTCCCTCCACCCGGACCCCGGGCCCGTCTCTCGCCGCAGCGCCTGGGCCGTGAGCGAGGCTTTTCGGGAGGGAAGTGACGGTGACGGCGGAAGCGTTTGAAGTGCTGCTGATACAATTAGCCGGGCAGCAATCTGGAAATATATCAGTTTATGTCTTCTGTCGCGGCTGGAGAGTTCAAGTGCAGGTAGATTGGTTAGTTAGAAATACAAAGTTGTATTTCTGAGAGGTGAGTCATAAACACAAAGCAGATCAGACCAGCGTTTGAAGTCGCATTTTCGCTTATTATGTAAATATTTCATGTTGTTGATGAATGGTTTGGAAAGACTTTATGATGAGTCGACTGCTCCAAGCGATACATTGTTTTCGTTCCTGTTGGATGAGGAAGATTAGCAAAATGCAAGGTGGAATGCACATATCGATCTGACTCGATCAAAAGTAGAAATTGCTGAAGAAACTCAGCAGGCCGGGCAGCTTCTATGGAGAGAAAGGAGAGTTAACGTTTCGGATCCAGTGAACCCTTCTTCACCGTGTCGACTTTGTTCAGCAATTTGTTTTTGTTTCAGATATCCAGCATTCGCTGTTCTTTGTGTCAGTTTAGATCTTCTCCATACCGCTTGAAAACTTGGGTATTACCTTTCTTGAGTTCTGAACTGAGATGTTTTGAGTATATTTTGTACCTTGTTCTTGGAGGTCTTATCGTTTACAGAATTTCCTGTGTTTGGTGCTTAGAATCATAGAATCTCTACAGTATGGAAGCAGGCCATTTGGCCCATGAGTCCACACTGACCCTCAGAAGAGCATCCTATCCAGACCTACTTCGCTACCCAGTAACCTTACATATTCCAAGGCTAACCCACTTAACCTACACATCCCTGAACACTGGGCAATTTAGCATGGCCAGTCCACCTGGGAGGAAACTGGAGCCCCCAGAGGAAACTCTCAGACACGAAGAATGTGAAGCCACCATCACATTAGGAGTAGAATCGAACCCAGTCTCTGGCATTGAGGCCGCAGTACTAACTACTGAATCACAGTAACGAAAGGGTCATGGTCGTTTGCTTGCTTAAGTAACAACAACTGAATGATGCCACAGAAATTTGAGGCTGTTCTTGTGCTAACCTCTGACTTATGAGACTGTTAAATTCATTGTGAGCATATGTAATTTTGCTGGGGTAGGAGTGAAATTTGACAAGAGTTATTACTAACTTTCTGTTGACTCTGGCCTAGTGTGAGGAGATAGTTTTGTCATGTCTTTTTATGACCATTAAATCATGCTGTCATGCCATCTTGCCGCCCACTTTCTTATAAAAATTTGTTTTTGTGCAACGACCTGGAGTCAATGGGACTACAGTACATTGCAATAATGCTTTTTGTACAGGAACGGTTTGGAACAAAGCAACAGGAGAAAAATACATCCTGTAAATTTAAATTTAGTTAAATATATTTTGTGAATGTGCAGCTTATTGTAACTGTTTTTAGAAATAGTAGCGGAGGGGAGAGGAATAATGTAACAGTATGTACTTTAACAGAGCCAATCCAAAACATTAATCTAGTGACATTTCATGAGATATGTTGAAGCTAAGTTGGTTTACTTTGTATATTGGCCTAGCAGAGATTCTTTTCAATGCTCACTCTTCCAGTTCCTGATTTGCTTTTGTAAAAATTGTTTCTGCATGGCTTTAGATGTTATACTGTATAGTGTTAACTATTCTGTTATGAACATTCTAAAAAAAATAGCAAATTTCTTGTGTGCTTTCCTATTTCAGGCAATTTTTAATGTAAGATTATCTTTTAATCTTTCCACAACATATGTTACCTAGTTTAAGCACTATGTTGTAGAGGGGGAGGAACCTTTTAATCACATTTCCCATTGTCTATTTTCATGTACCTTGGCGTGTTTTTTTTTGTTAAACGGAATGTAGGTGTTGCTGGTTAGGCATTTGGCCAGGATTTATTACCCACTACTAATAACCCTGGAAATGTGATGAACTGCCTCCTTGAACTGTGGCATTGCTTGGGGTGTAGGAACTCTGTCCACATTGCTCTTTAAACCTTAATATCCTATTTCATGTGGGAACTTCATAACCTTACTTTATTATGCTAAGATACATCTATCAAATGAACCCATTAGGTTCTAGCAAAATATCAAACTGATCTGCTGAATCGTCTGTGTATTTGTCAGCTACACACTAGAGCATTTAAAGTTGATTCAGGTGTTTTGGCTGACCTATCATTTATGTACTAAAATCATCTAATTCAAAAGCCGACTTCATATACTATCTTTTCAGTAAACCCTGCTCACCTATTGGCTCGTGTTCTTTGATGTACACAGGCTCCAATTTAAAATTCTCGTCCTTGCATCCAACTTGTAGATCCCTGTCTCTTTTAACCCTACAACTCTCAACAATTTTTTCTTTAACTCTGATCTGTCGTGCATCTCTACTTATGTCATTCCTTTTATTGGTAGCTAGCCTTTTGATGATCAAACAATGTTGCTTCCTCTTTCAGACTCACTGCCGCCTCTTCCCACGAAGTAGTGTTATAAAGTATTAGGTTTGTTAGTTTTATAATGTATCATCTACTAAAAGTTGCTCTTCCCATTTAATTGTTTTTGGTTCAAAACATTAAAACATACAATTGCTTCAGTATTAAAAGAAAGTGGTACTAGATGAATAATTTAAGAAGAATTGTAATAGCATTGGTAGAAGTTTGGCTTTAGGATCAACATAATAAATGAAGAGAAGGGTTGATGTTCAGTGAGGGGTAATACTAGATCCGTTTTCTACACTAGATTAAGGCAGGTATTCATTAAAGATCTCAGGTGAGATTAAATAAACCCGGTGTGGGAAATTGTAAAATAATGCATAATTAAAGTATAATCTAAACGGAGACCTGGAGGAACAGTTATAAGTATGCAAAAAAAATTGCTTCAAAGTGTGTGTGTAGATAAAATAGTCAAATCTTCTATGTTGAGAGAAGATTAAAAATCAATAAGGAAAATGGGATTCTATCTGGATTACTCTGACAGGGAGAGGATAGTGAAATTGCCTCATTGGTGTTGTAGTCTTCCACGTAACCCTTTTGAAAATATTTTAAAATGAGCCTGTTGTACTCCGAATCTGCAGTCCAATATTTAGAGGAAAGCTGAAAGTTTTAGTTAGCTCCAATATGTCAAATGTGCATATGATTTTTATAAGCAGCAAAGATACTAAGTTGTTTCTTACCACAAAACCATGTCTTATTGCAACATTAGGGAACAAAGTTAATTCTTAGGATCTTCATGAAATTTGTTCTGTGATTTAAGGTCGTTGGTGAGAGGACTGTTTGATGTGTTAGTTTCCCTTCTGATCGAATTGTTTGTCAGACTGGGCAGATAGGTTCAGTGTGATTTTGTAGTTGGTATAATGTGCTACTGTGCATCCTTCGTACAGGAAATGAATGTCTAAAATGTTCATTGGTATGTTGATCAATTGGGCTGCTTTATCCTGGTGGTGTCAAACTTCTTGTGTTAATAGATATGCAATCACCTGGGCAAATTGAATATATTCGATCACATCTGGAATTTGTAGATAGTTAGTGGGCAGCATTGGGGAGTGAGGAGGTGAGCTAATTGCTACCAAATTCTGACTTCCTTTTGCTGCCACAGTATTTACACAGCTGATCCAGTTCAATCTCTGGATTTGTTAATGGTGTATTAAATGTTGGTAGTGCCATTGAATGACCAGGAGAATTTCTTTTGTTAAAAAATGATCATGCCCTCATTCCTGATGAAGGGCTTATACCCGAAATTTCAATTCTTCTCCTCAGATGCTGTCTGAACAGCTGTGCTTTTCCAGCACCCCACTCTTCGACTCTGATCTTTAGCATCTGTAGTCCTTGCTTTCTCTTGGCCATTTATCAGCCAAAGTCTGAATATTGTGCAGATCCTGATGTGGGTGGATTTGGACTCATTTTATGATAAATTGTGAATGGTGCTGAACATTAGTTCTGTTACTCAGCCCCGCATCCTTGCAATATTTAGTACCTCTTTAAGACTTTCCGGCAATGCATTCAGACTCTACTGATTTAGGGCGGAGGTGGGGAAGCTTCCTTATCTTAATTCTGGTTCTTTTGCCTTTACTTTTAATATGTATCCTTTGGTTACTGACTGTTCTGCCATTGGAAACAGTTTCTCCTTACATGTCTGTTTCAAAATTCCTGTATTAAATCCAACTTCAGTCCATTTGGACAGAAGGTCATTTATCTGAAAGATTAACTGTTCTGTTAACTAAATTAGGGATTTTGCAGGAAAGTATTCAGATTGATTGGTTCATACTGCTGCATTGAATTGTGAACAATAACCAGAAAAATACAGGTATAGATGCACACATGCACGTGCTGTAGGTATGTACCATTTCATACATTTTAATGCACATTTGATTATTCTTGGATTGAGGTAGCTGTTTTCATTGTACCAATCACTGAAGGGCATGCGTTAAATGTAGTCCAAGTTCTCATTGGTCCAGATTTCACAATGATAATGACAAAGCTATCTGCATTCATTGTCAATGCTGCACTGAAGCTGGCAGTCTGCACATGTGCAGAACAAAACAAATGCAGAAGTTTCTGTCAGTGATGGTATTGCTCCAGCAAATACACTACTGCGTATTCTCCAGTCCCTAAGCCATCAGTGAATTGGTAAAACCATTCACTTTTGGTCTCACAGCAAAAGCCTTAGAAAATGTTACTTGCTGAATACTCCTTTTTTTAAAATTCTGTATTTATGTTTGTAGAATTGCAGATTTCTCCGTTATGATAGTTCCATGATTTTTTTTTTGAAATTTGTTAGTTATTTTAACTGCTAATTTAATCCAATCAATCAAAATTTATTTCACTGTTTAAATGTAAATTAAAAGCAAAGAGGTTCAGAGTGTTTAATTCCTGGTTGCTTTCCGAGAGAATTTTTAAATTATTCAGGGCATATGGGTTTTATTATTGCTCAACCCTGTTTGCCCTTGAGAGGGTGGGAGTGAACTCCCTATACCTATGAGCAGAATGCATTCATGTGATTGCCACTTTGATTGCTGGCATCACTGCATTCAGTACTCCACTTGGTTTGCGGCCAGATTTAAACTGTAATCAGGAAAGTGAAAGTCCACCACTTCAAAGTTAATGGTGTTGCTTCACCACATTTTACTCAATCCAGACTGTAAGAAGTTCTGCATAGTATCAGACAACCCAGAGTTCCTAGATTCTGTACCTGAACTGGCGCACTACTTAGGTGAGAGCGCAGTGGAATCTTTAAAATTGTTGTTTGCTCCTGAGCAAGAAAGATTACAGCTTAATGTTATTCAGCGATCCTTATTTGTGGGAATCATCTGTTTGGATGTTACTTTGACAGCAAGGATGGTTGTCTTGCCTTTCTCAGTCAAAACGCCACATTCCATTATGATGCAGTGTTACAGCAAGAGCTATTTTTCTGGAGTCGCAGATAAAAGGGGAGAAAGACAATATGGGCAAGTTGGTATAATGGTTCCCTGATACAGGATACTTAATTTCAGATCAATTTGTTCCAGATATGTCAATGTATAGTTGTATTAATCTGTGCATATTGTTGCAGTGTGGACAATAGCCAGCTTTCTGGTATGACAGAGTAAAATGTCTGCTTATTTAAATCAATTGTTCATGAAATTTGTTTATTAGAAATAACTGGTGCCTTTTTATACTTGAAGGAATTTTTATCATGCATCTATAAATGTCATTAGGTTCATTGAACAAACTGCAATTTATGAATAAAGAAGGCCCTCCTCCTTTCTTATTAGGAGAATGTGAGAACAGAAGATCAGAGTCAAGAGTGTGCTGTTGGAAAAACCCCAGCAGGTCAGGCAGCATCCAAGGAGCAGGAGAATTGATGTTTTGGGCATAAGTCCTTTATCAGTAATGGAGAAAATGTCTATTCTGCTGCTCCTTAGTTGCTGCCGCAACTGCTGTGCTTTTCTAATACCACGCACTCAACTTCTTTCTTATTATACGTGTTTAAATGTGTGGAATATGATGCTGACCAACTTGATTGAGAGTTTGTTTGACCGATAATGTATTCATCTTTAAGGCATATCGCAAATTGGCTAAGGAATACCATCCAGATAAAAATCCAAATGCTGGCGACAAGGTAAAAGTGAATAAGTTTTTGCTTTCCTTTTTTTAAAAAAAAAAGTTTGCATCTGACATTATGCTATGCTTGACTGAGAAATTTTGATTGTAAAGTGTGGATCATGCACATAGCTGGATTTGCTCCTTGCCAGAGGCGATTGAGAGTCTGTGTTCAGACACTACTTTCAAAATCCTAATCCTGCTCCAGCTGGTTATGAAAATACAACTTGATACAGTGAGCCCGTGAAAATTTTGAATGATAGTCATGCTGCTACATTTGAAATTACAGTGAAGAGACATGCTTTTTCTTTTAAATATAACCTTTACTTTTGACCATGAAGTCACAGCTCTTTACTGAGATTTGGTTCCATCATCATGCTAGATTATTGGACTGTGCAGTATATTCCATATTTGTACCTCCAGCAGGAGTCATTAAATCTTGAATAGAAATTGCTCATGGTGGATTTTCTTCAAGTTGGATGGCAGATTTATCATTCCATGTGTCATTGTAGTGAAGGTTATCTGAGCAGAGTTATGGATTAAATGAGTGCATTTCTGTGCTGCATATGATCCAGCTCATTTTTGACACAGGTGGCTGAATGTTTGGGGAAGGTCAACACTGTTACCCTAAAAATAGTTTGATGTATTGTTTCTTAAAAAAAACTCATTTTTTGATGAATTGATATGTAGAAATTATAAGTCTCAGGTTTTTCCGAGAAATACCTTGATGGCAGGAGCAATCAAGTCAATATTCAAGAGTGATATTGAGAACTATTAAGAGACCATGTTGCTGAAGTGTTGTCTTTAATTCACAGCTCCTTAATGGTCTGAGGAGTATGTTTTTGTTATATGGATGTGTGTCGGCCACATAATAGGCTACAAAATACAAAAAGTCTGACGTTTGAGTATTTAGTAAGGGTAAATTCTAAGACCATCTGCGATTATGAATCTACTTTTCTGTTACAATTCCAATAACCTCCACATTAGGCCGAAGGTTTAAAAATGAGATGACTAAGTTTACCTGTCGACTGTAAAGACACATTTTCTTAGTGAAAGGTTCACAGGTCTTTTGCATTTAATACAAGCAATCCAGTGTTCTTAGTAATATTTTTACAAATCATAATCATACTGCACATCCATGAAGGTTAAATACTACTGCTGTAACACCCAGATTTTTATTAAGGGACTCTCCAAGTCTACTGAGACACGATTAGTTAATCAGTAAGACTTCAGTGAGAACATGCTTATTTTGTCAAAGTTCTGGTTTTGAAATTTTATCCATCACTACTTTTCCTTTTACTGGATCATCTTCATGGACAGAACTTACTTATGTAGGTAATAAAACCACACACTTTTTCAGTCAGAAATTGGTTCTTTTTGAACCAAACCATGCACAAATTAATTTTCATTTTCAAATAGGCGAAGTCATTTTGAAAGCGGAGTTATTATGTAAAGTTGAATACTCCATATATGAAGTTTCCATGTTAAAAATACTGATTTGTCACATATCTGGTTAAGTGTTTTGTAGTCTTTTGCAGTAATTAGTGCTTCTTTTTGGATTGAAATTGGACAGTGCTTAAAACCTTTTTTTCATTTGCAGTTTAAAGAAATAAGTTTTGCATATGAAGTTTTATCAAATCCAGAGAAGCGTGAACTTTATGATCGATATGGTGAGCAAGGCCTGCGAGAAAGCGGTGGCGTTGGAAGTGGGATGGATGATATCTTCTCTCATATCTTTGGTGGGGGTCTTTTTGGATTCATGGGTGGTCAGAGCAGAAACCGTAACAGTAGACGAAGAGGAGAAGATATGGTGCATCCTCTTAAGTAAGTTATTTTTTCATTTAAAAAGCTTTAGTTTACCATAAGAATTGCCTTACTAATATTTTGTTTTCCAAATTCAACAGGGTCTCTTTAGAAGACTTGTATAATGCAAAGACAACTAAGCTGCAACTAAGCAAAAATGTCCTGTGTAGTGCATGTAATGGGTAAGTTGAGCTTGAATGATTTGAGTGAAGTAGCATTTCAAAACCATTTAAATGCTTGTTTGATTTTCTATCCTCAGTATTTGTTTCCCAACTTACTATCCATTAAACAAAGGCATTGAAAAGATCACTTTTGTAAGGCTTTCCTACTTAACAGTGATAGCTACTATTTGTGCTAGAGGCTCGGCAAGAAAGAACAATGTGATATTCAACTGGTACTATGTGGAGTGGTACACATTCTTGGTATATCTTGCATTTTACGTTCAACATCAAAGAGAGTGATCATTTAAGCTTCATAATTTTTTTAACCACCTAAGCAATAATTATTGTATCTACCAAAGGAAGAGAATGCTGAACTCGATTAGTAGCAAACATTTCTTGACCTCATCTAAGCAGAATGGCAAGTTTTTTCCTGTTGTTCCCTTTCATGAAGACAATTATTTTTGTTGAGGTATTGTTCCAGGGTGACGACTTTCTGGTACAGCATAAGAAATAGGAGTAGACCCTTGAGCCTGCTGTGCCATTTAATTTAAAATGGATCCTCTATTTCAGCACCTTTTTCCTACACATTCCCCACATGTGTTGAAGATTTTTAACATGTAAAAATTTATTAGTCTTTGTCTTGAATATGCTCAATGGTTGAGCCTCCACACCTCTCTGGGGCAAAGATTCACCACCTTCTGTGTAAATAAATTCTGCTTTATCCTGAGTCTTTTATTCTGAGACTCTTTTCTGGTTCTAGACCTCTGCTTCCCCAGCCAGGGGAAATATCCTTCCACTGTCTATGGATTCCTGAAAGGATTGTGTAAATTTGAATGGAGTCACCCCTTTATATTCTAAACTCCAGCAAGTAAAGGTTCAGTCTATTTAAAATTTTCCCACAATCCCTCCAACCCTGGAATCATTTTGGGTTTTTATTGCATTCCGTACAGTAATGTAAGGATACCCAAGTAGAAGACCAAAACTGCACACCATACTTCAGGTGTCTCACCAAAGTTCCGTATTATTGTAATAAGTCATCTTTACTCTTCTGCTGAAATCCTCCTGTCTAAAAGCCAACATACCATTTGCCTTCATTGCTTGCTGTACCTGCATGTTAATTTTCAATGACGTGAACAAGGATACCCCAGATCCCTTTGAAACTCACCACTATCCAACCTTTCTCCATTTAAGAAATAATTTTTTTCTGCTTTTATGACCAAAATTAATGACCACATAATTGATATTCCATTCAACAGTGTATTACCATTCACTTAGCCTCTGTAGAAGTGTTTTTGCATCCCCCTCTCAACTGAATCTCCTAGTTTTGTCTCATCTGAAAACTTGGAAGTATTACGTTGAATTGCTACATTAAATTTATGAATAGTTGGGCTCCAAAGGAGCGTTTATGGGTTACTGCAGATTTTATCTGCAATAAATGCTGTTGATTGCAAATTCCATCAGATCAAATGGATCGGTTGGAGAGACAGTCAGATGCAATGAGGAATTTGCTACAGCATGAGTATGTGATGGATGGCAGTTATAGGAAGGGGGGAAAGTGTCAGATACAGTCACATGGGTTAACTCCAGGAAAGGTAAGAGAGTTAAGCACCTAGGGCAAGAGTCTTTTGTGCATATACCCATTTCAAACGAGTATGCTGTTTTGGAAAGTGCAGGTGATTGATTCACAGCAGAGCGTATCACGGTAGCCAAACTTCTGGTATTGAGACCGGCTCTAATGCAGTGAGGGGTACATCGGGTTCCAAGAGATCAGTTGTGTTAGGGGACTCTCTAGTCTGAGGTACAGACAGACGTTTCTCTGGCCAGCAGTGAAAAGTCCGAATGGTGTGTCGCTTCCCTGGTGCCAGGATCAAGGATGTCTCAGACAGGGTGCAGAATGTTCTCAAGGAGGAGAGCAGCCAGCCAGAGATCATTGTCCACATTGGAACCACCGACATAGGAAGGGAAAAGGTTGAGATTCTGACGGGAGATTAGAGTGTTAGGCAGGAATTAAGGGAGGAACATCCAGAGAGATAGTGAGGAAAGAGATCAATCTGACACTGGCACAATTGAGAACAGAAGCAAGTCAAACAGTCAGGGTAGGCAGTGACCTGGTAGGACTAATAAATTAAACTGCATTTATTTCAATGCAAGGGGCCTAACAGGAAACACAAGGCATGGTTATGAGCATGGGACTGGGATATCATAGCATTTAGAGAAACATGGCTCAAGGATGGGCAGGACTGGCAGATTAATGTTCCAGGATACAAATGCTATAGGAAGGACCGAAAGGGAGGCAAGAGAGGTGGGGGAATGGCCTTTTTGATAAGGGGTAGCATTACAGCTGTACTGAGGGGGAATGTTCCTGGAAATACATCCAGGAAAATTGTTTGGGTGGAACTGAGAAATAAGAAAGGGGTGATCTCCTTATTGGGATTGTATTATAGATTCCCTAATAGTCAGGAAAAACTTGTAAGGAGATCTCAATTATCTGTAAGATTACTAGGGTGGTTATGGTAGGGGAGTTTAGCTATCCAGACATAGACTGGGACTGCCATGGTGTTAAGGGTTTAGATGGAGAGGAATTTAAATGTGTACAAGAAAATTTTCTGATTCAGTATGTGGATGTACCTACTAGAGAAGGTGCAAAACTTGACCTACACTTGGCAAATCAGGCAAGGCAGGTGTCAGTGGGAAAGCACTTTAGGGCCAGCAACCATTATTCTATTAGTTTGAACATAGTGATGAGAGGATAGACCAGATCTAAAAGTTGAAGTTCTAAATTGGAGAAAGGCCAAGTTTGACGGTAATAGGCAAGAACTTTCAAAAGCTGATTGGGGGCAGATGTTCGCAGGTAAAGGGACGGCTGGAAAATAGGAAGCTTTCAGAAATGAGAGAATGCGAATTCAGAGAAAGTATATTCCTGTTAGGGTGAAAGGAAAGGCTGGTAGATATTGGGGATGCTGAATGACTAAAGCAATTGAGGGTTTGAAAAATGTGTTGCTGGAAAAGCGCAGCAGGTCAGGCAGCATCAAAGGAGCAGGAGAATCGACGTTTCGGAAATAAACCCTTCTTCAGGAACGGCTTATGCCCGAAACGTCGATTCTCCTGCTCCTTTAATGCCTGACCTGCTGCGCTTTTCCAGCAACATATTTTTCAGCTCCGATCTCCAGCATCTACAGTCCTCTCTTTCTCCTAATTGAGGGTTTGGTTAAGAAAAAAAGAAGGAAGCATTTGTCAGATATGGACAGGATAGATTGAGTGTATCCTTAGAGTATAAAGGCAATAGGAGTATATTTAAGAGGGAAATCAGGAGGTCAAAAGGGGACATGAGCTAGCTTTGGCAAATAGAATTAAGGAGAATTCAAAAAGCTTTTACAGTACAAATAGATTAAGCACAAAAGGATAACATGGGAATAGCGCTCCACAAAGATCAGTGAGATACTAAACGAGTATTTTGCATCAGTATTTACTGTGGCAAAGGATATGGAAGATTTAGAATGTAGGGAAATTGATGGTGACACCTTGGAAAATGTTCAAATTACGGAGGAGGAAGTGCTGGATCACTTGAAATGCATAACGGTGAATAAATCCTCAGAACCTGATCAGGTGTAACCTAGAATGCTGTGGGAAGCTAGAGAAGTGATTGTTGGGCCTCTTGATGAGATATTTGTATCATTGATAACCACAAGTGAGGTGCCAGAAGACTGGAGATTGGCTAACGTGGTGTCATTGTTTAAGAAAGCTGGCAAGGACAAGCCAGGAAACTACAGACCAGTGAGCCTGACATGGGTGGTGGGCAAGTTGTTGACAGGAATCCAGCGGGACAAGATGTACATGCATTTGGAAAGGCAAGGACTGGTTAGGGATATGGCTTTATGCGTGGGAAATCGTGTCTCACAAACTTGATTGAGTTTTTTGAAGAACTGACAAAGAGGATTAATAGGGGCAGAGCAGTAGATGTGATCTATATGGACTTCAGTAAGGCATTCAACAAGGTTCTCCATGGGAGACTAGTTAGCAAGGTTAGATCTCACGGAATACAGGGAGAGCGAGCCATTTGGATACAGAACTGGCTCAAAGGTAGAAGGGTGGCGGTGGAGGGTTGTTTTTCAGATTGGAGGTCTGTGACCACAAGTGCCACAAGGATCAGTGCTGGGTCCTCTACTTTTTGTCATTTATATAAATGATTTGGATGCGAGCATAAGCAGTATAGTTAGTAAGTTTGCTGGTGACACCAAAATTGGAGTTGTAGTGGACAGCGAAGAGGGTTACCTCAGATTACAACAGGATCTTGATCAGATGGGCCAATGGGCTGAGAAGTGGCAGATGGAGTTTAATTCAGATAAATGCGAGGTGCTGCATTTTGGGAAAGCAAATCTTAGCAGGACTTATACACTTCATGGTGAGGCCGACCTTGAAGTGCAGGTTCATAGCTCCTTGAAAGTGGAGTCACAGGTAGATAGGATAGTGAAGAAAGCATTTGGTATGCTTTCCTTTATTGGTCAGAGTATTGAGTACAGGAGTTGGGAGGTCATGTCTGCGGCTGTACAGGACATTGGTTGGGCCACAGTTGGACTATTGCGTGCAATTCTGGTCTCCTTCCTATGGGAAAGATGTTGTGAAACTTGAAAGGGTTCAGAAAAGATTTACAAGGATGTTGCCAGAGTTGGAGAATTTGAGCTATAGGGAGAGGCTGAACAGGCTGGGGCTGTTTTCCCTGGAAGTCGGAGGCTGAGGGGTGACCTTGTAGTGGTTTGCAAAATTGAGGGGCATGGATAGGATAAATAGGCAAAGTCTTTTCCCTGGGGTGGGCGGGTCTAGAACTAGAGGGCATAGATTTAAGATGAGAGGGAAAAAATATAAAAGAGACCTTGGGGGGGCAACTTTTTCACAGGGTGGTATGTATTTGGAATGAGCTGCCAGAGGAAGTGGTGGAGGCTGGTACAATTGCAATATTTAAAAGGCATTTGGATGGGTATATGAATAGGAAGGGTTTGGAGGGATATAGGCCAGGTGCTGGCAAGTGAGACTAGATTGGCTTGGGATATCTGGTCGGCATGGACGGGTTGGACCGAAGGGTCTGTTTCCATGCTATACATTTCCATGACTCTACTGATTCATGTGGGCCCCACTGGTCACAGCCTGCAAGCACAAAAAATACTTGTTTGTTTGTCCCATGTTTTCTATCCATTTTCCAGCTCTCAATCTATGTAGTATATTTCCCGCAAACCTGGTTCAAGTGGCCATTCATTGAATAATGGCCACAAGTAATGGTGGATAGCATTGCAGATGAACCTAGGCAGTTCAGATGATGAGGAAATGTTAAAAATGTGTCGCTTCATAATTCTATTTTAGAAACTTAAACAATAATTGCTTTTTCTTTGTCTCTAGCACCCATCCATTTGCATGCTTTCTTGGTTTAGCTTTATTTCTTGACTCTTCTGAGATGACTTCGGAATGTACATAGCCTTTTTCTAATGTCTCTTGTGACCAAGGTCTCTTTCATTTAACAAAGTGATTCTTGAAATAGTAGCATTAATTTAACTACCTGTCAATTAAGTACTGAAGCCCTTACTCGTCTCAGCTGTTCTTCCCATCACATGTTTACATGCAGTCATTTGTTATAACGTGAAATGTTTATTTTTAAACACAGCCAGGGTGGAAAGGCAGGAGCTGTTCAGAAGTGCAGTGCTTGCAGGGGACGAGGTATAAGGATTATGATTAGGCAGTTGGCACCAGGAATGGTTCAACAGATGCAATCTGTGTGTTCTGATTGTAATGGAGAGGGTGAGTAAGTTCTTGTGTTTACATATACATTGTGATTGTGGTGTAAGCTTGCCATTATAATGTAACAAATGGAATTTTTTGATTTGAAATCTCCACGTGTGTGTTGGGAACAAATTTAGATTTGTAAACAAATGTGCTCAGGATGATGCAAATATGACGGGGTTACATTTGCTGATTCGTTTATGTTTAATCTCATGTGGACTTAATTTTAACTGATAATCCAATGACTGCACTACACCTTGGCCAAATTGGTTAATCTTGTCCGCAATACTAATCAAAAAGCTGAGGATTTTGACATCCATTTCTCATCTTAACACTAAATATTCAAAGATCTGAACCTAGAAAGGAGCCATTTACAGAGGAACCTTGATTATCTGAATACTAATTATTCGAAAATCGGATTATCCTAAGGAGATCCCGAGGTCCCGATTTTTAAAAAAAAATCATTACATCAAAGACATGGTTCCAACAGTGATCGCGTCTTACAGTGATTAGGCAGGCACCATCTCCAAATGACTGATTGACTGCCCGAGCCCTATCTCCCCCCACACTTTCCCTCAAGTTCTACAGAGAGGTGTACCCTAAATCTCCTGCTCTCTCCCTCCCTCCTTTCCCGCCCCCCCCCCCCCAAAAAAAAGGAATAATCTCTCCAACGTCGTCCTGTGCAGGGCAAATGTGGAACCTGTCAAAGATTTGCAGTAGAAATTTGTGTGGGGTGTGGCTATGTCTGTGTGCTATTTGGAGACTTATCCACAGAGACAACAGTCTTATTCTTGGTGTGCAGTCTGATGCCCTGGAGAGAGGCCGGGGGTGGACGCTGGTTATGGGAGTGGTGGAGGCAGGTTTGGACCGGGTTGGGGACAGTGGGGTAGGAGGCAGGTTTGGACCGGTTTGGGAATGGGGGGGCCCGGGGTTGGAGGAGTGTGCTGCTGCAGTCTCCTGAACCGGGAGCAGACTTTTTAAAAACTCAAGAGGCAGGGCATTTAATTGAGTTTCCACTGTAACTGTGTTATTGAATTGTTCCACTGCTGACCTGCCTGTTCAGGTGCATGTCCCACAGTTTTGCCAGTGATATCGAGTAAAAATCCAGAGACCCAAATTATGATTTGAATGTAATATTGCTTTATCACATAAAGCACAATATCAAAAGCACAAATCAAACAAGCCTCACCTGTCTCTCTGTCATGTCCAGGTTGATCAGGCTTGCTGCAGGTGTATTTTTCTTGTAGTCTCGAGTTAGACTGACATCAGCAATAGTCTTTTCTCCACCCATATCCTCCTTTAGGTTCTTTTGTCCTAAACAGTTGTAAGCCTTTTAACCCTCCTTCCTTTCTGGCTGTCAGGATTTGGTTTATTGGTCATATTGTGCTGTTAATTGATACACTTCCTGGGCCCATTCTACAGAATAACCATAATGAGTGCATCTAATCTTATCATATTCTACGCAATAGAGCGCGATGGGTCTCTTTGTAGAGACATCTGACTCCAAGTGTGATGAGCTCTTGTAATGCTGTTACGTTCATCATTGAAGACTACTTTTATCCATCTAGGAAATTCTGCATCCCTGGTCATGGGTTCTCTGGATCCTTGTATGGCAAATGAGTCTCTGATTTTAGAACCACATCTCTGACCACACATTTGGCAGGTCCTAGTTGCCTTGTGGGCATCTTTTAACCTGAGTGCTGTTGCAGATCAACAGGCATATGGTCTTTTACACAAAGTTGATCCAGTTCCAGTGGCAAGGAAACATCTATGTCTGGGAATCTCCCTAGTGCCTTAGTGCATTTGTTAGATGTGCAATATGTCAACTTCAATTTTACCTGTCTCCTTAATGTTGTGCCCGATCGCATACAGCATTGATGGCTTGTCGCCATACCTGACCACTAGAATTCTGCTGCAGTAATATGACTTTAATGAGGTCAGGAGCCAAATGGTCCCTTCAAAAATGAACTGGTGTCAGTAAATGTGTTGTTGATAGATAAATGTCACTTGATTACACTGTCAAAGACCACTGACATTGGCCCATCAGTCTCACCAACAAAACAATGAAAAGCCAAATGGATTTATCAAGCTTTGTATGGCAGGAACTACCTGGACAATTTAATTTTGTCAGGTAGTGTTTTGGTTGTATTGGAATGTGAGAGTTACAGCAAGTTCTGGTGCGCAAGTCTTGAAAACTAAACTTGGGATTTTATTAGGACTAGTAGTTGCTACTCGTAATATGCAGTGACTTTTCTTTTGTCACATGGGGTGAATTGAATTGGGACTTCTGACTGAAGATCATTGAGAATGTTTCAGGGTTTGTAATCCTGCAGGGTAACACTATCACCAAAATTGGGGAGAATCATGGAACCTTTTACTGTTATCTGTTCTATTGTCAGCCCCCATTCATGACTGATGTGCCAGCGTTGTACAGCTTTGATCAGTTGGTGTATGATTGCTTTATTCTGTTTAAAGCATGTTTACTGTGTTGTTACTTCACTAATTTGGCACCTCAATTGTAGGTGCAGCTGGTTCTGTTCCTAGCATGTTCCTCCAAGATCTTCAATGAATGAAAATTAGCATGTTGGCTTGATAAGAATGGTAGCATGAAAGTATCTCCCAGTTTGAGGTTGATAGGTTGTTGAAAACTCTTCTACTGTTGATGTTCCACAGCACCTTGTGCATAGTCAATTTGAGTTGTTGAACTGATCCACTGTACTTCATTCTACATAATATTTGTGCAGAATGGCAGCGGTGTCTTCAGTGTGCAGAGTGACTTTTTCTAAACAGAACACTTTGGCAATCACTTCACATAACGCAGTCATGTTGAGTTTATAGATGAGCGAGTCCAGTCCGTTCTTCCCTTGTATTAGTTCTACTATACCTACTTTTGAGCCCAGTTTGGCACCACCTTCAGTTGGGGCTCAGCTTTTGGTTCAGTAGTGGTGTTACTGAGCTTTTTCTCCTCTGCGTACACCTGCACACACTCTCTTCCCATGCCTCCCCTCCTCCTCCACTGCTGTCTGTTGTAAATCCAAAAATAACTCTTTATCTCTGCTTTGCTATGTGTCGAAAGTAAACCTTTTGTATAAGAAAGAAATATATGTTTGTGCAAAGGCTATATTGAGTTTGACTTATTGACTATTCAATGCATCTTTCTCCATATGAAAACATTGTTGGAAATCTAGTTTAAAGAAGAATTCATTTCAATCCAAGATTTCATTAAAGTGTGTGATTAAAGACTTAGACCTACAGTGTTGTATCTATCAGAAAAGTCACTTGAAGTACCTTATTTGTTTTGCATTAAATTCTTTTCGTAAAAAATTAAACATGAAATACCAAAACTTTCTGGAATCTAAGGTTTTAATCTAAATATGTATATGGTACAGCTTTCAGAACTGATTTTAGTTCTAATGTGTGCATGCACAAGAAGCATATCTTGTATTGCACCTGTTTTTAGGTCTAGTTTTTATTATATCCTGAACAAAAGGTGCATGGTGGAACTATTAATTATACTTTTTGAATTCGGGCCTTATGTTTGAATATTACAGGTGAAGTTATTAATGAAAAAGATCGATGCAAGAAATGTGAAGGAAAGAAGGTGGTGAAAGAAGTGAAGATTCTAGAAGTTCACATAGATAAAGGCATGAAGCATGGGCAACGTATTACATTCAGTGGAGAAGCAGACCAATCTCCTGGTGTGGAACCTGGTGATATTATCCTTGTACTACAAGAAAAGGATCATGAGGTATCTAACTGCAAGTTGATAAATGCAACCTTTGCTTTAATAATATATTTTCAATTTCTCCAGTATTGGTGAGGCTTAGCGGGTGTTCAGCTGAATTAGCCTGAAGTAGGGTGAAAATACATTAGATGAATCATAATATCTAGAATATTCAATATTTCCCAGTGGCGCTGTTGTTTCATTTATGACAGATTTCATGGTTGAAGCAGCTTTAAAAGAAAGCTGGTCTGATTTGAGAATGCAAACGTTTGAGGGAAAAAGTCTTGTGGCATTTTGAAACTAGAAGCAAAGGGAAGAGGTCTCCTCATTATTTATATTAAGCATTCAGCAACTTAAGTAGTTGATGGTATATACTAAAAATTTGATATTTCATTTTGCAGTTCTGCAGTTTTGAAATGTAAGCTTGCTTACTGTTCTGCGTTCTATGCTTCTATATGTTGGTGTATGTGATCTTGTACAGTAAGACATGAAAGATCTGTTTAACAGTGGAGTAAAATAGTATTCCCTTCATACCTCTCAATTCATACAATACCCATTTAAAAAACATGTATTTAGCACTGTTTTCTTTATTAATGTTATATATGCCAGTTTTGAAATTTAGGTGGCTGTGTCCAGTTTTCTTTGCTTCTAATTACTGATCAGCTGTCTTAAAAAAACCTTTTATAAGTCTTGAGGTGCTTATTAAATCTTGCAAGTGAAGCATTGGAACTTACAGATATGTAGACATCCTGCAGCACTAAAAGAAGCGATGTGACTGATTCTGCCTGTGTCGGCTAAAGAGCTATCAGGCCTGCTTCCACTTCTTATAGCTTGTGCTGTAGCCCTGTAAACTACCTCACTTATGTACATATACCATGTTTTTTTTTAAACACTGAAGATTTCTGCATTGTTCTCAACTGGTCTCTGGGGAAAGTAAATTCTGCCCGAATTCTAATTCTTCCACCAGTAAATTTGAATCTATGCAGTAGATGCTAAACAGTTAATAGGTCCTTCCAATTGATTCCATCTAAATTCCTTCCAAGTTTTTTTTTGTCATCTTGACTTTGAAATGTTACCATTTCCTCGCTATTACTAGCTCTAAACCTTGGAATTTCCTTCCACTTGTCATTTGTAGGTGTCCTTAAAAGTCTCTAATGACTATAGTGCTTCAAGGTGGCTCAACACCATTTTAGATGGGTAAGAATGAGCAATAAATGTTGAGTCTGTGTCCCATGAACGATTCTAGAAACATGTTTTGAATCTCCTTTCACACTCCCTGCATGGAAGAAGAAAACCCCAGTTTAATCCATCTTCCCTCAAGGCTAATGTTCTCCATTCCTGGCAGTGTCCTCGAATCCTTATTTAAGAATTTGTTACCCATGGTAAAATGCCTTGGTGAACTGTTGAATTCTAGTTGTAGGTACACTCAGCATGCTGATAAGATGCTTTTGAGTGCAATTAAATTCATTCTGTAATATGTTATGCAGGATTATAGCCAGTATTCTAACTGTAGCCTAACTAATTTTTATACAATTCTAAAATCATCTCCTTGACCTCTAAGCCTTGGCTAATTTTAGAAAAAAAGGTGTCCCATGTCCTACCCTTGACATTATCTCCTTGTCATCGGAATCTCCAAGGCCTCTTTACTCCTTCCACAATTTTATTATCCTACCGTTTGCCACTTTTCTACCTGGCTGCCCATTGATATCTTGTAGTTTACTGCTTCCTCCATTATGATATAATCCTATGAGCGCCAGTTGTTTCATCTGCAAATGTCTTGACTGTCATTTCTCCATTTAATTCTGAATCATTGACATAAACCACAAAAAGCGCCTTAGTGCTGAACCTAGTTGAGATTCATGTTTCGTTTTCCCTTCGAGCACCTGTAATTTTGCTTTTTAATGTCATTGCCAAGTGCGATTTTGTTAACTGTCTGAGTAACAATCCACACTGACTACATCAAACTCATTAGTCTTCTCAAAATATTCAGTTGAGTTAGTCAGACTTTCCTTGAGCAAGTCTGTGCTGAATGGGCTGGATTAATCTATCTTTCTAAATAGTAATAGAAACTGTCTCTCTAAATTGTTTAAAATAATAGGTAGGACATCTGATTACTTGGTCTATCACTTACTCCTTTTAAGCTAAAATATAATGTTAGCAATTCTCAAGCCCTCTGGTTCCACGCTTGTAGTCAGAAAGGATTGTGAAATACCTTTAGTGATGTTCTTTCTTAGCACCTGCAATGCATAGTGGATTGAGTGACTTATCTGCTTCCAAACATTAAACCCTTAATATTTTAGGTTTATCTCATTCAATGTCCCAGAATTATCCTCAACTGCCATGATATATTTTCTGCCAACAGCCATTATATCTTAACTGCATATCTTTTCCTTCCACATGCAGGCTGTTTTTATTCAGTCCCTTATGCCCAACTCTGTCTTGTTATCCTCTTGTTCTTTAGGACATCTTTGGATATTCCTTGATTTTTACCTGATGTATTTTAATGTTCCTCTTTGCTTTTCTTACTTCCTTTGTAAATTCACCCCTACAATTTCTATTTATAGGCTTCCTCCGAGGGTACTGCTTGAACTTGCCCAGTTTAATTCCCTAAAATTAAGTATAGAACTGCCATTGATACCCTTCCTACATACTGGCTAAAAAGCTTTTTGAATGCATTTGAAGAACTCTGCTCCCTTAATGCCTTTTACACCAATTTCATTTCATTTGCCCGTAATAATTTGCCAACATGGCGACACTATTTCAATAATAGCTAAGATGACCTAATGTATATTTGTAACAGGCTGTAACACATTAAACTCAGTAATGTGTATTACTGAGTAAATTAGACTCCTTTTTACTTCAGTAAATTAAACTCCTTTTTGTTTTCTCAACTGTTTGTACTCTTAATTTTCTGCCATCTGGTCCCTATTTCACACTTTCTTTCTGAATACATAAGTTATGCTTCCTATCACCATGCCAATTAATTGAATTGGGTTTATTATCACATATACTTGCATGAATACAGTGAAAGGTTTACTTATTAAAAGGTGGCTTATGGTGCCATCTTAGGTAAAGAATCTTTGCTACAGTTTAAATGCTTCCCATATCTTTAACAGGCCATCCCATCCTATTGAGATGCAAGCCATTGGTCTCAATACACCAGGAATCTGAAGTTTTTCTCTTTTGCAACATCTCTCTCGGCATTGCTGAATTGTCCTATTTTGATGCTCAGTAATGTAAGGCACTGGGTCTGATTTTGAGTTCCTGCTTTTCAGTTTTTCTCCCAACTCAAACTCTGCAAGGCATCATGTTTCTTTCTACAGATATGTTACGACACTTGCTAAACCCTCCTGCTTAATTTAAAAGCAGCAACACAAAAGATTTAACCCATGCAATAATCCAAGAACTATTTAAAGTAAAAATTAACTTTATTTCTTGAGGAATAACAGAATAATATGTACAAGTCCTTACTCTAACCTATCTCTTAGTTTCCCTTGTATAACACTAGTCTGATAAAACAACACTTCTTATCTCAAAACCAGGCAGCTTTCAGTTCTTCTGTTTTGGATCGTCCTGTGTTGTCTTCTTTTTAGGAATTTCTGCCTCACAGGTTACTGATTTAAGAGCGCTATTTTTCAGGCAGTCTTTTACCCGCTGGGACTTGGTAGTTCTCTTCTCAACTGTTCAATTTTCCCCAGACGTATAACCCCAAAACGTCAGATTGTGTCATTTGCTTTTAAGATAAACTAAATTCAAACTGGATTGGCATTTGGTATTTTTCGGGTGTTTTTTAAACTGGCCAAATTCCAATTTGTTTTTGTCTCCAGGCAATGAGCTAGGCGGTACGGTGGCTCAGTGGTTAGACTGCAGCCTCACTGCACCAGGGACCCAGGTTCAATTCCAACCTCTGGCGACTGTCTGTGTGGAGTTTGCACACTGTCCCAGTGTCTGTGTGGATTTCCTCTGGGTGCTCTGGTTTCCTCCCACAGTCCAAAGGTGTGCAGGTTAGGTGAATTGGCCATGCTAAATTGCCCATAGCGTTAGGTACGTTAGCCAGAGGGAAATGAGTCTGGTTGGTTTACTCTTTGGAGGGTCGGTGTGGACTTGCTGGGCCAAAGGGCCAGTTTCCACACTAAGGGATCTAATCTAATCAAGTTGTTTGACCAAAGTTGTTTCCTATTGAGAACACTTGGTGCTGTGTCCAGTAGTTCTGATGCTTTTAACTCTCTTGAACCCACATCTTCGTAACAGGTATCATTGATATAGACATAGACCACAATCTTTGGCATTTTAGATATTTTCTAATCAACATGTTCAAAGATGCTATTACACACATTTGGAAAAAGTGGGACTTGAACCTGGACTTGTGGTCCAGAGGCAAGCACACTGCTAATGTATCGCAAGCCCTTGCAGAGGCATTTAATCGTCCCTTTTCAATGTTCTACAGCTGCCTAGAGACCTCATTGACTTTGGCACCAGAAAAATGACATGCCATCTTGGAATTATTACTCTGCTTGTTGGTGTATTTCTTTTCCAATGACTATTGAATCCCTTAACTATTGCTGCTGTGATAACTTCATCCTCTTTGTGCTCCCCCTGATATTTCTTTATATGTTGTCAGTTATACAAGGATTATGGAATTCCCAGATTGCACAAGATTTGCATTTGACAGGACTGAGGTGCTTCTATTTATTCAACTAGGTTGCTTAACGTTCCCATTGAAGATTAGAGGCGGGGCGAATGTCTTGTGACATCACTGTTTTAATTTAAAAAACAAAGTGAGTCAGCAAATTCTTATTACCACCTCTGTTCAAGGCTAATTCCTTGGCCGCCTTGCCTCTTCGAGATTGCCTTAGAGTTCTTGTCTCTTAACTGATTGCTTAATCTATTTTGAGTTGTAGGTATGTTACATTCAACGGCTGCTTGTAACACAAAACGCAACAAGTGCTAGAGCCAAAAAAATACAGCTGAGTAGTTCCAAAGCCGATTCATGCTTGCACAAAATTTCCAGTGTTCACGATCAGTGGTCAGAATACAGTGGTCAGTATTCTGTGACCACACTGCCCTGATTTGCTTTTATCCAGAAAATTGAAGGTGACTGCTGAAACATTTCTTTCAATTTTCTGTTATTTCACTTTGGCTTTTAGGCACCACTACTGTTGGGCAAGTGTACAATTCATATAGGAATGAGTAGGTGTGGCAACCACTTTTTTTATCATAAAACATCAGTTATTGCAGAAAGTATTTTGGCAAATGGATAGAATTATCTTTCATGAGTGTACACATCAGTGTGTTTGGGTCTTTGTTGACTATACTACATTGAAAGTAATAGATTTTAATGATATACTGCTGAATTGTTATCATTGTTGTATGCAATGAACTTAAAAAAGAAATGTTACCATTTTGTGGAAGTGGTCCCGTGTTATATCATGCTAAGATGACTTGATTAATATGTATGTGTTCAGACGGTTCTTTTGGTTAATGTTTCTTTAAATATCTGTATAAGTAATAGCAATTTTACAACCAGCAAACTGCTAACTATGGATAAGATGCTAAAGTTCTTTGTATTTCTATTATAAAGCTAGTAATTAGGGGGATAGCAGTAGAAATATGTTTCAAATTACAGAATATGGAATGCAAAATATTAAAACATCTGTGCTGAGTGTGCCCTGACTTTGATTGCTACTACAGAGCATTTCAGGAAGTGCATGGTTTGTGTTCGTCAAGTTAAAGATTTAATTAAATTACTCAAATTCTTTAATTTTTGTGTCTCAAGTACTCTGGTTAACAGAAACCACTGACTAGCTTTCTGTACTTAACACAAAGCTATTGAAATTAAATCAATAAATTTGAAATTAACCACAGGCAGACAAAATATGAATTAACAACTTGTAACTCTCAATTGCAACGCATGCAAACAGACAAAGAAAATAAATTGTTTTCAGTGGACAAAAATATTTGTACCAGTCTGCAGGATTAAATGAAGTCCTTGTTATTTAGTCTTTTTGATCTCCAGTTGTTTTTCCAAGTGTATTCAATTCTTTACGACAGACCATAGGGCAGTTGGCTCATTAATTGTTCAGTCTCTGTTTGGAGGCAGCAGCTAACCGTCTTCCAATACTTTGTAACCTATCTGCAAGGAGAGGGATACTTTTTGCATGCTGAGGCTCTGTGGCCCATGTTGTCCTCAGAGATTGTCTGTCTGTCTGTGTCTGCCTGCCAAGCAGCCAGTCAGTTTTCGTACTGCTAAGTCCTGACCCCCGGTCCTGATGAAATACCAATTAACAGATTCTCTCAGGACAAAGCTGAATCATTAATATCTTTCCTCATTGCTTGAAGAAAGCTACAGAGCAAATACAACTCCTACTGAGTTAAAGTTACTTGTTTTAAAACTGCAAAATCTCCTTCCACAGTTTTCTTAGTTTAAAGCACTGTCATTTTCCCATTTTGTCCAAAATTCCAAACTAAATAATTTTTAAAAAGTTATATTGCCTTGCTCCATACTACTTCTGGAGTTCATGCCCCTGTTACTGAAATTCCTAGGCCTAATGATCTTCCCAAGCTCTTTGTCAAAGGCATAACCGCAATATGCAAGATAGCTCATAACTTTGAGTCAGAATTACTGTCTCAGCATTTGCATTCTAGACTAGGTCAGTCATTCCTGGGATGGTCTATGCAAGAGTGTTGAGATAGAGTAAAAATCACAGGTATAGGACATACTCAGGTTAGAGTGCATCTGTTGAGAGAGAAAAATCTACTGTGGATCATTTGTTGAACCGACGTTTCTGATAGCATGAAATGTGCTTTCCCATGAAGTGCCAAAGAATGTGCCTCTGATCTAACTGAACCAGATATACAAATTGGTCCAAATCTTTCTTGAGCAGCTCAATTGAAAGGCTTTGGTAAAATGGACAAGAAATTCAGACTAGTGATCATCTATGGACTTACAGAAGCAAATAACTACATGCTGGGAATCTGAAATACAAACAGAAAATACTACTAATGTGAAAAGCCGTCAGTCTGAAGTATAATCGTTTCTCTCTCAAAATTTGCCAAACCTGCTGAATATTTCCAGCATATTCTTTTTTGATATCTGATCGGAGTGGTTTATTGTGGTCAGTTGGCTGAATAGCTTTCATATAAAATACTTAGTTGTAAACTGTGAGTGGGTATGTTTTGAGTTGCTAAATGAAAATTTAGGCCTGGATGCTAAGTGCTTACAGTGCAGCTACTATCATCTTTAAATAGGAACCGAATATTCTTATTCTTTGAAACTAATGGAAACTTTGAGTCGTTTTATTATACCTGATATTTTGGGAATATCACTCGGAGCAAACTTAGTGTTCTGTCGTGATGCATGTGATGCTTGACCTATCTAATTTCATGTGTTTTATTCTCTTTTTTTTAAAAATGTAAAGTTGCATTTAGTTCACAAGCCATAATATTTTGCTTTAATTCCTAGGTGTTTCAAAGAGAGGGAAATGATTTGCACATGACCCACAAAATTGGTCTTGTTGAGGCACTTTGTGGCTTTCAGTTCACATTCCAACATTTGGATGGACGGCAGATTGTTGTGAAATATCCTCCGGGAAAAGTTATTGAACCAGGTAATAGATAGGAATATTGAAGAAATATTTTATTTTCCAACCAACCCATCAAAAATTTTATTAAAATGGCAATGTACAGCATTTTCCAACATTAATGGAATTAAAAACAGGAGCCGGAATTGACCATTCAGTCCTCCTAGTCTGCTCCACAATATGATGGCTCCTCATCCAACTTAGTACCTGCTTTCTCGCCATACCCTTTGATCCCATTTGCCTTGAAAATTGTATGTAACCCTTCTTGAAAGCATTCAATGTTTTAGCTTCAGCCACTTTCCATGGCAGAGAACCTCACAGGAACACCACTCTGTGGAGAAAGTTTTCGTCTCAGTTCTAAATGGCATACCCTATGTTCTTAGGCTGACCCCCTGGTTCTGGACACTCTGGTCATCAGGAACATCCTTCCTTCATGAGTTTACCCCCCCTCTTCACTATCAATTCACTGTCCCACACAACTTTTACGACAGCCCAAGGGATTTGTTAGTACAGTGATCAAATTACTGGACTAATAATATGGAAAAACATTTTTAAAAATTCAGATTCAAGTAATGAAATAAATATGCAATAAAAATTATGCTAGTAATGATGACCATGAAGTATTTGGTTGTCATTACAGTTTGTAATGCGCTAAGTTCCCAAAGCACTATTCTGATATTTGTATTTTATATTTTCTATTAGGTTGTGTTCGTGTTGTTAAAGGTGAAGGAATGCCACAGTATCGTAATCCATTTGAAAAAGGCAACTTGTATATCAAGTTTGATGTTCAGTTCCCTGAAAATAATTGGATAAGCCCTGAAAAAATAGCTGTAAGTGGAAAATCCAGTTTCTTATTTCATTTGTTTGGTGATTGCTTTCTGCCAGTCACCCAGTCTGATATTTTATCATTTAGTATTGGAAGGATGTAATCCTGCAGCATCTAATATGCCTCTATAAACCAGGAATATTTAAAAGATTTTTTTATCTCCATGTTTCTAACATTTTCTTTCAAAAATGCATATGCAAAGTTAATGCCTGTGTTACCTTCAGGAACTAGAAGATCTGCTCCCTGCCCGGCCTGATGTTCCTGATGTGATTGGTGACATTGAGGAAGTTGATCTGCAAGAATTCGATAGCACCCGTGGCTCTGCAGGAGGACACCGACGGGAAGCGTACAATGATAGTTCTGATGATGAAAGTGGCCACCACACTGGCCCTGGTGTACAGTGTGCCCATCAGTAAACTTTGGTAAAACACACTTGCAAACTATGTTCTGTTCAGTTTTGGATATTTTCAGATTTCATCTGGTTTTGTTAAGAGCCAAACTGGACTTTATGTCACAACTCGATCCAGAGGAACTCTGATGGACATCTCTTTGCTGTATATGTAACTTTTAATTATATTTACCGAATGTATAATTTAAAGTAAACTAACCATGGCACAGTGTGAGGTGCTCAATTCTTTGAGACCTATGCAGGGGAGCAGCTGGTGAGAATTAAACTGGTATCTCAAATTTTGTCTGTCCTTGTATCTCTGCTTTTTTAAGGAAAAGTTTCTGTAAATTCTTTGCTTTCCTTCTGCCACCACTTTTAAAAAAAAAAGTTTTCCTGATGTTGTGTGGCCCTTATTTGTGTACACTTGATGTATGGGCTGAAATCACATGAGCTGCTAACATACGTAGAAATAAAGAATTTAGTGGTGCGCATATCTCAACAGCTGCATGTCAACCCAAGTGAAGCTGCATCTATAAGTTTTCTAGAGCTTCAACAAAAAAGTTTAAAGCAAAGTAACAGATAATGTGGTTATGCGGTTCTTTTCCAGAATCCTCAAAGTTCTGTGGTTGTTAAGTAATAAATTCAAATTGCAATGGCAAATATTTTTTATTCTGAACCCATGCTTGGAAGGAGGCTCAGTTCTGTTTGTTTTATAAAGTTTGGGCAGTTTTATTTTGCTTTTTCTCCATCCCTCCCATTGCCTTAAATTTTGGCAAAGCCTTTGGACCATTCTGTGTTGTGACAATGATTTAAAATGTTTTTTCATGCTCAAACTGTAAGTAGTTATTTCTGAAGTCCAAAATTGAGTCATCTGTTAAAATGTTTGTTCAAATTAAAAGTTTTGAAAAAATTAGAATCACTTGTATGCACTGTTAAATATTTGGCTGTTGTAAGAATGTTGGGGCTGACTTTTGTTTAGCTGTGACACGTGTAACAGCCATTTGCTGAAAATGATGTGCAGTCTGCTGAATGTATGGCAAAAGCTCCCTGTATGAAATTTGAATAGATTGACGTTTGCAGTGGTGGTCATTGTGGATGCAGTCAATTGTTTAGTAATGGAATCAATTAAAAGTATGGACAGACATTTATTTTTATGGAATCATTGGGCAATGGCTGTGAATTTGGTTTGAATCAACATGCTACTCACCTGATCATTTTTTTCATTGGTGAGATGTTGATAGGAAAACAGCATTTAAAAAGCAATCACTGGTGTGTTCATATATCTAGAATTGCATACTACAACGTAAGATCCCATGGCTTTAGATTTCTTAAAAACAAAGAATGCCAAGTCATTGAAACATTAACCAAGAGATTGGTTTGGAGGAAGATGTTTGAACGCCAGGGGAATTGGAGGAGTTGATGGAATGGAACACAAGTGGCAGATGGTGCACTTACTGCTAATAGGGTACAGTGGGCTGAATCAGAGGACCCCAAATTTGGTATGTTTAGAGATGGGGGCTATAAATAAGTTAAACATGTGAATTTAGTAAAATTAATTTGAGGCAGCACATTTTTTATTTGCTTACTTCATTGGCTTCAGTATATGTTCTCAAATTAAGTAGCAAAGCTGACAGTAATATAAGCTTAGCTGTGCACCTATAGCTTTTCAGGACAAATGAATCTACTATTGACCCTCGTTTTTGAAAAACAAAATGCAGTGTGGGGCAAAAGTTTCAAATCAGTCCATTAAAAAAGGCCTTTTTTCCTCCATTTCTCTGCATATAGTTTCCTCCTGCTCAGTAATGTAATTAGTATCAACTTTGTTAAAAGCAGACTATTTTGCACAGTACTTATCATACACTAATCAATAATAAAAATGTCTTGATAATTGGGTGAATATGGATTTACCATATAAAGGACTGGTATCCAATATCTTGTAACAGAAGTGGTTTTTCCTGTCCAAATAAATAGAAATCAGAAATTGACATTGGCAAGCTTCAGAGTCATGTTCCATTTGTCTTTTTTAATAAAACACAGTTCAGTATTTAAGGTCTTGTGCAAATTTTCACTATAGTAGTACAGAAATATATCGCAGTTAATTGTTATTGGGATTAAACCTTTCAAAAATACTAATCCCCAAGTATGTTGCAGGCTAAGGAGCTGACTGGTGACAAAAATGGAACATGATTCTACAGCTACTGAAATGTGTGGATTCCATATAATTATGAATATACAGCAAAGCTGCACTCATTTATCAATAAACCTTGTGCTGGTAAATTCTAAGTTATTTATAAATGCAATGTACTTTGAAAACGCTGTGACTTATTTCATGATACATCATGTGACCACCTAGGTCAGTGGGATTATTTTAAGTCCAACATGAAAGTACATGGGAGTGTTGAGCAATAGAGAAACCTTTGGCATAGATCAGAAGTACAGACTGGAATGGTCCCACATTTCGAGGGGAGGAATGGAAGAGTGAATGAAGTGGACATTTTGAGATTGATATGAGACAGAGTGTGGTGCTGGAAAAGCACAGCAGGTCAGGCAGTATCTGAGGAGCAGGAGGATCATCAGGAATGAAACTTGTTGGCTGGGGGGGGCTGAGATAAATGGGAGGTGGGTGTGGTGGGGGGGTGCAGGTAGCTGAGAATGCAATAAGTAGATGAAGGTAGAGGAGAAGGTGATATGTTGAAGAGGAGGGTGGTGCAGAAAGATGGGAAAGACTATGGGCAGGTTGAGGGCTGTGCCGAGTTGGAAGCTTGGAACTGGGATCAAGTGGGGGGAGAGGAAATGAGGAAACTAGTGAAATCCACATTTAATCCTATGTGGTTGCAGAGTTCCATGGCGGAAGATAAGGTGTTCTTCCTCCAAGTGTCAGGTGGTTAGAGTTTGGCAATGGAGGAGGCCCAGGACCTGCATGTTCTGGAAGGGGGAGTTGATGTGTGATGAGACCACTTGATTTGAATTTAACTGGAAGTATGCTCCCGACTCTGAATTGTTTTGTACAAAAGTTTGAAATGTGCTTTCAGCAGTTCATAGTTCTAAGCTTAATAAGAATTTATTGTTTCCTCCCATAGTAATATAGTAGAAATTTGCTTAATATTTGCAATTTGCTTTTGTTTTCAGTGGAAGTTTCTAATCACAATTTGGTGTTTGAGAAGCCTTTTTTTTTCTATCCTGTGACTGTTAATCACTAAGTGGAAATACTCATGGCTAGCAATTTTCTTTGAACTTGGTAGGACCTCATGTATGGATTAGATTGTGGGTTTAAGTTCCATTCCAGAGGTTTGAGCTGTGGTCAAACATAGGAGGATGGTGCCTGGACTGGAGGGTTTGAATTATAGGGAGAGGCTGAATAGTTTGGGACTTTTACTCCTGGAGCATCAGAGGCTGATGGGTGACCTTAAAAAAGATTATAAAGATTCATTTTCAGGTGTTTCGTCACCATATAGGTAACCTCATCAGTGAGCCTCCGCATGAAGCGCTGCTTGCATGGCCCACTTTTGATTTACGCGTTGATTTTCTTGGGTTGATATCATATCCTGTTCTTTTTTCTCAGGGGGTGGTAAATGTGATCCAAGTCAGTGTGTTTGTTGATAGAGTTCCGGTTAGAATGCCAAGCTTCTAAGAATTCTTGTGTGTCTGTTTGGTTTGTGTTGTTCTAGGGTGAATGTGTTGTCCCAGTCAAAGTGGTGTCCTTCCTCATCTGTATGCAAGGATACTAGTGAGAGTGGGTCATGTCTTTTTGTGGCTAGTACTAACCACAAAAAGACATGACATGACCCACTCTCTCTAGTATCCTTGCATACAGATGAGGAAGGACACCACTTCAACTGGGACAACACATCCATCCTAGAACAAGCCAAACAGAAGCATGCACAAGAATTCATAGAAACATGGCATTCCAACAGGAACTCTTCTCAACAAACACATTGATTTGGATCCTATTTACCACCCCTTGGAGAAAAAAGAACAGGAAATGACAACACCAACCCAAGGAAATCCAAACACAAATAGAAAGCAGACCGTGCCACCAGTGCTTCATCCGGAGGCTCACTGATGTTACCTAGTATGGCGATGAAACATCTGAAAACGAACCTTCCAGCTCAGCGAGCAAACCTACATCCAGAACCTCAACCTGAACTACAAATCTTCTCAAAACTCGCTAAGGATTATAAAATCATGAGGGGCATGGGTGTGGGTCAATAGCCAAATCTTTTTCCCAGGGTAGGAGATTCCAAAACTAGAAGGCATAGGTTTAAGGTGAGAGGGAAAAGATTTTAAAAAGGACCTGAGGGGTAATGTTTTCCTTCAGAGGGTGGTGTGTCTATGGAATGAGCTGCCAAAGGAAGTTGAGCTGGTTTCGATTGGAACATTTAAAAGGCATCTGGGTGGGTACTTGAATAGGAACAGTTTACAGGGAAATGGGCCAAATGCTGTCAGATCAGAGGAGATCTGTTGATACCTTTCTACTCTTTGAAACTTCAATGGATGATAGCCTTGCCTATACACCTTTTTCATATAAGGCACCCCACCCATTCCAATACCTTGATTTATTTTTTGTGTGGTGAGACCAATACTGTGTGCAATACACCAGGTGTGATTTTTGCCATTGACTTGTAATACTGAAATACAGGTGTCTTTATTCAGTTTCTTGAATCAACATTCCATTAGATATCCTAATTACTTTGTATTTACATATAACTTTGTGATTCATGCACTAGGGCACCAGGTCCCTCTGCATCTCAGCTCTGCAGTCACTCACCATTTAAATAATAGGTTTTTTTTTCCCCTGTCAAAATTGATATTTTTACACTTTCCCATTAAATTCCTTTGCTAGTTCTTTACCGCCTCACATTCCTTTATAGTCTCTGGTCCTATTCAGGAGTTATCTTTCTTCCAATCCTTGTGTCATCTGCAAATGTAGAAACTATACCTTCAGTCCCTTCAAAGTCATTTGTATCATTTATAAAGGGTTGTACAAACACCAGAAAATAGCCCATTTCTGTCTGTAGTTTGCTATTATCTGTTAGGCTGTCCTTGTTGACACCGAGGAGAATGTGCACTCAGAATATCTCTCATTTTAACAAAGTGACAGATACCTAGTAAACATATTAATGAAGAATATATTGAGTTAGAAAAAGAGTAAAAATAAAACTTCTTTTAAATGTAGGCTTAATAGTGTACACAGGCACACTTCAGCAATAATTAGCACCAAGTGTTATGCAGTCAGCAGTCACCACCAGAGCATTGGTTGTAGCAAACATTGTTCCCAATAATATTTGTGGCATCTTACCAAATGTCTTCTGGAAATACAATACATTCACTGGTTTCCTTTTATCCACAGCATCTTAATTCTTCAAAGAACTCCAGTAAATTGGTTCAACAGTTTTTTCCTGTCACAAAACCATGACAACTTTGGTTACATTAAATTTGTTGAAGTACCCTGCTCTAAAGCCTTTAATTTATAATATCTTCTCTATACTAGTGTGTGTTTGTGTATTTCTAACCTAAAAGAACCTTGCATGAACCTTAAGTTTTGAAGAAATCAAATTGGAGTATTAGCAATCTCACTAGCCACCTCTTGTGAAGACCCCGGGGTGAAGCTCATCAGGACCTGAGAACTGTCAGCTTGTGGTGTCAACAATTTGCTCAGTAACACCTTGTTGATTGTCATTTGCTTGAGTTCCTTCCTCCCTCTCATTATCTGATTTGTACTGGGATTTTCCTGTATCCTGTTTAGTGAAGACCAATGTAAAATAATGTTCATTTCATTTGCCATCTCCCTTGCTAATGTCCTAGATTTATTTTCTTCATAACCAATGCACTCAATGTTAATTTTTTTTTTGCAAACATCTATAGAATCTGTCCCTATATTTCTGGCTTTCTTTCATACTAGAGTCTTTTCTCATTTTAATTTTTTTTGTATTCTGCCCAATCTTGTGATCTTTGTGCCAATGGAACTTTAAGTTGGTTTTACCTTTTATCTTTTTTAGTTAATCATGAATGGTGGCTCCTCTACTTGGACTTTTTTTCACTGCTATAGAGCATAACTATTGTGTATTCTGAAATATCCCCTTCAATATCTGCTATTTTTTTTTGAATAGAATAGAAATTTATTTTGACAGTGAAAAGTTTTATATCTTTCATGTGTAATTCACCCCTCCATGGTACTGACATCAATGATTGAAGCCATGCATCTTGAAACAGCACTAAATTCAGGCAAGATTCATCACAGTTCAGTTAACAGCTCCTGGGCTCAGAGAAAGCTGAATTGACTTATCCCTTTTACAGTGATTTGCCCATGATTATCAAATGCTTTGGTGAAGCTTCTTTCATACTCCATTCATATACAGTATGTGATTACTGTTAGTCATGTATGTAACTCCCACAAGTGATTTGATGTTATCATTTCTCATCTGCCTAGATCTCTTCATCCAGATTTCATGAACTTAGCTCAACAGAGAGGCATGCTGCAATACTGAATAATTAAGAGAATCATTCCTCCAGCTTTCCCTAGCTTCCTGCCCTTTCTAAAGTCTGTTCAGGTCTCAAATCTATCAACCTGGACTCATTTGTTTATCTGTTTTGCCTATAATCTTATGCGCATTCTTTAGTTTTTAGTCTAGTCTTTAGTTTTGCCCTTTTTTTTGTAACCTCTAGCCTTATCTATTGATTTACACTTAGATTTTACTGAATTGCCTCCTGTAATAATCTGTTTATCATTTCCTGCGCAATACTCTTCTATCTTGCCTTTTCTCTACCACATTTTCCTAAATTTGATCCATTAACCCCATTACTTAAGTACACTCCACTTCCCTGGTTATGCTGGAGCCAGAATTTTAGTGAACTGCACAAGTGTAGAATATCCCAAAGATACAGATCCCAAAGATACAGACCCCACATCCTCCAGTACTAGTGCCAGCGCTCCATGGATTGGAAGCTTCAATTCTTTCTTGCTCAGAACTATTCTGTAAGATCTGAGATTTTTTGCATATTTTGGTTTCTTATGAACGCACAGCATTCAAAGTATTTTCAACTAGGATAAAAGTGAGGACTGGAGTGTGGTGCTGGAAAAGCTCAGCAAGTCAGGCAGCATCCAAGAAGGAGGAGAATCATTTCTCATCTGCCTAGATCGCTTGGGTTTGGGCATAAGCCCTTCACCAGGAAAGTGGAGAGGAGCAGCTAAGAGATAAATAGGAGGGTGGGGGATGGGTCTTGGGGTGTAAGATGGCTGGGAATGGGTAGATGAAGGTGATAGATCGGGAAGGAGGGTGGAGTAGATAGGTGGGAAGGCAGATGGGATAGTTCAAGGCGGTAATGCTGAGTTGGAAGTTTGGATTTGGGATAAGGTTGGTGGAGGTGAAATTTGTGAAATCCACATTGATCCTGTGGTTGGAGTGTTCCAAGGCAGAAGACAAGGCGTTCTTCCTCCAGGCCTCGGGTGGCTAGAGTTTGGTGGTGGTGGAGGCCCAGGACTTGCTTGCACTTGGCAAAGTGGGGTGGGGGAGTTAAAATGTTTGGCCACAGGGTGGCGGCATTGTTTAGTGCGCGTGTCCTAGAGATGTTCCCTGAAACATTCTGCAATATTGCATGCCAGAGACATTCCCTGAAACTTTCTGCAAGTTGGCATCCCACATCTTCCTTCCCACCAACTGCTCCACCCTTCTCTTTGACTCGCATACTTTCACCTCCACCTCCATCTACCTATCACATTCCCAGCTATGTTCCCACCAGTTCCACCACCTGCCCATCCTCCCTCCCTTTTATCTTCCTCATTCTTCATGAACCTGTTATGCTGGAAATGTCAACTCTCCTGTTCATTGGAGGCTGCCTGACCAGCTGTACTTTTCCAGCACCATACTCTTTGATTCAAAGCATTTGCTTTCATTTTACTAAAATGGGGCTGTGTTTGTGGATTAAGTTGTCTACAAATGTGGTGTCACATTTCTTAGATTGTAGCAAGCTACCTAAGCACTGGTCTATTTGGTGTTTGAAGTTGTAGAAGTTACTGCATAAAAGCATTTTCTGAGTCAGAAGAAAGTCCAATTTAATGTCTTGAGTAGAAAAGCCACATTGTCATTGAGGAGGGATGGGCACATTACGTTGAGGTACCACCTGCCCTTAAAACAGGTATTCCAGGCAATATTGTGAAAGGCACAGCAGTGTGTGTGTGTCCTGGCTAACAGGCAACTTCAAACATGACAACAGATCAACCACCCCTTTCTCATTATTGGTTTCTGGGGTCTTGTTGTAATCCTCCCCTACAACAGTGACCTCATTTTACAAAGCGCTCAAGAGCCTCTGAAGTGTTTTTGGATGACCTATGATTACAAAATGTTAAACACTCTTCACACTGGATTATTTTCATTCCTCCAAAATCTAAGAGGAGTTGATGTTATTATTAGATTCCCTACACTATGGAAACAGACTATTTGGCCCAACAAGTTCACACTTGAATTGAAGCTACTGTACTGAACAGTAGCTCACCCAGACCCATTCTCTCCCTCCCCCCTGCCACCCTACATTTACCCCTGACTAATGCACCTAATACTATGGGCAATTTAACATGACCTGCATGTCTTTGGACTGGGAGGAAACCTATGCAGATACAGGGAGAGTGTGCAAATGCCACACAGACAATCGCCTGAGCAGCAATCACACACAGGTTCCTGGTGCTGTGAGGCAGCAGTGCTAACCACTGAGCCACCATGCTGCACATTACTTTCAGAGGATGGCAAATTAGATTTTGCCTGCTATGACTTCTTGAAAGTATTATAAATACTGGATTTAAGATTTTTTTTTTGTATAGTCTCCTTTAATTCCTGGTATAATTGAAGGGGTGTATCACGTTTTAAGGCAATTTGCCTGGCCCACGTGATTTAGTTGCCTTGGGGTTGTGGATCAATACTTAGACCTTTTGTAATTTTGACACTTTAGAAGGTGGCTTTGTTGCATGCAAATTCTGAGTCAGTGTGTTTTGGAAAGAAAACCACAAATGGGTGCTTCTATCCCACGTGAAAGAAATGTCATAGGTTAATCACCAGACACAGAGTGCTGGTGATAATTGATTCTGAGCTCAATGAATTGAGATTTGAGGAGAGTTGAAGAATAAGAAATTACTGGAGTGCGCTCTGGAAGTCCATTTGAGTATGCTCAAGATTGAGCAAAGAGGACTTTTTTTCAGAGTGTGTTTCAATTATTCTTGAATATAGTTTGTTTTCTGTGCGTAATAAACTGTAATGTACTTTGAACAAAAGAGCATAAGAGACATCTTGTGAATTTGTTTAGTGACTGACTTTCATGGTAAACAAAAAAACAGTCTAGGATTATTCAGTGTCACCATCAGCTGGGAATCTTAGTAGTGAGCCAATCCAGGAGGAGCCTGCGATTTTAAACATTTCCAGTGTGCAGTATAATTCGAAACAAGGTTTGTTTTTTTTATAAAAAGTTAAAAAGTACCTTTTCTCTAGATTAAATTTTACTTGGATAATATATTAATCAGCTTTTAGTTTGTTACAGAAAATGTCTTAAAGTGTGAACTCATTTTAGGGAATTAATATCTCAAAAGTTATTGGATGCTACGTTTTGGAGATCATAAAGAAAATGAACTGGACGATTCACATCCTCTGTTAGGATGATTGAACCAGTCTCATTCTCTAAATGAAAGCCATAATTTTTAATTTGAAACTTTTAAAAGTTGGGAAGACCTCACTATTAAGCTTTTTAAACCATTAGTAAAGATATTTGATAAGTTACCTATTAATTACGAGAAGTATGTAAATCCACATACACCAAAGCATCTTTGAGAGGGGCTTTGAGGCAGTACTTTAGGATTGCACATAATGGAAGGAATCTGCATACTGGGCAAGTTAACTGTCTAATGAGAGGTGGAACACATATTTACTTATATTAAAAAAATCTAGAATGTAGGAAACTGGTCCACGTGTGAGAACTGTTAATTAACTTTGTACAAATAAATAACTGTTCATCCGAAGTTAGACTTCATGTGTTGGTGAGAATTCTTACTTTTTGTGAATTTTTACATTATGCTGATGTCTATAGTTGATTATTCTATCATTTTAATTGGATAGAGAAATAGAAATATTTTGCTTTAAAGGGAAATGGCTTGTCAGGAGATTTATAGCTTTTTGTTCAATTATCTCTAGACCATTGTCCCAGAATTGTGCTTATAGCCTAATAAACAGAAATGTAGATGTTTTTCTGTTCTGTATGTTACTAAGATCCCAGCTGATGGTGGCACTGAATAATCCTAGACTGATTTTGTTTTGTTTACCATGAAAGTCAGTCACTAAACAAATTCACAAGATGTCTCATGTTCTTTTGTTCAAAGTACATTAAAGTTTATTACACAAAGAAAACACAAACTATACTCAAGAATAATTGAAACACAAATTGCAAACATCAGGAAGAAAAATTAATCCTGTTCACCCAGCACTACCTTAAAAAGACAAACCTCAGTGAAGAATTGCTCATATTAATGTTAAAGCTTCTTGCTCATCTAGCAAGGCTTAATTTCTTCTTTGGTAAATTTTTGTATATTCACTTGTTTCTATTTTCTTCAATTAATGTATCTCCCCAAAACCTTTAAATAAGCAGTTAACTCAAGTCACTCACACTTCTGAACCAGAGTTCAACAAACTTATGTCTGACAGTCTTGTAAGATGCCTTCGCCTCTAATAACGCCAATGTCTTCTGCTTGCTTTGAAGAAAACATCAGACTCTCTCTCCTCCTCCTCCCCCCGGCCCAACACTGTCCTCTTTTTGGCAACTCTATTAACAGTGCTTCTTTCATGAACGATATATGTCAATCTTTTTCTGTCAACCTGTCCTGAGTTGCAAAACTCACGCCAGCAAACGTTTTAATCATCTCCCAAGGGGCTTTAATTACACTTTAATTTACTTTAATTATGCAATTTCTTCAACTGTTTGTAGCTTTCGATTCAAAGTTAATGTATGATTTTTTTTAAAAAACGGTATCAGATGCACAGCACCAACAATTAAAATTCATTTTTTTCTACACTGCACATAAGTCTCCAAATAATAAGTCATAGAGTTGTATAGCACAGAAATAGACCCCTCAGTCCAATTTGTCCGTGAAGACCAGTTATTCTGAACTAATGTAGTCCCATTAGGCAGCATTTGGCCCATATCCCTCTAAACCCTTCCTATTCGTATACCCATCCACATGCCTTTTAAATGTTATAATTGTATCAGCTTCCATCATTTCCTCTGCCAGCTCATTCCACACATGAACCACTCTCTGCGCAAAAAAAACCCAAAATCCCTTTTGAATCTTTTCCCTCTCACCTTAAACCTATGCCCTTTAGAATTGGACTCCCCTACTTAAGGGAAAAGACCTTGGCTATTTACCCTCTCCATGCGCCTCATGATTTTTATAAGCCTCTATAATGTCAGCCCCTCAGCATATTGTGAGCCATACTATGTTTTGCTCCCACATAGTTTGCGAGTTTGCAGATGGTCCATATGCTCCACCTCTTAAATCTATACCTCTTGGTTATTGATCTTTTTTACTCATGGAAAAAGTAACTTCCTATCTACCCTATCTATGTCCTCCAGAGTCTTACACACCTCTGTTTGATCCAGTAGTCATGAGATTGCTAAGCCCTGCCGACCCCCCACATTTTGCTTACTCTGCTTGATAATGAGGTAGAAAGTCTTAGGTTTTTGGAATTTAGACAGGTTGGTCAGATGGGCAATTTGACAGATGGAATTTAACTCTGAAAAGTGAGATGAGATGCACCTTGGAAGTAGTAAAAAGAGAAGGGAGTACTCAATGTAAACCAGTACACGAAGCAGCTCAGGGGAACAGAGGGATCGTCCACATCCCTGAAGGTGGCTGGACAGGTTCATAGGGAATGTTAACAAGGCATTTTGAACACTTGCCTTTATCACTCATGGCAAGATGACAAGAGCAGGGAGGGTATGTTGGGGCTGAACAAAATTTTGGTTAGGTTACAGCTGGAAATGTTTGCAGTTCTACTTGCCAAACTATAGGAAGGGTGTGATTGCACTGGAGGGGATGCAGACGAGATTTATCAGGATGTTGCCTGGACGGAGCAGTTTAGTTCTGAAGAGAGGCTAGATAGACTTCGGTTTTTTGTTTGGAGCAGAGAAAGCTGATAGAGGACCTGCTGGAGATGGAGAAGATTACAAGGGGCATGGACAAGATGGACAGGAAGCAGCTGATCCCCTTAGTTGCAAGGTCAACAACAAGATGATAAATTTTAAGATGAAGAGTACAAGGTTTCAAGGGGATTTGAGCAACAGAGCATCCCGACAGTGGTGGAAATCTGGAGTACATTGTTTGTCCATATTGAAGACAGAGTTAGAGGAACCTGACCCCGGTGCTAAAATGCCCCAGGAGGAACTACAAAAATAAAATCTGGTCTTTGTCCTCAGACTTGGTGGGGCGGTGGAGGGGGAGGGGCGGTGGTAGAGGGATGTAGTGATTGTAACAGGGTCAGCCAGGTGGACCTCCTAGAATATGAGTTCCCTGATTGGGGTTGTTAATCTGGTCCAATTAAGGAACCCTGCCTGAAAGAGAAGCAGGAATGTCCTCCTCCAATTCTATTTTGATTTAATCCTGCCCTCCCCTTCACTGTTTGATCACGCAACATCGCCCTTTGATGTGAAGGCACTGCTGGTCACTGGCCACTTAAGTGTTTCTTTTCTTCCGGGTTATGGAAACTGAATAAAGATTCATACATTTTGTGTCTTTCACTGTGCACACATAACATGGGTGCTGGGGAAAAAAATAAGCACTACTGCAGTTACGTGGCAGTGTGGGTGTAATAATAAAAAAAAGAAAAAATAAACAGGAATGTCCCGCTCCAACTCTATTTTGATTTCATCCTTGCCCTCCCCTTCACTGTTTGATCATGCAACAATGCCCTCTGAGAAGGACGCTGCTTGTCACTGGCCACTTGGGTGTTTCCTTTCTTCCTGGTGGTGGAATATAAAGAAAGATTTACACCCTTGTTTTTCACTGTGTCCGACACCTGCACACACATGACATGGGTGCGGGGAAGAAATAAGCACTACTGCTGTCAGACAGTAGTGTGGGGAAGAGAAAAAAGAAAAAAAACAGGAGTGTCAGAAGTTCTGAAAAAAAGAAATAGAGAAAAAGGAATGTCAGCCATTCTGTTCACTTGAGTTGACTCGGAGGGAGCTGGATCAGTGTCAAGGAGCCTCCATGTGTAAATAAAGGGTGACTTGGTGATGGGATACTGCCCTTTGTGGGGTTATTTCACCTAGCGCTACAATACTATTTCCTTCACCTGTCCATCCAATTGCCTTCTGAAAACATCTACTGTCTTTGCTTCCAGTATGAACATAGAACAGTACAGCACAGTACAGGCCCTTTCGCCTTTGATGTTGTGGCGACCTTTTATCCTACTAAGATCAAAATAACCTACATACCCTTCATTGTACTATCTTCCCTGTGCCTAACCAAGAGTCGCTTAAACGTCCCTAATGTATCTTCAAGCACTGTTGGCAGTGCATTCCACACAGCCCCCACACTCTGTATAAAGGACCGACATCTGACACCTCACCTAAACCTTCCTCCAATCACCTTAAAATTATGTCCCCTTGTGATAGCCATTTCTGCCCTGGGAAAATGTCTCTGGCTACTCCACTCTATTTATGCCTCTCATCTTGTCAACCTCTACCAAGGCACCTCTCACCCTTCTTCGCTCCAATAAGAAAATCCTTAGCTCCCTCAACCTTTCTTCACAAGAAATGCCCTCCAGTCCAGGCAGCATCCGGGTAAATCTGCTCTGCACCCTCTCTAAAGCTTCCAAATCCTTCCTATAATGAGGCTACCAGAACTGAACACAGTCCAGTTCTGCATCCTGTCAATGTCCCGTTGCAACCTACAACACTCCTCCACACTACCCACTACTCCATCAACCTTCATGTCATCAGCAAGCTTACTAACCCACCCTTCCACTTCCTCATCAATCATTTATAAAAGTCACAAAGTGCAGAGTCCCAGAACAGATCTCTGTGGAACACCACTGGTCACCAAGCTCCAGGCAGAATACTTTCCACCTACTACCACACTCTATGGGTCAACCAATTCTGTATCCAGACAACCAGATTTCCCTATAACCATGCCTCCTTACATTCTGAATGAGCCTATCATGGGGAACTTTATCAGACTTGTTTGAGCATATCAGCCAGTTTCACACCGTTCTCACCTCTGACAAGGTCCCTTTCCGTAGTGAATACTGAAGCAAAGTATTCATTAAGGACTTCGCCTTCCTTCTCTGACTCCAGGCACAAGTTCCCTCCACTATCCCTGATAAACTCTATCTTCAGTCTGTCCATCCCCTTGTTCCTCACACAAGTGTAAAATGCCTTAGGGTCTACCTTAATCCTACCTGCTAAACCTTGTTCATGCTCCCTTCTAGCTCTTCTCAATCCATTCTTCAGTTCCTTCCTAGCTACCTTGTAACCCTCTAGAGTCCTGTCTGATCCTTGCCTCCTTAACCTTAAGTAAGCTTCCTTCTTCCTCTTGGAAGACTGGGCATCTTACTGGGTAGTAAATTCAAGGTCATCACTTGCTATGTGAGAAAAAAAACATTACTTCACATTCCCACCTGCATCTGTTGTCCAAAATTTTAAACCTTTTTCTTAGTGTTTGTATCATTAGCATTATTACTGTATCATTGTCTCTCTATTTCAACCTCTCATTCAACATTGTACACACATATCAAGCCTCTCCTCATCTCCATTGTTCTGGAGAGAACACCAGCATCTCCAATATAACCATATAGCTACTATCCTCTTCCCTGGAACCCTGCTGATAAATCTCTTCTGCATCATCTCAAAGTCTTTCACATCCTTTTTGAATAGTGATGACCAGAATTGTACACAATGTTCTAATTGTCATCCAACAAGAGCTTTATCAATTTTGAGGTTATTGGAAAATTGAAGTTTTCTTTGTATAACACAGAACTGATGAATGAGAGTCACAGGGGCATTTTTTCAACTAAATTCCTTTTTTAAAAAATTTAGTAATTAAACATTATTCTAAGAAAAAATAAATTTTATTGCAGCCTTAGATCAGGAGTATACAAACTGTATGTGAAGTTATTTAAGTTAACAGCTACTTAAACTGTTTTTTTCATGGTTGAACCACTGTTTTCAAGAAGCATAAATAGGTCTCCCTCAACACTGCCTTGGCTGTGCTGAGTAGTGCTTTGGTTGTACAGTGTGTGAAGTGGAAGTTTGGTAAGTTTGAAAGGATTCAGTGAGGGACGAAGAAGTGGTTTTCAGCATCAAGATTAGGTATTTGGGGAAGGCAATCAAAGCATGGGAAAAATAATAAAACAGGATGATATTGAGAGGCGCAGAAGAAATTGACAGACTTTGGGTTACATGTCCACAGGTCCCTGAAATTGATAGGATGCGTAGTTAAGGTGGTGAAAAAGGCATATAGAATGCTTTCCTTCATTTGGTGAGGTGGAGGCAAAGCAATGGGTTTCTTTTTAAAAGACAGATGGGTAGAATCTTGTTAGGCAATGGAATCAAAAGTTATTGAGGGAAATGAGATTCTTAAATTTTCTCTCTAGATGAAGGCATCACTGGATAGACCAGCATTTATTCCCTATGCCTAATTGCCCAGAGAACAGTTCAGAATCAATCATGTTGCTGTTAGTTGGCAGTCAAATGTAGACCAGACCAGGTAGAGATAGCTGATTTCCTTTCCTAAAGGAAATTACTGAACCAGATGGGCTTTCCTAAAAACTGACAATGGTTTCATTGTCATTAGACTCTTAATTTCATTTTATTGAATTCAAATTCCATCATCTGTCATGACTTTGGATCACCAGAACATTACTTTTGTCTCTGTATTAGTTCAAAGATATTACCATTAAGTCAACATAACCCCCCAATATGGTATTCAAAAGACAAACATTATTTTATTCGTTGGCAGAGGAGTCTCAAGGGACCTTCATACACAATACAAAAAGCCAGGAGTTAACAGTAGACATTGGTAAGATCACAGTTAGAGTTCTGGGTATAGTTCTGATCATCACATTACAGAAAGAACAAAATTGCTCAAGAGGAGAGTCTTGAAAATGGCAGCAGCAGAGAAAAAAAAACAGATATGTTGGAGATGTTTCATGCAGAGGTGGCTAAGGAGTGACCTAATTAAGTGTAAAATAATGAGGGGGCTTGGATAGATTGGACAGGCAAAACCAGTGTTCCTGAACAGTGAGGTCAATTGCCAGCAGACAGCTTGAAGTTTATTAGTAGAAGGATTAGAGGTTACAGGAGAAAAGTTCTTTTAAAAACCAGAGGCGGTCATCTGGATTTCACTGTCCAGATGGAAGTGGAAACCCTCAATTCATTTAAGGAGAACCTGGAACAGCACCAGAAGAACACTAATCCTGCTATAGCACAAGAAGTGGGATTAGAATGAGTAGCTAGTTTATTTAGTCAGTGTAGACATGATGGGTTGCATAACCTCTTTGTACATTAACTTACGGTTCTGTTAAAGTCACAAGATGAGCATGGGTCCTAAGTAACCTCTTCAAGGGGTCAGCGCTTACAGCTCAGTACATTAAAAAAAATCAGGTGCAAAATAGCTCAATAAATAAATTATCTACAGTCCCAGTCTAAAAGTTGAAGTCACAAGTGACTTAAACCTAAAAGGTTAAGACATAGGGATGCTTGTTTGAGTATTGTACAAATGGTATTTTAGGGCAAGATGCAAAGTTTTTCTTTATATTTCATGTTTTGGAATTATACTTTTGCTGAGAGTTTTAAAATCTTTGAATGTGCATTATAAACAGTTGGCTAGGTATATCGTTACAATTTCCTGTTTAAACTGGTGTGATCATTATTACAAAATCTGCAGCATTGTGTGATTATGCTTCAGTTAAAGGCCACTTTATTAAAAGCAAATCATGATCATCAAGATCTGTGTTTGGGATTTAACTTGTCCAGTAATAGCATCACCTGGGATCATAACAGCTCACATTTGATCATGTTGATGTTCTCTTAGAACTTGGAGACCCATTCAACAACCTTGTTATTTCTATCTTTTAGAGATGCCACGCAAGTTCTTTAAAAACCAAAGATCATGCCCTCCAATTCTTATTTCTGAAACCTTATCCAGCATTTGTAGTTTCAGCATTCTGGGTTTGTTTATATTACCTCCCTCCACAACCCCACATCAGATGTTTGACCATGCTAATATACAAATGGTTGGGGTAAAGTTCAGAAATGTAAAATCAGTAAAGTTGAGCAGTAATCAAAATTATAAACTATGCACAAGTCAGCTGAACTATAATTGTGAAATTACATTCTTCCTTCAGTCCATGGTAGGGTTCTGTCTGAGGGAATACCTTCAGTTGGTTCCTCCCACCAATAGGACATTGCATCTATTCCCCTTACAGTAATGGCACAAGAATTCAAGCTCCATATGCTGCCACTCAGTTGACAGTTCCAAACTGATGTGGTAAATCTGCTAGCTCTATATCCATAACTTGTATGATCAAACTTTGGATAAGTCAGATTTTCCTTCAATTGTTCAAGTTTTTTGGGGGGGGGGGGGAGGGAGTGAGAGGGCGACATTGAGAAAGGGAAATGAAATATCTGGTGTTTGTTTTGGGGTGGAGGGTTGTGGAAAGAGGGGAAAGAAAGCAGAAAGGGAGACAGGAGTGAAAAGAAAAGGCTCTGGAGTTGGTGAAAGTTGCTGCTTATTTACTTTCTGGTTAGAGCATATAAACAACTTTTGACATCACATAACCAAGATTTATTGATACTAAAACACTTTGCAAGTTGTTCTCTACAATAAAAAAATCAACTTTACCACCTTAAAAGGGCAGTGGCCAGCACAGATAAAACAGGAGGAAAAAAAAATCACTAATGTCTTAATCTTTTATCTGCACACTAGTCCACATAGTATTATCCAGAAACATTGAGTCAGAAATAACCTGCCCAAAGGGATTCAGTTGAGTTAACATTTTCTATTGGTGAATGGAATCTGTATGCATCCATTGACATGGAATCAAAAGGATTCGATAAAAAGGTTGAGTACTTTTTGCAGCCCTTTCATTTTCTCTTCATTTTTATTCTACTTTGAACCACGGCTACATTTAACGGCAAAATCAACTTCAAATACCACAGAAGGTTGGAAGCATTTGGCTGCGTGTAATTAGTGCAACACACTGTTGCTTCCTGATAAGAGGTGGTCATTGTACAGCAGAGAATGGACATAACAGTGTTTTCACCACTGCAGTAAAGGGCAATGGATTGCTAATCAAAGTATAGAAGCTGAACAGTCTTAAAGTGGAAATTGAAGTGTTTCTTCATGTGGCTGAGTCTAGAATTAGAGCAGGGCACTTTGAAATGTAACGGGTCACCTTTTAGGACAAATGAAAAATCAGTAGGTTGAGATACTTTGAAAATCTGCTATAGAGAACTGTGGAAGGAAGGCTATTGCATAAGGCAGAGACAAGATTTTACTAAGGCAAGGGAACCAACATCTTGGATTAGATGGAAGTGTGCAATTTAAAACAAAGATCACCAATGATTTTTTTTGCTCAAGAGGTAGAACGGTCCATTTATGCCACTAAAGAAAATAATTGCAGAGCAAAAAAACTCTATAGAATCAAATTCTTGATGATCTTTGACCACTTAGAGTTTATTCAACTACTTTGGGCCAACCTTTTGAGATAGGTTATGACATCTCTAGGACAAATCTTTGGCTCCAAGCAACATGAACCACTGCAAAGATCCTAGGGGTTACAAAACTCTTTGTACGACTTCTTTCTCTCCCAATGAAGGGCACTATAGTTTCAAACTGACACTTAAAGCCTGTTTTAATTGAACATAGACTTGCTGAAAGATTAAACAATTTCATACTTGGATTAAAATACAACTCTGAATTCTTTAATGTACGCAAATACTAAAAACTTAAAAATATGAATTCTCCATAGATTGTTGGCATGTTTTGCACTATTTTTGGCTTTTTTGCACAAGGCAGTTAGTCATGTCTGTTGGAGATAAAAATTATTAAATTTCCCTTCTTATGATTGGATAAGGAGGAGGACATATACTAGTTATGCTAGTATTTTACTTGATTAATTGTCAAGAGTTGTCGCATTCAGGAATCAAATCTTTTGCTTATTATGCAGGATGTGCAGATCTGCAACAAGTGCTCAAAGATCAACTGGATGAGTCTCTGGGTAAAGCCAATGCAGATATAATTGCGGACAAGGAGGCTGAACACACAGTCATTTGCACTAATTTGACTGCTTGCAAGGAACACTACCACAACTCATTTTCTATAGTTTCACTTTTGCCTTGTGGAGATTGCAGCTTCTGCATGATGGAGTACACTCATTAGATTCAGTGATAAAATAGCTCAGGCTGAAGGCCAGATGATTATCTTTGGTCCATTGTGCGCTCACGTTAACTTCTAGCTCATCCTTGGGTAATTTGAAATATTCAAAATCTCCATTAATGATTGGTGAAAATTACATTCAGATTCTGAGAATCACTTGTTGCCTTCTTTGCTTGAAAATGCTGAACACCAAACTTTGCATTTAGCTAGATAATGGACTCCAACTAGATAGCTTGACCAAAAAGAAAGGTGAAGAAACTTACCATTAGCAACTGAATACGCTGAAGAGCATGTGGATCAAGTGACTGTACATTTATATTATTTACTTCATCACCAACTGCACTGATTGCCTAGAACAATAAAATATTAGGTCAGATAGCAAATCTTTGATTTGAAGAAGCATTTTTACAAATAGTTTCAGTAACTAGATGCAGTTGCAGATCACCAAATATGTACCTTGACAAACATGCAACAAGAATGTGTTTATTGATGTAGATACATGTGATAAAGGAATAGTCAAGATCCCAATCCAGTAGATTGGAGGGGGTGCAGTCAGTGTTTGTCTCAGGTAGCTGTATTGGGACTGGTCACTTTCCATTCATTGAAAGATTCAGTAAGAATGGAGACAGAATGGCCAAGTGAGTATCTGGAGATTTGGCACAGGGGTGGGGAAAATTATTTGGACACCTTATCATAGCAAGGACTTACCCTGAATGGGACCAGAAGTGGAGTCAAACCATAAGCTGAACATGGCTGCTGGGAAAAGCAGTCAATGGTGAGACTGTTTCTAATCTTTAAAATAAGGCCGTTGTGTTTAGGTCTCAAGCTATTTTCAAGAACAGAAAAAAGAAAAATGCAGAAATGAGACTAGTTGTGGTCAGAGATAATAATACCAACATAACCTAGATTACTACTTGAGCCACAGGAACACTGACGTAGGATAAGTAAAACGGAGTTTGAGTGCATGTCTCAAAAGCTTAGCTCGGGAAGAATGGCATTCTATTCATGGGCAGAGTAAGCAGTTCGAGAGGGGGACTTCAGTCAACTCTGCTGGGACCAATGTCCTGGTGATTTGAATAGCTGGGACTACCAGAGCTTACAAACAGAAAAACAGCAATTAGAATCAATGAAGCAATATTTTAAAAAAGCAAAATTAAATAGCTCTTAAAATGCAGATTTGAAACAAAGTAAGTGAATTAGCAGTAAAAGTGAGGTTAACGAATATGATCTTATAGCCATTGAGTGTTATCATAAAATCAAGTTTACATCTACTTGTGATGCAAACATTTTATGAATTGGTGATCTTTAAAATCTCCATGTTTAAAAACAATGCATCCTGCATTAGAATTTCTCTTCATTTGTTTATCTGTTCATCAGCCAGAGGTATCTTAATAAATGGCAGTAACTTATCCACAGAGGCTGAAGGATATGAAAATTTCTGAATTTTTCACCTAGATCAAATAAAACAAGTAGTAGTTTAGTGGAATAACCCAAAAGAACTCAGGTTTGGTACTTTGCATATCTAAAGTACATTAGAGAAAACTTGATAGTCTCCACATTATGGTACACATGGACTAATGTCGCCAAATACAAACAAACTTTCATAGCCAAATGTCCTATAATAAAATTAGTGAAAAGAAGGCATTCTAAAATGAAGAGGCACAAAAAGAAAAAATGATGAGCAGCTGAATTACATGGTTGGGAAGATTAAGGTAGGTCATACAGCACAAACAGAGCCTTCAGTCCAACCTGTCCATGTGGACAATGTCAAACTCAACTGGTCTCATCCATCTGCACTTGGCCCATCTCCCTCCAAACATTTATGTACTTATCAAAGTATCTTAGACATTTGACAGTACCTAACTCCACCACCTCCTCCACAGTTCACTCCACACTAATCACAAAGAAAACCTTCTTTTTAAAAGCTCTCACCTTAAAAATATGCCCTCTAGCCTTGGAAGCATTCACTAGGGAAAAGACACCTGCTATTCACTTTATGCCCCTCATGATTTTATAAACCTCTGAGCGCCAATGAAAAGAGCCTTTCTATCCAGCATATTTTTTTAGAACTGAAGCGCACCATTCTCAGCAACATCCTAATAACTCTTCTGAATCCTCTCTAACTTTATATCCTTCCTATAACAGACCAGCCAGAACTAGACAGTACTCCAGACGAAGCTTCACCAACACTTGGTACAACCTCAGCAAATGGCTTCATCTCCTATACTCAAAAAGGTCTGAACAATGAAGGCATATGCACCAAACACTTTAACCACCTTATATGATAAACATTAAAGAATATGTACCTGAACCCCTTTGCCTCTGTTCTACAACACACCCAAGGGCCTACTTTTAATTTGTACAAGTCCTGCCCTTGTTCGTTTTACCAAAATGCAATGCCTCATATTTATCTAAATTAAACTCCTGTCACTCCTCAGCCCATTGACCCAATTGATCAAGATCTCTTTGTAATCTTAATCACCAGTCACCTTCATCACCAGTCACTATACTAATTTTGAAATCAAACTTAGTAACCATGCCTCCTTTATTCTCATCTAAATCATTTATGTAAATGACACACAGATCCAGGATTGATCCCTGTGGAACATCACTAATCACTGGCCTCCAGTTGAAGAAACAACCCTTCACCAACCCCTTCCTGCTATTAAGCCAATTTTGTATCCAATTGGCAAGCTCACCCCGAATTCCAAGTGATCTAACTTTACTAATTAGTCTACCATATGGAACCTTATCAAAGGCTTTACTGAGTTCCAAGTAACCAACATCCACCACTCTGTCCTCAAATCTTCTTGGCTCCTTCTTAAAAAAAAAATCTCAATCAACTTGAGAGACATGATTTCCTGCACACAAAGCTATGCTGACTATCCCTAGTCAGTCCTTGCCTCTCCAAATGCATTTTATTGCATAGCTTTCAGACTTGCCAACTTAACTACCCCTGAAGTCAGTGTTACAGATCTATAGTTCCCATGCTTTTCCCCTTAAGAGGAGATGCAAGGAAAAAGGCACAATTAGCCATCTCCTGTGATCTAGCATCTCACCCATAGTTAAAGATAATACAAATGTTTCTGCAAGGGGCCCTATAATGTCCTTCTTAAATTCCCACAACAACGTGGGAAACACTAGATCAGATCCTGGGGATTTATCCACCTTTCATATTTTCTAAGACTTCCGGCACATCCTGCTCTGTAATGTGACATATTGATATTTTAAACAGTTATTTCTCTACCCTCCATTTCTTTCTCCACAGCAAAAACTGACATGAATCGAACATCCATTTTAATGTCTCTCTCGTTGTCCTGAGGTTCAATGCAATGATGATCTCATCTTTATGGGGTCTTGATCATTTCCTATCTTTCTCCTCATCATTCCCCCACTTAAAACTAGGATTACACATTAATTCACTTCAGTGAAGTACTAAAAGAAATCAATGTGTTTGAACAGAATTCTCTGCTACATCTCAATGCACTTCCAAATCTTGCATTCAAAATACCCAGGATACTCCAAAATCAGAAAACACATGGTCATTTTGGATTTATCAAAATAATAAAGGCAGCATACAGCAACTTGAAAGTGACATATAGCCTCAATGGCAAGGTTAGAAGAGTGCAGAGGTCTGCTATGCAGATAGGACTCCAGTAAAACTCATTGTGTAGGGTATTGTTTTTGCAATTTCATTGAAATTTATGAAAGACAGCCAAGCATCATTAAGAGTTTTGGCCAACCCAACATAGAAAATCAGTGTCATCCTTTCATAAGCAGCTTTAGCTACTACAAATTCTTAGCTTTCAAAAATGCCATTTACTTTTTAAAACCATTAGACAATTTTGATGTAGCTTTTTGATATGAAATAATCTTGATGTTCAGTATCAGACCACTTGGGTATGCATTGAATTATTTTCAAAAAAAATTATTGTTGAAACGCTATCACATTTATATAGTTTTTTAAAAAGCGTTACCTTGTGAAGAGAATTTCTTCTTCACAGCTGAAGGAAGCTGATTTCAACTTTGGCTCAGTTTGAGGTATCGAGTGCAAGTTACATATATTACATGAGCAATCCACCAGATTCTTCAGAATGATGTTCACTTTACATTGCAACACATTGATAGTACATTTATCAATAGGGCCAAGATATCAACCAAAACCAAAATCATTTAGCTTACTTTTGGAACAGTGCAAAGTTTTGCTATAGGCAACTTCGCTTTGCGTTAGGATTCTATGAGTTCCACTCTATCATCGGAAGTCAATGGATTATTTTCTAAAGGAAAAATGCAAGGTCATCCATATAATCATCCAGAATTAATACTACCTTCACATATTTAAACTTTTCTTTTTTCTTTCTTGCCTTAAGAGCAATGACCTTTGCTTTTTCTTCTGCGTGGCCTTATAGTCAGTCTACAGTAGTGAGTAGAGTAGGTTTCTTTCTTGATTATGTATTTTATTGAGATATGTCTCTTGAATAAACTTAGAATATAAGCCATAAGAATTAATTTAACCTGGAGGAGTGTTTTGTAGAGGAATAAGAGAGCTATTTTCTGGGTCTGTAGATTGAAAGAAGTAAAAGTGGCCCTGAGTAGAGTGATATGCTCTTCTTGTCAAATGTGGGAGTTTAGGGAGAGTTTACGGGTTACTGAGGATTATATTTGCAATAAATGCCATTGGTTGCAAATCCTATCAGATCGAATGGATCAGTTGAAGAGGCAGTTAATGGCAATGAGGAATTTACAAGGGCAAGGGGATGTGATGGATGGCAGTTATAGGAAGGGGGAAAGTCGCAGACACATTCACATAGATGGGTTAACTCCAGGAAAGGCAGAGAGGCAGGCAGTTAGTGCAGGGGTCTTCTGTGGCTATCCCCATTTCAAACAAATATGCTGTTTTGGAAAATGTAAGGGTTGATGGATTCTCAAGGGAATGTAGCACTAACAGCCAAGTTTCTGATTTTGAGACTGGCTCTAATGCAACGCCTTAGTGGCGGCTACCCCAAGCTTCAGCACTCCCTCAGCATGTAGTCCTGGACCTTGAACTGTGCCAGTCTGCAACACTCAGTCGGGGTCAACTCTTTCAGCTGGAAGACCAACAGATTTTGGACAGACCAAAGAGCATCTTTCACCGAGCTGATGATCCTCCAGGCACAGTTGATGTTCATCTTGGTGTGCATCCCTGGGAACAGACCGTAGAGCACAGAGTCCTGCGTCACAGTGCTGCTCAGAATGAACCTCGACAAACACCACTGCATTCCCCTCCAGACTTCCTTTGCATAGGTACATCCCAGAAGGAGGTGTGTGACAGTCTCATCCCCTCCACAGTCGTTTTGAGGGCAGTGTGCGGTGGCGCAGAGTGTCCCGGCATGCATAAAGGATCTCACAGGCAGGGCCCTTACCACCAGCCAAGCCGTGTCTTGGTGCTTGTTTGAAAGTTCTGGCGATGAGACATTCTGCCTTTGACAGTCTGCCCAGGGAACTGCCCAACAGGATCTGCTCTCTCCTTTTCCTAAAGGGTCTCAAGGAACTACATGCTGACCACTTCCTGATGGACTTGTGGTCAAAGGTGTTTTCCTTCATAAATTTTTCCACAGAGGACAGGTGATATAGAATGGTCCAACTACTTGGAGCGTTCCGCGGCAGCGAGACCAGGCCCATCCTTCGCAATACCAGGGACAGGTAGAACCTCAGTACATAGTGACACTTGGTGTTTGCGTACCGGGGATCCACGCACAGCTTGATGCAGCCACACACAAAAGTGGCCATCAGGGTGTGGGTTGCATTGGGGGCGTTTTCTCCCCCGTTGCCCAGATCTTTGAACATGGTGTCCCTTCGGACCCAGTCCATCTTTGATCTCCATATGAAGTGGAAGATGGCCCGGGTGACTGCGGCAGCACAGGTTATGGGAATAGGCCAGGCCTGTGCCACATATAACAATACTGGAAGTACCTCACACCTGATTACCAGTTTTTACCCATGATGGAGAGCGACTGTTTCTCCCATCTGCCCAGTTTTTGCCTCATTTTCCTGATACGCTCCTCCCAAGACTTGGCGCATGCCCCAGCCCCACCGAACCAAATACCCAGCACCTTCAGGTGGTCAGTCTTGATGGTGACGGGGATAGAGGATTGGTATGCCCAGTTCCAAAAGAGCATGGCCTTGCTCTTGCCTGGGTTTACTTTGGCCTCTCAGGCCCACTTGAACTGGTTGCAGATGCACATGAGTCTGTGCATGGACAGCGGATCAGAGCAGAAAACAGCAACTTCATCCATGTACAGGGAAGCCTCAACCTGTAGGCCCCCAATGCCAGGACTAGTCATCCCTCTCAGGCTCGCATCTTTCCTAGTGGACTCAGCAAATGGCTCTATGCAGCATACAAACAAGGCAGGAGAGAGAGAGAGAGAGAGGGCAGCCCTGCCTTACTCAAATCTGACTGGGAAGCTGTCTGATACCCACCCATTGATTGAGACTGCACTGACAATGTTGATGTAGAGCAGTCTGATCCAATTGCAGATTCCCTCCCCAAAGCCCATTTTGGAGAGAACATCTCTCATGCACGTGTGCAATATCCCGTCAAAGGCTTTCTCCTGGTCTAGGCTGATGAGGCAGGTGTCCACCCCCCGTCCTGCACGTAGGTGATCGTATCCCTGAATCCCTGAGGAGTGCGAGACTCTCAGTGATCTTCCTGCCCGGTACAGCACAGGTTTGGTCAGGGTAAATCACCAATCCTAGAGCAGACCTGACCCAGTTGGCGATGACCTTTGACAAGATTTTGTCGTCTACATTTAGCAGTGAAATTAGTCCCCAATTTCTAATTTCCTCCCTCTTCCCCTTCTGCTTGTAGAGGGGAGTGATGATGCCTTTCCACATGGATTCACTCATGGTACCTGCTAGAAGCATACTGACATATACTGGCCAATCAAGTCCCATAGAGCAGAATAGAGCTCTGCCAGTAAGCCGTCGCTTCCGGGAGTTTTATTCTTTTCGAAGGGCTCGAGGGCCTTGATCAGCTCATCCAGAGATAGCGGATAAACAGATAAGGGAAAGCAGAATGGGAAAGCACCTGTTCTTTGTCTACAAACTACGCCTCATTCCTACTCTGCTTGGCCAAATTTTCCATGCTTCTCACTTAGATAGAGTTTCTACAGTAATAAACTAGATTTTTAAATTGTGCCTTGCACCACTTGTCACATTATCTTTTGCAGTCTATCTAGACTTTCCTCTCCCAACCTAGCTGCTTTAAAAAGGTAATTTGAGCAACCCGAAATGCTAACCTCATAACATTCCACATGCTAATTTGAACAAATGTTCCTTTATTTCCTATTCAAGTTTCCAACACCTTAAAGTACTTAGCTTTAATGAATAGAAAACGTCTATTAACCACCACAACAAACAACCAGGGTGGCAATTCATCTTGGTTCTTTATATTAGTAGAAAATTAAAAGTGAATTTACAAACTAGTTAGCGAATGTTTACAGGTTCTCAGAACTAAAACAGTAAATTTGTTCAACTACATGGATTGTAACATCACCACTTTAAAGTGAGAAAATTATGTTTTGGACATCCAAATTTTAAAAGTTCTGGACAGCAAATTCAAGAAAATAAATTGCTCACCATTACAGCAGCAGTTGCAACTTGATCACTTCCTCCTGTAATTACAAAAGGCATGTAGAAAGATTGTGAAGTGATATGAAAGTGTTACACAAAGTGTTACATAAATGGTACTATTAAACACATCAAAATTTATTTACATGACACTCAAGAATTAAAGTTTTTTAAATTAGTGCTTTGGATGTATATTAAACATTTCAGCCCATTTGTCATTATGTTGATTGGTGACTGAATAATTCATTGACAGTTAAATAATTCATCTTTGGTTTCATACATAGCAGCAAGAGATTTTATGATATCCCCAGAATATGTTAGATCATATTCTGTAATTCCATACTTTTATGCCCTGGCAATCATAAGTGATTTGATAAGTGGCTTTTAAAAAATTGCCAATTTTCTTCCCTTCTTTGAAATTTATTCCTTGCACTTCTGGTCTCTAAAGATCAGATTACAAATTCACTAGAAGGATGATACCACCAACACAGGTTAAACTTGGCAAACATGTTTTTTTGGGGGGGCATGAGTGGGAGTGGAAACATGTCCCTAAGAAAATGACAAAGAAAAAGTAGTAACAGAGAAGTTAGTCAGAAAAACAAAAAGAAAAAGTTTGACAACTGTGGAAGTTGTCATCTCGAGGACCAGAATCAGGAATAGTCACGAGTAGATTCTAGACAAGGAATTCGAATGGTCAGGACTGTGATACCTGCTGCAAGTCATTCAAGAGACTGGCAAAGCACTTGAACACCATGGAGAAAGGAACAGAGGGACGTGCCAATATTATAAAAGGAATAGAGGCAATTTAAGTAGAACAAATGCATTTTCAATAGGCTTGAGTGAGTATCATTTCCTTGTAGTGCATTTCACAAGAAAGGTTATGGCGCATTAACAATTAACAGGTAATTGGAACCTAAAGTAGTCAGTACAATTAAATTGGGTTTTCACATTCTGCATACAGTTTAGGTCTTCTTATCATTTAATGGTTAACTCAAGAGTACAACAGAATGCCTGCCACAAGAGTCTTGACCTGAGATATTGAGTAGAATAGACATTTTCAAAATGCAGATGGAGAGAGTGATCATTAAGCACAAACTCTCATGTGATTTAAGGGGGCAGACATTTATCCCAGTGATGAAGTCTGAAATCTCAGGTTAGAAATGCAAACCACTGGAGTACCAAGAGAAGGCGAAATCATAAGTCTTAAAATTCATAACTGGAAACACACTATATTCAAGACGATGTCAACAGTGTGGTGCTGAAAAAGCACAGCCAGTCAGGCAGCAGCCAAGGATCAAGAGAATCGACATTTCAGGTATAAGCCCTTCATCAGGGATGGATCAAGACAAAGGCCAACTTTAGAATACAATTAAACATAAAAGGGGACAACAAGGAAAGGTCATAGAGATAGAAGATCAGTTGTGAATGGATTAGGATAAGTAGGTCAACGGTATAAAAAGACAAGAATCAAGAATTATCAAGGACACACTTCAGCTTCATTTGTTTTATTGCCACTAGCAACTTTAACAAGTAAACAGACACTATCAAACATACCCATTAATTTTTCAGATGATTGTTCTATTTCCCTTATTTTGTTATTTGCTGAAAAAATTAAAATTGTTTATTAGCAGAGATTCTCTTTCTACAGTTATGAAACTTAATATTCTTGGAACACTAGTATCCACTAGTACACTATTTAGAAAAACACAAATCACTTTACCAGAAGACCACAAGAAGTTCAACAGCAGTGTTAGAATTTTCATTTATTTTACAAAGAGATTCACCTATCCAGACTTTAACAGAACTACTATAAAAACCAGAAATGATGGATAAAAGTAGGCCAAAAAGCCTCCCTTTTCGATCTTCAGTTAGCATCTCCAGAAAATTAACGGATTAAGTTGGGACGACCCACACCCTCTTGCTTTTAAAAGTAGGAAAACTATCAGGAATAAAACAAAACCTCAGAATAAAACAAAACCTTAAATCAGTGCATATCACCCCAAAATGAAACATGTTACAGACGTATGGTATGGACTAAAAAAGAAACTCCAACAACAGGTTTATAGAAAATTTCAATGAAGGATGAGTTCTTAAACATTTCCTCCTCAACAGATATGATTGAACCTGCGTATTTCCAGGATTTATAGTTATTTAAATGAATCATTATTGATATTCCGCTTGGAGATTGGGCTCACGTCTCGTATCAAAATACTTCATAAATAACTGGATCCTCTCATTGCTTTTCTCCTGCGTCAGGATAATTTGCACCAACTCCTCACGATCCCAATGTGGGGCTTTCAACTCCCTACTGTACCCTAATGCCAAAATCAGTACATGAATGTCACTTAAATACTTTTTTAAAAAACTCTTCGTTTAACGCGCGTTCTATTTATAATGTGTGGCAGAATTGTATTTTCACTTAATCCACTCAAATAATGAGAAGGGAGCATACGATCGCACAGGCAGGTGGTTCCAAATGATTTAAGGATAGAAGATGTCAGAGCAGAAGTAGTCACAGATGCATTTGTGGTCTTGAAATCTAGCACCAATATCAATTATAAATGGACATTGCTAGGAAGTACACATTGTGGAAATTCTGCTGCTGCTTGACTTCAGTTATAAACACATGTTCATCTCTGCTAACTACAATGTTGGGACGATTTTTGTCACACTGCAGTATGGCACGGCGGCACAGTGGTTAGCACTGTTGCTTCACAGCACCAGAGACCCAGGTTCAATTCCTGCCTCAGGCGACTGACTGTGTGGAGTTTGCACATTCTCCCCGTGTTTGTGTGGGTTTGCTCCGGTTTCCTCCCCCACTCCAAAAATGTGCAGGTTAGGTGAATTGGCCATGCTAAATTGCACATAGTGTTGGATGAATTGTAGGCGAATGGGTCTGGGTGGATTGCGCTTTGAAGGGTCAGTGTGGACTTGTTGGGCTGAAGGGCCTGTTTCCACACTGTAAGTAATCTAATCTAGAATAATCACCAGCAACAAGCAGCTAATTGGTATGCAGATGTGGAAGCTTGATTAGTTAATGCAAAGTAATGACTAACAGGCTCTGTTGTTAGCCACATGATTTCAATACTCATACTTTCAACATTTTCCTGCCTGCATCTGAAAATTATAAATATTTTTAATCAACTTGGTCAAATATGTTTATATAAATCAGGAGTAGATGAGACTTGAACAAGGGCCTCCTAGTGACATCATCACTTTTACAACAGCCCCTATTAGTACATTTTAAAAATGAGTACATGGTTTGTAAAGAAGTACCCTGCCTTGTTCCAATAGAAATCTAATAGAAATGTGGAGGCTATTAGCTGGAGCAATGCCAAATTTTGTCCCCCTAGTTTTATATGGACTCCAAGACTGTAACCTTCACTTTAGCTCTGACGAAGAGTCATCTAGGCTGTGTGTGGAGTTTGCACATTCTCCCAGTGTCTGCGTGGGATTCCTCCGGGTGCTCTGGTTTCCTCCCACAATCCAAAGATGTGCAGGTCAGGTGAATTGACCATGCTAAACTGCCCATAGTGTTCAGGGATGTGTAGGTTAGGTGCATTAGTCAGGGGTAAATGTAGAATAAATGGGTCTGGGTGGGTTACTTTTGTTGAGCTAAATGGCCCGTTTCCAGAAGGGATTCTGTGATTATCTCTATGGTTGCTGCCTGACCTGCTGTGATCTCCAGCAATTTTTGTTTTCAGTTCAGATTTCAGTATCTGAAGTAATTTGCTCCTGTACCTGCATACTTTAAGGTTCTGGATAAGGCTGTGGTTTTAGCAAATGTAAAGTATCGAGGGTTCCAGCTCTCTTCTACCTTATTTTGGTGTTATTTCAAACCTTTGCTCCAGATCATTGATCACCTGGTCTGCAAAGGAAAGGGAAGGTTCAGCTCCTGCATCTGATCAAAGTGGCCATTTCTAGATCCAAGCTGGCAATCAAGTTCTCCGTACCTGACTCCCTTCCATAGTTATACTGTTGCTTGAGATTGCTTGAGATCTTTTGCAATCAGTGGGTACTGTGAGTATTGAAGTTCCTGTTGTTGCTAAATAAGCAATAGTTTATTTTAATAACCCGTTTAGTTGTGTTGTGTTTGCACTTTTTTTCAATGGCATTTTCAATATGGTAATTTTTAAATTTACTCATGAGATGTGGACATCTTTGGCTAGGCCAATATTTATTACCCATCCCTAACTACCCAGAGTGTAGTTAAAAGTCAACTACATTGCTTGGGTCTGGAGTCACATGTATATAGAACATAGAACATTACAGTGAACTACAGGCCCTTTGGCCCTCGATGTTGTACCAACCTGTGAAATTAATCTGATGCCCGTCTAACCTACACTGTTCCATTATTATCCATACATATATCTTAAGCCCATTTTAATGCCCTTAACGTCGGTGAGTCTACTACTGTAGCAGACAGGCCATTCCATGCCCCTACTATTCTCTGAGTAAAGAAACTACCCCTGATATCTGTCCTAAATCTATCACCCCTTAATTTAAAACTATGTCCCCTCTTGTTAGCCTTCACCATTTGAGGAAAAAGACTCTCACTGTCCACCCCATCTAACTCTCTGATTATCTTATATGTCTTGATTAAGTCACTTGTCAACCTTCTTCTCTTCAACAAAAACAGCCTCAGTTCCCTCAGCCTTTCCTTGTGATACCTTCCTTCCATACCAGGCAACATCCTAGTAAATCTCCTCTGAACCCTTTCCAAAGGTTCTACATCCTTTCTATAATGCAGTGACCAGAACTGTATGCAATATTCCCATTGCGGCCTTACCAGTGTCTAGTATAGCTGAAGCATGACCTCATGGCTCTGAAACTCAATCCTCTGACCAATAAATGCCAACACACCATATGCTTTTTAACAATCCTTTCAACCTGGGTGGCAATTTCCAGGGATTTATGCACCTGAACATTGAGATCTCTGTTCATCTACACTACCAAGAATTTTACCATTAGCCCAGTACTCTACATTCCTGTTACTTCTTGAAGTGAAGTACCTCACATTTTTCCACATCAAACTCCATTTGCCACTTTTCATCCCAGCTCTGCATCCTATCTAAATCCCTCTGTTAACCACAACACCTTTTGGCATTATCCACAACTATACCTACCTTAGTATCATCCACAAATTTACTAACCCATCCTTCTACTCCTGCATCGAGATCATTTATAAAAATGACAAATAGCTGTGGACCCAAAACAGATCCTTGCAGTAATTGAGCTCCAGGATGAACATTTCCCATCAAACACCACCCTCTGTCTTCTTTCAGCTAGCCAATTTTTGATTCAAACTGCTAAATCATCTTCAATCCCAAAACTCTGTGTTTTGTGCAATAGCTCACCATGTGGGACCTTATCAAACATCTTACCAAAATCCATATATACCACATCAACCGCTTTATCTTTATCCACCTGTATTGTCACCTTCTGGAAGAACTCAATAAGATTGATTAGGCACTGCCTACTCTTCACAAAATCGTGTTGACTGTCCCTAATCAAATTATTCCTTCCCAGAGGATTATAAATCCTCTCTCTTATAATCTTTTCCAACACCTTACTCACAACTTAAATAAGGCTCACCAGCCTATAATTACCAGGGTTGACTCAACTCCCCTTCTTAAACAAGTGGACAACATTTGCTGTCCTCCAGTCTTCTGGCACTACTCCTGTCAACAATGATGACATAAAGATCAAAGCCAAAGACTCTGCAATCTCCTCCCTGGCTTCCCAGAGAATCTGAGGATAAATTCCATCCAGCCCCCGGGTCTTAACTATTTTCAGATCTTTCAAAATTGCTAAAATCTCCTCTTTGTCAACCTCAATCCCATCTAATCCAGTAGCCTGTAACTCTGTATTCTCACTAACATTGCCCTTCTCCAATGTGAATGTTGATGAAAAGTATTAATTAAGCTCTTCCCTAATGTCGTTAGATTCCACACACAACATGCTAGGCCAGGTAAGGACTGCAATTTCCTTCCCTAAAGGACTTTAGTAAACTCAATGGGTTTTTCCAACAATTGACAATGGCTTCATGGTCAGCTTTAGACCCTTTCATTTCAGATTCTTTACTGAATTCAAATTCCACCATCTCCCACGGCAGGGTTTGAACCAGGTCCCCAGAACTTTAGCCGAGTTTCTGGATTAATAGTCTAGTGATATACCACTAGGCCTGTGCCTCCTCTTTGTTTTCTTCATAATTGAAGGTTGGAAACAAGGTCAAAAAGCATAATAGTGTGAATGTTTTCGCTATGTGTTGGTTCTGTCTTTGGTTCCAGCTTGTGTATTTGTGGGAATGGTGTGCAATATGAGTGAAAACTCAAATTTCAGCGTGGAAACATGGCCAATGCTAAATTCACCGATCTGAAACATTCTCTAAGACAGCAGAAGAAAACATGTTCAACCAAGAATTAACTGCTCTAATCAAACACATTATAGTAAAGTTGTACTCTGGATAGCTGAATTGGATTTGATGGGTCTAGTTGAGTTAATATTCTCAACAATCACTCCCATCAAATTGCTATCTGCAACTACTGGACAGCAAACTAAAAGCTGCACTGAGATGTGCTGTGTCTGATCAATTCATATCAGAATGTCAAACCTTGAATAGTGGTGGACGTTTTGCATTTCAAGTACTTTATCTCTATTATACATATGGTGTTTTCTCCTAAAATTAGTTCACATGGCTAAAATAGTGTTGCTAGAGGCACACTTGTTGTTAATCAGTGACTTCTGTTTAACAACACTTGCTTTTTTCCTGTTCTACACAGAATGAAATCCTTAATGCTATGACTGAAGTCACAAGGTCACTGCAGAATGCCAATTAACTTTCCATTATTAAATGGGCAAGAACAGTTTGGAATGGTTAACCTACATGTTACCTTAACAAAGTCATATTTTGAAAGATTGATGTACATAAACTGAGTGTAAATTTAGCTGTTAATAGAAATTATTGTCATAATAAACTTTTTTCATGCACATCAGGAATTACTTGGAAGCGCAAGGTGAACTCTGAATGTGGCGAAAGAACTTGGGTTGTAGTTTCCTCACTTGTATCATGTAAAACTGGGCAGCTGACTGTTATCTTCTCATCCCTATCATACCATTGTGTGTTCCTCTTTTCTTGCTTTCACTTTGCTCTGACTCCTCTACTCCCCTCCCCACTGCTCCACTATTTTCTCTCTTCATTCCTCATGATCTTTGCAAGTGAGTGAAGAACTATTTGTGGTCAACTGTGTCAAAGAGTATCTGAATGGCCTGGCAGAGATCTTCACTGAACTGTTGTTCACTTGAATACTCTCATATCAAACAAAATCTCTTTGTAACCAAAGCAGGTATACCAACTTCTGAATTGTTTTATGGAACCATTACCATGGTATTTCACAATCATTCAAAGCATATATTTCTGGTCCTTGTTGCTTGGTATTGTGCCAACTACTTTTGTTCCCAATTCCGAATTGGACTTTTTTCACAATTACTGTTGTATAATTGCTTCCATATTTTATTTGCTTAAATTCTTGATTGCAGGTCAATGATACTTCTAAATTCTTAAACTAAATCAAGTTATTTGCTTCCTAGCTTTTTGAAAATGCAATTTATTGTTTGTATGAAAGTAGACCATAAATGCAGCACACAATAAATATGAAAATAGCTATTATTCAATGTTTCAACCACAAACCTGTAAATGTGACAGTTATTTGTACGGTCAAGCCCCTTACCTCGGGATATTTTATTTTTAAACCATGCTGATGACTGGAGTGCTTGTTGACTGTGGAAATAGCTGTTATATTATCCAGCTGTAGTTTTCTTTCACTTTTATGCAAGCTGTGTACCGGTACTGTAAAGCATACTGCTAATGAGCTGCAGTGAAACCGAAAAGTTAAGTGGTTGGCATGGATGAGTTGTACTGAAAGGTCTGTTTCTGTGCTGTGCAACTCTGACGCTATGACTCTTACCACTCTGGTGATGAAATTTCTCCTCATTTTAGTGTTAAATGGCCTATCTCATATCCTTGCACTATGACCCCTGGTTCTGGACTCCCTGGTTGTCAGTAACATTCTTCTAGTGTTTACTTTGCCTCGTCCTGGTAGAATTTTATAGGTTTCTGAGATTCTACTGCCCTCCCATTCCTTAACTCTAATGGATATAATCCTGACTAATCCTGCACTCCCTCCATAGCTAGAATGTCCTTCCTCACATAAGGAGACTGAAACTGCATTCAGTCCTCCAGGAGTGGTCTCACCAAAGCCCTGTATAATTGCATCAGGTCATTCCCGCACCTGTGCTGAAATCAATTTGCTAAGGAGGCCAACATAGCATTTACTGTCTTCACCGCCTGCTGTTCTATACTCTTGCTTTCAGCAACTGGCATACAAGGGCACCCAGATCTTATTATACCTCCCCCTTTCCAATCTATCACCAATCAGATAATAAACTACCTATCTGTTTTTGCTACTAAAGTGGAAACCCTTCATACATGCACACCAAGAACAAGAAACTTGGCATCATCACCAGCAGTAGCCAAGCCCACCTTGGCACCACAGTGGAAAACATTACCACTGCAGGGAAGTTGATTGCCAACTTATTGGACTACACCCTTCAACTGGAAGAGATTGAAGTTCTTAGCAGGGGTCTCAATTTCTGCCCCACCAAAATGGACCCCATAGTTCTTGCAGCAAACATGGAGGAATTCATCAGACGAATGAGACTCTGGGAATTCTTTCAAGATGTCAGCTGTGATCCCAGTGAGCCCACGAAGAAATTGGAACAGTCATCAAAGGGATCTATAGAGGAGTGACAAAAAAGGAGTCAACTTGGACCGTGCTGTATGACTTTCTGACCGGGATAAATTCAGACTCCAGCAAAAGATGACTATAAAGATCAAACCGTCAGGAAATATATAAATGCCAGATTCATCAGCCCTACCCAAAGGTAGAGCAGAACATCACCCTATCACAACGCAATGCCATCCATGCTCTCAAAACCAATCACAACATTGTCATCAAACCAGCGGATAAAGGAGGAACCTTCGTCATTCAGAATAGAACAGATTACTATGAGGAAGTGTACCGACAATTGAACAAACAGGAACACTACAGGCAACTACCGGCCGATCCAACCAAAGAGCACCCTTGTGAACTAGACACATTGGTCAGAACTTCAGAGTTCTCTACATACCCTCATCCCATGTACTTCCCACATAGGCGACTTCACTGCCTTCCAAAGATACAAAACGCCACACACCGGACGTCCCAATGTATCAGGTAATTGGACCTTGTGTGAGAACCTCTCTGGCTATGTCAAAGGCATCTTGAATCCTATTGTACAGTGGTCCCCAGCACCCATGGATCAGTCGAACTGGGAACATTCCTTGTCACAATAGACCAGCATCTACACCAGCATCCCCCACAATGACGGCATTGCGGCAACAGCCTCAGTACTCAACACCAACAACTAACAATCTCCAAGGACCATCCTACGACTCATCTGCTTTATCCTTGACCACAACATTTTCACCTTTGATAACTAGTTCTTCATCCAGACACATAGATCAGCCAATGGGACCAAATTTGTCCCCCAATATGCCAACATTTTCATGCACAGCTTCACACAAGACTTCTTCTCTACGCAGGACCTCCAACCAACATTATACACCAGGGACATATTCTTCCTCTGGACCCATGGCGAAGAGTCACAAACAACTACACAGTGATATCAACGTGTTTCATCCCACCATCAAACTCACCATGGACTACTCTCTACTATCTGTCTCATTCTTGGACACATGCATCCCAATCAAGGATTGGCATCTCAGCACCACACTCTACCGCAAACCCACAGATAACCTAATGATGTTACACTTCTCCAGCTTCCACCCGAAACATATTAAAGCAGCCATCCTCTAGGACAAGACCTATGCATACACAGGATCTATTCAGATGAGGAGGAATGTGACAGGTACCTGGAAGTACTCAAGGATGCCCTCATAAGAACGAGGTACAATGCTCAACTCATCGACCACCAATTCTGACGTGCCACAGCGAGAAACCACAATCATCTCCTCAGGAGACAGATACAAGCTGCAACCGACAGGCTACTCTTCATTGTCCAGTACTTCCGAAAAACTATGTCATGTTCTTCTCAGCCTGCAACACATTATCAATGAGGATGAGCACCTTGCCACGGCCTTCCCCACACCTCCACCTCTTGCCTTTAAACAACCACCAAAGCTCAAACAGATCATTGTTCACAGCAAACTGCCTGGCTTTCACAACAACACCATACTACCTTGTCATGCTAGATGCTGCAAGATGTGCCAGAGTGTTGACACAGATACCACCATTACACATGGGGACATGTCCCACCTTGTACATGGCAGGTACTCATGTGACTCAGCCAACATTGTCTATCTCATACGCTGCGGGCAAGGATGCCCTGAGGCATGGTACATTGGCGAGACCGAGCAGAGACTGCGGCAACGGATGAATGGACACTGCACAACAATCAACAGACCAGGGGTGTGCCCTCCCAGTCGGAGAACACTTCTCCAGGACATTCGACCTCAGACCTTTGGTTGACCATCCTCCAAGGCGGACTTCGGGACTGGAACCAACAAAAAGTGGCTGAGCAGAGGCAGATAGCCAAGTTCAGTACCCATAGGGATGGTCTCAACCAGAACCTTGGGTTCATGTCACACTACAGGTGATCGCATTACACTATATACACACACAGACAGATGCACACACACAGACAGATGCACACACATACATACTCATACACACACACACTCCAACAGACCCATACACTTATGTAGTCCCTCTCTCATGCGACATACACTCCCACAAACATGCATCCTCTCACAGTCTTATACCCCTTTACACACATACGCACACTCTCTCACAGACACCCATAAACCCCCCACCCTGACACACACACACCCCACAAACCTGTGCGTGTACTTGCAGAATTGCATTTTATTTTGCTCAAAAACTGCATGAAGCCATGTAAGGTTCTGTAAATCCGTTTTTAAAATTAGAATCAGTCTGAATGTTGTGGCACAGAGAGTCTCACACAGGGCAGCTTACACCGTAAATGCATTATCTGAGCAGACATGACACCAATTGTTAACGTTCACTTGAGAATGTAACTTTTAAAAAAAAATCCTGCAATTTACATATGAAAGAACTGAAACCAACATGTTCATTCTAAAAGATGAGAGACATAACAAACAATCCAGGTCTTTTTAAAGATATAATTTCAGAAAACATCACACTGTAAACTTCTGCTATAAATTCTGTGTCTTATGACCTTGTACTTCACAACCACCTGATGAAGGAGCAACACTCCGAAAGCTAGTGCTTCCAAATAAACCTATTGAACTAGAAACTGGTGTTGTCCAACACCGGCAACTCCAAATCAGTTATCCACAATATACTTCATCTGCGATGCATTTGCCCGCTCACTCAATGTCAAATCACTCTGAAACATCTCTGCTACATCCCCACAGTTCACTCCCTCACCCGGCTTTGCATTGCTTGCAAATGTGCAGAAATTGCATTTATTTCCTTCATCTAAATCATTAATATGCATAGTGACTAGCTGGGTCTAAACACTCATCCCCACTGGTCATGGCTACCAATGAGAAAATGGCCCATTTATTCCTACTGTTTTCTATCTGCTAGCCAGTTGCCTATCCATGTCAGTACACTAGCCCCAATCCCATACACTTTAGTTTTACATACTAATCTTTTAGGTGGAACCTTACTGAACACTTTCTGAGATATCTAAATAAACCAAATATGCAGATTCTCCCTTATTTACACTACTCATTATATCCTCAAAATTCTACTAGATTTGTCAAATATGATTTCCCTTTCATAAGTTAATGCTGACTGTGTCCAACCCTCTCAGTGTTTTCCAAATACTCTGCCATTAAATCTTTTATGGTGGACTCCTTCCCTCTCCCATATCATCTTTCTTACTGCTGATGTCAGGTCAACTGATCAGTGATTCTTTGTTTTCTCTCTATATTTTTTAGTTAGTTGTGTTACATTAACTATCTTCCAATCCAAAGAAACTGTTCCAGAGTTGATAGAATCTTGAAAGATGACCACCAATGCATCCATTATTTCCAGGGCCACTTCCTCAAATACTATGGGATTTAAATTATTGGGCATTGATGATTTGTTAGCCTTTAATCCTATGTTTCTCTAATACAACTTCCATCATTCCATCAGTTAGTTTACAATTGAGAGTAGACTGAATCAATAATTTTCTTATTGAATTTGGCCTGATTTTTCTGGACAGTACAACTTGAGTAGTTTTCAAATTTATTGACAGATTTTTAAAATATTTATTTGTAGGATATGAACATTGTTGATTGGGTAGCATTCATTGTTCATCCCTAAGTGCCTTGGAAAAGCTGGTGGTGAACTGTGGCCTTATATTACTGCAATTCTTGGGAACTGGCACAACCACAGTGCTGTTCAGAAAGTAGTTCCAGGAGTTTGACCAAGCAAAAGTGAAGGAATGGAAATTATAGTTCTAAACTAAGATGGTGAGTGGCTTGGAGAGGGATGTTCAGATGGATGTGCTCTTATTCATCTGCTGCTGTTCTCCTTCTAGATGTTAGAGGTCATGAGTTTGAAAGATCCTTTGGAAGGAACCTTGATGAATTACTATTAGCATATCTTGCAAAAGATATGCCCTGCTGCCACCTGCATCAGCGGTGAAAGGAATGAATGTTGAAGGTGCTGGATATTTTGCCAATCAAGCAAACTGCACTATCTTGTATGGTGTTGTTTCTTGAGTGTTGTTGGAGCAGCACACATCCAGTCAAATGGACAGCATTCTGCTGGATTTAAAATACTGTGAGCAGTTTTGGGCCCCGTATCCAAGAAAGGATTTACTGGTCTTGGAGGAGGTCCAGAAAAGGTTTACAAGAATGATCTCAGGGATGAAGGACTTGTCATAAGACTAGTTGAGGGCTTTGGATCTGTACTCAATTATGTTAGAAGGATGACAGGGTTCTCATCAAACCAAAGAATATGACAGGCCTGGACAGAGTTTATGTAAAGATGATACTTCTGCTGGTAGGAGAGACTCGGACCCAAGGGACAACCCTTTAGAACTGAGATGAAGAGGAATTTCTTCAGTCAGAGGGTGATGAATCTATGGAGCCTATTGCCACAGAAGGCTCTGGAGGCCAAGTCAATGAGTACCTTTAAGTCAGAGATAGATAGGTTCTTGATGAGTAGGGGAATCAAAGGTTATGGGGAGAAGACAGGAGAATGGGTCTAAGAAACATATCAGCTATAATTGAATGGTGAAACAGACCCCATGGACTGACTGGCCTAATTCTGCTCCTATATCTTATGGTCACACTCCTGATTTGTGCCTTGTAGATGATGGACCAGTATTAGGGAGACAAGGGATGAGTTATTCACCATAGAATTCCTAGACTCTGACCTGTTGTTGTTGCCGCAGTATGTATAAGGTTTGTCTAGTTCAGTTCTTTTGGTCAATGGTAATAACTAGAATGTTGATAGGGAACTTAGCAATGATAATGCCATATCAAAGGGTGATAGTCAGATTCTTTTTGGTTGGAGATGGTCATTGCTTGATACGTTTGTGGCTTGAATATTACTTGCATTTGAGCAACCAGAGTCTAGATATCGTCTAGGTCTTGAGGTATAAGACACAAACTGCTTCAATATTTGAGGAGTTAACAAAATGATACTAAACATTGTGCAATTATTAGTATAATTATTCTCCACCTTACCATTATGATGGAGGGAAGGTCATTGAAGCAGCCAAATATGATTAGATCTTAAACACCACCCTGAGGAACTATGGAGGCTCTTGTGGTTTAGTGGCAGTGGCCATACCTCTGAGCCAGGGGTCTTTTGAAGTATGACCTGTTGCAGACATGTGTAAAAACCTCTCTGATGAGATTGATTTGGAAAATACCCTGAAGAGTTCCTGCAGTGGTAGGAACTGAGCTGATGGGATTGATTTCCAACAATGACAACCCTCTTCCTTTGTCTTAGACATGACCATAACTAGTAGCAATGACTCACCACCCTTCCCCAGTCCCATTGACTCCAGCTTTGATAGAGCTTCTTAAAGTAGTGTAAAAAGTGAGGTCTGCAGATGCTGGAGATCAGAGCTGAAAATGTGTTGCTGGTTAAAGCACAGCAGGTCAGGCAGCATCCAAGGAACAGGAAATTCGATGTTTCGGGCCAGAGCCCTTTCCTGATGAAGGGCTCTGGCCCGAAACGTCGTATTGCCCGTTCCTTGGATGCTGCCTGACCTGTTGTGCTTTAACCAGCAACACATTTTCAGCTAGAGCTTCTTAATGCCACAATAGGTCATATGCTGCCTTAAATGTGACTCTTTCTTCATTTTAAGTTGAGTTCACTGTCAGCGTTTGGACCAAGGCTAAAACCTTGCATCAGTGAGCAAATTGTGTCCTTGTAAAGGATGCTTGATTGTACTGTTGGTGGCCTCTTCCACCACTTTGCTGTTGATCGTGAATAGACCAATAGGAAGATAGTTAGCCTGGTTGGATTTGTCCTGCTTTTTGTGCATAGGACATACCTGAGCAATTCCCTAAATTATTGGGGAGACACTTGCACTGTAACTGTATTGTAACAGCTTAGCTGGTCTTCAGTGCTATTGCTGGAATGTTGTCAGGGTCCATCGTTTTTGCAGCATCCAGGACCTTCAGGCATTTCTTCCTAATGTCAAGTGAATCAAATTAAAGGTTGGCATGTGATGCTGGAACCTCAAGGCAAGTGCCTCAACACTTCTGAATGAAGATCGATGTGAATGTTTTAGCCATATTTTACACAATGTCTATGTTGTTGTCATTCCTATTAATACTGTCACAGTCAGATCGATTGGCAACAAATCAGTAACAGCTGCTAGGCTGGTTCTACTTGATCTTGCTATGTCCTTTGCGGCTTACTTAGTAGTCATACTACTGTGTTATTTTTGATAATTGACATTGAAGCACCTCATCAACACTACATTCTGTGACCTTGTCACTTTCACTGCTTCCATAGTTTTTCTGGGGGAGGGGGCATTTGAGATAATAGTGCTCAGCAGGAGTCTTCCTTGCCCTAGCTAGCCCTGATGCCATGAGGTTTCACAGGGACCAGAATCAACGAGGACTTTGAGGGCAAATCTCTCCTGTATACCAGAATGAGGCCTCTGTTGATTGAGCAGGCCATACCAAGGAATGGTAATGGTGCTGTTTAGAACACTATCTATAAGATATTATTGAGTGTATTTTACTGTCACTTGTTGAGGAGTATGTGGGACAGTTCTCTCAATTTTGGGCTGAAAATGTGTTGCTGGAAAAGCACAGGAAGTCAGGCAGCATCCAAGGAACAGGAGAATCGAAGTTTCGGGCATAAGCCCTTCTTCAGGAATGAGGAAAGTGTGTCCAGCAGGCTAAGATAAAAGGTAGGGAGGAGGGACTTGGGGGAGGGGCGTTGGAGATGCGATAGATGGAAGGACGTCAAGGTGAGGGTGATAGGCCGGAGTGGGGTGGGGGCGGAGAGGTCAGGAAGAAGAGTGCAGGTTAGGAAGGCGGTGCTGAGTTCGAGGGATTTGACTGAGACAAGGTGGGGGAGGGGATATGAGGAAACTGGAGAAATCTGAGTTCATCCCTTGTGGTTGGAGGGTTCCTAGGCAGAAGATGAGGCGCTCTTCCTCCAACCGTCGTGTTGTTATGGTCTGGCGATGGAGGAGTCCAAGGACCTGCATGTCCTTGGTGGAGTGGGAGGGGGAGTTGAAATGTTGAGCCACGGGGTGGTTGGGTTCGTTGGTCCGGGTGTCCCAGAGGTGTTCTCTGAAACATTCCGCAAGTAGGCAGCCTGTCTCCCCAATATAGAAGAGGCCACATCAGATGCAGCAGATGCAATAGATGATGTGTGTGGAGGTGCAGGTGAATTTGTGGCGGATATGGAAGGATGCCTTGGAGGGAAGTAAGGGAGGAGGTGTGGGCGCATGTTTTGCATTTCTTGTGGTTGCAGGGGAAGGTGCCAGGAGTGGAGGTTGGGTTGGTGGGGGGTGTGGACCTGACGAGGGAGTCACGGAGGGAGTGGTCTTTTCGGAACGCTGATAGGGGAGGGGAGGGAAATATATCCCTGGTGGTGGGGTCCGTTTGGAGGTGGCGGAAATGACGGTGGATGATACGCTGTATATGGAGGTTGGTGGGGTGGTAGGTGAGAACCAGTGGGGTTCTGTCCTGGTGGTGGTTGGAGGGGCGGGGCTCAAGGGTGGAGGGGCAGGAAGTGGAGGAGATGCGGTGGAGGGCATCGTTGATCACGTCTGGTGGGACGTGATGCCTGGACACACTTTCCTCATTCCTGAAGAAGGGCTTATGTCCGAAACATCAATTCTCCTGTTCCTCCCCCCGACGTGATCGACGATGCCCTCCACCGCATCTCCTCCACTTCCCGCTCCTCCCCCCTTGTGCCCCACCCCTCCAACCGCCACCAGGACAGAACCCCACTGGTTCTCACCTACCACCCCACCAACCTCCATATACAGTGTATCATCCGCCGTCATTTCCAACACCTCCAAACGGACCCCACCACCAGGGATATACTTCCCTCGCTTCCCCTATCAGTGTTCCGAAAAGACCACTCCCTCCGTGACTCCCTCGTCAGGTCCACACCCCCCACCAACCCAACCTCCACTCCCGGCACCTTCCCCTGCAACCACAAGAAATGCAAAACTTGCGCCCACACCTCCTCCCTTACTTTTCTCCAAGGCCCCAAGGAATCCTTCCATATCCGCCACAAATTCACCTGCACCTCCACACACATCATCTATTGCATCCGCTGCACCCGATGTGGCCTCCTCTATATTGGGGAGACAGGCCGCCTACTTGCGGAACGTTTCAGAGAACACCTCTGGGACACCCGGACCAACGAACCCAACCACCCCGTGGCTCAACACTTCAACTCCCCCTCCCTCTCCACCAAGGACAAGCAGGTCCTTGGACTCCTCCATCGCCAGACCATAACAACACGACGGTTGGAGGAAGAGCGCCTCATCTTCCGCCTAGGAACCCTCCAACCACAAGGGATGAACTCAGATTTCTCCAGTTTCCTCATTTCCCCTCCCCCCACCTTGTCTCAGTCAAATCCCTCGAACTCAGCACCGCCTTCCTAACTTGCACTCTTCTTCCTGACCTCTCCGCCCCCACCCCACTCCGGCCTATCACCCTCACCTTGACGTCCTTCCATCTATCGCATCTCCAGCGCCCCTCCCCCAAGTCCCTCCTCCCTACCTTTTATCTTAGCCTGCTGGACATACTTTCCTCATTCCTGAAGAAGAGCTTATGCCCGAAACGTCGATTCTCCTGTTCCTTGGATGCTGCCTGACCTGCTGCGCTTTTCCAGCAACACATTTTCAGCTTTGATCTCCAGCATCTGCAGTCCTCACATTCTCCTCTCTCAATTTTGGGACAAGCTTCCGAATGGTCACAAGGGGTCTTTACGGAATTGACAGGACCGTGTTTGTACCACTCTCATTTTCAATGCTGAAGTGGATGCTAGATGATCTATTTGGCCTCATTCCAGTAAAAAAAATGTTTTAGCAGTTACGTCCAACTGTATGTGGCTTGCTGTAACATTTTTGAGGGCAGTAGAGACTCAAATACATTGCTGTGGTTTGGAGTCCATTTTTAGCCAGACCAGGTGAAGACAGCTAATTCTGTTCCCAAAGGACATTCATGAACAGGTTTTTTTTTAATTTCGTAAAACACAACCCGATCATCCACATCAATAATTTAAATGAAAAATTTATGTGCACTGCCCACCAATGTTCCTTCTAAGCTGCACTGTATGACCGTATATGTTCCGGGTTTGCCTTGCCTCACATTTATCTAAAGTAAATTCCATGTGTCACTTCTTGGCCCATCTGATCAAGGCCCCATTGTACTTGGACATAATTTTCTTCACTGGCCACTACACCTAGTTTGGTGTCATTTGCAAATTTACAAATCGTACCTCCTATAGTCACATCCAAATTATTTATAGAATGACAAAAAAAAAACGACTCAGCATTGATTCTTTTGACACACCACTGGTCACAGGCCTCCAGTCTGAAAAACAATCCTCCATCACCACCTTCTTTCTCCAAACCAATTTTGTATCCAATTGGGCTGGCTCCCAGATTCTACGGGATCCGAAACCAAAAAAGAGAAAATGCTAGAATATCTCAACAGGTCTGGCAGCATTTGTAAAGAGAGAAAAGAGCTGATGTTTTGAATCTAACTGACCCTTTGTCAAAGCTTTTCTCTCCTTACAGATGCTGCTAGACCTGCTGAGATTTTCCAGCATTTTCTCTTTTGGTTTCAGCTTCCAGCATCCACAGTAATTTGCTTTTTTTTCCCCACGGGATCTAACCTTACTAACCAGTCTACCATGAGGACACTTGTCGAAAGCTTAGCTGAAGTCCATACAGATAATGTGTATCACTTTGCCTTCATCAGTCTTCTTTGTTACCTCTTCAAAAACTTAATCACGTCAGTAAGATATAATTTCCAATGCACAAAGCTATGCTGACTATCCGTAATAAGTCCTTGCCTTTCCAAGTGTATGTAAATCCTGTCCCTCAGAGTCCCCTCCAACAACTTTCTCATCATTGACATAAGGCTCACTGGCCTATAATTCCAAGGCATTTCCTTAGAGCTTTTCTTAATTAATAGCACATTAGCCAAACTCCATTCTTCCAGCAGCTGATGAAGGCTTCTGATGATGCAAATACCTCAACTAGGAACTCAGCAATCTCTTCAATAGTTTCCTACAAAATTCTAGCAAACACCTGATCAGGTCCCATGGATTTATCTAGCTTTATTCATTTTAAGATCTCCAGCACCACCTCTTCTGTAATCTGAAGTCTTCAAGCCATCACGTCAGAGGAACCTTGATTATCCGAATATCAGATTATCCGAATATCAGATTACCCGAACAAGATCGCAAGGTCCCATAAAAACATTACAAAGAGGTAAGTGAGTTCGGATTACCTGTATTGAAAAACATGTGAAAATGCTGGCAAAAACAAAGAAACACAAACACCTCAAGCAACAGCAACTGGATTTTATTTTAGTGTAAGGGTTAGTAAAACAGTCCTTTGCAAAAGTACATGCTTTATTCCCATCACTTTAGATTAGATTCCCTAAAGTATGGAAACTGGGCCGTTCACAAAAAAGCAAGCAGAAAAAGTAGACACTCGCACAAGGCAGTGCTTCTGTCTTTCTTTCACAACCCTGTCAATGCTCTTTGGATTGCAGAAGCTGTTTGGGACCTTGCTTAATGGTGGTATTTCCTATATTTATGTGACGGTAAGGATTTGGTCCTTCTCAGTTTAATCTGCAATTTGCAGAATGCAAAGATTAGTTTGTTTAAATAACAGACTCAAAAGTTATAGATTTAAACGAATCCTCCAGTAGAGCACAGCATTAGATCTGTACAGCTTCCCTTATTTCAGGTCAAATCGATTATCCAAATAATCAATTAATTATCCAAAACAAAATACTGCCTGTCCGTCTCAATCGGATAATAGAGATTCCTCAGTATTTATTTCCCAAAGTTTCCAAGCTTCCAAGTATTTACTCTGGAAAAGGACATGAAATATTCCTTTAGTACTTCACTCATCATCTGTGATTCCACACATAAGGAGCCACGGTGAACCTTAACAGACCCTATTCTCTCCTTATTTACTCTTTTGCTTATAATCTCCTTGGATTCTCCTTAATTCTATTTGCCAAAGATATCTCATGTCCCCTTTCAGCCTTCCTGATTTCCCTGTATATTCCTACTGTCTTTATACTTCTAGGGATTCACTTACTCTCTGCTGTACTTTCCTGATTATATGCTTCCTACTTTTTCTTGACCAGAGCCTTAAGTGCTCTGGTCATCCAGTATTCTCTACACCTACCAGCCTTGCACCAACAGGAACACTGTCTCTGCACACTCACTATCTCATTCTTGAAGGCCTCCCGCTTCCCAACCATTCTTCTACCTGCAAATAGACTCAGTCAATCAACTTTTAGAAGTCCCTAATACCTTCAAAATTGGCATTACTATAATTTACTATTCTTTTCCATAACTATTTTAAAACCAGTGGAATTATGATCACTTGCCTCAAAGTGCTCCATCACTTGCCCTGCCTTATTTCCCAACAGAAGGTCAAATATTGCTCCTTCTCTAGTAGGTACATTCACGCAATGCATAAGAAAACTTTCTTGTATACACTTAAATTATTCTCATCCAAGCCCTCAACATTGACAACCCTATTTTTCTTAGATATTTGAGATCTCCTTACATGCTTGCTTCTCCATTTCCAGCTGATTACTGGAGAGGCCTATAGTACAATTCCAACAAAGTGATGATCCCTTTCTTACTTTTAAAACAAAAAAATCAGCCATATGATTTCACTGGACGATCGCCCAGAATATCCTCCCCAAGTACAGTCGTAGTGTGCTCCCTAACCAAAACACCACACTCCTTCACTTCCTTTCTATCCTTCCTATAATAACTATAATCTGGAACATCAAGCTATTAGTCCTGTCCATTCCCTGAGCTATGTTTCTGTAATAGCAATGATATCCCAGTCCCATGTTCCCAACCATGCCCAGAGGTCATCTGCCTTACCAGTCAGACCTCTTGCATTGAAAGTAATTGGAATTTCAGTCTTACCTCATTCTCAGTCAAACTTTTGTCTGCCATGACTATCAGATTTGGGTTAGACTTGCTCCCATTATCTACTGTACCAGTTCCAGCCTTTTCTCACTATCGCTTTGGCTCTCCCTCCCAACGCATTAGTTTAAAGCCGCTCTAGAAAATCTCCCCAAAAAGATATTGGCTCCCTTCCAATTCAGATGGAACCCATCTCTCTTATATAGGCCATTTCTACCCCAAAGAAATCAGAATAATTCCAAAAATGTGAATCCTTCCCCACTGCACTACCACCTCAGCCACACATTCACTTGCTCTATCCTCTGACTCTCACTAGCACATGGCACCTGCAGTAGTACAGTTATTTACCCTCAAAAGTTTTTAAACATCTTGTCCACCTTCCCATATTCTCTCTCCCTTTCCTCTATGCTGTTGGTACCAATTTGCACAATGACCTCCTGCTGGTCACTCTCCCCTTTCAGAATATTCTGCACCCTCAGATATTGATTCCGGCACAAGGAAGGCAACACATCATCCTGTTGCCTTGCTGTCAGCTACAGAAGTGTCTGTCTTTGTCACAGACTAGAGAGTCCCCTATTACAAGCCGATAACTTAGAACCTGACATACTCTTCATTAGAAATAGTCACAGTACCAGAAAGCTGGCTGTGAATCCTCTACTCTCCTGACAGACTAGCCCGTCACCAACCATCCTTCCCACTGTATCGAGAATAACATACTACATACAGGTTAGTCACAGGAGACTCTTGTAGTACCTGGCTACTCTCCTACTATTCCTAACAGTCAAGCTCTGGGCTGCCCTTTACCTTGTTTCCCTCTTAAAATATTCCTTAAAACCCATCATTTTGACAAGATCTTTGGTTGTCTGACAAAGTATATCAACGTCATGTCTTGTTTTCTAATGCTTCTGTGAAATATACTGGGATGTTTATGTTAAATGGTGCAATGTGAATTGTGATTTTCAATCATGCAAGAAATGTTATGTGAAATTAGAGAATGAATCCAATAGTTAAACCTACTTATAAAAATGTATACCCCTGGAATTTCTGTGACATGTTTATCTATATATCAAATCCAACTGTTGCATTCCTGTTGCAGTCAGCTGGCTCAAAGGTTTATGCTTATTTTGAGACTTTGCTGCCCTGCAAGGTCTGCCTTTGTAACTGAAACACATTTGTCCATTGATGATTTGGGGAACCATTGCACACATTAAATGAATCTTGGCCAGTGAATGAACCTTCACTGAAAAGCATATGTTCATCCATCAGTACCTGATTAATAACACCGGTGAGGATACTCAGCATTTTGAGTTAAATGAGATTTGAGCACTTAGTTTCTCCAAGAGATCTACTGAAATTAGCCCCTCCCACAGTGGTTATAGTTGTCACATGATTAGAAAAGACTACAAATTCAATTGGGGAGGGTAGAAGAGACAGAAAGGGATGTTGGCAGAGCAGAACTCATTCAGATATGTAATTGTACTTTCTTTTGAAAGACAATTAAACTTAAAGAGCAATAAAAGGCAATTTATTGGCAGAGATATTTCTTGTTCATTGACATTAATATGGATAAGCTCAAAACATTTTTGAGAGACATAAAAAAACTCCCTTTTCCTTAACAAAGTCTTGTAAACTGCAGTTATTTTTTGCCCCCTCTCCTGGCACAAGCCAATTCATTTTCAGATTTCTGAATTTATCTACTTGGAAGCCCTTGAATAGAAAACAAATTCAGAATCATATCATTTACAAAGACAGTTGTAACATTTGCCTTCCCAAACTTTACAAAGTAAAAACATAAACATTACACCTCTATTGTTCAGAAAAAAATCTCACTGCCAGATGTTTTGAATTATTGTAAAATCCATTCACTTGGCCGAGTTAGAAGTTAGCATTTGAGTCAATTCAGGCAGCAGCTCTTAAGCCTGCTGAAAATCCATCTGCATACACACCAAAGCTCTACCTTGATTGAAGATATGGTCTTGCTACATACAAGTGTAATAAAAGCTGTTCACTAGTCCAGATAATGCACTGCCACTCACAATACGTGGGCAACAAGGCAAAAAGAAGGCACAACCCCAAATGTCTGCTCTTGATCACAGCATATTTCTGGCAATTAGAGGCTTGAACCTAGAAAAATATTTGATATCATATTGCCTGTTGCTAGAAACGTATTTTTTGTTAAACTATAAAAAACTTCTTGAAGTGCAACAAAACCAATCTTTCCAACGAGTACTTCCAATGTAAACAAAAGTACTATCAAAAAGTACAGCACAAGTTGGTATCACAATACCAAACTAGCAAATAGCTGTAACAAGAAAGATTTGTAGGCTAATAGTTATGCCATTTCATTTCAGTAAACATTAATTTGACAGTCTAATAAAATTAAGAAACAGTAAACTGAACATTTAGATGGAGTTTCCTCTGGTGAAAAAAAAACCAACTGTGCTCATGCGTATTTCCGAAGAAACTTAATATGGAAATTCTTCACATTCTGCAACAGCACTTTTAGCTTCTCAACAGGAAGGAGAATGGTCATTCTGGAGGAAGAAAATAACATTACAAATACTAGTGCAGGGTTTTGATAAAATAAAAGTTGGCAAATTTTATCAATTCATGATTCCTCAACCTTCTACTTTATCTCTAATATTTTTGATAATTACTTTAAAAGAAAAATCTCAAGAAAGGGAAAAGGATGGAGTCATTCAATATAAACTATTTTTCAATGTTTAAATGGAGGAATAAACATGGAAACTACAGGTTAACAAGTCTAATTTGGGAGAGGGGAAATTTGTAGAATCAATACTCTGAGACAATATTAATTGGCACGTGGAAAAGTATGGGTCAATAATTGAGTGGCAACATGGATGTACAAAAACAAGTCATTTTTGACTAAATTGCTTGCATTCTCTAAAGTAATTAAGAGAATTGAAGAAGATAATGCAGTGAATGTATGACTTTTTTTAAAAAGGGAGATAAAATACTGCACAACACAATTAACAGAACTAAAGCACATGCAAGTGAAGGGCTACATGGGTATAAAATTGGCTAAGGGACCAAAGTAAACAGTTGTGAAGTTATTTTCCAAACTGGAAGGGAATGTGCAGTGGTTCTCCAAAGCCCAATTTTTACACCTAACTCCAGATGATTGAAAAGGCATAATTCTAAACATCAGCAATGTCAAACATGGGCCAGAGAGGAGTTGTAACAGTGTAAACTGGAGTCACCTGTTTGGAACATGCAGATCCAGACAAAATAGCTCCACGGGAATTACCCGAGAAATTGAACATTCTGATGGCATAAGTCCCTGTGGCTGGAATCCTCAAAAAATACACTAAAGTTGAATAACTGAATTAGAACCCTCCAAGTTAAGTGACCAGTCATCCAGGAAAAGTTGAAGGATTAGAAACCTACTTCAATTGCTGGGTAATTATTAAAGTGAATGTCAAACTCCCTACCACACTGAAGAGGGATCAGAGGATATTTACCAGGACGTTGCCTGGGCTGGAGAGAATGACTGGATGTTGTTTTCCTTATAGTGGAAAAAATTTGGAGAGGACACGATTGAGATGTATGAGGGGAATAGATTGAGTTGGCAGGAAGAAACTTTTCCCATAAATGGAGGAATCAAAGATCGGGGACAAAGATTTGAGCTAAAGTTTAGGAGGAAATGAGAAGAAAGACATTTTCTCCAACATGGTGATGGAAATGTGGAACACACTACCTTTTAGGGTTGTCGAGGCAAAAATCCTCAAAACATTTAAATATTTAGATGCACACTTGCAATGCCCAAGGCATATAATGCTGGAAAATGGGATTTGAATAATCCAGTGGTTATTTTTGATTACTGTAGACACTAGGGGCCAAGGAGGATTTTTCTGTGCTGTAGATCCTTACGACACTGATTCCAAGAGAGTAGAGCTGTTGTTTTGAAGTCTGGTTTCAGGCATACAAACTACATATCATCAGTCTCTACTCATTTATCTACATTGTCTTATAGCCCATCAAAAGTACAATTTTTAAATTCTCATTACGTTTAAACCTATACATCGTCTTGTACCTTTCTGAAGTTGGCAGTGTGTTGGGGTTTTGCAATCTCTTAGTCAGTGAGTATAATAAGCATCTGTTCTGTAAAATCAGGTGACAGCACTGTACTGAGTCAAGCAGGACACAGAGTGCGGACAATGCCTGATTAAATTACATTTGCAGTCAATGCAGAATTGCGATATGGCAATGAGTATCAGAGCATATTTTGCAGACAAACTGTTGGGAGAGTTTTGTCCTTCACTACGGGGATTCAGAAAACTACTTAGGCCAAAGGTTAGGGGCAAATGCAGACAGCCATGTTTATAGTCACTAGTTTTAAATGTTCCGAAAAGTGTAAATACTTACTCATTGCATGTCCTTATCAAAAGACTTTCACAATTATAAAGACCTCTGTCACACTGCACTTTACAGTTGCAGTGTTGAAAAAAAGTTCTCTCAGTCTCTTTAGCCTTTCCTGATAAATGTAATCATTAGGTTTTTGTAACATTCATCTCAACTTATTTTTTAAGCAGAACTAGGCACAGATCTGTGTCCTCAGCTCTTTGATCCCTCCATCAAAATATTTCCTTCCTAACCGATTATCTTGATAATGGCCTCCAAGCTTGGCTTGATCAAAAGTTTGTTATAACTAATTTCTTCACAAATGATGTCCCCTCCCACCCTCTACCTTGCTTGCTTTGCCTTATTAATTTGTTTTGCTACTTTTAGTGACTTTTCTACTTCACCTATAGGTCTATTAGCACCTCAAATCTCTCAACGCTGGTTATCAAAGCATTTTTTGGCTTCCGACTAAATCTCTATCAAAGTGAGCCATCACCACCAAAAAAAGGCAGTGCATCGAACATATGTAGTCTCATCTTAAAACTCAAAAAATATCCAGTGGAATTCAAATTGTTCAGGTAATTAAGTATACAATTAGCCGAAACTATAAATTATCAGCTTTTAAAGCAGTCAGACATATTGTGAAACAATGATCGCATAGACTTCACCTGAAATGATATGTTCCTTCTTTTTGTCCAAATCCACTGCCAGGTATCACACAAATTCCAGTTTCCTCCAGGAGTTTCATACAGTAGAACATATCTGGTATCATCCCACGGGTCTAAATCAAGAATAACTTCAGTTAGGACAGTCAAAACAGACTTCAGACCATTATAATTATCAGCCAATTGAAAGATTGTAGCAAGTATGCAGTCCAACAAAAATCCCAGGACTTTCACTGAACAGTTCATGGACAGAAAGCCTACCAAAACTCAGTTATCGTACCAACAATTTTGCCTATACACTTGTTTTTTTTTAAATAAAGTGATCACACAATTAAAGTTAAATGGCAAAACTTATTTTATCTTTTTGAAACAAATCATTGATGGCAAAATACTGCCTCCCAAGAATACAGCTCCAAAATCAGTCGCAGAAAACTTGACAAAAATCTGTAAAGCCGTTCTAGCAAAAATGCTAGGATGACGATTAAGGACTCCACCCCATCAAGGTTTAAATTCAGAGGTGGATCAAACTATTAAAAGAAACCAGTTGGGCACCCAGGCCTAGGACTGAATGACACATGATAAATGAATAAAGTGTGATCAAAAATGTATTTCAAATGGGGCAGGAGATGACACCATTATATGAAAGTTGAAGACTATACTCAAAGCTTTGGGATTAAATTCACAAAACTGGCGGAGCTCATCTACCAGTACGTGTATTTGTTACATGTATAGGCTCGCCACTTTTCCTCCAGACAGCAGACTGAGAACTCCTGTTTTAAAAGGGACTACCTTTCCCATTTGACCTCCAATGTATATCCATCTGAAAGAGAATACATGCTCAATGCTCAATGGAACCAGTGGCAAAACGTAGCAGCATCTGTGTTTTGCGTATCCAGAACCCAGTCTATTTTGTTATTTCTATTAGATCATGGTAGTCAGTAGACTAGAAGGATTATACATTTGTAAATTCCGAGCATGTACCACTTATCAGAATAGGCCTCTGCTCGCAAGAATCAGTGAGTGAACCTATACGTAGTGGCCTAGCTACTATTCAGATATGCAAAATCTGGATCGATTTACAACTAATGCAAGTTGCAAATGTGCACAGGAGTTGTTGTAATCACAATCCAAAGGCACGAAAAAACAATTCATATAATATAAACTGGTGTACTTTAATTGGAACATAACTACTTTCATTTGCAAAACACATAACTTCTGAACCCTATACACAAAATATTCTTTCATTTCTTTAAAAACAAATTGCATTAGATGTCACCATATTGAAATGTCCAACTAAACACTGCCATCTCTACTAGAACTTCGTGGGAAGCTAGGGAAGAGATTACTGGGCCCATTGCAGAGATATTTGTATCACTGATAACCACAAGTAAAATGCCAGAAGACTGGCTTAAGGGGTTGCTATTAATTAAGAAAGGCTGCAAGAAAAAGCCAGGGAACTCTGGATTGGTGAGGGAGCAGGCAAATAATATTCGTGCTAAGATCAAGCATCATTCAATGCAACAACCTCTTAAAACCAGCAGGGCAAAACTATGTTCCTAGGGATAGTGCATAGAGTAAAAGTAGGAACAAGCTTGGAAGTCACACTATTTCATTGATCTTGCCGAGCATTACAATGGGGAAGGCATGGAGTGAAAGATGCATCTGTTTGGACAAAAGGAAGTTATAGCAGTGCTATGTACTTGTAGGTCATACATCCACCAACTTCAGATCTGACAGATGAAAAAAAAATTCGGCTGTAAAAAAGTTTGCTCACTGAGCTGGTAGATTTGTTCTCAGGTGTTTCGCCACCATACTAGGTAACATCATCAGTGAGCCTCCGATGAAGTGCTGGTGTTCTGTCCCACTTGCTATTTATCTGTCGTGATCTGTTGTGGTGGGTGATATCACTTCTGGTTCTTTTTCTGAGAGTTTGGTAAATGGGGTCCAAATCGACGTGTTTGTTAACGGAATTCCAGTTTGAATGCCCGGCCTCTTGGAATTCCTGGGTGTGTGTCTTTGTTTAGCCTGTCCTGGATGGATGTATTGACCAGTTAGACTGGTGACCTTCTTAGTCTGTGTGTGAATACCAGTTGGTCACGTCTTTTGGTGGCTAGTTGGTGCTCATGTATCCTGGTGGTTAGTTTCCTGCCCGTCTGTCCAATGTAAAGTTTGTTGCAGTCCTTGCAGGATATTTTCTATATGAAGTTTGTTTTGCTCACTGTTGGTACGGGGTCCTTTAAATTCACCAGGAGCTGTTTCAGTGTGGTGGTAGATTCGTGGGACTACCATGGTGCCTAGGAGCCAGAGTAGTCTGGTCATCCTACATAATGTATGGCAGACATAATGCCATACGTTAAAGACATCTCAGAGATGACAACCAGACTACTCTAGCCCCTAGGCACCATGGTAGCCCACGAACCTACCACCACACTGAAACAGCTCTTGATGAATTTAAAAGGACCCCACACCAACAATGAGCAAAACAAACGGCATATACAAAGTATTCTGCAAGGAGTGCAACAAACATTACATTAGACTGACGGGCATGAAGCTAGCCACCAGGACATGGGCACCAACTAGCCACTAAAAGACATGACCAACTAACACTGGTATCCACACACAGACAAAGAGGGACACCAGTTCAACTGGGACATCCATCTATCCTGGGACACGCTAAACAAAGACACGCACAGAAATTCCTAAAGGCCTGGCATTCGAACCGGAACTCCATTAACAAACACATCAATTTGGACCCTATTTACCAACCTCTCAGAAAAAGAACCAGAAGAAGTGATGGCACCCACCACAACAGACAAAGACAAATAAATAGCAAGTGGGACAGAACACCAGCACTTTATCGCATGTTACCTAGTAAAGTGACGAAATGTCCAAGAACAAATCTACCAGCTCAGCGAGCAAACTTACAACCTGAACCACAAATCTCCAAAATCACAGTCAAAGAAATAATTGCCAAATAGGAAAAGAAAAGGTGAAGTCCCTTTCCAAAATTATATAACTTAAATAGTCATTTTGATCTGCAAAATATAGAACCAGATTATGTATGCTTTCAGTTCTGGAATTACAAACCTCAGCTTCTTTGATTGCTTTGGAAGGAATGAATATTCTTGGAAATGCATACAGAGCACCTTGCAGAGGGTTACAGTGCATTCCAGGAATTGTATTCAAGACATCCTCTGTTAACTTAGCTTTCTCAGCAAGGTCATGCAATACCTTCATCTTTTCCTGCATGTTAAACAAACACACCTTATTAAAAATAACAATGTACCACATTTATACTTCAGTGGAGACAACATAATATCTTGTGCCTGTACATCAAACACACCTACAAATACAGAACATTTAAATTAGTCCTAAATCCAATATGTTGGCCAATATTTACAGTAAGGACTGAAAAAACTTTAGATGCAGATGTATGCAAAGGAGATAGTTTTAGATACTTGTCTGCAATTCCCATTAAAAGACATTTTATATATATGTTATGTGATAATGAAGTTTCAGATTGTTAACCTTTCTTATTGTAGCTGGGAATCAGTTAATCATGGTGTTGCTTATATTGAAACTGTTACGGTTAGCTGAATCAACTTCATTGCTGGACTGGAAAGTTCAGTGACTGAATAACCAGTACTTTCCAGAGTAGCTTAGAGGACAAGAGGGAAGATGGCTAGAAGCATTCAATACGTAGTATTTTGGAGTTTAGGGTGTGGAAGCAGACAGTGTATTTAGAAACATTGGTAAAACTGTAGTTAATTGTGCAGGTCCTCAGTACTGATGACAATTTTGTCTACATGAACTTCACATGCTGTCAGATGACAAAGTAGCACAGATATAATAATACCTTATTCCAGAAAAATTACTAATATTAGTGAAATTGTTGGCAAATCTTCCTAGTTAAAACACACAACATAACATTGAAGCAGTAACATAAGCAGATGGAGTAAAATGCACAATATTAAGACTAAATCATGTGTGATGGAGAAATAAAATCAATTCAACTGAAATCATAAAACTGACTAACCAATGTAAACAGCTTATAAGATTCTTCTCCAGGCTTTGGTGGATTTACCACAACATCCATGGCAACTTGCCCTGGGACAGGGGAGCACAGCCGAACTGATAATAGCTTCTCAAGCTGAGCCTTAACCTCAGGGTCCATGTTAATAACTTCCATATAGCCACCTCTGAATCCACACCTAAAATATGAGACAATTAAGTTACATGTTCTGACTATTGGAAAATTGCACAGCCAAAACTAACAATCATATAGAAACAGCACAAATAACAGAGTCAGAACTATATTGTTGCAGACTACATGAATCACTTGTGAAATACAGGATTTGAAATCTTCAGGATAATCTCTACATTACTGTCGAATAAGTTGAACATTTTAAGGCAACTGTTGAACCTGAAGAGAAAGATAATTTCTATTTGAGGATGGAGTTTATGCTCATGCATTTTTCAGTTGGGTTCACCTGACAACAATCACATGGAAGTCAGGTGAAGGCATGATCAGATTGTGTTGTGCTGTAATGCTCTCCATACCCAAATAGCCTCCAGAGATTAACGAGTCCCACTGGAATCACACAAAACAAGTCAACATGTTCATGAGAAGAATCTATTATTTACTCCAAAGATGTTATTTTCTATTTGAAAAACCTAAACTAAGAAATCCAAACTGACACTAAAAGTAGGTTATAAAGTCAGCGTATGGAATACAAATTTCACAATGAACAGATTAAAAAAAGGACATACAGGTACAGAAAAATTATTGCGATTAGGGACTTCAAATTAAGCAGTTATTTAGTTTTGAGGGTTGGTTAACAGAACACACATTTGTTTCATGACCTATTCACTTCAGCACTACGAGTGTTTTTCTTCCAATGTAGTATTTGTTAACAATTCATTGACATTCATCCATGTCAGCAGAAATTGTAGTGTTCCTCAGCATAGTAACTGCAAATATTGTGTGTTCAATTATACAAAAATATCAGCCACAATATGAAGGATCATACATAAGTTACATTCAATGGAATGATAGAATAATTAAGACAAACTCTTTGGGCTCATGCCATAACGCAGTTGCGGCTAAATGGATAGTTTTAAAAATACAAAAAATGGAAGATATTTGTGTAATACCCCAATCAATAATGATAGATTTTATAATGGTTTTGCTTTGCCTTTGCAAATCTATAGGTAAAAACAATGACTGCAGATGCTGGAAACCAGATTTTGGATTAGTGGTGCTGGAAGAGCACAGCAGTTCAGGCAGCATCCGAGGAGCAGCAAAATCGACGTTTCGGGCAAAAACCCTTCATAAAATGTTCAAAACAAATGATAAGAAAGCCAAATAAGCTAAAAACTGAGCAAGGTTACCACAAATAGTTGAAGTATTTTTCTCTTCATATTCATAAAGAGGAAATGAGCAAAGTATCCTGGCAAATGTGGGATTACTGTAATGAAACGAGATCAACTTGGAGAAAGTGAGGACTGTAGTTGAAAAGTGTGGTGAAGAGCTTCTGCTCAAAACATCGACTCTCCTACTCCTTGGATGCTGTCTAACCAGCTGTGCTTTTCCAGCACCACACTCTTGGACTGACAAAAATCAAGGTTGACTTATAGAGTTTAAATAGTTAAAAAAAAATACAATGTAAGGAATAAATTTTGATTAATCCCAAGTATGTGTGAATACAAAGACACAAAAGGTACAAGATTCCATAAATATAGGCACACATGTTTTGCCTGAAGTATGGTTAAGGTCAAAAATCCAGAATAAAATTTAGTGATGGATAAGAAATTAACTTAAGGGTTGCCAAACAAGAACTCTTTGCAGCAGTCATGTCAATGAGGGAGAATACCATGTCCGGTGCTCTAAGGCCCTAATAGTAGGAGCAGAACAGAGTTTAGATCAAATTATCAATTTGATTTAATTCACAAAGATTCCTAAATTAAAACAGCTCAGTATAGACAGTGGACAGATTACAAAGGAACTAGAAATATTATATGTGCAGAAAAATGGAAGGAACTTAATATGGTCAAATGGAAATTATTGAATGTCAGAGAGGAAGGAAGTGCAAAAGCACATTAATTCAAGGTGTTAAAATAATAATGGTAAAGTGAAAGAGACCAAACAGCATTTGTGAAATTGATGCTTAACATGTACAACCAAAGAACAGCAGCAACTGACCAAAGAGTCGATAAATGCTTACATAATAAAATTTCAAATTCAATTCAGGCAGAGCCACTCAGGTCTCAAATCAGTGTCTTGAAATTAAATAAAGACAATTATAGAGATATGAAGACAATTGTCTAGGAGAATAGACAAAGGGTAAAATCAGCAGACGAGCAGTAGCAGAAGCAGATATCAAAGTAGATATTTCAAAATGCACAGCAAATAAATCATTCTAGTCAAAAATGACTCAGCAAGAAGGATGAAACATCCGTGCTAACAAAGGTTGCCAAGGAGAATATCCAATTCAAAAGCCCAGACAGACAAAGCGAAGAAAACTAATGCTAGTTGAGGATTTTTTTAATATATAAAGGAAATAGCTATGTGAATCAGTAGAAAATAAAGAGGGAGAAAGTTGATGATGAAACTAAATTGACAAGAATTGTGAAATCAAACAGCAAGAACGTCCACAGTATATAAAAAAGAAAAGTAGTTCAAAGTGACTGAGAAGATGTGATGGAAGAATTGAAAAGGGGAACAGGGAACCAAGTTTAATTATCTGCATCAGTCTTCACAGTAGAGAACACTACAAACTAAGGTGCTAATGGGAAGAAAGATCTTGCAACAGTTTCTATCACGAGGATCAAATTATTTGATAAACGAACAGGACCTGATGATCAGCATCCAAGGAGTTAAAGACGTGGCTCAAAAGATAGTGCAGATATTGATCAAAATATTCCAGAACTCATTGAATTCCAGGAGTGTTCCAACATATTGGAAAACTGCTAATGTAACACTTGTTCAAGGAGGAAGGCAGAGAGTCAGAAAGCAGACAGCTAATATTAAGAATCGAAATGTTGAGAGGCATCAGGGTGTTCTTGTGCATGAAAGACAAAATATTAGCAATCAGATGCAGCAAGTAATTAGATAGCAAAAATAGTGTTGAACTTTATTGCTACTTGAGTTTAAAAACAGGGAAGACTTGTTACAACATTACAGTGCATTAATGAGGAGCCAGAGTACTGTGTACATTTGGTCACCATATTTAAATAAGGCACTGGAGGCAAATCAAAGCTTCACTAGGCTGATTCCTGCGATGAAGGGGTTGACTTACCAAGTATGGCTCAACAAGATAGACTTTTAGCTATTAATGGGACTTCATTCATTAACTGGCTTACTGATGTTCAGTTTGGGTTTGCGCAGATCACTTAGCTCCTGACTTCATTACAGCCTTGGTTCAAACACTGACAACAGAGTTGAAATCCAGAAGTGAGGTGAGTGAGTCAACCTTTGACATCAAGACTGCATTTGACTTAGTGTGGTATCAAGGAACCCTGGCAGAACTAGATTCAATGGGAATCCGCGGACAAACTCTCCACTGGTTGCAGTCACACCTGATACATAGGAAAATGGTGGTTCGAGGATATCTCTGCAGGAGTTCCTCAGGGGGGTGTCCTTGTCTCAAACATGTTCAACTTCTTCATCCAAGACCCTCCCTCCCTCTTAAGGTCAGAACTGAGGTTCTGAGCCAATGACTATACAACATTCAGCGCCATTCCAGCACTCCTCAGATATTGAAACAACCCACATTCAAATGCAACAAGATCTGGACAATATCCAGGCTTGGGCTGACAAGTGCTGAATAACATTCGCACCACAAAAATGCCAGACAATGACTGTCTCCAATAGGAGACTGTCTACCTACTGCTACTTGGTATTCAATGGTATTACCATCACCGAGTCCCCCATTGTCAAAATCCAAAATCATTGAACAGGAACTCAACTGGATTCACCACATAACAGTGGCTACAAGATCAGGTCAGAGGCTAGGAATACTGCAGCGAGGAATTTACCTCATGACTCCCAAAATCTGTCAACTGTACAAGGCACAAATCAGGAGTGTGACAATATTCTCCCCATTGCCTTGATGAGTGCAGCTCCAATAACACTCGAGAAACTTGACATGATCCAGGACAAAGTAACCTGCTTGATTAGCAATGTATCCGCTCTCTCCATCATGGATACTCAATAGCAGCTGTGTGTATAATCTATAAGATGCATGACAGAAATTCACCAAAGACCCTTAGATAGCACCTTCCAAACCCACAGACACTTCCATAAAAGGAGGACAAGGGCAGGAGATGCAGGTGGTGGTCTACCCATGTAAGTTCCTCTCCAAGCCACTCACCATCCTGAACTGGAAACGTGTTGCCGTTCCTGCACTGTAGCTGGGTCAAAATCCTGGAGTTCTTTCCCTTAGGGCATTGTGGGTCAAGCTGCAGCACATGGACTATATTGGTTCAAGGCAGCAGCTTACCACTACTTTCTGAAGGGCAGCCTAGGGATAGGCAATAAATGCTGTTCAGCCAGCTACACTCACGAGTAAATAAAAAGAATTAAGAAGAATTAGACGAGATAATCTTATTGAAACATTCTAGATTCTGAGTAGGCTTTCCAGATTAGATGTTGTTTCCACAAGTTGGGGACTCTCAAATTAGGGGACAGAGATACAATCAATTTGTTCTCCTAAAGAGTTGCAAATGTCCAGAATTATCTACCCCAGACTCTTGTTGAAACTAGAGCTGAAACATTTTTGAAATTGTGAAGTTGAAAGCTACAAAGATGCCAGCAAGAGAAAGGAGACATGGATAGGTCAGTCATGATCTTACTGAATGGCAGGGCAGGCTTGAGGGGTCAAGTAGCCAATTTTTGATGATCTTATAATAAACATGAAATTTGAGTGAAATTCAATTTGACTCAATATCTGTAGTCTTTTAGCTAAAAGGAATTCCAGATTTTCACTACCTTTTGTGAGGTAAGTGTTTCCTGATTTCACATCTAAATAACATGGGTCTGATTTTAAGACTGTGCCTTCTTTACTGGATACTCTGACCAGATTAAATTTATCCCTACAAAAGAATTAACTGAATAAATGCAGCATTATTTAAAACTCCTGAAGTGAAGCTTACAAATGTAAACAAAAACTGCACACAAGTAAGATTACATTGAGCAGAATAGAAACACCTACTCTCCTGTGTATCCTTTGGACGTAGAATGAAATGAGACCAATTCCACTGTGTTGAAGTACTCCGGACCCATCTCATATAACACCTTCTTGAATGAGTAAAATTTACAGTCTTCAGAATACACGTTTTCCTGGTATACCTAGGATAGAGAAAATAAACATCCAAGTCTACTTTATTTTCTGAGGCTAAACAATCCATGACTGGGAATACAACACTCTCCCAAAATCACAAGGTTTTAACTATCAAACAACGTGAAAACAAAAGCAAGCTAACAAGGTTGGTCTTACCTCATCAGCCAGAACAAAGAGCTTTTCCTCATAAGCAAAACGAATTACATCCTCAATACCTTTTCTGCTTTGTACTTGGCCTGTGATTAAAACAAAAAGCTACTTATATTAAAACTAATTTTATGAATTTCCATTTCAGAATTGCTTTCCTCTTTCAGGCAGTTTAACCCATCACTTCTTACAAAAGTTTAAACACTAAGACAGGGGTGCTGCACTCGTATCTGATTATTTAAGAGGTTTTCTAACACTCCTAAAATGCTCTCTACACTCATGTGCAAAGCACATGTGCAGCACTCTTGCCAGTATAGCTAGTGACAACATTGCATCCCACTCACTCATTTATTATACTTATTTGGCACCACTATGTTTGTAAACAGCAGTGCATTTCAAAGTGTGATTGAGGAGTACTTTATATATGTGTAATGGGCCAGGTGCTGGCAGGTGGGATGAGATTGGGTTGGGAATTCTGGTCGGCATGAATGAGTTGGACCAAAGGGTCTGTTTCCGTACTGTACATCTCTATGTCTCTATAATGTGAACCTTCAGGTATCAGGAGACAGCCATCATTTAATTCCTTACTTTCATCGAGCGCATTACTGTAATTCTCAAATTAGTCACTAGATGGAGTTTTGCACAAAGTCAAGGGGACTGATATTTTGTTTGGCGGGGGGGGGGGGGGGGGGGGGGGGGGGGGGGGGTGAAGTGAAGAAGGGCAGCACAGCAGCAGGGGGGAGGAGGGTAATGTAGGTCCTACAAAATCTAAACAGTAGGCATCTTACCTTTTCTCTTCCATATTTTCTGCCTGGCAATTAACCAGATTAAGAGGCTAGCTATTGAATAGGAACGACGGTAGCCATCTCCAATTTAGGAGGAAGGAGGGAAAGATGGAACATTAATCGTTTTTTTTTTGGGGGGGGGGGGGTGGAAGGAGGAGAGAAGTATCAAACACAGCAATGAGGACAACCACAATCAGCACAATTGGTAGACCCACTCTAACTCACAAGGAGCACATAAAAATACATTAGCATTTTATGGCTGACTATTCCGGTCTTATTTATCGATTGCTAGATTAGATTCCCTACAGGATGGAAATGGGCCATTTGGCCCAATTAAGTCCACAGCGACCCTCCGGGGAGTAACCCACCCAGACCCGTTCCCCTACCCCTGATTAATGCACCTAACACTATGGGCAATTTAAATATAGCTTGAAAACCACCGCCACAAAAAGAGGAAGGACGTAGGCAGTGGGTTAAAAACTGTTTTGTGATTTTACATATTTGACCCAATCCCTTTTTCCCCATGGTTACTTTCAACCCCAAAGGTGCTTCACCCAAGAAAAACATGTATGCATCCAGGGATCCTCACATTCTGGCAGAATTCAGAATGAATTTGCAATAATACCAATTTAATTTTGAGGGGCTATAGATGGTAATAAAATAATAATAATTGGTAAATCCATATGCATTGGTACAAGATAAACAACTATAACTTCTGGGATGGACTTGTTAAAACCGCATTACCATGGCACCTCTGACATTTCAGGGCAATCCAATAATTCCCAGAGATAATGTAGTACATTTTGTAATGTCCAATTATACAGGTAAATGACACACCGAGACAAATAATAATCTATGGATAGATAATATGATTGATTGAAGGAGGAACATTAGCCAGGCCATCAAAGAACTCAGTATATTTCCCTTAAATATTGCCATGGGATTCTTGACAACAATTTGAAAGAATAAAATGGGACTTGGTTTAGTGTCACCTGAACAGGTCAACGGTGCAGTATTCTCTCAGTACTGCACTGAAGTGCCAGCAAAGATTATGTGCATCCAGACACAAGAGGCAGGAATGCTGCAACTGAGTCACATTACCATGACAAATGAAAAGTTGTGTTACTGAAATAAAGTGTGCCTTACTTATACCTGTAACAATATTAATTCCTTTGCTAAAACTGACTTTTAAATATTTTCTTTAATATTACAACAATTCAATGAGTGCCTAACATTTGCTAAAGACTAGCTTTTCAAGAGTACACAAGTGTCTATTTTTGAAATAGTTCAAGTACCAGTTGGGTTTCCTGGGTTAATAACACAAAGAACCTTGGGGTTGCAATATTCCCTAGCTGCATTCAGGTTTCTTTTCAGTTCATTTTTATCAAGAGCCCAGCCATTTTCTTCATCCAGGTAGTAGTTGATTTGGACGGCTCCTAGCTCAGAGATGACTGCTGAGTATAGGGGATACTGTGGGATTGGAATCATCACTCCAGTCCGCATTCGCCCTTCTCCAGCCACCAGAAGTTTCATAATAGTCTATAAAATAAAAAAAATGGAGAGGCAGGTAATTCAGAATGATAAGCATTAAAACTATTCAAATATAGAGCAATTCCAAACATATTTAATTCATCAGCTACAATTCAACAGTGGCAACCACACTCAAGTTTTTAAACAAATGAGCTAAGGCTTTACGTACAGTTATTCCATCACTTGCTCCTGTGGTAATGTAAATATTATCAGATTCTGCAGGAACTCCTCCATCCCTTGTCTCTATGTACTTAGCAACATCTTGACGTATACAATCTAGACCCTGGCTTGCACTGTAGGAACCTGGCAAAAAAAATATATATATAGATGATAAATATTACAGTTTAACATTTCATTAAAATTACAAACTTTCCAGAAGTGCTGGACTTTTGGCTATGTGTATTACTCAACGTCTCTGGTGTTGTTACTAATACAGATGAGGCACAAGCTGACATTTGATATATTTTCAATTTCAATTGGCAGCTTGGTCTAGGTATTGTGCCAGCTGGCTAATTCCCTATGCTTTTTCAAAGGTTGACTAAATGCTGTGGATAGAACAGAGAGCACTGGGCTCTGAAATGATGATCACAACTGGTCAAAATTTAAGAATGTTTTCTATTTGGATCTTTACTGTCCCCTCTTTACAATGATGAGTAAAGCTCATCACAATTCTTTCAATCCTCACAGCAAACTATCCTGCCTTCACAAGTCATTCTATTGTGTGAGGGCAACAAATATACACACACACACACACACACTGACTATATATATATTCTATTTTGGTCTTGAATCAGCAACTACTCCAATAATATCAACGTGTGCCCAATAGGTAATTCTGATTAAAATCAGCAGGCAAACAAAACTATTCTGGAAGAACCCAACCGGTCCCAGCAAAATAAACCAATTCCATAGATTGCATTATGCACATACCATGATCTCATTGGAGGAGGAAGAGGAAACAATGTCCACTATTCCTCATTACTGGAACATGACAAACTTGGAAACAGTTTTAAGTTATAATCTTACATGAAATTTTCACTAGTCACCTTCCATAGAATCTTACATTTATCACTCACTTTTATAGTATCAGTTTTGCTGAACAGTACTATCCTAAATATCAATGCAAAAGTACAAAGGAGGATGCAACAAAGATACCTAAACTTTGACCCCCACAGTACAGCAGGATACGATGGGCTCTCTCCTTTGCATCAGCAGGGAAATGCTGACTCTCAAGCAGTTCTGGATAAGTACAAAGAGCAGCAACCTAAATTGGGAAAGAAATACAATCCAATTAAGCATTTCTTCTGCCAACAACACTAATAAGCAACCTTCCGCAGCCATAACTTTATTGAACACTTCAACTACAAACGTTCATTGCATTTTGTAAACAATTATCGGGAAATGCTTCATATTTCATATTTGTTGCAAACAAAAGGTCCTTTTCAAATGTGTAGTTGTTACAAAAAGAGCTCAAAACAAAAAGGTCATAAAGACATTTTTTAAAATATTAACAAGAGAAATGGGACTGTAATTCATCAGATTCTGACTTGGAAAGTGTCACATATGTATTTTTCTGACATTTTATACTTTCAATTGCTCATTCTACTTGTTACACCTGCTTCTGAATTGAACTGAACAATTTATTGTCACTTACATTTTCATACAATAAAATACAGTGAAAAGCTTCAACTGTCGCCACAATCCAGCACCATTTTAATTAGTTTAATAATAAAAAAAATAACCAAAAGAGAATCAATATTTGTTCTACCAGCTCCACTATGGTTCCTGAGCCAGATCACCACCTCCACTGTCTCGCTCCTGTCTGTGCCAGACCCACCAACCATTCTTTAGGTCCTATATCTTTGCCCTGGGTCTACCTCGCCAATACTAGGTACCTTGATGAATCTACAATCGTCCTGCAACCCAGAGTCCCCGGCTCCGCTGCCACTGCTGCTTTGTTCCTGGTTCTGGGCCTGCTACAACCAGGAGTTCCTGGCTCCACTTTCACCTCAACGATGCCAGTGTCCAAGGTTTCAGCTTGGCTGACAAATACTGTACGTGCGATTAGCCAATGATTAACTGTTTAAACAATTGTATTGTAATATTGTACAAAACCCAGAAATAAATTCCACATAGAATTAAAAAAGACATTTTAGGTGGCTATTGAAGTTGTATAGTTATGCTAAGAAACAGTACGTGAACAGAGGTGAACCGCTCACCTCTCCACCATGCCACAGATTGAAGAGAAAGCATTCCAGATTAATAACACAAATTTGCAACAACAAAGAAAATCCAAACACATTTTGGAAACAGGAAACTTTCAATGCTAATTAGGACCTGGCTGAGAGAAACCTGTTTTTGTCCTATAAAAAGTGAATTTAAAATGAAAACCTTTCAGAAAGCACTATAATACTTATTTTACCCTCACACGTACACATACCTGTCTCAGAAATGTAATTGGCTGCTGTCCCATCGCATGAGCATCTCCAATGTTAGCTCTGATTATTTCCGTGAAAGGCTTCTGGGCTCCCTGTGTACAAGGGGCACAGAACAATCACAATTAAGTGCAATGTAACTATTTGCTTTAATATATCCTGGACAAGGAGATAGCTAAGGTTAACAGTTCCATGTAATGGTTACAGCACAAGTGCTATAAAACTCAGAAACACAGAAGACAAGTGCAGGAGTAAGACCAGAGGAGATTTACAAGGATATTACCTGAAATGAAAAATCTCAGTTATGAGGAGAGACTAAATAGGCTGGGTTTACCCTAGAGTAGAGGTGGTACAGGAAGATCTGTATGAGGTAGACAAAATTATGACAGGCATAGACAGGGAAGAAATTCCCACTGCCTACTGTATGACAGAAATGTCTAAAGACCAAAGGATGTAAGTTTAAGGTGAAGAGTATGTGGTTTAGAGGTGATTAAGGAAAAATTTTTTTTTAAACCACAAAGGTTGCAGAAGTATGGAACACACTGCCTGAGAGGGTGGAGGAAGCAGGTACTCTTGCAAATTTAAGCAGCATTTGGATGAGCACATAAAATGCAGGGCATACTATGCTATGGGCCAAATGCAGGTAAATGCGATTAGTACAATTTGGTGTTTGGTCAGCCAGCACAGTGGCTACTATAATGTATGGCTGATTAGGCCTATTGAGTCTAATACACCATTCAACATGATCAAGGCTGATCCTCTGCATCAATGCCATACTCTTCTCATACTCCTTCACACCTTCAGCAACTAGAAAATAATTCCTTTTTTAAATATATTCATTCAATGACTTTGCCTCCAGCCTTCTGTGTAAACTCCATAGGCTCACCACTCTGATTCAGTGGGTTACCAAAAGTGTTGCCATTAACAACTGAGATTAGAGTAGATTAGATTACTTACAGTGTGGAAACAAGCCCTTCGGCCCAACAAGTCCACACCGACCCGCCAAAGCACAATCCACTCAGACCTATTCCCCTACATTTACTCCTTCAACTCACACTAAAGGCAATTTAGCATGGCCAATTCACCTAACCTGCATATTTTTGGACTGTGGGAGGAAACCGGAACACCCTGAGGAAACCCACACAGACACAGGGAGAATGTACAAACTCCACACAATCAGTTGCCTGAGGCGGGAATTGAACCCAGGTCCCTGGCACTGTGAAGCGGCAGTACTAAGCACTGTGCCACCGTGCCACCCACGATTAGAAAATAAATTAAAATAAAAAATTATAAGCCACTGCACTTCATGCAAACTCATAAAAACTAACACTATAAAAGAACTGAAAGGGAATATGTAACAGAAGTATTGCATCAACAGCATATCTAACACCTTATAAATGGCACGGTGTCCAAAAAACAGCCTGAAATATCTTTCATATTTACTGTACCTCCAAAGCACCCTAGAAAAGGAGGCCAAAGATGTTAATCCAACGTTTGAAGAGTATCCTCAAAAGAAAATTCACACTTTTGCTATTCCAATGGGCTGCTGACAGATATTCCATCTTATGTCTCCCAAATCTGAGCTCATCCAAAGCTCTGCTGCCTGTACACTAACCAGTACCAAGTTGTAGCCTGTTCTCACAGGAGGTTCATTTCATTTTACTTGTATCTTAACTCTGAAGTTCTCTTTTAACCCCAAATACCTACATGGACTTGACTGTCCTCATTTCTACAACTCCTCCATGGAGTGATAGTGATCAGGGTGGAGTGTGGAGTGGACAGGTGGGAAGGAAAATGGACAGGTTGGACAGTTCAAGAGGGCAGTGCAGAGTTGGTGGATTAGTTCTGGAATAAGGTGGGGAGGGGAGGGGAAGGGAGATGAGGAAATGTATGAATTCGACATTGATATTCTGTGGTTAGGATTTGGCAGGAGAGGTAGCCCAGGACTTGCATGCCCTTGGTGAAGTGGGAGGGGAAGTTGAACTGCTCGGCCACAGGGCAGTGGGGTTAATTGGTGAGTATGTCCCAGAGATGTTCTCTGAAACATCCCGCAAGGTGGCGTCCTGCCTCCCCAATGTACTGGGGACCACATAAAAAGCAAGGCACATTAGATGAGGTGTTTGGAGGTGCAGGAAAATCTCTGCCAGATAATGAATGATCTTTTGGGGCCTTGGATGGAGGAGGGGGGGGGGCAACTGTCTCGAGGGACTCTTGAACTGTCCATCTTCTTTCTCACCTATCTGCTTCACACACCACTCTGACCTATCACCATCACCTCTCATTTCCAGCTACCTATCGCATTTCCAGCTACCTTCCCCCAGCCCCTCCCATTTGATCAGTCAGCTCCCTTGCCATCATCCCCCCACACACATTCCTGATGAAGAGCTCATGTTGGAAATGTTGATTCTCTGGTTTCTCGGATGCTGCCTGACCGGCTATGCTTTTCCAGCACCACACTTTTTGACTCTGATCTTCAGCATCTGCAGGCCTCACTTTTTCCATGCTCCCAGTGTGGTCGCTTGCACATTCTACGTTCCATTTGTCTCAACAATGGCAGCCACGCCACAAGCTCTGCTGTTTCCTTCCTAAACTGTTCCTTCCTTTAATCTCTCTTCGTCAAAAGGTTACAGACTACTCTTTGATGCTTTGGATTTTGTATTATATTGGATACCAGGGGAACCAAGCAGGGTTCAAGATACTATTAAAAAAAGCACAAACTACCAATCACAAAAAAATAGAACTCTGTTCAGAACAGCCATTTGCATCTCAGTTCATTTTGAAAATTCAATATTAAAAACGTAAATAATATCAATGATTTGGAAGTAAGTGAAAGGACTATACAAAACCAAAGACTTAATTATATGTTTTCATTTGACAATGTTGTCACAGATTGACATTCTTTTCAAAACTCAATTATCTTACTTGAAATGAGCTACTGATTTGTCACTTATGGCACTTCATGAACAAACAAGAATAAAAAAACTTTCATTGTCAATGACTTTGAATGCAAAGTATAAAACTGGATTTAAATATGAATTCTATGTTCTGAAAAGCAAGCGATTTCAGATCAGCATTTCTGAAATCTAGTCTTAACTTGAATTTCCGTTTTGAAAGATAGAGGCATTCTTTTTACATGAATTTACATTAGTATAGTGTCTTTAACATAATATAATGTCTCTCATGCTTCAAGGAGTGACCGAGCCAAGCAATAGAGAACTTAAGAGAGTTGGCTGAGGTTACTCAAAGAGAAAGATTTTTAAAAACATTTGCACAGGCAATCAGCAAGGTTGGGGCAGGAGGGGTGGAGGGGGGTGGAAGAGAGGGGGATGCTTATAGAAGGAGTTGCACAGCATGAGATAAGGACAACTGCAAGTTTCACCAATAACTGAGGAAAGTCAGTGATGGTGGGGGAAAAAAAAAGAAAGCAGACTGAATCAAAACTTCAGAGTATGGCATTGATATGTTGCAGGTGGTGAAGTAGGGAGCGAATGTGTAAAGCAGTTGTGAAATGCAGTGTGAAATTCAGTACAAAACGCTACAAAAAAAAAGGTACCAAGGATAAAATCTTGCAGTACCCTGGAGGCAACAATGCAAGATCCAGGGAAACTAATATTAGAAATATGCCACAGAGTTAAACTTATACAAGTAAACAAACAAGAGGATGTTGATTATTTCCAACTTACACACTCAAGCTCCCAGGTCTTAGGCAAGGAAGGAAAACATGAAAAAAGGAATGTAAAGGAGATTAATGATACCTTTATCCAATAAAGGAGATAGTTGCTTGGAAAGCCAGGGTGTGCTTCGGTCTACAGAGAGAGCAGCAAGTCGTAACTACATCAGAGGAAAATGGTGGAAAAGTCCATGAGGGATTTGTAGCTGAAATGGCATGACAAAATACACAGGGACAAAGCAGTGAAAAGAAGAAAACTAAATTAGAAAATGGAAGGATACAGAAGAGTAAGACCATGTAAATGAAAGACTGCATTAGAGCAGAAAGAGCAAAATAGCCAGAATTTAGGGGAAAGTGCCCAGGACGGGAGACAGAAACCATTTTCTGATCAGAAAAATTAACATGTGTAGCACTGTGAAAGACTGAGTTACTAACTGCAGAGGCTTGATGCCTAATGCAATAATTCAGTGGTCCAGTACGGTTTGGTGATGGGAGGAAGGGACTGAAAAGAAATGGGCAAGTGTCAAAACGTACAGACTGGCCAGAAGTTATTTGGGCTACTCTAGCCAAAATCAGAGTTCAAACACATGTATTTGATACAGCAAAGCTGAAGGCCAATACGGCCATCCCATAATTCCTAAAAAGGAGCTCGGTCAGTTCAGGATGAGCTGTTACCAGGCCAAGAAACTGGCAGCTGATGGGCATCAGGAACAGCGACCAATATTAGGCAATGGCAGAGCAATGAGCAGCTTGACTGAGGAAAACAGCTGAAAGGAAACTGAACTCCATGACTTATGGTCTTATGGTCTAACTCTGATGAGGAGCGAACAGAAAAACCTAAAGAATTAAGGCAGCATCGAGCATCAATTAGTATCTATGACAAGGAAAGTATCTTTAAATTCAAAACCAAAATTGATTTATTTGGCAAATTCCTCCAGGAAATTTACTCTCTAATGTGCTGTCATACAATGTGAACAAGAAGCAGTGTACCTAAACAGATTTTCAACATGTCTCTAAAGACAGCGCTTTCTCAGGGAGCTACCAATTTGTTTTTAGCTAGCATAGGTCAAGTGTTTCAGTCTTTTAAACCAGATCATAAACTGTCTTTGAATCCATTTTAGACATTCTAAGCAATGTGGGAATATTTCATGGCTAGCGTTAACTATAAAATGTAACTTTCAAACCAACTGCCAGGGGATTCAGAAAACTTAATCATTGCGTGATGCAAACTGACTATCTGGCAATGGTGGAAAAAATATAATGGTAAAACATAGTATAACTGAACCTTTTAAGTGTTCACTACACAACCAAGACTGGCTGATTCAAGAATTTTCGACTGATTGGAAATCCAATGAAAAAATTACTCAATCACGTTCTATTCAATATGATCCAAATGTTTCTGAAGCTACATGATCTCTACCAAACCACCCTGCCTCCCGCCTCCCTCCCCCCCCCAAACCAAAGGGTTTGAAACAATATATACAGTAAAACAATCTTACAGTGGAAACCCTTATTGAAACTTCAAAAGCCTGGTTAACAACAAAAACAAAGCTACATTGCAAAGTGGGCCTCATCAAAATATGACTGAGACCATAAGACATAGGAGCAGAAATTAGGCTATTCAGCCTAAATATACTCAGTGACCCGGCCTCCATAGCCTTCTAGGGCAATGAATTCCACAGATTCACCACTCTCTGGCTGAAGGCGTTTCTCCTTATCTTCGTTTCAAAAGGTCTTCCCTTTACTCCAAGACTGTGCCCTCAAGTCCTAGTCTCTCATACCAATGGGAACATCTTCCCAACATTCACTCTGTCCAGGCCATTCAATATTCTGTATATTTCAATTAGATCCCCCCTCATCCTTCTAAATGCCATCGAGTATAAACCCAGAGTCCTCAAGTGTTCCCTGCATGTTAAGCTTTTCATTTCTGGGACGATTCTCGTGCCCCTTACATGAACACGCTCAGGACCAGTACATCCTTCTTGAAATATGGGGTCCAAAACTGCACGATATTTGTATGTCTGCCCAGAGCCTTATACAGCCTCAGAAATACTTGAAATATATTCAAGTCCTCTCAAAATAAATGCCATCATTGCATTTGCCTTCCTCACAAATGAATCAACCTGCAAGTTTACCTTAACAGAATCCTGGACGAGAAATCCCAAGTATCTTTGCACTTCAGACTTCTGCATTTTCTCCCTATTTAGAAAATAGTGCATGCCTCAATTCTTCCTACCAAGGTGCATGACATCACACTTTCCCAATGTTGTACTCCATCTGCCACTTCTTTGCTCACTCTCCTAACCTGTCCTTCTACAGCTTCTCCACCTCCTCAATGCTATTTGTCCCTTTACCTGTCTTTGTACTTGTCTGCAAACTTAGCCAGAAAACCCACAGTTCCTTCATCTAGATTATTAATGTATAAAGTGAAAAGTTGTGGTCCCAACACTGAGCCTTGCAGAACACCACTTGTTACCAGCTGCCATTCACAATTATCCCCGATCTCTGTCAGACAGCCAAGCTTCAGTCAATGCTAGCATCTTGCCTCTGACACAATGGCCCCTTATCTTACTCAGTAGCCTCCTGTGCAGCACTTTGTCAAAGGCCTTCTTGAAGTTCAGGTAGCTAATATCCATTAGCTCTCCTTGGTCTAACCTGCTCATTACTTTTTTTTTAAGATTACTTACAGTGTGGAAACAGGCCCTTTAGCCCAACAAGTCCACACCGACCCGCCGAAGCACAACCCACCCATACCCCTACATTTACCTCTACCTCACACTACGGGCAATTTAGCATGGCCAATTCACCTGCCCCGCACATCTTTGGACTGTGGGAGGAAACCGGAGCACCCGGAGGAAACCCACGCAGACACGGGGAGAACGTGCAAACTCCACACAGTCGCCTGAGTCGGGAATTGAACCCGGGTCTAACCACTGTGCCACCGTGCCGCCCACTAATAATTCGCGCAGATTTGTAAGACTTTATCTCCCTTTGATGAAACCAAGCTGATTTTGCCTCATTTCACCATACACTTTCAAGTATTCAGAAATCTCATCCTTCACAATGACTTCCAAGATCTTACCCAAGGCCAAGGTTAGGCTAATCAGCCTGCAATCTTTTGCCTTACTTAAACAGGGGAGTCATGTTAGTGATTTTGCAGTCGTCTGGGACTCTCCCTGAATCTAGCAATTCCTGAAAGATCCCAATACTCCCCCCATCTATTTATTACCTGAGCTAGAAACATTTGAAATTACAGACCTAAAATGCAAGTTTGATGTTTTGTTTGGCAGAGTCACCTTTGGAAGAATAAGACAGAGAAACTGGAATAACAACAGCTGAGAAGTGCTGGACATGGGATGATATCATGAAGCTGGAAATTAAAGAAATTAAAGAAATTGCAGCTCCAAGATCATTTGCCTTCTTGTGGTGTGGCTCTGGGGATGGTCTTGTCCTTGGAAGACTTGAATTTGGCATGCATTTAAATATCACTAAACCGGCTCAATCTTTCAGAATACTATTTCTCAATTATGCACATACATTATTCACATGCTACACTAGATTTTTTAAAAAAGCTTCATTGGTTGATGATATCTTATTTCAAATGAACTGATTTTTGAAGAAAAGCACCTTAAAATGAAAAACATTTGCTCTCACAACACAATATTACAATATAAACTATGTTAACACAAGTGGACAATTGGGGATGGGCAATGGATGCTAGTCTAGCCCACATCCTGTGAATGTTGGAAAAATGAAAGGTCTTCACAGCGCTATTTGGAGAGGGCTGTGGTTATCAAGTTAAACATTTATAAATCAAACACATGCTGGATCTAAAAAATCCAGAATGATTTTATCTCTGCAATAGAAAAACAAATGACTGTAAAAAGCACAATACATTATCCAGTGTAAATACTCCCTTCCAGTCAAGATGTTTTCGTTTTGACCCATTCAGATAGCTGTAGAAAAGACAGAACTCCTGGGCCTGGATTTTCTGCTGGCCAGACAAACATTATTGTAACGTGGGTAGGAGTTGCACATGTGGAATCTCCATTGTAGCATATTTTGAAGGAAATGTCTGGGAAATGTAGGATTCTGTTGGACAATTCCTCTTTACTTGGAAGCATCCTAGAGTATGTGTAAATCAGACATTCTGGAGGGTTCCCCTCTCTCTGACTACCTATCCTCCTTAGCATTCCTCTGCCACCACCTCCTTCCACTACTAACTCCTCCCTGGCCAGCCTTCCTCCACTAACTCAACTCTGGCCTCGAGACACCCATCCCTCCTCCACCTGGTTACCATCACCTCATTCTTCCACCAATACTTGCTACCCTAATTTTCTAATTCTGATTACTGTATCTGCATGTTATCTTTGAACCAAAGATACCCAGATTCAAGATGCTTGTGAAGCTACACAATTGTGGCCCATGGTTGTCAGAACAAGTTTGGTAATAAATAATTTGTTTATGGCTCGGCAGAAAATTGAAAACAAAAGCACAATTTTAAAAATGTGCAGAACAGAATTTTCAAGTAAACGTTTCCAAGATCTCTCAGAATATCAAGATTTCCCAGATTCACATTTTTTCCTAACAAATTGAAAAGCTTCAAATTTCCCCACATTATATTCCATGCTATGTTTTTGCTCAGTCACCTAATGTATGTACCTCCTTTTGCAGACTATATTCATAGCTTACTTTTTCACCCAACTGTGTAATGCCAATAAACTTGGATACACTGCACTTTGTGCCCGCATCTAAGTGACTAACACAAATTGTATTTCAGAAGACCAAAAAATGACACTTGTGGTACTCCACTAGCTACTGTCTGCTGGCCTGGAAATGGCGTATTTATTTCAAATTTCTTTTAGGTGTTACTCAATCTATGTTAATAAATTTCTCCAATTCCAGTGGGCATGAATACTGCACAAAAACCTTGTGTCATTTAATCAATGATGCTTGAAAATTTAGGGGTCCCCCCCCGCCATATTCAGCCAATAGTTACAATCTCAAAAGCTGCAATGAATGTATCAGACAATCTGCCTTTCATTAATTCATTTGATTCAGCTTAACAACATGGTTCATGGTTAGAACTGCTGCCTCACAGCGCTAGGGACCCAGGTTCAAATTCAGCCTCAGGTGACCATCTGTGTGGAGTTTGCACATTCTCCCAGCGTCCTCGTGGGTTTCCTCCAGGTGCTCCGGTTTCCTCCCACAATCCAAAGATATGCAGGTTGGATGAATTGCCCATGCTAAATTGCCCATAGTGTTCAAGGATGTGTAGGTTAGGTGCATTTGTCATGGGTAAATATAGGATAAAAGGGTAGGGAAATGGGTCTGGAAGGGTTACTCTTCAGAGGGTCGGCATGGACTTGGTGGGCTGAAGGACCTGTTTCTACACTGTAGGGATTCTATTCTAATATTTCATAAATATCCTGAAATTACATCCCAAATAACAGATTTGAGCATTTCCACTATTACTCATATCACAAGGCACAATTAGCCTATAGTGCTCAGTTTTCTCTTTCCCCCTCCTCCCTTTAAAACTGGGGTTTCAAATACTATCTTCCAAACAACAGGGGATGTTCTCAAATCCCCTGGCAGCCAACTGCCAAAGGAATAAACCAGTACGTACCTGACCTCAATTAATAGTGAACAGGGAATTCTAGAAAATCAAAACATTGTATTCATTATTTCTGAAGTCACAATTTAAAATCCTAGGGTCTTGACCATTGAATCAGAGATTTGTTGGCTTTTACTCCAATTAAATTTCTCCACTACTATTTCTTCACCAGCATGCATTCTTTCACAAGGTCTACAGTTCCACACATCAGAAGAGAAAAAAATTGCAGAAGGTGTAGATGGACACAAAATACTTGCTGCATCTTTCAGCCCTTATTCCCCATCATAATGTCTCCCATGTCTGCTTCCAGATAACCCACAATTACTCAAGTTAATCTCTTCTTAATTATGGAAACTCTTACAATCTATTTACATCCCTAACAGCCAATCTTGTTGCTATTTTCCCTTTCTACATTAAATTCTCATTTCTCCTCTGCTAAACTTTATAAAACTCTGCCAATTTTCAATAAAATCTCAGTTATAAGGAGAAATTGGATTTGCAGAAGAGGCTTTTTTGGGGGGGCGGGGGGTGGAGTCTGATTGAGCTATATAAAATTATGAAAGGCATAGATAGGGTAGATCATGAAAGTCTCCTCCCCATGGCAGATATGTCTAAGAGCAAAAGTTTAAGTTGAGGACTAGGCAGTTTAGGGGGGAACTGAAGAAAACATTTTTTCACTGAGAAGGTTGTAGAAATATGGAACCTGAGAGGGCAGTGCAGGCAGGTATTTTCAACATTTCAGAAGCTTCTGGACCAGGCAATGGACTGAGTGCAGGTAAATGAGATTACGTTTGTTCGTCACCATGGATATGGTGGGCTGAAGGATTTGTTCCTATATTTGAGATTCTATGGCCTAACACTGTCTTCCAGTGACACGCTAAGCCTCTTCTTTTAACCTAATACTTAGTTTCTCTTGCAAACCATTATCTGATCGTGTTTCCTGTGATTTTTATTGCTTACGGCAACATATCCTTATTCTGAATTATGAATTCTTAAAGGGTCTTTCATCGCCTAACTACAACAATATTATTTAATTTCCTAGCCTATTTTTTGGCAACTCTCCCCTCACATAGTTTAATTGCACTTTAAAAAAATAATTTTGGGTATAACTAAAGTTATTCATTCCAACATATTATGAACTTCCTTCCCTGGACTTCCCATTACGAATTGGTTATTAACGCCAACATGCTACAGCACCAGATCCAAAACAGCCTGCTGCTTGGTTGGTTCTTTCAAAACAACTTGAATGTTTTTCATAAACTCGTCATCTTACACTATTGCTGCAAATTCTGATTTTCCAATCTATTTGCAGACCATGTTTTCCATGATTATGGCATCCTTAAAACACCAAGTTTTTTTAAAAATTCCTGATTTCACCCTAGCTATTTCCTTTACTGAGCTCTGTATACTTTTGTTAGTCTAATTTTGATCCAAAATTGCTATTCTGTTCTACAGCTTGTTACTCATTCCAAATCAGTTCAGCTCCTAATGCCCTGGTTATTCATCGCACCAGACCAATGATCTCAGTTCATGGTAAATGAAGCTTGTCACAATGGAAAAGCTGGTTCCTTATCCCCTACTAGTGGAGGTACCCCAAGAATCGACCCCCTAGTGAGCGGCACGGTGGCACAGTGTTTAGCACTGCTGCCTCACAACGCCAGAGACCCGGGTTCAAATGCCGCCTCAGGCGACTGTGTGGAGTTTGCACACTGTCTGCATGGGTTTCCTCCGGGTGCTCTGGTTTCCTCCCACAGTCCAAAGGTGTGCAGGTCAGGTGAATTGGCTATGCTAAATTGCCTGTAGTGTTAGGTGAACGAGTAAATGTATGGGTGGATAGCGGTTCGGTATGGACTTGTTTCCACACTAAGTAATGCAATCAATGTTCCCTTGTATCCAATGGAACTGTCATTTATCTAACTGACCTGTCATCAATTTAGTTGTGGCTCAGGTAAGCATCCAGAGATTATTATTATAATTGTTTGCGATTTAATTTCAATTTTAGCTCAAGATCTTGCAAGGTAACTTCATTCCTACTTCTACTCATGTTGTTCATATAATGACAACAGATGAATCCACCTTCTTCAATTCCACCTTTATTCAACTGTGGGGGAGCAGGGGAAGGGACGATCCCTTTAAGTCATAGGGAGGCAACACAACCGTCAGAATACTCAGTCATGACTCCATAGTTGTATCTATCCCTCTGCTAACATATTCCTTTTCACTATTACATTTTCTTTTGCTTTGACGTGAATAGTGTCTTGTAGCACGGGCAATTTGCTCTCCAATTTCCAGATTTTTAATTTGAAAGGTAGAACAAACATTGTACTTGTAGTATAAAGACAATGGCAGAAGCTCCTAGACAGGTTGGGAGAGTGGTCCAGGAAATGGCTGATGGAATTTAACGTGAGCAAGTGCGAGGTCTTGCACTTTGGCAAAAAGAATAAAAGCATAGACTACTTTCTAAATGGTGAGAAAATTAGTAAAGCCAAAGCACAAAGGGATCTGGGAGTGCTAGTCGAGGATTCTCTAAAGGCAAACATGCAAGTTGAGTCCGTGATTCAGAAAGCAAATGCAATGTTGTCTCTTATCTCAAGAGGGTTGGAATATAAAAGCAGAGATGTGCTACTGAGACTCTATAAAGCTCTGGTTAGGCCCCATTTGGAATACTGTGTCCAGTTTTGGTCCCCACACCTCAGGAAGGACATACTGGCACTGGAACGTGTCCAGCGGAGATTCACGCGGATGATCCCTGGAATGGCAGGTCTAACATATGAGGAACGGCTGAGGATACTGGGATTGTATTCGTTGGAGTTTAGAAGATTGAGGGGAGACTTAAGAGATATACAAGATAATACATGGCTTGGAAAAGGTGGACGCTAGGAAATTGTTTCCGTTAGGTGAGGAGACTAGGACCCGTGGACACAGCCTTAGAATTAGAGGGGGTCAATTCAGAACAGAAATGCGGAGACATTTCTTCAGCCAGAGGGTGGTGGGCCTGTGGAATTCATTGCCACGGAGTGCAGTGGAGGCCGGGACGCTAAATGTCTTCAAGGCCGTGATTGATAGATTCTTGTTGTCTCGAGGAATTAAGGGCTACGGGGAGAATGCTGGTAAGTGGAGTTGAAATGCCAATCAGCCATGATTGAATGGCGGAGTGGACTCGATGGGCCGAATGGCCTTACTTCCACTCCTATGTCTTATGGTCTTATGGTCTCCTAAAGACCTGCCCCTAGATAGGGGCTATTTGGGGAGGTATGAATAAACATTGGTTTCACGATTCGCCAAGGGGCTCATTCATCTGAAACTTGTGATTAAGACTTCCTAGTACACCAATACAACTTCTACAATCTAGTCACAACCATCAACACAGAACAAGAAAATCATTTTGCTGACATCAAAGATTTTGTAAACAGCTAATGTATTTCAATGTCTACAATGCACATTAAAAGATCATCAGCATTTTTCCTCCACTGTCTCGCTCACTCTCCCTCTTCAAAAAAAAAGGTATTATTTATCATTGTTAAGGTCAACTTAACAGAAGTCAAATACTTCTATCACAGCTAAAAATAGAAATATCTGTGGATATTTCACAACTGAATTCATAAAATATAGACGTAGACTTTTTAATGACAGGATTAGGTAAACTCAGTACACCTGTTGCCTTAATGTTTAAATAAACCATAATATCTGCTATCATTCCACAGGAAAAGTTTCAGAGTTAAAATTCTCATCGAACATAACATTCCACAAAGCAAGGCTCACAAATTCAACATAAACCTCCAGTCTGTGATCTGATATATGGTAAATGTAGAATTTTATATTATGGTTCTGAGGTAAGATTACTAACCACTAAGTCACAGCTGATTCTAATGTTTAAACTTTGACTGTTCTATTCAGGGCCAGGTTTAATTTGCATCGCGAGTGTGGTGCTGGAAAAGCACAGCAGGTCAGGCAGCAGCCGAGGAGCAGGAAAATTGACCTGATGAAGGGCTTATGTCCAATATGTCACTTCTCCTGCTCCTCAGATGCTGCCTGACCTAATGTGCTTTTCCAGCACCACACTCTCGACTCTGATCTCCAGCATTTGCAGTCCTCACTTTCTCCTAGATTTAATGTGTGTGTAACCATTTTAAGAACTTACAAAGAATATATTGAAGTATGTGATATTTACCCCAGCACAGGGCCTGCATTGAGCAATCTAGAAGGAGAAGTCAGTTTCGAAAGGAGACTCTCAGTGAAGGTGAAGAGGAGGAAGAATCCCTTTTAAGGATCATTGGTTTACAGACATTTTCCCCAAAACAGCTGAAACTGAGTCTTTGAATATATTCAACATTGGATTAGACAGTTTTGTTTTATTGATGAAGGGCTTTTGCCTGAAATGCCGATTTTCCTGCTCCTCGGATGCTGCCTGACCTGCTGTGCTTTTCCAGCAGCACTCTAATCTGGACTCTGATCTCCAGCATCTGCAGTCCTCACTTTTGCCTAGTTTTGAATTAATGTCAAGGACCTCGAGGACTGTGGAGAACTCACAACAACAATGGAGTTAAAGTCACATCAGATCAATCACAACCTAGTGGAGCAGGCCGAGGGAGCAAATGTGGGTCGAGAGTGGAAAAGCACAGCAGCTCAGGCAGCATCCAAGGAGGAGAATCGACGCTTTGGGCAAGAGCCCTTCATCAAGAACGAGGCTTTTGAGCTGAGGGGGTGGAAGTGGAGGGGTGGGGGTGGGGTACGGCAGTTGAACATGCTATAGGTAGATAGGTAATGGTGATAGGTCAGAGAGGAGGATGGAGCGAATAGGATGGAAGGAAGATGGACAAGTCATGAGGGCAGTGTCAATTTGGAAGGTTGGAACTGGGATAAGGCGGGGGGGGGGGGGGGGGGGGGGGGGGGGAAAGGAATGAGGAAACTGGTGAAGTCTACATTGATGCCGTGTTGTTGGATGGTCACATGGTGGAGGATGAGGCGTTCTTCCTCCAAGCGTTGGGTGGTTAGGGTGTGGCGATGGAGGAGGCCCAGGACCCACATGTCCTTGGCAGAGTGGGAGGAGTTGATGGTTTTGGTCACGGGGCAGAAGGGCTGGTTGATGCAGATGTCCCGGAGATGTTCTCTGAAGCACTCTGCAAGTAGGCATCCTGTCTCCCCAGTGTAGAGGAGACTGCATCGGGAGCAACGAATACAGTAAATGACGTGTGGAAGTGCAAATAAAACTCTGATGGATGTGGAAGGCTCCTTTGGGGCATAGGACGGAGGTGTGGGTGCAGGTTTTGCAATTTCTGTGATGGCAAGGGAAGGTGCCCGGAGGAGAGGATGGGTTGGTGGAGTGGACGTAGACCTGACAAGAGAATCGTGGAGGGAATGGTCTTTGTGGAAAGCAGATAGGGGTGGGGAAGGAAATAAATCTCTGGTGTTGGGGTCCGTTTTAGGTGGCAGAAATGGCAGAAGATGATGCGGTGAAAGGTGAGGGCAGGGGTTCTCTTCTTGATGGAGTTGGAGGGGTGGGGTTCGATGGCAGAGGCGTGGGAAGTGGATGAGATGTGCTGGAGGGCATCATCGACCACGTGGGAGGAAAATCTGCAGTCTTTGAAGGAGGAGGCCGTCTGGTGTGTTCTGTGGTTGAACAGGTCCTCCTGGAAGTGGTGCAGCAGAGGCGGAAGAATTGGGAATAAGGGATAGCATTTTTACAGGAGGCAGGGTGGGAGGAGGTGTAGTCCATGTAGCTGTAGGAGTCAGTGAGTTTGTAGAAGATGTCTGTCGAAGACGGAGTGCAACTCAGTTTCTGAGCAACTTTGGATGTACATGCTTGGCTCCAATGTTGGTCTAGAAGAGATTGGGAGTAGTGACAATGTTCTGACGGAGGGTCACTCAACTGAACACGTCTGATTTCTCTCCAGAGATGTTGCCAGACCTGAGCTTTTAGAGCAATTTATGTTTCTTTGGCCTAAAAGGGGGTGCAATTATTTGGTCAGTCTTGGTTAACTAAGGTTAAAGAGAGTGTACTAGCAGGTGTTCAGTCTGAGGCGCTGAATGAGATCTGAGAAAATAAACAGGGAGAGAAGATGCTTCTAAAAAGGGAACTGCATTTGAAGAGGCACACTTGGGCGGGACAGTGAAAACAAAGTCGGAGTTAACTGGGTAGAGCCAGCAAATGCACAATGGGCCGAATGGCCTCACCCTAGACTGCATTGCTCTGTCAAGTCCAGTACATGGTTCAGTCCTGCTCCGCTCGCCCGCCCACCAACCTGTTGCAGCTCCTTCTCGATCTCTCCCGCTTTAATGACGATGGGTCCCCGCACCGCGTACTCAGTAGCCCGGACCTGCGGGTTCATGTTCGCGATGGTGAGGACCCTGTCGCCATTCCTGCAGTTGTCCCGGAGAAGCGAGGCCGCCCCTTCGGTGATCAGGCCGGCGGCGGAGCCCCAGGCGCCGGCTAGACCCGCTCCACGGTCCCCGAATCGCCAGCTCAGCCGCATCCCGGCCAGGCGCCGAGCGCTCCGGCCCGACACCACCACCACCGCCGGTCTGGCCGCGGCCCCCAGTGCGTACATTGCTGCTGCCTCGGTGAGCTGTTCACTTGAGAGCGGCTCCGGGACTGGAGCAGCAGCATCCCCCTTTTTTCAAAACCGCATCACTGTCAAATAACACTGCCTATTGTCTGAGGCAGGCTGGGAATTGTAGTTCCAACAGACACCTCGCGAAGTCAGCGCCTGACCTGAGAAACTACAGCTCCCGGCAGGCCATCCACTAATGACACACGCGCACTCCCACCAACAATGTTCGATGAGATGGAGCAGGCTGGGAATTGTAGTTCCATAATGGACACCTCGCCACGTCAGCGGCTAACCTTGAAACTACAGCTCCCGACAGGCCTGGCGCCAACGGCGCACGCGCATTCCCACCAACAAAATTGTAGCACGGAAACACTGTTCGGTCCAACGCGTCTTATGCCCATCAAATATCTTAACCTAATCTAGTCCCATTTGCCAGCACCTGGTTCATATCTCTCTAAACTCTTCCTATTCATATATCCATCCAGATGCCTTTTAAATGTTGTAGTTGTACCAGCCTCCACCGCTTCCTCTGGCAGCTCATTCCATACACGTACCACCCGCTGCTTGATATAAGTGACAACTTCTGTTATCTTTCCCCTCTCACCTTAAATAAACCTATGCCCTCTAGTTCTGGACTCCCCACCCCAGGGAAAAAACATTTTGTTTTTTTCTATCCATGCATCTCATAATTTTGTAAACCTACATAAGGTCACCCCTCAGCCTTTGATGCTCCAGGGAAAACAGTCCCAGCCTATTCAGCCTCTCCCGATAGTTCAAATTCTCCAACACTGGCAACATCTTTGTAAACCTTCTCTGAACCATTTCAAGTTTCACAAAATCCTTCCAATAGGAAGGAGACCAGAATTGCATGCAATATTCCAAAATTGGCCAAACCAATGTCCAGTGAACACAAGCCTAGAGCACTTTGCTGGATCATTCAAAGTGGAGGTAAATGCTGTTCATAATTACATTTTAAAGGTGCTGAGATGAGAATATTGTGATAGCATGGCAGAGCTGGGAGGCCAGGATTCTCTACCCTCCTTCTGTTAATATTTTCCAAAAAAGGGGGAAAGAAATCAGCTACTGAGACATACTGGTCCCACACATCTTGAGTACTTTATAATAGGTTAGGAGAAAGTAGGATCTGCAGATGCTGGAGATCAGAGTCAAGAGTGTGGTGCTGAAAAAGCACAGCAGTTCAGGCAGCATCTGAGGAGCAGGAGAATTGACGTTTCAGCCATATTCCCTTCAGGAATCAGGAACAGCTGTGAGCCAGAACACTGCCAGAAGTGGTAACCTCTGAGCCAGGAATGCCAGGTTCAAATCCCATTTCTGATTAAGGGCTTATGCCCAAAACGTTGATTCACCTCCTCGGATGCTGCCTGATCTGCTTGTTTTTCCAGCACCAGACCTTTGACTACTTTATCATGGATAACCAATATGACAAGCACATTCACTTCCGAGTATTATTTGGTTTGTCCCACTGGGCTTTGGATAGGTTGGATAAAAAGTGTGCATAAAGAGCTTGGGTAGGGTTCATGTGGCACAGTTGTAATGTCTCTACCTCTGAGCTAGGAGTGCCAGATTCAAGTCCCACCTACTGTACACCAGGATCACATTTTTACATGTCTTGCTGTTTGATTTTAGTAATATCTATAAAATCATTGGGGATGTCCTGGGTGAATCATGAGCATCTGTCTCACCCAACCACATAATATGTGGTTATTCATTAAAGGTGATGCAGTAAAGATTAGGTGAATGGTTCCAGGATATGAGGAACATCAATTAGGCTGACGAATTGGAGAGGTTGGCTAATAGAAGTATTCAAATTCAGGAGGGTTCTTGGCTATGGCTCCAGAACAGAGGGAGAAACTGGTCTCCTTAGTGAAAAGATTGTGTATCAGAGCGCACAGATATAATATAATTGACAAAAAGAAAATGGTAATACAAGTGAAACCTTTTTCATGCCTAGAGTAGTTAGGAATTGGAAAGCACTGCTCCTAAGTATGATAGTGTGTACATTATTGTCTTTTAATGGCTTTGGAAGGAGTTTTCTCCCAGCCCAGGCCAAGCAAGATGGTTCCAACAGCCTGGAATTGTGGTACAGGCCTGATGCCTGGCGTGCAGGTCTCCCGGTGTGGTGGTCTCCTGGTGGGAGGGTCTTCTCTTGGAGTGGCATTCTTAGCCTGTATTGGCGTTCTTGTCCTGGTGTGTAGGTCTTATCATGTCATGGAGGTCTTCTGCGGTGGCTTCCAGATACCCCAGCAGCTCAGTGTGAAGGTCTAGTCCCAGCAGGGAGGTTTCATCTTGGCATGGAAGTCTCATCCATGCTTTGGAGGCAGCTTCTGGTCTTGGCCTAGCGTGGAGGTCTTGTCTTGTCTTGGCATGGCAGTCTCAGCCTGGCATGGTGCTTTTAGCCCAGTTTTACCAGCGTAGCTCCAAACTCATGAGTTGTTAATTGAACTGTGATGAACTTTAACATTTTTCTCTTCTTTATGATTCATTAATTTAGGCACCGTAGTATGGTTACTTATGAAACATTTCACTTATTGTAAAAATACACGTGACAGTAAATTGCTAGTTTATTTGAGGCAGTGCTAATTGAGACAGTCAAAAGCTAAGTGGATCATTATCTCAAAAGGAAATATCTGCAGAGAGTAGTGGAATGCCACAAGGATCAGTGCTGGGTCCACTACTTTTCATCAATTATCTAAATGATTTGGATGTGAGCATAAGACTTATTGTTAGTAAGTTTACAGATGATGGCACAGTGGCACAGTGGTTAGCACTGCTGCCTCACAGCGCCAGTGACCCGGGTTCAATTCCCACCTCAGGCGACTGACTGTGTGGAGTTTGCATGTTGTCCCCGTGTCTGCGTGGGTTTCCTCCGGATGCTCCGGTTTCCTCCCACAGTCCAAAGATGTCAGGTGAATTGGCCATGCTAAATTGCCCGTAGTGTTAGGTAAGGGGTAAATGTAGGGGTAGGGGTATGGGTAGGTTGCACTTCGGCGGGTCAGTGTGGACTTGTTGGGCCGAAGGGCCTGTTTCCACACGGTAAGTAATCTAATGACACCAAAATTGGAGGTGTAGTGGACAGCGAAGAAGGTAACCTTAAATTACAATGGGATCTTGATCAGATGGGCTAATGGGCTGAGAAGTGGCAAATGGAGTATAATTTAGATAAATGTGAGGTGCTGCATTTTGTGAATGCAAACCTTAACAGGATTTAATGGTAAGGTTCTAGGGAGTGTTGCTGACCAAAGAGACCTTGGAGTGCAGATTCAAAGCTCCTTGAAAGTGGAGTCGCAGGTAGATAGGATAGTGAAGAAGGCATTTGGTATGTTTTCCTTTATTGGTCAGAGTATCGAGTACAGGAGTTGGGAGGTCATGTTGCGTCTGTATAGGACATTGGTTAGGCCTCTGTTGGAATGTTGCGTGCAATTCTGGTCTCTTTCCTAACGGAAAGATGTTGTGAAACATGAAAAGGTTCAGAAAAGATTTACAAGGATGTTGCCAGGGTTGGAGGATTTGAGCTATAGGGAGAGACTGAATAGGCTAGGGCTGTTTTCCCTGGAGCTTCGGAGACTGAGGGGTGACTTTCTGGAGGTTTATAAAATCATGAGGGGCATGGATAGGGTAAATAGACAAAGTCTCTTCCCTGGGGTGGGGGATTCCAGAACGAGAGAGCATAGGTTTAGGGTGAGAGGGGAAAGATATAAAAGAGATCTAAAGGTAGCTTTTTCACACAGAGGGTGGTACGTGTGTAGGATAAGCTGCCAGAGAAAGTGATGGAGGCTATACAATTGCAACTTTTAAAAGGCATGTAGAAATCGCTCATCTGGTTTAAATTTATGACTGTGTTCCAAGATTATGCCTTCTAAGGAGGTCCTAGGTTCTCCCATTAGGAGAAACAACTTTTACAAATCTAGACCTTAAAAATCTGGTATACCTCTCATTCATCTCTATTCCAACAAATACAGACCCAATCAACTCAAACTCTCCTCATAATTTGGCCCATTGTGTTTGTGCTAGCTCTCTGGAAGAGCAATACACCTAATATCATCCCCTGCCTATTACAGTCATAGAGATGTACAGCACGGAAACAGATCCTTGAGTCCAACTTGTCTGTGCCGACCAGATATCCCAACCAAATCCAGTCCTATCTGCCAGCACCTGGCCCATATCCCTCCAAACCATTCCTATTCATATACCCATCCAAATGCCTCTTAAATGTTGCAATTGTACCAGCCTCCACCACTTCCTCTGGCAGCTCATTCCATACATGTACCACCCTCTGTGTAAAAAAGTTGCCCCTTAGGTCTCTTTTATATCTTTCCCCTTTCACCCTAAACCTATGCCCTCCAGTTCTGGACTCTCCAAAACCAGGGAAAAGACTTTGTCTATTTATCCTGTCCATGCCCCTCTTAATTTTGTAAACCTCTATAAGGTCACCCCTCAGCCTCTGATGCTCCAGGGAAAACAGCCCCAGTCTGTTCAGCCTCTTCCTATAACTCAAATCCTCCAATCCTGGCAACATCCTTGTAAATCTTTTCTGAACCCTTTCAAGAATCACAACATCTTTCTGATAGGAAGGAGACCAGAATTGCATGCAATATTCCAACAGTGGCCTAACCAATGTCCTCTCCAGCTGCAACATGACCTCTCAACCCCTGTACTTAATACTCTGACCAACAAAAGAAAGCATACAAAACGCCTTCTTCACTATCCTATCTACCTGCAACTTCACTTTCAAGGAGCTTTGAACCTGTACTCCAAGGTCTCTTTGTTCAGCTACACTCCCTAGGACCTTACCATTAAGTATCTAAGTCCTGCTAAGATTTGCTTTCCCAAAATGCAGCACCTCGCATTTATCTGAATTAAACTTCATCTGCCACTTCTCGACCCATTGGCTCATCTGGTCCAGATCCTGTTGTAATCTGAGGTAACCCTCTTCGCTGTCCACTACACCTCCAATTTTGGTGTCATCTGCAAACTTACTAACTGTACCTCTTATGCTCGCATTTATGTAAATGTCAAAAAGTAGAGGACCCAGCACCGATCCTTGTGGCACTCCACTGGTCACAGGCCTCCAGTCTGAAAAACAACCCTTTACCACCATCCTCTGTCTTTTACCTTTGAGCCAGTTCTGTATCCAAATGGCTAGTTCTCCATGTATTCCATGAGATCTAACCTTGCTAATCTGTCTCCCATGGGGAAACTTGTCAAACGCTTTACTGAAGTCCATATAGATTACATCTACTGCTCTGCCCTCATCAATCCTCTTTGTTACTTCTTCAAAAAACTCAATCAAGTTTGTGAGACATGATTGCCCACGCACAAAGCCATGTTGACCATCCCTAATCAGTCCTTGCCTTTCCAAATACACTTACATCCTGTCCCCCAGGATTCCCTCCAACAACTTGCCCACCACCGAGGTCAGACTCATCGGTCTATAGTTCCCTGTCTTGTCTTTACTGCCCTCCTTAAACACTGGTACCACGTTAGCCAACCTCCAGTCTTCCGGCACCTCACCTGTGACTATTGATGATACAAATATCTCAGCAAGAGGCCCAGCAATCACTTCTCTAGCTTCCCACAGAGTTCCTGGGTAACCTGAGCAGGTCCTGGGGATTTACCCATCTTTACCCATTTCAAGACATCCAGCACTTCGTCCTCTGCAATCTGGACATTTTGCAAGATGTCACCATCTATTTCCCTATAGTCTATATCTTCCATATCCTTTTCCACAGTCAATACTGATGCAAAATATTCATTTAATATCTCCCCCATTTTCTGTGGCTCCACAAAGGCCGCCTTGCTGATTTATTACTACAATACTGTACAAATCATTGAAGTAAAAGCTTTAGAAAAAACAAAAACTATGGTGAAACTTTTTCTGAATATACTAACATTTGCAATTTGTTACTTTTAAATTAGAACAGCGCATAAAATAGAACAGTGATTACAGAAAAGCATAACACTTCTGCGAAGTTCCAACTCTTTCCGTTTCTTTTTCAGAATATCATACATTCTGGCAATCAGCAAAAAAAGGCAGAAATCCAAGAAATACTTCGTAGATCATGTAGCATCTGTCAAGTGAGAAATAATATTATCAATTCAGACTGACCTTTAACCAGAAACCAATTTAAGCAAATACAGAAGCAGAGGAATGGGTTACTAACAAAGGGGAAGGTTTGTGATAAAACTGGAAGGCAGGAGAGATTAAATGAGTAAAGAAATAATGATGCAAGGCAAAAGGAAGTGTAAGTGGGAGATATAAAGCATTAAAAATGGATCTGGAGAGATGCAAACAACAACAGTAGAATCCTCATCAACGAGTGCAGCATGACAAAATGGGATGATCATAATTGCAAATTGTTGCAAACTGTCCTGATGTGTGTAAGATGAACTATGTCCCTTTTTCAGCAAACTCATGACCTCAAACTGTTGAACTTATTGTTAAGTCAAAAGGATGTAAAGTACCTATTTGAACGGAGGTGTTACTCATTGAGTTTCCATTGATTTTCAATGAAACAATGCAGGAACTTGAGAAAAACTGGATTGGAGAAATGGATGGGGAATTAAAGTGATAGTTGACCAGAGGCTTGGAGATGAACAAAGATTCCTCAGAGCAATTGGCCTGATTCCAAGATGGCGGCAGGGTAGCAAGGCTGTGTGCAGCCTCTTCCTAGGTGCTCATCCACTCCCATCTGCTTTCTTTCTGTTTTTTAACTTCTTTCTCTTTTGTTCCTTTTTCCATTCATTTTTATTTCTTTGGTGCATTGATTGGTGGCATCGGCACAGTAGTGAGAACGGGCTATGCACGGATTGGCAGCAGCCTCCTGGCAGCTGGAGGTAGACATGGCACTTCCAGGCAATTGGAGGTGACAGCAGAGGCAACAAGAACGCCCTCCTGGCGTTCAGGGCTAGCAGCAGTGGTAGCAAAGCCCCTCCAGTGATCAGAGGCAGTGGCGGCAGGAACAGCAGCAGACTCTTCAAGGTGGCAGTGCCGACAAGGCAACATCTCAAAGGAGGGTGGCCAGAGCGGGACTCCTGGAGCTGTGGTGGTCTGGCTCCGCAGCAGAGCCAGGGACTCCTGGTTGTAGTTCAGCTAGAGTGGGGGCTCCTGGTATTGGCGAGGTGGTGGCTGCAGTCAAAGCAGGGTAGCATGCCGAAAGCAGAACTCTTGGCAGGAGCAGAGCCAGGGACTCCTGGTGCAGCCGCTGTCGGCTGGGAGCACAGACCCCTGACTGTTGGTGAGGCAATGGTGGCAGCTGTTTGGGAGGCGGATGTGGGACCAGCATGGGACTTGAAAAAGTGTCAACAAGATGGGCTGAGCAACAAAAAGATGGCACTTAAAGCATGGCGACTCCTACAATGGTGAGTTCAGAGTCGATAGCGATGGAGGATGGGTGGTGGCGGAGTTGTCATGTGGCTGGTCAGCCATCTCAGGACTCATGGTGGAAGTGGCGAAACAAGGATAGATTCTGTTTCTGTTACATCTTTTTATTCTTAAACTATTCAACTAGATTGTTCTTCACTGTATTTTACTGAATTATTCATTGTCAAATGGAAGTGACAATAAATCATTCAAATTCAATAACCTACACCTGCTGTCCACAACACAGAAGAAACAGGAGAGGGAAACATGAACTAAATGGTACAATTTTAAAAGCACAGGGAATCAATGAAACAAGAACAGAAATTGCTGGTGAAACTCAGCAAGTCTGGCAGCATCTGTGGGAAGAAAGCAGATTTTCACATTTTAAGTATGGTGATTGTTAACCTGGAAGTGAAAGATCACAAATCAGTGAAGATGGCAGGACAAGCTGTGAAGGCTGATTTTTTTTTTAAAAACGGGGTCGACAAAACATGGAGCTGGAAAGACCCTGGAGGTCAGGCAGCATCGGGAAAACAGAAAAGTGGATGTGTCGAATCGGGACCCTTCATCAGGATGAGGGAGGAGGAAGGGAGCAGAGAAATAAATAAAGGGAGGATAGTTGGGCTGAGGGAAAAGGTAGCTGAGATGGTGATAGGTGGATACAGGTAGTAGGTTATTGTGATTGGTGAGTAGGAAGGATGGAGTGGATAGGTGAGAAGGAAGCTGTACAGGTTAGGTCAGGTCAAGGAGGTGGAGAGGAGAGGGAAGGCTGACCATAGGATGAGGTTGGGGGGGGGGGGCGGGGTGGTGGAGGGATTTTGAAGCTCGTGAATTCTATGTTAAGGTCATTGGGCTGTAAGGTCCTGAGGCAGAATATGAGTTGTTGTTCCTCCAGTGTGAGCGACATTATTTTGGCTGTGGAGAAGGTCCAGGATGGCCATGTCGCCAAGGGAATGGGAGGAGGTGTTGAAATAGCTGGCAACTAGAAGCTAGTGTTGGTTGCACCATACAGACCACAGAAGTACACTTGGATCTTTGAGTTTATTACTGGAAGCATTGAGCAAGAAATGAAGAAGTTGTGTAAAACACAGGTTTGAAGTACATTTTGGAAAGATGCCAAATCAAATTGAACCGAATCAAATTGAATTGAATTGAATTGAATTTCATGTGTACCGAGGCACAGTGAAAGACTTTGTCTTGTGAGCAATACAGGCAGATCACAGAGTTAAGTAGCACAGGTAAGTAAATAATAGGTAAACAGTGGCAAAAACAAAAACACAGGTACTGGTGAATGTTAAGAGTTTGTGAGTCTATTCAGTATTCTAACAACAGTAGGGTAGAAACTGTTTCGAAACTGATTGGTGCGTGTGGTCAGGCTTCTGTACCTTCTCCCTGATGGAAGAGGTTGTAGAAAAACATTGCTAGGGTGGGATTGATCTTTGAGAATGCTGGCGGCCTTTCCTTGACAACGGCTTCTATAGATGGAAGCTTGACCTTTGTGATTATCCGGGCCGAGTTCACCACTCCCTGTAACCGTCTCCGATCTTGAATGATACAGTTGCCATATCAGACAGTTATACATGCAGACAGAATGCTCTTGATGGCGCACCTATAGATGTTGGCAAGGGTATTCGCTTTCATGCCAAATTTCATTAGCTGCCTGAGGAAGAAGAAATATTTTTGGACCTTTGCAACCAGTGCGTCCACATTTACGAGTATTAGGATTTCTGTTATGTGAAGAGACTGAAGTTATTTTTGTTTGAATAAAAGGCCTAATCCTGTGCTATATTGCATTATGTTTTATATTATTAAAGAAGTTTAACATGTTTTATATTGTTGTTCAAAATTAGGAACAGTTTGTTAGGTAAATAAGAAGAATATATTTTCACAGCCAGATGCAAACAATTTTAGGTTTCTGAAGAAGACGTACACGACACGAAACATTAACTCTGCCTCTCTCTCCACAGATGCTACCAGAGTTACTGAGCTTCTCCAGTATTCTCTCTGCTTGTAACAAATTTAATCATTGGACATTTACTTTATATCACAATTGTCATTTCAAAGAAAACACATTTATTCATTGAATAGTTGCTATTTACTAAACAGCTTTTGACTGAGGTTTTCCTTTTTAGTTAGTGCCCTCCATTGTTCACAACTAGCATAGCAACCAACAAAGTAAGGATACAATTAGTTTATAAAATGGCTGCATTTGTTGTCACTACGATTGCAGGACATACACTCATTGCCCATACAGTAGCAGTGCCTGTGACATCACTGTCAGTAGTGGTGCAGAGTCATAGAGGTGTATAGCACGGAAACAGACCTTTCGGTCCAATCCGTCCATGCCGACCAGATATCCCAGTCCAATCTAGTCCCACCTGCCAGCACCCAACCCATATCCCTCCAAACCCTTCCTGTTCATATACCCATCCAGATGCCTTTTAAATGTTGCAATTGTACCAGCCTCCACCACTTCCTCTGACAGCTCATTCCATACACTTACCAGCCTCTGCACGAAAAAGTTGCCCCTTAGGTCCCTTTTATATCTTTCCCCTCTCACCTAAACCTATGCCCTCTAGTTCTGGACTCCACCACCCCAGGGCAAAGACTTTGTCTATTTATCCTATCCATGTGCCTCAAGATTTTATAAACCTCTATAAGGTCACCCCTCAGCCTCCGACACTCCAGAAAAAGCAACCCCAGCCTATTCAACCTCTCCCGATAGCTCAAATCCTCCAACCCTGGCAACATCCTTGTAAATCTTTTCTGAACCCTTTCAAGTTTCACAACATCTTTCCGATAGGAAGGAGACCAGAATTGTACGCAATATTTCAACAGTGGCCTAACCAATGTCCTGTACAGCAGCAACATGACCTCCCAACTCAATACTCTGACCAGTAAAGGAAAGCATACCAAACGTCTTCTTCACTATCCTATCTACCTGTGACTCCATTTTCAAGGAGTTATGAACCTGTATTTCAAGGTCTCTTTGTTCAGCAACACTCCCTAGGACCTTACCATTAAGTGTATAAGTTCTGCTAAGATTTGCTTTCCCAAGATGCGGCACCTCGTATTTATCTGAATTAAACTCACCTGTACTTCTCAGCCCATTAAGCTATCTGATCAAGATCCCATTGTAATCTGAGGAAATATTCTTGGCTATCCACTACACCTCCAATTTTGATGTCATCAGCAAACTCACTAACTATACCTCTTATGCTCGCATCCAAATCATTTATATAAATGACAAAAAATAATACACTCAAGTTGTTGTGACAAGCAAGAGCTCTTTGATAGCACTATTGATGATGCCTTCAATCAGACATTACCTGACCTAACTATTTCCAGAATTTTCTATTTCTGCTTCGTAACTGTCCATATTAGAAATTATCTGCAACCCAACAACTGTAAACTACAAGCAGATGACTCAATTTATTAAATTTAGATCGAGAGAGTGACCACATTTAGTGTTAATGGACTAATTATACAGGCATGGATCATTTATCTGGGGAATATGGTTCAAATTGCTCCACAGAAGCTGGGGGAAATTTAAATTTGAAATTTAAAGCTCACTTCAACTGTGGAATACATGAAATTGTTGGCTATTGTAAAAACACAGCTGTTTCATAAAGATTAGATTACTTACATTGTGGAAACAGGCCCTTCGGCCCAACAAGTCCACACCGACCCGCCGAAGCGCAACCCACCCATACCCCTACATTTACCCCTTTGCCTAACACTACGGGCAATTTAGCATGGCCAATTCACCTGACCCGCACATCTTTGGACTGTGGGAGGAAACCGGAGCACCCGGAGGAAACCCACGCAGACACAGGGAGAACGTGCAAACTCCACACAGTCGCCTGAGTCGGGAATTGAACCCGGGTCTCAGGCGCTGTGAGGCAGCAGTGCTAACCACTGTGCTACCGTGCAGCATGGAAACAGACCCTTCGGTCCAACCCATCCATGCCGACCAGATATCCCAACCCAATCTAGTCCCACCTGCCAGCACCCGGCCCATATCCCTCCAAACCCTTCCTATTCATATACCCACCCAAATACCTTTTAAATGTTACAATTGTATAAGCTTCCATCACTTCCTCTGGCAGCTCATTCCATACATGTACCACACCTCTGCATGAAAATGTTGCCGCTTAGGTCCCTTTTATATCTTTCCCCTCTCACCCTAAACCTATGCCCTCTAGTTCTGGACTCCCCCACCCCAGGGAAAAGACTTTTTTTATTTATCCTATCCATGCCCCTCATAATTTTGTAAACCTCTATAAGGTCACCCCTCAGCCTCTGATGCTCCAGGGAAAACAGCCCCAGCCTGTTCAGCGTCTCCCTATAGCTCAAATCCTCCAACCCTGGCAACATCCTTGTAAATCTTTTCTGAACCCTTTCAAGTTTCACAGCATCTTTTCGATAGGAAGGAGTCCAGAATTGCATGCAATATTCCAACAGAGGCCTAACCAATGTCCTGTACAGTCGCAACATGACCTCCCAACTCCTGTACTCAATACTCTGATCAATAAAGGAAAGCATACCAAACGCCTTCTTCACTATCCTGTCTACCTGCTACTCCACTTTCAAGGAGCTATGAACCTGCACTCCAAGGTCTCTTTGTTCAGCAACACTCTCTAGGACCTTACCATTAATTGTATAAGCCCTGCTAAGATTTGTTTTTCCAAAATGCAGCACCTCGCATTTATCTGAATTAAACTCCATCTGCCACTTCTCGGCCCATTGGCCTATCTGATCAAGATCCTATTATAATCTGAGGTAACCTTCTTTGCTGTCCACTACACCTCCAGTTTTGGTGTCATCTACAAACCTATTAACTGTACCTCTTATGCTCGCATCCAAATCATTTATATAAATGACAAAAAGTAGAGGACCCAGCACTGGTCCTTGTGGCACTCCACTGGTCACAGGCCTCCAGACTGGAAAACAATCCTCCACCACCATCCTCTGTCTTCTACCTTTGAGCCAGTTCTGAATCCAAATGGCTAGTTCTCCTTGTATTCCATGAGATCTAATCTTGCTAACCAGTCTCCCATGGGGAACCTTGTCGAACGTCTTACTGAAGTCCATATAGATCACATCTACCGCTCTGCCCTCATCAATCCTGTTTGTTACTTCTTCAAAAACTCAATCAAGTTTGTGAGACATGATTTCTCACACACAAAATTATGTTGACTATCCCTAATCAGTCCTTGCCTTTCCAAATACATGTACATCCTGTCCCTCAGGATTCCCTCCAACAACTTGCCCACCACCGACATCAAGCTCACTGGTCTATAGTTCCCTGGCTTGTCCTTACTACCCTTCTTAAAGAGTGGCACCACGTTAGCCAACCACCAGTCTTCCAGCACCTCACCTGTGACTATCAGTGATACAAATATCTCAGCAAGAGGCCCAGCAATCACTTCTCTAGCAGAGAGTTCGAGGATACACCTGATCAGGTCCTGGAGATTTATCCACATTTATTTGTTTCAAGACATCCAGCACTTCCTCTGTAATATGGACATTTTTCAAGGTGTCACCATCTATTTCACTACTTTCTCTGTCTTCCACATCCTTTTCCACCATAAATACGAATGCAAAATACTTGTTTAGTATCTCCCCCATTTTCTGTGGCTCCACACAAAGGCCGTCTTGCTGATCTTTGAGGGGTCTTATTCTCTCCCTAGTTACGCTTTTGCCCTTAATATATTTGTAAAAACCCTTTGGATTCTCCTTAATTCTATTTGCCAAAGCTATCTCACGTCCCCTTTTTGACCTCCTGATTTCCCTCTTAAGTGTACTTCTACTGCCTTTATACTCTTCTAAGGATTCACTCGATCTATCCTGACTATACCTTACATATGCTTCCTTCTTTTTCTTAACCAAACCCTCAATTTCTTTAGTCATCCAGCATTCCCTATACCTACCAGCCTTTCCTTTCACCCTAACAGGAATATACTTTCTCTGGATTCTTGTTATCTCATTTCTGAAGACTTCCCATTTTCCAGCCATCCCTTTACCTGCGAACATCTGCCCCCAATCAGCTTTTGAAAGTTCTTGCCTAATACCATCAAAATTGGACTTTCCCCAATTTAGAAGTTCAACTTTTAGATCTTTTCCATCACTACTTTAAATCTAATAGAATTATGGTCACTGGCCCCAAAGTGCTCCCCCACTGACACTTCAGTCACCTGCCCTGCCTTATTTCCCAAGAATAGGTCAAGTTTTGCACCTTCTCTAGTAGGTACATCCACATACTGAATCAGAAATGTTTCTTGTACACACTTGACAAATTCCTCTCCATCTGAACCCTTAACACTATGGCAGTCCCAGTCTATGTTTGGAAAGTTAAAATCCCCTACCATAACCACCCAATTATTCTTACAGATAGCTGAGATCTCCTTACAAGTTTGTTTCTCATTTTCCCTCTGACTATTAGGGGGTCTATAATACAATCCCAATAAGGTGATCATCCCTTTCTTATTTCTCAGTTCCACCCAAATAACTTCCCTGGATGTATTTCCAGGAATGTCCTCCCACGGCACAGCTGTAATGCTATCCCTTATCAAAAATGCCACTCCCCCTCTTCTCTTGCCTCCCTTTCTATCCTTCCTGTAGCATTTGTATCCTGGAACATTCAGCTGCCAGTCCTGCTCATCCTTGAGCCACGTTTCTGTAATTGCTATGATATCCCAGTCCCATGTTCCTGACCATGCCCTGAGTTTATCTGCCTTCCCCGTTAGGCTCCTTGCATTGAAATAAATGCAGTTTAATTTATCTGTACTACCTTCTCCCTGCCTGCCCTGACTGTTTGACTTGCATATGTTCTCAACTGTACCAGTCTCAGATTGATCTCTTTCCTCAGGAGGAGGCTACATCAAAGAGTAAGAGCAATAGCCTTACTGCCCTAATCCAAACATTATTCACCCTGCATACAATCCCTCACAGTCTCCTGCTTGGTGCTGGTTTCCAGCTCTAGGAGCATATTGACATCAACAGCACTAATTTCTTCTGTCAGTGCAGTGGCAGAAGATACTCTTGTATCTTTTAAATCAATCAGTAGTCACATTTCAGAAGTTGTTGATCAATTTTTCATGGAACAAATTTGGAAAAAGTCACTTTAAATGTATTTTTTAATAGATATTTTTATTGAAAATCTAACATTTTTATAAACATACAAAATAATACACACAAATACAAACATTAAATCAAATACAAAACTCTGGTGCGGCTGCACTTGGAGTATTGTGTACAATTCTGGTCACCACATTATAAGAAGGATGTGGAAGCTTTGGAAAGAGTGCAGAGGAGATTTACTCAGATGTTGCCTGAGAAGAAAGTTGAGAGGTGACTTAATAGAGATATATAAGATAATCAGAGGGTTAGATAGGGTGGACGGGAGAGCCTTTTTCCAAGTATGGTGACGGCGAGCATGAGGGGGCATAGCTTTAAGTTGAGGGGTGATAGATATAGGATAGATATCAGAGGTAGTTTCTTTACTCAGAGAGTAGTAAGGGTATGGAATGCTTTGCCTGCAATGGTAGTAGATTCGCCAACTTTAAGTACATTTAAGTTGGCATTGGACAAGCATATGAACATACATGGAATAGTGTAGGTTAGATAGGCTTCAGATTGGGTATGACAGGTCGGTGCAACATCGGGGGCTGAAGGGCCTGTACTGCGCTGTAATGTTCTATGTTCTATGTTCTATGTTCTAACCGCCACCACAACTAGATGAAAGCCCTTGACAAAATGGTTGAAATATCTGTATCTATATAATAGATCATCTAGCTGCCATATTTTATAGAATAATTCCATTTTTTTGGTGCACCATATTTGTAAGGAAGTCAAGGGGAATACATTCCATGACCAACCTATACCAATTCGAAAGTCCTGGAGGGCCCTCAGCTACCCAGTTGACTAAGATACTTTTCCTTGCACAAAAGGAGAGAATGGAAAATAATTTCCTCCCGTGCACATCCAGGGAAGGCAAGCTTGAAAAGCCCAGGAGAAGAGATACTGGATCTACTCTAATTTCCGCTCCCAAGATTTCTGTCAAAGCATTTGCTACTCTGACCCAGTATTGTGGATCTTATGACATGTCCACAAACAGTGTGTGAGAGTGCCCACTTCCATTTTACATTTGGGACACACTGGAGATGCTCCTGCCCTAAATTTTGCCAATCATTCTGGTGCTATATGAGTCCTATGGAGTACCTTTAACTGAATGGCTTGGGTTCTATTACAGATGAAGATTTTCTGGCACTTTCCTGGATGTCGTCCCACATTTCTGTGGATATTTCCAACCCCAATTCCTGATCCCATGTTCTATGCAATCATTCCATGTCTTCCGAAACTTCATTATCTAATAAATGATAGAGAGTGCTGAATGAGGGTAAACCCATTGGCCACAACACTCTTCGTTCCCTATCTGATTTATAAAGGCTATCTAATAACATAGTCTTCTTCTATATGTAATCTCCAATTTGGAAGTATCGAAAGAGGTCTCCATTAGGTAGTCCAAATTTCTGGTGCAGCTGTTCAAAAGACATCATGACCCCCCTCATCAAACAGATCCTCAACAGGAGATACCCCTGATCTCCAGGATTTAATTGTGGCGTCTGTGAGCCCCGGTTAAAAACCCCATGCCCCCACTATAGGAGGATAAGGGGAGGTTTTATGTGAATTAGCCTCGTTTTGCCGCATTATCTTCCAGACTTTAATTGTGTTTAACACTATAGGGTTTTTATAATGGTCCATAATGACTTTCATCTTATCTAAACATAAGAGGTTAATAAGAGGACACTTTGCTTGAGTAGCCTCAATGTCCAGCCAGATTGATTGCGGTTCAGACAAAATCCAATTGGCTATGTAGCTTAATAGAGAACTCAGCTGATACTTCCTAAAATCTGGAAAATCCAGCCCTCCCCTTGCTTGTGGAAGCTTCTTTAACTTAATGAGGGGCTGTCTCTGATTTCAGATGAAAGAACCAAGCCAACCATATAATTGGCGCAATGCCGGCCTCGGCAGCATCATCGGGAACATTCTCATAGAGTATAAGAGACGGGGCAAGAGATTCATTTTAATTAGAGCTCTTTTACCGAGCCAAAAAATTGGAAGATCCCCCCAACGCTGAAAGTCCTGCCTTATCCTTTCCAGTAGATGCACAAAATTGACTTTGTACAGCTGACCAAATATTGGGGTAATAAAAGTACCCAAATATAACAAACCCTCCAAAGACCATCAAAAGGGAAAATGAGATCCATCCAATAAGTGGGACTTACTAGCGAGACCATCCATTGGCTTGGCCACCGATTTTGAGCAATTAATTTTGTAACCTGAGAATGCACTAAATAAATTAATAACTAGGGTCAGGCAGGGCATAGACATCAAAGAATTACTAAGAAAAAGGAGAACATCATCTGCATAAAGGGTAATTTTATGTTTACCCGTGCCAACCCTTGGGCCGTTATATTAGAATCAGCCCGTATAGCTTCCGCTAGTGGCTCAATTATTAGCGTGAATAACAACGGTGAGAGAGGACATCCCTGACGGCAGCCCCTACCCACACTGAAGCTATCCGAGCCTAAACCATTGGTAATCATGAGTGCTTGGGGTCATTATACAATGCTGAGACCCATTTAGCAAATACCTTTCCAACGCCAAACCTTTCCAGTGTATAGAACAAGTATAACCATTCAACCCTGTCAAATGCTTTCTCCACATCCAAGGAGACTACTATTCCCGGTATTCTTTCCTGATGACAGACTTGAATCACATTCAAAACCCTTCTAATATTATTAGATGATCTACGGATCTTGATAAACTCCACCTGGTCCTGTTTTATGATATATGGCAATACCCTCTCCAGCCTCAATGCTGATATTTTACAAAGAATTTAAAAATCTACATTGAGCAAAGATATTGGTCTGTATGATGTGCAATCTTCTGGGTCCTTTCCTTTTTTGAGAATGATAGAAATATTCGCTTCTCTCAATGAAGGTGGGAGGCAGCCCTAACTATATGAGTAGTTGTACATGTCCATAAGTGGACCAGCTAATACTCCTGTGAACTCTTTGTAGAATTCAACCTGAAATCCATCTGGACCAGGTGCTTTACTGCTCTGAATTGCGTCAAGTACTTCCTGGGTTGTTAGGGGAGCATTCAGGATCGACACCTGTTCAGGGGTTAAGTCTGGAAAGGCCAGGCTTTTAAAAAAGGACTCCATCTTCTTGGCTATATCTTCACAATCCTGTGATTTATACAAATCAAAGTAAAACTTTCTGAAGATTGTGTTGATCCTTTTATGATCGTGAGTCAAAGTACCAGCACTTTCCCTGATGGATGTGATAGCTTGAGAGGCCATTTTTTTTCCTTGTGCGAAACGCTAGATATCTACCAGGCTTATCGCCATATTCATATAATCTTTGCTTTGCAAATAATATTTCCCTCTTTGCCGTTTGGGTAAGCGCGGTAATCAGGGCTGTCCTAAGGGCTGTAATCCTTTGTAATTTAGCAACAGAGGGCCTATCAACGTACACTGTCTCAGCTGCCTTTAAGCGAGCCTCGAGAAGACGCTGTTGTTCTCCCTTTTGTTTTTTCTGGATCACCGAGTATGAAATGATCAGACCCCGCGCATAGGCCTTAATGGTCTCCCACATCACCGACAGGTTACTAGCCGTACCTGAATTAATTTCCAAAAAGGTTTTGAATTCTTGAGAGAAATATTTTATAAATTTACTAACCCTCATTAAGAACGAATCCATACGCCAATGTCGGGGAGCCGTCTCATTGTTCCTAGTCTTGATTTCCATTTACATTGCAGCGTGATCAGAAATTATTATATTACCTATTTTGCAGGATAATATGGAATTCAAAAAGGTCGAGGGGGCAAAAAACATATCAACTCTAGTGTGACACTTTTGTGGACTAGAATAAAAAGAGAAATCTTTGCCTTGCGGGTGGAGGCACCTTCACACATCTACTAATCCTGACTCTTTATTCAAATCCACCAATTGCCTGGATCTGGGGGATATACCCACAGTACTTTTGGGTATCCTGTCTATCTCCGGGTCCATAATGCAATTAAAATCTCCTCCTATAATTGTGTAGTGAAGCCCGAAAGCCATTAGTTTGGAAAATGCTTCCATTATGATTTGAAAAGATGTGCCGGGGGACAATAAAGATTCAAAATCCCATATTCCTCTCCATTTATAAAGACTTTAATCAGTATGTACCTTCCAGATTCATCTTTTATCTGACTTAAGATTTTGAAAGGGAGATTCTTCTGAATGAGAATGACTACTCCCCTACTTTTTGAACTGAAAGATGAAAAGAAGGCCTGATCAAATCTTCCCTGTTGTAATATCAAGTGTTCTTTATCCAGTAAATGTGTCTCCTGTAAGAGAGCTATATCAACCCTTTCTTTTTTGAGATTTGATAGTATTTTCTTCCTTTTGATTGGCGAATTACTCCCCTTGACATTCCAGGTGCACCATTTAATCGAATGACTAACCATAATTGTCCAGGCCTGTCCGAGACCACCGAGGAGGAAGAACCCCATCAAAAGCACCCCGAGCATAAATCATAGAAAATTCACAAAAATAGAGATTCTTTCATACACTCACGCCAATATAGTAAAAAACTATTTCTAAATAAAAAAAACATATTTAAAAGGAGATTTTCCCCCTTCCAGGGGGCATCACTTCCTATCTGAAAACCCATCATATCCTCTCCCAACCAGTGCCCCACCCTCAACCCAGGCATCCCATAATAAAATAGAAAAATTCAAGAGTACCACTAAGCTAAAGTTAACGATGAGTACCCTACCCCCCTCACCCATAACAACACCTAGAAACATTTAGTAAAGATAATACCACGTATAAACATATAAAACTATAAAGTTACAGTCTCAGCAGGTAATAACTAAGTATAATAACACAAAAAAGGGGAAAGGCCCCACTCTAAAAGAAAGAAATAAGGTAGGACAAAGCAAACATCCCCCCTCACCTGAATCAACTAAACCGTCTGACCTACAAAAAAAAGAAAATCACATAGTGGGGAACAATAAGCCCCCCTCCCTATCCCCGGAGATGATATTAAACAATAAAGGAAATAAGGGAAAAAAAGAAGGGTGGGGGGGGTGGTTGGGAAGGTGCTAGCAAACTTAAATGTATTTTTAAAACATACTATACATTGCAAGAATGAAAAGGTTGATCTGGTATTGTCATTGCAATCTTTTCAGATACCACATTGGCTGGGTAGTTACATTGCTACCAGAAGATAGACCACTGGTAAAGTACGCAAAGTTTCCCAATTTACTTAACTTCCAGACTCAGATTGGTAGAAAACACAGGTTTCAGTACTGAACAAGAGTCACTATTCATTACATGTAATTAGACTCTAACAACATGTTATAAATCTAATCCCTTTATAAACTCCCCTTACACACATACACTCACATACAAACAAACAAAATAAGTTCTGAACAGAGAGAAAAAACTGGAAAAATAGTTCAATAATCTTTCTTCCCAGATTCTGTTGCTGAGATGTTCTTAATGACTCTTATAAAAAAAACCTGAAAGAACTGCAGAAGGTGGAAATCAGATTCAAAACAGAAATTCCTGTAAAACCTCAACTGGTTCTGAAGAAGGGTCACCAAAACGGAAACATTAACTTTGATTTTTCTCCACAGGTGCTTTTTACTTTTTTTTTAAAATGCTTATGAGTCTTCTTTTTCCAGATACTTTCATTGGTTGCTAAGAGACATAAGGTGGCTGGTTCTTATAAAAAGGGTCTGACTTGTCAGTTAAAAGTTACAGTTTGCAACAACTGTTGGAGGAATGATGAACTGGTTCTTTAGCTTTGTGGTGTGTTGAGAATGGCCAAACCACGCTACAGCTGTGGAAGAACTTTTTTAAAATATTCAAGGATGAGGATGTCACTGGCTAGGCCAGTATTTATTGTCCATCTCTAATTGAGAGTTAACAGTCTGCCACATTGCAGTGGGTCTGGAGTCACAAGTAGGTCAAACCAGGTAAGGATGGCAATTTCCTCCTATAAAGGGCATAAAGTGAACCAGATGGGACTTTCTTGAAAATTGACATTATTAGATTTTTAATTCCAGATTTTTTTTTGATTGAATTCAAATTCCACTATCTGCTGTGGCAGGATTTTGAACCCAGTTTCTCAGAACATTACTTGGGTCTCTGGATTAATAGTCCAGCAATAATACCACTAAGCTGCCACCTCCTCCCTATGCAGCTCTATTTCATACTCTTTCCTTAACTTAACAAGACTACATAAATAGTAAAACAGGAGTAGGCTATTTGGCGCCTCAAGCCAGCTCCACCATTCAATAGTATCATGGCTGATCCTTGCATCCACTTTCCAGTTCTTTCCCCAAAAACCTTGAATACTCTCTTGAAGAATCCGTCTATCTCAGGCATAAATATACACAAGGACTCTGGCCCCACAGCTCTATGTGGCAAGGAGTTCTGAAGCCACTCAACCATCTGAAAGAAGAAATTCCTCCTCATCTCATAATAAAATCAAATTACTGCAGATGCTGGAATCTGAAACCAAAAGAGAAAATGCTGGAAAATTTCAGCAGGTCTGGCAGCATCTGTAAGGAGAGAAAAGAGCTGATGTTTCGAGTCTAACTGACCCTTTGTCTTTTGGTTCCTCCTCATCTCAGTCTTATATCTGTATCTCTTTATTCCATGACTATGCTCTCTGGTCCTAGACTCTCCCATGAGGGGAGACATCCTTTCAGTAGTTACCCTGTCAAGCTCCTTAAGAATCCCATATATTTCAATGAGATCACCTCTCATAAATTCCAATGGGTAGAGTCTCAAGCTGTTTAACCTCTGCTCATAAGACAATCCCTCCATACCAGAGATCATCCTTGCGAACCTTTCCTGAACTATTTTTCCTTAAATCGAGGGACCGAACTGCTTATGGAATTCTAGGCGTGCTTTCACTGCCACTTTGTGCAATTGTAGTAAGATTTCCCTACTCTTACACTCAAATCCCTTGAGTCAATAAGGGCCAACATTCCATTAGCCTTCCTGATTACCTCCTGCACCTGTGTGCTAACTCTCAATTCTTTGTGGACAAGCACCCCCAAGTCTCTTCATTTTGCAGCTTTCTGTTTTCTTCTCCATTAAATAATACCCCATTGTTTTGTTCTCCCTTAGTTTAATTTAGATAAATGTGAGGCGCTGCATTTTGGAAAAGCAAATTATACACTTAATTGTAAGGTCCTGGGGAGTGTTGCTGAACAAAGAGACCTTGGAGTGCAGGGTTCATAGTTTTTTGAAACTAGAGGCTCCGGTAGATAGGATAGTGAAGAAGGCATTTGGTATGCTTTCCTTTATTGGTCAGAGCATTGAATATAGAAAGTTTGGAGGTCATGTTGCAGCTGTACAGGAAATTGGTTAGGTCACTTTTGGAATATTGCGTGCAATTCTGGTCTCCTTCCTATCAAAAGGATGTTGTGAAACTTGAAAGGGTTCAGAAAATATTTACAAGGATGTTGCCAGGATTGGCGGATTTGAGCTATAGAGAGAGGCTGAATAGGCTGGGATTGTTTTCCCTGGAGTGTTGGGGGCTGAGGGGTGACTTTATAGAGGTTTATAAAATCATGAGGGGCACAGATATGATAAATAGACAAGGTCTTTTCCCTAGCGTGGGAGGAGTTCAGCACTAGAGGGCATAGGTTTAGGGTGAGAAGGGAAAGGTATAAAAGAGACCTAAGTGGTAACCTTTTTCACGGAAAGGGTGATGTGTGTATGGAATGAGCTGCCAGAGGAAGTGGTGGAGGTTGGTACAATTACAAGATTCAAAAGGCATCTGGATGGGTATATGCATAGGAAGGGTTGAGAGGGATATGGGCCAAGTGCTGGCAAATAGGACTAGATTAGGTTAGGATGTCTGGTTGGCATGGACGAGTTGGACTGAAGGATATGTTTCTGTGCTGTACACCTCTATGACTATGACTCTATGATATATTGTAAACAGTTGCAGACCCCCAGCACTGATCCCAGTGGAACCTCACTAGTTACAGGTCGCCAATCTGAAAAAGAGCTGTTTATCGCCACTCACTGTTTCCTGTCCATGAGTTAATTCTCTAACCATGCCAATATGCTATCCCTAACACCTTTGGCACTTAGCCTTTTTTGAAGTACCTTGTTGAATCCCAAATGCACCATATCCACTAGTTCCCTTCTATCCACTTTGGTTGTTCCTTCCTTGAAGAACTTCAATAAATTAGTTAAACATGATTTCCATTTTCCCAGTGTGATGATACTGTGGCTTTAAGAGGTATATTTTGTCCTTTTTTTTGAAGAAGGTTTGAAGGCAGAAGTGCTGAACTCTCTATTTGAACCCAATAAAGTAAACAGCTTGTGAGGCCTTGGTTTTTTTTAGGTTGGAATGATAAAAGAAGTCTAATTGGGTGGGATCAAGCTCCCCAAGAACCAGGATTTTTAATTTTAGTTTTTCAGTAGCAGTTGCTGGGGTCCTGTAGCTGGGTTTGGAAACTGCAATATATCTCCCCCTGCTACTCTGTCTCTCTCACACACACACACACACACACACACACACACACACACACACACACACACACACACACACACAGTTTTATCTTGATGTTTTTCCTCCTGGACCTGAGAATTGCCTGAGAAACAATCTATTTGACTGAATATGCCTTTGCCAAGGATATGTTTATGGGATGTTACAATATCGGAGCATGATGTGGAGGTGACAGCATTAGACTGCAGTAGACAAGGTTAAAAATCACACAACACCAGGTTATAGTCCAACAGGGTTATTCGGAAGCACTAGCTTTCAGAGTGCTGCTCCTTTATCAGGTAGCTGTGGATACTAATCGTTTGCTATAAATTCTGTGTCTTACGATCCTGTTCCACAGCTACCTGATGAAGCAGCAGCACTCCAAAAACTCGTGAAATAAACCTGTTGGACTATAATGTGTTGTTGCATGATTTTAAACTATATTGGAACAGTTACTATTTAGTAGGTAAATAATCTATTATTCTGTTTAGTTTTCCAGTAGAGTTAAATGATTCCAATTTCTTCTTCCTTTTGTTGTATCTTAACCATTGTAATTCCTGGCACTTGCCTTTAAAATAAGCAAAGGTTAGAGTCTAGATTACTTTCTTAATATATTTTGAGGGTGTGGTCTTGCCCATAATACTGGATTCAAGCTGTTCAGTTGCCCAAGATTGAAATCACACAATTGTCGGCAGGCAAAAGGGTCTCTATCATTGGTCTATGAGCTTGTGACTAGTTAGCAATCAATTTCTTGACACCAATGAAAGCTGCATTTGCACACCCATTACCTTTAAACTGTCTGTAAACGAAACTTCAATTACTACTTGTTCAAACAACTCAAGCATCAAGGTTATGATGCTTGCCATGGGTGTCAGGTTACTTGCTTTTCAAAATTACCACCACTCTTTCAAACATTGGTTTTAAAAACAGCTTTTTTCTCATTTCAGACCATAATATTAACTTTGTGAATGTAAAGAGCTACATTTAACTCATCTCTGGCAAAAGCAACTACCTGAGAAAATAAATGCAGCCATATATAGCACCAAAGTTAGAATATCTTGCAAGCATACACCATAGTTTCAATCAAGCACACCATTATCATCTTGTGATGTGAATATCTACACAGGAACTTGTTCAGCTATTGTTCAGCTCTTAAACATCTCAAAATTATTATTACATGTATTCTGGGCAACTTTGCCCCACAAAGAGGCACAGTAATGGAGTAGGTAACAATAATCTTTATCTTTAGTATACCAAAACAATTTTCACAGTACTTGGGGAGTATCAGTCAACACAATTTTTATTCAGTTCTACCAATACTTTCTTACAGACTCTGCTCTTACTAAAGTACCTCTGAACTATGTGCTCAGGAACAGGATGTGAGGTTGATTGGCTTCAGTTTTGTGTACTGTCTGGTCAAGCCTCCATATTATCTGGTATATGAGAAGACTTTTCAGCAGGGAAGTTGTATATAAATAGATTTAACATCAATCTGTAAAACATCAATATCATTCATGATATGTTCTGTTATACTTCTGATGTGAGGGAAGCAGACTTGAGTGGAAATGGTGGAAAATTGGCTTGGATGCTCGGAGAATCTCTGGTGTCAAAATTTTACTTCTTAATGTTCCTATGAAGCACCTTGGGAATTTTTATTGCATTACAGGAGCTATATAAACGCAAGTTGCTGTTGTAATGACGGCTCAATTACAGCAAACGACATCATGCCATCACAGATACAGCACAGTGAGAGAATCAGTTATTGAGTTGCAGGAAGGCAAGTGAGCAGAGGCAAAAATCACAGTAATTATTCCAGTGCAGTTGAATGCTATACTGGTTTCTGTATAAAATCAAGATAAATATGATGAATAGGCACCCTCATCTGTCGTCACCTTTTCTGACTTTTGCAGCTTGCATCATTTTCAGACATTAAAACTGGAAAATTGAGCTGACCATGAGGCTTGATGGCATCAATATCTTAATGCCTAATACAAATTCTGGTGCCATGAAGCTCTGCTTCATAACTACAAAATTGTAAAATTTATCACAAATCCAATTTAAAAACTGAAATGGGATTTTACTTTCAAAGAAACCTACCATCATAGAATGATTAATTTAGTTTCTCTACACTTTTGCAAAACCTGCATCTAATGTTTACTGCATACTACCTACGGAAATTAAATTGCTGTAACAAGGTGCATATTATAGTATACCATTACAACGGAATGTTTTAAAGCACTTCAGACACAATGAATTATTAATCTCAGTGTGCAGTGATGTTATGGAGACAAATCATAAGTCAATATGTTCATAGTTACCATACTATTTTGGTAAAATATTAGGTCAAATTTGATGGTTTATTATTAGAAATGTGTTTAAAATTACTTTAATAATAATCAAATTAATCATTCACTGTTGTTTTAAACTGACATTACATCATATGATTCCTGTTCTTGTTGCTTAGATACACTGAAAGTAAAACCATTATTCCCAAGAATGGTAAACCATTGCGGAATGCCCCAATTATTCTGCAAGTTGAGCATGCACCATTTTGTCAACAAGATTATTAAAGATTAGAAACACATTCTGGCTACTGTTCAATGATCTGGAACATTGCTGCCAGACTGGGTCTGTACCAGATAGTGAGTGAACCAAAAAGAGGGAAAAACCTACTTGACCCTGCCCTCGGGAATCTACCTATTGGAAATGTATCTGTCCATATAATATTGGAAGGAGTGACCATTGCACAATTCTTGTGGAGACAAAGTTACTTTGTCAATGTGGAGGATACCATTCATCATGTTGTGTAGCACTACCACTGTGATAAGTGGGATAGATTGAAAACAGATCTAGCAGCTTGAAATTGATCATATATTATCACTTTGGATTATATCAACAACAACAGAATTTTATCCAAACACAATCTGTAATCTCTTGACCTGGCATATTCCTCACTTAATCACTATCATCAAGCTTAATGACCAAACATGGTTTGACACACAAAGCTGATGAAGCTACATCACAGAACACCATACAAGGTTAACAGTAAAATAGTATCTGATGTACAGAGCTAAACAATCCCACAACAAATGGATCAGATCAAAACTCTGCAGTGCTATCATATATATTCCTAAATGGTGGTGGACAATTAAAAAGTTAACTGAGGGAAGAGGTTCCACACATCCCATCCTCAGTGATGAGACAGCCTACCACATTGTTACAACAAACAAAGCTGAAGAATTTGCAGCCATGATTAGCCAAAAGTAACAAGTGGATGATCCATCTTAGCCTCTTCATGAGGTCTTCATCATTACTGATGCCAATCTCCAGACAATTTAATTCACTCCGCATGATGGAAAGAAATGGCTCAACACACTGCACAAAGCAAAGATTATGGTCCAAGAATGTTATGGCTGTATTATTGAAGAATTATGTTCTTGATCTAGTTGCACACGAACCAAATTGTTCCAATGCAGCCACTGCACCACCATCAACCCAAGTATGTCTTGTCTGCTAAAACAGAAATTATCCAATTGGGTCAATTACCATGCTGTCAGCGATTTTTCAATCAGCTGTTTTCAGGCTATATATCTCTATGACTCACTAAGTTATCATATTACAAAAACGTAATCAGATCAGTCACTATGGCTAAAAGAACAGGTGAGAGATTAGAAACTCACCTCCTTGATCCCAGAAACATATCCACCATCTACAAAGTCAAACTCAGGAGTGTGAGGGGATACCCTTCATTTAGCTGGATGAATGCAATGGAAGTAACACGCAAGATGCTTCACTCTATTCAGGGCAACTGAACTATTCACTTCCTCCATCACTACTACACAGTGGCATCCTGACAGAGCTTTACCACAGTTTCTTTACTCTTGCTTGGTTAGAATCTTATAACCCCATTCCTGAAAGCACTATAGTTGTAACCTAAAGAAGGCTAATTGACAAGGAAAATTAGGGATAGACAATATTGTTATTGATGCACAGATCCCATTAATGGATGAAGAATTTTAAAAACTTTTTTTTTGTTGTGCCACCATAGTCTTATCAGACCATAAGACCATAAGACATAGGAGTGGAAGTAAGGCCATTCGGCCCATCGAGTCCACTCCGGCATTCTATCATGGCTGATGGGCATTTCAACTCCACTTACCTGCATTCTCCCCTAGCCCTTAATTCCTCGTGACATCAAGAAGAATTTTTAAAACTTTTTTTTTGTTGTGCCACCATAGTCTTATCAGACCATAAGCAACCATAGGGCTGCTTTCTCATCAAAGAGAAAAGCGACTAGTGGTGATTTAACTGAGGGTCACCAGACCTCAGGCGAGGGAAGAAGTTCAGAAGGAGAGTCTTTCATGGTAACAGAAGCACCTCACCCTTATGTAACAATTTTTGTTTTGCATTTTGTCCATTTATTGGGTGAGTTAAGGTTGAAATTGATGGCATGCAGGCCTATTCCATTAGATCTGTTGCCTTTGTGACATCTAACAATCTTCCAACATTACTAAATATGAAAGCAGTAAATCATGACATTCTCTGTCATTATGAGTATAGTATTACACATATCCTATTAAGTAATTTGAATGAATAACCTACTTTCCATTATTTAAACTGTAGTATTTTGTTATGACCACTGTGCATGCATTAATGTAAACTGTTTTAGCAACACAAAAACAATATATATATAACTGTCAGTTTGTAAAGTAGAAAATCTATATACAGAAAACTGCAGGTGCTAAATGAAATCTGCACATAATCCTAGAGGACCATGTACATTTTTGGCACGAGTATAATGGACTGGGGTAAAAATGACAATGACAATTAATTGCAACATTACGCCACTTACCAGTACCAGCGGTCATAATTATAAATGCATGATTCTCAAACCTAGACAAAGATTATTATCAATTAATCATACCGCAAATTCAGGTTAATGTATATTTTTCAATACAAACCTTATCTAGTTAAAAATTGTGGAATATTCTGAGAATAGTCCAGTCACACAAATATCATAATTATATGTTCTGGAAGAAAATGCTTTTTTGTTGTCCTCATTAAATGAAGCCTAGCAAGATGGATTTTTTTAAAAAGGTTATGATCATTTTGAATGTACAGCATTCGGTATATTGCAGAATTTTACCATCATGATCATTACCATCGGGTAGTGACACTTAATTCTGTTTGCGCCAATACCTAACAAGTGCAAGATACATTTCCTGCCTTTCCATCTCCTGCAATAGCTTCCAAGTTTAGAGATTAGCGTAACGCTAAACCCCCTTGCTTTTTTACTGCCATGTTTTTGTAAAGTAGGAGCTTCCTTCTGGCAAATTTTCCATGCCTCTCTCCATTCCTGCTATGACCATTCTCACCTCCTCTCGAGTATCTTTTGATTTTATATTTGCGTCATTAGCACCTGCTTTAGGCTTATACCACGATGGCTTTTGTCATTGAATTACTCCTGGCGTCCACACTATCACACAGATCTTTCCCTTTTGTTCTACGTCGTCTTTAAACTGGCTTTGCATTTACGGTGTAACTTCACCAATCTCCCACAAATCACTAACACTAATAATATAATCGGAACGTGCTGGAAAATTGAGTTTCCCTATGTCGCCTGACCTGCTTAGTGTGTTTCCAGCACTTTCTCCTTGTAATTCAGATTTCATGTTTTTACCCCACAATAGTTTGTGCACTTTGTTTATTCAGTCCCGTTTTCTAATGTTCAAACTTTGGTTGTCTATAATATTTTCCACGTCTGCTGGATGTTCCAAATCTGCATCTTTAAATTAACACTCTGCACAAGAGGTCAGTTACCAACATTTTCTCTGATTTGATGTTCTGTAACAGACAAAATTAAAGTGGCAAGCTGAAACCTCTCCACACATGTTACTTTGGCCTGCTGAGAATCGGCAGCATGCTCCGTTTTAATTGCATGTACCAGCAGTAAATGCAGCCAGTGTACTTTATTGAGTTTTCAAGTCAGACCGAGGGGTAAGCACCTGAATTGGAGCAGGGTGCAAGCTTCCGGATACGGTGCGCGAGCGCTCACTGTGTGTGCACAGTGTATCACTTATACTGCCGGGTGCGCGCGCACGCAACCGGCTGGGGTTACGCGCTTTGCGGTGGTGTTACGTGCTCCGGCCCGCGGTCGGGGCCGCGCGGTTTGCTCGCTCCCTTGCTGAGTGAGTGTTGGGGCTCGCGGTCGATGGAAGCCGGATACATTGTTACTCTGGAGTTGGAATGAAGTTGTGTTGGAAGTTTTTATCCCGGACAGCCCTGGTGAATACGAGCCTGCAACCGAAGCCCGAAAATGGCTGCAAATAAGGCAAAGAAAGTTACGAAAATGGCAACGAAAGCATGTCCGGAATGTGACCAACAGGTGGGATATCTCAGACGGGAAACATTTGTCTATATTTCACATTCAGTTCGCGTTTATCGGTGAGGATTGAGCCTTTCTTTGTGTGGTTTGATAGGCTGCATTATTGAGGTTGTCTATTTGAAGCATCATTCACAAGCATTTGGCCTAACATTTTCGATTTTTATGCGTGACCTCATTACTGACATGACTTTGTTTTAATTTTCTTATAAAAACCCACACCTTGGATTGCTATTGGACCTTCCAACAAGCTTTAGGCGTGGATAATATTGCATAATATCAGTTTTCACTACCCCCCCCCCCCCCCCCAACCCCGTTCCGTCTTGCTACAATATGGTCACGCATTCTATTTGAAGATGTAATAAAATGATGGTACTTGAGCTGGAAATGACTGTGGAAGACAGCCTTGAGCAAATGTCTTTCATCTGAAAGTGATTAGCATGCTTTGGCGTCAGCCGAATAACAGATTTGCAAAATTACATATTACTTCCACGGTGATAGCCGAGTTCTAAGTCTGCTATTCACACAGCCGTTAATGAACTTTGAATGGGGACATTAGACATTTTTTTCAGACTTTCTTGAATGTAGAATTTATCTTTGTTGTCATATGGCATATGCATTGCGGGCAGTTTGTCGCAAACATGAATACTACTAAAGTGCTGACGAGTTGCCAAAGGCTTAATCACAACGTAGACATTCATGGGTTTATGCCGTGACTTTCAAAATACGTTATTTTGAGTATTGAATTTAAATTATGCGGCCGTTTAGTATTCAAATCCTGGGGATTTAAGCTTATTAACTCTGTTATTAATATAGTGTGATTATATTGGCGCTTTACAGTACAGTAATTCTTTCTCGAGGGACGGGCGCCAGTTCTTAGAAACATTTGCGTAAGAGATGTCAGTCCGTCATCAAAAGGAAAATGCAAAAGACTGCATTCTTGGCAAACTGCCTTGCCCAGTGTATAATCTTAGTAACACTGGAAATTGTGAATTTTAAAAATGATTTGGTACAGTGTTTCTAGTGTGTTATGTTTTTTTTTATATAAAAGTGCTAGAATTGAATGGTTTAGCGAATTTGTGTAGATGCCAATTAAAAAGAAAATTCTTAGCGACAAACGACTACATACGTAAACGTATTCTTATCCCTTGTGATTAAAAGTTTATGGCGATGGACTGCAGAAAAACACCATTTAATTTCAACTGTTTAATTTTTCAGATTCCTGTTGCCTGTAAGTCATGCCCGTGTGGATTCATTTTTATTAGTAGAAGACTACTGAATGCTAAACTGTCTGAGAAATCACCACCACCTAATTTAGGTAAATGATGATTAAAACCCCATCAGTCTACCAAGATAAATAACTATATGGGGTAGGGAGCAAAGCAGTGAGTAAGCAACACAAATTTATCATCAATTCATGAATCACATTGGCATCTTTTTCTGTTGCTTTGTCATTTTGAAACATAAAGGCACAGAAGTCCTTCAGCAAACGTTTGATCAAAGCAAAATGTATCCTTTTGCTGGTAAGGTACAGCTGTTCTTTTTGAGATCCCTGTGACTGATCTGTGACCTAAATAGACATTAAAATTTGCTTTTTTTTATTAGAGAATTTAACATTGTTGGTTTCCAACTGAAGGTTAAGTGTGACTTGTGTTCAGCCAATGGTTTTTAATGACTGGCTAAGATATTATGATTGCATTTCCATTAGTTTTGCTTATAGTTACTTGATTCTGTTTCATAATGTACTGATGATATGTAATGAATGTTATAGTATTATTTATAATATTGCTTTTCTAAAGGGAACTTAAGGTAGCAAAGTGTGGTTTTTCAAGTAAGCAGAAGCTGTTCACTCACTTGCCTCTTTCCAACATCATTTGAACTCAATGTGTCAGTTTACATGGATACACTGAGAACACCTTTGTCTATACTCCATGACCCTTTTCAACTGCTCCACTGCCTCTGCATTCAGACTGCTTAATCATACGCAGTCCTAGATTAGACACAGTTTTCTCCAGTTATACACCTGAAAGATCAAAGCCTTTGTCTTTAGCTTCCACAATCTCAATCCTTTTCACATTTTCTAGCTCTCACTTCAGCATCTACCTCTGACTGTTAGCAAACTTGCCTCTAGAATCAGCTGTTCTAGTTCTGAGTCCCATGAATCATCATCTGTAAAATACAACAAATCCAAAAGTCTGTTATCTGTATTCTGTTTCCTATCAAGTTTTTCTCATTCCTTAATCCCAAGTTTGCTAATGTAATTGCTCTGGATCCCAATACTAACAATTTAAAGTTCTCATCCTGGTCTATACATTTTTAATTGAATCATCCCTCATGTTTGTCTTTAGCACTACAATCATTTAAGTATTTTGCATTCCTCGATCTCTTGCCTCTTGTGCATCCTATTATTGTGCCCCACCATTGGTAACTATGCCTTTAACCAGCTGAAGTTAAAAACAACACCAGGTTGTCCAACAGGTTTATTTTGAAGTACAAGCTTTTAGAGCTCTGCTCCTTCATCAGCTATTATCCTGTCCTCTGATTCTGACCCACTAGCTAGGTTAACCCAACGCCAGGTTATAGTCTAACAAACTTTCAGAGCACTGCTCCTTCATCAGCTAGTGGGTCAGAATCAGAGGACAGGATAATAGCTGATGAAGGAGCAGTGCTCTGAAAGTTTGTTAGACTATAACCTGGCGTTGTGATTTTTAGCCTCCTAACTATGTCTAGCCATCTTTTCTTAGACTCCTTTTGAGGCTTCCTTCAAACTTTAGGTTTGACAGATTTTAGATAGACATCCTAATATCTCCAATATTAAGTTGTTTTCTTTTTGTATGATTGCTCTAGTATGATAAAATATTCTGAATGGTTGATTTTTATGTTGTCAATAAAGATGCTGTACAAGTTTATCAGGGAATGTTTACAAGTTTTAAAGTGTTAGTTGGTTTCAGTTTCCAGTCAATGCATCCAGCACTAAGATACTTTATTCTGTCCCATTAAATGTGTTCTGTTTCTGTTTATGTTAAGGTTTATTTGCAATATGATGTATGCTGTGCGTGTAAAGGGTCTTAGAAATTGATAATGAATGTCTGCATTGCTTGTAGTAAATTAGATGATTTCTATGACAGTAGTATCACAAATTGCAATATTTGTTCTACTTTGAATATTTTAATTGTTTTTAAAAGAGCCAATTCTGTTGAGTCTAACTCTCACTCAGAATGTTTGTATCATATAACTTAGAAAATGTGAAAGCATTGGTAGTTTTCCATTTCATAAAAATAATGTGCCACCATAAAAAAGCCCCTTTTTATTTATCAAAAGTGTCTTACATCTCAGTAACAGGTGCAACATCTTGTATTCATTGCTGCAGTTTGTTTCTGACTCATTCATCCACTTATGCTTGTGTTTCCTTCCTCGTCTGTCCTGTTACACATGCATTCTCCATATCATTTTGCTCTAGTCATGAATAGAAAGTAAGGCAGGTGGTGAATATGACTAATCAGCCATACTTCAGACTGTTCCAAATCACCTTGTTATGGTGCCTATTTTCAGCTCTACATCTGTTGGTGCATTACAGCACCAGATCTAAGAGTAAATTGGGAGGATCATAGTGGAAGAATGATAAGAACAAGTCTTTAATCAGTTAAAACAAACCCAAAAGTTTCAGTAAGAACTGAAAGAACATCAAATTACACTTGAGACCATAACACCAAAATGTCTTTTGATCAAACAAGCCACTTTGTTAATCCTATACACAGTGTTCCTAATCAGATGTCTGTTCTTTCTCATTTGTTTTCATTCTTCTTTCAGCTACCTACGAACCCAACTTTTAAAAATGTTCATTGTCTTGACTTTGATTACGAAAACTGACAGTGCATTCCATGTTTCACAACTGTCCACAAAGAAAGTTTATTCTTGTCTTGTCCTTTAATGTCACACTTCTTTTTCAGAGGGGTATCACTCTATTTAAACCTGGGATTAGGGGTGGTAGGGTTACCTTTGAGGAAAGGTTGATTAGGCTGGGCCCAAATCCATTGGAATTTAGAAGAATGAGAGCTGATCTTATTGAAAAACATGGAGGGCTCTGAAAGGTCTTGACATGGTGAATGCTGAGAGGATGTTATTCCTTTTGTGGGAGAGACTAACATCAGGGGGCATGTTTTAGAAACATGAAGTCTCCAAATTAAGATCAAATTGAGAATTTTTCTCTTTTGTGGTTTGTAAGTCTTTGGAATACTCTTCCCTAGAGGCCAGTGAAGCCAAGTCATTGATTATTGATTTAAGGTGGAAGTAGGTAGATCCTTAACTAACAAGTTGTTGTTGATTAGGAGTGGGTGAAAACTGGCTTAGGCTAGAATCCAATTACACGTGATTTTATTGATTGTTGGAGCAGGCTAGAAGGGCTCCTATTTGTGCTGTCTCCTTTTTCTCTTACCACGATATTCTCCCTATTTGTGCAGCATTTAGAGCTGCACATGTACGTCTTGTCTAGTGTTAGTCCATTAGTTTGGAAATGCCTGATTGTTGCTTCAGTGCCACAACCAATGTACTACTCAACGCTAACAAAAGGGAAAGGTGAGTTCAGTTATTTACCAGCTTTTCTTTCCTTTATTCTTTCAAATTTTTTTTGAAATTGTCTCTGTTTCGTAATGCTTGAATTGCCTTGCTAAGCTGTAATATTCATAGTCACCATTTTATATCTGGATATTTCATATTGTATTGTGAAGGATGGAGGCCAGTCTAGGAAATGTGACATTTTGAGTCTGCAGGTAACAAAGGCATGAATGAGGATTTCAGCTGTAGGATGGTTGAGATTGCAAGAAACTATGTAATTGCTATCACTTTGATTAGAAAGATCTAAAAGATGATGTAAGAGCTAATGATTTTTTGGAATTTCTTTACTTGGATCAGAAGAAAGTAAATCACATTAAATATCCTTTCTGCCCATTTTTAAAGATTCATTTTACTGCATGTAGGTGTGGCTGGCTAAACCAGCATTTATTGCCATCCCTAATTACCCCACAGGGCAGTTAAGAGTCAACTGCATTGTAGTGGATCTGGAGTTGTACGTAGACCAGTATAGGTATAGACGGTCTTCCTGAAAATGCATGGATATTTCTGAGAATCGATCATGGTTTTATGATCGTTAGATTGTTCATTCCAGATTTTTTTTATTTTCAAATTCCTCCATCTGCCACAGAGTGATTTGAACCCAGGTCCTCAGAACATTACCTGGATCTCTGAATTTATAGTCAATCAATAACATCACTAGGTCGTCATCTCTCCTTGCCTGGTGAAGTAACATCTAGAAATTCTGTTTTTTAGTGAAAGTCATCAGATGACGTTTGGCAAATAACCTGGGTGGTGGCATAATATAATAGAACAAGGTGATAGTGTTTACTGTACTGAGTGGTTAGTAATCCTTCGCTAGGTGACGTACAAACATTTATGCCTACTTGTCCAACTGCTTCAGATGTGACCGACTGAGAAAAGTTATTATGATCTGTTATTTGTATGTTAGAAAAAGTCAAGAGTCCATTGACTCAATGGAATTAATTATTATTAATAATTGGAAGGATAGATGCCTTTGTTTGAACAAGGTAGATTGTGTGATAGTATTTTGGACCCAATCACAATCTTACTCCGCAAAATGGTCTTGTTTCTTTTTTGAGTTCATTCTTCCCTCAACTTCTTTCATTTGAAGGTAGGAATATGTAGTAAACTTTATTACGTGCATGCAGCAAGGAAGCTGTCACTTTATGATTAGGATTAATTTTATTTTTTGTACAAGATATGACATGTACCTTTTTGTTCTTGTAAATTATTATATTTGAATATGTAGCGGATACTTTTATGGTGTGAAATGTCAAATGAACATGATATAAACATCACTATCTATGTTAACTGGCTTTATGCTACAAGTAACAATGAACAATGTAAAGAGTTCCACTACCTTCATGTATTCCTTCAAGTACCATAAACTATGACATTAATTTTGGGATTTTTGTTTACTTGGATAGCCTAATATAGCTTGTTTATTATGTAGAAGCCTGTGACATTACTTTAACTCTTGTGATCGGAGGTGCTGGTGTTGGACTGGGGTAGACAACAGGTTATCCTCCAGCAGGTTTATTTGGAAGTGTTAGCTTTTGAGTGCTGCTCCTTCATCGGGTAGCTGTGGAGCAGGATCATAAGACCCAGATTTTTATAGGAAAGCATCTGTGTCGTGTGTGATTTTTAACTTAACTCGCATGGACAGTATTTACCTGGAATCCTTTCTCGGGCCATCACAATGCAGTTCTTTGTATGTTGTAGTTCTTTTAAATGGGATTATTTTGACCAGTTTTATGTATCATTCATGATCATTCATTTGCATACCTGGGTAAATGTTGCAGAGTAATGTGCTTGTAGACACACTGCTGGGAAGTTAGAATGATATTATGAATCCCCAGGACCTGATCAAGTGTGCCCTCGAACTCTGTGGGAAGCTAGAGAAGTGATTGCTGGGCCTCTTGCTGAGATATTTGTATCATCGATAGTCACAGGTGAGGTGCCGGAAGACATGGTGCCACTGTTTAGGAACGGTGGTAAAGACAAGCCAGGGAACTATAGACCGATGAGCCTGACCTCAGTGGTGGGCAAGTTGTTGGAGGGAATCCTGAGGGACAGGATGTACATGTATTTGGAAAGGCAAGGACTGATTTGGGATAGTCAACATGTGGGAAATCATGTCTCACAAACTTGGGTTTGTGATTGAGTTTTTTGAAGAAGTAACAAAGAGGATTGATGAGGGCAGAGCAGTAGATGTGATCTATATGGACTTCAGTAAGGCATTCGACAAGATTCCCCATGGGAGACTGATTAGCAAGATTAGATCTCGTGGAATACAGGGAGAACTTGCCATTTGGATACAGAACTGGCTCAAAGATAGAAGACAGAGAGTGGTGGTGGAGGGTTGTTTTTCAGACTGGAGGCCTGTGACCAGTGGAGTGCCACAAGGATCGGTGCTGGGCCCTCTGATTTTTGTCACTTACATAAATGATTTGGATGTGAGCGTAAGAGGTACAGTTAGTAAGTTTGCAGATGACACCAAAATTGGAGGTGTAGTGGACAACAAAGAGGGTTACCTCCAGATTACAACAGGATCTGGACCAGATGGGCCAATGGGCCGAGAAGTGGCAGATGGAGTTTAATTCCGATAAATGTGAGGTGCTGCATTTTGGGAAAGCAAATCTTAGTGGTAAGGTCCTAGGAGTGTTGCTGAACAAAGAGACCTTGGAGTGCAGGTTCATAGCTCCTTGCAAGTGGAGTTGCAGGTAGATAGAATAGTGAAGAAGGCTTTGGTATGCTTTCCTTTATTGGTCAGAGTATTGAGTACAGGAGTTGGGAGGTCATGTTGCGGCTGTACAGGACATTGGTTAGGCCACTGTTGGAATATTGCATGCAATTCTGGTCTCCTTCCGATTGGAAGGATGTTGTGAAACTTGAAAGGGTTCAGAAAAGATTTACAAGGATGTTGCCAGGATTGGAGGATCTGAGCTACAGGGAGCAGCTGAACAGGCTGGGGCTGTTTTCCCTGGAGTGTCGGAGGTTGAGGGGTGGCCTTATAGAGGTTTACAAAATTATGAGGAGCATGGGTAGGATAAATAGACAAAGTCTTTTCCCTGGGGTGGGGGAGTCCAGAACTAGAGGGCATAGGTTTAGGGTGAGAGGGGAAAGGTATAAAAGAAACCTAAGGGGCAACGTTTTCGTGCAGAGAGTGGTATGTGTATGGAATGAGTTGCCAGAGGAAGTGGTGGAGGCTGGTACAATTGCAACATTTAAGAGGCATTTGGATGGGTATGTGAATAGCAAGGGTTTGGAGGGATATGGGCTGGGGTGCTGGCAGGTGGGACTAGATTGGATTGGGATAGCTGGTCGGCACGGACGGGTTGGACCAAAGGGTCTGTTTCCATGCTGTACATCTCTATGACTCTAGTTCGAGCTGAGCTTTCAAAGTATAGAGCTTGAGGCGTAACTAAGTGTTTTCTTGAAGTGGTGAGGTTAGGGGATGCAATAGTTAGACCAGGATGCGCAGATGTTTTTGAGTCACACTTTAAAGTTGTACATGCAGCCCTTTATTTTATTTGCATTACAGATGTTTTTGTGCCCACACTTTATTTGGAAAATACTATGTAGCTTGAAATGTTGTAGTTCCAACCTCCTGCCAATGTTGGTGCTCTTTATTAAGTTGAGGTGGTATTTGCAGCATGTTAAGTTCATAAAGACTTATCCATTAGAAGTGCAAACAAAAAGGCATTTATAATGGAAAATATGGCAGGAGATGTACATAGCTGTATATCTGATGTACAGATTACTATATATAGTTTAAATTACTGTAGTAAAGTTGCTCTAGCATTATCCAAAAGTGTAGGGCCAGCAACATTCATTACTCATTTGAATTTGATTTATTTGGAAATGGGCCAAAAATGTGCAGAGTTCAAATAATATTTTCTTCAGCCTTCTGTTTCCTTACTTTTTATAGCCTATTTTAACAAGGTTATGGTGAATGCAATTTTAAACTTGTATTCAAGTTTAAACCCAAATTCTGAAGGGAAAGTGATTATTCTGTCACAGGATGTGGGTGTTGCCGGTTAAGACAACATCTTGTTCGTTCTAATTGCTCTTGAGAATATGCTGTTGCAGTCGTGGTGCTGTGGGGACACCTATAGTGATATTTAGGGAATTCCGCAATTGTAACCTGTGTAGTGAAGAGGTTTTGGGGGGGGGTGGGTGGTGGTGGGAGGCAAGAGTTGCGTTGCTGCAGGTTTCATGGCCTTGACCTGCGCATGGTAGCCACAGTATATTTCTATGGTTGTATTAACAGCCTGTTTCAAATTGTTACTGTTAGATTTACAAGCTGAAGGCAGAGATGAATTCAAGATATTAACAGGAAAAGTCCCGGGTAGGTGAAAATAAACTATTTCCACTTGTTGGGGATTCTAGAACTAGGGGGCATAGTCTAAAATTAGGGCCAGACCATTCAGGAGAGATATTAGGAAGCACTCCTTCACTTGTAAGCAAGGATAGAGATGTTTGGAATTCTTTTGCACATATTGCTTTGGATGCTAGATCAATTGTTGATTTTTTAAAAATCTGGGAGAGACTTGTTTAGCAAAAGTTATTAAAAGATATAGGCCACAGAAGATACATGGAATTAGGTCACAGATCAGCAATGATCCCATTGAATGGCGGAACAGGCTCAGGTCTGAATAGCCTACTCCAATCCTGTGTAAGATTGTTCCAAACTGGATAGTTTTAGTTTTGGAAAGGACTTGAATCTAATATGTAACTGACTGTCACTTTGTGTGCTCCATTTTAGAGGGATGTACGCATTAAGCTATTGTCAAACGTGTGTTAGGATTTAACAAAACTTTATTTTGTGCTAGACAACAAATCAGCAGCTAAGAGAAGGAGAACAGAAAGGGCACGGCGCGAGAAGGCAAATTCTGCTCTTGCTAAAGACTTGGAAAACAGGAAGCGTTCCAGATCCGACAGCCAATCTGAACAAATTCGGCGGCGACGAGGGCGACCCAAGACCACCCCTAGCAAGAAACATGATGACGAGAAAGGTGAAAATACTTGTGATTGAGGTTTGAATGGTGTGTTAGGGTGAGGATTGAACTTTACAGATCAATTTTAATTTTTTGGTGTCGAAGGTGTCAGAATATGTAGTGAACGTGCAATTATTGGCGGGTGGCATAATTTTGCCCCCTATGAAAATAATTTTTTTTTCTTGTTTTATTGCTTTTCTGGTACTGAAATTGTTAAATCATGTTGGCCTATGTATTGACGTGAATCATTAGCATTCCAGAACCACCTCCATTAATTGAATGGGCCTTAACAGTGTGAGCTGATAATTTGAAGGAAGAGGGTAAGGGACATCAGAGACAAATTGATCTATCTTCAGATATTCAGAGATACATTTTTCAGCAGGAGTTACTGAATAGTAATCGAGAGTGACAACTTTGGCTGTTTTTTAATAACTTTTTTGAACATTTGCAGCATATTTTTTAAAATTAAAAAAAACACATACAGAAACTCATTTCCAAAGAAGAGTGTATTGGACTTGAAGCATTAACTGTTTCACTCTCTGCAGGTGCTGTCTGCTCTAATGAGTTTCTCCAGCATTCTGATTTAACCAGTGTCTGCAGTATTTTGCTTTTCAATAGCATGCAATTTTGTTATGCTGATGATGACTGACTAGTTGGATTTTAACTTTAAATCAAGAATGTACTGGATAGTTAACACAAGTTTAGCTTTTGAGAGCTGAGGCTGAACATGAATTTATTTTAGAAACATATTGGTAAAACTGGATACAGTAGTTTTCACATCTGGAAAGATTGGAAAAACATGGGATTTTGTTTATCAGATTTTTTTTTCTACTACTAATCTGATACTACTTGGTGTGTTTTTTGCCAAAATAAATGTTGAGCTATTCTTGTATAAGTGAAAATTACTGAACTTATTGTTTTTGTTCATTTGGCATCAACTACTGTCAGCAAGGCCAACATTTATTGCCCATCCTAATTGCTCAGAGGGTAGCTAATCACATTGGTTTGTGACTGAAGCTATGTGTAGGCCAGAGCAGGTAAAGATGACATATTCCCTTCCCTAAAAGTTATTAGTGAACCAGCTGGGTTTTTACAATAGTTGATAATAATTACATAGTCTAGCTTTTTATTCAATTTTGTTTATAGAATTCAAATTTCACCATTTGCCTTGATGGGAATTGAGTTCTTTTCCAGAACTTTAGCTTGGCGCTGCAGTCCTCACCTTCTCCTTTGCTCTGAATGACTGGTCCAATGACATTACTACACACTGCCTCCTCCAAAATTCATTGCCATTCTATACGTGTTTTTTTTAAATGAGTGTAATGCATTTCATTTTTTGATTTATTTAACAAAAGTGTTTTTCCCTTCCAACAAAAATGAAGATCAAGTGACTTGGCAATTCTGAAAACACTTCCTGTCCTTTGCCTGATTTTTCTGTTTTTCCAAGCTCTGTTTATAAAAATGAATGTGTGCTAATTATATTGGCTTCCTTTCTCCACTAATAAATGGGTTTGTAAAATCCAAACTTTGTGACAACACGTTTCCTCTTGTGAAAGGGCCCATGATGACTCTGCATCCATTCATCTTCCTTCTCTCTATCACTGTGGCGAAACACTTCGTCCCTGCTCGGTGAGGCCCACCAATCCTTTCTATGGAAAATTACAGGTGTCTTTTGTTTTAAAATAGCAATTGCAAAACAAACTTGCAGTCAAATGTACGCACATCACATTACTATAAAACAATTTAAATGCATACCTCTGTGCCAAGCAGTAACTTACAGAAGTGCCTACTCCTTGCAATAGGAATGTTGTTGAGAAGCCTGTAAAAATAATCCAATCTTTGACATTCTCTTAATAGATGAAAAAGAATTGTCACATGCTATCAGTACCTCCCATATCTTGCTGGCAACAGCATCCCATCTTTTCAAAAGACTTCACATTGTGCGTTGATTAAATTAGCTTAATACCAGTGGCCAAAGGCACCTGCATGAGTGTGTATTCAGACATGATGAGGTTTACAGGTTTTGTTTGTCCACAAACAGTACCTCCTTTTGGATATATAGACTGACCTAATAAAAATGATCATACTGAAAACATTAAATCCTAAAGTAACATTTGAAGCTTATTTTGGCATTTATTTATAAAATGGCATTGAAAATTTCTCTTTTAAAAAAAATTAATTATCACATGAAATTCAAAGGAGTTTCAGTATTGCAGATGTGCAGAAACATTTACAGAGATGCAATTAGAACGGAAAACATCTAACATGCTGCCAAACATTAGTCTTTCTTTTAATGCTGATTCTTTGGTACATTGAGGTAGCTTTATAGCTGAAGTACATTTTTAAAAAAAAACATAGTCAAGCAAAATAAGGCCCAGATTTGTACTGCTATTAACGTACATGCAAACCTTTGAATTGTATAATGCTGCATGTAGTATTACTTTTCCCAAAGCAGTGTCAAGAGAATGTATAATCCTAGCCACATACTAATCCTAGGTTTTTGTTTGATCTTTATTTCCTTTTAATGAAAACAGATTTCTTTTTCTTTAAGTTACAAATGAAAAAGAGAGCAGTTTTTTTTTAAAAGGAAGTTTCCCACACTGATTGAATTTATAATTGGCCTTCCTTTCTCCCCCACCTAGTTGATAGAAGGCTGCCCTGGCAGTCTGATTATTAATAAATGTGTTTCTGTACCCTTTCTGCAAGGGTGGGGTTAGATGAAGAAGTTGATAAAATTAGATGTAGATTGTTACAGAAACCACATTCCTGTGGACTTGACCATGACTGACTTTACTGTATTATTTCTTTTGCAGAAAGGCAAGAAAAGGAAGTTGATGTATATGCAAGTCTTTCAGATGAACGAGCCTTTGTATTTTCAGTGGCATTGGCAGAAATAAACAGAAAAATAATCAATCAAAAATTAATTCTTTGACAAAGCATTCTAAAGTGAAATATAACCACAACTCAGGACTCAGCTCTTGCACAGTTGTTTCACCTATTTGGATCTCGTACTGTGATGTTTTCCAGCATTATTGTGGATGCCTAAATCTATAGTTAGATTCTGCTTAATTGACAGATGACTTTTTTTTTAAGCAGAACTTTTCCATGTCTTGGATATGGACAGGTGGTGACTTGAATTCGTACACCAAAGTGGACGAAAACAATTTCTTTCCTAAATCTCAAGATACTTTGTAAGGAAATAATAATTCCACATTGAACAAAGGTGTAGATCCATGCATCGATCAAGAAACCGGTGAAAAGCTTGTTTCCCCAATCCATTTTGTCAACTGAACAAGCCAGGAAAAGGAACCAAAGATGTTCTCCTGGTGTGTTTACGTGAACCTAGAAATGGTTATTTCTGATCCAAATGCAGATTTCCTTGTGTTTTACTTTATTTATGACATTGCTTACAGGTATTATCTATTCTGGTCTGTGTAATTAGTCTAAACACTGCATAAAATACTACAATAAAAAAGTGTTAAGTTTCATATATCTTAATTTGTCCAATTCCAATTTTCAGTGTACATATATTTTGATTACGTTTGGTTTTAATTTTACATCTTCCAGCATAAATTAAATCCAGGAATTATTTACATATAATTAGTTTTTCTAGTTAATAAATAGATTCATTTATGTATAATGTAAGTGTGTGTGCGATGATTAACACATTGGCACAACTCTTGAAGTAAGAATCTCCAGTTTTGGATTGAATTTGTTCATTATATGTTCGATCGTATCTCCCTCACAGAGATGTTTAAGTGCTTTTCCGGTTACCCTCCCACCCAAGATAAAATGTATTTCTGGCACAATATATAGATAACGTGGTTACACTGCTGTTTCACAGCATTCGTTGTGATAGAATGTAACCAGATGTATAACAGATGGTGCCACATGCTTAATGAAATGTTTAAGCACTGAATTTACCTGGTCCATGCATTATATTTATAGTTGAGTATATTAAATTGTCTTTTTTTTTAAATTACTGTAAACTTTAATCAAGTTGCATTTCAAAACTTTTTTTTTGACATTCCAACCCAAACTGTCGCAGGAGGAGAAGATTAGTTCTTTTCAAAATGGAGCATTTAAGATTACAAATACAGTTGTTTGGTAGTCTTGCTGGAGGAAGAACAGATATTTTGCCAAGCTTTGTCTTGCAGTCAAGACCATTTACATGAATTGACAAAGAAAACAAAATTGTTTTTTTTAAGAGCTGTATAGCTCTTGTTATGCTCAGAACTAATTTACAAGTATAATCGAATCATGGAATCACAAGTCATGTTTGTCGCTGTGATGAGTTTGGCGTGGGTTGGTTCAGTGCAGTCAACATGTTGCCTACCAAGTCTTGAGCATGCAAAAAAAAAGTTGATAACCAATTTAGGATTGTCGTTTGGATTCAAGGTGGCACATTTATTTAGAAGCTATGTGTTGACGTGCAGTTCCTGTTCTCTGCAGATGTTAGGAACATGTATCCATGCCGCACGATTTCAACACCGCAAACTAAGTGACAATTATTTTCTATTCATTTCTCTGGGTAATGCCTTGTCCAATAAGTTAATTGGCCTGGTTTAAAACTGTAAACCAAACATGCAGTTAACTGTCATTAACTGGTGCATTCTCCAAGGCAGTACCTCCACCAGTTGTGCACTTGCCAACCAAACAGCTCGCTCTCCTCATATGCAATGTAAATATTGTTTTCACTTCGGTATTTCTGAATTGTCTGAATGCACGATGCAGGGGTTTGACAAAATATTCCATTTTCAGCAATGGGACAGATTTGTTCCTAGAACTGTTGTGACTGAATATGACTTGATTTTTATTTTCTGCACCCATTCAGTGTCCACCTTGGCTCAATGGTAGGATTCTTGCCTCTGAATTAGAGGGCCTGATTTGAGGTTTAAATTGGGAACCTGGCCAGCAGGAAATGAGATCAGTGCCACCTCTCCAATTCTTTACTGGCTTCGTGAGGCATAGACAACTTAAATCTGAATCCCAGTCTCTTGTGTCAGCAACCGATTCAGTGTGGGACATCATCAAAAAGCCAAGTTTTAATTAGTTTGTATACCTGGGTACTGCAACTGGTATCTAATCCTCAAATAATTAAAGAAAATCAAAACTCCAGTTGTTGTGAACTCTTCCAGGCTTATTTGGACTGAACATCAAAATTTTAGGAAGAAAGTTCTTTGGAAAATAAATCCCATGTTCTGCTTTGTTTACCCACAATCAAATTCAATGTGAATGACCATTGAGAAATGTAATTGCATCCATATAATAAAACTGGAGGTTTTAAAAGCCCATGACATCAGTCAGAAGATTATGTTTAGTTGTACAGAGAGTTAACACTCGGGTATGCTGTTAAAACTCTACACTTCCAATTTAGGAGATTGTGTTCCTTCAATACATTTGATGTAACCAGTGGGCTGAATTGATGATGCCCCAGATCTATAGGCTGGTTTTGAATGTTGTGATGAAAATAATGTTGGGATCTACTTTTTAAAAACTTAATTAGCAAAACTCTTGAGTGGCGCTCCTAATTTACAACATTCAAAACTGAACTATCCAGGAACAAAATGTTTGCTTTTGTAGATTTGGCATAAATGTTAATTTGTCCTACTGGCTAATTATTCCAGGAAAGTGAGTGCATGGGTCTTTATTTCCTGATTTGCTCTGTAGAAATTATCCTATATAATCTGAACGACTAGGCTGTTACAGCATTTGAAAGACTTGTAATAAATTAAGTATTTCTGATCGTGTTATTCAGTTCTCCTGTTGAAATGCTGTTTTTGTTAATTGTCATTTAAATATAGAACACTGTATTTGGAAATGCTGTTTGAATAAAAGTTTGTTTTGGTATTTTGGTAGGGAGTTGCAGAATTATGATACATGAGAATTCAACTGGATGCGATAGGCTAGCTGGTCTTTTCCTGTCTGGTACTTCTGTATATTCGTATTCTTCTTAAAATAGTACACTAGTACACCATGCTCTAAATGTGACTTATCGAATGATTTCCATAGTTTTAGCATTAATTCTTTTTGGTTGTGTGCTGTCTGCTCCTGTTTAGTTACCTCACTACCTGCCTTCCCCAACACACAAACTACCACGTGAGTAATGAGATCTGAGACCAAAAACTCACTTTGGTCGCAACTAATTGGTAACTGTGTACCATACTACCAACTTCTGTTGTTTCCAAATTTTGGTTGCCTCCTTCATTTTCAATTCCGTGCAATATTTTCTTTCCTGCAAATCTCAGCTACTTCTGGCAAATTCCTGTCAGCATCAACATTTCAGAACATGTTGCATCAAAAAAGATTCTTGGACTTTTTTGAAAGAGGAATATTCTAGAAAACTAAAAGTAGAACATATGCTCAATCTCTGTTAGACAGTTGAGCATATCTCCTTTGCAATAGGCAGATTCTGATTTGGCATTTTTGTCATTGCCAGTTGGATCTTTTGAGTGTTTAACATTGCCTCCATTTAATAATTATATTGATTTCATTTATAAAGTGGAAATAATTTTACACTCTAACAAATTAAGAATAAAACCCAATAACATACGTGTTCTCTGAGTGATTGTGTTTCGTACCTCGAGGGAAAGGGAACTTTACATGAAAATTCTTGGCCTCAATACAGGGACCTAATCCTTGCAAACAGATTAGAGGGTGAAAGTGCTGAAGGAGGCATTGTTGCTGTTACTGGAGCTGCAATACTTTGTAGTCCTGGTTAACAAAGCACTACAGTGTTTGTATTCACTTCACATGCCTGGGCTCCTCTTAGATTCACTGTAAATTAGGGATTTTTCAATGCAAATTTCTCATTGTGGTAAATTGCCTACTTAACATTTAGCTGAAAAATTAAATAATACCATTTAAAAAGGAAATTCTAGTATTTTTTGTGTTTGAAGGCACACAATGTGTTGTATTTCTGGTTGTTCAAACTGATTTTGCTGCGGAATTATGTTGATGGGCAATTGTGAAATTGGGATAATGATATGCAAAGTAGCACAGACTGGAATGTATGTGTAGCATCTAGAAGAATGTATGCTTGCAGCTGCCTGATTTTAGCTTTCTGACAAGCCAACAAGTTATTAACTCACTCTTTGGTCAGGAATTTCTTGGTTTTAATTAACAGAATATGCTTCCTAGGATAAAACATTTGAGACTGGCTCATTGAGCTCTTTCAATATGTTAAACAAAGAGAATTACATTAAACTTAGCATTCGGTATATTTTTAAAATAAGGATTTATTTATCTAGGATTTGATTAAAATGTTTATTTCTCGAAATTCCTGCTTGTTCTCTGCAGGATAGCATATGTTGCGTTCAAACAGGGTGGTAATACCATGTAAAAGTAATTTTTAAGTTAGCAAGTCCTCAGGACTAAATCTGGGATCTGTATTGTCTCTACATGTGAGTTACTCATGGACAAACTCTCATCCTCATGGGAGTTATAAAATGGGAGTGAGTGCTCTTCCTACCAGTTGTAAAGCTGAAACATTTTCAGCTCACCTTTTGTCTTTCCTTGATTAACTTAATAACCAATTTTATATTTTCTCATTTTGGTTGAGAAATTCTAAATACCAGTTATATAAAAAAGTATTGAATCGCTTTACCAAGCAACACACCATCTTGCCTGGGAGCCTTGTTGCTTTTCCTTTCACTGTCATTGGACCAAACTCCTGGAAACCCCTGACAACACCCAGACTGCAAAAAGTTGCTCATCAATATCTTGAAGGCTGATGGGGATAAACATTAAATGTTAACCTAGGCAGTGACCCTGTATTCCTGTAAACAAATAAAAATCAGAAGTGAAACTTTTTTTTTAAGAAAGGACTAAAATTGACCACTGTGATTTTGCAGTGGAATGCAAGTTCTTGAAGGAAGAAAATAGTAACTAAATTGGAATGATTAAGTTACAAAAATCAGTGGTTTTACAGTTTAATCAATTTAAGATTTAGTTTTGAGAAAAGCAGCAGCAAAATTGTTTATTCAAACTATTGATAATGCTAGAGCTAACAGCGATTGGCTGGTGACTGCAAAAAAAGCAGTATATTGTGGCATATAAAATAACATTTTTCACTTCTCCAAAGTAACATAGATTAGTAATTCCAAAACTGAAAATGAGTAAAATTTGGTTTGTCTCAATTACACATGGGAATAAATTATTTAATGGTACAAAAATATAATCATCCTGTAATTCATTTTGAAAGTATTAATTGCTTTGAAAGATATATCAAGGTTATAAATTCTTGAAACAGAGTGCCTTTCAATGTGATGTGTTTAATGGCTGCCACAATCTAAGGTAAAAACAAGTTATAGCCGAGATACAGGTTGCATGACTATGGCAAGCTGAGATGTCACTTTTAAAAAAAAAACCCTTAAGTTATCTTGGGAATGTGACTTGAAAGAAGTTGCAAATTAATGAATCGAAACCCATTCTAAAAGATGAAAGACTGAACAGCAATCTGGGTTTGTTCAATACATTGCATCAATTATGTGACATTTTGATCTTTTACTATAAATTGTGTCCTATGATCCTGCCCCACCAGCTATGTGTTGAAGGAGTAGCTCTCTGAAAGCTAGTGATTCCAAATAAACCTGTTGGACCATAACCTGGTGTAGTGATGTTTAACTTTGTCCACCCCAGTCCAACACTGGCAATTCCACATGATGGCAAGCTAGTACATTATGCATAAATATTTTTTTAAAATTCCTATTTTTTTAAAAACTGAACAAAAATCACTTGCAGTTACCAATTCCCAGTCTGTGATCAATAAAGAAGAAAAATCACATATGAACAAAACTGATAATTCGAGTCTCTTTGAATTTTATCAGTCTTGATACATTTCATCAGTTATCCCTAAAGCATTCAGGTATTTTAATGGTGAGAGTTGTTGGTTTGTCTGGTATCTGTTCCTAGTTGGTGATCCTTCCTTGTGGAATGGCATTTCTATAGGGAGAAGTTAATCAGAGCAAGAAACTTATGTTTCGGATCAGTGCCTTAGCTGGGTTGCTGACTTGCAAAGGGTGTCAAGCTGTTGTTAGTTTTTTTAAAATTTGAATTAAAACTGCTGTTTGTTTATGTTCCAATAGCTCTGTACATTCCTTTGCAGTGAGTCTTGTGCAGAGGTTCACACTCTGATGGCAAATTGTGGAATACTTTGCTACGTAGTTGACAAAAACCAACAAATTATACACTGTTTTCACATTATTTTCTGCATTTCTTGTGGAGCTCTTGTCACAATTAGATTCTCTACAGTGCGGAAACAGGCCCTTCGGCACAATAATTTCACACTAACGCTCCGAAGGTTAATCCACCCAGATCCATTTCCCTCTGGCTAATGCACCTAACACTATGGGCAATGTAACATGGCCAATTCACCTAACCTGCACATCTTTGGATTGTGGGAGGAAACCAGAGCACCCAGAGGGGACCCACGCAGACACTGGGACAATGTGCAGACTCAACACAGATAGTCGCCTGAGGCCAGAATTGAACCTGGGACCCTGGTGCTGTAAGGCAGCAGTGCTAACCACTGAGTCGGGTTGGTGTCCTTTTGCTGACCTACATACCTACTCGGGCAACTTCAATTACATTTTTTTTGTTTGACTTCGGTTTCATCTGATAAGTTTACTCTAGCAGTTGCACTAAATTCTGTTAATGGTTTGTGAGAGTTCTTTTATTGTGTCGTCACATCTATAGCCTAAACAATTCTGTGTTGCTTCCAGCCTAGGAAGATTGTTGTCTGTCTTGTGCTGTCACATTTGTACTATTCTGGACCCATTGGAAATGCCAAATATTAGGTATGGTCACCTGTATTTCTGAAATGATTTTCTGAATGAGGGTGACTCTCTTATGCCTAAAACCATCTTAAGTGAGATAATCTTTCATTTATCCATGACGTCAGAATGAAACTTTAGATACATCAATGCAATCATATACTGTTCAGTGCTTTACCTCCCCCATCCCCACCCCTGCCCCAAGCTCAGACCTTGAACAAATTCTGTTCTTAGGTAATAATGATATAAGGTTAAAAGTATACTCTGAAAATCTCTTGTTTGGTTTATCTACTCTTCAGTGAGATTAAGTGTGTAGTGTCAACTGTAGCGTGCTTTCCCCAGTTCTCATAACATTGTTGCAAGTCTTATTTATTCAGACCTTTTTATTTAATTCTGCAGCTGTTTCAGAGTTTTGCCAATGAGACTAAAAACAAATTCCCATTTTGTCTGGTATCACCTTTCAGTTGCACAGCAGGAGGGAATGTAAAATTCAGTTATCCAGCTCACCTAACATTTCAAAGTTTAATGTTTCAGCTGAAATCAGATTCAGGGGCTGCAGGCAAGGGTTAAATGCATGTTTCTGGAAATTCACAAGGTAATGCCTTTTTTTGCCACTTTACCTTTAATTTTGTGAAACTGTCGTCTTCATTATTGAAGTGATTGCATTTACATGGTTGAGACAAGCTTAAAAAAAACTTGTCACAGCAAGTTAAGGCTTGTCATTTCAAGTCTGAGCATTATTTTTTTTTACCACTGAATAAAAGTTAATTACTAGCAGCCAACTTTACTTTTTTATTTTACTTTTCTCTTAATCAAATCCCTGACAATTTCTGTTTCTGGACGTGATTTTGACATTCCCAGTACTCGTGTCATTTATATCACAATTTTTCAATCTGATTGGTTAAAGAGATACACAGCTGCTTATCCCATACTCTTTAAGTCTCAGATGACTTGTGAATCTTGTTATCAGCTCACATTTTCAACAGCTTGCTATGCAAAAGAAGTTTAATACCTGACTCATGGCAGGCATTGTGAGGTGCGTTAGAGATTCCATTTATGTTGTGGGCCGATGCTGAGTAGACACAAACATATTTTGCCAAGAAGGAAAGCCATTTTTTAAAAAAAGCACAAATATATTTGTGCACTGCCTGGTGGCATTGGTAGAGACCCAGTAAACTTTCAGAATAGGAGAGTCATTGTCCAGAGGGAGAATAAAATGTTCTCCTTTTATGGCTTAGACGGGAGCTTATTGGTTGAAACGGCTGATGTCAACTATTGAGGTCAAATTTAAAATACTTAGTATAGTACATCTTAAACAATCTTTTCCTCACCTCTTTTTTTCAGATTCACACAACCTATTTCTTTGTATAGTTGGAAGTTGGGGCACTGTAGTTTTGACTGCATTATAATGTAAAATGGGTAATAGTGAATTGGAAGTTTGTCTTGCATCTCCTGATTTTATTTCTAGTATAAAAACAAAAGCACGGCTGGTCAGGTAGCATCCGAGGAGCAGGAAAATTGATGTTTTGGGCATAAGCCTGAATTCCTGATGAAGGGCTTATGCCCGAAATGTCGATTCTCCTGCTCCTGTTACACTGTAGGAGCAATTCACGTGGCATAGAGTCGAGGATAACCCCACTCCAATATAAATTCTTAGAGCTCTTCTGGCACAGTGGTAGTGTCCATACCTCTGAGCCAGAAGGGCCAGGATCAAGATTCTCATGCTCTGGATACATGCAATAACATCTATTTGGACAGCTTGATTTGAATATATCTAAATTGTGTTCTAGCCAGCTATTAAGCAAGGAAGTCTGATGAAGAGTCCTTATTTGATGATTTCTAACTGCAGGTGGCGATATATAGCCATTGCTCAACATATCCCTGTATATAGTGCAAGTATGTCAACTCAGCAATATTTTTCATTATGGTGCTCTACAGTGAAGCTTGAAAGATGTACTAATCATAAACATATATTTTCTCAATATTGTAACAAGTAGTGCTTTGACATGCATAAATGTAAAAATTTTAGAAACATTCTCAACAGATGAGAAGCCTTCTCATTATCGCTGACAATCTTATATCAAATCTTGATAGTATTTCTGGCATGTCTTAGTAGAAGGTAAAGTTTATACTTGCCTTTATTGGCCAAGGCCTAGAGCGTAACTGGAGCAGGAGAATCGACATTTTGGACATCAGCCCTTCATCAGGAATTCCAACTTATGCCCGAAACATCAACTCTTCCTCTCTTCGGATGCTGCCTGACCTGCTGTGCTTTTCCTGCACCACACCTTCGAATCTGATCTCCAGCATCTGTGGTCCTCACTTTCTCCTACAGCATAACAGCAAAGAAGTTTCAAGAATAGTATAAAAGTATTAGTTAGGTCATAATCAGAGTCCTGTCGAATGCTACTCATCACATTTTCTAGAAGGATTTGATCGTACTAGAGAGGTTACAGTGGAGATTCATGTGTTTGTTGCCACAAATGGAAACTGTTAGCACTGAGGAAATGTTGGGTAGGCTGGTGTTTGTAATGTGGGGAGCTGAGGGGAGATCTAATTGTGGTGTTTAAAAAAAAATTGTTGGGGGTGTTCGAAAGGATTTGTTTTCCTGTAGCAGAGACAAGTTACTAGGAGCCAAAGATTTGAAGTAACTCATAGAAGAAATAGTAGGGAGTTGAAGAGATTTTGTCCTCCTGAGAGTGAAGAAGATCTGGAACTCACTGCCTGAAAAGTTGGCAGTATTAGAAATTCTGATTGCATGTAAAGGAAAATCACTTAGATTTTCATTTGAGGTGCCATAGCCTGTATGGCAATGGAACATGGTCTGGAAAGTGGGATTAGACAGAATCATTCTTTTTGGCTAGTACCGATATGATGGGCCCGACTACCCTCTTTTTGCACTAAAATTGATCCATATTCTTTCATAGTGATCCCAATCTTTCTCTTCTGATAATGCTTGTCAAATTCCCGCTTTATAATTTACAAAAAAAACTGGCTAGCTTTCCTATTAAATATATAGAATTGTAATATTCCATTTGACTAATTCCCCAAATTGAACTGAAATTATTCAGTGTTTCATCTTGAATGGTTAAACATAATGAAAAAAATGTATGAGTGACTTTGTGAAAGGGAGATAGGAAAGGAGAATGACTATAAGCTACATGCTTGATTTGACACTGTGTATCTTTGACATAAGTTCATCAAAAATACGACCATGTAACAAGAGCACATCAAATTTAATATGAAATGCAAGCAAAATTGTACTCGTTTCTCCATTCCCCCTACTTTAATTGCAAGTTTAATTTTATTAAATCTGGTGAAGTAATGGGAACTCAAGACCAGGGAATAATCCTTCCACTTGAGCTGAGACCATGTAAGCAAAATGCCAGAATGATTGATGTAGCACATCATTTAGATTAAAGTAATATAGCACCACTGGAAAATGGTGCTCTTTACTGATCAAAGCCTATGTTTTAATATAAAGTGTTGCAATGCATCCAAATTTAATGGAGTTGGGTAGTGGCAGTAACACTTTAAGCAAAACAGCATTCTCCCTTAGAAAGGTATACATTTTGTACTCTTAATTAATCCTTTTTTTGAATACATTGGTATTATTAATATGCCTCGTGGTAGAACAAAACTTTTAATGAAGAAAAATGTGAAAGAAAAACAACTAAAATGGAGTTAAAATGGTACAGTAAAGGGACCAAAATAAATCAAAACTTAAAAAAAACACACATTATACATAATTATTAGCATAGAACTGATGTAAAAATGTACATGTGAGGTTTCCTTTGTAAAGGCCTCTTTCTTCCTTCACTGGCTTGAAGTCTGTTTGAGACATGGCTACATAGTAAATAAGCAAACACCTGAACACAATATGTTCTACTTAAATAACCTGGTAAATGCAAAATGTGGTGCAGGTAATAGTTGACTTCCATTGCCACAAAAAAAGAACTGTGTAACAAAATGATACGTCTATGGTAAGGAAATATGGCTGTGCTATTTTCTTTCTCCCTCTCCAAGAGGTATTTGAATCATCTAAAACTGTAGTTTTATTGACCCCAGCTATCCTTTCAGTACTCAACCCCAAAATCTAGACAGTGACTGTCACCATATTTCTTTTTATAATTTAGACACATTTCTGCCGAACTCGAGTTTGCCCTTGATCAATATCCTTACTTGAACACTTTCTAGCAATATCCAGTTGCTAGTGATTGAAGACAAAACCCTTCTAATTATTCCACCTCCCATCATTACATCAAAGCCAGTGAATCCAATCATGCAATCTCCTGTTGAAATCTGATAACTCTCAGTACAGAGGGCTGTAGAATTATATACCTGGCTTGGTACCATTCCAATACTGTGTACAAACTGAGCCAGCAGGGAAAATAATCTGGGCTTCCGTTAAGATGGCAGTATGTGAACTAAAACCTTTGGAAATTGGTTTGTTGATCTCAACATGTTTTTTCAGAATCTGTATAATGGTATTGATAAAAAATATTGTCATAAAGATAGCCATGACACCCAAGATTGAGGGGAGCGATCTGTCCTATGCTGTCTTACACATTTAAGAAACTCTTGCTTCACATCTCAGCTTATTATTGTTGTTCAGTCGAGTAGCAGCACGTCTTGTGTTACTCAATTGCTAGCCTCCAGAGGGCCATATTTAAAGTACAGCAGCTGATGTCTGCAGGATTTGTACTGAAACATAGCATTTTTGTCCTTTATGCTGGAGTTATCACTACTTTCATCAACATGAGGTCACAAGAAACATGAACAAGGAAAGCCATTGGCCCATCTTAGTTCATTTATCCAGGATGTTCATAGTTCCTTGAAAGTGGAGTCGCAGGGAGATAGGATAGTGAACAAGGCTTTTGGTATACTTGCCTTTGTTGGTCAGTGCATTGAGTATAGGAGTTGGAGGTCATGTTGTGGCTTTAAAAGATATTGGTTAGGCCATGATTGGAATACTGCATACAGTTCTGGTCTCCTTGCTATAGGAAGGATGTTGTGAAAGTTGAAAGGGTTCAGAAAAGATTTACAAGGATGTTGCCAGGGTTGGAAGGTTTGAGCTAAAGGGAGAGGCTGTTTTCCCTGGAGTGTCGGAGGCTGAGGGGTAACCTTATAGAGGTTTATAAATTCATGAGGGGCATGGATAGGGTAAATAGACAAAGTATTTTCCCTGGAGTGGGGGAGTCCACAACCAGATGGCATAGATTTAAGGTAACAGGGGCAAGATTTAAAAGGGACCTAAGGGGCAACTATTTCATGCAAAGAGTGGTGCGTGTATGGAATGAGCTGCCAGAGGAAGTGGTGAAGGCTTGTACAATTACAACATTTAAAAGGCACCTGGATGGGTACATGTATAGGAAGGGTTGAGAGGGATATAGGTCAAATGCTGGCAAATGAGACTAGGTTAATTTAGGATATCTGGTTGGCATGGATGTGTTGGACCGAAGAGTCTGTTTTCATGCTCTATGTCTCTATGACTCCAAAATCTTAACTCCACCATCTAATTGCTTCTTAATTTATGACAAAGATTTTGCAGCCATCACTCTATCTCTAAACTGATTTCAAACATTTATCATTGTCTTGGTGAAGATGACCTGCCATATCAATCCTCACATTGTCTGTTACGAGTTTGCCCAAAAGCCCATTCTGCCCTCTCAGTTGGAGGTAAATAATCACTCAATCCTATTTAAAGACGAGCAGGGGAATTCTGTGTTCTGACCATTACAAAGTAGCTGCTGTATATCCCGGTGGGTTACAACAGAGACTGCACTTAAAAAGTGTTTCCTTGGTTGTAAAGCACTTTGGGACATCCTGAAGTTGTGAAAGCACTTTATCAATGCACTTTCTTTCTTTTCTTTCAGCTTATCTCCTCTTGTTCAACTCGGAGTTAATCGAAATGAGCTATTTGGATTAAATCTTTTCAGAGGATTTCATTGTGGCAAGGGGCTCATGCGGAGCAGTAACAGTGGGGTCGATCATTTGGGAAAAATGGCATGTCTCTCTGCAGTAGATTTATGAAGCTCTAAATAACTTTTTCCATCTCAATGAATATTTGTTGATGATCACTGCTCAGATTTTTTTTTCCAAGGCTGAATGGTTCTAGTCTTTTCAGTATTTCCTCATTACTCAGTCATTGACACTAGGGATTGGTTTTATGAGTGTCCTCCACATTGCCTTCAGTACTTGAATGTTTCCTTTGTTTTTCAGCATTTTTAGGCTTCAAACTTCACTAAGAATTATTTACTAATTGAAAGAATCTTGACTTTAGACTTATGAAAGTCACAGTGAAACTACAGGTAAATATGTTTCAATAGTTTCATAAGGTATCTTTACGTTCTGTATGCAAGCATTGAGATAATAACAACTTATTCTGAGGTCATAAAATGTATATGAATGGCCATTCCACAAAATGTTTAAATATGTGTGCACTTACATGTATGATGAAAATTATGTCTGTAATTGTGTACATTTGTAAAACAAACTAATATTATTGTACACTTCCATAAACCATGTGGATGAATTTTATAAAATTACATCCTAATATATACGAATAATCCACAAGTAACTACAAATGTGTGCTACCATACTATTATCTTGAATGCTGACTTTCACAAAATATATTTCTGAATGTACAGTTTCATAGAATGTAAGTAAATATTCACTGGAGTAATTTTATTAAATGTGTAAATGTAATCTTAAAACATTCATGAATTTTCATATTCACAATGTAATATGATACCTTTTCAAAATATAATGCATTTTAAAAAAATATGTGAAATGCAATGTATGAATAGGTGCTTGTACAGTTTCATAAAGTCAAATAAAATTAAAAGAGTGCAGAGTTAAATGAAAAAGAAAGTGGTCAATTATGTAAACTCCAGGAAGCAATTTATGATCTCTAAAGAAGTAAAATTATATTGCATAGATTTTATGACATAAAAATAGGTCTCTTGGCCCAACTGGCTGATGCTAGTCCTTATGCTTCAATCATGCCTCCTCTCATCTGAATGTAACACTGTAAACATACATTCCTTTCTTCCCAGATGTTTTAATCAACTTGTTCAAAGATATTATCACACATTTCTGGAATAAGTAGGATGTGAACTTCAGCTTCCTGGCTCAGAGACAAAGACACTACCACAAGAGCCCTCAAAGATATTAAGTTGCCCACCCTGTCAGGGAATTATTCCCTAGTTGTCTTGATTGTGACAAGGTTAGCCAGGTGGACCTCACAGAATATGAGTTCCCTGATCAGGGCTGCTCATCTGGCCCCCATCAGGGAGCCCTGGCTGATATGTATAAACAGGAGTGTCTGAGGTTCTGTTCACTCTGAGACCCTGTTCACTCTGAGACCTGGCTCTGAGGAAGCTGGATCAGTGTCAAGGACTTTTAATATGTAACTAAAGGGTGATTTGGTGATGGAATACTGGCCTCTGTGGAATTATTTCACTAGTCTGCTGCATCATAGGCAGGAATATTAACCACATATACTAATGAGGAGCCACCTTTGTTTCATTGAAAGCGCATCTATTTTCCCCTTAAATGCATCTATCTTACTTGCTTTAAGACATATTAACAAAGCAGGTATTGAAACCTGGTCAGTAACCTTTGCTTACAACACTGGTCCACTTGCATTCTAAACCTAGACTTATTGGATTAGATTCCCTACAGTGCGGAAACAGGCCCTTCGGCCCAACAGGTCCACACTGACCCTCCGAAGAGTAACCCACCCAAACTCCTTTTCCTTCTGACTAATGCACCTAATTGACAATTTAAGCATAGCCAATTCACCTAACCTGCACATCTTTGGACTGTGGGAGGTAACTGGAGCACCCAGAGGAAACCGACACAGACATGGGGAGAATGGGCAAACTCCAGACAGACAGTCACCTGAGGTTGGAATCAAACCCGGGACCTGGTGCTGTGAGGCAACAGTGCTACCATGCTGTCCCATAAACTCTGCTCATTTTTAAATCTAGTCCACTGTATTTACTGTTCACAACGCGGTCCCCTCTACATAGGTTAGGCTAAACACAACTTGATAAGTGCATTGTAGAACATCTCTGCTCTGTCTGTAAGTAATGATCACAAGCTTACAGCTGCCTGCCATTTCAATACACCAGTTATGAAGAAGGATCACCGGATCCAAAACATTAACTCTGATGTCTGTCCATAGATATTGTTAGACCTGAATTTTTCCTGCAATTTCTGTTTTTGTTTTTGTTTCTGATTTCCAGCATCCACAGTTTTTAAAAAAAAATTTCAATAAACCATCTTGTTATGATGGTAACATTTCTGTCCTTAGGCTGCTGTGGTATTTCAGAGAAGGTGGAGGACCAGTACCTAATTTTCCGCTTAAGCACCTTAAAACCTTCAGGATTTGGCATTATGTTAAACAATTTCAAATCATCAACACTGTCTTTCATTTCGATTACCTGTTTGAATCCCAACCCTATGACTATTTTGTATGGACTGCCCTGGTTGACTCATTGTCTCCATCTGCTCCTGCTCCACCGAACTTGTCTCCTTATATCTCAACACCATCCTGTCCCACCTGGTCCAGGAACTCCCCACATACATTTGGGACATCATGCACGCCCACAACCTCCCCCATGACTTTTGTTTCCCCAGCCCCCAATGCCTCAATATCATCCTGGGCATCCAGTCCCTATACACATCCATTTGCCATAGCTAAGGCCTCCAAGCCCTCTCGCTGACCCAACTAGTACCCCTCCACCGACACACACATTTGATTGATAGAACTGGTCCTCACCCTCAACAATTCTCCTTCAAATCCTCCCACCTCCTTCAAACCAAAGAGGTCGCCACGAGCAGCTCAATGGGCCTCAGCTATGCCTGCCTCTTAATTGGATACATGGAACAGTCCATCTTCTGCAGTTACACTGGCATCATCCCCATCTTTTCCTCTGCTATATTGATGATTATAGAATGCCACCTCATGCTCTCACGAGGTGGTTGAACAGTTCATCAACTTCACTAACATCTTGCACCCTGACTTCACGTTCACCTGGAGCATTTCTGATACTACCCTGCCCTTCCTGGACCTCTCGTCCCCATCTCTGGCAACCCACTCAATATTAACATCTATTTGAAACCCACCGACTCCAACAGCTATCTGGACTATTCCTCCTCCCACTCCCCCTCCTGTAAAAATGCTATTCCTGTTCCTAATTCCTCCACCTCTGCCATATCTGCTCTCAGGAGGAGTAATTACACTCTGACATCCCAGATGGTCTCCTACTTCAAGGACTGCAATTTCCCCTCCCACATGGCCTCAATGCTCTCCAGCACATCCCCTCCACTTCCTGCATCTCTGCCCTTGAACTCCACCCCTCCATTCACAACAAGGATAGAACCTCCCTGGTCCTTACCTTCCACCTCATTAATCTCCAGATACGGCACATTATCCTCTGCCATTTCTGCCATCTACAATCAGACCCCATCACCAGAGACATATTTCCTTCCCCCCACACCTATCTACATTCCGAAGAGACCATTCCCTCCGCAACTCCCTTGTTAGGTCCATGCCCCTCACCATACTACCCTCCACACCTGCACCTTCTCTTGCCACTGCAAGTGTCAAACCTCCCCCCATACTTCCCCCCCTCACACCCATCCAAGGCTCTAAAGAATACTTCCACATCTGGCAGAGATTTTCTTGCATTTCCAAACATTGCATCTACCGTGTCCATTGCTCTCAATGTGGTCTCCTTTACATTGGGGAGACAGGACACCGACTTGCAGAATATTTCAGGGAACATCTGCGGACACATACACCAAAGAACCCCACCGCCCTGTGGCTAATCACTTCAACTCCACCTCCCACTCTGCCAAGGACATGCACGTTCTGGGCCGCCTCCACCACCAAATCCAAGCGGCCCGACAACTGGATGAAGAATGCCTCATCTTTCACCTTGGCACCCTTCAACCACATGCATCAAAGTTGACTTCACTAGTTTCTAAATCTCCCCTTCCCCCATCTCATCCAAGATCCAACTCCTCAACTTGGCACCACCCTCTTGATCTGTCCCACCTGTCTATCTTCCTTCCTACCTATCCACTTCACCCTCCACTCTGACCTATCACTACCAACCCCCACCTTCATCTCCCTATTGCCTTCGCAGCTACCTTCACCCTCACTCTCCTATTTATTGCTCAGCCTCCACCCGCCTCCCCCCCCCCCACACACCCCAACCATTCCGGATGAATCACTTATGCTTGAAACATCATCTCTCCCGCTCTTCGGATGCTGCCTGACATGCTGTGCTTTCCCAGCACCACACTTTTCAACTCTGATCTACAGCATCTGCAATCCTCGCTTTCTCCTGATTAGTGATCAGTAGAGCTGACATATCCTCTGCAGTCAATTCCTTCCATTAACACCTACCCTTCAACCATATCTTTTCTGTATTACCATTAGCACTTCCTTTGTCTTTTGCTCCGTAGTGCTCCTAGCATCTGTACCATTTGGTGTTCCTACATTTTTCTCAACAGCATAAAATCCATTACTTTTTCAATGTCTTTCAGTTCTGATGATGTGCATATCGGAGTCAAAATATTAACTCTGTTTCTTTCTACACAAATGCTGCCAGATCTGCTGAGTGTCTCCATCACTTTTTATTTGTATAACCAAATTAAACAGATTTATTCTGGTATATATTTGTATAAAATAACCACAAGAGGGTGTCATTAAGCCTCTCCAGAATCCCTTTCAACCTTATGATCTTGTCTCTTCAAGTCTCTGACTCCCATTTCTCATGCATCCAAAATTCCTTTTGCACTATTTGGCAGCCATGATTTAGAGTATTAGAGTCATAGAGATGTACAGCATGGACTGGAGTGGCTTCAGGTTCTGGAATTTTCTCCCAACTTTCTGCCTCTCCATTTACTATTGCCTGAGAGACTCTTTGGCTAAACGTTTGGTTACCTTACATTATCTTTCCTTTTATGACACTGTGCTTTTATACCCACACGATAAGTCATCACTTAAAGTTCTGATTGCATTCCTGAAAATCATGTCTTTAAATTAAATGACTTTTAAGTAAAACATTTATTCCCATAGGAATTCACGCTAAAACTGCCATGAGGTTCTGTAGTTTCTTCTTTATCAGATAAAAAATAAAATCAGCATGAAAATGTTAAATCCTAGGGTATTTTACTTGGCTACTGAATCTACATTGGTGAATGAAAAGAAAGCTTTTATCATAAAACACCTTTAAAACTTAAAATAGGGATGCAGCTTTCTGATTACAATAATACGTTGCTAATTCTTGCTAATTCTGCTTCCTGAACGTCTCACTCCCTGATTGTCACAGATCCTTCTCTTCCCTGACCTCTGATCTGTAGCTTTCACAAAGAGAGATGTAAACAGGAGCACAACACGATCTTGGCCTCCATTATCAGGGGAGAGGCAGCAAGGCCCTGAGAGAGGCCATGTATCAGAAGGCGGGACATGGGGAGTAGCATCAAGTTGGAGAGTTATAAAGCAGGATATGCCATTCTAAAATGACACTAATCACATGGGCATTGATGTTAAATGAATCTCATGACACTCAATAAGATTACAAGCCCCATTAACTGACCAATTTCAAAGTGAAAGAATATGAAATGGACCTATTTTAAATGAGGACTTATTGAATATGCACCATATGCATTATAGATGGGCTATTGGCATCAAAGAATATAGATGAAAGCACATGTTTTGTTGATGTAAGGCTGACGACTGCTTCCAATTGTTTGCAATTTTGTTTCTTTATTTTCAGGCCACTAGGTGGTGCATATAGGCAAAGGCATAAACATTACATATCCTAGTTAAAGAAAGAGGAAGCTAATTTTAATGGAAGTTTTATTTCTTTAAATATCTTTGACTTGTATGGACATTATGAACGGAATTATTAGTTTCTAGAAATTTCATGACCTTGTATCAAATTTAATTTCTTTCCCAATTTCATTAATTGAAATCTGGACAAATTGTCAGAATTTTAGTGCAGGCCTAATTCAATATGAATATCACAGAACATTATACTACATTGAAATAATACAGTAGGAGAAAGTGAGGACTGCAGATGCTGGAGATCAGAGCTTAAAAATGTGTTGCTGGAAAAGTGCAGCAGGTCAGGCAGCATCAAAGGAACAGGGGAATTGACGTTTCGGGCATAAGCCCTTCTTCAGGAAGAATTGAATTATAGATTTTTTAAAAAATCACAAGTGTCACAAGTCAAAAGAAATGTTGCAATTGTGTTTTTTACAAGGCAATGCCAGTTCATTTATTTGTGCTAGAATGTCGTTCTTAGAGGAGGCATGTTAATGCCATGTATAAAAATGAAGGCTCTGACATCAATAACTTACTATTAAACTATCAGAGAGAATGAGGAACATTATATAGTGTTTTTATGACTCATTACTCTTGTGCCGATGTTTGCTGTCTAATCCTAGAGCAATATACTCTGATGTAAAATCATATTTGCTTAAATCAGAAAATTGCATTTGGAATGTGGTTAATTGACTATTTCTATAAAGACCTGAAAATGTGTTGCTGGAAAAGCACTGCAGGTCGGACAGTATCCAAGGAGAAGGAGAATCGACGTTTTGGGCATGAGCCCTTTTTCAGGATCATTCCTGAAGAAGGGCTCATGCCCGAAACGTCAATTCTCCTGCTCCTTGGATGCTGTCTGACCTGCTGCGCTTTTCTAGCAACACATTTTCAGCTCTGATCTCCAGCATCTGCAGTCCTCACTTTCTCCTCCTATTTCTATAAAGAGATCAATCACATGTAAGCCAATTGTATATTTCCAGGTAAAACCCTCAAACAGGATATTCTACTCAATGGAGATAGTAACTTTAGTTATTTCACTGATACTGAATGCCAACTTCAACATGTTGTCGAATAAACTTGATGACCAATTTTTTTCTGTAAAAAGCATACGACCTGTATTCCATCTGGATACGAATATAGTAAAGCTAGCTTTATGATCAAGAAAACTTACAAAGTTACTTATCAACTGATTGCATGCCTTCAGTCTGATATAAAACAGCATACTTTGTAGTGCTGCTGTGACAAAATGTTGGATAAGTGCCAATTTGCTTTAACTGACACTGTATCTCGGCTGTACTGTGTATAAGGTCATGTTTTAAGGACATTTTCCACTCTGTCTATTTTAAGAATTTGTGTTGGAAAATGAAGCAAAATACCAACTATGACATGTGCTGTCTTAGAATAAAATCCAGTAGGTTCCAGCAGGTAACAATACAAAACGTGGTTTAAAGAACATTCAGAAGTAAGTAGCTAGTGTAATTCCTTATTGAACATAAACAAAAAACAAACACTCTTTTTTTCCAAAGATGACAATCTCTACAAATAGAGATAATTCTGAAAGGGTTTAGATAACACACATGTCAATTAGAGATTTGATTATAAATAATAATTGTTGGCAATGTGTGGTCATTTTACAAATACATAATGACACTTGTTTATATTGAAACATTATTATAATCCAGAATGTGGAGCAAATACATTTTTTTTCACATTGGTATTAATAATCTATCCCCTAATTATTATGATGAACCTTCAAGACTTTGTGAGGTTGTTTTTTTTGTTACAGTATGAACCTGTACTGAATACCGAGAAGGTTCAGGTGATGCCTGCTGTCCACAGATTTTAATTACGAACCATGAGTAATGTGCTCCTAGCTCGCGAAGATCCTCATCAGAATTGCAGAGTCCTACAATCTATTTTTAGATATTAATAGAGAGGAGAGGAAGAAACAAAAATAAATTTATATTCAGCAAAATAGCAGATTAGAATAGAGACTTATCTGCGCGATAATCTGAAATATATCTGATGATAGCTTGTATATGTAAAGAGAGAAGATCCAAGGATTGGTTAACACACTTAGAGTCGTAATTAATGGGTGTTTTCAAATTGAAAAGACATAGTCAGTGAAGTTCCACAAGAATTGGTTGTAAGATCTCAATTGTTTAACATCTAAATTAATGAGGGATATGGTTAGGGTGCTGGCAGGTGGGACTAGATTGGGTTGGGATATCTGATCGGCATGGACGAGTTGGACTGAAGGGTCTGTTTCCATGCTGCACATCTCTATGACTCTAGAACAGGGAACAGAGTGTAATGCATCCAAATAATACAAAAAATAGGGGGGAGGGTATGTTGTGATACAAACATAAAGAGTATATAAGGGGATATAGATAGGTTGAGTAAGTAGGAAAAACTTGGCAGATTGGACTTTAATGTATAAAAGTCTGAGGACATGCACATTGGCAGGAAGAATCGAAAGGCAGACTATTATTTAAATGAAGAGAGATTCCAAAAAGGTTGCAGCACAGATTGATCCAAGTGTTCTTGTGCATGAAACACAAAAAGTTAAGGTGCAACAAGTAACTAAGAAAACAAATACATTTTTGTTTTTTGTTGCTAAGGAGTTAGAGCTTAAAAATAAGCTCTTGTTACAACTGTTCAAGTTGTTGGTTAGGTCACACCTAGAATGTTGTGAATAGTTTTGGAGCTTGCATTTAAGAATTGACATATTGATGTTGGAGATAGTTGAAAAGAGATTCATTACGCTGGTTCCTTGGATGATGGGGTTGATTTATCAAGAACCACTAAACAGGTTAGACCCTTATTCATTAGAGTTCAGAAGAATAAGGGGAAGAATGAGACCTTGTTGGAGCATGCAAGATTCGAAGGTGCTTGACATGGTAAATCTTGAGAAGATGTTTCCTCTCAGGGCAGAATATTAAACTAGGGGACATAGTTACAGCAAAGAAGGCAATTATTAAAACTAAAACATAAAGGAAGTTCTTCTGAGGGCAGTGAATGTCTAGAGTTCTCCAGTCAAGATTGTTCAAGAAGTTAGATCACTGAAAATATTTAAAGAGAAAGTAGTTAGAGTTTTTAAATTTTAAGGAGTTGAGTGATATAGGAAAAAGCATGAATAGAATCTGACCCTTCTGATTGTCTTTAGCATCCTTAGCTCATCCTTACCTTTAATACTAAAGCTTTTACACGCTTTGCAGTACTGTAACATTCCTTGTTACACTTACTTATTTGCAGGTTACTAAATACAACTCTCAAGTGCGTTATAACTACAAAACATGATGCTGGATATGTCAAACTTTTAAGTTCCAACAGATGCTTTTTATATAGTCAAAATGACCATGGATGTAAATCCAATGACCACCTGGAGAGAAATTTCAGAATATCAGATCTATAGGTATCAAAGAAGCTTCAAAGGAAGAACAGCACTACAAGTTGAGCTGTACTCCCCTACGAGCATCTCAGTCTGTGAACATCCAGAGAAAAGACAGCAGTTTGTGTAAGGGACCTGCTTGCATTTCCCATCCCAAGAATACACAGGAAGAGGGGTAAAAATCAAACTTCAGCCTGGTCAGCATGTTAGTGGATGCTTTAGTGTTCTGTGAAGGTCACAGCTTTGAGAGCAACAAATATACAGCTCAACACAGCAGTAAAGAAAAGGAGAAAAAAAATCTCTCTCTCTCATGTTGTCAGCCAGCTACTGCTGAAAGGAACCAGGAATGAAGAATTTTGATTGTCTATTCAACTGCCAGCACCAACATTATTCTTCCATCTGCTTTTCACAAATGACTGCATATTTTATCTTTTTTATAGATTCACTTTTTATTTCCTCTGAACTGTGTGTCTGGTGCTATTATCTCTTCTTGTGTTTAGTTACTAATTAGCTTATTTTTTGTTAACTCAAGAAAGCCAGGTTAAGTTGGTTCCTTTAAAGCATAAATTATCTTTTTCTGTCAGAGAGGTATCCATAAAGGATGGATTCTTTCTAAATTAACTTTGTTGCACCCAACTGAGGGAGTGTGGGTGAGTAAAGGAAGGCAGCCAATTAATCTTTCCTCACTAAGCAGGCTGATAGTTTGAAGTATCATTCCCATGTGGAATTGGAATAATAACTTAGGAACCTTGCTTGTGATCCTAGCGTAACAAATGTAATGTCTTACTCCTGATCCATTACAGTCTTCTCTGTGATCTGTCCTTCTGGTTCTACTCTTCTGATGTCAGACAAATATAATCAGAAACACCATCAAAGAGCATCATCAACATTTGATAAAAAACACATGAATAAACAAGTAGAATAACAGAATGTGAGTTCTTTAAATTCAATGTTAGTGTAATTACAAGTTTGGTCCCATCCTTTATTGAGTACAAGGAGTTTAATAGGAAAAGCATTGCTTGATAAGAACTGTTAGAATTTTGATAAAGACCAATGCTGAAAAATAAAGCACAATTGCATAAGGATGGGGAAGGAAATGAGTGAATCGAAGGTAAATTTGCATTCAGAACAGGAATCAGCTCGAAAACAGCATTAGAATTAGATTACCCTTCCTGTCCCTGGTCACCAATCCATGGCAAGTTTGACAGGGGAGCATTTAAATGGACAGGAGGGAGATATGTGGATCACACTTCTGATCCAATTAAGGTTATGTCAAGTAGGCCTGTGGACAGCCTTCCTGCTGTGCCACGCAGAAGTGGGTACTGCAGATGCTGGAGATTAGAGTCAAGATTAGAGTGGTGCTGGAAAAGCACAGGTCAGGCATCATCTGAGGAGCAAGAAAATCAGGGTCTTTAACAGGGTATTGAATGATCAATTAAGAGCCTCATCCTTCTGCAAATTGTATTGACTTATTAACCCAGTGCAATGTGCAGGGGACTCATCGTGTGGCTGCTTACAAGCTGCTGGACACTAGGTGGGACAGGGCAGTCGTTTGTTCGTAGACATCCAGTGCCTAATTGAGGGACATGAAAGCAGGAAGAGAGAGGCCTGCTGAGAGCATCCTCCTCCCATCAATGTCAGCCTGTCAACTCTGTCCCTCACCTCAGCACTGTGTTCTCACCATCACTCACCCATGCTTAGAATATATAATTATCTTGGGTCTCCGATGGATGTTGTACCATCAGCCACTGCCTCTTGGTGGTACTGTCAGTTATTAGCACTGGCAGATGGAACTTCAATTCACAGGGTCATTGGTCCTCAGAGGTCCTACTGCTGTCTACTTAAGTGCCTGAAGCAGTTAAATATTTGGGCTTCCCAAGAAAAGATGACAGGTGCTTTCACCAATACTCCAGGTAGTGGAGGGACCCCATAGCTGTTCAACTTCATTTCTCACAAATGCTAATTTGTTTGATATTATTAATCATCTCCACTTCCACCACCTTTGTATTTAGAGAGTTCTAGGCCACAGCTACTCATTATATAAAAAATGTTCTTCCAACCCCTAAATTTATATTTCCTAGTCCTTGTACCATCAGCTCAGGCTTATCTTTGTCTAATTTATTTAAACTTATTATAATCTCCTACACCTCTATCATATTTCTGATCAATCTAGTTTGCTCCAAGGAGAATAAATAAATCCAGTTTCTACAATTTAACCTTGTAGCTAAAATCCCTCTTTTCTGGAATCATTCTGTTAAATCTCCTTTGCATCATCTGAAGGAACTTTGCTATCTTCCTGACATGTAGTGACTAGAATTGGATGTAATATTCCAGTTTTAGCCTAACCAGAACTTTATTAAGGTTTGGAATGACTTCTTTACTTTTGCACTCTATGTTTCAATTTATGTAATCTAAGATGACAGGACATCGACAAAGATTAGATTAAATTCCCTACAGTATGGAAACAGGCCTTGTGGCCAAACAAGTCCACACCAACCTTCCGAAAATAATCTACTCGGACCCATTCTTCTACCCTAAATTTACCTCTGACACTGTGGGCAATTTAGCATAGACAATTCACCTGACCTGCACATCTTTGGGTTGTGGGAGGAAACCGGAGCTCCAGGCCAAAACCCATGCAGACATGGAGAGAATGTGCAAATTCCACACAGACGGTTGCCCAAGGCGGTAATCTAACCTCGGTCCCTGGTGCTGTGAGGCAGCAGTGCTCACCACTGTGCCACTGTGCTGCCCCTTGTGAGATATTTGATTCGGAAGATTCACAGTTTCTGAAGAGAATTACGGTATCCTCTTCTTCCTAAATAATTGACTCCTGATGCTGAGGCTGTCCTTAATGTTCTAGATTCCCCAGGAAAGGGAAGAAACATCTCAACGTCTACCTTATCAAGTCCCTGCAGAAACTTGTTCTTTTATTTTGGGGAAGACAGTGGTGTAGCATTACTGGACTAATAATCCAGATCCCCAGGGCAAATTTCCAGGGACATAAGTCTAATTCTCACCATGGCAGGTGGTGAAATTTTAATTTAGAAAAAGCCTGGAATCCTTCCATTTTTGGGGTTATCACTGGCTAAAATCTGAACTGGACTAGCCATATACATACCATGTCTACAAGAGAGAGTCAGAGATTGGAGACACAAAACCCAAGTCAAGAATATGATGAAAAATTCTCCAATGACCTAGATGAGTGTAGATCCAATAATAGTCAAGAAATGTAATCTTATTCAAGGTAATGAAGCTTGCTTGATCAGCCAAACATTTGATTAGTGAAGATGATTTTGAGAATTTGGGAGGTTAGTTACTTGCTGCCGGATACTCAGTCTCTGACCTGGTGTTGTTTGTTTTGCTACTTATATGACAGATACAATCCATGATGCCCTCCAGAATGATAATGGTGGAAGACATTGTGATAGGAATGGCAGTGAATACCATGTTCTAGGTGGTTATGCTGTTGTTGCAAAATGTGAGTGTTACCTTACAGCTAGCAGCTCATGCCTGGATTTTGTTCAGATTCTGTTACATGAATGAAGTCTGTTTCATTTTCTGAAGAATTATGAATGAGCAGATGTGCAATCAATAGTGAACGATCACATACCTAAGTTTATGGGAAGGCCTTTGCTGAAGATGCTAAAAATGATGGTGTTCAGGATATTGACTAGAGAACTCCTGCAGCAAAATCTAGAGCTGCACCTTGGTGCCGACACTGATTTCAGTGACTGGACAACTTGCCCTCTGATTGCTGACTTGAGTTTTATGAGGGTTCCTTGGTTCATTCTCGTCCTGGCTTCTCTAAAGGTAATCAAAATGACCTGCATCCTCCTGCATGAAGAGTTTCTCCAAGACTTCTTTTAGGGACATTAGGCATCTCATTAACATATGCAAAGAGTCCAGTGTCTATTATTGGCAGCTACCAGAACTATCTAAAGAATGGTGCTGACAAATTTAACAGATAACTAACTGCAAAATTAAATTGAACATGTGCTATTACGCTTTGCCATCGCTTCATCTATTTAGAGGCAACAGAATGGCTGCAAGGATATGCAGTCTTCCTTCAATATCCCTTCCAAATTCTATATCAGTTAAGTACAGCAGAGTCTAACAACAAATAGTTGAGGAGCTGGGTGATTTGTTCATTTTTCAGATCATTGGACAGAATGACCTATTCCAGTGCTGTAGATTCTATATAGTTCAGTGTAATTTATTATTTGTTGAAAGATATATTAAATAGACTCTAAGTTCCAAGAGAAGAAATAACATTTTTTTGAATGAGTGACGTTATAGTATTAATTTGCAGTACAGTCTCACAACACAAAACATGTCATGGTGTTCTTGCACTGTGCCTACTCTCGACATTAAACAGTACGCTCTTGAGTTTAATTATTTTACTGAAGCTATAATTATCATTCAAGATAATAGTCTAGAGGGCATTAGATGGTTTTCTTCTGCCCATTATATTCAACTTTATTTCTCCTGTCAAAGCAACACCTGCTTCATTTCTTTCTGAGTATTAGTCACAACTTAACTAGACTGTGGACTGTGCATTCTCCCTTATGTCATCTTCGCTATACTTGTATTTGTGTGGGACAATTGCAGTGTCATTGTCACTGATGTACCTTGTATATTTTTCTATTTATAATTTCCCATTGTGTTCTGTTGCTTTGACAGCAATTTAAGCTCCTGGGAAGGCAGATTGCTCTGTATTGTCTTTAAGGCTGCTTTATGGTTGTCCAACAAACTGTTATATTCAGTGCACTGTTAGTATTCTTCATTTTGTTAAAAACATTATATTCACCATAACTATCAAAGAGGATTCACTTGGAATGTTAGCACAATGGATATTTCTCTGTCGAGTTCCTCTTGTCTTCATGCAATTATCGAAGGATACAAAGGTCCTCAAAATTGAGCTGAGGGAAGTCCACCTGCACCTGTGGGAAGTTACACAGAAACTGAGCATTATGCAGTGGAATTTTGGTTAAAGTATACAGGTCTGCAGACCCAATTCAAATATAATTCAAATAATAAAATAGAGCTCAAGACACCTTTTCCTTGTGGATTTTAGTTCATAGACACAGAGGTCTGTCCACCCCAGTAGTACTCTTCCCTTCTTAAATTTACTTGGTCACTTAATTGATTGATTAACCTCATTCTGCAGCTTAATTCTTACTTTACTGATATGGGGAGCGACCTGGGCATGATGTTTCCTGTATCAGAGAACTTGGTGCTTAGACAGGTGCTTAGAGGAATAATGAAAAGGCTACCCCATTGTGCATACATGTCAAACAACCGCATGTTCATTTGGCTAAAAATCAAATGTGGACTAGAACAATTGCATCAAAGGCATTAGGTTTCTTTTTATTTCAGTTTTGTTTTGCTCTTCAATCTTACACTTTGCTCCTCCAAATTTGAAAAGTCTGACACAAACTTAAAGTAAATTTTGAAACTTTATAAAGGCTGAAACAATTTTGTGCTCATGTGCAGTTTCTTGCCTTTAATCTCCCTCACACTTAAGAAGCTGCCACATTTTAAGCAATCTGCCTTCAAATAACTCCCTGTATTGGTTAGTAGACCTGTGATCATGGCACTAGAATAGTAACTAATGGGCCTTGAGCTCATAATCCCAGCACTGTATGTTGTGACAAACCTGATAAACTGTGAATTTCTGTGATAGTACCTTTGAGTAGTTCTCTGATTGTGTGAAGGTAAGCTTCACTGGTGTCCCAAAGTGTCCCCTGCTCTTACTTATGTCTCCAAGTAACTGGTAATGTATACCTACATGAACCCTGGTAGCTCATTTCAGCTGACAAGCAAAACTAAATGAAGATATCATCCACTTCATCATGTGTCGATAAGGGATATCATCTCCCAAAGTGCACAAAATCTGGAACAATGGAAGAGTGAGATGATCCTAGCAAGAGGATAAACATTCTTATAGTGGGCACTGTGTGTGACTCATTCATCCAGGATACTTGCCTAATGAAGCAGATGGTGGTCAGTCACCTTGTAAAAGATTGTGACCTGACCAAATATCCTACATTTAACAACCAAACAAAGTTACAAGAATGTTACTGCATTACAGCGTGACTACCCGCAAACAAATCAACATACATATGAGCAAATAAATTGGGAGCAGAAGTAGCCCATTCAGTACTTGAAGCCTGATCCAGCAGTTAATAAGATCAGCCGATCAGGTTGTGTTCATGGTTCTACTAACTTTACCCACTGGTACAGTAAACATACCCAGGCAAACTTATTGTCAGCTGAAAAGCACAACTAAGAAAAATTTTAGATCTTTAAAGGTACTAGGGGACATGATGCTGTGGTGGTATTATTACTAAACCATTATTCCAGAGACCCAACTAATATTCTGGTGATTCAGGTTCAAGTTTACCATGACAGATGGTGAAATTTCAATACAATAAAAATCTGGGATTAAGAGTCTAATGTTGACCAATGCCAATTGTTGGAAAAACTCATTTGATTCACTAATGTTCTTTAGGAAAGAAAATCTATCATCCTTACCCCATCTGGCCTACATGTAAATCCAGACCCAGAGCCAATGTAATTGATTCTCGAATGCCCTCTGGGCAATTAGGGATAGACAATAAATACTGGCCTGGTGCGTGATGTCCATGTCCTGTAAGTGAATGAAATAAAAACTTAGTCAACTTTATTATTTGCTGTAGACTGGGCTTTGCAATGAAATATCCTTCTATTTAGGAGTTTTTCAAACTGGCCAAATTATCTCAGAATAGAATATATTTACAGGTATTTATAGCAGAAAAAAACTTTTTTTAAGTTTACCAATATCAACATTTTAGATCCTCACCAAAGAATTCTAAGATTTTGTCATCAAGATGTGGACTCATGTTGATGTAAATATGAAACTGCGATTTTTTAATAGTTGCTTATGAATATTCATTGTAAGAATCAATTCTAGATTACATTTATAGGAATGAATAATGTATTATAGAATTTGTCATGCTTAAAGACAAACACTTCACTTGTATTGATAGTGACCACTCTAAGAAAAATAAATATTCTAAGCTGTATTCCCTTAATATTGAATGGTAACTCTACAGTCAATCAAACATAGTTATAAGTGACCCTGTTTTAGATTTGTACAAATTTGTTAAATATGTTTAAATCTTTGATGCGTCTTTGTTTCAGAGTTTAAGTCAAGCATGGTCATTATGTGTCTCAAGATGCTTGATGTGTGTGTATTTTTTAGTTTGCCTGAGATGCAGAGAAAGAGACTTTCATTATTCATAGAAACAGTTTTTAAAAATAAATATTTTTATCACTGTTTAAAACTGTTTCCTTATGAATGCTTGACATTCACTACAAATTTATCTTTTCTTTTATCTTACAGGTATTTGGCTATTTCCAATCAGTCAAAGGCCTTCAAGCTCCACACTGCTACACAATATTTTCTCACCAGCTCTTTGGCACTTATTCAAATGCTACATAGTATATTTCATTTTCATGAATTTGTTTTAATTTAATGAACACCTTAATTTCTTAATTAAATTGATCACATCCTTTACACTTGTGGTCTCAACATTACCTTCCTTTCTATTCATATACCCTCTGACTCTCATATCAATCAAGAATCTATCTGAATCACCCTTACAAATATACAATAGCTCTGTCTCCACTGCACTCTGGGAAAGAGAATTTCATATTCTAATGTCCGTCTGAGAATAAGAAAAGATCTTCATCTCCATCTTAAATGGGAGAGACTTTATTTTAAAACTTTATCCCCAAGTTTTATTCTCCCCCACAAAAGAAATCATCTTCCTGGTAGCCACTTTTTTGTATCCCCTCAGTCTGTCTGAGTAACGTTAATTCTCATTTTTGTGAACTCCTAGTCTGACCAATGTTTCTGCATTAGGAAGTCTAGGAATTCCTTCATTCTAGGAACCAGTTGACTGAACACTTGCTGGAATGTTTCTAATGCAATTATAGCTTTTCTTGTGTAAGTATACCAAAACAATAAATAATATTCCAGATTGGTCTGACCAATGCCTTATATAATTGTAACACAGCTTCCTTACTTTTATACTGCATTCCTCATGAAATAAGCAACAACGCGCCATTGCCTTTCGAGCCACTTGCCGCACCTCCGTATCAACCTTTTTGTAGTTTGTGTGCCAAGACAAACAATTCCCTCTGAACTAGGTGAAAGTGAGGATTGCAGATGCTGGAGATTAGAGTCAAGAGTGTGGCGCTGGAAAAGGGCAGCAGGTCAGGCAGCATCTGAGGAGCAGCAAAATCGATGTTTCAGGAATAGGGCTTTTGCCCAAAACGTCAATTTTCCTGCTCCTCAGTTCCCTCTGAACCACTACTTTGCCACTCTCCCTCGGTTTAAATAATTAGATTAGATTCCCTACCATGTGGAAACAGGCCCCTTGGTCCAACTAGTCCACACCGACCCTCCAAAGAGCAACCCACCCAGACCTATTCCCCCTGAATGATGCACCTCAATCTATGGGCAATTTAGCATGACCAATTCACTTAACCTGCACATCTTTGGATTGTGGGAGGAAACTGGAGCACCTGGAGGAAACCCACACAGACAGGGGGAAAATTTGCAAACTCCACGCAGACAGTCGCCCGTGGCAGGAATCGAACGTGGGTCCCTGGTGGTGTGAGGCAACAGTGCTAACCTCTGAGCCACCATGCCACCCATAATATGCTGCTTTTTAAATTATTTCTAAGAAAGTGAACAGGTTCAACTTTTCCCACTTTATACTTACACCTACCAAATTATTGCCCACTCACTTCAATTAACTATGTTCCTTTGAGAGATTCCTTATTTCTTCCTCAAAACTTCAACTTACGATAAAAATGGTTATGTACATTGTCATTTAGGAATTTGGGCTTTTAAAATAGAGGTAAATGGGTTTTGGTTTCATTTTTGTGAGAGTAACTTCTGTTTAATCATCAGCAAGGCACTTGAAAAAGTGATGTATAATCTCATGTCCAAGAAAGTGTGACCATAAGTAGATAAGGTCATGGTAGTTAATGATGTATTTACACTGCAGTGTTTACGACATACAGAAATAAAAATGATCAGACAATTGGCTTCAGTTCTGTTTGGAAGCATTAGGCTTTAGTTCCATGCTAGTGCAAGAATAGTTACATCATTGCAGAAGAATCAGATGTCAACTGAGAAGAGCAGTCTTCATCTAACAGCAGAGTGGTTTGTTAGGTTTGTAGAATTTCCAGGTTGTGAAAATTTGAAAAAGTCTCTTGGTTGCCAGAGCTGAAAAGAAATCCAAGCCCTCAGAACTGAAAGGGAATTCAGGCCATCGGAACGAGAAAGGAAGTTAAGGCCATTGGAACGAGAAAGGAAGTTCAGGCCATCGGACCAGAAAGGAAGTTCAGGCCATCAGAACAAGAAAGGAAGGTAATCTGCCATGCTTATCTTGTCTGGTTTAGATGATTCCAGACTCTCAACAATGTGTTTGACTCTTTACTGCCCTCTGGGCAATAGAGATGGAGTGAATAAATGAAAATAGATATTTCACTGTGATTGAGTACCTAAAAAAGAATATTTCTGGACTAAAATTAAAATCTCTTAGTTATTTATGTTAAGAGCTTTTGAAATTAATGTGTATATGACCATAACACCCTAGATTTATCCTTTACTTTTTTTTAAACTCCCACACTACCGCCTAACTACGGTAGTGCTTATTTTTTCCCCAGCATCCATGCTGTGTGTGTGCAGGTGTGAGACACACTGAAAGACACAAGGTGCACGAATCTTTATTCAAATTTCCACCACCAGGGAGAAAGGAAACACCCGAGTGGCCAGCGACAAGCAGTGTCCTTCACATCAAAGGGCAATGCTGTGTGATCAAAACAGTGAAAGGGGGTGGGGCAGGGATTAAATCAAAATAGAGTTGGTGGGAAATAATGCACTCCACTCCCTGCGGCACCGACCTCTCCCTGAACAACTCCAGGGTGTTGGTGGACATCGCGTGCTCCTTCTCCAAGGACACCCGGGCCCTAACGTAACCGTGGAAGAGGGGCAGGCAGTCTGCCCTAACAACCCCCTCCACGGCCCGCTGCCTGGACCTGTTTATGGCCAGTTTGGCCAGGCCCAGGAGCAGACCCACAAGGAGGTCTTCAGACCTGCCCTCCCTCCTCCGTACCGGGTGTCCGAAGAGCAGGAGCGTGGGACTGAAGTGCAACCAAAAGCAGTGGAGGAGGTTGTTAAGAAAATCAAAAAGGGAGTGCAAACGTTCACACCCAATATACACATGGATTCCACAGCACCACAGAACAAGCAGTGGTCTGGGAGTCCATGCACCACAGCTATCTGCGGTTGCAGGGGATTGCTGCATGCAGCACCCTCCATCCCAGACCCCGAGAGAAAGGGGGAGGACTCCCACATAGAGAGCTCTCCACTGAGGATCCCCACCGCCCGTTGGCAAATGGGCACGCCAAGGAGTGTCTGGGTGGTGGATGAGGGAGAAGAGGTGGGCGGTGTGCAGCAGCAGTCGATACAGGGCCCGCCCTTTTATGTCCTTAAAAAGGGACAAAATTAAAATTCCGGAGGCGGCTCAGGTTGTGGGGCACAGGCTCCTGCTGGATGTACTGGACCTTGGGGCCAATGTGAAATTCCATCCGGGCTGGAGTGAGCGCGGACGGGATCCCACCGCACATGTGAGCGTCCTCCAACTGGTGCACTACGTTGGGTCTGAGCACCACCGTTTTAAGGCGTTGGATGGCGGTGGCCACATACCGGACGTCTACCGCTGCCCTGCTCGCTATGTCCTGCGGCAGCGTCCAGCCCAGTCCCCCGGCACCCAGCACGTCCCCTACCCTGGTCACCCTCGCCACCACGGCCCTCCCCTCCGATGTCCACTCGAACTTGCGAGTACGGAGGTGCGGATTCCTGAGCAACGGCTCCCTGATGACAGCCGCTACTCCTGCCAGAGGGTAGGCGTGGCGCAATTCAACCATGTTCCAGACAGTGATCAGGTCCTGGTAAAAGACAGGCAGCATCTTGAGGGCGACCTCCAAACTGTCACGGTCGATGAACAGGAGCTGCGTGTTGTAGTTGAGGTTACGCACCTGGCGGAAAAAATAGGGGGCCAGGGCGCACCATCTAGGAGGAGGCTCGACGTAAAGGTATCACTGCAAGGTCTGAAGGCAGAATGTCGCGACCTGGGTGCGGACGCACACCAGCGACTGACCGCCCTCCTCAATAGGGAGACTCAGGACCTGCGCAGCGACCCAGTGCATCTTTTTGTCCCAGAAGATGAAGTCAACCAATGTTCTCTGGATGTCAGCGACAAAGCCAGGAGAGGGACCAAAGTGACCAGCCGGTACCACAGCATGGCAGCCACCAGCTGGTTTATGACCAGCACTAGGCTCCTGAAGATAGCACTCTGAGCAGCGGCCTAGGCGAGTTGAGACTTTGGTCTCTAGCTCCTGCCAGTTGGCCGGCCAGGATTCCTCAGCCGGGCTGAGGTAGACCCCCAGGAAGAGGAGATGGGTGGTACTCCAGCTGAACCCCCGTAACTCCTCCGCAGGGAGTCCACCCGTCACGGACCCACCAGTAGCCCGGAACATTTGTCCCAGTTGATCCTGGCGGAAGACGCTGCTGAGTACACAGCCTGGCACTCGCGCATCCTCCCCAGGTCAGCCGGGTCGGTGAAAGTGAGGAGCACATCATCGGCATAGGCCAAGAGGACCACCCCCGTGCCCGTGCCGCGCAGAATCAGCCCCGACAACCTCCTCCGCAAGAGGCGCAGGAAAGGCTCCACGCACAAGGAGTACAGCTGGCCGGACAGGGGGCAGCCTTGACGCACTCCTCTCCCGAAGCGAAGGGGCGCCATCAGGGACCCGTTAACTTTAACCAGACACTCTGTGGCAGCGTACAAAAGTCGGATCCGGGCGACAAACTGCGTCCCAAACGCAAATGCCCGCAGAGTCCCGAGCAGGTACTCATAATCGACCCTGTCGAATGCCTTCTCCTAGCTGAGAGACAGGAAGGCGCTCGGCAGACCTGCCCGTCGACAGAAATGGATCAGGTCCCGGACTAGGTGGACGTTGTCGTGTATCCTTTGGCCCGGGACCGTGTAGGACTGGTCCGGGTGGATCATGTGGGTCAGCACGGGAGCCAGGCGAGAAAGCAACACCCTGGCGAAGATTTTGTAGTCCGTGCTGAGGAGGGAGACCGGACGCCAGTTCTTCAAAGAAGGAAAGTCTCCTTTCTTTGGCAGCAGGACGATGACCACCCTGCGCCAAGAAAGGGGCAGTTCTCTGGCATTTAGACACTCCCCCAGGACCTTTCGCTTGGAAAAGTAGGCTTCAAGGGAAGGGCACAATCGACATGTGGAGCTTGTTCAAGAAGTAACTATTGAGCGTCCTTGATAAGTATGTACCTGTCAGGCAGGGAGGAAAGGGTCGTATGAGGGAGCCGTGGTTTAATAAGGAATTGGAATCCCTTGTTAAAGGGAAGAGGGCGGCCTATGTAAAGATGAGGCGTGAAGGTTCATTTGGGGCGATTGAGAGTTAAGGTAGCCAGGAAGGATCTAAAGAGAGAGCTAAGAGCAGCGAGAAGGGGACATGAAAAGTCCTTGCTTGGTAGGATTAGGGAAAACCCAAAGGCTTTCTATAGGTATGTCCGGAATAAAAGAATGAGTAGGGTAGGAATAGGTCCAGCCAAGGATAATAGTGGGAAGTTGTGCATGGAGGCTGAAGAGATTGGGGAGACACTGAATGAATACTTTTTGTCAGTATTCACTCAGGAACAGGACATTGTTGCCGATGTGAATATTGAGCTGAAAATGTGTTTCTGGAAAAGCGCAGCAGGTCAGGCAACATCCAAGGGACAGGAGATTCGACGTTTTGGGAATAAGCCTTCTTCAGGAAGGGCTTATGCTCGAAACATTGAATCTCCTGTTCCTTGGATGCTGCATGATCTGCTGCGCTTTTCCAGCAACACATTTTCAGCTCTGATCTCTAGCATCTGCAGACCTCACTTTCTCCTCGATGTGAATATTGAGTCAATTAATTAGAGTGGATGGCTTTGAGGTATGTAGGGAAGAGGTGTTGGAAATTCTGGAAAGGGTGAAAATAGATAAGTCCCCTGGGCCTGATGGCATTTATCCTAGGATTCTCTGGGAAGCAAGGGAGGAGATTGCAGAGCCATTGGCCGTGATTTTTATGTCCTTGTTGTCTACAGGAATAGTGCCAGAAGACTGGAGGATAGCAAATGTGGTTCCCTTGTTCAAGAAGGGGAATAGGGATAACCCTAGTAACTATAGGCCGGTGAGTCTCACTTCTGTTGTGGGCAAAATCTAAGAGAGAATTGTAAGGGATAGGATTTATGAACATCTGGATAGGAATAACGTGATCAAGGACAGTCAGCGTGGTTTTGTGAAGGGCAGGTCGTGCCTCACAAACCTTATTGAATTCTTTGAGAAGGTGACTAAGGAGGTGGACAAGGGTAAAGCAGTAGATGTGGTGTATATGGATTTTAGTAAGGTGTTTGATAAGGTTCCCCATGGTAGGCTACTGCAAAAAATACGGAGGTATGGCATTGAGGGTGCGTTAGAGTTTTGGATTAGGAATTGGCTGGTTGGAAGAAGACAGAGGGTAGTAGTTGATGGTAAAGGTTCATCTTGGAGTGCAGTTACTAGCGGTGTTCCACAAGGATCTGTTTTGGGACCATTGCTGTTTGTCATTTTTATAAATGACCTGGAGGAGGGGCTAGAAGGTTAGGTGAGCAAGTTTGCGGATGATACAAAAGTCGGTCGAGTTGTTGACAGTGAGGAAGGATGTGGCAGGTTACAGCGGGATATAGATAAGCTGCAGAGCTGGGCAGAAAGGTGGCAAATGGAGTTCAATGTAGCTAAGTGTGAAGTGATTCACTTTGGTAAGAGTAACAAGAAGATGTAGTACTGGGCTAATGGTCAGATATTTGGTAGTGTGGATGAGCAGAGGGATCTTGGTGTCCATGCACACAGATCTCTGAAAGTTGCCACTCAGGTAAATAGTGCTGTGAAGAAGGCATATGGCGTACTGGCTTTTATCGGTAGAGGAATTGAGTTCCGGAGTTCTGAGGTCATGTTGCAGTTGTATAAGACTCTGGTGCAGCCGCATCTGGAGTATTGTGTGCAGGTTTGGTCGCCATACTATAGGCGCTGGAACGGGTGCCGAGGAGGTTTACCAGGATGTTGCCTGGTATGGTAGGAAGATCGTATGAGGAAAGGCTGAGGCACTTGGGGCTATTTTCATTGGAGAAAAGAAGGTTTAGGGGTGACTTGATAGAGGTGTACAAGATGATTAGGGGTTTAGATAGGTTCTCATTGTCAACCCTTTTTCCACCAATGGAGTCAGCTATTACGAGGGGGCATAGCTTTAAATTAAGGGGAGGTAGGTATAGGACAGATGTTAGGGGTAGATTCTTTACTCAGCGAGTCATGAGTTCATGGAATGCCCTGCCAGTAGCAGTGGTGGACTCTCCCTCTTTATGGGCATTTAAACGGGCATTGGATAGGCATATGGAGGATAGTGGGCTAGTGTAGGTTAGATGGGCTTGGGTCGGCGCAACAGAGGGCCAAAGAGCCTGTACTGCATTGTATTTTTCTATGTTCTATGACCTGTGCGTAGTCGCTCTCCAGGACATCCCAGAATGCCCTGAAGAACTCCATAGTCAGCCCGTCCAGCCCCGGGGATTTGCCCCTCGAGAGCGCCGGTCAGCTCCTCTAAAGTGACGGGAGCGTCGAGCCTTCCGGCATCCTCCAAGCCGAGCTGCGGCAGGTCCTCCCACAGAACTCTGCGAGCATCCTCGCTGGACGGATCCGGAGGGAACAGAGCCATATAATAGTTTCGGACGTGGGCCCTGATACCCTCCGGATCCGAGGCGAGGGACCTGTCGTCGGCCAGCAGCACAAGGAGCTGCTGACGGGTGCCACATTTTTTTTCCAGCGAATAGAAGAAGGAGGAGCCGCGGTGCAGGTCCTTGTGGAGCTGGATCCATGACCTTACGCATGTGCCCCGAGTCCCGATGAGCTGACCTTCTTCTCTTCATACACCGTGCGCAGGGCCGGGTCCGCGTCGGGCTGACCAAGGCGTGACTCCAAGTCAAGCACCTCCCTCTCCAAATCCTCGATCCTGGATTTCCACCTCTTTGTCAACCCCCTTCGTACTCCTGACAGAAAACACGGACGTGAGCCTTGCCCACGTCCCACCATAGCCTCAGGGAGGGGAAGCTTCCCCGCTTCCTTCTCCAGCTGGCCCAGAAATGACAAAAACGAGCCCTGGAACCGCTCATCCTCCAGCAGCAGGTTGTTAAAGTGCCAATACGCGGAGCCGAGCCTGGCGCCGAATGGAAGGAGTTCCGCCCACACCAGGTGATGGTCCGTGCATGACACCTGTCATGTGGAGGCCGTCGGAAAACAGGAAGTGTATGCCTGTGAAACGTACAGGTGGTCAATTCTGGACACTCCGACCCCAGGCCTCACGAAGGTGAGGGCAATGGAGTCGGGATGGAGATTCCGCCAGATATCGACCAGGTCGAAGGTCTTGACCAAGTCCCCCAACCTCTTCCCCAATGCCCAACCGGTGCGGGCACTGCCATGGTCCCTGCCCTCGAGGACGCAGTTAAAATCTCCCCCGAGGACGACGCACTGGTTCTCGTATGGAGGCGAGATGAGCGGACAAAGAAGCTCGCTTGCCTCGGCCCGGCCAGGGGGACATAGACGTTCACCAAGTGAAGCACCGCACCCCCCAGCCGAACCGTCAGGTGAAGCAAACGGCCTGGTCCAGGCTCTCTGACCCCGAAGATCTCTGCCTGAAAATGCAGGGCCAACAAGATAGCCACCCCGCCAGATATGCAGGTCAGGTGACTCATGTAGACCCTCCCTTGCCACTCCAGGAGCCAGGTGGCTTCATCTCCCGGGGTAGCATGGGTTTCTTGCAGGAAGCACACCACATACTTCTTGTCCTGAAGGACCGAGAGGATCTGGAATCTGTGCTGTGACTCCCTACTGCCGTTGATGTTGAGACTGGCTATAGTGGTCTTCACGTCAGAAGCATTGTGTACCCACCACCAGTACAGTTACAAACTATATACATTTACTGGGAGGACGAGGGAGGGGCTCAGAAGTCCTTCGCCCTCACCGGGAGTGCTCCCAGGAAGTTCCTGACTCGCTTTCACTCATTAGCATCGAGCTCAGGCACCTGGCAAGCAGCGTGGGCTGACCAGTACACTCTTTCAAAGGAGCTCCAACGGTTGAGCGCCAGTTGGGCTCTATCCCGGCGACTCCGAGTTTCTTCAACAAACTCCTGTTCCTCAAGGGGGATGAAGGGAGAGATTGGTGGGGGGCACCTGGGACTCAAAAATGCCGCTGGTGACAGACTCTGCGTCGTCCCCAGTGTCCACCACCGATCCTGTACCCTACTCCAGGAAGTCGCCCTCAGTCACCGACCCCTCCCCCACCGAGAGAGTGGGGGCTGATCCGGCACCATCAACTGGCCTCAAACCCCCGGCAACCCCACCCCCCGGGTCACCGGCAGTACCTTCCTCGGTGCACCATTTCCCGGAATGCCCCGAATTCGGGTCGTCGGGCGGCAGAGGCTCGGGGCCCCACTTATCTCCCAACACCGGAACACCCGGCTCCTCAGGGAAAAGGTCCTCCCCCAGGACCAAGGCCCCCAGAAAAACAGCCTGGGAGGGAGGAGAGAGGATAACACCTTACTCCCCTCCACTGTTCGATGACCCAGCGGACAGTTCGCTGTTGTCACCCGCACCACAGCCCGTGTTGTTTTTAAAGTCTGCCCCAGGGACCAGTGGAGTTATGGCAGCAGAAGGTCCTGCTGTAACCCCTGGGGGTTCGGGCAGGTCAGACCGTGGTGCAGGTCAGACAAGGAACACTGTAGGCTCATTCCCTAGAGAAGGCCAGCGCCACTGGCACGCTGCCAGGATGTCTCCTCCCTCCAAGGGCCAGCAGCTCTTCCCAAGAGAGACGGGGGGAATTTATGGGCCTTCCCCTCCCCACCCACCTTGGTGGTCATGGGGCCTGAGGTCCCTCCCCCCCCCCAGCTTTTCCCAGGATACCATTGGCTGGGGGAAGGCAGGGGGCATGACCAGGGTGGGGAGGGCCAGCTGTGTCACTTCCTGCCCCACACCTGGTTTATCAGGTGATGGTGGGCAGGGCAGGGCAGGGCAGGGTGGGGTGGGGTGGGGTGGAGCAAGGGCCCAGAGAGACAGTTGCTGCAGGAGGGAAGGCAGTGGTGATTTCCCCCAGGTTAGTGCCAGGGTGTGGCGGGGCTCAGGGGCCCCTGGACTAGGAGCAGGCATTGAAGCCCCAGGGATTTCTGTAACGGGTGGGGGGGGGGTTGGGTGTGGGGTCAGTGGGTGCAGAAGGGCTGGGATCAGGTACAAGTTTGGCACAGCCGCGGGGGCATTGTCATGCTGGGATGAGGCAGGTCATGGTTAGTTGTGGGGGAAGGTGACAGGGTGGTCTCCATGTGGGTGGGCCTGGCACGTTGCGTCTTCTTTAGGGCCTTCTGTCCGGCCAGACACTCACCCCTCCCTGCCAGAGGCTAAGGCATTGGAAGCCTCTGGCTTAGCCCCCATTGCCAGGGCTTGTGGTGTTGGCTTTGGGGAGGGGTAGTGGGTGCAGTGGTGCCACCCTCAGCTGCTGGTGTGGGCTGGGCAGCCTTCTGGGTGGGGGCAGTTTTTTCTTCTGAGCCCCACCTTGTGGCACAGGTAGCACCGCACGCCGTCCAGAAGATGCGGTAGGCCGTGCCCTCGGAAGAGGGTAAAAGAGCTCTTGGTGACCTCCTCCCGGGCCAGGCAAATGAACACCTGGCACCAGAAGGAGTAAATGTGCCAGAGGGCAGGGTCCTTGAGACAGAGCAGGAGCAGCTGGACACCCGACCGGATCTCCCCCAAGGTGTTGAGGTGGGGAAGAAGGAGCTCACTGTCAATGAAGGGCGGGAGGTTGCAGATCATGACCCTCTGGGCCATAACCTCCAAAGGGTCGATGGGTAGATATGTCCCGCCCACAGTGAGCCCCCTCTCCACGGCCAGGTGGACCTCCTGCTCAGTCTTTAGGAAAAAGACAGCCTTCCCATACATCTTGGCCGCAGTGACGATGGCCAATGAGCTGACCACACTATTCATGGCCTTATTGCAGGCCTCGATGGTCATGTTGGGGTGGGGATAGGCCTTGACCCCCAGGTGTTTAGTTAGGTGCCTAAAGGGGGTTGAGGTTGAAGCCGGGGTTGGAGCAGTCAAGCCTAAAGCAGTGGCTACCCAGGCGTAGGTGCGGCTTGGTCCTGCAATTTTAGGACTCGCCATGCCATGATGCTGTATGGTGGTAGGCCCCAGGAACCAGCTGTGTTGTTAATCCCAGGTGGGGCCTCAGGCAGTGGCAACAGCAGCAGGTGGAGGCAGGCCTCGGGTCGCAGCAGTGGAGGTCTTGGGTGGGTCCCAAGGTGAGTCCCAGGTAGGCCTCTGGTTGCAGCAGTGGTGGAGGTCCTGGGGAGGGGCCAAAGGCAAGTCCCAGGCAGCAGCGGTGGAGGTGGGCCTCTGGCAGCAGTAGTGGTGGAGGTCCTGGGAGGGTCCCAAGGTGAGTCCCAGGCAGGCCCCTGGTCACAGCAGTGGAGGCAGGCCTGTTGGGGAGGGTCCCTAAGGCAAGTCCCAGGCAGCCGCAAAGCGAGTCCTGGGCAGCAGCGGTGGAGGTGGGCCTCCAGCAGTAGCAGTGGTGGAGGTCCTGGGAGGGGCCCAAGTTGGGTCCCAGGCAGCAGCAGTGAGGCAAGCTCCAAGGCAGGTCCGGGTGGGGTCCCAGAGACCAGCAGCAACACTTCCTTGACCTGGGGGAGCCCAGGCCGCAGCTCCAAAGCAGGCCCAGGATTCAGAGCTCTCACTACCTCCTTCCTCCTTCCTCCGAGCATACTGGATGTGGGGCAGCTGGTCCAGAGACAGTCCCCTTCCCCTCAGACGCAGTCATGTGCGCACACACTGATCCAGCTCCCTCAAGAGCCAGCTCTCAGAGTGAACCCAAAATAGATATTTCACTGTGATTGAGTATCTAAAAAGAATATTTCTGGCTAAAATTAAATCTTTGTTTTTTATGTTAAGAGCTTTCGAAATTGATGTGTATATGACCACAGCACCCTAGATTTTTCCTTCACTGTGCGGCCATGAATTAATCCTGCTTTATTGTATACCCCCAGCTGGGGCAGCTTGGTCTCCCGTTAGCTGCGGAACATGTTCCTCAAAGGAATTCTTCTGAAAAACATTCTATGAACTCACCTTCAGGCTACCTTTGCCAATGTTATTCATTTAATCTATCTTTAGATTAAAATCACCTATGATTATTGCCATACCTTTCTTATAAAATCCATTATTAAGCCGGAAGGTGGGTAGGCCGTCCAAACCGCTGTCACCCCGGGCGGGTGCCAGGGCGGGCTGTCCTAGAAGTGGTTGAAAGGTGTGTGAGGGTGGACCGAGAACTGGAAAGGGCACGGGGTGGACCGAGAACTGGAAGGTGGGTAGGGGCGGGCTGCCTTAGAGTGGTCGAAAGGTGGGAGGGGTGGGGGCTTGCTGGGTCTGTATTGTCTGCACTTCTGTATGTAACCGTATTGTTTAATGTACAAATGTCATTGTCACTGTCTTGTTAAATGTGGAACTGGGATTTGAGGTTTGTCCTCATCTCCCTGTGAAATGGTCAAATGGTAGGGTTTGGGGCCTAGCTTTGCTGCTCTGCTCCCTTGTAAAATTGCTGTCTCTTGTACAGCTGTAAATGTTTTTTGTAAACTGTTTTGTAATTTGTTTAATAAAATAAAAAGAAACAGGAAAAAAAATAAACGGGAGATTCTGAGTCTCCTTAGTTTAAAGGGAAAAAAATAAAATCCCATTATTTCTTACTGAATGCCCAATACCAGTGCACAGTTATCATCAGGGGTCTACAAACTACTTACAAATGACTTCTTTGCTATTCTTTCTCGACTTCAGAAGAAAAGTTATATTGGACTCAAAATGTTAACTTTGTTTCACTCTCCAGACCTGCAGAGTGGTTCTAGCTCTTTCTGCTTTTGTATCTGATTTCCAGCATCCACAGTATTTTACTTTAAATGGAACATACCCTTCTGGGCTCTTTCTCTTTGATACAGAAGTTTATTTCTATCTCTCTAACAGTACTGTCACCGGCTATTATCATATTGCCTGTAAAATGTTCTATAAATACACTTTGACCAGTTAATTACTCAAGAAACATGTTTATTCAGGTGCTGTTATTGTATGAGACAAACAGAGGGTGGGGATTCAAAATTAGTTTTACTAAAACACTTGCAGTCATACCTTCATGTCCTTTACCATACACCAAATCAGATTACTATAACATATGAGGTGTGATTGCCTTCTAGAATAATGTGTCCAGGTAACATTTCCCCTCCCTGATGCAGCACAGCATTTGCAATTTGGCCTCCAGTTCAGCAATTCTAAAACAAAATTCCTTGTACCACAAGCGCTTCCGACAGACATGTTTACTGATCATCCATCCAATCACATAATGCGCAACATATCACCTGTCCAGTAACCTTTATTTAATTATTTGTTTGTGTAATTAAATTATAATGCTTCAAGTCTTGATTGTGCTTGTATTTTATTATTTCAATTAATATTGTTCTTAGTACATAGGAAATTCCTGCATTTAGATAAAATAAATAAAATACTAAAGAGATGATTCTTCACTGTGATGCCATGTTTCTTGATGTTGATTCCAAATGTGGGCTTTGAACTTACAGGCTTCATGGTTCCTGGTGGTTAGATTTACTCTTCTTCAAGTCTTGCTGTTTTCTGGCTCAAGGTCTCCACAAAGTCTGGTTATTTATAGTCCCACTTTCCTTGAAGCCTGACACCTATCTGGACCCACTCTTCCCACATTCCCCCTGTCTTCTGGTCGCACTCTCCTTGTTGTCTTCTGCTTGCTGGCTGTACTCAGCCTGAGACCTCACTGCTTTCTGACACTGCTCTTGATATCAACCTGTTTTCTGGCTTTGATTTCCTTGACGTCTTGCTATTTTCTGTTTCACTCATTGTTTCCTACCATCTCTGTTGCCTAGCTGTTTGCAGGCTCCAAGCACCCTCCTCATGGACTCTGTTTTTTAGTACTGCTTTGCTTCATGTCACGCTCTTTTCTCCCTCTGCGCACTCTTCAAAGTCTGCCCTGCTCTGCTTGTTCGTTTTTGCTGCACTCTCTCATTGAAATCTTGCTGTTTCCTTGCCAGTCTCCTTGCTAATTTTGTATCTGACCCTTGACAAGTAGTAGAAGCCAGAAGAAGAATTCTAAAATATACCACGAAAGGCCTAGTAACTGTTGGAAATGAACAGACGTAATTATAGAGCCAGTGTACTTAAACTTCACTCTTGTTAATGTGTTTGAAGTCTTCCCACATGTAACAGGGAGCAAATAATAATTACAGAGGGTACTTTGCTTTCACAGCCATTTATTTCGATATCTTAACCTTTTGCAATTGAAGCAAAGTCCAAGTTGAATTGATTGTACAGAACCGTTTTGGCATACAATCCATTATTATTCTTCTCTGTAAAATGCTGTCAGACCAGCTTTTGAGGCTGCAACTCCAAATGCAAGGCATGTTCCTGCGTGAAAGGCAGATCAGTTAGTCATAGCCAAATATTTTGTAGTCGTATATCTGCTTAAACTTGTCAATTTGTGCTCCAAAAATGAATAATATTAGCACTAACTCTTGCCAGATCTTACTGACTGTGATCATGCCTGATCTGGCAGCTGTTTTTCATTAAAGTTTCTTGACTGCAATGATTTTGTTGACGCATTGATTGTTCTATATTTATATATAAAACAGTATTAAATTACACAGATCTTCTGGTTTCTATTTCCTCTGAGCTCTGAAATGTGCACTGCCTGCATTGAAAATGTTTGGTTTCTCACTGTTCTATGACCTATATTCCTTGGAGGACACTGAAGCCTGGATATTAACAGGCAGGAATTGAGGGAAAATATGAAATCAGTCAACGATCCTGGTTAGGACAGGGACATAGACTCCCACTGATCTTAATGGAAGGACATCATTTTGTTTTCTACCAAATTGAAGGGCTGACTAGCGACTAGTAAGATAGAACTGTGGTGGAGGGCCACAGCTGGGGACCGACAGAACAGTCTCTGACCACATTCCTTGGTAAATGGGTGTAATGTTGATCCTGCGAGCTTGCGGAATGGGTGTAAATCAGCTGTGGTTTTCCTAATACAGTAAGAGAACAAACTTATCGTGGTGGGTTCTCTAATCACAGCAGACAGAGATAGAGAGGGAGGAATCAGCAGAGGTATCAGGAGATGTGAAAATGATTGGAAGTGTTGGATGAGTATTTTCTTGCTTATAGTTGGGAACAGGAAGGAGTGGGAGTGTTAATAACTCAGTTCAAGTCTTGGTGTTGTATGGGACTTGAAACTAATGTCCTAAATTTCAAAGCGAATGTGATTAGATTAGATTCCCTACAGTGTGGAAACGGGCCCTTTGGCCCAACCGGTCCACACCGACCCTTCGAAGAGTAACCCACCCAGACCAATTTCTCTCTGACTAATGCACCTAACACTATGGGCAATTTAGCATAGCTAATTCACCTGACGTGCACATCTTAGGACTGTGGGAGGAAACCTGAGCACACCCACGCAGACATGGAGAATGTGCAAACTCCACACAGTCACCCGAAGCTAGAATTGAACCTGGGACCCTGCTGCTGTGAGGCAGCAGTGCGAGCCACTGTGCCACCCCATTGATATATTCCCTTGAATCAATCTGTTTGGACATGTTTGTCCATCTATAACGAGATAGCTTTGGCAAATAGAATTAAGGAGAATCCAAAGGGTTTTTACAAATATAGTAAGGACAAAAGGGTAACTAGGGACAGAATAGGGCCCCTCAAAGATAAGCAAGGTGGCCATTGTGTGGAGCCACAGAAAATGGGGTTGATACTAAATGAATATTTTGCATCAGTATTTACTGTGGAAAAGGATGTGGAAAATATATACAGTAGGGAAGTAGTGACATCTTGCAAAATGTCCAGATTACAGAGGAGGAAATGCTGGATGTCTTGAAATGGTTAAAAATGGAACTATAGACCGGTGAGCCTGACCTCGGTGGTGGTCAAGTTGTTGGAGGCAATCCTGAGGGACAGGATGCACATGTATTTGGGAAGGCAAGGACTGATTCGGGATAGGAGAAATGAGGAGTGCAGATGCTGGAGATCAGAGTTGAAAATGTGTTGCTGGAAAAGTGCAGCAGGTCAGGCAGCGTCCAAGGAGCAGGAGAATCAACGTTTTGGGCATGCCCGAAACGTCGATTCTCCTGATTCGGGATAGTCAACATGGCTTTGTGCATGGGAAATCATGTCTCACAAACTTGATTGAGTTTTTTGAAGAAGTAATAAAGAAGATTGATGAGGGCTGGGCAGTAGATGTGATCTATATGGACTTCAGTAAGGCGTTCGACAAGGTTCCCCATGGGAGACGGTCAGCAAGGTTAGATCTCATGGAATACAGGGAGAACTAGCCATTTGGATACAGAAAAGTGGTGGTGGTGGGCTGTTTTTCAGACTGGAAGCCTGTGACCAGTGGAGTGCCACAAGGATCGGTGCTAGGTCCTCTACTTTTTGTCACTTACATAAATGATTTGGATGTGAGCATAAGAGGTACATTTAGTAAGTTTGCAGATGACATCAAAATTGGAGGTGTAGTGGACAGCGAAGAGGGTTACCTCAGATTATAACAGGATCTGGACCAGATGGGCCAATGAGCTGACAAGTGGCAGATAGAGTTTAATTCAGATAAATGCAAGGTGCTGCATTTTGGGAAAGCAAATCTTAGCAGGACTTATACACTTAATGGTAAGGTTCTAGGGAGTGTTGCTGAACAAAGAGACCTGGAGTGCAGGTTCATAGCTCCTTGAAAGTGGAGTCACAGGTAGCTAGGATAGTGAAGAAGGCGTTTTGTATGCTTTCCTTTTACTGGTCAGAGTATTGAGTACATGAGTTGGGAGGTCATGTTGCAGCTGTACAGGACATAGGTTAGGCCACTGTTGGAATATTGCGTGCATTTCTGGTCTCCCTCCTATCGGAAAGATGTTGTGAAACTTGAAAGGGTTCAGAAAAGATTTACAAGGATGTTGCCAGGGTTGGAGGATCTGAGCTACAGGGAGAGGCTGAACAGGCTGGGGCTGTTTTCCGTGGAACGTCAAAGACTGAGGAGTGACCTTATAGAGGCTTACAAAATTATGAGGGGCATGGACAAGATAAATAGGCAAAGTCTTTTCCCTGGGATTGGGGAGTCTAGAACTAGAGGCCATAGGTTTAGGGTGAGAGGGGAAAGATATAAAAGAGACCTAAGGGGCAACTTTTTCATGTAGAGGTTGGTACGTGTATGGAATGAACTGCCAGAGGATGTAGTGGAGGCTGGTACAATTGCAACATTTAAGAGGCATTTGGATGGGTAAATGAATAGGAAGGGTTTGGAGGGATATGGGCCGGGTGCTGGAAGGTGGGAGTAGATTATGTTGGGATATCTGGTCGGCATGGACAGGTTGGACCGAAGGGTCTATTTCCATGCTGTACATCTCTATGACTCTATGAATCTATATCCTGACATAGAACTTGAACTGATTCAGAAATAGAGATATTAACGCAGTGTTAAACAAACATCTGGTGATGTTTTTAATTCAAACAATTTGGCATAATTTAATGCCTTCCTTTCTGATGGGTTTGGACATGTGGGGGGTTGGGTAGGGGGATGGTGGGGTGGGGGGGGGGGGGCCTTTAATTATGGGTGAGGTTGTTGTGGAGGGACTCTGTGACCTCCTTGCTTCTGCCAGTTACAAACTTCTTGTCCCACTGATATGGGCAATTAACACACATCTAAGGGCCTGATCCCATTGTTGCTGGTAAGGTTAGGGCTTGCCACACAGGATGCCTGAATGAAAAGCAAATCCTGCTGGATTGAGCAAAAAGTTCCTGACTGAGGAATTTAGGAGCCAGAAGTGAGGGACCTGCTGAGACCTCTTATTATCCTTGTTGTAAACTCTGTTCCTCTCCTCCAACCTATGATTCCCATTCCCATTATTGCTTTGTGGCAGTGGTCTTTTGGAGATCATGAGCCTCATATGGACATATTACCATCAGCAGCCACCATCTTTCTGGTGGTGTGCTTCTCTGATTGCCTGGCAGCTCTCAATGAGTAGGACCTCTAACCCAAAGAGGCTTTGTTGCCTAGTTAAGTTCTTGTTTGGCATTTTATGCTGCAGGACTTCCCAAAAAGAGATGTGGGGTCTCCTGCCACTGATCATACATTTTAATCAAGTGAGGCAGTAACATCCTCTGTTGAGTGAAATTGAAGCCATCTCAGAAGCACCATAAAAGTTCCACCGTGATTGGTGAAGCCTTCAACCATGTCTGCCAAATTCCTGCACTTCTGCTCTGCCCCTTCCTATCCCTCCAATAGAGTTCCCTATGTCCTCACCTTTCACACCACCAGCCCCTGTCTTCACCAGATTTTTTTGTCATTTGTGCCATCTTCATTGATATCACAGGGAAGGAACTGTTGCCTCTGTGATATCCTGGTCCACTCCTCAGTCACTCCCTTTACCCCATTCTCTCTCCTATGGCACTTTTTGAAGCGTGTAATCATTGGAGATATAAGAATTGTGATTTTATCTCCTCTCTCCTCACCATCCCAGGCCCCAGCACTCCTCCTGGGTGAAGCACTAGTGTGTGTGTGTACTTCTTTCACGTATTCTGTATTCACTGCTCACAATATGCTCTCCGTTACATTGGGACCTTGAATGCAGACTGGGTACTTTTTACAGAATACCTTCATTTGGTCCATGAGCATGACCCTGAACCTCTGGTGGCTTTTCTCAGCTTACTCCATTGTCTAGAAGTAGATTTCAGAAACGGGATCTCAATTTTCCAACCTTTTTGCTTTTATTCTAAGTGAAATGAAACACTTGGGCAGGGAGATGTTTGCAATTGCTAGGAAATGGAGAGCCCATGCTGGCTGTGCTTTATTATTCTTGTGGAAAAATCAGAACAGCACTCCTGCTTCTTAGGCTCACAAACGGAATGTTAACTCCGAGCTGTTATTGTCTCATCTTTTGTTCTAAACAAAGAATGCACTCATGAAATTAACATTGGTGGCTCAAATAGACTACTAATTTGCATAGATTAATTACGCTATCTACTGATTCAGACAAACACCTCTGCTGTCTGTCAGAAGAGTGGATGTGTTGTGATGAGATATAGGTCCATCATCTGGATTGTTGTACCTTGGCTTTCACCCCTTTTAAATTGTTTCCTAGGCTGTTAAATGAAGCCAGGAAGAACATAATATATGCTCTAATGATCATTTTCCAATCCTCTGTAGAGAGATCAGGTGCCAGATGATTAGAGGTGGATCCCTATTAAAAAAGTGTGTGAGAAATAGGCCAGATAACATAGTCAGTCTGGTGTCAAGGGTAGGCACATTACTGGAATCAAATATTAAGAGACAGGATTAACTGTTACATAGGAATAAGCACAGATGGCTTTGTTAAGAGAAGATAGTGTCATACTAACTTGATTAAAAGTTTTAAGGAAGTAACAAAGAGGATTGATGAAGTTAGTGCAGTGAACATTGTGCAGACAGTGGCACACAACCTTATAGAGCACAGGAGATCTTTCACCCTGTTACAGAATTGAAGCCAAGTCTTTCTGAGCTGTCCCTGGGTGTTGACCTCCAATGCCACCTCTGTCCATGCTGCCTTTATCTGCCCCGTGTTACTATCCTGAGGGAAAAGTGCTTCCCTTCTCTCCCGGATGGTCTTCAGGATAACCTTTAGGATGGCAAGGCTGAAGTGTGGTGCTGCCTTTTGCCTGGCCTCTGATGCCGCCAGGTGGTGATGAGAGAGTTTGAGTACTGCTCCTGAGATGCAGACAATGGAGTACTGGTGCACTGGTGCCTTTTAAATACAGCATCCAGGAGTTGAAGCTCAGAAATTCCTGGCAGGGGGCAGAACTTGCTGCACACAAAACATTTAAGAATTTACCATGTGTGAATATGTATTGAGCTGCAAAGATCATAATTGTACGAGTAAATCTGACCCATCCGAAGTGAAAGTGCCTCCTTGGTTCACCTTTACGCTGAGTCTCAAAGAAACAAAATTCTGCCCATTGCTTCCAGAGATACCAACATGAAAAAACATGGAAATTCTTAAACAAATCTGCTATTCAAGATATTTAGTCCTAGTTTTGCCTTCTAATGCCAACCTGGATGAGAAAATAGTTAATGAATGAAAACTAGAAAGCCAGTGGATTTGATTGTTCCATAAACACTGATGATTTAGTGGACAGGAACTGCCACAACAGTTTTACGATTGTTAGTTTGTTTACTAACAAGATGGGAATGTAATAATAAATTGTCTGTCTTGGCCACTATGTGTTAAATTCCCAATGAGCAATGTCTACATTCTCCATTGTGGCCACACACAGCAGGTCCTTCGAATCTCACATGTTTAAGACCAGGCGTTATCTCAAGCAAATTATTTGTGCTTAAATTTCCCAATGTGCTTTCTAATGGTGTAAACAAGCTCAAGATCTGTCTTGCAGGAAGGAAATATCAGAGTTGTAGATATGAGTTGACGCACTTAAGCATGGCAATGTTTAAACAGAATTTTTAAAATGCCAAATAAAGTGCCTGATAAGATGAAATACTTGATGCGTCACATTAGCACTAATCAAGTAACCATCCATCATGGACTAGAGGAGAATTGCTTTGTTATAGTTTGCTCTCAGGCTTGCACAAGTTTATGAATGCAAAAGGCATAATGGAAATGCTGCACAAAGACTCTCAGTTGTATAGATCTGTTCGTCTCAGTACTGGAGGATTTAATGTCTCTGACTATATAAAGAGATTTGCGGTAAGGTTACCAAAGTTTACACTACAGTAAAAGTGAATATAATTGAACATCCTGATAAAAATAATCTACAGTGTTATGCTTTATGAAAGCCATCTAGAAATGTAGAACCATACAATTACAGAGTTTTATGATTAAACTGTACTATTTTATTTGACTTTACTGACTAAAAAAGCCTCTCCTGAGCAATACAGCTGGTTGATACTGCATTGTCTTATTGCAATGTTATATACTGCATTAATAAAATGTCTTCATGTACTCATTTCAAATAGAAAAGATAAACAAGACATGACTTTGGCTTCAACCGGTGAAACCTAACAATGCAAGCTAGACAAAGAATATGGCTATACAATTAATTAATTAAAATTCAGCAAATGATAAATTTAATAAGGAGACAAACTGATTTATATATGCACCGAGGCATCTACTAATTTGACCCAGAGATGTATAGGAAGCACAACATTAATATAAATATTACCATTAGCGTTGAGTACTTGAATAAAGACCCATTTTGTTAAATGTGTGCATCATCATGTCCAATAATCTAAGTGTTACATCCAACAGGAAGTCCGTGTTTTACCAGCCTGGAAGCATGCTGCTGATGAACTATTTAAAGCTGTACTCACCTTCATGATTTTTTGTATGAACCTAAAATGCTGGGAGAATGCACATTGATGATTTCTGATGAATGCTTGTCTCTTACAAAGAATCAATAATATTCTCAGCTGCATTTCAGAATGCTTAATGTGCATGAGCGGAAACGAGAGATGAGATGCTCGAAAAGTCCCTCTCAATGCTGCCCTTCATGCTTTGCAGGTCAAAGGGCAATTGCAACCCATAGTCAAGTCTAAGGTTCTGTCAAGGTTGCTAGAGTTGCTGCCCTTGTGAGTCCTGATGAACTGCTGATAGATTTGGACATTCATGCGACTGATTGCGCATAGTATTCACACTTTAAGTAAAGACTCAGGCAAATTGGAAGCTTGACAATAGGCTGTCCAGCGCACATAAGAGATTTTGCTTTGATGCCAATGTTGTAGATTGGATCCTAAAAGTCAACAATGTTATCTGCTTCAAGGCTGAGGTGCAAAGTTGCTTATTGGGATGTCCTAGACACTTCCTTATGCTGTTGCACATGTGTACTCAGGGAGATCAGCAGTGCAAGATTCACTATGTCAACATTTAAACTTTAGAAGGTGCCATTTTCTGAGCTGCCGTTTTCTTGGGTATAATTAAGTGGCATTGTATGTTCTGGGGGGAGTTGGCTGATTAGGGTCCAAAAAGGAGATTTATACAAGGGAGGGGGTAGGGCATAGCTGTGGTATTACTTTAATACCTTGCCTCTGTTTTTACCAAACTAGAAAATTCTGCACAGGTTGTGCTGAAAGATGAGATAATTAATACACGAAAAGCATTTAGATTAGATTACCTACAGTGTGGAAACAGGCCCTTCAGCCCAACAAGTCCACACCGACCCACAACCCACCCATACCCTCACATTTACCCGTTACCTAACACTACGGGCAATTTAGCATGGCCAATTCACCTAACCTGCACATCTTTGGACTGTGGGAGGAAACTGGAGCACACCCACGCAGACACGGGGAGAATGTGCAAACTCCACACAGTCAGTCGCCTGAGTCAGGAATTGAACCCAGGTCTCAGGCGCTGTGAGGCAGCAGTGCTAACCACTGTGCCACCGTGTCGCCCACAAATTTAATATTGATAAGGAGGAGCTTTTAGACAGAATGCCTGTACTTCAAGTTGATAAGGCACGAAACTGTACAAGGACTTTTATCCAAAAGGCATAAGTACTGCACAATAAATTTGTGAACAAAATTAAAGTTCATGGAATAAAAGAGACAGTAGTTATATGGACATGAAATTGGCTGAATGATAGAAAATCGAATGCAATGGTTAATGGATGCTCTCCAGATCAATATTAAAGCTTTCTTTAGAAAAATCTAAACCAATTTGTATTTGGATTTTCAACCTTACTAATGTAACTGCAAAGTAACACTCTGCTGGCTTCCCTCTCTTCACATTTGGATGCATATTAATCATGCTGTTTGGTACAAATGACTTTTACGCAGGTTTCTCAACTTTACTAAGTTGAGTAAGTTTTTCCTTACTCCTCTATTGATTTTCAATGGGTCTTTAACTTTGCTATATTAAGTATGTATTTCAGGTTGACAGATAGCTTCAAAGCAATCTTTTTCAGCCACTTCCTTCGTAACAAATTTTGCAATTTCATTGTTTAGAAAAACAAAAGATGAACGAAACACTGAATGAGCTTTCTCTCTTTATTAAGTCACTTGATGGTTTATCTGCATTGTTGTGCCTTCTGTACATACACATTTTCTTCTCACTAGCACATCAACAAAGGGGCCTTCCATTCCATTTGATCCACAATTTTCCCAAACATCTCTTAATTTTCAATTAATTTTCAAGTTTGTTGATTTTTAATTCAGCTTGGCAACTGTCCAGCAAATTCATTTTGCTTATGTTTTGGAGTTATCTACAGAATCCCAGCAACTTCATAATGGGCATTCCATTCATTTTGGAATTCTCCCTCCATGGTTACTAATTGCTTCTTAGACTCTTTCAGTTTACTAGTTAGCTCCTCATTCGGTTCCTTAAAATTTCCCATCAATGCTTTTAAAGTCTAGATCAGCCTGTCCCTATTGCATATCTTTTCTTTCTATTCCCCAGATTGCATTGGAGTTCAAGGCTACTATTATTCATTCCAAGATGAAGTTCCAATAGGTTGTCAATCTGGATATTTAGTTCACGGTCACTAACTGTTCTGATCAACTGCAATTGTCTTTACTTTTCTAAGGCATTTGTCATGATATTTCTTAGAGACTCCTGATACTTGAAATTTTTAATTTTTAATTACTTCCAAACACTTATCATTTAGACATTTCTAGCCCTCATTTAGGTGTTTTATTTCCTGTGACCAATGCTCTCATGTCCATTTTTCATCAGCAATCTTTTCTGCATGAAAGTGGGTTCTCTGCATTGATTCACTTTCCTTTAGTAGAGCCAAATTCCTCATGTCACCTTTCACATTCTTGCATTTTTAGTATTAACCTTTCTTGGTGCTGGGCTAATCTACCTTTATGAGCTTGGCTTTAGCTACTGCATAATTTTGGAACAGTTGAGGAAGCTCCTTTACAAAATCTACTTCTTTTATCTCAATTGGCTTTCATGAAAGGTTCACAGATGCCAAGAATTTCAAGCTTGCAAAACATTACCATTGCCTCATTAAGTAAACTAGATACAATTCTCACAGCTATAATACTGCCTACTGAATTATTTTGTAAATGAACATTGTACAATCCCATAAAGGTCCCAATTAATACTTTCCCTTTCATCAAACCATCTGGAATACAAATGTCATGAACAATCAAAAGCTGTACCTGTAGCTTTTAAATAATTAATTTTGTTTACTTACGTTGGTGAAAGAGTAAGGGAGCACTTCTATCTTATAGAGAAACAAAATCTCTATAATCTCCACTAACCTGACTCAGACTAACAGTATTAAAGAAGAATCCCCATGTCTAACCCCCATGCCCCCACTGTCATAAATTCCAAAGGAACATGTTTCATGTGCGCCATTGGAATTATTTCAAACACATTTCCATTATCAGTACTGTTTTTGATCCCTGAAGACTTCTGAAGTATTCCTATTACTCCCACTGGTTTAATGTTTTTGCATCTAGCAATTTGATTTTACGTGCCCTGTCTTATGGTGATGAAATATACTGGTTTCCTTGGGTCAATTTAAATCTACTAACCTTTCTATTGACTGAAACAACTTGTTTTAAACCACATAAACTATGCTTCTTCTTAGCTAGTTCATTCTTCCTCTCTTTGAGGTTCTCTTTCTTTTCCTTTTCTCTTCTTTGCCAATTTCATTCTCTGGGTTCAAGTTGAAATATTTGCCTTTCTCATTTCTTTTTCCAATTGAATTTGAACTGCTTCATCTGCAACTGAAATCTAGCCAACACAAACTGTTGCATTAGCTAACCTCTTTGTCCGATCCCAGAGGCAATGATGAAGCCTCAACTATTTCTGCTTCATTAGCTCTTGGTTTTAACTTTAACTTGATATTTTCTGCTATTAACCAATCCTCAGTCAATTGTTTAAATCACTCCAGGGTAAATCTTTCCTCCCTGGAAAAGTTGGAGCAACTTTGAAAAAAAATACTTTGAGATGTTTCTCTATATTACTGACAATGCATGATGTCTCCTTTGTCTTGACAAACAGAATTAAACCCAATCTGAACACTGCATTGCACATTTTGATCACTACTTCTACCCAAGGCATTGTTTTGGCCAACTGATTCAATAATCGCATGACTGTGCTTGAGAATACTTGACCTGGTGCACAGCTAAGTTTCAAACGTGACACAGACGCCAGAAATCCATGAAGATTCTGACAGCACTAAGTACTTCTGTTGCTGGCGAGTGCAAGAAAGTACAAGCAAGGCACCATAGAGATATGATGCATAGGTAATGGTGTAATATTTTGGAGAATATACCATGAGAGCTTGTTAGAGCTCACAAAGAGAAAGCCTACTTGAAACTCTCCAAAATTGGAACTGTGCTAATTTTTGGTAAAATTGTGTACCTTTTTGCATAAAGTTATGATATTGTGTTATGTCTCACAAATATTATGTCAGTTTACCACTAAGAAACATACTCATCATCTCATATTCCATCTTATCTTTAGATCTCTTAAAGCATGACATATTAGAAGAGGTTTGCTTCTCTGTTGTAATATATTAGCTTTATATGTGCCCAGCACTTGGATATCTGAGGAGTGTAGTATTTATGTATGATTTCTGTCATAAATATTTGTTGGATTCTTTGATATCATAACATTCTCACCAAATTCCTAAATGTTATGGAAGATAACAACCATTGGCATGACAGGTAAAATGCTCTGTTGGAGGCATACTCACATTGGTCAATATTTGTGTGAAATAAAGTTGCCTTACTTTGCTGATTAGTAAATACTGACAGGGATTAAATACTTGAAATCAGCATTTTAGGAAATACATCTTTAGAAATGAAGATCAACATATGCAAATGGTGCGCAATAATTCTCAAGATGTCTGTACAGAGTCACAAAACAAAATGAAATCCCAAATGTTATGAGGATGCAGCCTGAAATCTGTACATTGGAGAGATACGTATGACATGAGCCTCCTGCTGTGGATGTGTCATTTCTGAAACATAATACTTGATGAATGGGTTTTTTCTCTGCTGCTGGAAACTTACTTTGAATAAAGATGTGGAAGAAAGCAAAGGCATTTAATGACATCCTACCACGGCAATGCTGTAAGCAGCCAACAAAAAGCACATTGGGATGGAATAGGCTGGGCTGGAGTACATGTGGGTCATTGGGTTCGCTTCACTAAACAAGTAGTAGCTTATCAATTAAAGAATAACTCTAATGAAGAAACCAAGAAATTAGACATTTACAAAATTAGACAAATAAGCAAATCTGCAATAATTGATTTAACTCTTGAAAAGAATACAATTTCAGGAGAAAAACCTTTTAAAAAAATAAAACCCTTCTTGTACCAGAACAGAAAATAATATATTGCAGATTCTACCCCATCAGTGTTTCAGTCCTAAGCAAAACAGTAAGTGAGGTAAAAGATGAGTTAAACAGGCTGTAATATTTTGCTGATGGTATAGTCCATTAAATACACCTGCAGATCATAACTAATACAATCAAATGGTTGTGGGACATTTACATGAACTCAGAAGAGAAAAGGTAGACAATTTAATTTTTTTATATAATATATTAATAAGAAAAATAGATTTTTAAATATTACAACAAATACAAAACAATGCAATTCAAAACAGTACAAAAATAGTATAAAACTAAACCCAAATAATAAAAAAATCCCCAACCCACCCTCCTTTACGAATGTATAAATATATATAAAGTATAAAATGAAAAAAAAACCTAAACTAGCTATTTAACTAAATAAACAAATACCTAGTAACAAACAAATAAATAGTAATAACAGCCCAGCCAAACAAAACACTCATACATTCACAGTTCCTCCTCCCTGGATATTGGACTCATGAAACACAATCGTTACGGCTATATAAAAGCCCTTGTTAGTGTGGCAGATAAATCTGTGTCCAGGTATTTCAAAAAGGGTTGCCATGTCTTGTAAAAATTCTCAGTTTTGTGGTGTACCATATTTGTGAGAAAATCCAGGGGAATATGCTCCATGACAATCTTCCACCAACCCGACAGGCCTGAGGGCTTTTCTGATATCCAACCTACCAAGGTATTCTTCCTTGCACAGAACGTAAGAATATTGAAAAGTTTTTTTCTTATGCGAGTCTGCAGGAAATACAATGGGTAGGCCCAAAAGGAGTGAAATAGGGTCCTTCTCCACCCCTACACCTAAAATCCTCTCCATTGCACCCACCACAGCGCTCCAATATGTTTGAAGCCTATTGCAAGACCAAAGACAATGGGTAAGAGTACCCGTACAGACCTTGCACTTGGGGCATGCTGAAGATACCCCTGGTTTAATTTTTGACAAACGGTCTGGGGCTAAGTGGACCCTGTGGAGAATCTTCAGCTGTAAAGCATGGGTCCTATTGCAAATTGATATCTTCCTTGCATTCTCCCAAATATCCTCCCATGCCTCCGAAGAAACTTCAACACCCAGCTCTTTCCCACATCTTGCAGAGTCGATCAGACTCATCTGAGGTGGCACCCCCCAATTGGTGATTAGAGTACTGACAGAGTGTACTCTTAGCCCTTAGTACCCCTCTTTCTATGTCAGATTTGTAGGGATCAGTCAAAAGTGTGGTCTTTTTTTGAATAAAATCCCTAACTTGAAAAAAACGAAAGAGGTCTCTATTTGGTAACTCGGACTTCCGTACTAACTGATCGAAGGACATCATTACATCTTCCTCAAATAAATCATCCGTGCAAGATATACCCCTAGCTGCCCAACGTTTAAATCCTGAATCTATCATACCCGATTGAAAACCCGGCATACCCAGTAAAGGCATAAACAAAGATGTTTTGCCATATTACCTTCCCTGTGCTGAATTGCCCTCCATGCTTTAACAGTATTGATAACCTTTGGGTTATGGCAACATTCCCTAACTGTCCTCACCTTGTCCAAAAACAGCAAACTGGTAAGGGGGCACCTTGCCTGGGAGACTTATATATCTAGCCATATTGAAGAGGGTCCCCACAAACCCAATCACTCATGTAGGTCAAAAGTGATGTTAATTGGAAATTTTTAATGTCTGGAAGGTCTACTCTCCCCAACCTGTGAGGCAACTGCCGTTTGGCTAATTTAATGAGGGGCCGTTTATGGTGCCAGATAAAGGAGCTGAACCAACCGTTCAGTCTCCTGAGTGTTTGTTTATTGAAAATCAGGGGGAGCATCCGTATAGGGTATAGCAAACGAGGAAGAATATTCATCTTAATAAGCGCTATCCGACTCAACCATGAGACTGGAAGTGCCTCCCATCTTTGGAGATCTTGTTTAATTTTTTCAAATTATTGAGTAAAGTTGGCTTTGAACAGCCGATCCAGAACTGGAGTAATGAATATGCCCAAATACACAAAACTGCCCTGTGACCACATAAATGGGAATCTATAGTCCCTGTCAAGAGCTAGCTCTTTCATAAGACCACCCATAGGCATAGCCTCTGATTTCGCAAAATTAATCTTATACCCTGAAAAAGCACCAAATGCATGAATGCATTGTATCAGGCAAGGCACTGAAACTGCTGGATTTGTCAAGAAAATTAGAACATCATCTGCATACAGCGACATCTTATGTAATTTTGACCCCACTCTGGAGCTGATATATTGAGATCTCCACGAATGGCCTCTGCCAACGGTTCAATCACCAACGTAAAAAGTAATGGTGAAAGGGGACAGCCCTGCCGGCTGCCCCTAGAAATACTATAATTGCTTGAGCGTACCCCGTTGGTAATGACCGCAGTGAGAGGTACACTGTAGAGAACCTTTACCCATCTTTTGAAAACTTTGCCCAGACCAAACCGGTCTAGAGTATAGAAAAGGTATGGCCACTCAACTCAGTCAAATGCCTTCTCTGCATCTAAAGAAATCACCAATCCCTGTATTGACTGCTGTTGGCATGCTTGAATAACATTAAGCAGCCTCCTAACGTTATTGGAGGATCTGCGACCCTTTATGAAGCCTATCTGATCCTCTTTAATAATAGAGGGTAACACAGTCTCCAGCCTTAACACAAGAGCCTTGGAGAGGATCTTAAAGTCCACATTTAAGAGCGAGATGGGCCTGTATGAAGCACAGTCTTCCGGATCTTTCCCTTTTTTAAGGATAAGTGAAATATTGGCCTCTCTCAGAGATGGTGGGAGACAAACTTGACTGTATGAATCATTAAACATATTCAGCATTGGGCCTGACAGTATACTTATAAATTCCTTATGGAATTCACTGGGAAGTCCATCAGGACCGGGTGCCTTTCCACTCTGAAGCTGCCTCACAGCTTCCTGCACTTCTTGCACTGATAATGGGGCATTGAGAAAGGACTGTTGTTTGGGAGTCACACCCAGGAGCTTCAGATCTCTAAAAAAGATTTTGGCCTGCCCCTCCTCACAATTCTCAGACTGATATAACTTGGAGTAGAATCTCTGGAATGCCACATTAATCTTTTTAGAATCACATGTTAGGCTCCCAGACCATTCCCTATTTGCTGTAATGGTTTGTGGGACACTTCTCTTTCTGGCAAGGTATGCTAAGTATTTGCCTAGCTTGTCACCATGCTCATATAACCTTTGCTTTGTAAAAACCAGCTCCTTCTTTGCCGTCTGTGTGAGCATGGAATTTAGTGCAGTCCGCAGTGCCATAATCCTCTGTAGTTTGACCAACGAGAGTCTGTCAATGTAGGCCTTCTCGACTGCCTTCAACCGTGCTTCAAGGAGACGTTGCTGCTCACCCTACTGCCGCTTCCTACTGGTGGAATATGAAATACCTAACCCCCTGGCATAAGCTTTGGCAATTTCCCAGAGAACAGATGAGCTATCAACCGAGCCTATGTTGATGTCTAGGAATGCCCGAAATTCCCTAGAGAAATACTCCACAAACTTGCTGTCCATGAGAATAAAGGGGTCTATTCACCAGTACCTTGAATCCATGGTAACATCCTTAATCTTAACCATGAGGAGCACTGGAGCATGATCAGAGATGGCAATATTACCAATCATACAGGATGCCACCAGATCCAGGGTTACAGCAGGGGTCAGAAAAAAATCAATCCTCGTGTGACATCTATGCGGATTGGTGAAAATCATGAAATCCCCACCTGTAGGGTGGAGATACCTCCAGATGTCCACCAACCCTAATTCCCCACACAGACCCAATAACTGTTTAGTTTGTGCAGAGGATATTGAGGGACCTTTAGGCAACCTGTCTACTGTGGGGTCCATGAGGCAGTTAAAATCTCCCCCTATAATGATGTGCCAAGACTTGAGACTTATCAGTTTAGAAAAAGCATCTACCAAGAGTTTAAGAGGATGAGCTGGGGGGAACAATAAACATTTAAAATGCCATATTCTTCCCCATTTATCAAGGCTTTAAGAATTACAAACCTCCTGTATGTGTCTTTAACATATTCCAATAATTTAAATGAGAGATTTTTCCTAACCAATATAGCCACTCCCCTACTTCTGGTATTAAATAATGAAAAATAAACTCAGTCAAAGCCATTCTCCTGTAATTTCAGATGCTCCTTGTCATCCAAATGTGTCTCCTGTAACAAAGCAATATCCACTTCTCCTTTCTAAAACTCAAGAGTACCTTCTTCCTCTTAATTGGTGAGTGACTTCCCTTGATATTCCAGGTACACCATCGAATCAAATCATTAGCCATAATCTTCTGCAATTACATTTAAATTCCAGAGAGGAGGAACCCAAACCACAAATTGCTGAGCCTTAGTGTCGCATGGTCCACCAAATATAAAAACTACATAAACTAAAACCATTACATTTAACAAACATACAAAATTATTAAAAATAAAAAACAAAAACCAGAAAACAAACCAACATATTAAGCGCCAATAGTGCTGAGTAGGGGAACTCACCCCCTGCCCGGAGGGGGCAACTACCCGTCCAGAACTGCCCATAAATAGGCATCTAACCATCTCAACTACCTTCACTTCTCCCAGCTAGAGCCGCATCGCAAGCACAAGCAAAAAGAATAAACACCCCATAGAATATCAATATGAATAAAAAAAATTCTTTTATTAAAAAAGAAGGAGGAATAGATACCCCACCCATCCTTTGGTATGTCCTAACTTAGAAATTTAAAATGTACACCTTAACCACTGCCAGACATAGTTTGAACCAAATTATTATCAATAGAGGAAATAAAAAGGGGAAAAACAAAGCTCCAACCGGATTCCTCCATTTCTTTTACAGAATGATAAACACATACCCAAGCAACAATATTTATACATACGACAATTGTTTAAATTAGGTTAGTTTGTCCACAAAGTCTCTTGCCTTCTCTGATGTGTCAAAGAGATGCATGGATCCATCTAAGGTGATCCGAAGCACTGCCGGATATCTCAGGGAGTACTGAATCCCAAGCTCCTTCAATCTTCTCTTGACACCATCATACGATTTTCGTTTCTGGATCACCGCCGCTGAAAAGTCCTGAAAAAACATGATCTTAGACCCCTCATAACTTAGGGCCTTTGGACCCTTCCCCTGGAGTCTGGAAGCCTCCATGACTCTCTCCTTATCCCGGTAATGATGGAAACGCACCAGGAAAGGACGAGGGTGTTGACCCAAACCCGATCTCCGTGCTGCGACCCGGTGAGCCCTGTCTATCTTCAATCCTCTCATGCCAGTCTCCAAGTCAAAAAATTTCATAATCCAATCTTCAACAAATTCCGCAGGCTGCTCACCTTCCTTACCTCAGGCAGACCGATGATCCGAATGTTTTGTCTCCTGCCCCTGTTTTCAAGATCATCCACTTGATCACGCAAATTATGAACCTGCGTCTTCAGAGCTTGGATCTCTTCCTTGAATGAACTGGCATCAGCTTCCACCACTGTGACCCTGTGCTCCACCTCATCCGTCGTCTTCTCCAGGTCTCCCAGCTGCTGCTCATGCTTCTGCAGCATGAGAGAGACTGGAGCCAGCTTCTCTTCAATCTGTTTCCCCAACATCTCGCGAGATTTCGAGAGCTGGTTCACCAGGTCCTGGAGAGCAAGCTGCTCTGAGGCTGCTGCAGGCTGAGCTGCAGCCCGGCCTCAGATGCTCCTCCTTCTTTTTAGGCATTCCTGGACAGCTGAAAATACAGGTAAGTCAATTTTTAAATGTTTCTTGGGGCTCCACAATCTTTCCAACGCCCCAAGAATGGGTGGGTTAAAGGATGGTCCTGCTCCTGCTGTGATGCGAAGCTCTGCAGTGTGATCTTCTCAGATCGCCGACATCTTAGATCCCTCCGACAATTTAATTTTAACAATGTCGTACTGGGGAGGGGTGTGTGCGCATCCAATTACCCAAATGAATGGCAAATTGAAGAGGGAACTGCACAGTGTTTCTTTTACCAAATGATGCAACAGTGGATAAGAGAGAGAATGGTATATGGCCTCAGCAATAACTGCACAGAAGCCAGTATCCCATCACCAAGTCACCCTTTATTTACTTGTTCACAAAACACTGGCCTTGGCCAGTCATCTCAGAGTCAGTTCCCTGAACTGAGCTGATTCTAGATCTCCTGGTTATATATATTTTTTGATTTTAGATGATGATAGTTGCTTTTTCCCTTCCCAAAAGCCCACTTCTTGGCTCGGCGATCATTCCCAACACTGATCCTTTTTCAATAGCAGGTGTAAGGGTACCAAAATGGAGGCCAGGTTATGTATGAATTTTCTGTAATAATTCACTAACCCAAGGAAAGACCTAAGCTCCAGTATAGCCGTGGGAGCTGGGGCTCCTTTGATCACCCCTCACTCTCTTCCAATGGTTGTAAACCAGTTTTGTCAACTCTGTAACCCAAGTAGGCCTCTGGGGTACCTGGACCACACATTTTGCCCTTCTAAGGAGACCAATGCATTTTTTTGGTCTTTCCTGTCATTAGTATGTCACCCAGAATAATGGCAGCCTGGGGTAGCCCTTATAAAATATTCTCCATGGCCCACTTGAAAAGGGTGCAGGCTGGTGATACCCAAATGGCTATCCTGTAAATTGATATAAATCCTTATGGGTATTTCACTAGGACTTCACTGTGGCAGCCATTTTCTAATCTAAAGATATTGAGTCAATCCAGGTGAATCTTTCTCAACTAATTCCACCCCAATTAGCTTCAGCCAGAGCTTCTTACTACCACCAGTGGTATCTGCACCAACTACTTCTCATAGGAGACCGGAACTGAAGTCATACCCTTAATCTGCAACGTTTCCCCAGTGTATGTTCGCAGTCTGGCTGAGGTCTTGCGCAAACTTAAGGGTCAGATTCCTGACCAAATCTTGTTAAAGGCACATTCTGCAACCACCGATACAACTGTGCCAGTATCGACCTCCATGAGAACTGGGTGACCATTTAACTAAGTTTTATTTTTAAATCGGTTTTGATTTGGATGTCGATAAGCAATCTAATTGTTCCAAACCTCATTTAAGGGATTTCAAATACAAGAACTAGAACCAGGAGTAGGCCATCTGACCCTTCAAGCTTTCTCTGCCATTCAATAAGATCATGGCTGATCTTTTTGTGGACGCAGATCCACTCACCTGCCCTCTCACCATATCCCGTTTATTGCTCAAAACAAAATCTATCTTAACTTTAAAAACATTTCCTGAAGTAGTGTCAACTACTTCACTGAGCAGGGAATTCCATAGAACATCTGGGTGAAGAGGTTCCTTCTCAATTCAGTCCTAAATCTGCTGCCTCTAATCTTGAGGTTATGCACTCTTGTCCTAGTTTCACCTGCCAGTGGAAACATCCTCTCTATTTCTACCTAATCAATTCCCTTCATTATTTCATGTGTTTCTGTAAGACCTCCCCTCATTCTTCTGCATTCCAATGAATATAATCCCAGTCAACTCAATCTCTCTTCATAAGCCAACCCCTTCAAATCCAGAATCAACCCAGTAAACCTCCTCTGCATCCACTTCAGTGCCAATACATCCCTTCCCGAGTAAGGATACCAAAACTGCACACAATATTCCAGGTGTAATTTCACCAGCACCCTGTATAGCCGCAACAAAACCTCCAACGTAAACTCAATCCCTTTTGCAATGATGGACAAAATTCCATTTGCCTTCCAAATTACTTATTGTACCTGCAGACCAACCTTCTGTGATTCATGCGCAAGATTTTGCAAGGTTACATCATTAATCCAACATACCAAATGGTCTGTCAGCATCTCATTAGGGTTAAACCAAAATCACTTTGAAGTGAATTTATTGTCACGTATACTGAGGCACTGTGCAAAGCTTTGTCTTGTGAGCAACACAGGCAGATCACATAGTTAAAAAGCATAGATAAGTAAATAATAGGTAAACAACGGCAAAAACACAAGTACAGGCGAATGCTAAGAGTTTGGGAGTCCATTCAGTATTCTAACAACAGTAGGGTAGAAACTGTTTTGACACCAGCTAGTGCATGTGTTCAGGCTTCTCTACCTTCTCCCTGATGGTAGAGGTTGTAGAAAAATGTTGCCAAGGTGGGAAGAATCTTTGAGAATGCTGGCGACCTTTCCTTGACAGCGGGCCTGATAGATTGATTCTATAGATGGGAGGTTGGCCTTTGTGATTGTCAGGGCCGAGTTCACCACTCTCTGTAACTGTCTCCGATCTTGAATGGTACAGTTGTCAGCTGTCTCAACCTTGTCAGAAATCCTAATACGGATTCCCTCAGTTCTCTAACAGCCAAATAAAACAAATAGCATCTCAGAGTTAGAGGAGGTTTGGGGTGATGATATTCCTTAACCTCTGATGATATTCCTCTGTCAACTCTTGGAATGTTTTAGTGTCTGGTGCCTCTGGGAAAGTTAAGCCCTTCATAACCAAAAATGCTGCAGGCCAACAAGCAGTCCAAAGGATTATTCTTTGCTTTCCATCTGCCCCGATGTCACTTGCCCAGAAAAAATATTGTATTCCTTCCACATACTGGGCCCAGTCTTCAACAGCAGGATCAAATGAGTCAAGCTTCCCAAATAAAGGGAAGAGGGCGGCCTATGTAAAGATGAGGTGTGAAGGTTGAATTGGGGTGAGTGAAAGTTTTAAGGTAGCCAGGAAGGATCGAAAGAGAGAGCTAAGAGCAGCAAGGAGGGGACATGAAAAGTCCTTGGTTGGTAGGATTAGGGAAAACCCAAAGGCTTTCTATAGATATGTCAGGAATAAAAGAATGACTAGGGTAGGAATAGGTCCAGTCAAGGATAGTAGTGGGAAGTTGCGTGTGGAGGCTGAAGAAATTGGGGAGACACTGAATGAATACTTTTCGTCAGTAATCATTCAGGAACAGGACATTGTTGCCAATGTGAATATTGAGTCACAATTAATTAGAATGGATGGCTTTGAGATATGTAGGGAAGAGGTGTTGGAAATTCTGGAAAGGGTGAAAATAGATAAGTCCCCTGGGCCTGATGGCATTTATCCTAGGATTCTCTGGGAAGCAAGGGAGGAGATTGCAGAGCCATTGGCCTTGATTTTTATGTCCTCGTTGTCTACAGGAATAATGCCAGATGACTGGAGGATAGCAAATGTGGTTCCCTTGTTCAGGAAGGCGAGTAGGGATAACCCTAGTAACTATAGTCCGGTGAGTCTTACCTCTGTTGTGGGCAAAGTCTTAGAGAGAATTGTAAGGGATAGGATTTATGAACATCTGGATAGGAATAATGTGATCAAGGATAGTCAGCATAGTTTTGTGAGGGGCAGGTCGTGCCTCACAAACCTTATTGAATTTTTTGAGAAGGTGACTAAGGAGGTGGACCAGGTGTATGTGGTAGATGTGGTGTATATGGATTTTAGTAAGGCGTTTGATAAGGTTTCCCATGGTAGACTACTGCAAAAAATACGGAGGTATGGCATTGAGGGTGAGTTGGAGGTTTGGATTAGGAATTGGCTGGCTGGAAGAAGACAGAGGGTAGTAGTTGATGGTAAAGGTTCATCTTGGAGTGCAGTTACCAGCGGTGTTCCGCAAGGATCTGTTTTGGGACCATTGCTGTTTGTCATTTTTATAAATGACCTGGAGGAGGGGCTAGAAGGTTAGGTGAGCAAGTTTGCAGATGATACGAAAGTCGGTGGAGTTGTTGACAGTGAGGAAGGATGTGGCAGGTTATAGTGGGATATAAATAAGCTGCAGAACTGGGCAGAAAGGTGGCAAATGGAGTTCAATGTAGCTAAGTGTGAAGTGATTCACTTTGGTAAGAGTAACAAGAAGATGGAGTACTGGGCTAATGGTCGGATACTTGATAGTGTGGTTGAGCAGAGGGATCTTGGTGTCCATGTACACAGATATCTGAAAGTTGCCACCCAGGTAAATAGTGCTGTGAAGAAGGCATATGGCGTACTGGCCTTTATTGGTAGAGGAATTGAGTTCCGGAGTCCTGAGGTCATGTTGCAGTTGTATAAGACTCTGGTGCGGCCACATCTGGAGTATTGTGTGCAGTTTTGGCCATACTATAGGAAGGATGTGGAGGCACTGGAACGGGTGCAAAGGAGGTTTACCAGGATGTTGCCTGGTATGGTAGGAAGATCGTATGAGGAAAGGCTGAGGCACTTGGGGCTGTTTTCATTGGAGAAAAGAAGGTTTAGGGGTGACTTGATAGAGGTGTACAAGATGATTAGGGGTTTAGATAGGGTTGACCATGAGAACCTTTTTCCACATATGGAGTCAGATATTACGAGGGGACATAGCTTTAAATTAAGGGGTGGTAGGTATAGGACTGATGTTCGGGGTAGATTCTTTACTCAGCGAATCGTGAGTTCATGGAATGCCCTGCCAGTAACAGTGGTGGACTCTCCCTCTTTATGGGCATTTAAACGGGCATTGGATAGGCATATGGAGGATAGTGGGCTAGTGTAGGTTAAGTGGGCTTGGATCGGCGCAACATCGAGGGCCGAAGGGCCTGTACTGCGCTGTATTTTTCTATGTTCTATTATGTTCTAAAGGCATTATCCCAGAAATGCTTACCCCAATTCCAAGATGACTGGTACAAATGAATGTTCTTCAAGCAACTACTGTTTTTTCCTGTTACCCCTGAAAAAACTGTACAGAGGCTGGCAGTCTGTCACTAAGTCACCCTTTATTTATTAGTGCACAGTACCCTGACTGTGGCCAGCTTGGAGTCAATCCCCTGAACTGAGCTGATTCTCAATCTCCAATTTATATTTTTTTCTCAGTAAAAGAAAGGAAAACCAAAAACAAAGAAGAATAAAGGAAGGCAAATGTCTCCCTAGTCACTCCCTACTCTCTCTTCCCTTACAGTGCACTGGCTGTGTGGCCAGCTAGCTCAGAGGCAGTCCCCTGAACTGAGGTGATTCTAGATCTCCTGGTTATATATTTTTTTCTTTTTCTGTGATTGCAGGGGACTGCTGTGTGCAGCACCCTCCACCCCAGATTCCCAAGAGAAAAGGGGAGGACTCCACTTTTTATTCCTTCCCCAACACTACTGCCTAACAATGGTTCCTCTGGTTATATATCTTTTTCTTTTTTTATATTTTTTTTCTTTTTCCCTCACTACCGCTTTACTGTGGTAGTGCTTATATTTTCCCCAGCACCCATGTTGTGTGTATGCAGGTGTGAGATACAGTGAGAGACAACGGGTGTACAAATCTTTATTCAATTTCCATCACCAGGAAGAAAGGAAACACCAGGGTAGCCTGTGACAAGCATTGCCCTTCTCAGAGGGCATTGCTGTGTGATCAAACAGTGAAGGTGAAGACAGGGATTAAATCAAAATAAGAGTTGGAGGGGGGAATAACACACTCCGCTCCCTGCGGTGCCCACCTTTCCCTGAAAATCTCAAGGATGTTTATGGACACTGCATGCTCCTTCTCCAGGGACATCCGAGTTCTGACATAGTCGCGGAAGAGGGGCAGGAGTTGGTAATAACAACCCCCTCCACGGCCCGCTGCCCGGACCTGTTTATAGCCAGTTTGGCCAGGCCTAGGAGCAGACCCATGAGGTGGTTCTCGACCTACCCTCCCCCATCCGCTCCGGCTGCCCAAAGATCAGGAGTGTGGGACTGAAGTGCAAACAAAAACAAATGAGAAGGTTTTTAAGGAAATCAAAAAGGGAGTGCAAGCACCCACACCCAATATATACATGGTCTACAGATTCCACAGAATGACAGAACAAACAGTTGGGCTGGGAGTTCGTGAACCACCGTAATCTGCGGTTGCAGGGGACTGCTTCGTGCAGCACCCTCCATCACCTGGTTATTTTTTTATGAGCAAAGAAATGTTTTATTATACATATTTTGACAGTTTCTTGAACTGGGGGTTCATATCCATCAGCTCGATCCACGTTAGCACTAGTTTCTTCACCTGTTTGCTTGAGCCACTTCCTCCTTCACTATACAGTTCCAGCAGTTTGCCCAGTTCAAACTTGGGCTTCTTTAACATTTTGACTTTTCGAACACAAACGTCGTGAAGAGGGTAAATGAACTGACAAGCTTTTTCAATGTCCTTACCAATGCTGTCTGGGATCAACTTGTTGACAATCTCCGTAAAGTCATTGGTTTGCCCTTCACGAGTCATGATCACCACCATCTTTTTATGGATTGATCTCCTGGTTATATTGGTCAACCAGGGTTATCCTGACTGGCCCAGGTTAATGACCCCAATCAAGGATCTTGTAGTCAACAGGATCTACCTGGTTCCAATCACTACAGTACCGTGTGAATTTTGCATCCATTTCTGAACATTTTTATATTCCATTAGATAAGTAGAAATGTTTGCCAAATGCTCAGTCAGCTGAAATAATCTGGTATTTTGACTTTTAATATAAATTTTGGACACTCCATTCAGAATATAAGCAGAATGTCATATATCTGTAAAAGAACATCCACAATTTCTGTATGCTGGATTTAAATGGCACAGCTTAATTTGGAATAGCTTTAGTTGTCAAGAAACAACTGCATGTTTGTGAGAATATTGTGAATTTCTCTCATAATTTTGATAATTATGACTTATAAATTGTCAGATAAGTACATAACAGTTGTAAAATACAAACAAAATGTTAGGTTTTATTTTGCAATCTAAAACACCACCAGCTTATTTTATGATATATTTGAGGTTGTACAGATTGTAGAGGGTTGTTTATTTTTTCAGCTGAGTATAGCGATGCAGCTGCACTCATCAGTCTCCTGGTAATGGTCTCAGGATGAAGAAATCATCTTAGCAATCGGCGTTATATTGCTTCTTGTCAGTCCCTCTTCAATCCTGCATGGCATAAGAGTTGTTCCTTTTTGCAGTTTCTAGTGTCTCCCTGGCTTTTAACTCCAAACCTTTTCCCTTTTCTCTCCTGCAGCTGTCATTCATGCTTTAAATGAATCTTTCCCACTTATCATTGCTTTCTCATCTTTGCTTAATGTTCTTTTCTCGGATACTTTGGGTTTTTTTGCCAGCTTTTGTCAATCAACTTTCATTTGAGTCAGTGATCGATTGTTCTTCATTGATTCCTCCACTTTGCAGAGTGGTAACTTCTGCAGTTTCCTTAATCCCTTGTCTGAAGATTACCCACTGTGTCTCAAGGTTTCTCAACCTTATTAATTTTTCATCATAAAAAGTAAGATTCAACCCATTAGTTTGGCAAATATGTTGTCCTTGTGGTGGAGGTTGATTAGTTCAGTTGGCTGGACAGCTGGTTTACAATACAGAGTGATGTTAATAACACAGGTTCAATTCCCATACTAGCTGAGTTCATCATGGAAATCCAGACTTCTCAACCGTGTCCCTCAACGAGGTGTGCTGACCCTCAGGTTAATTTCACCATGTCCCTCGCTCTCTCTCTATTAAGGAAGTGACCCTATGGGACCATGACAACTTTACCTTATTTAACCCTCATGTTATAAGCACTTCCCTCCCACTAGCACCTTGCTTATCTCTTATCTGATTTAATTGAGAGGCAAGAGCTGTATATGGCACCCCATGGTACTACTACCGATTGACAGACCTGGATTTCTTTGATGATAGTGCCGACGTACTGCACACATTTCAAGACATGACTTACAATCTTGGAAAAGGTGTTCAAGTTGGTTTGCAGATCAGCCACACAGAGGTCAAGACAATAATGACTGGAAGGTAACAAGGACTCCCTCCATCACCCACAAGCCAGTGAGCATCAATAATGTTGGTTTCCACTTACCAAAGCCCCATCTTTCTGCTCTGCTGGATGTAAAAATACCATGGCACGATTTTGAAGAACATACCCTCCATTTCTTGATAAATATTCTTCAACACCACCAAAACAGAATATCTGACCATTACCACTCATAACTTGCTGTTTGAAATTAATCCAATGACTACATTGCAAATGTACAGCGATTGTAAAGCATTAAAACTTTCAGTAATCATGAAAAATGTTATGTGATTGTCCATCTTGATTTATTGTTAACAGAGTGAACCTATGGCTATTTGAGCAAATGACACTGGATAAAGTTCCTAAAGCAGAGAATTATAAGCATGCAATTTCTTTTCAATAGTAGAGTCCACTTTTTTTTATTGAGGGGAACTGTGATTTCAAACCTCTTCTGAGTACTGATTATACAGTTCTATAGTATAGTAAAAATTTGGAAATCTCCAATCAGTCGTTATTTAGACTGCTGAAAATCAATATGAATCTGATGAATATTTGAGAATAAACTGTAATTGTCCAAAATGTGTTTAGAATATGATTTGCTAGGACTTAGTTGACTTTATACTTACTAAATCATGCTTGCCCAAAATTCTTGAATTTGCTCCTGTCATGATAAAGTGTGTATATTGTACATGTATGCTCCAGGCACCATAAATAACTTCAATTCTCTGCACATTTTGTACTTTACAAATGCCAGTTGCTGCTAGCAATCTTTTCCAAACTGCACGAGGAAATGGTTTTCCGTCTCCTATTGATGTGTCAGAGAAGGCTGTAAAATAGGCCATATCAGATAGTCAAATTTTTGTCATATTGGCAAGAATCTCAAAACAGCTTTCAATCCATGGCTGAATATTCAATTTGTAATTGAAGGATGGATGAAGTACGTTTATAGTTTTCTCCGACTGCAAGCAGAAAATCACAGTAAAAGGAGTCTAAACTTTACACTGATCTGAAATAAATGAGGATGGCAATATTTCACAGTTCGAGAGTCAGAAAACAAATTTCATTTCATATGGAACAGTAAATGGTTTGGTTCTTTTACATTACAGTTTTGAGTCCAGGAAAAGCAATAGACATGGATGGAATTATAGTAATGTTGACTTCACATAGGTCAGGTCTTCTGGGTTCAGGAGAACCTCCCGATTTTCAACATTCATGCACTTGATGTATAAGGAATTCTGTGGAAATGCCTTAAATACTATTATTAGAGGACATTTTCTTTGTTGAGTTACAGATACGGCTAGAAATTCAATTTCTTAAAATCTATGAATACTATTAGATTCTAATAATTGCCATACTCTGAACAATCAATAATAGAAAATAAAACCAAATAATTTATTTTAGGTAATGAAACTGTTGCCAGTGAAAAAATATTCTTATGTATTTACCTTCCTTGGACAGAAAGTGAGCTATGAAACAGATGCAGGAGTCTCAAGTTTCTCATTGCCAAGACTGCAATGCTATGTCAATCAGAATTGACTTGCCAATGAATTAGCACTGTTTGTTCCTGTAGTGTAAATCTGTGTGACCATTTGAAATTTGATGAGTGCAAGAAGTCTCTCTTTTCAGCTGTATTCAAATTCTGTGTGATCTAGAAACTAATGTGAAACAGCATGAATGCTTATAATACTTTCTCAAGTCAAATTTTCTTTGTGTAATATAGGGAAGGAATTGTAACTTTTGATATGCTTTGTTTCTCACCATTGTATTGAAATACACTTTCCACTCAAATACACCTAAATGTAAAGGATTAAACATTGGGCTATCCTGAGTTTTGGAGGTAGTGCCCATGTCCTTTCAAATCCTTTGTTGATATAAACATAGGGGTTGAGTTGAAATGAATGGAAAAGAAAATTTTACAAAGGGGGCACAATTCTGAACATAATTTACGTTGGAATCACCAGTTGCACCCAAGTCAGGATATTTTGAACAAAGATTCTTATTTCACTTTGTCCTTGGTTCTGAACTGAAAAAAAAATAGGCCCAGGAAATGTTTTACAAATTCAGGACCAACTCAATGGCCATCTCCAACGATAACTTGCACTTATGCAGTTCTGGTCGCCCCATTAGAGGAAGGATGTGGAAGCATTGGAAAAGATGCAGAGGAGATTTACCAGGATGTTGCCTGATCTGGAGCAAAAGTCTTATGAGGAAAGGCTGAGGGTCCTGGGTCTGTTCTCATTGGAAAGAAGAAGGCTAAGAGGAGATTAAATAGAGACATACAAGATGATCAGAGGATTCAATAGGGTGGACAATGAGAGTTTTTTTCCTAGGATGATGATGTCTGCTTGTACAAGGTGCCATAGCTTCAAACTGAGGGGTGATAGATTTAAGAGAGATGTCAGAGGCAGGTTCTTTATTCTGAGAGTGGTAAGGGCATGGAATGCCCTTCCTGTCAATGTAGGTAACTCAGTCGCATTAGGGGCATTTAAACAGTCCTTGGCTAAGCATATGGATGATGATGCGATAGGGTAGGGTGATGGGCTTAGATTAGTTCACAAGTTGGTGCAACATCGAGGGCCAAAGGGCCTGCTCTGCACTGTTCTATGTTCTATGTTCTATGTAGCACTGGTAATGTAGTGAGTTGTCCCACAACACTTCATTGGTGCAATATTGAATAATATTAGTTATTCGGTCATAAAATAAGGTATTAGGACAGACAATAAAAAAACTTGATCAAAGAGATAAGCTTTAATGACCATCTTAAATAATTGGCTGCAACAGATGTGCCAATGCCTTTGGATCTGTATCATGACAGGAAGGTGAAACAGAGACTGCAGAAAGGCTTAAAGTATGTGCCATTTGCTCTGCCAACTTGGAGCCAAATTGCTATATACTCCTTAACAGTCACAGCAGGCTGTCTAGCAGATCAACCAATATACTCTGCATCCTGGTAAGCTTGCTTGTCAGCACAATCCTGTATTTCTCCACAGCAAGACCCTCAATGCAGCAGAATTTGTTTGCAATTTTATCCATATTGGTAAACAAGTCTTCCTTTGCCTCTGGTCTGGCTACTGACTATTCAAATCTGCATGACTCAACACTTGCTATTTGCAACTCATTCCTAACTTCCAGGCTAATATCCAGTGCCAATATCTGAACTTGTGGGTGCGAATGTAACATCAAGTGATGTGGCCTCTTCATTCATACAGTACTACTCTCTCTCTCTCTCTCCCTTACTACTGTGGCTGGGTAGACAGCAATTCTTGGCTGTTTGAAAGCAGGAAATCAGAGAAAAGGGTTGGCCTGTGTAAAGAGGGGTTGGGAAGCAAGACGTCCATGGGTCACACCACCCACAGCTTGCTGATCAGAGCAGATAACATGATGAAGCTGAGATTAAAACCGAGAAGAAACATAAGTCAGAAGCATACTATTATCTTCAAAATTCTTAGGTATAAACTGGATGTTAGCAACCACTTTGCAACTAGCTGAATAAGGTGGACAACCATCACCTACAAAGGGAGATCCAGGCCTCCTGGAGCCCAGCTAGGTCTGCTATTTTCCCTTCCAATGTGTCTCAACAAGACTTGTAAGGTAAAGGGCAGAAAGTCTATGATTGTGCTACTTTATGAATACCCATTCCCCCTCCTCCAAAAATTCTACAATCGTTTTCAATCCATTGCATTGTTAATATTTCCCTTTGACTCAGTCTAAGTTCCATTATGAAAAAATTAAATCATTGCCATTCCGGTCTATCATTCCATTACTAGAAATTGGTTTTGGAGCTTAAGCAAAATTCTCTAATAGATCAAGCTTTTTAGTATTTCTCTGCTATTTACATTTCTTTTCTGTTCTACAGTCACAGGAGTATCTGCAGGAACAAAAGCAAACACAGCAGATATTACATAATGTTACTTATATAAATAGTTCTAAAGCAATGCGTAAACAATGTTAATGCACTTGGCACATCCCTTAATCAACAGAGAACCAGTACGTTTACTTGTGATCAGAGAACAGAATGTAGCAAAAATTAATTTAATAACTGCTTATTTCTGAAAATTACTTCAGTTGAAACAGTACTGTACAGAAATAAAAAGAAAATAAAGCATATCAGGTCTCTTTGCTGAATCACTGAAATACGATTTGATGAGGTCTTTTATCTCACAAGGAGAAAAATGACTTGCTCATTCTCATTTTACAACAGCAAATGTTTCACTACTTAACCAATCAGCACCACTGAATGAGAAGATTGTGGCCCAGATAGTTTTAGCCTTTTATTTTCTGGTAAAGGAACTTCAGAGACAGATATTCCACCTATTAATATTACATGTTGGAATTTGTAATGTCACTCTTGGTGACTCCTTTTGGGAGAGCAAAGTTAGTAAAGTTTATGTTCTTTGTTAGATGTATAAGAGTAGTAATAAACTAACATAAGGCAGGGAGAAAGAGAGTCCCTTGGCTTTCATTAGGTTATTTGGTCCAAAGAACAGCATATGTGTATTAGCATCTCCTGCTTCACATGATGTAAGTTAAGACAGAGTGTGATCTTTATCCCATCAGGTTACATGCTATGATACAATGATGCTACTATGAACATGCCTCTTAAAGATGTACTCACTATCAGATGCAACATATCTCCCTTTTCCCAATTAGATGTATATGGTTGTATTACCAAGCTTTTTAGATGGTCAGACACTTCAACGAATAAGCTATAAATTAGTTTACCCAGGTATCCCACAACACCAGGGCAGTCAAATCACTACAAACACAAGTTGGTACCGATGCAAACAGTCACAACTTTATTAAAGAATAAGTAACAGTAAGACTTTAATACGAACAATACTGTTCCTAATCCAGACCAATCCCCTCAGTCATTACAATACTTCCTAAAGTCTCTTGTGACTTTTGTTGAGTTTGTGCGGTCTTGATTCTCTTTGTCTCTCACTCCGGATGGTTGGTCAGTCTTTGCCTTTGCCACACTTGTTGCCTCGCCTTTACCTCCAGAAGGTTCAAGACATTGATCTGCAGATATGCCCTGTTATTATACCTTTTTGGATGGTTTTCTTGAACTTTCTATTGTTCTGACCAATCAGGGAGGCTCACTTAATGGCTTGAAACATTGTCAGTCATTTGGATTGCTCGGTTTGTTTCTATGTGTATCAGTGCCTGGGTAACTTATAACTTTTGGTTGAAAATATGCATTCTTACTTTGTTCGGTTGATACATTGTCGGGGATATGTTTATCCAAGTTAGTAGTTTACAAGATGTGTCCTTTTACACAATGTTCATGCCATGAACACCTGGCTGTGGTGTTTGTACTGTTACTACTTTCTGAGTTTGCAATTTGCAGAGCTTTACTTGACTAAAATGTCCCAAACCCAGCATCCCTTGCTGTTTGGCCAAGTTGGCAAGCTAGTTGTGTTTTAGTAGCCATGAGGCTGCTACAGTTGTTCATAGACATGTGCTGTCAATTGAGAATTATGCCAACAGCTAAAACAGAGTTTAGAAGACTTCATTTCAAGTTGAATGTAATGTTTCAGATGTTTGATAACTTGAGCTGTCTGGTGATTGTATATCTTTCTGGAAAGGTATGTGTTGTTCTTTCTTTCATTTGTTCCACAAATTGGACTTACTTCTGGTTGTTTTCACTCCACATTGCAACACAATCATCATCACCAGCGTGTGCTTTAACTATCTCTTCATGCATGGTTGGTATGTTGTAAATTGGTGTGAGCTGGCTTCTATGCCTTTGCAAAGTAACATAATCATCAATAATTTATTTGTATGATTTGGGCTAGTTGCATATTTTCAGAAATTTGTCAGTATTCAGGTATCTGTATTTGTATTTTGAACTCCCTCACTTTCTCCCCTGTCAGCAGTTGTGGTAGTTGCTTGTCATCTATCTCTTTCATTCTCCTTTTTCTTTGAAGCAGGGCATCCTGTGCCTTGGAAAGGTGCGATCATTTGTTGCTGGGTGAGGTCATTTGCACGTGTTCTCCAAACATAGGTTGTGCTGGGAATAGCCATCCCTTCAATACTGGTGATGCACAGAAATGCTGCAGTGCAATGCTTGCTTTGTTACTTAATGCTGAATGATTATTGATTTGATAGCACATGCCATATATTCTGCCAGGTAAAAACAATGATTGCAGATGCTGGAAACCAAATTCTGGAGTAGAGTGGTGCTGGAAAAGCACAGCAGTTCAGTTAGCATCTGAAGAGCAGTAAAATCGACGTTTTGGGCAAAAGCCCTTCATCAGGAATACAGGCAGAGTGCCTGAAGGGTGGAGAGATAAATGAGAGGAGAGTGGGGGTGGAGAGAAAGTAGCATAGAGTACAATAAGTGAGTGTGGGTGGGGATGAAGGTGATAGGTCACGGAGGAGGGTGGGGGAAGGTAGCAAAGAGTACTTTGGGTGGATGGGGGTGGGATGAAGGTGATAGGTCAGAGAGGAGGGTGGAGTGAATAGGTGGAAAAGAAGATAGGCTGGTAGGATAGGTCATGGGAACGGTGCTGAGTTGGAAATTTGTAACTGGGGGTGAGGTGGGGAAGGGGAAATAATGAAACTGGTGAAGTCCAGATTGATGCCCTAGGGTTGAAGTGTTCCGAGGTGGAAGATGAAGTATTCTTCCTCCAGGCACCGGGTGGTGAGGGAGCGGCAGTGAAGGTGGCCTAGGACCTCCATGTCCTTGGCTGAGTGGGAGGGCGAGTTGAAATGTTGGGCCATTGGGTGGTGAAGTTGATTGGCGTGGGTGTCCCAGAGATGTTCCCTAAAGCGGTCTGCTAGGAGGTGTCCAATCTCCTCAGTGTAGAGGAGACTGCATCGGGAGCAACAGATATAGTAAATGATATTGATGGATGTGCAGGTAAAACTTTGATGGATGTGGAAGGCTCCTTTAGGGCCTTGGATGGAGGTGAGGGAGGAGGTGTAGGCGCAGGTTTTGCAATTCCTGTGGTGGCAGGGGAAGGTATCAGGACGGGAGGGTGGGTTGTTGAGGGGGTGTGGACCTGACCAGGTAGTCACTGAGGGAATGGTCTTTGCAGAAGGCGGAAAGGGGTGGGGAGGGAAATATATCCCTGGTGGTGGGGTCCGTTTGGAGGTGGCGGAAATGTCAGCAGATGATTTGGTTTATGTGAAGGTTGGTAGGGTGGAAGGTGTATGCGGAGGTTGGTAGGGTGGAAGGTGTATGCGAATGTTGGTATTCTGCCAGACCCTTATGGGCGAGAGAGTGGGGCGATGTTGTGTTATGGGTCACTCCCCACTCAGTATAAGTGGCTTGTAACAGTTTGCCAGTGTACTGCGGTCTTTTGTCAGACATTATCCATTCCAGGATACTGAATAAGCTAAAAATAGCGCACATTTTACACTTGTGTTGCCAAGTTGCTGAACAAGGGGAAATTTAGAGAAGAATCCATCACAAGGGTGTAATCTTCCCTGTTACTATGAATAAATCTGTTGCTACTTTTGTCCAAGGAGTAGATGTAAAGGCTCCTGTACTGCTGTGAGTGATACACTTGGCAGGCCACACATGAATTTACAGATCTTTGAATATCCTGATTAATCCCTTCTTGTGTGATCAGTTCTCAGGTTTCCCTGGTGCAACACAGGCATGGCGTCTTGCTGTATTATTTCCCTATTAGGTTTGTCCTTGGAAATGACTCATCATGATGTACCAAGCTTGTCTCTGTTGCCTCTGATTCTGATGGAGAGTCATTAGATTCGAAACATTGGCACTGCATTTTTTCCACACATGCTGCCAGACTTGCTGAGTTTCTCCAGCAGTTTCTATTTTTGAGCTATCTCAGATGCATCTTTAATACTTTCAGACCATCCCTGGATAAATATGTTTTGCAACATATGGAAGAGAGAGAACGTAGGGAGATAAATATGAATTTGGAAAATGTCCATATTACATAGGGGGAGGTGCTTGGCATCTTAAAACGAATAAAGGTGGATAAATCCCCAGGGCCTGATCAGGTGTACCCTAGAATTCTGTGGGAAGTTAGGGAAGTGAGTGCTGGGCCGAGATTAATGTGGTGCTGGAAAAGCACAGCAGGTCATGCAGCATCCGAGGAGCAGGAAAATCGACGTTTCGGGCAAAAGCTCTTCCTCAGGAATGAGGCTTGCAGTGTTAGTGCTATTGAGTTTTGGGATGGGCGGCAGCTAGTGAGGGAAAATGCTGCAGGAGCTGGTGAAAGTGAGAGAGCATGAGTCTTGGCAAAAGGTAGGAATAGTAACAGAGAGGGATTGGAGCTTGAGGGATTGGAGCAAAGGTGATGGCTTCATTCCTGATTAAGGACTCCCTGATGAAGGGCTTTAGCCCAAAACATCAATTTTCCTGCTCCTCGGATGCTGCCTGACCTGCTATGCTTTTCCAGTACCACTCTAATCTAGACTCTGATTTCCAGCATCAGCAGTCCTCACTTTTGCCTAATAGATTACTGGGTCCCTGGCTGAGATATTTGTAGACTGGAGATTGGCTAATGTGGTGCCACTATTTAAGAAAAGTGATAAGTAAAAGCCAGCCAACTATAGACTGGTGAGGCTGACATTGCTGGTGGGTAAGTTGTTGGAGAGATTCCTGAGGAACAGGATTTACATGTATTTGGATTAGGGATAGTCAGCATGGTTCTGTTCATAGGAAATAGTGTTTCATGAAATTGATTGAGGTTTTTGAAGAAGTAACAAAGGCGATTAATGAGGCCAGAACAGTGGATGTGATCTATATGGACTTCAGTAAGGCGTTCAACAAGGTTCCTCATGGTAGACTTGTTAGCAAGGTTAGATCACATGGAATAGAGGGCAAACTAGCTATTTGTATACAGAACTGGCTCAAAGGTAGAGAGGGTGTTAATGGAGGGTTGTTTTACAGACTAGAGGTCTATGAATAATGGTGTGCCACAAGGATTGATGCTGGCTCTACTACTTTTCATCATTTATACAAATGATTTGAATGTGAATATAGGAGATATGGTTAATAAGTTTGCAGTTGCTTCCAAAATTAGAAGTGTGGTGGATAGCGAAGAAGGTTACCTCAGAATACAACAGGATCTTGATCAGTTGAGCCAATAGGCCGAGGAATGGCAAATGGGCTTTAGATAAATGTGAGGTGTTGCATTTTGGAAAGGCAAATCAGGGCAGCATTTGTACACTTAATGGTCAGGTCCTGGGGAGTGTTGCTGAACAAAGAGACATTGGAGTGCAGGTTCATAGTTCCTTGAAAGTGGAGTTGCAGTTTGATAGGATAGTAAAGAAGGTATTTAATATGCTCGCCTTTATTTATCGGTGCATTGTGTATAGGAGAAGGTAGGTCATGTTGCGGCTGTACAGGACATTGGTTAGATGACTATTGGATTACTGCATGCAATTCTGGACTCCCTGCTATAAGAAGGATACTTATATGTGAAACTTGAAAGAGTTTAGAAAAGACTTTAAAGGATATTGCCAGGATTGGAGGGTCTGAGCTATAGGGAGAGGCTGAACAGGCTGGAGCTATTTTGCCTGGAGCTTTGGAGACTGAGGAGTGACTTTATAGAGGTTTATAAAATCATGAAGGACATGGAATGGGTAAAGAGACAAAGTCTTTTCCCCAAAATGGGCCAGTCCAAAACTAGAGAAAATAGGTTTAAGGTGAGTAGGGAAAGATATAAAAGTAACTTGAGGGGCAACATTTCCATGCAGATGGTGGTGCGTATATGGAATGAGCTGCTAAAGGAAGTGGTGAGGTTTGTACAATTACAACATTTAAAAGACATCTGGATGGGTATATGAATAAATAGGATTTAGAAGAATATGGGCCAAATGCTGGCAAATGGGAATAGATGAATTTAGGATATCTGTTTGGCATGGATGTGTTGAACCAAAGGGTCTGTTTCTGTGCTATATATTTCTATGACTCTATGACTGTTCTGTGGTTACTCATCTTTGGCAGTTATTGATCACATCTGTTCACACTGTCCTTGGCCGAAGTGTAATAGATGATCTGCGGAACATCTTTGTGATCTATTGCATCAATGTGTAGATCAGTGGAATATCTTGATTCTTGTGTGGGTTGTGTAGTTTGTTGAGTATGTCAGACATAATTAACTTGGTCCTTGACCTGCATTTCACTACAAAGTCATATCCTTGCACATTGTTGGCTTTTCAATGTATGTCACATTGTGGGCTGTTCGGACACAGTGGGTGTGGCTTGAAACTCTTGAATTGTGAATATACCAAGGCCTGTGCACTGCCACAGCTAGACCATTGGTATCCACCAGTTGAAGACTTTGTGAAGCCAAGATGAACTTGTATATTGGGACTAGAGTGTGATTAGGTTAGATTAGATTCTCTACAGTATGGAAACAGGCCCTTCGGCCCAATAAGTCCACACTGACCCTCCGGAAAGTAACCCACCCAGACCCATTCCCCATATTTACCCCTAACTAATGCACCTAACATTTTGGGCAAATTAGCAAGGCCAAGTCACCTAACCTGCACATCTTTGGATTCTGCCAATGCATGGAATATTGGAGCCAATCATATAATTCTGAAGTAAATTAATGTGTTGGGCCTGGTGGAAACATTCTTTGACTTCCTGACCAACAGAAAATGGAATGAAAATACTTATCACATGAAAACAGTCTTTCTTGTCTCCTGTTAACCCCTCTGATTCTCAAGACTTGGGAATTCAATTTTCTTACTGTGAAAAATAAGATTTTTGTTGAAATGGAGGCATGCAATCTCCATAATAGATTTTAGTGATGGCATACTATACAGACTCCCTATCACTCTCGTTGTTATTTGCAGACCTACTTCTGCTATAACTAGAAGTTGGTGGTTTGTCATTGAGTAAGACTTGATTTTAAGGATGTAGGCATTTTTACCACAATAGTTTCTCCAACTGTGATTAAATGTACTATAGGAGATTTCACCTCAAAATCTACCTCCAGCATTCTTAAGATGCACAGCCTTCTTACATCAATTAGAAGGAAAAAGATTCAGTCCTTATTTGGATGACTTTGAATGGTCAGTTAAGCAGTCTTTTCTTTCCCCCCATTTTTAATGTTTTTACTCTTGTAGACTCCAGGAGAGTTGGCAATGCTAAATTCAATGGAGAATAAGATCAAGCAGGTGTGCAACCAACTCTTTAACAGATTCTGTCTATCTTCCAACAGATGGGTTCTGACTTCCACCTCCTTGGTGAATCCCCAGTGCAGTAAAAGAGGAATGATAAACATAAGGTCTTCTAGTACCCAAGAGTTAGAAATAACCACACAAATGAGACAAAATGCTTGCATGTCATTGAATGCATTTGTTGCTGATTTCCTTGTGGCCAGTAAATTAATAGCCTAGACATTGCTACTTGGCAAATGACAAGAGTGTGTCAGTGGAAATGGAACCTCATCCCATAATTATTTTAATCGACTTGTTCATACATGTTTTGACGTATCTCTGGGGCAGATACAACTTGAACCCAGACCTTCTGGCCCAGAAATAATAATAATAGCACTGTCCCACAAGACCTTCTACCCTGAAGTATATATTTACATAACAATTAGTTCCTAGCCCTTTATGAATAATGCAATAATATAGATGTTAAGTTTGTGCTAAGTGTAGAACAATGAGATAGCTTCACATTCTCAAAATGTAATTTTAAGAGAATTAAAGTGATATCCATTAATCTAACAATTCTTGCAGAAAGTCCATATATGGGATTACATTAGGTGGAAACAGCACTGATTGTAGCTGTGATGCTCCCAATATTCATTGTCTAACCATAAACTTCAGAATAAGAAAGGGAAGTGGGGATGGGGGTGAATTATTTATAATCTTTCTTTTCATTTCAGCTACTGATGTGCAGTGTCTAAGCTCTGTTCAAGGTTTGAAGAATTAACTCTAATGATATCTGTTGTTGTATAAGTTTAAGGAAATAAAAATGGACACAGCAGAGAGGTCACTAACACAGAGGACTGAAACCTGATGGTTCCTCTTAATCGCCTGGGACCTTTCAAAGGATTTGCTTCCAGTGTGAACATTCGGATCACTCAGCATGGAATGCAGGAGTCGCGTCAATGCAAGTGATTTAGATTCTGCATTCTCAAACTCTTTCTCCAGTAAGATAAGAATGTTGACCTCTGAGTATGTGGCTAATTAAAGAACTGCATAAACTGAATAGTCTCATTTCAAACATGCTCACATCTTTGTGTTGCAATAGTTAGTGTGAAATTCTTTTACATCAGTAATAGACCCTTTAAAACCACCATTTCTATCTGCTGGGTTGACAGTCTGTAAAAAAATTGAGAAATACTTTGAGAATGAAGACATTAAATCTCTTGCATTGAAGTGACTCCTGCAAACAGGATAGATTAGCTTGCAATATTGAACAGCAGTAGATTTTCATTATAGAAGGTAGATCAGTGAGAGGTAAGCCAGGTCAGGCCAAGCCAAGCTCATTGCCTTTCAAGTCATTTAAGGATAAAATACTGCTTTGCCATTCCACCAACATTGTTTTGATTTTATATGTATGCATATATGTGTTAGCACTCTGTCATTTCAGTGAAAGTACACAATTTATGCCACGAACCAGAGGAATTTATAATGGTGTATCAGATAACATAACACAGAAGCACCCTGCTTTAGTCCGAATCTTTCCATTTTACTGAGTTCTGAGTATATTTGTTTCTTGCATTTGCACACACTTGCACCCCATCTAGAAGATTTTTCTTGGTAACTGAATCAAGGAAGTAAGTGCAAAGACTAAACAATCAAGAAAATCATTGTAGCTATGCTTAAATCTGTTATTACTGAGAACATCACAGTGCTCTCTTCTGACAGTATTAGGCTGTGCCCATTTATCAAGCTGATAGCAGGGGAAATTAATGGACATAAGTCTGATTGTGTTTGGCATGTGTCCCCATTAAATGCACTTCACAAATGGTCAGCAAATTTCTTCAGCGCCAAGTCTGGCTGTTTGCCACATTTTATAGCCCTCAGCAATATTGAGATAAATATGTGGAGTGAAGATTGGAGAATGAAAATCACACAACCAATGAAAGGCAAACGTTACAGGAAAGAATGGATCACTGTTGGTTGCTCAGAACATGGAGTTAAAATACTTGATACAGATCCTAAACAATATTACTTCCAAGGTCCAATAACACCAAGCTTGGAGGTTGTCATACTACACTCCATTGCGTATTTCATGATCAAAATGGATCCCTGTCATATTCAGTCAGGATTTTCTTCTTGACCATTTTCCACAGGAAAAGGAAGTGGTTAGGAAGTTATTTCAATTTTTATTTCCAAAATATATTTATTTTCATGCAAATTAAATGAAAATCCAAGCAAATATGTAGTTAACATGCTGATTTGTTGGTTTTGATACTGCCTCATAGTTGTATTTAAGAAATAAACATTACATTAGTTTGTCTTAGCATTGTCAAGGGTGGTATAGTTGATGATATTCTTGACAGATGTTATGGAATCAAGTCCCACTCCAGGACATGAGTGCAGTTTGCTTCAGCCAGTGGTAATTCTGTGTTCTTGTAGATGCTATCTCTCAAATAAGAGATTAATTTGAGGGCCTGTACACCTCTTAGCTGAATGAAAAGGAAGCTATTGCAAAGAAGAGCAGGGGAGTTGACCCTAACATCTTCATCAATAAACATCCTTCTCATCTCTCCGTCTTCCTGTAATGTTCCTATTATCTGAGGGTTGCTAATTATGATTATATTTTACAATGATACTGCAATGAGACAATCAATCCTAAAAACTACCTAAACCAGTATGGGGACTGAACCTGTCCTGTTGGCATTAGCAAGCACTATTCCTCAGCCAACAGGGTTCTTCAACTAACATCACAAAAACAGATCATCTGGTCATTATCACATCACCATTTGTAGGAACTTACTCTGCAACTTGGCTTCTGTGCCTCCTCAATACAACAATATCTACATTTTGTAAGGGACTCCATTTTTTTTCTTTTCTGGATTATAAACTGGAATGGAAGTTGACACAGCTATATAGTAAATAACAAGAGAGTTTTTGCAAATTCGATAAAAAACAGTTGGTGAACACTTTTAGCTGTGGATATTGCTGAACATTGCTATTAGAGTGATGCAAATGTGACATTATTGAGTTAGACTGGCATCAGGTTTTTGAGTTGAGGAAAAACTGCCTGATGCAAACTCTTGGATAGACTCGACTGCAGTTTCCTTCAGATCCCTAAAGGCAGGGCAGCCATAGCCCTGAGGACATTAAACATACCTTGCTCCCCACTTCTCTTGTTGTGAGTAAAATGGCAGAAAAAACAAAAAAATGTAATAAAGAAAGTATTTAAGAGGGCAAAGCTCAGGTCCACGGAATCCCCCAACCAAGTGAAGACTGTGACTTTACAGACAAGAGTGTGTCAAGGATGTGGGCATATTTGGGGGTTTAAGTGGGGTATAATTTGGATTGCCATATAGTAGATTAGTAATACTTTCTTTTCCCTGCTATTTAGTAAAGCTAAGTATTTTAACAATAAGCAAAGTTATTTTGTATTAGTAATGAAACTTGGTTGAATTGCTCTTGTCCTGAATAGCAGTCAGTCAGGCAGAAACAGAAATTGCTGTGGAAATTCAGCAGATCTGGCAGCATCTGTGAAGAGAAATCAAAGTTAAAATTTCAAGTCCAGTGACCCTTCTTTGGTAAACTGATCTTTGTGGTAACCTCATTGGGGTTATGTACATGCAATGATGGCTTGTGTAATAGTAGGACAAGCTTATCAATGCATTCTTCCCAGTTCATTCATGACAACTTCAGAATATTCTATTGGCTATAAAGTGTTGGGAATATCCCATGGTCATGCAAGGCACTAAACAAATGCAATAATTTCATCCTTAACCAATAACCCTATTCACAATCATTGCCTTGGAAGGTCTTTCATACAATACAATGATAATAGATAAAATACAGACATGTTTCAGAAACAGAAAGTCATCAATCAGCAAGATGGCTGCAGGAAGGATACAATGCATGGATAGTTTGAAAATAATTTGCTTTATTTAATCAAGACATTCCATTAATGTGACAAGCTACAGAAAGTTCATTAATTTTGTTTTATTCTGCGAGTTGTGGCACATGAACAAAGTGAACCTATTTACTCAGCCTAAAATAAAGCAGGTTTACAACATGTAAACAGCTATGTCTCAACAAGTATTTGTTTGATCTGACTTTGGAAAAGTTACAGCAGTACACAGCTAACAGGCATAAAAATGCAGCATAAGTTACAGTGTACTATTGTTACTCTCTGTGTTCTGCTATTATGGGAGTCAAATTAGTGTGAATCATTAACTCTTATGAAACTAAGATACAGAAGACATTTACAGGTCCAACCCAAACAGGTATATAGAGTATAATTTATATCAAAGTAAACCTCTACGTATACACATTGTTCCCTAAAGATAATGAAAAGGTACAATTTCAGATTTTCTTCAGGTATTTCTTTCCTACTCAGAACTGCCACAGTGAGTGAGCCTTCTCTGCACAGAAATCTATCTGTCCTTCTTGTGATGGTCACACAACACCAGGCTCTACTCCAACAGGTTTATTTGGAAGTACAACCTTTCGGAGCACTGCTCCTTCATCAGGTAGCTAGCGGAGTAGGATCATAGGACACAGAATTTATTGCAAAAAGTCATAGTGTCATACGCTGATGCAATATACTGAACAAACCGAGGATGTTGTTAAATCTTTCATCTCTTAGAGTGGGCTGCAGGTTTTGATTCATTAACATTTAAATCCCAGAACTTCTTTCAAGTCACATTCCTGAAATAATTTAAGATCTATTAAAAGAAAGTGACATCTCAGCGTAGACAATGCATTAAAAGTGTGAGGTTGGAGTGTGTATGCATTCCAATCTTGAGTCAGACTGGTTCTACTTCCAAAGTAGGAACTTATAAAATGTGCTTCAAAATAAACCTGTTGGACTATAACCTGGTGTTGCATGATTTTTAACTTTGTCCACCCCAGTCCAACACCGGCACCTCCACATCATTTCTGGTAATGTTGTGACCAATAGGATAAGCAGAAATTGTTGTTACTGCACTTAACTTACTGGATAAATCATGAGCTTCTTGTGACCTCCTAAACTTTGGAGAACAGGAGAATAAATTCCATGTTTGAACATGGGTTCAGCAATAATCCACAAACTGATTTTATAAAGGTAACAAATAAACAGTGGCAATGTACAATCAAGCAGACTGCAGTAATTTACTGAATATATTATTCCTCCTTGAACATGGAAGATAGTAAATGACGCATGAATATTCTTATTAATGTTGGAACTGCAATTATATACAATAATTTATACAATAATTATTTGTCAGTAATTATTTTGAACAATATCTTCAGATGAGTTTGTTGTCTTTTCCCATGTCTGTCTCTTGGCTCGGAAATGTAGGTGAAGTTAGAGGTAATCTCAGAGATTGGACCAAAGTAAAGAAAGAAAGAATTTGCATTTGTATTGTAGTTTCCAGAACTTTGGGATCTCCAAGAGTATTTCACAGCCAATTCACTACCTAAGTATTTTTGAAGTATAGTTACTGTTATAATATAAGAAACAAGAAAGCAAATGAGAATTAGATATGATTCATTTGTTTTAGAAATAATTATTAAGGAATAAACATTGAACTGGACATTAAGGACAATGCTTCTATTTCTCTTCCAAAGGGAATTGTATTATTCTAACTCAGTGTTGAGGGTGTGGTGCTGGAAAAGCACAGCAGGCCAGGCAGCATCTGAGGAGCAGGAGAACTGATGTTTCAGCATACGTCCTTCATCAGGAATGAGCCCATCCTGATGAAGGCCTTATGCCAGAAACATCCATTCTCCTGCTCCACGGATGCTGCCTGGCCTGCTGCGCTTTTCTATCTCCTTCCCCTTCCTGAAGACACTCTTTACGATCCACTTTTTTGACAATGTAACTTGCCTTAATAGCTTCATAATATTTTCATCCATGGTTTGGTGTCAAACTTTGTTTGGAAACAATACTGCACAGTGCCCTTAATGTTTCACTACACTAAAATAGAAATACATATGGCTTTTGTGGTGCTTTTCCAGCACCACACTCACAACTCTGATCTCCAGCACCAGCAGCACTCACTTTCTCCTATTCTAACTCTTACAAGTTCATTCAGCCCTGCCCAAAATGTTTACTGTCCGATATTGGTTCTTCGTTGGTTAGCGTCTCAATTTTAAAATTCTCATTTGTTTTCAGACCTCACTATGGCTCAGCCCCTTACTACCCCTGTAAACTCCTCCAGAAATCTCTGCACTCACGTTATCAATGTTTGTGGCTCCTACATCATGCCTTCAGCAGCATAGACCCAAAGCCCGCACTGTCGGAGTAGGAGGAACTTAATTCTTAGACTTGAGAGACTACCTAAGCAGAGGCACTTGGTTTGAGAATTTTATCTGTACAGCTCTCCACTTTTCTATCTCCCTCCCCTTCCTGAAGACACTCTTTACGATCCACCTCTTTGACAATGTAACTTGCCTTAATAGCTTCATAATATTTTCATTCATGGTGTCAAACTTTGTTTGGAAACAATACTGCACAGTGCCCTTAATGTTTCACTCCACTAAAATAGAAATACATATGGCTTTTGTTCTGAAAATAAAATTACATATTTTATAAAATCAAAGACATTAATTCAATATATAATTGAAAAACATAATTTGAAATTCCATGCACTCTTCAGGGAATAATAGTAGAACTAATTTCATGGAATGGTTATAGCACTGAAAGAATCCATTTGGCTTTTCTCAATTATGTCACTTCCTAGTGAGGGTCTCACCCAGTTGAATTCTCCACACCCTTGCTCCACAAATGTAAAAAAAGGTTTTTAGATGTTTATCTTTTTTCTTTTTGAAAGCTTTGATTGAATCCACCTTCTCAACACTCTGAGGCAGTGCATTCTAGGTTCTAACTGTGTAAAAGTGTTTGTCCTCACACCAGCACTGGTTCTTTCAACAACCTCCTCAACTCAGTTCTGATGAAAAGTCATATTAGACTCAAAATGATAACTGATTCTCTCCCCACAGATGCTGCCAGACCTTCTGAGTTTATTCTGCATTTTCTGTGTTTTACTCAAGTCAGTGTTGGGTGGAAATAACAATGTGGTAACAAGAGGAAAGTAATAGTTAGGATCTAGAAGGGAGTGGAAAAACCCTATAAGACAAAATCAGGTACTATTAGGAAAAGTGGCGACAGAATAATGCTCTTGGCCAGAGCTCATCCTCACTGTCTGTCCTGTTTTCTCTTTTCTTGTTTTATTCTCTTTCTATTTACCTCTCATCCCTGGATGGCATTGATGGTCACAAATTGTGCCAGTCAAAACCCCAGTGCGGAGCCAGGGACGAAATTTCATAGACTTTGGCTTTGATCTTTATGTCATCGTTATCGCCAAGAATAGTGCCAGGAGACTGGAGGATAGCAAACATTCCCTTGTTCAAGAAGGTTCCTGGACTATGAGGTTGGAAGCTGTGGGTGGGAGATCTCCTGAGGTGATGAGGTTCTGTATGGTCTGGGAGATGATGGTTTGGTGATGGGGGGGGTGAGGTCATGGTCGAGGGGGCGTTAGGAGGAGGTGTCTTCGAGTTGGCGTCAGGCTTCAGTGGTGTAGAGGTCAGTGCGCCAAACTACCACTGCATCCCCTTTATCCGCTGGTTTGATGGTGAGATTTGGATTGGAGCAGAGGGAGTGGAGGGCTGCGCGTTGTGAGGGTAAGAGGTTGGAGTGGGGGAAGGGGTAGACAGGTTGAGATCTCCCACCCACAGCTTCCAACCTCGTAATCCAGGAACCCTGCATCACCCGATTCTACCTCCATCTCAAGATCCACAAGCCTGACCACCCTGGCCGACCCATTGTCTCAGCCTGCTCCTGCCCCACCGAATTCATCTCCACCTACCTCGATACTGTCCTATCCCCCTAGTCCAGGAACTCCCCCCATACGTTCGAAACATCAACCAAGCCCTCCACCTCCTCCAAGACTTCTGTTTCCCCAGCCCCCAATGCCTCATCTTCACCATGGACATCCAATCCCTCTACACCTCCATCTGACATGACCAGGGCCTCCAAGACCTCCGTTTCCTCCTCTCCCGACGTCCCCAACAGTACCCTTCCACTGACACTCTCATTTGTTTGGCTGAACTGGTCCTCGCCTTTAACAATTTCTCCTTTGAATCCTCCCACCTCCTACAGGCCAAAGGGGTAGCCATGGGCACCCGCATGGGCCTCAGCTATGCCTGTCTCTTTATCGGCGATCAAACAGTCCATCTTGCGTAGTTACACCGGCACCACTCCCCACCTCTTCCTCCGCTACATTGATGATTGCATCAGCGCCACCTCGTGCTCCCGCGAGGAGGTTGAGCAATTCATCAATTTCACCATGCATGGACTCCATCTATACTTCCCATTGCCACGGAAAGGCTGCCACCATCAAAGTCAGCATAGTTTCATCAAGGGGAGGCTATGCCTGACAAATCTGCTAGAATTCTTTGAGGAGGTAACGAGCAAGTTAGACCAACAAGAGCTAATGGATTTTATCAAGCTGGACTTCAGGAAGGTACTGTACTGGAAGCTACTGAGTAAGATAAGGGCCCATGGTGTCAGAGGCAAGGTGCTAGCATGGATAGAAGCTTGACTGTCTGGCATTCTTCTCTGGATGGCCGCTGGAGACAAGTGGCGTTCTACAAGGTTCAGTTTTGGAACCACAACTTTTCACTTTATACATTAATGATCATTAAGGAACTGAGGGCTAAGTTTGCAGATGATTTTAAGATAGAGAGACAGGTATCATTGAGAAGGCGAGGGGTTGCAGAAGGACTTGGACAGGTTAGGAAAGTGGGCAAAGAAGTGACAGATGGTGGACAGTTTGGGAAAATGTGAGATCATGTACTTTAGTTGGAACGTTAGAAGCATGGACTATTTTCTAAATAGGGAAAAATTCAGAAGTCTGAAGTGCAGAGAGACTTGGGAGTTCTCATCCAGGATTCACTCAAGGTAAACTTGCAGGTGGAGTTAGTAGTTAAGAAGGAAAATGTAATGATGGCATTTATTTTGAGATGACTTGAATATAAAAGCAGGGGCGTATTTCTGAGGGTCCATTAGGCTCTGGTCAGACCACATTTGGAGTATTGTGCTCAGTTTTAGGCTCCATATCTCATGACGGATGTATTTGTCCTAGAACATAGAACATAGAACATAGAACATAGAAGGATACAGCGCAGTACAGGCCCTTCGGCCCTCGATGTTGCGCCGACCGAATCCTACCTAACCTATACTAGCCCAATAACTTCCAAATGCCTATCCAATGCCCGCTTAAATGACCATAAAGAAGGAGAGTTCACCACTGATACGGGCAGGGCATTCCATGAACTCACAACCCGCTGTGTGAAGAATCTACCCCTAACATCTGTCCTATACCTACCACCCCTTAATTTAAAGCTATGTCCCCTAGTAACACCTGACTCCATTAGCGGTAAAAGGTTCTTAGTATCTACGCTATCTAAACCCCTAATCATCTTATACACTTCTATCAGATCTCCCCTAAACCTTCTCTTCTCCAATGAGAACAGCCCCAAGTGCCTCAGCCTTTCCTCATAAGATTTTCCTACCATTCCAGGCAACATCCTGGTAAACCTCCTCTGCACTCGTTCTAAAGCTTCCACATCCTTCCTATAGTATGGCGACCAAAACTGCACACAATACTCCAGATGAGGCCTCACCAGAGTCTTATACAACTGCAACATGACCTCAGGACTCCGGAACTCAATTCCTCTGCCAATAAAGCCCAGTACACCATATGCCTTCCTCACAGCACTATTTACCTGGGTGGCAACTTTCAGAGATCTGTGTACATAGACACCAAGATCCCTCTGCTCATCCACACTACCAAGTAGCCTACCATTAGCCCAGTAATCCATCATCTTGTTATTCCTACCAAAGTGAACGACTTCGCTCTTAGCTACATTGAATTCCATTTGCCACATTTCCGCCCAGCTCTGCAACTTATCTATATCCCGCTGTAACCTACCACTTCCTTCCTCACTATCCACAACTCCACCGACTTTTGTGTCATCCGCAAACTTGCTTACCCAGCTTTCAAGTCCTTCCTCTAGATCATTTATAAAGATAACAAAAAGCAATGGTCCCAAAACAGATCCTTGTGGTACACCGCTAGTAACTGCGCTCCAAGATGAACATAATCCATCAACTACTACCCTCTGTCTCCTTCCAGCCAGCCAATTCCTAATCCAAACCTCTAATGTATCCTCAATGCCATACCTCCGAAGTTTTAGCATTAGCCTACCATGGGGAACCTTATCGAACGCCTTACTAAAATCCATATACACAACATCTACTGCTTTACCCTCATCCACTTCCTTAGTCACCTTCTCAAAGAACTCAATAAGGTTTGTGAGGCACGACCTGCCCTTCACAAAACCATGCTGGCTATCCCTGATCACGTTATTCCTACCCAGATGTTCATAAATCTTATCCCTTACCATTCTCTCTAAGACTTTGCCCACCACTGAAGTCAGACTCACTGGCCTATAGTTACTAGGGCTATCCCTACTCCCTTTCTTGAACAATGGGACCACATTCGCTATCCTCCAGTCCTCTGGTACTATTCCCGTAGACAATGACGACATAAAAATCCAGGCCAATGGCTCTGCTATCTCCTCCCTAGCTTCCCATAGGATCCTGGGGTAAATGCCATCAGGCCCAGGAGACTTATCTATATTCATCCTTTCCAATATTCCCAAAACCTCCTCCCTGCATATTTCCAGGGCATCCATTCTAATTATTTGTGATTCCATATTCACATCAGCAACAGTGTCCTGTTCCTGAGTGAATACTGATGAAAAGTACTGATTTAATGTCTCTCCAATCTCCTCCGCCTCCACACACAACTTCCCACTACTATCCTTGACTGGACCGATACCTACCCTAGTCATCCTTTTATTCTTGACATACCTATAGAAAGCCTTTGGGTTTTCCCTAATCCTACCAGCTAAAGACTTTTCATGTCCCCTTCTCGCTTCTCTTAGCTCCCTCTTTAGCTCCTTCCTGGCTACCTTATAACTCTCAATCGCCCCAACTGAACCTTCACGCCTCATCTTTACATATGCCGCCTTCTTCCCTTTCACAAGGGACTCCAATTCCTTACTAAACCACGGCTGCCTCACAAGGCCCTTTACACCATGCCTGACTGGTACATACCTATCGAGGACACGCAGTAGCTGCTCCTTGAACAATCCCCACATCTCATTAGTGTTCTTCTCTTGAAGCCTGTTTTTCCAATCCACACATCCTAAGTCATGCCTCACTGCATCATAATTTCCCTGCCCCCAGCTATAGCTCTTGCCCTGCGGCGCACGATTATCCCTCTCCATCACTAAAGTAAAAGTCACCGAGTTGTGGTCACTGTCCCCGAAGTGCTCACCTACCTCCAAGTCTAACACCTGGCCTGGTTCATTACCTAGAACCAAATCCAATATAGCCTCCCCTCTTGTTGGCCTGTCGACATATTGTGTCAGGAAACCCTCCTGCACACATTGTACAAACACCGACCCATCTAATGAACTCGAGCTATAGCTCTCCCAGTCAATATCTGGGAAGTTAAAGTCCCCCATAACAACCACCCTGCTACCTTCACTCTTTTCCTGAATCATCCTCGCAATATTATCCTCTACTTCTCTAGGACTATTAGGAGGCCTGTAGAAAACACCTAACAGGGTGACCTCACCTTTCCTATTTCTAACCTCAGCCCAAACTACCTCAGATGGCAAGTCCTCTTCCATCGTCCATTCCACTGCTGTGATACTGTCTTTGACAAGTAATGCCACGCCTCCCCCTTTTTTACCCCCATGTCTGATCCTACTAAAACATTTGAACCCTGGAACGTGCAACAGCCATTCTTGTCCCTGTCCTACCCACGTCTCTGTAATGGCCACAACATCGAAGTCCCAGGTACCAACCCACGCTGCAAGTTCACCTACCTTATTCCTTATACTTCTGGCATTGAAGTATACACACTTCAATCCACCTTTCTGGTTACAGGCACCCTCCTTAGAGATCGCTGCATTATTCCTAACCTCCCTACACTCAAGGTCCTGTACCCTAAAGCTACAGTCCTGGTTCCCATGCCCCCGCGGAGTTAGTTTAAACCCTCCCAAAGAGCACTAGCAAACCTCCCCCCAAGGATATTGGTGCCCCTCAGGTTCAGGTGTAGCCCATCCTTTTTATAGAGGTCCCACCTTCCCCAGAAAGGACCCCAGTTGTCCAGAAACCGGAATCCCTCCCTCCTGCACCATCCCTGTAGCCACGCATTTAACTGCTCTCTCTCCCTATTCCTCGACTCTCTATCACGTGGCACGGGTAACAAACCAGAGACTACAACTCTGTTTGTTCTAACTCGGAGCTTCCAACCTAGCTCCCTGAAAGCCTGTCTGACATCCTCACCCTTCTTCCTACCTATATCGTTGGTGCCAACGTGGACCACGATCTGGGGCTGCTCCCCCTCCCCCTTAAGGACCCGGAAAACACGATCAGCGACATCACGTACCCTTGCACCTGGGAGGCAACATACCGAACGTGAGTCCCTGTCGCCCCCACAAAACCGTCTGTCTGTACCCCTCACTATCGAGTCCCCAAGAACAATTGCTCTACCTTTCTCCACCCTACCCTTCTGAGCAACGGGGCCAGGCTCCGTGCCAGAGGCCTGAACCTCGTTGCTTGCCCCTGGTAAGTCATCCCCCCCACAAGTATCCAAAACGGTATACTTGTTCTTGAGGGGAATGACCGCCGGGGGTCCCTGCACTGGCTTCCTCCTCCCACTCCCCCTCACTGTCACCCATCTATCTTGAACTTTCGGAGTAACTACTTGCCTAAAGCTCCGATCTATGACCTCCTCTGCCTCCCGAATGATCCGCAGTTCATCCAACTCCAGCTCCAGTTCCCTAACACGGGTTTGGAGGAGCTGGAGATGGGTGCACTTCTTGCAAGTGTACTCAGCAGGGACGCTAATGGCTTCCCTCACCTCATACATGTTGCAAGAGGAACATTGCCCTCTCTGCACTGCCATCCCTCTAAAAGTAAGCTTTCCTTAAAAAAAACAAAAACCAACTAAATCTAAAGAAACAAACAAGGAAAATGCAGCACTTACCCGCTAGTCACAATTGGTCTTATTATTAGGTTAGAGGAGGTGGAAGGGTGGGAGGCACTACTCGTGTAGTGCCTCGGGTGACTCGCCTACGCGTTTAAATAAGGGGAGAGAAAAAAAAACCTGACCCAAGTAACCTAGCGCGCCTTCCGGGTCTGCTACCGCTTTTTTAAAGGAAAACTCTAAACTTTTAACTATTAAATAAACGACCAAACTTACCCACCAGCCGTCGCGAAGTCTTCCGAGAGACTGAGGCCTAAAACTCGGAGCCCGCGTTTAAATAAGGGGAGAGAAAAAAAACCTGACCCAAGTAACCTAGCGCACCTTCCGGGTCTGCTACCGCTTTTTTAAAGGAAAACTCTAAACTTTTAACTATTAAATAAACGACCAAACTTCCTGGAGGGGATTCACGAGAATGGTCTCGGGGGAGTTTAGAAGGATGGGGTGGAGGGGGTGGGGAGGGGGAACATAATTGAAATATACAGAATACTGAATGGCCTGGACAGGGTAGATGTTGGGAAGATGTTTCTATTGGTAGGAGAGACTAGGACCTGAGGGCATAGTCTTAGAGTAAAGGGAAGACCTTTTAGAACAGAGATGAGGAGAAACTTCTTCAGCTAGAGAGTGGGGAATCTGTGGAATTCATTGTCACAGAAGGCTGTGGAGGCCAGGTCATTGAGAATGAGATAGATATGCTCTTGAGTATCAAGGGGGTTATGGGGAGAAAGCAGGAGAATGGAGTTGCGAAACTTATCAACCATGGTGGAGCATACTCGATGGACTGAATGGCCTAATTTCTGCTCCTATGTCTTATGGTCTTATACTATCTACTGTGTGATTGGTTCTGCCCTAAGAAACTATCTCAAAAGTATTCTATCATCTTGTCATCCAGCTATTAGTGCAAATTTGTTTTTTTTTCCAGTTTATATGAAGAATAAAATCTCACATGATTATTACCATCCCTTTATCAAAATCACATGTTTTCTTTCCCTTCTACACTTTATTCTACATTGTAATTCATTTTAGCTGGCCCATAGATCTCTCCCTTTTGTGGCCTCTTTCCCTTACTATTTCTTATCTCTACCCAAACTAATTGAACAATCTGATCTCCTGAATCAAGGTCATCCTTAGCAATGGCACCAATACTGTCCTTAACAGTGCCATCCTTTCACCTTTTCCTGGCTCCCTATTTCGCTTGAATGCTCAATATCCATGTCTTAATCCTTGTCATCCTACAGCAATACCTCCATAATAGCTATCAGATTAAATGTATTTACTTCAGTGTGCACTACCAATTAATTTACTTTTTTTTATCAATGCTAAATACACTTAGTTTTCAGATGTCATGTAATATGGTATTCTTTGAACTGGAGATAAAAGTACACTACTAACAGTCTAATGAGTCTATCAATGAAAACAAAATCATTCATATTTTAAACAAGAATCTTAAGAATAAAAAGTAAATTCAATTCAGTTGTGAAAATAAATGTCTATTTTGTAACATCATCAAATACAGATAATTATTTAATAATTTACTGTTCTGGTCAATTGAACTGTGAACACAGCCACCGACTGAAATATCTTAACCTTCTTTAAAACTCATCCAAGTACTAGTTGTGTGTTCAGTTGTCAAAATAAATAATTGCTGCACCAAACAATGAATCCAATTGAAACTGCAAAAACAGATGGTTATGTTTTATCTGAGCTAAACTTGTTAATCCTTTCAATCAGTCCTGGTAGCTGTTTTCTTTTGGTTCTCTGAAGTTGCAGATGCACTTTCTTTTCAAACTCACAGTGCTAGAGACAGACAAATCATAATCTAATCATGATATAAAATATCCCAGCTCTATTTTCTACACTTTTAAATACGTAATTGTGCTTTTCCCCATAGCAAAAGTGTTTTAATGCATCTCCACACTTACAAATATTGGTCAAATTATCTTTTTGGTTGGATCCCTATGATCAATTACAGCAGCAAAAATAAATTTAACATATAATAAAGCAACAATTTGCAACAGTAAAACCTTTTAGCACTTAGCTGTCAGAATGTTCTTGACTTATCAACAACTATCCCTGCACAGTTCATGAACTATCAAAAAAGTGTGCTATTAAAAGACTTGCAAAACCTGCCTGACATAATGAAAATACGAACGGATAGGGAAGGAACAAATTTCTCCGAGTCAGTTTTCTCTCTGACAGAGCAGAGTTTCAGTAGAAGTTGGAAATCATCCCCATTTTGCAGAAAACGAACCCAGGCAGTTTTTATTTGTGAAGATGGTGGAATCAGTAAGCAAAGGGGCCCTTCATTCACTTCATGATATTGCTCTACTTTGAATTAACCTACAAAGGCAAACTGTGACTATTTGACTACAGAAGCCATCATTGCTGCTGGACCCAATTATTCCACTTCAACCCTTCTCTCCAGATTTCCAATACTTGAACTGAAAGTTACAGGTCTGCAATATAATCTTAAAGGACTGAGGAAAATTCCATCTTTGTAAATATTTCTTTTAATCTTCATTTGTATTCATTCTTTGTATGTATTTATATAGTAACATTATTGCTTTCACTGAAGTAAATTGAGGCAGTATTTTGAAATAAACTAACCTTTAGTTTGTTTAAATCTAAAACTGTGGAGCTGTTTATTTTTAAATTGAACCACTCACAATTACAGGAAAGATAAAAATTTCTCACCCATGGACCACTTTGAGGAAATATTGTCATTATAATTAGGGTCTCTTGTTCAGGACTGTACCCATTTCAAAATGAGCAGAAGTCAAATTTATACTAAAAGTGAGAGTTTAAGCCATCGTGAAAGGAACCAAGTTTTGAATGGGAAATAAATTGTAATCAGAGGGAAACGTAAGATTCAAATTATTTGAAACCAAACCTGAAATATTGGAAGTGAGCTCTGTTTTTAAAAATAAATAAGTAAATAAAGAGGGAAACTTTTGATGCGCAAGAGTTTATCAATCAGTATCACTTAAATTAGCAGAAAGTAGCATCCTTATTCTTAGGCAGCCAAAAGTCATTGCTAAGCAAGTAGGATTTAACATCGAGTAAAAATCCCATATTCCCAATTCCTTCGTCTCCGCCGCATCTGCTCCTAGGAGGACCAGTTCCAACACCGCACAGCCCAGATAGCCTCCTTCTTCAAGGACCGCAGATTCCCCCCAGACGTGATCAACGATGCCCTCCACCGCATCTCCTCCACTTCCCGCTCCTCCGCCCTTGAGCCCCGCCCCTCCAACCGCCACCAAGACAGAACCCCACTGGTTCTCACCTACCACCCCACCAACCTCCGCATACAACGTATCATCCGCCGTCATTTCCGCCAACTCCAAACGGACCCCACCACCAAGGATATATTTCCCTCCCCTCCCCTATCAGCGTTCCGCAAGGACCACTCCCTTCGTGACTCCCTCGTCAGATCCACACCCCCCACCAACCCAACCTCCACCCCTGGCACCTTCCCCTGCAACTGCAGGAAATGTAAAACTTGCGCCCACACCTCCACACTCACTTCCCTCCAAGGCCCCAAGGGATCCTTCCATATCCGCCACAAGTTCACCTGTACCTCCACACACATCATCTATTGCATCCGCTGCACCCGATGTGGCCTCCTCTATATTGGTGAGACAGGCCGCTTACTTGCGGAACGCTTCAGAGAACACCTCAGGGACGCCCGGACCAACCAACCCAACCACCCCGTGGCTCAACACTTTAACTCTCCCTCCCACTCCACCGAGGACATGCAGGTCCTTGGACTCCTCCACCGGCAGAACATAACAACACGACGGCTGGAGGAGGAGCGCCTCATCTTCCGCCTGGGAACCCTCCAACCACAAGGTATGAATTCAGATTTCTCCAGTTTCCTCATTTCCCCTCCCCCCACCTTGTCTCAGTCGGTTCCCTCAACTCAGCACCGCCCTCCTAACCTGCAATCTCCTTACTGACCTCTCCGCCCCCACCCCACTCCGGCCTATCACCCTCACCTTGACCTCCTTCCACCTATCCCACCTCCATCGCCCCTCCCCCAAGTCCCTCCTCCCTACCTTTTATCTTAGCCTGCTTGGCTACTCTCTCTCATTCCTGATGAAGGGCTTATGCTCGAAACGTCGAATTCTCTATTCCTGAGATGCTGCCTAACCTGCTGTGCTTTGACCAGCAACACATTTTCAGCTAGGATTTAACATCGCCAGTATGACAAAGATACAGGGATTCTTGATGCTTTTAAGTTCTATGCAGAATCAGAACAGACAGCAGAAGGTGCATTAGACCATGATATTTTAGCTCCAATAGCTGAAAATTAAACTGATGCTTAAGCCTCTGAAAGAAGGGGAGGGAAGACTAACCCAAGCAAGTGGAAAGAGGTAAAGCTTCAACCCTAAGAAAAGCAACTAGATGTTTGAAGCTCAGAAAGAAAGGGAAGGAAATAAGCAAGTCTAACCCAAGAAGAGGAGCTAAGAATTGACTACGCTTTCCAGCTGAAGAAGTTGTAATTGGTTCAGAACCTTTGAGGAGTTTTATTTGATAAAGGCACACATCTATGAAACTTATTTTAGTCTTGGATAGTACCCATGGTAGCTGAACTCTCATTATTACTGGAGGGGTAGTGGGAGAAATGTTTCATGATTAATTGTGATATATGTGCAAATTAAAAATTATTATACCCATTCAGGGACTGATTAATTGTTTTTCAGAAAAAGTCCATTGTGAATGATTTCAAAAGAGCAGCAAAAGTTAAATCTGATTCTGTTTTAGATTATATTCAAATGTGGGATTGGTGTCTATGGCTTATTTCAAAGGAGCCTAATGGTAATGGTTAGAATGCCATTTAATATAACTTTATCCTACAACAGATTTTGAAATGTTAGAGGCATGTGCAAGAAAGAAATACTGATGCCATTGTCATCACAGTCTATTTTTGTCTCATGTGACAGCTGGTAGTAGGCCACTAGATGCATTACCATTTGAGAGCATGCATTCTCCATCAGTTGTAAATAGCTGCATACATGAATCAACTAATCTTTTGTACTCCAAGTTCCACGCCTATAGTTGTGATTAATGAAATAGGTTGCAATAATTTTTTTATATGTGCATAAACTTACAATCTGAATAAATGCAAGCGCCCTGCTTTGTCATTTTTACAAGTTGCATGTTTAACATTGGATTCTCAAGAAAAATATGCTAATCGCACAGAAGCATTTCTGTGACGTCAACAGACACAGAAGAATTCAGAATACATCAACCAGGTTGGGTTATTTAAAAATCTGTGAGAGGCAACAGTGACAGGGGAAGGTGAAGCTCAGATAAGATGACAAAACTAAAGCAGATACAAAGTTGCTCTTTCACATTTTAACAAGCAAAGAGATTCTTCAAAGAACTGTATGGATTATTTCGTTTGAAGAGCTGCTCAAGAGACAGGAGATATCATAAGACCTGAGCTACTTTATTCAATTTTGAGAGAAATGAGTAAGCCAGTATCACTGGCCACTTGTTTGGCCAAAATGTACGAAGGTGGTAGCCTTGACTCTCAGAATAAAAGTGGGTCTGGTGGCCAAGTGAGAAAGCCGATTGGTGCAAGTCAAAACAGCAGTGCCAATAATTTAAGCACAATGGAAAACAAACTGAATCTTCTTAACGAGAAAGTCGATCGAATAGTAAACTTTCAAGGACAAGTTCTTAAGAAATTGGAAGACATGTCTCAAGGAATGAATGACTTAGAAAAGAACATTGAAATACTGAAAACATTAAAAGACTGCGATGGAATGGTAGACAATAAAAGTGACATTAAATACTTGCAAAATATTGATTGCCTCAGTCACCCTCAGATGAAGCTGTTATTCATGGAACTGTTCAAAATGGTGACAACTGTACATCAAGATACAACAATACAAAACGAAAAATTAGATGGCATTGAAAAATTGGTGTCAGCTGTGGATAAAGCCATTCACTTTGTGAGTGAAGTCTTCAAAAATTCCAACATTGTGCAGTTTATTCTAAAAGGAACTGTGCCTTGGAAAAAGGGAAGCCTATTAGAATCTTCAGAGGTCAGTTTTACCAAATAAAACAAAGTTCAGAAAAAAAAATTGGCATTAAAATAGGGTTATACTTTAATAATGGTCTACCAGGTGATGTCAGGAATGAAAGTCTATGTTAATAATTATCTGTTCATGCCCTGCTTTGGATTTTGAAAAAAACAGTTTTAAATTAAGTACATATGAACTAAAGTGTAAAGTAGAAGAGGGACAGCAGGAGCAATTTAATTTTGTGCAATTGTATAATATGGGATCCATTTGAGACCATTATACAAAGTGAAAATTACCTGCATTGTACCTATAGTTGCCTTGCATTAATGTTTCATACTATCGTAAAAGTTTACGCAATAAATTAATTTCATGAGTGTACAATTTCTGTACTCCTCTGATCCCTGCCAAATTCTCCAGTCACCTGATATTCACAAAAGCAGAACCTGGAGATGTAAATCAGAATGTTAACATTGTTAATTCAAGCATTAACACCAATCTCTATTGTAGAAAGAACAATAACTTCTGAAGGAATAATTTTTTAAAAAATCAGTTTACAGTCTTTAATGCCTGTTTCTAGGTTAGAAAAGGGTTCTCCTACTTGACAACTGTAGGGCTATGTATTCCAGTTATACCATGGGTGTTGCAAATACGTTGTGATTGTACTGTAATAAATGACTCTTTTTTTGTTCATTTTATTTAATATTTGAGATATTTCTGAGTTCTCCAACAGCAATGTGGGAAGCAATATCTTTTATACTGTTGTATTGGAACTGGACAACGTTCTCACTGCAGTGAAAAGCATAGATGTAATCTGAAATTAACAATCCATTGATGACTAGCAACATGTTTTGTTCATCTGAACAGAGGATGAAGCATGTCTTCCACTTATTTATGATGTTAGCATAGCAAATATACTACCAAAGGGAAAAACTAGATCTTTGATTTTGCACCAAATCTGTTGATGTCACCCATGATGCCATTCTGGTACACAGATATTGTGCACTGCTCTCTTGTTTGGGGTTTGATGAGACTGTCCTTGCAGTTCTTAATGCTATGATGTGCCCCACTTTGGTGAGGGACGATTTGTTGCAGGCATGGTGAGGGTGTTGTTGGTGGTACAATAATATGAACCTTCAATAGCAAAATCAAAGCAAACCCCTACAAGCACAAGTTGTGTGTTATAAAATACCCAAAACCTACCTTGATATTGCTGTTGTTTTGGTATTTTTAGTATTGTGACATTGTTTTGATGCTTGTGTTTCAGTGCTTGTCTCAATGGAATGGTTGTTTATTTGACTACCCGTTGAAGCCACCAAACAAAAAAAATTAGACTGTCCTCCCACTTTCCCATGTTAAGAGATCCCTTTCTCATCTCATATAAAGCTCGGCAGAAATTGCATAACTGGTAACTTAACACAGAGTCTTAGAGACATGCAGCATGGAAACAGACCCTTCGGTCCGACGCATCCATGCCAACCAAGTTTCCCAAAACTACATTAGTCCCATTTACGTGCATTTGGCTGGTATCCCTTTAGACTTTTCAAATTCATATACTGGTCCAAATGTCTTTTAAATGTAGTAAAAAGACATTTGGACCAGTATATGAATAGGAAAGGTTTAGAGTGATACCACTTCCTCTGGAACTTCATTCCACACAGGAACCAACCTTTGTGTGAAAAAGTTGCCTCTCAGGTCCCTTTTTAACTCCTTGTCCTTTTGTCTTAAGATTATGCCCTCTGCTTTTGAACTCCTCAACCCTAAGGAGAAGAACTTTGCTATTCACCTTATCTATGCCCCTCATTTTATAAAGCTCGATAAGGTTACCCTTCATCTTCCAATGCTTCAGTGAAAAAAAATCCTAGTTTATCCTGCCTGTCCTTCTAACACAAATGCTCCAGTCCCAATAACATCCTTTTTCTTCAATTAAATAATATCCACGTTATAGCAGGGTGACTAGAACTGTACACAGTAATCACTTTCATAAGTTTCACCAGTAGATTTACTGCCTATAAAATCTTGAATCCCTGTGCTCCTGGTATTTAATGTATGTTATGCTGGCAGTACATTGTTAGTTTGAATGTGACAATGGCAGCAAATCCAAGGAAATCCTTTTTGTGCACTGGTATAATGTATAACAGAAAGCATGGTATTACCACCAATAAGTCCAAAGTGGAATAGTAGCAGCTAAATTGCTGCTGCAGTTAAATTGGTATTTGTTAGGCCAGTGCCCAATTGGTGATGGTAATTCAGCCTGAATAAATAAAAACTGTTATTCACTAATTTATTTATATCTCTTTTCTTTGTGTAGATGACTAATATAAACAGTGACAAATGAATGGTTATGTAGAGACATTTTATTTACGCTAGCTGTTGCAGAAACCCAGTCATCAGAATCTCCATACCAAATTACTGAGGCACTACTGTTAAAACTTAAAGATAATTCAAGACTGCACATAAGGATACTTAATAAGATATGGTCTCATGGTGTTAGGAATAATATGTTAAAATGTATATTAGGTATATTACAGTATAGCATGAATATATTAGAATAACTAAAAGAGACAGAGAGTTGAATAAAGATGGCATTTTCAGAATGGTGAGCTGTAAGTACTGATGTGCCACAAGGATCAATGCTGGAGCTACACTTATTTACAACATATATTAATGACTTGGATGAGAAAAGTCATATATTATCAACAAGTTTGCAAATGAAAAAAAAAGGCAAGACAACAAGTGATGAGGATGGCACAAAGAGTCTGCATAAGGATATGAACAGGTTAAACGAGTGAGCAAACATCTAGCAGATGGAATATAATGTTACACACTATGCACTTTGGCTGGAAGAATAGAGAACCTGAATATTATTTAAATGGAGAGGGACTCCAGAAAGTTGCAGCACAGAGGAATTTAAAGGAGTTCTAATTTTTCATAAATCACAAAAATCCAATTTCGGCTTGAAATAGTGAAAGCAAATGGAATGTTGGTCTTTATTTCAAAAGGAATTCTGTATAAGATAGGGAAGTCTTGCTAAAACTATACAAGGCACTAGTCAGATCAGAGCTGGAATACTGCAAAATTATCTAAAGAAGAATAGGTGGCAGTCTGGAAAAGGTTGGCTCGGTTGATTTTCTTAAGTTTGAGTAAGTAAGAGTTGAACTCACTGGAGTTCAGAAAAATGACAGACTACCTTATTGAAACATAACATTCTTAGCCAGCTTGACAGGCTACAAGTGGAGAGGTTGCGCTCCTTGTAGCGGAGTCAAGGACCAGAGAACCAGAGTGAGGAGCCGTCTATTTGAGACAGAGCAAGAAGGAATTTTTTCTCTCAGAGGGCTACTGAGGCTGGCTTATTACGTACATTCAAGGCTGAGGTAGACATTTTTAATCAGTAATGGAATGAGTTATGTGGGCAAAGGCAAGAAATTGGAGTTGAGCATTATTAGATCAGTCATGATCTCATTGAATGGTAGAGCAGTCTCAATGGACCAAATGGGTTAATTCTGCTCCTATATCTTATATATGTATTTTTTCAGGTATATTACTGCTTGTTGCTCCCATAGTAGTTTCAATACGTGAAGTAATGGGTTGTGCCCATTGCCATGACCACAAATCACCTAAGCACATTGAATTTTTAAAATCCAACAGATACCTTTTAAAAGAGACATACAATCAAATGTTAATTGCAGATGTAAATTCAGTGGCTAACTTCTGACCATCTACTCTCTAATGCTGAATGTTCTTTACTCAGCGAAGGCTTAGTTTTATCCCTTTGTGCCCCACGTCGACAAATTTCAGACACAATGTCTTCACCTCTGTGCCCATTTCTTTGGACTCTTTCACCCACCTCCACTCTCTGCCACCACTTGGACCTCTCCCTCTGGCCTCTTACATGCGCTTGACCTGTTCATCAAGGACTCTTGATGTGACTTCAGTCACCTTAATATCTCTGCTCAGCCATTCTCACCTATCCCTCTCTCAACCGACTGCACTCCGTGCTCTCAGATCCAACCATGACTTTGTCATCAAACTTACTGCCAAAAGTGGTGCTGCTGTTGTCTGGTGTGCTGACCTTTACTTTGCAGAGCACCAGCTCTTGGACAGCTCCCTATATCTTCCCCCACCATCGAGCATCAAGCCATTGTGTTCTTGATGGTCACCAACCTCATCTCATCTGGGGATCTCCCGCTGACAGACTCCCAGTTCAGAGTCCTCCAATCCTGTACAACCCACTTCTACCTTCTCCCTAAAATCCACCACAAGATTGCTTGGGCAGACCCTTTGTTTCTGCCTGTTCCTGCCCAATAGAACTTATTTCTTCCTATCTCGACTCAATATTTTTCTCCTCTTGTCCAGTCTCTTCCCACTGTGATTCTTCTGATGCTTTGTGTCAGTTTCAGAATTTCCAGTTTGCAGGCTCCAGTTGTTTCATCTTCACTATGGACATGCAATCCCTTTACACATCCATTGCCCCATCATTAGGATGGTCTCAGGCCTCTCCACTTCTTTCTGAACTGTCCCTATCCATCACCATCCTCGTCCACCTGGCCAAGCTCGTCCTCATCCTGAACAACTTCTCATTTAATTCCTCTCACTTTCTTCAGATCAAAGCTGTGACCATAGGGATCTGCATTGACCCCAGTTATATCTGTCTCTTTGTGGGGTATTGGAACATTCCTTGTTACAGTCCTGTACTGGTTCTTCTCCACAACTTTTTTCTCTGGTACATCTATGACATCATTTGGTGCTGCTTCCCTCTCACTTTCGGAATTGGAAAAACGGATCCATGTTGCTTCCAATTTCCAAACTTCGCTCAGCTTCATCTGGTCCATATTTGACTCCTCCCTTCCCACCCTTGACATCTCCGTCCAAATGGTGACCATTTCTGGAGCTAGTTTGACCACCAATATCCATTACAAACTCACCAACTCCCATAGTTACCTAGACTACACATCCTCACATCTTGCTTCCTGTAAGGATTCTATTCCATTTTCCCAGTCTCTCTGTTTCCGTTGCTTGTGTTCTGATGATACCACCCTCCACAGGGGGGCCTCAGATAGGCCCACCTTTTTCCTCAACTAAGGGTTCCTTGAAATCATGGTTGACAAGGTCCTTAATGGGGTCTGATCTATTTCCTGCACTTCTGCTCTCTCCCCTTCCCTTCCCTCCCACAATGATAACTTGCCTACTATCAACAATCACTTTGTCTGCCTATTTATGGAGTGATGCTTTTGAGTTCCTCAGAAAGGAAGGCTGATAGTTGTACTTGGAGACAACAAACACTCCCTTCAAAAACCTTCATACAGAAAGCAATAATTAATTGCTACTAATAGCATGGAAAAGAAATGCGGACTGGGAAGACAATTATTGCTCAACACTTGTTATGCTCAGTTGCTCCTATGCACCAAACACCACTTGGATAAAGAAGGAGAAAGATGCAAAAAGCAGAAAATCAAAAATAGTATTACATCAGGACTAGCACCTTCAAATGAAAATGAAATTGAGATGTATGATTTGTAGTCATAATGAGGATATCACAGTTCTGGTAGGTGGAGTATTCAAGTTTCCATGAGGCTGGATAATTAGAATTTTAGTGTATCATGCAGGTTTGTTGTTAAATCAATGTTTCCATTAATTTGCCTTTATTTCAGGCACTGTAATTGAAATAAAGTGATTGTAATGAAGTCAGCCAGTTAGACCTCATCGAATATGAGTCCCCTAATTGGGACTGTTAATCTGGCCCCATCAGGAAGCCCTGGCTGACAGATATAACCAGGAATGTCAGAGGTTTTGCTCACTCAGAGAGCTAACTCTGAGGAAGCTGGATCAGTGTAAATAAAATGTGTTTTGATGATGGAATATGGGCCTCTGTGGAGTTATTTCAATGATAACCAATCTTGCTCTTATCCTTCAGAATTTAACCATGGATGAACTCAACAGTGCTTTCCAAAGTTTCAGGTTGATAAAGTTAAAATAAAGCCAAGATGCAACTGATAAATTGAACTAAGGAGCTTCAATAGCTAGATTGCCAGAGCTCAGAATTCATAGGCCATCTCGAGGCTGCAGTGCTTTATCACACACAATACTGCACATACTATTTAAAGTGGTTGAATGATCTAGAAAGCTTTGTTTTAGATTCCCTACAGTGTGGAAACAGGCCTTTCAGCTCAACCAGTCCATACAGACCCTCCAAAGAGCAACCCACCCAGACCCTTTACCCTCTGACTAATGCACCTAACACTATGGGCAATTTAGCATGGCCAATTCACCTGCCTTGCACATCTTTGAACTGTGGGAGGAAACCCACATAGACACGGGAGAATGTGCAAACTCCACAGAGATAGTCACCCAAGGCTGGAATCAAACCTGGGACCCTGGTGCTGTGAGGCAGCAGTGCTAACCACTAAGCCACCGTGCCAAGTATATGTATGTCTAAATTGACAGAAGCTACAAGTTTCCACAATAGTTAAGAAACAATGTTAACTTGATGGTCATGCAATGCTAATTTGTGAATTACTTCAAAATTGATACCCTTTTTTGTATCACTTAGATGCCTGTGTACTAATACTTTTTATGACCATTTAAAATTTTGTGAAATTTCTTTTTAACAGGGAAACAATAAAGCTGACGAGAAAGGTGCCAAACCAAAGCATGGATATAGCAACAGAGGGGCCCAAGCACAAGTAAACAGAGAATTGTTTGAAGGTATAGAAAGATTATTCATTTTCTGAACAGTTGTGGACAGTTGTGAGTGTGCCTTGGTACATATTTACCCCCAATGCATGTGCTTTTCAGATATGGAATATTAAACCAGTTATTAAGCCTGCTACCATTGTAAATACCAGACCCACATCTTTATATGTAACTAACCTGTTTCTCTGAACTGTTGTTTTTATTAGATTAGATTACCTCCAGCGTGGAAACAGGCCCTTCGGCCCAACAAATCCACACCGACCCTCCAAAGAGAATCCACCCAGACCCATTTCCCTCTGACTAATGCACCTAACACTATGGGCCTGTGTTTGTATGCTGACTGCTTTCTAAGTTTTCTTTCACCAACAGAGCTTGTACAATGCATATTTAGGTGTTCATAATTACTGCAGCAAAGCAACTGCATCCAATATAGTCACTGATGCTAAACACCCTTAAAGAGAATTGTTAAGAAAAAGCTTTCCTTTCTCTTAAATATTTTGCATCCAAAAAAAACTTGAAAACTCATTAAATATTTTCATCATAAAATTTTAAGCAATGACAAGGGTCAGCTTTGATCATCTGAAGAAACACAACCATTTCATATTGAAGAGCTTTCATATGATCCTGCACTATCAGTGTCCTGTGGTTCACTGTTGAGCAGGAACCCAACTGACCAGACACATAAAGCTATGGCTATTTACATCTTACTGTGGTAGCACATGGGAAATCAAACCCTGCTATTGCTGGAGTAAGGAGTTAAAGTTTTTAAAACGTTTGCAGAGTTCTTCAGTTTAGCCTCAGTTTGACTGAATACAGACCACCGTTCTGCACTTAAATAAATAGACTCTAACAACAATTAAATAATTCTGAATCATTTATATGTGTGTGTGTGTATATATATATATATATATATATATATCTCCACCAAATAAAACTCTAATCTACATACAGAAATTGATGTTGATTGGCAGCATGGCTTTGTATGGGGAAGATCGTGTCTCACAAACCTGAAAAGGTTTTTTGAGAAAGTGACAAAGATGATTGATGAGTGCAGGGCAGTAGATATTGTATTTTTGGACTCTAGAAAGGCCTTTGACAAGGTCCCTCATGGTAGGTGAAGTCACATGGAATCCACAGTGAGCTGGTAACAATAATGCAAAGCTGGCTTAGTCATACGTGACAGACAGTAGTGTTGTAAGAGTGTTTTCCTGACTGGAAATCTGTGATCAGCTGTGTTTTACAGGGATCAGTGTGTGCTGGAACCTTGTTGTTTTTAATGTATATAAATTTGGAGGAGAACATAAGTGGTTTGATCAGTAATTTGTTAGATGGCACAAGAAGGTGTGAAGATAGTGAGGATGATGCCAGAGGTTACAGCAGGATATTGATAGGCTGGAGACTTAGGTGGGGAAATGGCAGATGGAGTTTAATCCAGACAGAGGATTTGTCAAGGTAATGCATTTTGAAAGATCCAATGTAGGAGGGAAACATACAGTAAATGGCAGAATTCTTAGTTGTGTCAACATCCAGAGGTATCTAGGTGTACAGGTCCACAATTCCCTGAAAATGGCAACACAAGTGGATAAGTTGATTAAGAAGGCATATGGCATTCTTGCCTTCATTGATTATGGCATTTAGTGCAAATATTGGCAAGTCATGTTGCAGCTGCCTCAAATTTTAGTTAGGCCGCATTTGGAATATTGCAATATTGCATACAGTTCTGGTCACCTACCAGAGGTATGTGGCAGTTTAGGGAAGGGTACAGAAATGGTTTGCTAGGTTGTTGCCTGGTTCAGACAGTATTAGTTATGAGGAGAGATTGGACAGACTTGATTTGTTTTCACTTGAACATCAGAGGCTGAAGGCCAACCTGATAGAAGTTTACAGAATTATGAGAGGCATGGATGGAATGCATAGTTTTTCCCAAGGTAGAAATGTCAATTACTAGGGGACATAGGTTAAGGTAAAAGGGAGTAAATTTAAAGGAGTTGTGAGGGTGATGAGTGCATGGAATGTGCTGTCAGTGGAGGTGGCAGAAACAGACACAAAAGCAATTTCTGAGGCATCTTGGCAGATACATGAATAGGGAATTGAGGGATACAGACTGTATAGAGGCAAAAGGATTTTAGTTTAGGAAGAAGCCATATGTCAGCAGTGGATTGGTGGGCTAAAGGGCCTGCTCCTGTGCTGTTATTTGTTCCAGTTCCCTCTACAAATACAGAAACACATGGAGACAAATGGTGCTATGGATGGAGGGAAAGACTGACAAGGCAGTTCAATAGTCTCTGTTCGCAGGGTTTATTGAGATGATCCTTTCACTGATCAGAATGCTGCTTATTGATCTTCTTTCAGATTCGATGCAGGAGGCACAGGGTTACAGGTTCAATGTATGAAAGCCTCTGACTTATTAATTAGAATTCACAGTAATTGATATAAATTGGCTATCTTCAGGATTATAATTTTTATTGCTGAGAAGAAAAAACAGTTCCTTCCCTTCCCGAGATTTGATTACATTTACCCAAACATTCACACCCCTTAGCTGCTTAGCTACCTAGGAACCAATCATGTCATTGTTGGCTGGGAGGAGATCTTTTCATTGATAATTAGTTAATAGTCCATAGTAACATTCCACCCAAGCTGCGTGGCCATGGTATATGCTCCAGTGTTCTGTGCATGGCAAACAGTGTTGGCATACCAATCATGATATTGACTTCTGGTTCTGGAAGTTTCTGCTGCACATACACCTCAGGGGCCTGTGAAGCCAGAAAGAAATTAGAGGGAATGCTGGTTCACAGACTAATCACTCACTTTTAAACCAATACTTTTCCCAATTGTGTTAACAATCAAAAATTCACAACAATAAAAAAAGATATGGTCTTGACACGATAACAAGACCATGTCAGAGACTGGATTCCTAACTCTCCAAAACCTATATGAGTAACAGAACACACTTCACTTGTCCTTTTCCACCATAATTTGAATGAAAAGAACTTTTCAAACCACTAATAATTTCCATGCCCTTGATTTATTGTAACATACTTAGTACCTGTTAAAAATAACTTGGCTAGTTCTGCTACCTTAGCATAAACCCCTGACCAACCTGGACACAAAATGTGTTGAGCTACACAACTGTCCTTCTTTTCATTTGCTTAATTTGTAATTGAAATGTATCTATTTTCTTCCCTTTTCATTAAAACAAATCCATTCTCATTATGTTTGGGAATAGGGTATTGCATAACAGGTGCACTATCTATAGGCTTCTACTCAGGATAGCTAATCCACAATGGTAGCCTATGATCAGGTGAGAGTAACAGTGTTAATTTTGAATGTTAAATGGCATTTTACAAAATGATAGGTGTTATTAAAGTTTTGAAACATATAACTTTCTTTGTTGAACATCATTGCTCAGAGGCCAATGAAGATATCCAAACCAGTGGAAATGTCCAGAAAGGTAAAGATGAGCATGCAAAGGCAAACAGCATCATTTTAATTGCATCACAGGCAACAATTAATTCTGAAGGAGGTAAATCACTGCACCAACCCCCAGCATCAGCTGGAAAACATAAAGACCCCCAGGGGGCTTCAGCAATAACAAATACCTCTGGAGGTGTCTGCAAAAAAGAAATTTCTACCGGAACAAAAAAGGTGAAGGAAGTTCCACAGGAAAACAAAAAGTACACACAGAATCAGACCTCAACAACAGACAACATGAAAGAAATAAATAAAATCAGCACAAACAATGACTCATATAAAACACATGGAGTTGAAAGAAGCCAAGGAAAAGAGACGGACAATGTCACAATTGAACCCCCCGAGGTCAGTCTGGTGATAAATCAGTCAAAAGTTGTTGGAAACTCCTCAGCACTGGTACAGAGGTATGTTTAAATTTCAACAACCTATCAATTACTGTTTATCCTTATCTTTCAAACTTTTGCTTTTCTTTAATTGTTATACCATTGATGACTACTAGTTATAACAGAAAATATCATGGAACTGATCAAGTGAATTCTGAGTTCATGGTTTAGACCAGTTACCAAAAAGAAAATGAATAACCAAGCTTCTTATGGTAGTTACTATACTGCCTTAAAAAGATGAAAAGATCAGCTATATTTCTGCTTCATAAGTTTCCTTTCAAAAGCAGATTACATTTCACAAAGAAGGAATCTGTTTTTATCTGATTTTAAGATAAAATACTGCTGACCTTGCTTATTACAAGGTAAATACATGTAAGATTTTCCATTTGGGCTATTTTGAAAAAAAATCTGCACTAAAAGATTCTCAAATTTTTCCATTATACAAGCTTATTTCGTGGGTTTGGGAGACAGATAAAACACATGGTGATAGTGGGAAAATTCACTCCCAGAAGTCTCCAAGTTATCCATGAATAAAGATGAATGAATGAATGAGCTTTCTTGTCACATATACTGAATGACTACAGTGAAAAGTTTATATGTTGTCACTTACATCACCATCTGGGGTACAAAGGTACCTAGATAACAGCTTCTTTAGTTACAAGATGACTATGGGGTGACCAATCGGAGAGACTTTGCCCTGCTAAACAAAATAGATGGACTGGTGAAGAGTTGCCCCTCCAATCATGAGTTCATTCTGTACTATGCTTACTATTGATAAACTTACTTGTAAACTTATCAACAACTACCCTCGGACAGAAACAGCCTGTGATTGGAGGAGCAGCTAGAACAGTCAGCGCTGACAGTTCAATGTTGAGGAATTTTTAGCAGAACTTTTTGCTGGGATTCTTGAGTCAAAGTATTAGAGATGGTGATGACTGAACCAAGAGTTGGGACCAGGGCTGAGAGAAAGGACTGGGGAGTGAGAACTGGAAATTGAAAGCTGGGACTGGAGACTGAAAGCTGGAGCCATGACTGAGAGGTAGGACTGGCGCCTTGACAATTAGGGCTAGTGGCTAAATGATGGAACCATAGGCAAGAGCTAGGGGCTGGGATCTATAGAGATCTAGAAGGCAGGATGCAGACAGGTCTCATTGGCCAAGAACCTGAGGCTTTTTGTTTGATCCACAAGTTCCATCTGCTGAGCCTCATGTGGGGATATCTGTCTGGATATATCCGTAGCCAATAAAGAAATTTTTCCATTGATTTTAATTTTGCTAAGGTTCCTTGATACAATACTTCATCAATTGCCACTTGATGGCACTGATGACAACAGTGGACCAATAGGGCAGTAATTGCTGCATTGAATTTGACCTGTTTGTTGTGGATAGAACATTTTTGACAATTTTCTATGTTGACAGTTGGAATACACTGAGATATGGCTAGTTCTACAGTTTACATAGTCAGCACAGTTGAGATATTACCTATGACTGAGTGCACTCAGCCATTTCTTGAATGAATTGAATTGGCTGAAGAGTGGCTTGTTTGATGGTGGCAATATCGGTAATAGGTTGAGATGGATCATCCACTTGAAGGTGGTTGCATATGTTTCCATTTTGACTTCACCATCATTAATGATACAAAATCATATAATATATCATTAATATAAAATAAGATGGATCTTTGAGAATGCTGGCAGCCTTTCCTTGACAGCAGACCTGGTAGATGCATTCTATAGAATAAATCTTGGTGGTGAATATTAAAATCTCTGAAAACATTATATTCTGTTGATACTCTCAGTATTTCTTCCAAGAGGTGATCAACATGGAGTAGGATTGATTCATCGGCTGAGAGTGTTAGAGGTGGGATTTGGAAGGTTGATTCTTTGACTTGAAAATATGAGACTTCATGGGCACTGATGCTAGGTGTCAATGCTGGGATGTTCCAAGACCATTGTTTCCTCCCTATGCACCCATTTTGTTGCACCACTGGGAGGTTTGTCCTGCCCGTAAGGTAAAGCTTACCAGGGATGGTGTCTGTCATACTGGCTCTGATGTATGATCCAGTGACAATGGCTGTGCTCAGCTATTGTTTGGCTAGGCTATGCGAAGCTCTACTGATTTTGGCACAAGCCTCCAGATGGCTCTGGAGACATGGTGGCTCAGTGTTTAGCACTGCTACCTCATAGCAACCAAGATCTGCGTTCGATTCCAGCCTCGGGTATCTGTGTGGAGTTTGCACATTCACCCTGTGTCTGCATGGGTTTCTGCTGGATGTTCTGGTTTCCTCCCTCAGTCCAAAGATGTGTAGATGAGGTGAATTGGCTATGCAAAATTGCCCATGGTGTTCAGGGATGTGTATGTTAGGTGCATTAGTCAGATGAAATATAGAGTAATAGGGTAAAGGAATGGCTCTGGGCACAATTCTCTTCGGAGGGTTGGTGTGGACTTGTTGGGCCAATTGAGATCAGACTGAATCAGGACAGCAGATTTCCTTTTCTAAAGCACATGAGAAAGTCAGATATTTTATTTTTATGACAATCACTAGATTCATGATTACCATCACTGAGACTAACTTCTTGTTTTTAGATTTATTTGATGAACTTAAGCTTGTCTCTATCTACCCTGTCTATACCCTTCATGGTTTACAAAATCATAGAGATAGAGACAAGCTTTTTCCCAGAGAGAAGGATTCAGTAACAAGAGGTCACGCTTTCAAGGTGAGAGGTGGAAAGTTTAAGGGGATACACGCGGCAAGTACTTCACACAGAGCATGGTGGGCGTTTGGAATGCGTTGCCAGCAGAGGTGGTAGAGGCAGGCATTCATTTAAGACCCGTCTGGACAGATGCATGAGTAGGTGGGAACAGAGGGATACAGATGCTTAGAAATTGACCGTCAGGTTTAGACAGTACATTTGGATCGGCTCAGGCTTGGAGGGCTGAAGGGCCTGTTCCTGGGCTGTAAATTTTCTTTGTTCTTTGTTCTTTGTTCTAACTGAATTGAAATTAAACTCAAGTTTCCAGATCATTGGTGCAGAGCCCTGGATTACTAATGCAGAAATAAAACCACTATATTACCATATCCACTGAAATTTCACTTTTTAAATTAAATATTCCATGTTATCTTTTCCATATACTCAACTATTTTATAAAACCTCAAAGATAAGCGAATGAGCTGCAATTTGCCAAATATGAGCAAAACATATGGGCAACAGCACTCTTATGATGGAGAAATTCTTGAAAATTACAATGAATGGTTTATGACAGTACTCAAAAATGTGTTGGTCTATACTTCACAGAGATTCCCTTTGGAAAGTTAATTGCCCTACTCCTACTAAAATCAGTGGTGATATCAAGTTTCCTGAATTAACAATTTCACTTGATTACAACAGGCAAGTGCAACATCACAGAATGGCACTAGAGGACTAGGAATAATTACTTACAGCTCAGAGGACATTTCGGAATTCTCATTGAGACCCTAATCCTCAATTCAATTTTTTATTTATTCAACCATTAGATTGTCTCTTTTTGGAAATATGATGTGGAGGCGTTGATGTTGGATTGGGGTAGACAAAGTTAAAAATCACACAATCCAGGTTATTGCCCAACAGGTTTATTTGGAAGTACAAGCTTTCAGAGCGCTGTTCCTTCATCAGGTAGCTAGTAGTTATTGTCTGGCATTGTCTGACAATGTTACTGACCACTTGTCAGCCCAAGCCTGTATATAGTCCGGATCATGCTGTATTTGAATATGGACTGCTTCCATAACTGAGGAGTTGAGTGGTGCTGAACGTTGTGCAATTATTAGCGGACATTGCCACTTCTAACCTTATAATGGAGGGAAAGTCATTAATGAAACAGCTGAAAATGGTTGGGCATAGGAACCCCTGCAGTCATCTCCTGGAGATGAACAAGTTTTTCATAGGATTTTATAGAATCCCTACAGTGTGGAAACAGACCACTTGGCCCAACAAGTCCACATCGAGGCTCTGAAGAGTAACCCATCCAAACCCGTTTCCTTTCCCTAGTACTCTAAATATCCCCTGACTAATGCACCCAATCCCTGTGCACAAGGCCAATTTTGAACTGCCAATTCACCTAACCTGTACATCTTTGGATGGTGGGAGGAAACTAGACCACCCAGAGTAAACCCACGCAGGCATAGGGAAAATGTGCAAACTCCACACAGACAGGTTATTGTTGACCAAGTGCTGCTGTTGATGACACTTTCCATCACTTTACTGATGATTTAAAGTAGACCGATAGGGCAGTGACTGGCTAGGTGGATTTGTGCTGTGTTTTGTGCATAGGACATTCCTGGGCAACTTTCTACATTGTTGGATAGATGCCAGTGTTGTAACTGTACTGGAAGAGTTTGGCTAGTGGAGCATCAAGTTCTGGAGCACAAATCTTCAGTACTATTGCCAGAATGTTGTCAGGCCCCATAGACTTTGTAGTATCCAGTGCCTCCAACCACATGTTTAACAATATAAACAAGATAAACTTTTAAATTCTGAATTTTTCCTGACTGATATTACTTTTACATTTGTTGAAACTGTCTGCATGGTTAGCATGGATAGCCTTTGTCGGTTATAAAAAGCTGAGGCATTTCTCGTAAACATGTCCGTTAATAACTTTGTTGTTTCATGTTGTTTGAGCTCCCATGTCCTTGAACAGGGCCAAGAAATAGATCACAGGTTATGATCCTTCACTAGAAGAAAATTGTGTGGTTTTCTAACCATGTGGCATGATTTCGCTATTGGACAATCAAGGACTACAATAGTTCACTGCCATTGATGGACTATTCTCTTTCTTTTTCCAGACCGACAATCTTATATTTGTCATCCTGTCATTCTCCATAACTGAGATTTTCAGCCATAGGATGTAATTGTTTGACTTCTATTCCATGTTAACTCCAGTGCTCAAATGGTTCCGTTCTCTCTCAGTGATCAGAAGTAATATGATCTGATCTATCCATGATACAGCTGAATCACAACTTCCTTTGCTGGAAGTTTATAGTTATTTATGGATCTTAGCTCCACGGGTATGGTGTCTGTTGAGGTCCTGTTTGCCAGAATCAAAGGAAATGTCTTGGGTGGATTCATTGCCGCCAGTTCTTCTCATTACTCTAAGTTATTGTTACTAAGTCAGGACGAATGCCCATACAATGTCTCCAGGCTCAGTATTGATAAACAGAATAGCTCATCGCAGCAATGATCCTTTGTAAGGAACTTACCTTAGGATATTAGTTAATTATTTTGGATGCTAAATGTTTTATTCACCAGCCTATTGCTTTAAATATGCAACTCACATTCTGTCTAATAAACAGGCAAATATGAGACAGATTTGATCACAAAAATATTGAATTATATTACAGAATAATTTCTATATAAATTGAATATTTCATTTATTAAAGAAAGAGAATTGTCATTCTAAGAGCCAAATTATATTGAAAACTAGGTCTCCAGCAAATTATGGCATCACCTAATTTAGTGATTTAGAAATTTGCTTTGCAAAGCTACTTGATAGTGACTTAATGAGATTGTGTGATGTTCTAATGCTACTGTAATCTTGATTTCAAGCTAGGCTATCCAGGAATTTTGAAGGTAAGAAAACTTGTTTCCGGTACTCACTAATAAAGGAGGTTTTACATTTGTACAAATAAGTGTTCACAAAAATTATGGCTGTTATTTAATTAGTACCGCAATTATTTTTCAGGGCTTTTGAAACTACACAGGTAATGCCAGTCATTCCTACAGAAAAAGTCAGTTCAGAGGAAACAGCCACCAAGGAGCTTGTGCCTGCATTGTGTGAAGGACAGAAGGAACCACATAAAAAACACAAAGCACAACAAAAGCCCAAAGAAGACATGCAAGCTACAATACTACAGAAAACCACAAAGGATAAAGAACCAGCACAAGATGAAAATGTCTGCAAATTATCCAAGCCATCTGTAACCCAGGAGAAAGGTTTAAACAACATCAAAACTCAAACAAGCCAGAGAAGTGAGAAAAGTGCTGAGAGTTGTCAAAATAAGGCAGAAAATAAGTGCAAATCAGATGCAGGTAGTAAATTAAAGGATTCAAAAGAACTTGAGAAAGCAAGCAATGAATCTGAGAACATCACAGAAATGAATGTTTTGGCAAAGAAGGAAACAGATTCTACAGAAATCACAAACAAAGAACAAGACCAGAAGGGATCTGTTCAGAAGCCAGAAGATCACATCATTATTGGTGAGTTAGTTTTCATAATCCCATCATTACTTCCAACATCCAATATTTCACTTCCAACCCTGTTTGTAAAACTCTAAAGTTACCCCAATTGTGAAGTTTTGATTTTCCTTTTCAGATGATAGTCCGTCACCTCCAGCCCCCTTCAGTCATCGTATAGTAACTACTAAGAAAATACTTGTAACCTCTTCATATACAGTTCATTACAATGAGGTACTTGGTGGGTAAGTTATTAATTGCATCTTTCAGTCATTTTGGATAACTACAAAAAAAAGACCATGGAAGGGAGATAATTATGAAGGTCTTCATTATTCGGCAAATATTTCACTATGTAGCTTTACAAATTACATTCTCATGGCTTCTGGTTTGAAACATATATGAACAATAGTTATGTAAAGATGTGCAATGCAGTCCAAACTAATAATGATAAGTATAAAGCTTTCAAATCATTTTGTTATAGTTAGAAAGCATTGACCTGGAACAGTCTCCAGTCAATCCTTCTTAGATTATAGCAATAAATTAATTATAAGTCTAAGGTAAAGATAAAGTCACCATAATCTAAACAGAAGGCCATAGGTTTGCTCTCATTAGAGAGCGTGAGGAATGGTGGTGGTTTAACCTGAGGGTCACTATGCCTCAGACAAGGGGAGAGGTTCAGGAGGAGAATCCTTTCTGATCACCTTAGCCAGAGCAGGAATTGAACCCACATTGTTGGTTTACTCTACATCACAAAACCAATTGACCAAACAACTTAGCCAACTGACCCCTATGTCAATACACCCCTCAGAAGCTCATGATGAAATATTAATAATTATTTTCTATTAGACGTTTATAATTTGAATGTTTCAGATTATTGGTACTTTAAAATTGGTGTAATTCTATATATTTAATAGTGTATGAGTAAAACTTCACTGAGGTGTATAGAGTCTACACCCAACTGTTTCTCTAGTGTTTTTGGGGTAAATTGACTGTTGCACTGAAGAACACAGTCTTGAGTCTGTGGCCCAAACTAACTGGGCTGATATCAGTTATAAGTGTTTGGAGATGGTGGATTGTTGCAGTTAGCTTAATCTTCTTTGAGCTGGGAAGGAGACAAAAGGATCAGGGTTCTATCTCATAGTTCACACTGGTAGTGCATATATGTACATGTTAAGTGAACATTAAGTCAGTATGAGCTATCATGCATCCTCCCCAACTCCACATCAATCTTAAAATAGCTTGTTGCTGTCATCAGGCTCCACAATGACCACTTGAATAAGGCTTTGGAGGTCTGAAGCATTAATGGAACCTCATACCATTAAGAACCAGAGCTTCCAGACTAGAAAACAAGAAAAGTGGCAAAATCATTGCACACATTGTTATATTTTTAAGATGCTGTTGTTGGATAATGTACAATACAAAAGACTGGTTGAACCAATAGGATTTTTCTGAAAAGTGCTTAGCACAGCATAAATTTCAAAGAAGTAACTGTTTGTGTTTTACTACTTACATTATAGCTTTGCTATTCCACTGGGATTTTCTTATAACAATAATTATTTCATACTTTACTCATGATAAGTAAAACAAATCATACAGTTACCTTAGTAAATTCTGAAATATTCAGCAATGAGGTGGAGAGAAAGATTAGCTGTTACTTATTATGGTAATTTCCTGTGGTATGTGCATTAAATATTTACTCTTGTATTTCTGTAATGACAGGGGTCGGTTTGGCCAAGTTCTCAAATGTGCAGAAACATCAACCGGCCTCGAACTCGCTGCCAAAATAATTAAAGTAAAAGGACCAAAGGACAGGGTAAATTCCTTACTTAAAATAACTTTGTCAAACATGACTCGTCACTTGCCTCATTTTGATTAACTGCAGTCACCTGGGGGATGTTTCATGTTGAAAGCGTGGCGAATGACGTAGATACTGCAATGATTTACAGCTTTTTTTTACATAACTTGCTTAGCTCTCCTTAATTGAGCTTCGCCAGCACAATTGCCTGCCCGGATTGTTATCTGTAACGATTAATATGAATGTATATTCAGGCAGTTCTGTGTGTACCTTTGCAACATTAAATGCAATATTAAGACCATAAGACCATAAGACCTAGGAGTGGAAGTAAGGCCATTCGGCCCATTGAGTCCACTCCGCCATTCAATCATGTCTGATGGGCATTTCAACTCCACTTACCCGCATTCTCCCCGTAGCCCTTAATTCCTTGTGACATCAAGAATTTATCAATCTCTGCCTTGAAGCCATTTAGCGTCCCAGCCTCCGTTGCACTTCGTGGCAATGAATTCCACAGGCGCACCACTCTCTGGTTGAAGAAATGTCTTCGCATTTCTGTTCTGAATTAACCCCCTCTAATTCTAAGGCTGTGCCCACGGGTCCTAGTCTCTTCGCCTAACGGAAACAATTTCTTAGCGTCCACCCTTTCCAAGCCATGTATTATCTTGTAAGTTTCTATTAGATCTCCCCTTAACCTTCTAAACTCCAATGAGTACAATCCCAGGATCCTCAGCCGTTCCTCGTATGTTAGACCTGCAATTCCAGGGATCATCCGTGTGAATCTCCGCTGGACACGTTCCAGTGCCAGTATGTCCTTCCTGAGGTGTGGGGCCCAAAACTGGACACAGTACTCCAAATGGGGCCTAACCAGAGCTTTATAAAGGCTCAGTAGCACTTCACTGCTTTTATATTCCAACCCTCTAGAGATAAATGACAACATTGCATTCGGCTTTCTTAATCATGGATTCAACCTGCATGTTTACCTTTAGAGAATCCTCGACTAGCACTCCCAGATCCCTTTGTACTTTGGCTTTATGAATTTTCTCACCGTTTAGAAAGTAGTCCATGCTTGTATTCTTTTTTCCAAAGTGCAAGACCTCACATTTGCTCACATTGAATTTCATCAGTCATTTCCTGGACCACTCTCCCAAACTGTCTAGATCCTTCTGCAGCCTCCCCACTTCCTCAGTGCCTGTCCACCTAACTTCGTATCATCGGCAAACTTTGCTAGAATGCCCCCAGTCCCTTCATCCAGATCAGTAATATACAACGTGAACAGCTGTGGCCCCAACAGTGAATCCTGTGGGACACCGCTTGTCACCGGCTGCCATTCCAAAAAAGAACCTTTTATCCCAACTCTCTGCCTTCTGTCAGACAGCCAATTCTCAATCCATGCCAGTAGCTCACCTCAAACACCGTGGGCCCTCACCTTGCTCAGCAGCCTCCCATGTGGCACCTTATCAAAGGTCTTTTGGAAGTCTAGATTGATCACATCCACTGGGCTTCCCTGGTCTAACCTACTTGTCACCTCTTCAAAGAATTCTAACAGGTTTGTCAGGCACGACCTCCCCTTACTAAATCCATGTTCTAATCCGATCCTGCTCTTCCAAGAATTTAGAAACCTCATCCTTAACGATGGATTCTAGAATTTTACCAACAACCGAGTTTAGGCTAATTGGCCTATTAGTTGTCCTTTTGAAAAATTCCATTTCTACCCATGTTAATGCCCATTTTTAATAATTATTTTGGCTATTATTAAGTTCACATCTGGTGTATCTTGCAGAGATGGCACACATATTTAAATCCCATACATTAATGACTACCATTTGTGTTTGGTTATGACTAGATGCATCAAAAAGAAAAGTTTGGATTCTTCTGATCATTTTCTGTTTATTTGGTAAACTACCTACTCTCTGTTGATGATATGGTTGATATAAACAAATTGGCATATGAAGGGTAAATCCATTTATCTGTCATAAATGTAGAATTAAAGATATCAATGCCACTTTATAGTCATATCCCGCAAAATTTTGCTTCGAATTGTGAATGATAACTGCTGGCACTTCAGCGGTTTCAGAAGGCAGCGCTCTCTATTGGTCTGTATAAATTCTGTTAATGGTGAAAGAACTTCAAATTGATTGATTTCTTTATTGTAATATGTTCCAAAGTTCAGTGAAAAGTTTTGTTTATGAGCATTACAGGCAGATCATAGAAAGCAAGGATGTACAGAACAAAAGATTTAGACAAAAGCATACAGGTAACAGTGCACAGGGCACACAAGAGAGATCAACATTAGCAAGATCAGCATTATTTGAGGCTAGAAATTCCATTCAATAGTATAATAATGGCTGGGAAGAGCCTGCCCCTGAACCTACTGGTGAGTGTGTTCAAGCTTCTGTATCTTCGGCTTGATGGAAGAGGTTGAAGGAGATAATGACCAGGGTATAAAGGTTCTTTGATGATGTAGGCAGCCTTTCTACAGCAGTAAGCTGTGTAATTGGAGTCCATGGATAGAAGGTGGCTCTTGTGATGGCCCAGGCTGTGCACACTACCCTCTGTAGTTTCCTACAATCCTGGACAGAGCAGTTGCCATACCAAGCCATTATGCATTCGGACATTATGCTTTCAATTGTGCATCAGTAGAAGTTGGTGAGGCTCCTCATGGACATACCAAATTTCCTGAACCGCCTGAGGAGGAAGAGCTAATGTTGTGCCTCGCATCTTCCTGGGAATTATTTCCTTTTTAAGTGCATCTCGGTCCTTTATTCCTTCTTTTCTGGAAATAATAGACCATTCACAGAGTTGAGAGTGTGGTGCTGGCAAAGCACAGCCAGTCACGAGCAGAAGAATGAATGTTTTGAGCATAAGGCCTTCATCAGGAATGAAGAGTCTGCCAGCCCTTCACTATTTTACGTGACATTGTGATATAAGTGAACAAGTGTCAGCAGATTGACTGATTGTGAGGTAATTTCACATCCCTGCAAAATCTTTTTCCACATTCTCCTAATCTAGGGATCAATATTAGTGATATCACTGTACCCAGACTGAAATCACACACCCCACTACATATAACATGTTAACTCTGGGCAATTGCCAATTTATATGTCCCTATTTCATGCTACACAAATCATTTAGGTAATTTGATTTGACTGTTGACAAAACTAATACATTTTTCAAATATTGAAAAAAAAAGCTTTTTGATCAGCTAGTGCTCTATCTAGGGTGCAATAAAATAATACGAATACCCTAGGTATAGATTTTGGGTTTAAGGTGAATCAGTTGAATTGATTTAATTGAGACAACAGTAGGGGCACTGTGAATGGTACAGTTCCTCTGCACTGGAAGAAAGAATTGGGTAAGTCTGTAGTCCTGATTATTATGTATTTCTCCTCTTACACATTGGCACACAATGTCAAGCATCGGAAAGTGACTGACCCCAACATGAATCAATGCCTTTGGGAGGTAAGGGAAGGTAAGTGAGGAAAGTAAACGTTAAAATGTGTATTCCCGATTTTTAAATAGAATATTCAAACTTATTTCCTGAGTTACAATTAATCAGTTCCTAAAAGCTTGCTATTTGATTTCTGTTTTAATTTAGGAGGAAGTGAAAAATGAAATCACTGTCATGAATCAGTTGAGTCATGTCAACCTGATCCAACTTTATGATGCATTTGAAGCCAAGAACAATGTCACCCTCATTATGGAATAGTAAGTTTTTTTGATAGTTTCATATAAAATAAATGGAAACATCTTGAACATTCTGAAACTCTGAGAATGACACTTTGAGGGCATTTGGATCTTGACTCTAGATTTAAAAACTCAATGCTCCTTTATTATTTGTAACGCTAACACATGACCTGCAGTATCATGTGTACACAACCAAAAATATTGTATCAAGTACAGCTTGGCAGTTGACACAGCTATTATTAATAGGACAGTTTATAAATTCAGGCCTTTGATTCTGAGTGGTGTTGGGGCTGTGGAACTATCACAACATTCCAGGAGTTCTGAATTAAACTCCATAACTTCTTCTTCAAAACCAACATCTTACTGCCTGAAATCTACAAGCAGCTGGTCCTACATGTTACCCCATTGGAAACAAGGTTATGTAGTCTTCTTGGATTGAGTCACTGTCAAATCACCCAACATATTGCTAAATAGCTCTGTCAATGAAAAAATGTCAGAACTAATTAGGAAGCTCAGCAACTACCTCCATAATGACTAATATAACATCTGAAATAAAATCAAAACAGTCAGATATACTTCAGATATGTCTACAGTCAAGTTAGCCTCAGCACAGTTTGCAAATCTCAATCTAGAGATTTGAACAGAAAGTTTAAACTGGTTTTTGCTTATAGAACTGAGTGATTGTGGCACTGAGCAAAGTCAGAATTTTCAATGAGATATTAAATCAAGTCCCCATTTTTCCTTTTAGCTGCATGTTACAGTTCCCACAGTACCAAATGAGGAATAAGTTGTCAGAGGAAATATATGGAGGGAGAGAGGGAGTATCAGTAACTTTCTTCCATATACTGCCAAGCTCTTAAAAAGCAAACATTAGGAACAAATCTCCTGAGACTATTTAAAATATCTGTTTATATAATGTAAGAAGTAATTGAGATGCATGATTAAATTACTTCATAAGATTGTGTTAATTGCAGTGTTGGAGGTGGAGAGTTGTTTGACCGAATTATTGATGAAAACTATAATCTGACAGAACTGGATACAATCATCTTTGTGAAGCAAATCTGTGAAGGTGTTCAATATTTACATCAACAATATGTCCTTCACTTGGATCTTAAGGTATGTTTAACACCCACAGACCTGTCTCCATTTCTAAAACCACAACTAAATGATTTTTTATTTAATGATTTTTTTTTGTTTATATGTAAAAATGTGATAGGTGACCTTGAATTTTACTTTTAATTATCAATCTTGCTGCTGTAAATTGGTTAGTGTTATGGAGGCACAGAATGATTGCAGAATAGAAGGTGGCCATTTGGCCTGTCAGATTTGTACTGGCTCTCTGTAAGAAAAAACATTCCAAGTTCTACTTCCCCACCTCCATGGGTCTGTCTGACAGCACAGCAGATGTTGCAACATTGTGGTGTATAAGTGGATGCATGGTGCTCAACATTTACTCCAGACCCCATGAAAGTCTTATGATATATGGTTACACATGGCCAAGGAATTTTTTACGAATTACCACCTACTGCCCTCCCTCAGCTGATGAATTAGTTCGCCTCCACGTCGAACATCAGTTAGCAGAAGCACTGAGGGCTGTAAGGGCATAGAATGTACTCTGGGTGGGGATGTCAATGGCCTTCACAAGGAGTGACTTGGGATCCCAGTGCTGACTGAACTGACCACATCCTAAAGCCTTGTTTGGGTCTGCAGTAAATGGTGAGAGAACGAACAAAGAAGGAAAAACCTATTTGACCTCATCATCACCAACCTAGCTCTGCAGATGTATCTGCCCATGACAGTGTAGGTAAGAGTGACTAGTATATGGACCTTGTGAAGTCAAAATCACATCTTCACACTGAGCTATAACTTACATTGTGTTATGTTCCACTACCACCATCGTAAATAGGATAAATCGAGATCAGTTCTAGTAATTCAACACTAGACATATCCTGTGGATAGTTAGCAGTAGCAGAATCATCTTTACCCATAATCTGCAATCTCATGACCAAGCATATGCCCTACTCTCCCATTATCATTCAGCCAAGGAATCAACCCTGGTTCAATGAAGAGTGCAGGACCGCATGCCATGAGCAGCATCAGGCATACCTAAAAATGAGGTGCTAACTTGGGAAAGCTACAACACAGGACCATATGCATACCAAACAGTACAAGCGGCACATGCTAGAGCTAAACAATTCAACAGCAATGGGTCAGATCAATGCTCTGCAATCCCACCAAATTCAGTTGAGAATGGTGGTGGGCAATTAAATAACTAACAAGGGGAGAAGGTTCCACAAATATCCCCATCCTCAATGATGTAGAGCACAGCATTTGTGCACAAAAGGCAAAGCTGAAACATTTGCAACCATCTTCAACCAGAACTACCAAGTGTATGATACTTTCATCGTCCTCCTGAGGTATTTAGCATCATAGGTGTCAATCTTCAGCCCATCCAAATCACTCCGAGTGATACAGAAATTAACATTTGCATCACACAAGTGTCAGGCAATGACCATCTTCAACAAGAGAGAATCTAACCTTTGTTCCTTGACGTTCAATGTCATTACATCACTGAATCCTCAAAGATCAACATTCTGGATGTTACCATTGTCCAGAAATTGAACTGGACTCATCATATGAATAATGTGGCTACAAGAGCAGGTCAGACGCTACAAATCCCACAGCAAGTAACTCAACAAATCCTATCCACCATCTACAAGGCACAAGTCAGGAGTGTGATGGACCACTTCCCACTTGCCTGGATAAGTGCAGCTCCAACAACACTCAAGGACAGCATCCAGGACAAAACAACCTGCTCCATTGGCACCACATCCACAAACATCCGCTCCCTCCATTCTCAGTAGCAGCAGTGTGCACCATCTACAAGCAAAAATTCACCAAAGCTGAAAGCAGCACCTTCAAAACCCACAAACACTGTAAGGACAAGGGAACATGGAAACACAGTCATCTGCAAGTTCACCTCCAATCCACTTACCATCCTGACTTGGAAATATATTGCCATTCCTTCGTTGGGTCAAATCCTGGAACTCCCTTCTCAATAGCATTGTGGATCTACCCAACCAGGTAGACTGCAGCAGTTGAAGAAGGTAGCTTATCATTGCGTTCTCAATGTCAGTCAGGGATGGGCAGTAAATGCTGGCCCAACCAGTGACTCCACATCCAATGAAATAATAAAACAAAATCAAGAAGAGGCCGAGGTGCTGGATACTGCAATGGTTCTGGGCCCTAATAACGCTAGAGTGAAGACTTGTGCTCCAGAACTAGCCTTGTGGCTAGCCCAAATTACACTGTACAGCAACACTACTGACATCTACCTGGTAGTGTAGAAAATTGTCGTTATGTCATGTCCACAGATGTAACCGAAATCCAATTATTGTCCCATCAGCATTCTCTGAATCATTAATAAAGTGATGGAAGTGTTGTCAGCAGTGCTATCAGGGAGAGCCTGCATACGACCATAAAAATAAAGAGGATTAGGCAATTCAGCCCGATGACCCTGCTCTGACATTTGATACGAACATGGATGATGTCACAATATAATTTGATTGTTGATACTCAGTTTTGGTTCTGACAGAGCCACTTGGTTTCTGAACTCATTAAAGTCTTGGAATAATTATGACTGAAAGAGATGAACTCAAGAGAGGAGGTGAGAGTGATTGTCTTTGACAACAAGACAGCATTTGACTGATTTTGGCATTAAGCAGCCTTGACAACAGTGAAGTAAATGGGAACTAGATGAAAAATTCTTCCCTTATTACCTTGTCAAAACTCTTAAGCATTTTAAACTCCTGACAAATTCACACTGTTTTTCCAGAATTAGCATTTATCAAAAGGATTGCTGATATTGTTCCAAATTATTGTTCCTCAAAACTTTCCTACCACTGTAATACTAGCTAGTCCGGAGTTGCTGGGCTTATCCTTGCACCCATTATTGAACAGGATGTAATACTTGTAATGACTTAATTCAGGAGCAATTTTATTAACTTAAAAGATGTTGACCGCGTAAAATGATGTAAACTTACTTAAAATCAAGTAAGTTTACCTGATAATACTGCAGAGATAATTGCCTGAAAGACAGAGTGGTAATGAAAAGCTTCACACATTTATCGTATGGCAAGACCTTGAATCCCACATGGGTCCATGTGGTCAATACACAGATTGATATAGGGAAAATTGACATTTAGATCATCTTAGGACTCTTGGATCCTATCAGCTATGGAGTGACAGAAGCTTAGAAGTTGACATTTAGCCTCTTGCCTGAGTAATTGGGATGGAAAATTGCATCTCAAATAAATACGCAAATAAGTTTTTTTGTGTAATGGGTGGTTGTTGGATATTACTGGCGTTTGAGTTGTCATGTGATGCCTCGACAAATTTGAAACTTCTGCATGCGCCCAGCATCTGTGATTTCATTCAAATGTCTTTCTTGTCTCCCACAGCCAGAAAACATTTTGTGTGTAAACAGCACAGGAAATCAAATCAAAATTATTGATTTTGGTCTGGCTAGAAGGTAAGAGCTATAGTATAATTATAAATTGTTTGATTCAAATATTCTACAGTGCAAGGAATCTATTTGGCAATGTTAACCCATAAATAGACTGGAATCTAATCGAGGGTTTTGCAGATGGTTTATATAGGAATAACAGATCCCCCAGAGCGAGTTGCAGGATGGAATCTAAATGAGGGGTTCAGGGTGTGTTACATACAGAACAACACGTACCCGGGAGTGAGTTACAGACTGGAATCTAATTGAGGGATTTGAGGTCCTAAATTGCCCCTGGTGTTCATGAATGTGTAGATTAAGTGCATTAGTTATGGGAAATGTAGAGCAATAGGGTAGGGGAATGGGTCTGGTTGGTATATTCTTCAGATGGTCGGTGTGGACTTGTTGGGGCAATTGGCCTGTTTTGACACTGTAGGGACTCTATGATATTTGATTATCTAAATAACCTATAAATCATAGGCATAATGTGAAAATTGGTTCTTCAAAACTAAAATATTATAGATTAAACACCTAAATGCCTCATCATTCAGTTTGTGTGAACACCACCCAGTCTAGGACAGAGGTTTTCTGACTGAGATGGCCTCACATTTGAGCCTTGCTTCATATTGAATAAAGGTAAAAAGTAAATTGTGAAAATTGGTATCAGAGCAACAAAACAAAAGAGAAAAAAATCAGGCAGAGTTCCTTGTTATGCTTGCCATCTAGTGACTAATGCTGGGAAGTGCAGATATATGACTGAAGATAGAATCGGATTGACTATAATGCTCCTGCATTCAAAAGTCTGCCCACAATTTCAAAAGTATTAGTTGAATAGTCATGGAGGAAGGGAGATGCGAAGTTACATTTTCTGTGCAATGTCTAATGTATTAGATTGGATGCAGTGATGATCTGCTGCAATTATAGCCCAAATCTTCCAGGAGTTAGTGTCAGCTTGTAGCTCTGCTCCTACTTTTCTGTGTTCCAGTGAAGCTCGACATTTCAGGCCTTGTCCTTCAATCTAGCTTTTACAGAAATGGTGGACCAGTTTTGCTTTGAGCACCTTCCTGGTGGTGCTGGATTAGCAGCAGAAGACAAGCTTCACCCAGTGCTTAAGGCAATAACTATTATATATACTGTATACTTCAAAACTTGGGGACATTTTAACACCTTTCCATCATGTTTGTGAGTAGAATATAAGAGTGAATAGATAAGGGGATAGGTGAACAGCTGAATGTAAGTGGATAAAGATGACAGTGGGTGTGGTGGGTCAGATTGTGGAGTAAATTGGAGGGTGTCGAGTGTATGGGCTAATCTGATTGGTCAGATGAGAGTCAATATGTCAGGAAAAAGTGTGGTGTTTGGAGGGGAGGTTAGGGAGAGCAGGGTGAAGTAGGACCTGTCAGCTTGGTCTAGGGGATGGGAGTGATAGACTTTCAAAGAATACTCGAAGATCTGCGTGCAAATTTTCATTTTCTGCTTCAATTGAACCTCCAAAGATAGTTAAATATAAACAACTTTCATGAGCATAGTTTCACTTCAGGATAACTACTTTCACACTGGTTGTGGACAAGTGGACCTCTTGTAAAAATACTTTTGTTATTGATACAGATCATCTTCGACAGTCTCTATTACAATTCACACAAACATGATTGTTATGTTATAATTGTAACTTTGGATTATTATGCTGATGCAAATCTGTTCACACCAAAAAGGGATGATTTAGCAAAATAGAAATGTCTTCAAATTACACAGTTTCCAATGTCATGATTCAAGTATATAAGGGGGACATAAATGTCAAGTCCTTTCTATCTTTACCGTTATGAAAAAAAGTTCAGCAAATTTTAGGTGTTTTCTTCCATACCATAATGTTAAACATACAGATCAAGTAAACACACAGCAGTGAAGTAGCTGCAATATTGATGATCCATTGGTTTTTTTTGACCTTCTCAAACCAGAACAAATATATTCCAACAGTTTATCATGAAGGTTCTACCCCTTAAATCTCATTATCATTATTTAGTAATAAGGAGCTGAAACTTAAACACAATGTCAGCTGTTATAGGAATTGTTTTGTTTGATAGGATAGAATGAGTGGTTAAGTATCAGGCAGTGTTACTATTTCAATATCTGTGACAGACAAAGTAAAAACTTTGGCAAATATATTCATGACAGTGGCTTGATTAACAAAACTTTTTTCAGTTATAAATGTCTTTTTGAGTGTTAGAATTACAAATTCAATTAAAGAGCAAAAAAACCCTAATTTGTAATGGGTTTACTTCCTTGAGTCACTCACTCTTCTCCAGCCAAATCAATGGAAGGTATGTTAAGGTCTCTTTCAATGTCAATCTGTGAGATGTTCTAGCAATAATTGCTCTCTAATTTTACCGGCCTTGAATGATTTTAATCAGTTATAGTTAGGCAGAGTTCAGAATATGATTCATGGGGAGTTGAGGAAATAGCCTGGACACAATCATGTAAGTATAATGATTTGGAGATGCTGTTGTTGAACTGGGGTGTACAAAGTTAAAAATCACACAATACTAGGTTATAGTCCAACAGGTTTAATTGGAAGCACACTAGCTTTTGGAGCGATGCTCCTTCGTCAGGTGATTGTGGCTGATCACAACCATCTGATGAAGGAGCGACACTCCAAAAGCTGCTTCCAATTAAACCTGTTGGACTATAACCTGGTGTTGTGTGATTTTTAACCATGTCAGTATAATGCAGACTTAAGGTTTTTCTGTTTTCCTAAAATATATTCCATCACCACAACATTATGCTCCTTATGCAGCAGTAGAATATAAGAAATTACTCAAATACATGAAGAAGATCTCACTTGTAATGTTTGTTTAAACATTTTTGTTTGTTTTTAGGTATAAACCAAGAGAGAAACTGAAAGTTCATTTTGGTACTCCCGAATTTCTTGCTCCAGAAGTGGTGAATTATGATTATGTTTCATTCCCCACAGACATGTGGAGTGTGGGCGTCATCGCCTACATGTTGTATGTATTAAACACTTCTCAGAGAATCTGCTATCTCACATATCTAATAAGAATATGTTCAGAAGTGAATCCTGTTTAAAATTGGTGCAACAGTTAATTTAACAGTAAAGACAGGCCAATTAAATCTAGACTATTGGAACACATTGCTGTATCACCATTGTCATACCGACACCATAGGGTCTGCTCTCTTATTAGAGAGAAGCAACTGATGGTGATTTAACCTGAGGACCACCAGACCTCAGGCAAGGGAAGAGGTTGAGATGGAGAGTCCTTCATGGTAACCGCAAACCAGTGGTGGGAGTTGAACCCACACTGTTGGCTTCACACTACTGCTGTAAGCCAATGATCCAGCCAACTGAGTTAAACCAATTCCCATTGGAATATGTTCTTATGACTGTGTACTTTATCTTTAATGCCTTGAAAGACAAGCAGCATCAGGAATTAAAGGTAAACAGACTTTCTTTGATCAGTCCTAAAATCCATGTGACAGACAAGCTTACTAAACAAGGTCACTGAGAAGAGTGAGGCAACATTGCTTACCATCACTCATCTTATTTAATATCTTCAATATGTTGGGGAAGATCACAATGAGCATAGTTAGATAATCTGTTATCGAGCCATGGAATAATTCAGCAGGAAACAGACGTTTCAGTCCAGTTCACGCCGACCATGTTTCCAAACTGAACCAGTCCTGCCCGCCTGCATTTGGCCCATATCCCTCCAAACCTTTCCTATTCACTTACTTATCCAAATGCCTTTTAAATTGTACCTGCATCAACCACTTCCTCTGGCAGTTCATTCCACACACTAACCACACTTTGTGTAAAAAGGTTAGCCCCTCCTGTTCTTTGTCTTCTCACCTTAAAAATTTGCTCTGTAGTTTTGAACTCCTCCACTTTAGAGAAAAAACCTTCACCATTTACCTCCTCTATGCCTCTCATGAAATTAAAAATCTCTATATGGGCAGCACAGTGGCTCAGCATTAGCACTGATGCCCTGTAGTACCAGGGAACCTGGTTCAATTCCAACCTTGAGTGACAGTCTGTGTGGAGTTTGCACCTTTTCTCTCTGTCTGCTTGCATTGCCTCTGGGTCTCCAGTTTCCTCCTATGATCCAAAAATGTGCAGGTTAGATGGATTGGCCAATCTAAATTACCCAGAGTGTGTGCAGGCTAGGTGGATCAGCCATTGAAAATGCATGGTTACAGGGGTAGGGTCGGGGAGTGTTCTGGAATACGCTTTGGAGGGTTAGTGTGGACCTGATGGGCCAAAAGGTTCTACTGAGTTCATCTCTCAACCTTCTACACTCCAGTGAAAAATGTCCCAGCCTATTTTCATAACCCAAATCTTGCATTCCCTACAACATCCTAATAAATCTTTTCTGAACCCTCTCCAGTTTAATAATATCCTTCCTATAGCGGTGATGAAAACCACACACAGTACACCAGAAGAGGCCTCACCAACGTCTGTACAACCTCAACTCCTATACTCAGATGTCTGAGCAATGAAGGCAAGCGTGCTCAACATCTTCTTAACCATCCTGTCTACCTATGATGACAATTTCTAAGAATTATGTACCTGAACCCCAGAATTCTCGGTTCTAAAACACCACCCAGGGCCTTACTATTTATTGCGATCTTTACAAAAACTGCAACAATCCTTTGCATGGAATCACTTGGGAAATATTTGCATTTGATCCACCACCTTCATTTTAACATCTACCTTAAATCAATAATAATCATTGATTTCTCGACCTAAAATTTTAACTCAAAAACTAAGGAATAAGTGCTTTTATCATTCTGGTTTGGTATTGTGTAAATTGGTTTGTCACCTTGGTGATATCACCACCATAAAAGTCCCTTGATTTGCCACCAGCTTTAAACAGCTGTCAAGAGAGGAAAAAGGCACACACAGAGATTACTAGATTTTTGTGGGCAACTTATTTTGAGGTCAGCAATGAATGCTTGTGCTTTGCTGCTCATTGCAAAATGCAAGCTTTTGACTTTTTCATTTGTACGAGAGTTAACTGGAACACTGAATAGTAGAAACACTGCACAGTATTAAGAAAGGACAACTTAGAAAAGCAGTAAGTGGTGCTGTACAGATAAGTCCTTTTGTAATCAGGACATTCTACTGCACAATACAGTAGAATGCAGAAACTTTACTGTCCTACTGTGATGGAAGTCAGTTTTGATTCTGTGCTGTTTAGGTACCTGACATCATTAATGCCATGTTCTGATTTTTATGTATGTAGATAATTCTTATCGTAAATCTCTATAGAAATTGATAATAGCAAGGTTATAGTCATATTATGCTAGTTTCTGAGGAAATTTGTAATCCTGTGATCCTAGCATTGGGGGGGGGGGGGGGGGGGGAGGGGTTGCAAAAGAGGGAGTGCAAGAAGAATAGAATGGAAAGGAAGGCAAGAAAAATTAAATGACAAAAGGGGTGAGGGGGCAAAAGCAAAAGGGACCGTGAGGGGAACAAAGAAACAAAACATTTTCTAAAAAGTGGGAGTGGCAAAAGTACAATTATCAGCAACAAAAGGAAAGCAAAAGGAAAAGGAAATCCTTCCACCATTGACAGTCCACTGGTATAGCTTTTGGTGTTGTCTGTCAACCAGCCAGCCCTAGACAACGTAGAATGGACACAATCTGTAGTTGGCTTTTATAGGCCTCAACCTGCTAGACATCTTTCTCAGGCCAATCACATACAGTCTCCACCACTGAAAGTGAGCAGTCTTCCACAAGCCATACTGCAAGGCTGTGTGCAATATAGGCACTAAGGAACATATATGCATGATAGGTTGACTTTTGTATGGAATACTGGGTGGTTTCATGTACAAATTTGATTTGAAATATTTATGTTTTGGTGCTTTAAATTTTACATGAAGACCAAGCAATGGTCAGTAACAGGAAGGAAAGACCGTAACCATGACTTCATTTCTGCATTTGTCAAAAGTCCATTAGCTGGACATTGAGGGAGCAAAATCTCTTTCTGTTATTTTATAGGCTGATTTCTCCTTGTGAAGCAATATGTTTGCTATCAATGGCACCCTACACCATGGTTTCTATCCAGAGATAGAGAATGAAATGCATCTGTAATAGTGGGTTTCTGTGATTTCCTGTATGTGTCAATGGACAGAAAACTGCAAGATATTATTGTAAATATTTCCAGCTGCAGCCTAGAAGGAGCTAGGTTAACACAACATTCACTTTATGTCTGCTGGCAATGTAATTCTTGCCATTCTGTAGTTGTGGCAGATTGCAGTGAAGAATTCGTACTTAAAAAGAAAGGAATCTTACTGAAGCACAGATGTATCACAGATTGTTCAACACTGAGGTTCAGATAGCAAAGTTGTTCCCCATACACCTTGGGTAGTTACAGTTGCCTGCAGACATCTCCAATCCCTTCCTCCCACCTCCCCCCTCCATATCCCAGCTTGCAGCTCATCCTACTTTGTGTGGCTTTCATTCATATTTCAAATTATTCTGAATCATAAAGGTAATAATTACTATTGTACTGATTTCCAGAGCTTTGAGTGAAGCAAGAATCCTTGTTCATTTGCCACAATAAATCTTGTTCAAGTTTGCAATTTAAAGCAATAACTTAAAGAACCAAACACTTACAGTTTTGTGCCAACTGCCAAAATAAATTAATCACCAATTTACTTAGAAGCGAGAGTGTGCAACACCATTGGTGACTCTTCAGATACTGAATAGTCTCCTGCCCAAATACAGCAAGAAATAGAAAACATTCAGGCATGTATTAATGGGGGTCAAGAAAAAAATTGTGGTACATAGTGCCAGGCAATAACCATTTCCAACAAACAAAAATCTAACCATTGCCTCTTGACATTCAATGGTATTACTGAATTCTCCACTATCAACATGCTGGGGGCTGCCATTGACCAGAAACTGAATTAGATCAGCCACATAGGATCTGTGACTACAAGAGGAGCTCCGAGGCTTGGAAGTCTGCATTGAGCAACTTACACTCCAAAGCCTGTCCACTAACCACATGATACAAGTCATGAGTGTAACGGAATACTAACCCCTTGCCTGCATGAGTGCAACTTCAACAACAACTTCAACACCATCTCAGATAAAGTAGACAGTTTGATTGGCATCCCATTTAACACCTTCAACATTAACACCCTACACCACCAGAAGCTGCAGTGTGTACAATTTACAAGATGCATTGCAACATCTCACCAAGCCTCCTTCAAGAACACTTTCCAAATCTGTGGCCGCTGGAAGGACAAAACAGCACAACCGTGGTTACATTACCACCTGCATACCATTGTGACTTGAAATTATATTGCCTTTCCTTCACTGTTACTGGATCAATAACCTGGAACACACTCCCTAACAACACTGTGAGTGTACTTGCCTGCAGTTCAAGAAGGAAGCCTACCACCACCTTGTCAAGGGCAATTAGATAAATGGTGGCCCAGCCAGTGCTACCCTCATTCTATGAATGAAGAAGAAACAAATCCCTCCAAAAAATGTTTGTGTAGGTATTCTCCTGAGCAGAACACATGACCAGCTGCGCAGTTTAAAAAATGGCATGGGCCAGAGAATTGAGTCCTAAAATAACCCAGCCAGTGTCAGACCCATATTGCAGATGGTTTGACATCATGACATTACCACATTGCATATATCCAGTAGCGATTCACTGTTAACATCCCCATAAGTATGGGACTCAGTGAAACTTGTTTCATGTGCATGCACCTCAGAAACTTCTTTGCCCCCAAATCAGCAATCTGTGACCAAAGGAAACTGGTGCTGCTGAAATAAAAACAGACACTTCTGGAAAAGTTCAATATTACAGTTCTGTATTGCTCTGTTGGGAACAGTCCCCAAACTGATTCAAGACTGTGACCCTGTTTCACTCTTCACAGACTGACTGAATGTTTCAGTGATATCATTTTTATTTCAGATCTACAGCATTGTGCTTTTATTACTAATACTATTGGTTCCAATATCAGACCAACTAGGTTTTAGAGTCATAGAAATGTGCAGCACATAAAATGGCCCTTCAACCAATCATGTCTGTGCCAGTCAAAAACTACCACCTAACTATTCTAATCCTATGTTCTAGCACATGGCCTGTAGGCTTGGCCAATTTCTATTTGTTAAATTTAATAAAATTGTTGTTTCTATACCCAAGTATGTGATGAATGTCTATTTTTTCCAGGGTGAGTGGCTTGTCCCCTTTCCTGGGTGATCATGACACTGAAACCATGAACAATATTATTAACGCAAACTGGGAATTTGATGCAGAAGGATTTGAAAGTGTGTCTGAAGAAGCAAAAGATTTTGTTTCAAACCTCCTTGTTAAAGAAAAGAGGTAAGACAAAAAAAAATATAATTGTCCTTGTAGAGATTTCTCCCTTCTAAGGTTTATGAGAGACTACATTCAAATTTGTTTAGCCAGCTCTATAGGATCCAAGATAAATTTTTCCAGATTCCTAAATTGACCAGTTTGCTGTGTATGACTGCCTGAAATAAAAGTTACTGGGAAAAAAAATATACTAAAGAAAGTAATGAAACGTTTGGATTCAATAAGTATTTCTTTCTTAAAATATTTGATGGTCTAAGGTCTTAGCTTTTCTTTTGGATGCTGGTGTGAAAGTCGAATTTCATGTTAAATGGAAATCCTGCGAACAAAGCAAGCTTCCTTCTGGGTAATGAGGAAAAGTAATCTGGTCAGACCTAGTGATTTATGTTCCAAACATAAAGGAACTGGGTCTTTTCCCTTTGCTTTATGTATAATGGTGCCAATTAATCCTCCACAGAAGGGTTCCTGTCAGCTGTCTCCAATGAGTTATTATTTCATTGTTACATAATCACCAGAGTTGTTTAATCTGTTGATTAATTTGGAAATTTCACTTTTCCTCCCACATAACCACAATAGTGAGTTCGTTAACGAATCCTCTCAGAATTGCAGATGTTGTACAGCGCTGAAACTTGTAAAAGAGGAAGAGTTTGAACATTTCCCTCAAATGTTTAAAATGGAATAAACAAACGTGTAAAATGTAGCTATTTAACTTTGCACTGCACAACAGCAATGCCCTACTTTAATGCATGGTTTTGATGACAAAAGACGTTTTTGTCACCCTCCGACAGAAGCCTCATTATTAAATGCAGATTGGTCTTCTATGCTGGATGTGACACATTGATGGATTTTTGACCAATTCCTAAGTGGGGAGTAGCCAGGTTGTCCTCAAATAGAGCTGATATGAAGGCAGCACTTATTTAAAGGTGAATTAGAAAACAAAACTTTTCGTCGATAATGTTCATGGAACAAAAGCAGACACACTCCTGATCACTGAGGCTCCCCCTTCACTTCTTCAAGGTTACCTTGTCATCAACAAGCTTTCCTTGATACAGGCAGAGCCATTCTATTAGAAACATCCGGTAGACACTTTCTGTTCAAAATAGGTAGAAGCTTTCTGGTGGTGTTCAATGGAGGTCCAACATTGAACATCTGCCAGTCATCCAACAAGGTGCCTCCAGGGGTTGCTGACAGCTGTTCTTGGGAGTTAAAATTGTTCCTTTGCATATAGTATTTCTACAAAAAATTACATGTAATGCTTTGAAATGAAGAGCAAGAATTTTTCATTGCATTTCCATTTTACTGATTTTGTGGCAAAACGGAGTGGTTTGGGACGTGCATGTTCTCAAGGAAGAACCTGTTTAACAAATCTAGATTTCACTCTGCAAAATTCTCTACAGAATGGCTCGCATACACTTCCTTCCAGTATTAATACTGTATATTTTTAACATTACTAGTAACAGATTCAGTGCAGGACAGTGTCTGAAACACAGCTGGCTCAACAATTTACTCGAAAAAGCAAAGAAGTGCAGGGTTCGACTCAAATCTCAAGTGATGCTGCGGAAGTACATCACACAACGCTTATGGAGGGTAATACATTAGTTTGTTTTCATTTCAGTCATTTTGATGATGAGAACGTTAAGTAGTAAACCCGATGCAACATGCTTACATGACTTACAAATAATCCATTTGTGGCTCAGCTTCCCATCTACAGCAAACACTTAAAGCCAGTTTTGTTAAGCTCCTTTTGCAGGTGGGACTGGATTTCAAAAGGAATTCTTTAATGGGATGGCAATGTTGCTGGCAAGGTCAGCATTTGTTGCCCATTCCTAATTGCCCTTGAACTGAGTGGATTGAGAAGGCCATTTCCGATAGCACATAAGAATCAACTCCACTGCTATAGGTCCAGTGCCACTTGTAGGCCAAACTAGTTAAAGATGGAAGATTTCCTTCCCTCAAGTTAGTTATTTATAACAAACAATGATAGTTTCATGGTCAGCACCAATGAGACTAGCTTTCTGATTCCAGGTTTTATTAACGTGATTTGAGTTTTACAAGCTGCAATGGTGGGATTTGACCCTGCTTCCTTACAGCATTAGTCCAGTGATATCATCACTTCACTACAATATCTTCAACATATTAATACTGTCAGTAAGTATTGAATGTTAAGTTGTAACTTTGCTCGTTGAGCTGGTGGAATTGTTTTCAGACATTTCATCACCATGCTAAGTAACATCATCAGTGAACTTCCGGTGAAGGGTTGGTGTACTGTCCCGCTTGTTATTTTTCTGTATCAGCGGGTGATATCATTTCCGGTTCTGTTTCTGAGAGATTGGTAATCTATATGTTTGCTAATAGGGTTCTGGTTTGAATGCCAGGCCTCTAGGAATTCCCGTTCGTGTCTTTGTTTAGCCTGTCCCAGGATGGATGTATTGACCCAGTTGAACTGGTGCCCCTCTTTGTCTGTGTGTGTGGATACCAGTGATAGTTGGTCATGTCTTTCGATGGCTAGTTGGTGCTCATGTATCCTGGTGGCTAGTTTCCTGCCCGTCTGTCCAATGTAATGTTTTTTGCAGTCCTTGCAGGTTACTTTGCATATGAAGATTGTTCTGCTCTTTGTTGGTACAGGGTCCTTTAAATTCATCAAGGGCTGTTTCAGTGTGGTGAGAGGTTTGTGAGCTACCATGATGCCTAGGAGCCGGAGTAGTCTGGTTGTTATCTCTGAGATGTCTTTGATGTATGGCAGGGTGGCTAGAGTCTCTGGGCGTGTTGTGTCTTCCTATTTAAGTCTGTTGTGTAGTAGTGGGCAGACTGTGCTTATCAAGTATTCATTGTTCCTGAATACATTGTATAGGTGTTTTTACTCAGCTTCTCATAGTTCCTGGGTGCAGCAGTACGTTGTGGCTCATTCAACTAATGTCCTGATGCAGCTCCATTTATGGGTGTTGGGAGATTTGCTCCTGTAGTTGAGTATCTGGTCAGTGTGTCTTTCCTGTAAACACTCGTCTGCAGCTCTCTGTTGGCTTTTCATTCTGCTGTGACATCTAGGAAGGGGAGTCGGTTATTGGGCTCTTCCTCTTTGGTGAATTTTATACTGGTAAGGGATGTTGTTTATGTGTTTCTGAGTTTCTTCTAATTTGTTACGTTTTGTGAAGTGGATAACGAGGCACAGATCTAGTAGTTTGAAGCCATTGTCGTATGAGGGATGAACTTCAACCACAGGGACGTGATAAAAAGGACTTCCTAGCAGCACTGGAATCTACCCTGAAAGACAACTGACTTACAGAAGAAACCCAGCAGGCCATCGCACAGACATTAGCACCAACACTAAGCAGGAAGAAAGAAGGGAACACCCTCAACACTCTGGAAAAGAAAGCCCTGGAAGGACTCAGAAATGACAGAAATATTGTAATCCTACCTGCAGACACAGGGCGCATGACTGTCATCCTGAACAGAATGCAATACATTGAAAAAGCTACTTGCCAATACCGACACCTAGGAACAGGTGGTGATGGACCCGACTCTACAGCTAGAAAACCACGTTACAGCATCCCTGAGGAAATTACACAGGGCAGGTGAAATTAACAAAACAGACCTCTAAAGAATGAAACCTGAAGGATCCAACACACTCTGTTTCTATGGATTAGCAAAGGTTCGTTAACAAGGGGTCCCCCCTCAGACTCCATAGTCTGACTTCTTAGCAGACCGATATACAGACCAGCAAGGGAGCTACAACACAAACTGAAACCCCTGGTAGAAGATGCAACCCACTCCATCCAATCAACCCAGGAATTCCTTAACATCATTAAAGACACCAAGGTAGAGGACAACGAGGTCATGGTTTTTTCAATGTGTCGACCCTATTCACATCAATAAACATCGCTCCAGCCAAAGATACACTGGCCTCACTGCTAGACGGACCAAGAACACAAACACCTGACAGTACCAACTCCATCAGCAAGAACAGCATCCTCAAACTACTAGACCTGTGCCTCACAACCCACTTCACCTTCAATGACAAGATCTACAAACAAATCAATAGGACGCCTGTGGGATCACCAACATCAGGACTTATAGCAGAAGCAGTTATTCAGACGTTAGAACAAACAACCCTTTCCACGGTCCAGCCCAAATTTTGGGTCTGCTATGTGGATTACAACTTCATCATCACAAAATGCTTCAAATTAGAAGAAACCCACATAAGCAACATTCCTTCCTGGTATAAAGTTCACCAAAGAGGAAGAGAACAATCACAGACTCCCCTTTCTAGACAGCATAGTAGAACGAAAGGCCAATGGAGAGCTGGAGACCAGTGTTTACAGAAAAGCCACACACGGACCAGAACCTCAACTACAGGAGCAAATATCCCAATACCCACAAATAGAACTGCATCAGGACATTATTTAAATAAGCCACAACACACTGCAGCACTCAGGAATTACAAGAAGTTGAGGAAAACACCTATACAACATATTCAGTAACAATGGGTATCCAAAAAGCGCAGTCTGCCCATTCCTACACAACAGACCTAAACAGAAAGACACAACACGCCCAGAGACTCTGGTCACCCATCAAAGACATCTCAGAGATGACGAACAGACTATTCCGGCCCCGAGGAAACATGGTAGCCCATGAACCTACCACCACATTGAAGCATCTCCTGATGAATTTAAAGGACCCTGTACCAACAACCAACAAAACGAATGTCATATCCAAAATATCCTGCAAGGACAACAACAAACATTACATTGAACAGACGGGCAGGAAGCTAGCCACCAGGACACATGAGCACCATCTAGCACCAAAAGACATGACCAACTATCACTGGTATCCACACATAGATGAAAAGGGACATCAGTTCGACTGGGACAATACGTCCATTCTGGGACAGGCTAAACAAAGTATGGGAATTCATAGAGGCCTGGTGTTGAACCCGGAACTCCATTAACAAACATATAGATTTGGATCCCATTTCCTAGCCTCTTAAAAACAGGACATGATATCACCCACCACAATAAACCAAGCCAGATAAATAGCAAGTGGGACAGAATACCAAGGCTTTACCGGAGGCTCACTGATGATGTTACCTAGAATGGTGACAAAAATGTCTGAAAAAAAATCCACCAGCTCAACGAGCAAAGCTGAACCCTGATCCACAACCTTAGCTACAAATCATCTCCAAATTCTCAGCATTGCTTGTTGCTATCAGCTAGGATAATTTTATTACTGGAAAAGTCAGATTCCTCTTAAATACAGTGATTTTTTTTGCAAGAGTCCCAACTGTTATGATCCCAGCTGATATTATTGCTGGACAAGTCAAGCCACAACTGAAATCTGGCTTGATTGGTTTTATTTTACAATTACAATGTTTAAAATACATTTGGATGAATACACAAAGAGGAAAGGTTTGGAGGGATATGGGCCAGCAGCAGGCTTGTAGGACTAGATTAATTTGGTATTATGTTCGGCATGGACTGATTTTGTGCTGTATGACTCTTTGACTCTATGACGCACCTCAACCTCCTACATTCTAGGAAAAGATGTCCCAGCCTATCCAACCTCTCCTTATAACTCAACCCCCCCCCCCAGTCCTGGTAACACCCTTATAAATCTTTTCTGCACCCTTTCCAATTTAATTACATCTCTCCTATAGCAGGGCAACTAGAACTATATGCAATACTCCAAAAGTGGCCTCACAAATGTCCTGTATAGCTGCAACATGTCCCAATACTGTACTCAATGCTCTGACTAATGAAGGCAAGCAAGCAAAATGCCTTCTTCACTGCCTGTCTACCTGTAACACCAATTTCAAGGAACTATGTATCTGAACCCCCAGGTCCCTCTGTTCAATAACACTCCCCAGGACTTGTGTTAGTCCTGTCCTGATTTGCCTTATCAAAATGCAAAATCTTGCAATTATCTAAATTAAATTTTATCTGCCATGACTTGGCCAATAGGCCTGGCTGATCCAGATCTCATTACTGGATACTCTTAAATAACCTACTTCACCATTCACTTTACCACTAATTTTGTGGCGCCCGCAAGTTTACCAACCATGCTTCCTATATTCTCATCCAATTGTTTATACAAATAATAATGGACCCACCACCAATCCTTGTGGAACACTGCTGGTCACAGATTTCGAGTCCAAAAGAGACTCCTTATTGCCATCCTCTGTCTTCTACTGTCAAGCCAATTTTGTATCCAATTGGCTAGCTCTCTCTGGATTCCATGTGATCTAACTTTAGTAATCAGTCTACCATGCAGAATCTTGTCATCAGGCCTTGCTAAAGTTTATGTACTCAGTCAGCCGTTCTGTCCTCATCTATCCTCTTGGTCACCTCTTCAAAAAAATCAAGTTTGTGAGACACAATTTACCACGCACAAAGCCATGCTGACTATCCCTAATCAATCCTTGCCTCTCTAAATGCATGTAAATCCTGTCCATCTGAATTTCCTTCAACAACTTACCCATCACTAAAGTCAGACTCACTGGTCTATATTCTCCTGATTTTTCCTTGCAGCCTTTCCTAAATAAAAGGACTACATTAGCCACACTCCAGTCTCATGGAGCTTCACTCGTGGCTGTCAATAATACAAATATCTCTGCTAGGGGCCCTACAATTTCTTCCCTAGCTTCCCACAATGCCCTGGAACCATCTCATCAGATCCTGGGTTTGTATCTATTTTTATCTATTTAACGATCTCAAACACCTTTGTTTCTGTAAAGTGAACTGCTGTTAAGACATCACTATTTATTTCCCCAAGTTCCCTAGCTTCCGTGTATTTCTCCACAGTAAATACTGACCCAAAATATTTGTGTAGAATCTTACTCATCCCCTGTGGTTCCACACAGAGTTGACCTTGTTGATTTTTAAGGGGCCCTATTCTCTCCCTAGTTACTCTTTTTGCCCTTAATGTACTTATCGAATCTCACTGGATTCTCCTAAACCTTATTTGCCAAGGTTATCTCATATCCCCTTTTTGCCCTGCTGATACCTCTCTTAAGTAGGTCCTTACTCCCCTAACTGGACATTCTGAAAACTGAAACTAAATGCTTTTCAGGCTATTGATGTTTCCACTAAGCAAAACAATAAGTCAATCACTGATCCTGTAATGGAAGCAAGTCATACTTTACCAATGCAAACAAATTCCCATTAGCTCTCTCGGAACATTCTCTCTCATTCTGGTTTGAAGAAAAACATGACTCCAGAAATACTGAGAAGTTAATCATTAAATCCTCTCATACATAAACCAACAACCACAACTCACTGGTTCAAAATCCAAACTATATTATAAATTATATTAAAACATAAATGAATCTCACATTACAGGGTAAAATCATCCTTGGGAAACCAAATGAAGTATGTTGTAAGAAGAAATACATTTTACCTAATACAAAATTATATGACAAAGGAAACACTGGAGACAGGAGATGCTTTTTCCTACAGCAATGTTTGGGATCTGAAATGCACTGCCTGAGAGTGTGTGCTGAAGGCAGTGTCAAATTTTCAAGAACATATTGGATTCTTATCTCAGACAGAAAAATATGTGTATAGCTGCATAGAGAAGGCTTAAGTTAATTGCTCCTTCAGAGAGCTAGCACAGGTAGGATGAGACAATTGGTTACAATCAGATGAGTTAATTTTGTGGAAGTATTATATCCTCTATAATAATCAAATGTTACAGGACAGTTTTAAGGAATGGTTTCCCCATTCTACTCTTTCTTCTTCAAGTGTTAGGTGTACAGTTTCATAGGTGCTACCCATCTCTAGTATCTCATTCAAATAATTACTATCTGTGCATTGCTGGAAATGCACAGCAGGTCAGGCAGCATCCAAGGAGCAGGAAAATCAACGTTTTAGACCGGAGCCCTTCATCAGGAATGAGGCTGGGAGCCTCAGGGGTGGAGAGATAAATGGGAGGAGGGTGCGGCTGGGGAGAAGGTAGCTGAGAGTGCAATAGGTGGATGGAGGTGGGGGTAAAGGTGATAGGTCAGCGAGGAGGTTGGAGCGGATAGGTGGGAAGGAAGATTGACAGGTGGGACAGGTCGTGAGGATGATGCTGAGCTGGAAGGTTGGAACTGGGGTAATGTTGGGGGAGGGGAAATGAGGAAACTGGTGAAGTCCACATTGATGCCCTGGGTGAAGGGTTTCACGGTGGACGATAAGGTGCTCTTCTTCCAGGTATCGGGTGGTGAAGGAGTGACGATGGCGGAAGCCCAGGACCTGCATGTGCTCAGCAGAGTGGGAGGGGGAGTTGAAGTGTTGGGCCACGGGGCGATAGGGTTGGTTAGTATAGGTGTCCCAGAGATGTTCTCTGAAGCACTCTGCGAGAAGGCGTCCTCCCCAATGTACAGGAGACTGCATTGGGAGCAACGGATACCATAAATGATATGTGTGGAAGTGCAGGTGAAACTTTGATGGATGTGGAATGCTCCTTTGGGGCCTTGGATGGAGGTGAGGGGGGAGGTGTGGGCACAGGTTTTGCAATTCCTGTGGTGGCAGGGGAACATGCCAGGAAGGAAAGGGTGAGTTGTTGTGAGGTGTGGACCTGACGTAGTCGCGGAGGGAACGGTCTTTGTGGAAAGCAGATAGGGGTGGGGAGGGAAATATATCCCTGCTGGTGAGGTCCATTTGTAAGTGGCGGAAATGTCAGCAGATGATGTGGTTTATGTGGAGATTGGAGGGGTGGAAGGTGAGGACCGGGGGAAGAACTTTGTCCTTGTTGCGGTTGGAGGGGTGGGGTTCGAGGACAGAGGTGTGGGACGTGATGAGATGTGTTCGAGGGTATCTTCAACCACATGGGAGGGGAAATTTCAGTCTTTAAAGAAGGAGGCCATCTGGTGTGTTCTGTGGTGGAACTGGCCCTCCTGTGAGCAGATGTGATGGAGGCAAAGGAATTGGGAATACAGAACAGCATTTTTGCAGGAGGTAGCGTGGGAGGTGTAATCCAGGTAGTTGTGGGAGTCGGTGGGTTTGTAAAAAAATCTACTCTCAGGAGGGCCAGTTCCACTACAGAACACGCCAGATGGCCTCCTTCTTTAAAGACCGAAATTTCCCCTCCCTCGTGGTTTGTAAAAAATGTCAGTGTTGAGTCGGCCTCATGGATGGAGATGGAGAAGTCTAGGATAGCGGATGGAAGTGTGGGGATATGTTTGGGACACCACCCACGCCCTCCACCTCCTCCAAGCCTTCCATTTCCCTTGTCCCCAATGCCTCATTTTCACTATGGACATTCAGTCCTTCTACACATCCATCTGCCATGACCAGGGCCTCCAGCCATCCATTTCTTCCTCTTCCGACGTCCCCACCAGTACCCTTCCACTGACACTCTTATTCATTTAGCTGAACTAGTCCCCACCCTCAACAATTTCTCCTTCCAATCCTCCCACTTCCCCTAGACGAACAGGGTAGCCATAGCTACACCGGAGTTACACCAGCACCACTCCCCACCTCTTCTTCCGCTACATTGATGACTGCATCAGCGCCACCTCATGCTCCCATGAGGAGGTAAAACAGTTCATTAACTTCACCAACACATTCCACCAGACCTTAAATTCACCTGGACCATCTCTGACACCCCCCCCCCCCCCATTTCCTGGACCTCTCCATCTCCATCCATGAGGACCCACTAAACACTTACGTTTTTTACAAACCCACCGACTCCCACAACTACCTGGATTACACCTTCTCCCATCCTACCTCCTGCAAAAATGCCATCCCATATTCCCAATTCCTCCGCCTCTGCCCCCAGGAGGGCCAGTTTCACCACAGAACACACCAAATAGCCTCTTTCTTTAAAGACTGAAATTTCCCCTCCCACCTGGTTGAAGATGCCCTCCAACGCATCTCATCCACATCCCACATCTCCACCCTCGAACCCCACCCCTCCAAACACCCCCCCAGTCCTTACCTTCCACCCCACCTACCTCTGCATAAACCACATCATCCGCTGATATTTCTCCCACTTACGAATGGACCCCACCACCAGGGATATATTTCCCTCCCCACTCCTATCCGCAAAGCTCATTCCCTCCATGACTACCTGGTCAGGTCCACGCCCCCCAACAAGCCTCCTTCCCTTCTTGGCATGTTCCCCTGCCACCGCAGGAATTGCAAAACCTGTGCCCACATCTCCCCCCCCCTCACCTCCATCCAAGGCCCCAAAGGAGTCTTCTACATCCATCAAAGTTTCACCTGCACTTCCACACATATCACTTACTATATCCGTTGCTCCCAACGCGGTCTCCTCTACATTGGGGGAGACTGAACGCCTTATCGCAGAACGCTTTAGAGAACATCTCCGGGACATGCGCACCAATCAACCCCCACTGCCCCATGGCTGAACATTTAACTTCCCCTCCCACTCTGCTGAGAACATACAGGTCCTGGGCCTTCTCCATCACCACCCAATGCCTGGAGGAAGAACGTCTCATCTTCCGCCTCGGAACCCTTCAACCCAGGGCATTAATGTGGACTTCACCAGTTTCCTCATTTCCCCTACCCCTACCTTACCCCAGATCAAACCTTCCAGCTCAGCACCATCCTCATGACCCGTCCTACCTGTCAATCTTCCTTCTCACCTATCTGCTCCACCCTCCTCTCCGACCTATCACCTTTATCCCCACCCCCATCCACCTATCGCATTCTCAGCTACCTTCTCCCCAGCCCCAACCCCCTCCTATTTATCTCTCCACCCCAGAGGCTCCCAGTTGATTTTCCTGCTCCTCGGATGCTGCCTGACCTGCTGTGCTTTTCTAGCGACACACTCTCAAGTCTGATCTCCCTCATCGACAGACTTCACTGTCTCCTATTTATCACGTAGGGACCAGTACAGGCCACCCTAATCTTGTTTCCTCATTATGTCAACACATTTGAGTTTTCCAGAGATCATTGGAAAATTGTGCTTGTTTATCCACTCTGACCTGGTAAAGTGAGTATTTCCACACAAGATCAACGGATAAAGCCCATTTTATGGCTCATATCCATTCAAAATGAGTCCATCAACTCACCAAGCCATCAGACAATTTCTTGACAGTTGTATTTATAAAACCATAGGATATACTGAATCCCACAAACTGCCTTTATTATAACACAGTCCCAGAAATCATACAATAACAGCATTCTAATAGAGAAAATGACTTTCTATTACTTGTTCTCATCAGAATGTGTTCTCTATATCATTCCAAAGACAATAAATTATGAGTGTTTACTGTTTTAAAAATGAAATAATATGAAATTAAAGAACAGCATTTCATAGTCAATAAATATTATTCTTGTTCAATTACCATGACAACACTTCAGTGAAGTAAAACCAAGTCTAGATACTTGCACCTTTGGAGATGTGAGTGTCTTTGATGAGTAGGAGACCTCTGTAAAGGCGGTGAGTGGGAATAAAAATGCTACCATTGTTTTTTAAAAGAGCCTGAAACCTAAACAATACACTTTAATTTTTGTTTACAGAAAAATTATTACGCAGTTGCTGCTGTAAACAGGCTCAGGAAGCTCAACCAGCAGAAAAATGCTTAGCTTGGGACTGACATTCAAACACAGCAGAAATGGAGCCAACTGGTAGTTGGAAAATTACCATGAGAGGAGTGGAAAATCAATGAATTTACTCCATTTTGCTGTTGCCTGCATCAAGATGCTGCACTTTAAACATTTGTTACTTTTCTTAATATTACAATCAGTGATGATAGTAGTAATAATGCAAGCTATAAACTAAAGAAATGTGCCAGAAATCTACCGCTTGAGACTTAGCAGCAGTATCTTGATCATTCTAGTGAAATGTAATCTGCAGTTTCTGCACAAAATATATTATAGAAATACACAGAAGAACTGCTGACAAATATACACAATTAATATCTTGAAGTGAGAATCTGATAAGATTGTGTTCCAAAATGTACATTTTATCCTACAATGTAGCAAATTGCAAATGTGTTATAAATACATGTCTAGCAAATAGCAACAGATCTTTAGTGGAAAGTGAAATGAAATCTCTTAAGGGATGAATCACACAAACTAATTCTATATTGTTTTTGAATTAGAAAGAACCTTAGACCTTATTATTTAAATATTTATGTTACTATTACTACAGTGAATATTAAGCTGTAGCTGTTGCCTCTCAAGATTCCTTTATGTTGTATAAAGCTGAGTGTAAGGACTATTATGTGTTTTTAAATTGTTCTTTTCCTGGAATTAAATTTTGGTTAGCTGTTAGTTTTACAACATCAACAATATTTTAGAAAATGTACTTCTGGCTGATGTCAAGGCAGAAGCACTTCTCAACAACAGGAGGCTCTTGATTCAGACAACGTTGTCCCAGGTGCTAGGGAAGTAGAGATTACATGCAGAAACTCAGTGAATTACCATAACTTCCTTATATTCATCAGAATATCTCCCCAGCATTCACAATCACTCCAATTTCATCACATTACAACTGCTATCTTTGAGTTTAAGAAACAAACTATGACACTTCATTTCCACCTCAAGAGAAAAACCAAATGACCTTTGTGCTGTTTGAGATGGGCTCTTCAGGCTCTCTACGAGGGATATTTCTGTTGTACTATCCTGAGAGAATCAAACCACAGTTCTTGCTGGCGACTGATCAACTGAAGGGCCGATGTATTAGATTTCAGAAGATCCTGGTTGGCTCAAAAGAAGTTTTTTTGTAACTTGGCTTGAAATATTTGCAAATGGAAATACGTTTGTTCCCAGCACTCTTCCCAAGGCCTGATGCTGATGCTGAAAGTTATGACCTGACTTGTTCTGAAGCCACCTCTGTAGGAGAACAACAACTTTAGCATGTAGTAAAGCTGTCACGTGTTTCACTGCCATCTGCAGTAAAGGAAATGATTCCTAATGTTGCTGCGCAAAGGTAACAGGTTTCATGGTGACTCTTACCAACTGTTGCACATTCTAGAATATTGACCTCAAGTCTAAACATATATAGAGCCCCTTTTTCTAAAAAAAAGGAAAAGACCCTAACTCTTCCACCTTTCATAGAAAAAGGCAGTGCACTCTTTCATCCCCTGGCTCCCTTTTGATTTGAAACTCTCCTAGTGCTAATTCTTCATTTCACTGTCTCCCGGGGTGAACTGGTGAGTGGGAGATTAGGTAACTCATGCTGGGCAAAGAAAAAAGACTAGTTACCCTGCTATCTACATACTGGATACATTTGGGATAGAAGAGCAAAAGGAAACGTATGGCTCACTTAAGGCAAGACAGATACAACCTGCAATTTAGTTACTACATTGAGGACGATAGCAAATACTGATTGCATATTACGCCCTATAGTCATTTCATATACTAGAGTAAATTGTGGGTGGTTGCAGTTCTGGTCCCTGCTTCATCAGGCCTCTGAATTTCTCCAGGGTACAGGTGCAAACAAGATGGCATTTTCAGCCATCGTTGTTTGTCTCTTCACTGGGTTTTGCTCCGTCAGCCTCGGCTCTCATGTTTATATGCTGTCTATGCATCCAAGAAAGTAGAGTTCCAAAATTTAGCCTATTTGCTATCTAGGACTACTAGTCCCAGTAGGGCTGCTTTGTCATGCACAATTATGATACTTTGCCATGTCACATCATTCTAGCAAAATCAACACATTATTGCCAAATGAAGAATCACTTCACAGGCCTCAAGGAAATTCAAGGCGTAAGTGCACCAGCGTGATATTGAGAAAGAAAATTATACTCAATTGTAGCTGTGGCAGACATTTAACATTCTTTGGTCAGGATAAGAGCAAAGTGCAGAAGCATTGCTTCTTTAGAAATGTAAGGACTTAATATTTTAAGGCTGCAAAGTGATTATGTTTCATCTTTCTTCAGACCAGTACATTGTAGTGGCTTTTGTGTATACCGAGAGAGCTTGATTATCGGAACGAGATAGGCGTGCAGTAGTTCGTTCAGATAACTGATTATTCAGTTAATTGATTTAATGCCTCTCTGAAGTTTCCTTTTTCCTCAATCTGCCTGCCTTGCTCCCTCTCTTTGTCTCAGGGTTTGTTTCTAAGCAGACACACTTCTGTAACGGAACAGCAGCATTGCTGAAGCCTCCAATGCCCCCATCAGTTCAAGGGATTGACACAGCCAGCACTTGCTAAGTCTGCTGCCCGTTCAGGACACTAGGCAGCAGCACACCGCACGTGCACCCCCGCCCTCCCCAACCCAGCCTGCTGTCCGCCCTAACCTCAGGCCAATGTTGGAGAGATTATTTGGGGAGGCTTAGGATACACCCCTGCGCAGAACTCCAGAGGAATTGTGGGGAGAGCGAGAGAGCAGTCAGTCAGTCATTTGGAGACGGTGCCTGAGCTCCCATTGATGTCCAGGATTGTTCTCGGCAGTATTTCAGTCTGCCGAATTCATTTTTAATCATTGTAAACCTCTTCAATGGAATTTTACGATGGGGATCTTGAGATATTCTTTGGATAATCTGAAATTCAGATAATTGATACTCGGATAATCGAGGTCCCTCTGTACATACGTATAAATTTTCAAGACTCAAAGCTCTGAAGAAAAGCAAAAATAATTCACCTATATGCAACACATCCAAATATTAAAGACTATAATAAAAGAAACTGTAAAATTCAAAATTGTGTTGTGTACAAAACAGTATTCTTCCACAAACTGAACTTCCTTTAATTAAATCATCTTTAGTAGTTACTAGAGTTTCACTGCTGCCAACCACATAAATCCACTCAATTCATTAATGTCAACAGGAGGAAGTAGTGTGTTTTCCTCCTCCTCCCTTTTTATTTCACCTCATTTGTGAAATTTATGTCGAAAAAAAAATAATAGCGTGCAGAACTTCCTTCTTTATGTTAGAAGAAGCTATACTTTGACTTGAAAATTTTTCAAAACTTAGAACAGAAAGATTTATTCAAGTGCATGTTTAACAAATTCCCTTTAAAAAACTAAGTATTTGTATGAATGACTATTCAAATTTTGAGAATTAAAATGTGAACAACATGAAATTTATGCTTTGTAACTGAAAATGGGGTGTTTTCAACCACCACTGCCTCCATACTATAGTTAAAAACACTATGTAAATCACCTTCCATGAAGGCAAAATTAAATAAGAAATAGCCAAGCCTATTCTATTGGTGAATACATGGTGGAATATTACTGCATTACCTCACTTTGAAATGTAAGAACATTCACAAATAAACTATATCTCACAAGTAAACTATATTACATATTGGATATTCATTTAAAATTTAACAACAAATTTTGTTTCTAGTTTCTTGAGAAACAGGAATTTAAAGAATATGACGTAGTAGGCATTTACAGTCACCTGGCTACCAAATGGGGATGAACAGCACCTTAATACTTAAGGCTTTGAATGTCTGTGGAAAGAATGGCTGAAGTAGTAGCAATATTTTAAAAACACAATATCATCACATTTGAAAGACAGAATGCCAGTAAGAATGAACAGGCAGTCCTCAGGAAGATTATATTAGTGTGAAAGTGTGAAGATGTACCAGATTACCACCAGGACTTAATGTAACACTTTGAATTAAGTTGTCAAAAATTGGCTTTTACTCCCTTGAATATACAAGGTTAATTTGTGATGTATTACGATTAAAGGACTTTATATCGTTAATGCAGACAAACTACTGGCTCTGAAGCAAAAAGATATAATCTCATACCCATAACTTCAAATGTGACATTATGAAGCATCTTTTCACACAAAAGTTAAAAATTTAGAACACTCCCCATCAGAAGTCTGCATTCGTTGGCATTCTAATCTTGTCAAGACTGAGATTGATTAGAGTTTGTTAGACAACAGTACCAAAGGGTAAAGGTAGATAAACAGATTTGAGTCATGGACCAGCATTGATCTAATTTGAATGATGGGCTGGTAGAGGGGCCTGTAAAATAATAACAATTTTGAAGAGGAAAAGAATTAAACCAGAGTGGACTGCAATTTGTGTAGCAAAGCAGCCTCAGAACATTTTTTTTGTTTACATTAACAAGGTTCTAGTAAAAAGCAGGTTGTTGTTGAATTTTGGCGTTGTCTCATGGCTTCCAAGGTCACATTTACCAAGGACTGAGGATCAAATATAAACTTTCTGATCTATTTGTATGAGACCACATTCATGTACAAGCATAAAAAGGCAGGATGTCAGTCTATCGTAAATTAGTTAATCTCAGCTGACAGTTGAACTTTCTGCTTCAGATTCCTATTCCTGCTGGAGAGGGGCTTATGCTCGAAACGTCGAATTCTCTATTCCTGAGATGCTGCCTAGCCTGCTGTGCTTTGACCAGCAACACATTTTCAGCAGAGTACTTGTAGAAGCAGCTTATTATGGACATCTATTTCCTCCTGCAAGTTCCTACAAGTTCTTCCTCGCAAATTGACAAATATAATCTGATTTATTTTCATAGAATTATGAATTTGCAGCTAACAACAACTGACAAAAAAATCAACTTTGGTATATCAACCTATATATAATTATTTTTGTAATCAACAGTTGGACAGAGATTTAAGTAGTAATAGTTTTCTCTTTACTGGTAGGATTAAAACAAGGTGCATTACATGAATGGGAGAGGCCCATCTTGTCATGAGCACTCAGAATTGTAGGCTTATGATTTAGTGACCTATGATTAGTGGGCAAAGTATATTATCTGTGCTTGAAAAAATGGAAAATCCACCTTAAAGACTTAATTTAATTTTTACAAGACCCAGCATCCAGTTTTGTTGGTTCTCTGAAAGCGATTTCAAAATACTGGAGAAAACTCAAAAGTCTTACATTTAAAAAGTTTCGACCAAAGAGGAATTTGTACTTCAAATAATCAACACAAAAATAAGTTTAAAAGATAAGTTCCTAAGATATACAGCAAGTTAATTAAATTGCCAAAATAAATTACTCGTCAAAAAAATTTGTTGGAAGTCCTTTGATTTACTGCTCAGTTTCAGTTTCTTCAGTAGCCACATATTCCTCATGTCTTCTGTGGTGGACTGGACAGTATCGTGAAAGCACCGGTTGTTGCAAAGTTGATTTAAGCTGTGCATTTCAATGATTTGTATAACCAGAATCAAGCTTCATATTTATAGTCAGGGATAAATAGTGTGTAGGTTAAAGTTCAAAGGTTAGGTTGTTAAAAACAAAGTCAATAGAAATCAAAGGTCTGATTTTACAGTGAATCAATAGTTTAATTGGCAGAACATTAGATTTCATTTCTGCCACCACAAATTTCAAACAAATTTTGCAGATTTGAAAAATTCAAAAGGGTGAACTAAGAACTATTCTGCTTGACTTTGGTTGCATTTTCAAGAATCCGCCTTTTCCAGTCTTCATATTCCTGTTCCGGAGTTGCTTTAGATTCAAGCTTTTCTCGTTTGGGTTCTGTTGCAACGTCTTCATATGCTAAAAATTAGAACAGTTTGTTTTTTGAAAAACAAATCTAATTCAGTTAGGCCACTTTCTTAACTGGATTCATTTGAATGAATATTGCCCGATTTGACAATTCAAGATCATCACACTTAAGAAATTTGGCACGTTATCTTGAAGAAAGTAACAACTGGTCATATTGGAGAGAACACTTCTTTAAGGTTTTCTGAAGATGCAAGGCCCCATTTTAATTAGATTAAGTTAATGAACTCAGTTACTAAAAGACATTAACGCAGCAGATTGTTTCACCCTGTTCTTGGACAGATGTGTAGTGTACAATACTACAGTAGAAACAAAGCTTTAAACATTTTGAGACACATTAACGGTATCATTAATGGTATCATTAAAGACCTTTCAGCCAAGTCAAAATAAAAAAAAAAGTATATGACGCCTGTGGAAAAGCTTTTTTGGAAAATAACAGAAGAATTAAATACGATTGAATAAAATTTGCTTTTGGACTTCTAACTCCATTGTAAAAAACAATACAAATAATGGAAATAAAAACAGGAATTGCTGGAAAGGCTCAGCAGATCTAGAAGCATCCTTGGAGGGAAATTACAGTTAACATTTTGGGTGCAGTAACCATTTCTCATAACTCTCAATCTGTTCTGAGGCAGGGTCACTAGACCTGAAACGTTAACTCTGATTTCTTTCCAAAAATGTTGCCAGACCTGCTGAGCTTTTCCAGCAATTTCTGTTTTTGTTTCTGATCTCCAGTGTCCTCAGTTCTTTCAATGTTTAAAACAAATAATGGATTTGATTCTGAAATGCAATTAAGTATCTTTCACACATCTAAGCCAAGTTCATACCATCCTCATTTTCTAGTTTTTCTTCCAATGGCTTATGTCTCTTATTGTGTTTTGGTTGTTCAATAGATTCATCTGCAAATTAATTCAAACAATAATAGTTATTAAAACATGGATGATCTTGTCCTCCTTCACAATTAATTTGAAAGTACACCAAAGCAGGAATTCAAACTTACTGCAAATAAGTTGTCCAAACATTTCCATCTGAGAGCAGAGTCGGTCAAAGATGGTCTTTTTCACACCCGACGAGGCAATGAGTTTGGACTTATCAATTTTAATTTTCAAGCATCTAAAGGGCATCAGAACAAATTAATTAAACATCAAAAGATAAAAGAATCATATTCAAACTACTTAAAATCATTATAGATATTTTTATGCCTCAAATTAAAACATACTGCCTTATTTTCAATTGGTATCTCGGTCCTCATTTATAATAACATAAAACAATGGTGATTGAGAGGCATTCCACCTAAAACCTACAGACAATCAACAGAACACCCATTGGCTCTCTGATATCAGGATTCTTAGCAGAGGCAGTAATGCAGAGACTTGAACAAACAGTTCTGCCAACCATCCAACCCAAACTTTGGGTCCGCTACATGGATGACACCTTTGTCATCACTAAATGGAAACCTTCAAGGCGATCAATAATATCCTTATTGACATAAAATTCACTAAAGAGGAGGAAAACGACAACAAACTGCCATTCCTAGATGTCACAGTAGAGCAAACAGCCAATGAGAAACCTCAAACCAGCATCTACAGGAAAACAACATATACAGACCAAATACTGAACTACAGAAGCAATCATCTCAACGCTCACAAATGAAGCTACATTAGAACATTATTTCAATGAGCCACGACACACTGCAGCACAGAGGAACTATGCAGAGCAGAGGAAAATCACCAATACAACATATTAAAAAAGAACGGCACCCAATGAACAGTCTGCCGATTTCTCAGTAACAAACCCAAACAAGCAGACAAAACACGTCCAGACACCCTAGCCACTCTCCCCTACATCAAAGGCATCTCAGAAATGACTGCCAGACTACTCAGATCTCTTGGCATCATGGCAGCCCACAAACCCACCAACACATTAAAACAGCAGCTAATGAACATGAAAGACCCTATACAGACAACAAGCAAAACTAATGTCATTTACAAAATACCTTGTAAGAACTGTAACAAATACTACATTGGACAAACAGGCAGAAAACTAGCCACCAGGATACATGAACATCAACTAGCCACAAAAAGGCATGACCCACTCTCACCAGTATCCATACATACAGATGAAGGAGGACACCACTTCGACTGGGACAACACATCCATCCACAGACAAGCCAAACAAAGACATGCACAAGAATTCCTAGAAGCATGGCATTCCAACCAGAACTCTATCAACAAACACAAACATCTATTTAGACTCCATTTACCACCATCTGAGAAAAAGAACAGGAAATGACATCACCAACATAAGGAAACCTAAACACATAAATAGGAAGCGGTCACTAACACCAGTGCTTTACTGAAATCTCACTGATGTTACTCAGCATGGTGACAAAACGTCTGAAAAATGAACTTTCCAGCTCAGTGAGCAAACTTACATCCAGAACCTCAACCTGAGCTACAAATCTTCTCAAAACATGCTGAGAGAGAGATAAGTGGAGGACTCAAAGACTATTCCTTTATTTCAGTAGTTTAAATTATGAAAGACTTTAAATGTTAACTATTACCATCATTCTTCATTTTTCTACTCATAGTATGAAGTAATGGTTAACTCTTAACTCTCGTTTCTCTTACCACTTTGTACCTACGTATCTCAGTACCAAAGGTAGTGCCATGCGTGGCAAAAGTATAAACACTTTTCACTGTACTCCTGTACTTGAATACAGTGATAATAAAAGCTAAATCTAATTCCTCCAGTAACCTACTCTGAAACATGTCCAATGCATTTACAATCTTCCTTAAATTCAGTGATCAAAATTGCACAGCATTCAAGGTGCAGTCTTAACAATGAATAAGTGAAACAACATCCCTACTTTTGTCAATTCCTCTTCCAGCCAAAGCAAATAATTTCAATGTTCCCACATCATGACCACTCTGCCAGTTTTTGTCTACTCACTCAAGCTGTCTGCTACTTCATTTTAATTTCTTCTCAAACATAATTTCCTACCTATCATGGTAGGAATGAATTTAGCCATTACATCTTTACTCCCTTTATGTAAATTGTGAAAAATTGATGCTCTAGCACAGATTGGACATCACTTTTCACATTCTGCCAACTAGATTAAAAAAAATTATGCATATCCCATTTTCTGCAAGCAGCCAATTTCTATCCACGCTGAACTAAGAGCTTTTATTTTTCTGCAATACCTTTTGAAGTGGCACTTTAACTAATGCCTTCTGGAAATCCAAGTCATACAGGTTCCCCTTTAGCCACAGCAAGTTGCTTCTTCATAGAACTCAAGTGATTAAATGTTATTTTCTTTCATTAAGCCATTCTGATTCTTCTCAATTCCTTCAAAACCTTTCTAAATGTGCAGTTATTATCCCTTTAATGATCTATTTTAACACAACAAACACCAAACTGTAATTTTCTGTTTTTTGCTCCCTCCCTTCTTGAATGGGGTGTTAGATTTGCTATTTTTTAGATGAAGGAAACCTTTCCTGAATCTATGGAACTTTGGAAAACTAATACGAATACACCTACTACACAAGACTTCAGGCTAAAGTCCAATCTAATTTCCTCTTCAAATCATTGATTATGTCTGCTTCACCATTCTTGTAGGCAGCCCAACCAGGATTTTTATAGACGCAGGGCACTCTGGACTCAGTGTTTATCCATATGTCATCGAACATAAGTCTTATTCCAAAATGGGCCACATTTACTGTCAGTGTTGCCATTTGGCGTGGGCATTCCACTGAACATCTCACTCAAGGATTAAACCCACCGCAACTAGGGAGGCTGTGTGATGAACTAAGCATGACAATTACTTAGGTGATGTGGAACAATTACATTGATTTCCACAGATACTTGGTAATGCCGATTATTATTTGATTATTCGACCTATCTACAGTATACAGGTGAACCTTGATTATTTGAACGAGGTGAGCGGCCACTATTTCGTTTGACTACTCGATTAAATGCCTTTCCTCTGCGGCTCAGAGTTTTTTAAAGTCTGCTCCTCATTCAGGAGACTGAAGCAGCACACAGCACAAGGCCCCACCTCCCTGTGTAGACCTCCAGGGAAAGTGTAGGGAAAGAGAGGGTGGGAGGTCAGTCATTTGGAGACAGTGCTGTTTAATCACAGGAAACAAAAGATGCGATCACTGTAAGAAACACATCTTTGATGTAATGTTTCTATCGGGACCTCGAGATCTCCTTTGTATAATCTGATTTTCGGATAATTGGTATTCAGATAATCGAGGTTCCATTGTACATCATAAATCAACAAATGCAGAAATGACAGGTTAGTATCCACAACGCAATCACATCCTTGCTGTAGCTCTGCAAGTTGTTCAAAGTGCCTGAGAGAATTTTTAGTAGTAGTATGTCCCTGCACTAAATTCCTCTACACAACAAATCAAATATCAGGCAGTTGACTTGTAAAAATGTAGCATCCTTACCAAGTATTAGGCACATTATGAGGAAAATCTTACATTACCCCAAATCTACTTACTTGCATGCAGTAAATAAAGCTGCAGTGGTGAAGAGTGGTTTTGAGAAGTCAAGATCACTTTGCTGTGCTTCTGACAGACTACTTTCATATCTGAAAGAGCAAAATAAAATTTTATTTATTTATAAGATTCAACAGAAAAAAACAATTATAAATTGACGGTCAAAATAGTAGAACCACATTTTTTGAATATGCAACATTTAACACTTGGGACTCTGGGCAGGATTTTCCATGTCCAAAAAGGCAGACAGACTATGGATGTGGAAATCCTGTTCCAATATCTGTCTGTGTGGAGTTTGCACGTTCTCAGTGGGTTTCTTCCGGGTGCTCCGTTATCCTCCCACAATCAAATGATGAGCAGGATAGGTGAATTGGCTATACTAAATTGCCTAGTGTCAGGTGCACTATTCAGGGGTAAATATAGGATAGGGGAATGGGTCTGGGTGGGTTATTCTTTGGAGGGTCAGTGAGAACTTGTTGGGCTGAAGAGCCTGTCTCTATACTGTAGGGAGTCTAATCTAATCAATATCTCACAGAAGCAAGTTTTCAGAAGTGAGGGTGAAACACTACTTCCACCTGTAGGAAACCTGAACCCAGAAGGACCATTTTGACTCAGTGTCAATAAACCAACTTTGCTGGAATAGGAGTCCTGCAATGTGAAGGTTACAAATATGTAGAGATTATGCACAAGGTCTTGACAATTGGACATCTAGACTTGACAAACTGATGTTATTTAAATGCATTACCCTTTTAAAAAAAAAATTAGACTGCCTGTATTTCTGAAAATTAAAAAAAAATTCTTGTAATTTCAATTTTTCTTTGTTAACAAAACCTCAAGTGCCATCATTATAACATTACTAATTGCCCATTTACTGCCTTCCACAGCATTAGCATAGTGGGAAGGGGGTTGTGAGTTTACCATCTTATATACTTAATGGTAAGGTCCTGGGGAGTGCTGCTGGACAAAGAGACCTTTGAGTGCAGGTTCATATCTGCCTGTGACTCCACTTTCAGGGAGCTAGGCTAGCAAAGGAGGTGTTTGGTATGCTTTCTTTTATTAGTCAGAGCATTGAGTATAGGAGTTGGGAGGTCATGTTGCAGTTGTGCAGGACATTGGTTAAGCCACTTTTGGAATCATGTGTGCAATTCTGGTCTCCCTCCTAATAGGAAGGATGGTGTGAAACTTGAAAGCGTTCAGAAAAGATTTACACGAACATTCTCAGGGTTGGAGGGTTTGAGCTACAGGGAGAGGGTGAATAGGCTGGGGCTGTTTTCCCTGGAGCATGGAGGCTGTGTGTTGACCTTATAGAAGTTTATAAAATCATGAGAGGCATAGATAGAATAAAAAGACAAGGTATTTTCCCTGGGGTAGGGGAGTTCAGAACTAGAGGGCATAGGTTTAATGTGAAAGGGCAAAGATTTAAAAGGGACCTAAGAGACAATTTTTTTCATGCAGAAGGTGGTGTGTGCATGGCATGAGCTGCCAGATGAAATGATGGAGGCTGGTACAATTATAACATTTAAAAGGCATCTAGATGGGTATATGTATAGTTGAAAAATACAGCAGGCCAGGCAGCATCCGAGGAGCAGGAGAATCGATTTTTCGGGCACAAGCTCTTCTTCAGGAAGATATGTATAGGTATATGTATAGGATGGATTTAGAGGAATATGGGCCAAGAGCTGGCAAATGGGACTAGTTAATTTAGGATATCTGGTCGGCATGGACGAGTTGGACAGAAGGGTCTGTTTCCGTGTTGTACATCTCTATGACTCTATTTGCTTGACAGCTGAATGATGTTAATAAATGACTAGCTGACTTGGCTGGTGGAGTTACAAATATAGTACTTGTTTTTGTAAAGAAGTACTTGAGGGGACTTAAATGAATTAATATATTTTTTTCTAAGAACAGTGACCTGTGTAATAGATGTTTAGTACTTTTTCTTAAAATCTCAGCCATGGCTGCTTATATCTGTCCATGTTAGATGTCGGGTGAGTTTATGTGGAACATGCAAGAGCAAAAAGGGCTGAGTTAGCATCATAAGGAGTCATGGAGATGGGTAAGGGTTTTAGAACTAGAAAGCAACTGGGCCAAACTGGATCTTTTAATCAGCCTGCCTCAGCACCTAGCAGTTATATGTCCAACATGTGATCTGTGACAGGTGTTGGTTATCCCAGCTCCATTCTGCACTTCTGCCGATCTAGAAGCAGAAAAAACTGTGCTACCCATTCTTATATTCAAATCCTCACTCCTAATGAAGTAGGTTGTGACTTCGTACAATATGTGATGAGAGTGTAATTCAGAACTCCAATTATTTTGTTTCATTGACACAACCACAACGGTTCTTCTTGTATTTGAATAAAAGAATTGTCAGAAGTAGATGGAATTTGGGCTGCAAATGGTAATGAAGTTTAAAGACCATAAAAAAAAAATCAGAACAAGCAGTAAGCCTACTCCACCTTTCAAGAGAAACATAGTGGAATTCAACCTCAACTCCATCTTCCCATACTATCCACTTAATCCTAGATACTCTTATTATCAAATAAATCCATTGATTTATGACTTGAACATACTTGTTTACAGTCTTTGAGGTTGGAAATTTCAAAGATCCACAACTCAGAATGAAGACAGCAAATTCTAAATGTTCAACCTCATATTTTAAGACTGTGAACTTAGTTCTAAGGTTGAAACTTACACAATTTACTTGTCGTTAGTTATATCCTGTCAAAACATACTCTCTAGGTCACTGCTATTCTGTCCGCAATGCCTGTTGTAAACCTGCAACTTCCCAGTATTCCGGAAGGGAACACTACATATGAACAAGCAATCAGACAATTCCAAATGAATTTACAGCAAACACAAACAAAATGACTACAAGCTGCAATTCACCACAATGCAAACAAAATGTTGCCATGAAACCAATGTCTATTTTGCATTCCATGGTCTGCTGCAGCTAGCTCTCATTTGCTTGAACTGGTGTTAATTAGGTCCTGCCTGGCTTGTAGTAGCCAACACAGCAGAGTTCAGTCATGCACAAGGAGAGCTTTCTCCTTCCCAATCCTCATCTGAAGACTGCTCCTGATACTCCAGCTCTTCAGCATTGATCTTATTGCATACTCCAATTGGGTAGAGCACAGCATGCCAGAGTACCATGGCACACTGTCCAGGCCATGCTGAATGGCATGCTCAGATTAATTCAAGCAGCAGAACCAGTGGTCCTATTGTCTGCTTCACTGTGGCTCTGGTCAAAGCATGAGAAGGAGAAAGTGAGGTCTGCAGATGCTAGAGATCAGAGCTGAAAAATGTGTTGCTGGAAAAGCGCAGCAGGTCAGGCAGCATCCAAGGAACAGGAAATCCGACGTTCGGGCATAAGCCCTTCTTCAGGATTCCTGAAGAAGGGCTTATGCCCGAAACGTCGAATTTCCTGTTCCTTAGATGCTGCCTGACCTGCTGCGCTTTTCCAGCAACACATTTTCAACTCAAAGCATGAGAAGTATTGTATCTGGGCTCCGTATCAGTTAGGAGGTTGTGTGATGGTATCATGAGCAATGCTGCATTGTCACTGAAAACAAATTTGTAAAGCTTTTGTACCTGAAACTTATCAGCTTCACAGGCGTGCTCCAGGAGTTGTGGCAGTTTCCAGGGTAGCAAGCATAAATTTCCAGGAGGTGGTTAATTGCAATCACAGATTGCCAATTAATTGAAATGAAACCCTTGCTTTGATTAGCTTTGAAACATTGTGATCGGGCCCTTTCAGTGCCATGTGTGTACAGTCAACAGCACCCTGCTTGTAAGGAATGTTTTCAAATCCTACTGCCCAGGCTGCAGCATTAACACAGTCACCGGGAAACAAAATGAACCACTGTGATCTTGCGCAGATGGCTTCAATAACTGTCCTGCTGCATGTACATGACTGAAAGGTCCCATATGGTTCACCCATCACTCCTTGTACGGAGTTCATACAGTAGACATTCAAACTAGACTGTCACTAGCCACCAGGATAGATTGGCCCCTCATATCTGCAGACCTCAGGGCCTGCACTAGCAACTGACACAGTTTTGTCAGTGTACTGGGACATACAGTCTATGGTAACACTGCTCCGCACTTACCTTCAGGAAATGGTGAGGGTGAAACACTTGGGTACTCCTGTGAAGCCAACGTATCCCAAGGGACTCTGCAGCTGTGATCTCAGCCTGCGTGGGATGATCTTAGCTTGTGCCTGGTCTGCTGCTGCTTCTGGACTTGCTGTTGGTCTTTGTCCTTCACCATTTTGGGAATGCAATCACAGCAATAACATCTCACTAGTTGGGCACATGACTCTTGGTGGAAATGACTAGCGTTAGGAACACCAGGAGCAAAGCAAGTTCTTTAGTCTCAGAAATCATTGGTGACATACTGGCAGGTGAGGGGTGCAGCCACTTCTCCATTCAATATGACATGTAGGACTCCAAAAACACAGGTTGCATCTCCATCACGCACCAGTTACAGCATGTGCATCAACTTGGTGAAGGTACCAAGTCAGATGAACAAACAATGCATTGTAATCAAAAAAAGGTCTGTTGCTACCTAAACCTCTTTCCATCTCAGACCCACATGAACCATGAAGCCCATCACCGCATTCATGACAGCCCATAGTAATACATTATGACAGACAATTTGGGTGTCACAGTGGCTCAGGGGTTAGCACTACTGCCTCACAGCACCAGGGACCCAAGTTTGGTTCTACCTTTGGGCAACCGTATGTGGAGTTTGAACATTCTCCCCATGTCTGCATAGGTTTCTGCCAGGTGCTGCAGTTTCCTCCCATGGTGCAACAATATGCAGATTAGGTAGATTGGCCATGATGGATTGGCGATTGAGTCCAGGCATGTGCAGGCCAGGTGGATTAGCCAAGGTGAAATGTGCAGTTACAGGGATAGCATAGAAGTGAATTTGAGTGGGATGCTCTTCAGAAGGTCAGTGATGACTAGCCTCTGTCTAGTCACCAGGTACTCTCCAGAATCTCTATATCCAATTTTATCTCACACTATCCCAACAGCCCATTTCTACCCAACCCATCCCATCCCACCCCACCCATGGTGGAGATCCTTCACATTACTATTGCCCGCAACTATCCTCACTGCCCCCAAGTCCAATGTTACATTTTAAATGATACCAATCCTAGTTGGCTCTGCAATTCCTGTGGAAGCCACAGTGGTGGTCACCGCCTATAACAAACCTTCCCTTAGTCCATCATGCTTACTGCTGCTGTTTTGCATACCCCACCCTAGCCCTGACCTCAACAATGTTGCTGCACCTTGCTACCAATCTTGACTTTCCACCTCTTTTTGAAAATGAGACCTTCCTATGTCCATTCCTCCCCATCAATAAACATACCCCCAAGAATGTTGTTGACAAGCAGGCCATAGACATGGCTGCCTAGATTCCAAAATGCTGTCTTTGCTGCTTGCAAAGTGATGACATGCAATTCCCCTGACTGTGATGGCCCTATAGGACTAACTATTACCCACTCCCTGGACTACAGTCAGATATGTCCCCAACCTTAGCTGGCCTGAACAGATCACTCATCATGGCCAAGACCCTGGACTATATGCAAACTCTCTACATGTGACTGATATGGTCATGTGTTTGCCAGTCTCACTTACTATTGGTGCTACATTGACATCTGTGTGTACTGTACAGCAAGAATCTCACCACGACACCCAGATATTAGTTAAAAGATTCAGTAATTTGTTCCAATGTTGAGTTAGGCCTCACTGGACTCCTTGCTCAATTCTGCCATATATCTCGCCATAACCGACAGTGTTCGGGCCTCTAAGGTTTTGGTCCTAGACTTTTCAACCAGAAAGGACATATTCTCCTAAGCTTCTTAATAATTTGTTATGTTTACATGAAATCACTTCCTTTTTTTCTAAAGTTTAGGAAATACAGGCTTACTCAGTCTCTCCACTTGGGGCAACTTTATTCCTGTTTTAGTAATCAGTATGGCGAGTTCCCTACAAGGCAACTTCATCCCATAATGAGGCCACAATTGTCCTTCAGAGATGTCAACTTACCAACACCCTGTGAAGCTGGAGTTATTGTACTTAACTCTTGAAGTCCAAATCTTCTATAATTTGGCGATCACACCATTTGCTTTCCAAAAGCTGCTGTTAACTTTACCGTGGATATATTAGAGTATTTGGATCCCTCTTAAAATCAATATTTTCCACCATTCACAAAATATTTTGCCATTTCATTTAGTAAATTATTTGGTTATGAGTAACAATAAATCATGTAACATGAAAGAAAAAGGATATCAGAACATCAAAATGACCGATGTCACTTTGTTGCAATGAAGTGAAAAGATGTGACTAACTTTCAAAGAAGTCTTAACTTTCCTTCACTATACATCATATAAAACTGATTTGTGAACTGCCACCTGGCCACCATGGAATCTTCAGAGTCCATTTCCAAGGCTTAGACGTTTTGAAGAACTGAAGAACACTGTCATTTTTATCCTCAGGATCAAAATCAGTCAACTCTAGAACTAGCCACCAAAAAGATCTCCTCAAAAATCTCAAGTCTATCATCTATTACCCAAGATAAAACCAAAGTTCCAGTCTTGACCTCATGATTTAATAATTACATATAATCTAAACATGGCTCCTAAGCCTAGGTGAACAATATTAAGTGATTGCTGCAGATGTGTAATTGAATTCCCGTTACATTATGTACCTAAACATGACAAACCACTGATAGTAATGTATACATTTACTTCAAAAGGGAAGGCAAATCAACAGACTCTAAGCAAGAAGTCACAACTTTAAGTGACCAGACAAATTTAAATATATAATACTTTATGACTGAATTACGTGTATGATGGAGACACCACTTTCAAAAATAATACAAGTTTACAAACTTTATGCAAAAGTAATCAAATTTCTTTCAACAAATTTCAAATTAACTTCCCAGAGCCAGCTGGTTTTTTGAAAGATATTTTACACAATTTTCTAAGGAAAACTTTACCTCTTCAGAATCTTGACTGATGCATCCACTGCCTCTGTGCAGCCAAACTGAACTGCAAGATCTCGGATTCCTAGCTGAGAGTATATTCCAAGGATACTTTCCAATGCTTTCAAATGAACCTGGTAAGCCCTCTTGGTCAAGCCAGACAGTTTTAGAGCACGATCCTTGAAGATATGTAAAACTTTAACTTACAAGAAAAGCCGTAGAGAAATGAAAGGAAAATCATTTTCATTTATATAGTGCTTTTCAAGACCATCAGATCGTTTTGGACACTTACGAGTGTGGTCACAGTTAACATTTAGGAAATATAGCAGCCAACATGCACTTAGCAAACTTCCAGAAACCATCAACTTTTTTTTTGTAATGTTGACGGATAGATACATATTGGGCAAGACACCAGGGATAACTGTTCTGCTTTTTGAAATTGTGCCATGGGATCATTTACATTCAGCTTAGCAGGCAGGTGGGGATTCAGTTCAATGTCTCATCAAACAATAGCTGCTTCGCAGTGCAATTCTCCATCAGTACTTCACTAGAGTTTGTAAACTTTGATTCTTGTGTTCAAGAACTAGATTGGGACTTGAATCAGTGCCTTGCGCTTTTTTTTTTAAGATTAGATTAGATTACTTACAGCATGGAAACAGGCCCTTTGGCCCAACAAGTCCACACCGACCCTCTGAAGAGCAACTCACCCAGACCCATTCTTTACCTAACACAATTCACCTAACCCGCACATTTTTGGACTGTGGGACAAAACCGGATAACTCAGAGGAAACCCACATAGACACAGGGAGAATGTGCAAACTCCACACAGACAAGCTGCTTGAGGTGGGAATTGAACCCGGGTCTCTGGCACTGTGAGGCAGCAGTGCTAACTGCTGTGCCACCGTCTGCCCATATAAAAAGGTAGAATTATAAGATAATTTAATACAATAGTTATTTATACATCTTAATACAGTATCTGTTTAAAACCTCTATTTTATCCCATACTACACAAAGGACAGCAGGGGAGTTATCCTAATGACCCCACCAGTATTTACACCTCAATTATCACTGAAAATAGATCATTTAGTTACTTATGGGAGTTTGTTGTCTACACATTGGCTGCTCGATTTCCTCTGTTACAACCTCAATAGTATATTCATTAGTTCTGGAGTGATTTGGCGCACTCTAAGATAACGAGGCACTACATGAATGTAGTTTCTGAAAGACCAAATTATTTTAAAATCACTAACAATGACATTTACCAGAAACATTTCCTTTACTTGCAGTGTTCTCAAAAATTATAATCCTTAGACATATCAGGCATGTACGACAGGCCCGAAAAGCACAAATAACAGAGGGTTGGAGGGGTGGATGGAATTAGAGATCAATATGAAAAAGGACAATGGAAGAATTTAAAAACAAGAGTGAGAATTTTGTATCAGCCATTGCTTAAGTGCCAGTCAATGAATAAAGTGTGAAGGATAAGTTAGAATACAGGTAGCAATATTGAATGACCTCATGTTTATAAAGTGTGGAATCTGGAAGTGATCCAGAAGGACACTGGAATATTCAAGTCCAAAATTAGAATAGACAAACACAAGTGTTTCATCACTGGGTAATGAAACTGGCTGTCTTAGTGGTATTAGGAATTGTGTTCAGAAGCTGATTGCAGGGTCAAATATGTCATCAAGCTTGCAAATAGTCAGATTCAACCTTAGGCTTTTTTGCTAGACAGAGGGATGGTTAATGCAGATTTTTTTGGCAGGGAATAAAAAGAAATTGTTTGTGTTCCTGTTATTTTGTTGGATATAATTCCTGTTCATCCAGCACAGGATTTCAGACAAACAATCAGATGATGCAAAGGCCAGAATAAAACCATAGCAATACTAAGTTGGTGGACTCCATCAGTTATGGAGCAGTTAGTTGTCACAATGTTGACAATTCCTTGAGACACAGTTCTTAATACAACATGCAATGTTCCAACTTTTTTCTCCATGTGTGTTTACCTTGTCCAGTGGATATTTAAGGCAAGTTGCTGCAAGATCAAGACACATTATTGTGCTGCTGGTTGCTGTCACATGTGCAGAAAATCCTGTGCACTTCACCTCTGACAGACGCAAATACTCTTCTGCTTTCCTGAAACATAAGACAAAGCATGTCACTGATTCTCTCGTATCAGATGAATAAAACTGGAAGCAAAGCCTTTCATACTGAAGTTTGTTTTATGTTTAGTCATTGGAAATTAATATTTTTATTCATAATAGTTGAAAGAAAATGCTTAAATTTCACTTAATAAAAAGAAACTAAATCACTTCATACTTACAAACTAAACAAAAATCAAATCTTTAAAATTAATGACAATAGACATATTCCTGAAATTACAAGAACACCAGAAGATCCAGTCCATTTCATAGAACCATACAATGTCATTCTGCTCACAGTACAGTTGCTTTCTAAATATTCAAATTTCAGGCACAATTTATTTAGTTAAAAAAAAACAATGTAATAACTTCTAGAGAAAACAGCATATTTAAATATTAACAGAAAATGACATGATTACACATTTGTAACCTGATTTCTGTCAATATATTTAATATTCTTTCAGCAAAATCACCTTAAATTAATTAAAGCATTTAGCCTAAGGGTAGAATTTCACATCACCAAGAAATAACAGATACTGGCAGCATGTAACAAATCAGCTACAGCATTGCTTAACATTGTATGGAACACAACTGGAACACAGGAACAATTTATTAAGATAGTCATTGAGTCCTGACCTTAGACAGTACTGAAAAGATTCTATAATGGAATTCAATTCACCTTTTAAATACAAATTCCCCTTACAAAGCAAGCTTTTCAATCCTCAACCTTACATTGACTTATGGAGTAATGGTTTCGCCTGTACACAGAATTATGGACATTAACAATGTCCTCCATGTAGTGAACTATGTGAGGAATATTGGGAAAGTTAGATAAACACAAGCCCAACAAATGCAATCCATTCATCAACACTCATGTATGCACGTTGTCAGTTAAGTCATAGAATCATAGAGTCAGAGCACGGAACAGCACGGAAACAGACTATTGCCGACCAGATATCCCAACCCAATCTAGTCCCGCCTGCCAGCACCCAGCCCATATCCCTTCAAACCCCTCCCACTCATATACCCATCCAAATGCCTCTTAAATATTGCAATTGTACCAGCCTCCACCACTTCCTCGGCAGCTCATTCCATACACATACCCCCTCTGCGTGAAAAGGTTGCCCGAGGTCTCTTTTATATCGTTCCCCTTTCACCCCAAACCTATGCCCTCTAGTTCTGGACTCTCCCATCCCAGGGAAAAGACTTTGCCTATTCATCCAATCCATGCCCCTCATAATTTTGTAAACCTCTATAAGGTCACCCCTCAACCTGCGATGCTCCATGGAAAACAGCCCCAGCTTGTTCAGCCTTTCCCTATAGCTAAAATCCTCCAACCCTAGCAACACCCGTGTAAATCGTTTCTGAACCCTTTCAAGTTTCACAACATCTTTCCGATAGGAAGGAGACCAGAATTGCACGCAATATTCCAACAGTGGCCTAATGTCCTGTACAGCCGCAACATGACCTCCCAACTCCTGTACTCCATACTCTGACCAATAAAGGAAAGCATACCAAACGCCTTCTTCACTATCCTATCTACCTGCGACTCCACTTTCAAGGAGCTATGGACCTGCACTCCAAGGTCTCTTTGTTCAGCAACACTCTCTAGGACCTTACCATTATGTGTATAAGTCCTGCTAAGATTTGATTTCCCAAAATGCAGCACCTCGCATTATCACATTAAACTCCATCTGCTACTTCTTAGCCCATTGGCCCAGATCCTGTTGTAATCTGAGGTAACCCTCTTCGCTGTCCACTACACCTCCAATTTTGGTGTCATCTGCAAACTTACTAACTGTACCTCTTATGCTCACATCCAAATCATTTATGTATGTGACAAAACATAGAGGACCCAGCACCAATCCTTGTGGCACTCCACTAGTCACAGGCCTCCAGTTTGAAAAACAACCCTACATCACCACCCTTTGTCTTCTACCTTGAGCCAGTTCTGTATCCAAATGGCTAGTTCTCCCTTTATTCCATGAGATCTAACCTTGCTAATCAGTCTCCCATGGGGAACCTTGCCGAACGCCTTACTGAAGTCCATATAGATCACATCTACTGCCCTGCCCTCATCATTACAGTGCAGTACAGGCCCTTCGGACCTCGATGTTGCGCCATCCTGTCATACTAATCTGAAGCCCATCCCACCTACACTATTCCATGTACGTCCACATGCCTGTCCAATGACAACTTAAATGCACTTAAACTTGGCGAATCTACACCGCTGCAGGCAAAGCATTCCATACCCTTACTACTCTGAGTAAAGAAACTACCTCTGACATCTGTCTGATACCTATCTCCCCTCACTTTAAAGTATGTTTGCCGGTCCCATACTTGGAAATACTTCTTCAAAAAACTCAATCAAGTTTGAGACATGATTCCCCACACACAAAGCCATGTTGACTATCCCTAATCAGTCCTTGCCTTTCCAAATACATATACATCCTGCCCCTCAGGATTGCCTCCAACAATTTGCCCACCACTGAGGTCAAGTTCACCGGTCTATAGTTCCCTGGCGTGTCTTTATTACCCTTCTTAAACAGTGGCACCACATTTGCCAACCTCCAGTCTTCCGGCACCTCACTTGTGACTATCGATAATACAAATATCTCAGCAAGAGGCCCAGCAATCACTTCTCTAGCTTCTCACAGAGTTCTCAGGTACACCTGATCAGGTCCTGGGGATTTATCCACTTTTAACCGTTTCAAGACATCCAGCACTTCATTCTCTGTAATCTGGACATTTTGCAAGATGTTACCATCTATTTCCCTACAGTCTATATCTTCCATATCCTTTTCCATAGTAAATACCGATGCAAAATATTCATTTAGTATCTCCGCCATTTTCTGTGGCTCCACACAAACGCCACCTTGCTGATCTTTGAGGGGCCCTATTCTCTCCCTAGTTACCCTTTTGTCCTTAATATATTTGTAAAAACCCTTTAGATTCTCCTCAATTCTATTTGCCAAAGCTATCTCATATCCCCTTTTTGCCCTCCTGATTTCCCTCTTACGTATACTTCTACTTCCTTTATATTTTTTTCAGGATTCACTCAATCTATCCTGTCTATACCTGACATATGCTTCCTTCTTTTTCTTAACCATCAGAGTTGTGATAAAGGCACAATGTAGCAATACAATAGCCAAAACTTAGTATTCTCAAAACCCATGTTTTTTCATATATAATTTTATGATATCTCAGGTGAGAATGGCACTCCATAAAAACCTAGCTGCACAAAGACAACAATAAACATGGAAGTAGCAAAATTAGCTTTAAGACTCCAAGAAGAAAGAGGCTTCTATCAGTGAAGATCAAATAAAATCAGATTAACTGGAACAAAACAAAACGGAAAATTCTGGTTCAATGCTAACTGGTCAGCTTTGGGGGATAAAACGATTGTGATGCTTTGACAGAAACAAGACTAAAACACTCAGCACTTAAGGTGTTTCTTTCTTTACAGACTTGGAGGTGCCGGTGTTGGACTAGGGTGGACAAAGTTAAAAATCACACAACACCAGGTTATGGTCCAACAGGTTTAATTGGAAGCACTAGCTTATGAAGCACTGCTTCTTCCCCAGGTGGTTGTGGAAGACGTAGCGCTTCGAAAGCTAATGCTTCCAAAGCTAATGATTTTTAGACTAACTCTGATCAAAGGTGAATGTTAAGAGTAGTCAGCACCCGACTCACTGGAACTGGTTGAAGGTTCCAGCTGACTTCAAACCTTAAGAGTAGGGCTGATTAGGGAATAAAAAAACACCACATTGAGAGTCTCTCCAAAAAGGAGACTGGCAGGTGCAAACCGACTGGGATTGCATACTCACTGGATCACTTTCCTTGATTCGATCCCTAGTTTAACACACAGCCGCACAATCATCTCTCGATCCATTTTCAAAATTTCGAAACAAAAGTGCGTGGGCTCAATGGAGACACTCAAGAGTTCTTTAGATGAGTACTGGAGTTGAAACAGCGTGTAGGGGTTCGGGGAGACAGAAGAATGGCACTACATCACGAAACTCAGTGGGAAAGCCAGGATCACACACAACAAAATAGAGATGTCCTTCTCCACCTTCACAGCCTCCTCGCGCCCCCTCCCTAACTTCCCGCACCTGACCCTCCAAACTCCGCGCCTTCCCACTCCCAATAACGGTCATTGGCGAGGAAACTGAGCTGGCCCCGGTGCTGATTGGATGCTCTGAATAGCAATCATAGCGCGAGGGGCCAACCGCCTCCTTCTCATTGGCTAAACCGGGTAACACCGGAACGACTCGCGAGCGTCCTCCAATCGCAGCCGCGGCCGTGGTCCCGCCTCTGAATCCGGTTACTCGTGAGCGGCCCGCACAGCGACGGCTGCTCTTTGGTTCGTTGCCAGCGTCAATCAATCAGTCGAGGTGGCGGAACGGCTTCTTCGCTGGGTATTCCGGCTTGTTCCTGGAGCCATTGAGGGACGGTGTGTCAGCTGACTCGAGCTCGTGTTAGCTGAATCGAGCTGCGTTAATCATGGTGAGTTTCAACGCTGCAGATTTTGGTGTCGACTTGTTAGCAAGAGCGAGCCTCGCTGTGGGGAGCGGCAGTTAGACTCCCGGTTTGCAGAGAGTTGTGAATGGGCGTTGTTAGGCTTGGCCTGGGCCTGCTTTCATGATAACTCCCTCAGTTGACAGAGGGGGAGCATGGGACCTGAGGTTCTACTGCAAATGGTTCGTTTGCAGAAGCTGCAACCGTGGGGATAATGAACGGAGGCCTCGAGGTTGTGACTGTCTTGGGCCCAGATTCAATTTTTAAACCATTTTCGTTCCTGAAATCTGAACCAGGAGTTGGTGTCTTAATTTATAACGTGATGCCATTGATACAGCTTTATGCTTTGCTTGACTTCTCTTACTCCTAAAACTCTAACGTCGTCAATAAATTATTATATTTGTTGAGGGGGTGCCCTCTAAGCCATCGTTTTCACTCACCAAAATGTCTCCCTCCCTGCCCCGAATCACGAGAACATAGGTTCGATCTCATATTGGAGTGGGGCGAATCGAACATAGTCAATCATTTCAGTTTATTGTTTGACTTGTATCTATATAGTCTATTGACGTGAGCCATTGGGACAATTTAAGGAGCAAGCCCTGAAGTGTTGGAGTCTTAATTCACACAGCAAAGTACTGTTGGAACTTTATCTTTACCACTTTTAATAAATGATCCAAGCCAGCGCAGGAGTTCATTTAAATGGAATGGCCTTTGTATTGAGAAGATTTGTGATCCTCAACACCTGTCATTCTTCTTGTGTTTGAATGTGTGTGTGTTTAGAATGCATGTGTACGCACAAAATGGCTGTTTCAGGCTAAGAGAACTAGTTATGCATCATATGGCTCATTAAGCTTACTGTCATTCATTATGGGTCAAGAGTGTGGTGCTGGAAAAGCGCAGCTGGTAAGGCAGCATTTGAGGAGCAAGAGAATCGACGTTTTGGGTAGAAGCCCTTCATCAGGAAGGACATTGCTGATGAAGGGCTTGTGCCCGAAATGTCAATTCTCCTGCTTCTCAGATGCTGCCTGACCTGTGTTTTTCCAGCTCCACACTCTTTACTGTGATCTCCAGCATCTGCAAACTTCACTTTCTCCTGTCATTCATTATGGCCATGCAGTAATTTCTTAATTCTCCTTATCTGCTTTCCATGTATTGTTAGTAGAGGATAGTGTATTTATGGTTGAGGATCATGCAGTTCAGTGGCTCAGGCACCTCTCCTTCTTTTATTGACCAATGTTGACAAAATTGTAGCAGACCTAATCTGCACATGACAGCAGGATATTATACAATCTATCTTGAGCTTTATATTTTTAATTTCTATAAATTATAACCAAATTATCTGCCTTAGTTAGCAATGGGATCTATATTGTTAGAACAAAAAACTTCAGTGGAATCATTGTTTCCTTAAATTTTGAGTGCAAAATTTTGAGGCATGTTCTGAAGTTATAAAATTGGTCTGGAATATTTTTATGATGCTTTAGAGGGCTTCAGCTATTTGCATTCACTTACCTCATGAGAGGAGGAGATAGCAGCCAGAACATCAGTGCTTTATATTTTCTCTAAATGTTCTGTACAGTCATTATTTTGTGAAAGATTATTTAATCAAGTGTGCAGTGTGTGATTGAAACAAGATGATTTAGGGAATTAATCACATTGCTTTTCATCTATATATGAGCAAAGTCTTCATAATTATCTTCCTGTGTTTGAATAGTTCAGTCTTTCTTACACTACTCTGCAAAGTGAGCATCATACACATTTTCTACAGGAGATCTGGGGAAATGTATGTACAACATTTCACTTCAGATTTGAAACATTTTAAAAGTAAGGTTAAGCCATAATAGTGTACTCTCCTGGTCTAGTGCTTTAATCTATGCTGTTGTCCCAATAATAGTAATAAAACTGATTAAAATCTGTGACCTTTTTGGCATATTTTGTTCAAAAGATAATATATAATGCATTGCACTGCTCAAAACTCCTATGATATCCTAGTTATTGATAGCAATGCTTTTGTGGAATTGGTATGTGACATATAGCATGCATTTACTGTGCATGCTTGGATTTTTTCACATTTTGAAGTATAAAGGAGCAACAAACTCAAACTTGCATCTGAAGTTGGAACGCTTATGGTCTCTTCGATTGCCTCTGAATCCATTGAATATTAGATATTTTAGCTTTTAAAGAGGTATTTAATAAACAAAGCACATTTTGTATATAGTTATTCCTGCCTTTATGAAACAGTGCAACTTCAGATATATCTTCAGTAATGTCATAGTTCAGTCTTCCTCTGTTGCTTATAAATGAAACATGAAGCATTTTGCTCTCCATTTCACGTCAATGAACTAAAGCTGTCAGTCAGTAAAACAGGTATCTGCTCAGGTAAATGCATTTTAGTTGGGTTCCTTCACTATTATACTATCTGTTCATTGATAAATCCTGAACTCTTTGTTAAATCTGTATGTAAATGGTTAGTTTATATGAGGTTAAAGCTGTATTATTTCATAGTATCGCTTTGCAGTAATTACTTGTTGGAAAGTTAGACATTTTTAAATATTAATATAGTTTTCTAAATCTCTCAATGCTCTTGGTAATGATAGTTAAGGAAACACATCCTATACATGAAATCTGTCTTATGTCTGTTGTAAATTGAGTTGTTGACAAAGCTATTGATATGTTGAGTGAGTGGGTAAGTTCTAATAGGGAATTTATTAGTATTTTTAATCTGCCTGATCAGACATTTTATGATGTACCTCTAGAGCAGGTGGGACTTGAACCCAGACCTTCCGGCTGAGATAGGGCTATGTTTTTATTTATTCATGGGAGGAGGCCGTCACTGGCTAGACCAACATTTGTTGCCCATCCTTAGAGGGCTGTTAAGATTAAACCATATTCTGGTGGGTCTGGTGTCTCATGTAGGCCAGACCAGGTAAGGGTTGCAGTTTCTTTCTGTAAAGGATTATCGTGAACAGTCAGCAATGGATTGTCATTAGACTTTTAATTCCACATTTGTAAATTAAGTTCAAATTCCATTATCTGCTTTGGTGGGATTTCTATTTGGGTCCCCTAAACATTACCTGTGCCTGTAATTTAACAAACTGCTAGGCTATTACTGCACCATACTACCACTGCATTGCAAGAGTTCCTGATAGGGAATTGTATATGTTCCTTTTAAGTATATGCAGCTGCTTGTGTCAAGACCCCATTGTGGTTCATAGTAACTGGCTGAAGCAGCAGTTGGTTTCTTGAGTTCTGGTTCACAGTTAAGCTGGAGCAAGATCTTCAAGCACTATGACATATCAGGGAGGTAGACAGTCAATTGCTGTGTTTCAGGAGGCAAACATGTCTTAGATTAACTACATTGAATTCAGTAAGGGACAGAAGGGTGTGACTAGGCATAAGGCAGGTAGTGCTGAAGGAGCCTCAATCCTTAAGCTTGTCCCACAGGTTTGAGATTATTACTCCCTGTGTGGGCAAGAGTGGAGCTGAAGGGAGGATGAACAAGATGTCCATGGTTTGGTATGGGGAGCTGTTGAAGAGGTGGGAGAAAAGAGAAATGTAGTTGTAATTGGATTGTACAGTCGGGGAAATGATACTGTTCTGTGTGGCCAGAATGGAGTGTCCCAAATGCTGTGTTGCCTGCCTGATGCTCGGTTCAGGATACCTCACTGGCTGCAGGGGAACTTAGAGTGGGAGAGGAAAGAACCAGTTGTTGTGGTTTGCATAAGTACTAATGAGTATATGTAGATAAGGAAAGAGGTCTCTTGGGCGAATATGCGAAGCTAGAAGCTAAATTTAAAAACCAGAACCAGGATGACATTGATCTTTGGGCTATTACTTGAACCACAAGTGAATTGGCACAGGGTCAACAAGCATAGAGGTAAATGTGTAGCTCAAAGATGGTACGGGAGAAATGGGTTCAACGTCATGGAACATTTGCACTAAAAGTGGGGAAAGACGAACTGTTCCAGTACAAAGGGCAAGAAGTGACATAGTCAGAAGGCATGGGACAGTTGGAGAACTGCAAAGGAACAAAAGATCCTGATGGGAGTTGTACTCCTTGGTGTAGGGAAGAAAATAAGTCAGGAGATTGAAAATGTATGTAAGAAAGGCACTGCTTCAATAATTGTGGGGGATTTCAATGTGCAGGTGGATTGGGAAAATTGGGTTGGTAGTTGATCTCAAGGAAAGGAATTTATGGAATGTCTACAAGATGGCTTTTTTTTGTTGGAACAACTTATGGTAGAGCCCATTGCAAATTCTGGATATGTAATGAGGCATGCTTGATTGTGGAGCTTAAGGTGAAGGAACCCTGAGGGTTAGTCACCTTTAATCTAATAGAATTCACTGCAGTTTGAGAGGAAGAAGCTACAATTGAGTAAAGGTAACTATGAAGACATGAGAGAGGAACTGACCAGAGTTGGCTAGAAGGGGATCCTGGGCTGAAAATGTGTTGCTGGTTAAAGCACAGCAGGTCAGGCAGCATCCAAGGAACAGGAAATTCGATGTTTTGGGCCAGAGCCCTTCATCAGGAATGTCACTCTGCAGGTTCCTGATGAAGGGCTCTGGCCCGAAACGTCGAATTTCCTGTTCCTTGGATGCTGCCTGACCTGCTGTGCTTTAACCAGCAACACATTTTCAGCTCTGATCTCCAGCATCTGCAGATCTCACTTTTTACTAGAAGGGGATCCTAACAAGGAAGATTGGCAGAAGTTTTGGGGGGAATTGGGAGGCACAGAAGAAATTCATCACCAATGAAGAAGCAGAATTGGGAGGATGAGGAAACCATGCTGACAAGGGCAGGCAGGGACAGCATAAAAGCCATATACTGTAGTGTGGTGAAGATGTGTGGGAAGCCTTTTTTAAAAGCAAGTAAAGGATAGCTTAATAAAAGCGATTTTGGGGGGGAGGGGAAGCGGAATATAAAATTTGACAGTAAGCTAGCTAGTAATGGAGAAGATTGCATTTTAGATACCTTTTTTAAAAGGTGAGAATGGATATTGAGCCACTGGAAAATGAGGCTGGAGACTGTTTGTGGGAACAAAGAAATGGTGGAGGAACTGAATAGGTATTTTGTATCAGTTTTCACGTGAAAGACACCAGCAGTATACCAGAACTTTGAGAGTTGGGGTCATTGGCAAGTGCAGTGGTCATCAATCACTAAGGAGAAGGTGTTGGTGAAGCTTAAAAAGACTAAAGATGGATAAATCACCCAGACCAGATGTACTAGATGCCAGAGATGTGAGATTTGTGGTGATCTTTCAGGAATTACTGGAATTGGGGAGGATGCCGGGGACTGAAAAATGACTAATGTAACACCCTGTTTAAGAAGGGAGTGATGTAGAAGCTTGGAAAATGTAAGCTGGCTAGTCTGACCTTACTTATTGATAAGATTTTAGAGTCAATAAGTGTGGCGCTGGAAAAGCACAACAGGTCAGGCAGCATCTGAGGAGCAGGAGAGTCGATGTTTAGAGTCCAGTACTAAGAATGAGATTGCAGAGTGCTTGGAAGTGCATAGTAAAATAGGACTGACTCGGCTTCACCAAAGGGTAGTCATGTTTGACAAACTTGTTAGAATTTTTTGAGGTGGTAATAAACAAGTTAGACAAAGGAGAACTAGTGAATGTGATTTATTCGGACTTCCAGAAAGACTTTGACAAAGTGCAGCATAGGAGGCTGATAAATAAGAGCCTGTGGTGTTAGGGGCAAGATACTGGCAAAGAGGATTGGCCAACTGGCTGGCAGAGAGTAGGCATAAAAAAGGGTCTTTTTCCTGTATGGCAGCCAGTGACCAGTGGAGTTCCACAGAGGTTAGTCTTAGAACCACAATCATTCATGTTATCCATTAACAATCTAGACAAAGGGACTGAGGGCATTGTTCAGTTTACAGATGATACAACGATAGGCGGATGGACAGGTTGTGTTGAACCTGCAGAGTGACTTTGAAAGTGGACAAAGTAGTGACAATGTGGAAAAGGTTCCCTACTTTGTTAAGAGGAATAAAGGCATAAACTAAATAAATGGCAAAAAGGCTTCAGAAACCTGAAGCCCAAGGGGATTTGGCAGTCCTAATTCAGAATTCTAAGGTTCGCATGCAGATTCATTTGGCAATTCGGTAGGCAAATGCAATGTTAACATTCATTTCAAGAGGGCTAGAATACAAAAGCAGAGATATACTGCTGAGGCTGTATAAGGCTGTGGTCAGACTGCATTTGAAATATTGAGTAATTTTGACCTTTTGTCTGAGAATGAATGTGCTGGCCTTGTCAGGGGTCCAGAATAGATTTGTAGAATGGTCCTGAGATGAAGAGTTGCGGTTGAGGACCCTTGAGTCTGTACTCTATGGAGTTTGGCAGGATATAGGGGGATAATCTCTTTGAAACTTGAGAATATTTGAGAGGCTTTGTTGAGTGGAAGTGAGAAGTTTTCACTAATAGGACCTGAGGGCACAGTTTTGAAATGAAGTGGTGACCCTTCAGAATTATAGGAATGTTTTCAGCCAGGACTCATTGCAGTGGGCTGTAGAAGACAACTGATTTGAGTGTATTTAAGACAGAAATATTCTAGATTGGTAAGGGAATCGAGAGTTGTGGAAAGAAGACACGATTGAATCGTGGAGCAGACTCAAGTGGGCTTAATGGCTTATAATTACCCCTATATCATGTGGTTTTAGAGACTAACCTGTATTAGAGGTTGTTCAGCTGTTTACATATTGCTTCCACCACTGTGTTTCATCTTTTAAAATAAAGCCAGCAAAAATCTAGAGATCTTCATAAACAAAGAACTGCGGGCACTGGAGATCTGAATCAAAAACAGAAGTTGTTGACGAAACTTTGGTCTGGTGGCATCGATGGGGAGAAAACAGAATTAATGTTTCGAGTCAGGTGACTGCTCATCAGAATCCTGAAGAAGGTTCATAAGTCTCTATCAACAGATGATTAATTACTCAGCCAGTTACTAATAATGTAACTGGGTTTTTTTTAACATATAGAATGACAAGGATAAAAATTAGCATTAATTTCACTTTCCTTCACAGCATAAAATTGTTCTTTTTACCCAAGTTCACATTTTTTGACGAACATCAACCTATGTTTTATGTTGGTCAATGAAATGTATAATCAGGCAAAAAATATACTGGGTCAAGTTAGTAGGTGATCTGAGAAGTGAAGAAAAACTTGATTGAGACCTGGTACTGAGTTGGATGATCAGCTATGATTATATTGAATGGTGATGCAAACCTGAAGGGTCAAATGGCATGCTTCTCACTTCCTGTTTTTACACTATCCTCACTCCAAAGTTTAGCCTGGAACAAACAGTTTAAGACTTAATAATTAAGGGTCTGGTCAGCCACTTATAATTACGTGCCTACTTGATGTTTATTTGGTATGATGCAAACTAAAAAAATTGCTATTATAATTGGTAGAGAATTCAAATATTTTGGCTTTGACGAATTTGGTTAAGTGTTCATTCTTGTCCCATGCAAGTTAGTGAAACAGTTTTGCTACAGGTGCATCCCTGGATCAAGGTTAAAGTACTAAATAGTAACTTTAACTGTTATGCAATTTTTAAGTCTGGATTATTTGGAGTACTAACTGGCACTCGGACAAAGTTGCTTTCTGTAGCTCTCTTGCAAAATGGATGTTTGTCTTTTGCCACCTTCAAAAGTAAGATATCCATTCTTAAGGAAACCAGTCCATGTGAAATGGTCATTAGCTACTGAAAATACTATTGATCTTTTGTAAATGTAGTTTGTAAAATTGCAGACTTGTTTTTAAAGTATCAACGTTTGAGTAGATTCTTGAAACACCTTTGGAGCTTCTCAATATAAAGTCAAATTGAAAAAGTGCGTACAATTTTCTCTATCTAGAGGGGATATTTGAAGATGTTTTCATAATAGTTATTACAGCCGGAAAACATTTTATTTTCCAAACAATTCATGTGATTATTTATGTTCCAAGCAAATACAATTTTTGTTTTGACTAGTGGTGTTCCTTTCTGCTTTTTTTTATATATAGCCTACAACTCAACAGTCACCGCAGGATGAGCAGGAAAAGCTTCTTGATGAAGCTGTTCAGACTGTTAAGGTCCAGTCTTTCCAGATGAAGCGATGCTTGGTAAGAAATGTACTGTGTAAGTTATGCAATGATAAATGTTGTAAAATAGAATAAAATACATGGGCTTGTCCAGTGGTTCAAAGTTTATCCAGTGACACCAAAAAGGAGTTCTATCTGCTGACTTAGCTGATCTGTTGATTTGAAAATGTTAGGATTGGCATTAATGGCCTGGATTTCTAGTCTCTGGCAGATGGCCGAATTGGAGAAATTCTTAGTGCCTCAGGAGAAAGAGGCTCTGGAGATGCAATTACCACTGCATGTTGGGGCCTGGAGTGGCTGGAAAGCAGGTTTGTGCTGTAATTGGGCCTGTTGACCAGAGAAAAGATTTGGAGGGAGGTGCAGGACTGCTTGATGTTGAGATGTTTAAAAGGTCTACTGTGGTACAATGGAACCATGGCTTAGTTCTGTCAAAAGGTTGAGGCTCCTTTAATCTGCACTCCTTGCATGCTCCGTAAGTCTCAAACATGCTAATTCATACTCAGCGCTTGGCCCTATGGACCCTCGGGCTCCCCTTGCCATATTATACTTCCATACCCATTCACCCACTGTATGCTGTATTGCAATAATGAATTGTATAATGTCAATAAACAAGTTAAACAGAATTTTAAAAATAAATTAGTCATTCGTTCGTTACGTTGACACTTTTGGCTTGTAACTGGGGTCACCCTCTAATTTAAAATTTAAATAGCAGAAACTACCTGCCTCTGAAATTTGCCCAAGTAAACATTGTCTAGTTGGCAAAAGCAGTCAGAGCTAAAACGGTCAACTAATCTATCTTTTCCTTGGGACTCGAGTGTTTTAGTTCTCTAATGTTTGAGTTCAAGCTCTCAACCACACCTCATAATGCAATATTGAATAGAAGGGGCATAATCTGGCATGAGGAATTCTATCATGTAGGCTATGGCTCATGCAGTCGTAGACCTACCTCCTCTGTTCAATAAGATCTATTTGTGTCCTAAATTCCACCTTCCTGTTTATTCTTACTTAATTCACTCGCTTAACATATTGACCATGACTATAAAGATATTCATTAACTCCACCTCCCCGCCATCTGAGGCAGAGTTCCAAAGTTGGCTAATCTGGGAGAAAAAGGACCCCCCTGTCCAAAAGGTAACCCTTCATTTTAAGTTTCCCCAAGTTCTGGACTGACCCATGAGAGTGAAAACAGTTTTCACACCCACCTTGTCAAGATAGTACAGGATTTTAAACTTGAATCAAATCGCCACTTGCTCCCAAAGTGTAGTGAAAACATGGCCAACCTGTCCAAATTTTTTTTTCAAAAAGTAACCTGCTTATTCTAGGTATTAGTCCAGTAAACATCTTGTGAACTGCCTCAATGCATTTCCATCCATCCTTTAAATAAGGAAACCGATACCATACTCAGTATTCCAGATGTGGTCTCAATGTCTTGCATAATCGAAGCTTAACACCTTTTTACTTTTATGTTCAATTTGTCTTGTATTAAAGGATAGCAGCCCATTAATCTTCTCAATTACGTGCTGTCCTTTAGGTTGACCTTTTGTGACTCATGGGTACTTATCATTCTACAGCCATTCTACACTACAATAGGTGAGAAAGTAAGTTTCACTGAAGAAATGCAGGTTTTATAAGTCTACATTGATAGGTGGAGTGAATAGGCCAAAATTTGGCAGATGGACTTTAACATTTAGAAGTGTGGGGTTATCCTGTTGATTGAAGGAAAAGAAAGGCAACTTCGTATTTAAATGTAGAGAAACTTCAGTGTGCTTGTGACAGATCGATTTGGGTACCCTCATGCATGAATTATAGAAAATCAATGAAAACAGAAAATGAAATGAAAATCAAAAGAACTTCGGATGCTGTAAATCAGAAACAATAATAGAAATTGCTGGAAAAGCTCAGCAGGTCTCGCATCATTTAAGAGAAATCAGTGCTAATGTTTTGAGTCTGGTGGAAGCGGCATGGTTTGACATGAGGAATTCTGGAACTCAAGTTATGGCTCATAAACCTAAAATGTTCAATAGGATTGTGGTTGATTTATTTGTTTCTAAATCCCACTTTCCCATTTATCTCTAATAACCTTTAATTCACTTGCCTCACAATGTATTGATGTGGACTTCTGTAGAAGGATCACTGGACCTGAAACGTTAATTCTGATTTCTCTTCAGATGCTGCCAGTAGGTATAGCGGGTAATAAAGACGGTAAAAAAAAAGTGAATATTGAGTAGGAATGAAGTATAACAGTTGCGATTGTTATGAGTGAGACTGTATCTGGAGTGGTCTATGTATTCCTTTGCTGAGGGATGTAATTGTATTGAAGGCAGTTCAGGCGAGGTTCGCTAGATAGAGATCAGAGGTTTGTCTTGAGAAGTTGAGCAGTTTAGGTCTATGGGCTCTCTCCTAAATTTGAATGAGAGGAGATCTAATTGAGCTATATAAAATATAGGGGATTGACAAAGTTGACAGTGGATGTTGCCCATTATGGGGCTGTTGAGAATGAGAAGTTGTAGCTTTAGGATAAGAGGTAGCAGATTTAAGACAGATGGGGAATCACTTCTCTCAGAAGATTGTGAATCTGTAAAATCACTACTGCTGTGCAGTGGACACCAGGACACTGAGTAAATTTGAGGAGATAGACATTTTTAATTCATAATGTCTGGAAAGGTTATGTAATGTATGCAGGAAACTGGTTTGACGTCAAGATGAGATCAGCCATAGTTGTATTGAATGGCTAACCAGGAATGAGTGGCTGAATTTCCTGCTACTTTTCCTAGTTCTTATGTTCATATGTCCTCTAAGCCGTACCTTTTTTTTTGAAAAGTTGACTTGAAGGTTATGAAGATCAAGAGCATGCCTATCCGTGCAATAGAGCTGGTCAGGTTGAGTGTGAAGTATGCAGGCTCGCAAGTTGGGCCACCCTACATAATAGGAAACCCTAGGAGAAGTAGAATTGCCACTTGCCTATCATTTTAAAGAGCTCTTAAGTCATCCAGGCTTGGGATAGTGAAAAACCGACCGTAGTTCTAAGTTTTATCTTTAGTGACTGCTGTGTAGTGGTTTTGAGCATGGTTAAAATCTTCGTGTAAAAAGTGAAGTTTGCAGATGCTGGAGATCAGAGCTGAAAATGTGTTGCTGGTTAAAGCACAGCAGGTTAGGCAGCATCCAAGGAACAGGAAATTCGACGTTTCGGGCCAGAGCCCTTCATCAGGAATGAGTTTCCTGATGAAGGGCTCTGGCCCGAAACATCGAATTTCCTGTTCCTTAGATGCTGCCTAACCTGCTGTGCTTTAACCAGCAACACATTTTCAGTTTTGAGCATGGTTGTCAGGCTATTCAAATTTTTCAAAATAATTGTCAAGATTGATTAGTTCACAAATCTGTCTGCTTGTAAACGGGTTTGTGAAACCCCGTTCATGTCTGATACACCTCCATTCTAATCTTGTTAAATTTTTAAATTTAGCTTCACTATTTTCAAAATGTTTCTTCTACCTGTGGCATTATGACAACATTGGGAAAAGGTAAATTGCTTTCAAAAACAATTAATTCCAGACAATGATTTTATACATAGTCCTGTTGTCACCTATCATGTTGAGAACCATTGGGTGCATTGTCCTAAAAGTGTCTATTTTTAGGTACTGTAATTGTATTCAGAAACTCTGGTATATTTTAAAATATTTTTATACAACCTGTTCTGGGATATAATGACACATCTGCCATGTGGGCTTTCTGGCTGTGAGGTACAACTGAGCTATAAGTGTGCTGTCTGATATGTTATCTAACAAAAATAATTAATGACCAGTTAATCTGATAATGCATTAATTATAAGCTCATACAAACTAATCTCGATCAGGTAATAGGACAGATTCCTGACCGTTTCCATACTAGCATCAGGCATAGCAGATAAGGGGACAATGATGCAAAGGGGTCAGTCAATGCAGGGCTGAAGCACTTGTACTTAAATGCAAGCAGTATATGAAATAAGGTAAGTTAAGTAGCAGTGCAAATAGAAATTGACTTGTTCAATGTGGGTATCTTGGAGGCAAGGCTGCAAAGGGATGAGGGCCCAAAACTAAATATTTAAGGATATCCATCCTAGCGAAAGGATAGGCCATTAGGTAGAGGGGGTGGAGTTGCATTGTTAATAAAGAAAATTAAATAGATAGTAAGTGTTCAGCCGATAGGCATAGAATCTGTGTGGGTAGAGTTGAGGAACTGCAGGTGAATAAAAGACTCTGATGGGAGTTATGTGCAGACGTTCAGCGTAGTCAAGACGTAGGGAATAAAATAAGTCAGATAAGCGAAAGTACTTAAAGGCACAACTACAGTAATCATGGGAGATTTCAATATGTAGATGGATTGGGAACATTTAGGTTGGTAACAGATCTCAAGGAATTTATGGAATGTCTTCAATATGGCTTTTTTTTCTTGGTTAGAGGGGAGCTCAGCAAGGAAGATTGAGCAGAAATAACAGGGGTTTCTGGGGGGTAATTTGAGAGGCACAGCAAAAATTCATCCCAGTGAAGAAGAAACCTAAAGGGAAGGATGAGGCAGCCGTGGCTTATGTGAGAGTTGGGGTCTATGTAAGAGCAAAAGAGAATGTGCATATTGTAGTGAAGATAATTAGGAAGGATTAAAAAACCTGTGGAAGATACTTTTAAAAGTAAAAAGGAGGGAGAAGCTGAGATGAGAGTAAGCTAGCTAGTAATATAAAAAATCTAAAAAGGTGAGAGTCTGAAGTGGATGTTGGACCAGTGGAAAATCAGGCTGGAGTAGTAGTAATGAGAAACAAAGAAATGGTGGAGGAGTCAACATGGCTTTGTGCGTGGGAAATCATGCCTCACAAACTTGATTGAGATTTTTGAAAAAGTAACAGGATTGTTCAGAGCGGTAGATGTGATCTATATGGACTTCAGTAAGGCGTTCGACAAGGTTCCCCATGGGAGACTAATTAGCAAAGTTAGATCTCACGGAATAAAAGGAGAATTATCTCAAAGATAGGAGACAGAGGGTGGCAGTGGACGGTTGTTTTTCAGACTGGAGGCCTGTGACCAATGGAGTGCCACAAGGATCAATGCTGGGTCCTTTACTTTTTGTCATTTTACGTAAATGGTTTGGATGCGAGCATAAGAGGTACAGTTAGGAAGTTTGCAGATGACACCAAAATTGGAGGTGTAGTGGACAGCGAAGAGGGTTACCTTGGATTACAACAGGATCTGGACCAGGTGGGCCAATGGGCTGAGACGTGGCAGATGGAGTTTAATTCAGATAAATGCGAGGTGCTGCATTTTGGGAAAGCAAATCTTAGCAGGACTTATACACTTTAATGGTAAGGTCCTAGAGAGTGTTGCTGAACAAAAAGACCTTGGAGTGCAGGTTCATAGCTCCTTGAAAGTGGAGTCGCAGGTAGGATAGTGAAGAAGGCGTTTGGTATGCTTTCCTTTATTGGTCAGAGTATGGAGTACACGAGTTGGGAGGTCATGTTGCGGCTGTACAAAACATTGGTTAGTCCACTGTTGGAATATTGCGTGCAGTTCTGGTCTCCTTCCTATCGGAAAGATGTTGTGAAACTTGAAAGGGTTCAGAAAAGATTTACAAGGATGTTGCCAGGGTTGGAGGATTTGAGCTATAGGGAGAGGCTGAACAGGCTGGGGCTGTTTTCTCTGGAGCATTGGAGGCTGAGGTGTGACCTTTTATAGAGGTTTATAAAATCATGTGGGACATGGATGGGATAAATAGACAATGTCTTTTCCCTGGGGTTGGGGAGTCCAGAACTAGAGGGCATAGGTTTAGGGTGAGGGGGAAAGATATAAAAGAGACCTAACACGTAACGTTTTCACTCGGAGGGTCGTACGTATATGGAATGATCTGCCAGTGGATGTGATGGAAGTTGGTACAATTGCAACGTTTAAGAGGCATTTGAATGGGTATATGAATAGGAAGGGTTTGTAGGAATATGGGTTGGGTGCTGGTAGAAGGGACTAGATTGGGTTGGGATATCTGGTCAGCATGGACGAGTTGGAACAAAGGGTCTGTTTCCATGCAGTTGACGATGAGAACCTTTTTCCACGTATGGAGTCAGCTATTACGAGGGGGCATAGCTTTAAATTAAGGGGAGGTAGGTATAGGACAGATGTTAGGGGTAGATTCTTTACTCAGCGAGTCGTGAGGTCATAGAATACCCTGCCCGTAGCAGTGGTGGAGACTCCCTCTTTGTAGGCATTTAAACGGGCATTGGATAGGCATATGGAGGATAGTGGGCTAGTGTAGGTTAGGTGGGCTTGGGTCGGCACAACATCGAGGGCCAAAGGGCCTGTACTGCGCTGTATTTTTCTATGTACTGCATGCCAGAGTTCTAAAGGAGAATACTGACCAGATTGAAGAGGCTTTGATCTTTCAGGAATCACTGGAGTCTAGGAGGGTGCCAGAGTACTAGAAAATGACTAATGTAACACTGCATTAGGGTTGGCATGGTGGCTCAGTAGTTTGCACTGCTGCCTTGCAGCACATTCTTCCTGTGTCTGCATGGGTTTCCTACGGGTGCTTCGGTTTCCTCCCACATCCAAGATGTGCAGGTCAGGTGAATTGACTGTGCTAAATTGCCCATTGTGTTATACTAGTCAGAGGAAAATGAGTCTGGGTAGGTTACTCTTCGGAGGGTCGGTGTGGAGTTGTTGGGCTGAAGTGCCTGTTTCCACACTGTAGGGAATCTAATCCAATCTACTGTTCAAGAATGGGGGGGAAGCAGAAGACAGGAAACTGTAGACCAGCTGTGGTGGCGAGAGGTTTGGAATGGTGAAGTAGTGATAGGTGAATACAGGTGGGGGTACGATCTGGTTGGTTGAATTATTCAGTTTGCCGATGACAAAGGTGGTGATAAAGTGGTGTGGATGCAGAAGGATTTAAACAGGTGAGGAGATGGCAAAGAAGTGGCAGATGGAATACAATGTGGGAAAGTGAGAGTTTGTGCATTTTGGTGGAAGAATAGAGGCATGGAATATTTTCTAAATGGTGAAAGGCTTTGGAAATCTGCAGCACAAAAGAAACTTGGGAGCCCCAGTTCTTACCACTAATCTGCAGTCTATTTGGCAATTAGGAAGACAAATGTAATGGCAGTATTCATTCCAAGAGCTCAAGAATGCAAAAACAGAGATGTACTGCTGGGGCTGTATAAGGTTCTGGTCAGATTTTGTTTGAAATATTCTAAGTAGTGTTGGGCCCTGTATGGAAGAAAGAATGTGTAGGTATTGAAGGGGGTCCAGAGGAGGTTTTACAAGAAGGATCCTAAGGATGAAGGGCTTATGAGTGTTTGAGGATTCTGAGTTTATACTCTTAGTTTAGAAGGATGAGGGTGGATCTGATGAAACTTGCAGAATAGTAGGAGGCTAGGAAAGTGAATGCGCTGATGATGTTTTCACTGGTAGGAGAGATTAGCACCCAAGGGCATAGCCTCAGTGAAGTGATGCCCCTTCAGAACTGAGATGAGGAATTTCTTCAGCCAGAAGATAGTGAATCTGTGGAACTCTTTGCAGCAGATGGCTGTGGTGGCCAAGTCTATTTAAGGTATATTTAATATCGGGATAGGTCTTTGATTAGCAAGGGAATCAAGAGTTGGGGGAGAAAATCTGGAGAGTGGGGAGGGGAGGCTGAGAAATGTACCAGCCATCATTTGAGTTGAATGGTTTAATTTTGCTAGATGTTATGGTCTCTTAATTGTCATCGCAAGAGAGAAATTATTGAGGTTTACAACACCAAAAGATGAGTATTATGGCAAAATGGTAGGACCAAACCCTGCCCCCCCCCCCCCCGAAAAATCCCCGAGCCAAAAGCCCCAGATTCCCGTCCACCTGCTCCAGAGTTTGTCACATCACATCTAAAGAGGTTAATTAAAAATATCTACAATACTGAAGAAGCCACTTGGCTTGTTATGTGTATGGTGGCTCTCTGGAAGAGTTCAGCTCGGGAAGCCCAACTCTTTGCCTTTTCCCTGTAACCCTGAATATTTATTTTCTCTCCAGATATTTAGCAGATTTCCCTTGAAAGCAAATATTGAACTGACATCCATAGTCATCTTGGAGTCCGTTCCAAATCTCAATCACTTGTAACAATTCTTTGCCCTCCTTTCATCTTCAGGTTCTTTTTTCATTCACCTTGGATCAGTATCCTCTGTTTGTCAACCATGCTGATAATGAGAGCAGTTTCTCCCTATCTATCCTGCTTGATAGCTCTTGAATCTCTCAACTGTTTCTCTGAGGCAAAACCAAAAAAAATTCTCTAAACTATCCACATAACTGAAGTCCCTCATCCTTGGAACCATTCCGATAAATCTTTCCTGTTACATGGTAATTATGTGTGGCATCCAGACTAGATTCCTCAGAAATTAAACTTCTGTTGTATACAAGCTGCTTCGGTTTTGAGTGATTGATTGCTTCACAGAAGAAAATATTTATAGACCCTTCACTAATAATTCAGAGGCACCAGATCAATATTAATTTCTGCAAGTGAAAATGTTCCAAGAAAAATAATTGAACTGGATGCAGTAGTGTCCTAGAGTTGATGCATTTGTTGACATGAATAGGAACCATGTTTGTCATTATTTTAAACATTTTCTTTTTAATATCTTTTATTCAGCCCAGTGATCTTTTAATTCTTGGAAGGAGCTTTGGAATTGTTGTTCCCAAGGTTGATCTTCATATGGACAATCAGTGTCCTCTAAGACTGCTGCACCATTCAATATGATCATGGCTGATCTTATTTTAACCTCCACTCTGTGTTCTTGAATATTCCTGATAATCTGACATTCCTAGATGATCACCTTTGTTTGCCTTTGCCATAAAAATATTTAAAGGTACTGTGCCAATTGCCTTTTGGAGAGGGGTATTCCAAAGACATCCAACTCTGTGAGGAGAAGCCAATCCTCATCTAAACATCCTGCTGTTTTTTTTTCCCTTTAACTTTGACCCCCATTTCTATGGTCAGGATTATAAAACATGGCCAATGACTGAACCAGTGAATTTTCTGTGGGTACTTTGGTGATAAAACATTTTACTCCAAATGTACTTGCTAAAACCCTACTGTGATAAAAGTATAGGTTCTATTGAGTGAACTAATCTGACTGGTGATATGAGGAAACGTTCAAACTGAGGGCTGTTGGATCAGTGGTATATTTTGGGAAAACATAATATGCTTGGATAGTGATTTAGGAACTCTTTTTGCATGGTAATTGCAGGATTGCAAGATTCGTGTGCTTTTAATTGAAGCACTGGCAATTATAGAGCTGGGATTGTATTTAAATTTCCTGAAATTATCAATTATATTGCAAAGAATTATATTAATTCAACTGACATGGGTTGGTACTTTGACATTAATGTGTTTTCAAATGTATGATTTTAAACTGTTTTGCATTCACAGGAACAATGGCTGTGGCATGGCCAGACACTTTGGCTTCATTGTTATATTATTATATAAACTTTGAATAAAAATGAATCATTTGCTCAAGTTCTGATGACTGATGTTATATTTTGTATTTCAGGACAAGAATAAATTGATGGATGCACTAAAACATGCTTCAAATATGCTTGGTGAATTACGAACCTCAATGCTGTCACCAAAGAGTTATTATGAGCTCTGTATCCTTTTTAGTAATGAATAAAAATCTAGTAATATTTTGCTCACAACTTGTATTTATATAGTGTTTTGATATAATAATAAGATATCCTTAGCAACTTTCCAAGAACATTAGGAAGCAAAATTAGATAGAGCCACATAAGACAATATTAGGGCAGATGGCAAACAGCTAGATCAGAGAGAGATTTTGAGGGTCTTGATGATAGAAGCAAATAGTTATTGGTTTATGGGGGTAACCTCGACCTTGTGATCTAGACAACTAAATGTGGCTATCAGTGATAGAAAAGTTAAAATTGCACGTTCAAAAAGTCAGAATTAGATGACTACAAATTTTAACTGTAAAACAGGGAAGGTTGTAAAGCTAGAAAGGTCGGGTCCTAAGGGCAACTTTTTCACGCAGAGCGTGATGCAAGTATGGAATGAGCTGCCAGAGGATGTGGTGGAGACTGTACAATTACAGCATATAAGAGGCATCTGGATGGATATATGAAAAGGAACAGTTTAGAGGAGTATGGGTCAAGTGCTGGCAAATGGAACTGGATTAGGTTAGTTGTGTGAAACAAGAGGTTCAGATAAAACTTAGAGTTAACTATAGGGTGCTGGAGGCAAAGGTAATTGGTTAACGATGGAAAAGCAGTCATTAAACAATATTGAAAGCATTCAGTATGCAAGGTCAGCTATAACAAGGGGAAAAGCATCCACTGTATGAGTCCAGTTAACAAAGTTAAGAGCACCCATTCTGTAACAGTAAAGGGCTTGACCTCTGCAACGATACTTGTTGATTGTAATGTTACCCAATTAATATGTATGTTGCCTTCTCTGGATGCTCCTCCCTGTAAAATGACTATATAATTCATTGAAGCTGTTGTTTGAGGGTAGATCGTGAACTCCTGTCCCTATGCACATGGGCGATCATTTGTTCTCTCTGTTTCTGCCGCGTGAGGAGGTGAATGTAACTTGCTGAGAATAAGGACAGAGGCAACAGTTTTGGCTCACCACAATTTTGAGGGGCAGAATATAGGAGAACATTGTGTTGTCATAAAGAAGTACTAAATGCATTTTCAGTGGCAAATGAACCGAAGTTAGGGGAATGTAGCAATGCTACAGCCATAGATTATTTCCATCTTAATTAAGGTATGTGTTTATAAGCTCATCTTGGCATTAAATAAGATGCCAAGGTTTCAAGTCATTTGGTTTAGAATCAAAACACTATACAGAGTTTGAAGTACATTTTGATAAATTAGGAAAAGACTTGGATGGTTTTGATCCCTGACAAAGTAGTACAAGCTTTTTATACTTCATGTGAGGGCTTTTAGAAGGTGCTTTTTGGCGGAGAAAGTTGAGAATTATCTTTGTCCCTGCATCATCCTAAAATGCAATGAGCAGTAGAAGTCAGGGCTTGATCGTCTTGTCAGATTGAATGGGAGAAAGTGAGGACTGCAAATGCTGGAGATCAGAGTCGATGAATGGCTCAGATCTGAATGAATGACCAATGCAATTGTCAACCATTTTCTTTCAAGATTTTGTCCCTCAGATTACCAATGAAAATGAGAGCTGCTCAGAAGTAACGACTGTGGAGAGTGTGTATTGGTGTCAAGGATATCAAAGGTAGGGATTATGCTGGTTTAATAAATCAGTAACTGCAGAATTGTGAACAGTGGAAGCATTTGGAATTTTAAAAGTGAATTCGGAAAGTCTTTTCTCCAAGGATGGTTATCCATTTACTTTGGAGCTTGTGGATGGAGGTGGGGGTAATATAGATGGGAAGTGATCTATAGTTCAATAAATCTATTTGGTAAAATGTGTAATTTGTGCAACTGTGCAGTTCTTCTAAAAGGTAGTGTACAACAAGATGGACCTGACTAGGTGAGATGTTATTGCAGCAAAACCAATATTTGGTCCTGATCTAAAATTGATCCCATCATTATGTATGGCTGGAAATTTGAACATTAACTGATTTGCTGTGTTTTAGTTATTAGTTAGGGAATATAATTTGTGCTATTTTATCAGGGATAATGTTTTATATGGTGAACAAATAAGTCAATTACACTTGTAGAAATGCAAGTTTTGCACGTAATGCATATCACTTTGTATATTTGCACAGAAAAAGTAAATCTGAACTTAGTTTAAAATTTTTTTATCATGAATTTCTGAAAAAGATAACTTTGCTAAAACTTTTCAGCTTCTATGTGTTAGTGTAATTAGCAAGATAAGCCAAAGAGAGGATAAAATGGCATTTATACTATCAAAGAGGAGAATGGTGATTTATTGGCAAGTGTAGACACAAGTGAGTAATGTCAGTGCTGTTGTAAATGTACATAAGCTGTATATCTCCATCTGCCAGATGGAATCAAAAAGCATATCACTTCAGTTGTTTATACCAAGCAAGATGCTGAACATATCTAACCAGCCCAAATGTGGAAAATGTTTTTACCTTTTTCCCTAACATTGTCCAACACTTCATGTAATCCTGCAATTACCAATATTTGCTATGCAATCTTGTGTCTGAAGAATTGCACTGACAATTTTGAGGATTGTTGGGTCTCTGTGTGGCTTCCAGCAGATAATGGTCATTGGGTACATGGAGAGGGTATGCTATATACATAGAAAATAAAAAAAATAGAAAATTGGAAAAATACAGCGCAGTACAGGTCCTTCGGCCCTCGATGTTGCGCCGACCAAAGTCTACCTAACCTACACTAGTCCAATAACCTCCATATGCTTATCCAATGCCCGCTTAAATGACCATAAAGAGGGAGAGTTCACCACTGCTACTGGCAGGGCATTCCATGAACACTCAACCCGCTGAGTAAAGAATCTACCCCTAACATCTGTCCTATACCTACCACCCCTTAATTTAAAGCTGTGTCCCCTAGTAACAGCTGACTCCATTAACAGAAAAAGGTTCTCAGTGTCTACCCTGTCTAAACCCCTAATCATCTTGTACACCTCTATCAAATCTCCCCTAAACCTCCTTTTCTCCAATGAGAACAGCCCCAAGTGCCTCAGCCTTTCCTCATACGATCTTCCTACCATGCCAGGCAACATCCTGGTAAACCTCCTCTGCACTCGTTCCAATGCCTCCACATCCTTCGTATAGTATGGCGACCAAAACTGCACACAATACTCCAGATGAGGCCGCACCAGAGTCTTATACAACTGCAACATGACCTCAGGACTCTGGAACTCAATTCCTCTACCAATAAAGCCCAGTACACCATATGCCTTCTTCACAGCTCTATTTACCTGGGTGGCAACTTTCAGAGATCTGTGTACATGGACACCAAGATCCCTCTGCTCATCCACACTACCAAGTAGCCTACCATTAGCCCAGTAATCCATCTTCTTGTTACTCCTACCAAACGGTTTGTTTTAAAATATACATCCAATCACAACTAAACAGGAAAAGAACATGTAAACGAACATCAGTTTGAGCTGCTTTGTTCAATTTAATTGCATATGGGATCCTCTGTTTGCTGTCTTTCCTCGATGTGGACCATTCAGCAGTTGGAAACTGCTGTCATGGCTTCAGTGAGTGTGCTTTGTGCTGTAGCATATTGTTTTGAAATTTTAATTCATTCTTTTGGGACCCAAGGATAGAGTTGCTCATCTTAGCTTCTGCTCCCCAGACAGAAAACAACTTTGGAGAACTGCTGTAATATCATCTGATTTTTTTTTAAAATAAAAGCTCCTATGGAACACCTATTGAACTGATATGGTAAACAGATATTTCATTAATATGGGAAGGAAGTGGTAAGCTAGCAAAGAAAAGATGAAGTGATAGCTTTGTCCATCAAGAAAAGTGAGTGCGAGAGTCATATTTGATCCTCTTTTAGTTAAATCCCCTTAACAAAAAAAAGTTGCAAAGTATCATGTAATTTAGTATGTCCGAAATTTGAAATAGTGATACCTGATGACCTGTAGCAATTGCTTAGCATGAGGATGGTGTCTCTGCTAGATTTTCTAGCCCACTCCACTCAAATGCTGACATTTTTAAGGTAGATACAATTGCAGTTTGTTTTAAGTCTTGCATTAGTTTGATCTATAATTCTTCATGTGTTCGGTAGAATCATTTGAGTACTATAATTCTTAGTCTTGAAACATCTGTTTTCATGTTCTTTCTGTACAACCACCTTTTGAGTGGGGAGTAACCCTTAACTTAAGGATAGACATGGCCATTTCAGATGAATTGCATTATTTGGAAGTTTATCTGACTGATGAGTTTGCTAAGGGACGAAAGGTGGCTGACCTGTATGAACTTGTTCAGTATGCCGGCAACATCATTCCAAGACTGTAAGTACACTCCATTGTACAGATAATGGGCAAGTGGATTATATACTTCAAATGCAGCAAATTTTGTCAATTTGTATCTTAAAACTGCATTGTGTTGGCAGCTGATTCTAAATTGATCTTCATTTATATATTAAATTCTATATTTGCTTGAAATCACAATGTAGATGCCAGACTTTTATTAATTGGTTCTACTTTGCTAGTGTGACAAACTGACAAAATTTGAAATGCAAGGTTAGTTCTCGGGAACTGAGAGTAATGTTCTACTTAATATTTGACAGTATCAGTGGAAGAACAGTGCTCTGTATTGAGCAACAGAGTCTGATGGACTAAGTTAACTATATTAACCTCTGCTTTTGACATGTGTCCTGCATTGTTTTTTGCCCTCACTAGGAAAATTTTGGTAGCAAATCATTTAGTCTGTATTAAGTTGCTTCTGGTGATTAATTTTAATCAAATACATGGATGCTGGTAATCATTGATTAAAAATGTTCAGTTTACGTTGGCTACTTTTAACACGTAAATAGGTACTATGCAATTTGGGTCACTTTTGAGTGCCGTCATGACTTCTCACAAGCAAAAATTGCTGGCGAAACCCAGCAGATCTGGCAGCATATGTGGGAAGAAAGCAGAGTTACTGTTTAGAGTCCAGTGACTCTTCAATTATGAAGAGTCGTCACTGGACTCTTCACTGTTAACTCTGCTTTCTTCCCACAGATGCTACTATTCCTGCTGAGTTTCGCCAGCAATTTTTGTTTCAGATTCCAGCATCTAGAGTTCTTTGTATTACATGACTTTTAAAATGTTGCTTGTAAAACTTCGAACAATTCTGGCCTCATTGCACTTATTTTTAACCAAACTGAGTGTATTTTTGATTTTGAATGTACAGCTACTTGCTCATCACTGTTGGAGTTGTCTACATTAAGTCATTTTCCCAGTCAAGGAAGGATATTCTTAAGGATCTGGTGGAAATGTGTCGTGGGGTGCAGCATCCATTGCGAGGGCTGTTCCTCAGGAACTACCTACTTCAGTGCACTAGAAATATTTTGCCGGATGAAGGAGAGGAGTCTGAGTAAGTTTTAGTTTTTCTTAACGTTTAAAACAGCTTAATTCCTGCAAAATTGTAAGATAATATACTACATTGAGTAATTAATGTTGTCATTGCATTCCTGAGAGGTGCAACTAAAGATTCGTAGGAACTTCTTCATTCAAAAGAAACTTAAATTGTCATTTACGAATTAAAACTCTGCATATTTATAAACTCATTTAAATTAAATTAATACAGAATAAAATTCAAACTATCCAAGTAAATTTTTAAAACTCAAAAGAATTGCGAACTATTTCTATTTGACTCCCACTTTCTGACCTGTTTCTTAGCCCAATCAGTCAATACCTACCCAGCAGTCAACACTGAGGAGACATCACAGCTTATCTAATAGCATCCTGGCCCATTGCCTACTCATGCTCATCATAAAATGTTGCATAGTGCAACATTTGCCGCACCAGTTTCTCGTAAGCCAGAAATGCTGGGGCAATGAGATAAGCTGACAGTAATAATGTTAGTATGGGTAATATTAGTGTGTATTGACAATTGGTTAACAGACAAGAAGCAAAGAAGGGATAACATAGCATTTTCAAATTTAGTAAGCTGTTACTAGTGAAATGTCCTAAGTATCAGTGCTTTGGCCAAAATTACTCAATCTCTAATTGTTTGAATAAAGATACTGACAGTTGCATATCTAAACTTGCTGATAAATTTGAGAATGTCAGTATGGGGATGGCACTGAAGCAACAAAGGAAAATTAATAGATTGTGATTGGTAGCAAAGTGGCAGGTGGTACATAATATGGGATTTTTGAACACCTTTGCTTGATAGTAAAAATAGAAGTAGATTTTTTTTAAAGCTCAAATCTTGTACATGTAGATGCTCAGGAGCTTCAATGTATTTGTTTAAAGAACGCAAAGTTAATGGATAGATAACACAAGCGATTAGGAAGAAAAATGATATGTTGCCCTTTATTGCAAAGGATAAAAGATATGGACACCTTGCTATGAACTTATAAAGCTTTGGTGAGATCACACCTGGAGTACTTTATTCAGTTTGGTCTCTATTTAAAGAGGACTACGCTTGCCCTGGAGGAATTGCAGCAAAGGTTGACTTTGGTTCCTGGGAGATGGTTATAGCTAACTAATCAATATATGCCCATTGGTGTATATATAAGAAAAAGGAAAGTGCCAGAGTGTCTGTATTTAAAAACAGGCTGGCACAAAACTAGGGAAATGTAGACCAATTAGCTTAAGATTTAGGAAAGAGTTGTGCAGTAGCTGTTTTAAAATTCTTTCTTTGGGTACAGGCATAACTGGCTAGGCCCATTGATTATCTGTTGCTAATTGCTCTTGAACTGAGTAACTTGTTAGGTGACTTCAGAGTGCAATTAAGAGTTAACCACATTGCTGTGAGGGTGGAGGTACATGCAGGCTAGACCATGTAGGGGTGACAGATTTCCTTTGCTAATAGATGTTAGTGAACTAAATGTATTTTTGTGGCAATTGATAATTTTATCAACCAAATTACTCAGAGTGGCTTTCAAATCCAGATTTTCATTAATTGATTATTAATTCCACCAGCTGCTATGTTTGGACTTGAATCTGTTCCCATAACATTAACCTGTATTGCTCTCTTGCTAGTCTAATGACATTCCCAGGAGAAAATGAAGACTGCAGATGCTGGAGATCAGAATTGAGATGTGGTGCTGGAAAAGCGCAGCAGGTCAGGCAGCATCTGAGCAGCAGGAGAATTGATGTTTCGGGCATAAGCCCTTCATCAGGAATATTACAAATTTCATCCTGATGAAGGGGTTATGCCTGAAATGTCAATTCTCCTGCTGCTCAGATGCTGCCTGACCTGCTGTGCTTTTCCAGCACCGCACTTGACTAATGACATTCCCACTAAGCTACTTTCTTACCTGCTAAATTATCACTTCTATGTAGTGGGATCATTCTTTAATAAAGATTTGGATATGCAGTTTCAAACTTTGTGGGTGAAACTAAACAGTATGGCTGATACAAGAGAATAACAAGGTACTAGAAGACATTCAGAAACCTGCAGAATGGATGTGTAAATGGCAAACCAACTTCAATATCAAGCCTTGTAATGTGGTGAGTTTTGATAATGTGTAAAATAGCAAGTAAACATAGATGCAGATATCCTCAAGTAGAAATATCTTCTGTGTAAACTAGCAAACAAACAGTTTCCTTTATTAATGAGCACACTGAATCAAGGGTATATATATCTACCACCCTCTGTAAACTCAGTATGACTGCAATTACTCAGCTCTTCAGATTCTTATTTGCCTGGCCAATGCTCTAACTGCAAAACTAAAGAAGTCTTTAGATTTCTGTTTCACTGAGTCTTCAGTCCAGGCCACATCCAGTAATCTGTCCAGGAAGTTAGTAAAAAATGAGCAGAGTTGCAACAAATTCTTCCACAGCAGTTGAGACAATCCACAACATTTTAAAACTATCAGCAGACTAAATTAAGTCATTGTGCTGTATTTCCTGATGTTAACTGATTCTTTTAAAAGTTCTGGGATACAGAGCGACACATTGGCCCCAAAAAAGTAATCCAGTTCTTTCTTGCATCTTGCCCCGTGTAACAAATTTGCTCAAATCTGTCCCTCAGTTTGAGATATTGTTTAAATGCAATTAAACTAATACAGGGTTGAAAGCTTTACCTCCAGTACTGCAGAAAGTTAAAATGCATGTCCTGACAATTTTGTTGGAGGTGAGGGGGTTGGAATTCCTGTTTAGTCATTTCTAATAAGTATATAGTTTTGGTTCCCATCTCATTTCTGTGAATCTTTTACTCTTGATAATATAGAGCCTGGAGCGTTGCACACAGATTTGTAAAACTTTATCTGTAATCCATATATTCTTCTATTCTACTTCATACAAATATTTATTGTCTAAACAATGTAAGTTGTGGTTATAGGAAGATAATTATGAATATATCCTATATGAACTCTTAAAAGTTTTTTTGCTAAATAGGAGGAAGATTTTTAAACACATTGTCATATGAAGCAGTTGAAGATAAAGCATAGATGCACGTATGGGAAAACATTGATAAACAAATGAAGGAGAGACATATGGAAGAATAGGGTTGCCAGTAACTTTTATGCAGAATGGAAGCCTGTATGGAGGAGATTTACCCTTTTTCTGTGATTTATACAAGCACTCCTTTAACACTGAAACTGAACCTACTTATGACTAATAACTAGATCAATCCATGAATAAAGTACTCCTCCTGTTTTGTTATGTTTCTACTAAATTGTATTTAAGATGTCTAATACATACTTTCTTGAGATTAGTTTCAATTTTTAGAAAAAAATTGATTCAAGGTGAAACTTGCAGAATTAAACTAATAACTAAGCATAATTTGTGTATTGAAGTATATTGTGCTGTTTGATTTTTGTCCCCTTCAACACTTACCTTTTCCTGTTTCAGGGAAGTTGTAACTGGAGATATCAACGACTCCATGGACTTTGTGCTGCTGAACTTTGCAGAAATGAACAAACTCTGGGTGCGCATGCAGCACCAGGGTCACAGTAGAGACCGTGAAAAACGTGAACGTGAACGTCAGGAGCTGCGAATCCTAGTTGGTACAAACTTAGTCCGGCTTAGTCAGTTGGAAGGAGTTAATGTAGAGAGGTACAAACAGGTGAGAATTCTCCTTCTCTGCATGTTATGATTTAATATTCAATTATGAAATTAATCTTCATATAACAATATCTACCCAAAGAGATTTCCTGGATTAGGTGGAGATTCAGAGAAAAGGTATTTATTGATTTTGTTTGATTCCAACCTTGAGAATGTACCCAAAATAAATTGCTTAATAAGTATTAGGATATGGATTTGTACTTCTGGAAGAATTATTTTTATCAAGGAAAGTTCAGGTAATTTTCTGGTCCTTTGTCCATCATCTTAGGAGCTAGTTCAGATGAAAGTAAAGTAGCCATAGTCTTATCAAACCATAGGGCTGCACACTCATTAGAATAAAATAACTGGTAGTGTTTTAATCTGAGAATCATCACCCATTAGGGGAAGAAGTTGAGAAGAATTTCAGCCAGTGAGGGGATTTGAACCCATGCTGTTGGTGTCACTCTGCAGTGCAAACCAGCCATCCAACCAACTGAACTGCATGTGTGACACTGGTAAAATAACTTGAAGTTATGGCATGTCCCATAATGCATGTTAAAAGGAGAAAATTCATTTTTACAAAAAAGAAACTGATCTGACCGAACGAATATATAGGCCCACATTTTTCCCTTTGGCTTCAGAAATTCATGTCAGGCTCTTTATGGTTGAGAGATCGTGTTCAAATAATGACTGGAATCTCTGAGTGACGAAAGTAGTCTCTTTTATTCCGCAATCACAGCACAAGTTAGAGGTGATAATAGAATCTCGATATACAGTTCTTACAAGAGCCCCTTTGTACACAGTTCTAACATATATTAAAATTCCATTACTATGGTGTTACTTCTTTATCTATAGTACACAAGGTTTTGAAGGCCTTCTGTCTTGGGAGACAGGAGATGGGTTAAAATATGCTTAGTGCTGGCTGTTACTTCTGACAGGATTAAGTGTCTGTTTGGTTTGCTTGCATAATTGAAGTGTTAGTTTTTATCTTTTATGTTAATAAAAATACTAATTTTATGAGCTAAGAACAGATGACTGTAGCTGGGTTGTGAGATTTATTTCAGTTTCTTGCCGAGATAATGGCTCAGTTAAAAGGTATTTAACAGGTACTTATTCTATTCCGGTCTGGGAGACAGTTGGTAAGGGCTGATTCATATTATAATGTTTTGTGGAGACTTGATGGTAGATATTTTTCTGTGTGCCACACTTATTCAGAGGTAAACACTGCAAAAAGCAAGGGCTGATAAGGTGTGAAAATGCAGTAATATAATGAGCTGGAGAGTGAGTTAATAAAGATAACCTATAACACAATATCTCAGATGGTCTTCAAAATGCATACGCAGTTCATTACTGACTTGGTACTCATGTCAGGCTTTCTTTGAGTTTTCATGATGGATTTGTGTTCACCAGTGGAGTTTGCAAGCTGCACTGCAATGGTGGAGGGGAGTTGAGGTTAGAAGGCTCATATTGGTTATCTGAGACACAAGGCCAGCTCTGTGTTGTTCAAAGGCTCCTAAACCTTGTGCTTCCCTTTACATTCAATATCTACAATGTAGCGTGGTCAGGTGCCATGCAATAGCAATGAGATTTCTTTTGTGTTAAAGTAAGTCAGTAACAATTTAATAAACCTCCTCAAGAACATGTAACAAAGTCTTCAAACAAAGGTTTAATCCCTTAAGTGACCAATAAATGGTGTAATCAAACAACCATGAATTCAGAAACCACATCAAACGCATACCTAGGTTAATGTTGGGACCTTTGCTGTTTGTAGTATCTATAAATGATTCCCACTTGAACGTGGGAGGGTTGGTGATTTAATTTGTGGGTGATAGGAAAATTAGTGGGTAGAGTACTGTATGTGGTTCTGGAATCCGCATTTAAGGAGGAATGTGATTACACTAGAGAAGGTGCAGAGGAGATTCATCAGGTTGTTGCTTGGGCTGGAGAGTTTTGGTTATGAAGTGAGATTGGATAAGTTGGAGTTCTTTTCCTTTTTAAGCAGCAGAAACTGAAGGAGGCACAGGCAGGATTTGAGATATTTTAAAATTGAGGCATGTAGACAAGTAGACTGGAATAAACATTTCCACTTGGAAGGATCAATGATCAGGTGGCATAGATTCAAGGTCAGGGCAGGAGATTTATAGGGGATGTAAGGAAAATTCTTTTCACTCAGATGATTGTGGGAATCTGAAGCTCATTGCCTGCAAGAGTGGTAGAGGCAGAAACCCTCAACACTCCCCTGCCTCCTATCATCCTCCATCCTTACTCTCCAGACCCCATTTCATTATGTGCCTTCTCTGCACATGCACAATGTGGACTTGAACATGAAGTTTTGACATGTGGACCTATGCACATGTTTCCAGATGTGTGTATGCACTATTACCTACAATTCTATGTATCCTCAGACAATGCAATATTTTATTTGTGACCCCGTGCTTTTCTAAAATCCAGTGGATGCAAACCTAAACTGTTTAGCCTCTCCTCACAGACAGCTTGCCTATTCCAGGTATTAGCCCCTCAAGCCCCTCTGAATTCTTGCAATGTTTTTTACATTTTTTCCTTGTGTAAAAAAAAATTCTGTACACAGTATTGCAGATATGGCATCATTTTATAAAATAACCTTTTATATTGTGTTTGCCTTGTGATAAATGATGCTCTGTCTAACGTTGTGTTTAGTGTGACTATACCACTAAGTAGGTGCAGCAACTGTTGACCATTTTCAGAATTTCTGCATGGTCACTGTTATGACATTTTTTTTCTAATTGTTGAATTGTACACAAACCTTTTACGATTCATGCACAAAGTACCCAAATCCTTCTGCAACTCTGAGCTCTCTATTTTCTCCCCATTCAGATAAATGGGGCCATTATAATGCCAGAATTGCTGCCAAGAGAAGTGCAGATGAGCCCAATAATGTTAACTGGCCGTAGTGCTGAGTTCCTGAATGTCAATAGTTGTTGCACCTACCTAGTGTGTTCACAATAAACACTACCTTAGACAAAATGTTTTTCTTCTGGCCGAAATGTGCAGTTTTATATTTTGCCATGTTGTGCCTCATTTGCAAGATCATTCTCATCTAGACCCACTCACCTATCAATATCCACTTGTAACCTCCTTGTGTTCTCTTTGCAACATACTTTCCGAATCTATTTTTGTTATCAAATTCATTTACCATATCTTTGGTCTGATTATTCAGATTATTTATATAAATATTGAGGTACAGACACTGATCCTTCTGTTTCACAAACACTACTCATTTCATTGTGCATATTCTTTTTCTGTTTAGTCAATCTTGTATTCATGCCTATATGTTGCCCCTATGCGGAATTTTTATCTTCTGCAATACTTTACACATGGCAATTTATCACAGAATCTCTGCAGTGCAGATAGAGGCCATTTGGCCCATCAGGTTTACACTGACCCTCCAAAGAACGACTCATCTCCATAACCCCATGTTACCATGGTTAATTCATTTAACCTACACATCCCAGGGCATTCCGGGTAAATGCAGTGTGCCTTGTCTACCTAACCTGCACATATTTGGGTTGAGAGAGGAAACTGGAGCACCCTTACAAATATTGGGAGAATAGTGCAGACTATGCTCAGACAGATGCCAAGGTTGGAATCTAATGTGGGTCCCTGGTGCTGAGAGGCAGAAATGCTAATCGCTGTCTTAAGATTCTGGCAGTCTATGCATTGTACATACACTATTGATAAAGGAGAACTAGTGAATGTTAGTACTTCAAAGAATTCAAATAAATTATGGTTATAGAGTCATAGAGGTATGCAGCATGGAAATTGACCCTTTGATCCAACTTGTCCATGCGATTGGATATTCCAAATTAATCTAATGTAGTCCCATGTGCCAGCATTTGATTCTTATCCTTCTTAACCCTGTCTATTTGTACACCCATCCAGATGCCTTTTCAATATTGTAATTCTACCTGCCTCCATCATTTCCTTTTGGCAGATCATTCCATACCTGCACCACCCTCTACATGAAAAGTTGTCTGTGGGTCCCTTTTTAAATCTTTCTCCTCTCTCCATAAACCTATGTTGTCTAGTTTTGGACTCCACTACCCTGGGGGGGAAAAAGCCTTGACTATTCACTCTCTATCCATGCCCCTCATGATTTTATAAACCTCTGTAAGGTCACCCCTCAGTATTCAGTGGAAATAGTCCTAGCCTATTCAACCTCTCCTTCTAGCTCAAATCCTCCAAGCCTGGCAACATTTTGTAAATTTTTTGTGCACACTTTCAAGTTTCACACCAACTTTCTTATCATAGGGAGACCAGAATTCAATGTAATATTCCAAAAGTGGCCTAACCAATGTTCTGTACAGCTGCAATATGACCTCCCAACCCCTATATTCCACGCACTGATTAGTAAAACCAAGTATACCAAACGTCACCTTTGTTATCCTGTCTACTGTGACTCCACTTTGAAGGAACTATGAAACTATACTCCAAGCAAGGTCTGTTTGTTCGGCAACACTCTCTCTTGGACCTCCCTATTAGGTGTAAACATGATTTTCCTTTCATCTGGTCCCCTCACCACCTGATTCCGGACAGAGCAGGCATGAGGAGCTGAATGGCCTACTTGTGGTCCCAATTTTTATGCTCATGTTGATTTCTTTTTGATCCTGATTTTTTCTATTCTATTCCTATAATTTCTTTATTTTTCTTTAACTTCTTTAACTTGTATCATCCTATACAATGTTCAGCTTACCAGCCTGTAGCTTCCTGCCTTGTGTCTTCCTCACTCCCATTTGACTGACAGAATGATTCCAATTCCTGCAGGTTTGTCACATTGCTCGAGCTTCAGGGAGTTCCTTTTTTTTTTGTTTCCAAAACCTGAAATGGTGCCTACAAGTGCTATGTGGAAGGGAATAGTTTTCTTGTGATCACCTGATTTAGAAAGAGATTTTGCACTTTGCACCCAAAGATTTTCAGACATGTCTAAATGCCGTAAAAATAATATGAAGTGAGGAAAATTGTTCCTGCAAAAAAAAAATTGTTCTGTCTTTTGCAAATGAAATCTCATCTCCATGAGATGAAAATTCTCTGTCTCAAAGGTTACTAGTGTGGCATTTTAAAATTATTTTGCTTTTTTTAAATCAGTTTCTCCTATCTAAATTTCCATGTCTTTTAAGTTTGAATTTTAATTGTAGCTCATTTAAATTGGTATTTGATGAAAATGTGGTCAAAGGCTCACTAAAAGCAGAGACTGTTATTTCAGTTTAAATTTAAATAGAACCATACTATCTTTATACCGTTTTTAAAATTCCTGATGAGTTTGGTGGATTGCGTATTAAGTTGAAGTGCTGTGGACCTATGTAGAAAAAGAAAAGCCATTTTTTCATTCAGTGAGGCACTGCAAGAAAAAATGTTTTTTATAAGTAATGATTGAGGGAAGAATATTATTCAAAACACTGGAGCAATTGTTTGATCTCCCAGAACAAGCAGACAGAATGAGACATTAACGTGAAACAAACTCTGAACATTCAGTGCTTCCAATCCTTGGTGTGTTAGCCGAGCTTATGACTTGAAAAGTCTGCATTTATGCTCAATCCCACAACACTTGACCAGAGAATACTCCAAACTGACTCTGCTTTTTTTTCTCTCTAGATTGTGTTAACTGGAATATTGGAGCAAGTTGTAAACTGCAGGGATGGTTTGGCTCAGGAGTATCTCATGGAATGTATTATTCAGGTAATTTTTTTTCTTTGATCTGTAGATATTTATGTAACAAATAACATTTCCTTTAATGAATCATTTGTGTGAGGACAGCTTGATGAAACTAATGAAGCACTATTCCTGAACGTTTAGCTATTGGCTTGCAATTGAGTATTACTTGCAAGGAAGTTCTGTTGAGGAAATGAGTGGAAACAGTATACTGTTTTCCTCCTCCTTTCACCCTCTAAAATTTGATATTTATTGTGAGGAGCAGTGCAGAGATGTGAATTTCTGAAGGTTAAGATCAAAATTTTCTTTGGCTATTGGAGATTGAATAAATTCACTGATACTATGTTGAGTTAGAGTTTGATAAATTGAGTTTATAATTAAGGTGGGCAGGCAGGAGGCATGTTTGAGATCCACTTTAGCCTGGATCTTTCTGAATGGTACAGCAGACAAGAAGGGCCAGAGGATAACCTATTGTCCCTGTGTCTGTTCCTCCATTGAATAAGGTTATTAAGCTCCTCACCTTAAACTTTCCTCTATACTTAGACATGTACTTTGTGCTGAAAGTACTTCCTTATAGTTGGGGTTAGTGCAGCCCCAACACAACTTTAAAAAAGTGAATTTAAATTGTACTTTGTTGTTCATTGGATAAGGTAGAAAAGTTTGATCATAAACTTGTTCTTAACATTCAAATACTCTGTTAACAGCATGATCAATGTACTGTTTTCGAGCAAGGTTGAGGTTATCTATCCATTTTGTTTGTGAATCCTGTTGAAAGGTGCTTCATAAACACTTTTTGGTCCTTAAACTTTGGAGATCACTGCCTAATATGGCATACAGACTAACAAATTTAGTGACATTGCATAGGATCTTAGTACATAATAATTTAGGAGCCCCACTTTATAAATCTATGTAAGATCTTCAGTAAAGTAGTTGTGTTTGTTGAAAATGCCATCACCTTGATGGTGTCAAAAGTATATGCTGCTTTTTAGTTAAAGGCTGCCATGCCTCATTGCCATCTGTTTATTTAAGACTAACCACAGGCATTAGGTTATGACTTTTCTTTTGTGTAAAAAAGGTAAAGAATCCACATTTAGAGATCTGGAAATACGCAAGCCTTTCAGTTCTTTAAGTAACAACTGCAATGTTTACTCACTTGGACTATCAATGCATTACATCTCTCTCAATTCGGATAACATCCTTCCATGCTGCTTTTAAAATGTGTAACCATTTTTAGGAGAACTTGCAAGTATTTCTTGTTTTGCAGGTGTTCCCTGATGAGTTTCATCTGCAAACGCTGAATCCATTCCTTCGCTCTTGTGCAGAGCTCCATCAAAGTGTTAATGTCAAAAACATCATCATTGCATTGATTGATCGGTAAGACTACTTGGATGAATTGGATTCTGTTAAATTTCTTTGCAGTTTCATTCAATAAATGATGGGATTTTACATTTTCCTCATTTGAATTGCTTTCAATGGTTATTTTGTAATTTTTAGGTTGGCTTTGTTTGCGCATCGTGAAGATGGCCCTGGAATCCCTGCTGATATAAAACTGTTTGATATCTTTTCTCAGCAAGTAGCTACAGTTATACAGGTGAAACTGACTTTATTGTTTTTTTAAAAAACTTTTTTCTTTGTCCATGGCTCTTTATTTATGAATTCACAGCTCATGTATGTTAGATGTTTTTGAAATTCAAGCATTTCCTAAGCTTAAGCTTAGTGGTTTGCTGTGCGCTGACAGAGCCTTATTTGCATAAAACCAGCTTGGCATTTGAACCTGGTGTGGGATGTACCTCAAGTCAATAAATTGATATTCCAGTAAAAATGTGAACACATTTAAGCTGGTGAAGTGCTTTTGAGAGATGTATGTTTTGACTGGAGATGAGTTGGTAACTGAATTTTGGAAAATTTTCAGCTGCAATTGAACATAATCATGTATATGGTATAGCTCTGTATTTAGTATCTATTTTTAATGTCATTTAGAGTTGGTTTAGGATTTTTGGGTTAGTGGCACATAGGTTCTCTGAAGTTAATTATTAACTCTTATTGCTTGGGTTGGCTTACAACTTAGCAAGGTAAACCTTTGTGCTTTAGGGTCTGTTAGAAATTTCTACACAAGTTCAACAACATAGATTTTTTTTCTCAGTTGTACATTATGAATTGTTCTTTGAAGTCCTTGTATGGAATTTGTCATATAGAGTAGTGCTTCTGAGACGGGAATGTAATGAAACTATATTACCTTAGAATAAGGAATTAGTGATTAGGCCCATACTGTAAGTGTTGTACGATAGCATTTGAAGGATTTATTTTGACCTGGGAACATTTAAGCTCAGGTCTATGGTAGCTCCAGGAAGAAATTATTAGCATTTCAAATTTGGAGCTAGTCACATGTGCCTTATGGATATTGGTGTTAAGAAAAGATTTTTTTGACTATTGTACAAGAAGTGCTTTTGGGTTCAGTACAATGGAGTTTTTAATTATAAACGCTGAAGTGTTTTGGTATTAATGCGATTATACTTTTACTGGGTGCTTAAAACTCTTTGAATTGTAAGTGGATGATTTAGTTTATTTATCTGCAATATCTGTTTTTATTGTGAGAATAAAATTTACCATGTTTGTCAGAGATCTCTAAAACTAAATACAGTATGATCTGTCAGTTTGATCTATCTCTGTTTCAGTTTTGAGATCTGACTTGTCTAGTACAACATTAGTTGGGAACGTAGTTTGTGTGAGGCTAAAGACATTGTACTAGCATCACATTTAACATGTAATCTGGACATTTCCTCCCTACTTTGTCTCCTGTTTTGCTTGCAAAATCGTTGAACATGTTGAAAGTGAAAGCAAGTGAAACAGGACATTTGGGATTTGTGAACTGGACAACCAATGGAGTATCTTCTGAACTATGAAATTTTGAGGATTTAGAAACAAATACAGGAAGGATGAGATAGTGAGTGAATAAACAGTGTGTTCAAAGAAACAAAATGAGAAAGGAACAAGACTGCATTGAGGGCAGGGCAAAGAAGAAACTGGGTGAATATATTAGAATTTGATATGTTTAAAAACCGAACAAAGGAATGTGATTTGGTATTTGAAATAGATAATTTTCGCTGCCTACTTATTAGCGGTTATTAACTCTTTGCATATCAAAAGGCAGATTTGCATTTGACTATCTGAATTGAATTTAATGAACAATTTATAGATAAATGCAAGAAATCCCACAAAAATCAGCTGATTTTATTGCTACTGGCAGAACTGTATAGATTGGACAGAAATGTTTTGGATATTTAAACCTCATCTTATTTCCTATGGATGATGTACCATTGTAATCATACATTGCTGTTAGGTGTGTTATTATTTTGGGAGCAAATTTGGGACTCTAAGTATATTGAGTTTGTGTTGAATTTTCTATCGTATAGCTGGAAAGTCTCATAATGGGTTGTCTGGTTTGATTACCTGCTTGCTGGCCTCTTGAGAAATTTTAGACATTAAGTTCTCTCCATAATTGTGGAGAGATTAATGTAGCTATCAATAACAACATAGTTGCTACCCATCCTGCTTCCCTGTTTGAGTAGTTTGTCACATTGACTGTGCCTGGAGTAGATTTGATTGAGAAAATTAAGCCAGTACAATTTTGCTTTTTGATTGCATGTTCTATTACATAAAATGCCAAGTAATAATTAATTTCTGCAAAAATGTTGTGTATTGTAGAGTATCCCATTACAGAAATGACAATACATGGAGATCATAATCCCAAGGATGAGGTCTACCAAGACCCAGAGATTTCAATGCTTAGCTCCACCAGTTTGTTTGCTTCACCTAGTGATTCGTAATTTCATCAAGTTTCACTTTGCAGTCTGTTTAACATTTCTACCTATCTTCCTTTTGTACTTAAAATCCTTAATCCTGATTTAATTCTCTGCCATTCTTTATAATCTGTTGTATTGTAAGACTTGCTTCTCATTTTTGTGTAGCTACGCTTTTTTTTAAGTGTGATGCTATTCGCAATGACCTTATTTAGCCATGGATGGTGTGTCCTCTCTTTAGAGTTACTCTTTTATCGTACAAATATGCTTATTTTGAACATTCTGAAACAGAACCTTAAATGTTTGCCACTTCTTCTCAATTCCTCTATCTTCTAGTCTAATTTTCCCAATTAACTCTAGCTCGGCTTTCATGCCCATATAGTTGCCCTTATTTGAGTTTAAAATACTAGTCTTCAATCCACTCTCCCTCTTCAAGCTTGATTTAAAATTCAATCTCATTATCATAGAATCATAGACCCTTCATGTCTAAGCAGGCCATTTGACCCAACACGTCCATACCGACTCTCTGAAAAAGCGTCCCACCCAAGCTTTCCGCTCAATGCCAGCTCTCCCATTCAGGCTGTTTCATCAACTCCCAATTCCTTCCTTCATGGCTGGCAGCCACACTTTGTCTTTTGGGCCCAAATCTCTCTGCCACTCATCTTTCCATTTCTATCCTCATTGAAGATGCTCTTTAAAATCGTCTTCTGAGTTATCTTTTAATTACCGATTATAATTGTTGCTGTTTTGACTTGGTGTCAGTTTTTGCCTTGTAATATATTAATGATAACTTGCATTGATACAGGATGTAGTGCAATTAATTTTGAATAAGTGAAACCAACAGCACTTGTGGATTTGCTGGGGGTTAACATCTTCTTTACTGTGAACTTCTGTTGCATAGTTGCATTGAGATGGAGAACATTTTCTTGCCATTAATGCTAACCATTACCAACTCTGGTGTAAGATGAACAAATGTCAAGTAAAATTCTTTTACCCTGATCTAACCTCAACATTGAATGTGCTTGTGTGGTATTTGTCTGAGCCGTATCTTTGCGTGCACATCCTGTGAAATAGTTTATTTTGCTGGTGATGGTTAATCTTGTGCCATATGTTTGGGAATTGTTTTAAAAGTGATATAGCCATACCTAATTCTATACCTTGATTCCACCAATTGTCTTGTTCACTGATAAAATAGGAAAAGAAATGTGATTGTTTAATCAATAGGAAGGCTAACGTTTTGTGATTTGAAGTAGTGTCTCAAGTTATTATTTTAAACTCACCTTTGTTTAACGTTCTGTAGTTCCTGTATTAGCAATCCTGGCAGTTAAGGATAAAGTCAATTTACTAAAAATTCTTCAAAGTAAGATTTGATAAAAAGACTTGTTTATCCTGGTTATATTTTCAGTCAAGACAAGATATGCCATCTGAAGATGTAGTATCTTTGCAAGTATCACTGATCAATCTGGCCATGAAGTGTTACCCTGAAAGGGTGGACTATGTTGATAAAGTGCTTGAAACAACTGTAGAGATCTTCAACAAGCTTAATCTTGAACAGTATGTACTTTTTTTCATTTTTAAAAATGCTTTTATCGCAAGTTAGGAATTGTTGTATCACAACTTTGTATTTTAAACTATGCTTGAGTTTTTTTAAATGTTCACTTCACTTTCAAAAGCTGTGGAAGAATTCATTAAGTTTTTTTTTCCTCCACTATATTTAGTATCGCTACTAGCAGTGCAGTTTCTAAAGAGTTAACTCGGCTTTTAAAGATTCCCATTGACACCTACAACAACATCCTGACTGTATTGAAGTTGAAACACTTCCATCCTTTGTTTGAATATTTTGACTATGAGTCACGCAAAAATATGAGCTGTTATATACTAAGCAATGCGCTTGAGTACAACACAGAGATAATTGGACAAGAACAGGTAAGATTTCATGCATGTACTCTGCAATCTTTAACAGGAACCACTTCATTTGCTATAGTAATTAAAATAATGACAACAGCAAATAATGCAAAAAAAACTTGAATTTTCTTTTTGGAAAGATGTACTTTTGAATATAACATTCTGGCCAGAAGTTTATGTAAGAAATTAACTGATGGAGATGTTGGTGTTATATTATATTTTGATACAATTAGGTGATAAATCTGGTTCTGTTGTGAACAAGGCTTTAAAAGTACAACTTTCCCAAAGCTGATTTGATATTTTTTTTGCAATGCAAATTGAATTGATGCTTCTGAACAGTCACTTGAAAGAAAAATGCTTGTGGCATATTTACCACACATCGTGTTCGTCATGGGTTTGGAAGGTGCTGTCTAAAAGAGCCTTGATTCATTTTGTCAGTGCATCGTGTAAACAGTATGCTCTACTGCTACTATCTGGTGAAGGGAATGACTGCCATAAGCAGTAGAAACTGAAATAGGCCATTCGACCTGTGAAGCCTGTGATAGGTTTAGGATTCAGTAGGCAATGGCTGATTCAACATTCTTCATGTCCACTTTCCTGCCCTTTCTCCAAAACCCTTGATTTACCTACTGGTCAAGAATCTATCTCCGCCCTAAACATTAAAATTCTGTCCCCACAACTCTGGCAAGCAGTTCCAAAGAAACTCAATTCTAAGAAGAAATTCTTTCTTGTCTCAGTCTTACATTGGTACCTCTTTTATTGTGAGACTATGCTGTTTGGCCCTAGTGTCTGCCATGAGGGGAAACATCCTCTCAACACTTAACCTGTTCAAGCCCATTAAGAACTCTGTATATTTCAATGAGATCACCCGTCATTCTTCTGAACTCTAGTGAGTCTCAACTTGTTTAGCCTTTGTTTGTAATATAATCCCTCCATATCAGGGATCATCCTAGTTAACCTTTCTCTAAACTGATCGATTCCAATGAAGGAGACCAGAATTGCTGACACAAATACCAGATATGGTTTCAGTATAAAGATTTCCATACTCTATAGTCTAAATCCATTTGAAATGAGGGCTAATATTTCATTAGTTGCTTTGATTCCCTGCAGCAAGTGTGTGGTAGCTTTGTGTTTCATGCACAAGTATCTCCAAGTTACTTTTGCGGTTTTTTTGTTCATTTAAATAATGCTCTGTTCTCTTCTGAAACAAACAACTAACATGTTTTCCCCATATTCAAATCCATTTGCTGACTTTTTGCCCACTTAACCTATCAACGTGTTTGCATCCCTCCTACAACCTGTTTTTTCACCTTTTTTTGCTGTCTGCAAATTTAGCTACGTTACATCTGCTTCCTGTCTCCAAGTCATTAATATATATCGTGGAACCCCACTGAACATTGCCAGCCCGGGAAAGAACCCCTTTTTCCCCCGTTCTGTTTCCTGCTCAATTCTGTATCCATGCCAATATACTCCCTGCAATGCCATGAGCTCTTAGTTTATGACAACTTTTTGTGAGGTACCTTCTTGGTACCTTTGTGGATGTGGTGCTCATTTAAATAGGCTGCTTCGTTTTTGATTGTGTCAAGCTTCTTGAGTTTTGTTGGAGCTGCACTCACCCAGGCAAGTGGGAGTATTCCATCACACACCTGATGTGTGCCTTATAGATAGTGGACAGGCTTTGGGGAGTCAGGAGGTGAGTTACTACAGGAGTTCTAAATGTTAATCTGTTCTTGGAGCTACAGTATTTACATCACTTGTTCAGTTTGTGGTCAAAGGTAGCCCCCAGTATATTGATGGAGGATTCACAATCATAATGCCTGAATAAGAAGAGGCAATGGGTATATTCTCTCCTGTTGAAGATGGTAATTGGTTGGTAGTTGTATAACATTCTTTATTGGCAGAGGAATTGAGTTCCGGAGTCCTGAGGTCATGTTGCAGTTGTATAAGACTCTGGTGAGGCCTCATCTGGAGTATTGTGTGCAGTTTTGGTCGCCATACTATAGGAAGGATGTGGAAGCTTTAGAACGAGTGCAGAGGAGGTTTACCAGGATGTTGCCTGGAATGGTAGGAAAATCTTATGAGGAAAGGCTGAGGCACTTGGGGCTGTTCTCATTGGAGAAGAGAAGGTTTAGGGGAGATCTGATAGAAGTGTATAAGATGATTAGGGGTTTAGATAGGGTAGATACTAAGAACCTTTTACCGCTAATGGAGTCAGGTGTTACTAGGGGACATAGCTTTAAATTAAGGGGTGGTAGGTATAGGACAGATGTTAGGGGTAGATTCTTCACACAGCGGGTTGAGTGTTCATGGAATGCCCTGCCCGTATCAGTGGTGAACTCTCCTTCTTTATGGTCATTTAAGCAGGCATTGGATAGGCATTTGGAAGTTATTGGGCTAGTATAGGTTAGGTAGGATTCGGTCGGCGCAACATCGAGGGCCGAAGGGCCTGTACTGCGCTGTATCCTTCTTTGTTCTATGTTCTATTCATGTTACTTTGCTGTTTTATCAGTCCAAACCTGGATATTATCCAGGTCTTGGTGCATTTGGGCATAGACTGTTTCAGTATCTGAAGAGTCTTGTTATGTTTTTTGAGAGAAGGGGAAAATGATGTTTCTCAGTGGTATTTTGGATCATCTGGCCACAAAAATATGATGGATGCTGGAAATACGTGGGTCTCACAGCATTTGTGGATGCAAAGACAGAGTTAATGTTTCAAATCGATCAAGTTACGTCAGTATGCAGATGTTTGATCCAAGTTCTTGCGGAATTGAGTGTTTTGGCCAATCAGTTTGCATATTAATTGAGACTTTGTAGAATTGTGCTGTTTTCATAGATGCCATTTTCCTTATACAGGTTGATGCAATACTAAACCTGGTGTCGACATTAATTCAGGATCAACCAGATCAGCCAGCAGAAGATCCTGACCCAGAAGATTTTGCTGAAGAACAAAGCCTTGTTGGTCGATTTATTCATTTATTTCAATCTGAAGATCCTGACCAACAGTATCTGGTATGTTAACTTGATGGCTTTAGGTGGTGCTCCTTTTTCTTTTTTATAAATAAATGAAAGATTTTGGCTATTGGTGTAAGTCATTTACGACAAATATTTTCCTTCCACTTATTTATCAATAAATGCATTTTTTAAATTTTCTTCACATGACTTTTTCTTTGCTAGGAGTTCTAAGTTCTGACTAACCAATTTTAATACTAGTATTTGGTGCTTGAGCTATGAGATTTGCTGTTCTAGTGTAACTAGGTAGTTTGGAGATTGTTTGATCACATTGATTTTATGGATTTGTTGTTAGGACTTTTATAATATGTAATTTGTAATCTTGAACGGAGTTAATATTTATATGCATAAAAATAATGATAGAGAGCAGCTTCTCTGTGTCTTGTTTAAAAACGTTCCACCAGTCACTCAATTATGTAAAATGAGAGCAAACCTTCTCCAAGGGAAGTCCCAAATGGCAGTGTTATGAAAACTTGTGTGGCTAAACTTGGCAATTTATAGAAATGCAAAATATCTAGCCTTAGGAACAAAATTTATTTATAGCAACTTGCTTCTGTCTCTTGGACTGCTTGAATCAAAGCCTGTCCATAAGCCGAGAAAATGGAATGTTTTTGTAAGAGCATCCAGTGCTGGCTGAAGCCAGCTGATGGTAAATGGCTCAAGATACTTTTGCATACTCTGCTCCCATATCACGAGGCTGCTGATTGTCGAAAACCAGAGTTGGGCAGTCTGCACATGGAAGAAAATCATGGCTGCAAGCTGGTCTTGAATGCTTGTATTCCATAAATGTGGTTTTAATGTGCAAGACTTGCAGAGCTCACAGTGAAACAGCAAATGCGTATAAAAAATATTGAGAAAATATCTAATTTTCTGACAAATTATAAAATCTTCATTAAGTAAAATCAGTAAGATAAAATTGTCTTTACTGCCTTGGCATTGAGGCCCTTGAGTGGAGTGCAATGGGAAAAGTGGTTGCAGTGGAAAAGGAAACTGTACATCCGTTGCCAAAATGTTTATTTATCTTCAATTTAAAGAATGGAAAATTAGGTATGTTCGATTAGATGTTTGTAGTTCTTTCCCTTCCATATTTTGCTCTGCACTGAATCTGAGCCATATGTAAATATCCATTTGTTTTGAGACGAAGTAAATGTAGTGGACTGAAGAGGTTGCGTAATATGTAACGAGTGAATTTAAATTTGTGTAAATTGCTTAATCTGTTTTACAGTGAAATAAATTCAGAAAGTATTGTTCTATGTGAAATATTGAGACATTTTCCATTAATTCTGCTGAAGTAAACTTGAGGAATTTTTATAAGCACTATCCAAGATAATGAGGTTGCACTTCATAAATTTTTCATTGAAGTGACAGTTTTGGATAAACATTGCAAATAGTTGACTACTTCAAGTTAATGAATTTTTCAAAAAAAGTTCTGCTAATATGAATTTTGAATCTAGTCAGTTATTTAATTTGATAACAATTTGTTTTATTTCAGTCAGTCCACAATATCCAAGTTCACACTACTTAAGTAACAAGTAGGAAGTTCTTTTTTGATCATTTACAGGTTAGTTTGTTAGATGGAAGAGTGACCATTCCCTTCCCATTGAATTTCTGCAAATAAACCAGAATCTTTTAGTCTTCAATATACAAAAAAGCTGAAAATACTAATCAAACCAGGTGTTATCTGTGAAGAGAAACATTCCAAACCAGTGACCTTTTCATCCAAGGTAAAAACAATGACTGCAGATGCTGGAAACCAGATTCTGGATCAGTGGTGCTGGAAGAGCACAGCAGTTCAGGCAGCATCCAAAGTGCAGCAAAATCGACATTTCGGGCAAAAGCCCTTCATCATCAGGAATAAAGACTGTGAACCTGAAGCGTGGAGAGATCAGCTAGAGGGTGGGGGTGGGGAGAAAGTAGCAGAGTACAATGGGTGAGTGGGGGAGGGGATGAAGGTGATAGGTCAGGGAGGAGAGGGTGGAGTGGATAGGTGGAAAAGGAGACAGGCAGGTAGGACAAGTCCGGACAAGTCATGGGGACAGTGCTGAACTGGAAGTTTGGAACTGGGTGAGGTGGGGGAAGGGGAAATGAGGAAACTGTTGAAGTCCACATTGATGCCTTGGGGTTGAAGTGTTCTGAGGCGGAAGATGAGGCGTTCTTCCTCCAGGTGTCTGGTGGTGAGGGAGCGGTGGTGAAGGAGGCCCAGGACCTCCATGTCCTCGGCAGAGTGGGAGGGGGAGTTGAAATGTTGGGCCACGGGGCAGTGTGGTTGATTGGTGCGGGTGTCCCTGAGATGTTCCCTAAAGCGCTCTGCTAGGAGGTGCCCAGTCTCCCCAATGTAGAGGAGACTGCATTGGGAGCAATGGATACAATAAATTACATTTAATGGATGTGTAGGTAAAACTTTGGATGTGGAAGGCACCTTTAGGGCCTTGGATAGAGGTGAGGGAGGAGGTGTGGGCACAATTTTACAGGTCCTGCGGTGGCAGGGGAAAGTGCCAGGATGGGAGGGTGGGTTGTTGAGGGGCCGTGGACCTGACCAGGTAGTCACAGAAGGCGGAAAGGGGTGGGGAGGGAAATATATCCCTGGTGGTGGGGTCTCTTTGAAGGTGGCGGAAATGTCGGCGGGTGATTTGGTTTATGCGAAGGTTTGTAGGGTGGAAGGTGAGCACCAAGGGCGTTCTGTCCTTGTTACGGTTGGAGGTGGGGTCTGAGGGCAGAGGTGTGGGATGTGGACGAGATGCGTTGGAGGGCATCTTTAACCACGTGGGAAGGGAAATTGCAGTCTCTAAAGAAGGAGGCCATTTGGTGTGTTCTATAGTGGAACTGGTCCTCCTGGGAGCAGATACGGCGGAGGCGGATGAATTGGGAATACGGGATGACATTTTTGCAAGAGATAGGGTGGGAAGAGGTGTAATCCGGGTAGCTGTGGGAATCGGTGGGTTTGTAAAAAAAAAAATGTCAGTGTCAAGTCGTTAATGGAAATGGAGAGGTCCAGGAAGTGGAGGGACGTGTCAGAGATGGTCCAGGTAAATTTAAGGTCAGGGTGGAATGTGTTGGTGAAGTTGATGAATTGCTCAACCTCCTCGTGAGAGCAAGAGGTGGTGTCAATGCAGTCATCAATGTAGCGGAGGAAGAGGTGGGATTGGTGCTGGTGTAATTACAGAAGATCAACTGTTCCACGTAGCCAATAAAGAGACAGGCATAGCTGGGGCCCATACATGTACCCATGGCTACCCCTTTGGTCTGGAGGAAGTGGGAGGATTCGAAGGAGAAATTAAGGGTGAGGATGAGTTTGGCCAAACGAATGAGAGTGTCGGTGGAAGGGTACTGTTGGGGACGTCTGTAGAGGAAAAAACTGAGGGCTTGGAGGAGGTGTAGAGGGATTGAATATCCATGGTGAAGATGAAGCGTTGGGGGCCGGGAAAACGGAAGTCTTGGAGGAGGTGGAGGGTGTGGGTGGTGTCTCGAACGTATGTGGGGAATTTCTGGACTGGGGGGATAGGACAGTGTCGAGGTAGGTAGAGATGAGTTCAGTGGGGCAGGAGCATGCTGAGACAATGGGTCGGCCAGGGTGGTCAGGCTTGTGAATCTTGGGAAGGAGGTAGAACCGGGCAGTGCGGGGTTCTCGGACTATGAGGTTGGAAGCTGTGCGTGGGAGATCTCCTGAGGTGATGAGGTTCTTTATGATCTGGGAGATGATGGTTTGGTGATGGGGGGGGTGGGGTCATGGTCGAGGGGGCAGTAGGAAGAGGTGTCCTCGAGTTGGCGTTTGGCTTCAGTGGTGTAGAAGTCAGTGCGCCAGACTACCACTGCGCCCCCTTATCTGCTGGCTTAATGGTGAGATTGGGATTGGAGCAGAGGGATTGGAGGGCTGCGCGTTGAGGGTGAGAGGTTGGAGTGGGGGAGGGGGGGGTAGACAGGTTGAAGTGGTTAATGTCCTGGCGGCAGTTGGAAATGAAGAGGTCGAGGGCAGGTAATAGGCCAGTGCAGGGTGTCCAAGTGGATGCAGTGTGTTGGAGGTGAGCGAAGGGGTCCTCGGAAGGTGGGTGGGAATCCTGATTGTGAAAGTAAGCTCGGAGACGGAGATGACGGAAGAATTGTTCGACGTCACAGCATGTATTAAATTCATTGATACGTGGACGGAGGGGGAATAAAGGTGAGTCCTTTGAGGACTGATCGTTCGTCCTCAGTGAGGGGGAGGTCTGGAGGGATGGTGAAAACTCGGCAGGGCTAACGCCTCATCTTCCGCCTCGGAACATTTCAACCCCAGGGCATCAATGTGGACTTCAACAGTTTCCTTATTTCCCCTTACCCCACCTCACCCGAATTCCAACCTTCCAGTTCAGCACTGTCCCCATGACTTGTCCGGACTTGTCCGACCTGCCTGTCTCCTTTTCTGCTTATCCGCTCCACCCTCTCCTCCCTGACATCGCCTTCATCCCCTCCCCCACTCACCCATTGTACTCTATGCTACTTTCTCCCCACCCCCACCCTCCTCTAGCTTATATCTCCACGCTTCAGGCTCACTGCCTTTATTCCTGATGAAGAGCTTTTGCCCGAAACGTCGATTTTGCTGCACTTTGGATGCTGCCTCCTCCAGCACCGCTGATCCAGAACCTTTTTATCTAAACTGGAGTCCTGTTGAAAGGTCATCAACTAAACTGTTTGTTCTGTTTTTCTCCACAGATGCTGCCTGACCAATTATGGTACAGCATTTTCTGTTGTTTTGATTTCCAGCAACTGCAATGTTTTGTTTCCTAACTTTAGTTGACTCAGCCGACTGCATTCTCAATATTACTTCTGATTGGTTGCTTGGATTTTGTAAAATAAAATGTAAATGTGTGCATTGAGATCAGTAACAACTATATATTGCATTGCAGAGTTTTAATATCTGAACTGTCCAAAAAAAAACACATTTGGGCAGTAATTTGCTATTTAGAACTGGCAGATTACTCCTACCAGAAATCCTATTACCTTCTACTTCTGTGCTGATGACTCTAAACTGGATAAAGCAATTTAGGAGGGTAACTGTTATTTCTTATTATAAGCAATATGACTGTGGTTGCAACAAGCCATCAGTAATCCTCCCAGTATCTGCGGCAATCCTGTAGAATTACTTCAGAGAACACAGTTTTAATGTAGAGTGGAGCTGTAATTAGTTCCTTTTAGATTTCATGGAAAACAATTTCATCAGTTGACTGCAGAAGTCCCTCCAAGTTATGGCATAATGTTTGTCATGGCATATTTGTCAGACATTCTTGGAATGTCTGCACCATAATGAAGGTATGGATGTGCTATAGATGTTACACGTTTACAGCAAATTGTCTCAGTCCTCCGATTTCCTGATGGAAAAAGGAATGGAGACTGAGCATATAATATTAAATGTCAATGTATGTTTTGTTTTTTAAAAAAATGCTTTCACATATGGACTGCAGAGGAAATGCAAGGGATGCTTCTTGTACGTCAAAACAGATTTCTGCTAATAGAAGCACTGTTTAAATTTCATGACATCTGATTATTGGAAATTTGCAGCCCAAAAATAAAGTTGAATTGTTGGATCTCATTTGACCTAAATTTTAAAACTTTTTTTTTAAAAAAAAGGCATTTCTATTCTACTTAGTCATTACTAAAGCTCTTAACCTCACAAATTGATGGAAATTTACTATCATTGCCACAATTGTGTGTGCACTTTATATGGTTTCAGATTAAATGTACTCTACAAAGGAGGAGTTGTATATCTTTGAAAGGAAAGTGTATTTTTTAAAACTGCTCTTCTGTTTAATGTCCTCTTTCTTTTAAACAGATCTTAAACAGTGCCAGAAAACATTTTGGTGCTGGTGGCAATCAAAGGATTCGTTTCACTTTGCCGCCATTGGTTTTTTCTGCCTACCAGCTGGCCTTCTGCTACAAAGAGAATTCAAAAGTGGTAAGCTGGAAAATTTTTAAGGAGTGCTATTTTTTTTTATTAGCGAGAAGAATGGATCTTTTCTGTTATTCAGTTATTAGTACAGAAATTGATATTATTCTCTTTCTGGCTAGCTAGTCCAGGTTATATGCCACCTTGATCATTTTGATTTAAAAGTTGATGGTCCAGGTGTCTATGATTTAAAAATTGGGTTTTTTTCGAGCAATGCTGAAAATGTGTTGCTGGTTAAAGCACAGCAGGTTAGGCAGCATCCAAGGAACAGGAAATTCGACGTTTCGGGCATAAGCCCTTCATCAGGAATGAGGAGAGTGTGCCAGGCAGGCTAAGATAAAAGGTAGGGAGGAGGGACTTGGGGGAGGGGCGATGGAGATGTGATGGGTGGAAGGAGGTCAAGGTGAGGGTGATAGGCCGGAGTGGGGTGGGGGCGGAGAGGTCAGGAAGAAGATTGCAGGTTAGGAGGGCGGTGCTGAGTTGAGGGAACCAACTGAGACAAGGTGGGGGGAGGGGAAATGAGGAAACTGGAGAAATCTTTCCTTGTGGTTGGAGGGTTCCCAGGCGGAAGATGAGGCGCTCTTCCTCCAGCCGTCGTGTTGTTGTGATCTCCAGCATCTGCAGACCTCATTTTTACCCGAAGATTTTTTCGAGCAATATATAGTTGGGGGCGAGAAGTTTAGTTGATCAATGCTTGTTTGAATACTTTGGACTTTTAAATATTTGGGCAATTTTTACATAAAACCATGACATTTTGTGTAGATTTACTTGGATGGGGGTAGGAATAGGAAACTACAGTTAGTGAGGAGAGACTGTCTTCGCTGAAGAAGATAAGGTGAAAGAAAGTTTAATAGATGTAAATTGAAAGGTTTTTGACAGTCTGGAAATTTTTTTCTGGTTGAGAGTTTGAGAGATAATCAATTTAGAATACCACAGGGGCAGAAGAGGTTAATGTTTGCAAATGATACAAAATGTGGTAATTTTCTTAATGAGAAAAGCAATATAGAGGAAGATGAGACCTTGTATTTCATGTTTACTGGTCCTTGATTATTTCTGGATTGGTTTAGGAGTACTCTGGCACAGGTGTGATAAGTCGAGTGTTTCTCTGCTGTATCTGTATTGAAAAGTTTGTCATTTGAAAATTTCTTTGCTGTATAATAGTTTTTCCAACTTTTTGGTTCACTAAATATACTGACCACCTTCCCCATTGGCGCAAAGAGACAATATAAACTGTAAAATCATGTGCAATTTCCATTATGTAAATACAATTAAAAATAATGAACTGTACTTTTGATATTTATAGTTGAGCTGCAGTTTCTGATTTTTATTTAGTGGCCTGCATTTAGCTTTAATATCTTTTCTGTCAGTGGCTTTTTATTCTGTAGTATTACCAGTGGCTGAGTACAAAAAGAACATTTTTGTTGCATGAATTGCTTTATCTTTGTGCATCCCGTCAGCAAGTAGTGTTCAACTTTGAACATCTAATAGATGTTTTCCATGACCTGAAAGTTATGGATCAACCTACTTCAAAAATATTGTTTTGTAAAAGTTTGTGTTGCACAAGGTTTTAAGTAGCTGAATTTAAGCTTATTTATATTTTTTATAAACCACTCAACTTCAAGATTAGCATGGTAATTAATTTTATATTTAATGTTGGTCATGAAAGTAATATAGTCATAGCATGGAAACAGACACTTCCATGACAACTAAGTTTCCCAAAATAAATTAGCCTCACTTGCCTGGGTTTGGCCCATATCACTCTGAATCTTTTCCAATTCATGTACCTGTCCAAATGTCTGTTTTAACTGTACCTGCATCTACCACTTCCTCTGGCAGTTCATTCCACATGTTAAAAACTATTGCCCTCCATATCCTTTTTAAAACTTTTTTTATAACCGCTCACCTTAAAAAGATGTTCCCTAGGAAAATACTTTTTTTTTAATTCCCCCCCATTCAGTCTATCTATTCCCCTCATAACCTTTTGAGCTTCTATAAGCTTACCCCTCAACCTCCTATATTCCTACAAAAAATTCCCAGCCTTTGTTCCTGGCAACATCGTGGTAAGTCTTTTAAATTGCACCATGTCCAATTTAATAATATTCTTCCTATAACAGGGTGGCCAGAATGCGCACTATATTCCAGAAGTGGCTTCACCAACATCCTATACATACTCGGCATGATGTCTCAATTCTTATACTCAAAGGTCTGAGCAATGAGGGCAAACACTCCAAACCCCCTTAACACCATCTCTGTCTGTGGTGCATATTTCAACATATATATCTGAATCCCTAACTTTATTCTGCAACACTATCCAGGGCCCTGCCACTCAGCCCATTGACCAAGATCTCTTTGTAGTCTTAGATAATCTTTTTCACTGTCCACTATACCACCAGTGTTGGTGTTACCACAAACTTGCTAACCATGTCTTCTGTATTCTCATCCAAATGATAAAATAAGTGGACCCAATACATATTCCTGCGGAACACCACCTCCTCACAGGCCTCCAGTCCGTAAAACGCTTCACCACTCTCTTCTACTGTCAAGCCAATTTTGTATCAAATTGGCAAGCTCGCCCTGAATCTCATGAGATCTAACTTTACTAATTAGTCTACCATATTGGTCCTTATCAAAGCCTTTTAATGTTTCAGGCTGCACTTCGTTGGTGAATTTGGGTGACTCTCTAAATTTTCATGCCAAACCATTTGACCCGATTCAATGATCGGAGTCCATGTTCATTAAGTTAAACAGTGATCTCACTTGCATTGGTAAACGTTTTGACTAATTCATAATTCACACATTGCTTTGACGCCACTTACTTTATGCAAGTTGATGGAATACGAATAACCAGTTAGTTCTTGCAGCACGGAAACCGACCCTTAGGTCCAACTCATCCATGCCTGCTAAATATCTTAAATTAATCTAGTCCCATTTACCAGCACTTGGCCCATATCCCTCTTAAGCCCTTCCTATTCCTATACCCATCCAGATGCCTTTCAAATGTTGTAATTGTACCCACCTCCACCATTTCCTCTGGCAGCCCATTCCATACTCATCGCCCTCTGTGTGAAAAGGTTGCCTCTTAGGTTCCTTTTTATATCTTCTCTTTCCCCCCCCCACCTCACCCTAAACCTATGCCCTCTAGTTCTGGACTCCCAACACTTGTCTATTTATCTTATCCATGCCCCTCCTGATTTTATAAACCTCTAAGGTCATGTCTCAGCCTCCAATGGTCCAGGAAAAACAGCCTCGGCCTATTCAGCCTCTCCCTATAGCTCAAATCCTCCAACTATGGCAATATCCTTGTAATTTTTGTTCTGAACCCTTTCAAGTTTCACAACATCCTTCTGATAGACCAGAATTGCACACAACATTCCAAAAGTGGCCTAACCAGTGTCCAGTACAGCTGCAACCTGACCTGTTGCAATTACAATGGATATAGCCAGTGTTTGATTAGTACATTTATATTTTTTAGTCTTGGTCCCAGTTGCACCTTGTATAGTACATTTTTCATTGACTGTCTGGTTCCATCTCAACTGTTGGCATCCATGATATCCTGTTCAACTAGGGGCTTAGTTTCAAATCATTACTTTTTCATCTCACTGACAATGATTAAGTAACTAACTTCTGTTCCTTTCTCAATTCTTTTGCTCCAGAAGAGCAATTGCTGCACTTTACATTTCCAGGCTAAATTACTTCATTGTTCTCGTTTCCAGCCTTCAGTCTTTCATACTCTCCAATCTTGCTGTATTCAATTTAGGCTTATCGGCCTTTGTCGCTCTGCTGGATCACCATCCCTGAACTATTACTTTAAATCCTTGTCTTCGATTCCTCAAAGAACTGGTTCCTCTCTCCACAAAGACTCAACATAACCTACCTGCTGAATCTTTCCACTATGTATCTGATCCTCCACCCAAAACGCTCATTGTTTTTGACTTTTTCTATATGTTTCTTACCCTTCCACTTGTAATGTTGATATCAGCTGGAACTTCTCTGCCTTGTTTCCTTTCTTCCATCACATCATTTGGAAGGAAAAGAAAAGCAAATTAAAGATTTGCATCTCTTTTATTACAGCAATATCAGTTATTTCTGCAGTATTGGTCGGAGATTAATACTGAGAATTTATGGAGTCAATTTATCTGAATCCATGTGCTTCACAAAGTTGGATTGATTAATGTCAGATTAATTGCAGTTTATGCCAAATATTTTATTGCTGTGACCTGAGTAGAGTCTCACTGTTTTTCAAAAAAAAAAGACCAGCTGTGAAATTTTCTTTACCTTGAGCACTTTGTTTATTTCATCTTCTAGGATGAAAAATGGGAAAAGAAATGCCAGAAGATATTTTCTTTTGCCCACCAGACTATCAGTGCCCTCATTAAAGCAGAGCTTGCAGAGTTGCCTCTCCGTCTATTTCTGCAGGGAGCACTTGCAGCTGGGGATATTGGGTTTGAGAACCATGAAACTGTGGCTTATGAGTTCATGTCACAGGTAAGGATTAATATTTGTGTGGCACAAATTTTTCCAAGTATTGGAAAGGAAGATATCCTGGCAATAAAATCTAAATATTTTGTCTACTGTTTTCTTGTAAAATCAGTCATTAATACTTGACTTTTCATTCTGCATGTTTCTTAAATTCCCAATAAAATTTTCTGCATTAGCATGTTACAATTGTGACAAACAATTCTGAAGCCTGCTTTCTGAAAGCTGTCATACCAAATCTTGTAATTGTGACACTTTCCTGATACAACTATTTTCCAGGCATTTTCTCTGTATGAAGATGAAATCAGTGACTCCAAGGCACAGCTAGCAGCAATCACATTGATAATTGGGACATTTGAGCGCATGAAATGCTTCAGTGAGGAGAACCACGAGCCTTTGAGGACACAATGTGCATTGGCTGCTTCAAAGTTGCTTAAGAAGCCAGATCAATGTCGTGCTGTTAGCATCTGTGCTCATTTATTTTGGTCTGGGCGGAACACTGATAAGAATGGAGAGGAGGTAAGAATGTTAAATGTTTAGCCATCAGTAAGTCCCTTAAAATGTAATCTGACCTTTTATGTTCATGTTTATTAACTTAATGTCAGCTTGCTGCAAAATTGTAAATATTGGTAAGAATTATTTCATCCCTCAACATGTAAATAATTGCATTTAAATGCCTCGAGTTTCTAAAAAAATAAGCAATCTCTAAATCGTGAAAGGATATTCAGTTTGACTGCATGTTCAGAAGGCTTAGAAGTTTTGCCCTCAATGTCTGTATATGACATACATCAAATTTGAATCTTCAAGTTGCATTGGAATGTAAATAAAATAATTGATAAAATATTGTTAATCACTTTGATATTTTCAAAAATGTAATTGGTGTAATATCATAGTGCTTAAAACTAGAGTTGCATTTGAGAAATTTTTAATTTGTGTACTGATTCAGTGATTAAATTGAGAGATTGATGTAGGCTTAACAAGTGTAACTTCATAAAACCTCTGTCTTAGAAATAATAGGAAATTGTTCTTGTAATTAGAATATTTATTTGAAAATGTTGCATGTATGTTGTTTTTGGGATAATCGGAGGGAGACCATTGCTGGTACTGTGATCATGAATTGTTACTTTTATGTTTTTGGTTGCTTAATTTGAACACATTAAACAATTCAATGTTTGCTTTTTTCCTCAAAGATTCATGACGGCAAGCGAGTGATGGAATGCCTTAAGAAGGCTTTGAAAATAGCCAATCAGTGCATGGATCCATCGCTACAAGTACAGCTCTTCACTGAAATCCTTAATCGATACATTTACTTTTACGAAAAAGAAAATGAGGCGGTACGCTTGAATTAGTGATTATTGAATTATTTACTTTGGCAGTTGTCCTTTTAGCAGATTTTTAGTAAAATGTGCTTGCATGTATAGGCTTATTAAAAATGAATAACTTATCCGCTTATAATAAATCAAGCAAACTAAGTGAGTACTGCTTTTAAAGGTCTGTGCTGAACTGAAAGATGCTATCCTAATGAGAGGGAGCATTACATATTTTGGACTCCACTCGCTAGAAAGTTCTCTCTCATGTGAATAGAAATTACGCACTCGTGTTTTAAGTAGGAATCATTAACTGAAAAGAATTTATCTTCCGATCTGAATAGTTCTAATGGAGAAGGCAGAACAAGCAGTAATGTTTGCAGCATAAATATTTATCTAAAAATAGTGAATGGGTTTAATTACCAGGCATTATATTTCTTAGTGTGTTGATACATTGAAGAAAATAGGTGGGCAAGAATCATGAGCTGTGAAAATAAAATGAGTGGGTGTAAATCTCTCCAAGAGATTTGAGGAGCAAAAGGTGGTTTTTTTTTTTTGTCCAGTCATAGAGCTCTTTCAGTTCAAATGGTTCTACACAGCAACACAACTTTTTTTTTGACATGCAGACAAATCTGTTGCATGTTTTTTTCTAGTTAGGACAGTATGGAGGTGATGGGTGCTTGGTTAACAATTGGTTTCAGCTACTTCATTTTTCTGGGGAAAATAGTCAAGGTTGCTCTTTGGGATCACTATCCAGTTGACTCACTTGATAAATCAACAAGATCAGTTTTAGCAGTGATTATGACCACCACTTCAATGTTTGCACTGTTTCTGGATAGTCATGTTTCTTGATTCCCACTTGATCGATGGATGCCTGAGTAAGGTGTTTCAACGCCGCTACACATGGGAGATCTGTGTTAATTAGATACTGCATTGAAAAGGGGTGATGCAATGAAAGAGCAATCTTCAGTCACTCTTGTTAACCTATTTGTACTAGTTCTCCGGTCTCAACCCTTTTGAGATTTGACAGCATGAAATAAGTTGTGTATATGTGGCATTTTTAGCATTTTAAAAAATGTATTTAATGAGCATTTTGAAAATGAATACCATGAAGATTGAAAAAGGTGATCAAAGATAAAGATCTGACTGAGTTTGAGAAGATCTTGTGGATTTCACATGAGTAGTGCAGTTTGTACCTGATGACCAGATTTCTGTCCCACCTAAACATTAAAACACCTCAAATCCAGAATGACATTGCATTCTTTTTTTAAACTGTTTTTGACCTCTGTACAACTGATAATGCAGACAAACTTGCTCCTTCAGTTCTCTCCAATTTAGTTGGGCTGCCTTGTTATGAACTATGAAACCATAGTCGAAGCATCCCTGACAATAGTTTCTTTTACAGTGTATTTTTTTCTCTCTGCAAACCCTGCTTTTTTCCCACTTATTTACTTGTTGTCTTAGTGATAATATCAAACTGTATGCATGATGTTCCTTTCTGAATGTGGTTATTACCTCAGTGGAATATTCTGTTTAGACATATTAAGTGTGCAGTATTAAAGGGGATAAACTTTCAAAGTTAATGTTAATATTGCAAACTTTCCCTTAAACTTCTTTATGCAGGTGACTATTCAAGTTTTAAATCAGCTTATTCAAAAAATAAGGGAAGATCTCCCAAACTTGGAATCCAGTGAAGAAACTGAGCAAATTAACAAACACTTTCACAACACACTGGAGCATCTGCGTCTGAGGAGAGAATCACCTGAAGCTGATGGACCAATTTATGAAGGTCTTGTCTTGTAGCTGAGCACCACACAAGTTATAAAGATTCCAGAAAACAAAATTAAAATCACTATTACACCTCCTTTTCTGTAGTGGATGGTTATAGAACGTGCCTTTTAGACATGCCAAGACAATAGGAATGCATTGAAATGTATCATTCATAGAATATTCTACCTATTGACTATCTACTTTCAAGGAAGCCATTCCTTTGATTTCAGCCAGTTTGTTTGTTTGTTTTTATCTATTGCAGCATGATTTGGATTTACCTTACTTACATATTTCAATTTGAGCAGAAAGGTAACCACACTAATCTGTTTTAAACTAAATTGTCCTGCAGTTTAATTGTAAAATTCCTACATCTGAATGTCTAAATGTTAGTTGTTTCAGCAAACCTCTGTTGCAGTTCACCACGTTTTATTTGTGAGTCAGTTAATTTAAAAGATAGTAGTTTATTTCAGCTGAATATCTGCACATGAAATCTTTTCTCCTGAAGCTGGAAGTTATAAAATATCCTGTTGGATAGAACATTAATTGTTTAAGGGGAGTAAGTATACAGATTAGATCATATAGGAGTAGGTTAACAGGTCCAATTGCCTCCATATACTCTAACGATTATAACTCTTTGACTTTATAATTGACAAATTCTAGTTAATTATAAAGCTACAAATAACACATGCACAATTTACGCAAAGATTAACAGTTTCAGAATTTGTAATTAGTATGTTAGAAGCAAACTTTCTATATTAATTGCTCTCTTAATTGTTCCTAATGTTTAAAAGAAAAATTTTCTCTTAGGATTCCAGAGATCTATAACTGTACCACACTAAACTAGAATGGGAAAAAAAAACTGTGTAAATTAGAAATGTTATCCAATGTGTTTGTAATATGTGGAACAAATTAGCCAGTTGACATTAGTGTACTGGAGCTCAGGTCAAAATTCTGACGCTGGAATTAAATTAATTAGAACTAGTCTTTTAGTACCTTTATTTTGCAAAACCAACTGAAGTTTGCCTTACTGAGTTAATGAAGAACAGTGCAAGTAATTAGCCTCTACTTTTTACTGGACACAATATGTATGATATCTAAAACAGAATTTGGTGAACCTTTCGCTGCTTTTTGTCGTCCAAGAAACCAAGTTAATTTTTATAGTAGTATTAAAACTTAAGAACATGCAAGTTCACACTGAACTTTCTATTTGCCAGTTTTCAAGTTTGGTTTATCTTGTCATGCACAAAATCCCAGAGTTCAGATTCTTTCCAGTATGTAATTTAGCTATACAGACCAAGAATATTCATAGTTTGTTCAGTTATTTCCCTACATGAACAATAGTCAAAATTCTGCTGTTAAGAGGCTTTCTGTATTAGGGAAATAAAAATAAGGCAATGTCTTGATTTAAGTAACTTCCATTATCTCTGCTGGAAGTGGATTTTTTTGACTTGAGTGCAAGCAACCTGAATGGCTAATGCTTCTATGGTCAGATAACAAATATTCACCATGGATGCTTGTACACCATCATTGCACACTTTTGGGTTACTGGAAGATGACTAGACTCATTTACCATAACCTCTAACTAGTAACCAGCTTTAGAAGAGTTGCAAAAATAGGGAAGGGAAATACCATAAAGTACATCCTTTTTCATTAATGCAATTGCAAGTATTAATGTGTAAAATAAAAATGTCAATGTGGTATAATATTGACAACATAGCTGCTGTTTTGACTAACTTTTTAAATAATGTACACAGCTGAATGAAAATAGTTTCCATATGTTTCTTGAACACCAGGAAGAAAATAATGCTATCAAACTTTACATTAGCTGAGAGCTATATGAATCTTATACTTACTCATTCTGAAGAATTGGTTGGAGGTGGTAATCTGTTTGTAACAAGTCCAGCCTTTGTACTGATTGACCTAATTATAAAGGTTGTCTTCCAAGTTATGCATTATACTAGTAGATGTGATGTTCTGTTTGGTGACTTCTTATTGCAGCCATTTTGCATATAATGTGTCAATTCCTGTAAATCTGTTTAATCGCACATCTTGTGTGACAGCTCATAACCCAGCAATTTGTTGCTGGCTGTTCTAATCCCTGTTTGCCACCTAAAAGATAAAAGGGTTTTGCGTTGTAATTATTTTGACAAAATACCAAATGGCATACTATGGAGTGAATTTTGTAGCTTGAAATTACGAAAGAAAATATACCCCACTATATTGTCAACCTTTCTCGGACAAGTGACAAATTAACCGGTTTCTATATTGTCGACCTGCAACATGTATTGATTAGCATTTTGTGTCTGTCTGTCTTTTGAAGTTGTTTTTCACAGTCCACTCAAGTTGTTCATTGAGAACCATTTGTAAAACTTGGAAGCTAAATTCTCAAATCAAAGGATTCATAAGTTTGACCTGAAGAACAACTTTTTGTTTAAAGGTTTCTAATTGTCTGACTATGTCTCAAAATGGCACACTTTGGGATCTGCACTCTATTTGACATCAGTTAAGCAGGTGAGCTAGGTGAGAGACTTCTCGCTCATTTTAAGGGAAGTCTTGATTAGCAGGATGAGAATTACCCAACATACATTGCTTTCAGTGAATTAATGCCCTAATTGTTTTAAGTTTGTCATTTTCCTTAATTTGTGAAGACTGTTGCATTATTTTAGATATTGATATTGCTTCTCTAGAAAGCTTACTCATTATGCTGTAGGTGTAGTGGTATTGTTAAATTCTATAGTAGTTGTAAAGACTTTATTCTAAAACTAGCACATCACGTACTTCATGTAAAATCTTGAGCTGCTAAGTTGGTAAAAGGGTGGTGTTTGCTGTATTCAGAGGTTTATGATGTATTTGTATACATGTATCCTTGCAACCGAGCATGTATTCATTTCCCCATTTGAGAAATGAAATATACTTTTTGAAATCACTGTAACATACTTGTAAGCTTTATAATTCCTTTGTAAATTAACTGGAGTATTATGGTCAATGTATTCAACAAGAAACCTATTAAAATGCTTGACCAAGCACTGGCAGTATTCATTGTTTTGAAAAGTGTACAGTACTGTTCATTATTAATGTGAAATTTTGCTAATGGAAATGTTTCCAAAAAAGCCCCACTTGATGGCATAGGGCAAGAGGAAACTTGTGAAATTGGAATGCAGGAAAGGTGCGTGAGGCTGGTGTATAGTCAATACCATAAGGTGCTGGGAAGTGGAAGTTGAAAAAAATTTGAAGGAATGCATGCTGAATATTTTACAATGCGCTGTCTAACAGTGGTTGGATAACACTTGGGATAATGTCTGAAGTCAGTGACAATTAATATTATAGCAATATGGTAGACAGATTATGTATATTATATGGTCAATCAGTATACTTTATCAACTCAACACGAAACCTGTAAGGGAAATATAAAGCTGAGATTAAGACTAAACATGAATGAAAGACATATTAGAAAGATGGCTGCAGGCATTGGTATGAAGTGTGATGGACAGAACTGGTGCTGACATTTGATTATCATTCATGCTCCTGTCAGCCCATTTCGGGTGCTCTTTATTTCCTCGAGTGGTAGATCATCACATCTTGGAAGGGTTTTATTATTTTGAAGCAAATTTAATCTGTGTTTATATTTGAACAATTAGTATTTCAGCCCACGAAGTGTAGCTGTTCCAAGTTAATTGAAGTGCCATAGTATTTGAGGCTCTTTCTTCCATAGTTTAGAAACAGGTTATAATAGTTTTGACTAAGTGCCTTGCAACTAGGGATTAAAATTTTCAATATTGCCTCTTAAGAATTTCTCTCATTGGTGTTTAGAACTTTCTTCTTATTTTCTCAAACTGAAATGTGACTGCATCCCTTGATGACAATACTTTCTGTATTTGTGTTGATATAGGTTATTTGGATTCTCTTATGTTGTGACTTTGAATTTTAATTTTGCACCCAATTTCCTAAATAATGCTCAAATTGCCATAAGAAAATGGGCATAAGCCAGTATGTCAATTTTCAAAATAATTGAGAAGCCTCGACAGAGCCATCACTGTAAATGTCTTCTGCAGGGGGAAAAGCTAGGGCATTTTTATTGCATGTTGCAAAATTAGATGTAGCAGTTACTCTTTATTCCTCCAAGATTTGGGTGACAAAGATTACTTCAGACTTTATATAAAGTCTTTCTTTTAGCTTGCTATTGAACCTCTATTGCAAATTAGGCCAATAACCAAGGTGACTGTTGTGTACAACATAATACAAAAATTCAACTTAATAATTTTTAATCACTGTATTTATTTCTTAGAGAACGTCCGTGTCCTGCAACATAAACATTTATGAAAAATGTGACCGTTTTAAACATTCATCAATTGGAGTAGTGATTGGACACAAACTCTCAAATGAAGCTTGCAATCAACTAAGTTTTTAAAAATTGCACACAGGGAAACTAACTATAAATCAAAACTTACATGCAAGTAACATTAATAACAATAACTAACTGGGCATGCTTGACTTCTGACAACCTGATGTTGTATAAACAAGCCCGAAGTGTGAATTCCCAGATCTGGGACTGGGGTTGCACCTGTAGCAGAAGTAGCCATTTCCTATCCCCTCAAAACAGCTGTCTCACTATAGTAGAACTGTTACAAAAACACTCTTCCAAAAACAGGATCCTTCTCCTACCTGTTTGGTGTTATTCAAATTTCTGATTCTGCCACGAGAGAGAGGGGAAACCTATAGCTGGAGTAGTGAACAATGGACATTTAGGATCCTGACAGTACAGCCCCTCAGATTCTGCATTTCTGCAGGCCCATTCTTGTGTATTTTTGAACTCTTTTGCAAATAATCACAGTAAGGATACACAAGATGTATTTAACATCATTTTAGAATCCCTAGAATGCAGAAAGAAACCACTCAAGTCCATTTGACTCTGCACTGATCCTACAATGAGCATCCTACCTAGAACCAGCACCCTTTACCTCCACTCTTTTTCCTCCCCCCCACCTCATTTCCTATGGCTAATCTACCTAGACTGCACATCACTCGACACCACAGGACAATTTAATGTAACCAATCCATCTCACCACCTTTTTGGACTGGAGGAGAAAACCAAAGCATGCAGATATGGGCTGTCTCCCCCTGTCTCCCCCTGGTCACCCAAGGATGGAATCAAACCTGCATCTCTATCATTGTGAGGCAACAATACTAACCACTGAGCCACCGTACTGCTTCACTTTGCCCTCTGTTGGGAAGATGAATGAATGAAACTGCCTTATCTAGCTGTTGTCTTGAACAGACATATATCATAGTGGTTTGCCTCATTACTCAGTCTCATCTTTTGTCTGTGCTCTTTGGCAGTTTTTCGTATGTTTGAACATCTCTGCTTGTTCTACCCTTCTAACCTTGCCCTTTATGATCCTTGTTCTTTGTCACCAAGTCAATTTTCTCATTGAACTATTTCCTGTCTCTGCATAAAATAGTTCTGTATTATGGATGAATTTATTGTTGTGCTATGTAAACTGCCAAAGTACACTCATGGCTACCTGTTTAATCTAACCATCTCATCTGGCCTCGCTGGCACACATCTCCGGCCATTACTCATTGCTTCCTTGTTATCCAGCTAATCCCATGTTGTCCTCGTATGCCTTTTTTAAAATTCTGTACCTAACCTGTAAAAACTCTGCCCAATTCACTTTGTACTCTACTCAAATTCCCAATTGTCTAGCCTTATCCCCTCTGTTCGTTACAGCATTTCTGCACCTACCAGTCTACCCAGTCACACTGTCATTTCATCTTCAATGCATTGTTGCAAGTTTAAATCTCTAACCCTCGCTGTTCCTCCAGTTTGACCCGCGTATTTGTTCAAAATTATTGGCTTGTAGGTATAGTGAACAACTGGATTATCCATTTGTCACCAGATCTGACTGGACTACATAAAACACATTCAGGTCTGGGGAAGAAAAGAACACTCATCACTTGCAAATTATCCTGGAATTCATGCTAGCTCATGGCTTCTCCCAAAGTAATTTATCTTAACTGCTCTTCTCATCCAACTAACAATTACCATTACAGCTGTGGAGTTCCCACTTTCCTGTGTGACTTGGGAGTCGTGGACTGTCTACAGACCCCTTAAGGTGCTGGAGCAGTGCCACCAACACAGTCTGTGCAAAGTCCTGCAAATCCACTGAGGAGACATGCACCAACAAGTGATCTTGACCAGGCCAACATCCCCAGCATCAAAGCACTATTCCTCTTTGATCAGCTGTGATGGGCTGGGCACATCATTTACATGTCTGACAGGAGACTCCCCAGACAGGTGCTATCCTGGCTCTGAAACAGGCAAGTCCCAGATGGACAGAGGAAATGCTTTAGTCATACCCTCAAGGCATCACTGGTGAAGTGTGGCATTCCTACCAATGCCTGGGAATCATGGGCCCAAGACTCTAAAGTGTAGGAGGAGCATCTGGAAGGACTTTGAGCACCTCCAGACTTGCCTTCTGGAAAAAGCAGAAGCCAGGTGAAAACCATTGAAAGAGTGCGCTGCCACACAAACTCCACACACCCCTTCCCACTACCACCTCTTACCAGGAGTTAGGTAGAATCTGTGGAAGTTGCATCAGTCTGCAAACTGCCCCTTAATGACTTACCTTGAGAGTGGAAGGGAGCTATCCTTGTCTATTAGGGATTGCCAATGAAGATATTAATGTTATCATAGCTGAGTGGTCTGTGAATCCTGTTCCCATGAAATATTTGGGCATCCAAATTCATTTCCTGAGAGTTAGATGATATTAATAGTTCAGTCCTCTCATTCTGCTCATTTCTCTTTAAATTCTTGATCCCTCTAGCCTTAAAAACTAACCATTCCCAATTTCTCTTTCCTCAAGTCTTTGAACACGTTTCCTCCTAACTTCTTGCCCCACTTTCTCAGTGTTCCATTGCTGAAACTCGTAAGATCATTTGGGTGGATCAGTGATTAAGCACTGTTGCCTCAGCATCAGGGACCTGGGTTCAATTTCACCCTTGGGCATCTGTCTGTGTAGAGTTTGCACATTCTCCCTATTGTCTTTGTAGATTTCCTCTGGTTTCTTCCCACAGTCCAAAGATTAGCTGGATTGGCTATGCTAAATTGCTCCATAGTGTCCAGGGATGTTAAATTAGAGGTGTTAGCCACGGGAAATATAGGATGTTTGGGATGGGGGTGGATCTGAGATGCTCTTCAGAGGGTTGGTGTGGACTTTGATTAGATTAGACTTACAGTGTGGAAACAGGCCCTTCGGCCCAACAAGTCCACACCGACCCGCCGAAGCGCAACCCACCCATACCCCTACATTTATCCCTTACCTAACACTACGGGCAATTTAGCATGGCCAATTCACCTGACCCGCACATCTTTGGACTGTGGGAGGAAACCGGAGCACCCGGAGGAAACCCACGCAGACACGGGGAGAACGTGCAAACTCCACACAGTCGGTCGCCTGAGTCGGGAATTGAACCCGGGTCTCAGGCGCTGTGAGGCAGCAGTGCTAACCACTGTGCCACCGTGCCGCCCACTTGTTGAGCAGAATGGTTTGTTTCCACACTGTAGGAATTCTTTGATTTTTTTTTAAAAAAAAAGGGCCATTGAATAGGATAATGGCTGATACAACATTCCTCATGTCCATGTTTCTGTCCTTTCCCCAAAGCTCTGGGTCCCCTACTGATCAAGAATCTATCTAACTTAGCTTTCAGTATATACAAAGACTCTGCAGTTGAGTTCTGGAGACTGTCAATCCTAAATTAAAATTCTGACTTATCTCAGTCTCAAATTGGCACCCCTTTATTCTGAGATTGAGAGTTTATTCTGAGAATATCACCATAGCACCTATCAACCATCCTCTCCTACCACAAGTGTTGGTTAACTCAGTTGGCTGCATGGCTGGTTTGCAATGTAGAGTCATGCCAACACGTGGGCTCAATTCCTGCACTGCTGAGGTTACCAGGAATGACCAAGCATGGTGACCTCTAGATTAAACCATCACCAGTTGTGTGCTTCTGATGGAGCAGCTCCAAGGTCTGCTTGGACAATTATGACTTTTTAACCTGCTGTAGCATCAAAAAAAATCTGTGACTTTGATATGATTTTAACAAAGGTAAATTATTCCTCTTCATCCTTGACCTGTGTTTGTAGCCTTTGATAGTTGATCATGTCATTTCCCCTAACATCTCTCAGCCATTTAGCTGGTTGGGAGTTTTTTGTATTTATTCACAGGAAGTAATATACTTTAATAGTGTCACACTACAGTATCATTGACTTTGTTGTTTGAACATAGAATCCCTACAGAGTGGAAACAGGTCCTTTTGGCCCAACAAGTCCACACCGACCCTCCAAAGAGTATTCCATCGAGATCCATTCCACTTTTACTCTACATTTAGCCATGACTAATTTGTCTGACCTATGAGTCTCTGAACACTATGGGCAATTTAGCATACCTAATTCATCTAATCTGCACACTTTTGGATTGTGGGAGGAAACCGGAACAGCTGGTGGAAACCTGCGCAGATACTAGGAGAACGTACAAACTTCACACAGTCACTCGAGACTGGAATCCAAACCAGGTCCCTGGCGCAGTGAGGCAGCAGTGCTAACCACTGAGTCACCGTGCTGCCCCCGCCCTCCTGAAAGCTGGGTTCCATTAATAGCATCATTTTACTTCTCTTCAAGTCTGTGCTGGCAAGTCACTTTCTTGTTGAACATTTTTTATGAAAGTGTGACAATAAAAAGTTTAGTCAGATAATAAAGCCCAAATAAAACTGAAAGATTAAACTTTACTATTTTCTACAAACATCTAAATTATAAATATTCATGCAATTCTATACGTCAGTCAACCAAACAACACATGTCCATGACAAGAGTTCACTTCAGCGCAACACCCAAAAGTACCTTTTTGTAATTAAACTGAATAAATCAATGAATATTCATTAATTCAACAAAAATGAATAGTTGTATTAAATATTCTGAAAGTGAATTACATCAACACCAGCTTAATTAATTAGCTTCCTTTTATTCATGAGATTTGAATCATGGAGACATGGAGCTAGATAAATGCGTTACAGTTTTATTTGATTTCTGTTGCCTTCCTCAAAATTAATTTCTCAGAAAATTCATCAAAGCGTAGTTATAATGGTCCTTGAAAGTACAGTTTATATAGATTAAAGAGGGAAACAGTCATTATTATCTGATGACCTTTTTATTGTTCCATGTTTTTATTGTAGAGTCATTTTAATTAACATTGATTTTGAAAAGCTGGACCTCTGTCTGGTGTGTTCTGGAAAATAATCCACTCAAATGAATAGTTCAAATGCTGTAGTTGAACAGAAAGTCCTCATCATTTACTGAACATAGTCTTCCTGCAGTTGACTCTTAATTGGAAAAGAAAAGAATTACCTTTTATTTATACAAAGCTTTGCTCAATCTTCAAATTGCTTTGTAGCCAAATAAATGTTATTGAAAAGTACTTACTGTAGTGTTTGTCACAAAGCTGGTCCTTTTTTGCTAAAAGCTGTTCCTTTTCTCAAGGATACTGTATCCTTGATTTTAATCAGAGGGGTTGTAAACCACTCCGGCTCCTAATCATTGGGAATGTTGTGCATATTCGGAACAGCATAATTAAGTCTAGTCTGGATGGAATGAATTCCGTAGGTGTTCTTTATTCTGTGTGTTTCATTTCATAATTTTGTGAATAATTTTTTATATGTTTTAAAACCTGGTAGTCAACCTAGCTAACTTACTTTGGATAATTTTCACTGTATACTTACCGAAACAAATTGCCAAGTTATGGTCTGGACTACCTGCTTAAGAATGTTTTGAGTGGTCTGGCTGAGTCCATAACATGTAGAGAAACAGCAGCCAGTGTGCACTCTGCAAGATCTCTGAGCACTGGGAAGCATGATCAGGTAGTTTTTTTTTTCTGTGATGTTGGTTGAGGGATGAATATTACCCAGGAACTTCAAATATTTCAATATGATTTGCTTTGTCCATCTGATTGGAAAATAATTCCTTGGTTTAACGTCTCATCCAAAACACAACACTTCCAATAATAATATTTTCCCTCAGAACTGCAGTGAAATATCACACTAGATTGTAATATTTCCCTGGTTGCCATTGTTGGAACCTCATGGTACTCTGTCAGCATATAGCATAGGCTAAGGTTGGTTGAGGTAGTATGTTGCCACCAACTCTCCTTTGTTTATACTGTCTTTGTTCATCTTGCAACCTAACTGTCTCTCAATCATGGAAATGGCTTTGAAAACCACAACAAAATAGAACCGGGGCCCTATTCAATTCTCCCTGGTTAGCGTTTACTGGAATTTGGTCTGTTTGGAACTCTCTGGCTGAATCTTCCCCTGTTGGCGAGCTGAAAACGCCAGCTACCTACTCTGACTAGGTCACGAACTCTCAGCATTCTGGTTCTCAGTTTGTGGTGAGTGGTAGTAGGAAGCTCCATATTGATGAGGCAAAATGTGCAGTTAATAAGGTCTTTAACAAGCCGAAAAGATTTGCGAGGATGTTGCTGGGATTGGAGAGTTTGAGCTACAGGGAGAAGCTCAGTGGGATGGGGCTTTTTCCCTGGAGGGTCAGAGGCTGAGGGTTGACTTTATAGATATTTATAAAAACATGAGGGACATAAGTAGGGTGAATAGCCAAGGTCTTTTTTCCAGAATAGGGAAGTCCAAGATGAGAGGGTAAAGATTTAAAAAGGACCTGAGAGATACCTTTTCATGCAGAAGGTGGTGCGTGTATGGAATGGCTGCCATAGGAAGTGGTGGAGGCTGGTACAATTACATTTACTCAGAAAGCTTATTCTTTCAAATAAGCCTGTTGGATCATAGCCTAGTATTGTGAGATTTAAAAAAAACATTTAAAAGGCAATTGGATGGGTACATGAATAGGAGGGATTTAGAATGATATGGATCAAATGCTGGCAACATGGGCCTAGATCAATTTGGGATATCTGGTTGGCATAAGCGTGTTAGACCAACGAGCGTGTTTCTGTGCTGAATGAATATGACTCAACATAAAAGAAGCAGTGAGTTGTTGCCAATGTCAACACAATTCTCACTGGACATTTCATATTATTCTGCCATATTTCTCACCATAGCCCATGTGGTTCATTTTGTCCAATGTATGGGAGGTGCAGTGGCATGTGGATTGCACTGGCAATCTAGGACTCTCAGCTAATGATTTGGGGACTTGGGATCAAATCCCACAATGGCAGATGCCAAAATTTGATTTGAATAATAAAAATAAATCTGGAATAAAAATGTTAGCCAAACGATAATCATGTAACCATTTCAATTAGGGTAAGAAAACATCTGGTTTGTTAATATTGTTTTAAGGAAAGAAATTTATGCCCTTACCAGACCCACAATTGACTCTTTGCTGCCTATGTGGGCAAATAGGGACAGACAATAAATAGTGGCCTAACCAGTAATATTTACATCAAATGAATAAACTTTCTAGGATCTGTTTCAATAATTAATAATGGATGTGTGGAAAATTGAAACAGAAGAGTTGTTTGTCTTTGTTAACAAGACAGCTCGATAGAATTATAGAATCCCTACAGTGTGTAAGCAGGCCATTTGGTCCATTGAGTCCACACTATCCCTTCTAACAGCAGTCACCCAGATCCGCTCTGCTATGCTGTCCCTGTAATCCTACATTTCTCATGGCTAATGCCCCAAGTCTACACATCCCTAGACACTATGCGACAATTTAGTATTGTCAATCCATCTAACCTTTGGACTGTGGGAGGAAACCTACCTGGACACGAAGAATGTGCAAACCAGACACAGATAGTGGCTCATTGGTGAAACTGAGTTTGGGTCTCCATGCTAGCCACTTAACCACCATGCTGCCCTCATTATTAATGGCAATAAGTAGCTTGTATCTTATTAGTCAAGCATAATTACTAAACACTCTCAGAAACTGTGCAGAATATATCTGATCCCTATGAAGGTTAGTGTCAGTCATCAGGTTGGTAGAGCTAATGCAACTTCAACTCTTTGACAGCTATTATCTTACATGACATCTTGCAAGCTTTTCTCTCCATAATCTCTACAGCTGTGTATATAGCCCCATAAATCTCTGACTCAAATGTAGGTAGTTTGGAGTTTCACAGTTTTCCCAGACTCTAACTTTGTACTTTGTCTTCTGCTTGAGGACCGCTTTGAGGACTGAAATAGGGATCACTTTTCCACTGTCGGACATTTTGCCTCTTGGATATCTTTTTCGTAAGCATTGTTCCTGGTAGACTTATTTATTTGGCTATGACTTTATCTGTGGAAAATTTATTCTTGTAAATATGGAAGATAGCTGGTTTGTTGCAACAAGTACTTTCTTCTCTGCAATGTCCTGGATTTTTGTTCTGATTGAAATAGGAACTCTTCCTTGTGGTATCTTGGATGTTCAACCCAAATTGTTTCTTCATCTTGACCATGTCCTGAATCTGTGAACATTAGTCTGGGACATATGCAGCTCACAGCCTCAATTTGTTGAGTAGACTGGACATCTTCAATGGTCCTCTGTGATAGTTCAACTACTCTTCTGGACTTTTCAATTTTTTGAGTTATGTTATTCGATGATTGTTGATTTGTGTTACTGGCCTTGACAATTCTGCTGTGTCAATTTTCTCACAATGCTCTGCTCTCCAAAGAATGTCAGGATTCATGAGTGAGCTTAAGTCCATTGTGCTACTCATCCATGTTCTTAGTACTTCCACACCAACTTTGTAGAATTTTACCTTCTGGAAAAACACTCGATCACTAAAGACAAATCAGATCTGGCATCCCTGTATACTTCTAGTCATGAGATCTTCCATGTCTTTTGAGATCCCTGGCTATCACCTTGCTGACTGAACCCATATTGTATATCTGGTAATACCTGTATGTATGCAGTGTACCCTTTCCAATATGTTATCCAAAATATGGAATGTCGATAATTCTGAAATGCAGTCAGTACTCAGTATACTTGTTCTTACCCAACTTGCTGGACTGTCTAGCACTCCTTCAGCACAATCCTGGTGAATGGCAGTGCAATCTTGGACACTCCTTTGTTCTTGTTGAAGTTGGTGGAGCCGCTTTTGGCTTGCTGGCCATTTTCTGTTCAGCCATATGAAACATTTATTTCATAAGTGATTTGAACTGTTGTTTTTGTTTTTGGATTCTGTCATGAATCTAGGGAACCCATTGAGATCTTCATCACCACTTGACACAATTTTTATTCTGTGCCAATTCTTCGCTGGTAGTCATACTACTTCAGATCTGCAGATAAAGTTGAGGTCAAAATATGCATTCAGGCTCAAACATGAAGATTGTTGGTTGTGTGCTATGTACAGATTTTAAGCTCTCCTGTGTATGTTGCTTTGCAGTAAATCTTGTAGTATGCTTGTGCTCTTGACTGTTCTTCATTTATGCCCATGTACTTTCACCCCTTTGTTGGTATAACCTCTGATGGTTCAGTCATGTTTACTGGTCTGATAGAGTAGTGACATTTTCATTTGTATCCAGTTAAAAAAAAATAAGAGGATGTCCATTGACACAAGTTGTTTGAAACCTGAATCATTGGGATTGCAAATTTCCCCTACAAAAGCCTTGATTATCTATTTTAAAGGAGATTGCCTGACCATTTAGGGACATAGGAACAAGAGTAGGTCAAGCAGCCCCTTGAGCCTGGTCTGCCATTCAATAAAATCATGGCTGATTTGTGCCTAACTTTATATGGCTGCCTAGGGCCTATACCCATGATACCTTTGCTAAATAAACATTTGTTTATCTCAGATTTAAATATAAGAATTGAATTAGCATTAACTACGGTTTGATAAAGATAGTTCCAAACATTCACTTCTTTTCACGTGTGGAAGTGCTTTCTAACATCTCTCAGAGTGACCTGGCCCTAACTTGTAGATTATGCTCCCTGATTCTAGAATCTTAAACCAGCGGAAATAGTTTATCCACCCTGTCTTTCTTAGTTAATAACCTAAAGATCCTGATTATATCACCCTTTATTCTCCTAAATTCTGAATTTTTTATGTGCGTAGCCTCCTTTTTTGCAGCTTTGTAACTGTGTCCTACTTCCACACATCCTCTAGAAATGTTCCACAGTCTTACAGACATAACATTATTTTGTCATCACTGGCCATTCCCTGTGCTTGTAGGGCTTTGCTTCATTGTGTTTCTTCTTAATATGATTAAGTTTTATTAGTGAAAAGCTGTTCAGATCTATATCTTCTCAATGCTGCTTATAATGTACTGTCTTTAAGCTTGTATTCTTACATTCAATCAAAGCAGTCTAAATTTTGTTTTTGTGAAGTTTGCTGGATTCTGTACTACAGCAATATGATAATAATTTGTTTGATTTTCCAGTCTTTTAAGACTGAGTTGTAATTTCTTTGTCTGCCATGCTCTTAAATTCAGTATTACTGAAATATTTTATTAAATTCTTCTATAAAGCTTTTAGTTCTATTAAATGCTGTTCCGTAATGCATTACTGTTTTCAAACTTTTAAATTCTAGTTCTGTGTAATACTATACCTCTGGCTTACTGGGTTTTCCCACCTTCTTTAGGGTTTGCCTGCCTTTTTTAATAATAAAGATGGTGTTCCTTGTATTTCTTAGCATTTTCCTGCCTTCTGCAGCTAAGATGGAGTTTTCCTACTTCCTGGGAAAAATGGATATTTTCCTACCTTGCATGGCCCAAACTGCAATGCATAATTTCTGCACAATATTTTGCATAAAATTCTGATTCCTCTTCTTTAATCACTTGCTCCTTCAGCCTTGGTTGGTCACAAGAGGAGCAAATTTCGAATGAATTCCTGTTCTTGTGAAAACCTTTCTACTAGACCAAAATAATTTAGGCTTTCCTGAGTGAACAACAGAGCGAACTTATCACTTACTAAATGTGAGAAAGAAATAATAATGCAATGCACATACAACACAAGAGTAAGAAGTCAGACAGCAAAGATAGTAATTTTTAAAAACTGCATCAGTCTCTCAGTCATTTGTGGAGAGTAGAATATTGTGGCTATTACAAGGGATGTTACCAGTAATGTTAATGTTGGTAGTGGAACAATTAATTTCAAGGTTTTGTGGCTTTGCAGGTTGATTGACCATCTTTTGTCCCAGTTCCAACAGCAGCTGGCTAGCAATGCTCAGAGTGAAAGATGTGTCTTTTCTCTTTCTTTACCCTGCAGTGCAGTGGTGCTTAATGGCTAGTTCTCAAACCATGACCTTCATAGCACAACGACACCAATCCACTAGGATGTCAGGCCACTAACATACACATAGGATTGAAATTCACTTTTAACCTTATGTTTTGTATATTGCTGAAAGGGTAAAACACAAACATATCTTCTGGAGATGGCCTGCTCAGACGAGGTTGGCTAGGTAACCTCTAGTTATCGGTTCCTTTTTAGACTTATTGTTTCAAGTTTTCCTGACTCTGTACAAGAGTGACACACAAGAATTTCTCTCCAGATAGCCACTGAATTTATATCTGCAGTCATTTTGGCTGTATCAGTCCTCTTTCAAAACAAAAAGTGTTGGAATTAAAATTCGATACGTCCATAATTATCCAAAGTTATGAATTGTTGTCATGACAATGCTGACAGGTCTGGAGAGACCTTAGAGTACATGTTCACAGATCTCTGAAAATATCTGGGATGGTAAGTTAAGGGTAAAGATGCCATTGTCTTACAAGAAATAGGGTTGCCCTCTCATGAGAAACAGACAACTGGTGGTGGTTTAACCTGAGGGTCACTGCACATCAGATGAGGGGAGACATTGAAAAGGAGAGTTGTTCTGGTAATCTCACCTGGTGTGAGAAATGAACCAACACTGTTGGTGTCACCCTGCATTGTAAACCAGCCAACTGATCCCTAAAAAGGTAAATAAGGTAAGGAAAAAGGCATATGAGAAAATTTCCCGTATTAGTCAAGGTATTGAATATATGAGCTGTGAGGTTACATTGGCATTTTTAGCACTCAAAACTATGTACATTGCACTTCATTGATTGTCCAAGAGGGGCTGCAGATGAAATTTATGAGTATTTTGCCCTGCCTGATAAACCTTAGCCAAGCTAAAAGATTGGCTAAAGAGTGGTTGTTTTATTTGGAAGGAAGAGACTGAGGGAAGATTTGAGGAAGTGTATAATATTATGAGGGCTCTACAAAAGCCTGGACAGTCATTTAGCAGTGAGGTCAATATCTTGTGGGGGGAGCAGAGGGAAATAGATTAAAGTAATTCATTCAAAGACTAGAGGAAGTTGAGTAGAAATCTTTTTCACTGAGGGTGATGGGTGTGTAGAACTTATTTTTTGGAAAGAGTAGTAGAGGCAGAAACCCTTATTATATTTAAAGAGTACATGGATATGCAATCACAGGGGTTGGAGCTGAGATTAGCCTAGATAGCACTTTTTGCTGGCACAAACATGATGGGCTGAATGACCTTCTGTGTCATAAATTTCTATGATTCATTGTTTGTAAAATTGATTCCCTCAAAAGCTTTCTAAATACAATCCAAAACATTGTTTGATTTGCTTTTACTGTCAAGGATTCATCAGGGAACCTGTTTTATGAGCTTCAGTTTGAAGGTCTAGCTGGTGTCTGAGCTGGAGATTGGAATAATCCAGTGATTTAAAATACAAAGACAGCGATAGATTTAGCTCATGTATCAACTGTGACTGCCCTGATTTCCTTTCTAAATTATATTATTACTAATCCAACCACTTCTTTTTAGTCTGCAATTGTTCCCTTTTGAAGCAGTAACAGCATAGACATTTGACCTAATACTCTACTTCTCAACCAATATAGGTCTATCCTCAGGATAAATATTTTTCACTCCCAAATGCTAGTTTTTTTTATAAGCGCAGAGATTTATGATACAAGTGTGATTGTTCAAACTACCTTTTCTATATAGTTTGTGACACTAGGAATAGAAGGATAGAGTTATAAGGAGAGGCTGGATAAGCTAGGACATTTTTCAGTGGACCACAGAGGATTGAGGGGTGACCTTATAAAATCATGAGGGGCACAGAGAAGGTAAATAGCAAGGGTCTTTTCCCCATGGTGGGGGAAATTCACACGTCAGTGGCATATTTTTAAGGTGAAGGGAGAAAGATTTAAAAAGCATATGAGGGGCAACTTTTTTTACACAGAGAATGGTTAGTATGTGGAATGAGGAAGTGGTGGATGCAGGTACAGTTACAACATTTAGAAGACATTGGGATAATTACATGAATAAGTAAGGTTTGGAGGGATATGACCCAAACGCAGGCAAGTCTGACTAGTTTGGTTTGGGAACAAAGCCGGCTTGGACTAGTTGGACCGAACAGTCTGTTTACATGCTATATGACTCTTTGACTTACCTATATATTGAAAAGTTCAAGCAGTTTTTTTTTCAATATTGTGCAACTACATGAAATTGCAAAATAACTGCCCTTGAGATTATATGATTATCGTACTGTTCTGCACAGAGAAGCTATAAGTTGAAAAGCAAAGATAAAACCTACAGTCGTTGTAATAGGGATAAACTGAAGACTATTTTCAAAAAAAAAAATTTTTGGATATGGATGATACTGTGTCAGCATTTAATTTATTTTCCAATAATTTTTTGTTCTCAGAATATGGTAGTTAACTTTCTCTTTCAAATCTTGCAATGTCTCCATGATGCTGTGAAATAGGAATTTCTAGGATATTGCCCCAGTGACAATGAGAAATGGTGATATTCAAAATCAGGAGGACATGTGACTTTGAGGCCAACTTGGAAATAATGGTGTTCAAACACAATTCCCTCATTAGGTCTACATCCCCCACCAATCCACCCTCCACACCTGGCACCTTCCCTTGCTACTGCAAGAGGTATAAAACCTGCACCACATCTCCTCCCTCACCTCTGTCCAAGGCCCCAAAGGATCTTTTCAGGTCCAGCAGAGATTTTCCCGCACATCCACCCACCTCATCTACAATGCCTGTCGCTCTCAATGTGATATCCTCTACATTGGGGAGACAGAACGGGGCAACCTGTGGAGTGTTTCAGGAAATATCTTTGGGAAACATGCGCCCAACAATCCCACCATTCTGTGGATGACCACTTCAACTCCCTCTCCCATTTCACCAAGGATGTACAAATCCTGAGCTGCCTCCTCCACCACTAAATTCAAGCCACCTGACAACTGGAGGAAGAATGCCTCAGCTTCGCCCTTGGGACCCTTCAACCACACGGCATCAACATCAACTTCACTAATTTCCAAATCTCCCCTCCCCCTACCTCATCCCAGATCCAACCCTCCAATTTGGCACTGCCCTCTTGACCTGTCCCACCTGGCCATCTTCCTTCCCACTGCTCCACTCTCCCCAACGGCCTATCACAATCACCCCTCATACATTGCCTTTTCAACTACCTTCCCCCAGCACCCACCCCCATCCTCCTCTCAGCCCCTTCACCTCCCCCCACCATTCCTGATGAAAGGCTTATGCCCGAAACGTCAATTCTCCTGCTCCTGATATGCTGCCTGACGTGCTGTGCTTTTCCAGCAACACAATTTTCGACTTCAAAGACAATTGCTAATCAGAACATAAAAGTGGGGATATGCCTTTTGATTCTTCTTTTGATAGAGGCAAAAAAACTGCAAAGCTGGAATCCAAGGCAGACAAGCAGGAAGCTGGAAGAATGCAGCAAGCCAGGCAACTGGGACTGAAGAAGGGTTACATCCACCTCTTGATCTCCACCTCTTGATGCTACCTGGCTTGCTATGTTCTTCCTGCCTCCTGCTTGTCTACCTTTTGACTCTTCTTGCCTGTTTTGCCATTCTTAAAGTTCATGACTGATTTTCATGTCTGATTGCACTGTTCCACACTATCCTGATGTCCCTTAATTCCCTCAGTATCAAAAGTAAACTTTTCTTCAGTTCACTGAATTAGTGAGAAAAGAGATCAATTTCACATTGGTACGGTTGAGAACAGAAGCGAGTCAAACAGTCAGGGCAGCAGGGACAAGGTAGGACTTATAAATTAAACTGCATTTATTTCAATGCAAGGGGCCTAACAGGGAAGGCAGATGAACTCAGGGCATGGTTAGGAATATGGGACTGGGATATCATAGCAATCACAGAAACGTGGCTCAGGGATGGGCAGGACTGCCAGCTTAATGTTCTGGGATACAAATGCTACAGGAAGGATAGAAAGGGAGGCAGGAGAGGAGGGGGGAGTGGCGTTTTTGATAAGAAATAGCATTACAGCTGTGCCGTGGGAGGATATTTCCGGAAATACATCCAGGGAAGTTATTTGGGTGGAACTGAGAAATAAGAAAGGGATGATCACCTTATTAGGATTGTATTACAGACCTCCTAATAGTCAGAGGGAAATTGAGAAACAAACTTGTAAGGAGATCTCAGCTATCTGTAAGAATAATAGGGTAGTTATGGTAGGGGATTTTAACTTTCTAAACATTGACTGGGACTGCCATAGTGTTAAGGGTTTAGATGGAGAGGAATTTATTAAATGTGTACAAGAAACTTTTCTGATTCAGTATGTGGATGTACCTATGAGAGAAGGTGCAAAACTTGACCTACTCTTGGGAAATAAGGCAGGGCAGGTAACTGAGGTGTCAGTGGGGGAGCACATTGGGGCCAGTGACCATAATTCTATTAGATTTAAAATAATGATGGAAAAGGATAGACCAGATCTAAAAATTGACGTTCTAAATTGGTGAAAGGCCAATTTTGATGGTCTTTCAAAGAACTTTCACAAGCTGATTGTGCACAGATGTTTGCAGGTAAAGGGATGGCTGGAAAATGGGAAGCCTTCAGAAATGAGATAACGAGAATCCAGAGAAAGTATATTCCTGTTAGGGTGAAAGGAAAGGCTGATAGGTATAGGGAATGCTGGATGACTAAAGAAGTTGAGGGTTTGCTTAAGAAAAAGAAGGAAGCATACTTAAGGTATAGACAGGATAGATCGAGTGAATCCTTAGAGGAGTATAAGGCAGTAGGAGTATACTTAAGAGGGAAATCAGGAGGGCAAAAAGGGGACATGAAATAGCTTTGGCAAATAGAATTAAGGAGAATCCAAAGGGTTTTTGCAAATACATTAAGGACAAAAGGGTAACGAGGGAGAAAATAAGACCCCTCAAAGATCAGCAAGGTGGCTTTTGTGTGGAGCTGCAGTAAATGGGGGAGATATTAAACGAGTATTTTGCATTAGTATTTACTGTGGAAAAGAATATGGAAGATATAGAAAGTAGCGAAATAGATGGTGATACCTTGCAAAAAATCTATATTACAGTTAAAAAATCACATAACACCAGTTTATAGCCCAACGGGTTTAATTGGAAGCACACTAGGTTTCGGAGTGACGCTCCTTCCTCAGGTGGTAGTGGAGGGCTCAATTCTAACAGATAGAATTTATAGCAAAAATTTACAGTGTGATATAACTGAAATTATACATTGAAAAATTGATTGCTAAGCCTTTCATCTGTTAGAATACAGTGGTAGTTTCACTTCTTTCATGTGTAAATCACAAAACCTTTTTTTTTTAAAAGTTGCATTCTCGGTTAGCTGTTAACCATGGTGAGAGCCAGACAATATGTTGAAAGTGTTGGCCCCCTGTGTTCTCTGTCTATGACCTGATGTTTAGATTGACTCTAATCTAAAAAGTGAGATAACAGAGTTTTACATAAATTCATGCAGTTTTTGAGCTTAGAGTTCCACATGAATGCATGCAGTTTTTGAGCAAAGTACAATGTAACTCTGCAAGTACAAATTCACCCTACAAAATATATGTGTGCATGTGGGTCTTTGTCTGTCTGTGTGTGTGTGTCTGTCTCGGTTGGAGTTGTGAGTGCGAGAAAGTGTATGTGTGTGTGTGTGTAGTGAGTGCAGAGTGTCTTAAGTCTATAAGGGGGTGAATGTGTGACTGTAGGAGGGTGTGTGTCTATAAGGGTGTGTGGGGGTGTCTGTGTGCGCCTCTGTATGTGTGTCCGTGTGTATGTGTGTATAGGAGTGTCTGTGTGTGTGTGTGTGAGAGTCTGTGTGCGTAGGAGTATCTGTGTGTGTGTGTATAGTGCAATGATGGTCACCTGTAATGTGACATGAACCTAAGGTCCCGGCATCTCCAAATCATATATTACAGAGGAGGAAGTACTTGATGTCTTGAAATGCATAAAGATGAATTAATCCCCAGGACCTGATCAAGTGTAGCCTAGAACTCTGTGGGAAGCTAGAGGAGTGATTGCTGGGCCTCTTGCTGAAAAAATTATATCATCGATAGTCACAGGTGAAGTGCTGGAAGACTGGAGGTTGGCTAACTGGTGTCACTCTTTAAGAAGGATAGTAAGGACAAGCCAGGGAACTATAGACCAGTAAGCCTGATGTCGGTGGTGGGCAAGTTGTTGGAGGGAATCCTGAGGGACAGGATGTTCATGTATTTGGAAAGGCAAGGACTGTTTAGGGATAGTCAACATGGCTTTGTGTGGGGAATCATGTCTCTCAAACTTGATTGAGTTTTTTGAAGAAGTAACAAAGAGGATTGATGAGGGCAGAGCGGTAGATGTGATCTATATGGACTTCAGTAAGGCGTTCAACAAGGTTCCCCATGGGAGACTGGTTAGCAAGGTTAGATCTCATGGAATAAAGGGAGAACTAGCCATTTGGATACAGAAGTGACTCAAAGGCAGAAGATAGAGGGTTGATTTTCAGACTGGAAGCCTGTGACTAGTGGAGCGCCACAAGGATCGGTGCTGGGTCCTCTACTTTTTGTCATTTACATAAATGATTTGGATGCGACCATAAGAGGTACAGTTAGTAAGTTTGTGGATGACACCAAAATTGGAGTTGTAGTGGACTGTGAAGAGGGTTATCTCAGATTACAAGAGGATCTTGATCAGATGGGCTAATGACCTGAGAAGTGGCAGATGGAGTTTAATTCAAATAAATGCAGGGTGCTGCATTTTGGGAAAGCAAATCTTAGCAGGACTTATACACTTAATTGTAATGTCCTAGAGAGTGTTGCTGAACAAAGAGACCTTGGAGTGCAGGTTCATAGCTCTTTGAAAGTGGAGTCGCAGGTAGATAGGATAGTGAAGGAGGTGTTTGGTATGCTTTCTTTTATTGGTTGTGGCTGTACAGGACATTGATTAGGCCACTGTTGGAATATTGCGTGCAATTCTCATCTCCTTCCTTCTGGAAAGATGTTGTGAAACTTGAAAGGATTCAGAAAAGATTTACAAGGATGTTGCCAGGGTTGGAGGATTTGAGCTATGGGGAGAGGCTGAATAGGCAGAAGCTGTTTTCCCTGGAGCATCGGAGGCTGAAGGGTGACCTTTTAGAGGTTTGCACCTTATGGGGCACACTAGCTTTCGGAGTATCGCGACTACCACCTGATGAAGGAGCAACGCTCCGAAAGCTAGTATGCTTCCAAATAAACCTGTTGGACGATAACTTGGTGTTGTGTGATTTTTAACTTTGTACACCCCAGTCCAACACTGGCATCTCCAAAAAATTATGAGAGGCATGGACAGGGTAAATAGACAAAGTCTTTTCCCTGGGGTGGAGGATTCCAGAACCAGAGGGCATAGGTTTAGAGTGAGAGGAAAGATATAAAAGGGACGTAAGGTGCAACTTTTTCACGCAGAGGGTGGTATGTGTATGGAATGAGCTGCCAGAGAAAGTGGTGGAGGCTGATACAATTGCAACGTTTAAAAGGCATTTGGATGGGTATATGAATAGGAAGAGTTTGGAGGAAGATGGGCTGGGTGCTGGTAGGTGGGACTAGACTGGGTTGGGATATCTGGTCGGCACAGATGGGTTGGACTGAAGGGTCTGTTTCCATGCTGTACATCTCTATGACTCCATAATTCTTAGCAGTCGTCTGTCTGGAATTCCCAAGATTCACAGCTCTGAGTGGTATTCCATCTGCTCCTTTATTCTGAGATTTCAACCTCCAGTTACAGATTCTAAATTCAGAACAATATCCTCTCAAAATCTACAATATCCTGGATTAGTGGTGCTGGAAGAGCACAGCAGTTCAGGCAGCACCCAAAGTGCAGCGAAATCGATGTTTCGGGCAAAAGCCCTTCATCAAGAATAAAGGCAGTGAGTCTGAAGCGTGGAGAGATAAGCTAGAGGAGGGTGGGGGTGGGGAGAAAGTAGCATAGAGTACAATGGGTGAGTGGGGGAGGGGATGAAGGTGACAGGTCAGGGAGGAGAGGGTGGAGTGGATAGGTGGGAAAGGAGACAGGCAGGTAGGACAAGTCTGGACAAGTCACAGGGACAGTGCTGAGCTGGAAGTTTGGAACTGGGATGAGGTGGGGGAAGGGAAAATGAGGAAACTGTTGAAGTCCACATTGATGCCCTGGGGTTGAAGTGTTCCGAGGCGGAAGATGAGGCGTACTTCCTCCAGGCGTCTGGTGGTGAGGGAGCGGCGGTGAAGGAGGCTCAGGATCTCCATGTCCTCGGCAGAGTGGGAGGGGGAGTTGAAATGTTGGGCCACGGGGCAGTGTGGTTGATTGGTGCGGGTGTCCCAGAGATGTTCCCTAAAGCGCTCTGCTAGGAGGCGCCCAGTCTCCCCCAATGTAGAGGAGGTCGCGTCGGGAGCAACGGATACAATAAATGATATTAGTGGATGTGCAGGTAAAACTTTGATGAATGCGGAAGGCTCCTTTAGAGCCTTAGATAGAGGTGAGGGAGGAGGTGTGGGCACAGGTTTTACAGTTCCTGCGGTGGCAGGGAAAAGTGCCAGGATGGGAGGGTGGGTTGTAGGGGGACGTGGACCTGACCAGGTAGTCACGGAGGGAACGGTCTTTGCGGAAGGTGGAAAGGGGTGGGGAGGGAAATATATCCCTGGTGGTGGGGTCTTTTTGGAGGTGGCAGAAATGTCGGCGGATGATTTGATTTATGCGAAGGTTTGTAGGGTGGAAGGTGAGCACCAGGGGCGTTCTGTCCTTGTTACGGTTGGAGGGGTGGGGTCTGAGGGCGGAGGTGCGGAATGTGGACGAGATGCGCTGGAGGGCATCTTTAACCACGTGGGAAGGGAAATTGCGGTCTCTAAAGAAGGAGGCCATCTGGTGTGTTTTATGGTGGAACTGGTCCTCCTGGAAGCAGATACGGTGGAGGCGGAGGAATTGGGAATACAGGATGGCATTTTTGCAAGAGGTAGGGTGGGAAAAGGATCCTGTCAGCCTCTACCTTATCAAACCTCTATGAAACGTTATTTGAAATGTTAATGAGTTCACATTGCATTCTTCTAAACTGAGGAGAGAAGAGTCAGTCGATTCCATCTTTACTAGTAGCTGTGGCTTACTTTGTTGTAGTTCACTCACTTCTGCTGGCTATTGGGGCGCTGTCACTGCTCCTGACTTTTGGGGTGCTGCCACTCCTCCTGGCCGTGGGGGCGCTGTCAGTCGTTCTGGCTTTGTGGGGTCCGCCCCTTGTCCTGGTTGCGACGCGCTCATATTCTTCCTGGCCTCCTGGGGGCAGTGTGCTGCCGCTCTAGGTCACTTCAGCGCAGTCGCCGCTCTTGCTGCCAGTCCGGACAATTAAGGCAAACAAGCGGCAGAATTTGAATTGGGAGCCCGTTGTAACGGCCGGAGGAGAGGCGGGGATCGGGTCGCCATCAGCATCGCCCTCTCGGGGAGACAGGCTCGACACACGGGATGGTGGAGGCAGCAATAGTGCCAGCGCTGACGGATCCGATGCTGCCCGAGCTGGCGGTGCCCGGAGAAGGTGAGTCCGGGAGGAGGGAGCCCCACACCCGGGCCGTCTGCTCCGGGAAGGGCGGGGGGAAGGTGCTCCGTACCCGGGCTGTCTGCTCCGGGAGGGGCGGGGGGAAGGAGCCCCATACCCAGCGGGGAAAGCTCAGCTGCTGCTTTCTCCGTGCCTTGGTGTGAATTATCCTCAAAAATACCGAGAGGCTCCAGCCGCACGGCACCTCTCACCCACCACCCCATCAGAGATTAACAGTACTGTCCCCACCCTGTATCGGTAATGTTTATAATGTAATTTTAATCTCCTGAATAATAACTTGACAATCCCGGATACATTTGTGAACTTGACGTAACAATAATCTCTAATCGTGACCGTGAGCCTGGCAGGAGGAACTTTGGTGTGACATGATCTCTGCAGCACAGAAACCGACATCTTCATTGAACTCCATCAATCTGTAGGTCTGTGCATTTCCCCTGACATCTACCTGGCTTCCTGATCAGCAGAGCAACCTGGTGAAAACCCCGTTTGTTGAGAGTCAGAGTTATTTGCAACATTTTCCTCTGTGTGACACATCTCGTTATGGCCACTACAGTAATCAGTTTTCCATTTTCTTGTTGGATTTGAGGCTGCTGGTGTTATTGAAGTGAATGTATTTATTCCCATGCCTAAACATCCTAAGGAGAAAACTGCGTGGATTGACACTGTATTGACGTCGAAGCAGGGTTGGGTCTCAATATTTATAAAACCCTGTAGATTTCGTGGTCAATATCTGGTGCTAGCCTCTAAATTGCTACATTTTCAAAATTCAAGTTTATAACTTGTCTAGTAGGATTTGAACTGACAACAGCTCAATGGTAGATTCTGTAATCACAAGAAAACCATAGCTATATATGAGCATAAGAGGTATAGTTAGTAACATAGAAACATAGAAAAATACAGCGCAGTACAGGCCCTGTGGCCCTCGATGTTGCGCCGATCCAAGCCCACCTAACCTACACTAGCCCACTATCCTCCATATGCCTATCCAATGCTCATTTAAATGCCCATAAAGAGGGAGAGTCCACCACTGCTACTGGCAGGGCATTCCATGAACTCACGACTCGCTGAGTAAAGAATCTACCCCTAGCATCTGTCCTATACCTACATCCCCTTAATTTAAAGCTATGCCCCCTCGTAATAGCTGACTCCATACGTGGAAAAAGGTTCTAATGGTCAACCCTATCTAAATCGCTAATCATCTTGTACACCTCTATCAAGTGACCCCTAAACCTTCTTTTCTCCAAAGAAAACAGCCCCAAGTGCCTCAGCCTTTCCTCATACGATCTTCCTACCATACCAGGCAACATCCTGGTAAACCTCCTCTGCACCCGTTCCAGTGCCTCCACATCCTTCCTATAGTATGGCGACCAAAACTGCACACAATACTCCAGATGCGGCCGCACCAGAGTCTTATACAACTGCAATATGACCTCAGGACTCCGGAACTCAATTCCTCTACCAATAAAAGCCAATATGCCTAATGCCTTCTTCACAGCACTATTTACCTGGGTGGCAACTTTCAGAGATCTGTGTACATGGACACCAAGATCCCTCTGCTCATCCACACTACCAAGTATCTGACCATTAGCCCAGTACTCCATCTTTTTGTTGCTCTTACCAAAATGAATCACTTCACACTTAGCTACATTGAACTCCATTTGCCACCTTTCTGCCCAGCGCTGCAGCTTATCTATATCCCGCTGTAACCTGCCATATCCTGATGACACCAAAATTGGAGTGTAGTGGACAGCGAAGAAGATTACCTCAGATTACAATGGCATATTGATCAGATGGGCTAATGGGCTGAAGTGGCAGATGGAGATTAATTTAGATGAATGCGAGGTGCTGCATTGTGGGAAAGCAAATCTTAGCTGGACAGATACACTTAATTGTAAGGTTCTTGGGTGTGTTGCTGAGCAAAAAGACCTTGGAATGCAGGTTCATAGATCCTTGAAAGTGGACTCACAGGTAGATAGCATAGTGAAGAAGTCACTTGGTATGCTTTCCTTTATTGGTCAGTGTACTGAGTCCAGGAGCTGGGAGGTCATGTTGCAGCGTACAGGACATTGGTTAGGCCACTGTTGGAATTTGCGTACAATTCTGGTCTCCTTCCTATTGGAAAGATATTGTGAAACTTGAAAAGGTTCAGACAAGATTTACAAGGATGCTGCCAGAGTTGAGGATTTGAGCTTTAGGGAGAGGTTGAATAGGCTAGGGCTAATTTCCCTGGAGTATCGGCAGCTGAGGGGTGACCTTATAGAGGTTTATAAAATCATGAGGGGCATGGATAAGATAAATAGACAAAGTGTCTTCTGTGGGGTGGGAGTTCCGGAACTAGAGGGCATAGGTTTAGGGTGAGAGGGGAAAGATATATAAAGAGACGTAAGGAGCAACTTTTTCACTGACGGTATTACGTGTATGGAATGAGCTGCTAGAGGAAGTGGTAGAGGCTGGTACAATTGCAACATTTAAGAGGCATCTGGATGGGTATGTGAATAGGAAGGGTTTAGAGGGATGTGGGCTGGGTGCTGGCAGATAAGGCTAGGTTGGGTTGGGATATCTGGTTGACATGGACGAGTTGGACTGAAGGGTCTGTTTCTGTGCTGTACATCTTTGACTCCATATCTTCTGCAATAATAACTGTAGGAATACTAAATATAAATAATAAAATTATAAATAACTGTGTATTTTGATTTTTTTTCCCAATTACATTATTCTATTCTTGCTAAAGCTCTCATTAACTGAAACTCAACAATTTCCTTCAATGGACATTGTTGTTCACAACCCTCATTGATCTATTAGTCATGTATTTACTTGTAAGTATTGAACTTGCCTCTCAAAAATTATGTGCTGTAGCACTCTGCCAGCTGATCTTGCAGGGTTTAGTCTGTTGTTCTTCAACATTATTTCCCCATCTGATTTGTTGCAAGTTCTGTAGCTAAATACCATGAGAGCAATAATTTTGTATCTAAAATTGTGATTAGCTTCTATTTTAACTGTCTAAAGAATTGTGCTTGACAACAAATTTTATTCATTTTATATCTAACTGTATTTCAAGATCAAGTGGAAATTAGAGGCAATCATGACAGTCCCAAAAAGGAAAATCTGTTGCCTCCAGGAGCAACGAAGTTTCCAGAAGTTATTGAGACAACTCAGCTTACCTATTATGAGCGATACAGGGCCTACCAGGATTACATCTTGGGTTAGTTATTTTTTATAATGTTTCTAAATGACATTATGAATTTCTATATGTAGTATAGAATGCAAATGCGTTGTAACACAAGTTCAGATGTTGATAATGAGAAATATAGATAGTGTTGATGCACAACAATATTTAACTTTGGTAATGGCATAAAAAGGGATTCAAGCCAGACTAGAGATGTAAAATGATTTTTCACAAGCAATTTAATAACAGTACACTGAGGCTTCAAAGTGTTAACTGGTTAAAAACAGGTAACAAGCTGGTAGGAATTTGGCATAGGCTTCATATTGCAATCATTGCAAGAGCCAGCATGGTGTAACAGGGAGGCTGGAGCAGCGAGGGCAGTAGCATACAAAACCAAAACAAAGAAAAAGATCCAGCATTGTGGAGGCATCCCATCATGATTGTGGCACTGGAGCAGACAAATATGTTTGTGCTACCAGGTCATTCCAGTGATCGACAAGAGATTGGTGTAAATTCTTGCACTCTGTCACGCATCAATGCATCAGGATGATCACCAAAGCACTTTTGAGAGGACAGCTTCCACACCAGTCCAGACAGTCAAGCTGAGAGACCATTGCTGTATATCTCTGGTTGTAGAGTGTGGGTGATTGTGTGTAAGTGATGCTGAAGGCTCCTTTCAAGCAGCAAGCTGTCTTTTTTACATGAAGGCTTCTAACCTCTCAATTGTAATACTATGATCATTGTAAAAGAATCGTTGTAAAATGTGTGCATGTTTCGTGGGAAGCAATCGCTGCAACCACAATCATCACCCTCAGATCCCCATAGCTTTTCTGGTCCCTGCATCCCTTCCAGGATGGAAGCTGGGACATGGCAACTTACACAGATGTGGAACCACACATGGATGCTGAGGAAAGAGGGCAACTAGAATGAACATCAAATGGGCTTCAAAAGAAGTGATTTAGATGCTCTGATATTTGGTGGAACTTTCCAGAATGTCCTATTGCAAGTTTTACATGTTGTGGTGGTCCTTTGTCCACTGTACAAAAGCTGCTGGAAAAGGGGCAAAGTTTTGAACAAAGAGCGTCTCATGGATTGCAGTTTCTCTATTGCGAGGTGCAGGACTCCAGGGACACCAGTAATGTGAAATAAAATGTGTTTGAGGAGTTTGACTCTTGCAATCTGGGTCTAAAATTTTACCTTTCTTCAGCCCAGTTATCATGGATGAAGCATTTAGTGCAATGGCACTGTCTGTCACATCCTGCCTCTTGAGAGAGGACTTCGTTTTGAAATACCAAATGCAGCAAGAATCGAAAGATGTTGTGTTTTCCTTTAAGTGCACAGTCAATGCAAGGCTTAACATTCAGATGTTTTATTCACCTGTGCACTTCAATTTGAGCTAATTGTTCTCTTTGAATTCTACTTAGTATACCCTATGTGCTTGCTGCTGACCTGAGGCTTCTAGGCCAGGGGAGGCCTCCAGCTGTCCAAGACTTTGAGGGCCTTGTCATAGTTAGGCATTTCTGTCTAGATTGTGGACCCTTCCCAATCCTTGCAGCTGGTATAAACACTGGTGTCAGTGGCAGAGGGGCTGGAGCCACTGTTCACTCCAGGAGCAGCCAGAAAGTATTCCCAGAAAGCAGAGAAGCTAGTCTTTCTCCCTTGTAAGTTACATCTATAATACACATCCAGCATGAAAATCATGCAAACACCAACCTCAAACTTGCATTCTCATTCAAGTATCCACTCAATGTTCTACAGAATGTGGTTCTCTGTGAAGTATGGCTGTTGAATTCCTAATGCTTGTTAGCTATCCTGACAGGCAGACAGGCCCCATTAGATATGCTGACAGCCTTTTGGGTGCCAGCAGCTGCTGCAGTGTCACCTAATGTTGCTACCACTTTCTCTCTTCTTACTTCTTTGTTCTATGGTCAGTTCAGCCCCATCCCAGTACTGATTGCTGTTGTCACTGGAAGATTGTGTGTATAGGTATTGATTATTCACATGCAAAAAAGAAGATCCACCTCCCTGTCAATGTGCTGTGATCTTTGGCTAGCTCCACCATTCAGCCCTTAAATATTTGATTAAATATCAGAACAGTTTGTCAGCCCTTCCAAAAAGAAATTGTACTGTTCGATCGTTAGTTATCAAATATTCTGTAGAACAGCAAGACACCTATACTAATGGAAAGTGACTGCATAAGCTGCATGAGATTGTAAGGTAAAATTGATATTTGGGTGTTTAGTCCAAGAAAAAATATCACAAAGCTTTTTCTTTTGCTTGCCTTGTTAGATTTCAGGAATTAACTTCAAAATTCTTCACTTCAGACACTTAAGTTGGGTGATTTCTATAATTATACAATATCCATAGAAATAATTTACCATGGCATCTATCATTTTATTCTCATTGCATATTTTTGTGTTGAACTCTTTGCAGAATATTATGTAAAATTCTTGATTGAGGTTTTATATTAAAGTAATTGAGGATTCACTGTTCATGATTTTAACGAACAGGTGATACTAAACCATCAGAAGTGAAAGATTTCATTGCAGAATACTTGGAGAAGGTCCTCGAACCATACGGATGGCAAGCACTCTGGTCCAATGATATGTTTGAGGTGCTTGTTGAGGTAAATGTCTATTAAATTAATGCATATGGTGAATGCTAACTACTGCATTTTGCACTTCTGCTTGCAGTGCTGCACAAACACATTATAGCACGTGTTCTACAAGATCTATTGGGCTTCAACCCCTTGGTTATGCTGATGAGGTGAGATGTTTTGGATGTGCCTTGAGAAAAGTACAAGTTTTTTTAATGATTTCTCCAATTTCACTGATTCAGATCTTTGAGCCATTGTCAATTTTACATTTCATTCCTTGATACTTCAGTGCGATCTTTGTCATTTAAGCGTTCTTCAGGCACGAAAGAAACTTGTCTTAATTTTTCAAATCACTGGTTCACTATTTCCTCTCCTGAGACTCCATGGTTGGATTTCCAAATGCCAGTTGGGATGGGAATGAGTGCAGGCATAACTTGAATATTGTATTCCTAGAAGGTAGCAGAACACAATATAATTTTAAAGGGGGGCGATTTCATGAAGAGAAGAGGTAGTGATGCATCCAGAACCTGAATATCTCCATTTAAGCATTCTGAGTTCATTAATTAGCTTCCAAGGAGTAGCTTTGAACTTTCCTTTGGCATGCACAGGGGACACTGTCTTGGATAGGTCTGGATTCAGCTGGCATGCATACTGGGGAGTCGTGAGGTCTCATACACAGGCTGGCCAATTCATTTAAAAGTAGGAATTCTTGTGCAATATTTTGCCATAGCTGCTTTGAGATATTTGTATTATCAATGGCAGCAGTAGAATCCTGAAAGGGATGCCAGCTTGCAGCAGGGAATGGCAGGGGAAGTCCTGGTGAACAGATGAGTAGTAATTGTGGGAGTGGAAATGTGTGCATGTTAGTCTGTTGCTAACTGGAGCAGCTTCAGCAGAGGGATTCTCCTGGTGAGGGTGGTGACAGAAAATGTGTGTTCTGGATATCACTAATCTCTGCAAATGCTCGATATATCTGAAAAGTTGACGCTGTTTATAGCTGCCTGTATGTGTCAGTCCAGGACACTTCTTGCTGCAAGGTCTTCATCAATGACAAGCCCGATCATAGTTGTCACTTGCCCTTTCAAAGAGCTCTTGCTTTCAGTGTTCTGCTTTTGGTTTACTCTTGGCGCTGTTGATTGGATAGGAGAATTTATTTTTTGGATGAACTGTTCAACCTCCTCGATTCCTGAAGAAGGGCTCATGCCCGAAACGTCGATTCTCCTGCTTCTTGGATGCTGCCTGACCTGCTGCGCTTTTCCAGCAACACCTTTTCAGCTCTTGATTGGATGCCAAACTTGTATCAAGAAGGCATTTAGGGCCTTTTCTGAATAGAAGGAAGAAAAGCAACAAGGCCAAAGTTGATTAGCCACAACAGTACATTCTTGATCTTAGTTGCTTCATTCAGGACAGAAGGGCAGAAACCAATGTTGCTATTTGCGCTGTGGATTTACCGAACATGTTTGGTCGGATCAACGAGGTTTGTGAAGTCTGCTGTCGTTTTTTGAGAAGATTTTGTTGAAGTAGGTAACAAGAAGATAAATGTGTATGCTTAATCCATTTGACCAGCAGCAGTCACAAATAAATGTGGAAGTTCTTATCTTTTGAAGTTTGAAACACAGAAGGAAAGGAAATTCAGCTGAGGTGAAGAATGGTGTGGACTTGTTGGGCCGAAAAGCCTGTTTCCATACTGTAGGGAATCCAATTTTTAAAAAAAACTAATCAATATCATGTTATGGAACCTGAAGAGGATCATACACTAGTTCAATCACAAATGAACACAAGTGAAGTGTCAGAGATTTCTAAACAATCAGGTAACCACAATATTCAAGAAGCCTTGGACTGTGGAGTTAGAAATTGATCTTGACTGAGGCCACATAGTTTCAACAGATTCATAAACATTCAAGCTTCAGGAAGTTGTACTTGAATAGTACTCTACTCTACAAGCTTCAGTAGTACTCTACTTGTATTAGCAGAAATCAGCTGTATGCAATGCATCCTTATAATAGTTTTAAGAACTTCAAGATGAACTTGATGCATTCACAGGAAACTTCAAACCTAAAACAGCTAATCAAGAGGTAATTAAACAGTGATCTATTTCATAATGATATCAGATGAGATGGGAGCTGAATCTTGATTTTATTTATTATTGTCACGTAATTAAGTATGGTGAAAGGTTTGTTTTGTGCAATACGCACATCATAACCTAGAAAGATCATAGGGTGATCGAACAAGGTGACGAATACAAAGTTACAATTGCAAAGAAGGTCAACTGGAGATTTGAGAGATCCATTCAGGAATCTAATAAGTGGGGAAGAAGCTGTTCTTGAACCTGTTGGTACATGTGTTTAAGCTTTTGTATGCTCTGCCTTACAGAAGAGGTTGGAAGAGATTGTAGCTGGGGTGAGAGCAGCTTTTGTTGTTGGCTGCCTTTCTGAGAAATTGAAGTCATTGGAGTCACTGGATGGAAGGTTGGCTTACATGGTCCTCTGGGCTGTGTTCACCACTTTGAGTAGTTTCTTGTGGTCCTGGGCAGAGCAGTTGCCGTACTAAGCCATGGTGCATCCAGACAGGATGATGCATCTATAAAAGTTGGTGAGGATGCTAAATGTCCTTAGTCTCCTGAGGAGGAAGAGGCAGCATTGTCCCTTCTTGGCCATTGCATCAATGTTGGTGGACCAGGACAGATTGTTGTTGATGATCATCACTCCTAGGAACTTGATGCTCTTGACTATCTTCACCTCATCACCATTGATATAGCTCGGCGCATGCCCCCCTCCTTTCTTCACGAAATCGATGATCAGCTTCTTAATTTTGCTGCCACTGTGGGAGAGAATGTTAACTTTACACCATGCTACCAAACACACACTCTCTTTCATGTATTCTGTCTCATCTATAGTGTTCCAGAGATGTCTTTTCTTACATTTCTTGCACATGGTTATGCTCAATGAAGAGTTATTGATGTTTACCAACATGAATGTGTACAGCTTTCTATCACCAACATGACCATAATTGGACATTACTATCCACAACACTTTTTACTTTGCATGCTTAAAAGATGCAATATTTACTTTTTTATGCAATCCTTCCCCACCTAGTCCCTAAACAATGTTTTCAGATGAAACAACAATTGCTTTGTATTTCCTTCAGCTTTAGTATACATGTGGTTTCCTTGATATTTGTGAAGGCAAACACAGCTTGGTGACCACTTTGTGCAATCATTCAGACCATAATCATGACCGAGTTTCTAGCTACTTGTTGTTTTAATTCTCAGCCCAATTTTGTCCTTTGCCTCCTACTTATGAACAATGGAGCTCAACGTAAGCTAGAGGAACTGCATCTCCTTTCCATTAGACACTTCATGATATGATATTAAGTCTAGAAACGTATTCAGCAATTTCAGATCCCTTTTTCTCAGATGTCTCTTGGTCCCTATGAAGCACTGAAAATGTCACCTAGACAAGGGACAAAATGCTACAAATCAACTTCCCAGCTTTGTGAACGTACCCACAACTACGATCTGTACTTTTTGCAACCTTCTGCCTAAGTTTGTAGAAATACAGGTAGCCATTTTAAATTTGGCAGATTGTGTGCTTCCATTGTAAAATCTGCCTAGTTTTATCCCCTTGAAGCTGCAGTTACAAGAAAGTGATTTACGTTTATGTTTTATTATCAAGTGTACTGCCATTCCCAACAACATCTGAGGTACAAAAATAGAAAAATAAAGTAATAAGTTCATCAGTACAGTTCTTTTTAGTATAAAGTAGAAAAATAAAGAAATAGTTAGAAGTGCAGATTAGATGTGAATATTGACCCTCAGCTTGGTGAATTGTGCATGGAGGCTGTCAAATTCCCAGCCAATACATCTATTCTTCTCTATGTGGAAACGATCTTTGAAGTATTGTATTCACTGGATGACTGCTTGAAAGGACATGACAATTGTCTAGGAATCATAAGGCAAGTTTTACATTTGAGTATGTCCTTTATAAGAGCTCGTCAATTGATTCCATATTGAAAAAGCATTTTTATATGCCGTCCATACTTTTCTGTTTAATTCAGCTGATTTGCAGCAGGTATAGTTCCATCTCAGGACTTTTGCCAGCGTAAAATATATCCTTTTATGTCTTGTCTTGCTTGTCTGTCACCCACTAAGTGCATTGGTTTTATACCCAAGAACGATAAATTCATAAATTAATTTTATGTAACATACTCCTATCTTTTTTGACTAAAATTAGCAATTTGCATTAATTAAGAACTTGTGTAGAAATTCACATTCAATCAAAATTTTTTCAGACATCTTGTATGCAAAGCTGCTGATGTTTAAAATAATTTGGTTAAATTCATATTAAACTTATAAAAACAAAATAATTTTAATTACTATGGTCTCCTGGATGAGATTATCTATTCTACCTCAATGTGTCCCTGTCACAAAAAGTAGTCTCCTACTCCATCGGTATAAATATCCACTCCCCCAAACAGCTACCAATACTCAGCCTGTCTATCATTTTGTTCTGGCAGCAGTAATCTTAAGCAAAATTGCTTAAGAGATACTAGAGTTTTGCAGCAAGTATGCTTCAAAAAGGCAACACAATTCTGTGTTAATTAAACTGAAAATGAGGTCATACGTTGAGTTTGTTGTATTTTTGAAAAGTGAACTGTTTATAATTTCAGGTGACTGATGTGGAGACTTCAAGCCACAAGGCTGTGGTAAAGTTAAGCGAGCCATTCCTTTATGAGTCTGAAACCTATCCTCTTGATGCAGAAGCAATGGAAAGTTTTCTTGAGGCAAAAAAGCACTTGGTGCCATTGCAAGAACTATACGTGGTGAACGATGAGTCAGGAGAGTTTGACCAAACTGCTCTTGCCGTCGAGCATCTTCGGTAATAAATTTGATAATAGACTGTTTTTTGACCTTTCCTAAAATCATGAAAGAATTCAGCCCAATGAATATGTTTGATAACTTTCTTTTTGTTTGCGTTGTTACCACTAAACTATTAGACATAAACTGTAGTTTTTTGATCTGGAACACAGGCACGATTTTAATTTGTTTGAGTATTAGTTCAGTTATGAAGCATGGTTCTTTAAGGATGCAGGAAGCAAAAATCAAACAGCAGAATGAAAACCTGGTGCTCTAGTAGAGGCAGGGTTGAAACTGAGAAAGTGGACAGATAAGCATGCCGGTATGATCTTATCCTTTCCTTGATTTTAAAATGCCACAATGAGATATTTTGGCATCCTATGGCAGTGATACTAGTATTTATCTGCATTAAATCAGGAAGATTTCACATCCTTCATTTAAAAAAACTTTTAATTAACAAAATAAGTGATTGGATTCAGACGCTCATATAAACTCACTTTCTACAAGTTTTCTATAAATAGAAAAATAATTTTTCAAGGCTAGTGAAGTATTCTGCAGTCGTTATGAAGCTAGTATGCTATTTAAGAATCTAACTAAACCTCATTCTACAAAGTTTTGGGTTGCATTCTGGTCAGCACACTGCATCAACAATGCATCCTTTGGAAAAGTGTAGAATCACAAGTAGAACCTCTACATTTCCACTTTATTCAACTTATGTGCAAACTCCAGAAAATGCAATAAATTCCAATGGGGGTACTGACCGGTTTGGTGCTTTATCAGTCTACTGCTTAGTCCCAGTATTCAGGCCAAAACGTAAAACTGATAATTTATGCTGCAAATGGTCTTTATTGCATTGGTGCCCTGTAAAAATTGAAGTTTCTGTTCAGTTCTACATTGCGGAAGTAGTAACTTAAAGATGTGGAACATTATTGATTATGTTATTTATTTTATAAAATTGCATCGAGTGGATGAAGCTTGTTAATGCATTTTCCAAGTTCTCAACTCTAAATAAATGCAGGGCTTAAAATAGCTAATTGATTTGTAACTTTCATTTTACAATGGCTTTTATTTGGTTTTTGATATGTTAGAAACGATCGATCAATTCAAAGCAGGTGCACCAGCTTTTCTGTTAAACTTGTTCAAAGCAGAAGTGTCACGACTGAAGAAAACTTAATCATAAAGCTTTTTCCTAGAACCTTTCCAAAGCTCCTTTATCCAATACTTAGTTGAGTCTTTGATTTTACAGGCTGCTATAAATGATAAATTGTACGTTTTCAGTACTTCTCTGATACAAATAAATTCATTTGTATGTTTTGCTATTTATTGCCATTGGTTACAGTTAGTATAAATTGCTTGACATTCATGTTTTGTAGATTTTTCTTTCTTCACATTTGGAGAAGATGGGATGAAGATGATGAAGATGATTTTGATTATTTTGTCAGATGTTGTGAACCAAGATTAAAACTGTTAGTATGACTTGCCAAGGTTTGACACAGTCAAATGTTGAACATTTTCAGAATATTTAGAATTCATTCAGAATTTCTAGAGTTAATGTAATTTTTCATTACTCGGGTGATGAATTTAGTAGTGTTTCCTAGAAATGCAGTGACACTTCTGTAAGGCCTGCCATTGAATTAGCGGAAATAATAAGCTAACTATGTTTAAATATGTAAATCTCTGCATGTTCGATAACTTCCCTTCTGTCCTGATATCAACATGTCAGAATATCATGATGTCAGAAAATAGCCTTATGAACTTTTAAAACCGCAGCTGTAGTGGTCAGTTAAAAGCATGGAGCAAATTTTAAAGACACAGTTGACATAAACATTCTGTAGAAATTCCATGCATTACTTATTTTAAATTATATAATGAGATGAAGTGCATAAATGTTTAAGACCAAAAATTGCTGGAAATAGTCAGCAAGTCATGAACCTGAAATGTTAACTTGGTTTCTCTCTCAGTAGATGGTGCCTGATCTGCTGAGTATTTCCAGCATCATTTAATTTCAGATCTCTCAAATCCACAGTACTTTGCTTTTGCATTTTTAAAATATTACTGGTAGCTACATTCCCATTAATTTTGGTGTCATCTGCATAACTGCTGTGCACAAATCACCAGAACTGCAAGTTAGCGTGAATGTTGCTGATAGCCCTTGTCTGCTTCATGTTTCAAATCTTATTCAATTTTAATTAAATTGCAACTGTCAATGAAATTAGACGCTCCAGAGAATTGTCACCAAATGAATTTTATAACTGAATTCAATCATTTATGAAATCTTCCTCAACTTTTAGCCTAATTCTCATCCTGCCCAAGGCTGGCTGTAATTCTTTGAGCACTGAAAATAATGTGAAATAATGAGATAGCAGTATTTGATTCATGACACTAGATGGTGCTCTAAGCAAACTGAAATTTGATCTTGGCTTAACAAGAGTACTAAATTGGTTTAAATGTGAATTGAACTGGATAATTTATCGACGATTGGATTGCGATAATGTTCTAGAATGCAAAATTGTTTCTTGATGCAGATTTGTTCACTGAGTTGGAAGGTTCGTTTTCAGACGTTTTGTCACCATACTAGGTAACATCATCAATGAGCCTCCGGATGAAGCACTGGTGGTATGACCCGCTTTCTATTTGTGTTTAGGTTTCCTTGGGTAGGTGATGTTATTTCCTGTTCTTTTTCTCAGGGAGTGGTAGATGGGGTCTAGCTCGACGTGTTTGTTGATAAGAGGTCCAGTTGGAATGCCATGCTTCTAGGATTTCTCGCGTGTACCTCTGTTGACTTGTCCTAGGATGGATGCGCTGTCCCAGCCAAAATGGTGTACTTACAGACAGATGAGGAAGGACACCACTTTGACTGGGACAGCGCATCCATCCTCAGATAAGCCAAACAAAGATGCACGAGAATTCCAAGAATCATGGCATTGCAACTGGAACTCTTGTCAACAAACGCATCGAGTTAGACCCCATCTATCACCACCTGAGAAAAAGAATAGGAAATGACATCACCTACCCAAGGAAATCTAAACATATAAATAGAAAGTGGGCCGCACCACCAGTGCTTCATCTGGAGGCTCACTGATGATGTTACCCCATATGGTAATAAACGTCTGAAAACGAATCTTCTAGCTCAGTGAGCAAACTTACATCTAGAACCTCAAATCTTCTCAACTCGCTAAAAATAGTTTCTCATTCTCTAATAATTCTTCCCCCTCTGTTGAAAGCTTTCATTTCTTGTTGGGATGTGTTCTCTTAATATTTTGCCCTTTTTTTAAATGTGTTAGAGCTGTGGTATATTGACAGGCAATTTCCCTGTGGAGGGACAAGGTGGACAAGTTTGATCCTGTCATTGGCCAGTATTCAATAGCAGTTCCTGGGTAGCAGTTTGGTTTATAGCTCCTGTATATATGAGTCCTTTCCACAGTGGTTCTGAGGTTAATCATTATGCTCCCCTAACTGCTCTGACAAAAGTTGGCGAACTGAATGGACTGAAGATTGGATTTTTTATTTATCTATATGGATTATGGAATGGTGATTTATTTTTAAGCAGTGCTGTGGAAGTTGACACCTGAATGTAGATTTTGACCAATGAAACATAGAACCCTTCATCAAATTAAGAAGTGTTGGATTCATATTTTAATTTTCACTTAACTAATTAGGTTTCAGACATTACACCAGAATTGGGACTGAATGAATCCATATCCTGAAATATTTTCATGCTGTCAAAATCATCCATAATTGCCATAAACAAATTGGAATACGAGTTCAACAGTACCTTTATAAATCGTATAAAGGGGAGTGCAACTGTGCTGGTTATGAAATTAATGCTATGCTTTTATTGGAGAAAGCATCCAATTTTGTTTTTATATTCAGGTACTATGATATTCTTGAAGATCGTGTTCCTGCTGATCTTGTTGCTGAATATAATCGGCTGTTAACGCAGTGTGAGGAGACTTATAAAGAATTTGTAAAAGTGAGAGAAAATATATCTATTAGTGATTCAGCGGCAGAATCTGAACTGAATAATGTTTCCATGGTGGAAGGAGTTAAACTTTGTGAACAATTGGAGAAGCTTAAATATAAACTTCGAATAATGGAGGCCCCACTTTATAGGTAATTGATACTTGGTTTCACTTCTGTTTACAACCAATGCCTTGCACCTTTCCTGTTATATATTAAAATTAATGGAAGATTACATTTGTTATAAATCAGCTATTTACTTTCTTTTTAACCACAATTCAATACTTTTATAGCAAAGGGCTAGTTTTTGCAGCCATTAAGTGAAGCAGCAGGACATGCCACAACCTGTAAGAAAGTTTGCTGACAAAGATTTAGCACTGGTGCAGTCATTCCCTTTCCAGATGATGGTTTAAATCTGATGCTAAATACGTTGGAGCTCCAGGTTTACAGTAAGCAAACAATCATTTGGCATATTCTCAGACGGCAAATCTGGAATTTTAAAAACATTTCATCCTTCACTTAATTTAAATTGCCGTACAAAATAAATGATTGGATTTAGAAGCTAAAACACCCATGTAAACTTTAAAAGAATTAATAAAAATACGTAGAAATTTTATTCCTCATTGAGAAATTATTTACTGCCAGTATAAACTTAACGATTTCTATTTGCAAGGATATTGAGTGGTCATTTTGAAGTTAGTATGCAGTTAATACCCCAGTTGTAGTTCATTAAACAAGGTGTAACTTTTTCAAATGATTTTGTAGTTAGACTGTGTTATAGTGAAATTTTTCATGTTGATTGCTGAGAGATTCCAGACCTCAAATGCAGAGTTTCTTTTGTGATGATACACTCTCCGCTTTATGAATGACTGCTGCTCCAGTAACTCGCATGAAGTTAAAAAGCAACCCACTTGATTGGCACCCATCCATCACCATAAACATTTATTTCCACCACCATTGTTACACTTTGGCAGTATTTGCAAAATGCATTGTAGCAACATCCCAAGGCTGCTCCCATAGCATTTGTCAAAACTGTGACCTCTATCATTCAGAAGAGTGGCACCAGATGCAAAGAAACATCATCACCTACAAGTTTCCTTCTAAGTCTGTCATTCTGACTTTAAAACATTTTGTTGTTCCTACACGTTCCCCCTCTTTGATAGTACTGAGTGTACCTATATCATATGGATAGCAATAGTTTTAAGAAGCTAACTCACCAACACTATTTCGAGGGCTTTAGAAATGATTAGTTACATCCACAGCCGTGGATAAACCAAAAAAAATCTATATCCGTGCATGTGCAGTTTCCTGAAATTATCGGTTTTTCTGTATTCATGATGTCAAGGCTGATAGTTTCACCACTTACCGTCATGAGATTTAGACTTTTCCTTTGGATACATCTGGTACCATATGGATTTGTTTAAATAGAACAGGTATATAGACATGTATTCTGTAGAGAGTGTGGCTTAAAACATAAGTCTGAAGTGATCTTCGATTTCAATACTTTAAAATGCATGGAGCATCTTTTTTGCTCTGAGTCATTTAAGGTTAGCATTCATTGCCCATTTTTTAATTGCACCTGAGAAAGTGGTAAATTGCCTTTTTGAAAAGATCAATGAGAACCTCTATATTCAGTGATGGCAATGAATTCGAACATCAAGCAAAAATGATCAGATTCTTTCTTGTTGGAGATGGATATTTGTGTCTTACTAGTTACTTTCTACTGACTAAATTTTGTCTGCTTTGTGTTGCATGTGAGCACGAATTGCTTCATTGTTTGAGGAGCTGTGATTTGAACTGAACACTAACGGTAGACATCTCTATTTGAGAATATAATAGGGGAAAGTGTCATTGCAACAGCTGAAGTTCAGTGGGATTAAAATATTACCTGGTGGATCTCCTATGTTACTGTCCTGGACTGAGATGATTTACGATTGGGAGAAATTTAGTTACATTTATTTTAAAAATCTGAAACTCTAATCCTAACTATGAGCATCAATAACTTTTAAAAACATTATTTTTTAGGTATGTGCTATGTCAGGATGGCTATGGATTTCCAGCAAAGCAGGCTAAAGGACTTCGTCCTTCAGGTGAAAATGTTATTCATGTAGTTTCAAATTCTATGACCATCACTCTGCTACAATCTCTGCTGAGGGAGAAACTAAACCCGGACTGTGTTACTCAGGAGCATGTGCTTAAGGTAATGATTCTTAAGACATCAACGTGTGAAATATTAGTTAACTAAAGCCATTACTTTCAGTTCTTAACACAATCAGAACTATCAGAATGAGGATTGTAGAGTGGACCAATTTGTAATCATTTTGCAAAATGTTTTGGCATGATGAAAGATTAGCTATTGTATTCACAGACTTAATTCCTTTTAGATGTGCAGTGGCTTGTTACTGTGCATGATGCTTGTGTTGAGTAATCGCTGTGCTTGTTCAGTGAGGTCTAACCTTTGCTAGGGCAGGGTGATCCTCTTTTTTTTTAAACAAAGCATTGCACTCCATGGATCAACTGAAACCTTAGAATGAGTTGATTGGATTTGTGTTTTAACATGTGAAAAGGGTATTTCTGATAATGTGTCCTACAATGGAATGTCAACTAGATTTTGAGCTTTGTGTAATTGAATTCAACCTGCAAATTTCTGGTTAATGCTCCAAAAGGAGCTAATCTGATTGAGATTTGTGGTGGCTATTCTCTAGTTTTCATGTAAGCGTTTGCGATATAAAATTTGTTAATGTGGCATCATATCAAGACAGTTTAAGATGTAGGAAACCTTCGTGTTAAAACTAGCACTGTTTCTAAACTTGAACCTGACAATTATTTTCCAGGAAATATGCAGTTAACTCTTTGCATGAAATATTTGACAAGCTTTCAATGAAGGTTCCTTTGATCATTATTTGGAATTATATAATTCAGGGGATATGTGCAAATTAGAGCTGAAAATGTGTTGTTGGAAAAGCGCAGCAGGTCAGGCAGCATCCAAGGACCAGGAGAGTCGACGTTTCGGGCATGAGCCCTTCTTCAGGAATGAGGAAAGTGTGTCCAGCAGGCTAAGATAAAATGTAGGGAGGAGGGACTTGGGAGAGGGGTGTTGGAAATGTGATAGGTGGAAGGAGGTCAGAGTGGGGGTGGGGGCAGAGAGGTCAGGAAGAAGATTGCAGGTTAGGAAGGCGGTGCAAATTAGACTTGGAATGGTTAACATTGAAATGAAGTAGTGTACAATTATGGTCATTTTTTCAACTCGAGTCCGAAGATTTTCCTCTACAAGAAGTTATTTTACATGAAATGTTTATCTTTAAAGTAGGAACAAATGTTTTATTTAGCTACTTTTTGTTTTAGTTTCACAGTGATCCACTTCTAGCAGTAAATGCCTGCTTTGAAGGAGATGTTGTTGTTATCTGTCCTGGCCATTACTATGTGAATGGCTACTTCAGCATTGCTGATTCCATTCGAGTTGAAGGTAGGTACTTTAGGGCAAAATGTATATTTTACATCATTTATGCCTGCTTTCTTATCTGTAAACTTGGTGAAGGGTGATCTATCAATGCAAGGCTCCATTTACCAACTATTTTTAATCTAGTGGTATATGTTTATAAACAACTTTATGAATTATTCATTTCTTTGCTTATCAAATGAAAATTCAGGATGCTATAGAATAGAGTTCTGAAGATGCAAAAGAATTGTAATATATCGTACTTTGTTAAATCTCTTGCCAACTGTCTGATAGTAATTCATTTGAAATGCTCAAGTTTATATTTTTGCTACTTTCATTCAACAACCACAATCAAATATGAGTAATATTGAGAGGGTAGAAATTAGAGACAGAAGTACTAATTATTGCTGGCCGAAGTTAGAAGAAGCAGAGCAATGAATTTGGAGCCAACATGCATGTGACTGTACAATGAGATGGAGTTTTAATTAAAATAATCAAACCATGAGGGAAAGGGAAAGCATAAATTCTTTCAGTTGGATTTTGAAAATTGAAATAAAGAGCAGAACTTTGGAAAGAAAAAATGTGAGAGCTCCTGTCTGAACTTATGATTGGGAATGGTACATGTTGGGCAACTGAAGAGAGTTAATGATGGTTTTTCTGTTGGGTTATGAAGTTTAGGGATCTGCTGGAAACTCTATTCTGGTATTTAACATTCTTTAACTTTCCATACACGCACACACTCTTAAATTTTGTATTTTTCGTGAACGTTAGTCATAAACATAAGTATGAAGAAATTATGTGTGTGTATAGAATTTTGATTAGACTACATTTTGTGATCCGTTCTGGGCTCCATGTTGTAAAAAAAAATAAGTTTAGGGGGCAAGGAAGGACCTGAAGAGGATGTTTAGCCCGGTTGTTGAGAGAAAAGGAGCAAAGTGACTTAGAGTTTTGAAATATTAGATTTAAGGAATATTGTGATCTGCAGAGGATTTAGACTTCCACCACTTTGTTACTGTAGAAATTGAAATCATTTTGTGCATTGCCTGGTAGAGACTGTTAATATCCTACAAGTCTGCAGCTTATTGTCCACAAAATCATTATATGCTTTCTTCCTCTGACTAGGGTATGGGCTTCCTGATGACGTTGTACTGGAAAAGGAAGGTAAAGGAGATACCTTTGTTGCTTGCACCGCCGGTTGTTTAAAAATATCCAATTTGAAACTTATTCAGCATGGTGCTACAGAGGGTATTCTATGTAAGTACAATATGTAAGTCTGCTACACTGGCAAAGATACAGAAACCTGTGAGCATGAGATTTTCAAATCTTTAAATTCCTATGCTTTTATAAATTTTGATCAATTATTGTTAGAAACCACTTTACTACAATCCTGCTTAGTTATACATTGTTTATTTGTCATGCCTTCTTGTACTTTACTATAAATTTCTCTGTTCTCATGCCTTCAGTACCTTGACATACACCAGGTTGATAGTGCAAGTATTTTCTTTTGTACACAAACTCATCTCAATGGTGCTTTAAATGTATATTATCTCCATAGTATATAAATAAGTGCTAGACAGTGAGTATATTTGGTGATCTCTGTTGTTTATCCATGCTGTCCACATATTTCAGAAGGTCAGTTATGCAGTAGCAATAAAGAATACAACTAGTATAAACCGAACAGGCATCTTCTGTCCAATCTGAAGCAGTGTCAGTATAGCAAGGATTCAGCTGCGATCTGAGAACGGCTGTGTAAATATAAAGGAGATTGAATTAAGGCTGTTGTACTGCAGTGATTGCGTCCATCTCTGGGCCAGAAGATCCAGCTTCAAGTTACAGAATGTACAAGCACATGGATTAAAAAATACTTTTTAAAAAAAAAACATTTGAAGGGGTGGGTAAGTTGAGAATCCTTGCAAGTCTGTGCCTGCACTTTGCCAAGCTGGCCATTGGTAGGTCGAGTTGCAGGCTATTAGTGTTTGCAAGATCCAACTGCCTACCCCTCTTCTATTGTTAAATCTGTAAGTGTGTGTCCCTGGAGATGGGAATATTTGGTGCCCATAGGCATTCTTAAAGCCTTCCACAATGTTTGGCATCCTAGGAGTTGAGGTGCATTAACTCTTCCCAAGATATCACTTCAACTTTAATTTTAAGTTTTTCTTTAAAATTTTGGTCAGTTACAGTGCTGTTTCAAGGGACTATCACTAATCAATTTTATTCAATTGGGATAATCTAGTTATAAACTCCTGTTCCTTTATAGAAAGACATTTGATAAAATTGCGTGATTGAGTTAGGAGCTGTGTGCTGGTGATGTTTTATTTGAAGTAAACATAAGACAGAGTCAACCTTTACTCAATCATCCTACAGGCTATCTGAAATCCAGTGCTCATCAATGTCCAATTAATTAAACAAGACCTGGACCCCAGTCCCTAACAATAGAAGCCGATGCGCCACTTGCCTCCTTAATTGCTTGCTGTGCCAGTATCCTAACTTTGATGTACTTGTACAGGGAACAAAGTTACAATGAACATCCATAATTAAAAGTTTTGCAACTTCAAAAAATTATTTTCTATTATTGGAAAGCAAATAACTCCTGCATGCGCTATCTACCTTGTTGCAGACTCATTTAACTTGTTCATATATGTATACTTTATATGGTGGCCAGTCTTTGGAGAGTTAGGAGATTATTATTGCAAAATTCCTGATAGCTGATCTGCCCTTATACTCATTGTGGATATTGGCTAGAAATACAACCAAAATGTTGTTGATTAGGGATTCTGCAATGATAATGCAATCTGCGATAATTAGACATTTTTTGTTTTGGAGGTGGCCATGTCTCTGGCATAGTTAAACATTTGTCCTTCTTCAATATTCCCAATTCTTTAAATGAAAATTACCAACGTTTGAGCTTATGACTAATGGGTATTCATAAAAACAATCAGTTTCTATTATTGAAAAGCATTACATTTTTGCCTGAATTAAATTTAGATTTTAAAACTCAAACTTTTTCATATAAACCATACCAGAGAGTTTTCACTATTGATTTACTGTTTATTGGTTTGCAAAGCAGTGCAATGCTCACTGTGGTTCAATTCCCCTCACTGCCCGAGGTTACCATGATGGATTCTCCTTCTCAATCTCTCCCTTCACCTGATGTATGGGTGCCCTCCGGTTAAATCACCAGTAGTCTTTGTCTCCTTAATGAGAGAGCAACCCTATGGTCTGGTAAGGTGACACAATGTAAGTGCTGATTATTCATAGTATTAACAATTTCCTCTTTAATTTTTAAGTACCCAAATAATGAGAGAGACTCCGAGAACAATCAGGTTACAAAGTTTTTAGTGTGCTCAGTAATTTGGGCATTGATTAATGGTTTTGCGTGGAGAGATAATCAAACAACTTTGTACTTGGCAGCTGACACAAAAGTATCCTTGCTGACCACTTATCTTGGGTGATTATAGCACTTGAGAACCAAAGCTCTATCAGCCACCAGTACATGAACAACTTGTATGGTTATATTGTTGTTTATAGAGTCATGCCAATTATTATTGTTCATACATAATATTGCAATAAATTGCTGTACTGATAATTGCTTTCTTAGAAAATAAATTCAGCATGCATTAGTAGACAATTACAAGTATCTTATCACGTCTTTTATCCCTAAGATCTTTGTTTTTGTATATCATTCTGTATATATGGACATATTCGTGAGAATTCATTGTGCTGTGTTCTGAAGTATTGATGTCAAAGTTAGATGTGCAGAGGTGATTTTCAGGTATACGTATAGTGTTGAGGGTTGATTACCATTTCCATCTGTTCAGATGTGTTCCCATGTGTTCAAATAAAACCTACATATTAGATGAAAATAAATAATTTGCAGAGTTATAGGTAAAATGCTGGGTTATGAGATGAGAGCAGACAGCTTTTATCAAAGAGCCAACAGAGGCATGATATTCTAAGGTTCTATTATTCTACAAGATGACTTTCTTTTTTCCTGACCAACACATCAAAAATTAACACTTACTTTGGGTGTCAGGTTATTGCATTTAGGCTCAAATTAAGTCTATAACATTAAGTTTTGAAAATTAAATATTGGAAGAGCATCTGTCTTGTTTTTGTACAATCTTTGCTGCATGCTTAGGATCTAAATTTTTCTGCTGACAAGTTATGAATTTTTTTTCATTAGTCTAATTTGTTTTATAAACAAACTAACTTCAAACAGTCACTGCTGTCTAATCAATTATTTGTTCCTTTATTTAGCCAATGGAATAAAATGGGAAAACATGTTCCATTCTTTTGATTACATTTTTAAAAACTCTTTTAGGTATTCGTAAGGGTCAGGTTATTCTGGAGAATTGTGTATTCCAGTGTGACACTACAGGAGTTGTGTTGAGAACCACAGCAAAATTACACATGAAAAATTGTGACCTGTATGGAGCAAAGGTATAGTTAATGCCACATCTGCAGAACTACAAAAATACTGGAATGATGATCTCTTTTAATTTTATGGATTTTTTTTTGAGAAATGACATGCCAGAATGTCTAATTTAAGCATGACGGAAGAACACAATTTTGCTCTGAATTTGAGCTGAATCCATCAGTTTCCATAACAACCTAGTTTAAATTATATGCGAATACCATGTAATTGATCAGGATATATACTTTTTGTGCTTTTCCAAGAATTGTCTGCTTTTCCTTTTTAGCATACTTAGTTACACTGTTACACAAACTGGACATGATCTAAGAGGGTGTAGTCAACTTGCTGTGGCTAGTAAGATATATCCAGATGTGTTGTAGATAGATTTTCTTCCTTCCCTCTCGTTTGTATCATCAAATAATATAATTGTGAACTTTCCATTGGCTGTTATCAGAGCTGATGAATGCTAAGGAATAATATTGCCTTTTTTTTGGTATTAAAATTATATGGGATGACTTAAATATGTGAATTGTATTCTCGTGGCCATTTTTATTAAAGATTTGGTTTTAAAATATATGCATACTTTTCTAAGAAGTAGAGCCAGTCAGCAATTGGAGTTTACTTGCTTCTTGAAAATGCAATTAACATTGAATTTAATTAGTGTTGCTAAGTGAGAGGAAATACAGTGTAGATGATTGATATTTTTTCATCAATTAACAATCTAAGCTTTGAGTAGAGAAAAGATTAAAATGTTCTTTTCTGAGTTATTCTTAAAATGTACAGTGGAACTGTGTTTTGTCAATACTATTTCCCAGAAATTCTTTATCATGCAATGATGTTATGGTCTGTCCTTTGTTTTTATTTCATTTTTAATTACTTATATTATTGCCATAAGGTGTTACAGTACCAATACAGGACCATAAAATGACTAAAATGTAGGTATACTTAATTATCCCTGCTCTAGTTAAATTTGATCAAAGTAAAACATCACATAATTAATGTGACCCATTCATGCTCCATAAGAAATTCAGCACAACATTTGATCTGTTTTGTAGCCTATTCTTTGAATTGCTGATCAATAACCAATAGCAGATTAGCTTAAAATAGTTTCTTAATTTACGTCTAGATCCTAGTTGCTTTTAATTTATACTTTGGCAAGAACAAAAAAAAGTTTATTCCAGATGTGACATGTTTTGAATAGAAACAGAAATTGTCACAGCTTTCCTGAAGGCATTCAAAATGAACATTGACTAATTGATTTAACTGTGCAGTTTAAAGATGAGAGCACTTCAGGAAATATTCCTCAATAAGAGGCAAGTACCTTTGAAAAGACATGGTTTTATTTTCTCTGGGGTTGAATTATTGCGAAAGAAACCAGTTTTGTAACTGCATTGTGTATTTTGTGCTGAATATAATCTTTAATGTTGGTTACTTTAAAGAAATGCAATATAATATGTACTTTTCACTTGGTAAAGTATCAGAAGATATTTAATTTAAAATAGTAATTTTAATCTTTAATTTTTTTAGATAATGCTAAATTACATTGAGCAAAGTGCATGTCATTTTTTTTATGGCACTGTGTGAGTACCAGTGTATTTCTCAAGCTAGAATTTTTAATCTGTGAAGATCATCAAGTCCTTCGTGCCTGCCAATTCCATTCTTGGCTTAATTGCATACACAAGTATCCCACTCTTGATCATACTTTTTCCTCGGAGACAAAAAAAATCCATTCAGTATTACAGGAAATTCCTGAAAATCATAACATAACCAGGTCTATCTTGCAGCTTTACTTTTAAGTGGAAATATCATCTTTCCCTCTAACTATATTGTCATTCATTACACTTGTATGTTTTGGCAGCTTCTTCCAGGATAAACAAAAAGGATTAAATTTCTGATGATTATTGCGTTTCCTGGGAAAAATCTTAAGACCGTTTTTCTAGCTATAGATATCAGCTTGATACATGCAAGTTGCACAAACATTACTGACTGACTAACTCAGTAATGATTTTCAATGAAGAAATAATCATAATGTGTTTGACATGATGAAACTGAACACTTAAGTCAGCAGTAATGAAAGCTCTCATGCAAAACATAACTTCCAAAGAAAGATTTAAGTTTAACCTTAAATTAGAGGGACATTTATTTAGCACATCTTTGCAGAGGTACTAAAATTGAAGGATTGTCCCAGAAAAATAAGTATTGCTTTATCAAGCCACAAAGCATTAATCATGATCCTGTGAACAGTATCTTTTGAAATAATTAAGATCATTTGTACTTTACAGATTTTCACAAGAAATCACCATTTAACCATAGGTTGTCACAAAAATACTTTGGCTCCTGGCATCATTATTTTTGTCCATAAAGCGAACTACTTTCTATCTAATTTTAATAACCATGTAGGAGGGAATGGGTATGTTTGAAATTATAAATGAAAAGTCTTTGTGGGCCCCAATTCTATTTGGCACAGCCTAATTACTAGATTTTCTTTTCAGGTTTTTTGAATCTGAGAAGCCTGAGAGAAATTCTGGAAATTTACAGCAGTTCTTCCCCTTCTAATTTAACTCTAGTAAAAACCAAATATTGAGAACATAGTTTTACTTCAATGGTTAGACGAAAGACCAAAAGCAGAATAGCACACAAGGTTATGGAAATATTTTTCTAACAAAATTAAACAAACAAAGAAGTTGGAAGATGTAAATGAGAATGAAGAAAATGAACCATTTAGCTAGCAATATTCATTGAGGCTGATGTATTTAGATGTCACAAAAATTGTGTAGTGAATCTTAAAGATCTAAACTTAGAAATTTGGGAAAATGAATGGCTGCAACCAGATCTTCAATGCACAATGTCGGAAGTCTCTTATTGTTTTGAAAATATCTTTCTTGAGAGAGGATTAAGGGGGGGGAAAACACTGATCTGCACGGAAGATTTACGAGGAAAAAGATTAAAATGTTGTGTTATTTAACAGGGGGCAGGACTTGAAATTTATCCAAGCAGCACATGTGAGTTGTTTGGAAATGACATACATCACTGCAAGGAGGGAATACGTATTAAGGTAAACCCAAATGCATTTAAGAAAGTTAGTAACCCAACAAGAGCAGCTTTCATTTATGTAATGCCTTCTTTGGAAAATAAATTGCAATGTAATTCTTGAATAAGTAGATAAAACAAAAGCCGAGCCAACAAAGGTGGCCCAAAGTATCTGCAGCTTGTACATCATGGTCGTTTGCACGATGAAGGTAAAATCCAATTTGAGAATGTCCATAGGCTGGAGTGTAGTGATCCATGGATTGCTTTTATGGCATACATGATATGGAGGAGCTGGTGTTGGACTGGGGTGGAGAAAGTTTAAAAATTACAACACCAGGTTATAGTCCAACAGGTTTATTTGGAAAAACTAGCTTTCAGAGCATTGCTCCTTCATCAGCTACCTGATGAAGGAGCTAGTGCTTCCAAATAAACCTGTTGGACTATAACTTGGTGTTGTGTGATTTTTAACTTCTATGACATCAGTTATCCTGGTGTCAGTGACTGCCATGCCAATAATATCGAGCACTGTATCCTCCATGCATTGAAACCCCCATGCCTTTCTCTAATGCTTTGCTGATATTGCTTCCTGTTATGTGTCACTAGCTTTATTTGTGATGAACTTCATGTAAGTGAGATCCACTGCTGAACATACAACCATTGACATTTTTAATGCTAAACATGCGATATGCATGGAGATGATCTGGCAGGTAGCATAAAGGTTCATATGTCTGCATCATTTCCATTGGGTGTAGAGTAGCTACATTGCAATCTCTGTGACTGTTAGTTGATCTTTTGAATAATTTTGTGGAGGATGGAATAAGAGATGCTACCTATCCATATTGTGTTTGATTTAAAAAAAATTCACAATGAGTATGAAAGTGTCTTGGAACTAGTTGTAAATTTGCAATAGAATGCCATGTCATTTGTATTTGATATTTATTGCAGAATTTTATGGAGGAACTTTATGATGTACCAAAAATAACAATGATGAACAATCTGATTCATAACAATGAAGACTACGGTATCACAATGGCCAAATTTGCCATACCCTTACCAAAAAAGAAAATTTCCTCTGCAGTTGCAACACAAACAAGTAAGTGAAAATCTTGTAAATTGATTAACTTGTTTTGTCACTTGTGATCTGAATCAGAAAAAAGAAAAGTGCTGATGGAGTTAAATGATGGGAGGAAGTTCAAGTGGAATATAAGCACTGCCCTGGACCACTGCCATTTAATACTATGTAATTTGTACACTATCAATCTACAATGAATCATCTTTGTGCTATCAATGTGGAATATTTTTAAAGTATGACATGCATTTTATTACCAAGAAAATGTGGAAAAGTTGGAGGATTTCCCTTCTTTATATGTTCAGGAAAAGACCTGTTAGGTTTTCTGTTCATGCTCCATTCACACTCTGATTATGAAACAAGCCTGATCTAGGTACAGCAGTACTAAGATAATCTCTCAACTTAGACTGATAAATCATAAATAACATTCATATATTAATGCTAAGTAATGGCCATCTTGATGAAGGGAACTTGTCTACCATCTGTAAAATGAATCACACGCTTATAAACAATGGCTACCAAAAGCAGACGAGAGATCATTTTACTGTCTGATGCTATATTTGCACCCTCTCACCTTCATTCCAAACATGACTATATGTCACAAACAGCAGATGATTTAGTTTTGAACTTGAAGCACTCCAGTATTCCTCCCACCTGTTTGAAGAACATTCATTCACCTCTTTGCTTTCTCTTCACGTTTTGTAAACTTGCTATTGGATCTTGCACATATTGTGCTCCTGTGTATCTGCTGCCCTTGTCCTTCTAGATGAGTGCTCATGTGCTTGGAAGGTTCCATCTAAGGAGTTTTGATGAGTTAGTGCATCTTGTAGGTGAAACACACTTACCACTGTGTATTGGTGGGTATGAATTTTTAAAATGCAAGGCTGCCAGTCAAGTGGGCTGCATTGTCCTGGATGTTGTCGAGCTTTTTGCCGTTGAAACTGCACTCGTCCAGATGAGTTATTTGTTCCAGACTTGCTAGCCTCTGATATGCTCTTGTAGCCATTGTGTTCACTTGGCTCATTCAGTTCAGTTTCTGGGCAATGGTAAACTCCAAGATGTTGATTGTGGGTGGGGTCAGTAATTATAATATCATTGAACTTCAAGGGAGATAATTGATTCCCTCATCGGTAATGGTAATTTCCTCACCCTTGTGGCAAGAGTGTTTTACCCCTCAAACCTTTAACTAGCAAGCTTAATATATAGTACTCTGTCAAAACCATTTGAAAATACATGAGTACATTGACTGCACTACCTGCATATGAACTGCTTTGTCTTCTTCTCTCCATTCTGTTCCCTCATCAAAAAACTCAAATCTAGTTTTCCAACATTTATTTACTCTTAATAAATCTTTCTGTCTTGTTTCTTTGTGTATGTTTGCGAAAAAGGCTGTTAATTTTATTTCTTTGTGTCGAAATGGACAGGCCTGTAACTGAACAAGTGGTTGTATTTTGAATAAGGTTAAAAAATTTGCAATACTCCAGTTCTTTGACTCTATCTGCTATCTAAGGAGAATTTGAAGATTGTGGTCAGCACCTCTACAATCTCTAACCATTCTTTTTTTCCCCATCAATTGAGAATGTGTCCAAACTGGAAGGTGTATTCACTTTATGGGCTGCAGGCCTTTCAAGTTGTTACATTTTGTCTATTTTCTAAAATCTAATCCCAGCAGCCTGGCAACTTCCTTGTGTACAGTAGCTTTATTAATATCCTTTCCTTGATGGCTGCAGATGCAAATAACTCATTTAGTCTCCATCAATAAATATCCATTTTGGTCTATGTCAGTCTTTTTTGCTGTTAATATGCTTATTTGAAGATTTAGATTTACTTTTCTATTAGCTGCCAATCTGTACTTGTATTGACGGTTTGTCACCAATTGTTTTTCTTACCTCTTTGATTTTGCATTTGGCCTGACTCTCTGTATTTTCAAACTGATATTTGTCATATGGCCCTTGACTAGAACAGTATTTTAGGAACATCACAAGAGCTACAAGAGTATTGAGAAGATTTGTAGCTCAGGTTGACGATGGAGGTTTGCTCGCTGAACTGGAAGGTTCATATCCAGACAAGAAAATACAGCACCTTCTGGTTGGTGTGGACCATCATTATAATTCATTATCTGTGCCAAGCGCCTTTCACAAAGCAGTTGAGTGCTATTGTTGTTTTTCAACAATGGCATCTGTTGCCATTGCACTGTAATCGTGGGTTATAATGGTGGTCCACACAAACCAGAAGGTGCTGCATTTTCTTGTCTGGAAATTATTCTTCCAGCTCAGCGAGCAAACCTACGTCCAGCTACAAGAGTTTTAAGGTGGCTCTCCACTGTCTTTTGGGAGCACCAATGGCTAATGTTACCGTTACCTACACCTTAATATAAATATATATTTTAAACAAATTTGTCTCAATTGAGGGTTTACTGAGTTATTATGCAATCATAAATTATTCCATTACAATAGTACATGTTTACAGAATATTTGAGAGTTTGAAATTTTATTTCATTGTACTTTAGTGAGATTTTCCCCTTTTCCCCAATGCCAAGTTGTTTTTGTGGAAATTGTTTCTGGAAAAAAATCTACTTTTATCTGGAAAAATAGGTTGAAGTATTACTAAGGCAGTCTTAACAATGAAAGGCAGCTCAGTAAAATTGCATTAAATTAATATCATATTATTGAAAACAGAAAATTATGCCAAAACAAAAACAAAATTTGAATGTCTATCTCATGACTTTTTTAAAAACATTTTTTAGGTGATGCAGAACAAAAACAGAATCCACAGAACAGCATCGATGAAAATAATTCAGAGTTAAATTCTGACTCCTGTGAAATGCAAAATGTATCACCTTTATTAATTGAGTGTAGTTCTAACAAATGTGAACAAGCTGTGGCATTGAATCCTTCTGATGCTGCTGAATGTGATGAAGTTATAACAAATGAACTAATTTCTACTTCTGCAACAAAGAGGGAGCAATCCAGAAGCAGATTAAATGAGACGCTAGATGCTGGGATGATTGATATGATGTCACAGGAAATGTTTCTATCCATCGTCAGTAATCATTTTAAGAAAAATGGGAAAGGAAGCTTTGGAATTGTGTACTCCTAAATCCAATGTAAGATATAAACCCTTATGTATGAAATACATTTGTACATAATTTTTGAAGCAACTGTATAACAGCATTTTTCATCAGCTTAAAGTTGTGTATGTAAAATGGGAAAATCACAATGCTTGGCAAATGATAGGAAGAATTGATGAAATTTCTTTTTCGATAATTCTATCTTCTAAAGGTGTTCTCACTAGTTGGTGTATATAATCACGTTTGTCATTCATCCAACTCTGGACCTGTGTGTTCAAATGCATTGCAATTTTAGCTGATTTATTGCCAATGAATTGTGTGGTATTGATGATTTAAGAATACATTTTCCATAAACTACAGAAAGAGACTTAATTTGTTGCAATTCAATTAGCTGTATAAAATATAACATTTAAATGCAAGATATTTTGGGGTTGTGTGTAGTATTAATCATTTTTTCCATACCATTATTTGGAGCTATTGATTGTAAAGTATTAAACTATTGTGCTTATTTCAGGAATCTCTTACTTGGCACTGTTCTGCCTGTTCCTGATCTTTCCCACCCCCCACCCCAGCCCATCCGATTGTCCTGATATAATCAAGCAGTCAAGACTTAATGAAATATTTGCAGATACAATCTCTTATACATCTTCATTGATATTTCTCCATTTATTTGCATCATTATGTACGCTGAACTATATTCATTTCTGGTTTCATTTCAATCAGAACAGCTATCTTCAATGGAAAATAAATAACTCCCCATTATATATGAAAATGCTGCTTTAATGTACTTAATGCCAACACGCTTTGTTTGTTGAATTTAAACTTGATAATTTCACGAGATGAAATCATGTAACTTTGCATTAACATTGAACCTATAACCGTTTTGCAACATTTGAAGTTTTTTATTGAGAAGTAAAGTTGGGATAAATGTGCTAAATATTTATGCTATGTGTATCTGCAAATGGACCTTATTTAATTTGTATTGTTAATACAACTTTAACTTTCTTCAGCAGTAAATTTTCAATTTTTTTCAGGTCTTGCCACAGCCCTGTTGTAATTAATGATAAACTTTTATTGATTTCATTACTGAAGTCCTTATTCCGAGCAAAACTTAGTTACATTTTTAAATTAAATATCTAATTAATGTAAATTTGTTTACGTTAGTGTTTTTTTTGTGATGAACGTCACTTTAAATGTGAGTTTAACAGATCATTTAACATTTGATTAAAAACTGAAAGAATTGCATTGCTGGAAAAGTTCAGGTCTGGCAGCATCTGGAGAGATCAGAGTTCACCTTTTGGGTTACTCGACACAAAATGTTAACTCTGATATCTCTGCACAAATGCTGCCAAACCTGTTGAGCTTTTCCAGCAATTTCTATTTTTGTCTCATTAATATTTGAGGCTGTAATTTCAGGGTGGATGACTAGTTGCTATATCACATGAGTACATATAATCATTTCAAATACATTGTGTAGAATAAATGTGACATGAGAAGACTATATGTTATAAAACCTTTGGGCAATGTATGAATCAGATTTATTTATTGAACTTAGAGTTGAGAACTATAGAGGATGTAATCTTTTCTTCTGTTTCCATGCAAGTTATGAGTAATGACTTGTTCTTGAGATTAGAACAATTGGTTCCATAATGAGTCTCTATAAGTTTCCAGATGCTTTAATTGTGTATTAACATTCCACTGGCCAAGAAACTGGAATCTGTGCAGTGGTATAAAGAAGAGGTACGTCGGCTGCATCCTCAGAATAGAGCAGAGGTGGACTGCCCATGTAATATCAATCTTCTAAATTTGTCAGAGGAACCTTAATAATCACTGAATCGTTCGATCTTTATTGTTGCCAGCTAAATTTGTTATTGTTGTAAAAGCCATTACACTATTTTCTTGGAAGTCTTTCATTCAAAGTACTTTTTGTCTTTGTAACCAAGCATAGATTCATATTTACAGAACCAGAATAAGATGATATGTTGGTTGTGAAAACTGTGCATTCTATTCAGAAACCATACCTTTCCATTTTGCATCCAATGGCAACCAGTTGTTCATGATACGTAAGAGAATAGATTTTCTTTCAGTATGTAGTCTTACTCCTTAACACCTGTCTCCCATTTTATAAAGTTTTCCTTCAACCTCTCTGTTGTTCGTTGAACATTTTGTCTGACATTTTCAATTAAAATTAATGGGTGACATGGTGCAGAAGGCAGATTTTCTAAATGTTATACAAGGGAACACAATAGATGTGCATTTTTCAGAAGGTATTGAAAAATCATAGTAGAAGACATTGGTCCTGAGCCTTCTCAACTCTGGACCCCATGAGGTCTCCTTGCTCTCACCAATCCCAGCCCCGACACCACTAACCATGCATACTCTCTGTGCTGCATGCTTACTCGGAAAAACAGGCTGTGATTGTTTTCCCTGGAGCGTCGGAGGCTGAGGGGTGGCCTTATCGAGGTTTACAAAATTTTGAGGGGCATGGATAGGATAAATAGACCAATTTTTTTTTCCTGGGGCCAGGGAGTCCAGAACTAGAGGGCATAGGTTTAGGGTGAGAGGGGAAAGATATAAAAGAGACCTAACGGGCAACCTTTTCTCGTGTATGGAATGAACTGCCAGAGGAAGTGGTGGAGGCTGGTACAATTGCAGCATTTAAGTCATTTGGATGGGTATATGAATAGGAAGGGTTTGGAGGGATATTTGTCAGTTGCTAGCAGGTGGAACTAGATTGGGTTGGGATATCTAGGTTGGCATGGATGGGTTGGACCAAAGGGTCTCTTTCCGTGCTGTACATCTCTATGACACTGACTATGACCCCTCCCCCCGATCAACAGTAAAGTCTGTACCAGTCACTTTTTTCCTTAATACCTGCCCTGTCTCATTCCAGGGGCAATAGGGCAAAAAGAGTCAAGATGGGTACTGTATTCAGCTCCTCACCCTTACAAGGACAAGTTCCTGACTGACCACCTCAAGCAGAGCATGGACTGATGTTACAGGCTGCATTTTACTGTTTGAGGAACTGCCGAACAAAGGATATCTCCCTTGATCTTACTGAGGCCTGCTGACAGTTCTGGCAAGCTTCCTGGCTTTGTTAAATAGTAACTAAGTGGTATCTTTTGAGGAGGAAAAACACCACAAAGGTTGTTAGAATCTGGCACTTGTCAGATACTGATGTCATTGATGTGGGGAACGTGTGGCCAATGCCCATGGAACATGCCTGAGATGTTGGTGTTCAGCTTCCAACATGGAGATCATTCAAAGCAAGTACCAATCTGGATCCAACAGGTGCTCATTGTGGTTTCCTTGGTGAGTCTTCCCAACATCAAGCATGTTTGGTGAGTTTAAGTTGCAAGGCTGCATATTAATGAGGTGAGTTCAACTGTAAACAAGGTATTTAACAAGCAATAATCCCCATCAATTAGCAATTTATTTCTACAAAGTGAGAATCTGCATGGTATGAGTTGCTGCTGATGTCAAGACTGGCCTTGTTGCATATGTTGCCTGATCCTCCCATACATCTTGCTACAACCGTTGTCTCTCAGACCCCTGTAAGAGTCTGCCCATCATTTTCTTTTATATGCCAATACTTTCATCTGTTTCCTTTTCACGTTGTCTGAGTTAAACCATATTTTATAAGTTTTATTCAATTTGATTTTTTACCTGTTTGTTAAGAATATGTGAAAACAAGTTAATGCATGGATTATGTGCCTGTAATAGTTTTCATTTACCTTTTTGAATACACGAAGCTGCCTTTTTACATGGACACTGATTCATATTTCAAAACAAAATGCAGCGAATTGTGAAGCTGATTAATTATTTCAGCTATAGTTTTGTTCAGTTAGGAAAGATGTCCTCATGGATTGCATCTTAAGGTAAAGAATTTAATTTTTAACACCCTTGTGTAGCAGATAGAGACAAGTGGACAAAGTCCAAATGAAAAAATAGAAATTGCTGGAGAAAAACTCCAGTTCTAACAGCTTCTGTGAAAAGCATTGAGTTAACATTTCAAACCCAGTGACCCGCCTTCAGTTGACAGAGTAACTTTCCTTATTCTAATTTTAGTTCTTTATTTAAAAAAAGAACTTGAGGGCAAGGAATTGGAAGCAAGTTTGGGAGGGAATAAGTTGAGACTGAGAGATTCTCTGGCTTCTCACCAGCTTACTCTTGTCAGATGGGAATGGGGAACAGTGAATGAAGAATTAAGAATATGTTGAGGAACACTAGAATGATTGGAAAAGGTTTTGCCATTTTAGCGCAAATGCTTTATCACATTTATACGTTTTCTGTAATGCTAGTTTCCTTTCCTCATGGTTGTCTCCTGTCCTACTGCCATATTATTAACTCAGGTGATTTGTTCCATTATCACTTCAATAGCTAGAACTCATAACAGGAGGTCTGTTGTTACAAATATTCCTGCTTGTAATATCAGATCATAATGGAAAAGAAATGCAAGAAAAATTGATAATACAAGACCGAGAATACCCACAGCTGAATCTTATTCTAAAAATTGGGAGTATTGGTTGAAAATTCACCGAAGTTATGCTGGAAATTCTGCAGCTATGGGCGCAACATTGAATGAGGACATCTGTTGCATAGATAATTTATGAACCATTGCGTGAATTAGTTTGGTCAAACTCATAAAAATTGGAACATAATTAAATGCAGCTATGAATTTGAATCAAAGCAATGATGGTTGATAGATAACCAACAATGGTTATAGCAGTTTATTTGGCACATTGTGTCATGTTAGCTCTCACTTCCTTGCTGTTTTCATTTGTCCCTGGACTATTTTTCTCTTCAGTTATTTGTCCAGTTTCCTTTTGAGAACTGCAATTGAATCGACCTCAATCACACTGCGAGGCAGTAGATTCTGATTGTAACCAGTCCCTACATAATGCATTTTTACTCACGTCACCTTTGGCACTTCTGCCCATCAAGAAAAACAAAGTTCTTGACAGTGCTCTCCAGGGATTCTTTGCAGACTGTTGAATAGACCCCTTCCTCCTTCCAGTCCAATAAATAACTGTTCAGTGTAGCTCTCTGTTTCCTGTCACTTAGCCTACTCTGTGGCCAGGCAATCATCATCCTTCTTATTCCAAGGGATTAAACTTTGCTGACAAGTTGATGAATGTTGCATTTTAAAAAAGAAAATAGTGCACTTTGAGAGTTTGAAGAAAAGGTGAAGCTGCTGCCTGGGTTCCATGCTGTTTGTAGAGCATTATAGTTTCACATTGCAAAGAATGCAGTGTATTTTGGACATCTATTAGCTTCATCCATGTTTCCCTTAAGGTAACAAGGAAGCAGTGTCATTATGTTAATGTGCCAAGTCAAGGAAGAATACTTTCCATTCACTGATGTTTGGTACCCCCCATGTTAAAAGGAATATTTGTGGCTCTGTGAAGACTTATCTGTTACCTTGCCTAACCCACCTTGGGTTAGTGCCTGTTGAATGCTGATACCAGCTGAAATTATGATGATGAAATCTGGTCTTTCAGATGACTCCAGTGGGTGACCCACCAACACGATATTCTGTGTCCTTGACCTTTAGAAATTGTACAATATGGCACAGATACAAAGGTTTATGTCCATCTCTGTGGACAGATCTTCCAAAATTGTTAAATAGCATATTTTTCCTAGTTTTTCTGAAGGTGTGGCTAGGTTTTTTTATTTCAGAATCTCTTAAAATTTCATGTAGAAAAGACGCTGATACTATCAGGGAATGAAACAGACAGAAATTTGTGACTTATATTCTTATCTTTATTAGTGTCTGTCATAAAATAAGATTGTCTGACACTATTCAGACAGTTTAAGTATGATGAAGTCTATATTTACAATGGAAAGTGAAAGCATGAATTGACTGTGCATTCAACAACAAATAATTAGCAGGTTTCTATCTTGGTGATCCCAACAATTTTTATTGGGATAGTTTATATTATCAGAAATGTATTTTTCCTCATGCTGAAACATCTTGTGGTTGACTGAGTTTCATGAAATGTTTTAGATATATGGATTAATGTGTGTAAATGTACCCATCTATCTATACCCTTGTCAAGCAAAAAATGTTCATAATACCTGTATGTATTAGCGTGAATGGGTATTTTTGATTTAGAACAACGCAGTTTTCTAGAAGCCAGCTGAAATCAAAGTAATCTTTTTAATGTTTATTTTTAAAGGCAAGAGATTGGGAAAGATTTCTGTAAATATAAACTGGACTGGTTGTAATAAGGCATTTGGCTTGCCTGTCTGTCCCTGACAAGATGTTCAAGATTGTCGTTAGTCAGTTTGACTGTCTAGAGCCATGTTTTGATCTGGAGTATCTCTGAGGAGGTAATCATGCATCTTACCCAGTGTAACTATAATTAACCTGTCTTAACCATTATGTAATAAAATATTTGTAACAGAGGAAAGTACCTTTTGTCAGCAGCTATGATGGAAATATCTTTAAACAGAAACTCTTCCAGAGAAGTCCCCAGAACAATGTTTCAAAATAAAAGCCCTTACAGGCAATAAAAGGACAAACACGCCTTTAGAAAATAGAAAAAACTGTAAATGCCAACTGGCTGATAAGGGGATCAAATCTGAATCTAATACCTGAGACGAGGCAGATTTCCAAAGGCACATGCGTGTACAAATTTGCTCCCTTGAGGGACGGAGCATAAAAGTTTAGTTTTTGCTCAAAGCTAAGATGAAGGGCATGGCTTATGACTTCTACCAGTGAATTAACAAATTCCTGAATTATTTATTAGATGATAAAGTTGTCAGGTAGCCAAGATAATTCTTCAGATACACGCTTAAAAAATATTGATTGGGAAAAATCTTGGGAGTAAACAAAGCAAATTGCAATTTGAAATAGATCTCTAACAGTGGAGTTCATGAAATCTTGATTGCTTTAACTGAATCTGTTGTTTAAAGTTACATTGGGCAAAAGTATTTTATCAATAAAATTTATGTAAAAGCAGTTGGATAAAGTGTGAATCGATCTGATCACGTGATATCGAATTTGTTACAAAAGTATCTCAAAGTGCATTAGATTCCACAACTCCATATGGAGTGACAAAATATTAACGTTCACTTTTTTTTAAAACTAACAATGAGTGAAGACATCTTGAGAAATATCTCCCCACAGATCTTTGGGAAAATTTTCCACATTTTGAAAAACGATATTCTTTTCCTTTCTGAAGACACCATATTGGTCAAGGAAAACAACAGCATTTAAATAAGCAGAAACTAACCACTTTATGTTTGTACTGCAACTTTTAAAATAGCATAGATTCCACAACAACTTTAATCAACAAAGAATACAGTGCAAATCAAGAAACCAATCAGTATTTAGATTATAGAATCGTCTCGTATGGAACCAGGTCCTTTGGCCCAACAACTCCATAACAACCCTCTGAGAGTATCCCACCCAAATCTATTCCCTATTACTCTACATTTCTCTCTGACTAATACACCTAACTTACATCTCCCTGAATGCTATCAGGAATTTAGTATGGCCAATTCACCTAACCTGCACATCTTTGGATTGTGGGGGAAGACTTGAGCACCCAGAAGAAAGCCACACCGACATGGGGAGAATGTACAAACTCCACAAAGACAATCACCAGAGGCTGGAATCCAACCCGTGTCCCTGGCACTGTAAGGCAGCAGTGCTGATCACCATGCTGATATTTAAATGCATATCAACAATTTAGCAGTGGTCAAAATTTAGCTATGCCACCTTTCCATGCAAAAAGCAAGTGTAAACTTTCAGATTAATTTATTAGATTGTCAAATTGCTGCTTGTGGAAAGAACGATTTCCAAGATTTTGAATAGCTTCTGGATTAAACCTCAGATTAAATGATTTCCCCATCCAATATGTACATTCATGCCTTGGAAAATAATATTTAAGAACAAGTGAATAATTGAGGGAAACTAGCTTCATATGATGCGGATCAAGCTAAGTGTAGATTACTTCAATCTTTCTGAAGGAGTTATTAGTGGTATCTGAAGCTCATAATGGTACAGAAGATGTATAACCACCTCAACTCTCATACATTTCTGCAACTGCATCCCCATAGGTTCTTTCAACCGGATTTTTACTTTTGCCCCATATTGTTGGATCCCTTTAACCCTATAAGCGATGTCTAACTTCTTGAGGTACTTAATGTTCTCGCCTCAATTGCTTTCTGTGACAAAGATTTCCACACGGTCTAGGTGAAGAAATCTCTTATCAGAGTCCTAAATGGCCTACCCTGTAACTATAGTCTGTCCCCTGACTCTGAAATCCCTGGTCATCGGGAACATCCTTCTTGCATTTACCCTGTTTAGTCCTGTTAGAATTCTATAGGTTTATATGAGACTTCACCACTCTCCCCCTTTATTATAAAACTCTAGTGAATATAGGCCTAATTGATCAAATATCCCTTCCCTATCCGCTCACTCAATCAGAGGGGACTATTGTCACAAAACTGATCCCTTTTTTTTCCAAAAGCTGCTCCTTTTCTCAAGGACATTGTGTCCTTGATTTTTTTCAAAGCGGTCATAAAACTCTCCTGGCTCTGAGGTGGCCAGTTTGATACAGAGATGAAAAAAGATTTTGAGTGGCCCTTTGTTTATATGTAAACAGATGAGACTTCAGGCCATGTTTTAGAAGTGACCTCTATAATGGAAGGGGAGCGGTCAGCTCTCTAGCTGAATAGTTCAGTCCAGAACTAGTTAGGAGTTCAGCTATGTGGAAACAGGCTGTGAAACTCTCTCCTTCTAACTTTAACTTGTAAGCATTTGTTCCTTTTTTTTACTGTTTTAATAAGGGGCTTTGATTATTAGGACTGTTGTGTATATTCGGAACAGCACAATTGAGTCTAAATTGGATAGATTGAGTTCTGTAGGGGTTCTTTTTTTTTGTGTTTCATTGCGTAATTTTGTGAATAAATTTTTCTGTTTTAACACCTGGTAGTCAACCTAGCTACCTCACTCCGGGTAATTTTCACTGTACGTTTACCGAAACAAATTACAAAATTAAAGTCTGGATTGCCTGCTTAAGAATGTTTTGAGTGGTCTGGCCTAGTCCATAACACTTTCAACTCAACGGCCCCAGCAGCAACATCACTAGTGGTGGCCGTTGCAATGGCAGTATCTGCAGGCTGTTAGTTGCAGCATCAAAGGTGGATGAGCTGAGGCCAGGGTTCAGGGGGGTTATAAAAGTGGTGGCATTGCCAGCAGTGTGGCCATTTCTACCACAGGGTGCCTTCGAAGGGTCTATGGAATGCTCCCTTACGGAGTCCAATGGGAAACTGCTGGGTCTCCCCCATGTTGCAGTAGATTTCCTGCTCTCAGTGAAATGCCCAGAGAGATGGGAAAAGGCCAGTTTTTGGATACTATTGTGGTTCAATTGTACTGTAGGTCAGTGGCACGTCTGCCAGTCATCTTACATCTCAACCCGTCACCATAGATGCTGCCTAACTTCTTGAGTGATTTCAGAATGTTCTGTTTTTGCTCCAGTTTTCTGGCATTATCATATTTTGCTTTTGAGTCTGTAATTTATGCAGCCGTACAAGCTATCTTATTTTGAAGCTTGGATAATTAAATAAAGAACAAACAGTATTCTGGCCAACTGTGAAGGGTCCAGCAGCTGCCTGAACTTCTATCGACAATCCTTTGGAATGGAAAATAAGAAAGGCATTTTTAAACTCGTTTCTGGGTGACGATTCTTTAAATTTGAATGACTTTAGAAAACAAAGGTATTTGGTTCAACACATCCTGACATTTCTTAAAAAACAGAGCCCTTGACTTACAGATGAAATATTGCATGTCAGAAGTTCTGAGTTGTCTATCACTAAAGGTCAGTTACATTGGCTGGCTGGGTTCTGATTGTTCTCAGTTAATATTGTATTATGGGGAGGAGAAGGAAAGAGAAGGCAATGTAGGGGCGAAACTAATTGACCTTACTTACCAAGCATATCTGTAACCACTGATAGTAGGAATGCCTTGCTGTAGTAATTTCTGCTTTCTTGTTTATTAAATAAAACCAAAATTACACCATCAAAAATTAAAATGACCAACATAAATTAGAGGTTGTTAGTAGGAAAGTTTAATGAAGGTGATTTGACTATAGACCGAGAGTGGTGATAAGACAAAGAACAGCAAAACAAGCAAAATAAAATACCATCAGCAGGAAAGGAAATGAGAGCAGAATGGAAAACGACAAGAATGATAATCTCTATCCACATTGCTATGCATATATGTATTTTAAATCTGGTAGATAATTCTTGTATTTGCATTTTCAGGTATTTTTGCTTTTGTATCAGTTTGTTCTCTTTTTTGCTGTATTAAAGAATCTAGAATGAGCCTGCATAGGGGAAAATCACATGTTACAACTTTTAGTTTTAATAAGGATGAAGGCATCCTCAAGTTCAGGTGCCAAACCTTTTCCTACATGGGTACATGGATCTTCAAGACCACACGCAAATTTCAAACTCTCATTCCCATTAATTCTTTGTTTTGACATATTGAAGTATTTTAATTCTGCTTTTAATAGTAAAAGCAGGAATAGAATTAAAAATAGTCCCTTCCCACACTTACTACCATGACTTTTTGCTTTAGAAATGGTTTGTTGTCTGTATAACAAATTAGACAGGCAGGAGGCTGAAAGAACACAGCAAGCCAGGCAGCACAGGAGGTGGAGCAGTTGACGTTTTGGGTGTAACCTTTCAGGACTGGGGGCAGGTGTAGGGGGGGCTGCACTCGAAACATCGACTTCTCCACCTCCTAATGCTGCCTGGCTTGTTGTGTTCTTCCAGCCTCCTGAAGTCTACTTTGGATTCCAGCATCTGAAGTTTTTTTTGTCTGTAACCAACTTTGTCTGTATAACAGATGGCCATTATGTGTCGAACTTGAAAATTCAAGGACAATTAAAAGTTAAACAGTTATTGAAGCATCCTGAAATCAGTGATGGGCCAAATGTTCTAAGCAGCAACAATCACAGTTGGATGGCCACTTTGTTCCCTTTTACTGGATCTACAGGCCTCTTGACAAGCATAGCATACTTGATCTGGGAGCCTTTTGGCACAGTGCAGAATCAACATTGCAGGCCAAGTCATGCAATAACTGCTATATTTTGGGTTTGATGGTCCCAAAGACATTTTAACATGCTTCAGTGTAAAGATACATGTGTGAGAATGGTGCTAGCTGGGTATCAGGGTAAAGGTCAAAGTGAGTAAGGGATAGGGATGCCAGATGGATAAGGGGGTAAGATTGCCAGGTAAGTAGGTGAAGGTGTAGGATGTCAGGTCATAGGTGTGACATGATAAAGTCAAGTTGGTAGGGGTTGGAAGAGGTTTGTCAGGTTGGGTTAGAGGAATTTTGGAGGCAAAGGGAGTTTCGAAAGCCTGTGATGTCAGTTTTATCATGACACAAGAGTTGGTGCAAGTTTTCATCCCAGTAATGTTTGCTGGGTAACTTCAGACAAATGAGTCAGAACTCACCAAAGTCTTTGACACTCACTAGGAGTTGGGAGAGTTCCAGATGCAAAATAATTAGTGGTGGAGGAAGCTTAAACCTCCCTGCTAATTTCTGGTTAGTCAATGCACTGGGCCTGGAGGGCAACTTGCACTTGATATGTTCTAATGCAACAGATACCCTCTTCTTCCACGTAGTATAATCTGTGGGTTTAGAAGGTGCTGTTGAAGGAGTCATGGTGACTTTCAACATGTAAATATGCCCACTGCCATGTCGACTTGCTGTAGAAGAAGTAAATGTTTAAGTCGATTAAATGGATTACTTTATGATGGATAGTGTTGAATTTCTTTTTTCTTTGACTTTGATGGAAATATTCTACCATACTCCTGATTTATCTCTTAGATGATAGACAGACAGGTAATAGGAAGTGAGTTATACACAGCAGAATTCCCAATCACTGACTTGCTGCTGTATCCAGTGAGTTCTTATGATTGATCCAGTTAAATTTCTAGTCAATGCTAACAGTCAGGATGTTGATGTTGGAGGAATTCAGTGATGATGTCTTTTGAATGACAAGATTTGATGGTTAGATCTTCTATTATTGAAGTTATTAATAATCTGGTACCAGCATCATTGAATGTTGTGCAGGTCACCTTGCCTGTTAGAAGAATCTACTTCATCACCTGAGGAGTTGCTGAACGTGTAACAATCATCGACAAACAGGCCACTACTGACCTTTTAACAGAGTGAGGATACTTGATGAAGCAGTTGAAAATGTTTGTGTGTATAATGAGAAAAGCTACAATCGTGAGATGGTGATGTATGTCATGATGCAGCAATGACATCAACCATGTGCAAGAGACTGTGAAGAAAGGACAAAAATTGTCTGTCCTTGTGAGAGAGGTACTTACAGAGAATAGTGTTGTATACAACAATGTAAATGAAATAATCAAATTGGACTTGAAATGCTAACTCTGTTTCTCTCTCCACAGATGCTGCCTGGCACGTTGAGTTTCTCCAGCCTTCTGTGTTTTGTTTCAGTGTAAATGAAAGAGTTTGCAAAAACCTGCTGCAGTCTGATAGCAATCTCACATTGTCAAGGAGAAACTAGTTTAGTCCACAAACTGCCAGCAGAGACGAGGGACACTTTTTCTCCAACGTACAGAGTGGAGACCCTGAACCATAAATTTTATAGTAAATAAATTTGGAGCTATGTCATTACCGGAAGGAACTTGTGATGTCCTGGGCCTTATGGTACTGGATGTTGACAAGTAGTTGAGGTCAGTGCACTTTACTAACAGGAATGTCAGACAAAATTTAAATGGTTGGTGTAATCTGGCAAGAATAACAATTGGGGAGGTTCCACACTAAATGCCTGAAAGCTAAATCAGGAAGAAATCTTTCCTTTTTGCCTTTCTGTGTCCAGAAATTTTCAGTAAATCATATGGTGTGGACCTGTCTCCTCTTCCCTCCAGGTCTAACCTGTGTCCATTAGACTCAGAAGGGTGTGATCTGTAATCTATATTATAAAGATGTTTTCTGCAAAAATAGCACTATTTTACTGTGGGCAGGCGATGCTGCCTTTTAGAAATGATGCCAAAGATTTTTGAGAACGAACCTGTATTTGCAGTGGTTCTCAGGTCCTGTTAATTTCCAAAGAAGTACTTCATGGACACTGGCTTCTTAACATGGAAAAGTTTGAAACACTTTTTCCATCGTATTTCATAAATTTAAAATTCACCAATTTGTGCAAAAGCGATCTGTAAAATATCTTTGGAAGATAAATCAGTGTGGTTTGCAATTGATTTTAAATATGAATACCCAGATGTTGAAACCTAATTTCTATTTTATTACATTCCTTCTCCTTTCAGCATGGCTGGTAAGGGAATATATCAAGTAATGCCAGAGTTATTGAAATATTATTTCAGTATGGATTTAGAACCTGTATGCATTTTCTCTTCCTGATGTAAGTCACATGATTTAGTGTGGATCAATAATATTTTATTTACATTTGAAGCGGCACTTTTTGGTAATATCTTGTAAATAATTTGAAGTGAGCGAGAAGGAGTTGGATCCGACACAAGTTCCTTTCTATTTAGGTGTACATCTATTTCAGTTAATGTGATTTGCTCTAATATTACTTAAAATTTTATTTAACTATACATCAAAGAAATATGGCATTTGGCCCAACAAGTCTATACTAGTGTTTAAGACTCTACTTGAGATTCTTCCGATTTCATTGGTGTCCTATCAGCTTTTCAACTTATGTGTCTATTCCCTTTATTTCTCAAGTACTCATCAAATTTCCTTTCAAAAGCATCTAAGCTGTTTTCCTCAGCAGTTTTCTATTGAGAGTTCTGCATTCTAACTACACCTAGAATTTTTTTAAAAAACCTTGCTTCCCTGTTGGATGTATTAGTAACTCTTCTATTTATGGCTCATCGTTTTGGATTTTTCCACAAATGGAGAACTTCCTTTTTTTAAAAAAAAGGCTTCATTGCTTTTGAATTCTATACCCAAAGATCAACTTCCAGTTCTTTGTATCATTTTGCTGACTTGTAATGCTGCTGTAAACAATATGTTCATTTATATTGCTGGATTATTTTGTTCTTCTGTTCTATTTAGTTTCTTTTTTCAAGGTTTAAGTAGTCATTGCCTTACTGGAGTAGAACCTCAATGTTTGTATTAAATCAGACAATCTAAGAGGGATTTGGTGGTATTGGCAAATGTATAAGTGGTTTTGGTTTTGTTTATTCATTATTTAGCAGAGTGTTGGCGTCATTGGCGAGCCAGAATTTATTGCCTGTCCCTGCGAGTGTTTGGATGACTGTTAAGATTTTTTCCCTTTGAGTCGATTTTTGCTAATTACTTTTTGCAATCTGTCAACAATTTCTATAGTTTAATTCACTCAGAAATGTTTTCAAGTATATTTCTGTTGAGTTGCATGTTGACACAAGGATTTGTAGAGCATTTTGAATTTAGTGTTCGGTTTCGGTGATTTTGTAACTGCCTATTTGTGCTGAGCTGTATTGCCCCGTATACTGCTTTTATTATTCTATTTTTATCATGATCATAATAATTGCTTCATCATTTCCTGGTATTCTGTTGATGGTGATGAGGCAAGTTAAGCCCTCTTTTGTTTTTTTTCCCCATATCACCTCAGAGTAATTTTGTATTTTTTTGTTTTTTTTTGGCACCATTATGTCACCCCTGAGGATTTTGATTATTTGTCTCAAACGTCTTGGGAAAATTTGCATTTAGAAAGTCCAGAACAACCTTCCAAAGCACTCCAGAGGCATAAGAGAAAGTAACTAGTTATTGAACCAAAAAATGGACATTAGGAAGATGGCTCCAAAATTATCGAAAGCAAAAAGCTTCAAAGGTATTAAAGGAGCGACAGTGAAGAGATTAAGACAAAGTACAGGGGAACCTTGATGGGTGGGTACTATTTTGTTTGGATAATCAATTATTTGGTTAATTGATTAGATGTCTTTCCTCTGGGACTGAGAGTTTTTAAAAGTCAACTCCCCGTTCAGGAGATTGCAGCAGCACACAGCGTGCGAGGCCACCCAACACTGCCCCCGCCCCCCAAACCTGTGCAAAACCTCCCTGTGCTCCCAACCCCGCCCCCCATCCCTGTGCAACACTGCCCTCCCGTCCTCATCACTGTGCAACACTGCCCCCGTCCCCATCCCTGTGCAACACTGTCCCTGCCCCAAACCCCGTCCAATACCACCTGCCCCCTCTCTGGGACAGCTGGACTCAACACCAACAACAAGCAGTTCGCTTTGTGGGTAAGTCCCCAAATAAAAAAAACATACCACACACACTCTTTTTGACAGGTTCCACCTTTGCCCTGATAGGACAATGTTGGAGAGATTATCTGGGGAAAGGGGGTTTAGGGTACACCTCTGTGGAGAACTCCAGTGAAAGTGTGGGGAGAGAGAGGGCAGGCAGTCAGTCATTTGGAGATGGTGCCTGTAAACAAAGGACGCGATCACGGTTGGAAACACGTCTTTGATGTAATGTTTCCACTGGGACCTTGAGATCTCCTTTGGATAATCTGACTTTTGGATAATTGGTATTCAGATAATTGAGTTTCCTCTGTATTTCAGAGCATGGTCCTGACAAAGACCAGTGGTGTCTGGGAAATGAGGGTATAAACAAAAGGGGGAGGCAAGTAGTTTCAATGAAGTAATTGGCTAGATGATGAAGTATTTAGGGAAGTGGTGAGACAGTGGGCAATGACTGTATGTAGCAGTTGTAGAGAAACCACATAAGATTGCAAGCTGAAGAGGGTGGCTGTGAATTTGGTGGGAGAGTTGACCCAGATTTGGAGGTTGGAAGGGTGCAGAATTCAAAGGATAGAGAACAATGTGAATTTTGGTGAAAATTACAAGCACACAGGGAAGATGAATATATTACCTTCTTTAAATTCAAGAAGGTATCTGATTAAAATTGACTTGTTTTGCATATTCATTTTTTTGTATGTGCATTTTGTAAGTTGAGGTCAAAGGGGTATTTTGTTGATTGACTCTCATTATCCTACAAGTAGAATGAAACCAGTGTGTCAGCTCCTTTGTAAGTAAGGTACTTTGTATTATTTACAGGGTGGATTGATGATGGTGAAACACAAGAGCTGAATTCATACCAGTAAACCTATCCTTAGGTTTTAATCAAAGGTTTGGATAATGTGTTGTTTAACAACTTATCGTGTTATATAGTTCATTTCTTGTGACTTTGTCTAATTCAAATTGATGAGTGAAGTAGTATTTTAAATGTTTAAATGTATGTATAGTTTTACTGCTGGCTTGTAAAACTACCTACTTCCTTTTCTTCCTTGCATTTTCCTTTGAAGGCAGTAAGGAAAGGTTCAGCCATCCGACAGCAGCGTTTGAAGCATTAATCAAATCAACTCCCAGTGCAACAAAAGAAGATACCAGGGTCTTGGATATTAAGTAGAAGTCTACAAATGAATAATGACTGTGTGTAGCTGAATGTATTCTGAATGCACTCTGTCCCAGCTGGGGAGCATTATCCAAATAGAACTGCAGTTCTCCCAGTCTCCATTTGGATGCTACATATCGTGATTGCACATCTAAAGCCTTACTTTGTCTGACTGGTTACTTTGACAGGATTGCACGACTCAAGTTGTTTGCAAAGTAAGAAGATGGATCTGTTAAGTATTACCATATTTGATTATTGAGTACAAAAGTTACATTTATAAAAAGCATGTTTAAACCTGTCTACCCTAGAAGCCATAGTAGTACAAGTGTCACCTTCAAACTCTTATTTTTGTGTGTGGTTGTCTGGAGAACCAGATCCAAAACAAAATTTGAATCACATTGATGATATTTGCTAAAGGAGGTTGGATGGCTCAAAATGGATGAAAAGGGTTGATTCTCTCCATCCATAGTACTCTTACTGGATGCAGGAAAGGAAAGTGTATTGGCATGTATTTAAAGAGACAACTAAAAGTGATAGGCTGAGAAACTTCATAGGATAAGACCTGGAATGAGACCAGGCTTTATGAAATGGAGATGCAGCACAGGAGTGCATAATCAACTCAACGAGTCAGCAACTTTTTTACACTGTGTTAGATTCTCCAAGAGTCTTTTCCATTGATTTAAATTTTGTTCTCCTTTCTACTCACCCATTATTGCTTTCTATGTTGGTGCTTTAATGAGGTATTATGACATTGAAATATTGGGATAAAATTGTGCAGATAAGATATTGATAATATACACACCTGAGAGCAATATTTAGTAGAGTCTTCAGGCTTCCTGATCAAGAAAACACAGATAGAATTGTGAATAATACTGTTTCGTCTTTTTTCAATTTGTAACATACAAAGACACTGGCGAGCTCTATAAGACCTAGGAACAGAAGTAGGCCATGCAGCCCGTCAAGTCTGCTTTCCCATTCAATGAGATCATCAATATGTTTTGAGTCCTTCACCTTAAAGATATTCACTAGACAATCATTGCCACTTGTTGCTCGGGTGTCCGTTATCTGCCTACCTGTAAGACTTCTGATAAAACCAAATCCAGTCACACCATTACATGAAGTAATCAAAGAGAAAAATAGCAAGAGTCCAGCGAGAGGAAATCTTCTAGATCCTGTGCAGTTTATTTGGGTTGCAGTCAGTCTCCCACTGCATACGTATGGTGCAATGTGCACAACATGGTAATTTGGCTAAAACAAAACAAAAAAAATTCTTAATGCTAAAGATCTGAAACAAAGCCAGAAATTGCTGGAGAAATGCAGCAGGTGTGGCAAAGTTAGTAAAGAGAAAGCAGAGTTAAAATTTCAAGTCTGCTGCCTCTTCTTCAGATCATTGGCAATAAAATCTTCTGCAAAATGATATAAGCTAATAGAATATTTTCTTGTCAAATAAATAATATTGCACAGTGTTGCTAAAGTAAAATTTGTATCCTCCGCTTAATAGTCATGGTGGAACCATCTATAATGTGCACACAAACTAACACTACATTATGTTTTTGGTGTTCCTAATATTAGTGACCATGTTGCATTTATTGGATGATATTTATAACCATTTGTCATTCAAGAATGTAATTTTATTAGGAGCTTTCTGTAGTTGTTTTGTGAATTGATCAGGGAATCTTAAAAGGGGAAAAACATGCATGATGAGAAGGAGAGTTAATTGGGGGGATAGGGAGATTAAGAGACTCAGACATAGGAGAAGCACTAGGCCACGTGATTATTCTCCCTGGCTCTGCTGTGATGCATAACCAAAACCTACATGGCAGAACAATGTAGTGAGAATCCTGCTCCTACAAGACATCCCGCTGAGCAGACTCTTTGGGTACTTGAGCAATGCTTCCAAAGGCTCGATTGCTCTGTGATGTTCACCAGTATGTGTGTCATAACCTTTCATGGTTTTCTGAATCCCATCATTGTGAGAACACAGCCCTGATGGCAGCAGAGAATTTGCCAAAGAGGGCTAAAGGTGAAAGAAGAGAAGGAGTGGGAGAAATGGAACAGGAGGATGATCAGAGGGAGCAACCGACAGGGGTTAGTCTGTTATCACCTCATCAATTATGGTGCTTGTAAGCACAATCTCCATTTTTTTTTACTTACCATCAGCTGCTCATGCAATCTTTTCTCTAAGTTCTTGCCGTGCTTCATCCTCTTGGCCACAATGGATGAAATACAAACTACCATAAAAACACATTCCAAAACAATTTTATGAATAAAACCATCCAATATTCTGAAGACCACCAACTAGTCAACCTGGGTCTTGCACATCCACCAATATCATTTATTATATCTGTTGCTCCCAATGCGGTCTCCTCTACATTGGGGAGACCGGATGCTTCCTAGCAGAGTGCTTTAGGGAACATCTCTGGGACACCCGTACCAATCAACCACACCGCCCTGTGGCCCACCATTTCAACTCTTCCCTCCCCCCCTCCCCACTCTGCAGAGGACATGCAGGTTCTGGGCCTCCTCCACCGCCGGTCACTCACCACTCGACACCTGGAGGAAGAACGCCTCATCTTCTGCCTCGGAACACTTCAACCCCAGGGTATTAATGTGCACTTCACCAATTTCCTCATTTCCCCCACCTTATCCCAATTCCAACCTTCCAGCTCAGCACTGTCATGACCTGTCCTACCTGCTAATCTCCCTTCCCACCTTTCTACTCCACCCTCCCCTCTGACCTATCACCTTCATCCCCACCCCCATTCACCTATTGTACTCTTTGCTACCTTGTACTACATGTAATGTACAAAATCCCATGCAAGAACTGCACAAAACACTACATAGGACAAACAGGAAGACAGCTAACGATCCACATCCATGGACACCAACTAGCCATGAAACGACACGACCAGCTACCCTTAGTAGCCACACACACAGATGACAAGCAACAGGAGTTTGACTGGGACAACACTACTATTATAGGACAAGCCAAATAGAGAACAGCCAGGGAATTCCTAGAGGCATGGCACTCATCCACAGATTCAATCAATAAGCACATCGACCTGAACCCAATATACCGACCACTGCAATGGACAGCTGGAACTGACAACCGGAAGCGGCAGACTCAAACCACTATAAATGCAGGAGGAAACATCACAGAATCGCTTCACAGGAGACTCCCAAGCACTGAGGATGTCAACTAGACAGGGGACGAAACATCTGCAACACAAATTCCCAGGTTGGCGAACAGAACCACAACGAGCACCCGAGCTACAAATCTTCTCACAAACTTTGAGCTTCTCCCTCAACTCTAGCCTTAGAAGACTCAGCTTTGAGCTGTATCATTTCGGCTTAGGGAGTGAGGTCTGGGTTGGCAGTGGCCGCAGGTTTGGGCCTTGTTTTCCTACTTACACTCCCTGGGCCATGTCTGAGTGCCCCAAAAACATGATGGAAGACAGATTTTTGGATATATTGTGAGACTCTTTGCATTCTGGTATTTGCAATCCGAGTACTCAGGGCAGCAGGCTTGGATTGCCTGGTTTCAGCCGGAGCTATTACTGTAGTGCCCATATGTTGGCTAACTCCTGCTCTTCAAATGTCATCAGACAACACATCATGTTTGAGTGCACATGTCTTGCTAATGGGGTTGGACAGAACTTCTGTGCAGGACACGATGAGTTCCAAACTACACAAAGCCTAGTCTACGTTTGCTGCCACAGTCCTCTATGGTCCTTCCCAGTGACTGGAGACTTTCACGCAGTCCTTCACAGGTACCATGCATTTCCATGTGTATACCGGTCAATCCTTTTCTGTAGGCTGCCTCTTCAAAGTCCTTCAGTAGCAGAATTTGTGTAATTTCATTCAGAGATACATTGTTACCCCTTTCCCCAGACTGGTATCTCATTGTGTGTAGATTCCATAATGGTGTTCCCCTCCACATTATGTATAGGGTTAGTATCGAAGCCGATGGCTGTGAGAATGAATGATGGGTTTCATCTTCATCATTTCCTACCATCTATTTATCTTTCATACCTGTCTGCTCATATAACATGGACTCCTTGGGTATTAAAGGAGAAGGCACAACAGTGAGATTGCAGTGAAGGGAGGAGGAAAACCAAGAGATGCTACAGACTTCGACAGCAGCTAATATTTTTAAAACTTGTAATGCATCAAAAATAATTAAGTAGATCAAGGCACTTTTGCCCCTCAATTTAAAGCATGGAACATTAATAAAGCCATAATGCTCTCGTGTATTTGGGAAGATTGGGAGCTTGCTGATGCACATCGTGCCCCTGCAAAACATCACATTGTTACAATAAATCAGCAAATGCCTGATAGAAAATCTTATTTTATGACAGTTGCATAATTGCACATTGCACAATAACTAGACCAAAGCTGCACTCATAAAAAGTGAAACTTCAGTGTTGTGAGTACCTCGGAAAGTTACGGGTTACTTCAGGTTTTGTTAAAGGGCATGGTGACTCTAGGATGTTACAAGTGCAGCCAGGACAAGTTGGCCCTCAGGCTGCAGTACAATTCTCCCTAGTGAGCTACAAGTTCACATCGAAACAGTTCGAGTTGGCATCTAGTCCTTCAGCCTGCTGGGATGGACATAGTTCCTATGGGGCTGAGGTGCAATGTTCTTTGGATGCAAGGGGATTTCAGCTCTGCAGTTATGCATGCCCTTGACATGTTAAAAAGTATCAGTAGATGTAAGTTTTAGGACATTCCTTTTTTCAACAGTGTTTCTAATTTTAATCATCACAAATTAATATCCTTCACATCAAAGGAAATTGACTCCTAAGGAAAATTGGGGTTTGCCATATTGGCATGTATGATTGTTGCACGTTATTAATTTGTGTTGAAATTTAGAAATTTAATGATAGTGATCCTTGTAGATAAGCTGTGAAATCACTAGCTCACTTAGTATCAATCATTAGCTATTCAAATATGAGCCTTTTTGGTCTGTTTCATAATTATGTCATTTTGTACTGCCTTTGAGATTTGTGCTCACAGTCCAAAAATGACACATTGCATTTACAAAGCTGAGTACTATCGGGAAAAAAAATATTCAGATTGAGAATTATTATATTGAAGGGTGCTCTCGGCAAGTTTTCTTAGAATTGTTCACAATAGAAAATTTATTTTGACTTACGTATTGTATGTATAATGATTATTACTCTGAATGTGGAATAACAAAACAAAAGGAGTATACAATAGTACAAAATCTATTCGTACAAATGCCTTCTGGCACTTTTTGCAGCAGACAAATCTGCATATTTGTTGTGATAAGATTTAAACATCGCTTTCACTATAAAGAAAAATAGTAAGGAATTGGGAGGGATTAATTTTGCCTGTTGGCGATCTCACATTACAGCCATAGTGTCATAGAGAGATACAGCACGGAAACAGACCCTTCGGTCCAACCTGTCCATGCCAACCGGATATCCCAACCAAACCTAATCCCACCTGCTAGCACCCGGCTCATATAATTAGTATCTTAAGGTAAATTTCTGCCTAATAGTTTTCTGTGAACAGGAAACCTGTGAAAAATATCTCCGGGTGTTCAGATCATTAAAATTGGTTGTACAGATGATCAAAAACTCAACCCAAGTATAGAACCTTAATATTTTTCTCAATATTAGTGGGAATCTCCACCCCACAGGGTTATGTGTTTGCTCAGTTATTGTAGAAGTTCAAGACTGAAAGTGATTGATTTTAAGATATTATTACAGTCAAGGTAAAGGGAGAAGGGTGAGAAAATGGAGTTGCATTGTAAAATCAAGCATGATCTTTTTAAACAGTGAGCAGACTCGTGGGATGATTTGGCTTATTCCTGATCTCAAGAGCAATCAAGGAGAAGTGACAATGTCTGACCGTGCCGGCAATACTCTCATCCATAAAGCAATGTGAAAAAAAGACTTTGTCTTCTTTCAAACATTCACGCAATGTGAACATCACTAGTAGCATCATTTATTTGTCCCTAATTGCCCCAAGAATGGACGGTGATCTGTCATCTTGACAACTATCTGGCTTTGTCAGGCCATGTCATAATGTGGCTCAGAGTCAATGTCATTGCTGTGAATTCTGAGTCAAATATAGCACAGAACACACATGGATGGATGGAAGACCTACTTCCCTAAAAGTCATTAGTAAATTCGATTTTTTTTTAAAGATGTGAATCCAATAGTTACATGTTTGGCATTTCTGACACCACAGCTATTCCAGACTCATTCAATGAACTGAAGCTAGTGTTCTTATATTCATGTTGTCTGCTCATTACTATGAGTGTAGTGTGCAGCTAATGCTAAATGGATCATTGAGCGGCTGCTTGCTTTAGCAGAGACCCAAGTGTGAGAGAGGTAAGCTCACCGCAATAATTCTGGAAGACCGACTAAAAGGAACATCATTTATTGTCAAAGTAGAGCCATCCCTGGGTCTGCTTTATAAAGGGCTCAGGTGATGAGTTCCATCTGAGCAGGCCGTTGCCTGTTACCAAGGGAACTTATACTGAATGAGTTCCAGAGGGAGATTAATGGGTAATTCTACACAGGCTTTGAAGGGTTGTCAGACTAATCATCAACTCCTTAAAAGTAGCTAGAACTACTTAAAGGGGAAATTCTCATTGCAGAAGGTGCTCAAAGTAATTAAGGATGAATGCAATAAGATAGATAGGAACTCTGTTTCTCCAGTGTGGCACTAAAAGTTTTAATGCAGACAGTGGATAGGGTAGAAAGTTTCCCTATCTAGACCTTGGTAGAGACTTGTCTTAGTGTAGAAATTCCAGTTATTTGCTAAAGGAATAAAGACACAAGATTCCATGTTTTAAAACAGGAATGTTTACAAGCAAGGATGCTCTCCAGGTAGAACTGAGAAGGCTGTGGGAGCACATAGTCAATTGTAAACAATGTCACCAGTTTAACTCGGAAAACTTGGATGCGTTGCACAACGAAGTTCAATGATCTCACAGGAGTGTTTGAGGTGAGGCATCTTCAAATGTTGAACTCTTATAAATGATTCACCAACTCACAGATGGCTTAATTCGTTGCCCAGCTTCATGTACCTACCAGTAATATCTAGCAACACAACCTATACCTTGCATTTAGGTTTGCAGCTCGCTCTTACAAACATAACAATGCTGTAAGCCTTACACCAGCATCTCAGACTACACATATTGCTAACCATTTAATCATGACATCAGACTGACACAGTTACTGACACATTTCTCACTTTACCACAGAGTATATGTTGTCAAACAACCATAGAGAGCAGCGTCTAATCAATGGGGGACAGACACAGCTGTTTATATATAAAAGAGAAGGTGCCCATCAGTATCAGAATGGCTATATAAAAGATTGTGTTGAGCAGGAGGCTTGAAAGCAGGGAACATGATTGTTTACATAGATGTACTCTTTCTTGCAACCCACTTGCTCCTCCTCATAAGGTCTTCTTTCATTTGTAAGTTGCACAGGGTCTCCTTTCTCCACCATTACTTCAACATGACCTCTACTTTTGTACCTTTCTTAAGAAGTACCACATGGCCAGGAGAACAGACATCAGCTCCTTAGAAGACAAGGTGGCTCAGACAAAGTGCCATTAAGAGAAAATGGTTGATGAGTGTGCACATGGTAAACAAACTGCATTTTCTCTCATGGTGCAGGCCAATAGGATAGAAACTACTGCACTCATGATTCAGAGCAGATAGCCTTGAAGTCAGAACCATGGCATTCACCATGTGCTACACTACTCCCTTCCTTAATGGGCAAGAGAAATACTGAATTATCTTCATGAGCTAACCACTCAATAGGATTTTGTACAAGGATGCCCAATTCCCTCTGTACTGTAGAATTCTGTCATCTTTCTTCTTTTAAGTAATCTTTTACTTTTCATCTCTGCACATCAAAGTGGATGGCTTCACATTTTCCCTCATTGTACTCTGCCATATTTTGACACATTCATGTTATCCCTTTTGATATAACCTTGGTAGACTTGTCTTAGTGTAGAAATTCCAGTTATTTGCTAAAGGAATAAAGACACAAATTTCCATGTTTTAAAACAGGAATGTTTACAAGAGTCAACATCATAAATTCTGAATACTATCTATCCTATATCTAACATACAGAAATAACTGGATCAAACATAATGTTAGCAAGAGATGTGATTCAAATATTTTTAAACAGTTGTTGTGGTTCTGTTCACCGAGCTGGGAATTTGTGTTGCAGATGTTTCGTCCCCTGTCTAGGTGAAATCCTCAGTGCTTGGGAGCCTCCTGTGAAGCGCTTTAGATTAGATTACTTACAATGTGGAAACAGGCCCTTTGTCCCAACAAGTCCACACCGACCCGCCGAAGCACAACCCACCCATACATTTGCCCCTTACCTAACACTATGGGCAATTTAGCATGGCCAATTCACCTGACCCGCACATCTTTGGATTGTGGGAGGAAACCGGAGCACCTGGAGGAAACCCACGCAGACACGGGGAGAACGTGCAAACTCCACGCAATCAGTCACCTGAGGCAGGAATTGAACTCGGGTCTCTGGCGCTGTGAGGCAGCAGTGCTAACCACTGTGCCACTGTGCCGCTTCTGTGATGTTTCCTCCGGCATTTATAATGGTTTGTCTCTGCTGCTTCCAGTTGTCAGTTCCAGCTGTCCGCTACAGTGGTCGGTATATTGGGTCCAGGTTGATGTGCTTATTGATTGAATCTGTGGATGAGTGTCATGCCTCTAGGAATTCCTTGGCTGTTCTCTGTTTGGCTTGTCCTATAATAGTAGAGTTGTCCCAGTCGAACTCCTGTTGCTTGTCATCTGCATGTGTGGCTACTAAGGATAGCTGGTTGTGTCATTTTGTGGCTAGTTGGTGTTCATGGATGTGGATCGTTAGCTGTCTTCCTGTTTGTCCTATGTAGTGTTTTGTGCAGTCCTGCATGGGATTTTGTACACTACGTTGGTTTTGCTCATGTTGGGTCCTTTGTCCTGGTAAGTTGTTGTCTGAGAGTGGCTGTTGTTTTGTGTGCTGTTATGAGTCCTAGTGGTTGCAGCAGTCTGGCTGTCAGTTCGGAAATGCTCTTGATGTATGGTAGTGTGGCTAGTCCTTTGGGTTGTGGCATGTCCTCATTCCGTTTCAAAACGTCTGCAACACAAATTCCCAGCTCGGCGAACAGAACCACAACAACGAGCACCCGAGCTACAAATCTTCTCCCAAACTTTAACTTTTAAACAGTTTATGTGGATGCACTTAAATTTATCTTGAGCTTTTAAATAAATGTCACTTTTCAAAGGAAATTGTTCTGAGTACAACAGCAACAAAGTGCTCAGATGGAGTCATACAATCCGGAGAACCTTTAGGGAGAAGTTCAACAGTTCAAGATTGGGATAAGACCATTGCATTTTGGGCCACAGGAAGAGAGAATTTGTAAATTACCCATGAAGCAACAGTCAATTGTTCTCTCTCTCTCTCTCTCTCTGTCACTTGTCTGTTTGTCTGTCTCTCTCTCTATATCTTGTCTGTCGCTCACTCTCTCTCTGCCTCTGTCCCTCAGTCTCTCTCTCTTCCTTTGCAAATCCTCTCAGCAAAGTATATGATGTGAATATCCACCTGAAGTCATCTTCGCCACTTGTTTAGGATCCCTGGAAAGGATTCATAGGTGTCTTACCTCCATCTCCAGCAATTTAGCCAGAAAGACATACCAGTGCAGAGTAACTTCAGAATCAGAACTTCATTTGAGATTATCTGAGAGTTATCCTTTGTTCCATTCTATTATCTGTTCAAGGTACTTTTAAGTTAGCATTCAACAGTGTGTTCCTGTCTTTATTTCTCCTCAGACATATGTCAATGTTAGATTTTTAAAAAATGGTAGATATATATTTGCACAATCCAAAATGTTTGTCAACAATCTTCAAATCTTTGTTTGAGTAAATTTGTTTTGTCAATAAACCAATTATTTGTCATTAACCAAAGAGTCCTGGCTGACTTTCTTAACACTGAATTTGACAATACTGAATCAGTCACACTACTAACCAGGTTAAATTTACAATTTGTGTGCTCAGTGGAGGAGGGATACCCCTCCAATCTCAGTCATAACAAGGAATTCACAAGCCATTTATGATCAACAACAGGACTATGTGTACTAACTAATTGAACAGTCTAATCAGGTTTTACTGATCACCATGGGGTATAAAATCCTTCAATCTTTGTCTTTCTCATGAGGAATTTCAGTGCTGTATTGCTTTCAAAGATGTGGCCACTGATCTCCCTTTACAGCAGCAGCTCCAATTCAGCTAGGTGGCCCACAGGCTTGCACTTCCTGCATGCTTGGTGAGCCAACAGCACTCAAACTCAGTGGAGCATTCAGAGTGTTCACCTCCCAACCTCACAGAGCAGACTAATATCTCAGCTTCACTGAGCCGACAGCTGCTCCCTGTGGCTTTTCACCCCATCATTTGCCCTTTAGCTTTCTCTGCTCTGACTAATCTGTCCACATGAGCTTGGTTTTACTTCATCTAAATCATGAATTACTGACACTGAACCTTGTGCCCCTCCATGACATAAAGTTCACCAATGTCAAAATAATCCATTTATTCTGACTTGATGCTGAATATTACCAGAAATCAGCAAAGTCTCATCTTTGTCGAGTTACGTGGAGGGTTTGTCTCCATGAGGTCTAGCAAAATTTCTTGTTCAGTTACGTTACAGGACCCCAGACTGAAGGGTGTCTTCTTCGGTCTAACTGAAGACCACTCTCCCTCAACTTTGAGACATAACCACTTGGTTGAATCACATGCAGTGTTTGTGCCATGTTCACAGCTGGCACATTGTGGGTGAGAGATTGATATTTCTGTGGAATTCTGTTCCTCAAAGCAATGAATGTAGAAGCCTTAAGTATTTTTAAGGGAAAGGTACACAGATCATTGATTATTAAGGGGATGAAAGATTACCTAGGGGTATAGAGGAATATTGACTTGAGGTTTAAATGAGATCAGTCATGACCTTCTTGAATGGCAGACAATCCTCAAAGGGCCAAGTGGCCTACTCTAGTTTGAACATTTGTATGTGAAGTGCATCATTAAAATGCAGAAATGTATTGTAGGTAAATCAGTGATGTGCCGGCAGAGGCCAGCACATGTCTGATACCAGCGTCCGTGAATGTGGGATATCTATAACCACTGCCCATGGGTTGTGCCCAGGAGATGTTGATGCTCATTATCCAAAAGGGGTGTCCATAGGAGCAAGCGGTGATCTGGAATTGCCACGTATATGCTCCAACTTTAATGTTATGATTTCGTGGTGTGTAGTTTCTCTCTAGAGGGTGGGAGAATGGTAAACTGTATATTAATGATGGAAGATTAAGTAATAATAAGGTTGGCAAAAAATATTGAAGCCCAATAATCGGCCTCCTGCCACTCACTGGTGAGAATCTTGTCTCAACATCCAGCACTTGCTTAGAAAATGTATTGTTTTGGTCTCCATATCAAGAGAGGGCTCACTCAAAATCTTAGATGATGCTCTGAAATTTCTCACCATTGGCCACATCATTCAAAAAGATTCTACCTGAGTTGAAATGATGCGGCATAACTCAAAAATAGAACAAATATCTCAGAATCCATGAGCACTGCAACTGGTATGACTTGGTATGTACTGTCAGTCAAACCCTTTGAATGAGTATGTTAAGTTTTGTGTTTAGTACCAACCCAACACTTGAGGTTAACACTTTAAATAGGTTTTGAATGTTATCTTTGATGTGTAATCAAGAATTAGGAATCCAAATGTACTTTAGAAATAGACAGATTGGTTAGGAATTGGATTATGAGAAGTCAAGAAGGATACTTCCTTCTCAATGGAAGGGATTGTTGAGAATTGGGGTCTCTTTAAAACTGATTTTTCTAGCACGTACTGAGTAGCACAAGGTCTCATTCAACTGCCATCAGACAAATTACTAGCTTTCCCCAATGATAAACAATTTCTAATAAATAAGACAGAAGGAAGGTGATAATAAAGACCATCAACACCATTATTTTCATAAGTTCATATTAAAGATCCATTTGGCACCATATGTGTCCTATTATCAAGGTATTGTCTCGGCTAAAAAAAAAGTTTGTCCCTAAAATGAATGAAAACTAACTTTCAGATGACAGTGGGAAAATAGGTAACAGTTATGCTGACATCATGCATAGTTGTTGTGTGTTGAATGACTAGGAGAATTCAAATATGATTGACACAGTGGAACTTACTAGCCCCTAGAAATAAAGGATAACAACATGTGCTCAGGATCAGGAAATCTAATAAAGAGATGACTCCTTTAGCTCGAAGGTGGACCAGAAGAGATTGAAGACAGATCCAGGGAAGTGTTCCTTTGCAATTCAGCAAGAGAGCTGTTCCATTCCTCTGACCAACCTTCCTTCCATCTACCAACCGGATTCATTCCTCCCATTGACCATGCAGACAGTGCCCTCTACCTGTGTTCAACTGTCCCCACCTCCCCACTCCATCTCACCCCAAATTGTCCACCCCTCCCCCCCCCCCACTAATTTATCTGCAGCTCCCCTTATGCCCACTCCCAGTCCTGAAGAAGGGTTACACCTAAAGCATTGACTTCTCCACCTCCTGATGCTGCTTGGCTTGCTGTGTTCTTCCAGCCTCCTGCCTGTCTATGTAATTTTCACCGTAGTGGAAACCAGCTCTGCCGTGGCAAAGATGTCAATGGTGTTCAAAATCCTAAGCTTCATCTCAAAAAGAAAGATTTATAACGATCATAGACATGTGGATGGAGTTCATACATGCAAGGTTCAAGGAGCCAGCAGTCTCCTAAATGATCATTTGTTTCTACTTAAATATTACACTTTTCATTGTATTTATTTGATAAATACAAGTGACATCCACCTTATATAGGTTTATAAAATCATGAGGGGCATTGATAAGGTGAATAGCCAAAGTCTTTTCCATAGGGTAGGAGACTCCAAAGCTATAACGCATAGGTTTAAGGTGAGAGGGGCAAGATTTAAAAAGGACCAGAAGGGCAACTTGTTCCACAAAGTGGGTGGTGTGTATATGGGACAAGTTTCCAGAGGAAGTGGTAGAGATGATTACAGTTACAATATGTAAAAGATATTTGGACAGGTACATGAATAGGAAAGATATAGAGGGATATGAGGCAAACGCAGGCAAATGGGACTAGTTTAGTTTGGGAAACCTGGCCTGCATGGATGAGATGGACCGAAGGGTCTGTTTCCATGCTGTATGACTCCATGACTATATGACACTAAATGGATTCTGGAGTCCCCAGTGTCTAAATCATAGAGTTTAGACCAGGTAAGAGCAGGTCTGTTCTCAATGTTATTCTTTTATGAAGTTATCCCTTGGAAGCAGCCCTACGAGGATAGTCCAAGGACACACTGGGGGCTTGGTTCATTGAATCTTTGTAGGGGTAAAGAACTGGGATATTTTTCAAGGAGAAGGCATGTGTCAGGTCTCCTTGAGGGTCGTCTCAGAGATCCTTTGTGGGGGTCAAAAGCCCTTTGAGAATGTAAACTCTGGAGGAGATTGTGTGAAAAAGATGCATGCAGCCCTTTAAACTGCTCAACTAGTCAAGACCTGCCAACAGTTATCAAGAAGTGTCCAAAAGCTGTGAGAAAAATGACAAGAATTGTTGGTAAATGTCAAGGAATGTTGAGAACTGTCAGGATGTGTCAAGAACTGTCAAGAGGTGACAGCATGTCAAGAACTGTCAAAATGTACTGAGAAATACTGTGAAGTGTTAATGTAGTCCAAACCTGTTAAAATATGTTTTTATGAACACGCTTGCTTATGGATGTAGGTTTGCTCACAGAGCTGGAAGGTTTGTTTTCAGATATATCATCACCATACTAGGTAATATCTTCAGTGAGCCTCTGGATGAAGCACTGGCGGTGTAGCCCACTTCTTATTTATACGTTTGGGTTTCCTTGGGTTGGTGAAGTCATTTCCTGTGGTGACGGCATTTTCTAAGGTGATGTCATTTCCTGTTCTTTGAGGCTACCCTCAAGGAGACCTGACACATTCCTTCTCCTTGAAAAAGATCCCCAGTTCTTTACCCCTACAAAAACGAACCTTCCAGCTCAGCGAGCCAGCCTACATCTAGAACCGCAACCTGAGCTACAAATCTTCTCAAAACTCGCTGAGATTACCTATATCAATCCATCATAGTCTACAATGTAGAAGCTTAAGTTATAAAACTTTGTTTTTACTCCCCCGCCATGAGTACTTGTGGATCCTCTGTGTTGTTGTGATTTGTGAAGGGAAAGGAAAATGGGTGGAGGGAAGCACTAAGCCACCTTAAGGAAATGAGGGGGCCATGTGGATGGGTAGAGGGCATTAGGTGGCATGGATGGAGAATGCAAATTGTGTGGGAGTATCAGTGGAGTGTGAGGGGCCAGCGGTGGAGAAATGATCTTTTAATTTTTGGATACAGTATTGGGAGGCAAGAAGGGTTTTCTAATGAGTCTATGTCAGGAACTGGTGACTTCCTCAGCTTTTCATGTGAAGCCTGAGTCAATTCCTAATCCAACCTGTACTCCACCCCAACCAAAAACGGGGAATGTGGGCTGATATTTTTAAAACTGAAAAATGTGTTGCTGGAAAAGCGCAGCAGGTCAGACAGCATCCAAGGAACAGGAGAATCGATGTTTTGGGCATAAGGCCTTCTTCTGCTTCTTGGATGCTGTCTGACTTGCTGCGCTTTTCCAGCAACACATTTTTCAGCTCTGATCTTCAGCATCCGCAGTCCTCACTTTCTCCTAGTTGATATTTTTAAAAGTCAGTATCATGGGGCCAACAATGCTCTCACGTCTTGGAAACAAAAGTTGGGGCCATTCTTGTAAAATTGCTTTTGCTATGTTGTTGCTGCTAGAGAAACTAAAGTTACCAAACTTTAATCTTCCTCGTTCAAATGAAAGATAGTTACAGGATAATACTTTGCACTAAAGATTTTTATGGAAAATAAAAGTTTAAATGCTGATTGCAATGTACCTTTCTCCTTAATTATTGATTTATGTTCATTAACAATTCATGGAAAGAACAGCTTTAAATCAAAGTATGTCTGGCATTTCAAGTAATCTCTTTTAAGATTAAAGTATCTCTATACAGTAATAATAGATTATTGACCGGAGCAGAGATCCAGCTGTGAGCAATGAGCTGGTGTTCAAAACAAATCTCTGCAGTCTGCAGAAATCACTAGGGGGGGTTTGAAATCAATTGGTCAGAAGATGTATGTATTAAATGGTTTTCAAGTTAATCCAATTTTTTTGAAAATGATCTCTTTCTTGTCATCTTTCTACATTCAGTTACAATTTTCTAAAATGTTCAAGGTTTGACCTGTACCTTTATGCAACATGTATAAAACCGTCATCCATAGTCTTTTTTAAAGTACTTTTATTGAAAAAAACATTTTCTTTATAGATTATAAAATTACAAAAATATGAAAATATAACATTATAGCAACAAAAACAACAACAATAAGAATAAACATTAAACCAACTGCAGGGAATCTCGGTTATCCAAATATCAGTTATCCAAATTTTGGATTATCCGAAGAAGATCTCAAGGTCCCAATAGATACATTCCATCAAAGAGGTGTTCCAACACTGATCGTATCTTTTGTTTACAGTGATTAAAAATGAACTCGGCTTACTGAAATACTGCTGAGAACAGTCTTGGATGTTGATGGGAGCCCAGGCTCCAAATAACTGACCTCTCGCCCTCTCCCTCTGTCTCTCCACACCCCACCCCCTCTTTCCTTGGAGTTCTACACAGGGGTGTCCCCTAAACCCCCTTTTCCCAGATAATCTCTCTAACATTGTCCTGTAAAAAGTAAAGTTGGAATATGTCAAAATGTTGCAGGAAACGGTTGAGTGAGTGTGTGCATGTGTGAGTGCGTGTGCGTGTGTGCATATGTGGTTGTGTGTGTGTATGTGTGGCTCTGTGTGCGTGTGCGTGTGTGTGTATCGGTGCTTGCGCGTGTGTGTGTCTGTGTGTGTGTGGCTCTGTGTGTGTGTGTGTACATGTGCATGTGTGTGTGTGGCTCTTTGTGTGTTAGCGCGTGTACGTGTGTGGCTCTGTATGTGTGGCTGTTTGTGTGTGCAAGCATGCATGTGCGTGTGTGTGTGTAGGTCTGTGTGTGTGCCTGCGTGTGTGTGTGTGTGGCTCTGTGTGTCTGTGCGTGTGTGCGGCTCTGTATGTGTGGCTGTGCGTGTGTGTGTGTGTGTCTATGTGTATGCGTGTGTGTGCATTTGTGCGCATCCGTGTGTGTGTGTGCGCGTGTGTGGTTGTGGCTGTGTGTGTGTGTGTGTGTGTGTGTGTGTGTGTGTGCGCGCTAGTTTGAGACTCACTCCCTAAAGGCAGCAGCAGTCTTGCTGTTCATGTCCAGTCCGGCTGCCCCAGAGAGGGTGGCAGATAGTGGGTGGGGTGGACCAGGAGCTGGTTTGGAGGGGTTGGGGGCGGACAGGGTGACAGGGTTGGACAGGGTTGGGTGCCAATGGTGGGGTCGGCGTTGGATAGGATTAGACGTGCGGATTGGGGACGGAGATGGGGATGGAGGATTCCTGAAGAAGGGCTCATGCTCGAAACGTCGATTATCTTGCTTCTTGGATGCTGCTTGATCTGCTGCGTTTTTCCAGCAACACATTTTCAGCAATATTCCCAATTGAAAAGGATACCATCAAATCTAAAAAAAATCCGCAGGAGTTAGGAAATAATCAATCCTTGTGTGGCACTTATGAGGATTGGAAAAGAATGGAAAAGCTCTGCCCGTAGGGTGAAAACGTCTCCAAATGTCTACCGACCCCAGTTCCACACATAGATCACCCAACTGTTTGGATTGTGAAGAAAACTTTGGGGGGTCTTTGGGCATTCTATCCAGCACAGGATCCATGAGGCAATTAAAGTCCCTTCCTATAATAATATGTCGCGATGCCACAGCCATTAGCTCAGATAGTGCATCAGTCAGAAATTTAAGAGGGTGGGCTGGAGGATAATAGACAATCAAAATACCACATTCCTCGCCATGTATAAGTGCCTTAAGAATAACAAACCAACCAATATTCATCTTTAACACAAAGTATTAAATTAAATGGGAGACCCTTCCGGGTGAGTATGGCCACTCCCCTGCTCCTAGTACTAAAAGATGAGAAAAACACCCAATCATGCTGCAACTTCAAGTGTTCCTTGTCATTAAGGTGAGTCTCCTCAACATCCACCTCTCTTTTCTAAGACTTGACAACACCCCTTTTTCTTTTAACTAGTGAATGGATCCCTCTAATATTTCAGGTGCACCATCTAAGAATGCTGCTAACCATGATCCTTTACTATCACCTTTGACCTGTTGAGAGGTTAATTTGAATTACAGCACACTGAGCATATACAAAAGGAGATTCATGGAGTCTATTTACAAAAAAAAAGCTAAAACAAAACTAACAGCAAACACGAAAAGCACTTAACAGGGACTCTACCCCACCTATTGAGGGAGCTTACACTTCTCATCCACACCTTCAACCGTGCCCGCCCCTCTCCCCCACGCTTCACTCCAAAACCAATCAATAGAAGAAAACAAATCGAGGACATTGTAAACACAAAGGTATAACAAAAACAGTGAGCACTCTGCCCACACCCCCATAATATATCATTGCCACTGCACCTTGGAGAGAAAACAAAACCAACAACTTCTGTGGGAAAAGATTAAAAGTACAAGAAATAAAAGCAAGAAAAGAAAACCCAGACATTATTGTTCATATCCATAAGTCCATATGCATTATTTTATAGTGGCCAAGAAGTTTTTTGCTTGCTCTGAGGAATCAAATGACCGCACAGTCTCCTTGTATGTAATACGAAGCACCGCTGGGTATCTTCTTGAATATCAAATATCGAGGTCCTTTAACGTTCTCTTAACCTCACCCAATGATTTCCTCTTATGAATCACAGCTGCAGAAAAGACCTGGAAAAACATTATCTTAGTTCCCTAATAAGTCAGGGCCTGCAGATCTCTTCCTAGCCTTCTAGAAGTTTCCATGACTCTCTGCTTGTCCCTGTAGCATTGAAATCATATCAGAACTGGGCAGGGGCGCTGACCCTGACCGGCTCTGTGCACCACAGCCCAGTGAGCTCTGTCAACCTTCACCCGGTCTGCTTCGGCATCCCAGCCAAGAAACTGTGGCAGCCACTCTTCAACAAAACCTGCTCGCTGTCCACCTTCTACTCCCTCTGGCAGCCCAATGACCTGAGCATATACAAAAGAAGATTCATGGAGTCTATTTACAAAAAAAAACCAAAAAAAAAACCAACAAACATGAAGGGCACTTAATGGGGGACTCTACCCATCCATTGAGGGTGCTTACACTTCCCACACACACCTCCAACCGCGCCCCCCCCGCGCTTCACTCCAAAATCAATCAATAGAAGGAAACAAATCGAGGACATTGTTTTTCCTCCTACCTCTATTTTCCAGGTCATCCACTTGCTCAGTCAGGGCCTGAACCTGTTTCTCAAGGGCCTGGATCCACCCCACCGAGGACTCGACCTCGGTCTCCAACACCGCGGTCCACCACTCAACCTCTTCAACTTGCTTCTGGAGCCCTTCCAACTCCTTCTCATGCTTTTGCAGTGTGGCCGAGATTGGCTCGCGCCGATTACGAGTCCCTTCGCTCATCTCCTGGATCAGCTATCGGATCGGATCCACGATGTTCTGCTGTGCAGGCATTTCCTTCACAGCTGCTGAGGGATTTGCAGCTGCTTCCGTGGTTGCAGTCTTGGCCCTGCCCGATGTTTTCGGCGAGTGTCCCGAGTGTTGAGACTTGACCATTTGCTTAGCCATTCTCGCTTGCTCGAAAAAGGATTTAAACAGTTGTACAACTGTTTAACAGTAATTTCTTCCAAAAACAAAACTAAGGTGGGGGACGTAAAAATATTGCTACCCTGGGTAGCAAGGCTGATCTACTCAGATTGCTGCCATCTTGGATCCCCGTAATCCATATTTTAAAATTTTTTTTCATTTGCTGTATTGCAAATATCAGGATTTATAAATCATGTACTCTTTAATGCGTAAGTAAAATTGAAGTAACATCTGACTAAGCAATTGGAGACATTTTCTGAGAAATTCAGAAACATTAATACTTGTAGAAAATGTCACCGTTTTAAATGTTAGGTGCAAGGCAGTTGCACAACATTATCATAACACATTGGCTGCTTTTGAAATGGGCTTTACTTTGTGATCGGTAAATGAAGTAATTTTCAGCTTCTTACATTGTCAACCCCCCCTCCCTAACAATACAAAATCCATTTACGCACTGATTTACTGACTATTCATTTAAATATCTGGATCATGGGGTTGGACATGCTGCCTGTTCCTCAATGGTCAGGTGTTTGCAGTCACCTACAATATGATGAGTGTCAGCAATGTTAAAGTGGTGACACTTGCTACTGACCTCAAGAAAATGACCAACAAAGATCTAGCAATCTCCGGGACACAGATCTCAGGGCTCCAGTAGGTGGCTTGGGTCTGCCGCCTAGTCAATGGAATCTCCAGGCATCCAGCAGCAGTGGTGTCATCAAGCAGGGTAAGCAGCTAATGACATTGAATAATTCTCATAGACAGCAAGCCAGGAGTTAAAAATGTTGATTATGCTTCACCTTTTAGATAATTTTCTAGGGAACAAGATAAAAATAGGATACATATATGGAATTAATGGAAGCTGAAATACATAATTAATTTTTAAAAAGGTGGATTTTTATTATAACACAGAAATTCAACATTCCATAATTTATTTTATTTTAGGGTGAGAGGTTTCTCTGTTGTAATTATGAGCATAGAATTTCATTAAGAACTTATTTACATGTCTTTGAATAAAGTGCAGTTTTTCAAAGGTTTTCACAGCAGGAATACTACTTGTTGACATCAGAGAGCAGGCAGATGAGCAGTGATATTTCTCCTAAATGTGGTTTAACAAAGAATGACAAATACCAATTGAAATTACCACATTAGTGAAAGCATATTTTGCATAATATTGGCAATCATATTGCTATCAGCAAATATATCTCAGTTTAAAAGTGGAAATTTGCATCATAGAATTCCCACAGAGTGGAGGCAGGCCATCCAGCCCTTCAAGTCCACAGCAACTCTCTGAAGAGCATCCCACCCCATCTCTGTCATTCTGTATTCCTCCTGGATAATCCACCTAGCCTGCACACTATGGGCAATTTAGTATGGCCAATCCACCAAATCTGCACATCTTTGGACAGTTGGAGGAAACCCACACAGCCATAGGGATAATATACAAACTCCGCAAAGGCAGTCACCTAAGGCTGGGATTGAAACTGGGTCCCTGGTGCTGTTGGGCAGCAGTGCTAACCACTGAGCCACCATGTCACCCAATTCAGTAGATGTTTTTGATTGTAGTGTATAGAGCAATAGAGCAAGCCACGTAGATGATAAGACTCTATTACAACCCACTGGGGTATCACTGCATAAGATGAGATCCATTATTCTAGCAAATGTTGAAGTCTTTTTTACACTACGTGGTGTACCCTAATTTACCAGACTTTCAGACCAACGTTGATAGAAAGCCCAAAGCAGGTTTCTGTACTAAGTAAGAATTATTATTTAGTACAAGTAACTAAAACTCAAAACCCCTTATAAACTCCCCCTTAAGCAAATAAGGAAAATAGATTATTGGTAGAGATAGAGAAAATTGGAACGTCAGTTCAGTGGTCTTTGATCCCTGGATCCGATGTGGAGCTGATCCTTCTTCAGCTGGCCAGATACTTGTTGTTCACGTAGGAGGAAGTGAGGTCTGCAGATGCTGGAGATCAGAGTCGAGAGTGTGTTGCTGGAAAAACACAGCAGGTCAGACAGCTTCTGAGGAACAGGAGAATTGACGTTTCGGGCCAGAGCCCTGAATAGGTTGAATAACCAAGGTCTTTTCCAGGTAGGAGAATCCAAAACTAGAAGGCATAGGTTTAAGGTGAAAGGGGAATGATTTTAAAGGGACCCATGGGAGAGAGGGTGTGCTTGTATGGAATGAGCTGCCAGTGGAAGTGGTGGAGGCTGGTACAATTACAACATTTTTAAAGGCATCTGGATAGGTATGTGAATAGGAAGGGTTTAGAGGGATATGGCCAAATGCTGTCAATTGGGACTAGATTAATTTAGGAGATCTGGTCAGTATGATTGAGTTGGATCAAAGGGTCTGTTTCTATGCTATACAATTGTAGATAATGGATGCATTAAGGTTGTCATCTTACAAAACTTCCAAGGTTCTAGAAACAATACATCTGATTGGAAATACCAAAATGTAATGAATTATTTCAGAAAGAAGGGAATCAGAAAGGAAGAAATTAGAGGGTCTGTGCCTAAATTCTATCATTGGGAAAATTCTGGGATCCAAATGCAGGAAATAGTACAGTATGTGGAGAATCATTATACAATCAGGAAAAGCCACTATTGTTTTTGATTCAAAAAGCTGGGAATTTGATAATTTCCTTGGATAACAGGGAGCCAGTAGATGCAGTAGATTTGGATAGTGACAAATTATATAAAAATGGTTATGAAACAATGGTCCAGCCCATGAGCAATGTGAGATAGGGCCAGAAATTTGGAAAAATTGGATGAGAAGTTGAACAAAATCCTATTTGATGACAATATCAAAAATTTGCATTTTCCAACCATGTCCTGGATATTATGATAATCTCTGAAAGATGAGAGGCCTATTGACAGAGATTATCATTCATTATGGCCCTCATTATTACTTAATTTTGCATCATTAATATTAACATTATCATCTTTAATGTTCACATGGAGGTGTCAGTATCTGAGCTGGTGCAGAGTGAGGGGCACAGCCTTACCAGTGTTTTTTGCAAGGCAGCTGTGATCTCGCCCTCCAAGGGCTCTCAGCACTGCCCTCTTGATTGTGGCCAAATTCTCTTCTCTAGACAGTGAGTAGCTGCATGTTGGACATCCCACCATGTCCCATTTTTTTCAACCCTTTTATAGATCATTTCCATCTGAAATGAGATGAAGAGAAGGATTGAGTAAGATGGAAGTTGTTGGCACAACGTGTTGGTACAAATGCAAGTGGGGGAAAAAAGGTTGTGTTTCCTGTGTGAGTGAGTCAGCAGCACAGAGGGCATGAAGAGGATAGTGGTTTTGGGGGTTAAGTGAGTGATAGCAAGTGAAAGAAGATGCTACATACGATGGTGAAAGTGACGGAGCATGAGTCTTGGTGGGCAGAGTGTGCAGTAGCAGATATAGAGTCAACGTGAGGTAGTAGACAGAAAATGGTAGCACTAATCTTGGCAGAACAGAGAAAGTCATTGACCTTCTTTTGGCATTGCTGGGTATTTTCCAGACTGTTGAGACCCACTGGTCCTGGTGGCAACCTTGGACCAAGCTGGCAGGATCTGGCAGGCCCTCCTTACCAGTCCTAAGGTAAAAGGATATTCCTGCTCACCAGCCATCCATCAGGACTTCCAGTCCCTGTCTACAAAACAAAGCTCCAACTTGCCCTTGTTTTCCGTGTCTATGTTTTTATTCATTCAAGGGATTTGAGCATCGCAGGCTCGGTTAGCATTTATTACCCATCGTTCATTTCCCAAAGGCCAGTCAAGAGTCAACCACATCACCGTGGGTCTAAAGTAAAATGTAGGCCAGACTAGGTAAGCACAGCAGTTTCCTTCCCTAAAGGACATTAGTGAACCAGATAGGTTTCTTTTTTCTGACAATCAACAGTAGTTTTATGGTTATTATTAGATTCAATTCCAGATTTTTATTGAATTTAAATTCCATCATCTGCCTTGATGAGTTTCTTGCGAATGTCTCCAAAATCAGGGCAGCCCCAGGTTGGCAGTGCTTGACCATTGAAATATGACCGGGGAGTCTGGGGTATCCTGGAACTAAAGAGTATCTCCAGCTACATTGAGTGGGAGAATCTGGCTAGCATTGAACAAGTGAGGCATGGTATCTATTTGATGAGGCTGTTTGGGATAATTGCACAAGAAATTTTGCTAGGCCTCATGGAGACAAACCCTCCATGTAACTCGACAAATTTGAGACTTTGCTGATTTCTTGAAATATTCAGCATCAAGTCAGAATAAATGGATTAATTTGATGTTGGTGAACTTTATGTCATGGAGGAGCACAGGGTTCAGTGTCAGTAATTCATGATTTAGATGAAGCAAAACCAAACTCATGTGGACAGATTAGTCAAAGCAGAGAAAACTAAAGGGCAAATGGTGGCTCAGTGATGATGGGGTGAAAAGCCAAAGGGAGCAGCTGTTGGCTCAGTGAAGCTGAGATCTGAGTCTGCTCTGTGAGGTTGGGAGGTGAGCACTCAGTGGAGCATTCAGAGTTTGAGCGCTGTTGGCTCACCAAGCATGCAGGAAGTGGAAGCCTGTGGGCCACCTAGCTGAATTGGAGCTGCTGCTGTAAAGGGAGATCAGTGGCCACATCTTTGAAAGCAATACAGCACTGAAATTCCTCACAAGAAGGACAAAGATTGAAGGATTTTATACCCAGTGGTGATCAGGGTGGCTTGGTGGCTCAGTGGTTAGCACTGCAACCTCACAGCACCAGGGACTTGGCTTCAATTCCAGCCTCAGGAGACTGTCTGTCTAGAGTTTGGATTCTCCCCATATTTGCGTGGGTTTCCTCCAGGTGCTCCGGTTTCCTCCCACAGTCCAAAGTTGTGCTGGTCAGATGGATTGTCCATGCCAAATTGCCCATTGTGTTAAGTGTATTAGCCAGAGGGAAATGGGTCTGACTGGGTTAATCTTTGGAGGATGGGTTACGACTTGTTGTGTCAAATGGCCTGTTTCCACTATGTAAGGAATCTAATCAATAAAACAAGACTGGACTGTTGACTTAGTACAAATAGTCCTAGTTGTATCTGGTATTGATCATAAATGGCTTGTGAATTCGTTGTTATGGCTGAGATTGGAGGGGTGCAGTTTTTTCTCTTCTAGTATCCTTCCTCCACTGAGCACACAAATTGTAAATTTAACCTGGTTAGTAGTGTCACTGTTTCTGTAGGTCTCAGCAGTGTCAAATTCAGTATTAGTAAAAAAAGTCGAATGGCACTGGAAAAGCACAGTAGGTTAAGCAACATCTGAGGAGCAGGAGAGTGGACATTTTGGACATAAGCCCTTCATCAGGAATGTGGGAGTGGGCAGGGAGCTGAGAGATAAATAGGATGGTGGGGGTGGGGCTGGGGGGACGTAGCTGGGACTGCCCACATACATTTGGGACAACATCCATGCCCTCCACCTTCTCCATGACTTTCTTTTCCCTGGGCCCCAGTGCCTCACCTTCACCATGGACATCCAGTTGCTATACATGTCCATCCACCATGGTGAAGGCCTCCAACCCCTCTGTTTCTTCCTCTCCTGCTGACCGAACCAGTACCCCTCCAGCAACACACTCATTCAAATTGTGGACCTGGTCCTCATCCTCTACACCCTCTCCTTTGAACCCTCCCACTTCCTTCAGACCAAAGGGGTAGCCATGTGCACCTGCATGGGCCCCAGCCTGCCTCTTCATAGGATACATAGAATAGTCCATCTTCCACAGTTACACCAGGTCCATCCCCCACCCTTTCTTCTGCTACATTGATGACTATATTGGCGCCACTTCGTACTCCCATGAGGAGGTTGAACAGTTCATCCACTTCTTGAACACCTTCCACCCTGACCCCAAATTCAGCTGGACCACCTCGAATACCTCCCTCTCCTTCCTGGACCTCTCCATCTCCATTTCCAGTGACTGACTCAACACGGATTGCTATTTCAAACCCATCCGACTCCCACAGCTACCCGGACTACACCTCCTCCCACCTACTCCCTCCTGTAAGAACGCAATCTCTTCCTCCCAATTACTTCACCTTTGCCAATCTACTCACAGGAGGAGCAATTCCACTCCTGGACATCTTAGATAGCCTCCTATTTCCAGGACCGCAAGTTCCCCTGAGGTATACGCCCTCCACCAACGCACCCTCCATTCACAGCACCTTCCCTTGCCACCGCAAGAGGTGTAAAACCTGCGCCTACATCTCCCTCCCTCACCTCCATCCAAGGCCCAAAGGATCCTTTACATCTGGCAAAGATTTTCCTGCACATCCACCCACTTCGTTGACTGTGTCTATAGCTCTCAAGGTGGTCTCCTCTACATCAGGGAGACAGAACGCTAACTCACGGAGCATTTCAGGGAACATCTCTGCAACACTCTCACCCAGCAGTCCCACTATATACATTTAAGTCAAGATATTGCCAAAACAGGGTGTTATTTGCAACCCTTACAGACACAAAAGCTATTGAAATAGAGTTAAAAAGTTATTTTTTTTAATGCTATGAATAGGTGGGTGTATTTCATTCTCAAAAATAAATCAGCTGAATATGAATCAGTTGATCACTTCAACACCCTCTCCCACTCTGCCAAGAACATGCAAGTGCAGGGCCACCTCCACCACCAAATCTAAGCTACCCAATGACTGGAGGAAGAATGCCTCATCTTCTGCCTGGGACCTTTCAACCACATGGCTTCAACATCGACATCGACTTCACTAGTTTCCAAATCTCCCCTCCTCCCACCTCATCTCAGATCCAAACCTCCAACTTGGCACTGCCCTCTTGACCTGTCCTAACTGTCCATCTTCCTTCCCACCTATCTGCTCCACTCTCCCCATCGGTCTATCACAATCAGCCCCCACCTGTAACTACCTAATGTCTTTCCAGCTATTTACCCCCACCCCCCATCCCCACCGTCCTACTTATCTTTTATACCCCTTTCCATCACCACATTCCTGAAGAAGGGCTTATGCCTGAAGCATTGACTCTCCTGCTCCTCGGATGCTGCCTGACCTGCTGTGCTTTTCCAGCGCCAGACTTTTCGACTCGGACTCTCCAGCATCTGCAGTCCTCACTTGTTCTCAGTATTAATAAAAGTCAGCTAGGATTCTTTAGTCAACAACAAATAATCGATTTTTGGCAAAATAGACAAAATAGAAAGTGGATGGACAATACATTCACCAAATAATGCTGTGTCTTAATACTACATACTTTATTTTAAGAAAAAAGATTACAGGACTTTATTGTGGGATTATGGTCAGCATGGATGATTGGACCCAAGGGTCTGTCTCCAGCTTGCATGTCTATGACTCTAAAATTTGAATATTGATCATTTCTAACTGGCTTTTTGTTGACTTTGCTCAAATGTTCCAATTGTCTCAAAACCGTTTAGCAGTTTTTAGGACTAACTTTAGAAAACAAGCATGTAGAACAGAATATTTCTTGCACCTCTTCTGGTTATAATTTTTCCCTTAAAATTCTGAGTTCAAGTTGGATGTCTACCAAATTCAGCGAATTCATATTTTTGAGAATGAAACACACCTACCTATTGATAGCATTAAAAAAAAATCACTTTTTAACTCTATTTCAATAACTTTTGTGTCTGTTAAGGGTTGCAAACAACACCTGTTCTAGCAATTTCTTGACTCGAATGTAAGTTCAACTCTGCACCCTGATTGTTAAAAATGATTTTATTTACTGGGGGAAAGGGCTTACACAGGGTTGTGACCTCTTTTCTAACTCTGCTGGTATATCCCTCACCCGCCCCTTCTGCCTCTATCCTTGTTCTGTCCTGGGTGGCATTGCACGCCAGCCTCACCTCACTAACACTGGAGAGGTGATACAGAGAGGGAAGCATTTTCAACCGTGTTCTAGCATTAGCTGGAGTCACTAGGGGCACCATTTTCTCCTGCACTGTTTAAGGCCAGTTGCCCCTGTTTTGAGTTAGCACTTGCAACTGTATGAAGATTTCAACCTGATCCTTCTTTTGTTTTGGCAATGATTCTGATTCCATCTATATTTAATTTGATGGTGAAGGATCACAGTATTGAATTCTGTCAGGATTTGTGATGAGACTTTCAAGAAATGTGGGCAGAAGTTATAGATAATGATGGAGCTGGAGTCAATTCATATTAGTTGCTGATGACCTGCACTATTAACAATATGGACTATGGGTCTTCCAGAACAATCATATAGGAGGAGACATCTTCTCTCCCTGGGAAGTTAGTCATAACGGACTCTGGCTTGTTATCCTGGGATTTTGAGTTGCTACTACGGCCTCCAGCCAAGTTTGCTATCTAATTGTAACAGCCTCTATTGCTGCCTCCAACCTCACTACATGCTTTTTGACTGGGTCAAGATTCATTTGAAATGTTGGCTAGGTGAAAAGAGGGATTTGCTGTCATTGTGAGCATCTTGTCCTCTATGCTTACACCAGCATTCAGAGGCAAAATAACTCCGCCATTTCCAGCTGGTACATCACCTTTGTGATGGGCTTTTAAGCAGTGAGATCTCTGGCTGGATGAGGCTCTGGCTCAACAACTCCTACTTTAACCTTTCCTGAACACCTGCAAAAGCTATTATGGACCTGTCTGTAAAATCTCTAAGTATTAACTTTCTTCTGCTCCATAGATTAATGAAGACTAGCTTACATTAAAATAACACATTAACTAATACTGTTCTGGCAACATTTGCCATTTATAGCAAAATGTATGATTGCATTATAAGCAAATGCAACCAGGAAGTGAATTGAAGTAATTATTGATGAAAGAGTATTAAAACACAATGCCCTTATCTGTACTGTGCAGTGATTTATAGAATCACATTCATAAAACCAGTGCATGCATGTAGCTCTGAACCATTGAGAATTAAAATTCAAATGACTCTGAAACACAAAAACAGCTCTGAACTTAACAAAACCCAAAGGGAAGTCTGGCTTGTGTTCCAAGATTCTAGGATGCCCTCCATTTATAATGAACGTTATATTATTGTATTGTACAGAAAATGAATGAAATCAAATTCTACTTTAACACAAGGCCTAAGTTCTAAGCAATTAAATAAACACTAAACCACCTTTCATTTTTGGGGTGCTCCACTTTATTTGCTATTTGGCAGTACAAGCACATGATCTTTTGAGGATTTTTTGATGGATGTGAGGATATGAGTCCCCTGAGCATCTTTCTTCTATCTGTAACACAATTCTAACATGAAAAATGAATAGACCTTGTTTCAAAATGATCAGGACACTAACAAATTTCCACCTGTAAATCATTTCAACAAAAAAAATGTCAGTGTGAGCATAAAATGGGATTTATTGCTCAGTTGCCATGACAATATCTTCAGTAAATTTACTGAGAGCAGGCTTTCCATTCAAAACTAACAATAGGACTCAATTGCACAGTGATCAGTGATATTGGGCTTGAGGGTGTGGCCAATTTGTTTGACGATGTTTAAGTTAACACAGCGAAACTTTAAATTTTTTTCTATAATCTTTGTGTTGATCTGAAATCTATGAAGCGAGTTCTGAATAATACCTTTGAGAATGAGTTAACCAGTTTCTTCCGAGTGAACATAAACGCCCGACTATATACTATAAAGCATGAATCAGTACAGAGCTTGCAAAACTTTTATTTGTTTTCTTATTAGAGGGTTTATTGTTTTTTTTAATTTTCCAGTTCAGTTATTGTTCCATAAATTTGGTTGGCAATTAAAGCTGACCATCACAAGCTTTTGTCATTCTGATGTTTCTCGAAAACATGGTGATAATGCTAAAGTAAAAAATGAGGTCTGCAGCTGCCTAACCTGCTGTGCTTTGATAATGCTAAAGCACAAGTTTGTATCATTAGCCACTGAAAATTCGAATTAAAATTTTAAATTATTATGCAGGAGTTTTTTGAATTTAAAATATATCAGGGCAAAAATATTCTCAATAGTGAAAGAGTTTCAACTATGAAATTGTTCTGAGAAATAATATTTTTTATTCATTCACAAGATATGGGCATCTCTGGCTAAGGCAGCAATTATTGCCCATCACTAAATGCCCTTGCATAGGTAGTGATAAGTTGCATTTTTGAACTGCTGCAAAGGTTAAACATGTAGGGGCATCAACTGAGCTTTTAATGGATGGAATTCATTGAAGAAAATACGTCAGATATATTATTCACATTGGGGACCAGTAAGAGATCAATTGTCTTTGAGGAAGTGCTCAGAAGCACTTTGAGGAAGGAGGACTAAATGATAAAATTAGCATTAGTATGACATTAAATATCATAAGTCAACTGATCACTACATTCCTGTGGGATGTAGATTTTCTATGATGATCAATTCATTCTGAGCCACTGAGGTATTTCTGAATTGTTCTACATATACAAATGCCAGATAAATCAGTGCAGAAATGTGCAAGGAAGAGATGCTTATTGAAGAGATGAATTATGTTAGAATAACTGACCTAAAGGTTGTAATGATGAGAAATTGCAAGAGGTTGTGTTAACGTAGAAGCGAACTAAGTAGTAGATTAAGCCTGCCTTTTATGAGGTTTAAGAGTCATTAGCTTGTCAAGATTTAGAGAGAAATTAAGTCAGAAGTCATGCAACACCAGGTTAGAGTCCAACAGGTTTACTTGAGATCACAAACTTCCAGAATTTCACTGACGAAGGAGCAGTGCTCTGAAAGCTTGTGAATTCAAATAAACCTGTTGGACTACAACCTGGGGTCATGTGACTTCTGACTTTGTTGACCCCAGTCCAAGACTGGCACGTCCATATCATAGAGCGAGATTGTTTGAAAAACACAAGGCTAGTCCGTATGAAAGTAACAAGAAGTAGCAAGAAGCTATTTTTGACGTCTAACGTTACATAGAAATATGGAAGAGTTGGTGAAAGATTGTCAAGTGTGTCTCATAATTAGAAATGATCCAATCAAAGTTCCATGGACACACAAAAAAAAGTGTGAATAAGTACAGGTCAGTTTCTTTGAAGTAGAAAGAAAAGAGTATTTCAATTTGATTGATTGGAGTGGATAAATGTTGAAGCTATGCCCAATACCACATGTGTCAAAAAAACTACCGAGGGTTTGCAGAGTTGTTTCACATGTATAGTTTGTCAGCAGTATTGATGTCAGTGACAGTCAGTAAGAAAGTGAAAATGAAAAAGAACCTCAAAGTTTGCCAGTATTCCAGAATCCTGTTCTGATGAAGAATCACTGGACTTGAACATTAACTCTGCTTTCTTCCAACAAATGCCACTGCTCATTTTCACCAGCAAGTTCTCCTTTTTGTTTCAGAGTGAGTCGGGGACTTTAATTAAGATAAGTGAATCAATGTCAAACAAAAAGCATTAAAGTGTAGTTTGTAGTTAAAATTAAAGTTCGGATTTGAAGCAATTAATGAAGCTTTGAGAACAGACTTAAGCTAATGGAAATGAGGGGAAACACCAGGCAGAAAGTGAAAGAAGCTAGGTAGATTAATTGGAAGTGTACAGGAAGAAAAATAGCAATAAATTATTAAAAACCAGAAGAACTGCAGATTCTGGAAATCAGAAACAAAAACACAAATTGCTGGAAAGACTCAGCAGGCCTGGCAGCATCTGTGGAGAGAAATCAGTTAACTTTTCGGGTTCTGTGACCCTTCCTTAAAACTGGAAATATATTGTTCTTGTTGCTATTTTGTGTTAAATGATGATATCTTTATTTAACACATATTGGTATTAAGAACAATTCTTTTTACATGTAAATTATTCTGGTAATATCAGACATAAAGGCTTGGCTCAAATGCAGTAAATATAAGGATACAATTCAACCTGTTATAGTTCAGGAGTAATTGGTATTGATTTAGTCATATAATTTTATGAGAAATTATATACATTGTGTACATTTTACATTTTTTAGATGGGAAGGGAGTATAACATATTACAAAATCCAATCAAAGTATTAGAGTGCCATTTCCTCTGTCTTCTATGTTTATAAACTTAGTTCAATAATGGCTGTTAGCTATGGGTTGAAAATGTATTGCTGGTTAAAGCACAGCAGGTTAGGCAGCATCCAAGGAACAGGAAATTCGACGTTTCGGGCCAGAGCCCTTCATCAGGAATGGCTCTGTTAGCTATGGGTTCACCTGTTAACCTTACTTAGTGGAAAACCTTCTTCTCAGACAGTTCCTTGAGACTCTGGATGACTTTCTTCTTCTCCAGAGTTATGGGTCCAAAGGTGATTAAACAGTCCAATGCTGGATCTGCACAAACAAAGAAAGAACTGTGGATTAGGGTGAGCTGACTGGTTGTAAGAGTTTTGTTTATCTTACAGGGTACTTACTGTGATAGTCAACTCATTATCTTTTATGGTGAAACCAACCCTATAGAGGCAATGTTCTCTTTATGATTTATCCTTCCTGAAAAAAGTTAATCACCACTTGAGATACTTGAGATTGAGTTTGACAAATTTTTGCTAGCCATGGGTGTAAAGTCTGCATTTTAAAAGTTTATTTACTTTTGATTGTGGACTCAAATGGTAAAAAGATTGTGGAAGGAATTGTTGAATTTTAAAAAAAATCAATTTCCTAACGCTCATTGTATCATTTTCCTGGAACTCATTGTGAGTTGTGTTTACACTGTTGTTTTGCAAGCTGTGGGAGAAGATAGATAACAAACCTGGATAGAAAAGGAGATGCACGGAATGGATTTCAATCAACAAAAGCTTTGCATTTGTGACCAGTTATGGATGCCAAAAGTCATCGACCTGATGACAATGCTGGGCTTGACTCCTGGAAAGATGAACAGTGTTGTATGGGGATGATGCAAAGACAGAAGATCTCCATAGCTGAAAAAGTTGGCACTATCTCTATATCTTTGCAATATTTTTAATGCCATAAGATCATAAGAAATAGGAACAGAAGTAGGCCATTTGGCCCAGTCAGCCTGGTCAATCACTCAATAGAATCATGGCTTATCCAACTTTCCTCACCACCACTTCTCTGTGTTTTCCCTGTAACCCTTGCTATCCTACTGATCATGAATCAATCTTAGCCTAAATTATAAATGAGGACACTGCCCCCAAAGCCTCCTGTGATAAGAAAGCTCAAAAACTCACAATCTTCTGAGAGAAGAAATTCCTCCTCATCTCAGTCTTAAATTGGCATTTCTTTATTCTGAAATTATGCCCTCTGGTCCTTGATTCTCCCATGAGGTGAAGTATTCTCTCAGCATTTATCCTGTCCAGCCCTTAAGAGTTCTATATATTTCAAAGAGATCACCTCTCATTCTTCTAAACTTCAGTGAGTAGATTTCCAACCTGTTTAAAATCTTTGTTCATAATACAATTCTTCCATGATGAGGATATATCCAGAGACCCTTCTCTCCACTGCTTCCAAAGAACTAATAGCTTTTATTAATTAAGGGAACCAATACTGCTCACATTACTGCTGATGTTGTCTCGTCAACACATTGTACAGTTACGCTAGGACTTCCCTACCCTTATACTCCAAATGCCTTGAAATAAGGGCCAAAAATTTCATTACTTTTCCTGATTACCTCCTATACCTGTGTGCTAGAATTTTGTGTTTCATGCACAAGTATCCCCTGGTCCCTTTATGATGCAGCTTTCTGCAGCTTTTCTCCATTTAAACAATGCTCTGTCCTTTTGATTTCCATTTCAAAATGGACATGTTCACATTTTCCTACATGCCCTCGTTGTGCTAATAGCCACTTTAATGTGCTTGGAAACATATTCCAGGGACCTCCTAATCTCTAATTGATAATGCAGGCTGAGTACAGTGTAGTGCTGAAAATGTGTTGCTGGTAAAAGCGCAGCAGGTCAGGCAGCATCCAAGGAACAGGAAATTCGCAGGATGCTGCCTGACCTGCTGTGCTTTAACCAGCAACACATTTTCAGCTCTGATCTCCAGCATCTGCAGACCTCACTTTTTGCCCTGAGTACAGTGTAGTGTCTGATCAAAGGATTTCGCATTTACCAAGGGGATGTCTCGAGAAGCACAGAAGTAGGCAGTGGTTTAATATTACATAATATTGAACATAAGAGCATAGAACCATGTGAAAAGGTAGAAATAAAGAATGGCTGAACCATTAAGGTTGTCTTACAGAATTGTGTCATGATGGAGTATTATAAATCTCACTGACCTGTACTGAAGAATCTATACCTAGGTACCTTGTACCTAAGATAGCACTGCAAGTGGTGACTTGTAAACTTTTCACTGCACTCATTTGAGTACGTGTGACATCAAAACTAATTCAATTCAATTCAAATAGTTACATAAGTGAAAAACAGATTAAAATATCTTGTGACCAATTTAGTGAAAAGATATCTGGGATATTCTTCTCTAACCACAGTACGTGATCCAAATGAGAGCCAGTAAACTGCTGTGCCTCTGCTGTACATTACCGGATATTAGCTATGTTAGCAGTAGCAAGAAACTTATCAACTTCCTATTTTAAATGGATTTTTGAATCTGCAATTGCAATGACAGCATCAATGTGTGGTGTATTATGCACTTAGGAGTTCTTGCACCCCTGGATTACTCCTTTCTACAACTTTGGGAGTGACTGAGGCTTCGCCCTTTACAAGTCCCAAAGAACAGCTAGGAAATTCCAGGTCCCAGTGTGATTTGCAGTGTTTACACTGAACACATGCTGCAGTTTTGAGGAGGATGCATCAGAAGTGCTGTGGATGTCCCACTTGTTTGACCAGAATAGATTTTTAATGATATGTTTGCTAATTCACTAAGTACTTAACTTCTTACATGACCTGAGTGTAGAAGACACAAACAAATAGGTTTCCTTGAGTTTGTTTGAAAAATGGTAGTAACCTGATGTAAGTGAAATGGTTTAAAAAAAGCACAACTCAGTGAATATTGTGGAAGAGTGGATAGATTGGATTAGGGAGTTGTGCCTTCGTATGGCATTAGATTTTCCAACCCCAGTAGTTGGCATTCCCTATGTTGGAGAGTTGCTGTAGCATACCTTTAATGGTAAGTGCAATCCCTTTTGGACCTTGTAAGTGAGCTTTTCTTGACTATAAATAGTATTCTATCAACTAAGGCTTACTATCTGTTAATATAATGTATTTGCCCTTGTGTCTAACTTGGAATTCCAATGGTTTCCCATTCTCAAAAATGTCAGCTTCCCTAAAACTTTGGCACAGTGATTTCTCCTCAGAAAGCTTTGGCTTTGTCTTCTATTGGAGTCTGTGCTACCTCAGTTACCTTCTGTGTGAATAGATCTTTGGTCTTTTGCTTTTGTGTGGCTCTGTCCTGCTTTGGCATATTTTCTGAGAGTGAATTGTTGTTTTACAAGAAAAATATTTGGTGTTACGAGCTAGGCACTTTTCACACCTGTGAGGTTTCTATGCTCCACAACATTGGCAAGTGTCTCCTGTCCACCTTAACCACTGTGTTCACTTTTTCCATATTTATTTTGTTGTCCCATCCCTTATGAATTGAGGCATTCCAAAGAGCTCCTGTGCCAAGTTTGAACTCCTTGTTTTAGGATTGATCTGTATTGTTTATGGACTTCTGCTTCCCTCACAATCTGAATAGTTTGCTCTACAGTTAGGTCTTCTTTGGAGCATAATAAATCTGACAAAGACTCATTAGTAAAGCCTATAACAGTTTAGTCTCTTCAGAGTTCTGACTTCAAGTTATCACAGTCCCATCTCTCCACCAGTCCCTCAAGATTATTAATGAAATAGGTTCTCTATGAATTTGCTTGGATGTCAGATTCCTTTGTTAAACCTTTCTTTTGTTCTCAATTAGCATCCAATTTAGAAGCTACTTTAAACCACAAGAATTGTTTTCTTCAGGATTTTCAGTTCTGTGTACTATTTGACTAAATTCTGAATCTTCCTGGCAATGCTATTTCTGATACCATAATTTCCTAATGTGATTGGATATTTTATCCTTTTTAGGGATTTTTATTTTGCAGTCATGGCAATTCTAATATGCTTTGCTGCTTTTCTCACTCTTTGATAGCTTTATAAATCCATGCTGCCTCTGACCTATCCTGTTACTGCTATCCAGATGTGTTGTAATTTCATCCTTTATAATTGACTCCAGCATCTTTCCCACCACTGAGGTCAGACTAACTGGTCTATAATTTCCTGCTTTCTCTCTCCCTCCTTTCTTAAAAAGTGGGACAACATTAGCCACTCTCCAATCTGCAGGAATTGACCCTGAATCTATCGAACTCTGGAAAATATTCACCAACGCATCCACGATTTCTAGAGCCACCTCCTTCAGTACCCTGGGATGAAGACCATCAGACACCGGGGACTTATCAGCCTTCAGACTTAACAGTCTCTTCAACACCAATTCCTGGCAAATATAAATTCCCTTCAGTTCAGGTCCTTAAGCAACTGTTACCTCAGGGAGATTGCTTGTGTCTTCCCCAGTGAACACAGATCTGAAGTACCAATTCAACTCTTCTGCCATTTCTTTGTTTCCTGTAATATATTCCTCTGTTTCTGTCTTCAAGGGCCCAATTTTAGTCTTAACCATTTTTTTCCCCTTTCACATACAAAAAGCTTTTACTATCCTCCTTTATATTTTTGGCCAGTTTACCTTCGTACCTCATTTTTTTCTCTGCGTATTTCCTTCTTAGTAATCCTCTGTTGTTCTTTAAAAGCTTCCCAGTCCTCTGTTTTCCCACTCATCTTTGCTACGTTATACTTTTGACTTTATATGTTTCTTAACTTCCCTAGTCAGCCACGGCCACCCCTGCCTCCTCATAGCATCTTTCTTCCTTTTTGGAATGAACTGATCCTGCATCTTCTGCGTTATACCCAGAAATATCTGCCATTGTTCATCCACTGTCATCCCTGCTAAGGTATTGCACCATTGAACTTTGGCCAGCTCCTCCCTCATAGCTCCATAGTTCCCTTTATTCAACTGAAATATTGTCACTACCAATTGTACCCTCTCCCTTTCAAATTGAAGACTGAAGCTTATTGTATTATAGTCACTACCTCCGAAAGGCTCCTTCACTTCGAGGTCCCTGATCAATTCTGGTTCATTGCACAATACCAGATCCAGAATTGCCTTCGCCCTGGTAGGCTCCAGCACCAGCTGTTCTAAGAATCCATCTCGGAGGCACACCACAAAGTCTCCTTCTTGAGGTCCAATACCATTCTGATTCTCCCAGTCTACCTGCATGTTGAAATCCCCCGTAACAACTGAAGTAACATCTTTGCAACAGGTCAATTTCCTTATTCAACTTACACCCTACATCCATATTACTGTTTGGGGGCCTACAGATAACTCCCAAGAGGGTCTTTCTACCCTTAGAATTTCTCAGCTCTATCCATACTGACTCTACATCCCCTGATTCTACATCCCTCCCGCGCAAGGGGCTGAATATCATCCTTTACCAACAGGGCCACCCCACCCCCTCTGCCCATCAGTCTGTCCTTACAATAGCACGTATAGCCTTCAATATTCATTTCCCAGGCCCTGTCCACTTGAAGCCACGTCTCAGTTATCCCCACAATATCGTAGCTGCCAATTTCCAAAAGAGCTTCAAGCTCATCCATCTTATTTTTAATACATCGTGCATTCATATATAGTATTTTTAATTTGTTACTGCCCTCATTCCTCCTATCAACCTCTATTTCACTCAACCTTACAGCATGATCCCTTTTTGCGTTTTCTGCTTCATTGATACCGTTGTCTTTCTTGACTTCCCTTGTTCTAACTTTCCATTCAATTTCCTTCTTAAACTTCCAGTTTGTCCCCTCCTCCCCCCACTATTTAGTTTAAACACAGCTGTGTTGCAGTAGCAAACCTGCCTGCCAGAATTCTGGTCTCCAACCTATTAAGGTGCAAATCATCTCTTTTGTTTAATTTATGCTTACCACAAAATGTACCCTGGTGATCCAAGAATTTAAATCCTTGCTTCCTGCACCAGTTCCCCAGCCACACGTTCAAGTCCATTATCTCCCTGTTCCTGGCCTCTCCAGCTCGAAGAACTGGAAGCAAACCAGAGATAACCACCCTGGAAGTCCTGCTTTTCAGCCTTCTTCCTCGTTCTCCGAAGTCCCGCTGTAATATGTTCCTCCTCTTTTTCTCGACATCATTTGTGCTGACATTTACCACCATCTCTGGCTCCACTTTCGCCCTTGAGGATTTCCTGCACTCTGTCTGTGATGTCCCTAATCCTAGCACCAGGAAGGCAACACGCCATCCTTAAGTCCCGCCAGCTGCCACAGAAACCCCGTTAAGTTCCTCTCACTATGGAGTCCCCTATCACCATGGCTCTGTGCGATGCCTGACTTCTTGGCTCTGCCTCCAAGCCAACTTTTGATTGACAGACCTGGCTGCCTCATGGACTGGCAGTGTCATCTGTCTCCACTGTTTCCAAAAGATTTAACTTGTTCCTGGCAGGTACTTCCCCTGCGGTCTCTTGCACCTGTCTCCTCTCTGCCTTCCTCATCGTCTTCTCTCTTCTGCTCTCTTCTGGTATGGTTGGTGTCATAACATCGCTGAAGGTCCTGTCCAGAAAGATCCTGTTCCCACATTTCACACTTATAACACTATATTCCAAAAAAACCCCTCTATGTTGGACCAGAATTGCTCACTTCTTTCAACTGTCCAAAGCTTATCTGCATAAAGGATTTGAGTTTATGATTTCCCAGGCTAGACACTCCCTATTTATGGGAGTTTCTCTTTTAACCCTGTTTTTAAAAAAAACTGTTTATGGGATAGGGGCCTCATTGGCAATGTAATTGTTCATCCTGTTAGTTATTTTTGCTTTCTAATATGTCTCATGGTACCAGCTATGCTGATGATGCCTAATCTGAGTTGCAAATTATTTTTTAAAATTCTTGCCTTTCTAGCTTGAATTATTACACTGTTTAGTTTAATCTTCATCGTAGAATCGCAACAGTATGGAACCAGGCCATTCAGCCCAACAAGTCCACACTGACCCTCCAAACAGTATCCCACCCAGATCCATTCGCCTACCCTATTACTCTACAGTTACCCCTGACTAATACACCTAACCCACATACTCCTGAACAATATGGGCAAATTAGCATGGCCAATTCACCCGACCTGCACATCCTTGGATTGTGGGAGAAAACCCACACAAACATGGGGAGAATGTGCAAACTCCACACAAACAGTCGCCCGAGGCTGGAACCAAACCCGGGTCCCTGACGCTGTGTGGCAGCACTGCTAACCACTGAGCCACCATACCACTACATCTCTGTACCATGATTTTGGTTTTGGTTTTTGACTCTTGCAATCTCTGATGTGTGTTCACTCACCAGTTATCCAAGTACTTTAGACTACTCCCATAGCCCACTGTCTTGTGATGCATCTGTATCTTTGTCTTGAAGCTGAACATTTTTTCTGTTCCAGTTCATCTCTTATCAGATATGAAGCTCTTTCTATCACACTTTGATGTATTCAGTGTTGAGTATTCCCATGACGTTTTGTAGAGTTCACTGTCATTAACAGTCGGCTGTGTATGATTTCCGTGAAGTGTCTGGGTCAAAACCATACTTTCCAGCTGATGCTGCTAAAGTAAATCTTCAGATCCCATATTGATCACCATGTTGTGTGTGCTTCCATCTGTATCTCCCAAGTATGTCAGTTCGTTAGTCTCCGTGTGCATGAGGGAGGCACCTTCTGGTTTGATGAGTTCTGTGTTGTAGAGCAAACAAGATATGGTTGATTACATCTCTGCCCTATTTATAGGCTGATGAGAATAGACTTTAGATTACCCCAAAGACTGTTGGGATACCCTAGCCTTGGGTCAGGCTTCCAAAAGAGTCTACTTTAATGTCCCACCAAATCCTTATAACATGATGACAGTGGGTGGTGTTTACTACACTTAATCAAATATTAACTCTTTCAGATCCTTACAGCTCAACAAAAACCCAGAGGGCAAAGTTTGGACCTAACAATGAAAATGAATCAAAGCAGGTAAGAGATTTAAATGTAGAAGAACATCAAGGCATTAGTGACAACAATATAATATAATGTAAGCTGACGATTGAGAAGGATATAGCATCATGGAGACAAAGTTAATAGATTTGAGGTAAGTTAATTGTGAGAATTGGGATGAGAATGGATCTTGGGGAAATAAAATGGGGAAATGATACTACCAAGCAACAGTTTGAAAGGACAATGATAAGCATTCAAACGGTGTTGAATAAAATCCAGGAAAAATATGTTCTGAAAGAAAAGAACAAACTAAGCACTGATGGGCTTGTTTGGTTTAACAAAAACATAAGGGAACATGCATTAGCATAGAGACAGCAGAGAAGTATTTGCTAATATTCCCTCTCCCATGCCAGCCCTTTGAAAACTGCAAATTTCCCCTGAGATGAGATCGAGTACGAATCTTTGGAACTGCAATTTTCAAAGAGTTAAAGGGAAAAGTAAAAACAATTCTGAAAGCAAGCAGGAATAATAAACAATCTATCAAGGAACATAAAACAAATTACTAAAATATTACATATATGTGTGTGTGTGAGTGTGTGTGTGTGTGTGCGTATATTCAAAGTAGCATATGATTGACACTCTGTGTCTTTTTTTCTTTTCAAAAATGGTCGACAGGTGATCTCACAGAGATCTTTAAAATTATGAATGATTATGAGTGAATACAAGAGAATTTTCCTCTAATGGGGAAGACCATAACTAGAGACCATCAATATAAGATAGTCACGAAGAAATTCAATAGCAAATTTAGAATCAGATTCCTTACTGAAAGAAGCATGGAACTCCCTATCACATGGAGTAGTTGAAACAATAGCTTAGATCCATTTTGGGAGAAGGACTAGATGATTAGTATTATAAATTTGGATGAAAAAAGACAGGGGAAGGTTTGCTTGGAGTATAATCCCATGGACTAGATGGGGTGAGTACCTTGTTTAAGTGCTCAATATTCTCTGTAATATTATTACAGGTCAAAGTTTTTAATTAAAGTTTTTAAAAAAATTTCAAACAATAATCCCCATTGCATGAAGTTGAAGCTAGTACAGTGTTATTGAAAACATATTTAGTTGTAGTACCATAATTCTGCCAATAAATGATGCTAGTGCACTTTGAAAGTCTTAAGCACCATTCACATCATTTACCAGAACCTGTGCCAGTACAAATCTAACTTGCTTTTTTATCTAGCTAACTGTGAAATTGTTATTGTGTTGTTTAACTTGCAGAGCTGTATTGTATTTAATATGATACTTCAGGCATTATCACTTTATTTATGATATAAGAATTAGTATTTAATAATTAGGTATCACTGATAAGAAATTAGTGGGATTTGTATTTTACAGCGAATCTTGCTCAACCTGCAATTACAACATAAAAGGAAGGGAATAGAAGTCAGATTGGTTGTATAACATTCAAATGGCAACAATACAAGCTTTTTCTTACATTTTCATTTAACACAGTCAGTTTGATCTCTTTGTGAAGTAAGTCTCTTAATCGTACATTCCACAGTTATCACTGTCATGCTACCCTTTTCTCTACAATATACAGAAGAACCTTGATTATCCTGCATTCGATTATCTGAAATTCGGACTATCCGGCAAGATTGCAAGGTCCCGATGTTTGGCTAACCCATGTTACCCAGCATTTTATTATCCAGCATTTGATTAACTGAATGAAATACTCCCTGCCTGTGTCCTTTGGATTAATAAGGTTCCTCTGTACTATTTTGCACTAAATTTGGGAATGTTGGAGAGGGTTTGAGGATGAAACTCATCTTCAGCTTTTAATTAAGATCTAACACAAGCTCTAAGTAATCTCAGATAGAATTTGGTTAAAAGCCATTTGCCTGTTTGAGATATATGATGCTGTAAGAAACTTAAATTTTGCCCCACAGTGACCCCAACAGCTACTTGTAAACATGTGCCAGACTGTTCTGTTCTGTTCTGTCCTTAAAAAGATCCTCAAGGAACGTGAAAGAACACTCGTTGGTTGTAAGTTGTTTTCCATTCCCTCTCCCATGTCAGCCCTTTGAAAACTGCAAATTTTCTCTGAGATGAGATCAAGTATGAATCTTTGGAACTGCAATTTTCAAATTGTGCCTGTACCTGTTCCCATCTCTGCTGGCATTTTAAAATAGGGCCCCATGTGCATTTCTCAATAAAGGTTTTGGCAGCAACTGGCTGAACTTGAGGATCACCCCTCACAAAAGTGAAATATTCCAGCCACTGGAACTTTGAATTAAAATCTGAAAATGCTGGAAATACTCCGCAGGTCAGAGAACATCTATAAGACTGAGAGCAACAGAGTTGACTTTTTCGGTCAATGATCCTTCATTAGAACATCTGAAATGTTAACTCTGTTTCTCTGACCATAGATGCTGTCTGACCTGCTACATTGATAAGGGATGGATGTTTCCCAATTTTTATGACTCAGGGATTTAATGTGATGCAAAAAGGAGCAGCAGTGACAGGAGGAAAATCTTTTTTAATGTACCGTATGTTTGTGTTTGGAATGATGGGATGACAGAGATCAATTCATTTCAATACTTCCAAAAATTATTTGAATTAATTCTTAAAATAGGAAGCAAAATTCAGGGTGCTATGGTATACTTGCCTTTATCAATCAGTGCATTGAGTATAGGAGTTGGCAGGTTATGTTGTGGCTGTACAGGACATTGGTTAGGCCACTTTAGGAATACTGCATTCATTTCTGATTTCCCTGCTATAGGAAGGATATCATGAAACTTGAAAAATTTCTGAAAAGATTTACAACGATGAAGCCTATTGCCAGGGTTGGAGAGTTTGAGCTATAGGGAGAGGCTAAATAGGATGGAATTATTTTCCCTTGAGTGTTGGAGGGTGAGGGGATAGCTTACAGAGGTGTATAAGAGCATGAAGGGCATGGATATGGTGAACAGCTGAGGACTTTTTCCCAGGGTAGGGGAGTCCAAAGCTAGAGGGCATAGGTTTAAGGTGAGAGGGGAAAGATTTAAAAGGGGCATTTGGGGCAACATTTTCACGCAGAGGGTCGTACATATATGGAATGAGCTGCCAGAAGAAATGGTGGAGGTTTGTACAATTACAACATTTAAAGAGCATCTGGATGGGTACTTGAATAGAAAGGGTTTAGAGGGATGTGGGCCAAATTCTGGCAAATGTGACTAGATTAATTTAGGTTATCTAGTCGGTATGGATGAGTTGGAGTGAAGGGTCTGTTTCTGTGCTGTACATCTCCATGACTCTATGGTTGTATGAGAAACATTGGGAGGATGTAACTAGCAGGATTACTATTTGAAATAGCTGGTGCAGTCTGACTGAGGCAAATGGCCTTATTCTGTGCTGTATTATTCATGAGTCTACATACCCTTTAACCATTCCAGAAACATAGCCCCAGTGGGCATATAATGTAAATTACAAAGAAAATCAACTAAAAATAAGGACACTGACTTCTCAAATATTGCTTTTTCCTAAATAATTAATGCTCAGATCATCAACAATTGCATCACTGTCTAAGGCATCTCTTTCCTTTTCTTACTATTTCACAATCTCTCACCTTCACCTTGAAACATTTACCAGGAAGGCCATCAATCAGCCTCTAACATCCTTCCTGTTTTTTTGCTAAGGTCATCACTTTTCCTGTCAGAATACTAATCTCCCCAACACATCATCCATCTGCTAAGCCACTATTTGAAACCAATAATTTAGCATATGGCTTTTTTTTTAAAAAAAACATCATCCATCCTAATTGCTCATCTGACATTTGAATTGAAATTACTTAAGCTGTTGAACTTTCTCTCAAAGAGCAACTTGTTTAAAAAAGGCCATTCAATCATGCAACCATCGAATGGTACAGCAATGATGGAGGCCCTTCAACTCATTCAGATTGTTCAGTTGTCCAGGAGCAATCCCATTAGCCCCATCTCCTGATCTGCCCTTGTATCCCTATAAATGCTCATCTGCTTTAACTATTTCTCCATTCCTTTTCAGAAGGGTAATATCAAAATTATTCAGACTGTGCTTTCCAGTTCCTGATGGCTAGCTCCATGAAAACTGCTTTCTTTTTGTCACCTCAGGTAACTTTGCCAATCATTTTCTGTGCTGTCTGATTACTGATCTTACAGCCATTGGAAAGAGTTTTTCTTACTTACTCAACATAATGCCTTGAAGATTTTAGACATCACTATCAACTTCCTTCTTAGCCATCCCTGCTCTAAGGAGCAAAACCCTGGTTTCTCCTGTTCATCCACTTAATATTTTCTCGATCCTTAACTGTTTCAAGAAATATCTTTTGTATCTTCTCCTATCTTTCACATCTTTCCTAAAGTGTGGTGCTCAGCATTGAATGCACTAATCCAACTGGGCTGACCTAATGAACAACTTCCTGATTTTCTTAGTGTGGAATCGTGGTGAGATGATAGGTGTCTCAGCTGTTGATTGGAAAGTGGGTGACAACCCTATATTGACTTGTTTCAGGAAGTTCCATCACCATCTTGTGTTGATCATATACCTCAGAGGACAGCAGCGGCCCTTAATCTGGGATCAAGGAAGCTGGGAGCAAAAGTCCCGTCTTCTGAGAGCTGCCAGTCAGTGAGCTCGGCAGCTATTTTGTACTCAGCAGTGCTACTAGGAAGGCAGTGGCTATTGTTAGTAGTGCACCTACCCGAGAACCTCACAAGGAGGGTCCAAGGCACAGGTGGTTCATAGCAGGAGAGATGTCGAGGTGGGGGGTGGGCAGGTTGTGGGAGACTGAAAGAGTGAGAGGGTTCAGCAGCAAGGGCAGTGATGTTTCTAAGCCAGTCTCCTCCCTGATACCAAGTCCCTTGATCAGGGACTGTGTATCTTAATATAAGGGACCCTCTCAAGGATCCTGCAAACAAACATGGCAGGGTTTTTTTGTGCCCCTGGAATAATACCATTGATAGACAGCTCTCATTTGATCAATATGGCAACTGTGAAGAATTTGTATCATAAAATTGTCTTCAAAACTTCAACAATGTATAAAAATGATTTTTCTAAATCTGATTTATTCACTGGGTAACTTTTCGAAATTATACATTGTCTGGAACTTGCCTCACTGGTCAATCTGAAATATAGTACAATTTGAAGGTTTGTGGACTAAATGCGTCAATTCTGATAAACCCTGAAATGTGAAAAAAAAACAGACATTCTGTGCTGCAGTATTTTCAAAACTTACTTGATTGGCTGTTGCAGCATTTGAATTGTTTTAGATTAGACTAGACTAGACTTACAGTGTGGAAACAGGCCCTTCGGCCCAACAAGTCCACACCGACCCGCCGAAGCGCAACCCACCCATACCCCTACACTTACCCCCTACCTAACACTACGGGCAATTTAGCTTGGCCAATTCACCTGACCCGCACATCTTTGTGACTGTGGGAGGAAACCGGAGCACCCGGAGGAAACCCACGCAGACACGGGGAGAACGTGCAAACTCCACACAGTCAGTCGCCTGAGTCGGGAATTGAACCCGGGTCTACAGGCGCTATGAGGCAGCAGTGCTAACCACTGTGCCACCGTGCCGCCCATGAAATTGTAGAGAAGAGGGAGAGGCAATATTTACACACAAAAGAACACAAATATAATTTATAAATAGTTGCACATCTCCATATTTGGGATTATATTGCGACAAGCATTATTAGCAGTTGAGTAAGCTTCACTTTCCAGTGCTTTAAACTAATGTTGTCAATTGCACATTGAGACACTGACCTGAAGTCTCTCTGGGTTATCATTAAGAAAGAATCTTCAACTTCCTATAACCTGTAACACTCCTTTACTTACATCTAAACGTAGCAATGATCAAACACAGCTCTGCGGTGTTGTGGCAAAGTTCTCTCTTTGCCTATTCTTTCTAGATTGATGTTTTTTCTTTTAGAAATCTGTGATCAATTGTATCATCATGATTGACATAAATCTCAATGTACCACAATAAGCAGAAGTTATATCTGTATTTGCTATTATTTGTATTGTGTACGACTTCCAAAGGAATAGAGTTCTTTGAAGAAATTCTGAAATTTAAAAGAAAAGGAGATGATTTAATCAAAACACAATTGTCTTAAGTGGCTTGACAGATTAAATGGTGAGACCATGTCTACTGCCTAGTGAAGCTGGAACACAGGTCACTGTGTCAGAATTAGGTGTTGGCCAATTAGGAGTGAGATGAGGAGAAATGTCTTCACTCAGGTTTGTGAAGAAGTGTACAATAGCACAAATGGTCCTCCCTTGTTAAGAATTCTGTTATGGCAACATATGGCTGGTCAAATTAGCGAAGTTAAGGTTAATTAAATGGTGAAGAAAGAATTTAAATGATGTTGGGTCAAGTCATGAAAATGTGGACTCTTTTTCAGGGCAGGAAAGGCCAGCTGAACTAAAATGCTTGCATATTTGATAATGATCTTAATCTTACCTACTTTCTTTCTCTTCAGAAACATAATTTGATAACCTATTTTATACTATTCCCACTAACAACATTCTCTGATAAGTTATTCTACTAACTATTCTCCTTCTGTCTTGTTTCATTCCAAACATGTAATTTTAGTCTTTATCCATGGGTATACGATCCCTTTACTATCACAAACAATTTGCTTGAATCCACTTTGCCAGTATCTTCCACATTCTAGAAAACTTCAATTAGACTCAATGAAGAAGTAAAGTACTTCATTCTTAGTCCACTCTTTCTCCTTTTCCTTAAATGTTTAATTAATAGCACAGTCCGTTTAGAATCTATAGAATTATTAGGCCATTTGTCTCAATTGTAACTTGCAGACATACATGAGGTGAGAATAGGAAAGGGGGAGGGTGTATGTCCGCCATTGTGTTGAAAATCCAGAAGCCGTGAGTCTTTAATGCAATGACCTCATTATCATTTTAATTCTGGGTTTCTCATCCAATCAGCAACACTGAATGGGATGAGATTTCACATGACTTGATGTCAACCCCCGTAATTAAAGGGACATTCCAAAGATGAAACTTGCAAGAGTGTGGCCTTGGCCAGAAAAAAAAAGGAAAAAAGAGAAATAGAAGGGCAAATATTTATAATGATTTTAGTTTGGAGGAGACTGCAGAGGCAGGGATTGTTGGGGCGATGGGTAAAGTAGCAATATTGCTGATTTGATGAGAAACCCAGAATTAAAATAATAATGAGGTCATTGCATTAAAAACTCACTGCTTCTGGGTTTTCAACACAATGTCCGACACCCTCCCCCTTCCCTATTCCCATCTCATGCATGTCTGCAAGTTAAGATTGAGACAAATCCTAATAATTCTATAGATTCTAAATGGACAGTGCTATTATTTAAACATTTAAGAAAGAAAACAAAGAAAGGATTGCGTGGCACAGTGGCTCAGTCGTTGGAGCTGGTGCCTCACAGCATCAGGGACCCAGGTTCAATTCCCACCACGGGTGACTGTCTGTGTAGAGCTTGCACGTTCTCCCTGTGTCTGCGTGGGTTTCCTCCGGGTGCTCTGGTTTCCTCTCACAATTCAAAGATGTGCAGGTCAGGTGAATTGGCCATGCTAAATTGCCCATAGTGTTAGGTGCATTCGTCAGGGCTAAATATAGGGTAGGGGATTAGGTCTGGGTGGTTTACTCTTCGGAGGGTCTGAGTGGATTTGTTGGGCCGAAGGGCCTGTTTCCATACTGTAGGGAATCTAATGTAATATCAAAGTCCCAGAGAATCAAAGGCTGCTCTCTCATTAGAAAGAGAGCGATGACTGGTGGTGAGTTTAACCTGAGGGTCACCACACCTCAGGCAAGGGGTGGGTTTGAGAAAGCAGGACCTTCATGGTACCCTCAGCTGCTGTGGGAATATCCTGTAGATGTTAGTTCACTGGATGTCTCCTTCGCAATGCAAAGTGTCAAGGCTATAGAGGGAATTTAAAGTCAACAAAGATAAGTATAATTGCACATTCACCTATGTGCTATTGTGCATCAGACTTCATTCTCCCTTGCAGTCAGCTTTGCTATTCATTGGATGATACACATTACACCTTCACATTTCTGCTCTCACCTTCAATACAGGAAAAAAGAACATGGATAATCAAGGAGAGTTGAGAACCAAAGGTGGCCTTGATTTCAGAATTCACAAGTGCAGAGGAGAAAGTATAAGAAATTACTATAGTTTCAATGTGACTAACATTTGGAGAGGGGAGATTGAATGTACAATGCTCAATGGGTGAACTATGAATACGTTCCTAATGATGAGTTCCATCACTGATGTTTTCATTATCGAGCTGCACCCAAAGCAGCATACTTCTTCAGGTTTACATCACCTCCTCTAATCCCATTGGCAAACCAACTATAATCTGCCTTATGTGTCTTTAGTATGTCTTAACATCCAGATTATTAGTGTCAATGCCTCATCAAACTACTTACTGTTAGGGAGGTTGTTGTCCATCTATTGAATCTTTGTCTATTAGCTTGTATCTTTGTTTGGCTGTCTGAAAGCAATGCATTCCCAATGGAATGAACATGTATTCCCTGCCTGCTGTATGGGAGACTTAAAGCATCATGTGTCCAGGTTTCAAGGCCATATTCTCTTTTTTGGTTTGTTGTTCCTATTCTAATTATTTTACACCGTACAGAATTGCATCCGCAGCCCATTAACTCTCCATTGTTCATAGATTAATGTCAAACTGAATTTGCTTGTGCTGTTTTTAATTATTCGAACTACCTTGTGATATTTTACTATCTGCAGCGTGGGGATTTTGCTGCTCCTGATCTCATAGGACCCAAATGAAGGATTTGTTTATATCCTTGTCTTGGATTATGAAGTTCCAATTTAAGCTTTTCCTCTGTTAACTGTTTGAATACTGAGCTGCACATGCCACCCAAGCTCCCTCACCTTCCTTATTAGTTGCTGATGTGAAATCTTATTATCCTCAGTTGTGAATTTGGGAAACTTGGAGCAAGTGAGGATGCTGGAGATCAGAGTCAGAAAGGGTGATGGTGAAAAAGCACAGCCAGTCAGGCAGCATCAGAGAAGCAGGAGAGTTGATGTTTCATGCATAAGCTCTTTATCAGGAATTTGGGAAACTTGTTGCCAAGGAAGAGACATGCACCAATCAACTCCGATAAATATGTAAATAAAATATTCAGATTTGACAGTATTATTTTATAGAGTTGACTCATGGCACCCAACAAAGAAATTGTACTAAACTAAAAACAACAATATTTTCCACCGACTCTGGTGGGTATGTTTGGAAAACTCCTTTATGTCTGCTGCACTAAGTAGCCTTCTTCATGCTGTATCTACTCTGTGATTCCATTCCACACATGTTTTCTGAAATTTCTTTCATAAACGTAGCTAAACACCTCATCAGATGGAATTAAAGTAGAAAATTATATACTTTAAACATGATAGCAGGATATGACATTTGGATCAGGTAACTATGTGATTAAGATATGTTATTACAGTTTTCAATATTATGCTTCAGTGAGATTTGCTGATATCTAATTTGCTAAAATGATTATACTTTCACTTGCAAATTGAGGCAGAAGCCCTGGACTTGGCAAAAGCCATGGAATCATTTATGAAACATTCAAATTCAAATTCAGATTTTCCTGACTGTATGAGTTAGGATGGTCTGGATAGCTTCTTATTTTCAAAAATCATCTTACAACCATCAGGATATGATCATTGCTGTAGCCTGGATGGGAGATTGCACGCTGGGACTATGTAGATATCCCAACATAGCTGCTCCACAACAATTTCCTTGGAAATTTACATTTCTGACTAACCATCATCTTGAACCCTCCAAAGAAATTCCACAACTCTGAGCTGGAGTTTGAGATTTTGGAGGATTGTGACTCACTTATATTAACAGCTAGCTAGGAGATATTAGAGGGATTAAACACTGCCAGAAATCCTGGCTAAGTATTAAACTGATCTCCCCAACCCCGGTGGCACAGTGGATAAGCATGCTGCCTCACAGCAACAGGGGCCCCGAGTTCGGTTCTGGCCTTGTTGGGTGATTGGCTGTGTGGATTGTTTGCATGTTCTCCTTCTGTAAGTATGTGTTTCCTCCCACAGTCCAAAGCCATGCAGATTAGGTAGATTGGCCATGTTAAACTACCTTGTAGTTTCCAGGGATGGATTATGCATGCTTAATGTTGGGTTACGGTGATAAGGTGGAATACTCTTCAGAGGGTCAGCATGGACTGGATGGCCTGAATGTTCTCTTTCTGCACTGTAGGGATTCTATGATTCTAACTTCTCAGTTATTCTCCCAGATTAATGCCAAGCTCTGATTCCCCACAGCTAATCAAACTCCCTTGACCAGTGGTCTCAGATCACCCCCACTCCCGCCATGCTGGGCAACCACCAAATTACCCAAGCCCTGACCCTCCTCCAACTTTAACTCCATCTGCTGACCTTCCCTGCAACTCACGCCATCGAAGTTCCACCCTTCCCAATTTCCCTGAAGAAATCATGGACCTGGCTTCCTCGTCCCCCAGGACCCCATTTGGATAACAGACACCCCATCAACCCAATGTCTGACTCCCTGTGACCTTTAAACCATCTATTGCCATACAATGGCCATGGGGTTCCAGTGTTGACCTACACTGCTGCTGCTACCTGTGGCCTCCACAACTCGGCTTGGATGGCCCCTGTCTCTGTTCAGCAGGAAAATTCCCTGAAAGGAAAGTGGAAAACTGTTTGTCTGATCTAGGTCAGAGATAAGGATCTCAAATGAGATCGGAAAATTCTCTTTTTCCCTAAGTAACCCGAGTAACCAACTGAAATTAGTATCTGTGTGAGAGGGAGAAGCTGTTGACTAAGGACCGTTCCCTCATGATCATGATTGTATACCAGATTTATGCCTCCGACAGATAGAAAAGTAAAAGTATTTTTTTCTTATTTTAAAAAATGCAATGGATTAAGTGAGCACATTTGCTGCAATAGTTCAAATATTCAGTCACAAGCATGAATGAAAAACCTGTATTTGTACTGGTCGCAGAAACAAGATTTTGTTTTCATTTATTTGCTCATTTTTTTTCCTGATATCAATTGTATGCTGTCTGTGCCTCTTTCAAAATAAGCAACAGAAAGATTGCAAGAAATGTTTGGAGGTATTTCTGAAAATATTGACAACTTAATTATTATTGCAAAAAAGTTCTAGTGGAACTCTCCTGTGAAGAAATCAATGATGTGAAGGTGCCGGTGTTGGGAAGTCATATGATATCAGGTTATAACCCAATAGGTTTATTGAAGTCACAAGCTTTCGGAGCACTGCTGTTTTATCAGGTGACCTCACCACCTGTACCATTTTTTCAAAATCTCCAGGAAGTTTTTTTTTACTCATTCACAGGATGTGAGCATTGCTGGCTAGGCCATCATTTATTGTTCATCCATAACTGTGCAGAGGGCAGTTAGGAGTCAACCGCATTGCTGTATGGGTCTGTAGGCCAGACTAGTGAGATGACACAGGGTAAACCCTCCTGCTTAATTCAAACCAGCAAAACAGAAAACATTTATCCCATGCAGAAATCTGTGAAAATTCAAGAGGCCAAGAACTATTTAAAGTAAAAATTAACAAATTTATTACTTAAAGTATAACAGGGAATAATTAACAAACAACTATTTACAACTCCTTCTTCTAACCTATCTTTTACTTTCCCTTCTATAATACTCGTCTGATAAAACCCCCGATTAAGATTTACCAAAATTCAAATTTTTAAAAGCAGCCAGATGTGAAATCTTCTCTTTCTATCTTCCTCGGTCTTCTTAGGGATCTCTGTTTCACAGCTTATTGATTGATAAAGGTACCTTTAAGAGAGCTATTCTCTGGGCAGTCTGCAGATGCTTGTGGCTTGGCAGTTCTCCTTTCAACTGTTCAATTTTCCCTGGTCTTATAACCCCAAAGCATCAGATTGTGTCATTGGCTTTTAAGATTGTCAATATGCTAAATCCAAACTGGATTGGAGTTTGGTAGTTTTCGGGCTATAATTTATATTGATTGGCCTAATGTAAATCTGTTCTGTTGTTTCCAGCCAACCAGTTTCCCGAGCTACTGGACCAGAAGGTTTCATTATATCTTGTTGAACACTTGGTGCTGTGCCAGGTAGTTTGCCTGCTTTTAACTCTCTTAAAGGTACAGCACACCCACATCTTCATAACACTAGGTAAGGATGGCAGTTTTCATCGCCTGAAGGATATTAATGAACCAGATGAGTTTTTCTAACAATTGACAATGAATTCATGGTCAACATTACTCTCCTAATTCCAGACAGAAACAAAAACAGAAATTGCTCGAAAAGCTCAGCAGGTCTGGCAGCATTTGTAAAGAGAAATTAGAGTTAACTTTTGGGTCTTCCTCAGAACTGATGGTAGCTAGGGAAATGTCAGTTTAGATGCAGAAGGTAGGTAAGGACTAAATGATAGATTGGGATAATGATCTAGCTGGGAGAGCAAATACCTGTTAATGGAGACAGTTAGTGGCTAACAGTAGGTAGTGTGTAATGGCAGACTATGTGATAATATAGCTTGGTATGTGGAGTAGGGGGCTGGGACATGGGAGAGTTCAGACCCTAAAGTTATTGAATTCGATATTGAGTCTGAAGGGTTGCATGGCTCCCAAATGGAAAATGAGGTGTTGCTCTCTGTGTGCTTAGATCCAACCCTGATTTTGTTATTACACCTGTAGATAAGGGTAGTGCTGTTGTAGTCTGGTGGATTGATCTTTACATTGCAGATATCTTCTCCTAGACCAGGACCCCACCATGGCCATCAGGTCGTTGCATCAACTACAATCACTGACCTAATTTCATCTCGTGATCTCCCCCTCCACCCCCAACTGCTTCCAAGCTGATAGTGCCCAGCCCCACACATCTCGCTTCTACCTCCTTCTGAAAATCCACAAACAAGTCTGTCCGGTCAGACCAATTATTGCTGCCTTCTCCTGCCCCACAGAACCCATCTCTTCCTACCTTAACTCAGTCTTTTCTCCCCTGGTCCAGTCCCTGCCCAGATACATCTGTGATTCCTCTGACCCTTTACACCAGTTTCAGAATTTCCTGTTTGCGGGCTCCAGCCGCCTCCCCTATACCATGGATGTGCAATCCCTTTACATGTCCACCCCCCACCAGGGTGGTCCCAGGGCTCTCCACTTCTTCCTGGGGCAAAGGGTTAAACTGTCCCACACCCCACCACCCTCCTCTGGTTGGCTGAGCTCGTCCTCACCCTCAACAGCTTCTCTTTTAACTCCTGTCATTTTCTTCAGGTCAGAGGAGTGGCCATGGGTACCACATGGGTCCCAGTTATTCCTATCTCTTTCTTGGATATTTCAATGATATCATCAGTGCTGCTTCCCTCTCTCATTCCAGAATTGGAAAAATCCGTCGTGTTTGCTTCCAGTTTCCACCCCACCCTCACTTACACCTAGTCTATTTCATGACTCCTCCCTTCCCTTCCTCGACATCTCTATTTCCATTTTTTGAGATAGACTGGCCAAACATATCCACTATAAACCCACCAATTCCCATGGTTACTTGGACTATGTCCTGCTTCCATAAAGACTCCATTCCATTCTCCCAGTTCCTCTGTCTCCATTGTGTGTATTCTGATGACACCAAATTTGATAAGGGAGCCTTCGAAATGTTCACCTTTTTGCTCAACTGAGGATTTCCCAGCACCATTGTCAACAGGGCCCTCAATCTGTTCTGACCAATTTCCCGTACTTCCGGCCTCACCCCCTCTCTCCCCTCCTGCAACAGTGACAGGATTCGCCTTGTTCTTACCTACCATCCCACCAGCATTCACAGCCAGAAGATCATCAGCTACCATTTCTGCTATCTCTACCCCTGTCAACCTTCCACAGAAACTTTTCCCTCTGGGTCACCCTGGTCCATTCTTCCTTCACTTCCAATGCCCCCCTCACAACCCCATGGCACCTTCCCCTGCAGCTGCAGAAGGTGTAACACCTGTCCATTTACCTCCTCTCTCTTCAGTATCCAAGGACCCAAACATATCTTTCTACTGCATTCACCGCTTCCAATGTGGTCTCCTCAACATTGGAGAAACAAAGTGTCGACTAGGTTACCACTTTGCACAACATTTACATTCTGCCAGCAAAAAAGACCCTTAGCTTTCAATTGCCTACCACTTTAACACACCATCCTGTTCTCTGGCCAACATCTCTGTCTCAGGCTTGTTGCAGTGTTCTAATGCAGCTCAGTGCAAGCTGGAAGAACAACACCTCATTTTCTGTTTGGGAACCCTGCACCCTTCTCGCTCAATATCAAGTTCAATAATTTTAGGCTGTGAAATTTCCCATGTCCCAAGCCCCTACCTCATATACCAAGCCTTGTTTCACATAGTCTGCTATTGTACACCACCTATGATTAGCTGCTAACAGTCTCCATTAACAGCTATTTACTCTCCCAGCCAGATTGTTATCTATTCCTTTGTCTGTCCTACTGAGGATCTAAAATTTGTTTAACCTTTGAAAGTTTTAACCTCTGTGTTGCTGGATAGAATTGCATCAAGGTACCTAAATTCAATAAACTAATGACCCTTGCTTTTGAACAGACCGCACTTGTCGATTCTTTTGACTGATCGCGAACCAAGAGGCCCCTCTTGAGGGGTCATAAATCTTCACAACTGTTCTTCTCTCTCTGGGCTCTATTCCTACCTAACATTTACTCCTTACTCCCTCTCCCCATCTGATCTTCTGCATATAAACCAATATTTCCCTAGCTACTGTACGTTCTGAAGAAGGGTCACCAGACCCAAAACATTTATTCTGATTCCTCTTTATAGATGCTGCTGAACATTTCCAGCAATTTCTGTTTTTGCCCCTGGTTTCATATGTCTTCGGTACAAGGACCATTTTAGTACAAACATCCAGAAGCACATTGGCTGGGGAAGTCCTGACTGTCTCACAGCAGCTTTAGCATGAAGGCTGTTGCATAACATAGTTTGTGGATGGACTTTAGTTTTTCCAGAGGTGAGAATACCAGAGCCACAGCTGAAAGGAAAAGAAGCCATTTTGTTGCATTCATAAATCAAATTGAAAAACAAGTCAATTCCTGATGAAGTTGGTATACTGCAAGCTGGTACAAGTGGAATAATAACAGGAGCAGGAAAATCTCAGCCCAGTTCATTCAGCCTGGAAGTAAATGACTAACTTGGAGCTGGTTTCTTGAGCCTAGCAGGTCATTGCCCTGTCCTCCTCTTCTTGACAGTCTTCACAGTCCATCTTAGCATCTTCATCCTCATCTTTCTTCTCAGAGGTTTCCTCTTACTCCTGCATCACTTCCTCAGTTCTGAGGTAACATTGAGAGAAATAATGGTGCCCTTTCCAAACCAGATACCCTTCTTAAATAAATACGACAATTAAATCATACAGCGCTGCAACCTATACTACATGGATGATTATTAATTTCCTACTTCAAAGCCTTGAGTCGCCACATTTAATCTGTGCATTACCTTCCTTTAATAGGGTTTTCTTCATTTCCAGACTATTATAGTTCAGTATTTTTTTTTCTCACATTGCTACACGTATAAGGAGAATTGTTCCACTTTTCAACATTAACAGTTTTCTAATAATCTAAGAAATTTCTGAATTGGAATCTTATCTCTACCTTGTGGATAGTAGAATTAGAAATATTATAAAACTGTTATAATTTGCTGCCACCAGATAAGGAGGGGAAATTAGCTCCCGGTTTAATTGCCTCTCAGTTGTTCATAACAAATATTTTAATTTCTTTCTTAATATGCAGCTATCATTCTTCAATTAAAACTTAGTTATGTCAAGACTCAGTTGGGAAGTGTGCTGATAATTAAGCACCACTATTTCAGAAGTCATCATGAATAAGTAACTACCCAATATAAACCCCCAATGTGACTAACTTGCCTGATGGAGTGCTATTCAGGACACAGGTAATTCACACTAAGTTTCATCATTCACAAGAAAGTAGCTTTTTGTTGTAAACAAAATTATTCTTTAACAAGTGGCAAATGAAAATTATTATTCATTACTGCTGTATTACTATTCATTATCATTATTATTTGCATTACTTGTATTATTATGCACTACTAGCTTGTATCAGCTACATAGTTTCAAGATGGCAGCAGAGTAGGACACACCAGCCAGAGCTCCTCTGCTCCACCTGTTATTTTTCTTCTTCTTTACCTCTTTTTCCTCCTTCTTCTGAAGTGTTTTTTGGTAAACTTTTATCTTCTTAATCTTACCCGCAGAGAATGGAGGAGGTGAGTCCTGGGATAGACACCGGCGCAGGGAGGCGAGGCCCAGACTGGAGGCGACATTTTGCTTTTTGAAGTCGAGCATGGCCTGGAGACTTGGCCCGGTTTAGTCCGGAGGCTAAGTGTTGGTAAGGACTGGGGTGAAAGGACCGCAAATTGAGTGCATTTTCTTACTTTTTATGCTTGTGTGAACTTTTATTTATTATTCTTTCAGTTTTGTACCAAATACTTAAGTGTCTGTACTTAGGCATCTTGCACCAAAGATGGTGCCATAGACGGCAACATTGCAAACGTTTCCCACAGTCATTTGGGTGCACATGACAATAAAGCTAATTCAATTTAGTTCAATGCATTGTGACTTAAGATGTACTACTTTAAAACCCCAAACAAGCAATGACAGACAAAACTGATTATTATGGGTAAGAAAATGTAAGCAGGAAAAACAAATTCTGTAGTTCAAGAGTCCAGATCACCAGGGTGAAAGGAATTGTTTCTAACAACTCTTTTGATATTGTTGACTGATGGTGACATACTATTTTCTGGATAGCAATGGTTGATCTTCAATTCATTAGCTGATTAGGTGGATGTTGCTTTTTTCTTATATCAAAACACTTTCTTTTCAGAGCCTTCAAATTTTGTCTTTTCACTCATTGGAAGGGACAGTCAGAGATGTTTCTGCATTAACAAGTCAATTGAAGGTTATCATTAGGTAAGTTTTCCTTAACTCAAAGACTCCTGTTGCCACTCTGGATAATAAAGTATTCAACTCTCTCCCCAAAAAGTAACATAATCATGTGCAGCTAAGGTGTATACCATGCAATTACATTTGATTTCAAGTTGCAAAATCTCTCCTGGTACTTTTTTAGCTACATGGTAGTTGAGCTTCCATTTTCCCCTTTATAGTCCAAAAGAAAAAAATGAAATGTGATTCATTACATGTACCCAACCTTAAAACAAAAGATGAAGCATCACTTTCAAATGCACTTCATCATGAGCATGATACATAAACAATAAGACATAAAAGAACTATAGTTATTTGACCTCACTCATAATTTGAGCAGGACATATACAAATCCCTTTTATCTTCTGTCTTAAATTTTTAAATTGCCCCAGCATAATTACATTTCTTAGTAAGTCATTATTTTTTGCAGCAATGCAAGTATTTTGACAGAGTGAGGTTGAATTAATAAAATCCGTTGAAATAATCTTGTATTTCAAGTTTTGAAATATCTCTAAAGATCTAAGGAATTATAATCAGTGTATGTTAGTGTTTCTATGCAATCATGTAGAACATCGAATTCAAACAGTTAAGGAGTCAATATTAATTTCCAATATTTCTTTTTAACGTGTACAAAACATTTTCTGATACTGGTTTAATTAATTACAAAAGTGCCCAACTGACTTCTTTTGTACTGATTCATCATCATATAACATGGCCTAGCCCCCAACTACTAGCATCAGTTGCCATTATAAAAGGTTAAGTAAAATCAGAGGTAGCAAACATCAGTTAGTTATCAGCATCACCTTCAACTTATCTACAACAGTTTGGTATTCTGTTGACTATACCACATTTGCCTGACTTTGCAAAAAATCTGTGAAAAGAACAGGGGTTGTGCTGAAGTTAGGCATAAATTTACAGTAAAACCTACATATTCTCAGAAATATCTTCATTTTTATTTTGTTTTTGGGTACAAAGAATTTTACTAGAGGCTATACCTTTGACATTGTTGACCACGCTTGTTCTTGCCCTATGATGTCCTAGGTAAGTCACCCCTGCTAAGCTATCTAACTATAATTACTTAAACAGTCCTTTACTCATTTTAAATGCTCTTCACAGGTGTTATTCCATTTTATGATATTATCCATTACAGTTAAGCACTTTTGTTACAGCTTGATTCATGAATCTTTGGAATGTAGATGGGTAGTTTTTAAACCCAAATGTGATGACTTGACATTGATTTAACTTATTTGGCATAAAGGGCTTTTATCTTTTTATCACATGCAGTTCTTAGTACTTCCAGTACCTGATCAAAAGATTAATATTAGTAAGGAATGAGGCACTGTCAACCTATCAACTTTTAAGAGTTAGTTAAACAGTAAGAGTTAAATAGAAATTTTAGGTTCACAGTAAAACTACAAGAGTAGACTTCTCCAGATAAATCTTGTGCAACATAGGAACCTTCTAGAAAGGCCTTGAGAGCCATCCATGATTAACTGTTTAGGAAGCAAAGTAAAGGATAGAACAAAAGGTTAAAGAAAATAGTACCAGAAACAGCCAGGCCAGGTTAAGGTTAAGTGGTCCCTGGCTGGGTGAATGAGATGATGCTAAAAGGTACATCTATTCTCATGTCTGTATGAAGTGCTTTTGGAATGTGGATAATGAGATGCCTACATGTCTAAAATACTATAAGGATTCGGTATTTTTCTGGATGTCTCAAAATTATTCTAGCTGGAATAGCGAATACTGTCCCTGCATTCGCTTGAATAAATAATTCTAAATCTGTACCCAGAGTCCTGTAGTCAATTACTAGAAATTGTTGCAAGACAGTACAATCTTCTAGCTGAAGTGATGGTGGACAGTGTGACCTGCAATGTAGATCTATGTGTCCTAAGCCACCTGCAAGTGGATCAGAGACCTGCTTTGAGAATTATGAGGCATTGACAGATCTTACATTCTAATGTCCATGGACAAGGAGTGCGTGCACCTGGTGCCATAGATTGTGTCCTGAGATGATGTTGCATTTTTACATTTTAAGCAACAGAGACTCCTCATAGCCAGCAGGGAACTGAAGTCACCAGGTAATTCACTACTGAGAATTCTCAGCATCTGATTTATTTGGCACGTTTAAATGAAAATATATTATGCTGTTTGAATTAAATGTGCTTGATTAGCGGTGCAGTTTGGTGCGTTCACCTGACTGTGACACAATGATCTTACAGATACATGAGAGATCTTATCTCATTATATATTTACTTTATTTGGCTTTTGTATACAAGAGAACACAAGTGCATAACACTTATGTATATAATTTATGTTATGAAACTTCATTACTTGTTACACTCCTGAATTGAGCTAACTGGTAAGTAAACACAGGGCAATATCAGTTGGCTTAATTCACTTCTGAGAGTGATTGATATCACCACATCCGAGAAGTTACTACCATAGATCTGAATTTGTAGCAGGACCCTCTTGATGAATTCTTGTATTTTTAAAAATGAAATACTTTGATTTTATGGACTGCAGTAAAGCAGCCACTCCTGCCATTGAGTTTGGAAAAGCCCGCTCATTAAATCTTGCAACAACTCCTGTGCCAACTTCTTTTTAACAAATGTCATCAGAATCTGGTGCTCAGTTCAAGAGAACACCAACTGTAATGGAATAGCAGCCAATTGCATTGAAGTATTTTCATAGAAAATAAACCAAAAAGCAAATTCAACTGAGTCTCTTCACATTAATTTTTGTAGTTAGCAAAATAAATATTTGGGAAATAATTGGAAGTTGGATTAAAGCAGAAGCTAAAATATTATAAAGTTTTTTGAAATGTGGATTTTTTAATGACATTAAACAGATAATCCTTTCAGAGCTGGTGTGAGTGTTTCCAAATTATACTACTTGAAAATGCAGGTAAATTACCTTCACTAAAACTCAGCTTTTTCAAGGGTTTATAGTGAGAAGAAAAGCAAAAAAGTGGAAATCCTCATCTGCTCTATGATTTTTAATAATTTTTAAATCTTTTTCAGGGCTCATAGGCATTGCTGGCAAGGCCAGCATTTAATTCCTATTTCCAAATTGTTGGAACTGAATGGTTTACTAGGCCATTTCAGTGGGCAGTTAAGGGCCGACAACATTGCTGTGGGTCCAGAGTCACATGTAGATCAGACCAGGAAGGAAGGCTGACTTGCTTCCTTAACCGACATAAGTGATCACCTAATATTTGACGATGATTGATAATAATCATGGTTACCATTACTGGGAACAGTTTTCAATTCCAAATTTCATTAAATATTTGAATTTAAATTCCACCAGTTGCCATTGTTGCTTTACCCTGGGCTAACTCGACTTCAGTCCCGTGGTATTAACACTGCACCACCATCTCCCCTCAAGCTCGGAATACAGCCACCATGAAAGGTCATTCAATGTAATAGTTGACCAATTCTTTGCTGTTTGACTATTGTTTAATGCACAATTAGAAAATGCAACTTTTATGCGAAATCCTTTGAGTACATTAAAAATCATATGTATTTATGTTTCATTCTGTTAACAGGAATGTTTACTAGGAAGGAAGAAATACCACTGTATGGAAATATTCCCAGTAAGGTACTTACACTGATAAATAATTTACATCTCTGTCATCTCACTAATCTCCAAGTGCATTGGGCAGCATTGACTTATATACGGGTAGGTTTAGAATCAGTTTAGTGGAATAGTTTGATTTTTTAAAAAATAACAGACTTAAAGATAGATACAAAATTGCCAATTATTTGAAGCAATTAAGGTAAAGATAACATGGAATTATGTGGTAATTGATTTTTTTCACGTAGTACAAATCGTCTGTGTAGCATAAAATTTGGAAGATATTAATTCTTCATGCAAAATTGGAATTTGAGCGATTAGTTTTGCACAACATTTGTTTGTTTCAACAGTTCAAGTTTCATTGCAAAACATCAGTCTGTTATTTTCAATAATAGAATCCCTATAGTATGAAAGCAGGTCATGTTCCTATCCGGTCCACTGAACCCTCCAAAGAGTGTCCCACTCAGACCTACTCTAATAGTCCTGCATTTCCCATGGCTAATCCACACAGCCAGCGCATTCCTATGAGCAATTCAGCATGACCAATCCAACTAACCCCGTACATCTTTGAATTGCGAGAGGAAACTGGAGCACCCAAAGGAAACCCACTCAGACGCAGGGAAATTGTGCAAACTCCACACAGACTGTTGCCCAAAGGTGGAATAGAATCTGGATTCCTGGTGCTGTGAGACAGAAGTGCTAACTACTGAGTCGCTGTGCTGCCCTAACTACATTTATTGCATGAGTACAATACTTACAGATAAACTTTCAGGCTGATTTGAATACAGAAAATCATTACAAATCACTGTCAGGTAGTACCTTAAATAGTTGATTTTCACACAGCCCACATTTAATTACATTAGTTACAGTACATCACATATCAGTGGAACATATACATTACAGCACTTAAAAGTATGGATCTTCAATGTTTCGAAACAGATTATATCTTTACCAATTAATTTGACAAACAGTCTAGCATCTTAGGAACTTAGCAATCAGAAAACCAAATTCACAGATATGATAAAAAAAACTGAGGACAAAGGATCAGATTCTCAGTGTGTACATAATTTTAATATTTTTTCACAATGAAGATAAAGAGATTTCAAAAGAAGCACTGAAGATGGACGTTTCATTAAAGTGAATCTTAAAGCTGTTAAGGAAACAGATATTAATTAAAAGTTAAATATTGCCAGATATAGACCTCAGAACGGCCAGGTAAGGTTCAAAGTTAGGTCATAGTTTGGAAAATGTACGGATGAGTATGAATGTTCAAAACAGCTCTGCCAATGCCAGTTGACAGGGATGGTTTGACCTGGAAACAAGATCTGTGTCAGAAGAATATATTAAGCAGGAGTAGAGGTGGACCATTCTGCCCCACAAGCCTGTCCCTCAATCTGTAAGATGACCTGCACCTGACGTTAATTCATCTATTGTGGCAGCTCTGTGTAGCCCTCAACTCCCTGATAATTCATAAACTTACAAACCTCCTCAGTGATAGCTTCCACAACTGTCTGGGATAGGGAATGCAAGACATTTGTGCCACCTTCCTGAAATACAATTTGTATACTATGTGTAGAATTGTTACACTCTGTACATTAGGAATGAGAGTTTCATGATTTTGACTCACTGATAATGAAGGGTTGGCAATATAGTTCTGAACTAGTTGAATATTCAGCTGTAATGCTGGGGACTTCAGCTGGAGGTTGAAATGGATCATTTGCTGAGCACGTCTGGCTGAAATAATTGCAAATAGTTCAGCCATGACATTACGCTAATTGAGGATGGGAGTATTTGTAAAATTTCCTTCTCCTCCTGTTTGTCATTTAAGAATCCACCACCATTTGGGACATCACGTGGTAGGGCTCTGAAGCTTTTATTTGATACATTGATTGTAGGATTGTTCTGATCCATCTATTGCATGCTGTTTCTATTATCTAGCATGCATATTTTCTATATTGTAGCCTCACCATATTGAGATTGCATTATAGGAATGCCTGCTGTTACTCCAGACATTCCTAAATTAGAGTTAAACCCTTGATTTAATGGAAATAACAGAGTAGATGTGTCAGGCCATTTGGTTACAGATTGTGTTTAAATACAGTTTGGCTGCTGCTGTTGGTCCACAACATATAGGGATAGTGCCACTCAACATCTTGGAGAGACTGTTCAATAAAAAGCTGGAAGTTTGTCTTCACAATTGTAGTGGTTCTGTTCGCCGAGCTGGAAGTTTTTGTTGCAAACGTTTCGTCCCCTGGCTAGGAGACATCATCAGTGCTGTGGAGCCTCCTGCAAAGCGCTTCTTTGATGTTTCTTCCGGCATTTATAGTGGTCTGTCCTTGCCGCTTCCGGGTGTCAGTTTCAGCTGTCCGCTGTAGTGATTGGTATATTGGGTTCAGGTCGATGTGTCTGTTGATGGAATTTGTGGATGAATGCCATGCCTCTAGGAATTCCCTGGCTGTTCTCTGTCTGGCTTGCCCTATGATAGTAGTGTTTTCCCAGTCGAATTCATGTTGCTTGTTGTGTGAGTGTGTGGCTACTAGGGATAGCTGGTCGTGTCGTTTCGTGGCTAGTTGGTGTTCATGTATGCGGATTGTTAGCTGTCTTCCTGTTTGTCCTATATAGTGTTTTGTGCAGTCCTTGCATGGTATTTTATAAACTACATTAGTTTTGCTCATGTTGGGTATTGGCTCCTTTGTTCTAGTGAGTTGTTGTCTGAGCGTGGCTGTTGGTTTGTGTGCCGTTATGAGTCCTAGGGGTCGCAGTAGTCTGGCTATACAAGGTATTCGCCAAAAACGGATACCCGCGCAACTTTACCAACAGATGCCTAAGAGATATACCACGGAACGAGGACATGCCACAACCAAAAGGACTAGCCACACTACCATACATCAGGAGCATTTCAGAACTGACAGCCAGACTACTGCGACCCTAGGACTCATAACGGCACACAAACCAACAGCCACGCTCAGACAACAACTCACTAGAACAAAGGAGCCAATACCCAACATGAGCAAAACTAATGTAGTTTATAAAATACCATGCAAGGACTGCACAAAACACTATATAGGACAAACAGGAAGACAGCTAACAATCCGCATACATGAACACCAACTAGCCACGAAACGACACGACCAGCTATCCCTAGTAGCCACACACTCACACAACAAGCAACATGAATTCGACTGGGAAAACACTACTATCATAGGGCAAACCAGACAGAGAACAGCCAGGGAATTCCTAGAGGCATGGCATTCATCCACAAATTCCATCAACAGACACATCGACCTGGACCCAATATACCAATCACTACAGCGGACAGCTGAAACTGACACCCGGAAGCGGCAAGGACAGACCACTATAAATGCCGGAAGAAACATCAAAGAAGCGCTTCGCAGGAGGCTCCACAGCACTGACGATGTCTCCTAGCCAGGGGACGAAACGTTTGCAACAAAAACTTCCAGCTCAGCGAACAAAACCACTACAACAAGCACCCGAGCTACAAATCTTCGCACAAACTTTGTCTTCACAATGGGTATGCAATGGTCATTGTTGTATATACTGTATGGACAGGAGCATCTTCCTCTCCGAAGCAAGCAAATTAACATTCAGGTTGATTTGTGAAATGCACTTGGATATAGTTTGTGAATTAAGGCTCTTGAAACTTACATATTTCAGCATAAAGCTGTTTATAAATTTCCCATTCTGCTATTACTCACTAGCAGATATTAATTTATTTAAAGAAACGGTGATGGAAAACACTTATCCATATCTAAGCTATTTGATGCCTGATCTCATTATAATAACAATTCTTAAAAATCTATGTAAAGTGCAAATATATTGATGAAATATAAATACTGACCAGATAAGTTCTCCTTTTCCCTCAGTCTTTAGAAAACTATCACCATCCATTGATGGTGCATATATTTTTCCCCTTGGGAATTTTTCCTTGTTCAATTGCTATGGGATGTTTTTATCCTGAATTATTTCTACATCCAGAGTAACGTTTAGGACATCAGCAATGTACTGCATCAAAGTTGGTGGAAGAATATGATGGTAAAATTTGATAGATCCCAAAGAATGGGTCTGAGATCAGTGCCACTGCATGCAGGATATTCCTGAGGATCTGGATCAAATTCAAGACTTCACACAAGTGGTCATGGTCAGTGAATGCATCCTCACATACCATTTCCTCACAACTGAACCATTAGGTTTGGGCACTGCTCAATGCAACGTAACTCACTCATGCAGCTACTATAAATCACCCATAACTCACATTAAAACTTAATCTCATCATCACATACACAAAAACATTGCAATATTTACAGCTATACCTCACAGCTTGTGATACTCTCAGTGAGTGTTGTGAAATGTGTTTGGGTGGAATGGCTGAAAGCGTTCACTAGCTGAAATATGTGCACACTGAGATTGGGGTGTTAGATTTTCAGCAGTGAGAAGAGATTTAAAGTTAAGTGATGTGATGAATTTTAAGTCATCCTTGATCAAGATTATTGGTAGTTAAGTGATGGATAACAGCAAATTTATCTGAATGTGATGGGATGCTTCTGATCACGTGAGAGGTCATTCAGCCTTATTGACCACAAAAAAACTCAGTTTATTTGCAGTGTAAGGTCTGTGCTAATGTCTCTGAACCACACTGCAGGATGGTGAATAATACAATGGACACAGCCTTCAGATATTGAATAATAAGAATGTGTTTCATCCATACAGCAAATCTCAACATGGCAAAACCAGAGCTAAATGTTTCTCAGATGGTTAATACCACAACAGATTATTTCCTCTTCCACTTCACTGAACTAAGCTCCTCTGGGGTCCATTGCAAATGGTTTTAGAACTCCCAAAGTTGCCTTAGGTTTAGTCAGGAGATGTAAGCCAACTCTCTACATGAGATTTCTGCAGGCTACAGAAGAACTGTTCATATTATCATGACTCCTTTCTTTAAATTCCTCAGGGCAGTACCTGTTTCCTTGTGACTTCCTTCAGTCCTGGTTGTGGTGCTTTGATGTATTGATCTTGTAGAGTTGTACGTCTTGTGTTTCTTTCTTTCTTCCTGCCCCCTAGTTTGACCTCTTCTTCTCTGAGACTGCCCCAGTTACATTGCTTTCTCATTGTCTACTCAGACAGTGAAATCAAACAAACATTGCCTTGATGGTTCCAGTACACAAAGCTTTGTTTGAATGTGCATTGTTTTCTCTCCCTTTATCTAGTTGATATTGCAGAACAATGGGAATTCCTGACCTTGAACATCATAATTTAGAGACGCAGTGTTGGACTGGGGTGTGCAAAGTTAAAAATCACACAACACCAGGTTATAGTCCAACAGGTTTATTTGGAAGCACTAGCTTTCAGAGCACAGCTCCTTCATTAGGTTGTTGTGGAGAATAAGATTGTAAGGCACAGAATTTATAGCAAAAGTTCACAGTGTGTTGTAACAAATTATATGTTGAAAAAGACTTGGATTGTTTTTTAAGTCTCTCATCTTTTAGAATGACCATGTTGGTTTCAGTCCTTTCCAATATAAATTGCACATTTTTTTTGAAAAAGTTACATTCTCAAGTAAACTTTAACAATGGTGTCATGTCGGCTCAGATATTGAAGGTGTGAGCTTCCCTGTGCCACAATGATCAGACTGATTCTAATCTAAAAAATGGATTTATAGAATCTTACATGGATTCATGCAGTTTTCGAGCAAAGTAAAATGTAATTCTGCAAGATATGTGATTTTGACCATCATATCCTTTCAAAAGAACAAATTGGTTTCATTCTAAACTCAACAAGAGGATTTTCCATTCAGAAATGAAAAAGCTCAGTTGAACAGCTTGTTCTTTTTAAGATTCCTCCAACTCAGCTTGTTCTTAGTAGGCTTCCCTCCAACTGAACGAGATTAAACAAACATCTCTTCAAGCCAGTCACTGTTCAGAACAGGGCCAGAGGGGTCCACAGCAAAGGAAGCAGTGATAACTGCTTCTACAAGACTTCTTAAAACATAAACAAATTCCACAGTGAACTTTCAGTGACTTATTTGAAGGAAGAATAAACCTTGAAATAAATTAATTCTCCACAAGCCTTCAAAACTTAAGACTTCCAAGTAATATTGGATATGAAGCACTTTGTAAGAATGGTAAGGGTATAGTAGAGGATAGAGCTGAAAATATGTTGCTGGAAAAGCGCAGCTGGTCAGGCAGCATCCAAGGAGCAGGAGAATCGATGTTCCGGGCATGAGCCCTTCTTCAGGAATGATCCCTTTCCTGAAGAAGGGCTCATGCCCGAAACATCGATTCTCCTGCTCCTTGGATGCTGCCTGACCTGCAGCACTTTTCCAACAACACATTTTCAGCTCTGATCTCCAGCATCTGCAGTCCTCACTTTCTCCTATAGTAGAGGATATGCTAGGTTAAGGATAGTGGTTGAATGTAATTTTGCTGCTGCTGGCCAACAGTACCTCATAGATGCCTACATTTGAGTTGTTAATCTTGGCACAGTGGCACTTCCACGTAATGCAAAGCTCAAAGTAAAAATGGGACTTTGTTTCCACAATGGCTGTATAGTGATGACTCCTACTAATTTTATTGGCAATCACTCGTGTTAATTGTCCTCCATAAGGGCATCTATTTGTGGGTCTTCAATAATTGAAGAGGCCAATCCAGGACCCACCAATTTCATTGCAGTGTGGGCATTGGCTGGTGGTAATGATAGTTGGAGGTGGTGGTGAGTGGGCCTTCCTGATGTTCTGAGTCTCTTTCCACAGGAGTTGCTTCTGTTCAGTGGTGTGACGGAGATTGTTTTTGTGACGTCTAGCTCCCTGCTGGATAAGGTTTTTCCAGTGATTCCGGTTTGTAGCCATGTCCTCCGAATAGTTGATGTTGAGATGGAATTTCTTGGTGTTGGTCTGGATGCTATCTTCAAAATGTTTCTTTTGACCACCAGGCACATTGATCTTCATTCAGTTGGAAGCCACATGACCTGTTTTGGAAGGTCTGACTTGGGCATTTGGGCGACATGAACAGTCCATTAGTGTTGCTGTTGAATTATGGTGGTGGTGATGCTGGCTATGTTAACCTCCTCCAAGATCCTTGTGTTAGTGCACTTGTCTTCTCAGGTGATCTCTGATGGTGGTGTTCCAGTGATTTGAAATGTCTGCTATAGGTAGTCCATGCTTCAGCTCCATATAACATTGTGCCAAGGATAGCGACTTTGTAGGCCAGAGATTTAGCCTGGCCCTATAATTTATGATTTTCAAGCCCCTTCTTCTGATTTAGGCATGGGGTCTATTGGTATAGTTCATACTGTTATGTTTCTGCATCAATATTGGCCTTGGAGGAGAGGAGGTTGCCAAGGTATGGGAAGTGATCCACATTTTCAAGGGGATGCTGTTGACCCTTTATTGTAGGATGGATGAAGGGACTGTTGGGTGGTATTCAATGGAGTACTAGAGTCTTCTTTATGTTAAGGGTAAAGTCTAGGAGCTTATATCCTTGGCAAAGCCATTTAAGATGCATTGCAGATTGCCCACAGAGTGTACTGCGATCGTGTTGTCATCAGCATATTGAAGCTTCGAGATGGAAGTGGTGGAGACTTTGCCCTTGGCCCTGAACTATTAAGGTTGAACAATCTGCCATCCAAAAGGTAAATGATTTGAATTCCCTTGGGCAGACTTTGGACAGTGATATGGATAGATATGGAGGATGACGTTGCTAAGCACTGTCACAGACATATCATCATGTAGTAGTCTCAGTGTCCTGATGAACTTATCAGGCAGCTGGATTGTGACATTATCCCAACAGGGAGCCTGGCATTTAACAGTGTCAAAGGCTTTAGTTAGATAGATGAAGACCATGCAAAGTGGTAGTTTCTGTTCCTGGCATTTTTCTTGTAATTGATCTACTAATAATATCTGTACAATTGCATTTGTCACAGGTAGGTTAGTGAAGATAAAATCAAGTAGATGTTTCTCTTTTGTTGATTTCCTCAGCTGTTGCATAGCCAGTCTAGAAGCTGTATTGTTTAAGACTCAGCCAAGTGGTGGAGTTACTGATCCACTATTGGTGATGGACATTGAAGTCCGCTATGGGAGTACAATCTGTGCCCTGACCACCCTCAGTTGTGTTCAATGTGGAGGAGTACTGATTCTGAAGCAGCATGTAGCTGGTATTCAGCAGAAGGTCTCCTTTCCCTTGATTGCCCTGACGCGATTAGACTTTAAAGTTGTGAGGATTCCCAGGACATCTGCCTTCAGAATGCACACACTGTGCTGTTATCTCGGGTGGGCCTGTGCATTCAGTTGGATTGGATATACCCAGGGATACGTGATGGTGTCTGATGCATTGTCTGTAACATAGTTTCCATGCTGCCTTTCCCTTATAGCTTCCTCCAGGAATTGTAAGTAAATTTTGCAAATTAAACCAATTGCTTCCATTTTATATATTGAGGAAAAAAAAGTAGAACTGTGTTGTGCTGCATTGGACATCAAATATGCAAAATCGTGTGAAAATAAGAAAAACTAAAATAGGGATTTGAGTGTACTGGCATATTAAACTCAAATGCTAGTATGTAGGTTTGGCAAGGAGAATGGAATATAAATATAGAGAGGTTTTGCTACATCTGTACAGGGCAATAGGTGAGAAAATCAACAAGAGAGAAAAATTCACTTGATTTTGTCTTCACCAAACTACCTGTGACAAAATGTAATAGTACCAGGCATCAGTGAGGCCATATCTGGAATACTTGTACAGTTTTGGTCTCCTTTGTCAAGAATGAACTTAATTGCATTAGAGACAGTGCAGAGACATCCACTTGCTTGATTCTTAGGATGAAGGGTTATATAATGAGTTAGATTCTTGATTGGTGTCTCCTGGTACAGGGCTAGCTTTGAGGCCACATTTGGACAAACTATGTCCTTGTCAAATGGTGGGAGAAAGTGAGGACTGCAGATGCTGGAGATCAGAGCTTAAAAATGTGTTGCTGGAAAAGCGCAGCAGGTCAGACAGCATCAAAGGAACAGGAGAATTGACGTTTCAGGCATAAGCCCTTCTTCAGGAATGGTTCTTAAGAATGGGGTTCCTGAAAAAGGGCTTATGCCCGAATGTCGATTCTCCTGTTCCTTTGATGCTGCCTGACCTGCTGCGCTTTTCCAGCAACACATTTTTAAGCTTGTCAAATGGTGGAGCAGGATTGAGGGGCTAAGGGGCTTGAGGTCCTAATTCATATGTTCTTATATTTACCAGCAGCTATTCATAGCAAAGTCACTTTGCTGATTTAACGGTATGTGTACCTGATGATTTATGAAATTAGACACACTTGCAACAAAATAAATTACTTCAGGTGGCTGTAATCTGTCGTGCTTGTTATTTTTGTGCATTTTGTTTTTAAAAATAATTGAATTATTTTGCAGTGCAGCAATCCCGAAGTATGAAAATGGACCTCTTCACATACATTGATATGGAAATTTATTATATAAGAATTGTGTCCTAATTCTTTCATAAGGCCTTGTATGGGTGTAATATCATCTTGGGAACTGAGAAAAAGGATCAGAGAGCCAGAATACTGATTTTTTTTTCATATATGGCTTGTCACATTGTCCCTTAATAATTTCTGGACAGGGAAACTATGAACAGTTAGGTTTTTCAGTATATTCCACTAAAATGTCATGACTTTGGCAGGTTCAGAAGTCCAATAAAGATAATTTTTATATTTAAATATAAACATTTCCATGTGAAGATAGATATTTACTGTATTAGATGAAAGGTAAAAACAAAACAAGGAAGGAAGGGCTATGGCATTAAAGAAAGAGCTCTGACCTGATAATCAACCTGAGTTACACAATGGGTAAAGCAACAACTTCCCAAACTGTGTTCTGACCGCACTGATGAGATTTCAGGACAGCAAACTCCAAAGCAGCAATACCATAGAGCTTGTACTGAGTAACTCTGTGATTCTCTAAATCCTCACTATTTTTGAATGATGGGCATGTCCTAAAGGACAGATCTGTGAGGCCTCATTACTGCTATCAAAAAGTCTCTAAAAAGATAGGTGTTTGTTTTAATAAAAAACCCTTCAGTTTGACTAATTCCTTTCCAGCTCTTCTTCTCCTGGCCAACCCTACCCAAAACCAACCCTACACTTCCTCAGTCCACTGAAGAGCTAGAATTTAGCCTTAACTTTTATTGTATTATTGCACAATTCTTGGAAAGGTAGTATACCTTCAAGAAAGCTAACCACGGCATGTGATGAAGGGCAAATTCCTGATGAAGGGCTTATGCCCGAAATGTCAAATTTCCTGTTCCTTGGATGCTGCCTGACCCACTGCGCTTTTTCAGCAACACATTTTCAGCTCTGATCTCCAGCATCTGCAGACCTCACTTTCTCCACAGCATGTGAAACCCTTGTGTAATGGGTATCTACTTCATCTATCTATTCCATCTGCCTGTTCCATCCATCTTTTCTATTCATTCAATCCATCCATTCCATCAGTCTTTTCCATCCATCGATCCACCTGTCCATCCATCCTTCCAAATTCTTCTAGAAACAAAAGGATTACTCTAATCTTGATTTCATGTTGATTTCATTCGTTTTGATTATAGCTAAACAGAGCCGATTCAGTGAGGTATGTCCGATGATATCTTGGTGCAACAAATCAAGATGCTAATCATCTGCGATTGGCCTGAACATATTCAACTGGTCCCTGAGCAAACATAAAAGCCAAAAGAACCGTGAATGCTATAAATCAGAAACAAAACAGCAATTGCTGTAAAAACCAAGCAGGTCTGGCAGCAGCTGTGAAGAGAAATCAGAGTTAACGTTTCGGGTCTGGTGATCCTTCCTCAGAAACCTGAGCAAATACATTCGTATCAGACATTCATTGACAATATAGGACTCTTTTGCAATGTAACTTTCAGAGGCAAATGGGTGATTATTTCACAAGACATATTTGACCGGCTCATGCTAGAAATCAAAGAGGACACTATTGAAATTTTTGACTCATTGACTGGCATAGTCTATGTATTTCCTCAACAAATTCTGTCCAACATCAGTTACAATAAACTACTGCAGCCTTCCAAGACCAGTGCAGGAAGTTACCTTCAGTTGTCACTACCCTAAATCTAATTGTCTCACGGTGCATCAGTGAAGTCAATGATCATTAAAATGCAAAGCTAGTTTACCTAGATATTCAGATTCCCAAGATAAATCTGCATGCTGCTCCTCAAGGCAATGGGTTACCTTTACTGTGAGTTCTCACATTTAGAACACAGATCAGCCCAATCTTTCTCTCACTCACTCTTATTATCCAACTCCAAATACACAATGCATTGCTGGAAAGATGGGAGGAAATGTCAGAAGAATATAATCAATGAGTATGCTGGTGTTATCCCAACTTGAACCAGGATTAAGCATTAGAACTTGAGATCATCATAAGAATACGTGGATTCATGGAAAAATATTGCAGTGCTGTGTCTAGCATAGATCATTTGATGTAGTCACAAAAAATGGCCAAATCCTACAACAGGACAGGCAACAAATCTCAGTTGTACACGGTCAACAGTTATTTATACAGTTGGTGCTACTGATACTGAAATTATTATTCCCAGCATCAATCATGCATCTATAATACATGGTACACTTCTATCCACAAGGACAAATAGCATACCACAAAGTGAAGCTACACAGTTAAGTTATGATAATTGTATAGGGCATAGATCTAATTCTATTACAGGTATATATCTACCAAAATATTATTTTATTGTAAGATGATAATGTAGTGATGTGTAGTGATGAGAATAGGTTTCCTACTCTTCAATGGGAAAAGAGGATTCGTGTATAATTACACAGATCTCAGAAAGCTACCATAACTTGAAGACAGGCTGATGAAATCACAACATGTGATGCTGTAGCATAAGAGGTTTCCATTTCATTATCTGTTCGTTTAGCTTGTCGGTTCATTAGCAAGCTGTCAGCTAGGCTGCTTCTCAAATATGCCAATAATGTAACAGGATTCTGAGATAGTATAAAGACCAGATTGTATCAGTAAGATTAAGATATCATATTAGTGTACATAGTTAGTTGTCAATACATTTTCAATATCTGACTCAGGGTAATAATCTGACCCTCTGAAGTATGTGTATTGTGGGCTAGCATATAGAAAACCACAGGCATATCAACTTCTGCTGGTATGACTCAATTTTATTATCCCAGACTTGTTAAACTGTATGGCTTGGGTTACCCTCAGCTGTAGAAATGGGATTTGTTTTAGGTTCTCGGTTGGTGATGGGTGGTTTAGTTGCTAACTCACCCCTCTACACAACAACTTAACCCCTCACTAATCCAGACACAAAACCTGTGGCATTAAAATGGTGTCACACTATCAAACTGTTTGGGAAGCACCAAATTCAGGAAAATGATTTAAGGGCAGTAAGTAAAGAATCTTAAAACATATCATCGAAGGTTCCTATGATACAATGGTAGTGTCCCTACAATGGGTGAGAAGGTTCAAGTTTCAAGTCTAACTTGTAGGACTGAGTGTCATAACATGTCATAATGGGTTGTTTAAAAAAAAACATAAAATATATCATCAATGTTATAAGATGTAGTGACAGTCTTGCTATTTAACCACGGACAGACTTTGGTGATCTGGTTAAGAATATTTTTTGTCCACCTGTCTTTTAGACGGACACTAATAAAAACTAAAATAGAAATAAATATTTCTTCTCGAGTTTGTGCTTCAAATAGACTTCCAGTTTACATCTTCTCAAAAGAAAAGTAATAATTTTCATTCTTGAAATATTTTCATTTGCTGACTGTATTCGGTTTACTAGTTTTATAAAACGAATAAAGGAATAGCGACAATTCCATTTAATGCATTGAGCAGGAATACGTGCTCCATTTTGCACTTAAAAAGCACAAAGGAGGTTAATGCAGTGTTTGTAAGAACATTTCCAATTTTAAGACTTTTACAGTAATCAATATAAAGGATTAAAATGAACATTTTTGTGCTTTAAAAAAATTGTCCTGCAACCTGTTAATGCGACCTGTCAACTATAACCTACAAAAATTTGGGTTATACACTGTTTTTGACTTAGAAGTTTGACTGCAACGACACTGAAGTGACAAAACATGGTTTTTGGTTTAAAAGTTCTGCCATTTTTATGCATAGTTTTTTTTAACTGTTTGACATAAACTGAGATGGGTGAACATTGTGCATCCAATTGCATTGTTCTTTTTATGACTCATTGGCATCAGGTCTCTGTTAGGCGGAAGATGAGGCGTTCTTCCTCCAGGCGTCTGGTGGTGAGGGAGCGGCGGTGAAGGAGGCCCAGGACCTCCATGTCCTCGGCAGAGTGGGAGGGGGCGTTGAAATGTTGGACCACGGGGCGGTGTGGTTGATTGGTGCGGGTATCTCGGAGATGTTCCCTAAAGCGCTCTGCTAGGAGCCGCCCAGTCTCCCCAATGTAGAGGAGACCGCATCGGGAGCAACGGATACAATAATGATATTAGTGGATGTGCAGGTAAAACTTTGATGGATGTGGAAGGCTCCTTTAGGGCCTTGGATAGAGGTGAGGGAGGAGGTGTGGGCACAGGTTTTTCAGTTCCTGCGGTGGCAGGGGAAAGTGCCAGGATGGGAGGGTGGGTCGTAGGGGGGGCGTGGACCTGACCAGGTAGTCACTGAGGGAACGATCTTTGCGGAAGGTGGTGGGGAGGGAAATATATCCCTGGTAGTGGGGTCTTTTTGGAGTTGGCAGAAATGTCGGCGGATGATTTGGTTTATGCGAAGGTTTGTAGGGTGGAAGGTGAGCACCAGGGACGTTCTGTCCTTGTTACGGTTGGAGGGGTGTGGTCTGAGGGCGGAGGTGCGGGATGTGGACGAGATGCGTTGGAGGGCATCTTTAACCACGTGGGAAGGGAAATTGCGGTCCGTTGGAGGTCATCTTTAACCAAGTGGGAAAGGAAATTGAACACGCCTCGGAACACTTCAACCCCAGGGCATCAATGTGGATTTCAACAGCTTCCTCATTTCCCCTTCCCCCATCTCATCCTAGTTTCAAACTTCCAGTTCAGCACTCTCCCCATGACTTGTCCAGACTTGTCCAACTGGCTTATCTTCTTTTCCACCTATCCACTCCATCCTCTCCTCCCTGACCTATCACCTTCAACTCCTCCCCCACTCACCCATTGTACTCTATGCTACTCTCTCCCCACCCCACCCTCCCCTAGCTTATCTCTCCATGCTTCCAGCTCACTGCCTTTATTCCTGATGAAGGGCTTTTGCCCGAAACGTCGATTTCGCTGCTCGTTGGATGCTGCCTGAACTACTGTGCTCTTCCAGCACCACTGATCCAGAATGAAGAATTCCACAGTTCCGAGAAACTTTTGAAGAATGGGTCAGAAGAGGAAACTGATGCTGATGTTTGATCTCATATGAATGATGCACAAGGATTAGATTAGATTAGATTACTTACAGTGTGGAAACAGGCCCTTCGGCCCAACAAGTCCACACCAACCCGCCGAAGCGCAACCCACCCATACCCCTACATTTACCCCTTACCTAACACTACGGGCAATTTAGCATGGCCAATTCACCTGACCTGCACATCTTTGGACTGTGGGAGGAAACCGGAGCACCCGGAGGAAACCCACGCAGACACGGGAAGAACGTGCAAACTCCACACAGTCTGTAGCCTGAGTCGGGAATTGAACACGGGTCTCAGGCGCTGTGAGGCAGCAGTGCTAACCATTGTGCCACCGTGCCGCCCACTAAGAGGAGGAGGAAAATGTTGGTTGATATATTTGGAGCTTGGAAAAGGCGCAAGTAAATCATGTCCATAATGTAATGCATTAAAGAAAGGGAAGTTGAAGTTTAAAGAACAATGTCATTTGATAAAAGACAAAGATGAGAGCCATTGAAGCAAATAGATAGTACTTATTGGTTCAATATATTCATTTAACTGAAAAGTTACACCGTGATGCAAAACACTTCACTTGTCAATGAGTCTTTGGAAGAAGAATTCAGTTAGTACAGTTCCCCAGCTCTTTTCCAGTATTCCCGTTTATTTTTTACTCTTTCATGAATTCTCTTTTGAATGTTCCTACTGAATTAATATCTACCTCTCTATTGGGCAGTACATTGCAAATTTTATACAATCATTGCATAAAAGAACGATTCTTGTGTCACTCTGCATTTTTCTTTGCAACTTGCCTTAAGTCTGTGTTGTTGCTGATAATTACGAATCCTTTAGCTTTGGAAGCAATTTCTCTTCATTTGCTCCATTTAAACCCTTGATGATTTTAATCACCAATACCAAATTTTTTTTTGTCCTTTCTGCTCGGAATTCTAGTTTCTCCAGGCCAACGATGCAACTGTAATCCCTCATCCCTGGAACAGTTCGCGCAAATCTTTCCTGCACCCGTTGCAAAGTTGCACGTCATTCTTCAAGTGTGATGCCCTGGTTTGGTTTCACAGGCTGAGCTGTTGTTAGCAAGGGTGAACTCCCATTGCCAGGACTGAAGGCAGCTCTGAATCTTGAGCAAGTGTATGGTTGGACCCCAGCATTGATTTTGCCAGCATTAGGCAAATAAGACGCTGCTGCCAGTGTTGTCCAATCAAGGGGCTAACAGCGTAACCTATCTTGTCTTCTCCAGTAATGGATGTTGCAGTATCCTTGAAAGGCAGGGCAGGATTTCTTTAATATTCTGGGGCAAAGCAGGGGACTGTGATTTGAGAGTGAAACCTCCAGCAGCAGTGCAGGAGCAACACGAATAGTTTTTGCCATCAGTGGTTTTGGGGGGTGAGGGGTTGTTGGGGGGGGAATAAGCCTTGATGTACCTTGAATTAAAGGCCAACACCCCAATTGGCAACTTGCTAGGAGACTGCTATGACTTACCTGGTGGTCTCCCCATATGACAGGACCACATCCCACACCAGGTAAAATGCCAGCAGTGTAGTAACAAGAATGTGAATTGATTACTTTAAAGAATTAATTGGCTAAATGCCTCCAGTCAGTGGGTGGTAGTGGAGTTGGTGTTTCTGCTTTTGGGAATATCCATTGCAGTGGAAAGACCTCCACCGTTCCTCATATATGGGACTGAAGGGTCTATGTCCATACTGTATGACTGTATGATTCCATACCTTCCACCACCATCTTTCTTACCCTCCCAGACAGTACCCAGAAGGCTGGTAGATTTCAGCTCAATTCTGCAGCTGACGGAGTTAAAGTTGGTTCAGCAAAGCATGATAGTTTTTATCTACTGTATGAACTTGATTTTGACTCCATGTTGTTGGCTCAGTTTTGAACTGACAGCTTGCCGTACGTTTCTATTTGGAGAAAGTGAGGACTGCAGATGCTGGAGATCAGAGCTGAAAATGTGTTGCTGGAAAAGCGCAGCAAGTCAGGCAGCATCCAAGGAGTTCTGAAGAAGGGCTTAAGCCCGAAACATCGATTCTCCTGCTCCTTGGATGATGCCTGACCTGCTGCACTTTTCCAGCAATACATTTTCAGCTACGTTTCTATTTGTAAAGCCTACGGTTCTGTAGATATTTTCATGTTCAGAGATGCTATTACATACTTCTGGATCAGATGGGACTTTAAACTGGGCCTCCTGGCTCAGAGGCATGGGTACTACTACTCCATCACAAGAGTCTTTTTGCTTTATTGACTACTTTGTTCATGTGTTCTGTCACCTTCAAAGATGTATGTACAACCAGATCTCTAGTCGTTTGTTTTCTTTAAAATTATACCACTCAGTTTCCATTGTCTCTCCTCATTCTTCTGACCAAAATGCATTTTTTCCTTCATACACAGGATGTGTCATTAGTAGGCTAGCATTTATTGGCTATCCCTAATTCCTCAGAGAGCAATTAAGATTAAACCACATTTGCTGTGGGAGTCTAGAGTCACATGTAGGCCAGCAATGTCCTTCCCTAAGAACATTAGTGAATCAGGTGAGACTTTTCCCCAACAATTGGTAATGGTTCCTGCCCAGCATTTGACTCTGGATTTTTATTGAATTCAAATTCTACCATCTGCCATGGCAGGATTCAAACCCAGGTCCTCTGGGTTTCTGGATTAATAGTCCAGTAATAATACCACTTGGTCATTGCCTTCTCCTCTATCACATTAAAGTTCAACTGGCATTTGTGCACCATTCCACCAGCCTATGGTCTTCTTGAATTCCATCACTCTCTCTCACCATTCATATTCTTTGTGTCAATTGCAGATTTCAAAATTATGCTCAGAACATTCAAATCCAAGTCATTAATGTGCATCAAAACCAGCAGAGGTCCTATCACTGAACCCTAAGGGATGTTTTTGTATACCTCTCTCTCATTACGAAAAGCTGCATTTCACCACAAATCTCTGTTTTTAACTTGTGCATCATTGACATGACGGCAACAACAGTGAGGAGCACACTTACTTATTATAAAATATTTGGGAAATGTGTAAATGTTTCTAAAATGTTGGCAAAAGTGTTTTTGTCCGGTTTGTATCCATATCACCAATGCTCTTTATCCATGGATTCTAGTTACGTTGCATTTTATCAAATGCTCTTTACCGGCTGTATACCCCATTATTAGCTCCAGGAAGCCAGTGTTTCCTTGCATTCTTCTTTTTGTAAATATTAGATTTTGTAATTATTTACCATATTGTATTCTGTTAAAACAGCATAAGCTTTACTCAGTTTTCCAGTTTTCCTAAAATTTGAATTCATTTGTTGATTAAAAACTTGATGCATTTGCACATTTCTTTGTGAATTACATTAGATCAGGTTTATTTCTCTATTTTTAGACAGAAAAACATCAAAACATCAAACATCCACTCTCAAATGTATTTCTGCCATCATGTTAAAATCTTAATTCCAGTAGAAAAAAAATGTTTGTCATGGTGTTCAAGATCTTATTTTGTATCTTTGCTCTAAATGATTACAGGACACCAATCTCAGTGGGTATAATGTTTGTCATATCAAGAAGCCAAGTTAAGCTACACATCCTATTCTGTGCAATTTGCATTTCTGAGTCTTGAGAATCTGTTTTAATGTGACCTCACTGTGGTATTGAAATAAAATGATTCAGGATATTTTCCAGCCAAAGTTAATAGTAAGCAGGATAGTTCCATTCTTTTAGATACAGTGTTTATTTAGTTTTATGAAGTACAATTTTATTTTATAAACAGTTACTGTTTAAAATGCTACAAGCGCTGTTCTGTTTTATAATTTCCTGGTATCAGATGCAACTTGAAATTTTGCAGAAAGAGTTATACTGTAATTACAAAGACAGTTCAGCAAACATCAACTGAGTTGAAGCTAAAGATCACTTTGACTTCATCTAAGCATAACAGCTGTATTCGTGACTTGAAAGTTGTAGCTAAAATCAATACCCTATAACAAATACATATCTTTAAAATGCTGCTGGTTCTTTTTAAAGTAACTCTATGGTCTGATATTCATCATTGTTTTATATCTAAGTTTTAGGTCTAGTCCAATATGTGTGTAATCTGTTCATCATTTCTTCCAGACCAGGCATCCTCTGTACATCAATAATTTCCATCTTCTCAGTACACTAGTTAATGATAAGCTGGTTTCCCGTAGACTGAGAAAAAAAAAGATGGATTGCGTGGAATGAAAGTGAGTAGCACAGCTATTAGTGCTGGTTTAGAATGGAGGAAAATGGTGAGTGAAGTAACTCCACAGAGGCTGGAATTCTGTCACCAAGTCAACTTTATTTACACATGGAAAGTCCTTGAAACTAATTCAGCTCCCTCAGAGCCAGCTCTCAGAATGAACAGGATGTCTAACACACCTCTTCTTCTCTGTCAGCCAGGGCTCCCTGACTGGACGAGATTAACAGGAATTGGTTCTCAATCAGGGAATTCATATTCTATGAGGTCCACCTGGCTGACCTTGTTACAATCTTTACAGTGAAGTGCCCAAGTCAACATGTATGCAGTGTAAGGTCAAGCAGGATTAGTAGTATGCTGGGCTTGGGGTTGGGGGCTTAAGGAACTGGTGGAGTGAGTATGTCAAGATCAAATGAGAGAAGATAATGCTTGCAGTGCTGACAGTAGTCGAACACAAGCCTTGGTGGGACATGGATGCAGTAATAGAGATTCAGTGAGTGTTAGGTAACAGATAGCAGTTGATGGCATTCCTCTGACTGTGGAGATCTCATTGATCAGGGTGGCTGCCTTGGACCAGGGTGGAAGGATCTAGTATTGTAGCTTTTTCTTGCATTCCTGTGGGAAAATGATGACCCCTCTCTGCACCACCCTATCCACGACGATCTCCGGGTCCCTGTCCATTAAGCAGGGTACTCATTTCCCTTTGTCTTCCGTTCCCAGATTGAATGCCTGCAACAGTGGGCTACTTGTGCTTGACCAGGTGTGCAATATGGTACCTGTGCCTGGGCTGCCAATATATTCTGGGATATCTGGGCGGCAGCGAATATCTCTGGCTATAGTGAACGTGTGAATCAGGCTAACGTTGGATGAGAGAGTTGTCATGGGAATGTGCTAGGAGGTTATTAGGTTGACTTTGGGATGATTGTGGGAGAAAACTTGCGAGGCCTTGTGGAGTGAAACCCTTCGTGAAATTCGAGTAAATGACACTCCATCAAGTTATGATATGATTCAGCTCAAAGAATATGTAGGAAGGGAGCAGGATGCACATGTAATCTACAGTGGAAGAATGAGATGTGATCAAACTGCATTAAATATTGAATGGATTCAGGCTTTACAGAGATTCAAACAGTTACTGAGGTGAAAAAAAATAATGAATAAAATTGTTTCAATTCTTCAAATGTATTTTCTTCATATCCCAGAAGTTTAACAGCCACTATCTCTTATACTCAACCATTCAACCAGCTTTATCTATTGTTACTCATTGCCTCACCATCTCCTTTGACATCAGATAAAACTTTCGCATCTGCATCTTTACTAAATCATCTGATGCTAAGATTTCAATTATTTCACCCTCTCATAATAAAGACACATACCTTCTAACATTTCCAATGTTTTTAAAAGAAAACTCAGCACATTAAATTGCGTTAAAGAACAATGTATATGTTTTTGGAAATACATTATCAAATTGATAGTAGTTGTTTATCATAATGAACAATGGAAATGACCTGAACGATTGTAGTTATTATACAGAAAAAGGTGGCAAACACCTCAACAACTGAACCAAAAAGAGATTTTGACTTTGCTCATTACCAGTCTTTATGATGTGTGAGAAAGTTAGAACATAGAACATAGAAAGATATAGCCCTCGATGTTGCGCCGATCCAAGCCCACCTAACCTACACGAGCCCACTTTCGTCCATATGCCTATCCAATGCCCGTTTAAATGCCCATAAAGAGGGAGAGTCCACTACTGTTACTGGCAGGGCATTCCATGAACTCATGACTCGCTGAGTAAAGAATCTACCCCTAACATCAGTCCTATACCTACCACCCCTTAATTTAAAGCTATGCCCCCTTGTAATATCTGACTCCATATGTTGAAAAAGGTTCTCATGGTCAACCCTATCTAAACCCCTAATCATCTTGTATACCTCTATCAAGTCACCCCTAAACCTTCTTTTCTCCAATGAAATCAGCCCCAAGTGCCTCAGCCTTTCCTCATATGATCTTCCTACCATACCAGGCAACATCCTGGTAAACCTCCTTTGCACCCGTTCCAGTGCCTCCACATCCTTCCTATAGTATGGCGACCAAAACTGCACACAATACCCCAGATGCGGCCACACCAGAGTCTTATACAACTGCAACATGACCTCAGGACTCTGGAACTCAATTCCTCTACCAATGAAAGCCAATACGCCATATGCCTTCTTCACAGCACTATTTACCTGGGTGGCAACTTTCAGAGATCTGTGTACATGGACACCAAGATCCCTCTGCTCATTCACACTACCAAGTATCCGACCATTAGCCCAGTACTCCATCTTCTTGTTACTCTTACCAAAGTGAATCATTTACACTTACCTACATTGAACTCCATTTGCCACCTTTCTGCCCAGCTCTGCAGCTTATCTATATCCCGTTGTAACCTGCCACATCCTTCCTCACTGTCACCAACTCCACCGACTTTCGTATCATCCGCAAACTTGCTCACCTAACCTTCTAGCTCCTCTTCCAGGTCATTTATAAAAATGACAAACAGCAGTGGTCCCAAAACAGATCCTTGCGGAACACCGCTGGCAACTGCACTCCAAGATGAACCTTTACCATCAACTACTACCCTCTGTCTTCTTCCAGCCAGCCAATTCCTAATCCAAACCTCCAACTCACCCTCAATGCCATACCTCCATATTTTTTGTAGTAGCCTACCATGGGGAACCTTATCATACACCTTACTAAAATCCATATACACCACATCTACCGCTTTACCCTCAACCACCTCCTTAGTCATCTTCTCAAAGAATTCAATAAGGTTTGTGAGGCACGACCTGCCCTTCACAAAACCATGCTGACTATCCTTGATCACATTATTCCTATCCAGATGTTCATAAATCCTATCCCTTACAATTCTCTCTAAGGCTTTGCCCACAACAGAGATAAGACTCACCGGCCTATAGTTACTAGGGTTATCCCTACTCCCCTTCTTGAACAAGGGAACCACATTTGCTATCCTCCAGTCTTCTGGCACTATTCCTGTAGACAAAAAGGACATAAAAATCAAGGCCAATGGCTCTGCAATTTCCTCCCTTGCTTCCCAGAGAATCCAAGGATAAATGCCATCAGGCCCAGGGGACTTATCTACATTCGCCCTTTCCAGAATTTCCAACACCTTTTCCCTACATATCTCAAAGCCATCCATTCTAATTAATTGTGACTCAATATTCACATCGGCAACAATGTCCTGTTCCTGAGTGGATATTGATGAAAAGTATTGATGAATATTGTTGAAAAGTGTCTCCCCAATTTCTTCAGCCTCCACACGCAACTTCCCACTACTATCCTTGACTGGACCTATTCCTACTCTAGTCATTCTTTTATTCCTGACATACCTATAGTAAGCCTTTGGGTTTTCCCTAATCCTACCAACCAAGGACTTTACATGTCCCCTCCTTGCTGCTCTTAGCTCTCTCTTTAGTTCCTTCCTGGCTACCTTATAACTCTCAATCGCCCCAACTGAACCTTCACGCCTCATCTTTACATAGGCCGCCCTCTTTCCTTTAACAAGGGATTCCAATTCCTTATTAAACCACGGCTTCCTCACACGACCATTTCCTCCCTGCCTGACAGGTACATACTTATCAAGGACACTCAGTAGTTGCTCCTTGAACAAGCTCCATATATCAATTGCACCCTTCCTTTGAAGCCTACTTTTCCAAGCCACGCATCCTAAGTCATGCCTCACCGCATCATAACTTCCCTGCTCCCAGCTATAACTCTTGCCCTGTAGTGCACATGTATCCCTCTCCATCACTAGAGTAAAAGTCACCGAATTGTGGTCACTGTCCCCAAAGTGCTCACCTACCTCCAATTCTAACACCTGGCCTGGTTCGTTACCCAGAACCAAATCCAGTATGGCCTCACCTCTTGTTGGCCTGTCTACATATTGTGTCAGGAAACACTCCTGCACACATTGGACAATCACCGACCCATCTAACATACTCAAGCTATAGCTTTCCCAGTCAATATCTGGAAAGTTAAAGTCCCCCATAACAACCACCCTATTACTTTCACTCTTCTCCTGAATCATCCTCGCAATCCTTTCTTCTATGTCTCTAGGACTATTAGGAGGCCTGCAGAAAACTCCTAACAGGGTGACCTCACCTTTCCTATTTCTAAGCTCAGCCCAAACTACCTCAGATGGCGAGTCTTCATCCATCGTCCTTTCCACTGCTGTAATACTATTTTTGACAAGCAATGCCACACCTCCCCTTCTTTTACCCCCACCTCTGACCCTACTAAAACATTTAAACCCTGGAACCTGCAACAACCAATCTTGTCCCTGTTCTACCCATGTCTCCGTAATAGCCACAACATTGAACTCCCAAGTACCAACCCACGCTGCAAGTTCACCTACCTTATTTCGTATACTTCTCGCATTGATGCCTGAAGGTGCATTCAAGGCACCTTCCTGTTTACAGGCATCCTCCTTCGAGATTGATGCCATGTTCCTAACCTCCCTACACTCCAGGTCCTACACCCTAAAGCTTACAGTCTAGGTTCCCATGCCCCTGCAGAGTTAGTTTAAACCTCCCCAAAGAGCACTAGCAAACCTCCCCCCAAGGATACTGGTGCCCCTCAGGGTCAGGTGTAGACCATCCTGTTTATAGAGGTCCCACCTTCCCCAGAAAGAACCCCAGTTATCCAGAAACTGGAATCCCTCCTTCCTGCACCATCCCTGTAGCCACGCATTTAACTGCTCTCTCTCTCCCTATTCCTCGACTCTCTATCACGTGGCACGGGTAACAAACCAGAGACAACAACTCAGTTTGTTCTAACTCTGAGCTTCCAACCGAGCTCCCTGAAAGCCTGCCTAACATCCTTATCCCTCTTCCTACCTATGTCATTGGTGCCAATGTGAACCACGACTTTGGGCTGCTCCCCTCCCCCTTAAGGACCCGGAAAACACGATCAGAGACATCACGTACCCTTGCTCCTGGGAGGCAACATACCAAACGTGAGTCTCTCTCGCCCCCACAAAACCGCCTATCTGTGCCCCGAACTATTGAGTCTCCAATAACTATTGCTCTGCTCTTCTCCACCCTTCCCTTCTGAGCAATGGGGATAGGCTCCTTGGCAGAGGCCTGAACCCCATTGCTTACCCCTTGTAAGTCCCCCCCCCCCACAAGTATCCAAAATGGTATACTTGTTCTTGAGAGGAACGGCCGCAGGGGTCTCTGCACTGGCTGCTTCTTCCCAGTCCCCCTCACTGTGACCCATCTGTCTGCAATCTTTGGAGTTGCTACTTCCCTAAAGCTCTGATCTATGACCCCCTCTGCCTACCGAATGATCCTAAGTTCATCCAACTCCAGCTCTAGTTCCCTAACATGTACTTGGAGGAGCTGGAGATGGGTGCACTTCCTGCAAGTGTAATCAGCAGGGACGACGATGGGATCCCTCACCTCAAACATGTTGCAAGAGGAACATTGCACTGCCTTCACTGCCATCCCTCTACAAGTAACCTTTAAAAAAAAACTAGGTCTGAACACTAGAATAAGCAAAATGCAGCACTTACCTTCTTACCACAACGGGTCTTATTAGGTGAGAGGAGGAGGGCGGGTGGGAGGCTCTACTTCTGTAGTGCCTTGGGTTCCTCTCCTGCGCACCTTTATAGGAAAAGGACTTACCCAAAAGGTAAGCTTGCGCTACACCAGCTTCCGGGTCCGCTTCGCGCTTTCTTTAAAATAATTTAAAATTTAAACCGTTAAACAAACGTCACCGAGCCTTCAAGCAGCCACTGCCAAACAGCCCTTACCTGCTCTGCTGAGAGAGTGAGGCCGAGGCCTTGAAGCTGCGCGCCTTTATAGGGGGAAAATAAAACAACTTACCCAGGTAAGCTTGCACTACACCAGCTTCCAGGTCCGCTCCGCGCTTTTTAAAAAAAAATTCAAAATTTAAACCGTTAAATAAACGTCACGAGTCTTCAAGCAGCCACTGCCAAACAGCCCTTACCGGCTCTGCTGAGAGAGTTGTGACATTTGGATTTACTAAGATTAACATAAAGTATCAAAACAAAGATAATAAGCAGTTGGTGTCCCACAAGCACTTTTCTTTCACAAAAGACTTGTTAAAGCCGTAGAATTTTATTGTTCAGAATGTTTTTTGCATGACAAATCAAGCAACTTAGTACACACTGCTTTCAGTTGGTTAAAGCTAAAATGCAATATGCATGCATGAATGTTTAAATGTTGAAACTAAATCCATTCAGTACTCAGTGTTGTAAGATTAATAGATTCCCTAAAGTGTGGAAACATGCCCTTTGGCCCAACTAGTCCATTCCGACCATTCGAAGAGTAACCCACCCAGACCCATTTCCCTCTAACTAATGCACCTAACACTATGGGCAATTTAGCACGACCAACTCACCTGATCTGCACATCTTTGGACTGTGGGAGGAAACTGGAGCACCCAGAGGAAACCCACACAAACACAGGGAGAATGTGCAAACTCCACACAGACAGTCATCCAAGGCTGGAATCAAACGTAGGACCCTGGTGCTGTGAGCAGTGCTAACAACAGGGCCACTGTGCCATACAGATTTGCAGACTTTGCAGATTTTCACAAACCTTTATTTGTTCAATATAATTATGTTAAATACTGTACCTTTTTAAAAGATTAGCAAAAGGTCTATACATATAATTGATTAAATTGGATCAGCAGATAGGCATGAAATCTAATAAAGGACATACAGTGAATGTGGAAAGAGGAGAATTTACAATGGAGAACAGAGGAATGGCAGGAAGACTAACATCAGCCTTCGTGAAAGGAGATACAGAAAATCTCCCAGAAATTCTAGGGGCCAAGAAACACATATAACTGAGAAGCTAAATGAAATTAGTATTAGTAAAGAGATAGTATTTGAAATTGTAGCTGGATTGATGGTTGATTAATCCCCTGACCCATTGAGCTTCATCCTTGAGTGTTGAAGGAAGTAGCTGTCGAGGTGGTGGGTGCATTGGAGATTATTGCTTCTGTGGAAGCTGGAAGTGTTGCTGCTGACTGGAGGGTAGCAAATGTAACTTCACTATTAAAAAAGGATGAAAAGGAAGAGTGGAAAACTATCGACCTGTTAACTTTATGTCTATATTTTGGAATCTATTATTAAGGAGGTGATAACTGGATATTTAGAACATCATAATAAAACTGGGCAGAGTCAATCAGCATTAATGAAGGGAAAATCACATTCGACAAACATGTTGGAATTTTTTGAGAATGTTACTTGTAGCAAAGGAAAACCAGTGGATGTTGTATATTTCAATTCTCAGAAAGCTTTTGATAAACAGAAGGTTAGTACATTGAAGCATATGAATTGACATACTGATATGGAAATCGTTTTTGAGCTTTGAACCTCAAGGAAGTTCACTCTTTATGCATTGCAAATGGATGTTGAAGTATTAAACTCCTAATGGCAACTTCTTAACATTGATGTGTAATCAAACAATTGCCAAATTACTAAGCTACACAAGTACATTGAATCTTATAGCTTATCAACCAAATACTAACATCCAACTTGGTTAGCCAGAACTTAAATTGTCTTGACAGATAAAATAGAAAGTCATGGCAAGAAAATAAAAGGGAGAAATGAATATTCCAGGATGGTTTGTGAAAGGGCTGAATGGCTTTTGCTCAAAACTTCGATTCTCCTGCTCCTTGGATGCTGCCTGACCTGTTGTGCTTTTCCAGCACCACACTCTCGACTCTAATCTCCAGTATCAGCAGTCCTCACTTTCACCTGGTTTGAGAAATGGACAATAGACAGAAGGCATAAAATAGGAATAAATGTATAGTTGTCAGGATGACAGTCTATTACTAGTGGAGTACTGTAATGGTTTTTGCTAAGTCCACAAATGTTCACAATCTATGTTAATAGTTTGGATGTGGAATACAATTTTTAGCTGATGACACAAAGGGTGGTAGAGGTAGAAATCCTTATAGCATTTAAGAATATGACCAATGTGAATTCTTCTGTATCTTTTCCAAGTGGTATGGTATGGTACTGCCCCTATATAAGGGAGGTAGGACATTGACCTAATTATTATTTTGCCCTGGCTGACCTTAACAGTTGTTCTCTAAGCAGCTGAGTCTGTGAGAATTCTGTTGTGGGAAGAAATTGCCTGCATGGTGAGACTTTTGTCACCATAGTATTTAATGGTATTGTGCAGAGGCATAGCAATTTTGTTGAAGTGGCCTTTGTATCAATTCTGAACCCATTGCTGGTCTCAGGACTCCTTAATGAGTCAGCACAGTTGAATATGGCCAGGGATTTTCTAGGTTCCCACAATACATACAGGATGAAGGGAGTGTGATTTCAGCAGTGCATGTTTAAGCACAAAATGACATCCTGTTGAGCATTCTAAACCAAGATGAGTAGAGAAAGTTAGACCCTGAATGCATTAGAAAGTCTGATTTAAAGACAATTACTTCATAAGTGCACACCTCAATAGGAAGTTGTGAGGCTGCATTGACGTGTTTTGGCTTCTCTCCTGTTTAAATTCCAGGAAATAATTAGTCAAATTCATTACTTAAATGGACTGCATACAAAACAGTTAGCAACTTCGTATTAAACAGGCGTTATTGCTTCTGCATTTTGAAAACTGTTTTGCCTTATTAATGTTCCTTGGGTGCAATTTAAGAATCCATTTTAAAAGCAATGTCTTTGATTTACTGAGTTTATGTTTGTATGTTGGGATGTTAGATTCTAATCTTGTCCCCTTGGGATAACCTTTTGTACAGCAGCATGGTATAAGATAAGCAGGCCTTCTGAATCAGGGCATGTATAATTATGAACAAGGACTCCAGCATAGCAGAAAAGTCATGTAGCTGGATTATGAACTTAAAGTAAAATGCATGTTACTAGTGAAATGGCAACAGATCAGTATGTAGGCACAGCATGAATATGTTAATAGACTGTTTCAAAGTAGTTTGATAAATGAAATTGAAGATTTTGCATTGCTTATTCTTTAATAGTATACAATAATGATACCAACTTGCCAGTAACATTAATTCAACTCAGTAAATATTTCTGCTTCAGCTTTTTATTTCAGGTTTCCAGCATTAACAGTATTCTACATCTTGATTAATTAAAATCACTTTCCTTCTTTTCATTATGAGTGCTCACTAGAATGAATATCACTACAATTATTTACTGTGAAATTTACATTTTCCTTAAGATGCTTTATTGAAAAAATACTTAATATTTCATTTTCTTCGTATTTGTTTCTGACCAGTGTTCCATTTGTGCATGTATTTGCGAAGGAAACTTCAGTTTAACAGTTTCCCTATTTCAGATTCTAAATGGAAACATTTATACAGTGTATTGTTGATAGGACTGGAGAAAATCACATTAACATGATAATGAAGTGTTGTAATTGAAAATGCGGTTAGTTTTGAAGGAAATTGAAAGTTGTGGGAGTCATGCAGCATACAACAAGTTTGATAACTAGTTTGAGATGGTTGATTTGAGGATTGCATAAAGAGAATATCAAGTTAACATCATGTATTAGATGAATACCTATGCACCGTCAATTTCATGACTCTCTCCAACCTGCATAAAGTCGCTTAACATAGCAATCCAAAAAATGAAGACTTTGAAAGTAAGCTTGAGATTATATGATGTCACCATACACAAGCCAAGAGGACAGATGAGTCCATGAGTCCAGTGCAATAACATGAATGAAAATGTAGGGTTCCAGGTCAAAGCTGGCAAGCAAAAGCCACTTACTTCAGCTGGAGCAAGTCTACAGCTTTGACTAGTAACTGTTTTAATATATTGCAACCTGTTAGACTATTGACCATGGACAGATCCTACTGGGTTGTAACAACATGTTTATAGGGTTAGGATATCTTCCAGACAAATATTATCTTCACCTGAAGTCGAGTGCAAGTGCCAAGTACTGACATTGAGAGGTCTTCTCCTGAAACTCAAAAAGGAAAACTATAACAAGGATGCAAGAACCAAATGATATAAAAGGAATGCATTGATTTGTTGGACTTGTTAACTATTTGGTAAAATTCTCACCTAATTTGTTATCAGAGTGTCAACCATTACACTAACTCAGGTAGAAGATGTGCAGTGTTGTTAGAACATGGGACAAGAAACATCTTTCATTAAAATCAAGCAACAGTGATGGAAATTCCAGTGATGAAATACTACAATATAAATGATAAAGTCACTCTGCAGAATGATACCAGTGGGACAGGACTCAAAGCAACTTCAATGCAGCGAGGTCAACTGCATGTGCATCCAGGCCATTATCACAAGTGGAACAATGTTATTCTCAGTTTGAGGAAGAGTGTCTGTCCATTGTCTGTGCTTGTGAATATTTTCACTAATACCTACTTAGAGATAAAGGGCAGAAATATATCAGGGCTGTGGTGAGAAATCTGGCAGAATTATGTGAGAAGTCTAGCAAGGTTTTTCTTGATGTTTGGAGCAAATAGCTGTATTTTCCAACAGTACCATTAAATGCTACGGGGCGTCAAAATGCTCGGCACCAGTGTGATGCCCATTAACAGAGCTTATACCTTATTGTCAGCCTAATTAACTGCACATCTTACCTCATTAAAATGCAATCTCTTATCCTACCACAGTGAAAAGAGTTGCTCAGAGTTTCAACATGGGAATTTGAGTGAGTACCCAGTCACATATTGGAAAGAGAGGTGTTTACCTTGAAATCATGGACACAAGTCCTTCCTGGCCTGCTGTAATCACGTGACACCTATCATGCAGCACAAAAATATAGAGAGCCACATTACAGATACTTCAGTAAGGAATTCATTCTGACCAGACTGCTGTCTCAATCCAATTGCAGTATCTGTATCAAATACATTCAATAACAAATTTATCACCCTAGGAATTGTATAAGTTACCAGTCCATTCTTAGACAGTGATCTATCCCATGGCAACTGCCCCAAAGCTTTGATTGATCGTTTAGCCCAGGGTCCTGGATGTTAAAATATGCCAGTCTGCAACACTAAATCAATGACAGTTTTTGCACTGGATGGCCAACAAGTCTTTGGTAAACCAAAAAGCATCTTTCATTGAGTTGATCGTCCTTCAGGCACAATCAATGCTAATCTCAATGTGCACCTTTGACACAGTCTTTAGATCCCAGAGTTCCAAATCATGGAGCTGCTCAATATGAACCTTGAAAAAAATCTGTGCATCTGTCTTCATAAATAATCTAATGCTGAATCCTTTCTGACCACCAGCCAAGCCATACCTTGGTGCTGATTTGAAAGTTCTAGCCATATGCCATCGGACAAATGACTTTGAAAGTCTGCTGTGATAGGTCTGACACGATCTACCATCTCCTTTCTCTGCAGACTGCTTTGTGCTGACCATTGATGGACTTGTGGTTAAAGATTTTTTTGTTATCATCTTCTCCATGAGGGATAGGTGGTGCAGCATGCTCCAACTACATGGAACATTCTGCAGCAACTTGACCAGATCCATCTTTTGCAACAAGTACATAGTGGCTCTTGATGTCGCCGCCATAATGATGGTCATCAAAGTGATGACAATATGTTGGGGACATTTTTTCCTCCTTTACTGGGGCTTTGTACATGATGTCCCTTCCAGATACAGTCCATCGTCAACCTCCAGATAAAGTAGAAAATGGCTTAGGTTATTGTTATGGTGTGGGATTGTGGAATGGAACACTGACAGAATCTCAGACCTCTGTTTGCTTTTAAGATCATTAACCACACCTTCCTTTTCAACATGCGAATTCCTCGGTGCAGATTAGTGGAGACACTTTACTTTACTACACAATTAACTAATAATAGCCAAAGAGGCCAAGAATTCTCTTCCTTGAGGTGAAATTAGACTCGAAAATGCACAACTAAGCTGTTATTTTTGACTGGCATGGATGCGATTGGCTGAAGGACATTTTTCTGTGCTGTAGATCTCTATCTATCTACAATGTTGTGCTTATTTTCCTGACGTCAGTATGCTTTCAGTAATCTGTCAACCTCATTCCAATATGCCTGAATTTAAAATTGAATTAATTAGCATAAATGCTCAGGCCCAAGGAAACACAAAAACCTACACAAATCTATTTTATCCTTGCATTTTATAACTTAATTTTCAAAGCATTTGATCACTTAAGAATCTGGAATCAAGGAAATTATTCAGTTTTTAATTTGACTTACACTTTATGATAAAAATGCATTATGTATGCAGCAGCTTCCGGTGAGGATAATAGATTTTTTAAAAACGCTTGAGGAAATTTGGAGTCAAGAAAGATTTTTTTTTCTGTTGCACCTTAAACTTCTATTAAAACATTGAGAAACATGTGCAATTGAAGTTTGTCCATTCTTGATTATCAAAGTTGTGCCTAATTTTACATGAAGGTAAAGTCGCTACAGTTCTACTAGACCACAGGGTTGCTCTCTCAAGGCAGAGAGATGACGAGTATTGGTTTAAATGGAGAATCACATCAGGCGATGGGAAAATCTTCATGCTAACCTTAGCTGGTGGAAGAATTGAACCTACACTGTTGACATCACTCTGCATTACAAACCAATCAACCAACCAATCAAGATAACCAACTTCACCTACAATTTACATAGGAACATACAAATCAGGAATAGGAGTAGGCCACTCAGTGCCATTTAACCTGCTCCGCTATTCACTAAAACCATGGTTGATCTGTTGTGACCTCAAATCCATATTCTAGTTTACATCTGACCATCTTTCACCACCTTGCTTAATAAATACCTATCTACCTGTGCCTTAAAAATATTCAAATACTCTTCTTGAACCAATTTTTCAAGAAGGGAGCTCTAAAGGCTCATGACACTTTGGGAGAAAAAAATCATCACCCAATCTCTTTTTTAAACAGTGAACCCTGATTTTTAAGCATGGACTTCTAGTTCCACATTCTCCCAGAAGATGAAACATTTTTCCCATATGTACCTTGTCAAGATCTCACAGATTTAATATGTTTCAATCAAGTTGTTTCTTACCCTTCTAAACATTTTTTAAACTGTCCCACCTTTCCACATAAGAAAACTCACTGATTTCAGGTAATAGTCCAGTAACTTTCTCTGATTACCTTCAATGTATTAAATAAGGTGACCAAAGCTGTGTATAGTACTCCTGATGTGGTCGTTTTAGGTAAAGTACAGTACATCTACTGAACCTCCTTTTCCACAGCATATGGTACCTCCTCAAAGCTCTCCAATTGATTCATCAAATTATGACTTCCCTTTCACGAAACAATGTTGACACAGCCTGTGTGCATTGAACCTATCCAGCCATATTGTTATAACTTTCTTCATAAAAGCTTCTAATGTTTTCCCTATGACAGATGTTAAGCTAACTGGCCTTCGGTTTCTTACTTTCTATATTTGTCCTGTTTTGAATAAAGGAGTTACGTTTGCTACCTTTTGGTCCAGTGGGATTATCCCTGAATCATGGTTGTTTTGGAAAATTATAATGAATGCATCTGTTTTGTCACTAGTCACTTCTTTTAAAACCTTAGAATGACATCCATCAGGACCTGGGCACTTGTCTGCCTGCAGTTTTAATAATTTACTCAGCACCACTTCTTGGGTGTTTGTGATTTTCCTCAGTTCCTCCACCCCTTCCATTCTTGATTTATCATGGTTTCTTGGATCTTATATCTTTCATAGTGAAAATGGATGCAAAATACTTGTTCAATTCATTTGCCATTTCTGTATTTTCCATTATTAGTACTTGCTCTTGTACACAGATGTTTACTTTTTTATGATCATTCTTTGTTTCTTTTTATGTTCTGTCCACTCTTCTGACCTGCCACCTGTCTTTTCATAATTATATACCTTTTCTTTAAGTTTGATGTTATCATAGCATTTTGAATTAGCCATGATTAGTGAGTTCATCTCTTGGAATTTTTCTGACTCACTGGAATATGTCTATTCTATGCATTCTGAAATATCCCCTTACATGTGGGCAGCACAGTGGGGTGGGAGGCATGGTGGCATTGTGGTTAACACTGCCGCCTCACAGCACCAGAGACCCCTGCTCAATTCCCACCTCAGGCAATTGACTGTGTGGAGTTTGTACATTTTCCCTGTGTCTGTGTGGGTTTCCTCCGGGTGCTCCAGTTTCCTCCCACCGTCCAAAAAAAATGTGCAGGTTAGGTGAATTGGCCATACTAAATTGCCTGTAGTGTTAGGTGTAGGGGAATGGGTCTGGGTGGGTTGCGCTTCGGCGGGTCGGTGTGGACTTGTTAGGCTGAAGGGCCTATTTCCACACTGTAAATAATCTAATATTTGCCAACACAACTCTATTAATCAATCCTTCCAATTCATTTGTCAGTTCAGCTTAGCCATCTCTGCTTTGATGCCCTCATTACAACTCTTACTTAAATTTTAAAAAATTCTGATTTCTCTCTCCCTTAAACAACATATAAAATTTGTTCATAATATGGCCACTGCTACTAAAGATACCTCCGGTGTGATATCATTAATTTGTCCTACCCAATTGTATGGTACCAGGTTGGGTATAGCTTGCTCTCTGGCTGGCTTCAGAATGTGCTGTACCAAGAAAATAACTTGAAAACATTTTCTGAATTCTTCATCTAAGTGACCTTTTCTTATCTGACTCTTCCAGTTAATAATTGGACTAAAATTTCCCATGATTATTGCTGGGTCCTTCTGAACAATTTCATTATTTCCTCATTTATGCTCTACTCTACTATGTGATTGCTGATAGGGGGGGCTAAATAGCACTCTCTCAAATGATTATAGGATAGCGAAGAAGGCATTTAGTATGCTTTCCTTTATTTGTCAGAGTATTGAGTACAGGAGTCAGGAGGTCATGTTGTGGCTGTACAGGAAATTGGTTAGGCCACTGTTGGAATATTGCATGCAATTCTGGTCTCCTTCCTATCGGAAAAATGTTGTGAAACTTGAAAGGGTTCAGAAAAGATTTACAAAGATATTGCCAGGGTTAGAGTATTTGAGCTATAGGGAGAGGCTGAGCAGGCAGGAGCATCGGAGGATGAGGGGTGACCTTATAGAGGTTTACAAAATTATGAGGGTCATGGATAGGGTAAATAGGCAAAGTATACGGGTAAAAAATTAGGTCTGCAGATGCTGGAGATCACAGCTGAAAATGTGTTGCTGGTTAAAGCACAGCAGGTTAGGCAGCATCCAAGGAACAGGAAATTCGACGTTTCGGGCATAAGCCCTTCCTGATGAAGGGCTTATGCCTGAAACGTCGAATTTCCTGTTCCTTGGATGCTGCCTAACCTGCTGTGCTTTAACCAGCAACACATTTTCAGCTAAATAGGCAAAGTCTTTTCCCTGGGGTCGGGGAGTCCAGAACTAGAGGGCATAGGTTTAAGGTGAGAGGGAAAAGATATAAGAGAGACCTAAGGGGCAACTTTTTCACACAGAGGGTGGTACATGTATGGAATGAGCTGTCAGAGGAAGTGGTGGAGGCTGGTATAATTGCAACATTTAAGAGGCATTTGGATGCGTATATGAATAGGAAGGGCTTGGAGGGATATGGGTCAGGTGCTGGCAGGTGGGACAAGATTGGGTTGGGATATCTGGTTGGCATGGACAGGTTGGACCCAAGGGTCTGTTTCCATGCTGTACATCTCTATGACTCTATGACTCTATATTGGCTTCCTGACCTTAATTCATTCTTCCCTTTTGCCAACACTATCCTTAATTAACAGAGCTATCCCTTCACCTTTTCCTATTTTCTTGTCATTCTTAAATGTCTTGTACCCTTAAAGCTTCAGATCCTAAGCTTTGTCATCCTGCAACTATGATGGTCATCAGATCATAGTTATTCATTTCTATTTTGCACTTTCAGTTTATCTGTTTTATTAGAAATGCTTTCTGATACAGAGACTTTAATTTCATCATTTTACTGAATTTGCAAATTCTGGTCTTATCTTTTGGTTGACTTTTAGATTTATGATCTCTGTGCCTTCTTGTCACGGTCTGTTTATCATGTCTTACATTAATATCTTTCTCTTTGATTTGGCTCTACTACTGGAATTATCACATTTTCCCAGATTTGATCACTTGCCCTCATTATTCAGGTTAAAATCCTTCATAATTCATTCCATGGTAGAGGTTGGCAAGAACACTGACCCCAGGTGGAGACTGTCAAATCAGTACAGATTCCACTTTCCATGCTGGCGTCACTCTCAGTGAACTGGAGCCCACCTTCTCTCGCACCAGTCTTTCAGACACACATTCATCTCTCTGGTTTGATTTGCCCTATCCTGATTTACATGTGGTTGATGTAATAGTGCAGAGATTATGATCTTTGAGGTTCCTCTTTTTAATTTGGTGTCTAGCTCCTCAGACTGATTATGCAAAACTCCATTTGTCCTGCTGCTGTTGGTGTGAAGAGATTCAGAATTTGTGTTTAATTTTATGGTACAATCCAGTTGTCAAAAGTATACAGGAGGTCCAACAAGTTTCCTCCCCACTCCAACAGTAGCTTCTCCAGTTCCTTGTGGTCATTGTGGGTTCTTCTGTAGATTTATCAATGTTGAATTATTTCATAGGTACTAGAAATGACATGAATCTTCTCTCCTGTAATATGGTTACGGCATTTGCAATCCAAGGAGTCATTGTATTGAGGTTTATATTAACTTTTCTCACGTGGAATAGGTGAAGCAAGTACTTTAGCAATAGTACAGAAAAGTAAACAAAATAGTATTATCCCTTACTCTGGATTAAGATGTAACTACTGCCTCTTCATACATTAATCTTGAGTATTGCAAAGAAAAGAGTCTTGATGTCAAAGCTTTTCATCTTACACCCATTAGGACAGATGCAGTAATGCCTGACTTCCAAGGCAGCATTCACTTATACGGCTGATTGATTAGCAAGGGGGTCCTGATTGGCTGAAATATTGCCATGGAGAATGCATCAGTAAATTATTGTCTCCTATGTGTATGTTTAATTTAAACAAAGTGATAATGTCTGGGCATGCTCCTTCTGCCTGCCTGGACAGATCCCTACATTTGAATATATATAGCTTCTCGCAAGTGAGTCACTTTCTGAACCCAGCTGATAATCACATTCTCTCCTGTCTGTCCTAATGAGTGCAAGATGAACAGCTTCAACAGCATGGCTTGTTTTCAGCAGTAATAATGGAATTATTGAAAGATGTAGCACAGAAGGAGACTATTTGGCCATCGTGCCTAAGCTAATGCTTTGAAAGAACGCTCCTGAGTAACACGCTCATTCTCTAGGGCCCTGATGGAGTAGGGGATAGTGTTAATGAAACTGTTGAGGCTTGCTGGACTTAAGAAAATGCTGTAAGGAACTTCTACAGTAATATCCTGAAGGAGAAACATGGTGGGTCAGTGGTTAGCACTGCTGCCTCACAGTGTCAGGAACCCACGTTCGATTCCCTTTTTGGGTGCATGTCTATGTGGAGTTTGCATATTCTCCCCGTGTCTATGAGGGTTTCCTCCGGGTGCTCCAGTTTCCTCCCATATTCCAGAAGATGTGCAGGTCAGGTGAACTGACCTTGCTAAATTATCCATAGTGTTAGGTGTGTTAGTCAGGGGGAAATGAGTCTGGGTCAGTTACACTTTGGAAGGTGGGTGTGCACTTATTGGACGGGAGGGCTTGTTTCCACACTATAGGGAATCTAATCAAATGTTGGTTTCCAACAGCCACACCTATCTTCCTTTGTATTAAATATGTCTTACTGAGTTATTCTCCTGTTTCCCATTTGCTTTATATTAGTTTGCTTTGCATAATAATTATTTGAAGTTTTCCAGAAATAATCAATTTTAATGGTTTTGAATATAAGCATAAAGTTACAGTTACAATCACTGTTGTTTTTGAGGCTTAGAAAATGTACACATTTTAATCTCAGCTGTGAAGTTATCTATCAAGTTTCAATGTATTTTTAGGCAAAGGTATGCTTCCCCATTCCATGGTCACCATTAGCCACCAATGCCCACAAGACAGGAAGTGGAACCACGATGGGACACAATCAGCCTTAGGCAGTTAGATATTTGATAGGGCAGTTCAAGAAACTTAACAGCACACCATTTATTTTGTAAGCAGCTGCTTAAGTATTAATACATTTAACTTGTATTTTTCAATGTTAGATATTATTTGTGATTCACGTTATAGTTCAGCATCTCTTCCAGCTGTTCATGACAAGAATTTAGTTACCCTACACGGTGGGTGGCGCACTTAACCTGTCTATATCCCACTGTAAACTCTTCATATCATCCTCACCACTAGTGTTCCCAACTCTTTTTGTGTCATCCACAAAAATGAAAATAGTAGATCCACTTCTCTCATCAAAGTCATTAATATATATTGCAAATAATTGTAGCCCCAGCACTGATTCTGCAGAAATCCACTCGTTATAGTTTGCTATCCTGAATCTGCCCCTTTTATCCCAATTCTCTGTCTTTTATTAGTTATCCAATCCTCTATCCATTCTAATATACAACACAACAAGCTTTTATTATTAAGTAGCATAATATGTGAATAGCTTATCAAACGCCTTTTGGGGATCCAAATATTTTACATCTACAGGTTTCCTCTTATCTACGTTGTATACTACCTCCTCAAAGAAATCTAATAAATTTGTCAGGCGTTATTTCCCTTTGTAAAGCCATGATGACTCTGCTTGATTCTTTTATGCATTTCTAAATGCTCTGTAATTAGAATTGTTTTGCTCTGTATCCTTTAAATGAGACTCATTGTGACAATATGGCCCTTGCTATCAGGGATATGTGGCAACCCCAGGTAGGAGGATGTGATGAATGGAGAAAATACTCAACAATTAGTCAACTACTTATTTTCCTGTGAAGTCACACAGTTTTTTTTCAGATGTGGTTATCTACTCTGGGGTCATGGCTTGGTCTGGACTGGACTGGAACTGTTGCTTATCTCCGTGTCTTCTCTCCTATTCTTTTAGGTGTGCTGTCTGTCTCTGGGTCCTCCTCTCTCACACTCTTTCTCCTATGATGAAAGTCTGGTAAATTACAACTATACTTTCTGAACAATACTTCTGGGAAATGATCTTGATGCATGAAATATTCTGAGGGGTTTGGCCAGGTATATGCTAGGAAGCTGTTTCCCTTATTGGGAGAATCTAGACTATGAGAACAAAGTTTCAGTGCAAGGAACCGATCATTTAGGATGGAGATGAGGTACAATGTGTTCAGAGAGAGGGTTGTGAATCTTTGGAGGGTTTTTCCCAGAAGATTATGGATGCTCCATTATCAGGGTTATTCAGGATTGGGTAGATAGGTTTTTAACTCCCAGGGAATCACAGGTTATAAGGAGCAAGTGACAAACTGTAACTAAGTCAAGAGATCAGCCATGGCTATATCAAATGGCATAGCAGGTATGACTTAATCAACTTCTGCTCCTATTTTTTATGTTCTCAGACACACTTTGTGAAAGTTACCAAGCTGTTTTTAAATGGCAAACAAAATACGAGGATTCATTTCCTTAATTGGAATACCTTTAGAAAGTTCTTATCTCCAAATTATTATAGAGGCACTATGGAGAAGGTACGAAAAGAATTTAAAAACAAGAAGAAAAATCAGAACTGAGTGATCATTGCGATGATACTGTGCCTTTAAGAGATGTGTTACAGTCATAGAGTCATAGAGTTCTGACCTGTTTCTCTTATAGATGATTATTGTCACGGTGGCACTGAAATGTTTCCTTCAGACAGACAGTTGGTAAATAGCTTTGAGTTCTCTCTAACTGTTTTTTTAAAAGTGAGACAAAAGAATCATATGTGTTGAGATCGGAGTTCCACAGACCCAAAAGGACTTTAGTTTTTCTTTCAGTGAGTTGGTGGGTTTGTTGACTGCCGGAACTGAAAGCTTGAGTTTTCTGTTGCTAGAGTGAAGAGACAGCAGATGAGAATAATGACTGTTTTGCTGAATTGCATTTTTGCCAAAGGGTCTGTTTATGAGATACTGCTTACATTGGAACAGTTGATGATTTGTGGCCAAAGAATACCTTATCTTATCAAGCATTTTGTTAGAATAATGTATTGCCAGTTCTTCTTGTTGTATTTTAACTGTGTTGGAAGAAAAAATATATTTTGATTGAAGCTCAGTGGTGGATCAATTGAATCATATCTGGAACACAGTGCCTTACACCTGTCTTACAAAAGTCTAGGGTCTAATCTATCTCTATAATATACTTTGGGGGTCTAGTCTGGTCCAGAGCATCATATATGTCAGGGAAGTTTGAACAGGTGGCAGCTTTAGTTTTAAGAAGAGAAACGATCAAGGGGAAACCAGTTAGAGATTTTGAAGATTTTGATAAGGTAGGCATAGAAATTTTTTTCCAGTTGCTGATAAGACCAAAACCAGAGATCATGAGTAAACTAAGATGGTCACTAATAAGTGGCAGGAATCTAGGATGCTCAGAGAAACAGAGAGTTGTTGGGTTGCTTGTTAACACGTCCCTGAAGGTGACAGGACAGGTTAATAGTTAATTAGGCATATGGGATCCTTCCCTTTATCAGCCATGGCATAGATTATAAGAGCAGGGATATTATTTTGGAGCTGTACAGAATTTTGATTCGGCTACAGCTGGAGCGTGCAGTTCTAGTCACTACACTATAGGAAGGATGTGATTGCATTGGACAGGATACAAAGGAAATTCACCAGGATATTGACTGGGATGCAGCAATTTAGCTATGAAAAGAAAATTAACAAGCTTGGGGAGTTTTCGTCAGAGAGAGAAGGTTGAGAGGTGATCTGATTGAGGTGGAAAGATTATGAGGGGCATTGGCAGGGTGGATAGAAAGCAGCTGTTCCTTTTAGTTAAAGGGTGAACAACAAGGGGACATAATTTTAAGATGAAAAGCTGGAGATTTAAGCAGGATTTTAGGAAAACATTTTTCACTCAAAATGTGGCAGGAATCCAGAATGCACTATTGTGGAAGATAGTGGATGTAGGAAACCTCTTCAAGTTTAAAAAATACATTGATGAGCACTTGAAATGTTTTAACATATTCAAGGCAATGGGTCAAGCTCTGGAAAGTGGGACTAGTGTAGATATAGAGTAGATTATTTTTGCTAGACTCGATGGATCGAAGGGCCTCTTACACTGTATAATTTTTTGGTTCTATGGTTCTAAGTCTAATCAGAAATGCAGGAGAAATATCGTTAACAAGGGAGTACTTGGAATGTGAAGCACATTAAGACAAGCACAGGCAACAATGATAAATGTACTTAAGGGGAAGTTAGAAAAACAGATAAGGGAGAAAGCAATGGAAGGAAATGTTAATGAAGTTAGATGAAGAAGGTTAGGAAGAGGCTCATATGAAGTATGAAGCATGAACCTGTTAGGTTGCATGGCCCATTTCTGTGATGTAAAATACTCTGTAATACTGTGTAAATGGGATAGGCTTGACAGCACAAAAAGTCAAATCTATTTGTGATTGTTATCAGAAAGTGTTGGTTCCATATAAAAGATGATTCTTTTATTTGTTTTAAACGTTGGTGCACTATAATACACACCACAAGTTTCCACTGTGATATTAAATGCCAAACCTTGGAAGAATATTCATTATTTCCACCTTCAGGGAATAGACATTTCCTATTTAGTCCAACTTTTAAAATATGAATGAGCTAATTTGTTTGATGTCTGTGAAAAGTGCCATGTTACGCCAGACAACTGCCTAGTAATTGCCTGTTGGAACAGGACAAGATTGTAACATTTCTGGAGTGCCACAAACATCCCACATGCAGGTGCAAGTTAGTTATTACAGTTATTTTAGATGGCACATGACTTATAGATAACAGCATTTGTGTCAACATAACGTCGTAATAGCATATACTGAACTGCGTTGTTCATTTTCTTAAATGGGCGGTCATCTGACATCATAGATTTGTACCCCCACCAAAACGTTGCTTTGGCTTTAAAAAAATGCTAATAAATTTTTGCTGTCAAAAAGGTGATGTGCAGTTCTCGCTAATTACTTCCAAAAATAAAATTGTTGACAGGTATCACCACAGTAGCATTTTTTTCAACTGCTCAGTGCATGTACAAGTTCAGCAAATTCTTTGGTCAAGGCAGCAGAGTGATTAATGTTATTAGACTTGTCAAGTTGCCATTTAGGCTCATTTTTCAAATATTTTATTTCAAATCTCTTTGCATCTTTTCTATTTGTACCTTCATTATTGAGCACAGCATCACTGATTCCCTGAATATTTTTTCTTCATCGTTTTCATCTTATTGATTTGATTTGGTACAAGTGCAATCCTGCACAGTGATAGTGCTAAAATTATTTCTGACTTTTTTAATGAATAATTAAGTATTGGTAGTTAGCAAAGTTATATTGACTGAACTAATTTTGAATTTTCTCAATTATTTTTGGAAGAATCAAACTATTATTAGTTTTGTAAATCCAAGCCTGTGACCTCTACTACTTAGAAGCACAAGGGCAACAGCTGTATGGGAAGAGTACCATCTCTGAGTTCCCTTCCAAGTCACGTGTCATCCTGACTTGGAAATATATCACTGCCATTCTTTCACTGTCAATAGGTCAAAATCCTGGAATTTAACACTGGGTGTTTCTGAATTTGATCAGTCCCAGCAGTGGTTAGCACTGCTGCCTCACAGTGCCAGAGACCCGGGTTCAATTCCTGCCTCAGGCGACTGATTGTGTGGAGTTGTCACGTTCTCCCCGTGTCTGCGTGGGTTTCCTCCGGGTGTTCCGGTTTCCTCCCACAGTTCAAAGATGTGCAGGTCAGGTGAATTGGCCATGCTAAATTGCCCATAGTGTTACGTCAGGAGTAAATATAGGGGTATGGGTGGGTTGCGCTTCGGCGGGTCGGTGTGGACTTGTTGGGCTGAAAGGGCCTGTTTCCACACTGTCAGTAATCTAATCTAATCTAATCTAATCTAAAGGTCCCCAATTACTTTTGATTCCTTTTGAGACATCCTCAAGTGGTTTTGCTCAAGGTGAGGAGTGATGAAATGACTCTTTCTAAATTCAATGCATCCCCTGGTTGGTCACAACAAGTTTAATCTAAAAATGATCCCTTTCCTTATGGATACCATATTACATCTAGATATATTGATATTTTAAAAGGAGCCAAATTTACCAGGCATTCTTACCTTTGGGTTCATTAGCTACTAGCCACAAGAAAAGACAACAAAATGGGATACACATATACGCAGATTAGAAATGTGAATTGAGGAAAAATGTGCCAGCTAATAAGAATAATGAATCATTCTATGTCTTCTGTGAAGGGTAAATGGTAGAGTATTGTGGCTGTTAATTTTGGACGATACTGCTAATACCAATGTAGATAATGAGGCAATTGATTTTGAGATTCCTGGCTTTGAAAACAAGTTGCATGACCTTTGTGCTTTTTGACGATGATTTCACTGACTGGATTGACTTCTGACACTTTGAGCAGGCAGGGGAAGGTCTTTCTTCACCTGCAGCACAGGGAAGTCTAACAACTGCAGTCAAACTGTGATCTTCACAGCAGACTAGTTCACACAAGCACATGTCCCATCAATACCCTGAGATTAAGAGTGCAGGGATTTTTAACCTGCGTTCTTCTGTATTTCTGAGAAGATAAAACAGCCTGGAATAAAGGAAATGACTTTGCTTGGAGGTGGAGGGGTGGGGGGGGGGGGGGGGGGGGGGAGGTGGTGGGAATCAATTTTTGACTTTCAACTCATTCTTTTAAGACTCTCTGCTTGATGTTTCCCCTGGTACTTTGCGGGTATGACATTTCACGGGGTCACACCAGGATTTTCAGCAGTCATAGAGTCAAAGAGTTATAGAGATGTACAGCATGGAAACAGACCATTCAGTCCAAACTATCCATACCGACCAGATATCCCAACCCAATGTAGTCCCACTTGCCAGCACCCGGCCCATATTCCTCCAAACCCTTCCTATTCATATACCCATCCAAATGCTTCTTAATTGCTGCAATTGTACCAGCCTCCACCACTTCCTCTGGCAGCTCATTCCATATACGTACCACCCTCTGTGTGAAAAAGTTGCCCTGTAGGTCTCTTTTATATCTTTCCCCTCTCACCCTAAACCTATGCCCTCTAGTTCTGGACTCCCCGACCCCAGGGAAAAGACTTTGCCTATTTACCCTGTCCATGCCCCTCATAATTTTGTAAACCTCTATAAGGTCACCTCTCAGCCTCCGACACTCCAGGAAAAACGGTCCCAGCCTGTACAGCCTCTCCCTATAGCTCAAATCCTCCAACCCTGGCAATGTCCTTGTAAATATTTTCTGAACCCTTTCAAGTTTCACAACATCTTTCAGATAGGAAGGAGACCAGAATTGCACGCAATATTCCAACAGTGGCCCAACCAATATCCTGTACAGCCATAACATGACCTCCCAACTCCTGTACTAAATACTCTGACCAATAAAAGAAAGTATGCCAAATGCCATCTTCACTATCCTAGCTACCTGCAACTCCACTTTCAAGGAGCTATGAACCTGCACTTCAAGGTCTCTTTGTTCGGCAACACTCCCTAGGACCTTACCATTAAGTGTATAAGTCCAACTAAGATTTGTTTTCTCAAAATACAGCACCTTGCATTTATCTGAATTAAACTTCATTTGCCACTTCTCAGCCCATCAGCCCATTGAACCATCTGGTCAAGATCCTGTTGCAATCTGAGGTAACCCTCTTTGCTGTCCACTACACCTCCAATTTTGGTGTCATCTGCAAACTTATTAACTGTACCTCTTACGCTCGCTTCATACTCTGGTTTCTCTTCAGTCAGTGAATTCCAATCTCAGGATTTATATTAACAGTTCTTAACAGCCTGTAGTTCTTTTAAGATACACATGTATAAAATTTCAGTCTGTCCATAATTCATGTTTATGATCCACTGTCATAACACCCTGTACCCCAAGGACTGCAATGGTTTAAGAACGCAGCTTGCTGCTGTTGAATATTATTGACATCCCATAAAAAAGTTAACGTTGCAATGGAGGATAAATGGAGGTGTGCTAACACAACTCCCATTATCTCCAGGGTAAATGAAAACTTGGCTCCACTAGTTATTAACTAGTTATTGACATATTATTTTATGTTTTAAAAATGTGAACAGAAACTATTACCAAGAGGATGTAGGCTCTTAGTTTGCAATTTTCCATTTTGTGTGGCGGGCTATTTTGATGAAAGCTGTTTTGAACTGAAGAATATCCTTTGACTTGAAAGTAACCATAATAGATCTTTCAGTCCTGTAGGGAGTTAGCTTAGTTATACACTAAAGGGAATCAGCATCTTTTAGTGGAAAGTGTAACAAAAGCACAAGTATATTTGAACATTTCTCCTTTCTATCCTGCATGTGAAATGATGAATGAGAAATTCAATGGGTACTGCATTGACAATTTGTCATTTTAAATTCTTAAAAGAGAGTATTGCAAGAATATTTATATTTATGTTGTTACAACGTTCAATCAGTGCCCATATTACTACAAAGTGAGCAGTCATTCACCCACTGCCAAAATAATGTAATTTGATAATTCACAGAAACGGGAATGTTGCCATGAACGTTGTGTGTGTGTGTGTGTGATATATACATATTATTACTGTTTTCTCAGAAATATTCATTATTTTTCCTCTTTATGAACTAATACTACAAACCGTTTAGAGTTTGTGGAAAATTTAAATTACCATATGCTTCTGCAGATTTTTTTTAATGTATTGCTATTCAAATTGTTACGAATTGGTTCAGTGACCTGAGGCAGACTCGAATCTCAGCATTGACCTTTTATACCAAAAATACATTTCGCAGCATTGAGATTGATTTTCTTTCTGAGCTCGAATGATTAATGCAAAACTCAGAGCAATAACTATAAATCTAATTTTCATGATAAAAGTTGTAAAACAGTTTAATTTTTTTTCCACTCTGTTGACTTGGGCTTAACAAAGAACAGAAGGTAGCAATCTTGCATGCAGTCATTTCAGCAATCGCTGGTCCCCACACAGTACACATAATGTACTTCCATTCCCTTCAAAGACACTGGGTTCACACATTGTGCAAAATGTCATTCATAAGAAGCTAGCTATTCATCTTTTGAGGCAACTTCACACCTATGGGACCAGGCACCTGGTATCTGAGAAGTTTTATTCCTTAATTCCTTTTAAATGTAATAGTCAGCTGAATTCAGCAAAATTAGATAGCACTATCATTTGAGTAGAAAGGTTCTGTGTTGCGCAGTCTACAAGTACACAAATGGACATGCATGCTTCAGTTAGCATGGCTAGTCTCAGAATGATCAATACACTAATTATATTGCTAACATTCAGTCAAATTAAAACAGAAATTTTATATCTGTTTATGAATTAGTGAAGATTGAAGAAACTGCACGTTTGGCTTTCTCACTGACTTTCCAATCTGACATGATTTGGAACATAAGGACTGCAGATGCTGGAGATCAGAGTTGAGAGTGGGATGTTGGAAAAACACAGCAGGTCAGGCAGCATCTGAGGAGCAGGAGAATCGATGTTTCAGCAAGAGCCCTTCATCAGGAATGATTTGGAACAGTAATGACTTGTAATTCGCAGCATTCATATTGAAATTATCCCCACATCTCACCTGTTATTGAGGAATTCTACATAATCTAGGTACCAATCTCACTTTTACCTAAGAACCTAACATTAATCATTATGCTTTATAAATTATATATTGGACCCAAATTCATTCTTCATCAAATGCCTGTAGTAAATAAGAAAAAAAAGTCATTGGAACTATATATTCTGAATTCCTACACAAAAAGATAAATAGTTTACATGAACCAAGAGCATAATCCCACAGTTTTATCACCTCAATCCTTGTTCCTACACTTTAGCCTGTTTCATGATTCAACACTGGTCAGTCTATCCAGCTGCTGTGATGCTTATTTACAGAATAAAGCGGTGCAATCTGTACTCTAGCTGGCTTTAATCAATCATCTCCTTTTTGATACTCATTAAACTTTCTGTTTTGGTTTCTTGCTTTTTGTTACATGCATTGTCCTAACATGCAATGCTTTTCATCCTTTGTTTTTCTGTCTCAAGTTTGGGTTCCACAGCACAATTTGAGGAGAAAAGCAAAATACCATGTTTGTGGAAATTTGAAAATAAAAACCGAAAATGTTGCAATATTCGGCAGTTCAGAAAGCATTTATGGACAGAGATGCAAGTAGACAGAGTTAATGTTTCAAGTCAACGATCTTTAATTAGGAACTGAAGACAAGGGATTGAACGTTATGTTTTTTTGACTAAGGTTGTCAGTTTTGTTGAGTTTATTGGAAGATTTCTCATCTCCTGTAAAGATATTGGGACATTCATGTTGCAGCAACTGAGTAAGTCTCACTTTTCATTCCAATGCAACTCCCACAGGTTAATAGAGTCAGGAGCATCTGAGGAGCAGGAGAATCGATGTTTCGGCAAGAGCCCTTCATCAGGAATGATTTGGAACAGCAATGACTTGTAATTTGCAGCACTCCACTGCAGTACCTCAGCAGCTGGCCTAGTGATTGCTGGAAACCAGGCGTCTCCTCAGCACTAGGCAGAAAATTACCCCACAGTGTTGGTTATTAAGCACGTCATCTAAGGACACAGGCAGATGCAAGAGTAACAGACATTGGAGGCATTGGGCAAACTGACTTGAAAGTCTCTGGCCCGAAACGTCGAATTTCCTGTTCCTTGGACGCTGCCTAACCTGCTGTGCTTTAACCAGCAACACATTTTGAGCTCTGATCTCCAGCATCTGCAGACCTCACTTTTTACTTGAAAGTTTATGGACCACTCCAGTGCTAACCTGCATCTAGCATGTGAGTGTGTATCTGCCTGCATACACAGGTTGGTAGCTGCCTTGGTGAGCCAGGTCCAGCACCCTTAGTGTCTGCTGCATGTACACATGCAGTCCTATACTCCATTGTTGTACCACTCCAGATGCCCATTGTTCTCAAAGAGGCAGGTTATTGGCAGTTGGCCCAAAGCGAGGAGAAAGCACATACATCCTCACCCGCACCCCAAGAAGTTTTCTCTCGGTACACACCAGAGGTGCCTGGGGTCCTCCACCTCCACCTCCACCCTATCTGTCTTGCTCCCTGCAACAATGGGAATGAAGGTCAAGAAGCTATCCATCTTTAGTACTACACAATGTTCTAACTCTATATGAATGATAGCTCTCCATTCTTAGCATCATATACTAACATGAAATTTTCTCAGGATTAAATAAGGAGTTTCAGATATCATGAAGGCTTCCATCTGTTTGCAATCTTAACCTTATTAAACAGCATGATCTATACAGGAAGAACAAAGTGTTAAGCTGCACTTACATTTGGTTTATACAGAGGATGTTGATCTCAGCAATATTAAAACATTTACAATTAGTAAAAGATGACTCAGTGAAATTCAGTTTCATTGAACAGCTCTTACAAGGGCATCCTGCCTGTGTTGCTTTGGCCAATGCTGCAGTGCAGTTGGATGCTGAAGTTGCTGCTTTGTCTGAAGAACATCCTCATCATTGGAACACCAGCTTTCATGTATTTCCCATGTCCACCTCATAGCCTCAGTGTATCCTCCATTTGTCTGAGCAGAGATTCCAAGGATTGAAGAGTATCCCCAATTTGTATGGGACTAGTACCAAACCCAGACTTGACCTGTGCAGAAACCTGATGTAAAGAGGCATTCCTGTAACACTCTTTGGCCCCAGCAGCATAAGGTGCTGGATTGCAGAAACACAGGACATCTGACCACCAGCTTTTATCACAGTATAGTGTCACAAGGTTAGTCCCTTTTTTTAAAAAAAAGCTGTTTCTTAGCTCAAGGGTACTGTGTCCTTGATTTTTTTTCGGAAGGGTAATAAACCAGGCCAGGCTCCAATCAGTTTGGTTTGGTATAGAGATGAAAAGAATTTTGAGAGGCCTTTTTTTTATATGTAAACAGATGAGACTTCAGGCCGAAGTGGTCATGTTTTAGAAGTGACCTGTATAAGGAAAGGGGAGTGGTCATCTCTCTAGCTGAGCAGTTTAGTTCAGTCTTGGCATGTGTTCCATTTATACTGGGTTTTAACAGGAATTTGCTTATTGGGATTGTTGTGTATATTCGGAACAGCATAATTAAGTCTAATTTGGATAGAATGAGTTCTGTATGGGTTCTTTATTCTGTTCTTTGTGTTTCATTGTATAATTTTGTGAATAAATCTTTCTGTTTTAAAATCTCGTAGTCAACCTAGCTAACTTAAACCGGGTAATTTTCACTGTACACTTACCGAAACAAATTGCAAAGTTATGGGTCTGGGCTGCCTGCTTAAGAATGTTTTGAATGATCTGGCCTAGTCCATAACAATAGCAGCACTGTCCTTCTCTTGTGTGCATGTTATTCTTTGGAAGTGGTATGACGGTGGTGTCCTGCATCTTCACTGTATCATGAGGGCACCTATGGCTAGAAACTCCAAAGTAGGGACCAGATCCACATCCAATGGAGATTAATGCCAGTTCTGGGCTTCGTCATCCATTCTGTCCCTCATCCATTATGTCCCTCATTCATTTGTGTACAAGTCTTTAATGCAATGGCCACAGCTCTGTGCCTAGATCCATTGGGGATTGTTCCAATGAGCTTCTTTAGACATCAGAAACAAAGCAGCTCCTCAGTGATATGATCATTCAGCAGTCACAGCACATGAAAATAACATTTGAAAAATATAAGATCTTAAGGTATAGGAGTGAAATTAGGCCATTCAGCCATTTGTGTCTGCTTCACTATTTGATCATGGCTGATATGTCTCTCAGCCCCATTCTCTTACCTTCTCCCAGTAACCCTTGATCCTCTTATCAATCAAGAACTTATCAAGAATAATTAAGAATCTGTCTTTAGTACACTTAATGACTTGGCCTCCATAGCCCTCTGTGGCCATGAGTTCCACCAATTCACTATCCTCTGACTAAAGAAATTCCTGTGCATCTCAGTTCTAAATGGTCCTCCTTTCATTCTGAGACTATGCCCCCAGCTCCTAGTCTCCCTACTAGTGGAAACATCTTTTCCATGTTCACTCAATTCAGGCATCTCAGTATTCTGTAAGATTCAGATTTTCCCTCATCCTTCTCGAGACCATTGAGTACACACCCATAGACTTCAATTGCTCTTCATATGACAAGCCTTTCATCCCTGGGGTCATTCTTATAAACTTTCTTTGGAACCCATTCAAGGCTAGCTCATTCTCTCTTAGATATAGGGGCCCAAAACTGCTCACAATATTCCAAATGTGGTCTGGTCGCAGCCTGCTCCTGCCCTACCGAACTCATCTCTGCATACCTTGACACTGTCCTGTTCCCCCTTAGTCCAAGAACTCCCCACCTACGTTCGGGACACCACCCACGCCTTTCACCTCCTCCATGATTTTCGCTTCCCCGGCTCCCAACGCCTTACCTTCACGATGGACATCCAATCCCTATACACTTTCATATGCCATCACGAAGGCCTCCAAGCCCTCCGCTTCTTCCTCTCCCACCGACCCAACCAGTACCCTTCTACTGGCACTCTCCTTCGATTGACTGAACTGATCCTCACTCTTAACAACTTCTCCTTCCAATCCTCCCACTTCCTTCAAACCAAAGGAGTAGCCATAGGCACCCGCATGGGCCCCAGCTATGCCTGCCTTTTCGTCGGATATGTGGAATAGTCCATCTTTCGCAGCTACACTGGCACCATCCCCCACCTTTTCCTCCGCTACATCGATGATTGTATTGGCGCTACCTCGTGCTCCCACGAGGAGGTTGAACAGTTTACTAACACCTTCCACCCCGACCTCAAATTTACCTGGACCATCTCAGACTCCTCCCTCCCCTTCCTAGACCTCTCCATTTCTATCTCGGGCGACCGACTCAACACAGACATTTACAACAAACCGACAGACTCCCACAGCTACCTAGATTACACCTCCTCCCACCCTGCCCCCTGTAAAAACACCATCCCATATTCCCAATTCCTTCGCCTCCGCCGCATCTGCTCCGAGGAGGACCAATTCCACTACCGAACAACCCAAATGGCCTCATTCTTCAAAGACCACAACTTCCCCTCTGATGTGGTTGACGATGCTCTTCCCTGCATCTCCTCCACTTCCCGCACCTCCGCCCTTGAACCCTGCCCCTCCAATCGCCACCAGGACAGAACCCCACTGGTCCTCATCTTCCACCCCACCAACCTCCAGATACATCATATCATCCTCCATCATTTCTGCCACCTCCAAACAGACCCCACCACCAGGGATATATTTCCCTCCCTTCCCCTATCAGCGTTCTGGAGAAAGCACTCCCTTCGTGACTCCCTCATAAGGTCCACATCCCCCACCAACCCAACCTCCACTCCCGACACCTTCCCCTGCAACCGCAAGAAGTGCAAAATTTGAGCCCACACCTCCCTCCAAGGCCCCAACGGATCCTTCCATATCAGTCGCAAATTCATCTGCACCTCCACACACATCATTTACTGTATCCGCTGCACCCAATGTGGTCTCCTCTACATTGGGGAGACAGGCTGCCTACTTGGGGAATATTTCAGGGAAACATCTCTGGGACACCCGCATCAACCAACCCACTGCCCCGTGGCTGAAAACTTTAACTCCCCCTCCCACTCCCCCAAGGACATGCAGGTGCTTGGCCTCCTCCATCGCCAGACCCTGGCCACATGACGCCTGGAGGAAGAGCACCTCATCTTCTGCCTAGGAACCCTCCGACCACACGAGATGAATGTAGATTTCTCCAGCTACCTCATTTCCCCTCCCCCCACCTTATCTCAGTCCCAATCCCCGGATTCAGCACCGCCCTCTTGACCTGTAAACTTCTTCCCGACCTCTCCAACCCACCCCTCTCCGGCCTATCACCCCCACTTCCTTCCACCTATCGTATTCGCAGCACTCCTCCCCCAAATTCCACCCCCCCCAACCCCACCTTTTATCTCAGCCAACTTGGCACACCAGCCTCATTCCTGAAGAAGGGCTTATGCCCAAAACGTCAATTTTCCTGCTCCTCGGATGCTGACTGACCTGCTGCGCTTTTCCAGCACCACACTTTTCAACTCTGGTCTCCAGCATCTGCAGTCCTCACTTTCTCCTGGTCAAAGCCTTAGACAGTCTCAGCAGTATATTTCTGCTCTTGTGTTCTAGCCCTTTTGAATAGAATACTAACATTGCATTTGCCTTTCTCACCTGAACTGACCCTGCATGTTAATCTTAAGAAAATCTTGAACTAGGATGCCCAAGTCCATTTGTGCTTCAGATTTCCAAAGCCTTTCCTTATTTAGAAAACAGTCTGTGCATCTATTCTTCCTTCCAAAGTGCATAACTCCACACTTTTCTACACTATATTCCATCTTTCACTTCCTTGCCCACTCTCCTGGCCTGGCCAGATCCTTCTGTAGCCTTTCTGCTTCCTTCACAGTACCTGTCCCTCCATGTATTTTCGTGTCATCTGAAAGACTTGAGTTTGAATCCTGTCGTGACGAGTGGTGGAATTGGAACTCAGTAAAAATCTGGCATCAAAAGTCTAAAGATGACAATGAAATAATTGTCAGGAAAATCCCATCTGGTTTGCTAATCCCATTTAGGGAAGGAAACTATCATCCTTACCTAGTGTGGCCTGCTTGTCACCCACAGCAATGTGACTGATTCTCTTTGGACAATTAAGGGTGGGCAATAAATGCTGGCTGAGACAGAGATGTCCACATCCTGTCAGTGAATAAAAAGAAAATGCCCTCTGATGTGTTTTAGCAAGCCATTCAGTTGGATCAAATTACTATGTAGCCTAGAATAGGGAATGGAACTTGATGATCTACATTGCATCAATCTAGGCACAAGACATGACAATGGCAATCCCAGGCCTATAGACCCTGCAAGGCCATCTTTAATAATAGCTGCAGACTTGTAATGGAATTGGGAGGGGTGTCCCACAGACTAATCAAACAACAGCCTAACATTTTTGCAAGCTGGAGGAACAGCACTTCATTTTCTGCCTAAGTACCTTCAGCCTGCAAGACTCAACAGTGAGCTTGACAATTTCAGAATATGAACATCCTCCTCTGTTTATTACCCACCCATACATGTCTAGGTCTTGTTCTATGGGTTGGACCCAGGACAGACAACCTATTTTCAATCATTTACACCTCTTGTTAACGCCCTACTCAACATTTATCTCCCTCTTGGCTTATTGTCAACAATCCCTTTGTTTGTTTCTCATGTTTTTTTCTCTCTTTCTCTTTCTATCTTTCTGGGAATTGTCTATATGTATTCCATTCACACCTTCCCCAAGTTTAGCCCCCATCATCAGCATAATTAACACCATTTCCCAGCTAGTTTCAATTCTGATGAAGGGTCACTGGACTTGGAACGTTAGCTCTGTTTGTCTATTTACAGATGCTGTCAGACCTGCTGAGTTTCTTTGGAGCTCAGAAGATTAAGAGGTGACCTTATTGTGGTGTCCAAGCACTTTCTCGTTTCATTTACAACAGTGGGTCTGGCAAAACACTTCAACTTTGCTGATTTTGACCAAAATTAAATTTTGACTTTTTCTTTTCTTTAAGGTTCCTTGTCATGAAATAACTTATAGTTTCCCAATTAATAGCTAATTAAGGAAGAGAAAGGAGACATATGATGCATAATGGAATAATCATAGCAATAGAAATCAGGATTTGAATCTCAAATGCAGGAGAGACGCTAAGGTTAGAATAAGGAAAGCTAAGAGGAAGCTTAAGGAAAGGATGACAGACTGTACTAAAAACTAATAGAAAAAATGTTCATCCAACACATTAACAGTAAAAGATTAGTGATGGATGGAGTGGGACCCATAAGGAACAAGCAGAGTAAGCCATTCACTAAAGCAAAAGGTATGCTAGAAGTTGTAAATAAGTACTTTGTTTCTGTCTTTACCAAATTAGAAAATGGTGACAATGGTAGAGTTGAAAATGGGGAGGTTGAGCAACTGAACAATATAGTGATAGATAAAGAAGAGGTGCTAGAAAGGCTGGCAGCACTCCAGGTAGAGAAGTCAGAAGGCCCAGATAGGATGCATACTAGCTTCCTGAGGGAGATGAGGGAGCAAACTGTGAAGCCATTGGTAGAAATTTTCCAGGGCTCTCTGACCACAGGGACTGGATAATTGCAAGAGAGACACTGTTTTACAAAGCAGCAAAGGATAACCCTATAAACTGTGGTGAAAGTGAGGACTGCAGATGCTGGAGATTAGATTCAAGATTAGAGTGGTGCTGGAAAAGCACAGCAGGTCAGGCAGCATCGGAGGAGCAGGAAAATTGATGTTTTGGGTAGAAATTTCCTGATAAAGTGTTTCTGCCTGAAGTGTCAATTTTCCTGCTCCTCGGATGCTGCCCGACCTGCTGTGCAATTCCAGCACCATTCTCATCTTAACCCTACAAGCTCTATCAGCTTAGTTGTGGGAAAACTGATGGAGGCTATAATATGGGATAAGATAAATATACACTTGGAGAAAAATAATTTACTACTAGACAGTCAACATAGCTTTGTCAAGAGCAGGTCATGTCTGTCAAATTTAATTGAGTTCTTTGACGAGGCGTCACAGGCAGTGGATGAGGGTAGTTCTGTGGTTTTGTATATTTGGACTTTCAGAAAGCACTTTGCATGGCACCACATGCCAGGTTACTTAGCAAGTTAGAAATGTTTAATATTGTTGGTCGTTGACAGCATGATGGCTGTTTCTCAGATTAGAGGAAAGATGAATGTTGAGGACAATATCTCTATATTTGTAGATGATACTAAGCTGAGGAGAATAATGAATTGTGAGACTAACGCTGAGGAATTCAGAGGGACACAGGCAAGTTGGCAGATGAAATTCAATGCTCAGAAATGTGAGGTAATACATTTTTGTAGAAGAAATACAGAGAGACAATGCAGGCTTAATGTTATAACCTTGAGGGGAGTCCAGGAGCAGAGGGACCTCAGGGTTTATGTGCATAATTCTCTGAAGGTGACCAGGCAAATTGAAACACTTGTTAAGAAGGCTAATAGGATCATTGGGTTTATAAATAAGTGCTTTTGGGATTAAAAACAAGGAAGTGATGCCACACTTCAACAAATCATTGGTCAGGCCATGTTTGAAGTATTGTGTTTGGTTCTGGACACATTATTTAAAGAAGGATATTAAAACCCTGGAGAGAGTGCAAAGGTGATTTACTGGAATAATATCAGGAATGAAAGGTTTTAGATCCACGGAACAATTAAAGAGATTGGGCTTATTCTCCTAGGAGCACAGAAGCTTAAGAGGTGACCTTATTGTGGAGTTCAAATTTATAAACAATTTTTACATGGTAAAGAAGGATATTCTACTTCCACAAATTTGTACACCAGTAACTAGGAGTCACAATTTCAAGATTTTCAGCAAGAGAGCCTGGAGTGAGGTGAGGCGAAACTTCTTTATTCTGATAATTGTTAGGATTTGGAATGCACTGCCCAGGAGAGTGGTGGAGGCAGATTCCATTGGAGGTTTCAAAAGAGAGCTGAATATATATTTGCAAGTGAAGAATTTAGAGGACTTCAGAAATAAGGCTGGAGACTAGGACTAACTGGGTAACTCTTTCAAGAGCCAGTACAAATGTGATGGGTCAAATGACCTCCTTCTGAATTATAAAATTCTATGACTCTATGATGCTACGATTCTATTATTGGTTTTGGACAAGTGTTAAAAAGATCAGTATCAAACTAAAATTCCTTATTGATTTGCTTTTCCTTGGACTCACATTATAGTAGAGTCTGATTCTGTGCAATTTTATCACAAAATGGAAATAAAATGTGAATCATTTGTGTACAAATCATATATGCTACTGTACTGACATTTCTCATCTATAGTACTTTTACAGCCTGAAACATTGTTGGTTTATTTTCATGCTTTGTGTATTTTATACTGACAAAAGTATTGACAGAATCAACCTTGTATGTTGTTATGTACGAATGGACCTTTAGAAATCGATGTGGGTTACTTAATATCCACTGCATATTTATCGGTTGCTCAGCTTTGGTACAAGGGTAGATTAATCCAAACAAAAATAGCTCTATATTTAATAAATTTCCAGTTACAAAGGCCTGACTGGTGAACTCAGTGATTACTCTAATTGCACATGAATGCAGGAAACTAAATAATTATCCTTCATCTTTCGAAATCAAACAGGAAATTAGCAACCAAAATGTGGAAGGAAGCAGGCTTTTGGTATCAAGGGTATTTCACACTGAATTATACATGACTGCATCAAGCAGTAGAATAAGGCTCTAAAGCGAGGGAATTAAAAATGCTGATATGATTTAATTGGAACTGATTTTATTTTTCCCAGTCATCAGTTTAGTTTCATCAATTTACTTCATTCATCAATTCTACAGTAACAACTGTGGAGATAGCTGGCAGAGAGCAAAATTAGCTCTGCATACATTGAATATTTTCTAAATCATCTGCTAAAAAATCAGCATCAAATATAGTGCCTTTATCACCAAGTATGCGGTAGATTTGTATTGAGCAATATCTCACTGCCTATTAAATCTTTTTTGTATAAGCTTTTGACAAATAGAGACACTTGACTGGAGTTTTGATAGAATGTTTGCATCTTTCCTGCATTACAAAATCAGTTGTGCTGATAGTCTTGTCAACATATGGACATGACAACTTTGAATACTTACTCCTATTAGCTTCTGTTGTCTCAAAATGATGCCTCAAAGCTTTTGCCTTTTTCTTCCAAAAGGAAGCTTGGACTTCTTTAACTTAGATTAGTCTAAAAATGCCATGTTTGTTTCAGACAAAACCATAGCTAGAAGCATTCTAACCTAAACTGAAGAGGAAGATAGTCCATGCTATAAATATCTGAGACAGTACACTCAACAGTGTACCTTGGTAGACAGGGGATCTTATTATGTAGTGCAAAGATATCTTCTTCTGGGAAGTTTGCCTCCATTTCTTATCCATAAATTAAATTAGGGAGCAACTAAGGAAAGTGTGAATGTATGCTTCTATTGTAGTTAGGAAATTAAGTGACTGTCCAACTCTCTTCTGCTAGTGCTTTGTACCTTTCACAGTTTCAGTATCGTTGGCTTCTCATGGACATATATAGGCAGGAAAAATATATAAATATATTCAAATTTTAGGACCCAGGACCCATGAGGAACCACTTGAGTTAAAGTACAAGGAAGCACAGACCAAAAAAGACACAGTACTGTGCGCCAACTCATAATACCCATAATAGACCAATATGAGCTTGAACAATTCTGGCACCCATCTTTTTTATTGTCTCAGACCAATTTAATTTATTCATACATTTATTAATTGTTTATTCAGACATGACACAGGAATCTAATCCAGCAGAGATTTTGGATAGTGACTAGACGCTTGAGAATTTTCATTTTCTTGACTAGAAGTGCAGAAGTCAATTGTAGCATTTTTTTTATTATTCATTCACAGGATGTAGGAATTGTTGGAAAGGCCAACATTTATTGCCCATTCCTAACTGCCCAGAAGGCAGTTAAGAGTCAATTACACTGCTATAGTTCTGGAGTCACATGTGGGCCAGATTAGGTAAGAATGACAGTTTTCTTCCGTGAAGGATATTAGTGAACCAGATGGTTTTTTTCTGACAATCAACAATGATTCACAGTCATCATTGGACTCTTAATCCAGATTTTTATTGAATTCAAATTTCACTTTTGGTCATGGTGGGATTCAAACTGGAGTGTCCAGAACATTACCTGCATTTCTAGATAATACAGCAAGGCCATCGTTTCCTGTCTTTGTGCTGTACTTGCTAAGTCAGCGTAGAGTGGTGTGCATTTCACTTAGGACCTAGAGTAACCAATTCAGCCATGGTGTAAGTCCCTGGTGGGGAAAAGTTAACATTATTTGCCTGGAAGCCATTTTCCTGATTCGGCTGAGAGTTCCATTTTGTGTCCCCAGCCAGAACTTGCTGGCTATGAATTCTTTACTATGAGGTAATGTGAAAAGTTGTCCTTATCTTCCTTCTCAAGATAGTGTCTCCTCCCTTTGCTGAATGATTAGTGCAAGCTGTAGAACCAGTCAAGCTGACATAGACTTTCCAATTAGTCCCCCTTCCTTCTCTAGTTATTGCCTCTTCACGGTCATTCAGCCAATTAGGGATATCTCTGTTTAGTATTAGCAATCTGTGTAACTAGAGCAGGTGATGATACCACTTGATCTGTCCACTTGTGGAATGCATAATAGTGCTTTAGTTTTGAACTTAATGACTAACCTCTAATTTAGTACCAACTTATAAGCATGTCAAACTGGGTAATGAACAGTCAACTCCTAGCTGTTTGCTCTGTATAATCCTGTCATATCCTGATGTATTTTGGAATAACACCGAGCCACAGTTAGGACAGTGAATTCCCCATGATATATTGTGTAATAAACTAACCAGTTTGTAAGGTCCGAGTCTGAGAGTCTTCTTCAACAGTCCCACAAATAAAACAAGCTCCATGGTTAATAGTTGGTTATTTCCACAGCTGTCAGAGTGGTTAGTCTTTCTTTGTTGTTTGTTCAGACAATATAAGAAGCACTGACCAGGCCAGGATTTATTGCCCCCAAATTTAATTGCTGTTGAGATGGTGTGCTGAGCTAATGTAGCTCATGTGATGTAGGTACACCCCACATTCCTTTAACACACCCACACACACACAGGCACACACACACACACACACACAAACGATGATTGGAAAAAATACTCAGGGGAATACAATTCTGTACTGCCTGATCCAATCACAAAACTAGTTGAGTGGTTTCACAATTCTTTCAATTTTTATTATTGTCTCCACAATGTTATCTGCACAGCAACGATCAATCACTGTTTACTAATTGTTTGGTTTGACTCAGATCTTTCTTTTCCTTTAACATTTTTTTCAAACATCTAAAGTAGTTTTCCTGCTGTTTCAACAGCAAACTGGAAAGCAACATTCCAGAAAAAAGAGACAAAGCAAGACTTTGATGTGCCCAGCTCATGGTACTTTCCTTGCTTTTCTGTTTGTATTTCCATCAGAGGGTGTGTGATAAGCATAGTTTGACCAATCAGAAGGTTGTTACTCCACTGAACTCTCCTGATTCCACAATAGGTTGTGCCAGTTTGTTTGGACTCAATATTCCCATCAAATATTGTTTCATATGCATCAGTTCACCTCACTCACTTTTCCAAGTAACAAACAACTCCCTGTACATTCTCTCCTTTAAAAAAATGTTCATTTAAAAAAAAAGTCAAATTTTCACAGAATTGAAAATTAAAAATCCAGTCCATAGTTCAAAAATAAATAAAAATGTAATCAGCTATAATACTGCAAAATCTGTGATGGTAATGCAATTAAATGTAAAACATAACAAATGTACAGAACCAGTGTGAGCGTTTGGTGTTTTTTTTGGCTGGAAGATGCGAAGATGCGTTATCTCACTTGACAGACCTTCTGAAGTCATTAAACATTATTTCTGCATTGCTGTCATGTTCTCAGAACAGACTCTATGCATTCACTTCTACCATTCTCTGACCCAGATGTTCTTTAAAGGCTTCCTGTCTAATCCTATGGAAACATGAGCTCTCCCCAAGCCTCCTGGATGATAACTGCTTCCAAGATGGTGTAACTGGTTCTGGCAGCTCTCTGCCCTGCCTGCTATGCCCCTTCACTACAAACTTTGTCTTGTTCAATGGTTACAAGTAGCCTTCAGCTCTTTAGTACATTTTTCCATTTATTGGCAATACACCTGTAAGAAGGGATGACTGTTTATACTTGGTCCTTTCAGTGCAATGAAGCTCCCTAACATGTTATTTTTGTGTGTGAGCCTAGACTGTAAGGTAAAAGTTAAATGGACTTTTAATTTTCAATTCTGTGAAAATTTGACTTATTTTTAAAGAGGTCAAAAAGACATTTTTAATCAATGTACTAAATACAACATTCCCAAGAAATCAGGTGCTTTTAGGTAAATAAATAGCGGAGTTGCTGTTGGTAACAGTCCAAGCAGGCACAACTCAGGGAGAAGTCTTGAGTTGCTCAGAGAAGCAGAAGGCTGTGCATATGTCAGAGAGCAAAGGCATCTTACAAGTCTTTGAAGATGTGAGTTGATGCAACCCATATTCATCATGTAAGCGCAGTTGGCAGCTTGTTTAGGGTTTTCAGAAAGAGATATCAACTAAGAGAGCTATTATTGAGAGAATGCAGAAACCTGCCAAAAATAGGATGATTATAGTTGTGTCAGCTGAACAAGAAAATTAGCATGGAGATAGGGGCAATCCTTCACTAGGTATCTGTAAGATTTTATTGGGTTAGGAGAAATGATGACCTAGTGATAATATTGTTAGGCTATTAATTTGGTGACCCAGGTAATGTTCTGGGATATTGGATTTGAATCCCACCATAATATTGCGTGCAATTCTGGTCTCCTTCCTATCGGAAAGATGTTGTGAAACTTGAAAGGGTTCAGAAAAGGTTCACAAGGATGTTGCCAGGGTTGGAGGATTTGAGCTACAGGGAGAGGCTGAGCAGGCTGGGGCTGTCTTCCCTGGAGCATCGGAGGCTGAGGGGTGATCTTATACAGGTTTACAAAATTATGAGGGACATGGATAGGGTTAGTAGACAAAGTCTTTTCCCAGTGGTCTGGGAGTCCAGAACTAGAGGTCATAGGTTTAGGATGAGAGGGGAAAGATATAAAAGAGACCCACGGGGCAACATTTTCACATAGAGGGTGGTATGTGTATGGAATGAGCTGCCAGAGGAAGTGGTGGAGGCTGGTATAATTGCAACATTTAAAAGGCATTTGGATAGGTATATGAATAGGAAGGGTTTGGAGGGATATGGGCCAGGTGCTGGCAGGTGGGACTAGATTGGGTTTGGATATCTGGTTGGCATGGAAGGGTCTGTTTCCATGCTGTACATCTCTATGATTCTATGATTCTATAATGTGGAATTTGAATTCAATAAAAATCTACAATTAAAAGTCTAATGATTGCTGATTGACAAGGAAAAAAAACCCATCTGGTTCACTAATATCCTTTAGGGAAGGAACCTCTCATCCTTACCGATCTGGGCTACATGGGACTCCAGAGCCAAATAATGTGGTTGACTCTCAGTTGCCTTCTGGGCAATTAGGGATGGACAATGAATGTTGGCTTAGACATAGATGCCTATATCCTATGAATGAATAAGCAAAAAGTTTTTTTTGTAATATTTGTAAGAAGGTTGTTTAAATTAATTCTTATATAGAGTAAGATAATTTGAGTTTCTATTTTGTGTAATACATGTGTATGTCCCTTTGTTAAAAGTACATTGGCAGCCATTTGTGAATGTGTTCAGTGATTGGCCTCCACAGTAAATAAAACAACAATTAAACTTATTGTATGTTAAGCCAAATCTCACTATGGGATCAGACTTGTTCAGTGCCACCATCTGTAGGATCATAACATCAGTCCAAAATAATTCAAGGCAAGGGGTGATGCTATGATAAAGATAAGAACATGGGACCTCCTTGACCCTGCATTGCAAGAACTTTACTGCAGTGAGTGTCCCAAAGTTATGTTTCCCAATTTCATCAGAACCAGCATGGTCACTTCATGAGTTGTAGCACCCATGCTTGCAAATTATGGTTCAGCCATTTTCTAGTGCGTAACTTTCTGCAGAAAGAATTAAACCAATGTGTACAAGAGTGACAGACATGGTTTGAGCATTAACACTGCAAGACACATTTGTCAGTTGGAACCTCTTTTGTTTAAAATATTACAAGCTAAAAGTTGCTTGTTTATGTAGCTCAGTTTTGCAGCAGATAAAGAGAAATATTGGAATAAAATTGTAATGTATTTCATACATTTAATTGAAAGTGATATGAAACAGTTGAATGGCTCTTCATTCTGCAGTGAAACGTTTGCACTAAGGTTAGGCTCTGTATCTATGGAGATGTAAAAAATTAGAATTAAAATTAAATGTAATTAAAGGAAATTGTTTTCTTGTTCATTGAAGTTGGTAATGCTACTTTTCAGATATGGAAAGCTCTTTAAATAAAGGTGTTAATACCAGTGCAGTTATCTAAATTTTAATAAGATTGGCAAGTGTATCGAAACTAGGTGATTTAACAGATTCATTGTGTAATTGCTTATTGTACTAGCACTCACAGGAATGATACCAGAGTGTCATAAATCAAAGAAAAATTTCAAATTTCTCATGCAATTCCCGAATGCATTGGAATGAACTTTACCATATTTTGGCAAAGTATCAGTTTTGGTGTGTTTCACGGACGCTTTCTCTCTGAGTGGCCTCTGTGTTCACGTTTTCTCACATTATTGTTCCAAACCCTCTTAATTAACAACCTATCCTCTCTGTATGGTGGCCCTCACATTCAATACTGGTGCAATTTTACCATTTGTCACAGCCAGAAGAATTCTCCTCAACCATGGTATCCCAGAATAGTGGTCATCACTGGCATTTTTGAATCCTGGCTGTGCTCTTAGTCAAGCACTGGCTATCTATTTGCCCTTCACCATCAATGTCCTGGCATAACAATGACTCAGAGCGTATAGGTGGCATGCCTGACTCCTCCTTGTACTTACAATTGCACATTCCACACAGATGGTGATCCTAATGGCCTCCATGATATGTATTTAAGAATGAAAACATCCTGCAGCGGAGAGAGACTTTGTAGGCATAGAATTAAAGTCAAAGTCAACAGTCCTCAAGGTAAAGACCTACTGATTTTTTAAATATGAAGACAATGTGTTCTGGAACAAAGTACAAAAAACAAAGCAAATTTATAGCCCAGGAACAGGCCTTTAAGCCCTCCAAGCCTGAGCCGATCCAAATCTACTGTCTAAACCCGTCGCCCAATTCCTAAGCATCTGTAACCCTCTGCTCCCTGTCTACCCATGCATCTGTCCAGATGCACCTTAAATGAATCTATCTTGCCTGCCTCTACTACCTCTGCTGGCAACGTATTCCAGGTACCTACCACCTTCTGTATAAAATACTTTTTGCGTGTATTCCCCCTTAAAGTTTTCACCTTTCACTTTGAATGCGTGACCTCTCGTTATTGAATCCTTCACCCTGAGAAAAAAGCTTATCTCTATCTACCCTGTCTATACTCTTCATGATTTTGTAGACCTCAATCAGGTCCCCCCTCAATCTCCTTTTTTTCTAATGAAAACAATCCTAACCTACTCAACCTCTCTTAATAGCTAGCACCTTCCATACCAGACAACATTCTCGTAAACCTTCTCTGCACCCTCTCCAAAATGTCCACATACTTTTGGTAATATGGTGACCAGAACTGTACACAGTATTTAAACGCGGTCGAACCAAAATTTTACACAATTTTAACATGACCTGCCAGCTCTTATACTCAATACCCCATCCGATGAAGGCAAGCGTACCATATGCCTTCTTGACCACTGTATCCACCTATGCAGCCACCTTCAGAGTACAATGGACCTGAACTCCCAGATCTCTCTGCTCATTAACATTTCCCAAGGTTCTTCCAGTTACAGTGTAGTTCGCTCTAGAATTAGACGTACCAAAATGCATCCCCTAACTTTTGCCTGAATTGAACGCCATCTGCCACTTCTCCGCCCAACTCTCCAGTCTATCTATATTCTCCTGTATTCTTTGACAGTCCCCTATGCTTTCCGCTGCTCCACCAATCTTCGCGTCATCTGCAAATGTTCTAATCAAACCAACAATGCCCTCTTCCAGGTCATTCATGTATATCAAAAACAACAGTGGCCCCAGCTCCAATCCCTGAGGAAACACCACTGGTCACCTTTTTCCATTTCGAGAAATGCCCTTCAACTACTACTCTCTGTTTCCTGTTGCTTAACCAGTTCTTTATCCACCCAGCTAGAACACCCTGCACAGCAAGTGACTTCACTTTCTCCATTTGTTTACCATGGGGAACCTTATCAAATGCCTTACTAAGTCCATGTATATGACATCTATAGCCCTTCCTTCATCTATCAACTTGGTCACTTCCTCAAAGAACTCTAATAACCTTCATATCCTTAGGCTACCCAAAACAGTTTCCCTCTTTATGTCAACGTGATCCACAGTAAACCAACTTCTATCTCTAATTGAAACATTGATCATGTCACTCTCCTCAGTTAGCACTGATACAAAGTAATCATTGAGAATCTCACCCATTTTCTCAGGTTAGCCACACAACCTTCCTTCCTTATGTTTTAGTGGACCAACCCTTTCTCTAGTCACCTTCTTGCTTCTTGTATATGAATAAAATGCTTTGGAATTCTCCTTAATTCTGCTCGCTGAAGTTATTTCATGACCCAGTTTAGCCTGCTCGATTTCTCACTTAAGATTGGTCATACTCTCCTGATATTCCTCCAAGGCCCATTCTATTCTTAGCTGCCTGAACCTTACGTACGCTTCCCTTTCCTCTTGACTAGTCGCACGATTTCTTATGTCATCCACGGTTCATGAATCTTTCCTTTCCTATCCCTTGTTTTCAAAGGGGCATGCCTATCCTGCACTACTTCAACCTATCTTAGAAAGCCTCCCAGATATCAAATGTGGACTTCCCTTCAAATAGGTGCTCCCAATCCACATTTCCCAGCTCCTGTTGAATTTTGATATAATTGGCCTTAGCCAGTTTAGTACGCTTCCCTTAGGACCACTTTCATCTTTGTCTATGAGTATTCTAAAACTTACAGAATTGTGAATCATTTGAATGGCCAATGCTTAGGTTAAATTAGATTACTTACAGTGTGGAAACAGGCCCACTGCCCCACAAGTCATACTGACCCACTGAAGCGCAACCCACCCAGACCCATTCCCCTACATTTACCCCTGTACCTAACACTATGGGCAATTTAGCATGGCCAATTCACCTAACCTGCAAATTTTTGGATTGTGGGAGGAAATCGGAGCACCCGGAGGAAGCCCATGCAGACACGGGGAAACTGTGCAAACTCCACAGAGTTAGAGTCACCTGATGCAGGAATTTCTGGCGCTGTGAGGTAGCAGTGCTAACCACTGTGCCACTGTGCTGCCCACTATTCCCTATTCCCAAGGAAATCCCCACTGCAACTTCTACCAACTGGCCTGGCTCATTCCCTAACACCAGGTCCAACATGGCTCCTTCCTTTGTCGGACTATTGACATTATGCTCTAGAAAACTTTCCTGGATGCTCCTTTCAAATTCTGCCCCATTTAGAACTCTGACACTAAGTGTATCCCAGTCAATATTGGGAAAATTAAAAATTCCTATCACTACCACCCTGTTGTCTCTACATCTTTCCATAATCTGTCAATTTATTTGTTCTTCTACCTCACGCTCACTGTTGGGGGGCATGTAGTACAGCCCTGATAATGTAACTGCACCCTTTTTATTTCTCAGCTCTACCCATAAGGCCTCATTAGTCAAGCCCTCCAGAGTGTTCTCCTTTAGTACAGCCATGATATCATCCTTGACCAGCAGTGCAACTCCTTCCCTGGCTTTTACTTCCCTCCCTGTCCTGTCTGAAGCATCCATATCCTGGAACATTTAGTTGCCAATCATGCCCTTTCTTCAACCAAGTCTCTGTAATCACAATAACGTCATATTCCCAGACACAAGCCCTAAGTTTATCTGTCTTACCCACTCACTCCCTGCATTAAAGTATATGCATTTCAGGCCACCAGTTCTTTTGCATTTATCTGCTCTCTGCCTGCTCTTCCCCTTGGTAATGTTAACTTCATGATCCTTGCAGTCTCTACATTCCACCATGGAAGAACTATGAGATCTCCAGAATGCTGGAATTTGTGAAATCAGAGACTGGCAATAAATGTAACTTGATACATGAATGTTTAAATTTTAGTTATAGGACAAAGTCTGTAGGAGGTTGTATAAGTTAATGGTTCTGAAGAAAATTAATGCTGAAGATTGTGTTAAGGTCCACCTAGCTTAATATGTCATTAGGACTTGGCTGGGGAATGGCAGAACAGCTTTGGATTGAAAAAGAGACAGAGACACCATTTAGATCTCCTTAAAGTTTTATGAAACAATGCTTATCCTAACAACATAACTTGTATCTGATAGCTATCATATAACAAACTACACTATGTTTAGACTATTCTCATTAGACCATGCAGTGGAGTTTTCCTGTACCACAATAAACAAACAGGCCCTGTTGATCTTAACCAAAAAGAGTGATGGTTATAACAAATTGACAAAATGGTGACCAAGAGTCCAAATATTTCATAGAACATGGTGTGAGCAGTGGTCATCTCAAGTTTTAGCTAAGCTGCATCATTACTACAGATCTTATCACATAACTGAAGCTGAAAGCAAAGTGAAACTGAAGGAGATGCAGAAAAGATAAATGTAACAATGTTACCGAACTTCCCAGTTTCTAACGAAACCACAAACAAATAGAGTTTGGGAAAATGAAGTGTAAAATTTGTTGAAATGTGTAAAAGTTCACAAAGTAGTTCAAGGTGAGTAGCAGTGGTTTCTGATGCTGAAGACTAAAGAAGAAAAAGAAGGCACTATATGTAAGGTATAGACAGGATAGATCGAGTGAATCCTCAGAAGTGTATAAAGGCAGTAGGAGTATACTTAAGAAGGAAATCAGGAGGGCAAAAAGGGGACACGAGATAGCTTTGGCAAATAGAATTAAGGAGAATCTAAAGGGTTTTTACAAATACATTAAGGACAAAAGGGTAACTAGGGAGAGAATAGGGCCCCTCAAAGATCAGCAAGGTGGCTTTTGCGATAAGCTGCAGAAAATGGGGGAGATACTAAACGAGTATTTTGCATCAGTATTTACTATGGAAAAGGATATGGAAGATATTGAATGTAGGGAAATAGATGGTGACATCTTGAAAAATGTCCATAATACAGATGAGGAAGTGCTGGATGTCTTGAAACGCATAAAGGTGGTTAAATCCCCAGGACCTGATCAGGTGTACTCTAGAACTCTGTGGAAAGCTAGGGAAGTGATTGCTGGGCCTCTTGCTGAGATATTTGTATCATCGATAGTCACAGGTGAGGTGCCAGAAGACTGGAGGTTGGGTAACATAGAACATAGAACAATACAGCGCAGAACAGGCCCTTCAGCCCTCAATGTCGCGCTGACCCATGAACTATTCTCAGCTCGTCTCCCTACGCTATCCCATCATCATCCATGTCCTTTGTCAAGGTTTGTATAAATCTCCCTAATGTGACTGAACTAACGTGGTGCCACTGTTTACGAAGGGTGGTAAGGACAAGCCAGGGAACTACAGACCAGTGAGCCTGACATCAGTGGTGGTCAAGTTGTTGGAGGGAATCCTGAGGGATAGGATGTACATGTATTTGGAAAGGCAAGGACTGATTAGGGATAGTCAACATGGCTTTGTGCTTGGGAAATCATGCCTCACAAACTTCATTGAGTTTTTTGAAGTAATAATAAAGAAGATTGATGAGGGCAGAGCAGTAGATGTGATTTATATGGACTTCAGTAAGGCGTTCGACAAGGTTCCCCATGGGAGACTGGTTATCAAGGTTAGATCTTACGGAATACAGAGAGAACTAGCCATTTGGATACAGAATTGGCTCAAAGGTAGAAGACAGAAGGTGGTGGTGGAGGGTTTTTTTCAGAAAGGAGGCCTTTAACGAGTAAAGTGCCACAAGGATCACTGCTGGGTCCTCTACTTTTTGTCATTTACATAAATGATTTGGATGCGAGCATAAGAGGTACAGTTAGTAAGTTTGCAGATGACACCAAAATTGGAGGTGTAGTGGACCGCGAAGAAGGTTACCTCAGATTACAATAGGATCTTGATAAAATGGGCCAATGGGCTGAGAAGTGGCAGATGGAATTTAATTCAGATAAATGCGATGTGTTGCATTTTGGGAAAGCAAATCTTAGCAGGTCTTATACACATAATGGTAAGTTCCTGGGGAGTGTTGCTGAACAAAGAGACCTTTAAGTGCAGGTTCATAGCTCCTTGAATGTGGAGTCGCAGGTAGACAGGATCATGAAGAAGGCGTTTGGTATGCTTTCTTTTATTGGTCAGAGTATTGAGTACAGGAGTTGGGAGGTCATGTTGTTGTTGGACAGGACATTGGTTAGGCCACTGTTAGAATATTGCATGCAATTCTGGTTTCTTTCCTATCGGAAAGATGTTGTGAAACTTGAAAAGGTTCAGAAAAGATTGACAAGGATGTTGCCAGGGTTGGAGGAATTGAGCTATAGGGAGAGGGTGAATAGGCTGGGGCTGTTTCCCCGGAGCGTCGGAGGCTGAGGGTTAACCTTATAGAGGTTTACAAAATTATGGGGGACATGGACAGGATGGATGGACAGGGTCTTTCCCCTGGGGTCAGGGAGTCCAGAACTAGAAAGCATAGGTTTAGGGTGAGAGGGGAAGATATAAAGGAGACCTAAGGAGCAACTTTTTCACGCAGAGAGTGGTATGTGTATGAAATGAGCTGCCAGGAAATGGTGGAGGCTGGTTGAATTGAAACATTTAAAAGTCATTTGGATGGGTATATGAATAGGAAGGGTTTGGAGGGATATGGCCTGGATGCTGGCAGGTTGGAATAGATTGAGTTAGGATATCTGGTTGGCATGGATGGGTTGGACCGAAGGGTCTGTTTCCATGCGGTACATCTCTATGACTCTAAGAAAAGACTAGATCCAAAATCTGATTATGTACAAAGCGAACAAATTGATGTAATTGTTTCTGTCACTGGAAGACAACATTGTTGGGTCAATTCTATTGAGATCAAATTGAACAGATTTTGGATACATGTGCCATTATGGGGAAGGTCATACTCATGGATCTAGGGTTAGTCGTTTTTCTTTTTTATTTATTCATGGAATGTGTGAATCACTGGCTGGACCATCAATTATTGCCTGTTCCCTAGTTGCAATTGAGAAAGTGGTGGTGAGTTGCCTTCTTGAGCTACGGCAGTCTATTTAGTGTAGATAGACCCATCATGCTATTAGGAGGGGATTTACAGGATCTTTATGGCATTGGCTGGGGGTCAAAACAGATGCTAGGAGGAGAGGAGCTGGAATTCCTCGGGATAACAGAACTTGAGAGAATTTGTTGGTGACTATGAAAACTTACGTTTAAGTAGACTGCTGAGCAAATTCATAAAATCTGTCTAAGGTGTATCTGCCATTTAAGACACAGATTATAGTTTATATTTGACCAGAAATGTCTATTAATTTGTGTTTAATGAAGATTAATTCTGAATGTTAGAGTATAAGATAAATAATACTTAGGGTTTGTTTTTTTTGACTCCTGAAAGTGAACCTTCCTCAGTGAAATTGTGGAAAATATGAATTCTTTCTTCTCACAAATAACTTGGCATTTGAGTTTTGTCAACTCCTAAAAATAGTTACTGGTGTCTACTGAGAGTGCAACACCTCACTGAACTTACATTTAACGACAAAGCTGGGACATAACAGTATGATGCAGCTGGGAGATTCTATCGCATGAAACAATTCACTACACATGAGATCACCATAATTAACTGTTGGGCGCAAGATTTTAAAAGCAGTTGGATTGGAATGATTCACAAATCTACTTGTAAATCATGCAATTAGTGCATTTTTCTGGATTGTTACAACAATGGGGTATGAGCACACCCACATGATACTGTGTTTGAATATGGAAAGATGCTGCTGTCAACTTTTACATTGGTTTCCTTGGTTAACCTGGTTTTATATGTAAAAAAAGCAACAAACACAAGGTGCACTGCTATTGACTATACATATGTATTCATTTTCATAAATAACAATCAATAAGGAGTCATAATCATTTTAATCTTCAATTTCTGTGCTTATGTGTGTGGAAATTTTATGCTGGGTGCAGTGGCTTATGATACTGTGCACCTGTGCTTTTGGTTTTATTGGACTGCATCGGTTGCTATAGCAGCTGTTAGGAAATAGGTGTTGGGAACTGCTGTGTTGAGCACCAGACGTAGCAGTGCATGGGTTATGGAAATAATGTCAGTTGATTGTGGACAGCTTTGCTGAGCTTGTGATTGCAGAGCTTTCATTTTTTGAAGATAATCTTGCTTATATTGTTGTTCAAGTTTGAATTAATAGACAACTTAAAGGTGAGGAATTAATGCTAATGGGCAACTAAACATTATTGTATTTTAAATATGATCCTTGATATTTAACAATGATTCAGCTCCAATAATAAGTGTTGATGCTACTACTGAGAAGATCACTTAACTATTCTCTGGTGACAATCATCATTCTTAAATATATTTTCCTTGGAATACAGACACATTAGCTTATGTTTGGAATTGTTACATTATTGGGTAACATGTTGATGTAAAAACTGTATGAACCTATGAAAGCAACTAATACCTGGACTGAATGCATTTTTAAAAACTGTTGCAATGTTTTTAACACTGAGTTGATATTTATGAAATTATGCTTACTGTGTTATTTGTGTAACTTTATACTATTGTGGGGCATAACGTGTACGAATTAATGTTGTTATAAATAACATTTTTGAAACAAATTTAGAGAATTGTGGCTGAATGTATTTCACATCCATTAAATATAGGTAATGCTAGAAGTCAGGAAAGTAGTTAGAAATGATCAGAAATGTGTTAATGAATGACAGGTCAGTTGACTTGGCACAGTATTGTGGTCCAGCAATGAAAGACATAGGGAAAGGAATACTCCAGTTGGCCAATCCAGCCTGCACTACCATTCAACAAGTTCATGTCAGAGTTTAGAGTGTGGTGCTGGAAAAGCACAGCAGGTCAGGCAGCATCTGAGGAGCAGGAAAATTGACATTTCGGGCAAAAGCCCTTCACCAGAAATGAAGCTGAGAGCCTCCAGGGTGGATAGATAACTGGGAGGGGGGTGGGCATGGGGGAAGGTAGCTGAGAGTGTAATAGGTGGAGGTAATGGTGATAGGTTGGAGGGGAAGGTAGGGTGGATAGGTAGGAAAGAAGATGGACAGGTAGGACAGGTCATGAGGGCAGTGCTGAGCTGGAAGGTTGGAACTGGGATAAGGTGGGGAGAGGGGAAATGAAGAAACATTGACACCATGAGGTTGGAGGGTCCTGAGGTAGAAGATGAAGTGTTCTTCCTCCAGTCATAAGATGGTTAGGGAGTGGCGATGGAGGAGGCCCAGGACCTGCATGTCCTTGGTGGAGTGGGAGGGGGAGTTGAAGTGTTTGGCCACGGGGCAGTGGGGTTGGTTGGTGCAGGTATCCCAGAGATGTTCTCTGAAGTACTCTGTGAGTAAGCATCCTGTCACCCCAATATACAGGAGACCTCATCGGGAGCAGCACATGTAATAAATGCCATGTGTGGAAGAGCAGGTGAAACTTTGATGGATGTGGAAAGCTCCTTTGGGGCCTTGGACGGAGGTAAGGGTGGAGGTTTGGGCACAGGTTTTGCAATTTCTGTGGTGACGGGGAAGATGCTGGGAGGGGAGGGTGGGTTGTTAGGGGGCATGGACCTGACGAGGCAATCACGGAGGGAACGGTCTTTATGGAAAGTGGATAGGGGTGGGGAGGGAAATATACTTCTGGTGGTGGGGTCCATTTGTAGGTGGTGGAAATAGTGGAGGATTAAGTGATGTATACGGAGGTTGGTGGGGTGGAAGATGAGGACTGGAGGGGTTGTGTCCTTGTTGTGGTTGGAGGGGTGGGGTTCAAGGGCAGAATGTGGGAAGTGGATGAGATGCATTGGAGGGCATTATCCACCACGTGAGAGGGGAAATTTCTAACTTTAAAGGAGGAGACCATCTGGTGTATTCTTTGGTGGAACTGGTCTTCCTGGGAGCAGATGCGGTGAAGGCAGAGGAATTGGGAAACTCTTGACTCTAATCTACAGCATCTGCAGTCCTTGCTTTTGCCTTGGTTCATGTTTGATATGATTATGGTCTCAACTCTACTTCCTGCTTGAATGACAACCCTTGACGTTTTTGTAGATCAAAGCTTTATCTAACTAACCTTTGAATATAATAAATGACATAACCTTCACTGCTCTCTGGGTTAGAAAATTCCCAAGATCAAAGGAAGAAATTCAAAAGTCATTTTACAAAGTAGCGACAATCGTTCCAAGTTAATCTCTGTTTCTGAAAGGCACGTGAGGGCAAGTGTTAAAATAAATCTTTGGGTTCAGCATGTTTAATGGAATGAGTATATGACAGAAATATACTGCATGTTCTTTATCATGTTCCAGACAGGTGCAGTAGCTAAGAGTCAAGCTAATAACAGATATAAAAGAGAACTAAGGGACAATTTTTTCACGCAGAGGGTGGTAGGTGTATGGAATGAGTGGCCAGAGGAAGTGGTGGAGGCTGGTACAACTGCAACATTTAAAAGGCATGTGGATGGATATGTGAATGGGAAGGGTTTGGAGGGAATTGGTCCAGGTGCTGGCAGGTGGGAGTAGATTGGGTTGAGATATCTGGTCGGCATGGATAAGTTGGATTGAAGGGCCTGTTTCCGTGCTATACATCTCTATGACTCTATATACAAAGAAACAAGGAATGAACAGAGCAGGAAATTGGCTATCTAATGGGAAGCAAAGATTAGATCAATGGTAGTCTACATAATTGGACAGCTATAATCATTAAGTATTCTCAAGAGAGTTGCCGACAGCTATGGAATCAAAATATTTATAAACACCGTTGATGAAAGATTAACATTGGACTGGTATTGACTAACACTGGCTAGAAAGACTCAAGGTTATCTTATGGTATTAACTGTCAGTCTGTACCTCTTAAGAGGGAGGTGCAATTTGACTGGAGTAGATAATATCCGTCATTGTAAAAGTAAGTTTGAACTTGGGTAAGACACAAGCATGATGCAACATAGTAGAGGGCATGTTCCAAAATGTTCTTATATTGCACTGGAATGACATTCAGGAGGTGCAGAGGAGGAGAGATGTGCTGTGTTCACAGGGAACCAGATGATTCTCCAATAAAAAAAACTTTGAGAAGGGGCTAAGATTGGAGTATAACTATGGGGTAACCAGAAATGGAAGGGATTACAGGAAGTAGCAAAGCTATGTAGGAGAAACAAAAAGAGGAGAAACAGGGCTGAACACCAAGTATGCCTTGAATGCTGAATGATGTCAGAAAGATAAAGTTAAGTGCAATCTATCCAGAATGCGCAAAGCATTCCCAACAATATGAATGATCTAAAGATACTCTTTGGGATGAATGTGTCTGACCTAATTGTCATTACAAAAATATATGCATGGTGACCAGAATTATGATTGAATATTCATGGATATTCAACAGATAAGAATGAAAAGGTGGTGGAGTTGCACTGATAGCATAAAATTGAATTAGTACATTTGTAAGGGAGGATCTCAGATCAGAAGAACAATATAGGAACAAATTATTGCAACTGCTGGAATCTGTACTGAAAACAGCAAATGCTGCAGATCACAGCAGGTCAGACAGCATCCTTGGAGACAGAGCTCTGATGAAACGTTATCTAGACTCGAAATTTTAACGCTGTCTCTCCAGAAGAACAATATGTCTAGTTTATTTGGTTGGAACTCAGAAAACATCATGGGGTAGCAGACTCTGATTAGAGTTATTCAGAGGCCATTAAATAATCATAGAATCCCTATAATGTGGAAACTGGCCATTCAGTCCATCTAGTCCACACTGACCTTCTGGAGAACATCCCACCCAGACCCAACCACCCCCCAACCTATAATCCTGCATTTCCCACATCTAATCCACCTAACTTGCACATCTTTAGATTATGGGAGGAAACCAGAGCAACGGGAGGATACCCACGCAGACTTGGGGAAAATATGCAAACTCCACACAGACAATAATCCAAAGGTGAATTGAACCCGAGCCCCTGGTGCTGTGAGGCAGCAGCACTAACCACTGAGTCACCTCACCGTCCCTAGCCACTGTGCCGCTAGTGTGGGGCATAGTACAAATCAGGAGAAAGGAGAAACGTTTAGCATGAGCAACACAGTACTCTTGGGTGAATGCAATCTACATATAGACAGGATAAACTAATTGAGCATTAAAACTGCCGATGATGTGTCTCCAAAATGTCTTAGGAAAGTTTTTATTTGAGTAGCATGTGGAGTACTGAATAGAGGGCAGGTTATTTTAGGTCTAATATCATGCAATAAAAAAGGAGAAATTAATAACCTTGTTGCAAAAGAATGTTTTGAGATGAATGACCATAATATGATAGAAATTTGCATAATGTTTGAAAGCAAGGAAATGCAATCTCAGGCAAAGATGTTAAAGAACAAAGAACAAAGAAAATTTACAGCCTAGGAAAAGGCCCTTCAGCCCTCCAAGTCTGAGCCGATCCAAATTCACTGTTTAAACCTATCGCGAAATTCCTAAGCATCTGTACCCCTCTGCACCCCACCTACTTATGCATCTGTTCAGATGCACTGTAAATGAATCTACTGTGCCTGCCTCAACTAGCTCTGCTGGCAACGCGTTCCAGGCACCTCCCACCCTCTGTGTAAAGTACTTGCCACGTATATCCTCCTTAAACTTTTCACCTCTTACCTTGAACATATGTCATCTTGTTATTGAATTCCTCACATTGGGAAAAAGCTTATTTCCATCTATCCTGTCTAAGCCCTTCATGATTTTGTAGATATTTGAATAAGGCTGAGCTGGTTTAGCAAAATACATTAGAAGACATTACTCTACATAGACAATTACCAGTCTTTAAAATGTGATTATATGACTTAGAGCAACTACACGCACCTTTAAGTTGGTCAACCAGGTCTGACAAAAGTCATGAAGGATTATGTAAGATTAAAAGATAAAAGCTTATAAACTGGCCAGATATAAGTTTTAGATTTGGGAAGATTTTAGAATAAAGCAAAGGAAGGGTTAAAAAAAACTGATAAGGAAAGTAAGAATAGAATATGAAAACAAACGAGAAAAAACATAAGCATGGGTTGTAAAAGCTTCTACAAGTATGTAAAAAAAAATCAATTAGCGAAGATAAATGCTAGAATCTATCATAAAGAATGTAATACATTGCCACTTAGATAAGAATATTGTGATTGGGCATAGATTTGCAAATGGAAGACTATATTTGACAATTTGTTTGCAGGTTTTTGATGGTGTTACTAACGAAATTGATAAAAGGGCATTGATAAAGGCAACATGCTTAGATTTTCAAAAGACCTATGAGATCCCGCATAAGAGGTTGATTAGCAAAACTCAAGCCCAATGGATAGCAGGTATTGTACTGGCATGAATTAAGATTTGGCTAGCAGACAGAAAACAGAGTAGAAATAAATTGATCATTCTCACGTTGTCAGACTGGGACAGGATGGGTATGACAAGGATTGTACATGGGCCTCAACTGTCGACATTAAACATCAATGATTTGATAATGGGGACCAAATGTATCATTTCTAAATTTGCAGATGCTACATTTGCAGGAATGCATGTAGTGAGGAAGATGTAAAACATTTTCAGGAGAATTTGGATAGGCTTAGCGATTGGGCAAGAACATTACAGATGAAATACAAAATGGAAAAATGTGAAATTAACCACTTTTATTGGAAGAACAGATGCTCAGAGTATCTCTAAGATGTTGAGAAGTTGGAAAATAGGATTTGCAAGGGGATTTGGGCGACTTAATCAACAACTTACTGAAGATGATCATGCAGGCTTCAGCAAGTCATTAGGAAGGCTAATGGGATGTTAGCTCTTATCACAAGGGAATTTGGGAACAGTGAATAGTAAAGTCTTGCTTCAATTGTACTGGATGAGGCGAAAGTGAGGACTGCAGATGCTGGAGATTTGAGTCTAGATTAGAGTGGTGCTGGAAAAAGCACAGCAGGCCAGGCAGCATCCGAGGAGCAGGAAAATTGGTGTTGCAGGCAAATGCCCTTCATCATTCCTGATATACTACATCATTACCTATATACATGCTGCCTTGGTCTCTTTATCAAAGGAAAGATATCATGATTATAGAGTAAGTGCAAAGAAGCTTCATCAGACTTGTTCCTGGGATGGTGGGACATCTTATGAACAGAGGTTGGACTAATTCAGCCTATACATACCAGAGTTCTGAAGAATTAAAGATAATCTCATTGAAACCTAGTTGATGGCATAGACAGGGTAAATGAGATCAGATGAGCTGAGATAAAATTATTCCTCTGGTCAGGGAGTTTTGAATCAGGGGCACAATTTAAAAATAAGAGGATGCCATTTTAGACCAAGTTGAGGACAAATATTTTTCCTCAGATGCTTGTGATTCTATGGAATTCTCTAACTCACAGCATTGTAAAAGCTCAATCTTTGAGTAAATTTGAAGTAGAGGTTGGCAAATTTCTGGCTAACAATGGTGCAAATGGTTATCAAGATAATATGGGTGAAAAAGTTTGAAATGTTTGATCAACCGTGATCGTAATAAATGGTGGAAAGGCTTGTTGGGTTGAATGGCTTCCTTCTATTCCTATGTTCCTGTATTCCTATGAACAAAACTGGATAGATGGTTTTCAATGTAGGCAGACATTTACTTTGGAGCCAAAAGGAAAGAATAATTGATATTTAATGAAAAGCTAGGCAAAATGGAGGCCAAAAGGAACTTGGGGTTCCGATACATGGAAAGGTTAAAGTGTTATGAACAGGTACAGAATGTAATCACAAAGGCTAAAGGAATGCTGATTTCATACCTGGAGGTCTAGAATTTGTAGGTGGAAGTTATGCATCAACTGTAGAAATCTCTGTAAAAATTCACCGGGAGCACTGGGAGCAGCCTTGGAGAGAGTGCAATATTGATAACCAGAGGGTTATCCATCTACAAGTTTACCACTGTATCGAATATCAAACAATGATGAGTCAGAACACAGAAGGGAGGCAAAGGGCTTGGTGACATGGTGCAATGAGAACAACCTCTTTCAGTATTGTCAGCAAAACTAAGGAACTGATCATTGACTTCAGAAAGAAAGGAGGAGAATACGCTCCCATCTACATCAACGGAGCTGAGGTTGAGAGGGTGGAGAGAGTCAAGTTCCTCAGAATGATGATAACTGACAACCTATCTTGGACTTCCCATGTAGATGCGATGGTCAAGAAGGCACAACAATGCCTCTTCTTCCTCAGACAGTTCAGAAAATTTGACATGTCCACAAGGTCCCTCACCAACTTTTACAGATGCACCATTGAAAGCATACTGTCCAGGTGCGTAAGGCCTGGAATGGCAATTACTCTGCCCAGGACTATAAGAAATTACAGTAGAGTGTGTGCACAGCCGAGGCCAACACAGAAGCCAACTTCCCATCCATGGATTCCATGTACATAACCCATTGCTGCAAAAAGGCTGTCAACATTACCCAAGACGCATCTCATCCAGGTAATGCTCTTCTAAAACTTCTTTCATCAGGCAGAAGATACAGAAGCTTTAACACAAACTCCAGTAAGTTCAGGAACAGCTTCTTCCCTGCTGTTATTAGACTGATGAATGGACTCTCTAAATTAATATAATGCTGATCTTGCCTAGTGCACACTCTGGATAATGTAACTTGTATATCTCTGTCCAGTTTTGTGTTTCACCCTGTGATCTATACATCCTTGCTGACTATGATGTGCCTGTACTCCTTGTAAACAAAGCTTTTCATTGTACTTAGGTACATGTGATAATATATGAATAAATCAAATACATCAACTTATTGGGAGAACATTATAAAAAGTAACATTCTATTCTTAGGAGTCAGACAGTTAGGATATATTTTCCCATTTTCAAACTATAAGGGGAACAAATATGATCGAGAAAAATCATTTGTTTCATTTGAGAAATCTGGGGCAAGGTAACATTGCAGCAAGCTATTCGGAATGCTAATAGAATATTCACCGTTTTTACCAAGAGGATTTGAGTACAAGAGGAGTCTTGCTTCAATTGTAAAGGAGCTTGATTAGATAGTGCTTGAAATACTGTGTGCAATTTTGGTCTCCTTACCTCAAGAAGGATATTATATCCATAGAGGGATTGCAACGTAGGTTCACTGGATTTGTTCCTGCGATGGCAGGACTGTTCTATGCAGGGAGACTGGACAAACTGGGCATGGGTTCTCTGTAGTTTCAAAAAAATGAGAGGTAAACTCATTGATTCTTACAAAATACGTAAAAAAGCTTGAGCAGATAAATATAAGATGTTGCCACTGTAATATGAAGGTAATATGGTTAATGTGGAAATCTGAAACAAACAGTGTTGGAGGAACTCAGCAGGTATGGCAGCATCTATGGAAGAAAAACAGAGCCAATATTTAGAGTCCATTATGTCTTCTTCAGAACTGAAAAGTGTTCAAAAATGTTTTTATATGCTTTTGACAGTTCAAAAGACAAAAGTGTTTTTAATGGTAGAGAACAAGAAAAGCAAGTAAAATGAATGCAAATTAAGAAGTGAAAGGAAGGGAATAGGTTATCTATTCTAAGAGCAAAAGAAACAAGATACAAAAAAAACATGAGTGTGTATGTGTGATTGGATGCAGGGGCCGATATTGGGAGAGAATAGAAGAAAAATTGAGGCAATTATGATATTACTCAGAGGTTTGTGAATCTTTTGACTTCTTAAATCCAGGGGCTGTGGAATGTCAGTCTTTGAGGATGTTTCTAGCAGAGAATGGTAGATGTCTGATTGTAAATGACATAAAAGATTTTAGGTATTGAGTGGATAAAATATTTGATCAGCTTAGATGTATCAAAAGGTGGCAAAGATCTAGTTAGCTGAATAACCGACTCCAGTTCCAGTGTTCATTCAAATTTAGAGCCCGATTTATCAGGAGTGACATTAAGAAATGATTCTGCATGGAAATGAATTTGAATTGTGGAACTCTCTTGCACAAATTATATGATGTTGGATCAATTAGAAGATTGGATCAATTAGTTGGATCCAGGAAGACCCGATTCCCCACATAGAGAGGTCAAATACCAGAGCACATTTAAAATGCTTGGCAGAAGGATTAGAGAGAACATGAGGCAAAACTGAGTGTCTGGCATTCACTACCAAGTTTGGTGGTTGAGGGAGAAACCATCAACTCATTTAAAAAGATCCTGGATCCACACCTGAAATGCTATAACCTGTAAAACTGTGGACCAGGTGCTGGAGAATGGGATTAGAATGGGTGGTTACTTTATTCAGCTAATGCAGACATGATGGACTGAATGTCATCTCCTTGTACTGCAACATTTCTGTCGTTGCACAGCCCCTGTCACCTGATGGTTATCTTCTGGCTTCATTAGGGTTTCTCAAAAGCTGATTGGTCAGCAGAAAGACATTATTATGACTGCTGCCAGGGCATTGAACTGCAGGAGGAGTTTGGTGTGGTTGCACAGCTGATGGACGTTGTGTAGTGATAGTATATCTCTGAGCTGATGTGGGATTCCCACAGTGATGCAAGTGCAGTAACTGACACTCTGTGATGGCAGATGACAGCAATTCTTGCAAAGCTGCATGTTTTCTTGCTTGTTTCTCTCTGTATTATAAACAGTCACAGGTATCCAGCTAACTTTGAATACAGATCCTCCAATATCTCCTTTTACAACAGTGGAAGGCAAACTAAGAGATATTGCAAATATTGCCCCCTCCTGCCTCAAGGAGCCAGATGCATAGACGTTCATGGCTGTGGTAACCTTTGCAATCACGGGCAATGCCAAATTGCCCTGCTTTATGTTGGAATTGTGGCTGCAGCAGATTATACAGTATAGTATGAATTTCCTTAGAAAACAGAAATGACTGACATTATTCTTCACTGAGGTCCAAGTAGGAAATTTACGAGCTGAAAACTCTGAGCATGTACATTTTCTGGTGAGACCTCAGTCCTTCTCCTCTTCTCTCCTCTTCACCAGTATGCTCCACTGTTGAGTTCACTTTCTATTCTCTGAGCAAGGTTGCATTCCAAGGAGATGCACCTGAGTCTTTGAAATCAGAATAAAGTCTTTCAACTAAACGCAAAATATTGTGGATGCTAGAAGTCTGAAACTAACAGAAAAAATACTGGAGAAATTCAACAGATCTGGTCTGCTATGAATTCTGAATAAGAGACATAATGGACTTGAAATGTTAGCTCTATTTCTCCCTCCTCAGATGCTGCCAGATTTGTTGAGGTTCTCCAACATTTTCTGTGTTTGTTAAAGTATTTCAACAGTTACTGTATTGATCGCAAAACTTGGAAGAATTCTAGAAGTTATTGATTTCTTCAGAAGGATTACAGCTAGTAGAAGTCAATTATCAACTAATCTGTAATTACTTCATCTTTTAGATGACCCTTTTAAATAGCATGAATGGTGGTGGGGGACAGATGTTCTTCCTAAAGTTGCATCAGTGCTTATCTAGATGAGGTTAAGAGAGAGACTTAGCTGGAGCATTGAGCCCCAAAATAACATGGGAATTAAGTCAGCATTTCACAAACAAAACTAAAAACAGAAAGTGCTGGAGAAACTCAGCAAGTCTGGCAGTATCTTTGGAGCGAGAAACAGAGTGATGTTTCAGGTCCAGTATGGTTTTTCATTAGAACTGGATATTACAATCTACTGACATCACATACATTTAGTGGACATTCCCTTTTCAGGGTGGATAGCTAGAGAGTTGAGCTGGAAAAAGCACAGCAGGTCAAGCAGCATTAGAGGAGCAGGAGTGTCAATGTTTCAGGTCAGAACCTTTCATCAGCAACCTCAACAAAATATCCCAGCAGCATTCGATAGGCTCAGGTTTTAATGACCAGAAAAGTTCAATCTTTAACTTTAAGAGAAAGTTCGGCCTTTGTATCTCTGCATTTTCATGGCAGAAAATCTGAGCAAACCAGTTTCCCAGATAAGTAGATAATTACATAAAATCAAGCGAACTGTATGAAAAAGTCATTAACGTTTTTCACAGACTAACAAAACTTACAGATGTCTCATGCATACTTGTCTTAATTAGCAGCTAAAATACCTGAGATCAGTTACTATAAAAATCACTTCAATACATGTGGATATACTGTTACCTAACTAAATGGCAAATTTGATTAACATCATAATTGCCTGCTGAATGAGGATGGATTCAATTTCTTGGCAATGATAAATAACTTAAAATGCCTCTCATGGCAGTAAACAATCATAGAAAACCCCACAGTGTGGAAGCAGGACACTCAGCCCATCGAGTCCACACTGACCCTCTGAAGAGCATCCGATCCAGATCCACCCTCCTACCCTATCCCTTAACCCTGTGTTTCCCATGGCTAATCTACCTACCTGCACATCCCTGGACACTAGAGACTATTTGATATGGCCAATCCACCCAACCAGCACATCTTTGGACATTCTTAATTAATAAGGATTTGTAGATATTCACAAAACAAAACTAATAAAATCAACATAATGTTAAAGGCAATGAAAAAGGAAAAAAAACAGGTTCTTTGTTTTACAGATGTCAGACTTCCCCCTATTGAGCTTTAAATCAAAAACAAATGTGGTCACAACATGTAAGCCAAATATTCATTTATATAATTTGTATGCATTTCTGGAAAGTTAATAAGACTTTGACATGTAATATTTTCAAGGACTCTAGGATGCAAAATGTATTTGGCTGGAAAAGCACAGCTGATTTGAGCACAAAAGAAGCCTCAGGTCTCTTTGCCCAATTTACTAATCCCTATCTCAGTTCTGCATCAGCACAATTACATGGTTGAGCGCAAATCTACCCTCCTACTTTGATTAGATTAGACTTACAGTGTGGAAACAGGCCCTTCGGCCCAACAAGTCCACACCGACCCGCCGAAGCGAAACCCACCCATACCCCTTACATTACCCCTTACCTAACACTACGGGCAATTTAGCATGGCCAATTCACCTGACCCGCACATCTTTGGACTGTGGGAGGAAACCGGAGCACCCGGAGGAAACCCACGCAGACACGGGGAGAACGTGCAAACTCCACACAGTCAGTCGCCTGAGTCGGGAATAATTAGACAATTAGTTTAGCTTGAATGCTACACTTTAGCATTGTGCTGATTTCTGCCTTTTAAAGTGCAAAACAATCTCTGGAATAAAATAATGTGAGAAAAGATTAATAGTCCTGTACTGTGCTACTCCCTTCATATTATGCATACATTTTCTCGCTTCTCTTCATAAAATAAGTGGGTTAACATACTTACAAAAACTATTCTAACGTTGTAATGTTCCAGTTGGGAAAGGTACTGAACTGTGACATAAATCATAAATTATATTTAATGCTGAAGAATGTTGAGAAAATCTATTGACACCGAAACAGCTGTGATACTGAAATATGTGTTGCTAAATCGTATAGAAAAGCAATTTCAAATCCCCAAATGTCTAGTCTCTAGCCAAGCATTTGCCATAATATATCTGTAAACCTCTGTCAATTTGCTCAATCATTCACTCTGCTCTACTATTGATGACCTTGTTCCCAACAAAACTCTAGTGGGGTGAAGTTTGTCTAAGGTCATTGCATAGTGAATTGACAGCTAATGTTTCACTCCGTTAGATATTCATTCCAACGAATTTCGGAATGATAATTCAAGCTCTTTTTGAAGATTAATTTCTTAGTCTTATTGACAGATTCATTTGGCCTGAAATTAAAAAAAATCTTGGCACCAGTTTCCAAGGTGTTGGAAAATACAATCTGGCACAATGAATGTTGTGTTGCTGATTCACTCTGAGCGTATTTTACACTTTTGACATAGATCAGTTTTATCTGTCATTTAGCAGTCATTTCCTTGTCATGTTTCTTACCTCCACTCCTTCAGATCCAGGGACACATTCTTGACTTCACCTGGTACATCTCTAGTTTAGCCAATAATCTCAATATTCAATTGGAGCACATCAAGTTCTACCAGACCTTCCACAACTCAAGGACCAATCAAAGAATGAAGAGTAATATCATCCACTTTTTGGACACCTTCGCCTCTGCCCCTTCTGAAATCACCTCCGACATATAGGAGCAGCTCTTTGTCATCAAGATTGAGACTGTCAATTCAATTGACTCAACTCTTTCCTTTTTCCATGCTCACCAAATTAAATTTCTCCAGGCTGAACCTTGAACCTGTTTATATTTTCTCTGCTATGAATATTGCTGAAAAAGACATACTGTAATTTGTCACAATGTTTCACCTTGCTCTCATCAGGATATTTCACAAGAAATACTAATGCAGAAGGGAAGCAATATTGTATAGAAGGTAAGTGTGCAGATTGATTTGCAAATGGGCTGTTGAATGACTGTTAATGATGACTAACAACTGCCAAGTTTTGTCTGAGTTTTATACCAGGTAGGATGACACTGATTGGTCAAAGATTGCTTTGATAAATGACCCAGAGAATGTCTTTCACTTATTTTGTTGAGTCGAAACGGTGTGCTGTATGTAGATGTTCTTTCTGTCTACAAAGAATGGGGCATTGAACATTAATATGTGACTTACAGCACATGCACTGCATTTGGAGCCTGTGATTATCCTATGTTGGTGTCAACGTAATTCTTTGCACACAGGATTCTCTAGCACTGCAGCATTACATAAAACCAATCTTAACCTGCATTGAACTTAATGCATTCAACAACTTGCACAGTTGAGTTCAGTTTTAATGACACCATGTGCATTGAAATAAATGGTGTTGCCATGGGATCCCAACTAGATTCAGCTCTCATAATCATTTTTATTCAGTACTACTCAAGTTCTCTACTACCAAATGACTATTTCTCTAATATCCTCTTTCTATCATCATCCATCCTTTGAGCTATCTAATTAGCCAAGTCCCACCTCCTATTCTCTTATCACCATGTCATTTTTAAAGATTCAGACGTGGGATGTCAGCATCACGGATCTGGGTGAGCATTTATTATTTGTCTCTAATTGCCTTGAGAAGGCTAACCTACTGCCACTAATCTCTTGGTGTTGCACCTCCTGGATAATATAATATATGGTCCATCGCCTTGACCACTGTTCCCTCATATTTCAACATTTGTGTGATCAGCCATTGACAATCTCTCTCTTTAAAAAAACCTCAGCCTCAAGCTCATGCTTCTTGCAAATTAATGTCCCATGTCTGACCGCCACTTTGAAGGAGAAAGTGAGGACTGCAGATGCTGGAGATCAGAGCTGAAAATGTGCTGCTGGAAAAGCGCAGCAGGTCAGGCAGCATCCAAGGAGCAGGAGAGTCGATGTTTCGGGCATGAGCCCTTCTTCAGGAATGGAAGAATGGATTCCTGAAGAAGGGCTCATGCCCGAAACATCGACTCTCCTGTTCCTTGGATGCTGCCTGACCTGCTGTGCTTTTCCAGCTCCACTTTGAAGGACCTTGCCTGTCCACAATATGTTGCATCTCCACAAATCTGTGCCTATTTTTCCAGTTAATGTTTTGTGAATCTTCATCAGTCTTCCAGCCCTGCCTTGGTACTAAAATGACCCTAAGCAAGGTTGTAAAATGACAGTCGATGTGACTGTTACAATAGTGCACTATGTCTCCTTGTCCTCCATGACACCTATGCAGAATCTGAAATGATTAACTGTAATGCTCCCTCAATGCTTTTCCTCTGCTGTTGAGTAGGAGTCCTCTCACTTGGTGACAGTCTCGAACATCTTATTGTAACCAACTCATCTTCAACCATGAGATTTGTATGACCAACACGTCTCCAGTGCAAATGACATGATAAAAAGTTAGCGCAGTTCTGTGGCATGCAGCTTCCTTTATATCATATATAAACATTGAAATTTTGGTCAGGATAATGTGAGTCATCTTATGGAAACTATCCTGTTGTTGTGTAAATCTTGGGTGCTCATGGAATTGCAAATGATGTTTGGTGATTAAAAATGCAGATTTAAAAGCTTTGACTTTAGACAGTTATTTACCACATGAACAGCCTGGTTTAAGCCATTTGGTCTATGTTATCAAACTCTAGGCTGCCCCTATGAATATTGGTGGATAATGCCAACTACAGAGAGAAATATCCCTTTCCATGCGAAAACTTCTTTACACTTTGAACCTAAACAATAGGATGTGAATTGGTTGTATGAATATGGGGGTTAAAAAGTGTGGCGCTGGAAAAGCATAAAAGGTCAGGCAACATCTGAGGAGCAGGAGAGTCGATGTTTTGGGCATAAGCCCTTCAGCAGGAATCTTGATGAAGTGCTTATGTCAGAAACGGCAATTCTCCTGCTCCTCGGCTGCAGCCCGACCTGCTGTGCTTTTGCAGCGCCACACTTTTAAACTCTGATCTCCAGCATCTGTAGTCCTCACTTTCTCCTGTATAAATGTGGGGAGCTAGTAATCAGGAGTGTGAGTTTTATTGAGTAAAGCAAATCAAAATAAAGCTGTTATGTAAAAGTGTGGAATCGGACTCAAATGATGCCTTGATATCAAAGGCAGTCCCTCTCATGTTAAGAACTGGAGGGATGGGTAGGTGAATTAGTGACTAGAGGAGTATATGAGTGGATTTATAGCACCCCTTTCCTTCCTGCTGGGGACCACTGAGCTTAATTAATTCTTAACTATTTATTTGCATATGGTGGGTCAACAGCTTATCTCACTAGCTGCCATATACCTCCCAGAGGGAGGTGAGAAGGTCGTGGGCTAGACATCCACTCTGTTTCACATGCCCTCCATGTTGAAAACTTACCTTGTGGACAGACCAAATCCAATCTCAGTAATGGGAAATGAACAAAGGACCTCCTGCCTCTGACAAGAGGGTGCTATCAACAGAACCGATTCAACCTTCATAAGGACTTTCAAAATGTGCAATCTTGGAACCCCAAGAAAAGAAGGAAGAAAAACTAAATCAAGAAAGTGCAGATCAAATAGCTAATGATTGATTGAACTTTTAAAATGGACCCCAAAGCTTACCCTGCCCACACACCGTCATATGATAGTAAGGGAAGGAGTGCTATCTTTGGAGGGTGTTTGTTGCACATTAACAGCACACCCATGAGAGGGTAGTATGGTCCTTCCTTCCGAGATGGTAATGCTTCAGAACCCATCTTCACCAACCCCCACCCCCACTAATCCGCACCCCCATATCCCCTCCCTACCTTCCTTCCCCACCCCCCCCACTTCCCCCCGCCTCCTTATTTGGCATCATGGCTGTCTTCTTCATGGGTTTGCCTACAGTCCTGGCCACACCCACTCCGCAAATCCAATGCTGCTGGGATTGTTGGAGCTTCTGGTTGCTCACATCGGCCAGTGTTGCATAAGCTCATGGTTCTGAAGCAATTAACATTTGTGCCATATTGGATCCAGCCATTCTCTTGATGTAACACACAATTTGTGGTTGGAAATAAGGAGAGAGAAGGTGTCTTTGTAAAAACTCCTTAAGATCTGAGGATTTATGCCGGGCCAAATGTATGTACTTTTATGTTGTTATCTAAGAACAATGCATCTACTGTAGTAACTTCACAGTGTTGTATCCTTTTACCATAAATCACCAGATCAGCTCAAGACAAAACAGAGACAAAGGGTTTGTGGTAGTGAACTACCCCAATCTATCCCTACCCAAAGCTATAAACTGACAGAGATGTCAGAAAGGACCAGCAGAGGTTACTGGGGAATGGTGCTGCACCTTTAAGAGAGCTGAAGCCATGTAGATCTGATCCCTATCATAAGGCAAGGAAATCCAGAAGCCTTTGCAAAGAGCAACTGAAGGGTCCAGGAAGTAAGGTTAGAGATTCCTTAGGGAAAACAGAATAACTTTGTTGTGTTATGTCTCACAGTCAGTATATCAGCATATCTTTATGAGACATATTCAAGATATCATCATTGCATTATGGCATGTGTCCTGACGGTATAAAGGTCTCAGACTCCATCTTGAAGACATGAGTACTTCCTTTGACAGCTTGCTCCATTGTGTGATTGCTCTTGGGAGGAACGATTGTTGATGCACTGTCTGGGAAACAAATGGCCATTCTATTGTGTGTATGGCTATCTCATGTTTTGTAATTACCAGAGACACAACACACTTGTTTCTATCAAATTTCACCACTGCGTTGCATATGTTATAGAAATGGGATCAGTTTATCTTTTTCCCTCCTTTGTTTGAGTTATGGACACACTTAGTTAAGATTTTTGTTTGCAGATTGTTAGATGATGCAATTTTTAGTTTAAAGTGAGATTAAACATGAGGGGGAGGGGGGAGTTGGGAGAATGTGGATAGATGTGATCCAAATGTGGATTTAGCATTGTCCGTTTCCCTAAGAATAAAATTGGCATAAGAAAGGTTAATCTTATGGGCTAGATGTGATTTTGTTACATTTCGTGTGATATTCAGGTGACCTTGATGGTGGCCTTAAAGAATGATTTTGCTTTTTGTCAGTTAGTAGAGAAATAAATTGAAAATATAATGCTTACATGACATGTGTATGCAGGTACATTGTTTGACATACTGTCCCAACTACAGTGCTCTTTGATCTTGAGTTGATATTTTGACCCCGTATCCTCTCCATAATTAGACACATGTGTTTCCACATTGATAATTGTGTTGTTTCAGCCCAACTGCTGCTTAAATGTTTATCCATGTCTTTGCAACTTCCAGACTCAATTATTCCAGCAATTTTATGACATTCCTCCCATGGTCCAGCTTTTGTTAACATTCAGAAATGTTTAGTTTGAACTCTAACATACACTGAATCCTGTTTACACAGCAGCCCTGTGTTTTATGATATACTGGTACCTAGTCTACTTGAGTCTCAATTTTAAATTTTTTATTATTTTTCAAAATCTTGGTACTCCCTATTCCTGCATCATTGTCAAGTCCTAATTAACCCTGATAACTTTTCATTTCTCAATTTCTGGCCTCAGATGTGGTCCTTCTGCTAATCGTTGATGGATCTACCATCAGTAATCTGGGCCTGAAGATCTAGAGTTCGGTCTTTCAACTTTTTATTTGTCTCCATTGCGCTCTTATCCTTCAAGATACTTTTGTCACTTAACTTAACATCTCCTCCTTTGACGCAGAGTTCTGTGATTACACTTACTGGGAACACTGTACATCGGTTTATGACATTAAGTGTTTTGGAGAAATGTGAGTTGCTGTTGTTGATGTAATATACTGAAGGCAATAAAATAGTGATAAAAACAAAAGCATTAAAGCAACTCTAAGAAGAATAATAAAGCTGACTGCTTTTGAACATTAATCTATGATGTTAAAGAAGCTAAATTTATTCTCATTAGAACAAAGATTAATGGAATCAATTATGTAGTGCGAGGGAGCTATTTTGTTTTGTTTATTTGTTTGTGGCTTTTAAATGTGGTTAGTAAGGTTAGCATTTATTGTCATGCCTAATTGTGAGATTCCTTGAACTGTTGAACAGGGAGATGTTTGCAAAACCCATCTTACTGCAGGTTATGCGATAAACAAGAAAGAGGGAAAATCAAACTTGGCATCAGTTTCATCAGTCTACCATCGATTATGGGCATATTCGGGGTGCTGCCCTTTTAAGAGAGCTGAATTGAATTGAATTGAATTGAACTGAATTGAATTTATTGTCATGTGTACCAAGGCACAGGGAAAAGCTTTGTCTTGTGAGCAATACAAGCAGATCACAGGTAAGTAAATAATAGGTAAACAGAGGCAAAAACAAAAACAAAAACACAAGTACAAGCGAATGTGAAGAGTTTGTGAGTCCATTCAGTATTCTAACAGCAGTAGGGTAGAAACTGTTTCAAAACTGGCTGGTGCATGTGTTCAGGTTCCTGTACCTTCACCCCAGTGGTAGAGGTTGTAGAAAAGCATTGCCAGGTTGGGATGGATCTTTGAGAAAGCTGGATCTTTGACAGCGGGCCTGGTAGATAGATTCTGTAGATGGGAGGGTGGCCTTTGTGATTGTCCAGACTGAGTTCACCACTCTCTGTAACCATCTCTGATCTTGAATGGTACAGTTGCCATACCCAGTAATGATACATCCAGACAGAACGCTCTCGATGGCACACCTATAAAAGTTAGCAAGCTGGTCAGGTGACTTTGAAGATGTGGGGCTGGAGGCTCAGTGCAGAGCTGGCTGTGGAGGTGTGAGCATTTAAAATAAAGTGTTCCGGTTCAGAGTTTTTAACCTTGTGCCTCCCTTGTATATAATTCTTGGTTCCTAGCGAATTATAAGATTAACACCATTTATATAGATCTAACTCTCCATGGCAGTATTAGTGGGAGTCATTACCTACAGTCTGTGTCCTAGTACATTCTATACCTTTTGCTACTGTCATTGCCTTTTCTGAGTGGTGATTGACATGGTGGAACATTGATTCATAAGCTGAGGGAGGGCAGTAGGTAAGAATTGGAACAATTTCATTGCCCGTGCGTGATGTGATATCATGAGGCTTCGCTGGGGTTGAAGTCAATGTTGAGGATGTCCTGGACCACTCCCTCCCACTGTATAGCTGTGCACTGATCCTCTGGTGGTTCTGCCTTAATGATGATCGAGAGTATTACAGGATGATGATGGAGGAGTCTTGGACTTTAAACATTTTAAGGTATGATTCTGTGACTCTGCTTAAGGATTCTATGGGATACTTCTCCCAATTTTTTGACAAGAACCCAGACGCTAATGAGGAGGACATTACAGTGTTCACTGATCAGAGTGTGGCTTTGTTATTCCTGGTGCCTATTATAGGTTTTATTCTTATTTAGTTTTTTTCTGTATGACTTGATACAACTGGATGGCTTTCTAGGCCAATTACTATTCAATCACATTGCTGTGGGTGTGGAGTCACATGTAAACCATCTGGGTAAAGGTAGGTTTCCAGTTGTTATGAAAATCCAGTTGTTTCATGACCATCATTATTAAGGCTACCATTTCCTTCCAAATTCTTAATTAAATGATTATTAATTTTATTTACAATCTTCCTGTAGCATTAATGATCTCCTGTCCCTAGGTTTCAGTTCTGACTGGTTACTTGATTGTAATATTAGCATTGTGCAATTGGCCCCCTATAAAAACTAGAATTGAAGAACTATGTTATGAACCAAAGAAGCCATAAAAACACTTCTTTCACCTTCGATGTTAAATGAAGTTCCAAAAATTGAAATGAATAGTGACATAGTTAATGTATTCAAAAGGGAATTAGATCAATTTTAGATTTAGCAGAGACTGGAGAATTATGGGAGTCATGCGAGGAGGATATTAAACATGTTCAGATTGCGTCCTGAAACTTGATCAGGCTGGCTGCTCAGGTGGGATGGGCTGGATAGCATTTTCTATTCCACTTACAATCTTGTACTAATATTTGTAACAGAACCAATCATACACTTGCTTGTCTGCAGTAATGAAATGTTACAATCCCACTTGTGATCGGTACATCTACTGAATTACAAGCTTGCAAATGATCCACTTATCTGGATAAACTGACGCGTAACTTTATGTAAAAGGTCAGCAGAGGGCAGAGTGGTAAAAGGGAAACCAAGGTAAAATTTCCAGTGTAATGAAATAACCGAATTTTAACATCAAGTTAAAGTCTCATTTCATGATACTTAGCAATTTCTTTAATATATTTTATCTCTTTGTCTTGAAATATCACTTACTGGAATATATTGCACCTCATGGCTAAATTTTAATGTAGAATTCTCAAATACAGTTGTTTTGTGAACTGAGATGTGGTTGTGCTGACCCACCAGAAATATTCTTTAGAAATCAGATTGCTGTGCAACTATAATAGTATACTGTTTGCTGTATAAATGGTAGCAACTATTCTGCGCACAACCAGGTCCCATAACAGTGAAATGAAATGAGCACTATCACCTGATGAAGCTATTGTGCTTCCAATTAAACCTGTTGGACTATAACCTGGTGTTGTGTGTGATCTTTAACTGTGTACACCCCAGTCCAACACCAGCATCTCCAAATCAGAGTAACCAATTACACTTCCTTGATCATATATTGGAGGATTTGAGCTATAGGGAGAGGCTGAATAGGCTGGGGCTGTTTTCCCTGGAGCGTTGTAGGCTGAGGGATGACCTTATAGAGGTTTATAAAATCATGAGAGGAATGGATAGGGTAAATAGACAAGGTCTTTTCCCTGAGATGGTGGAGTTCAGAACCAGAGGACATAGATTTAGGATGAGAGGGGAAAGTTATAAAAGGGACCTGAGGGGCAACATTTTCACACAGAGGGTGATGCGTATTATGGAATGAGCTGCCAGAGGAAGTGGTAGGATGGTACAATTACAGCATTTAAGAGGCATCTGGATGGGTATATGAATAGGAAGGGGTTAGAGGGACATGGGCCAAGTGCTGGCAAATGGTACTCGATTAGTTGGGATATCTGGCTGGCATAGAGAGTTGGACCGAAGGGTCTGTTTCCATGCTGTACATCTCTATGACATTATGACTCTATTTGAGGTAAAAACACGGCCGGAAACTCTCAGCTGCTTCAGTAGTAACATGTGACCCTCAGAATATGCTCAAAAACTGGTAAACAGGTAGGCTGGACTCACATCTGCCCGAAGTACTGCATCTATGACAATGCAGCACTTCTCTTAGGTTGCAGTGTCCAGTCCTATAATGGAGTTTAATGCAGATAAATGTGAAGTGGTTCACTTTGGGAAGAAAAACAGGAAGGCAGAATACTGGGTCAATGGAAAGATTCTTGGTTCTATGGATGTGCAGAGGGATTTTGGTGTCCATGTACATAGATCTCTGAAAGGTGACCCATGTAGATAGTGCTGTTAAGAAGGCATTCAGTGTGTTAGGCTTTATTGGTAGAGGGATTGAGTTCTGAAGTTGTGATGTCAAGTTGCAACTGTACAAAATGCTAGTGCAGCCACACTTGTAATATTGTGTACAGTTCTGGTTGCCCCATTACAGGAAGGATGTGGAAGCATTGGAAAAGGTGCAGAGGAGATTTACCAGGATGTTGCCTGGTCTAGAGGGAAGCACTTATGAGGAAAGACTGAGGGACTTGGGTCTGTTCTCATTGGAAAGAAGAAGGCTAAGAGGGGATTTAATGGAGAAACACAAGATAATTAGAGGATTAGATAGGGTGGGCAGTGAGAGTCTTTTTTCTAGGATGATGATGTCGGCTTGTACGGGGGTGCATAACTGCAAATTGAGGGGTGATAGATTTAAGACAGATGTTAGAGGCAGGTTCTTTACTCAGAGAGTGGTAAGGGCGTGGAATGCCCTGCCTGCCAATGTAATTAACTCAGCCACATTAGGGGCATTTAAATAATCCTTGGATAAGCACATGATAATGATGGGCTAGTGTAGGCTGATGGGCTTAGATTAGTTCACAGGTCGGTGCAACATCGAGGGCTAAAGGGCCTGCTCTGTGCTGTATTGTTGTATGTTCTATGTTCAATATATAAATGGTTTTCACATTGTTCAAACCAACAAACTGGCAATGTAAGGAAGTGTTATCTTGATATGACATTGGATTCCTGATCATAGAATCTAATTACTGTGTCTTCATGTTTTATGTTCTATGTTCTCCTGCTCCTCAGATACTACTTGACCTGCTGTGCTTTTCCAGCACCACACTCTTGACGCTGATCTCCAGCATCTGCAGTTCTCATTTTCTCCTAGAACCTGGCTAGTTTATTATCATTTTATGCATATACATTCACAGGCAGCTTAATACATGTTGTGTAGATCCTCAGACTGTTTTAAAGAGAAGTTATGTTCTCACCTACCTAAACAGGTATACACCTGTCCCATGGCCACTCAATTTAAATTATTGACCCAGAAAGGCAGCAGATAGGGCTAGAGGATTCCATAAAGATCTTCACTTTTGAATAATAGATTAATTGCTCAAGATCTCAAATGTACTAGAAAATATTTTTAAAAAGTGGAGCGATGGAGAAGGGACAGTCTAGAGAAGGTAGGAATAATTCAATTGAGTGGGATCAATGTACTAATGAAGGTAGATGGTGCAGCTGAAATAAAATAGTTATGAATTAATGTTCATTATTAAACATAATCTTTGTATCAAATACAATGCAATATTATTTGTGCAGCAAATGATCAAATCCATGCTTAGTTAAGTGAACCTGAAATTGGCTGCACAAATGTTTGATACTTGAATTTATTCTTGTGAATTGGCAAAGGAATAATTTATTCAATTTTTCCTTTGATCTTTCATTATTGAGTCAGGCGTTTGTGAGTTCAATCCAATTTAAAAGAATTGAGTCCAAAATTCCAGGCTGGCACTTCAGTGTAGTAATAAGGAAGTGCTGCACTGGCAGAAATGCTTTATTTTGGATGAGACATTAAGCCAAAGCTCTGTCTATCTTCTCAGGTGGATAACAAGGCAATAGTTCAAAGAAAAGGAATGGAATTATCTTGGCCAACATTCATACCTCAATTGACATCACTGAAGAACAGATTAGTAATCGTACTCTATTGTGCTGTATAAATTAACAGCAGCACCTCCTGCATGCCACAGTGATGACAAAAAGTAATTCATTGACTGTGAAGTGCTTTGGGACATACTGAGGTAGCGAAAAGCACTACAGTCAATCTTGTATTGCAGATCTGCCTTTAGTGAAATTCTTTATCCATGCAAACCTCACTGTGCATCTTTTTTTGTTCACTGCAAGTTCAATCTTTGCTAATTTATGGCTTCAAACAAAGAAAATTAATAGTAAATTTGCTTTCTGGAATTGCAAGTACTCACTATGCATTTATCTCACGCTGCACTCAAATGTGTCATTTGAGAAAACAATATTTATGGGCTTTTTGGAGAAGGTGAACCTTGCTAATGTTGGGATTTTCCCATATCGAACTGCAAGGCTTTGCTTCTCAATCAATTAGCTCATCAGACCTGAGAAAACAAAACAGCTCTAGCACTTTCTCCTTGTGACCCACATTAGTTGCAAGGAATTGTTATGTATTCGAGTCTCTGCTGGAGGTAATGATTACATTTTATACATTTTAGAATTGCATTTGTACAGCCAAAACACTTAACTGAAAACCAATAAAATACTACTTGTCATTTGTACTTGACAACAAAATGAAATGATCCGATGACTGGGAAATAGGAATAGCAGAAACCGTAATGGTGAAATTGGAAAGGTCTTTGGTTGCACCAGGCTGCAAAGTCAAATCTTGTAAAAATTACATCTCCATCCAGTATTCCACCCAGAACATAAGGACCTCTATAATTTGCTGCATAAGTTTTTTTCCATTGATATTGAGGAAAGGGCTTCGCTGTATAATTTAATGTCTGCTAATCTTTGCCTCAATGCTAATTTACCCTATTTCAATCAATGTTCAAAAAATTGCACTGTTTGGTAAATTGCTTTGCCATTTTGGAAATGTAAAAATTCATGTCCAGAATTGGAAAGGCAAGTTTTATAAATTGAACATTGAATGTAAAAATGTGGTGACGTTGTCCATTAGTATAATTATATTTTTAAGTTTTGTTTTAATGTGCACAGCTTCCTGTTATTGCAAAAGAAATATCCCAACATCACAAAATAGTGCAGCACAGAGGCCATTAATTCCAACTGCTCTGCATGGCTTTCTCAGAAGCATTCCAGATGCTCCTTTTGCCCATTCTTTCTGCACATCCATGTATTTTTTTCCTTCATCTATTTAATTCCATATTTAATTGAAGTATTCAATCTTCAACATGATATCCACTTGTGCATCCCAAATCTGAGCCACTTATTGTACAAGGAGTTCAAAGGACCTCTGGTTTAATGACATGAAATCTATATCCTCTGCTTACTGATTCTTCACTCACTGGAAACCATTTCTGTTTTCTTTATCAAATATCTTTCATGATTTAAACCTCTCTAATAAATCTCCCTTTTGCCATCCCTGCTGCAAGAAGAACAGTTCAGCTTCTCCAATCTTTCCAACGAAGTGTAATTTTTAATTATTGTACCTAGTCCAAATAAATGTCTCTGTACCTTCTTCAAAGTCTTCATGTCCTTTCTAAAATGTAATACTCAGTATTGGCACAATAATGGATTTTTGTGAAGTGGCAAATGAACAATATATTCCTTTTTAATCTGAACTCTCACTTCAATTTCACTCCAGAGACATGAATTCAAAACACTAACGTGGCATGCTAGTGCAGTAATAAGCAAGGGCTGCACTGTCTGAGATGCTGAATTGTGGATGCAACATAAACAAAAGTCTCAAATCTCCAGAAGAGGCCAAATTAGCATCTTACTTCGGGTTTGCTTAGTTTCTAGGTTCAGTACTCTGTCAAGGATTCAATGCACTTTCTCATCTATTAATGTTACCCTGCCCTGTTTCTTTCAAAGGGTTGTACACACACACTCAAGTCTTCTTGTCCTTGCAAACCATCTACGATTATATCATCTATCAGTTGGTCACTTTGGTTCGTGTTTTCTAAATTTCAATTACACCTTAACATCTGACCATTCCAAATCCCGAATAGAGTTCAGAGTGCTCTGATTGCCAACATATTGCAGAAGACTCAGTGTGATCCCAGATGATGTTGTAAATGGACAGGTCTGATCCCAGACCTGGCTTGATAGATCAAATTCTGATTTGCTTTGATTTCAACAAAGAGGTCTCTCACTGAAGCATAAGCACACAATGTTTCAGATTTGACGTTAGCAATAAAACAAAACTGGGAAACGGCAACAGAGTAGAAGCACAGAAAATGGGCCCCTGTGCTGAGCTCGTCTGCATCATCTGCTTTGATTTTCTTTATTTATTTTTCAATTTTTTTTCTTCATTGCAGCTAACTCCCTGTGAAAGGGTAGATGGTTTCAAGGTGTCCAGCACAAATGATGCAGGTTTCTCCCCGGTAGTGGAGGAGGGCGGTGAGAGTGTGTTCCTGGTGATAATGGAGGAGGGAGGTGAAAGTGTGTTCCTGGCAGTAGTGGAGGAGGGAGATGAGAGAGTGTTCCTGCTGATACTGGAGGAGGGAGGTGAGAGAGTGTTCCTGATGGTAGTGGAGGAGGGAGGTGAGAGTGTGTTCCTGACAGTAGTGGAGGAGGGAGGCGGGTGTGTTTTCCTGTGGTAGTGGAGGAGGGAAGTGAGAGTATGTTCCTGCTGATAGTGGAGGAGTGAGGTGAGTGTGTGTTCCTGATGGTAGTGGAGGAGGGAGGTGAGAGTATGTTCCTGTTGATAGTGGAGGAGGGAGGTGAGTGTGTTCCTGATGGTAGTGGAGGAGGGAAGTGAGAGTATGTTCCTGCTGATAGTGGAGGAGTGAGGTGAGTGTGTGTTCCTGGTGGCAGTGGAGGAGGGAGGTGAGAGTATGTTCCTGTTGATAATGGAGGAGGGAGGTGAGTGTGTTCCTGGTGGTAGTGTTGGAGGGAGGTGAGTGTGTGTTCCTGTTGATAGTGGAGGAGGGAGGTGAGTGTGTTCCTGGTGGTAGTGTTGGAGGGAGGTGAGTGTGTGTTCCTGACGGTAGTGGTGGAGGGAAGTGCGAGTGTGTTCCTGACGGTAGTGGAGGAGGGAGGTGCGAGTGTGTTCCTGGTGGTAGTGTTGGAGGGATGTGAGTGTGCGTTCCTGACTGTAGTGTGGGAGGTGAGTGGTGAGAGTGTATTCCTGGCGGTAGTGTGGGAGGCGAGATTCAGCCCAGTCACTGGTGCAGGTCCAGCAATGACGGCGGCTGCTGCATTGCCGAGGTCAGCACGGTGGTGGTGACTTCTTGGTGGCAGTAAGATGGCGACGTGCAGTGCTGCACAGGGATCCATGACTGGCCAACTGCTTCCTGCTGGTGATCGTCTTAGCTTCAGGATGTTGAAGCATTTATGAAAGGCTGAAATGGTGAACGTTGACCTTTATTTCTTTATTTTTCTTCTTTGTACCTAAGAATTTGTATGTCGGCACTTTTCTAAATAAGGAGGTGCTAGGATTGGCGATTTTCTACACTTTTCACTGTACTCTTGCATCCCCATTCTTGTGGCAATAAAATCTAATTGACTAAGAAGTTTATGAACAAAGGAAATTAAGATGAAATAGAATAAACCTGAGAATACAAATTCAAAGATTTTGAAGCACACAATTAAAATATAATTTCATTTATTCCAAAATACTCCTTTTATAAATAAATAAAAAACAGTAACCAGCTTTTGTACAGTACCCTAAACACATTCCTGCTGCAATACCCAAACATTCACCTTTGTATACTACCCAAAAACACCACAGGTACAGTACTCTCACCAGATAGCTTGTCTATAACACCTTAATAAGTCACTTCTGACCTAAAGTAAGAGCCTGGAACTGCAGATCGTTTCTTCCTTAAGTCTTATACATCTGAATCTAAACATGTACAACTTGAAGGAAATGCATCAGGGACTTTTTATGTGGGACTATCATTAATTCTTGACTCTGAGGTAATAGAGTTTCACTGCATCCTTCCATGCTCAGCAGTACTGATCCTTACAAGCATCTTCATCAAAGAATTTCACAGGACTGTTCAAAACTCAAAGTAAAATAATAAAAAAACTCTCAATAAGCTTTGGATGTTTCCATTAAGCTTAAATAACCTCTCCTGACCTATTGACCTGGAGCTTATTTATCTTGTTCAATCCTGAAATGTGACCTATTTACTTAAAATTCCATTAAATCTAAAGCTGCAACTATTTTAAAAGGTATCACCATGGCTGCAGAAATACCGACACGATAATCATTAACTTCAGGCACACTGAAGAATCACATGATGTTAACTCAATCTGAAGAGGCACACACACCGTAAATGATATTAAATATAGCATATAAATTACAGCCTACATCACTGTGGTATCTGTCCAAATCTTGAGCTCAGATCCAATCAGGAGGTGGGGAGCAGGGTGTCTGTTTTAAATGCTGCCTACCTGGATTGTAAATACAGCCATCAGAGAGAATCCATTCAGCGGGAGCAAGTTTTGCAGCAGTAACAAGGCGGTCTGTTATAGTAGGAGTGGCCCAAAGTTCACCAACACTTTTCAGTAAAGACATGATAGAGATGGCCTGAGCTGGAGGAGGCATTCCTAGTGACTCCAGCAGGATTAAAACTCGCAGCACAGTGAATAAACAGTCCCAGTAAAGAAAGAGCCCTAACAAATTGCTTTTTGGTATGAAGAAAAACCCTGTGATTATTTTACAGGGTCTCAAGGTAGGCAGTGATACAGCCCGAGTAGGCAGTGATATACTGGTAATGTCTCAGGACTAATATCCTAAGGCTAATTTGCTGGTGACATATACTCAAAGCCCAACGTAGCAGCAGATAGAAATTAATTTAAATAATTAATAAAATCTGTAATTCAAAGATTTGCTACGGCTGCTATAAAACTATCATTGATTCGTTATAACAAGCCATGCTCTTTAGGGATGAGCAATGAGTGCTAGCCATGCCAATCACACCCATGTCCCATGAAAGGGTACTGCCAACCCTTGCCCAAGGGAAGAGAGAAAAGCAATTGGCGCTTGGGCAGACGGTAATAAGCAAATGAGAGAGGCTGAAGATTTTTTGTCACAATTTGCTGGGGGGGTTAAAGCCCTGTCAATCAAATCCTCAGCCAACATAAATGTAAAAAAACCTCACAGAATTATACAAATTTACCAAACTGGTTAATTCAAATTAAAAACAAAATACATAACAGGTTTTCCATTATAATAAATAATCATTTTCTTGTTGATCAAGCTGTTTTTAACCAGCAGCAGAAAATAATGTAGGCAGGATCAATTCTTAATATGTAAATGTATAACTTAAACCTTAACCCTTTTATAAGATCCCACTCACACAGACACTCACCTAAAGACAAATCATGAATATTATGTGCGAACAAAAAGATCAGGGAATCACAGTTTTACAGCTTCAGTTTGGAACACGAAAATCAATGAGCTGTTTTCTTTTAGTTCCTTTCGATTACTTTTGTCTCTTTGCTGTTGATGCAATGTTGTGGTTACACAAATTCACTGTTTGAGGATTTACCCATTCAGATGGTGGTTTTCCCTTCTCCTTCAATTGGCAACTTCCACCAAGAGTAGTTTACAGAGGAAAGATGAGGAAGAGTCACTAGCAACTAGGGATTTTCTTTTATTTTTCCAAACAGGGGCAGAGTGGGAGAGATGGATGCTTTCTGTTCACTGGCTGGATATTGCTGATACATTGTCCACACATAAGGCTGTAATCATCTGCCCAAGAACCATTCACATCCATGGCTGGATGTTACTATGGGTACACGAGCTCATCGATTAAAAAGCTGGATACACTCAAAGCCATATTCAGCAGTCCACTGAATGGATGCAAGACAGCAGACTGATGTGGAAAGGAATAGTATAGAATGGTGTCCTGACAGACTTGTCATATGTAGATATACAGATGGGTCAATAAAAGGATTCATGCCTTTTAGGATACTTCAGATGGTATCAAACTACCAAGAGATTGCGTTTTCCAAAGTCATCCTTCCACATCTCTGACTGAGACAGACATTACATCTTCTATCCCATGACTGAGGCTGTCTCTGCATGTGTGCTCTGATGTCATTGTGAGCTCCCTGAGAATGGTAAGGGGAACCTTGGATATCTCAGCCACTGGGATACCCTTTTCAGTAATCAGTCTCCACATCTCCACTCACTGGGGTCCCACCAGAAGTGACCTTCAGTAATAAGGCAGAAAAGAAGCATTAGCATCACAGAGGGTTCACCTAGATGCACAGAAACAATCCGGTTAAAACCATACATGTGAAATAACTGTGTTGGATTAGTAACATTTATTATTTTATGAAGGATAGTGATATCATTCCTGTGAGGCCTAAGAGTGCCATGTAGTAATCTTGCAGCAGATTTGGTGCATCATAAGAGTTAAACTACATGAGTAATAGACTTGTCTTTTAGTACTGGAGAAACCGGGATGTATAATACTTGCAGTTTGGACTAGACTTTGGAGAAGTGATCCTGGACCAGATGCATTTTGTGTTTCACTACCATCAAGGTCAGTGTATCTCTGCACAGCTCGAATCTCTGGCGTGGCTGGATGCACCTCTGATTCTCTTCAAGATGCTATTCCTCTGATGAGGCACACGTTCTTCCTTAAGGACAACCAGTAATTTCACACCTCTCTGGATGACCATGTTGTGCAAAGTGAGCAGACCATTCATAGAGCGGGGAGAGTATGGCATCACTCCTTCAGGATTCTGGAACCGGCTCTTTCGGATACTGATGACCTGTTCAAGAGTGACCCTTGTGCTGATGTGGCTGAGGTTATATCTCTTCTGCTCTGCAGTTGTGCAGTTTCATACTTGAATACACAGCCTTCTTTTTACTGTTTATTCCTTTTCCAACCAGAGCCATCTCCTAAAGCTCTGGTGTGCAGCTGAATACCTGCTATGGTAAGTTTAGAGCCGAGGGAATGGAGGCTAGGACAGTTGCATGCTCCTCTTGCAGGATGTGGGCGGTAAGGGTCACCACTGGTGTCCCTGCTGACATCACTTGTGAGAAGTGCACTCAACTCCAGCTCCTCTCAGACAACGTTAGGGAACTAGAGCTGGAGCTGGATGAATTTAGGGTCATTCGGGAGGCTGAGGGGGTGATATAGAGGATTTAAAGGGAGGCAGTCACACCTATGTTACAGGACAAAGGTAGTTAGGTGACCGTCAGAAGAGGGGAAGGGAACAGACACTGCAAGGTCCGTTGTGGCTGTCCCTCTCAACAATAAGTAGACCGCTTTGGATACTATGTGGGCGGCACGATGGCACAGTGGTTAGCACTGCTGCCTCGCAGCGCCTGAGACCCGGGTTCAATTCCCGACTCAGGCGACTGACTGTGTGGAGTTTGCACGTTCTCCCCGTGTCTGCGCGGGTTTCCTCCGGGTGCTCCGGTTTCCTCCCACATTCCAAAGATATGCGGGTCAGGTGAATTGGCCATGCTAAATTGCCCGTAGTGTTAGGTAGGGGTAAATGTAGGGGTATGGGTGGGTTGCGCTTCGGCGGGTCGGTGTGGACTTGTTGGGCCGAAGGGCCTGTTTCCACACTGTATGTCTAATCTAATCTAATGACCTACCAGGGGTAAGCCTCAGTGTCCAGGACTCTGGCAATGAGCCTGGCTCTGTGGCTCAGAAGGGAAGCGGGGAGAATACGAGAATGATAGTGATAGGTGATTCAGAGGTGAGCGGAACAGACTGGAGATTCTGTGGTCACGAGTGAGACTCTCGGATGGTATCTTGCCTCCCAGCTACCTCAGGGATGTCTTGGATCGAGTTTACAGGATTCTTAAGGGGGCGGGAGAGCAGCCAGAAGTCGTGGTACACATTGGTACCAATGGCATAGCGAGAAAAAGAATTCTGGACCTGAAAAATGAATATAGGGAGTTAGGTTGGAAGCTAAAAGGCAGTGTAGTAATCTCAGGATTGCTACCGGTGCCACGGGCTAGTGAGGCTAGGAACTGAGTGCGATTGCAGATGAAGATGTGACTGCAGGGCTGATGTAGCAGAGAGGGCTTCAGATATGTGAATCATTGGGATACCTTCTGGGGAAGGTGAGACCTGTACAAGAAGGACGGGTTGCATCTGAACTGGGAGGGCACTAATATCCTGAGTGGGAGGTGTGTTAGAGCTCTTTGGGAGGGTTTAAACTGGAGGGTGGGAACCAGAGTTACAGATCAGAGGATGGAGTAACTCATGAACAGCCAGACACAGCATGCAGAGAGTCTGTGAGGAGGGATAGGGCAAAGGTGCAGTTGGTGTAATGGGTTGAAGTGTGTCTATTTCAACGCAAGAAATATCAGGAATCATGGTGATGAACATAAAGTATGAATCAGTAATTGGAATATGATGTTGTGGCCATTACAGAAACTTGAATATCACAGGGACTGGAATGGTTGTCGGATGTTCCATGGTTTTGATATTTGAAAAGGAATGGAGGTTGGGGGGAGGTAAAAGAGATGGGGAGTGGCATTGCTAATCAGCGATAGTATCACAGCTATAGAAAAGGAAATCATCGAGGAGGGTTTGTCTACAGTCAGTATGGGTGGAAGTTAGAAACAGGAAAGGAGCAGTCACTTTATTGGAAGTTTTCTACAGCCGCTCCCCCCAGTAGCAACAGAGACACAGAGGAGCAGATTAAGAGGCAAATATGAACAGGTGCAGAAGTAACAGGGTTGTTGTCATGGGTGTCTTGAACTTCCCTAATATTGATTGAAACATTCTTAGTTGAAATAGTTTGGATGGAGCAGTTTTTGTCAGGTGCATCCAGGAAGGATTCCTGACTCAATATGTAGATAGGTCAACTAGAGGGGAGGCCATATTGGATTTGGTGCATGGCAATGAACCAGGCCACGGGTCAGACCTCTTGGTGGGAGACAATTGCGATGATAGTGATCACAACTCCCTGACCTTTACTGTGCTCATGCAGAGGGATAGGAGCAGGCGGTAATGGAAAGTATTTATTTGGGGGAGGGGGAATGACAATGCTCTTAGGCAGGAATGGGGCACCTAAATGGGGAACAAATGTTTTCAGAGAAATGCACAACAGAAATGTGGAGGTTGTTTAGGAAGCACCTGCTGATGGTACTGGACAGGTATGTCCCACTGAAGCAAGAATGGGATGGTAGGGTGAAGGAACTGTGGGTGACAAGAGATGTGGAACATCTCGTCAAGAGGAAGAAGGAAGCTTACTTAAGGTTGAGAAGGTAAGGATCAGACAGGGTTAAAGAGGGTTACAAGGTAGCCAGGAAGGAACTGAAGAATAGACTTGGGAGATCTCGAAGGAGGCATGAAAAAGCTTTAGTGGATAGGATCAAGGAAAACTCTAAGACATTCTACACTTACGTGAGGAACAAGAGGATGGCCAGAGTGAGGGTAGGGCCAATTTGGATAGTGGAGCGAATTATGCCTGGAGTCGGAGGAGGTAGAGGAAGCCCTTAATGAATACATTGATTCAGTATTCATTACTGAGAGGGACCTTGCCGTTTGTGAGGACAGCATGAAACAGGCTGGTATGCTCGAACAGGTTAATGTTAAGAAGAAGGATATGCTGAAAATTTTGAAAAACAAAAGGATAAATAATTTACCTGGGCCAGACAGGATATACCCAAGGTTACTATGGGAAGCAAGGGAACAGATTGCTGTGCCTTTGGCAATGATCCTTGCGCCCTCACTGTCCACTGGACTAATGCCAGATGACTGGAGAGTGGCAGATGGTATTCTTGTTCATGAAAGGGAATAGGAATAATCCTGGGAATTACAGACCAGCCAGTCTTATATCTGCGGTGGACAAAGTCTTGGAGAGGATTCTGAGAGACAGGATTTATGATTACTTGGAAAACCATGGTTTGATTAGAGATAGACAGCACGGCTTTGAGAGGGGCAGGTCATGCCTCACAAGCCATATTTAAATTTTTGAGGATATGACAAAACACATTGATGAAGGTAGAGCAGTGGATGTGGTGTACAGGAATTTTAGCAAGGCATTTGATAAATATCCCATGATAGGCTCATTCAGGAAGTAAGGTGACATAGGATACAGGAAAATCTGGCTGTCTGGATACAGAATTAGCTTACCATAGAATACAGAGAGTGGTAGTAGGTGAAAAGTATTCAGCCTGGAGCTCGGTGACCAGTGGTGTTTTGAAGGGACCTGCTCTGGGATCTCTGCTCTTTGTGATTTTCATGAATGACTTGGATGAGGAAGTGGAAGGGTAGATTAGTAAGTTTGCTGATTACATGAAGGTTGGTGGAATGGTAGATAGTGTGGAGGGCTGTTGTGGGTTGCAATTGAACATTGACAGGAAGCAGAACTCGGCTGATAAGTGGCAGATAGGGTTCAACTTGGAAAAGTGTGAAGTGATTCATCTTGAAGGTTGGATTTGAAAACAGAATACAGGGTCAAAGGCAGGATTCTTGGCAGTGTGGTCACATGGATCTTTGAGGGATCTATTATCCATGTCCATAGATCCCTCGAAATTGCCACCCAAGTTGATAGGGTTGTTAAGAAGGCTTTGGCATGTTGGCTTTCATGAGTAGGGGGATTGAGTTTAAGATCCATAAGGTTATGCTGCAGCTCTATAGAGCCTTGGTTTGACCACACTTGGAATATTGTGTTCAGTTCTGGTTGCCTCATTATCAGAAGAATGTGGAAACTTTAGAAAAGGTGCAGAGGAGATTTACCAGGGTGCTGCCTGCACTGGAGGGCATGTCTTATGAAGAAAGGTTGAGGAAGTTAGGGCTTTACTCATTGGAGTGAAGAAGAATGAGGTGACTTGATAGAGGTGTACAACATGATGAGATGCTTCGGTAGAGTGAATAGTCAATGGGGGGGGGGGGGGGCGGGGGAAGGTGGTCAGAGGTCGGTTCTTTACATAAAGAGTGATGGGTGTGTGGAATGCACTGCCGGCATTTATGCAAATTTATGCGACTCTTGGATAGGCACATGAAAGTACAATGGAGGTTATATAGATTAGTTTGATCTTAGTGTCGGATAAAATGTCGCCACAACGTGGAGGGCCGAAGGGCCTGTACTGGTATATGGTCTACATTCCATATAAAAGACAGGTCTCATCTACACTGAGTGCTTTGGGTGCACAGAGTGTAAGATAAGAGTTTCATTAGTGAGAGGGAGTTCAATCGTGAGAGGAAGGAGGCGCTCCTTTCTTTACCTTTGTACCTTCCTGATGTTCTTCCTGATGGCTTTTACTTTGATAGAGGGAAAAAAAGCTGGTGATTAATTGGTAAGCTATTCTAGAAGTTCTAATTATAATGAATAGTATTTCAGTTTATGGCATGACCAATCAGCTTGGTAATGTGGAACACGCATCGTGCAATATTATAGGAAGTCATGGATGTTTATTAGACACATCTGCAGGAGGGGTGTCACCAGCTCCGCAAGCTTGAACTCTCGAATTTGGAACAAGGCGGATGACATTGGTGGGCATCCATGAGGCAGAAAATAACATGGAAAGCAACTAGGGAGATTGTCATAGTTCAGGTTAGGAACAAACAAAAAACAAAGAAGGAATGAGTGATTGCCAAGCAGGCAGGCAGAGCAAGAATCCAAGGTTATCTTGTGTGTTAATTGGTTTGCCATTTTGGACACTGGTAGGAGCAATTGTTTCTCAGTAAACTGCAGCCAGACAGCACAATGGGCAACTCTGCTCTATCTAAAAGTGATTCTGCAGCAGTTTGTGTCACCCGTGTGTTGCCTCCTGGTGCCAGGATTAACCATAATCACATGGTCTATGACTTTTCTTATTTTATTATATGTTAGTCAAGATAATGAAAAACATATAAATGGAGGATTTCAATTAATGGGACTGTGGCCAGTTCCTTTTGCAATTTGTTCCATTGTCGGATTGTCCTTTGAACAAAAGATTGATGCATTGTCTGGGAAATAAATTGTCTTCGTAGTTTGTGTGGATGGTTATACTGTTTACTTATTTCCAGAGGGCACCAAATATTTGTTTCTGTCAATTCACACCAGCCTATTTCATATTTTATACAATATGACCAGTCTACTTTTCTACCTCCTTTGCTCTAGTGATTCTCAGTCCAAATCTCAAGTATGTGGCTCAGGCACTAACTTAAAGATTTTATTACGAATGAATAATCATTCAGAGGAATACAGTTCTCCATCTGATTCTCCAACACATAAATTTCCAGATAAAAACTTTAAATTATGAATTAAGCTCTCAAAATCAAACATTGCATTTTATTATTGCATAACTATCTAATCTGAAGTAGTCTCACAGTGATCATTTAGGACAATTATCTTCAGCTTATTCTTAATCATTGCCAATGATAAAGCTACCTAACTAAAAAGAGAAAAATGTATTCATTAAAACAGATATGACGGAATGATTTTAAAAGATTGATCAGTATGAATATATTGTAAAGACTGATTATGGCACTTTATTGCTGATTTTTCTTTGGGTGTACTATGTTCCCTCCCAAATGGTAGAATTCAATTAAGTCAAAAATGGACTAATTTGGCAGCAGCTGTTTTTATGAATATTCTTTTAATGCTGGTTTTCTCTCTTGATTGTAAGAAAAGTTCCATTTGGACATTATCGTGCTTACTATTAATAGCTGATACGTGTCATTCAATTAAAGCAGATTTAATGCTGTATTCTATGTCAGAAGCTAAATCAAATAGGTATTTCAAAGTAATCTAAATTGGACCTTTTTGGATAGTACATTGCATTCTATTTTGACTTGATGTTTGACTCCTTTAGTCTCTGACCTACTTTATTTTTTTTTCCATTCTTATTTACATGTAAAAGAAACCAACTGGCCTCATTTCAGTCTCCTTGAGCATCTTCGTGAAAATGTGTGAGGGTATATTGGGAAACTAGAAAGTGCTGATAAATTATTTTGTCTCTGTTTGGCATTAGTCAAAGTGGGAAAGATTAATGGACAGTAAAACACTTGAGGAAATATACCAATTTCCTTGCCATGATTTTATTAAACTCTTCAATAATAAACTGGTGTAACATTCAGAAGCATACAGTCAATTAAAAATGTAAGACAGATATGTATTTTTGCCTTTTCATCACCTCACAGTACTATAAAGAACAAAGTAATTTTTAAATATGGTCACTGTTGTGTAGAAATATAGTAGCGAAATCGATGTTTCGGGCAAAAGCCCTTCATCAGGAATAAAGGCAGTGAGCTGGAAGCATGGAGAGATAATCCAGGTAGCTGTGGGAGTCAGTGGGTTTGTAAAAAATATCAGTGTCAAGTCGGTCATCCTTAATGGAGATGGAGAGGTCCAGGATGGACAGCTACCTGGATTACACCTCTTCCCACCCTACCTCTTGCAAAAATGCCATCCTGTATTCCCAATTCCTCCGCCTCCGCGGTACCTGCTCCCAGGAGGACCAGTTCCACCATAGAACACACCAGATGGCCTCCTTCTTTAGAGACCGCAATTTCCCTTCCCACATGGTTAAAGATGCCCTCCAACGCATCTGGTCCACATCCCACACCTCCGCCCTCAGATCACACCCCTCCAACCGTAACAAGGACAGAACGCCCCTGGTGCTCACCTTCCACCCTACAAACCTTCGCATAAACCAAATCATCCGCCGACATTTCCGCCACCTCCAAAAAGACCCCACTACCAGGGATATATTTCCCTCCCCACCCCTTTCCACCTTCTGTAAAGACCGTTCCCTCCGTGACTACCTGGTCAGGTCCACGCCCCCCTACGACCCACCCTCCCATCCTGGAACTTTCCCCTGCCACCACAGGAACTGTAAAACCTGTGCCCACACCTCCTCCCTCACCTCTATCCAAGGCCCTAAAGGAGCCTTCCACATCCATCAAAGTTTTACCTGCACATCCACTAATATCACTTATTGTATCCGTTGCTCCCGATGCGGTCTCCTCTACATTGGGGAGACTGGGCGCCTCCTAGCAGAGCGCTTTAGGGAACATCTCCAAGACACCCGCACCAATCAACCATACCGCCCCGTGGCTCAACATTTCAACTCCCCCTCTCACTCTGCCGAGGACATGGAGGTCCTGGGCCTCCTTCACCGCCACTCCCTCACCACCAGACACCTGGAGGAAGAACGCCTCATCTTCCGCCTCGGAACACTTCAACCCCAGGGCATCAATGTGGACTTCAACAGCTTCCTCATTTCCCCTTCCCCCACCTCATCCTAGTTTCAAACTTCCAGCTCAGCATGGTCCCCATGTTTTGTCCGGACTTGTCCGACCTGCCTAGCTCCTTTTCCACCTATCCACTCCACCCTCTCCTCCCTGACCTATCACCTTCATCTCCTTTGTAGTCACCCATTGTACTCTATGCTACTTTCTCCCCACCCCCACCCTCCTCTAGCTTATCTCTCCACGCTTCATGCTCACTGTCTTTATTCCTGACGAAAGGCTTTTGCCCGAAACATCGATTTCGCTGCTCGTTGGATGCTGCCTGAACCGCTGTGCTCTTCCAGCACCACCGATCCAAAATCTGGTTTCCAGCATCTGCAGTCATTGTTTTTACCAAGAAATATAGTAGCCAAATTATGCACAGTAAGAAATGTTTTACATCTCCAGTAGATGCAGAGCTGACTCTAGTTTCTATGTCTAAACAGGAGCTCTGTTTGTCATTCTTTTAAAATGTCTGCAGTTTCGGGCTTACTATTTGCTTTTAGTTTCTCTTTCTCAGTTACAATGTCCAGGCTTGGCTAACAGTACAAAGAACAAAGAAACGATAGATACAACCAAACACACCGTACAATTAAACAATTAAGTGCTACAATAAAGCTCAAAAACAGGAACAGGATGAATGACCAGATTCTTATGGAACCTGACAAATTAGACACTTATTCCAAAACCCACGTAATTTCATGGGAGCGACAAAAATTCCTGAAAACCCCCATTGCTAATCGCAGTTGCTTTAACACCGAAAATTCCCCCAAAATGCATCACAAGAGCATCATGAAAGAATATTTATTACTCAACAAATGGTACCTGTTGGGTAGCTGACCAGAAGGTTGAAAATTGAAGTCGATTTTAAAGAGCACCTTTATAGAGGAAAGGGAGGAAGAAAGTTGGAAAGTTTAGGGAGGGATTTCAGACCCCAGCGATCTCTGCATTTAAAGGCACAGCAGTCCTCCTAGCGAATGGACCCTCATTGTAGCAGTAGGAACAAGACTATCAAGTGAGTTCCACAAACTGGTTTACCCATAAGCTTTAAAAGATAATTTTGATTTTAACATCATCCGTTGTGAAGAAACTAAAAATCAAACAGTTCAAAAGGTGACAGCTGGTGGAATGTTTGGCATAATTACATTTGTCTTTTTAGGATTGCCTATCTGAGTTTGGTGCCCACCGTTTCGTGGGCGGCACGGTGGCACAGTGGTTAGCACTGCTGCCTCACAGCACCTGAGACCCGGGTCAATTCCCGACTCAGGTGACTGACTGTGTGGAGTTTGCACGTTCTCCCCGTGTCTGCGTGGGTTTCCTCCGGGTGCTCCGGTTTCCTCCCACAGTCCAAAGATGTGCGGGTCAGGTGAATTGGCCATGCTAAATTGCCCGTAGTGTTAGGTAAGGGGTAAATGTAGGGGTATGGGTGGGTTTCGCTTCGGCGGGTCGGTGTGGACTTGTTGGGCCGAAGGGCCTGTTCCCACACTGTAAGTCTAATCTAATATGTGTTCGTGGAGGAGAAAGACGTTGAGGCTGGGGATTTCAGTTGGGATGTGAGATTCTTGAACATGTTGCTATTAACACTAGACCCTCTTCTGGAGCAATGATAGTGTCCTTATCCCTGGACTGGGAGGCCTGGGTTCAGGTCCCACTTGCTCTAAAAGTATGTAATAAAAGCTCTGAACAGATTGATTACAAAAATAGCTTAAGTTAAAGAAAGGATGTCTTTGATGTTTAAGCACATAAATGTGCATAAAGCCTGAGGGCCTGATGAGATTTATCCCAAGATGCTATAGGAGGCAAAGGAAGAAATTTCTGGGATCCTGGTGGAAATATTTAATCCTTCACTTATCAAAGGTGAAGTGCCAGAAGAGTGGAGGATAGCTAAAGTTGTTCCCTTGTTCAAAAAGGCCAGGTAATTACAGTAATTACTGACCTCAGTAGCAGGGAAATTATTGGGAGAAATTTTGAGGGACAAGATTAATCAATATTTGAAAAGGCAGGGATTGGTCAGGGATAGTCAGGGATAGCTTATGTGCAGTTTTGGTCACCATAAGATCAGAAGATTGTGATTGGACTGGAGAAGGAGCAGAGGTAATTCAACAGGATGTGTGCTCCCAATTAAACCTGTTGGACTATAACCTGGTGTTGTGTGATTTTTAACATTGTACACCCAGTCCAACACCGGCATCTCCAAATCTTACCTGGAATAGGAGGTCTCAGTTTTGAGGAGAGACTGGCTATGTTAGGTTTACCCTGGAGCAGAGGAGGCTGATGGGAATCTGACTGATGTAATGTTCTGCTATAATGTGACAATTCTGTTCTCATGCAATACCATGTTATAAGAAAATCACATAATAGCAGCACCATTTAAACTAATGGCGCCAGAATCACATTATAATCAATACATGCTTTGAAACTTCATGCTTTAGAAATGATGTCCCGTTTCATCAATTGTGTTATAGCAGAATGACCTGTATACAAAGTATAAGAGGTATAGATAGGATGGATGGCGAGAATGTTTTTCCCATGACAGCGCATCTAAGACGGCACGGTGGCACAGTGGTTAGCACTGCTGCCTCACAGCGCCTGAGACCCGGATTCAATTCCCGACTCAGGCGACTGACTGTGTGGAGTTTGCACGTTCTCCCCGTGTCTGCGTGGGTTTCCTCCGGGTGCTCCGGTTTCCTCCCACAGTCCAAAGATGTGCGGGTCAGGTGAATTGGCTGTGCTAAATTGCCCGTAGTGTTAGGTAGGGGTAAATGTAAGGGTATGGGTGGGTTGCGCTTCGGCGGGTCGGTGTGGACTTGTTGGGCCGAAGGGCCTGTTTCCACACTGTAAGTAATCTAATCTAATCTAAGACAAGAGGGCACAAGTTTAAGATGAGGAATAAGTGGTTTCAAAGAGATCTGAGGAAAGAACATTTCACCCAGAAGGTAGTAGAAATATGGAACGTGCTGCCTGAGAGGGTGGTGGAGGCAAATACTCTCACAACATTTAAGAAACATCTGGCTGAGCACAAAAGGTATCAGGGCAATGTAGACTATGGACCAAGAGCAGATAAATGAGAAGCTATACTTTAGTGTTTGTTGGTCAACATAGATATGGTGGGCTGAAGGGTCTGTTTACAAGCTGTATAACTCTGATTGTGATTGTGAGTATGAAATATAAAAATCGAATGAGCTGAGACATCTGATATTTGAAAAAATGGTCTGCGTGGTAGATACCTGTGTTGAATTAGCCTACAGGCCTTGCTATCATTTTCTTCAACTGTTTGAAAGATAGTAAAAAGTGAGGTCTGCAGATGCTGGAGATCAGAGCTGAAAATGTGTTGCTGGTTAAAGCACAGCAGGTCAGGCAGCATCCAAGGAACAGGAAATTCGACGTTTCGGGCATTCCTGATGAAGGGCTCTGGCCCGAAACATCGAATTTCCTGTTCCTTGGATGCTGCCTGACCTGCTGTGCTTTAACCAGCAACACATTTTCAGCTCATGTTTGAAAGACAGTGCAAGCGACAATGAAGAATGTCCATGCCATCAGCTCGGAACTGTACCATCTGCTTGAGGAGGATTTATGTTTAGAAGGACCCAATGGCATTCCCATTCCAACTTTTTTTGTCACAGCTGCCCTGAATTTTAATGCCAGTGGCTCATTTCAGGGACCACGAGAGGATGTAGAGTCATACAGCATGGAAACAGACCCTATTGGTGGTACCTTTCAATTCTCTGCCCACAAATGCATCTGTACTCCATCTGATGCCATTTTCTCCAGAGCACAGCACCTCATGACGATGAGATTCAACAGCTAGGACACAAGAATTCTCCTCCATCAACAGCTGTACCCACCTTGCTTTGAGAGCTCCTGATCAACAACGTGTGACATTTATGAACAGAAAAAGCTTCCAGTCCATTACTGATGAAATTATATGAACTGACAATGCCAAGCTTTGGAGGTCCATGTCAGATATCCATTGATACTAAATAATTTCTAGGTTCCTGCCTCTTTCCAAAGTCCTCAGCCCATACAGGATGGCTATTGATGTATGAGAGTTAACCCCCTCAAACACGACTTTATGAAACTGAACTAATGCAGATTGAAGGTTCAACGCTAATCATTCTTTGACCAGGGCCATAATGGAATAGATGATAGGCCTCCTGAATATGAGGCTTGATGCCAGGAATGTCTGGCAGTGCCTTGCAGTATAACACAGACCGTCCCGCAGCATTGTGACTTACTGTGCCCTTCAGAACTGGAGTTAACAAAGAGAGTATTTCCTGAATACAGATCAAATGGGGGATTAACACTGGACTGAGGATCAGGACATTTACCAGGAAGGCTACCTGAGAGATCATGACTGAGCATGCTCCGCAGAGAAGCAAACTCATTACAACATGCTTCCAAGGCAAATGAGCTAGTTTTGGAATTTGTTTAATTGCTTGCTAATCTGACAAGCCACCTCTGCTTAGTTGCAAGGACACAGTGGACCCTGTTGCTTTTGCAGACACTGTTACTTTTACAGTACTTGACCTTTTGTGTTTCTGAATGAAGTATCCATGTGGTTGTGTGCATGATGTATTTGGGTGATCCCATTTTAAAATATATAGACAAAGCTTACCTTCCATGACCATCAGTAAGATGTTGCCGCAGCATCACATGCAGCTAATATTAACCATTGTCAGGATGACTGTTGTGTATTCAGGTCCTTTGTGAAAGCCATTAGGTAGATAAGAATCTTGAGGAATCTCCTTTGACCCCTCCATCATCAATACCTCTTCAGCATTTCAGACTGTGTGCTGGCTATTGCTTCAAAATGCTTGAACATCCTACAGGACAGCACTGAGTCAGCTGTTCTCAGTTGTGCTCTGAGGGAGAGTCAAGATATGAACTCCCTATTCTAAATCTCACAGCCTTGATGGCGGTGTGTTCCTTTGAAAAATGGATACTTCTCCTGGCAGATGCGTGGAACATCTCTCATTCCATCCTCCACCCCATACATTGGGTTTAAATATGGAACAATGTACATAGACCAGCTGGGAGCACATTCCCTGCACAATGTGTCCACGTTAAGGTGAAACAACTTCCCTGTAGTCCTCAGTGTCACAATTCAAGAACCCTTTCTGTATGAGGCTCTCTGCATTCAAGGGGACACAGCTGCTGGTGAGAGATAAGCAATGATTGGCCATTGCAGCAACTTTCATCCTTGGGACATAGAACATAGAACATAGAACATAGAAGGATACAGCGCAGTACAGGCCCTTCGGCCCTCGATGTTGCGCCGACCGAGTCCTACCTAACCTATACTAGCCCAATAACTTCCAAATGCCTATCCAATGCCCGCTTAAATGAACATAAAGAAGGAGAGTTCACCACTGATACGGGCAGGGCATTCCATGAACTCACAACCCGCTGTGTGAAGAATCTACCCCTAACATCTGTCCTATACCTACCACCCCTTAATTTAAAGCTATGTCCCCTAGTAACACCTGACTCCATCATCGGTAAAAGGTTCTTAGTATCTACCCTATCTAAACCCCTAATCATCTTATACACTTCTATCAGATCTCCCCTAAACCTTCTCTTCTCCAATGAGAACAGCCCCAAGTGCCTCAGCCTTTCCTCATAAGATTTTCCTACCATTCCAGGCAACATCCTGGTAAACCTCCTCTGCACTCGTTCTAAAGCTTTCACATCCTTCCTATAGTATGGCGACCAAAACTGCACACAATACTCCAGATGAGGCCTCACCAGAGTCTTATACAACTGCAACATGACCTCAGGACTCCGGAACTCAATTCCTCTGCCAATAAAGCCCAGTACACCATATGCCTTCCTCACAGCACTATTTACCTGGGTGGCAACTTTCAGAGATCTGTGTACATAGACACCAAGATCCCTCTGCTCATCAAAAGAGGCTGCTCTCCGACAGGGGTGACTTTTTCACCAGGCCTGACAGCAAGAAGCATACCACACCAGTCATTTTAACAATGTCAGTGAAAACAAATTCACAAAAGTGGTAGTTTATTTACAATGGTATGCCACCTATGTGCCCTTGGGATATATTCTTCTTCCTTTTTCCACTGAATCAAAGTGTAAGCTGGATATCTGCAGCTTGAGTAGAAGGACCCTGCTCCATGATTTACCTTTGTGCTTTGACAGACTTTTGGATGATTAGCTCCTGGTACAATTGGGCCTAAAGGACAGAGGCCTACTGAAAGTCTTCTGCCCAAATGCAGGGCTCATCCTCCTTGACTAATGGGGGATCACAGATGTGGAAGGGAACAGGAGGGCTCAGACATCTCTACAATGTTCCAAAGCATCCATGGTGCCCATGTATCGCTCCTCCTTCCCCCTTCTGGATGCCTGTCTCCAAAGACAAAGAGTCTCTCATCTGGAGCCAGGTCAAGATCCTTTGACTCCTTTCACCTTGCCATGGGTAATGTGCACACATGATTCAAGTGATGGCACTGAGAATGTTGATGGACTCCTGCTTTGTTTGTTCAAGGTTAGTGGTGATAAACCTTGCTGAAGTTCCAGTGTCTCTGTGAGTGGAAACCATTGATGGCTTGGAATAGGGATCAGTCTGCCTGGATGGCTCTGAACAGCTGCCTGTTGCCAGATATCCTGTGTGCCAGAGTCTTTGAGGCGTTGACCCACTAAAGTGACAGAGCTGATGAAAGTCTTGTGTGTCTCTCCTCTGTGACTTCATAGGCTTCATTCTCAGGCCACAAGGTGGAGCTGAGGATCTCTGGTGTTAATCTTTTCTTGGCAGAGATTCCCTGGGCACCACAAATTGCCCATAATTGGAGCCTCAATCATTTAAATAGTTGCCACCTCTGTGGTGTGGCATTCTGGATGTTTCCATCTCACTCTCCCCGCCAGGCCTGTGGAATATTTCCAGCATTTCCTGATTTTATTTAAATAAACATTTTTTTAAAAGCAGAGGGTGACCAGGTCAAGGGGTGGTTGTTCATTATTGTTCATTTTCTATGCAAACTTTCAGGACAAGATGTATATTACTTTTTTTCTGAATTTGTCCTGATTGATTGTAATAGTGAATTAATTGGTTCTATCAACGCCTTACTGCCCATAACTTCCTTTTATACAGTCTCGTCAATTGACAAGATGATAATAACTGTTTGCCATGATAAAGGTACTCTGAATATATTACACAGCCTAATAATCTGAAAACCTTTTTGGAGGACATCAACATTTATAGATTTCCTGATGTGACATCAATATCGGGATAAAGGCTGAAGTCCCTGCCTACAAGTACATTAAACGTCACTGATATAAATAGTGTGCTTTTTTATTATCCATAATTAAAGTGTTTTTATATATGAGTTGAATGTATTTCTTACCATGGATTGATTTGACCAAATTTAAGTAATTTCCAGCAGCAAACTGTGTACATTTAGGAAGAGAGAAGGATATTTATTTATCACACACTTGTTCAGAATATTAAAGAGTATGTGATATTTCACTTACTTGAATCACCTACATTAACAAACATACAAAAACTGGATATAGATGAAGAAAAAGCTGTATGGTGCAAAGGCTTATTATCTCAATTCCTCTCTCTTGTATTAGGTCTGTACGTTTGTAGTTGAGTTGTTTTTTTGGCTGGAATGATGGTCTTGAAAAACAACAATTTTTTTAGTTCAAGGTGTCTTGTAGGTGCCTTGCCAGCAGGTTAATCTTCCCGGTGAGCTTGAAGTTGAAGCAGGTTGGAGGAGAATCCCTCTCCCATATTCAAGGTTTCACTGTTTATTTCCTTGGTTGCTTAGTTAGAACATAGAACATAGAAGGATACAGCGCAGTACAGGCCCTTTGGCCCTCGATGTTGCGCCGACCGAATCCTACCTAACCTATACTAGCCCAATAACTTCCAAATGCCTATCCAATGCCCGCTTAAATGACCATAAAGAAGGAGAGTTCACCACTGATACGGGCAGGGCATTCCATGAACTCACAACCCGCTGTGTGAAGAATCTACCCCTAACATCTGTCCTATACCTACCACCCCTTAATTTAAAGCTATGTCCCCTAGTAACACCTGACTCCATTAGCGGTAAAAGGTTCTTAGTATCTACCCTATCTAAACCCCTAATCATCTTATACACTTCTATCAGATCTCCCCTAAACCTTCTCTTCTCCAATGAGAACAGCCCCAAGTGCCTCAGCCTTTCCTCATAAGATTTTCCTACCATTCCAGGCAACATCCTGGTAAACCTCCTCTGCACTTGTTCTAAAGCTTCCACATCCTTCCTATAGTATGGCGACCAAAACTGCACACAATACTCCAGATGAGGCCTCACCAGAGTCTTATACAACTGCAACATGACCTCAGGACTCCGGAACTCAATTCCTCTGCCAATAAAGCCCAGTACACCATATGCCTTCCTCACAGCAGTATTTACCTGGGTGGCAACTTTCAGAGATCTGTGTACATAGACACCAAGATCCCTCTGCTCATCCACACTACCAAGTAGCCTACCATTAGCCCAGTAATCCATCATCTTGTTATTCCTACCAAAGTGAACGACTTCGCACTTAGCTACATTGAATTCCATTTGCCACATTTCCGCCCAGCTCTGCAACTTATCTATATCCCGCTGTAACCTACCACTTCCTTCCTCACTATCCACAACTCCACCGACTTTTGTGTCATCCGCAAACTTGCTTACCCAGCTTTCAAGTCCTTCCTCTAGATCATTTATAAAGATAACAAAAAGCAATGGTCCCAAAACAGATCCTTGTGGTACACCGCTAGTAACTGCGCTCCAAGATGAACATAATCCATCAACTACTACCCTCTGTCTCCTTCCAGCCAGCCAATTCCTAATCCAAACCTCTAATGTATCCTCAATGCCATACCTCCGAAGTTTTAGCATTAGCCTACCATGGGGAACCTTATCGAACGCCTTACTAAAATCCATATACACAACATCTACTGCTTTACCCTCATCCACTTCCTTAGTCACCTTCTCAAAGAACTCAATAAGGTTTGTGAGGCACGACCTGCCCTTCACAAAACCATGCTGGCTATCCCTGATCACATTATTCCTACCCAGATGTTCATAAATCTTATCCCTTACCATTCTCTCTAAGACTTTGCCCACCACTGAAGTCAGACTCACTGGCCTATAGTTACTAGGGCTATCCCTACTCCCTTTCTTGAACAATGGGACCACATTCGCTATCCTCCAGTCCTCTGGTACTATTCCCGTTGACAATGACGACATAAAAATCCAGGCCAATGGCTCTGCTATCTCCTCCCTAGCTTCCCATAGGATCCTGGGGTAAATGCCATCAGGCCCAGGAGACTTATCTATATTCATCCTTTCCAATATTCCCAAAACCTCTTCCCTGCATATTTCCAGGGCATCCATTCTAATTATTTGTGATTCCATATTCACATCAGCAACAGTGTCCTGTTCCTGAGTGAATACTGATGAAAAGTACTGATTTAATGTCTCTCCAATCTCCTCCGCCTCCACACACAACTTCCCACTACTATCCTTGACTGGACCGATACCTACCCTAGTCATCCTTTTATTCTTGACATACCTATAGAAAGCCTTTGGGTTTTCCCTAATCCTACCAGCTAAAGACTTTTCATGTCCCCTTCTCGCTTCTCTTAGCTCCCTCTTTAGCTCCTTCCTGGCTACCTTATAACTCTCAATCGCCCCTACTGAACCTTCACGCCTCATCTTTACATATGCCGCCTTCTTCCCTTTCACAAGGGACTCCAATTCCTTACTAAACCACGGCTGCCTCACAAGGCCCTTTACACCATGCCTGACTGGTACATACCTATCGAGGACACGCAGTAGCTGCTCCTTGAACAATCCCCACATCTCATTAGTGTTCTTCTCTTGAAGCCTGTTTTTCCAATCCACACATCCTAAGTCATGCCTCACTGCATCATAATTTCCCTGCCCCCAGCTATAGCTCTTGCCCTGCGGCGCACGATTATCCCTCTCCATCACTAAAGTAAAAGTCACCGAGTTGTGGTCACTGTCCCCGAAGTGCTCACCTACCTCCAAGTCTAACACCTGGCCTGGTTCATTACCTAGAACCAAATCCAATATAGCCTCCCCTCTTGTTGGCCTGTCGACATATTGTGTCAGGAAACCCTCCTGCACACATTGTACAAACACCGACCCATCTAATGAACTCGAGCTATAGCTCTCCCAGTCAATATCTGGGAAGTTAAAGTCCCCCATAACAACCACCCTGCTACCTTCACTCTTTTCCTGAATCATCCTCGCAATATTATCCTCTACTTCTCTAGGACTATTAGGAGGCCTGTAGAAAACACCTAACAGGGTGACCTCACCTTTCCTATTTCTAACCTCAGCCCAAACTACCTCAGATGGCAAGTCCTCTTCCATCGTCCATTCCACTGCTGTGATACTGTCTTTGACAAGTAATGCCACGCCTCCCCCTTTTTTACCCCCATGTCTGATCCTACTAAAACATTTGAACCCTGGAACGTGCAACAGCCATTCTTGTCCCTGTTCTACCCACGTCTCTGTAATGGCCACAACATCGAAGTCCCAGGTACCAACCCACGCTGCAAGTTCACCTACCTTATTCCTTATACTTCTGGCATTGAAGTATACACACTTCAATCCACCTTTCTGGTTACAGGCACCCTCCTTAGAGATCGCTGCATTATTCCTAACCTCCCTACACTCAAGGTCCTGTACCCTAAAGCTACAGTCCTGGTTCCCATGCCCCCGCGGAGTTAGTTTAAACCCTCCCAAAGAGCACTAGCAAACCTCCCCCCAAGGATACTGGTGCCCCTCAGGTTCAGGTGTAGCCCATCCTTTTTATAGAGGTCCCACCTTCCCCAGAAAGGTTGCCAGCAGTTGGCTGGTAACTTTTAACAATTTGTGTGTGGACTGTCTGATCTGTCTTTACAGCTCTTGCTGTTACTTTGTGAAGATTGTTACCATATCCATCTGACTTTGTAAGAAATGCAGATTAGTTTTCCAAAAGAAGGTAGTTGGTTAACTCAATAGCTATCCTGTGGTGTGAATTTTCACACTTTAACATTTGAGACAACTAATGCAGGAATGATGTATGACGAGAGATTCAATTGGTTAGGATTATATTCATTTGAATTTAGAAGAATGAGGGAGGATCTCATTAAAAACGTATAAAATTCTAACAGGACTAGGTACGGTAAATGCAGAAAAATATATTCCCAATAGTCTGGGTGTCTGGAACCAGTGGTCACAGTCTATGGATATGGGGTGAGCCATTTAGGACTGAGATGAACAGAAATGTCTTCATGCATACAGTGGTGAGCTGTGGAATACTCTGCCAAAGAAAGCAGTTGAAGTCCAAACAATGAATGTTTCCACGAAGGAGATAGATATAGTTCATTGGGAGAAAGGGATCAAAGGTCACAGGGAGAAAGTCAGCTCATGGGACTGAGTTGGTTGATCACATTGAATGAAGGAGTAGGCTTGAAGGGCCTATTTCTGTTTTTTTTGGATCTGAATAATCCTTTGATTGTCTTTCATTGAATGGACATTAGATTTGGATGGGTGTATGGCCCAGGACAGGCCAATATATATGTGATAGTCTTTTTCTTGTTACAGTTCAGTCTTAACAAAAGACCTTGTGAATTTCACAGGTAACTGGGATTGTTCATCTTTTAATGAGGTATATGCTTGAGTTTTGGAACTTGTCTGGAGCTGACATTGCCAAGTCACCTTTGTGTTGTCAGCCATCTTTAAATACAACTTGTCCATTTTGAAAAAGTGCAGCATTGAATTTTTATTAACTTCATACCTGTACTGAGAATAGCATCTATATAATAGACTAAATGGAAATGATTCATAATCCATACTCTGGCAATATCAAAACAAGCACATTATCCTCATAAATCTTATGTTCTAAAACCATGTCAAGAAATGTTTCTGCTTGGAGCCTGAGAATTCTGTTACTGCAATATAGCAGGACTTCTCATCTCATTCCAAATTAATTTTCCTTCATCTTCCATCAAATGAAAGCATACTTGACTTTGCTTGCCTGATATTTACCAAGTTGATCATATGATGGATATGATAAAGTATTGGAAATTTCTTGGCATGGAAGTGCTACACTGTGCCACGTTGACTCAAGAGTTGGAGCAGTAACTTGATTCTTGTTTTTTGAAAATTCATTTGGGTCAGAGCAGTGGAGTTGGGCTAATGGGAGTGGGATGTGGTAAGGAACGTGTAGTTGTTCTGCCTACATGTAAACTTATTCATTGGCCAAGATGTAGTTTGCTAAGCAGTGAGCATAGGGGTAGGGGTCAGCATCTTCAGGGGGTAACTGACTCCCTGCCACAACCAAAGACAAAACTCACTGATTGAACTCTGGCCACTGAAGAGCTGACTGGTGAGCTTCTTGGTCAAACATGAGCCTCATTATTTCAAAGTCCCATTCCTGTCAGAAGCTGCCAGTCAATCATATCCAGCAGTTTATGGGCTCCAGAAATTATCACTTAGTTGCATTGGTTTTAGGGGTTTAAATGGCGAGTAGGCAAGTGAATTTCCTTCACAGGATGGGGATTGTGATGGGCTGGGAGAGGAGGTGGCAAAGGCAGGTGGAAGGGGGCTGGTCTTCAGCACACAACCTCATCTCTGACACTGATTCTCTCCAGTTTGGGGCAAATAGAGGCTGTGCGTCCCACTCTGGCTGGCAGATTGCACTGCTTTGTCAGTCAGGAAACCATCCATCTTTCCATGTCTTCTAGGAGGCCAGGTAACCAGACTGATGGTGAGCTGAGCCCTTTAACTAGCTGCTACATAACCACTTAAACTTGAGGCAAGTCATCCATGGATCTTCAAATCAAGAACATAATTGTTGATGGAGTGAGATGATCTCAAATATCTCTTTGAGGCCAATCTGCCCACTTATTTGTCCTTGCCACCTCCAGGAAGGATAATTGCCTGCGGGGGGGAGGTGATGGCCTAGTGGTATTATTGCAGAAAATGTTCTGGGGAGCTGGGTTCGCATCCTGCCATGGCAGATTGTGGACTTTGAATTCAATAAATATCTGGAATTAAGCGTCTAATGATGACCATTGTTGATTGTCAGGAAAAACCCATCTGGTTCACTAATGTCCTTTAGGGGAGGAAATTGCCATCCTTACCTGGTCTGGCCCTCATGTGACTCCAGACCCACAGCAATTAGGGATGGGCAATAGATGCAAACTTAGGCAGCGATGCTCTCATCCTATGACTGAATAAAGAAAATGCATTCATAGTGGTTGTTGCAGGACTTTGTCAGATGTGCCATGAGGATGGGTTTGCAGCCATTTCATCCTACAAACAGGAAATACAAACATTTTCATGGATCTTTGATCAGAAAAGTAATGGAACTCAACCTTAGTCTTAAAGGAATTGAAAACAATATAATACTAGAAACCTGATACATCGAAAATGCTGAAAATGCGGAGGAAGTCAGGCAGCATCCACAGAGAATGATTTAATCAACTAGTCCACAGAAAAAATGTTATCGCCTTGGTAATAAGAAGACAAAAAAATAACTTTTTTTATTGGACAGTATTCTGTACTTGTTAATAATGTACAGCACTAAAATCCAAAGCATGCAAACTGCCCAAAAATGGTGTGTATACCTTTTTTGTTTCTTATACCAATGTTTTAATTTGAGATAAAGGAATGAATACCAGTTTAACTACACAATTGTGTCTAAATACATTGTGCATCCATCAGTAGGGTATTAGCATCAGCATACATATGATGTGGCTGACTATACATTTGTATTTTGATCATTGCTGAGTCATGTTATCAATGAATTCACGACCAATCAACATTTTACAAATAGAAAGGTTCAGTATGCTCAGAGCTGAGCTCCCCTTTGTGAAGACTAGACCCTTTGCTTTTCAACAAAAAGTTAGATCACTACAGTTCTAGTTGCAAAAAAAGCTCCCCCCACCCTACCGATGCTTGAAAATTTAACAGTTCTAAGGTTTGTGCTGATACTTTAAATGGCTTGGATACGTTTTCATCAGCAAATACCTGCCAGAATAAACTTTCAAAATGTCAACAAGCTAATAAAAAAAATGAATGAAGGCCGTGGGCAAAGAGCTTACACAGACATTTTGAAACTTCAATTCAATTCAGATGAGATCATCTGAAGCCCAGCGGGTATCTGTTTTCCTATGTGATACCAGTAAGCTCAGAACTGGCAAAGTAGTCATTTAATGGACAGCAAGAAATGAAAGGTGATAAATAAAACAGCATTTGATCTGAATAAAAGCCAACATAAACAACGGTTGAAAATAAATTATAGACATACTTAGCAAAAGCAAATGAAAACCATCAACTCAAACCTTGGTTATGAAAAGTAAATGAAAGGTGAAAAGAACTGAACAGGAAAATTAAATTCATCAAATGACAAATCCTGCAATTTCCATAAAAATGATTACTGGTTGAAATGTGTAAATCTCTGGAGCACTACGTTTCAGAGTTTTCCCATAAATTGCTTTCTGCCCAGAAGGAGATAATGTCAGTCAGGATGCATTGTTGCTGATCATGTGATTCAACTTGTCACATTCAGTAATGCTCTTTGACAATGGATATGAGAAATCTGTATACAGAATTTAAAGAAAAAAACAATAATTAGATTTAATAGAAGAACGTGACAATTGATTGCAGTTTTGCTAAATGCAAATAGATTCCTGCAATTGAATGTGTTGAATTGTGCTGAAAGGTATTTGCACCATTTCTATTTGCAGATTTCCAACTCTTAGTCTTGATGGGAAATAAAAGTGGGGTCTATTTCATTCTGTAAAACTGCAAAGTCTCACAGACTTTTAGAATTTATCTAAACAGACAAGTTGTAAACTTTCTGCTGAATGGAACTTCTGAAAATTGAAGTATCTTCTAAACTTCATGAAACAGCATTTCAGACAACGTATGCCCCCAAAAGGTTTAGAAACCAAATAAATTCTTATCTGTCCTCCTTTTAATAACACAGCAGAATTGGAAACTTGATTATCTGCCAGAATTTGATGGGACTCAAGAGCCAGTAGGAGTTCGAATCCAGTTCTTGCATAAACCAAAAAGATAATCCAGTTGATTTGGACACACTCTCTATTTCTGGAACATCAGGATGAATTGCTATCAGGATAGAGTCAGAGTTGTTACAGCATAAAAAGAAACCCTTTGGCCCATCATATGTCCATACCATGTGTGAAACAACTATCTATTCTAATCCCATTTTGCAATACTGGGCCTGTAGCCTTGTGTGCTATGGTGTTTTAAGTTTTTATCTATTCTAAGATATGTTGAGAGTTCCCAACTCTACCACAGAAGGAAAGGCTGTCTGACATGCTAGATGCTGGAAGTCAGTCACTCTTAAAAAAATCAGAAGAAACTGCAAATCCAAGAACCTCAAAATTAACAACCTCAATTGTCAATGTCAATCTAACCGATGCCATCCAACAATGACAAAATTGTCACCACCTCTTCATGAACAAGTTGGACACTGATCTGTTGTTTTTGTTAGCTTTTAATGTTTTGTACTCCCACATGTTAGAAATAGAAGGTACGCATGTTGCTTTACTGTTTCTTCTCATGTTTAGTGTTAGAGACCAGACTAACCCCTCCCAAAATATATTATGGAGATAGCCTCAGTGCTGTGTTCCAGATATCATTCAACTGGTCCACTGCCTAGCTTTAATCAAAACATACTTTTTTCTTACAATGAAACTAAAATGCAGAAAAATAAAGGATTGGTATAACTTTACTCTCTTGATATACTTAACAAGGTAATGTATTATTTGACCACTAGTTATCCAAATTAGGCAGCATCCCATAAATGCACCTTTTGTAAAATGCAATGCAACAAAACAGTTGTTATTCTCATGCGCAGTCACTCTCCAGTCCAGTGGAAAGGAACATTAAAAGAAACAATCTACCCCTTATGAATGCTAAGAATATAACTCTCCAAGTCCTCAATCTATGGCAGAAAGAACTCTAGCTGTCCAGGCCAGCAGCTTACTACTACAAAAAAACAAAAAGCAAAACCAAGGTCTTCTGGATATATGTCAGCCTGACCCCACTCACTCATGATTCTTGTGGCTCACTTTGAAAACAGTCTATGGAGACATGCAAAGCTACGGGTAGTTCTTGTACAACCTCATGTTATAGAAAAATTACGCTTTAGAAACAGCGCTTAAAGTGTTGGGAATGTGATCGCGTTACAACAAACACATGTCGCATAAGTTTATGCTTTCGTAACAGTGTCCTCAATTCTTCAAGCACATTATAGTGAATTTCTGTTAACAAAATGTGCATTATCACAGAAAGACAAATACTTACAAACTGCCTGCCAGGAGGAGACACCTTGGTACCACTATAACAAAAACTGCTCTGCAAGAGAAACAGAATTGAACACATCTCTTAAAGGCACAGTATTGTCACATTAGTAATTAATGAACTCACTGTTTTTGTTAGTTCAAGGCTAAATTGTCTCCGTTTCAAACAAATGCATTTGGATCTGGGAGGAAGTGATCCACAAAGGAAGGGATCCTTCCTGAACTAACCTTGTTGCAGCTAACCAGTTTCAGAAATGAAAGTCAGAGCAGATTCATGGCAGCAACATCTCACCCCTTGATTCTTCGGATCTTCAAACAAGGGTCTTCAGTGCTATTTCCCTGCATGTTCCATGGAGACCATCAATCAGCCTCATCACATCATCATGACTGTTCTCAGGTCCAGTTGCTCACCACTTTCATCTTTGGGACTTACTTGGAGACTGCCAGATTCTCTGGCTCTTGATTCTTTTCAGCACAAAGGTTCTTTAGTCCAAACTTAGATGCTGCCAGAACTCCAGAGTTTTTCCAGCATTCTCTGTCTTCATTCCAAGATGAATGAGCTGAATTTAGACTTCCTTTCATTGTGTAATATTTTGTTGTTTCAGTGGTAAGCAACCCCTGACGGCTCCAAATACACGTGAATCTAGTTGTCGTTGCTGCTCCAAACCTTTCCATTGCTGAATAAATGTTCCTTTATCCACATGATTGTTGATATTTTTACTCAACCAATTGTGACATATCCTCCAGAGGAGATTGGACTTCAACCCAGGCCTTCTGATTCAGAAGTAGAAACATGATCTCTGCACCACAACAGCCTACTATCCATGTGATTGTATGCTTGTATCTCTGTGATCTCTCTTCCAATTATCTAACTTTACAGCACCCCACGCACTGTTAGGAAGAAAGTAGCAGTCAGTGAGACAGGGCAGTTACATCAATGAGCTGAGGGAAGATTGTTTATTAAGGCTTCAGTCTGCATATGATATCTCAGTGTTGTTCAGTGATGTTTCAGGATAGACAGCAAGTTGGGAAATATCCTGAGACACTCCTTTTTTAACCTTCTATCATTGGTTAGTTGATGGACATGTGAACTGCCCACTGCACACTAACTATCCAGCCTTGATTGGCAGTGTACTGCCTGGTAACAGACATTGGACAAAACTATCCTTTCCCTGCAGAGATAAGTGGAATCATCACTGATAGTGTGCCCTCGCTCACAAGGTGGGTGTAAGTGTATAAAAAGTAAGTGTGGATGTTTTGTTGCAGGCCAGGCCCTCCCAATGTTGCACATCAATATGGACAACATTGAGGCGATAAGTAAAACACAGCACCTTGGTTGCAGTTGACAATGTCGTTGTTCAAAGACCCCTGATGTCTTTCTGGGGTTGTCTGCAGTCAATGAGCCAGTTGCTTGTGAGTGATGTGAATATTGGCCATTACAATTTCTTACATCCTCGATGTCTGAAGACTACCCATTTCTCAATGTGTGCAACTTCACCGGATCTGACAGGTACAAAGGCACTGAAGTAGTCATTTCAAAATGTATTTGGACCTATACTTACAAGAGTGTAAAGTCATTTACAATTTTGTCAGTCATGCCACCTTTGTGCTTTGAGTAGATTCCTTTACTTTTCCTTTACCTCCCACTATATCTCAGTGCAGTCCTGACATTTACAGCTTGGGTAAAGAAAACCTGCTCTGTAGTTGAATTTGTTGACCTGGAAGATTTGGCTGATCGCCCTTGTGTCTAGAAGGTCCAAGGCTTCCAAGGGTTTCCTGCCCAGATAGAGACACCCTCCCTGCTTTCTTTGCTAATAATGCTGAGAAGCACATCTCCAGAGATAGATTGCAGACCCATGCATGCATCCAGGTGTCACTGACTGTGCTGGAGCTGCATTTTTGTGGAAGTGGTCAACCTGTCCATGGATGCAGCCAGAAACAGCCCCGTTCGAGCCAGTACAGTCCTGAGAGCATTAATGGACTCAGTCCTTCAATCCAGTATATTGACTGCCTCTGACAAAACTGTAGGATGCTTTATTTTGCTATCTCTATAGTTTGGTGAGGTCATGGGCCTGAGCAGGTACCGGATCTCCAGGCTTCATTTATTAATGTCTCATTGGCCAAAGGGATGTTTTCCTGGTGGTGGGGAAATGTATAAAAAAGTCTCTGCACAACTGTGTCACTATATAAACATACATACACACAACCACAGGTGATTTTGGGCAAACATAGACATTACTGCTGAGCCCTCTTTCACGATGACATCAAACAAAAAAAAGGGTAATTCTGATTTTGGGGCTTTGAAGGAGGTTTAATTAATTTCACAATAGTCATTGATTTGTAAAATAATTATATTCTATAACTCACATGAAGGGAAGAGAATGGTTTGATTACAGTAATTAGATTCCAACAGAAAACTATTCTTCCTTTTGATCAAATACAAATGCAATTCTTTTATGAAAATATGTTCCACTGATGAATAATAAAACAGAATATGTTTCTAATTTCTGCTCAGTTTTTATTTTGGAAGCGCTTTGGTTCAGTTCATATGCTATCATTTTCAAGAAGAATTTCTTTTTTAACCTCCAGATGCATTATTCTATCATGGGAAACATGTTGGATTTTATGGGACTTGTCTCAAGCCAGTTTATTTTTAGAGTCAACAGCTATTGCCATGCAACATACGGATTCACGATATCTTTGATCAATTAATAGGATTTGAAGCCTGAGCCAGAATATTGCTTTTATGGATTACAACTCTTGCTAAATTACAAAGTGTCAATATCTATTTAAGCCATTGCTAGAGCAGACTGCAAAAATCGACACCATACTGTATGACAGGCCATTCAACATGTTTAAAAAAATTTAGACAAAAAATATCACAGTAAATTATACAGCTCTATTGCAAAAAATCGGATGTAAAAACCGTTATCATTTCAGTTGGAACCTCAATTATTCATTACAATAGTGCAGGCAATCTGCTATGTATCCGTAGCCACATCTGAGAAAATGTGGAAAATTTTAGGTTAATCATTAGTCTGACACAGTGAAGCCTTTTAGCCATGTATTAACCAACTTTTTAAAGATGAAGCCTTCAAGTTTTACTTTTAAAATAAGATACTTCTAGTTGCAGAAAAGGTAGAAAAATAGCAATGCCAATGAAGTAACATATTGCTTTTCTAGGGGAAAATAATTACAAAGATCTTTCCGGAATGAAATATTCAAGAATATATATAAACATGTTATAAAATGGAGCAGCGCAATGACCAAAGGTGTGCTTAAAGATGTGGGTTTTGAGGAATTTCTAAAATAAGGAAAGACATGTAGAGAGATGAAGAGGTCTTGGGAGTCAGTCATGCACACTCTCTCTTTCTTTCGAAACGGTACCTATGATGATGCAACTCTTCTAACAAGGTTATGTTGTCCTTGGTGTTTTTTCAAAAGGGGTTGTAAAAGGTAGAGTTCTGATTTGTCTGGGATCAGGGACCTAACAGATACTGCTCAAGGCATCAATCAGGGAACAGGCTTTTAGATTTTTTGTAAAACAATTGTATGATGAAAACGGAATGGCCAGGTCTCCCAGTTCAGGGATGGTTTTAGTTTGGTTTGGGTTTTAGCTGGGGACCCAGAGAAGCAGCTGCAGTGGAAAGAGGTTCCATGCTTAAGCCAATAATCCCTGGCTGATCCTCTCTCTTTTTCTCTCTCTCTCTCTGACATCTCTCCTGTAAGAACTTGGGTTTGAATTTAACTTTTTTTTTGCCAAGGGGTATGTTTATGGAGATGTTGCAGGTAATTGGAGCATCTCCTTTCGTTAAGTTACAGAGGATATCATGTCATATCAGTTTTCAAATCATTGTATTCTAAATTTTGTTTTCTTTTGTTTGTATTTCATTCAGTGATATGCAAATTAATTCTGTAAATTAATATTTGAAGCCAAGTGGTTTGACCAGCTGCATCACTCCTGGGATATCCACCTTACATCTGCTGAAAACAACGGGAAAAGTTAGGGTCTGGGCTACCTGGGTCTGGGAACAGGCATTCCTGAAGAAGGGCTCGTGCCCGAAACGTCGATTCTCCTGCTCCTTGGATGCTGCCTGACCTGCTGCGCTTTTCCAGCAACACATTTTCAGCTAAAAAAAGATGTGCCAACCTAGCACTCACCCACCTTGTAAAAGTGCAGCATTAATATTCGATATCGATAAACCCGAATTGGATTCCATGGTACATAAAATCGTCATGTGAAAGTTGAGCATCATATTGAATGGTGCAGTTCAATTACTTGTGTTTTGAATAAAGGTGGCAGTACAATTTTATGTTTTGATCCAAGGTGACCTAACAATACGCACACAATGTCCAAACAGGATTCTTACCCTGCAAGAACTTAATCCTAAATTCTTAGGTGCTAAGGACTTTTTTAATCTCGATGCCAAGAATGGATATTGTTTCATATGTCTTACCCAGAGTCACAGCAACTGCTAACTTTTAGATCTTTTTATGGTAGATACTGTTTCCTCAGATTACTCTTTGGATTAAATGCCAGACAGGAAATATTCAAACAAGGGAGGCACAGTGGCTCAGTGGTTTACATTGCTGCCTCACAGTGCCAGGGACCCGGGTTTGATTCCCACTTCGAGTGACTGTCTGTGTGGAGTTTGCACATTCTCCCTGTGTCTGCCTCTGGGTGCTCTGGTTTCCTCCCACAATCCAAAGATGTGCAGGTCAGGTGAATTGGCCATGCTAAATTGCCCATAGTGTTCGGTGCATTAGTTAATGGTAAATATAGGGTAGGGGAATGGGTCTGGGTAGGCTACTCTTTGGAGGGTCCATGTGGACTTGTTGGGCCAGAGGGCCTATTTCCATACTGTAGGGAATCTAATACATGGGCCTTAACTTCAAAAATCTACCAGGTTGTCACTGTATCACAGATGGCTTTGTGGTTCTTGGGTGAGTGAAACAGGAGCATGACAGAAACTTCCAACAATTTGTTATAGCAAAGCACAAAATGGAATGATAGCATGATAAAATGTTGACTACAATTGAACATAATCTTTTTTAATGTTATAGCAGTTGGTACAATTAAATAGTGAGCATAACTCTCTCACAGAATACAAAGATCATGGATGAATGAATCTTGGTGTAAATGGGGATACAGATTGCAAATTGTTAGATGTATGGGTAGTCCCTGGGTTGCAAGTGGGTTCTGGTCCTGAGTTTGTCTGCAAACCAATTTGTATACATGTCAGACAATATAAAGCAGCTGTTTGCAAGTACAGGAAAAGCTCATATGCTGAATGGCATCATTTTCATTTTGGCTTCAACTGATTTCTGTGGCAAAGACTCCTTTGTGGCATAGGCTCCTTTTCTCAATCCTAATTGGCTTACTCTATGTCCTTAGACTGTAACCCCTGGTTTTCAATTCTCTGGTCATCAGAAATATCCTTCCTGTGGTTACTCTTACTAGCCCAGTTAGAATATTATAGGTTCCTATGATATCCCCCTCATTCTTCTTTATTCCAGTTCTGAACTGATCTAATCTTTTTTCATATGTTAGTCCTGCCATCCCAGGAATCAATCTGGTAAATCTTTGCACTCTCTTCAGAGTAAGAACCTCCTTCCTTGGATAAGGAGGTCAAAACTGGATTCAATACTGCAGGCATGATCACACTAAGGCCCTGTACAATTGTAGCAAGACATCCCCTGCTCCTGTACTCGAATCCTCTTACTATGAAGGCCAACGTAGCATTTACCTTCTTCACTGCCTGCCACATCTGCATGCTTACTTTCAGTGACTAGTGTATGAGGACATCCAGGTGTTGTTACACATCGCCCTTTCCCAAACTATTGCAATTGAGATAACAATCTGCCTGCCTATTTTTCATACTGAAGTAGACAATCTCCCATTTTATCCACGTTATACTTAGTCTATATTGCATTTGTGCACTCACTCAACTTGTTCAAATCACATTGTAGCATCTCTGCTGAATCCTCACAGTTCACACTCCTGCCCACCAGTGAGCCACGCTGCATGTATAGTTTGAAATGTTAACTCTATTCAGAAGACTGCAGTTACAAACTGTTTTTTATTTGCAAACTGCAGGCATTGATTTGTTTTTGAACATTTATCTTGAAATATTTATGGAGGGGCTTTCTAACCACGAAAATGTTTTGACACTGAGCAGAGTGTGGTGCAGGGCACAGGCTACAAAAGGCCTTCTTCAATAGTTCAGTCATCAAAATGTCAACATGTCAGAAAAAGAGGCACCATTAAAGCTGTTTACGAGAAATTTTAACAGTTTAGTTTTTATAGTGTGATTTTGAAGGACAGTTTCTGTAGTAAACATGAAGAAGTTTGTGGCCTATTCTGTGAAGAAGAGATTGTGAAATTGCTTGCTTCTGCTATAATACAGAAAAATGTTAGGGCAATGCACTTTTGGTATTTGACACTATTGTTTAGATAAGTTACACTTCTGAGCTAGATGAGACGCATGTCACGTTTAAATTAACATGACCTACAATGCACTGTCACACTTATGTGACAACTGAGAAGCAACATACTGAGTAATTGTTTAAATAGTAACAACACGCAATGACACTTCTATAATGTCCAACACTGGCACCTCCAAATCATAAGTTTGGTATACTTCTGGTTTAGGGCAATGATGAAGAAAGCATTGTGACTTTGAAACAGGTATGACAAGCAAGGTATAAGAATTCTTCTTGATACATGTAAAAATTCTATTTGCATTTTTGAAGATTTCTTTTATTTCATATTTCTCACAAAATTATAAGCATGTCTAAAAAAAATTCACAATGTTGCTACACAAGAGCTAAAGGAATTCTTGTCTTTATGTTTGAAAAAACCAGAGGACAGAACCACTGCAGTGTTAAGGCGTAGACCAAGTCAATTTGGCCCATTGTGTCTGCACTAGATCTCCAAATGATCATTCCACCTTCCCCAGTCCTGATGTCCCAGAAATTCTGGAGGTCTAACAAGCCTGCACTACCTTTCCAGCCATGCAATCATCTGTTTTATCTTCTCGTTCTGTACTCACTGCATTGAGCGCAACCTGGAGATTACTACATTGGAGACCCTGCTTGCTAAGTTTTATAGGAGAAAGTCAGGACTGCAGATGCTGGAGCTCAGAGTCAAGAGTGTGTTGCTGGGAAAGTACAGCAGGTCAGGCAGCATCCAAGGAGCAGGAGAATTGAAGTTTCAGGCATAAGCCCCGCCATCAGGAATGAGGCTTGTGGGCTGGAGACTGAGGGATAAATGGGAGGGGGGGGGTGGGGTTGGGGGGGTAGGTAGCTGAGAAAGCGATAGGTGGGGGAGAAGATGATAGTTTGAGGGAGAGTGATGGACAGGTTAGGAGTGTGGTATCAAGTTGGATGCTTGGGACTGGCATAATGTGGGGGGAGGGGAAATGAGGAAGCTGTAGAAATCCACCTTTACCCAGTGTGGTTGCAGGGTCCCAAGGCGGAATATGAGGCGTTCTTCCTTCAGGTATCGGATGGTAACGGTTTGGCAGTGGAGGAGGCACAGGACCTGCATGTCCTTGATGAATTGGGAGGGGGAGTTGAAGTATTCAGCAATGGGGTGGTGGGGTTAGTGGGTGTGGGTATCCTAGAGATGTTCTCTGAAATGATGCGCAAGAAGGCACCCTGTCTCCCTGATGTAGAGGAGGCCACATTGGGTGAAACGGATGCAGTAGATGACATTGGTAGAGGTACAGGTACATTTCTGATGGATGTGGAAGGAAGGATCCCTTGGGGCCTTGGTTGGAGGTGAGGGGAGTGGTGTAGGTGCAGCTTTTGCGCTTCCTGTGGCGGCAGGGAAAGGTGCCAGGAATGGGGTGTGGGCTGGTGGGGAGCATGGATCTGACAAGGGATTTGCGGATGGAATGGTCTCTCCGGAATGTTGATAGGGGTGGGGAGGGAAATATATCTTTGGTAGTGGGGTCTGATTGGAGGTGGCGGAAGTGGCAGAGGATGATGCAATGTATGTGGTAGTTGGTGGGGTGGAAGGTGAGGACCAGGGGGATTTCTGTTCTTGTTGCTTTGGGAGGGCTGGGGTTCAAGGGTGATAGTGCATGAAGTGGAGGAGATGCGCTGGAGGGCATTATCAACCATGTGGGAAGGGAAGCTGTGATCTTGGAAGAAGGAGACCATCTGGGACTTTTCTGAGGTGGAATTGGTAATCCTGTGAACAGATGCAGCAGAGGCAGGGGAATTGGGAATAAGGGATGGCGTTTTTACAGGAGGTAGGGTGGGAGGAGGCATTGTCTGTGGGAGTCAGTGGGCTTTTAGTAGATGTCTGTGCTAATTGACTGCCGGAGATGGTGATGGAGAGGTCCAGGAAGGGGAGGGAGGCATCTGAGATGTTCCAGGTGAATTTGAGGTTGGGCTGGAAGGTATTGGTAAAGTTGATGAACTGTTCACTGAAGATGGTGGTTGCTAATTTTTATACCTTGCTCCTTAAATTCTGATCTCAGAATCACATCCCCCTTCCTATTTGTAATTGTTAACAATGTGGACCACAATCTCTGCCTGTTCAACCTTCTCGAGAAGAATGTCTTGCAGCCATTCTGTGATATCCTTGACCAATGTACCTTCCTGGAGTCACATTTATGGCAATGGAAATCCATTCCTCTTATTGAATTCAATTTCATGTTCATGTAAAATCGAGCCACTTCAGAAACGTGGTTCTGACTGCAATTCCTCGAAGCCTTGAGGCCCTATCATCAGCTTCCAAAATTGGAGACCGATATATGCACAGGACCTCAAGTCTCCTGCTGTACCTGCTTGTTTTCCTTGTACTGCCTGGCAATGACCCATTTTGTTTCTGCCTCCAGGCTCTAAAGCTACATTGTGGCCACCTCTTTGAAAGTTTGAAAGTCGCATACTTCTTGCACTCACAGATACACTGTAGCGAATCCAACTGCTTTTTAAGCTCCAAAACTGCACTTCAAATTTCTTCTATGGGCAGAACTTGTGGTCATCTAAGATACTGATCCGTGACTTCCTGCATATTATAAACAACACATTCCACTCGACTGAGCTGACCTGTCACATATTAACGTTTCTTTCCTTGCATTAACTTTATTCTGCTTTGGATTACTTTACTACATTGACCATGTCTTCTATTATTAATGCTGTTTTGCAGTTTAATCCAAGTGCATCTACTACTTTAAAAATAATACATTTTCCAATTTGCAGTAGTTTAAGGACAATTCCTAAATGCTGCCAGTCAATGAATTTAATGAGGAAAATAGAAAAAAGAAAAATACACTTCTTTCTGATCTTTCACTAAACTCTCTTGTCAGCACAGTTTACTTCTTGCAGTAAACCTTACTTAAAGCATGTCTTTCCCTCTCTGCATAAAATTCCCACTTAGAGCCAAATTACCAATTATAATTCACTCAACCTGTTTCACCAGGTAAGCAAAGACTCTCGCTCACTGACACGATATTTGACACTCAAGGAAATAAAATGTTATGATACCGTAATATGTACCATTTTCTGTGTTGTATTAAAGGAAAGAAACATTCTTATTCGATTGATGACTGCAATTTTTTTTCTCAGCAAGGTGGCAGGTGAGTTGGAGGCAAATGTTAAGAAAATTTCTCCAAAAGTCAGTTGGTAACCAAAGCCTGCAAGTATACTGTCAATTGATACAACCAAATTAAATGGAAATGTTGATGTAACAATTTGCACCCAGAAAGGTTGACATAAAATAAGACTTGAAGGAAGAGGAAATGTGTAGGTTACACAAGATATTTAAATATGATGTTATGCACTTTTAGTCAACAAAATAGATATTGAATGAATGCTGGCCTATAATCTTGTTATTTCAAATGGAAAATGTTAAGTGGTGGCACTGTGGTTAATTTTAATTGTTTATCTTATCCATGTGCTGAATAGATTAAAGTTTTACGTTTCATGCATTTCAGACACAAATTAAAGTGTATTGTCGTGGCTCTGTAAGAATAAGCACACACCATTTGTCATCATTGCTATACTTACCACCTTCAAATTCTGTAGAAGCCCTCAGGGCTTTAAGCCAGGAGGTAGCAAGAGGGACAAACACTTAGGGAACCAATGGTAGTGCTACAATTTAATATAAAAATTTAATGAGCTCTTTTTCTGACACCATAATTTGTCTCTGTATGTTACTTTGTTGAACAAGACCAGCGGCCATATGTAGATTAGTTTGCCTGTTGAGCTGTGTTACCAGTAAACTGCTGCTGGGAATATTATGATGGAGTGATATGGTACAAAAGTGTGCAATAAGAATATCTGCAAGTTAAGTACTTGATTAGAAATTTTAAGGGAGAATACTGAATCCATTTTTACATGTCTCTTTATGATCCATAAAAGAGTTTTTAAAAACTGAATTCTAAATGGTCGTTGGTATTCTTTTTATTAGCTATGTAAAACACATGCCAAACAATTAGAGCTAACTCTATTAAAGACAGAGATATGTAGGGCACTTGTTCAAACAGAAGCAAAGGAGTAGTTTAGACAACAGACCATTTAAAAAAAACTTAAATGATTTCCTGCCTGCTTCAAATTTTCAGAAAAATTATTTTAATTAAAGGTATGACTGGGCAGCTTGTGTGTTGCACAGCTGCAGTATATGGGTATTCTTAGACATTCCTGGCAGTCAGGATGATCGTATCTGCAGAGAGTGCTGCTGGTTTGACCAGCTTGAGCACGAGATTTAGGAACATGAGTGTTGGCTGCTGGAACAGCAGTACAGGTCATTCTGCCAAAAGGCAGGTTTTGTTAACGTGAATTTGCCACGACACAATTGATGAGTTGGGGACACTGTTTCTAATGTGCAAACTTTTAAAGCGTGTGTTGGTTCTAATGTGCTTTTGACTCCATTAGTTTAAATGGTGCTGCTGTTATGCAATTTTCTTATAATACGGGGCTGCATGAGAATAGAAGTAGTGCGTTATAGCAAAACTGACTATACATCCATGAGGCTGAGAGTTACTTGGATAGTGTACTTTTAGATGTGGGCTCTCCGCAGCTTAAGGAAGTGCAATCAGTGAAGGGAGGGATGAACATCAGTCGGAAGAGAGGCAGGAACGTCATCAGAAAATGTCCAGAGTGCATCTCTACTCAAAAACAATTTCTGTGTTGGAAAATAGTGAAAGTGACAGTTCCTCAGGGGAGTGTAGCCAAGAGCCCAGCGACACAAGGTGAGGGGAGGAGAAAGAGAGGAAGACCACTAGTGGTAGGAGACTCAATGGTCAGGGATCTCAGAATTGTTACAGCAAAGGAGACTGCCATTTGATTCATCGTGACTGCGTCAGCTTAAATCAGCATCATTAACTCATGGCAAATTCCTGCTTTCTCCCCATTTCTTTGCATGTTATTTTATCCAAATAATCATCTGATGCTTTCTTGTATGCCACTGTCAAATCAGTCTCCACCACATTTCTAAGCTGTGCATTCCATGCAGATAGGCATTTCTGTGATTGCAGATATGACTCCAGGATGGTGTGTTACAACTATAGGCATCATACCTCACATGCATTCTATCTCTGCTATTGTTCTAGCTTCCCAACAAGACTCATGTTCTCCCAATCTCACTATTGCCTGCAATAAAACCTTCCACCTGTGCAGAAAAATGAAACATTTGGCTGGGATGCTTGGCTAAGACGAATGTGGGTCAATTAAAAACGATGTCAGGGGAATTTATAATGGGGGATAAAGAAATGGCAGAGAAGCTAAATGATTACTTTGTGTCTATTTTCACTGAGAAAGTTACAAGAAATCTCCCAGAAGTAGAGAGCCAAGTGACTGAGGAAAGGGTAAATGTGCAAAGGGACTTGGGTATCCTTGTTAATAAACCACTGAAAGCTAACAAGCAGCTGTAGCAAGCTATTATGAAGGCTAATGTAATGTTGGCCTTTATCACCAGAGAAATCGAGGACAGGAGTAGTAAAGTCTTCCTTCAATTATATTGGACCTTAGTTAGACTGCACCTAGAGTACTATGTGAAGTTTTAGTCTTCTTATTTTTGGAAGGATAATATTGCCAGAAAGGGAATGCAATGAAAGTTCACCAGATGCTCTTCCAGTATGGCAGGACTGTTCTATAAGGGGAGATTGGGAAAACTGGGCCTGTATTCTCTGGAGTTTTAAAGAATGAGAAGTGAACTTCTCAATGATTGTCATGTGCATCTCAATGTAATTAAACATATGAAAGGGATGTTGTCTCCAATACAAGGTCACAAGGAGAAAACTGTGTAGAATAGCCAAGAACAAAGGCCTCTCCATGAATCAGACCATTGCCTGGGTCACTGGGGTTATCTCACGTGTTTATTGACTTTGTGCAGGTGTATCCTTCCCTTTATTAGAGACAGAACTGCTAAAGAAGGATGAAGTGGTGAAGGGAAGCTATGATACTTTAACACAGACACTGAGACTGCTGGAAGCTGGGCAATTGATGATAAGAATGGATCTAATTAAGGCGGTGTTTTTGCAGGCATGTCAAAGTGATTCGAGAGCATATGTCCTGAAAGATTAGAAGGCTTCAGGTGAAAGGTACCTGGCTTAGAATCCACTTGGCATTGACACACCCCTTTTCTAAAATTTGGTCATGGAATGTGGGTGCTGCTGGTTGAGCCAATATTTAATGCCCATCCCTAATTGACTTTGAACTGAATGGCTTTCTCATCTGTTTGCAAGGGCAGTTAAGAGTGAATCATTGCTGTTGGTCTGGAGTCACATGTAGACATTAGGGAACCAGCTAACTTTTGATTCCAGATTTCTATTGAGTTAAGATTTCACCATCTGTCACAGTGGCATTTGAATACATGTGCCCAGAAAATTAGACTAGGTACTGAATTACTCATCCAGTGACATTCTGATAACTTTTCCCTCTGTCCTGATGACAGCTTAAACTCCTGAGCCAGCCCAAGACACCTCCCTGCATGGCTTGGCCATCACTATGTTCAGCATCTTCTTTCTCCATTGAGCTGTGGCAAGCTAGTGCTTCACCCTTTCTGAGGTCCAAACCTTTCTGGAAGGCATTGAGATGGAGGGTGCAGCAGACCACCATTATATCTGAGCTCCTTGCAGGAGCAGACCAGTTGGACAGCCTTGTAAAACATCCAACTGAGCAGCATGTTCAGAATCCCTGCAGTACACTCAGTTGAAACCCTTATAAAGTAGATAAATATGGTGTTTCTCTATTGCTCCATCGTGTGGCTATGCATATCCCTTCCCCCCAGAATCCATCTATTTTGTTTTTGAGGGTTTACCAAGAGCTTCGTTTGCTTAGGGTGGTAGATGTTGGAGGCACCGGGATAGTGAATATACAAGCGCGTAGCTCCAATTTGGTCACATATTAACTGAATATTTAAGGAGTGTAAGCTGTCTCTGATGATCATGAATCTCACTGGCCAGTCATTTGGGGGCCACATGTACATTTGAGATCTTCTGGAATCCAGTGATTTGTGCAAAACCCACTTCCTCTGTGCCTGTGAGACCCCACCTTTCTGGAATTATATGCACTTCTCTGACTTTGCAACTAGAGCATCATTGGCCTGCATGATGCAGTGGTGTACATTATAATCTCTGCTTTTCACCATTGGGAATGATGTAGGGACAAAGAAGTCTGAGACCACATTGTGCTTCATGACCAAGGATAGGGAATAGTGAGCAGTACTGTAGGGTCTGACATCTTCCTCAATGAGGCTACAAATCTCAATAACCATATACCTGGCTAAGTGCAGTTGCCTGTGACACTGATACCAGCAGCTTCATCACAATATCCTTGATGCTGAGGGCATGGTCTTCATTGCCTGCATGTCCCTCATTTTGTTCCCCTGCCTTTCTCATGTCCTGGCCACTGCATGTTCTCATGAGGACATTGATCCCATCATTACTCATCTCTATGTCTGAGTGTCTTAATCATATCTAGTGTGGTTGCCTTATTTGCATTTAGTTGCACTTATAGAGCTTCCTTTATTCCCCTTTGATTAAACGTAGATCACTGGAAGATCACAAGCTCTGCCAATGACTTAGCAGGTACTTGCTCAGCTCACTCTGCTCAGTCAAAGAGAACTGTGAGTCAATTGGTGACATGACCTATCCAGCTCTGCTCCTAACTGAACACCCGGCCATTGTTGGCTTTCACTGGATTGTCACCCTCATTCACTTGGTTGGTTTTGAATCCATCACATGAGCCATGCTTCCCCATAAAAATTCTGAAGTGGGCTTTGACAAGCTAACTGCAAAGTCATTAACAAACTGAACTCATCACTAACCTAAATCAGCATGATATTTGTGTCTCCCCTTAGTCCATCTTCTGAGCTAAAACAGCGATGACAAACTGGCATAGGGTGGCTAGTGGCATTAGCTAGACCATAAGATTATAAGATCATAAGATACAGGAGAAGATTCAAACCATTTGACTCATTGAGTCTGCTCAACCGTTCAATCATGGAAGATGTGTCTCAGCCTCATTCTCCTGTCTTCTCCTTATAACTCTTAATCCCCTTGCTAATGAAGAACATGAAAGACACTTGAGACTTATCCTCAACAGTTTTTTTCTAGCAATGAATTCTACAGATTCACCAAACTCTGGCTAAAAAGTTCATCCTCAATTCAGTTCTAAAGGGTCATCCCTTCATTGTGAGGCTGTGCCTCCATTACTAGTCTCTCCAATATGTGGAAACATCTTCTCCAGGTCCACTCTATCCAGACCTCTCAGTATTCGGTTCACATGCTTATATCTCCACCTTTGGAACAGGGTGAAAATGTTGCCCAAAATTTAAGAATAATTTAACTGCTTTGTTCTTTCATGGGACACGGGTATCAGTGATAAAGTGGCATTTGTGGTTCACTCTTATTTGACGTGGAACTGAATGGCTTACAATGCCATTTCATAGGACATTTAAGAGTAAGCCATGTTGCTGAGGCCTGAAGTCACATATGGGTTAGATCAAATAAGAATGACAGATCAGGGAACCTTTATAATTCATGGTCACCACTGCTGAGACTAGCTTTTAATTCCAGATTCTATTATTTGAATTTAAATTCAACTAGCTCCCTTGATGGGGTTTGAACTTGTGTCCCTTGATTCTTCGCATGACTAGCTTTTTTGACATTTCTCCTGTTTTATAACCCGCTGCACTGAGGTACTCTATTTCACTATGGAGTAATGGGGAACTCCAGTCAATCTGAGAATTAATCTATTTCAGAAAGTTAATTAATTGAAGCTTCAGCTAATATCTTTGAATTGTGTCATAGCACCATTGTAATATCTTATTGTTTACATTTTGCCTTTTAGTTTCCCCTGTTAACTTCACTGTGAACTATAAATGGTTCCAGTTCAAGCATATTATCTAGAGGTCTGCATTGAAAATGCCACTGCAGTCAAATATCTTGAATAACACATTTCAGATAGGACCATTTTTAATGAGAAACATGCAGAGGAAATCAGCAGACATATACACTTTAAAATTTAGGTTTGATTACGCTCCAACACCATGAGAAGACAACTGCCATTATTTCGGATCACACTTTAAGTAAAACATTTTCTTTTATGAAGCAATGTGCCCCAAGCTTAGAGATTTACATTACCACAAACTCAAGTAATGCTTAATACTAAGAATAACTTTGTTGCTTAAAGGTCTAACTGAGTTGCTGCAGCTTTTTCTTTTGCATATGAAGGGAGGAAAACCATTTGCAGAAAATTGACTTGTTAAAGCATATCATTTAAAAAAAAATGATAATTCAAGGAATGAAAAGTATAGCTGCCTGTGTTAATATCTGTATGCATTTAATACTCCATCTGAACTGGCTGTCTTTCATTTATTGGTAAGTTGCATTTTGTGCCATTGATTGGATGTTAAACATTACTGCCCACATAGGAAATCAGAAACTAGAATAGAACTAATGCAACACTTTCTGGTGTTAAATTTATATACTGATAATGTCTATGAGGGGTTTCCAACTTTGCTGCTATTGAAGTCGGAGCAAACTCCCAGAGGAAAGATATATTCTATTTCTCTGCAGCTTTTGCCAATCTTCTACTGAAGTTGGTATAGGAGATTAGGAAAAACCTCTGAAAACTTGAACATGTACCAATGTGAAACTTTTAAATTATAAATCTAGCAAATTATATTTTGACTCAATCATTTCTCAAACATGCATATTTCACAGACAGAAAGTGATGCAAATGATTAACATATTGATTCTAAAACAATTTTGAATACTAATGAATACAATGGAATGAAACATCACAATATTAGAAATTCTAATGAATTTAGTCTAATGGGCTGGTTACAATGACTTTATTATTTCAGAAAAAGAAATAATTTACACAGCGCATGTTAGGCCGTCTCATGAATGTAGCAATGTCCTTCAAATTAGCTCACTTGATGTGAAGTGTAGTGATTCTTGTACTGTACTTAAAGGGATTGGAATAACTGGCAGGTTAATTAGATTAATGCATTGTAAACAAGCTTTTGAATGAATAAATTGACTGAAGCCCAGTCACAATCTGTATTGATTCATTAGGGCAGGAAAATGCATAGGATAAAGATATGACAACTTGGCAGGAGAGTTAGAAAATACAATTTTAATTTACTACTGACTTACAGTAGACCTTTTAACCATTTTGACATTATGATCTATGAATGTATTTTTTCAATTTTGATTTGTGTGAATATCTGAAAATGATGGAGAAATGAAAAACATGATTAAGCACTCAGACCTATTTGGGGAAAAAAGATCTCCTTGACCCCAGGTGACAATTGTAATTGGTCCAGGAGATCATAATGACTCTGATGCTGTACCTTCTGTATGAACTGATCTCTCTCCAATCAGAACTTCTTGCTTAAAGAGGGTTAGTGAGTCATTGTCGTCATCCAGAAAATTAGTGTTGTAAAGATTGCTGCTATGTATCAAACTATCCAGTATGTAAATTTCTTTGGTCGTTTAAGCTTTGAGACAGCAATAGATCATGGTTTTGTAATATTTGCCATAAAGAAAAGCATCAAAACACTCTGTTCATTTGACAAATGGTGAAAGTGAATTTGGAAGTCTTTTAATTGCCACTGATCCATTAAAACTTCAAGTTCTCAGTATTCCATAATTGTAGGTTTCACTGGCTCAATAAACTGATTTTAATTTTTTCCTAAATTTTCCCCATACCTTCAGTCCCAATAATTTCAATGATCTGCTTCAATTGTACAATATTGTTAATCTGAGAGCAATAATTAAATATTTATGTCAAACTCTCATTATGACCAAGGTTGGAGGAGAGCATTGTTTATTTTTAATTCTACTAGTCTGCTGGTTACAACATATATTAGCTTCAGAAAATGCAAAATATCTTACTGAACTTTGATTTTCCTTTCCAAAATGTTTAGTTTTCCACCTAATTCAAAAATAACAATCTTTCAAACATCTTTGGGATTTAAACTTCTTTAGGGAATTATTTATTTGCTTGGGTTCCCACTGTATCCAAAGTTTCATCACTGTCAAGCTCTCCTGGTTTGAATTCAGATATCATTGACAATTCGAGGCCATTTTTGTGGTCTCAGTCCTTTCCATTCAAATACCTCGTTGGGCTTCTCTTTGTCTCCAGTGGGGCCTCTGAACTGTCCTTTACTACTGATGTGGATACAGCAGCACTTCTACTTGAGCCAGTTCTTTGTTTAACTGGATTCCAAATAGTCAGATATATTCACAGAAACAACTTCAGCATTGGGACACTGCTTACTGGTGGAAAAACTATACTGCCTGTTACATAATATCACAATATAAAATCTATAGTTTTAACACATCAATTTAGAAACAATTCCAACCACACAAGACTCCTTTATCAGATCACAATTTAAAATTTGTTATATGCAATAGGAAAGGCAAACATTTCCTATCATTACCCTGTATTATTATATTTTGATTCAGCAAACATTTAGAAGGACAATTCAAATTCTTTCCTCATATTAAGCTCTGAGCCAAACCAGTATCACTCAGGATAATGAGATTTTAGGCTCTGTCTTGGACAGAAATGGAGTGACTTCAACTTCAAGTAGAAACTCCTCATAATTCCTGGCATACCTATCTATTCCCACTGTCAAAGCATTAAGTAAAATAGTTTCTTTCAAAACTTCACTTTCTGATGAAACTTTCTCTGTGGAACCTCCTGTCACTTGCACCAGTGTCGTGGGTTTAACATTCCACTTCCTTTATTGGTGTTATCTTTTCTGAAGGCGACTTAAACATTCCTATTACTGTCACTGATTTACCCATCAATCTCCCACAACTTACTTTCACATGCCCTATGTTATGCGAATGAAAGCTTACTGATTCCTAACATCACTTATTCCCTATACTAGTATTGGTATTGACTAGAACAATTTCTGCTTTCTCTTTAAAGCCGCATTCTTGTCTATTTCTGCAGTTACTCCATTGACTTCCAAATGATAAGGTAATGATAATTTAAGCTGTCCAAGAGAAATGTCATAGCATCTGTCAGACCAGCGTCTCTTTGACTTTAGAAACTTGACATTCATCCAGATAATTATTTTCAGAATGCTATCCCTGAATTGTTTCATGATTATGATTTCCTTCATATTTTCAAACATTTACTCGAACTTCAATGAACAAAACTATTGAGCTCATGATGTTGCTTGTTGCCTACCAAATTCAACAAATGTCTTTCTGGGATTTTATCTTTACAGTCCTAAAATTAGATTGGTAAACTCCAGGAACATTGTCATACTTTTAATCATCTCATAATCTGAGGATTGTTCTTCTGAAAGATTTGGATAAACCTCCACAACTTTACCAAACAAGATACTTTGTCGCATAAGAATCATGAATCCTACGCTATCCGAGAATCATAGACTTTTACAATATAGAAGGAGGCCTTTTGACCCATTGTCTCTGTACTAGCTCCTGAAAGAGCGACCCAGTTAGTCTAATTCTCCAGCTCTACCTCCACCACCCTCTAAATTCATCACTTACAAATATACTTCCAGCTCTCTTTCAAAACCTCCTGTGGAATCTGCCTCCACCCCTCTTCCAGGTAGTGCATTCCAATTCCTAACAAGTTTTTCTTCATCTCACTCCTAGCTCTCTTGCTGACAATCTTGAAATTGTGATCCCTAGTTGTTTGGCAACTTTCTCAAAGTTGTGCTTTTTCAAAAAATGAGGAATAAAATGAATATTTTTGGTTAAATCAAATTTCTGAATCGGATTTTCCTCCTGACCCAAACTCCTAGGCTCATTGTCTGTAAATTAGCTTAAGTTTTATCCTTGTCTAACCTTCCATATGTAATTCATACTTACTGATTTATTTCTCCCTCTGAAGTTCATTTTCTCTTTCCTATCTTTTGTCTCTGGAGTTCAAGTTCAAACACTTACCTTTCTCTTCCAAGTTTAATTTTTCTAATTTCTATTTCTATTTCCTTTTTAATTCAAATTACTTCATTTGCCACTTAATTCTACACACATTTCATTCCAATTAAAACCAACTCTTCTTTTTTTCCAGTCCGAGGTTCTGCACTATTACTCAATTGCTTTCTTGAACCTTGTTTTCAAATATAACGTCAATTTTTTTGCAAAATTCTATCATCCTAGCTTTTGTTAATTTTTACAAATCACTCAGCGATAAATGTTCTCTCTGGAAGAATCATAGCAATTGATGAAATTATTTTGTTTCAGTATGAACCTTAAAATTCACTATGAAAATCTTCACCCTTCTTAGCCTCTGCATTCACATTGTCTAGATTTTAAATCCTACAAGAACACCAAATTATGTTATATTCCTGGATCAGACCCCTAAATGTATATTATCTAGTTAGAGATCCGTAATTTACCATTTGAAGTAAATTTTTATGAGTTTTAGGGGACTTATTAAGAGAATAAAGCCGCGTGATTCAAATTTTGAAAAAAAAGCAAACTTTAGATTAGATTCCCTTCATCGTGGAAACAGGCCCTTCGGCCCAACAATTCCACACCAATCTTCCAAAGAGTAACCCACCCAGACCCATTTTCCTTTGACTAATGCACCTAACACTATGGGCAATTTAGCATAGCCAATTCACCTGACTTGCACATCTTCGGACTGTGGGAGGAAACCAGAGCACCCACAGGAAACCCACACGGGAAAAATGTGCAAAGTCCACACGAACGGTCACCTGAGGCTGGAATCAAACTTGGGTCCCTGGCGCTATGAGGCAGCAGTGCTAACCACTGAGCCACCATGCTACCCTGAACTTTATTGTATAGTGTTAAGCTGGTAATATAATCGAATCTGCAGTAATTTGCCTTTAATTTTTTAACTGGATGAATTGATTAAAATTACTTCAAGTGCATGATATTAAACAGGAATGGGATCTAAAAATGCTCCTACATTTTTCATAGGACATTATTGGTTAAAATTTATGAAACATTGGAATTGTTGCCACCTTCCACAAGTAGCTGTTTGTGATGGGGAGGTGGGAGGATGATTACTCACCTGGGAAGACTATGTCCTGGTTTCTTCTATTCTACCTTCCTATTTGGTACTTCCAGAGTTACAAATGTAAATAAATAAATCAAAGAACTCATTAGTAAGATGAAATGTCACACTCCACCTGGCTTCTATCACATTCCAGGTTCAAAGTCTCATATATTTGGTGTACGTGTAGCTTTTATAGATTCCTAATTAATCTTATATGAACTTAATACTCTTAGTGATTGTGTTTAATGTGAAAACTACTTGCCTGAGTTGAAAGAATGAATGGATATGCTGTTCCATTTAATCTCAAACATCATTTTTTGTGTGTTCCTATTTATAGAGTCATAGAGTCATACAACATGCAAACAGATAATGTGGTCCAACTAGTCCATGCTGACCATTTTCCCAAACTAAACTAGTCCCACCTGCCTGCAATTGGCCCATATCCTTTCAAACCTTTTTGTCCGTGCACTTATCCAAATATTTTTTAAATGTTGTAACTGAACCTGTATGTACCAGTTCCTCTGGTAGTTCATTCCACACACTGAACACTCTCTGCATAAAAAAATGTTGTGCCTCATATCCTTTTAAAATCTTTCTCCTCTCACCTTAAAGTATGTCCCCCTCGTATTGAATTCCCCACCTTAGGGAAAAGATCTTTGCTACTAACCTTATTTATGCCCCTCATGATTTTATAAACCTCTCTTCAACCTCCTGTGCTCCAGCCTATCCGGCTTCTTTTTATAGCACAAAACCTTCATTCCCAGGAACATCCTGGTCAAGCTTTTCTGAACCCGCTCCAGTTTAATAATATCCTCCCCATAACAGCGTGACAGGAATTGCACGCAGTACTCCAGAAGAGGCTTCACCAACATATTGTACAATCTCAAGATGATGTCCCAACTCCCATACTGAAATATCTGAGCAATGAAGGCAAGCATGCTAAACAACATCTTAACAACTCTGTCTACCTGTCATGCAAATTTCAAAGAATTATGTTGCTGACCACCTTGGTCTCTGTTCTACAGCATTACCCAGGGCCCTACCATTAATGGTATATGTCCTGTCCTGTTTGTTTTATCAAAATGCAATACCTCACATTCGTCCAAATTAAACTCCATCTGCCATTCCTCTGCCCATTGGCCGAATTGATCAAAATCGCCTTATAATCTTAGATAGCCTTCTTCACTGTCTACTATACCACCAATTGTGGTGTCATCCACAAACTTACCAACCGCGACTTCTATATTTCTCATCCAAATCATTTATATAAGTGACAACAAAAGTGGACCCAGTACCGATCCCTTTGGAGCACTGCTGGTCACAGGCCTCCAGTTCGAAAAATGACCCCCCCCTCCACCACCCTCTGTCTCCTATCGTAATGTCAGTATTTTTTATCCAGTTGGTAAGCTCACCCTCAATCCTATGTGATCTAACTTTACTAATTAGCCTACCCCAAGGAACATTTTCAAAGGCTTTACTAAAGTTCAAGCTTTTTGGTTACTTGTTCAAAAAACTCAACCAAGTTTGTGGGACATGATTTCTCTCACTTCAAAGCCATGTATTCCCTTTACCCAAGCTTTTCAAAAAGGTATTAAATTTGAGAACTTTAGCTATAACAGTTTAACCTGTTACTAATAAACTTACTTTTCTTAGTCGATTGATCATTCCTTTTTACTACATTATTTCATTCAAATTGTGAAGTTCAAGAATCCTGAATTATGACCTTTTTGCATTTTGATTCAGTTTTTAATGGTAAGATGCAAGTCAGAGTTCTTGAGAAGATCAAAGTTTAATTTTGAGTTGTTAAGATGTTTAATTTGCTTGATTACACCCAGACATTAATTGGATGGTTTAACGTTATGCTGGGAGTAAATGAGTTTATGAGAAAACACTAAATATGGTATTATTACTGGGAGACACAAATGACAATAATTAATATGGATCTACCTCCTAAATAGATTTAACATTCTAGATAGCATAACCTAGCTGTTAGTTTAAATTTTCACTGTGTCTAACTGAAATAACTGAAATTACACAAATAATAATGACTTAAATTTCCTTTTGAGTTATGACGTAATAAAACTAAAACAAACTATAGATTTAAATCCTAAAATTTCTTGCATGTGATTGGAAATGAGGAAAACATAGACAATTAGAATTATACTTTAATTGTCATACAGATATCTTTCCAAACTACTTACAAGTCTGTAAATTTGGATAAGTGGTGAGTAGTCTGATAATCTCATTTGAGGGTTGCATTATTTTTGAGAAATAATTTCATGACCAGATGAAAAATGCAACTCTTTATTAAAACTTTTTGGAGAAATAGCAGGACGTGTTGATATGACCACCTCTATAAATTGGCATAAAAAAGTGTCAACTAATGCTAACTTGCGTTGAATACAGGACAAAATTAAAACAAGGACCTTTTTGCAGAGCTGTAGTTCAGGATGTGATTGATGGTTGAAATCCATGGTTGATATAAAGTAAGGGAGCACTTGCAAGTACATAAAATGTAGGACGCACAATGACCATAAATGTCTGAATGTGATCTGTATAAGCAATCTCAGTAATTTTTGTACAAACAGCATAAAAATGTAATGAGGTGAATAATTTGTCAATTTGTTTATATTTCTGGTTTTATTACTTGATAGAGGAACATTGTCCAGGATACTGAGAATGTCCTCTATTGTTTTTCTAATAGTTTCATTAAATGTTTATTTAATGTTTTATCCAACACATGAATACAGTCAACATGATGAATAAACAGGTTTAATCAAATGGCAAAACATATAAAAATAATACTTCTAAACACATAACATCTACGTGCCAATAATAGAAAAGCAAACTGCTCTAAAATGCACATCTATGGATCAAATCAGCATGGACCATTTCATGGGTATCTATGCCTGTGATGCTTGGGAGACTGGGGACTCTGGTAGTTGTTGAATGTCCAGACATCTGTTTGGTAGACAGCTTTTTAACCCAGTCATTGCATTAGTATATAGTTTTCAGGTTTTTTTAACCATCTGCATTCAGTGGGAATGATGATGACTCTAATGATGTGTTTACAACTTCCGCATTTAGAAGGTACAAAATCAAGAAAAAAAATGAAAGATTGGAATCAACAGGGTGTGTACCACGGTCAAATGATCCTTTCCTGGAAGGGATATTGAGCTTCTGATGATCTGGAGGGATATACATCTGCCTGACAACAGAAGGGAGAAATCAACTAGGACAAAGTGAGGACTGCAGATGCTGGAGATCAGAGCTGAAAAATGTGTTGCTGGAAAAGCGCAACAGGTCAGGCAGCATCCAAGGAGCAGGAGAATCGACGTTTCGGGCATAAGCACTTCTTCAGGAATGAGGAGGGTGTGCCAAGCAGGCTAAGATAAAAGGTAGGAAGGAGGGACTTGGGGGAGGGGCATTGGAAATGCGATAGGTGGAAGGAGATTAAGGTGAGGGTGATAGGCCGGAGTGGGGGTGGGGATGGAGAGGTCGGGAAGAAGATTGCAGGTCAAGAAGGCGGTGCTGAGTCCGAGGATTGGGACTGAGATAGGTGGGGGGAGGGGAAATGAGAAAGCTGGAGAAATCTGCATTCATCCCTTGTGGTTGAAGGGTTCCTAGGCAGAAGATGAGGCGCTCTTCCTCCAGCCGTCGTGTTGCTATGGTCTGGTGATGGAGGAGTCCAAGGACCTACATGTCCTTGGTGGAATGGGAGGAGGAGTTGAAGTGTTGAGCCACGGGGTGGTTGGGTTGGTTGGTCCAGGTGTCCCAGAGGTGTTCTCTGAAACGTTCCGCAAGTAGGCGGCCTGTCTCCCCAATATAGAGGAGGCCACATCGGGTGCAGCGGATGCAGTAAATGATGTGTGTGGAGATCTCCGAAAAGACCACTCCCTCCGTGACTCCCTCGTCAGGTCCACACGCCCCACCAACTCAACCTCCACTCCCAGCACCTTCCCCTGCAACCGCAAGAAATGCAAAACTTGTGCCCACACCTCCCCCCTTACTTCCCTCCAAGGCCCCAATGGATCCTTCCATTTCCGCCACAAATTCACCTGCACCTCCACGCACATCATTTACTGCATCCACTGCACCCGATGTGGCCTCCTCTATACTGGGGAGACAGGCCGCCTACTTGCGGAATGTTTCAGAGAACACCTCTGGGACACCCGGACCAACCAACCCAACCGCCCTCTGGTTCAATACTTCAACTCCCCCTTCCACTCCACCAAGGACATGCAGGTCCTTGAACTCTTCCATTGCCAGACCATAGCAACACGACGGCTGGATGAAGAGCGCCTCATCTTCCGCCTAGGAACCCTCCAACCACAAGGGATGAACTCAGATTTCTCCAGTTTCCTCATTTCCCCTCCCCCCACTTTGTCTCAGTCCCAACCCTCGAACTCAGCACCACCTTCCTAACCTGCAATCTTCTTCCTGACCTCTCCACCCCCGCCCCCCTCTCTGGCCTATCACCCTCACCTTAACCTCCTTCCACCTATCGCATTTCCAACGCCCCTCCCCCAAGTCCCTCTTCCCTACCTTTAATCTTAGCCTGCTTGGCACACTTTCCTCATTCCTGAAGAAGGGCTCATCCCTGAAATGTTGATTCTCCTGCTCCTTGAATGCTGCCGGACCTGCTGCGCTTTTCCAGCAACACATTTTCAGCTCCCGATATTTATATTCCTTTCCCTTTGAAATGAAGGCAGTAGATCATTTGCCTTTCCTATTACCTGCTGAACTTGAATGTAGCTCATTGCGATACATGTGTGAGAACCCCCAAAGCCCTCTGTCCTGCAGCTTTCAGCAGTTTTTCCCCATTAGAATAATATGTAGCTCCTCTATTCTTTCTGCCAAAATGCATAACCTCATATTTTCCCATGTTATATTCCATGTGCCAATTTCTTGACCACACACTCAATCTGTCTACATTCCTCTCCAAATCTTTATCATTCTCATGGTTTGCCTTGGCACCTATGTTTGTGTCATCCTGGCTGCAGTACATTCACTTTCCTCATCCAACTCATTAGTATATACAGGTATTGGAATAATTATGGCCCCAGCACTGATCCATACGGCATTCCTGTTACAGGCCGCCATCCTGAACATGACCCCTTCGTCACAACTATGTCTCCCATTAGTTAATCAATCCTTTATCCATGCTAATACATTACCCCAACACCACCACTTCTTATTTTAAAAAAAAACATAGAGCTGAAGGGAAAGGGATTGATAAAGACACTGCAAATAGAAAACATTCATTGAATTGAATTGAATGGAATTGAATTAGCTTATTGTCACATGTACTCATGAAAAGTTTATAAGTCACAACTTATAGCACCACCTTAGCTACAAAGGAACCTAGGGTAGAACTTCTTCAGTTACAAGATTAGTTACAGTGTAACAATGTCACCAACACACAGTGCCATCTTAGGTACGGAGTACCTAGGTAAAATCCTTAGTTACAAAATAGAGAAATGAAGAAAAGAAAAGTTACAGTACGGCTATACATGGCATAACTGTAGGCCGGGGAAACAAGACGCAAAGTTAAGAAGACAAACATCACAGTGTCTCTCCAAGGGCTGTCTGCAGCAGACCAGCACAGGGAGTCCCACATGATCTGACACTGGCAGTCCCCATGCTTCATACCAGGCTGCTGCCTCCGCTCCTGGACTAGACCTCTGCCCCCCTGCTCTTGCTCCAGGCCTCTACTCTCACTCCCACACCAGTCTGCTGCCCCCGCTCCTGCACCAGACTACTCCTCTGTTCTCACACCAGGCTGCCACTCCCTGCACCTCCACCAGTCCAAATCCCCCCCGTTCCTGCGTCAGGCCACACCCCCACTCCCACATCAGGTTGCTCCCCCAGTCCCACAACAGGCCTGCTTCTGCTTCCGCTCCTGCAACAGGCCGCTCCCCTGTTCCCGCACCAGGCTGCCGTCCACTGCCACTCCACCAGTCCGTACCTCAACTTCTGCACCAGGCCTGTTCCTGCACCAGGCCTGCCTCCGCTCCAGTACCTTGCCATTGCCCCACTCCCACACCAGGCCTGCACCCATTCCTACACCAGACCGCTTCCCCACTCCAGTATCAGGCTGTTCCTACTCTCGCACCAGGACTGGTCCCACTCCCACACCAGGACTCAGTCCCACGCTCCTGCACCAGGCCGCTGCCCCCACTCCTGCACCAGGCCTCTGCCCCCTGCTCTCGTGACAGGTCTCTGCCCCCCCACTCCCACAACAGGCTTCTGCACCTGCTCCCGCATCAGGCCTCTGCTCTTGCAATGGGCCTCTACATTTGCTGCTGCACCAGGCCTCTGCTCCTGCACCGGGCTGCTGCACCCTGCTCCTGCACAAGACCTCTGGTCCCACTCCCACACCAAGCTGTTGCTCCCGCTCCCACACCAGGCTGCTACCCCACTCCCAATCAGGCCATTGCTCTGAATCCTGCATCCGGCATCTGCTCCTACACCCGCACCAAGCTGCTATCCCCACTGCTGCACCAGGCCGCTGCCCCTGCTCACACACCATGTCAGTGCCCCTACTCTCGCACCAAGACACTACCCCAGCTCCCACATCAGGCCTCTGTTCCCGCTCCCATACCAGGCCTCTGTCCCCCGCTCTCACACAGGCATCTGCCCCTGCTCAAGCACCAGGCTTTTGCTCTCACTCCCACACCAAGCTACTGTCCCCGTTCCCACACCAGGCCAGTGCCCCCGCTCATGCACCAAGTTGCTGCCACTGGTTCCGCACCAGACTGCTCCCCTGCTCCCACACCAGGCCACTGCCCCCTGCTGCCAAACGAGGCCACTGCCACTGCCACTGCTCCCACACCAGGATTCTGCTCCTGCTCCCACATCTGGTTGCTGCGCCCTGCTCCTGCATCAAACTTCTGCCTCCTATTCCTACACCAGGCCTCTGCATCCTCCCTCCCCCCCACCACTCCTACACCGGGCCACTTCCCATGCTCCCTCGCTAGGCAGATCCCCCACTCCCACACTAGGCCATTGACCCCACTCCCACACCAAGCCGTTGTCCCCACTGCAACACCAGGCTGCTGCCCCCACTCCTGCATTGGGCCATTGCTTGCTGGCTTTCCCACTTTGCTGGACATTTCCAAATGCAGTACATTTCTAATATCTATTTAATGATCTTTTCAGTTAATAGAATTTTTTTCGGATTGCCTATTGGAATTTTTGTCTCGTGTAATGTGATTTAAATTATTTAATTATTAAAATTTTAAAAATACCATATTATGTATTTGGTTAGGAATATTTTAAGAACACTTGTCGAAATATATTTCTTTATGCATGACCATGGTATCACTTTTCTTAGGTATGAAGATACAGTAAAGTTAGAGGTAGGTAGCAGATACCCAGAGTCACTGCAAAATCTGAAGTAAACTAATTCAGTGTTACTAAACAACCGACAAAATGCAATAAAATCTAAGCTGCTGCTCATGAGCTGTGCTGTAGATGAGAATCTGTGGTAATGAAACGTTCAGTCTCAGAGATCAATGTCAATTCAATTGATGAAGTCTTCAAATAATTAAAGAATTGCAGCATCATGAGAGAAAGTAGTGGGAAAGGAGATTACATTTTGGTAATGATGTGTCTGCAGTTGAGAAGCTTATCATTCTTTGACATTTAGTTGAATATTTCCTGGCTTTCATCCAAAGTTTCGTACAAATTCACAAAATCTTAACTGGAAGAAACCGGATGAGCAGCATTAGGCTTTTCCTGGAGAATAGAATTCCCAATGACCTAAGCACAATCAACTGTATGTACGTGGCTCTGTGGTTTCCCCATTTCAGTAGGGATAGATACTGTAACCACAGGGCTACTCCTGAATTAATGCAGCTGGTGAGTGACCATGCACAATGAATCATATTGGTCAATGCTTGCATCCACACACCTTCATTCTGAGGCAGTTGATCATACCTACCATTTTAGCCCTTCCAAAAACAACTAGAGGTGGCTGTTCAATAGAAAGACGAGTGTGTTACCATTGAGAGAAGCCAAATCTTAAAGTGGAAACATATCTTGTAATAGTGGGTTAAAATTTATCCAGCCCATTGGCAGTAAGTTGTAAGTTGGATGGGGCTACCAAATGAAGGATGAAGACATTCTGAAGGAAGCTGCTGTTGCTCCTATAGCATGGAGGTGAGAAAGCTAGTGCTCGGCTTCCTGTTGGTCAACTGAGCCACTAAAGTGGCAAATTGGAGACTATTTCCTACTTCTGCAGGCATTTGGCCACGTCGGTGTATGAATGCAAGCATTGGCACTGTGCATGGTCACTCACCACCTGCACTAACTCAGGAATAGCCCTCTGGTTACACTATTGATTCCTGTTGAAATGGGGAAACCACAGAGCCACGTACATACAGTTGATTGTGTTTAGGCCATCGGGAATACTATTCTCCAGGAAAAGCCAAATGCTGCTCATCCGGTTTCTCCCAGTTAAGATTTTGTGAATTTCTAAGAAACTTTGGCTGAGAGCCAGGAAATATTCAACTAAATGTCAAGGAATGACAAGCTTCTCAAAGGCAGACACATCATTACCAAAATGTAATCTCTTATCTCACTACTTTCTCTCATGATGCTGCAATTCTTTAATTATTTGGAAGACTTCATCAATACTGTATTGTGAAAACCACTGAGTTAAACTGCAAAGTCTTCCAGGGATATTTGGGGGTGGTGAGGCCCTCCTTTGTGGACAGTCCATGGCCAACATGGAGACTCCTGGCACCAATGGCTGTCCCAAGGGTACAGTTAAGGCTGACGTTTGGAATCCCTCCTTTGGAGGTCTGCTGTCTTGAGCTTGGTTTCCAACAACCACAATTACCTGCTTTTCAAGAATGCTTCTGGCTGGATTGACAGTTTCAACAATGTCCAATGCAAGTTGCTGAGCCTTTTGCCTTCTGATTGGATCAATAGCGCCCTTGGGTGCTAAGAGCCTTGTCTGGCTGCCATTGGCAATCTGACACTTGGCCTTTCCTCTTCTCAAAATGGGGAAGGGGGCTCGACTTTTTTTCTCAGCTTCAGATATGGAACTTTGCTGTGACTGAAAGAATTCTCCCAATGTCTCTGGAACACTTTGATTGTTTTGTCTGTTATTAGTGAATACATTAGTTTTGCAACGTGGTAGTTATGGAAAATGTTTTTGACTGCCACCTGGTTCAGATTTTCTATTTTTGTTTTTGCACTTCAGTTTCAGTAACAATTGAATTACAGAGCAAAATATAAAGTGTGATTAAAGCCCTAATATTTATTGTCCTAACTGTGTTGAAAATGCTAATCTAGAATGCTCAGATGACTCTCCACTGCTGTTAATATCTGTCATGTTTTGATCTTGTGGTATTCACGTTAGGGATTATAAAGCTGATTGAACACAAATTTGCATGAACAACATAATCGTTTCATCAGTCTATCAAAAATGTTGCAAACTGGATTTTTATTCTAATACAACAAAATGCATTGGTTGAAAATTATATCAAGAAGCTCTAAGATTATGCATGGTACAGATATTCAATTCTCCTTGATGTTGTTCAGCGTTTTGCGTGAGTGTGTACCAGAACTCCTAATTATGTATCTAATTAAGTAATTCTATTGTGCTACAAAACACAGTGATGCAGGTTAAATAAATATAATATGGTTGTGCTCTAGTATACAAAGGTTTTATTAATCTTGAGCTCGCCCCGTTGTAAGTCGTCAATACTAAACCAAGGTCAAAGATTATGTGCTGATTGATATTTTGCAACACATTATTTGTTCTATGAATGGATGAGTGTGTCTCCAGGTGACCTACATTATTTAGACAATTCAATGTGGCATATAAACCTAAATTGCTAACGTACTGTAAAAATAAGACTTATTTTAGCAAAATAGGTTATGACGCAGAGATGATCAAGAAAGGTTTAATTGCAAAGCATAGCTGTTACACATACAAAATAAAATTATAATCTGAGTTTGAAATAGCAGGATTTGATTATATAATACTAACGCAGAGTTATGTTAATATATTGCATTACGCCTCCCTTAAGTGTTCTCTAATACTATGATAAATATCAGCGTAACGCAGGATTGATCACATATAAATTATGTTGTTACATTAAGATGTGACGAGTGGTGATTTAATTCTACACAATGTAAAAAGGATTAGTAGTGAATGGCCCAGTGTTTCTTCATTTGCCCTGTACTTGATGTGGCAAAGAGGTTTCAACAGAGCATGGTTATCATATCTGCTGTTCACTCTTGTCAGTAGCTGTCTCAGATATCATTGTCTGGACACAGCATTCTGTGCTCTTAGACACTCTGCCTCAAATCAGATGTTGATGTACAAAACGAAACAGAGCTGGCCTGTTGTGCTCTAACCTTTGAAAGATTATGAAAGAATACCACTGCTTTAAGAGGTGGATGTTATTTTTATTGTTACAAATTCCTGTTGAGCGGATCACCTTATCCATTCCATCCAGGTATCCAAAGCATCTCACGGAATGGTTTCTTTACCCAATCCTGCATGATGCCCTGCAAAGTCTCCAAGAATCAGTGCTTGACATACATTCCATGCTCTTGTACACTTTGCTGCTACACCAGTTGTACATTTCCACTACATTCCTCACACCAGCCATTGTCTTTATGCTAGACTACTATCCAGTCTCGGAAGAGACCTATTTCCTACAGTTAAGCATTTAAAATATTCGAGTCATCATTTTTAGCCCATGCTGTAAACTTCCCTTCCCTGACCATTGTCTCAGGTTGAATGAGGCTATTCACAAGAGCGGTCATATTCCATCCTGAGCTGAGCATCTGATTTTATATTCTGTCTTTATAAAAGCAGCCTGTTTCCCTCTCTGCTTCAGACCAGCTGTCACTGAAACGCACAGTCACGCATCTGTCACTGCTCTATTAGATTTTTCTAACATTTTCCTGACTAGCTTCCCAATCTCCATCAATTGTGAGCTTTAGTTCCTTCAGTTTTACCACTTATATATGATGTGTGTTGTAACATAACACTTATTTCAGCAGAAGGAGAGGATACAGCTTAATGATGATTAAGGAAGCTTGAATGTAAAGCATAGGCAGAGTACTGTTCAGCTATTAAAGCGTTCTTTTCCAGCCTTCATTGGCTTCCAGTCTGTGAAATTCAAAAATTTTAATTTCTCATCTTTGTGTTTAAACTCATTCATTGCTTTGACCCCCCTCCATGTCTGTAAGTTCTTCAAGCTTTCTCTCATTCAGGCCTCTGTTGCTTTAAGGTAAAGCTAAAGTTGCCATAATCTCAGAGGGCTAAAGGGCTGCTGCGTCATTACAGAGAGACAACTGAAGCTGGCTTAACCTGAGGGTCACTGTGCTGCAAATGAGGAAAGGGGTTGAGAAGGTGGGACCTTGTATGGAAAATTAATGAATCTAACCAAGCAAAGATGAGGACTACACCCAGTGGGAGACAAAGAAAATTCAGCTGAAGTTTAATCTGGAATGTTCTTTTCTATCTCCTGACTCTTTCACACAATGGGTGGTGCATATGTGGAATGGACTGCCAGATGAGTGGTGGAATCTTGTATAATGACAACATTTAAAAACATGTTGGATGGGTATATGAATAGCTGAAAATGTGTTGCTGGAAAAGTGCAGCAGGTCAGGCAGCATCCAAGGAGCAGGAGAATTGACGTTTCGGGCATGAGCCCTTCTTCAGGAATATGTCAATTCTCCTGCTCCTTGGATGCTGCCTGACCTGCTGCGCTTTTCCAGCAACACATTTTCAGCTCTGATCTCCAGCATCTGCAGTCCTCACTTTCTCCTGGGTATATGAATAGGAAGGATTTAGAGGGATATGGGCCAAGTGCTTGCAAATGGGACTGAATTATTTTAGGATATCTGGTCAGCATGGACGAGTTGGACTGAAGAGTCTGCTTCTGTGCTGGACATCTCCATGACTTTATGACTGTATTTGGTTCAAATATACAATTGGCAGAGGATAGGAATAAGTTTTCCACCTGATGTGTTTTCAGAAAATATTTCATCCTTGGCTTATGGAGTAAGCTAGAGGAAAGATAAAATTTGTTTTTGGGGTCCATGATCTGATTGACAAGTTTTATTTCTGACATTTCTTCCCTACTTGTTATTAAATTGAAATGCACATATTACAAATCATCGCGTGAGCTGTAGCAATTCAACTTTGTTAAAAAAAGGTTCTCTGTACATTTGTCTAGATGTGCCTCGGCTCTTTAGTTGTATTAAAATTGTCCGATTAAATCTTCCTGATGTTTTATGGTTCAGAAGTGTTTTAGTGTGCACATTTGTCTTTCTGAAAAAGATACTTCTGATTTCTGGATATTTTCGGTTCCAAATAAGTACTTGTATATTGCCAGAAGTGTAAGCCCAGAGCAGTCATTAGTTACAGTGATTGCAAGGAGCACTTGACTGAAACAACTAGTTGCTGTGATTGACAGAGTTTGTGCTTATAAATAGTTTTGATGCATGTCAGTGACGGTTTTAAATGAAAATAACTTGAAATCACCAGTCTATTAAAATGCAATTGTTTTGAAGGATGAATGTGCTCACTCATTTTGTCAGAAATTTAAGATATTTCACAGCTATAAAGTGACAATTATGCACAACCCAGTCAGCTTGAAGCATGCAAAATGAAACTCTGCAGCAGTTAAATTTCTGATCAGTCTAAAAGAACTTTGTGTCTAGAATCACATTATAGTCATCAATTTACTTTCTCTTTATCATAAATGATCATGTTGACAGTATCCAATGGATGAAATCATGATTAGTAACAAACCCATTTGTGTGAAATGTTTTGCTCCATTATTTTAATAAACATAATGCCACATTTACAATGAGTGAATTAATGTCTTCAATAGCAGGCAGAAGAGTTTTGGTTGGGCATATTAATGTGTTTCTTACTAATATCACACAGTAGAGTTTCAAATCCAACGGGATTATCTAGACTGGGATGTCGATGAGCTCTTCCTACTGTTTACTCAGGTCGATAGGCTTCATGCCATGAAAATGTGATGAGCCAGACTAAACATCAGCAGGGGGGTTTGTTAGGTCATAATCCTGATGTGAGAATTGGCTATTTCAGATTGATAGAGCTAATAAGCTAGAAACACAAGAGATCCTGGAATCTCAAGAAATTCATGTTGTGTTTGCTGTTGTTGCTTTGTTCATAGGGAACAGATGTAATGAGTTGCTGTCTTGATCAATGTGAATGTTCACAGTAGAGTAAACCTGTACATGGAGCACCAAGTCATTTTTGTGATAATCCCTGTGGAACTCTGAAACAAATTAATGACACAGGAGGTGAACAGATTGGTCACCTCCACTGGCAAAATACAGTTGCCAGGATATTGCTACTCTAAATCCTCCATTCATCATTGTCACGTAACAATATACAATTATGTCTCCTGGCAGACCTCTGCCAAATGTCCTACTGTAATGCCGTTAGTATATGTTGCAAGCTGCACAAAGCAGTACTGTTTATTTTCAGTTCTTCCTTGTGAAGGCTGTGCCAAGCCACCCCGCACCACATCATTGGATAGCGAGTTTACAATTGCAGCAATGTCGTGTGGCACCCTCTATGTTCTTTCATTCTGTGGCATAACATGTTGGACTCATTATATTCTCACACAATCTTGTTGCAAATTTCTGTTATTTAATTTGAAGGGATGGAGTATTCCGAGGATTCTGAATTGAAAGCAATTTGTGGAAAGACTGTGCTAAATGAGGGTTTAGTTTAGAGTTAGCTGCGGCTTCATGGTAATATGCTTGCCTCGAATTCCAAAAGTTATGGGCTGTAGTTCTACTCCAGAGGCAGTATTTAATGGAGACAATGGGGATCTTGTATGCCAATGAGACCTTGGTGTTATGTCCTTTTGGGAAGGCCCATTCTATTATAATGTCTCCCAAGCACTCAACTGTGAACTGCTGGGTCCTCCCTGTGAACTAGGGCTTCAGGGACAAATAACTACCCTATTGAGAGGTGCCAGCCAATGAGAGGCTGATACCTGTCATTGGAGGCAATGCCACAGAGAGGCAGTGAGATCTGCTGATATTCCACCCACCCAAGACCCCACAAAGGGATGCTGGCCACAGGTTAGTAAGGCATGAGGTGATACTATGGAATTAGATTGCAAGAGGGACAGGAAAATTGGCAGCAAAGGCAAAGGATGGTCCTTCCCAGCATTGGACCTGATGATAAGAACCTGAGTACTCAACAATGAGGATCCTTCTCCCACTCCACCTGGAAGCCTACAAGCAACTCCAACATAGTTTGCTTTTCAGACTTCTCACATGAAGAATTTCCCCACCCACCTCTGAGTGGATGAAAGCTTCAGTGGACATTAACTGCCGACATAAAGGCCTCAGTAGGCAGCAGTTATGATATGACATCTATCAGCATTCCTATTCTTGAATTATTCAGGATAGGGACTGAAGGTGAGGTCTCCACTTGCTGTTGTCCTGCTTAGTTAAATGTCTCTGTGAGAAGGCATTGAATACAATCCCAGAATTGAAGCCAACAATCAAGGTTGATAATGCAGTGTGTTACTGAGATGGTAGGTTTAACAGTTTCCCCTACTTCTGGGGCTGATCTAACTGAGAGGATATAAATTTATGCATGTCATGCTGGGATTTGGATGAGGAAGAGACTAGATGAAGGGAGGAAAGAAGTGCTCTTTTGCTTTTTTAATCTTTTAACTTTTTCATCCTGTGGGAAATGGTCCTTGCTCTACTACAGGGAAGAAACTAAATGCTTGGTAAGTAACTGGTAAGGAATTAAGTTTTTTTAACTCCTAAGCTTTAAAACACTGTAGCAGAGGAACTTGTTAAGGTTGATAAAATATATAAAAAGGGAAAATAAATACTCGAATAACATAATTAATTAATTACTTAAAATACATTAAGGATGACAAGACAGAAGATGTCTCATGGCTGCAGCATATGGGAGCTCCTGGATGTCAGAGTGATCCAGAGCAACTGTGTTTACAGAAAGTGTGAACCATGAGTAAATTGGCTTCGTATAGATCAATTCAGAGAGACAAGTGCATGACTCAAATACTGGTGTGGGAGAAGTGGGTAGTGGGCCACTTGCACTAGAACTGGAAGAAGTGGGGGCTGGACCAGTCAGACAGTCCACATCTGAACTCTGCTGGAACCAGCATTCTAGCAAGGCACATGGTCAGAAATGTAGAGCGGTTTTAAATTAGATAGTAGGGCAAGCGATCAAATTTGGAAAGATATAGTAAATCAAGGAGTAAAGATTAGGGAAGGCAGAATGGTATTAATGTGGAAAATGATAAACCATTATAGTGGGGACAGATAATGTAAATTTTAGAGTAAATCAAGATAAAGGTGGAGGTTATAAAAATGATAAAAGAATAACTCTAAAGACAATGTAACTGAATACAAGTAGCATTTGAAGTAAACATCAATTGAAATAAAGAAGGATAATCTGATAACAGTGCAGAGACATGGCTGTAGGATGACATAGATCAAATGTTGAGCAGTACATGATCATTAGGAAGACTAGCAAACAATGTAAAGGAAAAGGAATGGCTCTGTTAATTAGTGATGGTCTTAGCACAATATAGAGGGATAACCTAAATTCAGGAAACCAGGATGTAGAAGCATCAGGGTAGAGACGAGAAATAATAAAGGCTAGAGGTCAATTGTGGATCTAGTTTACAGGCCTCATAACTCTAACATGTGATAGGATAGAGAATAAAGGAGGAAATAATTGGAGCTTGTCAGAAGATACTGTGATAACCATGGAGGATTTTAATCTACAGATAGATCAGAAAAATCAAATGGGCAAACATTTGAGAAAGAAGCCGAAAATGTGTCGAGTGAAAAGCGCAGCAGGTCAGGCAGTATTCGAAGAGCAGGATAATCGACGTTTCGGACATGAACCCTTCTTCAGGAATGAGGAAAGTGTGCCAAGCAGGCTAAGATAAAAGGTAGGAAGGAGGGACTTGGGGGAGGGGCGTTGGAAATGCGATAGGTGGAAGGAGGTTAAGGTGAGGGTGATAGACCGGAGTGAGGTTGGGGGCGGAGAGGTCAGGAAGAAGATTGTAGGTTAGGAAGGTGGTGCTGAGTTCGAGGGTTGGGAATGAGACAAGGTGGAGGGAGGGGAAAGGAGGAAACTGGAGAAATCTGAGTTCATCCTTGTGGTTGGAGGGTTTCTAGGCGGAAGATGAGGTCTGGCGATGGAGGAGTCCAAGGATGCATGTCCTTGATGGCGTGGGAGGGGGAGTTGAAGTGTTGAGCCACAGGGTGTTTGGGTTGCTTGGTCTGGGTGTCCCAAACGTTCTGCAAGTAGGCATTTGAGAACTTTTGAGAAATTCATGTAATGTTTTGGTAGTAGTTAGTTAGAACAATATCTTCTGGAGTAAACCAGAGTATAGAATGTAGCTGACTTGACATTATCCAACATAATAGGACCAATGAAGACCTCATTGTGAAGCCATTCTCGGTAGCTGCAATCGTTACATGATTACATTTTTCATTCAGATTTAGGGAGAGAAGAATGGATTAGTATTTTAAATGTAAGTATTAGGAGTAGTAGTAGCTTTCTATTAGTCTTTTCTACTAGATATAACTGATACAGTAAAAAATGAGACAGTGTTCCTCCAGGACCGAGTGTGCTACATGGACAGCACAAATTACACGATTGTACATGGCATAAAGTGCATAAGAAGTGCAAAACACGCAAGTTACAGTGTAATGGAACAATGATAAGTGATAGATATTTTTCTGGCAGCAATTCGAAGTTGTGCGAAGAATTTCAGATGGGAAGGAGTCTGATCATACTGTGTTAAGGAGCCTGATGGCTTGGGGAAGTAACTGTTGCACAGTCTGGCCGTGAGACACCAAATGCTCTGGTGTCTTCTGCCAGATGGCAGGAGGGAGAAGAGTTTGAGTGAGGGGTGTGAGACTTCCACAATGCTCTTAGCTTTCTGGATGCAGCGTGTGGTGTAAATGTCTGTAATGGAGGGAAGAGAGATGCCAATGATCCTCTCAGCTGTCCTCACTATCTGTAGCAGGGTTTTATAATCCTCAGACTGCACAGAAAGTAGAGACGCTGCTGGGCTTTCTTGGCTATGGAGCTGGTGTTGAGAGTCCAGAAGAGATTTTTGGCCCGGTGTACGCCAAGAAATTTGGTGCTCTTCACAATCTTCACAGGGGAGCTGTCGATGTCCAGTGGAGAGTGGTCACTCCATGCCCTCCTGAAGTTAACAACCAACTATTTCATCTTGTCCACATTCTGCAACAGGTTTTTGTCTCTGCACCAGTCCGTTAGCCACTGCACTGCCTGTCTGTATGCTGACTCATTGTTCCTGTTGATGAGACCCATTACATCATAACATCAGCAAACTTGATAATGTAATTCGAGCTGTGCATCACTGCGTAGTCGTGTGTCAGCAGGGTGAACAGCAGTGGACTGAGCAAACAGCCCTGTACACCCCCCCATGTGCTCAGTTTGATGGGGTTGGAGGTGATGTTCCCATTCCGGACTGACTGAGGCCTCCCAATTGTGAAGTCCAGGATCCAGTTACAAAGGGAGGTATTTAGGCCCAGCAGACTCAGCTTTCCAATCAGGTGCTGAGGAATGATAGTGTTAAATGCAGAACTGAGGTCACTGAACAGTAGTCTGACTTAAATGTCCTTCTTTTCCAGGTGGGTGAGGGCCAGATTGAGGGTGGTGGAAATGGCATCGTCTGTTGAGTGGTTGGGTCAATTCACGAACTGCAGGGTGTCCAGTGAGGGGGGCAGCAGGGTCTTTCTATGCCTCATCATGAGCCTCTTAAAGCACCTCACATACTGGGTGTAAGTGCAACAGGGCAGTAGTTGTTCAGACAGGATGCTGAAGGTTTCTTCGGCATGGGGACGATGGTGTCGGGCTTGAAGCATGTTGGAACTATGGCGCAGCTCAGGGAGATGTTGAAGATATCTGTGAGACTGAGCACTCTGCCAATAATATTAACTGGTCCAGCAGCTGACTGGACCAGTTAATATTATTAACTGGTGAGTTGACTCTGCATAGAGTTTCCCTCACGTCGGCCGCGGTAAGGCACAGCACTTGGTCATTGGGGTGGTTGGTGGTGGAGGGGGTGGGGTGGGGGGGGGGGTGGGGGGGGGGGGGGGAGGGGTGGAGGGTCCTTGCTGCCACATCATTTTGTGCCTCAAGCCATGCATAGAAGTTGTTCAACTCATCCAGAGGGCGGCATCACCAGCTCATGCATACCATGCTGTTCTGTAGTTGGTGATGGCCTGGATGCCTTCCACATGCTCCGTGTATCACCGCTGTCCTGAAGTGGCTGCCTATTCTCTGTGAGTGTACACACGTTGCCTCTCTGATGCAGGTTGCACACCTTTGTGGTCACCCACGGCTTCTGGTTGGGGTGAGAAGTGATGGTTTTGGACACAATGACATTGTCAATACACTTGCTAACGTTGCAAATCACTGACACTGTGCACTCCTCTAAGGTGATGGAGTCGCCATCGGTTGCAATTATGAGGAGACAGAAGCAGAATTAAACAAAGTGAACTGACAAATTAGTTTAAGGAATTGGATATTAGAGATGCAGTGGTAAGGACTCATGGGGTATTTCAGGATACACAAAAACACAAAATACGTTCTGAGGAGAGGAGAGTTCCTAAAGGAGAAGCCACCTTCTGTAGTTAACTAAAAAAAAGTTAAAGATAGTATCAACTTTAAGGAGAAAGCATATAATTGTGCAAAGGTGGTTAGCAGATCAGAAGATTGGACAGAATGATAAAAAAACCCACAAAATAATGACTAAAACCTTAAGAAGCAAAATTATGAGCAAAGAAGCTCATAACAATATAAAAACAATTAAGAGTTTATATAGCTAGTTTAAAAGGAAAAGAGTTAACAAAGTGAGCGTGGTCCTCTAGAAAGTGGAGTTTGGTGAATCAATAAAGGAAAACAAGGAAATGGCAGGAAATCAAACAGATATTTTGCATTGATCTTAATTCTAGAGGGCAAAAGTGATATTCTAGAATTAGCTGTAAGTCAAAAAATGGAAGGAATGGAGGAAGCTGCTAGAGGAAGTGGTGGAGGTTGGTACAACTACAACATTTAAAAGCCATCTGGATGGGTAAATGAATAGGAAGCGTTGAGAGGGATATGGACCAAGTGCTTGCAAATGGGACTAGATTAATTTAGGATATCCGGTCAGCATGGATGAGTTGGACTGAAGGGTCTGTTTCCATGCTGTATTTCTCTATGTCTATATGACTCTATAACTCAAAAAATCAGCAAGAAGATGTTGCTCAGTAAAATTTGGAGCTATGGGCCGACAATTCCTCAAGTTCTACAGGAATTTATCCTCGAGTCTTAAAAAAAAGACTAGTCACAAAGTAGATAGATTGGCTTTAATTTTCTAAAATTTCCTGGCTTTGAGAAAGGTTCCAATCAATTATGAGGTACAAAGATGCTTATGTACATATGAAGGTACAAATTATAAACAAAAATAAGCCATTCAGCCCCGCCAGACTGCTCTCTATTTCAATCTGATCTGATTGTACCATTTATATTTTTCCTGCCAGAAGTGAGAATTTCACTTTCCTCACATGATTGTCTACTGTATACCATTTGCCCCAAATTTGCTCATTCTATGAATCTATCAGTGTTTTTTGTCACTTTTTTTTTTATCCCTTTCACTATCTTTGTGTCAGCTTCAAATTTGGCAGCCAAACCTTCAGTCCTTTCATCGAAGTCATTTGTATAAACTGTAACTAAGCTGAACTCTCAACACATCACTCCTTGTGGCACCCCATTTGTTACATCTTGCTAACCTGAAAAAAATGTCCATGTAAACCTTCTTTTTGCTTCTTGTTAACCAGCCAAATTCCTATCTCTGCAAAAATACTCCCTTACATAATGAGCTTTTATTTTCTGCAATGTGCTTTGATATAAAGTAGCCATCGTCCCATAGTACTGCTGTCTTATGAGAGCGAGTTGACGACTGGTGGTTTAAATCTTCGAGTAAAAAGTGAGGTCTGCAGATGCTGGAGATCACAGTTGAAAATGTGTTGCTGGTTAAAACACAGCAGGTCAGGCAGCATCCAAGGAATAGGAAAATTCCTGATGAAGGGCTTATGCCCGAAACGTCGAATTTCCTATTCCTTGGATGCTGCCTGACCTGCTGTTCTTTAACCAGCAACACATTTTCTACTGGTGGTTTAACCTGAGTGCAAGGCATTTCTGTCCACAAGATTGGTACGTTGATGATAGGAAATATCCAAACTAGCGTGGACACAGCACTCCGCACGTGGAAGTAACCAGCAACGGTTGCAATTCCCACAGCCTGAGCTGCTTAACTGTCTTGTCACTGGGAAATGATATGAAAACATATGTTCTGGAGAAAATAGCAAAAATGATATCATGGATATGTTCATGGGTGAAGGATTGCTCCTTGAAACAAGCAGCTTAAAATGCCAGGCTGCTGTAACCTTGGTAGCCACTGGACGGCATGGTGGCACAGTGGATAGCATTGCTGTCTCACAGCGAGACCTGGGTTCAATTCCCGCCTCAGGCGACTCTCTGTGTGGAGTTTGCACATTCTCCCTGTGTCTGTGTGGGTTTCCTCTGGGTGCTCCGGTTTCCTCCCACAGTCCAAAAAAATGTGCTGGTTAGGTGAATTGGCCATGCTAAATTGCCCGTAGTGTTAGGTGAAGGGGTAAATGTAGGGGAATGGGCCTGGGTGGGTTACGGGTCGGTGTGGACTTGTTGGGCCGAAGGGCCTGTTTCCACACTGTAAGTAATCTAAAGTCCTTCAGAGTACATGTTCTCCTCCAGCAGATGACACAGTTTGCAAATGATACATAGGACAAACTTAATTAGCGCCCTCTCTATCTTTTTTCATTCTGTCTTTTAGACTGTTGACGATATTGACAGCAAGCCTTGTAGGATGTGAGCCTAATTATTCTGCTCTGCCTTGTTGGTGGCTCTTTATCTGAACCTTCACCGTCTGGAGGTTGTGCTGCTGCTGATGGAAGTTGCAGCTCTTAAACTTTTATCTCCTTTCACATTGTCTTCAGAACTGCTTCCAAGCCATAATGACTCCATTTACCACATTCTCCATGTGAGCTCAATGAGCAGATAACCTGTGAGGCATGTCACAAAATTAAGGCAATTTTATTGTAGGAAATTCTGAGCCCTCACATCCTGAACAATGAAGTCTCATATGATGCCCTCAATATGGTAATGAGGAAGATATCATTATCCAATTACAAAGTCACAGACCTAAGGCAGTCACTGCTGAATGGTAGAAATGCAAAGTTGTGATTAAGGGCTTGATGGGAGATCAGGGAGTGTTTTCTTGACATCACAAATTTGTTTCCATCGTCTTCACTGTATTTTTCCACCTTTGGGACAATTTCTCATGCCACACAAAAGGACAAATTCACCTGTAGATTCTCCAGTCCAGACTTTGACACCATACATCCTGAATCGTTTCCCAGTGGTTTCTTCACTTTCTGAATTGTGATTCCTCTTCAGTTTGACTTTGAATCAAACTACGAAATGTGATAAAAAAGAAGTGATGGGAATGTGTTACTCAAAATTATTGTGATAGCCATCGGAGGTAAATGGCAAATGCAACATTTCCAACCCAATTCTGGTCAGTATACAAAGAACAGTACAGCCCAGGAACAGGCCCTTTTGCCCATTGAGCCTGTACTGGCGAGTCCCATGAGATGCCAGCTGAGTCAGCGGTTATAAACAGATATTGTGTAGCTTCATTTACATTGCATCGCACATTATGAATTAATAATGGCATGGTGCTCCACTATGTATCGAGATAGTATTATTTTTCCTTTATGTTCCATCTTTATATCCTTGCTCATGGAGAAATTTGAAAATGAAAATCATTGCAGGAACATAGATGATAAAAAAATGCATTTTCGTAACTTTGCTCTTTGAAAGTTAAAGGAGTTTACCTCAGAGTACAATGGGATTTTGATCAGATGGACCAATGCGACAAGGCATGGCTGATGGAGTTTAATTTAGGTAAATGCGAGGTGCTGCATTTTGGAAAGGCAAAACAGGGCAGAACTTATAGACGTAATGGTAATAGGAAGTGTTGCTGAACAAAAAGATCTTAGATGGCAGGTTCATAGTTCCTGGAAAATGGAGTCACAGGTAGATAGGATAGTGAAGAAGGCGTTTGACATGCTTGCCTTGTTTGGTCAGTGCATTGAATATAGGACTTGGGAGGTCATGTTGTGGCTGGACAAGACATTATTTAGGTCACTACTGGAATACTATGTGCAATTCTGGTCTTCCTCCTATAAGAATGTTGTTGTGAAACTTGGAAGGGTTCAGAAAAGATTTACAACTATGTTGCCGTGAAAATCTATTGTCACAACACAATTTAGATGGTGCTGGAACTAATGGGAGTATTGAATTAAAGTTAATTTACAGTAAATAGTAATGAGAAAAATTGGAAAAGAAATTAAATAAAGGAAGTACAAATAAATAGATTATTGTTGTATACAAAATAATAAATTTAAATGCGTATATAATGTTAGAAAAAAGACTTCATATCAACTTTGCTTCTTATCTATATAACAGCATTTAGTTTGCAGTTAATGTGTGAATACAACTGGAATGTTTGCAGAACTTTATTCTGACCTCTGCTAAAGAAGAACAATGATTGTATATCTCTAAATTTGTCTATAAACAATATATTTTAAAAACAAATGGACACAGTACAATCCAAGGAAAAGCTGATTATTTCCAAGTCAGGATGGTCAGTGCTTAGAAAGGAACTTGCAGGTGGTGCTGTTCTCATACATCTGTTGCCCTTGACCTTCAATTAGTAGTTGTCGTGCGATTGGACAGTTTGAAGGATGCTGTTTAAGAACCTTTAGTGAATTTCTGAAGTAGAACTTATAGTCACACTGCTAATACTGAACTTTGATGGTGGGTGCAGTGGATATCGTGACAATCACGCTGGCTGCTTTGTCCTCAATGGTGTCGAGCTTCTTGAGTGTTGAGCGCATCCAGCTACTGATTTGTGCCTTGAAGACAGTAAACAAACTTTGGAGAGTTGGTAGATGTGCTACTCGCTGCACCAGGCCTAGCCTCTGACCTGCTTTTGTAGCCATTGTATTTATATGGCTAGTCCAGTATAGTTTCTGGTCAATGGTAACCCCCAGGATGTTCAGAGTGGGAGATTAAAACTAATTTCTGTTTTGAGTGGAGGAATATCATTTGCATTGGTAAAGTGAGTGCTTCTATCAGCTGAAAACAGTGAAAGATTAAATGGTGAACAAGTAGGAAAATTAGGAGTTGTGGATTATTGGATGGTTTCCAATTCCATATAGATTGAGATCAGGTGTTTGCAGGGAGTGGATGGTACAGGTGGTTGCAGAGGAATGAATACTGAGCAAAACATAAAGAAGGTAGGTTTTTAAAAAATATGGGCCACTCCACTCATTTCTTCATGCAACAATAAAAGCTCCTAATTTCTGAAAGGTCTCTTGTAGTTCCTAACAGTCAGAAGAAGGCAAACTATGTCCCTTTTTGTAATAGCCAGTTGCTGTATTTGTTGAGTTCAAGGTGCAGTGTTGCAGAGTACCACTTTCAAAGCTCTTGTGAAAGGACAAGTACATAAGTATGTGTAAGGTTAGAGTGCTGGGATGTTTGGTGCCAGGTGGGTCAGTGCCAGGCACATTGGGTACCAGACCATAGGTATAGCACGCAAGGTATGTAGTGTAATAAGATGGCAGGGGCTAAGTAAGTGATGAGCTAGGCCATGGAAGAGAAGTGACATTGGGTCTATTGGAGTGGACCCAGAGGAGGTTGGGTGGGCTGGTTGAGTTTTGGGAGTACAGGCAGAGGCAGGTACTGGGGTGGCAGAGAAAGGGGTTTCAGGACCCAAGAGGAAGGAGGGACTCAGGTAAGATTTTAGATTTCAGGGAGTGCCTGTGTGTCGCATCCAGTGGTGGGAGAGGAGGAATTGGTTCAGGCCTTGTCGGTGGCCGATTCATGTCTTGGATGGGGGGTGCTCTTTGAATACTGGGTGGAGGGCGGTTGTTGCCAGGTCAAGTGGTGGGGTCGGAGAATCAGATATGTCAGTGGTGGATGATGGGTTCTGGGCAGAGAGGGTATTTGCTGGGTCCAGGAATAAAGGGATATCAGATCCAGGGATGTGGGGAGTTGAATGCCAGGTCAATATCTTGTAGATGTAAGTGGTCTGGGGGAGGTGTTGGTGGGAGTGTATAAGATATGCCAGGAGCCATAGTTGCGTGGCATTCCAACCAGAACTCTATCAACAAACGCATTGACTTGGATCCATTGACCATCCCCTGAGAAAAAGAGCAGGAAATGACATCACCACAAGAAATGATATCACCCACCCAAGGAAACCTAAACACATAAATAGAAAGCTGGTCATTCTGCCAGTGCTTCATCCAGATATTGTTACCTAGTGTGGCAACGAAACGTCTGAAAACAAACCATCCAGCTCAGCGAGTAAACCTATATCCAGAACCTCAACCTGAGCTACAAACCTTCTCAAAGCTAGCCAGCTTAATAGTTAGTCAGAGGTTACATTAGATTTTTAATAGACTAATCTAATCTTTCCTGAGTAACTGGAAGAACAAGTAAAAAATGAGGTCTGCAGATGCTGGAGATCACAGCTGCAAATGTGTTGCTGGTCAAAGCACAGCAGGTTAGGCAGCATCTCAGGAATAGAGAATTCGACGTTTCGAGCATAAGCCCTTCATCAGGAATAAGAGAGAGAGAGCCAAGCAGGCTGAGATAAAAGGTAGGGAGGGGGGACTAGGGGGAGGGGCGATGGAGGTGGGATAGGTGGAAGGAGGTCAAGGTGAGGGTGATAGGCCGGAGTGGGGTGGGGGCGGAGAGGTCAGGAAGAGGATTGCAGGTTAGGAGGGCGGTGCTGAGTTGAGGGAACCGACTGAGACAAGGTGGGGGGAGGGGAAATGAGGAAGCTGGAGAAATCTGAATTCATACCTTGTGGTTGGAGGATTCCCAGGCGGAAGATGAGGCGCTCCTCCTCCAGCCGTCGTGTAGTTGTGTTCTGCCGGTGGAGGAGTCCAAGGACCTGCATGTCCTCGGTGGAGTGGGAGGGGGAGTTAAAGTGTTGAGCCATGGGGTGATTGGGTTGGTTGGTTCGGGCGGCCCAGAGGTGTTCTCTGAAGCGTTCCGCAAGTAAGCGGCCTGTCTCACCAATATAGAGGAGGCCGCAGCGGATGCAATAGATGATGTGTGTGGAGGTACAGGTGAACTTGTGGCGGATATGGAAGGATCCCTTGGGGCCTTGGAGGGAAGTGACTGTGGAGGTGTGGGCGCAAGTTTTGCATTTCCTGCGGTTGCAGGGGAAGGTGCCGGGGGTGGAGGTTGGGTTGGTGGGGGGTGTGGATCTGACAAGGGAGTCACGAAGGGAGTGGTCCTTGCGGAACGCTGATAGGGGAGGGGAGGGAAATATATCCTTGGTGGTGGGGTCCGTTTGGAGGTGGCGGAAATGGCGGCGGATAATACGTTGTATGCGCAGGTTGGTGGGGTGGTAGGTGAGAACCAGTGGGGTTCTGTCTTGGTGGCGGTTGGAGGAGCGGGGCTCAAGGGCGGAGGAGCGGGAAGTGGAGGAGATGCGGTGGAGGGCATCGTCGATCACGTCTGGGGGGAATCTGCGGTCCTTGAAGAAGGAGGCCATCTGGGCTGTGCGGTGTTGGAATTGGTCCTCCTGGGAGCAGATGCGGCGGAGACGAAGGAATTGGGAATATGGGATGGCGTTTTTACAGGGTTCAGGGTGGGAGGAGGTGTAGTCCAGGTAGCTGTGGGAGTCAGTCGGTTTATAATAGATGTCTGTGTTGAGTCGGTCGCCCGAGATAGAAATGGAAAGGTCTAGGAAGGGGAGGGAGGAGTCTGAGACAGTCCAGGTGAATTTCAGGTCGGGATGGAAGGTGTTAGTAAAGTTGATGAACTGTTCAACCTCCTCGTGGGAGCACGAGGCAGCGCCGATACAGTCATCGATGTAGCAGAGGAAAAGGTGGGGGGTGGTGCCAGTGTAGTTGCGGAAGATGGACTGTTCCACATATCCTACGAAGAGGCAGGCATAGCTGGGGCCCATGCGGGTGCCCATGGCAACTCCTTTAGTTTGGAGGAAGTGGGAGGATTGAAAAGAGAAGTTATTCAGGGTGAGGACCAGTTCAGTCAGTCGAAGGAGGGTGTCAGTGGAAGGGTACTGGTTGGTGCGGCGGGAAAGAAAGTAGGCACGGAGGCGAAGGCGGCGGAAGAATTGTTCAATATCTCGCCGCGTGTTGAACTCATTAATCCGAGGGCGTAGGGGAACGAAGGTGAGGCCCCTGCTGAGGACTGATCTTTCATCCTCAGAGAGGGGGAGATCTGGAGGGATGGTGAAAATCCGGCAAGGCTGGGAGCTAGGACCTGGTGTGGGACTGGAGCTGGAGCTGGAGCTGGGGGCGGGGTTAGGGGCGGGGACAGAGATCGAAGTAGGGGCCCGCAGACAAGGGAACCTCACCATCAAACCCGCAGACAAGGGAGGCGCGGTGGTAGTTTGGCGCACTGACCTGTACACCGCTGAAGCCAAACGCCAGCTCGCGGACGCCTCCTCTTATCGCCCCCTTGACCACGACCCCACCTCCCACCACCAAACCATCATCTCCCAGACCATCCAGGACCTCATCACCTCAGGGGATCTCCCATCCACCGCCTCCAACCTCATAGTCCCACAACCCCGCACCGCCCGTTTCTACCTCCTGCCCAAAATCCACAAACCTGCCTGCCCCGGCCGACCCATTGTCTCAGCCTGCTCCTGCCCCACCGAACTCATCTCCCAATACCTCGACACGGTCCTGTCCCCTTTAGTCCAAGAACTCCCCACCTACGTTCGGGACACCACCCACGCCCTCCACCTCCTCCAGGATTTTCGCTTCCCCGGTCCCCAACGCCTTATTTTCACTATGGACATCCAGTCCCTGTACACCTCCATCCCCCATCACGAAGGACTCAAAGCCCTCCGCTTCTTCCTTTCCCGCCGCACCAACCAGTACCCTTCCACTGACACCCTCCTTCGACTGACTGAACTGGTCCTCACCCTGAATAACTTCTCTTTTCAATCCTCCCACTTCCTCCAAACTAAAGGAGTTGCCATGGGCACCCGCATGGGCCCCAGCTATGCCTGCCTCTTCGTAGGATATGTGGAACAGTCCATCTTCCGCAACTACACTGGCACCACCCCCCACCTTTTCCTCCGCTACATCGATGACTGTATCGGCGCTGCCTCGTGCTCCCACGAGGAGGTTGAACAGTTCATCAACTTTACTAACACCTTCCATTCCGACCTGAAATTCACCTGGACTGTCTCAGACTCCTCCCTCCCCTTCCTAGACCTTTCCATTTCTATCTCGGGCGACCGACTCAACACAGACATCTATTATAAACCGACTGACTCCCACAGCTACCTGGACTACACCTCCTCCCACCCTGAACCCTGTAAAAACGCCATCCCATATTCCCAATTCCTTCGTCTCCGCCGCATCTGCTCCCAGGAGGACCAATTCCAACATCGCACAGCCCAGATGGCCTCCTTCTTCAAGGACCGCAGATTCCCCCCAGACGTGATCGACGATGCCCTCCACCGCATCTCCTCCACTTCCCGCTCCTCCGCCCTTGAGCCCCGCTCCTCCAACCGCCACCAAGACAGAACCCCACTGGTTCTCACCTACCACCCCACCAACCTGCGCATACAACGTATTATCCGCCGCCATTTCCGCCACCTCCAAACGGACCCCACCACCAAGGATATATTTCCCTCCCCTCCCCTATCAGCGTTCCGCAAGGACCACTCCCTTCGTGACTCCCTTGTCAGATCCACACCCCCCACCAACCCAACCTCCACCCCCGGCACCTTCCCCTGCAACCGCAGGAAATGCAAAACTTGCGCCCACACCTCCACAGTCACTTCCCTCCAAGGCCCCAAGGGATCCTTCCATATCCGCCACAAGTTCACCTGTACCTCCACACACATCATCTATTGCATCCGCTGCACCCGATGTGGCCTCCTCTATATTGGTGAGACAGGCCGCTTACTTGCGGAACGCTTCAGAGAACACCTCTGGGCCGCCCGAACCAACCAACCCAATCACCCCGTGGCTCAACACTTTAACTCCCCCTCCCACTCCACCGAGGACATGCAGGTCCTTGGACTCCTCCACCGGCAGAACACAACTACACGACGGCTGGAGGAGGAGCGCCTCATCTTCCGCCTGGGAACCCTCCAACCACAAGGTATGAATTCAGATTTCTCCAGCTTCCTCATTTCCCCTCCCCCCACCTTGTCTCAGTCGGTTCCCTCAACTCAGCACCGCCCTCCTAACCTGCAATCCTCTTCCTGACCTCTCCGCCCCCACCCCACTCCGGCCTATCACCCTCACCTTGACCTCCTTCCACCTATCCCACCTCCATCGCCCCTCCCCCTAGTCCCTCCTCCCTACCTTTTATCTCAGCCTGCTTGGCTCTCTCTCTCTTATTCCTGATGAAGGGCTTATGCTCGAAACGTCGAATTCTCTATTCCTGAGATGCTGCCTAACCTGCTGTGCTTTGACCAGCAACACATTTGTAACTGGAAGAACACTCTGACTTCCTCTAATTTAACTGGAGATGATCAGAGGGCTCCAGGCAGAGAGGAATTGCCTGCTGGAATCTTCAATTTCCTGGTCTGTTCCCTTAGAGCTTGTTATGTTGAGAATTATAACCGGCACCAATAGTCAGCTCAGTGCTCAGAATTAACTGTTGATTGTGCTTTGGACACTTTGACCAGTTTATGTAATAAAAACACTTTACCCAAGCACGCTTGTTGGTGAGGCAGACAGCGAGATATGAAATTCAGTTTGTGATTCAAATCAATTTTATTAACAAAATATTCCTTATTAAAACATCACGTGAGCATTTCCCAAATTCCCACTATATATATACTGTGTCCATTTAAGGAAGGATATTATTCACAATGATCTATGTATTTAAGGTGGGCTGTTGGAATCTCCTTTCTCTGCGATGTGGAGTTGCCTCTCTACCACGAAGGTGGGTCTCACAGGTCAGGGTATATCTCCTGTGTCTCCCTGGTTTGGCACACAGTCTTCCCTCTGAGTCTTAAATGAAGATGTGGCTCCCTGGTACATGTATGTTTTTATTCTCCCCACCCCAGACCTTCCAAAATGTTCTTTGGGCTTTGGCTAATGAGGTCATGATCTGGGTTCAGATCATCTAATGGGGTGGCACCAAAAGCCTTTACTGTTGCCGTGCCAGGAGGTGTAAAGTGCACACACTCAGGCAATCAAGATGCCAGAATATTCAATTGACACTTCTCCAATTTGTAACCTATTAGGCTGACTGTAACTGGTTCCCTTTGAAACATGTCACCTCTTTGACTTTGGTTTCCATTGTTCTTTACAGCCAACAGCTGCTGGCTGCTGTTTAATATAGTTTGGCCAATTTGGCAATTGGAAAATTTGGGCAGTGATGTTATATGCAACATATATGCATAATACTTGAGACTGTAAATAATATATACGTATAGTATTTAAGATGGTATATATCGGAGAAAACTTAATCTGTGTGTTATCTCTAGCAACAGATATGTAACAGATATTTAAAGGACATGTTTATAATGTCACCATGGTGTCATGTCAAATAATGGTGTAAAACTTTCAGTCTCCACCTGATTGGACTCTGTCCATTTGCAGCATGACACACTGAGGGAAATGAGCTACCGTACATCACAACTATTTAGCTTGAGCCCTGACTAGCAAGTGCCTGTGATTGCTGTGAAGATATATAAATACCAAGAGCTATGATAAAAAAGTTAATTGAATTTTTCAATACTACATGACCCATTTCTCATCTGTATATGATGGGAAGTAACATAACTATCACAGAATGATACCGGCAGGTCATTAGTGTATCACACCACAACTCTTCACAATATGTCCAAGGATCTGGGGAATTTAAAAGTTTGGAAAATTTGGTAAGTGTTTCCGTTGTTTGGCTAGAACGGGCAAAAGGATATGGGAGAAATGCAGGGATCTGACTAGAATAGAAGGGGTGTGTGGGGGTTTGGCTGGAGTTCAGTGTTGTCCATTGGATTTGACGGAGGCAATTAGATTGTTGCCAGAATGTAGGGCTGATGTTGGGGGAATTAAGAACATGAGTTAATTTCAGTGCGTGAAATCTATGGAGAGGCTGTGATAACGGTGTGAGAGCATGAAAAATGTTGGGGTATGGTTGTGATGGGGCATGTGTGCACTGGGTGGGAATTCCAGGATCAATGGAGAGGAATTGTGTAAGTATTGGAAAAATTAGAAGATACATATTCCTGATCATAAAAAGAAAAGCTCCCCTGGTGTCTTCAATCACATAGGAACACATTAGTTGCAGGAGAATGTCATTTGGGCCCCCAATTCTGTTCTGCAATTCAATAAGAGGCATGGTTAATCTTCTATGTCCATTTATATATCACTATATCCTCAGGACCCTAATCTTACAATAATTGTTAAATTAGCTAACTGTCAAGCCTGTGGTGCAAAACCTCATCCAATCTCATCAAACATTAAACTACTCCACAAGGCATGACTCCAAAATTCCATCTTAATTTACAGCAATAGCTCATAGAAGAGTGCATGCCCATGTTTTGTGAAAGGCTTAATTTCATGAATGCAATTTGCAATGCAGGTACTTGTCCACAAAACATATCCTGGTAGGTAAGGATACTTGTGTTGTTATTATTGCGATTTTAAAAGATTTGAGTTTTGTGAAGAAACTAAATGCAAGCAATTTGTAAAACACTTGCAAATTATTTGTTTTTAAAAAAATTACTTCTCTTGGTTACAGACATTTGATCTTGTTATATTTGCAATGATTTTGAAATTTGTGTGTGATTTTCATTGGTCTATTTACCAGCTTTTACTAAATTTACATTATTTCTTATAACTACGATGCTCAAAATATGAAATTTGGGGGACTTGACTGAATTCATTGGTAAACCTAGATAGAAGTAGTGTTGCACAGTAGGAGCATGTAAACATACTTTCATTGCACTGGCAATGGTTGAGAATAGATATAATAGCTTTTCTGAACATATATGTTCTCTCATTATATCAGTCTTGTGCATAGTTTCATATCAGCTAGATAACAATAGATATCAGCAAGAACTAATCAAGGAAAGATGGATTCTAAATGTTAGAGCTGATTCACTGGTTTTTTTTTTGTCCAAGAAGTATTGGTAATTGAAATCAAGAGCTTAATATAACAACTGATGTAGAGTACATCTAGAAATGACCTTCTGTCACAGTGCTGTAAGATTTCAGTTTTAAAGACTGTCCTCAGAACACAGGGGACAGGTTCTTTAATGTACTGGATATTACTTTCAAAGTACTCTAATTACATAAATTAATAATAGCATTTTTCTTCACCATGTATAGATATTTGAATCACCCTCAAAAGAATTGAATCACTTGTTCTCTGACTTCGATGAGTCTTTTACACGTATTGCATGATTATAAACCCAGAAGGTCACATTGGGGATTTTATTTTCCAAGAAGGAATATTATAAAATAACGTGAGCACTGCTGCCTCACTGTAACATTTTCTTATAAACCTACAATTTGTGACATAGTTAACATTTGCCCATCACTAACCCTTCCTCTCCATCCAACAACCCGACATCATGTGTAACAATCTCACTACAATCAGAGCCTCACTGAAACATTATATTATATATCTCCAACTGATAACCTTGTAGGGAGCTTTTGCATTGTCCTCTAAAATTAACTTTCAGCTCAAAATTAGTATTTAGGCACTAAAATCTAATGGTAAATTAAAATTTCCATAGAAGACTATGAACAAAACAGCTTTGTGCCATTATGTCATTCCTAGCATAGTCTGGTTAAGCACCGTTTCTAGATAATCGGCACATTTTAAGTCACGTGAATCTGCTTTGGACACATTAGATAGATTTAAACCTTCTCTGGGGGGCTGAAAATTGGAACAGCAATCAGACACCCAGGAACAACATAATCTTTTTTGTTGAATTATGGAAATTAACGTCAGATAGTTCCTACACCAGATAGATGATCAGCTCTGGCAATTTTATTCCCTAATGGCAAACTCAAAATCAATCTATTTTCTATTACTGAAAATTATGATCTGCAGAGTTAGAAAACAAGGTTACCAATATTGTAGACCATTTCATGTTGTTACATTATTTCTCTCTTTGCTCATCTCTTCCCAAATGCTTGTTGTGACAGGTGGTCAATTTATCCAGTCTAGCTGTGTCAGGGATTACACTGAATGGTGGGCATGTTGTGTGAGAGAGGGAGCTATGGAAAGGTAATTGTTTAGTGGAGCATATTAAAGTGAAGCATCTGGACCAATATCAAATAATTTTAGAGGTGGATCTACAATATTTGCTGAGACAAACTAATAAAAACTTCATTTTAAAATCTTCTTGCATGATCAAAATTGCCTCTAGTTGTGAATTGATTTGCACTGTTTTCAATTGTTAGTGAATATAATTTTTGTTAAATAAAATAATTGAAAATATTTTGGAATAAATTCAGAACTAACTTTAATGAAGCTCCACTCAACAGATTTTTTTCTTTTGATAATATGATGTTAGGCATTAAGTTTGTTTGACAATATTCCTGTTAAGTGCTTTAGGACACTTTCTGCATTAACAGTGCTATATAAGTTCAGGGACATAGGTACATGCAACAAATTCTGGCAATATTCACATCCCAAAAAATAATTTTCAGAAGTTTTATCATCCTTATAAGGACCAGTGGTTGATGATTTCCTGGTTTATTTTCTGTAGCAAAGAGATTTAAGATGATCAATTTAATAATTTCAAGAGTATGAAGAGATTTATAGGGATCTATATACATATAGCATTGAGACAGAGCCATTTGTCTATGTTTGGCCCATCTACTTCTAAACCTTTCCAATTCATGTACCTTTCCAAATGTCTTTTGAATGTTGTAACTGTACTTGCATCTACCATTTCCTCTGGCAGTTCATTCCACATATGAACCACCCTCTGTGTGAAAAAAGTTGCACATCAGGTCTCTTTTCAATGTTTCTCCTCTCACCTTGAAAATATGCCCTCTAGTTTTGAACTGACAAAATAGTTTTTGGCAATTTGCTAATTAGACTGAAGGGTTGAATATGAGATATCTGAACTAAAAAATAGAAATTCAGGGCTAAGAATTTAAATAAATTATAATATGTGCTCTCAAATGGTAATAAACTATAACATAAAATATTGAGTAAGTGGGCAACTTAGAAAAGCTATGGAATCAAATGGGTGCATTTCTAATGTGAAAAAGGATTTAGGGCTATGATGAAATAATAGGTAAGTGAGACAGTGATGTATCATAAAGGGATGTTAGCTGTAATGACCTTTTTCTGTTGTGAAAAACTCTTTTTGATCTTAATTCTCAACAATCAAACAATCAACATAATGTTGTAAAATATTCAATTTCTGTGAAATTATATTTGAAAGCATTTCTTTTAAAGATGCAATGAAAATTCAATACCTTAGTAATAGAAAAAATGAAACATATCCAAACTTGGAAGGCATTTTCACTGATATAGTACACTACAAGCAGAATGGAGAGTAATGAACATTCCTCTGTGGATTATAAAACCAGAATCCAATTTGGAGCCCTGAATTATTTTACTCTTTTCAGCCTGGGGATACTAACTAATTCAAGCTCTGTTATAGCTGACCCGGCTGAACAGAGGCCAACGATTGAACCTTGTGCTTGCCTGGTCTCTATGAATCAGTGCTGTGCCACAGCAAATGATGCATTTAATAATGGGAGAAATTGTTTATTGTCCATTTAAGGAAGTTATTTTGAGATAAATTGTGATGAATTCTAATTTTAAAAGAAATGCCATGATAATCCTTCAGGTGTAAATTGCATAAATGGTACTAAAAGTCATCAGATGAAAAACAAATGACTTTAAATCTGAAAAACCCAGAGATTGCCTCAGTTTCTGAAAAACTTAAATATAAAATACTGTCAGAAAGAAGATGCATAAACATTTCAGAACTGTAATTAACACATAAATATGATTTGTACTATGATGTTTTGAGGAACCACTTTTCTAGTAAAGGACATTCTTTTTCAGCTTGAACTGCATGGCAACCGAGGGTAATTCATTACCTCACCACATTGGACTCAATTCCAGGGAACATAAAGCAGCAAGAAGAAACTGTCTGCTCAGTCTCATGAATGCTTTCATAAAGCTAAAGGTACTAGCCTCAGAAGCATTTTTCGTTTTCTTCAAACTATACAAGCGGTGGTTAGTTACCCTCTGATTTTATGTTAATATGTCACATTACTGATTCTGTGGCTTTCAATGTTTTTATAGTTATATATTCTTGTATCACATCAATGGTGCATTGTAAATTCTAAACCATGATATTGGCAAAAAAGGAATTATCTTTTGAAAGTTTTGAAAGTCAAACTGCCATAAGTCGTCAAGGCAGAAAGGAAATGCTTTGGGTTTAAGTATGTCTGTTTCTGCCTATTGCACTTTAAAACTATCCTCTGGGTATTCCTATTTTTTAGCTTCATTTCTGTTATTTATAAATGCATAGCATGTATTCTTGACAAATGGGTAATTTTTAAGGAGGCTTTAGTCCTGTGAGCTGCAACCAGTAGTGCATTATCAGAAGATGTATTCTCTCAGAGTGGAATGAAAGTGGGAATATATAGGATGGTAGTGATGGTCCTTATGTTCATGTTGTGACATCTTTTCGTCATACTTTCAGCAATTTGGAGTCATTTTGTTAATATATGTGTAATTTTTTCTGATCTATAGAATGCTTAAGTACACAAGTAAATTAGAGAATAATCTTCACTGATGACTTAATGAGGTTATTCAATGAGTAGCTTGTTATATATGGGTATATTGGTGGAAAGAAAATAAAGCACAGCTCAAGATAATGATATCACATAAACTTGGGCAAGAAAGCAACTTTGGACCTTAAAGACGTAAAATTCAACATTGAGGTCTCACTCATGGTCTCAATAATGAAGTCTATAATACCAATGTTACTGTGTGCTTACCTTCAATGTTTTATCTGATGTGGGAATGCTTTGGTTATCCACCAGAATATAAGAAAGTGGGGTCAGAAGTCTGTTGGGAGTGGCTGTTTGGTGTAGGGCAGTCTGTCGTCACAGGGATAGGAGGAATCAGTATGAGTGATGGGGAAGTCAGTTTTGTGGTTATCCGGGAGTTTGGTTTGAAACTCTTTAACTTTTCTTGACTAATTATTGTGGTAACTAGGTCTTTGAAGGCTCTAATTCCAATTTGGAGTTGGGAATGTTTTAGAGAGTGCCTGAGCCACGATTGCATTTTCAGTGTAAACGATGATGATGGAACTGATGATGGTAGTTTGGCAGTAGCAGAGCAGAATGGAACAGAAGGGAATAAAAGAGGAGCTTGTAAGGAGACAGCGTCATGCTCAAGAGCTGCATTCATGAAACTACACTTGCATGTCATGTATGTAAACAGGTGTGCAGTATTAAAGAGGTGAGAGGGCCTAACCCTTGTATAGGACAAACTAGAAATACTAAAGGCCAATAAGAGAGGCACTCTAATAAAAAAGGGAGCAATTTCAGAGTGTGTGTGCTGACACTCAGTGTTCATAAAGCATGCTAGCAGCAATGTTAGTATGAAATAGGGACTATATTAAACTCAGGTGAGTGTGTGTTAAATACCCTCCTAACATGTAGGATATCATAAATTCTACTCCTCTGCTTCCATGCTGATTTCTATTTTCAATATTTATGTTCAATAGCTGGTTGCCATGAAATTTAGTCTATCTATTATTAAAAATGAACAGTAGTAATTAGTCTTGGTACCGGTGGAACTATCTCACATTGACACAAATGAAAATAAATGCTTAGAAGTAATATGATGAAGATAGTGGAGGACATTGATCAGATTAAACATAAAAATATGACTGTAAGTTTCCATTAGGATGCCCAGCAAAAGCTTGATGACATTATAGAAGATTAAAGAGAGGCCTATAAAAACTCTTGGCCCCACAGGTGATTCTGGATTTGCTGCATTAGCTTATTTTTTGAAAAGTCAGCCTTCTCGAATACAGACAACACAGGAATACATGACATAGTAATAATGTATTGTCTCAAAAAATAGCTTTTTTGACTCAAAGGTTGGAGGTGCCATTGATAGTATCAAGGGCTATTGCAGGCTGCAGCACGCCATAGACAGGATGCAGAGCTGGGCTGAGAAATGGCAGATGGAATTCAACCTGGATAAATGCTAAGTGATGCATTTTGGAAGGTCAAACTTGAATATTGAATATAGGATTAAAGACAGGATTCTTGGCAGTGTGAAGGGACAAAGGGATCTGGGTGTGCACACAGATCCCTCAAAGTTGCCACTCAAGTGGATAGGGTTGTTAAGAAAGCATATGGTGTTTTGGCTTTCATTAACAGGGGGATCGAGTTTAAGAGCCACAATGTTTTGCTACAGCTCTACAAAACCCTGGTGAGACCACACTTGGAATATTGTGTCCTGTTCTGGTCGCCCTATTATAGAAAAGATACAGAGGCTTTGGAGAGGGTGCAAAGAAGGTTTACCAGGATGCTGCCTGGACTGGAGGGCTTGTCTTATGAAGAAAGGTTGAATAAGCTCAGACTTTTCTCTCTGGAGAGAAGGAGAAAGAGAGAAGGCCTGATTGAGGTATACAAGATAATGAGAGGAAGAGATAGAGTCAATAGACAGAGACTTTTCCCCAGGGCAGGATTGACTGGTACGAGGAGTCATAGTCGTAAGATATTAGGAGAAATATATAGAGGAGACGTCAGAGGAAGGTTCTTTTCGCAGAGAGTTGTGAATGCATGCCAGCGGTGATGGTGGAAGCAGAGTCATTAGGACATTTAAGCGACTGCTGGACATTCACATGGATAGCAGTGAATTGAGGGCTGTATAGGTTAAGTTATTATATTTTACATTAGGATGAAACCTCAGCACAACATCATGGGCCAAAGGGCCTGTTCTGTGCTGTACTTTTCTATGTTCCAAGTTAAATTCATTTTAACTTTTACATATAGCTGTTGGTTGTCAATGAGAAGCCATAACGGAATGCAATACAAATTCTAGGAGGCAATACTATGCACATTAAATCATACAGCACTGAAACAGAACCTTCGGTCCAACTCGTCTATGCCAACCAAGTTTCTCAAACTAAACTAGTCCCACTTGCCTGTCTTTGGTCCATATCCCTTTCAAATCCATGTGCCTATAAAAACTGCTGTACTTGTTGTTTGGGGAGAGACGGCGTGGTCAAGTCCTGTGGTTAGGGTCAGAATCACGCTGCCCTTCCCAAAAGCTTTTGATTTAATAAATTTTATTGACTTGCTTCTAAATTTGATTGACTTGCTTTTAAACTTGAGTTTTATTAATTTTACTACAACAAATTGGCACTGCGAGCAGGGTCGTGTTCACGGTCCCGGGTAGGGTGGCCACCTCCCAGGAGGTGGGGCAGGATATCGGACCAAAACAGGTCAAACTACAGAACCTGTTGATCTGGTAAGAGTGGATGAGAGAGTGCCTGTTGGGTGGCCTCTGAGTTGAGTCATATTCAGATGCCAGTGTGATTGTTCCTGCCTGAGACAAAGGCTGAGATTAAATAAGTGTGATACGTGTAATGAGTGAGGTACTCAGGAAGATCGACCTGCCCTACGGCAGTACAATATTCCAATACTTCGATGACATCCTCCTGGCTTCTGAATCCAAGCCAAAACATCTGGAGACCCTATACTTAGTCCTGAAGCACTTGCAGGACAGAAGGTTAAAAGCCAGCCTAAAGAACATTCAAATTGGGAAAACTAGAATCTTTACTTGAGACAATTAATTTCCCAAGAGATGAAAGAAATGCCTGCAGACAGGAAGACAGCCACAGCCCACAACAGTCTAGTGGTGTGAGAAAGGTCTTGGGCTTGTTAAATTTCTGCAGGAATTTTATCCCTGAGTTTGCCAAAGTTGTCGAATCCATATAACGATTGGTAAAAGGGGGGTAAACCTGCAACGGATGTACCTACAGGAGCTGTAGGTACCCACCCTGTTGACAGGGGACTGGAGCAATATGACTCCTATTCAAAACTGAAAGCAGAGTTAATGTCAGCACCGCGACTGGGATTACCAGATGCTACCAGACTTCCACGTTTACTGCAACAAAGAGGGAGGTGTTTACTCGGCAATAGTCACCCAGCTCATGGCAATAAACAGCAACCTGTAGAGTATTATTCTACTGCTGAGGGTCCCATAGTGAACAGTTTGCCCAGATATATAGCTGCTTTAGACTGTGCTGTGTGGGCAGTGGGGATCAGTGAGCCTATTGTGATGACAGGGAATATGGTCTTGCATACCAAACACATCCTCATAGAAGTGTTAAATAAGGGAAAATTACGCTTGGTTGCTAACATAAGAAGAGCAAATAGGAGGCTGTTCTTTTTGCCACCAGCCAAATCCATTTCCATTGTACGAGATACCTAGGAACACCCAGTGGAAGGGATGTTAGGCGATGGTGAACCACGTGTGTGGGGTTGTGAACGATGAAGTAGTGGAAATTAGGATTGCGGATGTACCCATGGAGGCACCAGGTGAGACCCTGTTTGTGGATGGCTTGTGGAAATATGTAGATGGTGTGCCACGATCGGGATGGGCAGTTGTGAACACAGAATTATGAGTTGTCTGAGCGGGGAGAATAGAGGGAGGCCTGTTAGCCCAGGTGGTGGTGTTACTGGCCCTCACCCAGGCCTTCGCGGAGGCAAAAGGGAAGAGGGTCAACATTTATACTGATATACATTCAGTATTGTCCATGATTACATGACCGTTTGTGGAAGACTGGGTTTTGTCACCACAGGGGGCACCCCTGTCAAGCATGGGCAGCTAATAAAGAACTTGCTGGAGGCCAGCAAAGTTCCCATTGGAGGCTGCAGTGTTGAAGGTCAAGGCCCACCTGAGGGAACCAGATCAACAGAATCCTGAGTTGCACATTTTTAAGGGGAACCAGGCTGCTGACAAAGCTGCTCAATCAGCCCTTGACATAGAAGACATCCATCCTTTGTCTGCCATCTTTGCTGAGGATGGCCCCACCATAAGCATTACCCAACTGCAAGCCAATATGCCTGAGGGTTAATGCACCAGGTGGAAGGAACAGGGGGCCATGCCAGATGAGATTGAATGGCAAGGTGCTGGCCTGCACGTGCATCCAACATACTCTTATGCAATTACACCATGGCATTTCTCATGGGGGGCATGATGCTATGATAACCAGCATCAAGAAAGAATGGTGGTGGAAGGGCATGGGCAGAGATATTGCTCGATTCTGTCACCGCTGTGTGACGTGTGCCCAGCACAACCCTGGCAGGCCCATTAAAATTAGAATGGGGCACCCAAACGGTCCCATGGGAAGATGTATTGCCTTGAGATTATTGACCAATTCACCAGGTGGGTTAAGGCCTACCCTACCCAGAACTGCTCGGCTAACACTGTGGCAAGGATTTTAGCTGAGGCGATGATTTCCAGGTGGAGAGGGTGTCGTCCCAGATTGACTCTGACCATGGGAAGAGTTGTAAAAACCATATGTCAGCTGATGGGCATAAAACAGAAGTTTCACATACCCTACCATCCACAAAGTTCTGAAATGGTGGAGCAAATGAACAGAACTCTTAAAACTTCCCTTGCTAAGGCCATGCAGGACTCTGACAAATGCTGTACTGAGGTCCTGCCTGCTATACTCATGCAACTCCGGTCCACCACAAGCCAATTGACTGGTTTGACCGCTTATGATTTGATGACAGGTAGGGCAATGCAACGCCCCAAGTCCATCATTATGGGAGGGGCTCCAATGTTGGCCTTCCCTGCAATAGAATGCGTTGCTATGTGCTCAAACTGAACGCCCAGCTGAAGACCATAAGACCACAAGACATAGGAGTGGAGGTAAGGCCATTCGGCCCATCGAGTCCACTCCGCCATTCAATCATGGCTGATGGGCATTTCAACTCCACTTACCAGCGTTCTCCCCATAGCCTTTAATTCCTCGAATAAGACCATAAGACATAGGAGTGGAAGTAAAGAAATGCAGAAAACATTAGGGCTAAACAGGAGGGGCATGATGAACAGAGGCAATTAGAGGATTGTCCAGAGGTTCCATCAGTAGGTACTAAGGTTATGGTTCAGACTCTACCTGCTAATCCTGGCTTCGCCCCTAATTGGAATGGTCCCTATGAGGTTATCATTAGCGCTGACACATGTGCCTGTATTGACATGCAAGGAAAGGGGGTCTGGAAACACTGGTCACAACTGAAGAAATATAAAGGCACCGGTTGATAATCCTCACCTTCTGCTTTTTTTTTTCAGACTGACTCCTCTCGAGACCTGCTGACCTTTTTTGTGTGTGCGCGGTTGTTGCGAATGGACCAAGAGTGCGGGCTGTTGTGCGTGGGCGGTCTAGCCTTTGGACCATTGTATAACTCAGTTCAGTAAGCTCCGGATGTTTCTGTTTATTTTTGCCTTCGCCCTTTGCCTGGTAGTCACTGGGGCAGAGCACCAAAGGAATTGTGCCAACCTAGGTATTGTTCACTGGAGTAAGCGCGGGTTACATGTTAACACTTACCTATACATGTCCTATATGTGCACGCAGCAAAATAATATCTCTAAATGTTGAGTCTGTAATTGAATCCCCGCACAGTCTACGGGGGGCGGGGGGGAGGAATTCCCCAGAGACCCATTCGGCGAAATGGTGGTTGGACCAGGACCGATCCTCACAAGTATCCACTTGAAGGGGGAGGTGGGTAGCTCTGACAGAGAATCTCACGAGTCATTCACGCAAGGCCCTGACCAGACCATTTATGCTGCCCATGATAAGGTCACCTGGGAGGCCATAGGTTATAATGTGCAAAAGTATAAAGGCTGCTTCCAGCCTCACTATAACCTTCCCCATACACCCCCAGCTCTGTCCCTCACAAACACCACAGCTGAAGGAATGCCCATAGGGACTATTTGTCTTAAATGTAATCGCATGTGAGGGTGGAATGCCGGAACCAGCAAATGTTCCTATTGCTGGCTCCTTACCCTGTCTAGTTGACAATTGTTTCTTTCTGGAAGTGTTCTGAGCCTTAAGGTTGTCAAATGACTGCAGGAAAAACATTCAAAACCATTTGGACCGCAAATCAGACCGCTTACCTGAGGACTTACAATGGTACTTATTTTGTCTGTGGTCTCAAGGGCTACCCTTGGCTCCCTCCAAATTAGTCTGGATCTTGCTACCTTGCCCAAGTGGTCCCTTTTGTTCACCATTACAGTTCCCTCTGTCTTTATCCCAACCTACACGTACCTTGATCCAAACAGTCTTTCACTGAGACTGAGTGATTCTTCATGATCACCTTCCCCGCCTAAGGGACTGCTTAGGCTGCTAGGGCACTGATCAATATGGCCTCGACCTTGGAAAGGCTGACTAATGAGACTGCCAATGACTTTGCAACTGATAGCCTGGCCATCTCCGAGGTGTCAGCTGAGGTCATTGCCACCCGTACTGTTGCATTACAGAACCCTTGACTACTTGCTAGCGGCACAAGGTGGCACCTGTGCTGTTATTGGCCCAGAGTGCTGCACAGACATTGCGGATGCCTCAGACAATATGACTAACCTAGTAGATCACATTCATTTGGAGGCTGCTAAAACCTGGCAGAGAGGGAAACAGTTTCATGGTGAGGATGGCTACAACATCGTGGAGCTCATATCTTTTGCTTGCCTTCATCATGTTCATTGTTATTGTTATCACTTATTGCATTGATATGGCTGTCCTTAACTTATGTTGTAAAGTTTTGACAGCGAGAATTATGCCAGGTGATAGCCGCCACTTAGAGTCGCCTGGGAGACCCCCTTTCTGGCCTTACTGATGATTATTGGATGTAGGTGGTTTGTTCATCATGTTTCGGACTACAAAGGGGGACTGAAGATAGAAACTAACTAAAGAATAAATGCTTACAGAATGCAACATCGTTGTATGCTGTTCCTGGAACCAGTGATCTCTGTGTGCACATGTGCAGAGCACAATGCTTGGCATACTGTTCCTGGAAACAGTGATCTCTGTGTGCACACGCGCAGAACATAAGAAACCATCTTTCATGGGCTTTTGTTGTATCCAGACTATAAAACCTGCTGTATCTGTTGTTCGGAGAGAGGTGGCTTGGTTAAGTCTCATGGTTTGGGTCAGAATCACGCTGCCCCTCTTGGTTTAATAAATTTGATTGATTTGATTCTAAATTTGATTGACCTGCTTCTAAATTTGAGTTTTATTAATTTTACTACAAGAAGGTGCATAAAGACGAGGTGTTAGCAATTCTGGAAATTGTAAAAACTAGTTAATTCCCCTGGGCCGGACGATATTTATCCTTGGATACTCTGGGAAGCCAGGGACGAGATTGCCGAGCTTTTGGCTTTGATTTTTATGTCGTCATTATCTGCAAGAATATTGCTAGAAGACTGGAGGATAGCAAATGTTGTCCCCTTGTTCAAGAAGGGGAGTAGAGTCAACCCGGAAATTATAGATCAGTGAGCCTTACTTCGGTTGTGGGTAAAATGTTGGAAAGGGTTATAAGAGATAGGATATATAATCATCTAGAAATGAATAATTTGATTAGGGATAGTCATCACGGTTTTTTGCCTCACAAACCTTACTGAGTTCTTTGAGAAAGTGACCAAATAGGTGGGTGAGGGTAAAGTAGTTGATGTGGTATATATGGATTTTAGTAACGTGTTTGATAAGATTCCCTATGGTAGCTACTGAACAAAATACGGAGGCATAGGATTGAGGATGATTTAACAGTTTGGATCAGAAGTTGGCTAGCTGAAAGAAGACAGAGAGTGGTGGTTGATGGGAAATATTCATTCTGAAGTTCAGTTACTAGTGGGGTACAGCAAAGATCTGCTTCAGGTCCACTGTTGCTCACTTTTATAACTGACCTGGATGAGGGCATAGAAGGATGGGTTAGTAAATTTGCAGATGATACTAAGGTCAGTAGAGTTGTGGATCGTGCTGAAGGATGTTGTAGGTTACAGAGGGACATAGGTAAACTGCAGAGCTGGGCTGAGAGGTGGCAAATGGAGTTTAATGTGGAAAAGTGTGAGGTGATTCACTTTGGAAGGAGTAACAGGAATAAAGAGTATTGGGCCAATGTTAAGATTCTTCGTCGTGTAGATGAGCAGAGAGATTTCGGTGTCCAGGAACATATATCCTTGAAAGTTGCTACCCAGGTTGATAGGGTTGTTAAGAAGGCATATAGTGTATTAGCTTTTATTGGTAGAGGATTGAGTTTCGGAACCATGAGATCATGTTGCAGCTGTACAAAACTCTGGTGCGGCAGCATTTGAAGTATTGCGTACAGTTCTGGTCACCGCATTATAGGAAGGATGTGGAAATTTTGGAAAGGGTTTAAAGGAGATTTACTAGAATGTTGCCTGGTATGGAGGAAGGGTCTTATGAGAAAAGGCTGAGGGATTTGAGGCTGTTTCGTTAGAGAAAAGAAGGTTAAGAGGTGACTTAATTGAGGCATATAAGATAATCAGAGGATTAGATAGGGTGGACAGTGAGAGCCTTTTTCCTCGGATGGCGATGGCTAGCAGGAGGGGACGTAGCTTTAAATTGAGGGGTGATAGATATACAACAGATGTCAGAGGTAGTTTCTTTACTCAAAGTAGTGGCGACGTGGAATGTACTGCTTGCAACATTGGTAGATTCACCAACGTTAAGGGCATGGACGAGAATGGAATAATGCAGGTTCGATGGGCTTCAGATTGGTTCCACACGTCAGTGCAACATTGGGGGCTGAAGGGCCTGTACTGTGCTGTAATGTTCTATGTTCTATGTTTTAAGCCATGGTTTATAAAATGCTGACGACCCTTAAGAAAGGTCACTTTCACAGCACTGAAAACTAAAACCCAATTTAACTCTACTTTAGAATCAAAGTTTCCAAATAATAATATCAATCCTTGTTGCACAGTGGGAGTCTGATATGAAATGGTTCCATATACTTCAAATTTGTTCATGGCAAGGAGATCTCATTGCTCAGCAAAAACAAAATTTCACATCTGGGTCAGTGAATGTGCACTTATTTCACCATTTCAGTTAAGCTAAATATGATCACTGATCTGGACATGATCAGTTGGTGAGCATGGAGTACTAAAATGTTAAAAATTGGATCCTGTACTTAGTGCTCTGACTTAACACTAATCCTTTTGCTGCAGTTTTGCCAAGGGCTATGACATCTAAATTGGCTGGCATTATAATTGTATAAACACTATGCAATGACTTCTTTAAAGCTGCATATACTAAGTGCTGAATGTATGTCCCTCTTAATCCCATTTCATGGATGACACTAGTCTTTTTCCCGATAATTAGCTAACATGGAGAGTTTGGAAAGATGTCCTCATAGTTGTAATAGACTGAAATCTCTATTTGTAACTGTAAATGTTTCAAATGACTAAAATCAAGTGATATTGAAATCAAATGGATTCTGTAATAATATCATGCATCCACCTGACATAAGGTAAGACCATAAGGTGTAGGAGCAATTAGTACATTCAGTCAATTGAGTACGTTCCACCATTCAATTATGGATGATGTGTTTTTCAAATATTTTCCTGCTTTCTCACCATAACCCTTGGTCCCTTACTAATCAAGAATCTATCTATCACTGTCTGCCTTAAGTTCATTCAATGACTTGGCCTCTACAGCCTTCTGTGGCAATGAGTTCCACAGATTCACCACCCTCCGACTGAAGGAATTCCCTCCATCTCAGGTAGTCCTCTTCACTCTTCCCTCTGTGGTCCTAACCTCTTCTAAACATGGAACTATCTTCTCCACATCCACTCTATCCAGGTCTTCCTGTATTCTGTAAGTTTAAATCAGATCCCCCCTCAACAGATTCCGAATCCTCAACTGTTCCTCAATGACAACCCCTTCTTTCTGGGCACTTGTAAAGCTTCTCTGGATCCCCTCCAAGTCAGCCACATTCTACTGTGGATGCAGCACCCAAAACTGCTCACAATATTCCAAATGTGGCAAGACTATAACCGTATATAGCCCCAGCAGTATATCTTTGCTTTTGTATTCTAGCCCTCTTGAACTGACAGCTAACTTTGTAGTTGCCTTCCTAACTGCCAACTGAACCTGCATGCTAACATTGACAGAATCTTGAACTAGGACTTCCAAGTTCTTTTGTGTTTCAGATTTCCAAAGCCTTTTCCTGTTCAAAAAAATACTCCATTCTTCCGACCAAAGTGCATAACCTCACACTTTCCCACATTGTATTCAATCTGCCACTTCTTTGTCCACTCTCCTAGTGTTTTCAAGTCCTTCAGCAACTTCATCAATTTGTCATTCTACCTATCTTTGTGTCATCTAAGATCTTTTTGAATGTCTGAGAAGTTTAGTTGTAATCCAAGCTATACTGTAATATGGTTCTGTGTTTTGGATGGCAAAACTCATGTGGTATGGGGCTTCTGCATTATTTTCTTTATAATTGGAGTCAATGCTAGATATTACCAGGTAACTTCCTCTTTGTCTGTAATTTCATCCTTATTTAACAAATGAAACATGCCACATGCCATAGGCCTAAGCAAAGCAATGCTTGCACTTACTGCAAATTATTACTGCAAGATCTAATAAGATCAAATCCTAGACTATATTTTGCACAGATTTCATGTATGAAATAACAATATAATGTCTGTATTAGTTTTTAAGACTGTGTGCCACTTTGCACTGTTTTGGTATTTTTAATTAACTGTACTAAATACCAACAGCTACAATAAAATCCACAGCAGCAAGCAGTTCCCAATTAACATATTCAGAGATGTCATGACATCCCTCTGGAATAGGTGGGATCTGAACCCAGGACACCTAGTCTCAGAGGTAGGAACATCACCATTGGCTGAAATGAGCCCGCAGTGAGTAACTTTCTCAACCAGAGGAAGTTGAGAAGCAGCTGCCATAATGAGAATTTTACACAACATGCAATATTGATACTTAGACATCAATTAGGCACTTGGGACAATGAGCCATTAGTTAATCTTCAGTACTTTACACCCTTACACAAGCTCCTTTATCTCAAAGAAGGAAACAAAGAACCAACTGCACGACTCTGGCATTTCTCCCAAAGCAGGCTGTCCAAGCCAGGAATTTTCAAACCTCTCACTGTCTGCCTTGAGGATGAAAAACCAGCCCATAATTTCTTTGGAGTGAGAAGAATGAGAGGTAATTTCATGGAACATATCAGATTATTGCTGAAAAAAGATATATTTTACCAAAGCTTTTCATTCTGCAATCTGAACACTTGACTTATGACTATTGATCAATAGGTTAACCTTTGCAGTGAAGCATAATTAATAGTTTTGATTTATAAAGTGTTTCACATGAGTATTTAACACTTGCTTCTCTCAGCCTGTGACAATAACTGAAAGGAGACTCCAAATGTAATCATGAACTATTATAATTGATCTTGACAGAGTGTAAATGTTTATTAATTATTGCAGTGAATGTTTCAGATTAGATGTTATGCAGTTCTCAATTCCATTTAATATTGAAATAAATATACCATCCTTAGGATCAATAACATTCCAGCTTGTTTATACTTAAAGTATTTTTCATAATTTAATATCCAAATTTGTCTTTAAGTTAGAAGTCATTTTGCCAAAGCATGACTGGAAAAAAAATTCTAATTCAGGATAAATAAGTCAAACCACTGAGCACAGATGGTTCATTCATTCACACAAAAAATGGGGAGAAATCGTGAACTTCATTTTGGTTGGTCACCTGGACAATCAGTTTACCAGTGCTTCCATGGAACAATCGGTAATAATAAATATGAAGAATAATTCCCTAGATGGCAAGTACCTGCAAATAATTTGGATGAAGTATTTATGGAATGGCATAACATTTGTCTGAGTGAGTGAAGTAGATGCAGGAACCAGCAATAGTTATCAAATGATCTGACTGAATCTTTGGTATTAAAATAAGAGTTTGTCATTTATCAAATGCACCAATTGCTAAATGTTGGATCCATGTTCCTATCTCATGGTAATGGCACATCACTTTATCCATTACTCTAAAGACAGAATTCACTTATACTGTGATTTAGATGACTGTCAGTTGAAAACTGATTAAACCTACTGTATGATAAAGGCATGTCTGTTATCTAGCTCATATTTCTAGACAGACTGGAGCAGTCAGGGGATTATGTTAATCCCACACATTTGCTTAATTGCTTTACTGCTGCTTTTATAATTAAGAAGCATTAACTTGTCACATATTGATAACTGCCATGACCCTGTAATGGGCTGAATACTTGCCGCATGATTAAAACCCCCTGTTATTCAGTTTTCCATATGATTCAGTTAATTACTTTTGTCATTAAGGAGAAATATGAAATAGATTTAATACAAATATTGGAGTTTGGCAGTAATGCAATGAAATGTGAATCATGGACATCCAGCCACTGTAACGGTAGCTGTTTTATACTTTCAGCACCGCAGTAGTGCTGTAGTGGTAATTAAAAATCTTCAGAGTCTAATGAATACCGATGACCAAAATGAAAATTCAGGAAATTATAAAATTATGAAGCAATCTTTTGATTTCAAGGAATCATTTACAGTTCATGGTGTTTTTCATTAATCTGTCTGAAGACAAGATTAACAAAAAGGGTTTAATGGAGATCTTGTCTGGAAATTGAGCCATTCTTCAAAGCAAAATGAACTAGTAAGCAAGCAAGATTTATGTGACTTCTAGCTTTGTCATAGAAATATCATCAGCTGAATTATCATTCCTATTTATATATCTGGAAGTTCATTAACTACTCTGCTGTTAAACATATGCTTGGAGATTTAAGCTATGGTTGCAACAGCATCACATCAACAGTTGCTCTAATGTTTACAGTGTGTACTAAGAATATTATTCACATGTTTAATTCTTCAAATACCAATAGAAAATATAATTGCACAGTACCATTAGAATACATTTGGTTACAATAAACCTGCCCCTTTTCAGTCTTCATGTTACTTCATTCCAAGGATTATTTCGCTTAGTACTAAATATGTGCTGTGTGCTTTCTCTTAGCTTCATTTGATCAAAACTGCCAAATTTAAAATCAATCTGACATGTACTGTGAATGTATGGGTATTTTAGTCACTTATATTTAATTTATAATCAATTTTGTTCCATAGAATGACACAGTGGCTCCAATTTTTGCCAGGACTGAGAACTTTTCTTCTATGTCAAAAAATGCAAAGGTTTACCAGGAACCGCAAGTTGTGTTCTGAGCCAAACCTTCTGCATTTCTTGTGTGGTGGGATCGGGGTACAGATATTATTCATGAATGGAAGCTTCTTGGAGACCATAAATGACCACCTTCCTTGACTGAAATGGGATTTTGGAATCTTGGGGTGTGAAAATTAGACCAGATCAGAGCAGTTCTGTACTGAAAGCATCTCTTCTTAACAGCCAAAGTGCTTCCTTGGACATCAAGGAAATCCTTCTGCATATGGTCCCAGCAGCCTGGGCAAGAACAGATGTACTTTGAGACAGTTAACTGTGGAGACAACTGTGCATATATGCAGTTCTAAACCTTTTGGTATTGTCCAACTTGTCAATACCAGTTAACCAGTGTCAGTAAGTGTTGACCTATTCAGATGTGTTTCAAAGTCTTAATATGTGAAGTTACTGTTGATCAGAAACTGAACTGGACCACTCATATAAATACTGTAGATACAAGGACAAGTCAGAGGCTGGGAATTCTAGGCAAATAACTCCCATAATGACTTTTCAAAAGCTATACTTAATTCACAAGGTACAAGTAAGGAGTGTGATTTAATGTTCTCCATTTGCCTGGATGAGTGCAACTCTACCAGCACTCAAGAAGCTGGACATTATCCAGGGCAAAGCAGCTTGCTCGATCAGCTTCCCATTAAAGTCAATACTCAATACATCAGCAAGGTGAAGAGGGAACAGTTGGTGGAGGTGAGTAGGCATTAAGATAGCATAGCAGTAAGACAGGCCATGGGGTAGGGCAGAGGTTATTGGGTTACATGAAATGGTATGAGTGGAGCATGGGGGGAGTTGAGAGGCAGTGGGGAGTATAGGGGTCAAGTTCTGGAGGAGTATTTTATATTTTTTACAATGTGGAGTGGTAAAATACCCCTTTGAATGTGGTTCTGGAACACCTTTGGTGAAGGTGTATAGTGCATATGGGGAAATAGCAAGTTGTCATTGGATCCTCCACTGTCAACATTCTGGGGGCTGGCAAAATCAGCTGACTTGGAAATATGCTGTTGTTCCTTTGCTGTCACTGCATCAAAATGCTGGACCCCCCTCCCTAATGGCACTCTGGGTGCTTGACACACCAAGAAATGCAACAATTCAAGATACCCACTCACCACCACTATCTCAGGGTAATTAGGAATGGACAAGAAATGCTGGAATGGCTCGTGATGCCTCATCACATGAAGGAATAATGAAACAAATGTTATCTGTTCTTTATATGAAATAATTATCAAAAGACTTTTGGTAATTTTCAAACCTATATACCTTCTTGGACTTTTTTATATAATAACAAAATCTGCAATTAGGTAGAAATGTCAATTCCAAGGAAACATATTTTTAAGGTATAAGGGACAAAATTTTAAAAAGATGTGAGAGGCAAGTCTTTTATACACAGAGTAATTACCTGGAGTGTACTGTCTGAGGAGGTGGTAGAAGCTGTTACAATAACAATGTTTAAGAGACATCTTGAAAGATAATGAGTAGGCAGAGAATAGAGGGATAGAGGCAACGGGTTTTAGCTTTGAAAGGCATCATGTGTTGGTGCAGACTTGGTGGGCCAAAGGACCTCTTCGTGTGCTGTACTGTACTGTACTTTGCTCTCTGACCCACTGACTACACTATTCGTTTCTTCAGCTTTAGTCTTAGGGATGAATTTTACCAGAAAATAGCACAGTGTCAATTTTTCAAGTGCCGTCGTAGATCATAGATTCCCTACAGTGCAGAAGCAAGCCATTTGGCCCATCGAGTCAGTACCAACCCTTCCACCCCATACCTGTAACCCTGCATTTCCCATGGTTAGCCCACACATCTCTGGACACTACAGACAATTTAGCAAGGCCAATCCACCTAGCCTGCACATCTTTGGGCTGTGGGAGGGTTCTGAAGCTCCCAGAGGAACACCCCCTCCCAACAGCAAACTAGTTTCCATACTCTCTATGTGATTCCACTCTTCAATCTAGAATTGTACCATTTCACTATCATTATTCCCTCACATATCTATTCCAGTTAATTCCATTTCAGACCTAAACTTCCCACTGTCACCAGAGCTTCACAGGTTGCCCCCCTCTCACCCCTCCCCCAATCCCCAACAACTGCACCCAACAGGCGGATGGTGCCCAACCCACAGACTGACTTGGAAAGAGAGCTCTCACTGATCACAGCCTCATCACCTGGACATAAATCTCCACAACACCTTGTCTGAAGTACCTATGATCCCCTAACTTGTTGCATGTGACCTGTAGGATTGACAATAGCTAAACCCCTAGCCTGAGATCAGATAAGCTCCTTGACTGTGTGTGTCAGCGCTCCTAGACTGACCATAGTTCCCTTTCACGCTACTAAGGACAGGACCCATTTGTCTTTGAGACATGGCAGCTTTTTGAAACATATGTAAGAGTTGGCACATGCTGTAAGCGAGGTATTGATATAACCAAGTATCATTCGGCACCAGCCTCTTGACAGTTCAGTATTTCCGACAGTGATGGATTGCCTGTCTGTCCCACAGTTCTAAAAGCAATGCAGGCAACAAGCGTTGGTCATTTTTAATCTTGACTTAAGAGCCTATGTGCTAAAAGTTAATGTAAATCAGACAGCCTGGCACCTTCCCAGTCTAAGTGAGTTCTAAGATTTAAGCTAAGAGCCATAAGAGATCCTCTGCTGATGCAGGAGATGAGTGCAAAGCAACCTGGCAAAACATGCAAGTCATAAGTGTCTTTGTGCTGGAAAATGAAGTTCTGGAGGGCTGGAGTGGTTCATGCTTTTGTCAAAAGGCAGCCATGTCGTTGTGAAGCTGGTGGTTTAGCGATGCCTACATACACGGATAAAGTTTGGAATCTCTAGTGGCTGCTCCATGTCCTCAGAGTGAGAAGCAGCAGGTACAAACCCCTTGAGGAGGTGGAACAGAGTGACCAGACCCTTTACCTTTCTGTCATTCTCTCCAGCTATTGGAGAAACAGTGCAGAGGGAGGTGAATGAGGTCCTGGACCTTCATTACCGTGCTGTTAATTGTTGGAGCAGGACCGCTGCTCAGAAGGACTAGATGGCCATCCCATCACAATTTCTGTCTACATCAACCTTGAATTTTCACACCAGAGGATTATTTAAAGAAGTAACTGGGGATATGGGCATCTTCTGTAAATCCTCAATCTACAAATGCATCTGGGATATTACAGATGTCATTTTCTTCAGGCTAGACCAGTTTCTATCTTACAACATGATGATTGCAATTGACCAGCTCCAAATCATTGTATTCCCTCAGCTTTGGGACACAATAGACTGCACCCATGTTTGCTTTGAGAGCACCCTATCTCCAACCAGCAGAGTTTGTGAACAGGAAAGGCTTCAACTCTGTTAAGGTTTGGCTTATCTGTGACCGTGATGTCAGAGTTTGGGCGTGACCAGATATTCCGGGAGCTGCCATAATGCTTATATACTGGAAAATTTACAGGTGCCTGCCATCTTCCAGGGTCTTTGGGCCATACTGGGATGGCTGTTGGAAGGAAGGGGTACACCCTTCAAACATGGCTCATTTGTGAAACTCTCAGACTGACACAGGATGAAGATACAATGCTGTCCATAGTTCTAGCAATGCCATAATTAAATCAGACCATAGGCCTGTCTAAGTTCAAGTTTCAATGCCTGCATCACTCCAGCAGGACCTTGCAGTATAGCCCAGAAAGTGGGCACTGCATCATTGTGCCATGCTATGACAACTGGAACCAATAAAGATTCTTAAACTTGTACAGGCATCAGCATCACAGACAGGGTGGAGGTGCAGAGGCCAGACAGCTTTAACTACCCTGAGAAGAGCTTCTGGGGAGTGGGGGTGGGTGGGGGGGGGTTGGGGCGTGTTCCTATGTGTGGTTGCTCCTCCCTATGGCTACATGCAGAAGTGGCACTGAGTGTAAGGTGTTCCTAAGTCTCTCTGTGTACTAACAAAAAGGAAAGACCATGTTGCCATCTTCTTCCCTAGGGATTGAATATTTCACTCAACTTAGGCAATCCTTTGAACACCAGAGACTTGCAGCATGTCTTCCTTGACCAGCTGTAGTGATGTGCCAGGTAGTTCTCTGAGTCCAATCTGGAAAGAGAGCCCACCAAGAAGCAAGTCTGTGAGCTTGTAGAGGGTGGAGGTGAATGCCTTGTCGATACATCCTCTGAGGTTTCAGTGGTTTCCTCCTGAGGTGGATGTTGAGGTAAGTGTAGGCAGAGCTGTTTCCCTTGTTGCTGCCAATACCTGTTTCAGACAGGTGAGAGTATTAGTTGTGAGAAAGAGCCAAAACCTTGTTCAAGCTAAGAATGAGTTATCTTTGGTATTAATGAGAGAGCAGTACAGGACAGTACTATGAAGCTCACTCAGTTGATTGCTCATAGATATCTTGATATCTCCATGTCCGCTGTTGCCTTCCCTGGCAGACAACTGTGGCATTATCTCCTCATATTGGGGTGGAGTGGGGGGGGCACAGTGCTTCAGTGGCTGGCACTGCTGCCTCACAGCACCAGGGGTCCAGGTTCAATTCCAGCCTTGGGTGACTGTCTACTTGCAGTTTGCACATTCTCCCTGTATCTTTGTGAGTTTCCTCCCGGTGCTCTGGTTTCCTTCCACAGTCCAAAGATGTGCAGGTCAGGTGAATTGACCATACTAAATTGCCTATAGTGTTAAGTGTGTTAGTCAGAGGGAAATGGGTTTGGGTAGGTTACTCTTTGGAGGGTTGGTGTGGACTTGTTGGGCCGAAGGGCCTGTTTCCACACTATAGGAAATCTAACCTAATCTATGAAAGGAAGCCATCGGTATTGGCCCTGTTAGGAGAAATTTCTTCCTGTAATGAGAAACAGGAGATGATTGAGAATGATAGAAATTCATGGGAGAGCCATTAGTGGTGATGCAGGAATAGCAGAGGTGGTAAGAAGACCCTCATGAATAAGTAGGAAGCACAGGAGGCAGGAGGGGTTAATGATTTGGGAGGATGAGCTGGGTGAGAATTGCTGAGTGGACATGCTGCATGCAACAGTGAGAGTTCCAATGCATGAACCTTGATCTGAGGTGTCAGCGCTCACTGAGTAGGAGTGAGTGGTGTGAGGTAGCAGAGAGAAGCTGGTAGCACTTACCCTTGTGGAGCGCAGGGGGTCAATGACATTTTTTTCGGCATTGTTGGGTGTTTCATTTAATCTGGGAGACCATGTGGAGCTGGGTCACTATCTCTGTGCAGGCTCTCTGTAGCTGGTGGTGTGAGCTTCCTTGGTGGTCTGGCTGGAAACACAATGGCCCTCTCTCAACCACCTCACTCACAAGCAGCACCTGGGCTCTTTTGGTGAAAAGTGGGTCCCCCTGTAGGCAACTTGCTCAATTCCAAAGGTATAAGATCGTAGTGAGAAGGGGGATTTCCCAGTTTATAGTGTTCAAAATGCTATGGTGCTCGGGTTTGTATATGATGCCACTTGTGTAAATGTTACAATGTTTTGGCACTAGCAAGTACATCTGCCACTCCTACTGCACGATTGCAAGAGGCAGGCACCATGGAGACCAGCTGCACAATTAATGGGGTGAAAAGCAGAAATTTATGTCAGAAAGGTCTCCTTCCTATCGAAAAGATGTTGTGAACCTTGAAAGGGTTCAGAAAAGATTTACAAGGATGTTGCCAGGGTTGGAGGATCTAAGCTACGGGGAGAGGCTGAACAGGCTGGGGCTGCTTTCTCTGGAGCGTCAGAGGCTGAGGGGTGACCTTATAGAAGTTTACAAAATTATGAGGGGCATAGATAGGATAAATAGACAAAGTCTTTTCCCTAGGGTCGGGGAGTCCAGAACTAAGGGCATAGGTTCAGGGTGAGAGGGGAAAGATATAAAAGAAACCTAAGGGGCAACTTTTTCACACAGAGGGTGGTATATGTATGGAATGAGCTGCAAGAGGATGTGGTGGAGGCTGGTACAATTGCAACACTTAAGAGGCATTTGGATGGTTATATGAATAGGAAGGGTTTGGAGGGATTTGGGCCGGGTACTGGCAGGTGGGACTAGATTGGGTTGGGATATCTGGTCGGCATGGATGGGTTGGATGGAAGGGTCTGTTTCCATGCTGTACATCTCTATGACTCTATAACTCTGAGACATGTGCACCACATGCCCTGAATCTCACCGAAGGAATAATTTACCATTTAAGCAAACTCAGCTCTATGTCTCCACCCATGTACTGTATGTGACAGCAGCAGGATAATGGAGCCAATGTAACTTGAACATTAACCCTTTCAGAACCATTGTCCTATTCAAATCATGGCATATAAAGTTTAGTACAATCTGATTGGGCTGATTTTATTGACTATGTCCCTCATGGAGTCCCACAGGTTTTTAAGAACACAAAAGCACAATTCTCATATTAATGAGTGTAACTGATAGAAAATGTTTGATCTATTAATATGCAAGAGCTACAGGAATGTGCGATAAACTGAGGATAGGTCATGCTGTATTACTTATGCACCTATGGTTATCATTTCAACAGTAGAACAGTGCAGTGCAGGTCCTTCGGTCCTCAATGTTGCGCCAATCTATGAAACCAATATGAAGCCCATCTAACCTACACTATTCTATTTTCATCCATATGTCTATCCAATGATCATTTAAATGCCCTTAAAGTTGGTGAGTCTACTATTGTTGCAGGCAGGCCATTCCATGCCCCTACTACTCTCTGAGTAAAGAAACTACCCCTGACGTCTGTCCTAAATCTATCACATTGGCTATGGCCTTATGGAATTCGAAAGGGGAATGAAAGAAGGAAACTAGAGCATAATAAATGAAAGGAAATTATGTTGACAAATCACTTTATTGCTAATTATACTTACTCAATTCATGGTTAATCTGCAAGCACTTTTTAATTGCCTTTGAAGTAAAGCAGAAACTAAGCTTGACTTGCTTTTTATTTGTTGCTTTAGTTTAATGTTTACACAAAGTGAGTGTGTCCCCGGAACGAATAATTTGATTTTGAAAACAGTAAAAATTGGACAGCTGTTCAATGAGCATTTGAAGTCTCCAGTTTTCTCCTGTGAATGTTGGCACAGATGCAATGCCAGCGGGTGCCCCATGCCATCATCTGCTATCACCTCAGCTTCTGCTGTGTGCCACAGTTGTCATTGCCTGGAGCACTTCTAATAAAATGTGCAGAAATTGGGTTAATGCTTTCAATCCGAGCTGATGCTGTGGCATGAGTCCAACAAGAAACATTGTCATTGCTTGTGATTGAGGATCTCTTGTGATGAGTTGAGACTAATCGGATTAATCAATATTTTAGCAATTTATGAAAAAAATTGTTCAATTGAAATTAAGGAATAAATATGTACTTTATTTTTGTTAAATCATTCAAGCATTTATGAAACAATTGAGATGTAAGCTCCGATATTTATGGGGAGATGTGAAGGGAGCTGGGTTAGGAAACAAAGGCCAGGAAACCTGGAAAGAAACTGGTTGGCCTCCTGAATATAACTGTAGGACTCATTAGAATCCTCTTACTTTGTGTACTACCAGATTAGGAGGCTGGTCAGTGTCTGGCAGGAAACCCTTTAATAAGCGAACTCACTTGGACATGGTGGGAGTGGTCATTGCAAATCCAGAACAAACACACAGAATTCAGCATGTCTGGCAGTGCCTGTGGAGAGAGTAACAGGGTTAACATTGTGAATCTGGCATGATTCTTCTTCAGAGCTGAAAAGGGTTGGAAATTTAATTTTTATATAATTTTGACTGAGGCAGAGGAGGAGCAAGAAGACAGATACTGTAAAGGCCCAGTGCAAAAGACAAAAGGGCCCGTAATGCTGATGAAAGTGATAAGGGATATAAAATGTGTGTGAGTTACAGTGTGAAAGGGAAAGCATGGGTCCTCAGTACAAAGTGCAAAATAGACACAAACAGAAGCGGGACAGAAAGTAAGAAAAATCGAGAACAGACATGATGCAATCAGTTTCTGGAGTTATGGAATTCAATGTTGGAGCTTTGAAGCTTTAAAGTGCCTTAGCACAAGAAGAAGTGTTATTAACAAGCTTGCATTGCACTTCATTGAAACATTGCAATAGGGTCCGGGACAAAAATGTTAATATTACAGCAAGGTGTTTCATTGAAATAGCAAGTAATTGGGAGGCCAGGGTCATTCCTACAAACAGAGTGGAACTATTTTGCAAAATGGTCACCCAGTATGCATTTGGTTTCGTCAATGTAGAGGAGGCTACATTTTGCCTACAATACAGTAGACTAGAGAGGACCTATTCTCTCAGATGCTGCCATACCTACTGAGTTCCTGCAACGTTCTCTCTGTTTGCTTCAGGATTCCAGCATCTGCAGCATTTTGCTTTTATTTTAATTCAAAGTCTGAGCCTAGGAAAATGCCCAGAGCCCAGCAGAAAGGGGAAGTTAGTGGGAGTGAGATCTTAGATGGAGAGATGGGATTAGGGTATGGTCTTCAGCAGGTTTATTTGAAGGGCGAGGGGGTACAGGAAATAAACCTGCACCTTCTGTTCAGAAATAGAGTTGGAAATGCACTGAGAACATGAGAATATACGAACTAGGAGAAGGAGTAGGCAGTTCAGCCCATTGAACCTGACATTTGATATAATCATGGCTGATCTCATCGCAGCCTCAACTCCATTTTCCTGCCTCTGCTCCATAACCCTTCAATCCATTCCTACTGAAAAATCTGTCTGCTGCCTTCTTAAATTTATTCAGTGTCCCAGCATCCACTGCACTGGGTGTAGTGAATTCCAGATTCACAAACCATTGAGAGAAATAATTGCACTTCATCTCTGTTTTAAATCTGCTACCCCTTATCCTAAAACTTTGACCTCTCACCCTTGATTGTACCACATTAGGGAAATGTCCTTTCAATATCTACTTTGCCAATCCCCTTTAGTATCTTTTCTATCTCAATTATATCACTCTCATTCTTCTAAACTCAGAAAGTATAGGCCTAAACGTTCAATCTCTCTACGTAACAGACTCCTCATCTCTGGAATCAGTCTCGTGAATCTCTTCTGAGCAGCCTCTAACAACGCTATATCCTGCCTGTCTTTCTCATTTCCCCCTCAGTGGTTAGGAAAATACTGCCCTCAACTGTTAAACTTAAACAGCAGTGAGAAGCTGTGGAAAACAGTAATAGATTAAAATCACTGATCACTTCTCCAGAATGAGTACATAGAACGTAGAACAATACAGCACAGAACAGGCCCTTCGGCCCACGATGTTGTGCCGAACATTTGTCCTATCTTAAGCACCTATCCAATTGCCGCTTAAAGGTCACCATCTGCTGTGGTTAAGTGGAGGTAGCAAGGTTTGGAGTAGGTTTCAAAGATTAACAATTTAAACTTCTCCTTCCTGTCTGGTTGGGGTTAACATGGGGAAGGACATAAAGGTAGAAGTTTAGAAGTCCTTGCAAGTTTGTTATAAATGAGCATTCCAATTAATTACAAAGATTCATACTTAAAGCCACTATACCACAGGACTAAGCCAAATGGTATGCTTCAGCACATATTAGGTAGTGATTTCCCAGAGAGTGTGTTATAGACACAGAACTATTATGGTTAGTATTCAGCAGTCCTTGGGTATTTAAAAGCAGAGAATCAAAGGACAGCCGAATAAAAGCAAAATGTTGTGGCTGCTGGAGATCTGAAACAAAAATGCTGGGAAAACTCAGCATTTCTGACAGCAGCAGAGGAGAGAGAAACAGAGTTATCATTTTGAGTTCAAAGTGACATTTATTTGGAACTGTAGAGACTCCCACCTCACTCCCAACCCTTGAAAATACTCCTAAGTGTGGCTAATACTTCACACAACAGTTTGATGCAATAGAATAATTCTCAGTGACAGAATCATTGTAACTGTTGGGACCAAGATTAAATAATACCATACTCCTTATCATCATTGACAGATGAACAATTTAGTCTGTGCAATATACAGTGGAATAGAATTTCAATGACTTCTCACCTCAGCTTATGAATGATATTGGCTCTGTTAGCTTCTATGCTCAGTATCCTATTTTGAGATCTTTTGAACATTTTCCTTCAAAAATAAGAAAAGGTATAGTTATTATAGATGTTGCATTTTAAAATATGGTTTATTTAAACTGTTTAAAAGATGAGGATTGAAATGACAGGTAGTATTTTTTATTCATTCATGGGATGGGGATGAGACTGACGGGGCCAGCAGTTATTGCCAGTCCCCAGTCGCCCTGAAACTGAGTGCTAGGCCATTCTGGAGAGCAGCTGCAAATGTGTTGCTGGTCAAAGCACAGCAGGCCAGGCAGCATCTCAGGAATAGAGAATTCGACGTTTCGAGCATAAGCCCTTCATCAGGAATGGAGAGCAGTTAAAGATCAACCACATTGCTCTGGCCAGGCCAAATAAGGATGGTAGATTTCAGGCACCACTGAATCCAGTATGATATCTCAACCACATACTTTACAAAGTCTAGTTTAAATCTCAACACAAAACCCATACTTGAAAGGCAGGGGGTTCCCCCAAATTTCTGTCAGGTGCTGAAGCTTTGAAGATTAAACAGAAGCCATAACTTGGCACCAGAACCATGGCAGGGAGACCATTGACAAAAGAACCGCAGAAAGTTTTCAAAGAAAATCTCAAAGCCTCCACAAATTTCTGCTCTGTTAGCAATAACATACAGGAAGTACATGTTGAATTGTAACCAAAATGGTGATTCATCATCAAAATTGGTTTCACGGCCTTTCATCCAAAAGAACAGTGACTGAGAGCCAACGACAAGAGAGACTGAGATGCTGATTAGTTGAACCAATAGTTTGCTATACTTCTACTGGCAATATTCAATTCCTTCACTGAGTGAGAGCCTGCAATTTTAAGATAGGGAATATAAGCCATCAGTGAAACCATAGCCAACACCGATATTCCGCTTATACCCAGCCATCCACAAGATAGAATCATCCTCAACATGAGAGATTGCAGGCAATAATAATGTTGATGATTGCACATCAATATGCCACAGTGAGGATCAACTATCAGATATATAAGACCCTCAGACTGACATCACTGAAGCTCAGTGGATAACTAGAGCAAACTTAAATTCATAACATTCAGAAAATGGGTAAGCTTTATTCGATGGAAGATTATGGATTTGTTCGGTCTTATTAAACAGATTTGTTCTATGCTGTCATCATGCTGACTTTCAAGTTTGTTAGTTGGTTAACTAATTTCAGTATAGCAATGTAATTAAACCTTTTCATCTGGCTCCATTTCCTGATGACGAACCTGACAAGTAATCAGCATTGTAGTAATGGCTAATTAATACCTACAGAAAATCCTGTTGCTGATTTGCAATATGAAATGGCTGGAGAGTGCTATCTTTATATCCGATAGCTTATTGAACAAAATCTAATTTCTACCAAGGTTATTGCCTCAGCTCCTTTGATGCTTGCCTCAATTTGCAAGAAGTCAAAATCCATTTGCTGCTGTCAAAATTATAACTATCACACAAAGGCAACCTCTGTTTCTACATATCTCTTAAATTGACCCAGAGTAGATGCAGGAAATCTTTAAATTAATCTCTGTTAAAATGTATACATTTATGCATTTAATTTTGATGCATTTTAAACAGAAATAATGCAGGTATAGGTGAATAAGAGTTTAAATAAGAAATTGGAAATTGCTGAAGCATTGAATATTACACAAATACTTATGGATGTCAAACGGCTTTAACATTAAAAACGGAAAAGTCATTGGATATCTCAGGGCTTCTGCTCAGCTATAGAAAAATATTTATGGTGAAACTGGAACTTTATACTTTATGATGTGGAAAAGAAATTGAAGGACATTGGCAAAAGCATCAATGTTGTATCTAGTAGCACACAATAGTGCTACATTCCTCTGGATTTGAAGTGGAAGGCGTGTTGTCGGCTTTTCATACCTCTAATGATGTGTGTACATTAGGATCATCACTCCAACATGGCACTTATCATCAGATATAAGTATTTGTCAGTGTCATGGTTATGAAGGACCTTTTGTAAGAAGTAAATAAAAGATTCATGAGCAAATAACTGCTCTAAAGTTCCATTGAAGCTGTAGCCAGCTTTGGAACAAATTATGTGAGTGGACGACTAAATTAAATAGAAACATTTTTATGCGAGGGTCAATCCCATATTTTAATGGCATGGGAATGGAAAATGAAAACGTAGAGGGAAGGAGGAATTTCTGAGACCTGGAATTGATGCCTGTCAAGATACTATTATTAGATGCCAAGAATTGCCAATTTGATTGAAGGATTTACGTTCTGAGTAAACGTTCCCACATTTAAGGAAGAACAAAAGACTTTCATAATGCCATGACCACAAATTATTCTTCAGCCAGTACCACTTTAGCTATTCATTTATCTAATTTATTGTTTCAGGCGTGTGATTGTGAAAATTGTCTTTGATTACATAAGATGCGCTGTTACTTGTCATAATGATATAAATTATAGAAATCTCATCAACTATCTTAAAAGTCTTGGGTTTTAGTTTGAACAAATTAATTAAAGGATGAGCTGGGATATTTAATGCAGGTGTTGGCAGCTAAAGGCACCTCACCTGAAAATAGTCAAGTTCACAGAAATTTACAAAATAATTTCAAAATAGAATGTGAGATTCATACTCTATCCAAGGAGCAATTACATGGACACTAAAATCCATCACCTGGAATGTAAAGATCACAAGGAAATCTTCAATTGTCTCTGAGGGCAAGTCTTCTCAAATATGATATGTGTGTGTGTGTGTATATATATATATACACTTATAGATGATTAGGTTAGATTCCCTACAATACGGAAACAGGCCCTTCGGCCCTACAAGTCCACAATGACCTTGCGAAGAGAAACCACCCAGACCTATTCCTCCACCCTATATTTACCCCTGACTAATGCATGTAACACTTTGGGCAATTTAGTATGGCCAAATCACCTAAACTGCACATCTTTGGACTGTGGGTGGAAACCCACGCAGTCTTGGGGAGAATATGCAAACTCCACATAGGCAGTCATCTGAGGCCTGGGTCCTTGGCACTGTGAGGCAGCAGTGCTAATGAGTGAGCCCACCTACTACCCCAAACATATAACTTATATTTGACTGGCTATGCTTACGCTGCCAACTCTCCTCTACCACCTTGTTGCTGGCTGCGCTGGACCCGCCAGCATAGGTGTTGCTACTCTTTAGGCACCATCTCTTTGCTGCTGGGGCCCACTCCACCAACACCAAGTTGGCCATTGTTCTTTAAAGGCAAGAAGTGGAGGGGCCTTTAAACAACTGCCAAACCTTAAGCAGACCATTGTTCATCAGGCCAACATCATCCACAACACCATACAATCCTGAGATGGCAACCACTGCAAGACATGTCAGAGTGTCGACATGGATACCACCATTACACATGGGGACACCACCCACCATGTATGTGGCAGGTACTCATGTGACTCGGCCAATGTTGTCTATCTTATACACTGCAGGCAAGGCAAGGATGCCCTGAGGCATGGTACATTGGCGAGACTGAGCAGATGCTATGACGATGGATGAATGGACACCACACAACAATTACCAGACAGGGGGTGTTCCCTCCCAGTTGGAGAACACTTCAGCAGTCAGGGACATTCAGCCTCAGACTTTTGGGTGACCATCCTCCAGGGCAGACTTCAAGACAGACAGCGATGCAAAGTTGCCAAGCAGAAGCTGATAGCCAAGTTCGATACCCATGGTGATGGCTTCAACCGGGACCTTGGGTTCATGTCACACTACAGGTGACCCCACTGCACCACACGCACACACGCACACACGCACACACACACACACACCCTCAGTCCAACTGCCCCTCCCTCATAAGGAGACAGAGTGGTCCTAGTAGGAACCCAGATGGAGGAGAAGGTTTTATAGGATCCTAAGAAGTCTTTTGTCAGAACACGCTAGAGGCGCTCTCCTCTGCTTCCACCCAATCTGTAATCCTCAACTCTATGGGAGGTTAACCTGAAGAGGGTGAATTTGCAGCTGGCCAGGACATTCTTTGCACCTATGGACTGTCAAACATCCCCGTATCCACAAACCAAAAAGCACCAGGCTTCACTATTGGGCAAGCTAACTCTACCCCAACTGCAGACTGTGTGACTGTACCTTGGTGGAGTGGGAGGGAAAGGAAAAGAAAACTTCCTCAGTAAAACTGAAGACAGACTTGCCAGTCTTAATATCACACAATGTTCTAGTCTGAAAGATAGCAGTGCTTTCCATAGTACCCATACCAGCTTGAAACTTTGTCAAGATTGTATAAGGAAGCATCAGATGTGTGGAAGCTTCCATTAATTTTTAACCTTAACTTTTATTAAACTACAGGAAAAGCATGATAAAATGAAAACAGTAAACTGTACTTGCAGTAGAGATTATGCAGGGACGCAGGCTTCTGCAGCATCACAACATTTATAATCAGTAAACGTTAACTTCATGTAACTCAGTTCCATTGAATGAAGTTCACAAAAAAGTCCCATCTGCATTGCCGTAAGGTGCTGAAGGTGATTGATGTTTCGGGCATAAGCCCTTCTCCTGCTCCTTTGATGCTGCCTGACTTGCTGCGCCTTTCCAGCAACACATTTTTCAGCTCTGATCTCCAGCATCTGCAGTCCTCACTTTCTCCTAGTTGATTTTAACCTACTGCGAATCCTTTTGCAAGGATACCTTCTTTGAAGAAGCTCTCCTCATCCCAGAAGGGCTTATGCCCGAAACGTCGACTCTCCTGCTCCTTTGATGCTGCCTGACCTGCTGCGCTTTTCCAGCAACACATTTTTCAGCTCTGATCTCCAGCATCTGCAGTCCTCACCTTCTCCCGGTGCTGAAGGTGATGTCTGTTTTGAAAAATGTCCTCATTTTCTGCCTTGATCTACTGCTGCAGCTCCCATGGATCCATATTGCACTGGAGCATCAGATCCAAAGATTTGTTTTTGATATTGCCCAGACAGGCTCAAGGCACAGAGATTGTGGTCATTTTTATGGCCTTGTACTATTCCTTTACATCCCAGCATGCTCCCCCCCCCAATTCAAACAACTGACTTTTCCAAAATCCCCACCTCAGGACTGACTCCCTGATAACCCCATTGAGGTACAGTGAATAGTCCCCTGGACCAATCATGGCCAACTCATCTGAATGTGTTGAAAAGAGAGCCTTGAATAATGAGTAACCCTGCCCCTGATTGATCCTCGCATTTCCCCCACTGACTTACCACAAAATCATAGTTGAGTAACATTGGACAAGCAGGATTGTCTATGCTCCCATATTTTACTGCAATCCTGTGGATTCCTGACTTTTAAGGATGCAAACAGCTGGTTAACTGTGTCCAAACCCCTGGACTGATATCAGGTCATGCCTTTGATCTGTTGCATTATTGTGCCCTGACCGACAATACAGTCCTTTTCTTGACTGAGAACTATTCCCCGTACACTTTAAAACATGATCATTAAAACAGTGTATTTGCTGCATAAACTGTTAGCACGTGGAGTAGGGGTAACATTGCCATAGCATGGTGCTGTACAGTTACAACATTCACCCCTTTGATCACCACTGGCAAACATGTCAAATTGCTTGGCTTTGTGTCTACTGCTAAAATAAAAGTGAGACAGATGTAAGTCAGTTTTGAATGAGGTGCCAATTTACGAAAGTCAAGGCAAGTCAGAGATGGTGTGAGCATCCAAGTAGGCACAAAGTGAGTAAGTGTTAAGGGAGCTCGGTAAGAGCTCTAAAATACACCCTGCTCCAACACATGAGATGGATGCCTGTCTATATGTACAAACAGTCTGGCAGCAGCATCACAATGCAGTCCGAAATGCAGCATTGAAGCGGACATCTACATTGTAAGAATTGAAGGTGTGCTATGATGATATGCTGAGGTTGTTGTATGTCTGACAACAACCTCAGTGGATGAAGGGTGTGGGCAGTCACTACCCATGCAGCGTGTCCTGAGATGTTGAGGAATGGTGGTCACAATGGAAGCCTGGAGAAGCGAGAGTGAGTTGGAGCCACCATTACCCACTCTGACTTTCATGTTGGGAATTGTTGGTGTTCCGTTTCTATCCATTGCCTGGGAAATTAGCAAACTGCACAGATATGAGGCAAGAATGGGTAATAATGTGATGTTAAGGGACTTGTCCCTGGTCCATGGTGAGATACTCATCTTGCTGTTCAAACCTTGACAGCAAAATCAAACTATTTTTCTTGACATCAAGATTGGATTTTTCCAATCTTGCCATACTTTTCCAATGGATTTGTGAATGCCCACAACACTCAGGGGATGTAAAAATGCCATCCAGAATTAATGTTCTGAGTTCAATATGACTCCTGTTTGGATGTATTCTGATGTCTGCCTGACAACAACCTGTGTGATTTGATTGTTAGAGATAAAAAAAGGGGGCTAGATTGTCTTCCTGGGAAGAAGATGCACAATGTTTATGGCTGTAGAGAATGGCAGCAGCCTATGAACTAACAATGACACTTCAAAGTCCCAGAAAAGTATTTAGAATGTCAAGTTATAAACTATCCATTTAGCCCCAATCTGACAGAAAGTTAGGCTCTTAAGGATAGTTGCATTTCTACCAGGATACAGGCACATATAACCTGTCACCACGTCCTCTCTCCCTGCCCTCCATTCCACTTCCAGTCTGGCAGTTAGACACGGCATTGTTCTGCCATTCTCATATTTTGCTCACTTAATCAGCTGCTTTTCTCCCCCAGCACTGCACTCCTTCACTATTGCATAAATGTTGCCTCCTCTACACTTCATATCTGTTCTGATGTACCTAGACTCAAAATGTTAGTTTGCTCTGTCACTAAGGGCACTGCCTGACCTGCTGTGATTTCCAGCACTGTTTGTTTTCATCCATATAATTCATGTTGCCATCGAAATTGGCTTTGAGGGCGTGAGGATTTTTAAGATATCCCTGAAAAATCACAATAGCAATTATTCTGCCAAGTTCTGGTAGAGAGAGAGAGAGAGAGACACACACAGACAGACAGACTGGCAGCAGCTAAGCAAGAAAAGTCATGGTACAGCAATGTGAAAATATGCAGAGTTAAAACTAAACTAAAATATTTGCCTGATTTATCCAGGAAGGAAGATTTCCAGTAAAACTCTCACTGCAAAGAAAATTCTCGTGGGAGAAATAAACAGTCTGAGAAAGAAAAAGAACACTTATGTACTTGTGACCCAATTCTGTATTGATTTTCAGAGAATTGACTGTCTCCTGACCTACTCATGTGAAGTGCCTTCTTTAGTGGTGCCTTCTAAGAAGGTAATATTCTGTTCTGAAGTTTCAAGTATGAGTTCCCTCGAAAGATTTAGTCATTAGAACTTTATTTTTACAGTAAATGTCTTAAAACATACAATCTCTCAAAATTTCAGCTCTTAACTGAAAATGTATAGGTCTCCATAGAGATCTTAAGAGTGAGGAAAAGAGTAAAGAGTGGATGACCCTGGCTTTTGTATCATTGCTACTGTCTTGCAACAACCACAGGATGTAGCTCTTTTTATGAAGCAAAATCAAGATTCATTTTCAAATCGGCCTAAAATATTTTTAACACAAACTCTTATCTTTCACTAAAATTTCATCATCTCTTGCTCTTTACTGTACTTCACTGAAATTTCATGAAAAATTACCCTTGCTCCAATTGCTAATTTTCCTTTTCTTTCATGTACAGTTGAACTGTTGTGTGTTCTTGTTGGACAGTTCCCATTTCATTCACAATGGACGCACTTAATTTGATTAAAGGAAGATCAATGATACTAACATCGCAGTGTTAATAAAAAGCTACATGCAACATAAATTATTAGAAGCATAAATCGTACAAAAAACTACAATTTTAAAGTACTTGGATCAGGGCTGTGCTAATACTTTTTAGATATTTACAACATTTTATCTACTAGGTACGTTACAGAGTACTTATTCATAGTGACATGGAAAAAAAAACCTGACTTACTGGTTCCTAATAACCCCAAAGTATACCAGCAACATTGTATTAACTGTTAAAGTTACTGCATTAATATGTGTAATCATTGCTTCCCCTCCAAAGGGTGGGGTGGGGGGGTTGGGGGGTTGGGGGGGGGGGGAGTTGGGGGAAAAGGTTTATGATTTAATCCATTAGGATAAAGACAAGGAGAGTAACAGGATGGGCTTATTTGCCCGCAGACAAATGAAATTCATCAGCAGGGAATTCATTTAGCTGTTCAACTCTCACCAAATCAGAAACGTTAGGCCCGATATAAATTATAAAATATTACTGCAAGGCAGAGTTTTCAGACATGTACACTTACATATGACAATTCATACACATGATGCCTCATCACTCCAAAATATCAGCAAAATAAAGCAGAAAATATTAGCGTTGGGGGAAATACAGTGCTGGAGTTTAACACTGTGTCACCAATGTTAAATGTGATTTGCAAAATAAGATAACATTTGCTACATAATTCTAGGTGTGTGAAACATTATGTTGAAAACCATAATTGTTCTAAATTACCTCTTCCTCTTTCACCGAATCTCCCAGTATACATTTACAATGAGAACTTACAAGATATATCATGTCTTGGAAAAATGTCATAAATCTATTAATATAAACAAATATTACTGAATAGGCATTTAAAAAAATCTGAGAGGTTCATAAACCAGTCAAAATATTCAAAAGGTATTGCTAGAGGGTTCAGGACAGAATAAATTTGGCTTGAGCTAAGAAGCAAAAAAGGTGAATTATGTTGCTGGTTGGAAGGATTAAGAGGAAGAAATATGCAGGAAGACCAAAGAGAGATGCCAGTATAACAGTGTAGTTATTATGGTGGGACAGCACCTTATTGCTACTGTCAATATGTTCATCAGCTCCACTGGGAAGGAGGTCTTGTTCCAGGAGTCTGCAGATGTTAGTAGTAACCAGGCCTGAGAGCTTAAGCCTCCTGAGATATGGTGTTCAGACATATCAACAGAACAGACCCTTTGCCTGTTGACTGTGTTCAGGAATCTTGCCTCCTTTCGACCAGATCCTCATAGGCATCATTGCTGCTCTGTGAAGAAGCATGTGGATGAGCAGAAAGCAGCTGCTGCTTGTGAAGGTCCTGCTTCTGTTGGTGCTGATATTGCTTTCGCTCTAGCCCCTCAGCTGAGGTGGAACTGGGCTAAGGAGGAGCTGGTCTCATGCTGTAGTGCTGGTGGATTCTGGGCCTGGTCTCTCAGTGGCGTGGTGGCTCTCAGCCTGGTCTCCTGGCAGTGTGTTGGCCTAGTCTCTTGGCAGCTCGTGGCACATACAGGATCTGATCTCTTGGTGGCTCTCAGCCTGGTCTCTCATGGTATGTTGGCTGGTCTCTTGGCAGTGCTTTGGCTTGGCGTGCTAGTGGATCCTGCCTGGGCATGTTCCCGAGGCACTGGTGGAGTTCAGAGAGGCCACAGTTTCAGGAGCAGTGATGGTATCTGAGGTGGCAGTTGTGAGAGCAGGCAGCTGAGGTCTCCTGGAGAGTGAGATGAGTGGAAGACACATCAAAGACTGTAGGATTTTTAACTTATCCCTTTACTTTTCTACTAATCAATGAAATAATGATTAACTTTTTAACAGTTTCTCTTGCTACTTTGTTCTTAAGCTTTTTTTATGCCTAAGTACTTTGGTACCGAAGATGGCGCCATGTACCGTGACATTACACACTTTTATCGTGCTACTGTATTTCTGTACTTGAGTCCACATGACAATAAAATCTAAAATCTAAAATCTGAAGATGGCAACAAGGAATAGCAGCTGTGGGTGTGAACTGCTGGACAGGTGAACTGACTTCCAATATGTTGGGAAGCACCAGTCAAACAGGAAGAATACTGTCTGAGAGAAGTGTTCCAAGCAGCTGCCTCTCACCCCATCCTGGCTGGAGCTATTCCATTGTACCGACTGATGACTTTTCATCATGTTAGCTTCATGGAAGCAGCTCTTTCCACTTTGCATTCCCTTGGTGACCCTAACAAGCCGTAGCCAAACAAGTGCCAATCAGGGTTAGAAAATCCGGAATTAAGGCTAAAATTGTGTTTAATTTTCTTTTCACTTTCTATAACTACTTATTAATATTCCAAAGAGATTGCCACTCATCTTCAACATTTCTCTGTTGAAACTCAGAAGAGGGCAAGGTGATGTCAGGATCCCGAGCTGCCATCATTTTCAGGGCCTTAAGCCCCTTGCCTGGACTTGTTTAAATACAGAACACTCATTTTGGAGAAGGAAGGGAAATAAAAAGGTACCTCTTTTTGACCTGCTCCAAGACCACCTTTGAGGAGTTAGGCTGCTCTTTGCTGGAGTGAATGTACCCTTTGGGAACGGAAGGTAATCTTTGGCTGAGGTGAGCTGTCCTTTGTGATTGTTAAAGTACACACATGTCTTCATAGTAGGTCAATAAACTCATTGGAATTTGTCAAGTTCTTGAAGAAATTTCAAAGCTGTCAAAGAAATATAAAAACTATTAAAGTACTGGCAAGCTTTTAACAAATTCCTGGCCCTTTACTCTTTATGAAGAACTTTGGAGAGTTTAAAAAGATGATTGTTATTTATTTCAATCTGTCAGTTGACATTAGCTTCAGAATTTTTATTACTGGATTATATAGTATGACTAATTTCATAAGGAGTTATTATTTCAATGGACGACCCCCCATTTTCACAATGTGATTGACAGCTACAAGTGGCTTTGAGCTATTTGATGTGGGACTATGAACTTGCATGTTTGTTGCACTTAAATGAATGTTTGTTTTATGAGGCTTTATTAAGGTAAAGATATTTAAATGTGTTTTTATGAATGAGTGTTTTTCTTCAGTATAGCAGAGTCTGAAATAAACTTACTTTATTTAACAGAACTGTATTTTGTCTCATCTGAACATGGATCCTGTGGTCAGCCCATGATGTATACCAGGTGAGTTGCCATGGTAAGTAAATGGGCAAAAGGTGGTTTGATTGGCATGATTTTCCACTAAGTTGGCATGGATTTATAAAGGATCAGTCGATGAGTACAAGACATTGGGTGGTACGAAGAATATGGAAAACATTGCTATTGGTGTGTGTGGGAGTGCAAGGAGATAGGTATTAGGCAGCATGATTTGGCATGGTTGGAGCATGGTGAGTGAGGTGTGAATATAAGAGCGTTATTCTATGTTTTAATTTTTTTAAACTTACAACCCAGAGCAGGATCTGTCCAGGCTGCACACGCCACCCTTTTCAAGCTTTCCTGTGTTGCATGGCCTGGCTTCCAATCCAGCCTGGAATTCGAGGCAACCATTTATAAAAGGAGTCAGGAATTCTCACACCTCTATGCACTGACCCAGGAATGAAAATCTGGATCGAAAACTAGGCAGTGTTCTTCCCTTTGGTCTTCAAACTATCATCCCTTCACTAATGTATCTTCCTCTCAATGTCCTTGAACATATGCATTCCAAATCTGTGCCCAACATTTCTGCAACTCTATGTTTGAATTTTTGCAATCAGGTTCCTGCAATTTTTGCAATCAAAATAGCTGAAACTGCAGTGCCAAATGATCTGCTCTGCGAACCTTGCGCATTCTCCTTGGTCCTCCCAGTGGTTGGCACCAACTATTGACCTACAGTTCCTCTCCACTGTTGATAAACTCAGTGGAACTGATATCTATTTCTTCTACTTTTATCTACCCAACTATGTTCAGAGTTTAAATCACCTTGTAATCTCAATTCTGTGTATTGTCACAATTCATTGAGATAGCATGCTGAAAGCTGACCTATTCCCAGAGTCTTCATAAATGTAACGATTTTGTAAAGTAAACAAAAGTTCCCCTATTTTTCTGAAAGCATGGGACACATTTCTGTGCTGAACAAGAATAACTATTTATTACAACTAATTAGACTTAGCTACAGGTAACCAGGTAAAAACAATGACTGCAGATGCTGGAAACCAGATTCTGGATTAGTGAGTAAAAAGTGAGGTCTGCAGATGCTGGAGATCAGAGCTGAAAATGTGTTGCTGGTTAAAGCGCAGCAGGTCAGGCAGCATCCAAGGAACAGGAAATTCGAGGTTACGGGCACAAGCCCTTCATCAGGAAGGGCTTGTGCCCAAAACGTCGAATTTCCTGTTCCTTGAATGCTGACTGACCTGCTGTGCTTTAACCAGCAACACATTTTCAACTCTGGATTAGTGGTGCTGGAAGAGCACAGCAGTTCAGGCAGCATCCAAAGTGCAGAGAAATCGGTGTTTCGGGCAAAAGCCCTTCATCAGGAATAAAGGCAGTGAGCCTGAAGCGTGGAGAGATAAGCTAGAGGAGGGTGGGGGTGGGGAGAAAGTAGCACAGAGTACAATGGGTGAGTGGGGGAGGGGATGAAGGTGATAGGTCAGGGAGGAGAGGGTGGAGTGGATAGGTGGAAGAAAAGATAGGTAGGTAGGACAAGTCCAGACAAGTCATGGGGACAGTGCTGAGCTGAAAGTTTGGAACTAGGGTGAGGTGGGGGAAATGAGGAAACTGTTGAAGTCCACATTGATGCCCTGGAGTTGAAGTGTTCCGAGGCGGAAGATGAGGCGTTCTTCCTCAGGCGTCTGGTGGTGAGGGAGTGGCGGTGAAGGAGGCCCAGGACCTCCATGTCCTCGGCAGAGTGGGAGGGGGAGTTGAAAGGTTGGGCCGGGGGCGGTGTGGTTGATTGGTGCGGGTGTCCCGGAGATGTTCCCTAAAGTGCTCTTCTAGGAGGCGTCCAGTCTCCCCAATGTAGAGGAGACTGCATCGGGAGCAACGGATACAATAAATGATTAGTGGATGTGCAGGTAAAACTTTGATGGATGTGGAAGGCTCCTCTGGGGCCTTGGATAGAGGTGAGGGAGGAGGTGTGGGCACAGGTTTTACATTTCCTGCGGTGGCAGGGGAAAGTGCCAGGATGGGAGGGTGGGTTGTAGGGGGGCGTGGACCTGACCAGGTAGTCACGGAGGGAATGGTCTTTGCGGAAGGTGGAAAGGGGTGGGGAGGGAAATATATCCCTGGTCTGTTTGGAGGTGGCGGAAATGTTGGCTAATGATTTGGTTTATGCGAAGGTTTGTAGGGTGGAAGGTGAACACCAGGGGTGTTCTGTCCTTGTTACGGTTGGAAGAGTGGGGTGCGGGATGTGGACGAGATGTGTTGGAGGGCATCTTTAACCATGTGGGAAGGGAAATTGCGGTCTCTAAAGAAGGAGGCCATCTGGTGTGTTCTGTGGTGGAACTGGTCCTCCTGGGAGCAGATACGGCGGAGGCGGAGGAATTGGGAATATGGGATGGCATTTTTGCAAGAGGTAGGGTGGGAAGAGGTGTAATCTAGGTAGCTGTGGGAGTTGGTGGGTTTGTAAAAAATGTCAGTGTCAAGTCGGTCATCATTAATGGAGATGGAGAGATCCAGGAAGGGGAGGGAGGTGTCAGAGATGGTCCAGGTAACCAGTTATAAATCATCAACATATAATAATACTAATTAAAATTCTAATTTCGTTACAAATTCCTCCAACATACAAGTCAAGTCACCATTAATTTTACCATACCACAGGGTGGCTCTCTCACTCGAGAGAGATGATTGATAGCGATTTAACCTGAGGGGCATCATACCTCAGGTAAGGGGAGAAGTTCCAAAGGAGAGTCCTTTATGGTAACCCCAGCTGGTGTGGGGATTCAAACCCACACCGTTAGCTTCATACTGCCTTGAAAACCAACCGTCTAGCAAACTGAGCTAAACTAAACCCACCCTGACACGCAAACAGACAAATAGACCGGATTAAGGAGATTAGGAGAAAACTGGAAAGATATTCAAATTCCTTATTCACAGTTGAGATGATTTTATGATCAGCAGATTGCTTCAGTTGTCTTTTTCCAGATGCTCCCACAGTTGGTAAGAAGCACAAGGTACTGGTTCACATATTAAAAAACATCCTGACCTATGTCATCAACTCAGGCTTTACATTTGTTTAAAACTGTTGTTTACATGAGTCATGCAATGGTTCAAGATTAGAGTGGTGCTGGAAAAGCACAGCAGGTCAGGCAGCATCCGAGTAGCAGGAAAGTTGATGTTTTGATCTGGAGCCCTTCATCAGGAAGACTCCTGCCCAAAACGTCAGTTTTCCTGCTCCTCGGATGCTGCCTGACCTGCTGTGCTTTTCCAGCACCACTCTAATTGTTTGTTGACAGTGAGGAAGGATGTGGCAGGTTACAGCAGGATATAGATAAGCTTCAGAGCTGGGCAGAAAGGTGGCAAATGGAGTTCAATGTAGCTAAGTGTGAAGTGATTCACTTTGGTAAGAGTAACAAGAAGATGGAGTACTGGGCTAATGGTCGGATACTTGGTAGTGTGGATGAGCAGGGGGATCTTGGTGTCCATGTACACAGATCTCTGAAAGTTGCCACCCAGGTAAATAGTGCAGTGAAGAAGGCATATGGCGTACTGGCTTTTATTGGTAGAGGAATTGAGTTCTGGAGTCCTGAGGTCATGTTGCAGTTGTATAAGACTCTGGTGCGGCCGCATCTGGAGTATTGTGTGCAGTTTTGGTCGCCATACTATAGGAAGGATGTGGAGGCACTGGAACGGGTGCAAAGGAGGTTTACTAGGATGTTGCCTGGTATGGTAGGAAGATCTATGAGGAAAGACTGAGGCACTTGGGGCTGTTTTCATTGGAGAAAAGAAGGTTTAGGGGTGACTTGATAGAGGTGTACAAGATGATTAGGGGTTTAGATAGGGTTGACCATGAAAATCTTTTTCCACATATGGAGTCAGATATTACGAGAGGGCATAGCTTTAAATTAAGGGGTGGTAGGTATAGGACAGATGTTAGGGGTAGATTCTTTACTCAGCGAGTCGTGGGTTCGTGGAATGCCCTGCCAGTAACAGTGGTGAACACTCCCTCTTTATGGGCATTTAAATGGGCATTGGATAGGCATATGGAGGATAGTGGGCTAGTGTAGGTTAGGTGGGCTTGGATCGGCGCAACATCGAGGGCCGAAGGGCCTGTACTGCTCTGTATTTTTCTATGTTCTATGTTCTAATCTTGACTCTGATCTCCAGCATCTGCAGTCCTCACTTTCGCTTGCAATGGTTGTCAGGTTACTTACTTTCAAAACAAACAACCACCTTTCAAACCCTGGTTTTAAAATAGATTTCTCATTTCAGTCCACAGTTTATGAAAGTCACAAAATAAAAATACAAGGTTCTAACATCATTATATAGGCACCTGTTCCTCTGTGAGGCTGCCTGATCTGCTGTGCTTTTCCAGCACCACACTCTTGACTCTAATCTCTAGCATCTGCAGTCCTCACTTTCACCTGTTCCTCTGTGTCAGTCCACAATTGGAAGCTCAGGCTTATATATATATATGTGATTCATAATATAATATAATTCATAATATAATCTAATTCACTCTATCCCAAAACCGCTCCACTGGTCTTTCTTTAAAGGTATCCTTTAAAGTCACTTTGATAACCAAAGTTTTCGAATTTCTGAATCGTTTCAGTTATTCACGATTCTGCCTCTGTTAAAAAGAGTTGTGATCATTTTAAAGTTAAATATGTTGGGTAAATGCAAATTACTGCTTTTGGAAATGTTAACATATCATTTTTAAAAACATGAAATACAGACCATTGTAAAATGTGTTGAACCGCATGATTATGAAGGTTGAACATAATGACTGCAATCTGTTTGTATATCAGGAGACAGCCTAAACTAGAATAAATTATACCAACCAAAGCTCATTTGGACTTGAATTAAAAACTAACTTAATACAAAACATTCCTCAACTTGCAATTATTGTTTAACTGAACACAGGCACATTCTGTATTGTTGTGGGTATGAACAGTACTGATTTATGCTGCTTTTACCAGTAGTGATACACAGAGTCATTAATTTTGTTAACTAGTTGTCCGTTTGTCCATTGGTCAATGTTGTAGTGCTGACTGTCGAATGATGGACTCCTTTCCCAGCTTTGTTCAATAATTTCAAAATTGTTTGATTTTTGCCACTGTAAGTCATTCTTGCATTTGTCACTGTTCCAAGTGTGTTACAGTAGTAACTAGTGCAGCTCCAAGAAATTGAGGTTGAGACAATTCTTAATTTGAAGAAATATAGTGGCTAAATTTTCATCAGTCTAATCAATGTAGGATCTCACGGTGATCATTTTTATATATTACATGCCCCTTTGGAAAGCCCCAATAGGTCTCTATGGAAAGCATGACACATACACATATATGCACACCACCTCGTCCATTTATGGTAGATATATTTTCATGTGCACATTAAGATGTCTACTTCAATAGAATGTTCATTGTTAGACCTGGTGATGTCACACCTATGGGAGAGATAAATGCCTTTTCAGGCATTCCAGGGATGAAAGAAATTGGAATCACCAAGCATTGTTCATCTTTTATGAGCAGCTGATCCCTTGACTGCAGATTATCTTAGATATCAAGGATCTTTGAGCCATGACATAGGGGACTGCAGCCTTCCTGTTGCATGATAATATTGACAATATTGAGGTTAAACTCATTCCACTCCTATACCTAACTTATGAGTTTGATTTCACACATCTCTGTAGGGGGAAAAATTAACTTATCAACTAACAACAAGGAAGAAATCCATGATTGGAAACCGGGAGGTATGCAATGGGTAGTTCACATGCCCATTTTCTTTCAGAGTGCAGCGTTCTGTCAAAAAAAACTGCACAGGGAGCTGCCTCTTGCATGTTCAACGCTGTCCCAAAGGATGCTCAAAGATTTCAACACAACAGCAATTGATGTGCACTATCAAAATATTCAAGGGTTACCAAATGCTTAGCAGGTCTGGCACATCTGTGAAGCGAAATCAGAGTTAATGTTTTGGGTCCGATGACCCTTCCTCAGAGATTCTGAGAATTTCCAGCAACTTCTGTTTTTGTTTCTGATTCCTGTCCACCTGACGGCTATTGCAAGTGATGCTACTATATATCACTTTGTCATATCATGCCAGATTTCTTTAGAGCTAACTAATGTTAGCACCATGTGATGTAAGTGCACTGTCACACTGCTACTTTTTCCTAATGGTCATGCAGGGCAGATTATTTGTAGATACTTTAAACTGGAATAACCCAAAGATACCATGCATACAATCACATGGATAACAAGGCAGCATCACAAGTAGTCAAGTGTTGCAAAGTTGACAAGGCTCACATGTCCTTTGCAATAAGCAGGGGCTGCTTGATAGATTAAGAGCAGAGTTGTTAAAAAGTAAAAAAAAGTCAAAACCCAGATCATTATTCGTAGAAATGGTTGCTACAAAGTTGTCACTGGTCTCTCAGGCTCTCTGATGCTTTGCTTTGTCATTCTGTGGATGGTCTTGTTGGTTAATGTCCCAATCCTTAGCCTCACCTTCACTCCCAGAAGTTTGCTGTTGAGCTCCCATTTATTCTGCATCCAGGACAGCTCCTGTGTCATCTTCAGTTGTGAAGAAAACTATATGCTACAATTATGTGGGAAAACTTTTTTTGGTTTACTTGCAAGGCTTGGCAGAATAGTCCAAGCACCAAAGCCTCATCCTCAGGAGACCCATGATCTGTTCGAGCGTTGCCTGAATCAAAGTGTGAACTGCGTTGTATCTGCAAAGTTTTGAGGACTTCTTAAAGGTGCCATGAGCCATGTTTGGCTGAGATTCATGTTATCTTCTAGCAGACATCCCTGTATGAACCGAAGACCTTGGTGAGATGCAGAAACCTGTCACTACGATGTAAGACTCATAAGCTGTTCCGTGGATATCAAGAGTAGACCTCCAGAATCTGGCATTGTCAATACATCTAATTTGTGTAATGATGGTGTGGAAGTATTTTCTGTTCATAAATGTTGTAGGTTGGCGATAGGGTACTCTCAAAGCAATATGGGTGCTGTGTATATTTCCCTGTACCTGGGGGAAGTCAGTGATGGTGCATAATCCTAATGCCCAAGCTGCTTGATTGTCATCATCAAAGATGAAGGATATGAAGAGGTGTGTTTAGGCAAAATGACATCCTGAATGTGTTTATGAGTGGACGATCAGGTGATATATAACACAGGACCCCAGTTACATTAAAACAATCTGGTAGCATAAGAATTCAGGGCATCTGTTACCTTGTTGGTTGCCAGGATGAAACTGCTGTTACATAATCCTTGTGAAGACACCCTCCTTCAGCATAAGGCGCAGTTAGCAGACGACGAGGCAGAACATCTTTAACTGTTGTTTGCACTGTGTTGGAGAGGAAAATGTCAGATGCAGGGTTTCATCATTCTCCTCAAACTCCTTTGGGTGCAGGATGGGGGTGGGGGTGGGGTGGGGGGCAGTACCTTGTCCTTGTGCTTCTCTGCTCTTTCTGGACTTGCTGAAGTTATTCTAATCACTGATGTCTGCATTGTCTTCGCCACACTACCAAGGGAACAGTGACTCTTTCAACATTCTCCATATGAGCAGATAATCTGTGGAGAAAGTCTGCATGATAATGCAACTCTGGTGATTGTAGAATCATATAATCCCTACAGTACGGAACCAGGCCCTTCAGCCTAACAAGTCCACACTGACCCTCCGAAGAGCAACCCACCCAGACCCATTCCCCTCCCCTATTATCCTATATTTATTCCTAACTAATGCACCTAACCTTCGTAGCCGTGAACACTACGAGTATGACCAATTCACCTAACCTGCACATCTTTGGACAGTGGGAGGAAACCAGAGCACCCAGAGGAAACCCACACAGACATGGGGAGAAAGTGCAAACTCCACACAGTCACCTGAGGCTGGAATCGAATCCGGGTCCCTGTGGCTGTGAGGCAGCAGTGCTAACCACTGAGCCACCGTGCTGTCAATGGAGGAACCCCTGAGCCCTCATGTCCATAAGAATAAAGCTTCATGTTAAGCCCTCAAACAGTGTGGCATGGAAACCTGACAAGGGGGAATACTTACGCTTCGATAGGAATTCAGGGATTGTTCAGAGCACTTATCCACCTTATCCAAATATACAGTGGACAACCAAAGTCTTTATGCTATAGAATTCTGCAAGAAAGCCGCTATGGAAGCCCTCCTGACCTACCAAAGAAAACAATCCCTTCTAAATACAATCCTTGCATTTTCATATTTCAGTATGAGAATCTGACTTAAAGTGATGTCTTCCAGAATTTGCTATGGAATATTGGCAAATTGAAACTCAGGTTCCACTTTTATGTTCCTTGCTTTCAATTCACTTGTTTAGTTTATCTGATAAGGAGGTAAATAGTGTGCACAATGGAATGCTCAGGATGGTTTGAGGCGCTAAGATTAAATCTGCATTCTTGAACAGTGAATTTCCTGACAATAAAGTGCAAATTAAAGGTAGATAAGTGTGATTACAGAATCAGTGAAGGCATGAAAAATGTAATTGCCCCAGGTAGGTCCTGAAAATCAAGAGTTTTTACTTTGCTCCCCTCCCCACTTTGCTTGCTTTGCATGTGACTGTAGCCATTTTATGTAGTATTGCGCAGTTGACTTTCAGTCCAACATGCCAAAGTTCAAATTTTGTGTTAGCCTGAATGACTTGTACAAAACAACAATCGCCCCGCTTCCCCTCCAATTCTTCATGTTCCCTTTTCTGTTCCTGTCCTGTGACCCCAGTGTCCCTTACTTTTTGATTGAGCTCTTTTGTATCAACACTAATGTGTTGAACTTACCCCCAGAGTTCATGACTTTAGAAATTCCATGTTCTTGTTGGCACAGCAAACTCTCCAGGAGTTACCAATACCTGCTTTAACCATCCCCCTGCCCATCTCCAACATGCTGAGAGTTGCCAATCCTCTCCCACTTCTAATGATTCACATTAGTATCTGCAATTGATCCTTGTCACAGGGATCCCTTTTCAAAGATCCAGTACATTGAAGGCCATCCCCAGACTTCAGGTGACTCCCTTCCCCAGGAAGTCACGTACTGCCCTCCGATAAGACTCCAAACTGTTATTGACCAAACAGAGGAGTGATGGTGACCCGCTCCCTGGACTGACTTGGCAGGCCAGCCCAGCCTGATCACAGCCCACCCTTGAGACTGATGTCCTAACAGCACTCCTATTTGTAATCCCTGACTTGTTGCACTTGACCTGCAGGATTGATTCTGGCCCAATTTCAGTTCGCTGGACTCTTGGAAGACAAAATGCCTGATTGCTCATTATCAGCTTTCTTGTCTGGATAAGGACAAGCCTCCTGACTGGCTGTAGTGGTACCACCAAACCTAATGTAGTTTCCACTCACCCCAATAAGGACACATCCCACTAAGGTCTTCCCTTTGACTCTCACATATTGCCATTTATTTGAAGCATTTGCAATGTGTTTACATTGCAAGCTGCAGCCATATGCTGTAGCTCTGATGTTGACATAGCACAGCGCCATCGCTCAGTTCACAGATTGAATATTCAGTGCTCTCCAATATCACAAGCTGCCAGTTTCTCACTTAGTGTTAAACCACAGATGCTGGCAGGTGGAATTTGTGATCACTAAGACCTCATTTGCTAACCAATTAATTTCACCCACACAGAGAGTGGCACCCTCCAACCACAAATTTCAAGCAGCATCAAAGACATTGGCGTCATAATATGCAAGTACCTGTGTTGACACGAAAGCATCTAGTGTAGATACATCAGATGCACAGGTGTCTTTGAATGCAAAACAACGTGGCAGAAGAATGCAAAGTTATAGGTGTGCATCAGTTCCAAAGCAGAATGTTGGAGGCACAATGTAATTTCTGAGTTTGAGACCAGGAGCAAAAACATGGTGATGTGGCGAGGTAGTTTGCCAATGCCAAGTTGTGTGGATAAAGGATCAAGGTAGATTGTGGCCATGGAATGTGCAGGAACATTGTTCAGAAGAAGAGATTGGATGATGGTCAGGACAGGCGTTTAATGAGCTGTCGCCCCTCTGATTTACCTATTAGAGTTTTGGGTCATCTAGTTTCTTGTTGGAAGAAGGGGAAATTAGAAGTGGTATGTTAATAGAGAGAGTTGAAATGTGAATGAGATCCAAATATGTAGAAATAAGTTAGTCATTACTCATGGATAAGATTCTGATGTTACCATTTAAGGCTTGAATGGAAAATCATACACATTTTTCTCAATGTTGAGAGTCTGACATTTTCGTTTTCACCCTATATAGTTATCTCACTCACCATAATTACTATTGCTACACTAGGAAAGGGAAAATTCTACCTTAAACATTGAACTAATACCTGTTTTCTGGTGAACAGTGACACTGTTATGCATTATAGCCATGCAACAAGTCACCAATTATTCATGAGTTTCTTCAATATGCTTATGAACGGTTTCAAATTTAACTGAGACTAATAAGAAACCTAAAGGGTGGTATTGAAGAACAAAGAACAGGCCCTTTGGCCCACCAAGGCTGTGCTGACACATGATGCCTTTCTAAACTAAAAACCTCTTGCCTCTATGCTTCCTCTATTCCTTGTCTTTTCATATATCTATCGAGATGCCTCTCAAACATTGCTATTATATCTGTTTCTACCAGCTGGCAGTGCTTACTAGATACTTATCACCATGTGTGTAAAAAACATGCCCCTCACATTTCCTTTAAACTTACCCCTCAGGCAATAGCCTACTGCCATTGTTGCTTGACTGCTAATCCAGAGACCAGCTAATGTCCTGGGGCCATGGGTTCAAATCCTACCATTACAGATGGTGCAGTTTGAGCTCAACAAAAAGAAATCTGGGATTAAGATTCTAATCATAACCACAAATCCATTGTTGATTGTTGGAAAAACCCATCTGGTTCACTCATGTCCTTTAAGGAAGGAATCTGCCATTCTATCCTGGTTTGGCCTACATGTGACTCCAGACCCAGCAATGTGGTTAACTCTTAACTGCCATCTGGGCAATTAGGGATGGGCAATAAATGCTAGCCTGGACAGAGTTGAGCTCTTTCTGTGAATGGATAAAGGAACCTATATCCTCTTGTAATTGGCAGTTCCACCCTGGAAAAATGACTCTGATTATCCATGCCTCTCAAAATTTTGGAACTTCTATCAGGTCACCCCTCATTCTGAGATGTCCAAGTGAAAACAAGCCAAGTTTGTCTAATCTTTGTCATAGCTACTGACCTTCAAACCAGGCAACATCCTGGTAAACTGTTTCTGTACCTTCTCCAAAGACTCCACATCCTTCTGATAGGGCGGTGACCAGAACTGTACACAATATTCCAAAAGTGGCCTAATATCAGGCAATGAGATAATAGGAAATCACTCGTTTGCTGCGGTGCATCATTCTGGGAAAGCCCAATCAGTTAAGTACCAAGCAGGCACTTCGTAATAGCCTACTTAAGGGTCATAATTGGTGGCAGGATGGGATAGGACTTTCCTCCTACTCATTCACTCATTGGATTTGGACAGAGAATTCTCATTTGCTACTCAGCTGCACAATTAAATTTCCTCCCATTTTCCAACATTACTGCCACCGAAGATGCCTTGGGCATGACATTAGTTTCAACTCAAAATCTGAATGATGTGGATAAAACTCTACCCCAAAGCACATACTTCATTAGGCTGATGCAACATGTCTGCAGATAATTCTAGCAATAGATGCATGGCCATAATCAGGCCAGCTGTACACACATTGCTAGAATCTCCAGCCCTGCTAGATTATCTAGTCTTGTTCTCACTGGTTATATCCTCTCTACAAAAATAATTTCTCAGGTTCATGAGTTGCAATGTTTTATCACCTATTGTGTTTATGATGCAGCATAGGATCAATTGTGTATGACACTGAGCGTTTGGTGTGTATTTTTACAAGTTGGACAATGATATCTTTGTTTCCCATCTTTTGGTATTAAAAAAGACATTTGTGCATTTTGTTGGTTCAGACTAATTCTAATGAAAGTGGTTAAACTGAATCTGTTCACAGTTTTGTTGATTTGATTTGTTTGGAACATCCTAATCTGTAGTTAATACACCTGGCCACATGAATGATACATTTATGCAAGAGAGATAATATATTTTTCTCTGTTTTATCTGTATGATATTCATTCACACACAGTGGATTACTTTCAACACTATAAAATCTAGGTGTAGAAATAATTTTAGTACCTTGAAATATTCATGAACTCATTTTAAACATGAAAAATGTAGAGGAAAGCACTTTAGAAACCAACCACTAAATGTTAAATGATTACCTTAGTCTGAAAGACATTTGATAGTAACTGATTCTTCACTTACAGCAAGATTGTGTTTTAATAGGCACCAACTTTAATGCATTTTATTGTTTATCTAACTTTATTTAACTTATAATTAATGCATCATTTTCCATTTCTAAGCATTTTAATATAATGGGATTTCACTGTCGACATACTTTGTTGGTGCGATTAATTATCATTTCAACTAAGAGCTAAAATCTTCATGATGATTTACTTATTCATTAGTTTCATTTCAGCTTTTACTGATTAAAAACAAAAGATGCCAGCAAATTTGCATTTTGCTTTTAAATTGATAATTATAATGCATAATTTTGCTAGGATGTGATTCACTTAAACTTATAACTTTTACCAAATAAGCAAATTTCTAAATATCAGTGCAGACACTTCAAAGGCAGACTAGACTCTTTGCACCAAGATTATGCACAGATGGTCTGTCATTGGTTTAGAATCAAAAGAGGGTGAAAATGGAAAATTTTGGAATTTTAACCTCTAAATAAATAACAGTAACATATGAGTGCAAAACCTATGCTGCCCAAAAAGGTATTTGGGTTTACAGTATTCAATCCAAAATCTTATAATTGTGCAATAATTTGCAACATATGTAAGTGTAAAGTGAAGTAAAAAGTGAATGATAGATCATGTGAGCATACAAACCTATGAATAAGGAACAAGAGGAGGCCATATGGTCCTTTGAGTCTGCTCTGCTATTCAATAAGATTGTAGATTATCTGATTTTAGCCTCAACTCTATATTCTTTCATATCCCTTACAATCTTTCATCCCGGCAATCCAGAATCTACCTGACAAATGTTTAAAGATTCTGCATTCACTAACTTTTGAGGAAGGGAATTTCAAAGACTCACAGTCTTCTGTGAGAAAAATATATTTCCTAATTTCTATTTTAAATGGGTGTCCCCATAACATTAAACTATGATGCCTAGATTTAGATTCTCCTACATAAGGAAACCTCCTTTCACATCCATTCGATCAAGTCCCATCAGGTTCTTCTGTTTCAATTAAGTCATCGCTGACTCTTTTAAATTCCAGAGAATGCAGGGCTAACATTTCCTCATAAGGCAATCCTGTCATTTGGATTCAATTCAATTTCTCTCACAATAAAATATAACCTTCTATTAGCTTTCCTGATTTCTTGCTGAACCTGCATACTAACTTTTTGTAGTTCATATAGCAGGAAATTCCAGTCTCTTTGCATCTCAGAGCTCTGCAACCTCTCGCCATTTAGATAATATGCTTTTTTGTATTGTTTCTGCCAAAATAGACAATTTCACACATTCCCATATTGTATTCTATTTGCCAGACTTTGGCCCACTTCCTTTGTAGACTTCTTAAGTGTGTTGTCTTCACAATTCAATTTCCTACCTATCTTTGTATCATCAGTAATTTAATAACCAAACCTTTAGTTCATTCATCTAAATTATTTCTATGAAATATAAAGAGTTGAAGTGCAAGCATTGACCCTTGTGGCACACCACTAGTGACACCCTGCCAACCTGAAAATACCCACTTAGTCCAACCCTTAGCTTCGTGTTAGACAGCCAAACTTCTATCCATCTTAAATGTGTTACCCCCACACCATGAGTTTTCATTTTCCACAATAACCTTTGATGTGATACCATATCAAATGTTTTATGGAAGTCTAAGTACAATACATCTACTAGTACTCCTTTATCTAAAGCACACATTCCTTCTTCAAATAACTCTTAAATATGATTGATCTTTGACAAAACTGTGTTGGCTCTATTTGATTATCTTGAACTTATCAAAGTGCCCTGTTATAACGTCTTTAATAATAGTTTCTAACTTTTTTCCTCTGACAGATGTTAAGCCTGTAGCTTCTTGTTTTTTATTTCCTCCCTTTATGAATAAATAGGTATTTCCCAATCTAAAGGAACCTTTTCCAAATGTAATGAGTTTTGGAAAATTAAAACCAATGAAACCACTCTCTAAAAAGCTACTTCTTCTTAGACCCTGGGATGAAATCCATCAGGGCATAGGAATTATTAACTGACAGTTCCAATAATTTACTCAGTACTACTTCCCTGGTGATTAAAATTTTCTTAAATTTCTCTGTTCCTTTTAGTTCCTGATTTACAGCTAATTCCAAGATTCTACTTGTGTCGTCTCTAGTGAAGACTAATGCAAAATATCTATTCAATTTGTCTGCCATCTTTTTATCCTCCATTACAAATCCTTCAGATTAATTTTCTATAGCAACAACACTTACTTTGTGAACTCTTTTTAAATATCTGAAGAAACCTTACCGATCTGTTCTTATATTTTTGTTGAACTTTACCTCATACTCTAATTTTTCCCTCCTTATTAATCTTTCAGTGCATCTTTGCTCTTTTAGTAAGGACCTGTCACATATCTTTGCACAACTATCTGTCTTTTCTCTGGAGTTGACTTTTTTTAAGTCAACATTTGATGACAGGTTCATTCCGTAATGATTGTAACAAGGTCAGCCAGGTGGAACTCATAGAATATGAGTTCCCCAATCGGGGCTGTTAATCTGGTCCATTCAGGGATCCCTAGCTGACAGATATAAACAGAAGTGTCAGAGGTTGTGTTCAGCCTGAGAGCTGGCTCTGAGGAAGTTGGATCAGTGTCAAGGACAGTCCAAGTGTAAAAAGAGGGAGATGGGGTGACAGCATATCAGTCTCTGTGGAGTTATTTCACATTCCTTAGAATTTTCCTTACTTGTTGCAATGTTTCTTTTCAGCATTTAAAGGAAGAATGTAGTTACTGTGTGCTAAATAAACAGTTTAAGGAGGGCATCTTAGACTCAGGACCCAGTACTTCGGAAACTAAAGCACATTTATCCTTGTTCATTTCTTTGCAACCAAACCATTTTCTTGCCCAGAAAGATCACATAATGGGTAGGATGCAAGCAGTAAACTATCGCATTCATACAGAGTAATATACATTTATCAGGTTAGGGCTGCGAGCTCATGTGACACTACAGACCTGAACAGCAATATATTTTATTCTTTAGCACCAGCAGGATGAGTGCAAAAATCTTTTTTATAAGAGAAAACATATTTGTTGGATCAATTCCAGATTACATAATTAATTAACCTATCTGTGCAAATCAGAACAAGACTGAAGTATAGTCTATGGTCACTGCTATGTCAGATGGTGTTACATTAGACACGATAATACTAATGCAGTTCGACTTCCCAGCCACTGAACCCATAATAATGGAATTGTTGATGTTAGTCAAAGAACTCTTATGTTGCTGCAGTAAAGAGGAAAATATTGAAAAGTAAATTTATGGGACCAATTTACTCTGGTGTTTCATATCACTACCTTGCCTGCTATGTTGCTGTAATGCACCATAGACTTACTTAGTCAGTCCTGGTATATTGTTGCTGCATGAAGTTCTGTTCTTACACAATATTTTCTCAGCACTGACTATGCTATGTGTTGGGTTTAACAGATTACTTCAGGAACTAAAAAAAGATTAAGTTAATTGTTCCTTGCATACGTTGAAATTTTTGATCAAGGTAAATGTATTTTTGTAAAATTGAGCATTCTAAGAAAGTAAATTTTAAAAATCAAACAGTTTCTTAATCAATGTAATGTAATGTAATGACTAGATCAAATGACATTCTTAAGGCTCTGGGAGGATTACAAAGTGAGTGTCTTCACAGTGCATGTTATTGTCAAGAAGTCAAATAATTGAGTAGAGAAAATATTATTACAGTTGACAGTTTGGTATAATGGACAGACTTGGACACAATGAACAATCAGTTAAGATATTTTGATTTCTTATGTATTTTGTGCATGCTTGAAAAGATTTCTGATTACCTGGTAGATTAATCCTTCATTGATTAAATTTTTTTGTCACAGAATTCTTCTTAATAAAACAAATTTGTTCCAGTTACTTGTATGAGATTAAAGTAGATGTGCACATAATCCTGCTCCTACCATCTGCATGGTGATTAAATGATGTTGAACAATGATTGGCACAAGCTTCTTCCAAGAATTGATGTGCCTATCATTTAATGATTATGCACAGCAGTCCTTTACATTTAACCAGTTGGACCATGACTGAGCATACGATAGGCATCTTCCCATTTCTGGCTCCTTCAAATTTGTTCTTGCTGTCTTATTTGTATTGTCTGAATCCATCACTGTCTTTACTTATCTCTTGTTGAAATCCTCATGTGTACCTTTGTTACCTCAAAACTTGACTACTCATACACATTCCTCATTGGCCAGTCAAGATTGTATCCTCCAAAAGCTTGAAGTCATCCAAAGTTTTGCTCGCAACATCATAATTCACACTAAGTCTAGTGCACCCATTACCTCTTGCTCTCCCTGACCTGCAATCACACTTGGTTTAAAAAGCACCTCAATTCTAAATGCTCATTAATGCTCACACAACCTTCCTTCATCACCAACCTCACATCTCTCATCTCTCTGATCTCTTCCAGTCCATATTCCTCCTAAATTTCTATACTGGTCTAACTCTTGAAAAATTATTGATTTTAATTGCTGAACTGTTGGTGGACATTCATTTGGAGGCTAAACTTCTGTGGAATTCTCCCTTGAGCTGCTCCACCTCTCTATCTTACATTCTGCTTTATAAGTTTTCTGTGAACCACTTTGGGACATTTTGTTACATTATAAGTGCTACATCAATGCAAGTTATTGTTGTATAATTGGTTATTCAGGGGGGTCTAGCCATGGAATTGGTGAAGGATGGTGTTAGTGACCGGAAGGTATGGCTATTTTTACAATCTGGAAGAGTCATACCACAAAGCCTGATTTGAAGTTGTACTCACCTAAAGTGCTGAGCAAATTGAAACTTTACATTTGAAAATTACACACCATTCAAATGCTGGAAATGGAAAATAAAACTTCGCTGTTGGAACCAAAACAGAGTGTGATAGTATCACTTATCATTCAAGGGTAATGATGAGAGGAAGATAATTTAAGTGAGTAGAACTTCAGGTCAGGAGTTATGAATATGATTAACACCTGCAGGTTGTGTCTTTGGAATAGCTCAGAAAACCAGTTCAATGTTTAGATAATCTCCTCCAATAGGATGTGGATAAGAAGATCCATGCAAACAAAATCAAAGCAACTCCAATATGGAGATGGGACACGAGGGACAGTTCATTCTGCATGCATTTTGCCACTGTCTCTGTGGGAGTGAAGAACCTTTACTGAAACCTGATTCACCTTTTGCTTTTTTGTTTCAAAACCATTAATGTGGGTGATTAGCCCTGAAATCTCATTGAGTCATGAAGGAAATTGTGGCGGCAATTTGATATTCAAACTATTGGCAATTCTCTCCAATGGAAGGATTATCTTAGACATTAATGCACGACTCAGCCACTGTGTTGCTTGGGATCAGAATCTTTGAAAATGTTGTTACTTTAGCAAAGTCTATGCTGATATTCACAAGTATGAGGTTTTGGCAAAAATGTACAGAAATTGAATGCAGCCTGATCCATGCAAAATCAGTCCTCTCTATATCAACATCATGACTATTGAGGATGTACAGTATAATTCTATGAATTTTGAATGTTGTAGCCTGGATTTACTGTTTGTACTTTTGAAAAAAGGCTATTTCAGCTAAAAACAAAATTATTTCACAAAAACAAAAGGGACACAATTTGCTGACCAAAAAAAAAACTCTATGCCAATATAAGTTACGATGCAAGCCATGATCCATTTCAAGGAGATGCAGACAATAAACCCCTGCAGGGGTGTACACATCTTCCTCCCCATCTCCTTACAATTGAAGATTCAAAGTCAGCAGCAAAACATTAAAATCTATTAAACTATGGCTAAACTGATTGTAGACATGAGCGACTTTATGAATATAAAATTGATTGTTGATCTTTTAATGTCAATTATAAAGTAGTTAAGTGACCGGCCCAGCATTGTGTACGTGTTTGGACTTAGGCTGTGAAGAAAAGCTGCTCTTTTTCCTTTTCCTTCTCCTTCTGTCAACCAGCTAATTGTTGAATCTTGTTGAGTCGTGAAGATTAGATTACTTACAGTGTGGAAACAGGCCCTTTGGGCCAACAAGTCCATACCGACCCTCCGAACAGCGACCCATCCAAACCCATTCCCCTACATTCACCCAACTCTATGGGCAATTTTTAGCATGGCCAATTCACCTAACCTGCACATTTTTGGACTGTGGGAGGAAACCAGAGCACTCTGAGGAAACCCACACAGACACGGGGAGATTGTGCAAATTCCACACAGACAGTTGCCTGAGACGGGAATTGAACACGGGTCTCTGGCACTGTGAGGCAGCAGTGCTAACCACTGTGCCACCATACCGCCTGGTGCACTAAAGCTTTCTCCTTGCTAAGAGACCATAAATTCTGTAGGAAAAGCCTGTGAATTTCTACAGCAACATTTCCAGACAAGAAACAACATTCCAGCTCCAGTATAAATAATCAATCTCAGCTGAGAACCAATAGCTTGCAAATTACAGGTCTATTTAGAACGTTAACAATAAGCTATGAACTGATTTGATTCTTTTTCATGACTTATGTTTTATAGATTTTAAGATCATGTGTTATGTTTTGGGACATTTTTATTTAATATTTTAGCCCAAGTCAATTTTTGAACAATACACTTAACCTTTTCCTTTGATAAAAGATCAAGTCACCTTGCCTGCCTAATCCGTTACAATGAGCACATAAACAGCTAAGTACATACATTATTGTCAAATCTCATCATTCAAGTTTCAAATGTATGCATTATAATCAACAGAGGAGGAAAAAGAGCAGAAAAGACATTCCACTCCTCCTCTCCTGGTCATAACAATCACTATTTTTGGTATTGTAGGTAATGAACTGAGAACAGCAAGTGAAAATGATCAAAATATTCTGACAATGCTGCTAATAATATTTAATGAATATATTTCATACACTCTTGCATGTCATAACTTTGTCCCCATTTAAATTTTACTTTGGTGTTATTCTTGGGACATGAGCAAATCTAATAAGCCTTTTATTGTTGCCAGGTAATGAGGGTCTCTAACCTTATGCTGGCTTGAATGAATAGGGTTATCAAGTTTCCCTTTTGATTTGAAGGACATTGGTGAACTAATTGGACTTTTACAACCAATTGCCCACTCTTACAATCATTTTTGGCATTGGTCCATAATTTACTAAATTTAATACATTCAACTTCACAACTTCCATTGATTGGATTTGAACATCCAACCCCTGGGTTTTTAACCCAGTATCAATTTTCAGCTAAATAATGAAAAAACGCCTTGGATTCTATAAATTACAAAGTGATGTCGCCTGCAATGCATTTGATCTCAAAATTTTGGTCCGTACATACATGTACAATACTCACAACATTTACTTCACAACAAGTTTAATCTGCTTTGTTTAATTGTTTTAAGTTCCTGCTAAACAAATGAATTTTGCTTAGAAAAAGGTTTTCTGGTGGCAGAGGATTCTCATGCAAAATAATTATACACTCTCTCAACTATTAAAGAAGTTTTAAATAAAACCAAAACATGATAGGTAAAACAAAGAATTGAGAATGCTTGAAATCAGAAACAAGAAGAGAAATTGCTGGAGAAACACAGCAGGTCTGGCAGTGTCTGTACATAGAAAGCAGAGTTAATGTTTCAAGACCTTTCTTCAGAATATTGTAGATGTTGGAAATGTGAAAGACTGTAGAAAATACTGAAAATATTGTGAAAATGTCAGGCTACAGAGAGAAGTATAGTGCTAATGGAGGGAAATTTAAACCTGCCATAGTTGGAGGACAGTGTAGATTTTTAAGATTACAGTATGTCAGTGTGTCAAGAAGCAGGCAGGAACACATTGACATTAAATTTAATTCAAATATATTTGGTCATGCTCAGGAAACTCTCTGAGACAGTAGGAAAAACATATAACAGGGAGTCTACTTTCACACATTGGAAGGATATTTCTAAGACTTTGGTCGTCTTTTCCATTACATTGGAGTTTTCTTGTTTTTGACCTGCACTTTCCATCTGCCTGCCTTCACAGCATCTACCTCACAAAGTGGGAAAATACCTGGGTATGCCCTGTACACAAAAAGCAGGACAAATCTAACCCAGTCAATTGCGACTCCAATTTACTCTCAATCATCAGAAAAGTGTTTGAAGGTGTCATCAAAAGTGCTATCAAGCAGCACTTGTTCAGCAAAGCCTGCTCACTGAAGTTCAGTTTGGGTTCCGCCAGGGTCACTCACATCCTGACCTTGTTCCAGCTTTAGTTCCAACATGAACAAAAGAACTGAATTCTAAAGCTGAAGAGAGTGACAGCTCTTGGTATCAGGCCATAGAGACCTAACAAAACTGGAGTCAGTGGGAATCAGGGGCAAAAACTCCATTTGTTGGAGTCCCACCTGGCACAGAGGAAGGTGGTCATGATTATTGGAGGTCAGTCATTTGTTCTAGACTCAACCATCTTTAGCCCGTGCATCAATGACCTTCCCTCCATCATAAAGTCAGAGCTTGTTCACTGATGATTGTATAAAGGCTCAGCTGGGTTCTTCAGTGCAGCACCCATCTGCACCACCAGTCCATATCTGGGGTCGGAATTATAGCTCCTGACAGTGAGGCAGTTGGCAGAGTAGCCTGGAAAATGCTTTGGGTACTGTTGCTATTGTCTGCCCATTACTCCTTCCCTGCTGTAATAGGTGACAACAGCATTGAGTAGTCTGTCCACCTCAGGCCAACTGGGGGCCATAGATCGTCAATTGATCCCACAGCAGCTGGGATTTAGTAAGGAACAGGAGAAGCCCACACCAACAGTCTAGCCTGGCATTTCTCACTGCACTGCTCTAGTAGCAAGCAAGGGGAGTTGCCTCTTTTTTCCTCCACTGCATCTCCTCCACTTCCTGCTGCTCTGCCCTTGAGCCCCGCCCCTCCAATTGCCACCAGGCCAGAACCCCACTGGTCCTCACCTACCACCCCACCAACCTCCATATACATCATATCAACCGTTGTCATTTCCGCCACCTCCAAATGGACCCCACCACCAGGGATATATTTCCCTCCCGTCCCCTATCAGCATTCCGAAGAGACCACTCCCTCCGTGACTCCCTCATCAGGTCCACATCCCCCACCAACCCAAACTCCACTCCCTGCACCTTCCCCTGCAACCGCAAGAAATGCAAACCTTACGCCCACACCACCCCCCCCACACACCCCTTACCTCCCTCCAAGGCCCCAAGGGATCTTTCTATATCTGCCACAAATTCACCTGCACCTCCACCCACATCATTTACTGTATCCGTTGCACCCGATGTGGCCTCCTCTATATTGGGGAGACAGGCCGCCTAATTGCGGAACGTTTCAGAGAACACCTCTGGGACACCCGGACCAACCAACCCAACCACCCCGTGGCTCAACACTTCAGCTCCCCCTCCCACTCCACCAAGGACATGCAGGTCCTTGGACTCCTCCATCGCCAGACCATAGCAACATGACGGCTGGATAAAGAGCACCGCATCTTCCGCCTAGGAACCCTCCAACCACAAGGGATGAACTCAGATTTCTCCAGTTTCCTCATTTCCCTTCCCCCAACTTGTCTCAGTCCCAACCCTCGAACTCAGCACCACCTTTCTAACCTGCAATCTTCTTCTTGACCTCTCCAGGCCCACCCCCCTCTCCGGCCTATCACCCTCACCTTAACCTCCTTCCACCTATCGCATTTCCAATGCCCCTCCCCCAAGTCCCTCCTGCCTACCTTTTATCTTAGCCTGCTTGGCACACTGTCCTCATTCCTGAAGAAGGGCTCATGCCCGAAACATCGATTTTCCTGCTTCTTGGATGCTGCCTGACCTGCTGCGCTTCTCCAGCAACACATTTTCAGCTCTTTCTTCCTCATGTTATCCCCCCTCCATCCATTGATGGACTGCTGTGTCAGTCCTATTCCCATCTGAGACATTGGATTGTTGCTGGTTTCCAGGCCACATCAACAGGATGGTGTGACAGGGTGTGGGTTGTGGAGGAAAGAGGATGGCAGCGAGCACAGGGGTAGGCACAGTCCCTTCTTGATTGTCAGGTCTTTGATCAAGTAACCATAAATGGTGGGCTGAGGACTGTAACAGGGCATTAACTGCCTTCTTAAGGGCCTCAATTGGTAGACACAAGAAAGCTATTCCCAGGCCTCTTCATCTTGGACCTGGTTGTTTCCCAAGCCCCATTCTGCCGAATTGATTGCCTTCCCGGCCACCAAATGCATAGAGGGCATAAAGACCACGGTCACCAGCCAGTTCTCTGCTGCTAAGTGCTCTGCATGTTGAGATTCAACTTACCTTCACAGTTCCTCCTGTGCATGGTTGTCATAATAGGAAGGCCACTCTGGTCTTCTGTGCTCCTTTCCCCTTTAAAGAAGAGAGAAGAGACCGTGTTGACTCTGTTGTTAGCTGTGTTGAGAGGATGGGAGGGCATTTGTGGAGAATCACAATGAGGGACTGTTGTGACAATGGAATAAAACTGGGGTGATTTAGTGGGAGCTAAACAGCTGGAAATGTGAGGAGTTTGCATTGAAACAGCGCTGTTCTGACAGTGCTGTGCAGGACTAAGCCAGACAAGTCAGAATAAAGGGTTTTTGCATCTAAATGTACACATCTGCCATTCAACCTAACCTGCTCATGGATACGTAAGCTGTGGCACTGTAATTTACCAGTGAGACATCATATTTCTGCTCTTCGAATCTGCCATCCTGGATTCTGAAGTAAGCTTTCATCTGCAGGGAACAGAATCCCTGTGTGTCCTTACAACCCACTACATTATATCCAAGAATAATCCTAGATCTGAGGCGATCCCCCACTCCCCTCCGTCCAAGGCCCCAAAGGAGCTTTCCACATCCATCAACGTTTCACCTGCACTTCTGCACATGTCATATACTGTATCCGTTGCTCCCAAAGTGGTCTCTTCTATGCTGGGGAGACTGGACACCTTCTTACAGAGCATTTTAGAGAACATCTCCAGGACACCCGCACCAGCCAACCCCACCGCCCCGTGGCTGAACATTTCAACTTCCCATCCCACTCTGCTGAGGTCATGCATGACCTGGGCCTCCTCCATTGCCACAACCTCACCACCCAACGCCTGGAGGAAGAACGCCTTATCTTCTGCCTCGGAACCCTTCAACCCCAGGCCATCAATGAGGACTTCACTAGTTTCCTCATTCCCCCTCCCCCCTCCCCCCTCACCTTACCCCAGTTCCAACCTTGCAGCTTAGCACCACCCTCATGACCTGTCCCACCCATCAATCTTCCTTCCTATCAATCCACTCCACCATCTTCTCCGACCTATCACCTTTACCCTCACCTGGATCCATTGAAGCCAGTAGTTTGGTGCACTGACCTCTACACCACTGAAGCTCGGTGCCAACTCATCATCCTACCGCCCCCTCAACCATGACCTCACACCCCACCACCCCGCCCCCCCCATCACCAAACCCTCATCTCCCAGACCATACAGAACCTCATCACCTCAGGAGATCTCCCACCCACAGCTTCCAACCTTGTAGTCCAGGAACTCCACCCCACCCGATTCTACCTCCTTCCCAACATCCACAAGCCTGACCACCCTGGCTGACCCATTGTCTCAGCCTGCTCCAGCCCCACCGAATTCATCTCCACTTACCTCGATACTGTCCTATCCCCCCAGTCCAGGAACTCCCCACATACATTTGAGACACCACCCATGCCCTCCATCTCCTCCAAGACTTCCGTTTCCCCGGCCCCCAACGCCTCATCTTCACCTTGGATATCCAATCCCTCTACACCTCCATCCGTCATGACCAGGGCCTCCAAGCCCTCCGTTTCTTCCTCTGCCGACGACCCCAACAGTACCCTTCCACCGACACTCTCATTCGTTTGGCTGAACTGGTCCTCACCCTCAACAATTTCTCCTTTGAATCCTCCCGCTTTCTCCAGATGAAAGGGGTGGCCATGGGCACTCATATGATCCTCAGCAATGCCTTGTCTCTTTATCGGCTACGTAGAACAGTCCATCTTCCATAGTTACACCGGCACCACTCCCCACCTCTTCCTCCGTTACATTGATGACTGCATCGGCGCCACCTCGTGCTCCCATGAGGAGGTTCTGCAGTTCATCAATTTCACCAACACATTCTACCCTGACCTTAAATTTATCTGGACCATCTCTGACACCTCCCTCCCCTTCCTGGACCTCTCCATCTCCATCAATGACGACCGAGATGACACTGACATTTTTTACAAACCCACCGACTCCCACAGCTACCTGGATTACACCTCTTCTCACCCTACCTCCTGCAAAAATGCCATCCCGTATTCCCAATTCCTCCACCTCCGCCTCCTCCGTATCTGCTCCCAGGAGGACCAGTTCCACCACAGAACACACCAGATGGCCTCCTTCTTCAGAGACCACAATTTCCTCTCCCATGTGGTTGAAGATGCCCTCCAATGCATCTCATCCCCATCCCACACCTCCACCCTCAAACCCCACCCCTCCAACCGTAACAAGGTCAGAGCCCCCGGTCCTCACCTTCCACCCCACCAACCTCCACATAAATCGCATCATCTGCCGACATTTCTGCCACCTACAAACGGACCCCACCACCAGGGACATATTTCCCTTCCCATCCCTATTCCCTTTCCGCAAAGACTATTGCCTCTATTGCCTGGTTAGGTCCACGTCCTCAAACAACCCACCCTCCCCTCCTGACACCTTCCCCTGCCACCATAGGAATTGCAAAACCTGCGCTCACACCTCCCTCCTCACCTCCATCTAACGCTGCAAAGGAGCCTTTCACGTCCGTCAAAGTTTCATCTGCAATTCCACTAATGTCATTTATTGCATCTGTTGGTCCTGATGCAGTCTCCTTTCCACTGGGGAGACTGGACGCCTTCTCCCAGAGCACATCTCCAGACACCCGCACCAATCAAACCCACCACCCGTGGCTGAATATTTCAACTCCCCCTCCCACTCTGCAGAGGACATTGCTACTCCCTCATCACTCGACGCCTGAGGAAGAACGCCTCATCTTCCACTTCAGAATCCTTCAACCCCAGGGCATCAATGTGGACTTCACCAGTTTCCTCATTTCCCCTCCCCCCACCTTATCCCAGTTTAACCTTCCAGCTCAGCACTGTCCTCATGACCTGTTCTACCTGTCAATCTCCCTCTCCACCTATCCACTCCACCTTCCTCTCTGACCTATCACCTTTACCCTCACCTGGGTTGACCTATAGCACTCCCATCCCCCCTCCCATTGATCTCTCCACCCCCGAGGCTGCCAGCCTCATTCCCGATGAAAGGCTCTGGCCAGAAATGTCGATTTGCCTGCTCCTCGGATGCTGCCTGACTTGCTGTGCTTTTCCCGCAATACACTCCCAACACTATTCAATGTAGAATTGACCACGGTTATTTAAAAGGAACTTTTACTGATCTGAAGCCCAAACTCACTGTTGGCCATGGCCAAAAGATATGTGAGGGATGAACCAAAAGACCTTTTGCGTATTCCTAATTCAGCAGTGAATAGATTGGTCCTGTTACGACTACTCTGACTGTTTTGTAGTTTCCATTAATAAATAATGTTTGTTAGGTTGTCAAAGACTATTTTTATGCATGCATTTTATTGGTTGTAAATCTATTTCTATCCAGCTTTAAATCTTTTTTTATTGTGTTATTACTTCATAAATCATAAGATTATGGATATAAACTGTGCCACTAAATATCAAGAAATGTAACTGTGAATCCTTTTGATCCATTGATGTGACTTACAACAAATTTTTATTTTTGTTAGCAGTTATGTTGCTAATACATGGAGGGAGCGCACAGGGACAAACCAATATTAAAGCTGCTTGGAGAAAAAAGTAATTAAAATCCATGTAAATTCATGCCCCTATGAATTACCATCAACAAATTTATTTGTGATCCTAGAGTCTTTGCCAATTTCATTCTAATTAAGTGTCTCAACCAAGTGCTTTAATTGATCTTCTCTTTCACCATGTTCCAATGGATTCATTATCTAAAGGCTAATGCTTTCCTTTCCATTTCCAATATCCATAATGTCACAATGATAACAAGTATGGACCATTGATCTTCAAACTCCTGGGTTTAATACTTAGGAGTTTCAGGAAGGGATTTCAAACCTAGGTTTAAGAAAATGTGGCTGCCCATGATAGAGTGATTAAAACGGGGTGTGTGAAAATCCCAGGAATTGGGAGTGCTAGGAAAGATCACAGAGATAGGGAGGAATGAGGTCAGGCAGTGTTTTAAAAACAAAGGTGAGCATTTTAAAATAACGAATTTTCAGAGCAGTAGCCAGCATAGGTCACAGCACATGCAAAAGTAAACAAGACTTATTTTGAAGAAAGGTATGGACAGCAGAGGTTTGGGATGTATTCCAGTTTAAGGACAGCGGTAAATGACCAGGAGAAGAGCACTGGAATAGTTAACTTTACTGGCAATAATAGCCAGGCTGGAAGGTGCAGTAACAGATGATCTGAGACAGAGTCAGATTTGGCTGACGTGATAGAATTGGAAGTAAACTGCCTTGGTCATGTAATGGATATATAGGAAACTTCATCTCTGGGTAATGCATAATATTGAATTTGTGCATGGTCTGGCTGTGTTCATCTAATTGTCATTGATGGAATTGGTGATCAGGGAATGGAGATTGTAGCTTTATACAACAAGTGCAATCTTCCCAATGTTTAATTGCAGAAAACTTCTGCTAATTAAATACAGCAAAATTATTAAGAGATGTGATAATGAGGTGGAGCTGACAGTCTCTAGTCAGCATATATGTGTAGCCTGATATTTTTCAGATAACACTGAGGGGCAGCACACAGTGAGAAATAGACAAATACATCAAAGTGAAGTTTGAGAGAATCAAGGTACATTTTTTCAGCAGTACTTCAGTACTCGCCAGCCTGCATGACCCCAATGATCTACTTCCAAGTTCAGCAGTTCCACCTCCATTCCATACCTCCTTCTCCAGAGATTTAGGATTCTTCAAACTGAGACAAGTCTGCTGGGTACGGACATTTTTCTAGCTGTCCTCCTCAATAGTGAATGTCTGACCTGATGCATGCGTAACAAAAAAATTTCAATATACTCAAAAGGGTAGGGATAGTAATCTAGAACTTAATTTTCAAAAATAGATATGTATGTTGCTAACTTCATTGACCACTTCCATAACTACATATCAGCTCAGAGAAAGAGAGCATAGCAAAATATGACAACTTCTTACTTCTCTGTATCACGTTAAATTCCTGGAATACCAAAGTTCCAGATCTGCAGTCCAGTTAATACTGTGTTGAGCAGTTATTATAAATATTCCCAATATCCAGATTACAAATGCTATCACTCCCACTGAACATGATCATATATAGCTATTGATTCAGAATGCTGCCGGTCTCAAGTTACAAATTTCAAATAACGTTTAATGACTGCAAGATTTAATGATTGAAAGATAGTAAAAATGTGATTGAAGACTGTGTACTGCAGGGAACCATATTGTTCAGTTTTTTAAAATGGTTCTATCAGATTTCTTCAACAATATTACGAGTTAGGCATTAAAAAACATTTTTGTATTACTTTGGACAGCATGGGAAATAGTGATTGAACCATTAATCATACTGAAAATTGTAAGAGTCATTGGGGTAATATGAGGGGATGGTCTTCTGTCTTTTCTAGTCATATAAGTTATATAACAGGTAATTTCACAGGAATCGTATGACACTTGGTTCATCACGCAGTTTCACAGAAGCAAAAGAGAATAATCTGGTGTTTGAAAGTCAGGATAATCTGTCCAGCAGAGGCCACTATACTCAAACACAAGCATTGGATGTTCCTCTGTGACTGGTATCACAAAAGAAATCAAGTCTAGCACAATTATGGAAATCAATCTTATTTAAATAGGCCGTTAATACAGTCATTTACTAAGGTCCCAGATGTCCCATTGCCCTCACCATTCCACTAGCAGCCCCACACCTCCTGCAATTTGCAGTGCAAAGATTTTTCAAGCTAAAGTAGGAAGGAAAAGATGTACCTTATGGATCACACATGAAATCTTCTGGTTCAAATAATTCTGGTCAATTTTTGTGATATTTCTCTATTTGGCAAATATTTTGTTTAGCAAAAGAATGTATATTCTGCATCTTGCAATTCATCCATAAAATTTGAATTACCAGACTTACAATCTCTTATTGGGGAAACCTGATAATTTGGAGTAAACTTCTACTGATCAGTATATTTCAGTAAACTGCCATGTTAGGGATCTATTGCACAGTGAGAGTATATATACCTCTGAGCTAGAGGCCTGGGTTCAAACCCCATTCAGTTCCAGAAATGTTTCCCTGAACAAGTGGATTAAAAATAACTTATCTTTCTAAATAACCTGTTGGAGCCTGCCATATCTAAAAAATAGATGGAAGGATTCAGTTTGTGAGGCTGTATATGGAAATGGAGGCATTTAGAGTTATTCATTTTATCTGTCAATCCCCATCACAGTATTAACTGAGCATTAATTTTACAATAAAAACCTAAACTAGTTTTACCAATTCTCAAGAATGGGTTCAAAGAGCCTAAGCAAATAAACATGTAGCAAGTTGTTAAGATTCTTTTTTTAGATTAGATTATTTATAGTGTGGAAACAGGCCCTTCAGCCTAACAAGTCCACACTGACCCACCGAAGCACAACCCACCCATTCCCCTATATTTACCCCTTTACCTAACACTACAGGCAATTTAGCATGGCCAATTCACCTGACCTGCACATCTTTGGACTGTGGGAGTAAAAAGTGAGGTCTGCAGATGCTGGAGATCAGAGCTGAAAATGTGTTGCTGGAAAAGCACAGCAGGTCAGGTAACATCCAAGGAACAGGAAATTCGACGTTTTGGGCATAAGCCCTTCTTCAGGAATGTGGGACGAAACTGGAGCACTCGGAGGAAACCCACACAGACACAGGGAGAACGTGCAAACTCCACACAGTCAGTCACCTGAGTCAGGGATTGAACCTGGGTCTCTGGCACTGTGAGGCAGCAGTGCTAACCACTGTGCCACCCATTCTTGTCCTAATAGTAAAATCAAAATTATTACCACCAATCCACATCTTTCTTCTAATTCAGTTACCAATCAAAAATTACATTTCAGAACTGAAAACTTTGATTATTGTGATTCATAAAGGAGTATTATTGATCTTTCCTACATTGAACAAAGTGTCAATGTGTTATGTCATGTCAGTTTGCTTTAAGTTGCTTTTGAGAATTACTCTGAACAGTTACTTAGAAATATTTGTGAATGCAACTATTTTGGTGAAAAGTTATGCACATTTTAAGGAGTATAATTATGAGCAATAGCCATCAAAATATGCAAAGGATGGAACAAGGCTATAGACAAATTAATGCTATAGCTAACATTACTTGCCAGAAATTGAATTAGTGTACTCGCAAGGTTTGTGAAGGTTTGTAGCTCAGATTGAGGTTTAGGGTGTAGGTCTGCTCACTGAGCTGTAGGTTTGATATCTAGACGTTTCATTACCTGGCTAGGTAACATCATCAGTGGCGACCTCCAAGTGAAGTGAAGCTGTTGTCTCCTGCTTTCAATTTATATCTTTCTCCTGGATGGGGTTCCTGGGGTTTGTGGTGATGTCATTTCCTGTTCGTTTTCTGAGGGGTTGATGGATGGCATCTAGATCTATGTGTTTGTTTATGGCGTTGTGGTTGGAGTGCCATGCCTCTAGGAATTCTCTGGCATGCCTTTGCTCAGCCTGTCCCAGGATAGATGTGTTGTTCCAGTGGAAATGGTTGTTTTTTTTTCATCCGTGTGTAGGGCTATGAGGGAGAGGGGGTCGTGTCTTTCTGTGGCTAGCAAACCTACACCCTGAATTAGTGTAAATGTCAATGTATCAGATCTTCTGTATAAAGCAGAAATGGAAAAATGGCACATTAAAGAGAAAAAGATTTGGAAATTATTTAGATATTTTTAACAGATAACTCAGTGACTTCTTTGTTTTGACCCCTGTGTTTCTAAAACTGTGTACTCTGCTACCATTCTGATCCCTAACAGATGCGTTGCACCAACTGATCAAATTTCCATTTGCGAAAAGACAGCTTTGGTGCTCAAGTAGAACTTTTACTGGAATCTTTACCAAAAACTCTAAGAATAAGATTATCATTTACTATCTTTCATCATAATTTAATATCTTTCCTCATTCCTATTTACACAAATGTAAGTCACATCATTGACATCATTTTCTTGGTATATATAAATTCTATAATTTGCCTTAGATGTACTGAAACATGTCAAAACCATCCTTTTAGTCATGCATGCTCTGCCCAAATGTAGTATCTTGCCTTATCATTTGCTTTATCCTAAAAAGTCTTCCTCTGCAGTTGTTTGTCTCTGGGGGCATACCTTTATCTTCCACTCTCAGGACAGGGCAAGAGAATTGGCCTCACATTTATATTCGAGTGGTGCTGGAAAAGCACAGCAGTACAGGCAGCATCTGAGGAGCAGGAAAATCAACGTTTTGGGCAAAAGCCCTTCATCAGAAATAGAGGCAGATTGGAGGTTGGAGAGATAACTGAGAGGAGGGTGGGGGTGGGCTTCCAACCTCATAGTCCAAGAACCCCGCACTGCCCAGTTCTACCTCCTTCCCAAGATCCACAAGCCTGACCACCCTGGCCGACCCATTGTCTCAGCATGTTCCTGCCCCACTGAACTCATCTCTACCACCTCGACACTGTCCTATCCCCCCTAGTTCAGGAACTACCCATATACATTTGAGACACCATCCACACCCTCCACCTCCTCCAAGACTTCCATTTCCCCGGCCCACATCTTCACCTTGGATATCCAATCCCTCTAAACCTCCTTCCGCTATGACCTCCAAGCCCTCCATTTCTTCCTCTCCAGATGTCCCCAACAGTACCCTTCCACCAACACTCTCATTCGTTTGGCTGAACTGGTCCTCACCCTCAACAATTTCTCCTTTGAATCCTCCCAATTCCTCCAGACCAAAGGGGTAGCCATGGGCACCCATATGGGCCCCAGCTATGCCTGTCTCTTTGTTGGCTATGTAGAGCAGTCCACCTTCTGTAGTTACACCGGCACCACTCCTCACCTCTTCCTCCGCTACATTGATGACTGCATCGGCGCTACCTCATGCTCCCGCGAGGAGGTTAAGCAATTCATCAACTTCACCAACACATTCCACCCTGACCTTAAATTTATCTGGACCATCTCTGACACCTCCCTCCCCTTCCTGGACCCCCCCATCTCCATTAATGACGACAGACTTGACACCGACATTTTTTACAAACCCACCGTCTCCCACAGCTACCTGGATTACACCTCTTCCCACCCTACCTCCTGCAAAAATGCTATCCCTTATTCCCAATTCCTCTGCCTCCTCCGTATCTGCTCCCAGGAGGACCAGTTCCATCACAGAACACAGCAGATGGCCATAGTGATCACAATTTCCCTTCCCACGTGGTTAAAGATGCCCTCCAACACATCTTGTCCACATCCCAAACCTCTACCCTCAGACACTACCCTTCCAACCGTAACAAGGACAGAACCCCCCCAGTGCTCACCTTCCACCCTACAACCTTCACATAAACCAAATCATCCGCCGACATTTCCACCACTTCCAAATGGACTCCACCACCAGGGATATATTTCCCTCCCCACCCCTTTCCACTTTCCGCAAAGACCATTCTCTTCGTGACTACCTGGTCAGGTCTATGCCCCCCAACAACCCACCCTCCCGTCCTGGCACCTTCCCTTGCCACCGCAGGAATTGCAAAACCTGTGCCCACACCTCCTCCGTCACCTCCATCCAAGGCCCCAAAGGAGTCTTCCACGTCCATCAAAGTTTTACCTGCACATCCACCAATATCATTTATTGTATCCGTCGCTCCCAATGTGGTCTCCTCTACATTGGGGGAGACTGAGCGCCTTCTCACCGAGCGCTTTAGGGAACATCTCTGGTACACCTGCACCAATCAACCATACCGCCCTGTGGCCCAACATTTCAACTCCCCCTCCCACTCAGCCGAGGACATGGAGGTCCTGGGCCTCTTTCACCGCCGCTCCCTCACTACCCAACGCCTGGAGGAAGAACACCTCACCTTCCCGTTCGGAACACTTCAACCCCAGGGCATCAATGTGGATTTCACCAGTTTCCTCATTTCCTCTTCCCCAACCTCCCCGCAGCTCCAAACTTCCAGCTCAGCACTGTCCCCATGACTTGTCCTACCTGCCAATCCTCCTTCCCACTTATCCACTCAGTCCTCCTCTCTGACCTATCACCTTCATCCCCACCCCTATTCACCCATTGTACTCTTTGCTACCTTCGCCCACCCTCCTCCCTGATCTATCACCTCCATCCCCACCCCCATTCACCTCTTGTACTCTCTGCTACTTTCTCCCCACCCCACCCTCCACTCATTTATCTCTCCACTCTTCAGGCACTCTGCCTGTATTCCTGATGAAGGGTTTTTGCCTGAAATGTCAATTTTCCTGCTCCTCCGATGCTGCCTGAAGTGCTGTGCTCTTCCAGCAGCACTCTAATCAAGAATCTGATTTCCAGCATCTGCAGCCCTTGTTTCTACCTCATGTTTATATCAGCTGGGGTAGGAGTCTAACCTGGGCAGTTGGTATTATTCTGAATGACACTCACCAATTAAACTAATTAATTTAGTTTCAAACCCAAGCAACTTCTTTTTTAATTCTATGACGCCTGTATCTAAATCATTAAGCAAACATAGTATAACTTAATTGGGGATAGAACCTTTTGTCACCCTTTTGCTATCTTATTATTAAGTTGATATATAAGGCTGCTTCATGCAAAAAAAATCTACACATAGTCACTGTACTTTACTTATTGAATGTGACAGATTTAGATCTCATGTTTGGTAAATCTACGCTCTCAAATGCTGTATAAAAAAATTTACAGAGGGCTTCCTCCACCTGGATCTTTGTACTTCAATATGCTTCTGTGGTTTCTGGAAAATGCAAAGCCAGGAGAAGGAATTTTTGATTTGTTTATGCCTTCACCTTTAAATAATATTTTTGTTATTTTACATGATCTGACTCATTGCTCACATTGTTTCCTCATTATCTATGTATAACTGTTGAAAGGAGATTTTGTTCAAAATTATAGTATACTGCATTGTACCATAAGTTCAAGTCAACTGACAATCAGGTTGACTAATATTTTTATGTTGTTATGTTAGGAAATATCCAATCTGAATTAATAATCTTTATGTCAATGGTAAGTTAGTTATATTACTAGGAAAAGCAGGTGACAGGCAGTGTTTAATTAAAGATCTACAGCAAATATAAAGAGACTGCTGGGATGCAAAGTAGTATATTGGAAACAGTCATATGCAATGCAGTAGCCTGTAAATGTACCAGTTGTGAAGACAAGTATTAATGTGTATTTTTATATTTTATCAACTGGCTTGAGATCAATGTAATACTTTTATTGACCATACAATTTCTCAGGACTGTTAAGATAAGGGCCAAATTTCTATGAAGTCTAAATAAGGCATATTTGTAACATAGAATAGACATCACAGTGAAAAAAAATCCAAATATTGATGGGGAAAACAGCAGAGGAAAGTCTAGATGTATAAATCATTGTCAATCTTAATTATTGTGCATTATGTGGCCATCACTTGAAATTCATATACTTCAGACATTGTTTTCATCCTTATACATGTTCAGAAGGGTGTTTTAATTAGTATTCTTGGAAGAGTTCATAATGAACTATTTAGTTTTGTTGTCACTTTATACTTATTGTCCATTCTAATCCTAAGGAAAATTGAAACAGCTGGTACAATAATTAATATTCCACAGAGCTGAGTGCTTTGAGAAATGTTTAGATATGCAAAACAATTTTTGGCAGAAATCCAGCAATTTGTTCAAATTCTACTGTGCTGTTGATTGTTGTGTATGTTGCAATTATGCCCTTGATTTGTGAAATGCAGTCAAGCTGGGCAAAAAGTGTTTTTGTCAAAGAAAATCAGCTAACAATTTGGCTAGATCTTCTTTTGGTAACTTGCTATTAGGTGAAATCTCACCACAGTCCGATGGAGGTGGGTTAACATAGAAATTGCTGCCTCAGCAAGTCCTACAGTGTTTCGGAATCCATTAACAGCAATTAAAGTCACTAAATGTAGCACCAGCTTCTGAGAGCCTGAAGCCTAAAATCACCACCAAATTAATGGGCTGTCTTATGGAGAATGGATTGTTTTGCAGCAGAGTATGGTGCAGCCTCCTTCAATTTATCCTTGCTAAAATTATTTCTTCAAAGTGCGTTAAGCCGCAGTGGGAGCTTATGTTCACCACACCATGACAAAGACAAATCGCAGGTTTTAATGTAGGAGGCTGATGTAGCAAATGCTGTTGCGATGCACCGCTGTCTATGCAACATGTTGTTTGCATGTCGCTCTCAGTAGACATCAGTCTACACGCAGGCACATTAACAGTGTGACATCTAGAAACAAGGGCGGAAATTAATTAAAATTGTTGTGTCTTCAGGTGGCAGTTCTGCTTTATTTCCGGCTGTAGAATTCTTGCAACGTCCTGGGTTAGAAGCTTTTTGTTCACCATGTTGTAGGATGCTGGAGGGAAAGTCCCTTGACCTGGCCTACATTGGAGATCCAAGCTAAACCGAATACTTGTACAGAAGTAGTAGGTCAATTATAGTGAGCCAATTACTGTGGATTTGTATTAATGCAATACAGTGGTAGGAAAAAAACATTGTTATTCAGGATAGTAATTCCATGTGTTTTGCTTGATTGGTTTTAGATTAGCCATTTAATGAAAACATAATATGTTTGGAGAGCTGTGTTGCCACTGTCAGTTTATCAAAGTGGTTGCAGCAGCAAAATGAAATCTATGTGTGGGCTTTTGGCTTTAATAGGAAAGTTGTGCTGCGGGCAGCTGCTGATAGTAAACCCACTTAGAATGATAACAGTACAATTATGCACTACATTTTTGGCTTGAGGCTTTTATTAAACCCTGCACAAAAATATCTTAAAACATGAATATGAAAACAGAAGGAATGTTAACCACTTGAACAGAGATCTTCAGAATATGATGGGTTTGGCATCAGGCACATATAATTTAGGAAAAGCTAGTTGCAGGGCTTATATGGACAAAAATTAAAATGGCCCATTCTGGAAATAAAACCTCAGTCTGTGGTATAACAACATCTAAAAATGATAACTTATGCCCCATTTTAATCTATTTGGAATGTCGATATTACATAGCATTGTTTTTCAAAGATACAAGATAAGCAAAAATGAATTGTAATGTTATATTCAAATGTATTATTTTACATTTCTAACCTAACAAACAATTTTTAAGTAAATCACAATTTTAAATGTTTCTATATTAAATAGGATTCCGAGTGGATTTCTGTAAATTGTTTCCAAACACTTCCAAAAAGGTCTTCCAGATCGTTACAGCTGTTGATTTGATAATGAAATTCAATTCTTAACAACTGAATTGAATCCTTTGGAAACTTTAAAGAAAAATTTTTATAAATGCTTATAGTGTGGAAGCAAGCTATTTGGCCCATTGCGTACACATCATCTCTCTGAAGAGTATCTTTCCCAAACCCACTCCCCTACCCGATCTCTGTAACCCTGCATTTCCCATGGCTAATCCATGTAGCCTGCGCATCTCTGGACACTATGGTCAATTTAGCAATTTATACAGCAATATAAGGAAATATAAAACAAATAAAGTTCGCCTGAACTATCAAGTATATCACTTTCATTAGCTATAGATTTTTCTAATTATCCTGTTCTGAGATAATATCACACATATCAGGAGAAGGTAGGACTTGAACCTGGGCCTCTTGGCTCAGAGGTAGGGATATTACCACTGTGCCATAACAGCCCCTCCCATTAACTACTGATATTTTCTAATCATTATGCTCGCACACACCTCTGGAGTCGGTAGGACTGAACTTGGATCTCCTGATCCAGAGGTAAGTACACTGACACTGTGCCACAACAGCCCTTCAAAGATGCCATTACCTCGGGTCAGGATGCATCCCATCAACCCCCTTTTCCAGATATTTTCAATGAACCTGTTCTGGCGTGTTATGACACAACTCTGGAGCAGCTAAGACTTGACCCTGGGTCTCCTGCCTCAAAGATAGGAACACTGAGCCACAAAAGCACTTTCTGTTCATTATAAAAGTTTTAATCAACCTGTTCAGATGTGTTGTGATTCATCTGTAAAGCAGGTAGGACTCAAATGCAGGTCTTCTAGCCCAGAGCGAGGGACAAATGCAGCATAAATAAAATCACCTGATAATTGTGAGAGAAATTGCTACATGGTGTGTCCAATTTTCAGGAATTAAATAAGCACAATTGTGACATATTTTGCAGTGACACAGCCCGTGTTTGGGTCAGTGATAAATTTGTGAAGGCCTTTTTTTTTGAGTTACCTCAACAAGGCAACACCAAAACAACCTATATTTTCCCAGGCTTGTGGTGGGAGCCTAAAGCCTTTCTTCCATTGACTCAGTCCACCTCCCTGAAACTGTCCAAAACATTTCAGAGACTTAGCGGAGAGCTGCAGATGGAGAGGCAGGCAAGCTTAAATTAACCTTGTTGTAATGGCTGAGTTTTCACTTAGTGCAGTGATAGCTCATACAATCGATTGACATCAACTTTCTGGCTGCTGGGAAGGTGTGTGTGGGGAAAGGGGGGGTCGTGATGGGGGTGAACTATAGAGCTCCTTTGGGCTATAACCTATTTCCACCAAACTTAATCATTTTAGTGACCAGTTCAGCGATTCCCTGACTGAGAAGATAAATGAGCCAACTCTCATCCTATTTATCTAAATTACCACATTCCTTATTCGCACTTATCCAGTTCCAAAGTAGCATTTTCCTGATTTTCGAATTGATTGTCTATTTGTACTTTTCCTATTAACATCAAATTCAAATATTTTTCCTTTCTCTTGGAGTAATGGTCCAGTTATGGGTACTGCATTTCAGGAAAGAGCTGGTGCCTTTAGAGAGGGTGCAGAAAAGATTTATGAAAAATGTTCCCCAGGATGAAGGGTTTAGTTAAATCGATTGAGAGGAGAAGCTGGCTCGTTCTCCTTGGAGATAAGAAGGTTATGAGGAGATTTGATAGCGGTGATCGAAAGTGTGAGAGGTCTAAAGCATTCCCATTGATAGAAGGGTAGCGACCTGGAGGATATAGATTTAAACTGAGAAGAATCAATGGCAGTAAGAGGAATATTCTTTGGATGCAGCAGTGACTACAATCTGGAATTTACTGTCTGCAGGGGCAGTGAGGCAGACTCTGTGATTGTTATCATACAGCAGGGAATAAACAGCTGAAGGGAAAGGATGTGGAGAATGGGATGACATACATTGATTTTTTTTAGATAATGTGCACGAACTCAATGGTCTGATTGACCTTCCTCTGTATTGTAGCCATTCTGTGGTTCTTCTTCTACATTTGTACTGCATGCCATAAAATAGGTGGCTGTGTGTTAGCAATATATAGGGAAAAGAGGCATTAAGGCTATCAAATGCATTTTTAATCATACATGCATTGCAATTCATGTATTAGCATTAGCAGGTATAGTTTGTTGTTGAGTAGGTAGGAATGGTCTGGCAAGGGAAGAGAATATCAGGCTAAACTGAAAGCAGAAAACATTAGAAAGCACTCACAAGTTCAAATGACAAGTCATCGACCTGAAATGTTAAACGTCTTTCTAATAGCACAGATGACACACCTGCAATATTTTCTGTTTTCATTTTACATTTTCACCAATACACAGTCGGTTAGTTTTTGGGTTGCAATTAAATCATGTAAAAATGCCATTCTTTGTCTGCCATAGTCATGTGACCTCAACTATAAGCACCGTAGACAGACATCTTACCCACTTTAATGAAGACCTTGTGTCGAACTTTCTGCTACATTGTGCACTTGAAGCCTGGATTTCAAAGTGACACTGAAGTGAGTGTTGTAGAGCTGTAAGAAATCCCACTTACAAGTGTAGATAAACAGGTGATGCAGAGCTGTGAGCTGCCACTAAAAGAAACAAAAAATGAAAAATAAAGAAGCAAGCCACAGTTAAAGCACTGATTAAGATGAATTGGCTGCAGCTTTCCCCCAACCAGCTCTCATTGAAATAAAAGGGGATATGAAGCTAAACCTGCATTTTCTTTTCATCCTCACTGACAAAATTATGAAATGGCAAGGGATGTTTTTGAGTAAGTTGGAAGAAATACAAGTTACTGCATTTTTATCACAATGGGACCAAAATGCATTCTACCATATATTCCTCAGAAGAGCAAAAGAAAACACAGCAGGAAATTTAAAATCTATGAAGGCGTGCTTTCAACCTTTACGGAACATTATTTATGAACAGTACATGATCAATGTTAGGAACTAAGGTTAAAATTTGTGTTGCAGACATTTTGTCCCCTGTCTAGGTGACATCCTTGTCTTAGCATCTCTCGCCCGTAGGTGTTCAAAGTTTGTGAGAAGATTTGTAGCTCGGGTGCTCGTTGTTGTGGGTCTGTTCGTCGAGCTGGGAATTTGTGTTGCAGACGTTTTGTCCCCTGTCTAGGTGACATCCTCAGTGCTTGTCATTTCCTGGCTTGTCTTAGCATCTTTCGCCTGTAAGTGTTCAAAGTTTGTGAGAAGATTTGTAGCTCGGGTGCTCGCTGTTGTGGTTCTGTTCGCCGAGCTGGGAATTTGTGTTGCAGACGTTTTGTCCCCTGTCTACGTGACATCCTCAAGCACTTTGAACTAAGGTTAAAAAAAAAGAACCCATTGATCAATATCTAACTTTTATTAACTCAACTATGTATTTGTACAATTAAAAGATGATCAAATCAACGAGCGAGTCATAGGTATTACAGATATTGCCATAACAACATTATGGCTTAGAGAAAAGAATCCAACTCTCAATAAGGTTAGGAGCATGTGCAGAGCCGAACTCCTGAACCGAAGGCTGTATCCATTGAATTGATTGAGGACTACTTCTCTTAGACTTTGAGATACAGCCATTTGTTTGAAGTACCTGCAGTGTATTTGCTGTGTCAGCACAAGGTGCATCTGTGAGATTAAAGTGGCAGGGTGCTTTACAACAATATGGCTGCCCCCTTGACTGATGACTGTCAACAAGCGTGACAAGCTGTCGGACTTTGTGTCTGCGCTAAAAGTTAATTCAAGACAGAAGTACTATGTGCCTATTAGCTCTGGCTAATGGAGCAAAGAGGTAAAAGGCAAGTCAACACAGGATATTGAAAGCATCCAGGTAGTGTAAAGAAAGCTTGGTCTATCCATGAGCTGGGTGCCTGTTCCTGTGCACAAAGTGTTCTTGTAGCAGCATTACAATGAAGTATCAGTGCACTCCTTAGTACAGCATTTAAGTACAGAAATATACTGTACAAGAATTGGAGATATGTAATGATGATGTGGAGAGGCTGATAAATGTTAGATGCCAGCATCTGTTGATGCTGGGTACATGAAGCCTGTTGCCATAGAGTGTACCTGTGACATTGGTGCCGTGTGTCCAAATTAGAGGTACACAGGAGCAAGCAGAGGTTTGAAGTATGATTTTATGCTTGCGATTGTGCAGATTAATTGAGCTGCAACATCATGTTGAAAAATTGGGAAAAGGTTGAGTACATTTATGACCCAGTTTACTGATCACATCCCAACGGGCGTCTCGATCCTAAAATGTTTGAACAAGGAAGAATCACACACGTAAAAACTTTACTTGGTTGATACAAAATTAATACGAAAATGGTTTGAATTGTGCTATTTCTCTTGGCATTCTATTATTCAAAGTTAAATGGTCATTCAGTGTCCTAGTGTAGAGTTATGAAGTACCGTTATATAGTCAGTTCATTCCAGGAGCCAGGAGAGATGGTTTTTTTCTTCTTCTCAGAATTTTATTTGAAGCAATGAAGCAGAAGGTTACATGATTTCTTTTTTAGCTAAAAGTCTTTTCTACATGTTAATTCAACAATGAAATTCTTTTGATCTTAAGAAATTATTAATTTTGTCTCAATATTCACAAGTGCAGGTGATGCTTCTAAACATGAGAAATTTCCTTTTCTTGACATAATTTTGAAATAAATGTAACATTATGTGGCGAATAAAGCTTTTAAACTGAAAGTATAGTTATGAGTAATAAATTTTTGGCACTCACAAGGAATTGGTAAAATAAATCAGCTCTATTTTAGATACCAACTTGAAATAATTGCTGCAGCATATGGTGAAGTTATAGAACAATAAATGCTAATGCAGTATACTCTGAAAAACTGCATCAACTCAGCTGGCACTGTCACGTCAATAATATACCAGAAAATCAACATGAAATCCTCACAACAAATCATACTCAATCTTGACTTCACAGATTGACACTTTTCCTTTGCTATTTACCACTCTAGACAGGAATTAGTTGACCTGCACCTGATCATAGGCTGCGTATTCATCATTCCCTGCAGCTGGGATGCAAAGATATTTCCAGCTCAGTGTAATATTTCTGAAGAAAGCTCTGAATCGATGCTGTAGCCTTTTAAGTGTTCTGTAAATTTCATTGTCACTGTATTTACTTCACCAGAATCACAATGGGTTTGTTTTTAAAAAAAAGGTGCACGGTAATGAAATCACATGCAAGTTATACTCCTCAAGCAGTTGAATAATTTCTGCAAATATTAAAAATGGAAAGATGACCTAAATGAGTATCCAAGCCCATGAATTAACTATAAGTAAAACCCTTGTGTGTTGATTTATTGTAATTATATGCAATGGTTAAGTAAACCTAATTAATCAGATTTCTGACAAGAATTATTCTAAATCCAACATAGATACTAATGATGAAGCTTGACTCCTGATGGCTGACAGTCACCTGTAATGTGACATTTGAAAATATATAGACTTTTACTCAGAAGTCAGTTGCGATATTTGCAAATATGGGTGAAGTTTCTAAGGGGTTGATGTCTTGTGTGATTTTCCTCTCTCTGAAGGCAGCGAGAGAAACAATGAGGAGGGAAAGCAATTGGGCAAGTTAGTCCTGGAAAAAATCTCACTTCCTTCTCACCACTTTACTCAGTCCTGGATGAGAAGATCCATGGATGACCCCTGGACCCGCCACCAATTAAGTCTTAAGTGGTCACCTAATAGCCATTGAAGTGAGTGGCTGATGAAATCCATTACTCTGCCTAGTATTGAATGCAAGTAATAGAATCTTTAGAAAGAGTGCAAAGAGGGTAAGGAAAGGGGAAACCTTGTGCACCAGTTCACTGCTTTTTGCATCTATTTCAACGGCGTCTGCAGAAAGAGACAACTCAAAGACCAGAACCAGCCCTTGAAGAGAGGGGAAAGCCAAATCGACAACTTCTGAAACATCAGCCAATCCTCAAAGACTGAGGATTAACCTGTCTGTGCTTTATTGAATTAGTATTAGCTATTTTTTCAGACAAACATGGATAAGATCAACAAGGCGGCCTTTGTGTGGAGCCGCAGAAAATGGGGGAGATACTAAATGAGTATTTTGCATCAGTATTTACTGTGGAAAAGGACATGGAAGATATAAAATGTAGGGAAATAGATGGAGACACCTTGAAAAATGTTCGTATTACAAAGGAGGAAGTACCGGATGTCTTGAAACACATAAAAATGAATAAATCCCCAGGACCTGATCAGGTGTACCCTACACCTCTGTGGGAAGCTAGGGAAGTGATTGCTGAGATGTTTGTATCATCGATAGTCACAGGTGAAGTGCTGGAAGACTGGAGGTTGGCTAACATGATGCCACTATTTAAGAAAGGTGGTAAGGACAAGCCAGGGAACTATAGACCAGTGAGCCTGACGTCAGTGGTGGGCAAGTTATTGGAAGGAATCCTGAGGGACAGGATATACATGTATTTGGAAAGGCAAGGATAGTCAACATGCCTTTGTGCATGGGAAATCATGTCTCACAAACTTGATTGAGTTTTGAAGAAGTAACAAAGAAGATTGATGAGGGAAGAGCAATAGATGTGATCTATATGGACTTCAGTAAGGCATTCGACAAGGTTCCCTATGGGAGACTGGTTAGCAAGGTTAGATCTCACAGAATACAGGGAGAACTAACCATTTGGATACAGAACTGGCTCAAAGGTGGTGGAAGGTTGTTTTTTAGACTGGAGACTTGTGACCAGTGGAGTGCAACAAGGATTGCTGCTGGGTCCACTACTTTTCATCATTTATATAAACGATTTGGATGTGACCATAAGAGGTATAGTTACTAAGTTGGCTGATGACATCAAAATTGGAGGTGTAGTGGACAGCGAAGAAGGTTACCTCAGATTACAACAGGATCTTGATCAGATGGACAATGGGCTGAGAAGTGGCAGATGGAGTTTAATTCAGATAAATGCGAGGTGCTGCATTTTGGGAAAACAAATCTTAGCAGGACTTATACACTTCATGATAAGGTCCTAGGGAGTGTTGCTGAACAAAGAGACCTTGGAGTGCAGGTACATAGCTCCTTGAAAGTAGAGTCGCAGGTAGATAGGATAGTGGAAAAGGCGTTTGGTATGCGTTTGGTCAGAGTATTGAGTACAGGAGTTGGGAGGTCATGTTGAAGCTGTATAGGACATTGGTTCAGCCACTGTTGGAATATTGCGTGCAATTCTGATCTCCTTCCTATGGGAAAATGTTGTGAAACTTGAAAGGATTCAGAAAAGATTTACAAGGATGTTGCCAGGGTTGGAGGATTTGAGCTATAGGGATAGGCTGAACCAGCTAGTGCTGTTTTCCCTAGAGCGTCGGAAGCTGAGGGGTGACCTTATAGAGATTTACAAAATTATGAGAGGCATGGATAGCATAAATAGACAGTCTTTTCTCTGGGTTCAGGGAGCCCAGAACTAGAGGGCATAGGTTTAGGGTGAGAGGGGAAACATATAAAAGAGACCTAAGGGGCAACGTTTTCATGCAGAAGGTCATACATATATGGAATGAGCTGCCAGAGGAAGTGGTGGAGGCTGGTACAATTGCAACATTTAAAAGGCATCTGGATGGGTATATAAATAGGAAGGGTTTGGAGGGATATGGACAGGTGCTGGCAGGTGGGACTAGATTGGGTTGGGTTATCTGGTCGGCATGGACGAGTTGGACTGAAATGCTGTAAATCTCTATGACTCTATTGACTCTAAGGCATAGCAAATCTTGAAAAACATGTGTGAGAAGTAGGTATCGAGTGTAGATTTGACACTGTCTACTTAGAGAATTAAGACTGTTAATTAAAGAGTCCTGTGGTGAGACTGAGAGGGTTTAATTAAAACACAATAGTAGAAATGATATATATTGTTTTTCTTTGATAAAGTGTTCAAAGAAACCTTCCCTGACTCAGCCTCGTTTGTGTACCTCACAATGTAACATGTCTGAGTTAATAAGAATCACGGCAAACTGGTCAAGGTTGGTTCACTTCATCACAGTGTGTACTATCTGCAAAATATACCCCAGCAACTTAAGATTCTATTGACAGCAATAACCTTACACTGAGTGTCAGCTTGGATTCTGCCAGAGGAGCTCAGATCTTGACTTCATTGCATCTTTCGTCCCAAATATGGACTCAACATGTGACCTCTTCCATTAAGCAGGACAAGGGAAACAGCATTATCATTAGCTGTGATTCTCCTCCAAGGTACACACCATCTTGACTTAGAAGTTCACTATTGTTCCTTTACTGTCATTAGATAAAAAAAATCTGATACTCACTGATGGACTGTAATATCTCATGAACTGCAGTGGTTCGGGAAAGGATAAGGCTTTGTATAAAATAATAAATACTTGAAATGGTTAACTGAGATCACAAAATAAGCTCCACATATTGTGATATGAAGGACTATTGCCAAAGAGCGGCTAACTAGAGATCTGTGTGTTCTCTGAGTTCTATATGTGTTTACTAGAGCGAGTTTACATACTTCAGTGATTGTACTTATTGTTGACAACCTGTAGCTAAAGTAACAAAATGTATTTAATCTCAGATGTGATGAATTTATGATTTGGAGGTGCCAGTGTTGGACTGGGGTGGACAAAGTTAAAAAGGTGTTTTTGGAAGCAGGAGCTTTCGAAACACTGCTTGTTTATCAGATAGTTGTGGGGCGGAATCATAAGACACAGAATTTATAGCAACAGGATTACAATGTCATGAAATGTAATATTAAACAAATTTAGCTTAAGTCTTTCATCTTTTAGAATGATCATGTTAGTTTCAGTTCCTTCATACATAAATCCCAGAACTTTTTTAAAGTTACATTCTCAAGATAGCTTTTAACAATAGATGCCATTTCAATAGGTGATAAATTTAGCTATTATATGAAAACTCCTGTTTATTGTTCATCCTGAGTGAGTCTTTACTCTGGTGAAGTACTCATGTGGATAGATTTCTCCACGTGGCTTCAACAGTTTAGATTGATACCAGCAAGGAGGATTGGTGGCAATGTATCTTCCCATGGTATCTTAGGTGATTCCAGCTTGAATGACCATGTAAAAGATACCGACAGCAGTGGGCACCTCCATGTGCCATTATATAAGAACTACCACCATCTGAATGGCAAACTAGTAATGCCCAACCTCTGCTAGCCTTGCTTATGTTCACATCCAAGGAAATATCTTATAAAAGGTTTCTCTCAGACATCACTTTCTATCACCTAAAAGGAAAACATTACACATCTGGTCTATTTGCAGGAATGAATTAAAATAAAGCTCTGACAAATATTTGCAACAAGCAGTGAATATACTCAGCTGTACTGCAGCCTCAAAGAATATCAGTCAGGCCTTAATCATAGAGATTTGGAGCAATAGAATCATAGAATGATAGCATAAAAGAAGGAAGTCTTTCAACCCATCGTATCCATGTCAACTTTGTCCAGTAACTTAGCCTTATTCCACCACATTTTCTGTGTCGCGGCACATTGTTTGTTGTTCAGATCCAATTCATGTATAAAAGCCTTGAATGACTGTTTGTTTTAACAGACTTTCAGCTAACACAGTCCATATCCGAATCATTTAGATTTTAAAATGTTTTTTTCTCATGTCACCGTTGCACCTTTTGTCAATATCATAAATCAATGTCCTTTATTTCTGGATTCTTCAGGATCTTTGTAAAAGAAATGACTTATTAAGGATAGTCAGCATGGTTTAATGCAGGAATGGTCTTTTCTCACAGACTTAATTGAGGTTTTTAAAGAAAGTCACGCAGGTGATTGCTTAGGGTAGGCAGTCACTGTATTCTACATGGGCTTAACTTATGCATTTGACAAAGGTACTCTATGGTAGGCTGGTCCAGCAGATTAAGTCACATAGAATCCGCAGTAAGTTGGTCATTGGATACAAAATTGGCTTAGTCAAAGAATATAGTGAGTTGATATTAAGGAGTGTTTCTCTGATGGGAGAAACCTTCCCTGGCAACATGTTACAGCCACTTACTACCCTCTGTGTAAGAAAAACTTGCCTGGTACATCTCTTTTAAACTTGCCCCTCTCACCTTATGTTCCCCATCTGCAAGGATCAGTGCTGGGACCTCAGTTGTTTGTTATATATATATATATATATATAAATGAACATATGGTACTTTGCCGATGACATGACAATTGGTGGAGTTTTGGATGGTGAGGAAAGCTATCAAAGGATATGGCAGGCTACAGGTCACTTGAAAGTTTGGGCAGAGAAATGGCAGATTTAATCCAGACAATGGATTAGATGATGCGTTTTGGATGATCAAATGCAAAAGGAAAATGTACAGCAAATGTCAGGGCCCTTAAAAGCATTGAAGTATGGTGAGGTCCAAGTCCTTAGCTCCCTAAAAGTGGCAACACAAGTCAATGAAGTGGTAAAGAAAACGTACGGGTTGCTTGCCTTCATTGGTTGGAGCACTGAGTATAAAAGCTGGCAAATCATGGTGCTAGGACTTGAGTCAGGCCATGTTTGGAGTATTGTGTGCAGATCTCGCCCCCTTATTGTGAAGGCTTTGGAGAAGGTGCAAAAGAGGTTTACCAGGATGTTACCTGGCTTGGACTGTTTGAGCTATAAGGAGAAGATTTGTTTTTGCCAGAGTGTCGGAGGTTGACGGGACAGCTGATAGAAGTATATAAATTAAGAGAAGGATGGATAGAGTCTTTTTTCCCAGAGTGAAAATGTCAAATACTAGGGAACATAAGGTGAGAGGGGACAAGTTTAAAGGAGATGTACCAGGCCAGTTTTTTACACAGACAGTAGTAGGTGCCTGGAACATGTTGCCAGGGGAGGTGGCTGAAGCAGGTATGTTAGCAAAGTTTAAAGGTCATTTCGACAGATTCATGAACAGTATGGAAGTAAAGAAGTCCACACCAACACTCCGAAGAGCAACCCATCCAAAACCCATTTCCCTGTGACTAATGCAGCTAACACTGTGGGCAATTTAGCATGCGCAATTCACCTGACCTGCACATCTTTGGACTGTGGGAGGAAACCGGAGCACTCAGGGGAAACCCACGCAGACATGGGGAGAACATGCAAACTCCACACAGCAGAAGTTTGCACATTCTCCCGGTGTCTGTGTGGGCTTCTTCCGGGTGCTCCGGTTTCCTCCCCCAGTCCAAAGATGTGCAAGTCATGTGAATTGCCCATGCTAAATTGCCCACAGTGTTAGTTGCATTAGTCAGAGGGAAATGGGTCTGGGTGGGTTATTTTTCGGAGGATCATTGTGGACTTGTTGGGCCGAAGGGCCTGTTTCCACACTGTAGGGAATCTAATCGAATCAAATCTAATCTAAAGGAATATGGACCATGTGCAGACAGATGAGGTTAGTTTAGAGCAGCATCATGGTTGGCACAGACATGGTGGGTTGAATATTCCACCAACAGGAACAGTTTATTCCTATCTGCTCTGTCTCAATCCATCAAGATTTTGTACACTTTTCTCTAACGGTTTCTTCTTTGATAAGAACAAGACTGGATTCTCCAATCTAAATGCACAACTGAAGTTCCTCATCCTTAGAACCCTCCCCGTGAAGCTTTTCTGAAGCACCTCTGAGGTCCTTCTTAAAGAGTAGTCCCTAAAATTGGACAAAAATTGTTTCTTTGAAGTCAAAGGTGGCATAATGGCTCAGTGGTTAGCACTACTGTCTTACAGTACCAGGTTCAATTCCTACCTTTGTGTGGAGTTTGCACATTTTCTGCGGGGTTTCCTCTGAGTGCTCTAGCTTCCTCCCACATTCCAAAAGATGTGCAGGTTAGGTGAGTTGGCCATACTAAGTTGTCTATAGTGTTAGGTGCATTGCTCAGAGATAAATGTAGGGGAATGGGTCTGGGTGGGTTACTTTTTGGTGGGTAAGTATGGACCTACTGGGCTGTAGGACCTGTTTCCATACTGTAGGAAATCTAGTCAAACTAGTCTTTTAGCATGAATTTCTTTTTTTGTTCTCTATTCCCTATTTTAAAATTCTAGGATCATGTAAGGTTTATCAACTATTTTCTCAATCCATTATGATTGGATCAGGTTCCTCTGAGATTGCACCCACTTTAGAATTCCAATCTTTACTTCATATTGTTTCTCTTTGTTTTTCAAGCAAAATGAATCACTTCATATTTCTCTACATTAAAGTTAATCTGAAACTTGTCTGTCCATTTCAGCATTCTGTCAACATACTTTTGATTTTTATTAGTGTTCTCCTTGCTATTCAGATTACTTCAAAAGTCACCCACAAATTTTGTACTTGTACCGTGTACACACAAGTTTCTATAGTTATGATAGGTTAAAAAATGAAATAAAAAGAACAAAAGAAAAAGTAGCAGGAGGATTCAGTTCCTTTCATCTGAGCTACCATTCTACATTTTCATGGCTGATCTATGCCAGGGTTGAACTCCTCTTTAGTGGCAGCTTCTCAAAGCATGCAACTCTCTGATATATCAAAAATCAATCTACTTCTCCTTGATATACTTTCAGTGGCCTAGCCTCCACAACTACATGGATGGAGAATTCCAAATCTTCACTACCCTTTGAGAGATGGAATTCTTTTGCATCACAGTTTTAAATCAATGTCTCTTTGTTCTATAAGTAAGTCACCCAGTTCACAATTCCCACACAAATAGAAATAACATCCGAAGGTCTACAGTGTCAAGTCCCCTCAGAATTCAGAGAAGAAGGAGTCCAAGCACTGACCCTGGGGAACCCCACTATATGCACTCCTCAAGCCTGAATTACAATTGTTCACAAGTGCTCTCTCTTTCCTGTCATTCAATCAATTTCCTAATCGTGCTGCTACTTTCCTTCTTATTCCATCACCTCTAGGTTGGCTGACAAGCCTAGTATATGTTTACATTCATGCCTGTGTTAAATGCTGAGCGGTATTGCTATATAGAAAAATGTAAAGATACCACTGAGTTAAACACGACAACAATTCTTAAAAGGTAGCGTTTTCTCCTGAACGGCCAACCTGCAGTTCTAACTAATATTTATTTTGGAGGTGAGTGATGACATGTCAATCACAACAATGTGCTACCTAGTTGTACAACTGGTGAACTTGTGACACTATCACGCTTGTGGTGTAGAATATAAGCATTCCCTTGAAAGCTGACATGAAGTCAAAGCTGTAAACTTTGACATTCTCAGAGGTTTTAAATTGGTGTAGAAACCAAGACAATTCTAAGCTGGCCTTTTGTGCATCAAGTGATCTTTGGAAGAGGACAGCCAATGTTCTCAGTGTATGAAAACAAGTCATTTTCAGCTTGGGAAATCTACAGCCTTCTCGATTCAATATCGTGTTCAACAAATTTAGGGCTTGAGGCATCTTCTCACATGTTCTTACCCATCAGGCCTTGTTATCACATGGTCTGCTGTTACACCCATTGTTAGCCGCTAATAGTCTCCATTAGTAGCTAGTCATTCTCATTGGCTGACCAACTGTTCTTCTCTCTCTTTGAGCTCCATCTCCACCTATCATTTACTCCTTACCCCCTCTCTTCACCCTATCTTCTGCATAAACTTCCTAGCTCCCATTGATTCTGAGGAAGGGTCACTGGATGTTAATTCTGATTTCTATCCATAGATGCTACTGAACCTGCTGAGCTTTTCCTGCAATTTCTGTTTTTGAGTCACAATATTGACATTGTCTTATTGTAACATTAAGTTCTGTATGGAGCGAATATTTATTTATTCTGTCTCTTCTATTAACATCTGCAAATGTGTTGCTGGTCAAAGCACAGCAGGTTAGGCAGCATCTCAGGAATAGAGAATTCGACGTTTCGAGCATAAGCCCTTCATCAGGAATAAGAGAGAGAGAGCCAAGCCGGCTGAGATAAAAGGTCGGGAGGAGGGACTAGGGGGAGGGGCGATGGTGGTGGGATAGGTGGAAGGAGGTCAAGGTGAGGGTGATAGGCCGGAGTGGGGTGGGGGCGGAGAGGTCAGGAAGAGGATTGCAGGTTAGGAGGGCGGTGCTGAGTTGAGGGAACCGACTGAGACAAGGTGGGGGGAGGGGAAATGAGGAAGCTGGAGAAATCTGAATTCATACCTTGTGGTTGGAGGGTTCCCAGGCGGAAGATGAGGCGCTCCTCCTCCAGCCGTCGTGTAGTTGTGTTCTGCCGGTGGAGGAGTCCAAGGACCTGCATGTCCTCGGTGGAGTGGGAGGGGGAGTTAAAGTGTTGAGCCACGGGGTGATTGGGTTGGTTGGTTCGGGCGGCCCAGAGGTGTTCTCTGAAGCGTTCCGCAAGTAAGCGGCCTGTCTCACCAATATAGAGGAGGCCACATCGGGTGCAGCGGATGCAATAGATGATGTGTGTGGAGGTACAGGTGAACTTGTGGCGGATATGGAAGGATCCCTTGGGGCCTTGGAGGGAAGTGAGTGTGGAGGTGTGGGCGCAAGTTTTACATTTCCTGCGGTTGCAGGGGAAGGTGCCGGGGGTGGAGGTTGGGTTGGTGGGGGGTGTGGATCTGACAAGGGAGTCACGAAGGGAGTGGTCCTTGCGGAACGCTGATAGGGGAGGGGAGGGAAATATATCCTTGGTGGTGGGGTCCGTTTGGAGGTGGCGGAAATGGCGGCGGATAATACGTTGTATGCGCAGGTTGGTGGGGTGGTAGGTGAGAACCAGTGGGGTTCTGTCTTGGTGGCGGTTGGAGGAGCGGGGCTCAAGGGCGGAGGAGCGGGAAGTGGAGGAGATGCGGTGGAGGGCATCGTCGATCACGTCTGGGGGGAATCTGCGGTCCTTGAAGAAGGAGGCCATCTGGGTTGTGCGGTGTTGGAATTGGTCCTCCTGGGAGCAGATGCGGCGGAGACGAAGGAATTGGGAATATGGGATGGCGTTTTTACAGGGGGCAGGGTGGGAGGAGGTGTAGTCCAGGTAGCTGTGGGAGTCAGTCGGTTTATAATAGATGTCTGTGTTGAGTCGGTCGCCCGAGATAGAAATGGAAAGGTCTAGGAAGGGGAGGGAGGAGTCTGAGACAGTCCAGGTGAATTTCAGGTCGGGATGGAAGGTGTTAGTAAAGTTGATGAACTGTTCAACCTCCTCGTGGGAGCACGAGGCAGCGCCGATACAGTCATCGATGTAGCGGAGGAAAAGGTGGGGGGTGGTGCCAGTGTAGTTGCGGAAGATGGACTGTTCCACATATCCTACGAAGAGGCAGGCATAGCTGGGGCCCATGCGGGTGCCCATGGCAACTCCTTTAGTTTGGAGGAAGTGGGAGGATTGAAAAGAGAAGTTATTCAGGGTGAGGACCAGTTCAGTCAGTCGAAGGAGGGTGTCAGTGGAAGGGTACTGGTTAGTGCGGCGGGAAAGGAAGAAGCGGAGGGCTTTGAGTCCTTCGTGATGGGGGATGGAGGTGTACAGGGACTGGATGTCCATAGTGAAAATAAGGCGTTGGGGACCGGGGAAGCGAAAATCCTGGAGGAGGTGGAGGGCGTGGGTGGTGTCCCGAACGTAGGTGGGGAGTTCTTGGACTAAAGGGGACAGGACCGTGTCGAGGTATTGGGAGATGAGTTCGGTGGGGCAGGAGCAGGCTGAGACAATGGGTCGGCCGGGGCAGGCAGGTTTGTGGATTTTGGGCAGGAGGTAGAAACGGGCGGTGCGGGGTTGTGGGACTATGAGGTTGGAGGCGGTGGATGGGAGATCCCCTGAGGTGATGAGGTCCTGGATGGTCTGGGAGATGATGGTTTGGTGGTGGGAGGTGGGGTCGTGGTCAAGGGGGCGATAAGAGGAGGCGTCCGCGAGCTGGCGTTTGGCTTCAGCGGTGTACAGGTCAGTGCGCCAAACTACCACCGCGCCTCCCTTGTCTGCGGGTTTGATGGTGAGGTTGGGATTGGAGCGGAGGGAGTGGAGGGCTGCACGTTCTGAGGGTGAGAGGTTGGAGTGGGTGAGAGGGGTGGACAGGTTGAGTCGGTTGATGTCACGGCGGCAGTTGGCTATAAAGAGGTCGAGGGCGGGTAGGAGGCCTGCACGGGGTGTCCAGGTGGATGGGGTGTGTTGGAGGCGGGAGAAGGGGTCGTCAGAGGGTGGGCGGGAGTCTTGGTTGTGAAAGTAGGCACGGAGGCGAAGGCGGCGGAAGAATTGTTCAATATCTCGCCGCGTGTTGAACTCATTAATCCGAGGGCGTAGGGGAACGAAGGTGAGGCCCCTGCTGAGGACTGATCTCTCATCCTCAGAGAGGGGGAGATCTGGAGGGATGGTGAAAATCCGGCAGGGCTGGGAGCTAGGACCTGGTGTGGGACTGGAGCTGGAGCTGGAGCTGGGGGCGGGGTTAGGGGCGGGGACAGAGATCGAAGTAGGGGCGGAGTTAGACGTGGTGACGTTGCTCGACGTGGGGGCGGGGTCATGCGTCGTGACGGAAATAAGCGTGGGGGCGGGGTTACGTGAAGCGACGGGAGATGGCGTGGGGGCGGGGTTATGGGCGGGGTTATGCGTAGTGACGAAAGACGGCGTGGGGGCGGGGAAACCTGAGGATTTGTGCTCCTGCAGGTTAGTGATGTCAGTGGGGGCGGAAGTGGCTGCGTCGACGGCAACCGGAGGGGCGGAAATGGTTGCGGCGACGGAGGAGTGGTGGTCATTCCCGGTGGCCGCGTGGGTCGCGGGTCCGTCGGCGATTGTGGAAGCGGTTGTGTGTGTGGTGGTCACCGGGGCAGTTGTAGGGGCGGCGATCGCGGGGGCTCCGAGGTCGGTGGGGGCGGAAGTGACGTCACGGTCGGCGGCGGCCTTTGGTGCCGCGGGCGCTGTGGAGGCCACATGTGTAATGGCGTCCGACAGGCCTGTGGAAGATTCTGGAATAGTTGAGGGGCCACGAGTGTGGGGGTAAGTACATGAAAGTTTTTGGTACTTACTGTCTTTAATCTCTGATAGGGCTAGGAAGAACTGTTTGTTGAGTTTGTGGATTCTTCTGTAGATGAAGAACAGCAGGGGTCCTTTGCAGGTCTGTGAGAGTGTTGTCCTGAGCTGGGGTAGGGCTGATTGCAGGGAGTGTAAGTGGCGACGCATGGCTGCAAGGGTGGAGCGGAGGATCCGGAGGGAGGTCTGTTGCTGGAGGCTTCGGATTTGTTGTAGGTACAGGTTGTCCTGGTTGGGTCCAAATTTTGTTGGTTGGAATGTAGTTCGGAGTCCGTGTGGGATCAGTCGGTTCCTTAGGCAGCTGCTGAGGAAGGAGATGTGGCTGTGGTAACGGGTCTGTTTGAGAACGTGGCTGAAGAGCTTCTGTGCAGAGGAGATGACCTGGGGGGTGCAGTGAGAGAGGGACTCACTGAAATCCTTGTAGAGGGAGGAAGAGAGCTTCTTCAAGGAAGGCATCCTTGCAAGAGGATTCGCAGTAGGTTAAAATCTTCGAGTAAAAAATGAGGTCTGCAGATGCTGGAGATCACAGCTGCAAATGTGTTGCTGGTCAAAGCACAGCAGGTTAGGCAGCATCTCAGGAATAGAGAATTCGACGTTTCGAGCATAAGCCCTTCATCAGGAATAAGAGAGAGAGAGCCAAGCCGGCTGAGATAAAAGGTAGGGAGGAGGGACTAGGGGGAGGGGCGATGGAGGTGGGATAGGTGGAAGGTGGTCAAGGTGAGGGTGATAGGCCGGAGTGGGGTGGGGGCGGAGAGGTCAGGAAGAGGATTGCAGGTTAGGAGGGCGGTGCTGAGTTGAGGGAACCGACTGAGACAAGGTGGGGGGAGGGGAAATGAGGAAGCTGGAGAAATCTGAATTCATACCTTGTGGTTGGAGGGTTCCCAGGCGGAAGATGAGGCGCTCCTCCTCCAGCCGTCGTGTAGTTGTGTTCTGCCGGTGGACCCGTTACCACAGCCACATCTCCTTCCTCAGCAGCTGCCTAAGGAACCGACTGATCCCACACGGACTCCGAACTACATTCCAACCAACAAAATTTGGACCCAACCAGGACAACCTGTACCTACAACAAATCCGAAGCCTCCAGCAACAGACCTCCCTCCGGATCCTCCGCTCCACCCTTGCAGCCATGCGTCGCCACTTACACTCCCTGCAATCAGCCCTACCCCAGCTCAGGACAACACTCTCACAGACCTGCAAAGGACCCCTGCTGTTCTTCATCTACAGAAGAATCCACAAACTCAACAAACAGTTCTTCCTAGCCCTATCAGAGATTAAAGACAGTAAGTACCAAAAACTTTCATGTACTTACCCCCACACTCGTGGCCCCTCAACTATTCCAGAATCTTCCACAGGCCTGTCGGACGCCATTACACATGTGGCCTCCACAGCGCCCGCGGCACCAAAGGCCGCCGCCGACCGTGACGTCACTTCCGCCCCCACCGACCTCGGAGCCCCCGCGATCGCCGCCCCTACAACTGCCCCGGTGACCACCACACACACAACCGCTTCCACAATCGCCGACGGACCCGCGACCCACGCGGCCACCGGGAATGACCACCACTCCTCCGTCGCCGCAACCATTTCCGCCCCTCCGGTTGCCGTCGACGCAGCCACTTCCGCCCCCACTGACATCACTAACCTGCAGGAGCACAAATCCTCAGGTTTCCCCGCCCCCACGCCGTCTTTCGTCACTACGCATAACCCCGCCCATAACCCCGCCCCCACGCCATCTCCCGTCGCTTCACGTAACCCCGCCCCCACGCTTATTTCCGTCACGACGCATGACCCCGCCCCCACGTCGAGCAACGTCACCACGTCTAACTCCGCCCCTACTTCGATCTCTGTCCCCGCCCCTAACCCCGCCCCCAGCTCCAGCTCCAGCTCCAGTCCCACACCAGGTCCTAGCTCCCAGCCCTGCCGGATTTTCACCATCCCTCCAGATCTCCCCCTCTCTGAGGATGAGAGATCAGTCCTCAGCAGGGGCCTCACCTTCGTTCCCCTACGCCCTCGGATTAATGAGTTCAACACGCGGCGAGATATTGAACAATTCTTCCGCCGCCTTCGCCTCCGTGCCTACTTTCACAACCAAGACTCCCGCCCACCCACTGACGACCCCTTCTCCCGCCTCCAACACACCCCATCCACCTGGACACCCCGTGCAGGCCTCCTACCCGCCCTCGACCTCTTTATAGCCAACTGCCGCCGTGACATCAACCGACTCAACCTGTCCACCCCTCTCACCCACTCCAACCTCTCACCCTCAGAACGTGCAGCCCTCCACTCCCTCCGCTCCAATCCCAACCTCACCATCAAACCCGCAGACAAGGGAGGCGCGGTGGTAGTTTGGCGCACTGACCTGTACACCGCTGAAGCCAAACGCCAGCTCGCGGACGCCTCCTCTTATCGCCCCCTTGACCACGACCCCACCTCCCACCACCAAACCATCATCTCCCAGACCATCCAGGACCTCATCACCTCAGGGGATCTCCCATCCACCGCCTCCAACCTCATAGTCCCACAACCCCGCACCGCCCGTTTCTACCTCCTGCCCAAAATCCACAAACCTGCCTGCCCCGGCCGACCCATTGTCTCAGCCTGCTCCTGCCCCACCGAACTCATCTCCCAATACCTCGACACGGTCCTGTCCCCTTTAGTCCAAGAACTCCCCACCTACGTTCGGGACACCACCCACGCCCTCCACCTCCTCCAGGATTTTCGCTTCCCCGGTCCCCAACGCCTTATTTTCACTATGGACATCCAGTCCCTGTACACCTCCATCCCCCATCACGAAGGACTCAAAGCCCTCCGCTTCTTCCTTTCCCGCCGCACTAACCAGTACCCTTCCACTGACACCCTCCTTCGACTGACTGAACTGGTCCTCACCCTGAATAACTTCTCTTTTCAATCCTCCCACTTCCTCCAAACTAAAGGAGTTGCCATGGGCACCCGCATGGGCCCCAGCTATGCCTGCCTCTTCGTAGGATATGTGGAACAGTCCATCTTCCGCAACTACACTGGCACCACCCCCCACCTTTTCCTCCGCTACATCGATGACTGTATCGGCGCTGCCTCGTGCTCCCACGAGGAGGTTGAACAGTTCATCAACTTTACTAACACCTTCCATCCCGACCTGAAATTCACCTGGACTGTCTCAGACTCCTCCCTCCCCTTCCTAGACCTTTCCATTTCTATCTCGGGCGACCGACTCAACACAGACATCTATTATAAACCGACTGACTCCCACAGCTACCTGGACTACACCTCCTCCCACCCTGCCCCCTGTAAAAACGCCATCCCATATTCCCAATTCCTTCGTCTCCGCCGCATCTGCTCCCAGGAGGACCAATTCCAACACCGCACAACCCAGATGGCCTCCTTCTTCAAGGACCGCAGATTCCCCCCAGACGTGATCGACGATGCCCTCCACCGCATCTCCTCCACTTCCCGCTCCTCCGCCCTTGAGCCCCGCTCCTCCAACCGCCACCAAGACAGAACCCCACTGGTTCTCACCTACCACCCCACCAACCTGCGCATACAACGTATTATCCGCCGCCATTTCCGCCACCTCCAAACGGACCCCACCACCAAGGATATATTTCCCTCCCCTCCCCTATCAGCGTTCCGCAAGGACCACTCCCTTCGTGACTCCCTTGTCAGATCCACACCCCCCACCAACCCAACCTCCACCCCCGGCACCTTCCCCTGCAACCGCAGGAAATGTAAAACTTGCGCCCACACCTCCACACTCACTTCCCTCCAAGGCCCCAAGGGATCCTTCCATATCCGCCACAAGTTCACCTGTACCTCCACACACATCATCTATTGCATCCGCTGCACCCGATGTGGCCTCCTCTATATTGGTGAGACAGGCCGCTTACTTGCGGAACGCTTCAGAGAACACCTCTGGGCCGCCCGAACCAACCAACCCAATCACCCCGTGGCTCAACACTTTAACTCCCCCTCCCACTCCACCGAGGACATGCAGGTCCTTGGACTCCTCCACCGGCAGAACACAACTACACGACGGCTGGAGGAGGAGCGCCTCATCTTCCGCCTGGGAACCCTCCAACCACAAGGTATGAATTCAGATTTCTCCAGCTTCCTCATTTCCCCTCCCCCCACCTTGTCTCAGTCGGTTCCCTCAACTCAGCACCGCCCTCCTAACCTGCAATCCTCTTCCTGACCTCTCCGCCCCCACCCCACTCCGGCCTATCACCCTCACCTTGACCTCCTTCCACCTATCCCACCTCCATCGCCCCTCCCCCTAGTCCCTCCTCCCTACCTTTTATCTCAGCCGGCTTGGCTCTCTCTCTCTTATTCCTGATGAAGGGCTTATGCTCGAAACGTCGAATTCTCTATTCCTGAGATGCTGCCTAACCTGCTGTGCTTTGACCAGCAACACATTTGCAGCTGTGATCTCCAGCATCTGCAGACCTCATTTTTTACTCTTCTATTAACATAGCTAGGAAAATGTTTTTCAAATTATGGTGGGAATTTTCCCAGCTCCTGAAAGATATGGGTAATAATGAGTCAGTTTGTAAAATATGGCGAGATTGGAAGAAAGAGATTCTCATTGTCAAGGAAGAATAATTAGATTTCACACCCAATGTTTCAAAGCCACAGAGAGAATCTCACTAGTGAGTGAGAAAGAGCCTCTTTGCATGTGTGATTAGTTTATATTGCCTCATTCATATGTAGGTTGTTATTGTCCCAGGTAGTCCTAGGTAGAAATTAGACAGTGAAAATTCCCAGCATGCCAGAATGGATACCTGGGCAGCTCCTGCTCACCTCGCACTCCTCTAGATCTCCATTTTGGTCAATATTCTCCAACATCTGAGGACACGCACCATAAGCAGCAATGACCTGTAGCCCTCTGCCCATGAAGGTTGGCATCTGATACACACCAGCCTCACTGCATCACCACGACAGATCTCTGACTCACTTATAATACTGTTCTCCAATTCAATACTGCTCACTGCTTTTCACTGACTCCTTATATGGCAATGCTGCTGCCACACCACTAACCTGGTCTATCTGATCATTGGAAAGATTGTGCCTCAACACTTTCACCTGACCTTCTTAGTGTTTGCTAATGGTGTGTTCACTGTGTTATGGATCAGACCAGACCCTTCAAAACATTGCAAGAAAGTAGCCCAGACCCTAACTTTGCTAGTTAATTTAAGCTGGTGTAAAGAGAATATTCCAGGAGTAATGCAGCTGGTCAAACCACTTACTTTCAAACAAACCAAGATTTATTTACAAGATTACCAAATGAAACACAAGCGAAAGAGAACAGAATACTGAATAACTTAACCTATCCGAAAACCCAACAGATTATAACAACTTAATAATGCTGTTCCAAACACTTGCAACAATCCCCATAAACACCCCTTTGCACAAAAGATAAAATCAAACACAGGGTATTACAGGAGAGAAGTCAGAGAGAGAGAGGTTCAGCATTGATCTGTTTCTCTTGGGTCCAGCAACTTCAGAACACTACTTGCTAAAAACCAAATCAAACCAGAGAAAGTTAAGCTGGGAGCACCAGCTACTCCCCCTTTATTATACAGGGTTTTCTTTTTAACTGAGAAGCCATTTGCCTGAGGCAGTATCTGTTTTCTATAATCAAATTGGTCCTAAAACCCATCGAAACCCAGACTTTCTGGAACCCCTGTGTCTTTTACAATATCCTGAAAAAGAACCCAAGAACAACATAACCTTGTTAAAGGAGCAGCTTTGTCACAGCTGGGATAAGGACAACATCTCAAATGTGTCTGGCCTTTTTGTGAATTGGTACCTAAGTTAGAACTTACACTTAACGTGTCTTGTTTACTAGCAGTGATCATTCAAAGAGGTGGACATTTCGCTGTATGGCGCTATTCTACATCAATGTCACACCTACACCAAGTGCCAACTGTTTAGTTGGCAAACACACTGCAAGTCCTCAAGTGGTCATATCTCAAAGTCTAAGGGGACTAGTCTGAAGGCAAAGCAAAAGAGAATGTCCTCAGACAGGGGGTCCTGCCACAGTTGGTAAGGGCTATTGTCTCATATTGATACAGGGACTTGGATACGGTCAGTCGACTGCTTAAAGCATTCAGGGTCAGGAGTTCTGTACTTTTATAGTCTGGGGACTGGGCCTCAGGAGGGTGTGGGGAGCAATGCCCGACTGCATTTGTACAATATGGCTTGTGTTGCATACATCAGATTAAGGCCTACTATGTAAAAGGTCAATGTACCAGTATCTCATGGCACATTTCAATCCCTCTCTGTTCTACGGTAATAACGATTATGGTAAGTTGTCATTTGTGTGTGATACGACTTGTTATTGCTCACATTACTCAGGAGCTGTTTGGCTTCTGATATTCCTAATGTTGGGTCATTGGAACCAAGACTGCTGTCTAATGAAGACACAGAGAAATGGAGGAAGAACTGTTTACAGTCAACCCAGGAGCAGCAGCACCACTGGCATCTGCTGAACAAACTCCAGGTGAAGAAGTGACAGCTGAATGCCCACCTCAGAATACAGAGAAGGTACAGGAGGCATAGAGCCTATCAACCTCAATGCATTTGCCTGGGACACCATCACAGATCTGTGTCACCTGATGGGACAGGACTTGTGATCCTAAGCAGTGTCAAATCATCTTTACCTGGTGGTCATTGAGGTGACAGCTATCTCATTTTTGATTCTAATTGTCATTTTCAAAAATCCAGCAGGGGCTTATGCGATCTCTCAATCCTTAAGTGACAAATGCACCAAGGTTGTGAGCAATTAAGTTTCTTGTAGGCCATGTCATTTCCCTGTGATGAGGTCAGTGCTGCAGCCCAGACAATAGGCTTTGCCAACATTGTTGGCTTCCCCCAGCTGTGGGGCTATAGACATTGCATAGACAATATCAGATTATAGTGCAGCACAATTTATCAAGAGGAAAGTGTTCCACTTGGTCAATGTTCCTGTCATCTGTGACCATTCATACTATATTCTAGAAATGTATGCTAGGTTCCCTGGAAGGTGCTGTGATGTAGAACACATGCTGTGATGCTGTGATCACAACTTACAGTTGTGGATGATGTAAAAATTGGTGGCGTGGTAAATAGTGAGGAGGAGAGCTTTCAGTTACAGAAGGATATAGGTGGAATGGTCAGATGGACTGACAAGTGGAAAATGAAATTCAATCCAGATATGTGTGAGGTGATGCACTTGTGAAGAACAAAGAAAGCTAAGGAATACAGGATGAATTGTACAACCCTGAGTTCAGAGGGATCTTGGTGTCCAGACATTACTGGTCCCTTAGATTAGCAGGGCAGGTAGATAAAGTGGTTAAAAAGCCATACAGGATACTTGCCTTTATTAACCGAGGCATAGAGTTTTAGAGTAGGGAGATTCAGCTGAATCTGTAGAACATGATGGTTAGGCTACAGTTAGAGTATTGTAAGCAGTTCTGGAATCTACATTGTATGAGGGATGTGATTGTACTGGAGAAGGCGCAGAGAGGATTTACTTCGATGTTACCTGGGATGGAGAGTTTTATTTATGAAGAGAGTTTGGATACACTGGGCAAAAAGTCCTAAAGAATTGCAGATGTTAGAAATCAGAAACACAAACAGAAACCGGTTGGAAAACTCAATAGGTCTGACAGCATCTGTGGAGGGAAAGCAGAATTAACATTTCAGGTCCAGTGACTCTTCTTCAGAACTGTTTTTGTTTTTGTTAGATATACCAGGATTGCTTTTCTTGAAACAGAGGACACTGAGAGGGCATATGCTTGAGATGTATAAAATTATGGAGGGCATAGACAGGCCGGACAGGAAAGAACATTTTCCCATGGTGGATCATGGGGCATTGATTTAAGGTAAGGTGCAGGAGGTTTAGAGGAGATGTGAGGAAAAATCTTTTGACTCAGAGGATGGTTGTCACCTGGCAGATGATAAAGGCAGAAACCCTCATAATATTTAAGAAGTACTTAGCTGTGCACTTGCAATCTAAGTCATACAAGGCTATGGACCAGATGATGGAAAATGGGATTAGAATAGTTAGGTGCTTGATTTTGACTAGCACAAACTAGATAGGCTGAATTACCTTTTACTGAGTTGCAAACCTCCATGACTGTATACCTGAGAACTCCCAATTCCTGCTTCATTTCCAGAGGCTGAATGGTTGCTTAGAGATGAGGGATATCCTCTGAAACCCTGGTTGATAACTCCATTTCACAATCCTTGACTAATTCACGGGGGTGGTGTGGTGTGTGGGGAGGGTTTGAAGGGATGAGGGGTGGTTACTCACAATTCACTCCAGGCAAAGAAAAGCATATAATTCTTGCATGCAGTCCATGCACAACAAAGGGGTTGGAATGGATACTGAAGAAATTAGAAATTGAAAAAAGAAGAGGAAGATGAGATCATTGAGCAGGAAGGACATTCTTTTCCGCATGATAGAGCACTGTAGTGTCAGACGCAACATGCCAGACATGACTGAATTGATACCTTCTTCTGATAGTTGAGTGAAGTGATCATTCATTGATTGGAATTTTTTGTTGTTCGAAATGCAAGCAGTCCTTCTTTAGTTACAAAAGAAAATACAATTTTGTTGTTTCTTTGCTTGACGTACTGTTTAATGCAGATAATGTTAACAACTGTTTGAAGACTTCACAACGTGCAATGTTCTAACATGAAAAAATGACAAGATGGTATGCTGTGTTGGGTGTTATGGAAGGAATAGCCTCATTCAAACAGAGTCGGAGGTTATAAGTTGCTCATGATGGGTAACATCTGTAGCTTCATTTTTGCAGTTGCAGTTACAACGACAGTGATGATGTAACATGGCAATGAAGTTATGAATGTGGTCTTCTATTTCCAATGAGGGGTCACCTCTGCAAGCTATATGCCCTCAGGAACTTTTTACTTATCATTTCCCTCCCATTACGTCTACCATGACTGATGACATTTAAGCTTGTGCACACTTAGGCTTGAACTATACTGCCAGTGGCAGAAATCCTGGGAAATCCTAACAGACAGCAGGATATTTCTGTGCAACATAAGGTGGATACGGTGCTGTAAAGATGTAATTCTTCCATAATAAGGTGGGCAGTGGAGAATTGGTGGAATAGCAAATTTGAGGTCACAGAGAACCCTTCATGAAACTCCACGAAACTTCGCAAAACTGATACTTAATGGAATTTTGGTAAAATTCAGCCCTTTATTTCCCTTGCCAATGAGATTGATGAAGGATGGCAGTAGGTGTGGATTACTTGAACTTTCAGAAGGTCTTCAACTAAGTTCCACATAACAGATTAATGTGTAAAATTAAAATGCATGGATTTGGACGGGGTGTATTGAGATGGAGAGAAAACTGTTTGGTAGACAGGAAACAAAGAGTAGGAATAAGTGAGTCATTTCCTGAATAACAATCAGTGGGTATTGGGATCCCACAGGGATCAGTTCTAGGACTCCAGCCATTCATTATATATATATTAATTATTTGGATAATGGAACTACAAATATCACAAAAGCTGGTTGGGAGGGATGCGGAGATATGTCAGTGTGATTTGGACAAGCTGACTGAGAGGGGAAATGCATAATGGATGAAATATAGTCCTTATAAATGTGAAGTTATTCACATTGGTAGCAAAAACAGAATGGCTACAAATTGAGAGAAGGGAAAATGCAACGAGTGCTGAGTGTCCTTGTATACCTATTGCTGGAGGTAAGCTTGCAGGTGCAGCAGGCAGTAAAGAAGGCAAATGGTATGTTGACTCTCATAGTGAGAGGATTTGAGTACAAGAGCAGGGATGTCTTGCTGCAGTTATGCAGGGCCTTGGTGAGATCACACCTTGAATATTGTGTGAACATTTGCTCTCTTTATCTGAGGAAGGACGTTATTGCTATATAGGATGTGCAACAAAGCTTTACCAGTCTGCATCCTGTGGTGGTGAGACTGTCGCAGGAGGAAAGATTGAATTGGTTAGGATTGATTATATTCACTGGAGTTTAGAAGAATGAGAGGGCAATCTCAGGGAAGCCTATACAATTCTAAATGACAGGGTGCTTGTAGGAAGGATGTTTTCAATGGCTGGGGGTCATAGTCTAAAGATATGGGTTTTCCATTTAGGACTGAGGTGAGGAGAAATTTCTTAATTTGGAGAGTGGTGAGCCGGTGGAATTCACAATCACAGAAAGCAGCCAAAGCTAAAACATTGTATGATTTCAAGATGGAGTTGAATTTAGCACTTGGAGCTAAAGGGATAACAAGAACAGGGGAGAAACTGGTACAGGCTATTGAATTGGATGATCAGCTATAATCGTGATAAATATCAGAACAGGCTTGAAGGGCTGAATGGCCTACTCCTGCTCTTATTTTCTATGTTTCCATTTTCTTATGTCTAAGTGCTGTTATTGTATATTGGAAATGTCCTTACCTCTGGCTTCTGAAGGTTGGTTGTAATCCCATCTTCCCCAGATTTGTGTCATAACATTTCTGAACAGTTTGATTAAAAATGTCTGCCATAATCTTACTCTCTCTGTAATTAATTGCTTTCCTAGTTGATATATCTTGTAATGTCACAACTATAATAATTAGTTTTACACCTCTGTGCCTTTTCACTTGGGATTGCAGCATCAGGTATTAGCATAGCTAATGCATCAGTCATCGTGGGAGATTGTCTGGTCCAATAGACTGTCTCATTCACTTTGATGACACGGTGGTAATACTGGATTAGGACTAATGATAAAACATCAACTTAAAACGTTAATGGTGGATAATTCAAAGAGACAACATAACAATATCACCTTTTTCTACTTCAATCCTGAAACCGAGCATCTGTAGGGACCAAGATGCGTACTAATGTTATGGCCTGTCTTGGTCAGCTTTGAAGTACATCATTTTTAAATATCAGTTTATTAGCTGTTTCTTTTATGCAGGTGGGGAGCGAGTATCCCCAAAAGCCATTTTTCATAGTTTTTTGCAGTGCTGAAGAAAAATCAGCAAGAAAGGTTTGCTGAATTGGAGCTGGGTAGATGACATTAATCATATTATCATTGGTACTTAGGGAATATGAATCAGACTGCCCAATCTGAAGCTCTCCACAGAAATTCCATACCACCTTCACTAAATACATTTTAGTTTTGTTACTACTACCTCTTTTACTGATTTGCTTTTGCTGGCAAAATGTACCATTAATGAACAACATGAAAACCTTCACTTCCATCAATCTGAATATATAGAAAGATACAGTAACACATGATCTCGAACCCCTTGTCAATTCTTACTGTGGTAGGTTTGCCACAGTCAATGCTGAAACAACATACTTCACAGGGAACGGCAGGCATGAGGGAACCAGAAAGTAGATGGTTGTCAATGCTGTTTCTTCCCATTCTTCCTGATTAGTCAATCCACAACATTGTAGTTAATTAAATACCTCAGTGAAGCCACAATGTGTAATTAATTTTGTTGACAGCAACACACATATTAATTTCACTAATCGAAGGAGCAGTGGGTAGCTTAGCCCTTCAAACTTGTTCCGATATTCAGTTAGATCAAGACTGATTCTTAGATCACTACTTCAGTTCACAGCCCTTGATACCCTTAACTAACAAAAATCTATCATTTAAAATTGAAAATTCAGCAACCATAATTTTTTTTTTCTATTTGCCTTTGTGTGGAAAATGTGTTTCCTGATTTCATCTAATGCTCATTTTTAAATTTCTTTGTTCTAAGTTTCTGATTAGACTCATCAAACCCCCAATATTATTCCTGTGAATCAGCAATAAATACTTTCAAAGCCAATTTTGCTTTGCAGACCAAAATTGAATGTATTTCTATCAAGGTTTGAATAATGATTTGATCTTCCCTTGACTTAAAGGCCAAATTTTCTTAGCCATTTTCAATTTTTCAGTAGCTTTTTAAGAACTGACTGCACAGGCAACTATATTCCCCCTCCTGTTTCATACAGTCTCTCACTATTACAATAACATCTGATTGTCTTTCTCAGATCCTAACATTTGACTTCATACTTTCCCACATTGTACTGCCCTTGCCATAGTTCACTCACTTAATCAGTTCATATTAGCGTAATTTAGTCTGATTAAAAATTAGTGCTTTCTGCAAATTTGCATATATAATGCGCCATTGGTCTATTCACCTTATTTTATTCAATTTCTAATTTCTGACCCTTTTGTTTTAGCTCCTCTGTACTTTACATATTTCCTATCTTGCTTCTCCTCTTTCTGTGTTTCTACTTGCACCCCACATCCCACCTTCCTTGTTTAATTTTAGTTTTGCCCATCATCTTTCACTTTGCCATACCACCAATGCTCAAATCCTTACTTTCAGGCTTTGCCCCTTCCCTGAGCACTTCTCTGTGCTCGGTCCTTTTTCCCTTTCTCATTCCTCTTTTCTTTTCTTCTTTAATGACTTTTTTTCAACTGTCCTAATCTATGAACACTGTACATGTGATTTCTGTGAGAACGATGGGCATCTTACTGAGTACTTTTACTTCTTTCAGCATGACTGACTCTGCTAATCAGAGTTACTGATTGTAGTTCTAATGAGAAAGGAGGAGACAAGTGCTGTCTTTGCAGCCATATATTACTTTAATATTGTGATATAAAGCACTGGAACTCATTAATGGAAATCTTTCTTCATTAAAAATACACTACACTCTCACTATAATAGATTACAAGTGTGACCTTTCACGAAATAAGCATTGCATGTAGCTTTCCTTAATGGAGAAATAATATCAAACATGTGTTTATAATTCTCTTTTGCCTTTTGTTGGTCTGATGACTACCAATATATGCAAACCTTTAATGCACTTATGAGTTTCATCGTTTTTTTGAAATGTGTACAATACAAACACTGAAAAAAATAATATGAAGGCCTTCATGTAAATGTCTCATTGTTCTGTCGTAAACCTTTTGCTCACATTTGTTTTCATCAAGATATGTTGTTAAGTATTTAACCTTTAAGTTCCCAAGGTTACAGTGCAAGTAGAAATGTATAGATACCTGTAATATTATTTCATTCTAATTGCTGCTTCATGAAAGCTTCCAATCTTCAATTGTCAGCTGCTCAAGAGAGGTGGAAGTGCATTTAAAAAAAAATCAGTCATGAAAGTATTCAAAATTTCTCAAGCATTTTGCATCAGAATACAAGAAAAATTAAAACTTACAAGCCTTGTTATTAATTACAATTGAAAACAGGCACAGTTAATTACATTGAGTTCTTAGGTATTTTTAGGTTTTCGTTTTCCAGCTAAATTTACACAACCTTAGATATCTATTGGTAAGCCCAAAGTGACCATGCTCAAGCCTTTTATGTTACCAGGAAGCAATGATTAATGTGCTTCAGAAGGAGTGGAAATGGATACTCATTACTTGCCTGGCAACTGTTGAACAAAGACACCTTCAAATCCTGAAGATCGGATTGAGTAGACTGTGTGTAGGTCAATAAAAATGATAAAGACAGATACATCACTGCACTAATCAGCTGGGAATCAGATGGATTCTACAGCTGAAGCAGAAGAGAACTGAATCATCAATGGACAGCAAGGAAATTAAATGCTCACTGCTGGACAATTTGCAATCATAGTGCTTTCACCATGCTATCAAATTTAACATAAAATTTCAAATCTAAAAGCAAGCAAAGAGCCTCCATTTATTCCTATCCAACCATATCACATAGTTTAAGGTATTTGCAGGAACAGAGGAGGAATGTAAGCAATTATTTTTATGCAGTGAGTGGTAATGACCTGGAACTCTCTGCCTACAGGCTGGTGGAAAAAGGAGAAAAAAACACAAAATGAAGATTACTTTTTCCAGTTAAGTCCAAGTTGTATCCAGTTTTTTAAAGGGATCTCTGTTGCAAGACCCAAAGAGATTTCTCACTTTATCTTGTCAAATTCAACTTATTAACTATCTGCTTGTTCCCATAGTGTCCCTCACATCTGACTCTATCCCCATCATACTCTGCACTGTTCACGGAGCAACGCACAACTCAACAGATCTCCTTCGAAAGAATGGCATCACTTGTACCCAAGTCAATGTTAAAAGGCTACTGTACACTTTGTCATGGGCAGGTTCTGAATGTGTTGAAGGACAGGAAGGGGGCACCGCAATTCTCCAACAGGGACCTGGAGGTCCTGGTTGAAGAGGTGGTGCAGACAAGTGTCCAGGAGGACTGGCAAAGGAGGCCTCACTGCCACACCCTGGCAGTCTGGTTGGAGGTCACCACCAAGTAGGCGCTATCTCCTTGGTCCAGAGCAATGGCCAACAGTGCTGCAAGAAGATCAATTACCTTAATTGTTGTACCAGGATGTGACACATTCTTTCCTTCGACTACCTCAAAGACATTCTATCTCTGATATTGCATCCAACCCATCCCAGAACAGCCCCAACACCCTCACATCTTCCCTCACTTGCTCTCGCTCCTCAATTATCCCATAGCACTAATTCTGCATGCTCTTCTTGTTACCTCATCACTACCTCTGAACACCATGCCACCCTTTGCCCCCCTGTATCAGTACCAACAGCTGCGTTATCTCCATTTCTCTCATTATAGGAGAAGGCAGTCCATCACTTGGCAGAAAAAAAACAGTATAGATTGGGGGAAGCCTAACATGAGACTCTTCTCTCTCTATTAGGAGAGAATCTAGGCCCTGATAGGAAAAGCGAGAGACTGCTCCTTTAGGGATGCAGAGACATCCATGACCTGCCAACTGAGTAAGTACCACTCTTCATTCCACTGTCATGTGCTCAGAACGTCCTATGATCAAACCTCTGAGAAACCATCTAATCAGAAATCATGCACCCAGGATTCGCACTCCAAGCCACACACCAAGTACTGAAGAGGCACAAACAGACCACAGCCCCTACACTTCACATATTGAAAGCTATGGTGCACAGAGTGAGAGGGGTCCAAACAGATCTCTGTGGAATTTTAATTCTCCATTTCCCAACACCAATGAAATTTGGCTGGGATCTCTCAGGCACTCTAGTATCATGGAAGCCACATCACTCTCTATATGCTGCTAACATAGCAGATCCCAGGAACATGACATCACTTCATTAAAGGAACAGAACACCAGGATGACAATGAATGGAGAAGCCCAATGAACAGAAAATAGAACTGGAAACATACCTTACTGGTAGGGATCCAAAATTAGGCACAATCACAAGTGAGGGTAAGGAAAACAGCAATATTACAGGAGATACATTATTTGTTAATTGGATTTATTGCATATAGAGCCACAGAGTCATAGAGATGTACAGCATGGAAACAGACCCTTCGGTCCAACTCGTCCATGTCAATCAATCTAGTCCCACCTGCCAGCACACAGCCCATATCCCTCCAAACCTTTCCTGTTCAAATACTCATCAAGATGCCTTTTAAATGTTGCAATCATACTAGCCTCCACCACATCCTCTGGCAGCTCATTCCGTACAAGTACCACCCTCTGTGTGAAACAGTTGCCCCTTAGGTCTCTTATATCTTTCCCCTCTCACCCTAAACCTATGCCCTCTAGTTCAGGACTCCCTGACCCCAGGGAAGAGACTTTGTCTATTTATCATATCCATGACCCTCATGATTTTACAATCCTCTATAAGGTTACCCCTCAGCCTCTGAAGCTCCAGGGAAAACAGCTCTAGCGTATTCAACCTCTCCCTATAGCTCAAATTCTCCAACTCTGGCAACATTTTTGTAAATCTTTTCTGAACCCATTCAGGTTTCACAACATACTTCTGATAGGAAGGAGACCAGAATTGCACGCAATATTCCAACAGTGGCCTAATCAATGTCCTACATAGCTGCAACATGACCTCGCAACTCCTGTACTCAATACTCTGACCAATAAAGGGAAGCATACCAAATGCCGCCTTCACTATCCTATCTACCTGCATCTCCACTTTCAAGGAGATGTGAACCTGCACTCCAAGGTCTCTTTGTTCAGCAACACTCTCTAGGACCTTACCATTTAGTGTATAAGTCCCGTTAAGATTTGCTTTCCCAAATTGCTGCACCTCACTTTTATCTGAATTAAACTCCATCTGCCATACATCAACCCATTGGCCCATCTGATCAAGATCCCATTGTAATCTGAGGAAACCTTCTTTGCTGCCAACTATACCTCCAATTTTGGTGTCATCTGCAAACTTACTAACTATACCTCTTATGCTCACATCTAAATCATTTATATAAATGATGTAAAGAAGTGGACCCAGCACCGATCCTTGTGGCACTCACAGGTCTCCAGTCCAAAAAACAACCCTCCACCACCACGCTCTATCTTTGAGCCAGTTCTGTATCCAAATGGCTAGTTCGATCTGTATTCCATGAGATCTAATCTTGCTAACCAGTCTCCCATGTGGAACCCTGTTGAACGCCTTACTGAAGTCCATATAGATCACATATACCACTCTGCCCTCATCAATCCTCTTTGTTACTTCTTCAAAAAACTCAATCAAGTTTGTGAGATATGGTTTTCCACACCCAAAGCCATGTCGACTATCCCTAATCAGTCCTTGCCTTTCCAAATATATGTACATCCTGTCCCTCAGAATTCTCTCCAACAACTTGCCCAACACTGACGTCAGGCTCCATATATATAGTTTCCAGTTTGTCCTTACCATCTTTCTTAAACAGTGGCACCACGTTAGCCAGCTTCCAGTCTTCCGGCACCTCACCTGTGATTATCGATGATACAAACATCTCAGCAAGGGGCCCAGCAATCACTACTCTCGCTTCCCTCAGAGTTCTCGGGTACACCTGATCAGGTCCTGGGGATTTATTCACTTTTATGTGTTTCAAGACATCTAGCACTTCCTCCTCTGTAATATGGACATTTTTTAAGATGTCACCATCTATTTCCCTACATTCTACATCTTCCATGTCCTTTTCCACAGTAAATACTGATGCAAAATACTCGTTTAGTATCTCCCACATCTCCTACAGGTCCACACAAAGGCTGGCTTGCTGATCTTCGTGGCGCCCTATTCTCTCCCTAGTTACCCTTTTGTCTTTAATGTATTTGTAAAAACCCTTTGGATTTTCCTTAACTCTATTTGTCAAAGCTATCTCATGTGTTGGATGTCTTGAAACATATAAAAGTGAATAAATCCCCAGGACCTGACCAGGTATACCCTAGAACTCTGTGAGAAGCTAGAGAAATGATTACTGGGCCGCTTGCTAAGAGATTTGTATCATTGCTAGTCATAGGTGAAGTGCCGGAAGACTGGAGGTTGGCAAACGTAGTGCCACTGTTTAAGAAGAGTGGTAAGGACAAGCCAAGGAACTATAAGCCAGGGAACCTGATGTCGGTGGTGGGCAAGTTGTTGGAGGGAATTCTGAGGGATAGGATGTACATGTATTTGGAAAGGCAAGGACTGATTAGGGATAGTCAACATGGCTTTGGGTGTGGAAAACCATATCTCACAAACTTGATTGCGTTTTTTGAAGAAGTAACAAAGAGGATTGATGAGGATAGAGTGGTGGTAAAGATCGTTTTGAAAAGAAGCCTAGTGCAAGTCTCGAAGATGCTTCTTATTCACGGGTATAATTGTTTACCCAACACTACTAATGGAATGTAGTTGTAAATGGCTGGATGATTGCCATAACAATCAGCAAGTAATCCTTGCGAGATAAAGCTGTTACTTGCATCTCTTAATTTTGTGAATCTCACTGATAATTGAAATCCTCCTTTTCAATGCATTAAGTTGTTGAATTATCCTCACATAAAGTTGGTCACCAATTAAGTCAAACTATGAACTGTGAGTACTGTTCCAAACTTCACATTCTGCCATATGTAGATTGTTTGCCTTCTGGTGATCTTGCCACTAAATAAATTTTAATGCATTATTTAAACCTTCCTGCCATATAAACCAGTAATTACTTACTTTGGTGTGTCAGAGTGTGAATGTATGAGCATATAAACATCCAAATGAGGAGGAGTAGGTGAAGCCCTGGGCTATTCATTACGACCAAGGCTGATCTTATTACTCCATTCCCCTGCCTACCTCCAAATAACCTGACACTCCCTTCTTATCATGAATCTACTTGTATCGTAAAAATATTAAAAGATTTCTCTCTTGCTTTATGAGCAAATGGGTTCCAATGATGCATGATCATTTATGTGAAAAGAATTTTCCTCCCCTCTGGGAGGATGATCACTATTTTAAACAGTGATTTTTTTTTTAAACATTGACCTCTTGTTCTAGATTCTACTACAAGAAGAAAGATAAAATTATGCATTCATCCTGTAAGACCTGCCAGGATTCATGTTTCAGTCAGGTTCCTCTTACTTTTCTAAACTCCAGTGGTGCCTGGTGTTAGAAATTCCCGAACAACACAGTCATTCTGGGTTAGTCCAGTAAACATTCTCTGAACGGTTACAAACGCATTTATGACCAGACTGTACAGTACACAGTACTCGGAACATGGTCCCACCAGTACCCTTTGTAACTCAAGCCTGGGGTCCCTATTTTTGCATTCAATTCCTCTCACAATAAACAATAGGATTAGAATTAGATTTGTTGTCACATGAGCACAGTGAGAAATTTGTAAAGTCACCACTTATGGTGCTACCTTAGGTACAAAGGTCCCTAGGTCTTTAAGAAGGGTGGTAAGGACAAGCCAGGGAACTATAGAGCAGTGAGTCTGACGTTGGTGGTGGGCAAGTTGTTGGAGGGAATCCTGAGGGACAGGATGTACATGTATTTGGAAAGACAAGGACTGATCAGAGATAGTCAACATGGCTTTGTGCTTGGGAAATCATGTCTCGCAAACTTGATTGAGATTTTTGAGGAAGTGACAAAGAGGATTGATGAGGGCAGAGCGGTAGATGTGATCTATATGGACGTCAGTAAGGCGTTTGACAAGGTTCCCCATGGGAGACTGATTAGCAAGATTAGATTTGAGGAGTTGTCATGTCTGGAGACAATAATAATATGGAGGAGCACATAAATGATTTGGATGTGAGCATAAGAGCCCACATTTATGTAAATGACAAATAATACAGTACCCAGCACTGATCCTTGTGGCACTCCACTGGTAACAGGTCTCCAGTCTGAAAAACAACCCTCCACCACCACCCTCTGTCTTCAACCTTTGAGCCAGTTCTGTATCCAAATGGCTAGTTCTACCTGTATTCCATGAGAAGGATGTACATGTATTTGGAAAGGCAAGGACTGATTCAGGATAGTCAACATGGCTTTGTGCATGGGAAATCATGTCTCACAAACTTGATTGAGTTTTTTGAAGAAGTAACAAAGAAGATTGATGAGGGCAGAGCAGTAGATGTGATCTATACAGACTTCAGTAAGGCATTCAATAACATTCCCCATGGGAGACTGATTAGCAAGGTTAGATCTCATGGAATACAGACTGGAGGCCTGTGACCAGTGGAGTGCTACAAGGATCGGTGCTGAGCCCTCAACTTTTTGTCATTTACATAAATGATCTGGATGCGAGCATAAGAGGTTCAGTTAGTAAGTTTGCTGATGACACCAAAATTGGAGGTGTAGTGGACAGTGAAGAGAGTTACCTCAGATTACAACATGATCTGGACCAGATGGGCCAATGAGCTGAGAAGTGGCAAACAGAGTTTAATTCAGATAAATGCGAGGTGTTGCATTTTGGGAAAGCAAATCTTAGCAGGACTTATACACTGAATGGTAAGGTCCTAGAGAGTGTTGCTGAACAAAGAGACCTGGGAGTGCAGGTTCATAGCTCCTTGAAAGGAGATAGGATAGTGAAGAAGGCGTTTGGTATGCTTTCCTTTATTGGTCAGAGTATTGAGTACAGGAGTTGGGAGGTCATGTTGCGGCTGTACATGACATTGGTTAGGCCACTGACCTAACCTGATGAGAGGGGAAAGATATGAAAGAGACCTACAGGGCAACGTTTTCACTCAGAGAGTGGTACATCTATGGAATGAGCAGCCAGAGGAAGAGGTGGAGGCTGTTACAATTGCAACATTTAAGAGGCATTTGGATGGGTATATGAATAGGAAGGGTTTGGAAGGATATAGGCTAGGTGCTGGCAGGTGGGACTAGATTGGGTTGGGAATCTGGTCAGCATGGATGGGTTGGACCGAAGGGTCTGTTTCCATGCTGAACACCTCTATGACTCTAAGTATAGGACCTTAGGAAAAATAAAGAAATGAAAAAGTTCAGTATTACGGTTCTTCACATCATCTTAGGTACAAGGTCCCTTGGTATAAAATCTTAGGAATAAATTTGAAAAATAAAGGAATAAAATGTCTTGCATTACAGGCCTTCAAGCAGACAACACTGGGCCTCGCCTCCAGTCCAAGCCAACTTCAACCTGGAGCTCTGCTCTCGTTGCTGGTGACTTGGACAGCCTGTTCTCGCCACAACTGTTGATGCTGGGGGACCTCACTGTCAGAGTTGAAAAATGTGGTGCTGGAAAAACACAGCAGGCCAGGCAGCATCCGAGGAGCAGGAGAATCGACGTTTTGGCATAAGCCCTTCTTCAGGAATGAGGCTAGTGTGCCAAGCGGGCTGAGATAAAAGGTAGGGGGAGGAAATTTAGGGGAGGGGCCCTGGGAATACGATAGGTGGAAGGAGGTGAGGGTGAGGGTGATGGGCCGGACAGGAGGTGGGGGAAGAAGATTGCGGGTCAAGAGGGTGGTGCTGAAGGCGGGTTGGGACTGAGATAAGATGGGGGGAGGGGAAATGAGGAAGCTGGAGAAATCTACATTCATCCTGTGTGGTTGGAGGGTTCCTAGGCAGACGAAGAGGCACTCTTCCTCCAGGTGTCGTGTGGCCAGGGTCTGGCGATGGAGGAGGCCAAGGACCTGCATGTCATTGGCGGAGTGGGTGGAGAAGTTAAAGTGTTTAGCCATGGGGTAGTTGGGTTGGTTGGTGCGGGTGTCTCAGAGGTGTTCGCTGAAACGTTCCGGAAGTAGGCGGCCTGTCTCCCCAATGTAGAGGAGACGACATCGGGTGCAGCGGATACAGTAAATGATGTGTGTGGAGGTGCAGGTGAATTTGCGACAGATATAGAAGGATCCATTGGGGCCTTAGAAGGAGGTGAGGGGGGAGGTGTGGGCGCAAGTTTTGCACTTCTTGCGGTTGCAGGGGAAGGTGCCGGGAGTGGAGGTTGGGTTGGTGGGGGGTGTGGACCTGACGAAGGAGTCGCAGAGGGAGCAGTCTCTCCTGAATGCTGATAGGGGTGGGGAGGTAAATATATCCCTGGCGGTGGGGTCTGTCTGGAGGTGGTGGAAATGACGGAGGATGATATGATGTATCTGGAGGTTGTGGGGTGAGCCAGTGGGGTTCTGTCCTGGTGGCGATTGGAGGGGCGGGGTTCAAGGGTGGAGGTGCGGGAAGTGGAGGAGATGTGGTGGAGAACGTCGTCGACCATGTCGGAGGGGAAATTGAGGTCTTTGAAGAAGGAGGCCATTTGAGTTGTTTGGTCGTGGAATTGGTCCTCCTGGGAGCAGATGCGGCGGAGGCGGAGGAATTGGGAATATAGATGGCATTTTTACAAGGGGCAGGGTGGGAGGAGGTGTAATCTATGTAGCTGTGGGAGTCGGTTGGTTTGTAGTAAATGTCTGTGTTGAGTTGGTCGCCCGAGACAGAAATGGAGAGGACTAGGAAGGGGAGGGAGGAATCTGAGAAGGTCACGGTAAATTTGAGGTCGGGGTGGAAGGTGCTAATAAAGTGGATGAACTGTTTAACCTCCTTGTGGGAGCACGAGGTAGTGCCAATACAATCATTGATGTAGCGGAGGAAAAAGGTGGGGGGTGGTACCAGTGTAGCTGCCGGTAGATAGACTGTTCCACATATCCAACGAAGGGGCAGGCATAGTTGGGACCCATGCGCATGACCATGGCTATTCCTGGGACCTCACTGTCAGCCATGTTGGCTGGCTCACCCTGCCAGAGCTTGACTCCATTGTTCTGGCCTCACTCTTCCCTGCGCCGATTGCCTCTGCACTGCACATACTCGCTCCCCACAGAAAGTCAGTCAATTAAAGTAAGCAAAAAAATCAATGAAGGAAGGAAAAAAAGTAAAAACTCACAGAGCAGATGAGCTTTCCACGCTGCACTGCTACTTTACCGCCATCTTGGATGGGTGATATAATATTCTTTCAGCTTTCTGAAATACTCGTTGTTCCGGCATGCTAATATTTTGTCATTCATACCCTAGGTCACCCAGATCCTATTCTGCAATCTCTCAGTATTTAGATAAAATGAAACTTTTTTATTTTACCTGTCAAATTGTCCAATTTTGCATTTTCACACTTTATACAAATTTATCAGATCTTTTCCCATTCAGTTAATCTATTTATCTTGCTTTGTAGTCTCTTTATGTACTCGTCAATCTTATTTCTCTCCCTAACTTGATGATTGAAAACAATTAAGCATCCTATTCAATTATCATAATTGAATATTATTGACATGTGCATGATCTATTGAAAAATGATTGTTTAGCACTATGGAATCAATTTTAAATATTCAACCTGTTCCCCCTTGCTTTATTGTCTTGAGTTACAAAATCCAAAGGGGATACAGTTTTCAGAGCAGCAATCAACCTTCATACAAATGTCCATGAATCCTGTGTGACTTCATGATGTTGGCAGGCTACATGACCACAGGGACATGACAACTGAGCCTACACGTGTTCTTGTCTAAGGTTCTCTGTGTTTATTTTCTGAAAAAGATATTGAAAATAGTTAGAAATTCAGAGAGATATTTCATATATCTTGCACCTTTGTCCTGAGGCCAATTATAATACTCTTCTCACCATTTGAGCTAAAAGTCCTAACACATCTTTCAATCTGATTTGCCCTCATGATATGCCATAAATGAAAATTGTTACAGTTCCAGGTAGGATAATGCAAATCTTCAAGCTCCCAGGTGAAGAAGAATGAGTTAACTCCTCTTTATGTTCCTGCTTACTTGGCTGATTGGAACAAAGTTAACTGAGAAAGCATTACATCCCTGTTTACATATCTTTCTCCAAGATCACGTGAAATTTGTAAAGCAGTGTATTTTTGATTGTAGACTGAAATGAGAAAATGACTGCTTCACAAATTAATGATTGTTGAAGGAATTACTTCATTTTTTTAAAAAGAAAGTTACCTGGCACTCATTGTAACTCTTGAATATACACTGCTTGTTCAAGCAGTCGGGGAGGTCACTGCAGATGAGTTTGAGTGAAGGGACAAATAGACTTTTGACCAGAAACGAGTAGCTTATCGGTCTGAAAGGTTTATGACCAGATATCAATGACAAAGGTCTTCCATCTGTCAACAAATACATCATCACTGGTAACCGCACAGCTTCAGTTTATAAATATTTGGGAGAAACCATCAGATCTCTCCAAGGCCAAAGGCAGGTGCTGACTGTTTTCTCTGCATTAAGTTATACTTTTAACCTGAAGAAAACCAATTTTTATTTCTCTCAGCAATTGCTGTAAGCTGTGGTTCTTAACCAGTAAGCCAGAGACTTTATAAGTGTGAATTGTGTAAATTCTGTAAGTGAAAGCATCTGAAGAAGGAGAATCGAGGAGCAGGGAAAACTAAAAGGATTGCGTAAGTGAACCCTATGAACAGGGACCAGTGAACTGCCTTCCCTGTTTATCCTTTTGCCTATTACAGCCATGTTGTTTTTTCTGTCTGTGTCTGTATATGTGTGTGTAAGAGGGACTCCATAAGACAGTCACTGAACATAGATCTGCAATCTTGTGCTGCTGTAGCCGTTCTCTTCTAAAAATGTCCATATTTCCAATTCTGATACATTGTCATGACAATTTGTAGATGTCACTATCAGTTGAAGCTTGAAACCTCAAACAATCAGATCAAAAGCAGTACTAGAAAACACATGCTGGGTTTGATCAGGGTAATTGCCATTTTGAAATGACACCAGCAATCAACACAATGAGTGGGCATGCCTCGGACCTGCCGAAATCCTTCTGACAAGCTTTAAGTATCAATAAGTACAACGTGCATTTGTGAAGTGAAAATTATTAATGTGGGTATAGCTGAAAAGGGAGATTAACTCATTTGCCAGGTATATACACAAACACAATTATGGGGCTGAGAAAAGAGAATGGCTTATATGCCAAGTTGACTTACACATTGTGATTACAAGATTTCTATAAATGTTAAAATCAAAAATATAATTAGCATTTTGCATGAGGTAGAGATACTACTTGAGAAATGAGCAAAATGTTCTAATAGTGATTCAAATTCATCAATGGTCAAACTCCATTTACCAATACAGCACATCATAAATTGTTTAATTGAGCATTTTGGATATGAGAAATGCAAAATATAATGCAAGAAAGATCCTTCCCTTCCTCCTCCATGTTAATTTTACAGGATGGTTAACATGGTGGAAATCAGACAGAACTTGGGAACTGAAGCAGCTATGCTATGTGTGTGCATACTCAGCTACTTTGCTAAGGATACTACATGTGTCTGTGAAGTCATCAAGTCCTCAGCTCAAGCAGGTCAGAATCTTGTTTTGCAGTGGAATTTCACTCTATTGTTCTTTGCTATTAATAATCAAAGGAAATTATACCTTATCTAGTTATTATTGGAAAGCATGTTAGCATCACAGGACAGATTATAGTTTACTGTTGAGCTACAATCTCCAGGAAGTCCTGTATCATTAGCAGAATTACGACAACTTGGCATATCATTGGACTGATAAATGTTCATTTTGAAGTTCTTTGCATGTGTCTAGAGGGATTTGGCCATGTTTGCTAAGAAAAGTATGAAAAATAATATCCACTCACAGTGTCCAGAATGTTTTGGGATCCAACATTGTTTGGAATGACTAAAGAAGAAGCAAAATATTGATTTACTCCTAAATGCAGTACTAGCTGGCAGGAGAGAAAACATATTAAGAACAGAGGTATAGGTTTGAACAAAAAAGCTTTGATGACAATAGACAATAGGTTACAGGAGTAGGCCATTCTGCCCTTCGAGCCTGCACCACCATTCATTATGATCATGGCTGATCATCCTCAATCAGTATCCTGTTCCTGCCTTATCTCCATAACCCTTGATTCCACTATCCTTGAGAGCTCTATCCAACCCTTTCTTAAACGAATCCAGAGACTGGGCCTCCACTGCCCTCTGGGGCAGAGAATTCCACACAGCCACCACTCTCTGGGTGAAGAAGTTTCTCCTCATCTCTGTCCTAAATGGCCTACCCCTTATTTTTAAGCTGTGTCCTCTGGTTCGGGACTCACCCATCAGCAGAAACATGTTTCCTGCCTCCAGAGTGTCCAATCCTTAAATAATCTTAAATGTCTCAATCAGATCCCCTCTCAGTCTTCTAAACTCAAGGGTATACAAGCACAGTCCCTCCAATCATTCACCATAAGATAGTCCCGCCATTCCAGGAATTGACCTCGTGAATCTACGCTGCACTCCCTCAATAGCCAGAATATCTTTCCTCAAATTTGGAGACCACAACTGCACACAATATTCCAGGGTCTCACCAGGGCCCTGTACAACTGCAGAAGAACCTCTTTGCTTCTATACTCAGTCCCTCTTGTTATGAAGGCCAGCATGCTATTAGATTTCTTCACTACCTGTTGTACCTGCATGCTTGCCTTCATTGAGTGGTGTACAAGAACAGCCAGATCTCTTTGTACTGCCCCTTTACCTAACTTGACTCCATTTAAGTAGTAATCTGCCTTCTTGTTCTTGCCACCAAAGTGGATAATCATATATTTATCCACATTAAACTGCATCTGCCATGCATCTGTCCACTCACCTAACCTGTCCAGGTCACCTGTAATTTCCTAACATCCTCCTCACATTTCACCCTGCCACCCAGCTTTGTATCATCAGCAAATTTGCTAATGTTACTATTAATACCATCTTCTGTATCATTAATATATATTGTAAAAAGCTGCGGTGCCAGCACTGATCCCTGCGGTACCCCATTGATCACCGCCTGCCATTTTGAAAGGGAGCTGTTTATCACTACTCTTTGTTTCCTGTCAGCCAACCAATTTTCAATTCAAGTCAGTACTTTGCCCCCAATACCATGTGCCCTAATTTTGCTCACTAAACTCCTATGTGGGACTTTATCAAAGGCTTTCTTAAAATCCAGGTACACTACATCCACTGGATCTCCCTTGTCCATCTTCAGAGTTACATCCTCAAAAATTCCAGAAGATTAGTCAAGCATGATTTCCCCTTCATAAATCCATGCTGACTCTGACCTATTCTGTTACTGCTATCCAGATGTGTCATAGTTTCATCCTTTAATATTGACTCCAGCATCTTTCCCCACCACTGAGGTCAGACTAACTGGTCTATAATTTCCTGCTTTCTCTCTCACTCTTTTCTTAAATAGTGGTACAACATTAGCCATCCTCCAATCCGCAGGAAAGATCCTGAATCTATCGAACTCTGGAAAATAATCACCAACGCATCCACGATTTCTATAGCTACCTCCTTCAGTACCCTGGGATGTAGACCATCAGACCTAACAGTCTCTCCAACATCAATTCCTGGCAAATATAAATTCCCTTCAGTTCAGGTCCTTCAGCCAGTGTTACCTCTGGGAGATTGCTTGTGTCTTCCCTAGTGAACACAGATCTGAAGTACCAATTCAACTCTTCTGCCATTTCTTTGTTCCCTGTAATATTAGATTAGATTAGATTATTTACAGTGTGGAAACAGGCCCTTCGGCCCAACAAGTCCACACCGACCCGCCGAAGCGCAACCCACCCATACCCCTACATATACCCCTTACCTAACACTACGGGCAATTTAGCATGGCCAATTCACCTGACCCACACATCTTTGGACTATATATTTCCCTGTTTCTGTCTTCAAGGACCCAATTTTACTCTTAACCATTTTTTTCCCTTTCACATACCTAAAAAAGCTTTTACTATCCTCCTTTATATTTTTGGCCAGTCTACCTTCGTACCTCATTTTTTTCTCTGCATATTTCCTTCTTAGTAATCCTCTGTTGTTCTTTAAAAGCTTCCCAGTCCTCCGTTTTCCCACTCATCTTTGCTATGTTATACTTTTTCTCTTTTGACTTTATATGTTTCTTAACTTCGCTCGACAGCCACGGCCACCCCTGCCTCCTCATAGGATCTTTCTTCCTTTTTGGAATGAACTGATCCTACATCTTCTGCATTATACACAGAAATATCCACCATTGTTCCTCCACTGTCATCCCTGCTAAGGTATTGCACCATTGAACTTTGGCCAGCTCCTCCCTCATAGCTCCATAGTTCCCTTTATTCAACTGAAATATTGTCACTACCGATTGTACCCTCTCCTTTTCAAATTGAAGATTGAAGCTTATTGTATTATGGTCACTACTTCCCAATGGCTCCTTCACTTCGAGGTTTCTGATCAATTCTGGTTCGTTGCACAATACCAGATCCAGAATTGCCTTCTCCCTGGTAGGCTCCAGCACCAGCTGTTCTAAGAATTCATCTTGGAGGCACTCCAAAAAGTCTCTTTCTTGAGGTCCAATACCATCCTGATTCTCCCAGTCTACCTATATGTTGAAATCCTGTAGTAACATCTTTGCGACAGGCCAATTTCAGCTCCTTATTCAACTTACAGCCTACATCCATACTACTGTTTGGAGGCCTGTAGATAGCTCCCAAGAGGGTCTTTCTACCCTTAGAATTTCTCAGCTCTATCCATACTGACTCTACATCCCCTGATTCTAGGTCCCTCCCACGCAAGGGACTGAGTATCATCCTTTACCAACAGGGCCATCCCACTCCCTCTGTCCGTCAGTCTGTCCTTACGATAGCATGTATAGCCTTGAATATTCATTTCCCAGGCCCTGTCCAGTTGAAGCCACGTCTCAATTATCCCCACAATATCGTAGCTGCCAATTTCCAAAAGAGCCTCAAGCTCATCCATCTTATTTCTAATACTTTGATGGAACATGTATCCAGTCGTTTAGACGCTCCTGTGGGGAAAAAAAAATACAAGAATCACAGGAATTAAACCACATCATAGAAGACATGTATTGTCAAATAGGGAGTCAGAACTTGGGGAGAGAGTTGGCACTGGTTTAATAATTATATTTATATTGAGCAATAGGCCTCATTGTTTTGGAGCCAGGGTGATAAACAGCCCACTGATGAAGATTGAAGAAGGGAGAATCAAACTTCCATAAGTCCATATTACAGAGAAGGAAGTGCTGGATGTCTTGAAATGCATAAAAGGAGATAAATCCCCAGGACCTGTAGGAAGTTGGGGAAATAATTGCTGGGCCTCTTGCTGAGATATTTGTATCATCAATAGTTACAGGTGAGGTGCCGGAAGACTGGAAGTTGGCTAACATGGTGTCACTATTTAAGAAAGGTGGTAAGGACAAGCCAGGGCACTATAGACCAGTGAGCCTGACATCGGTGCTGGGCAAGTTGTTGGAGGGAATCCTGAGGGACAGGATGTAATGTGTTTGGAAAGGCAAGGACTGATTAGGGATAGTCAACATGGCTTTGTGCATGGGAAATCATGTCTCATAAACTTGATTGAGTTTTTTGAAGAAGTAACAAGAGAATTGATGAAGGCAGACCAGTAAATGTGATCTATCTGGATTTCAGTAAGGCATTCGACAAGGGTCCCCATGGGAAACTGGTTAGCAAGGCTGGATCTCTTGGAATACAGCAAGAACTTCGATGTAGGTTTGCTCGCTGAGTTGGAAGGTTCATTTCCAGATGTTTCATCGCTCTACTAGGTAACATCTTCAATGGACCTCAAGTGAAGCACAGCGACTGTGGATGCTGGAGATCTGAAACAGAAATGGCTGGTGTAACTCTGCAGCTCTGGCAACATTTGTGAGAACAAAGCAGAGGTATCATTTTGAGTCTGGTCACTTCATCAGAACGTGCTTGTGGTCTGCTTGGTTTTGAAGTTAGTTTGTATTTCCATCTTGCTTTCAAGCCCAACTTTATTTTATTTATTTATGAGAGATGATGTCATTAAAGAAATCAATACTGCCCATTCCAGATTACCCAGAGGGCGGTTAAGAATTAACCACATTGCGACAGATCTGGTTTTACATGCAGGCCAGACCTAGTAACAACTTTGAAAAAAATATATAATTGACCTATTCAGAGATGTTATCACATATTCTGGAGCAGGTGAATCTTGAACCTAGGCTTCCCTGGTTCAGAGGTACAGACACTACCGCTGTCTGATAGGGCCCTAACTATCAATTTTAATGGATCACATTGGGTTTTTACAACAACGGTACATGATCATCATTTGGCCATCTTTTTTATTCCATATTTTTATTGAATTTAAATTTTGCTCATAGTGCAATTCAAACCAATGTCCCCAAAACATTTGACTGAGTTTTTTAACTACTATGCCACTGCCTTCCACACTCTGCTATTGCATAAATATCAGCTATCAGTGCTTAGATATTTTCACTAACCATGAGATAATATCAACACACATTCCTCTTTCTCCCTAACCCAGTCTCCTGACTTGGAGTCACATTGCTATTTCTTCACTATGGATAGGTCAATATTCAGGAATTCCCCAGTCTGGTACTATTGTAAGAGCACCATTACCACAAGGATTGTGATTCAATCAAAAGTCCACAACTGCTACATTTGAACAGTTGATCATTGACAAAAAATGTGGCTGTGTCTGGTGTTGCTCATATTCTCAGCAGTCTTTTTAAATGATAGCATTGCCTGCATGTCAGTGCTGGGTTTGCATCATCTATAATATCTAGGTTCACTTGATAACAATCTATTGCCTCATGACAGCAAATGTTATGTTGCCTGCTAATTATAATGGTTGGGCAGTGCAGCCTTACACTGAATGCACTGATCAGTGGCTGCAGCCCTCAGCAGAGGTCTCAAGTCCATGCATGGCAAGTACTGCTTAAACCTCGTCTCCGCTATTTAAAGCAAAATTACACATTTTAAAGACTAAGAGCATTTTGGCTATAACAAGCGCTGAAAGTAATGAGAGAGAATAGGAAACATGGTATAACAAGAGCCGATCCCAGAGTTCTTGGATACAGCTCTGCATCAAGAAGAGAGAAGTTCCTCTTCACTCAGGAGGCGAGAAGGCTTTTCAGGCAGACACTCAGTTGCAGTGGGATCAAGTAGTTATTGCAATCAAGATCAACACTGCAGCACTGAGGATCTATATGGGGTATGAAACTAGACTTAATGACTTCTCATGGGTGGTCAAAGTCAGTGCATATATCTTCAAATGCCCTTTCCCACCAACTGCATCACTAGCCTTGCACACTGCTCCAACCACCACAATCTCTCCACTTCTTCATAACAATCTTTATCAAATGCAATTCCACGTTGGAAAATTCATATCAGCAAATGTATCTTTCAAACACCAAGGATGAAGGTACATCACTCTAACACTTTTCATTACAACTCTCTTACCCTTCTGCCTTTATGGCTTTAGATAGCCAAGATTGTCACTTGCCCAGACATGGAGTGGGAACCTTAAGTCCTCAAACACCATGGGAATAATGAAAAGAAACATTGTCAGTCGATCTCACACTTTCAGTCACCTAGCTACAATGCTGGCACTGTGTGTACATAGAGTGTAGCGTAAAAGTGAGATCTTCATATAAGTGAGATGCCAGTATGAGTGACCTGCAGACAGGCTAAGGGAAAGGATACAAAAAATGTAAGTGAATAACAATGATTTTTTTCTGAGGGAAGAAGAGTTCAAAACTACAGGATATATTTTTAAGGTGAGAAGATTTAAAATGGACCTGAGGGGCAGTTTTTTCATAAAGGGTAGTTCATATGTGGAATGAACTGCCAGAGAAAGTGGTAGATGCAGATATAGTTGCAACATTTAAAAGACATTTCGGGAAATACATGAATAGGAAAGCTTTGAAGGATATCGGCCAAATGCAGGCAAATGGGACTAGTTTAGTTTGGGAAACTTGGTCTGCATGGATGAGTTGGAATGAAAGGTCTATCTCTATGTTGTATGAATATGACCAATTGTCATTTTCCTAAAGGATCGGTTTTGCTGCAGAGGACTCAGATGAGGACTTTGACAAGGCAGTGCAAAGAGAAAAAGCTGAACAGTGTACACAATGAAATGCTTGGTGCATGTTACCACTGACCAGGAGCCCATCCTTTTCAGTGTGGAAGTGATGACTAACACCAAGAGACTGGTGTTACAATACCACTCAATATCTGAGTGCTGACTCGTGCAACCAATGCTATGTGGAAACAGCTCATTCAGTCCAATGAGTCCACACCAGCCCTTCAAAATTCATCCCACTGAAATGCATCCCTGTAATTCCTACAGCTAATCCATCCTGGTCTGCACATTCACGGACACTATGGGCAATTTAACATGGCCAATTTAACAAACCTGCATATCTTTGGACTATGGGAGGAAGCCCATGCAAACATGGGGAGATTGTGCAAACTCCACATAGACGGTCACCAGTGGCTGGAATTGAACCAGGGTCCCTGGTACTATGAGGCAGCAGTGCTAACCAATGAGCCACCCTAGGTCATGTAATCTTAGCTTGTTGCAATGAGAGCTCAAGCTGCCTCCATTATGGCTGTTGATATCAATGCTGAAAGGAGATTTCAGGTTGCATAGCTGTCCAGCATTCGGTGGAACTAACCTTTAAGAATGATTGCTTGGATCAAGATCTTGCTGCCCTTTATTAAGCCGATAGCATTTAGGCACTGATTACAGCTGCTCTGCCAGTTATGCCAGGTTTCTGCTGCCCATGCTAAAGTGCTGCTGACAGAAGCTATGAGTGATCTGACAATCCTCAACTCCTATCTTTTCCCAGAGGCCTTGATTACCTTAATGATTAAAAATCTGCCTACCTCAGTCTTGAATATTCTCAATGACCAATCTAGAAAGCTTTCTACAGTAAATAATTCCACAGTTTCATTATGCTTTGAGAGAAGAAATTTGTCTTCTCTATCTTAAATGGGAGACTCTTTATTCTGAGATTATGCCCTCTGGTCTTAGATTGTCCCACAAGGGAAATCAATCTCTTCTATCCTGTTAAGCTCCCTATGAGTGTTACAATTCCAATCAGGTAACCTTCCATTCTTCTAAATTTCAATGAGTATAGGTTTGACCAACTCAACCTGTCCTCTCACGAAAATCCTTCTATACCTTGGACCTACCCTAGTAAACCTTGTCTTTTACACTAGCATATCTTTCCTTAAAGGATGAAAACTGTTCATAATATGCTAAGTGTGGTCTTACTATTGTCTAAAGTATAGTTTTAGAAAAACTTCCACATTTTTATATTTCATTCACTTTGAAACTAAGGCCAAATGTCCATTTGTTTCCATTATTACCTGCTGAACTTGGATGCTAGCTTTTTATGAATTATACATGTGATTCCCAAATCCCTCTTTGTTGCAACTGTCTGCGGTCTTTCTCCATTTAAATAATATTCAGTGCCTCTATTCTTCCCGTGCAAAACCTCATAGCTTTTAAAAGACAGTTGTGTCTCTATTTAAGATTGCAGGGGATAGAATTAATTGTAAGGATTTCGAAGAGATAGCACAGGTATAATGGAACAAATGGCTTCCTTCTGTGCTGTATCATTTTGTGATTCTCTTTTAGCAATTTGCATACTAGGTTGCATTGTATGAATACATTTTTCAAAACAGTATCTTTAGACTTGTCAATCTTTAGATCCTTCATATGTTTTATTTGCCTTTGAATATCCTATTTACCCAGATGTCCACTATTTACCATTTCAAGTTTCAGCTCTCTATTATTCTTTTGCGTTCACCTTTCATTTTCTATTGATGACAAGAATTTCTGTGACATTTTATTGTCTGCAGACTCATAAGACACATCTCTGGTCAGCTGTCTGAATACAAGCTAAGGATTAGAATAAAAGATGATGTCCTGTGGTATGATTTTCTGATTGCTGAAGATTGCTTGTGCTGTTGAATAACATATGCTGTTTGATTACAGACCTTGGAGGTTTTCATTCAAAACAGCCTTGCAGTCACAAAACAGTCAGTAATTTGGAAGTCATGTAGTGGAAATGGTAAAATAGGATTCATAAACCTTACATACAAATACATAATGGAAACAGAAAATGATTGCTCCTCATGGCCCCATTTCACTTTGCATTATCAACCATTCATACAAATTAGGCAATACTAATGTTGGATGTGGGGGAATAAATGGTTGTTTGACTATTACTCAAGAAGCAGCTAATCGGATAATGAAGAGACAGTTCTTTCCAATTGCCAATTAAAAGTGATATCAGATGTTTGTTACCCAGAGTTTGGGGTAGGTTTATGATCATATCATAAAGTTTGTAGGATGTTTTAGGCAATAATGGCAATTATAACTTCAGCATATATCTGTCATTTAACTCATATCGAGCACTGTTCTGTTTTTGTCTATTTCATTTGCACATTTACCAATTTGTCTACTTAGAGTTATAGAGATGTACAGCATGGAAACTGACCCTTCGGTCCAACTTGTCTATGCTGACCAGATACCTTAACCTAATCTAGTCCCATTTGCCAGCTCTTATCCCTCTAAATCCTTCCTATTCATATATCCATCCAGATGCCTTTTAAATGCTGCAATTGTACCTCCATCCAACACTTTCTGTGGCAGCTCATTGCATACACACACCATCCTCTGCATGAAAATGTTGTCCCTTAGGTTCCTTTTATATCTTTCCCCTCTCACCCTAAACCTCTGCCCTCTAGTCTGCACTTCATCACCCCAGGGGAAAGACTTTGTCGACTTATCCTATCCATGCCCCTCATGATTTTATAACCCTCTATTAGATCACCCCTCAGCCTCCGACCTCCAGAGAAAACAGGCCCAGCCTTATCAGCCTCTCCCTGTAGCTCAAATCGTCCAACCCTGGCAATATCCTTGAAAATAATTTCTGAACCCTTTCAAGTTTCACAACATCCTTCCGATAGGAAGGAGACCAGATTTGCACGCAATATTCCAAAAGTGGCCTAACCAATGTCCTGAACAGATGCAACATGACCTCTCATGTAACTATTTGAAAATGATTTCACAATGTTTGCTTAATTATTGTCTAAGGAGAGGTTCTTACCCAATGATCAATTCAATAGATCTTGTATGCCTTTATTTATTCTATGTTCCATCACTGAACTTAAATAGCAAGAATCTGTGATCAAATATGTAATTCAATCATCAAATGCCCATGTCTCACAAACAGAAAAAAAAATGATAGAATGTTAGGGTTGAGTTTGAGCATGGGGTTTATTAAGGATGTACGATAAATATTGCTGTAATTTAGTGATTTAAATTTTCAAATGGAAGCTGATGGGTTTGTGGTTTACAATTCTATGAAGATAACATTTTTTGAAGAGATTCAGAGCCATTTGTAACTTTATAATTTTGAAATTTAAATATATCATTTCAAAGAAGGCATGTGATTCAGTTAAGTTCCTGGCAGGATGGTCATGGTATTAGCTTATAGCATGTTTCTCCAGCAGGAAAATCAGACCAGAAGCCATTAGTTCAGAAGAACCAACTTTTCAACTTAGGAGAGTTGGATCCCTTGGACTTGTGAAGGGAAGGTCTTGCCTTACAAGTCTTATTGAATTCTTTGAGGACGTGACCAAGCATGTGGATGAGGGTAGAGCAGTGGATGTAGTGTACATGGATTTTAGTAAGGCATTTGATAAGGTTCCCCATGGTAGGCTTATGCGGAAAGTCAGGAGGCATGGGATAGAGGGAAACTTGGCCAATTGGATTGAAAACTGGCTAACCAGTCGAAGTCAGAGAGTGGTGGTAGATGGTAAATATTCAGCCTGGAGCCCAGTTACAAGTGGAGTTCCGCAGGGATCAGTTCTGGGTCCTCTGCTGTTTGTAATTTTTATTAATGACTTGGATGAGGGAGTCGAAGGGTGGGTCAGTAAATTTGCAGATGATACGAAGATTGGTGGAGTTGTGGACAGCGAGGAGGGCTGTTGTCGGCTGCAAAGGGACTTAGATATGATGCAGAGCTGGGCTGAGGAGTGGCAGATGGAGTTCAACCCTGCCAAGTGTGAGGTTGTCCATTTTGGAAGAACAAATAAGAATGCGGAATACAGGGTTAACGGTAGAGTTCTTAGTCAGGTGGAGGAATAGAGGGATCTTGGGGTTGATGTACATAGATCTTTGAAAGTTGCCACTCAGGTGGATAGAGCTTGTAAGAAGGCCTATGGTGTATTAGCGTTCATTAGCAGAGGGATCGAATTCAAGAGTCGTGAAGTGATGTTGCAGCTGTACAGGACTTTGGTTAGGCCACATTTGGAGTACTGTGTGCTGTTCTGGTCGCCTCACTTTAGGAAAGATGTGGAAGCTTTGGAGAGGGTGCAGAGAAGATTTATCAGGATGTTGCCTGGAATGGAGAATAGGTCGTACGAGGACAGGTTGAGAGTTCTCGGCCTTTTCTCGTTGGAACGGTGAAGGATGAGGGGTGACTTGATAGAGGTTTATAAGATGATCAGAGGAATAGATAGAGTAGACAGTCAGAAACTTTTTCCCTGGGTACAACAGAGTATTACAAGGGGACATAAATTTAAGGTGAAGGGTGGAAGGTATAGGGGAGATGTCAGGGGTGGGTTCTTTACCCAGAGAATGGTGGGGGCATGGAATGCGCTGCCCGTGGCAGTGGTAGAGTCAGAATCATTGACGACCTTTAAGCGGCAATTGGATAGGTACATGGATGGGTGCTTAATCTAGGATAGATGTTCGGCACAACATCGTGGGCCGAAGGGCCTGTTCTGTGCTGTATTGTTCTATGTTCTATGTTCTATGAGACTAGTTATCATAGCAGAAAGTCTCCAAGCTATGAGTGTTCAAGTTGTCAAAACTGAAAAGAGGTTTGGGCTATCAGTACAGAAAACAACTCATAACGTTGACTCAATAGTTCAAGAAGGAGAACTGGTGAGACTGAATTAAGAAACTGAAGAGTTTCGACAAGGGCAGTATTTTTCTGATTAGATTGGTGCTGGAAAAGCACAGCAAGTCAGGCAACATCCGAGAAGCAGGAAAATCGACATTTCAGGCAAAAGCCCTTCTTTCATCAGGAATAGAGGCAAGATGCCTGCAGAGTGCCTCCACGCTGCAGGCACTCTGCCTCTCTTCCTGATAAAGGGCTTTTGCCCAAAACGTCAATTTTCCTGCTCCCCGGATGCGGCCTGACCTGCTGTGCTTTTCCAGCACCACTCTAATCTACACTCTGGTTTCCAGCATCTGCAGCCCTTGTTTTTACCCAGTATGTTTCTGATGTTGAGTATGTGTAAAAGGTATTGCTGGAAAAACAGGTTGGAACTTTGATTTGCTGTTTGTGTTAAGGTCTTTTCAAACTATCATATCTCTCTTTTTTTCTTTTGTGCGATAAAAGTGTGTCCTTTGTGATAAAGAACAGTGGTAGCCATGGGTGGATATATTCAGAGACTGACCACCATGGTAACCAACTACAAAAATTAATCTTACGATTTATGAAGCTTGATTTAACTTGTCCAGTATTACCATCAGCTAGGTTCATTACAAAGCAGAGGCTCCTGGTGGAATAGAAATTCAATGAATTTTAGAGAAATGATCACTTGGAGGTATGAGACAAACAGCCGAAGTGTTGTAGAAAAAGAAATTAAACAGGTTAGCCTTTCAAAATGACTATAACTGTTGCTAAGATCTTCCTAGAAGTAGAAAACATAAATTTGAATTGGAAGAAAAAGAGAAGAATAAAGAACTGGACATTAAGAAAATTTATAATTGAGTTGGAAAGCGAATATAATGAGAAGAAAAGAGAAATGGAAAAAGAAATAGAATTAAGAAAGAGATTTTCAAAGAGAGAGGGAAATCAGATAATACAGGAGGCAAGCTTAGAATAAAGACAAGAAAGGGAGGTAATAGCTCAAATAGCATTGATTCTAATGAGGAATTGGGCTTAACTGTAAATCTATGTTTGGTCCTTAAATTTGCAGAGAATAGAGTGGAAATACATTTCACCTAATTTGAGAAGGTAGCTAGGAAGATGTAATGACCAAAAAGTGTTTGTACTTTAATATTACAGCGTATCCCGACAGGCAGAGCATATGCCAGTTTGTCAGAAGAACAATTTGGAAATTATGAAACTGTTAAAATCAGTGATAGTCAGTGCTTATGAGCTTATCAGTAGAATTTAGGACATTAGGAAAGAAACCTAATTAGACATTTGTTGAATTTGCAAAAGGAAAAGAAATGTTTGGGATCAGTGGTTTCAATCATTGAAGTTAGAAAATAGTTTTGCAAATGTGAAGGAAATTGTGATGATGGAAGAATTCTATTAACCCTTAAGACTTAGTTAGATGAGCATCAATACCAAAGAAAGGAGAACCAGCATTTCTGGCAGGTACTTATGATGTCTATCATTAATAGTTACGTGTGGGGAAACATTCTTATGTGAATCAATGAGGAAACTGGAGGAATAGAAATTCTGGGAATGGAAAATGTAAAACAAAATGCTCATTAGCTTTGTCATGTGAATATTTTCAGTGATTAACAACTTTAAATATTCAGTGTATCTTACAAATCAGTTTTGACACTGGAATTTGACCTGTCCAGAATTACATCAGCTGGGATCATAACAGGGGATATAGACAAGATGATAGCCCTTGCGGCTGAAAGGAGAGAATAGTGGGATGAAAAGACGTACATTAGGATTAGAGACAAGATGGTTGAAAGGGAGATGATAGAAAGATGGTGGACTGGGGCTAGAATACACAGGAAGTTGTACTACCGTTGGAATCAGTGATACCTAAATGAATGTCATCCAAGTTGGGACAGTCATGTGAGAATGTGAGACAGGGAAACTAGAAGTAACTACGTGTTATAAAGGAAATAATAGAGATTGCAGAGAAGGGAGAGACTGATGTGGAAGGTAGACATAGTAAAATGGGTGGCTCAGTGGTTAGCACAACACCAGGGATCTGGGTTCAATTTCAGTCCCAGGTGCCTTTATCTGTGTGGAGTTTGCACATTCTCCCACATCAGTGTGGGTTTCCTCTAGGTGCTCTGGCTTCCTCCCACAATCCAAAGATGTGCAGGTTAGGTGAATTGGCCATGCTAAATTGCCCATAGTATTCAGGGATGTGTAGGTTAGTCAGGGGTAAATATAGGGTAGAGGGATGGTAACTCTTCAGAGGATCGGTGTGGACTTGTTGGACCAAAGGGTCTGTTTCCACACCGTAGGAATTCCAATTCTAAAAAAAATTGCCTAAAGTTTGGAGTTTAATGCTACAGAGTATTTTGTTCGGTGGAGCATAGGTTGTCAGAAGAAGAATCTGCAGACTGTGAAACTGTTGAAAGAGGAATTCTCAATGCTTATGAGCCTATTCATGATGTTTATTCATTAATGTGCTGTTCAAGAGGGGAAGAGGAGAGTCATTCAAGAAAGGAATGGAGAGGAATGGTATACTTTCTTCTTACATGTCACCACACAGTGCACAATTCCATAAACAATTCAAAACTCATTTTCCAGAACAAGCTGATGTAATATTCTTGGTCACTGGGAGGTAGTGAACTAAGGGGGGCAGAAATGTACACAGTTGCAAAGCCACTGAAAATAGATAAAGATGTTGTTGACCACAGGAAGAGGGATTATGATACCGTTCCGGCACTCCACACAATTCTCTATTTGGAGGAACTTGTGTAATATAATGCAAAACAAGATCATTTCTTGTAGGCAGGGAAAGCTAAAATTTTGTTCACTAGGAGTGAGTGTTCAAATCTAACTTTAAACAGGTATAGCCAGTATTTTATTTCTTCACTTCCTTTAGGAAAGAACCAGATTATGTTGCCGGGAGAGAAAGTGCAAGTTCATGAAAATTCGACCTGTGGCTGGAGACTGTTACATAACTGGACTGGATGATCTGGAATAATATGACAAAGAGAAAAAAAATATAAATAACTGAAAAATTGGTTATTCTAAAATTCCAATTCAGATTAAGATAACTGTGAATAAGGGACCATGAGACTGAAAATAAGAATGATACATAGAGAGAAGAATTGAAGGGTAAAGTTGTGGAGGAACAAAAGGGGAAAGGAATATTTAAGAATGTTGAGCAGACAATGATACATATTAAGAAAATAAATTGGAGTTAGGTATAGAATGGAGTTGGAGATAGATTAGAAATAGAAGGAAATGAGAAATGGAGGGAAAAAAAATGAGGAAGCTGGAATCAGACAAAGCAGCAGAAGGGGAGATTTGGGATTAGGACAGAAAAAGTGTATGAAAGAAACAGGATAAAATAATAGATACTAGATTTTAAGCAACAGATTGTAATTCAAAACATTGAGAGGTCACATTGGATTTTCATATCTGTAGTTTTGAAGAATATTGGTGGGTACACTGTTTATAACTCATTTAAAATCATTGGCTCACTGAGATAATTTATTTTCTTCATACTCAAGAAGTGTTGGTCACACAGAGAAACCAGTGATTTAAGCCTTTGCTAAGCAATTATTGTAAAAAAGAAGGTTGGGGTGATAAGAGTTGTTAACTGCTTTATTGCAAGGGCAATTTTTATAACTGACAGTTAAGAAAGGGAAGTACAACCTACTCTGAGTTTATTTTTCCTCTATTTAATGATACAACTTGTGTTACCATTCTTTGTTCAATGCCTGTATTTGATCCTCTAATACTGTCATATAGCTGGCTGTTAGTGCTCTTTGGGCATGGCAGTTGTAGTCGAGGAAAATTGTTGTGACATTGAGATGAGGCCTAGTCATAGTTAGCTTTGCTATCTTTCAAAAACACTTTTCTTCTTCCAAATCCAGCAGTGCTATTCAAACCTCCAGTGGGTTTGCTATCTTTGCTAGCTGCAAATTAAATATCAGTCAAAGTCTACACTTTTATTAGAAAAATGAATCTTAAATAAAGGTCAAGCAATGCAAAAAAAAAACCTGAACAGGAACAAAGTGTAATGTAGCAATTAAAATACATATAAGGCAAAAGAGAAATGAAAACTTCCCATATTAAACATTAAGCAGAAAACAGTATAAGATAAGTTGGCCAGATATTGTGCTTCAGTTTCATAAGATTGAGGCTTCTCAGATCATATACTTCAATGTTGGTCTGATTACTGTGGCAGTTGAGGAAGTAATAAGGCCAGCACTGGCCTGCAGTATGTAACCTTCAAGAACTTTTAAAATATTTTAATTGCAGCCAATCAGGCATACCAACCACTTTTACCTGAGTCTGTATTTTACCAGGCCATATTCCAGGAACTAAATTTGTAAAATTGGTCCTAATCTGTGGGGAAATATGTGACCCTCTCTCCTCCTGAGCTGTTGGGGAACCTGCCTGGTGTACTCTTCCTTCTTTGTTTTGGAGAATAATGTTTGATATTTGACTAAGCAGTTATTTAATTATTCCAAAATATCCAGCACAACATGCGAATTCGAGCTGCTCATAGATCATTGGTTATAATTGCTCTCTGAGGATCTTAAAGTATGTAATGGGGTTTAATAACGGAGTGAAGCGTGTCTTGACAATGTCAGCATCCCTGTCAGAACATTCTGTGTCCTGAAGATAAAGCAAAATAGTCAGGAGGTATTTAGTAAGAGACCAAAGAGGTTGATGGGATTAGTCAGTGGCTGGCCAGATCAGACTTACATTGAGATAGTAATCAACCAAAATGCCACCTTTTATTAGTGCAATAAGCTTCAAACCTGTCAAAGATCTGTACTACACGCCACCTTCATAGAATCAAAAAAGAGAAGTATTGATTGGAATAAAAAATGGTGTGACTTTTAGAATTATAGTTCAATACATATTATATGGGCTGCATATTCTTATGCAAACCTCAAAGGAAAACTGAATGCAGTACATTGCTCATTGCTATGTCAGTACATGATCTAGCCTTGATGAATGCTTGTCTTCCTGATTTCTTTCATTTGATGTAGCCTGTTGGGAATAATAGCAGTAAATAGAAGAGGTTTAAAATTTTCTCTTCTACAGATCTAATCATTTGAAATTGCACCATAGAACTGTATGAAATCTATCTCGTAATTAATAAGCTCAGATTAAACGTTTACTGCCTTAGGATAGCTTTTCAAAGCCATGAAAGGAGTGTAATAGAGGATAATAGGAGACAAATGATTTGCAGTTTATGATTAATCAATAAGCACTCAACAGATGTTTCATGGTTTCAAAGCTGAAGATTTACACAATGTAACAAATGCAAGGGCAAGTTGTCCATCTACAAAACAAAAAAGACCATATTTCATTGCTTGAAAAACAGCAATATACATAGCAGGCTTGAATGGTTTCTGATCAGTGTACTGTGGAATGGCGGTTTGCTGATAGCAATGGGGGTTTTCAAATGATAATCGCCAACAATTTTTTCATTTAATCTGTGGAGTCATATATTCTGGTTTACTTCATGCCACATATACTGGAGGGATAAAACAATCTACACTAAAGGTGCTATCCTACAAATCCTAAAGGATGTATTACTACACGATTTCATGATTTGTTGATTATAAGGGATAGAATCTGAAATGGGCACCTGAAGGGAAATTAGGTAGTGCTGTGAGCTTTTCAACTCTTGGACCTGAGTTCAAATCCAAACTAGGCTGATGGATTAAAATCTTATAAAATGTTTAATGGCTATAATTGTAATATGGCTGTCTGTAAACAAGGATGCTCATGCAATGAGATTGAGTAGTCTCAGTTCAGTTATCTGAGAATTTGGGAATATGTTGCCATCCTGAGGAGCCCCAAAGTAACTTGTGTGCGAAGTGGGAGGAAATGTCACGCTGTGTTACAGGGCTGGGGTACCTTTGAGGTTCAATTCAGAAGCACTTTGGGGATTGTTGGTGCACAGCTTTACTGCTGGCTACTGGCTTGTGAATACTTAATGTGCCTGTAAAGAGGAAGAATTTAATTCCCCAGCACAATGCCAAGCAGAATCACTTTTTTCCCTAACTGCATTATACAAAAACTATGCTCTAATTTGCAAGTGTTGTCTTTCATAATTATTTGCAGTTATTGTATTTCTTTTATCATTCTACAATTACTTTGACCTAAAGTCTCCAGCTGTTTAAGCTGATTTTTCATAGCTAAATTGAATATAAAGCAGAGGTCTATATTCTCTAGAGTTTAAAAGACTAAGAGGTAAGTTCATTGAAGTATGCAAAATTCTTCCAGGTCTTGATAGGGTAGATGCAGGAAGGATATTTCCCCTGTCTGAGACCGAGAGCTGAGGTATATATCCTTAGAATGAAATGAGAAAGACTATCTTTATTGTGATGCTGGTTAGATTCCCTACAGTGTGGAAACAGGCCCTTTGGCCCAACAAGTCCATACCGACCCTCCAAAAAGTAACCCACCCGGATCCGTTTTCCCTCTGACTAATGCACCTAACACAATGGGCAATTTAGAATGGCCAATTCACCTGACCTGCACATCTTAGGACTGTGGGAGGAAACCGGAGCACCTGGAGGAAACCCATGCAGACACAGGGAGAATGTGCAACTCCACACAGACAGTTGCCCGAGGCTGGAATCAAACCTGGGACCCTGGTGCTGTGAGGCAGCAGTGTTAACTAGTGAGCCACTGTGCTCAGAGAATCTTATTCTGGATTAGTGGTGCTGGAAAAGCACAGCAGTTCAGGCTGCATCCGAGGAGCAGTAAAATTGACATTTCAGGCAAAATGCCTGAAGGATACCTGTATTCCTGATGAAGGGCTTTTTCCCGAAACATCAATTTTACTGCTCCTCGGATGCTGCCTGAACTGCTGTGCTTTTCCAGCACCACTAATCCAGAATCTGGTTTCCAGCATCTGCAGTCATTGTTTTTACTTCAGAGAATCTTATTCTCTAACCCAAAGAGTTTTAGATTGGATTACTTACAGTGTGGAAACAGGCCCTTTGGCCCAACAAGTCCACACCGACCCGCCGAAGCACAACCCACCCATACCCCTACATATACCCCTTACCTAACACTACGAGCAATTTAGCATAGCCAATTCACCTGACCCGCACATCTTTGGACTGTGGGAGGAAACCCACGCAGACACGGGGAGAACGTGCAAACTCCACACAGTCAGTCGCCTGAGGTGGGAATTGAACCCAGGTCCCTGGCGCTGTGAGGCAGCAGTGCTAACCACTGTACCACCGTGCCGCCCTATGAAGGTTGGGTCTCTACTCACTGGAGTTTAGAAGTGATCTCATTGAAATATAAAGACTCTTAATGGGTTTGAGGGGTTAAATGCTAAGAAGATGTTTCCCCTCTTGGGAGAATCTAGGGCTTGAGGGCATAGTCTCAATATTAAGGAATTTAAGACTGGTATGAAGAGGAATTTCTTTTCTCAGAAGGTTGTGAGACTTTAGAACACCTTGCCACAAAGAACAGTGGGGGCAGAGTGCTTTGAATTTTTATGGCTGAGATAGGTTCTTGATCAATATAAGAATCAAAGGTTATGGGAAAGGGCAGGAAAGCGGATATGAGGTATGTCGAATTAGCCATGATCCTTTTGAATGGAGGAGCAGGCTCAAGGTGTTGAACTGCCTACTCCTGTTCCTATTTCTTATGATGTTACAAGACTCTAGTCCTACATTCTTGGAATCATTTGTTGCAAATATTTTCCACACACTCTCTAAAGCATTCTCATCTCTCCCTAAAATGTGCTGCACAGAATTTATTATCATACCCCAGTTGATGTTGAACCAGTGTTCAATAAGGGTTCACATTAACATTCTTGTTTTTCATATTACATGGAGTAATTTATAACATCGAGATCCCAGAAACCTTTTTTAACTATTGTCCCCATCTGCCCAACTACTTCCAATGTTATGTATACGTATTAGCCATGTCCAGGAATGCGGGACTTTGGTTGAAACAGGTTGTCCACTTTAGAGAAAAGATGTATGAAAGGAAATTTTATAGAGATGTTCAAAATCATGACAGGTCTAAAGAGAGTAGGCAAAAGGAAACTATTCCCTTTAGCAGAAGACTTTAAATCAGAGGACATAGATTTAAGATGATTGGTAGAAAAAAAAACTAACACAAGTGGTTAGGATTTACAATGCATTAACTGACAAGATGGTGGAGTTACATTCAACTGGGGCTCGCCAGATGGAATTGGCTGAAGATAAAAACAAATTACAGAACCATGTGGAAAAGCTTTGGGAAATATATTGCCAGAATTTACTTTTTCAAAGTGCCAGGATGAACTTGAGAGTCAAATGTCTTCCCTCTTACTATGGTCCTATTTTATGATCCCATGAAGCCCGCCTTCACATCAAGATGCAGTAGATACAATATAGAGATAAAAAGGAAGTATGCAAATTCACAATATCACCTGATGCCCCTTAACACATCATTCAATGATCATGTTGATGCCAAATGGAAGACATTGATTGAGATGGAGAAAAATTCTTCACAGAGATTAGAAATATGCTTGCTGCCTACTAAATGTTTTGTTTGGTTTTATTATCAAATCAAGGGATACTATCAACCAAAGTCCCGCATTCCTGGACATGGCTAATACGTACACATAACATTGGAAGTAGTTGGGCAGATGGGGACAATAGTTAAAAAAGGTTTCTGGGATCTCGATGTTATAAATTACTCCATGTAATATGAAAAACAAGAACGTTAATGTGATCCCTTATTGAACACCGGTTCAAGTGTGATTAGATACTTCAAAATGCAGAATATTCAATTCAATGAATGGATAGGAAGGTTCTACGCTGTGGAGGGATGACTGTTGAAAATGGAAGTGCCAAATCTAACATACAATGTGATCCTTGTAATAATGCCACAGCTAAAGTGACTCTTGAATAATTCATTGAACTCTTTGTGTTTATTTTTTTTTGAAAATATTTCAATTTTGGTTTAAGGTATTTTTGCATTCAAAAATAAATTACTGGTGTGACTTTTGAATTCACATTTTAAAATAGTGACACCCTCAGAGAGATCCACATTTTAATATTGTTTGACTACAGCCCTCTTAAAAAGTAAATAAATTGTTTATAACTGTGGAGACATAGATTCTTAAAGATTTGCTTGCGACTCCCTCATGGGACTGAGGAGCTGAAGAGAGAATAAGATAGGGCAAGTTTTCTTTGGTCATAAATTTGCCAACACTCCTGAAGAATTTGGCTTAATTGCTTGGATTTTAGTCAGGTGCCTGCAATGTAACATCCTGGTCTTGCTGTAATGTTTCTTGGATAACCCACACCTTCCTCAAAACATCAGCAATGTGAGGAAGACAAGGCTGGAGTCTCCCTTAATTGGAAGTTCCTGCACTTAACCTTGCCTGGACATGGTATGCAGTTGATTCTCACCTAAAAAATAAGGGTGGTAGACATGTTAATTTGGAGGCAAAAGATGTTTAATATCTCCTTTTTGAAAAGGATAGCAGAAGACACTCACTTTTTTTTCTATTTGGATAGAGGGATGTTGGAACCACCTATGGGACTGATGACCGAATGTCAGTGTTTCTGGATTCTTCACCTCATGCTCCTCATACCATGCAAGTTCTATTTCTTCCGGTCACATTCTATCAACCTATGATCTCTGCTGAGCAACAGCAGGAGAAGAACAGACAGCTGATTATAACCAGACATGTGCATCAGAAAATATAGTATTAAACACCTGATGTTATTGGAAACCAAGCACTTGAATGAAAAAGCCAACAGAACTGCAGATGCTGGAAATCAGAAAGAGAAACAGAAATTCCTGGAAAAACTCAGCACATCTGGCAGCATCGTAGAAGGTCACTGGATCCAAAACATTAACTCTCCACTGATGCTGCCAGAACTGCTGAGATTTTCCAGCAATTTCTGTTTTTGTATTTGATAGGCTGAGTGGACATTTTTAATTCCATACTTAATCAAAATATTATGAGGAAGTTATGCATTTGGATCATCAGTGTAAGGGGTGGCGTGGTGGCGAACACTGCTACTTAGGGATCTGGGTTCGATTCCACCTTCTGGTAACTGTTTGTGTGAAGTTTACACCTTCTCCCTGTGTCTACGTGGGTTTCTGCTGGGTGCTCTAGTTTCTTCCCACAGTCCAAAGATGACATGTAGTTTAGCTGGATTGGACTTGCGATATTGTCTTGTAGTGTACAGACTAGGTGGATTAGCCATGATAAATGTGGAATTATAGAGATGGTTTGGATGGGATGTTCTTCAGACGATCAGTGTGGACTTGATGGGCTGAATAGCCTCTTTCTACACTGTAGGGATTCTATGAATTTCGTTCAAGGATTGGTATATGCGAGCAAAACTGGTTTTCTGCTGTCTCTATGAACACAGTTGCTGAATTTGGAACTACCTTTCTACACTCTTGTGTGAAGATAACCTTTCTGGCTATCCTACACGACGGCTGGAGGAGGAGCGCCTCATCTTCCGCCTGGGAACCCTCCAACCACAAGGTATGAATTCAGATTTCTCCAGTTTCCTCATTTCCCCTCCCCCCACCTTGTCTCAGTCGGTTCCCTCAACTCAGCACCGCCCTCCTAACCTGCAATCTCCTTCCTGACCTCTCCGCCCCCACCCCACTCCGGCCTATCACCCTCACCTTGACCTCCTTCCACCTATCCCACCTCCATCGCCCCTCCCCCAAGTCCCTCCTCCCTACCTTTTATCTTAGCCTGCTTGGCTACTCTCTCTCATTCCTGATGAAGGGCTTATGCTCGAAACGTCGAATTTCCTATTCCTGAGATGCTGCCTGGCCTGCTGTGCTTTGACCAGCAACACATTTTCAGTCAGTACCTTTAATCCATACTCAGCTTAAAAAGATAGGATATGCTTCTTTCACAGGGTTTGGTTGCTATGAGTTAGAAGTAATTATCTGTCTACAATAGAAATGCTTACTTGGCTTGGTTACTATAGATGTTAAAAAGTGAGACAAATTTATGAGCAAGCCCCAAGAGTGCGAACATTTATTGGTTATTAATTTATCAAACAGCTGTGTTAGAAACAATAAATGTTGTAGCCTCTCATTTCCGTGTGTAACTAAAGCTGAAACAAAGTCAGGCCAATAGAATGATTTGGAGATGCCGTGTGCAGAACTTCAACTCTGTCAAAAGTGTGTGGTGACCTACTTTTTTTTATCAAGGTGCTGTTTTGTCTTCAGGAATTAATACGTCTTTCCCTTATCATGGGCAGTTTTGGTTATATATAGAAACTGAGACATATACTGTGAAATATTACCATTTACAATTCACAATTCATGACTACAGTACATGTCAGCAGGGAGAATAAGTGGGATTCAGATGACACTTCTGTGCAGTGGATGACATGTATAAGCAGAATGGACATGGCAGGTATATTTTGAGTGCGATTTACTGTTGACCTGAGAGTGTCAAAATTTCACTGAATTTACTATGGTTGCCTGTCAGGAATGTATCAGCATTTATTTTTCACTCCTGGTTCAAAAGTTAGATATTTTGGAGTTATCCAGAAGTTTATTTAGTGGCTATTGCTGCTATTTTACAGGAATACTGACACATTGTCTCTGTGATGAAGTAAAAATTGATGCTGCACTTGCTTGTCATGTGGGTTGATAGACTGAATTGAATTTTCCAATGTTAGTGCCAACTGCATGAAGGGACGATGTTTATTCTCAAATAAAATTTGTCTGTTAGGTCTAGAAGCTTTCAAAACAGCTTTAAAATCAGAAGTGAACAGCCTTATTGATTATGTGTCCACAGGTACTCCTTTGGATTTGCGTGTTGGTATAAGGAAGATGATACTTATAGGGACAAAGGACTGTCTTTTACCGAAAGGCAGGAATACAATCTGATTGGAAAGAAATTATGAATATATTAATAGAATCTCCGAGTTCCTTAAAAAACATTCTCAAGTGAAGATATGGACTTCATTCTAGTCTCAAGGAAATTGTGGAAAGCACTGGGAATGCTCAGTCTATTGACATCATAATACAACCCAACGCAAGTAGCCTCCTCTCCTTCATAGTTTGTTTAAACTCTCTGTGACAAGCAGCTTTATCACACCTAGAATATCATTCCATTATGCTTAAAAACATTGTCTTGGGGATGCATTATAATTGGTACCATACCTCTTCCTGCAGATTCTTTCCCACATTAAAAAACCACATAGAGTGGCTCAAAGGGACACTCCACTGAGATATACTCAGATTGAAAGGAAATACATACTTGTATCACACCAGGATGCGCCCACCATGCATTGTACTAATTAGTGACTTGGATGACAAAATAGATAGCCATATATCCAACTGTGCTGATGACAGAAAGATTGATGCATTGTATGTAATGTAATTGGAAGTATAAAACTAAACAGTGACATTAATAGATGAAGTGAATGAGCCAAGTTGTAGCAGATGGATTTGAACACAGGTAAGTGTGAGATCATCCATTTTGGAGTGAAATAGGACAGATTTGAAGAATATTCCCTCTAAGTTATGCTACTGCTCAGAGGGTCCACACACACTGTTTGGTTGTGGATGCATTGACTTGCACTTTCAGAAGCCCTCAAAGGTCCTCACAGCAGCTGGAGAAATTAGAAGGAACATAGGATTTGAGTATTTTTTAATGGCTCAGAAGTGTGAGAGTCCAAAGAGAGTGAAGGGCCCATGCACACATCACTACAATGTAATCATTAAATATAGATTAAAATCAAACAGGGTTAGATTATACTATTAACATATGAGGGGGTCAAAGTTTGTTTAAGCTATACAAACCCCACCCTCTCAATTAAAACACATTTGGCATTCCATCCCTTTTCTTGTGGATACTTTACTTCCAAAACAAATAATTTATGTATTAAAATTTAAGTTTTTTTGGGTCAATGTAAGAGTTTATCAATTACAAAGTACAAAAAGAAGTAACAGAACATACATACACTCATATTAGAATGAAAAGCAAGTCCAAAAATAAATTAAAATTTACAAGATACAAAAACCAGACACTGGGCTCTTCACAATAATAGTGGAATATTGCTCATTGAACAGCTGACTTTGAGTATGCTTTTTAAATAAATTCACGAGATGTGATTTTCGTTGGTTGGACCAGCGTGTATTGCCAATTCCTAGTTGCCATTGAGATAGTTGTTGTGAGCTGCCTTCTTGAACTACTGCAGTCCATGTGTTGAAATCAGACCTACAGTGCTATTAGTAAGTGAGTTCCAGGATCTTAGCCCAGCGACAATGAAGAACAGTGATGTTTAAAATTCATTCACGGGAGGAGGGCATTGCTGGCTAGGCAGCATTTATTGCACAACCCTAATTGCCCAGCGGGTAGTTAAGAGTCAACCACATTGCTGTGGGTCTGGAGTCACAGCTTGGCCAGACCAGGTAAGGATGACAGTTTCCTTCCCTAAAACACATGATCAGAAAATCTCATTTGGTTCACTAATCAGCAAAGGCCATCGTTAGACTCTTAACACCAGATTTTAAAAATTGAATTCAAATTCCACCATCTGCCAAAGCAGAATTTGAACCTGCATCCCCCAGTACATTATTTGGGTCTCAAGATTAACTGTCTAGCGATAACACTGCTAAGCAATTGCCTCACCCTCTTTTTTCCAAGTCTGGATGGTGCGTGGTTTGGAGGGGAACCTGCAAGTGGTAGAGTTCCCTTGTATCAGATAATCAGGAGTAGACACATGGGGCATGAATTGAGTCTGATGGATTTCTCCTGCTTTTTAATCTCAAACATGTCCTGGAGCATGTATCTTCAATACTTTTGCTGGAATGTTGTCAGGACCTGTATCCTTGGCATATCGTGGGCATTCAGTTTCTTCATATGAACAGAAAGCAATTATTGTCTTTGTTGCAACAAACGTGGCATCAGTCACCAGTTTAATGCAAGCACGGACTACAGAGAGCATGCTGTTGTTTGTACTCTGTGGCATTCTGCTAGCTGGTGAAGGAAAAGATGTTCAAGGCAAGAGTGACCTTGATTGAAATAGACAACGCTGTGATAGCTTGGGCAGTTGGGTTGAGATCTTTGTGTCAGCTAAAGATTCCTGTGAGCACACTTCTTTCTGTTCCCTGTTCCTCCAGTTGCACATTGGGGGGGTTTGCTCATTCCTTTTGCATCTGCTCCACCCACATCCAAAATTAGAATCCATAAACTGTTACATCAGAAGTCCCTTAACAATATAAAATTCGCAGCAGGTAAAAGTATGTTCAGATTAATGAATTAACATGAAAGATGCACATTCAGTTCCAAGTACAATGACTCCATAAAATGGTATTCAGCCTTACTTGAAAATAACTGAAGAGTGCATCGAATGGGTATTAAAATTTCCACTTATGGATTTGCATAAATTATCCCTTGGTTGGTGGGGAGGGGTGTAGTGGTAATTTCACTGGACTCATCAGCCTGAACACAAGATAAATGTCCTGGGGATGTAGGTTTGGATCCCACTTGGACAGATGGTTATAGTAGGAGCATGCCCACTATGGAGTGGGGCAGCCAGATTCATGTCCAATAGATTGATAATTTCATGACCATTTTCACAGGGATAATAAAAGCAGGTTAGAAACACTGTGAAGATATGCTGATCATGACAGTTCTGAAGCTGATCAGGATCATGGAGACAGGGAAGAGTGTGAATGGGGTGGACAGGTCACTGAAACTGGGAGGAGTGTGAATGGGGTGGGGGTCAGGGAGAGTGGGAGTAGTATGATTCGGGTGGGGGTCACTGTGTCTGGGAGGAATGTGAATGGGGTGGGGGCCAGGGAAAGTGAGTGGAGTGTGAATGGGGTGGGCATCACTGATGTGAAAGAGAGAGGAAAAAATATCAAATCAACATCATCAAAAAGTTGATTCACTGGAAAACCACTGCAGAGTACTTGGAAGCAAACAGCCATCTGGAAGAAATGTTTAACAATGGCAGAAAATAAATTGAAGATAAGGGAGATGGTCTATCTTTTAACGGAAAAGAGAATCACGAACAGTAGTGTGCTGAGGGCATGCAAGAGGTCAGAAAAGGAGTGAAAATAAATCAAAAGTGAGATTGTCAGAAAGGCAACAGTTGACAGGCAGGCAGGTAATCCTGCTATTTTCCCTTTCTCCAATGTTAAGGTGTGAGTCAAAATAGCTGAGGAAATCAAAATATTAGTAATTTAGACAAATTATTCCATTAGCTTCCCAAGATTCAAATAACATCAAGGACTGAACAGTAAATGTATTTGGATGCAAGGTTGCTTGTAAAGAAAGGAAAGAAAGACAACGAGGAGGTGTTACCATATTGATTCAGGAAAATGTTACAGTACTGGAGGTAAATAATCTCACAGAGGTGTCAGCAACAGAATTTATTTGGTTCGAGCTCAGGACCAAAAAAAATGCAAATCCATTTTTCGGTGTAGTCCATGGGTTAACAGGGCAGATAAGGTGGAAAGGGATCAGTCTTCAGTGAATGTACAAAGTGTTGGCAGGGTGGGAGTGGTCCCCTTCCTGGTGTGTTGGCAGGGTGGGAGTAGTCCCCTTCCCGGTGTGTTGGCAGGGTGGGAGTGGCCTCCTTCCTGGTGTGTTGGCAGGGTGGGAGTGGTCCCCTTCCCGATGTGTTGGCAGGGTGGGAGTGTTCCCCTTCCCGGTGTATTGGCAGGGTGGGAGTGGTCCCCTTCCTCTGTGTGTTCAGGGTGGGAGTGGGTCCCCTTCCCAGTGTGTTGGCAAGGTGGGTGTGGGACTCCTTCCTGGTGTGTTGGCAGGGTGGAAGTGGTCCCCTTCCCGGTGTGTTGGCAGGGTGGGAGTGGTCCCCTTCCTCTGTGTGTTGGCAGGGTGGGTTTGGGTCCCCTTCCCGGTGTGTTGGCAGGGTGGAAGTGGTCCCCTTCCTCTGTGTGTTGGCAGGGTGGAAGTGGTCCCCTTTCCGGTGTGTTGGCAGGGTGGGAATGTCCCTTCCCTGTGTGTTGGCAGGGTGGGTTTGGGTCCCCTTCCCGGTGTGTTGGCAGGGTGCGAGGTGGTCCCCTTCCCGATGTGATGACAGGGTGGGAGTGGTCCCCTTCCTCTGTGTGTTGGCATGGTGGGTGTGGAACCCCTTCCTCTGTGTGTTGGCAGGGTGGGTGTGGCCCCCTTCCCAGTGTGTTGGCAGGGTGGGTGTGGCCCCCTTCCCAAAGAGCGTGCAGTGGCAGGAACAGGAACCAGTAGGCAGTAGTGACAGCCACATGAGCCAGAACAAGGCACTAGCTGTTTCAGTGTGATGGGTCCAGCGTTGACTTTGAGCCCAATTCGGAACTGGCTGCTTCAGCAGAGTCGTGGCGGTTATGCTATTGGTGGAGGCAAGATGGCAGTGACGGGTGGTGACACGATTCCAGTGGTAGAGGCACAGCTCCAGGCAATGGTTGGACCTAGGTCCCCGATGGTGGAAGCAGTGGCATTCCAGCTATGGAGATCTGGATCACCTGAGTGTTCACAGACTGAAGAATGAACTTGGGGCTTTGTTTTTCTGGCGGCGAGGACTCATGGCAGACTGGGTGAGTGATCTGGACATTTTCAGTTGTTTTGGCTGCTTCTTTATTTCTCTGTCGGTTTTCAATCCTGTCTTTTGTATTCTAAGATGGTGCCAGAGAATGGTGAATACACATGACAATAAAAATCGCAATCTACAACATCTAAATCTGAAAAAACTATTAAATAATCTCCAATCATATATCTATAATATAGTGTGAAAACGCTGCTTGAAAAATGGTCTGGATTTTACAGTAGAGATGAGGGAGGTGGAGTGGTAATGGTGCTGAAGAAAAGTTGGTTTCAAATTGGCCAACTTTAAAAAAGGTGTCACCTTACAACAATGGGGCTGCTTAGACAAACAGTGTCCTGAGCTTCTGCCCCTCAGCGGAAGGAAGTCCTGCACTTGAAAGCAACAGGCCAATCAGAACGGGTCTCCTTAAGCAGTGTCAGGCTTCAGTCGTGAGTGCTGTGAGAACAGAAACCTCAGAAGCAGCACCATGAAGAAGAGTGATGGTGAATCAAGCATGGCAAGTCCCAGACTTTTTGAGGGAGTAAAAGATCAGGCATTTTAGAGAGGGGATGGAGAAGGGGTAGAGTGGGATTTGAGAGATGTAGACATTTGGATTTTGGATATCAGGCAGGGAGGCAAAAATGGTCAGTATCTTGGTGGACTGCCTCTGAAGCACAAAAGGCACACAGAAATGATATGGCCTGTCTGTTTCCACCCAAATGATGTACCCCTTCTGTTCTTATCTTTGTAAGTGATTTATTATAAAAATGGCCTTTCACCCTTATCCACCTTCCACAGTCCAGCATATTATGTGAAATGAGGTCCTGAACTGCCATTTAATTGGCTGGTTAAAGGATTCATTAGGCCAAAAGGCATGTGGGAGAATCACCCACACCCCATGTTAGAAGGGTAGGAGGGAAGTGAGAAGGTAGCAGTCAGCTAGCCACCTGATAGATGCTTTGTGCTTGCCTACTGAAAACATGTTCAGTGAAAGAAATAAGATCTAATCCTCATTCTTGAAAGTAAGGTGGGCCAAACTGATCAAATGTAATTAGGGGACTGTTAAGGAATCATTGTATCATAAGGTTCAGGTTGGTTATGGAACAGATTAGATTCCCTACTGTGTGGAAGCAGGCCCTTCGGCCCAACAAGACGACACTGACCCTCCAAAGAGTAACCGACCCAGACCCATTCCCCTGACTAAATGCACCCAACACGACAGGCAATTTAGCATGGCCAATTCACCTAACCTGCACATCTTTGGATTGTTGTCAAAGAATAATTCACACTAAGAATAATTAACTGAAGGAAGCCAACATCCATTTGGTAAGAATGAATCTGAGCCATATAAATTGGAATTAAAGGTTAAAGAACAACAGGAGGAACAGTATAATGGCCTGTCTTTAGAGAGAAGGTGGTTTGTACATGGGAAAGATACATTGCAATGAAATGTAAATTCAAAGGAGAAGCAAATTCAAAATTCCCTGGATGATGAAAGAGATGGAGACTAAAGTGCAGAAGAAAAATGATGACAGATGTGAGATAGATAATATAACTGAGAACCAGGGTGAATATAGGTTTTAAATGATGGGCCATAAAGACACTTACAGCAGAGGTAGATGGTACATGACAATGCCAGGTCATCCCGTACACTAAATACAGTAACATTTATCAAAAAATGCCCTTTTCATAAAAAACCCATACATTGTCATTTATAGTTACAAGTTATGCAAGTTAATCGATTTACATAGTCACAGAGAAATTTACAATTGATTAGTGGAATTGACTAGAGTCAACAGAATTTCAAAGAAATGGTGGAATGAGTGGAACACATGACAGATGAAATTTAATAAAAATCACTATGAAATGATTCTTCCTATTTTCGAAGTCAATGGTATTTCACAAGATAACACACTGGAGGTATAATCAAAATGTGTTCATACAGCAAGTCATAGAATCCCTACAATGCAGATAGAGGCCCTTTGACCCATTGATCTGGACCGACCTTTCAAAGAGCGTGCCATCCAGACCCTATCCCCCACCCTACATTAATGTGACCCTATGTTAGCTGTGGCTAATCCACCTGGACTGCACATCCGTGGACATTACGGGGCAATTTCGCTCGGCAAATCCACCAAACCGGCACGTCTTTGGATTGGATTGGTTAGGATCTTGAATGCACTGCTTCATATGGTTTCAATCAAGACATTTAAGAGGGAATTATGTTACCATCTGAGAGGGAGAATGTGCAGTGCTATGGGTAGAAGGCCTGGAATAAGGCCAGAGCAACATTCCCTCTAAACTTAGTTGTTGCACGGCTGCATAGCTAATTAGAGGCTCCCCACAAATAGATCGCTGTGCTGACGTATTGACTTCTGGTTCCAAAATCTGCAGCAACACACAGCCCTCAGAGATCTGCATAGATGCGGGGAAAATTACTAGGAAAGTTAATTGCACTTTTAATGTAACAGGCTGAATGGTCTCCTTCTGTATCCTAATAATTCTATGATTAATTTCTAGATTTTATTAAAAACAGAATTCAAATTCCCAAGTGGCCACTGTGGAAATTGAACTCGCATTCTCTAGATTATTGATATAAGCTCCTTAACAAATATTGCAATATTTCAGGATCTTTGCTGTCTATATTTGAAGTGGAATGATCTCTTGCAGTATTCACCTTCATGCTCTTGAAATAGTAAGTGGGCAAATCCTCTCATGATAAGCAAAATAGCACACTTGTTATTCCTGCATTCTATTTCTAAAAACCAGTTTTTTGTTATTTACTTTTCATTACTTGTTTCATTTGTGGTGTTTTATACAGAACCTCAAGAGATTATCAGTCATGACCATTGCACACAGTGAGAGTGGAATGGCGTAGGTTTTATTTTAATGCTGTTGAAGCTTCGAAGAATTGCTTATTTTTATGTGCAGATAGACTGTAGGATATCATCCTGTATGGTCCTATTGCAACAGCAAAAGAAATCTCATAGAGATGCTGTTTTTAATCCTTGTTTCCTTGAGTCAAGGGAAGTTTTTAGGTGCTTTTTCAATAACAGCCTGCATTTATATAGCACTTTTAACAAATACAACTGTCCAAAATATTTTGCAAGAGAGATTTCAACAAAATTTGGTAACAAGTCTTCAGGAGACAGCACAAGCGATCACAAGCATGGTCAAAGAGGTAGGTTTTAAGTCACATCTGAAACAAAAAAAGAGAAAACCAAAAACTTAAGATCTCAGGAGCTGAAGGCATGAAGATTGAAGTGATTAAAATTGGAGATGTAAGACCAGAATTGCAGGAGCACAGAGACCTCAGATGGTTACAGGGCTGAAAAGAGGTTAAGGAATTGAGAGGAGTGAGGTCATGGAAGGATTTGAAAACAATGGTGAGAATTTTAAAATCTAGATATTGCCCAATGGGAAGCTAATGTACGTCAAAATAGTTTGAGAGAACATATTGCTTGACTCAGTGACTAAATTATATTTCACTAGCCAGTAAAATAGTTCATTTTTTTTAGAGTTGAGAGCATAGTCCTGTATGCTAAGTGAGTTATCCCTTAAGTATTTGCACTAAAGTTCATATTCCAAATGATCTATAAAATTTGACAACTTCCTGAAACTAAAAAAAACAGATTATTAGATTGATATGGTAGTAAATACACTGAGCCAGAAGCCATTACAATTTTGAAATTGGTAACTGATGCTGTAAAATCTTCTCATCATGAATATATGGTGCAATTTGCCAGAGAACCAAAGGGAGTTAGTTACAATGTGCATCATGATGGGTAGTATTTTCTCACTTGTGCTGCTGATGTGGCTGGCCTATCAAGCTGACAGGGATTGCATTGGGACAGAAGCCTGCCGCATTCTCACTCTTCATCATAGAATCGTAGAATCTCGATGAAGTGTACCTAAGTCAACAAGGTCGTCGGTTCAATTTAGTAGGGGCAGACAGGTAACTTAGCTGGTTAGGGACCCTGTTAGTAGATACTTTCATTAGGTTTTCAGATTTTTCAAGAGATGCACATCAAGCATTAAGCTTCCATTGTGTAATGAGGACTGTTGACCTTAATTCTATTTCAGACACTATTGTTTCTATTAAGTTTCTATCCACTAGTAGACCCTTTGGCTCATGGATATCCTTTCTGAAGGATGTTGTTCTTTCTGAACCTGGCAATTTGTGTATTACTTAATCTGATAGACCATCACCGCCTGAACTTCATTTGCAAAGGAACTCTTCCCTGTTAAATTAGGTAATTGTCCCAAAACCTCTAATCACCTGAATTTCTTTTATGGAAGCCAACCACTCTGAGAGCTTCTTTGTGTAGTATCCTGGACTTCTGAGCCAAACAATTTCTTCTTGACTGTGTCCTGTATCTCTTACCATATTGGTGTTTTCCATGGAGTTTCATGCAGATCGTTGTCAATCTACAAGAATAAATCTTTATTTAGAATCTGCCAGTAAGCTTTGCTGATGTATGGAGACCTTGTACATCAATATGTTAATTAGGTTGGATGCTACTTTCATTCCCTGTGGCTGGTCTACTGGTGAATCAAATATGTTCACTTCTTTCGTCATATACTTGAACATTGCACAGCTAATATGATTTCTGTCATTGGTACTGACGATTCTTCCTTAAAAAAATGAAAATTTGAAATATTCTTCATTAATATGTGTCATTATCATCCAACAGCAAATTTTAATCTGTCATGATGATTTGTTCACCCGTTGTTATAGTGTTAATTAAAGATTCATCAATGAGTTTAAATGGGTCATAGTGTTCATTATCTTTCTCATCATTTGAGACTTCACATAAAAATTGCTGATTTCTGGCATTTGAACTTTCTTCAATGATGATATGAATGGAAAACATTTTTGCTAACATGTGTCTCAGAATTCAATCTTATTGAAATAATTGTGTCCAATGGAGGCGATCTCAATAGATTCTTCCTTCCTTTAGAGTTCCAGCGTGATTCTAGGATAACTAATGAAATCTGTGATGGCTGTTCCTTACCAAGTTGTTCTTTTTTAAGATAAAGTTTTCATTTGATGTGGGCGACACTGGCGAGGCTTTACCCATATATTACCTGTCTCTAATTGCCACAAACTGCCTTCCAGGGCATTTTAGAGAACAGATAAATCTCAAGCATATCAGCATGTCTGGGTAATGATAGCAGATTTCTGTCCTTAAAGGACATCAGTCACGAAAGGACTAGCTCTAATTTCTATATGGGCTTTCCCCAGGTTATGAATGCCCAACTTACGAATGCCTGTACTTACAAACTGACCTCCATAAGGCCTTTTATTGTAAAATATTGAGTTACATATAATGGTTCATATGAATGAATGGGCAGATTACTTTGTTTCTTTAATGTTTTTTATACCTACACACACACACACACACACACACACACACACACACACACACACACACATTCTTTCTCTCAATTATAAGTACTGTAGTGTGGTTACATTTATTATTATTACAGTATTATGATATTAAAGATATTTTAGGTAAAATATATACTGCATACTAAGACAAACATTTGACCATTTGATGCTAGATGTGAACCATATGTAACTGTTCCAACTTACATATAAATTTGACATACAAACAGATTTAAACAGAGAACTCGTTCATAACCTGGGAACTTCTTTTATTTAATTTATTGAAATCAGCTACTATAGTGGGAATTGAATTCATCTCCCCAGAACATTTGCCTGGCTCTCTCTTACATTACCAATAAGACACTATCTCCCTATGAGCTGTTCTACAGCTGTTTGCTCAATAATTAGTATTTACTTGGCATATGGTTCCAAAGCTGTTTGCTCTTTGACCAGCTGTTACATAGAGTCATAGAGATATACAGCATGGAAACAGACCGTTCGGTCCAACTCATCCATGCCAACCAGATATCCCAATCCAATCAAGTTCCACTTGCTAGCATCCGGCCCATTTCCCTCCAAACCCTTCCTTTAAATTTACCCATCCAAATGCCTTTTAAATGTTGCAATTGTACCAGCCTCCACCACTTCCTCTGGAAGCTTATTCCATACACATGCCACCCTCTGTGTCAAAACGTTGCTCCTTAGGTCTCTTTTTATGTCTTTCCCCTCTCACCTTAAACCTATGCCCTCTAGTTCTGGATTCCCCCACCCCAGGGAAAAGACTTTGTCTATTTATCCTGCCTATGCCGTCATGATTTTATAAAGCTCTGTAAGGTCACCCCTTATCCTCCGACACTCCAGGGAAAACAGTCCCAGCCTATTCAAGCTCTCTCTATAGCTCAAATCCTCTAATTCTGGCAACATCTTTGTAAATCTTTTTTGAACCCTTTCAAGTTTCACAACATCCTTCTAGTATAAAGGAGACCAGAATTGCATGCAATATTCCAAAAGTGGCCTAACCAATGTTCTGTACAGCCGTAACATGACCTCCCAACTCCTGTACTCTGACCAATAAAGGGAAGCATAACAAACACCGTCTTCACTATCATATCCACCTGTGACTCTAACTTCAAGGAGCTATGAACCTGCACTCCAAGGTCTCTTTGTTCAGCAACACTCCCCAGGACCTTACCATTAAGTATAAGTCCTGTTAAGATTTGCTTTCCAAAAATGTAGCACCTCACATTTAGCTAAATTAAATACCATCTGCCACTTCTGAGCTCATTGGCCCATTTGATCAAGATCCTGTTGTAATCTGAGGTAAACTTCTTTGCTGTTCACTACACCTCCAATTATGCTCACATCCAAATCATTTATATAAATCATGAAAGGTAGTGGACCAGCACTGATCCTTGTGGCACTCCACTGGTCACAGGCCTCCAGTCTGAAAAACAACCCTCCACCACTACCCTCTGTCTTCTACTTTTGAGCCAAATGGCTAGTTCTCCCTGTATTCCATGAGATCTAACATTGCTAACCAGTATCCCATGGGGAACTGTGCCGAATGCCTTACTGAAGTCCATATGGATCTCATTTACTGTTCTGCCCTCATCAATCCTCTTTGTTACTACTTCAAAAAGCTCAATCAAGTTTGTGAGACTTGATTTCCCATGCACAAAGCCATATTGAGTACACCTAATAAATCCTTGCCTTTCCAAATACATGTACATCCTCTCCCTCAGGATTCCCTCCAGCAACTTGCCCACCAACGACTTCAGGTCATTGGTCTGTTCCCTAGCTTGTCCTAATCACCTTTCTTAAATAGTGGCACCATGTTAGCCAACTTCCAGTCGTCCGGCACCTCATTGTGACTATCGATGATGCAAATATCTCTGCAAGGGGCCCTGCAATCAATTCCTTAGCTCTCCACAGAGTTCTAGGGTACACCTGATCAGGTCCTGGGAACTTATCCACTTTTATGCATTTCAAGACATCCAGCACTTCCTCCTCTGTAATACATACATTTTCAATATGTCATCATCTATATCTTCCATGTCCTTCTCCACAGTAAACACTGATGCAAAATACTCATTTAGTATCTCCTCACATAACTGTTTGTCTTTTGACATGCTAACTGTCAATTTTATCTAATTTAACTCCTTTCACCACTTAAATACATTCTAAATCAAAGGCTGGAGTTCTTGATTATAAAATATGAATACATTTTTACACTCTTATGTCCTTTATCCTGCACTTGGCTTGTAAAATATCTTTAATCCTGAGACCTTTATCACCTAGACTATATAGTTTCACTTGTTAGTTGCTAGCCTTTGTTTCTTTGTCTATGGTGTATGATCTCCCCTCTATTAAACATAAAATAAATGGCATGTCAATTAATATAAATCACTCCTTGTCAAAATGACATGTTTAATTACCAACTTCATCCATGGATACAATGGCTGGCTCTTTTGTTGCAGTTTGCTTTGGTACATTTACATTTTTTCTGGATTACTATTTGATTTACAGCTGCTTTGTAATCACGTGCTAACCTGCATGTTTTCTGAAAATGACCTCTTGTTTTATAGATATAACATTTTTTTAGATGCTGTCTTGTTCAACAAAGCTGACACTAAATCATAATACTTGGTGCCTGGCCTATTGGTGTTGCCTTGTCATGCTGTATTTAGGTTTTTTCACATCTTTTGAATTGATGGATTCTATTGCTCTTCTGTGGAAATGTTGATCTTCTACCAGGGTTACTCTGTGGTTCTTTCTGATTTCTGTTTCCAACACCACCTGAATGGCTTTTCCAACAGTGCAAATTGCTTTGGACTGTTATGAGTCTAATGATGACTCCACAGCAATTCTAACAAAAAATCCTGTTTCTCATTAATTTGACTTTTGACTTCATATTCACCACATTTTCTATTAATTTGTAGATGTAATCGATTAAATTATACATGGATTTCCATGGAAGCTGAACTCTTCGGTTAAATTTTGCCTTTTTAATAATTTGATTTATTCGTTGACTAAAATAATTATCAAAGTTTATAAAAGTTCATCAAAAATATTTGCCTTCTTTTATGCTTTGCCAAGCTATAACATCATCAGCTATAGGTCCAGTTGAATAAAAACATACATTTACTTGTTCAGCACCTGATTTGACATTTGATTGGAAGCAATGCAATATCTTAAGAACTGGTTTCTCTAAGATGTCTAATTCTTTGTTTCAGTTGGCCTATCTGTGACATTTGATATTCCTAACATTTCTCCCAAAGCAGCAATTGATTTTTCTTACGTTAAAGGTTTTATTACCTGTCTTTTACCCTAACTATAGCTCCAGTTATGGATGTCTCATTCTTACCACAGTCTCATCATGTTTTTAGTTTTTTTTCTCTGTTAGACTCTGCAAACCTAACCTTCCGTTCTGTTCCTTTATCACTTTAGTTCTAGCTTTGTGATATTTCTTGAAGCAATGCACTGTAAAATCAGAGTCAACCTGCCTGGTTAAAATTTTAAACAAAAACCCGGGCAATTAGCTGTCAATTATTATTAATTGATACATTTTCCATGGCAACACCTACATAACACAATCTACTTGCCAAATATTCAGCATTCATTATAATATTGGTTTTCCTCTTGAACTGATACTCTTGTGAATTGTCCTGATGAATACAAGACGGAAAGCCTTGATCACATCTACCCTTTGTTCAGCAATTTCCAAGTTTTGTAGAGCTATTCTAGCATTTCGATGGCATGGTCCCACAGTGGCTGCAGCTCTGGAGATGGCAGAATATTGAAATTCTGCCACAGGTACTTGAAATGGCTACATATTGTCTGGACCAGGTTTCAGCTGGAGTAGGCTAGCTCAGCTGGAGTAGGCTAGCTCAGCCAGTTATTTAAGACCAACGGTATTGGTTGTGATGCCTGTCAGAGTGTCTGTTGGAATTCAATTTGTTCATTTTCAATGAAGTTAATGACACTTTGAGGATGGGTGAGCTGTCGCATTCTCACTACTCTGTACAAGGACAGAGTGCAAGCATCATGACAAATTTTAAAACAACTATACAAGCTCTGTTTCAGATTTCTACATCAGTGGAGGTGTAGGACCCAAAATCAAAATAGCAGCACTCTGAGCTCTCATGGAAGCTGTCAATTGAGACATTATAATGTTTAGGTTTTATGCAAATTATCTATCCAATTATTTGTTTCCCAAATAAATGGACTGACTTTCTAGCATCCTTAATGTTTTCATACAAATTTCCTGTCTTAGGTATTTTAAAGAGGCTTTAAACAATGAAAAAAAATTGCACTGACATGATATTAGCATTTGTATGCCAACATTGCACACTCTTTCAGCCCAGAGGTGACAATAGATTTCACATCAGATGCATAACAAAATAAATTGTCATGTTAATACATCTCTGAATTTTACAAATCTGTTAAATTTATACTATTATTAAATAAAGTTGATAATGTAGTGAAATTTTGCGCAGTGATTACATTTGGTAACTCAGTATTAGATTGCATGTCTTATAAAGGATAACTTTACAGCTGCACTGTGGATTGTCAAATTATTCACAGCACAGCAGTAGGTGACTTTTTAATTATCTCATATTTTATAGTATCCTGATTAATTCCATATTAAATGTTGTCTGCATGATAATGCACATTAATTAAAGAACATTGGTTCAGCAACAGCGGGAGCCAAAGAGAACTTAAACAAGTCCATGATTTTATCAAATATGTTTTGCTATATTTCAATGTAGTGCACTGATGTCTCTACTATCTAAAATGATGCCAGCACTATCTGTTGACAAAAAATGCAAATGCTTGCATCAGAAAAGTATTCCTTGCTTCAGCATTTGCAACGAACATATTGCAAATTGGTAGCAGTCACGTAAGTGGAGATGCAAATAATTAAAAGTAATGATCAATTTGAGCCCCAGTATCATAGCAAGTAAAAATATTGAGGGCAATGTCCAGGGTATTTACTTAATCATTCCTAATTGTACTGATTTAATCATATTTATTTATTAATTTTAAAAAAGAAAATCAATGGCTTGCATTTTTATAAGACATTTATAGAGTGATACAACAGCACATGGCCAATTAAAAGATAATTATTTTTATAATGCCAGGATAAAAATAGATTTACTGAATTCTTGTTCTAATCAGGCCATTTCACAATTATGTTTTTTGCTTAATACTTTCTTTTTTTGAAAGAAGAATGGGATGCGGCTCTAAAATCAGCTTTTCGTTAAGGGTCTTTGGTTGAGGCCCAGTATTGATTAGGCTGTGTGTAATAGGGAAAGGTCAGCAAGACCATAAATAAACAACTACCATGTTCATATATGATAGTACCAGCTTTATTGGTAGAATCAATATTAAATTCTAGACCAGTACAGTGATGTTGTTGTTATAACTGTATGTTATATTAAAATATTGGGCAGCTTTTTATGTTTGCACGCCTGGTAAATGACCCTCCCGATATGCCATGAAAATGGTTGTGGAAACATCTGGTCTGATCACCAATGTTGCCACTGCCGAAAGGAATATTACGAAGGCAAGCCTGGCATAAAACTGGAAGAATCCACCTTCTAAGTTACTCAGTTAGGAGCTCATTCCAAGAATAGAGTTGTCAATTCTCCAAGATCTTTTGTTGACAACATAAACGAAAGTTTTGAATCCTGTATGACTCTTCAACAGAACCTCTTCTTCAGTTCTGAAGAAGTCGTACTGAACTTGAAACGTTGACTCTGTTTGTCTCTCCACTGATGCTGCTAAACCTGCTGAGTTTCTCCAACAATCTGTACTGTTATTTCAGATTTCCAATAGCCATGTTATTTTGGGAACTCTTTTCCTCAAAAGATGATGGAAGAGGAGTCTTTGAATATCTATAAGGCAGAAGGAGATGGATTCTTGAGAACCAAGTGGGCTAAAGGTCACTGGGGGTGAAGAAAGAATGTTGCATCATCAGATAAACTATAATCCTACTGATCTTATTGGCTTATTCTTGTTCCTAATTTTTACATTTGTATGTATGTTTGTAAATTGGTTCCATTTGCATGCAAGACCATTGGCACTGAAGGTCACAGTGACCTTACATTTCTGTGCCTTGAGATCCTTTCAAAGATCAACAAAAATCTCCATGAAATATTCTAATCATAAACATGTCATTGTATCAAGATATTTACTATTGCTAGTGGCTAAGCTTTTCAGATCTGCCTGTGTTCCTCCTCATGCAACATAAAATCCTGCCCAGTATTAATAATTAAAACATTGTTGTGAATGATTTTCCACTATTGGCTACATGATGAAAATATATTTTTAATTGAAAGAACTGGCTGGACAGTCATGTGATTAAAGTGGCATTTTATTGATTTTTAACTGGAGTAAAACTAAAACAAAAAGAATTTGACAGGTTTTTAAAAACCAAAACATGTCCTGTCTTGTCATATGATATTGAATTGGAATTTAATTGGGGTTTGAGTGACATATACAATGGAGAGATGTGGGGCTGAACTGGGCAAGATGTCCAGTGATGCTGGTCTCAGTGTTTCGTGCATCTTGGTCCATCTTTTGTGCTTTTCACAAGTTGCACAGTAAGACTCTCACTAGAAAGTGGTGTGATGCCAAATGATGGGGATTAACATTCGTTAAATACTTTGCTAATGTCACAACTCAGTTAATTAATATTCAACCTCTCATTTTACCAAAATTGCCAGCTTGGCATTGGGAAAACTTAACAAGGAAAAACCAGAGCATGTACCTGGCAGATTCACTGAAAGAGTGACCTCCATGTTGTCCATGACCAAACTGCAGCCCAAAGCTCAATCCATGGCTACCAAGGGGCACACACACTTCCAATACAGACACTGGCATCAAGCACCTGCCAACGCTTCACTACCATCCTGGCATTTCTCCTATTCAATGGCAGTGCACTCTGGAAGCACAGACATCCAGTACATGGCATTCCAGCAACTTGTATTGAAAGGTCTTAGGGGAGTAACACTCACTGAAGTCCACAGAGGCACCTATCACTCAGGAGTCCCAGCACAGTAAGTCAAGGGCAGCCTCCTCTGCCAGTCTAGAGAATTGGCCATGCTCAGGCATCCAATTAGAGATGTTCTTACTCAGGAGGTCCATGTCTCTGCAATATAAGGAGTCCGTCTGTCCAGTGGTTCCACAGTGATGATTGTATGGGGTAGCACTAGCACTGTTGGCAAGATGTGTTTGCATCAGTCAGAGGTCTGGGCATATCTCACCAAGGACACACAGCCAGGACAATTCAATCATGTCAATTAATGGAGGGTTACAATCAGACTGTTGCGTCTGTACATTGTAACTAATGGGGAGAGGCAGGAATCAATGCCTCAGTGGATTAGTCTTTGGGACAGGTGGCTGTAAGCTCTGGGCAGGCATGCAGTATGATTGTGAAAGGGAGAACCATAGGATTTGTAAGGGGTTAATGCAGTAAAGCTTGGCTGGGAATTTAGGAGTTCATCTATCATCAGGAGCACTATGGTTTCAAGGGGCAAGGATCAGTGAATGAACACACTTGGCATGGTCACTTCATATGCCAGGGGCTGGATGGCAAAGGTAGGTAGATGTAAGGGCATGAGGACAGGTTGACTGGGGTTTTTGATAGTGTGAAGTCTGTGGAGTTCACAGGCTGTGCTGCTCGGAAGGGAATGTGGGTGTATGGGGGCTCACTGACACCTTCAGCCTGAGGCTGGGAGCCTCTGGCAGAGGAGCACTCACTCCCGTCTTCCATCAGTCATCACTGCTGGAAACCAAGAGGAGCACTCACTCCCATTTTCCATCAGTCATCACTGCTGGAAACCAAGAGGAGCACTCACTCCCGTCTTCCATCAGTCATCACTGCTGGAAATCAAGTTTGAACAAGGGGGAAGAAAATGGCTCCAACCGCACACTGAGTGGGAAGAGTTAGGTGACTCAACCAGTGAGGAAAGGTTTTGCAGCAAACAGTCATCATTGAACTTTTAAAGGGAAATGACATAAGTCACATGTCCCTGTATGTGTCCTAGTCCCTCGCCATCCTACAGCACCCAGCCTCTCTGGATGTTACACCTCCCTGGCACAGACACTGCAGGGCAACTCTTTGAGTGCTACACCTTTGTGCACAGAGAGGGTCAAAGATTAGAGATGATCCTGGGGGCACTGTTATCTGTTGAGGATGAAATCTCTGATTGCCAACACCTCAGAGTGTTGCAAACACATCTCCTGCCTGAACCTGAGCAGGTGCCTGATCTCTGACAATCCTCTGAGTGCTAGTGACCTGGATCACTTCTCCCTCTGCCAGCTGTCACAGTAAGGTGCTCACCAAATTGTGTACTCAGTCTTGAAGCCTGATGTTCCCACTGAGGCATCCTTACTTGCGCTGGCAGGAGGTGCAGCCTGAAGTCTTGTCATTGCACCCTCTGAGACCTCTATAGTCCTATCCTCAAGGGTGGAACTTCTGGTCGAACTGGGTGTTTCTCTGCAGAGTTCAAGGGCAGGCTAGCAGAACCTGCGAGAAAAAACAGAAAGAAGGCCAATGGTCTCAAGTGATGGGTGATGATTGAGAGCACCAGTGAGGTTAATGTGAGAGTTGCAGTGAAATAGAAAGTGGCTTTTATACAGTTGGTGGGACATGAATGATTCTTCAACCTTGCAGGAGCAAACCTGGCCTTGTCCTATGAGGGCTAGGATTCTCTCCTTGTAGGAAGTGAAGAGATATTGGGCACTCCTCCAACCTTATCATACTCTCTGCTCTCTTATAGGCTGGCTTGTCTTACAATGAGCCATTCTGAAGTATGTGGGGAAAAAGTTTTAAGATATACTGAAGGACTGAGGAGGCAGCTCAAAGGGTATGCAGGGTTTGGGGAGGTTGTGTGGGGATGTAACAAGAGCGAGTGAGGGAAGGTGTTTCCTGTGATAGTGAGAGTGGCAGACCACGTACTTTGATGAGAGATGGAGTGAATGTGAGGTAGCAGAGAGAAGAGTGTGGCACTTACTGTGACAAAGCAGAGAAGATAATTGATCTTTTTCTCTGCATCGCTAACTATTCCTCCATGTTCTGTAGATGGCACTGACTCAGGTGGAGAACTTGGACGAAGCCAGATGAGTCCGCTGAAGCGGTCTCCTCAGCCCCTCCTTGGGATAAAGGGCATCCGTCCTCTGGTCCGTTGTGTCCAAATAGAACTCCAAGTCCCTGTCAGAGAATTGCAGTACCATCTCCCTCACCTCCAAAATGTTCCCATTCTGCTCATTGAGCAAGGGAGCTTCAGAATGCCAATGCTCATCCAGATACACAACAGGCATGGGTGTAAGGGATGTCAGGGTTTGGTGGATATCCACTGAGTGGCAAGTTGTTGTAGGAACACGTGGCAAAACTGGGCAGAAATTAGACATGAGAGACAGGCACAGTGTAGAGATTACGTAATTAATACGGCAAGTTTGATAAGATAGTGTGAGAAATCCCATTAGACATTGCAGCAAATATCCAAAAAAAAATCTATACAACCCAGACTAAGCAAAACACGCAAGATTAAACCCTGAAATTTTGGCATCAAATAGCAGTCAGAGGAGTACATGTTCCCTTAATACTGATGTTAGTAGTTGGTCCTTTATCTTTGTTCTTTTTTTAATATTTTCTTAACATCTCTAGTTGTTCTTGAGAAGGTTGTGATTGGTGTGATGATGGGTTTTCTTGATTGGGCACACTTATAGTACTGTTGGATCTGAAGCTTAAGAGTTTTGAGTCAGTGATGATGCAGGGATATTGATATGTTTCCATGTTAGGATGGTTTATAACTTGAACAGGAACACAGAGGGGATGGTAATAGCATCTACTTAATGCCTTTAACTTTTCAGGTAATAGAGGTAGTAGATTTTGGAGGTATTACAAAAATAAACAGCTGGAAGGTGCAATTCTGTGATAATAATCTAGTCAGGTTTATAATCTAAGCAGGTCTCTAGGAAATTTTAGGACTTTGGGCATGACCTCCTGATGTTAATGAGGAGGACATAACAAAATCGGTTGAGTTGGTTGGACCTTTGTCACGGCCTAACTAATACTTAGTTTACAGCCAAATGGTTGACAGGTTGACTGATGAGTTGACTAAGTGGCCAGTCATGGACCACTTCAAAGGCCTCTTCAACTGCTTGGTTCTACAGGATTGGCACCCAACAGGCAAAGAACATCATTATGATATTAGATTAGATTAGATTACTTACAGTGTGGAAACAGGCCCTTCGGCCCAACAAGTCCACACCGACCCGCCGAAGCGCAACCCACCCATACCCCTACATTTACCCCTTACCTAACACTACGGGCAATTTAGCATGACCAATTCACCTGACCCGCACATCTTTGGACTGTGGGAGGAAACCGGAGCACCCGGAGGAAACCCACGCAGACACGGGGAGAACGTGCAAACTCCACACAGTCAGTCACCTGAGTCGGGAATTGAACCCGGGTCTCAGGCGCTGTGAGACAGCAGTGCTAACCACTGTGCCACCGTGCCGCCCCAAAAGGTGAAAGATCATATGAGCAAAGTATATTGGACATAGTGGAACAGGCACCATAAATTTAACTGGAAAGAAACATTTGACAAACAAATGAGTGAAAATTCAGGCCAATGTCTCTACTTGTGTTCACGAAGAGATTCAGCTCTGGGAGACTTGGTTAAGCATAGAATGTGGACATTTTGTGAACTTTTGAAACTATAACCTCTTGATCTGATACGACAACTGTTTAATACTGGGACTGGAAGGATATTATAAGAATTCTTTCAAGAGTATGAAATACACAGCTTTCAGAAGCTCTAGCAATGTTCTTCCTATAAGCCTATAATTATTTACCAGCTTTGTTCAGTTATAGGCAACAGCAGTCATCATTTCTGTTTTCACTATGTGTAATTACCATATTCCTCATTTGTGAAATCAACATTAAGCTCAATAAATAACAACTTTATAAATCAACTTGCTGTAGTGATAACTTACCTTAACAAGGATTAATCAAAGCAAATGTGATTGAAACAACAGAGTTGGTAATGAGTATAGTACAGATGCACCTGATCCTGATCAACTAAGACAATTCAGCCTGGCCAACCCTGAGGTAGTCCATATTAGAAATTAATGCTTACTAAACTGGTATCTTTATTTTACATTCTTATTTCAGATAATTTAGGAAAGCTTGTGAAGATCATTTGATACATTGCAGCGAAATAAAGAATTAAGTTTTACAACCAGAAAGCTGACTTTAACAAATGATGAACTAATGTCCACATAGTACTGAAATCAAGTGCTAATTTTTCTGATAAAAGATTAATATGTTAACTATTAATAAATTCCAAGCTAGTTGAGTTCAATCTCTCCAACTAGCTTGGAATACTTATTGGCTTTCTTAATCTTACTTTTCTCCTTTCACATAGTCATAGGTGCTCCCTATAGCATATTTTCTCATCAATATGTTCAGAGATGCTATGACACATCTCTGAAGGATGTGGAACTTGAACACAGGCCTCCTGGTTCAAAAGTAGAAATACTTCTGCTGCACTACAAAAATCCTCAAGCACTATCTGTGACACCCTCTATCAAGTGAATAATGTCCCAAAGCGGATGATTATCTGCATAAGATTCAGTTGAGTTTTTTTCTTAGATCTCTCCTTGCATAAGCCTTCCTTCAAACTATAACACTCCATATCTATTGCTTTCAAGCTAAAGTGCTTTTAAACACCCTTTTTATTTTCTTCACTTTCATATGCCTTAGTCTTTCTCATCTAGGGTATAGCATACAGTTCTTGCCTCCACACGATGGGAGGAATGTGATTGTGCTAGAGAGGATGCAAAGGGGATTAACCAGGTCATTGCGTGAGCTAGTGAGTTTTAGATATGAAGAGACATTGAATAGATGACAGTCATTTTTCTTGAAACAGCAGAGAGTGAGAGGGTGCATGATTGAGATGTATAAAACTTTGGGGTAGACAGGGAAATATTTTTACCTTGGTGGAAGGATCAATAACCAAGGGACATAGAATTAAGCTCAGTGACAGGTGGTTTAGAGGAGATGTGAGGGAGAATTTCTTTTATCCAGAGGGTGCTGGGAATCTGAAACTCACAGTCTATAAGGGTGCTAGAGGTAGAAAACCTCATAACACCTAAGAAGTATTTATATCTGATAACAAGGCATACAAGGCTGTGGGCCAAGTGCGGGAATATAGCATTAGAACAGTTAAGTTGCTGTTTTTGACCACACAAACAATAGGCCAAAGGGACCTTTGCTGTGCTGTAGACCTCTGCGACTTGATGATCAAGGATTTGATAAACCTGCCACTTGCTTCTCCAAAGTAACTCCAATTAAAATCTTCATTCTGAAACAAATCTTAGTTTCTAATCTATGCATTTAGAACATAGAACATAGAACATAGAAAAATACAGCGCAGTACAGGCCCTTTGGCCCTCGATGTTGTGCTGATCCAAGCCCACCTAACCTACACTAGCCCACTTTCTTCCAGATGCCTATCCAATGCCCGTTTAAATGCCCATAAAGAGGGCAACCATTCTTTGCTATTGCTGTTACTAGATTCCAAGCCAGTTGGAGAAATTGAAATCATGGCACATTCATTTTTTTAATGAAGCAAGTTTATTGACTTCCTCAGTCTTAACTCACTCATTCCACATCCAATGCTAAAGGCTCCCCCCATATATTTACTCATATAATTGATAGTCAGCACACATTTCATCTCAGCCTTAAAATAAAGACTTTAATAAACTTAATTATGTGGATAACCAGAAATTATCAACTCCATTTCTCTTTTCACAAATGCTGCGAGACCCTTTGAATTCTTCCAGCATTTCCAGAACTTTCTGCTTTTTTATTTTAATGGTAATACTTGCTCTGTTAAGTGTTCATTCCAGAAATTTGAGTTCAGACTCATCACTGTTTTGCATTCATTCTAATAAAGGATCACAAATTGTTGAGTGAAGCATAGAACTATGCCAATAGTCCTTAAATCTCATAGCAGTCTCATAAATTAATTCATTCTTGCTCTGTACCTTAAAACTTGTAGATATTTATATTCCAAATCTTGTCATACAATCAATAGATTTTTAAACCTTAAGCATTCATCCAAAAGCCTAACTTGTGTGGTATTCCATTCAGTAAGCCTTTGTCTTTCACTTAGTTTGCCAATTGTAATAATAAATAAAAGTCAGTATCAAAGTACTGACGGTAATTCAGATGTTTATTAATTGCAACTGTGAGAAGGAAAGCTTGCATTATAAGGTACTAATTTCCAAAGTAACAAAGATCTATATGTTATAGGCAAATAGAACCACTTTAGTTGCTGTAGGAAATAAATAACATTAATCCTTAAATCTGAAACATTTTCTAATAGTAATAACCCTAACCTACTATTTGCTCTCAATGGAACCAGCTTACCACAGCAAGCTATAAAGTACTCATAGTAACTATAAGCCATATTACTTCAGTGACAGTTGTTATATATAGAATTCTGCTAGCTGAGATATCATTTAAAAACAACTCACATGTTTATCCTTTTTTTCAATCAAATAAAAGGAGAAGTACTTCAGCTAATAAGGTAATGATTAAGCATAAGTTATCTATCAATTGAAATCATAAATTGCTGGGGGGAAAATATTATTTAAGCAGGTAGCTTGCTATAGGTTATTGCCAGTTGTGGCCCATTTGGAAACATTCTTGCTATCAGAATGTTGTGTGTTCAGCTTTCGTTCCATAGCTGCTCACATCTAGGCTGACATTCCAGGGGAATATTGAGGGTGTGCTGTACTGTTCGTAGTGCTGTTTTCAGCAGAGTGTACAAATCCCATGGCACCTGCCTGAAGAAGAGCAGGAGGGTGTTTCTCCCCCAGTCAACAGCACTACAACAGATCATCTATTTGTGGGAGGCTTTCATATACAATATGGCACCAAATGTCATGGATATAAGCAGGGATCTCTTTTTGGGCTGAAGAGGGCAGTGTGATTAGGTGATGTTTGGATGTGGGCTTGACAAGACTGACACCGTGAAGGTGGAGTGCACAATTAATGAGGGAAAGGTGTAAAATTGCACGGGAAAAGTCTTTAGAGCTCACAGAGGGCTACCCTCCACAAAATGTCTTGAAATTGATACTTGATTTTTCTCAACATTTGGTTGCTTTGATAAACACAGTCTTCATAGAGCATTTTCTCTTTAAGAAAGGAGAATAGCTTTAAATCATTTTTACCATCATGTAAGCCAACCATCCATTACTTTTTTTCCATTTGAACTATTACTGCCTCCTCTTCTGAAGAAGTTAACTTCTTACTTTGGTAGGGCTTTATTTGTGCTAGTTAGCTTTCAGTGTTGCACTAAATAGCTTTTCTTCATACGTGATTAAAGTTAAAAATCACACAACACCAGATTATAGTCCAACAGGTTTAATTGGAAGTACTAGCTCTCAGAGTGCTGCTCCTTCATCATGTGGTTGTGGCATGAAGGAGCAGCGCTCCAAGAGCTCGTGCTTCCAATTAAACCTGTTGGACTATAATCTGGTGTTGTGTGATTTTTAACTTTGTACACTCCAGTCCAACACTGGCATCTCCAAATCATGACTTCATACGTGAGGTAGTGAGCCTTATTTGGCAAAATGTTTGATTGTTAGGAGCTTTGCCTATTTGCTTGCTCTCATCTTCACACAGGATTGGGAGCTGCTTGACAGTAAGAAACAACAAGGATTCCGCTCAGGTCACTTCTTTCTAACTCTGTCAGTTGCTGCACCCTCTGCCCAGCCGATTCTAGTCAACTCAAAACAGATTGGATATCAAACCTAGAATCATCCCATTTGTATAACTCTGCAATCAGTGCCTTAACTAGGTGGGTATTTGGGAGCCTGCATTGTATTATTTAAACATCTGGAAAGGCAGCTTTGAAATAGTGCACTTTTAAAGTAGTAAGCTTTTCATGCATTGAGAAGCCATCACATATGAAGTGCTTCCATCAGGTGCTTTGTATTTTGTCAGCTTAATGAAAAATTATATACATTCTACGAGTTAGTTGGAAAATGCCCACTAATGCTTCATATTTTGATCTTTTGCATCGGTCCATGCAGTGGTATTTCTGAAACAAAAGTAAATGAGACAAAAGACCATAAAACAATGTTAGGTTGGATGTCGATTGTGTTAAATATTCCCATTTTCTTTAGGTCTGATTGTTGTGAAACATGCAATTTTCTGGGTTAGTGTTTACTATTTGTGTAGACTTAATCTCTTGTAAAAGTGCTGTGAGCAAAATTAGATTTGAAGATTAAAGTAGCAGAAAACATGAATATAAGCAAAACAAAAACAAAGGACAGAATTGAAAACAAAAGCCCGTTAGACAAAGGTGTTTCCTTTAAGGAGGGGAAAAGCAAATAAGCTATATTTTAGTGTAATACTGCAGGAGAATAATAATCAGCCACAGAGAGACACTATCACTTTAGATGATCTTTGTACCAAATAGTCTAGATCGCATAAAATTCTCTATCAGTTATCAAAAAGAAGAGCTGAGTAGACAAATCTGTCTTTCATTTAAAGTGGCTTTCTTTATTTTATATTGATGAACATTTTCAAATTTTGTCTCTTCCTGGGATTCTTTTGGCTCAACATTGATTAAAGGATAAGCACCACTGAATTAGCATCTTAAGTCATCCATTTTTGTTTATTTAGTTGGAAACAAATCTATTGATTATTATACAGTTTTAAAAATGCATTTCAAAGGTGACAGAATGTTTGTTGAATTTCTTCTCTTGTTGTCATCAACAATTATGTTTTCTTCACATGGTGGCAAGGGCTTAAAGTCAGGGATGTCAAAATGATCTGGAGAGCTAAAGCATTAAATGAATAAATGCACGTGCTCTGAATAGCAATGTGTGGTGTTTCAGGCACAGAGCTCTTCTATATTGACAAAGGCTATATTGACTTTACACTGTGTACTCTTGATGCAGTAAGGTACAAAGTACTTTATCCAGAAGGATCACCATAAACATCTTCATGAACAATTGCTCAGGATAGCAAGAGCAAATATTAATCAAAAGTACTAAATTCACCCCAGAAAGAATAAATCCCATTGTGGTAACTTAAACAAAAAGAAAGCAATTGGCTAGAATATTAAATCATTGAAAAATTCTATGCATTTAAAGCAAAGAAAAACCTCTGATTTTCAGACATTGATAATTAAGCCTTTTGGCCTAATTAAAACAAGTTCACTGAAATTTGAAAAAAATGTCATGAAAAAAATTGAAGTCCCAAAATTTCTTTATTCCTTCATAAACAAAGAAAACAATCCAACAGTAGATTATTAGAAAAGCAAAATAGAGACATAAAATTGTAATGCAAAGCATTGCTTTTCAAACAATTATTGTAATTGCTTTCTGTAAATCAAGAAGTGCCATTAAATGTTACAAAAAGTAAACTGAAAATTTTAGGATGCAGTGCATCATTCTAGAAAATAAGCAAGGAAATCACAGAAATGTAAAACTAAAATTAAAAGAATGCCAGAAAAAGAAATGGAATATTGAGCAGGTTGACAGCTGTACAACCCCCTGAGAGGAGCAGTAATTATTGGTAGATTCTTTAGTGCAATTCCTATCCTCTTCTCCAGTGGTGTTGATAACATTACAATATTCCTGTGGACAGTTTCCCGTCTAGCCTCAGCATGAATAAGCATGCCTTCTTCATCATTTTCACTCATACATTCAGCATTCTAATAAAAAGAACTTGAGCAAGTTACTAGCACTAATGTTAAATGAAATCCTTTCTAACTTGGACAATTACAGCACATAAATGATTCAGAAATTACAATCTGTCTAAAGTGAATTAAATTTGGCCCATTCAACCAACTATAATTACTTGAATAGAACTAATATTTTAATACCATATTTAATCTCTTCTATAAAATGCAAGTAAACAGCTGAATCAGGTGTATCTTTAATGTGTTGGACATGTGCGAAAATTAATTTTGGACCAATATTGTAATTTATAATTCATTTTGCTTACTCCAGTCAGCAATATTTTTTTTCTTTTGTCCAGAGATTAATTTAAGGTGGTTGGCAGCTTTGTTGTTCTTCATGGTGTCAGATTTGTTTAACTCCATTATAACAAAAGAAGACCCAGCAAATTTTGCTAGTTGATTGATTGAAAGAAACCTTTTTGGCTTAGTTTTCATTGTATTACTTTGTAAAAGTGGAAAGGTGAAGGAAAAGATGTGATCTTACTGTAACAAAAGTAAGTTAGGCCAAAGACACGTGTTCAAATCAACACCACAGCTATGTTATTTGTGTCACAAGGTAACCGCTGAGTACTGAGGCTTATAAACTGCATTTATTCCCTGTTGCATTCACTGGAAAACAGCTTTTTATCTTCTTCTGACAACCTCATGGGTTTGATGTGTAAAATCAGAGCATTTTGTTGCCTCAGTTGTACCATTCTCCTTACTTTAATCAGAAAGAATTAATTTATGAGATTTGAAAATATCACATATGTTATCCAGCTTTGTTCAGTCACACTCCATTGCAAATGGAAGCTACAAAGTGATACTGCAACAAGGGAAATGCAAGGGAAAAACATATGGGGATGTCTGGAGCAACCACTGACTAAGTCTTTCGAGATTCAACTTGCTTGTGTGGTCCCTCATCACTCAGTTATCTGGTGAATTTTGCCTAATTTTCAGCTTCATTAGCAAAGTTGGCTGCTCAAACTTATTTCTAAGGAGATCAAAGAAAACCCTGTTTTACTGAAGGATTGTGATAGGGTGCTCCTCAGAACACAAATCTCTGTGCTGGAAATCATTTGAGATAAACCATTTGTTAAAAGCCCAAAGTTGGAGTGTTTAAAAGTTTAAAATGAGTTGCAAAGGAATTATTGATCCAAAAATTGCCTTTTTAGATACCATTCAACTATTAAAGAATTTAAGATAAACATTGGTTTAAAGTATTTCTCCATTTCTATAATATCATTTGGTTGTGCCTCTGTCTCAAGCTTGTTTGCTGCTAAACTATCATCATTCTTTCAGTACCTCCAGACTCGACTATTCCAACGTTCTCCTGTCTGGGATGCTCAAGCAGACTGATTTCAAATATTTAGGGCTCTTGTAATGTAGTTGTAGTATCCCTACCTCTGAACTGGGGCCTAAGGTACCAATCTCTAGTGTTCCAGAAATGTGTAAGAACATCTTTGAACAGTTTAACAGAAAACATCTAAACTTTGGAATTAAAGGACTCTTTTAGGACAGTGGTATTGTCCTTACCTCTGAGCTAGGAGTCAGGGTCATAAAGAGTCATACAGTTGTACAACATGGAAACAGTTCCTTCAATCCAACTCGTCCATGCGGACCAGATAGCCTAAATTAATCTAGTCCCATTTGCCAGCACTTGGCCCATATCCTTTGAAGCCTATCCTATTCATTACCCATCCAGATGCCTATTAAATGCTATAATTGTACCAGCCTCCACCACTTCATCTGGCAACTCATTTCATACACACACCACCCTCTGCATGAAAATGTTGCCCCTTAGTTCCCTTTTAAATATCTTCCTGCTCTCACCTTAAACCTATGCCCTCTAGTTTTGAACTCCCCACCCCAAAGAAAAGACTTTGTCTATTCACCCTACCCATGCTCTTCATGATTTTATAAACATCTAGAAGGTTACCCCTCAGCCTCCAATGCATCATGGAAAATAGCCCCAGCCTATTCATCCTCTCCCTATAGCTCAAAACTTCCAACTCTGGAAACACCTTTCTAAATCTTTTCTGAACCCTTTCAAGTTTCACAACATCTTTCCTATAACAGCGAGACCAGAATTGAATGCAGTCTTCCAAAAGTGGCCAAATCAATGTCCTGTACAGCTGCAACATGACCTCTCAACTTGTATACTCAATGCTCTGACCAATAAAAGAAAGCATACTAAATGCCTTCTTCACTATCCTATCTTTCTGCCACTGCACTTTCAAGGAGCTATGTACCTGCACACCAAGGTCTCTCTGTTCTGCAATACTCCCCTACAAAGCACAATCAAACGCTGCTCGTTAAGTAGTAATCTGGTAGTAAAGGTTGCTAAAAGGCTACTTAACCTTTACATTATCAAAGTTACTAAATTAAAAGACAGGAGAGAAGACAATGAAATTGTATCTTATCGATACAATCCTGGGCAGGAGTTCAACTTTCTGAAACTTTCAAGTGAAAACACTTGAAACTAAGTGTTTTAAAGACACCAGCAGGACAAACTACAAACAACCATCACAGAAGCAGGACCCTGAACTCAGAGATCAGAAAAGAAGGATAGACCCAGTTGAGTGTCTGAAGTCTGGCTACTTATCCCTCACGAATGTTGGTAAGACATAAGACATGGCCTGCTTCCACACTGTAGGGATTTTATGAATTGTATGAATGAATATGTCTCAGTAATGAGTCTGAGACAACTTTGTTTATAACTTGGTATAATTTTATCCTAGAGTATTAAACTAAATGAGTAAATTGCTGTAACAATACAGGTTGTAATAAATGTGTTATCCCTGGACATCAGAGTGTGTCTCGGAAAAATTAACAAACAGCAAAATTCATAGCTGACCTTGGAGGAACCTGTGTGGCAGACCTCACAGCGCAGGAACAGATAAGATCATAATTTTTAATGTGCAACCTTGGTCTAAGTCTGAAGTTTTGAATAGAATGGGTTCTTTCTTGATTAGATGTTTTATTGAAATCTGTCTCTTGATTAATTTTTAAAAAAAATATAAACCATAAGTACTAACCTAGCCTGGAACACTTTCTTAGGGCAAAAAGACAATGTTATTTTCTCAGTCTGTAGATTGTGAGGACAAAAGATGGTCTTTAGTAGAGTGGTATGTTGTTCTTGTTGGATATGGGGGATTAGGGTTTAGGGAGTGTTTCCATGTTACTGATGGTTATGTCAGCATTAAGTGTGTTTGGTTGCGAATTTATTGGATTGCATGGATTGATTGGAGCAATGGTAAGAGGCAATGAAGAATTTACAAGAGCTAGGGGGCATGATGGATGGCAGTTATAGGGAGGGAGAAAAGCCCCAGATACAGTCAGGTAGATGGGTTAACTCCAGGAATGGTAGGAGAGGTAGGTAGGTAGTGCAGGAGTCTCCTGTGGCCATTTCCATTTCAAACAAGTATGCTGTTTTGGAAAATGTAGGGAGTGATGGACTCTGAGGGAAATGTAGCATGGACAGCCAAGTTTCTGATATCGAGACAGTCTCTAATGAAATGAGGGGTATGCCGGATTCCAAGCGATTGATTGCGATAGGACACAATCAAGTAAGAGGCAACTGACAGACATTTCTGTGGCAGCAGTGAAAAATCAGAATGGTGTGTTGCCTCCCTGTTGCCAGGATTAAGGATGTCTCAGAGAAGGTGCAGAATGTTCTGAAGGAGAAAGGGACCAGCAGGAGGTCATTGTACACATTCAAACCAATGATACAGGAAGGGATAAGGATGAGATTCCAAAGGGAGATTACAGAAAGTTAGGCAGGAATTTAAAAAAGGAGGTCCTCAAGAGTAGTAAGGTCTGGATTATTCCCGGTGCTATGAGCTGGTGAGGGTAGGAATAGGAGGATAGGACAGACGAATGAGTGGCTGAGGAGCTGGTACAGGGGAAAAGGGTTCAATTTTTGCATCATTGGAATTTCTTCTGGGGTTGAAATGACCTGTACAAGACAAATGGATTGCACCTGAATTGGAAAACAGAAGAACTCAGGGCATGGTTAGAAACATGGGACTGGGATATTATAACAATTATAGAAATGTGGCTCAGCGATGGACAGGACTGGCAGCTTAGTGTTCCAGGATACAAATGCCACAGACGGATAGAAAGGGGTGGGGGGGGGAGTGCAAGAGAGGGATAAGGGATAAGGAACAGCAATTACTGCTATACTTAGGGAGGCTATTCCTGGGAAAATATCTAGGAAAGTTATTTGGGTGGAACTGAGAAATAAGAAATGGATGATTACCTTATTGGGATTGCATTATAGACTCCCTAATAGTCAGAAGGAAATTGAGAAACAAATTTGTAAGGAGATTTCAATTATCTAGAAAAACAATACGGTGGTTACGGTAGGGGATTTTAATTTTCCAATCATAGACTGGGACTGCCATAGCGTTAAGGGTTTAGATGGAGAAGAATTTGTTACGCGTGTACAAGAAAATTTTCTGTTTCAGAATGTGAATGTACCTACTAGAGAAGGTGCAAAACTTGACCTACTCTTGGGAAATAAGGCAGGGTAGGTGACTGAGGTGTCAGTGGGGTGGGGGTGGGGTGGGGGCACTTTAGGGCAAACAATCATAATTCTATTAGTTTTAAAATAGTGATGGAAAAGAATAGACCAGATGTAAAAGTTGAGGTTCTAATTGGAGAAAGGCTAATTTTGATGGTAATAGGCAAGAACTTTTAAAAGCTGATTGGGGGCAGATGTTTGCAGGAAAAAAGATGGCTGGAAAATGGCAAACTTTCAGAAATGATATTATGAGAGACCAGAGACAGTATATCCCTGTTAGTGTGAAAAGAAAGGTTGGTAGGTATAGGGAATGCCGGATGACTAAAGAAATTGAGGCTTTGGTTAAGAAAAAGGAAGCATATGTCAGGTATAGACAGGAGAGATTGAATGAATCATTAGAAGAGTATAAAGGCAGTAGGAATATATTTAGGAGGGAAATCAGGAGGGCAAAAAGGGACATGCAATAACTTTGGCAAATAGATGAATCCCAAAGGGTTTTTATAAATACATTAAGGACAAAAAGGTAACCAGGGAGAGAACAGGGCCTCTCAAAGATCAGCAAGGCGGCCTTTGTGTGGAGCCACTGGAGATGGGGACATACTAAGCGAGTATTTTGCATCAATATTTACTGTGGAGAAGGATATGGTAAATATAGAATGTGGGCAAATAGATGGTGACATCTTGAAAAATGTCCGTTTTACAGACCTCTGTGGGAAGCTAGGGAAGTGATTGCTGAGTCCCTTGCTGAGATATTTGTATTATTGATAATCACAGGTGAGGTGCTGGAAGACTGGAGGTTGGCTAACTTGGTGCCACGGTTTATGAAGGGTGGTAAGGAAAAGCCAAGGAACCATAGACCATTGAGCCTGACATCAGTAGTGGGCAAGTTGTTGGAAGGAATCTTGAGGGACAGGATATACATGTATTTGGAAAGGCAAGGACTGATTAAGGATTGTCAGCATGGCTTTGTGCATGGGAAATCATGTCTCTTGAATTTGATTGAGTTTTTTGATGAAGAGGATTGATGAGGCAGAGTGGAGGACGTGTTCTATATGGACTTCAGTAAGACGTTCAACAAGGTTCCTCATGGGAGACTGGTTAGCAAGGTTAGATCTCATGGAATACAGGGAGAACGAGCCATTTGGATACAGAACTGGCTCGAAGGTAGAAGATAGAGGGTGGTGATGGATGATTGTTTTTCAGACTGAAGGCCTGCCACTAGTGATATATCACATGGATCAGTGCTGAGTCCAATACTATTCGTCAATTATATAAATGATTTGGATGTGAACATAGGAGATATAGTTAGTTTGCTGATGACATCACAATTGGACATGTCATGAACAGTGAAGAAGATTACCTCAGATTACAACAGGATCTTCGTCAGATGGGCCAATGGGCTGAGGAGGGGCAGATGAAGTTTAATTTAGATAAATGTGGGGAGCTACATTTTGGAAAAGCAAGTCTTGTCAGGATATATATACTTAAAGATTAAGGTCCTGGGGAGTGTTGCTGAACAAAGAGACCTTGGAGTACAGCTTCATAGTTCCTTGAAAGTAGGATGGCAGGTAGGTAAAATAGTGAAGAAGGCATTTGTTATGCTTTCCTTTATTGGTCAGAGCATTGAGTATAGGAATTGGGAGGTCATGTTGCAGCTGTACAGGACCTGTACTGGTTAGACCACTGTTGGAATATTGCGTGCAATTCTGGTCTCCTTCCTAACGGAAGGATATTGTGAAACTTGAAAGGGTTCAGAAAAGATTTACAAGGATGTTGCCAGGGTTGGAGAATTTGAGCTATCAGGAGCGACTAAATAGACTGGGGCTATTTTCACTGGAGCATCGGAGGCTGAGGGGTGACCTTAATAAATCATGAGCAGCATGGATAGTGTGGATAGATAAGATCTTTTCCCTGGGGTGGGGGAGACCAGCACTCGAGGGCATGGGTTCAGAGAAGCACAAAAAAGGAGCTAAGGGGAAACCTTTTCATGCAGAGGGTGATGCGTGTATGGAATGAGCTGCCAGAAGAAGTGGTGGAGGCTGTTATAAATTCAGCATTTAAAAGGCATCTGCATGGGTGTACGAATAGGAAGGGCTTAGACGGATATGGGCCAACTGCTGGTAAATGGTACTTGATTAGGTTAGGATATTTTGTTGGCATGGATGAGTTGGACTGAAGGGTCTGTTTCTGTGCTGTACAACTCTATGACTCTGATGTTGATCTAGGGAGGACAACAGACAACAAACAACACTTTTCACTAATCTATGTTTCTTTCCAAACACTTTATTAGCTTTAACCCAATTTGTATCCTACTGTGAAAGCAATAGAACATGCCTTAACCACCAAATACCTTTCCTTGTTGTTGTGAAACCACCTATTCCTATTGAGTGAATGGTTGAAAAAAAAACAAACTTCTGCCTCCCAAAACTCCAGGTTTTCTGTCAGATGTCCCTAACTGCACTTGGGAAGCTGGAGTCTGAACGATATCACAGGACAAAGAGGGATACAGGTCAGATCAATACCCTAAGACAAGTTGGGTAGAAAAGTGAATCCAGGCAGTAAAACAGAATTTGATTGTTTGATGGAGAGACCCATATGGAAGACAGCTGGTTAACTGCTCCAAGTGCTTCTAGTACAGGAAATCTGGTTATGTAATGGAAAATTGTTGGTTCTGGCATCCTCTGGAGACATTGATTGAGACACCACTTTCTGTAGCATTAAGGGTGGTCAGTTGCTGCTCACGGATTAACTGTTGATCAGTTTATCTGTCAGGATTTTGCGTTCAAAGGAATAATATACACTGTTTGTATAAACCAGCCACAGAGATAAATCAGCATTCTTTGAGACACGGTGCATTTAATGATCTTACTAGTGTGGAAAATAAAAGAATTTCCACTTGAAAGCAAACTAAGTTCCTGTGTGCTGATGAAGGGGCTCATGGGAAACAGTACAAAAGTGCCACTGGTAAAGTTTCCTTGGGGAATAAATTTGTATGTGTTTATAAACGTAAATTTGTAAATTCTCAATGCCATTCTTCTCTCATTTCCCCAATATCCCTCGATATTGTTTCTATTTAAATAATCAACTAATACTCTTCCAAAAGTCTCAGTTGAATTGCCTCCACTACGTTTCCTGGCAGTGCATTCCAACCACCCCCCTCCCCCCCCCCCCCCCCCCCCCCACCGCTAACTAATCACTGTATGAAAATACTCACATCCCATTTGCTTCATTTTCAAATGAACTTATATCTGTGTTCCCTCATTCTTGATGCTTTGATGAGAGTGCATAACATCTTCTGATCTACTCTGTCTAAGACTCTCATGATGTTGAGAGCTTCAATCAAGTCTTCTCTTAGCCTTCTGTTATGGATCAGACCAAATCCCTCAGAGTGTATCAAGGAGATAGTCTCGACCTTAACTTTTACCTTATTTAAAGACAAGTGTAAGGTGTTGCACTCCAGCTGTGATTCAATTGGTCAAACTATTAGGAATTAAGCAAAACATACTTTATTCTTACATCATACTTAAAATAAAAATAAAAAGAAAAGAATTGGCATAAATTGAACTATAGCAAAATACTTAACAAAATAAAATATCATTTAATTGCTAATTATCAATTGTTCTAATATAGCAGCATCCCATAAACACGCCCTTGGCTAAAGCAAATTCAGTAAAACAAATTTCCCTCATTTCCTACCTTTTCTAGTCCAGGAGATGGAATACTGATAGAATGTGTCTAGCAGTAAAGAGAGAGAACTCAAGCTTTTGCAATAGTGGAGAGAGAGCTGTATGTAGCAGCTTCAACTCCAAAACCCTAGCTTCAACTGAAAGCAAAACTAAAACAGAGTCTGTGAGAGCCTATATCAGCCACTTATACTTCCTTTGTCTACTTTTATAAAACAAGCCCAAAGCTATTTATTCTTCTTTCCATGGACCAGGCACCAGGTTTACATCACCCCTCTTCAAGCTAAACAGGACATAATAAATCCCTTTTAAAAACACATCTTGTCACACTTCTCCACTCCAAGGGAAATAGTTCCAACATCTCCAATTCATCACTGGAACTGAAGGTTCTCATCCTGGAGCCATTTCCAAACCTTTCCTGTGCTCTGAATGTGTTTACACCCTTCCTAAAGTTTATGCACATAACTGAACAATACTCCATTTGGGATCCAACAATTGTTTTAGTATCTTATTGGGGAACAATTTGTTGGGTAGCAAAATATATCCCTCAATCAGAAAGAAGCAGATCAGAGAATGGAAAGTATGAAATAATCTGAGACAAAAAAGAGTTGAGCCACCACACAGGGGGGCAATAAAATGCATGAGGTTTGGAATGGCTTAGTAGGGCCATTTGAATTAGCTTAGCAGGAAGTGGCTGGGATCCAAAAGAGGTTCAGAGGTCTGGACTATCAGTAAAACATGTGACACCTGGAGTGGCTAACTTGAACTTTGAAGTGTGAAGAATAGCCAGCAATATCAGAAAGGCGAGTAGCCATAAAAAGAAAGGATTTGGGAAAGTGACAAAAGATAACTGGCCAGATCCAGGGTGCAGTTTAATAAATACCTTTATCGTAAAGTTACAGGACACCAGAGGAATTCTTGGATAGGCCAAGAGAAAGTGAAGGTGAAGCCTCATTTAGGAGAAGAACCATAAGAGAGGCTTATGTTTCTGAACATCAATCTGATGACAGTAGTGTTCTATGAAAAGTGGGACAGGTTAGGGGAGAATCCTTACCCCAGAAAAAGGAAAGGCAATACACTCTATAGCAGACATCACGAATGGAGGCCACCAGAAGCACACCACTATGCTAAAAACTAATTCCCCACTGGGAGATCCAAGGAACAGAACCAAAAACTCAAAACCCAACCAGTCAAATCAGTTTGTTGCCAATTAAATGAAAGAGAGGAGGAAGTTGCAAGTCAAATCTCTTACAAGAGGCAAATTTCATATTTACATCACTAATTGCCTAGAGATTTAATTTATAAAAAGTCTTAATTCTGTATGTGGATTACAAAAGTGCGCAATGAAGAGTTAGAACGTGAGTGGATGGCACAGCCCATGGAATAAATATGGCAGCAGCTTTTGAAGACAGATCAATACAAAAATAGTGAACATGGAATATACAGTGTTGTCCTCCCAATCTTTATATTGTTATTTCATATTATCTTGTTATGGGATATTAATTGCAAACAAAAAGGTAAAATGTAGTTTATATTTGTTCTTAATGGTTGGGAGATGTTACAACAGTGATACATATGGACTATCAAACTTTTGATTGCTATATCAGATACCTTTCCTCAAGTAAACCATTGTTTATTTTCGAGAATGGAGCTAAAATTGTTGCAACAGTAACCTGACCACAGATTGAGGCAAATTCCAGTAATGTGTGGAATAATTGAAGTTGTATACACTCAAAATAAATTTAATTAAAGTCATCAAAACCAGGCAACTGATTCAACATCAAGAGCTTTGTCTCTCTATTCTAATTCAAACATGTATGACAATTTCACATATTGGTGATAGTCTCTCATCTGCCAGTTAGCCATCTTAGAAAGACAATGAAGCTAGAGTTAGGAATACTGTATTACAACAGCTTTTTTTGAGCAATAGAGCACAGGGAAGGGAAAAAAGAAATTATGGCCATAAGTGTTGATAATTCCATGCTCCCTGCCTGAAGTAATGTGCAACCTTAAATAGCAGTGTTACTGGCACAACAGTGTATTGTTAATGACAAATCTGTATTATGTCACAGTTGACTTCACACATAGCTAATGATAGGGGGAGGATCAAAGTCACAACAACACTTTGATATTAGTAGAAAAACTCCATTCAGAATGAACCTTACGAAAACATCAGTAATTCCACTATTTCAAATAAAATCTCAAACCATGATTTTTTTTTTTGTTTTGAAATCATCAAAACTTTTATACTAGATATGTTTAAAAGGACATAAAGATGGAAACCTTTAATTGCTACGGTACCAGAATCCACAGAATAAGTGTCTGGGGTTCACTTTTGAGAAACTGAGAAGAAACCAAATCAATGATTACCCCCTATATTAGTCAGAGTTTAACGTGTGGAAAATAAATATATTTTATAGATACAATATAGTTTAGGAAGTCTGTTTAGATATCTGGTTTGAAGACATATCCAACGTGTAAATAAAATGCTATACTTACAAAGAACGAAAAACATCTATAAAATTGATTCACATTTAAAATGGCAGTGGGGCATGTATTGAGTTGTCTATTGCATTTCATAGAGTCAGAGAGTTGTACGGCACAGAAACAAATCCTTCGGTCCAACTCATCCACGCCGGCCAGATGTCTGAAATGAATCTAGTTCCATTTGCCAGCATTTGGCTCATTTGCCTCTGACTGCTTCCTATTCATATACCCATCCAGGTGCCTCTTAAATGTTGCAATTGTACCAGCCTCCACCACTTCCTCTGGCAGCTCATTCTATGTACACACCAACCTCTGTGTGAAAAAGTTACAACTCAGGTCTCTTTTAAATTTTATCCCTTTCACCTTAAACCTATGGCCTGTAGTTTTGGACTCACCTATCCTGGAAAAAGAGCTTGTCTATTCACCTTATCAATGGCTTTCATGATTTTATAATACTCTATAAGGTCTTCCCTTAGCATTTGGCATTCCAGAGATAATAATGCCAGCCTATTCGGCCTCTCCCTATAGTTCAAACCTTCCAACCCTGGCAATATCTTGTAAATCTTTTCTGAACCCTTTCAAGTTTAACAACATCATTCCTATAGCAGAGAGATCAGAATTGAACGCAGTATTCCAAAAGTGGCCTAACCAATGTTCTGTACAGCCGCAACATGACCGACCAACTGCCATACTCAATGCCCTGACCAATAAAGATAAGCATACTGAACACCTTCTTCACTATCCTATCTACCTGTAGCTTCACCATCAAGGAACCATGTGCTGCACCCCAAGGTCTCTTTATTTGGCAACACTCCCCTACCATTAAGCTTATAGGACCTGCCCTGAATTGCCTTATTGAAATACCTCATATTTATCTAAATCAAACTCCATCTGTCACACTTTGGCTCCTCAGCCAATCAGTCTATCTGATCATAGCCCTCTTGCATTTGGAGATAGCGTTCTTCACTGCCCACTACACCACTAATTTTGGTGTCATCTGCAAATTTGCTAACCATACCTCCTACATTCACATATAGGAGGAATAGTTAGTAAGTTTGCAGATTATATCAATTTTCATTTGATATCTCTTTCATGTTCTTTTCACTTTTATGATGAATACAATGAAGCCACCTCCCAATCATCCTCAGCAATTCTTGTGCAATATACGTTCCCCATTTTGTGATCAACAAATAAGGTACATTATTTTCTTTCTGTGAGCATTCATCACTAAAATACTTTCTTTTTCTCTGGGACCTGCATAAGTGCACAACTCATTCCTCATGTAAGTTTAACTTATATTTACCATACTCTGAAACAATATCTTCAGTGGTAAATTTCTGTGCAATGTTATTTACACACATTCATCAACTGAATATTTGAGCTTCAGCACTTTGTTTACTAGAATAATAAAATGGCCTGACTAGAAGTGGTTTGTGACAGGGCAATCTGCTCGAAGCTGTCCAAAATGATTCCATAGGTTGCCAGCAGATAGTGGGGAATTGCTGTTGTTGAGTAGGCTGTTTGTATTTTATATTCATAAGAGTCAACTCTGTGTGAAATGTGACCAGTATGAATTAATTCAGAAATTACATTTTTAAGTAAAGAACTGCACAGATTTACAAAATGTCAAAGCTGCTGAGAGAGAGCAGCTTTCAGTTTTAGCAGTGATGTGCTATGCCCAAATTGCATGACTTTTCATTGATGTTTAATAAGCAAAGCAATTCTGTACCATGCTCTGCTAAATCACCCATATCTTTCTCTCCAGCTCTGACAGAATGTTTCAAAAAACATTTTTAGATTGTCCTGTGAGCCTGAGGTATATTTATTCCCTTTGGATGGTTAAATGAGATCTTATTGAGAGAATAGGGTTAGATTTGTCTCTGGCTTTTGTTGATTTCTTGAAAAATTAGAACTCAGAGACCCCTTTCACAGGGTTCACAAGCAATAACGTATTGTGGTCTGAAAGCAGATGGCAAACAATGATCCTTATCGGTCTTTACAAGTTGATTTGATTTGAGATCAAGCCACAGTGCCAAATGCCACAAATTGAAAAAAACACACAAGAAGCATGTCTCTTTAAATGTGGATTGAAAACAGGGAGTGAAGCTGCAAGACTATACTCAGAGATGTATTGGTGTTGATGTGCAACATTTTACATTTCTATTGCCACGATACTTTATCTATTTAAGGTTTGATAATAAAACTGTAAAATTATTTATCTCGTATATGATAATATCATGGACAGGGGACAATATTCTTATATTATACTTTCTTTGTAGCAGTAAGTGTGTTAAAGTTGAACAGTTTGATATAAATTTTGTCTTTAATCATTCCACCTTGAACTAATGTATAAATAATCCAATAAGTTTGAAACATTTTATTTTTGACAAACTGCATAGAGACTGTGACAGTTCTGATGCGTACATAAATATCAGTACATGAAATACCAAGCTATACCTAGCATTTCTAGCTCATAAAGACCTTTATATGCTACTGTGATAAAAAGCAAATCCTCAGGGAAAGAGCAACTTGATTGTCAACAAATTTGGTGGAAAATTTCAAAATTATAACACATTTATGATTTTGAATAAAGCACTTCATTGTAGCTGATGGTGCATGAATCACTTTGTAATATGTTATGCAAATGTGTTATATTCAATTGTGATGAAACACATGGAAGGCCTTGATTAATAACTTTACCTCCAGAGAGTAAAGTTGAAACCCCGTACTGTATTACCTTTCGCAAGGTTTAGGTTTCAGGAAAATAAATCATAATCCCAAAATATAAAAGATAACCTTAACTATTAGTTATGAGATGTGTATTTTAAAATGAATATTATTGCTAAGAACAAAGACTATGGATGTAAATTCATTTGCTTTGTGACAAAGCCCTGTAGGGTGTCAGGGAAACTTCCAACAGAGAAACGAGACTTAAGAGGAGGAGATACCAAAATGGCTGACTATCTTGCTCCCTTCTCTCAGCAGAAATACATCTCTTACAGAAATTGTTGGATTTTGCCCTTCCAAGATTACACAAAAAGGGGGTTAAAAATGCCTGCACCTGTACTCTGTGTGTGTGAGTGGAAGGAAGCGTTCTAATGACCTTAAGGTTCATGTAGGTTCAGATTAGCCTGGATATGAGTGCTAATGTTTTGTGAAGGTAACAGTTGAAACACCATCCAATAATGCCGATAAAAGGGTCCTGTCACTCTGAGTACTAGTAGCTAATTAGCCAAAAATATAGTCATAAGGAAAGAGAATAAGAAGGAATTTCTGGTTCTGAGTGTTGCTAGCCAACCATTGTCTAAAGGAAACAGAACCAAAAGGACTTCAGAGCTGAGAATGTGTTGCTGGTTAAAGCACAGCAGGTTAGGCAGCATCCAAGGAACAGGAAATTCGACGTTTCGGGCCAGAGCCCTTCATCAGGAATGAGGAGAGGGTGCCAGGCAGGCTAAGATAAAAGGTAGGGAGGAGGGACTTGGGGGAGGGGCGATGGAGATGTGATAGGTGGAAGGAGGTCAAGGTGAGGGTGATAGGCCGGAGTGGGGTGGGGGCGGAGAGGTCAGGAAGAGGATTGCAGGTTAGGAGAGCGGTGATGAGTGCAAGGGAATCGACTGAGACAAGGTGGGGGGAGGGGAAATGAGGAAACTGGAGAAATCTGAGTTCATCCCTTGTGGCTGGAGGGTTCCCAGGCGGAAGATAAGGCGCTCTTCCTCCAACCGTCGTGTTGTTATGTTCTGGCGATGGAGGAGTCCAAGAACCTGCATGTCTTCGGTGGAGTGGGAGGGAGAGTTAAAGTGTTGAGCCACGGGGTGGTTGGGTTGGTTGGTTCGGGCGTCCCAGAGGTGTTCCCTGAAGCGTTCTGCAAGTAGGCGGCCTGTCTCCCCAATATAGAGGAGACCACATCAGGTGCAGCGGATGCAATAGATGATGTGTGTGGAGGTGCAGGTGAATTTGTGGCGGATATGGAAGGATCCCTTGGGGCCTTGGAGAGAAGTAAGGGAGGAGGTGTGGGCGCAAGTTTTGCATTTCCAGCGGTTGCAGGGGAAGGTGCCGGGAGTGGAGGTTGGGTTGGTGGGGGGTGTGGACCTGACGAGGGAGTCACAAAGGGAGTGGTCTTTGCGGAACGCTGATAGGGGAGGGGAGGGAAATATATCCCTGGTGGTGGGGTCCGTTTGGAGTTGGCGGAAATGACGGCGGATGATACGCTGTATACAGAGGTTGGTGGGGTGGTAGGTGAGAACCAGTGGGGTTTTGTCTTGGTGGCGGTTGGAGGGGCGGGGCTCAAGGGCGGAGGAGTGGGAAGTGGAGGAGATGCGGTGGAGGGTATCGTCGATCACGTCTGGGGGGAATCTGCGGTCCTTGAAGAAGGAGGCCATCTGGGCTGTACGGTATTGGAACTGGTCCTCCTGGGAGCAGATGCGGCGGAGACGAAGGAATTGGGAACATGGGATGGAGTTTTTACAGGGGGAAGGGTGGGAGGAGGTGCAGTCCAGGTAGCTGTGGGAGTCAGTCGGTTTATAGAAGATGTCTGTGTTGAGTCGGTCGCCCGAGATAGAAATGGAAAGGTCTAGGAAGGGGAGGGAGGAGTCTGAGACAGTCCAGGTGAATTTGAGGTCGGGATGGAAGGTGTTGGTAAAGTTGATGAACTGTTCAACCTCCTCGTGGGAGCACGAGACAGCGCCAATACAGTCATTGATGTAGCAGAGGAAAAGGTGGGGGTTGGTGCCAGTGTAGTTGCGGAAGATGGACTGTTCCACATATCCTACAAAGAGACAGGCATAGCTGGGGCCCATGCGGGTGCCCATGGCAACTCCTTTAGTTTGGAGGAAGTGGGAGGATTCGAAAGAGAAGTTATTCAGGGTGAGGACCAGTTCAGTCAGTCGAAGGAGGGTGTCAGTGGAAGGGTACTGGTTGGTGCGGCGGGAAAGGAAGAAGCGGAGGGCTTTGAGTCCTTCTTGATGGGGGATGGAGGTGTACAGGGCCTGGATGTCCATCGTGAAGATAAGGCGTTGGGGGCCGGGGAAGCGAAAATCATGGAGGAGATAGAGGGCGTGGGTGGTGTCCCGAACGTAGGTGGGGAGTTCTTGGACTAAAGGGGACAGAACCGTGTCGATGAGTTTGGTGGGGCAGGAACAGGCTGAGACAATGGGTCGGCCGGGGCAGTCAGGTTTGTGGATTTTGGGCAGGAGGTAGAAACGGGCGGTGCGGGGTTGTGGGACTATGAGGTTGGAGGCGGTGGATGGGAGATCCCCTGAGGTGATGAGGTTATGGATGGTTTGGGAGATGATGGTTTGGTGGTGGGAGGTGGGGTCATGGTCAAGGGGGCAATAGGAGGAGGCGTCCGCGAGCTGGCGTTTGGCCTCAGCGGTATAAAGGTCAGTGCGCCAAACTACTACCGCACCTCCCTTGTCTGCCGGTTTGATGGTGAGGTTGGGGTTGGAGCGGAGGGAGTGGAGGGCTGCACGTTCTGAGGGTGAGAGGTTGGAGTGGGTAAGAGGGGTGGACAGGTCGAGTCGGTTAATGGTGCGGCGGCAGTTGGCTGTAAATAGATCGAGGGTGGGTAAGAGGCCAGCACGGGGTGTCCAGGTGGATGGGGTGTGTTGGAGGCGGGAGAAGGGGTCGTCAGAGGGTGGGCGGGAGTCTTGGTTGTAAAAGTATGCACGGAGGCGAAGGCGGCGGAAGAATTGTTCAATATCTCGCCGTGTGTTGAAAAGGACTTCAACCAACTTACAAGAATCCCAAAATTCACGATTGAATTATAAAAATTCCACAATCTACTTTTCATGAACTAACCAGATAGATTGATCCATATATCTTTTAACTTGTTTCTTTCTTGGATTCACTTCTTATTCTTAAACTGTGTGTACGTGTGTTACATCACCGTTTCTTTTTATGTTTAGAAACTAATAGACTGACTCTTTTGTTAACTAAACAAAAACATATTATTTGATCTCTTTTAAAACATAAATTCATATAGTCTGGGAGAAAGGCATCCACAAGGGAATGATGCCTTTCAAACTAACTTTGTTGCAACCAATGAAGGGGACATAATAAATGAAAAGTTCAGCCTTCTTTGCTTGGAAGCTTAATAACTTGCAAAACTTCACTTGGGGTCTGGTTGTAACATAAGCAATGAGTTACACTGGAGCTTGTTAGTATTTATTGTAGTGATTTCAACCTTTCAAAAGCTTTGATAAAGCACCTCAGTATCATTCCATTCCCTCTATGTGTTGTAGAGATGATATAATGTATACCTAGTTAGTTCATATTTTCAGTCTAAGTTTCTCCTGAGGGCTGGAATACAGAGCCGCAAATGCCAGTTTCTGTCTGGAACCTTGTTGACCCAATCGTTCTTCAAATGTAAGTGAAGAGATTTAGCTGGACATGTGGGATGGGGATGTAACAACTGAGCCCTTCATCAGGAATAGAATGATATTGCCCTCATTGGAGATTCATACATAAGAACTTTAAGAAAATATGTGGAGTCTTTTCACTTTAAAATTTAATTATGGTGCATTGCTGCTTTTTAGCATATTGTGATTTTACATTTTTACTTTGTGTGGCCACACAAGGGTTTATTTGTCCCAAAGTAAACCCTGCAATATAGTTGAAACTTCTGCAGAACTGCACAGGATAGTAGAGAACATTGAATGTGGGGCAATTTCATGTAATATTCTGGATTTACTATTCTACAAAATAAACATTTTGTATGCCTCTTTGATGCACATTATCCAGGCTAAAAAGCTCAGGTCTTTTCAATTCTTCCTCACAATTTAAACCTTTAACACAAGAGATCAGTCTTTTGACTTCCCTGCACAGCTTTCCTTGCTTCTTAGTGACCACAATGGACATAATATTTAAGATTGAAAGCAAAATATTGCAGAACACAGAACATTGAAAAGAAAAAAAACCAGAAAATGCTGTAAATTCACAAAGGTCAGACAGTATCTGGGGCAAATAAAACTGTTATAACCAGCATTGACATTATTTAAGGTGCAATATCAGTGATCAATGGGATGATGTCAAGTACCCTTGTATAATGTTATTTTTAATTTGGTTCATAATTAAAGCCAAAATCTTTGCCAATGAATGGTTACAATGAAGGATTATCTGCCAAAGCTATCACTGAAACACAGTGCTTTCAAAACAAATTAGGTGATTAACGAAAACAGTGTTATTAAAAGCCATGGGGAACAAACTGGAAAATGGGTTTAGATTAAATGTTTTATGCAAAAGCATCAGTGTATGCTGGAGGGTGATATCGGCACGGTAGGAATTTTACTGTACTAGTAATCTAAAGACTAGGGCTAATGCTCACAAATGTGAATGGAATTTAAATTCAGTTGATAAATCTGGAATAAAAAGCTAGTCTTAATGATAGTGACCATGAAACTAATATCAATGGTCATAAAGGCCTACCTGCCTCACTAACATCTTTAAGGAAGTATATTGTCCTCATATACTGACTTCAGCAATGAGGTTTAACTTTACCATCCTCCGAACTGGCCTAGCAAGCTCCTCAGTTTAAAGGTAATTAAAGGTCAACAAATGCTCATCTTGCTAATGGTGTATGCATTCTACAAATAAAAACAAAATAAAGATTCATTGGATTAAATTGATTACTTCTACGACTTTAATATTTTATAAATGATATAAGTTACTGATCTAAGAGTCTATATTGACCTGGAATGGTTCAAGAACAAGGTTCACCAATTTGTCAGTGATACATACGTGAACAAAATAAAACACAATAAGCAACAGGAATAAGAGTAGACCATTCAACCTCTCAAGCCTGTGCTCTCCTTCAGTAGGATCATGTCTGATCTGACATTCCTCAATTCCACTTTCTTGCCCTTTCGCCGTAACCCTCGATTCCTCAACTGATAATTAATCCATTTATTTCAGTTTTAAATATACACAAAGAATCTGCCCCTGCAGCTTCCTTTGGCAAGAACTTCATCCTTATCTCAGTCTTAAATTGGCCTCCCTTTATTCTGAGACTATGTCCTCTGGTCCTTGACTGTCCCATGAGGAGAAACATCCTCTTCGCATTTATTCTGTCAAGCTACTTAAGAATCTTTTCCATTTCAATATGATCACCTCTCATTCTTATAACTGCCAAAGAGTAGCGTGCTCACCTGTTTAACGTTTACTGATGTGACAACTGGTCCATATCTGGGATTATCCTAGTGAATGTTCTCTGAACAGCGTCCAATGAAATCTTTCCCTATATAAGGGTTCCAAAACATTTCATAGTACATCAGATGTGATTTCACCAGTACCTTGTACAGTTGCAGTAAGATGTCTCTACTCTGATATTCCATTAGCCTTCCTGTTTACCTGCTGCACTTCTGTGCTAGCTTTCTGTGTTTCATTGAGAAAGTGAGGACTGCAGATGCTGGAGATCAGAGCTGAAAATGTGTTGCTGGAAAAGCGCAGCAGGTCAGGCGGCATCCAAGGAGCGGGAGAGTCGACGTTTCGGGCATGAACCCTTCTTCAGGAATGAGGAAAGTGTGTCCAGCAGGCTAAGATAAAAGGTAGGGAGAGGGACTTGGGGGAGGGGCATTGGAAATACGATAGGTGGAAGGAGGTCAAGGTGAGGGTGATAGGCCGAAGTGGGGGTGGGGCCGGAGAGGTCAGGAGGAAGATTGCATGTTAGGAAGGCGGTGCTGAGTTTGAGGGATTTGACTGAGACAAGGTGGGGTAGGGGAGATGAGGAAACTGGAGTAATCTGAGTTCATCCCTTGTGGTTGGAGGGTTCCTAGGCGGGAGAAGTGGCGCTCTTCCTCCAGCTGTCGTGTTGCTATGGTCTGGCGATGGAGGAGTCCAAGGACCTGCATGTCCTTGGTGGAGTGGGAGGGAGAGTTGAAGTGTTGAGCCACGGAGTGGTTGGGTTGGTTGGTCCGGGTGGTCCAGAGGAGTTCTCTGAAACGTTCCGCAAGTAGGAGGCCTGTCTCCCCAATATAGAGGAAGCCACATCGGTGCAGCGGATGCAGTAAATGGTGTGTGTGGAGGTGCTGGTGAATTTGTGGCGGATATGGGAGGATCCCTTGGGGCCTTGGAGGGAAGTAAGGGGGAGGTGTGGGGGCAAGTTTTGCATTTCTTGCGGTTGCAGGGGAAGGTGCCGGAAGTGGAGGTTGGGTTGGTGGGGGGTGTGGACCTGACGAGGGAGTCATGGAGGGAGTGGCTCAACACTTCAACTCCCCCTCCCACTCCACCAAGGACATGCAGGTCCTTGGACTCCTCCATCGCCAGACCATAGCAACACGACGGCTGGAGGAAGAGCGCCTCATCTTCCGCCTAGAAACCCTCCAACCACAAGGGATGAACTCAGATTTCTCCAGTTTCCTCATCTCCCCTCCCCCCACCTTGTCTCAGTCAAATCCCTTGAACTCAGCACCGCCTTCCTAACATGCAATCTTCTTCCTGACCTCTCCGGCTCCACCCCCACTCTGGCCTATCACCCTCACCTTGACCTCCTTCCACCTATCGCATTTCCAACGCCCCTTCCCCCAAGTCTCTCCTCTCTACCTTTTATATTAGCCTTCTGGATATACTTTCCTCATTCCTGAAGAAGGGCTCATACCCGAAACGTCGACTCTCCTGCTCCTTGGATGCTGCCTGACCTGCTGCGCTTTTCCAGCAACACATTTTCAGTTCTGTGTTTCATTCACAAGTTCACTGACAGAGCATTTGAGTATCATCCCATTTCCTTTAGGTGTGATAAGATTTGTCTGTTGTCGCACTCCCATGTTTCCCCTTGAAGAAGCTTGTTAGAAGTTACAACTCCGAAATAGTACAATGTAATACCTAGTTAGTTGATATTTTCAGTCTAAGTTTCTCCTGAAGGCTGAAATTAAGAGCCGCAAATGCCACTTTCTGTCTGAAACCTTCCTTCAAATGCAAATGAAGAGTATTGGCTGGACATTTATCCACGTGGATAAAACAACTGAGTAAACCTCTCCTCCCTGGAGATTTATGCGTAAGAACTTCAAGAAAACATGTGGAGTCTTTTCACTTTAAATTTTAATTGTGGTGCATGACTGCTTTTTAGTGTATTGTGGCTTTACTTTTTTATTTTGTGTGGCTACACAAGGCTTTATTTGTCCCAGACTAAACCCTGCAATATGTTTTTGAAATGTTTGCACAACTGCACAGTATATCATGGAACATTGATGTGTGGGCAATTTAAAGTAATATTCTGGATTTACTAATTTACTGCATAAACATTTTACATGCTTCTAGTTACATATTAACCAGGCTAATAAGCTCAAGTCTTTCTAATTCTTCCTCACAATTCAAACCTTTCACGCAAGAAATCATGATTTGGAGATGCCGGTGTTGGGCTGGGGTGTACAAAGTTAAAAATCACACGACACCAGATTATAGTCCAACAGGTTTAATTAGAAGCACTAGCTTTTTGAGCGCTGCTCCTTCATCAGGTGTTTGTGAAGGTCACAACTGTAAGACGCAGAATTTATAGCAAAAGTTTACAGTGTGATGTAACTGAAATTATACATTGAAAAATACCTTGATTGTTTGTTAAGTCTCTCATCTGTTAGAATGACAATGTTAGTTTCACTTCTTTCATAAGTAAATCAGAAAACCTTTTTAAAAAGTTACATTCTCAGGATAACTTTAACAATTGGTGTCAGTCTTGGTAATATGTTGAAGGTGTTGGCCCCCTGTGTTCTGTTGTCTGTGCCAAAATATTTAGACTGACTCTAATCTAAAATGTGGGTTTGTGTGTGTATGAGTGTGTGTGTGTATATGTGTCTAGGGTGGGGGGTTGTGAGTGTCTGTGAGAAAGAGTGCATGTGTGTGTGCTTGAATGTAAAGGGGTCTAAGTCTGTGAAAGGGTGCACAGGTGAGTGTGGGAGTGTGTGTGTGTGTGTGTGTCTGACTGAGGTGGGGAGTACTGAGTGTCTGTGAGAGAGAGTGTATATGTGTGTGTGTGTGTGAGAGTGAAGGAGTCTAAGTCTGTGTGAGTGTGAGTGTGTGTGTGTCAGGGTGTGGGGTGGGGGTAGGGGTTGTGAGTGTAAAGGGGTCTAACTGTGAAACTAACATGGTCATTGTAACAGATGAGAGACTTAACAAATAATCAAGGTATTTTTCAATGTATAATTTCAGTTACATCACACTGTAAACTTTTGCTATAAAGTCTGTGTCTTACAATTGTGTCCTCCACAACCACCTGATGAAGGAGCAGCGCTCCGAAAGCTAGTGCTTTCAATCAAACCTGTTGGACTATAACCTGGTGTCGTGTGATTTTTAACGTTGTTCACAAGAGATCAGTATTTTGACTTTGCACAACTTTCCTTGTTTCTTAGTAACCACAATAGACGCAGTATTTAAGGTTGAAAGCAAAATACTGCAGAACACACAATATCTAAAAGAAGAAAAGACAGAAAATGCTATAAATACACAAAGGTTACACAGTATCTAGGGAAGAATAAAAATATTATATTGAACATTGATTATCATTTAAGGTGTGATGTCACTTGTCAATGAGATGGTAACAACTACCCTCATTTAACATTATTTTAGATTTGGTTCATAATTAAAGCTAAACTCTTTGCCAATGAATGGTTACAATAGGGAATTATCTGCCCAAGCATTATCACTGAAGCCTAATGCTTTCAAAACATGATTTGGAGATGCCGGTGTTGGATTAGGGTATACAAAGTTAAAAATCACACAACACCAAGTTATAGTCCAACAGGTTCAACAGGCGACGACAACGGATGAATGGGCACCGCACAACAATCAACAGACAGGAGGGTTCCCTCCCAGTTGGGGAACACTTCAGTGGTCCAGCACCTTCAACCTCGGACCTTCGGGTGACCATCCTCCAAGGTGGACTTCAGGACAGGCAGCCTAGGAAGTGGCCGAGCAGAGGCTGATAGCTAAGCTCGGTACCCGTAGGGAGGGCCTCAACCGGGACCTTGGGTTCATGTCACATTACATGTGACCACCATTGCACTACACACACACACAGATATTCCTACACACACACACTCTCACATACACATGGACACAGATACACACAGATGCGCACACAGACACCCACACACACCCTTATAGACACACACACTCCCACACTCATACATGCACCCCTCACAGACTTAAGACACTCTGCACTCACTACACACACACACACTTTCTCACACTCACAACCCCCACCCCAGACAGACAGACAGACACAGACAAACAAAGACCCACATGCACACTTATATTTTGTGGGGTGAATTTGTACTTGCAGAGTTACATTGCACTTTGCTCAAAAACTGCATGAATTTATGTAAAACTCTGTTATCTCATTTTTCAATCTAAACATAATGGCATAGTCAGAGAACGCAGGGGGCTAACACCTTCAACATATTGTCTAGCTATCACCATTGTTAACAGCTAACCTGAGAATGCAACTTTTAAAAAAAGTTTTGTGATTTACACATGAAAGGAGTGAAACTATCACTGTATTCTAACAGATGAAAGGCTTAACAATCAATTTTTCAATGTATAATTTCAGTTACATCACACTGTAAATTTTTGCTATAAATTCTGTGTTACGATCGAGCCCTCCACTATCACCTGATGAAGGAGTGTCGCTTCAAAAGCTAGTGTGCTTCCAATTAAATCCATTAGACTATAACCTGGTGATTTTTAGCTTTCAAAACAAGTTAGTTGGTTAATGAAACCAGTGTTATTAAAAACCAAAATCAGTGTTATTTAAAGTTGTTTGATGAAGTGATCAGGAAGGTTGATGAGGGCAGGGTGATAGATGTAGTCTATATGGATTTTGGTAAGGCTTTTGGTAAGATTCCACATGGTTGGCTGCTCTGGAAGGTTAGATCACATGGAATCCAGGGTGAGCTGGCAAATTGGATACAAATTTGGCTTGATGGCAGCACAGTGGCTCAGCGGTTAGCACTGCTGCCTCGTAGTGCCAGAGACCCAGGTTCAATTCCCACCTCAGGCTGTCTGTGTGGTGTTTGCGCATTCTCCCCGTGTCTGTGTGGGTTTGCTCCAGTTTCCTCCCACAGTCCAAACAATGTGCAGGTTAGGTGAATTGGCCATGCTAAATTGCCCATAGTGTTAGGTGTAGGGGAATGGGTCTGGGTGGGTTGCTCTTCCGAAGGTCGGTGTGGACTTGTTGGGCTGAAGGGCCTGTTTCCACACTGTAAGTAATCTAATCTAATCTAAAATTGATGGCAGGAAGCAGAGGGTAATTGTACAAGAATACTTGTTGGACTGGAGGCCTGTGACTAGTGGTGTGCCTCAGAGATCGGTGCTGGGCCCATTACTATTTGTTATCTTTATCAATGATTTGGGTGAGAATGTACAAGGCATGATTAATAAGTTTGATGATATTATCAGAATTTGCAGCAGGACTATGATCAGCTGAGGAAGTGGACCAAGAAATGGCAAATGGAGTTTAATATAGATAATTGTGAAGTCTTGCATTTTGGAAAGTCAAATCAAGGTCAGAGTTCATGGTGAATGGTAGGGTGTTAAGGAGTGTGATGGAACAGGGGATCTTGGAGTTCAGGTTTACTGTTCTCTGAAAGTGGAGTCACAGGTAGACAGGGCATTGAGTATAGGAGTTGGGAAATTATGTTGTAGTTGTACAGGATGTTGGTGAGGCCACACTTGGAGTAGTGTATTCAGTTTTGGTCACCTTGTTATTGGAAGAATGTTATTAAATTGGGAAGAGTGTAGAAGAAATTCATAAGGATGTTGCCCGGACTAAATGGTCTGAGTTATATGGAGGAACATTTTTCTTTAGAGCATAGGAGACAGAGGGGGACCTTATAGAGGTGTGAAAGACTATGAGAGGCATGGATAGGATCAATGCACTCAGTCTTTTTCCCAAGTTTGGGGAATCAAGGCCTAGAGTGCATCGGTTAGAGAGGAAAGAATAAAGGAAACCTGAGGGGCAAGTTTTTTACACAAAGGGTGTTACGCACATGGAATGAACTGCCAGCAGAAGTGATTGAGTTGGGTACATTAATAACATTTAAAAGGCATTTGAACAAATACATGGATAAGAAAGGATTAGAAGGATATGGACCAAGTGCAGGAAAATGGGATTACTGTGAACAGACATTTTGGTTGGCATGGACTAGTTTAGGCCAAAGGGCCTGTTTCCATGTTGTAGGACTCTCTAAGTATCCCCAAGTCCTTTGTGTTGCAGTCTTCTGTAGTTTTTCTCCATTTTAATATTACGTTTTGTTCTCTCTTCCAAATGAACTATTTGACATTTTCACGCATGATCCTCCAGTTGCCAACTTCTTGCCAACTTACATAACCTATCAATATCTCTCTGTGAACTACTTGTATTTTTAATACAAACATTATACTGGGTCAGCTTAATTATCTTATATGATATAATATTAGTATAGATTTACTATAATTAGCTGTAGTTCATGCTAAATATATATTCCGGTGTTTGTCACGACCAGGTTATATTATGTGGTACGTAAACAGATTAGCTCAATTGATTTTTTTAAAAAATGGCTTAACTATGTGTTACTTAAATCACAATGACAAAAAAGTTTAAAATATCTTATACTGGCTTAGGCTGATACATTCACTTGGTATAGTCCCATGTTCTCATTGACATTTATTCTTATGTAATGCCTGATGGATTTTGATGTTATTAAGAAATGTATTCTTAAAGGAAATGGCAAAATTGGTTGCAATGTATGAGACTTAAGTCTTAAAGGAGCATGAATAAATCTTCATTAGATTTTTCACACGGTAAAACTTTTACATTCACTAATTGATAAAAGTTGAGCAATCTTTGACTTGTGCACGTTTGGAAGATAATGACCTAGGGATAAAAGCACACAGTGAGTAGCAAAGCACTTAAAATTAGAATATCTCAACATATATTATCTGCATAAACTTGAGATATGAATGATTAGGGTGGCACAGTGGTTAGCACTGCTGCCTCACAGTGCCAGAGACCCAGGTTCAAGTCCCGCCTCAGGCAACTGTCTGTGTGGAGTTTCCACATTCTCCCTGTGTCTGCGTGGGTTTCCTTCGGGTGCTCTGGTTTCCTCCAACACTCCAAAAATGTGCGGGTTAGGTGAAATGGCCATGTTAAATTGCCCGTAGGGTTAGGTGTAGGGGAATGGGTCTGGGTGGCTTGCTCTTTGGAGGGTTGGTGTGGACTTGTTGGGCTGACAGACCTGTTTCCACACTGTAAGTAATCTAATCTAATAATATATATTAAAGGTGAATTTTCTTATGTAGGAATTTGTTTTTGCAGGATGATCATTCGGGATCAGTTTGCAAAACAAAACTGTTTTCCATGTCCTCCTTTCTGTATTTAATCATTTCCACTATGTGTGTCCTCACTGATCTCACTTAGGTGAATGCAAATGAGTCAGTGATATAGCAGCTGTGAGTTTCCTGCCTTTGCAATGCCAATGCAATGAAATTATCTACCGTGAGTATATAAAGAACAGAATCATCTGATCAATGCAGACTACAGTGAGAGTAGGAGTCTGAAAAGCTTGCTTGGTTGAAACACAGATTCTAATTCTATTAGAGTGCTTATTGAGAGGATCATTATGAATGTAGAGACATGGCTGTAGGATGATATAGACTGGGACCTGAATATTGAAAGAGTCATGGCATTTATGAAGGACAGAAAGCTAGGAAGGTGGTGATGGATTGGTTCTGATGGCATTAGCTCTAAGGAGAGAGATTGCAAAAGTTCAGGTAACAAGAATGCATGAAAACAATTTGGGTAGTGGTGAGGAATGATAAAGGCAAGAAGTCACATGTGCCAGTGATATACTGGCCCCATAATAACAAAAACATGATCAGATGCAATATACAGAAAGGATTCTGAGAGGGTTGAGGAAAGATAGAGGTTTATAAAATCATGAGGGGAGAAGGTGAATGGCAGGTGTGGTGTGGAATTTCAAGACTAGAGAACATGTTTTTATGGTGAGAGGAGAAAGACCTAAGAAAGACATGAAGGGAAATTTCTTTTCCACAGAGAGAAATGAACTTTCCGAGGAAGTGGCGGATGTGGGGACAGTTACGTTTAAAAGACATTTAGATAAGTACATGACTAAGAAATGTTTAGAGGGATATGGGCTAAGCACAGATGGATGGGACTACTTCAATTTGGGATTATGGTCAGCATGGACTGGTTGGACCATAGGGCCTGTTTCTGTGCTGTATGACTCTATGACTCTTTCTGTATATTGCCGTGAAAGATGACAATAACAAATCAATTCAGGTGGCTTAACTCTCATCATTCTCTTCAGTATTTCCTATTCTGATGGTGCTACAGCTAGATCTGCAAGAAAGGGGGCCTAATGCCTCAATGGAAAACAACAAATTGGATCAGAAACAAATTCATCCAATAACTCTCAAAGACAGGCGCATTCATGAAATTAGAAAAGATATTTTGGGATCATAAATGGAAATAAATAAAAAGTGAAACATTCATGAAAAAGTGCTGCTAACAAGGAAGTCTTTAATACTGATTTGAAAAAAGCTGCAGCCCAATGATTGATCCTTGTACTATTCACTTGGTAAAAGTCTGTTAACATGAGAAAGACCCTGCCAGCAATACCTCAGTCCCACTATGAATTAAAAAAAATCCCACTCTCTGCTTTCAGCTTGTTAATCAATCCTCAAGCCATGCTAACAATATTCTCTGCAATACCATGTGCATTAGTTTTGATTATTAACCAACCACCTGTATACAACTTTATTAAATACCTTCTGAAAATCCAAATAGACCACATCCATTGGTTCCATCTTATTGACTCTGTTATTAACACAATCAAAATGCTCTACCACATCTGTCAGACATGATTTCCCCCTCATAAATCCATGTTGACACTGTGCAACCGGACAATTCTTTTCTAAATATCCAGTAATCACATACTTTATAATGGATTGCAATCGGCATTACAGTGATGTAGTGGTAATGTTATTGAACTAGTAATTCAGAATTCCAGGTTCTAATGCTCTGGACACATGTGTCTGAATCCTAAAATGGCAGATGGTGAAATTTGAATTCAAAAGCATGGAACATAAAGCCTAATGATGGCCATGTTGATTGTTGTAAAAATCCATCTGGATCACTTATGTTTTTTAGTGAAATAAATCTGCTGTCGTACCTGGTCTGGCTGATACACAATGCCAGACCCACAATAATAAAGTTCACTCTTAACTGCTCTCTGAAATGGTTGACCAAGTCACAGCATTCCAGGGCAATAAAGGATAAACAACAAATGTTGACCTAGTCAGTGATATCCACATTCCATAAACGACCTTTTTAAAAAAATTCTCATATTTTCCATAATGCTAATATCAGACTAACAGGACTGTCGGTCCCAGTTTTCTCTCTCCCTCCTTTCTCCCTCCCTCCTTTAATAAATGGTGGGGTTACATTTGTGAACTTTCAATCTGCAGATGATATTATAAAATTGACATCATTATGAAAGCTATACATCAATGCATCCATTAGTTCTGTTGGTATCTCTAGGATGAAGGTCATTACAACCTTGAGAATTGCCAACTTTCAGAATCATCAATTTCTCAAATACTACTTCCTTACTAAAGTATTTTTTTTTAGTTTACACTCTCACTAGAACCTTGAATCTTAGGTATTTCAGGGATATTTATTGTGCTTTCTTTTGTAAACAGGACACAAAACACTTATTTAGATTCTCTGGCATTTTTCCTTGTCCTAATATGTACTCTCCCGTCTCTGCCTATAGTGGACTTCTAAAATTTTTTTTATTTTTACAAGCAAAAACTATTTTCATATTTTTTGCTATCTCACATTCACATCCTACTCTCTCTTTCTTGATCAGTTTCTTGGTCCTCCTTTCCTGATTTTAAAATTTCCCAAATTCTCAGGCTTATAATTTTCTGGCAACTTTATTAGCCTCCCCGTTTGATCTAATATTATCAGCCTCTTTAACAATATTCTGGGTTGCCAGACAATTTCACTGGCTCTGAAATGAACTCTAATGGAATTATCATTCCATCAGTATTTAGAATCATAGAGTCATAGAGATGTACAACACGGAAACAGACCCTTCAGTCCAACCCATCCATGCTGACTAGATATCCCAACCCAATCTAGTCCCACCTGCCAGCACCTGGCCCATATCCCTTCAAACCCTTCCTATTCATATACCCATCCAAATGCCTCTTAAATGTTGCAATTGTACCAGCCTCCACCACAACCTCTGGCAGCTCATTCCATACACATACCACCCTTTGAGTGAAAAAGTTGCCCCTTAGGTCTCTTTTATATCTTTCCCCTCTCACCTTAAATCTATGCCCTCTAGTTCTGGACTCCCTAACCCCATGGAAAATACTTTGTCTATTTATGCTATCCGCGCCCGTCATGATTGTATAAACCTCTATAAGGTCACCCATCAGCCTCCGACGCTCCAGGGAAAACAGTCCTATCCTATTCAACCTCTCCCTATAGCTCAAATCCTCCAACCCTAGCAACATCCTTGTAAATCTTTTCTGAACCCTTTTAAGTTTCGCAACATCTTTCCAATAGGAAGGAGACCAGAATTGCACGCAATATTCCAATAGTGGCCTAACCAATGTCCTGTACAGCCGCAACATGACCTCCCAACTCCTGTACTCAGTACTCTGACCAATAAAGGAAAGCATACCAAATGCCTTCTTCACTATCCTATCTACCTGTGACTCCACTTTCAAGGAGCTATGAACCTGCACTCCAAGGTCTCGGTTTAGCAACATTCTCTAGGACCTTACCATTAAGTGTATAAGTCCTGCTAAGATTTGCTTTCCCAAAATGCAGCACCTCATATTTATCTGAATTAAACTCCATCTGCCACTTCTCAGCCAATTGGCCCATCTGGATCACAATCCCATTATAATCTGAGTTTTAAGTGTAGTTGAAAATTTTTAAAGTACATTTTTTGTCCCTTTGATTTCTCTCTTGATCCAATCTTCCTTTTCTTCTTTGTTGAATCGATGTGACATTAGATTCACTATTCTAATTTACACACTGCATAAAATTCCTCCAGATTATCATGTCCCATTGTCACCCGACAGAATGAGTCTCACAACCCAGATGTCCTGCTGGCAATGACTTGTTATGCAAAGTTTAAAACAAAAGCTATTATCAGGTGAATAATCAATAGTGGTGTTTGCCATTCACAGCAAAATCTTAACCAACAGGGCATGCAAATACCTGCATCATACGTTTTTATTTCCGTATTCAGCTTCTAGTCATATTTTATTCAAAGGCTCCATTTGGGATGGACACTGAAAGTCTCTCTTGCAAGTTAGTATTCCTAAGGATTGCTTTCTATTGCACATCAATGTGTTTGTGATGCATGTAACAGATCTGGACTATACAAGTGCACAGAATAATGTTAAACAATAGATTTCATTGTACAGAAAAACTTGACATTCTGGGACAGTGGCTTCTAAGACAGCATCCAGAATATTATATTGCAAAAAGAACTTTGTGTATGACGAAATAAGTATACATTAGATCTATTTTTTGATGTACGATTTGTGAACCGGAGGAGCTCTCACTTGCCCAAGACTCTCACATTAGCTAATAGACTGTGGAGGATAGATATAGTACAGTTCTAGAGTCTAATCCTCTGAACCAAAAGCTCTGCATTCAAGGCCCATGTCAGGATTTGAAGGCCATGGAATGTGTGTTTTGAACAAACAGGTTGAAAATCCATTTGTCCATGTTTAAGTCATATCCCAAAGGCAGGTGGTAAGAGCTGGAGATGTTGCTGATCAGTGATCTAATAGATAGGAATTGGAGACTAACATTATCCGTAGCTCCAGACTATGACAAAAAAATATATGTTTATGGAGTAACTCAGATACCTGGATGGGCAGTGGTTGGTCAGTGTGGATTAGATTGGTGCTAGAGTCACGGAGTTTGCTCTCTGTTCTGAATGACATGGTTAGGTAGCTGTCTCCTTCCTACTCACAGCATAGATTTGATCTCAGTACTGCAATCCTTATTTTCCAGGAGCTTTTTAAGATTTGAATGCAACATTTTGCGTACAGTACTGCCAACTCCAAATTAATGGTCTTGAATGAATGTGCATGTGTCCCATTCTGGATTTAGAATATAATTTGTGATATATCTTAACCATTTGCCAAGGATGTGGATCAAGGCATTACTAGCAGTATTGTAAATTACTTACTGACGAGCTCCATCAACTGAAACTTGACTGTCATGGTACTGGAACTTGGACTCTGATTGTTAGCTTTGTCACAATGACCTATAGAACTAATGTTTCTCTGCTTACTTGTTGCCATTTTCCTTCAGAGCCACTTACAGCAGCATTCCTGCTGTTCCCACTGCTGCAACCTTTGATTTGGGGGGAGGATAGGAATTTCTGAAGAGGGATAAAAGCTGCTGCATTGGCATAGCAGGTATCTGATACCAATCTGAAAGAAGTGGAGGAATTATGTGACAAAATTACTCAGGAATGTCAAGATACCCATGCTTTTATCATCAACAGAGGCAACATGACATTCTTGTTCCATATATTGGAACCTGATCTGCAGATGGTGATGAGTATAGTGTTTGTCTTGTCTGTTTAGGTTAAAGCCACCAGCACATTGAAAGTTAAAAATGAACTAACAGCATTTAGTTAATCCTGTTGTGTGAGGTAAAACAGGCACCTTTACACTAATGCATCCAGCAGGTAATCTGCAACATTAAAATAAGACGAAGCATTGCTGGAGATCTGAAACAAAAACAGAAATTGCTAGAGAAACTCGACAGGTCTGGCAGCATCTTTTGGGAAAAAACAGAGTTAATCTTCTGAGTCCGGTGATTCTTCATTGGAACCATTCTGATGGAGAGTCACCAAGCTCAAAACTTCAACTCTGCATTATTTCCCACAGATGCTGCCAGATCTGCTGAGTTTCTCCAGCAATTTCTGCTTTTGTTAACTTGCTAGACTGTCGACAAGATATTTACAACTTATCTAGTGGAAATCAGGAAACAACCAGAGAAGCCATTTATATAAGTAATTTTGAATATTGATTTAGGATTAAAATTCACTTAATCTGATCATTTAAAAAACTTTTTCAAAACATACATATTTTGCTAGTCTTGGGCCAAAAAGCATCATATGATGCATAATTCTTTACACTAAACCTCAGGAGACTATGACTTTCGTGAATAACAATGCTCCAGGTTTTATTGTGCCACACTTAACATCACAAAACACTTGCAAACTAAATTATGAACAACATCCAGCTACAGTATTAGAAACACCTTGTTTATACTGTATTTGAATTAATATTCATTAGTGAATTACTGCATTTATATTAATTTTACTAATAAGTCAGAATAACTTTGTACTTTTAAAAGCACTGTGAGAAACAAACAGCCTGAGAGATTGAAAGAGACAAGATTCCTGAAGCTAAATCATCAGCAAGAAATGTCCTTGCATTAAGAACTCAGACTTAGTAATGAATGATATAATAGTCAATTTAAAATGAGATGAATATTATGAGATACATTGTCTTAGAATGAGAGATCATGTACACATTGAATGATCCAATTAAATTAAACATTATTAGCAAATTGTATTTCAACAGGAATTACTAATGAAGGGAAGTTAATCTAAAAGGGACTGTAAAATAAAGACTTGAGCACCAGGCTGTACGTACGTGCATCAAGGTTCCCAAGATAACCGAGGTAGTGCAGCAATGGCCCATATCAGCTTTTAGGTTATGGTTGATCTAAAATGAAGATAGTTAGTCCAGGACATCTGCCTGGATTTTAAGAGTTTTCAGTTAGGGCATTTTATCTGCGTGAAAATTGAGGCATTTTGTTTCATGGAAGGAAGATCCCTAATTTTGGGACACTTACATAAAGTGAATTTTGGTGATTCAAGAAGGTAGTTTAATATCATTTCTCAAGGCCAGCTAGGGATGGACAATAAATATTGGCCCAGCCAGGAATGTACACATCCCATTGAATGAATCTCTGTTAAGTATAAATGCTTAAACTGTAAAGTTTGAAGAGATTAATTTGAAACCTTTAACTGGGTGAGTGAAAAAAAAATGCAAAATGATCTAAGCTCCTTTAGTCAGACTCCGAAAGTTAGAGTCTCCTGAGGTTTAATGCAAAGAATTATGCATCATATGATGCAATAAGTTAGAACCTAACGAATTTGACAGTTTGAGAGTTGATCAAGATATTTTTGAATTATAAATTGCTGTTAACATAAATAAAAATAGTTTCCAAATAAAAATATTTGAAAATTAATTCTTGATTTAGAACAATAGATGTCAAGCAATAAAAAGAGTAGTAGAGATGCCAAGATCAAGACCTTAAAATAAGTGAACGAATTCGCAAATGAAGTTGCGTAATGAAATCATTGAGTGATTAAAAACAGAAAAATGTCAGGATACAGTTGCCAAAAAAGTGAATTATTATAAACGTAACTGGAAGAATCGGTGAGAGAAACATTGTATAACTGGTCATTTAGGGCACACTAGGGAGGTGTTAAAAATAAAAGCATATGGATTCCATAAAGCACACTTTATCTTTGTCATGAGAAGATGAGTGAGTTAGAAGGAATAATAACACATCAGATGGCAATTATCACTGCATGTGGAAAGAAAAGACTAAATGACATTAGAAGAATGGGATGAGTAGAAACCTCCTACACTCATGCTGTCAAAATTGGGAAAATGAAGAATGAGCTGATCCTGTTCAATGCCTGAACCTGCAGTGTTCCAGTAGCACCTTATGTTGTTGCCACTGCACCAGCTCACAGCCTTCTTTGCATCAGCCCCAGCATATCCAATCACACTGATACTTGTGACTACGCAAATGCCAACCCCAAGTTCAGTTCCAGCTATGTCCATTTGTTTATGTCTATGTCTATTTATCTCCAAACATCCACTGAGAGTGTACCAGCTCCAAAATTAACTGCAGAGCTGCAGCCTATGGCTAATAATCAAGAGTGTCAAATCAGCTCCTTCTTCAGCAGTGATGCAAGCAATGGTACAGCATGCATCTGGAGATGTACAGTACAGTATGATGACGGAGTAGATCAAACTGCTCCTCTTTCCCATGATGATATAGAAATCTGCATTAGAGAGTCGAGAAACACCAGCAGAGGGGATGATTCCCTGAAAATGGACAAAGGAAAAGGTCACTTAGACTTGAATTTTAAAAAGATGTGAAGGAGAAGGAACAGGTTAAACACTGTAAAAAGCCTGTCTGTGTGTGAATGCAGCAGTTTTTATGTCGATCATCTTTTGTTGACTGGTTTCATTTCAGTGTTTAAAATTGTTTCTCGTTCTATTTTGTTATTTGTGTACATATATATCTTCACAGGGGTTGGTTAGCTCAGTTGACTGGGCAGTTGGTTTGTGATTCAGTGTGATGGCCAACAATATGGATTCAATTCTTGCACCTGCTGAGGTTACCATGATGGATTCTCCTTCTCAACCTTTCCCCTTGACTAGGGTGTGATGACTATCAGGTTAAAACACCAAAAGTTGTCTGCCTCTAATGAGAAAGCAGCCACGTGGTCTGATTAGACTGCTTTCATTTTTAAAAAAATCTTCATGGAGCAGTATTAATGTGATTGCTGAGTCTGTTAGAACTTAGAAACTGAGTCGTACAGTTTTTGTCAGTTTAATGGGTTGCATTGCCCTTTTAAGAGATTGAGTGAATGACTAGATTACTAACAGTGTGGAAACAGGCCCTTCGGCCCAACAAGTCCACACCGACCCTCTGAAGAGCAACCTACCCAGACCCATTTCCCTACATTTATCCCCTCACCTAACACTGCAGGCAATTTAGCTGGCCAATTCACCTAAACTACTCATTTTTGGACTGGGAGGAAACCAGAGCACCCGGAGTAAACCCATGCAGACAAGGGTAGAATGTGCAAGCTCCACACAAATAGTTGCCTGATTGGGGAATTGAACCCGTGTCTCTGGCGCTGTGAGGCAGCAGTGTGAGCCACCGTGCCGCCCATAACTTAGCTTGTCAGAGATAAGTGATAGGGATCCAGCTGGAAGTGCCCAAAAAATAATCTGTTTGTTTTGGAATATGTGCAATTTAAAAACTAAATTGGGAGTTTTAAGGTTAATTGTTATAAATATGGATATCTCAATAGTGCACAATGAAACTTTTAGTTAGTTGAAATGATCGTTGTATGTGGGAGTCTTTAATTCACCGAATCGTAGAATTGTTGAATTGTTACAGATTCCAGATTTTAAAAAAAACACACCCACGTATGCTCAGCAGATTTAATTTTTAAACATTCAATTGTGTGAATTGAAAACTGATTGTATGGTTGCAAATTTTACAATAATGTAGTATTGGATAATACATATTGAAAGATGCTTACAAAACAATGGGAACTATTTTGTTGTTATTGTTCCTTGTAATAATGAAGAAAAAAATTGAAAAAAAAAGTTACAAATTAAAGTGGGAGAGAAAAGTATTAAACTCCCAGGAGCCCAAAACAGTATTAGAAAAGAAAATGATTCATAAGGTGATATGCCTTTACTAGCTTGATTCTTTGCCGTTTGAAGTTAGTAACGGTGTTTTTAACTCTACTCAGCATTTTTACTTACTTTTGGATTTTTTTGTAAAGACATTTAATAGAAATAAGAAATTTTGACAAATATTAAAAATTTAAATGAACCTATTAGTCCAACAATACTGATAATGAATTTAGAATAATTTTGAGATGTAATAGGTCTAAAGAGATTAATCAATTTACTTATGAAATACTGTTATTTATGATATGAAGGAACAAATGTACAAGCTTGCTATTGGATTAGGATACTGTATTCCTCCATTACTTGAACATCTGGCTGATTAGATGGAAGGAATTGATTTCTCCAATAAAGGCTTCTGTACAATTCAACAATGGAATATAAACTTCACAAAAATAAAACCTGATCTTGGAAACAAGAAGCATTGATGGAATTGTGGACTTAATATTGAAATAATATTACAATAATATTAAACATGCTCGTTGAAGTCTAACTGTTTGTGTTAATTGATTTGTCTGTATTTGTATTATTAAGGACTTAAGGCTATTTATGAATTATACTGTTTAAATTGGAAAGCTATGTTTTCCCATTTTAGAAAGGAATAGGTAGCTAGTGATAGATCAATGTGTTTCATATGCAAATGGGTGAACTTGAGAATAATTTTCATTTTTATACTTTAGTATAAGATTTAATTAATCTGATATTTTAATTCATTACAAACACATTTATTTTGTTTATCCAATAAGGTCTAAACACTATTTTGTGAATAACACTGCTCCATTTCTATTGTTCAATACTTAACAATCCCCAATCATTGAAAAATTAAATGAGTAGCAGCCAGCAACAGCATTGGAAGCACTCAATTATACTGTCACGTAAGATTAAGTAATTGATGATCATTAGTGAATAATGGCTGTATTTTTATTTTACTGTTATTAAGACTCATTAATAAAAATTGTGCATTTTTAAAAGCACTGGGAGAAATAAATAAGTTACAAGAATGGGTAAGGACAAGTCTCTTCCAGCTAATTCTTATCTACCAGGACCAACCTTGCACTGAGAACACAGACTTAATAATGAGTGAGATACTGTTGAATTTAAAAGGAGACGAATATTGTTCCATTGTCTTAGAGTGACAAATCATTTATGCATAGAAAGATCCAATCAAATTAAGTAATACATTAGGAAATTGGATTTTAACAACAATTTTTAATTAAGGGGTGAGGCAGGGTTAACACCAAAGGAAATATACCGTAACAATTTTGAACGTGATGTCATGCCCACAAGTGAAGAATGACTCCACATAACTAAGGGCAGTGAAGCAATGGCTGGCATTACGGAGTTTAGATTGATCTAAGGAGAGGATAATTAGTTCGGCACTTCTCACCAGATTTTATCAGCTGTCAGAGACAATTAATCAGCCAATTTTATAAAGGTGAGGTATTTTGTCTTGAGGAAGGAAGATGAATGAGTTGTTTTTTGATCTAATTTGAAGTCTGTCTTGTATTTCTGATAAGTATAACTTTCGTGAATTTTGTTTGTTATATAAATTAGTTTTAGTTGTTAGTTGAGTGTTGCACTTGATTACATGTAACAAACCCTGACAGTATTTATCAGCTCCATGTTCTTGTCTTGTCTGATGATGTACCTCTGTCGCACTTGTAGTGTCTAAATTGTATAGTTTGAAAGGTCACCTTTAAGCATTTAATTAAGTGAGCTAAACCAAATTGAATTAACATAAATTATTTAAACATTCTTTAGTAGTATACATATATCTACAGGATTATTTACCAGGCCAAGACATTTACAGTTTATCCTATGGAATGCAGGAGACAACTAGGGAATGCCCAACTCTTTGACCAGAAAGCCGTGTTATCACAAGTACAGGGGATTACGGATGGCTCTTGAACGGTTAACAATGTGCTACACAATAACTTTGGGCCGAATCTTACTTTTATTGGCTAACTGCTCGTTGAGGAATAGTTTGGTGCAGTTTTTTTTTGCTACAAGGTCAAGTGAGTTTTCCCATTATATCTTACAAAATTCCTGCCCTCTCGCCTGATTCTATTTCCATCTTAGCATGTACTGTTCCTGGAGAAACTCACCATTGCCAGGAGATCCCAGAATTGATGGACATCCCTAACACTGGTGCCATCTTTAAAATCCTATTGCGCACCTGTACAAGCACTATCAGTACAGAGCTGTCCTGCACAGTTTCTGGTATGTGTCTGAGACATGGCAGACAAGAAAAATGTGCAATCCCACTTTGTGGCAGGTACCAGGAGAAACTGATGGACAGGTGGAACATCTTCTTCCCTAAAGATCAGCAAAGGAGGCTATGGCACCAAACCATGACAGTCTGTTCTGGGGTTGCCCAACCAGGTCAACGCAGTCTTAGCCATCTGGAGAAAGGCAGAGGACTGTAGTGAGAACGTCACCCTGCCAGCTTAAATACTACCATTCACATTCACTCTATCTTTGTGATTGTACCCACCTGTCAGCAAGGCTCCACTGCTTTCAGTATTGCCAAAATCAGCTTTCCTCACTCCACCACAATCCCTGAAATGACTAACCCTGCATGCCCACTGCGCTGCCTACAAGCTTGCTCAGGACACCTCCCCACCTGCACCAAGATGGAGCATACATAGAACATTCCAGCACAGTACAGGCCCTTCAGCCCTCGATGTTGTGCCGACAATCTGAAGCTCATCTAACCTACACTATTCCATTTTCATCCATATGTTTATCCAATGGCCATTTAAATGCCCTTAAAGTTGGTGAGTCTACTACTGTTGCAGGCAGAGTGTTCCATGCCCCTATTACTCTCTGAGTAAAGAAACTACCTCTGACATCTGTCCTATATTTATCACCCCTCAATTTAAAGTTATGCCCACTCGTGCTAGCCATCACCATCTAAGGAAAAAGGCTCTCACTGTCCAACAATCTAACCCCCTGATTATCTTATATGCCTCAATTAAGTCAAAGCTGATTTGGCGCAGATGTTCGCAGGTAAAAGGATGGCTGGAAAATGGAACGCCTTCAAAAATGAGATAACGAGACTCCAGAGAAAATATATTCCTTGTTAGGGTGAAAGGAAAGGCTGGTAGGTTTAGGGAATGCTGGATGACTAAAAAAATTGAAGACTTGGTTAAGAAAAAGAAGGAAGCATATGTCAGGTATAGACAGGATAGATTGAGTGAATCCTTAGAAGAGTATAAAGGCAGTAGGAGTATACTTAAGAGAGAAATCAGGAGGGCAAAACGGGGACATGAGGTAGCTTTGGCAAATAGAGTTAAGGAGAACCTAAAGGGTTTTTGCACATACATTAAGGACAAAAGGGTAACTAGGGAGAGGATAGGGCCCCTCAAAGATCAGCAAAGCGGCTGTGTGCACAGCTGCAGGAGATGGGGCAGATACTAAATGAGTATTGTGCGATAGAGTTTGCTGTGGAAAAGGACATGGAAGATAGAGAATGTAGGGAAATAGATGGTGACATCTTGAAAAATGTCCTTGAAGTGCTGGATGTCTTGAATTACATAAAAGTGGATAAATCCCCAGGACCTGATCAGGTATACCCTAGAACTCTGTGGAAAGCTAGGGAAGTGATTGCTGGGCCTCTGTAAGAGATATTTGTATCATCAATAGTCACAGGTGAGGTGCTGGAAGACTGGAGGTTGGCTAACGTGTTGCCACTGTTTAAGAAAGGTGGTAAGGACAAGCCAGGGAACTATAGACCAGTGAGCCTGACGTTGGTGGTGGGCAAGTTGTTGGAGGGAATCCTGAGGGAAAGGATGTGCATGTATTTGGAAAGACAAGGACTGATTTGGGATAGTCAACATGGCTTTATGCATGGGAAATCATGTCTCACAAACTTGATTGAGTTTTGTGAAGAAGTAACAAAGAGTATTGATGAGGACAAAGCTGTAGATGTGATCTATATGGACATCAGTAAGGCATTCAAAAAGGTTCCCCATGGGAGACTGGTAAGCAAGGTTAGATCTCGTGGAATACAGGGACACCTTTCCATTTGGATGCAGAATTAGCTCAAAGGTAGAAGATAGAGGGTGGTGGTAGAAGAATGTTTTTCAGACTGGAGGCCTGTGACCAGTGGTGTACCACAAGGATCAGTGCTGGGTCCAGTACTTTTCATCATTTATATAAATGATTTGGATGTGAGCACAAGAGATGTAGTTAGTAAGTTTGCTGATGACACCAAAATTGGAGGTGTAGGGGACAGCAAAGAAGGTTACCTCAGATTACAACAGGATCTTGATCAGATGAACAAATGGGCTGAGAAGTGGCAGATGCAGTTTAATTCAGATAAACGTGAAGTGCTGCATTTTGGGAAAACAAATCTGAGCAGGACTTATATAATTAATGGTAAGGCCTATGGAGTATTGCTGAACAAAGAGACCTTGGTTCATAGCTCCTTGAAAGTGGAGTCACAGGTAGATAGGATAGTGAAGAAGGCATTTGGTATGCTTTCCTTTATTGATCAGAGTATTGATTACAGGAGTTGGGAGGTCATGTTATGGCTGTACAGGACATTGGTTAGGCCACTTCTGGAATATTGCATGAAATTCTGGTCTCCTTTATATTGAAAGGATGTTGTGAAACTTGAAAGGGTTCAGAAAAGATTTACAAGAATGTCAAAAGAAAAACAATCTTATACAGTGAGGGCATTGGGTGGAGGACTTGATCTTAACGGTTGTAAAATATAATACAGTTCTTGGCTGCATAAGCTTGCAAATCTGGCTATTTAACAATAGGCTGGGTTTTGTCATCATCACTGCACTGATGTGATTTGTACTTCTTCACTTCTGCCATGTATTTGACCCACACATCTCCACCTCAGGCTTCAGCCTCCTCTTCAGTCTTATGTTTCTTGGCTACCATTCCCATTTTGAGGGTTGGAGGATTTGAACTATCGGGAGAGGTTGAATAGACTAGGGCTGTTTTCCCTGGAGCATCGGAGGCTGAGGGGTGACCTTATAGAGCCTTATAAAATCATGAGGGGCATGAATAGGATAAATAGACAAAGTCTTTTCCATGGGGTAGGGGTGTCCTGAACTAGAGGGCATAGGTTTAGAGTGAGAGGGAAAGATATAAAAGAGACTGAAGGAGCAATTTTTTCACTCTGAGGGTGGTATGTGTATGGAATGAGCTGCCAGAAGAACTGGTAGAGGCTGGTACAATTGCAACATTTAAAAGGCATCTGGTTGGGTATGTGAATAAGAAGGGTTTGGAGGGGTATGGGCCGGGTGCAGGCAGGTGGGACTAGATTGGGTTGGGATATCTGGTCGGCATAGACGGGTTGGACCGAAGGGTCTGTTTCCATACTGGACATCTCTATGACTCTGTGACACTAAGTCACCTCGCAAGCTTCTTCTCTCCAAGGTAAATAGCCTGAAGATCCTCAGCCTTTCCTCATATAACCTTCCCTCCATATCAGGCAACTTCCTAGTAACTCTCCCCTGAACCCTTTCCAACGCTTCCACATACTTCCGACAATTCGATGACCAGAACTGTATGCAATATTCCAAGTGCAGCCGCACCAGAGTTTTGTACAGCTGCAGCATGACCTCATGGCTCTGAAACTCAGTCCCTCTACCAATAAAAGCTAACACACCGTTTGCCTTAACAACCCAATCAACCTGGGTGGCAACTTTCAGGGATCCGTGTACATGAAAACCGAGATCTCTCTGCCCATCCACACTATCAAAAATCTTACTATTAGCCCAGTACTCTTTACTCCTGTTACTCCTTCCAAAGTGAATCACTTCACACTGTTCCACATGAAACTCCATTTACCACCAACTCTGCAGCTTACCTATGTCCCTCTGTAACCTACAACGTCCTTTGTCATTATCCACAACTCTACTGACCTTAGAGTCATCAGCAAATTTTCTGGCGCACTTTTCTACGCCTTCATTCAGGTTGTTTATAACAATGACAAACAGCAGTGGACCCAAAACAGATCGTAGCAGTGCATCACTAGTAACTGAACTCAAGGATGAAGATTTTCCATCAACCACCACCCTCAGTCTTTTTTCAGCTAGCCAGTTTCTGATCCAAACCACTAAATCACCCTCAATCCCATGCCTCCATATTTTGCGCAATTGCCTGCTGTGGGGAACCTTATCAAACACCTTACTGAAATCCAGATACACCACATCAACTGCTTTACCCTCATCCACCTATTTGGTCACCTTCTCAAAGAACTCAATAAGGTTTGTGAGACACGACCTACCCTTCACAAAACCATGTTGACTATCCCTAACCAACGTATTCTTTTCTAGATGATTATAAATCCTATCTCTTGTAACCTTTTCCAACACTTTACCCACAACGGAATTAAGGCTCACCTGTCTATAATTACCAGGATTGTCTCTACTCCCCTTCTTGAACAAGGGAACAATATTTGCTGTCCTCCAGTCTTCTGGCACTACTCCTGTTGACAATGATGACATAAAGATCAAAGCCAAAGGCTCTCCAATCTCCTCCCTGGCTTTCCAGAAAATCCTTGGATAAATCCCATCCCGGCTAGGGGGCTTACCTATTTTTACATTTTCCAGAATTACTAACAACTCCTCCTTGTGAACCTCAATCCCATCTAGTTTAGTAGCCTATATCTTAGTATTCTCCTTGACAATATTGTCTTTTTCTAGAGTGAATACTGACAAAAAATATTCATTTAACGCTTCCCCATCTTCTCGGACTCCATGCAGAACTTTTTACTGCTATCCTTGATTGGCCCTAATCTTACTCTAGTCATTCTTTTATTCCTGATATAGCTATAGAAAGCCTTAGGGTTTTCTGTGATCCTATCCACCAAAGATTTCTCATGTCCCCTCCTGGCTCTTTTTAGTTCTCTCTTTCGATCTTTCCTGGCTAACCTGTAACTCATAAGTGCCCTAACTGAGCCTTCACATCTCATCCTAACATAAGCCTTCTTCTTCCAGTTGACAAGAGATTCAATTTCCTTAGTAAACCACGGCTCCTGCTCTCGACAACTTCTCTGCCTGACAGATACATCCTTATCAAGGACCCGCAGTAGCTGTCCCCTGAATAAGCTCCACATTTCAATTGTGCCCATCCCCTGCAGTTTCCTTCCCCATGCTATGCATTCCAAATCTTGCCTATTCACATGTAATTGCCTTTCCCCTAGTTATAATACTTGCCCTGTGGTATACCTATCCATTTCCTTCGCTAAAGTAAATATAACTGAATGGTTATATCATCAAAGTGCTCACCTACCTCCAAATTTAACACCTGGCTGGATTCATTACCCAGTACGAAATCCAATGTTGTCTTGTCTCTTGTGTCAGGAATCCCTCCTGCACACAGTGGGCAAAAACTGACCCATCTAAAGTGCTGCAACTATAGTATTCACAGTCAATAATTTTAAAGTTAAAGGCCCCCATAACAGCTACCCTGCCACTCTCGTTCCTACCAAGGATCATCTTTGCTATCCTTCCCTCTACAGTAACAGCTGTGCCACCCACTTTTGTCTCTGACAATACCAGCCTCTCTTTCATTCCATAAGGATACCAACTCCACAGGGCAGAAAGAGTAAAGTGGGTGGTGTGCTGCCCACCATTTGCATTCTTGGCTCCTTATGTCCGGAGGTTTCTGACCCTGCCTGCCCCAAGTGGCTCCATGACTGCATAACTGATCACGTCCAAGCCCCTGGGCTGGTAACAGAGCACTCCCTTGACTTACCCTCCTGCTGAGACCCATGACCAATGGTTCTTCCCCTTGATTGGATTGCAGACAGCCATCGCAGTCTTCCTGACTTTGAGTCTGCACTAAACAGCAAGGCAATACAGTAGTGCTGTGGGCCTGGTATCTGTGACTGAGGGGGATAGTTTGCAAAGGCAAGCCAGGATGTTGTGAGAATCCAGCTAAGTTCAGAGGGGGTGGGCACTATGAGAGTAAGTAAAGAGTATGCGGATGCAGCCTGGTCCATTCTATGAGCTGAGTGTATGCCCCTGAGTTCTTGCTGCACCATTATAGTGATAGTTGCTGGTGCTCCCCTAGGCAGAGGCACCATGAAAGAACAGAGACATACCATGGTGGTTCTTAGAGGCTGGCACATATCACATGTCAATGTCATAGATTTGGGGCACGTGTGATCTATGCCCATGGAACTTCCCATGAGAAGCTGATTACTAATGTACAAAGCTGCCTCACAACATCAGGGACATGAGTTTGATTCCTGCCTTAGGCGACTGTCTGTGTGGAGTTTGTATATTCTCCCCGTGTCTGCATGAGTTTCCTCCCACAGTCCAGAAGCCAACAAAAAAAGAAATAAGGAGGGAGAACATTAAATATGAGAGTAAGTTAGCCAGTAATATAATGGAAGTTTGTAAGATTTTTTAGAAATACGTAAAGGACAAAAGAGAGGCAAAAGTGGGCATTGAGCTATTGGAAAATGATGCTGGGGAGATAATAGTGGGGAACAAAGAAATGGCAGAGGAACTGAAGACATGAGTAATATCCCAAAAATTCAAGATAGTGAGGGGCAGAGCTGTGTATGGTGGCCATTACTAAGGAGTAGGTGCTAGAAAAACGGAATGGCCTGAAGTTGGATAAATCACCTGGCCAAGATGGACTACACCTCAGAGTTCAAAGGGAGCGAGCTGAAGAAATCATGGAGGTGTTAGTGGTGATCTTTCAGGAATCACTAGATTCAGGAAGGGTCCCAGAGAACTGGAAAATCACTGACATGACATCCCTGTTTAAGAAGGGAGTAAGGCAAAAGATGGAAAATTACAACTAATAAGCCTGACCTTGGTTGTGGGTAAGGTCCTGGAATCCATTGTGAAGGATGACATTTCTGAATACTTGGAAGTGTATGGTAAAACTTGGCAAAGCCAGCATGGTTTCATCAAGGGAAACAACTCTGATGGAATTCTTTGAGGAGGTAATGAGCAGGTTAGATCAAGGACAGCCAATGGATGTTATCTACCCGGACTTCAAGAAGGCATTTCACAATGTGCTGCACAGGAGGCTACTGAGTAAGTTAAAGGCCCATGGTGTCAGAGGCAGGGTGCTAGCATGGAAGCTTGGCTATCTGGCAGAAAACAGAGAGTGAGGATAAAACAGTCCTTCTTAGGATGGCAACTGGTGACAGTTGGTGTTCCTCAAGGACCAGTGTTGGAACCACAACTTTTCACTTTATACATTAATGATCTAGATGATGGAACTGAGAGCTTTCTGGCTAAGTTTGCAGATGATAAAAAGATAGGTAGAGGGACCGGTAACATTGAGGATGTGGGGAGGTTGCAGAAGGATTTGGACAGGTGAGGAGAGTGGGTAAAGAAGTGGCAGATAGAACACACATGGGAAATTGTGAGGTCATGCACTTTGGTGGAAGAATAAAGGCATGGACTATTTTCTAATTGGGGAGAAAATTCAGAAGTTAGAAGTGCAAAGGGACTTGAGAGTTTTAGTCCAGGATTCTCTCAAGGTAAATTTGCAGGTTGAGTCAGTAGTTAGAAAGGCAAATGCAATGTTTGCATTTATTTTGAGACATCTCGAATATAAAAGCAGGGAGGTACTTCTGAGGCTCTACAAGGCTCTGGTTAGACTACATTTGGAATATTGTGCAAAGTTTTGGGACCCATATCTCAAGAAGGATGTACTAGCCCTGGAAAGGTTCATGAGAATGGTGCCAGGAATAAAACACTTAACATATGAGGAATGTTTGAGGACTCTAGGTTGATATTCAATGATGTTTAGAAGGATGAGGAGAGATCTAATTGAAACTTACAGAATATGAATGGCTTTGTCAGAATAGGTGTTAAGAAGATGTTTCCATAGTAGGAGAGACTAGGATCTGAGGACACAGCTTTGGAGTAAAGGGAAGACTTTTTAGAGTTAAGCTAGGAGAAACTTCTTCAGCCAGAGAGTGGTGAATCTATGGAATCCATTGCCACAGAAGGCAATGGATCCATTGCCACCAGGTCATTGAGTATTTTTAAGACTGAGGTAGATAGGTTCTTGAGTATCAAAGAGATCAAGGGTTATGGGGATAAAGCAGGGGAATAGCAGAGGAAATTCGTTGGGTTGAATGGCCTAATTTCTGTTCCTATGTCTGATAGTCTTACGTGCAGGTTAGGTAGATTGACCATGTTAACTTGCCAGTCGTGTCCAAGCATGTGCAGAGTGGATTAGTTATGGAAAATGTGGGGTTATGGGGATAGAGTAGGAATGTGACTCTGGTGGGATGCTCTTCAGAGGATTGGTAAGACTTAATAAGCCAAAAGGCCTTTTTCTGCACTGTAGTGATTTTGAGAACTGAATTACACCAGAAGAAGGTGACTAAGGACCTGTTTAGGTCAAACGTTTGATCAACATTAACAATATAAAGCTTTCCTTTATCGCATTGTGCAACTGATCTTCAAGCCTCTGTAGGCTATAAATGAAAATACCTTTTAAATTGGAACCCGAGATCTCCTCCATATTGTGTTCATGAGCAAGATGCATCAGCCCTTTCGACCCTCTTGCACAAGATGCTCTTTCATTCTAACACAGATGTCAGAATAATATTGCTATTGGCTAATTAAATGTTGTGAAGGGAACGCAAAGGATGTTTTAAAGAGCTCCAGGAAAGCTTTCTGCTGAATAATGATCACACCTTGACACAGAGCCAGCTCAAAGTACAAGGTATACGTTCATAGCTAAAGTACCCAGTAGCTGCCTGTTTCATCTTTTATCCAGAATTTACACATGTACTTTCATTGCCCATTATGTGTCTTCACTGTTTGACCTGCTTTTTGTTTCTGTCCCTAGTCACTAATACTCCTGAACTAGATGCATTTAGGTAATGATTGTGTGACTGAAGTATTTACTGGACCATGAAGTGATGTAGCTAGTCTTCCTTTTATCTGGCATACGCCTCCTCATCTTTGAAGACCCAGGTATATAATGAAAAGGAATATCTGTTTGCCAAGGATGTACTCCAAGTAATTGCAGACACACAGGAGAAAGCTGACTGTTATTTGGAAGGGCTACTGTTCATAACAGTTGAGCAGTCAGTTGTTCATTTGTTCAGTGCTAGTGCTGGCTCTTTCTTGACGAAAATTGTATTCTTCTCCCTTGAACAAATCAACTCAGTGAGGAGTTTGCATTGTTTTATATATATATATATCGTAGGAGTGCCACAGTGAATTTGTCAGAAAACATGGTTGAATTCAATTCAGCAGCTAAGTAAATAGAGAAATTTTAGAAATTTTGGGTTTGAGAAGCAAGAGGTTAGTGCTTTTCAGGCAGCAGTGGTGATGTGGTAACATGGCAGGGGCTGAATGCTGCACTTATGGTGCAGCCATTTACTTCCAGTGCGTGGGAACCCATTAATCTGCTTTCATTCAGCACCCTTTCTTATCGTGCAGCATGCCATTTTCACTTACTCCCTTCTACAAGGTACTGAGGCAGTGGATTCCTGTGATTGGCCACCTCCTACCACAATTATTCTACTCTTTAAACTGAAAGTAAAGCTCTCCTTACACTGTCCCCACCAAACACTCCTGGTACAGATACAACACAGGGTTCGTTACAGACTAATGCTTCCACTACTCTTTTAGACTGTAAGTACAGCTCCTTGACATTGACTCTGTCAAAAACTCCCAGGATGGAGACAATATAGGGTTAGTTACAGAGTAAAGCTTCAGTTAGCCTTCTAAATTGAAAGTAAAGTGCGCATGACACCATCCCCATCAAACACTCCTGGGACAGGAACTATACAGGGTTTAATACAGGGTAAAGCTCATTCTGCTCTTTTGGACATGAAAGTGAAGCTCCCTCAACAGTACTCCAGTCACTCACTCCCAGGCCAAACACAGCTTGAGGTTCCTCCACACTAAAGCTCCCTCCACACTATCGCCCATCAGAAAATTAAGGCATGTACAATAAAGGGTTAGACACAGAGTAAAACTCCTTCTACTCTTTTAAACTGAAAGTGAAATTTTCTCAAAATCACCCCCTCGAACGTTCTGAGGTCAGGGACAGCTCAGGGTTAGATACAGATTAGAGTATTGTGTGCAGTTCTGGTCACCAGACTACCAGAAGGATGGAGATACCTTTGGACTGTGGCCTGAGAAGGTTTGCCAGGATTTTGCCTGGTCTGGAGGGTTTTAGTTATGAGGAGAGGTGGGATAAACTTGGATTGTTTTCATTGAAAACTCAGAAACCGAGGGACGAACTGATAGAGATAGGCAAAATTATGAGAGGCATAGATAGGGTGGAGAACTCAGAGGCCTTTTTCCCAGGGTGAAAAGGTGAACTACATGAGGGCGCAGGTTCAAGGTGAGAGGGGAAATGTTTAGGGGAGAAGTGTAGGGAAATGTTTTCATGCAGATGGTGATAGGTTCCTGGAAAGCACTACCAGTGGAGATGATGGAAATAGGCATGTTAGCAATGTTTAAGGCATGTCTCAATAGACATGAACAGGAGGTGAACAGAATGTTGGAAACTATGCCTGGGCAATAATTCTCTAAACAAGGATTGGAATTGCACAGGCTTGGCAGGCCGAGAGGTATGTTCCTGCTCTTTTTTAATATTGTATAAAGCTCTCACTACTATGCTAAACTGAAATTCAAGCTTCCTCTACTGTTCTGAATGGCAAGTAAAGCTCTCTCAATATAATCATTATCAAAGACTCCCAGGACAGGGACAGCATGGGGTTAGATACAAAGTTAAGCTTCCCCTACTCTTTTAAACTGAAAGTGAACTAAAAGTAAACTGTCTCAACACTGTCTCCATCAAACACTCCCAGGACAGGCACAGCATGCAGTTCGATACAGAATAAAGCTTTCTTTATTAAACTGGAATTAAAGCTCCATCATACCTGTCCCCATCAAACTTTCCCAGGACAGTAACAACACTGGGTTAGGTAGAGAGTAAGCCTTCCTCTACACTTTTGAAAATGAAAGTGAAGCTGCACCACCTTCCCCCTCACACACTCCCCATGTTTGTTCTGTACAGGCTGTATTTATGGTGTTACACTCCTTTACCATTCTCCTTGTGCTTGGGAAAGCAGTTTGCTCAAATTAGGCAAACTGTCCAATGAAACAAAATTCAGTGAGAACAAAGGTCACTGAACCAGCATTAAAGAATGCTGGAAGACTGGGCCATTCTTACTAGATTTCTTACAGTGTGGAAACAGGCCCTTCAGCGCAACAAGTCCACACCGAACCTCTGAAGAGTGACCCACCCATTCCCCTCTGACTAATGCATCTAACACTCCGGGCAATTTAGCATGGCCAATTCACCTAACCTGCACATCTTTGGACTGTGGGAGGAAACTGGAACACCCGAAGGAAACCCACACAAACATGGGGACAATGTGCAAACTCCACACAGGACAGTTACCCGAGGCTGGAATCGAACCTGGGACCCTGGTGCTGTGAGGCAATAGTGCTAACCACTGAGCCACCGTGCCGCTGCCGTTACCCCTCAACCTCCCCTTCCCCCACACCCCACAGCCCACCCCACCCTTTGGCCACTTATGAACGTAGTTCTGAATACCTTAATTTAACAGATTATAATTTCAAAATGCCTATAACAGGTAATAAACAGTTATGCTTTCACGCAGCAAGATCTGGACAATATTCAAGTTTGGACTAGTATATGGCAAGTAGCAAGTATCAAGTGCTTTATAAGATAATGGCTTTGAAAGGGTTAATTTTGGGAATTGAACTAAGCTCCCCCCAACCTGATGATGTCATAAGGGCCTGGCAGGGGAAAGGCACAACATTTTTGGATCTTGTGATGTGAAGACCTATATCTTAATTCTCATATTTCTTAGTAACAATATCTAAATTACTTGTCCCTGATTGTTATGATGCAATAAATAAAACTTGCTTAAGAAAGGAGTGTGTTTTCATCAAGACTCACCAATGGTTTTTCTCCATCTATGTAGACTAGGTAAACCCTTAGACCCAGGAGAAAGTGAGGACTGCAGATGCTGGAGATCAGACCTGAAAATGTGTTGCTGGAAAAGCACAGCAGGTCAGGCAGCATCCAAAGAGCAGGAGAATCGACATTTCGGGCATGAGCCCTTCTTCAGGAAGTCCATTCCGGCATGAGCCCTTCTTCAGGAAGCCCATTCCTGAAGAAGGGCTCAGCCCGAAATGTCGATTCTCCTGCTCTTTGGATGCTGCCTGACCTGCTGTGCTTTTCCAGCAACACATTTTCAAACCCTTAGACCCAGTCAAGAAAAGAGATTTAGACCATAAGACCATAAGACCCTAAGACATAGGAGCAGAAGTAAGGCCATTCAGCCCATCGAGTCCACTCCGCCATTCAATCATGGCTGATGGGCATTTCAACTCCACTTACCCGCATTCTCCCTGTAGCCCTTAATTCCTCGAGACAACAAGAATCTATCAATCTCTGCCTTGAAGACATTTAGCTCCCCGGCCTCCACTACACTCTGCGGCAATGAATTCCACAGGCCCACCACTCTCTGGCTGAAGAAATGTCTCCGCATTTCTGTTCTGAATTGACCCCCTCTAATTTTAAGGCTGTGTCCACAGATCCTAGTTTCCTCGCCTAACGGAAACAATTTCCTAGTGTCCATCCTTTCTAAGCCATGTATTATCTTGTACATCTCTATTAAGTCACCCCTTAATCTTCTAAACTCCAATGAATACATTCCCAGGATCCTCAGCCGTTCCTCATATGTTAGACCAACCATACCAGGGATCATCCGTGTGAATCTCCGCTGGACACGTTCCAGTGTCAGTATGTCCTTCCTGAGGTGTGGGGACCAAAACTGGACACTGTACTCCAAATGGGGCCTAACCAGAGCTTTATAAAGTCTAAGTAGCACAACGGTGCTTTAATATTCCAACCCTCTTGAGATAAGTGACAACATTGCAGTCGCTTTCTTAATCACAGACTCAACCTACATGTTTACCTTTAGAGAATCCTCGACTAGCACTCCCAGATCCCTTTGTACTTTGGCTTTATGAATTTTCTCACCGTTTAGAAAGTAGTCTATGCTTTTATTCTTTTTGCCAAAGTGCAAGACCTCTCATTTGCTCACGTTGAATTCCATCAGCCATTTCCTGGACCACTCTCCCAAACTGTCTAGATCCTTCTGTAGCCTCCCCACTTCCTCAGTACTACCTGCCTGTCCACCTAACTTCGTATCATCTGCAAACTTCGCTAGAATGCCCTCAGTCCCTTCATCCAGATCATTAATATATAATGCGAACACTGAACCCTGCGGGACATCGCTCGTCACCGGCTGCCATTCTGAAAAAGAACCTTTTATCCCAACTCTCTGCCTTCTGTCAGACAGCCAATCCTCAACCCATCCCAGTAGCTCACCTCGAACACCATGGGCCCTCACCTTGCTCAGCAGCCTCCCGTGTGGCACCTTATCAAAGGCCTTTTGGAAGTCTAGATAGACCACATCCACTGGGTTTCCCTGGTCTAACCTACTTGTCACCTCTTCAAAGAATTCCACCAGGTTTGTCAGGCATGACCTCCTTTTACTAAATCCATGTTGACTTGTTCTAATCAGACTCTGCTCTTCTAAGAATTTAGAAACCTCATCCTTAATGATGGATTCTAGAATTTTACCAACAACCGAGGTTAGGCTAATTGGCCTATAATTTTCCATCTTTTGTATTGATCCTTTCTTGAACAAGGGGGTTACAACAGCGATCTTCCAATTTGTAGCAACTAATATGCCAACTACAAGCAAGTAATAGTCTTCATAGTAGCAGATACAACACCAGGTAATAAATATCTACAACAAGAGACAATCTTGCTATCCAAAGCATTCACATCTCTGAACCGTACACTATCAATATAATTGATCAGAATCTTCTTTGGACTGATCACATAAAACTTTATGAAAGAATGCATCAGAAGCAGGGCACTTTGTGGCAATTAATTTGACTCTCCAAAGATTTTTCACTATTTACTCCTAGAAAGTGAATAGTGTGATAGAATTTGTTCTCCTAACCTGGATGAGTGTAGCTCAAATGACATACAAAAATGTCAATTCCGCCCAGGACAAAGCAGATAGCTTAAGTAACTGTCAGTCAACCAGCTTAAACATTCACCAACTCACCATATTGCAGTGTGCTCCATTTCCAGTATGTGCTGGAAATATACCAAGTCGTTTTGGACAGAACATGCTAAATTCTCCACCTCAACTACCCAGAAGGAGGACAATGGATGTGTGGGAACACAATTAGCAGCAAGTTATGTTCCAGGTCACACACCATCTTGATTTGAAATTATACTGGCACTATTCCTTCATAGACTGCTGCTATTCAAAGCAGCTCATTATCATCTTCTCAAGGGATGGATAATAAACATTTGCCTTGCTAGTGATGCCTACATCTTGTAAAAAAAAGGTTCTGGAGAGTTTTGTATACTAAACTACAAGATAAATTTATTTGAAAAGGATTTTTTAATAATTGCTTATGAAGTAATCAATAAATTGAATAAAAAATATTTCAGTTGAATTAAACACCGTCTGAACTATTTATGGATTTCTCCCAACAACTGTGGCATGTACTGGTCACTCAATTTGAAGAATCACTTGGAGTAGTTTTCCTGTGAACATTCTATTAAAACATAGAAAGAAGAGACGGCAGAATAACCAATGATAAATGTGCTTATTGCCTCTAACAAAAATTCAATTGAATGAAAAAGACATTTAATGTTCAGCCAAACAACAGCTAATCCATCATTTGTTCTGCTTGCTCTGCAGGAGATGGAGAAGAGACTCAGTGTGACTATGTTCCAGCAAAATCCAAAACTGTATCCTTTTAGATCCACCTGAGTAATGATTATCTTTTCATGTTTTTCTGTGAAGCAGTGAGTTGGTCCAACAGTATTTTACTTCAGTAAACATTTATTACTACCAGGATGAGGTTTCTAAAATACAGCTTTTATTCCCCCATCAAGTATTTCTTCTACCAATTTCCAAAATGCCCTGTCTTGTTAACCTGAAAGCTAGCTCCTAATAAACTGTCAAAATATCTTAAAGAAAAATGATTGATGAGTCCTCAAGGCACATTTTCTGCTAGATCTACAGGAAACCAACAAAACTACAACTGATGTAGGGAGGAAATTGCTTTTAAGCTGCTCTGAGTGCTCTTTGTTATGTCAAGCCATTTTCTGTTGGAAGAAATGAGACAAACGATATATTCGATATTGCTGGAGTATTTGAATAACATACAAATCGTGGAGCAATGTTAGCTGTCACAGGATGTCAGGGATGTCTTGTCAACCTCAGTGTCCAGTATCACCATGGTTAGGGAGTGATGCTACTTTCCAGATAGACATATTCCGAAAGGTGACAGCAGATATGATGACATGGAATTTTGATAGTGAGGCAGAAGCAGTTGAGCTAATTTGGAGAGCAAGGTCCAAAGCTCCAACACAAACAGGAGGGGGTGCATTCTTTCATACATGTAAATAAACATAATTATGTCGTGTTACTGTTCTTGTTTAGAATTGGCTTGCTAAGCCTGGGATCCCAGTGGAATCAGAGAGTGTCCATTTAAAGCAGTTGCTGCTGAATTCATAGCCCGTTCCCAGCTCAGAGCACAGTCTCCCAGTCTGCCCTTGACACTGGAAACTCCCGAAAGACGATCTGCTGAGCACACACCCTGGGCATCGACAAGCAGCTGCCTCAAATTCCTTCCTCAGGCCGATGGTGGCAGGAGCGACTCCCTCTTGCTGGTTACTGTAGTACAATGGGATTCATGTAAATCATGACACTATAATTGTACACTTGACTCTGACTCTGATGACTCTGACATCAGTAAGAGAGAAGACACCAGTCTAGAATGAACATTTGGAGACAGTGGTTGTAAACACTATATTAGAAAGTTATGTTTGAGAATGTACTTTATAGAATAAAGGAATGCAACACTACTTTAGAAATAAAAGCATCTTACTTAGAGACCAGCAAGCATCCTCAAGGACAGTATATTTGCAGACACCTACATTTTAGAAATATTCCAGGCCAGTATTTCAATATGAAGACAACAGGTTTAGCTTAAATTAAAAGGTAAATCCATTTCTGCCATGATCATATTTGCAGCTCTCTGTTGCAATGTTGAAGAAAATGAAATCTGAGCCTAGGCAGTTCAAGGAACCTACATTCACTCCATGCCAAGAACCATGACCTTTCCCCCGTGCCACCTTCCAAAAGAAACATCAATTGCCCTGCCCAAACATACTGTTATCAGCTTAAGGGCTGAACAACAGATCTCAGAGTCTCCTACTGTGCAAACCAGCACCCAGAGACATGGAGGTAGCCATTCTGTTAGTCATATGAAAAAGATAAAGTCATATAGTCTTCCCAGGAATAGAGCTATAGACAGACAACTAATGGTGGTTTAACCTGAGGGTCAGCAGGCCTCAGGTGAAGGGAGAGGTTGAGAAGGAGAGCCCTTCATGGTAACTTCCCCAGTGAAGGAACTGAACCTGTTATTACTATTATTCTGTATCACAGACGCACCATCCAACCAACTTTGCATTCTCTTCTGCAACTAGTTAGAGGGACAGGTAGTATTGAGGAGGTGGGGAGCTGAAGAAGGATTTTGACAGGTAGGAGAATGGCCAAACTAGTGGCAGCTGGAATACAATGTGGGAAAGTGTGAGATCAGAAGCATAGAAGCATGGGCTATTTTCTAAATGGGGAGAAAATTTAGAGGTCTGAGTACAAAGATATTTGGGAGTTCTAGTCCAGGAATCTATCAAGGTAAACTTGCAGGTTGAGGCAGTAGTTAGGAAAGCAAATATAATGAAAGCATTTATTTTGAGACGACCTAAATATAGAAGCAGGTATGTACTTCTGAGGCTCTATAAGGCTCTGGTCAGACCACATTTGGAGTAGTGTGCGCAGTTCTGGGCCCCATATCTCAGGAAAGATGTATTGGCCCTGGACAAGAATGGTTCCAGGCATGAAAAGCTTAACATATGAGGAAGGTTTGAGGACTCTGGGTTTATACTCGATGGAGTGTAGAAAGAAGAGGAGGATCTAATTGAAACTTAATGGCCTGGACAGAGCAGATGTTGGGAAAAAGTTTCCATTGATAGGGGAGATTAGGACCTGAGGGCACAGCCTTAGAGTAAAGGGAAGACCTTTTAGAACAGAGATAAAGGGAGTGGTGAATCTTTGGAATTCACTGCCACAGAAGGCTGTGGAGGCCAGGTCATTGAGTATATTTAAGATGGAGATGGATAGGTTCAAAAGTATCAAGGGGATCAAGCGTCACAGGGAGAAAGTGGGAGAATGGGGTTGAGAAACTTATCAGCCACGATTGAGCAGACTTGATAAGCTAAATGGCCTAATTTCTGCTCCTATATCTTATGGTCTTACAACTGCAAGTAAGAATTTTGCCTTTAATTTTAACTGCAGGTAACAATTTAGTTAGATTGCTTCAACAACTCTTGGGGTGTTGATGATGAGTCATAGAGAACCCGGGCCATTCCATTTCAAACAATATATCTAATCCCAAGCCCCCTCCCCACAAGCAGATAACAGCTGATGGAGGCCAATGATCTCTTTTAATTGTTTCTGTCTGTGTGGAGTGCAAGTTGTTATGTGCACTAATACCAAAGTAAAGTGTGAATGTCCATCACCAGTAGAAACAAAAATAATGTAATATATTATTTACAATTTATTTTCAAAAAGTTAGCAGAGATTTGGAATAAACAATATTAAATCAGGGATAATTAACATAATTAAGGTAATTTTACATGAAACTTAAAGAAGAGAAACTTACCACCACACATTTTTCAGTTAAAAATCACACAACACCAGGTTATAGTCCAACAGCTTTAATTGGAAGCACACTAGCTTTTGAATGGCTGCAACCACCCAATGAAGGAGCGGTGCTCCGAAAGCTAGTGCTTCCAATTAAACCTGTTGGATTATAACCTGGTGTTGTGTGATTTTTAACTTTGTACACCCCAGTCCAACACTAGCATCTCCAAATCACTTTTCAGTTGCCCTTTAGAAACTAACTTGTATCTATTCCTTGAGACATTAAATAAAATTCTCCACTTCCTTGACAAAGGAAATAAAATTCTTGATTTGGATTGATGAATTGATGCATGAAATAAAACTTTATGCTTTCTTTATGCTTCTAATGACCAGGTTTTAATAACTTAGCAAATCCTAATAATTTACATCCTTCTCATCAGTCCAGCTCATTGCATTTTAGATTTTAGATTTTACAGTGTGGAAGCAGGCCCTTTGGCCCAACAAGTCCACACCGTCCCTCCGAAGAGAAACACACCCAAACCCATTCCCCTACCCTATAATTAACCCTGACTAACATTGTGGGCAGCTTCATTCTTGAAGAAGGGCTTATGCCCGAAACGTTGATTCTCCTGCTTCTCGGATGCTGCCTAGCCTGCTGTGTTTTTCCAGCACCACATTTTTCAACTCTGGTCTCCAGCATCTGCAGCGCTCACTTTCTCCGAATACTGTGGGCAATTTAGCATGGCCAATTCACCTGACCTGCACATCTTGGGAGAAAACCAGAGCATCTGGAGGAAACCCATGCAGACACAGGGAAAATGCGCAAACTCCACGCTGACAGGCGGGAATTGAACCCAGGACCCTGGTGCAGTGAGGCGGCAGTGCTAACCACTGAGCCACTGTGCCGCCCAAACTTGCTAACTCTCCCAACCCCCCCCCCACATGAATAACGTACTGTTCCCTTCACCATGCCTACTTGCTGCAATCCTCCCATTTGTTCCATCTCTCTCCTTGCCACGTCTATCCTGAAATCTCCCAGTTACTGGTGCTTAGCAAGCAGGAGAAAAGGTAGATAGGAGGATTGTGAAGGAAGCAGTGAGATGGAGACAAGGGGCAAGTGGGAGAGTTTGGGAGGGAAGTGATAAGCGGGAGAGACAGCAAATGGGAGCGATGCAATGAGGTGGGAGAGGCAGTGAGTGTGAGGGAAAGTGAGAGAGGCAGAGGCAGTGTGTGGGAGGGAAGTGGCAAAGGAGATAGATGGTAATTGGGAGAGAAGCGATAGTATGGCAAGGCAGGAGAGGTGGTGACTGTAAAGGATGAGTTGGGGCGTGAGAATAGGAGAGGCATGGTGACCACATCACGTGAGCAGTTAATACTCCAGTGCCTAGAGAGAGCTTGTACAATTCATACATGATCCCAGGAATGGAATATCTACTGGGGCCAAGGCCCAAGGGGCAGAATTCTCACTACCCTACAGAAAGATTTCAATTCCACAAAAACAGAAGGTCCAGACCTGATGATTTCCATTGTTTAATGTATTTACATCCAGTGAGCTTCAAAAGTATTTCTAGATGTTTATCAATTATCCTTACTAGCAAATTACCTCAGGAGCTGGTAAGTGGTCATAGAAAAAAAGAAACAATGAGCAGGAGTAGGCCTTTTGGCCCTTCAAGCCTGCTCCACCATTTAATAGGAGCATGACTGATCCCCTATCTCAATGTCATGTTCCCACTTTCTCTCATATCCCCTAATGGCTTTGAAATCTAAAAATGCCTTTCTCTTTTTATTGAATATATTCAGTGACTTGGCTTCCACAGCTTTCTGGAGTCGAGAATTCCTCAGAATGACGACCCTTCGAGTGAAAAAATATTTCCTCGTCCAAATTACATAAGTGGCCAATTACATAACATTTGAAAACATTAAAATGAAGTATTAAATGCAATAGAAGACACATCAGAGCTCTCTCTCAAACCAGTGGCATGAATGTTGCTGAACCATTCAGCTGGTTGGAGAGATTGGTCATTAAACTCATGAGATGGGCAATGCACCATTACCTGAGCTATCTGTTAAGTTGATTTGGTTGTTTCAGTCCAATTGCTTGATGTAGTAAGCCACACTAGCACAAAAGTTTGAGACATTTCAAGAAATAGTTAAATTCAAAACAAGTTGAGTTAGCACATTTTGTGTGGTTAATAAAGAGATTATGTATAGATTTATTAACAGATTTTGTAAAATGCTCACAATCTACTTGAACGAATCACCATGGTGAATTTCCACTATTCCCCCTCTTTTGCCTGGGCAGTCTCTCCTTAGCATTCTGATCTTACTGTCACTTTCAACAACAAATATGTAATGTAATCAAATTCCTCTATCGATAATTTCTAATGCGTTTATGTAACGTTCCTCCCAAGGCTCACAAGACTGAAAATTGACGTTCCCATGTGAAAAGGTCCTGATGAAGAGCTCATGCTCGAAATGTTGATTCTCCCGCTCCTCGGATGCTGCCTGACTGGCCGTGCTTTTCCAGTGCCACCCTTTTCAACTCCATCCTCAATGGGTTAAACAATCAACTTAAATCTTTTTGCGACATTAGTGGGTGTCCAGACCACTCTGCTACTCATATGTATTCTCTTGACCCTCTGATGTTTATAATGTGTGGTATGCCATTCATGTTGTTGCCACTCACTTCAGGATGTCTGACACAAGTTGCACATTTATTTATCCAGTCACCTCTCAACAGGGATTGTTGTCAGGCAGTTGTATTTACCTCTCCCCCAAGTCTGTCTTGTGGATTTCTCATATTTTAAGGCAGTTATTGCAAGGTTCAGAAGAGCTCAATGTTTGACTATAAAAACCCCTCAGCATTCAATCATTCAAAATGGTCTCAGCTCTTAACTTGTCACACCCAGTTGAAAAATAATTATTTTTTGTAAATGTTCAAAGCAAAAATACACATCTTTTTAACCCCTGTCCAGCTAAGTCATCATCACAAGGTTGTCCTTTCTACATTTCTTCAGCTTTTGTTGTTTTTTAATCACCCATTTGTCTATCTCCCACGAGTGGGAAAGAACTGTCTACAATAAAGGATAAGTACAAAAGACACCACAAAACACAACATGAATTACTGTGACAGCAACTTTCTCAGAGGAAAAAAATTACTTGAAGAGAAAACACTAATAAAAATTGTTAAATGTATATGTACAAGTAAGGAGAAGGTTATTTTGAAGTTTCACATTAGTTGTTTTCCAGCCTTTGAGAAGGTTTTAAAGATTAAGCTATTATTGTTCTGGTGATGTTGCTGTGCAAAAGAAGCTGGTCTGGGATTGGCTGAGTGGGCAGAGTTTCCTGCCTGGGGCCCTGATCCTGTGGAAAGCCCTTTAGTGGCCTATCACCTGCCTGACTGGCTCGTGACTCAGCTGATCGTCCTCAAAGGTGACTATGCAGGTTTTTTGCTGGCTCAGTGAGTACCAGGTTAAACCCTCATCATTTCAAAGGCTCACCTGATAAACTCAATTTGGTTCTTTAAAATTAAGTTGCCCACAGGAATGTGGGCTATAAATGCTTACTTTTAGCATTATCCTTGAAATAACTCCACAGAGGCTGATATGTCATCACACATTCACCCTTTATTTCCACATGAACAGTCCATGGGCTTAGGACTGCCACATACAGAGTCAGCTACTAGAATGTCAGTATTATTGATGTTCATCCTTTTAATATGTCAGCCAGAGCTCCCTGATTGGAGGGCATTAACAGTCCCTATCAGGGAACCCATTTTCTATGGAGTCCAGCTGGCTAACCTTGTTATGATCACTACAATATCTATTTGGAGCTGTGTTAATCAAACAGTAACAGGTCATCATTCAAAGGGTACAGAGAGAAACTGGGAACGGGATACTGGAATTGCATGATTAGCACGATCATATTGAATGGTAGTACAGGCTTGAAGGGCCTAATGGCCTACTCCTGCACTTATTTTCAATCTTGCAATAAATGTATCAATGAAAGCTTTTGTATAATTTCTTTAAAAACTTAAATTCTAAAGCACTGTCTGATTGCATTGGTTCATGGAAGATCTTAGGTTACATTTTCTGAGGGATGGCAATCACACACGGATTTCCAACTGGCCCGTCCTTTTTACGAAATGTGGGAACTTCACTTTTCTGACAAGAGATTCTGATCAGGGATCCTTCTGAAAAGGAAAGCTATACTTTCATGCTGACATTTCTTTCGTTGTGAAAAACAATTGCGGGAAGGCAAACTATGCCTACATTTCACTGTCAGCTGCTGCGTCCTGAAAGCTGCTGTCAAATGGTTAGTACATAAACCAAATGAGATGCCTGTGATAATGTGGAAGGATAAGTTGACAGATAGTTAATGGGAATTGAGTTGGGGAGAAGGTGCCAAGCAAATAGAATGTCAGTTGGTTAGGGTACCAGCTGGGTACCCTAATATGGAGTCAAGTAAGTAGGGTACTGTTTCAAGAGGATGCTGCTGAGAAGGGGCAAGAGGGTGCCAGCGGGGTGAGGAGAGGATGCAAAGAATTAGAAGGGTGTCAAATGGGAAGGAAGAAGAATGCCAAGTGGATAAGGTGCCAGGGTGAAAGGTAGCAAGGGGACCAAGTAAATGATTATGTGTTTATGGTAGGCCGGGGTGCATAGGGGAAATTGAGCCTGGCAAGAGATGGGGAGGGTGGATATTGACTTTGGTGTGAGGGAAGGTGGTGGGTCTGGAAGCAAGAGAAAGGGGAAGAGTGTCTAGCAGTGGGGAAAAGGGGGTGATGAGTGCAGACCAGAAAAAGGGAGATCAAGTCCAGTGGTACTGGGAAGTGTTTTGAGTCCGGTGGCAAGTGGAAGGTGGTCAGTTGCAGAGAAAGAGAAGGGCATATCAGGTTCACTGGCCAGGATGAGTTGAATAGTTACACAAGCCTTAGACTATGTACTTAACAGTATAACCTTTCCTGAATAACTAGTTACTAAATTTCATCAGAACCCACCAAATTTTCCAATTTAAATGCTGACTTTTACAGGGTTCCAGGTATAGAGAAATTGCTCAGTGAAAAATTCGGCCACAAAATTCCTTCAGTGTTTGCTATGATGGAATTTCTGCAGGATTCATGTACACTGGAATAGTGATTGTTTGACCCATGGAAATACAGTCCCTACGGTCAGCAGTATGCACATGAGTTTCGGGGAATCAAATAAAAATCACTTTTGAAAACAAATGCAATTTTGAGGACAATTAAGTCCCATAGATCACTAATGTTTCCCCAAACAAACATGATTGGTTTATGTTTTCATAAGTATTCATGAATCACATCGCAAAGTAGATGTTCAGTGGGTTTTTGCCTTGACACTGACTTTTTAAGATAAATTCTTTCATGGGATATAGCATCATTGACTACATCAGCATTTATTGTCCACTGTACTGTTGGAAAGGTATTCCACGATTTTGATGCAGTGACAGTAAAGCAGTCAGGATGATCTTTGACTTGAAGGAGAACACTGTCTTCAAGTTGGAATAGTAACCTTTGGAGGGAAACATGCTGATGATAATGAGAACCACACAACACATGATAGAGAGTAAAACTCAGAAGAATGATTTGTAGGTGCATTGCTCTTACATAGCATTTAGATTTTCCAGGACACTGCCATTGTTTAGTTTTTAGCTAGTCCTTTAAATAAAGTTACTTCCACTCATTCCTTGGAGTTGTGTTTGATGTATCCTTTACAAAGAACTATTCTTTCAAGATGTATGCCTGCATTATTTGAATCGTTTTTGTCACATGGTTTGGTTTAATGACTGCAATGACATAGTGCAGATAGGCTTTGCAGATGAACGTTCTGCTATAAATAGACTTCACAGTCACAGCAAATTAATCATTGATACCATAAATTTAAAATATCTGGTGCTCATTGACTGCTTAATTCACCAGCAAATACTTTTTAAACTCTCCGCCAAAACCAAGAAAAGAGCCACTTGTCACTATTTTTCAGGGCATCTGCTGTAATTTTCAGGATAAAAGGCAGATGTTAACAACACAGCTTTTTCTCAAATTTTGTAGGATGAAGTAAGATCTATGTTGTACAAGGACTAAAACAATTGAATAAGAATAAATAAAAAGTATTGATTCTGGGAATCAATGAAAATAAATCCACAGAAAAATAAGCAAAACTTGCATTTGTATGCAAGTGCCTTTCATAACCTCAGGACATAACAAAGCCCTTTGCAGCCAATTAAGTACTTTGAAGTGTAACCACTATGGTAATAAAGAAAACATGTTTGGTTCAGCTATCAGGTCTTTGAAAATCTAAATCAGCCTACCTGCAACGTTAAATCCGGGTTACCAAATTGAAGCAAATTGATCCAGGGAGACTGTGTTGCTTCCTCCTGCCAGTGAAAATTCACTAGTTAGTAGATAATACAGAAATTTAGGTTCAATCCTTGTTAGACAAACTCTACATATGGGTTTCCCGTATTGTACACAGGGGAATATTGTACTCAGCACAAATAACTCTCACCTTCCTGAGCACAGTGTCGAGACATAGCTTGTCATAATGATGAATTGATAAATTCTTTCAGCTATAATGTACATTTTGTTAATGCTAATTCGCTGTAATGCAATTGATGAATTGTGGACACTGTTTACCAACCATGAACTTTTAAAATGGGTGTTGGCTGTAATGTGATTGCATCACCAACACTTTAAGCACTGTTTCTCAAGCAAGGTTTTTCTATCACGCGGAATTGCACAAGAACACAACCATTGCGTGATACTGAGGATTCCAGAATAGTTCAGGAGAATGCATGGAAACCAGTAATACATTGCACAGGAATAACTGGTGCTGACATTTTGCTGTTAAAAAAAATGTTTTATGTCACCAAGGCTGTAGTACAAATGAAAATATTCAAGGCATTTCACAGGAGTATTATAGAACAGAATTTGACACTAAGTCACATGAGAAGCTATGAGAGAAGTAGATCAATGATGGTCAAAGAGGAAAGCTTTAAGGGATGTCTAAAAAGAAGAAAACAAAATACAGAGATGCAGAAATTCAATGAAGCGATTCCAAAATGTAGAATTGTTATGAGACAAGGATAGCAAGCCAAACCAAATCAGCCTCATTGTCACTGGATTTGCAACATGGTGAAATTAAAACGTTTATTGACCTTAACATTGTTCAACTGATTCCAACAAGACTTGACAACTAACAGATTTTGGACACCAGCTTTATAACTTAAACAAAAATTAACAAATTATTGTTAAGAAAGTAACTTCAGCAGAAAGTAGATAACACTCCATACAATCAACACAGGAATTCTTGGACGTCATCAGGAATACACACATAGACAAAGAAGAAACCATGGTATCATTCGACGTGACGGCACTGTTCACTTCAATTGACAAAACCCTAGCCAGAGAAACAATAGCCAACCTACTGGACATACATAACAGAACACAGGAGGCCGAACCTATCAACAAGGACGGCATACTTAAACTACTGGATCTGTGCCTCACCACACACTTTACATTCAACAATCAGATATATGAACAAATCAACGGAACACTCATGGGATCACCAATCTCAGGACTCATAGCAGAGGCAGTTATGCAAAGGTTAGAACATACAGCCATACCACAAATCCAACCCAAACTCTGGATCAGATATGTTGATGACACCTTTGTAATAATCAAAAACACAGATATAGAAAAAATACACCTAATCATCAACGACACACTCACAGGAATCCGATTCACACGAAAAGAGGAAAAGGATAGCCAACTCCCATTCCTAGACGTGTTAGTAGAGAGAACACCCAACGGAGAATTCACCACAAGGGTACACAGGAAACCAACACACACAGACCAAGTCTTAAACTATGAAAGTAACCACCCCAACACACACAAACGAAGCTGCATCAGGACACTATTCAAAAGGGCCACAACACACTGCAGTACACCAGAACTGCGAAAAGAGGAAGAGGAACATCTATACAAGGTATTCGCCAAAAACGGATACCCACGCAACTTTATCACCAGATGCCTAAGAGATAGACCGAGGAACGAGGACATGCCACAACCAAAAGGACTAGCCACTCTACCATATGTCAGGAGCGTCTCAGAACTGACAGCCAGACTACTGCGACCCTTAGGACTCATAACAGCACACAAGCCAACATCCACGCTCAGACAACAACTCACTAGAACAAAGGACCCAATACCCAGCATGAGCCAAACTAACGTAGTTTACAAAATACCATGCAAGAACTGCACAAAACACTATATAGGACAAACAGGAAGACAGCTAACAATCCGCATCCATGAACATCAGCTAGCCACAAAACGACACGACCAGCTATCTCTAGTAGCCATACACTCAGACAACCAGCAACATGAATTTGACTGGGAAAACACCACTATCATAGGACAAGCCAGACAGAGAGCAGCCAGAGAATTCCTAGAAGCATGGCATTCATCCCCAAACTCCATCAACAGACACATTGACCTGGACACCATATACAAACCACTACAGCTGAAACTGACACCCGGAAACGGCAAGAACATCCATCAACAGACACATCGACCTGGACCCCACATACAAATCACTGCAGCTGAAACTGACACCCGGAAGCGGCAAGAACAACCCACTATAAATACCGGAAGAAATATCAAAGCAGCGCTTCACACGAGGCTCCAACAGCACTGATGATGTTCCCTAGCCAGGGAACGAAACGTTTGCAGCAAAAACTTCCAGCTCGGCGGGCAGAACCACAACAACGGATACCCGAGCTACAAATCTTCAATCAGATTTTGAAAGTAGATAAACTACAAGGCAATCTAATTCAGTTTATGATCTAAGTCCAAACTTACAGTCATAGAATCTTCGAGATGTACAGCATGGAAGCAGACCCTTCGGTGCAACTCATCCATGCCAAACAGATATCCTAACTTAATCTCGTCACATTTGCCAACATTTGGCTCACATCCCTCTAAACCCTTCCTATTTAAGTACCCATCCAGATGCCTTTTAAATGTTGTAATTGTACCAGTCTCCAGCATTTCTGTGGCAGCTCATTCTATGCACACACCACCTTTTGCATGAAAAACTTTCCTCTCAGGTGTCTTTTAAAACATTCTCCTCTCACCTAAACCTATGCCCTCTAGTTCTGGACTTCCCCATCCCAGGGAAAAGATCTTGTTTATTTACCATATACATGCCTTTCATAATTTTATAAACCTCTATAAGGTCATTCCTCAGCCTCGGAAGCTCCAGGGAAAACCTGCCTATTCAGCGTGTCCCTTTAGCTCAAAACCACCAACCCTGGCAATATCCTTGTAAATGTTATTTGAACCCTTTCAAGTTTTGCAACATCCTTCTAATAGAAGGAGACCAGAACTGCACACAAAATTCTTTGATCAGAAACCCCATTCTCAAACTGGCAGACAGGCAGACACAGTTAAGAGATAAATTAAAAATAAATAAAGTAAAAGAATCATAATTTCCCAATTTGATGACTATTGAAATAGTGAATATCCTTTCATGGCTTCATGAAATTCTTGGATGTTGGGTTATATTACAGATACTGTATAACTACCTTGAATTCTGAAGTCACTAGTCAATGCAAACAGATTCTGCAGACCTCTGGAGACTTTTATCTATTCTTTATAGACTGGGATTATTTTCTTAGAACTTTCAACAAGTCAATAACTGGAGAATAACTGGAGAGGGGGGAAAACACAGCAACAGTCTCTGAAGCACCCAAAAATCACACTGCCCTTAAAAACACAATCTGAATAGTGTTTTTTTAAATTCATTTTTCAATCACTATTCTCTGTTGTTGACTGGTTAGCACTAGTGCTCCCTTGATTAACCAATTCAATATCCGACCAGCTGTTAGCACAGAGCATTGCAATCCTCATTTTCAGTATCTTTAGAATCATCATTAAGTTGCAATATTTTCTTGGCCAGTCCCCAAACATCTGTCTTTGTTCTTTTCTCCTTTAAAATAAGCTGCTGTTCAAAGTTCGACGATTGACCTTAATTCAAAGTCCCAAACCAAAAAAGAAGAGAAAATTAAGAGAGACACAGAGAGGACCTCTAGAGGACCTTGACAGCTGGCGTATGGCCACTGATGATGTGGTATAATTAAAATCAGGGATGCTCAAAAGTTCAGATTAAGGAAAGCACAGATACTTCAGAGTATTGATTACTTAGAGTGGGAGTTGAAAGAATGAGAATTTCTAAGTTAAGGTATTGTTTAATCAATGTTTGGATCACAGTGCATTGGAGTGACGGGTGAACAGGATTTGGGATGTGTTTGGCCATGGACAGCAGAGTTTTGGAGAGTTTCAAGTTTATGGATGGCAGGGGTTTTGAGGAGTTGTCATGTCTGGAGACAATAATAATATGGAAGAGCATCTCAGTGGTAAATGAGATGAGACAGACTGAGTCATAGAGATGTATAGCATGGAATCAGACCCTTTGGTCCAGCCTGTCCATGCTGACCAGATATCCCAACCCAATCTTGTCCCACTTGCCAGCACCCGGTCCATATCCCTCCAAACCCTTCCTATTCATATACTCATCCAAGTGCTTCTTAAATGTTGCAATTGTACCAGCCTCCACCACATCCTCTGACAGCTTTTAAATTGACACCACATGATGTACTGACATTGGTAATCTTAGGTGGAGGTGGATCTTAGTCATGGCATAATTTTATGATTGGAAGCTCATCTTGGGATCAAGGTTGAGTATGTTGAAGTTTCTTGCTTAAACTTTTCAAAGTCATTTGGGCTACCAATGGCATCTACCATAGTTAGTTTTTTTTTGCTTAGCAAGTAACTGGCATGCAGTAGATTCCCAGGTAAATTTGTCAACAACAGAGAGAACTAAATTTTGTGGCAAAATAATTCCTGTGAAACTAACAGCAACTTTTGAAGTCTGCACTTGTGCAGTTCAATGTGAAAATCCTGAAACTGTGATCAGTGATTCTATGCTTCACGACAGTTTATATTGTTGAAGGCCTCTAAAGACTGCAATCAATTAGAAATCAGACAACTGACAAGAACTTGCCCTTTCACATGAGAATATTAATGTGAAAAGTTATTTGTTATTAATCAAGTGTGCCTGGATTTTTTAATGGTGTACCTTGTCAAAAGCACTTCTGAGGAACACCTCTGCCCCTGACAAACTAATTTTATATCAACTTAATGATGAATGTTTCCATTCTGATAAAAACTCATGATTTTCTAAAGCAGTGTTTTGCAGTTTGAAAGTCTGTCTCTGTTATATAATCTCCTTTGTTCTGATCGTATTTCACTCTGTGTGATATTTAACATTAGAAGTCACATGACACTGTGTTATAATCCAACAGGTTTATTTGAAATCACAAGCCTTTGGAGCATTGCTCCTTTGTCAGGTGACCTCACCAGATGAGGGAGCAGTGCTCCAAAAGCTTGTGATTTCAAATAAACCCATTGGACTATAACCTGGTATCGTGTGACTTCTGATCTTGCCAACCCAGTTCAATATCAGCACCTCCATATCATTTTACTGGTAAAGTTCATAAGTCTGTTTAAAATACATTATCATAAAACTAAAGAATTTAAGATTCATTGTCAAATCTATCTACTAGGTTCTAAAGGATTGAAAAGTATACAAAACTGTTATCCAGTTAGACTGGGCTACATTGTTAGTTCCAGAATGAGTTTAACTCATCTGACAAATGCATTAAATATTGACCAAAAAGTAAGACATCTCAATATCACCAGAGGCACAAAATAAATATTACATAATTTTTAAAAATAAGAGTGTACATTTATTTTTCACAACCATATCAGTTAACAAGTTATTCTGACAAATAACCAAACGCTGGATCCTTAGACAAATGCTTAACATTCTCATATCAAATTCCTATTTTTGTATTTTAACAAAAGTTTATTTTAAGTGAATTAATGCCTTTTTGAGAATAATAGAGAAAGGAGTTTAATAGACGTACATTAAATGTTCATTTGTGATCATTCCTCTCAGTAATTTCAAGTTAATGTCCTGTGCACACATATCTATATGCAATGTCTTTGCAGGAATTTATATGGCTGATATTATGATTGACTGTTGAGTGTTCATGCTAAGCCTTCATGGACCTTCACTATAGAAATCCTTTGATGGGTTGGTGTGAGAAATCTTCTGATAAGAATAATAATTTAAAACGAGTTTCCATATAGCTTAAAGTTGCAATGTTACTTTGCAACTTTGCTGGCAACTGAGATAGTTCATATATAAATGTAAAATTTTCCTTCACTTAAATGCTGATGAGCAACTCATCCTTCATAAATATCAATGGCGTCCTTTACTTGGCACAAACATTTTAGTAAGCATTGCAATATATTTAATTACAATATATGACTCTAAAAATATATATTCCAAGCAACATAATACAAATGATGCATACATTTCCACCAATTTGAACATTTGGTAGAATGTTCCAGCTCAGAATGACAAATGTGCACAACAACTCAATGTAAATATTGCTATGAAATTTAAATTAAAATATTAGCATGTAGAGGCACTCAGAGTGATATAGGCAGAAATGGGTACTGCAGATGCTGGAGATTAGAGTCAAGATTAGAGTGGTGATGGAAAGACACAGCCCTTCCTGATGAAGGGCTTTTACACAAAACGTCGATTTTCCTGCCCTTTGGATGCTGCCTGACCTGTTGTGCTTTTCCATTCTAATCTTGACTCAGAGTGATATACCTGGTTAGCTATAATTATTACATTCTAAAATGTCTATTTAAAACATGTTAACAAATGTATAAATGTTATGACTTCTGCAAAACTTTCAATCTGTGCTGACTGATGTACAAATCTTTTCCCATTCAACTCAAACAAGCAGCTGGATGTCTTACAGTAACACCACATTGCACGATGAAATTGCTCTTAAACTCAAAGAAACAAGCTGAGCATTGAGCAGACTGACTCAGAAGCTTTAGAAGGTTGTTCCAAACAACGGTCAAAATCCACCTGGCAGTGGTTCTTTCAGCACTCAGTATGGCTATGGGGTGACCTTCCAGAATCACATCAAGCAACCTGATGCATTCTACCTTTGCCACTTAAGATCCTTCCACAACATCAAGTGCAGAACAAAATCCCGAACACCGAAGTTCTTGCAAGATGCCACAGTCCTGGTATTGAGACGCGTGCTGATCAGAGATCAGCATTGCTGTGTTCATCCTATGGCTCAACTGATCAAAGGCAGGAAACCACTGCCATCTGAGCCCAGGTACATGCACCACAGAAGTGCCAAACTCAGATCCAATAATATCCTGAAAGCCAATCTCAGAGCTTGTCAGTTGAACTCGATGGCAGGAGAAACAAACATCTGATTAGATCTAAATGGAGATTTACTCATCAAATAATCTCAATATTTGAGGTGAACAGAGTAAGTTCATTACAGGACAAGCAAGCATGCCACAAAGTCAACCATCGCCCAGCAGTGAATCTAGGCTGCATTTCACAAAGTAATTACTAAATGTCAATTTTGGGTAGGGTTTCTCTACTTGAAATCTAACAAGTTATCCCACACAATTTTATGGTGCTCACCTAATTAAGTATGTACCGCACCTCCACAATCTCAGCAGTACCAGAGATACTTCCTCTTGGTGGGGCTAACCAGGTTTCCCATCACTGGCATCATACTTAAAGCTCAGCTGTTCATCAGTTCAAATGTTGCAAAACACCAGTTGAACTTCACAGTTTAGGCACATGAGGAGGTGCGGAGCCAGAGGAGATTACCAGACCATGTAAGCCTGGTCTGAAGTTGCCATCCAGATCCATGTGGTATCCAAGGTGCAGCAAATGGCCAGCATTGCAGGTTAATTCTGCATTCCAAAGGAATAAGCACCATCATCTTCACTCTGCTCCTTCACACTCACTGCAGCTCTGCTCCTGTATCTAGCTGTCATCAAGGTTCATGCTCTATAACTCTCACTATTTCATACAGCATCTTCCCTCAAGCACTCTCTCCCACTCCATTACTCAAGACTACTCACCCTTTCTGTCCTCTATCCTTCTGATTCACTCGCTTCTTGACATCTTACCCCCACCTGCACCAATCCTAACTGCCATGTCTGACACTTTAACCTCATTCAATCCCTCTCTTTGTCTTCTAGTAGGGGAAAATACATTACAATAGGGTAGAGAGGGACAAGATGCGTGGTTGGGTACCAAACATTCATCTGCTTAACCACTATGAGGACAGAATCCTTGCTTCAATGCAATAGGATTGTGACCACGTGTGTGTGAGGTCATGTACTTGCGGAAAGCTACTGAAAAACAGGGTTATTTTATAAGAGTTAAGACCCCAAAAAGTACTGGATATCTGCATATTCACAGATTCCTGGAAGCAGTTGAGCAGATAGACAAGATCGTTAAGAGGCATGAGGTATACTTGCCCTTATTTGCCAACATATAAAACACAAGAGCAGAAAGTTAATGCTGGAAATCTATAAAATGCTGGTTAGGCTATGAAGGGAGAAATACCTGCCACCACATTACACAACTGAACATTAAATATCATGGAGATACTCAAAAGGGTATACAGATTGCTTGTTATTTATCTTTGAACGTCATTTGAGCTACTTTCTGTTTACTAACGTGCAGTGCATTTCAAACCCATTTAGGTCACAAATAATTGTTACAAAGATTTAATGAAGTAATTCTGAGAAATCAACACTGATTTTCATTAAACCCATAGCATACTAACATTATTAATCTCCTCTTTAATTCGTATTTTGAGAAACACATATTGATGCCATTACAAAGCCAACAGAGTTATGGGCTTTAATCCTATGCTTATTAACGAAGCAATTCTGTTTCATATCAGTGTTATTAATGCTTCACAGAATGCTCTAAAGATAGATTGTATTTATCACTTAAACTCTCTTGTCTTTGAAGTTTTCCATAACATTTTTCTACAATGTTATTCAAGGTTTTCTTCATTTTCAACAGGGAAAATTAAGATTGCTCTTTGCAGTTAAGTGAGGAATGTATACTTAGAGAGTCATAGTGTCAAAAGCATTAGAATAGGGCAGACACTAGAAACAAATAGTCCATGTCAAACATAATCCCAAACTAAACTACTCCTATCTGCCTGTTCCTGGCCCATATCCCTCCAAATGTTTCCTCCTCATTCACTTATCCAAATGTCCTTTAAATATTGTTATTGTACCCACATCCACCACTTCCTCAAGAAGTTCATTTCACAAGTGAATCACCCTCTGTGTAAAATATGTGCCCCTTGTGTCTTCTCTTCTACCCTTAAAAATGTGCCTCAAGTACAGGAATCCCAAATCCTTGGGAAAAAGACAATTACTATTAACTCTATCTATACCTCCCATGATTATATTTTCTTCTACCAGGTCACCTCTCAGCCTACTACACTCCTGTGAAAAAAGGTTCCAGCCTATCCCGTCTTTCTTCATAACTCAAACCATCCATACCTGGCAACATTCTGGTAAATCCCATTTGAACCCTCCCTAGCTTGATAATGGCCTTCTGATAACTGGGCAAACAGAACTGGATACAATATTTCAGAAGAGGCGTCCCCAATTCCCTATGCAACTTCAGCTGAAAAATGCCCATATTACAGAGGCTGGATGTTTTGAAACACATAAAGGTGGATAAATCCCCAGGACCTGATCAGGTGTACCCTAGAATTCTGTGGGAAGCTAGGGAAGTGATTGCTGAGCCTCTTGCTGAGTATTTGTAGTGTTGATAGTTACAGGTGAGCTGCTGGAAGACTGGAGGATGCCTAACATGGTGCCACTGTTTAAGACAGGTAGTAAGGACAAGCCAGGGAACTACAGACTGATGTCAGTGGTGGGCAAGTTGTTGGAGGGAATCCTGACAGACAGGATTTACATGTATTTGGAAAGGCAAGGACTGATTAGAGATAGTCAACATGATTTTGTGCACGGGAAATCATGCCTTATGAAATTGATTGAGTTTTTTGAAGAAGTTACAAAGTGGATTGATGAGGGCAGAGCGGTGGATGTGATCTATATGGATTTCAGTAAGGCGTTCGACAAGGCTCCCTATGGGAGACTTGTTAGCTAGCTAGATCTCATGGAATCTGCCACTCTTCAGCCCATTGGCTCAAAGGTACAAGACAGAGAGTGGTGGGAGAGGGTTGTTTTTCAGACTGGAGGCCTGTGACCAGTGGAGTGCCACATGAATTGGTGCTGGGTCCTCTATTTTTTTGTCATTTACATAAATGATTTGGATGCATGCATAAGAGGTACAGTTAGTAATTTTGCAGATGACACCAAAATTGGAGGTGTAGTGGACAGTGAAGAGTGTTACCTCAGATTACAACAGGATCTTGATTAGATTGGCTAATGGGTTGAGGAGTGGCAGATGGAGTTTAATTTAGATAAATGAGAGGTGTTGCATTTTGGGAAAGCAAATGTTAGCAGAAATTATACACTTAATGGCAAGGTCCGAGAGAGTGTTGCTGAACAAAGAGACCTTGGAGTTCAGGTTGAAAGTAGAGTTGCAGGTAGATAGGATAGTGAAGAAGGCATTTATTATGTGTTCTGTTATTTGTCAAAGCATTGAGTAAGCGGTTGGGAGGTCATGTTGTAGCTGTACAGGATGCTGGTTAGGCCACTGTTGGAATATTGTGTGCAATTCAGTCTTCTTTCTATCAGAAGGATGTTGTGAAACTTGAATGGGTTCAGAAAAGACTTTGAAGGATGTTATCAAGGTTGGAGGTTTTGAACTATAGGGAGATGTTGAATAGGCTAGGGCTGTTTTGCCTGGAGCATCAGAGTCTGAGGGATGATGTTATAGAGATATAAAATCATGAAGGGCATGGATAGGATAAATAGACAAAGTCTTTTCCCTGGGTTGGGAATGTCCAGACCTAGAGGGCATAGGTTTAGGGTGAGAGGGGAAAGATATAAAAGAGACGTAAGGGGCAATGTTTTCATACAGAGGGTGGTGCATGTATGGAATGAGCTGCCAGAGGAAATGCTGGAGGCTGGTACAATTGCAATATTTAAAAGGCATTTGGATGGATATATGAATAGGAAGGGTTTGGAAGGATATGGGCTAGGCGCTTGTAAGTGGGACTAGATTAGGTTTGGATATCTGGTCAGCATGTACAAGTTAGACTGAAGAGTCTATTTCTATGCTGTCCATCTCCATGATCCTATGACTCTTAACATATATCCCAACTCCTACACTCAAAGGACTGAGCAATGAAGGCACCACCTTATCTATTTGTGACACAAACATTATGTACCTGAATCCTGAGGTACCTCTGTCTGACAACTCTACTCAAGGCCCTACCATTAATTGTATAAACCCTACCCTTGTTTGTAGTACCAAAATTCAATATCTCACATTTATCCAGATTGAACTCTGCCATTTTCAGCCCATTAACCCATTTGATGAAGATCCCTTTGTAATCTGAGAAAACCTTCTTTAGTGTCTGCTATGCCACCAATTGTCATGTTGTCCACAAACGTACTGACCATGCCTTCTATATTCTCATCCAAATCATTTATATAAATGACAAACAAAACAGGACCAAGAACCAATCCCTGGGGAACACCACTGGTCTCAGGCCTCCAGTCTGAAAAGTAACCCTCCACCACTACTCTGTCTCTTGCCATTAAGCCAAATATGTAACCATTTGGCAAGCTCCCCCTGAAACCCATGAGACCTAACTTTATTAATTAGTCTACCATGCAGAACTTTGTCGAAGGTTTTACTAAAATCTAAGTAAACAACATCCACTGCCCTGCCTTCATCAATCTTTTTGGTCACTTTCTCAAAAAACTCAATCAAGTTTGAGTGACATAATTTTCCTGACACAAAGCTATTACTATTTTTAGCAAACACTAGTTACAGCTGTATCATACCTGCCAAAGCTTCACAAAGTTTGTTAAAGAAACAAGTATCAAGTGCATGATTTCTCTAAACATAAAATAGTTATAAATAAAGCCAAAGTGGAATTTAAGAAAAACATTTTGATTTTAATAAGAGAGTGATTAACCTGCTACCACAAGGAGTAGATGAAGCAATTAGCATAGATACACTTAACTGAATTGGTCATGTACTTGTTAGAAATTATTTAATACATTCATTCATGGGATGTGGCTGTTGCTGGCTGGCCAGCATTTATTACCCTCCCCTAGTTACCCTTGAGAAGGTGATAGTGAGCTATCTTCTTAAACTGTTTCAGTCACCCTGCTGTGGGTTGACCCACAATGATATTAGTGAGGGAATTCCAGAATTTTGACCCGGTGATGATTTAGGAATGGCGATATATTTCAAAGAATTGATGGTGAGTGGCTTGGGGGGGTGGGGAATTACCAGGTTCCCATTTACCTGATGCACTTGTCTTTCTAGATGGAAGTGGTTGGTGATTTGGGGATCTTTGGGGAATTTCTGCAGTGCATCTTGTAGATAGTTCACACTGTTGCTACTGAATATCAGTAGTGGAGGGAATGGATGCTTGCAGATGTGCGATGGTGTCATGCGTCTTGGGTGTTGTTGGAGCTGCATCTATCCAGGGAAGTAGAGCTTATTTCGTAACACTCTTTACTTGTGCCTTCCAGATATTGAACAGGCTTTGAGAAGTCAGGTGTTGAGTTCCTCGGCTCTAACCTGCTCTGAAAGTGTGTTGCTGGAAAAGCGCAGCAGGTCAGGCAGCATCCAAGGAGTAGGAGAATCGATGTTTCGGGCATGAGCCCTTCTTCAGAAACAAGGAGAGTGTGCCCAGCAGGCCAAGATAAAAGGTAGAGAGGAGGGACTTGGGGGAGGGGCGTTGGAAATGCGATAGGTGGAAGGAGGTTAAGGTGAGGGTAATAGGCCAGAATGGGGGAAGGGCGCGGAGAGGTCAGGAAGAAGATTACAGGTTAGGAAGGTGGTGCTGAGTTCGAGGGTTGGGACTGAGACAAGGTGGGGGGAGGGGAAATGAGGAAACTGGAGAAATCTGAGTTCATTCCTTGTGGTTGGAGGGTTCCTAGGCGGAAGATGAGGTGCTCTTCCTCCAGCCGTCGTGTTGCTATGGTCTGGCGATGGAGGAGTCCAAGGACCTGCATGTCCTTGGTGGAGTGGGAGGGGGAGTTGAAGTGTTGAGCCACGGGGTGGTTGGGTTGATTGGTCAGGTGTCCCAGAGGTGTTCTCTGAAGCGTTCCGCAAGTAGGCGGCCTGTCTCCCCAATATAGAGGAGGCCACAAGGGTGCAGCGAATGCAGTAAATGATGTGTGTGGAGGTGTAGGTGAATTTGTGGCAGATATGGAAGGATCCCTTGGGGCCTTGGAGGGAGGTAAGGGGGGAGGTGTGGGCGCAAGTTTTGTATTTCTTGTGGTTGCAGGGGAAGGTGCCGGGAGTGGAGGTTGGGTTGGTAGGGGGTGTGGACCTGACGAGGGAGTCACGGAGGGAGTTGTCTTTTTGTAACGCTGATAGGGGAGGGGAGGGAAATATAACTCTGGTGGTGGGGTCCGTTTGGAGGTGGTGGAAATGACGACGGATGATGTGATGTATATGGAGGTTGGTGGGGTGGTAGGTGAGGACCAGTGGGGTTCTGTCCTGGTGGCTATTGGAGGGGCTGGGCTCCAGGGCAGAGTAGCGGTGGAGTGCATCGTCGATCACGTCTGGGGGGAAATTGCGGTCTTTGAAGAAGGAGGCCATCTTGGTTCCCCACCGACCTTGCAGCCTCCGCGATTGCCGCCCAGACAACCACCTCCACGATCGCCAGGAAGACCATCACCGACAGATTCGCGGCCTCCGCGGGGTCCACAGCTATCTGGAACAACACCGTTTCTGCCATCGCCACAGCCACTTCCGTCCCCGGGGTTGCAGTTGCGACAGCCGCTTCCGCCCCCAGTGACATCACTCACCTGCTCAACGACCACGCCGCATACGTCTCTGCCCCCACACTAATCTCCGTCACCACTCCTAACCCCGCCTCCACGACGATCTCCGTTCGCACGCCTAACCCTGCCCCCACACCGAACCCCGCCTCCACGCCGAACCCCACTCCGCCCCGATCTCTGTCCCGCCCCGATTCCCGCCCCCACGCCTAACCCCGCCCCCACTCCCAGCTTCAGCCCCACACCAGGTCCTAGCCTCCAGCCCTGCCGTGTTTTCACCATCCCTCCAGACCTCCCCCTCTCTGAGGATGAAAGATCAGTCCTCAGCAGAGGCCTCACCTTCATTCCCCTATGCTCTCGGACTAACGAGTTCAACATGCGGCGCGACATCGAACAATCCTTCCGCAGCCTTCGCCTCCGCGCCAAATTCTTCAACCAGGATTCTTGCCCACCCTCTGACGACCCCTTCTCCTGCCTCCAACACACCCCATCCACCTGGACACCCCATGCTGGCCTCTTACCTGCCCTCGATCTCTTCATAGCCAACTGCCGCCGCGACATTAACCGCCTCAACTTCTCCACCCCTCTCACCCACTCCAACCTCTCACCATCGTAACGTGCAATGCTCCACTCCCTCCGTTCCAACCCCAACCCCATTATCAAACCGGCAGACAAGGGAGGCAGGGTAGTAGTTTATACTGCTGAGGGTAAACGCCAGCTCGCAAACACCTCCTCCTACTGCCCCCTTGACCATGGCCCCACCTCCCACCACCAAACCATCATCTCCCAGACCATCCATAACCTCATCACCTCAGGGGATCTCCCATCCACCGCCTCCAACCTCATAGTCCCACAACCTGGCACGGCCCATTTCTACCTCCTGCTCAAAATCCACAAACCTGACTGCCCGGATAACCCATTGTCTCAGCCTGCTCCTGCACCACTGAACTCATCTCTGCATACCTCAACACGGTCCTTTCCCCCTTAGTCCAAGAACTCCCCACCTACGTTCAGGATACCACCCACGCCCTCCACCTCCTCCATAATTTTCGCTTCCCCAGTCCCCAACGCCTTATCTTCACCATGGACATCCAGTCCCTGTACACCTCCATCCACCATCACAACAGAATTAAAGCCCTCCGCTTCTTCCTTTCCTGCCGTACCAACCAGTACCCTTCCACTGACACCCTCCTTCAACTGACTGAACTGGTCCTCACTTTGAACAACTTCTCTTTCCAATCCTCCTACTTCCTCCAAACCAAAGGAGTAGCCATGGGCACCTGCATGGGCTCCAGCTATGCCTGCCTCTTCGTAGGATATGTGGAATAGTCCATCTTTCGCAGCTACACTGGCACCACCCCCCACCTTTTCCTCCGTTACATCGATGACTATAACGGCGCTGCCTCGTGCTCCCATGAGGAGGTTGAACAGTTCATCCACTTTACCAACACCTTCTACCCCGACCTCAAATTTACCTGAACCATCTCAGACTCCTCCCTCCCCTTCCTAGACCTCTCCATTTATATCTTGGACGACCGAATCAACACGGATATTTACTATAAACTGACTGACTCGCACAGCTACCTAGACTACACCTCCTCCTACGCTGCCTCCTGTAAAAACGCCATCCCATATTCCCAATTCCTTTGTCTCCGCTGCATCTGCTCCCAGGAGGACCAGTTCCAATACCGAACAACCCAGATGGCCTCCTTCTTCAAAGACCGCAATTTCCCCCCAGACGTGATCGACAATGCTCTCCACCGCACCTCCTCCATTTCCCGCTCCTCCGCCCTTGAGCCCCGCCCCTCCAATCACCACCAGGACAGAACCCCTCTGGTCCTCACCTACCACCCCACAAACCTCCATATATATCACATCATCCGTCGTCATTTCCGCCACCTCCAAACGGACCCCACCACCAGGGATATATTTCTCTCCCCTCCCCTATCAACGTTACGAAAAGACAACTCCCTCTGTGACTCCCTCATCAGGTCCACACCCCCCACCAACCCAATCTCCACTCCCGGCACCTTTCCCTGCAACCACAAGAAATACAAAATTTGCGCCCACACCTCCTCCCTTACTTCCCTCCAAGGCCCCAAGGGATCCTTCCATATCCGCCACAACTTCACCTGCACCTCCACACACATCATTTACTGCATCCGCTGCACCCGATGTGCCTTCATCTATATTGGGGAGACAGGCCGCCTACTTACGGAACGTTTCAGAGAACACCTCTGGGACATCTGGACCAACCAGTCCAACCACCCCATGGTTCAACACTTCAACTCCCCCTCCCACTCCACCGAAGACATGCAGGTTCTTGGACTTCTCCATCGCCAAACCATAGCAACACGACGGCTGGAGGAAGAGCGCCTCATCTTCCGCCTAGGAATCCTCCAACCACAAGGAATGAACTCAGATTTCCAGTTTTCTCATTTCCCCTCCCCCCACCTTGTCTCAGTCCCAACCCTCGAACTCAGCACCACCTTCCTAACCTGCAATCTTCTTCCTGACCTCTCCGCCCCCACCCCCACTCCGGCCTATCACCCTCACCTTAACCTCCTTCCACCGATCGCATTTCAAATGCCCCTCCCCCAAGTCCCTCCTCCCTACCTTTTATCTTAGCCTGCTTGGCACACTCTCCTCATTCCTGAAGAAGGGCTCATGCCCGAAACGTCGATTCTCCTGCTCCTTGGAACTGCCTGACCTGCTGCGATTTTCCAGCAACACATTTTCAGCTCTGATCTCCAGCATCTGCAGTCCTCACCTTCTCCTTTAATCTGCTCTTATAGCCATTATGTTTATATGGTGACTACAATTGAATTTCTGGTCAATGGAATCCCCAAAGATGTTGATCGTGGGGGTTTCAGTGATAGTTACAACATTGAACATCAAGGGGTATAGTGGCTAGACTGTTTCTGGATGTCGGTTCATTTTCAGATGTTTCATCACCAAACTAGGTAACATTATCAGTGAGCATCTGGATGAAGCACTAGTGGCATGGCGCACCTTCTATTTATGTGTTTAGGCTTCCTTGGGTTGGTGATGCCATTTCTTGTTCTTTTTCTCAGAGGGTGGTAAATGGGATCAAAGTCAATGTGTTTGTTGATAGAGTTCCAGTTGGTATGTCATGCTTCTAGGAATTCTCATGCGTGTCTCTGTTTGGCTTGTCCTAGGATGGATGTGTTGTCCGAGTTGAAGTGGTGTCCTTCCTCATCTGTATGTAAGGATACTAGTGAGGGTGGGTCATGTCTTTTTGTGGCTAGATGATGCTCATGTATCCTGCTGGCTAGTTTTCTACTTGTTTGTCCAATATAGTGTTTGTTACAATTCTTGCTACGTATTGTGTAAATGACATTAGTTTTGCTTGTAAAGGGTCTTTCAAATTTATTAGTTGCTGTTTCAGTGTATTGATAGTTTTGTGGGTTACCATGATGCCAAGAGGTCTGAGTAGTTTGGCAGTCATTTCCAAGAAAACTTTGATGTAGGGGTGAGTGGCTAGGGTTTCTGGACGTGTTTGTCTGTTTGTTGGTGTTTGTTGCTGAGAAATCAGAGGGCTGTTATCAATGGGTACCTGTTCTTTTTGAATGCACTGTATAGGTGATTTTCCTCTGCTCTTTGTTTCTTATTGGAGCTGGTCATAGACTGGCATTTGTGTGGCATGAATGTTACTTGCCACTTCTCAGCCCATGAGTGGATCTTGTCCAGATGTTGTTGAATTTGAATATGGACTATTTTAGTATCTGAGGAGTCACAAATAATGCTGAAAGTTGTGCAACCATCAGTGAACATCCTCACATATGACCTTATGATGAAAGAAGGTCAGTTATGAAGTAGGTGAAGATGGTTCGGGGCTAGGACATTACCTTGAGGAACTTCTGCAGAGATGTCCTGGAGTTGAGATTACTGACTTCCAAAGCCACAAACTTCTACCTAGTTGATTTCAACAGTTTGCCCCCGATACCCATTGATTCAAGTTTTGCTCAGGCTCCTTGATGCCACACACAGTTGAATGCAGTCTTGGTGTCAGGGGTTGTTACTCTCACCTTGCCTCTGGAATTCAGCTCTTTCGTCCATGTTTGAACCAAGGCTGTAATGAGATCAGGAGTTGAGTGGCTCTGGCAGAACCTAAACTGGGTGTCACTGGGCAGGTTATTACTGAACAGGTACTGCTTGATAGCACTGTTGATGACACCTTCCATCACTTCACTATGATCAAGAATACACTGTTGGGGTGGTAATTGACTGGGTTGGATTTGCCCTGCTTTTTGTATACATGCCACAACTTGGGCAATTGCACACATTGTTGGTAGATGCCTGTATGGTAGATGTACTGGAAGAGCTTGGCTAGGGGAGTAGCAAGTTCTGAAGCACAAGTCTTTGATGAGAAAGGGAAAAAAAAATGATATATTGAAAATGATATGAAGACAGTGGTCAATCCAATCTGGCTGTATCATCCAATGTGAATATCTACCCTCAATCCAGATAAACGTGACAGAAATCGTGTTAGATGGAATCCTTTTCTGAAGACATCATGACTATTACAAAGAGAAATAATGTTTATTAAATAAGATTGTAAAATTCTTTTTTGTAAAAGTACATCAATTGCCGCAGAGTGCAGTGGAGGCTGGGACGCTAAATGTCTTCAAGGCAGAGATTGATAAATTCTTGATGTCACAAGGAATTAAGGCCTACGGGGAGAATGCGGGTAAGTGGAATTGAAATGCCCATCAGCCATAATTGAATGGTGGAGTGGACTCGATGGGCCGAATGGCCTTACTTCCACTCCTATGACTTATGGTCTTATGGTCTTAAATTAAAATGTTCCAATGAAATGAGGTCAGCTTTTTATTTGAAAAAAAATACAATTATAAATTTATTAACATGGAAATTGTTGGAAAGGGGAAGATATGTTTATACCAACATATGAACAAGGAAGAAGAGGAGGCCACTTAGCCCTTGAAACATGCTGTACCATTCAATAAGGTTATGGCTGATCTAATTCCAATCTCAACTCTACATTCCTGCATGTCTCCAATAATCTTTCATACCTTAATCAAATATCCATCTACCTCTGCCTTAAAAATTTAAAGATTTTTGTATTCAATGGCTATTCATGAAGGGAATTCTAAAGACTCACAACCCTCTGAGAGAAAAAAAAGGTTTCCTCATCAGTGTTTTAAATGGGTTTCACCTTATTTTTAAACTATGACGCCTACTTCTAGATTGTCCTAAAAGAGGAAAGATGCCTTCTGCAACCATTTTGTCCAGTCCCCTCAGGATCTTGTATGTTTCCAATAAGTCATCTCTTACTTTTTCTAAACTCCAGAGGATACAGACCCAGCTAGTCCAGCCTTTTCTCATTAAGCAATCTGCTCATTCCAGGAATTAATCTAGTAAACCTTCTCTGAGCTAATTGCAAGCATTAACATCCTTCAAAAAGTACAGTGATCAGCATTGTACACAGTACTCCAAACCTTGAATTGCAAATGGTTGCATGGTTGTTCTTATTCATTTGGTTAATCAAGAGATTCAGAGAGCTCCCATCCCTAATAAACCATAATATTTAATTAATCGTAGGTCTTCCTGGAAGTAATTAGCCATGATTTCAAGGAATCACAGGCATTTCTGTTTGTTAGAGAAAGGCAAGTGATTGGGGGGCATCAATCAAAATCAACACTCTTTCATAAACTAACACTGCCAGTATGGAGATTGAACCCACATCCTTGGTATCATACTGAACCATCCTCTAACCATCTAGTGAATTGAGCTAACTAACCCCTCTAAGTCTTTCTGCAGAATTGCAAAAATTGTCACACACTGAATGTCATTGACATGAACCATTAAAAAAGACAATAAAGTATAAATGATTTTGGCCATTTGTAGTTATGAAAAGGAGAGAAGCAGAGGTGGTTGTTGAGCTTCTTGACAGATGAAACACAGCTAGATGGAATCCAATCTATGGAGCTCCATCATTCACCTTGAGATATGTAAATATTATTTTCCAGCAGGATTTGTTAGAGGTTGTTCTCTTTAAAATCATTAAACATTGGAATTAAGAGAAACAATGTTTTGAATGAGAAATAAATTAACTGGAGTATCACCAGACTCTTCTGAAAAGAGATAGCACTACTTTAAATTTTCTAAAGCCCAGTGCATTCTGGGAAATTTGCCATACGATATCCTCTCTCACATCGTCTTTAGGTCAGAAAAGTCAAAACAGTGGGTTTGGGACTTTCTCAACATGTCTTCCTGAAATTGAAATTAAGATCAGGTGAAGTTGAAAGGGTCTAATAAAATTCACTGACACCCAGTAGTGCAATTGAAGTCAAAATTTTCCAATGCACTGTCCTCTTCATGTTGCCACACTATGTCAGGAAAAGAATATCTGGTAGTCAATTAGCTAACATCAGTGATGAAATTATCATTGTCATGTATACCATGATACACTGAAAAGTATTATTTTGTGTGCTATCCAATTAAACCATACCTTACATAATTATTTCAGGGTAATAGAACAGAGTGCAGAATAGAGTGTCACAGCTACAGAGAAAGATCAACTCTAATATATGAGAGATCCGTCTATAAAACTGAGAACAGTGGAGAAGAAGCTGTACTTGAATCTATTGGTACATATTTTGAAACTTTTCTATCTTCTGCCTGATAGAAGAGGGTGGAAGAGAGTATGAGTGGGGTGGGAGAGGTAGTAAGCACACCAGTTGTTTTGAGCACACTTTGCTTCTTTTACTTGGCTATCTTGTTTCAATGCCTGCAGGTTATTTCTCAGCTTCTGGGTAGCTGTCTTCCCTTCTTTTATCACTTTGATGCATTGCCTCCAGTTGGAAGAATGACCAGCAGAATATTCTTACAGAGTTCAATGGCTTCCACCTGTCTTCTATCTGAAGCAGATCAAACATATTGATGCTAAAATATACCACTGACTCTTTCAAAGAATATCAATAAGCCTGAGGGTTTGATGAGTTTCAGAAATCAGCAAAGAATAATCAGTCAGTGGATGAAAAGGGGGGAAAATGGCCAAACCTAACAAGAATATTCAACCGATAAGATATTTTACAAGTGCATAAAGAAAGAAAGCATAACTAAAGTAAATGCTGGCCCTTTAAGAGCAAGGATAGGAGAAATTATAGAGAATCAGGAAATGCTTGAGACATTGAACAATTTTTTGTTTGTTTGTCAATCTGCAAAGTTGACGAGACAAATTAAAAACCAAATATGAGGGGACAAATAAGAGTGAAGAACTTAAAACAGTTAATGGCTAAAGAAGAAAATTATCTGAGAAATCTTAGGGATGAAAAAGCAATAAAACCTGGTTTCTTGGCTTCTAAAATAGGTTGTTGCAGAGACATGAGTGTGTTGCTGGGAAAGCACAGCAGGCCAGGCAGCACCTGAGGAGCAGGAGAATCAACGTTTCAGGCATAAGCTTTCCTGATGAAGAGGTTATGCCTGAAACATCAATTCTCCTGCTCCTCGGATGCTGCCTGACCTGTTGTGCTTTCCCAGCACCATACTCTCAACTCTGATCTCCAGCATCTGCAGTCCTCACTTCCTCCTGTTGCAGTGAGATGGGTGCTTTGGTTATAATCTGCTAAAAACACCCAGATACTGGAACAATCCCAATGTGTGTAAGTTAAAAAAATTTAATTCTGCAATTCAAGTCAGGTTGGAAAGAGAAAGCAGGAACCTAGACCCCATTAGACTGATATCAGTCATCAACTAAATGCCTGAATCAACTTTGAGGTAGGATAATCATGGCATTAGAAAATCGTAATATGACCAGTCAGAATCAACATGATTTCACGAAGGGAAAAACTTAGTGCAGTATTTTCAGGATGTAACAAGCATAGTAGATAAAGGACAGCCAATAGATGTAATATACTGACATGATTTCCAAAGTTATTTAATAAGAAGAGCACAAGAAATGACTTTGCAAAAGAAGAGTTTACGGAATCTTATTATGGAACAGGCCAATGGCATCATAAGGTATACTTTTGGATCAACATGTTTATAACTACTTTAACGCACTGTGATGATGCAAAGGGAAGCCCTTAGCACTTTCTCTAACAGCTCCTGAGTTAAAATCTAGTTGAACCCTGATGATGATCTCAGAACCCGATCTGCATCTGTACATTAAAATAAAAAGTTTACTTCCTTTTTAGTGATGTTCCTTGCGTCTGTTCAGAAAAGCAGGATAAATTACAACTCCAAGAAGACCGCAGTATCAGCAATGTTAAATCGATACAAACAGGTTAACTGACATCTGATCAGTATCTAATGGGTGAGCACAGTCAAAATTGGCCCAAGAGAAATTATATTCCAAAATTAAGAAACATTTGTGGCTTTAACAAAGAAAAACAAATAATCGCATTCAAATTTTATTCAAAATAAATTACATTATATTTAAATAGACTTAATGAAATTACTTAAATGTAATTCTCAATAGCTTAATTAACTTTTTCCCCAAACTAGGCAATATTTTTCTAAGTCTTCACAATGTTTGCTTCAGCAATAACTGAGGCATGGGAATTTACAAGACATTTGTAGTTGGCTTTGTGCAGAGCAAGAAGCAGCTTCTGACAATGTGAAATTGATTGCAACAGATAAGGTATTTGAGAAGTTAATCCTAGGTATTAGTAACCAGTCTCTCACTTTCAGGATAAGAACATAATATCATTTCATTTACAGAAAGCAAGTTAACAAATCTAACCAATGATTTAGAAAGTTAGCTATTACAAATTTTAGTGACAAGGATATTACAAACAGGATATATAATTGATAAAATATATGTGAAGGGCATTAGTGTAATTGATTTTAGTAAATAGACAATTTTCAGGTTTAATGTGGGATCAGTCAATTAAATATATTTAAAAGTATGCCACAGGCCAAGTAAAAATTAATTTGAATCAATTAGATTTATGATCTGGCTCATTAGTAAAATCACCTATTTTAAAATTGTGCCCAAATAAATTTCACGTGAACATGACACATGCTTATATGCTAATATCCAAAATATCCAATTTCAAGGGTATTTGATTTCATGTTCCATCAATTAAGAGACAATAAAGTGATGGGCCATTTGAAGAAATATTAATTAGATTTTATGATCAGGAATCCAATGTCATATCAAGCTAACATTTCCTTACATTGCCAGTTTGTTGGTTTGAACAATGTGAAGACCACTTATATATTGAACATAGAACATAGAACAATACAGCGCAGAATAGACCCTTCAGCCCTCAATGTTACTTCGACCTGAGAACTAATGTAAGCCCATCACCCTACACTATCCCATCATTATCCATATGCTTATCCAAGGATTGTTTAAATGTCCCTAATGTGGCTGAGTTGATTGCATCAGCAGGTAGGGCATTCCATGCCCTTACCACTCTCTGAGTAAAGAACCTGCCTTTGACATCTGTCTTAAATCTATCACCCCTCAATTTGCAGCTCTGCTCCCTTATACAAAGAGATGTCACCATCCTCAGAAAAAGATTCTTACTGTCTACCCTGTCTAATCCTCTAATCATCTAGCATGTCTCTATCAAATCCTCTCTTAGCCTTCTTCTCTCCAACGAGAACAGACCCAAGTCCCTCAGCCTTTCCTCATAAGACCTTCCCTCCAGACCAGGCAACATCCTGGTAAATCTCCTCTGCATCTTTTCCAATGCTTCCATATGTTTCCTTTAATGGGGCGACAAGAACTGTACACAATATTCCAAGTGAGGGCCGCACTAGCCTTTTGTACAGTTGCAACATGACATGACGCCTCTGGAACTCAATCCCTTTACCATTAAAACCTAACACACAGTATGCCTTCTTAACGGCACTGTCAACCTGGGTGGCAACTTTCAGGGATCTATGTGCATGGACACCAAGATCCCTCTGCACATCCACATTATCCACACTACCAAAAATCTTTCCACTGACCAGCCTTCCCTGTTATTCTTCCCAAAATGAATCACCTCATTTTATCTGCATTAAACTCCATTTGCCACTTTTCAGCCCAATTCTGCAGTTTATCCAAGTCCCCCTGCAACCTGCAACATTCTTCCACCACTCCACCGACTTTAGTGTCATCTGCAAACTTACTAACCCAACCATCTATGCCTGCTTCCAAGTCATTTATAAAATACATACAGCAGTGGTCCCAAAACAGATCCTTGTGGCACACCAGTAGTAACTGGACTCAAAGCTGAATATTTTCCTTCAAAACCAATCATTGCCTTCTTACAGAAAGCTGGTTTCTAATACAAACTGTTAACTCACTTTCAATCCCATGCCTCCACTTTTTGACCAAAAACCTACCACGTGGAACTTTATCAAAGGCTTACTGAAGTCCATGTAAGCTACGTCAATTTCCCTACCCTCATCTACATGATTGGTCACCTTCTCAAAAAACTTATTGAGGATTGTGAGACACAACCTGCCCTTCACAAATCCATGTTGACTATTTCCAATCAAATTGTTGCTTGCTAACTGATTATAAATCCTATCTCTTATGATCCTTTCCAAAACCTTTCCTACAACAGACGTAAGGCTCACTGGTCTATAATTACCTGGGCCATCTCTACTGCCCTTCATGAATAAGGGCACAACATTTGCAATCCTCCAGTGATCTGGTATTAAACCTACAGACAATGACGTCTCAATGATTAAAGCTAAAGTCTCGGCCATCTCTTCCCTAGTTTCCCAGAGAATTCTTGGAAAAATCCCATCCGGTGCAGGGGATTTATCTATTTTCACACCTTCTAGAATTTATACCACCTCCTCCTGACTAGCCTCAATCCTTTCTAGTCTAATATCCCATATCTCAGAGTTCTCCTCTACAATATCCTCCTTTTCCTGAGTGAAAACAGATGAGAAATATTCATTTAGCACCTCTCTGATCTCCACAGGGTCCACACACAACTTCCCACTTCTGTCTTTGACTGGGTCTATTCCTACCCTGGTCATCCTTTTATTCCTCACATATCTATGGAAAGCTTTAGAGTTCTCCTTTATTCTACCTGCTAAAGACTGATCATGTCCCCTCCTTGCTCTTCTTAATTCACTCTTTAAATCCTTCCTCGCTAATATGTAACTCTCCATTGCCTCACCTGAACCATCTCACTTCAATGTCACGTATGCTCCCCTCTTCTGCTTAGCAAGGGATACCATTTCTTTAGTAAACCATAGTTCCCTTACCTTATCACTTGCTCCCAATCTGACAGGGACATACCTATCAAAGATATGCAATACTTGTTCCTTAAACCAGCTCCACTTTTCAATTGTCCCCATCTCCAGCATTTTGCTACCGTATTCTATGCCTCCTGAGCCTTCGACATCAATATTATGCAACTTCTCAGAAACAGAACAGCAAACATCATTAAGAAGTAGGAAGATCTTGTCAGTGGTATTGCTGACTCTGAGCTAGGAAAGCTTTGAGCTTCTACTCCAGGATTCGGAGGTGGCCATAGAAAAAACATTTAAGAGACAGCCTATCATCTTTCTTTTTATCAAGCTAAACATTTTTCTTATACTCCATGCCATTCGCCAAGAGAAAAAGAGTATGGAGATGAAAAAATTGTCAAATTTGCAACTCTGGTCCAAAGGAGCATTTCAACAACTTTTCACAATTACTCTCCAACCTTTCTGACAGAACCTTGTCGGTTTTACCTTTTCCATTTACCTTTCTTGTCCCTTTGCCAATGTCAGAAAGATCACAAGTGGTGTTGTCTTCAGCTGACCACATTGATGTGGGTTTTGCCTCCAGCATGGTATATTATTTGGTATGGCAATGAACATAGAAGGTAGGACCGCCCAGCACAGGAATTGATCCTTCGGCCCACGATATTATGACGAACATAATGCCGAATTAAACCAATCCCTTCTGCCTGTCCTTGGTTCATATCCTTCCATTCTTAAAACTTAAAATCTCTACAGTATGGAAACAAGCCCTTTGACCCAACAAGTCCACACCAAATCTCCGAAGAGCAACCCACCCAGACCCATTCTCCTACCCGGCTATTACCCTTAACTAATGCAGCTAACATATTCATCCCTGAACACTACGGGCAATTTAGCATGGCCAATTCACTTAACCTGCACATCTTTGGACTGTGGGAGGAAACCAGAACACCTGGAGGAATCCCATGCAGGCATGGGGAGAATGTGCAAACTCCACACAGAGAGTTGCTCAAAAGGGTATTGAACCCAGGTCCCTGGTGCGGTAAGGCAGCAGTGCTAACCATTGAGCCATTCTTTGCATATTCATGTGCTTTTCGAAAAGTATTTTAAATATCCTTATTGTATCACTTCCTCCACCACCTCTGGTAGCGCATCCACACTCCTACCATACTCTGTATAAAAAAAACTTTGCCCCTCACATCTACTTTGAGTTTTCCCCTTCTCATCTTAAATGTATGTCTCCTAGTTTTAGACAAATCAACTCTGGGAAAGAAGTTCTGACGGTCACCTTCAACAGACTCTGTGATTTTTTTCTGTACTTCAATGCCATGTCATCCCACATCGAGTTTCCTTGGGCTTCAGGGATGAGGAATTGCAGCTGTGTGAACTAGCTGGAGAAGCTGGACCTGTTTTCCTTGGAGGAGTGTTGTAGTTGCTCATGGCTGAGTAAGGGTTTTCTTTTTAATTGACACAGACAATCAAAGGAAATTATCGCCGATGTAGCATTTCATATAGTTCAAATTACGGCCTTCACAGACAAACAAAAAAATACCCTGAACTTTAATAAGATGGGACCAGAATGCAAAAATTAAGACTCTGATAATGCAGCTTATATGAAAACCATGTGATTGAGATTTCTGATTTTTATCTGAAATAAAAAGGGAAAGCTTGACTGATGTGAAATTAGGCTTTCTAATGCTTATAATTCCACATTAGAGTAGAAACATATTCAGAGCTGAAAATGTGTTGCTGAAAAAGCGCAGCAGGTCAGGCAGCATCCAGGGAACAGGAGACTCGACATTTCGGGCATAAGCCCTTCTTCAGGAATGAGGAAAGTGTGTCCAGCAGGCTAAGATAAGAGGTAGGGAGGAGGGACTTGGGGGAGGGGCGATGGAGATGTGATAGGTGGAAGGAGGTCAAGGTGAGGGTGATAGGCCGGAGTGGGGTGGGGGTGGAGACGTCAGGAAGAAGATTGCAGGTTAGGAAGGCGGTGCTGAGTTCGAGGGTTGGGACTGAGACAAGGTTGGGGGAGGGGAAATGAGGAAACTGGAGAAATCTGAGTTCATCCCTTGTGATTGGAAGGTTCCTAGGCGGAAGATGAGGTGCTCTTCCTCCAACCGTCGTGTTGTTATGGTCTGGTGATGGAGGAGTCCAAGGACCTGCATGTCCTTGGTGGAGTGGGAGGGAGAGTTAATGTGTTGAGCCACGGGGTGGTTGGGTTCGTTGGTCCGGGTGTCCCAGAGGTGTTCTCTGAAACGTTCCGCAAGTAGGCGGCCTGTCTCCCCAGTATAGAGGAGGCCACATCGGGTGCAGCGGATGCAATAGATGATGTGTGTGGAGGTGCAGGTGAATTTGTGGCTGATATGGAAGGATCCCCTGGGGCCTTTGAGAGAAGTAAGGGAGGAGTTGGGCGCAAGTTTTGCATTTCTTGTGGTTGCAGGGGAAGGTGCCGGGAGTGGAGGTTGGGTTGGTGGGGGGTGTGGACCTGACAAGGGAGTCACAGAGGGAGTAGTCTTTTCGGAACGCTGATAGAGGAGGGGAGGGAAATATATCCCTGGTGGTGGGGTCCGTTTGGAGGTGGCGGAAATGACGGCGGATGATACGCTGTATACGGAGGTTGGTGGGGTGGTAGGTGAGGACCAGTGGGGTTCTGTCCTGGTGGCGGTTGGAGGGACGGGGCTCAAGGGCGGAGGAGTGGGAAGTGGAGGAGTTGCGGTGGAGGGCATCGTCGATCACGTCTGGGGGGAATCTGCGGTCCTTGAAGAAGGAGGCCATCTGGGCTGTACGGTATTGGAACTGGTCCTCCTGGGAGCAGATGCGGCGGAGACGAAGGAATTGGGAATATGCGATGGTGTTTTTACAGGGGGCAGGGTGGGAGGAGGTGGAGTCTAGGTAGCTGTGGGAGTCAGTTGGTTTATAATAGATGTCCATGTTGATTCGGTCGCCTGAGATAGAAATGGAGAGATCGAGGAAGGGGAGGGAGGAGTCTGAGATGGTCCAGGTGAATTTGAAGTCGGGGTGGTAGGTGTTGGTAAAGCGGATGAACTGTTCAAACTCCTCCTGGGAGCACGAGGCAGCGCCGATACAGTTATCGATGTAGCGGAGGAAAAGGTAGGGGGTGGTGCCAGTGTAGTTGCGGAAGATGGACTGTTCCACATATCCTCCACTGACACCCTCCTTCGACTGATTGAACTGGTCCTCACCCTGAACAACTTCTCTTTCCAATCCTCCCACTTCCAGTTGCTATGGGCACTCCCATGGGCCCCAGCTATGCCTGCCTCTTCGTAGGATATATTTCCCTCCCCTCCCCTATCAGCGTTCTGAAAAGACCACTCTCTCCGTGACTCCCTCGTCAGGTCCACACCTCCCCCAACCCAACCTCCACTCCCGGCACCTTCCCCTGCAACCGCAAGAAATGCAAAACTTACACCCACACCTCCTCCCTTACTTCTCTCCAAGGCCCCAAGGCATTCTTCCATATCCGCCACAAATTCGCCTGCACCTCCACACACATTATATATTGCATCCGCTGCACCCGATGTGGCCTCCTCTATATTGGGGAGACAGGCCGCCTACTTGCGGAACGTTTCAGAGAACACCTCTGGGACACCTGGACCAACCAACCCAACTACCCCGTGGCGCAACACTTTAGCTCCCCCTCCCACTCCACCAAGGACATGCAGGTCCTTGGACTCCTCCATTGCCAGACCATAGCAACACGATGGTTGGCGGAAGAGCGCCTCATCGTCTGCCTAGGAACCCTCCAACCACAAGGGATGAACTCAGATTTCTTCAGTTTCCTCATTTCCCCTCCCCCCACCTTGTCTCAGTCAAATCCCTCGAACTCAGCACCGCCTTCCTAACCTGCAATCTTCTTCCTGACCTCTCCGCCCCCACCCCACTTCGGCCTATCACCCTCACCTTGACCTCCTTCCACCTATCACATCTCCATCGCCCCTCCCCCAAGTCCCTCCTCCCTACCTTTTATCTTAGCCTGCTGGGCACACTTTCCTCATTCCTGAAGAAGGGGTTATGCCCGAATCGTCGAGTCTCCTGTTCCTTGGATGCTGCCTGACTTGCTGCACTTTTTCAGCAACACATTTTCAGCTCTGATCTCCAGCATCTGCAGTCCTCACTTTCTCCTAGAAACATATTCATGCAAGAATAGGAGTTGAAATATATTAGATATTGAAGAGTTAAATTTCTTGGATGCAGATTCAGTAAACATCTTTATTTCTTTGTCAAGAAGCAAGAAGATTAGCATAACAAGAAGGTATATACAAGATAACCTCATAAGAGTACCAAGAAACAAATGAGGGGGCTGAACCAATTTTGAAACAGGGTCACTACGACCGCAAGAAAATAAACAACTGCTGCTTTGCAAGTTGGAATTGTTAGCTGTCACAAAATCAATGCATTACATGTAATGTTACATAACTTTATAAATAACTGTATATTAGAGTTGATATTACAAATATTGGAACAACTGCTAGAAATTAATACCTTTTTTAAATATTCTGTACTAAGACATGAATTGAATGACTGAATTTGAAAAGTCACTTATAAAAAGCAAGTATATAGCAATTGTCTAGAAAGGGACATAACAATGGATATTGGAATATGGTCAATAATCATAAGAGCCCAAGGACAGGTGATATGGAACCTGGTAAACATCACGAGATAATGGGAGGTCTGAAGGTGGATCATGACGTTGTTCAACAGTGATCATATATTCACAGGACTGAATGTGTAGGTCAGAGGGATGTGGCAAGCACTAATGTCAATATTCCATGTAACCTTTGTAATGCTGTGCATATAAGTATCCAGAACTTTATTAGGAAAGGTACAGGGTCACTGACTCCCAATCTGAGTTATAATTAAAAGGTCACTAGGCCCCACATGAAAGCCAGATTCAGAGTGGTCTCAGGCTTATCCCACATATGTGGTAGAGAAGCTCCAAATAAAGATCAATTTGTGCTACTGAACATGGGATTCTGACTCCTCTTTAAAATTCCTGTCCAACAAGGCATGAAGATTAAGAGGATATTTGACTGGGGCATTCAAAGTCATTCTGGGTATAATAGATAAAGAAAACTGTTCCTGCTACTTGCAATGCTGCTTGCAAAACAAGAGGATGCCAAGTTAATGTGATTGACAAAAGAATCAACAGTGAGAACAAAGAAAATGGTTCCAATGCCATGTGTGGTTAGGAATGGGATTGCACTGCCTGAGAGTGTGGTGGAGGCAGGTTCAACGGAGACATTCAAAAGGGAATAAGGTAATTAACAGAAAAAAAAGTAGGGTTAGAGCAAAAGTTTTCAATGTGGGTGTTTCTATTCCCCTCATTCCAGAATTTTCTATGGCCTTCAGCTAAAGGGGTCATGAGATGGGTCCAATTCATCCGATGGGGTCATACCAACACTCTTTATGTTACCATATTGATGAGGTGTAAGGTATACAGCTCTAAGCACTTGCTGGAAGTTAAGGTGCCTGACTATCTGGCTGAAATTTCTCCAAATCACAATCCTGAGACCGATTGTAATTGGTTCCACCTAAATCTTTGTAATCTCTTTAATCTTGGTTTTCACTGTTCTCTGAAGCTGAAAGCTGCTGGCTGTAGGTTAATTTAGTTTGGCCAATTTTCTGTCAGGCCTCATTTCTCCAGCTGTGGGTCAATTTAGAATGTCCAATTTTGTGCAATTAGCAGCACTTGATAGAGAAAAACTCATACTGTGCAATAATTTACATAGTCCTTTCACGGTGTTGTCTGGTCTCATTAATTTCTTGGTTTCTGCATAGGAGCACTGAGTCCAAAGTTAGTTTCTGGATGAGTTCCTTCCTCCAGCAAACAAATTTAACCACGAGGGCAGTGAGGTAGCTCAAATCAACAGGATGTGGTGCCAATCAAATGAGTTGCTTTGTCCTGGATAGTGTGAAGCTCTTTGAATGTTGTTGGAGTTGCACCTATCCAGACAGGCTTTGGTGAGGCAAGAGTTGAGTTAGTCACTGCAGGTTTCCCAGCCAGTGACCTCCTCTTGTAGCTATTGTATTTTTATAGCTATTCCAGTTCAGTTTCTACTCAATGTTAACCTCATAATGTTGATAGTGGGTGATTCATTAATAAAAAGTGCCACTAAATGTCATGTGGAGATGGCTAGATTGCCTCTTATTGGAAACAGTCAATGCCTCGCATTTGTGTGGCACAAATCTTACTTCTGATTGGCCACAAGCCCTCTGGGCCACTGTCCACTCAACAGGAACTTTAGATTGTGGGACTTCCTGAAAAGGGGCAAATTCACCAGCTCTCCAACTTACAGGCGAGATCCCATTGCTTGCATTAAATACTACCCACTGTCTCAAATCTGCTCTGACTGAACCTTTTTATTGCTTGAATATTGATATTTCTCCAGAACTGATGTTTACTGTGATGGGATTGAAAACAAAGGGACTTACGAAAGGAGGATATGGAGAAGTGAGAAAAGTTACAGTACTCTTTCATGAGGTAAATTCAGATTGACCAGTGCTATCATAAATTAAATATCAGTCAACTAAGCTGCTGTTACTCAAATTAATGAATACAGTTATACACAATTGATACTCTTATGTTAATTTATTTCTGATAAACTGGTAATACTGGGCCACTCTCTTCAGCTGGGAGTCTATTAAGTTGCAGTCTGAAAAGCATGGTAAGTAATTTGCATGAGTTTGTCAATTGCTCTTCCAGACATAGTAACTAAATTATTGCCTATTCAATCAGAGCCCCCTTCCATACAGCTTAACAGTAGGTGCATCTGATGCAGGGTCATGTAGCTAATCACTCAAGTAGTTGTCAAACTATTTAAAGTAAGTGCAGTACAATTGCAACATTTAAAAGACATCTGGATGGGTATATAAATAGGAAAGGTTTGGAGGGATATGGGCTGGGTGCTAGCAGGGGGGACTAGATTGGGTTGGGATATCTGGTCGGCATGGATTAATTGAGTCACATCTCTATGACTCTATGACTCTATGACTCTACTGATTGTTTTTTGGAGTAGAAATTGGATCTGTTCAGGATAAATTATAACTTGACCAAAAGTTTCTAAAGGAATGTTATTTGATTATGTGGAATCTTCTCGGGCAATCCAAGACATGCCATTGACAAGAAAGTTGGGAGAATTGCATGGGACTGACAGTGAGGAGCTTCCTGATATTGTGAAGAAAACGTCCTATTTACCTAAAAAATGTTGACTGGTAAAATGAGATTGTCACTAGTGAGCAGTAAAAGGTTCATTTGCATGTATTAACAACCTCAATATGATATCATCTCACCTCATTAGTATTCAGTTTCCCATTTTCCAAATCGAGATAAAAATTAAACAGCAAAAATTCCCAATGTGAAAGAGTGGCACCTGACAAATGGAGTCCAATTGGCTCAGTTGGCTGGACAGCTGATTTGTGATGCAAAGTGATGCCAACAGCTTAGGTTCAATTCCTGCTCTGGCTGAGGTTCCCATTGAAGAATTCTCCTTTTCAACCTCTTCCCTCACCTGAGGTATGGTAACCCTTAAGGTAAACCATCACCAGTTGTCTCTCTCTCTCTATCTCTCTAATCAAACAGCAGCCCTGTGGTCCAGTAGGGCTATGGTGATTTTATCTGGCAAATCCAACTCATTACTTGCTCCTGTGAACCTCTACTAGTTATGAAATCTCAGGGCATGCTCCATGGACAGCGACAGGCTTAGCACCAATTAGCAAACCAAGGGATGTGGGGTCCTGTTGGACAAGGGGTGCATTAAGGCTAAGGAAATAAAATGAATTCTGCAGGGCAGCTGAAGACAACAAGTGCTTGGCTGGGTTCAGGGTTGGGGTAAAAGATGATACCAGAGCTAGGAATATAATGAACAGGGCACCACAGGGGCATGGTGTAAAAGTAATGAAGTGAGTTCGGGAAGACAGTGTGAGTAAACTCATTAGGGCTCATTGAAATTCTTCATGAAATTCACCAAAAGTGACATTTAGCCAATTCCTTGTTGTGGAAATAACCATTTTATCTGCTTTTTTGAACTTGTGCAAGAGCCAATTTAATATTTTGTCATACTGTTCCATTTTATGCTCTCTTTAAATTTGTTTTCTTGATTGAACACACAGTCCCAGACCCCTTCACAAAAGAATCAGAGGCAACATGAGGAAAGTCTATTTAAATATTGACCAGTTGGAATTTGAAATGCACTGTCTTATAGAGTGATGGATGCAGGTTCAACAGCAAAGAATTGGAAAAATACTTGAAGGATAAAAACAATGATGGGACGGGGAAAAAAATCTTGAGAGTGATTGAGTGAAAATAGATTGCCTTTTCAAAGAGTCAGTGCTGACATGATTGTCTCAATGACCTCTTTCTGTGCAGGACAGATCTATGATTCTGTCATTCCAGAAAAGCTTAATAGCTCAAGAATTTTGCCAAGTATCAACTGAGGGATATAGACTTTCTTTATAACTCATAGAAAAAAAAGCTGAAATTAATGTGACAAGAAAAGGAGGCAAGAAGAGAGCTCCATTCTGAAACAACTGTGGTGTTTCAAGAAATCTATTCAGTTTTAACGTATTCATTTGATATTGGGTGATCTATACCTAAACTAAATTTAGAGAAAAACATGTAATATTAACACAAATTGACAAGTGACTGTCACTCGTTGACTTATTGAGCTTCAAAAAGTTGCATAGATTCCTTTCCAATAAGCTGTCTCATTTTTATTCACAAGCAGTTGTTTTAGGACAGGTATATGAAGTAGTGCATGGTCAGATATTAAACAATATGATATGACCGGGCATTTCTGTTCAGTTGTTGCTAAAATATTTTGAATTTTCTTGAATTTTTGAAAAATCCCTCAGGTGATCAGATAGGCTTTCAGATGCCAGAATGTTCTGTTGAAAATAATTCTGAAGAAGAATACTGAAAGTGGTAGTGGCTGTCTAGACATATGTGCAAAATAGAGGATGGAATGTCCTGTTATTAATGGCAAAGTGACATCTAGGTCTAATTATCTCCAAGAGAATCATTATATTTTCTGGAGAAATAGTATTCTGCCAGTAGACAAAATGTACGCTGGATAAAATCTAATGTCTGGGGATTATTATTTCTAAAGGTTAAGAATTTCTAAAAAAAAAATCACTCTACCTAATTTATAAAATACAACATAAATCTAAATAATGATTATGAAAAGGTCTGCCATTATAGGAAGGACAATTTCTGAATATTTGAGGCTGCACGTTGGCTGCAAATGTTTTTGTTGGGTTTAGCCACCTACAGAACACAAACAGAATTGATCAATACTTTTAGTGGGAAGTCGGGTAGAAATAATTTCTAATGGAACACAGAAAAGATCCGACATAGATCCATAATAGCTCTCTCTAAGAGCTGTAGCTGCTGGTTAACCAGACAACTGTGGCTATTTTAAATTAATGATGCATTGACTTTAATTCTTTACTTTCTGCCATTAATTGCCTGTGAGCCTTAAAAAGTCTCAGTGCATCTGTCTAGAATGTATCATTTGGTGTCTGGACCCAAATATAATCCAGAAGAAGGTTCCTAATCTACAATTGAAAATCCTAGCAACCGAGTCACGAAGTCAGTGGGTGATATTTAATGTAAGTGCATTGCCCACTGACTGTGATAATGCTGTATATCTAAGACCAATCAAATATTTAACCAGACAAAAGGTTATTGAATCTTTTCCAGGCCCAAAGACCCTGGGGGTTGAATTCCAACTGCAGAGATCTACTGGTCCATCGGAGACCATCAGTTCTGCATTGCTCAGCAGCACCAGCAGGGAGGTAATAGCTCCACTCACTGGTTTGCCTGAGCCCCATTTGATAATTATTAAAGAGCCCACTTTACCACCAGAGCCATGAATTTGGAAGTTCCATGTTTGCCGCTATTGGAGCCATAGGCTCTGGGCCAAGTTGTAAGGTAATTCAGGACAAGCTGTTACATTTTGGCCAAGACTCATATGCATCAAATTGCAGCTGGCAGCTACCCACTGAGGGAATTTTCGCCATCTTATTTCTCAGTCAAGAAGAGGTGAACTGGATTTTAAATAAGACAAGCTAGGGTTTTAATGATATGAAAATGAATGGAATTAAGGTAGTCACTGCTCAATGTCAAGATCCTAAAATTATCATTCAGTGAGGGAAATTGAAAACACTTCTCTCAATGTTGGGAGTCGGATGTTTTCTTTTCACCATATTTTCTCACCTTTCTCACCATTACTCAGAGCATATCAGAAAGAGGAAAATTCTAACCTCTGTTTGTCTCTCCATTGATGCTGCCTGACCTATAGAATACTTCCAATATTTTCCTTTTTTTGTATCAGATTTCCAGCACCTCCAGTACTCTGTGTCTATTGTAATATAATTAATGCTGCATTCTGCTATAGGCCAGCACTACTGTGAGATGATGTATTTCTGTGGGACCTATTGACATTGGGGAGTTCTATAAAATTAAACTGAGATAGAAAGCAACAGGGAAAAAAGATTAAAAGAACTCTCCAACCACTTGTTTCAGATGAAACTTGTATATACAGAATAATGACACAACTTTCTCCTTGATGAAACCCTGCTGCTTGTTCCCAGCAATTATTTTGCTTTGACTTAAGATGAGGAAAGTGACAAGAAATTGTGAGACCAACAAACAGCACCACAGCAGGAGAGCAACCATAGAGAGTGTAGCTGTGAAGAAAGTGAATAGTTGTCATATGGTTGAGTTTAACGGGGGAGGGGAGGGGGAGGGGCATAGAAACATATGCAGTACAAGATCAAAACAGTTTCAGTGACATAAAAATCTAAATCTTCAACACTGCTACTGTCACACTATAAACTCATCTACAGTGCACAAAATAGAAATGCCTCTGCAGTCAGGAAATGTAGGAAGAAAGAGAATGTTAGTTTTACAATAAATTATTAGTGGAGTCTGGAGTGAAGATGTTTTCTGGAGTTAACAGCATTATTGGTTCTCTGAAATGTTTCAGCTAAGTTGCCCAAAGACATTGGGGGGAAAGTTGATCTCCCATGCTGGCTTCTGAAACTGCTTAAGCTAAGAACTCATTCAGAATATGTGTTTCAGGTTAGATTAAGAGTTGGGCCAATGTAGCCCCCAAAGACCATCAGAAAGGTACAGGTCTCATTCAGGTGTTTCTGTACATATTACTCCTTAGTAACCTTTGCCAGAAATAAAACTGGAAAGTGCTGGAGAAACTCAGCAGGTCTGGCAACATCTGTGGATATGATTTCTCTTCAGAATAGTCTGTTGCAAAGTGTGTTTAAGGGTATTGATATGGATAAGGCAATTTTGGTTTGTCCAATGTGGCCACGTGTTACAGATCACTCAGGGACTCCGAGTTGTGGTGGCTACATGCACTTTACCATGTAAGTTGTAGTCTTGATTTATGGATAGTGATAGGAAAAGCTCCAACAATTTGTCCATCACATGGCTGCAGGAATTACGCCGGCTCATGCTGTCTGACATGAGTGTGTGTTGGAAGGAATTGCAGCTTGATAAGCAATCTGTTTGGCTGTGGTATGAATGTATTTTCCTGGGCCATCAAATCCTGAGGTGACACTCTAACCCAGAGCTTCTGAATGAGTGGAAAGGGTGCTACCCCCAAGGCACACCAATTCCTTAAGCTTTGCCAGTAGCGATGGCTAATCATTGGGCAACTGAGGTCCATGATTATTTTGAAAGTTGAAGCAAATGTGGAATATTTAAGTGAGTCTGTAGCCTGTACACAGTTGAACTTAGTTAGTGAATTATCAAGGTTTCTAAATCATTGGGCTGTCATGTTTTGGCCAGTAACATTTTGAATAGCTAGAAGAGTTAATTGGGAATGTTGTCCTTACTATTTATATGCCTTAAATTTGAAATTGAAAGCTTGTTTCATCAGATTAGTCTCTCTGAAATGGACTGTTCCTTCTTTCCTGTATGATGAGTTTCAGTATAATGTAACTGTCTGTATGGAGAGACCTTGCGTGTGGAATTGTTGTGGAACAGCTGAGTTTGTGCCTTAGTATTACCTAAAGTTTCTGACATTTATAAGATGCTGGAAATGAACAGTTTGTGCCCTGTATATTCAGCCAATACTCCACGGATGTTTAAGTTTGCTGTGATGCACGTCACTGGGGGTTTCATGGACAGAGGGAACAAAAGGAAAATGGAGACAATGCTATCTTATCCATCAGTAGAGTATGAATACATAAAAGCAGAGGCTATTTTTGCACAATATGGATGTTAGGTATAATTGGAGGAGGCTAATTCTCTTCCTAAATGTTCTACCAAAGACTGTCTTTCATTGTCCGTCTTAAAGGGTAGAACAGCAAGGTTGCTAATGAGAAGATATGCATCCAAGTAAGTCATTGAATAGCATAAATGAGAAATATTATTCCAATAGTGGAAATAATTGTGAAACTTTTCTGTATTTGTGAATAAATGTGTATGATTTGTTTTACCTTTTGAAGCTTGAAGCTTCCTTAGGTTTTTATTGTATGAATAAAAATTTGCTAAATAATTAAGTTAGGAACTATTTGAAGTTTTGAAGTTTTTATTTCTAAGACTGCTATGTTCAGCTTTGCAGGTACAGTAACAGTAAGAGTGCAGAATTTCGAAGTATTAGATCAGTCTCTGTATTATTAGAGCTCTACTAGTTTGATTAATGTAACATGCAGGAGACACGGTACTTATTTTAATTATTCCTATTCTTGCTTAGAAAGATCCAATTACGCCTTTAGATCTTTGCATAATTTTAGAATATTTGGATAATAGGATTCCAATCTTCTATCTTAAAGTAATTGTGTGCCTTTTGTGACTTTCTTTTCCAGATTAATTAGTTGAACTTTTGAAATATACAACTAGAAGAAATTTGGTCTAATTTATTAGTGTGCACCCTGTAAAAGTACCTAACAGTAACTTATGTGAGCTGCATAAGCATTCATGATTGCCAAATGACAAAGTGAAAAAATTAGCGTTAAAAAATGTAACAGCTATTACACTTCGAGGCCCTTTCATACAGACAGTAGTTATACTGTAATGTCTGTTAGCAGTACAAATATTCTGGGTTTTGGAGGGCAGGAAAAGTGACTTTTCTGAATGTACTCAGTGTCTAGGTTCTACACCTAATCTGTTCTTTGGGTCTCAGGCTGATTCCATTTCCATCTGGTAGTGCAACTCGCGAATGATCATCAATGATCATCATCAATATGTGGATTTTTTTTGGGGAGGGGGGAATGGATTACTGTATCATATTACAAGTCAGTTGGCATTTAATCTGGAGGGAAAAACCTGCAAAAAAATTAATATACTGGTCATCCTGGAGCACTGTTCTGAAGATACAAAACAATCAGATGTCATTTGTAAGTTTTACCTATTTTTCTTTCTGGGCTTGATAGTTGGCTGGCCAACAGTGATAAGATGCCAGGAGCAGCCATAGTTAGTTTCTAGTGGGATCAGATTAGCTGACAGCACTACCTTTGTAGCAGTGGAAATAAGAGATTAGGAACACTACAACTAGTACCAGAGAAGAAATGAAGATGAATATTAAACTGAAGGTATATGGGCATTTTGGTTGGATATGGCTTAGAAACCCCAACTAATGTGGTTTTGTATAATGTTTTTGGTTCGGAAAGGGTTAATGATTAATGTATTAACTTCGCCCAGTATAACAATGTCATAAGAACATGGTGGAAAGAATAATTCCCATCACAAAGAGGTAGACATATCATCTAGAACACCTCATAGTCTTAGTAACAATGTCAATCATGCCAATGTAACTGGTTCTATCATGTAATAAACTGCAATATACTGCATTTTGTTTAAGATTCTTCTCATTAGAAAATGTAGTAGTTTTCCTCTGCAACACTAGACAAAGCACGTCCTATAGATGCCAAACAAAAATGAAATGGTGGCAGAAAATTAGTCTTTACGGTGTCAGATAGTTCATCTAAATTGTTGAGCAGTGTTGAGAATTAAACATATAACTTGATGACCAGTGGTGCAGATTGGAATTTGATTTAGCTGCACCACAATAAAAGTAAACGTAAACTGAAAAATTGGACATCTTAGTGAACTGAGGAGAATTTGCCAGTCACAGCTTAAAGCAAACAGTTTCTGGAGGCTGGAAGAGCTAAACAGTCCAGAAAATTCCTGAAGAGCAACAGTGGCAAAATGTAACAAGATAAAACCTACTGTTAATGTTGAAAGCATTTCAGATCTGAGAACAGAAGTGAAGAAGTAAGTGTGAGATGGAAGCCACAGGGAGTTGGAACACCAGTCATAACTGAAATATACAAAGAACATCAAGGCCATAAGAAATAAAAACAGGAGTCAGTCATTTGGCCCTTGAGCCTGTTCTGCATTCATAGAACCAAGCTTCATCTGATACTCCTGACATCTAATTTCCCATGTTATGCACCAGACCAAACCCCTTAAAATATATTGAGAAGGTGGCCTAGACCCTAACATTTCCTTATATCAGAGGTAAGTATGAAATGCTGTGTTCCAGATACAATTCAATGGGTCAAACCACTTGATGTTAAGCAAAACTCAATTTATTCATTTTAGTTAAAATACAACAAATGAAAGAGGAACTTGGAATAACCACATTCTATTGGAAAACTTAACAGAATACAAATTATTTTACTACTAAATAATAACTGTTACAATAATAATATCCCATAAAAACACACATGGGAAAAAGGCAAATTCAGGGAAACTGATTATCTCATGTGCAATCCTATCAACAAGATGTGGGTGGGGGTCACAGCTGGGAGAGATTCACTGCCTTCCAACCCTGCAACAACTGTTGAAAGCCAACTCAAAATCCTGGATCTGTGAAAGATTGACCACACCCACTCAGGCTGTTTTTATTGTTCCAACTTACAAATAACCCAAGGCCTCACAAGTTGTTGATCTTCTCATAGACCGCTTGGCACTTGTCCTCAAATCTGTCTCTAAAAGAAACCATGACAAAACATACTTCTAAAATCAAAGCACCAAATCACAAAACCCTTGATTCCCCTTCTGACCATGAAAAATACATGAGGACTCTGCCTCAACAGTTCTCTGCGACAAGTAAAATTCTAAAGGCTCACAATGCTGCAAGAGAAAAAAAATTACTCCTCTGCTCAGACTTAAATTTGTGCCTTATCATTTTGAGATTATGCCCTCTTACCCTCAACTCTCCCATGAGTAGAAACATCTTCTCAGCATTGACCAGACATCTCAATTTCCTTGAGTGAAGAGGAAAGCTTTAAAAGTCACAGCAGACTGACTGGCTGAGAAGACCAGAAGAAGCTCAGAGCGAGTGATTCATCATAGTGTATGGGTACAGTAAATGAAATCAAAAACCACTAAGTTCTTAAAAATGGGGCCACGGTGCCGGGACCATTTTAAAGTCAGAAATAAAATAACATATGGACAATTGAGAAATCTAATTGAAGCATGAAGTAAGAGGCCACAACATCAACAAAAGATTCTCAATTGAAACAATGTTAAAAACAGGAAGAATTTATTAATGTTGCAGACTCCCAGGTTCATTCAGTGAAACCACTAAAGACAAAAATAATCTTTATTAAAACTTGAGGCAATAGGAATTACTAGCAGAACTGAAGACATGATGAACCATGTCAGAAAAACCATAAAGACAATGAGAATATACTTTGCAGCTGCAAGCATTGGCATTCATTCAGTAAAGCAATTAAAGAGGGAATTATTTATTTCATTGTAAAAAATAGAAGCCTTTCATTTTAGCCACAGAGGGTGAATATCTTCCATATTGACTGCCAAAGATCATGAAACTCTTCCAGTATATTATTACAGAAAAGCAGCATTATTTCACTTCAGAAATAAAAACATTTAAAGCAAGGTGAATGTCATAACAGAGATACATTGCAGAATTCAAGTTTTTAAAGTACGAAGAAATGGCAGCAGGAAAAATATTGCCAGGGAGTTTAAATTTCAGAGCTGAACCAATTAGAACACAGAACCGGGCATCTTGGAGAAAACAGTTCTTAAAATGCAGAATTGCCTTCATGCTAAATATTAAATCAAAAGAAGAATGCATAAACATATTCATTTGGACTTCAGCAAATGATATTAGAATTTGCAAGGTATGAAATAAGATATTTTCGTTGAACTTTTATGAGAGTTGAACATTTACTTTAATGCTGTAAAATTAAAACCATTGAAAGATCACACTTTATGACAAGAGCTCAGCATTCAGGAAATCACTAAGTAATTTTATTAAATTCCTCTGCAGATTAGTTGAGAAATTGCACCATGAAGCTTTGAAATCAGAAATCATAAGAGGCAAAATTTTAGAATAGCTGATGAGTCATGGTTACATTTATTACAATCCAAAGAAGATTTGAATTTGAATAAAATTATATTAAATTATAGTGCTGGAAGCAAAAATTAGAAAGCACCACAGAGAAATCCTGAGAGGAGAGGGACAACCTTATCACTGGACAGCAACAGAATCCATTTAGTGTTTAAGGTACAAAAACCCTAAAGACATGCATGGTAAGCCAGTACTGAGAATCAGTCACCCATCATATACCAAGAGCCAATGTCCAAGTTGTTGAACAAGGAAATCTCACAGGCACAAACAGTACCCATTTATTGGAAAGAATGCTATATCTGTGACTTTTTCAAGTATTAAAGCTGTCAGAACTAAAAGGAAATTTTAACCATCAGAATGGGAAAGATGTCTCTAGGTCATCAAAGCTAAAAAGTCAGTGAAGTAAGAAACTGAAGAGTTAAGATAGGAGTTACACTTCAGTGGAATTGAATATCTATAAAGGATATTGGTCACTATGCTTTGCTAATTATGATAAAATCTTTTGAAACTTTCACTTTTTAAAAAATATTGCATAATAAACTTGTGTTATTTTTTAAAAGATCACCAGCAGCCTCATGAGTATAATTTAAGTGATCAATAAAGCAGTAACCAACTTCAAAAATTAAACTCACAATCTTTCAAGCCAGTTTTCATGCAGGGATCTGACATGTATTATCATCAGCTGTGATCATAACAATACATCAGTATCAATAATTGTCAGAAGTTGGACATATTAGGAGTAAAGGCTTCTGTGAAGAGGCAGAGCACAAATTATCATAGGATTAGGGAGACATAATATTACATAAAGCATCATGATAAAGAAAGTTGTTAAGCTGTTATACCCCTACACAGCCAGGAGTATTCCACATCCTTTGATGAAATGAGTTCAGAAGCAACATGAGTTAAGTGACAAGAATGAGTATCATTTTCCTGGTGATGAGAGCAATCAAATGATGCATATTACTATTCAATAACCCAACAGGCCCATCAGTATTTATGTTTGCCTTACACATTTTAACAAGGCAAGCATGTTCCACACCATGTCTACTATAGATTAGAATTTAACAAATTATCTAAAAGAGAGCTTTCACTAAACTTGACACCAACAATGTGCTCTGGCAGATGCCATTAGATGAGCAATCAAGATTGCTTGCCACATTTTTTTGTGACACAACTTGAAAGATGTTTTCTTGAAAAGACTGCCATTGAAGATTCCTCAGTCGTTCAGCAATAATGTCCAATACTCTGTAGAGTTTATGTGATGACACATGGAACAGATTGATGCACACTGAGACAGCAGAGGAGCATTACCAGAGAGTCCTGGCTGTTTTAAATATTTAGAACTTCAACAACATGTGTGAATTTTCTAAGAAATCTAATCACTTCTTGCAACACCTGTCAACAATAATGGAAGATACACTAAAACAAAAGCTAAGATCTTTCCCAGTTGTCAAAGACTTTAGCTGGCAACTACAACTGAAACAGCTCCTCAAGAAAAGGCAAAGATGGCGTTGGATCCTCCAATGGGAAATTGTTTTCTGATCGATTAAGGATATGGAGATGAGCATGGATATTCTTGGCCACTATAACCCTTTCTTTTACAAACATTATTGGTACTACCATTTCAGCTAAATATTTAAGAGCAGCAGTCAGATGGATGTTGGAAACTGGTGTATTCTCATAGAATCATAGAATTGCTACAAGTGCAGAAAAAGGGAGAGACGGGGGAATGCAGTTCAATGGTCTCTGTCCACAGCAATTACTAAGAAGCACCTTTTGGCTTGTTAGGATCTGTTGCTCCTTAATCTTTCTCCACTAGGTACTTACACTTGCTTGCAGATATCACAGGGAGTCTGCTTCACACATGTAAATGCTCTTGCTTATTGATTACAAACATCCACTTACAACAAGGGAAATAAAGGGAAATGAATTGGATTTCTTTAGCTTGGAGTGTTGTCACTACAGAAACAAAGGACTACTCCTTCCTTCCTAGAGGTCTAATGGCTTCTCGCAAACATACAGACCCATAAGCTGTTCTGCTACCGTGGAGCTAACCTCATACTTGTTGACAGATAGATATCATCAACAACTAGTTACTAGTCCACAGACCAATCTGCTAATTGTTGTTGGCTGCATCCCTCTTATTATGCATCCCTGGCTCCAGCTAATCTGTAGTCACCTCCCCTGCTGCTTGAGCAAACAGCAATGTAAACAGCATTTACAATGTGTCTGATAACTTGATTTTAAAATGTTTTGCAATCCTTTCCACAATCCTTGGTTTTTAAAGCAATCCTTTTCCTATTTCAGTGCACAGAAGTGCAGAAAAATAAAAATCTACAGTCTTTACTCAGCACCTTTTTGTACCACTTACCTTGCACATATTTTGGAATACAGAATTCAGCTTTCCAGTGGATGTGATAGACTACACTTGATGCACAACTTGGTTTTGCTTTTTGTGCCTTGGCTACATTGTCAATGAGCTTTATTGCACTTAAAGCCTGCAGATGCTGTTGTCCATCTACAAGAACTTTGTATTTTTGCCATCCACTGGCACTGCATCGATGATGTGACCTTCCTTTGTTTCCACAAAGTCTGCTTGGAATGCTTCAAAAGGTATTGAGGCAATTAGCAACTCCATCATTTGCTCCAACAGTTCAGCTTCAAAAAAACCACACTTACTGTCTTTGTAACTTACTATTTGATCTATTGATTCTGAAGTGCGATGGAATCTTATTAACAGCTGCTTCTGTACTGTTGGAATTTTTGGATTGTTTCATTTTTCTGCTGTTCTTTCCCTTGGCTTTCAAGCTGGTAAGATCGTATTTTGTTGTTACTGAAATCCTAGATGCACACCTTTTAACAATATTCTTGTAATATCTAAATGTAACACAATGACGACATGCATTCAATTACTTGAAGATCTCTCTTGGCTTTATTTACAAACTAACAAATTACAAACTATTACCCACAATAAAGAACAATCTTCAGACATTGTCTGGGCTTCAGTAATAATGCTGAGAGCCTGTTGTCATGTGACAACATTCAGATATTTTGCTCATTTGCAAGTTGAGCTTGTAAAGGGATATCACTCCAAAGTGGTTGTACAACATTACTACCTTCTGTAATATGGAGGACACAGTGGTCGGTGGAGAGAAGACTGTGACAGACTGATCACCAACTTTATTTTATTGCCCTCTGCCTTCAAAGACACTGACAGGCAGCCATAAAATCTGCCCTTAAATCTTATCCGTGATTTACTATAGTGAAAGTTAGACTTGTATCTTTTGGATGCCTGCTAAACAACTCCAGTCTCAAATAAAATAATAATAAATCTAAATAAAAGGATGGATAGAGGATACATAGAAAATACAATATGGAAATGACCCATTCTGCCCAATCAGTCCATGCTGTCATTTCATCCTCCTACTCACTTCTGTATCCCTTTATTCTCCTTTCTTGTTGATGGAGTCTATTCTTTAAGGAATACCTCCAGTAGGAGCTTAAAAGGTGATCTTACAGAGGTTTATAAAATCATGAGGGGTATAGATATGGTGAATAGCAGGTGTTGTTGTCCATAAGGTGGGGAATTTCAAGACTATGGGCCATATTGTTAGGATGAGAGAAAAAAGATTTTAAAAAAAGACATGAGGGATTCTTTTATACAGAGAGTGGTTCATGTATGGAATGAACTTCCACAGGAAGTGGTGGATGCGGGTACAGTTACAATGCTTAAAAGACAATTCAATAAGTACATGAATAAGAAATATTTGGAGGGAAATGGGCCAAATGCAGGCAGGTGGGACTAGGTTGGTTTGGGGTTAAGGTTGGCATGGACTGTTTGGACAAAAAGGGCTGTTTCTGTGCTGTATGTCTCTATGACTCTATTGCATCGTAATAATTCAATAGTTTTTTTTAGAGTAGTCTAACATACTAACCGAAGGAATTGCAACAAATGTGAGTGGGAAAGAAATCACTTGGCAGTGATCCAAAGTTTCATGTTGACAAGAACTTGAACAAGTTTAATTGTAAATTTCAATTTTACACCCATTTTTATATATAAAGATACTGCCAAATATCCGATTAATACATTGGCCATCTTGCGCAATCCCATATGGTCTCAGTTGTACAAACGTACATTAAAACAGTTTCCATCAGTGCTAAATCTTGTGCTTTTTGGTCATCACTTTGTTTGCTTTTGGTATTGGTCAGTAGACAAAATTTATATGCACTACTTGTGACAAAGCAACATTTGAGTGCCACAATCATTTTGTGACATTAGTTTTATTAAGAAAGAATTCTTCTAAAAGACTGTGGACGTTTCATCGAGATAAAGGAGGAACACACATCCATCACATCGCATTTGGACGTCAGAACATCATTGCAAAAATAATTGGCTGAGAGCCACTTCAGGAACACAATGAGCCATCCTTACTCAATTCAGTTTAATATTAACACCTATTGAAGCTACACAGAATGCTATTTATAATGCAATGCATGAAAATACTTTGCAATATTAAAGTGCTTGATGATGCTGAACTAAGTACAAGGAATATTGATGACATTCACAAGAATCTGGCAACACACAAGAACTTTTATTCCACTGATTTGTGACAATCAAAACTGTTATGACAATGTGAACTATATTTAATCCATAGTTTATACATTCACCACATTACAATATTATGTTAAAACCTGTTTCTTTAAGACAGACACCATTCTCAAATGATTTTTGCTGCCAGTTGAATTTAGATAAAATGTTATCACTTTGCCTGCCTACCCTGCCAGAGGGAACTCTCTCTGAACTGCTTCTAAGGCAATTATAACTTCCTTAAATAAGGAGTTCAAAACTGCAAGTCATACTCTCGATGCAATCTCACCAATGCCTTGTACAACTATGAAACACACCATTCATTTGCCTTTTTAGTTGGTCCTGTACTTGTATAGCAACTTTGTGATTCATGTATCAGCACACTCACATGTGTTTACACCTCAGACTTCTGCAACCATTCTCCATTTAAATAATATGCTGCGTTTCCATTCGCCCTGCAGAGTGGGCAAGTTCATACTTTCCCACATGACACTCCATCCACCAGGCCTATGCCCTCTCACTTAACCTATCTACTTCCTTTTGCAGAATGCTTATGTCCTGATTATAAGTTGGTTTCCAAACTAGCTTTCTATCATCAGCACATTTAGAAACAATACCTTCAGTACTTTAATGCAAATCATTGGTATAATTGTAAATTGTTGCGGTCTAACATTGATCTGTGTGGCACTGCACATGTTACATCTTGTCAACTTGAAAACTACCCTTTTGTACTCCCAAAATCAGTGAAGCTCTTCATGCTTTGAATCATGACAGATCAGACAATTCTGGCTAAATTTGTTGAACATGTGCTTCTGGGAGTACAATCTCTTTAAAATCAGGTGGCCTGCCAAACCTTTTCAAGGAAAATTAAAGAGCTTTCCATTTTCTGTTGTCATCAAGTGTGCAATGATTTTAAGTATTTGAAATCATCTTTAAAATCACTTTGGTCCCATACAGTTGTGGCCTATGTATGGTGCTCACCATGCCCAATTTCACCGCACACCTGCTGAAATCTCACCTCCAGTTCAAATTCTTTTTTCTTTTGCTCTGGTCCACTTTGCAATTCATCAGAAAGAAGACAATCAAACTGTGGATTACTAACAATCACAATAGCATCAAAAACCAATCAGTGGCCTCAATGTTATAAACTATTACAGTGCCAGCAGGCAATTAGTTCACATCATAACTCATTTATGACAACCTTAGCATAACTACTTCTGTCAATCCCCCAGCTGGTCTTCAACAAGGTTTTATGCATGTGTTAATGTATCAGACCATATTTTGTTTGGCTAATTCAAATTGATTTGCAAAATTATGCAACAAGGAATGTGAAGAATAAAAGGTTTCCACCTCTTTGATAGCCTAATGAGTTACAACTTTGACTAAACCACGACAAGCACATGGATAACATTTGAATTTAATCCCTCAATAAGTCCTGTGTGATGAAATGATCCATCTGTATCCTTGTTTTGGCTTGAACATTCCTGCAATCGGTGGCTGGTTATATTTTTAAAACAGGTAACCTCAAGAAATGCTACATAGCAATATTCAGTTCTGCCCATAATTTGGAAGGGGCTTGTGACAAGATTTTCAATAGGACAATTTGGAGGGTCACCGAATACAAGTTCAGAGGTTACCAATCTGCCAAAGGAGACATTCAAGGACAGAAGCTGAAATCATGTGACACAGTTCTGCCGTTAACTGTGCTGCTAAAGGCAGTGGAACAAGATGGGTTTTATGTAATAAGGGCTCAGAGCTAAGTCCTAGAGCATTTGAACAGTTCTGCATGTAACAAGCACCCATGGGAGTTCTGAGCTGTGGGAGTGGCGATGGGGGGGGGGGGGGGGGGGGGGGGGGGGAGCGTAGCTCAAAACAAGCTGTGCCACTAAAAGTTCAGAACAGCTGAAAGTTCACAAGTACTATTTTCTAGATGCAAGTGAGCAAGATTAAAGTTTAGGGAAAAAAAAACTCAAGGGCAATTTTAGCTTAGTGAAGCTTTCTCTAAGTGAAGAGGTGGAGGTATACTGGAGTGCAGTTTTGGAGATCAGGGAAGCACAAACCCAGAAAAGGAGGGTGGTCAACTCGAATGGGAGCAGTCACTGAGGGAGTCAATGGCATCCAGGACCAAACATTGAGCACTGAGTTCAGGAGTTGGAATTCTATGTTACAACTGTACAAGACATTGGTAAGGCCACATTTGAAGTATTGCGTGCAATTCTGGTTGCCCTGCTGTAGGAAGGATGTTATTAAACTGGAGAGGATGCAAATAAATAAGATTTACAAGGACGTTACCAAGACTGGAGTGTATGAGTTATAAGGAGAGGCTGGATAGACTGGAAGATTTTTCCCTGGAGTGTTGAAGGCTGATGGGTGACGTTATAGAGGTTTTTAAAATCATGAGGGGCATGGATAAGTGAATAGTCAAGGTCTTTTCCCCAGGGTAGGGGAGTCCGAAATTAAAGGGATTAGGTTTATGGTGAGAGGGGAAAGATTCAAAAGAGACCTGAGGGCCAACTTTTTCATACAGAAGGTGGTGTGTATATGGAAGGAGCTGACATAGGAAGTGGTAGAGGTAAGTACAACTGCAACATTTAAAAGACTTTTGGACAGGTACATGAATAAGAAAGATTTGAAGGGATAGGACCAAAAACAGACAAATGACTAATTCAGTTTAGGAAACTTGGTTGGCATGAACAAATTGGGCCAAAGGGTCTGTTTCTGTGCTGTATGACTCTGTGACTTTAAATGGTTTTTGAGTCGAAGTTTCAAAACCAGATCAGCAAAACTGAAAAACTGTAATCCCTCGTGAAGTTTAATAAGATTTTATGATCAACCATGTCATCAATATTGAAGGGAATTGCTAAAAAATCCGTGGGATTTGTCTTGCTGACACTTGCTATTTAATGTGTGCTGTGGAGTTCCAGTCACAAGTCTATTATCAATTTTTATGCGACATTAATTCTGGGTATTAGAATATAAGTTGTACATGTATTATGGATTGTATGTAATATTGTTTTTTTCGATTGTTGTTGGTTGCTCAAAACTGTGGAATCATGTCACTTTATTCTCTTTTTAAGTCCCATGGATTTCACACTTAGTTTACTTAAAAGTAAAAGTTACTGATCTGTATACAGATTATAAAATATTTCTGGTGGTTTGGTCTAGGATTGTCATGTGTGTCATGATTGTCATGCAGTATAGGCCAATTAGCATGTAGGTTATGTGCAATGTCTTGCTGTTGGGTGGAAGTGGATGTGACCCAGAGAGGCCATAATATTAATTCGAGACGCTAAAACATCCCCAAACATAGACAAGAAAACGTCCAATCCACACCAACCCATCTTGCTCAGGTGAAGCATTCCTATTCCTCGATGTTTAACATTACATTGGACTAGGGACAGAGCAACAAGGATACCATGAGGATTACAACTCACTGATCTTGGCAGATCTTGAAGGACAAAGCTGTCACAGAAAGATTGTGGTAGAATAATAGAATGGTTATTTTGTTCTTAATTCATTCATAGGATGAGGGAGTCACTGGCTAGACCAACATTTGTTGCTCATCTCTAAATACAGTTAAAAGTCAATCACGTTGCTGTGGGTGTGGAGTCACATGTAGGCCAGAGAAGGTAAGGAAGGAAGTTGAATTGAATTTATTGCCACCTGTGCTGAGGCAAGTGAAATGCTTTGTCTTGCGAGTAATACAGGCAGATCACCGTTAAATAGCATAGATAAGTAAATAGTAGGCAAACAGTGGCAAAAACAAAAAAAAACACAGGTACAGGTGAATGCTAAGAGGTTGTGAGTCCATTCAGCATTCTAACAACAGTAAGGTAGAAACTGTTTTGAAACTGGCTATTGCGTGTGTTCAGCTTTCTGTACCTTCTCCCTGATGTTAGAGGTTGTAGAAAAACATTGCCAGGGTGGGCTGGATCTTTGAGAATGCTGCCGGCCTTTCCTTGACAGCGGGCCTGGTAATGGATTCTATAGATGGGAGGTTGGTCTTTGTGATTGTCCAGGCTTAGTTCACCACTCTCTGTAACCGTCTCTGATCTTGAATGGTACAGTTGCCATACCAGATAGTGATATACCCAGACTAAATGCTCTCGATGGCACACCCATAAAAGTTGGCAAGGGTATTTGCCATCATGCCAAATTTTCTTAGCCTTCTGAGGAAGAAGAGATGTTGTTGGGCCTTTGTAACCAGTGCGTCCACATGAAGAGTCCAAGAAAACTTGTTGTTGATGACCACTTCAAGAGCTTGACACTCTCCACTTGTTCCACCTCTGTACTGTTAATGTGTAGGGGGGCATGAGTAACATCACCAGAAAGTCAATAATGAGTTGCTTGGTTTTGCCTGTATTGAGAGCTAGGCTGTTCTCTGTGCACTATTTTTCCAGGTCTTCCACCTCTCTTCTGTGGTCTGTTTCATTGCCACCTGAAACTTGACCAACTATGGTTGTGTCATCAGCGAACCTGTAAATGATATTAATCTGGTGTTTGATGACGCAGTCATGGGTATACAGTGAGTACAGTAGGGGTTGAATATACACCTCTGGGAGGGGGGGGTCCAGTGTTGAGTGTTAGTGAGGATGGAATATTGTCCCCAATCTTCCTTACTAGTTAACATGTTTCCTTACCTAAAGGGCATTAGTGAAGCAGATGGGGCTTTCCGGCCATCAACAATGGATTCTTAATTCCAGATTTTTTTTAATTGGGTAAAATTCGAACCTGGGCTCAGGATTAATAATCAGTAATAACATCACAAGATAGACCATCACTTCCCTCTAGGGTAGAAATAGACCGTTCAGTCCATGAAATCTCTGCTGGTACAAGTGATAGAATTATGTAACAGTCTCCGTTCTGCGTGGTTTCCTCTTGACCTTGCAAACATTTTTGTTTTGAATAGTAATATAGCTGTCTTTTGAAAGCTGTAATTATATCAGTCTCCACTACGAGCTCAGGTAGTGCATCCTGATCATTACACTTACTGTGAGAAAATGATCTTCCTCATGTCATTTTGGTTCTTTTGCCGATCACTTTAAATCAGTGTCCCCTAGTTCTATATCTTTCTGCCAATGAGAAAGGTTTCTTTCTCTTTGCATTGTCCAGACCACACCCCAGCTGAAAATGTGTTGCTGGAAAAGTGCAGCAGGTCAGGCAGCATCCAAGGAACAGGAGATTCGACGTAGACCACACCCCACCCCATGATGTTTGAACAGTTCTATCAAAAATTCTCTCACTTTCTCTTCTCTAAAGGAGAACAACTGTAGTTTCTCCAGTCAAATGATCTGAAATGCCTCATCCTTAGAATCATTTTTTTTTCTGCATTCTCTCTAAAGTCTTCATCCTTCTTGTATAGAACCATGAGTTAAACAAAATTCTCCAGTGAATGCAGAATCATGGCATATGAGGTATCAATTTGGAAAAGGTAATGTTGAAGACTGCATTAAACAGAACCTAATATGATGATATCATTAGAACTTGATTGAGGAAACATAGAACAGCTTTGGATCTTGAGGACTTAAGATCAATTAATTTCTGAATGTTATGACCTGGAGAGGTTCCACAAATCATTAGGGTTTTAAAAATATACCCCAATCTGTTAAATCCTAGGAAGGATGAACGAGCTCTCCTCTTTTACTTACCTGCTACCTCAGTTGGTCGGAACAAGGTTCCTTTAAAAATAGTCCTTCCCTCAAGAATGCCTTTCTCCAAGATCAAATGAACTGGTTTTAAAAAAAAGCCAATCTAGCTAGACTTAAAATAAATAAAATAAGTAAAAGTTCAAAGATATGTTGATCAGTTTCTCTGAGTCATTCATAAAGAGCAGATAGTGGAATGGGTATAGTTGAACAATTGACTTGTGGATGCTTGACTTTGGCATCGCATGCTGATACAATTTGTTGTCAATGGTAGCCATCTGAAGGTAATCTAGCTGCACTACCACATGATAGGCAGCTCTGTGAATTGGAGTTCAATTTTGCTGTACAGAGTAAATTCCATTGAATCCAGATTTCCAGTTGCAGCTTTAAAAGCAACTTGGGCAGACAGTCTATGACAGTCAAGTGCACACTAAGATTTTGTAAGGTGGAATCTACAGTCAAGGTATAAAGACCTTTGGATCCAGTAAGAGAAAGGCAGAAGCAAATGTGCATTAGAAGTTCTACAGAGCTGGTACATTAGTCATACCTGGCAGTTAAAAGATTACATCAAGTACTGATTAACTGTAGGAGCAGAACCAATTAAAAGTTTAGCCAGAGAAAGCAAATGGACCTTGGAGGTTCTGTGAGTGAAGGTTATATCCCTGATGAGGAAGGGGAAAACTTTAAAATACTCATTCATGCTGAAAAGGCCAGAAGTCAAAAAAAAGTACTTACAGTTCAAAATAAGCACTGCCACCCTATCAAAGGGGCATAGTGATGTTTGGCCACAGCAGGGGAATTCAAAGGACACAGAAATAAATTAAGCTGAGGTTGCAGCACCAAGAATGTTGCAAAGCCTGAATTAAAGTGATGAACTGGCTACATTGGAGCCAAAGATGGCAAAATCTAACAGAAGAAGGAAATAGAGGCTATTGAGGCTGTTGTAAGAGTGAGAGATCCATTAATGAAGTCGTGACTGAAGACAGCAGAATCTATAAAAGTGCAGAAACTGGTATTCATTCAGTGGAGCTGTTAAAGTAAATGTGAGTCTTTATTAAAATTGTATCCCACAGGCAATATTACAAATGCCATGAACTGCATGAATCATCCCGAGAGGCTGTTAAATAAACTGGATTCAACTTTAAGGTGACAGGAAACAGGATGTATTGTCTAAAGCAAAGGAAGCGAACAGAACTGGTTATTAGGCTGCAAAAGGCAAACAATTAGCAAGTTTATTCAATCCAGGAGGAGGCTCCACAAATATCCCCATATTCAATGATGGAAGGGCCCAACATTCGCAGCAATGTTCAGCCATAAGTGGCAAATGGATGATCCATCTCAGCCTCCTCCAGTGGTCCCCAGCGTTACAGATACCAATCTTCAGCCAATTCGATTCACTTCATGTATTATCAAGAAACGGTTGGAAGCATTGGCTATTGGAAAAGCTATGGGCCCTGGTAATATTCTGGCAATAGTCCTGAGGACCTGTGCTCCAGAATTTGCCACTCCCTTAGCTAAGCTCTTCCAGGACAGTTACAACATTGGCATATACCTTATAATGTGAACAATTGCCCAGGAATATCCTATATATAAAAGGTAGGACAATTCCAGTATTCGCTACACCTCAAATACTGAAGCAATCTATGTTTAAATGCAACAATATCTAGACAATATCCAGTTTTGGGGTAACAAGTGGCAAGTGAAATTCATGCCACTCAAATGCCAGGTGATGATCATCTCCAATTAAAGAGACAATCTAATCACCACCCCTTGAAATTCAATGATGCTACCACCACTGAATCTCCCACTATCAACATTCTTGAGGTTACCATTAACCAGAAACTCAACTGGACTCACAGTAGTTGAGAATGTGCTGCTGGAAAGGTGCAGCAGGTCACACAGCATCCGAGGAACAGGAGAATCGATATTTCAGCAAAAGCCTTTAATCAGGAATTGACGCAGGGCTTTTGCCCGAAACGTCAATTCTCCTGTTTCTCGGATGCTGCCTGACCTGCTGTGCTTTTCCAGCACCAAACTCTCGACTCTAATCTCCAGCATCTGCAGTCCTCACTTCTCCTAGTGGAGTCACAACATAAAAGCAGTGGCTAAATATGTAGGTCAGACACTAGGAATATTAGGAGTAACAGACCTCCTGACTCCCCAGAGCTGAAGTGCCGTCTACAAGGCACAACTCAGGAGTGTGATGGAATACTCCCTACTTGCCTGGAGAGGTGCAACTCCAACCAAAATTCAAGAACCTTGACACAATCCAGGTCAAAGTAGCCCATTTCATTGGCACCACATCCACAAGTGTCCACTCACTCCATCAGTAATGTTCAGCAGCAGCAGTGTGTACTATCTACACGTGCAGAAATTCCCCAAAGAACCTGAGACAGACTTTCCAAATGCATGACTGCTTCCATCACAAAGGACAAAGGCAGCAGATACATGGGAACACCTCCATCTGATGTTTCCCTCCAAGTCACCCGCCATCTTGACCTGGAAATATATTGCTGCTCCTTTGCTGTCACTGCGTCAAAATCCTGGAATTCGCTCCAATAGCATATTGCGGGCCAGCCTACAGCATGTGGACTGTACTGATTCAAGAAGGCAGCTCACCACCACCTTCTCAAGGGGAGCTAGGGACAAGCAATAAATGCTAGACAGCCAGCGATTCCCAGATCACATAAATGAATATAATAATTTTTTAAACAGAAAATTAGTTGTCCCAATGACAACTCCATTTTGGCGCAAACACATAGGAAAACCTTCTAGCAGGCAGCATTATTACACTGCACAGTTAAAAGTCTTTAAGACATGGAAAGTCAATCAACATTGACATATGGCAGATTTCATCTTCCTGGCAAAGAGAACACAGCAGTTTGAATGCTGCAAAACTGAAAGCTTACGACAAGGTAAAGAAAACAACACTTAGATACAGCAGAGCTGAAAATCTTTGAAATAAGACGAACAAATAGTTGCATTAGGATTAAATGACAGGAGAAGTAACATTGCCAAGCAGATTTAATTTTAGAGATAGACCAAATGAACATAAAATTAGTCTGGTCAAGAACAAATAAATTATTAAAACTGCAATATAACAGAATAACTCAGAATCCAGGGAATTTTATAGATTATTTCATAATGTGCATATAGACCGTAAAGTCAGAATTTGTAAGAGATAGTATTGTTCTTGGAATTACCAATGAGTCTTTGTTAGAGATTTGACAGTACAATTAAGATTTGGTTTTGAAGAAAGCCATTCAGAGAGTGTTGGCGGCAGAAATCAGAAAGTATCGCAGAGGAATCCTGGAAGGAGATCAGCAAAATCATAACAGAGCAGCAGGATCCTCATCAGTTCAGAAGATGTAAAAACCCTAAAGACACACTAGAGATACTGACACAAAGAATAAGTTAGACAGCAGTTACCAAGAGCAGATTTTGTAAACCTTACAGACACAAACAGGCCAGCTATCTATAAGGAGCACAGTATTTGTAAAACAACATAACTTTGAGAACATGTGCTGATGCATGACACAGTTACGTGAGCAACAGGAAATCAAATAACACAGAAATATGTAAATTAGATAAAGCAACCTGCAATAGAAAAGACTTCCAATGTATTCGTTAGAGGATTTGGTGATCCAAACAATTCATTTTGGCATGAAATGGTTTATGTCCACAGGCATCTCACTCATTTTAAGTTTGATGTACTGCTGAGCGTCCTATGTTAACAAATCATGAGTGAACAAACTGAGGCTACATGGTCCAAGAGATATAGATTTAAAGGCCACAGTTATATTCCAAGAGAGGTTGCAACTCAAAGGTTGTCAAAGCGTGGAAAATGTATACATATTTCACAATCAACAATTCTTACTCTTGAGCATAAATGTGTGACTTGACCTTACTTATATCGCAGAAGGAACTCAACTACTCATAAGTGACAATGAATAGGTCAAAGACAGGCAGTTCTGTCAAGCCTGCTGAAGGAGATGCCTGTCATGCAACAACTGGTCAAGGAACCATCAGTTTTGAAAGCACAAGTCAATGAAATGTTAGTTATTGATCAATCAACTGGCCAGGGAAGAGCTAGTAGAAGATATAATTAGGTTTCCTCGAATCATGGTGGAAACAAAAAAGATGAAAGCATCCATTGAGATTACCTATGTGCTGGTATTAGAGCACAATTCTATATGCAGCACGGTGGCTCCATGGTTAGCACTGCTTTCTCACAGCAGCCAGGAGCAGGGTTCAATTTGTTTGTGTGAAATTTGCACATTCTCCCTGAGTCTGTGTGGGCTTCCTCCAAGTGCTCTGGTTCCATCCTACTGTCCTAAAATGTGCAGATTAGGTAGATTGGCCATGCTAAATTGCCCATACTGTACAAGGATGTGCAGGCTGGGTGGATTAGCCATGGGAAATGCACAGTTATAGGGATAGAATGGATCTGGGTGGGATGCTCTTTGGAGGGTCGGTGTGGACTTGATGGGCCAAATGGCCTGCTACTATGCTGTAGGGATTCTATATGGTCAACTTGATGGAAATCTCTGTCTACACAGTTTTGGCAGATATGTCTTCTAACTCTATCAACATTAAAGTGAGTTCAAATGACAAAACCAGTAAAGTTTGCAAGAATACACAACTGATGAGAAATATAATGAGCAGTGTAACCCACCTGAGCTCATTGACTAATTTTTAACTAAAGTTGTTCAGACAATAACACAGCCTGATAACCAAGTCATTATGGCAGATTCAATTTTGATGTCAAATGATCAGATCACAAGTTCAAAAAGAACATTTCAGTTCTTCATTTGCTAAGGAAGCAATACTGGCGCGAGAGATAGTGATCATGCTGAGTAAACAGTATTCCTCAAATAGCATGACTGGGGATTTGCTGGGAATTGGGGTCCCCCTTGAGCTTATTTTAAGTCCATATTCCATGTTTGGTATTTTCTCTATTGCATGAGATTCCAGCTAACTGCTTTACAGTAATAACTAGCCTTCTTGCATCAACAAAAGCTTTATCAGACACCACATTACTCTTTTATGAGTAGGGTGTTTTAGAAAGTAATAAGGTTTTGTTGTTAGAAGGAATGAAAGCTAACCTTAAATGGAGATAGTCAAGGGGACAATCCAATGTCTTGATTAGTTGTCCCATGGTCATTGATCTAAAGGATTCAGAGAATTGATTGACACATTTGTGACAACCAGCCCCAAAATAATACATATCATCAGGGATAGAAAGGAATATAAGCAAGAGTTGTGAAACAAGCCACCACCGTCTTGAAGGAAGTTTAGGAGTTCTATTACATCAGCCTAAATAAAGATCAAAGACAGTTGCCACCAAAGACTACCACAAAAAACTGCAAGATATCTGCGATGGGAGTGAGTACTCTCCTATTCCTCTACTCTACAGAGTGCTTTCAGAATCAGTGAAGCATTCTCATCTGTTATGTCTGCATTCTTCCCTTCTTTACCTAATTAACTAATGTATCATATCTCAACTGCTGCTTCCTAACAAATTTGATAAACATCAGATAATTGCTACATACTGTCAGCAGCCCATTTTTGATAACTGTGATCACAAACCCCTAAAATCAATAAATTGAACATCTTGAGTTCACCAGTTTAAAAAAAAGCAAAAGGAGCAAATGCAAGCATTCAGTCTAATGAATAAGTTGAATTAGAGTCTACATATTTCAGCACAAGTTTCCTGACAGATTCAGAATAACAATTTACCCACATAGTTTGGTTAAAGTCTACATGAAACTCCAATAATGTCACCAAGGAACTGGGATAACAATTGTCCATAGATTGAGGACAAAGATAAGAAGAAGTTACTTGGCACAGGGGTCAAGGACACTTTCAAAAATAAGTTGGTAGGCTCTGAAATCCAGGATACTACAAAAAAAGGAAGCCTCTTTAATGAAAGAAGTTCATAAGATTGAAGATTGCCCAGATAATGTTATCAGCCAATTATCTGCTTTAGAAACAAAAAGTTCCCCTGGGAAGGAAAGGTGGAAGACTAAGGGTCTTTTGGCTGAGGAAATGGACCAATTGTTAGATTTGTCTCGAACAATATCCTGCGTAAAGGACTCAAAAGATAAATGGTCATCCAGTGGAGTGAGACTTTACAGATCTCACAGGATCTGGGACAAAATCAAGATCAACAGCCTTCAAGCTAAAGACCCTTTGATGTTTCAGGTCTGAAGGGAATACATTCTAGAAGAATTGTGAAATATCCAGACTGCCTGCATTTCTAAGTCAGAGACTTTGGGCACAAATGGAACAGTGGTGAAAGCAAGTGTATGGATGACTGCTTAAATATAAATTATGGGGAAAAATGTTTGAGAATTGATGTTGCATCCGATTGTGAAATGGTTAATGCTAAAGATTGCTTAAAATTGCACCAAATCCAATAATGTACTAAAGACTTAGGTGGGAAAGGCCAGAATAGATTTGGATCTGAAAGAACATATAACTGGCATGTGGATCTTTTCACTGTCTTTCTAACACTGTCTTAGCTTATTAATGTAACTTGTACCTGATCACTATCTATATCTTGTTTAAGACAAAATTTCTTCTTTTGACCACCTAGTGGGTTTGCTTCATCCCTTTAAGCAAATCCTCTGACACCACTCTGAAAAATGGATCTGGCTGGCACCTCACGCTTATGTGACAAACTAGTGTTATATAAAAAAAGCAGCATGGTGTCCCCTTCACTACCCGTCAACCTTAGCCTGGAAACTTCAGTCCACAGTGTTTCTGATGGTCAGTGTCTGTGAGGAATCACATATTTGCACAGAAGAAATTATACAAAACAGCCATTCAGTCCAAATATTCTGCAATATTGTTTAGGCAGCATTAAAGTCCCTTCCAATTCCATCCTTCTCATTTTAACTTCATATTTAAAAATTTATTTTATATTCTATACTCTTCCATTTCCTTTTGAAACCGACTAAGGAATTTGCCCGGAGCACTTCCTATCTATCTTTTTACATTTTGTCCTTTGGATTCTCCCACAAGTCGAAACCTTCACTCTGCAGCAACCCTGAGTAACCAAAAGCTCACTTGAAAAATCAGATCAGCATTGTTCTAAAGAAGAATTCTTCAATCTGTCTAAACTTTCCTGAATTCTCCAATCTCTTGCTTGCACCATTTTTGTGATTTTGTTTTTGCACTTCCTTCAATGTTTCTAAATTCTTCTTGCAGCATCCTATTCATTAGTTTTGAACTCTATATTCAGTGTCCCTATGGATCTTCGCCCCTATTCAGTTCCTATTTTTTAAAGTCTAACTACTCAGTCTAAATATTTTCTAATTTTTTTTGTGTTATTTTACAAATTACATTTTTCCTAACTCCCAGTTTTGTTTTAGTCATCGGTAAATTCTGGTATTCGGCCTAAATCATTAAGATAAGTTTTGAGTAACAGGACTGCCAACACTGATACTTGTGACTTCTCCCTTTCTACATTCCTCCAATCTGAATAACTTCCCTTTACACCAGTATGTTGTTGTAAGCAATTTTTAATCTACATATCAATGATAGAGATAAGTTAAATAATTAATTATTTTAATTGAAGTATCATTTAAATAAACTCAGTCAGGCATGGGTGGCAGACTTATTATTGTCCACTCTCATTTACGGTAGAATACAGCACCAAGGCTTCCTGTTCCTCATCATCCCACTCACATCCAGTGGTGGTATGGAGAAGGATACAGCCTGTAATGCAATGATTACAAGGACATGGAAGCTATGCTATATGTTCAAATAGACAATGGCTGGGAATTTTCTCAAAGATGTTCCTGCATTGCTGCCAACCTTGTTGGGATTGCAGCTGGATTGTCACTTTTATCTGCTTGGAGACCCAGCACACTTTCAGCCTGGGACTGAGGAAATATCCAGCTACTTCTTCCAGATCCAATATATTAAATACCATAATCACAGAGAGTCCATTTCCTGTGAAGGTTTATTACTGGGTATAGAGGGCATCATCTTTTCCATCATCCTGTGAATGCTTCTTGAAAATATGCTACAAAACAGCTTTTCCTACTTCTAGTATGCAAAAGTTTATTTGTACCAGGGTAGTCACACTGGATTAACAAACCATTTCAGTGTGACAGATGCATTAGCTCCAGTATGATTAATGTTACATTTAAAAACTTCAAATTTTCTTTGTAATTCATGAAATGCAGTAAATATAACTGTTTCAATTTTGCATATTTTCTCTTGCTGTTTGTCAATCTGTTATCTCCATACTACTCAATTTTCACAGTTGAAGCTGATTTCTTTGCCACTGACTATAAAATCAGGTCTATAATGATCAGTCCTTGGAAATAGTCAGCCCAGAATCCATCTCAGGAAGCTTTCATTAACCATGGCTGTCCAATTAGAACTATAATTATCCATAACTATCCTATTATTATATAGCCAATTATTCAAACTATTACCAGCTCTTTGATTTCATGAAGTTTCTCTTCGGTCATAACTCTCTCGAGAAGGACCTTATCAGATCCATCTGAAAGCCTGTATTACCCTTTATCCATGAACTCTTCTATGATCTGTAGGAATTCTAATTAATTTGCTGTCTGACCTATTTTTTGTAAACCCATGTTGGCTTGAATTTATCACCTTTGCTCTCACTGATAGTTTTAAATTACACCTTTATAATGGCCTCCAAGATTTTCACATTATAAATGGCTAACTGGTGATAATTCCCCAAGTCCATTGTCTGACCTCTTTTGAAAGTAAAGAATTCATTAATTTTTAGAATTTCTCTGTATCCGTGGAGGTTTCCAGTGCCAGTCATTCTCTTTAGTGAGTTAGATGAACATGTGAGTTATGAATCTTAAAATACTTCAGTTTCTTACATAATATATCATTGCTGACCATTGCTTTATTTGTAAACATAAGTGGTGCAAAAATCAAAGCAACATAAATCAATCGCATTTTCTCTGTATTGTCAGTGCTGTTGTTGCCATTTTGTGTCCAAAAGGATGCCATCTACTTGGGCACACACTTCTCATGTGGACAGCTGTAGACATCAACTTGACAGGGAGTTAGTGTAGATGCAGAGGCACTTTGTTGGAATTGTAGGTTAGCAAATAATGAAGGGTGCTTATGTCTGTACAGACATTGTTTTGCACACATTTCTGAGAAATACCACAATGATCCAGCTGCTGTGAGACCATACTTAGCTCATTGTGAATTTCCATACTTGGTATACAGGAAAGCACACACTACCTTTAATCTGTGATCATCCGATCTTCCATCTGGATTTGAGTCATCAAAGCAAAACTGTAGAGTGGATTCCGAGTAACATGGGCTACCTGGAGACAAGTGGCTCAGGACTCTGGCACACAATCCACACACATGGAACAGTGTACACAAATACTGAGGTCATGATGCCGCACAAAATGTGACTGAATACATTTCTTAAACAATACTTCTACTCCAGGAGACCACTTAGGGAGAGCCCTGCAGCCTGTGCCATTTCAAGACAGATCTTGGCCATGAGATATACGCTAAACAGCTAAGGAGGAATAGAACCATCAAATCCCCACAGCCAGGAAAGAGGCTATTCCACCCATTGAGTCCACAAGAACCCTCTGAACAGCATCCCATCCAGACCCAGCACCCCACCTATACCTGTAACCCTACATTTACAATGGCTAATCCACCTAGCCTGCACATGCCCAGATACTATGGGACAATTTAGCATGGCCAATTCACCTAACCTGCACATCTTTGGACTGTAGCAGGAAACCAGAGCACCCAGAAGATGGATGAGAAGACAAGAAAGGGGTAATGTTATGGACCAGAACAAATCTGATCAAACGATATTATGAAGATAGTCTAGACCCTAATGTTTTCTTTTAAAGGTAAGTGTTAAGGCATTCCAAGTGCAATTCGATTGGTCAAACTACCAATACTTGAAACAAAACCCACTTTATTCATACACTACAATTAAATTTCAGATAAAATTAAATTAAAATAATTGACTTAACTGTAACTCTGTCAAAATGCTTAACAAAATATATGCACACACTAATAAATAGTTCCATAAAATTTCATAAACACAGCCTTGGCAAAGACAAATTCAGTAAAATAGATCGTCTCATATGTAATTCGAGCAGTAGGAAGAGAACCCCAGCTTTTAGCTATACCAGAAAGAGGAATAAGAGCTTCTACATCTAGCTTCAAGATCTTAACAACTGTTACTGAAGGCTAAAGTAGAAAAACTGAAACTAATCCTGGTTTTGTGGGAGCTTGACCCCACCCATTCAGGCTGTTCCAACTTTAAAAAAAACACCCAAGGCCTCACAAGCTATTTCCTTTATTGGCATTAGAGAAGACTGTTCGGGACCTCTATCTCAACCTTTCTTCACAAAAAAAAGGACAAAATGCACATCTTAAAGCCATAGTATCATCACAGTAATGCTCTTTCTATTTGAAATGTTCAAGATAAAATTATGTGTGATCTTAACAAACACAATGCCAATCCCCCAGTGCCAAACAGTCCCATACCTTACCTTCCCTCTAGTACTAACTGTCACAGCATCCTTTTTGCCATGATACTTAAAGAAATGCCAGCACAGAGCAAACATCCCTACCAAATCATAACGCACACCATGTCATATTGGGTACAAATATCAACTAATCAGTTTCCGCATTCACTTTGTGTCTCTTTTGTACAAGTGTTCGTTTTTTCTCATGCTCCTTTGACTACAATCCCAGTGGCCGCACTCTGCCTGCTAACAGTCAGTGTGGTTGACTGCAGTTAAACTTGGTTGATAGCAAAATGTTCTCAGGAGCTACAGAAGGCTCCTGAACTACAGAAGGATGTAGTGTACATGGATTTTAGTAAGGCATTTGATAAGGTTCCCCATGGTAGGCTTATGCCATGAAAGTCAGGAGGCATGGGATAGAGGGAAACTTGGCCAATTGGATTGAAAACTGGCTAACCAGTCGAAGTCAGAGAGTGGTGGTAGATGGTAAATATTCAGCCTGGAGCCCAGTTACAAGTGGAGTTCCGCAGGGATCAGTTCTGGGTCCTCTGCTGTTTGTAATTTTTATTAATGACTTGGATGAGGGAGTCGAAGGGTGGGTCAGTACATTTGCAGATGATACGAAGATTGGTGGAGTTGTGGACAGTGAGGAGGGCTGTTGTCGGCTGCAAAGGGACTTGGATATGATGCAGAGCTGGGCTGAGGTGTGGCAGATGGAGTTCAACCCTGCAAAGTGTGAGGTTGTCCATTTTGGAAGAACAAATAAGAATGCGGAATACAGGGTACACGGTAGAGTTCTTAGTCAGGTGGAGGAACAGAGGGATCTTGGGGTCTATGTACATAGCTCTTTGAAAGTTGCCACTCAGGTGGATAGAGCTTGTAAGAAGGCCTATGGTGTATTCGTGTTCATTAGCAGAGAGATTGAATTCAAGAGTCGTGAAGTGATGTTGCAGCTGTACAGGACTTTGGTTAGGCCACATTTGGAGTACTGTGTGCAGTTCTGGTCGCCTCACTTTAGGAAAGATGTGGAAGCTTTGGAGAGGGTGCAGAGAAGATTTACCAGGATGTTGCCTGGAATGGAGAATAGGTCGTACGAGGACAGGTTGAGAGTTCTCGGCCTTTTCTCGTTGGAATGGCGAAGGGTGAAGGGTGACTTGATAGAGGTTTATAAGATGATCAGAGGAATAGATAGAGTAGACAGTCAGAAACTTTTTCCCCAGGTACAACAGAGTATTACAAGGGGACATAAATTTAAGGTGAAGGGTGGAAGGTATAGGGGAGATGTCAGGGGTGGGTTCTTTACCCAGAGAGTGGTGGGGGCATGGAATGCGCTGCCCATGGCAGTGGTAGAGTCAGAATCATTGACGACCTTTAAGTGGCAATTGGATAGGTACATGGATGGGTGCTTAATCTAGGATAGATGTTCGGCACAACATCGTGGGCCGAAGGGCCTGTTCTGTGATGTATTGTTCTATGTTCTATGTTCTAAGGCTTGGATCAGTTTTGACTATCCTGACATTGGTAGCTATGCTCTGGGCTGATGGACACACAATAATAACTACATCTGCTGATGAACATCAGCTGTCATCCTGAAACAGAGCTTGTGCTCCCTAGGACCACTACCACTCCCTCAAGCAGAAGTCACATGACACCTGGTTATAGTCCAACAGGTTTATTTGAAATCATAAGCATTCAGAGCGCTGCGCTTTTGTTGGTGAAGATGACCACTCCTATATTGAAAGAATAAGCCCTTTTCCTTCCTAAAACCTGTGCTGAGTTGATGTTAAACTCCTCCATATTTATTGACATTTCCCACAAGCCAAGCAATACAACAAATGTTTAATTGCGCTTATGAAGCAACTTTCAACTGGTGTTTGTCCCATTGAACTGCTCATCTAGTATGCAACAGGAGAACATGGCTATAAACACGTCCTTCGGTGATCTGAGATCAGTTTTACCCTTGGCTGACAGTAGGCCGTTCATGTCCTGTCATACCATGTGATGACCCTTCATCTTAACTCTCCTTTACAAGTAATGTCAACTACTGAGCTCTAAGTGTGAGAGTGAATGAAGCTGCTTTCTTTTCAATCTGATGCTCTTATTTGACCTTTTCCTGTTTGACCATCACATGGTAGATTGAAGGCTTTGGACATCTGAAAGGAGAAAGGCATAAGGGTGGAATTATGGTGAGACTGAGAGGAGTGTGCTTGCATCATCAGAAGAGGTTTTGGGATGAGAGCAAAGGGGATTGTGTGCAACAACATTAGATCTGGGCATACTGTTATCTATAATGTTTTCTACCCCTCACTGGACACAGCCTCAGCCAGAGACATGTTGGGAACAATGTTACCCATAACAGTAAGGCCATGAAGCCATACCTATGCCCTACTGATTATATGATGCCCTATCTGATTGTATTCTACATTATCCCTGAAGACTGAAGAAAATATATGTGTCTATGAGTTGGTAACTTGTGTTGTTTGGTGAGGCTGACATGGCCTGACAGAGTGTGTAAGTTTTAAGATACAGGTGCGAGGCTTGCAGACATTTTACACGTCTGAAGGTGAAGTGAAGCTATAAAAGTAAGGTATGAGATAGAGAATGATTGATGGAGTGCTAATAAGCTGATTGGTGCAGCTATGATGAATTGTGCAGCCACTGAGCTAGTGCCCAGTTGAGGTGATGGTGCATTTGAAGATATATTCACTGACCTTGACTACACAGAAGTCAAAGACTCTGCTGCAGAAACTTCCAGCGTACAGCACATTTTCCTGCCAAAGTGCACTTTACCTCTGGTGGCCCCATGTTGGGTTAAAGTCATGTTAGTGATAATGAGATAATAATTAATCATTCATCTAGGATTAAGTACTAATGTGGGGTTGTTTATTTAAAAGAATAAACCACATTACAATCTATGAAGCAGATCACACAACAAATCAAGTGATTTGTTTGTGCAGCTTGCAGGCCCATAGCAGACTGACTGGCCAACTAAGTTACAGTATTGTGTACACTCACAATGTGGGACACTCCACGACAAACTCTATTGAAGACAAAATACACACACATTTCTTTTAGAAAGGTTAAATGGAATTATTTAAATAACAAGTGAACCTATACAGGTGAGTCTAGATAACATATATATATATATAGTTTTCCGATATATTCAGTTATTATGATGTTGAGCAAAGCAAACTATTGCAAATGTGAAAATCTGAAACAAAAACAGAGAATGCTGGAGAAATCATAGAACAGAATCCTTACGAGTCCACAACGATCCTCCAGATAGCATCCCTCACAGGCACACTCCTTACCCTATCCCTGCAACCCTGCATTTCCCATGGCTAATCCACCTAAGCTGCACATCTTTGGACTGTGGGAGGAAGTTGGAGCACCTGGAGGAAACCCACATGGACATGGGAAGAATGTGCAACCCCCATGCAGGCAGTCGCCTGAGGGTGGCATCAAATCCAGGTCCCTGTGAGGTAGCAGTGCTAACCATTAAGCTTCCACTCCACCCCTGAGAAGATCAGCAGATCTGGCACCATCTGTAAAAGGAGAGGCTCGTGTTCTGACTCCAATACAACTCTTCTTCAGAACATAAACGAGTTGGAAAATGTTTCCTTTTAATACTTTTGACACAGGTGAAGGAGTGGCAAAAGGAAAGATATTGTAGAGGCCCAGTTTAAAAGACAGAGGAATTGTTAATGATGGTGAAAGAGAAAAAAATAATGTAAAATGAACATAAGTTAAGGAGTAAAAGGGAGAGACTGGGTCCTGTCTACTAAGAGTGAAGTAAACAGGACACAAACAAGTCGAGGCTGTGGGGAGAAACAGAATGTAAGAAACATAGAAAACAGCATCACATGATCAGGCTTTGAAGTTGTGGATTTTGATATTGAGACCAAGAGGATATAAAGTGCCTAGGCAGAAAATGAGGGGTTGTTCCTCCACTTTGGGTTGTGTTTCATTACAACATTGCAGCAGACCCTGGATGGAAAGGGTAGTTTGGAGCAAGGGGGTTTTATCATCATGGCAACCAATTGCAACATCAGGATCATCACTATGGACAGTGAAGTGTGTACCATAAAGCAGTCACTCAATATGCATTTGGTCTCACCAGTATAAGGAGACTATGCTGTGAGCAGTGAATCAAGCAGACCACATTAAAAGAAGCATAAGTATAACACTGCTTCTGCTGAAAGTTGTGTTTGAGCCCTTGGAGGAGAAAGAAACTGGTGAATGAGCAAGTGTAAGATCTTCTGCAATTGCGTGGGATGGTACCATGGGAGAGTGAGGAAGTATTGGGAGTTACAGTGAAGGGGGATAGAGGGAAAAATCCCTGTGGAATTATGACAGTGGAGGGTGTGATGATGCTGTCACTTTAATAAGTTATATTATCCTGGTGTGTTTTTGAATGGCAGACGTGCTGAGCTTCTCTAAGGCAGTAGACAATTTGTGAGGTCTTGGGTTTATTTTTAAAGTTGTAACAATAGAAGCAGCCTGGGTGTAGCCAGCTCTCACAATCCTGGTTCTCCAGTTTCTTTTAGTTTTTTGGTTTAGTTTTAATAAGAAGCTTTGGCATCTCAAAATACTTGAAAGCTACAGTGAACGTCTCCTAGCTGCTACTTTCCCTGTATTTTCCTCCTGGATTGAAGAACTGCATGTGAGAATCTGTGTCTGGATTTGTCTTTTCACCAAGGGCTATATTTATGGGATGCCACTATATTGGAACAGTTAGTTAGTAATAGGTACTGTCTTTATTATTTGGTTACGTTTACCAATATTTAGGTTATTCTAAATTCCTCTTACTTTTGTTTGGAATTTACCCATAGTGTTTAACTACACTTTGCTTATCATCAAATAGTTGACCAGTCGCACTGCAAAGCACCTGAAACATGACATTTCACAACTACCTTTAAATAAGTAAATATTAGTGTCTAGGCTACCTTCTTAAAATATTTTGAGGGAGACTGGATTTGTCTATAATAAGGGAAGGAGAATATGTGTTTGGTGGTGGCATCTTGCTGGGGCTGTCGGAAATTATGGTGAATGGTCTCTTGAATGCCACGAACGGTAGGGTGGGAAGTGCAGACAAGTGGGAACCCTATCATTGTTATGGGAAGGAAGGGAAGGGGTGAGGACAGAAGGACCAGTTCCAGCTGAAGGCCCTGTGGGGGTGAATCCTTGGTTGTGGAAAAATGAGATCAAGTCAGAAGCAGCCCAGTGTATGGTGGCATCATTGTAATAGATATGATGGAGACAGGCAAATCGAGAGAATGGAATAGAATCCTTGCAGGAAACAGGGTGTGAGGAGATGTAGTCGTCATGATGCTAGGAGTCAGTAATGGTGGACAGATTAAGCTCAGAAATGGAAATAATAAAGTCAAGGAAGTGAAGGTAAGAATCAGAATTACAGCTTCCAATGTCCATTCTGCTCTCACCTTCACTTAACCCATCTCTGACTCTTACCATAAGCTAATCACATGAAGGAATCCCTGCACCTATATTTAGACCTATCAATTTTATTGTCAATTTATTTCCTTCATTTGATTAGTAATCAGATTTAAAATAAAGATGTTCCACTGTTTAAAACCTATTATGATAAAAGGCCATTGTCACACAGGAAAATAATTTTGGAAACTCTTCAATGACACTGTTTGGAAAGATATGAAAAGTATACCATTTATGAGATAATGCCCTATTTATACCATTGGAAGGCTCTTCAGGAAAAACATTGCTTTTAATTTAATGTTAGCTTTCCAGAGCCTGCAAGCCTCTTCAGAGAAAACAAAACACTCAGGGAAGGTTTCACTTAATAAGATATGATTGGAACTGAGAGCTTATGGTTTCAGCAATTGCCTGTTCCAATAGTACAAAGTCTTCTACGTAGGGCACATAATTGGCTGAAAGACTGTCCCCTGCAGTCCCAAATTTTGCAAATCAAACTGCGATCAAATGATGACACAATGGAAAACAGATGCATAATGATAAATTCCTAGTGCTATAATTTTAAGAACAAAGATTAGAATGGAGATTTTATGTAAGGAAAACAAAAGACACTTTAATGATCAGATAGAAGGAGCCACATATCTTCTCTCTTTTCCTTCTGTTTGTTTGAATGCAGCAGATGCTTTTTGTGTTTGAAAAGGATATACTTGCCAATTTAATAATTATTGAGCTGTCTATGAACTACATTCACAAGTTTTCTTAAGCTGAATCTAATTATACTTGGCAGTGTCATCTTTACAGGGTTTCATAGATGGGTTCCTCTCCATGGGTTTCCTATGCAATTGATCTAAACCCATCTCACAATCTGCCAACCATACTCATATGCACTCCCTTACCTGATGCTAACTTGAATATTCTGCCTGCAGGAGCCAGATGTACTTGCCACTGCTCATCTTCCCAGGGTATCTCAGCCTCACTGCCATTGGTGCTATATTTGAAAAGCCATTGTGTACCTGGTCAAGTACTGGAGTCTGGAGTTGACAGTCACCTCAGACATAGCTGAGAAGGGGAAGTTGTCTCCCTATTTTATGGACAGAGTCCTGAAGGTCTTGGTGGTTCAGTTGATATAAAGAAAAACCCTTCCTTCCCAGAGGATCACCAGAGGAGGCCATGCCACCAGACCTTGCCAGCCTGGTTAGCTATTATCACTAAAGTCAGTGCAGTATCCACAGCTCAGAGGAGCACCAGCAAAGAAAGAAAAAGGTGATTGATTTTCTCTGCGCTGCAAAGATATGTGCTACCATTGGCTTTCTGTCCCTTCATACTCAATCTTGCCTTGGACAGCTGTGTGGAGTTTGCACATTCTCCCCATGTCTGCGTGGGTTTCCTCTGGGTGCTCCGGTTTCCTCTCACAATCCAAAGATGTGCAGGTCAGGTGAATTGGCAATGCTAAATTGTCCATAGTATTAGTCAGGGGTAAATATAGGGTAGGGGAATGGGTCTGGTGGGTTACACTTTGGAGGGTCAGTGTGGACTTGTTGGGCCAAAGGGCTTGTTTCCAGACTGTCGGGAATCTAATCTAATCACTGCTATTGAACTCATCTCCATGTACGGTCCATGCTCTATCGCTCTCTCTATCACATGCAACATCTTCCCTCACCGGGTATTGTCATCACAAATTCCCTTCCTTTACTAACATAGTAAGGACTCTGTGCTACCTATTTACTCACTCAGGACACCTTACCAACTTTCTCCAACTGCAGTATCAGCAGCAAGTGTTGGGCTGTTCCCTTCCACAGAATCCCTCCCTTTCTTCCAGAACAGAACTGAAAGGGCCAGGACAGCTGGTGCGGTGTGAGATATTCATCCTCTCACCCACACTATGATGGGAAGACTTTGGACTTGGGCAGCGGAGACCAGGACCACTTCTGTAGTGATGCAGAATCTTCTATGTCCTGGCAACCAAATGGAGTGAGATCATTGTTGTAACACTCTGGCATTACCTCCACTGTGCATTAATGTAAACCATGTCACAATTCTATCCTGTAATTGTATCATTATCTCTTTTACCTCTTGTTGGTGGATGTCCATGATCTCCATTGTCAAGGGGACTGACTATCCCACAAGACATGTCTCCTCTACCTCTGAGAAGTAGAGCATAGATGCCAGAGAGGCTGCCTCCTGTACTGTCCACCAGCTCAGGTACCGACACTATGGTGGGTATGTTAGTTAGGTAGATCCCAAATGGGAGCACTTCCTGCTGAGTACCTCACTGCCATGTCTTCATAGCTGGCCATGGAAAAAATGGCTCCGATCCACTAGCGCTTGGAGGACTGCTGGAGACCAGGCATTGCTCAGCTCCAGGTAAGAGGGGACCAGCCAAGCAAGGACTTCCCTGGCATGCAGAAGCAGGTTCAGGACCAACAGGCAGATTTGTCAGAGGGCACGGGGTAACCTGACACTAAGGCTTCAGGACTGCAGCAACAATAACACTATTTGGGGCCATGATGCCTCAGGTATGTGACTGTTTGGCAATATCCATGGGTAGCTTGACAGCTGACATGGACAGCCAGGTCATATAGTCTCAGAATCTGCTGGATCCATACACACAGCTGCGCTTCATTGGTGCTCAGAGGAGGCAGAACCAGACACATGCCCATTAGATGCCTCCTCTGAGAACACGCCACAGGTGGCTGGGCATTCCACTTTAACCTTGTCTATAATTCTTAGCCCTGTAGAGGGTCAAGCTGAGGAAGGTGTACCTACCTCTGACTAGGAAACAGTCGGTGTGCCTGCACTCTCTAGCCAAAAATACCATTGTAGCCACTTGACCAAACTTCTAGTGCCATTGATTAATTTTTCCAGGTAAACAAGCACAGTTACTGCATCACAAACATTAATGATGTTCATTCATTATCTTTAAAGAAATTCTGTTGGCATCCAATGTGCAAGGCATGGGTGTGGCTGAATACTTTCCACTTGCCTGGATGGGTGCAACTCCAACAACACTCAAGAAGCTCAACAGCATCCAGGACAAAACAGCCCCCTTGATTGACACCACATCCACTCCATCCACCACCTATGTTCAATAACAGGAGCGTGTACAATCTTCAGTGTGCGCTGTCTGCAATCAATACCATCTACAAAGAAAAGGCTAGCGCATACATTGGAATACCACCATCTCCAAACTACACACCATCCTGACTTGCAAATGTATCACCAATATTTCAGTGTCACTGGACCAAATCCTAGAATTACCTCCCTAACTGCATTGTGGGAAAACCCTCAGTTCAAGGAGACAGCACACCAGCACCTTCTCAAGAGCAACCAGGAATGGATAATAATTGATGGCCAGTCAGTGATGCTGACATCCCATGAATGAATAAGTAAAAAGCAAGAAACCTGATTAAGGGATGATTTCATTCTAAGTTTAACAAAGAGAGTGTATACAATTAACCATATCAGAAGCAGGGTAAATAATTACATTCATCTTGTGAGCTCTAATAGTAGGGGTACTAGAAAAAGACAGTACACTCCTCCTATGTCAGTTGTAACAGTAGTCACAAGTATGCAAAATATTTCTAGCTTTCAAATGTCTCCATCACTTAAGAATGTCTAAGTTATTAGATTGGAGATTACATTATTCTGGAATTCATTATTAACATTAGAAACAATTCTAAGCCAGTTTCTTGACTTTTGCTTCCTTTTGTTACTTTAACACTCCAAATTCCAGCAATTCAAACAAAACATAATGGGAAAACGTCCCTTTGCTTTGGTGCACATTATATTTGATCAAATGATTCTTAATAAATTATTCTCTTTGCTTGGAGAGCCTAAATAAATTTCTAATTGTTATTTTCTCTGACTTTCACATGTGCCAACCATTAGTTGTCCTACTTTGCTTTATTACCAATAACTCATTCATTTTCTCTTTCTATGAGAAAACATTTATTGAACTTTACCACTCTGACATTTTAATGACGCTGTATCCAGTTTTATGATTAATTATTATTCTTACAGTTGTGTGATTTTTTAGGTCTTATAGAGATACAACAGCCTGGCGGTATTACTGGTAGACTATGAATCCTGAGACCTAGGTAAGATTCTGGGGAATTAGATTCAAATCCTACCATGGCAGATGGTGGAATTTGAATTCAATAAAAATTTAGAATTGAGTGTTAAGTGATGACTTTAAAACTACTGTAGATTATTGTTAAAAAAGCCCATCTGGTTCACTAACGTCCCTTAGGGAAGGAAATCCACTATCCTTATCTGGTTTGCCTCCTAACCCACAGTGTTGTGGTTGACCCTTAACTGCCCCCTGGGTAACTGAGGACAGACAATAAAAATACTTAGCCAGCAACATCCCAAACTTTGAATGAATAGCAATAAAAAATTCCGTTGAATACCTTATATTTTCTTTATAATACTTGTATTTGTTTCGTTAGCTTGGTGTCTGTTTCATCTTGTGTCTCTCTGAAATATTCTGTGACATATTTCTCCAGTAATGTCTAATTCAACAGAATAAGGAAGAAATCAAACCCAAGTGGATAGGAAAAGATTTGCTAGATTATAATTTTTTATAGCAAGTCAGAGATTAACAAGGCATGTAATTGCCACCATAAAGGACTTTGCTGATTAATGAATTAAGTTAAGAGTAATGCCAGGTTTCTATGTGAATAACCCAAATGCTGTACTGTGAGATGAAAGAGCATGGAGAATGCAGTAGACTGGATTGAAAACAGTACAAGTAAAATACTGCTTCACCTATAAGATGCTTTTGGAGCCTTGGGCAGTGTAAAGTTTCAGTTTCTTTGTGGATATAACCAATATTGTTCCTGTCATTTCTGGATTGTTTCTGGTTTTTGCACATTTCTTTTTTGAAATTGCCCTCATTTTCTTGCAAAAATAACTGGACAATGTTGCACATTGTTTCCTTACATTTGTTCTTTGTTGCCACCACATCTTAAACTTTGAACCATATCATCAAAAGATTCAAATTCATTTCACGTTGGTTTGTCATATGATTATTTGGGGTTTTCTACTTTATGATGTTGACAAGTTCTAATGATATCTGAAGTAAACATGTCCTTCAGTTCCTCATATATTTTGATGAATTTTCTAAAATTCAGCTTCTTATACAGACTGGACAGATTTCTGCATTATGAGATCTCTAGTTGCAAAAGACGTGAAAGAGATGAATTTGAAATGTTGTGTGTATATAAGCTTGTGGTTATAATGTTCCATATTCACAAGACTGTGATAACATAAAAGATTATTGATGAATTTGTCAACAGCTGTTTCAGAGAACATATTCGCTCGTCCAATCTTATTTTTTCCACAAAAATTATTTGTTCTTTCAATTAAATAGTTGTGAAAATGCTTTTAAGTCATCATCAAAAGTATACATTACTTCTTTAACTGCATGTCTGTTAATAGCAGGGTCTGCTACCTGTCCCAAAGAATAAAGCAGTGTGTTAAGTTGTTCTGTTTCTTATTTGGTCTGAAATTTCCACAGCCTTGAGTTTGCATGGAGGTGTAATAACTTTCTCTATTTCTTTGTTTCAACATTAAAAGATCAAGGTTCAGCCAGTAGATTACGTTACAGGGCTCTGTAGACATAAAGCAGAACCTAAACGAAAAAGCAGACTTCCCTGAGATTAATTACTTTGGAATAAGAAAATAGTTTCATGCTATAATGAGAAAGAACATGGTGATGATAAGAGGTTGGTGAAAATGTTTTCCACTGCCAACAACATTGAAGAGTTTGAATCCAAGTGCCAAAAAATGTGGTGAAGAAAGGTAAATGTAGAGGCTGTAATTGAACAGTATACCCCACTGAACTCAACTGAAACACTTGCAATGGAATTGAGGCAGATTGAAACTCAACACTGAACAATTTATTATTACAAATCTAAATCTCTCATTATATGCGGAGGTGACTAGAAAGAGATCAGTTCAAATAGTATATCTAATGTTTCTGTCTTCTAAGGATAGAATCCTTAACAACTGTCATTGATAGTCCATCAAGCAAGAAGGAATCTTCTGGTAACGCCATTGAGAAAGTCAATACATTGATTCCACCAATATTTGAATCACCAAGGCTGAACGAGAAAGTCCAAACTAATCAACAAATTGAAGTGAAAAGTTCACCTAGTTTAGAAGAAACCTTCAGCATATTGAGGGCAAACTCCTTAGGCTCAAAGTGAAAATGTGGTGCATACAATTCCATGGAAGACACAACTAGGGAAAGACAAGGAATAGCAAATAATTCAAGATACCACAAAGACCTAGCAAGTCCCCTTGAAAAAACCCACAGTAAACTTCAAGTATTATAACAGGAACATTGCTGTTCTCTTCAGCCAATACAAGAAATGGAACTGTGACAACTGTCTCAGTATCAGCCTCAGCACAAATGTGACGTCACATACAGTCTCAAACATTTTCAAACTCTGTTCCTGGAAACACAGAATCTCTCACTTTTCCCCATTATGGGATGTGGTCCTCAAGTCACTATTTCCAGTGGCTTTGTTCCATCTGGGGTCACTGGAACTACTAACACTGGCAATTCTCACCTCTGCACACTGTGTTCTTTATGTCATGGCAGTTAGAATGGTGTCACTTGCCGGAGTTCCTTTTCAAATAACCCAACGACAACTTGGTTCAGTTTGATCACTCCTGAAGCAAATGCTCAGGACTTTAGTGAGCCTGAGCCATTCACAACACTTTCAGATTTCAGTCCATTTCTGGTAGCATGCACTTTTGATTCACAATAACGAGGGTTCTGTGTTTTCTTCTTATCACCAAATAGAAGACTAATCGTTGTCTTAGAGGGATTTACTTCTTTTCTTGGTCACTAGTTCTGTCTGTATTTGCTCTGCACACTACAAACTGAAATCCATAACAACATCAATATATCAGGCTCAATTCTCAAAAGTAATCTCGCAGCTGGGAACCACAACCGCAATTTCCTCCCTAAAACTAGTTTATTATAGTTTCACCTTGGGATAAGGGGATATTTCACAAATATAAGCTTTTTGCAAAGTGTGGATCTCATCACACTCCTGGGTCAAAGTGTCCAGGTAACTGCCCCCCTATCTGATGACTTGCAAATACTGGCATGTGGCACTGCAACTCAATAACTGGAGGCAGAAATTTCTCAAAAAGCAGCAACTTAATGCAGATATGGTTGTTTAAGATGATGATGTTCTCTGCAGATCCCATATGACATAACACTATTGTTGCACATACCTTGCCATCCTTATGTAAAATGGTTGAATAAATAAAGAAAAATAATTAATGTTTAATCAATTTACCTTTTTTTGTAAACTAATTACTGATCTAGTTAGATAGCTATAAACTGTTTACCTGTGACTTTCCTCTTGATAACACATCTCACTCTGCAAGTTGGCAACTCTGTGATTCTTTTGCTGCTGGTGCTATTCATCTCTCTCCACTGCTGCTGTATTTCTGCTTTAATCCTTACAGCAACTCCCACAGTGTTCCCCATCCTCCGGACTTTCCACTCAAGCTGTTTTACCACGTTTCAATTTAAATGTTTTGTGTGGCTCTTGCTGTAACCCTGTTTTGTCATGTCTGTGCTTCTCATACTCCTGACACCCCACTACTGAGTTCAAACTGATCTTCCTCTCCTTGCTCGTAATGAGTTAATTTCACTTCTACCTTTATGCTTATTCATTCCTATTAAAATGCATGAAAATTGGTTTCTTGTAAACAGATAACCATTTGTAGAATTGTATTAACCCTTAGGATAATGATGATGATCAGCACTACAAATTGTGTGTTAGATTTTCATTAACTTGCATTAAGAGAAGTACTTTCTCACAGTAGGTGTTAAATGATTGCTATTCATGATGAGAGTCAAAAACTACAGTGTCATGCTTGGTGAACTTAATTAGTCCTCTCTTGCCAATGTTTCCCATAGACGATCATGGGGGTTCTTTTGTCGCTGGGCTGTGAGATTTTTAAACAAAAGTACTGTAAGAAGAATTCTCACTCCCATAGCTTGTACAACTGGATAAACAATCTGGTAGATTTGCTGCCACCGTCCTCTTTCTTGTTAGGCATCAACAAGGTGTGCTTGGTCTGGTGTGATCAAGGAAAGCCAGTTGGAATTCTAACAAGAGTGGTAGCTTATTACATGATAGGTAAATCGATTAAACATTAATTATTTTTCTTTACTCATTCAACCATTTTACATAAGGATGGCAAGGCATGTGCTACAATAGTGTTATGTCATATGGAATCTGCAGATAAGTGCCATATTGAAACGATAGATATTTTTCACAGAGACGATGAAGAATATCCAGAAGGAAGGTTTTATTCCTTTGAAATCCTTAGCTATTCACTCTCCAAATCCACATGACAGTAGCTCATTGGGTAGTCTCAATGTACGCCAATGTTGATTCTTTCAGACCCAACAACTTTATGCAACAAAAAATGTACAATTCAAAATAATGACATCTGTAAGATTTAAATGGCTCTATCAATTTTACCTATCTATGTGGTCTTTGGTGATATTCATTTCAAGCATCAAATGACTCTTTGATTTCACATGCCCCAATAATTTAAAAACTATGGGAGAAACCTTAGAGGAGCCTGAGCAACATCGGCTACAGTGTGGTTTGTGGCAGACTTGTGTGAGAAGTCCTTTGAGACTGATATTGATGTTAGGAGAAATTCATTGCATCTTTTATGCATTTGTCAGATGGTGAAATGAGTTTATTCATTGCAATGGTGATCTGCCAGTTAAGTTGGATTGTTGTTTGTTAATCATGTTCTGAATGGCACTATTTGCCTTGTTAAGATAGAACTCTTGATCTGACCAAATGTGCTAAACAATCCAGATGCTGAGAATTCTTGACATGAAATTAGAGATATTACTTAATGACTCTAACTCATTGCTCAACTCTAAAGCATCTTCACATTGGACGCTGGGCACAAACGTCCCAGGGCACATTCAATGGTCACCAACCACATTGGCCACATCCATGAACATTGGCATTCAATATATGCCAGCCTCCAAGCACACCTCTGGTGCCTGTATACGATATTCCTACACTTTGATTTAGACCTTGACTTTTACTGGTTATTTCATTGTCAGCTGCAGGAAGGTTACTGTGCACACAGGAACAACCACGTAGCTCATGGACAGGACCAGGCTGTATCTCCAGGGTCTTCACTTGTTGACATAGTGCTCACTCACTCTGAGCCTACTTGGATGCTCACAGCATCTCTGCCTTGGAATGAATGGCTTGGGTTTATGCACTTTCCCCATCAGTTAGGGCAGGATCCAAGTCCTTCCAATGCTGCTCATAGAATATGGAATCCCTACAGTTTGGAAACAGACCCTCAGGTCCACACTGACCCTCTGAAGACCATCCCATTGAGGCCTATCATCCGCTAACCTTTAACCCCATATTTCCCATGGCTAACCCACCTAGCCTGAATACCCTTGGACACTAAGGGTCAATCCACCACACCTGCACGTCTTTGGTCTGCAGGAGGAAACTGGAGCACCTGGAGGAAGCTCACACAGGCATGGGGGAAATATGGAAACTCCACACAGCCCGAGGCTGGAATTGAATCTGGGTCCCTGGTGCTGTAAGACAGCAGTGCTAACCAATGAACCACTGTGCCACCTGCTGCTGTGGAAACCCAGGTGGAGTGGGTGGAGAACATAATAAATGCTGTCTATCTTAGAGGACCAGGAGGCCTACCAGCCATACCTTGAGAGGCAGTACCAATCAATGCTAGGTGCCTTTCTCGTGCACTTGCACACATTGCAGCAAGAAGTTGAAAGTGTCACACAAGTGGTCAACGGTAATTGAATATATGTTAAAATGCTATTTCCCTCTACGTGCACCACTAACCCCCTCAATTAATTCAGCTAGCAACAGCCCTAATCAATCAGAAGTAAGTATTAACCATTTTTAGTCTAAATATCTGCCCCAAATAAAGGTTCATTTTGTCATTTTTTTCTACTTGAAACTAATCTTAATTGACAGTGTACGTATTGTGGAACTAACACATCATGCTAAGTTGATAAACCCTAACATTTATTAATTAGTAGAAGCTTGTGACATCCATGTTCCTTTCAGGACATTTTGTTTTTCTGGAATTTAAGGAGACCACAATTCTGTCAGCTTTTGTTATGTTGTTAATGTTTTTACTAGCACATTAACAATTCATTTTTGTGTGCTGAAACCATTTTTATATGTGGTTTATTTATAGGTATTGTTAATCTCCATATGCTTAGTAATTACATTATAACCCAGTTTATAGGTCTGTTAATAAGATGCATTAAATCTAACCCAGTGGTTCATCTCTTCTTGCTAGTAGTCACTGAAGTTTTCCACCTTGTTGTGTATTATTGATGAATTCTTCATCTATTTCGACGTCGACGTTTAAAAATTGATAGAAATAAAGATATTTATCATTTGCAATCTTTATCGCTGAATGCAAAATATAATTGATGAATATTTTAACCTGATTCAGAAAATGCACATCAATTGTAAGGATTTTTCTGTCACTTATCTGTCTAATTACACAGTTTCAACATCATATTATGATAATAAGCCTTTTTCTTCATAATGTTTAGACATTTTGAAAGATTTGTTTTCCTCAAATGTTAACAATTCTCTGGTCTGAGCATTATTAAAACTCAGCATCCCTATTGTTAATAATGCAGTGAGAGAACATGAATTGAAATGAATTTTGATGGCTCAGTTTGAAGTAAAACCACACAGGGATGAAAGGTCCTCTTTCTTTTGTTGTGTACATGTTTTATTCCATAGATCAAAGCAATAGAATCTTAATTTTATTGCTTCTTATTCCAGGTCTTGGATTCTGTGTTCTAATTTGAAACAAATGATAATTGCTTTTGGCATTAAAAGAAAGTTGGTACTAGCAACTGCTTGTGAACGTATCACTGCCTTCCAGCTCCAAAACAGAACAAAGGCTCTAAAAGTCAGTTTGCTCATGTTTGAGTAGAAGGGTTGTGACTTCCAAACAGACCTGTTTGGTTCTGTTGAACAGCAGCATGCAAACATTGTGCTGCCTCTTCATTTCTGTGATTGCGGTGTTCAGCCAAGTGCAACTTGCTGCTGGTGAACTGAATGCTCAAACAAGAGGCTGAGCAGCAGTAAAGCATCTTAACATGAATGTCTTGCTTGTCAAGTCACCAATGTCTCTCACTGCTCAATACACCACTCCCTGATCACTCAGCAGTCTCTGGAATACGAGCCTTATTCCAAATATTCAGGCACTCACTTCAACTGCAAAAACGGCCAATGTTACCAGGGTCACAACTACATTGCACTGATTCCATGCACCTCCAGCTATTCAGCTGTGGAAGGCATATCACATAAATATAGTGCATTCTTCCCTCTCTCTTGTAGGGCAGGGTGGCTCATAGTAGGAGGTGTGTTTGTGTGTTTGTGTGTGTGTTTGTGTGTGTGTGACAGAGGAGAGAGACCAAAAGACTAAACTCTCTGGAGGAGTCTGTGTTCAGCATCATGGGACCAGCTATCACAAAGACACTGAGATATTCAGTATATTGGTTAAACCTTCCAAATGACTCTTCTCAAATCCTACCTCACTCTAACCTTCCTCCAGTAAGTATAAGCTGTATATCACATAACCATGAAATTCTTGCTAATCAATCTACTTGGTTTCACTCACTTCCACCTTCTCCCTGTGAACTGATGGTTTCAGATACAGCTCTGCTGAAGATATCCTGTCAGTTGGTCTGTCACCAGCTCAGATGCTGGCACTGTACACTGCTGACAGATTGGCACAGAGCTGAAATCAGCATTTGGTACATCATTCGGTGAAGGGGGATCCCCAACTAGGCAGAAGGAAAAGGATAAGTTACTTGTCAGCTCATTGGAGCAGGACATTGCAGATGAGGTCTGCTGTCATTCTGGGCTTCGATGGGATGACATACAGGGGAATACAGCTGAACATGTGCACCAAGATTCTTGTGTCAATTGGCAGGACCTGCCACTCTCAGTGGGAGAATGGATGAGTCTGGTACAGGGGCTTGCATGGAGTTTGGAGCCTTTCCTTTGCAGAATGGGAGCACTGGTCAACTCCACATGAACACTTTCAGACTCAATTCTGTGTCTGAGACATTAACGTCCATTGCAGTCCAGGCAAATTCATTGATCCATGCTTGTTGCTTGTGGACTCAGACTGCTGACATCAAGGTGTCAAATCTCCATGTTTAAAGAGCTATTGAAGCTCACTCTGCAGTATGGCAATCAATACTTCAACAGATTGCTGGGGTGTCCTGGTAAGGGAATATATGTTGGTGTTTCAGGTAATCCTTGAATATACTTCACTCCTCCCAGTCTCATAGTGTCACACAGGCTCTGGGTGGAAGACCTGTTGGATTCTGGTAAGGTCTGATGATGGAGACACAATATCTTCTCTACTTTGTATTAAAAATAAATTATATGCCTAAATGTCAATGTAATCTGTATGCAGTTACTGTGATCTAGTCAGCTACACCTTAACATGAAAGACAGGAGTCACTGTGCTGAATCTTATGTGTTGTGCATCCTCCACCACAGATGACTGAAAGTCTGTCATATTAACATCGGAAAGAGGATGTGAGACAGTTCTCTACCCTAGCTACAAGTTGCCAGTAGATGATCCCTGATACACAAACCTGTTGTCCTCAGAATTCCAACATTTTTGCTCCCATCATCACCATCTCCATCAGTGTCCCTTTGCCAGCCTATCAGCCACCAAGCCTAACTGGGGTAGCTCATACAGTGTTGCAGTACATATCCAGGCTGTCTTAAGTCTGCACCAGAAATAGTCTGAAGCATCATGCCTGCTATTTAGAAGGCCTTCTATATTGCTGATCCAAATGGCACTACAGACATGCTGCAACCAAAATCATAGCTTTTGTTTTGAAAAAAAAAGCAGCAGTATACTTCTGAAGGTCAATTTGTAGCATAATTGATTTCATTGGTGTTGTTCTCTGCTAATGTTTAGTAAACTTTCCTGTCACTGCTTGTCTGTGGAACTGGAGTTAAAATAAGGGCACAGTAGCAAATACTGCATAGCTCATACATAACAGCAAAGCAAAGATCTGTTTATATTTAATAGATATGGGCAAACCAGCACAGACACTGCAGAACTAGATCAGCCCCTGGCACCAGGCTCAAACACAGGAGCATATTTATTTTTCCATGACCAATCTACCCTTGTAGGATTGCTTGCAAAATATGTAGTTCTGAGGGGAGCTGGGTGTTGAGCTACATCATTAAATGGGAAAAGCAATGCTGCACGAACACAGCTTTACTTTTAACTCAACCATGCCATCCACTCCTAATCTTTATGCTGCTGGTTTGTTCCTACATGCTGCATAGAATTTGATAGAAATGAGCCATTCCTTATGCAAAAATGCAGTTTAAGACTAAAACGGAAATGCTAAGGTTATAATCTATGACACAAATTTGACACTGAGCTGCAATGACAAACATCAAGGTAAGACTTCCTTGATGTTGCCAGTTTCCCAAGGACGTAGGGTTCACCAGTTGCATCCATTTGCTAGCCCACCTTTGCCAGACCTTTAAAATTCTGTGGGATTGCTGTCAGTGCACTGATTACAAAGTCAGGATGTGATAACAACTGGGGCATGTTCCATGTGAATACCATTTTCCTGGAACTGCCATTAAGCAAAATTTACTTCACAGAGTTAGAAGACTGGATGGAAATTTTTGCAAAGCCCCTCAGGATACTGAATGATCACAAACACTTTTGTTATTGATAGAAGAAAAGGATAAACAATGGTTGCAGTGTTGTCTGCTTTCTTAAACATTGCTAAAATGTTGAGATATTGAAGTCAAAGGTTCTCATTTTGCACTCATCAGAACTGAATCACAAGAAAACTAACTTAGTTACTTGCTTTAATTTAATTTCAATGACATTGTGTATCCCCAAATAGATAGTGTTGCCATGGGATCCCTTCTAAGCCCAGCCATTGCAATATCTTCATGAACAGGGCCCTAACACCTCTCACTTCTTAAACTCGATATGAGTGAGGGTTGTATCAAAACTACCCTGCTTGATAATATCTACTCTGATCAACCTATTGTGCACCACATATGCACAAACTGACAGAAGGACCAAAGATTATTGGATATACCTAGATTTTCCCAGAAGAGAAAGGTGTCTCAAATGTTTAAGAAATAGGTGAAGCTAATTGTGCTATGCTGTTACTTTCACTGAACACTGTGGTGGCCACCAATATTCACAATGCCTTTATAAAGAGGCAGGCACCACAGAGGTAGAGTGCTTTGTCTCCCCTTCCAACTCCATTTTGATGCAGTTCCTTCCCCCTCTCTCTACCTCTTCCTTGCCGTTAGTCTTTCATTAGGCTTTGCATGAAAAGTATTCAATTGAAAAACATGGGTGGTTTATTCGTGGTTGTTAATAAATGAAAAATTACCATGGGAATTTGATGATGGGAAGAAAATGTAAGAGTACTTCTAGCTATAAAAAAGGAAAAATACAATCAGGGAATATGAGATTCTCCACAAACAGGATGTTGCTACCAAGTCACAAAGGTGTTCTGCTTACTACACAAATGATTAATGTGCGATGGGGTTCAGTGCCAGTAGAATACTTGGTATGTAGATTCTATGTTCTAACAACTTACCGATCAGGTCAAACAATATCACCCTTTGACTATCTGCAATATGCCACTCATGCACAACCATCTTATGTCAGCAAAACTCAGAACAAAGTAATTTCCCTATGTGACAATATTTACTAAATATCACTCACTACTCTAAGGATTATACTGGAAGGTGAATTTAAGAAAATCAGTTACTCAAAGTTTGATTCTTTTACACATACTGGAAAAGAACAGAAGGTCCTGTTCTGTGTAGGCGTAAATAACTTGTAAGACTTCTTTTTGTGGAGTAAAATAATATATATACTGTCAATTTCTGTTGCATTTGGGATATTCTGAGCAGTTTTGGATAGTGTGTCTAAGGAAAGATGTGCAGGCCTTGAAGGCAGTCCAGAGGAGGTTTACAAGAATAATCCTGGGGACGAATGGCTTGTTGTTTGAGGAACGAGTGAGGACTCTGAATCCATAATCAATAGACTTTAGAATGTTGGGAGGGATAGGATTGTGATAGAAGCTTACAGAATACTGAGGAGCCTGGATAGAGTGGACATGGAGAAAATGTTTCCATGAGCAGGAAAGACTAAGAGCTGAGGGCACAGCCTCAGATTGAAGGGACAACCCTTTAGAACTGCAGTGAGGAAGATATTCATCCACAGATGGTTAATGTTTGGAACTCGTTGCCATAGAGGGCTGTGGAAGGCAAGTCATTAAGTGTATGTGAAACAGAGATAACTAGGTTCTTGATTAGCAAGGGGAATCAAGGGTTATGGGAGAAGGTAGGAGAATGGAGTTGAGAAATGTATCAGCTATGATCGAATGGTGAAGCAGACTCAATTGGCCAAATGGTGTAATTTTGTTCCTATATTCATGGTCCCAGCCCCTTGATAGTAACCCAACCAATTAGAGTTGACTTGTCTAGTTTGAATTTAATCAAAGCAGTTAAAAATTGCTTGTTGCATGTCATGTAATCATGTATAGCCAGCTATGCCACACCAGAACAAAGTCTTACTCACTTCTTGTCCTGCTACTAACAACCTCATCACTTCCGGAAGATTTCACCTTTAACTTCAATTGATTCAGTGGAGATTGGGTCTCAGAGATACATTTTTATCCACTGCATGAGATGAATTTGAGATTGCTTCCAAATTGGTCTGTAAAACTTGCTACCTAATTACTAGCTATTCAGTGTGTCAGGATAGCTCAGCGAGTCTTAAAGCATTATTGGTAGGAATTGAGCAACAGAAACTTCTGGATAGAGTAGAAAGAACAACTAGCAGTAAATATAGATGATGATACAAAATCCACACACTTATATAAAAACAACAATTAAACTTAAGTGATAATTTGTAAGCTGGAGGACACCTCTTGGAAGGTTTCTCTCTTTCCATTTGTGCCTCATGGTAAGGCAATGACATTTACCGCTGCTGAATTGTTTAAGAGTTTTTCATTTTAATATATATTTTTATAGACAATTGCTTTGCAAGATTATAGATAGCTATGTGATTTGAATACAAAATAAAGAATATTCAAAGATGTGCTGAGAATATTTATAAATGTTGGATCATTTTGAATAAGTTAATCCACTAAATGGAACTGCTTATTTGTTTTGATTGTGTGATAGAAAATCTAGCTGTTTAGAATCTTTAACTTGATCTATTCTGAGTAAAGCTGAAAATGTGTTGCTGGTCAAAGCACAGCAGGCCAGGCAGCATCTCAGGAATAGAGAATTCGACGTTTCGAGCATAAGCCCTTCATCAGGAATGAGAGAGAGTAGCCAAGCAGGCTAAGATAAAAGGTAGGGAGGAGGGACTTGGGGGAGGGGCAATGGAGGTGGGATAGGTGGAAGGAGGTCAAGGTGAGGGTGATAGGCCGGAGTGGGGTGGGGGCGGAGAGGTCAGTAAGGAGATTGCAGGTTAGGAGGGCGGTGCTGAGTTGAGGGAACCGACTGAGACAAGGTGGGGGGAGGGGAAATGAGGAAGCTGGAGAAATCTGAATTCATACCTAGTGGTTGGAGGGTTCCCAGGCGGAAGATGAGGCGCTCCTCCTCCAGCCGTCGTGTTGTTATGTTCTGCCGGTGGAGGAGTCCAAGGACCTGCATGTCCTCGGTGGAGTGGGAGGGAGAGTTAAAGTGTTGAGCCACGGGGTGGTTGGGTTGGTTGGTCCGGGCGTCCCTGAGGTGTTCTCTGAAGCGTTCCGCAAGTAAGCGGCCTGTCTCACCAATATAGAGGAGGCCACATCGTGTGCAGCGGATGCAATAGATGATGTGTGTGGAGGTACAGGTGAACTTGTGGCGGATATGGAAGGATCCCTTGGGGCCTTGGAGGGAAGTGAGTGTGGAGGTGTGGGCGCAAGTTTTACATTTCCTGCGGTTGCAGGGGAAGGTGCCGGGGGTGGAGGTTGGGTTGGTGGGGGGTGTGGATCTGACGAGGGAGTCACGAAGGGAGTGGTCCTTGCGGAACGCTGATAGGGGAGGGGAGGGAAATATATCCTTGGTGGTGGGGTCCGTTTGGAGGTGGCGGAAATGACGGCGGATGATATGTTGTATGCGGAGGTTGGTGGGGTGGTAGGTGAGAACCAGTGGGGTTCTGTCTTGGTGGCGGTTGGAGGGGCGGGGCTCAAGGGCGGAGGAGCGGGAAGTGGAGGAGATGCGGTGGAGGGCATCGTCGATCACGTCTGGGGGGAATCTGCGGTCCTTGAAGAAGGAGGCCATCTGGGCTGTGCGGTGTTGGAACTGGTCCTCCTGGGAGCAGAACTATTCTGAGTAAAGTTGCATTTTCAAATGGGTATTAACCCCACTATAAGCTATCATGTTTTCTACGGAAAAAATTAGCAACCATGTCAAGCTCTTTGGAATTATTAGATGCTAATACTTCTGGAGTCATTAGCACCAAAGGAAACAGGCTGTCATTAAAATTCAATTACTTACGGTGAGCAAAGCAGTTCAAAAAAAGTCAACTTAAGCAATTGATTTGTATATTATTAAAGGGTATTTACATTGATTGACTTGAGTTGGATTTATTTATAAATCAACATTAAAATGGATCATAAATTGATATCAAGCAAGGATTATCTATTCATATTTTACTGAATAGCTTCTGTCTTGGAATATCTCACTGATGATAGTTATATTGAATAGCTGTGGCTGAAATGAACGGTGGTTTTGAACTAGACCTGAATAAAACAATTGTAACTGACATCTAATTTGTGGCCTTAGGCTGCTCCTATGCAAACTGCTAGAACTGTCAGAAATTTGCATGACAGACATACTTCAGGGATTACAGTAGCATGTTGGCTATGATAATATTCTCTTTTCCCAAATGCTCCATCATCACGCTCTGAAACCAGGCTTCTTTGAAAACAACTTTTCAGTTTTAGGCTACTTGTTCCAATAAATAATATGTCCCTCTTAATAAATTTATTTTCATTAATTTATCTGATTTAAAAATAAATCCTAGATCCATCTTATGGAGGAGGCAAGTGTTAAAGACTGTTTCAGTGCCCTGAGGACAATGGAGACCAGACTGAAAGGATTCAATCAGAAAGTTTCAGAGTTGGGAACACATGTTCGAAAATAAAAGAGGAGATAAAGCTGAAGGGACGGGACCTGTTGGAAACCCAGATTATTAGGAGTTAAAGATGTGAAGTTGGAAAAAACAGTGTAGGACGAAACATGATTTCAAATTTTGAAAAGAAAAATCATACAAAATATTTGAACAAAGAGTTAGTAGTCAACCCTTTAGAAACTACGTATATTTTCATATAAGTGATCACAGAGTGTAAGATGGTTAGTATGCTAATAAAAATTATATTGTAAGCAAATCATTATCTTGTCTGGATCATTATGGAAAATCAGTTTTGTTGGAAATATTTTTAATATTTATCTAGCCATGAAATAATCTTTTCTCTTCTCCCCAAAATGTTTCATCTATTGCCAACAATTATTTTACTTGATGCTCTCCAGAGTCTAAACAGCTATGTGCTGCAGAGATGGCTATAAAGTCTCATGTTACTCTTTAAGATTTAGAGTTCCCACTAGGACTTGGATTGCCTTGATGGCTGAGATCTGTATCTCTACATTGATCCGTTTCATCTGACCAGCTCCAAATGAAAGCTCTTAGCTTTTAGCATTTCTTTCCATCTTCTAAACAATTTGCCTCAGATCTAAGTGTAAGATCTGTTTTATCTGTTGGTTTTGACAGAGATTTGCTCTTCAGCCTTTCATTAAGTTGATCTCAATCCTCACTTCAGTTTGATACACTTGGAACATGCAATCTTCTCAGTGATTGGTGGAATTCTGTGTGGCTTTGATCTCACCCACAGCAGAAAAAGCATGTCAGAATAGCAGGAAAGAATATGCGAATGTTGAGCGAGGAATGTGCAACACTGTCATGGTGAAAGTAAACAATATCGATGAGGGCACCATATGGATTCATCTTACTTTAATGAAAGAATTCTGTTAAACCGCTGTGGATTTCAAGATGTGGATATCTTTGGATTTACAGGATATTCCCAGGAGTGGATATCTTGATATCTCATTTAAACATCTTAATGGATCTAAGGTTTCTACAGGTATTCACAGAAAAGGTAAAGCAAGTGCCACTCCCTGGAAAATGTAAGGGTTCATGAGGTAAATGGGAAACCCGGTGAATGGCCAACCTGTGATCATTCTCAGCATGTGGCAATTAACTGCAAAGCAATCATAGCATTGCATCTGAAAGGACTAAAAAGGTGAGTGAATGCACTTACTCACTTTGCAATCCTGTATTTTATGATTTGGAGATGTCAGTATTGTACTGGGGTGTACAAAGTTAAAAATCACACAACACCAGGTTATAGCCCGACAGGTTTATTTGGAAGCACTAGCTTTCGGAGCACTCCTCCTTCAACCACCTGATGAAGAAGCAGCGCTCCAAAAGCAAATAAACTTGTTGGACTATAACCTGGTGTTGACTGATTGTTAAGTTTGTATTTTATGACCGCAATTTGTGTTGTTAGGCAAGTCATTTTTAAAGAGCCCATCTAACACATAGCTTCCATTACGTACAGGCGACAAGGGTTAAGAAGTGCATAAGGAAGGAACAGTAAAGGTATCCAACTCAAATTAGATTACTTTCAGTGTGGAAACAGGCCCTTCGGCCCAACAAGTTCACACCGACCCGCCGAAGCGCAACCCACCCATATCCCTACATTTACCCCAAGCACTACAGGCAATTTAGCATGGCCAATTCACCTGACCTGCACATCTTTGGACTGTGGGAGGAAACCGGAGCACCCGGAAGAAACCCACGCAGATACGGGGAGAATGTGCAAACTCCACACAGTCAGTCGCCTGAGGCAGGAATTGAACCCGGGACTCTGGCACTGTGAGGCAGTAGTGCTAACCACTGTGCCACTGTGCTCCCCACTACAATGATACAAGCAACCCTCTTCTCATCAAGGCCCGCAGTGAAAATACTATAAGCAAGGTGAGAGAGAGAGAGAGAAAAAAACACTGGAAGAGAGGAAAGGACAAATAGCAAGGCAAGGGAGTTTTACACTAACATATACAGTCCACAGAACAGGAATCAATATAGTGAGGTAACCAGAAGCTTTCCCATTGTTGAAAAAGGATATTAACAAGAGAAAATCTAGAAAGAATAAAAGTTCTGACTAATATAGAATCAAATAGAGATGCTTATCCAGACGGACAATGACTCATCTGTGGAGCAGCTGGTATTGGTCTGGGGTGGACAAAAATCACACAATATCAGGTTATAGTCCAACAGGTTTGTTTGGAAGCACTAGCTCTCAGAGCACTGCTCCTTCATCAGGTAGCTAATTTCCCATTTGCCTTGTGCACCTTTACATTTTCCTGATGAACTAGCTACCTGACGAAGGGGCAGCACTCTGAAAGTTTGTATTTGCAAGTAACCCTGTGGGACTATAACCTGGTGTTGCGTGATTTTTAACTACTGCTCACCTGACAATGAAGGGTGAGACAATGAAACTCACAATCACCATCAAAATAAATAGCAAAGCATCAAGCTTCACAATGTTGCAGAAAGCCATCCACAGCACTGGAATACAGGGAGCAGCACTGTGTCCAGTAGACCCCAGTTTTGGAACAACAGGAGTGACAGTGATCCATGTGCAGCCAACCCTTAAACATTAGCAATCACAATGTGCCTTGATCTCTTGGGTCACCTTACCTGCCTCATGCACAGTAACACACCCCTTTTTCTGACCATTGAGCATATCAGAAGGCCCTATCCCAAAGGACATGACCAATTCCCAGATAATTTTCCCACTCACTCATGCAACAATGCCTACAGCTCAACTGACAACACATAAACTGAAATTCCTTATGCTGCAAAAATTACCATAATTGCATTTGACCTGGATCCTACTGGCATCCAGTATATCCCACATCCTGCAGTCACAATGCATCATTTTCCCTGCAATATTTATTGCGTTATAATTAAATAATTTTTATTAATTTATCGATAACTAATAAATGCTGCCACTTTGAGTAAGATTCATCACCACCTGTAAAATTTACTAATCCTCATCATATCTTAAAATTACCAATAAATCTCCTGGTCTTTAAAAAAAAGGTAAGTGAGTAAAATAATTAGCAAAGATCAGTTACCCATGTCTTTGTGATGCTACCTTTGATTTTTATCTGAAGGTTTGAAGGTGGTGTGCTTCATAGAACTGAATTTCTATTGATTTGCTGTCCTCTCTCATTGATTTTCAACTCTCACACTGGTTGAGGCTGACAAAGTTAGAAAAAACAAGGAAAAGGAGTATGTGCCTCTACTCTACATCACACTCCCTTATCAAACTTCGAGGTTTACACCCTGTTCCAACTGCACTCTATGCATCCACTTTATTTTAGCCTACTGATCCATACCAGAGAAACCTAGCTGAATGGGAAAGGGGAATGTGGGAGTGACACACCCTTCTGACTGAGGGTAAGAGCATGGTCATCAGGTGTAAGCTGCTTTTGCAGTTTTTATAAGTGGTGCAGGTTTGGCTTGTACTCCACAGTGACAACCACCAGAGCTAACTTCCACAGTGTACAAAGATCCAAAAAATTGACCCATGATCACAGATGCCAGTTGTCAACCTTTTTGATGCTCTCAATGTGATGTCAAGACCAGTTGGTGACACTGGGAACTGTAAATGCTATAGGTCCTGTCAACATTCCAGTCATAATACTGACAGCTGGTGCTCCAGAATTCTCCTCCACGCTGGCCAAGCTATTCTAGTAAAGCTACAACACTGGCATCTGTTAAACAATATGGAAAATTACTCAGGTATATTTTGTACACAATGCCCAATCTAGCCCAGCTAATTAGTGTTCCTCAGTCTACTCTCAGTCATCAGGGTAGAGTGATGCAAGGTGTCATCAAAAGTGTTATCAAGCAGCACTATTAATATCAGAGATTTCCTGATGAAGGTCTTTTGCCTGAAACGTCGATTTTCCTGCTCCTCAGTTTCTGCCTGACCTGCTGTGCTTTTCCAGCACCACTTTAATCTTGAGTCTGATCTACAGCATCTGCAGTCCTCACTTTCACTTCATTTAAGAACAAACTGCTCACTGAGTTCCAGTTTAGGTTCCACCGGGACACTCAGCTTCTGATCTCATTACAGCCTTGGTTCAAACGTGGCCAAAAGAGCTGAATTCCAGAGTTGAGGTGCAAGTGACAGTCCTTAACATCAAGGCTACATTTGACAAAGTGTGCACCAAGGAGCCTTGGCACAACTGGAGTCAATGGGAATCGGAGGTAAACTCCCAGCTAATCACAGTCATATCTGGCACAAAGAAAATTCGCTGTAGTTTTTGAGGTCAGTCATCTTAGCTGCACAACATTTCTGCAAGAATTCCTTAGGGTAGTGTCCATGGTTAAAGAATCTTCAGCTCCTTCATCAATGATCTTTCCTCTGTCATAAGGTCAAAAGTGGGGATGTTTGCTGATAGTTGCACAATGTTAGTACCATTCACAACTCCACAGATACTGAAGCAATCCATATCCAAATGTATTAAAACCTGGACAATATCTAGGTTTGAGCTGACAAGTGACCCCACTGAATCCCCCACTGTCAATATCCTGAGGATTACCATTGACTGGAAAATGACTGGACTTGGCATTCAATTACAATGGCTATAAGAACAGGTCAAAGGCTAGGAACTCTGCAGTGAGTAACTCATCTTCTGGCTCCTGAAGTTTGTCTACCATCTACAAGGTGCAAGTCAGGAATTTGATAGAATATTCTCAGCTTGACTGGATGGGTGCAGCTCCAACCACACTCAAGAAGCTTGACACCATTTATTTCAAAGCATTCCATTTGTTTGGCACCACACCTTGAAACATTAACTCCCTCCACTACCCACACTCAGTAACACCTGTGTTTACCACCTCCAAGTTGCACTATAGATATTCACCAAGCCACCTTAGATAACACTTTCCAAACCTATGACCACTAACATCCAGAAAGCAAGTGCAGCAGATACAAAGGAGCCCCAATACCTCCAGGGTCCCCTCTAAGTCACTCACCATCCTGACTTGGAAACAAACTTCCTTCAGTTTCACTAGATCAAAATCCTGGAACTACCTCTCGAACAGGATTGTGGGTGTACCTACACCAAATGGACTGCAGCGGCTCAAGAAAACAGCTCGCCACCAATTTGTCAAAGGTAACTAGGAATTCGCAATAAGTGCCAGCACAGCAACTGACAGCCATACTTCAGAAAAGAACTGAGCCAAATTTGCAAAACATTTGAGAATTATGTTTTTAATTTGTCATGTTTCTTTTCCATCGCATTTGAAATTTTCCAATTTTTTTTCCAAATGCCATAAAAGTCAGAATAACTGAGCGTCATTTCGGATTATAGACATTTAAACAAATTGTTTGATACAGTTAAGATCGGTCATCTTGCGCAATTTGAGTAATGCAGCTGAAAGTAGTTTTCCTCGCATTTTTAAACAGAATATTTTACTCATTACCAATGAGTAACACAATGTTAAAAGGCTGAATGTTGCTTTCAAAACTGTACAGAAACATTTGCTCGGAACAGTCTGTAGTAGCTTGCACCGGTGATTAATTATAGCTGACGGTCTGCTTTTTAGTTTTGATTGGGCTGGCTTTTATTGCAATTTAAACCAGCACAAAAGCTAACAAACTCAATTTTCTCTACAATAGTTTGCTTTGATTCTTTGATCTTTTGCATTTGTTGATACTAGGCGACTTGACCTGAAAACCCAACACAGCCTGGCAGAAACTCCTGCTGACTACTGTATATGATTATGGATGAAATATTTCCACTGACATATATAATTGAACAGTAGCAATTGTGACTTTAACACTTTTTACTCTTCGTGCTAATGTTTATATTATGTTACAGATAATATTCAATATTAAATTATCCTGCTTGGTAGCTTTCCCACAATTACATCCAGAATAGCTTGTTATTAACTGTCTTTTCAAGTTAAAAGACCATTAAGTGGCATGCTGATCTGTAAGTCATTCACAATGACTCTGACAATTACAATTCTTGTGATCTAGATTCAATCTGTTCCCTAATTAATGAAATGGCAAGAGGTCGGTTAGCTTAATTTTTGTCTTCAATCTCTTTAGTATTGTTTGGGGAGTTAAAACTTATCAAATGAGTTCTCAGTCATCACTTTTCGCTATGCGCAAAACCTGTGAGAATTTGCCAGCTTCAAAAATCAAGGCAATGCAAATTTGAGTCTTCTGTGAGATGTTATGTTAGCAATTTACACAGAATAAGTTAGCAGTGAATAGGTCAAGTTAAAATACTTGAATAGTATTTTGCATGGCTTCAACCAATATGTTCAACCAAAGGTCAATGGAAGAATTAGTTTAATCATAAGTGTGGAATAACACTACTGTTGAAATATATGCAATTTTTTGTATTGTGGGCTTTCTATAGTCAATGTAGATGACTGCTTTTAAATGACAGCTCATTTCTCAAATGCATGGGATGATAAAAGCATTTTATTGTAGCTCGGCTCAGCGTTATGGTGTGAAACTGAAGTACTACATGGTCATATGAATCTTTCAAAAATGGGAAGAGGAGCTTGATTAACTCATTAGATGTAGTATGCCTCCAGTGCCTGAGAATTTCTGGATACAGTTAACTTGTATACTGGAGTAAAGCAAATATGCAATGGTAAATGTTTATACTGATATTTACAAATAAATTTTGCACTGATAGTGAGAATTGATATTATTATTATCCTTTACCAGCAATAATTAGGGTGGCATGGTGGCTCATTGGTTAGCACTGCTCCCTCACAGCACCAGGGAACGGGGTTCCATTCCAGCCTCAGGTGACTGTGTGGCATTTGCATGTTCTCCCTGTGTTTGCGTGGGTTTCATCCTACAATCCAAAAATGTGCAAGTTAGGTGAGTTGGCCATGCTAAATTGCCCATTGTGTTCAGGGATGTGTAGATTAGGTGCATTAGTCAAGGAATGTGTCTGGGTGAGTTACTCTTCAGAGAGTCAGTGTGTACATGTTGGGCCGAAGGGCCTATTTCCACACTGTAGGAATTCTAATCCTTGTCTCAGTAAGTTTTCTTGACATTATATTTTCAACAAAACAACAATTCCCAATTAATGTAACAACACAAGTCATGTATTCAAGGTTTAACTTATTGCATATACAATATATTCTTCTAACGTAACTTGATGCGGGATTACCATGACTTGGTTTGTAAATGGAACTGAATGCTGAGCAGATCCATTTAAAGGATACAGTGGCACATCTGGTCAGTCACATGATGGTTGTAAGAAAATCTAGGCCTTCCAAATTAAGTCACATTACGCTCATTTTACAGATGTAAAATGGGCTCCCATGGGCATAATGAGATGAATATTTGCTTATTTTGAGATGAGAAGTGTACTGCCTACAATATTAAATATGGCACCTCTCTGTCATCTTATGCTGCTAATTACTTTGAGCCTTTTCCAAATGAATAACTGCATTTAATAAAGCAATGTGACTGAAAAAGAAATTCTGGCTGGTGCTGGAGAGCTCTTGCATACAGTTCTATTCCAGTCATTGGTGGTTTGATAGGGTTTTCTGCAGATAAAGTTTGAGGGAGACTCCCGAGGAGAGAGGAGAAAGAGGAAGTTAAAGATTGAGAAGGAGGAGGGCATTGTGCAGGAATTCATAATCACTGCAGGTCTTCACTGAGTAATTGATTGAAGTTTTGCTGCTTCATTTAGTAGGCTATTTCACTTATTGCAATGGTTCAGTCCTGAGGGTTAGGATAACACTGTCTGTGGCCATCATTTGAACTTCCATGGCAGTGTAATCAAGGGGTGAAAAGATGGCAAATTGCAAGGCAGTAGTGGAATGAGGATGATTATAGTTAAGCACAGATCATGGCTAGTCCCTTTAATTTTCTTGTTGCAACATATCACAAAAACATAGAAAAATAGGAGTAGGAGCAGACAATTGGCCTACCTCTCTGAGTCTGTTCCCCAACCTGTCATGATGATGGCTGATCATCAAATTCAATTAGCTAGTCCAGCTTTTCCTCCCTATCTTTTGATCACTTTTGCCCAAATATTATATCCAAATCTGCCTTGAAATCATATTGTGTTTTGAGTGAAGCGAACTACCACATCAATATGGAACTCTCATCTTGTATTCAAATCCTCCATGACCTTGCCCTTTTCTATCTCTGCAAGCTCCAAACGTATTATGAAGCACTTCTGAGATCAGTGGTTTCTTCTAATGTTGGCCTCTTATGGATTACTGGTTTTAATCACTGCCTTCAGCTGCTGAATCTTTAGCTCTGGAATTCTATCCCAAAGCTTCTCCTTCACTTTCTTTCTCATCTACTTTCAGCAACACCTTAATATTTGATCAGATGTCCCAATCTTTTGAATGTGGCTCAATGCAATATTTTATTTGATATTACCCCATTGAACCATTTGGACTGTTGGACTGCTTTAAAGATACCAGTGTTCCTGAAATCTGACTTCTTGAGCACTCTTCCACTCATTGTTGACAAATCCTTCAGCTGCTGCTCCTAAGCTCTGGAATTCCCTTTCTAAACCTCTCTGCTCTCTCTCCTATTTCTTTGAGCAGACATTTTGGTCATCAGCCCTAATATTTTCTGAAGTAACCCAGTGGGAAATCTCCCTCCTGTGAAGTGTATTGGAAGTTTTATCATATTAAAGATATTGCCAAAATAACAAATTGAACGCAAATTGTTGTTATTGCGAAATAAACTTTATGAAGCATAATGCTGCTAAACATGAAACTCTACTTGGAAGGAAGTGAAACGCACAAATATTTGAACTTTTGTTTTGTCTGTCATCATGTTGTCATGAGCCATTGCATTTAAAAAATAGATTGATAGAAAAGCTGGGCCAAATATCACTTCTTCACATATCAGTGATACACTAAACAATGCTGGCATAATAATCACTCACAGCAGGTCAAACCATTCACTCAGAGCTATAAGAAATCCAATACATCTATGCATTCTCCCTTCAAAATGACACATTCATGTTGTGTTGTAGCTCTACAAAGCTAGAAAAAAAATCAACCTTTGACAAGCATCAGCATTTCTTTTTCAAGGTCATGTTGTTGGTAATGCTGTTCCAATCAGGTCTGTACTGTTTGCAAACTGCTGTAAACTGATCAGCAAAAAAGTTTCCATTGCCTGCATTGACAGGTCTCATGTTCACAGTAATTTAATATTTTATTAAACCCTGCCAGATCACTCTTCTGAATACATTTTGATAAATGAACTCTGCATTTAGACCAACATAAGCATTGGAGGTGTCAGGGGTGAAATTATTCTGGTGTTAAATCTAATAAAGTCCCCAAATTGTGCATTTGATGTGCTTTTACCACTGGGAGTTGATTTAACGTCTGATGAGTTTGATAATGCACAATAGGCTCAGGCCATTTTGTCAGTCAGGCTGCATTACCTTCTCACTAGTGTGCTACACACAAGGTTTCAGGGTGAGCAACTAAGTGATACAGATATTCCTCAGTGTCCATGGTCAGAAGTAGAGAGGCAGCAATCCTGAACAGAAGATGCACCCTCTTAAGTTGAGATATGGATTTAACCTTTAGAGGTAAAATTAAACATAGACACAGTCTCAAGAAAGGGTATCAATATTTCTTAAGATAATCCAAAGTTATTAGTGCAGCCTACCCTTCACCAAGACCACAGCTCTTAGGTCAACCTGGGTGAATATCCTTTAAGAGATGGGCGCAGGCAGTCTCACCCATGGACTTCACTGTGTGAAGTACATTGATCAGCCAAGGAAAGAACAATTTATTTTTCGTGTTTCTTTTTCAACGTTGGAACTTGCTAATTTACACACCCTGCAAACACTACCTCAAACATTCCCATCACTTTCAGGCTACATCATTAGCAATAGGAACTATGTCCACACTCCAATTCAATTTTGCTGAGCTGTTAACAATCTCAAACTCTCACAGCAGGCTCATGCAGCATATTACTGTTTCCTTTGTCACAGCCAAGCAAGCTATGTATTCTTATTAGTTATTTACCATTTTGCTGCTTCACTACAACTTTCTTTTCTGCCAATTGTGTTCTCATATGTTCATCCTAACAAATTTCAAGCCCTTGATGTAGCTTTTTATTATGAAGTCTCCACACTTCCTTTCCAGACAGGTTGATGCATGGTGCCCAGGTCTGTTGTCAAGAAGGGCAGTCATAATCTTGGTCTTGGTGCAGTGGAATAAGAAACCTTTGCCATTTGGACACAAGCCTGCCTTAGTGATAGAGAATTAACATTGAAACATTAGAATCAGCGGTTTGTTCCCATCTCTTCTCCTTGTATTTATGTCAGGGGGTTTGGCAAAAATAACATCTAACAATTTGTGCTTCCCTGAGGCTTTCTGAAGCTTAAAGAACTTCTGAAAATTGATCTACTCTGTTACTTGCAGATCATTCTGCACAATTGTGTTCTAATGAAGACAGCGACTGAGCCAGCTAAATGGGAATGATAGTAAGTTAAAAGCTTCTGTATAGGATGGAAAAGATTACAGAGGACAGGAGTAACTGAAGAGTGAACATTAGTCCATGCCCTGCTAAAAAGATGAGAGACAAAGACCTCTACACCCTAACTTCTAAGAATAAGCTATTCAAAGTGCAGCACTGGACATTTTTTCATATTATGAGAGTATGAAGGTGTTCTTCTCTAGCAAAATGCAGCATTAATAGAGTTATAGAAAGATATAAAAGATAAATCAACGAGTAAATTTTATCATGTTATTTCAAAAAAAGTCTAGTTTGTTTCTTTTTAATTCATTTTAAATTGTAGGACAATAAATACTTAGAAAAATGGCAGGCAATTTTACTTTTCAAGGTACATTTTGTGTGATTCAACTGATTCATCAATGCACCATGACAGACAATTATTAACATAAGGAAAGCCATTATAAAATTTCCATAAGATAAATTTCTATTTTGAATCTTTCCTCAAAATTACTTTTGCTCAGTTGCATTAGGTTAAAATCTGCATAACTATTGCTATAAATTGAATCTCATGGGACTGCTTCCTGAATGAAGCAGAACTTATCTCCATCACAAATAATTTTCTCGACAAGGCTAATAAACATCATTGCTTATTTTTGAGTTTGAGCTATACTTCTCCATATCATAGAAAGATTTAATATTTGATGTGAACAGTCAGATTTCCGAAAATGGAAATGTATGATAAATCTAAATATTCAGCTTTTGTCAGCTTTGTTCATCACTAACAAGTGAAACAGATTTGTTTCCTAATATAGTCCTGTTATTGTGAGGATATTAGCTTGCAATGTGATGTCATATGTTAATGAGGCCTTTGTGCATCCCTTTCTGTTTTGCATAATTTAGATTAGACACAAAGTATTTCATTAACAAGAGAACCAGCTGATCCTAATCATCTGAGGCTGTGGGATTTGTCAATGTAATACTTTGTGTTCCTCCCTGCACTTACCACTACAAACTTGAAGCAGGAATCTGAGTGTGACTAAAATCTTTCGGACATTAACTCCACTCATTGTGTCTTTCTTTGCCATTGACATTATCAATTCTAAAGGCCTTGAAAATTATCCACCATCTCTTTGAAAGCAAAAGTTGTCGACATATTTATGCGAAGCCTTTTTTATTGTAGTTAATACATTTTTTAAAATTGTCCTGTGTTGATAGTCTCAAACAACAAGCTGAGATTCTTTATATGAAGAATCTATATCTTGATAGGGGAAAAAAAGTGCCAGAATTTACTGTCACTGGCAAATATCTTGCCCTTGCTATTTAATTTCCATGAGACTTGGCACTTGACGATGCTGGTTGTGTGAGATGGAAATGATGTGGAACTCTTCACAAAGAGGTCTGTTTGAACAGGACAATCAACCATGTATTGTCTCAGCAACCGGATAGAAGGGTCTGTTCTAGTGAACGTAAATTGAAACAGTGAATCCAATGTCAAAAAGGGTGCAGAAAGTGAAATAAAATGAGAGAATGCAAGATTGAATTAAGAGTGAAAACAAGAGAAAAAGAAAAAAACCGTGGAATCAAACTTGATTTAATATTTTTAAATTGTTAAAACATAAAAACCTGAAGGAATGAGACTCCTGATTTATAGAAGTAAATTTTCAATGCCAGAGAGGTGGTTTGCAGGCGAATAGGATGTCACGCTGTTAGAAATAGCCTATGATAGATAAAGCCTAACCATCTGTGGTGAGCTTAGAACTTCACATCATTCAAAATGTTTGAATGATGATCAAATAGCAAGATGCTGCTGTGGGAAGCTAATGGCAGAACTGTGTGACTCAAACCTTCAGCTATGAATACTGCATAATCTTTAATCAGTTCACATGTTTGATCTTATAGGACACAGTTTCAGAGTTTAACGGATAACTGACAAAAAAACTGTTATGCTCAAAGCACTTTTGGAGAGTTTTGCAATGAGACCTTTGCATTCCTTTTCAGTATTTTTATTTCTGGTTCATTTATCCTTTGAATGGTTAACAAGAGGCATGGAGTGTTTGTGTGTATAAACTTATAAGTAGGAAGAATAAGGAGATTTGTATTTCCCAAAACATAAGTTAAGATGAGATTTCAACTCATTCAAATCTCCCCCACATGACACATGTAAAGTCAGGACATACAAATCTAAGTGGACCAGGGGAGAAATGGAATCTACAAGCTCAAGTTCATAATGATAGATTTTTGTAGGGTAAGATGGAAATAAGATCAATACTGAGGGTTAAACATATAAAGGGGGTCGTAATTTATCTCATTCAGTGCCTAAAAATGGGTGGCTTCAGAACAGTGGAGGAGAAAGTGAGGACGGCAGATGCTGGAGTCGAGAGTGGATCAGGCAAAAGCCCTTCATCAGTTTCCTGATGCCCGAAATGTCGATTCTCCTGCTCCTTGGAGGCTGCCTGACCTGCTATGCTTTTCCAGCACCACATTCTCGACCCCGACATCTGAACAGTGCCTGTTTTATTCAGTGCTAGGTATTCAGTTCCATTGTATTCTGTGAGATTAAATAATAAGCAGTCTGTATAATGGATGGATAATGCATCATTGATTCTCATTATCTATGAGCTGGATTGAATTTATAGCCATTTAATCACTAAATATATATAACAAAGAGCTTCGGATGGTAGAGATCACAAAGAGTAACTGAAATTGCTGGAGAAACTCAACAGGTCTGGCAATAGAAAGGTCACTGGATTCAAACATTAACTCTGTTTTCTCTCCATTGATGCTGCCAGACCCACTGAGTTTCTCTAGCAACTGCAGTTTTTTTGTGTTTCAGATCTCCAGTTCTTTGTTTTATATTCTTCTACAGAAGCAGGGGCACTTGACTAAAAATGTTAATTCTGTTTTCTCGCCATGAATGCTTCTAGTCACTAGGAAATCCAATCAGTGTTCAGGGAAACTTTCACTGATAGTGGTGAGATTGCCAAACTTGCAATCACATGGAAAATATGAGGTGAATATCAGAGATATATTATTACAAAATCCCTCCAGTGTGGAAACAGACCATTTGGCTCAACAAGTTCACACTGACCCTTCGAAGAGTACCCCCCCCATATCCATTCTCCAACCCTATTAATCCACATTTCCCCTGACTAATGTATCTAGCCTACACAACCCTAAACACTATGGGCAATTTAGAATGGCCAAAAACCTGCACATCTTTGGAGTGTGGCAGGAAACCCTTGCAGACACAGGGAGAATGTGCAGATTCCACACAGACAGTCACCTGAAACAGGAATTGAACCTATCTCTCTGGCACCATGAGGCAGCAGTACTAACCACTGAGCCACCGTGCCACCATTGAGGGTAAAAGAGATAAAAGGATTTACTGATAAAGTGAGGTGAAATGAAGTGGGAGGGGTCTGTGTGAAACATCAGCAGTACAATAAAAGTGTTAGACTGGTTTATTTCTGTACTGCAAATTGTATACAGCTTCCAGATCGTTGTGTTTGCCCCCATGTGAATTAGCTGTGTGATTTGCACATAAATGAGAGTCAGTGCCATTTGCCTCACATCTTTGGACATAAGTTCTGGCCCAACACATTCTCTAAAATTTGTTCACTTATTTTTGTTTGAACAAAATGCGTTTTCTCCTGGCATATGAGGGAGGCTTGCCAGTTTTGTTCAGCTGCTTGATAACTGAAAAGACAATGTTGTCAGTGAGTGTCAGGAAAATAGACTGTCTGAGTGTAAGACCCAGGTTGAGAAAACTAGTCCCAAGGGATACGGAGGACCAGTTGTGTGATTTCATGCTGCCTGAAATGGCAGCTGTTTGATCACAATGAAAGGACCCGAGGACACTTTCCTTCTATGATGTTACAGAACGGCCCAGTTTAACCTAGCAGACCTCTTGGGAATTGGGCAAACAGATTCTTTTCAAAGAATGTTGAACAAATTATTTTGAGAATATTGTTTATACTGCATCATCTTGACAATTTTCCGCTGCCTTCATCAACCAAATTGAGAGGGATTGATATTGCTGATTAAATTTGAAGCAAATTAAATTTGTGTTTTGGGTCATGCTATTAGCTCAGACTCATTTCATGGAGTAGGCAGACAAATGTTTCATCCTCTCAGTATGGAATAATGTAGAACTCATGGGCAGGATTTTGCAGCCATATGAGGGCCAGTGGAGAGGTGGATATGAATTCTGAATCTCTGTTACCTGAAATAACAGACTACTGACCACATTCCTGTGGCAAAGTATCAGCCATGGAAAAAATAAACCTGGTCATTCATTGGCCACTTAAAGGCCTCAGTTAGCCAAAAGGAGAGTAGGCTGTCACTACTCTACTGGAAGTGAATTTAGATTAGATTACTTACAGTGTGGAAACAGGTCCTTCGGCCCAACAAGCCCACACTGACCCCCCGCAGCACAACCCATTTCCCCTTCTCCTAACACTATGGGCAATTTAGCATGGCCAATTCACCTAACTTGCACATTTTTGGACTGTGCGAGGAAACCCACACAGACACAGGGAGAATGTGCAAACTCTACACAGGCAGTTGCCTGAAGTGGGAATTGAACCTAGGTCTCTGGCGCTGTGAGGCAGCAGTGCTAACCACTGTGCCACCATGCCATTCAATTGACCTTGGAAGCTTCAAAAGTAGCCAATAAAAACATAATGATGAGATGTAGAGTTCAAGTAAGGTTACCCCCATTGAAGGGACAATGAGAGTGAGATGCAGAATTGGTCAGGAGATGGTCGTCCAATCACAGACTCTGTCTTTCCCTTGTTGTTGGTCCTGCTCCTCCAAACACAGATCCCCTTCCATTTTCCCGGTCTGAAGGGTGTGGCTGCACAGTTATTCAGAAGCAACATACAGTGTGAAAGACAGCCAACAATCATCAAAGCCATACAGTATGGAAAGAGGCTATTTGGCCTATCAAGTCCATGCAACCCTTCAAAGGGTATTCCACCCAATCCTCATAACCCTGCAATTATATGTTTAATTCACACAGCCCTGAACGCTATGTGAAATTTAGCAGGGCCAATTGACTTAACCTGCGCTTTTTTTCGACTATTGGAGGAAACCCACACAGACATTAGGAGAATGTGTAAACGCCGCACAGACTCCACAAGGATGGAATCAAACCCAGGTCCCTGGCACTGAGAGGCAGCAGTGTTAACCACTGAGCTACCATACCAACCAAGACGCAATGTAATAGACAGCCAGGACACAGTGTATCAAACAGCTAAGTCAAAAAAAAAGGGAGGAGCAGATGTGTCCTGATGTATGAAGGTTGGAAAGCAACAGACCATTGAGCTTCAGAAGGTGACAGCACACAAGATTTACGATTAGGGCTTATGAGAACATTTGAAAAAGCTATCCTAGTTGCCGGTTGTGAAGAGAGGGGATGGCAGGCATGAACCGAGCAGAAGGGTTAGAACACATGGAGTTGGCTGTATTAGGCTGAGAACAAGCTTCAGGAATTCTGAAATCAGACTTTCCAGACTAATCACAAATGGGGAGTTTGGTTGATTCCCTCCTCTTTATGTTAGGAGTTTAATTGTATTGCCCAGCCAACAGTAGTGGCTGAAATCAGATAATACAGTCCAGGTGGATGACAACACTAGGGCTTTGCTGGTCTGTTTTTGTTGTATAATGGTTACATGATTATTTAAGAAGTTTATCTTAACTTTTTTATTAAAATAAATGGATTTATCCCCAAAAAAGCAACAACTTCAAGCTTTGAGCAATGAACCCAGCAGCAATGATAAACTCAGAAGATGTTCATATTTCATTTAATGTTCTAGCTCTCTCAGGCATTGCAGTACAGAACAAAATAGCAACCAAATATCTATCTATTTACCCATGATCTTTTATGCCTGACAACCAAAGTCAGTAAGCTTCATCAAGTAACTGCTATCAAATTGAATAAGACATCTTCCCTCCTGTCTGTGCCTTTATTTTGTTTCCATTTGTGGAGTTGGGAGTTGGTTAGGGCAAAGTAAAAATTCACTGCAGGTTACTCTGGATGTGGACAGTGAAGAAATGATTTCCAAAAATGTTTCCTGAGGTAGGAGACCTCAGGACATGGACAAGTTGGAGGAACTGGAGGTTGTTCCTTTTAGAGAAGATTAGGAAGCAATTTTATCAAAATGAGGATTACCCTGACAGATTGGGAGAAACTATTCCCATTTGCGGAAGGGGCAAGATTCAGAGAACACAATTTGAAGAGATGGCAATAATGGCCAATAGCTATAATGAGGAAAAGATGATGTATGCAGTGTGTTTGGGAATGCACTGCCTGATGTTATGGAGTCCGATTCAGTCGTGGTCTTCAAATAGGATGTGGATGGTTCTCTGAGGTGGAAGAAAGCAGTCCACAAAAAAAAAGGAAAGACGTTGATCCTGAAATTCAAAAGGAAACCTGAACGAAAGTCTCAAACACAGCCTTTGGGGGATCATTTTTCTTAACTTCTCAAAGGTACCCCCTCTTCCCTATCCTGCCCAATTTACATTCCTTTCTACTCAGAGGGGAAGGGGAGAGGGTTGGAAATTTCGAACCATTATCTCATACAGTTTTTTTATACTTTGAATATTTTAACCACTGCCTTATTTTCCTCCGACTAATCCCATAATTAGAGATTAATTTGTGTCATCATGTAAGTAGTTACAGCATTCCATTCCCCAGCTACTACTATTGAGAGTAATAGCAAGCATTAATGCAAATGATAACTTAATTCTGAAGCACAGTTCACTCAACAGTGAAATATTCACACTGTGCAACATGTCTGATGATTTTTAGCCACATTATTGGAGCATTTCTGATGCCCAAACACACTGGAGACAGTTAAATTGACCTGCTTTGATGAGAGACATATTTATCTTCGCTCAGGATTCATTTTCAAGCATTGTTGTCCGTTAAGCAGCGTTGGCAGGTCCTGCAGGATGTAAACCAGATTGAACAACTCGTGAAAACCCCTTTAATGCGAAGGCATGTGAAGATAGTCAAGTGCTCCATCTTCAAAATTTCATCTGTCATGTAGATAAATGGACAATTCTCCATCAGTCCACTCTCAGAATGTGACTATACATTCTGGGGTGTATTAAAATTGTAAGCTATTAGTTTGACAAAGAATACTTGCCATTCAAATGCTTATTTATGGATTTTCTTTGAAACTCACCTTTCTTGTATGATATTTTTCCAAATATCTTTTTGACAAAATGGCAATAAAAAATTGGATTTAAATACAAAAATATCACTTGTGTGTTTTGCAAATAGATACAAGGTATTTTAGATGAGAGAGTGTTGATATTGTTTGCTCCCAATAATTTGTGAAGCCATTGCCACCATTTATATTTAATCCAGATCCTTTTATGATTGATTTTATAGTCACAGTTGCTCAACATTCTTCCTTCAGCAAGCAGATTTCGATAATTTTTGCTTGCCTTGTACTTTAGAAAATATTTGGTTTCTTTTTATAGTGTATCAGAACATTCCTTGTTATGGGAATGTAGGAACATAAGAATATGAGGACATAAGAAATAGGAGTAGGAGTTGGCCATTCAGTCCCTTAAGCTGTTTTGCCAGTAAAGAAGATCATGGGACATTTTATATTGCCTTAATGCAACCACACCCCTCACCCCCACATCCAAATTCTTTGACACCCTTGTTAATAAAATGCATATCTAACTCTGCCTTGAACCTATTCAGTCACCCAAACCTCATTAAGCAGAGGTGGGCAGAATTCCAAACACTAACACTCTCACCATCTTTCAAAGGAGAGCTTTTATTTTGTAACTGCGCTCCTTAGTTTGAGATTATCCCATGAGGGGGAAACATCCTTTCAGCACTATCCTGTCAAGCCCTTTCAGAATATTACATTTCAATAAGATCACATCTCATTTTGTTTTTCACATGCTCAGATGCTTCTCTGAGTGTCTTCCATCAAGAAAACTAAGCATTGAGAACTATTCAGTCTTTTTCCAAATAAAACATGCCTTGCTGTGACAAGTTTGAGCAATGGGGGAGACAACATCTGCTATTTTTCTGTCTCTCCAATATGGAATGAAATGGTTCACCTAACAGACTGTCTCCGGATTGATGAAACTTAGAAAAGTTGAGGTTGGCTGCTTTCATTGTTAACTGAAACCTGCTTTCTTCTGCTTACAATAGCATCGTTGCATTTTTGAGAATTGAATTTACCTTTTTCTCCTCCCAGGGCACACACAATTTCACAATTTATTTTGAATGTTTTCTTCATATCAACTGGAGACTAATGAGCTTAATTTGTTAATGTTTTTACTTTCTTGCTGCCTCTATAAAATATTCACCATCACAAACAACTGACTGTGTATCATTACCATCCTTCGTGCTCTATCTCTCCCAATGTTGCTGTTCCTTCTGGTTTCTGGATGTTGCTGTTGTCACTGTCTAATCAAGACTGCCACCTCCTGCTAATACTCATGAATGCCCAGATTAATTGAGACCTGGAAATCAACATGAAGGAGTCATTCAGGGAGTATCAAATTGTTGGAGAACGCATCATTCTTCCTTCTCTGCCAAGTTGCGTCTGCAAAAACAAAAGCATAATTACTGCAAGACAAGGGGCTTGTGCTCTTCTTACTTGTCCAGTGGGAACAAAGTTAAAATTGCCCAAGATTTGGAGAAGCCGGTGTTGGACTGCGGTGCACAAAATTAAAAGTCACACAACACCAGGTTACAGACCGACAGGTTTAATGTGATTAGATTCTCTACAGTGTGGAAACAGGCCCTTCAGCCCAACAAGTCCACACCAATCCTCTGAAGAGTAACCCACCCAGACCCATGTCCCTCTGATTAATGCATCTAACACGATAGACAATTGAGTATGGCCAATTGACCTAACCTGCACAGCTTTAGACTGTGGGAGGCAACTGGAATACCTGGAGGAAGTCCACACAAACATGGGGAGAATGTGCAAACTCCACACAGACAGTCACCAAAGACTGGAATTGAACCCAAGTCCCTGGTGCTGTGAGATAGCAGTGCTAACCATTGTGCTGACCACCTGATGAAGGAGCAGCAGTCTGAAAGCTAGTGCTTCCAAATAAGCCTGTTGGACTATAACCTGGTGTTGTGTGATTTTTAAAATTGCCCAAGTTATCTACTTATCAGAAATCCACCAAGAATGCTGTCCACTGAAATTTAATCTGGCTGTACTAAAGAGATGGCAGCCCACCTAGAATTGCTGAGGTCCTTCTTTACATATGCAAAGTGATGATAGTCCATCCCTGATGACTCAACATGATCAAAAAGATCATTATATTTGAGTTATATGAGACTAAGAGCTTATTGAAAAAAAATTAAGCGCTAAGTGGTATTGAGCACAAGTATATCCTGAATTTATTTCCCATGGTAACCAAAGCTCTGTCATGTACTTTATTGTAACTATACATTCTTTGAAAATCTCTGATCATGCCTGAGAATTAATAAATATCTTGGCCTGAATTTTAACACAGCTGAAAGTGTGTTGCTGGTTAAAGCACAGCAGGTTAGGCAGCATCCAAGGAATAGGAAATTCGACGTTTTGGGCATAAGCCCTTTTCATCAGGATGAAGGGCTTATGCCCGAAACGTCGAATTTCCTATTCCTTGGATGCTGCCTAACCTGCTGTGCTTTAACCAGCAACACATTTTCAGCTGTGATCTCCAGCATCTGCAGACCTCACTTTTTACCTGAATTTTAACACAACCTATTTTTAAAAAAATGCAATAATGGAAGCGCATTTTGATTTTTAATACAATAATTCCAAAGCCATTGTATTACATTCAGCAAATATATTGTAGATCTTTAAAACTAGTGTAAATTCAGACAATTCCCAATGGCACTGTATACATTTTATGTTGGCATCTAGAAAAATCCCTGCACAAAATCAGGTTGGCTTGCAGCCTGAAAACGATAGGATTCATTGGTTTCTTTGTGGGTGATCACCATTTTGTAATGCTATGTGTTTCTGATGCAGATTGTGGATGTGCCTTCAACTTCCACTCACCTTTGCAACACACTCCTCATCACTTACTGATCCCTTATGTCCAGTTAAGTGTTACTGGTAATCACAGTATGTATTTGTGGGGTTAAAAACATTGAAGCTCACTCTAATGTCAATGTAGCATGACAGGGTTGCACTCCCATCTCCTATTTATCTCTCAATCCCCTTAGGCCACAAGCCTCATTCCTGATGAGGGGCTTATACTCAAAATGTCGATTCTCCTGCTCCTCGGATGCTGCCTGACTGGCTGTGCTTTTCCAGCACCACACTCTTTGACTCTGATCCCTATCATTTGCATTCCTCACTTTCTCTTCTGGGTTGCATAGGGAGTCAACTTATAAGCAAAGCTTGTGAAAACTCATTAATTTTGGGGTCTTATATATCACAATTTATGTTGAATCATAAAGACTGCAGTAGATAAAAAGGTGGCACAGCAGTACTTTCTCAAAGGCAATTAATAATGAACAGTAAATTCTGGCCTTGCTTGGGATGCACGCGTCATCAATAAATTATTAAAAAATGTTGAACAGCATTTTTAAATAGGGCATGGAACTTTGCAAATATATGACAAAGGATTTCAGTTGTGACTTTGTGCAATTATTCTAATAGATCAAAGAAATTTGTATGGAACATTAAATACCAGGGTCATGTACAATCAAACTTTCTCAATCTTTTATGTTTAAAATGTTGAAAATTGCATTGTGATGTTGTTTCAGCAGACATTTTCAGGAAATTCCAAGCCAAATTATTAAATACAAAAGCAGTCTGCTGGATTTGTATCCACCACCATCAATATTCACTTCTTTCCCCACCAATGCACAGAAACAACAGAATGTACTGTCTACAAGATTATCACAGTAACTTAACAATGCCTCCGACAGGAATTTGTAAACTTGTGACCCCAACAATGTAGGAGGAATACTACTTTCACAGCCACAACCATCCTGACTAAGAACTGTGTTCCACTTATTTTTTATCTTATACAATGCAAACCTTTGAGGTCAGTGCAATGAGATTCCGATTAGCGAGCATAGTACCTGCTGGTCAGCTTAGAAGGAACCTTTTTAGGAACTATATTGCTTTTTGACAAGTCCCTGTATCAAGACTGTGGAACTCACTTCTGAACAGCATTGGTAACACCCCTATGGCACATGGAATGCAATAGTTCAAGACAGCATCTCACCCAACATTTTCTCCATGAGAGTGGTTGGATGAATGTTGGCTTTGCCAGCCTAATGATTGTTTTGAGATCAGCCAGATGGATTTCAAAGAATATGAGTTCCTTGACGTGAGCTGTTAATCTGGTCCAATGAGGGAGCCCTGCCTGACAGATAGAAATAGGAATGTCAGAAGTTCTGTTCACTCTGAGAGCTGGCTCTGAGGGAGCTGGATCAGTGTCAAGAACTCTTCCATGGGGCATGAATAGGGCAAATAGGCAAAGTTTTTTTCCCTGGGGTTGGGGAATCCAGAACTAGAGGTTTAGGGTGAGAGGGGAAAGATATAAAAGAGACCTAAGGGGCAGTTTTTTCACACAGAGGTGGTATGGGTATGAATGAGCTGCCAGAGGAAGTGGTGGAGGCTGGTATAATTGCAACATTTAAGAGGCATTTGGATGGGTATATGAACACGAAGGGTTTGGAGGGATATGGGCCGGGGGTGCTGGCAGGTGGGAGATTGTGTTGGGATATCTGGTCAGCATAGACGTGTTGGACCAGAGGGTCTGTTTCCATGCTGTACACCTCTATGACTCTATGTGTAAATAAAGGGTGACTTGGTGATGGGATACTGGCCTCTGTGGAATTATTTTAGCCAGCAATTCCCACTTCTCAAAAAAATGTTGCAATCTAACGGCAGTTGTCAAATACTATGTGCAACTTGATAATTATAAACCTGCACTTATTTGCACCTTTAATGCAGAAACATGTGCCAAAGTACTTACATCACCAGATGATTAATAGCTTGCCCTTTCCAAAATTCATTCTAACGTTTTGGTCAGTAAAGCTGGGAACAATTGACATATATTTCTTTGATGTGAATGCTTGGGAATTGGCTCTGCTGCTACCCCATGCATGTATAAAATCTGGCAGAATCACTTTGGATCCCATATCGAAGGTTAACTCACCAGTGTCCCATCATAGCAATCTAAGGCAAATGATAACATTGGCAGCTCATTTTTAAAAATGTAATTGCCAAGTATTTAAGCTTATTTACAAGGCAATTGACCACAATGTTGTGTTGCCAGTGCCATAGAGTGGTGAGTAGATTCTGTTTAGATTAGATTTCCTACAGTATAGAAACAGGTCATTTGGCCCAACAAGTCCACACCAACCCTCCAAACCCATTCCCCTTCCTTATGTTTACCACCTACTAATACACCTATCAGTATGGACAATTTAGTATGGCCAAGTCACCTGACCTGCACATCTTTGGACTATGGGAGGAAACCCACACAGAAATGGGGATAACGTGCAAACCCCACACAGACAGTCATCCAAGGTGGGAATCAAACCCGGGTCCCTGACACTGTGAGGCAGTAGTGCTAACAACTGAGCCAGTGTACTGCCCCAATTAGGAAACCTGTTTAGTGAGTGAAAGCCTGCAATTGGGACAATTAGCAGGACTGGATTGAGAGACCCTGTCACAGCCGAGAATTTGGCTCCTCATTCATTTCAACACCGCTTGGATGTTTTTCCTGAAGGAAGGGATCTGTTATCAGCCAACATTGGGAAGTGCAGCATTTGTGCTGAACATTAATCTTCCTAATTCCAAATTGAATATTGTAGTGGGAGGTTCGTGCTGCAGTGAGGTGGAGGAAAGCAGTTGGCCAAGGATCAGTGAGACAGAAGATACAGAAGCTTGAACACATGCACCAGCAGGTTCAAGAACAGCTTCTTCCCAGCCGTTATTAGACTGATAAATGAATTCTCTAACTTCAAATAATGTTGATCTTGCTTTGCACACCTGCTGTGCAGTTGTAACCTGTGTGCCTCACCGTCTAAGCATCATATGATCTGTATGCTTTTCCTTACTATGATCTCCTGGTAATGCTCGCCAACAAAACTTTACACTGTGCTTAGGTATACATGACTACAATATATCAAATCAAATCAGGAGGCTGACATATTTATAGATGACAGCCTGATTGTGCTCTGATCACTCCAGCTATCCAAGAAGACAATGACATCAATCTGTGACATGCTAGCTGCTGATACTGTGTCCAATTCTGTCGTGGATACAGGAAAAGATATAACGTCCTTAATGTGCAGCTGGAATGTGAACAAAGGCAAACTGTCTCCACTGTCTATCCCATGGTGTACATCCCCTCTGGAAGCTATGCCACACCTCCGCAAAGCTCATACTGTATGGCCACCTGACTCCAAAGGTTTGTTGTCAAACTGGAGCTCAGAAGTCACCTCCAAAACTCCTTTGGGTGCCAGAGGCCTACTCCATCTTAATCACTGATGACTGGTCTTGAGACTGCCATGTGTTTTCATCATTCTGGAGTAGTGGTGCTGGAAAAGCACAGCAGTTCAGGCAGCATCCGAGAAGCAGTAAAATCGACATTTCGGGTCAAAGCCCTTCATCTGGAATAAAGGCAGAGTGTCTGAAAGGTGGAGAGATAAATGAGAGGAGGATGGGGGTGGGGAGAAAATAGCATAGAGTACAATAAGTGAGTGGGGCAGGGGATGAAGATGATAGGTCAAGGAGGGTGGAGTGGATAGGCGGAAAAGAAGATAGGCAGGTAGGACAAGTCATGGGGACAGTGCTGAGCTGGAAGTTTGGAACTGGGGTGAGGTGGGGGAAGGGGAAATTAGGAAACTATTGAAGTCCACATTGATGCCCTGGGGTTGAAGTGTTCTGAGGCAGAAGATGAGGCGTTCTTCCTCCAGGCATCTGGTGGTGAGGGAGCAGTGGTGAAGGAGGCGCAGGACCTCCATGAACACCTGATGCCTGGAGGAAGAACACCTCATCTTCTGCCTCGGAACACTTCAACCCCAGGGCATCAATGTGGACTTCAATAGTTTCCTAATTTCCCCTTCCCCCACCTCACCCCAGTTCCAAACTTCCAGCTCAGCACTGTTCCCATAACTTGTCCTACCTGCCTATCTTCCTTCCCACCTATCCGCTCTACCCTCCTCTCTGACCTATCACCTTCATCCCCACCCCCATTTACCTATTGTACTCTATGTTACTTCGTGCCCACCCCCACCCTCCTGTCATTTATCTCTCCATCCTTCAGGCACTCTGCCTGTATTCCTGATGAGGGGCTTTTGCCTGAAACATCGATTTTACTGCTCCTCGGATGCTGCCTGAACTGCTGTGCTTTTCCAGCACCACTAATCCAGAATCTGGTTTCCAGCATCTGCAGTCATTGTTTTTACATATGTGTTTTCAACAGCCTGACTCCCCACTGCAGCAAAAACCTGAATATCCATCAAGGCTTGTGTATCCATACTGGTGCCCGTGTGGAGTAAGGATCTAGCCCCTCAGCCTCTGACACTCTGTCCTCTTCCTTAGAGATTCCTGAAGGCAAATAGGTATTGCTGCTGATGTTTGTCCTATCAAAAAATCAAGAATGAGGAGCTTTGCCATAATTTAAATTGAGACTCACGATTGGTATGTTGCCTCCCAGGTGCAAGGGTATGTGATGTCTCTGATCGTGTTTTCCGGGTCCTTAAGGGGGAGATCGTGGTCCACGTTGGCACCAATGACATAGGTAGGAAGAGGGATAAGGATGTTAGGCAGGCTTTCAGGGAGCTCGGTTGGAAGCTCAGAGTTAGAACAAACAGAGTTGTTGTCTCTGGTTTGTTACCTGTGCCACGTGATAGAGAGTCGAGGAATAGGGAGAGAGAACAGTTAAATGCGTGGCTACAGGGATGGTGCAGGAGGGAGGGATTCCGGTTTCTGGACAACTGGGGTTCTTTCTGGGGAAGGTGGGACCTCTATAAACAGGATGGTCTACACCTGAACCTGAGGGGCACCAGTATCCTTGGGGGGAGGTTTGCTAGTACTCTTTGGAGGGTTTAAACTAACTCTGCAGGGGCATGGGAACCTGGACTGTAGCTTTAGGGTACAGGACCTTGAGTGTAGGGAGGTTAGGAACATGGCATCGATCTCGAAGGAGGGTGCCTGTAAACAGGAAGGTGGCTTGAAGTGTGTATACTTCAATGCCAGAAGTATAAGAAATAAGGTAACTTGCAGCGTGGGTTGGTACCTGGGACTTCGATGTTGTGGCCATTACAGAGACGTGGGTAGAACAGGGACAGGAATGGCTGTTGCAGGTTCCAGGGTTTAAATGTTTTAGTAGGGTCAGAGATGGGGGTAAAAGAGGGGGAGGTGTGGCATTGCTTGTCAAGGATAATATTACAGTGGTGGAAAGGACGATGGAGGAAGACTTGCCATCTGAGGTAGTTTGGGCTGAGGTTAGAAATAGGAAAGGTGAGGTCACCCTGTTAGGAGTTTTCTACAGGCCGCCTAATAGTCCGAGAGAAGTAGAGGAAAGTATTGCGAGGATGATTCAGGAGAAGAGTGAAAGTAGCAGGGTGGTTGTTATGGGGGACTTTAACTTCCCAGATATTGACTGGGAAAGCTATAGCTCGAGTTCGTTAGATGGGTCGGTGTTTGTCCAATGTGTGCAGGAGGGTTTCCTGACACAATATGTGGACAGGCCAACAAGAGGTGAGGCTATACTGGATTTGGTTGTAGGTAATGAACCAGGGCAGGTGTTAGACTTGGAGGTAGGTGAGCACTTCGGGGACAGTGACCACAACTCGGTGACTTTTACTCTAGTGATGGAGAGGGATAAGTGTGCACTGCAGGGCAAGAGTTATAGCTGGGGGCAGGGAAATTATGATGCGGTGAGGCATGACTTAGGATGCGTGGATTGGAAAAATAGGCTTCAAGGGAAGAACACAAATGATATGTGGAGATTGTTCAAGGAACAGCTAATGGGTGTCCTTGATAAGTATGTACCAGTCAGGCAGGGAGTAAAGGGTCTTTGAGGGAGCCGTGGTTTAATAAGGAATTGGGATCCCTTGTGAAAGGGAAGAGGGCGGCCTATGTAAAGATGAGGCGTGAAGATTCAGTTGGGGCGATTGAGAGTTATAAGGTAGCCAGGAAGGATCTAAAGAGAGAGCTAAGAGCAGCGAGAAGGGGACATGAAAAGTCCTTAGTTGGTAGGATTAGGGAAAACCCAAAGGCTTTCTATAGGTATGTCAGGAATAAAAGGATGACTAGGGTAGGTATCGGTCCAGTCAAGGATAGTAGTGGGAAGTTGTGTGTGGAGGCGGAGGAGATTGGAGAGACACTAAATCAATACTTTTCGTCAGTATTCACTCAGGAACAGGACACTGTTGCTGATGTGAATATTGAGTCACAAGTGATTAGAATGGATGGCCTTGAGGTAAGTAGGGAAGAGGTCTGGGGAATACTGGAAAGGATGAAAATAGATGAGTCCCCTGGGCCTGATGGCATTTATCCTAGGATCCTCTGGGAAGCTAGGGAGCAGATAGCAGAGCCACTGGCCTTGATTTTTATGTCGTCGCTGTCTACGGGAATAGTGCCAGAAGACTGGAGGATAGCGAATGTGGTCCCCTTGTTCAAGAAGGGGAGTAGGGATAGCCCTAGTAACTATAGGCCAGTGAGTCTCACTTCTGTTGTGGGCAAAGTCTTAGAGAGAATTGTAAGGGATAGGATTTATGAACATCTGGATAGGAATAATGTGATCAAGGATAGTCAGCATGATTTTGTGAAGGGCAGGTCATGCCTCACAAACCTTATTGAGTTCTTTGAGAAGGTGACCAAGGAAGTGGATGAGGGTAAAGCAGTAGATGTGGTGTATATGGATTTTAGCAAGGTGTTCGATAAGGTACCCCATGGCAGGCTAATGCAAAAATTTCGGAGGTATGGCATTGAGGGTGCATTAGAGGTTTGGATTAGGAATTGGCTGGCTGGAAGGAGACAAAGGATAGTAGTTGATGGTATTGGTTCATCTTGGAGTGCAGTTACTAGCGGTGTTCCACAAGGATCTGTTTTGGGACCATTGCTGTTTGTCATTTTTATAAATGACCTAGAGGAGGGGCTTGAAGGCTGGGTGAGCAACTTTGCGGATGACACGAGAGTCGGTGGAGTTATGGACAGCGAAGAAGGATGTGGCAGGTTACAGCGGGATATAGATAAGTTGCAGAGCTGGGCAGAAAGGTGGCAAATGGAGTTCAATGTAGCTAAGTGTGAAGTCATTCACTTTGGTAGGAGTAACAAGAAGATGGATTACTGGGCTAATGGTAGGCTACTTGGTAGTGTGGATGAGCAGAGGGATCTTGGTGTCCATGTACACAGATCTCTGAAAGTTGCCACCCAGGTAAATAGTGCTGTGAAGAAGACATATGGTGTACTGGGCTTTATTGGTAGAGGAATTGAGTTCCGGAGTCCTGAGGTCATGTTGCAGTTGTATAAGACTCTGTTGCGGCCTCATCTGGAGTATTGTGTGCAGTTTCGGTCGCCATACTATAGGAAGGATGTGGAGGCATTGGAATGGGTGCAAAGGAGGTTTACCAGGATGTTGCCTGGCATGGTAGGAAGATCGTATGAGGAAAGGCTGAGGCACTGGGGCTGTTTTCATTGGAGAAAAGAAGGTTTAGGGGAGATTTGATAGAGGTGTACAAGATGATTAGGGGTTTAGATAGGGTTGACAGTGAGAACTTTTTTCTGCTAATGGAGTCAGCTGTTACTAGGGGACACAGCTTTAAATTAAGGGGTGGTAGGTATAGGACAGATGTTAGGGGTAGATTCTTTACTCAGCAGGTTGTGAGTTCATGGAATGCCCTGCCAGTAGCAGTGGTGGACTCTCCCTCTTTATGGTCATTTAAGCGGGCATTGGATAAGCATATGGAGGTTATTGGGCTAGTGTAGGTTAGGTAGGCTTCGGTCGGCGCAACATCGAGGGCCAAAGGGCCTGTACTGTGCTGTATTTTTCTATGTTCTATGTTCTTTGTTCTATCAGAGAGATGTACTTCCTCAGAGCCCACACTGTCACTATTAGAAGATGGTAACCAGTATTTAAATTATATGGCACTACTGTACCATCCTCTTGTCCACTGTCCCCACTGTTGTTGCCATGCAGAGTCTGCATTAAATAACATCTTCTACATTTGGATAATACAATGGGCCACTACATACTGGAGCCACCTCATACCCTTATAGCCTTCCATCCACGTCCATAAAATGGCTAGACACACACTTTGGGAGATCTCCAGAGGCAATTGAGCTTTTTCAGTCACTGAAGCTAGGTTCTCTAGGTGACTCCACATTTGCTGACCACTGCTGTGATCTCCATACAGGCTGGGTTTGAACATCTGGGAAGCTGCTTCTTCCTATCATCGAGCATGAGGACCTCCTACCCATCATATACAGCTTAAAGATGGTTTCAAAAGGATTCTTCATCCAACTGTGGGGCTTTTCTGGCTCTAAACTCCCCTACGACTGTTGGGTCAATTTTGTCCTTCAACTGTGGAGAAGACAAGAGATAAAGAATAATGAAAGCTTTCCTCAGCACTTGCTATTCATAAGAGGAATTACTCACATGTCAAACCAAGGTCTTTCCTACTGCAACATTTCAACATTCCTGCAGAAAGCTTCAGTCTCTAAAAAAATGATCCGTGGTACAGGTGCCACAGTTCTATACCAGGGGTGCCTTTAACTGGGAAGCCATGGCTGACTTTGAATTTCTGTCTCCAGGAATCCAACCTTCCACTGCCAAATGGACAATCTGCCCACCATTGCTCACCGTTGTTGGCTGGTGGGACATGCACTGTACAATAGACAGCACAGAGCTGTTTCAGGGTCATACAATGTACAGTAGACAGCACAGAGCTGTTTCAGGAACATGCACTGTACAATAGATAGCACAGAACTCTTTCAGGGACATGCACTGTACAATAGACAGCACAGAACTCTTTCAGAGACATGCACTGTACAATAGACAGCACAGAGCTGTTTCAGGGTCATACAATGTACAATAGCCAGCACAAAGCCATTTCAGGGACATACACTGTACAATAGACAGCACAGAGCCATTTCAGGGACACGCACTGTACAATAGACAGCACAGAGCTGTTTCAGGGATATGCACTGTACAATAGACAGCACAGAGCTGTTTCAGGGATATGCACTGTGCAATTGACAGCACAGAGCTGCTTGAGGAACTTACACTGTACAATAGACAGCACAGAGCAGTTTCAGGGTCATGCACTGCACAATAGACAGCACAGAGCCATTTCAGGGACATGCACTGTACAATAGACAGCACAGTGCTGTTTCAGGGTCATACACTGCACAATTGTCAGCACAGAGCCATTTCAGGGACATGCACTGTACAATAGACAGCACAGTACTGTTTCAGGGTCATACACTGCACAATAGTCAGCACAGAGCCATTTCAGGGACATGCACTGTACAATAGACAGCACAGAGCTGTTTCAGGGTCATACACTGCACAATAGTCAGCACAGAGCCATTTCAGGGACATGCACTGAACAATAGACAGCACAGAGCTGTTTCAGGGTCATACACTGCACAATAGACAGCACAGAGCCATTTCAGGGACATGCACTGTACAATAGTCAGCACAGAGCTGTTTCAGGGACATGCACTGTACAATAGACAGCACAGAGCTGTTTCTGAGACATGCACTGTACAATAGATGGCACAGAGCTGTTTCAGGGCATACACTGTACAATAAACAGCACAGAACTCTTTCAGGGACATGCACTGTACAATTGACAGCACAGAGCTGTTTCAGGGACATGCACTGTACATTAGACAGCACAGAGCTGTTTCAGGGTCATACACTGCACAATAGACAGCACAGAGCTGCTTCACGGCACCTGCACTGTACAATAGACAGCAGAGAGCTGTCTCAGGTACACCACCAATTTACAATTTGCTCTTCATTTCAATTACACTCAACATCTCTGTGAGCTGCATACAGTGTCTAGCATGCCCAGATTTAGATTGATTAGCCAGTTGCCAAGCCCTACATGTGTTAGAGGCACAGACTGTGTGAAGTAAGGTGCCATCTAGCTTGTTGTGCCATGTGAGATAAGCATGGCAATCAAACCCTGGGCTAACCAACAGCATATGATGATGCTGCTCCTTTAACAAGGTTATGTTCTCTTTGGTGTTTTTCAAAAGACAGAGTTGTTGAGAAGTCTGGCTTGGATAGGTTTTAGGGCCAATGTGATTATAGCTAACAGATACTACCTCAGAAATTTTTAGATTACTTATAGTGTGGAAACAGGCCCTTTGGCCCAACAAGTCCACCAAAGTGCAACCCACCCAGACCCATTCTCCTACATTTGCTCCTTCACCTAACACTACAGGCAAAAATAACCACTTGTACAATGAAAGAGGAGTGGTCAGTTCTCCCAGTTCAACTTTTCTCTGGTTTGGTTTTAGCAGTTTAAGCTGATGAAAGAAACAGCTACATGGAAGAAGGTGTTCCATGCTGAATGTCTCTGCCATCTCTCTCTCTCTCTCTCTGATATCTCTCCTGTAAGATCTTGTGTTTGATTTTTCATTTTTTTGCCAAGGATTATTGCAAGTATTTGAAACAGCATCATAAAGTTGAGATAATCTGTTGGGTTTTCAGATAGGTTAAGTTATTCAATATTCTGTTCTCTTTTGTTTGTGTTTCATTCAGTAATCTTGAAAATAAATTCTGTTTTGTTTAAAATTAAGTGGTTGGGCCAGCTGCATCTCTCTTGGAATATCCACTTACACCTGCTTAAAACAACTAGCTAAGTTAGGGTCCAGTCTACATTCTTAAATTATTTTGAGGAGGTCTAGCCTGGTCTAAAACAAGCTGCAAGATGTACAGAATGTTAATTTCAATATATCATTTGGCCATCTCCAGCCATCAGCACATCCATCTTTTTCAATAACGTAGGTTCTGCACCTCCAACCAGAAATGCGCCCACCTCCTGGCCACCATATCGAGAACTTAGTGGGCCATTTAAAATTGTAATTATCAATGCTTCAGACCAAATTTCTCCGTCAATGCTTTTACAAAGCCAAAACCACAAAAGATAGGTCCCAGATTTTAAAAAATCACAATTTGAACCATACTCCAGCATGTATCAAAGGCTCCAGAATAGTAGAATGAAGAGGAAAGCCGGAAAAAATGCAAATAACTGACAAAGGTATAATATTAGCAACTTGCATATTACTGTTTTCCTTAAAATACAATTTATTAAACATTTAGTTTTGTGGAATGACATGGTGAAGTGCTGTTTATTTCAACAATTAACAAAAAAAATTCTGGTCTGTTATATTTTTAAAATTTGCAATGCAGTGATAAATATATCTATCTTGTACTATTACAAATATTACTGCTTTTTAAATCACGGACAGCTCAAATGCATGGAAATACAATGAGAAGCAAAATGGCTAGCAGAATGCACAGTACAATTCTGATGAAGACAATTGAGTGGTTTGAGTAGATATAAAATTGATGGTGTTTCTATTTAAGCTTACCATCCAGCTGCAGTCCATTAGACAGCAGCAATGGCAGTAAATTTGTAAGTTTTGGAATTATGTTCAACTTGCAGCCCTCTTTAACAGCTTCAGAATGTACATAAATCATTATATCAGGCATCGGCATTCAGGGAGCACTAAGCACAGCGTAAGAATAACACAAGAGTTGTATAGCAATTTTAGTTTACCCTATAATAAAATTGTTGTGTTATCTAATAACTGGAATGATCAGCAATGTAATAAGTATAACATTACAAATATAAAATTTATAGGATGTTTTATTTTGGGCAGTCACCTTAACTTATGGTAAAATGGAAGACCAAAGGGATATGTTCTGAATTCTATCTGCAGAGGTAGCTTGGTTTTTAAAGGTTGAAGGTGCAAGATGTTATTACCTGCAGTAAATGGTGAGAACTGCTTTTCATCTTTTATAGAAATGATTTGGATGTGAACATAGGAGGTATAGTTAGTAAATTGCAGATGATGCCAAAATTAGAACTGTAGTGGACAGTGAAGAAGGTTACCTCCAAGTACAATGGGATCTTGATCAGATGGGACAGTGGGCTGGGGAGTGGCAGGTAGAGTTTAATTTAAATAAATGCAAGGTGCTGTATTTTGGAAAGGCAAATCAGAGCAGGACTTATACACTTAATGGTAAGGTATTAGGGAGTTTTGCTGAACAAAGAGACCAAAGCAGGTTCATGGCTCTCTGAAAGTGGAGTCGCAGATAGATTAGTGAAGAAGATAAAACAAGGGCTGCAGATGCTGGAAACCTAAGTCTAGATTAGAGTGGTGCTGGAAAAGCACAGCAGGCCAGGCAGCATCTGAGGAACAGGAACATCGACATTTCGGGCAAAAGCCCTTCATCAGTATTCCTTTGGGAGGTAATATTGCAACTGTACAGGACATTGGTTAGGCTGCTTTTGGAATACTGCTTGCAGTTCTGGTCTCCTTCCTAATGGAAGGATGTTGTGAAACTTGAAAGGGTTCAGAAAAGATTTACAAGAATGTTGCCAGCATTGGAGGTTTTGAGCTACAGGGAGAGGCTGAATAGACTGAGGTTGTTTTCCTTGAAGCGTCAGTGGCTGAGGGGTGATCTTAATAAATCATGAGGAGCATGGATAGCGTGAATAGACAAGATCTTTTCTATGGGGTAGGGGAGTCCAGCACTCGAGGGCATAGGTGTAGGGTGAGAGGGGGATAAAGAGAATTAAGGGGCAACATTTTTACACAGAGGGTGGTGTATATATGGGATGAGCTGTCAGAGGAACTGGTGCAGGCAAGTACAATTACAATATTTAAAAGGCATCTGGATGGGTATACGAATAGGAAGGGTTTAGAGGGATATGGGTCAAGGGCTAGAAAATGGGACTAGATTAGGATAGGATATTTGATCAGCATGGACAAGTTTGGACCAAAGGGTCTGTTTCCGTGCATCTCAGTGACTCTATGACTCTATAACAGTTATATTGACTCTGAATAAATTGCTAATCTTTAAGTCTTCGAGAGAGGTGTTCAATATATGAAGTTTTCTAAACAGTTACATTTAATACTGTCTGTTTATTTCCAAAGAGGAGTAGAGCTGGTGAAGAGGTTTAGAAGATGGCTAATTACAATGCTCAGGTCATTCAAATCGCCATAGACATAAACTTTGGAGAGCTTCATACCACCATGCCTTCAAAATCTCATAACCCCCTTTTTACCAACCCCTGACTACCACAATTCTAAAAAGCACCAACCACATCTTCTCAAGACCAATTAGGCAGACAATATATGTTATTCCTGAAGAAGGGCTTATGCCCGTAATGTTGATTCTCCTGCTCCTTGGTGCTGCCTGACCTGTTGCGCTTTTCCAGCATCACATTTTTTCAGCTCTGGTCTCCAGCATCTGCAATCCTCACTTTCTCCTAATATATGTTAAGCAACAGTATTAAACAACAAAGAACTGCTGGTGCTGGAAGTCAGAAATACAAATAGAAATTGCTGGGATAACTCAATAGGTCGGGCAGCATCTGCAGAGAGAAAGCAGAGTTAATGTTCCCGGTCCAGTGACCCTTCTTCAGAATGGAGAAAGACATCTTTATCAGATAACCTTACATCCAGAACTCAAGCATTTGCCTCCTGCGCAACCAAGTATTCTGGCCATGATCTTGACCAAATTAATCAACATCGCAAATGAATCTTACTAATCAAAAGTTGTATGGCAATTTTAGAAGATTACCCTGTAATGAAAATTATATCACTTAATAACTGGAACGATCAACAATGTAATAAGGATAATATTATATTAACATGAAGCACATGTTGTTTCATGTGGGCTGTTAATATTCATCTTAGTCGTCAAAGTTGCAATTGGCACAAACTGCAGGAACCACTCGTCTTAATCCTCGCTAATAAAATGCCCACACCATTATCTCATATAGAATGCTGCCTTACATAGACACTGTTAGATATTGTGAGGAATAGGTTCTCATTATTGCGACAACACATACAATCTACTAGTCTATGTGTGCCAAAAGGATTGAGCAGTATACATCTTGTAAAGAACACATCTCTTTGGTTTATTTTTTATTGTGGACTGAATTCAGAAATAAGACCCAAAACAGAAATCGTCGGAAAGCCTCAGCAGGCCTGGCAGCATCTGTGGGGAGAAAGCAGAATTAATGTTCTGTGGTTTTGCTTAGGGGGAATTAAGACTGTTTTATAACAAAGGACAGAGGAAGGAATTGTTGTACTTTCAAGAAGTAATTTACTGAAATTCATTGTAAGCCATGTTCACAATGGAGGAAATGACTTGGCTCTGGTGTATGCATATAAAGTGAGATTTGGCTAATAGCAGGTTTCTGAATGGTTTGTGGAAATATGATCAATTGTGGATACAAAAGGCTGACAACAACTAACAGATTGGCTCCTGGATAGCTCAACAAGCCATAGACATGAACCCTTTAGATTGCTGAAAGGGCAGATTCTCTCTCTCTCTCTCTCTCTCTCTCTCGCTCTCTCTCTCTCTCTCTCCCTATCCAGGGTTTAGAGGCATATGGGTCAAGTGCTAGCAAATGGGACTAGGTTAGGATAGGATATGTGGTCAGTGTGGACAAGTTTGGACCAAAGGGTTTGTTTCCGTGCTCTGCATCTCAATGACAATCTTAAATACATCTGAAAGCCCAGGACTAGCACCAACCTCCCTTGGATCTGGAGTTGCTTGCTAATGCAGAATTTCCAGTGATGGATCTCTGGGGCTGTGGGGCACTACTCATTTCAAAGGTAGATGTCAGAATATCATGCCATGATGTCTGGTGTATCCACAATGCAATATCATTCAATGTAACCAATAAAGGCTGTAAGATGTCTCCTCCACATTTCGTTTCAATGCAGGTCACAACTGAAGGAGGCAATGGCATAGTGCCATTGTTGATGGAAAAGTAACCCAGACACCCAGGCAAAATCCCAGGAACCAAGTTTTAAATCCCACCATAGCAGAAAGTGAAATTTGAATTCATTTTTTTTTAATTCCGGAATTAAAAGTCTAACGATGGCAATGTAACCATTGTTGATTATTGTAAGAAAAAACGTCCAGCTCACAAATTTATTTTTGAGAAGGAAAACTGTTGTCCTTACCAGCTCTGGCTTACATGGGATTCCACACCCTCAGTAATGTGGTTGAATTATCCCATTGGCTTGCACTTCTAAGACTCTAGCTAATAGGTTTAGGTACGGAGGAACCTCAATTTATCCGACTATCAATTAGCCGAGATTTGGATTACCCAAAGATTTCAAGGTCCTACAGAAGTGTTACATCAAAGAGGTAAGTGTAATCAATTTACCTGTACTGAAGAACATGTGAAAATGTTGGCAAAACCAAAGAAACATAAGCAGTTCAAGCATCAGTGAGTGGATATTTTTTAGGTAAGGGTTGTTACACAGCCCTTTGCAAAAATAAGTGTTTTATAGTACAGGGTATTCCTGTCACTTTACTGGCCCATTCATTATAAACAAAATGGCCGAGAATGTAAACGCACGTACGAGGCGGTACATTGTCTTTCTATTGCGAGACTGAGTTCCCAGAAACTGACAAATGCTCTTGCGATCGTAGAAGCTGTTCAGGACCTTGTTTAATGCTGGGATTTGATATACAGTATTTATGCGATGGTAAGTTCTTCTCATTTTAACCTGCAATTTGCAGTCTGCAGAGATTAGTTTGTTTAAATAGCAGACTCATTAAAATTATAGATTTCAACAAATTCTCCAGTAGAATGTAGTGTTAGAACAGTACGGCTTCCCTTATTTAACATAAAATTGATTATCTGAATAATCAATTATCTGAATGAAATAGTGCCCACCTATCTCGTTCAGATAATCAAGGCCCTTCTGTCAGCACCACATGGCATTGTGATAGTATTGACAAGAAAGTGATTTTGCACAAACTGTTGACTTTTATCTGATGCACTGAATGTACGAGTTCCCAGCTTTTACTTTGTTTTTGCAGTACATTGAACTGAATGCCAACTACTACTGATTAGCCCAAATGGAAGCAATGTTGCGCTTCCAATGTTGGAATATTCACAATTTTCTTAGATTCTATAGTATTCTCCTTTCTTCCAGCTTAATGTTACCTGATCTATGCTGTCTTGTACTTCAGGATAGCCTAATCAAAAAAGACAAGTTTTGACAAGTAATCTTTTCCATCTGATCTAAAGGTTATCATTATTAGTTATTCTTACTCTTCATTCGAGAGAATAAAATTGTTTGCTGGTTGTAACATAGACTGAGGGTTGATTCTAGGACCTTCTGAGTTTAAAGAGAAAATTAAAGCATTGTATTCATTGGTTAACAGATGGTTAACAGATTGTGCAGCAATTGTGTCTGTAGGAAAAGAGTTGATATTGTTGTGGTTCTGTTCGCCGAGCTGGGAATTTGTGTTGTAGATGTTTCGTCCCCTGTCTAAGTGACACCCTCAGTGCTTGGGAGCCTCCTGTGAAGTACTTCTGTGATCTTTCCTCCGGCATTTGTAATGGGTTGAATCTGCCGCTTCCAGTTGTCAGTTCTAGCTGTCCGTTGCAGTGGTCGGTGTATTGGGTCCAGTTTGATGTGCTTATTGATTGAATCTTTGGATGAGTGCCATGCCTCTAGGAATTCCCTGGCTGTTCTCTGCTTGGCTTGTCCTATAATTGTAGTGTTGTCCCAGTCGAATTCATGTTGCTTGTCATCTGCATGTGTGGCTACTAAGGACAGCTGGTTGTGTCATTTCGTGGCTAGTTGGTGTTCATGGATGCGGATCATTAGCCGTCTTCCTGTTTGTCCTATGTAGTGTTTTGTGCAGTCCTGCATGGGATTTTGTACACTATGTTGGTTTTGCTCATGCTGGGTATCGGGTCCTTCGTTCTTGTGAATTGTTGTCTGAGAGTGGCTGTTGATTTGTGTGCTGTTATGAGTCCTAGTGGTCGCAGTAGTCTGGCTGTCAGTTCGGAAATGCTCTTGATGTATGGTAGTGTGGTTAGTCCTTTGGGTTTGAGGCATGTCCTCTTTCCGTTGTCTTTCCCTTAGGCATCTGTTGATGAAATTGTGCGGGTATCCATTTTTGGCGAATACATTGTATAGGTGTTCTTCTTCCTCTTTTTGCAGTTCTGGTATGCTGCAGTGTGTTGTGGCCCTTTTGAGTAGTGTCTTGATGCAACTTCTTTTGTGTGTGGATTAGTGGTGCTGGAAGAGCACAGCAGTTCAGGCAGCATCCAAGGAGCAGCAAAATCGACATTTCGGGCTAAGGCCCTTCATCAGGAATAAAGGCAGTGAGCCTGAAGTGTGGAGAGATAAGCTAGACGAGGGTGGGGGTGGGGAGAAAGTAGCATAGAGTGGAGGAGGGGATGAAGGTGATAGATCAGGGAGGAGAGGGTGGAGTGGATAGGTGGAAAAGGAGATAGGCAGGAAGGACAAGTCTAGACAAGTCATGGGGACAGTGCTGAGCTGAAAGTTTGGAACCAGGGTGAGGTGGGGGAAGGGGAAATGAGGAAATTGTTGAAGTCCACATTGCCCTGGGGTTGAAGTATTCCGAGGCGGAAGATGAGGCGTTCTTCCTCCAGTGTGTTGTGGCCCTTTTAAATAGTAAAAATAGCAGGAACTGTAAAACCTGCACCCACACCTCCTCCCTCACATCTATCCAAAGCCCGAAAGGAGCTTCCACATTCATCAAAGTTTTACCTGCACATCCACTAATATCATTTATTGTATCTGTTGCTTCCAATGCGATCTCCTCTACATTGGGGAGACTGGGTGCCTCCTAGCAGAGCGCTTTAGGAAACATCTCCGGGACACCCGCACCAATCAACCACACTGCCCCGTGGCCCAACATTTCAACTCCTCCTCCCACTCTGCCGAAGACATGGAGGTCCTGGGCCTCCTTCACCGCCGCTCCCTCACCACCAGACGCCTGGAGGAAGAACACTTCATCTTCCGCCTCGGAACACTTCAACCCCAGGACATCAATGTGGACTTCAACAGTTTCTTCATTTCCCCTTCCCCCACCTCACCCTAGTTCCAAACTTCCAGCTCAGCACTGTCCCCATGACTTGTCCCACCTGCCTATCTTCTTTTCCACCTATCCACTCCACCCTCTCCTCCCTGACCTATCACTTCATCCCCTCTCCCACCTCACCCTCGTTCCAAACTTCCAGCTCAGCACAGTCACCATGACTTGTCCGGACTTGTCCGACCTGCCTATCTCCCTTTCCACCTATTCATTCCACCCTCTCCTCCCTGACCTATCACCTTCATCCCCTCCCCCACTCGCCCATTGTACTCTATGCTACTTTCTCCCCACCCCCACCCTCCTCTAGCTTATCTCTCCACGCTTCAGGCTCACTGCCTTTATTCCTGATGAAGGGCTTTTGCCCAAAACGCGATTTTGCTGCTCTTTGGATGCTGCCTGAACTGCTGTGCTCTTCCAGCACCACTAATCCAGAATCTGGTTTCCAGCATCTGCAGTCATTGTTTTTACCTCGTTTTTATCTCTTCTTTTGTGTGTGTGTGTGTGTGTGTGTGTGTGTGTGTTCAAACCACTACAAATGCCGGAGGAAAGGTCATAGAAGCAATTCACAGGAGGTTCCCAAGCACTGAAGATGTCACCTAGACAGGGGACGAAACATTTGCAACACAAATTCCCAGCTCGGTGAACAGAACCACAACAATGAGCACCCGAGCTACAAATCTTCTCCCAAACTTTGAAAAAGAGTTGATATTTCAGATTGATGAATGTTGAAATTGACCTTGGTGATTGGTTATTTTATACAAATCCAAATGTCATGTTCACCATTTTTTAATAAGGCTGTAGAATTTACTTTCAATATCTAAGTAACTGATGGATAAAAAGCTATCTTAAAATGATTTAAACCGATTCTAATATTTGGGGTAAAACTTTTGTTGGCGTTCAAAATGTTCATCAACCGTAACTGGGCTAATGCCAGAGAACAAGACCCATTTTCAAGTGATGTGAAATCTTTTTCAGATGAAAGTGATGTTTTCAGAGATTCAGCAACTTAATGCAGCTGCAATTGAATACAATATGTTGGAAATTCTTTAAAAAATTAAATGAAAAGAGTGATAGGCAGGTAAGAGAAGGAAGCCAGGTGAACAGAAGTACTTTAATGAATGCTTGTGAACAATAATATCTGTCAATTTAATTATAAGTGACTTAGTTAAAAAAAATGGCATATCAAAAGTCAAGTGTCTGTTAGGAAGAAAATTATCATTATCTCACAACCAGTCGTGTTGTCTGAGTCTGGAAGGAACTGTTAGAGTTAATAGTTGATTGAGTGCGATAAGCACTGTTCACTGCAATAATCTCCTGAGGACATTTTGGAAAACAATTTGGCATTTTGTTGGGACTTGGTCCTCTCAACAGTCTTTGTAGTAATTTAGAGCCAATTCTTACAACCTGAAAATAATGCAGAGGTTCAATAAACTGTACTTGTTTGCTTGTCAAAACTCTTCTTGTCAGTTGTTATAGATCAGGTCAAACCCCCTTCAAGTATATCAAGGAGTTAGCCTAGTCCCTACTTTTTCTTACTTCAAGGCAAGTCTAAGGTGCTATGTTCCAGATGTATTCTTACTTATGTAATCTTACTCTATACTTAAAATAGAAACCAAATAAAGGAGAATTGGAATAACTTAACTCAATTGGAAACCTTAACAGACTAATAGGTTATTTAGCTACCAAAAAAACAACTGTTCCAATATAGTAAAATCCCATAAACACATCCTTGGCAAAGGCATTTTCTGAAAAAAAAATAGATTGTCTCACATACAATTCTGGCAGCAGGAAGGGAACCCAAGCTTTCAGATGTAATAAAGATGTAGCAGCTTTGACAATCAGCTGCAAAACCACCACCAACAACTGAAAGCTATACTAAAATACTGATTCTGTGTGAGCCTGACTCCACCCATTCAAGCTGCTTCTATTGTTCCAACCTTTTGAAAAAAACCCCAAGGCTCCACAAGCTGTTTGCTTTATTAGAGTGAAGAAGACTGCTCTTCACCTCTGACTCAAAACCTCTCCAAACATACCAGGACAAAATACTCCTCTTAAAACCATAGTATTTTCACATAGTTCCACGCTTTTGAGATTTTATGACTCTATAATTCAAAAGATGGCTTCTCCCACATTAAAGAACACACACATGTAGAACATATGAATGGCCATTACTCTTTTAAAAATTGTACATTTCCTAACTCAGAGACAATGCCAATTTCTGTGTATGTAATTGGCTTATTTGCAGTGCTTTAAAATGTCTACTCCAAGTTTTAGGCGTTAGTCTCCATCACTTTTACGGGTTATTTAGTTTTTCCTGATCCATGCCTAAGCTTAACCAGTCCACAACGAACATTGATAAAGTAAACACTGACACAATCAAACAGAGAACAGTTGACCACTACATTTGTTTGCTTTAAGTCTACTATCCTAAACAAAAAACACATACATTGCCATTTCCTAACATGCAGCTTGTCCATTTTCTTTCAGGACAGAAATAGTCTTTGACATAAGCAAGTCTCTAATGACTATAGTTAGATCTACAAATTTGAGGTTGTGGCAAAATATTCTGCATCACAGTTGATTATCAGAAAAGGAGATGTTTCCTCAGAATCACTGTCCTCAAAATATCTTGGTCTTCTCACGAGTGAGTATCTCATGTTCGACTTAGTGTTGTCATCATTAACATTGGTAGTGAGGAACCACTTGATCTGCTTTGGTCAAGATGGAGATGATGCTAACCTGTACTGACAATAGGGTTATTTGATGCAAACTCAGTCTCTAAAAACAATTCATAGTTCACTTGCATATGTTCCTTTGTCCAAGTGTGCATTAGAACATAGAACATCACAGCACAGTACAGGCCCTTGGGCTCTCGATGTTGCGCTGACATGTGAAACCAATCTGAAGCCCAGATATCCTATACAATTCCATTTTCAACCATATATTTATCCCATGACTATTTCAATGCCCTTAAAGTTGGCGAGTCTACTAGCATTGCAGGCAGGGCTTTCCATGCCCCTACAACTCTCTGAGTAAAGAAACTACCTCTGACATCTGTCCTATATCTATCATCCCTCAGTTTAAAGCTATGTCCCCTCATGCTTACCATCACTATCCAAGGAAAAAGGCTCTTTCTGTCTGCTCTATCTAACCCTCTGATTATCTTATATGTCTCAAGTAAGTCACCTTTCAACCTTCTTATCTCTAACAAAAATAGCCTCAAGTCCCTCAGCCTTTCCTCATAAAACTTTCCGTCTATACCAAGCAGCATCCTAGTAAATCTTCACTGATCGCTTTCCAACATTTCCATGCCCTTCCTATAATGTGGTGATCAGAACTGTATGCGATATTCCAAATGTGGTCGCACCAGAGTTTGTACAGCCACAATATGACCTCACAGCTCCGAAACTCAATCCCTCTACTAATAAAAGCTAACTCAGCATATGCCTTCTTAACAAACTTATCAACCTGGGTGGCAACTTTCAGGGATTTATGTACATGGACACCGAGATCTCTCTGCTCATCGACACTACTAGGAATCTTACCATTAGCCCAATACTCTTTATTCCTGTTACTCCTTCCAAAGTGAATCATCTCATGCTTTTCTGCATTAAATTCCATTTCCATCTCTCAGCCCAGCTCTGCAGCTTGTCTATACCCCTCTGTAACCTACAACATTCTTCAGCACTATCTACAACTCCACCACCCTTAGTGTCATTCACAAATTTACTAACCCATCCTTCTAAATCCTCATCCGGGTCATTTATAAAAATGATGGACAACAGTAGCCTCAAAACAGATCCTAGCGGTACACTACTAGCAACTGAGCTCCATGATGAACATTTCCCATCAACCACCACCCTAGCCATCAGCTAGCCAATTTCTGATCCAAACCACTATATCACCCTCAATCCCATACCTCCGTATTTTGTGCAATAGCCTGCTGTGGGGGACCTCATTAAATGCCTTACTGAAATTCATATACACCACAACAAAAGCTTTACTCTCATGCACCTGTTTGATCACCTTCTCAAAGAACTCAATAAAGTTTGTGAGGCATGACCTACCCTTCACACAAGTGTGCTTACTATCGCTAATCAACTGATTCTTTTCTAATGAAAATAAATCCTATCTCTCAATAACTCTTTACAACACTATACTCACAATCAAAGTATGGCTCACTGGTCTATAATTACCAGGGCTGTCTCCACTCCCCTTCTTGAATAAGGGGACAACATTTGCTATCATTCAGTCTTCTGGCACTACTCCTATAGACAATGATGACATAAAGATCAAAGCCAAAGGCTCTGCAATCTCCTCCTGGCTTCCCAGAGAATCCGAGGATAAATTCCATCCGGCCCAGGGTACTTATCTATTTTCAAACTTCCAGAATTGATAAAACCTCCTCCTTGTGCACTTCAATCCTGTCTGGTCTAGTAGCCTCTATCTTAGTATTCACCTTGACAACATTGTCCTTTTCCAGTGTGAATATTGATGAAAACATTTCATTTAGAGCTTCCCCAACTCCTCGGACTCCACCCACAACTTCCCCATACTGTCCTTGATTAGCCTGAACGTTACTCTAGTCATTCTTTTATTTCTGATATACCTATAGAAAGCTTTATGGTTTTCCTTGATCCTATGTGCCAATGGCTTCTCATGTCACCTTCTGGTTCTTCTGAACTGTCCCTCTAACTAAGCCTTCATGTCTCCTTCTAAAATAAGGCCTCTTGACAAGAGATTAAACTTCTTTCGTAAACCACAGCTCCCTCACTGGGCCACTTCTTCCCTGCCTGACAGGTACATACTGATCAAGGACCCCAGTAGCTGTTCCTTGAATAAGCTCCACATTTCAATTGTGCTCATCCCCTCCAGTTTCCTTCCCCATCCTATGCACCCTAAATCTTGTCTAATTGCATCACAATTGTCTTTCCCCCATCTATAACTTTTGTCCTGCATTATATACCTATTCCTTTTCATCGTTAAAGTAAATATAACTGAATTGTGCTCACTATCACCAAAGTGCTCATCTATCTCCAAATCTAACACCTGGCCGGGTTCTTTACCCAGTACCAAATCCAATGTGGCCTCATCCTCTGCTTGCCTGTCTCTATACTTTATCAGGAAGCCCTCCTGCACACATTGGACAAAAACTGACCCATCTAAAGTATTCAAACTATAGTACTTCCAGTCAATATTTGGAAAGTTAAACTCCCCCATAACAACTGCCCTGTCATTCTCACTCCTATTCAGAATAATCTTTGCTATCCTTTCCTCTACATCTCTGGGACGATTTAGAGGCTAATAGAAAACTCCTGACAGGATGACCTCTCCTTCCTTGTTTCTAACGTCAGCCCATATACCTCAGTAGACGAGTCCTCAAACATCCTTTCTGCCACTGTAATACTGTCTTTGACTAACAATGCCACACCTCCTCCTCTTTTACTATTTTCTCTGTTCTTACTGAAACATCTAAATCCCGGAACCTGCAACAACCATTCCTGTTCTTGCTCTATCCGTGTCTCTGAAATGGCCATAGCATCAAAGTCCCAGTTACCAACCTATGCTGCAAGTTCACCCACCTTATTCCGGTTTAGATTTACAACATCACAGTGTGAATTCTTTAGCCATGGCTTTTCTCTGACATTCTTGTTGAAATGTCATGAGAATTTAAGAATGGTCAGTGGTGTGAAAAGTTTACAACTTGTCATGTACTAGCTTTCTGGCCAGAGAGGATGAGGCGCTTAGATATATGGAAAGTAGGATGTGAATGGATTATTCAAATGTTTTCACCTTTAATATAATAGTTTTAAGACAGTTCTTTATCATCCTGTTGCATCATTTGATGCCACCATGACCATTAGCTCTGCTTCTCTCTCCTGAGATGCAGGCTAAACTGCTGAGTATTTTCAGCAATTTCTGTTTTTGTTCTGAATTTTCATTCCCAGCTTGAAATATTCACCTGCTAAAAATGAATATTGAAAATTCCCTGAACTTATACCTTTACATTAAAAGTGATTATTTTAAACCTTGCCAATTACCCTTGAAATTATTACAATATCTTCCCAGCCACAAACGATAGAGAGCGAGCCTGGTGTTCTGCTTAACCCAGGTGCTAGCCAGAGTTTGCCTGGCTTTCCTGTCACTAATTCCTGATCACTAAATTTGTTTGACATCAATTTAGAGCCTACATTTTGAACTCGTTCAATTAGAGATTGATACTTTAAAATGCCTTGCAAAATCTGTCAAAACCTCATTCTCTGCTATTGCAGTAAATAAGTAAAAGTCATACAATCTGATTTTAATTCATTTCTAAAATCCTCATTGCCAGAATAAATGAATTGCCACAGCGAATTTCAGTACTGTGACAGGCTGTGAAAATACATTAGGTGTGTATCACAACTCTGGTCTCACTGGGCTAGTGGCATGTAAATAACATTGGATGACTACAAGTGCTACAGAGTCTCCCACTGACAGTTGAAGGTATGTTGATTAGGGATCTTAGAGATGGGAATGTTTTTGTGATCTCCTGAGCAAATTAACTGAGTCCTGTGTCTTTTTCAAAGAGGTAGCCTCTAAGAAGTTATTAATTCCTTGGTAGTTCAAGCAATAATCCTGACCTGTACTTGCAAATGGGTCCTACAACTACCAGCTGCTCAGTCATTATGCATTTTGTTCCTAACATTGACGATAAAATAGATCCCTTAATAAATTAGAGTGCTCTGGGTCCTAGCTATCTTTGACAATTTCCTTTGTCACATTAGGTGGTACCTTTTTCCCAAAAGGATCTTTGAAAAGCTTGGCATGAGATCCTATTCCTGTATAACCAAATACAAATCTAGTGTCTGTTTGGTCTAGTGAACTTCTGCCAAAGTTACAGATTGCTCAAGAAATTTAGTCTAGTAATAACCTCCACCATGTTTTGCTCCTTTTATTATTATGCATGACTTATACCATTAGTATAAGAGCCATGGTGTGGCCACGTCTAAAGCAGTTCGCCATGTTTGCATTTTTTATGTAAAAGTACATGTGACAATAAATTTCTACTCTATTCCAATCCAGTCAATTCTGGTCTAGTCTAGCCAAATGTTCTCGAGAGTAATAAGAAAGGGTAAAAATGACTTGTCTGTGCTGTTCACATTTCATAAATTAATTGTTAAAACGAAGACATGGATGCTGGTCTTAGATCTTTTCGGTTTCTCTAAACGGTAACTGTAATGAAGTTGATGAAGTTATGTCTTCCTTTCTACTGAATAAACTTTTCTTTTACCTGCTCTGGTGATTCTTTAAAATTTGTTTTTAAAGTCTGTTGTTGGAAGGAAATTGTATCCTGAGTTTATTTATTTCTGTGGTAGGTGGATGGGGTGGTGAATAAGGAATTTTGCATATTTGCATTCGTTGGTCAGAACATTGAGTATAGGAGTTGGGATGATATGTTGTGGCTGTACAAGACATTGGTGAGATGACCTTTGAAAAACTGCTTACAATTCTGGTCGTCCTTTCATAGAAAGGATTTTGTTAAACTTGAGAGGGTGCAGAAAAGACTTACAAGGATGTTGCCAGGACTGGAGTGTTTGAGTTATGGGGACACACTGAATAGGCTGGGTTTTTTTTTGAGACACTGAGGGGTGACATTAAAGAGGTTGATAAAAATATGCAGGGCATGAATATGGTGGATAGTGAAGGTCTTTCTCAAAGCATAGGGGAATCTAAAACTAGAGGGTTTAGGTTTAAGGTGAAAAGGGAAATTTAAAAAGACCTGAGGGTTAACTTTTTCACATGCAGTTGGTAGTGCATGTAGGGAATGAGCTGCATGTATGGAAGTGGTGGAGGCTGGTACAATTATAACATTTAAAAAGCTTCTGGATGGGTGTCTGAGTAGGAAGGATCTAGAGGGATATGGGCCAATTGCTGGCAAATGGAAACATGTCAGTTTGGGATTTCTGGTCCACTTGGATGAGTTGGACCAAGGGTTTTGTATTTGCGCTGTATGACTCTCTGACTCTGTAGTCATGACGTCAGTTTACATTCTATATTGCTTTCAGACTTTGGACCCACACACATTCCCTATAAGCTGATAGCCTGGGTCAGTGAATGCATTTGCAGAGCAGGCATCCTAATACAATAATCAATTAACCATGAACAAATACCACTACTAATGATCTATCTACAATTTATTAAATGCAGTATGAACATTATGCTCTCTGTATTCAGGCAAACAACAATAACTTGAATCTTCTATATTGTTGGAGATAGACATACAATCCAAGATATGCATTGGGACAATGTGGAAGACCTCAAAGCTTGGAGAAATTACTTGCGAAGGTTAAATATCTGACTGGCAATTCTCCTGCTCCAAAAGTCCCAACTAAAAAGTCTCCAACTCCAAATTCATGTCACGGACTTCAGATAGTTTTGATTTATTTTCCTGGACTGTTAGACAGGAAGATGTTTGTTTAATCCTAGGTTAACTTAAAACAGACCCCTGGAGCCACTAACTGCTCCAACTCAACCTGACTTGCCCCCATCACCTGAGTGCTCATTGGCCCCTGACCTCTGGGGTGGTAACTCTTCCTGACATGACTAACCCAACCCACCTACTCACTCACCCATCCACCAACCTGAACCTGCTACCCTGCTGACCAACCTGTCACGCTAGCCACTTGCCATCCTATTAATTTGTCACTATACTCATCTGTCACCTCACACTGCCCCACCCAAACCATGTACCCCACCAGCTACCCATTTCCCATGCTCACCATTCCATCCCGTCCAACCACTCACCCGTTCACCCCTTCGCTATTATTCATTCCTCTGACCCATTCCTTCGCATTTACAATGGACATTGAAGCTTCCCTTATGGCAGCTGGTTCTACAAGAAGGCAGTATGCCTTGTCTTCCCTATTGCAGATCTTCGTTGGACAACCACTACAAAATAATTAAGAAGCTCTGTTCGGGAAACCCAGCTAGAAATGGGCAATTCTATCATGGCACAGAAAATATAAGAGCAGAATGGCAAGTCGACAGTGATTGTCACTTCACGGAAGATCCGAACCATTATCTCATACTGCAAGCTGACACCTCAATAGAATTTTCTCATTGCAAAATTTACCTGTCACACAGACACATCTACTGCCTTTCATGTCTAAACGTGTATTACAAAAACATTCAATCTCTAAACGTGTCGTGATTTTTGAAGAGATTTTAGTTGTTTTGATTCTTCTGCAGCAAAAGAACAGATATAAAATATTGCAGATGCAGAAAATCAAAAATAAAAACCCGATGTGATGGAAATAAATAGCAAGATAAGGTCATGCTTGTGGTGAGAGAAACAATTAGGAATTTACGTTGATAAACTTTTGGCAGAACGAGGAAAAGATCGTGGTGTAACAGATTTTAAACATGTACAGAGGTGGGAGAAGTAAGAGATAGGGAAGGTCTATATAAGTGTAAGGTGAGATGGAAGTAGGAAGAGAAAATTAAATATAGGTCTCAGTGAGGTACAAATGGGTAGAATAAATTAGAATTAGCATCAACAGCTAATAGCTGTGAACAAATGAGGCAGTAGAATGATCTAAAATTGTCAAGTTCAGTGCTGAGTCAGGAATGCTGTAAAGAACCTAATTGAGTTGCTGTCTCTTGTGTTTACTTTGACATTCATTTGTGGGAGAGGTTGGAAATTGTGAGATTAGAGTGGAAGTGGAGAAGAGAACTAAAATGGTCTGCTATTTTGGCAAAGCCTACTCCTGCATTGCTGACATTGTAACAGGGAAATGAGATTGGTGGGGGCAGGGGCGCTTTGATCTGGTACAAACTGTGCCAGTAACAGTTTTGATATGTTTGTGGGTTAAGGTTGGAGAGGGGAGTCAAGACTGTGATGCTGGAAAAGCACAGCAGGTCAGGCAGCATCCAAGGAGCAGGAAAATCAATGTTTCAGGCAAATGTCCATCATCAGGAATGAGGCTGGGAGCCTTGGGGCTGGAGAGATAAATGGGAGGGGAGTGGGGTTGGGGGAAAGGTAGCTGGGACTGCAGTAGGTGGATGGAGGTGGAGGATAGGTCGGAGGGGAGGGAGCTGCAGATAGGTGGGAAGGAAGATGGACAGATAGGACAGGTCATGAGGACGGTGCTAGGCTGGAAGGTTGGAACTGGGGTAAGGTAGGGGAAACACAAGTCCCCAGTGGACATTTGGAAGCAGTCAGCTACATAAAATCTTAGCGCAGCTGTCACTCATACTTTCAGATTGCAAGTATTGCTCCAACATTGACATTGTCCTTAGTCTTTGATAACAATGCATCTCACTCATCTGCCTGGAATAGCACTGAGGATTATAAACTTTGGGACTCCTGTACCGTCCCTCCATTCCGAGGGGCCTTTTGCTGTAGGGTTCTTCACATGGAAGCCATTTGGCATCCACTGGGCTTGCTGTTGCTTTGGTTCCTCCCCCATTTCTTTATGAATTGTGGCCCACAGGTAACACTTTAAAAGCTTCCATTGATTACTTCTACTTCACTGAGATGACTAAGATCAATCTGCCCTGACTAATGCATGTGGCCAGGATTGTATCCAACTCAGTTGGTCAAAGGATTCCATGATTACAAATGTCTTCAACTTGTACTGAGTAAATGGCTGAGAGATGCAATAGCCCTTTGAAGAGCATGACATCCCTCACAAATACAGTCCCTGTGCTCAGACACGAAAGGAACACCTACTCTGCACACTTGGGATGGTCACAACAATCTTTCATTTCCATTGCTCAATTACAATACAGATGAGATAAAAAGCAGGTTGTATTTCACAGAATGACTTGCTGATTCAGCCTAATAATCTCAATGCCACCACCCCGAGCTCAGACGTTCATGCTCCTTTCTTCTTTGCACTGCTTGTCAAGCCCATGAATTCTGAGCTTCCACACATTCACACTTATCTCTTTCATCTCTTTCATTTAAGTCTTCCTCTTCAACTATTACCCCCTGGCCTTTTTACAGGTCTAGAACTTAACCATGCCAACCATTGTGAATCAGGGTGACACCCTTTCCCACAGTAACCCATGTCCTCCAATGCATTATTATCTCCCACACTTACATGCTGACAATTATTGTCTCCTCTGCATTCCAGCATTCTTCCTCCAGTCCCTGTATTTGACTTCTTCAACTTTCCTACCACTGTGATGCTCCCCTGATAATACACTTACACTTTCAGTGAATAGACTGTCAGGATTGACTGTGGCCCACTCTTTTGAACTGGCTATAGCCCATCGCCTGTCCTGTAAAGTTATGGAACACCTGATGCTGACAAACTCAAGCAGTAATTCACTATTTGTAAGACCCTGGGGACTGACTTCAACACTGTCATGACTGACTGTAATGAGACCCCCTGACTAATATCAGTTCTCCTTGATTTGATTGAGGACCACTTCCCTTAGACTTTGAGACATAACCATGTCACAGAAATATGTGCAGCATGCTTGCCACTTAAACTGCTGGCACAAACTGTAGACAGGAAGTTTCAAGTAGAACGATGCCATGCAGCAAGACATCCACGTCCTTGACTAATAACTTATGAGATGTATGACAAGCTGCCTGGCTTTGAGTCTATGTGAAAAAGGAGAAGCAAAACAAAAGTTCTGTGCGCCTTTAATTTCTGTGTGAGATGGCAAAGTGTGAAACAAGGCACGGCAAGGCAGAGATGCTGTGAACATCCAAGTTAAAGTGTTAAGAAAGTAAGTGAAAAGCCCTGACTTTCATCTTGCCCTGATGCATGAGACAGATGCCTGGCACTGTGCATAAAGTGTCCTCACAGCACTATTATAATGTAAGGTGTCAGCGTACAGTACTACAGTGGAGAACTGTGTTCTCAGAGAATTGGAGATGAGTCACAGGGATATGGTAAGGCTGGTGAATGCCTGATGCCAATCTGTGTGGGTGGGTCACAGGTTTCCCATGGAGATCAGCCTGAGAGGTTGGGAACTGCTGCCAATATGAAGGTAAGAAGGAGTAAGAAGAAGTTGTCTGGAATCATCCCTCACTTTACATCAGAAATTATCACTGTCCACTTTCTCTCTAGCACATGTGAGAAATGGAAACTTCATATAAGTAAGCTGATATTAGGTAATGATGGGATATAGATACATGTGAATCACCCTCTCAAGTTCAATGGATGTTGTTGCCCGGTGTCCATTGTGGAGGTCCTTTGGTACCAGCTTTGATTTTCATGTCAAGAATTTTCAACATCCAACTTGTTAGATGTGTTAGGTTGGATAAGAAGCTAATGTGATGAGTTGTGCAGCTAATAAAATGTTTAACAAGCTAAAATGCCCTTTGATTAGCAAATTCGCTCTGTCTTGTGAGAAAGTAGTTTTACCACTTGACAGACTTAATGAGTTGCCTTCAATGTCAAGGTAGGCCTCGCCAAACATCTTGTGTGATTCCACCACAAATCTCACATAGCCCACACCGTTCAAACCCTACCAGATTCCATCATCTGCTTGTATATCATTTAAGGCTGGAAAAATCACTGACAAACTCTCTCTCTCCTTGAAGCTGCCCGACCTGCTGAGTACTTCCAACATAAACAGTTTGGATTCCTTTGCAGCTAAGCTTGAGTTTTGTACTTTTAGTTACTTTATAGTTAAATTTTGAATTGTGTTTCCCATATTCTAGGGGGAAAACAAATAGAAACAGTAGAATTAACTATAAGTAGGGGTAGGACTGCTGTTTCACAGCGTCAGGGACCCAGGTTCAATTTTGGCCTCGGGTGACTGTCTGTGTGGAGTTTGCATGTTCTCTACATATCTGCGTGGATTTTCCTCCCACAGTCCAAAGATGTGCAGGTCAGGTGAATTGGCTGTGCTAAATTGCCCATCGTGTAAGGTGCATTAGTCCGAGGGAAGTGGGTCTGGGTGGGTACTCTTTGGTGGGTCAGTGTGAACTTGTTGGGCCAAAGGGCCTGTTCACACACTGTTGGGAATCTAATCAAATCAAAAATAATTAGATTGGGAGATGCAAAGCAAAGGCTGCAGCAAAGAACTCAAACTTCTCCAGATTGAAAATTACAAAACACCACAGGTGATGAACTCTAGTATACACTACCAACTTTGCATTTCAAGCTCCAATAGTCCTGTCATTATGAATTGATGCATACTCTTACATAAAAGAATCATTTCCAGGAGACATTTATTAGTCTTTCAGCAGTAAAACTCATTCTGAATTCAAAGTAGGCGGTATAAAGAATGAATGAATTGGTACACCTATTTTAGTTTGCTTTTTAGTTTTTATGACTGATTGTCACTATTTTGTGATATCTTGTTCCTTTACATAATTATCTTACTAAAAACATGTTAAGTATTTCCAAATAATAGTTTATGATCCCATCATAAGTTAATTGTATTCGTAATCAATGGACTTTGCAGATCCTAAGGTGAAGAATCACAAATTGAAAGGTTACCAGGAATTCATGGAAGTCAATAATTATTGTATTGCTTCTGATTGAAACTTAAGAAACATATAACAATCCTTTTTACGTCCTACTTATGTATCTTACTGAGCTATGGTAAGTTATTTAAACATAGATGATATCTTTGACATGTGAAGGCAAGAAATGCCCTTATTTAAAGTTTGAAAGTCAATATGATGAAACAATTTGTTTTTGCAAATTTATGAAGACTATTGCTGCTTCTACAAAAACTAACAAATATACAAAATAATGCAAATTTCACAATTGTTGAATGGAAATTGTTTGGATAGTGGAGTTTTAAAAGGGTCACAAGTTTTGTATAAAATATTTACATGTTTTTAAAAGTGTGGTATTGGTTTACTTTGATTATTTCTGACTGTTTTCAAAAACAACTGTTGAGAGCTGTGTTACTGTACTTTTTATCCTGAATGTTTTATTTTAAATATCTTTGCCATAATATTGCAAACTACAAGTGGTGTTGGATGAAAGATAAATGAAATAGTTGGTGAAATAGTTAATAAAAACCAAAAGAACTGTGGATGCTGTAAATCAGAAACAAATTAAGAGTTCATAGAATAGAATAAAATCGCAGTTTTTGTTGAGTGTTGAGGAAGGGTCACTGGACCTGAAACGTTAACTCTGATTTCTCTCCACAGATGTTGCCAAACCTGCTGAGCTTTTTCAGCAATTTCTGTTTTTGTTGTTGGTGAAACTTTTGTTGTATTGGTTTTTAATTTACAAAACACATGAGATTTGCTCAAGATAAAAACTGAAAGATGCTGTAAATCAAAATCAAAAACAGAATTTGCTGGAAAAGCTCAGCAGTTCTGGGGAAGTGTAACTGGACCCGATACGTTAACTCTGATTTCCCTTCATGGATGTTGCCAGACCTGCTGAGCTTTGGTCAAAGTTCCTTTAGATTGAAAAAAAGCTGATAAATCCTTCAGTCATTAAGGGAGGAAGCAGAAAGCCAGTTAGCTTAATATCGGTCTTAGGGAAAATGTCAGAAGTTATGATTAAGGTACTATAACAGAGCATTTGGAGAAGTTTAAAGGAATCAGGTCGAGCCAACATGGTATTGTTAAAGGGATATCATGTTTAATTAATTTATTGTAATGCTTTGAAGAATAAACTAGTGCTGAAGATAAAGGGAAACCTATGGATATCATAGAATTCCGACAGTGTGGAATCAGGCCATTTGACCCTTTGAGCCTCTGAAAAGCATCCCACCCATTTCTGATGAAGAGCTTATGCTTGAAAAGTCGACTCACCTGCTCCTCGGATGCTACCTGACCTGCTGTGCTTTTCCAGCGCCATATTTTTTAACTCTGCCGTTCAGCATCTGCGGTCCTCACTTTCAATCAGATCCCCGCCTTACCCTATAACCCTGCATTTCCCATGGCCAAACCACTAACCTGCACATTTTGGACTGTTGGAGGAAACTGAAAAACCCAGGCGGAAACCCACATAGACAGGGGGAGAATATGCAAACATCCACAAAGTCGCCCGAGACTGGAATTAAACCCGGGTCCCTGGTGATGTGAAGCTTCATTGTTAACCACTGAGCCACCCTGCAACTATTTCACCAACTACTTCTTTCCTCTTTCATCTGTCACCACTTGACAATGAAATATTATGGTTAAGATACTTTAAAAAATTCAGGTCCAATTTCCAGAACATTTACTAAGGTAACATATCAAAGGTTATTATGAACAACAAAAGCTCATGGTGTTGGGGGTAACATATTGGCATGGATAGAAAATTTTGACTTTTGGTAAAATTCAGTTCTGCCTCTGTTTAATTTCAAAATTAAACTTGCCTCTTTCTGTGCCATACTTCGTTTTTTAAAAAAAATCTCCCTGTGCTTTATCCATGATCACAAGGACATTTCGACTCTGTATAGTCATCTCATGTTTCCGAAATCTGCCTAATGTCCCAGAATTGGAGGAGTTTTCTCCTGCAGCAACTCTACAGCTGTATGTTAACAGTTTACAATTTTCTTTCTGAACCTGCCCACCATGTGGCAGAGGATAGAAATTGGAGATGATCAAGTGAGCGCAATAGGTTGATCTCAAATGTAATTTTCTTCAAATCAGCACATTCTATTGTAAGCCCGGTCTTTTCCCTGGCACAGGAGAGCACCATAAAGCATGGGCCTTCTAGTCACAACATAGAAAATTAGGTAACAAATGTAGAATGGCCAAGTACAAACACTTTGGTTCATGAATTAATCTGCAAATGGCCTTAGTTCAAGGTGAAGAAGGATCTGTTACTTTCCCATTTGAGTGCCTTTATCTAGGCTCATGATGTGGAGGAGAAAGTGAGGAATGCAGATGCTAAAGATCAGAGCTGAAAAATGTGTTGCTGGGAAAGCGCAGCAAGTCAGGCAGCATCCAAGGAGCAGGAGAATCAACATTTCGGGCATAAGCCTGAAGAAGGGCTTATGCCTGAAACGTCGATTCTCCTGCTCCTTGGATGCTGCCTGACCTGCTGCGCATTTCCAGCAACAATTTTTCAGCTCATGATATGGAGGAGACTGTTGACCTTTACCAGGGCTTTCATTGTTACCTGTGACAGACAGCACCAGAGAGCTCCCTCACAGCTTAATCTTGCTGTCATCATCTTATGTTTTCTTCAAAGTTCTTCCAGCAATGGTCGCTGTTGATGCGTATACAACAAAAATCTGATAATATTCACTAGATGCTATTTTTATTCTAAGAATCACTGTATAATAGTTGTCTCCCATTTTATTACAAAAATCGTTGTTTTCATTCCCTTGGGATACATTCCTTTTCTGCTGTCACAGCTGACACACTCCATTAATGCTTTATAAAGTCATTCTCAGGGAGAGTAGTATGTCAAAGTCACATGGTGTAACTGATTTTGCATCTCTAGTCACTGCCTAATTCATTTTTGACTATGTTCTGGACCACAAGTTTCTTGTTGAAATTTTAATAATCAGAGCTGTTTCCACGGTGGATTGTCATTTAATCAGCAAGTGACTTACTGAAGCTTTAATACTGCTTGAAAGATAAATGATCTGTTCCTTGCAAAATTACCAACCTCCACTAAAATAATGTAAGATGAAAAATAATGTCAGCACATTGGGATAACCTGTAAATTAGCAAAGAGAAGAAATAATACAGTGGCAGAAAAATGGAAAACAGACAGAAACTCAATGTGTCATAAAATCTTGTAAAATTTTAAGACATTGAAGAAATATGAATTGCAATCAGTTGGACAAAATAGAAGCATACACTAGATACAGACATCGAAAACAGGAGCAGGAGATGGCCATTCAGCCCTTCAAGCCTGTTCTGCCATTCAATATGATCATGGTTTATCAGCCAAATCAGAATGCTGTTTCCATTTTCCTGTGAAGCGGGACGGTGGCACAATGGTTAGCATTACTGCCTCAGAGACCCAGATTCAATTCCAGCCTCAGGCAACTGTCTGTGTGGAGTTTGCACATTCTCCCCGTGTCTGCAAAGATGTGCAGGTTAGGTGAATTGGCCATCTAAATTGCCCATAGTGTGGGGTGAATGGGTCTGGGTGGGTTGCTCCTCTTCGGAGGGTCAGCGTGGACTTGTAGGGCCGAAGGGTCTGTTTCCACACTGTAAGTAATCTAATCTAATCTCTACACCTTTGATTACTTAGTTATATGAACAATGCCTACCTCCTTCTTGAAAATATTCAATGTTTCGGTCTTAATTACTTCCTGTTGCCAAGATTTCCACAGGCTCACCACTCTTTGGGGGAAGAAATTTCTCTTCATCTCAGTCTGAAATGGTCTATCTCATACCCTTAAACTGTGACAGAACTCATGGACAACTTGGCACTCAAGTCATATTAAAATCATTACAATCAACAGGAACCAATATGCAAATTTTAAAGAAACAGTTCAATTTCAGGAAATACTAATTTGGTTAAAATTTGCCAAAATAGATAAAGGTTTTGAACTATTGTATGTTATCTCATCTTGTTTATTATCAATATTTTCACTTGGGAAATAGAGAATGAATATCCATAGCATGTAAATTTTGGTTCAATATGTGTAAGGCATATATTGTTCAGTGTTATTTCAACATTGTCAACAATTACGTAAAGAAAGTTAATGACTCAACACTTGTACATCTCAATCAACTTACAAGAGCTGTTTTTGATGGTTTTAGGTGATTATGTAAACTATTTTGAAAGTAAATTTAAGGATGGGGAGCATGGAAAACCAATAAAAGGGAACATGAGGCACATAAATGAAAATCAAAGTGTTCAATATATGGACATTATTTTAAAATAATTCAATATGTTTCTTTGCAAAGAAACAGTTTTATGATTTATGTAGATCTTGAATAAATTCAAACTCACTTTCAAAACAGTCTAACATTTTTTTAATAATGCCAACACTTCCACTAATCACAATTGCACTTACACATCCCATTTATCTTCCATTAATTGAAGAACTATGCTTGCATTAAGTACTTTGAAATGAAATGGAACAGGTCAGCATGCGATCTATACATGAACATTCTTTCCAAATTTATCTTAAAAAAACCATATGCATTTTATTTATTTCTACTGCAGATAAAATGTCATGTTATCGAAAAACAAATTTGAAAATCCTGTATGCTCAATATTTAATACCATCAATAAACAGGCTGAAAGTTTTAATCTAGGTGGTGTGAACACACTACATTTACACCAGTGTATGTTCTAAAATTTTAACTGAAAATCTACACCCACTACATCACTTCGTTAGATCATAATGAACTCAGTTTCAGTGTCAAAAAGTTGGTAAAAGCACAAAAATATTTACTGTGCCTACTTCTGCTACTTTCATATTAAAAACATGTAGTTATTTTTCAGTGTGTGTATCATTTGTAAGTGCCTCCATTTCAGTTGATAATAGAATGTTTCTGATGATGGTGAACTAAAAGGCCATTTACTAAAGATTTACTAAACTTGCTTTGAATGCCAACAGTATTTGCTGTGCTCAGCTACTTAGGGGCTAATTGGTAGTGATACTTTGATGCATCTGATGCATCTAAGATGATCTTTAAAACCTATCTCCTTAATCAAGCTATTGGCCAAATTACTCCCACTATCTTTAGAACTTGACTAATGCTTAAAAAGCAATTTTTAGTTGAAGGTTTTTGTCTTGCACTCATCAGCACAATCACAAGAATACCAAAGTAAAATGGAAGAAATTTTGTACTGTGTGTGAAGAGTGGGCTAGTTGGCTGGCAAGCGGACTCTGGTTGGTAGAGGTATTGCCATTGAGAATGCGCCAGTCAGATAATGACTGACAGTTAACTGCAAAGTTTTGTTTAAGTATTGATAAGGCAGTTGACTCTGACTGGTCAAGGTATTACCTTCAGAAATGAACCAGAGAATGGATGGTGCCTATTTTGTTAGGTTGAAACAGGTGCAATTCCTTTGTTCTTTTCCTCTATATTACTATATGGACAAGTGTGCCACACAGCAAGCCCAACTGACAATGCAGCTAAATTCATAACACACACAGGGTGTCAAATTACAAATTTGCATCTAATGTTAGACACTTATTTTGTGTTTGGAAAAGACAGGCTCCATGGTTATGCCTCCACCAGTCAGATTTTGCTTGCCAATGAACCAATACTTACAATGAAACTCGATCTCATAAGTGATAAGGTAGAGTAGCAACATATCTATAAATGTGAGATTCTATTTCTAATTAAGTGCCACCAGAGCCATTTAATTGTCCTCAGAAACCTTTCTTTCTCGTGCCTCTTCTACTACATGTGCTGAGAAAGGTTACTCATTGCTGGCAGCTATTGACCTAATGTACAGCTGGGCTTTATATGTAGCAGTAGTAGCAGAAATTCCGGAAAGTTCTGGCAGAGGCAAGCACTTCCACCTCTAGTAAAGTTCATTAGCAGATAAGTGGGATTTTGTATTTCTTTTAAAAAGAAGAAAAATTAGGGCATAAAACACAAAGTTATATCTCCCAACCTATCATTGGGAGTACAGAAAAAAAATTACAATGAGTTAAAAACATTTCCATCTTTAATTAATAATCTAATATGTTTACATACAATATCTGTTCTTTGTTATAATGAGCTCAGCAATCTTCGAAATAAACATGCTAATTGCTTTCTTACAAGACCAAAGGAAAAAAGGATGATAACATTAGGCAACGTTGGAGCACATCAGTCATCTGCCCATTGCCACTATCACAGCAGCAAGTATATTTGAAGACCTCAGCCTTACTTACATGCAATTGACTGGCTGTGGGTATGAAACTGCTGCTCCAAGACAGATGAAAGAGTTGGATGTGAGGGAGAATTGGTCAACTCATGTGTAATTTGACAGAAACAGGATCTGATTTGAGCTCATTCAAAATCCATAAACTTCATGATTTGGATGAGAATGGGTGAATCCAATTATGTGGAGAGAGTAGACATGTCAGATATACATTGTGCAATCCTGTCCTTACAAATAAATATTAAAAAGAAAGTTCAACCACTTTTTGAGCTGTCTCCATTGATACATTTAACAGCTGCTGATTAAGCCACTCAACACTGGTTCCAAAAAAGTATATTCAGTGTGCACGCAAACACCCAATTTAGGACTTATTTTAACTAAGGAATTGAGAAGAGATCTTTAGGAAGATAATGATTAAGCATTAATTGTATAGAAGTATTACAAGTGTCCATAGCTACATAATGTAAACATGCCAAAATGTCTTAAGTAATAATAGACAAGATTGTGTCTTGAAAGGACATCTGGATGTTTCTCCAAGATGGTACTTTAGTTAAATGGAAAAGTTAGTTAATAGAGAAAGAGAGACAGAGAAAAATTGTATGACAATTAAGGAGTTAGAGTAGATATTGGATCAACTGAATACACAGTGATTGAGGAATAGGAGGTCAATCTGTGTGTATTGGCTGTCTGTTTTCTAACCAACCTATTCACAAATGTTATTATACACATCTGGAGAAGGTGGGTCTTGAAGGTCTCCAGATTCTGAGATATGGACACTACCACTGTGTCAGAAGAGCTTTAATGACTGTCTACATTATGTCCGAGAACAATTATTTTTAAAAAAAGTTAAACATGTTATATTAGCTCTCTCTCTATATCTCTTTCACCACCCTTCCCATTTTCCTTATTGAAAGAAAATCTTCAACAGTTTGCCAGAAGACACTCAGACATAGAATAACAGTCAGGATATGTTTGTATTTTCATTAGGAATCCTGTTATCGGACCAAGGATGCACATAGAGGCTAGTCTCTATGTAGACATTGCAAGCTTTGAAAAAGGGCAAATTTTTGCCACTTAACTAAAGAACCATCTGGGAGAAAATTTTCAGATATCCTTTCAAGACAAAAACTGAGAGGCAATCTCATTATCTGGAGCAGGAACTGTATAGTTTGGGTATCAGCCCCTTGATAATTGGACAATGGATGGAAAGATTGATTTGAATCTCACTTCTGTTGGATGATGTCATGTGGTTTGTCAGTTATGAATACCACCTGACAATACTTCAATGACACTCTCTGCCAAGCATAAGCATTCAGTAAAGATAGAGGATTGAGTGTGATGCTTGCTGATGAAAAATGTTAAACTATGGGGACCAAACAAAGAATTTGTAAAGTGAAATTGTCATGTTAAGGGAAAAGATTAAAAAGATGGTGAAGAAATATGAAGTTATCCATTTTATTAGAAAGATAGAAAGCAAAATAATTTCTAAAAGGTAAGAACTAACAAATGTCAGTATTCATTGTGTCCTTTCACATGAATCACAGAAAATTAACATGCAGGTAAGCAATTAGGAAAGCAAATGGCAGGTTCACCTTTTTTTCCTTTATTGCAAGGGAATTGACACAGGAAGCCTTGTTGTAATTTCATCAAGGTTTGATGATATCATACTTAGGATACTATGTACAATTATGGTTAACCAATGGATAACCATATCTAACATGGAAACACAATCTCTATAAATGTCTGTATTGATAATAAAGTGGCAAATAGAATTGTTAGAACAAGCTCAGTGTTTGCTCCTTTACACATGAGGCTGTGGAGGAAGCAAACATGAAACATCAACAAAAACGAAACAAGATGGATCATGTGCAAAGGTATGGTAATTTCCATCCTCCTTGGTGCATGTGAGGCATGTACTACCTACATCAGACACATTAAGTAGTTGAACAGATTTCACACAGATTCTTTTGGAAGTTCATGAGAATCAAATGCAAGGATAGAGTGCCAATGCTGAACAAAATGTTTGGAATTGAAGCACTCATCATCAGATAACATGGATCACTGATGATTAAATTTCTATGGTTGTGATACAATCACAACTGAAACTTAAACACTGCTCGAGAAGTAAATTGAGATTAAGGTTGAACAACTTTTTGAAGGTAAACTTTAGGAAACTTGGCATGTCGACCTCAGTACAAGAAAAAACTACCTGGGAAGATATGTCAAAGCAAATGACAAAAGGCAAGCTAGAATTGTTCTATCTTTTCCTGCACTAGAAATCCATGAGCTTCTGTAAGCATGTCCGCAAACATGATTATCTGTATACATGTAGCAGATAACTCTGTAAAGATGGTACTCAGCACTCAGGAGATGGCTATCCTCAATAACTAAGTGAAGCTGGCAGCCTCAGCAATTTCAGAAAGAACCTAATTCGATTTGAGGAGATAGAATAAATCAGCTCAATTCAAGGAATCCATTGTTTTATGAGGGAATATTGAGTTAAATAAACTTAACGTATAAAATTCTCAGAGGGTCAGGAACATTGATGTTGGGCACATTTTCCACTCACAGGAGAGTGTAGAACTAGAGGTCATACGGTCAGGTTTGAGATGAGGCGATTTTCTTCACTCAGAGAATTGTGAAGTTTGGAATTCTCTACCCCAGAGGGTTGTGGGTACTCAGTCATTCAGTATATTTTGGACATTAAGCTAATCAAGGGTTATGGAGGGGGTGGTTGGGGGCGGCGGTGGGGGGTGGGGGTGGGGGGTGTTGGGAGTGCAGGGAGGAGAGAAAGTGAGGTTGAAATGGAAGATTAATCAGGATCTTGTTGAATGCTAAAGCAGACATGGTAGGTGTGCTACTGAGCCTATTTCTGATACTTTCATGCTCTTAAGCATAGCATGGCATCTTTGTTGCCTACATGACCCTCAAACTTTTCAAACATCTGGGCAGTGTCTCAAGCTCTAAATTTATTTGGAACCCACAGTGATGAGGTACATTTTACTATTACATTATTTAATTGGTTTAGCAAAGCATCTGCTAAAGTGAAATCTTGTGTAGCTGTATAAAAAAAAATTGAAAGTATAAGCAATCTGAGATGCAATCTTAATGGGCTTCCGTTTGGATGTGTGAAGATTCATGATCAGTTCTAATTACCTTCCTAAGAGTACATCAATAACATATTTCTTTTAAGGATGAGACAAGGTTGACAGAGTCACAGATTCAATCAAACACAATGGGAAACAAATCAATATTACACCAAAACCCAGGCAAGACAACAGCAGCCTCAAACTGAAGCTGAAGCAGAACTGTTAATAGAAGGTATCTTTTTTAGACACTTACAAACTCAGCGAAATATAACTAATAATTTTTTTCCATCTCAAGTTAACTATATTACATTACAATGACATTAAAGTATGTCTCACATGTATCTATTGCTTCTTCTGTTGTTAAGAGTTTCACATTTTCCATGTGGTTCAAGTGGCTGATAGCTTGACTGAAAAGTAATTTGTGAAATAATTGGTTCACATGTTTAGACTGTTAAATAGTCAGTGTATAGACAATACAGACAGCCCTCTTGTGGTGCAATGGTAGTGTCCCTACCCCTGAATTGAGAGATGTGGGTTCAAACCCTGCCTACTCCAGACGTAGTAGTAACATCTCTGAACAGGTTGATGAGGAAAATGGGTTAATTCCTTTTTTTAAAAAAGACAACACAGGTAATTGGATTTACTTGATAATGTTCAATTGGCCACATGGGGTTTTCCTAGTGGTGGAAAAAAATGTACAATAAAGCATGTATATGTGGAACTGTAGGAAAATGCTGAGATACTGAACAAGTACTTTACATCAGTGTTTACTGTGGAGAACGTTACGGAAGCTAGAGAACCGAGGGAATTAAATAGCAGTATCTTGAGAAGTATCCATATTACAGAGGAGGAGATTCTGGACATCTTTAAATGCATAAAGACAGATTAATCCCCAGGATTTGATCAGGAGCACCCTAGAACTCTTTGGGAAGCTAGGGAAGTAATTGGTGTGCCCCTTGGTGAGATACTTGTATCATTTGGTGGCCATGGTTGAGGTGCCAGAAGACTGGAGGTTGGCTAACGTGGTGCTATTATTTAAGAAAGGTGCTAGGGAAAAGGCAGAGAACTGCTCCTTTTTTGAGGTATTTTAGATGTTGGAGGTGATTTCCTTGAATTCCTGGAGCAGCAATTACTGTTTTATATAATGTTGCATTGTTTTGGAACTTTGGAAAAAAAAGAAGTCAAAACATCAGCAGTTTTAAAAGAGAGAAGAACAGACAAAGAAAGCACATGGTGAGATCAGTGCAGGAGAGAGAGAGAGAGAGAGAGAGAGAAACTGACACAGCAGTGAACCTGCACAGTTACTGCCTTTGCTGCTTGAATTCATGTATCGCTGGACATCGGAGTGCATTTGGGAAAATTAACAAACAGTGAAATTCACAACTGATCTTAGAGGAACTGTTTGGGTGAAGTTCACAGTACAGAAACAGATAAGTGTATTGTTTTTAAGTGGGACCTACAGAAAAGTCTGCAGTAGTGAGTAGAGTGGGTTCTTTCTTCATTATATGTTTTTTGAAATATGTCTCTTGATTAAACTTAAAATAGAAGCCATAACTATTAATTTAACCTGGGACAGTATTTTGTAGAGGAATGAGATGGTGTCATTTTCTGGGTCTGTAGAATGTGAAGGAGCAAAAATGGCCTTTAGTAGAGTGATATGCACTTCTTGTCAGATGTGGGAGTTTAAAGAGAGTTTAAGGGTTACTGTGGATTATATCTGCAATAAATGCTGCTGGTTGCGAATCTTATCAGATCGAATGGATTGGTTGGAGAGACAGTTAAAAGCAGTGAGGAATTTGCAACAGCAACAGTATGTGATGAATGGCAGTTATAGGAAGGGGGGGGGAAGTCTAAGATACAGTCACATAGATGGGTAAATTCCAGGAAAGGTAAGAGAGGTAGGCAGCTAGTGCAGGAGCCTTCTGTGGCTATGCCCATTTCAAATAAGTATGCCCATTTGGAAAATATAGGGGGTGATAGATTTTCTGATATTGAGACTGGCTGTCATGTAATGAGGGGAACATCAGTTTCCAAGAGATCAATTGTGTTAGGGGACTCTCTAGTCGGAGGTACAGACAGACATTTCTGTGGCTTCTCTGGTGCCAGGATCAGTGATGTCTCAGAGAGGGGGCAGAATGTTCTCAAGGGGGAGAGAGCCCAGCAAGAGGTCATTGTCCACATTGGAACCAATAACATAGGAAGGGAAAAGGTTGATATTCTGAAGGGAGATTACAGAGAGTTAGGCAGGAATATAAAAGGGAGACTCTCGAGAGTAGTAATATCTGGATTACGCCTGGTGTTAAGAGCTAGTGAGGGCAGGAATAGGAGGATAGAGCAGGTGAATGCATGGCTGAGGAGTTGATGTACGGGAGAAGGGTTCACATTTTTGGATCATTGGAATCTCTTTTGGGTAGAAATGGCTTGTACAAGAAGGATGGATTGCACCTAAATTGGAAGGGAAGTAATATGCTGGCAGAGAGATTTGCTAGAGCTGCTCAGGAGGATTTAAATTTGTAAGGTTGGGGGGGGGGGTGCGGGGGAGACCCAGGGAAATAGTGAGGAAAGAGATCATACTAAGACTGGTACAGTTGAGAACAGAAGCAAGTCAAACTGTCAGGGCAGGCACGATCAAGGTAGGACTAATAAATTAAACTGCATTTATTTAAATGCAAGGGGCCAAACAGGGGAGGTAGATGAACTCAGGGCATCGTTAGGAACATGGGACTGGGATATCATAGCAATTACGGAAACATGGCTCAGGGATGGGCAGGACTGGCAGCTTAATGTTCCAGGATACAAATACTACAGGAAGGATAGAAAGGGAGGCAAGAGAAGAGGGGGAGTGGCGTTTTGATAAGGGAAAGCATTACAGCTGTGCTGAGGGAGGATATTCCTGGAAATACATCCAGGGAAGTTATTTGGGTGGAACTGAGAAATAAGAAAGAGATGATCATCTTATTGGGATTGTATTATGGACCCCCTAATAGTCACGGGGAAATTGAGAAACAAACTTGTACGGAGATCTCAGCTATCTGTAAGAATAATAGGGTGGTTATGGTAGGGGATTTTAACTTTCCAAACATAGACTGGGACTACCATAGTGTTAAGGGTTTAGATGGAGAGGAATTTGTTAAGTGTGTACGAGACAATTTTCTGATTCAGTATGTGGATGTACCTACTAGAGAAGGTGCAAAACTTGACCAACTCTTGGGAAATAAGGTAGGGCAGGTGACTGAGGTGTCAGTGGGGGAGCACTTTGGGGCCAGCGACCATAATTCTATTAGATTTTAAATAATGATGAAAAAGAATAGACCAGATCTAAAAGTTGAAGTTCTAAATTGGAGAAAGGCCAATTTTGACGGTATTAGGCAAGAACTTTCAAATGTTGATTGGGGCAGACGTTCGCAGGTAAAGGGACAGCTGGAAAATGGGAAGCCTTCAGAAATGTGATGACGAGATTCTAGAGAAAGTATATTCCTGTTAGGGTGAAAGGAAATGCTGGTAGGTGTAGGAAATGCTGGATGACTAAAGAAATTGAGGGTTTGGTTAAGAAAAAGAAGGAAGCATATGTCAGGTATAGAGAGGATAGATTGAGTGAATCCTCAGAAGAGTATAAAGGAAGTAGGAGTATACTTAAGAAGGAAATCAGGAGGGCAAAAAGGGGACATGAGATAGCTTTGGCAAATAGAATTAAGGAGCATCCAAAGGGTTTTTACAAATACATTAAGGACAAAAGGGTAACTAGGGAGAGGATAGGGCCCCTCAAAGATCAGCAAGGCGGCCTTTGTGTGGAGCTGCAGAAAATGGGGGAGATACTAAATGAGTATTTTGCATCAGTATTTACTATGGAAAAGGATATGGAAGATTAAGAAAGTAAATGGGGACACCTTGCAAAAATGTCCATATTACAGAGGAGGAAGTGCTGAATGTCTTGAAACTGGTAAAGGTGGATAAATCCCCAGGACCTGATCAGGTGTACCCAGGAACTCTGTGGGAAGTGAGGGAAGTGATTGGTGGGCCTCTTGCTGAGATATTTGTATCAATAGTCACAGGTGAGATGCTAGAAGACTGGAGGTTGGCTAAAGTGATGCCACTGTTTAAGAAAGGTGGTAAGGACAAGCCAGGGAACTACAGACCAGTAAGCCTGACGTCAGTGGTGGGCAAGTTGTGGAGGGAATCCTAAGGGACAGGATGTAAATGTATTTCGAAAGGCAAGGACTGATTAGGGATAGTCAACATGACTTTGTGTGTGGAAAATCATGTTTCACAAACTAGATTGAGTTTTTTTAAGAAGTAACAAGAGGATTGATGAGGACAGAGCAATAGACGTGATCTCTATGGACTTCAGTAAGGCGTTCGACAAGGTTCCCCATGGGAGACTGATTAGCAAGGTTAAATTTCACGGAATACAGGGCGAACTAGCCATTTGGATACAGAACTGGCACAAAGGTAGAAGACAGAGAGTGATATTGGAGGATTGTTTTTCAGACTGGAGGCCTGTGACCAGTGGAGTACTACAAGGATCGGTTGTGAGTCCACTACTTTTTGTTATTTACATAAATGATTTGGATGTGAGCATGAGAGGTACAGTTAGTAAGTTTGATGATGACACCAAAATTCGAGGTGTATGGGCAGCACAGGTTACCTCAGATTACAACAGGATCTTGATCAGATGCGCCAATGGGCCGAGAAGTGGTGGATGGAGTTTAATTCAGATAATTGTAGCTGTACAGGACATTGTTAGGCCACTGTTGGAATATTGCATGCAAGGAAGGATGCTGTGAAACTTGAAAGGGTTCATAAAAGGCTTACAAGGATGTTGCCAGGTTTGGAGGATTTGAGCTATAGGGAGAGGCTGAACAGGCTGGGCGTTTTCCCTGAAGCACTGGAGGCTGAGGGGTGACCTAATAGAGGTTTACAAAATTATGAGGGGCATGGATAGGATAAATAGGCATAGTCTTTTCCCTGGGGTGGGGGAGTCCAGAACTAGAGGGTATAGGTTTAAGGTGAGAGGGTAAAGATATAAAAGAAACCTATGCGGCAACTTTTTCATGCAGAGGGTGGTACGTGTATGGAATGAGCTGCCAGAGGAAGTGGTGGAGGCTGGTATAATTGCAACATTTAAAAGGCATTTGGATGGGTATATGAATAGGAAGGGTTTGGAGGGATATGGGCCGATTGCTGGCAGGTGGGAGTAGATTGGGATGGGACATCTGGTCGGCATGGACGGGTTGAACCAAAGGGTCTGTTTCTATGACTATGACTTTTTGACTGTGGCCGGGTTCACATTCACAGCAATGTGATGAAACAATTTACTGTGCATTTAGTAATCACTTATGTGAGGGATCGGAGGCTATTCACAAATCTTACTGCCACCGACTTAATTGAATTAGAGGTGGAAAGACAGTAGAATCCAAATCCAAATCCTTGATTAAGCATCCCAGCCACTTTGTCACATAGGAGAGGGTACAAGCCCTCTGACAGGATTTAATGATGGCAATGGGGCTACCAGCTAAAGGGCCAGTGGAATCCCCATGTAACCATATTTAGGAAAGGACCACCACATTAACAGTGGTTCACTAATCAATGACATCAAGGGCTAAGATCCTGCCCTTTGAAGAGTGCCAACCAATCAGAGATCTTTTGGACCTCTGTCACCGAGAAGGTGATGGCAGCTGCTATTACTGCAGTGTCTGAAGGCACAGGAGTGAGGAGGGATCTAGGTGCAGATGAGAGATGGCAGGTGGGTGAGGGAACTGTGGGATGAAGAGGTTGGCAGCAAAGGCAAATTGTGCTTTTCACTGGGTTCCCTCATTCCTGAAGACTACTGCCTGGATCAAGCTCTGAATGCTTTTGAATCTTCCTGGTAATTGCAAGCTAACGTGCCATTATTTGCTTGTCAACTCCCCACATGATGAGCCCCTTGCTAGTTGTTGTTAAATATCATTGGAGAAGCAGTGAAGCCCTTAAGTGGTCATTAATTACTGAAGGGTCACCCAGTTATTCCCATTATTGTATAACCTAGGTGAAGATGGCAAGGTAGCAGGGATCCCACTTGTCTCTCTCCCACTGATTCAATGCCCCTTAGCAAGGGGGACAGTGTTAAATTCTGTCCTGATTTCATTTTTAGGATTGTTAGTCAACATGTGGGAAAGAATTCCCCTCTGCAACCTTACCTGAAGGTGAATAGAATTAATGCACAGAATGAAGGAAAATATAGGTGACGGAGATTAACCTCAGCTCACCAACACAGCCAATTTCTACTTAATCACTCCTGAAAAGACCAATGCAAGTGGCTCCAACCGTACGTCATTCAACCTAAAATATATTAAGAAGCTTGATAATTTTACCTGTTTTTGTTAAGGTTGATATTTTAATGTTCATATTTTTGACAATTGCTGTCTTGCTGTGTTCATTATTTGTGTCCAGTTTTACTGTTATGAATTATAAGTTCATAAGTTCATACGATATAGGAGCAGAAGTAGGCCATTTGGCCCATTGACTCTGTGCTGCCATTCCATCATGGCTGATATATTCCTCACCCCCATTTTCCTGCCTTCTCTCCTTCAATCCATTATCAAGTAAAAATCTGTCTAACTCCTCCTTAAATTTACTCACTGTCCCAGCATCCACAGCAATTCCAGGTAGCTAATTCCACAAATTCACAACCTTTAGGGAGAAGTAGTTCTCCTCAACTCTGTTTTAAATTTGCTATTTCTTATTCTAAGATTATGACCCCTTGTCCTAGAATGCCCACAAGAGGAAGCATCCACTCTACGTCTATTTTATCCATACCGTTTATCATCTTGAAAAGCTCAATTTAATATCCCCTCATTCTTCCAAATTCCAGAGAGTTTAAGCCCTGACAATTCATTCTTGGTTCTCGAGGATCAATCTAGTGAACCTCCTCTGAACTCCAATACCACTACATCTTTCCTCAAATAATGGGACAAGACTGTGCACAATACTCCAGGTGCAGTCTCATGATTGCAACAAAACTTCCTTAGCTTTATATTCTGTTCCTTTAGCTATAAAAGCCAACATTCCATTCATTTTCTTTATTATCTGCTGTACCTACATGCTAGTGTTCTGTGACTCATGAACGAGTGCACCTAGATCCCTCTGCATTGGAGCATTCCAAAGTTTCTTCCCATTAAGGTAATAAGTCACCTTCCCATTTTTTCTACCCAAATGCATGACCTCACACTTATCCCTTGTTAAACTCCCTGCCACATTTTGGCCTACTCTCCTAAACCATCTACATCCATTTGTAAGGTTATGTCCTCATTGCAATTTCTAAATAGGGTTTGCCCAAATTAAACAATGAAAGTGTAGAGCTGCATACACAATTTCTAATCTGTCTGCACCAGCTCAGTAAGCATCTTTGTTTTTCTTGTGTTTTGTCATTGCTGCTCTTTCTTTTAAGCACTAACTTTAGTGAAAGTGTTCTTGACTGTTAGAAAATTGTGGGTTTTGGTTCATGCCAGAAGCTTGAACACATAATTCAGGGAACGACAGACATGTTATATTTTGGATGAGATGTCAAGCTAAGGCACTTCCTGCTGGAAATATAAGATGTAAAAGATTGTGTGATAATATTCAAAGATAAATAGGGAAATTCTTCCGGTGTCCTCATCAAGATTAATCCTTCAACCAACGGAATACATGAATGTTTATCTTATTTCTGTTTGTATGATCTCATTGTACATAAATATATTGCTGCATTTGTCTACACAGCATGACTACACTTACTAGAAAATGGTTGTTAGTGAGACATGAAATGCATTTTGGGTAAATTCGTTTTTCTTTTCTTTTCTCAAAAGGCTCTGCTGCTTCACTTGCTGTTTTATGTGAATAATTTTCCTTCTGTGCCTGCCTCCCGGATTTTGTTCTACCTGCCCCCCTTCCTGTTATTTGGACCCCGAATCATTTTTGACCATCAGAAATAATGCTTTATAAACCCATTGGTCCTGGCATCCTTTTTCTGTCACTGGTGTCCTGACCTGACTAATTTGCATTGTTGCCACCAATATTCACTGTGGAAATGCTGTTCTCTTGGTTCGAAAGGCATGGAGGCCCATTCATTTATTACCACTCTTGAACATTGCCAGTTGTGCACTTCTGAAATGGAAGACAAAATGCCTGCAAACATGACGTTGTACCAAAAGAGAGAGGATTGAATAGAGCAGATTTGATACAAAAGGTAGCAGAGGGTTTCAGTGAATATGACAGGAAGCTGAGTGTGTACAAAGTGATAGCTCAGCATAAAACTCACAAACTTGGTTGTGTGCAAATTTGCTTAGGTGAAAAAAAAATGGCTCAATGCCACTCCTAAACCAAAATTACAAAAAACATTCCAGGAAAATCGATGGCTCAGCTTCTATCTAGAAGATGATTTTTCATCCATATATTTTGGCAGTATAAGCATGTTTTGGATTGTGATCCCTCTAAAGTTTTTCTGCAATTAAATTAAGTTCAGCTTTTGAAAGAATCCAAAGTTCTGAAATCTATTTGACATAATTCTCTGAATGAACTCTTATACTTCAGAACAGTTTAGACGATAAGATTGTCAAAAATGCACAATCCCAGGGAAATCTTGTGCTGTTCTCGGGAGCAAGAATCTTGGCACGTGGGAAAACATAATTGTGTGGGAGGCCAAAAAGCAGCTTCCTGACAGTGGGACCAAACCAGGATATTAGCATCATGGTAGCTTGATGATGAGTTGAGTCCCTTGACTTCCTTTTGCATACATGTCACGAATGCTCCTATAAAGGCAATCTTGCCAGAATTAAGTGCATCTTTCCAGTGAAGTTCTCTACCAGTGAGAAAAATGTAGTTTTGGATTCATAACTACATATCAGTGGCATGTAGCAGTGAGGTAGTCAACTTGCTGGAGCTGGAGGGAGTAGTCATTGCTTGATCAATGACAGTTAATGGTTGAGATTGAGTGGTAGTCAAAAGGCAATGAGGTGGAACTGTTGGTGGAAAGGGAGAGTGAGGCTGCTGTCTAGTGAACAGGGGGCAGGGCTACTCAAGTCAGGGAGAGTTAGGGGAAGAGAGGGAGCTGTCCAAGCCAGGGGGTAAGGTAAGGGTGCAGAGATATGCAGAGGAGGGAAGATGTAGGTGTGGTGATCCTGATGTTGGTGGGGGGTGTGGTCCAGATGTTTTCAGCACAGGGATAGTCAGATCGAGATTGTCCTAAAGGCAGCATTGGCTCTGACCATGTGATACCCTGGGGGTTGGACTGAGGACACTGGACAGCAGAGTCATCACAAGAGGAGATTGTGAAATACAGGAGAGTAATAGGTCATGATCACAGTCAGGTATTGGATGGTCTCATGGCAAGGGATTATGGGATCAACAGCAAGCAGTTCATGAAAGAGGGATGGTTTCAGCATGGGGACAGTTATGGGTGTAGAGTCAGAAGGGAGAGGAGGCAAGTTAAGAGTGATAATTATAGTATCAAGTTTAACCAGGGGTGTGAGGGTAGGAGGATGAATGAATAATGATTTTAGGTGTCCCCTGGGATATGGAGGGATGTTGACGGGTGACAGGAGGCAAGGAGAAAAAGATAAAATGGCTCAGGAATGTGACCCCTGCTATGTTTTAAATGTCTCTTGAAAACACTCACTCTGTGATTTACTCGAGTGGGAGGAGTGTTGTCTAGAGTGAGCTCAATTGGCCAACTACAAAGACACCTGAATAATCATGCGTTGAATGGATGGGAACCATGGTCAGGTATATTCTCATCTCTGATTGCAGTCAGAGTGTTACCTGAGCTATGAGGATCCTGCAGCTGTGGTCTAGCAGGTTCAACAGTAGAACTACTGCTAAATGAAGGAGGGAGACAGGTGACAGGTCCAGTATCCCATACTCAGACAGAGGGAGAAACTGGATCTTGTAGGGGAACTTTGATGCCGTAACAGCACAGGTTCAGAATGATGATGGGGAGAGAAGGGATCGTGACAGGAAGGTTATTCCTGAGGTCCTGCGAACTTCTGGTAACTGCAAGAAGTTCAATAGTGAAAGAGGATGTGCCAAGATGATGTATTGTAGGTTGAAGATTATGAGGACGATGTGCCAGTGTTCCAGTGGATGTTCAAGATTCCTGAGGGATGCTAATAATTCACAACAGGGTGGATAGAACTTGTCTAAAGTCAAAAGAAGAGTGTCGCACTGAGAATTGAGTGGAGAAAACTCAATAATGAGTGAGGAAGGCTGACCAGTCCTGGCTTCCACTTCCACAGTCATCGCTCCAGGATGCATATGGGTGCGTAAATTATTTTGGCTGTGATCCTTGAGGATGGGGTTGATCATGAAGCAGAGGATCGGGCAATACAGGGATGCTGCCAACTGGAGCCAATGCAATGGTGATCAATGGTGTACCATCGAAGGGACTGCAGGCAGGGTAGCTTGTTGGATTTGTCAGACAGGCAGTGTCAGAAAGAGCTGGCTGCTGTCACTCACATATCCTAGCTCCAACAGGAAATCTAAAGGATTAGGAGGCAATTCACTGACCATAGAAGTCTGTGTAATGTGGACTTTCCTCTCCAGTGGGTCTTTCCAGGTTTCCATTGGGAGATGGATGGCATCTCACAGGCAGTCAATCGCAAATGAATCAGAAAGGACAACAAAACCCTGTTCGAAAAAGCATATAATCTTGTGAGTTCATGACAGACCCCAAGAGCTAGAGCATTGGGATTTGCTGCCATCACTGGATCTGCATAGGTTCAAGAGGCAATTGACATGTGATGCTAAAAGGTCCAAGGGATCAGCCAGCAGCTGTCAGCAAAAGACAATCACTTCACTTTACCAATGCACTGCTGGTTTATGCTCACACTAACAAAACTTTCAGCCGTGTGCATGCTACACTAGGAGCTCACTTGATTCACACATCCCCATGCGTTCTAAAGTCCTTCAAGAGTTTGCTCCCCCTCATTAATTGCCATCCTGTCTCTTGGGTGACAGGAGAAACCCACAGAAGATGTGGAGTCTAGGATAACGGCATCAACATGGTACTCACAAAGTGCAGCCAAAGACAGGTACAATGCCTCAACAAGGATGGTAACAAAACAGACCAGGAGAAGGTGAGGACTGCAGATGCTGAAGATCAGAGGCAAAAAGTGTGGCGCTGGAAAAAGCACAACAGGTCAGGCAGCATCCAAAGAGCAAGAGAGTTGACATTTTGGGCTTAAGCTCTTCACCAGGAATATGTGGGGGATGCCCAAGAGGACTGAGAGATAAATAGGAGGGGTGGGGCTGGCGGGCGATGGTAGCTAGGAAGGCAACAGGTGAATGCAGATGGAGCCTGATGGTGATAGGTTGGAGCAGACAGTGGAGTGGATAGGTGGGAAGGAAGATGGACAGGTGGGAGAAATTCAAGAAGGTGGTGCCGAGTTGGAGGTTTGGTTCTGGGATAGGATGGGAGAGGGAAGATGAGGAAACTGGTGAAATTGACTTTCATACCATGTGGTTGGAAGATCCTTAGGTGTAAGATGAGGCATTCTTCCTCCAGGTGTTGGGTGGCTAGGATGTGATGGTGGAGGAGGCTCAAGACTTGCGTGTCCTTGGCAGAGTGAGAGGGGGAGCTGGAGTGGTCGGCTACAGGGCAGTGGGATTGTTTGGTGCATGTGTCCCAGAGGTGTTCTCTGAAAAGCTCCATAAGTTGATGTCCCATCTCCCCAGAGAAGAGGAGACCACATTCAGAGAAACGGACACAGTAGATAAAGTAATTGGATGTGCAGACCATCAAACTGAGAATGATGGTCCAGAATTATTGCGATCTGCTGAACCATTTGCGGATGGAGGAGTCAGCTGTCTCCTTGAAGGATGCAGAAGGGAAGATGATGCTGTTGATGAAGGTGTGAATGGTGTGAATGCAGGGCAGATGGCAGGATGATGGAGCGATATGTTACACAGGCCTGATTGTTGAAAGACTGCAGATTCAGTGAGGCACCACAACACATCGATACCATAATGGGTTATCAATGTCTGGTCTTGGGCGTCGACATCTTGGTTTAGTGGATTTCGCTATTGTTACAGTGGTTGCATTAAAATTGCTGATATTACCCTAACACTGTTGGTTTTGTCATATCATGTTCACATCTACATGAAAGAAAATACGGGGCTGAAAATGTGTTGCTGGAAAGGTGCAGCAGGCCAGGCAGCATCCAAGGAGCAGGAGAATCGATGTTTCAGGCATGAGCCCTTCTTCAGGAATTGATGCTGCCTGACCTGCTGCGCTTTTCCAGCAACACATCGTCAGCTCTGACCTCCAGCATCTGCAGTCCTCACTTTCTCCATGAAAGAAAATACACCTAATTAGAGATAGATGGCAACTTAGAGCCTCTTGGAGGAGAAGGGACACTTTGAGGGAGGTCGAGATACCTCGTCCCTACTTTGCCTTGTCACTGCTGCACTGCTTCCATGACTAGTGTGATAAAGTTATACATTGCATATCTAAACTCTAGGACCAAATCTCAAATGCGAACTCACAAAGTCTCTCCACTAATGCACAGTTCAGGGGAGTACAATAACAATGCATCCTCTGTGGGTTCCTAGTCACCACTCAGAGATGGTGTGGACCTGGGAAAGTTATTTCCTCTTCAGTTTTGGACATTCCGAGATGGCTTGCAATGGACAGCAGCAGTAAGCAGCTGATGGTTATGCGGAATCGATTTTCCCAACAATGTTTTAGGCACCACTCCTGCATGACTATTTGCTAACTCTTCCTCATTTCATAACAAATGTTATCCTCTTTTATTAGCTATTTAGTCATCCCCATCTAGTTCCTAAAAGAAAATCCCCAAACCTCTGGCCTTTCATTGGGTTTTGCTGCTCTGTATGTCTTAGTCTTTCAACATTGTAGGCAAGGGTGCCCGGAGGCATGATATATTGGCAAACCAAGCAGATGTTATGACAACAGGGGAACACTTCAGCGGTCAAGGATATTTGACCTTGGATCTTTGGGTGAACATCCTCCAAGGCCAACTTCAGGATATGTACCAATGCAGAGAGGCTGAGCAGAGGCTGAAAGCCAAGTTTGGTATCCATGAAGATGGCCTCAACCGGGATCTTGGGATCATGTTTCACTACAAGAGACCATACACTCGCTCGCTCTCTCTCTCTCTCTCTCTCTCTCTCTCTCTCTCACACACACACACACACACACACACACACACACACACACACACACACACACACACACACACACACACACACACTCACATAATTTCTCCCTCTCTTCCCCCTCCATCCCTACTGTTCGTGCCACACACAAACAAACACTCTCTCTTTCTCTCGCTCTCACACACAGACACACACACACACATCTATGGGGTGCATTAGCATTTGCAGAGTTGTATTTGCAGATACATCCTATTTTATTCAAAAACACACAATTTGTAGGCAGTCAGTCAATGTGACATTTTATAAATGCCTACTTTGGAAATAGAACTAGTCTGACTCCAGGCTGGGATACAGACAAACTCTAACCTTACACTTTTAATACATTGTCTGAGTTGAAATGAAATCTTCTTTTAAAGATACTGATAAAAGTTATCGCAGAGTTGTGACTTGAAAGAAATTCTGGGATTCACATATTAATCAACTGAAACCTGCATCCCCATTCTCAGTGATTAAAGACTTAACAGCAATCCAAGTTTGTTCAATACATTGCATCAGTTGTATGACACTTTGACCAAATCCTATGATCTTGCCCCACTAGCTACCTGATGAAGGAGCGGCGCTCTGAAAGCTTGAACTTTCAAATAAATCTGATGGCCTGTAACATGGTGTTGTGTGATTTTTACCTTTGCCTACCACAGAACGACACTGGGACTTCCACATCTCCAATGGTACAAGGAAATGACAGGAGAATGGCATTAATTCATAAAGCACATTTGGAGAGACAATGCAGACACAATGAACCAAATGGCCTCCTTGAGCAGCTTAACACTTTTGTGATTTGGATCCTTTTCTAAACTCATTCATGAGGAGGAGGTGCCAGTATTGGACAGGGGTGGACAAAGTTAAAAATTACATAACACCAGGTTATAGTCCAACTGATATGATATATTGTACAAACCTAGATTTCTGTTAAGTCTTAGTATCATATAACTGATATGGTATATTGAACAAACCTAAGTTGCTGTTAAGACAATCTAGGTTTGTTCAATATATTGTATCAGTTGTATGACACTATGATCTTGTGCGATACATTCTATGTTATATGATCTTGCTCCACAACTACCTGAAGAAGGAGCAGCACTGTGAAAGCTAGTACTTCTAAATAAACCTGTTGGACAATAATCTGGTGTTGTGTGACTTTTAACTCTACTCATTCATGGCTGGGATGGACTTCTCCATTCTCTGTGCAATCACAGCAATATGCATTGAAGGTTTGTTTGTACAGTGTGCACTCTATTTCCTGACAATAAGTGAACTTTTCATCAACTGTCATTGAGGTACAGCGTTTGGATCATGCTGTAAAGATCTTGGAGGGGGTGAAGGCTTCACTCTCCACTTGTGTCCATGACATGAATGTCTGTTCTAGCTGTCTGGTGATGTGGCAGTCATTAGGTGAAAATCCAATTGTCTGTCTAACTGGTCCCACTGATGGGAGAGTATTGACCTGGCCCACAACCAGCATGACTCCTTTGACACTGCAAATCCAGAGGAATCTGCAAAATCCAGAAGAAACTCTGAAGATTCATCATTCCTGAGTTCTGACATATGCTACTGTATGTGTATCAGAGTTAAAAACTGTGAATTAAAGTACGGATATTTCCACCTCTCATTATGAAGATGATTCACTCACCGCTGAACTCAAACCGACATTACTCTTAGTTTGAAAGATGTGCGGATTACATTTCACTGCATTACCAAGTAGCTGGAAGGTACACACCTTCAGTGGTCTGAATCTCAAAAACCTCACAGTACTCCAGTGCTTCCGTCTCAATAGTTGTCAAATCTGGGATTTTAGAGGATCACTACTCCCTTGGGTTTATGCTCTGTTCTCCAGCAACAGGGAGTATTTAGATCTATGAACAAGTATGATGGCTGGTGTTCATCCAATGAATGCAGTATATTTAATGAAGGTGACTATAAGACATAAACCTAGTAAAGATGACGATGAAGGAAATCTGTTGCAATTCGTTAAAGGTTAAACTTTTAGTTATATTGTAAAAGTAACTAGGAACCACAGATATATGAAGGAATACTACAAATGATCAGTCAGTAAAGTCAGTCTTATGTGAAATGCAGACAATGTCTTTAAACACTATGGGAAACAACAGATATTACAACAGCAGACACAATGACAGAGAATTGTAATATGAATGTCATAATGTTTTCTAAAAATATTGCATTTATCTGCACACCCGTCAGAGTTCGTTTTATACTTTATAGTGATAAGGCTGGCTCTCTGTAAATATATCAAATAGACAAATGTTGTCCTGTTTCCTGATGTCCTCATCACTTTGTAAAGTTTGTAACTACATCATATGTCAAGGAAGATGTCACTGAAGTGGACTACAAACTTTGACCATTCTGAAACTTCATCTCCTGCTTCAAACTCTCACCTCTTCCAATTCCATCATAGAACTATCCCTTTAAATTTTGGGTTTGAGCTTTGTACATACAGGACCATACTATGCTGACTATTGCAAGATCAATCTCAAACCCAGATGCAAAATGACCATTATGTGATTGCATTAACGTGTCACAGACAGGTGAGGTCTAAATTTGCTTTTGAGATTCCACATAATGTCTGGAGCCTTCGACCGTGATATATCCTGGAGCCAATATTGAGCCGCTTGCATCTGAATTCAGGCACCACGCTTCTGGAAAGGTTTCAAGGAATTGAAGAGGATGTAGAGGATATCACTTAGAACAATGCCACAAATTAGACACTTCAGCGATGTGAAGAAACTAGAAGAGGTTGGATTGTTCTCCTTTGATTATGCAAGCCTAGAAAAGATTTATCAAAGGGGACTTTCAACTAAGGTAATAAATTATAAACTGAAAAAGATGACAAGGGCTGAAAACAGATTCAACTTTAGCAGATTCATAAATGAGACCTTTATTAATAGATGTATCAAGTAATCAACTTATCTAATGTATTTAAAAGTGATTGTGAAATTAAGGGCATTCAAGAAAAATATGGAACAATTAATGATCCAACTATTATAAAAAGAGGAATTATTTCAGAAGCATGAATGAACAAAAGATGTGTGAGATAATTTTCCGTGCACACCTTAAATTAATGAAAATATTCAGAGAGAATATAGCAAAGGCTTAATCACAGCTTTTTTAAAATGCATACTATACCAAATAAACAAAATTGTGCCGTGGGCTAAGGGTGTCAATATCTGACCCTTACTGAGGATGCTGGAAATAGAAAATTTATAATGATGAAGTGAGATTTGAGATACTGCATTTACTTCCATTCAAGCAGAAAAGATTAATCAGAGGAGATTTAATGGATTTTTTTTAAAAAACATGAATTAAAATTAAAGTTTTGATAGAGACTGTAGAGAAAATGCTGTCATTCTGATAAGGAATCATCATCAGAAAGTCATCATTTTAAATTGATTATGAAGAGAGCCTGGAATGATGTGAGCAAAAATGTATTTATACAGATGGTTCTTAATTAGAACATTTGGTGATTTGCCACAGAAATGCTTGAGACAAATGCTATTAAATTTTAAGAGAAAATTGGATAATTATTTTAAAGGGAACATGTAAGGCTATGGAGGGAGATTGGGGTTGCTTCAACAAAGTTTCATCACGGACATAGGCAGCTCTTTATGAATATACCTCATGGTATTGCATTGATATACAATGAGGGCCAATGAGTGAGTGAAGGTTAAAGAAAACCAAGCTGAACAAAAGATACTAAGCACAAACATAAAAACATTTGAAAATTCACCCCTCCCCAGCTCCGTTTCCCTCCAAACCAATAACACTAACGGTCAACTCTGTATAGTGAGGCAAGGGAAATAGCTGTGATGACTTTTTGTGATGATCTTGTCTGAAAACACTGCCTCCTCTTTCCTTTTTATATATAAACATATATGAAAGAAAAACATTGTAATAAGGTGTCAGAGAATTCATTTCCTTAGATGTATGAATATGCAGATGGCCTAGTGCACAGTATTTGGTTCAATGTGCAGCACTCAATTATGGCAAAGTTATTGTGGAGAGAAGAGAATTAGCATGTCTATCTTTATAAAATGAAAAATGATAGGCAAGGTTCCTGCATCATTTCTGTGAGCAGCCATTGAGTTGACTTTGTAAGAATAAATAAACCTGACAAAACAACTTATTTCATCTCACCCCATACTCGCTGGCATACATTGACTCGCAGTCTGCCAAAAGCTTGGGTAGAATCTTCCCTGAACATCATGGCCATTGGCAAGAAATTTGGGAAAGTCACATGATATATGTAGCACAGAAGTTCTCAACATTGACAGCCTAAAGTCTCCTTTTTCAACTAAGCGTTGAATAGAACGATGAGTGTCTCATCAGTGAGTGGCAAGAGGCTTATTTGCATGTATTAGTATGCATCAACATCCTCATTATTACATAAATCACCTCAATTATTTGCCATTTTCCACTCACCAGATAGAAACCAGATAGTGACAATTCCCAACATAAACATCATAGCAATTACCTGGCAATTCCACTTTGCCACTTTGCTCTCTGGGCATCCATGAACCTCCCCAAAATTGACACTTAGCCAATTTCTGGCAAAATCCAGCCCCTCATTATTAAAACTATCATCTTCTCTCAATGTTTACAGTAGGATATTGCAAGCTCTGTCCACTTTGTTGTGCTGTTCTCTGACTGCCACGTCTATTGTGAAGGTGCAAGTAAAGTTCGATCATGGCTGCCTGCAGCTTTGTTAACATTTGTTAGTTTTCCTTAGTGCAATATAACCAATGTCATCCCTTCTCAAGTTCCATTTTTCAATGAGAATGCTCTGTTCTCCAGCACTCACGTCTAATGCATTACCCTTCTCTTCCTTTAGCTTAATAGTAGTGACTTGTTCTTCAGAATCACAGTGTGGATCCTAAGCTCTGGAATTCCTTCTATTGGGACAAAAGACAGATAACTTGTCAGGGCTTAATAACCTACACCCAAGGATTGACAGGATGTGGCTGCACAGCTGCACATTCCAGAAATCACTGGATTCCAGAACTGTTACACCTGGTTGAAAAACTGCTAATGTGACATTCCTGTTGAAAAAGAGAAGGAAGGAGAAAGCAACAAACAATAGGGCAGCTAGCCCAATATCAGTCAGTCTGATAACGCTAGAATTCATTTTCAGGGAAGAAAATAGATAGACATTTCAAAAAGTCTAATACAATCAAATAGAATCAACATGATTTTGTGTAAAGAGAGAAATGTTTGACTATTTGCTAGAACTCTGTGAGGGTATAACAAGCTGAGTTGATATAGGGGAAGAAAGAGTGTCCTTGGATATCCAAAAATTATTTAGTAAGATACCAAATAAATAGATATTATAATAGATAGATGTTATCGGGATGGACTGAGAATTGATTAACACACAGAAGGCAGTCAGTCAAGATGAATGGGTCTTCCTCAGGGTTGGAAAGATGTAACTAGTGGAATGCCAGTAAAATGAAGAAAAATAATTGCTCAGGAAAAGTTAGATTATTAAGTACATTCTTAAATTAACTACACTTTCCTATAGATCACTTATGCACCCCAGAACCAGTCTCTAATACCTTCTATATTCTCATGGCCACCACAACTGGACAGAACCCTCCTGCTGCCCCTACAAGAACCGACATTCACCATCCCCATCTCCACCAGGCCCAAGTTCTTTTAACCATCTAGACATTCCCAAAAGAAGGTACCTCGAATCTCATCCACTTTCAGGACCTTCAAATATCAAAATACGGCAGTTGACTGCTGTCAAAATGGGACATGGTTTGCCTTGCTCTGACAGTCATATACTACGAAGGAACTCTCAGAATGGAAGTACACCTCTGCTATTCTGAGGGACCCCTTATCAGAATAAAATGCAGAACATCCTTCTTTCATAAAAATCAATGAACAGAATCTGAATGAGATGGTCACTCCTTGGAAAATCCAGTCCTGCATGTTATGAGCTGGAATTGCTGGGTAACGATGTTGATCTACTGACCTTGCATTATGACTTGTTGGGATCAGCCTGTTGGGATCCTAATGTAGCCAGCACTCAATGCACCGAGACTGTGTCTTTGCCCTGAGCCGGAATTATCAGTCTCACTTTTTTATTACTTTGAAGTTGAACTCCACAACATTAAAAAAGATTTCCTTAAAATGAAAAGCAATTTGAAAAGTCTGTTAAGTGATTTGTTTTTCAAATGGGTGATGACTTAAATTCTAATCACTAACTTTGTAATTATGCAGCCAAGGCATTTTAGATAATTTTTCAAGATATATGTGAAGACGCACAGTAAACTTAATTACTATAAGTTTGATGGAGAAAATTATATGAGAATGAATAAAATAAAGCTTTTTACCTTGATTAGAAATCTGCCTCAGTGCTTCATTTGAAACAAAAAAACCCCTCGAATTTCAATAGAACCTTGTCTAGGATATATCACAAGCAATCTCATCAAACATGAGGTATAGTGGAACCACAGCTGATTGTAAATGTGCAGTTTCCTCTTGACTGACTCCAAACTTTATCATAAATAACCTGAGATTCAGGAACTGACAACTACTCATATCATAGAAATGAAACTGAATTGACTATTTATTACGTTAAAACGAACATATAAACCTGATTCCTAAGCTGGATTCTGTCTTTAACCTGACTGGCATTGGCTGGGTGGCTAGTTAAAATAGCATGACTTTCCATACTGTCCTGTTCCTACTGGAAACCCACCGGTGATCATTTTAATTCTGGAGCCGGTAGACAAGCCATAAAGAGGAGGGTTCTTCATAAATAAGTTTTGCTTGAAGTTCTCTGATATCCATCATGTTTTTAACTACTTAAATCCCATGGAATGACAGAACCACTGGATTGGCTTCATGACTGATACTAAATGTAAAGGGATTTCACATCGGCAAACAGATTATTCGGACCTGTGCTGTTTTATGTAGTATATTTCTAAAATCTAAGCTTCCAGTTCACTTAGAAGGAAGCCTGTCAGAAAAAAGTCTATGCGAAGAAAGCAGCCATAGTGGACTCACAGAGTCTTTACATGACTTGGGCAGCCTGTCAATCAATAGTCATGCTCCTTGGATTTCTCTGAGGTGCAGTGCATGAGGAGGCTAATACACACTGTTAATGCTTGGGACACTGCCTGCTCTACCAGGGAGTCATGCAGTTTTAGTGGCTGTCCGAATTATCACCTCCCTTAACCTGTTCTCCAGAGACACTTTATCTGGTCAGCTTCATTACCTGTGCCTTCCAGAGGTGACCACAGCCTGTGCAAACCTTGCAATGCTTTCGCAATAGATACCAAACAAGCAGACAGGAACACTTCTAGGAGTTGAATTAATATGTGGATTTAAGATGTATCCAAGTGTTCGCATGTATCAGAACTCCAGAAGATAATTCCAGAGTGTTTTAAAATGATACTGAATATCAGAGATGTTTCCCATGTTTCCCCATCTACTCTACAGCCAGCATCCTTATCGTGACATGGGAGAAACTATATTGTTGTCATGCATAGGACATGTGCCTGTCTCTGTGGCAACACAAAACAACTGACTAGAGATGCTAGAAATCTGAAACAAAAATAGAAATTGTTGGAGAAATTCAACCAGTCTGGCAGCATCTGCAGGGAGAAGAACAAAGTCAACGTTTCCACCCGCTGAGCTTCTCCAGCACTTCCGGTTTCTCGTTCTCTGTTTCTACTTGCTTTAATGAACTCTGCTGCAGACAAATCACACTTTCCCCTTTGATTAGATTACTTACAGTGTGGAAACAAGTTCACACCGACCTGCCGAAGCGCAACCCAACCGTACCCCTACATTTACCCCTTACCTAACACTACGGGCAATTTAGCATGGCCAATTCACCTGACCCGCACATCTTTGGACTGTGGGAGGAAACCGGAGCACCCGGAGGAAACCCACGCAGACACGGGGAGAACGTGCAAACTCCACGCAGTCAGTCACCTGAGGCGGGAATTGAACCCAGGTCTCTGGCGCTGTGAGGCAGCAGTGCTAACCACTGTGCCATCGTGCCGCCGTGGTTTCCTCTGAGGTGTAATTGTATACTCCCCCTTCTCTATATTTCAAACTCCCTCTAACTTATCTACCAGCTCCAATTCCCTGAGCCAGATTGTTTTCTTGCAGGAACAAGAAAACAATCTGGCTCAGGGAATCTTGCCCAGCCACAAATCTCCTCATATCCCATCCTGACATGTTGCCTGGTCTGTCTTGTGTAATGATATTCAGTCAGAGTTGCCTATCAGTTAACACTGCCTGATCATCAACCAGCATTCTGATTATTCAGACATTCACATGACTTCAGCAGAAGTCTGACAGCTAGGATCATAGACTCTTTAAAGTATGGAAGCAGGTCATTCGACTCATTAAGGCACACTGATCCTCTGAAGAGCATCCCACCCAGACCTACCACCTACCCACCCCTCCCCCCCACCCACCTAGCCATCACATCCCTGGATATTACTGGATAATTTAGCATGGAAAAAGTGAGGATTGCAGATGCTGGAGATCAGAGTTGAGAATGTGGTGCTGGAAAACCACAGCAGGTCAGGCAGCATCCAAGGAGCAGGAGAATCTATATTTTGGGCAACAGCCTTTCATTTGGAATTTAGCATGGCCTATCCACCTTACTTGCACATCGTTGGACTGTGGTAGGAAACCAGAGCACCCAGAGGAAACCCACGCAGACATGGGGAGAACCTGCAATACTCCACAAAAGTTGTCGTCTGAGGGTGGAATCGAACGCTGGTCCTTAGTGCTATGAGGCAGCAGTGCTAACCACTGAGCCACTGTGTAAAAACTTCCCTTGAGAAAAGAAGACCTCATCAGTAACAACTGGCAAAATGAGAATTTGACTTCCCACTGCAAATGCAGCTCAGTGGATGGCTTAAAGAGGCACAAGGTTGGCAGCTCAGCATTCCTGTATAAAGTTTTCAGGTAGGAAGAGATCAAAGGATCAAAAAGGTGGGATGCATGGCATAATTGGTTAAAGAATCAATCATATCTGTGATTTACTAACTGAAGCCGTATACAATGAACTCAGAAACAGAAAAAAGGGCAGCTTCATTAAGTTTGTACAACAAGAGTCCCTCATAGTGGGAGAGAGTTGGAGAAGATATGACAGTACAATTATAAGTCCAAAACAATATGAGTACAAAAACAATATGGCAATGATAGTTGGCAATTTTAAATATTCAAATACAAAGTGGGAGACAACCAGTTTAAAAACATATAAGGCACAAAGTTCCTGAGATGCATTCCAGTTGACACACCACAAAACCAATGAGGATGGTTTAGATTTAGTCTGAGACAGCAAAGCTGGACAGTTAAATGAAGTAGCTACAGGGGTCCATTTTGGACATTGTGACCACAATAGTCACTTCTCATTATTATAGGATGGGACTAAGATAGATAAAGGAAAAAAAAGTACAATGAGATATAGGTAGGTTAAGTGAGTGGGCAAAATCTTGGTCTCACACTGAATGTAATGTGGGAAAATGTGAGGTTGCGCATTTTGACAGGAAGGATAGAGAAGCTGAATATTATTTAAATAGAGAAAAAAAAGTGGTAGCATGGACAGGTTTGGGAGACTTTGCGTATAAAACACAAAAATCTAGCATCCAAATTCAGCAGATAATCAGAAAGGTATATTGAATATTAACCCTTGTTTTGAAGGAAATTGAGTACAGTCTAAAATTAGGTAAGTTCTACTAAACTATACAAAGTGTTATTTAGACCACACCTAGGATATTGTGAACACTTTTGGTTCTCTTATTTAAGGAAACAGTTACTGGCATTGCTTGCAATTGAATAAATCGTGCATGAATAAAGGCTTTGCTAACTAATAGAAGACTAATAGGTGGGGGGGGGGGCTGGTATAATGCTGAGGTCCCAATTATTTACAGCATATGTGAATAAGCTGAAAGAAGAAGTTAAAATATTATCATGTTTGTGGATGGCAAACTGTTGTGGAAAAACAAGTGGTGAGGATGACACATAAAGTCTACAGAGAGATATTCACAAGTTAACTAAATGGGAAATAAAAACTTGGTAGATGGAATATCATGCGGGAAAATGTGAGGTTATATACTTTGGTAGGAATAGTAAAGGAGCTGAAACTTTTTTGAGTTGAGAAGTATCTGAGACGGCAGCAGCACAGAGGGATTTGGAGATCCTCATGCATGAATCACAAAAAAAAACTAGCATCAAGATTCAAAGGATAATAGGGAATGTAAATTAGTTATTTGTCTTTATTTCAAAGGAAATGGAGTATAAAAAGAAGTCTTCCTGAAATTTATGCAAAGCACTAGTTCAACCATACCCAGAACACCATGAACAGTTTTCGTCCCTTTATCAAAGTAAAGATAAACTGGCATTGGTGGGACTCCAGAGAAGAATAATCACAAGCTTAGAAGAAGTTTCTTACGAGGAGCAGTTGAGTAGTTTGGACCTGTTTAGAAAAAATGCAAGGTGACCTTATTGAAACAAGTAAGTTTCTTAGGGGGTTTGACAAGGTAATTGTCAAGAAAGGTTGCTCCCTTGGCAGATAGTCTGGGGTCAGAGGGTATAATTCCAGAGGATGAAGTCACTTATTTAAGAAAACAATGAGGAGATTTTGTTTTCCGTAGAGAGTAGTGAATGTGTGGAATTGTTTACTGCAGAAGACTGAAAAGGGCGGAGTCTTAAATACATTCAAAGCTGAAAAAAGATTTTTAATTGGTTAGGAAATTAAAGTTTATAGAACATAGAACAGTACAGCATAGGAACAGATGCTTCAGCCCACCATATCTGTGCCGAATACATTACCATTCCAAACTAATCGCCATCTGCCTACACATGGTCTGTATCCTCCTATTCTCTGCTTGTTTGTGTGTCTGTCTCTACGGCTTTTACATGTTGCGATCATAAAGGTGTTATGAGGAAAAGGCAGGGAAGTGCCATGACATAACTGAAGGATGGAGCAGACTCCAATGATCAATTTCTGCTCCTTTATCTTATGGTGTTATAATCAGAGCAACATTACTTCCCCTTTCTGTTTGGAGAGCTAGGATGTTAGCTCCTGAGACAGCTTTCTGATTTTACAGTATTTGGCTATACTCCTTTCTTAATTTCCTAAAAACATTCTATATGGGAACATTTCTATTATCCTGAGACATCCAAAATAGATGATTGCAAATTATTTTTGCTCAAGTATTATAGATGTGGGATTTTTGTTTCCTTCTTCACATTGCATACCCCAAAAAGGTGCATAGGTGTTATAATGCAAGATTGTATTCTGTATCATTCAAACTGAACAGAAATTGCTATCAAATCATTAATTTGTTTAACACTATTGCTAGGCTTCAATGTCAACTGAAGGAATTAGAAGCCCAATTAATTATCAGCATACATATTGATCTCTTGCAGTCCTCATGTAGTGCTGCTGGAATAAGCTCTGATGGGTAAATCCAGAATATTGTTGAGATGATCATGCAAGAATAATGATGACACCTGATGTGGAGGAATGGGAGAATCTTGCAGGCAGTGGTGTTTCTTTAAGGTCTTTGGTCTTGCTTTTCTTGACAATTGAGGGAGTAAACTTGAAATAATTGTGCAGAGTTCATGTACTTCATGGATTGTACTGTCTGTAGCCATTATACACTCTTCTTAGAATGTTTTTTTTAAAGAGATATTTTTATTGAAAATTTAACATGTTTTTACAAACTTACAAAATAAAAAAAATAAATACAATCATTAATATACAATTAAATATTAAATAAATAATAGCCAAAACATATCAAATGAAAATAAGAGATAAAAAAGGAGAAAACAAAACTCAACTATTAATCTAACCTATAACTAACCAGAGAGTATAATAAAATATCTTTCATTACTCAAGAGAAAACAAAGAATAACATAGTAATTAAATAGTGAAGTATGTGCTCAGACTTAGAATGTTTGATATTGTCCCTTTGTCAGGAATGGTGAACTAGGGACACATTTCAAAAAGCAGAAAGACCCTTTCTGTTTAAGTTGAAATTGGTGAAAATATTCTTCTCTCAGAGCATTGTCAGTATTTGAAATTCTCTTTCTCAGACATTCATGTCATTGAGTATGTTTAAAGTTGAGTGAAACAGATTTTGTTTGACCATGGGAGGGAGTGTTATGGGGCACAGACAAAAAAATAAGCTTAAGGCTACAATCCATTCAGCCACAATCTGGTTTGAATGGTGGTGACAATCTGAAAAGGAAAGCTAACCAACTCCTGGTCCTATTTTTTATGATCCCAAGGGACCAAAAAGAGGAATTATGCATGGAGAAAGGGAGTTTGATTGATGTATTAAGTTAATATCTTGAAACTGTTTTTACCAAGGAAAAGGACACTGCTCTTGTTACTATCCTTGTTCAAAAAGGGTATAAAGGCAAAACTAGCAACTACAGATCAGTCAGTATAACATTAGTGTTGGAGAAGCTTTTAAAAATAATAATTTAGCACAAAATTAATTATTAAGCTAACATGAGTTGATTAAATAAAACTAGTGTGGACTTACTTAGAACAGATGATGTTCAATTAACTTTTTTGAGGTTTTGATGATGCAGCCAAAAGAGTTGATGGGAGAAATACACTAAATATGGACAATCAAGTCATTCAATAAAGAACTGCATAACAGACTTGTGACCAAACTTAGAGCTCACACAGCAGCATGGATAAAAAATTATCTGAGGGATAGGAGATAGAGAATAATGGTTAGTGGATGTTTTTCAAACTGTAGGAAGGTTTATAAGTTAGTTTCCAGAGGTCAGTATTAAGAGCCTTCCCTTCCCTATGTATAAATGACCCATGCCATGATGTACAAAGCACAATGTCAAAATTTGCAGATGATAAAAAATGTGGGAGCATTGTGATCTATGAGGAGAATACAGTCCAACCTGGAATGAATATGGGTTGGTGGCATGACCAGAAAAAATGCATGCCAAGTTGAAAGTAGAGAAGTATTAATGGAAGCAGAATGCAAAAGCAAGGAAGTGATGTCAATCTTGTAGAAGGCACTGTTGGCCTCTATGGGAGTACTGGGTTCACACTATAGGAAGGATGTGATGGCATTAGAGAGTGCAGAAAAGATCCACTAGAATGATTCCAGGGATGAGAAACTTACGTAAAATGGAAATGTAGGACTTATTTCCTTGGAGAAGAGAAGATTGAGAGGAGATTTGATAGTGTCGTTTGATTGACTATGTCAGGCTCTAACTCCTGCTGCTATCACCGATGGTACAACTGACCATGCAAATTATCACAAGTATTCCATCTAGTATTGTACTGTGGCTCAAGCCAACATTGTATCAATTTAATTTCCAACCTTCTGCTTTGAATAGATTTCCTTTCAACATGTAAATCAATTGTGAAAAACATGAACAACAAAGATAGTAAACTAACACAGTAAGTTGGGACAAAGGAATTCTGAATTGCAGTTGTTGTGCCATTATTCTTTAAAAGAGATAGAACTCCCAGTAACAAGTCCAAAAAGAAAGAATTAGAGAACTGTGATTCAAGGTCATTTTTAATAGCAGTTACAATGAATCATGTTTTCAGTTTGCAAAGCACAGTTTCTTTCTTTAGCACTATTCGGAGAAGTCAAAATTTGATTGATGCTGAGATGAGTAGATGCACAGAATATGGTGGTTGTGACCTTGTTGATTAATGCTCTTTAGGTAATTGGTTTAGAAAAATACATTAGCATTGCACTGTGAGCCTGACAGAGTATTTATTGAACAACAATGTAATTTAGTATCACATTGCAACATATTGATTTACATTGGCAACCTGTATAGTGAAATGATCAAACCAAGAATTAAGCAGGTATTTGACAAGTTTAAGAATTTGGTGTTGAAGTACTAGGATTGGAGTTAATTCTGGCTCTAACACTTCAAAGTCAGCTCTCTTCCATGCCAGTTTAAATTAAGCTGTGAGATTGGGGGTCATGCAATACGTGCGAGTCTCACATGGAGGTAGGGGCATTTTGCAGAGAGATCTACCCTTTTCTGTGAAGTGGTGAATTGATTGATCTGGAATAGAACTAATGCACACAGTGGAGAATCAGTGGGAAGCCCAAAGGAAAATCTAAAAGACAGTTTGGATTGAGACGAAAACTGTTTTCAAAGCGCTTTGTGGGTTTGTACGTCATAGAACATCAAAATGTAAGTTAGGTATAAAAAAAAGTAATAAAGGCGTTGAATATTAGCTTTTCAAAGCAGAGGGCTAGAACATAAATGGAAGGAAGTTTTGATATAACTGTGATTAGACTACACCCAGAATACAGTGTGCAGAGCTGGCTCCCACTCTTAGAAAAGATACATTGACTTTGGAGGGAAGGGTAGATTCACTAAAATAAATATCAGGGTGCTGAGTGTCAGGTAATGGGAAGAAATCAGGAAGGTTATGCTAATGTTCTCGCTACTAAAGGATCACACCCTGATTTGTATTGCTCTGCTTATCACTATGAATACTGTTTTAGAGATCATAATGGAGTTTGTCAAAATTCATTCCTTGTAACAGATACATTCATCTCTAGAGCTTTAATCTAATCAGATAGGTAATTGAGATAACAAGTGATTTAAAGAAGTGACAAAAGAAGATTTCACATTGGCATATGTAAATATCAGCTGGTTTAAGTAGAACTACATTTTACGCATCCTTTTTATGCAGGCTGTTATAAGTCAGTAATTGTATAAATATGTTTGCAAGCTGAAAGTCTCTTATTTGGATTCTCTGAGGTTCAATGAACTTGGAAGGAGAGATAGTTGTATCTTATATAGAGAGGATGGTTGTGGTCTCTCTCATCAGTTTAATTCACATTCTCACAGCATGGCCACACTCCTGCATCAGCCTAGTTGATCTATTCTACGGAACGGAAGGTTTTGCATGAATACATCATGCATAGGCACCATAAAAACAAATATTTTAAAACAGATATTAAAGCATCTATGAACAAAATTGAAGCAATAGGTTTCATTGATAGATTTTTCTTGAAGCATCTTATCCTATAAAGTTAGTTTCTTCTATACATGTATAAATAACTATAAATTATAAACAGATTGATATAAAGATATATAACAATATAATTCTGGATATTGCTTAAGTGGCTTTGATTTATGTGGAACCTATCTTAAGTTTTTTTTAAGAAATATATACAATTTGAAGCATTAGGCTTACGTTCTAGTAAATATAAGCCCTTCTCAGAGGATTGATTTGTATTAGCCACTGTAATGCAGTAACCTACACTATAAATTGATCAGCAAGTGAGAGTTCTGAAATTTTCATTTTCTATATAATAGTACACCAATATTTTCTGAGAACAAAATTTAAATGAGGCTGGAGCTCTACAATGCACTGTTCATCTCAATTTAAAGATAAAATTTCAGGAGAAGGTGCTTTGAATGAAATTTTCTCTTAAACATTTGTGCCTGTGATTTGATTCAGTCTAATTTATAAATTTATGCTTTTGTATCTATCGGGTACAGTTGAGATATTCTCTTGTCCCATAGCCTAGAATTTTCATTTCCTTAGTGTCACATGAGCAATGATGAAAAGGTGGGAAAAACATGAGAATGAAAAGATCGGATTCTCCACATTGAAGATTTTTTTTTCTGATTTTTACCTCAAACTTTAAACGGTGAGTTCACTCTTGTAGGTAAGTGCTGACTACCTCATTTCCAAGCACTTGCTTCACTTGCTTTACAGACATATATGTTCCACTTCCAGCTCTCTTCCATTGAGAAACTCAATGGTTTAATTGCCAATGTTGGACAGGGCAATTCCCTGGAGGCTGAAACTCAAAGTGCTTGTCCCAGCCATCCTGGAACTACATCTTCAAAATAACAGGCTGCATACACCATGGCCACCATTCTGCTTGACTCTTCATCCACGTAAGTTGGTATCAGTAAAACACAAACCTCACCAGATCATGTGATCGTCACACACCACTTCAACCTTTGGAGCTCAGGGACACTTATAATTTCCATACTATTGCCATGTTGCTTTGCATCCAGGAATATATACTTCATAGAATTACAGCATTGAGGAGGCCATTTAGTCCATTGTGCCTGTACCAGCTACATTATTTCCTTCAACTTTATTGTTTGGTGCCAATTACCTGTCCTTTCTCCATATCCATGCACACCATTACTATCCAAACAAAAAATCCAATGCCCTGTTGATTGTCTCAATTGAACCTAACTTCACCACATTTCCAGGGAGTGCATTCCATGTCCTAATACCTTGATGTGAGATAAAGGTTTTTTGCCTCACATCACCCTTGCTTCAATAGCACATCCAATGCTCTCTCAATCTTGTTTCTTTTGTAAGTGGAAGCCGCATATTTTATGCATCAACACAAGCCACACTTTATGACTCTTAGCTTGTTTTCTTAGTGCTCCCTTACTTTGAACAGCTAGCTTCTTTATACTAGAGATTGCTTTGTTGGTATACATTCACGGACTTCAGCTATAACTGATGGACTGGCAGCCTTTGGACCCCTTTGCCCACCTCTAGCACACTCCATCTACCTGGACACCACATGCTGGCCTATTACCTGCCCTTGATCTCTTCATTTCCAACTGGTGCCTAGACATTAACTGCCTCAACCTGTCTAAGCCACTCCAACCTCTCACCTTCACAACGCACAGCCCTCCACTCTCTCTGCTCCAATCCCAACCTCACCATCAAACCAGCAGATAGAGGGGGTGCAGTGGTAATTTGGCACACTGACCTCTACACCACTGAAGCCAGACGCCAACTCGAAGACACCCCCTTGACCATGACCCCACCCCCATCACCAAACCATCATCTCCCAGACCGTTCACAACCTCATTACCTCAGGAGATCTCCCACCCACAGCTTCCAACCTCATAGTCCGGGAACCCCGCACCACTCGATTCTACCTCCTTCCCAAAATCCACAAGCCTGACCACCTTGGCCGACTCATTGTCTCAACCTGCTCCTGCCCCACTGAACTCATCTCTACCTACCTCGACACTGTCCTATCCCCCCTAGTCCAGGAACTTCCACATATGTTCGAGACACCACCCACGCCCTCCACCTCCTCCAAGACTTCCGTTTCCCCGGCCTCCAACGCCTCATCTTCATCATGGATATCCAATCCCTCTACACCTCCATCTGCCATGACCAGGGCCTCCAAGCCCTCCATTTCTTCCTCTCCCATCGTCCCCTACAGTACCCTTCCACCGACACTCTCATTCGTTTGGCTGAACTTGTCCTCACCCTCAACAATTTCTCTTTCAAATCCTCCCACTTCCTCCAGATGAAAGAGGTAGCCATGGGCACCTGTATGGGCCCCAGCTATGCCTGTCTCTTTTTCAGCTACGTAAAACAGTCCATCTTCCTTAGTTACACCGGCACCACTCCCCAACTCTTCCTCCGCTACATTGATGACTGCATTAGAGCCACCTCGTGCTCCCGCGAGGAGGTTGAGCAATTCATTAACTTCACCAACACATTCCACCCTGACCTTAAATTCACCTGAACCATCTCTGACATCTCCCTCCCCTTCCTGGACCTCTCCATCTCCATTAATGATGACTGACTTGACACTGACATTTTTTACAATCCCACCGACTTCCACAGCTACCTGGATTACACCTCTTCCCACCCTACCTCCTGCAAAAATGCCATCCCATATTCCCAATTCCTCTGCCTCCGCCATATCTGTTCCCAGGAGGACCAGTTCACAACAGAATACACGGGATGACCTCCTTCTTAAGAGACTGCAATTTCCCTTCCCACGTAGTTAAAGATCCCTCTAACGCATCTCGTCCACATCCCGTACCTTTGCCCTCAAACCCCACCCCTCCAACCGTAACAAGGACAGAACCCCCTGGTGTTCACCTTCCACCCTACCAACGTTCGCATAAACCACATTTCTGCCACCTCCAAGCAGACCCCACCACCAGGGATATATTTCCCTCCTCACCTCTTTCTGCTTTCCACAAAGACCATTCCCTCCGTAACTACCTGGTCAGGTTCACGCCCCCCCCCCCCAACAATCCACCCTCCCTTCCTGGCACCCTCCCCTGCACCGCAGTAATTGCAAAACCTGCGCCCACACCTCCTCCCTCACCTCCATCCAAGGCCCTAAAGGAGCCTTCCACATCCATCAACGTTTTACCTGCACATCCACCAATATCATTTATTGTATCTGTTGCTCCCAATGCGGTCTCCTCTACATTGGGGAGACTGGACACCTCCTAGCAGAGCACTTTGGGGAACATCTCCGGGACACCTGCACCAATCAACCACACTGCCCTGTGGCCCAACATTTCAACTCCTCCTCCCACTCTGCTGAGGACATGCAGGCCCTGGGCCTCCTCTACCCTGCTCCCTCACCACCCGACGCCTGGAGGAAGAACGCCTCTTCTTATGCCTCAGAACACTTCCACACCATCAATGTGGACTTCAACAGTTTCCACATTTCCCCTTCCCCCACCTCAACCCAGTTCTAACCTCCCTTTCCACCTATTCACACCACCCTCCTCTCTGACCTATCACCTCCATCCCCACACCCACTCACCTATTGTACTCTATGCTACTTTCTCCCCACCCCAAACCCCTCTTCAGTTATCTCTCCACTGTGCAGGCACCCTGTCTCTATTCCTGATGAAGGGCTTTTGCCCGAAACATTGATTTTGGATGCTGCCTGACCTGCTGTGCTTTTCCAGCACCACTCTAATCTAGACTCTGGTTTCCAGCATCTGCAGTCCTTGTTTTTACCTAGCCTTTGTATGGCATACATCACTTTTTTTTGGAAAGAAGGCAGAGAGGCAGACAATTTGTTGTGGTGAGAACACTGAACAAGATGGCGGACATGTTGCTGTGTGGCACCACATGAACATTACACATGTGGCATGAATTGCAGTTTACATGGTAAACACACTACGTGTGGTTCAGCCAAACTGCCATGCTGAAATTCAAAGGGATCCAAGTGGAGTCAGTGGGAACTATGGTCAATGAGAGTGTGGAGAGGGGGTGTCAGTGGAGAGGGAAGGGGGTTAGGTGGTACCATCTCAGACATTCAAAGTCTCATCCAATTTTAGTTTAGGAGTTGATCTGGGCTGGCTGGATGTAGTGGCATAGCCTGCTTTGCCAGACACAGAAGATGTATGGCTCTCCTTCTCACTGTCCTGACACCAGAACATCCAAGTTGATGAACTGAGGAGCTAACCCAGCCACTTCCTTGGGGATGAGGTAGGGCAGAGGGACAGATACTGGTTTATAGCTTCTGAAGTGATGTGAAGCTGGGTTTTAAACAAGATGCCAGCAGAGGGTGTGGTCTTTACGTACATTCTACCTCTCCTATCATTTGATTCCACATAGCAGGTACTGGAGAGGCCATGAAGTGAAGAGTGGAAGATGACATGAAAACAAAGCCACCATGGACCATCTCACTCAAGGAAACACTTTTGCCGAAAAATGGGAACATTCAGTCCAATGAGTAGGGAATATAAGATTAAGCTAATTATTTTATTTAGGTAACTGGAAATCCAATTTTCTGATCTTTCAATTATCAGCTTCATTCAGTAGGCAGCACACTATGTCTTCAAACGTTCACATAGCCCAGATTGACAATTCATGATAGAATTGGCCATGCTAAATTTCCCATAGCGTTAGGTGCATTAGTCTGAGGGAAATGGTTCTGGGTGGGTTACCATTCGGAGGGTTTGTGTGGACTTGTTGGGCCAAAGGGCCTGTTTCCACACTGTAGGGAATCTAATGGAATACTTCATTGTTGGTGGCTCTTTAGTGCAACATTGAGTCTCAGCTGCTTACTTCTGTGGTTCAAATGAGGGTGAAAAACTGCACAACACTATGTATGGATGAAGATATTCTGTCAATCTCGGGACCATTAACAAAGCAGATTAACAGTTCAATTATTTCATTTGGAATTCCTGGTATGCAAATTGGATGTTGTATTTCCCTGTGAAAAAGTCAATGAGCACAGTTCAAAATTAATTGGTTGTACAGGTCTTTGATTATTTTGTGATTATATTAAAACACGGTATAAATACATGATTTTCTTCTTTCTTTACTATTCCTAGGAATAATATAGGTTGTATTTAATATTTCTTTGAGTGTGAAGTCAATTTATTTTAAAGGTGCGATTTTTACTGGACTGTAAAATAAGGTAAGCATCATCTCCTGCATGTCTTGCCTTGTGAAAATTTGGACTGCTACTCAGAAAAGTGCCTATCAGGAGGATAAATAACATGTTTTGAAAATCCTTTTTTATTGGAAACTGCTTGAGTAAAATAGTTTTAATTGGAAACCTTAGATTATTTTAGAAATTGTTTTCACAGCTCACATGCTAGGTTGGTACTCTTCTGCCATGAATTGTAGAGCAAAATTTCAAACTTTTCCTTTTGCTACTTAAAAACAACTTTCATAGGTAAATACTGCTGCAGAAAAATAGGCCAGAATCACACGTGTATGTTTGGTTAGAGTCATCTACTTCATCAATTCAGGTAATGTGAAGTAAAATATGGTACTCCCAGTATACATCTCCACAAAATGTTTATTGGCATTGGAACAGCTCCAGTAAATGACTGGAAGCTTAAATGCATTCAGATACATTTGGAACAGAGCCAAAATGAATTCATGTTCCCATCAAAATGATACATAAATATTTCTTACTAATGTGTTAACATTGGAACAAAGTTAGTCCAAAGTTCAAACCTTCAAACTTGAGGAGCTCTAAAGATTTATCAAAATTCCCTGTCCAAGAATACTGTGTTACTGTTTTATTAATATTTAGCTCAATCCATGAGTCCAGTGAATTGCTATGAACTGATTTGGTTATAAATATTTCTAATGCAACCTATTTCAATTATTTAAAAATACTATTCATACCACTCATTCAAAGAAGTCTAAAGGTAAAAATGTTGTTAAAATATTCAGTTTTCATTATTTAAGAGATTTTCATGGACTAAAAATCGAAGAAGGAAAACTGCTGACCTAAAATGGCTTCCTCAATCACCTCATAAGCCCAGGCAACTCATGTCGAAAATATGAAACTGTCTCAGAATTACCATTTCAATCAGGATGCATTAAAACTCAATGGGGTGACCACAAGTCTCTCTCTCTTGCTTTGCACACACCTGTACAAATAAAGTCATAAATTGAAGATGAGACATTATCTGCAGTGTTCAGTTTGAGAAAGATAATTGAGCTATACAAAGGAGTCACCATTTCATAGCTTGTTTTCAGTAAGTAAAAGGATGAAGGAGAAAAGCAACACAGCCTGATAATAATAGGGCCACTGGAAACTCTTCTTTCGCTCTTATTTAATCACAATTTCAATCTCAGAACACAGTAAATGAAAAAGCTGAGGAAAGTTCTGAGGAAGTGTCACTGGACCCCAAATTTTAGCTTTGATTTCCCACCCCAGACATTGCCAGATCTGCTGAGCTTTTCCAGCAATTTCTGTTTTGGTTTCTGATTTCCAGATATGCAGTCTTTTTGGTTTTTAATGAAAAATCTACTGAGAAAACCAACTGTTGACTGAGAGATCACACATACCTTTAAAGCATCGCCATTCCTGAGGAAGTAGGACATCAGTTATGCAATTGGGACTTAGGCTTCATGCTTTCAACTCAAAGCATCTGATAATCGGTAGACTGCAATTACTTTTCTCATAGAATCATAGAATCCCTACAGTGTGGAAACAGGCCCTTTGGCCCAACAAGTCCACACCGAACCTCCGAAGAGGATCCCATCCTAACCCATTCCCCTACCCTATTACTCTACATTTACCCCTGACTAGTGCACCTAACCTATACATCCCTGAACACCTCACTATGGACGATTTAGTGTTGTGCCAGATATACATATCCCTGGAACCTTCAATGTTCATTATCTGTCTTCTGTTGTGTGTTTGATGTTGTATTTTCCAACTTTTTCATAAATCTTGAAATTACCTCTCCTTCACATTTGATCTGATCAATTAAGTTTAATTGAAGCATGATTACTGAGTAGTAAGGGAGAAAAACAAAAGGAGATGTTGCAACTAGCTAAGAGTGGTTAAAAAGAGAGGGATCAAGGTGTGTCATCACCTGCTTGTAACATGTCTAAAAAACACATTAACAGAAGCTAAAAATGTGATTAATAATGCTAACATTATTTCAGATAACACTGTGAATATATTTCACAATCATGTGCACTTATATTCTTTTATCCCTCTGGAGAGGATACTTTAAGGTGGAAGAAATGATCAGGAGCCAAAGAAGATTTAAGGTCTCTCTTTATGGGGTGACATGTTGGCTCAGTGGTTAGTACTGCTGCCTCTCGCGCCAGGATCCCAGATTTGATTCCAGCCTTGGGTGATTGTCTATGTGGAGTTTGCATGTTCTCCCAGTGTCTGTGTGGGTTTCCTCCAGGTGCTCTGGTTTCCTCCCACAGTCCAAAGATGTGTCAGTGAATTGCCCATGCTAAATTGCCCATAGTGTTAGGTGCATTAGTCAGAGGGAACCGGGTTACTCTTCAGAGGATAGGTGTGGACTGGTTGGGCCAAAGAGCCTATTTCCACGCTATAGGGAAGCTAATCTAATCCTATTTTCAGGAGATTGGGCTGTGTTTTAGGCAAACAACAGGTTTCGAAACACAATTTACTTGGGCATTCAGACATAGTGTATGTACCTTACATCAATTCCTATATTATTCTCCAGTGAATATTACTGTAGGTAAAATCTTAATATACTCAGCATAAAATATCAGCGCTTCTATAAGAATACTCAAAAAAATGGTTTCTGCCTTTCGAGATCATATTTTTAACCAAATTATTCACAGGTGTTCTAACTCCATGTCACCTTCAGCAATAGTCGATAGCTAAATATTTCATTTTTGATCTGAGCAAATTTTGGTCAGAGTTTCATGGAATATACATTTGACTTCCTTGGTATACACAGAAAACATTCATCCTGAAGGAATGATCTGTGTCTCCATTACAAAATTCTACCTAATAAAATGAAGCATCAAAAATGTGCATAACTTTTGTTGCAGATGCTCATGGCATCTTAATCATGAAAGCTGTAAATGATATTCAGAGTTCCAACGGTTAAATCATGCCTTGATGTATATAGTTAGATTAACCTCTTGAAACTTGTTAGCATTCATGAGATGAGTCATATCAAAAAAATGAGATGTCACAGCCAACAAGTGGCTGAACAATAGTAATAGCAATTTTACACATATGCCTGGCTGCCTCATACGCTGCTCTCATTAAACTGATCCCACTGTGGAAGAGGGAAAAGTGGAGAAAAATGAATTTTTTTGATTTTGTGTTAGCTTCAAAATTATGTACAGTAATTGGCAAAAGGGAATCATGTTTAAACCAACTCACCTTTAAACTTGAGCATTTTGGCTGCCTGTGCCATTCCTGCATTAAATCTCCTGACTACCACTTTAGCCAGCCACTGCACTGAGGTGGGTCTTATATAGATGCTTCCTGAATGCATGTAGATAGTGGTTCCGCGATGTTTTGAGGATCCAACTGAGCAGTTCTGAAATCTACCAATCTCATTGAGTAAAAGCTTCCAGACTGGGACAAATGAAGCCTTCCCCAACTCCCACATGCATGCTGCATTATTTTCCCTGCTGAAAATGTGCTGCTGGTCAAAGCACAGCAGGCCAGGCAGCATCTCAGGAATAGGAAATTCGACGTTTCGAGCATAAGCCCTTCATCAGGAATGCTCGAAACGTCGAATTTCCTATTCCTGAGATGCTGCCTGGCCTGCTGTGCTTTGACCAGCAACACATTTTCAGCTGTGATCTCCGGCATCTGGAGACCTAATTTTTTACCCGCATTATTTTCCCTGTCAAACGCCATTAATTGGCCAATTAATGGCAAAAGGTGGTGGTGGACATTTTCGAACAGATTGGTCAGGTAGCAGGAAGTGAATCAATATCAATTCAACTAGTTATTTTCCCTTCCCATTTGGTCCATTTCCCATTTCCCTCCGAGAGAAGGAAAAATCAAAACTGTTCCGTCAGGGTTTCAGAAAGTGGGTTTTGAATCCCTGCTCAACAGTTAATTTGTCTTCCTGGAGAGTATGAGGTTATTTATCACATTGAATTAAAGTAAATATGTGTGAAATGCAAAATACATAATTTGCTGTGCACAGGGTGCAAGTCTTTTTTGGTAGCTTGTACAGGTCTTCAGTTCAGAAATTCACCTCAGACCCTGAGACAACACCTTCCAAACCTAAGGTGAAAGTGAGGACTGCAGATGCTGGAGATTAGAGTCAAGAGTGTGGTGCTAAAAAGCACAGCAGGTAATTTTGCATCCGAGGAGCAGGAAAATCAATGTTTCGGGCAAAAGCCTTTCCTGATGAAGTGCTTTTGCCTAAAATGTCAATTTTCCTGTTCCTCAGACGCTGCCTGACCTGCTGTGCTTTTCCAGTATCACGCTCTCGACCTTCCGATCCTAAAACCACTTCAATCTAGAAGGCCCAGTGCAGCAAATACAAGGGAATGCCACAATCTGCAAGTTCCTTTCAAAGCCACTCACTATCCTGATTTAGAAATATATCACTGTTTCTTCACTGTTGCTGGGTCAAGACAATAAATTTCCTCCCTAATGGTACTCTATCTCTCTCCAGCACATGGACTGCAGCAGTTCAAGAAAGCAGCTCACTGCTATCTTCTCAAGAGCAACCAGGGACAGGAAATAAATACTGGCCAACTAGTGATGTCCATGTGTCACAAGTGAATAAAAAAAATGTCATCAAAAGTTGGAAGAGTTTTAAAAATAGACTGCCAATTAATCATTCATTTAAATATGCTACAATCATAAAAAATCAAAATCAGAGGGACTGAGTACCATGAACAAGGGTGAGATATCAAAGAGACAGCATGGGTTTGTTTGAATAATTCTGTCGAATGTTTTCCTTGAAAGTAATCTTTAAAAAAATGACAATTCTTGGTCTTAATATTGCCTAAGAATAATTACAGAGTCTGAGGGTGGGAAAACACAAATGGTATTCAGGCAACATTTTACTGTAGCCTTATCTTGCCTAGAGATGTTACAGTGAACAATAACAGATGACTTTGCATCATTTCCTGTGATGACACGTACTGCATCTCAGTAGCCACACAATTGGATTTAACCCCTTAGATTATGACCTGCATTTGTTAGGGAGCTTTTTATAAGAATATCGAATAGATGCATTGAGAGAAAGAGAGAGAGAGAGAGAGAGAGAGAGAGAGAGATGGGGAATACTGTGGGGTTATATTCGATAGAGTTTAGAAGGATGAAGGGGAATCTAATTGAAGCATACAGAATACTGAATACTGTTCAGGGTAGAGGTTGGAAAAGTGTTTCCATTGGTAGGGGAGACTAGGACCTGAGGGCATAGCCTAAGGGTAAAGGGAAGATCTTTTAGAACGGAGATAAGGAGAAACTTCTTCAGCCAGAGAGTGGTGAATTTAAGGAATCCATTGACACAGACAGCTGTTGAGGCCAGGTCGTTGAAGAAAAATGAGATTGGCTCTTGAGTATCAAGGGGATCAAGGGTTACAGGGAGAAAGCAGAAGAATGGTGTTGAGAAACGTATCAGCCATGATTGAATGGTGGAGCAGACTCGATGGGCTGAATGGTCTAATTTCTCTTATGGTCTTATGGTCTTAAAAAGCACAGATAACAATGGGTGTGAATAGAACAGGAGGAATTTTGCTGTTATGGATTGGTGATTGGTTGGGAATTAAGAAGCAGAGGGAAGGGTGAAGGAGAAATTTCTGCGATAAGCAGTTCAAGTTGATGATCTGCAAGAATCTCCAAGGCAACTTACACCCAATCAAGTACTTTCGAAGTGCAGTAACTAATGCCAATGTTCACACAGCAATGTCCCAGAAATATTAATGTGATAACAGGCTAGTAATTCGATATTGCCCATTAATAGGTATAGGAATCATGATAGATTAGATTAGATTCCCTACACTGTGGAAACAGGCCCTTTGGCCCAACAAGTCCACACCAACTCTCCGAAGAGCAACCCACCCAGACCCATTCCCCTATACCTAACACTACGGGCAATTTAGCATGGCCAATTCACCTAACCTGCACATCTTTTGGACTGTGGGACGAAACCAAATCACCCAGAGGAAACCCACAGGGAGAACATGCAAACTCCACACAGACAGTTGCCTGAGGTGGGAATTGAACTCAGGTCCCTGGCACTATGAGGCGGCAGTGCTAGCCATTGTGCCACCCCTTCTTTTGATTAAAGTGATGCAAGTGGTAAACACAAGACACAATATTTGTGCTGTTAGCCTATCTCCATAACAGAAGGTTACAGATCAAGGTAACCTGTTATTTGGCTGTATGCTCAACAATGGCCTGAATTCACGCAAGACCAGTTGAGACTAGTCTATACATCTTAAAGCTAACCAGCACCTCTAAAATGGAAGGTGCATTCTGGATGAAGCAGGTGATGGAACTGTTTCTGCAAGTGTTTCTTAAAAAGAGGAAAGGTGAATCATCATAGAATCCCGACAATGTGGAAGCAAGCCATTTGGCCCACCAAGTATACATCAACCCTATGAAAAACATCCCATCCAGACCCACTATCTCTGTAACCCTGCATTTCCCGTAGCTAATCCACCTAGTCTGCACATCCCTGACAGTATAGCAATTTAGCATGGCCAATCCACCTAACCTGCACTTCTTAGGACTGTGGGAGGAAACCAGAGTGCCTGCAGGAAACCCACACAGACATAGGGAGAATGTGTAAATTCAACACAGTCACCTGAGGGTGGAATCAGACCCAGTCCTTGGCATTGTGAGGCATCAGTGCTAACCACTCAGCTACTGTGCCACCCATGATGGATAATGGAGCAACAGGCCAGCCACTGGGCTCCCAGGATTCCCACTGCAGCACTGAAGGCATTGGTCCAAAAGAAGTGAAAATTGATAGCTGCAATGTCAATGTAGTAACCCTGGGAACCTGGCTGCAATGCTAAAAATAAACTTCAATTACATTTCACAACTGGTAAATGCCAGCAAATGCATCTTCACATGCCATCTTCTCTTCACCGCACCATCAATTTCTCCCACTGTTCAATGCACCGCATACCCATCACTCCCTTTTCAGCCATCTCTAGTAATGGGACAATCATCAGTAATAGGATTGAAAATCAAAGCTTACCACCAGTCATACAGCAGCCAGTTGGGTAGTGCTGTGTAGGATCTTGGGACATAAGGGAATGCAAAATGATGACATTTAATTTTGTACATATTATGAGAACTACTGTCAAATAAAGGTTTTATATCATGGTTGCTTGTGATGTATTTTATTTCAGGAGTTGAGCAAAAGACCACTGTGACGATCCATAGCAGGAAGATGATGACTAGAGGAATACTGGAGCAGTTGTGACATGAGGATGTTTCAGGGGAACTGGAAACTGATGAAATGCTCCATGCAGAATGACAGCAATATCTAGGATGCCTCCTTTCTCCCTTCTGTTGCTTCTCTTCTTCCTTTTGAGATGTTGGTAATGATCTGGGTACCAGGGTGGTGTGCTCGTGATTTGGAGGTTGTGTAGGACACAGCAGCTATCACTAGTTTTAGAAACAATCTGTGAGTTTCGAAAAACTATCTCTGAGTAGGCCCAGCAGGAAATGTTGCTTCAAAATGCCAAAGATTTGATGCACAACGTTTTTGGTTGCAGCTTGGTTTTTGCCACAGAAGTGATGTCCATATTGAGCAGAGAGGAATCTGAAGAGCACGTCTGTAGAAAGAATAACCCTGTCATCAAGCAGTCACCTTCTGACTTGTTTTGATCGCTTGCAGATAATGGGGTTGGTTGCATAGTGCAGGATATAACATCATAATTGGTGCCATTATAATGAACATTCACCAACATGGTGCTCTGTGTACGGTTACACACCAACAGCATGTTCAGAGTGGAATCCTTTGTGATCCCAGTACATCATCCTGTTGGGATATGGTATCTAACAACCTGCCTGTCTCACTATTTCAATGGGAAGTCTACTACCATGAAGGGAAAAACAAGCTACTCATTCCTGCTGCTTCTCTCTCTCTCTGTTTAGAGAGAAAACAATAAATGTCCTGTTTTACATATAGGACCTTAGTGCCCTCCCTGTTATAAAAGTTAATATGGGAAACTAAGAGAGAAATGAGCATAGCCATGAATAGAGTTATAGAATCATAGAGATGTACAGCACAGAAAAAGACACTATGGTCCAACTCATTCATGCTGACCATATATTCTAACCTAATCTAGTCCCACTTGCCAGCACACAGCCCATATCTCTGCAAACCTTTTCTATTCATATATCCATCCGGATGCCTTTTAAATGTTGCAATTGTACCAGCCTCCATCACTTCCTCTGGCAGCTCATTCCATGCACATAATACCCTCTACGTGAAAAAAATGCCCCTTAGGTCTCTTTTATATCTTTTCCCTCTCATCCTAAACCTATGCCCTCTAGTTCTCGGCTCCCCCAGGCAAAAGATTTTGTCTATTTACCCTATCCATGCCCCTCATGATTTTATAAACCTCCATAAGGTCACCCCTCAGCCACCAACGCTCCAGGGAAAACAGCCCTGCTATTCAGTGTCTCCCTGTAGCTCAAATCCTCCAACCCTGGCAACATCCTTGTAAATCTTTTCTGAACCCTTTCAAGTGTCACAATACCATTCCGATAGGAAGGAGACCAGAATTGCATGCAATATTCTAAAAGTGGCCTAACTAAAGTCCTGCATAGCTGCAACATGATCTCCCAAATCCTGGACCTAATACTCTGACCAATAAAGGAATGGAATGGAATGGCATTGAATTGAATTGAACTTATTGTCATGTGTACCGAGGCACAATGAAAAGCTCATAGGCAGGTCACAGAGTTAAATCACAAAGATAAATAAATAATAGGTAAACAGTGGCAAAAACAAAAACACAGTTACAGGTGAATGTTAAGAGTTTGTGAGTCCATTCAATATTCTAACAACAGTAGGGTACAATCTGATTCAAAATTGGCTGGTGCATGTGTACAGGCTTCTGTACCTTCTCCCTGATGGTAGAGGTTGTAGAAAACCATTGCCTGGGTGGGATTGATCTTTGAGAATGCTGGTAGCCTATCCTTGACAGTGGGCCTGATAGATAGATTCTATAGATGGGAGGGTGGCCTTTGTGATTGTCTGGGCTGAGTTCACCACTCTTTGTAACCATACCTGATTTTGAATGGCCCAGTTGCCACACCAGGCAGTGATATGCTCTCGATGGCGCATCTGTAAAAGTTGGCAAGGGTATTTGCCATCATGCCAAATTTCTTCAGCTGCCTGAGGAAGAAGAGATGTTGTGGGGCCTTTGTAACCAGTGCATCTACATGAAGAGTCCAAGGAAGCTTGTTGTGGATGACCACTCCCTGGAGCTTGACACTCTCCACTCATTTCACATCTGTACTGTTAATGTGTAGGGGGACATGAGTAACATCCTGCTGAAAGTCAATAATAAGTTTCTTGGTTTGGAAAGATACCAAATGCCTTCTTCACTCTCCTATCTACCAGCGACTTTACGTTCAAGGGGCTACAAACTTGCACTCCAAGGTCTCTTTGTTCAGCAACACTCCCTAAGGCCTTACCATTAAGTGTGTAAGTCCTGCTAAGATTTGCTGTCCCTAAGTACAGCACCTCACATTTATCTAAATTAAATTCCATCTGCCATCCTCAGCCCATTGGTCCATCTGATCAAGATCCTGTTGTAATCTGAGGTAGCCTTTGCTGTCCACTACACCCCCAATTTTGGTGTCATCTGCAAACTTACTAACTATACCTCTCATGCTCACATCCAAATCATTTAAATAAATGACGAGAAGTAGTGGACACAGCACCGATCCTTGTGGCACTCCACTAGTCACAGACCTCCAGTCTGAAAAACAACCCTCCAATACCACCCTCTGCCTTCTACCTTCGAGTCAGTTGTGTATCCAAATGGCTAGTTCTCCCTGTATTCCATGAGATCTAACCTTGCTAACCAGTCACCCATGGGAAACCTTGTTGAACACCTTACTGAAGTCCATATAGATCACGTCTGCTGCTCTGCCATCACAAATCCTCTTTGTTACTTCTTCAAAAACCTCAATCAAGTTTGTGAGACATGATTTCCCATGCAAAAAGCCATGTCAACCATCCCTAATCAGTCCTTGCCTTTCCAAATACATGTACATCCTGTCTCTCAGGATTCCCTCCAATAACTTGCCCACCACCGAGGTTAGGCTCACCAGTCTATAGTTCTCTGGCTTGTCTTTACCGCCCTTCTTAAACAGTGGCACAACGTTAGCCAACCTCCAGTCTTCTGGCACCGCACCTGTGACAATCGATGATACAAATATCTCAGCAAAAGGCCCAGCAATCACTTCTCTAGCTTCCCACAGAGTTCTCGGGTACACCTGATCAGGTCCTGGGGATTTCTCCACCTTTATGCGTTTCAAGACATCCAGCACTTCCTCCTCTGTAATTTGAACATTTTGCAAAGTGTCATTATCTATTTCTCTACAGTCTATATCTTCCATATCCTTTTCCACAGTAAATACCGATGCAAAATACTTGTTTAGTATCTCCCCCGTTTTCTGCGGTTCCACACAAAATCTGTCTTGTGGATCTTTGAGGGGCCCTATTCTCTGCTCGTTACCCTTTTGTCCTTAAGGTATTTGTAAAAACCCTTTCAATTCTCCTTAACTCTATTTGCCAAAGCTATCTCATGTCCTCTTTTGCCCTCCTGATTTTCTTCTTAAGTAGACTCCTACTGCCTTTATACTCTTCTAAGGATTCACTCAATCTATCCTGTCTATACCTGACATATGCTTCCTTCTTTTTCTAACCAAACCCTCAATTTCTCTAGCCATCCAGCATTCCCTATACCTACTAGCCTTTCCTTTCACCCTCACAGGAATATACTTTCTCTGGACTCTCGTTATCTCATTTCCAAAGGCTTCCCATTTTCCAGCCATCCCTTTACCTGCAAACATCTGTTCCCAATTAGCTTTTGAATATTTTTGCTTAATATGGTCAAAATTAGCCTTCCTCCAATTTAGAACTTCAACTTTTAGATCTGGTCTATCCTTTTCCATCACTATTTTAAAACTAATAGACTTATGGTCACTCCCCCACTGACACCTCAGTCACCTGCCCTGCCTTACTTCCCAAGAGTTGGTCAAGTTTTGCACCTTCTCTAGTAGGTACATCCACATACTGAATCAGAAAATTTTCTTGTACACACTTAACAAATTCCTATCCATCTAAACCCTTACCACTATGTTAACTTTCTATGTTTAGAAAGTTAAAATCCCCTACCATAACCACCCTGTTATTCTGATTGCTGATTAAGAAGTTAAAAGCCACAGTTACTTGTGCCATCCCTGTCCTGCTCCGTAGATGCGGATTTGGTTGGAAAAGATAGCTCATTTCAGTGGCCACCTCTTAAAATATAAAAGCCTCAAACACTTCCCCTAACTGAAGTGGTGATAGGAGGAGTACTTCCAGATGGATGTGATCTTCTATTGATTGGACTCCTGTTCTGCCTATAACTTCTCACATAGTGCTGTCTGAAATCCAACTTCTCCTTGTGTTCCGGCCTCTGAATGTCTTACAGCACCACCCTTTAATTTAGAGCATTGTACTGAGCCCCTGCAATAATGCAGCACATGAAACCTCCACTGATGGTGTTTGTTTAAAGAACACTAATGGGAGGAATAGGGAGGATCTTTTATCACATTTTTAGCTGTGCATAGTTAAACAAAAGGATTAACAGAGTCTACAAGGCCTTTAGAGAGAGAGGTGGGCACCAAGAGACTAGAATGTATTATTTCTCTCTCCACCCCCATTTTAATTTAGTCACCTGTTCTATCTTCCTAGTCTTTGTTTATTTTTGTTACTGTAGCATTATCCCTATTGACAGAGCATATAATCTGTTTAATTGATTATTTGAATGATTTGATGATGACTGTTCAAAAAGAAACCGAACCTGTGCAGCCTTTAGAGAGATGTGATTGCCATGGAGACCAGAGTGTATTATCTCCCCTTAATTCTTGTTCCTCAGACTTCTCGCTGAACTCACTTTGTTTCTTGTATGGTCTATGCTTTCCCTGCTTTCCAGACTCACTTACTTATGTTTGACTTCTCATTCCATCTCAGTCTCTCTTCTCTCTGAACTATTTGCCAGCATCACATACCCCTGCCAATCTAATTAAAGTCCAAAGCCTTTGGCAGATATTATCTGAAATACTGTCTCCTTTTCTGAACTATGTATCTATTTTTGTGTGTCTGTTTGATTTCATGTTTTTTATAATTTTTTTGAATTCATAAGTAATAACATTCTTCTTTCTTTCAACCAAGGGAACTTTGTCATTGGTTCTTTAATTTTGACCAGGTTTTAGTTGAAGTTTGATACAGCTGTGAGCGAAAAAACAATGTAAAGCATTTATTGCAACCAACCAAAGGGGTTAAAAGAGGGGAACTGATTCATCCCTCCTGGTTGTTTGAAGCAAATTACTTATAAGAATAGTTTTTCTGACCTTGGAATTGAGATACTGAGCAAAATCAAATTGCAAGGTCACAGTGTTGAGTGGCCGAATCCCAGATCTATGTTCCAAAAGCTACACTTAGCTATCCATTTAATCTTAGTTGTATTCAATTATGGTTAATCAATATTGACCAAACTTGCAGACAACAATTAATATTTTGAAGGATTTCTGATGATGGTGCACCTTTTGGATTCTTCTATGGTATACTATTATTTTCAATTATCTGTAAGAATATATAAGAACAATAAGATTGTAATATTAGGGGATTTTAACTTTCCAAAGATTTACTGGGACCCACGTAATGTTAAAGGTTTGGATGGTGAAGAATTTTTTTCAATGTGTTCAAGACAATTTTCTTTATCAACATGTAAATATTCCTTCTTGAGAAGGAGGGAGACTTAACTTTGGGAAATAAGGCAGGGCAATAGACCAAAGTATTAGTAGGGGACTAGTGATCATAATTCTATTTGTTTTAAAATAGTTGTGGAACAGGATAAATCTTCCATAAAAATTAAAGTTCTTAACTTGAGTAAGACAAATTTTAAGGGTATGAAACAAGAATTCTCAAAAGTTGATTGGAGTAGACTATTCACTGGTAAAGACATGACTGACAAGTGGGAGGCCTTCAAAAGTGTGTTAACCAGAGTTAAGAAGCATAATATTCCTTTAGAGTGAAAGGCAAAACTGGAAGAATTTGGGAAAAATGAAGGAATAAAAATATTGAGGTTCTAGCCAAGAATGAAAAAAAGTCATATATTAGATACAGACAACTAGGATCAACTGAATCTCTTGAAAAGTATACAGAGTGTAGGGGCATTCTGGTGAAGGAAAACAGGAAGGCAAAGAGACGATATGAGATAGCTTTGGCAGATAAGGTTAAAAATAATTCATAAATATTCTCCAAACACATTAAGAGCAAGAGAGTAATGAAAAAGAGAGTAGGACCCCTTAAAGATTTTAAAATCCTTGTATTGAAACTCAAGAGTTTGGAGAGATGTTAAATGAATATTTCTTGATAGTTTTTACTTTGAAGAAAGAAATGGAGGCGAGAGAACTCAGGGAAATACATACTGATGTTTTGCAAACAGTTCACATGACAGAGGAGGATGTGCTAGAAGTCTAAGAAAGCATAAAGGTAGATAAATCTTCAGGTCTTGATCAAGAGATCAAGAGTGTACCAGGACCTTGTGGGAATTTCAGGAGGAAATTGCAGGATACCTAGTGAAAATATTTGTATCATCCATAAACACAGGTGAAGTACCGGAGAACTGAAGGTGGCTAATGTTTTGCCATTGTTTAAGAAAGACTGTAAGGAGAAGACTAAAAACTATAGATCTATGAGTCTGGCATTGGTGGTGGGTAAGTTATTGGAAGTGATTTTGAAAGATAGAATTTACATGCATTTGGAGAGGCAAGGAATGATTAAGGATAGTCAGGCTAGATTCATGTGAGGAAAATCATGTCTCACAAACTTTGATTGAGTTTTACAATGAAGTAACCAAAAGGATTGATGAGAGCCGAGCAGTGAATGTTGTTTAGTTGGTCTTTAGTAAAGCCTTTGAGAAAGTGAAGACTGCAGATGCTGGACATCAAAGCCAAAAAGTGCTGGAAAAGCACAGCCGGTCAGGCAGCATCCAAGGAGCAGGATAGTTGACATTTCGGGCATAAACCCTTCATCATTCCTGATGAAGCCTTTCACAAGGTTCCACATGGGTAGACTAATTAGTAAAGTTAGATCACAATGGATTCAGGGTGAGCTTGCCAACTGGATACAAAATTGCCTTTATTATAGGAGACAGAGGGCAGTGGTGGAAGGTTGTTTTTCAGACTGGAAGCGTATGGCCAATAGTATTCCATTGAGATTAGTACTGGATCCATTTTTGTTTGTTGAGAATATAGAAGGCACGATTATTAAGTTTGCAGATGACAGCAAATTGATGGTATAGTGGACAGTGAAAAAGGTTATCTAAGATTATAGAGATCTTGATCAATTGGGTCAATGGGCTGAAGAGTGACAGATGGAGTTTAAATTGGATAAATGTGAGGAAATGCATTTTGGTGATACAAACAAGGACAGGACTTAAACAATTAATGGTACTGCTCTGGGCAGTGTCGTAGAACATATACTCCTCGATGTTCAGGGACATAATTCTCTAAAATTTGCATCACAAGTAGACAGGGTGGTTAAGAAGGCAACAGTGAGGACTGCAGATGCTGGAAACCAGAGTTTAGATAAGAATGATGCTGGAAAAGCACAGCAGGTCAGGCAGCATGGGAGAAGCAGGAAAATTGACATTTTAGGTGAAAGCCCTTCATCAGGAATAGAGACAGGGTGGAGAAATAAGTGGCGGGGGTGGGGTGGAGCTGGAGAGAAGGTAGCAAAGAGTACAATAGGTGAATGGGGGTGGGGATGGAGGTGATAGGTCAGAGAAGAGGGTGGGGGAAGGTAGCAAAGAGTACAATGGGTGAATGGGGGTGAGGATGGAGGTAATAGGTCAGGGAGGAGGGTGGAGTGGATACGTGGGAAGGGAGATTGGCAGGTAGGACAGGCCATGAGGACAGTGCTGAGCTAGCAGGCTAGAACTGAGGTAAGATGGGGGGAGTGGAAATGAAGTAAATGTCCACCTTCAGCCAAGCATTGACAGTTGTTCCCATCCCTCCACCTATGGCATGTTCCAATACAACCCTTCCCTTCTACTTACTTGAAGGCCATAAATTGTTAAACTGGCAGGATAGCACTGGTGAAGTCCACATTGATGCCCTGAGGTTGAAGTGTTCCGAGGTGGAAGATGAGGCATTCTGCATCCCCACCCCCATTCACCTATTATACTCTTTGCTGCCTTCTCCCCAGCAAATTGCCCCCCATCCCCTCCCACCCCTCACCCAATTATCTCTCCACCCTGGAGGCTCCCTGCCTCCATTCCTGATGAAACGTCGATTCTCCTGATGCTGCCTGACCTGCTGTGCTTTTCCAGCACCACTCTAATCTAAAAGGGTGGTTCAGAAGGCATTTTGCGTGCTTGCCTTCATTATTGAGAACTTTGAGATCAGGAGTTGGGACATTAAGGTTGTATAGGATGTTGGTGAGGCATCTTTTGGAATACTATTTGTAGTTCTGGTCACCCTGCTATATGAAGGATATTATTAAACTGGAGAAAGTTCAGGAAAGATTTACTGGAATGTTGCTGGGAATGGAAGGGAAAAAACAGATGGAAAGACTGGGACTTTTTTCACTGAAGCATAGGATGTTGAGGGATGACTTTATCGAGGTCCATAAAATCATGAGAGGCACAGGTAAGGTAAATGACAAGGGTCTTTCCCCTTGGATGAGGGAAATCAAAACAAGGGGGCATATGTTTAAAGTGAATAGAGAAAAATTTCAAAAGGATTAGGGACATGTTTTTCACACAGAGAGTGGTTTATGTGTGGAATGAACAGCCAGAGAAAGTGATGGTTGCAGGTACAGGTTACAATATTTAAAAAAAAATTTGGATAAAAACATGAATAGGAAAGATTTGGAGGGATATGGGCCAAATGCAGGCAGGTAGGACTAGTTTAGTTTGGAAACATGGTCAGTGTGGACTGGTTGGACTGAAGGGTCTGTTTCCATACTGTATGACTCCACGACTCTATAACTGGAGCTTTATATATCACTCACAATAGCTTACTGTTTGCATTCCAGTCATGTTGTCAAGGTCACTATGTCTACATTCAGTAACAGAAAAAAGGACTGTGAGTAATTGAATACAGAATAACCTGCATGAAATCACATTATCAGGTTGCTTCAATGAAGGTCTTCAGTAATTAATTATTTTTCCTTTAAATGTTCTTGAACATTTCAAACTGGAAGGTGGAATCTTGTTAGGTTATTGAAAAGATTATTCTAATAAATAATCCAGCAGGAAAGATTAGCACCACTGCCAGAAAATAAAGCAGTTAGTTGCAATATGTTGAACTGTGTAAAATATGCTGCTAGATTTATGAAAAGCATCATATCCTTTACTGCTATTGATACTATGATGAACACATGTTTAATGTTATAATTAAATGTTAATGGTATGGCACGACTATGCTGGTAACCTTTTTGAAAATAATAAGTTGCTTTGACTTTAATTTTACAGCAACATTATGTCCTGGAGATTAGTCTGTGTTCAGGACCAGATTCAGCGTTTGTGATTAGTATGCAACTAAATAAAGAGGCGCAAGGATCAATTGAATTTTTCTTCAAGATCTATCAGTTTGCTGAATAAGAACTGCCAGGCACTGATCAAATTACCATAGGCTTCCTCTTGGGCAAAGGCATCAGTGCTATCCTGCCAGTTTAACAACATGTGGCCATCAAGTAAGTAGAAGGGAAGGGTTGCATTGGAACATGCCATAGGTGGAGGGATGGGAACAACAGTCAATGCTTGGGATCTGGGTGAAGGTGTACATTTACTACCTTGGCTCCTCAGGATAGTATATGTGACTTTTTTAAAAAAAACATGCCTGGAGTTGACATGCTATGTGGACAACTAAAGAGTCAGATGCCAAAGAGTTCCATTAATTTGGCAGCATACATTGGCTGCAAAGTCACTAATAAATAGTACATTTTATGCCATTTTATATCATATGCACTTTACATGCCAGTTACTACACTTATGTTGAATATATAGTGAGATGCACTTTCTTTCAAGTTCATAAAGGTAATTAAAGGAATGTATAATCATCGCAGGCAGTGGGATTATATATCATGTAACTCTTTACTTTGTGTACATAGGAAAATTGCAGCTTATGCATTTTAAAGTGGATTTGATGCTTGGAAAATTGTTAACCTTGTTCTATCATGTATTTGTGGAATGTAGTGTTCTTCAAGATACTTGAGAATAGCTTTATTCAACAAGACTTATTCTTTAAATTGGTGGGTGTATTAATTAAAGGCATTATCATTCACTGCTCGCATTCCACTCAGTTTCATGGATGAATTGTGCATGTTAATAAAACCTGTGTGTACTCAGTTTTAAGAATGGCTGCTATCCTGATGTGCAGAAGAATAATAGAAAATTAGGGTATTTACTAGAAATTTAGGAAGATTAATTATCGTTAAGTCTTGAAATATCAGCCCAACACTTCAAAACGTATAAGCTTTTCAAGCAAACATATACAGACATATACAGTTGTCATTGCTTATCTCAAATTTATGTCCAGTTGACTGAATTAAGTTTCAGCTTGTCTCCAATATCAGGATTCTTAGCAGAGGCAGTAATACAGATACTTGAGCAAACAGCTCTGCCAACCATCCAACCCAAACTCTGGGTCCGCTATGTGAATGACACCTTTGTCATTACTAAACGAAACAAATTAGAGGAAATGTTCAAGACCATAAATATTATCCTTACTGGCATAAAATTCACAAACTGCCATTCCTAGATGTGAGTGAACAGCCAATGGGGAACTTCAAACCAGTGTCTACAGGAAAACAAAACATACGGACCAAATATTGAACTACAGAAGCATTCGCCCCAACACCCACAAACAAAGCTGCATCACAACATCATTTCAACGAGCCAACACACACTGCAGCACAGAGGAACTGTGCAGAGCAGAGGAAAATCACCTACACCGTGCATTCAAAAAGCATGAGTACCCAATGAACGCAGTCCACCGATTTCTCAGCAATAAACCCAAACAAGCAGACAAAACATGTCCAGAAACCCCAGTCTCTCTCCCCTACATCAAAGACATCTCGGAAATGACTGCCAGACTACTCAGACCCATTGGCATCACAGTAGCCCTCAAACCCATCAACACACTAAAACAGCAGCTAATGAACTTGAAAAATCCTACACAGGCAATGAGCAAAGCTAATGTCATTTACAAAATACTATGCAAGGACTGTAACAAACACTACATTGAACAAACAGGCAGAAAACTAGCCACCAGGATACATGAACACCAACTAGCCACAAAAAGATATGACCCTCTCTCACTAGTATCCTCACATGCGGATGAGGAAGGACACCACTTCGACTGGGACAATACGTCCCTCCTAGGACAATTCAAACAAAGTCATGCACGAGAATTCCTAGAAGCATAGCATTCAAACCGGAACTCTATCAACAAACACATCGAGTTAGACCCCATTTACCACCCCCTGAGAAAACGAACAGGAAATGACTTCACCACAGGAAATAACATCCCCACAGGAAATTACATCACCAACCCAAACATAAATAGAAAGTAGGAATTTTCAGCATTGCTTTGCCTGAGGTCCACTCAAGATGTTACCTAGTAAGGTAACGAAACATCTGGAAATGAACCTTTCAGCTCAACCTACATCCAAAACCTCAACCTGAGCTACAAATCTTCTCAAAACTTGTTAAGCTTGTCACCTTTTGGTGCTAGATCTGTTAAATAAGTTCTGAACAGAGAAGAAATGTTTGAGCCATAGATGAGAATTTTGGGAATATAAATTCCAGTTCTAAACATGTTCAAGGTTTATTTGGAAAATGTAATATGTAATAAATATGAGAGGAATGTGTGCTAGACTACGAGAAGATGTAGACAAGCTGGAAGAACGAATGAAAAGAATGTGATGTTTAGTCATCTTGTTTGGAAGAAGGAGAGGCAACACTAAGTTGAGAGTACAATTCTAAAGGGAATGCTGGAACAGAGCAAAGTGGACATGTTGAGAAAATGAAATTAGAAAGAGATGCAGGGTTTATAACCCATGCTACAGAGCACAAAAACAAAGAAGTTGTGACAAATCATTCAAGCATGTTGGTTTGGACTCAGTTCGAATACTGTGTCAAATTCTGAGTACAGCACTTTGGGAATGATATAAAGTCTTTAGGGAGGGTACAGAAAAGATTTACAAGAATGTTTCCAGGAAAGAGCTTTGTCAGCGTTGAAAGTAAATTAGACTGGCGGGGGGTTTGTTCGTCTGAGGGCAGTAAAGGTTAAGAGACGATTTCTCAGGGGTATTCAAATTGTGAGTCGTCTATAAGAGTAGACAGAGAGTAACTATGCCCTTTCGCAGAGCAGTCAAAAACCAGATGACATCAATTTGAAAAGGTTGACAAAAACAACAAAGGTGCTGTTGTGATTAGGATTTGGAATTCATAAGAAAGGAGGAGGCAGATTCACTTGTTGATTTCTAAAGGAAATTAAATAAGCAAATAAGAACATAAGTAGAAACAAATGCAGGCCATTCAGCCCATCGAGCCTAAGTAAAAAATGAAAGTAAATTACTGCAGATGCTGGAATCTGAAACCAAAAGAGAAAATGCTGGAAAATCTCAGCAGGTCTGGCAGCATCTGTAAGGAGAGAAAAGAGCTGACGTTTCGAGTCTAACTGATCCTTTGTCAAAGTTAAAAAATAGGGAGGTATTTATACGAGGCTGAGAGAACGTGAGTCATGGCTCCAGAAACAAAGGTAGCAATAAAGAGGCGATAATGACAGTGCATAGAGAGATTATAGGGAGATTAGGAGCTGTGAATGACCAAGGCTGAAGCCAGTGCTATGTGACAAAATATATGGAGGATGGGGGGGGGGAAGGGTGAAGCAGAGGCAAAATGGAAGGGTAGCAAAGGGGGAAGAGGAGAGGAAAAAGGTGATGAGAGAGTGGGGAGCGAGAGAAAGAGAGACAGTCAAGAAATAAGAGATACCGAACAGTGAAAAAAAAAATTAAAAATAAATAAAATAAATGAAATAAAATTATGGAGCAGCATGAAAACAGAGGGGTCGACATGGGATAATCATCTGAAGTTGTTGAATTCAATGTTGAGACCGGCAGGCTGTAACGTGCCTAGTCGGAAGATGAGATGCTGTTCCTCCAGTTTGTGTTGAGCTTCACTGGAACATTGCAGCAGGCCAAGGACAGACATGTGGGCATGGGAGCAGGATTGTGTGTTGAAGTGACAAACCACGGGAAAGTTGAGACCTGATTGCATATAGACCAAAGGTGCTCAGCAAAGCCATCACCCAATCGATGTTTTGTCTCCCCGATATAGAGGAGATCACATTGGGAGCAACGAATGCAATAGACCAAATTGAAAGAGGTACAAGTGAAACACTGTTTATTCTAAAATGAGTGTATGGGGCCTTGGATGGTGAACATGGATGGTAAAGGGGCAGGTGTTGCACCTTTTGCGATTGCATGGGAGGGTGCCATGTGTGATGGGAGAGGTGTTAGGTGTGATGGGAAGGTGCCATGTGTGATGGAAAGGTGCCATGTGTGATGGGAAGGTGCCGTGTGTGATGGGAGAGGTGTTAGGTGTGATGGGGGAGTGGACTAGTTGCCCTGGAGGGAACGATCTCTGCGGAATGCAGACAGGGAGAGGGAAGGGAAGATGCGTTTAGTGGTGGCATCGTGTTGGAGTTGGCGAAAATGGCAGAGGATTATTCTTTGCATGTGAAGGCTGGTGGGGTGAAAGGTGAGAACAAGAGGGGCCCTATCCTTGTTCTGGGAGGGGAGGAAGGGGGTGAGGGTCATGGCATGGGAGATGGACCACACGCTGTTGAGAGCCCTGTCAACAACTGTAGGTGGGAAGCCATGGTTGGAGAAGAAAGAGCACATATTAAAAGCACTACTTTGCAAAGTGGCCTCATCAGAACAAATGTAGCAGAGGCGAAGGAGCTGAGAGAAAGGAATAGAGTCCTTACAGGATGTTGGGTGAGAAGAGCTGTAGTCCAGATAGCTGTGGGAGTCAATGGGTTTTTAATGGATATTAGTGGATAGACTATTGCTGGAAATGGAGACAGAAAGGTCAAGGAAAGAAAGGCAAGTGTCGGAGATGGGCCAGGTGAAGGTGATGGAGGGATGGAAACTGGAAGCAAAGTTTATGAATTTTTCCAGGTCAGGAAGAGAGCATGAAGCCGCACCAAAATAGTCATCGATGTACCGATAAAGCAGTTGTGGGAGGGGACCCGGGTAGGCTTGGAACAAGAAATGTTGCACATACCTCATGAAAAGGCAGGCATAGCTAGGACCCATGCGGGTACCTGTTGCTACACCTTTGATTTAGAGAAAATGGGATGAGTTGAAGGAGAATTTGTTGAGAGAAAGAACATGTTCAGCCAGGCGGAGGAGAGTGGTGATGGATGGAGACTGTTCAGGCCTCTTTTCGAGAAAGAAGCGAAGAGCTTTCAAGCCGTCTTGGTGTGGGATGGAGGAGTAAAGAGATTGCACATCCATGGTGAATAGAAGGTGATTAGGGCGTGAGAATTGAAAGCTGTCAATGTGTCGCAGGGCATCAGAGGAATCCCGGATGTAGTGGGGAGGGAGTGAACCAGAGGAGTAAGGGTGGAGTCAAGGTAGGAGGAAATAAGTTCAGTGGGGCAGGAGCATGCTACACAATAGGCCTGCTGGGACAGCCCTTCTTGTGGATTTTGGGGTGTAGGTAGAAATGGGCTGTCCGGGTTTGGGAGACTGTGAGGTTGGAGGCTGTGGGGGGGAGGCATCCGGAGGAAATGAGGTCAGTTATGGAATTGGAGACAATGGCTTGATGCTTAGTGGTTTGGTCATGCTCCAGGGGGAGGTAGGAGGAGGAATCTGAGAGTTGGCACTCAGCCTCTGTGAGGTAAGAGGTCAGTACACCAGACGACAACAGCACCCCCTTTGTCAGCAGGTTTGATGACAAGGTTGGGGTTGGACCTAAGGGAGTGAAGGGCAGAAAGTTCAGATGGAGAGAGGTTGGAATGGGTAAGAAGGGCAGAGAAATTAAGGCGGCCAATGTCCTGTCGACAATTGTCAATGAAAAGATCGAAGGCAGGAAATTGTGCTGGCAGCCCATCAAGCCTGCTGTGATTAGATTGTGGCTGATCTGATGTAAACTAAACTCCATAGCCCATGGCTCCCTTTTAGATCAAACATTTAACTCAGACTTGAATATTCCCCATGATCCAGCCTCCACTGCTTTCTGAGTAGAGAATTCCAAAGAATAACATCCCTCTGAGAGAGGAATCTCCTCTCCATCTCTGCTTTAATGGGAGATCCATTATTTTTAAACTGTGTCCCTTGATACTCAAGTCACCCCTAAGGGAAACATTCTCTCAGAATTTACCCTATCAAGCTTCCTCAGAATCTTTTATGTTGCAGTAAGATATTTTCTCATTCTTCTGAACTCTAACATGTATGAGCCCAATCTACTCAGCTTTTCCTCATAAGATAACCCCTTCTTCCTGGGATCAACTGAGTGAACTTTCTTTGTACTGTCTCTAATATAAATACATCACTCCTTATGAAGAGAGAACAACTGTACACAGTACTCTAGACATGGTTTCACCAATGCCTTTTACAGATGTAACAAGACTTGTGTACTATTATACTCCATCTGTCTTGCAATAAAGGCAATGTAAGTCACAGAGTCTGGCAGCATTCAGGATGTGCAAAGTAAGTGGGTGATAAGGAATGAAGCTAAGAGCAATGAGGGGCAACCTGTGTAAATGCATGAGATGTCTGTGGATCTCCCTGTCAAAGTAGCATGTAAGTAATGCGCTCCTGAATTACACAGTGAATCCCTAAAGAAGCAAAGTGATCCAAAAGCAGGCATGATGATGTGGTGAGTTGAAAAATGTGGTGCTGGAAAAACACAGCAGGCCAGGCAGCATCCGAGGAGCAGGAGAATCAATGTTTCGAGCATAAGCCCTTCTTCAGTGCTGTGTTTTTCCAGCACCACATTTTTCAACTCTGGTCTCCAGCATCTACAGTCCTCACTTTCTCCTCCATGATGATGTGGTGAGACTGGTAACTTTCAGCTGCCCCCTTGCAAGGATGAAGGCTGGAGGAAGACGGTGTTCATGGAGCATTCAGAGACATTGGGGTGAAGACAGAGCTGTACAAAGGCCGAGAGAAGCAAGCGTTGAGCTACTATTGCCAGGAAACTGCCCTGAGTTTCAACTGAGGAACTGGTGCCACCTGGTATCTTGGGGATAGAGGGGAGAGTTTAAAGTTGTGTTGAAATGAGGTGATTGGGGTTAACACATAAGATGTAAATGAATGGAAATAAGGTCGTCACCATTCATTAGCAAGATTCTGGGTTCTCCATTTAAGTCCACAGTGGAAAATACGATTCTAAACACTGGAAATCTAACTTTTCCATTTTCACTCTCGTTCCCCAACTTCTTCACCATTGCAGACACTGCTCAAGGGAGTAGAACACTCCATGTATAGTCATCATAGTGTAACCTGCAACTGATTGTTATCAATCAATAAATTTCATGTTGTTTAAGACCTCTTCTTGTTAACAATCATTCATAGCTTTCCTCTATCACTGTAAACAGAATAGGTTTCACAGTTAGTCCCCAGTTAAGGAAAGGGGTTGGCAGCTGTGAACTATTGACACCACAAGCTGATGGTTTATGTTACAACATTTACAACAGTGATAAAAGCTCCTGCCTCTGTCAACATTAATCTCTTATGAAAGAATTGGCTGTAGCAATCTTAAACCCTCTTATGGGTATTTTCAGGGAGACATAAATTATTAAATGACAAAACCATCAGCTTTACCTCCTTTAAAGTACACAAACATTTTAAGAGACAAAAAAGAAACAATCTAGAAGGCTATCAGCTCATCTGAAACAGTAAACATGCTGTTCTGAGTGGGAGTGGAGGGCACTGTGCTACATATATCACACACCTACAGCATATGCTAGCAATATACGCAGAAAACACCATGCATGTCATCAATCAAATGGCCATGCCTCAAAGTCATTGGGAATAGTCTTCAGTCAATTCAAGCTGGGCTACCATCAGTCAGTGAGTCCTGATACAGCCAAAGCTAGTATCCGCTCACTGTTCAGTGGCTTGGATACAGTCTGAAGTCCACTCGGGGCAGAGAGAGCTAGCGACTCCATCTCACTACAGTCTGGAGAATGGGTCACAGTCAGTCCTATGGGTCCAGTGTACAAATTTGCACCTTATGCCAATATTTTCATGCTCAAGTTCGAACAAGACTCCTTTGTTGCACAGGACCTCTGACCAAGGCTGTACACCAGGTACATTGATGACATTTTCTTCCTTTGGACTCATAGCAAAGAATCACTGAAACAATTACATAGTGATATCAACAAATGTCATCCCACCATTAGACTTACCATGGACTACTCTTTGGAATCAGTCTCATTCTTGGACACACACATCTCCATTAAGGACAGACACCTCAATATCTGACTCTACTGCAAACCTACGGATAACCTCACAATGCTGCACTTCTCGAGCTTCCACCCTAAACATGTTAAAAAAAAATCCCCCATGGACAAGACCTGCGCATACACAGGATCTGTTCAGATGAGGAGGAATGTGACGAATATCTGAAGTTGCTGAAGGATGGCCTCATAAGAACAGGGTACGATGCTCAACTCATCGATTGCCAGTTCCAACATGCCATAGTGACCTCCTCGGGAGACAGACAAGGGATACAACTGATAAAGTGTCTTTCGTCATCCAGTACTTACCAGGATTGGAGAAACTATGCTATGTTCTTCGCAGACTGCATCACGTTACCGATGATGATGAGCATCTCTCCAAGATCTTCCCTACGCCTCCACTTCTTGTCTTTAAATAGCCACCAAACCTTAGACAGACCATTGTTCACATCAACCTGCTAAGCCTTCAGGACAACATCAACCATAACACCATACAACCCTGTCAGGGCAGCTGCTGCGAGACATGTCAGAGCATTGACATGGATACTGCCATTACACATGGGGGACACCACCCATCACATACACGGCAGATGCTCATGTGACTTGGCCAACATTGTCTATCTCATACACTGCAAGCAAGGATGCCCTTCAGTATGATATATTCGCATAACCAAGCAGATGCTACAACAACGGATGAATGGATACCACCCAACAATTGCCAGATAGGAATATTCCCTTTCAGTTGGGGAACACTTCAGTGGTCAAGGACATTCGATCTCTGATCTTCAGGTAAACGACCTCCAAGGTAGACTTTGGGATGTACAACAATGCAGACTGACCAAGCAGAGGCTGGTAGCCAAGTTCAGTACCCATGAGGACTGTCTTAACCTAGACCTTGGGTTAATGTCACACTACAGGTGACCCCATTACACTACAGGTGACCCCATTACACTATATACTCTCACATACAAACACACTCCCTTTCTCATACACACACTCTCTCTCACTCAAACACACTGATACACATAGACACAGGCACTCACATGTATAGTCTCTCAGATGCATATATTCCTTAACACTCGCATACTCTCAAGCACACGCACACAAACCTATGAGGTGAATTTGCATTTGCAGGTAGATTCTATTTTGTTCAAAAAGCACACAATGTGTAGACAGTCAATGTGGCATTTTATAAACACCTATTTTGGAAATAAAACCAATCTGACTCCAGGTTAAGACAGACTCCAAACAAAACCTCACACCTAAAATACATTGCTTGACCAGAGGTGTCTTCTCCTTTATATTGATAACACCTTAAATTATCTCAGGGCAGTGACTTGAAAGAAATTTGGGGATTTCTATATTAATCAATTGAAACCTGCACTTCCATTCCAACTGATTAAATATTGAAAAGTCATCTTAGTTTGTTCTTATGTGTTGTGTGACCTTTCAATCTTTTCTGTATAAGTTCTGTGACTCAGGTCTTCCTATCTCACTTACACCTGATGAAGGGGCAGCGCCTCAAAACCTAATGTTTTCAAATAAACCCATTGGGGTTATCTGATATCGTGTGATTTTTGACCCTAACACAAAGATAGATTTGGGACAGGCAATGAAGAGGAAGTGGGGAGACCACAGAAGGATTTGAACAAGTTAGGAGAGAGACAGATGGAATACAATGTGGGAAAGAGTGAGGTTATGCATTTTGATAGGAAGAGTAGATGCATATTTTCTAAGTGGGGAAAAGTTTCAAAAATCTCAGTTACAAAAGGATTTAGGAATCCTTGTTTAGGGTTCTCTTAACTTTAACATGCAGAATCAGTTGGCAGTTAGGAAGTCATATGACATGTTGACTTTCGTTTTAAAAGGATGAGAATAGAAGTTTGTATAGCTGATGCTGTATAAGGCTCTGTCAGACCACATTTGGAATAGTGAGAGTGATTTTGGGCCCAATATCTAAGGAAGGATGAGTTGGCCTTGTAGGGGTCTAAGAATGATCCCAAGAATTAAGGGCTTGTCATCTGACGAGCGGTTGAGGACTCAGGTCTGTGCTTGAGTTTAGAAGAATGAGGATGGAATTTCATTGAAACTTACCGAATACTGAGAGGCCTATATGGAATGAATATGGAGAAGATGTTTCCACTAGTAGGGCAGACCAAGACATGAAGGCACAGCCTCAGAGTGAAGGGACAACTCTCTGGAACATAGATGAGGAGGAATTTCTTCTGCTAGAGGGTGGTGAATCTGTGAAACTCATTGCTGCAGAAGGCTAGGATGATCAAGTAATGAAGTGGCATTAAGACATAGACAGATAGGTTGTTGATTAGTAAGGGGATCAAGGGTCACAGAGAGAAGGCAGGAATTTGGTCTGAGAAATGTATCCTGATGAAGGGCTCTGGCCCGAAACGTCGAAGTTCCTGTTCCTTGGATGCTGCCTGACCTGCTGTGCTTTAACCAGCAACACATTTTCAGCTCTGAGAAATGTATCAGCCATGATCGAATGGTGGAGCACACTGGATGGAGTGAATGGCCTAATTCTGCTCCTTTATCTTATTGTCTTGTGGGCCCATGCCAGTGGATGATTTGGCCAAGGGGCAGTATGTATTTGACAAGAAAAGTGCAGACTGATGCTAGATCTAAAGGCAAGAGATAATATTGCTTGGGTGGGAACGTGAAATACTTCTGGAGATACTATAATTGATTATGTAACACTGGAAATCAAGTAACAGCAGGTCTACTCAGTGAGGCAATGGAAGAGATGTGTTTCAAATTACTCTGTAGTCCTTGATTATGTTGCTTGTTTGTATATGTATCTTTCCCAATAAAAGCGAAACTATTATTACTGTGCATTTATCGTTTCCAAGTCTATAACAAAATACAGTGGATATTTTTGTGAGAATTACATTTTTATGCATTATCCTCAGCCTAATCTTAGTGAACAACCACATAAATAAATTACAGATGGATACATATTATGAATTAATGATTTTTTATGTATGTAATCAAATGTTCAAAGTAACTGCAAAGCAACTACTATTTAACAAAAATATTTGCTAAATAGTATCCTAATGGTACTCTGTGAATATACAATGTTTGGCATCAACTTCCACTAACCAGGCTACAAACAAAACATTTTTTATGTGACTGGATCTTTTTTATAGTTAATATGTACTGTCAGACTTGTGTACAACTCAGCACCCAAGCCAGCTACAATAATGTTCAGTTCTAATATCTCTGCATTTCAGAATTGAACGGAGCCCACTGATCCTCACCATTGGTGGGTTACTTATAATAATTACTAGACGTTAGTAACCGTGTGTTTCATCTTCCCAGTTGGATAAGGATGTTTGACAGTGTAAAATATTTAATATGTCACACATTACGTTAGTTGGGAAGGAATGATAAAACAAAAAGAAATGCTAAGCAAATCTATTAACCATAAAATTATGCTGATTACATTTTATTCAACAATTTTGTAAAAAGTAGCTTTCCACAACATTTCCTACATGCCTCATTTTTTAATCTGGGAAAGGGTTGTACATTTTAAATATGCAATTCAGGACTAACTATAATGTACTCAAATAAAAGCAAAATATTGCAGATGCTGGAAATCTGTAATAAGGAAATGCTGGAGAAACTCTGCTGGGATAATACCAGACATGTTGAGCTTCTCCAGCATTTTCTCTTTTTGCACCTGATCATATCTGAATGCTGGATTAGAGTGGTGCTGGAAAAGCACAGCAGTTCAGGCAGCATCCGAGGAGCAGGAAAATTGATGTTTCGGGCAAAAGCCCTTTCTCAGGTATACAGGCAGAGACCCTGAAGAGTGGAGAGATAAATGAGAGGAGGGTGGGGGTGGGGAGAAAGTAGCATAGAGTACAATAGGTGAATGGGAGAGGGGAAGAAGGTGATAGATCAGAGAGGAGGGTGGAGCAGATAGGTGGAAAGAAGATAGGCAGGTAGGACAGGTCATGGGGACAGTGCTGAGCTGGAAGGTTGGAATTGGGGTGGGGTGGGGGAAGGGGAAATGAGGAAACTGTTGAAGTCCACATTGATACCCTGGGGTTGAAGTGTTCCGAGGCAGAAGATGAGGCGTTCTTCCTCCAGGCATCAGGTGGTGAGGGAGCAGCAGGAGGCCCAGGACCTCCATGTCCTCAGCAGAGTGGAAGGGAGAGTTGAAATGTTGGGCCACAGGGCAGTGTGGTTGATTGGTGCGGATGTCCCAGAGATGTTCCCCAAAGCGCTCTGCTAGGAGGCGTCCAGTCTCCCCAATGTAGAGGAGACCGCATCGGGACCAACGGATACAATAAATGATATTGGTGGATGTGCAGGTAAAACATTGGTGGATGTGGAAAGCCCCTTTGGGGCCTTGGATGGAAGTGAGGGAGGAGGTGTGGGCGCAGGTTTTGCAATTCCTGTGGTGGCAGGGGAAGGTGCCAGGAAGGGAGTGTGGGTTGTTTGAGGGGGGGTGTGAACCTGACCAGGTAATCATGGAGGGAACGGCCTTTGCAGAAGGTGGAAAGGGGTGGGGAGGGAAATATATCCCTGGTGGTGGAGTCCGTTTGGAGGTGGCAGAAATGTCGTCAGATGATTTGGTTTATGAGAACGTTGGCAGGGTGGAAGGTGAGCACCAGGGGGGTTCTGTCCTTGTTACGGTTGGAGGGGTGGGGTTTGAGGGCAGAGGTGCGGGATGTGGATGAGATGTGTTGGAGGGCATCTTTAACTAAGTGGGAAGGGAAATTGCAGTCTCTAAAGAAAGCGGCCATCTGGTGTGTTCTGTGGTGGAACTGGTCCTCCTGGGAGCAGATATGGTGGAGGTGGAGGAATTGGGAATACGGGATGGCATTTTTGCAGGAAGTAGGGTGGGAAGAGGTGTAATCCAGGTAGCTGTGGGACTCGGTGGGTTGCTACCTGGATTCCACTGCTTCCCACCCTATCTCCTGCAAAAATCCACACCAATCAACCACGCCGCCCTGTGGCCCAACATTTCAACTCCCCCTCCCACTCAGTGGAGGACATGGAGGTCCTGGGCCTCCTTCACCACCGCTCCCTCACCACCAGACGCCTGGAGGAAGAATGCCTCATCTTCCACCTCAGAAGACTTCAACCCCAGGGCATCAATGTGAACTTCAACAGTTTCCTCATTTCCCCTTCCCCCACCTCACCCCAGTTCCAAACTTCCAGCTCAGCACTGTCCCCATGACTTGTCCTACCTGCCTATCTTCCTTCCCACCTATCCACTCCACCCTCCTCTCTGAACTGTCACCTTCATCCCACCCCTATCCACCCATTGTACTCTTTGCTACCTTACCCCACCCTCCTTCCTGACCTATCACCTTCATCCCCACCCCCATTCACATATTGTACTCTATGCTACTTTCTCCCCACCCCCACTCTCCTCTCATTTATCTCTCCACCCTTCAGGCACTCTGTCTGTATTCCTGATGAAGGGCTTTTGCCCAAAACGTCAATTTTACTGCTCCTCAGATGCTGCCTGAACTGCTGTGCTCTTCCAGCACCACTCTACTCCAGAATCTGGTTTCCAGCATCTGCAGTCATTATTTCTACCTATATCTGAATGCTTACAATTGCTTTACTTACATAATTCAATTGTTATTTTTCTTATCCCAATTCCAATGCATGAGATTTTAACTTATATCTGACCCTCACAAAATATTACATGAAACTGCTGTTCTTAATTTTGTTCTTGATTTTTAAATAATTTTAAGTAAAATATGTAATAAAGGATGCACTAATCCTTCACAACTTGCTTATGCAACAGGGGATACATGAGGGAAATAAGGTTTAGTATACCAGCTAACTTGAACTAACCTTTTCATACGTTGTATCTTGGTGAAACATTTACACCATGGTGCAAGAAAAAATTGTGTGTTAACAGTTTTGAAGGAGAGAAGTAATCCTTCCTCAAACCAAAAAAAAGTTATATTCTGCTTAGTTGCTTTACTTCTGAATGAATCAGCTTTTCCAATTATGTACAAAATCTTCCCATCAATGAATTCCACTGACAGGAACTTAGGTGCAGAAATTGCAGCATGTCCTTTTTACAGCATACTTGAGCTGTATAGTATTATCTATACACCTTGATGGTGGTTTGAGTCACACCTAATATTATCCTTTCGGGTTCGTTGAGATGCCATTGGAGATGAAGCCTGAGGTGGTTAATGAGCAGTGGAGTAGATTGGTGGTCAGGATGGGTTGTGGGTAGATACAATCCAATTTTGCTTTATGCCAGCTTTGGAAGGAACATCCATAGCCCACCCAGCTTCACATTCAGGTTAGGTATGCTAGATTCAACAAACTGGAACGCATGTTCTGGAATTCTGTCCTTTAACTGCATTGCCACTCCACCTCTCTCTCTCTCTCTCTCTCATCCTGTAAGACTCTCCTTAAAACAATGTCTATTTCTTGAATTTACAGAAACCATTGTTTTCTACGTTGAAGGTACAATATGATTACAAGTTGTTATTAACATGATACAAGTTGCTCCATCAACTTCCATGTACTAAGTACCTATAAACTGATTATTGTGATTACTTTAGCCATATCCATTGCTTTATTTATCCATCTTGTGCTGGAAAGCTAACTGAAAAATAGTAATGATAAAACAACTCCGCAAATTGGCAATGAAGGCAAATACATTCACAAATCATCATTTCATTTTGCATCAATTTGTAGAAAAGAGTAGTGAGTTGTAACTTCCTACTTATAGATTAATGTGTACTTACAGCATCCTTCTCTTGGGCTAGTGGTTTAAATCTGGAAAATTAAAAAAAACGTTTTTTTTTGCAAAGCAATTGTGGTACTTCCACAGTCATTATCATCTATAATGAAGCATCCAAATTATGATAGGTAGGAAAGATGAGCCCTCATGAGCACTTCTCTCAAACTGATATATGTTTAGTATCTTGTACATTATGACTTTCGAAGAAGGGACAAGCTTATTTCATATAAAAGCAATTATTTAATTGTAATCCTGTTCTATATCTACATCAGCTATTTAAGTATTTGATCTACCATTAGTAGAATATTTTACAAGTGTTCCCTTTTAGGCTCATTCTTTGAAAACAGGAGGTCAATAAGAGATCAGCATATGAAATATATGTAGTTGGAGAAATAATTTACAACAGCATTTATTCGAGAAGGCTGTTATAATTGGCAACTGCTGCCTGTCAAAGTTGAGGTTACAAGGTTACCATGACATTGTTATATACACATACACATAAAACCAATGAGGAAAATCTGTTCTCCTGCACAGCTGTATTTGGAGCACCAAATTATACCATTAGAGAATGATTTTCTATATTTCATGCATTTAAAGATGAAGCTCTGCTCTCAAGTGTTTGTAGATATGAAAATAAGTGTTAACTTCCATCCCATTGCAAAGTATCTGTCAAACTGGCTAGTTTTAAAATTCAACTGGAAAGAAATATAATTGCATTTTGCTGTCTCTGTCTTCAACCATACCTCCCACTGGGTTTAAATGGTTACGAAAGCAACTGATCTGCCACCATACATCTGTCAAGCCACGTTTGCAGCTCTTTCTAATTTCACAGCTGCTTAAAATACCTTTTCACGTCTCAAAAAAAGCCAGTTATTTGTGATTACCCTTATGAACCTTTCACTTGATAGCATTCCATCCTCAAACCCAGATTTCAGTCTCCCAAATCAGTTGACAACATCAAGGCTAGAGAACTTATTATTTCAACCAATTTATAAATCCAGCTTCCTTCTTGCTGTTTGTGTTTATCAGATCTGATATTTAAATTCACAGGCCCAGACATTCCATTGTTCAGATAATTGTTGCAGCACCATTGACTGGAGATGTGCTTTGGGATTATATCGATATCTTGGGTGCAGGTGAGCCCATGGGAAGTTGCAAGTTCTAATGGGTAAGTCACCTACATCTGGAATCTTCTAAAGAAATCCTCTAGGATTGAAGAAATCAGAGGATTCTGGCTCACTGAAGCTTAAAAATTACCCAGGAAATATTTAAGGTGAATAAATGAAGGCAGGACTTCAATATTGACACCATAATATACAGAATGAGAAAAAGGTGCTGATTGGTCAAGCCATCATTGACATGGAGATACATGGAGATACAGCAAGAACAGTTAACTGGTCAGGCAGCATCCGAGGACAGGAAAATCGACGTTTCGGAACATTCCTGATGAAGGGCTCCTGCCTGAAACATTGATTGTCCTGTTCCTCAAATGCTGCCTGACCTGCTATGCATTTTCAACACCACTATAATCTTGACTCTAATCTCCAGCATCTGCAGTCCTCACTTTCACCAAGAACAGTTAACTGTCAATCTTAATTCCCGGTCAGGTAGATTCTGATTGGTCAGGGCATTGACAAGGGGATGTTGCTAAGTTTAGCTATGACCCTTCGTTTTGCAATGTTTATGTAAATTCCTTTTGGCTACATAGAGCAGAGTCCTGAATATTTAATTGTATACCTTTTGGCACATGCAAGTGCAACACACTGTGAAATTAGAAAGAGCTGAAAACGTGGCTTGACAGATGTATGGTGGCAAATCAGTAGCTTTCGTAACCATTTAAACCCAGTGGGAGGTATGGTTGAAGACAGAGACAGCAAAATGCAATTATATTTCTTTCCAGTTAAATTTTAAAACTAGCCAGTTTGACAGATACTTTGCAATGGGATGGAAGTTAACACTTATTTTCATATCGACAAACACTTGAGAGCAGAGCTTCATCTTTAAATGCATGAAATATAGAAAATCATTCTCTAATGGTACAATTTGGTGGTTTAGCTGATGATGCTAAACAGATGTGGGGATCCAGGAGGTATGGTTACTAAGTTTGTAGATGACACCAAAATTGGAGGTGTAGTGGACAGTCAAGAAGGTTACCTCAGAGTATAACAGAATCTTGATTACATGAGCCATACGGCAGAGGAAAGGCAGATGAAGATTAATCTCGATAAGTGTGAGGATGCTACATTTTGGAAAGGCAATTCAGGGCAAGACTTATATACTTAATGGTAAGGTCCCCAGGAGTGTTGCTGATCAGAGAGACCTTGGAGTACAGGTTTATAATTCCTTGAAAGTGAAGTCACAAGTAGACAGGGCAGTGAAGAAGGGATTTAGTTTTCTTGCCTTTATTGGTCAGTGCATTGAGTATAGGAGTTGGGAGGTCATGTAACTGTAACATTGGTTAGGCCACTTTTAGAATACTGTGTTCAATTCTAGTCTCTCTGCTGGGAAGAAAGATGTTGTTAAATGGAAAGGGTTCAGAAATGATTTACAGGGTAGAAGAGTGCAAAACTAAAATGCATAGCTTTAAAGTGAGAGTGAAAGATTTAAAAGGGACCTAAGAGGCAGCTTTTTCAGGCAGAGGCTGGTGCATGTATAGAAGGAGCTGCCAGATGAAGTGGTGGTGACTGGTACAATTACAACATTTAAAAGGCACCTGTAGGGTATATGAAGGGTTTAGAGAAATATAAGCTAAATGCTGGTAAATGCAACTAGATCTATTTAGGACATCTAATGACATGAATGAATTGGACCAAAAAGTCTGTTTCCATGCTGTACGTCTCTATGACTCTGATCCTTCAGGAGTGCAGTAAGCTTGGGAGGCAAATGCAATGTAAAAGCTTTTTCTGTTGGTGTGAACTGTGGTCAAGTGACCACAGGCCCAATATTGGATATTTTAAAATGATCTACAGCTAGAGAAATAAGGCTTGACAGAAAACTGACCAAATTGCATTAAACAGCTTGATTGTAACCACTTTGATCTTGGTTTTCATTGTTCTCAGTGTAAGGGTAACCAGTAATAGCACATACAAGAGATGTCTATTGAAGAAGTATTGATCAGACATTCTGGCATCTTGACATCCTGTGTATGTGCACTTCATCCCTCTCTGGCATGACAACAGTGAAGGGGTGGCATGATCCCATTGGATGGTTTGAACCCAGCTCATGACCTCAATAGCCAAAGGCTATAGAACATTCTGGAAGGTCCGGGGTGAGGAATGATAATTCACCTAGAAGCCAGCCTCTCAGTGAAGACTGGCAAAAACTCATAAGACCATGCAGAAAGTCAGGAAGACCCAGGAGAAGATGCACTCTGACCTGCAAGACTCACTGTCATGGGAGAGAGCCAGCCTAATGTTGGAGAGGAAGGAGTTTCCAACAGCTCAGCTTATTGCAGGTAATATCTTTTCACAAATGGATAGAGCTAGATAGAGAATAAATATTCTGGGAATTTAGAAAATAGGCACACAGTGTTTTTGATAAAGAATATTTTGTCAATAAAATCGGGTTGATCTAGAACCTGAATTTTATGTTCCTTTGTCTGTCTCAGCGATAAGAGTGCTTGGATAAAGTGTTTTTAATTCATAAGCTGGTCAAAGTATCCAAAGCATGAACAATAGAGACAAGTATTACAAGCATTACCTGTCTGGCATTCCAGCTAGATGCCATGCCACAAAAGGGGAAGGGTTGGGTGCTCAGGGCTATTGCTGGAAGTGCCATGTTGCCAAGGCAACAGTAGAAGTGCTCTGTCTCTGTCTCCCTGAAGGCAGGCTGATCATTATGTATGGGAATTGTACCCGGACAATGCAGATTGCCGCCATGCGCATGTCATATTGCTCACAACGAGCTGTCCTTTGACGCTGCAGAGCATACAGCTTCCAAAGGAAAACAATGATGGTCCAGGCACTGGAAAACATTAGGAGGCAATGGATGGGGCAGGCTGAAAGTGTACAAGTCTCAGAAAAATACCACCATCAGCATGAGATTACTGTCACCACAAGTCTCCTGAAAATACATCAAGGTAGCACAGGTCAACCCTGCCATTCTTTTGGTCATCTTGCTTCTTCAAAGTAGGGGCAGGCATCAACTGCTGTCATGGTAACAGCAGGAGCAGGAGCTGACGCCAGCTGTGGACCAGCCTATTCGGGCATGACAACCTGCCTGGGAGGATTGAAAGAGACTAAGAGCATTGGCTTAAAGCTGAGATGACAGGCTTCCTTCCAGCTAGTTGACTGTCAGTGTTGATGCCCCCTCAGGATATCTCGGGATACTGTCTCCTATATCTGCCAGCTGCTGGAAAACTGCCTCCATCTGCATGGACTAGGAGGGAAACCCATCCCAGTTGCTTTCAAGGTGACAGTGACTTTCAATTTCTAAAGCTGTGGATCATTTCAGGGATCCACTGGGAATGTCTGCACAAGCTCACAGGTATTCACTCCTGACTGCATCTCGGAGGTGACTGAAGCTTCATTTGTTAAGGCTCAACTATTTATAAATGTCTTGTTGGATGCTGTGATTCAGGAAGCCAAGACAGTTCGTTTGCTGCCATTGCAGGAGTTTTACTGGAGCAGGGTGCAATCAAGTGTCACCTCCTATCAGCAACCAGCAGTTTTCATGAATAGGAAAGGGTTCCACTCTGTGAATGTGCTGATCATCTGTGACCACAGCGGCCAGGTATTGCAGGTCTGTGCGTGATATCCAGGGGGGTTTACATGTTGTCAGTGTCCCATGTTCTAAAACATCCAGATGGATCTGCAGCTCTCTGTCCCCCCCCCCCCCCCCGGTACAAATAGAGGTGGTTGGTTGGTGATAAGGACCACTCCTTTACCCATGTCTGAAATCCACAGAGTGACACCAAGGAGAGCTTCAATGCTGCACATTTTTCCAATTGGGAGGTCACTGTATAGCAGTGGACCTCCTAAAAAAAGGAGATTCTAATGCCTGGGCAAGACAGGAGGTGCAGTGCAGTATACTGCAGGCAGTGTCCCATATCATAGATGTTGGCTTCACCTTTCACAATCTGACTCCACAAAGGGGGATAATTTGAGACAGGATGTACAGGAAGTCTCCACTGAAGAGGAAATAAGGATGATGAGCTGGTCCAGGAAGATCCTTGCCGAGACTGAGATGGTAGGGCTGTGGTCTGACAAACCAGAAAGGCAGGTGGAAATCATAGTCAACCACTCCCAGGTAGACATGTGCTATGTAGACATGTTCTGTTCACAGTGGACCAAGCTCCATTCTCTATTTAACTTGTCTCACTGACCAAGAAATGTTTCATTTAACACCTTGTAATGAAAGCAAGGTGGGTGTTACACGGTGGGCGCTCCCACAGAGTGGGGCTCATGGAGGCCTGAGATATTTTGAGCCCCTCCCCTTTCCATTAAAGAGAAGGCCGCGCCTTATCCCCATCAACGTAGCTATTGATGCTGTGATGCAGGCAGGAATGTAGTGGCTGAGGCTTCTGCTGAACCTGGGGCTCTAAGGCAGTTGCTACCCTTTTCATGGAGGCAACCAAATGCTGGTATACTGGAGTTACTACAGTAGACAGACTTTTCCATTTTTAGCTCCGGTCTTTTGAGGGCCTCTGGAATCTCTGAAGAAGAGTCAAACATGTCTCAAAATATTAATGTTGTTTCTCCACAGATGCTGCCAGATCTGCTGAGTTTCTCCAATATTCTCTGTGTTTGTTCTTCCAGAATCTCTGCCTGATGCCTGTCTGCTTGTCTCTGCAGATTGACCAGGTCAGTTATAGCTGCGTACAAAGTCCATTTTCTGTCCGGGACTGAGTAGGTGCCTGGTTTGTAGCCGTCCTCAGTGTCAGAGATCTCAGGCATTTCTTCCTCCACTGGCTGCAGACCTGTACTTGCCAGAGTCTAATCCCCAAGTCTAACCTGGCCAGTCTTTAGGCTGGTGCAGTGAGCAGTTGAATACCTTGCTGGTGTATTTCAATGTTCCTCCTCAGAGGTGCTGCTGCTGGTCAGTGAAGGCTTGGTCTTGACCCACTGCCAGCAGCTGGACTGCACCTTTTTCAAAACTGACTCAGGAATGAGGATGCTCTCCATCAAAATAGACTTCTGTTTATTTTTTAATTGTGCACCAGCCTGTCCTGCAATGAGGGTAAGAGACAGGTTCAGTGTAATTGGCATGGGCGCATGAACTGTTGATGAGAAACTTGATGCAAAGTTTGACCCTAGGTTGTGAGCTCTGACCAGTGAGTCAAGTGTAGTGTGCTGGATGGGCGCATTAAGAGTTTAACAGCATATGATGAGTGTGACCCCAACAGTGTGCATCTTTGCATGTGATAGTGAAGTAGGCATATTCATGTCACATGACCATGATGACCATGGATGCAATCAGGATCATTCTGCTATAATGCAACGATTATGTTCCTCTGCAACCTGTGTTATAGAAACTCACGCTTTGGAAAACCACAATAGAAAGTCATAGTGTAGAAGATCACTAATAGAAAAACCCTGTTCAGTAGAAAGATTGCATCATCCAAACAACGGCCACAATTTGTCAATCGCGTTATAGCTAACTTGCGTTGATGAAATGTGCGTTATAGCAGAATGGCCTGTACACACCACCATACTTTAAAATGGAAAATCCACTCCAGAATGTCTTCCAACTGCATAGCATCTCCTTGCTTACTTATATTCTGTTCATTGTAATTCAATGTGCTCTGCAACTGAACATATTTGAACTCAATTTTACAACTTCTGGTAAGGATAAAGCGCACGTAATTAGTTTCTGTAGTGTGATTCACTGATACAATGTGTCCCTCACTGATTTTATGATTTTGAGATGTGATTTGTCTTTGTATATGTAAATGGTAAATGTTTTTCTAATCACATATTCCTAAACATTTATTTTCTATTTGTTGAGCAGTTCTTTAGGGGAATAAAGTATGCTTATTACCTTATGTTTGTTTGCTAGTTTCAGTGTGTAGCATGACAAGAAAGATTGTTAATGGCATGGACTGCAGTTCTCAGGAGAATGGATGGAAGTAATTTATTGTTTTATATTATGTGGTTGTGTCTAGTCAACAACAGTGACATTGCAACTAAAATAAATTATTTTCTAAAACTGCTATCACACGCAATTTTCAGTTGTTCAAGTTTCTCGGTGTTTGTGAGATTCTTGTTTGCCTTGGAGTTTTCTTTAACATTCTATTTTTGTCCATCTGGATATGTAAGTTTTACAACAAAAGCACGTTGGCATTTTACTTTCCTGAATGTGAAAAATCTGTTCACTTGAGTGTGCAGGTGCAGGTAGTGGAGAGCTGGTTTTACAGGACCAGTAGAGGGATGCTTTATAAATCATCAACCTTGGCTTAGCCTTCTCGGTGCAGTTGCGCAACATTTGGATTCAAGTCCAAATGCAAAGCCTTGAGGTATAACCTATGTTGACACTCCAGCACAGTACTAAGAAACATCTTCACTGTCAGAGATGCTTTCTTTCAGATAAAGTATTACTGAGGTCCCACATGACCCCTTATTTGTATGTAAATGATCCAGTGGCATTATGCAGACAAAAGGCAGATATTTTTGCTTGTCTTTTATATTGCCAACATTTAGCTATTGATTAATTTCACAACAATGTATAATCTCATCACTTATTTTTATCAGCGTATTATTTAGTTGCCACATTTCCCTATCTTTATAATTGTCATTACAATTGGAAAGCAATTCAGTTGTCACGTGTCATGGTTTGTGAAAGGTACTGAATTAATGTAGGTTATTTTGTTATCATAGTCATTGTTCAAATTAGATTCCAATATCGAATGCAGACATCTGTAATACTTTGTTAATTAAGATGATGTTCAAAGTCACCACAGTCACAAGAATGACAAAACAGTGAATAACTAAAAATTACTCGGTCAACAATAAAATATTTTAAGTATTGCATTTCACAGTCTAAGCAATCTTGCTCTGAAAATCTAAAAATAAACAAAGAAATGAAATAAACCTGAAAAAAATTAAATAAACCTGAAAGAATTAGTTTTATGTTTATACCTAGAGCTTGAAAAGCTTAATAAAGTCAAGCAAATTTCAAAAATCAGTCATTCAGAACTTGACCTGTCATTTTAAACAGTAAATTGTCTTACTTCCTGCAAAGTATGATATTTAGACTGATCCTCGAAATATCTATTGAAGCTGCTAGTCTGGAAGCTACCAAAGTCTGTTTAAGCTAACCTGGTGTCATAGAGTCATGGAGATTTACAGCATGAAAACAGACCCTTTGGTCCAACTCATTCATGCAGACCACATATTCTACAATAATCTAGTCCCATTTGCCAGTATTTGGCCCACATCCCTTTAAACCCTTTCTATTCCATATATTCAAATGCCTTTCAAATATCCCTCATGGTTTTATAAACCTCTATAAGGTCACTCCTCATCCCCAGTGTTTCACAGAAAAATGCCCCAGCCTATTCAGCCTGTCCCTATAGCTCAAACCCTCCAAATCAGGCAACATCGTTGTAAATCTTTTCTGAACCCTTTCGAGTTTCACAACATCTTTCCTATGATAGGAAAACCAGAACTGAATGCAATATTCCAAAATTGACATTGCAGTAATTTCCTCGATTGTGAACATCTCAAAGTTGTTCGAGAAACCATAGTCAACTTCCCAATTTATGTTGCTGTTTTGTCTAAAGGACTCCATCTTAACCACATAGGAACTGTCTTCTCTGTCTGTACATCATAGGAATGTTTTCCCATCATTTTTATTTCAAAGGCTAGGCTTCTAAAATCTAGGTCCTTAAACTCATCGACATATTTTCCCACTAGTCTGTTTAGCAGAAAGACAGTCTTCTGAGATTCAGATACCCAGAAATATTTAAGTAACCTCAGTGTGGTCTATGCACATTGGCAAATGTGTGTGTTTGTGTCGCTAAAAAATAATGACTAAAGAAACAGGGCAAGCAACTCAATCTCTCAAGTCTGCACCACCATTCTATTAGATTGTGGTTGATCCACATCTTAGCTCTATTCAACTGCTCTGGTTCCGTATCCTTTAATTCTCTTATCAAACAAACATTTAACATAAACTCATCAATGTCAATTCTAAAAGTTTAAATAACCCCAACAGTCTTTGTGGAAGAGTCCAAAATGTTCATTATCCTTTCTGTATAAAAATGCTCTCTGATATCCCTTCTGAATAGACTTGCACTAATTTTAATGTTAAGCTCCCTTGTTCTTGACCCCTCCACACCAGAGCAATAATTTCCCTGTATCTAGCCTTGAGAATCCTTCAGTCATATTAAAAATTTAAATAATTCATTCCTCAGTCATATGTATACATAAATATGCATTTGAAGAAATAGAAGCATGTTTACGAAACATTGTCACTTTCAGTGATCTCACTCTGAGAGACAGCAGTCTCATTACCTCGAATGTCTTTATGTAATATTGACTGCAATACCTAAAATGGTGAGGGAACCAGTCAATTACTGGCTGAATGCCCTGACCACAGTCATGTTGTGTTGTCATGATTTGGAGATGCCAGTGTTGGACTGGGGTGTACAAAGTTACAAATCACACAACACCAGGTTATAGTCCAACAGGTTTAATTGGAAGCACTAGCTTTCGGAGCACTGCTCCTTCATCAGGTGGTTGTAGAGTGCACAATTGTAAGACACAGAATTTATAGCAAAAGTTTACAGTGCGATGTAACTGAAATTATACATTGAAAAATACCTTGATTGTTTGAACCAAGATATTTTTCAATGTATAAATTTCAGTTACATCACATTGTAAACTTTTGCTATAGTTTCTGTGTCTTACAATTGTGCACTCCACAACCACCTGATGCAGGAACAGCGCTCCGAAAGCTAGTGCTTCCTATTAAACCTGTTGGACTATAACCTGGTGTTGTGTGATTTGTTATGTTGTGTTGTGTAATTGTACTTATATATAATAGACCTCGTGGCACAATTCAAACAGAAGTGAGGAATTTCTGCTGGTGCCTATATACCTAAAATTTAGCAATCAGCCATTTTTATTAAAATGATTAATAAGCCAAATTAGCTATTTTGTCAGCTTGATCTTTGTGGGAGCATAAAGGTTGAGAGAGTGAAATAAAGTGAGGAAAATCTAGTTAATTCAACAGTATTCTGAAGTCAGGACATAGGCAATAAAATGATCAAAAGTGTATAAATATAAGACATCAGGTATGGAATTTGTTCTTCTTGCAAACGTTTCAATGGTCAAAGGCATATGATTATTAAAACACTGTGAAGAAGAATCTGATTAAAGGGATCTTTGAACATTTTGGATCTCCTATGCTTATCATTATGGCCAGAGGAGCAAGGACCTTGAAACAACATGAAGTTACATCTTGATGATGCTTAACAAACATGTGAAATGCTGGATTTGTTTGGGAGTTTTAATAGGTCAAAAAGAGCATTTTGAAACACTACGTCTACAAAGGTTGAAATTACACTTTGACTACTCACAAAGCTGACTAGGCAGGTAGCAACCATTCTCTGATCACTGTAGGTAATGAATAAATATACAGAGGGTTGTAAGAGTGGGACATTGACCAATATATCAGAAGTTATTGCCCTGAAGCATCTGACCAGCATCCCTAATGTTGAATAGGGACTGGAAGGAATCAACTAGGCTGGGTATTGTGAGTATCTTTCTGGAAATTTGGTCACTTGTATAAATTAAAACAAAAAGGCTGGAGGGAAAGTGCTAGTTTTCCATGGTTGAGTTAAAGGCACTGGATGAAGGAGTTTAACTATTCTATGCATTAAAGCAAAGAGATTGAAGGACAAGGCTTGGGATTATATTAATGATTCAGCTTTGTGGATATTATCCAGAGACTGGACACATATTTTTTTGATCGCGTAGCTTTAAATCCTTTGGACTGGGAAGGATCCATCATCTGCGTGCATATAGAAACTAACCTCTTTCAATTTAATTGTTTCCTCAAATTATAAGTTCTGTTTGCCATAAATGGAATCTGGTTGGTGTTATTAACTTGTTCATCAGTTATTGATATTCTTGTAATTTTGAAGCATAGTTCAATAAAGTAAATTTGCCTATACTTTTGTCAGTGGCATTAATCATTCTATTCAAGTCTGAATCCTCATAACAGTTCAAATGTTGTATTTATCCTCCACTCTTCAGTAGATGAATAGAAAAACTTATATTGAAAATTGGATTTTCTCAGTACAAATCTGTACTTTGAATACAGCTGTATAGAATCACTGGATAAAGTCCCAAGTGAACTCTCCAAAGCACTTTTGTGATTATTATGTAAGAAAAGTACCACACAGTGTATAAAAACAGTCTCCTAAGTATAGTATCTCCACAGAATACTTTCCTACAGTTTATGTTACCACCTACAAACTGGGAGTAATTATTTGGGCAGGAATTGGACAAAATGTGCTAAACAGATTGGTCAATTCATAGAAGACAATCACACTCACATCAAAGAGAACTGGTACTTCATTAAATGATATTGCAAACATAGTTTTCATCAGTGGATTTGAGATATTAATCCTAAGAACACATTTTCTTCATCTACCACCCTAATTCCATCTCAAAAGGAACAACAAATTAGAGGAAAATCCAACCAAATCTTCATTGACAATCATTCATTAAAGTCCTGGATATATGAGTGCCTGGATATGAACAAGTTATCATATTTCATTGGCAAATGACAACCTAAAACTCCAACATTTCTGAAAAATGTTAGTTTCATTCTAATGGATTTTTAAATTACAGAACAATCTTTGCTGCTTCATATTGCAGGGTAATTACTTAAATAAATGTTTGACTTTTTCACTTGAAAAATAGCATGTCAAAATAACATTAACTGAGCTCACTGATGTTCATTTTACTTAACTGTGTAAGTTTACTTTCCTCCAATATCCAAGATAAGGAATTAGTTCTGTTATCAGCACCTTAATTGAATGCCAGTTTTACAGATCAGTGTGCCCAACCTTCCTGTAGAATGCTCTAACTCAATTTACCACAAACAATCTATCTTATAAGTTATTTTAATTGATATTTGTAACAGAAGTTTTGTTATCTAATACCTTCTATGGACCATCATCAGTTCAATTACAATAAGTAACATGATACAAAAAAAATCATAGATAGCGAAAAGGTAAACAAAAGTTGAAATTCCACTAAAATTATGCCTGACATTCATTTAAAAGCATATATTGATTAGCTAATGCATTTGGCTGTGTGTAAAAGTCATTCTCTTACATAGCAATATGAGATCAAATTTGACACTGCTTTTAATAGTGGTCACCAATATTAAAATGCATTGGTCCCTATTTAATATCAGTGACCGATATTAAATAGGGATCAATGCATTTCAGGCAACTGAAAAGGAAATAAACATGAGACAATCATTGAGGAACAACACACCAGATGGGACACGAGCTGTCAGTTAAGGAGACTCTGCATCATGGGAAATGAGCCAATAGTTAAGAAAGCATTAAGAAATGCAATAAATGTTACAGCAGTCTTAACCTGGCCAATGGGAGCAGCTGTCCTTTTCTAAAGCTGTTTATTATTTTGTGTACTAGAACAAGGTCAGTTCTCATGTTAGTCTTTTAACTGCATATTCTATTATAATGACACCACTGGAAAGATTTGGAATATTATGCTGAATTTTGACATAACACTGAAACTTATGCCAACCAGCCTATTCTATATATAGCACAATTTCAGTCACTTGAGTAGAATGTTCAGTCATGAGTTTGGTCATAACTGATGCCCCATTAGATACTGGTACCATATTTAGAAGGCTGCCAACCCTCTATTCACAGCTGCCTGACCAAAGGAGTCCTTATCTTATCTGCTGCTTGCAACCGTCCTGATGTTGCCAAACTCCAATTGCTACCTTCAACCAATCAAGGAGTGAACCAATAAGCTATAGCAAGAATGGCATAAGAAAGGCCTCAGAACTCCTGTGGTTCAACAATCCCTCTCTACATGTTCTGCGATAAACTGATAAAGCAAGGCAAGAGGTCCTCAAAGGTTTCCAAATGCTAGAACACTTCCCTGTATCTATGTGTAGGTTCCTCACCGACATGAGTAACTGTGTCTTGAGTGGGCAACTCTTGTCTCTCTGCATCCATCTGTGAAGGTGCACAGGAAGCCTGAAAAGCCCCAATCCTTTATTATGTAGGCTTGGGCTGTGTTTCAGGAACCAAGCACACACCTGAAGGATTTGGTTTGGATGTCATAAACCATTGGTGAAGACTTCCAGATAATTTACAGAGACCTTGATTGCTACATGTATGCAAGCAATGGCCCCTGACCTTGGAGGAATTCATTGATGACTTTGAAGTTAATAGAGCTCTACCCCTGCCTGTATGGGTTGGTTCAGAATTGTCTGTTTTCCCTCCAACTTTACTCAATCTTATCTTCTGTTAAAAAAAACTGGCTATGGATATCAGTGTATTAAAGAATCCAACAGACGTTTATTAGTACGAACCATTATGGATAACTATTGGTCTCAATATTCCAATTTGGTTGGAAACCTTATTTCTGCTCTGATCTGATTAAAATGTACACATTTATCTTTAGATGCCTTCTACATAGAAATTTCTGGATTCTGGCTTCTTTTTACAAACCTGTATAGGAATCTAAACATTCAGCAGTGAAGAAAATTGACAGAAACCACACCCCTTTAGCAGCAGTCATTGTGCTGTGTTCTATCATTGAAATGTAAAGCCACACAGCCAAACACTTTGACAGCTGCTATGGTACATTAGGTAAGTGTGGAGTTATGATGCTAGTTGGTTAAAGGGTTAGGGTACCAAGTGGGCAAGGTGCCATGAAAGTTGCAAAGCTAGGTAGGAAGGGTGGAAAGGGGTAGGTGCCAATTATGTAAAGTTTCAGGATGCCAGGTCAGTGATGGAGTGCTTAGGTGGATTTGGGGGGGGGGGTTCAAGTCCAGAGCGGGACCACTGGAAGGAGTGGTATCTTGCCCAGAGGCTGATCAATATCAAGTCCCCAGGCAGTCAGGCTGGCTTTGAGGAGATGTCACGTCTTGGGTGATTGCTGAAGTCAAGTCCAGGGGATGTTGTGTGTTGTGTTTGTGAGGGTTGGTGTGCTTAGTAGTCATAATGCTATGAACATGGACGTGTCTCTTAAAGGTACACTGACATACTGTCTGTGGGTTATAAATATAATACTACTCTTTTTCATTTGATTATAAACTGAGCCCGATTTGGAGACACTAGTGTTGGGCTGGGGTGTTCAAAGTTAAAAATCACCCAACACCAGGTTATAGTCCAACAGATTTATTTGGAACCACTAGCTTTCGGAGCGCTGCTCCTTCATGAGGTGGTTGAGGAGAATAAGATGGTAAGATATTATTGAGTAACTTCAATCAGCAGCAAGACAACAAGTGCCACAGAGAACAACGTTTAAATCTCCAGCTGGCTCACTACATGCTGCTGAGTTTTCAAACCTACAAGGTGTTACATTGATATTTGAAATGTTAGTTTTGAAAACTCTATTTTATCTGTTTGTATAATTATCAAATGTATAGCATGTGCCTTTGTACAGCAATGTATATCTGTCTGGGATAAGTTTAAAATCACACAACACCAGGTTATAGTCCAACAGGTTTATTTGGAAGCACTAGCTTTTGGAGCACTGATCTTTCATCAGGTGGTTTTGGAGAATAAGATGGTAAGACACAGACTTTATAGCAAAATTTTACAGTGTGGTGTAATTGAAATTATATATTGAAAAATACCTAGATTGTATGTTAAGTCTCCCATCTTTTAGAATGACCATCTTGGTTTCAGTTTTTTCAGAAGTAAATCATAAAACCTTTTTTAAAAAGTTACATTCTCAAGTGAACTTCAACAACTGGTATCATGTCAGCCCAGATAATGTATTGAGGGTGTGAGCTTCCCTGTGTAAGACTGTCTGTGCCACAATGGTCAGACTGATTCTAATCTAAAAAATGTAGTTTCATGTAGTTTTTTGAGCAAAGCAAAATGTAATTCTGCAAGTACAAATTCACCCCATAAATGTAAATGTGTGTGTGTGCCTGTGTATGTGTATGTGTATGTGTGTGGGCGGGGTCTATGAGTGTCTGTGAGAGAGTCTAGGTCTTTTTCAATATATAATTTCAGTTACATCACACTGTAAACTTTTGCAATAAATTCTGGGTTGTACAATCTTATTCTCCAAAACCACCTGAAGAAAGATCAGCGCTCCAAAATAAACCTGTTGGACTATAACCTGGTGTTGTGTGATTTTAAACTTATCCCAGACGGATATACATTGCTGTACAAGGCCCATGCTATACATTTGATAATTATACAAACAGATAAAATAGAGTTTTCAAAACTAACATTTCAAATATCAATGTAACACCTTGTAGGTTTGAAAACTCAACAGCATGTGGGGGGCCAGCTGGAGATTTAAGTGTTGTTCTCTGTGGCACTTGTTGCCTTGCTGCTGATTGATGTTACTCAATAATATCAGGCAATCATTATCATCATAGTGTTATTCTTCACTTTCTTTGTGCATGTTTGGTGTGCTGTACAATTGTCTGAACTGGTTTCTGTTTCTTCACAGTGTAGCGGCATGATCAGGTATGACTTTGTATGATCTGAGCTGATTGCATATTTGAAAAAGTATTGCTTGCATCTGTGTTTATATTTCTGACTTACACTCTTCCTGATGTATAGTTTCAGATCAATTCTCTACGTGATTTCTTGTTCTGGATTTCTTCATTTGTACTCTGCCCTTGAAGGAGAATGTCCTATCTCTTAGAATGGGTAGACAGTTGGTTATTGAGCAAAGTTGTTCACCCTGCCTTCTGAGGTGGATAGTAATCTCTTTGCCATTGGCTCTGCATGGAAATAAAATATTGCAATGAGCAAATATTACTTTGTTCCTCGATATTTCATGATCACTGACTATGATGTACCTAATATTGCACTGGATCATTTCAGCATGGCTCATCATTTAACAACATGATATGGGCCATCCTCATTTATACAAATGAATTGAACTGGTTTACCAATAAATTGAAATCCATTGTCAGATACTCTTTGATTTAAGACTCCAAATACATTGAAAATAGTACTCATCTTGTCAGCGGTAGTCATAGTCATTGTGTTGATAAGTCTTTGCAAAATTGGTAATTTGAAGAAATTATCCATTATAAGGGTCTCAGCTCCCCCATATCCTATAAATAGGTCTGTTGATCTCCTGTCCAAGGAATGTGGCGGGTGTTGGTGTACAACTTCCCTCCATTGCTGTAGATGATACATTTGTATGCCTCAAATGCATTTATAAGTTACAGGACAGCCTGATTCACACTTGGCCAATGCACAGACTTAAGTGGCAGCGCTTTGGTGCATTCAGTATCCGTTCCCTGGTGTCAGTAGACATGATAGGCTTCTGCAATGCTTCTGATTTTAGAATTCATTTTCCCTTGAGAATGAATTATCATGATATGTCAACCTTATCTTTGCATGACCAAAATGAATGGATCTTCTCAGATATTTTTCTAATCTTGTCAGGCCATTCCTGCAAATTGATCTTTTGTAGCGATTGTAGTTATTCCTTTTTGCAGTTTCTGATTGCAACTGTTCACATTACATTTAACCAAAGAGTAAAAGATTAACATTGAGAACATCTTTAACTTCATACTCTAGACCATGAATGTGTAGATCAAAAGGAATATTTTGATCTTTGTGTGGGTTGAATAATCGGTTGAGCAGATTAGATGTAATCATCCTGATACCCAGCTCACATCATATTCTTCGAGATTGTGGAATGATTTGATCACATTATTAGCTGTCTGTTCTGTCAAAGTTGGTTTTGCTTAATCTCTCAAGTTGTGACGATACCAAGATCTATGCATGCTGCTCATCCTGCCACTGATGGACCACTGATATTCTAGCATGTAGAGCCTTTCAAGAAACCGAGCTGAGCCTATGTATTAATTCTGACAACACATGGGGTTGGTGAGCTATTGTACACTCTGAGCTGGTCTATCATCGGCAGCATACTGGCAATATGTTGTGACTAGCTCCCCTGTCAATTTTAGCTTTGAAAATGTGCCAGGCTGCCTTGTCAGGACATTTGAGATTAATGGTTATAAAAGATTCTGATATCATGATACTGTGGACCTAGTGTGTATGATTAACCAGATGGGAAGTTTCATCATCTTCTGAAATTTGCCTTTTGCATGATTGGTTTTGAACTGTATTAATGTATTTACATCTGTACACCTTCTGAAACTTCCCTTGCAGTTGGTGTTGTGATCGTATACTGTTTGATGGTTATGTGCGCTTTACTCTAGGCTCTGGCCTAACCTTCTGAGCCAGATTTCCTGCACATGTGTACCAATGAACCATGAAACCAGAAGTTTTACAGATTCATGGGCTGTATAGCCTTTGGGTGATTGCAATTCACTGCATCTATTACAGATTGTTTTTTAGTCTGGTGCACATTGTTGGCTGTAGCCCTGGGGTTCATTGCATCAAAGGCAGGTACTTTATGTTGGTCTGTCACTGCACTCCATTCTTGCCTTCATTCACAAGTAGTGTTTTATCATCTCAACATCCAAAGTCCATCCTCCATTGCCCTAACCACTGGTAAAATTGAAAAATGTCAATAAGACATAAAACTTCGAGCTAATGTTCACTCCAATTTTATTGTCAATCCTCTGCACATGAACCTTGAGATTCAGTCGAAATGACTCACCACTGTAAGAACATTGAAGTGATATTAATTTGACAATGGAGTGGTTGGTTTAAAATTGGAACCGAAAACTTCTAAATTAGTACATTGTCTCCAATTTGTATGCAACAATTTCCATCGAATTTTGGACAGTATTTAAAAGGGTCTCAGTCACCATGGTCTGCGTGGAGATCTACAGTTGTTTTGATCACTGAACACCAAACAATAGTGCCTTCAGGTTACTGAAGCTGTAAAGTAGATTTTGTCATGATTTGGAGATGCCTGTTTTGAACTGGGGTGTACAAAGTTAAAAATCACACAACACCAGGTTATAGGTGTGCTTCCAATTAAACCTGTTGAACTATAACCTGGTGTTGTGTGATTTTTAACTAGGTATATCTTGTGTTCTCTAACTGTCAAATGACCAGTTTGAGTAGTCACTGGAACATGTCCCCACTCTATCTTAGTTTTTATACATTGCACTTGGAATATTACTACTTTGAAGGCAGCACCTTTTCCTACTGAGTTCATACTTGGTGCTACTTTCTGGATTTTTGCTACTTATGTGAAAATTATTTCTCATATTTATTCCTGGCAAACATTACCCTATGTTATTATTCACGTTGTAGAAAACTAATGTTCCTATAATTGTTTGCAAAACGGTTTTAAAATGGAGACTGTTTGCCTCTTTCCAATCCTTGTTATTGCCTCAATTATTCCTCCAAAATGAATACTTTCTACTCTGGTATGTTATTTATTATATATCACTTCTGCCAATATGGGATTTCTGTCTCAAACATCTTAAAGTTGTTTATTCTGCTCAGATTGCAGCAATTCTGGTTGAAACCTTCCCTTAATGAATCATTTAAATGAAGCTATTAGCTCTACTGAGCAAGGCAGCACTTTGTGAGTTGCTGGTAGAAATGTTAATTTGATGTAAATCAGGAGGTTGCACAAAGAGAAGAACTTAGTGAAATTATGATCACTGAGCAAACTCATGAAGTTGCAGGCTGATAACTCCCTGGATCCTGCTGGACTGCATCGCAGGGTCTTAAAATAAACAGCTAATAAGGTAGTAAATGAGCCGATGTTAATTTTCCAAAATTCATTAGACTCTGAAAAGGTTCGATTAGACTGGAGATCCATGTAACTTCTGTTCAAGAAGGGAAGTTGGCAGAAAATGGGAAACTATAGATCAGTTAGCTTGATGCCTGTTGTGGGGCAAGTATTAGAATCATTCATTAAGGACTTTATAACTAGGCACCTGGAAAAACTCAAGGTAATTAGGAACAGCCAACATGAAGAGGAAATCAGCCCAGGTTTTCAGATGGCCAAATAGTCATTTGTGCAGCGTAAATTGGATAAATGGCATGACCCTGTGGAAACTGGACTTGGAAGCTCCAGGGGAATTGCCTGGGCTATTGAAGATTCCATTTGGTAACTCCTCCATGCTCGAAACTGTCTGAAGGCAGCCATTTAAATTGGAGAAATCAGAGTGCTCTGCTGTAGTTAAGAAAATAGTTGCTCAGGAAAAGTTGGATGATTAAAATCCTGATCTAAATCCTGGGTAACCACTGAACTGATAGACAGCGATGTACCTCACATTCCCTGCTTTATAGCTCCTCCAACCATCTGACACCTCCAGCAAATTAAATCAACGGTGTCCCTAAACCATAACCAGGTCTTCCATAAACCTGACACAGACCTCTCCTGAAAGACCACTCACCTCCAGAACCCGCCACCAAACCTGACACCCACTATACCATCATCCCCTCAGTCATCAGACTACATACCCCAATCCCTGGGACTCATCACCAACTCTTTCCCACCATGACCCAACACTCTAACAGCCAACCTCTCCTTTCCCAACTGCACTCCTCCTTCAGCCCAACTATCCCTGTCCCGATCTGTCTACACTGCATGACTGGATAACCCACATGACCTCTCTTGAAGGTTGCTATCCCCAGATGGACACCAAGTCATGTCCATAAGCCATAAACTCTCCATTATGATCATGCAATGCCAGAGAGTGTTGACTGCTAGGTGCTTAGTGATCATTAAGTTTATGACCTTCACTGACTCAATGGCTGAATGCCCCTCTCAATCATTGTCCCTTTCACTCATTCATCTACTTTGTTGGGTGGCCATGGCTGATTCACAGGGTTCATGTATCTGATCTGTCTCTGACCCAGTGTACAGTTGATGCACTGCAACTAAAATCTCTTCACATTCCTCAACAAACTCAATTCTTTTAAGAACATTAGTTGTTTTTATTAGTGAATCGGACAGACTCTCTTGGCTGGCAGTGACAACAGCAATGGGAAAGAAGCATGCAGACTGCCAATAGTATCATTTTCCAACCATTGTCTCAGATCTTTGTGGGATCTAAAAGTTTAGTTCTAGTTCTCTTTCTTCGCCAACAATGAACAATTAGCACAGTATATAATTCAAACACAGCAACCCATCCCAAACCGTACTGCTCCATAAATGAACCTAATTTTTTCTGCAATGGCCTTACAGTTTTTTTTACCTGAATATTATCTGATTTTAAAATCATTTAATTCTGAAGACTAAACTGCAAAGTGAATATATAAGACCACATTGCTCAGCATTTAAAAGTAACAACTCTGTACAGAGAGAACATATGTTAAAGCAATAATTGTTAGAATTCAAAATTAAATTGCAATATTAACAGCAATTAACAACCTTCCAGGAGTATTCTAAAACTTTGTTTGAAAAAACTAACATTGCCACATTTGAAGTGTAAAGCTAAGCTTTATTCTTGTAGAATTTTGATGGAATAATCATATTTCAAACTCTTGGTGCTGAATTTACACTTCTGACTGTGGGGAAAAAAAGGGTGTTTTCACTTTTTAAAACGTATGTACCATTCTGATTAAAACACTGAAATTGTGATCAAGCCAAAGAAATATAGATTCGTGACAAATAAGGACACAGAGATCTCTTTATGACGTTGTAATCACTATATATTCTACCATTATGGCCTTATTTTCAATTTCTTGTGCATTTCTGTAGTGAAATATTTTGCTTTGAATACAAAGATTCTCTCTCGTAAAGTTTGCCTGCTGAAGCAAGTTTAAAACACATTTTGCGTGTAAAACATTGAGAAGCAAATTGCTAACAAAAACACATTTTTTGATAATAGGTATCATTTTAAATCATGTGAGAATAGACCACTAAACACATCAATGCTCACCATACACATCAGGCAGTGCAACTTATGCTGAGGGAGGTAATAATTTATGGCCTAATGTTAGAAAAACTGAGGAAACTGTCTCAAACTCATATGGTAATAACTTAAATGAGAAATAATGAGGAATGTGGCAAAATCTTGTGAGCAATCCAATGAGGTCTAACGCATGTTGGGAGACACTCGCTGCATCTTTTAACTAAGTCCCAGGTGTTGTGGTAAGAATTAGAACTAGATTTTATTGCCATGTGAACTCAAGTACAGGGATACAGGAGTACAGTTAAAAACGTACAATGTCACCGGAAAGTACCGAGACACAAAATCTTAGGAATAAAGTAGAAAAATAAAGAAATAAAGGTAGAAGTTTACCATTACCACCCTTCGTAAGTGCTTCACCATGGGCCTGGATCACCCAACACTGAAACCAATACCAGCAGGAAGCAATTGGCCAGCCTCAGATTCCTTCGCCGCTCTGTCAGCTCAGAACGATGTCACCGTTCTTCACTGCCATATTGTCTCTATGGATGACGCCATCACCATCAGCCCATGCTGGGCTGATCTCAGCAGTGCAGCTGCCTCTGAAGCTGTCAGGTCTCTCACTGGGCCCAAACTCCTCTCTCTCCATCACCTCCAGGAATACAATCTTGACTCACACCCCACGTCCTCCCCTTCCACTGCTGGGAACACAAGCTCCACGCCCTCTGCCACCGGGAATAAACCTTGCCTCCGATGTGCTCGCACAGGAAGCCAAGGCTACTCTCCAATACCAGTCAAAGGTCATGGTCAGTCAGCTCCTTTTCACAGTCAGAGTCAGGATGGTTTCCACATAAGGGGTGAAGGAGTGAACATCATCAAACCCCCCATTGCTTCCCCCTCCACTCCCCCCACCCCCCTCACCCATAGTGGGCTGTCTTCCTCCTGGCATGACAGAGAGGCAAGTATTAATAAAGATGAAGGTAGTTAGAGCAGCTGTTAATGCTCCAGTGAATCCATGTTGAGAATTCACCTTGCTGGTAAAAGGTAAAGTCATCATAGTCCCAGGGGGCCACTTAGGGGAGAGAGAGAGAGAGAGAGAGAGAGAGAGAGAGAGGCAACTGGTGATGGTTTAACCTGAAGGTGACCACACCTCAGGTGAGGGGAGGGGCTGAGAAGACACTAGCCTCTGCCAGTGCAGGAATTGATCCCACACTTTTGGGATTGCTCAGAATTGTAAACTAACTGTCCAGCCAACTGAGCTAGGGAGGTGAAATGAGCCAGTGAATATACAGTGCAGAGGCCATACGGGATAGGTGGTATCAGGTTTTGGAGTGGGTGACAGCAAGAGAGGGAAGATGTTGCAGACAATACCGAGAGTAGGTGAGCATGAGCCTTGGTGGGAGGTAGAAACAGAGATAAAGGAGTGGGAAGTATTAGAGAGAAAATGGTAACACACTGACAGCGTGGAGAAAGTCATTGGCCTTCTTCCTACATTGCAGTGCTATTCTCCAGCTGGCTGACCCTCCTGCGATGTTGGACCAGGCTGGCATGGTCTGGTGTCATGGCCTCCTCTGTTGGTCCTGGAGGAAGAAGGCCAATTCAGTCCAGTAGCACATCTAGGTTTCTACCAGCAAAGTCAGATACTAATTTTTCCTTGTTTGCCGGTCTGGGCAAATATCAGAATCTACAATGCAGCTCTTTATTAACAGAGCCTCTCCAGGTATTCAATGGTGTTTTGAAAGTGGCAAGGATACTGTTCTATCCTGGGCTATTCTAACAGTGGCAAACTTAAAGGCTCTAAATAATTCTGTCTTGACCTGGCACAGACCCAAGTCAAGCAGCTTTTCATGGTTATCAGCAGTGATCATTCAAGACGGTGGGCATGTAGTATGTCACACCCGTATCATCTGCTAGCAATGTATATGGCAAATATAAGCTTCAATCAAATGGCTATGTCTCAAAATTTAATGGAAGTCATCCTCAGTCAATTTAATGGACATACTCTTCAGTCAGGAATCCCAGTACAGTACATCAAGGGCAGACTCCAAGTCCAGCGGCTTGGCCACAGTCAGTTGAGCACTTCGAATGGTCAATGTGAAGTGATGCATACCTCTACGGCCCAGGAGGTCATCTCTGTCAGCTCTGTAGATCCAGTGCAACCAATCTGGGGAGTCACAGTAGGCCAGTAAGGGAGCTGCACAGAGATCAGTCAGGCTGGGGTAAGTCATCAGTCGGAGATTCAGGATCATTACGTCGGCTGAGAGGCAGAGTCTCTGACTCCCTCCATGAAGCATCAATGCTGTTTCCTTCCATTGTGATACATTGTGCAATGGAGATGTACGTAGCGGCCACCACATCCAGACTGGGCAGGATAAGTGCTTCATTTTGTGAGGGAGAGGGCTCCACTTTTATCTAATGTGAGACACTTCAAAGGGCAACAGCATTAATCAGATACCATACAGTGCAGGTGGAGCTATCTGCAATCTCGAAATGCAATGTGAACCTTCGCCATTGACCTACTGTATGGAGTACAAATCCTGGCCCAAATGCAGCATCGTAAATCAATCTCAGTAATTGCTGTGATACATTAGCAATATGTTAAAGTCTGGAAAGATTGACCCTAGTTGCCAAAGTATCAAGGTCCCGTAGCCTGTGCATGATGCAGGAGCTGTTCACTTCACACTTTAGACTGTAAAACATCATGCAATACCAAGGATGGCAAAGGCTCTGTACCTTAATCCTTGTAGTTGCAGCTAGAATGACATTCACTTACACAGCTATGATGAACATATATTTACTAATGTGAGAAACATATGCACAATGAAGCTTCACTATGCTGCACTCAGAATTTTTTCTTGTTACTCCTCTCATTACAGTCCCAGGTTCCACATTGGCATGGAGGGAATCTGCCCTACAGTGGAGCCTGCTGACCTTTGACCTTTTCCACTCTTTGCTAGTTGGTATAGGCAGATCCTAGTTCAACTCAGCCTCATAAAAAGTGGCAATTTTCAATTATTGCTATATTAATATTTTATTTTCTAATAGCTATCGGAACTGACCTCACATCTATACACATCCAGATTCCACAATATAGGCCTCCAGACTTAAATAAACTGAATCAGAATTGCTGCAGTCCTGGGCTGCAAGGCAATGTTCAAGAATCCACTCACTCAGTCAATGGAAGCTGGAACAAATTATTCATTCAGTATTCTAAATAAACTAAGATCACAGAGCTCTGCTTTTGTGAGAACATTTCTTATTGTAAGGATATGTCATAAGCTGGTATTTTAAGGCAATGATATCAAAACTTAAACATATCTTTTCCATTCAGAGGATGGTGACAAGAATTTGGAGTGGTAAATAGTGAATTACTGGCCTTATTGGGTCGGAGATGATATGCTCAATAATATATCCCGTTGGAAGTCCACTGTGCAGTAATGTCTGGGTTCCTAACAGTAATTGTGTGCTCCTTATCATTATGCAGCCAACCTGTGACCTGGCACATTCATTGACAACATAGCGATTTGGCACAGGATAAAAGAGTCATGACTGAGACTTGGAAATTGGACACCGACCAGCATTTTATCTATGATTGTATGAGCTAGACATAGTGGGAATGCAATCTCTGCCTATTCAGAAAGGGGCAGGATGGTTATTGGGTGCCAAGAACAAAAGCATGGGTGCTCCCTCATCCAGCATTAGTGTCCAGATAGAAAATAATGCAATTATTCCTTGTGCTGTAGAGAGCCCTGAAGTTCTACAATGGTACACAACAAACTGGAAGATAATATCAATAATACCTGTTGCAATTTAGCATGTGCCCATAAGCCAACCCCGACACTGAGAGGCACAGCATTCCATATGCTATTTTGAGACTCAAGGGGCGACAAACAAGTGCTAGCCTCCTTGAAGTGAAGCTGACTGACACATTGCTCCTTGGTATAGGAGAGGTGTCCCACCCACTGTTATTCCTGATCTCTCCTGTTTCTTTACCACTCTCTTATTTTCCAACCCCAAAAAGCAGATCTATCAAATCCCCCAAGACTACAATAAAATTAATATGAAGACCATCAAAAGCAACTCAAAATCAGCTATCAAAAGAGAAAATGCTGGAAAATCTCAGCAGGTCTGGCAGCATCTCTAAGGAGAGAAAAGAGCTGATGTTTAGAGTCTAACTGACCCTTTGTCAAAGTTAGACTGGAAACTTCAGCTTTTTTCTCTCCTTACAGATGCTGCCAGACCTGCTGAAATTTTCCAGCATTTTCTCTTTTGGTTCAGATTCCAGCATCTAATCAAAATCAGCAATGATTTGTTAGCAAAACAGAATTCAGCATTACAACAGAAATAGACAAAAAATCCTCCAAGTTAACAAAGACTAATGAGACTAGCCATGAACATATTTGTACAGCGTGGATGATCCCTTAAAATAGTCCTATTGAAAGGACCTGGATGCTTGATAGTATCATGGTTCACTCAGTGAGTTTATTATGGAGCGAGTCAGGCATTGGGTTTAGCCTAATTTCACAAAGGGATTGGATAATTAGCAAAGAAATGTATTTTGCAACAAACACTCAATGAGTCACAGGTCCTAGACACCTACAGAAGAGCTTATTATTTAAGATTGCAGGTGGTTCATATCCGGCATGAAATGAGAAAATGCACGCACCAGTCAAATCTGACCATTAGGCATCAATTTTCCGTCTTTAAAAAATGTTATAACACTCTAATGTTTCTAGGCCCATGTGTTTCTCCTGGTTAGAGTGACAGGAATACCACTATCCCTGTCAACATGTTCACTATCAGCAGAGTTCACATCTCAGCAAAACCTGCACTTCACAATTCAACAACACAAGTATCCTGTGTTGCTGACAGAAAATATACTCTAAAGGTCAACTGTGATTGGCAGTACTGATCTCAGGTCACATTGAAGTTGTTTCAACATAAAAGCTATGCTGGCTGTGGAAAACCACACTCTTTGTGCCTCTACTTCATCAGTTTGGATGGCCTTGCTTGACAATGTCACCCTCTACATTTTACCTTTAGGAGAAACTCTGTAGTGTCGGTGTGATTTCTAACAGCTTATCTAACTTTATATGACAGCATGGTCATTGAATTAGCTTTATAAAATGCACTCTTTTGCAACTGTGTTTGCAGCTTTTGGTCTTTCTCCATCAGTATTCTGGTTTCATCTTGAAATTGGTTTAAAAGCAAAATCTTTGAATTTAATTTGCCTAGTGGAAAACCAATGCAACCTGTTTGACTTCAATATAAAGGTACAATAGGTGTGTGTAAAACAGGCAGCTGATTGGTTGGATCGGATCATTTTCCCACCATGTGAGCTAAGTTACAATTATTCCTGAATTTGCCTCACAAATTGCAACTTAAAGATAGAACCATGTGCAGCAAGTGTAATTTTCATCTTGTACAATACATTCCAGCATGTGACTCAGACTGCTGTTACAATAGGAAATCATTGCTTACATCTCATAAATTAGTTTTAAGAGTGTGTTTTTAATTGAAATGTATTAGGTTTTTCTTCAAAATCTGTTGGATTTCCCACTCCAACTCCATTTTGATTTAGCCCCCTCCCGCTCTCCCTACCTCTCCCTCACCTTTGATGGATTGCATTGCCTATAATGGGCATTACACGTAAATTTCTAATCGGCTGTGTGTGTGATTTACTGGTGGTGGTTACTAATTGCAAAGAAAAAGTCACAGTGATCTGCTGGTGGGAAAGCTGTTTGGTTTTGTGTGAGAATACCTCCAGATATGATAAAAGTAAAAACTGTTGGAATGTTCAATTAGCAGTCTCGATAAGAATCTATTGGTGAGTTTGAATCTAACTTCCTCCCTCATTTCTGTTTTCATAATCAGTACCTTCTTTATGTTACTTTGGTCAATAGATCTGCAGGAAAGATGGGTACAACCCAAGAACAGATGATAAGGTGGATGAAAGTTTATAATTGTGCAGTTCTGCATAATGGTGACACACTGACTGCATTAGGATTGTCACTAACTATTGACAGCTTTCTGCCCATCACCTCACCTTCTGCAACAAGAAGAGTCAAATACATCCCTTGGATGTTCATTGCCTGCTCTCAGGAGCGCACTAGATGTTCAGATTCTGGAAGTCCCAACTGCTCTCTCATGTGCATTCTGCACTATCTCCCAAAGCAACAATAAAACTAGATTAATTAGATGTAAGCAAGAAATTGAGAAGTAAAGTTAAAAGGCATGAGAACTAATGTATAACAGTTACACTGGAGGACAAGATATTAAGAATTATTTATGCAAGTAGTTGCCGTGAGGGACTTCAGTTCACTAGATGGTTAGCGTGTAGTTCATATCATTACTAATACCATGGGTTTGATTCTTATTCTGGGTTGATGTAGCCTAGGGACCTACCTCCTCAGCCAGCCCCTAGCTGACACCACAGACAAAACCGACAAGAAAACAACTGAGGATGAAGCACCAGTAGACAAGGAGTTGAGCACCTGCACCACAGCAGCAAGAAGATGAATGAATGAGGTGTTAGGGTAAGTAGTTTCTGTGAATTATGAAGCTAAATTGAAAGTTATTGTTTAATATCCCCCTTAATCTGAGTGTGTTATGAAGATTTAATTGGACAGATGGTTCGACAGTAGCTGGTGCAGCAGTGCTCAAAGTGTCCTAGGAAGAAAAGGAAGTGTGCCTCTGTGCTCCATAATTTGCTCAGGTCAGATCATTAAGCTGTTTGTTGCAATCTATGAGGCTGGGATATAATGGCAGTGTGGTAGGGTAACTGAGAGAGTTAGCACCTAGTCCACAGGGCATGGGTGACCTTTTTAACAGATTTCCTGTCCACATTGTAACCTTTTGCCTTGAAGTCTTTATGTCTTCCAGCAGGGTTAATAGATCAAGCAAGGTGAATTCATGACATCTTCTTCAGTGCCTTTTTGTCAGGCCATTGTCATTTCTCCAGTAGCAAATGCCATATTCTCCTGTGTTATACATTCTTGTAAAGTAGTACAGGAAGCTATGAGATATGCATCTTAATGAGATAACAGTCAAATCATTGAGCCATGTATTGTTTCTTGCCTAAGTGATATTCCCCCAGTGCGCTGCCTCAGTCAGATCTATCTTTTTAAAGGTTACACTCAAATTTCCCTGTATCCCATTGGATTACTCCAGTTTTATGCCAATCAGTAATTTAATGGATATGAAAGATTACTGATCCAAAAAATTCTAATGTGAATTCCTCTCCAGACAATCAGCATGCAAAAGTTACTTTCCATATTAAAAACAGAGCACCTCAGGCATAGAATTCCTGGGACTCTTATGACAGACCTACAGAGCAACAAATTCAATCCAAGTGACATCCATACATGTTTCTGCTATTGACAATGAAGTAATTCAGGTTGGTTTTATTTTATTCTTTCATGGGATAGGAACAATTTTGCCCATCCATATTTACTCTTCAGAAGATCGCAGTGGGTTGCCTTCTTTAACTGGTGTACTGCACGTGGTAAATGCACACACACAAAACGCTAAGAAACAAGGTTCCAAGTTTTTGACCTCCGAACAGTGAAGGAGTGTGACTGAGTACTCTCCACATGGCTGGATGAGGGCACCTCCAAAAAAGGTCAAGAAACTCAATACTACCCAAGACATTTAATCAGTTGAGTTCAGGTCATGGAGGGAGTGAATGTTTAAGGTAACCAAGTGATTGCATTGTCTTCAATGGTTTGAGTTTCTTGAGAGTAATTGAATCTGCTCCCATCCAGGCAAATTGTTGGATCTGCTCCCATTCTAGCAAGTAGTTGGAGCTGCTCCCATCCAGGCAAGTTGTTAGAACTGCTCCCATCCAGGCAAGTTATTGGATTGGCTCCCATCCAGGCAAGTTGTTGCCGTGAGGGACTTCAGTTCACTACACCTCCTCCAAACCTGCCCGCTGTAAAAAGGCCATCCCATACTCCCAATTCCTTCATCTCCGCCACATCTGCTCCCAGGAGGACGAGTTCCAATACAGTACAACTCAAATGGTCTCCTTCTGCAAAGACCGCAATTTCCCCCCAGACGTGATCGACGATGTCCTCCACTGCATCTCCTCCACTTCCCGCTCCTCCGCCCTTGTGCCCCGCCCCTTCAATCGCCACCAGGACAGAACCCCGCTGGTCCTCACCTACCACCCCACCAACCTCCACATACATCGTACCATCCGTCATCATTTCTGTCACCTCCAAACAGACCCCACCACCAGAGATATATTTACCTCCCCTCCCCTATCAGGGTTCCGAAAAGACCACTCCCTTTGTGACTCCCTCGTCAGGTCCACACCCCCCACCAACCCAACCTCCACTTCCAGCACCTTCCCCTGCAACCGCAAAAATTTCAAAGCTTGCGCCCACACCTGCCCCCTTACTTCCCTCCAAGGCCCCAAGGGATCCTTCCATATCCGCCATAAATTCACCTGCACCTCCACACATATTATTGACTGCATCCGCTGCACCCGATGTGGCCTCCTCTATATTGGGGAGTCAGGCTGCCTACTTGCGGAACATTTCAGGGAACACCTCTGGGACACCCGGACCAACCAATCCAGCCACCCTGTGGCTCAACACTTCAACTCCCCCTCCCATTCTGCTAAGGACATGCAGGTCCTTGGACTCCTCCATCGCCAGACCATAGCAACACGACGGCTGGAGGAAGAGTGCCTCATCTTCCGCCTAGGAACCCTCCAACCACAAGGGATGAACCTAGATTTCTCCAGTTTCCTCATTTCCCCTCCCCCCATCTTGTCTCAGTCAAATCCCTCGAACTCAGCACCGCCTTCCTAACCTGCAATCTTCTTCCTGACCTCTCCACCCCCACCCCCACTCCAGTCTATCACCCTCACCTTGACTTCCTTCCACTTATCGCATTTCCAACGCCCCTCCCCCAAGTCCCTCCTCCCTAGCTTTTATCTTAGTCTGCTGGACACACTTTCCTCATTCCTGAGGAAGGGATCATGCCCAAAACGTCGATTCTCCTGCTCTTTGGATGCTGCCTGACCTGCTGCGCTTTTCCAGCAACATATTTTCACCTCAGATCTCCAGCATCTGCAGTCCTCACTTTCTCCTCGAAGTTGGAGGATCTGCACTCATCCAGGCAAGTTGTTGTATCTGCTCCCATCCAGGCATTTTGTTGGATCTGCTTCCATCCAGGCAAGTTGTTGGATCTGCTCCCATCCAGGCAAATTGTTGGATCTGCTCCCATCAGTTAAGTTGTTGGATCTGCTCCCATTCTAGCAAATTGTTGGATCTGCTTCCATCCAGGCAAGTTGTTGGATCTGCTCCCATCCAGGCATGTTGTTGGATCTGCTCCCATCCAGGCAAGTGGAGAGTGTTTGATTGCTCCAGCTTTGATTCTTGGAAATGGTGGGTAGGTTTTGAGAAGTCAGGAAATGAGTTACTTACCACCGGCTCTCCATTCCCTGACTTGCTCCTGTATTTATATACCTGATTGGATTAAATATCTGGTCAATGTTAACTCGAGCTTGTCGATGGTGGAGATTTCACCAGTGGTAATGCTGTTGAACTTCAAGGAGAGAAGATTCGATCCAATCTTGTTACTGCTAGTCATCATCTAGCTCTTGAATGCTGCAAATGTTACTTGTCACATTTCAGTTCAAGGCTGTCCAGGTCTTGAACGCAGACTGCTTCACTGTTTGTGAAGTCATTAAAATACTGAACACTGCACAATCACTAGTGAACATTTCACTTCTGACCTTCATTGTTTTCTTCCCCCACATGACTACCTAACTGTGGCCGTGCTTATTTTTCCCCAGCACCCATGTAGTGTGTGTCTGCAGCTGTAGAACACAGTGAAGAACAACAAGTGTGTAAATCTTTATTAATATACTACCACCAGGAAGAAAGGAAACACCCGAGTGGCCAGTTACAAGCAGTGCCCTCCTTATCAAAGGGCAATGCTGTGTGATCAAACAGCGAAGGAGAAGGCAAGGATTAAATCAAAATAGAGATGGGGGGGGTTGAAATAATATACTCCACTCCCTGAGGTTCCCACCTCACTGAAAATCTCGAAGGTGTTACTTCTGACCTTATAATGGAGGGGTGATTGTTAACGCAGCACCTGAAGATGGTTGGGTCTAGGATCCTTCCCTGAAGGAATAAAATGATTACCATCCAACAACCACAGTTATCTTCCTGTTTGCCAGGTTTACCACAGATTTTATTTTTCCTCAGATCTCAGCAGTCATTCTTGCCTCACATCTGAAATTTATTTCATTTATCTATGTATAGATCAGTGATGAAACAAGGTCTGAAATTGAGCTTCTATGGGAATGTAAGCTGGTAGTTGGTGTATAAAGTTAAAAATCACACAACACCAAGTTATAGTCTATCAGGTTGATTTGGAGCACTAGCTTTCAGAGTGCTGCTCCTTCATCAGGTGACTGATGAAAGAGCTGCGCTCCGACAGTTAGTGTTTCCAATTAAACCTGTTGGACTATAACCTGGTATTGCGTGATTTTTAATTTTGTACATCCCAGTCCAACACCGGTGTCTCCAAATCATGGGAGTTGGTGAGTAGATTATTACTTAATAGTACTGCCAATCACTCCTTCCTTTACTTTATTGATAATTAAGAATAGCCTGGTGTGGTAACAATTAGCTTGATTAGATTTGTCCTGATTTTTGAGGGTAGGAAATGCCTTGTCAATTTTCAATAGTGTCAGGTAAATGTTAGATTAGAATGGTGCTGGAAAAGCACAGCAGTTCAGGCAGCATCTGAGGAGCAGTAAAATCGATGTTTCGGGCAGAAGCCCTTCATTAGGAATTCCTGCCCTAAACGTCAATTTTACTGCTCCTCGGATGCTGCCTGAACTGCTGTGCTTTTCCAGCACCATTCTAATCTAGACTCTGGTTTCCAGCATCTGCAGTCATTGTTTTTACCCAGGTAAATGCTAGCATTGTTGCTATAGGAACAGCTTGGTTAGGGGTACAGTTAGTTCTGGAGCACAGGAGTTCTATAGTTCTGTCACAAAATGTAGCCGCTACTGGATTCCAGATTCCCATCATGTCAAATTAATCAAATTAGCTGAAGAGTAGTATACTATTCATAAACATCCTCAGGGTTATCATTGACCAGAAACTGAACTAGACTTGTCATATAAATGCTATGGCTACAAGAGAGGTCGGAGGCTAGAAATCCTGCAGCTAGTAACTCATCTCCTGATTCCCTGGACCCTGTCCACCATCTGCAAGGCACAAGTCAGGAGTGTGATGGAATGCTCCCCACTTGCCTGGATGAGTGCAGCTCCAACAATACTCAAGAAGCTTGATACCATCTGGGGCAAAGCAGCCTGTCTGATTGGCACCATATCTGCAATTATCCACTTCCTCCACCACCAACGTTCAGAAGCAGCAGTACCATCCACAAGATACACTGCAAAAATACACCAAAAATATGTGGACAAGGGCAGCAGATAAATAGGAACACCACCACTTCTAAATTCCCTTCTAATCCCTCACCATTGTGATTTGGAAACATACTGTCATTCCTTCCCTGGGTCAAAGTCCTGGAGCCACCTCCTAACATCATTGAGGGTCTTCCAATGCCAAATGGACTGCAGCAGTTCAAGAAGGAAGTTTACACTCACCTTGTAAAGGGCAACTAAGGATAGGCAATCAATTCTAACCCAGTTAGCAACACTCACATTTCATGAACGAACAAAATAAAACAGAGGTCATAGCGAATGAGACTTTCTAAGGAGCAACGGAAAGCTTGAGGTGATTAAGTCAGAGATTCCGAACATAGAAGGGAGCAACTTCATGACAAATGATGCAAAGTCTAGAAATGGAAGGCAAGCGACTATTAAAGAGAGTTCCCAATTCTCATAACATGCATTGTTATCATTAACATTTGCCTCCAGGAGGTGTAACTACAAAGATCAGCAAAAGGACTGCAAAATAACTTTAAACTGGGGCTATAGAATTGGAGAAGACTCAGAATTTTTTAAGTGAAAATAAATGTGAAGAAGTGTTGTGAAAGAGTATGACAGAAGAAGAGAAATCATGAGAAATTACAGATATAACAAGGACCAAGATGCACATGACAAGCCTACACAGAGATCAAGCCAAACAGGAGGTGCTAAAATCCAGAGTCAGCGCTGAGAAACAATAAGCTTGAACAACGTTCAGCTATCACGATGGAGTGTTACATTTTCAAAACTGTTCATCACTTTCAGAACAACCAGTTTCAAGGCAGCCAGTAAAAGACTTCATCGAGCTGTCCAGATGTAGGGCAAAGGCCAAACAGAAGAAAGATCAATTGAGCTCACTTATTTTAGATTAGATTACTTACAGTGTGGAAACAGGCCCTTCAGCCCAACAAGTCCACAACGACCCGCCGAAGCGCAACCCACCCATACCCCTACATTTACCCCATTTACCCCTTCATCTAATACTACAGGCAATTTAGCATGGCTAATTTGCCTGACCTGCACATCTTTGGACTGTGGGAGGAACCCGGAGGAAACCCATGCAGACACAGGGAGAATGTGTAAACTCCAAACAGTCAGTTGCCTAAGGTGGGAATTGAACCCGGGTCCCAGGCGCTGTTGTTGGCAGAACAGAGTTGGTTAACATTGTTAACATAGGGACTTCACAGAATTGTTGGAAATGTTCAATCTTCTGTCTTCTAAACATAGGTCAATGACAGTGACAAACACAGGAGTGAGTTAGCAGCAATCTTTCATCAACAGAGGAGTCTGAAAACATTTACATTCCCAGTCAAGCAACCATAATAGGTGACTGAATGCATCTAGCCTGAGCTACAATTCGAGGGAGATAGGTTGCACATGACTGTACAGGAGACAGACTGATGTCTGCAGATACAGGAGATGGTCATGAAGAAGAAGCTATCTGGTCAAACAAACAAAACAATGAAGAAAAAAAGAGATTCCCTCTTCCTATTGGAATAGAAACCAATTGGCTGATCCAGAAATCCAGGATAATACAATGAAGAAAGTATCTGTTTTCAACAGAGCAGCTATCTTCCAGGATAGACATTCATGAAATTAAGGGACCCCAAATAAATTAATGAACTAGTAAGTGTGTACAAAGAATAATGCCCTGTGTGAAGGATATACAAGAGTTAAATAGCTTCAGTGAATAAATGATCCACATATCAGAACTAGGGTCAATAGTTCTCAAGCATGATACCAAACATTCTTTGAAGTCTAAAGAACGTATAGAATAGGAAAAGTGTGAAACATTCAGATCATCTGCGTTTGTGAAGTCAGAGACATACTGGGAGCTAGAATAGTTTTATAGAGTAATGTAGGTAAGTGTAATGATTATATATGTGACTATATAATTTATTAAAAACAGGGAAACACCCTTGGGGTGAGGTGTGTAAGGTAATGGAATGGTAAGGGTTAATGATCTTGTTACATTGGCTCCACCTATTCTACAGATCTCACAACAGTTTGTGGGTGAGCCAACAGCAGATTTTTCAGGGTTTGCCCAGTGGTTTAAGAAGGATGAGTGCAGGAACATAACTGGGCAGGAGACAAAATTTCTGCTCACCAGTGGTGGGTGAAACATTTGGTTTTACATTCTCAGACTCTTTATAATAGTTCAGGTTCTGATCTTTTATAGTCAGAACCTATTTTGCCTTCATTTGAATGCCATGGATACTTATTAACATCCAGTCTACTGAAATTATGTTCAATAACAATTAAATTAGCCAAAACAGAAAATTCATGTTTTCAAACTGGACTATACACAGAAGACAAGTACCTGCCAGAGTATACTACTTTCTCTGAGATCTGCTGAATTAGCTCCTTCACAAACGAGCCATTTCATTGTGCAAATACTTCCAATGTTAGGCTTAAAGCTCTCAATGTTCAATTGGTCATGAGATTTCATATTCACACATGTTAGGGCTTTTTGCATTTCAATGTATCCAATGTGAGCTGAAGGGTTTTCATGTTCAACAGCTGATGAGAACACATATTCGCAGAATCCTCAGTGCAGACAGAGGCCATTCAAATGCAAATCTGCACCGACCCTCCAAAGAGAATCCCACCCAGATCCGCCCTAATCCCACATTCTCCACAGTTAATCCACCTAAACTATACATCCTTGGACACTAGGAGCCAGCGAGCATCACCAATCCACCTAACCTGCACACCTTTGGACTGAGAGAGGAAACTGGAGCATCCACTAGAACCGCAGGGAGAATGTCCGAACTCCACACAGACAGTCCGTCACCCAAGGCTGGCATTGTGAGGCAGCAGTGCTAACCACTGGGTCACCAAACCACCCTAGGCCATTAGCTGAATGCAATAGAATTATTAGAGTACTACTACTCTAATACTAGTACTAGAGTGTAGAGTTGATGAAGGCTAACTGAGTACACTATTTTTCTCAATCAGGGCAGCAGCACTGTCTCATTAAAACAAACTTGATAGGAACAGGCAACTTACAAAGGAGGCAAAAGTGAGGACTGCGGATTCTGGAGATCAGAGTCAAGAGAGTGGTGCTGGAAAATCTGAGCAGGTCAGGCAGCAACCGAGAAACAGGAAAATCGACATTTTAGGCAAAAGCCCTTCATCAGGAATGATTATTGATGAAGGGTTTGTGCCCAAAACATTGATTTTCCTGCTCGTCAGATGCTGCCTGACCTGCTGTGCTTTTCCAGCACCACACTCTCAACTTACAAGGAGAACAAACTTGATTATCCTCAATGGTGGGTGGAGGGGACGGATGCAACCTGAAGAGGTATTCAACATAGGTCCACTGCATCCAACGGGAAGGAAGAGAAAGTAATCATGGTTGTCAGAGGCAGTGGAAGGAGAATGGAGGCAGAAAATTGGGATTGAAAGGGGAAGGGTCAAAATAATAGGGGTATTGGGGAAATAAAAATGGGAGCTGGCTATTAAGTGGGTACAGAATGGAGTTGTATGGTTTATTGGGGAGGAACAAATAGCAGTAGAACTGAATGAGGAGACTTAAAGAAGGGCAAGACTGGACACTAAGATCTCTATAGGAATGGGATTGGAGATGAAAAGGGCCAGCAGTAACACGGGCCATTGAAAATCTATTGAGGGGAAGAAAGTGGGCAGGACAAAGCCACCGACTGTAACATGGATGAAATTAGATTCAAAAGGATGATGGTAGAAAGGGAAATAATCAAAAACATACAGCTGCTGTCTTTGCACAGGAAAACCTATTCCTCTCCCAACCAGAAGTTCCTGCTGGTGTCAGACCTACCTTCACATACATTCAGAAATGAAAATTCTGCTCAAGGAGTTCTACTCTATCTTTTGGAGGGAGCAGATGAATGTGTTTCAGCTTCAGATGCTCCAAGCAATTATGCCCTGCTATGTGTTGTTGACATGCAAGAAACCCTCCTGTTATCTAAGAACAGTACCTCTTCTGAAGTGAGGGTGGTAGTGTATCCTCTTGCACTATTCATTAAATGAGCACAAAACAAACAAAAGCAAAGATTTGTAGTATTACCTCAAACAACCCTTACCTATTGCCACATACTGATAGAAGTGACACATATCACACATTGCAGGGAGTAGTGAGCCAGGAAAATATCACAGATCCGTTCTGTCAGAATATACCCAGAAATGGTGGTGGAGCAGCATAGGACATTGGAAAAAGTGGATTCGGTGAGTGGATTATGATAGGCTGTGCTTGACCCATTGAGAAAAAGCTCTTCCAATTTTTGCACAAATCCTCAGATGCTAGTCACGATGATTTTTTTAGGTTGAGCAAGTTGTGCCTTTCTAGTTTTTTTTATATCTAAGCGAATAACAGGTGGTGTGTCTGTTTTAGTCTTCAATTCCTCTGTACAGTTTGAGACAGCTGAGTATTGCGCAGCCATTTCACATGACAGTTGAAAGCCAACCAACCCAGAGTCATATGTAAGCCAAACCATGTAGGGATTATAAATTTGCTTTCCTCCAGGACATCAGTGAACTAGATAGATTTTTATGACAACCTAGTCATGTATGCTTACCATTACTGAGGCGGCGATTTTTATTCCAGATGTATTAAATGTAAATTCCGCCAGCTGCAGTGGGTGGGATTTGAACTCATGCCTTTACAGCTCAGCTCTCTTGATTACCAGTCCAGTAACATTAATATAATACCCCCATTCCTGTGGGTTACCTTCATTTTTGAAACAAATTGACAGCACAATTTTCTGTTTCAATTTAATTTCAGAAAAGGGCAGAAGTTCCACACTCTTGGCACAGCTGTCTTGACTGTTCAGTTCTTCTCTGTCTTTCAGAGAATAAAACCTGCAAGAGAATCAGATGCTTGGACCAAAAGTGGAAAAGTGGTGCCTTGTCTTTTGAAGTGAGTGGAAAAGGTTGGGCTAAGTATGCTCATGTGTTACTGAATTGTTAATGTTAAAGATTAAACAAGCTAGAGTAAAGATTTGTTATTATAGCCTTTGCATAACACTTAGTCAACATTGCTAATTAATTCTAAAATATTGACTTCTCATTACAGAGTAGAGTGAGATATTGCTGGACTGCTGTCTAGCTACAGGTATTGACATCCATCAATATGATATGGCTGTGGTCTCACAGAGAATGTTGTGGATGCATGCTTCAAAAATGTTTTCCTTACAATGCCTTTCCATTGCAAGCTTTATATGTATTATGAAAACAATGGAAATAACACTGTCCCTTGGTGGAACTCTGATCTCTGTTGATCATATGCTGGTATAATATTTAATATTTTCTAATCAGAAAAAAAGATCATTCTCCACTGTTGTAAAACCATGTAAAAGCATTTACTGGTCTACTCTCATCAATTATATCTTTTAAATAACTCAACCAAATTAGTCAGATACTATTCGCTTTAATTCCATGCCAACTGTTCCTAACTAACAAACTTTTCTCCAAATAAGGATTAATTATGTCCATTTTAATTTTTTTAAATGTAGCATTAAAAAATAATACCTCAAGAAAAGACGAGCATGTAAAAAGGTCATTCACTCCACATTCTTTTTGTTTCACCAAACCAAAAGCAATAATTCATATTTATAAAATGAAATCTGTGAACAGTTCTTTAGACGGTATGTTTTTTGGATACCTCATCAGGAATGGCAAAGTAGTATTTGTGGTTGGTACAAATCAGTTTCTGATCAATTGTAATGACTGAGATATCGATTGTAGGTCATCTGATTATGGTAATATTTGTAAATCTCTTTTATTGGAGATAGTCGTTGCCTGACACTCATATGCTATGTAAGATACTTATCCATCAAAACCTGAATATTGTTCAGGTCTAGCTGAATGCAAGCATTTATTATCTGAGGAATTGCTAATGGAACAGGATGTTATACAATTATCAACAAACAATGTCACTCTGACCTTATGATGGAAGATGGGTTATTTCAGTAGCTCAAACTATGTTTGAGGCACTCCTGCAATGATGTCCTGTGGCTGAGATGAATGTTTTCCATTTTGGAGATATGTTCAGTTATGAAACCCTCCAAATAAATGTGACTAGTATTTTGTATAAGTAAGAAATGCCTTGAGCCTTTTGGAATAATGGGGAGAGTCAAACTCAATGTTTGTTTCTTTTTTCCTCAATATGGTAAGACTGTACAGAACTGAACTGATTGCCTGGTTATGTTTGTATATAAATATTGTTATGAACAAGGTATATTTTTGAAATTTTTTTTGTGTTCAGAACCTCTTCTAGTTGGCGATTTCTCCTGATTCCAACTGAGTTCCATTTTATTGGAACATTTTATACCACACTCAGTCAAACATTGCCTTACAGTCACTCTCACCAGCCCTTTGGAATGTGCGGTTAAAAAGCCAGTCCCCAGGTTTTTGTCTTGCCCACCGACTTGGCCATCTGTGGGTTTGTTGGTCTAATTCAGAACGACAAGCTTCTGGTATTATTAATTCCTTCAGAGGACTCACTGAGAAAGGCTAGCCCTGCTGAGGCGGGCAAAAGACCGAGAGAACCGGCAGGAGGTTATTTAATTTTTTATGTAAAATCACACAGCACTCTTGAGGAAATTATTGATGTAGCACCAGGCTGTTTTCCCTGCTCTATTCTGTGAAACTGCTGCTTAAGGGCACCTATAATAAGGAGGCTTGGTCTTTTTAGCTTAGGAAGACCTTATTCCACTGTCGGTAAAATGCCAATGACACTGTAAAATGGCCCTTCACTCTCCATCTCTGCCTTGCCTTCAGTAAAACTCCTTGATCAGATGTAATTCCCAGCCTCAGCTACAACTCTCAACCCACTTCCAGGGAGTGCTTTAAAAACCTGGGCTCTGAAAAGATGTACTGTGCATACTCACTCCCTCATTCTGTAAGGTACGCTATTTTTCAGTTATAATCACAGTATACAAATAAAACAAATTCAGCTATAACCTCTACAGTCTGTAAATCTGAAAACCCTTTCAATATGGAGAAGGGTTGGGTGAGCAGTGCATTAAGGAATGCTAAGGGTTGTAGTAAGAGATTGCAGTTTGTGTCAATGACTTCAGTTTAGATGAAATGAGTTAATAACTCTGTTCAAAATACTGGACAAAGGAATCCTTGACAAAAGTAAGCTTTAACCTTTAATATTCTAACTCACACGAGTGCAGCTTGCCAACAGAAAATGTCTCTCCCTTCAAGAAAATAGGGAAACAAAACTATTTTGTTGCCAGTCACAGTTTACAAATAGACTTGTATTTAAATTAATTTGATATCTGTCACCTCTCTGTGATCACCAATTGTACCCCTTGCATCTCCTTGATGTTCCAATAGTTAAATGAGAAATGCTTACAATTACATTTTCCTGTGGGAAATTAAGCTCATCATCAGTAGGAGAATTGCCTTTATCACCGTTCACTGGTCGCTTCTGGTATGGGTTTCTGCAAGATGTTCAAGGGATATTTTCCATATATCTTTGATTTTTAGAAAAAATATTAGACTTGTACTGCATAACACAATGTGCCTCTTTATTTACTGATCTATAACAAATTACATTGTGGTATCAAAACTACATTTTTGAATAAACTATGTGGAACCTTTCTCAAAGGTTGAGATGACTTGATGAAGTAGGTTGAACTGAGAGTCAACATTCCTCTCAATCTGTGGTGCAGTCTGATTGTACTTGCGTGAAAGCTTACCTCTATTTCAACTAACCATCTTGGACTTCTGCTCCTCTGCCATTATTTTGATTTCTCATTACTTAATCCATCATCTGCTTATTCAGTAGTTAATGAAACTGGGGTAAAGAGTGGCACAACTGCTACTTGCAAAAGCAAGGAGTCAATGGTTGCTATATTTTTCAACTAAGCTGATTTTCATGCTTTCAAAACAACTTCTGGAACTGGGTAGGATAAATTAACCAATGGAGTAGGCAGAGCTGTGATCCGGACAAATCATTCTGGAATTTAAAATGGAAAGAAAACTGCGGATACTGTAAATCAGAAACAAAAACAAAAATTGCTGGGAAAGCTCAGCAGGTCTGGCAGCGTCTGAGGAGAGAAATCAGAGTTAACGTTTAGGGTTGAGTCACCCTTTCTCAGTATCTTTCTGGAATTTAATGCTTTTTATCTTGGTTAAAATCTCCCACCTGCTTAAGAAATGTGAATTTAGGGAAAAATGCAAACTTTTATACAAGATCAAATCACATTTGTAATTTGAACAAGTTATATAACTGCCTTGTTTCTTCAGCACTGGCCTCATTGCTTTAGTTTAATTTGTATATGAGCACTTCTGGCCTCTTCAGTACATTCAAAGCAAAGGTCCCGTGATTCCCAGCCTCAGGGTGATTAATGTAGAGCGGTGTTGGGTACCAGGCAGAGTTCCAGCCGGCAGCTGCTGAACAGGGATGGAGAGCTTATTTCTAAAAAGAAATGAAGAATTGCAAATGCTAGAAATCTGAAACAAACAAAAAGAGTAATTGCTGGAGAAACGTAGCAGGTCTACAGCATCTGCAAAGAGAAAACAGAGTTAACCTTTTGAGTCCAGGGACCCTTGTTCAGAACTGATAGCAGTGGGAAAAGATGGCATTTATACTGATGATGAGGGAAGGGGGTAAGAGTGAATGGATAGGTGCGGAGGGAATCCAGTGAGGGGAAGCAAAGAGTAGGCTGATGAAGGAATTGTTAATAGTAAGCCAGGGAAGAAGAGAAGCTAGATGTGTCATAATAGGGATCATGAGTTTTTGAAAATAGGTTGGCTGTGCTGAAAGCAATTTGTTTCACGACAAGAGCTGGATTTTGAGGGTGGGTATTAGATATGGAAGGAGGTGTTCATGCCCTAAAATTGTTTAACCATGATATTGAGTCCTGAAGTCTGTAAGGTCCCTCAGTGTATGATGAGGTTTTTGTTTAATTTAAAAAATATACTTTATTCATAAAAAAATCTGTGTACATAGATACATTGTCACAAATGCAGTTCTGTACAGTATCGGGTCAAGTAAAGAAACACGCAGTTGAGTTTGACTCAATCCCAACCATCCAAAGGCATCTTACACATGCAAAATGATATTTACATACATTGAGGCACTAGGAGAGTCCAATAAATGAATGGACACTAATTTAACTTCAGCGGGAAGATCTCAGACTGTGGTCTTTCCTCACTGCACCTTGGTGGCAGCTGCCCCAAGCTTTAGTGCGTCCCTCAGCACGTAATCCTGGACCTTGGAATGTGCCAGTCTGCAACATGCAGTTGAGGTCAACTCCTTGTCTCAAAGACCAACAAATTTTGGACAGACCAAAAAGCACCTTTTACTGAGTCAATGGTCCTCTGGGTGCAGTTGATGTTTGACGTTATGGAGCTGCTCAGGACAAACCTTGACAAAAACCCACTGCCTGAGGTATTGTTCCTTTGAGCTCTCCAGCAGGGACTATTTAAACACTGACAGATCATCTATCACAAAGGCATCTGGATGGGTATATGAATAGGAATGGTTTAGAGAGATATGGGCCAAGTGCTGGCAAATGGGACTAGCTTAGATTAGGATATCTGGTCAACATGGACGAGTTGGACCAAAGGGACTGTTTCCATGCTGTACATCTCTATGACTCTGGCAAACAATACCCTCAAATTATACAGCAGTCATCTGGGGCCATTGGAGTTCAAGACTTTGTGCCCTACTCCAACTCCTCTATGCCTTTTTGATGTCTAGGAGCAACACCCACCTCTCTGCCAGCAGTATTGGAAGCTCTGTCTCCTTAGACAGTGAGTCTGTGAGCAGCCAAATTAGAGCCAGTATCCCAGTGAAATTGTTGGACCCACAGTTCAATGTGAGCTCAGTTCCTGCACTAGGCTTCCTTCCAACCTGCAGTAAACTCTTTATGGGGTAAGGTGCATTTGGTGTATTTGATCAGTACAGACCTCATGTATTGTTGAAATCTTGGTCACAAATCTGAGGAGAAAAATGTCAAAGCAACAAGGCAAAGGAAGTGTTAATCTTACAGTACACTTCACGTCAAACACCCATTATGGCATTTTGGAAGTTAAAAATTTGGAGTCCTGTAGCTGACAGTGTAGAGTGAAACTCCAGCAGGTTTGCAACTGAAAATAATATTTTTTCTTCAGCTAAGACTACACTCATTGCACTAGTCAGAAATAGATTAGACTTTAGAATTTTAAGGTGTGGAATAAACTATTTTACTATTTGAAAATGGATAATTGTCTACTTATTTGTTGAGCTTAATGAGTCACTAAAGCACATAAAAACATGTTTTGGAGAGTTTGATTTCTGAGAATTCAATGTCATTAGTAATGCCAATAAAACTGCAGTAAACATGTTACTCCACAAAATGATGGCCCTTTAATATTCCTAAATAGGCATAAATATTAAACAGTAAAGTTTTGCAAATTACATTATGCATGCCACGCTGAGGTAATATCCTGGCTGAAAACAATTTCCATGAAGCAAATCAATATGCCTTGATACCACTGCTGTTGTGTTTCAGATGGAAAATCTGATTTATAATCAAATTATAAATAGTAGAACAAGTGATAGACACAGATCATAAGCTAAGGGTTTGCTTAGCGGAGAGTATGACTGTTGATCTGTTCAGAGGAGAATGCTTGGAAAACATTCAGAAGAGAAAGCTCATAAAGCAGAGTTGAGACTACTTTTCAGATGTTCAATGATGTGCATGATATTTTATATTTTTGTGTAGTGATTGTATTCAACTTATCTCATTTGCCTTGATAACATAAATAGGAACAAGGGGGAAAAGATAGAACATGTAAAGTAAGTGGAGTTTATGATGTGCTGATTTAATAAACCTTTCAACTAACCAGTCTCCTGTTGGAAATAAAAATTCAGAGAAAAATAATTTTTGCATCAGTCGAAACCTCATTTCTTAAGGCGAAAAATGACATTTCTGTTTCACCAGATGCACTTGCTTGATACTGTGAAGTAAACAGGAAGAAATAACTTGTGACCTATAGGTCGCTCAGTTCAGGATCATTCATCAGAACAGTATTGAGGCTGAGTGGGTTAGTTAACTCAGGTAGCTAGCAGGTGAACGTGGCAACTGCAGATGCTGGAGATTAGATGCAAGTTTAGAGTGATGCTGGAAAAGCACAGCAGGTCAGGCAGCATCCGAGGAGCAGGAGAATTGACATTTCAGGCAGGAGTCCTTCATCAGGAATGAGGCTGGAAGCCTCGGGGGTGGAAAGATAAATGGGAGGGGGGTGGTGCTGGGGGAAGGTAGCTGAGAGTGCAATAGATGGATGGAGGTGGGGGTAAAGGTGATAGATCAGAGGGGAGGGTGGTGCAGAAAAGTGGGTAGGAAGTGGACAGATGGAACAGGTCATGAGGACGGTGCTGAGCTGGAAGTTTGGAATTTGGGTAAGGTGGGGATAGGGGAAATGAGGAAACTGGTGAAGTTCACATTGATGCCCTGGGGTTGAAGGATTCTGAGGTGGAAGATGAGGCACTCTTCCTCCAGGCGTCAGGCAGTGAGGGAGTAGCAATGGAGAAGGCCCAGGACTTGCATGTCCTCGGCAGATTGCGAGGGGAGGTGAAATGTTGGGCCACGGGGTGGTGTAGTTGATTGGTGCAGGTGTCCTGGAGATGTTTTCTGAAGTGCTCTGCGAGCAGGCGTCCAGTCTCCCCAATGTAAAGGAGACCGCATTGGGCGCAATGGATACAATAAATCACATTGGTGTGCTGTGCAGATGAAACTTTGATGGATGTGGAAGGCTCCTTTGGGGCTTTGGATGGAGGTGAGGGTGCAGGTTTTGCAATTCCTACAGTGGCAGGGGAAGGTGTCAGGAAGGGAGGGTGGATTGTTTGGGGGCGTGGACCTAACCAGGTAGTCATGGAGTCAACGATCTTTGTGGAAAGTGGATAGGGTGGGGAGGGAAATACGCCCCTGGTGGTAGTCTGTTTGTAGATAACAGAAATGTTGACAAATAATGCGGTTTATGCAGAGGTTGGTGGGGTGGAAGATGAGGACGGGGGGGGTTCTGTCCTTGTTGCAGTTGGAGGGGTCGGGTTTGAGGGTAGAGGCCTAGGACATGGATGAAATGCATTGGAGAGCATCTTCAACCAAGTGGGAGGAGAAATTATGGTCTTTAAAGAAGGAGGTCATTTGGTGTGTTCTGTGGTGGAACTGGTCCTCCAGGGAGCATATGGCGGAGGCAGAAGAATTAGGAATATGAGATAGCATTTTTGAAGGAGGTAGATAGGAGGAGGTGTAATCCAGGTAGCTGTGGGAGTTGGTGGGTTTGTAAAAAATGTTGGTATTGAGTCGGTCATCATTGATGGAATTGGAGAGGTCCAGGAAGGAGAGGGAAGTGCCAGAGATGGTCCAGGTGAATTTAAGGTCAGAGTGGAATGTGTTGGTAAAATTGATGAACTGCTGAACCTCCTCGTGGGAGCACAAGGTGGCGCCGATGCAGTCATCAATGTAGCGGAGGAAGAGATGGGGAGTGGTGCTGATGTAACTACCGAAGATGGACTGTTCTATGTAGCCGACAAAGAGACAGGAATAGCTGGGGCCCATGCGGGTGCCTGTGGCTATCCCTTTCATCTGGAGGAAGTAGGAGGATTTGAAAGAGAAATTGTTGAGGGTGAGGACCAGTTCAGTTAAACGAGCAACAGTGTCAGTGGAAGGGTACTATTGGGGACGTCGGGAGAGGAGGAAACGGAAGGCTTGGAGGCCCTGGTCATGGCGGATGGAGGTGTATAGGGACTGGATGTCCATGGTGAAGATGAGGCGTTGGGGGCCGGGGAAAGAGAAGTCTTGGAGGAGGTGGAGGGCGTGGGTGGTGTCCCAAACATATGTGGGAAGTTCCTGCACTAGGGGGGTAGGACAGTTTCAAGGTAGGTAGAGATAAGTTTGGTGGGGCAGGAGCAGGCAGAGACAATGAGTCAGCCAGGGCGTTCAGGCTTGTGGATCTTGGGAAGGAGGTAGAATCGGGTGGTGCGGGGTTCCCTGACTACAAGGTTGGAAGCTGTGGGTGGGAGATCTCCTGAGGGGCTGTGGTTCTGTATGGTCTGGGAGACGATGGTTTGGTGATTGTGGGGGGTGGGGGGGTCATGGTTGAGGGGCCAGTAGTAGGAGGTGTTCTTGAGTTGGCACCTGCCTTCAATGGTGTCGAGGTCATTGTGCCAAAGTACCACTGGACTCCCTTTATCTGCTGGCTTGATGGTGAGGTTGGGATTGTAGCAGAGAGATTGGCGGGCTGCATGTTGTGCGGGCTACCAGTTGGATGCCAACAGTGTGAGTTCAATTCCTACTCTGGCAAAGGTTACTGTGAAGGACACTTCTCAACTTCTCCCCTCATCTGAGGCATCATGAACCTCAGGTTAAACCACCATCAGTCATCTCTGCTAAACAAGACAGCAGCCCTGTGGTCTGCTAAGACTATATTGACTTTACCTTTAACTGGGGCTGGAATTTGATCAGTTTTCTGATAATGTTCTGATAAGCAGGGCCATTAAAAAGAGGGGTGCTGGAGATCCTGGTTTGTATTCAGTAATTTGCTGATTTTAGATGGTTCCAATCACCCCTAGATCCCTGATTAGACACTGGACATATTCAGGGAATGTAAAAGGAAGAAGGCAATAAACAAGAATCTCTGTATTTATTTAGATTCAAAAAGGTAAGTATAATACAAGAAATAGAAATAAAAGCAGTAAACAGTGAAATTAGCACTATCAATTAAACAGAGGACAGTAATTAAATACAGATTAAACACTATTGGAACCTAAAAACAACAGTTTTAATCACAGAAACTTTAATCAGCTTCTTACCCCCCTTCCCCTCTATTGGGCAGAACCTTTGGGGTCTCGGGAGTTTCAGCTCAACACTGAGGAAAACACAGTGTTAAAGTACGGCTGGCTATTGAGGCTCTTGCTGTCGATTTTCTTGTTTTGGAACAGGCCCTGTGTTGGGAAGCTCTGGTTTGGATAGCGCTTTGGTTGGCATCATCCTCTCGGCTGGGAGCCTGTGGGGAAGCTGTTTGTTGGGGCTGAGAGCCTATGGGGAAGCTGTTTGTTGGAGCTGGGAGCCTGTGGGGGAGTTGTTTGTTGGGGCTGGGAGCCTGTGGGGAAGCTGTTAATTGGGGCTGGGAGCCTGTGGGGAAGCTGTTTGTTGGGGCTGAGAGCCTATGGGGAAGCTGTTTGTTGGAGCTGGGAGCCTGTGGGGGAGTTGTTTGTTGGGGCTGAGAGCCTGTGGGGAAGCTGTTTGTTGGGGTTGGGTGTCTGTGGGGAAGCTGTTTGTTGAGGCTGGGAGCCTATGGAGAAGCTGTATGTTGGGGCTGGGAGCCTGTGGGGAAGCTGTATGTTTGGGGCTGAGAGCCTATGGAGAAGCTGTATGTTGGGGCTGGGAGCCTGTAGGGAAGCTGTTTGTTGGGGTTGGGTGTCTGTGGGGAAGCTGTTTGTTGGGGCTAGGAGCCTGTGGGGGAGTTGTTTGTTGAGGCTGGGAGTCTGTGGGGGAGTTGTTTGTTGGGGCTGGGAGCCTATGGGGAAGCTGTTTGTTGGGGCTAGGAGCCTGTGGGGAAGCTGTTTGTTGGGGCTGGGAGTCTGTGGGGAAGCTGTTTGTTGGAGCTGAGAGCCTGTGGGGGAGTTGTTTGTTGGGGCTGGGAGCCTATGGGGAAGCTGTTTGTTGGGGCTAGGAGCCTGTGGGGAAGCTGTTTGTTGGGGCTGGGAGTCTGTGGGGAAGCTGTTTGTTGGAGCTGAGAGCCTGTGGGGGAGTTGTTTGTTGGGGCTAGGAGCCTGTGGGGGAGTTGTTTGTTGGGGCTAGGAGCCTGTGGGGAAGCTGTTCGTGCAAAAGCTTGTTGCTGAAAAAGGCTCTCCCTCAGGTGAGATCAGGGCTGGCTGTTATTCTGACTGTGTGGCCCGTTATCTCCCCTTAAATCTATGTTGTCCATTGTGTTTCTGGTCGGCCTTTGAAGTCATTTGGCTTCCCGATAATTAAGAGTATGTATAAATGGATTTCGATTGAAGTTGAATATCAGGTATCTCTGCGAATGAATTTTGATTGAAGCTAATTGTTTATTATCTGCACAGGCCCATAGTGTCTGCATTGAGTAGCCCAGGATGTAAAAGTTAGTTTCGGTCTGAAGCGTTAGGTTTGGTCGATTGTTCTCTTAGAGTGGAAGTGTAAATTTGAATTCCAGGTTGAACAGTGGTTCTAAGTAGGTGAAAATAAGGACTGCAGATGCTGGAAAGCCGATTCTAGAAAAGCACAGCAGTTCAGGCAGCATCCTAGGAGCAGGAAAATTGACGTTTCAGGCAAAAGCCCTTCAATCAGGAAGTAGATCTGAGTAGCCACCTCTGTGCTTGTGTATTTTTTCTCAGAGTTTAGCCCAGCTGTCCCCTTTAGCTTCAAAAGTTTTGAATAGGCCAGGGTCTTGTCCAATATTTCAGATGGTGGGGGTTTTTGCTCAGTCCTACAGTGCCAGCTCATTGACTTTCTGTCAATGTTCTACCTAGCCAGCAGAGATGATGGTAATGAACAGCCTTCCTGCTTAACTAAGCCACTTCAGTAGAATTTAAGGACATCTTCTCAATTCTAATACTTAAAGAGTGATGGTGCAATTCTGCATCTTTTGAGGAGAGCACCAGCTAAACTCTGGTGGCCATTCAGTGGACTCAAGGATGGAGTCACCCTCTTTTTAACTCACTGTTTGCCAATTTAAGACCAGTTGATAAAAAATATTAAGATTTAGAAATGCCATTCTGGTTATAGTGCAGCTCTATCTGAGGTTTAGAAAATGAATTGAACCCAGTGTTCCCTCAAATTCAATGTCATAATTCAAGTTAATTCCAGATTTTAAAAAATTCAAATGAAACCTGACTCCCCAGAACATTACCTGTGTCTCTGGATGAATAGTCCAGCAACAACACAACAATGTCCCTGGCAAGAAAAAAAATAGAGATGACATATTATTTAGAAAGTAAGACTGTAAATAGTATAAGAGGGGCAAAGGGATCTCAATGTACAAATACACCAATCACTAAAGGTTATATCATAGCTTAACAAGGTCATAAAAATATAAGTTAAAAATCACACAACACCAAGTTATACTCCAACAGGTTTATTTGGAAGCACGAGCTTTCGGAGCACCGTTCCTTCACCAGTTGTGTCAACCTGATGACAACTACCTGATGAAGGAGCAGCGCTCCGAAAGCTAGTGCTTCCAAATAAACCTGAAAATGTGTTGCTGGTTAAAGCACAGCAGGTCAGGCAGCATCTAAGGAACAGGAAATTCGACATTTCGGGCCAGAGCCCTTCATCAGGAATGAGGAAAGTGTGTCCAGCAGGTTAAGATAAAAGGTAGGGAGGAGGGACTTGGGGGAGGGGCGATGGAGATGTGATAGGTGGAAGGAGGTCAAGGAGAGGGTAATAGGCCGGAGTGGGGTGGGGGCGGAGAGGTCAGGAAGAAAATTGCAGATTAGGAGGGCGGTGCTGAGTTCAAGGGAATCGACTGAGACAAGGTGGGGGGAGGGGAAATGAGGAAACTGGAGAAATAAACCTGTTGGACTATAGCCTGGTGTTATGTGATTTTTAACTTTGTCCACCCTAGTCCAACACTGGCTCCTGCAAGTCATAAAAATATAAACTATGTATTAAATTTTATTTCTGGAGGAATAGAATTGTAAAGTAAAGCAGTTATACACGGAATCTCAGTTAGATCTGGAGTCATATGTAAAGTCCTGGTTGTCATGTATAAAAATGATGCAGAGGCACGGAAACAATGCAAAAGTAGTAACAAAGATAATACCAGTAATGCAGGTAAATGTCTATCAGGAGGGAATGAAAAACTGGATCTCTACCCCTGAAAAGAAAAGGTTGAGCTATGATCTGAAAGAGGTCTTTAAAACAATGAAAGGATTTCATCAAATAGATACTAAGAGAATATTCACATGTTGGAAAAGTGCAATGACTAGATGCTGTCAATATAAGATAATCACCAAGAAATCAAATAGGTAGTTCATAACAAAACACTTTTATCCAAAATGTGGATCTCACCACCACAGGGAGTTGTTGACGTGAATAGTGTAGACTCTGTTAAAAGGAATGGATTCAAGTGAAGCATGATCAGTCAAGTTAAAAGGGCTAGACTCTGTGCTGTACAACCTGTGTCATCTTATCTAATTGATCTAAATCTATATCTAAATCTCTGTGCTGTCTATCCCATATAATCCTATCTAATTGATATAAATCTACATTTAGATCTCGGTGTTCTATATTCTGTGTAATCCTATTGCAGTGAAACATTCTGCAATGGGTAAACATGCAGCTGGTTCAGGACATGTTTCCCATTTCTTACATTCCCACCCAATTTCTTCCAGCATTTTTGGGGTGAGGGTGGGGAAGTGAGCGATTAGATACCATCAATATAAGATAATCACCAAGAAATCAAATAGGGAGTTCATAAGGAACGCCTTTCTCCAGTGTGTGGGATGAATGAGGATATTACCACCACAGGGCGTGCAGGCCCACTTAAAGGGAGGCTAGATAAGTAGAGGAAGGGGAGGTGAATCCCTGGAAGATTTAGATGAGGAAACGTGGCAGTAGATTCAAGCAAAGCATAACCAGGTGAGTTGAAAGGCCAGATTTGTGCTATGTATAACCTGTGTAATCCTATTTTATTTATCTAAATCTATATTTAAATCTTTGTGGTTATCACCATCCCCTTCCTCTACTTCTCTAGTATCCTTTTAACTGAGTCAACACTCCATGTGGTGGCAATATCCCTATTCGCCCCACATTCTGGATACAAGTGTTTCTTAAGAACTGCCTATTTGATTTCACGATGATTATTTTATATTGTTGGTAGCTAGTCATTGCGCTTCTCCAAAGTGTGAATATTCTTTGTGTCTAATTAATCAAATCATTTCATCGTTTTAAAGATCTGGTTCAGATTATATCTCAACCTTCTATTTTTAACGAAAGAGATCCAGCATTTCATTCTCTCCCAATAGAGATTTTCATAAATACTTTTTGCACCCTCTCCATGCCTCTACGTCATTTTTATAGCATGACAACCAGAATTTTACACAGTACTCCTTTGACCTTTCTTCAGCCTCACTATCACTGGTTTCATAACATAATGAAATTACAACATTGAATGATCCTAAACTTATCCAATAGTTCCGAAACAGACCTTATAATAACACATCTTAGAAACAAAGTTAATATCATAAACTGTTAATTTTTGTTTACTATTAATAATATAACTTCAGCAGAAGAAAATTAAGCAAGAAAATTTAAGAACTATCTACAATCTAAATCTAGTCTTATTTGACTTAACCTCTACCTACACACAGACCAACAGACACAGCTAAGGAGTGAATTAAAAATAAAATAAGAATTGTAATTTTCCAGTTCAGTTAAAAAGTTTCAAATGATGAATATCAGGCTTTCGTGAAATCCTTAGACAATGAGTTGTTCACAGGCTTGTAGAACTTAATATCCTGCTCAAATTCTGAAGTCACTGGTTAATGCAAATTATTTTAGCAGTCTCTTGGGAATATTTATGTATTTCTTATAGACCTGGATTCTTTTCTCAGAACATTCAACAATTTAACAATTGGAGACAACTAGAGAGAGTAAAACAGGGCAGCCAGTCCAGAAGCTTTTCAAAATTATTGTCTGCTGAAAAGAAAGCTCTTTCGAATGAACATTCACTGGTTAACTGGTTAGCACCATTCCTCTCTTCATTGACCAATTCAATATCCAACTAGCTATTAGTCTGGGGCATCACAATACTCATGCCAATTCATCTACATTGTCCTTAGAATAATAATTAAGTTGCATTATCTTCCAGGCCAGTTCCCAACAGATAATAATGGCTTTTGCTTTCTCTTCTAAAACAAGCAGCAGTTCTAAGTTCAATTTTTAATCTCAATTTACAATTCCAAACCAAAATAAAAGAAAATCAAAGACAAATAGTGATGGTCTCAACATGATTAAGAATCGAAGTTGATTAACCCCATTGCAGCTAGCTGGAGAAACCAGAAAGCCCAGTTTAAAATGTGAATATGTATAGAAGAGGACAAGGGACAAGTGGAACCAAATAAGCACAAAGAAAGTAGCATATGACAGCAGACACACTATCAGGAATACCGAAAGTACCACAGAAAATGTAATCCTAGATTCCACAGATGAACTTGAAGCTTACATTTCAGAGGTTGCAAAATATTTACCAGGTAAAGGAAGAAAACTTCATGAATTCTAGGAAGCTCAAATATATGATAAAGACTGAAAAAAAGAATGGAAGGCTGATTATACTATTATGCTGAATATTGCATCAAGTATTCCAACAGCATAAATGTCTCAATGTCACCAACAACTTGCTAGGCTTCAACGAGAGATTCATAACAGCAAAAGCATTTCGACTGAAAATTCTGCAGAGAGTTCATTAAGATCAATTAAACATTACAGGGTGTTGAACAAGAGCACAACAGTCATGGTGGCTCAGAATTTCAAACTCATACACTCAATAATCAATAATTTCATTTTGTTTGTTGAACAGCCACAAGAAGAAAGCACCACTATTATGAACATGTTTTCTATCAATGCCATAGGACCATGTGAGATTGAGTTTGTTTGAGTTCAAAAGCAAGATTTTCTTTATTATAAATCTAGATCTAGATACCATCTATTAACCCCTCAGAAAATGAACAGGAAATGACATCATCACAAACCCCAGGAACCCCATCCAGGACAAACATATAAATAGAAAGCAGGAGACAAAAGCTTCGCTTCACTTGGAGGCCGCCACTGATGATGTTACCTAGCCAGGTAATGAAACGTCTGGATATCAAACCTACAGCTCAGCGAGCAAACCTACACCATAAAAGATTAATCAAGATTGCAACTGGATCAATAATAGAATCACTTAAAAAGAGTGTCAACACCCAGAATTCCCATCATTGGGATCTCAGACAAAAGTCGACAGTTTGCAAATGAGCACTTCAAGAGATTTGCACATAAATAGGATTTTATTCATGTCACAAGTTCACACACTTCCCTCAAGCAAATGGAGAATCTGAGCAAGGAGTTTATAAAACCAAGCCATTATTGAATGAGACCAAAGGCTTTAAATCTTTTACATTATTAAACTCTAGTTCATCACCACTACAGGATAGATTATTACCATCAGCTATTGATGAGTTGAAGATTGACACTATTTCCATCCCTATCTCAGATGCTACAGCCACATATCATTGGGAGTGGCTATAACAGAGTAAAGTGCCATGAAGGAGAGCAAAAAGAAAACCAGGCTAGAAATTTTAGTAAAAGATATAGAACACAAGAAGTAAGAGGGCTGTAGCCCAGTGAGAGTTCTTGGTATTTTCAGAGTGAGAAGGTATTTTCAGAGAAAAATAAACACACAATTGAGACCAAATAGGAATGATACAGATCAAGATATAATAGTGTGAAATCATGTTTGTCATTGTCATAGAATGAGAAACCAATACAAATGTGGAATTATTTTTCAGATGAAAAGGAACAAGCCAACTCTACAATCACCCAGGAGAGAAACACTCAGACCCTACAAGTACCACCCAAGACAGAAGTGATCTGGCTAAAAAAAGGAAGTGAATAGCATCCTGGAATTCAGGATGACACCAGATCAGCAAGGTTGGTCAAAACATGAAGACTAATTTGGTGAAGTTTGAGATTTTGTGAGGAAGTTGAAGATGTTTGTAAGTGGGATACAGACTTCAAGGAGAAAGTTGCAGAGTAACGAGGCATCAGCATGATTTGTACTGTGACGTGTTGATGTTAATGTCACGTGTAGATAGAGCAATGAAAGGGAGCAAAAGCACCACAAAGGTTCCGATAAAATATTGTGCGTGTATTTACAATAGTATATAGCTTTCAAGCAACCTGTTGAGAAATGTTCTTACACATCTTTTGGAGCAGGTGGGAGTGAACCCTGGCAACCTGGCTTAGAGCTAGGGACACTACCAGTGCACCTGAAAAGTCTCCCCTACAATATTGTAAATAAAATGAATTTTTGAAAATTCCTGGGATTCAAGAAGCAGTATTTGGGAGATACTCCTGATGAAATAGGGAGTAGCTGTGAGTGGGGAGGTTAGCTGTTGTGGGGTTGGGGGGATCTGCATTGCTGGGGTGTCTGGCAGTGGAGGGGTATTTGTGAATAGTCAAGTTATGATGCTTGAGGAATAGCTGTCACTGGGTCTTTCTCTCCTGAGTTCATGGGATATATCCAGCCTTCCAACACATCTCCTGTTCCACCAGACATTCGAATTTTTTTGACCATTGCTACACAGCGATAAAAGATGCCTACCACTCCAACCCAATCCACATTTTGGAAAATCAGACCGCAGTGCTGGGTTCTTCCTTCCGGCTTACAAGCAGAAATCGAGGCATGAGGACCCAGTAGAGAAAGTAGAGCAGTATTGGTCTGAGGCAATGGAAGGGCTTCTACAGGACTGCATAGAGTCACTGGACTGGCCCATATTCAAAAATTCAGTGGCCAACCTAAACATTTATACCACTACTGTCACAGACGTCATTAGTAAGTGCAAAGTTAGTCTAACCTTCCCCAGCTGGAAATCATGGATGAACTGGGAGATCCACTGCCTACTGAAGTCCAGGTCTGCAGTATTTAAGTCAGGTGACCCTGACCTATACAGGATATCCAGGCACCACATTTGGAAGGCCATCATTGATACCAAGGGACAATACCAAACTAAGCTTGAGATCCAGACTAATGTGTTGTTTGTGGCAAGACTTACACAACATAATGGACTACAAAGCACAGTTAAACAGAATTACAGACAACAGTACATCCCTACCCAAATAGCTCAATGCATTCTACACTCAATTGAACAGAAGGGCGGTAAAACAATGTCACCTGTCTCAACAGCTTCGGATATTTCCATACCCTCATCACTGAAGCAGACGTTAGATTGGCCTTCTTAAGGGTGAACTCACTGAAAGCGACCGGACCAGATGGAGACCACCTGGCAGGAGTATTCATAGACATCTTCAACCTCTCCTTATTACAGCGGGAAGTCTATACCTGCTTCACGAATATCACTATCATCCCAGTGCCAAAGAAAAATTGTGCAGCATGCCTCAATGACTACCGGCTGGTAGCTGTGACATCTGTCATTATGAAGTGCTTTGAGAGGCTGGTCATAGCTCACATCAACTCCAGCCTGCCTAATTATCTTGATTGTTTGCAATTCATCTCCTCACACAACAGACCTGCAGCAGCCACCATCCCCTAGCCCTACACTCGTCCCTGGAACATCTGGACAAGGATACCTACATCTGGCTTTTTCTTATTGATGACGCCATAATTCCAAACAAGCTCATCTCCAAACTCTGGGACCTAGGTCTTTGCTCCCCGCTCTGTAACTAGATTCTCGACTTCCTGGCCAACAGACTACAGTCAGTAAGGGTGGGTGACAACATCTCCTCCACAAAAATCCTCAAAACCAGTATCCTGCAAAGCTGCATACTCAGCCCCCTATTATACATATTTTAACACACAACTGTCTGGCCAAATTCCACACCAACCCCATTTACAATTTTGTTGATGATAACACCATTGTAGGTTGGATCTGGAACAGTGACAAGATGGAGTACAGGAAGCAGATATTGTGACTAACAGCATAGTATAAAGATAGTAATCTCTCCATCAATGTCAGCAAAACGAAGGAGCTGGTCATTGACTTCAGGAAGCCGAGTGGAGGGCACGCCCCCTGTCTTTATCAGTGGTGCAAAAGTGGAGATGTTTGAGAGTTTCAAGTTTCAAGGATTGACAATGACCAACAATCTGACTTGATCCACCCATATTGATGCAAAGGTCAAGAAAGTACAGCAATGTCTCTACTTCCTCAGGAGGTGAAGGGATTTCCACATGTCTATAATGACGTTTTTCTCGATACACCATAGAAAGCTGGGGATGCATCATACCTGAAAGAAACTACAGAGAGTTGTGAATTCAGCTCAGTCCAACACATAAACCAGCTTCCTATCCATTGACTTCATCTATACTTCATGCTGCATTGGGAATGTAACCAATATAATCAAAGATCCCTCTCATTCGAGTTATACTCTCTTCCACCCTCTCCTGTCAGGCAGAAGATGAAAAAGTTTGTGTACACATATGACCAGATTCCATAATGGCTTCCTCCCTGCTGTTATCAGACTTTTGAATGCACTCTTTAATACTAATATTGATCTCTCTATGCACCTTCTCAGCATCTATAACATTGTATCCTGCACACTGCGCTGTTACCCTGATGGACTTGTACAGTATGATCTGCCTGTAAATTATTCAGCCTCATTCCTGACGAAAGGTTTTTGCCCAAAACATAGATTCTCCTGCTCCTCAGATGCTGCCTGACCTAATGTGCTTTTCCAGCACCACACTCTTTGACTCTGAACTCCAGCACCTGCAGTCCTCACTTTCTCTTATCTGTAAAGTATGTAAGACAGCACTTTTCACTGTATGTTGATATTTGTGACAGTAATAAATCACAAAATATCTTAGATTGCATATGTGCAATTTTCTGGTAGTTGAGGCTTATCATTGGAACATAGAAGATTAGGAGTCAGTATTTAATAACTGGCACTGCAAACAATAAGGGGGAAAGTATTCAAACAAAATATATAAAGTGGATGCAATGAAATCAGTTCTCTAATGCACTTCAGATTTAGCTTTTTGTAGGCTGGTTTCAAATCAATAAAATAGAAGCAAAACAATACATTTTATTTAATCAACTTGGTTGCACAGAGTTTGACATATCTGCCATCATTGGTAAGCAGTGAATTTTGAACTGAAACCTTTTTGCATTTTCTGCATGAAGTAAGTCATTTTCTCTGTTGCTGGTACTATACTTGACTGATTCCCAGGAATCTGCCAGATATGCTGCTGAACTGGCTGATTTGCTGACCTTTCAATTTTCTCTTTTGTCTTTCTTCTTCAACACTTGTACCTGTGGTATTCAGCTCTTGTTGTGCAAAGAAATAATAGGGGCTAAAGGGATTCTTCAGAAAACAGTGTTTGGCTTTTTTTTTGCTTGTTTTCACATCCCCTCATTGTAACCTGTGATTTCTTATAAATTGGATGACACATGATCCCGTTGAATCTTTTCAGCCCATAGATTAAAAAAAAGTTGCCAATGTTAAAATGACTATTTAATGAAGACATTTACACACATGAGGTGACAGTGCAAAGCAACTTCAATTTCACACTGGTAATGTAATTCTGTAGTCAGGGTCATACCTGACTGCTCTGGGTGTAAGTCAATTTGACACAACATGGAGTGTAAATGCAGTGCTGTGTGAAACTTGGTTTGCGAAATGCTTAGATGATCAATGTAAATGTTAAAGGAGAGAAGTGGTATTCAACCTTTCCTGCTTTTAGTTTTCAGGCAATTATTCACAATTCTCAACCTGCCTATACTGATCCTGGTGGTTATAGGCAGTTGTAAATATTAATTACCTTCCCTCCCTACTCTTTTGAATGATTGTGTTGCAGCTCAACATGATCCATACCACTGGCTGTTTGCACATGTCGCAGGGGAAATGAAAATGTGCAAGCCTAGCAGATGTTCTATCTAGTCCTCCAGCTTTTATAGGCAGTCTGCCTCCCTTTAAGTGAAATTGCATTGGTAACTGAAGGTCATGAATGGCTTTAATTGATGCAGTCAAAATTAGGGAACATGGAACCCCATGTAAAAAGTGAGGTCTGCAGATGCTGCAGATCAGAGCTGAAAATGTGTTGCTGGTTAAAGCACAGCAGGTCAGGCAGCATCCAAGGAACAGGATATTCGACGTTTCGGGCCAAAGCCCTTCATCAGGAATGAGGAGAGGGTGCCAGGCAGGCTAAGATAAAAGGTAGGGAGGAGGGACTTGGGGGAGGGGCGATGGAGATGTGATAGGTGGAAGGAGGTCAAGGTGAGGGTGATAGGCCGGAGTGGGGTGGGGGCGGAGAGGTCAGGAAGAGGATTGCAGGTTAGGAGGGCAGTAATGAGTTCAAGGGAATCGACTGAGACAAGGTGGGGGGAGGGGAAATGAGGAAACTGGAGAAATCTGAGTTCATCCCTTGTGGTTGGAGGGTTCCCAGACGGAAGATGAGGCGCTCTTCCTCCAACCGTCGTGTTGTTATGTTCTGGCGATGGAGGAGTCCAAGGACCTGCATGTCTTCGGTGGAGTGGGAGGGAGAGTTAAAGTGTTGAGCCACGGGGTGGTTGGGTTGGTTGGTCCGGGCCTCCCAGAGGTGTTCCCTGAAGCGTTCCACAAGTAGGCGGCCTGTCTCCCCAATATAGAGGAAGCCACATCGGGTGCAGCGGATGTAATAGATGATGTGTGTGGAGGTGCAGGTGAATTTGTGGCGGATATGGAAGGATCCCTTGGGGCCTTGGAGAGAAGTAAGGGAGGAGGTGTGGGCGCAAGTTTTACATTTCCTGCGGTTGCAGGGGAAGGTGCCGGGAGTGGAGGTTGGGTTGGTGGGGGGTGTGGACCTGACGAGGGAGTCACGAAGGGAGTGGTCTTTGCAGAACGCTGATAGGGGAGGGGAGGGAAATATATCCCTGGTGGTGGGGTCCGTTTGGAGTTGGCAGAAATGACGGCGGATGATATGCTGTATACGGAGGTTGGTGGGGTGGTAGGTGAGAACCAGTGGGGTTCTGTCTTGGTGGCGGTTGGATTGGCGGGGCTCAAGGGCAGAGGAGCGGGAAGTGGAGGAGATACGGTGGAGGGCATCGTCGATCATGTCTGGGGGGAATCTGCGGTCCTTGAAGAAGGAGGCCATCTGGGCTGTATGGTATTGGAACTGGTCCTCCTGGGAGCAGATGCGGCGGAGACGAAGGAATTGGGAATATGGGATGGAGTTTTTACAGGGGGCAGGGTGGGAGGAGGTGTAGTCCAGGTAGCTGTGGGAGTCAGTCGGTTTATAGTAGCTGTCTGTGTTGAGTCGGTCGCCCGAGATAGAAATGGAAAGGTCTAGGAAGGGGAGGGAGGAGTCTGAGACGGTCCAGGTGAATTTGAGGTCGGGATGGAAGGTGTTGGTAAAGTTGATGAACTGTTCAACCTCCTCATGGGAGCATGAGGCAGCGCCGATACAGTCATCGATGTAGCGGAGGAAAAGGTGGGGGGTGGTGCCAGTGTAGTTGCGGAAGATGGACTGTTCCACATATCCTACAAAGAGACAGGCATAGCTGGGGCCCATGGCAACTCCTTTAGTTTGGAGGAAGTGGGAGGATTGGAAAGAGAAGTTGTTCAGGGTGAGGACCAGTTCAGTCAGTCGAAGGAGGGTGTCAGTGGAAGGGTACTGGTTGGTGCGGCAGGAAAGGAAGAAGCGGAGGGCTTTGAGTCCTTCGTGATGGGGGATGGAGGTGACATGGAACCCCATGTCAAGGAAGAAGGATCCAAGATTTTCAGGTTCCCTTTCAGAGATAAATTCTTGGATTTGGACTGGAGGAGAGAAGAACGAGGCAGTATTTCCACAGTTTGCTACATCATAAACTCCAAAATGGGTGGGAGATGGTAGAAAAGGAAAGTAAATACCTAGTGTCTAGTTCTAGGACCTGGCAGCAGTGCAAGACATTTAGTGGTGTAACATGCACGATCAGGCTGAATAATACATTTTCACATCACCCCTTAATTTCTTCAGGATGTTTGCTTCAGTGTTCCTCAAACATCCACCACTCCCACCCATCCTCATCCTTCTGCAATTACATACCTCTTCCTCGTTTTCACCGTCACCAAATGCATTCTGCCCATTGTGCCATGAAGGAACGCACCCATTCATGTGTTGTGCTTTTCCTCTTTTGAGGGAGAAAAGAGCAGATTACAAGTGCCAGAGGCACATTCCCCAGCAAAATATCCTCACTGAAGAGGAGGCACTTTTGTTTTTGGTCAACCTTGACAATTGGAAATGTGGAACAGAAAGTACCAATCCTATATACTAGCTGCCTAGGATACAATTAAATATCAGATCTACATGTCATTTAACAATCAGTCATGCAGATTTGGTTCAGCAGCAAGTGGAATATCACCAATTAAAAAATGATTAATGTCCTATTTTTATGTGGCGAGTTCAAATTCACATCCTTTTATCATCTGTATTGTTGCCAACACCTATGTATCAGGAATTGATTAAAATTAAGATCACAGATGATGAATCATTAGAGGAACAAATACTTTCTAAAGCCACACTAGTACAGGACTCAGGCAAATGAAGGACCAACAAAGATACTTCTCCTTGAATAATTGCAGAAGAGAAGGTCTGTCAGCCATAGTTCACTGTAGCTTCTGAGTAATAAGGCTGTCAGTTTAAGTCCCATTCCTGAGAGGTAAGCACCAAATTTAGGTTGACAACTCAATCAGTGCTGAGTGAGTACTGCACTGTTAGAGAAATTGTCTTTTAAGTAAGAGACTAATGCTAAGTCCTAACTTTCTTCTGAGTGGGTGTAAATAATCCCATGACACACTTCTGAAGAACAGCAGAGATTCTCCCTGAAAAGTGGATAATTCAGATTAAAATGGAGATCAGTAGAAAGGTCAGAGTGGGTTGCATTCCACATCAGGAGTTGGGTAAATTTTATTCCCCTTGAGATGGGTTTGAAGGTAGATGGTATGTAAAATCCAGTGGATAGCCTTCTCACTGTCTTGACTAACATGAAATTTTACAGTGGGTGAGAGATTTGTTAGGTGTGCTGCAAAACCTTGGGCTTACTGAGACCTTTCAGTGGCCAATTCATTGGACCTAAAGGGTCCATTCTCCTACCATCCCTCCTCTTCACCTCTGTTATTTTAACCTTGGCATGGAAGTGCCCACACCAAGCAACTATCCAACATCTATAACTGCACTAGCTAGTTTCAGGCAAGTGAGTGAACCTATTGGAGGAGCTTATCTTCCCCAAGGTCATGCCCATCTTTAAACCTAGCCCTAGTCTCTTCAACACTACACCCCAAACTCCTTGCTCACCTCCCCTGCTGCTACCAGAATAGCCAACTCAAGACTTGCTTACTAATCCAGGTTGCTCAGCATTGGCAACTGTTTAAAGGCCCACCAACACATACAAAAATTTGGGCTCAGCTTGGCTGGTAACCCTTGAAGAATTCATTTGGAAGTCTTGCCTTAAAACAAATAAAACACTGCATGTCATTCTGTAATAATGTGTGTTTTGTTAACGCAAATCCACTGTAATGCAATTGATGAATTGGGGGCACTATTTCTAAAGTGTGAATTTTTAAAACATTTGTTGGCTTTATCACCGGCACTGTAAGTGCTGCTTCTGAAGTGTGATTTTTCTATAATGCAAAGTTGCACAAGAATGCAACCAATACGTTAAAGAAGGAATGACTATACTTCCAATGTTTTATGAATGCAGGATAACTGCTAGGATCATAGATGGGCTCTCTTTGACTTTTCAAGCAAGGGAGCACAGTATGTTATAAATCCAGCCAAGTGTTTAAGGCCTTGAAACGGATGTAAGCACCATCTTGGGTTTTCTGACCAATACTGTCTGATTTTAACATTGTCATACTTATTCAATATTGTTAGCTAGTGCAGTGTGCAGTGTGTTTCCCTGGATCTTGCAATAACAGCAGGCACTGTTTGTTGTGTGTTGTATGCTAATTTTCTTTAGAGGAGAGATGATAATACTTGGACATCATTGAACATTTTTCAGCATTTTACACATTTGTTGCATAGGATTTTCATATTGTAATGTGTGCAGATGTGTACATAATGCACCAGCACAGTTCTTTTTCAAGCTGACTACAGTGAGAAATCTGGCAAATCATTCCATGCAGTATAACTGATCACAAGGCCATTGAATAGAATTGACAACAGTATCTTAGCAAACTGAATCCATTTATTTAAACCTTTCTAAATCTATACACGTATAATATCAGCGGGTTTTGAGAAGATTTGTAGCTCAGGTTGAGGTTCTGGATGTAGGTTTGCTCGCTGAGCTGGAAGGTTCACTTTCATACTAGGTAACAGCTTCAGTGAGCCTCCGGACGATATATGATGGAGTGAAAATTATGCACCTCTTTTGCCTACTTGTACCCATAGTGGAAACTACGTTAACAGATCAACTTCAAAAGATTGACAATGCTTTGCAAAAATTGCCATAAAAATGTAATGTAGCCTTTTAAATGCAAATAACAGTTTATGTTTAAAAATGCAAATTCAGCAAAAAAGGATTACAGACAAGCAATGACATGGATTTATGGTGTAATTTTACTATGATTGGGTAGTCTGTGTTAATTAGGCCTGTGAAATAGAGTACAACATAGTCTGGGAAAAATAAACTGCACCTAGGTGATTTGACAGAATCACGTAGCTTATATTAACTAAATGCATTTGTACTCAAAAACAAAACAAGGAACTGCAGGTATTGAAGATCTGAAATGAAAACAAAAATTGCTGGAGAAACTCAACAGGTCTGACAGCATCTGTGGAGAGAAAGCATAGTTAATGTTTTAAGTTCAATGCCCCACAAAAGAGTTTGTAGCTATGCGTTGTGCAATGATCTGCAAGTTATGCACAAGTTTATGGTCATAGTGGACAGTGAAGAAGGTTACCTCAGAGTACACCGGGACCTTGATCAGATGGGTCAATGGGCCAAGAAGTGACAGATAGAGTTCGATTCAGATAAACGTGAAGTGCTACATTTTGGAAAGGCAAATCAGGGCAAGACTTATACACTTAATGGTAAGGTCCAGGCGAGTGTTGCTGAACAAAGAGACCTTGGAGTGCAGGTTCATAGCTCTATGAAAGTAAAGTCTCAGGTTCATAGGATAGTGAAGAAGGTGCTTGGTATGCTTTCCTTTATTGGTAAGTGCATTGAGTTTGGGAGTTGGGAGGTCATGTTGCAGCTGTACAGGACATTGGTTAAGCCATTTTTGGAATACTGCAGGCAATTCTGGACTCCCTCCTATAGGGAGGATGTTGTGAAACTTGAAAGGGTTCAGAAAAGACTTATAAGGATGTTGCCAGGGTTGGAGGATTTGAGCTACAGGGAGAGGCTGAATAGGCTGGGGCTGTTTTCCCTTGAGCATCAGAGGTTGAGGGGTGACCTTCTAGAGGTTTATAAAATCATAAAGGCATGGAGAGGGTAAACAGACAGGGGCTTTTCTCTGAGTTGGGGAGTCCAGAACTAGATGGCATAGGTTTAGGGTGAGAGGGGAAAGAAATAAAAAGGATCTAAGGTGTGATGTTTTCACACAAATGGTGGTGCGTATATGGAATAAACTTCCAGAGGAAGTGGTGGAGGCTGGTACAGCATTTAAAAGGCATCTAGATGGATATTTGAATAGGAAGGGTTTAAATGAATATGGGCCAAGTGCTGGAAAATGGGACTAGATTAATTTAGGATATCTGGTTGGCATGGACAAGTTGGATTGAAGGGACTGTTTCTGCACTTTACATCCCTATGACTCTATGACTCTTATTTTCAATCAAACTTTTACTCTACATGTATGTTAATTAAATTTTATTTTACAGTACATGTTGATAAAATTTTGAAAAGAAACAATGCGCACATTTTGTGCAGATTTCCCCTTTTTTATTAGGCCTGAACTATGAAGCCTAAATAATGCACAATGTAATTATTGTACGGGAAGGTTGGATCAATAAGTGTCACGAGATCAGGAAGGAGAGATCACATCTGGAGTGAGGCACAGCCCAAGTGAATATATAATCTGGGGACTTTAAGTAGCATGGGAATTCAGTTCGGAAGGAAAGATAGAACATAGAAAAGTACAGCACAGAACAGGCCCTTTGGCCCACGATGTTGTGCCAAGATTTCATCCTAATATAAAATATAATAACTTAACCTATGCACCCCTCAACATACTGCTATGCATGTGCATGTTCAGCAGTTGCTTAAATGTCCCTAATGACTCTGCTTCCACCACCACAATTGGCAACGCATTCCATGCATTCACAACTCTCTGAGTAAAGAACCTACCTCTCACGTCTCCTCTATACCTTTCTCCTAATATCTTAAAACTATGACTCCTCATACCAGTCAATCCTGCCTTGGGGAAAATTCTCTGGCTATTGACTCTATCTATTCCACTCATTATCTGGTATACCTTTTCACTTGTGATTTTCGCTTGCTGTTTTGGTTAATAGTTTGGAAGGTCTTTTAACAAGATACATTGAAGCCCAGTACTGGGGCCTCCAGCCCAAAACAAAGACATCAAAGAAAACCCCACTGTGGAGACACTCATTGGGAGGTGGAATCTTGGAGTGAAGCCTGTGGAGAAGGAGGTTGCATTGAGTAGTGAATGATAAAAAGAAAAAAAAAAGCTGCAGGGAGAAACAAACAGGGAAGTGATGAGGTAATTGGTTGCTTAGGAACTAGGCCTGAGAGGGTAGTACTGGGAGAGACACAGAGAGTATAATCCTTATTTTGGTGATTTGTAGTTTGTCAGGAAAAGAGAAGGGGGAGAGAGACAGAGCAAGATTTGGTAATAGCGGCTAAAGTTGAATAAGTTGTTCCTACTTTATTATTTATAATTGATCTGGATCACACTGGCTGGACAGCTTGTCCTGAAGAAATGCTCCTCCTGCAATAAGTGAGAAATCAGAGATGTTTTCAGTGTCTATGATGACCAAACATGCAAGCAGTGTGTTCAACTGTAGCTCCTAATTTGCCATAAGGACCAGCTGGAGCTTTGGATTGACCCATGCTGTAGTATCCATGATGCTAAAGACAATGTGGATGACGCATTTAGCACCACAGGTAAGGGTTACACAGACAGAAAAGCATGGGTGACCAGCAGGAAGATATACCCTGTTGGATACTATTGGGAAGTGGCCAAGTCTTTGGCACTATGACTGACGCTGCTGCACAGCAGGGGAGGAAAGGGACTGGCAGAGCATTAGTGGTAGGGGACTCATTGACTGCACTCCCCTTACAATTGAGATTCTCAAATGTCATGTTGCCTTCCTGATGCCAGGTACAGGGATGTCTCAGAGCAGCAGTAATAGTAAATGTCAGTGCCCTTCCCTATTCCTGACAAACTACAAATCACCAAAATAAGGACTATACTCTCTGTGTCTCTCCCAGTACTATCCTCTCAGGCCTGCAATAAGAATTTAGAGAGCTGGATAATAGATTAAAAAGGAGTATTACTGAGGTTGTAATCTCCAGAAAAGGCTACTGCCCATAGGAATAGAAAGATAGGTCAGATGAGTGTGTGGTTAAAGGGATGCTGCAGTAGGGAGGGTTTTAGATTTTTTGGATCAGTGAGACACATTCTGGGGTAGATGGGGTCTTCACAAGCTGGGCTGGTTACACCTGAACAGAATGAGTCCAATATCCATTCCAGGACATTTGCTTTTGCTCTTTGGAAGATTTTAAATTAATTTGGAAGAGGATGGGGGATAGAGTAGACGTAAAGTCGAGAGCGAAGTTCATTCAGATAGAGAAGGAATATTTGGATAGAATATTTGGATGGCCATGATAATTCACATGGGACATTCAGAAAGTGAAATTTTATCTATTTTAATGCAAGGAGGCTGACTAGTCAGGTGGATGAACTTCAAGCATTGATCAGCACATGGCAATATGATGTGATTGCTGTAATCACTGAGACATGGTTGAAGGAAGGTAGGACTGGCAGCTCAACATTCTAGGGTATAGGGTTTCAGGTGGGATGAGGGAATGTAAAAGAGGTGGGGGCATTGTATTATTGATAAAAGAGACCATCGCTGAAGTAATGAGGGAGACGTCTTGGAAGGATTTTCAAATGAGGCCATTGGGATACATCTGAGAACTAAAAAGAGGGCAATCATTTTTCTGGAATTATATCACCAGCCCATCAACTACCAGAGAGAGATAAAGCAACAGATACATCATCATCAAGAGGTGTGGGAGGAATAGGGTTACAGTTGTAGGGAATTTTAACTTTGCTGACATTTTCTGGGATGGCCTGAGTATGAGAATTTAGATGGAGTGAATCCTTAAAGTAAGTTCAAGAGAGATTTGTGTGCCAGTTTAGAAAGTCCGACTGGAGATGGGGCAGTGCTAGACATAATGCTAAGGAATGAAATGAGTCAAGTGGTTGAAAAGTCAGTGGATGCACATTTTGGGAATAGTGACCATAACTCTGTCAGTTTTAAAGTCATTGTGGAAAGAGATAAGGATAGTACACAGATTACGTGTGTAAATTCAGGGAGGGCCAATTTCAATATTATTAGATGCATTTGCAAACATAATCTGGGTGCAGCTATTTGCAGCTATGTCCATGTTTGGAAAGTGGAGGATATTTAATAGGGTAGTGAGAGCTCGGGGTGAGCATGTTCCTCTAAGACTGCAGGGCAAGGGTAGTAAGACCAGAGAACCCTGGATGTTAAAGGACATCAAAAGTTTGATCAAGAAAAAGGAAGTATATGTTCAGTACAGAACATTAAAAACAGGAGGGACCCTGAAAGAATATAGAGGTGTAGGGGGGCTTAGAAAAATAAGCTAGGATGACAAATAGCAGCCATAAAATATCTTGGGCAGATAAGATTCAGGAAACCCCAATGTATTTTATATGTATATGAGGAGCAAGAGGATTGCCAGGGAAAAAATGGGCCTATTAAAGATCAAAGTGCCAATTTATACATGGAACCAGAAGATGGTGGGGAGGGAGGGGTGGGGGTGGGGGGGGGGAGGGTGTGGGGTGGTGTGTGGTTGGGAATGAGATCTTCATTGAGTATTTCTCATCTTTATTCAAAAATGAGAAATACTTTTGAGCTGGAAATTTCAGTTGGGATAATGATATTCTAGAATGTGTTACAATTAATAAGGAGGAGGTATCCGATGTTTGTCTGCAGGCATGAAAGTGCATAAATCCTCAGGGCCTGCTAAGATGTATCCAGGATCCTTTGGGAAGCAAGTGAAGAGATTACTGGGGCCTAGCAGAGATATTTCAAAAGTTCACTGGGCGTCACGGTGGCACAGTGGTTAGCACTGCTGCCTCACAGCGCCTGGAGACCCGGGTTCAATTCCCGACTCAGGCGACTGACTGTGTGGAGTTTGCACGTTCTCCCCGTGTCTGCGTGGGTTTCCTCCGGGTGCTCCGGTTTCCTCCCACAGTCCAAAGATGTGCGGGTTAGGTGAATTGGCCATTCTAAATTGCCCATAGTGGTAAGGGGTAAGGGATAATGTATGGGTGGGTTGCGCTTCGGCGGGTCGGTGTGGACTTGTTGGGCCGAAGGGCCTGTTTCCACACTGTAAGTAATCTAATCTAATCTACAGGTAAAGTGCCAGATTGCTGGAAAATAATGACTATGGTTCTTTTTCAATAAGGATAGCAGAGATAGATCAGGTAATTATAGACCAGTTAGTCTGACGCCAGTGGTAAGGAAATTACCAGAAAAAATTCTGAGGGTCAAGATTAATCGATACTTGGAGGGGTAGGGATTTATCAGGGATGGTCAGCACGGGGTTGTTAAAGGGAGATCCTATCTGACTAATTTATTTAAGTTTTTTGAAAAGGTGACTAAGTTTATTAAAGAAGGTAGTACATTTCATATGATTTACATGAATTTCAATAAGGACTTTGACAAGGTCTAAAAGGTTAGAGCCCATGGAATCCAAAGCAAGTTGGCACACTGGATTCAAAATTGACTTGCAAATAGGATTCAAGGAGTGATGGTGGAGGATTGTTTTTGTGACAGGAAGCCTGTGACCAGCAGTGCACCACAGGGATCGATGCTGGGACCCGTGCTGTTTACTATGTACATTTCCTACTTGGAGACTGAATGTAGAAGGTATGATTTAGTGTTTTTGCAGATTATACAAAAATTGATGCAAAAATTGATGAAGAAATAGTCTCAGGCTACAACCCAACATTGATCAGCTGGTAACTTGGGCAGAGCAATGGCAGATGGAATTTAATCCTGATAAGTGCAAGGTAATGCTTTTTGGGAGGTCAAATGAGGGAAGGGCATGCACAATGAATGGAAGATCCATAGAGACTACTGAGGAACAAAGTACAAGTCCATAGATCCCTGATGGTGTCAGCACATTTGATGAAGAAGGCATATGGGGATGTTTACCTCATTAGCCACAGTGTAGACTAAAGGAGCAAGAAAGTCTTGTTGCAACTTTCTTGATGTTGGTTAAGCCTCTGATGGAATACTGTGTGCGTTTGCCATACTATTGGAAGGACATGATTGTGTTGGAGAGAGTGCAGAGGAGATTCACCAGGATTAATAGTCTCACTTATGAGGAAAGATTGGGTAGACTGAGTTGGTTTTCCCTAGAGCAGAGGAGGCCGAGGAGGAATCTGGCTGAGGTATACAAAATTATGAGAGGCAAAAACAGAATAGATCATGAGAATCTGTTCCCCATGACAGATGTATATTAGACAAGAGGCTATAAGTTTGAGGTGAAGAGTAATTGTTCTATACAGGATATAAGGAAAACCTTTTTTCATCCAGAGGGTGGTAGAAGGATGGAAAGTGCTGCCTGAAAGGGTGGTGTAGCGAGAGAGTCTCGCCTAATTTAAGGAGCACCTGGACAAGCACTTAAAATTGTTGCACGTAAACAGTAACTGTTTTATGTTTGTTGGTCCACATAGACATGGTGGGTTGACAGGCCTCTTTCTATACTGTATACCTCTATGTCAATGTTATAATTTAGGCTTTCTACTTGATAAGCTTTTTCCTTGGAAAGCTTTGAGGGCTTTGCACAGTTTGCAGCTGTAGTAAACATAGAACAGGCATTTTTCCAAAAGAAACAAAATAAATTGATGGAAAATTGTAAGTAGAATGCATTGGTCTTATACACCAGATCCTGATAAAAGCCCTAATACGGAAAAATCTTTGTTCAGAGTCTCATGCATAAAATCTATCTTGACAGTTGACAACAAAACATGACATATCCTTTTCATTGGATACCTTTAATATTCCACAATAGTTATGTTCTAATGGTTGGGAATTTTTGATATTTCTTATTTGATCATATGAGCTATTTTCCTCCTCTCTCCAGAAATACCCGAAAACCAACTAAAAAACTGTCAGTCATGGGACTAATAATGCTCCAAAATTAATCTGTTTCAAATATGCTTTGCAAAATTAGCATACATTTCTTGTTTCATGATTGATGAGAGGTGGGAGTACTTGTCTGAATGAGCTACAGTTAAAGATTACAGGCTTGTAGCCCAAATACCAATGATGTGGCTCAGTTCACAGAGCAACTTTCACAGATGCTGACTGCAGATCTAAACCAGAGAGTGAGAAATGAGGAGTTATTTTTTGCTGAAGTCACAAACTCACCAGGAACGAATTGATACTGGATTTAAAACGCAGTTGCTTTGGTAACCTGTCTGTGATGAGGACTGTAAAATCATAAGTACAGAACCAAAGAAAAGGAATAAAGTAACTGATATACATTGCACTGCACCTATATCATGCTGTATCTGAAAGCTAAGTGTAACATAATTGAAGAAATACCCACAATTTAGAAGAAATTGAATGGTTATTTAAATGTCCAGTTGGATGTTAACATTCTTGAGAGTAGCTCAGGATAAAGCACTGTCCCTGTCACCAAGATAATTAGGCAGTTCAATGAATGAAATCATTTTCAAATATTGCCAAGGACTATACTTTCATATTTATTTCACACTGCTGGCCATTCATATCAACGCTGTGGTGATTGTATTCCAAACATGAACATTGACTGACGCAGTTTAAAATGCCAGACAGAAGCTCGGGCATTAAGGAGCAATATTCAAAGGTTATCCAATTTTGATGTTCATCTCATTTCAAATTTATTGTGCTTCTGAGTTGAAATGGGCAGGAGGGAGTATGAAGGAAAAAAGAAATCAAAGGAAAGGTGGTTATAACAATGTCATAAGAAACAAGCAAGCCAAGAGATAATGGAAGTTTTTGTCCTATCTGTTATAGATTTATGTGATATTCATTTCATGGTGTGAATACATGTCAAAACAGGATGCCTAATGCCTGTGTCATATTGCATAGGTACAGTTTGGGAGGCAGAGATGGGGAGTGGAGGTTTGGAGGGTGCTGGGGAGATTTGGGAACAAGTAGTCACATCTGGTGCAGGATGGCTTTGGCATTACGACCAGAGGTATTCATGGGCTCCAGAGGTTTTGCTGTATTCAATGTTTTCAGCCACTTTGGTGAACTGAAATGGCTGAAAACTAGAATTAATGATTGTAGGGGACTGAGGAAGGTGGTTTTATAAGAGAAGACTTGACATATAGGATGTTAGAAACAAATTCTACGATTGGTTGTCAATTGAGAAATTAAGGTCAGTACATCATGAAGACACTTCAGATCCAGTGCGTTTTCCAGCCAATATGGTATCAATTATACTGAATCAATCACAGGAAATCTATGATCTTTAGTATGGATATGCTTAATTTGTCACATTAGAAAACACTTTTAACTTCTAATAAGTCTGTCATTTTCTGTAACTAATACAAAAAAACTGACACAGTGGTTAGCACTGCTGCCTCACAACCCCAGGGACCCAGACTGGTTTCCAGCCTTGGGTGACTATCTGTCTGTGTGGAGTTTGCACATTCCCATTGGCTCCCCCGTGTCTGCATGGGTTTCTTCTGGGTGTTCCAGTTTCCTCTCACAGTCTAAAGATGTGCAGGTTAGGTCAATTGGCCACATTAAATTTCTTGTAGTATTCAGGGTTACGTAGGCCAGATGGATTAGCCATGATAAATGTGGGTTGCAGAGATTGGATGAGGGTGGTGGGTGTGGGTGAAATATCTTTCGGGGGTCATGCAGATTTGATGCACTCTTTCCATACTGTAGGGATTCTATGATTCTATTCTATGATTCACAATGTCAACTTGGTTTGTTAAGGTTGTTCAAGAAATCATAATTTTGTTTTAATTACAATGTACTCTTTGCCTGCTTATTAAGTCTTAGATAAAGTACAAAGAGATTTTTGTAAATTATGATGGTGTACCTGATCACATGGCTCTGACATCATTAAGCGAGAAGACACCAATCTAGAATTCTAGAATGAGCATGAATGAATGAGAATGAGAGGTCTAGAATGAGAGATCTTAGACATTAGACTAGAGAGCTACATTTGATTGCTTTCTGTGCATAAATGTAAATAAAGGAATATCGTAGTGTATAAGGAGTTGAAGAGCTTTAAGAATTACACAGTTTCAAGGACAGGTTTATGTGCAGACATCCATTGCCCAGAGATATTCCAGATTCCTGTCTCAATGTGCAGCCAGTAGTATTAGCTTAAAGCAAAAGTTAAAGTGCGGTAGCAGCTTGGACAAAATGTCCAGAGGCCAGATATGAAGTTAATACAGAGTTTAAGGACACAGCTAACAAAAGGGAAAACCCAGAAGGTGGGACAGGACCTCTGGTGACTTTGATTTCAGTGGAAAGACTCCAATGTGTGGGAAAAAGAACCATGGAAGATTTTGAGGCCTAGCTATGAACCAGCTATACTCTGGAGAGGAAAAACATGGGATTGGAATACTTTGGTAACAGCAAAGAAAAACATAGTATTTTCCTAGGTCTGTCATGCATAGTAATGTACAAGGGTGGCAGCTCCAGTAGAGACTTGGTGTTACATTGGCTTTTATTTAAGATGGAAAACCCACAACAAGACTAGAAATCAGGGCTTTAGAAGCAACAGTTTCAGTACTTCTTAATGGCTTCAGACTAATGCAAGACGCAGCAGCACCATCAAGTTAGCACATTTTATTTGCTTTATGTTCAATACCTGATGATGTTCTGGTAAGATGAAGCATAGCAGAAAGTACAACCGAGTATGATGCATTTATTAAAGCATTTGGCATGTACTTTAGCCGTAAAAGAAATTTAGTGATAGAATGTGAAAGATTTGCAGCTTTTGATAGAATCAATAGAAGCATTTGTTGTGGATTTATAGCATCCAGTATGATGTTGTGGGTATGGAGCTTTGAATGATGACTTAAAAAGAGACTATATAGTAGTCACTGTGAAGGTGTGGTTATCAGATTGAGGATTTAATGGTGGAACAGGCAATCCAATTCGCTTTGCAAGGAGAAATCAAGGCCAAAGTTGGTCATTGCTGCAAGGAAACATTAAGGCTGCTTCTGACACGGTCAGGTGAGTAGACCCTAAGATGGTATCATTAATATCTCAAAGCCCACTAAAATATTAAAATGAAGTCTGCAATCATTGGTCACATTGGCTTGTACATGATGTGTAGAATCACAAGGGTGAACAAATGACCAGTGGGCAAGGAGTTAACTGCCGGTCAAACAACTTTATAAATTATTGCAAGTTAACAGCACCTTTGTTCTGCACCAGACCAGACACGCATGATATTTTATGGGGAAAGCCTAGACCCTAACTTTTATATGCTTTTAAAAGCCAAATGTGAGCATAGCGTTCCAGTTATGATGTGCTTGGTTCACCACTAAGCTTTAATCAAAACATTATTCTTACAACATAGTTAAAATACAACAGAAGGAATAATTGGCATAACTTTATTGAAATAATGCACAAGATAATGTATTATTTAACCACAAATCATCCAACTGTTCCAATATAGGCAGCATTCCATAAACACATCCTTGGCAAAGGCGTTTCAGCAACACAATTATTATTCTCATGAGCAATCTCTCTCCAGGACAATGGACCGAAACACGAAAAGTAACAATCTACCCCTTTTGGTTTTTAAGAGGAAGCCTCTCTGTCTCAGACTTCACTCAAGCTTTTAGCTTCAGCAGCCAGGAGCCAGCAAAAAACACCAACTAACTGAAAGTAAAACCAAAATCCTTTTGGGTTTGTGTGAACCTGACCCTGTCCATTCATGATTCTTTTGTCTTACTTTTAAAAAATAAGCAAACAAGAAGAACTCAAAGCTGTTTACAAACTGCCTGTCTGAAAGAGATATTTCAGCGCCACTGTGACAACAACCTTCTGCAAAAGAAACAGGACAGAACACATCTCATACAGCCATCATGTCGTCCTAGCTCTATCACCTCAAAAATATGAAATGATTTTATAAAAGGAAAATTTCCATAGAAATCACAAAACAAGAAAAAAAGTTCAATAAGTTAAAGGTATAGAACAAAGAGTGAAAATAACATTCCTAGGAGAGGCCAAAGACTGTCTAACCAGATATAAAAATATTAATATAAAAATATTGTGGGTGGCACGGTGGCACAGTGGTCAGCACTGCTGCCTCACAGCACCAGAGACCTTGGTTCAATTCCCGCCTCAGGTGACTGACTGTGTGGAGTTTGCACATTCTCCCTGTGTCTGCGTGGGTTTCCTCTGGGTGCTCCGGTTTCCTCCCACAGTCCAAAGATGTGTGGGTCAGGTGAATTGGCCATGTGAAATTGCCTGTAGTGTTAAGTGAGGGGTAAGTGTAGGGGTATGGGTGGGTTGCTCTTCGGCGGGTCGGTGTGGACTTGTTGAGCCGAAGGGCCTGTTTCCACATTGTAGGAAATGTAATCTTAACTTGAAAGCACAAGGCTTTAAAATGGAATTTAAGCTTGACACAGAAATAGCTGTTTCAATGCTTACAGGTAGTTGACCATTGTTGAAGTGGACAAGAGTCAAACCAGGAGAAAGTGAGGTCTGCAGATGCTGGAGATCAGAGCTGAAAATGTGTTGCTGGAAAAGCGCAGCAGGTCAGGCAGCATCCAAGGAACAGGAAATTCAACGTTTCGGGCATAAGCCCTTCATCAGGAATGAATGATGAAGGGCTTATGCCCGAAGAGTCAAACCAGCCAACATGAAACTCCTAGGATACACAGATCTTCAGGTACATGGGGTAATCATCACAAAGCTTGATTATAGAGGACGAAATATCAGTGAAATATTATATGTCCTATGGAATCAGAATACTTCGTTGTTGAGCAGAAGTATTCATCTAACATTCTTAAGGAGAGTGGATCCAATACTTCAGAAAAATGATCAGGGAATTTTGGCAAGAATTTCCAAAGCCATTCAAAGATTTAGGCTAGCTGAAGCAAGAGACTTACATTACTCTGTAAGAAAATACTAAACCTATCTGCCTGCACACTCCCAGAATAGTTCTTTGGGAAAGTTAAATCTCAGAAAGCATGATTGAATGCAGGGTCATACTGCCAGTGACAGAAATGATACAGGGGTGCTCGGGGCTGGTAACTGTTCCAAAAACTAAAGGAAACTAAAATTATGAGTGGATCTCATTCAGTTAAAGAACATAGTAAGAAGGGAAATCTATCACATTTCATCTGTCAATGGTAGTTTGGTAAAATTTACAACAAGCAAGTTTTTCACAAAACTCAATGTCAACAGTCGATAATGCTAGATAGCCTTGGACCAAGACTCAGGATTGTTGACTATATTTATTACAATATTTGAGTGCTATTGCCTAAACCACCCACCATTTGTGATCTCATCTGCACCAAAGATATGCCAAATAAAGGACTAGAATTATTGAAGGGAAATAAGAAACCATCTTCCTTATGAATAAGATCCTCATGTATTTAAACTGAAGAAGGAACATGACCAGAGGGTTAGGATCTGTTAAGGCAACTACACAACACATGTCTAGATATCTAGACATATATAGAGATATGTCTAGATATCGCTGACATATCTAGAGATATTCCAATTCTCTAGAATAACAATTACATTTCTAACACAAATTATCTGAGAAGAAGGTATCAAAGTGCATCCATGGAAGGCAAGAACCATGCGTGATGTTCTGGCATTGAAGTGTGTGAATGATATATAGTGCTTCGTAGGCATGGTGATGCAGGAGGGAAGGTTTTGCCAGCATTGTATAATCCATCAGAGAGCTTTCGGAAAAAGGTAGCGATATAATTGAAGTCAGGAACCAAAAAGACTAAACAAAAGTTACAATCCACTGACGTTATAGCACATTGAAATTTAGGCTTTTCACTACAGCAGCCGCAATGCATCATCCATGGAAGTAGAAGCAGTCCTTACTTAAGTGCAAATTGACAGAATATGAAAACCAGCATATGTAATGTCAAGGGCTTCAATGAAAACTGAATAGAGAAATGCCATTTCTGCTACCTCTAGCAGGATGTCACCATCAAACATCCCTATTAACATTCTTGAGCGGCCACCCCCTTTGTGAAACTCTGATCCATTCCTCTGTTATTCCTCAACACCTTTTTACCAGGCTCCTCCACCATTGAACCTGCTGTGCAATCACAGAAGGCATATCATTTGCCCCTTTACCTCCTCCCTTCTCAACATACCTTGCAAGTGAGGCAGCAATTTAGTTGTACTTATTTCAATCTGGACCACTGTATCTACTGTTCACAATGTGGTGTCCTGTATATTTGCAAGACCAGATGCTTTGTGGATCACCCTCTGCTGTCTGCTAGAATGACTTTGACCTTCTGTTCGCTTGCCATTTTAACACTCCATCTTGTTCTCGTGCTAATAGTTCTGTACAAGGCCTGCTGCAGTGTACAGGGAAAGCCCAACACAAGCTGGAGGTACAGCACCACATTTTACATTCAGGCACTTCACAGCCTTCAGATTTAACATTGACTTCAACAATATTAGTCCATGAACTTGTCCTCCATTTTGAATACCCTCAAGTTTCTTGTTTGCGAGGGCTTACTCTTGGCAAAGCTGACATATTTTCTGCAATGAACATCCAGTCTTCATCTTTTCCACTCCTTTGCCTTTTGCTCTGGGGCACCTTTGTCATCTGTTCCACTTGCTCCTCCTAGCTCCTCCCCACCATCCTTTTTATTTGACAGCCTAAAGTCACCACTTTTCAATCCCCTTCAGTTCCAAAGAAGAGTCATTGGAATTGAAATGATAACTCTGTTTTTCTCTTCACTACCTGTCTATGGATCTGTACTCATGGTAGCTAATGTTACTGATTGTCTAACTGCTTTGATTTCCAGGATAACCATCTGGCTAATCTTCAATGCAGTTTTCAAATATCTGCCACTGAGAGCTTGGACATTTTTTGTAGATGGTTATTGATGCTAACCACGATACTTAGGGTCATAGAGATTTACAGCATGAAAACAGACCCTTTGGTCCAACTCATCTATGCCGACCAAATATCCTAAATAAATCTAATCCCATTTGCCAGCATTTGACCCACATCCCTCTAAATCTTTCCTACTCATTTACCCATCCAGATTTTTTAAAAATATTATAATTGTACCAGCCTCCATCACATTCTCTGACAGCTCATTCTATAAAAGACACCACCTTCTGTGCGAAAAAGTTGCCCCTTAAGTGCGTTTAAAATCTTTCCCCTCTTTTAAATAGCCCCAGCCTATTCAGCTTTTCCCTATAGCTCAAACCCTCCAAATCTGAGAACAAACTTAAAAATCACGCAACGCCAGGTTATAGTCCAACAGATTTATTTGGAAGCAGTAGTTTTCGGAGCGCTGCTCCTTCATCAGGTGGTTGTGGAGTATATGATCATAGGACACAGATTTTATAGCAAACGTTTACAGTGTGATATAACTGGAATTATATGTTCAAAAAGGTCTGGAATATTTATTAAGTCTCTCATCTTTTAGAATGGGCATGTCCGTTTCTGTTCTTTCATATGTAAATCCCAGAATTTTCTTAAAGTTACATTTTCAAGTGGACTGTAATAATAGGTGCCATGTCGGCCCAAATAATGCATTGAAGGTGTGAGGTGCCCTGTGTGAGGCTGTCTATGCCCCAATGTTCAGACTGATTCTAATCTAAAAAAGGGATTTACAGAATCTTACATTGAATCATGCAGTTTTTGAGCAAAATAAAGTGTAATTCCGTAAGTACAAATTCACCCCACAAACCTCTGTGTGTGTGTGTGTGTGTGTGTGTGTGTGCGCGCACAGGAGGGGAATAATGTGGGGGGTAGAAGTTTCTGTGAGAGAGTGTGTATATGTGTATGTGTGTGAGTGTGAATGTAAAGAGGTATAAGTCTGTGAGAGGGTCTGTGTGTGTTGGAGTGTATGTGTGAGCATGAGAGAGAGCTTGTGTATGAGACAGCGTCTGCGTGAGTGTGTCTGCAGGAGTGTCTGTGTGTGTGTCTGTCTGTGAGTGTGTGTGTTTGTGTGCGTCTGTGTGTGTGTGTCTGTCTGTGAATGTGTGTCTGTGTGTGTGCATGCGTGTGCATGTGTGTGTCCGTGTGTGAGTGTGTGTCTGTGTATGTGTGAGCATGTGTGTCTCTGTGCGTATGTGTCTGTGTATAGTGCAGTGGGGTCTTAGTGTGACATGATCATGACAACCCTGAGAACATCCTTGTAAATCTTTTCTGAACCCTTTCAAGATTCACAGCATCCTTCCTATAGCAGGGAGACCAGAATTGCACGCAGTATTCCAATAGTTGCCTAACCAATGTCCTGTACAGCCACAACATGACCTCCCAACTCCTATACTCAATGGACTGACAAATAAAGGTCAAACATACCAAATGCCTTCTTAACTATCCTATCTGCGATTCCACTTTCAGTGAACTATGAACCCGTACTCCAAGGTCGCTTTGCTCAGTAACTCTTCCCAGGACCTTACCTCTAAATGTATAAATCCTGCCCTGATTTGTCTTTCCAAAATGCAGCACCTCACATTTACCTAAACTCCCCCTGCCACTCTTTAGGCCCATCTGATTAAGATCCTAATTTACTCTGAAGTAACCTTCTTTGCTGTCCACTATACCTCCAATTTTGGTGTCATCTGCAAGTGTACTAACCATACCTCCTATCTTCACATCCAAATCATTTATATAAACGATGAAAAGCAGTGGACCCAGCACCAATCTTTATGGTACACTTCTGGTAACAAGTCTTGTTTTGTGTCCAGTAGGATATGTTTATTTGATTTGGCAATACTTGTGTTATTACTTGTAACATATGTATGTTGCTAATGTGGTATTAAGAATCCAACAGAATGCTTAGTACAGCTTACTGTTCCATACAAATGTTACATTTACATGTCGAGTTAATACAATGCTATTCAGTTACAACAAACCCTGTGCTTTCATCAGCATGTCATGCTTCCAGTAGTCTGAGTTAAGAGAAGTCTGAGTCCTTTAGCCCTTCACTCAAATACTATGATACAGTGAAGACATCATGAACATGTTTCTTTACGATATATTGAAATAGTAACATGATGCAACACCCACAATTGTCAGAGCTACATCTATAATATAGGACAAGATATGTCTATAGATTATAGTGTGTAGGGCCAATTCCTTCCCTGGAGTCATCATAAAAAACAATTTATTTATTATTGTGAAAAAAGACTTTATTCCTGTAATCTGGCTGACTCATTATGTTCCCAAAATGGACTCACAAGTCACTGAGTTGTATAGGCAATTGCTTCATGACCATCTTTTCAAATCAAGTGATAAGCAGTAATTAAGACCATAAGATGTTGGAGCTGAAGTAGGCCATTCAGCCCATTGTGTCTGCTCCACCATTCAATGAGATCTGGTTTGATTTATAATCCTCAATTCCACATTCCTGCCTTTTCCTCGTAACCATTGATTCCCTTACGAAGTCAAAATTTGTCTATCCCAGCCTTGAATATACTTAATGACCAGGCTTCACCAGCTCTCTCCAATAAGGAATTCTACAGATTCAGAACCCTCTGAGAGAAGAAATTCTTCCTCATCTCTGTTCTAACTGTACAATCTTTTGTTCTGAAATCATACTCTCTGGTCCTATCTTCTCCCACAAGAAGAAACAAATGTTTCCGTATAGACATGGTCAAGTTTCCTAAGGATCTTGTATATTTCAATCAAGTTACCTTTCATTCTTATGTATTCCAACAAGTTCAGGACCAATTTACTCAACCTCTCCTCACAAGACAGTCCCTCCACATACCTGGTATCTACAGCTCAAAACCACACCCATATCCTCAAAATGAATATAACAAATGATCGGTTGTCTTGCAGTTAAATAAAGAACAAACTTATTTCTCACTTCATTTTCATCAAACTAGGAAACCTGGGAGAGTATTTAGCTTAACAGAAAACAATTCTCCTGATTCCAATGTCAGATGGTATGACATTTGAACATAGACACTCCTAGCAAATGGAGACTGCAGCTCAGGCTCTACCTTGGGTTGATATTCAGCAGAACACTTCATGTGGGCGTGGACATGAAGGCAGTAAAAACGATGACTGCAGATGCTGGAAACCAGATTCTGGATTAGTGGTGCTGGAAGAGCACAGCAGTTCAGGCAGCATCCAAACTCCTTGTGCATTGTTTGGATCTTGAGAAAGCATAAAACTCTCCTGCCATATTGAACGCTGTTAGCTGGTACACAGCTAGTTAAAACCTCGGAAAGAGCAATTGCATTTTGTCAGTTTATAACTCCTTCCATTACTTTCCCAGGAGTGTGAAGATAAGAAAATCGCAACTCTGAATAAGTGCTAGACTGTAGCCACATTTTGATACATTTGACTTATAAAAACAAGTGTGTTTTTGCAGCAATTCAGAGTTTAATGATCATTATTTTCAGGTACTAGTTAACCAATTACTGGGTTCACTAAATTCCATTTCTGAGCAAGCTTTAGATCTAATTTCAACTTTTAACTTTTTGGCAGTTTGAATATAATTTTTAAAGTAACTTTTTTTTAAAAAAACTACATCTCTGTTGGACAACACCATGAACACTGTTATATTTAGTACTGGGAATTGCATACATACTTTGAAAGCAATTATTATACAATCGAGTCTAAATCAAAATCTATATTCGTTAGTTTAAGTGCACCATAAGACCTAAGCTGTAGCTTGGTTCTGCAAAATAATAGTCACACAGTCATTGTTAATGAGCTAAATATCCAAGGATATGTTTCCTAACAAAAGGTTAAGCAGATAGGTAGAGTGGGTGGAGCTGCATTGTTAGTAACAAATGGAATTAAATTGGTAATAAGAATGATATCGGGTCAGAAAGCACAGAATTTGTGTGGTTGAGTTGAGGAACCATGAAGGCAAAAAGACTTCGATGGGAGTTATGTGTAGACATCCCAGCACTAATCAGAATGTGGGTCAGGAAATGAATCAGGGCATATAAAAGGCATGTAAGAATGGTACTCTTGTAACAAACATGGAAGTCAATATTCAGATGGACTGGGAAAATCAGGTTGGTAGTGGATTCCCAGAAAAGGAATTTGTGGAATGTCCACAAAATGCTTTTTCCTTGGAGCAGCTTCTGGTCGAGCCCACAAGATCAGCCCACAAAGGAACAGACAATTCTGGATTTTGTGATGTGGAATGAGGTAGAGTTGATTAGAAGCTTAAGGTGAAGGACCCCTCTACAGGGGCTGACACCATAATATAATCAAACTCACCTTGCAGTTTGAGAGAAGAAGCTGGGACCGGATGTAACTGTATTATAATTGAGTAATGAAGCTGGTCAGAGTATAGTCATAGAATCATGGAGATGTACAATACACAGAGTGTTCAGTCCAACTTATCCATGCTGACCTGATATCCTAAATTAATCTTGTCCTATTTACTAGCACTTGGCCCATATCCCTCTGAACCCTTCCTATTCATATAACCATCCAGATTCCCTCCACCACTCTCTGTGGCAGCTCATTCCATGCACCATCCTCTGTGTGAAAAAGTTGCCCCTTAGGTCTTTCTATTTATCCTCCCACCATAGGGAAAATACCTTGTCTATTTATCCTATCCATCCCCCTCATGATTTTATAAACCTCAATAATGTCACCCCTCAGCCTCTGATCCTCCAGGGAAGATAGCCCCAGCCTATTCAGCCTCTCCCTTTCACTTAAACACTCCAACCCTCACAACATCCTTGTAAATATATTGGAAGAACAGCCTAGCAGCAAGATAATGGAACAGCAAAGGCAAGAGTTTCTGGGGTAATTCAGGAGGAAGAAAAAGATATATTAAGTGGAGTATGAGGTAACTATGGCTGAGGAGGGAAGTTAGGGGCAGCATAAAAGCAAAAGAGAATGAAGACAATGTGGTGATGATTAGTGGGAAGCCAGAATTTTGGGAAGCCTTTAAAAACCAGCAGAGGTGAATTTAAAAAGCAATACAGAATAAGACAATGAAGTAGAAGAGACAGGCAAGAATGGCCATTGGACCATGGGGAAATGAGGCTGGAGGAGTACTATGGGTAACAAAAAGAATGGCAGAGGGACTGAATGGATACTTTGTATCATTCTTCAATGTGGAAGACTCCAGTAGCATGCCAGAACTTCAAGAAAGTCAGAGGCAGAGGTGAGTGTAGTGGTCATCATGAAGGAGAGGGTGCTGGGGAAGCTGAAAGGTCTGAAGGTGGATAAATCATCTGTACCAGATGGACTACAGATGGAGATTGTAGAGGCTTTAGTAGTAATCTTTCAGGAATCACTGGAGTTAAGAGTCATAGAGTCATAGAGATGTACAGCATGGAAACAGACCCTTCAGTCCAACCTGTCCATGCTGACCAGAGATCCCAACCCAATCTAGTCCCACCTGCCAGCACCCGGTCCATATCCCTCCAAACCCTTCCTATTCATATACGCATCCAAATGCCTCTTAAATGTTACAATTGTACCAGCCTCCACCACATCCTCTGGCAGCTCATTCCATTCACGTACCACCCTCTGTGTGAAAAAGTTGCCCCTTAGGTCTGTTTTACATCTTTTCCCTCTCATCCTAAACCTATGTCCTCTAGTTCTGGACTCCCTGACCCCAGGGTAAAGACTTTGTCTATTTATCCTATCCATGCCCCTCATAATTTTGTAAACCTCTATAAGGTCACCCCTCAGCATCTGACGCATGAAGATATTGAGAAACTTGAAAGGGTTCAGAAAAGATTTACAAGGTTGTTGCCAGGGTTGGAGCATTTGAGCTACAGGGAGAGTCTGAAAAGGCTGGGGCTGTTTCTCAACCCTTCCTATTCATATACTATCCAGATGCATTTTAAATGCTGTAATTGTACCAGCCTCCACCACTTCCTCTGGCAGCTCATTCCATACATGCACCACCCTCTGTGTAAAAGAGTTGCCCTTTAGGTCCCTTTTATATCTTTCCCCTCTCAACCTAAACCTATGCCCTCTAGTTCTGGACTCCACACTTGTCTATTTACCCCTCAACCTCTGGCACTCCAGGGAAAACAGCCCCAGCCTATTCTTGTAAATCTTGTCTGAACACTTTCAAGTTTCACAACATCCTTCAGGTCCCAGAGGATTGGAAAATGGTGAATATAAAGCCACTGTTTAAGAAGGAAGGGAGGCAGAAGATGGGAAATTATAGGATGTTTAGTCTGACTTCCTCCTTAATAATCAACTATGAGTACTTGGAAGTGCAGAGTAAAAAAGGGCTGAATCAGCATAGCTTCAGCAAGGGGACAAATGCCGGACAAATCTCTTAGATTTCTTTGAGGACGTAGCAAGCAACTTAGACAAAGGAGAGCCATTTGATGTTATCTATTTAGATTTCTAGAAGGTCTTTGACAATGTGCCATACAGGAGGCTATTAAATAAGATAAGAGTCCATGGTATCAAGGTATTGCCATGGATGGAGGATTGGCTGAATGGCAGAAGGCAGACAGTAGGGATAAAGGTGTCATTTCAGGATGACTAGTTGAGTTCCACAGGGATCAGTGTTGGGACTACAACTATTCACACTATGCATTAACAATCTGGATGAAGGAACTGAGTTGTAGATAAAACAAAGCTAGGTAGGAATACAGGTAGTGTTGAGGAGGCAAGGAGGCTGCAGAAATAGCAAAGGAGAGTGGGCAAAGAAGAAATGGGTGGAGTACAATGTGGAAAAGTGTCAGTTTATGCATTTTGGTAGGAAAAATAGAGACTGTTTTCTAAATGGGGAAAGACTTCAAAACCCTGAAGTACATAAAGTCTTAGAAGGCCGAGTTCAGAATTCTCTGAGGGTTAACATACAGGTTCATTTAGTAGTTAGGAAGGCAGATGCACTCATTTCTAGAGGGCTAGAATACAAGAGTTGAGATGTACTGCTGAGGCTCTGGTCAGGTCACATTTGGAATATTGTGAGCAGTTCTGGGCCCCATATCTCAGGAAAGATATGTTGGCATTGGTGGGGGTCTATATGAGGTTAACAAGAATGATCCCAGAAATGAAGGGCTTTTCATATGAGAAGCGGTTGAGGACTCTGGATCTGTATTAGATGGATTTTAAAAGGGTGAAGGTATACAGAATCATAGAGTTAAAGAGATATACAGCACGGAAACAGTCCCATTGGTCCAACTCGTCCATACTGACCAGATATCCTAAATTAATCTAGTCCCATTTGCCAGCATTTGGCCCATATCCCTCTAAATCCTTCCGATTCATATACCCATTTAGATGCTTTTTAAATGTTGTGATTGTACCAGCCTCCATCATTTCCTCTGACAGATCATTCCAGACACACACAACCCTTTGTGTGAACAAGTTCCCCTTCAGTCCCTTTTAAACCTTTCCCCTCCCACCTTAAACCTATGTCCTCTAATTTTGGAGTCCCCACCCCAGGGAAAAGACCTTGTCTATTTACCCTATCCATGCCTATCATGATGGCCTCTAATGGTCCAGGGATAACAGCCCCAGATTACTCAGTCTCTCTCTGTAGTTGAAACCCTCCAGGCTTGGCAACATCCTTCTCGATGTTTTCTGAACTCTTTCAAGTTTCACAACATCCTTCCTATAGGAAGAAGACCAGAATTGCATGCAGTATTCCAGTATTGACCCAGCCAATGTCCTGTACAGCCGCATCTCCCAAATCCTATAATCAATGCTCTGACCATTAAAGGCAAGTATACCAAAAGCTTTCTTCACTATCCTATCTACCTGTCACTCCACCTTCAAGGAACTATGAACCTACACTCCCAGGTCTCTGTTCAGCAACACTCTCCAGGACCTTACCATTTCATGTGTAAGCCCTGCTCTGATTTGCCTTTTCAAAATGCAGCATCTCACATTTATCTAAATTAAACTCTGTCAGCCACTCCTTGGCCCATTGGCCCATCTGATCAAGATTCCATTGTAATCTGAGGTAATCTTCTTTGCTGCCCACTACAACTCCAATTTTACTGTCATCTACAAACTTACTAACCATATGTTCACATCCAAATCATTTTTATAAATAATGAAAAGCAATGGACCGCTTTCTATCTCACTAATACTTGCAAAACTCTGTGAGGCTGAGATCAAGTGGATGTGGAAAAGACGTTTCTACTAGTAAGAAAGACTAGGACCTGAGGACACAGCCTCAGAGTGAAGGGATGACCCAGAAGAACAGAGATGAGGAATTTCTTCAGGCAGAGGGTGTGAACCTTTGGAACTCGTTACCATAGACACTGTGAAGGTGAAGTCATTTAAGGCAGAGATAGCAATGTCCTTGATTCGTAACAGGTTTAAAGGTTGCAGGGAGAAGGCAGGAGAATAGAGTTAAGAAACATATCAGTTGAGAAACAATCATAATATATGATTGAATGGCAGACCAGACCCGATGGGCTAAATGGCCTAAGTTTGCTCTTATATCTTATGGCCTTATAGTTGGGCAAGGTTGTGTTGACCGTTTATATTTAATATAGCACTGATGGTTTTCTGGTATTCATTTATTCCTCTGTGATGTGAGGAGAAAATACAACTTCATCCTTTTCATCGGAAGCTGCAATATTAGGTCATCCTGTGTTTCTAAAAGATGCTTCTTGGTTTCACTTTGGGGTTGGTGATAAGTTATTACTCATTATTGCTACATTCCTTCTTCATTCATCTTTTTATACTAGCCTAACTAATTATCCACATATACACTTCTCCAAACTTTATTTTGGATTCAGTTACTGAGGGTACTAACTATTAGTTGTGGCCCTCTTTTTTCCCTTAACTGTTCAAATACTAACTGAAAGTGTTCTACAATTATTAAGTTCCTTCCTCAATCTAATCTTTCTGGAAGTCTTTTGAAAGCTTGTTTGAAATATGTTTTGGCTCTGAAAAATATCACCTTAATTCCCTCATGGAGCACGGAGGAAAGTTTTTTTTTAAAGGACAAAGCCATGAGTAATCAGTCGTACTTCACATGTCTGGGAAGATAAGAGCAGTTTTTAAGTTAGAGTTCTGCATGATTCAGAATTCTTATATTTGTCATCTGCTGTATGTTCATTAATTTTGAACAGGAAAAGGGTTTCCGCCTACATGTTGATGTCTAGAATGAAAAGGACAGCACAGATTAGGAGAATAAAATTGGTAATGAATGATTGAGCAGTGGTTCCTGTGATACAGCAAGGACAGATTCAATCTGCTTCCGCCACGCTTTCAGGCAACATATTTTAGATCATAGTTCACCATTTAATTACTTTTCCCATATCACCTCTGGTTCTTTTGCCAAGCAATTCACATCCATTCACTGGTTCTCCTGACACGGGAAACAAGATAAACACAAATAAACTTTCAAAGTATTCACAATTTTGATTCTGTCTACAAAATCTCCTCTTTATCCTTTCTGATGTAAAGAGAACAACCAACTGCTGATACCATTCTACTGCTCTGCCTGCTTACGGTTCGACATAATTCCAATAGTGTGGTACCCAGAGTGGAACATCCATTGCACCCCAGCCATCCTCTGCTCAATGTGAGAGTTTCTATTAGTGCAGAGGAAGCCCCACTGCAAGGGACAACACATCTTTACATGGAACAGAATGCTGGAGAATCTCAGAGTCTGGAAGTATTGTGGGGAGAGAAATAGGGTTAATGTTTTAGTCTGCTTTGATGCTTTTTCAGAACTGAAAGATGTTGAAAATTTTTTTTATTACCTTCACCCCCTCCACACTGTTGTTTCTATCAAAGCTTTTTAAACCAGACGCTATATGAACATATTGATTTTCCTGACCAATTGGCTTACATAGATATGATAGCTTGACATAGATGTGATATATGAGTTGATCACAAGTCCAGTATTTAAAGGAGCATTGCAAACATGAAATTTGATGGACTTTGAGTTGTGAGTGCAGTGAAAGAATCGACCAGATGGAACACTGATACACAAAGGCACATTCTTATATAGCGCTGCCCTGAGTAAAATAGGATTATAGAGTTATACAGCATGGAAAAGAACCTTCAGTCCAACTCTTCCACATCGACCAAACATTCCAATCTGACCTAGTACCATTTGCCAGCAATTGCTCCAAAACCCTCAAAGCCCTTCTTATTCATATGCCCATCTAGATGCCTTTTAATTGTTGTAATTGTACCTACCTGCACCACCTCTTCTGGCAGCTCGTTCCATACACGCATCATCCTCTGTGAAACTTTTACCCCACAGGTTCTTTTTAAATCATTCCCCTCTCATCTTAAATCTATGCCCTCTAGTTTTGGACTCCGCTATCTCAGATAAAATACCTTGGTTATTCATCTTATCTATGCCCCTCATGATTTTATAAACCTCTATAAGGTCACCCTTAGCATCCGATGCTTCAGGGGAAGAAGGCCCAACCTGTTCAATCTCTCCCTATGTCCCAGTTCTGGCAAAACCCTTGTAAATTTTTCTGCACTGTCTCAAGTTTAACAGCATTCTTCCTATAGAGGGGTGACCAGAATTGTATGCAGTACTTTAAAAATGACTTCACCAGTGTCCTGAACAGCCGCAACATAGTATCCCAACTCCTATACTCAATGCTCTGACCAATGAAGGCAAATGTGCTAAACATCTTCCTTACCACCCTGTCTTCCTGTGTTTCCACATTCAAGGAAATATGCACCTAAACCCTTAGCTTTCTTTGATGGCAACACTCCCCAGGGTGCAATCATTAAAATTTTGGAGCCGTGAGGCTCTTTAAAGAGAGATCCCTTATTGATAGGAGGGAAAGACCTGTTAGTGATTAGCTTATTAAAATTGACAGCCCATCTTTCCTAAGAGAGTTGCTAACACAGCCTAACACATTGCAGTTGCATATTGAAGTTGATGGGCTGGAACTGGCTTCCTGATGCACTGTCAGTTTGCTTGCTTTTAACTCCACCCCATCTGCTCCAACATCCACATGCTCCTGAAATTTAATATTCAGCCTTATACCAGTAAAGCCAAATATGCAGCATGCTTTTTGAACATCCTTCTCAACTTGCCTTGTCACCTTCGAAGACTTTTGTACATTTATCCCCAGATCTGTTTATTCTTGCATCCTCTTTAACATTTAGCTTTATGGTCTCCTCATTCTGTTTATCACTGTGTAAAGTGTGAATCACTTCACACTTCTCTGTGTTAGATTTTCGCTGCCATGTATCTGCTTATTTCACCAATCCATTTTTTACCATTCTGCAGTCTGTCACCATGCTCCTCACAATATATTTTGGTGTTCCTGTGTCATCTTCAAGGTCAATGCATTTTTGTACTGAAGACAGTGATTGTAAAATTGACTATCATTTCTCTATTGTATGCTTTATGCACCCTTACATAAATTCTTATTTAATTTAGTTCTATGAATGTAAAATCTGCTAACGCATCTGTTAGGTGGTACATATCAAACACTTGAGGTTCATTGACGTTCCATTGACTCACATGTTAACCAAGCATAGGCGTTACCCAAGTATTTAATCTCATGCAGAACACAGCACTGGCACTTCTGCATTGATGCAGAACAGGTTTGTTTGCATATTAACATGAATGTGCCAACATGACTGAAAGTATTTTGCTAACCTCTCCATCCCACACACTTCTCCCCTCCCCAATGTGGATTAAAGTGAAAGACATATGACTGCCCAGATATTCACAAAATCTGACTGCACAATTCTGACGCAAAGATTTGCCTAAGCAGTGCACATATTGGGAAATTCTGACCATGCAGTCCATGATTTCTCATGTGTCTTAATAAATATAAAATAATTGCCCATATTAACATCCATCTGGCAAGCAGTACATTGAAAGTGCATCATTAGAAATGTTAGTTTTATTACTTGAGAGTGTACATCCATAAAATACTTCAAGCCCAATTTTGACTGCACAAATAGTTTTCATTTTAAAAATGCACTGGTATCTTATTCAGCAAAGTTTTCTGCACTCAGTTTTAAGTACAGTAATCTATGGCTAAAAGTTTTGTAGCCCTGTAGGTGAGGCTTGAGGCAATGAATGGGTTAAGTGCATGGGGGTCACATGGGAAATCCCACCACTCATTCAGGTCGATTCTTGCGCTGACACTAATGGTTGGCTAATTGCATTTGGTAAAGAGACAATTAATACTATTTTCATAAGCAATCAACGTCTTCACAGGACTGAATGGTGCCTTGTTGTTGTGGGAGGTTCCCTCCACATGCCCCCCCACCCCCAACCCTTACATCATCAAATCCCACCTGCTAGTGCTCACCCCTGCAAGAGTGCCTCTGAATACAGGCACACCTCTCATTCTCCACATTGGCTCTTGGTGGCGCTGCTGAGGCCATTGAGTTCTCGCTCCTTTCATTGGGCTGCTTGAAGGGACAATCAGTACTGTCCTCAATGGACAAGTTGAGTGAGTGGGCAAATACTACCCAGCTTTGTGTCAAATATCTGACACGAAGAGATTGTTTCAAAAAAAATCTTTCAGTCTTTGGGATTTTAACACAGACTTCTTCCTGCTCAAGGACTTCCATTTCATTACTTCTAAGGGATATAAATATCCTAGAACAGTTCCCCAGCATTCTTTTTCCTTCATTTGAAGTATGGACTAGCTTTTGTGAACAACACTTCTAATCGAACCACAATGTTTGCAATCATGTTATTAACTGATTTTTATCTTTGAGGCAGATGGAGCATAAACTGCCGACTGCTGACATTTGGATGGGCTTTGGATCTTGCATCACTTGACTTGAATACCAAATAGATTGGCCATAAAATGTGCCCTAAGTGACCATTAAGAACCTTTAAGCTATCACATGCACACATTACTTCACAGATGGGAGAGAATCCATTGAAAATTCACATATAAAGTTAAATTTACATTTTTATTTATTAATGATAGGAGACCTTGTTGTGCATGGTCTCTTGACCCAAAGACATGGGCAGAATATCATCCATTGCATGCAAAATTTCCCATATGTATTCTCGCTGGTTGGAACTCCATGCAAGGAATACAAAGTGGAGAATTAACCCTGTAATGGTTAGTTTGGTTGTTTACTAATTGTTGCTGTCTGTTCCATGTTTGCCTATTAACTTTAAACTCAGGCACTCAGAGATTATACGCATTATATTTAAACTCATAATAATTAACTGAGTTAGAATTATATTTGAGAACACTAATCTTCAGGGTGCTTCAGTAGATCAGAGGTTGTGTGGATGACTGAAGAATGATTATTTATTTGATTATACAGCTCATGCATAATATGCTTGTTGTGTATTGATGCTTTATTTTTGTATAATGTATACAGTGTGGTACATCTAGGATTTTAAAAATCAATAGGCTTTCTATTTGTGTTGAAGGTATGATAGCTGGTTTGTAGGTCACCTAAGTTAGAGTGGAAATATTTATTTAATTTTAATTAACCCTCACCAATCTATGTAATAACAAATAGATGCACTTGTATGACTATAATATGGTTGAGCTGCTCACTGGTTTATTGTTACCATGTGGCCTTCTACATTAATTTCTCACCAGAGAAAAAGAAGCAGGTTTTTTAAAAAAGCTTTCCTGTCAATATTTATATTTTTACCCTGCTTATCACTTCATTTTCATTTTCAGGGTTCGGCTTTTAACTCCATCGATAAACCAAACCTGTCTCATTTTTTGCCTGTACTAACCTCCCTATCTAGTCAAATTCAGAACCAATTCAGCTTACCTTGCTAGTCTGGTGTTGATTGCACATGTTATGTGTTGACCTTCCAACGAGCCCTTTCCAGCATTTTAATGTGCCTTATCTTTTTTTGCTGTCTGTCCTTGCTGTTCCCATCAGAAGTTGCAAAAGATAGACAAAAGGTTAGCCTGGCAGTTTTCAGTTTAGCAGAATGCTGGTTAGTAAAGCATATGGCAATTAGGGTTATCTGGCTATGAATTCACCAATTCAGATTGGGTGGAGAGCTGTAAAAATACCAGAAAATGCACACATGGTAGACAATGTAAACCATGGTGGTTTATCCTATGCATTGAGTGTTGCGTTATTATCTGCATATTGAAGTATCACGCTGGAGTATCTCTGGGCCATAGGAGTCACTACGTATACTGTCAGGAGGCTGCTTGCTGCTTATTTCTCAATAAGAGTCTTCAACTCCTTATGTATTGTCACACTCTTTTATTTACACTTGTACATAGTAGGTTCTCAAATACAACTCCCTAGTGCAGTCTAAACCCTCTCTCTATGCATGCCCATTTTAAACCACAAGCTGGTATTAAAAATAAGACATATGCAAAATGCAGCAGAGCAGGTAGATACAGGGCAAAACCTCTCTCAGTGTTAACCAGAGTTTTTGTTCTGTCTTTAAGGGACAAGAAATCAGAATTCATGTACTTCAGATGAATAGATCATTCAAGATCTAAAATTGTCAGAACCCCTGAAGGGATATACAGGAGAAACAATCTTCTCTTTTATTGATTTTGGAGTCATGTCATCAGTTACAATATCATGATTTGTATGAATCTCACTTCTTCCCTTAAGGTTTTCTCTACTTTATCTACATTATTCCAGTACTTTTTCTTACTTATTTAGTTTTCGTAATCTTTAATATTATTATTACCGTTATCACGATTATAAGCAATAGCTCCAACTTGCCCAACCCAGCCCTTCAAAGTTCAAAGCTCACAGGTTAAGACATCCCAAAGCTCTGACTGGATGACCCAATCTGGGTTTGTTTGATTTCAGTACTAGGGTGAAGCTGTTGGAATATTTGTAGCATTCAGTGCCCCATCTGATACACTCCAGCTATGCTTACACACATCCTCTGATAATCATACTCAGTCCCACTTCTTGGCTTGAGCAAGATCATAGAAAATAGGAGTAAGTGTAGCCCATTTAACCTTTTGAACTTGCTCACCATTCAAGATGAAAATGGCTGATCATTCAACTGTTCCCACTTTCTCACCATACGATTTAATACCTTTAGCCCTAAGGAATATATCTAACTCGCTCTTGAAACTATTCAGTGCTTTAGCTTCAACTGCTTTTTCTGTAGCAGGGAATTTCACAAGCTCACCACCTTCTGGCTGAAGAAATTTCTTCTCATCTCAGTCCTAAACAGCCTACCCTGTACCCTTTAACTGTGTCCTCTAGTTCCAGACTTTCTGGTCATCAGGAACATCCTTTTCCGTGCCTTCCTGTTCCTCCTGAATATTCCTTCTGATAATATTAGAGCACAGTTGATCTGTTTATCTGATGACTGTGGTTTCTAGCTTTCTGTCCCTTAATCAGATTTATGTCCTGGTTTGAAATCTGACAGAGTTTTTGCTCCATGAACAGAGTTATACCAATTAGGTCGGTGTGGACTCGGGCCAAATGGCCTGCATCCATGCTGCAGGGATTCTATGAACACTGAAGCTTTTTTGCTATAGCTTTGATCTATTTGTATTCTTTTCTTTAGAAGTTAATGGTTGGCCTGAGGTTATGTTCCAAAACTGATACATCCAGCTTTACCCTTCTTCCAGTGAACAATACCATTGAGGAATAGCCAAAAAATTTTGAATTTTAAATATGACAGTCTAATATTTTATATATTCGGTTATACGTGCATAGAATTTATTTGGAGGTGGTGGAACAGTTGAAAGGTTGGGGCTGCCACCTAGACTAGTCTTTGGTTCAAGGTTTTGGTGGCTGTAGGCACTATTTCTGATTGACATAATTTAATACAAACTTTAAAAATTACAGAAGTCAGACATAGTACAAAATAATAAGAATTTGCTGCATTATCAATTGCCGAACTTATGTTCTTTGGAATATTGATGAACAGTTAAAATAAATGTCAGCTAACATGGCCCTCAACATTTTCAAATCCAAAGTTAAAAATCACACAACACCAGGTTATAGTCCAACAGGTTTATTTGGCAGAACTAGCCTTTAGAACGTTGCCAGTCCAACACCGGGACCTCCTCATCATGACTGCCATCGACACCGCTATTTTCAAATCCAGTGTAAATCAGGAAGGGAAAAGAGATCAGTCTAGAATGAGCATGCAATTAGAGAGGTCTTAGACACTACTCTAGAGAGCTATGTTTGAAAATCCACTGTGGACAGATATTAGTTAAGTAGATCTGAAAATGTGTTGCTGGAAAAGCGCAGCAGGTCAGGCAGCATCCAAGGAACAGGAATCCTGATGAAGGACTTTTGCCCGAAACGTCAAATTTCCTGTTCCTTGGATGCTGCCTGACCTGCTGCGCTTTTCCAGCAACACATTTTCAGCTCTGATCTCCAGCATCTGCAGACCTTACTTTTTACTCGATTAGTTAAGTAGATATCCAGAACGCAGAGGGTTAAAGAGTCTTACTTCGAGATAAGGAGCAATCAGCCTAGAAACAGTATAGATGCAGACATCACAGCCTGAGATACTCCACATTAGTATCTTTATGTGCAGGTAGCGGCATTGGTTTATACAACAAGATAAAGCCTGGTGGTAGCTGAAGAAAAATCTCCCAACGAACGGTCGAGAGGAGTATTCAAGTTTCTCTAGCTCCAGGGGCAAAAGTTTAACATTTTTCATGCAAAATAACAATTGCTGAGCAAGGTAGCAGTGGCCAATGAGGCTTCGTTAGAATTTTGATTTCTACAGCTTGATGCTCACACCTGATACAGGCAGGTGCCATATCCACTGCCAGAAATAGTAGTGTTAAAATTCCTCTTCCTTTTCAAACAGCTGCCTTCTGAACCTGAAATAACATTTAAATAACTGCAGTAGAGAGCGGAAGAACACTCAGAAATTTCAGGTGCACATTTCATAACTTGTAACTTGATACTCCAATATGTGAGGATCAGCTACCCACATGCAACCTGCCTGTTACTTTCTCTCATTGAAATCAACAGGATGTCAAAGGTATAAGGTGTATGAATCTAAAAGTTCAGATAGCTGCTTTTGGACATCTCAAGCCACATGGAAGTTGAATCCTAGATCCATGGTTCCACAGATTTTGCTACATATGATGTTCACATTATCTATATGCTCCAATTCTAATTCTATGTTGTAAGGTATGCATTAGACCACAACATCAATTTGAGTAACTCTGAGGTGTGAATGATACATAGTTATTCATGCTGCACATTGTACTCATAGATTTGCATCGAGAAGTGAAATACTAGAAGGCAACATGTTTTTTTTCCTTTATCCACTCACCATTTCAAAGAAGCAATGCACTTATTAAAAACAGGAATAATCAAAAATCTAAATATCACACTGGAGATTCACTGGAATTTATAATTGTTGAAAAACCAATTGAATTCTAAACTAGTTCTTAAGTATTGACTGTCTTCTAGTGCAACTGTGAAATTGGTGATGATTTACAACAGACATTTTTGTTTATTGCAAATTTTGTCTTCGGCTAAAGAAAACTGGGAATTCTGTACATTGTGATTGTGAGGCAATTGCTTAGACTTTCTTAAAGTTAAAAATCACACATCACCAGACTTTATTGATATTCTTTTATAGAAGACCAGACGGTATCAATGCTTTACTCTGTGACAGAGTTCCAGGGATCACTGAGAGGATTACTTGGGTTGTCAGATGGGTGAGAAGCAGCCGCACCATGAGGCAAGTGGGGCATCAGATAAACAACATCTGAAACTCCCATCCTTTCTCTAATCTCACTAGAACAGCAGAGATAAACCAAAAGTAAAATACTGTGGATGCGCAAAACAGAAATAAAGAATAAAAAAAGCTGAAAAAAAATCAGCAGGTCAGGCAAGTTCAGAAACAGAATTAATGTTTCTGGCCAATAATCTTTCTTCAGAACTGAAGAGGAATAAAAATGTGAGAGTTTTTCAAGTCAGTGGAAAGGGGCAGGGAGAACAAAGGAGAAGATCTGTTATAGATTAGAGGTAAATAATAAATTCCGCGATGCAATAGCTAAAAGGAGAGTGAAAAACCAATGGTTATAGAGTTTTGACAGAATGCAAGGAGGCCCTCAGCCAATCATGTCTGCATTAGCCACTGAATGGATATTTTATCTATCTTAAACTCACTTTCCACCACCTGGCCCATTGCCTCGTTTGCTATGGTATTTCTAGTGTTCAGCTAAATATTTCTTAAACATTTTTCAGGGTTCTGGCCTCTTCTACTCTTTTGGGCAGTGAGTTCCAGATACCCAGAACAGTCTAAAATGAAAGACAAAGTTCTCAAATCTCCTCTAAACCTCCTGCTCCAAACCTTAAAACTGTGCCCCCGGTTAGGGAAAAGTTTCTTCCTACAATGTTCATAGTCCTCAGATTCTCAACTCCCCCAACTCCAACCCTACCTCAGCTTCTCTGCTTCAGAGAAAACAATTATTGCCTATTTGGTCTCTCTTCATAGCTCCAGCTCAGCTAACGTCCAGGTGAATGTCTTCTTCACCTATGTAATGCAATCATTTCTTTCCTGTAGTGTGGTGACCAGGACTATAGACCATATTCCAGCTGTGGCCTAATTAATGCTATACTTTGCTCCATCAAAATCTCCTTGTTCTTGTGTCAAAATGAGGTTTTAGTCTTAACATAAAAACATCTAACTGCAACATGATGGGATAGAAAGAAAAAAAAACAAGATCAAGACCAATGTAGCAAAACAAATGGGTAAAAATAAGGAAGAAAATCAAGACCCATGATGAAGTCAGATGTAATGGTCTAACGTTGTTGAAATAAATGCACAGTTTAGAAGGCTGTGGAGTGCTGAATCAAAAAATAAGGTGCTGCACCTTGAGCTTACTTTGAGCTTCACTGGAACATTGTCACATGAACAGAAAGGGCATCATGTGGGTAATGTATGGAATTGGCAAACAATGGAGCCTCAGGGTCATACTTGTGGGCAGAGCCAAGGGTTCTGTTAAGTAATTGGCAAATCTGCATTTCATCTCCTCAGTGTAGAGATGGCCAGGAAGTGAAAGTTAATAAAGCACTAGTTAATCACTATTCAACTCAGAAGAAGTATTTTGTGACATGGCTTTTTGCCTGATGTAACTGTTCTTGTTATCCCACATGAAATAAGAAACAAGACATGGATATCATGGTACTAAAGAATCCACATACACACATTACATTAAATACAAACATTACATTTACAGGTGCATACGTACCAGGGCTAATACTAAGCCATTAAGCTACACGGAATACATGTTTCCTACAATATATCATAATTCTGATTATCCCAGGATAAGATAGAGTATGAGACTGTGACCCTCAGGTCACATAATGTGATACAGTGATAATTAAATGAGCATGTATTTTAATTGATGTACTGGCCATGAAGCAAACACAATATCCTCTTTTTTCAAAAGATAAAACAAATATCCCAAACAGATGTATGTAGTTATACATAGGCATGTGTTACCAATTTGATAATTTTATGAACAGATATGAGTTTACAAAACTTTTCAAATGTCAATACACCACTTTATCAGTTTGACAACTTATCCTGATCTGATGATCGTATACACGTCTGGAGATGTACGCATTGTTTTCTATTGCATTTGTTTAACATGTCTAGCTGCTGGTTTCTGTCACTCAACATCATCACAAAGTTATCAACAGTGCGCTTTTCCCAAATCTCTTCACGAACGATTAGTGTATCTGAGTTAGCTTCTGTTCCTTCACAATACAGCATGATGATTAGTAATACATTCATATCATCTGGGATGGCTGCTATATGAGAAACCTTTGTTGGTATCCATGAATTTGTATTTGTATTTCTAACCCAATCTGTACACAGCATGGAATTTTGATAATTCTCTGCCTGCTCAATCATTGTGTTTCTCTTTTTCTTTGAAGAAGAATGTTCTGAGTCTTGGAATATTTCAACAATTGGTTGCTGCACAAGGTTATTCATATTTGTCTTCCAAGTATATGTTGTTCTGGGGTTGTAACCACTTCCCCATTGGTATTGCATGAAAATGCACGAAGGAATGAAAGCAGATCTTGCTTTGTTGCTTGAATCTTACTGATAATTGGTTTGATAGTACATACCTTACATTCTGTTAGCTTGTTTGAGTGTGACTAGGGGAGGTGATGATGGGATATAAGACAGTCTGCATGTCATGAAATGGTTTGCCAGTGAATTGCAGCCTTCAGTCAGACACTGTCCATTTCAGGATACTGTATACATTGAAAATTACACTCATCATGTTAGCAATGGTCACACCTGTAGTGTTGCTACATTGATGAACAATGGGAAATTTAAAGGAGTAATTCATCACAAAGACGGAATTGGAGAATGTTTCAGTTACTACTCTCATCTTAGAAGTCGGTGAAACATTGTGTGGCTGTACAGGCTCCCTCCACTGCTGGGGTGATTATAATTGGCATGCTTCACAAGCATGCATGGATCATTGAGTATCCTGATTCATCCTTGGTCAGTACACAGGTTCACTTGCAAGCCATCCAGAGCATTCAATACCCATGTGTTCCTGGTTTAACATAGGTGTGATGTCTTGCATAACATTTCTTGAATTAAGACTTATTTCTCTTGAAAATGACTTGTTGTGATATACCAAATCCATATGTGATTTTAAGAAGCCAGCATGACCTTTTGTATGACTACTCAAGTGTGTTACTGGCAAAATATCAGTAATGTGCTGTATGATGGTGTTTCTGAGCTCACAGTAAGGTATTAAGTTAAACAGAGCAGCATGCTTTCAATAGCCTGTCATAGTTCTGGGGGAAGATAACTTGAGACCTTTATTCCCTAAAGTCACGTGCAATGATACAGTGATGACATGATGATGTAAGGAGAATGTCTCCTCAAGATATACTGACCATAATACACAGCACAACACTGGAGATAAGCACAAAAGGGTAAATCCTGTATCTGTTATACTTGAATAAAAAGGAGTTGTACAGAAGGCAAAGAGTATTAATGGTGAATGTGGAATAGACTGGGCTGTTGCAGAGACGAATATTGATAGGAGATGGCAGAGTTTAGTGGTTATATCCTGTTGAAGCTAATAAAAATTGCATGGCTGATCTGCTGAATATGGAAGCTGTTCAGGCGGTAGGTAAGGGCAAGGAGAGCTCTGTCATGGTCCTGGGAATGATGGTGTGGGGAGAAGGAGTACGAAAATTGGCCAGAACAGCTAAGTGGAACTGGGTGGGAAAAGGTTTTCATCAAGCATGATGATCATCTTAGGTCAGTTGGACTGGATGTCCTGATCTTGGATGTCACTTATATGTAAAATTTTAACACAATTGTACAAAGGGGTGAGGGATGGTTGGGAGATATGTGGATGGAACAGGAAAGAAGTGGAAGATAAAGTTGTCAGTCAAAACAAGAAGGAACTTGCTGTTGATGACTTGAAGAATAAAGTTAAGATTCAAAGAGAACAGGGGTGACCTGGACTAACACAAAGGCAAGAGATGATCCTGGAATTGGAATTTGGTAATCCTGTAAGTAACCCTGGAAGGAGGCATTCATGAGTCAAGATTTATGTGAGATGTTCATGGGACTGACATGATCCTGGACTTGAGTTCGGCTGAGAATTTCCAGACCAGAAACTCAACTGGACTTGCCACATAAATACAGTGGTTACAAGAGCTGGTCTGAGGCGAGGAATATTGTGGTGAGTGCACCTCCTGACTTCCCAAAGCCTGTCCACCACCTACAAGGCACAAGTCAGGAGTGTGATGGAATACTCCCTGCTTGTTTGAATGGGTGCAGGTCCAACACTCAAAAAGCTTGACACCATCCAGGACAAAGCAGCCTGCTTGCTTGGCATTACATCTACAAACATCCACTCCCTCCACCACTGATGCTCATTAGTAATAATGTGTACTATTTATAAGATATACTGCAGAAATTCACCAAAGATGCTAAGACAGGACCTTCCAAATGCACAACTACTTCCATCTAGAAGGACAAGGTGCGTGAAAGTTCCCTTCCAAACCATTCACCGTCCTTACTTGGAAATATATCACTGTTCCATCACTGTATCTAGGTCAGAATCCTGAAATTCCCTCCCTGATGGCATTTTGGTCAACACACAGCAGGATCAAGGAGGCAGCTCACCATCACCTTCTCAAGGACAACTAGCAATGGGCAACAAATGCCATCCAGCCAGCAATGCCCACATTGCATAAATGAATAAAACAAAATGCTGGATTTGAGAGCAGGGTCGAGAACAGAAGCTGAAGCAGGAAAATAATGTCCTTTTTAGAAAATTCTAAGTGGAACATCCAACAGCAGTATCAACATAAGTGGCACGGTGGCTCAGTAGTTAGCACTGCTGCCTCACAGCACCTGGGTCCCAGGGTTGATTCCAGCCTCAGGTGACTGTCTGTGTGGAGTTTGCACATTCTCCCCGTGTCTGCGTGGGTTTCCAAAGACGTGCAGGCCAGGTGAATTGGCCTTGCTAAATTGCCCATAGTGTTAGGTGCATTAGTGAGAAGGAAATGGGTCTGGGTGGTTTATTCTTCGGAGGGTCGGTGTGGACTTGTTGGGCCGAAGGGCCTGTTTCCACACTGTAGGGAATCTAATCATAAGTCATGTAAAACCATAAGAAAATACAGACAAATGAATGTTGGACTTTGATCCTTAACTGGTGGATGACATGTTAGGATAATATTCTTACTAACCAATATGGGCAGGTACCTATAAACCCTTCAGTTCTAATGGTCCAGATGTACCTGGAAGTTCAACAGGTTTTACATGCACTGTCTGTGGTGGTTAGTCATTTCAGGATTAAATCTGGAAAGCATTTTGGAGGGTAACATTTTGCTTACTGTTTGTTTCGAGCTATATTGGGACCAGCCTGGTAACATCAACTTCATGACCTTTCAGTGCTTTGTGTTAATAAATTTTTTGCAGTATGCTCAGAGCATTTTCACAGCACCCTGAACACGACTCTTGATTTTTGATCAGATCCCAACACTGTCATGCTACAACAGCAAAAAAAACACTACCTTTTTTCTCAGCTTCCACTTTCTTTCGTTCCACTTTGCTTGTGCGAGTGAGGCACTTTAACTGACTCTTATTTTAGATGGATTGTTTCTACCTGTTACCCTGCTACAATTTTTTCCCCCTAATAACACCATTGACTTTTTTTTTAAAATCAATTTTCTTTCCAGGTGGATTCAATCCAATGCAATATTCAGTTGCTTTGATTAAAGATCTAATCATCACCAAGCTTGTTTTGTCTTAATTATCTATTGAAGCATAATACAAAACTGGTTGATATTTTGTCTCAATAATTCAAAATGTGCCTCAAGAATTTCAGCACTGTAGCATGCATGGTTCCAGAAAGTAGTGCTGATCACAAGATAAGATTCTATTAATGTGTTATCAACAGGACAAGAAAAATGGAAGTCTCGCATCTCCTTCATGCCTTTTTTTTTTATCTCACATCAAGCAACAGCCTGCAGCATTTTTAGTTCAATCATAGTCTCTGTACAGCAACAATAGAACTCATTACTCTGTGTGAATTACTTTATATACCCCAATAGTTACTGTTTAGGTCCAATGGGAAAGGTAGTCAGGCCTGCACTTAATATTGAACACAAAATATTTAAACCCTCAAGACACCAGTTAGAATTATTTAGAAAAGTAAGCTTTGACCAAGTATTTCCCTTACTTCAATACATGAAAGCTGATTGAATTGCTTTTTTTTAAGCTCACAATGTATCTACTTGAGACAACCTATTGCCTCTGGTGAAGCATAGTAAATTGTACATTTTGTCTTTTTTTCAGGACACCTCTAAATTTTAATTTGGCAGTTTAATGATTTGAGAGTTTCCAGGTACATTTTAGAAATTAATTATTGCCATGTTTCAAATCCATCATCTTTGCTTCAACTTCATTGAAATTAAAGTTGCTGTAATAATGCCAAAGGACATTTTAAAAATACTTCTTGGGATATGTACGTCTTCGGAGGGCGGCACGGTGGCACAGTGGTTAGCACTGCTGCCTCACAGCACCAGGGACCTGGGTTCAATTCCCGCCTCAGGTGACTGACTGTGTGGAGTTTGCACGTTCTCCCCGTGTCTGCGTGGGTTTCCTCCGGGTGTTCCGGTTTCCTCCCACAATCCAAAGATGTGCGGGTCAGGTGAATTGGCCATGCTAAATTGCCCGTAGTGTTAGGTAAGGGGTATATGTAGGGGTATGGGTGGGTTGCGCTTCGGCGGGTCGGTGTGGACTTGTTGGGCCGAAGGACCTGTTTCCACACTGTAAGTAATCTAATCTAAAAAAAATGTATTGCATTATCTCTAGTTATCCTGCAGAGGAGATGGTGAGCTTTTTATTGAACTATTGTAAACTGTGAGAGGGACGTATTCCAACAGTGCTGGTTAATAGGGAATTCCAAGATTTTAATCCAATACTAATGTAGTTTCAACAATATATACCCCCAAAGGGGTGATGTCTGACTCAGAGGGAAACTTGCTGCTTTTGTCATTATAGGTGGTGGAGTTTCTGCATTTGTGATGTTCTGATGAAGAAAGTTTGGTAACTTACTGCAGAGTATCTTGAAGATATTTTTGAATTGCTTTTGGGTTCAGTGATGGAAGTGTTGGATGGCTAGGTTAGTGGATGAGGTGTGAACCAAATAAATTACTTTGTCATAGATAGCGTCAAGTTTCTTGACTGTTTGTACAGAGGAAGAGTGCTCTTGACAAGTCATTTAAAATTCCTAACCTGTTGCTCACTCCATTAAAGGTATGACTGATACATGGGTGCATCAATTGAGTTTCTGGTCAATGTCCATCCTCAGAAATGTCTCTGGTATGAAACTTGCAATGCTAAAGACATTGAATTTCAAGAGAAGAAGATAATTGGTTCAGTCATAGGGCCATAGAGATGTGCCGCTTGGAAACAGACCCTTCGGTCCAACTCGTCCATGCTGACCAGCTATCCTAATCTAATCTAGTACCATTTGCCAGCACTTAGCCCATATCCCTCTAAACTCTTCCTATTCATATACCTATCCAGGTGCCTTTAAATGCTGTAATTGTACTAGCCTCCACCACTTCCTCTGGCAGCTCATTCTATACATGCACCCCCCCTCTGTGTGAAAAAGCTGCCCCTTTTAAATTAGATTAGATTACTTACAGTGTGGAAACAGGCCCTTCGGCCCAACAAGTCCACACCGACCCGCTGAAGCGCAACCCACCCATACCCCAACATTTACCCCTTACCTAACACTACGGGCAATTTAGCATGGCCAATTCACCTGACCCGCACATCTTTGGACTGTGGGAAGAAACCGGAGCACCCGGAGGAAACCCACGCAGACACGGGGAGAACGTGCAAACTCCACACAGTCAGTCGCCTGAGTCATGAATTGAACCCGGGTCTCAGGCGCTGTGAGGCAGCAGTGCTAACCACTGTGCCACTGTGCCGCCCTTCTCACCCTAAACCTATGGTCTCTAGTTCTGGACACCCCCCAATCCAGGGAAAAGATTTTGTTCAGTTACCCTATCCATGTCCCTCATGATTTTATAAACGTCTATAAAGTCACCCCTCAGCCTCTGACACTCCAGGGAAAACAGCCCCAGCCTATTCAGCCTCTCCCTATAGCTCAACTCTTCCAACCCTGGCAACATCCTTGTAAATCTTTCTGAACTCCTTCAAGTTTCACAACATCCTTTCTATAGGACGGAGACCAGAATTGCACACAATATTCCAAAAGTGGCCTATCCAATGTTGTATACAGCCACAACATGACCTCCTAACCCCTATACTCAATGCTCTGACCAACAAAGGAAAACATACCAAACGCCTTCTTCGTTATCCTATCTAGCTGCAACTCAACATTGGAGACGGTGCAGAGGGGATTTATCAGGATGTTGCCTGGACTGCAGAGTTTTAGATATAAACAGAGACTGGATAAACAGCGATTGTTTTCCTTGGAGCAGAGGAAGTGGAGGGCTGATGTGATTGTGATGTATAATATTTTGGGGGGCATAGATAGGGTAGCCAAGATAATACTTTCCCTTTGGTCAAGGGATATAGAATTAAAGTCAGGAGATTTAGAAGGGATGTGGGGAAAATTGTTTTCACCCAGAGGCTGGTGGGAATATGAAATTTTTTCTGAAGGTCACTGGGCTCATATTAACCATGCTTTCTCCCCACAGATGCTGCCAGATCTGCTATGCTTCTCAAGAAATTGATGGTTTTCTTTCAGATTATCCACATCCGCAGTACTTTAGGTTAGAATAGTTAGGTGCCTTTTATTGATCAGCACAGAATTGATGGGCTGAAGTCCTTTTTCTGTGCTGGAGATCTCTATAGCTCTGTAACTTCTTGACTTTGCTGGAGTCCCAGGGCAGGAATAGACTATGTTGTACTGATCCTAATGAAATAATCTTGTCATTTTAGCAAGCCTTGGACATGAGGAATTACTGCTTGGGGATATATAAGTTTGACCAGATGAATTAACTTTACATTTCAAATATAGACAAGGAAGCCACAGGTTAACTAGCCTTTATATAGCATTAAATAGAGGAATGTGGTATTTTTTCATGGATTAAAGTACATCCCTACAAAACTTTTACTTTGTTGACAGAAATATATTTTGAAACAAACATCATAACAGAGCTTATGAATCTAAAGCACGCATTGATGTAAAGCCAACATTTACAGTATAATTGGATCATAAATGCTGTTAGAACATCATCATGATGAACTGAATACCCTAAAGCTAGATAAACATACTAAAAATTGATGTTGAAAATACACTTCAGGATTGTTATATTAATCAATCAAGTAGGCATAGTGTTGTCTAATTATGCTTAATTTTGTGCATTAATTAAAAGATGCACTCGTGTGTGGATGATGGCAGAATATGGTTTATGATCCACTGCTAAAATGTGATGGAAAGGAGTGGGAAAACAAAATCATTAAAAGGTACAAACATAGAAATTGGTATAGATTTCTCCATTGTCATTTGAAATGACAGAGTTTTCTATATGATAGCTATACTATGGTGATTGGTGAAAGCATTTTTTAAAATAATTATTTGGATAAAAATTGTTGAAGGTAAATAAGACTGAAGGTCTGCAGGACGCAAAAGCTGCAAATCACCTGTATACTGACTCAGAGTCTAGATTAGATGAAGGGCTGATGAAGGGTTTTGCCTGAAATGTTGATTTTCCTGCTCCTTGGATGCTGCCTGACCTGCTGTGCTTTCCCAACACCATTCTAATCTGGACTCTGATTTCCAGCATCTGCAGTCCTCACTTTTGCCCTGTGTACTGACTCATCTGAGCTCCTGAAGTCTAACATTAGAAAAGAGTGGGCCATGATATTTGTGGTGTAGTGGTGTTGAAAATAACAATAACCAATGTTAATCTAACATCAGTTGAGCACATAAGAGAATACAAAAGAAGTGAGAAGGGCTTTGAAACTACATAAGACAGCTGTGTTCAATAACCTGTAAATATACAAATGTGAATAAGAATGCTAGTGCACTGAAGAGAGTAGATGTTGAATAAAGGTAGCTCATACCTGAAAGGATTATCTGACATCAGGATTAATCCCTCCCCCTCAGAATATGAAGAATCTAATCAGTTTGCTTACCAATTTTGATGTCTTACAGAGACTATCATGTAAGTCAAATATAAATAGAACTTGCTATTAAGTACACTGTAACAAAACAATTATTTTTAAAAAGCCTATGTCTATCTTGTGGCAAAGACACTGTGGGAATTCTTCCTCACATGGTATCAATAACTTAAATTGGTGGCAGTGAATCTATCCCAAGGCACCTCAGATAGTTCCCATGACCGTGATCATACATAGACCATGCTAACAATGATGTGAGTTTTATCATACATACCATTGTAACAGAAGGTAAGGCATCACTGTCTCATGCAATATAACAAGCATTTTCAGAAAGGCACAACCATCTGAGAAGGAAAGAAATCCAAGTAGGAAAGCTATGAACCTATCTTTAAATAGACAGCAGCTTAAACATATAAAGAACCAGTCAGTCGGCGAAAACAGCAGCCAGCAATTTAAACATGCTGCAGAGGCAGTAGCAGTACTATGTACTAATGAGGCCAGAAATGGAAGTCCGGAAGTAGCTGTTCCAGAAATGCTGGACTGCAGCAGAGTTTCATCCAGAAGAACAGAGAGATCAGGTCTGTATATTTCTGTAAGCGGGTAATGTTTTCATGAGGAATTATGTAAAAGGAAGTATTAATGACTTTGAAATTTTAATCGAGGCATTTGATGTAGACTGTATTCCAGAATGATATCTGATCGTAGAAAGGGTGAGGTTAGTGAAAGGTCCCAGTCACAAGGGGAATTGATGGAGCAATTTTAATTTGCATCATTACAGGCATCAGGAATATGAAACTGTCATATTTCCTTCAGAGGAGGAACTTATACTAAACAAAATGATCCAATATACTGCTCAAGGGAGAACTGGGCTCAGAATCAATCTATTCTTCAAGAGAATATCACAGATTCCTCTGCCTATTCAAATGGGTAAAACCCTGTTGGAAACCCACCAAAATATGGAAACGGAGGCAAACAATGTAACTGTCCATACTAGACTGTTCAAAGTGTGGTTCAAGACAAAGCACACTAACAGCCCAGCAGGGGAATCTGAGCCCTATCATCATGGGAGAATCGAACACTTCAAGATGTACTGCAAAGCAACATCGTCCACATCGCTGCAGAGACAAAAGAGTAGGCCCACCAATAGAAGAAACAAATTTTTTACAAAGGGAATCCATTTTGAAAACAAAAATATCCAAAGAATTAAGAATGAAGACCAACAAAGTCAACATTCCTAAGTATGTTCAAAGAGACCAGCAAAGATTCTGGTGTATCATTAAAAGTACACGGGTTTGAAACAGAATTTAAACACAACATAAGGGAACATGTTTCAATACTGACTGACAACTTGTCCTTAAAATCAGTGGATGTTCAACCTGTGAACATAAAACTGTAAGGTACAGGAGGCACAGATCTTCAAATGTACGGTCAATACAACAGAAGCTGTCTAGATACTGAAGAACGAGGACACTTCACTGCTGAGTAGAAACACATATTCACTTAAGACTTTAACAGAATACAATAGAGTTCTTGTAGTGCAGTCGTAATGGCCCTACTTCTGAGCCAGGAGGCCTGGGTTCAAGTACCACTTGCTCTAGAAGTGTGTTGTAACATCTCTGAACAGGCAGATTAGAAAATATAAAAGAAAAACATGAATGCAAAGCTCCAAGACAAAGAATAGAAGAGACTTGCTTTGACATGAATTTCCAATGTTATACAAAAAGTTTTATTAGGCAAATTAAAACAGAATATCACATCACTGTGAAAGAGAATTCTGATCTCATCTGCCAAGGAGTATTTCTTACCTTTTTTAGGAAAGGTGAAAGCTCAGTTAGACAGCATGAGAGAGACAGGGATTATATCGCAACTGACTGAACTGACATGATTTGCTCAGGACCAGTAACAATTCCCATCCCCAAGTGAGAGACAATATTATCTCTAGATCTCATTCAATTGAACAATGGGATTCAAAGAGAAAAGTTTGTTGAATTTCATCAGTTGATGACACTTTGGCCAAATTAACCACAAGCAAGTTTTTTTTAGCAAATTGGATACAAATAGCAGCTTTTGTCAGATACCCTTAGACTATAGGTCAAGATTGCTGACCACATTCATCTCACCATTTGGACAATACTATTTTAATTGTCCACCTTTCAGGATTTCAACTGCTCCAGTAATCTTTCAGCGAGCATTATAAGGATTCTTGCAAGATAGCAAAGGATAATTTGTTGCATGGATGATCATTTTGGTAAATGGTTAAATTAAGGAAGAAGCAGTACCAATGGATCAGAGAGGTTTTAAGAGCCTTAAGAAGTGCAGATCTTACACTCAATGGGAAATGTCAATTTTCAACAGCAACAATCATATTTTAGTGACATATAATGCAACAACAAGATATCACAGTGGATCCCAGAAAGACAAGGGCTATTATTGCATTTCTTCCACTGAAGTGCCTAAGTACATATTGTACTTCTTAGGCACAGTGAACCAAATAGGAAAGTTTATAAATCTCATTCAACACATAAGAGAATTGTTGAAGAATGGTGAACAACAGTAAAAGGGTCAGGAACAGACTGTACCTTTTCACAAGGTAAGATGAAGATATTTTCCCCAGATGTATTAGCCCACAATAACCCAGGTTTATTAAGCTGTAGATGCAACATTCACAGAATTGTGTGCTGTTCACATTCAGAGATGCAGAACAAGGGAAGCAAGAAGCCTGTGTACTTCACATCAAAAGATATTGATAGAAATTGAACAGATATGCTGCAATTGAAAATGAAGCCTCAGTTGTTCAACAGGGATTTGAAAGATTTGCAGATTATCTCATGGAATTGAAATTCCAGATCAAAATAGACCACAAATTACTGATCACATTAGTAGGATCAAAGGAAATTACAAGGATTCCATTCTGAATATAAAGATGAGGCTCACTCTAATAAGATACTGCTATGTGATTGTCTATGTCCCAGGCAACTATGATTATAGCTGATACAATATCCAAGGCAACAGTGGATCAGACTGACAAAGAAAACTTAATCCTCATTGAAAGGTTGGAATTATATTCTACTACAGTAACCAGCATACAACCAGCCAGGAGAGACCCTGAGAAATTATTGCAATTCAGAAAGCATATAGAAGTGCACACAGGTTAGACAACTCTACCTCAAAAAATGGGTCCAGTGTATTAATATTGAAACATATTTATAAAAACAGAAAACATTTAATGCTAGTGCATAGAGGGAGTTAGCATCATTTAACTTACAGAGCAATACCATGAAAGCATGGATACTTACTGGCAAAATTGCACATGGGAAAAAGATTGAAAGCAGAGAAATCATTGTTAAAGTGCAATCTCAGGTGAAACATAACCACTGAGAATCATGGGTAGGTCAAGGAGATGGAACGACATGAGAGCACATAGCCCGAGACTCAGAGAGACAACAGTATTGATTTAGACACTAGATCAGAAACGCTGTATAGGAGACAGATATGCAGATTGAGGCAACAGTTTTTCAAGGAACAGATGAACTCAGGTGATATATAGTCAGTACACCTGGAAGAACATTAGTAGGATCAAAGAAATAGAAAGTGTTTGATAAAGGCTTGAGTCCAAGACAGAGTATGAAGGTCCTCCTGCCTCTTCTGTTGAAAGAGGTAAATTCTTGTGTCAGCATAAGGAGTGGGCAGATTTGTGGGGAAATCAATTCCAGGCAACACAAAAGGTAGCTAAATCCTGTGGTGTAATACTGCCAAAGTATTGGCGTGAATTTTCTGTGTCTCCTTCTGTGGAAGTGCTTAAACATTGTGGGGAAAGGGTAAAACATGTAAAATAAAAAGAGTCACCATCACCTTTCATTGCACTCCTGAACTCTCAACCATATTAAAATGGACAGGTAAGGCATCAGCCAAAGTTTAACCTCTAACTCTGTTGAGGCCTTAAGTGACCAATTAATGGAATCTCATTTACTGCAATAATATATGTGACTGAGGGAAACAGAAAATATTATGGCTGAACCTATATTTGGAGGTCACCCTGGCACTTGATGCAAGTAACACCACAGAATCATTAATAAGTGAGTGTAAGGTCAACAGAAGGAGCTCCCCTCAATTCCCTGTTTTCTATCCTTGCATATCTGTGTGACACTGGAAAACTGGTGTGAATCAGCAACAAACTTGGCATGGTGACACAGTGGTTAGCACTGCTGCCTCACAGTGCTAACCAGTGTTGCCCAGGTTCAATTCCTGCCTTGGGCAACTCTCTGTGTGGAGTTTACACATTCTCCTCTTGTCTGTGTGGGTTTCCTCTGGGTGCTCTGGTTTCCTCCCACAGTCAAAAGAGGAGCCGGTTAGGTGAATTGGCTATGCTAGATTGTCCAAAGTGTTAGGTGCATTAGTCAGAGGGAAATGGGACTGCATGGGTTACTCTTCAGAGGGTCAGTGTGGACTGAAGGGCTTGCTTCCACACTGTAGGAAATCTAATCTAAAAAAAAACTTATGCACTTTACTTATGGTACATAATGCCTAGAGAAGACACTCACAAAAGCCATCAAAAGGCTACAGAAAGTGGAATCAGAATCCTCAAATTGTCCGCGTAATTGCAATGATAGGAAGCACCAAGTGCTTCATTAAAAAATTCCTGAAGAAGAGCTTTTATAAAGTTGTTCAGTTCCCAAAAAGAAATGTGAGTTTGTAAAATGCTAGTGGGGGAGGTAAACACAAGGTTAATGTCAGCTGGATCTTTCACATTAGTATCAGTCTCACACGACCTTTACATCTTTACACCCATGACAGGATCTGTAGAAATATGCAAATACAAACATTCACAGGATATGGAATCTTGGTTATGATCAGCAGCCAGTCAGTTAGTTGTCACTGGTACAAAATGGTGCTACAGGATATCCCAAGTGTATAAACTGAAATAAATTATTTTAAGTAGCTTAATTAATTGTACAGTAGATGATCACAAGAATAACTTATGAATCTGCCTGTCGAGTCTTATTTCAACTGAAAGCTGATTAGATTATTGCATCTTTTACTGAATTAATATAATTATTATTGCATACCAGATTCACGTGAGTATTAGTTTACAAGGAGGCTGCAGTAGCCTTTGTGTTGTAGTTCAGTGAAGGGGATTAAATTGACAGATTTGCATCTGTTTTCGTAATGGATGCTGACTGACTTGACAATGTTTTCATTGCTTTCTTTATACTGCGGATTCATCTGTCTGATCACGTGGATATTACACAGACCTTAGCAGACGACAAATGAGTTCACTTGACAAAAGCTCCTTGCTGAATCACCGCAATATAGATAAACCAATCATTTGTTTCACCATTATGTATAATGTGCAGATTGGCTACAAAACCAATCCTTCAAAATGTTAAGTAAAATACATTGCAATATCTTGAGGATGGGATATGCGGTTGTGTAAATTATTTTTCTGTAGGAACTTCACAATGTGCTTAAACTGGTAAATTAGTGAAGAACATACTGTCAATATGAATATAGATTTACTGTTGATTTAATGTGATTATAGATTTATAAATCTTTTGACTGCACCCAGAGCTCAACCTGCATTTTGAAAGAAGAGGACAAGAAGCAGATGTGCTTCCTTTTTGGCTCAGTATAGGAAGGTTAAAATTAGCTAGTTAATATTGGGAACTCATTTTAAAATATACTGCTACCCCATTTGTTCTCTCAGTCGTCAGGAAAGCTGGCAATAAAAGGAAGGCTGAAGTGATTGTATTATTACAAGGTTATGTAGTCCAGTTTTTTTAAAAAGAAAACATATAATTGGGGACCTGACATGATACATCGATATGTTTTCTGTATCTTGGTCCTTTAGAGTTGAAATGTGAATAACATTATATCTTTCTTAGCATTTCTTCATGGATAAATATTTTAGGAAGGGTGTACTCATGGTTGCAGGCCTATTTTGGTGGTTAGACAGGCCTAGTCATGACTGGCAGACTGTCCCACAGTGATTGCAAATGATGATGCCGTAACTGATGGGGGATTTGGATCTAACCTTTTCATCCTTTTTTCTAGTGTTCAGGCTCTTGGCTCATTCACATACATTCTCTATGACAATCATGATTTAGCAGCCCTCCCCAGTGACACAATCTATAACCTGTGCTTCTCAGTGTTGATGGTCAATGTAACACAGAAAATCTTCTTCAGGTGCTTTTGTGGTGCCAGTGTGTTCCAGTTACCAGTGGACAGCTCTCTGTACAACTTGATCTTGGTCTAGTTTTACAGGAGGATGGTCTAAATGCTGGTGATTGTGGCTCTTCACTGTTTCTGCTAGCAGATCTTGCGAATGCTGCAGAGGCAGCACTTCAGAAGGTGTATGGGACAGAGATGTAGGACCCACGACTTGGCACTATATAGAAGGGGATGTGTGGTGGTAAGGACTATGTTTGTTTACACTTTCGGTTTGATCTGTGCTGTGAGGCTATGTTTTCTCCACGTTTTTTTTTTATTTTGAAAACCTGTTATCAACTTCCTTGACCATGGTGATATCAAATGAGATGACACTGTCCAAATAGGAAAATAGTTTGATAGCATTTAATTCAGCTTCTTCAATACCAAAGCTTGGTGGTCTATATTCTTAGCTGAGGGCTGCAGATGCTGGAAACTTGCTCCTCAGATGCTGCCTGACCTGCTGTGCTTTTCCAGCACCACTCTCCTCTCGATTCTTACTGGAGCGCAGACTAAAACAGGACTACAATTCTCTTTCGACCAATTGTTTGTCTGAAGAGTTGGGTTACCTAAGAGAAACCTGTTGTTGTTCATTACAGGTCTGACTAACTATGGGACAGAAGATTGTAGAAATCTGTTAAAAAAAGGAATTTATGGTTTAGTTTCTTCTGTGCTTGAAGGCTGGAAGTGTATTTAAAACATTGTAGGTAAGATATTCAGCTCCCTGAGCTGTTTCTGCACTGTGATGCCGCAGTCACTTTGGATGTTCCTCAGTTTAAGTTGAAAAGTATTCCATGCCTGACTACAGACTGTCTTTGTCTTTTTCTCTTGGCTGGCCAGCTGACCAAAATGAGTTCAATGAGCTGACATTTATTTTATTGTGAGCAAGTTTTGGATTTCCTTGTCATTTTCATTAAATCAGTCCTTGTCTTCTTGGTACCGGGTCTGATAACCTATTGGACATATTTAATGCTGCAGCTTTATGTTCCTGGAATTCATTTGGAATGACCCTGTCTGTAAGTTTGCTTGATATTTATCTCTGCAAGATGAGGTATCCAGGTTCCTAGTATGATATTTCTTTGGAATGTCTCTATGTCTGTTCTGGGCTTAGGGTTAGGTTTGAAATGGAAGGCCAGCTTTGAGTGAATTAGTTGATAGTCTGAATGTTGATCAGCACTGGGTATAACCTGAGAAAACCACCACATTAGTGCACCAAGGTGTAGCCTCAGGTACAGTTGTTCAGAGCAAGGATCTTGAAGTGGTCTTAATGTCATCTTTTTGATGAAAGAATATGTTGAGATTGAAGAGCTGATTTTCTGCACAAAACTTCAAATGTTTTCAGTGCACTTTCTAACTCGATGGTTTCAAAGTGGTCCCTTCTGTGCTAGGCTGCAACAGCCAACCCTGATGTTGAAATGACCAAGAATGACAATTTTATCCTTTGGATGTGCATCGAATCGATGGAGATCTGTGTGGAATTTATCTTCGTCAGCAGAGTTAGCCTTCATGCTTGGAGCATACATGCTGATGAGAGTTACATACTGCTAGTCTTGGAGGGGGAGACACAGGGATACAATGCGAACAGATATGCTAATTGGCATGCCTGAAGGTTTGGTGGTGATGGTCTTCTTTACCAACACTGAAGGGGCATTTTGATTTCTGTCTGCTTAGTAGAGGATTTAGTCAGCATTGTGTTGTATCAGACTGTCTTGCTCCAAAGGACCTCAGTCAGGGCCATTATATTGACATCTAGTCTGTGTAACACAGAGTCTTAGGGCACGGAAACAGACCCCTTGCTCCAGCTCATCTATCCAACCAGACATCCTAATTTAATCAAGTGCCATTTGCCAGCATTTGGCCCATATCCCTCTAAATCCTTCCTATTTATATACCTATCCAGATGTCTTTTAAATGTTGTAATTGTACCAGCTTCCACCACTTCCTCTGGTAGCTTATTTTATAAATACATCATCCTCAGGTCCCTTTAAACTTTTACCCTCTCACCTTAATATGCCCCCTAGGTTTGAAACCCCTTCCCATCCTGGAGAAAAATACCTTTGTTATTTGCCTTATCCATGCCCCTCATGATATTATCAACCTCCATAACATCACCCCATAAGCTCTGATGCTCCAGAGAAAATAGCCTCAGCCTATTCAGCCTCTCCTTATAGCTCAAACCATGGGCCATCAAAGCTGAGTGTCACTGGGACAAGTGTTGTCACCAGAGCTAAGCACTGTTCTTATGTGTTAAGAGATGAATTTAAGAATATTTCTGCTTTTTCCACCTTTGAGTTGGGAGTTTCTGTTTTCTCCTCTGTCAGAATTGACTCTATTCAAAATCCGCGTTGACCACGACAAGCCAACGTGGAGATGAATATTTGTCTGGACCATACTTTCCAAGACCTCCTCTGATTCAGAAGTAAATCATGGTGTGCTTCAACAAGATTGCTTGGTTGCTCAGTATGTTACTGGGTGATGATGTCTCAAATCATCATCAAAATGATTGCTGTCATGAGCCACCCCCATTGAGGATTGGAACAGCAGCTCTTAGTGTCATCTTCTACCTGCTGTAGTCACCCCATTCCTATCACCACAGCATTACTTGTATTGCATTGAGATGGGTTAGCTTTCCTTTGTCCCTCCCTCCCTAAAGGAATTTTAAAGTTGAGTATGGTTTATGCTGATAGATCGACCCTTTAAGACTGGAGCTCATCGGTCATGTCTCAGTGAACTACGTTTGGATTCAATTTCCTTTCCTGAGTGAGTTGTCAATGAAGGCTAGTAGACATGCCCATTACCTCCCTTGTCATTTTATCCATAGTTGGTGAACCAACAAATGGAATTCTTATACCCTGAATGTTATCTCAGTCAACAGAGGCATCCATTCAGGAGGTGTCATGTTCATCATTTCTCCTCTCACTACAGTTGGCATGTCAGCAGAGATAGTGTGACAGTGTGTGACATATGGAGCCAGAACTAACAGCTAGGTGTTGGTAAAGACCAGTGATTCCTGTCCACCCTATAAGTAGGATGAAATTTGCTGAATTACCTTTGTCTGAACACAACTGACTCTGATAGTGTTATTGGTCCAAAGCGATTCACTTTTGGAAAGTAAACCACTTTGACCAATGGTTATTTTTGAAGGTAATACCATGTGTGTTTTAGTCTGCATGTCTGAAGGGATATCATAATCAACATGTAAAGTATGTTTGCAGTTATGGTGGTATCCTTTTTTAAAAAGAGTTTGAGAAAGATAGTTCTTGGAGGCTGATGGTAATTTGTTTATATTGGAAGAGTTTTACAAGTGAATAAAGAGTTCTGCATTAAGCTTTCAGTTAAAAGATAACTGATTTGTTTTGCTTTTGAGTAGAAGAAACAATAGCTTGAAAAAAATACTTGCACTACAGTTCAGCGGTTTTACAGAAATCTTGGTAGAATCTGAATGCATAAAACAGTCAGTCCTAAAGACAGATAGTAGTTTAGAACTGTTAAGAAATAGATTATCTCAGTTCTAAGGAGTTTAGTTTTAAAGTTCCTGACCAGAAAAGTTTGGTTAAAATTCTGAGTGTTTACTTGAAACTGAGAAAGTCTGCACTCAGTTGCATAAAGACTCAAAGAAGAGGTGATCAGAACCTCAAAACTGGAAATTGAATTAAACATTGCAGGTATGATAGAGAGGAGAATTCTCACCTGTGTGAGTACAGTTGTTTGGATTAATGGAATTGTATTTTACCAGGTATTTTGAATCCTTAAATGTGTGTTTTATATATAAATAATTTAGCTCATGCTGTTTTGCCTTAATTTCTTTTACATCATAAACTTTTGTTTTATTATTAAATCCAAACCTGTAGCATTGCACAGCTATGATCATTTAGAGTGTAGTTAGAGAGCATTCATTAAACAAAGACAAAAAACAAATTATGATCTATCAAGCCAGATTTTAGTTTTGTATCTGACTTGTCCAGTGATTCCATCAGCTGGGATCATAACAAAGGAAAAAGGTTAGATTTCCTACAGAATGCAAACATCCCTTTGGCCCAACAGATCCACACCGACTCTCTGAAGGGTAACCCAGACCATTTCCCTCTGACTAATGCACCTAACACTACTGGCAATTTAGCATGGCCAATTCACCTAACCTGCATATGTTTTGGATTGTGGGAGGAAACCCACGCAGACACAGGGAGGAAACCCACACAGGCAACCACCCGAGGCTGGAATTGAACATGGGTCCCTGGTGCTGTGAGGCAGCAGTGCTAACCACTGAGCCACCATGCCACTCTATAAAAGTGTAGGATATTCTAGAGTCAGTTTCCTTCATATTCTGGCATTAATATTGTGGTGTAATCAAGTCAGTATCATATGTGGTTATTTCTGAAGCCTTGTGGAACTGTTTACTCAGGGACAACAATTTTGAGATTTCCTTCAATCATCCTTTCAAAAGAACAAATTGATTTCACCCTGAACTGACAAAGAAGGTATTTTTTTTCCCACAAATGGGAGAGATTAGCTGGGCAGCCTGTTCACAGCAAGCCTTCTCCAAATTAGCTTGTTCTTATCAGGTTTTGCACAACTCAGCTAGAAGAAACAAGATCCTCTTCAAGCCATTCACTCTTAAAACATACCTAGCAGTGTTTACGGCAAAGCAAGCCGTTATCACCAGTTATGTAATTTCCATGAGTATGTTTTTACAAAATCTCTAATCAAGATGCAATCACTTTGAAAGAAACCACTCCTAATATGTACACAATACTCAAAATAAGTTTCTTTCTCCACCATCCTTCAATACTGAAATCCTCCAAGCTATATTAAAGGTAAAGCATCCCGGTATCACAGTGTCAAGATAAGGTGTGTATTCTTACATTCTCATTTTATATCATGCCAGAGATGTAGTTTGTTTACAGCTGTCTGGAGTGTCCAACTGTCTTAGCATTGGCTCCTTTTCAAATCCTGTGCCAGCAATAAGATCTGGTTGTTGCTATTTTAGGTCAGAATTGGGTGAATCCTTTGCCATGTGCATACCGGCCAATTCCATGTATAATAGAATTGAAGAGGTTTACTAAATACAAAGTTCAATTATTATTATTATTAATATTTTAATCCTGTTGCTTCAGGGCTCATAAAAATAATCAGGGGCAGTTGCTATCACTCTAGATCTTCCAACTCAACTATAGTTAGCTTTCTTCCCACACTTTGTCTTCTTGTGTCCAGTCTTTCTTGGCATGACCTTACTTGTTTATCACAGCCCACCCCAAGTGGCAAAGGTAAAAGATAAGGGCCTCTTTGCCACCAGAATGGGTGACCAAACAGTTACGTAGCATCTTCCATCAACTGGAGCCCAGCTTTTGCATTTGATCACCCAGCACCCTCTGCCTTTCAGTAAGCCAGTAATCTCCACAGTTCAGTGAGCCAGTACATCCCACTGTTCAAACACACAGCACACTGACGTTAAGTTTCCAAACGTCAAAACGTACAATGATGGCCAATTTGCAAGATTTAAAAAAATCCATATATGCATTTACATATCTATGAAATTATTTTTAAAATTCAATACCAAAACCGTAAGTTCATATTATCCACTGAAAAGATATTACTTGCTTGTCAGGCTATATAAAATTCAGTATCTTTCATTTGATACTACATAAGCCACTTTTATAGGAAATGCAGTTTTCACTGCAGCCAATGAAGCTTGCTAACTGGAGCAGATGCATTGTAAACAGTACATTTTAAGCACCTGTGTCCCTATCAATAATTCATAGTCAGATATGTTATTTTGAGGTTATCAAATTTTTACGACCATTATTTAAATTTTCAAGCAGAGAAATATCTGAAATTTATCTTGTCATGGAATCTCAAATATGGAGATTCATGTTCACCATGTTCATCAACTACAACTTATTCCTAGAAATAGCTCTGAAATTTGAACAACATCACTCATTCCCTCAACAGGAAACCCAACATAAACTAGGACTATGGGCGCTCTCAGTGAACTGATTAATTTTAGGCCATGTCATGCTGGATTAAACACATCTATAATTATTAGGTTTAGTGGAATCAAAACTGCAAACAAAATGCTGGGAGCAAGATGAACAACATTCCTTTATTGCACTTCATATTATAACTCATATTTAACATTACTTTGATCACTGCTCCTAAAATACATGTGGCACATTAGCAACTCTTGACACAATGTATTCAAATCTGAGAATGTGATTAGCTTTGTTGCAGTATCATATATTTATTTTCTCTGGTGACATTGTTTCTATAGAATATGTTTATCTTGCTTGGAATGAATTTTGCCATTTTACATTACTTTATGAATGTAGCAATTTGAGGTGGCACGCTAAAGGGAAGAACAGAGTGAATTAAACATTCCGTTAGCTTTTATTGCAATTTTACCATTGAGAGGTGGTGAAATCTGTGCAATAAAGCAAATTGTGTTAAAACAATGCTGTTCACAGAACTGTAAATAATTAGAAGCAGGTACATAATCTGCAGAGAAAATACTCATTATAATAAATGTCCGCAGATGTAAAGTTCATTGGTGAAACATTAACAAGGAAACCTGTGCTATCCTATTCAGGATTGGACCCCAATGTTCCACTGGTTCGATATTTTTTGCAGTACTGTAGCATATTGTTGTACATCAGGCCTGTGTGGAAGCCTGAACATAACTGACTCAAGGAAATTGAGCCGGAAATTTAAAATTCTGATGGACAATTACACAGTATCTAATGCCCTCCAAAAAAGCCCCTAATGTTGGAGAATTCAGAGGGTTCCAATTCATGTCAGCTAACCAGGAAAAGTAAAAGAACTAAAACCCTACTCTAACTCCTCACCAACTGTTAACCTGAATGTTCATCTCATCCTTGACAGTAGCCAGACCGAACACACATCTTGCTAATTCCACACCAGCACCCCGCCTCTTGTCCAACATGGCCTTGCCTCCAATCCAATTTGGCACTGCCACTTCACCTCTAGCTGACCCAGCTGGACTGACTCAACACTCGCTAACCTGGCCTAATACACACCCGATCCAACTTGCTGAACTACTCAAAGCACTCATTCACTTACCTGACGCCCTGGCATTTACCCATGCGTACCTTAACCACTTGGCACATATCTCCACAATGTCCCTCTCCCACCTTATCGCAGTAACATGCAAAGTGTCTGCTAAACATTAAAACTTCACAACATTCCCCTGGATTCCTTGATAGATTTGTAACAGAAAGCTCCTGTCCAATAAATTCCAACAAAGAAGTCATCAAAAAATAAGCAGGTACTTTTTAATCAAACCACGGTTAGATATGAAGTTTGTGGGTATGATTGTAACTTTTGTGCCAATATATTTGACGGCATAACTTTTTGTTTCTCTTAAGTGGCAATCATGCACTGATACATTCTCTCTGAAACATTGTTTTATATTAAATAACCTAATGATTTTCATGGTAAATAAGAAATTATATTCCTAATTATATTAAAAAATGTTTTTACTCATAGTATTTTCAGGTAAAGCTGAGGGCATTAACAATGATTAAATGGTAATTATTCTAAGTTTACAAGAATTTTGTCTACTGATTTAGGAGGAGATAATTCGCAGCAACTATTCTAAGATTATTGTACATCAGATAAAGACTTATGGTGCACAAATATAAATAATTTTGGTTGAAATTTGGCAAGCCCGTAAGTATGGTTGAAATGACTTTTAAAAGTGTTTGAGTATCAGTTATTTCAGAAAGAAAATATTCGGGATGAAATCTTACATAGCCCTGAATAAGATGATCCATTTTGAGATTTGGCACAGAATTATGTGTGAATTCCAGCAAGGCCTATCTCGATATTGGGAGCAACTCCCTGTATGTGTATCTGTGAAAAGGTGAGGCAAGTTTCTTGCTAGAAAGCAGCAATTGCCAATTAAGGGGTTTGCTTCTTGTTAAACATTTAGTGGCTTAGTAAAAGTGCTGAATGAGCTGGATGCTCAGATTTCTAAATGTGGAAATCAGAGCAGGTATCTGGTGGTATCAGCTTGCTGCTTGCTCCAAAAGGACCACCATGTTATGGGTAGCACAGTTGCTCAGTGGTTAGCACTGCTGTCTCATAGCGCCAGGGACCTGGGTTTGATTCCAGCCTTGGGCGATCATCTGCGTGGAGTTTGCATATTCTCCCTATGACTGTGTGGGTTTCCTCCTGGTGCTCCGGTTTCCTCCCACAGTCCAAAGATGTGCAGGTTAGGTAAATTGACCAAGCTAAATTGCCCATTATGTTTATGGATGTGTAGGTTAGGTGCATTAGTCAGGAGAAATATAGACTAATAGGGTAGGGGGATGGATCTGGGTGGCATACTCTTTGGAGGGTCATGTGGACTTGTTGGGCCAGATGGCCTGTTTCCACATGAGGGATTCTATGATTCTATGACAAGCTGACAACATTTCAGGGCACACTACATTGTTCCGGGCATCCGCAGACATTAGCAACCAGCACTTGCAAGCTTCAAAGAACCCCCGAGGATACAGTACGATTCTATACATCAGTGCTGCACCTTAGGGAGCAACAACATCTATCATCCCCATGTAGCAGCAAGGATCACTGTGTGTTCAGGAACATGGTACCAGCTAACAGAGTGGACTAGGCTGCATTTCCAGGCTCTTCTCTTACTGCCCTAGTTCTCACTCACTCTGAGCCCACCCGGATGTGCACAGCAAGCCTGTCTCATTTCACTTTCCCTTCCTATTTTACACTTCGCCCCCCCAGCCAGGGATACCTGGCTTACAGTACTGCTGCATTGCCTTGCCATTTAACCCTGACACAAAACTGGGAAGTTTGCCAAGGTTATCACCAAATTTCAGTTCAATCAAGGCAGATGGCCTTTACCCAGGGTATCCTGGCACAGAAAGTGAAGAACAGCCTCTGGTGCCAGTCCAGGTGCTTGGACACAGTCAGTCAGTCAGCCACTTAGAAAATTAGAGTCAGGATGGTCTCCACATAAAGGATAGGGAGTCGAATGTTGGCAGCCCACTGCTCGGTCTGGCTCCTACTGCCTCATTGTGGGCTGTTTTTCTCCTGGAATGAGAGAAGGACAGCTATTAAAGGAAATGAAACAGTTCTGGTGATTCAGATAGGGAGTTATCCCGAGCAAGTGACTAGGCAGCACAAAGGGAATGCAGGTTTAGTGGAATAGTTGAGAGTGAATGATAGATGTTATAGGCCTTAGGGACAGACAGAGCATGAGCCTTTGTGGGATGTGGGCATATTCACAGACAGAGAGAGGTGGGGAGGGGGGGTGGAGGGTAGAGAGTGTGAGTTTGATGTAACAACATTCTTCCTAGGTTGTTGTGCTTTCCTCCAGATGACTGAGATGTGATAACCTTGGACCAAGTTGACAGTCTTCCCTTCTCTGCTGTTCCTTGGAGAAGTGAACATCCTTACTTTTTACCTCGCCATCTGTGAGCTCCTCCAAGTCACTATGCAAAGTGAGGCACTAACTTTCCCTTGTCTGCCATGCCTGGCAAAAACTGTCAGGAGCCATGAAGATGGGTTCAGACTGACTGTGCTTGTGCAGCAGCCTTTTAAAGATGAGCCAGCACCAAGCTTACTAGTCAATTCCAGATTATCGCAGCAGTGGCAAATGCCTAACAGGGAATGACATCTCATAAGATGGGGCTAGAGATGGGTGAGACAGTCACAATGGGACACACTAGGCCTTGAAGACAAAAAACCTAAAAGGAGACCTGATGTAACTGTCAAGAAAATGAACAATTCAGCCCTGAGTGTGAGGGATAATAAACAGTAAGTCAAATGGGCTGTGACTTTCTGCACTCTGTGTATTGATGTATAGTTCTCTTTTAAGGAAGGTGATTGCAAATGAAAGGATTGTGAGAGCTTGATGAATTGGTAAAGGATTCTTCTATAACACATGAATGGTGTGTGTTAACGTTACTTCTTATGGAGATTGTTAAATCAAATTAATGTGACAAAAATAGTGGATTTTCAAAAGTCAAAGAGTTTCATTTGTCAGCCACCTGTTCCTGCAGTGAAGTGGGGTCATTTTACAGGATGGAGATGGTAAGCAGTTCACCAGTGATCAGCCTCAAGTGAGGAGGCCAAGAATGACTAGCCGCAGATCCTGAGGATTTGATGTCAAGTCAGGTGAGGCTGTAGACAACGGTATCCAGGTGAAAGAAGCTGGAAAAGAATCCTGCCACTTGTTACAAACAGACAGTTGATTGCACTGTGATAGGTCTCTGTAATGGTTGAAACTTTAACTAGGCTGTAAGGCTGTCCCATTTTTAGGCCCTTCCTAATTCTTAACACTCATTTTCTGAAGCAAGAATAAATCTGACAAATCCGTAAAAATCATATTGCCCTCTTCCAATGGCTGTGATTGCATATCAGTTGGTGAAATCCCTAGTCTTTTAATATTTACTTTCTTACACAATGTTAAGAAGAATGTTACTGATTTTTGGGGCACAATGAATAAACTCTTTGATCATAAGAATAAAATAACATATACGTAGCAAGAGATTAGTTGGTACTTTACGGTGAAATCATAGCAGGTACAGAATATTGGGAGGTGGCTGACAACAGACTTAATGAGATAAATTTTAAATCGGTTGGGGAGAGAATTAAAAAGGTGAAAATGATTTGGTACAAACTTTCAGAACACATGAGCACAGTGACGGGAAACTCTGCCACTGGAGGTAGCATTTGGGAATTCAATTAAGATCAATCAGAAGAATGGACAGTAGGAATATCGGAACGTGAAAGTTTACAAAGATGAAGATGGACTGAAAAAGAAGGGAATGAAGATTCCTCAAGTTATTACATCTGGGATATGTGAAACAGGCAATGGTTTGTGAGGCAGGTGGTGAGAAATTGGCAATCTGGAACAGACAGTGTGGAAAGCATTGAAAGAAATTCATAGATTGATAGTTTTGTTGGGAGCATTCCTGGCTTGACCATAGGAGACAGGGTGGTGGTGGAGGATGATTTTCAGACTGGAAGCCTGTTACCAGCAGTGTTCCACAGGGATTGGTACTGGGTCCACTTTTGTTTGTCATTTATATAAAACATTTGGATTAGAATATAGAAGGCATTGTTAGTAAATTTGTGGATGACGCCAAAATTGGTCATGTAGTGGACAGTGAAGAAGGTTATCTAAGATTACAAAGATTAACTGGGTCAATGAGCTGAGGAGTGGCAGATGGAGTTTAATTTGGATAAATGCTAGGTATTGCATTTTGGTAAAACAAACAAGGGAAGAATTTACATAGTTAATGGTAGAGCCCTGAATAGTGTTATAAAACAGAGATCTAGGGATTCAGGTACATAATTCTTTGAAATTTGCATCACAAGTAGCTTGGATGGTAATGAAAGTATTTGCATTCATTGATCAGATATTTGAGTGTAGGAGTTGGAATCTTATACTGAGGTTGTACAGGACATTAGTGACACCTCTTCTGGAGTACTGGTTGCTGTGATACAGGAAGGATATTATTAAATTGGAGAGGGTACAGAAAAGATTTACCCGGATGTTGCCAGGAGTGGAGGGTTTGAGTTATAAAAATAGGCTAGATATGCTGGGACTTTTTTCACTAGAGCATAGGAGGTTGAGGGGTGACTTATAAAGGTTAACAAAATCATGAGGGACATAGATAAGTTGAATAGCAAGTGTCCCTACGTTGGGAAAGTTCAAAATTAGAGGGCATGTTTTTAAGGTGAGAGGAGAAAGATTTAAAAAGGGTAAGAGGGGCAATTTTGATTTACAGAGTGTGGTTCCTATGTGGAATGAATTGCAAGAGGAAGTGGTGAATGCAGGTACAGTTACAACATCTAAAAGGCATTTGGATAAGTACATAAATAGGAAAGGTTTGGAGAGATATGGGCCAAATGCAGACACGTGGGACTTGTTTGGCTTGGAAAAAGTTGGACTGAGGGGTCTGTTTCCATGCAGTATGACTCTGTGACTTTGTTTCGTCGATTCTCATGCGAGTGCGCTTCAGTCTTATGAGCCTCTAATTTGCTATTTTCTACATTTCAGCGGTACGTTTTTTTGTTTTGGTGTACAAGGTGAAATGTGATTTATAATTGTTTTCAACTAAATTTATGTTCCCTCAACATGATTATTGCTTCAGTACGATTTATTTTGTAAACCATTTTATTTTGATTATCACCAATGCAAACAAAGAAAGATCAAAGTAATCCTTTTTGGATATTGAGCTGTTTGTTCCCTGTGTTGGATTATTTAACTTGCAGTATTTGAGTAAAATTTTTCAAAGTAGAAAATCCTGCTGCAATGATTGACCAATAATCAAATGTTATTCCAGTACTGCACATATAAGTTGAATTGATTATTGGTAGTTCCTTTTTCTCTATTTGTTTAAAATTATCTTTGTGTCCTCATGTTCAAGTTGAATTCATCATAAAAGAAAGAAGGAAACCCCAATTGAATTCAGCTGTACTCAACTAAACCGTGAGCATATCCATTGTCCAGTTAAATCAAACCTATTCATATATGTCTCAGTGAATTATAATGATTGGAGAACTTCACTGGATTTGCTGACAGCTAGGAAAATTAAAGGTCTCCATGTGCACGAATATCTAGGTTCCAACACAAAATATAATTTGAATTCGAGAGATATCAAGCAGTTATCAGTTGCCATTGTTGCTAAATAAAGTTGCTTGTGCTAAATTTTGGAAGTATGAAATTAATATCAAATGTAAAGGTTGTTATGGCAAATCGGCATATTTATTACAAAGATGTACTTTGCTATTCAAGCATTGGTTTTGTTAATCTGAAATATATATTGCATTCCAAGGATAATGCAAAAATGATATGAAAATACGTCTTTCGGTTACTCAAACTCTCAAGTCATTAAACAGTAAGGATTGCTTTTGGATTTTTTTTTAATATATCTGAACTATATTAAATTTATATCAAACAGCAGAATACTGAAGGCAGCTACATTATATGATTCAACATCCTGAGCAAATATTTCCTCATGGCATTGTCAGAAACAGTAAGAAAAGAAATGAAAATCTGCACAGTATGAAGTTACACTAAACCCAGAGTGGGCAGGAGAATTGGCTCAAGAAATATGTGATTTTTTTTTTAAAAGGTTTAACAAATCCAAGTGTTATAATGCAAGCAGCTTCAGAATGTGAAATTGTTTAGTACAATAGTGTAAAAGTAAGTTGAAAAAACATTTGAACCAAATGATATGATCATATGAAAGTTAAACATTTTATCTAGATTATGAGAAGCGTTTAGTTATATAAGTCAGAGAAAGCAAGGTTTTCTTCAATATCTGCATCAGAAAGAATTCAATTTAAAGCGTTATGATTTGGGAATTTAACTTAGTGCCAAAAATAGATAGCTTGAAGATTTTAACAGAAAACAAAAAAATTATAAGTCATTCCACGCAATAATATCTGATTAAATAATTTAAATAAAGTGTCATTAAAAGTGATTGTGTCCCTGTGGGAAGGCTCAGAGATAGTGTTACAAGACAGAGGGTGGGTAAAGGTGTGGGAAGAAAAATGGAGATGGAGCCCAGAAAGAGAGAAAGACAGTTGAGCAGATATGGAAATGGATAATGGTGAGCGAGGGAGAAGAAGAGCTGCTAATGGGGACTATAAGTCGGTGAAAATGGGTTGGCTGAGATGAAAGCAGCTTATGTGATGACAAAACCTGGGATGTGGCAGTTGGGTTAAGGACATGGAAAAAGCTACTCAGGCCCAAGAATTGATGAACTTGGTACTGGGTCCTGAAGACTACAGATTCCCACACATAAATGACATGTTGTTCTTCTACTTTACATGGGAAAGTGTGTGGGGGTGTAGGGAGGAGCTGGGAGTGGAAAGCGAGTAGACCAGGATATTCTGGAGGGAAATGTCCTGTAGAATGCTGAAAAGGGAAGGGAGGGGAGCATGTGTCTGGCATGGAAATGACGGCTAAGGATCCTTTGGATGTGGATGCTGGTGGGTTAGAAAGTGAGGAACAGGGGATCCTATCACTGGTGTGGGAGAGAATAGAGGGGCTGAGGGCTCAAAGTGAAGGAAATGGATTGAATATGGCTGACGGCCTTGTCAACCATAATTGAGGGGATTCTTTGGTTGAGCTAAGACATGTTCATTTCTGAGGCCCTCCTGTAGAAGGAAGCACCATCAGAATAGATGTGATGGAGACTGAGAAACTGGGATAATGGAGTGGAGTCTTTACATAAAGTAGGGTGTCAGAATATACAGTCCTGGTAATTGTAAGAATCAGTAGATTTGTAATGGATTACTTTGACTTCTGCCTGTTACATCTTCCCTCGCATTCACCATCCCAACTCTGATCCTGCATATCCTCAGTGGCTCCTGCTCAATCACTCAGGAGACCTCCTTACTTGCATCAACAGTAACAGTTGGGCCACGCACTTTCAGCTCCCTGAGTACCTGCTTCTCTCTTATGCCAGGAACAAAACAGCCCACAATAGGGGAGAAAGTATCAAACTGAGGTGGTGGTGGACTGTCCACCTTTCAGATTCTTGCCCCCTATGTGTAAAGGATCTTATCTGGGACCACCTTGAACAAAGCTTGGTTGTTATTGGAGGCCTGGCTTGAACTCCTGAGTGAAGGTTACCCCTGATAAGCTTCCTGTCTTTGTGTCTGCATTAAATGTCAAGGCAATGCAGCAATAACATGAACTTGTTATCTCTGGCTGAGGGGGAGAAGTGCAAAAAGGCAAGACAATGCAAGGCAGAGGTGCTGTGAGCATCCAGGCAGGTTCAGAGTAAGTGAATACTATGACGGCAAGACTAGAGAGTCAACATGGTCCAGTCCATGAGCTGGGAACATATCTTCGAGCACACAGTAACCTTCCTGTAACATTATAGTGATAGTTGGCAGTACAGCTCAAGGTGCAGCATTGAAATGCAGAAGCATCCTGTTAGTGGATTGGAAATGTGACATGATGGTTCCTTCAAGGTTGGCACTTGTTAGATGCCAATGTTCCTTGGACATGAGAGTACATGTGGCCAGTATCCATAAAGTGTACCCTAAGATATCATTGCCTCGTTTCCAGCATGGAAATGGGCTAGAGAAAGGAATGAGCTAAGTGAGTTGCTTTGTCAGGTTTTCCATATATCTGTGATTGTTGAGGAAAAGGACAAGGATGGGCCTGAAGTAAAAGTTCTAAACTGGAGAAAGGCCAATTTTATGATCAGGTATGATTTGGTCAGTGTGGATTCAAGGAATAAATAATTGTCATCATTGGCAGTCACCTGCCAGGGAACATGATCGTCCAACCAGGAAATTCCATGTCACTGGTTCTCAGCTCTGTGACTCCTTCTTGGTTGGTGAAGCTGCTCCGAGAGCTGCATCTCCAACCATTTATTTGACAGGCATTTCCGGGAGGTGGAATTGATCCTAAGCCTTGAAATCACTTCACCTTTACAAAGAAATAGGGAGAGTATATATTCCAATAAAAAGCTGTATTAAAATTACCTGACTGCCTCGGCCCACCCATTGTCAACCTGACTGCCCCGGCCGACCCATTGTCTCAGCCAGCTCCTGCCCCACCGAACTCATCTCTGCATACCTTAACACGGTCCTGTCCCCTTTAGTCCAAGAACTCCCCACCTACGTTCGAGACACCACCCACGCACTCCACCTCCTCCAGGATTTTCGCTTCCCTGGTTCCCAACGCCTTATCTTCACCATGGACATTCAGTCCCTGTACACCTCCATCCGCCATCACAAAGGACTCAAAGCCCTCCGCTTCTTCCTCTCCCGCCGACCCAACCAGGACCCTCCCACTGACACCCTCATTCGACTGACTGAACTGGTCCTCACCCTGAACAACTTCTCTTTCCAATCCTCCCACTTCCTCCAAACCAAAGGAATTGCCATGGGCACCCGCATGGGCCCTAGCTATGCCTGCCTCTTTGTAGGATATGTGGAACAGTCCACCTTCTGCAACTACACTGGCACCACCCCCCACCTTTTCCTCCGCTACATCGATGACTGTATCGGCGCTGCCTCGTGCTCCCACGAGGAGGTTGAACAGTTCATCCACTTTACCAACACCTTCCACCCTGACCTCAAATTCACCTGGACCGTCTCAGACTCCTCCCTCCCCTTCCTAGACCTTTCCATTTCTATCTCGGGCGACCGAATCAACACGGACATATACTATAAACCGACTGACTCCCACAGCTACCTAGACTACACCTCCTCCCACCCTGCCCCCTGTAAAAACGCCATCCCATATTCCCAATTCCTTCGTCTCCGCTGCATCTGCTCCCAGGAGGACCAGTTCTAATACCGTACAGCTCAGATGGCCTCCTTCTTCAAGGACAGCAGTTTCCCCCAAGACGTGAACGATGATGCCCTCCACCACATCTCCTCCACCTGCCGCTCCTCCGCCCTTGAGCCCCGCCCCTCCAACCGCCACCAGGACAGAACCCCACTGGTTCTCACCGACCACCCCACCAACCTCCATACACAGCGTATCATCCGCCGTCATTTCCGCCACCTCCAAATGGACCCCACCACCAGGGATATATTTCCCTCCCCTCCCCTATCAGCTTTCCGAAAAGGTCATTCCCTCCGTGACTCCTTCGTCAGGTCCACACCCCCCACCAACCCAACCTCCACTCCCGGCACCTTCCCCTGCAACTGCAAGAAATGCAAAACTTGCGCCCACACCTCCTCCCTTACTTCTCTCCAAGGCCCCAAAGGATCCTTCCATATCCGCCACAAATTCACCTGCACCTCCACGCACATCATCTATTGCATCCGCTGCACCCGATGTGGCCTCCTCTATATTGGGGAGACAGGTCGCCTACTTGCGGAACATTTCAGAGAACACCTCTGGGACACCCGGACCAACCAACCCAACCACCCCATGGCTCAACACTTTAACTCCCTCTCCCACTCCACCAAGGACATGCAGGTACTTGGACTCCTCCATCGCCAGACCATAACAATACAATAGTTGGAGGAAGAACGCCTCATCTTCCACCTAGGAACCCTCCAACCACAAGGGATGAACTCAGATTTCTCCAGTTTCCTCATTTCCCCTCCTCCCCACCTTGTCTCAGTCAAATCCCTCGAACTCAGCACTGCCTTCCTAACCTGCAATCTTCTTCCTGAACTCTCCACCCCCACCCCACTCCGGCCTATCACCCTCACCTTGACCTCCTTCCACCTATCGCATCGCCATCACCCCTCCCCAAGTCCCTCCTCCCTACCTTTTATCTTAGCCTGCTGGACACACTTTCCTCATTCCTGAAGAAGAGCTTATGCCCGAAACGTCGAATCTCCTGTTCCTTGGATGCTGCCTGACCTGCTGCACTTTTTCAGCAACACATTTTCAGCTCTGATCTCCAGCATCTGCAGACCTCACTTTCTCCTCCCAGTTAAAATTACATCAACTTAATTTCAAAACTACACTGCAGCCGTCATCTCTCAAAGGGTGAAACCAACAAATCTAGCAAACAGTGAATATTGAGGGACATGCATTATTAGATAAAGAGAAAAAGAGAGACTTATGGCAGATACCAAGGGCTCAAAACAGCAGAAGCCCTTCGGGAGTATGATATGTGTAAGGGGACACTTCTAAAGGAAATTAGAGCCAAAGGGAGACATGGTAGAATAATGGCAAATAAAATGAAGGAAAATCCAAAAATATTTTACAAATACATTGAGGGTAAATAATAACTAGGGGAATTGGACCACATGGTAATTTGTGCATTGAACTGAAGCATGTAGGTAGGGTTCTAAATGAATGATGAAGGGCTTATGCTCGAAACGTCAAATTCTCTATTCCTGAGATGCTGCCTGGCCTGCTGTGCTTTGACCAGCAACACATTTGCAGCTGTGATCTCCAGCATCTGCAGACCTCATTTTTTACTTCTAAATGAATACATTGTATTGGTGCTCTTCAGTATCAGGGCTGATATGGGTATAGAAGTCAAGGCGACAATTGTGATGGACTTAAAGAAATCAGCATGAACAGAGGAGATTCTGAGTCATCTGGCAGACTTAAAAAGTACATAAATCTCTAGGGCCAGATGAAATGAACAAAGCAAGGGAGAAAATAACAGGAGCATCGGCAATAACTTTCAATTCCTCTCTGGTTACAGGAAAGGAGCAAGAGGAATGAATGACAACCAATGTAGAAACTTTATTCAAGAAGAGGGCAGAATTGCTTTGTAGTTAGAGAGGCAGGGAGTAAGCAAGAACAGTCAGCATGCTTTTGTTAAAGGGAGATCATGCCTGACCAACTTGATTGAGTTTTTCAAAGAGATGATCAGGGGTATAGATGAGGACAACGCATTTGACATAATCTACTCATACTTCAGCAAAGCTTGTGATGAGGTTCCACATGTAAGACTGATAGAGAATGTATGAACTCCTAGAATCCAAGGAAATTCAGATCAAGAATTAACTGATTGACAGGAAGTAAGGGGTGGTGGGCTAAGTTGCTTTTCCAACTGGAAACCTGGGTGAGTGGGGTCTACAGGCCTCCTGTTGCTTGTGGTGGGGTATATAAATGATTTAGACTTGAATGTAGGAGGGTTGATGAGGAGGAATTAAGGGCTACGGGGAGAATGCGAGTAAGTGGAGTTGAAATGTCCATCAGCCATGATTGAATGGCGGAGTGGACTCGATGGGCTGAATGGCCTTCCTTCCACTCCTATGTCTTATGGTCTTATGAGTAAGTTTGCATATGATACACAATTTGGTGAGATGGTAAACAGTGAGGATGATAGCCTTAGATTTACCGGGGGTGGGGGCGGGGGTGGGGGTAAAGAGGCATTGAGAACTGATTTTTCTATTTTTGCCATTTTTCCCACCTTTCCCGCCATTACTCCTGCCATACTAAGGATCCCACTGGGTGTTTTCAAATATTTTCTTCAGTTCTTGAAGATCTTTGTTGCCTTGACTCTCCTCTCCATTAAGTTTAATGATGTAAGAACTAGGAGCAGGAATAAGCAATTCAGTCTCTCAAGCATGCTCTGCCATTTGCTGATTTTGGCTGATCTCATCTCAGCCTCAACTTCACTTTCCTGTCCGCGCCCCATAAGCCTTCAACCTATCACCTCCTTAGATTAATGCAATGTTCCAGCATTAATACACTCAGGGGCTAGTAAATTCCATAGATTCACAACTCTTTGAGAGAAGTAATTTCTCCTCACCTCTGTTTTAAATCTGCTATCCCTTATCCTAAAACTCTGACTTCGCATTCTAATTTAACCAATGAGGAAACATCTTTCTGCATCTACTTTGTCAACCCCCCCCCTTTGCATCTTCTATAACTCAATGAGATCCCCTCCTCTTCTTCTAAATTCCAGACAGTATAGGCCTAAATTGCTCAATCTCTCTTCATTAGACAAATTCCTCATCTCTGGAATCAATCAAGTCTACCTGCCCTGAACTGCCTGCAATGCAACTACCTTCCTTCTCAAATAAGGGAACCAAAACCAAAAGACATAGGAGCAGAAATTAGGCTACTCAGCCCACCAAGGAGAAAGTGAGGTCTGCAGATGCTGGAGATCAGAGCTGAAAATGTGTTGCTGGAAAAACGCAGCAGCTCAGGCAGCATCCAAGGAACAGGAGATTTGATGTTTCGGGCATAAGCCATTCTTCAGCGCTTACTCAGCCCACTAAGTTTGCTCCACCTTTCAATCATGACTGAAAAGTTTCTAAACCCCATTCTCTTACTTTCTCCCCGTAACCCTTGATCCCTGCCAATCAAGAACCTATTTATCTCTGTCTTAAATATACACAATGACCTGGCCTCCACAGACTTCTGTAATGTGAATCTATGGAATTCACTTACTCTCTGGCTGAAGATGTTTCTCTTTATCTCCACTCTAAAAGGTCTTCCCTTTACTTAAAGCTGTGGCCTCGGTTCCTAGTCTCTCCTACCAATGGAGACATCATCCCAACATCCAATCTGTCCAGCCATTTAGTATTCTGTAAGTTTCAATTAGATCCCTCCTCATCCTTCTAAATGCCATCGAGTCCAGATCCAGAGTTCTGAAATGTTCTTAATATGTTAAGTTTTTCATTCCTGGGACCATTCTCATGAACCTCCTCAGAATATGCTCCAGGGGCAGTACATCCTTCCTGAGAATGGGGCCCAAAACTGCACACAATACTCCAATTGTGGTCTGACCAGAGCCTGATAAAGCCTCAGAAGTACATCCCAGTTTTTATATTCAAGTCGTCTAAAAATAAATGCTAACACTGCATTTTCCTTCCTAACTACTGACTCAACTTGCAAGTTTACCTTGAGAGAATCCTGGACTAGAACTCACAAGTCTCTTTGTACTTCAGACTTCTGATTTTCTCCCCTTTAAGAAAATAGTCCATGCTTCTATTCTTCCTACTGAAGTGCATGACCACGTACTTATCCACGTTGTACTCCATCTGGCACTTCTTTGCCCACTCTCCTAACCTTCTGTAGCCTCCCTGCCTCCTCAATACTATCTGTCCCTCTACCTATCTTTGGATAATCAGAATGCCCTCTGTTCCTTTATCTAGATTAATGTATAAAATGAAAAAACGTGGTGCCAACACTGACCCTTGTGGAGCACCACATGTCACCAGCTGCCAGCCTGAGAAGGACCCTTTTATTCTCACTCTCTGCTTTCTGCCAGACAATTAAGCTTCTATCCATGCTAGCACCTCGCCTCTAATACCATGGACCCTTATCTAACTCAGTAGCATCCTGTGTGGCACCTTGTCAAAGGCTTTCTTGAAGTCCAGGTAGATAACATCCATTGGTTCTCCTTGGTCTAACCTCCTCATTACCTCCTCAAAGAATTCTAGCAGATTTGTCAGGCATGAAATCTCTTGATGAACCATGTTGACTTTACCCTATTTTACCAAATAGTTCAAAGTATTTGGAAATCTCATCCTTCGCAATGGACTGCAAAATCTTACCAACGACTGAGTTTAGGCTAAATCAGTCTGTAATTTTCCATCTTTTGCCCTTCCTCCCTTTTTAAACAGGGGCATTATGTTAGTGATTTTCCATTCCTAAGGGACGCACACCCCACCCCCCCCACCCCCGATTCTAGTGATTCCTGAAAGATTACCATTAATGCCTCCACTTTCCTTCAGCTATCTTCTTTAGAACTCCAGGGTATAGTCCATCTTGTCCAGGTGATTTATCCACCTTCAGGCCATTCAGTTTTTCTAGCATCTTCTCCTTGGTGATAGCACCATATTCAGCTCTGCCCCGACTCTTTTGAATTCTTTGGGTATTACTCATGCTTTCCATTGTGAAGACTGACTCAAAATAATTATTCAGTTCCTCCGCCATTTCCTCGTTACCCACAATTATTTCTCCAGTGTCATTTTCCAGATAAAGCATCACAGCGTTGCATTCAGTGCATTTAATAATTCATGGTCAAGCCTCAAGCTAACATCTTGTATCCAAATATATAAAGCTGTGCGCAACACTCCAGGTGCAGTCTTACTAATACCTTGTTCCTATTTTTATACTCTATTCCTTTAGCAATAATGCAAAATGCCATTTGCCCTTCTTAATACCTGCTGTACCTGCATATTAGTTTTCTGCAATTCATGCTCATTGGACGTGCAGACCCCTCTGTACTGATGCAAATAAGCAACCCCATCTCCCTGGCACCCTCCTCACTCTCACTATCCATCAGTTCAGTTGATCTGATCTCTTCTTTGTGTCCTCAGTTGTGATGACTCCTTGCTCATTTCCTACCCTGTCCACTAGACCTTGAAGAATTCCCACTGGATTCAGTTGGGAAGCAGGGCAAATGGATTTCATGCATGACAATGATTCAGGCCTCATGCTCAGATAGCACCCAGAGTTTCTTGTTCAAAGCCGAATATGTTGCTGTAGTCACCTCTGTTAGCTCCACTGTCATTCCTCTTCCTTTAGGTACTTGGTAATGCAACAAACCTCTCAATGGCAGCCACCAAAGTCCCTGTGAACGGTGGATGGTAAGTACTCTTAACTGTTTCATTCTGCGTGAGATTCCTCCAGGTGCTCCGATTTCCTCCCACAATCCAAAAAAATGTGCAGGTTAGGTGAATTGGCTATGCTAAATTGCCTATAGTGTGAGGTGTATTAGTCCTAGGCAAATGGAGGGAAATTAGTCTGGGTGGGTTACTCTTTGGAGCGACTTATTGGGCTGAAGGGCCTGTTTCCACACTGTAGGGAATCTAATCTCAATCACTGTGGAAGTATTTGCCACGGTGCCATTGACACCCTGGCATGGAGCCAGCAACAGTTTAACATCCACTTTTGTGTGAATTGTGCTGGGGACTGTTTCTTCAAATATGAGCTGATCCTCATTAGATTTGAGATTCAAAATCCTTTGTTTCCATGTTAACTGCAATAATCATTTATTTTAAAAGAAATCTTAGTATTCCAAAATGAGCTACAATTTACATCCTGCACACTGCGCGTCAGCATGAAACAAAACAGGATTGAATTTCAGGAACCAACACATTCAACCACAAAGTAAACTGCTATTTCATTCACTCACATAAATCCAGTTATTGAAGAAGTATCACAGCGTTTCATTCAGTACATTTAATAATTCATGGTAAAGCCTCAAGCTAACATCCTATATCAAAATATACAGCCACTAAGTCCAATGTATAAGCACATTTCGTTCATACTGCAGATTTGATTTGGGGGGTTGCATGGATCTGTTATGAGCCAAGTTCCTTGCAGGATCAGATGATGAAGAGGTGTTAGAGGAGAGCAGGAAATTTGCTTTCAACTCTATTCCAGCTGGGCTGAGCTCTTTATATCGGATGATTGCGATTTGTTTTACGAGGTGCGGTGTCAACGTGTAAATTGCTTTTAAAAGAAATCATATGTCACTCTTGAAAAATGACTATGTTAGGAACCAGCTATTGTTTCAGAAAGATCTGAAATTCCCAAAGGAATTCACAGTGGGAACTGTCAGCACAGCAGGCACAGAGGGTGTAAACCAATGAAAAGCTAATGCATAGCTATGTTTATCGAAACTGGCAATGTACGTGATTATATCAATGAGAGCAGGAATGTTCTGAGTCCAACTGTGAACCTATTTCTTGGATTTATCCTAATTTTAATTTATTGAAGCTAAACATTGTGTTTTATCATAACGCTAGATTGATGGGTGTGGTGTGCTTTGACCTATTGCAGGTTTTGGACGATGTTTGTGAACACTGGATTCACAGCAAATACAAAAGGCATTTCAATAGTGAGCTGTATACCTAATTAAAAGTTCCATCGTTTGCGCCTCTTTCATTCATCAGGAATAAAGGCAGTGAGCCTGAAATGTGGAGAAATAAACAAGAGGAGGGTGGGGGTGGGGAGAAAGTAGCGTAGAGTACAATGGGTGAGTGGGGGAGGGGATGAAGGTGATAGGTCAGGGAGGAGAGGGTGGAGTGGATAGGTGGAAAAGAAGATAGGCAGGTAGGACAAGTCCGGACAAGTCATGGGGACAGTGCTGAGTTGGTAGTTTGGAACTAGGGTGAAGTGGGGGAAGGGGAAATGAGGAAACTGTTGAAGTCCACATTGATGCCCTGGGGTTGAAGTGTTCCGAGGTAGAAGATGAGGCATTCTCTATCCAAGGCCCTAAAGGAGCCTTCCACATCCATCAAAGTTTTACCTGCACATCCACTAATATCATTTATTATATCCGTTGCTCCCGATGCGGTCTCCTCTACATCGGGGAGACTGGGTGCCTCCTAGAAAAGCGCTTTAGGGAACATCTCTGGGACACCTGCACCAATCAACCACACCGCCCCCTGGCCCAACATTTCAACTCCCCCTCCCACTCTGCTAAGGACATGGAGGTCCTGGGCCTCCTTCACCACCGCTCCCTCACCACCAGACGCCTGGAGGAAGAACACCTCATCTTCCACCTCGGAACATTTCCCCTTCCTCATTTCCCCTTCCCCCACCTCACCCTAGGTCCAAACTTCCAGCTTAGCACTGTCCCCATAACTTGTCCGGACTTGTCCGACCTGCCTATCTTCTTTTCCACTTATCCATTCCACCCTCTCCTCCCTGACCTATCACCTTCATCCCCTTCCCCACTCACCCATTGTACTCTATGCTACTTTCTCCCCACCCCCACCCTCCTCTAGCTTATCTCTCCACGCTTCAGGCTCACTGCCTTTATTCCTGATGAAGGGCTTTTGCCCGAAACGTCGATTTCGCTGCTCCTTGGATGCTGCCTGAACTGCTGTGCTCTTCCAGCACCACTGATCCAGAATCTGGTTTCCAGCATCTGCAGTCATTGTTTTTACCTTGCACCTCTTCCATGTCTCAATCTACATTGACAAAGAACAGATTTTTCCCAAATCATGCCTTCACCTATTTATATTTACACATGACATTTAAATTTACCAGTTCAGTTATTGATCGCGGTCTATTAAATCCAATATAATAAGTCAGCCTCACTGCAGCGCAGAATTTTACCAAGTCTCTGCAGACTTTAGAAATGGCAGGCAAAGTCCAAGTCCAGAATTCCCCTCTCCATTCCCACAGTAGCAATTTATGCAAAGTCAGCGCTCTTCATTCCCAGCTACCGTGGCTCTTTTTGGGAGGACATGTATATCTTAGATTCCCTGCAATTGCGTGGAGTCAGGTCATTTCTTCGTGTCTTAGTTCATGACTTTGCAGAAGACTCATGACGGATCTGGCTTTGGAAACCTTTTGAGAGGTAAGTTCAAAAACGTCCTATCCATGGATCAGAGGTCCCTTGTGCCTTCCATACTTATTCATGCTTCCCCAGCTGCTCTACACTCATACTACACATGTCAATTCGGTGCTCCTTCCATGATGAATCATGGTATTGATGTATTATGATAAATGACCAATGAACCACATAACAAAAACAGTAAGTATGGTACTGCTAAATTAGCCGCTCAAATTCTGGGTTCCCTCCTGCACTCATTTTCCAAGCTTGGCTGACAATCCAACCAAATGAACACATTAACTCGGTAGGGAAACTTTATTGCCAAGTGAAGTGAATAGCTGACTATGCTTGATTGACATTATTAGATAGTTGTATTAATTTGTTTGTTATGTATTCTCTTTTATCAATATCTGAACATTTATTTGGGCAGATGAAAAGTTGTGAAGTGTTTGCGAAGCTATTATCAATAACTTAATGACATATGAACATATGAAATAGACATTCAGCCCCATGGCCTTGAACTGCCATTCAATAACATCATGGCAGAACTATTTGTGGTGTGAATTTCACATGCCCCATCAATAACCTTTGATTCTATTGCCTAAGAAGAATCTGTCAATCACCACCTTAAAAATATTGAACAATCTTGTCTTTGCTACCTTCTGAGTTAAAGAGCTCTAAATTTACACAGCGAGGGGAAAGACTTCACATCTCAGTCCTAACAGGGCAATATCTGACTGACCCTCAAGAGGAAACATTACCTCCACATTCACCTTGTCAAGATCATTCAGCACCTTATAAATTTTAATCAAGTCACTGTTCAACCTTCTAAACTGCTGTGGAAACAAGCCCAGCCTTCCAATCTATCTTTAGAGGACACCCCAATCATTCCAGATATCAATCTAGTAAACCTCATCTACATGATCGCCAATGCATTTACATTGTTCCTTAACTAAGGAGACCAAAACTTCATACCAAATTTAATATATACTCTCCGCAATGCCTTGAGGAAGTCAAACATAACGTCCTTATTTTAATGCTCACTTCTACTAAAGGTAGATCCGATTAGCTTTCTTGAATGTACTGTACTTGCTTACTAATTACTAAATCTGCATGACTCATGCACTCAAACACCTAAATTCATCTATATCTTGGAATTCTGCAGTCGTTCTCCATTCAAGTAGTACTCTGCTTTTAATGCTTCCTGCTAAAATGAACTATTTGATAGTTTCCCATATGATATTCCCTCTGCTAGGTTTTTGCCTAATCACTCAACTTAACTATATCTATCTGCAAACTTAGTATGATTTCCTCACTACCTCTGTGTGTGTATGTGTTGGGGATGATGGCAATGGGGTATTATGAAATGTGAGGCCTACATGGTTGAGATCCCATGCTAGAGAACAGAGGTGGCCCTGTTTGCTCCAACCCAGAATGCAAGCCAAAAGATACCACTCATTATTCTGTATTTGGCCCTAAAAGTTAAATTATGTTCTCTCACAGCCCATATAGAATCACTGGTGGAGGCAGTCTGTAGGTTCAACTTACAGAATACAATATAGCTCAATAATGGGTTACATTGCGAAACACAGCCATACAGCATTGCTACTAGTTCACCTGGACATAGATGAGGGCTTTTGCCCAAAACGTCAATTTTCCTGCTCCTTGGATGCTGCCTGAACTGCTGTGCTTTTCCAGCACCACACCTTTCATTTCAATCCCTCTAACCCACTCTGCCAATAAATATAATCATGGCTGATCATCAAACTAAATATCCTAATCCCTCTCTTCTCCCATATCCCTCGATCCTTCGAGCCAAAAGGGCTATATTTACCTTCTTCTTAAATATGCATAATGATTTAGTCTCAATCACTTTCTGTGGTAGTGACTTCCAGAGGCTCACCAGTCTCTGAGTGAAGGGAGGGACTCCCACAGACTCATCATTCTCTGTGTGAAGGTAGTGACTCCCACAGGCTCACCAGTCTCTGGGTGAAGGGAGGGATTCCCACAGGCCCACCAGTCTCTGGGTGAAGGGAGGGACTCCCACAGACTCACCAGTCTCTGGGTGAAGGGAAGGACTCCCACAGGCTCACCAGTCTCTGGGTGAAGGAATTCCTTCTTATGTCAATCAGATAAGATTTACTCATTATCCTTAAACTATGAGCTGTGGTTCAGGATTCCCTCACTGACAGGAACATCCCTCCTCCATCTAACCTGTTTAGTCCTATTAGAATTTTATAGGTTTCTATGAGATCTCTTCCTCATTCTTCTAAACTTGAGTGAGTACAATCCTAACTGACTCAATTGTCATACATCTGTCCTTTCATCTCAGGAATCAATTAGATAAATCTTTGCTACACTCCCTCTCTGGCAAGAACAAGCTTTGTCAGATAAGACCAAAACAGTACACAATATTCTGTGTGTTGCCTCATCAATGCCCTGCATTATTGCAACAAGATATCCTGTTCCTGTTCCTGTCCCTGGACGCAAATCCTTTTGCTATGAAGGGTAACATATAGTTTGCCTTCTTTTCTGCCTGCTGCACCTGCATGCTTACTTTTGGAGACTGTTGCACAAGAACAGCTATGTCATGTTGAATATTCCTCTCTCTCAACTTAGAGCCATTCAAGTATAACCTGCCTTCCTACTTTTGCCATTAAAGTTGATAACCTCACATTTATCCCCATTAATCTTCATCTGCCACCTGTTTACCCACTCACTCAGCCTGTCCAAATCATTCTGCAACATCGAGTCATCTTCCTCACAGGGTGAAATTGAGGACTGCAAATGCTGGAGATTAGACAAAAGTGAGGACTGCAGATGCTGGAAATCAGAGTCTAGATTAGAGTGGTGCTGGAAAACCCAGCAGGTCAGGCAGCATCCGAGGAGCAGGAAAATCGATGTTTCCAGCAAAAGCCCTTCATCAGGAATGAAGGCAGGGAGCCTTCGGAGTGGAGAGATAAATGAGAGTGGGGTGGGACTGAGGAGAAGGTAGTCAAGAGTACAATAGGTAGATGGGAGTGGGGATGAAGGTGATAGGTCAGAGAGGAGGGTGGAGAGGATAAGTGGGAAGGAAGATTGGCAGGTAGGACAGGTCATGAGGATGGAAGGTTGGAACTGGAGTAAGGTGGGGGTAAAGGAAATGAAGAAATGGATGAGGTCCACATTGATGTCCTGGGGTTGAAGGACTCCGAGGTGGAAGATGAGGTGTTCTTCCTCCAGGCATCGGGTGGTGAGGGAGCGGCAGTGGAGGAGTCCCAAGACCTCCATGCCCTCGGCAGAGTGGGAGGGGGAGTTAAAGTGCTTGGCAACGGGGCGGTGGGGTTGATTGGTGCAGGTGTCCCGGAGATGTTCCCTAAAGCGCTCTGCACGAAGGTGTCCAGTCTCCCAATGTAGAGGAGACCATATCGAGAGCAACGAATGCAAGAAATGATATTAGTGGATGTGCAGGTAAAACTTTGATGGATGTGAAAGGCTCCTTTAGAAGTGAGGGAGGAGGTGTGGGCACAGGCTTTACAGTTCCTGCGCTGGCAGGGGAAGGTGGCAGGAGGGGATGGTGGGTTGTTGGGGGTCGTGGACCTGACCAGGTAATCATGGAGGGAACGGTCTTTGCGGAAGGTGGAAAGGGGTGGGGAGGGAAATATATCCCTGGTGGTAGGGTCCATTTGGAGGTGGTGGAAATGTCGGGATGTGGTTTATGCGAAGTTTGGTATGGTGGAAAGTGAGGACCAGGGTGTTTCTGTCCTTGTTATGGTTGGAGGGGTGGGGTTTGAGGTCAGAGCTGCGTGATGTGGATGAGATGCATTGGAGGGCATCTTCAACTACGTGGGAAGGGAAATTGCGGTCTTTAGAGAAGGAGGCCATCTGGTGTGTTCTGTGGTGGAACTGGTCCTCCTGGGAGCAGATACAGTGGAGGTGGAAGAATTGGGAATACGGGATAGCATTTTTGCAGGAGGTAGGGTGGGAAGAGGTGTAATCCAGGTAGCTGTGGGAGTCAGTGGGTTTGTAAAAATGTCAGTATCAAGTCAGTCGTTGTTGATGGAGAACGAGAGGTCCAGGAAGGGGAGTGAGGTGTCAGAGATGTCCAGGTAAATTTAAGGTCAGGGTGGAATGTGTTGGTGAAGTTGATGAACTGCTGAACCTCCTCGCGGGAGCACAATGCAGTCATCAATGTGGCGGAGGAAGAGGTGGGGTGTGGTGCTGGTGTAATTACGGAACCGATAAAGATTCAGGCTTAGCTGGGGCCCATACAGGTGCCCATGGCTACTCTTTTCATCTGGAGGAGGTGGGAGGATTTGAAGGCGAAATTGTTAAGGGTGAGGACCAGATCAGCCAAACAAATGAGAGTGTCAGTGGAAGTGTACATTTGGGGATGTCAGGAGAGGAAGAAACGGAGGGCCTGGATGCCCTGGTCATGGCAGATGGAGGTGTAGAGGGATTGGATATACATGGTAAAAATAAAGCGTTGGGTGCCAGGGAAATAGAAGTCTTGGAGGAGGTGGGGGGTGTGGGTGGTGTCTCGAATGTACGTGAGGAGTTCCTGGACTAAGGGGGGTGGTAGTTCAGTATCGAGGTAGGTGGAGATGAGTTCAGTGGGGCAGGAACAGGCTGAGACAATGGGTCGGCCAGGATGGTCAGGCTTGTGGATCGTGGGAAGGAGGTAGAACCGGGCAGTGCGGGGTTCCCGGACTATGAGGTTGGAAGCTGTGGGTGGGAGATCTCCTGAGGTGATGAGGTTCTGCATGGTTTGGGAGATGATTGTTTGGTGATGGGGAGTGGGATCATGGTTGAGGGGGCGGTAGGAGGAGGTGTCTTCGGGTTGGCGTCTGGCTTCAGCGGGTGTAGAGGTCAGTGCGCCAAATTACCACTGCACTCCCTTTATCCACTGGTTTGATGGTGAGGTTGGGATTGGAGCAGAGGGAGTGAAGGGCTGCGTGTTGTGAGGCTGAGAGGTTGGAGTGGGGGAGGGGGTAGACAGGTTCAGGCGGTTTATGCCTCGGTGGCAGTTGAAAATGAAGAGATCGAAGATGGGTAATAGACCGGCACAGGGTGTCCAGGTGGATGGAGTGTGTTGGAGACATGTGAAGGAGTAATTGGAAAATGGTTGGGCGTCCTGATTGAATCTAGACTCTGCTGGAGATTAGAGTCAAGAATGTGGTGCTGGAAAAGCCCAGCAAGTCAGGCAGCATCTGAGAAGCTGGAGAATCAACTTTTCGAGCAAATGCCCTTCTTCAGGAATGAGGCTGGGAGCTTTGGGGGTGGAGACATAAATGGAAGAGAGGTGGGGTTAGGCTTGGGGGAAGGTAGCTGAGAGTGCAGTAGCTGGATAGAGGTGGGGGTAAAGGTGATAGGTCGAAGGGGAAGGTAGTGCAGATAGGTGGGAAGGAAGATGGACAGATGGAATAGGTCATAAGGATGGTGCGGTTTTCTCTACATTGGGGAGACATGACGCCTACCTGCAGAGCGCTTCAGAGAACACCCACACCAACCAACCTCACTACCCTCTGGCCAAGCAATTCAACTCTCCCTCCTATTCTGCCAAGCACGTCAGGTCCTGGGCCTTCTCCATCGCCACTCCTTCACCACCCGACATCTGGAGGAAGAATGCCTCATCTTCCACCTTGTGACCCTCCAACCCCATGACATCAATGTGGATTTTACCAGTTTCCTCATTTCCCCTCCCCCCAGCTCAGCACTGTCCTCATGACTGTTCCATCTGCCCACTTCCTACCCACTTTTATGCAGCACCCTCCCCTCTGATCTATCACCTTTATCCCCACCTCCATCCCCACCTCTTGCACTCTCAGCTACCTTTCCCCCAAGCCTAACCCCACCCCCCTCCCATTTATCTCTCCACCCTCGAGGCTCCCAGCCTCATTCGTGATGAAGGGCCTTTGCCCAAAACATTGATTTTCCTGCTCCTGGGATGCTGCCTGACCTGCTGTCCGTTTCCAGCACCACACTCTAGACTCATCTTCCTCACAGTTCACTCATCCATCTAGCTTTGTGTCAACTGTAAATTTCAAGATATTATATTTATTTCCCTCATCTAAATCATTAATCCATATTAACATACGCAGTGTCCCACTAGTCATTGCCTGCTATTCAGCTGTCTGCTAACCAATTTTCCACCTATCTCAATATACTATACAAAGTCCCATGCTCTTTAATTTTACAGATTAATCTCTTCTGTGGGACTATGTTGAAAGCCTTCTGAAAATCCAAACAAACTACATCCATTCATTCCTCCTATCAACACTACTCTTGATCTTGCAAAACACCTCGACATTGTTTATCTGCCCAGACCTTCTTCCTCATCTTGGTCATCCAGAACTACTAAAATTCAGGATTATGTCTAATGAGCAACCCATTATTATCCCTTTGAAGTTGGACTTTTTTTTGGGTGGTTCAGGTATATGCTGGAGGAGGGAAATAATGGTGTCAGGCAGTGAAATTAGGAGCTCCAACACATAGTTTAGAGATACCATAAAAGAGTTTTAGAAACAGAAAAGGAAAAATTCTATCTGGCCAGAAAATAAGATTCTTCGAATGTTTTAATGCACCCGTTGGTCTGCCAAATTGAATTTCAAAAGATAGAACATCGAACATTACAGTGCAGTACAGGCCTTTGGCCCTCGATGTTGTGCTGATTAGTGAAACCAACCTGAAGCCAATTATGTTGGACTTTTATTTCTGCAGCACCTCTTTCTCCTCATTGTCCCAAATTTTACACAAAGAGTAACATTGTCTTGGAATAAATTGGGGTAAAAAGTGAGGTCTGCAGATGCTGGAGATCAGAGCTGAAAATGTGTTGCTGGTTAAAGCACAGCAGGTCAGGCAGCATCCAAGGAACAGGAAATTTGACGTTTCGGGCCAGAGCCCTTCATCAGGAATGAGGAGAGGGTGCCAGGCAGGCTAAGATAAAAGGTAGGGAGGAGGGACTTGGGGGAGGGGCGATGGAGATGTGATAGGTGGAAGGAGGTCAAGGTGAGGGTGATAGGCCGGAGAGGGGGTGGGGGCGGAGAGATCAGGAAGAGGATTGCAGGTTAGGAGGGCGGTGCTGAGTCCAAGGGAATCGACTGAGACAAGGTGGGGGGAGGGGAAATGAGGAAACTGGAGAAATCCGAGTTCATCCCTTGTGGCTGGAGGGTTGCCTGGCGGAAGTTGATGCGCTCTTCCTCCAACCGTCGTGTTGTTATGTTCTGGCGATGGAGGAGTCCAAGGACCTGCATGTCTTCGGTGGAGTGGGAGGGAGAGTTAAAGTGTTGAGCCATGGGGTGGTTGGGTTGGTTGGTTTGGGCGTCCCAGAGGTGTTCCCTGAAGCGTTCTGCAAGTAGGCGGCCTGTCTCCCCAATATAGAGGAGACCACATCGGGTGCAGCGGATGCAATAGATGATGTGTGTGGAGGTGCAGGTGAATTTGTGGCGGATATGGAAGGATCCCTTGGGGCCTTGGAGAGAAGTAAGGGAGGAGGTGTGGGCGCAAGTTTTGCATTTCCTGCGGTTGCAGGGGAAGGTGCCGGGAGTGGAGGTTGGGTTGGTGGGGGGTGTGGACCTGACGAGGGAGTCACGAAGGGAGTGGGCTTTGCGGAGCACTGATAGGGGAGGGGAGGGAAATATATCCCTGGTGGTGGGGTCCGTTTGGAGTTGGCGGAAATGACGGCGGATGATACGCTGTATACGGAGGTTGGTGGGGTGGTAGGTGAGAACCAGTGGGGTTCTGTCTTGGTGGCGGTTGGAGGGGTGGGCCTCAAGGGCGGAGGAGCGGGAAGTGGAGGAGATGCGGTGGAGGGCATCGTCGATCACGTCTGGAGGGATTCTGCGGTCCTTGAAGAAGGAGGCCATCTGGCCCACCCCCTCTCCGGCCTATCACCCTCACCTTGACCTCCTTCCACCTATCACATCTCTATCGCCCCTCCCCCAAGTCCCTCCTCCCTACCTTTTATCTTAGCCTGCCTGGCACCCTCTCCTCATTCCTGATGAAGGGCTCTGGCCCGAAACGTCGAATTTCCTGTTCCTTGGATGCTGCCTAACCTGCTGTGCTTTAACCAGCAACACATTTTCAGCTTGGAATAAATTGGGCAGAGAACTTACTTAGGTTAAATGGTGAATTGTGTTAGTTAATGTCCAATCTTCCCTGTTCCTCCATCAGCTTAATGCCATCAATGCCTCACTGACAGATGGTAATAATACTGATATAAGGGTGTGAAGTTGCAGTACTTAACTTCTGAATTCCCATTAAATAGGGCAGAGCAAGTGGACTGCTGCATGCAGATGTAAATTAATTTTTAATAGTGTGATTATTAATAATTACCACCTCTTTGAAACTGCAAATGTAACTTTATAAGTGTGGCATTTCATTCCTGCAGATTTTAATTATTAGTGGGAACTTAAAGAGTTAAGCTTTTGCTTTTAGTTTGCTTTCTGACTGTTGTCTTTTACTCAAATCTTTCTTTTCCTCTGTTTGTATTTTTGAGGAAGACCTTATAATGAATTAAGAATTCTAATTTCTACATACCTAGTTTGGACTCTGGCATGGATATTAAAAAGTGTAGGGTGCTTAGGGAGGAAAATGATGAAGGTTTAGATGAAACCAATTGGCTTAGTTCCCCACAGATATTCAAACTACTGATATGTATTTGCTCTGCCTCTAAACTAGAAAATTCATATTCAATGGAACAAAAATCTTTCATTTGTCTCAATTACATTGAAGTTTATTATAGCCTGAAGTATGTTTCAGTAATTTATAGCATTTTAGGCAAATTGCTGTCTGTGAAGAGATCTAGGTTTGTGATAACATGGACACAGATAATAGTTCCAAGTGACGAATGGGAGAAGCATGTGTAGATGCAGACATTGTTGTGCAAGTGAAAGAAAATGGTTTACCTAATAGGTCGAATGTCAGGAGGAAGTTCAGATGGGGTTCAGCAGTTCATCATCAGTGTTCTGCATTTCTGGCCTTAATGTGAGATGATCTACAGCACGGGTTCTTAAGAGTCAGAGCTGATAGTGCGAAGATTCTTTCAGGACCTGAAAACAGCAATTCAATTGCTTTTACCAATTAGTATAGCTTTTCAATGGGCTGCTCTACTGTTCACAAGTTATCGTTCTTCTGTATTTATTAATTTGTAAAAGCAGTAACTGGGCAGGAAAGTACTTACTATTAATATGTATTTGCTCTGCCTCTAAACTAGAAAATTCATATTCAATGGAACAAAAATCTTTCATTTGTCTCAATTACATTGAAGTTTATTATAGCCTGAAGTAAATATATATCAAAGGTAGCGTCACATTTGATGGTGAGAAAAAAAAATGATCTTGACATTCCTGAGGGGTTCAGCTTTCATCATAATATGAGAGACTGATTAATAGAATTCCTGAAAAATGATGGCCAATTGGACATGCCGGCTAGCATTAGAATTAGTTTTTATTGTCACATGTACTCAAGTACAGAGATACAGGAGTATAGTGAAAAAGAGACAAAGTCACCACTTCTAGCACCATCTTGGGCACATAGCAGAGAAAGAGAGAAGAAAAGCAGACCATAAGACATAGGAGTGGAAGTAAGGCCATTTGGCCCATCGAGTCCACTCCACCAGATAATCATGGCTGATGGGCATTTCAACTCCACTTACTCACACTCTCCCCATAGCCCTTACGGATGAGTCCATGCTGGGCTTTAGCTTGAGTCCCCTCACTGGAGTAAGAAGCATCTCTTCAAGGTATGATAACGAACGGAGAAAGAAGATCTTTAAGGATGCAATTATATTGAATCTTTAGAAATTTCAGTACACATAGAAAATGTTAAAAAAGGAAATTTAATTTTTGGTGCAACACACACAGCCTTGAACTTGTGATATTGAATTCATAGAAGGCATCGGTTAGACTCGGTTTCAATGCTGGGAGAAGTTCTGGGCACCATTACAGGAATTGTATTACAGTCATAGAGAAATAGCAGACCCACTAGAATATTATGTTAACAGGCAATTGTAGTTATGAGAAATAGGCACCAAATGCTGGATTTAATTCACTGTTTGAGAGAAAGCTAGAGATTTATTAGTTGTGAAAGGCTTTGAGAGTTAAGTGGTTTGTTCTAATTAATTAAAATCAGTAATAAACAGACAATGCTTCAATAAAATGAATTACTGAAGGGGATGTCAGAAAATATATTTTTATGGATAGATTTATTAGAACGATGAATGCTTTCTCCAAGTGACTATTGACACAGGGATTATAATATCATTTAAAGAGGGATTACATAGATATTGAAGAGAGTTCTATTTTCTATCATTTTAAGATAAAAAGAGCAGAATTTTCAGCTCCCTTGAGTAGTGAGGGCAATGAAGAGTAATTTGGGAAAATCCAGCAAAATCAGATACTTATCATTAGGAAAAAGGTTGTCCCATTCATGTTTGAACAGTAAATTCAGAGTCTCGCTAAGGTGCATCCACTACTTTAGTTCCATTGCACTGCATTATTATCTAAACTTGCATTTGACTTCTCTCTGACATGAAAATCAGAGCAGTTACCTGGCAAACCTGTCTTCAAAATAGACTCTCTGCACCATTATCCTCCTTCTGCCTTCATGCACACAAGTCAGTAAAGGCAAACCACCAGCCTCAGCTAACTTGCCTTTCAGGGCTATTTCCTCAGAATAACAATGCAGAACCACAGGGTGAAGGCTAGCTGCTGGTTTGCGGTGTATGAAGTGTTGTGCAGCTGGGCTTTAAATACAGTGGCAGCAGTGTGAATGTCACAAAGTCCCGCCAGTTGTGAGCACTTTCACTTCTCCTGCTGATTCTTTGGAGTGGACACAGAAGAGGCCAGTTGCATAATTAATGAGATGAAGATTAGATTCCCCCCCAGTGTGGAAACAGACCCTTCGGCCCAACTAGCCCACACCGACCCTCTGAAGAAAGCCCAACCTCACCCATTCCCCCTAACTAACACATCTAACTGTGCGGGCAATTTAGCATGACCAATTCACCTGATCTACACATCTTTGAACTGTGGGAGGAAACCCACGCAAACACAGGGAGAACGTGCAAACTCCACACAGACAGTCACCCGAAGCTGGAATCGAACTGGCAATGTAGGGCAGCAGTGCTAACCACTGACCCACTGTGCCACCCATGAAGAAAGGAAGATTGCATGAGAAAAGTTGCTGTGGACATGGCAGACTGACTGTATCAATCTCACTTAAAAAATATCTTGCCTTAAAATGAGAGAATTTAGACCATAGTTTTGTGCAGTGATCGGACACTAAAGGGCCTCTCACATGAAACTGCCCCATATTATGGGCACGATATTGAATTGCCATGATTTGTAGCATGCAGATAGCTGGTCAGATTGAGATTGGTAAGACCCCCTTTGCCTACCCACCTTACCTGAATGTCCTCAGTGCTCTCTCCTTCTCAGTACAGCTGGCAAACTCTGCACACAACACAATGCATAATCAGTGCTGTTGTAGATCGCATGATACATAGAGCCTGATTTTTCTTAAAGACAGACTCACTGAAAAGGACACTGCATAAAGATTGCTGCAGTGAAAATTCTTGTAAATTGAACACCAGAGCAGAATAAGGGATGGGGTGCTGGAAGCATTAGGAGTGCAGATAGGCAGGTGGAGAGGAACCATGGCTCCATTAGAGGGTCAGAAAACACTTAGTAAAGAGGTAGAGATTTTGGGAAGGTCAGCTACTAAATCTGGACATGTGTTTCTTTTTATATAGTTGGACGTGCTCATGCACACAACTGAATGCTTTGTTTTCCCCAACAGCCAACTCACCCATGTCACTTTTCACTGGTTACCTACCACTACCAAATCACCTATGTTTCCAATTAATTTCTTTACATGCAAAGCCCATTAAGGGCAAACTTAGGTTGATGATAACAATTGATGTTGAGTATATATAGGTAGAAAGCATTGACTGGATGGTTACCTGAACACATATAAAGCAATGCTTCCCCTTTAAGGGGCTTCATCTTTTAATGGGGGTTAATTAATTTTCATTAAACTTACTTTGTTCTATAGTTTTCAAAAGAGTATAAAGAGGCAGTTAATGGCACAGAAGTAAGAGTACAGTTAGGTGGAGTATACCTGTAATTTTTCACTTTGTGAACAAAATATATACCAAATAAAAATGTTTTTTCCTTCAACTGAACATGTGAGCCATAACACTAAAGATTTGACAGCAGTGTCACTGGAGGTCTCATGGCCTGATGTGGATGGTCAGAAGTGAATTTGTATTTAAAGGAGATTCCTTACCGAGTGATTCAGTATGTGGATGTACCTACTAGAGAAGGTGCAAAGTTTGACCTACTCTTGGGAAATAAGGCAGGGCAGGTGACTGGGGTGTCAGTGGGGGAGCACTTTGGGGCCAGCGACCATAATTCTATTAGATTTAAAATAGTAATGGAAAAGGATAGACCAGATCTAAAAGTTGAAGTTCTAAATTGGAGAAAACTTTCAAACGCTGATTGGGGACAGGCAAAGGAACAGCTGGAAAATGGGAAGCCTTCAGAAATGAGATAACAAGAATCCAGAGACTGCATATTCCTATTAGTGTGAAAGGAAAGGTTGGTAGGTATAGGAAATGCTGGATGAATAAAGAAATTGAGGGTTTGGTTAAGAAAAAGCATGAAGCATATGGAAGGTAGAGACAGGATAGATCGAGTGAATCCTTAGAAGAGTATAAAGGCAGTAGGAGTATACTTAAGAGGGAAATCAGGAAGGAAAAAAGGGGACATGAAATAGCTTTGGCAAATAGAATTAAGGAGAATCCAAAGGGTTTTTACAAATACATTAAGGACCAAAGGGTAACTAGGTAGAGAATAGTCCCCCTCAAAGACCAGCAAGGCGGCCTTTGTGTGGAGCCACAGCAAATGGCGGAGATACAAAATGAATATTTTGCATCAGTATTTACTGTGGAAAACGATATGGAAAATATACAAAGTAGCAAAATAGATGGTGATACCTTGAAAAATGTCCATATTACAGAGGAGAAAGTGCTGGATGTCTTGAAATGCATAAAGGTGAATTAATCCTCAGAACCTGATCAGGTGTACCCTAGAACTCTGTGGGAAGCTAGAGAAGTGATTGCTGGGCCTCTTGCTGAGATATTTGTATCATTGATAGTCACAGGTAAAGTGCCGGAAGACTGGAGGTTGGCTAATGTGGGGCCACTATTTAAGGAGGGTAGTAAGGACAAGCCAGAGAACAGGGACAGGGTGTACATGTATTTGGAAAGGCAAGGACTGATTAGAGATAGTCAACATGGCTTTGTGCGTGGGAAATCATGTCTCACGAACTTGATTGAGTTTTTTGAAGAAGTAACAAAGAAGATTGATGAGGGTAAAGTGGTAGATGTGATTTATATGGACTTCAGTAACGTGTTCAACAAGGTTCCTCATGGGAGACTGGTTAGCAAGGTTAGATCTCACAGACAACAGGGAGAACTAGCCATACAGAACCTCATCACCTCAGAAGATCTCCCACCCACAGCTTCCAACCTCATAGTCCAGGAACCCTGCAATGCCCTGTTCTACCTCCTTCCCAAGTTCCACAAGCCTGACCACCCTGGCTGACCCATTGTCTCAGCATGCTCCTGCCCCACTGAACTCATCTCTACCTACCTCCTAGTCCAGGAACTCCTCACATACGTCAAGACACCACCCACGCCCTCCACCTCCTCCAAGACTTCCGTTTCCCCAGTCCGCAATGCCTCATCTTCACCATGGATATCCAATCCCTCTATACCTCCATCCGCCATGACCAGGGCCTCCAAGCCCTCCATTTTTTCCTCTTCAGACGTCCCCAACAGTACCCTTTCACTGACATTCGTTTGGCTGAACTGGTCCTCACCCTTAACAATTTCTCCTTTGAATCCTCCCACTTCCTCCAGACCAAAGGGGTAGCCATGGGCACACATATGGGCCCCAGCTATGCCTGTCTCTTTGCTGGCTACGTGGAACAGTTGATCTTCCATAATTACACCGGCACGACTCCCCACCTCATCCTCCGCTACATTGATGACTGCATTGGCATCACCCCGTGCTCCCAAGAAGAGGTTGAGCGATTCATCAACTTCACCAACACATCCCACCCCGACCTTAAATTTACCTGGACCATCTCTGACACCTTCCTTCCCTTCCTGGACCTCTCCATCTCCACTAATGACAACCGACTTGACACTGATATTTTTTACAAACCCACCGATTCCCACAGCTACCTGGATTACACTTCTTCCCATTCCGTATTTCCAATTCCTCCGCCTCCGCCGTATCTGCTCCCAGGAGGACCAGTTCCACCATAGAACACACCAGATGGCCTCCTTCTTTAGAGACTGCAATTTCCCTTCCCACGTGGTTAAAGATGCCCTCCAATGCATCTCGTCCACATCCCGCACCTCCGCCCTCAGACCCCACCCCTCCAACCGTAACAAGGACAGAATGCCCCTGGTGCTCACCTTCCATCCTACGAACCTTCGCATAAACCAAATCATCCACCGACATTTCTGCCACCTTCAAAAAGACCCCACCATCAAGGATATATTTCCCTCCCCACCCCTTTCCACCTTCCACAAAGACCGTTCCCTCCGTGACTACCTGGTCAGGTCCACCCCCCCCCCCTACAACCCACCCTCCCATCCTGGCACCTTCCCCTGCCACCGCAGGAACTGTAAAACCTGCGTCCACTCCTCCTCCCTCACCTCTATCCAAGGCCCTAAAGGAGCCTTCCACAGCCATCAAAGTTTTACCTGCACATCCACTAATATCATTTGTTGTATCTGTTGCTCCCGATACGGTCTCCTCTACATTTGGGAGACTGGAACGCCTCCTAGCAGAGCACTTTAGGGAACATCTCCGGGACACTTGCACCAATCAACCACACCGCCCCCTGGCCCAACATTTCAACTCCCCCTCCCACTCTGCCGAGGACATGGAGATCCTGGGCCTCCTTCACCGCCGCTCCCTCACCACTAGACGCCTGGAGGAAGTACGCCTCATCTTCCGCCTCGGAACACTTCAACCCCAGGGCATCAATGTGGACTTCAACAGTTTCCTCATTTCCCCTTCCCCCACCTCACCCTAGTTCCAAACTTCCAGCTCAGCACTGTCCCCATGACTTGTCCGGATTTGTCTTACCTGCCTATCTCCTTTTCCACCTACCCACTTCACCCTCTCCTCCCTGACCTATCACCTTCATCCCCTCCCCCACTCACCTATTGTACTCTATGTTACTTTCTCCCCTCCCCCACCCTCCTCTAGCTTATCCCTCCATGCTTCAGGCTCACTGCCTTTATTCCTGATGAAGGGCTTTTGCCCGAAACGTCGATTTCACTGCTCCTTGGATGCTGCCTGAACTGCTGTGCTCTTCCAGCACCACTGATCCAGAATCTGGTTTCCAGCATCTGCAGTCATTGTTTTTACCTTGTGGATACAGAACTGGCTCAAAGATAGAAGATAGAGGGTGGTAGTAGAGGGTTGTTTTTCAGACTGGAGACCTGTGACCAGTGGACTGGGTCCTCTACGTTTTGTCATTTACGTAAATGATTTGGATGCGAACATAAGAGGTACAGTTTGTAAGTTTGCAGATGACACAAAAATTGGAGATGAAGTGGACAGTGAAGAAAGTTACCTCAGATTACAACAGGATCTGCACCAGATGGGCCAATGGGCCGAGAAGTGGCAGATGGAGTTTAATTCCAATAAATGCGAGGTGCTGCATTTTGGGAAAGCAAATCTTAGCAGGACGTACACTTAATGGTAAGGTCATAGAGAGTGTTGCTGAAGAAAGAGACTTTGGAGTGCAGGTTCATAGCTTCTTGAAAATGGAGTCGCAGGTAGATAGGATAGTGAAGAAGGCATTTGGTATGCTTTCTTTTATGAATCAGAGTATTGAGTATAGGAGTTGGGAGGTCATGTCTGCAGCTGTACAGAACATTGGTTAGGCCACTGTTGGAATACTGCATGCAATTCTGGTCTCCTTCCTATCGGAAAGATGTTGTGAAACTTTAAAGTTTTCAGAAAAGGTTTACAAAGATGTTGCCAGGGTTGGAGGATTTGAGCTATAGGAAGAGGCTGAACAGGCTGGGACTGTTTTCCCTGGAGCATTGGAGGCTGAGGGGTGATCTTATAGAGGTTTACAAAATTATGAGAGACATGGATAGGATAAATAAACAAAGTATTTTCTCTGGGGTCAGGGAGTCCAGAACTAGAGTGTATAGGTTTAGGGTGAGAGGAGAAAGATATAAAAGAGACCTAAGGGGCAACCTTTTCACACAAAGGGTGGTATGGGTATGGAATGAACTGCCAGAGGAAGTGGTGGAGGCTGGTACAATTGCAACATTTAAAAGGCATTTGGATGGGTACATGAATAGGAAGGGTTTGGAGGGATATGGGCCAGGTGCTGGCAGATGGGACTAGATTGGGCTGGGAAATCTGGTCAGCATGGACAGCTTGGACCGGAGGGTCTGTTTCCATCTCTCTGACTCTATGACTACAATTCATGCTCCACAGTGCACTGCAATCCCATCATTCACCAAAGAGCATTTCCTGGAAACCAGAATTCATACCTAGCAACCAGATACTCAATCTCATCCTCACTCACTTACTGATGCTGTCAATCATGCACTTGCCTCTTGTTGCATCCAGCTATTCAGCTATGACTGTGCTACCCAACAACTAGCATTCTTCCCACTGTTTTTTTTTGGGCAATATGAAACACAATGGAAGGAAGGGGAATAGATCCAGGAGGAATAAAGATCTGCTGAGCCCTTCTTTGCATATTGCTCATTCAATTGTTAAGAATTTTGGAATGTTATTTGTTCTTGTTCCTGTTCCTGCTCCTTCCTCAGCTTACCCTAATGCGGATATCTGATATGGTCTCTTGCTTCTCAGCACCTCATCTCTCTCAGCAACATTTTTCTCCTGAGTTCCTGCTTTTAGACTCCTGAGTATTGCTGAAAGCCCAGTCATTTGAACCCCAGGAAATACACTCGTTGAAATTACCTTGCTACCATTTATTCTATAGATAAAACATACAGTTGCCATGGTGCAATGGATATTCCATGAAATTGCAACAGTGCCACTTTCAACAGATATAAAAACAGGGAATTGGATAAGATAATGATTACAACTTAGCCCAGATGGATGGATGGAGGTCTTATCTTCTTACTGAATATGGTGCATGTGAATGGATTTGGCCAGTCCAAACTCCTAAACCATAAGACTCTAATCCAATTCAGTACATAAATTATAAACTCCACTAAGGGAGTGGAGAATGTGGAAGATCCTCTAAATTGGTGACATACTGCTGGAGCAAAGGAAATAAAGCTTCAGTCAGATACTGATTGAACTAACTGTCATATAGCTGAGTTTGATGCTGTGATGACAAATTCAGAATGTTATAATTCTTGGTCCTACAACCCTCAATTTCAGGGGGCCAAAACAATAAACAACGGGTTGTGCAAGACTTGCCACATTGCTTTACAAATTTAAATATGAGATTTGGCAACACTTTCAGTTCAGGAAAGAACATCCCCTGCGGAGCGAGCTATAGAGACTGAGGGTAAGGTGAAGGAAACCTACTTAATGTTGTAGTAATTCATTCTTTTACATGCTGGAAAAATAAAAGTTTGCATTGGAAAAATAGAAGTGATCTGATGCATATGATAAATCACACAGTGCACATTAAACAGTGGGCCTTCTCTATTGTAAACAAAAGCAGAAGGTGCTGGAGAAACTCAGCAGGTCTGGGAGTGGCTATAGAGAGAAAACAGTAAACACTTTGAGGCCAATATGACTCCACTTCAATTGTATTCCATACAGCACATTGAAATAACTACAAATAACTGTGAATGCTCTCCAGCACTTTTGGTTTTTTTTGTTTCTTGTTATCTTGTTCTATGAAATTAAGTGTTATTTCTCTTTTTTTTGTTTTCTGTCTACCTCATAATGTATTGTTTGGCATGAAAATTTGTTCAAGATAGAATTTGGTTTGAGTACTATTATTTTTATTAAGGGGTCAAAGAGTATGTTCATTCAGTAACACTTTATTCTCTGATTGGTTACTGGTGCAACCTTTGGACTTATAATTTAAGATGCAATTAAAATGAAATTATGAGTAGTCGAATGAACATTTCATCTTAACTGAAAAGTGCTTCATCTTTCAAATCAATGTCAATATTTCATTGTAGTATTGGTAATGAATGCTACACATATATAATATGGAGAAAGTGAGGACTGTAGATGCTGGAGATTAGAAAACTGTGGTACTGGAAAAGGGCTTATGCCCGAAACTTTGACTGGCCTGCTCCTCGGATGTTGCCTGACTTGCTGTGTTTTTCCAGCACCACACTTTTCAACATCTGTAACATGGTCAACTATCTACATGGATTTGTTTGACAATGGTTGCTTTTTTTTTCACAATTTGAGGCCAGTGACTTTTTCTAAGTTTGTGCAAAATACCCAAACATCCTGGTGGAATTAATGATGTTGTTTAAGTTAGACAGGTGCACCACCTATAAAATATTAAATTAATTGCTTGATGTATCACATCAAAGAGGCTGTGTCCGATCCTCCATCAATCACAGTGTAATGTTAAAATCCTGTGGAGCCATTACTGGAAAATGCTGCATTTACAGAATTCAGCCTGGTGCGAGAGTTTTCTTGTCATAATGCAACAACAAATATAGTACTACCTTTTGAAATTTGAGATTTGACAAGTTTAAAATCTTTCTGATCAGGTAGGACAATTCCTGGAATAAATGAATGTTCACTTCTTTAAACTATTATTGAATAACCAAGTTGAAAATGTAAAGACTAAAATACCTTCGTTTATACATAAAGAATATCAAGCAGTGGTGACAAGGGACCTTTGGACCAACTGAAGCTCATCCCTCCATTTCCTTAAATTTCCCAAAGTATCTAATTGTGTTTTGTATGTCAATGTATTATGTTTCCTGATAGTTTATTCCTGATGTTTGTCATTCTGAATAAAAAAGCAATTTTCTCAATGTCTGTTCTAAATTTGTTTTTGATGGCTTATATTTATACCTACTACAATGTCTGCTATGTTGTTCGTCTTGAGCTGTATCCTGCCAAGGAATAATGTTAGCACTGACGTGCCAGCCAGATAATCATGACTAACTGGATATCTCTTAAAAGTATCAGGAATGCTGGCTGATCCACATTGTATCATGAGATGGAAACTGTTGACAGTTTTTAAACATAAATTGGAAAATGCAATTCAGAACTTTCCATCAGGGACTTGACAATACCTTGGGATGTATCGTCCCTTGGTTTCAGAAGATCTAAATAGATTTTGTGGATAAAAGCCTCTGTTATTTATGAACTAGAAGATTCTGCTACATGGAAGAGATTGGGCAGTTCAAGCTGACACTTACAAAATATCCGTCAAAGTAAACTAGCCATTTCCACCCCCAACATACATCCTGCACACTGTCATAAACATCATTGATGCCAGCCATTGAACTCTGCAACCCCTTCTCACCTTGTGCATCTCTAAATTACTTTGTGCCTTGAATTTAGTCCTAATATATATTCTCCTCTCTTTTCACTCCATTATCAGGTGAATAAGATTATTTTCTTTAATCTGTAAGCCTTTTCACAAACACCTACCTCCTGTATCTTTCTCCATCTTCAAAAGCCTTATTAAAGTCTGTCTTTCCAAATTCCTTTATTCTTGTCCCAACTGCTGTTCAGTTCGACTTTTCATTCTGTGAACTGCGTTGGGATACTTAGCTATGCTTATAATGTTACACAAGTACAACCTCAGTTAGCTCTGATACTACATGTTAAATGATTGGAAAGTTTATTCTCTAACTAAATGCAATTAAATATTTATGATGGGGCATAATCATGTTTTAGATTACTTACAGTGTGGAAACAGGCCCTTCGGCCCAACAAGTCCACACCGACCCGCCGAAGCGCATCCCACCCATACCCCTACATTTAACTCTTACCTAACACTACGGGCAATTTAGCATGGCCAATTCACCTGACCGGCACATCTTTGGACTGTGGGAGGAAACCAGAGCCCCCGGAGGAAACCCACGCAGACACGGGGAGAACGTGCAAACTCCACACAGTCAGTCGCCTGAGTCGGGAATTGAACCCGGGTCTCAGGTGCTGTGAGGCAGCAGTGCTAACCACTGTGCCACCGTGCCACCCACTAATTCTTCTTACTCATAGAAGAATTGATTTCTATAGTTAACTATCTCCCAAGTGACCTAGGTCCAAAGAATATGAAACAAAAACAAACAAACAATAAATCAAGTGCTGTAACGCCCATACTCTGTCCTTCTCTTCATAGCATTCCCCATCTTTCCTTGATTGACTAAAACGTGCAGGTCGCAATTCTTACAGTTTCCAAATTCAAATGTTCAATTGACACAAGGCTACCTTGCCAACATTAAGTGTGAAAAATAATTTCAGTTCTCAACTTCTGTGCTTCAAGAAATCAAATTGAATTTTAAGTTAATGGGTTTTATGTGAAACAGCAAAAGCTAGAATATTCCTAACACATTAAAAAAAATAACATTTTCAACAAATTTGGCAAAAATATTTTGTTTATGCAAGCAAGTGGAAAGCAGGTGCAATTCTGTTAAAAGGAAGACTTGCATTTATATGGAGATTTTCACATTAGACCAGATGTCTCAAAGTGCTTTGTAACCAGTGAAGCACTTTTACATATGGTTGTATCCATATATTTAAATGTGTGGTATATTATAATGTAGGAAATATGGTGTTCAGCAATGCAGCAATGTGGTAATGATCAGATCATCTGTTTTTTTGAGATTATGTTTGCTCGATAGATATTGACTAGGTCAGCAAGGATAACTCCTTCAAAACTGTGTCTTTGGATCTTTTACATTCATTGAAGCAAGTAGATGGGGTCTCACTTCAACTTTTCATTCCAGCTGTGTCACCATTGATGTAAAAAAATCATATAACTGCAAATTCTGAAGAGAGATTATTTTCTGAACAACTGCATGCTACGTTTAATAGTGTAAATAGCAGACTGTTCAATAAAAGGTAATTTTACAACAGTCTAGATTTAGCAGTCACTCCAAATTCTACCATGGACACAACCTCATTCAACTGCCAGCATTGTGGTACAGATGGTGACAGCAAGTGACCAAACTAGCAACAGAAGAAAACAAAACATGGCATTTCACCAAAGGCAAAACCAGGCAGCAACAGGACTCAGCAGTGGGAAGAAGAAAAAGCCCAGTTACTGGAAAGCAGCCTGAGGTGGATGACGCAAAATACAGGGCAGTGAGGAAATGCCTTCAAACAACTGAACTGCTATCAGAATATTTTGAGCATGTGGAAGACTCAAGATGAGTCACGAAGCAGCAAGACTAGCACAGATGGTTCATAATATGTGAGAACACTTTGGGGCTAACAGCTAAAGCAAACATGGAGCAGGCCAACAGCCTTCTCCATGCACTCGGCATCATTGCAGATGACATTTTAGTAATGGTATTAATGAAGAAACCACTACCAGGGGTGTGTTGTTGGAGGGTTTTGATACTTACCTCAAGTGTTTGAAGAAACATAATAATAGAGGGTGAAATTTAATAAACATATGTTAAAACCAGGCACAAGCATAGAATTATTCATTCATGACTTATTATCAATTAGTCGATAGTTGTGAATATGTGAAATGTGGAAAGGTGACTTGATTAGTGATCTCATTGTCATCAGAATTTGGAAGAGACCGCATCAGAGTTTTTGCAATGAAGGGAGGATTTGACAGTTGCAAAGCTGCCCAATTAGCAAGGTAAAACAGGGGTGAGAAAAGGGAAGTGACTTTGTATTCAAGGCAACAGTCAGGCTTTGTGGAGAAAACCTATTCATATTGTACAATTTGAGAGGCTTCTAAAGTGAGGTAGGGAAAGCAGAAAGTGAGGGTGGTGCCAACATTATAGAGTGTTCATGCTGTAGTCAAACAAGGCTGCATTAGCACAAAAATTGTCCTGCCAAGAGTGTAGTTCTACCATAAGAAAATATTTTAACCATTTTGCTGCAAAATCTAGTCAAACTCAAAAACAATGGTGAACCGATCAAATAAAGTATCATTCAAGAGATTAAAGAACCTAAAAGCAACGATTTAACCTACTTGGGATAAATTAATGGACTTCTGAAATTAAAGTAAATAAGCACAAAAAACAAATATCTTGCCAGACACTATGCAGGAGTATAGATCCTCACAGAAAAAAAAAACAAGTGGCTAAAATGAGACTTCCTCCAGCCAACCACCATACCACTCCAGGGAGCAGCAAACTCAAACTAAAAGGTCAGTTGACTATGAGGCCATAATATAAAGGGAGAGAACTCACGGTGATCCTGGATGTGATTCAAATTCAAGAGAGTTAATCATTAAGTCACAAAGATTGCATAGATTTTCAAATTATTTAAACAAATTGGATAACCAGGAAAGAAAAGGATTCAGAATAGAATTCTCAAAATTGATCAGGGGCCTTGCGAAGCTAGAAAGAGCACCCCATATTATGTTAAGGCCAGGTGCAAAGTACATGTACTTAAATACACCGGTAAAAGTTCCACATTCACTTTAGAAGAAAGTGAAAATGCAAAGTTGGGGCAATACTTCATCAAAGAGTGCTTTCACCAGTGGCAAAGCCAATTAATTGGTTGTTTGGTATGGTGCAAGTACCAAAACTGACAGGTTTACTGCAAATTAAATTCACCTCAGGCAATTAAACAAAGCAGTGGAGAGAAACATCCATAACATTCATAGGGAGGGTATGGCAAAGCTCGTAATTCTAACCAAACCTGGTGCTAACAGTGGCTTTTGCCAACTACCTCTGGGTGAAGAATCAATGCTGCTAAAAATATTTATTACAGCATTTGGAAGATATGATATTAGTACTTCCATTTTTTTTCAAAGAGCAATGATGCACATAGCTATTGCAGAAACTTGGCCAAGAGATGGACAAGACTGACAGCTCAATGTTCCGGGTTTTAGATTCTATAGGAAGGGTAGAAAAGTAAGCAAGAAAGGAGGGGCGGGTGGTGTTTTTGATTAAGAAGTACATTACTGCTGTAACTAGGGAAGGTATTTCTGAAAAATAGTCCAGTGAAAATATATGGTATAAATCACAAATAAGGAAGGAAAGATCACTTTGATTGGATTGTACTATATGTTTCCCAATAGTAAGAGGGAAATTGAAAACTAAAAATGTTGGAGATCTCAGATATATGTAAGCACATTAAGGTTGTAATAATGCGAGGATTTTAATTTTCCAAACATTGACTGGGACTACCATTTGGATTTGGATGGTGAACAATTTGTCAAATGTGTTCAAGAATATTTTCTTTATCAATATGTGAATGCTCCTACTAGAGAAGGAGCAGAATTAGGCCATCTTGTGGGTTATAAGGCAGGGCAGGTGACTGAAGTAAAAGTGGGGAAATACTTTGAGTGTAGCGATCATAACTCTATTAGTTTCAATATGGTTATGGAAAAGGATAAACCTTCCATAAAAGTCAAAACTTTAACTGGAGTAAGGCAGCTTTTAATGGTATGAGACAAAAACTTTCAAAAGTTGAGTAAAATGAACTGTTCACAGATAAAAGAACATCTGACAAGTGGGAGGCATTTAAGAGTGTGATGATGAGAGTTCAGAGGCAGTTTGTTCCTGTTAGAGTGAAGGGTAAGGCTGGTAAGATTAAGGAACAATGGATGAATAAAGATATTGAATTTCTAGTCAAGAATAAAAGGGAATATTATTTTAAATATAGACAACTTGGTTCATTTGAATCTCGTAATCAATGTGAAGAGTGTAGGGGCATTCTTCAGAGAGAAATCTGGAAAGCATGGACCAGATATGAGGTAGGATTGGCAGATAAGGTTAAGGATAATCCAAAGAGATTCTACAAATACATTTTGGTAATTAGAGAGAGAGAGTAGGGACTCTTAAAGATCAAGTAGGTTCGTCTTTGTGTTGAACTCCAGGAGATGGGAGAGATACTAAATGAATATTTTGCATCAGTTTTTACTTTGGAGAAAGAAATGGAGTCTAAAGAATGTAGAGAAATTAACTTTGATGTTTTAAAAACAGTCACATTACAGAAGAGGAAGTTCAGGCGGTCTTTGTGAATATAAAGGTGGATAAATCTCTGGGACCTGATCTACTGTATCCCAGAATGCTGTGGGAAGTAAGAGAGGAAATTACGAGACCCCTTGCAGGAAGATTTGCATTATCTATAAGTACAGGTGAGGTGCCTGTTGACTGGAGGGTAGTTAATGTTGTACCTTTGTTTAAGAAATGTTATAAGGAGAAACCAGGGAAATATAGACCTGTGAGTCTGACTTTGGTTGTGGGTAAATTGATGGAGGTGATTATAAAAGAGAGGTTTATGGACATTTAGAGAGGCAAAAATTGATTTTAGTATAGTAAGCATGGTTTTGTGCAGGGAAATTTTGTCTCACAAACTTGATTGAGTTTTTTGAGAAAGTTACCAAAAAGATTGATGATGGCAGAGCAATAGATCTTGTTTGCTTGGATTTGAGTAAAGCCTTCTACTATGTTCCACATGGTCGATGAACTAATAATGTTAGGATTCAGGGTGAGCTTGCCAATTGGATACATAATTGGCTTCATGGCAGGAGACAGAGAATAATGGTGGAGGGTTGCTTTTCAGACTGAAGGCTTGTGACCAGTGGTGTTCCCCAGGGATCAGTTCTGGATCCTCTTTTGTTTGTCATGTCTGTAAATGATTTGGATGAGAATATAGAAGGTATGGTTAGTTTGAGGACGACACCTCAATTGGTATCATAGCCAAAGTAAAAACAAACACCATTCAACAATCATTGCCTTTGAGTCCCATAGTCCTAAATCTAACCTGGAGTTAAAGATTTTGATTCGGACAAGAGCTCTCAATTTGTTATGGATCAAACCAGGCCTCCTTCAAAACCTTTTCTTATTTTAAGGGAAATGTTGCATTCCAGATTTCACTGAATTTGATCAGTGAAACTACTCAGCATTAAGCAAAACGCAGAAGCTGAACACACGCACCAGCCAGTTTTGTAACAGTTTCTACTCTAGAAACTGTTATGAAACTAGATAGTGCATGTGTTCAGCTTCTGCATTTTGCTTAATGCTGAGTAGTTTCACTGATCAAAAGTTGTTAGAATAATGAATGGACTTACAAGCTCTTGATATTCACCTGCACCTATGTTTTTGTTTTTGTCACTGTTTACCTGTTATTTATCTTTGCTACTTAACTCTGTGATCTGCCTGTACTGCTCGCAAGCAAAGCTTTTCACTATGCCTCAGTACGCGTGACAATAAATTCAATTCAATTCAATTCAATTCAGTTTATTTTAATTACTATAGTTAAATAACAGACAAAGTAAAAATAAATGAATTGGCTTAACTGTAGCTCTATCAAAATACTTAACAATATAATAAATAAATTAACATCACTAACTATTTCATTATAGTAACATCCCATAAACACACGCTTGGCAAAAGCAAATTCACTAAAATGGATTGACTCACATGCATTTCTAGCAGCCGGAGGAGAATCACTGTTTTTATCTGTAACAGAGAAAGGAATAAGAACTTCCATATCCAGTTTCAAGACCCCAGCAACTGCAGAAAGCTAAAACTAAAAATTCTGGTTCTGTGAGGGTTTGACCCCACCCATTCAGGCTGCTTGTATTGTTTCAACTTAAAAAAAAATGCCTCACAAGCTGTTTACATTATTTGATTTGAGCAGACTGCTCACACCTCTGCATCAATCTTTCTTCATAAAATAAAACAAGACAAAATACACTTGCTCAACTTGTTAAACCAGAAACGAAGCAGATGAAGATATATTTATAAGGAGCTGTTTGTATAAATGATCAGAAGGCTGAAGACTGGGTCAGAACATAGATGATTTCACTGTTGCATATCAATTTTACCAGAGTCTTACAAAACATGTAACAAGATTTATTAGTCATTTAAAAGGGACTCTGTAAAATGTGCTCCATCAAGTCTGTTCTTAACCTGTCTAAGGAGATTCTGTAAGGCCGTGCTAGTTGAGCGACTCCTGTCTCCAGGACATTGAAAAAAGTGGAACAGGTGACTTGAAGACCACACCCATCAAGCGAGAAAAGTCAAAGACTATTATACCAGACATTAATATAAAAGACTCTGAAATTGCACATTGGGCCACATTTGTGCATGAAATAATGCAAATATTTATAATCTTGAGAGATAATCTTTGTTGTATCTGCTATTTAGATGTAATTTGTAGTTCATCTTGACTGTTACTTACCTGTTAATTTGTGTTTGATTTATGTTGACTCTGATTCATATTAATATAAAATTCACTAAAAGTGGAATCTTCATTTGAGCATTGTTTGGGAAATGTAGTTATTTTGGTTTAAAGTTACCCCAGAGGGAAGTTGTTTTTTTCCTTCACCACCACCCCCAGATTAACAATGACTCTAACATTGTAAGGAAATTTATATTTATATGTATTTTAGTGGCATCATAACCATAGACAGGCAAGGAGCATACAAAGAAGATGTCTAAGATAGCGGGTAAATCTGATACAGACAGCTAGGTAAAGGCATTTGAAGTTTGCACATTGTTTGAGTAATCAAGTTGCATGATTGAAACCTGAATCCAACTGTTTATCTGCTGACTTCCATTATAAAGGTAAAGCTGCAGATGTCTCTGAGTTCTCAGTTAATCATTATTTTTCATCGACTATTTTCCAAGCTAAGAATTGAGACAGTGAGTGGGAGAGGAAGAGTTATTTTTCGCAGATGCATTTTCCTTCTCTCTCCTCTGCTATTCAGAAAAAGTTATTCATAAAGGCCTATTTGTATATTCCTGACTTTGCTCATTGCTTTCCCAAGACAGCATTTTATCTCTATGTGTAATTGGCTGTAAGACGAAAATCAAACAGGAAATACAGACCTGAGTTTCAGTGTACATATAAATAAGATTAATTTTGGTTCAGACCAGATTCTCTGAAAATCTCAGGTAATAAATTCAAATGATGCAAGTTGAATATTTATAGTCCATTTTCATTATGATGTGCAGGTGCTGGTTTTGGACTGGGTGGACAAAGTTAAAAATCACACAACATCAGGTTATCGTCCAATTGATTTGTTTGGAAGTACTCGCTTTCGAAGTGCTGCTCCTTCATCAGGTAGCTAGTGGAGCAGGATCGTAGGACACAGAATTTATTATAAAAGATCATAGTGTCATAAAACTGATGCGATATATTGAACAAACCTAAATTGTTGTTAAGTCTTTCATCTTTTAGAATAGTTTGCAGCTTTCAATTCATCAATATGTAAATTGCAGAATCTCTTTGAAGTCACATTACCGAGATAACTTAAGGTTTTATGAAAAAAAGGTGACATCTCAGCTTAGACAATGCATTAAAGGTGTGACATTACAGTCTGTCTGTATTTCAGTTTAAGAGTCATAGAGATGAAAAGCATGGAAACAGATCCTTCAGTCCAACCTGTCCATGCCGACCAGATAACCCAACCCAATCTAGTTCCACCTGCCAGCACCCAGTCCATATCCCTCCAATGAAGGGCTTATGCTCGAAACGTCGAATTCTCTATTCCTGAGATGCTGCCTAACCTGCTGTGCTTTGACCAGCAACACATTTGCAGCTGTGATCTCCAGCATCTGCAGACCTCATTTTTTACTCATATCCCTCCAAACCCTTCCTATTCATATACACATCCAAATGACTCTTAAATGTTTCAGTTGTACCAGCCTCCACCACATCCTCTGGCAGCTCATTCCATACACATACCACCCTCTGTGTGACAAAGTTGCCCCTTAGGTCTCTTTTATATCTTTCTCCTCTCACCCTAAACCTATGCCCTCTTGTACTGGACTCCCCGACCCCAGGGAAAAGACTTTGTCTATTTATCCTATCCATGCCCCTCATAATTTTGTAAACCTCTATAAGGTTGCCCCTCAGTCTCCGACGCTCCAGAGAAAACAGCCCCAGCCTGTTCAGCCTCTCCCTGTAGCTCAAATCCTCCAAACCTGAAAACATCCTTGTAAATCTTTTCTGAACCCTTTCAAGTTTCACATCTTTCCGGTAGGAAGGAGACCAGAATTGCACACAATATTCCAACAGTGGCCTAACCAATATCCTATACAGCTGCAACATGACCTCCCAACTCCTGTACTAAATCCTCTGATGAATAAAGGAAAGCAAACCAAATGCCTTCTTCACTATCCTATCTACCTGCGACTCCACTTTCAAGGAGCTATGAACCTGCACTCCAAGGTCTCTTTCTTCAGCAACACTCCCTGGGACCTTACCATTAAGTGTATAAGTCCTACTAAAATTTGCTTTCCCAAAGTGCAGCACCTCGCATTTATCTGAATTAAACTCCATCTGCCACTTCTCAGCCCATTGGCCCATCTGGTCCAGATCCTGTTGTAATCTGAGGTAACCCTCTTCGCTGTCCACTACACCTTCAATTTTGGTGTCATCTGCAAACTTACATCCAAATAATTTACCTAAATGACAAAAGGTAGAGGACCTAGCACCAATCCTTGTGGCACTCCACTGGTCACAGGCCTCCAGTCTGAAAAACAACCCTCCACCACCAACCTCTGTCTTCTACGTTTGATCCAGTTCTGTATCCAAATGGCTAGTTCTTCCTGTATTCCATGAGATCCAACCTTGCTAATCAGTCTCCCATGGTAAACCTTGAAGAATGCCTTACTGAAGTCCATATAGATCACATCTACTGCTCTGCCCTCATCAATCTTCTTTGTTACTTCTTCAAAAAACCCAATCAAAATTGTGAGACATGATTTCCCACGCACAAAGCCATGTTGACTATGCCAAATCAGTCCTTGCCTTTCCAAATACATGTACATCCTGTCCCTCAGGATTCCCTCCAACAACTTGCCCACCACCGAGGTCAAGCTCACCAGTCTATAGTTCCCTGGCTTGTCTTTACCACCCTTCTTAAACAGTGGCATCACGTTTGCCAACCTCCAGTCTTCTGGCACCTCACCTGTGGCTATCGATGATACAAATATCTCAGCAAGAGGCCCAGCAATCACTTCCCTCGCTTCCCACAGAGTTCTCGGGTACACCTGATCAGGTCCTGGGGAATTATCTACTTTTAACCGATTCAAGACATCCAGCACTTCCTCCTCTGTAATCTGGACATTTTGCAAGATGTCACCATCTATTTCCCTACAGTCGATATCTTCCATATCCTTTTCAATCGTAAATACTGATGCAAAATATTTATTAGTATCTCCCCCATTTTCTGTGGCTCCACACAAAGGCCGCCTTACTGATATTTAAGGGGCCCTATTCTCTCCCTAATTACCCTGTTGTCCTTAATGTATGTGTAAGAACCCTTTGGATTCTCCTTAAATCTATTTGCCAAAGCTATCTCATGTCCCCGTTTTGCCCTCCTGATTTCCCTCTTAAGTTTACTCCTACTTTCTTTATACTCTTCTAAGGATTCACTCGATCTATCCTGTCTATACCTGACATATGCTTCCTTCTTTTTCTTAACCAAACCCTCAATTTCTTTAGTCATCCAGCATTCCCTATACCTACTAGTCTTGCCCTTCACCCTGACAGGAATATACTTTTTCTGGATTCTTGTTATCTCATTTCAGAAGGCTTCCCATTTTCCAGCCATCCCTTTACCTGCGAACATCTGCCTCCAATCAGCTTTTGAAAGTTCTTGCCTAATACCATCAAAATTGACCTTCCTCCAAATTAGAACTTCAACTTTTAGATCTGGTCTATCCTTTTCCATCACTGTTTTAAACCAAATAGAATTATGGTCGCTGGCCCCAAAGTGCTCCCCCACTGACACCACAGTCACCTGCCCTGTCTTATTTCCCAAGAGTAGGTCAGGTTTTGCACCTTCTCTCGTAGGTACATCCACATACTGAATCAAAAAGTTGTCTTGTACACACTTAAGAAATTCCTCTCCATCTAAACCTTTAACACTATGGCAGTCCCAGTCGATGTTTGGAAAGTTCCCTCTGACTATTGGGGGGTCTATAATACAATCCCAGTAAGGTGATCATCCCTTTCTTATTTCTCAGTTCCATCCAAGTAACTTCCCGAGATGTATTTCCGGGGAATATCCTCCCTCAGCACAGCTGTAATGCTATTACTTATCAAAAATGCCACTCTCCCTCCTCTCTTGCCTCCCTTTCTAACCTTCCTGTAGCATTTGTATTGTGGAACATTAAGCTGCCAGTCCTGCCCATCCCTGAGCCATGCTTCCGTAATTACTATGATATCCCAGTCCCATGTTCCTAACCATGCCCTGAGTTCATCTACCTTCCCTGTTAGGCCCCTTGCATTGAAATAAATGCAGTTTAATTTATTAATCCTATCTTGTCCATGCCTGCCCTGACTGTTTGACTCACTTTTGTTCTCAGCTGTACCCGTCTCAGATCGATCCCTTTCCTCACTATCTCCCTAGGTTCCAACCCCTCCCCCCCCCACCTTATTAGTTTAAATCCTTGAAAGCAGTTCTAGCAAATTTCCCTGCCAGTATATTAGTCCCCTTCCAATTTAGGTGCAATCCGTCCTTCGTGTACAGGTCACTTCTACCCGAAAAGAGATTCCAATGATCCGAAAATGTGAATCCTTCTCCCATGCACCAGCTCCTCAACCATGCATTCATCTGCTCTATCCTCCTATTCCTGCCCTCACTAGCTTGTAGCACTGCGAGCAATCCAGAAATTGCTACCTTTGAGGACTTCCTTTTTAAATTTCTACCTAACTCTCTGTAATCTCCCTTCAAAGTCTCAACCTTTTCCCTTCCAATGTCGTTGGTTCCAATGTGTACAATGACCTCGTGCTGGCCCCTCTCTCCCTTGAGAACACTCTGCACCCTCTCTGAGACATCCTTGATCCTGGCACCAGGGAAACAACACACCATTCTGATTTGTCTGGCCACAGAAACATCTGTCTGTACCTCTGACTAACAATCTTGAATCAGACTGGTTCTATTTCCAAAGAAGAAATTTATAAAATGGATTGACTGCCTTCAGACTGTGCACTTTTTGAACAAAGTAGACTATATCTGCAAATACAATTATGCAAATACAAATTCACCCCATAGACTTATGTGTATGTGAGTGCATGTGAAGGAGAGAGAGAATGAGAAAGTATGTGTGTGAGAGAGAGAGCGAGAGAGTGTGAGAGTGTGTGCGTGCGTACGTGCATGCATGATAGAGTGTGTGCATGAGTGTGATGGAGTATGTGAGAAGTTGTGCGTGTTGACGTGAGTGTGTGTCTGAGAGAGTGTGTGTATGAGACAGGGTACATGTGAGTGTGTGAGTGTGTAAGTGTGTGTGTAGTACAGTGGGGTCACCTGTAGGGTGGCACAGTGGTTAGCACTGCTGCTTCACTGTGCCAGAGACCCAGGTTCAATTCCCGCCTAAGGCAACTGCCTGAGTGGGGTTTGCATATTCTCTCCGTGTCTGCGTGGGTTTCCTCTGGGTGCTCCGGTTTCCTCCCACAGTCCAAAACTGTGCAGGTTAGGTGAATTGCCCTTAGTGTTTGGCGTAGGGGAATGGGTCTGCATGAGTTGCTCTTCGGAGGGTCGTGTGGACTTGTTGGGCCGAAGGGCCTGTTTCCACACTGTAAGTAATCTAATCTAAACTCAAGGTATCTCCATGGGTATCAAACTTGGCTATCAGCCTCTGCTCGGAGACTCTGTATTGCTGTGTATCCTGAAGTCCGCCTTGGAGGATGGTCACCCGAAGGTTCGAGGCCGAATGTCCCTGACCGCTCAAGTATTCCCCGACTGGGAGGGAACACCCCTTTCTGGTGATTGTTGCGTGGTGTCCATTCATCCATTGTCATTGCGTCTGCTTGGTCTCGCTAATGTACCATGCCTCAGGGCATCCTTACCTGTAGTGTATGAGATAAACAACATATCTATGTGGATGGCCTTAACTGGAACATTGGGTTCATGTCACATTACAGATGACCCCACTACACTATACACTCTCACATACATACACACTGAAGCACACATAGACACACACTCTTACATACTCACACACTCACGCAGACCCTCTCTCATACACACGTACACACGCTCTCTCTCAGTCAGACACACACACACACACACACACACACACACTCTCACAGGCATATACTCCATCACACTCATGCACACACTCTGTCAAGAACCAACACATGCACACCCACTCTCTCTCCCTCTCTCTCTGTCTCTCTCACACACACAGACATGCATGAGTCTATGGGATGAATTTGCATTGGCAGAATTGGATTTGTAGACATATTCTATTTTGTTGAAAAAGCATGCAATCTGAAGGCAGTCAATCCATGTAACATTTTATAAATTCTCTACTTTGGAAATAGAACCAGTCTGACTCAAGATTGAAATACAGACAGACTCTAAATTCATACCTTTAATGCATTGTCTGAGCTGAGATGTCACGGGTTTTTTTTATAAAACCTTAAGTTATCTTGGGAATGTGACTTGAACAAAGTTCTGGAATTTACATATTAATGAATCAAAATTTGCAATTGGTTGTAGAAGATGAAACACTTAACAGTAATCTAGATTTATTCAATATATCACTATAGGCCACTATGATCTTTTGCTATAAATTCTGTGTCCTATGATCCTGCCCATGAGCTACCTAACTAAGGAATAGCGTTCCGAAAGCTAGTTCTTCCAAATAAACCTGTTGATAACCTGGGTGTTGTGTGATTTTTAACATTTTCGTTATGATTGTAGTAATGTCTTTAATTCCTTTTCTGCTGTAATGTGACCCTGACTTTTGAACAATATTTGAAAAGATATTCAAAACATACATTAAGTGATTTCATTGGTTCCCCTATTGTTTATTTTAGCATTGTCAGCTTGACTCGATGGTGGATTACAAGGTCACAGTTACAAGATCTATGTATAGAATTTTGGCTGGATCTTGTTCACACCACTGCGGTAGTGCTGTATGGTCGAAAATGACGTTATTCAAATAGTATGCTAAATAGAGGTTCTGGGTATGGATATTGAAAGTATGTAAAGGATCCTAAGTCCTCATTGGTAGAAGAATAAGGAATTAGAATAGAATCCCAACAATGAGAATGAGGGCCATTCAGCTCATTGAGTCCACACTAACCATCCAAAGAGCACTCCTCCTAGGCTCACGCTATCCCTGTGACCCTGCATTTCCCATCGCTAACTCCCCCATCCCACAACCAGCCTCCCCATCCCTGGATACCATGGGGAATTTAGCCTCACCAATCCACAAAACCTGCGCATCTTTGGACTTTGGGGAGGAAACCAGAGTACTCAGCAGAAACCCCTGCAGACACTAGAAAAATGTGCAAACACCACACAGTCATCCGAGGATGGAATTGAATCCGGGTCCGGGGCTGTGAGGCAGCAGTATTAACTACTAAGCCGCTGCATTCTTTAAACATGCAGCCAACATTTATTCTAGGAGAAAGTGAGGACTGCAGATGCTGGAAAACAGAGCTGAAAAAGTGTTGCTGGAAAAGCGCAGCAGGTCAGGCAGCATCCAAGGAGCAGGAGAATCGATGTTTCGGGCATGACCCCTTCTCCTGCTCCTTGGATGCTGCCTGACCTGTTGTGCTTTTCCAGCGACACATTTTCAGCCAACACTTATTCTTCAACCATCACTGGTTGATTCACTGGTTGTTTGTCTCATTTCCAATTAGCAGGATGCTGCGTTGGACAAAATGTCTGCCATATCTGGTCAAAGTTCAGATGCATTTCATTAGCTGTAACGTGTTTTGGAATATCCTGAGAATGCAAAAGATAATTTAAATCCAACTTCTCTTTTAGTTTTATTGATTTATCCTTCATTGATAGTAAGGTAATAGTTTATTTTCCTTGCTTTTGTATGTGTCAGTTGTTTTCATATCTATAAATTGCTTTATGTATTTATGATTTAAAAAATTAAAGGACTGTGGATACTGGAGATCTGAAACAACCAAAAACTGAAACTGCTGTGGTAACACAGCAAGTCTGACAGCATCTGTGGAGAGAAAACAGAGCTAACGTTTTGAGGCCAGTCACTCTGAAGAAGCTTCCCTGCGTGTTGTGATTTCTGTCAATTTGAGTGAACTGATGTGTCTAATAAAGATTTGGAAAGGGAAATTTATATTTTGAATGTTTCACTGTCAGAAGGAATACAAGTCTACATGAAATTAGAAGCCATTCAGCCACTTAGTCTGCTTCACCATTCAATAAGCTCATGATCTGTTGCGACTTGAATTCCACTTTCCTGTCTGTTTCCCATCACCCTCAACAGCCAAACAAAAAGCTGTTTAACTCAATCTTGAATATACCTATATTCAATGATCTCATATCCACTGCCTCTGTAGAAGCATTGTAGCTATTTATTTTTGTACTCAAGATAATGTGATTAGTGAGCTGCCTGAAGGGAATGTGATTCACTGATTCAAATGAAAAGTTCCAGCTACAGCACCCAAAGTGGAGGTATTAATGTCAGGAATTAAACCTCTTGTGGTAAACCTGTAGCAGAAATTATTTTAAATCTAAAAGCTGTAACTCCCTACCACAAAAATATTCCTCAGGTCTCCCATTAATTGTTCCTGACTTCAGATGAAATTAATTTACATTATTGACTGGAAATGGCTGTGTCCCACTTGTATTCCCCCATTTTGATTGGTGAGCAGAAGTGTAGTATGAAAATGGCATCATTGGTCTTATCTGTAGCCTCTGACCATCATTTGAATAAATATATGAACTTCGCACTAATTCAGAATGGGATGGAAGCCTGCTTGACAGTAAGTTATCAATCCAACAAACTGTGCTCGTTGGTCATCTTAGTAGATAGAGAAAATATTAAATGAGAAAACTTTATAGATAGACGGTCTGACATGTTTACATACAGTTTCTTTCCTGTCGTCTGTGGATTCTTTTTGTTATGTATATAAAATTTAAGGCTTCAAAGGTGTTCTGAAGCACTTGGGAAAATGCACTGACTCTCAGGCCGCATTGCTCATGGGTTTACCACTAAAGCTAATGATTTAGTCTGTTATGGGCAAATTCTACCCTTTCATTCCTCTAAGACCCAATGGGACCCAGGTTTCTCCTTGTAAGTTTATTCATTCATGCATGGGAGAAGTACACACCAAGAAAGTGGCATACAGATCAAACCTTCATCACAAGAACAAAGATTTTATGCTATTCTTACAGATAACCAGCTTCCAATCAATTATTTCTATAAGTAATACCTTCCAATTAAATCCTTGTACTTTTAAAACTTTTATCTCTGTCAAGCCCAGATTGGAATGCAAATTATGCAATGTGGTACACAGGACTGTATTATTGATCAATATATTGATCAATGAGTTCGACACGGCTAGACATTGAGTATTTCTTCCATCGCCTTCGCCTCCATGCCTACTTCTTCAACCAGGACTCTCGCCCACCCTCTGACGACCCCTTCTCCCAATTCCAACACACCCCATCCACCTGGACACCCTGTGCTGGCCTCTTACCCGCCCTCGATCTCTTCATATCCAACTGCTGCCGCAACATTGACCGCCTCAACCTGTCCACCCCGCTCACCCACTCCAAACTCTCACCCTCGCAATGCACAGCTCTCCACTCCCTCAGCTCCAACCCCAACCGCACCATCAAAGCGGCAGACAAGGGAGGCACGGTGGTAGTTTGGCGCACCAATCTTTACACCTCTGAAGCTAGATGCCAACTCGTGGACACCTCCTCCTTCTGCCCCTTTGACCGTGACCCCACCTCCCACCACCAAAACATCAACTCCCAGACCATCCATAACCTTATCACCTCAGGAGATCTCCCATCCACTGCCTCCAACCTCATAATCCCACAACCCCGCACTGCCCGCTTTTACCTTCTACCCAAAATCCACAAACCCAACTGCCCTGGCTGACCCATTGTCTCATCCTGCTCCTGCTCCACCGAACCCATCTCTGCATACCTTGACACTGTCCTGTCCCCCTTAGTCCAAGAACTCCCCACCTACGTTCAGGACACCTCACACGCCCTCCACCTCCTCCATGATTTTCGCTTCCCTGGCCCTCAACGCCTTATCTTCACGGTGGACATCCAGTCCCTATACACTTCCATCCGCCATCACGAAGGCCTCCAAGCCCTCCGCTTCTTCCTCTCCTGCCTACCCAACCAGTACCCTCCCACTGACACCCTCCTTCGACTGACTGAACTGGTCCTCACTCTTAACAACTTCTCCTTCCAATCCTCCCACTTCCTCCAAACCAAAGGAGTAGACATGGGCACCCGCATGGGCCCAGGCTATGCCTGCCTCTTCGTCAGATATGTGGAACAGTCCATTTTCCGCAGCTACACTGGCACTACCCCCCACCTTTTCCTCCGCTACATCGATGATTGTATTGGCGCTACCTCGTGCTACCACGAGGAGGTTGAACAGTTCATCCACTTTACTAACACCTTCCACCCCGACCTCAAATTTACCTGGACCATCTCAGACTCCTTCCTCCCCTTCCTAGACCTCTCCATTTCTATCGCTGAAAAACGTGTTGCTGGAAAAGCGCAGCAGGTCAGGCAGCATCCAAGGAGCAGGAGAACCGATGTTTCGGGCATAAGCCCTTCTTCAGGTGGATGTTATGCCCGAACCGTCGATTCTCCTGCTCCTTGGATGCTGCCTGACCTGCTGCACTTTTCCAGCAACACATTTTTCAGCTCTGATCCCCAGCATCTGCAGTCCTCACTTTCTCCTTCCATTTCTATCTCGGGCGACTGACTCAACACAGACATTTAATACAAACTGACTGACTCCCACAGCTACCTGGACCACACCTCCTCCCACCCTGCCCCCTGTAAAAACGTCATCCCATATTCCCAATTCCTTCGCATCCACCGCATCTGCTCCCAGGACGACCAATTCCACTACCGGACAACTCAAATGGCCTCCTTCTTCAAAGACCGCAATTTCCCCTCCGACGTGATCGACAATGCTCTCCACCACATCTCCTCCACTTCCTGCACCTCAGCCCTTGAACCCCACCCCTCCAATTGCCACCAGGACAGAACCCCACTGGTCCTCACCTTCCACCCTACCAACCTCCGGATACATCGTATCATCCTCCGTTATTTCTGCCACCTCCAAACAGACCCCACCACCAGGGATATATTTCCCTCCCCACCCCTATCAGCGTTCCGGAGAGACCACTCCCTCTGTGACTACCTCATCAGGTCCACACCCCCCACCAACCCAACGTCCACTCCTGACACCTTCCTCTGCAACCGCAAGAAGTGCAAAACTTGCGCCCACACCTCCCCCCTCACCTCCCTCCAAGGCCCCAATGGATCCTTCTATATCTGTCGCAAATTCACCTGCACCTCCACACACATCATTTACTGTATCCGTTGCACCCGATGTGGTCTCCTCTCCATTGGGGAGACAGGCCACCTCCTTGTGGAACGTTTCAGGGAACACCTCTGGGACACCAGCACCAACCAACCCAACCGCCCCATGGCTGAACACTTTAACTCCCCCTCCCACTCTGCCAATGACATGCAGGCCCTTGGCCTCCTCCATCGCCAGACCCTGGCCACACGATGCCTGGAGGAAGAGCGCCTCATCTTCTGCCTAGAAACCCTCCAACCACACGAGATAAACGTAGATTTCTCCAGCTTCCTCATTTTCCCTCCTGTCACCTTATCTCAGTCCCAACCCTGGATTCAGCACCGCCCTCTTGACCTGCAATCTTCTTCCCGACCTCTCCGCTCTCACCCCCTCTCCGGCCTATCACCCTCACCCTCACCTCCTTCCACTTATCGTATTCCCAGCGCCCCTCCTCCAAATTCCCTCCCCCCTACCCTTTATCTCAGCCCGTTTGGCACACCAGCCTCATTCCTGAAGAAGGGCTTATGCCCGATATGTCGATTCTCTTGCTCCTTGGATGCTGCCTGGCCTGCTGTGCTTTTCCAGTACCATATTTTTCAACACAGGACTGTATTATCCAATTACATTCAAACTAATGCACGGAGGTACGCTACCCAACCTTTTCATTACATTTCCAAGCATTTTGCGAACCTTAAATTTTATATATGTGACAAAGGAGACTCTGTAGAGGACAGCAAATAACTGTATGCAAACATGTCACACATTCTATTGAGGAGAAAGTGAGGACTGCAGATGCTGGAGATCAGAGTCGAGAGTGTAGTACTGAAAATGCGTAGCAGGTCAGGCAGCATCTGAGGAACAGGAGAATCGACGTTTTGTGCTGTTGAAGGGGTTATGCACGAAACGTCAATTCTCCTGATGCTTCCTGACCTGCTGTGCTTTTCCAGCACCAAACACTCTTGACACATTCTATCTATACAGGTTTTAAATTTCACATATCTCACAAGTTGTTGTCCAAGACTTGCTGCTGACTTGTTTGCACTTACAATGGTACTCCAAACAGCACAGCTGGCAAAAGTGACAATATACTGTCAAGTTACTCTCTGTTCTGATACTCAAGTGGGCTTCCATCCCATTCTAGCTGTGGTACATACTTTGTAATTACCAGTAAACCTGCACTCTCCACTTTTTATTTCAAGATAAAGTATGGCAAAGTCTCTAATTTCCCTGCCTGATAGTCATACTTCACAAGGATAATTACTTACTGCAATCAAATAAGGTATAGCCATAGGCAAACAACACGCTGATCTATCAGCATATAACTCTAATCCCCTTTCAAACCCTTGCACACAGACAGAAAAACAAAGAAAATTGGTATTACAGGTGGAGGAAAAGTACTGGGGAACACTGTTCAATAGTACCAGTCTACAGACTTTAGTCTGGTATTCCTTTTGCTTCCAATGACATTTTGACGTTTGATCCCCTTTCTCTAACTTCTTTCACTTCTCTGCCAGAGGCACAGGATGATTGTTACACTAATTATATAGTCTCTTATTTACTGGTTAAAAGCAACAACATACAACATCTGCAGGGAGAACGTAGCTATCTTTCTTCAGATTGCAGGCAATTTTACAGCAAAGTGATAGGGACATGGAACCTGTTCTTTCCGCAGTCTGCAGTCTTCTCCCAGTCTAGAAAACTTCATACCCACAAGCCATTCAGCTGCCCAGGAACCAGAGTTGTTGTCAAGCTGATAATACTTGGCATCCATTACTAATCGCAAGTGCACAAACCAATCAGCTACTTGTTGCTGATTGAATCATTCACTGCACATATACTCCAACAAAATTCCATCTTATTTTGCCACTCCCACTGCTCACAAAGTAACAGTGTGAATAGTATTTATGATGAGTTCCTGTAATTTTTTTTCAGAAGTGCAGATGGAGTGGGCACCTGGAAAGAGAGGGTGACATTGAGGTTTTCAATGAAATATTAATTCTGAGGCTAAAAGCCGCTGGCAAAGTATTACTGCCACAGACCTGATGGGCCAAAGGGCCTTTTTCAGTGCTGTAGACCTCTATGATTGCTCACTGACATTTGAGTCATGAAACACATTGATACAGCACCATGTTGAGGTGAATGGCTGCAAAGTGATTCATAAAGACACAGTTAAAAATCACACAACACCAGGTTATAGTCCAACAGGTTTAACTGGAAGCACTAGCTTTCGGAGCGCTGCTCCTTCATCAGGTGGTTGTGGAGAACACAACTGTAAGACACAGAATTTATAGCAAAGGTTTACAGTGTGATGTGACTGAAATTATACATTGAAAAATACCTTGATTGTCTGTCAAGTCTCTCATCTGTTAGACTGACCATGTTAGTTTCACTCCTTTCATATGTAAATCACAAAACTGTTTTTAAAAGTTACATTCTCAGGTTCACTTTAACAATTGGTGTTCGCCCAGATAATGTGTTGAAGGTGTTAGTCCCTGTGTGCTGTTGTCTGTGCCATAATGTTTAGACTGATTCTAATCTAAAAAATAAGTTAACAGACTCTTACATGGATCCATGCAGTTTTTGAGCAAAGTACAATGTAACTGTGCAAGTACAAATTCACCCCACAAACGTATATATGTGTGTGTGTGTCTGGGATGGGGGGTTGTGAGTGTCTGTGAGAGAGAGAGAGTATATGTGTGTGTGAGAATGTTTGTGTCTGTAGCAGTGTGTGTGAGTGTCCGTGTGCATGTCTGTGTATAGGAGTGTGTTTGTGTGTGCGTGTGTAGGAGTGTCTGTGTGTGTGTGTATAGTGCAAAATGGTGGTCACCTGTTGTATGACATGAACGCAAGGTCCCAGTTGAACCCTCTCTATGGATACGGAACTTAGCTATCAGCCTCTGCTTGGCAGTTTTTGCAGCTGCCCGTCCCGAAGTCCACCTTGGAGGATGGCCACCCGAAGGTCCGAAGTTGAATATCCTGTACCACTGAAGTGTTCTCCAACTGGGAGGGAACACTCCTGTCTGTTGAATGTTGTGTGGTGCCCATTCATCCATTGCCGTAGCGTCTGCTCAGTTTCACCAATGTACCATGCCTCTGGGCATCCTTGCCTGCAGCGTATGAGATAGACAACGTTGGCTGAATCGCATGAGTACCTGCCATGTACATGGTGGGAGATGTCCCCACATGTAATGGTTTCTACAGAAATGCAGGCAAGCAGGAAAGATTCCAAAAGGATTACAGATCACGAACCCGCTCAAGTCAACCTACAACATTCTTTCGCAGCGATCGTTCCCTCCAGGACACCTTAGTCCATTCAATGACCATTAACACCACTTCCCCCTTCCCACAGCACCTTCATATGTAACCATAGAAGGTGCAGCACTTGCTCCTTCACCTCCTCCCTGCTCACCATCCAAAGGCCTAAACAGTCTTTCCAGATGAAGCAGCATTTCACGTGTACCTCTCCAATCTTGCATATTGTATTCGCTGCACCCAATGTGGCCTCCCCTACATTGGAGAAGTCAAACGCAGATTGGGTGACTGCTTTGCACAGGCTTGAGCCTGATCTTCCGGTAGCCAGTCATTTTACCACAGCGTCCTGCTCATATTACCACATGTCTGTCCTCAGCATGCTGCAGTGCTCCAGTGAGTCACAGCACAAACTAGAGGAACAACATCTCATCTTCAGACTAGGCTCTTTACAGCCATCTGGACTTAATATTGAGTTCAACACCCTCAAATTGTGAACCAAGTCTCATTTCTTCCCTTTCTTTTAGCTTTACTTGTTACACTTGCTGTCACCAGGTCCCCTCTCCCCTCCGAGTAAAAAATGAGGTCTGCAGATGCTGGAGATCACAGCTGCAAATGTGTTGCTGGTCAAAGCACAGCAGGCCAGGCAGCATCTCAGGAATAGAGAATTCGACATTTCGAGCATAAGCCGCTCGAAACGTCGAATTCTCTATTCCTGAGATGCTGCCTGGCCTGCTGTGCTTTGACCAGCAACACATTTGCAGCACCCCTCTCCCCTCCTCCCACCCCAGTGGGATTGTCTGTTCTTTCCAGCCTGACAGATAGACACTATTGTTCTCTGTTATCACATTCCAATCACTTAATCTTTGCTATCAACATCCTTTCTCCCCTAGCACTCCAACGCCCCCACCTCCTAACTCTAGCATAGATATTGCCCCCCTCCACACTTCACCAGCTCTGATGAAGAGACATCTAGATTTGAAATGTTAGCTTGCTCTCTCTCCATGGATGCTGCCTGACCCACTGCAATCTCCAGCATTTGTTGTTTTCAGTACATTGCAGAACTGGCTGCACCACTCCAGCCTCTCCACAATGAGGGCCATTACCTGCTGTATGTCTGCCTGTCAGTGTGGCTCTCCCTGTGCATCCAGACAAAGTTCTTCATCACCCAGATCACAAGGACATAGCCAGCTGGGGCTCAGCAGGAACCTGGTCTTTGGTTGTCCCTGAGACAGTTGTTTCTCCTTCACCCACCTGCAGAGCCTCGATATCTGGAATTCACTATGTGCCCTATAGAGCCCATTGCTGTTAGTGTAGGCAGTATAGACAATAATCCCTTCAAAGTCTCTGCACTGTCATCTGAGGAGATTGGGAAACTCTCCATGTGGGAGATAGAGGATAAGTCTCCCTCTAAGATAGAAAAGGCAAAAAGCATTCTAGCCTCAGGCTCATGGTGTCGATTGATGTCTTATGAATGAGGTCATTGCAGTGGGGTGACAAGTGTTCCTTGGGTACCAGGATATGGATGTTTCACACCCTCACAGGAATGGAACCTGTTGTCTCTTGTCAGGACAAATATCCTTTCCTTGGAGGGTGTAAGGACATGGATATTGAGCACTCCACCACCTGTCCTGTGTCACTCCACCCTGATATGGGATGCCTGCTGTAATGACACAAAGGGACCGAATAAGTAAGATACAAATGAATGGCATGGTTCTTAGTGCTGGTACATGTGAGAGAAGGATTGAGGCATTCTGAAATAGGCAGTGTGGTGGGTATGTGTGGTTGGTAGTGTGGGAGGGTGTGATATAATGAGAGCAAGTGAATGAAGGTTTTTCATGCTACAGAGGGGCGGGGGGTAACAGAGCATGAACTTTGGTGGGAGGTGGTGCAGTAATAGAGATAAGTGTGAGGTAGCACACAGCAGAGCATTGCATTTACCCTGACAGAAGATCATTCACCTTCTTCCTGCCCTGCTGTCTAGTTCCTCCTTAATTTGCAGATGGCACTGACCTGGATGGTGATCTCTGGCAATGCGAGCACAACATGGCAGCATGGCCTCCTCTGCCGATCCTTAGGAAGGGGAGTTCTCTCTAACAGCGCATCCACAAGGTGTTCCTGGTCCTTGTTGTATCATGCCAGCCACCTGTCCTTCCCTATCTCTCCCTACTCCTTCCACACCCAAGCTACATTGTTTGCAGATGGCACCATCCTGTAGATGCACAAAAGGCTTCAGAAGATAGCATGACTGCAAGGAATGCTGACCTCAGGGAGAAACTCCACTATGGTCATGTGGGGCAGAGATCAGATAGGATTCTTGCCATGAGGGTCCAAACAGCAATCAATTTGATGAGTTTGGTAAGATACAGCGACGAAACTTGCTTGGACTCATGGTGAGGATTACTCCACAGATCTCAATGTAATTCTCATGGTGAGGATCACCCCACAGATCCCAATGCAACTCACACTTTGTCAAAGAAATAAAATGTGGCCTGTGCTTTTTTTTGGAGCAGTAAAAGTAAACACATTGCAATGTCTCTGTCATTTTCATGTCATTTTAGGTTCAGGAAAGTCTGGTAGGTAAAAATCCTCAGTCTAACCAATAATATGTGACAGAAATTACACTGTAGATTCAATATTTCATTTTATAGCTGACTATTATGTATAGCCTGGGCAGAATGAACATGTATACATATGTGTGTGTGTGTATTTATATGGACTAGGATTAAGATAGGAATAGGATTAGGCTATTCAGCCTTTGAGTGTGCTCTGCCGTCTGATAACTCCTAATCTGCCTGAGGTCTCCAACTCCACTTCCCTGTCTACTCCTGATAAATCTTTGATGCCCTGTTGTTCAAAACGTTACCTACCACTATATTTAAAAGATGAACAACCCTGCCTCCACCACTGTCTAGGGAAGAGAATTCCACTGACACGCATCAGTGACCTGCTGATTATACACTTTGCCTCATCCTCTTTTCATTAAGATAAATGGAAACGAAATCAGGCAGGTTCCGAAAGAACCGTGAATTTCTCCCGGCCGCCTTTACATTCCGTGCCCTACAAGCATTCTTTGATGCCCAGATGGCAAGGATGAAAATCTACCTCTTGATTATGGAAGATTACGGATTATCTAATTGAGGTCTTTAAGCCGATTAAAGATTTGATAGAGTTACTCTTCTACTTCCATTAAGTGAAATATAGAACAAAGGGACATAACATTTAAAGTAGACTACTCAAGGATAGCAGAAGTCACTGACAAAAATTATTGAGGCTGGATGATCTAAACCCTACTTCAGAAAAAAAAACTTTATGAATTTACTGTTTGGAAGTCTCTCATTGAACTGGTTTACAAATAAAGGAGTAAAGCCATTGATTTGGAATCATATCAAAGATGACTACACGTTTGCAAACAAACATACAAACAAGAAACAAGAGTAGATCACTTGGCCCTTTACACCATTGGATAAGATCATGACAGGTAATCTTTTATCCATGCCAAAATGTTATCCCTATACCATAAGATTTGATTTTCCGCTATACCTTTTGATGCGGGACCTTAACAAATGCCCCCTGGAAAGCCAAGTACAATGCATTCTCTTGATTCCCAGCACAAATTGCTTCCTTAAAGAATTCCAATAAATTAGTTAAGCATGATTTCTCTTTGACAAAATCATATTGGCTCTGCCTGATTACCTTGGACTTATCCAAATGCTCTTTCAGAACACCTTTAACAATAGCTTCTAATATTTTCCCGACGCCAGATGTTAAGGTAACTGACCTGTAGTCTTCGACTTGCCGCCTCCTTTCCTTTTAGATTAAAGGAATACTTTCACTAATTTCCAATCTAACAGAAACTTTATCAAATTTAATGAGTTTTGAAAATGCATCAACTGTCTCACAAGCTACTTTATTTGAGACTCCTTGGATGAAATCCATCAGGACCTTGGGACTTGTCAATTCACAGTTCCAACAATTCACCCAGTTCTACCTCCCTGTAATTATCATTTTCTTGAATTCCTGCCTCCCTTTCAATTCCTGATCTATGGCTATTTCCGGGATGCTACTTGTATGCTATGTAGTGAAAATTGATGCAAGATATCTGTTCAATTTGTCTGGTATCTCTTTATCTTCTTTTTCTAATTTCTAGGCTCATTTTTTTGTAGGACAAACGTTGATTTTTCAAATCTTTGATTATTTAAATATCTGAAGAAACTTTTCACTATATTATATATGTATAATTGATTTTGATGAGCCAACTTCATTTATATCTTGAAATCTGCAGATGACATAAAGATGGGTGGGAGGGCGAGCTGTCAAGCAGGATACAGAGATGTTTCAATGTGATTTGGACAAGTTGAATGGCAAACGTATAGCAGTTGAAGTGTGACATGGATAATTTTGAGTTTCTCTGCTTTGGTAGCAAGATCTAAAAGGCAGATTATTATATGAATGATGATAGATTGGGATAGGGAGAGGTACAGTGAGACCGAGTGTCCTTATACACCAGTCACTAAAAGCATGAAGATGCAGCAGGCAGTGAAGAAGGGGACTGGAGTGTTAGCCTTGACCATTAGACGATTCATGTACTGGAGCAGGGAAGTTTAACTGCAATTGTACAAGTGCTTGATGAGACCACACCTGCAGTATTATGTGCCGTTTTGCTCTCCTTATCTGAGGAAGGATGTTCTTGCCATGGAGGAAGAACAACAAAAGTTTACCGAACTGATTCCTGGGATGTCAGGACTGACATATGAAGAGAAACTGCATTGGATAGGATTATATTCATTGGAATTTGGAATATATATGGGTGAATTCTCATAGAAGCCTATAATATTCTAACAGCACTGCACAAGATAAATGCAGGAAAAATATCCCAATGATCAGGGAGTTCAGGGCTGGCAGTCACAGTCTAACAATACAGGATTTATGTGATTTATGACTAAAGTGAGGAGAAATTTCTTCACCCTGAGAGTGGTAAGCTCATAGAATTCTCTGCCACAGAAACCAACATTTAATGTTTTCAAATCATTTTATGTTTTCAAAATGGTGTTAAATGTAGCTCTTAGGGCTAAAAGGATCTAAGGGTATGGGGAGAAAGTGGGAACAGGTAAAGAGTTGAACGATCAGCTATGAACAACAGAGCAAGCTCAAAGGAATCAATGACCTACTCCTGTTCCGATTTTTCTGTTTCCTATCTATTTTTATATTTTTGGCTACGTTTCTCTCTTATTTTAATTTTCTCTCTTTTTTTATCTTTCAGTAATTCTCTGTTTTTATTATATTCTGTCCAATCTTTTGACCTGCTACCTATCATGGCAAAATTATATGTCTTTTCTTTGAATTTGATGTTATAGAGTCAGAGAGTCACAGAGATGCACAGCACAGAAACAGACCCAACTTGTCCATGCCGACCAGATATGCCAACCCAATCTAGTCCCACCTGCCAGCATCTGGCCCATATCCCTCCAAACCCTTTCTATTCATATACACATCCAAATTCCTTTTGAATGTTAAAATTGTACTAGCCTCTACCACTTCCTCTGGCAGCTCATTCCAGATACATACCACCCTCTAAGTGAAAAAGTTGCCCCTTAGGTCTCTTTTATATCTTTCCCCTCTCACTCTAAACCTATCCCCTCTAGTCCTGGGCTCCTTCACCCCCAGGGAAAAGACCTTGTCTATTTATCCTATCCATGCCCAGCATGATTCCAGAAACCTCGATAACATCACTCCTCAGCCTCTGACGCTCATGGGAAAACAGCCCTAGCCTATTTAACCTCTCCCTATAGCTCAAATCCTCCAACCCTGACAACATCCTTATAAATCTTTTCTGAACTCTTTCAGGTTTCACAACGTCTTTTCGATAGGAAGGACACCAGAATTGCACGCAATATTCCAAAAGTGGTCAAACCAATGTCCCGTACAGCCGCAACATGACCTCCCAACTCCTGTACTCAATACTCTGACCAATAAAAGAAAGCATGCCAAACATGGGCAGCACGGTGGCTCAGTGTTAGCACTGCGGTCTCCCAGCACCAGGGTCCTAGGTTCGATTCCAGTCTCAGGTGACTGCCTGCGTGGAGTTTGCACATTCTCCCCATGTCTGCGTGGGTTTCCTCCAGTTTCCTCCCACAGTTCAGGTGAATTGGCCATGTTGAATTGCCCATGGTGTTAGGTGCATTCATCAGAGGGGAATAGGTCTGGGTAGGTTACTCTTCGGAGGGAGCGGTGTGGACTTGTTGGGCCGAAGGGCCTGTTTCAATACTGTAGGGAATTTAATCTAATCAAACACCTTCTTCAATATCTTATTTACCTGTGACTCCACTTTCAAGGATCTATGAACCAGCACTCCAAGATCTCTTCGTTCAGCAACGCTCCCTAGGACCTGACCATTAAATGTATAAGTCCTGCTAAGATTTGCTTTCCCAAAATGCAGCACCTCACATTTATCCAAATTAAACTCCATCTGCCATTTCTCAGCCCATTGGCCCATTTGATCAAGATTCCGTTTTAATCTGAGATAACCTTCTTCGCTGTCCATTACACCTCCAATTTTGGTATCACCTGCAAACTTACCAACTGTACTTCTTATGCTCACATCCAAATCATTTATATAAGAGGTGAAAAGTAATGGACACAGCACCGATCCTTGTGGCACTCCACTGGTCATAGGCCTGCAGTCTGAAGAACAACTCTCCACCACCACCCTCTGTCTTCTACCTTTGAGCCAATTCTGTATAGTGAAGAAGGTGTTTGGTATGCTTTCCTTTATTGGTCAGAATATTGAGTACAGGAGTCAGGAAGTCATGTTACTGCTGTACAGAACATTGGTTAGACCACTGTTGGAATATTGCAATTCTGGTCTCCTTCCTACCGGAAAGATGTTATGAAACTTGAAAGGATTCAGAAAAGATTTACAAGGATTTTTCCAGGGTTGGAGGATTTGAGCTATATGGAGAGGCTGAACAGGCTGGGGCTGTTTTCCCTGGAGCATTGGAGGCTGAGGGGTGACCTTATAGAGGTTTACAAAATTATGAGGGGCATGGATAGGGTAAATAGACAAAGTCTTTTCCCTGTGTTCGGGGAGTCCAGAACTAGAGGGCATAGGTTTAGGGTGAGAGGGGAAAGATATAAAAGAGACCTAAGGGGCAATGTTCTCACGCAGCGGGTGGTACGTGTATGGAATGAGCTGCCCAAGGATGGAGGCTGGTACAATTGCAACATTTAAGAGGCATTTGGACGTGTATATGAATAGGAAGGGTTTGAAGGGATATGGGCCGGGTGCTGGCAGGTGGGACTAGAGTGGGTTATCTGGTTGGCATGGACGGGTTGGACCGAAGGGTCTGTTTCCATGCTGTACATCTCAATGACTCTTTGACTCTAAATGTCTAGTTGTCCCTGTATTCGGTGAAATCTAACCTTGCTAACCGGTCTCCCATGGGGAGCCTTGTCGAACGCCTTACTGAAGTCCAAATAGATCACACCTACCACTCTGCCCTCATCAATCCTCTTTGTTACTTCTGCAAAAAACTCAATCAAGTTTGTGAAATTGTGAGACATGATTTCCCATGCACAAAGCCATGTTAACTATTCCCAATCAGTCCTTGCCTTTCCAAATACATGTACATCCTGTCCCTCCAACAACTTGCCCATCACCGCTGTCAGGCTCATTGATCTATTGTTCCTTGGCCTGTCCTGACCGAGGTATCATTGCCATGCTTAGTTAACCGCAGATGTCAGGTCCCTGCCTTAAAATATTTCTTGTTTTTTGGAATGTATCTGTTCTGTCCTTTTTTGGAATATCCCCTTAAATGTTTGCTATTGCATCTCTGTTAGCCTATCCCTTAACTTAAATTGCCAGTTCACTTTTGTTAGTTCTGCTTTCATGCCCTCGTTGCCCTTGCCCTTGTTTAAATTTATGTGACACTGCTTCCCTATTATTTCCATAACCATTAATAGAGCTTTCTTGTCCACAATGTCCCAAAGAGAAGAATTGCCTTGAAGGGGTATGAATGGGGTCATTCTCATATCCATTAGCAAATCAATCAGACAATCAGATGGGTGAAAACATAATCAGGTCGATAATGTAATCCTGGACATGAAAAGGATTTTTCCAGACATCATTTAATGCATCTGGAATCTACCACAATATTCAGATAACTGGGTTGTTTTAGAGAGGTCATGTGACAATCAGAAAGCCACTTAAGTGTCTCAGCAACAAACAAAAACAGAATATGCTGGAAAAACTCGGCAGGTTGGGCTGCACCTGTGGACAGAAAGCAAGGTTAACGTTTCAGGTCCAGTGACCCTTCCTCATTGTGTCTAAACAACTAGCTTATCAGCAGAACACAACAAGCACATGAGACTCTGAAGAGGTAAGAATTCTGTGTAGATCTCTTTCTCTCATACAAGTTTCAAGAATTGAACACTGTCTGTGAGTTTTGATGCTTTGTGCCACAGACTGAGCTTTCAAGAGAAGTTAACCCTGCAGCTGTTGTCTGTAAAATGAGATATAGATCATCCATTAACATCTTGAAAGTACCCTGACACTGACACAGACAGAGTACCAAGCTACCAGTTTTCAAGGTAGTTTTCCTTTCACTTTATTTGAGTTTAAATAACTTAATTTATCCTCCCATTCCATGATTTAGCACCTACCTACATTCTCACACCATTCATGTCTTGCCTTTCCATAACCTGTTAACACCTTGGTACTTCAGTCAGAGCCTCATGCTCTCAGTTCCGATGGATTGCCAGTTTCTTTTGTATAAACACAGACAGACTGCTTGTTATAATTGTTTGGCAGAGATTCTCTCTGGTAATGGCACACTAAAACATCAATCTAACACCTGAAGCATTGGTGTTTACACCATGCATGCATATTTAACACATAAATTCAACCAAATGACATGTGGGAAAGTGGTGGGAGTTTATTCTCAGTCCAGTTTAGAAGGTGGGGGTGTTATCTGTCAGCGGTTCCAGTACCATCAGTCATGGCACACTCTGCACACAGTTCCAAGGACTTTGACATAGTCAGTCCTCCACTTGGGACATTTACAATCAGGGGATCTGTTCCAATCCAGTCCAACGGTCAGTCTTGTAGGTCCAGCACATGCAGTCAGGGGTCTGGTCAGTCATATCTAAGGACTGTGTCGAGAGTGTGCTGCTGGAAAAGCACAGCAGGTGAGGCAGCATCCGAGGAGCAGGAGAATCGATGCTTCAGGCATAAGTCCTTCATCAGGAATGAGGCTTGTGGGCCGGGGGGACTAAGAGATAAATGGGAGGGTGGTGGGGCTAGGGGCAAGGTAGCTAAGAATGCGATAGGTAGATGAAAGTGAGGGAGACTGTGATAGGTCACAGAGGAAGGTGGAGTGGATAGACGAGAAAGCTGATGGACACGTCAGGAGGGTGGTCGCTTGGGACTGGGATAATGTGGGGGGGAGGGAAATGGGGAAACTGTTGAAATACACATTGACCCTATGTGGTTGCAGAGTCCCAAAGTGTACTTCTTCCAGGCGTCGAATAGTAAGGGTTGGGCAATGGAGGAGGCTCAGGACCTGCAGGTCCTTGATGGAGTGGGAGGGGAAGTTGAAGTGTTCAACCACGTTAATGCAGGTGTCTCTGAAACGATCCACAAGGAGGTGTCTTGTCACCCGATGTAGAGTAGACCACACCGGTACAACTGATGAAGTAGATGACATTGGTAGAAGTAGAGGTAAATTATCGTCAAATGTGGAAGAATCCTTTGGGACCTTGTACGGAGATGAGGGGAGTGGTTTGGGTGCAGGTTTTGCACTTCCTGCGGGGCAGGGAAAGGTGCCAGGAATGGGGTGTGGGCTGGTGGGGGGTGTGGACCTGACAAGGGAATCGCAGAGGGAATGGTCTCTCCAGAATGTTGATAGGGGTGGGGAGGGAAATATATCTGTGGTACTGCGGTCCGATGGGAGGTGGCGGAAGTGGCGGAGGATGATGTGATGTATGTTGAGGTTGGTGGGGTAGAAGGTGAGGACCAGGGGGATCTATCCTTGTTGCATTGGGAGGGGTGGGGTTCAAGGGCGGTAGTGCGGGTAAATGGAGGAGATGCGCTGGAGGGCATCGTCAACCACGTGGGAAAGGAAATTGTGATCTTGGAAGAAGAAAGCCATCCGGGATTTTCTAAGGCAGAATGTTGGGAAGGGTAGGGTTCAAGGGCAGTGGTGTAGGAAGTGCATCACATCATCCGCAGCCACTTCCGCCACCTGCAAATAGATCCCACTGTGGAAGCTCAGCTTTGAGCTTCTGGGCTTCTTGTGAACGCCTGTCCAAGAACAGAGAACCACCACTTGATTAACACATTTCAACAGCACTGTTTTTATTCAAGACTGTCAGTATACGAATATACAAACAAGGCTTGGGAGAGAAAAGCCACCTTAGACCATGCCGGGTACTAAAGAGTGGATTCTCTCACCGTTGATAGGGAAAGTTGTTAAATTTATACAAAACTTCGTACGCAATACAGAGTCCCGTATCATTAAGCTATCGCACAGTGTAAAATTAAACAAAGCATACTTTATTGGAAGCTTACACATCAAAAAGTGCTCTAAATCTAACACACACACAGATACCAACAGCCTTCTGGTTAAGCTCTTAACATAGCCCTCATTATTCCTACTCTGCTTTTCAAGGTAACATTCAGATATCAAAAATTGCTCTAAACTAAACATGTATTCATTAGTACAGCTCTAAAACAATGAGGCACCAGTATTCCTCTGATGGTTGCCCTTTTATCTTGTGCTATGTACTATCTCATCCTTGGACCTGTGGGGAGGATTGTTTACCGCTAGGCTGGCTTCTTACAAATTGCTATGTTAGCAATTAGTTTCGCTTAGCCTGTCGCTTAGGATGCAGGGAAATACAGCCAATATGCCGGGGCCATTTTAGTTAACATTTCTGAGCTCCATTTTCTATATGGTCACTATATCTATTTCCAACTTATCACCACCATCAGAGATACATTTCCCTCCCCATCCCTATCAGCATTCTAGAGAGACATTCCTTCCGTAACTCCCTCATCAGGACCACAACCCCACCAGCCTACTTCCCACTCCCAGCACATTCCCCTGCCACTGATGAAGGGCTTTTGCCCGAAACATCGATTTCACTGCACTTTGGATGCTGCCTGAACTGCTGTGCTCTTCCAGCACCACTAATCCAGAAACTGTTTACTGTGAGCTGCAATCCCAGCCATCACTTTCCATTCTACAGATGAGAAGGGTTACGAGAAAATGGCAGGAGGGTGGACGCAGTTCATGCCACTTTGATGAGCAAAAGTGCAGGTAAGCACATGTGCTGGATACGTTGATGTTATAGCAATCAAAACATGAAGCAACCATTTTATAGGCCTCACATATATTTCACTTGCAATAATTTCATCGCTCATCTATCATGCATGCAGAGTGAAAATGCTCAGGGGATCAGTTGCTGGTCAAAGGTGATATGGAACATACCATTGGGGATTGCAAACTGAACTTGGGCATCTCAGTAATGTTCGAATGAGCAGCAGTGATGTTGCAGAAGGCCACTGTTGGCTGAAGGGGAGCCACACGCCATCACTTTCATAGAAATATAATGATGGTCTATACTGAAGACTGAGGTTGAGCATTTGATGTGTGCCAGGGGTAGGAAGGATGGTTGAGTGTTGCAGACACTCCCTTCCTGATGCCGTTGGGTGGTCCCTCAACTGGCATGGCACCTTCACCACGTTACTGCACATGTTGAGCCTGAAAATGAATGGATGATGGAAGTATATCCCTCTTTAACAGGGTGCAAAATATCTCATTGTATGGAGAAGTGTACTTAGCCCTCATCTGCAGAGTATGCCCCTGTTGATTATTCCGGTATCTAAGGAACTCTTTCACTCCTTCTGTGCTCAGTTCAGGTGCTTTCCACTGAGAGTCTGAGACCATGTACTTCCAAATAAACCTGTTGGACTATAACCTGGTGTTTATGTCATGTTAACAAAGTTGAAAAGACAGTGTTGGACCTTTGGAGAATGGTGAAGCTCCTAGGATGCATTTTTAAGCAGCTTAAGACCATGTTATATCTATCTGCATCTTAAGCAAACTAAAGCACACTGAAACATAAAGGTAAGGGTGAATGCAGGAAATCATCTGTTACTGTGTTATTGGGCAGACATCGTAGTGCATGGACTAGAGGGCTGCAAAGGCCATATCTTTCAGAAAAGCTATTTTAAGCAGACATGCACTGCAGGTTAAACAAAAGAATTAGACAGTTCCTGCTGTATGCTGATTGTCACTTCAAAAAGAGTTAGGATGAAGAATTTTCAGTCAAACTATAAAATCAAAAATCTTGAGATAATTGCGAAACTAGAAGAAAGTGAGGACTGTAGATGCAGGGAAATTCCTGATGAAGGGCTAAAGCTCGAAACATTGATTCTCCTGCTCCTCAGATACTGTCTGACCTGCTGTGCTTTTCCAACACCACACTCCCATCATTGCTAAACTGCTAATGTCAGTGCTACTAAAGCCATCCGGTATCCACTGATGTATAAGTAACTGCTGCTCATGGACAATTTTTGAGAATGGTCCATTCTTTTAATTTCTATCTTTTGGACCCATCTCTTTTTCACTCTAATCTGTATTTATATGTTTTACGTTATTATTTCTTCTCGTCTTTAATAATGAATAAGTTCAATGTTTTTGTTCATTTAAGAAAGCCTGGTTAAATTGTTTCCTTCTAAAACATATGTTCATTTGGAGTTTGGGGGACGGTATCTACAACAGAAAGGATCCTTTTAAAATTAACTTTGTTTTGATCAGCCAAGCACGTTGGTGAAAGTGAACCAAGAGTTTAATAATTTGAGGTAACCCACTTGGAAGAGAAACAATTCAGGGAACTATGACTAGGCTCTGATTGTAACAATGGGTTAGCTGAAAATTTCAAAAACTGAGATTGATAGATTTCCTTTAGGTGTCATTGAGAGGTACAGAACTGGGTAGATGGAGTTAAGATTCAGAACACCCAGGATTCAGTAATTGACACTCTGAGTCTTGGTCTCAACTTTTATGTTGGTAGAAACTAATTGTGAAGAAAGTTTATGTTTAATTTTCTATAAACCAGCAGCAGCATTATCTTTCCAGTTACCAAAGTAGAATTTGTGCAAAATACCAAAGTACAGTCACCAAACTAGCTACCTGACAAAGGAGCAGTGCTCTGAAAGCTTGTACTTCCAAATAAACCTGTTGGACTATAACCTGGTGTTTATGTCATGTTAACAAAGTTGAAAAGACAGTGTTGGACCTTTGGAGAATGGTGAAGCTCCTAGGATGCATTTTTAAGCAGCTTAAGACCATGTTATATCTATCTGCATCTTAAGCAAACTAAAGCACACTGAAACATAAGGACCATATAGCAGCATTTTGTTAACAATTAAGAGAAAAAAAAACACCTTTACTCTTAATTGAATTCACAATTAGGTATTTTATTGCAAGGTAGTGTATGGAACATATGTCAGTTCTGTGATATGGGTGATTTATTTATTTGATTTGATCTTCTTCGAGAGTCATAATTCAAAACTGATCTCCTGAACAAACTGCATTTGGGTTTTTGGTTAAGATCAATCTGAACAACTCAAACAGAAAAGCAAAAATGTATAATAATGTAAGGAGAAGTATCATGCTTGATTTGAAAAGATTTAGGATCTCTAAATTAAACCTTCTTTGTATGAAAAGGTTATTACTCTTAATTTTAAAAAAATTCAAAATTTGGGCAACGTAGTGGCTCAGTGGTTGGCAATGCTGCCTCACAGTGCCAGGAAACCAGGTTCAATTCCACACTGAGGTGACTGTCCATGTAGGGTGTGTACATTCTCCCTGTGTCTGCATGACCTTCTGCCAGGTGCTCCCTTAACCTTCCACAGTCCAAAGATGTGTAGGTTAGGTGGATTGGCCTTGCTAAAATACCTGTAGTGTTCAGTGATGTGTAGGCTAGGTGGATTAGACATGGGAAATGCTGGATGACAGGGATAGGGTAGGGGGTTGGGTCTGTGTGGGATGATCTTCGGAGGGTGGGTGTGGACCTGTTGAGCCGAATGACCTGTTTCCACACTGTGAGGATTCTATTCTAAAATAATTTCCATCAATATTCAATGTCACTGTGATCATAATAAATTATAATCCATTTATAGCTTTATTCTTACACAAGCAGAGTATTACAGATCATCAAAGATGCCTCCCACCTTGATACAGTTCTTCTCCAACCTCTTCCATCTGGCAGAAGACACAGAAGCTTGAACACACACACCAACAGGTTCAAAAACAGCTTCTTCCCTGCCATTATTAAACTGAAGACTGTGTAACTTTAAATAATGTTAATCTTGTTAATGCTGATTCGGCTTTATACACCTCCTGTGCATGTAACCTGCAAGCTTTGCTCTGTCGAAGCACCCTATGATCTATATATCCTTGTTTGCTATGATCTGCCTGCACTGTTTGCAAAACAAAGCTTTTCACTGTACTGAGGTAAATGTGACTAAAATAAATCAAATCAAAGCTTTTAGAAATCTGCAATAAAAACAAGAAATGATGGAAGTGTTCTGCAGATCCGGCAATATCTGTGGAAAGGTAAAAAAAGGGATTGCAACATCAAAATGACAAAAAAAACTTAGATCTCTATGTCCTGCCCAAAGTGAAAGTCAATCAACTGTTGATTCCTTCCTTTTTATCCATGATTTCTGCACTTTCTACAAAAGGAAAAACTGTGGAGTCAAATATTCTTCTATCACCAGTGTGCAGAATGCCATCACCTTAGCGGATACTGCACACAGAGCACTCCTTACAGGTGTCTATGGCACTAAAGCCAGCATTTTTCAAATATGTGCATACTGCTGTCCTGCAGATTCTGAATAGCACCATCATCTCTGATTGTAATATGTTCAATTAGATTCTGGACCCGATACAATCTGTTTTCCCACAAATCAGTGGCAGTGCTGAGGTAACCATACAATAAGAGGGATAAATATGCAATGGGATTGAAACATTGGATGGAATTCTCCCAGTCCCTGAATGACATGGCAATGGTGAGCTGTTTGGGACAATGCAACAAAATTAAAAATGAGATTCTCGACATCAAGAAAAACAAGGTCCAATATTGCGCCCAAGGTCTGAATGACAAGACGTGAATCTTACTAGGCAGTTTATTTGCATGCATTAAATGTGTCAATGATTGCCCATTCTCTCCTCATTTCTATGCAGTTTGCTACTCTCCCAGTCAGTCGAGTGAAACTGGATGGTGTTAATTCTGGACATGAAAGTCAGAGCAGTGCTAGGTGTGAGGAAATCAGCTCTGTACCCTGGGGCAGCCTACGAGATCTTAGATTGTCGTTGTGAATTGTAGCCAAAAGATGTGACTTTAAATGCCATCTGTGATTACTTCTACTTCACTGAGATGACGATCTCCAATCTGCAATGGCCAATGGCATAGTCAAGATGATTGTGACCAGGATCTGTTCCTTACACAGTTGGACACTGCATACAATTCACATGCGAGGTGCTGTGATCTCAGAATGACTTACTGCTAAACTCTGGACTGATTGTATTGGACCTGCAGGACTAACCATAGTCAACAGACCGGAAAGTAACGATACAGAACTCTTGTTTTTGACCACCAATGTGGCCAATTCACCATGTGTAAGCACCTGGAATGAAATCAGGTGCTTCCTTTAACTTCTGATTCTGGTGTTGCCCCCCCACCCCGAATGCTGACTGTCTCTCTTTGACTTGAGTCACAGTAGGTCAGTCACAAGTAATTAGATTAGATTAGATTAATTACAGTGTGGAAACAGGCCCTTCGGCCCAACAAGTCCACACTGACCCGCCGAAGCGCAACCCACCCATACCCCTACATTTTACCCCTTACCTAACACTACGGGCAATTTAGCATGGCCAATTCACCTGACCCGCACAACTTTGGACTGTGGGAGGAAACCGGAGCACCCGGAGGAAACCCACACAGACACGGGGAGAACGTGCAAAGTCCACACAGTCAGTCGCCTGAGTCGGGAATTGAAACCGGGTCTCAGGCGCTGTGAGACAGCAGTGCTAACCACTGTGCCACCGTGCCGCCCACATCTTGACCATGTTATTGGTGATTATAGATTGAAGGAGAAGTAATCATGGGTGCCTTTTAAATTGACATGTATGGGTCACAATTCACCAAGATTACATAGCTGCTCAAGGGCCTGGTATTGACCTCCCCTCACCTTGTGCTTTGTGTTTTCACCAACATCCTTTTACATTCACTGTTAGAGAGGTGTGGTAATGGAAAGACGAGATCTCATTAGTCAGGCTGCTCTTACAATCTCCAATCGTAATTTATGCTGAATTCAAGAATAAGGCCTTGCTGAACACCTTGGACAGAATCTCTGTGTACTGTGCCCTGCAAAGGTGGGCACAGGGGGATGTGATGGACATGGAAGAGCTAGAACAGTGATTAGAGTTTTCCAAGGAGTAAGATGAGGATATTGCATAGGAGGAACATCACCTTCTGCATGGCAGAGCACAGCAATGTGTGGCACAACAAGTCCAGACAGGACTTCATTATGGTGCAGTGTGCATTCATTGACTAAATATGTGATGATAAAATCTGTATCTAACTCTAAAAAAGAAAGTGGTCCCTGTCTCTTCCCAGATGCAAAAGCAGATTCTATTGGTTTAATTTTTTTTAATTTTTTGTTGTCGAGTAAACCTGCATGTTTTCAACTTTTTGAAGGCTTTCCTGTATGCAATGGTCACACATTGAACATTGAGATGATGTTAGGTTAGATAAAATATGGTTCCATGATGGAATGATACAAGATAATGCATGTATGAAAGGATGGACGCTGGTAATTTGTTTCCATCAGGTGGGGATACTAGGACCCATGGGCGCGGCCTTAGGATTAGAGGGGATCAATTTAGAATGGAAATGAAGAGACATTTCTTCAGCCAGAGAGTGGTGGGCCTGTGAAATTCACTGCCATGGAGCACAGTGGAGGGCGGAACGTTAAATGTCTTCAAAGCTGAGATTGATAAATTCTTGATCTCGCAAGGAATTATGGGCTATGGGGAGAGTGAGGGTAAGTGGTATTGAAATGCCCATCAGCCTTGATTGAATGGCAGAGTGGACTCGATGGGCAGAATGGCCTTACTTCCACTTCTATTTCTTATGGTCTTATGATATTAAGAAAAGTGAAGCTGAGTAGTTTGTTTTTAAAGAAAAGGCAATAGATTTACAAGTGTGCACTTATATTTGCTGTGTTACCTATATACCTTGAAAAGTGTTTGCTTTTCAGTTCCTATCCCACTATGTGCACCCTCACAAAGAGCGGTTCCAGATTGACAGCACTGTCAGAATTGACTGAAAACTAACAATTCCTGAAAAGCTTTCTTAACAATATCCTCCAGACTATTCAGGAAGAGTTAAAGAATAATTTTTCAGTGATTGTATCCTCTTTAGTGCTTAAAAACATGTCCTTTAAGATTGACAATATTAGATCCAAAAATTATTGATGTGAGAAATTATTTTATCAATGTGCGTGTTTTCACTTCACTAATGAGATAACACTTTCCAGATGCTCAAACCTTTTAATTGAAATGTTGATGCCAAGATAATGCATGTGGGTGCATATTTTCATTACAGATCAAAGTGCTTTATGATTTCAGCTCTAAACACTCTGGTCCCTATCCTCTCTTTTTTCACTATGTGCTTTTGATTTTCTTTTTATGGATTATAGGTACTGAGGTAAACTATTACCTTAAACTTCCGCTTTCATTGAAATTTGTGTTGGATTACATCAATGGAAAAATAGTAAGGGATTATATAAGAGTAATCAATTTGCCATGGCTCCCCAAAAGAAATACTATAAACCTGCGGTTTTATAATAGCTGAGTTTTACACATAACAAATTTATAAATACACATGTATAATGGTGATTGTTTACAGTAAAATTCACCTTCATTACATGAAATTCTAGAATTTTTGACCATTGTTTTGGGCATTTGTGGTTCGGTCTCATGGAAGTTAAAAAGGTAAGGTCTGAAAGTAGTAAAGGCACTTTTGGAAGACTGCGTGCATCCATTTGTATAACCTTTCCAATTTTAATCAATGTTGGCATAAATTCCAAACCATCAAAACACTAGTCAGGTACAATAAATGGTGGATTGAACTCATCCAGTGTGGCTTGTGGGTCAGAAAGAACTGGAATACCCACCCCAGCCCAACCATCTAATCTGTAAACCTTTGTACTACTTCTATGCCTTAGCCTCAAACTCTCACATCACTAAAACTGGAAATCCACCTCTCATTGATTTCGATCTCCAAAACTCAGATTGTCCATTTCTCCCCTAAGTTGAGACTGTGGTGCTGGAAAAGCACAGCAAGTCAGGCAGCATCCAACGAGCAGGAGAGTCAACGTTTCGGGTATTAGCCCTTCGCCACCACATTCACCAGCTTCAGTATCCAGTCCCTTCGTCACTGACAATGTGTGAGCAGTGTTGTTCCATCTATAAGGTGCAATGTATTAACTCATCAAGGCTCTTCTGACAGCATCTTGTGAACCTGAAACTTATGCCTCATAGAAGGTCAAGGGCAGCAGACATTTCAAAAATCCCACAACCCATAATTCCCCTCCCAGTCACAAACTATCCTAACTTTGAATTATAGCACTGTTCCTTCAGCGTCACTAGGTTAAAATTCTGGAACTCCCTTTTGTAATAACAATATGGATGTCTCTACATTATATGGTAGCAGTTCAAGAAGGAAGCTAACCATCACATTGTGCAGTACAATAAGAATTGGACAATAATTACTGTCTGTCTAGTGACATGTACATCATACTAACGAATACATAAAAGAGATTAGACTTTCTCCATATTCAGAGAGCACTGACCAACTGGATGACTGGAAACTGTCATCCAGGAGTGCTGGCTGGGAATGGTCACCACTGCCAGGACTAGAGGCAGTCCCATGACACTGAGAAGTCCAGGACAGTCTGGAATCAGGGAGAGCGGGGTGCTAAGAACCCATGTTCAAGCAACTAGAGGATATGAATAAAGGGGAAGAGGAACTTTTTAAGTCAAAACCTCCTGCGAGTACTAGGGGGCTTTTAAGTACCTAATAATCTTCTTTTTTAGGCTCATGAATGGGAAGGAGAAAGTGAGGACTGCAGCTGCTGGAGATCAGAGCTGAAAATGTGTTGCTGGAAAAGCGCAGCAGGTCAGGCAGCATCCAAGGAGCAGGCAGTATCCAAGGAGCTCCTTGGATGTTGCCTGACCTGCTGCGCTTTCTCAGCAACACATTTTCAGCTCATGAATGGGAAGGCCAGCCAACACTACCCCTGCTTCATATAATCTTTCACACCAAGTGAGAGTAGGTGTTTGGCCAGCAGGATTTTACATGCACCTCATCCCTATGCCTCCCCCTGCCTTCAAACTCATTATTGGGAAGTATATTATGAGCCTCATATAAAAGTTATTAGGGATTTCAAAACTGAAACATTAAATTAAAGATTAGAACTTACGATTACAATGGAGACTTAATTACATCTGAATCCTGTTTCACATGGAAGATATATGGCTCTGAGACATCATTTGTGATGATACGTCTTTATTAAAGATTGAGATATTTATGGTTAAGTAATTTTTTGTTGTCGGCATTTGCAATGGAAACTACCTTTGTAGTCATTTATGTCATTAATTTTCTTGCTTGAACTCTTATCTGTCTTGTACTGTGGATCTCCCATTATAGAAGGCACTAGACACCCACGAGATCCTAAATTTCCAGTCTCTCTATTTGCCTACCTACAGTGCTGGTCTTCCTAACCCATTCTTCGGCCTGACTGTACTTCAGAAACAACTTTGGACTTACCCAAAAACATTCTCCTTTACCCAGAGTTTCAGGGACAAAGGGAGAACTGAAAGAAAGTAATAAGCCAAGCATGAAATAGTAAAATTAAGGCAGAGTCTGGGTTTCAGTTGAATATTTTTACCTTAAAATAGTTAATGAAAAATTCTAACTACACATGTGCATCATTAATAATCACAGTCTCTGTAATTTGTATGATTAGCATACAAGAGATGTGACAAAAATTGGTGGTGTAGTAAATAGCAAGTAGGAGAGCCTTGGACTACAGAACAACACAGTTGGGCTGAGGAGTGGCAAATGGCATTTAAGCCTGGAAAATGTGTGGTGATGTATTTTAGAAGTACTACTGATGCAGGGGCATTTATGTTAAATTGTAGAAATACAGAGGATGAGGGGGACCTTCATTTGCATGTTCATTGGTGCTTGAAGGTGATATGACAGATAGATAATGTGATTAAGGTGATAGATAGAATATTGCCCTTTGCAGTCAAAACATTGTATACAAAAGCACGGAGGATATCTTGGAGCTGTAATAGTGTGTGCAGATCTGGTCACCACAGTATAGAAAGAACATGGTTGAATGTTCTAGAGAGAGTGCAGAGAACTTTGTGTGCATTGGCATGATTCAGTTAAGGAGTTGTTTTACTTAGAACAGAGAAGGCTGAGGGGAAATCCGATTGAGATGTATGAAGTTCTGAAGGGTATAGACTGGATAGTTTAGGAGACACTTATCCCCTTTTTAGAAGGTTCAAAACCAGGGGACACAATTTTAAGGTAAGAAGCAGGAATTTTACAGAAGACATTTTCACACAGACTGTTTTGGTATTTGGAATTCACCATTTGAAGGGGTGATAGAGGCAGCAACTCCTCCGATATTTAAGAATTGTTTCGATGACACTCAAAATACCATAATATAAAAGGATTTAGGCCAATTGCTGGGCAATGGAATATAAAATTCATGGACTTTTGATGATTGACGCAGATGGGACAAAACACATTGATGAAGGTAGAGCAGTGGATGTGCTGCGCATGGATTTTAGCTAGGCGCTTGATAAGGTTCCCCATGCTAGGCTCATTCAGAAAGTAAGAAGGCATGGGATACAGGGAAACCTGTCTGTCTGGATACAGAATTAGCTGACCCATAGAACACAGAGGGTGGTAGTAGATGGAAAGTATTCAGCCTGGTGCTATGTGATCAGTGGTATTCTGCATGGATTTGTTCTTGGAGCTCCGCTCTTTATGATTTTTATAAATAATTTGGATGAGAAAGTGGAAGGGTGGATTAGTAAGTTTGCCAATGTCACAAAGGTTGTGGAGTCGTGGGTAGTGTGGAAGGCTGTCGTAGGTTGCAACAGGACATTGACAGCATGCAGAACTGGGCTGAGAAGTGGCAGATGGTGTTCAACCTGGAAAAGTGTGAAATAATTCATTTTGGAAAGTCAAATTTGAATGCAGAATACAAAGTTAAAGGTAGGATTCTTGTCAGTGTGGAATAACAGAGGAATCTTGGGGTCCATGACCATACATCCTTCAAAGTCACCACCCAAGTTGATTAAGTTGTTAAGAAGGCATATGGTGTGTTGGCTTTCATTAGCAAGGGGATTGAGTTTAAGAGCTGTGAAGTTATGCTGCAGCTTTATAGAGCCCTGGTTAGACCACACTTGGTATATTGTGTTCAGTACTGGTCACCTCATTATAGGAAGGATTTGGAAGCTTGAGAGAGGGTGCAGAGGAGAGTTGCCAGGATGCTGCCTGGACTGGAGGGCATGTCTTATGAAGAAAGGTTGAGGGAGTTAAGGCTTTTCTCATTGGAGTAAAGACAGATGAAAGGCCACTTGATAGAGATGTACAAAATGGTGAGAGACATAGATAGAGCGAATAGTCAGAGACTTTTTCCCAGGGCTGAAATGGCTATTACGAGGGGTCATAATTTTAAGGTGATTGGGAGAAAGGTTTAGGGAAGATGTCAGAGGTTAGTTCTTTACACAGAGAGTGGTGGGTGTGTGGAATGCACTGCCAGCAGTGGTAGTAGAGTCAGGTACATTAGGGACATTTAAAATGATAGCAAAATGAAGGGTATATAGGTCAGTTTGATTTTAGAGTAGGATAAAAGGTTGGCACAACATCAAGGGCTGAAGGGCCTGTCCTGTGCTGTACTGTTCTATGTTCTAAGATGGGCCGTAAAATCTCTATGACTCAATGGATCTCTATTCTCATGGCGTTTGATTTTTACACTATCATGATATGATGGAAAATGATGCATCCCGTCTTTTTTTTTCCCAGAAGGCTTTGAAACAAAGAAGAGCTTTCAAAGGCTTATTTCTGGCAGGTCTGAAGTTAAATGCAGCTGGGGCCTTTGAGTGATGAACAATTCATGGACGATTATAATTAGAGCAGGCATTTTTCCTTGGTTGACATAAAACAAAACAAACATGGCATTCATCAAAATAGCTTTCATTTTTATCTTTTTGCCTTTGTACATTGGATAATAATCCAGTTTTAAAAATCTCTGACATCTTTGAGAATCAAGGATTTTTAAAACAAATGTGGCAGCTGCAACATAATGAAGTTTTGAGTGATTTCTACTGTAATTTATGATTACTTATGGAAATTTATATATTTATATTTATTCCAGATTGTACAGGATAATTATAACCTAACATACCAGCTGTATTAACTTCAACAAAAGATCAAATGAGGAACTAATTTGACTTTCCAGCAATATAGATTAATTCAAAATATCTTCAATGGGTCAGGGAATGACTAAATGTGTAGCGAAGGGTAAGTTTCTACTTTGACATACCAAAATCACATAGTAGCAAATTGAGTCCCTCAGGCATGATTTACAATGCATCAAATTTAATGGATGGAGCACCAGAACTAGAGGGGTTTAACTTCTCGATATTTTCAGAAAATAACATGGCCTTACAGGCGTACTTGGGAATCACTTTGGTTAATGTCGAATTAGTTTGTTTTTATTCTGAGCGAATAGTGATGTTGAATGTTAAAACTAGCACTTGCTTCCACATTTGTTTGCAAAAGGTATTAATTATGCTCAAGCAAAGCATTATAATTCTGAAGTCTTTTAGAAGTAATGCGTTCACAACGTGACAAAAACAGATATTTGCAAAATTTGTTTTTTTGTTAATATCTAAAATCCAATATGTTGCATATTTCCAAATGCCACGTGGATTATTTTTAAAAATCTCCCATCTTTCACCTTTTGAAAGCTCGAAGTCATCCAAAACTCTGTTGCCCAGTTTCAAACCCACACTAAATCTCTTTCACACATTACACGTGTGCTCATTGCCTGAGCTACACAACACAAATCTAACTATTTCAATCTTGTTCTTAAATCTATCCATAACCTCATCCCTCCCTATTTCTGTTATTCCCTCAGGCTCTACAGCCATCACAAAGTACTTTACTTATCTTATTCTAAACTCTTGTGAACTTCTGAATTGAATCACTCCACCATTGGTGCTTGTCACTTCGGCTAAGGTCTGACCTCTGAAGTACCCTTCCCAATTCTCACTGCATTTCTATCTCTTTTTTATTTTAATACTCTCCTTAAAAGCTAATTCTGAGCATTTACGCTTCTATGACATTGGGTGGATTCATGTAAAATCTTGTTGCTGGCTCTCCTGTAAAATGCCTCAAGACATTTCATTACATTCAATGATTGTATCAATTTAATAAGCTGTCAAGTGATGTATCCACTTGGAAGTAGCCTGGGGTCTACAGTCTGCATCCATGCTCTCCCAACTAAAAGGTCATGGAGATATGCATCATAGAAACTTTTGTCCCAGCAATATCCTCCAACCCTGCAGGAAGTTCCAACCATCTTAATATATTCAAGGGAAGATGGTGGTGTTGTGCTAATGTCACTGGACTTGTAATTCAGAACTGAAGGAAGGTCACTGGGTTAAAACTTTGACACTGCTTTTTCTCCACAGATGCTGCCAGATTCATTGAGGTTTTCAAGCAGTTATTGTCCCAATCTAGCCAATCTCTCTTCATAACTAAAAATGTGTCCTCAATATTGACTCTAGATGCCATGAAGTCTTTAAGTCAAACATGGGCGAAGAAACCTCTTGCTGATTACAACATACCAGCCCCACCTTGGCTAGAATTTACTGGCAGCTCCAGTGTTGGATGGAAATCTGGTATTATTTATTGTTAAAATGGCATTACCATCCTAATTGCATGAGAAGACCTTGGTTTAAATGTATTCATTAGGTCCCCATTTGTATGAGATGGGGACCATAGCTATTTCCCTGAAAATGCAGGACTGTGTGGTGCACAGTGATAAGTATTCCACCACTGTATGCCCATTCTGCTCCAGTGCTGTCAGAGAGACAGTGTTAAAATGGAGAGTTTCGTGTAAGCTCCATAATTGCTTTCAACACTGAGGTATACAAAATTAAACCATTATCCAACCAATTAAAGAAGGTTGCCCTGAATAAATAAACAAAATAATCAATTCAAAAGTATGAACCAGTAATAATATGATAGTGTCAAATAATTGAATAATAAGTGATACCAATTTCCATTTGCTTTGTTTATTTATATTGACCCTGAATTATCACATAGAGGTACAGGGATCCCAATTAAATTGAATTGTCAAATAGAATAAATTTGTAGCAATCATTGTTTATTTGATTGATTATAATAAATATTGCTTAACAAGAGTGAGATTTTACCTTTCCACAGTTATGCAGATGAAACTTAGTATGTAAATATTGTTTGTTTTGTTCTCTGCATTCGCATAATTGTATCAATATTCCAAAGAATTTTTCATTTCTGTCTATTTAAATTAGCATCCAGCTTTATTCACCCAGAAGTGACATTGTTTTGACAATGGATTAGCCTCAGAATTAATTTTGCATTCATAGTATGTTTCAAAGTGTTGAAACACATCACGATAGACATTTATAACTCTTAACAACCATTTTAAGACTTGAATAATTTCCTATACTTCAAAGAACAGTTTATTTTAATATAACTAACCATTCAATTGCCAATGGTATTCATAACAAATTGGAGGATACAATCTAGCACAGTTCTGTACAAAGCTGAAGTTCATTCATTATTGTTTCTGTACTGTGTCCAGTTGAAAAGCTGGAGAAGGAAATCATTGAGTTAAAGAGGAGATGGGATGAAGCCACTTGATATAAAAGACTTGAAACATTATGATTTGATTTTCAGCCCATAATCAATGCCTCTTGTAATTTGCTTTGGAGACACAAGGAGAGTGCACTGAGAAGATTAACCAGTGAAACAGGCTTTCTGTCCTTGTGCCTTCTATTAAAGTAAGACCCAGAACTGGAGTCTTCCCTCATCTATATCATCTGCACAATGTGCAGCTCAGAAGCTTCAAAGCTAGTTCTGAGTGTGCACTTGAACGCAAATGCATAATCTTCACTTAAGACTGAAATTGTGGCATCTTATCAGACCACACAGCTTTTCTACAGCTGAGAGCGGCAGAGGCTGGGCGGAAGTGAGATCGGAGCAGAGAGGTTGTTGGGAAGACAAGTGATTGCTATTTAAGTAGGTGTGTTCATTGCCAAGAAGCGCAGTGGAGGTTGGGACCTTCAATCTCTTCAAGGCAAAGATTGATAAATTCTTGATCTTGCAAGGAAGTAAGGGCTATGGGGAGAGTGCGGATAAGTGGAGTTGAAATGCCCATCAGTCATGATTTAATGGCGGAGTGGACTTGATGGGCCAAATAGCTTCACTTCCACTCCTTTGTCTTATGGTCTTATTGTCTTAACAGCTTTCACCTCATGTCACTGTGAAAAGCTATGTTCAAAATATATTTTAGATAAGAGGTAGAATGTTCTCAGCAGAATAGGTATTGGAAAAGAAATGCCTATTATGTTAAGCCGTAATGTGGAGGTTCCAGTTTTGGACTGGGGTGTACAAAGTTAAAAATCACACAACACCAGGTTATAGTCCAACAGGTTTAGTTGGAAGCACTAGTTTTCAGAGTGTTGCTCCTTCAGGTGGTTGTGGAGTAGGATCATGGACACAGAATCTGTGTCCTACTCCAGGATACACCAGCCCACACCATACTGCTACCAGCGCCTCGCTCTGGGCTACACCAGCCCACACCATACTGCTGCCAGCGTCCCTCTCCGGGCTACACTAGCCCACACCATACTGCTGCCAGTGTCTCGCTCTGGACTACACCAGCCCACACCATACCACTGCCAGTGTCCCTCTCTGGGCTACACTAACCCACACCATACTGCTGCCAGGAGTCCACTCCATGCACAGGGGAGAGTCCTCCTCCAACCTTCACAGGCTGACCAACCTACTCTGTAGACACGCTGCCTCTGAAGATGCCACCGCCGTTCCGGAGCCCATCGAAGCTGCCTCCTTATCAGGTAAGTTAGTGAAGAAAGAAGGGGAAAATGGAAAAGGAAACAAAATGCTGATGAAAAGGACAAGCCCAGGCACAGGAACCTGTACTCTGCCGCAGCCATAACGAAATTTACTGAATTAACCCAAAATGAAGACATTACCAAAAAGGTTTCACTGTTTGGTAGCTTTTAACTTCATATGATTTGGAATTCACACAAATCAAACATGAACTAACAGACAAATGATACTGCAAACAAAAGGATAGGGTTCAATTTATGTTGATGCAATAAGCACAAATAGCTGTGTTTTTCCACACGAACATGTGGCATCACTGACAAACATGCTCTTATACAGAGTAAGTCAGGAATACGATTTAACAACAAGTTTCATCTTTGATCTTTCTGCATTCTACTGTCATCAGCCAGACTCACATCTGTAACCATTCTATCCCTTTGCCCATGACAGCCTTGATAGTTACGCCTCTCCAGTGTTCCAACCAACACCACCCAAGTCCACAGTCTGAACATATTTTGGAAAAGTGTCTAGCTCTCTCTGAGCTATTAACACAGTTTTTCAAATTTTAGATAATTTCAGCCTTCATACATGTTACCTCCAAAATTTCTATCTCCATTGCTGCCAGAACAAAATAATTGACCTCTTTCTTTGAAAGATTTCTTTAATCTGCCCTCAAGAAATCTGAGATTCTCTTTCCACACTGTCTGTTTCCTTTTGTATCTGTACACCAATGACCTTTATCCTCCTTCTCCTCTGCTTGTAGCTGTCCTTTGTATCTGAGTGCTTTTTCACGTCTGCCAGTCACATGGCCTCTTTTTTTGAAGAACTTCTTTCCTGCTGGCAGTGCTTCCCATGATAGGGGTCGCCAGGTCACAAGGATCCGTATCTCATATTTTTCAAGAAATTACAGTTAATCTCTATATAATCGATGCAAACTTAAGTCATTTAAAGACAGTCATAAAAAAATTACAAATTCTGCAGATATTTAAAATATATTACAAATTTGTCTTACTGTATTGCTTCTGGGTCAAAAGTCATCACAAGTTATTCTTTAGTCAATCCCATTTAGACTCATCATCTTGTTTATCACAAGATAACAAAAAAAACTGCAGAGTTTTATGTCCAACTCTGAGTGGAGATTTCCCATTTCACTTTAAAAATGAATAATTCTTATTTTAAATGTGCAAACCTGATTAACAGGGTAACAGTAAGCAAGCCTATTAAACCAACCCCACAGCATATTAACAAAATATTAACACAATCAAATACTTCCTTCATCCCTGAGTCCAGGACTAGAGGGCATAGGTTTAGGGTGAGAGGGGAAAAATATAAAAGAGGGGCAACTTTTTCATGCAGAGGGTGGTACATGTATGGAATGAGCTGCCCGAGGAAGTGGTGGAGACTGTACAATTGCAACATTTAAGAGGCATTTGGATGGGTATATGAATAGGAAGAGTTTGGAGGGATATGGGCCGGGTGCTGGCAAGTGGGACTAGATTGGGTTAGGATATCTGGTCGGCATGCATGGGTTGGACCGAAGGGTCTGTTTCCATGGTGTACATCTCTATGACTCTATGACTCTACCCACTACCTCTTCCGTTATGTAATTTTCTGGGATGCTTTAACCAAGAACCAGCCCAGGTCACTCTTGCTTCTAGTAAAGAGTCAGTATCTACCATACCAGCCAGGTATACCCTTCCCTACTCTCAGAGAAAAGAACAACCAATCAATGTTCAAAGTATTCAGATTCCCTGGTATTCCTCAATCTGTTAAGCTGTCAGTAAACAGCTATCATTTATTATTTCATGGAATTCATGAGAAAGTCCTCACTGTCCCTCCAAAGAGTAATCCACCCAGACCAATTCCCCTACTATTCTACATTTACCCCTGACTAATACACCTCAACTGTATATCCCTCAACAATATGGGCATTTTAGCATGGCTAATTCACCTAACCTATGTATTTTTTGGACTGTTGGAGGAAACTGGAGCACCCAGAAGAAACCCATGCAGATGCAGGAAGAATGTGCAAACTCCACACAGACAGTCGCCCGAAGCTGGAATTGAACCCCGGTCCATGGTGATGTGGGGCAGCAGCACTAACCACTGAGCTACCGTGCCATCCCATGTTACAGGGATGTAGTAGAGGGTTGGATCTGAATCGAATGCTCTTCAGTTGGTCTACCTTCAATGGGTCAATGTAGGCTCAATTGGCCAAATGACCTCTTTCTATTCTCTGGGGATTCTACAATTCAATGAGGAAATTACCTCATGCATATAAAGAAATTGTGCGCATTTTCTACTTTAATTTTGATAGGTAAGAAATTTCTGGCTATAAAATTTCTGGCATAATTTATTAACCTGTGATGGACAAATTTTAGTTTGCCAATGTTAATCTGGAGGCTAATTTTACAGGTGTGTCTGATGTTACTAAAGGGCAGCATAGGTGCAACACATGAATATGAAAGAGAAAAAGACTAAAGATTGATACGAATGAAACTCAGAACTGATGGTGCAGACAGGGGAGAAATTAAACCATTTCTGGTGAGACATCACCTATACCTTGATATGCTGTGATACATCATTTGCTCAGTTCTTGATTCCTGTGACACTACTGACCTTGCCAAATACAGTAATGCCAAGACATGTGCAATTTTACAGCAGATGAGAGTGTGAAGATAAAACTTGATGCCAATAATAATTAATAGTCTCTTAAAGCTAATTACTGTTTACAATTTGGGCCATAATAACTCTCAATGGCTACCTCATAAAACAATGCTAAATGGATGGAAATTATGATGCATTAACTTATGTACAGCCACCGAAAAACTGGTAAGCATTGTTTGCACACCGTGATAATACAATGAGAGAGGCAAAAATGGGCAAAATGCATGAAGATCTGGTCTAGAGGTTCTATACTCAGTTTCTTATGTATTTAGCTTCCCATTCAGTAAGAAAGCAAGATATCAATTAATATTTTTGATTTTACATACTAAGATTGTAAAATAAAGACTGTGGAAATATGAGTTACGAAATGATCCCTGCTGCCTTCTCCACCCCGCCATATAAAATCAGCTGAAAACCTACAAAATCTATTGCAAGATCAGCAATATTTGCCTCCTGTGACACATTTTATGTCAAATATTAAAATTGAATTTTCTAAAATGTCAGTTTTTTGTAAATTTTTTCATGTGTAATATTTTTCATTATGGGAAGGAATATATAAATAGATTTAACATTTATCATATTAATGAATTTAAAATCTATTGGATGGATTTTCTAAAATAACATGTTGTCAGAACAAAATGGAATGTTTTAAGTAAAATTTGACTAACCTATGAAAACTAGGTTATTGAATGGGCTAACAATAGAGTGAAGCGATTACAAGATATGAAGAGAAGGCAGCTTGGAAATTAAAATTTATGGAAGATTCTTGGGCAAGTCAAGTGGTTTCCTCCTGTTCCTGTACATTTCTAAGTGATCACCTCTGAATAATCTTTCTGGTTGTTGATCGCAACTGCATGATTTAATATCAGCTAATAATTACAAACCTTGGATAAATATTTGTGATTAAGTACATATAATTACTGCCCATTCAGGAAACAGGCATATTCTGATAAGCAAAGCTGAACTTAACCATAAACTAAGGCACTCAATCAGCTTTCAGAGATGATAATCACAGTTTGGCAGAGAGCAAGTATGAAATGTGCCTCATGACCCTAATAAGACATTAGACAGGCACTGATCCAAATGTGGCAGATTAGAAAATTTGATACTAATGTTGCAGATGGACAGTAAGGGGAGGTTTACTGACCTGGAATTGAGTTTCATCTCACAGGAGATACTAAAAAGGGATGCATTAATCTTTGGATTGTCCACGTGTAAATAAATGGTGTCTTAATGACAGCATACCAGTCTCTGTGGAGTTATTTCAAACCCATTACTAAAAAAAAAACTTAATCCTTGGATTGGAAATATTAACCATTTCAACGATATTCAAGAAGGTAGGTTTGGCAGCAAATAGCAAAGTGATTAATATTATTCTGCTCAAAGAAAAAGCTGGCAGACAGTTTGTATGTAATGATATGAACTACAGAGAGCTCAACTGACCTGTCTTACTTGTTACTTCACTGTTTAAACTCTGGTTTACAACATGAGAGTCCTTATGATTGGTCTCTCCAATATCCCCATCAGCTAAAGTAATGTATTCTATCTAGATATAAATGAAGAAAACAATGTTTACATTCTAATCTGGGATGGTCACCTGAGGATTACAACCAGAAGCTCCTCACAGATCTGATAGAGCTGTGTCCTACTTATATCAAAAAGATGTAATAAGTCATGAGTGAATCTAGTGCTGTTACTTTCATGAGGAGGTGTCTCCCATTTATTGATTAATACAAAACAGCTTATTGTAATTGAAAAACATACTAAATGATTGCTTGCTCGGAGATAGAAGTCTTGGATTCAATTCTCATTTTAATGAGGTAATCTTTCATTGAAACATAACACTCAATGCTGAGATTTGGGTTAAACAATAAAATAAAGCTTATCTTGCAAAAGAAGTGAAGAAAAAAAACATTTATATATAAACAAACATTTAAAGATTTCAAAACACACAATAAAATGTAATCCCATTAATTCCAACAACACTCCTCTACAGTAAACACACTGGAGAGAATTTTCTTGTCTTTCCCATCTATAGGACTTAATTTAACTTTGGCATCACTTCCCCATCTTGAGGTACTGATGGCTTTTTCTGAGAGCCTTCATTCAATTGAGTATAGACTTTCTCAGCTTTAAACAAATCCTTCAGGGTTAAAACCAAATACTTCTGGTCTGGACATTTCAAACTAAACTGATTACATTGAGGAGACCTTTATTTTACAGCCTAAATTTCATAACTTTCTGAGGAGCAACTGTTATACCTATCCAGCTTCAGTGAAGACTGATGCAATTTCCCCAAAATAAAATTAGATAGATCTTATTTTTCAAACTATGGGTGTTTCCCCAAGCCCAAAAATAAATTCCAGAATCTTCAAACTTGAAGCCTAATGTAGTACCTTGTTTACATTGTTTGCTTGGAAACTCTTCCAATGTAAAATAATCCCCATTACTCTCCAGAATGTCTCACCAAAACCGTATTTATAAAAAAAAGGTGACAGAAAACTTATGTTAAACCCCTTCAGACACAGAAATTCCACATGCTACTAGGTTAAAATTCAAAACTTGGAAACTATATTATATTAAAATATATCTAAATCACACATCTAATCACATTATGACTAAAGTTGTAAGTCAGAAACTGAATAGCGGAACAGACAGATTAATTAATCCATCTTTAAGATGAGGAAGTTGAATCATCAGAAATATATTAGTTAAATGGCACAATGTGAAGAGCTACAAAAAGGAAGATACCATTTCAGCAATGAGCAACACCAACTTTGAGATAATTTTGTGTTAGACAAGCAAGCAGATAACACACCTGTCTGCAATATTATTACTAAGAAAAATAACATCATCAGAAATCAAATATAGAAACAAAATGATATTTCAAGGAACTCTTTTTCAGTAAACTGAAGGAGATGGAGTTGAGAATTGCTAACTGAGATGTGTAAACTCTTTCTCTCAATCCCACTTTCTCTCATGAAGGGAAAACACCCAATTTGAAAGCACTGACTGGGAATAAGTATCTGACAAGTAAGATCTTAAAAGATAATTTGAGAATGCGCTACTGATGACTGCCCAAAAAAACTAATAAATAAACCATGGTCTCAGGTTACAACCTGAGGCCTCAAGGACATCTGAATGCCGCAAAGTTGTATCATCCTCTGTACTGGCCATTATCACCTTTTAACTTTATACGTGGGTGTCATGTAAGGCCTAAGTGACTGCACAAAGGCTGCATGCCTTGGTGTTGCATTTTTAGAATTTTTGTCAAAGTTGAATGTAATCAAATTGCTTTACCTTCCACTTGTCTACAGTGACCATTCAACCATGCACCTATTCATTCTCTAACATTTAAACTGGATCATTACATTTATCATACAGCAGTTCATGCTGTATCTGTCTACGTAAGGGCACTTTATCTCACCAGTTTGTTCAATGGTACTGCTCTCACCACTGGTGAATTGTTTGTTGTTTGAACTGATTGGTAGAAATCATGAGAACTGAGTACAATAAACCATATGAAGTTAGTAATTTTTGTTTTCATTGCAATCCTCTTTTTTTACCTTTCTTTGTGCTAGAGCTGATATTTGTTCTATCTCATAAATGTGTTTTCTTCCACTTTAAGGCATATAACATTATTACAGCATTATCTACATTATTTGAAGTCTAAATACCTTTCCCTGTCCATGGTACACTCTCCATATTTATGTACATAAATATGTTCCTTCCAGTTTACTGTAATTGCAATTACATCACTTTTCCAGATTTGCAATCTCCTCCAGTCTACTTGTTATAAAGGATAGTTGGGACCTGAAAGGGTTCGTTGATGTTGCAAGATAAGCTCTGTCTGTGAGGATAGAGGAGATAATTAGAGTTGTGAGGTGTGCCTTATGAGTTCTCCAGGTGTTCATCAGAATTGCAGAGAGCTCCTGACTGATTGTTACTGTTGACAGCTGTAGTATGTATTTACTTGATATTGATGTCTCACAAGAGACAATCATGTATCTTAGATTTAATGTAACCAGCTACCAAGTAAAATGTAATCAATCTTTACTGTTTAATCAAGTCAGAGCCTACCTTGTTCCTAAACTAGCTTGTTGGTATCCCTCTCCATTTATCAGTAGCTCAACTCATACCAGAAAGAAGGATTGGTGGTAGTAAATCAATCCAATATGTACCAATATATCCCAGAAACCAACATTTGCAGTGTCTTGGCAATGCTAGAATACAACATTATTACAGTACTATCGACTTTCTGTGCAGTCTAAATAGCTTTCCCTATCCATGGTACACTCTCCTTATATACGTACAAATAAGTCTTTTTCCTTCCTCACATTTATCCTTGGTTTCAAGGACTTTCTACATTTTCCATTAACACATCTTCCCAGTTGGAGTTTGGTTCACGTTGTGAGATATATGAAGCAGATGCTTTCACTGATATCCTACATGTTTTTTAGCCACATTGCCAAGAGCCATCTGTTGTGGGAATTCCCATGCAGCACTTATCATGACTCAAGATGGAAACAAAATGCCACAGCTACTGGAAATCTGAAATAAAATAAAAACCTCTACAAATGCTCTTTGCAACATCAGAAGACAAAGAAACAAGAGTCAACATTTTAGGAGTCTTTCAAACATCCGAATTTCACTGCAGACTTCAGAATCATAATGTTGATGTGGAAAGCTTGGAAAAAATATTGCCATTGTTTTTCCTATTTTAGAGGATTAGCAGACCTGAAACCAGGAGACACGGTCACTGCTGACAAAAGACTTCAGGAGTGGACCTGGTAAGTTTAATAAAGCACAAAGATTTGGGTGGGGTGAGGGTCTGAAGGAATGCCTACAGGACATTGGGGATTTAGGGGCTGCCTTCCCCACATGTGGACCTCATCTTTGGAGCATGGACCCCCCCCAAGCTGGGATTATGCTCAGCCTACTGTGAACACACAGGCTGGCACAGGGGAGGCTGTCTCCATTTAGTAGATAGCCTACCCACACAATGGGGCTACTCCATCATCAACTTTAAATGATGCAAAATGGCTCTTTAAAGAATAGAGCTGATCCATATTGCAACCCACCACAAGGAAAATGTCTAGAAGTGGAAAGACATCCTAGTACAATTCCCTGTTATTTTATTAAGATCCTCACACTGACTCCTGGCCCATCCCCTAAGTTTGGTATAATTCTGTCCCTCATTGTTTCCCTCCTAGATGGGCGGCACGGTGGCACAGCGGTTAGCACTGCTGCCTCACAGCGCCTGAGACCTGGATTCGATTCCCGACTCAGGCGACTGACTGTGTGGAGTTTGCACGTTCTTCCCGTGTCTGCGTAGGTTTCCTCCGGGTGCTCCGGTTTCCTCCCACAGTCCAAAGATGTGTGGGTCAGGTGAATTGGCCATGCTAAATTGCCCATAGTGTTAGGTAAGGGGTAAATGTAGGGATATGGGTGGGTTGCGCTTCGGCGGGTCGGTGTGGACTTGTTGGGCCGAAGGGCCTGTTTCCACACTGTAAGTAATCTAATCTTTCAGACCTGCAGAACATTTTTAGCACTTGCTGTCCTCTCTCCTCTCTTGATGGATGTCAAAACATAAGCATGTCTAATTTTGACAGATGACAGCGCCTATAATACAAATGTATCCTATCCTCTTTATTCATACTGGAAGGTATATTGAGCAAACCTCAAATGCTCACCATTTTGAAATAAAACTGATGAGCATTAAAGGTTAATTAATAAGTAAATTGTCATGCACTGATCTGCATTAGTCTTGAGGGTTATACTTTCAATGCATTGGCAAAAATTGATGCATGTTAGCCATTCAGTGCTTTTACACTTTTGTTTTAGTGATTGGTTCAACTGCTGTTGCGCAATGCCAGTTTGCTGGTATTTTACAAAGTACTGAAGTTTCAGCTAGAACATGATGAGAAAAGTGTCAGAATTAAATAGAATGCAAACATTGCCATATAAAAGCAGTCAAGAGAAGAATAATAATAAAAAGTGAAATTATACTGAAAATAAACCCTCTCTTTTTTTCATCATGTTGACAATAATGCTGACAGGAATTGCAAGGAACATTGCAGGTTAGCATCTTCAAATGTACCAAATCATGTTGCACTTTTAGCATGTTCATTTCAGCTCTTCTCTCATCAAAATGGTGACTTAAATATATATTTCATACAGAAGGAGTAATTACCAGCAGACAGATTTCAAGCAATGAAGAAATGGATCAGAATCTGCTACATGTATTTTAATGTAGACAAATGTATTGCAATACACTTGGTTAAGGGAAATTCCAAACACTGGTACCACATGTAAAGGTCAAATTCTGAAAATATATTAAACTGAGAATTTGGATTAAATATACTTAGGGACCATAATCAGTTCTCACGAGACAATTGGTCAACCTGCTAACACAATTAAACAGGAAATTGGGAGATTCAAGATGGTATAGTCTGCAGATGCTGGAGATCAGAGCTGAAAATGTGTTGCTGGTTAAAGCACAGCAGGTTAGGCAGCATCCAAGGAACAGGAAATTTGACGTTTCGGGCCAGAGCCCTTCATCAGGAATGAGGAGAGGGTGCCAGGCAGGCTAAGATAAAAGGTAGGGAGGAGGGACTTGGGGGAGGGGTGATGGAGATGTGATAGGTGGAAGGAGGTCAAGGTGAGGGTGATAGGCCGGAGTGGGGTGGGGGCGGAGAGGTCAGGAAGAAGATTGCAGGTTAGGAGGGCAGTGCTGAGTTGAGGGAACCGACTGAGACAAGGTGGGGGGAGGGGAAATGAGGAAACTAGAGAAATCTGAGTTCATTCCTTGTGGTTGGAGGGTTCCCTGGTGGAAGATGAGGCGCTCTTCCTCCAACCGTCGTGTTGTTATGTTCTGCCGATGGAGGAGTCCAAGGACCTGCATGTCCTCGGTGGAGTAGGAGGGAGAGTTAAAGTGTTGAGCCACGGGATGGTTGGGTTGGTTGGTCCGGGTGTCCCAGAGGTGTTCCCTGAAGCGTTCCGCAAGTAGGCTGCCCATCTCCCCAATATAGAGGAGGCCACATCGGGTGCAGCAGATGCAACAGATGATGTGTGTGGAGGTGCAGGTGAATTTGTGGCGGATATGGAAGGATCCCTTGGGGCCTTGGAGAGAAGTAAGGGAGGAGGTGTGGGCGCAAGTTTTACATTTCCTGCGGTTGCAGGGGAAGGTGCCGGGAGTGGAGATTGGGTTGGTGGGGGGTGAGGACCTGACGAGGGAGTCACGAAGGGAGTGGTCTTTGCGGAACGCTGATAGGGGAGGGGAGGGAAATATATCCCTGGTGGTGGGGTCCGTTTGGAGGTGGCGGAAATGACGGCTGATGATACGCTGTATACAGAGGTTGGTGGGGTGGTAGGTGAGAACCAGTGGGGTTCTGTCTTGGTGGCGGTTGGAGGAGCAGGGCTCAAGGGCGGAGGAGCTGGAAGTGGAGGAGATGCGGTGGAGGGCATCGTCGATCATGTCTGGGGGGGAATCTGCGGTCCTTGAAGAAGGAGGCCATCTGGGCTGTACGGTATTGGAACTGGTCCTCCTGGGAGCAGATGCAGCGGAGACAAAGGAATTGGGAATATGGGATGGCGTTTTTACAGGGGGCAGGGTGGGAGGAGGTGTAGTCCAGGTAGCTGTGGGAGTCAGTCGGTTTATAGTAGATGTCTGTGTTGAGATAGAAATAGAAAGGTCTAGGAAGGGGAGGGAGGAGTCTGAGACAGTCCAGGTGAATTTGATGTCGGGATGGAAGGTGTTGGTAAAGTTGATGAACTGTTCAACCTCCTCGTGGGAGCACGAGGCAGCGCCGATAAAGTCATCGATGTAGCGGAGGAAAAGGTGGGGGGTAGTGCCAGTGTAGTTGCGGAAGATGGACTGTTCCACATATCCTACGAAGAGACAGGCATAGCTGGGGCCCATGCGGGTGCCCATGGCAACTCCTTTAGTTTGGAGGAAGTGGGAGGATTGAAAAGAGAAGTTATTCAGGGTGAGGACCAGTTCAGTCAGTCGAAGGACGGTGTCAGTGGCAGGGTACTGGTTAGTGCAGCGGGAAAGGAAGAAGCGGAGGGCTTTGAGTCCTTCGTGAGGGGGGATGGAGGTGTACAGGGACTGGATGTCCATAGTGAAGATAAGGCGTTGGGGACCGGGGAAGCGAAAATCATGGATTAGGTGGAGGGCATGGGTGGTGTCCTGAATGTAGGTGGGGAGTTCTTGGACTAAAGGGGACAGAACCATGTCGAGGTACGCGGAGATGAGTTCGGTGGGGCAGGAGCAGGCTGAGACAATGGGTCGGCCGGGGCAGTCAGGTTTGTGGATTTTGGGCAGGAGGTAGAAACGGGCGGTGCGGGGTTGTGGGACTAAGAGGTTGGAGGCGGTGGATGGGAGATCCCCTGAGGTGATGAGGTTATGGATGGTCTGGGAGATGATGGTTTGGTGGTGGGAGGTGGGGTCATGGTCAAGGGGGCGATAAGAGGAGGCGTCTGCGAGCTGGCGTTTGGCCTCAGCGGTATAAAGGTCGGTGCGCCAAACTACTACGGCGCCTCCTTTGTCTGCCGGTTTGATGGTGAGGTTGGGGTTGGAGCGGAGGGAGTGGTGGGCTGCACGTTCTGAGGGTGAGAGGTTGGAGTGGGTGAGAGGGGTGGACAGGTCGAGTCGGTTAATGTCGCGGCGGCAGTTGGCTATAAATAGATCGAGGGCGGCTAAGAGGCCAGCACGGGGTGTCCAGGTGGATGGGGTGTGTTGGAGGCGGGACAAGGGGTCTTCAGAGGGTGGGCGGGAATCTTGGTTGTAAAAGTAGACACGGAGGCGAAGGCGACAGAAGAATTGTTCAATATCTCGCCGTGTGTTGAACTCATTGATCCAAGGGCGTAGGGGAATGAAGGTGAGGCCTCTGCTGAGGACTGATCTTTCATCCTCAGAGAGGGGGAGGTCTGGGAGGATGGTGAAGATCCGGCAAGGTTGGGAATCTAGGACCTGATGTGGGACTGGGGCTGGGGGTGGGGCGGGGTTGGGGGCGGGGACAGAGATCGACATGGGGCGGGGTTAGACGTGGTTTGGGGTCATGCGTGTTGGTGCCGCGGGCGCTGTAGGGGCCGCGTGTGTAATCGCGTCCGACATATTATGGAGGCCGGTAGAAGATTCTCGAAACGTTGAGGAACCACGAATGTGGGGGTAAGTACATGAAAGTTTGTGGTACTTACTGTCTTTAATTTCTGATATGGCTAGGAAGAACTGTTTGTTTAGTGTATGGATTCTTCTGTAGATGAAGAACAGTAGAGGTCCTTTACAAGTTTGTAAGAGTGTTGTCCTGAGCTGGGGTAGGGCTGATTGCAGGGAGTGTAGGTAGCGACGCATGGCTGCAAGGGTGGAGCGGAGGATCCGGAAGGAGGTCTGTTGCTGGAGGCTTCGGATTTGTTGCAGGTACAGGTTGTCCTGGTTGGGTCCAAATTTTGTTGGTTGGAATGTAGTCCGGAGTCTGTGCGGGATCAGTCGGTTCCGTAGGCAGGTGCTGAGGAAGGAGATGTGGCTGTGGTAGCGGGTCTGTTTGAGAACGTGGCTGAAGCGCATCTGTGCAGAGGAGATGACCTGGGGGGTGCAGTGAGAGAGAGACTCACTGAAATCCTTGTAGAGGGAGGAAGAGAGCTTCTTCAAGGAAGGCATCCTTGCAAGAGGATTCGCAGTAGGTTAAAATCTTCGAGTAAAAAGTGATGTCTGCAGATGCTGAGGATCAGAGCTGAAAATGTGTTGCTGGTTAAAGCACAGCAGATTAGGCAGCATCCAAGGAACAGGAAATTCAACGTTTCAAGCCAGAGCCCTTCATCAGGAATGAGGAGAGTGTGCCAGGCAGGCTAAGATAAAAGGTAGGGAGAAGGGACTTGGGGGAGGGGCGATGGAGATGCGATAGGTGGAAGGAGGTCAAGCTGAGGGTGATAGGCCGGAGTGGGGTGGGGGCGGAGAGGTCAGGAAGAAGATTGCAGATGAGGAAGGTGGTGCTGAGTTCGAGGGTTGGGACTGAGGCAAGGTGGGGGGAGGGGAAATGAGGAAACTGGAGAAATATGAGTTCATCCCTTGTGGTTGGAGGGTTCCTAGGCAGCAGATGAGGCGTTCTTCCTCCAGCCGTCGTGTTGCTATGGTCTGGCGATGGAGGAGTTGCATGTCCTTGGTGGAGTGGGAGGGGGAGTTGAAGTATTGAGCCACGGGGTTTTTGGGTTGGTTGGTCCGGGTGTCCTAGAGGTGTTCTCTGAAATGTTCCGCAAAGTTGGGCTTGTCTCCCCAATATAGAGGAGGCTACATCGGGTGCAGCAGATGCAGTAAATGATATGTGTGGAGGTGCAGACGAATTTGTGGCGGATATGGAAGGATCCCTTGGGGCCTTGGAGAGAAGTAAGGGAGGAGGTATGGGCGCAAGTTTTACATTTCCTGCAGTTGCAGGAGAAGGTGCCGTCTTTCGTCACTACACGTAACCCCGCCCTCACGCAAACCTTCGTCACCACGCGTAATCCCGCCCCCATGCCGACTTTCGCCACCACACGTAACCCCGCCCCCACGCTTACTTCCGTCACCACACATGATCCCGCCCCCACACTTAACCCCACCCCCACACCGAGCTAAACAGTTGGGTGATCTATGTGTGGAACAGGATTGGTAGACATCTGGAAGCATTTATATCCAACGGGAGGAGATTTTACGTTCTTTTCCAATCCTCATAAATGCCACACAAGGATTGATTATTTTTTAACTCCCAGGGCTTTTTTAGAATTGGTGGTATCCTGTTCAATTGAGAATATTGTCATCTCTGATGATGCAGCTGTGCATTTAATGGTTAAGATTAAGGATGATGTAATGGGTTCAAAATACTGGCCAATAGATCCTTTATCCTCAAGGAAAGCAAGTTTATGGAATACTTCTCTCGGGAATTTGAAGTTTTTTTGGCCACCAGCTCAGGTACAGCTAGTAATCCATCCATTCTTTGGGAGATTGCTAAGGCCTATGCTAGAGGGATAATTATCTCATACTCGGCCAGTCAGAAATGACAGAAGGGAGAGCAGCACTGTCTTCTTAAGGCATGATTGAAGGCAGGTGAGACGGCATATTATAGTAGACCATCGGTGACTAAGCTGCAGTGGATCATAGCTCTCCGATCCACCTTAAACTCCATGCCAGCGCGGACAGCAAGGAAGGAACTTTCTTTTGTGAAGCAGAGGCTGATGGACCATGGTGATAGGCCAGTTAAATACTTGGCATATTTGGTCAGGAAGAAGAATGCCTCCCAGTCTATTACTTCTATTAGGGAAAGGAATAGGACTCTTACTTATGATGCTAAAAAGATCAATGAGGCATTTAAGAGGTTTTACTCTGAATTTTACCAATCTGAATGCTGTGTGGACAGATGGGATAAAATGGAATGTTTCTTTAGGCACTTCGATCTTCCTGGTGTGTCTGCTGAACATGCGTCTCTCTTTAATGCTCCATTAACAGCACAAGAGATGCAGGAGGCGGTGCGGCAACTTCAAAGTGGAAAGGTGCCTGGCCTTGATGGTCTTCTTAGTAAGTTTTATAAAGAATTTGTAAACAAACTGTCAGGACCAATGCTAGACATGTATTAACTATTCATAGAGTTGGGATACTCTCTCATCCTCAAGAAGGGAAGACCCTGGAAGACTGTGCTTCTACAGACCATCTTGTTCTTAAACTCCGATTTTAAAATTTTATTGAAGACACTAGCATTGAGATTGGAAAGGATGTTGCCCTCTATTGTTAGGGAGATGGGCTTTATAAAGGATCGTGGATCCTCTAATAATGTTAAGAGGTCGCTTAACATAATTCAAGTGTGCTAGCAATGGTCGGTTCAAGGGCTGGTAGTTTCCTTGGACAGGGAGAAGGCATTTGACCGGTTGGATTGGCCATCTCGTTTTTATACCCTGGAGCGCTTTGGCCTGGATGAGGTGTTTACTAGATGGGTAAGGATCCTTGACAGTCATCCTCTGGCAGTGATTCCCACTTAATGGTATCAGGTCTGATCATTTTCACATTGGTAGGGGCAGTCAGCAAGGCTGTCCCCTCTCACCTTTGCTCTTCACATTGATGATTGAGCCACTGGCAGAGGCAATCATGGGACCCTAATACAGCTGCCCCAAAGGTAGGGTCGAAGGTGCATAAGATCACATTATATGCGGATGATGTTCTCATTTTTATTTCGAACCCGGCGGTTTTTGTGCCCTATTTAATAGAATGTATTAATTCATTTGGCTTTTTCTCAGGTTACAAGATCAATCTTTCAAAATCAGAGGCATATGGCTGGTGGGGGGGGATCTTAGGGGAATACCGGACGTTGAAGTTAGGTTCCCCTTTAAGTGACATTGGGAAGCTTTCTCTATTTGGGCCTCTCCATTGCCCCTAGTTTTGCTCAGTTATTCAAGGTTAATTTTGTTCATTTGTTTGACAAGATTAAACAAGACCTTCAAAGATGGGGGCCTTTCCAATATCATGGCTAGGTCAAGTTGTTCTTGTTAAAATGAATGTTCTTTCTCTTTTATTATACCATTTGTGGATGTTTCCCTTGCTTTTGCCTGGAGAAATGTTTTGGAAATTAAATGGTTGATTTAGTTATTTTATTTGTCACCATAAAGTGCCCTTTATCAAGCTTACGAAATTACAAATGCCCCAGGGGTTGGGAGGAGTGGATCTCTGGATGTCAGAAGATATCAATTGAGCTCCCTTCTATCTTTTGTGAGTGATTGAACCTGCGAGGACTCAGCGTTGCTATGGTTGGACATTGAGGCCTCCCAGGCAAAGTGTCCTCTTATTAACCTGTTGTTTCTGGACAAAATGAGGACAGTTGTGGAACATTGTCGTAATCTAACAGTTACTAACACTGTCAAAGCATGGAGGGCAATGAGACAGATGGAGGGGAATATGTCTAAAACATCTTTCCATACTCCCATAGTTGGGATGCCAGGTTTCTGTTCACGGACAATAGATCCCGGGTTTAAGTCCTGGGCGGATAGGCAAGTCTCTTGTTTGGGTGACCTGTTTGAAGATGAAACATTAATATCATTTGATCAAGTAACTCGTAAGCATGGATTATCAAATAGGGACCTCATTTTTTTTCAGATTAGAGATTTTATCCAAAAAGAGACTATGCTTCTGACTGAGGGCTATAGATCTGATACAGAAAAGAGGGCTCTTCAGGCTAAGAGTACTCTTTCAGTGAGTGCTCTCTATCATTTGTTGGGAGTAGGTTCCTCGGGAGCCATTGAGCATCTAAGTGAGGTCTGGGAGAGAGAGTTAAGGGTGGAGATCACTCAGGAAACTTGGGAGGATATTTGTGAGAGTGTGAGGAAGATTTCGATATGTAATGTGACCCACGCCATGCAGTTAAAGGTTCTTCATAGGGGCCATCTGGCCCTAGATCATCTTGCAAAATTTAAGCAGGGTGCGTTTTCAATGTGCCCCAAGTTTAAATTAAATACGGATACCCTCACTCATTGTTTGTGGTCCTATCACAGACTCCATACTGGAGCGCTGTGGCAGGAGTAATAGAGAGGGTCTTGGGGGCCGAAGACAAGGTGAACCTATTTTCTCTTCTGGGTTTGCTGAATTTATCTCCCTTCAATGTACATGGGAAAAAGCTTTTAACATCCTCACTTTTTGTGCGAGGAAGAACATTTTAAAGTACTGGGTGTCTGAGAATACCCCTGGGTCTGTCAAGGTAGCATAAGTTAATTATGGAACACGCTTCTTTGGACTTTCTTATAAACATGGTGCAACAGAAAACGGACAACTTTTATAAGACATGGCAGCTCTTTTTGAATTATTTGGAAGCAGATCTGTACTGCCATTTCAATTAGGGCTTTTGTCTAGCCATAATGGTTTGGTTTAATAAACCTAATGTCCTGAGAGGAATAATTTCAAACAAACATGAGTTTAATAGTTGATGCTCACGAAGGTTGAAAGCTGAGCTCTTGTTACACTGAGCGGCATTATTTATTTATTGATGTGTAATGAGCGTAGTTGTGAGTCCTTTTGTAGAGTAGTATAGTAGTTGGTTCATTGTTTATTGTTGTTGTAATGTTATTTTTCCATATTTTTGTAATTTTATAATTTTGTAAAGAAAAATGTTTTCAATAAAAATATTTTTTTTAAAAAATAGGAAATTGGTGTTATTGGCACCATTGCTGTGTCCCCAAACCTGACAGGAACTGGTACCAGAAGTGGTGTACCTATTGTTGCTGCCTCTCCCTCACCATCCTACTTGGCACCTCTTCACTGATTCACTGGCAGCCCTGCTGATTGGCCCCTTATTGTCCTGTAGCTGCAAATTTCAGAGCAATTTGTTGTGAAGCTGAAGAGGACAGATTGCAGGGTTAACAGGTATCAGATTTAGTATTGAACTGTTGTATGGAACAGGCACTTTCCAATGTTCTGTTCGATAGTTAGTCTGCACTTTGTAATGTTCGATTGTATCACTGCATCACAACAGATTCAACAATACAATTAGCAGATATCTTCAAGGTCTATAGTCAGGCATGAGCAAGTTTAATCTCTGTCAATGGTATCAAGGTACTACAACTGTTCTACAGTGGGTGCACCCCTGCAGTTGTGATGACAACAAATGCAGACATTGGAAAAACAACAAATAAGACTTTAGAGTGAATTAGTAGGAAAATTGCATTTAGAATTTAAAAAACCACAAATCGATACAGACGTTGGCTAGAATGCATCTCGAGTACTCTTTCCAGTTTTGACTCCTGGGACAGGGGATGATACAGAGATACTGGAAAAGGGAAGTCACTTGATTGGTTCAAGACCTGGAAAATTAGGCTTCCAAAAATTTGTTCAGTAACTCCTGTTAATTTGGCGGTATGCATGCTATTTGCTTCCAAAGTGGCATTTGCAAGGCATGTGAGCAATTTTAGTGAAAGTTTCACAGGGGCACTATTTTGCTGAGGATGTTAGTTCACAGTTATGATTGCTTTTTCTGTTCATGTAACAGAATAGATGGACTGTGACACAAGTCAGTGAGTAACACTGATGCCAAAGTCGCTGTTTTGATCTCAACACTCCAATCATAGCCATCTCTTAAACAGTCACAACTAAACTGAACTAAACTAAACTGAAGAAGGGTCACTGGACCCGACAAGTTAACTCTGTTTTCTCCCCACATATACTGCCAGGTGTGTTGGCATTCTCTCGCAAATTCTGCTTTAGTTACAACTAAACAGAGGTTCAGTAATGGTAAAGATCCCATGCCAGCACATTTTAAGAGGGTAGTTACAGGCTAGTTGCTGACTGATTTCTATTGGAAATTCTGCACACACTACTTGCTGCCAAATGTGGCTGGTGCAGTATGCCTCTGCTAATGACCTAGTGGTATTGTCACCACAATATTAATTCAGCAATGCAGCTCGTATTCCAGGGACCTAGGTTTGAATCCCTCATGGCAGTTGGTGGGATTTGACCGTAATAAAACTCTGGATGCGATGACCCCAAAACCATTGTTGATTTTCAAGGGAATGGAAAAAGCCCATCAGATTCACAGATATGTTAGGGATGGAAATCTGCCATCTTTACCAGTCTGATCTACATATGACTCCAGACCCATAAGATCCTTAGCTGTCATATTGGCATGGATTGGTTTACAGGCAACAAAAGAGCACTGGCAGAGTAGCTATAGTGGGAGGATAAATTATATCATTGGAGATAGAAGAGCAATATAATGTTCCATGGACCTGTTGGAACTCTGTGATGGCACACCCAAACCCAGTTAGCTATGGAAGGGCAGATTGTTGGACTCTTCATATCCTCAAAGCCTTATTTCAAAACCGCATTAACCGCAGTTTGAGCCTGCATTGCAGCAACCCACTTATGCCCAGTACCACACCACATGAACTTACATGTCTTATATCTAACTTACACACAATATTAATACTTATTTGTCTGACCTTCTGCTGCAGCACTCAGCTACTGGACAACTTCTTAGTGCACTACAATATAAGCTGAGATGTTAGTGAGCAAATGTTATTTCGCAGTTTCAAATAGATAAACAGAGTTGTCCTCCAATTCGACACGTTTGAAATGCATAGGTTTCATCCTCTGTATAAATGCTTTGCCAAGTGGGTTAGAGATAAAAAAAACTGCAGATGCTGGAATCCGAAATATACTGGCAGGAAGCTGGAAGAATACAGCAGGCCAGGCAGCATCAGGAGGTGAACCCTCAACATTTCCCAAAGTGCTAACCCATACTCAAGGTTCCCACCAATTTATGAGGTAGAAGTTAGCTTCTCTACATCCTGATGCTGCCTGGCTTGCTGTCTTCTTTCAGTGTCCTGCCTGCCTGTTTTTTCCAAGTTTGTGGCAGTTTCTCCGTGCTCCTTAATATTGACCATAAATTTTCTGACAGACTCCATATGCATCAAACATATCTTTTGCTTGCATCCAGTGTTCTTCTGATGTCTGCTCCATGAAAATTTTTATTTGAACTCTTGGCAATAGAACCAATGCCTGACCTCACCCTCCTGGTACCTGCACTATGGTTATCCTCAGCATCAGCTGCAAACTGCCCATGTCTGGTGTCACTCTACATGCACTGTTATCATATCATTCCTCAAAATTACACACAATATTATTAGCGAAGATGACAGATCAAGCACGAAAATTAAGTGATGGGCAACTTCATAATTGCCTCTTGTTCTTCATCCAGTGCCTGACAAGAATGTACATCTTCAATATCATAGGCATAAGTGGGTACTGCAGATGCTGGAGATTAGGGTCAAGATCAGACTGGTGCTGGAAAAGCATAGCAAGGCAGGCAGCATCCGAGGAGCAGTGACATATGGCTTCAGGCAAAAGCCCTTCATCAGGAATGAGGCTGGGAGCCCTGGGGGTGGAGAGATAAATGGGAGGGGGGTGGGGCTGGAGGAAAGGTGGCTAAGAGTACAATAGGTGGATGGAGGGGGGTTAAAGGTGATAGGTCGGAGAGCTGGGTGGAGCGGATAAGTGGGAAGGAAGATTGACAGGTGGGACAGGTCATGAGGATGGTGCTAAGCTGGAAGTTTGGAACTGGGGGAAGGTGGGGGAAGGGAAATGAGGAAACTGGTGAAGTCCACATTGATGCCATGGTGTTGGAGGGTCCCAAGGCAGAAGATGAGTTGTTCATCTTCCAAGCGTCAGATGGTGAGGGGGTGGCGATGGCGGACACCCAGGACCTGCATATCTTCAGCAGCGTGGGAGGGGAGTTGAAATGTTCAGCCATGGGGCGGTGGGGTTGATTGGTACGGGTGTCCTGGAGATGTTTGCTAAAGCACTCTGCGAGAAAGCGTCCAGTCTCCCCAATGTAGAGGAGACCGCATCAGGAGCAAAGGATACAATAAATTACATGTGTGTAAATGCAGGTGAAACTTTAATGGATGTGAAAACCTCCTTTAGAGCCTTGGACAGAGGCGAGGGTGCAGGTGTGGACGCAAGGTATGCCATTCCTGCAGTGACAGGGGAAGGTGCCGGGAGGAGAGGATGTGTTGTTAGGGGACATGGACCTGACCAGGTAAACCGAGGGAACGGTCTTTACAGAAAGTGGATTGTGGTGGGCAGGGAAATATATCCTGGTGGTGAGGTCCATTTGTAAGCAAAGGTGTGGGACGTGGATGAGATGCGTTGGAGGGTATCTTCAACCATGTGGGAGGGGAACTTGCAGTCTTTAAAGAAGGAGGCTCTCTGGTATGTTCTGTAGTGGAACTGGTCCTCCACCCTTGAACCCCACCCCTCCAACCGCAACAAGGACAGAACCCCCTGGTCCTCACCTTCCACCCCACCAACCACCACATAAGTCATCCACTAACATTTCTGCCACCTATAAACAGACCCCCACCACCAAGGATATACTTCCCTCCCCACCCCTAACCACTTTCCACGAAGACCATTCCCTCCGCGACTACCTGGTCAGGTCCATGCCCCCAACAACACACCCTCTCCTCCTGGCACCTTCCCTTGCCACCGCTGGAATTGCAAAACCTGCGCCCGCACCTAACCCCTTCACCTCCTTCCACGGTCCCAAAGGAGCCTTCCACATCCATTAACATTTCACCTGCACTTCCACACATGTCATTTATTGTATCCATTGCTCCCAATGTGGTCTCCTTGACATTGGGGAGACTGGACGCCTTCTCGCAGAGCGCTTTAGAAAACATCTCTGGTACACCCGACCAATCAACCCCACCATCCCATGGCTGAACATGTTAACTCCCCATCCCACTCTGCTGAGGACATGCAGGTCCTGGGCCTCATCTTCCACCACGGGATACTTCAACCCTATGGCATCTATGTGGACTTCACCAGTTTCCTCATGTCCCCTCCCCTACCTTACCCCAGTTCCAAACTTCCATCTCAGCACCGTCCTCATGACTTTCCCCACCTGTCAATCTTCCTTCTCACCTATCCTCATAACACTCCTATCCAACCTATCACCTTTACTCCCACCTCCATCCACCTATTGCACTATCAGCTACCTTGCCCCCAGCCCCACCCTTCTCCCATTTATTTCTCTACCCCCGAAGTTCCCAGCCTTATCTCTGAAGAAGGGCCTTTGCCCAAGATGTTGATTTGCCTGCTCCTTGGATGTTGCCTGATCCACTCCCATCTTCAATATCATGTCATGATCCGAGATAAGAACCCTGAGATTCTGTGGAATGAGACAGAGAGATAGATTTTGCTTCTTTCAGTAGCTTTGACTGAAGCAGACCCTATAACTACAAGTTCAGCATGGACATTCTTCCTCCTCACGTTATTGTGGAGAAACCTACCGCCCAGATCTGGAATTTGGGGCCTCTGAATCCAATCGTCCTTCCTTAGCAACCAATGGGAGTTGCAAGTATTATCGACTGGGGGCTTAGCTCTGTGGTATGAAGATAACCTGAGGCAGAGGACGGTCTATTGAGTCCAAAACTCCTGAACCCCTTTTATTGTGTTTTCATGGGAAAGCATCAGTTGTATGGCTTTTTAAATTCCAGATTTGGTTCAGTCAGTCACTTTCTTTGGGTCACAATATTATTAATTCCACAAACTAAGCGAACCCTTAACATTTCCCAAAGTGCTAACCCATACTCAAATGTTTCACCAATTAATGAGGTGTATGTTAGCTTAACGCAGAGCCAGCTAGTTTTAATTGGTGTTCATAACTCATGATATTAGCTGCTTGCGGATGTGTTTAAACAATCAATAGTGCAATTAGTGTTGTCCGGATGTGGGAATGATTCAACCAGCAGTCAGTACCAAGTTGGCATGTTGCCTGCTTTGCATTGAATGGGCACAGAATAATTATGGATTATCCATTATTGAGGGGGGCAATTGAATTTTGCCCCTATTGGCTTTAGACAGATGAAAACTACATTTTAAGGGGTTAGAGATCCTCCAACTTTGGAGGTTGTCACTTCTTCCAACAAACGTGTATCAAAATACTTGAACAGCATTTGCATTGATCTCTTAAATATGTAGAATACTGTTTGAAATTATAGCTTCATTTTATATACTCAGAGCCTTGCTAGAAAAATAACTTAATGTCAGAAATACTACTTAGAAATCAGAAATGACTTTGAAAGTTATCCAGTTCTCTTTCCAAATTTTTTTAATGAAAATGAGACAAAACTCTTTATGCTCTATAATATTTGAAGAAATTGCTGTCACTTATTTTGTTAAACTGTCAAATCTTAGTTGCTTTAAAAAAAAGTGATTAAAAAATGTATTTTAGCAAAATATAGCTAAAGCAATTGAGGAAAACTTTGACCATCTGATAAAAGTGCACCACCATGATTAGTAAATAGATTTAAGAAAAAGTAGTGTAAATCTACAATTTACCTCAATGGCAAACATCTGCTTGAAAGTAGACCTCTGTAAGGACTTGTGCACATAATCTAGGCTGACATTTTAACTCAGCACTGCTGGAGGTGAGACCTAAGAACACATTTCCATTCAGATTGTTATGAAATGTTCCATGGAACTGTTGGTCGAACATGGGAGTTCTCACAGAGTCTGGCCAATACTTATTCCTGACCAATATCAAAAACAGATCATCTGCTCATTGATTTCAATGGCACTTGCAGGAGCCAAGCGTGCACAATTTCACTGTTGCATTTCTTATATTCCAGTAGTGAAACACTTTCAAAAATATTTTCAGTCAATTTAACTGTCTGTGAAACACTCCAAGACATCCTGTGGTCATGAAAGGCTCAATATACATGCAAATTGTTTCTCTAAAACTGCCATATTTTCAGTTACTGGGAGAGAACTGCGTGCTTTAACATTTTTCCATTTAATTCTTCTGTTTTTAAGATGTTTTACCATAAGCTATTGCACTATAAATATTTTCTCTTCTTTACAACTGGTGTTCTGGAATTATATTTTCATCAAAAAGATATTTTCTACGCTATTTTGTTGTCCTGCCAGCAATAACGACTGGTACTGGGAAGATAGTTAATCCTTTAATTTAGTTGGGATTACATTTCACTGCTAAAGGATTAAGCTACAGCAAACATGTCAAGTCTCCCACTGTGCTCATACTTTCTCTTCCAACACACTTTCAATGTTTTCCTTACTTAGTAATGGATAAACATGAATCCCCGTGACAAAAGCTTGAGCACAGGATTCAAACTGTAAAATAATCCTCAAGACCCTTTGTCCATATTGTAATTGTCACTAATGTAGACTGCAGCTCATAAAACCAGCTCTAAGAGAGCATTCTGAAGGCATGTCAAACCTCAAACTCAGACAATTTTATGGTCTGCCACCTCATTAATTAGTTTAATTGAAGCTGAGGGTAAGTGGTTAATATACTACATATGCTACATATCTTGGCACACGCATCTAGCTGGCAAAGAAATAGGTATTCCATAATAATGTAAATATAAGAAAATGATTCATGTTGTTGAAGCATGTCAAGCTCCACCAAGTTACTAAGATACTAATAGCCAACACAAGATTAGCAGCCAAGAAGTGTGGCATTGGAAAAACACAGCCAGTCAGGCAGCACCCGAGGAGACTAGCAGACAGGCTCACTTATACTTGCTGAAAGCTACATGTATTTACATGAAGAGCATATGACATATGCCAGCTTTCAGAAACCCTCAAAACCTGGGGATAACTGTTCATAGTGCATCCGACCTGGGAGCACCATGACCAATCTAAGTCCACGTGCCAGTCAATTAGCATGTTTTCTCACGCAGTATAAATTGATCTCCTTGACAACTGATATTCTTGTGATAGTCGCATGTTGAGTGCAAGATTAAAAGCTTTGGCAGTATCCCTGTTATTATAGCAAAACTAAAGAGTTTTGTTACCATGTGACCATTTAATTTAAATGATATGAAAATAAATGTACTGCAAGCATTTTGAAACTTTGGATTTTGGGAAGATTTTGCAGACTGCAATAAAAATTATACAACAGCAGAAGCACAAGATTGTGGAATTTAAATTGACCAGATTAACTGGGCAACCACATTTCGTCATCACCAAACCTCATATTCCATCTATACTTCACATATAAGAGTTCTTGCCTAGGAAGAAACGTGGAAATAGTGCTAAAGGCCAGACTGCGCCATGGGTGTACCTATACCAGATTGTCAGCAGAGGTTCAAGATGATGACTCACTACCAAATTCTCAAGGAAATTAGTGATCGTCAACAAATACTGGATCGTGCCAGCAATTCTCACATCTGATGAAAGAATAAGGCAAAGGTGGAAAGCTCCAACATTTCTTGATTCACCACTGGAGACATTGGTGTAAAAGGTGAACAAAAAGATAATGCACCTTTAGACCAGAGGGTCAAGAAGCCTGGGAAGGAGGTTGGAGCAAGTCACCATCATCACCAATGCCAGGAATCAAGCCCTAAGGAGAGAATTAAGTGCAGGAAGAAATCTGCAGATCTCTCCAAATGGCCAAGTTAAGTGAAATCATAATCAAATATCATGTCTTTATACATAAACTATTGAAATTGCACACTGCTCGATTCACCAACTCTATTTGACTCACTAACTAACATTACTAAACATGGCTCATTTGAGACAATTTACTCATAATTTGGGCAGAGGTTTCTGAATTTAGAACCTGCAGATACAACAGGGCCATTACCAAGGTGGGAACCCATGGGCAGCTGGAGAGGGCTTTCCTGACGCTTCTTAACTGGGTATACAATATTTCTCAGATGTACTCTTTCAAATTGAGGAAGTGAAGGTTAGCACCACAGCCAGGTATCAGCAGGCTGAGAGAGTAAAGGCTTTGTTCAGAGCATGAGCATTAGTAGTAGTGGTGAGCAACTGCTTGAGCTTTTCAACTAATATTGAATTAGTTGAAAATGACAAATGAAAGGCATTAGAAAAATCAGCATTTGCAAGTTTCAAAGTGTTGCTGTAAGTGACTAAATCAAAACTGATGCCAAACATTAGGATAAAACATAATATGAGGGCTGTCAATGATAAATACCTGAGGAATATAAACAATGCAGTCAGGAGGCGATAAAGGATTGAAAGCGCTGAAAGAGAATGTAAGACTAACAAATGATATAAAAGGTAGCAATAACAGCTTTTGAAGCAAAGATAAGTATGAGTTAGTAAGAGGATAGGCTTTTGGGTTATGTGTTACATTTCACTGGAGCAAGGCACAAGAAACTAAGCCATTATTGCAAAATCATCACAATGGTTAAAGATTTCATCAAGGTGTGCAGAGTGCCCAAAATTCTCTTTCTTTACCTAGCTTAACAGAATATGTGGACCAGATTCCAATACTAATTACTACTAAGTTTTTTTAATAAACATATTCTTGCTATAGATGAGCAACAATGAACTGTTGGTGTACAATACTAGTTAAAACTCTAGCCCCTCATAAAGTCCCCTGCACACACAACCAGGCAAATGTCAACAGGGGAACATGCTGGAGTTATGGGTAGAACGAAAGAGTGGAAGGCAGTTCAATGGTCTCTCAGCATTCACTGAGGTTATTCCTTTGGCTTGTCAGGACATTGCTCCTTGATTTTCCTGATCCAGGTACTTCCACTTACTTGCAGAAGGCAGAGGACAGTTGGTTCACACTTTTAGAGTCTCTGACTTACTGGTTAAAAAAGCCTCATCACACAGTAAGTGATGACAGAAAATAAATTGGTTTTCTTCAGGCTTGAGGTGTTTTTAAAGGAAGCATTCCTTCATTTTCTGAGATTCAATTACTTTCCTCCAATCATTCAAATCCACAAACTATTCAGCTTCTTTTAAACAACTGCAATTTCACTTGCATTTTAAATAAATTACAAATCATTATTATGCATTTTGCATAATAAACAGATGTTCTATTGTTAAACCTAAACCTGCAACTTTCCATTTGTGTTTCAGTGTAAAACCAAAAAAAAGTTCTATCACACAGATAGTTGCTGGCAAGCAAAAGGCCTTTCTTATCAATGCCTGATCATCACTTCACAGATCAATCAACTACTTGCTGCTTGCCAAATATCTATTCATGCACAGGTCGCTAGCTCCAGATCACTGTAACTGATCTTCCCCCACCTTGAACAAACAGTCATTTAAACACATTGAGTGACACTTTTAAGAAGTCCAGCAATTATTCAACTGTTTTTGGCTTTTAAGCCATTCATTTTCTTCATAAAATATATGGAAATGGAAAAATATATGCTCTTTACATATGTCTCATCATCATTATGTCAGTATACCTTGAAGACATATGCTCATGATTTCAATACTGTATCAATATATACAAAGGTATAAAAGCCTCAATACTATACCTTGCCTTGGGTTACTTGAAACATGACTCCCTACCTAAAGTATGCTGCTCTATTTACCTTAGTAGCATAACATTACTCAAGCATGTCTGAAAAATGTAACGTTTATGTGTAAAAGTGAGCTGTAATAAATGCCTATTGGACTCTCCAGTACCAGGGCATCCATGTGTTCTTTCTTACTTTCCAGGAGTCAGAATCAATACAACTTAAACATGAATGAAAACAAAATTTAATATTTCAAATGAAATGATAACTTTCACTTTAAATAATTGATATAAAATATTTATATAGCAGAATCATCTGAATTACTTCCGATACCACAATGGCACCAAGTACAATCTCACAGCCTTTCCAACTCAGCCAGTACATTGGATCTCTGTCTTTCCCACTGACTTGATTTGGTCATCAGGTCATGTTTGCTGCTGGCTGTATTCTATCTGAAGTTCATGGATCAGATTCATATTGATGGACGTGAATCCTCTCTCACTCATATCTCATAATTCTTAGTGGCATTGCTGTATGGAACTCCTTCTCAATCAGCCAACCGACAATACCAGGTTTACAAACATAACTCTCAGCTCTTTTGCATGTCAGAGCATATTAACACCTTTTTTGCAGGATTTGGCTTCTTTTAGCTTGCTATGATATCACTTCCTCAGGAGCTTCTGGAATTTTCTGTTTTTCCTCGACAAACTAAAAACCAAACCTTTCATTGAGAGCTTTGTTGGTTTCACCTCATACAAATTCTGTGTTCCTCTTTATGTCTCTGACTACTTTCTCTTTGTGTCTGCATTTGGGTGTTGACTGCCTTCCTCCTTGGTCTCTTCTTTGTCTTAACTTCTTTCCTATCCCTACAGTTTCCAGGTGAAGTAAATTACAATAGATCCCTTTGCAATTGATGTAAACTCTTAAAAATCCCTTTCAAACATTCTTTTAAACAACTGCAGTTTCCCTTGCATTTTAAATAAATTACAAATCATCATTTTTGCATAGTAAACGGATGTTCTATTGTTAAACTTAAACCTGCAACTTTCCATTTGTGTTTCAGTGAAAGACCATCTTGTTAAAACCAAGAAAAATGTTCTCTCACACAGATTTCAAACTGTAATCTGACTTGTCCAGTAATAACATTAGCTAGGATCATTACACCCTTTAAAATAAAATCAAGAATTATTATACATGTTTTTTCTCTCCTACTATGTGCATTTTTTTGTGGTAATCCCGATCATACAAAACAAAGTTCAGTTCCATCTGAAGCAACCTATTTACATGGACAGTCAGTGAGACAAATTGTTTTCTCCTTTGTAAATGGACTGAGACAGGGCAACTCAAAATGATGTGCTCCCTTTCACATGTATGGGACAAGGAGGTTTCCTTGCATTAAGCAATTGTAAGGAACAATATTCTCAAAATCACAGCACTCCAATGAATTGTAACTGACATCTACAGATGTACAATGACAAAAAAGCTAGGAGAGGTAACTTGCGTGTTGCTGATCTACAAATTCTTCATCTTGCAGCGAATGTCCTTTCCACATGTCTACTTCTTCATTAATATACTGTCAGTAAAAACAGCAATTACAGAAGAAAAGATGGCTCCTGTGATAATCAGTATGTTTACATTCTTTGCACATGCTTCTATTGCTGTAACGTTAATGTACTGTGTCAGTTCAAATGTTATGCAGCAATATGATAGAATTATAGAATATTATTGCATTCAGTCCATTATGTCAGTGCTGCTCTGTAGTTCGGATTTACGATTTAGGACCACAAGGCAATTGGAAGTTTTGATTGACCCTTGAATGATTGCAACTATCTTTTTATGCCATACCAAGCAAGGAAGCAGATTTGGCATTTCATACAAACTCTGTCTGTACTCACCACATCTCAGCAATTTCTTTATCTTCCCTTTTCTTTCTTTCTTGGAGTTTGCTAATGGCTTCTTTGAGAGCTAGTAAATACAGTTGAGGACTCACCTAACTTTCGCATCTTCCTCCCAATTCTCACCATTGACTTTGGTCTTCCTTTGACCTGCCTAAGCCTGAGAAGGAAGATAATCAGCCTTTTGTAACAGCAGCTTCCCAGAATTATGTGCTGTTTTCCCCCAGAAGAAGAAATTCAATCTATATGATTTGAAAGTCAGCAGCCAACCACAATATAATGATGCATGTGAAAGACCGGGCAATTACAAAATGCCGTTTCAGGCCTTTGGGGCAGAGTTGGGAGTGTACATAAGTGCAGCACTGTGATAACCAGAATATTTCTAAATTGAACATATAAAGATTACTGTCAACCTAACTGACATTAATGATATGCTCATTAGTCCCTTCAGCGACAAACAAAATGATTTGAATAATGTAATCTTTGAAATTATGGCTTATTTACGATATAATCAGCTCTTTAAATTTATTTTAATGTTTGCCTGCATCCTCACTTGTTAAATCAAACCCTAAATTTATGAGTTCAACATTTCAAACTTTTTATTATGGCCACAATTTCTCCTTTTTGCAACGAAAGTGGATTAGCAAGAAGCAAGGCTTGTTACAAACATATTATTGAGAAAAGTCCGGCTCCACTACAGCCTACACATGTCCACATGTGAAAGAAAAGACATAGGTAGTATATTATGTCCTTAGTGGGTGATAGTTATAGGGTCATAGAGTTATAGAGTCTTAGAGCACAGAAACAGACCCTTTCGTCTAACCAGTCCATTACTGAACATAATCTGAACTAAACTAGTCCCAACTGCCTGCTCCTGGCCTATATCTCTCGAAACATTTCCTATTCATGTACATATTTAAGTCTTTTAAATGTTGTAACTGTACCTGCACCCATAACTTCCTCAGGATGTCCATTCCACACACAAACCACTCTCTGTGTAAAATATTTGCTCTCACCTCTTTGTAAAATCTCTCGCCACGCATCTTAAAAATATGCCCCCGGTCTAGAAATCTTCCACCATATGGAAAAGACACCTAGAAATAACTCTATCTATACTCCTCATGTGACTAAATTTTGCAGTTGGCATTAGGACTCCCCATAATTTTGGTTGATCAATTGGTGCATCTTTCCAGGGGGTGGCATCCTAATAAGTTGCTTCTTTCTCAGTATCCTCCTGAGAGAAGCCTATGGGCTCCTGAAGAATCAGTCCCAATCAGAGTACTCTCAACGTCATCCAGTCAACAGCATCACCAGGAGAGGTGGACATTGCTGAGGTAGGTGCACACAGTAAAGGATCACTATGACATTACAGCAATAACACAAAATGGTCCGTCGGTGGGGGTCTTTATTGGATCAATTAGCTACCCACCTCTGTGCAGTAGCAGACAGCTGACCTCATTCTCAACCACACGTGTTAAAATCCCATTGAGGTAGGAATTCATTGGCAAGCAGCTATCCCAATGTGGCTTCCCAACAATTTCTTCCATTTTTCCAGGCTTCATCTCCAGGCCCATCTAAATGGGGCCAGGAAAATGCAGGGCAATTGCTCAGTTGCAACCTTGTGCTATTGCTGAGGCACATTTTAATCAACTTTTGCATTTTGTATAGAATGGTTGGACACAAGGTAACTCTGAGACAATATTATAATTGCATGTGAAAATTATTAAACTCATAACACCGTCACAATTCCAAACATTACATGAGTTAAATTACTGGAATAACATCCTGCTATTTCATAATTGTAAGCATTACCTTCCAAAAACAGACAAATAGAATGATTTGCCAAGAAAGCAACATGAAAATATAATTTAAGAGATGATGGATCACATGGGAATGATTGGCTACTTATCTAGCTGTTAGATTAAATATTGATTCTGAAGGCCCCCTGGTTGGGAACATCAAAGCATTCTAAATTATAATGCAGAATCACAGTGAGGAAAGGTCTCAGCAATGCCTGTTTATGCTGAATGAGATGGTTTCTATCTGATAGCATCAAAGCTCTCCAATTTGTCTCTGTGACCCCAGGGTAGGAAGAGAAAAATCAGCTAGAGCTCCTAATCCTAGAAAGTGAATGTGCGTTTACATCAGACAGGAGTAGGATCAAACTAGCTGCAATGTTCCCCACATTACAAACACAACCGAAGCTTATACGCGACAAGTAGCCAGTTGGTGAGCGGCCAGAGGAGTGCTGACAATACTGGAACTGTGTACTTGCATGAATTATTGCCTTGAGCAAAAGAGGAGGAGGAAAGCATTGAAAAATTCCATGAAGATTGATGGACTTCCGACAGAAATAAAAGTAATATGCTTCCTGCTTTAAATTTACTTTTATTCTAGGTGAACCTTTTAACAAAGTTCAACAGCTTACTCAGAAATTCATTCTTTCCCTGTCAAGGTTGTTGAAGCCTTTCATTCATGGTTTCAACTTTTGTTCTGCCTTGCCTATATTTTACCTTCAAAAATATGCTCTCATAGAAAACTGGTTGATAAATGAATGGAGAATGGCAATCAGAACAGAGCAGATTCAGTGTAGGGCTTAACAGCTGGACAGAAGTTCAGGGCTGCTTTTAATGATGGATTCTCAAAACAGTTATGCTCGTAAACCATGTATTATGGCAATCAGAAAGAAACATCACTGAAAAGTACACAAATATTCATCCCACTCAATTTCTGTTTGGAAACATGCAATTACATTCTTAGTATTACTGGCTGGCTTGTATAGTTATGTAACATCTGCCTTTACTGTAAATGCCTTAGACTGCAATTTATGGCAGCCATTAACACACCACGCATCACTTGTAAAAGGTAGAATTACATTCATCTATTTAGTGAAATGTAAACAGCAACAAAGCTATTTAATGAAAATATGAGTAATTCTGTAGAATAAAATTTGCAACATAGCCAATAAGCATCCTAAAAACATTTAATTTTAAGATATTAGGTCAGAATCTCACACTTCAAGTGCAAAACATGAGCTGTGAAATTCAATGGGCAGCTGTAATGATGTTGGCTTAAGTATTATCTGCAATGCTACAAGGAAATAATCTGTGCTACATAGGGTGCTACTTGATCTGGAGGTGCAAGGTCAGCCAGCATGTTGAAGATCAGTAAGAAATAACATTCACAAGCTTTGTTACATGATTATTTAAATTTAAATCTGTGACTGTCAGTGTCACTCTTGCAGACTGTGCTGTGACATTGATGGTGAGAAAAAAATGCATATTGATAAGTATCAAGATGTTTACGATTACATGAGGGCAGGGCTTTTGCAGGGGCTAGACATATCTATAATATGGGGATTTGAGCCATTTGATCAAACAGAACTGGTGTCAATACTGTCAATGACAAATGGAAAGCATGGCTGGAGGAGTTTGAAGTACATGCTGACTGTCGCAATTTGTTTATGGATGGGGCAATAGCGGTACAGAAATCATAGTAGTGGGCCTTACTGTTTTTTCAAGTGGATGCTTTGTTGAGAGACATTTTCAAGATACTACCAGACATAGAAAAAAAAACTAATGATGGACATGCAGTGGGAGCTGAAGATGCAGTGACGTTAATGCCTCAATCCCACAGAATGTTTTCCATTAACATGAAACAGAAAGAGGGGTGGCTCAATTTATGACTTGTTTGAGGCAGGAGTCAAATGGATGTTATCAGATTGAGACAAATCTGAAATGCTGAACAGCAGATCAGGTGATCCAAAATTGTAAAGTCATAAATAGAGATGTAAGTGGCTGGAAAGAGCAGGTAAATTAACATTGGCAAACACAATGACATTTGCAGCTACATAGGATGCAGTGAATAAACGATTTTGTAGCATTCATCTAACAAACAACACTTCTGGGTGTGCCTGCAGTGATTTAAAAAGGCAGCTCATCACCACTCTCTCAATGGGAATTTAGGAATGGGCAATAAACTCTGACCTAGTCAACATCCTAAAAGTGAATTTATAAAAATTTTGAAAATTAAACAAAACAAGTGTTACTAATTTACCAGTATAATTATAAGCAATCGTGTGCTGTGAACTTCTTTCAACTTTCTGCTTCCCTCGAAGATTTTCATCTTATGATTCATTCACTATTTCTTTTTGGAACTAACCAAAAGATATCCCACAACCTTCTAAAATGCTCTTTGATTTCATCTCAGTTTTATAGCATAAAGGTCTCTAGGCATACAAGTTCACAGAATCTTTGAATTAACTTTGGATAAGTGATCCCCTTTCCACAACAAAATCTCAGTCTAAAGTTAAGCTTCACTGTATTTTCTACACTAAAGGCTTGGTTTTATTGCGAGGGATGTAATAGAAATGTCTTCTGTTTGCTCCATGTTTTTGAATCTTCCAATCTCAATTCCCCTCAGGATCTTGAAGTGAGGAACCTACAAAAGACCAATCTACAACTACAATGAGAAACAACAGCTAAATGTAAGGAACAAAACTTTGAAGTCCACAGTTCATCTTCATGGAAAAATGGCTTACTTGGAATGTTCTACTCGGAGTGATCAAGAAATTGCCCTCAGAAATTAACCAGCTACTGTCTGTTACTGTCTGTTGTTAATTCGAAACAGATGCAGTGTAAGCACTTTTATTTTGTCTGCGAAGAATAGAAACATCTGTATTAATATAATCAGAGTCACCATGTCTGCTTTGAAATCTAAATAAAACCTGGCAGTTAACAGGCAATCATCATTCACTACTGCATTCTCCATTGAAAAGTCTCTACCAATCAGAGTTCCTTGCTAATCAATCAGAACTCTCCTTGCATGGTGGTTTGTCTTTTATTGCTATTCTTGCAAATTGTCCTGATGGTTCCAAGACAAGAAGTTTCATCAAGTTATGTCTTTTATCAGCAAAATTCAGATTCTGAAGATAGATATATAATCTGTATGTGAGTAGTTGTATCTTTACATTCAATAATATGAAATAATTTGAGTTTGCTTTTTTGCTAGTGTGTTTAGAATTTACTTTAGATACTGCTGGCTGACTCATAATCTTCCATTTGGGATCTGCTTCATATAAAGGTCAGAGCCCTGAGCTTACTGTTTCGAAAATGAGTGCATTGTGAAGTCTGAACAAGAATTTGATCTTAAACAAGATCATTTCTGCACATTTTGTTGCTGATGGCCGACATTATTTGTTGATTTTTGTTCATTTTTGTGGGAATTATATAACCATGAAATGGGACTGAAAAGGTGATAATTCTTGCCTCCCAATCCCCAGTGCTGTGTGCATCCTTGTTAAGCAGGCCTGTGAGAATGACTTGGTGTGATTCTATGACTCTATAACTGGAGTCTATTGCCATTTCAAAAGCTGTTTTTCCCATGACTATCAATCGCTATGATAGTAGGTTCTCCCTTGGAAAATTATTTATTTAAAATTGGACTTTTAAAAAAAGATCTTCAGCCAGTACAGTTATCCCTCTTATACTGTGGTAGTTAGTGAAGATATCTATTGCTCCCTGAGGCAAGTATGACAGTATTACTGGGAATATCTGATGCCCACAAAACATCCATTGTTCTGTCCCTTTGCAAAGAAAGTGGAGAGAGATGCAATGGTTTTTGTTGAGGTTCATCCTGAGCGGCTCCATGAAACAAAACTCTGTGCCCTGCGTTCTGTTTTCCGGTCTGCACGTGGAAACAAACACTGACTGCACCTGAAGGACCATCAGCTCTGTGAAAGATGCTCTTTAGTCTGGCCAAAACCTGTTGGTGTTCCAGAGCAAGGAGTTGACCTCAAGTGAGTGTTGCAGACTGGTCCAGAGATGTACTAAACATTCGGGCAGCTGGTAAAGTGGGAAAGAACACCGTCTGAGGTCTTTTGGCTAAAGTACAATGAGGGCCTGTTTAGTTATTCGACCCTTCCAATGCCTCAAACATATGTAAATAGTGTCTTGCATTATAAGAAATGACTTGAGTTTGTTTATTGGAACTGTCAGGAAAGTCAATGTCCAATGTTTGTTTGTTCTCCGTATGCTAAGAATGTACAGAACTGAGCTGCTTCAGTGACTATATATGCATATGAATTATTTTTATGAATAAAATATATTTTTGAAATAAAAATTCAATGATTCCGACCCACAACAAGAGATGGTCTGATCCTATATCAACAAGGTGGGGAAAAGTTCCACTCTGCTCTGCATTTGCCCCCAAGAAATTTTTGTGAAATGTCCAGGCCAAGGAGAACAACAATTTTATTCACACAGATTATTAATAGATCATACAGCTGGAATAGTTCAACTGCTGGAACATATCCATGAAATGGTCATGCGTTTATAAATCCATTGCTAATTGGAGTTAGATCTCCAATGATTCTTTATGATCCTAATTGCTAAAAATGTGTCTAAATCAGCGCAATACATTTTAAAATTATTTTTAAAGAGCAAACATAGTTGCATTAGCAAAGGGACAGAATACAAATTAAATGGTGTTGTTTTGTTTTGATGTCAGACATTACCCAAACTGAGCACTGTGAACAATTCAGCAACAAATCATAGAAAAGATATGATTATTCCTGTGAAGGGACAAAGGCAAGACTGTAGGTGTTCTCAGTTATTGGCAATCCAATTTACGGGGAAAAGTTATTAAAGCTGAGCTAATTTTGTTTAGGCAAGAGGAGGATGCAAAATGATAAAGCCAAGTTAAAACACTCAGGATTTTAATGGGTAAAAATAGAAAGTAATCTAAAATTGGCAAACTGAGAGCCCAGCCTGGAAGGTTAGGCTTCATTCATGCTAATGGCTGCCTTCAGGCAAAAGAGGCCAAAGGTTAGATGAAAGACAGTGACACAACTGTTAGATTAAGGAGCAGAAAGTCATGGACTAGAAGCAAGGGCACATAATTGTCACGGAAGTGGACAGTTTCTTTTGGTGGGGTAAATGGGGGGATGCAGTGATTGACAGAGGAATTTAGAAGCGTGATGGGAAGAATAAGTCCTGAGGCATGGGCAGCCTGTGTTTTCCATTTGACTTCATGGGGAGCACTCTTATTAATACCACTAGATAATTATAAGATACTAAAAATAACTTAACTTGCTTTACTCTTCCCATTTTGAATCCATTCCTGATAGGTTTGATCTGATGGTTGCTTATTAAGACTGCCCTGCTCAAGTTTCAGTTTAAGATTACAGTTGGGTTCGATGGCAGATTCAGTATATTTAAAGAAAAACTCTGTCCCTTGGCTCTGGATGGTGTTCCCTGGTGCTGCAATTTAAAGGTTAAATTGGCAGAACCAGAACAATAAGCCAGTATAACTTTCTGAATCTATTATAATCCCCACAATCACAAGAATGTATATATTGTTTCAGAGTTAAGAGCAATATTTTCCATGCAGCAACAGAACTAAAATCTTATTGTTTTATCTCATTAAAAAAAAATGCCAAATACGTATAACCCAATGACTGGGCAAAATATATGTAGACTATGTATATGAGGATCAGATACCTCAGCTCAATGGCAATTGCCCAAATGTACTTAGAATTACCTTAATCTGGGATCCACTTCTGCTTCTCATAATCAATTTAGATTTTTCTGTTAACATGCCATTTATATAATGTATACAAACACATGTAAACGCTAAAATTCCTCTCTATGCTTTATTTTGAATGATAAAAATGCACAAATTTTATAAAATGCCACTGGTTAAATCTCAATGGGACCACAATAAAACACAAGCTATGATATGCATTTCATTGCTGCTGTTATGACAGCTACTTCTTATTTAATTCTAGACAAACATGCTTTACATGATTTATTCAATTTTTAAGCACCTTTCAAATTGAGCCTAAACACACAGCAGTGAAAGCTAAGTACAGAGCACTTAAACACAACAAAGTCCCTCAGCAAGTAATCTGACAAAAGGCCTTGTTTCTGCAATTGAAAATGTAAGCTTGTTCTTGCTGTCAGAAAGAAAAGTTGATATTTCCGATCAGTGACAGACAAATTACAATATTAATGCTGTGTGCGCATTGTAAATTGAATAATAAGATCTGTGTGTCTGGCTAATGGACAACAGAGTACAGTTTCAACAGGTAGTTTCAGATGTTGAGATCATGTTTCAAGGGGAGAACATAATACTGCAAGTTAAGATGTAATGCCAGTTTGCTTAGAGTGAAGGATATGGAAATGTGCTACTTCCAGGCAGAACTGTACATACCATCAGAAGAGATGGTCCGATCTGTACACATTCCAATAATCCATGCTGAGAAGTGAAACCTGGACACTGCCTAGTCCATATTTTGAAATCATCCTCCTGCCTCACACTTAAGTACAATTAGGTAATCGGTGTGACAGTTCCATCATTACTAATAGTAACATGGACTTTCCTTCAAGAATCACCATATTCATAGAGTCATAGAGCATGGAAACAGACCCTTTGATCCAACTCATCCATGCTGACTAGATATCCTAAATGACTGCAGTCTCATTTGCTAACATTTGGCCCACATTGCTCTAAACCCTTCCTATTCATATACCCATCCAGATGCCTTTTAAATGTTGCCATTGTACCAGCCTCCAGCACTTCCTATGGCAGCTCATTCCATACATGTACCACTCTCTGTATAAGAAGCCATCTTTTAGATCCTTATTAAATCTTCCCTCTCTCACCTTAAGCATATGACCTCCAGTTTTGGACTTCCCTACTGTGGGGAAAAGACCTTGTCTATTCTTCTTATTGATGCCCTTCATGATTTTATAAACCTCCAAAGGGTCACCCCTCAGCCTCCGATGCTCCAGGGAAAACAACCTCAGCCTATTCAGCCTCTCCCTGTAGTTCAAATGCTCCAACCCTGGCAACATCCTTGTCAATCTTTTCTGAACCCCTTCAAGTTTCACAACATCCTTCCTATAGTGGGGAGACCAGAATTGCACACAGTTTTCCAAAAGTGGCCTAACCAATGTCCTGCACAGCCGCAACATGATCTCCCAACTCCTGTACTCATCAGATGGAAGGAAAAAGGTTGTTTACACAAATATTTACAATCTGTATTAATGACTTGAGTGAGGAAAATGAAAATATTTTAGCTAAGTTTGTGGATGCCACAAAAAGTAAGTAGAAAGGCAAATGGTGAAGCTGACACCAAGTCTGCAGAGTGATATAAACCAATTAAGTAAGTGGGAAAAAAAAGTGGCAGTTCGAGTACAATGTAGTAAAATATGAGGTTATGCATTTTGATAGGAAGAAAAAAGGTGAGTTATTATTTAAATGAACTACAGAACAAAAGGTTATGAGAGTCGTTGTACGTGAATCATAAAAAGCTAGCATCCAAGTTGAGTGGCTAATAAATGGAACATTGGCTTTTATTTCAAAGTGAACGGAACATGAAAATAGCAAAATCTTGCTTAAACTGTACAAGGTATTACTCAGACTATCAACTGGTATACTGTGACCAGTTTTGGGCCCCTTATCGAAGGAAAGATAAAATGGCATTGGAAGCAGTCCAAAGAAGGTTCACTAAGCAGATAATGGGTATGGTGCGATTGTCTTATGAGGAAACATTGAGCAGATTGAGCCTGTACTCATTGGAGTTTAGAAGACAGGCGACCTTATTGAAACATACAAGATTCAGAGGGAACTTAACAGGATACATTCAGAGAGATTGTTTCGCCTCGTCGAAGAAATTCAAGACCAGAGTGCATTAACTCAGAATAAGGTGTTACTTATTTAAAGCAGAGACAAGGAGGAATTCTTTCTCTCAGGGGATCATGAATCTGTGAAATTCTTTATCGCAAAAGGCCGTCAAAGCTATGTTTATCTATACTCAAAGCTGAAATAGACAGATTTTTAATCATTAAAGAAATCAAAGGTTTTTGGGAAAAGGCAGGGAAGTGAGTTTGAGTATTTTTAGATCATCCATGACCTCATTTAATAATGGAACAAACTTGATGGGATGAATAACCGATGTCTTACGCCGATCAGAGCAAGCCAATCAGGTTGAACCAGAAATGTCTTTACCAACTGTAACCTTTATAACTGCATTTATCTAGTAGATTTATCTAGTAGACTTTTTCAAGGGTCTGTGTACCAAATGGGATGTGAACCCATGTGATGTCTTTCATGTGTTACTCTGATCGAAAGGTTTGCTGAGCAAATGATTTGCATCATTAAATTACTTATCCTGAAGAGCAGGACTATGAAACAAGGTAGATGTGTTGGCATGCTAATGCACATATCTACACCTCTGGATATGGGGTTACGTTCTTGGGCTGAAATCGTGTTCTGAAAGCAAGTTAAAATGATCGCGCCAAGTCACCATCTTTCAACATCCTCTGAGATACAGGATGCAATTCTTGAAAAACTGGGAGGGTGATGCCAGTGCAAATCTTGCATGTAGGTACTGAATTATCTCAACTATGTGCAGGACAAAAAGTCAGAGTTACACATCCCACAATGCAAACATGTTTACCATGTGCACTGTGAGCCCAAGGCAAATAAAATTAGGACATATGACAAAGCAATGCTGAGGAGGAATAGAAGCCAGCTAGGGGAAGTGTACATTATGCTATGGTGGACTGCAAAGACAAAAAAGAGCATTTAGATGACAATATTATGATGAAACACGAAGACAACAATCAACACATTGATGACACGTCTGCAGACAAGGACAGGTACGGTTGTGATCTGCAGTTAGTAACTCATCATGCAAATGACGGATTCCTGAAGAAGGGCTCATGCCCGAAACGTCGACTCTCCTGCTCCTTGGATGCTGCCTGACCTGTTGCGCTTTTCTAGCAACACATTTTCAGCATCATGCAAATGAGCCAAGCATCTGAATGCTGTCACCTGACCACAGATTCTCAGCACTGTAGCACCCATGGCATAGGCTATGTCCACTGTAGACATTTTTCTGTGCATATTAGTTTAGCTGTAAATAAATGCACCAGAGCTCTGCAAATAAACAGAATTCACAGATCTCATTTGTGTGGCATTTAGATTACATTATTAAAGAATGAAGTGAAAACAAAATTGTTGTTGATACAAAAGTAATCTGTAGGCATCTGAAAAACAGTCCAGTGGTTTTTGGTATATAAACTAGTGAAATGGTGGTGGTGCAGCCAGAGCTGTTATCAGGAGAACAATGGCATATGTTCACCATCTCCATAATCAAGCAATTAGAACAGTATTGCGGCATATCATAAAGGAGGCAAAGGAATATTATTTTGAAAAGGTGCAGCTAACTGCTGATACCAGTGACATGTTCTAAGATGCACAGTGCAGTGACTATCTCTGACACAGCTTGTCATTTTTGCAAAGTAATTACCAAGTAGATGTGACTTTGCCAGTATGTGTCAATGGGTGAGTACAATTAAGAAGCCACTGTACTCAAAAAATTGCAGCATAGAATACTGAATATATTGCTACTGAGTTAAAACAAAAAAGCACAAATGTTCAGAAGTAATTTAAAAATTCTGCTGTAAATCTTGTTTTAGCATTCTTTGAATTCCTTGATACTTGAAGGAGAATTGAATTGAATGTCAATCACAATTAAAAAGTTAATAAATTTATATTTCAAGCATGAACATTTTGACAGGAGTCTGAACGATTTGAAAAACATGACACAGAGTTTGCATTTGACAGTGTGTCAAGTTTGGAAAGTAATAGATGTTTTCACATGGGGTGTCTAATGGCAGTGAGTAATGGAGGGGTTGTTGATTTTGAGTATCTGAGCTTGATTTCAGGCAAAAACACCAATGGCAGTTTGACTATACCAGTATTCAAGCACCCAATTATAGGTCTTATAATGCTTTTGATTTGCTATATTCTATTTATCAAAATAGTTAAGTAAATTAAGTGAGTGATTTTAATCATTACATTGAGGAGCTACAATGTGTTGATCACTGTGCAGAGAAATTAGGTTTGCTATAAAAGATAATGTAGGCAATGCTCAAGTTTTAGTGGTATTATTTGGTTTGCAACTTTCAGAAAGGGAAGTGTTATTGAGTGTGACTGCAGGTGAGAAGTGGAGATTCTGCAATTCTAGTGAACCATTATAAAGAGATTATGCTCTTTACTTTCTTAGTTCAGATTTTGTCACGTTAAACTGGGGTTACCCTATTTCAGAGTACAAAACTTTAAGTGCTGCTGGGTAAAATGGAGGCAGGTTTAGGGGCAGCCAGGGGTTTGTATCCCTGAGAAATGCTAGTGTTTCAGAAATCGGACATAAATCCATCCACTGCCAGGGTTTCATTGGCGTGCACCTGTTCTGAGAATGTGCTTTCACTGCTTCAGAAGTGATTTACAACTTTATGCAAGTAATTTTAATGATCATTGGCTTTTTTCCACTTCAATTTCATATTCCTTGCTATCAGTCTTCACTGAAGAATGGGTGCTATTTATACAAAAATAAATGTGTAGCTCTACATCAGGCCTCAGATGGGATAGAAAAGGCGCAGCAATAGCACAGGAGCAACACAAGCTTCCTTTCCCTTGGCCAAAAACTGCTTCACAGAACAGAAGGAATGGCTACAGAGTTTCAACTTGAAGAAAGCAAACCTCCAACACAGGCAAAGAATCAACTTTATTTATGTCTGTTAACACCAGTGTCTTATAGGGTTCAGGTTATTTATGACGTCTGCAGCCTCTTATAGACCAACCCATTTTCTGCAGTGGGCTACGTTGGCACAAGTAGACTGACCAAGTGCTATCACTGCTCTGTCCTGATGAAGGGTCACTGATCTCAAAACATTAACTCTGGTTTCTCTCAACAGATGCTGCCAAACCTGCAGACCATCTCACCCTAGTTTCAAACTTCCAGCTCAGCACTGTCCCCATGACTTGTCCGGACTTATCCTACCTGCCTAGCTCCTTTTCCACTTATCCACTCCACCCTCTCCTCCCTGACCTATCACCTTCATCCCCTCCCCCACTCACCCATTGTACTCTATGCTACTCTCTCCCCACCCCCACCCTCCCCTAGCTTATCTCTCCACGCTTCAGGCTCACTGCCTTTATTCCTGATGAAGGGCTTTTGCCCGAAACGTTGATTTCGCTGCTCGTTGGATGCTGCCTGAACTGCTGTGCTCTTCCAGCACCACTGATTCAGAATCTGGTTTCCAGCAACTGCAGTCATTGCTTTTACCTTGCTGATTTTCCCCAGCAATTTCTGTTTTGGTTTCAGATTTTCAACATCCACAGTTCTTTGTTTTACTACAGTAGTCTGCTTTCCCTTGGATTTCCATGCAGTCTTCTGCTGTAAGAATCAGAAATATAGAAGATGAGGTCATGATATCAATTCTGAGGGATGGGTGTGAGCTGAAAATAGGGTGAGGGTGAGTGTTCACGTTAGTTGTTCAGATGGATATGTGAGGAGATGACTGAAATGAGTGGAGTTGCAATGTGTGTTTGTCTGGGGAGCACTGCGAATGAGAGTCCTGGGAAATTCAGTTAAGCAACCCCTAATTAACTACATAGTTGACATAAAAAGTTACACAACATTTACTGTAACAGTATGGCCATCATTTATGTGTAGCAGTACATTACATTGGATTATTATTGGACCATGATATTGTGAAAGCTCAGCCACGTTACCTGGCTTCCTGTGAACGCCTGTCCAAGAACAGAGAACCACCACTTGATTAACACATTTCAACAGCACTGTTTTTATTCAAGACTGTCAGTATACGAATATACAAACAATCCTGGGAGAAAAGCCACTTAGACCACGCTGGGTACTAAAGAGTGGATTCTCTCACCGTTGATAGGGAAAGTTGTTACATTTATACATAACTTCTCACGCAGTACAGAGTCCCGTGTCATTAAGCTATCGCAAAGTATATTAATCAAAGTATACTTAATTGTAAGCTTACACATCAAAAATGCTCTAAATCTAACACACAGACCAGCAGCCATCTGGTTAAGATATTAACACTATCTTTAAAGTCAGACATTAGTCCCCATTATTTTCTCTTGCTTTTCAAAATAACAGTCAAATCTCAGAGATGCTTTTAAATGTAAACATTCAAACCTCATTACTGTGTTACAACTAGACCATAAGGCACCAGTACTCCTCTGATGGCTGCCCTTTGACCTAGTGCTATGTACTATGTCATTCTCAGATCTGTGGGATTGGACATGTTTACCCAGCCTGTGCAAGGATCCTTACAAGTTGCTGTGTTAGCAATTTGTTTTGCTCAGCATGCTGGGCAATACAGCCAATGTGCTTCAGCCATTTTAGTTAACATTCTAAGCTCCATTTTCTATATGGTCACTATATCTATTTCCAACTTATCAATATCACTACAGTTCTTGCATTCATGAAAGGAATATTCAAACTCATAATCCTGTCTTATGAACATTACATGGTTGACAATGTATAGTTCATTCAAACACTAACCTAGCACAACATGTAGCAATGATTTGGAGGTGGCGGTGTTGGACTGGTGTGGACAAAGTTAAAAATCACACAACCCCAGGTTATTGTCCAACAGGTTTATTTGGAAGCACTAGCTTACAAGGCTCTGCCACTTCATCAGGTGGAATGTGTTTGTACTGGCTTTTAGCCAGAGGGGACAAAATGATTGGGCAACACTTCTCCCTTCTACATCATTGATAATTTTAAATAATTACATACTTCAATATTAAAATTTGCAAAGATCCCTACTCAACAGTTCCTGTGGCAATTCATTCCATGTCTTGGAAGTGCATTATGTTATTTTCGTGATGATGTGGAGGTGCGGTGTTTGACTGGGGTGGGCAAAGTCAGAAGTCACACAACACCAGATTATAGTCCAATACGTTTATTTGAAATTATAACCTTTTGGAGCATTGCCCTTTTGTCAGATGAAGGGATGAAGGAGTAGTGCTCCGAAAGCTTGTGATTTCAAAAAAACCTATTGTGCTATAACCTAGTGTCATGTGACCTCTGACTTTATTTCAATGAGATTCCTGGGATCAAAAGTCTTTCCATGGTACCTATTTGTTAGTGTTCTATTAAGTATCTATATTTAAGCTTCACATAAGGTATCTATGGTAACATCTCTTTTCAGAGACTCTTTATCATCATATGGTTTTTTTTATTTTTGGTGGCATTTTTGCATTTTCCTTGTGTTCAGCAACTGTTGCTAATGACTAACAAACTATTTTAATTGTAAAATGCAAGCACAGAATCAGAATTGTTTTGCATTACCAAGTATCTGAGTTTATATGTTTATATATATATATATATATATATATTATATATATATATTGCAACATACCATTGTATTGTTTCTGTTATAAAAAAAACATGGATACACAATAAGTTGGTCTTGTTCAGGTATCCTTTTGGATTTGGAATAACAATGCCATTCATGCAGTTGATAATGCATCACCATCACTATAGTTGGCAGTTCAGGATTATAATAGCTGGAATTTCTGATTAGCATCTTTCTTTTTCAAAAGACTTCTGCTGATGGTCTTCCAACAGCAGGTTAGATCCTGTTTGATAAGTGTCACAATGGTTCATTCACTTGTCTGACATGTAAAAATGAGCCCACTTAATTGACCACTCTCATGAACACCTGTAACACAAACAGAAATTGGTGGAAAAACTCAGCAGATGTGGCAGCATCCGTGGAGAGAAAGCAGAGTTGACATTACAGGTCCAGTAACTCTTCATCCAAACAGACCCTTCATATGCACATCCCAACCTCTCTCTCTCTCTCTCTCTCCATCAGAACCACCTCATGCTGACTCAGAGCTGCTCCCAGTTCTACTTCATTCTCTGGATAGTTTTCCATTAAAAGCCAGACCTGCTGAGTTTTTCCAACAATTTCTGATTGTGTTTCTGATTTCAGCCATCTTCAGCTTTTTGATTTTTTTTTTGTCCTGTGAATATCTGTGTTCCTTCATGTTGCTACATGATAGGATTCCTTAATAGCCATTGTCTTCTCTGGGTGTTTTAAAAAAAGATAGCAGTATGGAGTGCTATACCTGCAGCAAGGTCCATCTTTTAAAAACTTTTCTAGTAAAACGATCGTAATCCTAAAACAGAAAAAAAAGTTCAGAAGAAAAGCAATATCAAGCAGATTGAAGAGCCAGTTTAAGATTAAAATGCCATACATGGAGGTGTTGGGGATCATCTGCTATCGGGGTACCTACATTGGGGCTAGGGAGGGGAGCACCATTATTAAAGCAGACATTGTCAGGTAACAGCTAAAACACAGCCATGTAAAGTAAACCCAGCCACTGCAGGACTGTCTGCCTGAGGCCACATTCCTTGGGGATTAGAACATGTCCATCAGTTTCAGATCATCCTGTTACAATCTCATTGTTAATAAAGGAAACCGGTAACTATCGGATAGTGTAAATCGCACCGATACTACACTTAATTGATAAAGTACTTGTTAATGCCTCCGCTGACGTCAAACTCCATCGGGTCCTGTGTTAAATGATAATACCTGTATATTCAACTATGGAGAACTATTGTGAACGCCCAGACAGCCAGACGCATAGCAATGAGGAAACCCTTCCAAACAATAAACTTTTGAATTACAAGATCGGAAACTGCTGAACCCAGGATGACTACCCATTGTTCAGCACAGCAGGAGCTGGACAGGTATCTCGGGGCAGCCAATAGAGACACTAATCCCTTCACAGACAGGTGAACCGACCAATGAGAGAACCGAACGAGGGGAACCTGACCGGGAACTCGAGGAGGCGCGAAGTATAACTGCTCCAGGACCGAAGAGGAAGACAGAACGCCTTCTCCAATGAATTGCATGCTCTTGAATTCGTTGTATAGTTTGCCAGTCTTGATTCTGTAATAAACGGTGTTTTTGCTCCAAACTCTAGTCGGTGTGATCTCTCCTTCCAAAGATCTCTCCTTGCAGTTACTAGCGGTGTACCACAAGGATCTGTTTTGGGACCATTGCTTTTTGTTATCTTTATAAATGATCTAGAGGAAGGACTTGAAAGCTGGGTAAGCAAGGTTGCGGATGACACGAAAGTCGGTGGAGTTGTGGATAGTGAGGAAGGAAGTGGTAGGTTACAGCGGGATATAGATAAGTTGCAGAGCTGGGCGGAAATGTGGCAAATGGAATTCAATGTAGCTAAGTGCGAAGTCGTTCACTTTGGTAGGAATAACAAGATGATGGATTACTGGGCTAATGGTAGGCTACTTGGTAGTGTGGATGAGCAGAGGGATCTTGGTGTCTATGTACACAGATCTCTGAAAGTTGCCACCCAGGTAAATACTGCTGTGAGGAAGGCATATGGTGTACTGGGCTTTATTGGCAGAGGAATTGAGTTCCGGAGTCCTGAGGTCATGTTGCAGTTGTATAAGACTCTGGTGAGGCCTCATCTGGAGTATTGTGTGCAGTTTTGGTCGCCATACTATAGGAAGGATGTGGAAGCTTTAGAACGAGTGCAGAGGAGGTTTACCAGGATGTTGCCTGGAATGGTAGGAAAATCTTATGAGGAAAGGCTGAGGCACTTGGGGCTGTTCTCATTGGAGAAGAGAAGGTTTAGGGGAGATCTGATAGAAGTGTATAAGATGATTAGGGGTTTAGATAGGGTAGATACTAAGAACCTTTTACTGCTAATGGAGTCAGGTGTTACTAGGGGACATAGCTTTAAATTAAGGGGTGGTAGGTATAGGACAGATGTTAGGGGTAGATTCTTCACACAGCGGGTTGTGAGTTCATGGAATGCCCTGCCCGTATCAGTGGTGAACTCTCCTTCTTTATGTTCATTTAAGCGGGCATTGGATAGGCATTTGGAAGTTATTGGGCTAGTATAGGTTAGGTAGGACTCGGTCGGCGCAACATCGAGGGCCGAAGGGCCTGTACTGCGCTGTATCCTTCTATGTTCTATGTTCTAGAACACGTGGAGACGAGACCCTACGGGTCCGTCCCAACAGAGGAAATAAAAGAATCACAAGGGAAGAATTGAGAGTGCAGGTACAGATTTCAAGGGGCATCAAATACATGTAAAATGTGACACTGAGACATATGTATTAGACATCTCTGATACAATAAAATGACTAAATAAAAAAAACCCTAACATCCACCATAAGAATCCAGGGGCCAGGAGGCATTGAACAAAAAGTAAAAGGCTAGTTGACTACAGTACTGCACTATAAGCTAAAGCAATCATTGGAACCTGATTTCTTTCAGAATCAAGAATGTTCTTTGGTAAGCAAAAGAGGATGCTCAGATTTGAAAGTCATTTTCAAGATTGTGGAATGGACAGCAAGGAAATAAGAGATGGATCAAAACTTAATTCACAAAATTATTCCCTGGCCTGGGGAAGCTAAGGATACCTGACTACAAAATACTGAGAGCAGATGTCAGATACTTTGCTTGGTCTACCTTATTGAACAATAGATTTATACAATCTATTAACAGGACAATACTTTGAAACGTTGCAATTTGAAAACTAGGCAAATGTTTCACGTTGGCGCTAACATAACATGATTTTTCATTCATTAATTTTGTGTGCTTAATGTTTGATATTTTTAAACAGATTTATCATTTGAAATCTTAGTGCTGTTTCCCTACTGAACAACTCTCATAAGAGATAACATCCACATTAAACAATGTTGAGTGAAATTAATGGAATTAGTCTTTCTTGTTCTGTTTTAGTTAAAATGGACAGAATCACATTATTTTTGCCCACAATTTTCCAATTTCCCCGTTGAATGGCATTCCTCACCAAGTACTTGAGTGAATAATCAGTGCTGCTGTACCATCCTTGGACCACACTATTTTCCTATCAATTAATGTTTTTAGTAGGAGGGAGCTATTTGATTTAGTAGATGTCATTTGCCTTTCAATTTTTTTAGCACTAATCTTTTTCATTAATTAAACAAAGTCTTTCAGCTGGTTTTAATTCAGTCAGCCCATAGCCAAGTAGATAAGTGAACAATTACATTTGTTTTCTGAAAATTGTTGAGTAATGAGTATATGGCATTCACTGCCAAGGACAAACTATAAAGCTTCTTGCAAATTATTTTTAAATCTCTCTTCAATCAATATTGACCTCATAAAATAGGAATTTATGAGCCCATTCATTTGGATACTGTTTATCTTGTCTTGCAATACTGCTGATTTGAATAATTTATGGCTAATAGCAGGCTTCTATGTATATACCAAGGGACCTTAGAAAATGTTTCTGAAATAACTCCACAGAGGCCAGTACCCCTTAATCCAGTCACCATTTATTTACACATGCATTGTCCTGGACACTGGTCCAGCTTCCTCAGAGCCAGCTCTCAGAGTGAACTGAACCTCTGACGCGCCTACTGATATCTGTAAGCCAGGGTTCCCTGAATAGACGAGATGAACAGCCCCATTGGGGGGATTCATACTTTATCAATCCATCTGGCGGATCTCATTACAATCACTACAACTCCTAGATTAGTAAAGCTTTTATTTTGTGATTCTAGATTAGAGTAGTGCTGGAAAAGCACAGCAGGTCAGGCAGCATCCGAGGAGCAAGTTTCCAGCATCTGCAGCTCTCAAATAAGAATACAGACCACCAAGACATTTCAGACAGGAGCCCTTCATCAGGCTTCCTGACCTGCTGCCTGATCTGCTGTGCTTTTCCAGCACCACTCTAATCTTGACTCTTTTATTTTGTGATATCCATTACATTTATTGTTTTTTTCAATCAGAAAATACACATCTATGGCATTACACTTTATAAGTTTTACATTTATTTTCAGATAATCTTTTGAACTGTCCACAATTTACACTGATATTGCAATTACTGAACATGAAATAAACTTTCCCAAAATGCACAAGGATTGCGGTATTTGCTTAAGTGCCAAGTGGTCCCCTGTCCTTCTCCAATCATGTCACCTTTTATACTGGTGAACTGAAACAACCATTTCAGAATGTAAAGCGAGAAAGTGTCTGAGACCTGGGTTTCCATGTCAGCTACATTACACGATAGAATGTTCCTCCTCTTCAAGACAAAGTACCCTCTCTATCATAAGTCAAAACTGGTGCACAACCACTAAAAGCAGGATCTAAACAGTAAAAGCAGATATGTGCTACATACCTCTATCCCTATAGAGGTGGCAGAACTGAGGCTATGTGCTGTGACAGGGTTAAAAACTGGAGGTGCAACTATACCCAGATATTATCAACTTTCACACAGCCCACTTCCTCCAGATCCTATAATACCTTCTTGTTTACAAACTGTATATGCATGCACCTCTTCTTCTCTGCCCTGACCTTCTACTCATCAGGAACCTGATCCACATTCCTTTCTCCTTTCAGAACTGCTATTTGGCCAGACAATGTTGGAGGGGAAAGAGGTGGAAGACAATGACGAAGAAAAGCACTGTCAATAGCTTTCACACCTGCTCAAATACTGACACTGCATTGCACTACACTGCAGTTTTCAAAAAGCAATAATCCCATCTCAGTGAAACCTCATTGACCACAATACTGTGACTGCACAAAGCTTAGAGGCCAGTTTTCTGAAAAGCAAGATCAAATTATTGTGCTCAGTTGCAAAGAACTTCAATAAAGCTTGAGGAGGAAGCTGATGTTGTTGCACATTGAAATTTAATTTCATATATTGAAATTGGCAGAGTTAATCCTATTGCAAGGCTATAATTATAAAACTCATGTTTTGGGATTCTGGATGGATCTTCCCAGGTAAAAAATGACATAGGCGATGTTGAGAAAGTTTGGAAAATCATATGAGGGCTGGCAAAGGGGAGCTTCTTGCTTTCAACTGCAAACATCCCCATTTTTCCACTGAATATGGCAGGGTGAGATGAGATTTTCATTGACGAGTGGTGAAAGGTCTATTAGCATGAATTGGCATATGTTAACTTCTCATTATTAGTTTATCTCACCTCATTGATACACAGATTTGCATTCTCCAACCATCAGATAGAAACTAGATGGTAACAATTCCTCACGTGAAAGTACGAGTGGTCATTTGGCAGCAAACCATCATCTCCCAGAACCATGACCCCACCCCCTATCACCAAACCATCATCTCCCAGAATATGACCCCTCCCCCCATCACCAAACCATCATCTCCCAGACCATACAGACCCTCATCACCTCAGGAGATCTCCCACCCACAGCTTCCAACCTCATAGTCCGAGAACCCCGCACTGCCCGGTTCTACCTCCTTCCCAAGATCCACAAGCCTGACCACCCTGGCCGACTTATTGTCTCAGCATGCTCCTGCCCCACTGAACTCATCTCTACCTACTTCGACACTGTCCTATCACCCCTAGTTCAGAAACTCCCCACATATGTTCGAGACACCACCCACACCCTCCACCTCCTCCAAGACTTCTGTTTCCCCCGCCTCCAATGCCTCATCTTCACCATGGATATCCAATCCCTCTACACCTCCATTCGCCATGACCAGGGCCTCCAAGCCCTCCGTTTTTTCCTCTCCAGACGTCCTCAACAGTACCCTTCCACCGACACTCTAATTCGTTTGGCCGAACTGGTCCTCACCCTTAACAATTTCTCCTTTGAATCCTCCCACTTCCTCCAGACCAAAGGGGTAGCCATGGGCACACGTATGGGCCCCAGCTATGCCTGTCTCTTTGTTGACTACGTAGAATAGTTGATCTTCCGTAATTACAACGGCACCAGTCCCCATCTCTTCCTCTGCTACATTGATGACTGCATTGGCGCCACCTTGTGCTCCCACGAGGAGGTTGAGCAATTCATCAACTTCACCAATACATTCCACCCTGACCTTAAATTTACCTGGACCATTTCTGACACCTCCCTCCCTTCCTGGACCTCTCCATCTCCATTAATGACGACCGACTTGACACTGACATTTTTTACAAGCCCACCGACTCCCACAGCTATCTGGAATACACCTCTTCCCACCCTACCTCTTGCAAAAATGCCATCCCGTGTTCCCAATTCCTCCGCCTCCACCCTATCTGCTCCCAGGAGGAGCAGTTCCACCATAGAACACACCAGATGGCCTCCTTTTTAGAGACTGCAATTTCCCTTCCCACGTGGTTAAAGATGCCCTCCAATGCATCTCGTCCACATCCCGCACCCCCACTCTCAGACCCCACCCTTCCAACTGTAACAAGAACAGAACGTCCCTGGTGCTCACCTTCCACCCTACAAACCTTCGCATAAACCAAATCATCTGCCAACATTTCCGCCACCTCCAAAGAGACCCCACCACCAGGGATATATATTCCCTCCCCACCCCTTTCCGCCTTCCGCAAAGACCGTTCCCTCCGTGACTACCTGGTCAGGTCCACGCCCTCCTACAACCCACCCTCCCATCCTGGCACTTTCCCCTGCCACCGCAGGAACTGTAAAACCTGTGCCCACACCTCCTCCCTCAACTCTATTCAAGGCCCTAAAGGAGACTTCCACATCCATCAAAGTTTTACCTGCACATCCACTAATATCATTTATTGTATCCGTTGCTCCTGATACAGTCTCCTCTTCATTGGAGAGACTGGGCGCCTCCTAGCAGAGCGCTTTAGGGAACATCTCCGGGACACCCGCACCAATCAACCACACTGCCCTGTGGCCCAACATTTCAACACCCCCTTCCACTCTGCCGAGGACATGGAGGTCCTGGGCCTCCTTCACCACCGCTCCCTCACCACCAGATGCCTGGAGGAAGAACGCCTCATCTTCCGCCTCAGAACACTTCAACCCCAAGGCATCAATGTGGACTTCAATAGTTTCCTCATTTTCCCTTACCCCACCTCACCCTAGTTGCAAACCTCCAGTTCAGCACTGTCCCCATGACTTGTCCAGACTTGTCCTACCTGCCTGTCTTCTTTTCCACCTACCCACTCCACCCTCTCCTCCCTGACCTATCACCTTCATCCCCTCCCCCACTCATCCATTGTACTCTATGCTACTTTCTCCCCACTCCCACCCTTCTCTAGCTTATCTCTCCACGCTTCAGGCTCACTGTCTTTATTCCTGATGAAAGGCTTTTGCCCGAAACGTTGATTTCACTGCACTTTGGATGCTGTCTGAACTGCTGTGCTCTTCCAGCACCATTAATCCAGAATCTGGTTTCCAGCATCTGCAGTCATTATTTTTACCTACTTGGTGGCTCTAGTTCACCACTTGTTCCTCCATCCAGGATGGCACGGGTCTGGGTGGGTTAATCTTCGGAGGGGCGGTGTGGACTTGTTGGGCCAAAGGGCCTGTTCCCACACTGTAGGATATCTAATCTAAAATCTTGACAACCAATTACCAACAAATTAGGCAATAGTTGAGGAGTAAATGGTGTACTGGTAAAGTCACTAGCCTAATGATCCCAAACTCCAGGTTAGTACATTGGGACCATGGGTTCAAATCCCATCATAGCACATAGTGGAATTTGAATTCATTTGATGGCAAAAAAGAGGATATCCTAATGATGATCAATTGTAAAAATTCATCTGGTTCCCTAATATTGTTTGAGTAAATAAATCTGCTGTCATTATCTAGTTTAACCTATATGTGACTCCAGACCCATAGCAATATGGCTGTCTTTTAAACACCCCATTTGGCAGTTAGGGTTATGCAGTAAATGTTGGTCTTGAAAGCAATGCCCACATCCTATGAATAATGTTCCTTCTAAGTTGTGTGGCCATTCTAAAGTTCTGTACCCACCGATTAGTATGCTGATGCATGGAGTCCTGGTTTTGGAAGATGCTGCCACGCACAGATCTCAGAGGTCAATTCACTACAGAACCAAAGTAGAGAGATTGTTACCCAGGAATGAATGAAAATACAATCCAGTTCAATCAGTCTGGGAAGTTATAGGAAGTAAGTTGGGGAATGGTAAACAGATGAGTCAGAGGTCTGGTCAGTACTCAGTCAGAGCCGCCTGCTCAAGTTGGTCAAGATAGGGGTTATAGTCTGTCCCAGGGGTTATCTCCATCTAAATCATGGAGAGATTATCAGAGGTCAAATGAGGGAAGTCTATCTTGAGGATTGTAGACAGCAGAGAGGATAATAATTGTGAAGTGGATAATCTCAACAGATAAGAATAGTGCTTTAGAGGACACAGGGTATTGCAGGAGTAGAGGATCATCAATGGTCACAGTCGCAGTCATAAAGATATACAGCACAGAAGCAGATCCTTTCAGGTCAATTCTTCCATGCTGACCAGATATCCTAAATTAATCTAGTCTCGTTGGCCAGCATTTGGCCCATATCCCTCTAAACCATTCCTATTTATATACCCATCCAGATGCTTTTTAAATGTTATAATTTTGCCAGCCTCCACCACTTCCTCAGCAGCTCATTCCATAACAGGCACCACTCTCCATGTGAAAAAGTTGTTCCTTAGGTCACTTTTAAATCTTTCCCCTCTCCCCTTAAACCTATGCCCTCTACTTCTGTATTACCCCACCCCAGGGAAAAGACCTTATCTGTTTACTCTTTCCATGTCCCTCATGATTTTATAAAGTTCTATAAGGTCACCACTCAACCTCCAATGTTCCAGGGAAAGCAGCCCCCAGCCTATTTAGTCTGTCCTGATAGTTTAAACCCTCCAACTCTTGCAACATCCTTGTGAATCTTTTCTGAACCCTTTCAAGTTTTATAATATTATTCCTATTGGAGAAAAAACAGAATTGCACAAAATATTCCAAAGTGGCCTAACCAAAATCCTGTATGAATGACCTCCCAAATCCCAAACTCAATGCTCTGATTAATAAAGGAAAGCTTATCATACACCTTCTTCACTATCCTATCTATCTGCGGATCCACTTTCAAGGAGCTATGAACCTGCACTCCAAGGTATCTTTGTTCAGTAACACTCCACAAGACCTTCAATGTAGAAGTCCTGCCCTAATTTGCCTTTCCAAAATGCGGCAACTCACATTTATCTAAATTAAACTCCATCTGCCACTCCTTGGCCCATTGCCCATCTGATCAATGTCATGTGGTACTCTGAGGTAACCTTCTTGACTGTCCACTACACCTCCAATTTTGGTATCATCTGCAAACTTACTAACTGTAACTCCAAGTTCACATCCAAATCATTTATACAAATGACAAAATTTCACTGACCCTTCTGGCACTGTTCACAGGCCTTTAGTCTAAAAAGCCACTCTCCACCACCACTAGTCTCTGTTTTCTACCTTTGAGCCAGTTCTGTATCCAAATGGCTAGTTCTCCCTTTACTCCATGTTATTTAACCTTGCTGACCAGTCTACCATTGGGAACCTTGTCAAACGCCTTACTGAAGTCCATATAGATCACATTCATCACTCTGCCATCATCAATCCTCACTGTTACTTCTTCAAAAAACTCAATCAAGTTCATGAAATATGATTTCCTACACACAAAGCCATGTTGACTACCCCTAATCAGTCCTTACCTTTTGAAATATATGTAAATCCTGTCCCTCAGGATTTCCTCCAACAACTTGCCTACCAATGACATCAGGCTCACTGGTCTATAGTTCCTGGTTTGTCCTTATCACCTTTCTGAAATACTGGCACCACGTTAGCCAACCTCCAGTCTTACGGTACCGCATTTGTGACTATCAATGAAACAAATATCTCAGCAAGGTGCCTAGCAATCATTTCCCCATTTTCCCAGAATGTTCTAGGGTATACCTGATCAGGTTCTGAGGAGTTATCCACTTTTTACATGTTGTAAGACATCCATCACCTCCTTGTCTGTAACATGGATATTTTTCAATATGTCACTATCAATTTCCCACATTCTGCATCTTCCATGTCTTTCTCCACAGGAAACACTGATGCAAAATAGTTATTTTGTATTTCCCCCATATCGTGCGGTTCCACACATAGGCTGCCTTGCTGATCTTTGAGGGGCCATATTCCCTCCCTAGTTACCATTTTGTCACTTAATGTATTTATGCAATCTGTTTAGATTCTCTTTATTTGCCAAAGCGATCTCATATGCCCCTTTTGCCCTTGATTTCCTTCTTAAGTATATTCTTACTTCCTTTGTACTCTTTTAGGAATTCACTTCATCTCTGCTATCTCTGTTATCTATACCTGGCATATGCTTCCTTCTTTTTCTTAACCAAGACGTCAATTTCTGTAGTCATCCAGTATTCCCCCAGCCACCATCCTTGCCTTTCACCCTAACAGGACCTCTCGTTATCTCATTTTTGAAGGCTTCCCATTTTCCAGCCATCCCTTTACCTGCAAACATCCACCTCCAATCAACTTTTGAAAGTTCTTGCTTAGTGCCATCAAAACTGGCCTTTATCCAATTTAGAACTTTGACTTTTAGATCTGGTCTATCCTTTTCCATCACTATCTTAAAACTAATAGAATTATGGTTGCTGGCCCCAACGTGCTCCCCCACTGACACCTCAGTCACCTGCTCTGACTTGTTTCTCTAGTAAGTGCATCCACATACTGAATCAGAAAATTTTCTTAACACTATGGTAGTCCCCTGGTCAAAATCACTGTGGCCTCAATTTGTGGTAATGGGAGGGAAATGGTGCAGCATGATGGTTCATATGGCTAAGATGTAGGACCAGGTTCAGTTGGTAATGATAAGAAGTGAAGTTGCAATTCAAAGTGAAGTGTGGGAATATGTGGAGTTCAATACTGATGTGCTCACTGGAGAGTGATTTAAGAAAGGAACAAGAAAGTCCAGGGTGGCCCCTAACTACCAGGTTAAACCTGAGTCTTGCTGGGCCAAGCTGTGTTACCTTCCATTCTCTTGCAAATTGTAAATGGAAAATACTTGTAAGTGCATCTGGAGTGGATGAAATGTGCTTTTATTTTTGGTTTGAGCATGTGGGCCCCATCTGTGAATGACATGGGGCCTTTCATGGAGCGATTTCATAAATCAGGCACTTTCAAACGTCAGGTTGAAGTCAACTGTAATCATGGCATGTGAAATGCATGCAGTGCCCAATTGTATCAGATACAGAGCTTGAACTCAAGCAATCTTGACCATGTCAATGGTCATTGCAGATGGAAGACCATCATCTCAGTGAAGCTGAAGTAATCACAAGTTTCATCTGTGGCCACAATTCACAATGACAATCCAAGATCTCATTGGCTGCACAAGAGAATGGAACTGATTTCCTCTCACCATAAACTGTAAGTATGCACCAATGTGCTCTTGTATGCAATACTGTCTTTCCTGAGTACTGTGGGGAATGGTGGTCTAGTCCTGGCTGCATCTTCAGAGTATTCAATCATTCCTTAATCGACTTTCTCAAAGCTGAACTGTGATGAACTTTTTCTTAATTTTTACCTTTTCTTTTATTATGTATGACCTGTCATTAATATAGGCACTGTAGTGTGGCAATTTATAAAACTTTTCACTGTATTTTTCATGTAAAAGTATATGTCACAATAAATTTCTATTCCATTGTATCTTTGTCTTCCCTATAAGTGCATGGTGTGAGGAGCATCAAATTAACAGCATGTGACTGGGTGGATGAGTGAGTTTTGAAGTTGCATCAGGGATCCTGTGGGTTCTAGCAGTGCTGAATACAAATAGGAGAATACAATGAGGAGTGTACCACGGGGTCATGGTGAACAGCTATTGAGCTGAATGTTTGAAGATTGCATGAGAAAACTCACTTGATCACGAAAATAAATCCTTCATAAATTTTTTCCAAAACTGACACATTGCCAATTTAAACTAAAATTCAGCCTGTTGTTTTCAATTTAAGGTAAAGCCAAGGAAATGCTGGGAACAGTCCTGGAGTCTGCCTGATAACTAATCAGGGTAATGTCATTGTTAAGGACTAAAGGTGGGAGTCGGGGTGGGGTGCCAGATCATTTAATTGTGAAGAAAGTGTAACGTTTCTGTATTTGCTGAGAATGGCAGCAGGCTCTGTACCAACATTTCCTGAAGAAGGGCTTATGCCCAAAACGTCGATTCTCCTGCTCGTTGGATGCTGCCTGACCTGTTGCGCTTTTCCAGCAACACATTTTTCAGCTCTGATCTCCAGCATCTGCAGTCCTCACTTTCTCCTACCAACAGTGGATAGACAGACTTCAAATTCCTGTAAGTATTGGGTTGTAAGCAGTCATTATTTGACATTTTTTGAATTCTTTGTTTCCAGTATAAACAAGTTAAGGTGTCAAGGATGGCTCACCTCACCTTGTAATCTGTTAAAATATGAGTGACAGAGAACTCCCCAAATTCACGATTTAAAGAAAATAACTTCAATTTCTTTTTTTAACTCTAAAAGCGAACATTAAACAGAATCTATTTACAACTCTAAGCCCCCCTTTCTGTTAACTGCTTACTGTCTGCCTCCAACTCTACAACAATATGCTGTTCCAATAAGACGCGTATTAAAATTACATCAACTTAATTTCAAATCCACACCGTCTCTATCTTCTTCTGTGTCTTCACTTTTTCAGCTGATGATTTCCCTGTGTCATCTTGTTTCTTTTTACTGTATGTATCATCTGAAAAGGTACCTTTCATACCTAATTTCTTGGAGAGATGGGCAATTAGCTCTCCAGTTTCTCTCTCTACAGCAGTTGCTCTCTGAGCAATTTTCAAAATGTCCGCATTTTTATACCACCCAACATCAACTCATCTCATTGGTTCGATGTTGGAAAAATAATAAATTTAAACTCAATTGCATTTTAGTATCCTGGGGTATAATTTAAACTGATAAGTTACATTTGGGTTGTTGTCAAAACAGCAACCAAAACTCAGAGATTAATTTCACAGCCAAATGTTACATATGTTCAATTTTCTTGATTTGGGGGTGCTGGTATTGAACTGGGGTGTACAAAGTTAAAAATCATACGACACCAGGTTATAGTCCAACTATTGTCCAAGCTAGTGCTTCCAAATAAACCTGTTGGACTATAACCTGGTGTTGTGTGATTTTTAACTCTCAATTTTCCACTCTGGGATGACCATCTTAAGCAAGACTGCAAACTAAAAAAAATTGGATCTATCCCCTACCCTTAACATAGAACATAACAGCACAATTCAGACCTTTCAGCCCTTAATGTTGCGCCAACTTGTGAAACCAATCTGAAGCTGATCTAACCTACACTATTCCATTATCATTCATACATTTATCCAATGACCATTTAAATGCCCTTAAAGTTGGTGAGTCTACTTCTATTGCAGGCAGGGCATTACATACCCTCACTACTCTCTGAGTAAAGAACCTACCTCTGGCATCTGTCCTATATCTAATACCCCTCAATTTAAAGTTTTGTCCCCTCATGCTAGCCATCACCATCCAAGGAAAAGGCTTTCATTGTCCATCCTATCTAACCCATCTTGTATATCTCTATTAAGTCACCTCTTAACCTTCTTCTCTATCAAAAATGAAAACAGCCTCAAGTCTCTCAGCCACTCCTCATAAGACCTTCCTTCCATACCAGGCAACATCCTGGTAAATCTCCTCTGCACCCTTTCCAATGCTTCCACATCCTTCCTGTAACGCAGCGACCAGAACTGTATACAATACTTCAAGTGCTTTTGCACCAGTTTTGTACAGCTGCAACATGAACTCATGGCTCCAAAACTCAATCCCTCAACCAACAAAACGAACATACTGACATCTTCTTAGCAACCCTATCAATCTGAGTAGCAACTGTCAGGGCTCTATGTTCATGGACTCCGAGATCTTTCTGCTCATCCACACTACCAAAAATCTTACCATTAGCCTAATCCCCTATATTCCTGTTACTCTTTCCAAAGTGAATCAACTCACACTTTTCTGCATCAAATTCCATTTGTTGCCTTTCAGCCCAGCTCTGCAGCTTATCTATGTCTCTCTGTAACCTGCAACATCCTTCCACACTGTCCACAACTCCACCAATTTTAGTGTCATCCACAAATTTACTAACCCATCCTTCCACATCCTCATCCATGTCATTTATAAAAATGACAAACAACAGTGGCCTCAAAACAGATCCTTGTTGTACACCACTAGTAACTGAACTCCAGAATGAACATTTCCCATCAACCATCACCCTCTGTCTTCTTACAGCTAGCCAATTCCTGATCCAAACTGTTAAACCACCATCAGTCCCGTGTCTCCATATTTTGTGCAACAGCCTACTATGGGGAACCTTATCAAACACTTACTGAAATCCACATACACCATATCAACTGCTTTACCCACATATGTCTGTTTTGTCACCTTCTCAAATAACTCAGTAAGATTTGTGAGTCACAATCTACCCCTCACAAAGCCATGTTGACTACTCCTGATCAAATTATTCCTTTCTAGATTATTTTAAATCCTAACTCTTATAATCCTTTCCAACATTTTACCCACAACCGAAGTAAGTCCCACTGTTTTATAATTACCATGGTCGTCTCTACTCCCTTTCTTGAACAAGGGGATAATATTTGCTATCCTCCAGTCTTCTGGCATTATTCCTGTAGACAATGACAATTTAAAGATCAAAGCCAAAGGTTCTGTAATCTCTTCCCTAGCTTCCCAGAGAATCTTTGAATAAATCCCATCCAGCCCAGGGGACTTACCTATTTTCACACTTTCCAGAATTGCTAACACCGCCTCCTTATGAACCTCAATCCTGTCTAGTTTAATAGCCTGTATCACAGTATTCCCCCGACAACATTATCTTTTTCCTGTGTGAACACTGATGAAAAATATTCATTTAGCGTCTCTCCTTTCTCTTCGGACTAACTTCCCACTACTGTCTTTGACAGGCTCTACTCTTAGTCTAGTCATTCTTTTATTCCTGATATACCTATAGAAAACTTTAAGGGTTTCCTTGATCCTACCTGCCAGAGATTTCTAATGACCCCTCCTGGTTCTTCTTAGCTCTCTCTTTAGGTCTTTCCTGGCTAACTTGTAACACCCAAGCATCCTAATTGAGCCTTCAGGTCTCATCTTTACTTAAGCCTCCTTCTTCCTCTTGACAAGAGCTTCAACTTCTTCAGTAAACCACAGCTCCCTTGCTCGATCATTTTCTCCCTGCCTGACAAATCTATTCTTATCAAGGACACGCTGTAGTGGTTCCTTCAACAAGCGCCACATTTCAATTGTGCCTATTCCCTGCAGTTTCCTTCCCCAACCTATGCATCCTAAATCTAGCCTAATCACATCATAATTGCTTTTCCCCAGTTTTAACTCTTACCCTGTGGTATATACCTATCCCTTTCCATCATTAAAGTAAAAGTAACCGAATTGTGATCACTATCACAGAAGCGCTAACCAATCTCCAAATCTAACACCTGGTCTGGTTCATTGCTCAGTACCAAATCCAATGTAGCTTTGCCTCTTGTTGGCACATCTACATACTGTATCAGGATACCCTCCTGCGCACACTGGACAAAAAATGAAGGTCTAACGCACTCAAACTATATTGTTACCAGTCAATATTTGGAAAGTTAAAGGCCCCATAACAGCTACCCTGTTATTTTTGCTCCTATCCAGAAGAATCTTTGCAATCCTTTCCTCTACATCTCTGGAATGTTTCGGAGGCTTATAGAAAACTCCCAACAGGGTGACCCCTCCTTTCCTGTTTCTAACCTCAGCCCATGTTACCTCAGTGGTATGGGCTTAAAGTGAACATGAAAATCAGGATAATCTGTGTCATGTTATATGGGAGAATTCAACACGCATTTAGTACAGCATCTGGTATCTATAGATTCACAAAACAATCACAGGCACATTAATGTCTGATCTCAAGCTAAGCAATTTGGTTATATCGTGGCACACTTCCTTGGGTGTTCCTCATGTAATAGAATAGAACGTAGTAAGATGGGGACTGTGAATTTGTTTTCCATTTGGTCACTTGCTGTGATATTGTGATGACATCATTAACATGTCCCTTAAAGGTATACCTAACATCTGCTACAAGGCATAACACAATATCCTACAGTTGTAAAGCTGTCATTATTTCATTATCTATATGCCATTGAATCTGACAGCAATTCTGTAGTCTCGAAAGGTCTCCACATAATTCCAGGTGTTACTGTCAGTGCAGAGAATATACTGTTGAAGTTCACAAGACTGCAATCAATGGGAGATCAATAGAATTGTGTTAGCTTCCACTCTTACATTGTTTGTTTTGCTGTAAACATGTCTGAAAGAAGTTATCTGGGAGAATGGGATGTAACTAGGCTTTTACTGGTATATTTACTTCATACATTGCTTTTTTCTATACTCTGCTTGACAGGTTGTGAGCATCATTGGCAAGGCCAACATTTATTGCCCATTTTTAATTATCCTTGAACTGAGTCATTTTAGAAGGTAGTTAAGAGTCAATCACATTGCTGTCAGCCCGGCCAGGTTAACACAGCAAGGACATTAGAGTGACAGATGGATTTTTCGACAATCGATGTTAGGTCCATGGAGATTATTAGTTAGTCACTCGAGTTCTCTATTCCAGATTTTGTTAATTGAATTTAAATTTCACCAACTGCCCGGGTGAGATTTTGACACATGCCATCAGAGTGTTGAGTGAAGAGCTAATTCCTAATCATATACACAGGACCCTTTGTCATTGTGATCATGTTAGGTTGAGAAATTATGTTCAAGTTCTTGAACTTGTTTACCATGACTTTTTTATATTATGCTCAGTGAAAAGACACCAGTTATGAATTCTAATTGGCAGCTGTCAAGGACAGGACTGCTTTCACTGAGAGGGGGGTGGGGGGGGGCAAGAGTCTGACTTTCAGTTTATTAAGGCTTTCCACAGAATACTATCGCTGCAGGGCAACATTTTCAATGTCAGTCAGTTTGTGGCCAATTTTTCTTCCAGGGTGAGGGTGGGCAGTATGAGGAGACAACATTGGCACTGACCTCCCTCACTTTCAGAATTGGAAAGCAGTGATGCAACAAGGTCCATAATCTCCAGAGATCTGAAATAGCAACAATCTGCATTCTCTCATACGCATCATGGACACCTGCATTGTTTAGATTAGATTAGATTCCCTATAGTGTGGAAACAGGCCCTTCGGCTAAACTGGTCCACACCGATCCTCCGAAGAGCAACCCACCCAGATCCATTCCCCTACATTCACTCCTGACTAATGCACCTAGCACTTCGGGCAATTTAGCATGGCCTATTCACCTGATCTGCACATCTTTGGGCTGTGGGAGGAAACCGGAGCACCTGGAGGAAACCCACGCAGACACGGGGAGGATGTGCAAACTCCACATAGATGGTTGCGTGAGGCGGGAATTGAAGTCGGGTTCCTTGCACTGTGAGGCAGCAGTGCTGACCACTGAGCCACTGTGCCATCCGTGCATTCTTCCCTAAGCAACACACGTATTGTACACTCTAAAAGAATGTTCCCAAAAACAAAACAAAAGCTTCTCAGTTCCCTGAAACCCCTTTTTGCAATGTGATAACTGAAAATCCGACTTCAATTAGTACATGCATATATTTTGCTTATTTTAGATTCTTCCATCCATTTTCTTTCTAAAATAAGAAACCATTCTCAGTTGAGAGAACAACTAAATGATAAAAGCTATTGAATAAACCTCAAATGGGAGTGAAAATAGCTGAGAATTAGTAAATAGAAATGAGAGATCTTCCTTACATTGGGGAAAAAAAATGCCTGGGACTAATATGCATATACTCATTTGCGTTGGTTTACCTGCAATGTAATGTTTATTGTTATTCTATTGTCGCAGTTCACAGAAAGACACAAAGTTTATAAACCTCAAACGAACATTTAAATGTCATGAAAAATAGTTAGAAATTTGCTAACATTGATCGATCGGTACATCTTTTACCCATTAGCTTTCAAATATTCGCTTTTTCTTTTCTTCTTTTACAAACAGATAACTCCATTTGACTCCGGCTCTCATTGGCATAGAAAAAGGTAGTGAATTCAGTGTTTGAATTAATGAGCGCAGGTTTCAGACCCACTCTCAAATAAAGTACATTAATGCTTCTGTGTGCTGCTGTACTATGCAAGCTTCATCACTTGATCTTCTCAAATTTCTGCAAGATTTTTTAAGTAGCAATGAGATACATGCATTCTTTGTAGAAAGGCTGTCTACGTGTGTTGTGTACAAAACCTTTCAGCATCAATGTGGTGAGATCTGAGCTTGAAAAGGACAACATCAAGATCACTCAAAATGAGGTTACAATTATAGTTTCTGCAGCTAATGCTTGAAATGAATTTGTCATGCAAAATTAAAGGAAAAAGGGTTACTTACAGGCACATTCGACCTTCTTTCCTTCTGAATTTTTAATGGGTGCCATCTGTTTACAGAAGTGCAAGTTTAGCTGAGGCAGCCTTGATTTTATTTTAAAGGGATGGCAATAACAGGCAGTTCTGAGCTGAGTAGCCAAGGAACATCATGGAGGTCCACGAAACTGCAAGAAAAATCATAAGAAAATTACTTCTGATGTTGAATTTCCAAACCTTCTCTTTTGGATAATTCACTTATATCAATATTTAATGATCAGTGTTCTGTAACATAAGATTACTTAAATAAGAGTGTGAAATCCTGTTGCCAGTCAAGTAAATTAGATGTAAGCTGCAGAACCCAATCTCCAGTCGATGTGAATCCACCAAGACATAATTTAAGAGCAGTTATAGCTCAGAGAAGCGTGTGATGAGGAACTGAAAAAGTGCAATATTGATGGGGCAACAAACATCCTTCTGAGACTGTGTTTGGATAAATCCTTGGTTCAGTGTAAACTCTGTTGTGACACTGACACATGAAGTACTTCACAATGAAATTGACAACAGCTGCAAGATTAAAGGTGGTATCCTCCAATGCAGTAGCTATCCTGAAAGAACCAGTGATGGCCTGCCCTTAGATTTTGGAAAAGCTCCCAAATTTCCCCTTTTGAATTTTTTTTAACATTCAACAGAGGTCAGCGCTTCTTGTTTATAAAAAAAACTTATTAATTTTCTTTCCTGAAACATGGAGTGATTGCTGTTTTTATGGCTCCACTGCAATGATTACCTAGGGGCTGTTATTTATGTATATGTTTATAGTTGTTTACGATGATGTGTCAATAGATTATTTATTTGTATTGACAAACAGCTGAACATAATTCCATTTTCTCATGAGTTATATACACTATTCCAGTAACAATCGCAAAGGACAACAGTCATGGGTGGAAACCTGGCTAGTCATCTCCTATCTCACTCAGGATTTCTATAGACAATCCCCAATGTATGACATACCATGGGCCAAAGCTTGACACAGGAATATTTCTAGTCCGTTTTGCTTTACTATCAACTGAATTAAACTCTCATAACTGTTAGTGGGACACACGTACAATCTTACTCTGACATCCTTAGTGTGTTAGGCCCAAGTAAATTATTCTGCATGCTCCTTCCAGATGAAATATAAATATGAAAATTTAGATTTTATAATTTACCCTCTTAGGAATGATAATAGGATTTACATTAATCTATATGTGATCGATAATCTGATGTAGACTTAGCCAACATAGTCTGATGCTGTTTTTACAAGTATTGGACATCTATTTGATTGAATGTGTCAATGTGCACAATCTTGTTGGAAATCTTTCAGATCTCTCTGTTGCGGTCCATCAGTTGTCTCATTGGGATCACTGCTGACATCTTGGAAGAATTCATGGAGTCTCATTGGCCTGATGAATTCCTCCATGTCTACCACAAGACCAATAGGGTCCATTTTGGTGGTGAGGCTGAAATAGATTGAATTTGATTGAAAAGATCAAATAATGAGAATATTTCAAACTGCGAACAAATAGCACGATAACAGATTTCGATTTACAAAACAATTATGCCTTGGTATACAAGAAACTGGATAAATCAATCCAAAAGTGAATTCCTCACAGAATTTGCAAATAAGAAATGCATCATTCTTTTTGTACATTATAATCATGCTGTTGCCATTTTCTTCAACCCAGATTGATTTATTGATTTATAGTAGCAAGTATAATAGTCCAAATGCCTGACTGCATACAACAAAAGCCACTCAAGCTAGTCATAGAGTCATAGAGGTGTACAGCATGGAAACAGATCCTTATCTTTCTGTATAAAATTTACTGGTGAGGGGAGAGGCAGGAGAGGGATTAATGATTGCATAGGGATGACTAATTTTTTTACCTCAACAAAACATCTCTTTAGTATTAAAATAATTTTCCTCCCAAATGTCAAATTAGCTAACCATCTGTATACTGTGGTGAAGTTTGCGATGCATGCTGAGAGCTGTAAACTGATTATGTGCCCAAGGCTACAGGTCTGTGATTAGTCTATACTTCTAGAATACATAAAAAGAATGTAACCAATGAAAGGTGAAGAGTGGCACGTCTGTCTAATGACTTCATCGTATTCTGGCATCAGCCAGTTGGTATCTTAACACGGCTGATGAGTTGAAAAGCAAATTAATCACTTGCATTTAATTTTCAGCCTTCAAATCTTCTAAGATTTTTGATACATGGCAAATAGCACATGTTTTTGTGGCAAACACACTTGCATTGACTTGATCAAATTATTAATAATATTTTGTGTAAAATCCAACAATGTAAGGCTCAGGAACACAGAAACAGCAGTTAGCATTAGTTTTATTTTCAAGACTGTACTACCAAATTTTTAACGAGAACGTGACTGATTTAACTCCTAATATACCCTTGCCTAATATCCTTCAACACTTTTGATTCACTTAACTTCAGCTGCCCCAATTATGAAGAGAATTTTGAAGTTCTTCCATTTTTTTTTCATACAAGAAACACTTCTGCCTTCATTCCTGAAATGCCTGGCTCTAATCTTTAGATTATGCTCCTGGGTCCCAGACTTGCCAACTTGTTTCTCTCTGTCTGCACCACCTCTGATTGGCTTGAAATCTTCAATCAAATTACATTCCAATCTTCAAAATTCCAAGCAATACAACCCGAGTTTGTGTAATCTCCCCTTATAATTTAACCATTGTTATCCAAGAATGATTGTTAATCTAGGTTGTACTTCCTCCAACATCACGTACTTTCTAAGACATGGTAACCAGAATAGCACATATTATGTTAAAAATCACACAACACCAGGTTGTGGTCCAACAGGTTTAATTGGAAGCACTAGCTTTCAGAGCACTGCTCCTTCATCAGGTGGTCCACAACACCTGACGAAGGAGTGTCACTCCGAAAGCTAGTGCTTTCAATTAAACCTGTTGGACTACAACCTGGTGTTGTGTGATTTTTAACTTTGTACACCCTAGTTCAACACTGGCATCTCCAGATCAACACATACAATGTTAAAGGTGGTATAAGAGGTATTTTGTATATTTGAAACGTCATTTTTAATCCTTACATTCGCTTACTATTGGTATAAAGGCAGATATTCCATTTACTTCCTAGAATACTTTTTGATATTTTAGTGATATATTTGCACCGATCCCTTTGTCTCTTTGGACTCCTACTGCTTCCAACATTTTGCTATTGAGGAAGTATGCTGATTCATACATCTTAGCTTCTAAATGGATGGCCTCACAGATCTATATCTTTGCCCACTCATTTAACCCTTTAATATTTCCTTGTAATTGTATACATCCATCTACACCGATTGGATACTGAACTGATTGTTCAGTATTTCAATATCAAGTGAAAATGTGGAGCAATTATTTTACCAAGTGAATGTCCTGATGTCACAAATGTTTAAAGTATTTCATAAAATACAGGACATTAAATTAAAAACTGGAAAACAATTGGAGCTACAGGTTTTCCTCTTCTTTACAATGATCAGTATTTAAAATCATGGAAGTGTCACTTTCCAAAATGCTTTTGTCCTGAATTGTTCTATGGATGGATATGACAAACATGAACAGAAGCATTGTTACAAATAGGAATTGGTGCTCCTCATTTCCTACACTTCTGACAGAAAATCAGATATTAAAAGAAAACTATTTGAAACAGACATTCAGAGTTATTAAGCAAGTATTAGTATTCCAAAGATCAGGGAAAAGGCAAAGGCCATATGCTTAAACTTAATTCTTACCGGCCTGTGCTTTCCCATTAAATTGAATGGATAGAAATTTGCAGATTTAAGAATAATGAAGGAGTTAGTGGAAGATTGGTGAGTGTGGAAACAGTGTCAGGAAGATTGGTGAATGTTGAAGGTGAAGTTTCGTTCAGTTTTTCAAAATCATTATTCATCTTACACACCGGTGTTTTATGTAACTCATTTCGTCAGCACCACTTTCAGACTGATGACATAAATTTTCTTCTTCATGTGTTGTATAGCACTGCTTTAATTCCCGTCTGCTTGCCAAATGTAAGTGGCACTCAGTTTTGCATTCTAACTAGATGTACAAATTATTCACAACTCCAAGTGTAAATTGAATTGGGTTCAAGTACTGAAAGAGGATAATCACAAGCAAACCACATTTAAAAAGATGGTGATATTACTGAAGTTATCACGAGAAAATAGGCAAAATATTAGTATAATTCTAAAGAGCATTAAAAAGCCGCAAGTTTTATCATGGTTGGAGCAATAAGCAATTACAGAGTGGCAAACTGGGAGAAAGAGGAAGGATCCACCAATGGAGTGATGAGTCCATTTCTTTTCTACTTCCACTTTCTTGGCTGGACACACCTGCTGAAAAAAATGGACAAACCTCCAGTAACAATAAAAGAAATTTGGAATTAAATTTTTTAAAAATTATAACAAAGGTTCATTTTACAAGTAGCTGCTGCACACATATTAACTTAGCAATTTTCATCATGACACTTTAATGTATAAAGATCTGAAAAATAGGTCTCTGGGAGTGGTTACAATTAAAATAATCCAATCTCAGATTTTGATTGACAAAAAAAAATAATTTTCACAGTTCACATGATTGTTTGCTCATGTCTATGAAGGCTTGGGTAGAGTGAAAGCTTCAAATCTAAACATGTAAATAATAAACTAAGTCATTAGTGATTGAATAGACAAAACCTTTTGAGCTGCAGTCAATGAGAGATCACTGCATTCAGTTCATATCTGCTGGAACCAGGTGTCAATTCAGTCCTATCTGGCTTTTTGTGCCTGATCCTGCAGCATTCAATCATGATGTTCCTCCTGATCAATGTCTTCATCTGCCTCCTTAGAAGTCAGCAATGCAGATGTTGAGATAAGTTAAAATAAGGAAATCGAACAGAGGGTTGAATTTTACCAGAAATCTGCCACATGTCAACTTTCACTCAGATAAGTTAGCCACTGTCACTTTCGGTCACAGATCAAATTTCAGCAGTTGGCACAGTTCCATGCCAGTGTTTCAGGACATCCTCAGTCTACAACAGTACATCTTACTCATCTGGAGGATGGTAGACTTCATCCCTTCTCTACCTTATGTATAACATGAGAGAATTGTTGGCTGTAATGTCTTCATGTGGAGTCTGTACAGCATCCACTGGAGGATGCTGCTGGTCCTGGGCTTTCTGTTCTTCCTCAATTTTCCTGCTCTTCCATTGCATTGTTGCAAAAACAATGACAGCCCCTACTGTGGCTGGATCCAATGGTTCCACAGTCATAATTCCAATGAACCCATGTGGGGAATATCAGAAACAGAACACATTCATGGTAATGTGTTGAAGTTTGTTGAAGTCCTCCATATAGCCAAACATGGAGAACTTTGCTAATGAGGACCATTGGATGTCTGTGCATGGACCATTGTGATAGGGACTTAACTCTGATAAATACAATGTGAGCCATATCACACAAATACTGTAGGAGATTGTAAATGTGATAACACTACTGAAACTCTGTGTCCCCACTATCTGTCACTCCACCCTAAGAAATGAGCATTGCATATAAGAGGATGTTGGTGAATGGAAATCATCTCTGTACCATTGCTCAATCTATGAGATCTTAGATTAGCTTTGTAAATTGTGACCCACAGTTTACAATGTGTACCCCTTTTGATTTTCTTTAAGCCCAACCTCCAGACAGACTGCAGACCACCCTCCGATTGTTTTGGATGGACAGCCTTAACTAATACGTAATTGAGCCCCTGACTGACCTGGGTGCAGCCCATGTGACTGACATTGCACATATCTCTGAACTCACACTCGACATGCAGACCTGACCATGGCCCTGTCCCGGACTGTAATAATACAGAACCTCTGACCCTGACCAACCCAAGTGGCTGAATGGTCATGTCCAAGCCTCTGGACAAACACTTGACTGTGCCTTTGACTTACTGAGCTAGGACTCCCTGACTGCAGGCTGTCTACCTTGGTCTGACTGAGGCCTGCACCTTTTGGACTTTAAGACAGGGCCATTTGGCTGAGTAACATGTTTGCCACAAACACTGTTGGCACCAGGTGCATGTGTAACATTTAAGTAGCAAGGTGACATACAGTAATGTGTCAATCCTCTTGACTGATCATCATTGACAATGGTGACAAGCTGCCTGGTTTTATGTCTATACTAGAAGGCAAGGCAAGACATATAGACTCTGGCTGAGGGAAAAAAAACTGCAAAAAGGTTAGTCAAGGCAAGTGGAGATGCTGTCAGCATCCAAGGAGGTGCAAAGTGAGTGAGTGCTAAGATAGTGAGCGAGGAACTGTGAGGTACAACCTGATCCAATCCATGAGATAGTCCATTTGCACAAAATGTCTCAGCAGCAGCATTCCAAAAACATTGGCCAGTGCATTTCAAAGTGCAGCACTGTTTTTGAAATGGTTTGGGCATGTGCCTTGACGATGTGGAGAGGCTGGTACATATTCAAAGCAAATCTTCATGGGTAGCCACTGCCCACACATGCCGGGAGGTGTTGGTGAATGGTGTTTAAGGTAGAGATCTAGAGAAGCAGGTGATGAAGTGGAGTCATCAGGTTATCATCACTCTGACTTTCATGTTGGAAATTGTCATCACTTACTTTTTCATTTAATCCATTCATAGGATGTCGGCGTCGCTGGCTAGGCCAGCATTTATTGCCCATCCCCAGAGAGGAGTGAAGTGTCAATCACATTGCTGTGAGTCTGGAGTCACATGTAGGCCAGACCAGGTAAGGATGGCAGTTTCCTTCTCTAAAGGGCATTAGTGAATCAGTTGGTTTTTTTTGAACAATCGAATATGGATTCTTGGTAGAATCTCATTATATCCTTAATTCCAGATTTTTAAAAAAAATTATATTCAAATTCCAAACCCTGACACGGCAGGATTTGAACCCAGATACCCAGTACATTACTTAGGTCTTTGGATTAACAGGTCTAGCAATAATACCACGAGGCCATCACCTCCCCCTTCCTCTCTGGCACATGACCGAAGAGGAAATGCATTTTAATGAGCCTGCTCACCACCTATCTTGGAGAATTCTCAACTGTCTAATCAAAACTTTGGTGTAGAATTGGACTCAACATCAAAGACCTAATTTCTGTCAACCTGTCATATTTCCCAAATTCACGTCATTCATGGGCATATAAAGATTCAGCACATAATGCTTATACAAGGCAATAGAGAGGTTTTATGGGGAAAAAATCTTTTGAGGCAATATAATACATCAGGCACAAAAATGAAAGCTGATGAAAGATTAAGTCCTTGTGTAGTGTTGTCACTGTGGAAGGAAGAAGATTAGCCACTTACCATTCAACCCCAGGATCCAGCTAAAAGGTAAAGCACAGTTGATTGCAAGACTGCAGAATAATATGAAGGCAGAACAATAGTAATACAAAATCAAGAGTGGTTCTTACTCAGCAGAAAAGAATGCATGAATTTGAGACTTATTTTCAAGGTTGATGAATGGATAGCAAGAGAACAAAAGAAATGAATTCAGAAGTAACATTTCAATCGTATTCAGCAGCCTGGGAAGGTTAAAGACATAACCCTGAGAACAAACGTCAAGTGAATTTTTCTCTTCACTGCTCAGAAGATTGCCCCTCACTTCTGAAATTGAGGCCCTGCTTCACCATGGAGCTATTTCACCAGTGACCAAGCCAATCAATTGGTGTTCTAGCATGGTACCAGTTTGAAACTGAATGGCTTATTAAGAATTTGTTTGAGCGTTATCAAACTAAATAAAGCCATAGAGAGAGAAATCCAGATGAGAGTTTGTCAAAATTTGCAAAAGTTTTTGTTTTACCAAGCTCAATGCTAACAGTAGATTCTGGTATCTCCTATTGTATGAGGAATCTATGCTTCTAAAAACATTCATTGTGCCATTTGTATAATATTGTTGTAACTGTTTACCTTTCACCATCACTTCTGAATCTGAAATATACCAAAAGACAATGATAAGTATCTAGGAGGCACAGCAAGGTGTTACCTGTCAGGTGGATGACATTTAGACTCACAGATCAATCACAGTTGAGAACGATGAAGGAATAAGACAGTGTTGTACTTTGTTCCAGCAGGCAGGACTAACATTGAAAGAGAACTTTGAGTTCTTGCAGACAGCAATTAAGTTCTTGAGGCATGTTGTGCAAGCAATGGGCATTATAGCAAACACACAGAAGAAAGGGCTAACTGAGAGTTCTCATTATTCAGAAATACAACCGAGTTGCAGAGGTGTCAATGAAATGGCCGACCAAGTGGGAAAATGCTCTCTATGTCTCACACAAATAATCAATCTCAATAAACAGGGTCAAGTATGTTGCTGGACTTGTCGGTGCGGGTCGGTGTGGACTTGTTGGGCCTGTTTTCACACTGTAAGTAATCTAATCTAAAAATCAGCATAACTCCTTTGTGAAAATAAACAGAATGTTTAACTCATCAAAAATTCTAACTCATTATGATCCTATATTACATTAACATAGTAGCGACTAACATATTATTAACCAGGCTAGGGGCAGGGTTCTTGCAAATCCAAAAAGATGGCAAAAGTAGCCCATTTTACAATTCATCCAGGTCACTAACCAAAGCAGAGCAAAGGCATTCTACGATCAACAAATAAACATTAGCAACTACTGGGGCATGTGAAAAAATTTCTGATTGTGTCCTTGGGTTGTAATTATAATATACTATAACATGTTTATAAAATATCACCAAAGAAACCCTGACAATGTTAACAAGGATATAAAAATTCTGATTAATGCTAATGAGTTCTGACTCAACCACAGGATATTTTTTCAGAAAAGTATCAAACCATAACAGATATATTGAATTGCAAGTGATCAACTACAGACAGAAGGTAAGAACTCTATTGAAGAGATAAATGTTTTCATATCATTGACTACTGGATATTTTCCTGCACCAGCAAAAAAGCAGCAGGAAGTCAGACAAGCTGTACAAAATAAATATTTGCTACACCTGTGGCTGGAGAAGGGATAAAGACAAAATGGCAATGTGACAGTTTGAATGAGAAGAAAAATATTATTAGAATGGACTAGCTGTCCAAGGAAGAGAATATGATCAAAGAACAGACATTTATACAACAGTGACTCTCAGCACACAACCGCAAATTTGGAGAAATAAGACCTGAACCTCATTGGAAAGAACCATCAGGCGATTAGTGAAATCATCACAATGTTTATCTCTGTGGAACAGAGATTTTGGTGGAGAATATATAAATACCATCTAAAAATAATCATTTGGAAGGGAAACATAGAATAAAGGGTTAATACCGGAACATATCAATAACAGTTTATGTCAGTCGTGATATCAGAGATCACATATTAAGGAGATACACTGGAGAGAAGTGCAAGAGTGTAAAAGTTTTACTAATTAGATTAGATTACTTACAGTGTGGAAACAGGCCCTTTGGGCCAACAAGTCCACACCAACCCGCCAAAGCGAAACCCACCCACACCCCTACATTTGCCCCTTACCTAACACTACGGGCAATTTAGCATGGCCAATTCACCTGACCCGCACATCTTTGGACTGTGGGAGGAAACCGGAGCACCCGGAGGAAACCCACGCAGACACGGGGAAAATGTGCAAACTTCACACAGTCAGTCACCTGAGTCGGGAATTGAACCCGGGTCTCTGGCACTGTGAGGCAGCTGTGCTAACCACTGTGCCACCGTGCCGCCCACAAATTCTATGTAGATTGTTCATAAAATGTAAATAAACAATTACCTGAAAAGCACATTAGATTCCAGCCACATCTCTTGAACAATAGAATGCCACAATCCACTCCAACTCTACCATTACAACAGCAGAGCCTGTGTCAATGATACATCTCAGCCTGAATGAGCACACTCGTATAAGGCATTGAATAGGAGAATGATAGCCATTATTAGTGATTTTAAACCGAAAAGGGCACTAAATCCATTTTTGTTTATTTATCACAGCTGAAGCTATCTCAATCTTACTAATGTTCAATCTGTATCAAGTGTGTGGAGACAAACCTTTGCTGGACCTGACAAATTATTCAGCTGAACTATATCCGAAAGTTAAAAGACTAGGTTTCTTATATTGTTTCACAATTGTGCAAAAATGACAATGTTTTGAACCTGAAATTTGTGAATTGCTATACTCTTCATATGTGCATTTTATTGACATCATAGACACTCTATTTGATTTTCTGAAATTGCATCAGTCTGATCAATTCTGTTCAGCATATTATTAAAATTCTATTGCAGTAATGAAGTGACTGACTGCCTAGCTCTTTATCATGGCACATAAATTATTAGTCTGTTGGTTTTAAATTTGTTAAATTGTCAAGACTGTTACATGGACTCTCCTATCTATTAATTATTTATGGTTGCCTGACTGGAGTTCATTTTGGAACATGCGAAATGTGCTTGTGTTATTTATTTCTACAGTTCATAAAGTTCTGCTTTTTAGAATTGATACAATTTCAAGGAAGCATATTTAAGCCTAGTTAAACTGCAAATGTCGCCTGGGTTCTAGTGAGAAGCAATGCATGGAATCTAGTGCAAATGATAAGGTTTAAGCTGGAGAGCCAGTGAAAGCACTGTCTTGCCTCTTGTAGGGAAACTGCAATCAAGCATTTAGCTAAACAGTAGCAGGAGCTTCCTCCATGATTGAGGATTCTGAATGTCTGTCCATGATCGAGGAATGCCTGTCCAGTGAGGGCTGTCTGCCAATCAGAGAAGTTCTATTTAACAATACCACCAATGGGAAATCTGCCGTCGGCACCATATCTGTCAGGCCCAGAATCATCACTGGATAACAAGTACTGTTAAACTTCACATTTAATCATTTTTGTGGATTTAGGTTTGAGGGATTTGAATATCAAGATTTCTTTTTAAATTAGTCAGTAAAATGGCATTGCAAGTTCTTGTTTTAATCAAGGCATTTCTTGGAAACTACATGGTTCCAGATAATTGTGAGTCATAGAATCATAGAGATGTACAGCATGGAAACAGACCGTTTAGTCCAACTCGTCCATGCTTGAACTCACTTCAGGGTAAATATTTACCTATTTTTATCTTCAGATGTTTTGGCAGTTCTGTTTGAACAGTGTTTTGCAGGCTTTGGATTAGTTTTGGATTTAAAATGGCAGAAGGTACAAAGGGACAGCATATATTTCCGAAGCTTCTTTATTGTGAAACTGGTGTGAAAACTGATTCCTTTTGAAGAGTGACTGGAAGTCTTTTTGATACAGTGTTTCCTGTGCAAACTGCATCTGTTAAGATCCCAGAGACATTAGCCAATGTTTGATGACACATGATGGAATATCAGACCAACAGCTGTTTGAGAATTTCAAACATTATGTTTTTTTTACATTTCAGAACTAAGATTTATTTTAGGAAGTTTTTTTTCTCAAAAGTATATTTCTCCAGATAGAAATCCATTATATTATTTTAGTTTGTGTGTGTGTGTGTGTGTTTTAGTTTATTTATGGTGGCAAAATTTCTTTTACAGTAGAAATTGGATCTCTTCAAAAGTTTCGTTTCATAATTAACCAATAATTTTATATCTAATAAGAGACCTGATTGATAGATCTTTTTACTTTACATTTAATATAGAAAGTAATTCAACTGACTGTACAGGTTCAGAGTGAGTGAAAACTTTGACAGTACGCAAAGAGCCCTAAAGATGCAGACTGCTCCAGTCCATGAGCTAGGTATGAGTTTCTGAGTGCAAATTTGTAATGAGGGATTGTAAAAGCTGGTACATGTCAGATTCCAATGTCTGTGGACGTGGGGTATAAGAGCCTGGTGCCTATGGAGAGTGCCCTATGATGTTGGTGTCACTGTTTAACATGAAGGTATTTCAGACCCAGTCACCATGCATCTGCGTTGATGTCTGCATTGGGACACTAATAGTTTGTTTAGCATATTTTGTGAGATGAAAACCTGAATATTAATGAGGCGAGTTGCACCATGAACAGAGGTATTTAGAAGCAAAAATCCCTTTAAATTGGCAACTCACCATTGCTTCGCAAAAAACTTGCATCATCACTTGTGAAAAGCATAAAAGATGATGCAAGAGCTCCTGACATCAAGATCGGCCTCAGCAGATTTATTATGCAATTCTTATTCAATGTCATTCCCAGGTGACTCAGAGCCCTTTAAAATTCTATCCATTTATACAAGCAGAAAATAGCTCCTTTGCTGGATGTGCTTAGTATCTATTCAATGGAAGAGGTGAACATACAAGCATATGAACAAGGAACACAAGGAGACCACTCGGTCTTTTAAGCCTGCTCTCTCATTCAATAATGGTCATGGCTGAGCCAATTTTAATCTCAACTCTATTTCCCCGATACTCTCAATCTTTCATCCCTTTGATTATCAAGAATCTAGCTCCCTCACCCTTAAAAATATTTCAAGGTGTTCAATCGACAGCCTTTTGAGGAAGGGAATTCCAAACATTCAAATCTTCTGAAAGGATTTTTTCCTCATCTTTGTCTTAAATGGGCAGCCCCTCCTTTATTGTTAAATGATGACCTCTAGTTCTAGATTCTACCATAAGAAGAAACATCTTTTCACGTCCACATAGTCAAGTCCCCTCAGGATCTTGTACGTTTCAATTAATTTACCTCTGATCTTTCTAAATGCCAGAGGATACAGGCCTAGCCAGTCAAGCATTTCATCATCAGGTAATCTCTGGATTGGAGAGGCATGGGTCTCTTGATACTGATCACCTCAAATGATCAACTGACCACACTCAAGCCACTGGACTAATAACAGAGGCCTTCCCTGATGCACAGTGGCTCAGTGAATAGCACTGCTGCCTCACAGTGCCAGGGAGCTGTGCTTGATGCCACCCTTCGGTAACTGTCTGTGTGGAGTTTGCACATTCTCCTTGTGTCTGCATGGGTTTCCTCCATGTGCTCTGGGTTCCTCCCACAGTCCAAAGATGTGCAGGTTAGGTGACTTGGCCACACTAAATTGTCCCACTTGTGTGCAAGCTAGATGGGTTAGCTATGGTTAATGCAGGATGACAGCAATAGGATAGGAGGGTTAGGTCTGGGTTTGATGCTGTTTGGAGGATTGATAAGGACTCAATAGGCTGAATGGCCTGCTACCACACTGTAGGAATTATGATTCTACGATTCTATAATATTGTGCCAGATCCCCTGACCAAAGGTTTGTTGGGGACTACTCCTCTTAGACTGTGAGACTCACAAGGCAATGACCTATTGGCATTATCACTGGACTGTTAATCCAGAGATCCAGGTAATGCTCTAGGGACCCAGGTTCAAATCCTGGGCATGGTAGAATTTGGAGTCAAATAAAAGACAAAAATTAACAGTCAAAATGATGAGTATTAATACATTATTGATTGTCAAAAAAAACCCTACTGGTTCACTAGTGCCCCCTGGGGAAGAAATCTGCCATCTTTACCTGGTCTGGTCTATATGTGACTCATAAGTGCCTAATAGGCAATTAGGGATGGGCAGAGATGCTGGCCTAGCAAGTGATGCCATATCCCATGAATAAATTAAAAAAAATCAGTGGGTTGAAGGAGATGCACCATGTTTGCCATCTGCAGGGCTGGTACATATTGCAGGAATGTATAGCAAGGTACTATACATAAACATGTCCACCCTCTTGGCTGATCCCTGCGGATAAGCTTCACTTCTTCATTCACTTTTTCATTTCCATTATCCCATTAAAAGGGAGCAGCAGCTAGCTCAGTGGGCGAAACCAAGGTGCTAAATCTTGATCAATTGTTCCTCTGTCTTTTTGTCATGTGGTGCCTTCAGCTCACAGTTAATATGTCAATTTCCCAAAGAGCTATTATTGGTGGGAGGGAGCTTTTCTGGGTAATACTTTCCAATCAAGTTTAATTTGTGATTATTATGATGAGCATTATTTGTGCCAAAGAAATGCTAAGATTTCCATCCAATTGGTGCATCAAATGAAGATGGTGTTATTCTGCTGCTGACGTTATGATGTCTGATTTGTAGAAAATGCAAAGGGTGCTCCTGCCATGACTGTGCACTTCAGGTTTTACATGTTAAACATATTGTAAAAGTCCATCCACTGTTCTCAGACGGAAGATTACTATCTGTAATTGTCCCTGTCACAGTGCCCGTTCCCTCAGTGTCTCGATACAATGAAATTCATCCTAGACTGGAATTCTTGGTTTCCCCAGGACAGCATGAACATCTTCCTGAGATGTCCCCTGATTGTAATCAACCAAGCCCCCAGAATAAAAATAACCTGTCATTTACATCTGAATGTTTTCACATCAGTTATTCTGTTTTTCTCTAAGAGGAAAACGCTTGCCAATTAGTGCCATTATAAAGGCTGTTTTGAACTGTAGATCCTTGTGCGTGATTAAACCTGCCAAATTAATTTTCCACAACACTCATAGTCAGCAGACAGAGACTGTTAAGATATTTAGTTTGAGCTTAATGTGAACCTCTGTTCCAGAGGTAAAAGAACAGCATTGCATCCCAAACACACTGCGCCCTAGTTAGCTATCAGCTTATGGTTTAATGTGTTGATTTGCATATTCAATTAGAACACTTAACAAAAGCAATTTAAAAAGTGAAAAACACATTAGAGTCATTTTCTATTTATATATTTAGCAAGATATGTAAGAAAAGGAACTTCTCAGAAACTTGAAGACTTCCCAAGGTGAGAGGCTGAAGTATTGAGAAAATTCAGCATGTAATTTATTAAAGTAAACTATTTCTAATTTTATGGTCTCAAGTTTCCATTTGATTGTGCTATTCCTTTCAGCATAATTCATCTGATATCCATACAATAGATGCAAAAGATCACAGAATTTTAACTGCAATTTGCATCTGATGCAACTTGAGTTTCAGCAATTCTTTCGTATTAGATTTTAAAACATTATGTTCAAAACAGGTTCCATCTATAAAACCTGCAACATCACCAGGATAAAATTCCTACTTTACAATTATGTCTATACTTTGAAACAGTAATTAATTGACTGGGAGAAACCACAGAATCTTAGAAACAAATATAAATGCTAGCCAATCTCTTCGTTGGAACTAGTCTATGTTCGTTAGCAGGTCTTTGAGTAGCCACCAACCTTCAATTGGATCTTACATATACTTGAGCATAAGTAGGTAAAAACAATGACTGCAGATGCTGGAAACCAGATTCTAGATCAGTGGTGCTGGAAGAGCACAGCAGTTCAGGCAGCATCCAACGAGCAGCGAAATTGACGTTTCGGGCAAAAGCCCTTCATCAGGAATAAAGGCAGTGAGCTGGAAGCATGGAGAGATAAGCTCCAGCTCACTGCCTTTATTCCTGATGAAGGGCTTTTGCCCGAAACGTCGATTTCGCTGCTCGTTGGATGCTGCCTGAACTGCTGTGCTCTCCCAGTACCACTGATCCAGAATTGAGTATAAGTAGGTCAATTTTGAAAATATTGAGTGATAAACTTCAAAGTTTTAAAATCACACAACAACAGGTTATAGTCCAACAGGTTTATTTGGAAGCACTAGCTTTTGGAGTGCTGCTCCTTCATCAGGTGGTTGTGGAGTATAAGATCGTAAGGCATAGAATTTACAGCAAATGTTTAAAGTGTGATGTAACTGAGATGATATATTGAAAAAGACCCGGATTGTTTGTTAAGTCTCTCATCTTTTAGAATGAACAAGTTGGTTTCAGTTTTTTTCTTATGTAAATCCCAGAACTTTTTTAAAGCTACATTCTCAAGTGAACTATAACAATAGGAGCCATGTCAGCTCAGATAATGCATTGAAGGGTGAGTGCCTTATGTGAGGCTGTCCGTGCCACAATGTTTAGACTGATTCTAATCTAAAACAGGGATTTACAGAATCTTACATTGAGTCATGGGGTTTTTGAGCAAAATAAAATGCAATTCTGCAAATACAAATTCACCCACAAACCTCTTTGTGTGCGTGCGCATGTGGGTGTGGGGTTATGTTCGTGTATTCATGTGTGTGTGTAAAAGGGTAGAAGTCTGTGAGAAGGGGTGTGTGTGTGTGTGTGTGTGTGTGTGTGTGTGTGTGTGTGTGTGTGTGTGTGTGTGTGTGTGTGTGTGTGTGTGTGTGTGTGTGTGTGTGTGAGATGCAGTGGGGTCACCTGTAGTGTGACATGAACCAAGATCCCGGTTGAAGCCGGGACTGAGCTCTAATATCCCAGACCACTGAAGTATTCCCTGACTGGGAGGGAACACTTGTGGATGATTGTTGTGTGGTGTCCATTCATCCATTGCCATAGCCTCTGTTCAGTCTCACCAATGTACTATGCCTCAGGGCATCATTGCCTGCAGCATATGGGATAGACAATGTTAATTGAGTCACATGAGTACCTGCCGTGTACATGATGGAAGGTGTCCCCACGTATAATGGTGTTACTCGTGTCAACACTCTGACACATCTTACAGTGTCTGCTAAGGCAAGATTGTATGGAGTTGTCCTGGAGGCCCGGCAGTTTGCTTCGAACAATGATCTGATGGAGGCGAGAAGTGGAGGTGTGAGGAAGATCTTGGCGAGGTGCTCATCCTCATTGACAATGTGTTGCAGGTCGCGAAGAACATGGTGTAGTTTTTCGGCTCCTGGGACGTACTGGACAATGTCGGTTGCAGCTTGTGTCTGTCTCCTGAGGAGGTCATTTCGGTTTCTCATTGTGACACCTCGGAACTGGTGGTTGATGAGTTGAGCATCATACTCCGTTCTTATGAGGACATCCTTGAGTACTTCCAAGTGCCTGTCATGTGCCTCCTCATCTGCACAGTTCCTGTGCATGTGTAGGGCTTGTCCATAGAGGATGGCTGTTTTAATGTTTCAGGTGGAAGCTGGAGAAGTGTAGCATCGTGAGGTTATCTGTGAGTTTGCGGTAGAGTGAGGTGCCCATCCTTGATGGAGACGCATGTTTCCAAGAAAGAGACAGATACTAAAGAGTAGTCCATGGTGAGTTTGATGGTGGGATGAAACTTGTTATTATCACTGTGTAGTTGATTCAGTGACTCCTCGCCATCAGTCCAGAGGAAGAAAATGTCGTCAATATGCCTGGTGTATAGTGTTGGTTGGAGGTCCTGCGTAGGGAAGAAGTCCTGTTCGAACCTGTGCATTAAAATTTTGGCATATTGGTGTGCATGGCTGTTCTGTGTGTCTAAATGAAGAACTGGTTGTCAAAGGTGAAAGTATTGTGGTTGAGGATAAAACAGATGAGTTGTTGAACGGTGCTTGGCATTTGGCATTTGTTGGTGTTGAATACTAGGGCTATTGCTGCGATACCATCATTGTGATGGCTGCTGTACATTGGGTTTCAAGATGCCCTCGACATCGCCAGAGAGATTCGCACATGGCATCCCATTGCCTGATACAATGGGATGTCCTGGTGTGTGTATCTTTGGAAGGCAGTAGAAATCTGTGGGATGTATATGAGATGAGGGCATGCAGGGAACTATGAAGGACTGGATCCAATGTTCTGGTCAATGTGTTTAGTTTACAGATGTGCTGTTTGGTTGGATTGGCTGGTAGCTGCTTGTAGCTTTCCTGGTAGTTCAGTTGTTGGTACAGTTCCTTGCACAACCTTGTTCTGTTCTGAATGATGTTGGTTCCTCCTTTATCTGCTGGTTTGATGACAATGTTGTGATTCATTTTGACAGCATGGATGGCGTTGTGTTGTGAATAGGTGATGTTCTGCTCTACCTTTTGGGTACGGCTGATGCATCTGGCATTTCTATATTTCCTGACAGTTTGAGCATACCTGTCAAGCCCAGGGCAGCGGCCCTCCCGTGGGCTCCAAATTGACTCCTTCTTTAGTTGCCTCTCTATGGATCCCTCCGATATTTGTTCTGGTTCCTCAGTGGGCTCACAGGGATCACTGCTAGCAACTTGAAAGAATTCCTGAAGTCTCATTCATCTGATCTATTCCTCCGTGTCTGCTGCAAGACCCATGAGGTCCATTTTGATGGTGGGGCAGATATTCTTCAATTTACTCTGGAACTAACTATTGGATCAAATTTTGTATATTTTTAAAAACGTTTTTCAATTATTCGTTCATTTAGATTTGTCATTGTTGTTAAGAATGCTTATTTTTATGACAAGTTCAATTTCAGCCGTAATATTCATGCATGACTGAGAACTTTTAAAGTTTTAAGTTCTAAAAATCTGCCACCTTTGTAATTGCCATTTTGTCTGTAGTGTGTGTGTTGTACTGTGAGTTTGTGAGTGCGCTTTTGTATTCATTAGAGTGATGAATAATAAATACTATTCTTTCCTTTTAAGTTATGTTAATACATTTTGCGCAGAATTTTCTCTTGCCTGTTGTGTTGTGAATAGTGACAAGAAAGAAAGGAAAATACAGTGAGAATGGAAAGATTAGAATTTTGACATTGAGAAAACTTTTCCCATTATCCCCTCAAACCTTAATTAGTCACTTCAGAATCCTATCCTTGAGAGGTGACTACTTTATTTCTAGCATTTGCATCTCGTTAAGACTGCAACATATCTTATTTGTAAACCACATTCAATTTTGTTCTCCTCCATTAAGAAACTAGATGGTGCACTTTCCCAACATGTCAATCAGAGCAGGCACCTGGCGGCTGCAGTTTGCCAATAGTTTATTCCAACCATTACGCACCTGGTCACCATCTGTGACCACCATCCTCCTCGGCCCTTCATCCGAGCAAGTTAGCAGGAGTAAGCTTCCTGCTTCAATACATCATTACGTCCCTCTCAGTCTGTCTAAAAACCCGACTCTCCCTCCATCACTTTACTTTGGAGCTCAAAGATTGTAAGAAATGTGAGAATAAGATCTGCTGTGGAGAGCTCACAAAGAGTAGCTCTGTTTTAATGCCATCTTGAATCCAAAATTTTGACATCATCATTGATAGGTGAAAACACAGGCTTGTCTCCTGGAGCCGAATAGTTGCTTAGTCTCTGGCAGCCCTGAGTGCCAGAGTCCTGGTAATCTCATTTTTGAACAGCTGCAGAAAATGTGGCCCACTCTGCACTCTGTGCACAGTCCATGTGGTAGTGAATCTTGCAGTACTCATTTGTCACCCAAAAATAATCAAACATTTGCTGATAGCAGATGAATTGTAGGCATTAAAATAAGCAACTACAAATTGTTGGGATTTCTCACTGACTATTACAGCTTGACTCAAAACAAGTTATACTCATTCAAGAGAAAGTCCAATACCATCTTTTCAGCACAAATAGAGATGGGCAATTACTTGATATTGATATCAATGTCACCTTATTGTGAATTAATAAAAATATTTCATACCAAAGATTCTGATGTTTATCTTAAAATCTATTGATTGTTCATATTTTTCTTAGTTCTGCTCTACCATATTATCTTTTCATAGCCTCCCCTTTTATTATTTAAATGTCTAATATTAAACCCTGACCATCTTTGATGATGTTTCCAATATCTATGATGTTTTTTTTAACTCCTTCTAGTGTTACAGTTTAAACTGCATTCTTGTTCCTGCTTTAAAAATTAAGCAATAATATTGCATTTATGTGTATTGCTCCTCAATTTTCTTTTGTAAATGCAAGCTTTTATGTTGGAAATTCTCTATGTAAACATGCCATGCTGCAATTACAATCTCCAGCTAGTGGCGGTGCTATTGGTACTACCAGCTATAAATGTGGATTTAGGAAGTTGTAAAGGAAATAGAAAATTATCGCTGCAAAATAGAAATTAAAGATATCTGCGCACTCTATCACCCTGATGCCTCTGAACACTCTCTTTGGTCCCCACATCTAAAACCACAGGAGATTAAGTTGAAAAAAGCTTACATCACATCACACCTCCTGCCAAGTTTTTTTCATTATAAATTAGTTTGTTCTCTTTTATAATTGAAACTGCTTTTGTAATTTTTATGGTAAATTCATACTCCTGCTTGTGAAAATACTGCAGTATCATCACTGATGAGACAATGTACATAAAGTATTATTGGTTTATATAGACAGTTTCCATTATAAATCTAAATATAAAAAATGATAAAATGCAGAAAGAATGCATGATTTGGAAAAGGGTTTGAATTATGTCTGATTCTGATCTCAGAAGAATAGAATACAGAATTCTGCCCCAACTACTCACATGGAGTACCACTGGAGCTTGTTAGTTATGTTATTTTGTGTCCAGATATTAATGTGAACCTGTCAGCTTAACTGGTTATCATAATGTCTAATATGGAGCAAACAAACATGGATTAAAACGTTCCAAGACTCAAATTGTGGCCATCGTTTTCATATCTGTTAATTCTGTTTCTCTGCTCCAGGTTTCACCTCATCACAATCCAGACGATGTCCTTCTGCTATCAGTACATGGCGTATTTACTTGAGTTCAGGCATCTTCGATTTCTTGTCCAGCTTCAGTTTAATCTCGTGAGCTCTGTCTAGCAGTCACACTAGAGCCTCATCATAGTCTGCGATGGGTCCTTTCATCATGTCTCCACCACAAAGTAGCAAGTCATCCACAATTGGATCCAACCCTTAACCTTTTAAATTCTAGAAGGTAGAGAGTGAATTTGTCTAATCCTGCCTCACAATTTGTCATCCTGGAAACCTTATTGAACTTCTTCCAGGATCATAAATTCTTCTTAAGGTGTTGTGTCCAGATCTGATCAGAGTATTCTCAGTGGGATCTCACAAGGGTTCTGTATACCTGCATCATAACATGTGCATCCCTATACTCCATCCCTTTTAAGTGTAAAGGCCAGTATTCCATTAGCCGTCTTGACTACATTCTGCACTTGTGCATACTATTTTAAAGCATATGTATCTAAATCCCCAAATCTCATTGGATATCCACTGCATTTAACTTTGTTCCTTCTGAAATAATCCCTGATCCATACTTTATCAGTCCAAAATGGATAACCTCACGCTTGTGTATTTTAAACTCTACCTGCCACAGCTCTGCCCTTTCACCCAATCTAGCAAAATCCTGTTGTAATTTCATGATGTCTTCAGATAGCTTTCAATCAGAGTCTCCCAGTACAGTCAGTCAAGAACTGTACTCCAATACCAGATCCAAGATTTGGACATTGTCAGTCAGCCATTCAGGGAGTACAGAGTCAGGATAATCTCCTCAAAATAAGTGAGGAGTCATAATGTCAAGCAGCCCATCACTCATCTTTGACTCTTCTTGGAATGAGAAAGAGGCAGATATTAAGTGTGGATCAGCTGTTATTTTTAGTGGTAAGTGGAGCATTTCATGAGTGAGAGAGTGGCAACATTGAGGGCATGCAGTGGTGTTGGAAGTTAGAGTGGATACCAGTGAGCTAGAGAAGATGTTTCAGGTAAAGGTGGCAGCGCACCAATCTTTGTGAGAGGTGGTTACTGTAGCAGAGGTAAAACGAGTGTGAGGTAGCAATCAAACGATGATGGCACTTAATTCTGGAGAGTGGAGAAAGCCATTGACCTTCTTCCTGCATTGCTGTGTATTCATCCAGGTGGCTGAGACTGCACTGATCCAGACAGCAATATCAGAGCAGGATGGGATGTCATACTCCATTGCTGGTTGACAGGGAACAGGACATTCCATATTTGCAGCACCCCATCGATCATGACCTGCCGATAAAGCAGTATATTAATTTCTCACATCTGCCATGTCCAGGACAAATGCCAGGAACCATCCAGGGCAGCTCTGGATTAACATCTTGTCTAGATGCACAATGGCCTTTTAAAGGTGGCTCCGCTGCCAAGGGTAATGGTGAATTCCAAGATAGTCTGGCTGCCATTAGTTGTTCCCGGTACTGTGAAGGTGAAATGGCTAGAATGTGAAAAGACGGATTCCAGAGGGGCAGCATGAGTAGTTAAAGAGTCAAGTTTATCAAGATGCAGCAAGGACAAAGACCTTCCATGAATCTCAATTAAGTTGGACTTAGGCAAAACATATGTAAAATTCAGCTTCAGGTATCAACTAATCTGTTCAATGGCTGCCACAAACCTAAATGAAAACAATGTACAGCACAGGTAGAGGTCGTATGATTGTGGCTAGCCAGCAAGCGTACTGGCTGCAATTGTATTTCTTTAAACTAAATGTTACTGGTATAAAATCAAACCAACTCCTTCAGCTAATGTGTTAGATTAAGAATGAAATAAAACTAATTCTAACTACCTCAAAATTCATTTGGCAAGTTCAGCTCAGGTGAGTCAATGTTGTTAGACTTTTTTTTCTTGTGCACAAACTTAATGGCCAATGCAGGATGTATATAAACTAAGATAGGTCTGCATACATGAACAATGCGGCTATGCAAAAACTGTCTAAGGAACTTTCATTGGCTTAAACATTCTTGATTAAAAAGATTGAAGTAAGTTACGTTTAGTGTGATAACAGCACTTATCTATCTAAATGAACTAAAAATCAAATGTCCTACATCTTTTTTTGCCTGATGGTAGCATAACTGCATGAGCCCTTAAAGTACCACTGAAATTAAGGACAATTGATATTGGATACTTTAAGAAATCATGCAGCTATGCAGGAGTAAAAGAGTTAGTACTTCAAAGTTATTCATTGTCTGGCTGTCACACTGATTTAGACTTCTTAGTACTTTTCGTAAATGTGAGCATTGCAAATTAATCATTGGAACCACCGGTAAAGTGATGTGCTTAATGATATAAGACTTCAAAGGAGGAATTTGGCATAAGCTTAAATACAAAAATTCCAAAAATTTATGATGGACTCCAACATCATTTGGGGAACATTCCTCTGTCAGTGTTAAGCCTAATGAAGGAAATGATATGACCAAACAGGTGAGCAGGCAGAGGCAATAATAGAGGTTGCAGTCCATTTCAAGCACTACCTAAATCTTTGTTCACATCATAAAATTTACAAAATGTGTTCTTGTTAAAGGTCATTTAAGGGAAGATCATGCAGAATTGCAAAGGGAAGAAGTATTGTCTTTTTGAAAATGAAAAGGAGGCCCTGAGCTCTGATGCAGACATTCAGTTGTAATGTGAAAGAAGGCAAGATTTCATATTATCTATATACCTCATACTTACTGTTAAAAAAAATATAATGTAATCCAGTAACAGTGCAATAATGACAAATACTTCAAAATTATAAATGAGGTAAAATAATTATGACCCAGGGGAGAGGGGAGGGGTTCAAACAGAAGTTTAAATATGGAGGTCAGAACCAAGGACAGACCGAAGAGTCTCATAACAGCATGAGAGAACAGTGGAGCAATCAGAGTTGGCAAGAGTGGGGAGGCTTAAAACAACATGAAAAGTGGCAGAGTCTGGGAGACTTAAAAAATCGTAAGTGTAATGTCACTGGGTAACAACTTCAGGAGACCAGGATTTGCAAAGCTACGCAAGAGGAGTGAGTTTCACAAATATTCAAGAGTGACATTGTAGGGAAAACATGAGCTCATCAACTGGCATTGGAAGCCAGCCTGGGAAGAACAGTGACATTGATAAGTAAGACCAGGTGAGGATTGCTACTAATTGGTATTTAAAGTCAAAATTAATCTTTAGTTCAGATGAAGAGTATTTAAATAATAAGGAATAGGGTAATGCCTCAGTATAAACTTAATACTCCTTACAACAGAGAAAGTAAATGGAAAGAGAATAATTAGAAGATAAATCAAAGCAAGGTAGCTGAGCTAAGTGGAAAGTCGCTCCTGCGCGAGATGGCAAGTCAGGGATGGGACTTCTCATGTGTCCTGGGTGACCACCTGTTCAGGAGGTATCTCCATCTGCAGCTACTGGAAATTGGCATCTTGGATCCGGAGTAGCACTGGAAGTCACTATGGATGATCCAAAAAGCTGAGATCTTCGTAGATAGCATATACAGAGAGGTGGTCACACAATGGGTCAAGAATGCAGAGACAGAAAGGAAATGGGTGGTTGCCAGGCAGTGTAAAAACACCAGGCAGAGAAATCTTTGGGACCGTCTTTTGCTCTCTAGCAGGTTATCCATTTTGAATAATGCTCAGGGTGATGGTTTCTCATGGGAAGGTTAAGTCCAAGGCATCAGTGGCAGGAAAAGGAGTGAGAGACAAATAGTGATAGGGAATTCTATCATAAGGGAACAGATGTTTCTGAAGCTACTGATATGGTACAAATTTCTTGCCTCCCTGATGCTATGGTCAAGAATATCACTGATAAGCTACAGGGCATTCTGAAGGGGAAGGAAGAACAGCCAGAGGTCATGATACTAAAGACATAGGTGAAAAGATGGATGGGATCCTGCAAGCATAATACTGAGGGAGCTGGGTAATAAAGGATAAAGCGGGACTTTCAAAGCAGTAGTCTCAGTCTCCCAATGCCACATGCTAGCAAGATCTGGAACAAGAAAGCAGAAGTTTATATTTTATAAGATACATTAAATATTTACATATGTACTTTGCAAAATGCAAAATATATATGTATAATGCAAAGTATTATTTAATATATTATAAATCACATTTATGGAAATGCAACAAAATGTATTTATTTTAAAATGCAGTTATGATTAAAACAAATCTCCTAGAACATAGATTTGTAGAAATATGCAACAAATGCTAATTGTAAGTATATGAATATGTGTAATCACAAGCAAATTATGGCCATAGCCAATATATTAAGAACCATCAGTGCTATAGCTATGGTCACTGCTGTGCAGTAATATTTGTTTGCATACACAGGTATGATTGTAATGTTACCAACAGAGATGATTTCAAATCTCTTTATCTGGTCTTCATGGGATTGTAGCAGTCTGAAAATGGGATTAGATTATCCCATGTATTTTGGTACTGTGATGCTACCATCTTTAGTAGGATTCTATCAATGATGGTGTATCTTTCCACCTCCGACAAGAGGCCACATTATACACGTTGTTGTCCTATGATTGTGACTATGATTGCCAATTTGAGATACAAAGTTTGGAGCTGCTAACACTTCTCACCAGTGACACACATCCCATGAGCGAATGAAGAAAATTTTGATCATATAGGGACTGAAAATTTTGTTTTTAGGACAACTTTAAAAAATTAGAAAATATATCTTTAAGCTTTAACTTTATGGAGTCAAGAAGAGAATAAAGCTCTTTCTGGACTTTAAAAAAATCAACAATGTCTATCATTTCACTGCCTGCCTCACAGTGCCAGAGACCTGGGTTCAATTCCCAACTCAGGTGACTGACTGTGTGGAGTTTGCACATTCTCCCCGTGTCTGCGTGGGTTTCCTCTGGGTGCTCCGGTTTCCTCCCACAGTCCAAAGATGTGCGGGTCAGGTGAATTGGCCATGCTAAATTGCCCATAGTGTTAGGTAAAGGGGTAAATGTAGGGGAATGGGTGGGTTGCGCTTCGGTGGGTTGGTGTGGACTTGTTGGGCCGAAGGGCCTGTTTCCACACTGTAAGTAATCTAATCTAATCTAGTAATCTAATCTAATCTCCCTTGGCCAATTCCATTGGAATTACATCCCCAATCTGCTCATTGACCAGACCTGGCCCGAGATAAAGAATTTTCAGGTGGCGAGCTCTGTTTGATTAAGAAATTGGCATCTCTAGCTTATCATAGCATTTAAATGGTGTCGTCCACCCCCTCATCTGCACCTACAGTTAAGTTCAATCTCCAATGTGTACACATCACCAAACATTATCAAATATTGTGAGCTTGGAGCTTCAGTATGCTAATTTGTTGCAAACCTCAATTCCCATAGAAATGCTACATCATGAGAGAAATCACGCATCAATTAATATTTTGAGCTAATATCTGTTTCAAACATTTTAGGTCTTTAATTTTTTCCATGGTGTAAAGGGGTAAAAGGATAAAACTAAAAGTGAAATCAATCTTTGATTTGCCACACTACATTTGCTAACATCAGATGGCACACAATAATATTTCCTTTGACTTAAAATAAGATGTATATGCTCATGGTCATGAACCTGGTCCAACACCATTTTGGACCATTGTGCTCTGCAATCATGAGTGACATGTTCCTAGCACAATCTGGTGGAAACGGATTAGAATATGTTACCATGAGCTTCACGGTGAGTCAGAAGCCATGCAACCAATGTCAGATATAGACACAACATGCTGAGGATTGTGTCCTTTATTGGCAATAGTCATTTGGAGAAAGCAATATTTTGGGATATCTAAAATATTTGCTGCTTACATACTCTTTAATATAACCTGCAAGATAAAGGTAGAATTGTGATCATTCTTACCTGTAAATGTTTTATTTGGCAGGTGGGGGAATTTCAGGTTGTAAACTATCATTGTTTTCCTGTTCAGGAGCAGCAGGAGACAGAGCGGAGGTGACCAGGAGGTTGCCAGGAAGGTAAGGACTTAGTCTGTATTTGGGCAACAGCTAAACCCGAGATACTATACCTGTAGTATCTCCATCCTGCACTCCCTCCTCTAACCAGAAGAAAAGGACTCGGTAAGGTAAGGGCTTTTTTCCTTTTCTGTGTATTGTTTGGTTTTAGTTAGTTGATATAAAGCTAAGGCTTACAATGGCAGGGGACCTCAGACCCATGGCATGTGTCTCCTGCTTGATGTGGGAGCTCAGGGATGTGGCTGATGTTCCTGACTCTTACACTTGCAAGAAGTGTGTCCTGCTGCAGTTGTTGTTTGACCTCATGATGGCTCTGGAGCTTAGAATAGACTCAATGTGGAGCATCCGCGATGCTGAGGAAGTCATTTAATGAATTGGTCACACCGCAGATTATAATTGCTGAGGGAGACAGTGAATGGGTGACCAAAAGGCAGAGAAAGAATAGGAAGGCAGTGCAGGTGTCCCCTGTGGTCATCTGTCTTCAAAACAAGTATAGTATTTTGGATGCTGTTAGGAGAGATGGCTCACCAGGGGAGAGCAGCATTTGCCAGGATCATGGCACCGTGGCAGGCTCTGCTGTTCAGAAGGACAGGAAAAAAACTCGTAGGGCCATAGTCATAGGGGATTCTATTGTAAGGGGAGTACATAGGTAGTTCTGTAGCCAAAAACGAGACTCCTGAATGGTATGTTGCCTTTCAGGTGCTCAGATCAGGGATGTCACCGACTGGCTGCAAAGCATTCTGAAAGGGGAGGGTGAACAGCCAGTTGTTGTGGCGCATATAGGCACCAATGATATAAGTGAAAAAACAAGATGAGGTCCTGAAAGCAGAATTCAGGGAGCTAGGAGAGAAGTTAAAGAGGAGGACCGCAAAGGTAGTGATCTCAGAATTGCTACCAGTGCCACGTGCTAGCCAGGGTAGAAATGAAAGAATAGGCAGCATGAACACGTGGCTTGAGGGATGGTGTAGGAGGGAGGGGTTCAGATTTATGGGACATTGGGATCGGTCCTGGAGAACATGGAACTATTACAAATTGGATGGTCTATACCTGAAACATTTTGGAACTAATGTCCTTGGGGGAGTTTTTGCTACTGCTGTTGGAAAAGGTTTAAACTAATGTGGCAGGGGGCTGGGAACCAGAGAAGACTAGTAGACAGTGAGGTAGAAACTAGAGACTGTAAGGATCATGAAGTTAGCATTACCAAGGGGAGGAGTAGGCAGAAAGCACATGAACGCAAAAGAACTGGCAGCCTGAAATGCATATATTTTAATGCAAAGTGTATAGTGGGTAAGGCAGACAAACTTAGGGCTTGAAGTGGTGCCTGGGAGTATGACATTATTGTGATCACAGAGACTTGGTTGAATGAAGGGCATGATTGCAACTAAATGTTCCAGGATTAGATGTTTCATACAGGACAGGGAGGGAAGTAAAAGCAGGGGGAGGAGTTGCAACGCTGGTCAGGGATGATATCATAGCTGTGCTAGAGGAGGACACTATGGAGGGCCGAAGCAGTGAGGCATTATGGGTAGTGCTGAGAAATTAGAAGGATGCTGTACTACAGGCTTCCCAACAGCGAGCGTGAGGTAGAAGAACAAATAGGTAAATAGATTATGGAAAAATTTAGAGGCAACAGTGGTGGTGATGGGAGATTTTAATTTTTCCAACGTTGACTGGATGGGGCTGAATGTCAGAGGTCTGGATGGGGCTGAATTTGAAAGGAGCATCCAGGAAAGTTTTCTAGAGCAGTATGCCAATAGGCCGACAAGGGAGGAGGCCATATTGGACCAGGTGTTGGGGAATGTGCCAAGCTAGGTGGTAGAAGTTGCAGTCGGGGATTTCTTTGTGAATAGTGACCACAATTCTGTAAGTTTTAGAATACTCACAAAGATGAGAGTGGTCCTAAGGGAAGAATACTAAACTGGGCTAAGGCCAATTATATCAAAATTCAGCAGGAGCTGGGAAATGTGGATTGACAGCAGCTATTTGAAGGAAAGTTCACATTTGATATCTGGGAGGCTTTCTAAGATAGATTGAAGTAGTGCAGGATAGGCATGTCCCTTTGAAAACAAGGGATAGGAAAGGAAAGATTTGTGAACTGTGGTTGACAGGAGAAATTGTGAGACTAGCCAAGAGGAAAAAGGGAAGCATACATAAGGTCCAGGCAGCTAAGAACAGAATGGGCCTTGGAGGAATATCAGGAGATTATGACCAATCTTAAACAAGGGATCATGCGGGCTAAAAGGAGTCATGAAATAACTTTAGCAAGCAGATTTAAGAGGAATCTCAAGGCCTTTTATTCATATATTAGAAGCAAGGGATAACTAGAGAAAGGTTTGGTCCACTCAAGGATAAGGAAGGAAGGAAGGTTGTGTATTGAACCTGAGAAATTGAGTAAGACTCTCAGTGATTACTTTGCATCAGCGTTCACTGAGGAGTGGGACATGATGAATGTTAAGATTAGAGATAGATGTTTGTCTACTCTGGATCACATTGACATAAGGAGAGAAGGTGTGTTAGATAGGCTAAAGGATATTAAGGTGGACAGATCCTGAGGATGGGATCTATCCCAGGTTGCTGAGGGAGGTGAGAGAAGAAATAGCTGGGGCCCTGATAGATATCTTTGTTGCATCCTTAAACACAGGTGAAGTGCTGAAAGACTGGAAGGTTGCTCATGTTGTCCCCCTGTAAAAGGAGGGTAGTAGGGATATTCCAGGTAACTACAGACTACAGTGAGCTTGATGTCAGTGATGGGAAAGTTGCTGGAGAAGGTTCTGAGGGATGGGATCTATTTATATTTGGAAAAGAATGGGCTTATCAGTGATTTGTGCTAGGAAGATTGTTCCATACCAACTTAACAGAACTCTTTGAAGAAGTGACCAAGTTGGTAGATGAAGGAAGGACCATAGATGTCATATACATAGACTTAGTAAGGCATTTGATAAGGTTCCCATGGTTGTCTAATGGAAAAAATGAAGTCACATGGTGTGCAGGATGTTCTAGCTTAGTGGAAAAAGAACTGGTTGAGCAACATTAGTTGAAGTGAGTTTCTTGAAATGGAGAAAGGAGAACAGTGGTGTTCCACAGGGATCAGTGCTTGGGCCACTGTGGTTGTGATATACATAAATGATCTGGAAGAGGGCATTGTTGGTCTGATCAGTAAGTTTGCAGATAACACAAAGATTGGTGGAGTAGCAGAAAGCAAAGGGGACTGTCAAAGAATACAGGAGAATATAGATAGACTGGAGAGTTGGAGGAGAAGTGGCAGACAGAGTTCAATTCTGGCAAATGTGAGGTGATGCATTTTGGGAAGTCTAATTCTAGAGCGAACTACACTGTAAATGGAAGAGCCTTGGGAAAAGTTGATGAGCAGAGAGTTCAAGATCATGAACTCTCTGTGCAGCCTTGAAGGTGGCTGCACAGGCGGATAGAATGGTCAAGAAGGCATATCGTGTGCTTGCCTTCATCGGACGGGGTATTGAGTGTAAGAGCTAGCAGGTCATGTTAAAATTGTGCAAGACTTTGGTTTGGCTGCATTTAGAATACTGTAGAGAGGGTGCAGAGAAGATTTACGAGGATGTTGCCTGATATGGAAGGTGCTAGCTATGAAGAGACATTGAGTAGGTTAGGATTGTTTTCATTTGGAAAAAGGAGGTTGAGGGGGGACCTGATTGAGGTCAACAAAGTCACAAAGGTACAGACAAGGTGGATAGAAATAAGTTTTTTTTTCCCAGGGTGAGGGATTTGATAATGAGAGCTCACATGTTCAAGGTGAGTGGAGAAAAATTTAAGGGCGATACACGTGGAAAGTACTTTACACAGTGTGTGGTAGGTGCCTGGAACATGTTGCCAGCAGAGATGGTAGAGACAGGCAAGGTAGATTAATTTAAGGTGCGTCTGAATAGATGCATGAGTAGGTGGGGAGCAGAAGGACACAGATCCTTCTAAATTGGCCAATAGGTTTAGACGGTGGATTTGGATTGGCACAGGATTGGAGGGCCAAAGGGCCTGTCCCTGGGCTGTAGGTTTTCTTTGTCCTTTGTTCTTTATTGTTTTGGTAATATCCACTAGGTACCTTTCGCTAATAGATGGCATTCTGATGCCATAAACACCATCCTTTTAACAACATTTAAATGTTAATGAGAATATAGTCAACTGATTGTGTAGTGGTTGGTTGTTTGTGGCTGTCAACATTGCTACACGTGATTAATATTCATTTGCAATTCTCCATGTATCACTGACCTTCAATCATAATTTTAAACTGGTCAAAAAAATATTCGAAACTAGACAAACCCAAAATGTGAATGCAGGAAATTTTAGTTTCAAATTATGTCTATTGTACTATTTTGTCAAATTTTGCTTTAATATTGTCCAGGCAGATAACTCTTTCTATGCATGTTACTAATTATAAATACACCTGAAATAAGTAAAGATTAAATTATATCTACAAATATATCTTACATTTATTTACCATTTTACACAGTCTATCTAAACATTGCAGTACTTTAAATTTGATTTCTAAGATTGGGACTTTCCCACTGAATGGTCTTGTCCAGATTAAGAGCTAAATATTTCAAGCATAGGTGAAATTTTCATAAAACCTAATGGAGGCCTCCCCAGATTGCAGGCCCTTCCAACATTCAATAAATGCTGGTTTGTGAGTCAAGTCTTTTTTGATTGGACACCTAAGTGACTCAATTGATTACCCATTAGGCACTGCACCACTGCAATAAGCATAAATGATTTGTCTTTAGTTCTCACGTTATTTTCAATAGTTCATCTGCTTATCCATATCACACCTGCTGGCATGCACTCAACAACAAATCCAGAAGTATAAAGATAATGAGCTATTGAAGTTGCATGCACTGGACTTATTTACAAGTTTCCCACATGATATCAATGTGGCTGATTGTTAGTAACACAGTCCAGATGTTGATGTGACCTTCTATAAGATGATCCTGATTATGCACTCCCATGTATTCAGTTGATAAATAATTGGTGAATAATAGATTGGAGCTCATCTATTTGAAAATGAAAGCATGGACCAGTTTCTATGTCAGGCATTCTTATTGATCCTATATCAACAAACATTAGTTGTGTCAGGTATGGTTGAGTGAAATATATGCCATCAAACTGTGGGAGAGGTACATTGTTTTTATATATACACCAGAATCACAATTATTATTTACCAATAGCTTGTATAGATTTTTATCATAAAAATAAACACTTTCACATAGGTTGCACACTGTGGATAAATGAGATCTTCTTCATTTTTGTGCCATTATTACATACAGACAGTCAATAGCTTACACTTGGATTGGAAATGATGAGGAGGTGCCGGAGCTGGACTTGGGTGGACGAAGTTAAAAATCACGCAATACCAGGTTAGAGAGCAACAGATTTATTTGGAATACTATCTTTCTGAGCGTGAAGGAGAGCACTCTAAAAGCTAGTGCTTCCAAATCTGATGAGGCTGCTCCTTTAACAAGATTACGTTGTCCTTTTTTTGTCAGAGAGGTTGTAAACGACGCAGGTTCCGAAAAGTCGGAGTTTGGATGGATTATACAGCCATTTTTTTTTTACAGCTAATAGGTACTGCCTCAGGCTGAAGGCTTTCAAGTTTAAAAAAACCACCTGTATAATGAAAGGGGAGTGGCCGGTTTTCAAAGCTCAGCTATTGTTTCGTTTGAGTTTGTGTATGCGTGTGTGTGTGCGAAGAAAGGCTGCTGGACCCTCCCTCTCTCTGACCTCTCAGAGAGAACTTGTTTGATTTTTCCTTTTCTGCCAATGGGTGTTTATGGGGATTTTTGCAAGCATTTTGGAACAGCATCATTTATTTTCAGATAGTCGGTTGGGGTTTTGGATAGGATAGGTTTTTTGATATTCTGTTTTCTGTTCTTTGCGTTTCATTCAGTAATCTTGTAAATAAATTCTGTTTTGTTTAAAACTATGCAGTTTCACCAGCTGATTCTCTCCTGGAATATCCACTGTACACCTACTTAGAGTCATAGAGATGTACAGCTTGGAAACAGACCCTTCGGTCTAACTCATCCATGCCGACCAGAAATCCCAACCCCATCTAGTCCCACCTGCAAGCACCCATATCCCTACAAACCCTTTCTATTCATATACCCAATCAGATGCCTTTTAAATGTTGCAATTGTACTAACCTCCACCACTTCCTCTGGCAGCTCATTCTATACACGTACCACCTTCTGAGTGAAAAGGTTACTCCTTAGATCTCTTTTATATCTTTCCCCTCTCACCCTAAACCTATGCCCTCTAGTTCTGGACTCCACAACCCCAGGGAAAAGACTTTGCCTATTTATCCTATCCATGCCCCTCATAATTTTGTACACTTCTATAAGGTCACCCCTCAGCCTCTGATGCTCCAGGGAAAACAGCCCCAGCCTATTCAACCTCTCCCTGTAGCTCAAATCCACCAACACTGGCAACATCCTTGTAAATCTTATCTGAACCCTTTCAAGTTTCACAACATCTTTCCGATAGGAAGGAGATCAGAATTGCACACAATATTCCAACAGTGGCCTAACCAATGTTCTGTACAGCTGCAACATGACCTCCCAACTCCTGTACTCAATACTCTGACCAATAAAGGAAAGCATACCAAACACCTTCTTCACTATCCTATCTACCTGCGATTCCACTATCAAGGAGCTATGAACCTGCACTCCAAGGTCTCTTTGTTCAGCAACCTTCCTGAGGTCCTTACAATTAAGTGTATAAGTCCTGATAAGGTTTGCTTTCCCAAAGTGCAGCACCTCGCATTTATCTGAATTAAATTCCATCTGCCACTTCTCAGCCCATTGGCCTGTCTGATTAAGATCCTGTTGTAATCTGAGGTAACCTTCCTCGCTGCCCATTACACCTCCAATTTTTGTGTCATCTGCAAACTTACTAACTATACCTCTTATGCTCACATCCAAATTGTTTATATAAACGATAAAAAGTAGTGGACCCAGCACCGATCCTTGTGACAATCCAGTGGTCACAGGCCTCCAGTCTGAAAAACAACCCTCCACCATCACCTTCTGTCTTCAACCTTTGAGTCAGTTCTGCATCCAAATGGCTAGTTCTCGCTGTATTCCATGAGATCTAATCTTGCTCACCAGTCTCCCCATGGGGAACCTTGTCAAACGCCTTACTGAAGTCCATATAGATCACATCTACTGCTCATCAATCCTCTTTGTTACTTCTTCAAAAAACTCAATCAAGTTTGTGAGACATGATTTCCCATGCACAAAGCCATGTTGGCTATCTGTAATCAGTCCTTGCCTTTTCAAATACATGTACACCCTGTCCCTCGGAATTCCCACCAACAACCTGCCCACCACTGACATCAAGCTCACTGGTCTATAGTTCCCTGGCTTGTCCTTACCACCCTTCTGAAACTGTGGCACCACATTAGCCAACCTCCAGTCTTTTGGCACCTCACCTGTGACTATTGATGATACAAGAAATAAGTCTCTTGTTTAAACTTAAAATATAAGCCATAGCTGTTAATTTAACCTGGGGCAGTGTTTGTAGAGGAATAAGACTGTGTTATTTTCTGGTCTGTAGATTGTGAAGGAGCAAAAATGGCCTTTGCAGTGATATGTGCTTCTTGTCAGATGTGGGAGTTTAAAGAGAGTTTAAGGGTTACAGTGGATTAAATCTGCAATAAATGGTGTCGGATACAAATCTTATCAGATCGAGTGGATCAGTTGGAGAGACAGATAGAAGCGATGAGGAATTTGCAACAGCAACAGTATGTGATGGATGGCAGTTACAGGAAGGGGGGCAAGTCTCAGATACAGTCACATAGATGGGTTAACTCCAGGAAGGGTAAGAGAGGTAGGCAGCTAGTGCAGGAGTCTTTTGTGGATACACCCATTTCAAACAGATATGCTGTTTTGGAAAACATAGGGGGTGATGGATTCTCTGGGAACGTAGTACGAACAGCCACGTTTCTGGTATTGAGACTGGCTCGAATGCAACGAGGGGTACATCGGCTTCCAAGGGATCAACTGTGTTAGGGGATTCTGTAGTCAGAGGTACAGACAGACGTTTCTGTGGCCAGCAAAGAAAAAGCAGAATGGTGTGTTGTTTCCCTGGTGCCAGGATCAAGGATGTCTCATAGAGGGTGCAGAATGTTCTCACGGGGAAGAGGGGCCAGCAGAAGGTCATTGTTCACATTGGAACCAATGACATTGGAAGGGAAAAGGTTGAGATTCTGAAGGGAGATTACAGAGAGTTAGGCAGAAATTTAAAAAGGAGGTCCTCAAGGGTAGTAATATCTGGATTACTCCCAGTGCTATGAGCAAGTGAGGGCAGAAATAGGAGGATAGAGCAGATGAATGTATGGCTGAGGAGCTGGTGCATGGGAGAAAGATTCACATTTTTGGATTATTGGAATCTCTTTTCGGGTAGAAGTGACCTGTACAAGAAGGCCGGATTGCACCTAAATTGGAAGGGGAAAATATACTGGCAGGGAAATTTGCTAGAACTGTTTGGAGGGATTTAAACTAGTCAGGTTAGGGGTGGGGGGTGGAGTTGGGACCCAGAGAGATAGTGAGAAAAGGGATCGATCTGACACGGGTACAGCTGAGAACAAAAGTGAGTCAAACCCTCAGGGCAGGTAGGGACAAGGTAGGACAGATAAATTAAACTGCATTTATTTCAATGAAAGGGGCCTAACAGGGAAGGCAGATGAACTCAGGGCATGGTTAGGAATATGGGACTAGGATAACATAGCAATTACGGAAACCTGGCTCAGGGATGGGCAGGACTGGCAGCTTAATGTTCCAGGATACAAATGCTAAAGGAAGGATAGAATGGGAGGCAAGAGAGGAGGGGGAGTGGCATTTTTGATAAGGGATAGCATTACAGCTGTGCTGAGGGAGGATATTCCTGGAAATACATCCAGGGAAGTTATTTGGGTGGAACTGAGAAATAGGAAAGGGATAATCACATTATTGGGATTGTATTATAGACCCCCCAATAGTCAGAGGGAAATTGAGAAACAAACTTGTAAGGAGATCTCAGCTATCTGTAAGAATAATAGGGTAGTTATGGTAGGGGATTTTAACTTTCCAACCATAGACTGGGACTGCCATAGTGTTAAAGGTTCAGATGGAGAGGAATTCCTTAAGTGCATACAAGACAATTTTCTGATTCAGTATGTGGATGTGCCTATGAGAGAAGATGTAAAATTTGTCCTACTCTTGGGAAATAAGGCAGGGCAGGTGACTGAGGTGTCAGTGGGGGAGCACTTTGGGGCCAGCGACCATAATTCTATTAGTTTTAAAATAGTGTTGGAAAAGAATAGACCAGATCTAAAAGTTGAAGTTCTAAATTGGAGAAAGACCAATTTTGACAGTATTAGGCAAGAACTTTTGAAAGCTGATTGGAGGCAGATGTTCGCACGTAAAGGGACAGCTGGAAAATGGGATGCCTTCAGAAATGAGACAACAGGAATCCAGAGAAAGTATATTCCTGTCAGGGTGAAAGGGAAGGCTAGTAGGTATAGGGAATGCTGGATGACTAAACAAATTGAGAGTTTGGTTAAGAAAAAGAAGGAAGCATATGTCAGGTATAGACAGGATAGATCGAGTGAGTCCTTAGAAAAGTATAAAGAAAGTAGGAGTGTACTTAAGAGGGAAGTCAGGAGGGCAAAACGGGGACATGAGATATCTTTGGCAAATAGAATTAAGGAGAATCCAAAGGGTTTTTACAAATATATTAAGGACAAAAGGGTAACTAGGGTGAGAATAGGGCCCCTCAAAGATCAGCAAGGTGGCCTTTGTGTGGAGCTGCAGGAGATGGGGCAAATACTAAACAAGTATTTTGCATCAGTATTGACTGTGGAAAAGGATATGAAAGATATAGACCATAGGGAAATAGATGGCGACATCTTTGCAAAATGTCTAGTTTACAGAGGAGAAAGTGCTAGATGTCTTGAAACGGTTAAAGGTGGATAAATCCCCAGGACCTGATCAGGTGTAACCGAGAACTCTGTGGGAAGCTGGAGAAGTGATTGCTGGGTCTCTTGCTGAGATATTTGTATTATCGATAGTCACAGGTGAGGTGCGCAAGACTGAAGGTTGGCAAACGCGGTGCCACTGTTTAAGAAGGGTGGTAAAGACAAGCCAGGGAACTATAGACCGGTGAGCCTGACGTTGGTAGTGGGCAAGTTGTTGGAGGAATTCCTAAGGGATAGGATATACATGAATTTGGAAAGGCAAGGACTGATTCGGGATAGTCAACATGGCTTTGTGCGTGGGAAATCATGTCTCACAAACTTGATTGAGTTTTTTGAAGAAGTAACAAAGAAGATTGATGAGGGCAGAGCAGTATATGTGATCTATATGGACTTCAGTAAGGCGTTCGACAAGGTTCCCCATGGGAGACTGATTAGCAAGGTTAGATCTCATGGAATACAGGAAGAACTAGCCATTTGGATATAGAACTGGCTCAAAGGTAGAAGACAGAGGTTGGTGGTGGAGGGTAGTTTTTCAAACCGGAGGCCTGTGACCAGTGGAGTGCCACAAGGATCAGTGCTGGGCCCTCTACTTTTTTTGTCATTTAGGTAAATTATTTGGATGCGAGCACAAGAAGTACAGTTAGTAAATTTGCAGATGACACCAAAATTGGAGGTGTCATGGACAGCAAAGAGGGTTACCTCAGATTACAACAGGATCTGGACCAGATGAGCCAGATGGGCTGAGAAGTGGCAGATGGAATTTAATCAGATAAATGCGAGGTGCTGCATTTTGGGAAAGCAAGTCTTAGCAGGACTTATACACTTAATGGTAAGGTTCTCGGGAGTGTTGTTGAACAAAGAGACCTTGGAGTGCAGGTTCATAGCTCCTTGAAAGTGGAGTCACAGGTAGATAGGATAGTGAAGGAGGCGTTTGGTACATTTTCCTTTTTCGGTCAGAGTATTGAGTAGAGGAGTTGGGACGTCATATTGCGGCTGTACAGGACATTGGTTAGGCCACTGTTGGAATATTGTGTGCAGTTCTGCTCTCCTTCCTATTGGAAAGATGTTGTGAAACTTGAAAGGGTTCAGAAAAGATTTACAAGGATGTTACCAGGGTTGGAGGATCTGAGCTACAGGGAGAGGCTGAACAGACTGGGGCTGTTTTCCCTGGAGCGTCGGAAGCTGAGGGGTGACCTTATAAAGGGTTACAAAATTATGAGGGGCATGGATAGGATAAATAGACAAAGCCTTTTCCCTGGGGTCGGGGAGCCCAAAACTAGAGGGTATAGGTTTAGAGTGAGAGGAGAAAGATATAAAAGAGACCTAAAGGGCAACCTTTTCACGTACAGGGTGGTATGTGTATGGAATGAGCTGCCAGAGAATGTGGTGGAGGCTGGTACAATTGCAACACTTAAGAGGCATTTGGATGCGTTTATGAAGAGGATGGGTTTGGAGGGATACATTCCGGGTACTGGCAGGTTTGACTAGATTGGGTTGGGATATCTGGTCAGCATGGACGGGTTGGACCAAAGGGTCTGTTTCCGTGCTGTACATCTCTATGACTCTAAATATCTCAGTAAGAGACCCAGCAATCACTTCTGTAGCTTCCCACAGAGTTCTTAGGTACATCTGATCAGATCCTGGAGATTTATCCACCTTTACCCATTTCAAGACATCCAGCACTTTCTCCTCTGTGCTATGGACCTTTTTCAAGATGTCACCATTTATTCCCCTGCATTCTATAAATTCCATGTCCTTTTGCACAGTAAATACTGATGCAAAATACTCGTTTAGTATTTGCCCCATCTCCTGCGGCTCCCCACAAAGGCCACCTTGCTGATCTTTGAGCGGCCCTGTTCTCTCCCTAGTTACCTTTTTGTTCTTAATGTATTTGTAAAAACCCTTTGGGTTCTCCTTAACTCTATTTGCCAAAGATATCTCATATCCCCTTTTTCCCTCCTGATTTCCCTCTTAAGTATACTCCTCCTGACTTCTCCTCGTCTAACGATTCATTCAATTGATCCTGTCTATAGCTGGCAAATGCTTCCTTCTTTTTCTTAACCAAACCCTCAATTTGTTTAGTCATCCAGCATTCCCTTTACTTACCAACCTTTCCTTTCACCCAAACAGGAATATACCTTCTCTGGACTCTTGTTATCTCATTTCTGAAGGCTTCCCATTTTCCAGCCGTTCCTTTGCCTGCGATCATCTGCCCCCAATCAGCTTTTGAAAGTTCTTGCCTAATACTGTCGAATTGGCCTTTCTCCAATTTAGAACTTCAACTTTTAGATCTGGTCTATTCTTTTCCATCACTATTTTAAAACGAATAGAATTATGGTTGTTGGCCCCAAAGAGCTCCCCCACTGACCCCTCAGTCACTTGCCCTGCCTTATTTCCCAAGAGTAGGTCAAGTTTTTACACTTTCTCTAGTAAGTACATCCACATACTGAATCAGAAAATTGTCTTGTATGCACTTAACAAATTCCTCTCCATCTAAACCCTTAACACTATGGCAGCCCCAGTCTATGTTTGGCAAGTTAAAGTCCCCTACGATAACCACCCTATTATTCTTACAGATAGCTGAGATCTCCTTAAAAATTCATTTCTCAATTTACCTCTTACTATTAGGGGGTCTATAATACAATCCCAATAATGTGATTATCCCTTTCCTATTTCTCAGTTCCACCCAAATAACTTCCCTGGATGTATTTCCAGGAATATCCACCCTAAGTACAGCTGTAATGCTACCCCTCATCAAAAACGCCACTCCCCCTTCTGTCTTGCCTCCCTTTCTGTCCTTCCTGTCGCATTTGTATCCTGGAACATTAAGCTGCCAGTCCTGCCCATCCCTGAGCCATGTTTCTGTAATTGCTATGTTATCCTAGTCCCATGTTCCTAACCACGCCTTGAGTTCACCTGCCTTCCCTGTTCGGACTCTTGCATTGAAATTACTGCAGTTGAATTTATCAATCTTACTTTGTTCTCTGCTTTGTCCCTGCCAGCCCTGACTTGCCTTTGTTCTCAACTGTACCCATCTCAGATTGAAATGTTTCCTCACTATGTCCCTGGGATTTACCACCCCCCCCCCCCCAACCATCACCACCACCCCCACTAGTTTAAATCTTCCCGAGCAGCTCTAGCAAATCTCCCTGCCAGTATATTCATCTCTTTTCAATTTAGGTGCAATCCATCTCTCTTGTACAGGTCACATCTACCCCAAAACAACTTTCAATGATCCAAAAATGTGAATCCTTCTCCCATACACCAGCTCCTCAGCAATGTATTCATCTGCTCTATCCCTCCTATACCTGCCCTCACTAGCTCATAGCACTGGGAGTAATCCAGATACTACTATTCTCGTTTTTAAATTCCTGCCTAATTCTCTGTAATCTCCCTTCAGAATCTCAATCTTTTCCCTTCCTATGTCATTGGTTCCAATGTGGACAATGACCTCCTGCTGGCCTCTCTTCCCTTTGAGAACATTCTGCATCCTCTCTAAGACATCCTTGATCCTGGCACTAGGGAAGCAACACACCATTCTGATTTTTCGTTGCTGTCCACAGAAACGTCTGTCTGTACCTCGGCTTAAAGAGTTCCCAAACACAATCAATCACTTGGAACTTGACGCACCTCTCATTACATTAGAGCCAGTCTCAATATCAGAAACTTGGCTGTTCGTGTTACGTTCCCCTGAGAATCCATCACCCCCTATATTTTCCAAAACAGCATACTTGTTTGAAATGGGGATAGCCACAGAAGACTCCTGCACTATCTCCCTACCTCTCTTACTTTTCCTGGAGTTAACCCATCTATATGACTGTACTTGAGACTTTCCCCCCTTCCTATAACTGCCATTGATCACATTTCCTTGCTCTTGTAAATTCCTCATTGCCTCTAACTGCCTCCCCAACTGATCCATTCAATCTGATAGGATTTGCAACCAATGGCATTTATTGCAGATATAATCCTCAGTAACCTGTAAACTCTCACTAAACTCCCACATCCAACAAAAAGAACATATTACTCTACTATGGGCCAATTTTGCTTCTTGCAATCTACAGACCGAGAAAATAGTACTGTCTTATTCCTCTACAAAACACTGCTCCAGGTTAAATGAATACTTATGGCTTATAATTTAACTTTAATCAAGAGACATAGCTCAATAAAACATGTAAGCACTCTATTCTACTTATACATATAAACTTAAACATATAAAATCTCTACATATTTTAAGGCTGCACTTAAAATCCACTTACTTGCTTCTGTGCTGTGACCTTCTCCCCAGACAGTTCTTTCAAAATGAGTTGTGAATTTCACTGGTTTTTAGTTTTCCTAGATTTTCATTTCAACAGCAAAGGCAGTAACTGTTAACTCTGTCAGTTAGCAATATGGATTTCTTTCTCTCTCTCTGTTTCTCCTGCACTGACCTCACCATGTGCTTCCTTTGTCTGTTCTTCTCCCTTTTAAAAGTATTATTGTTTTAACTTTTTTTTCTCCTAAGTTCCAAAACAATGCAACAGCATATGAAACAGTAATTGCTGCTCCTGGAATTCAAGGAAATCTCCTCCAACACTTAAAATACCTTAAAAAAGGAGCGGCTGTTACAGTCAGAAATTTTTCCTATCCTCCACCTTGGATTACCCAGAATCCTTTTAAAACAACTAGCTACGTTAGGATCTGGACTACCTTCTTGACATGTTTTGAGGGGTCTAACCTGGGGTCCATAACAGACTGGTGCCTCTTTGCGGGATTTGTTCTATAGTTCCAAATTGGGATTAGGGTGCAGCAAGTGGTAGGTGTTAATGTCTTTTATTCTGGGTGCTTATTTAGTTGGTTTAAACAGCGCTTGGGATAGCAATGGCTCTTTCAGTCACCAAGAGCTTTCTGGGGGGGTGGAAGAAGTGACCTTGGGGGTTGTACAAATGGTGGTTAAGGCCAAGCTGCAAGAATTAGCAAACAAGTTGGAGTTGGAGCTGCCTTCTTCCGTGAGGAAAGGACAGATAATTACAGCAGTATCTCAGCATTTACATTTGCTGGAAACACTATCAGAATCTTTAAAGATGGCTGAAGTTCAGTTAAAAATAAAGCAGTTTGAGTTAGAGTTAAAGACAAGGAATTACGATTAAAAGCAGAAAAAAAAGAGAAAAACAGAGAGAGAGTTTGAACTTCAGACATTGGCATTTAGACAGGAGTTCAGAAGTTTACTTTCTGGATTAGGGAGAACTCATGTGGATGAACAGAGAGTTATAACAGCAAGATTAGCAGCTGAAATGGTTGATGATTACGAATTGATCCATAAAGTGAAGTTTAGCTTCCAGAATCAATTTCAACTCATAAGGCATAGAAATTAGGAGAAGAGAGAAATCCTCATGTTGAAAGGGAAAGGTAGATCTTGGTGAAGATCATTAGGATAACTTGCCACGGGATAAAAAGGAAACTCTTGAAGGGGACAGAGAAGTTAAAAAGCTTCGGTGTTTTCACTGCAATAAAGTAGGCCACATGAAATCACAGTGTTGGTGGGTTAGGAGAAACATAGTGGAGGCTAAAAAGTTGCACTAGAATGTACAAGCTGGTCAGAGGTTGGTTAAGGAGGAAGTGCCAGATCTTCTTAAACCATTACTTGAGAAGATAAAGTTTACTCGCACAGACTAGGAGCAGCAGGTAAAAAAGTTACAATATTAAGAGATACGGGATCCTCTCAATCTATGATGCTCAAAGATGAGGAGATATGTACTTCTAAAGGACTTTTGCCAGAAAAATTAATAGTAACAGGAATTCATGGTGAGACAAGAAGAACTCAATTATGTAAAGTGAGGCCAGAGAGTCCAGAGAAGAGTGGGGAATTTGTGGTAGGAGTACTGGACAAACTCTCAGCTCCAGGATTACAATTTGTCCTTGCTAACAATATAGAGCTGATTCACTGGTAGGAGTGTTGTCTGCTGTGGTTGAAAAGCCAGTAGAAACTCAGGCAACTGTAATAATGCAGGACACATATCCTGGGATTTTTCCTGATTATGGTAACGAGGTCACAAAGTCACCAGCTGAAACAGGATAGATCCAAGAGTACAGATAAGAAAGTTGAAGTGGAATTAGCAGAGACCCTGTTTGATCAGATGGTTGAGACAACCCAGGAGCAGATAGATGACAGTGTAGACATCTTTAGTGTAGATAAATTAATTGAGTTACAGAAGAAAGATGAAAATTTAAAGCAATTGTATCAAAAGGCATACATAGAAAAGGAATCCGAATGTATCTCTGAATGTTATTACCTTAAAAATGATGTCTTAATGATGAAATGGAGACCATCATATATTCAGACAGATGAGAAATGGGCAGAAATTCATCAAAGTTTATTGCCAGTGGGGTATAGAAAGGGGGTGTTGTGAGTGGTGCATGAGTTACTTCTTGCGGGTCATTTAGCAGTGAGGAAAACAAAAGCTAAAGTACAAAAACATCTTTACTGGCTTGAATTGCATAAGAATGTAGTTGAATTTTGCCAGATATGTCATACATGTCAGGTAATTGGAAAACCGTAGGTGTAATAAAACATGCACCGTTAATACCTATTACATGAGTTGTAATTGATTGCGTAGGTCCACTACTTCAAACAAAACGTGGAAAGCAGTATTTGTTAACAATAATGGATGTGTCAACTAGATTTTCAGAGGCTGTCCCATTGTACAATATCACAGCTAAAAGAATTGGAGGGGAATTACTCAAATTTTTCATGAGTACAAACCAACAGATCCATTCAGATTAAAGGTCCATCTTCACATCAAAATTATTCAAGCAAGTTATGGACGGCTTAGGAATAAAACAATTAAAATCTACTGTGTACCATCCAGAATCACAGAGGGAACTAGAAAGGTGGCATCAGACATTATAGACTATCTTGAGGGATTTTAGTCAAGACTATCCAGATGATTGGGATAAGGGAGTTCCATCTGTGTTTTTTGCGATCAGAGATGCATCAAAGGAATCAACTAAATTCAGTCCATTTGAATTAGTTTTTGGGCATGAAGTGAGTGAACCATTAAAATTGATTAAGGAAAAACTGATAAATCAGAATTCAGAGACCACATATTTGGACTATGAGTCAAATTTTAGGGAATGATTAAATAGAGCTGGGGAATGGCTAGACAGAATTTAAAGGTATCGCAGCATACAATGAAACAGGAGGCCGACCAAGAAATCAAAAAATTGCAATTAGATAAGGTATTAATGTTACTTTCAGTGATAGCTGAACATTTAAAAGCAAGGTTTAGTTGACCTTATCAAGTTGAATGGAAATTGAGTGAGATGAACTACTTGATAGGGACTCCACACAGAAAGAAATCTCACAGATTGTGTCATGTGAATATGCTCAAAAGGTATTTTGACAGGGAAGGAAAGCAAGAGGAGAATGTGTTGTTGATTGCAACACAAAGGGAAGAGCTAAGCCCAGAGGATTCTGACTTAGACTTTCTTCAAATAAATTCGACAATGAAGAAGTTGTCAAAAATGGGATAAATTCCCAAGGAAAACCAAAATGACTGAAAAGAGTTATTACTATCACATAGGGAGATATGTGGAAATAAGCTGGGAAGTACTAACCTAATTATGTATGATGTAAATATAGGGAATGCTGTTCCAATTAAGCAACATCCTTATAGGCATCACTCCCTAAGTTGAAACAGATTCAAAAGAAGATTGAAAGCATGTTCCAAGACAACATAATCGAAGTGAGTTACAGAGACTGGAACTCACCCATAGAACAGTATCATTAGTCTGTTTGGGTTTTCATGAGATTCAAAGTTTGGGACAAGATTTGTAGCTCGGGTACTCGTTGTTGTGGTTCTGTTCACCGAGCTGGGAGTTTTTGTTGCAAATGTTTCGTCCCCTTTCTAGGTGACATCCTCAGTGCTTGGGAGCCTCCTGTGAAGTGCTTCTGTCATGTTTCCTTTGGCATTTATAGTGGCTTGTCTCTGCCGCTTCTGGTTGTCAGTTGCTGTCCACTGCAGTGGCCGGTATATTGGGTCCAGGTCAATGTGTTTGTTGATAGAATCAGTGGATGAATCTAGGAATTCCCTGGCTGTTCTCTGTTTGGCTTGCGCTATAATCGTAGTGTTGTCCCAGTCGAATTCATGTTGTTTGTCGTCTGTGTGTGTGGCTACTAAGGATAGCTGGTCGTGTCATTTCGTGGCTAGTTGGTGTTCGTCGATAGCGGGTTGTTAGCTGTCTTCCTGTTTGTCCTATGTAGTGTTTTGTGCAGTCCTTGCATGGGATTTTGTACACTACGTTGGTTTTGCTCATGCTGGGTATCGGGTCCTTTGTCCTGGTGAGTTGTTGTCTGAGAGTGGCTGTTGGTTTGTGTGCTGTTATGAGTTCTAGTGGTCGCAGCAGTCTGGCTGTCAGTTTGGAAATGCTCCTGATGTATGGTAGTGTGGCTAGTCCTTTGGGTTGCGGCATGTCCTCGTTCCATTGTGTTTCATGAGATAACACAAATAAACCTGTTGGATTATAACCTGGTGTTGTGTGATTTTTAACTGGATTGGATAGGTAGGAATGCTGAAATGATTATAAAATAAGTGTAATTATACCTGATTTATCCTTGGTGAACCTTTTCCAGATGAACTTAACAGCTATGCTCTACACTTGACGGTCTATAATGCAATTGTTCACTGATGAAAATATTCTCTGATAGTACTGAGACTTACAAAAATTGGGTTTTATTTTTAAAAGAGGAAACATGTCTCTTTCATTTTTTTGCTTTGGTTTTTCAAAATATTTTTAACTTATTTTGTGAATTCACAAGACATTAGAGATGAATTAGCTGGGAAAATGTATTAATCCTATAAATCTAAGAATTAATGTACATTTCAAATTGGATATCAGTGACACACCCTGGGTAAGCATCTGCACCCACTTGTGCTTTAAGCTTGGGATATTTTTCGCAGCCAGTTCCTCTGACAATGTTATCACTGGCTAAAAAGGAAATAGAGTCAGAAAATCATCTTGAAGAAACTCAAAAGAACAAAAAGATGTGTTAATCAACACTTCCTTCAGCTATCTTAAAATAGAGATCCCAATGGTGCAACTTCCTCTTTAAAGATGCTGCGGGAAAGTGCTCAGAAATGGAATAACCAACCAACTGTGTCACCCAGCGCTACACATACCTGAACCATAATGAGATGACACATTTTTCATTGAACCATGGAATTACTTTTTTACTTTGCCTTTGTAATGATGTGAAACTGCAGGCTATCTTTTCCACATTTTTGCAAATATTTGATTAATCTCTTATTTGCTGAATTCGAAGGACCTAATTCAAGGTGTACTCCAATGTGCTTTTGAAATTTTCATGAGGTATAAATTTAAAGAAACAAATCTGTTTTTTTTTGTCCATGAGAACCCTCTTTAATATTGTCATTTCCAAATTACTCAAGCATGAGAATTGTCACATAACAAATATGAATGGAATATATGCCTATCAAGCAACCATGAAGTTTCCAATTTTACTAAATGCAGCTCGAAGGTTGACATACAGTCCAGCAATGAGGGCATGTCAGATTGCATAATAAAACTACATTGTGAATCTTTTGACATGCAAGCCCATCCTTTAACAATGGCAAGACCTGAATTAATAAACTTATTGTTGACAAAGAAATATTTATGTAGAAAATGTGATGAAGTATTTTTTCCAATATCCAAGATGGTGGCACAGCAGCAGCTTGCAGTGGCCTCTCTGGACTGGGAGCTACTAAATCCTGGGAGACACAGGAAACTTGGTGTTTGCAAACACTGCTACAGTCTTGCTTTGTGGTTCCAGGCCTCCAGTCCTTGGCCTCGCCAGATGCCGGTGGCCAGGTCTTGGAATGTCAGATGTGGTGTGCAAACAGCTGGAAGTCTGGTACGCCTGAAGGAGTTCTCAGCTTGCTGCAGAGACCAGGCTCCCAGTCTTCGGTTACTCCTGATGTCAATGGTCGGGTGTTGAGTCATCGGAAGCAACATGCGAGGGGGCAGACGCATGGAGGAGTTCGCACTTGGCTAAAAACAAACCCAAGCTGGTCAGCTCTCCCATCCATTCTGCTCTCCAATGCCTGTTCTCTGGGCAACAGATTGGACTGCATCCTACTGCAGCAGGTGTCTCAGCGTGAGTTCAGAGACTGCTGCGTTCTTGTTTTATGGAACCGTGGCTCAGTGACAGAGTTCCAGACACCGCCATCCAGCTAGACAGCCTCGCCTAGTTTTGCACTGACAGAAATGCAGGTCTGTGCAGTAAGGTTCGGGGTGGGGGTCTGTGTGTCTACATCAACAGAAAATGGTGCAAAGACCCCATGCTAGTCTCCAGTTAATGCTCATCATTAATGGAGTTAGTGACTGTAAGGTGCAGACCTTTTTATTTGCCACGGGAATTCATTGCTGTCCTTTAGTTGGGGTATATATTCCTCCGTGCTAATGCTAAGGAAGCACTCTGTGAACTGTATGGGGCTATCAAGGGACTGCAGAACGCACAACCTGATGGACTGTTTATTGTTGCTGGAGATTTCAACCATGCAAATCGCAAGACTGTGCGCCCTGATTCCACCAGCATGTGGACTGTGCAATGAGAGAGAAGAACCTGGATCTGGCTCATACAAACATTCCCACCACATGCAAAGCAGAACTTCGGCCTCACCTCGACTCCTCAGACCACATCTCTGGTCAAATCAGTTCTGAAGCAGGTGAAAACCTGGCCAATAGGAGTCATTTCTGCTCTTCAAGGCTGTTTTGAGGACACTGACTAGCGCATGTTGATAGAGCTGGCAACCAAGGGTGACTCCATCAATTTGGAGTACAGGCCATTGGTGATGTGTTACATTAGTAAGTGTATTGTCAACATCACTGTGTCCAAGACCATCACTTCTTGCCCCAACCAGAAGCTGTGGATGACCACAAAGGCATGTGCACTGCTGAGGACCCGTGATTCCGCCTTCAGAGCAGATAACAACAGCAAGGGCCAACCTGACCCAGGTCATCAAAGAGCCATACGCACAGAGAATACATGGCCACTTTCAGGACAACAGTGATACCCGGAGCATGTGGAAGGGCATTCAGGCCATCACCAACTACAGTACAGCACCACCTGCTTGTGCTGGTGATGCCTGCCTGCCTCCCAGGTGAGTTGCATGAAATGATATGGCAGCGAGGAAGTCCACCCCCCTGCCTCACCCCTCCCTCCCCCCCAACCCCCATGCAGAGTCAACTCACGTAAGGCTGCTGGACCAGATAACATCCCTGGCAGAGTGCTCAGACAATTCCCTGATGTACTGAAGGATGCCTCACAGATATTGCTAATGTCTCCCTGAGCTGCGCCGTAGTTCCAACATGCTACTATCGTCCCCGTGCTGAAGAAGTCTTCATGGCTGTTTGCTCAGTCCACTGCTGTTCACCCTGCTGACACATGACTGCGCAGTGATGCACAGCTCGAATCATATCATCGAGTTTGCTGATGATATGACCGTAATGGGTCTCATCAGCAGGAATGATGAGTCAGCATACAGTGAGGAGGTGCAGCGGCTAACGGACTGGTGCAGAGCCAACAACCTGTCTCAGATGTGGACAAGATGAAAGAGATGACGGTTGACTTCAGGAGGGTATGGAGTGACCACTGTCCACTCGACATCGACAACTTCCCTGTGGAGATCGTGAAGAGCATCAACTTTCTTGGCATACATCTGGTGGAGAATCTTACCTGGACCCTCAATACCAGCTCCATGGCCAAGAAAGCCCAGCAGTGTCTCTACTTTCTGTGCAGGCTGAGGAAAGCCCATCCCCAGTCCTCACCACATGCTACAGATGGTTCATTGAGAGTACCCTGAGCTGCTGCATCACTGCCTGCCTGGTTTGGGAATTGCACCATGTCAGATAGCAACACCCTACAATGGATAGTGAGGACAGCTGAGAAGATCATTGGCATCTCTCTTCCCTCCATTACAGGCATTTACACTTCACACATCTGAATGTCTAATAGCATCGTGGAACACCCCACACACCCCTCACTCAAACTCTTCTCCCTCCTGCCATGTGGTAGAAGATACCTGAGCATTCGGTCTCTCATGACCAGACTGTGCAACAGTTCCTTCCCCCAAGCCTTCAGGCTCTTTAACACCCTATGATCAGACTCTTTCCCACCTGAAATTCTTTCGTGTTGCTGCTCGAAAAATGTCTATTATTTATCATTCTTCTATTACACTAACTTGTGTGTTTTGCACTTCTTATGCACTTTATGCTATGTACAATCGTGGAGTTTGTGCTGTCCATGTAGCACACTTGGTCCTGGAGAAACACTGTCTCGTTTCTACTGTATCAGTTGTATATACTAGAAATGACGAATAGAAAATAGTCTACTTTTAAACAGAGAGTGCTTTTAAATATAAATGAAGTTAATAAATTATTTAAGACACTGGGAATGATAGTTGACGAGTCTGCCAATCATTGTGTACTCTGGTTCATCTTCTGGAGAGAGTGAATTTCTACTCAAGCTGATACAATTTCTATTCCAGCAGGTTGCACTTTTGACATGTTTCACTACCATAGCACCATCATATAGCTACAATTTGCTGTTGTTATAAGCATATAGTTTGAACTTCTTGGTGTACTCTGGGAGTTAAAGGTGTCTTTTTAAAATTAAGTCTATTTTTCTAATCAACTTGTTCAGAGATGTTATTACCAGTCTGAACATGTTAGTTGATAATTCCCTTACTCTATCCCTTTTGAACCCTCACAAATCTCCCCTGCTTTTGTCAATTAATGTAGAGTTGAAGAACTACCCAATTAATTCCAATTCCCTGTTCATTCCTAATAGTCTTGCTCATTTCACCTTTTCAGGTATATGCCCAAATTTTCTTTTGAAATGTACCAGTAATTTTCAATCTGTTTCCATCATCCTTTCAAACAACACATTCCAGATCATAATTAAGACATTACCCAATTTTTCCCTTTAGTTTGCTTTAGACTGTTGCCATTTGGGGTGCAGACCACAGTGCTAAAATTCCTCAGACTCACATAGCACTCCAGCAATCTGTACTCCAGTAGATTGCATAGTTCGCTGAGGCACTGTCCTGTGGGGATGTTAGTGACACTGTGGATCTTGAAACTGCTGGCTTCTGTTGGGTTGATGGCATCCATGCTCCATAATGCCATCACAACATTGGCGCATCTGCAATTGCTGCTCAGCCAGCTAGTACAAAGTGTTGACCCACACACTGAGGAGATGGTGCAGTCTAGAAGCCTAGGTCTGAGGAGCTGCTTGAAGTCGCCCTTCAAGGTCCTCTTTCCTAGTGAAAATCAGCAGCCAGTGGGTAGCATTGGATATAAGCAATAGATTGGAAGTTGGGATGTCATGTTGAAAGTTGGTGAGGCCTCTACTGGAGTGCTGTGTGCAGTTCTGGTCACCCTACTATGGGATAGATATTAGTAAATTGGAGGGGGTTCAGAAATGATTTAACAGGATGTTACTGGGAATGGAGTGTTCAATTATAAAAATAGACTAGAATGTAGGAAGTTGACCTTATAGAAGTTTATGAAATCATCAGGGGCATAGATAAGGTGAAAAGTGAAGGTCTTTTCCCTTGGGGGCATTTTTAAGGTGAGAGGAGAAAATTTTAATAAGAGTAATTCATCTGTGGAAATAACTGCCAGAGGAAGTGGTGAATGCAGGTACAGTTCCAATATTTAGAAGACATGGAAAAGTACATGACTAGGAAAAGTCTGGTGAGATAAAGGCCAAATGCAAGCATATGGGACTAGCTCAGTGTGGGAACATGGACTAGTTGGACCAATGGGTCTGTTTCCATGCTGTATGACTCTATGACTTCATAAATGGAAGGCAAGAACAAATGCATGCTCAAGGATGACTGGTTCTGTGTTTTTGTATTATTGATGTAATGTTAGATAATGTTGCTGATTGAAGAGGTTTGCTACTGCCGTTGATTGATTGGTGTTAATCAAAGGAGCGTTATGATGAGTAGTTTGAAATAAGTATAGAGGTAGAGAATGTTGAGCTGGGGAAGTTCATTTTACATGCACTGAAACTTCACAACATGTCTCATTGTGTCAAGTTGGTTTTCTTCCTGCCTCCTTCTCCTCTTCCTTCTCCTCTGCCTGAAGTGAGCTTTCGATCCCAGGGATACCAGTGGGAGGTCATCAATCACATGTGGAGGATGTCACCTTGCTGCCAAACAGATCTACTGTTGAGGACCAAGAATTGCTGACATTGCAGACTATGCAGGATAAGTGGACAATGGATCTGTCCAAGATAACATTAGTTATGATAGTTATTGTGGATGATTTTAATCCTGGTATGAAAGTGGAAAAATTAGCAGAGCTGCAGGGAATGAACAGGGGAGTGGGATTCAAGAAATCTTGTATAATCTCACATTGTCCCATATTATTCTCCAGGGCAATTAACAGCCGACAACTGATTAAACTAAACACCTCAGCATTGCCCTTTGATGAGAAGGACACTGTTTGTCACAGGCCACTCGGGTGTTTCCTTTCTTTCTGGTGGTGGAAATTCAATAAAGATTTGTACACCTGTTATACTTCACTGTGTCCTACACCTGCGCACACACATCATGGGTGCTGGGGAAAAATAAGCACTACTGCAGTTAGGTGGTAGTGTAGGGTAAGGAGAAAAAAAAACAGAGTAAAACAAAAAGAAAGGAAAAAGAAAATAAATTACAATAAACACCTAATTACAAACACTGCCTACCAATAACATACATCAAAAAGAGGAGGAAACAATGGAGGAGCTAAATCAAAATGGAGTTGGTGGGAGATATATCAGTTTGTTTTTCTTTAAATCCATCACCAAATTACTCAACAGAGAACCCAGCATTTTGTTTCTGCAAAACGAGCTTCTTTATTCTTTTCTATCCAGAGATGCTTTTATGCACCACTGAATACCTTTTTTTTACCACTACTTGTGTTTCTAATTGAATGACAAATTTATAAACAATGTCCATCAAGGGGAGTGTAAAACAAGTGAGGAAAGGTGTGGAGTTGGAGAGGGAAATAATGCACTGTACCCTCTGCAATGCCCATCTCTTCAAGGGTGCTGGTGAACACCATGCACTCCCTCTCAAAGGGAAAAAAAAAGTTCTTAAATACAAAGTCCAATGAGCATCACCACTCTCAATCAACTTGTTGACATTTAAAGAGACACGCATTTCTAAATCTGATAGTTGCCACCCTGTTCTGATGCTCCAAGTCAGTGTGCAGGAGATTGAGTAACTCCCTGAGAATTGAGAACTGGAGCTTCTTCAGGCACTGGTCCTGGCTCAATGCTAAATAAGAGTGTTACTTTTGGAATATGCTTTGTGGGTAAGATCCTTCTGAGGATAACCTTCTGCTTCACAAAGCTTCTCCTCTCTGCTTCCTTCTCAACATGTACTCATGGTTTAGACCAAATGGTCCTGCAAGAGTGCACACAACACCTGTACGTAGAAAAGATCTTTCAGCCCTTACAGATTGTCACAAGGATCTCCAAATTGGTCCATCATTTCTAATCAATGATTCCAGAGAATATGCTGCAGTGAAAATATATCAGAAACACCTCAGCCTCAAATTGCTGATTTCCTCTTTATAGAATCCTGGTAATGGCGCAACCTGCTTCATAATACTAATTATTTAAAGAATGAATACAGAAACCTTGTCTGCAAATGCATTGCCTATTTGGTATTTTGTTATTACACTGTTGGCTACTGATGTCCTGTGAATGCCATTCAAAACTTTTGGGCATATATGTTTGAGCCTCTCCAATTCATAACCACTACATGGCAATCGGGTAGTTGCCGATAGATGCAATTCTGCAGAAGAGCAATGCAGCTCCACAAGGTGTTACACTACTAAATTTTATGTCCATACTATTTTCAGTTTCTTCTACATTTTAAATGGAATAAAAACTATTCAACCTTGGAGCTTGGGCTTAATTCCAGTAAAGACAAAATGGAATGAAGTTTCTCTTTGTGACAATCCTGTGGATTATTTCTGTTTGCTGTAAAAATATAATTCAGTATTGTTTTAGAGGAAGTGAAGAAGCGAACAGATAAATGCTACTCTTGAAACTAAGCAGTTCAATGTGTTTTGAGTATATGCCTTGCCCATGATAAAGGTTTATTATAGAGAAGAATAAACATAGAAATTCAGAATAAAAGGAATGGACTGGATGGGGACTTATTAATGATAAAGGAAGATACTTTTCTCTTTTTCTCGAAACATTTATCCCGTCAGCACTAACTTGACATTACATAAAACACAGGAACTAGGATCAAGAATAGGCAATAAAGCTCACTGCACCATCTCCACTGTTCCTGATCTTTGGCTTCAATCCCACTTTCTGACAGCTTCCTATGCCCTTTGAGATCTTCAATTCTGAGGCTGAGTCGCTGGGCTCAAAGCATTAACTCTGTTTTCTCTGCATTGATGTTGCAGACCTGCTGAGTATCTCCAGCAATTTCTGTTTTGATTCAGATTTCCAGCATCTGCAGTCCTTTACTTGATTCCCATACTCTTTGATTCCCTGAGAATCCAAAAGTCTGCCTCAGTCTTAAGCTTTCACAACTCTCTGAGGGAGAGAATTCTCTGGGATTTATCACAGAGAAAATTTGGAGTGTGCTTTGTGCTGCACACAATCCTGCTTTATGTGTCTGGGAAATATGTAATTCTGAGACGTGGTGATTCAATTAGAAAAATAAGTAACATCCCTCACCACGATAAACATAAATAAATATGAACCAAACCAAAACAATTCTTCATGTTGAAATGTCAAAACCACAAATAACAAAAATGATGAGCCATCAAAACATTTTTCACATCACTTGATTGTCATGGTAATAAAATATAACTCAGCTTCCTACCCTACTCTCAAAAATGTTTGGTAAAATAATGAATGATCAAATGACCCTTTAAGAAATAGGGCATTACTCTAAGTTTGGGATTTACTTTACTGATTAGTACCTTATTAAATTCCATATATACTGATAAAATTAGCTTTCTTTGATTTACTGCAATATCATTTTCAAGGTTTCCAAGACATACATCAATGGGTTTCAGACAGATATACGTCACACATATACATCACACTTTCTTTTTTATAGCATTGCAAATTAAAATAAAATATTAAAGTTTAAATCTGTTATTGTTCTTACTGTCTGTTAATAATTGTTATTATAATGAAATGGAGGCATGGTGTAAATTTGATTATCACTGTTCAGGAATCTTACTTGTAATTATCAGAAGTCACGAGATTTTCTTTTTATTACTTATTCTTGTTACTTGCTAAGACATGTATTAATTCGATCCCATTGACAATCCAGGTTTTTGCATAGTTCATTAATTATGGGAGATAATCCTTACATACATAATAAGTAATACAGAACACTGTTCTGTTTATAATATATTGGGGTATGACTGAAATTTACATAGGCTCAACATTATCTGGACAGGACAAGAGTGCTAACTTGGTCTGTGGACTTTCCTATAATGAAATAAATGAGCTGCCAATGTTCTTCCTAGTGATTGACATCCCACATAATTGGGACAATCTTGTCACTGTTTAAAAGCAGTCTCTTAAAGTAGATCTTCAACTTGAAGTAGCTATATGGCAGCACAAACATATTCACCAAAGCCTCCTTATTTGTAATAATGCAAAGGAAATTCTGGAAGAAGGGGCAGGATATTCTTTTCTTGTCAAAGATCAGGACTGCTGTTCGTACTTTATTCACAGCAACATTCCTTTTTTTCCCCTGGGCCACCCACAGCTAATGGAGCCAAACTGTACAACTACAACTAAAAGTTAGTGACAACATTCACAGTTTGTTTTTGCATTTACTAAAGGTCAATAGTCTGACAGCTCTGTATTCAGCACAACTACCAAATCTCAAATAGCATTTTTTTTAATATCCAAAATATACTTTATAATGGCTTATCTTCATCAAGTGAAGGACTCAGTGAATGGTGTTGATACAGCTGGTCTATTGAGTTTTGATACCATGATCTTCTGGGCAAGTGTAGGAGAACATGAATGCATGTTTTCATTAATGGCAGCAAGTCACCAATTTCATCACGGAATGTTGAGCTTGATGAATACCTTTTAATGCACCTGTGTTCATCTCAGGCAGCTACGAGAATCTGATGCCCACCTTCAACATGTTAACAGCCACCATATATGTGCAATTTCAGTTTAGGACATCCAATTTGAAAACTTGAAAATCCAATGCTGAATTTGCACTGTTAAAATTCATAAACATGAGAAATCTTTACACTGAAGAACATTCTTTCAAAAAGTGGACATCAATTTATGGTAATTATGTTGTACAAGAATATATTTCGTATTAAATACTGAGAAAATTAAACTCATTTCATACTCATGGATCTCCTCATTAGTACATTGTCGATCGCTATTCTGACTGTTCTTGAATGGTTTGTGTAAAGAGTTAAACTTTATTCTTCTTTGGCGATTTACGTGAATTAATTATGCTTTTTTGTTGTTGCTGTAATTTGTAGCTTGGACTGAATTACATACCATTTTTGAAATTTATTTGTGGAATTTGTATTTGTAGTCCAAAGTAAAGTACTATGAATTTTATCATAAGTGTTTATTATGTCGCTATGGAGGTATTACTTCCATTTTTATTCCTGCAAATGTGTTATACCTCTTCCAAAGGTGCTTTATGTTCATATATTCATATATTCACCTACCAATATTGCATTTAAATTATTTTGTTTATGCCTTTCTTTAAGGGAAACAAATACCATTAAGGCTCCATTATTGATTTTTAATGTGGAGGTGCCAGTGTTGGATTGGGGTGTACAAAGTTAAAAATCACACAGCGCCCCAGGTTGGACACAGAATTTATAGTGAAAGTCTACAGTGTGATGCAACTGAAATTAATTTGATATAAATTCTGTGTCTTACAATCTTATACTGCGCAATCACCTGATGAAGGAGCAGTGCTCCGAAAGCTAGTGCTTCCAAATAAACCTGTTGAACTATAACCTGGTGTTGTGTGATTTTTAACTATTTATTTTTGTCTTAATATTGAATCAATATTGATTGAAAAAACTATGGCAAGAGATCATTCTAATTGACTAATTCAAAGCACATTAATGCATAGTAAAAGCTGTCATCTTCTTCCCAATATAACTTGGTACTATAGTTCAAGCATTACATCACAATATAATCTATTTAGAAATGGTCAGCATGATTGATCTTGCAATTTTCCACAAGGAGACTTCATGCAAACATCTCTCATTCACTAAATTCAGCATGACATACAGCAGAACATTCCTTAAAATCACAATTAAACCATTTGTCCAAACATAGAATGCATTGGCATAACCACCTTTCTTTTTAATCAAACCATGAATACTAATTTCAGGGATTATGGTCCAGAGAACTGAAAAGCAGCAACAGGATTCCTCGCATGATTTATGCAAGCATCGTTAGAAGCTACCAGCATTTCTTTATTGACAGGCGTAGACTTCTTTCATACTGGGTTCCTTGATTCTGCTGTCACCATCAACATTTTAACAGCCCTGCATACAATCAATTAGAGCAACCCAACTGTATTGGATAAATTATTATTACTGGATTGTTTTATCTTCCACACACAGAAGGCTTGCTAATCGCATGATGATATTAGGACTACCACTGAGACTGAGTGCTGCCAAACAGGTATCTGATACAGCCAGTTGCTAATAATATGTACAGTAGGCTGATGATTGCTGGCAGTTACATATCAGCAGTGTTATTTAATTAAAATTATATTTCATTCTTAAACTAGCGTGTTAATTATTCCCTCATAATGACAACATGGCAAGCAGGCACTTTGCTATTGATGAGCAATTAAAACTAAAGGGTTTCAGGTATAAGCAAACAATGACTGTTGACAAAACTTCCTTTCAACCGTGATGTTTCTGACACATTTTTATTGAAGTAATTAAAGGTGGTGCTAAAATATTATAGTAGATGGTAAGATGATGCAGCTTTGATGACAGCAGTGCAAAGCTTCTTAACTGGAGGCCCATGAACTTTATATAAAAGCATTGAATCAACATTTGATTAATAGAAATCATGGTTCCTGATATTAAAAGAACATGGGGCTCCTGAGCCAGAATGGTGAGAGGGTGGTGACAAATGTCAGTCAAAATCTGCAATCATAACTGAATTAAAGCAATTGACTTTGACTTCTAGACTCTGCATGCTGTAAAGAAGCCATGATGTGGTTGTAATCACAGCTATATTTAAATGGAAATTGGATTTGTCCCGGATGCATGGTGAACATGGGCAGCATTCAGGTTTAATGCTGCATTACTGGAATTACTGCTCGATTCCATCAGGAGGAGGAATAGGGCCTACTTTTCCCAGTTATGGAATAGAGCAAACTGTGAGTCTAATTATAGTTGGAGGAGCTGAGATCACAAATAGCTGTAGAATTGTGAATCATTAAGAATTTGTTTTAAAGTTATGTGGATCAGGAAAAAAAAACAGAATACAATTCTTATTTCTGCTACAGTGGATGCTTAAGATCCTGCTTCCTTTCATCTGCCTTGCCAAGCCATTGCCAAGGGTTAGGACAGCTACCTATATGTGATCATGTAGTGAATAGCCACTTTATTATTCAGAATCAACCAGCATGGTAAATCAGACAGCATGAATGGGCAAGAAGTCAACACCCCAGCTGTTAGCTCATGGGGTAGAAGGCCTGGACACCTTATTTAAGAGTATTTCAATCCATACAGGCAGACTACTCAGGATCTCTTGTTGCAGCAAAGCTTCTGGTTCACCTCCCTTATCCTCTTTCTAACTCATTATTTAGGTTGATTCAGAGAAGACAGAAGATGGAATCTCATAAGGGCCTGAGCAATATGAGCTATGGCGTGACTTGCAGCACAATCAGATAAGAAGCCCGATGAGCTAGCTTTCAAAATCGGGAGCACACCACTGCATCTTCTGTGCATTTGCTGAGTAATAAGGTGGGTTTCCTACTCGGCAGCAGTGAACTGCTGATTAAGTGCAATGTTGCTTGTTAAATGTTTCATTAATTGTCTCATCAGTATTCAGCTTCCCATCTTACCATATCAAGCTCAATGCCAAGCATTCTTGATGTGGAAATCAGGTTGCATACCCCGTGGTTTGAACTTACTGCTGGCTGTGATGAACCTCCATGTTGCTCAGCATCAAATGTGCTTCACCCACAACCCACTTGCAGCACCCATGCCTTGTCTTACCTTGCTATGCCATAACATGCCAATTAGCCCAGTCACATAGCCAGGCAGCTGGCCTTGCTGGTCAGCAATCCTCAGTCATGGATGCCGAATCTTGCTGTCTGGCTACATCAATCAGTACCATGTGCCAGCAGCGAACACAGCAAGTATCCTGCCTGTGCAGCAAGCAGCCACGGCCCCACGTTTTAGGAAAGAAAACTTGATTGAACTCCATAAAGGCACTTGTCTGTCAGGGATTATGGGGGGGGTGGGGTCTCAACATGGTAAATCAAGAGTAGCCTGCCAAATCAGTTGAGGCATTTGGCCACAGGCTAGAGTCTGGATGGGGTAGGACAGCCTTGGTGATCTGACAGTAATCTGGAGTCTGAGTACTTCTCTTTCAATTAGGGAGCTCAAGGGGGAATGGGCCATGCTCAATCCATTGGGTCCACCAACAGAAAGGAAGGGGAAAGATAGTTGAGGGGAAGGGGGTGACAATAGTGAAACAGGCAACAGTATTTTTATGGGTGGGGGGGGGAGCGAGGGTGTGTGGTTAATACAGGAAAGCATGAATGGGAAGGGAGTCAATCAGGAGGAGCAGTTGTCCACAGTCAGGAGTACCCTGGCTTTACCCTGCATGGTCACTTGAGATGCCAGGCCCTGAGGGGGAAAGGTGAGCAGACTCTTGCTCAGTGGGCTCAGTGGGAGCCTGTGCAGATGCAAAGCCTCATGGGATTCGCAGTAAGGACTACTGAGGAAATTAAAATGTCATGGGGGGTGGGTCAGTTCCATGCTTTGCTTCTCTTCCATTGGGGACTTTAGGGTTAAAAATCCCACTACCAAAAATCTGACTGCAACAGCAACTGAAAGCCTGTCCTCTTTCAATCCACACATGTGGATTCCCCTATTTCTCCAAAGTAAGCCTAGATAAGACCTTTGTCCTTTCCAGACTGGCTCCAACCTAGTTCGCTGCCTCCTTCTCCCATTATCTCACTTCCCCTCCATATTAACATGGGTATGTGAATCCCTCCAGTTACCTCTCCTTCACATTAGCATAGGTATGTGCGTTCCCCATTTGTAACAAGCAAAACCTTTCTGCTTTAATTCCTTTCCTTGACGAGGTGGCACAAACCACCCAGACTCAGTGTGTCAGGTAGGAAAGTTGCCCAGTTGCTCTGAAAATCACTGCGGAGTGACATTGGGGCTACTCTATATTGTGTCAATTCTGGTCTGGGAGCTGCCTCTTTGAATATGGCTGGTGGAAATTGATTTATAGGAATAAGAGAGCAGGCTCGGCAAATTTCTCATCCGACGGCACAAGTACGGCCAGTGGAAATTGTTTATAGAACATAGAACATAGAAAAGTACAGCACAGAACAGGCCCTTTGGCCCACAATGTTGTGCCGAGACTTAATCTTAATGTAAAATATAGTAACTTAACCTACGCACCCCTCAACTCACTGTTATCCATGTGCATGTCTAGCAGTCGCTTAAATGTCCCCAAATGACTCTGCTTCCACTACCTCAGCTGGCAACGCATTCTATGCATTCACGACTCTCTGCGTAAAGAACCTACCTCTGATGTCTCCTTTATACCTTCCTTCTAATATCTTCAAACTGTGACTTCTCGTACCAGTCAATCCTGCCCTGAGTCTCTAGCTATTGACTCTATTTATTCCTCTCAGTATTTTGAACACCTCGACCAGGTCTCCTCTCTTCCTCCTTCTCTCCAGAGAGAAAAGTCTGAGCTTATTCAACCTTTCTTCATAAGGCAAGCCCTCCAGTCCAGGCAGCATCCTGGTAAACCTTCTTTGCACCCTCTCCAAAGCCTCTGTATCCTTCCTGGGTGACCAGAACTGGACACAATATTCCAAGTGTGGTCTCTCCAGGGATTTGTAGGGCTGCAGCAAATCTCATGGCTCTTAAACTCAATCCCCCTGTTAATGAAAGCGAAACACCATTTGCTGTCTTAACAACCCTATCCACTTGGGTGGCAACTTTGAGGGATCTATGTACTTGCACACACAGATCCCTCTGTCCCTTCACACTGCCAAGAATCCTGTCTTTAATCCTATATTCAGCATTTGAGTTCAACCTTCCAAAATGCATCACTTTGCAGTTATCAAGGTTGAACTCCATCTGCCATTTCTCAGCCCAGCTCTGCATCCTGTCTCTGTCACGCTGCAACTTGCAGTAGCCCTCTATACTATCGACGACACCTCCAACTTTTGTGTCATCTGCAAATTTACTAACTCACCCCTCAACTTCCTCATCTGAGTCATTTATAAAAACTACAAAGAGCCCAAGAATAGAGCCCTGCGGGACCCCACTCAACACTGTCTTCCAGGCAGAATATTTATCTACAACCAGTCTCTGCCTACTGTCAGCCAGCCAATTCTGAATCCAGAGTGCCAAATCTCCCTGTATCCCATACTTCCTGACTTTATGAATGAGCGTACCATGGAGAACCCTATCAAATGCCTTGCTGAAATCCATATACACCACATCCACTGCTCGACCGCCTTGATACCTCCTCAAAGAACTCAGTAAGATTTGTGAGGCATGACCTGCCCCTTACAAAGCCATGCTGACTGCCTTTAATTACAGGCCAATTAATTGCCAAATAGTCATAAATCCTATCCCTCAGAATTCTTTGCACAACTTTGCTGATCACAGACGTGAGACTGACTGGTCTGTAATTGCCAGGGATTTCCCTATTACCCTTCTTGAAAAGAAGAACAACATTTGCCTCCTTCCAATCCTCCTGTACAACTCCTGTGAAGAGTGAGGGGGCAAATATCCTCGCCAGCGGCTGAGCAAACTCCTTTCTTGCTTCCTGAGCAGCCTAGGATAAATCTGGTCTAGCCCTGGTGACTTATCAATCTTAACGTTTTCCAAAATTTCTAGCACATCATCTTCATCAATCTTGATCTGGTCAAGTCTGTATCCCAGCTCCTCTAAGTTTTCATTTACAACAATTTCCCTTTTCTTGGTGAAAACCGAAGCAAAAAACTCATTTAGGGCTTCCCCTATCAGCTCAGACTCCAAGCACAAGTTCCCTCTGCTATCCCTGATTGGCCCTACCTTCTCCCTGATCATTCTCTTATTCCTTATGTATGAGAAAAATGCATTTGGGTTCTCCCTAATCCTTCTTGCCAAGCCTTTCTCGTGCCCCCTCCTGGCTCTCCTCAGTCCATTTCTGAGCTCCTTTCTAGCAAGCCTGTAATCCTCTAAAGCTGTGCTAGATCCTTGCTTCCTCCAACTTACGTAAGCTGCCTTCTTCCTTTTGACGAGAAGCTCCTCTGTTCTCGTCATCCAAGATTCCTTAATCTTACCCCTTCTTACCTGTCTCAGAGGAACGAATGTGTGCATCACTCACAACAACTGCTCCTTAAATAGTCTCCACACAGGTCTGCTGTGCCCTCTCTGTGGAACAATTGCTCCCAGTCTGTACTTTCCAACTCCTGTCTTATAGCATCATAATTTCCTTTTCTCCAATTAAATATCTTCCCTTGGTAACTGCACCTTTCACTCTCCAAGGCTGTGGTAAATGTGAGGCAGTTGTGATCACTTTCACCAAAGTGCTCTCCCACCACGAGATCTGATACCTGTCCTGGCTCGTTGCAGAGCACCAAATCCAAAATGGCCTCTCCCCTCATCGGTCTGTCCATATTCTGAGAAAGGAAACCCTTCTGAACACACCAGACAAAAATGGCTCTATCCAATATAATACAGCAGGAAAGTAAAATGGGACAATCACTTGATGTGGCCGGAAGGGGACCCCCCCATTCAAAGCATGTGCGAATACTTACCTGATCAGGGAGAAAGACATCCGAAAATTAAGAGCAGCACTAAACAAACAACTAGGGCACAAGATTTGGTCTCTGGGGGGATCTTGGAACGTGGGTGCCTGTGAGCAAATGGTGAACTTGATCTGGAAGAGAAACAGTGGGAAAAAGTGTAAATCCATTATTAAGGAGTGGAAGGAGAGGGCCAATAGCAAATGGCAGGACACCTTGCTAGCCAGCTGGAGAAATAACGCCTGGGCCAGGGAGATAGAAGTATTAACAGCAGATAGGATTCTGAAGGGCTGGGAAGCGCGAAAGGCAGAATATGAATGGATGGATGGCAGACGATAAAGAGAACAGGATACATGGTGCAAAGGGGCTAAAGCTAGGGAAGGTAAATCAGTGAGGTTACATTGGCAGCACTGCAAGGAGAACGAAAGCACTTCTCGGGATCCTGAGCTCAGGTCTGGCATACCAACCCTGTTTGTGGAGGGCGGGAATGACACAGAGACAAAGGAGGAATAGGGATGTTATCCCAGTGCGCCGGGACCACCAGTTGAACCACGCTGACCCCTTCCCCACTGCTATATCTGAACCCTGAGAGAACATGCACAGCTGACTGGGTTAAAACAAGTGCTAGGAAATCTGTGGCACCTTGTGATCTCTGCACTGGAGGTCACTATGCCCACATCACATCCAGACCTATGTTCCCCATCAGGCAGTTGCCGAACCTCAAAGTAGATGAGGAAGATGAGCCGCCCACTATCAGGGTTTATGTCCCATGGAAACTCCAAGAAATGATTATGATTACGAATCAGGCGCCAGACCATAAAGGTAAGGCTGACCAATTCGATCAGCACATCCGGCGCACTATTCAAATGTACAATGCCACACCTCGGGATCTGTTCACCCTTTGCCGCATGACTTTGTCACCAGAAGAGGTGACTAAATGGCAGAAGCAGATGGGTGAGAGTGATGGAAAGGGGCCAGTCCTCACCTACGCGGACGTAAGTGACAGATTCAAAGACAATACTCAAGCAAATCCAATTGTCCAATCATTAGAATGCACCCTGCAACAGCCTGATAACATTAGCAAGGTCCTAGACAACAGACCCAAGGTGAGAGAGGCCGGGGGAGACTTCTGGGAGATTTGTTGCCTGCTATGGGTCCTTTGCTGGAGATCAAGTTTTTTTAACTCTGGGAAGGACTTACCACTGTTTAACTCAATGATTCTACAATGTGTCCCCTCAAGCCTTGCTGATATGATACACGCAAACAATATGGACTGGTCTGAAAACACCAGGTCCCAGATGAGAAGAGCCCTCATGTATTACTGGGAAGGTCAGAATTACCCCAAACCATGCTCCAAATCTCACCCAAAAACTTCATTCAGTTGACCCCCCAGCATTGTGCACCCTCAGTCAACACAAATGAATTTCGATGGAGTCGGGATACCCCCTGGGCACAGACGTTTCCCCAGATACTGGTCCAATGAAACCCACCAAACCACCTCTCCCCATTGGGATCCTAGATGGAGACACCTGTGGGTGCCTGCTGATATACCTTGGCTAAAAGGGAGACAGGGGCCGATTCCCAGTGAGGCAACCAGGCCAGTGTTTCAAGTGCGAAAGGTCCTGTCATTGGAGAGCTGAATGCCCTCTCTGCCCAGGACGGGACTATCCAGGCCCAGACCTCCACCCTGGAGTCGTTTCATCTCTAACAATCCATTTGCCTGATTTCCAAGCAGTAGCCTCCCAGATGTCAGCACTTCCCCTCAGCAGGAACCCCACATCACCTTACAGATAGCTGGAAAGCCAATCCCATTTATGATGGATACGGGAGCAACCAACTCCACCCTCCATCAAGAAATTATGAGGAGTAAGGGATTCCAGCTATTAGGCGACACCATAGCACTTGCCGAGTATGAAGGGACCAGCAGAATATACTCTAAAACTGTTTTGCTGGATGCTGCATTCTGCGGACAAGTCTGTTCTATTTCCTTCACAGTAACAGCCAAGATCAGATGGAACCTGGCAGGCAGGGATCTGCTTTGTCCCCTAGGAGTCAAGATCACTTGTACAGATGAAGGCATTTCGATGGGATTACATGGCCAGGCGCAATTCGCCCCAGTGGTAGAGGCTCAGCATTGAACAGCCTACCTTTACATTGTCGCTCCCAACCCCGGACCTTCATGTGACGGTTTGCTACAACTCTACAAGATGTTCCACAGATCACAGCCGGTACTACACACCATTTGAGGGTATGGAGTTTTCCATTTGAATTATCAGTGAGGTTGAAGGTAAGGAAGGCACTGCTTATTTTGTACAAATCCCACACTACCTGTGGCGGCAAACGGGGTTGGTAGTCCCACACGTCACCCGAAACGTCAGCCCACGGTTTAAACCCAAAGCCTCCATGCTTACACCCAACACACCTCGTTTCCGAAACCAGGGGACCCTGGCAACACTTCACAAAGGGCCGGTTGAAATACTGGGAATCCCCACAGCAGAAGGTTGGCATCCTGACCTGCCACGCATTCTCTGTGAACCCAAGCAGGGACATTGAATACCAGCTGTGGCCGGCCTCTAACCATGAAGTAGGCTGCACTTCTTGCCCTCCCGTGTAAAGGCAAACCAGAGTACCCCATCAAACCAGAGGCAGAACAGGAAATCTAGATCCTCATTGACTCTTTCCTGGTATAAGGTATCTTGATCCCGTGCAAGTCACCTTGCAACATTCCAATCTTCCCAGTGCCCAAGCCAGGCCAACAGGACTAGAGGCTGGTACAGGATCTGAGGAAGATCAATGAGATTGTGTCGCCGTTACACCCCCTCGTCCCAAACCCAGCTACCATATTAAGCTGCATACCTACTGATGCCTGTATCTTTACCACCATTGATCTACAGCAAGCCTTCTTTGCCGTCCCGCTACACCTGGACTCTCAATATTTATTCGCCTTTTCCTACCAGGGTTAGCAATATACTTGGACCTGCTTGCCCCATATATTTGTCCACTCACTGACCCTATTGTCACAAACCCTCCATAATCAGTTATGGACCCTGAAACTCCCAGAAGGATTTACTGTTGCCCAATATGTAGATGGCCTTGCTCATTGCCAGTAACAGCCTGTCTAACTGCGAGACAGATACCACAGTATTACTGATCTTTTTACACTCCCTTGGGTGTGTGGTTCCATCCCCATAAGGTCAAGCGCTGTTAAAAGGAGGTGACATTTTTGGGGCTTCTCATCTCCGCAGGGGAACAAAAATTGACGGAAGAATGCATTTGGCCCATTGCAGAAACCCCGCCACCTACAACCCCTAAACAAATGCAGGCCTTCCTTGGACTTTTGTATTTCTGTAAGCAATGGATTCCGAATGTCGACCTGCATACCCACCTACTGACTCTGCTGGCATCAACCAATGCTCCCCCCACAACTTCCCCCTTACAATTGAGCAGCTGACGGCATTCACCAAACTGAAAAACAGCCTCCCAGAAACCCCAGCCCTAGGCCGACACCTGTACAATCGACCGTACCAACTGTATGTTACCATTAAGGATGGATGTGCCACAGCTGTACTCAACCAAACTCATGGAGACAGGAAACAACCGGTGGCATACTCCTCAACCAAATTGGACCTGGTAGCAGTCAGCTTCCTGCCCTGCTCACAGGTACTTCCTGCTATACATATCCTTGTATCAGCTGCCTCAAACATCACCCTGCGCCAGCTGGTGGGGGTTCTAACCACACACTCTGTTGTCGACCTTCTCACCTCCCGGCAGTCGGAACATTTAACACAGACACGCCAGAACAAATATGAAGCAGCCCTACTCAACAACACACTAGTGACCTTTTCTTATTGCACCACCCTGAATCCGGCCACCTTCCTGATGGAACCCCCACAGCATCTCTCATCTCCTGAACATGATTGCCTGCTACGAAATCACCTTTTCACCTCTGCTCATGGTGATTTGGCTGACTTACCCCTTACAAATGTAGATTTCATCTTCTAAGTGGATGGCAGCTCCTACATTTCACCTGTCGTTTAGTGATGCCTTGGATATGCTATAGCTGCTGATGATGAGGTGATTGAATGCACAGGTTTTGAAACCCCACTATCAGCACAAAAAGCTGAATTGTTTGTCCCCAGGTGGAGTTGTATCCTGGCCAATATTTTCACAGACTCTCGCTATGCTTTTAGCGTCGAACATGACTATAGTACCCTATGGGAATATAGGGGATTTTTAACCTCTACAGGGTAACCCATTAGTAACGCTGTTTTTGTATACAATCTCTTACAGGCCTTACAGTTACCTTCCAACCTAGCAGTGGTCAAATGCTCAGCCCACACCGATGCAACTGACAGGGTCTCTAAGGGCAATGCACAGGTAGGTGCCGCTGCCAAACAGGCAGCATTACACCCCCATCTCCTAATTCCCTTGGGTTCACAGCAATACCTGGTCACAAAAAAGTATCAGAATGGGTATGCCAGACCTGGATGAGATAGTCAACTTACAGGGGGACGCCCCTGCAGAGGAACACAGATTGTGGTCATGGATGGAGTGCACCATAGATACCCATACCAAACTATGGATGACCCCTGTGAAACAAGTCTGTGTTCCCTCTTTACTTTTACCTATCTCAGTATACTACATACATAACTGTACCCACAAGGCAAGGAGGGAATGGTCAACACTTTGTTACAGACCTGGTGGTACCCTGACTTCCAGAAGGCAGCTGAGAAACGAGCACTTGCATGCCTAATATGTTCAAAAACAAACGTTAGAAAAGGGATGACTTGCAGTTCAGGAACCACCCCCTTGCCTGGAGGGCCTTTTAATTGATTACAACTGGATTTTACAGAACTACCCAAAGTACAATATGATAAGTATTGTTTGGTAATAATAGATGTCTTCAGCAGATGAACTGAGGCAATCCCAACAATGGACAAAACTGCTGCAACAGTTGTAAAAATACTCCTGGGAGAAATAATTCCACACTCTATGGACTCCCAGAGACTATTAGCTTAGATAATAGGCCACACTTTGTGGCCAAAATTAACCAGGAAATTTGGAGGAAACGAGCAATAAAACAGCAATTCCGCTGTTGCCACCATCCAAAGGCAGCTGGAGTGGTAGAACAAGCAAACGGTGCCCTAAAAAGCAAGCTGGAAAAATTAAAACAATACACAGACCTAAATTGGTTGAAGGTTCTCCCCCTAGCCCTATTCCACATGAGGGTTACCCATCTGGCAAGACCGGATGAGATCTTTTATGGGAAACCTCATGAGGACCCCATGGGGACTTGGGATAGTCTGACCCCTACCCCTCCCCCCCCCCCCCCCCACCCCCCGAGAAATTGGATATGAACACCCTGGGAGATTGGTTGGGGGTGTACCTACAGGGGCTAACCAAAACTCTCCAAAGCTTGCATTCATAGGTACTTCAGGCTTACAATGAAAACAACGATCTGACTGAAGGGGACTAGCTGGCTACCGAGCCAGGGACTTTGTCCTGATAAAGGACTGGGAATGAAAAAGTCTTGGACTGAGATGGAAAGGATCGTTCCAGGGTCTACTAACCACTCCCACAGCTGTGAAAGTACAAGGCCATCCCCGGTGGATATACAGAACCAACTGCAAAAGAGTCAGCGTGGAAGCAGACAACCACTAAGGGCAATGTTTTCCATACTTGTGACTTTAGTGACTTTGAGAGATGGGCCTTGAGAAAGGGTCGATCCCAAATTGAAACCCCTCAGCATAATACCTTTTTGCACCTAGCCTATCAGATAGCCCATGTAACAGGAAGAGATACCCACTGCTGGGTATGTGCCCACATGCCACCCATCTCGGTGGAGGAATCCCTTTGAGGACTATGCCTTTTCACTGGCATGAGCTGGCTGAACGGAAGGGCCTCTACGCAGTAGCCATTGATCTTGTTAACACTGAGAATGCATAACAGCGGCAGTCAGCAGGATACAACCTGACCTCATTCAGGGGCTTGTATCACCCTAGTTATAACCAATTAGAACATAGAACATAGAACATAGAAAGATACAGCGCAGTACAGGCCCTTCGGCCCTCGATGTTGCGCCGACCGAATCCTACCTAACCTACACTAGCCCAATAACTTCCAAATGCCTATCCAATGCCCGCTTAAATGACCATAAAGAAGGAGAGTTCACCACTGCTACTGGCAGGGCATTCCATGAACTCACAACCCGCTGTGTAAAGAATCTACCCCTAACATCTGTCCTATACCTACCACCCCTTAATTTAAAGCTGTGTCCCCTAGTAACACCTGACTCCATTAGCGGTAAAAGGTTCTCAGTGTCGACCCTATCTAAACCCCTAATCATCTTATACACCTCTATCAAATCTCCCCTAAACCTTCTCTTCTCCAATGAGAACAGCCCCAAGTGCCTCAGCCTTTCCTCATAAGATTTTCCTACCATTCCAGGCAACATCCTGGTAAACCTCCTCTGCACTCGTTCCAATGCCTCCACATCCTTCCTATAGTATGGCGACCAAAACTGCACACAATACTCCAGATGAGGCCGCACCAGAGTCTTATACAACTGCAACATGACCTCAGGACTCCGGAACTCAATTCCTCTACCAATAAAGCCCAGTACACCATATGCCTTCCTCACAGCACTATTTACCTGGGTGGCAACTTTCAGAGATCTGTGTACATGGACACCAAGATCCCTCTGCTCATCCACACTACCAAGTAGCCTACCATTAGCCCAGTAATCCATCTTCTTGTTACTCCTACCAAAGTGAATGACTTCACACTTAGCTACATTGCATTCCATTTGCCACATTTCTGCCCAGCTCTGCAACTTATCTATATCCCGCTGTAACCTACCACTTCCTTCCTCACTATCCACAACTCCACCGACTTTTGTGTCATCCGCAAACTTGCTTACCCAGCTTTCAAGCCCTTCCTCTAGATCATTTATAAAGATAACAAAAAGCAATGGTCCCAAAACAGATCCTTGTGGTACACCGCTAGTAACTGCACTCCAAGATGAACATAGTCCATCAACTACTACCCTCTGTCTCCTTCCAGCCAACCAATTCCTAATCCAAACCTCTAATGTATCCTCAATGCCATACCTCCGTAGTTTTAGCATTAGCCTACCATGGGGAACCTTATCGAACGCCTTACTAAAATCCATATACACAACATCTACTGCTTTACCCTCGTCCACTTCCTTAGTCACCTTCTCAAAGAACTCAATAAGGTTTGTGAGGCACGACCTGCCCTTCACAAAACCATGCTGGCTATCCTTGATCACGTTATTCCTATCCAGATGTTCATAAATCTTATCCCTTACCATTCTCTCTAAGACTTTGCCCACCACTGAAGTCAGACTCACTGGCCTATAGTTACTAGGGCTATCCCTACTCCCTTTCTTGAACAAGGGGACCACATTCGCTATCCTCCAGTCCTCTGGTACTATTCCCGTTGACAATGACGACATAAAAATCCAGGCCAATGGCTCTGCTATCTCCTCCCTAGCTTCCCATAGGATCCTAGGGTAAATGCCATCAGGCCCAGGAGACTTATCTATTTTCATCCTTTCCAATATTCCCAGAACCTCTTCCCTGCATATTTCCAGGCCATCCATTCTAATCATTTGTGACTCCATATTCACATCAGCAACAGTGTCCTGTTCCTGAGTGAATACTGATGAAAAGTATTGATTTAGTGTCTCTCCAATCTCCTGCGCCTCCACACACAACTTCCCACTACTATCCTTGACTGGACCGATACCTACCCTAGTCATCCTTTTATTCCTGACATACCTATAGAAAGCCTTTGGGTTTTCCCTAATCCTACCAGCTAAAGACTTTTCATGTCCCCTTCTCGCTTCTCTTAGCTCTCTCTTTAGATCCTTCCTGGCTACCTTATAACTCTCTATCGCCCCAACTGAACCTTCACGCCTTACTGGGCGGCACGGTGGCAACTGGGCGGCACGGTGGCACAGTGGTTAGCACTGCTGCCTCACAGCGCCTGTAGACCCGGGTTCAATTCCCGACTCCGGCGACTGACTGTGTGGAGTTTGCACGTTCTCCCCGTGTCTGCGTGGGTTTCCTCCGGGTGCTCCGGTTTCCTCCCACAGTCACAAAGATGTGCGGGTCAGGTGAATTGGCCAAGCTAAATTGCCCGTAGTGTTAGGTAAGGGGTAAATGTAAGGGTATGGGTGGGTTGCGCTTCGGCGGGTCGGTGTGGACTTGTTGGGCCGAAGGGCCTGTTTCCACACTGTAAGTCTAATCTAATCTTTACATATGCCGCCTTCTTCCCTTTCACAAGGGATTCCAATTCCTTACTAAACCACGGCTGCCTCACAAGGCCCTTTACACCATGCCTGACTGGTACATACTTATCGAGGACACGTAGTAGCTGCTCCTTGAACAATCCCCACATCTCATTAGTGTTCTTCTCTTGAAGCCTGTTTTTCCAATCCACACATCCTAAGTCATGCCTCACTGCATCATAATTTCCCTGCCCCCAGCTATAACTCTTGCCCTGCGGCGCACACTTATCCCTCTCCATCACTAAAGTAAAAGTCACCGAGTTGTAGTCACTGTCCCCGAAGTGCTCACCTACCTCCAAGTCTAACACCTGGCCTGGTTCATTACCTAGAACCAAATCCAGTATAGCCTCACCTCTTGTTGGCCTGTCTACATATTGTGTCAGGAAACCCTCCTGCACACATTGGACAAACAGCGACCCATCTAATGAACTCGAGCTATAGCTCTCCCAGTCAATATCTGGGAAGTTAAAGTCCCCCATAACAACCACCCTGCTACCTTCACTCTTTTCCTGAATCATCCTCGCAATATTATCCTCTACTTCTCTAGGACTATTAGGAGGCCTGTAGAAAACACCTAACAGGGTGACCTCACCTTTCCTATTTCTAACCTCAGCCCAAACTACCTCAGATGGCAAGTCCTCTTCCATCGTCCATTCCACTGCTGTAATACTATCTTTGACAAGTAATGCCACACCTCCCCCTTTTTTACCCCCATGTCTGATCCTACTAAAACATTTAAACCCTGGAACTTGCAACAGCCATTCTTGTCCCTGTTCTACCCACGTCTCTGTAATGGCCACAACATCGAAGTCCCAGGTACCAACCCACGCTGCAAGTTCACCTACCTTATTTCTTATACTTCTGGCATTGAAGTATACACACTTCAATCCACCCTTCTGTTTACAGGCACCCTCCTTCGAGATCGCTGCATTATTCATAACCTCCCTACACTCAAGGTCCTGTACCCTAAAGCTACAGTCCAGGTTCCCATGCCCCGGCGGAGTTAGTTTAAACCCTCCCAAAGAGCACTAGCAAACCTCCCCCCAAGGATACTGGTGCCCCTCAGGTTCAGGTGTAGACCATCCTTTTTATAGAGGTCCCACCTTCCCCAGAAAGAACCCCAGTTGTCCAGAAACCGGAATCCCTCCCTCCTGCACCATCCCTGTAGCCACGCATTTAACTGCTCTCTCTCCCTATTCCTCGACTCTCTATCATGTGGCACGGGTAACAAACCAGAGACTACAACTCTGTTTGTTCTAACTCTGAGCTTCCAACCTAGCTCCCTGAAAGCCTGTCTGACATCCTCACCCCTCTTCCTACCTATATCGTTGGTGCCAACGTGGACCACGATCTGGGGCTGCTCCCCCTCCCCCTTAAGGACTCGGAAAACACGATCAGCGACATCACGTACCCTTGCACCTGGGAGGCAACATACCAAACGTGAGTCACTGTCGCCCCCACAAAACCGTCTGTCTGTACCCCTCACTATCGAGTCCCCAAGAACTATCGCTCTACCTTTCTCCACCCTTCCCTTCTGAGCAACGGGGCCAGGCTCCGTGCCAGAGGCCTGAACCTCGTTGCTTGCCCCTGGTAAGTCATCCCCCCCACAAGTATCCAAAACGGTATACTTGTTCTTGAGGGGAATGACCGCAGGGGGTCCCTGCACTGGCTTCCTCCTCCCACTCCCCCTCACTGTCACCCATCTATCTTGAACTTTCGGAGTAACTACTTCCCTAAAGCTCTGATCTATGACCCTCTCTGCCTCCCGAATGATCCGCAGTTCATCCAAATCCAGCTCCAGTTCCCTAACACGAGCTTGGAAGAGCTGGAGATGGGTGCACTTCTTGAAAGTGTACTCAGCAGGGACGCTAATGGCTTCCCTCACCTCATACATGTTGCAAGAGGAACATTGCACTGCCTGCACTGCCATCCCTCTAAAAAGCTAGCTTTCTTTAAAAAAAAACTTGCATAAGCCTCCCTCCTGTGTTGTTCTCAACAATACCATAAGACTACACCATTTGCTTCAGGCAGGAAAGGAAGCCCACAAAGACACTTATTTGGGAATGGGTGAGTACTCCTCTACCACCGTCTGGGTCGAACCCATTCAGAACTTAACAGAATATGGGTACTTTATACTCGACTGATCCACCGTCCCCAACAGAACGTCAGGCCACCTCTGGAACAACCCTGCTCCCAGACTGTGGTTGGGGGTGGGGGGGAGCCTTGTTTCCACCCTGACAGCTTTCAATGGTACATACTTCATTTGTGGGTTGAAAGCCTACCCTGGCTTCCCTCAGATTGGGAGGGATCATGCTGTGTGAGGTATATTGCACCTCGCATTCGGGTTCTGGGCAACCTGCCATCACCCCTGAGATCCAGGAGGTCTCTCGCTGGGTTTCTCACCTGGGTGGGAATGATCTCTCCCCCTACAGGAATCTACTTGCACTCCTGAGACCTTAGCCAGCTCAGGATCATGTGGGAAAGGGTTGCAAGATTAACACTGATCTACTCGCAGTTAGGACTCTGACTCTTCAAAACCGTTTGGTACTGGACTTCCTGCTAGCCAAGCAGGGTGGGACCTGTGCTATTGTAGGGTCAGAATGTTGCCCCCACATTCCTGATGAGTCCGCCAACATCACTAATCTCTCTAAATACATCACACGGGAAACCCAGACTCTCCAAACAATTGACGGGGGATTTAGCGATGGTATGGGAAGGTGGTCACTAGGGGGCATCCTGGGAGGGTTGGGAGGCTTGCTGGCTCATACTGGAATCACCAATACTAATTGTGATCTCCTACATTTTAGTACTCCAGTGCTTATGGCTAAATGCTTCCAAAACAGGCTTGGGGGGAGTTGCAGAATGCTACTTGATTATCAAATGATCAAAAGGAGGGAATGAGGAAGTTAAAATGTGACCCTGCATGGTCACGTTCTATGCCAGGGACTGAGGGGGAAAGGTGAGTAGACTCTTGCAGATGGGCTCAGTGCGGACCTATGCAGATGCAAAGCCTCATGGGGTTCACAGGAAGGACTATTGAGGAAGTTAAAATGTCATGGGGAAGGCAGGGGGGGGGGCAGGGTTAGTTCCATACTTTGCTTCTCTTCCAAGGCACACTGGGGACCTTAGGGTTAAAAATCCCACTACCAAAAAACCTTATTGCAACAGCAACTGAAAGCCTGTACTTTGTCCTTCCCCAACAGGACTAATAGTCCTGGCCCCAACACAGGTAGCTACCTCCCTCTCCCATTGTCTCACTTCCCCTCCATATTAGCATAAATATGTGAATCTCCAGTCACTTCCCCTCCATATGAACATAGAAATGTGAATCCCTCCAGTTACCTCACCTGTATATTAGCATAGATATGAGAGTTCCCCATTTGTAGCAGGCAAAACCTTCCTGCTTTAATTCATTTCCATTAACACATAATCATGGAAGATATGATAATCGGTTTCTACAGTCCATTCACACATTATTTCAGGTCATAGACATTCATCAGGTTTGTAAAATCATAAGTGCCTACTTTAAATTATGTCATGTCAATCATCCATGTAACAGATAAGCCTTTGTTCAATTCCTATAAATTATACCGTCTCTGGGTGTAAGGCAGAGATTTCTGAGGAAGAGTCACTGCAATAGGCATTCGGCTACTTTAGTGACGTTTTGAATTTCTCGCCCGTTGTCCGATAACAAAGCTACTGTTGTTGAACAAAAAACTTGTGTTGTCCAGATTTGTGGAAAAAAGCAGACATCAACACTATTAGGACACAATCTGGATTTTCAAGGGCTCACAGACATATAAAGGTGGAGGCTGGAGGCCACTGGTCTAGGAGCATTCACTGCTACCTTCCATTGTGCTGAAAATCAAAACTACACAATGGGGAAAGAAATGGCTGAGACCTCACCTAAAGTGCAGAGGGAAACGATTTCAGTCTGTGAAGAGAGTGGGCTGTGGATGGAAATATGTGAAGGTACCCATAAAGTGCTATTTCAGTTGTACAACCAAAGCACCCCGCAATAGGTAAAGGCAAAATATTGTGGATGCTACAAATTTGAATCAATCACAGAAAATGCAGGACAGACTCCACAGGTCTGCAGCAATTGTGAAGAGAGAAACAAAATTAATGTTCTAAACCCAGTAAGACTTCAGAATTGGCCTCAATATGTTTTCTTTTCTCTCTCCCTCTCCCGCTACGTGTCAGTGTAGCCTGTGATTCCACAGCCTGCTGAAGGGAGTCTACTTGGAGGTGGAGCCCCATTGGTCCTGGAGGCTTGTTTGACTGACCCCGGGGGACATTTATGTCTGGACACTTAGGATCTTCTTCCCAAAGGCAAGTCAACCCTTCTCAAGTTCAACTTCAAAGGGTCAGAGCGGTCATGCAGGATGGCATTGGAGGAACCATTCACCTCTGGAATGTCTTGAGAAAAGATGTCCTCAGGACCAGTGACTGTGGAGGAGCAGTGAATATGTGTCCACTTCCCCATTACACCCTGAGGGCCCTGTGCATGGAAGCAGGGAGATAATTGCATGATTCTTGCAACCTCTGCGCAATGAGGAACATAACATCACACATACAAGTCAGCCACGCTTGTTCCTCCCAGTGCATATGGATGAAATCTCAGATTGCCAACATACACAGGCTGATCCTGCCTGTAGCTTAACAACAAAGCATGTTCCAGGCAGGACATCTCCGGTTCCAGTGCCCTGAAGGCCAACGGCCTGGAACAATGTCAGAACAAATTACTGCAAATACTGGAATCTGTACTGAAAACAAAAAATGCTGGAAATCACAGTGGGTCAGGCAGCATCCATGGAGAGAGAGAGCAAGATAACCATATTGATGACATTTCTAAAGTGTCATCTAAACTCAAAACATTAGCTTGTTCTCTCTCTCCACAGATGCTGCCTGACCTGCCGTGATTTCCAGCATTTTGTTTTGTTTTTGGCCTAGAACGTTTCTTCCTTGGCCAGCTGCTGAACTGTCATAGTGAGATACTCATCGATATGCAGTCTTAAACCTCCTAAAATGACACCCCCAACAAGGTGACAGTATCTGAGCTGGTAAAGGGTGCAGGAGGACATATTGTGTATTGGAGATCCAAATCTGCTTTTCCCAGAGTTGGTAGAAATGTTAAAGATTTTAAAAAGTATGCGAAATTCCCCAACCCACCTGTCTTTTAGATCCAGATTGACTACAATCTCAGAATAGGTTTCCATGCTTAACAGAACTTACTATTAATTTCAAGTAAATAGACTCTAGGTACAGGTAAATAATAATGAACCATTCACATATACTTCTACTAATAAAACTACATTACCTTAAAATTACATGCCCTTCTCCCAAACCACCCCACCCCCTCCCCCAACACACACATGAAAAAAAGGGGTGTTGAAATGGGATTGTTGAAATGATTTTTATCATTCTTATGCTCGTCAGAATGGTATTCTTTGTTATCCTTGTTATCCACTAATTTGCAAGAGGCACAATCTCAACTGCTCCAGAGGTGTGTCTTAACATCTCTGAACAAGTTGTTTAAAAGAAATGTAAAAGGACTCTGACTTATGAATTAAAAGTCAAAGTTTACAAGTATTGCTGAAGGAAAGAGCAACCTTTTCAAGTTTAAAATAGACAATAGACAATAGACAATAGCTGCAGGAATAAGCCATTCAGCCCTTCGAGCCTGCACTGCCATTCAATATGATCATGGATGATCATTCCTAATTAGTATCCTCTTCCTGCCTTATCTCCATAACCCTTGATTCCACTATCTTTGAGAGCACTTTTCTTAAATGAATCCAGAAACTGGGCCTCCACTGCCCTCTGGGGCAGAGCATTCCACACAGCCACCACTCTCTGGGTGAAGAAGTTTCTCCTCATCTCTGTCCTAAATGGTCTACCCCGTATTTTTAAGCTGTGTCCTCTGGTTCAGCACTCACCCATCAGCGGAAACATGTTTCCTGCTGCCAGAGTGTCCAATCCTTTCATAACCTTATATGTCTCAATCAGATCCCCTCTCAGTTGAAATGGCTGTTACTGCAAAATACAAAAGCAACCCCTAAGCTGTGCGGTGGTATGAAAGCTGTCTGTATCTTCTTGATAGCCCCAGCTGTTCAGCTCTCTGAAAACCAGTTACACAGGCACAAGGCCTTTGACTTTGATAACAGGTCACTTATCGATGAACCCATCAGCTGCTTCGACCACCAAAAGCTCCAACGGTGCACAACCACTCAGCTCCAATTCATCTACGACCACACTTTAACCAGTAAATTTGTTCTTAACAATGAGGGTCAGGTTACTTTGCTTTCAAAACTTACAGCAATTCTTGGTTTTTAAAATAGTTATAATCCTATTTCAGTCTTCAATTAAAAGTACAGGAATTAAAAAAATAGACACAGTCTTTTCAAGCAGTGAGTTTAACAACATACAGCAAGAAATCTTACTAGGGCTTGCAGTAGATAACCCGAAAAAAAATCAAAACACTTCGCACTTCAAAAACTTGCAGGATTCAGCCTGAAGAAAGTCCCAGGGTTTAATAATACTTCAACAGAGGAGATGAGGCTTGGGGCAGATGATTCATGATCTTGTTAAATGGTAAAACATGCTTTAGGCCACATGGTCTGTTTCTGCTCAAACTTTATATGTTACAGGAAGACTGGTGAGATTTCTTGTTTCTCATTTCTCCAGTCCCTCAGTTCAGTTGTTAATTGACAAGTTGATTATTTTTTAACACGCCTACGAAATTGTCCTACTTTCCAGGTCTTTGGTCATTAAAAGTTATGCCATGATATAATATTGTGCAGCAGAATATGAGAAACTGAATAACAGGTATGTTTGCAGCCCATCTAACCTAAATTGTTAATTAATTATTAAAACAGCACTAAATTGTGAACAGCATTCTTCTTGTAAAATGACAATTTAACATTTCTTTCAGTCAATCTTGAATTGAAATCACAGACAAAATTGAAATGCTAAGATTCTCTGAGCTATTTTATTCGACCTGTTCAGTGCTATTACTCTGTGCCTCTGGAACATGAACCCACACCTCAAGGCTGAGAGATAGGGACGCCACCACTGCACCACACGAGCCCTTCAAGCATTTACTTGACAACCCCAACTGTCATTACTGTCATTACTGTCAGTTGTCATTACTTTATCAATTATGTCTCCTATAATGCCATTCTCCTCAGTAAGAAAATTTTCTTCAAAATTTATATTCTTAAGGGAAACACGGGCAATAAATTTAGTGTGATCAAATCTTCAGGGAGTATTAGAAATATGCTTGAAATAATAAATGAAGAGTGCGACAATTATTTCTAACTCACCAATAATCAAATACTGGTCTTGATTAATTGATTACAAATATTGCCTTATAATAATTATAAACAATGAATAATATTGCTGTAACTGCTGACTTTAGATTTAATCACAGAACTGTTAATTACCTTTGGGTGGTCAGAATGTACTTAAATACTGCCTGATGCCATTATTATTTTAATAGATTAATCAGTGCTGATTTCAGCTTCCAAACTGTCAATGTAGCAGCTATTAGAACTGAGTATAAAGGTTTACATTTTAAACAATGGAAGTTCTGTGCCTTAGGCTGTTAAGCTCCATTTAAATGCACACTGGAGGAACATCACTGCATAGACTATAAACCACAAGCTGTTGTGCAGTAGAAATGATTTCTTTATTAAAGAAGGCCAAGGGTTTTGTTATTTTCAAGGATCTACATAGATTTTGAAAACCTAATAGATTTTGAAAACCTGCATAATTAAATGCAGAGCAAGCTAACTAACTTTCTTGATCTCTTACAGGAGCCCAAGACATTTTGGTTTGGTATCTGTTTCATTGTTCTGTCATTCCATTTGGTGTTTGTATTTGATTTGATCTCAGCTCTGGGCACGTTCCGAGACGTATTGCTAGATTGCATATCCTATCAATTGGGGGTTACAGTGAAAAAGTGTGGCTCTGGAAAAGCACAGCAGGTCAGACAGCATCCAAGGAGCAGGACAGTCGACGTTTTTGGCATACGCCCTCCATCAGGAAACACCATTCCTGATGAAGGGCTTATGCCCGAAATGTTGACTCCTCAGATGCTCCCTGACCTGCTGTGCTTTTCCAGTGCCACACTTTTCATCTCTGACTCTCCAGTATCTGCCGTCTTCACTTTCTCCTAATTGGGAGTTACATCAGACTATTGTCTTTTGACTATTGACATTTTGGTTGGGTAGCTTATTGCCCACAGACTAATTGTAAACGTCTTTCATATTCCCCTAGTTTTCAATAAATACATCATGTACTACTGGGAATAATGATGAGTGTTGATGGGGTTATGTTGCACACATTGGCAATACAATGAAGTTTGTACATTTCAAATAGGTATATACACTTGGTTCCAACTGTGCCATGTACACTGTCAGGAGATGATTTTCATAGCAGAATATGGTGGTCTTCATCTCGTACATCCATAGTGTTGTCTACGATTATCATCATGTAGTCTCTGGCCATTGTCATCATCAAATGGCTTGCAACAGTAAGGAATTCTATTCTTTGTTTACAGCCAGAATTGGCTATTTATTTTCTTTTCCTGCACATTTTTTCAGCAAGTAGATTTGTACTAATCAAGTGCCCAAGGAGTCAGTTTAGCTCAGTTGGCTGGATTGTTGGTTTGCAGAGCAGTGTGATGCTAACAGCATGGGTTTAATTCCTACCACTGGTTTGAGGTTACCATGAAGGGCTTTTCTTCTCAACCTCTTCCCTTGCCTGAGGTCTACTGGCCCTCAGGTTAAATTGCTACCAGTTGTTTTTCTCTCTCTAATAAGAGAGCAGCCCCTATGGTGACACAACAAGTGTCCCTGAGTTTAACAGTCTTAGCAGAACCAAGATCTTATGTGTTGCTGAAATAAAACACAATGCTCAGAACAAGGGAAAATGTAGAGGATCCTTATAATACTGTAGAATCATGGTAATATGTATTTCATAATGTTACATTTTTCTATTTGACATAAACGTACTAATCACATGGCAAGGTTTGGCAAAACAATAAAGAAAGTTCTTTAGTGAAAGATTAAACTACACAAATTGTGCAGGGAAAGAAAAATATACACAATTTTCACTCAGAGACATATCCAACTTCTACTCTTGCTCCTGTAGTCTGATGGCAGCATCATGTGACTGTTGCATTTAATCTTGCTACAGTGGTCATGATTGAAAACTGTTTAAGATAAACCACCTTAGAAGTATATGTACATCATAACATAGCAAAGTGTATCTTAATATTGGAGACATTTGAAAAATTGGCTAGGCAAATGGAATGGTCCAAGGATTTATGGGTAATGCTAGTTCAGACTAAACTGGTAGGCAGAGCTAGTGAGGCATTTGCCGCTTTGTCAGATGAGGGGTAAAGAGATTATGAAGAGGTTAAACAGACTATTTTAGGTGCTCATGAATTGGTACCAGAAGCATATAAACAGCAGTTCAGAAACACAAAGAAGAAATCAGGTCAGACTTATGTTGAGTTCGAAAGAATTAAACATAATCATTTTGATAGATGAGTGCATGCTTTAAAAATAGACAAGACCTTTGAGGCTCTACGAGAGATTCTTCTGCTGAGGGCTTTTAAAATCTCACTTCCAGAGATGGTAAGAATTCACGAGGAAGAACAGAAAGTTCAGGAAGTAAGAAGGGCAGCATAATTAGCAGATAAATATATGTTGGAGCATAAGACAAGCTTCCGGCCAGAATTTCGTCCTGAGAGGGATAGAAGTTGGGAGAAGGGGAGATCCTATACTAAGAAAGAATTTAACAAATGTTAAAGAAGCCCAAGAAGGTGAACAGGAGGTGAAAGGCCTCAGATGTTTTCACTGTACTGAAGTAGGACACAGAAAATTACAGAGCCAGTGGTTTCAGAAGAGCACTGGGAAAAGGTGTTTTTACTGCCAGAAAGTGGGACATGTAAAGTCACAGTGCTGGTCGTTAAAGAAAGATACTGTGGGAAAAGGTATGGTAGAAGAAGCTAAGCCAGTGGCATTAGTGAAGGTAGTAAAGGAGACCCCAAGAAGAGCCAAGGAGCTGCAAGAGAGTGTACAGCCTAGGCAAGGGCTGGGTATAGAGTTAGTGCCTGATCTCTACAAAGAATTCACCTCTGTGGGTAAAGTTTACTCAGAAAGACTGGGGGGAGAGGGACAAGAAGTTATAATCTTGAGAGATACGGGAATTAGCCAGTTGCTGATTGTGGGAGATGAACTCTTTCTGATAAGTTACCCAAGAGTGTGGTAATGTATGGGATAGATGGACAGAAATTTAATTTTCCTGTATGTAAGGTCAGGTTGGAGTGCCAACTCAAGACTGAGGAAGTTACAGTGGAAGTGATTGACAGAGTTTCAGTTCCAGGAATTTAGTTTGTTCTTGGGAATGATTTGCAAGATCCAAGGTGGGAGTGACACCTCTTTGTTGTGGAGAAGCCCAAGGAAGACCAAGACACTACCTGGTATTTTCCCAGACTGTGTAGTAACCAGATCCCACTATCATAAGTCACAGCATGAAGCAAAAACTAAAGAGGGAGATGAAGGAGTTGAGGTTCAGTTAACAGACACCCTTTTTGGTGTAGTTGTGCAGGAAAATTCTGAACAGGCAAAGGGTCAGACAGAAGTGTTTAGTCCCGAAAGGCGAAGGAACTTGCAACAGCAAGACAAGACGATAAAAGGTATATGTATGGATAGGTACTCCGAAAAGAAGGCAGTCAATATTCCGGAAGTTATTATCTGAAAGATAGGATCCTAAGATGGAAATACAGTACACAGCAGGTTAGTGCAGAGGAGAAATGGGCCGTAGTGCACCAGGTTGTGTTGCTGGTAACATACAAAAAGGAGGTGTTCTGGATAGCACATGAACGACCTGTAGAGGTCTCTAAGGGGTATGAAAGACTCAGGCTAAGGTAATAAAAACATTTTTATTGACCTCGAATGCACAAGGATGTGGTTAACTTGTGCCTTATGTGTCATACATGCCAAATGGTAGGTAAGCCACAGCGGTAATAAAACTAACATCTTTGTTGCCAATTCCCGTATTTGAAGAACATTTTATTGTGGGTTATAATTGATTGTGTAGGTACCCTCCTGAGAACTAAAAGCAGGAACCAGTATTTGTTAACCATAATGGATGTGTCTACCAGATTTCCGGAGGCAATTCCATTATAGAGTATCAAGGCAAAAACATGGTAGAGGGGTTGGTAGCTTTCTTCACACGGTATGGGCTACCCAGAGGGGTTCAGTCAGACCAAGGATCAAATTTTAATGTTTAAGGAGGTTCTGGATAGCTTAGGTATATAGCACTCTAAATTCAGTGCGTACCATCCAAAATCCCAAGGAGCTTTAGAAAGGTGGCATCAGACCTTGAAGACCATGTTGAGAGCATACTGTCAGGATTAGCCGAATGATGGGATAAAGGTATCCCATTTGTGTTGTTTGCCATTAGAGATGCCCCAAATGAATCTACTCAGTTTGCTCTCTTTGAGTTAATATTCGGGCCTGAAGTAAGAGGCCCTTTGAAATTAATTAAAGAAAACTTGACAGGTCTAAAATTGGAGATCTCACACTTAGATTAGCATCGGAGGTGAGAGAGAGACTAAGTTGAGTAGCTGAGTTAACTAAACAGCACCTAAAGAGGGCGCAGTGTAGAATGAAGCAGGTGGCAGACAAAAACTCTGAGACTCGGATATTTTCCTGAGGGAATGACATGTTAGTATTGTTATCAGTGATAGGAGAACCCTTCAAAGCCAGGTTTAGTTGTCCTGATCAAATTGAGAAAAAGTTGCGTCAGGTGAACTATCTAGTAAAGATGCCAGATAGAAAAGAAAGGTATCGGGCATGTCATGTGAAGATGTTGAAGCCGTATTGTACTAGAGAGAAAGAACTGGAGAAACAGGCATTAGTTACTGCACCACACAGTGAGGAATCAAATCCAGATGACTTGAATTTTAATATGCCTCAAAATAGATTAAAAAATGAAGAAGTCCTTAAGGAGTCAGATAGGTTAGTAAGCTATCTGTCTCAGAAGCATAAACGCAGTTGGAAGATTTGTTACTGCAGCATAAGGACATTTGTAAGAATCAGTTGGGGAGGACTAATGCTGCTGTATGTGAAGTAGACATAGGGAATACTGCCCCAATAAAACAATAGTCCTATCGGTTTAATCCTTTCAAAGTCAGACAGGTCCAGATGGAGGTGGAGGCCATGCTCAACGAGGACGTCATCAAACCAAGCCAGAGTGTGTGGAGCTCGCCGATGTTTTAGTTCCCAAACCAGACGGTACTCAACAATTCTGTGTGGATTATCAGAAGGTCAACGTTGTTGCAAGATCAGGCTCATATCTAATTCCTAAATTGGAGGACTGTATCGAGAAAGTCAGGCAAACCAGTTGCATCACCAAGCTAGACTTAATGCATGGTTACTGGCAGGTACTTTTATTAGAGACAGCGAAAGACATTTCTGTGTTTGTAACCCCAAATGGGTATATCATTTTAAAGAAATGCCCTTTGGAATGAAGAATGCACCTGTCACATCCCAAAGACTCATGGACAGAGTTGTTGCAGGGGTTAACAAACTGTGCAGCGTATTTGGACAATGTAGTGATCTTTAGTAAGTCCAGGAAAGATCACTTGTACATTTGACAGAGCTCTTTGAATGACTACAAGAAGAAAAAGTGGTAATAAACTTAAATAAAACTGAATTCACAAAAGCAGAAGTGACATTCTTGGGTCACAACAACTGTCATGGAAGGTTGACCTCACAGAATGCGAAGACAAAGGCCATCGAGGAATTTCCACGATCAACCTTGAAAAAAGAGGAGCTTCAGTTCTTAGGACTCAGTGGATTCTATCGGAAGCTTGTTCCATTCTTTGATGGTACTGTTAGTTGATTTGCTGAAGAAGAACACAAAGTTTCTGTGAACAGAACAATGCCAGGAGGCATTTGACCATTTGAAAGCAATATTATCCACCAAACCAGTTTTAGCTACACCAAACTTTTCAAAACCTTTTAAAGTCACCATCAATGCTAGCGACATAGGAGTTGGAGACGTACTGCTACAGGAAGATGAGGATGGGATTGAACTGCCAGTTGGTTACTTTTCAAAGAAACTCAACATCCACCAGAAGAAATACTCCACGATCGAAAAAGAACTGTTGAGTTTGGTACTGGCCTTACAATATGTTAATGTGTATGTCATGAACAATGAGTCAGAGACGGTTGTGTTCATGTATCACAATCCTCTTACATTCTTGGAATGCTTTAAAGACAAGAATATGAGACTATTTTGTTGGAGTCTCATATTACAGACTTTTAATTTAAAAATCATACATGGGTTGTAAGAATGTAATCACATATGCATTATCGTGGATTTAACTGAGAAGGTTTGGTAAAGTTTAGATGAGATTTGTATTTATCCAATGTTTTATGTATGGGAAGAAGTTCAGGTGAACTTAGATTAACGTTATCCGTATGTTATGGTAATGTGTTTAAAGAATAGAAAAATAATGAAGCCATTTTTCATTATGATCATTCATTTTTTTCTTAAGGGAGGAGGTGTTATGAAGGTGTTGAGGTGTACTGTACCTTTAAGAGGGTTGGAGGACTTAGCATGCACACAGAGTGCTGGAGAATTTACAATGTAACATTTGGCTCAGCAGCTAGCAGTACCTGGGTTGCTATGAGATGAAAAACAAATTCAAATTCAAATTGAGCCAATCAGTTGAAATTATGCTCCAAGAAACTAAACTCCAATCAAGTTTGAATTTAGTATTTTGACAATATGAAAACTAATGAAGCAATCCAATCCTTTGGGGTATAAAACCAAACAAAAATGGAACAGTTTGAGGAGAATTGCCAAGCCACCAACATCTGCAGACTGCCTGTAGAATAGCTGTCTTAAAGGTATCTTTATCTATCATTGACCTGTAAAACAGAAACCCTAAGAAGAAAAGAAGACAGGGGAAGATATGAAGAGAAGATTGGACAGCTGACTGGTTTTGAAATGTGAAATTTTTTGGTAAATTTTAATCGAGGGTTTTATCAGACCAGTATTGTAGAAGGGAAAGAGCAAGATAGATGAGAGAAAGGAGTTGTAAGTAGTTGTTATTTAATATTCTATGATAGACTTAAAGAATAAGGTTCTTAATTTTTTTGTACTTTAAATAGTGACTTTTGGAAAAGTCTTGGCCTGTTGATTTTTAACAGATTACAGCACGGGTTGAATCATTTCAGTGTTGCCGGTTTTAATTTGCCAGTGGGGATAGGGGATGGGGGGGAAGGTTTACCCTGTGTTGTAATAGTATGAAAAACTATTCAGTGCTTCATCACCAGTTGAAATGCTTCCCTTCAATAAGTAAACTGTTTTTTTGTCAGATGTATTTAAATTAACAGGTTTTTGTAAGTATATTTATCATCCAGGGTTTTCTTAAGCAAAATATTTGGAAAGGCCTTGTGATATCTGTACTAGATCTTGGTTATAAATAACTGATGCTATTTGCAGATCATTTTGTCAAATCATTCTGGATATTAGAGAAACATTCAAGGACCTCTCTATTTGGACTCTTATAATGAATCTGAACTTTCAGTAGGTTAAATTCTCATTAGTGTGTAACGTTGATGAGCTGTCCTTTGTTGACTTGCTGCCACTCTTTGTGAAGCTTGTACTATTGCCAAGACAAGACCATTCATATGTGGAATACTCCCCACATGCAGGATGACACTCAATATGCTTTACAATAAGGAAGAAATAGAGTGGATATCAAACAAAGGAAAAGGTTGGGTTGTGACAGCATCAATTTGAGAAATACATAGTAGGTTATCCTTTGAACATTCCTTGGTTCTTACAGATTGTGACATTTGATGAAGTTAACACAACAGTATCACACTGAGTAGATGTCATCTTCCAAAACCTATTTCGGTTAAATGAATTTTATGATCATGGTCAAGGGTATTAAGTATTCAATTTATAACAATGTTGCATTTAAATCATTTCTACAACATATGTCATTTCACATTATTACAATATATTTCATATACATACATACATTTTTATATATATATGTATTATATGTATATAACCACAGCTATTCCAATAAAGATTAGATTAGATTAGATTAGATTCCCTACAGTGTGGAAACAGACCATTTGGCCCAACACCGAAGAGACCCATTTCCCTCTGACTAATGCACCTCACACTATGGGCAATTTAGCAATTCCTGATGAAGAGTTCCTGCCTGAAACATTGGTTTTCCTGCTCCTCGGATGCTGACTGACCTGCTGTGCTTTTCCAGCACCACGTTAATCTTTAATCTTGTCTCTAATCTCCAGTCCTCACTTTCACCCAATTCACCTGAGATATCTTTGGACTATGGGAGGAAATCAGAGCACCCAGAGCAAACCCACATAGACTCAGGGAGAATGTGCAAACTCCACGTAGTCAGTCACCTGAGGCTGGAATTGAACATAGGTCCCTGGCGTGTGAGGCAGCAGTGCTAACCACTGAGACACCGTGCCAGAAACAAGCTGCAATGGCTCAAAGTTGAAGAGTTGATAGAATTCAAGAATGATATAGAAATCTAAGGGATAGATATTTTATATTAATAATTCTCAGAAAAGGCAAAATTCTTCTTTAACAATACTCCCCAAACAGGAGATGTCTGCTACCGCTAAAGGCAAGCATACAAAACTCAGAGCAATGCCAGTAACTGCAAGTTCTCCAAGATGCACACCATCCTGGCTTGGAAATATGTCACAGTCCCTTCATTGTCACTTGGTTAGAATCTTGGAATTTGAACTTTAAACACTGTGGGAGTACCTTCCCCAGCAACCTCAGAAGGTGTAACATCTGCCTTTTTACTTCCTTTCTCCTCAGTATTCAAGAGCCCAAATACACCTTCCAAGTGAAGCAGTGCTTTACCTGCACTTCACTCATTCTAGTCTGCATTATTCGCTGCTCACAATGGAAACAAAACGTAGACTTGGTGATCGCTTCACTTTTAGGACGAGGTCCCTTCTTGCAACCACCAGGCCTTGTTATCACATTGTCTGCAGTGACGTACTACCCACTGTTAGCCACTAATAGTCCCCATTAGCAGCCATTAGCTTCAGGCAGAAGGAGAGTTACCTGGATGCTATGTTTAAAGAGACAGTCACAGCCCTTCGACTAACTAACTCGAATTCAGCCACTGTTCAGGGACAGGAGGGTGTGGCTGTGAGTGAGGCAGGTAGAGGGATCCAGGATGTAGAGTTGCAGGAGCCTCAGCCCCTGTTCTTATCCAACAGGTTCAAGGGAATTGCTCCCCATGTGGATGGGAATGGGGACAGCAGGGAGGATGAGCTGACTGACCACAGCACCATGGTGCAGGGAGCCATTCAAGTCGAGGGAGAGAAGAGAAATGTTGTTGTAACTGGGGATAGTATAGTTAGAGGCACAGACACTGCTCTCGTTGACCAAGATCGAGATTCCAAAGGCTGTGTTGCTTACCTGGTATTCGCATTCAGCATATCTCATCTGGGCTTCAGAGGAACTTGGAGTAGGAGGGTAAAGGTCCAGTAGTCGTGGTCCATATAGGTGCCAATGACATTGGGGCGCACAACAGCTCAGTGGTTAGCACTGCTGCCTCACAGCATCACAGCATTCGATTCCAGCCTCAGGCGATTGTCTGTGGAGTTTGCACGTTCTCCCCGTGTCTGCATAGGTTGGCTCCGGTTTCCTCACACAGTCCAAAGATGTACAGATTAGGTAAACTGGGTATGCTAAACTGCTCATAATGTTCAGAGATGTGCATTAGTCAGGGGAACATATAGAAGTAACAGGGTAGGGGAATGGGTCTGGGTGGGATACTACTCAGAGGGTCGGTGTGGACTTGTTGGGCTAAATGGCCTGTTTCCACACTGTAGGGATTCTATGTGCTTTGATAGATAAAACTAGAGCAGAGGTTCTGCTAAGAGAGTGCGAACAGCTAGAAGCTAAATTTGACAAGCAGAACCAAAACGGTAATAATCTCTGGGTTGCTACCAAGGCCACAAGCTAAGTGGCACAGGGTCAATAAGATTTAACAGGTAAATGTGTGGCTCAAAGGTTGGTGTGGAATAAATGGGTTTGAATTCATGGGACATTGGCACCAGTACTGGGGAAGAAGGGATCAGTTCCGACGGGGCAATCTTCGTCTGAACTGTGCTGGGACCAGAGTCCAAACGAATCACATAACTAGTGCTGCAGACAGGTCTTTAAAGTAAATCAGAAAGGGGGAGGACTCAGTTATATAGGAAATTAAAAACCCAAAGTAAAGGAGGAGATAAGAGTGCAGAACTCCGGAGAAGTTATTAAAATCTCCAGTATGAACACAAATAGGACAGAGTGTATAGAAAAGGGTTAGCAAACAAACTTCAGACACACTGGACAAACGAATGACAATGAGAAGAGGGAAGGTTAGTACAGGCCTGAAGGTGTTACATTCTATCAAAAAAATAGGCAGGTGGGTAAAGGAGATGGGATTGCTTTATTAGTAAGAAATGCAATTAAATCAATAGTAAGAAATAAAGTATGGTCAGATGGTGTAGAATCTGTGTGCGTAGAATTGAGGAACCGCAAAGGTTAAAAAAAACATAATTGGAGTTGTGTACAGGCCCCCAAATAGTAGTCAGGAGCTGGGGTGCTAGATAAACCAGGAGACAAAAAAGATAGGAAAGGCAAAGTTACAGTGATCATGGGGGATTTCAATATGTAGATGGACTGGGAAAATTAGGTTGGTAGTGAACTGAAAGAAAAGAAATTTGTGGACTGTTGACAAAATGGTTTTTTTTCAAGTAGCTTGTGATGGACCCCACTAGAAGATGGGCATTTTTGGATTTAGCATTTTGCAATGAGGCAGACTTGATAAGGGAGCTTAACGAGAAAGAACCCAAGGAGGCACTGATCATAATATGAATGAATTTACTGTGCAATTTGAGGGGAAGAAGAATGAAGGCAACTACAGAGCCATGAGGGAGGAGCTGGGAAGAATTGACAGGGAGAGGAGCCTAGCAGAAAAGACAGTGGAACAGCAAAGGCAGAGGTTTCTGGGAATAATTCAGGAGACACAGCAGAGATTCATCCCGAGGACAAAGAAACAATGTACAAGGAGGATGAGGCAATCGTGGCTGACGAGGGATAGCATAAAAACAAAAGAGCAAGTGTATGATGTGGCAAAGAGCAGTGGGAAACCAGAGGATTGAGGAGCTGACAAAAACCAACGGAGGACAACAAAAAAAGAAGTAAGGAGTGTTAAGACGGTTCTACCGTCCCCGTGTTCGTTTCGGAGGAATGAGACACCGGGTCAGATTCTAAGAAACAGACTGCTTTATTCGAGAGAGAATCGGGTTACAGCAAGACATCTGTCTGGCTGGAGAAGGCGTTCTGACCCCTTTGTTCTAAGATGTTTATTCTTATACCCCCCCTTATTCCTGCACCGTTCCCTTATTTGGTAATGGTCGGTTCTACAGTTTGTCATTGGCCCCAGTCTCTTATCAGTGTTTGACCATGCCTTATTCGGCTATCAGTTAGCTCAACTTGTTATGTACCAGATGGCCCCCTTTGTTCTGTTTTTCCAAGTTTTACTGCTCTTTCAGTACTTTTCCACTGGTTCAGTTATCTCCCTCAGACCTCGTGTCTGTTTCCCCCTCTGGGGCCTCCTGGCCACCTCAGCCTGAGAGCTATTTCTATCTAACATTTTAGTGTTACATCCATCTTACATTTGCCTGAGTGTTAATCCTACCTAACAGGAGGGACAAGATTAAATATGAGAGTAAGCTAGCCAGTAATATAAAGGAAGACTGTAAAAGTTTCTTTAGGTATATAAAGGGTAAAAGAAAGGCAAAAGTGAACATTGGGTGTTGGAGAGATAGTAATAAGGGAACAAGGAAATGGCTAAGGAACAAACTATTTACTCTGCGTCAGTTTTCAGGGATGGAAGACACAAGTAGTATCCCAAAAATTCAAGAAAGTGAGGGGGCAGTGCTGAGTATAGTGGCCATCACCAAGGAGAAGGTGTTAGAAAAACTGAATGGCCTGAAAGTGGATAAATTACCTGGACAAGATGTACTTCACCCCAGAGTTCTAAGGGAGATAACTGAAGAGATAGTGGAGGTGTTAATGGTGATCTTTCAGGAATCACTAGAATCAGGGAGGGTCTCAGAGGACTAGAAAATCACTAACGTGACACCTCTGTTTAAAAAGGGAGGAAGGCAAAAGACAGAATATTACAGGCTGATAAGTCTAACATCGGCCGTGGATAAGATCCCGTAATCTATTGTGAAGGATGAGACTTTTGAATACTTGGAAGTGTATGGTAACGTAGGGTAAAGTCAGCATGGTTCAACAAGGGGAGCTCATGTCTTACAAATCTGCTAGAATTCTTTGAGGAGGTAATGGGCAGGTTAGACGAAGGCGAGCCAATGAATGTTATTTACTTGGACTTTAAGAAGACCTTTGACAAGATGTCGCACAGGAGGCTGCTGATTAAGATAAGGGCTCATGGTGTTAGAGTAAAAAATGAGGTCTGCAGATGCTGGAGATCACAGCTGAAAATGTGTTGTTGGTCAAAGCACAGCAGGCCAGGCAGCATCTCAGGAATAGGGAATTCGACGTTTCGAGCATAAGCCCTTCATCAGGAATGTGATGAAGGGCTTATGCTCGAAATGTCGAATTCCCTATTCCTGAGATGCTGCCTGGCCTGCTGTGCTTTGACCAGCAACACATTTTCAGCTCATGGTGTTAGAGGCAAGGTGCTTGGCTGTCTGGCAGAAAGCAGAGAGTGGAGATAAAAGGGTCCTTCTCAGGATGGCAGCCGGTGGTGTTCCGGAAAGTTCCATGTTGGAACCGCAACTTTTTACTTTATACATTAACGATCTAGATGAAGGAACTGAAAGCATTCTGGCATAGTTTGCAGATGATACAAAGATAGATAGAGAGACAGGTAGCATTGAGGAGATGGGGAGGCTTGAGTAGGATTTGGACAGGTAAGGAGAGTGGGCAAACAATTGGCAGATGGAGTATAACGTGGGAAAGTGTGAGGTAATTCACTTTGGTTGGAAGAATGGAGGCGTGGACTATTTTCTAAACGGGGAGAAAGCTCAGAAGTCTGAAGTGGTAAGAGACTTGGGAGTTCTCGTCTAGGATTCTCTCAAGGCAAACTTGGAGGTTGAGTCAGTGGTTAGGAAGGCAAATGTAATGATGGCATTTATTTTGAAAGGACTTGAATATAAAAGCAGGTATTTACTTCTGAGGCTCTATAAGGCTCTGGTCAGACCACATTTGGAGTTTTGCACACAGTTTTAGGCCCTATGCCTCAGGAGCGAAAAGCTTAACATATTAGGAACATTTGAGGATTCTGGGTTTATACTCGATGGAGTTTAGAAAGATGAGGGGGAATCTAATTGAAACCTACAGAATACTGAATGGTCTGGACAGAGTAAATGTTTTTCTGAAAATGTTTCCATTGGTAGGAGAGACTGGGAAAGACTAGGATATAAGGGCATGGCCTTGAATAAAGAGAGGACCTGTTAGAAAGGCAATAAGGAAAAACTTCTTCAGTCAGAGATTGGTGAATCTATGGACTTCATTGTCACAGAAGGCTGTGAAGGCCAGCTCATTGAGTATATTTAAGACAGAGATAGATAGGCTCTTGATTGTCAAAGGGATCAAAGGCTACAGGGAAAAAGTGGGAGAATGGGGTTGAGAAACTTATCTGCCATGATTGAATAGCCGAGCAGACTCAATGGGCTAAATAGATTAATTTCTGATCCTATGTCTAATGGTCTTTTATTCATTCTCCTAGGCTGACTGTTATCTACTGGCTGTCCAACTGTTCTTCTCCCCCTTTAGGCTGTATCTCCACCAATCATTTACTCCTTTTTCCCCCCTCACCTTATCTTCTGCATAGCTACCATCAGCTCTGAAGAAGCGTCACTGGACCCAACACATTGTCGTGATTCAAGCAGTAGCTCACCACTGCTCCTCCAGTAGCTCCTCCAGACCCCCAGTCAGGAATAAGCAATAAATGCTGGCCTAGTCAGCAACATACACAACACCTGGATGAATTTTAAAAATCTGAATAATTGTTTTCATTTGAATAAGAAACTTTTATTGTGGTTAGTGTTAAAAGTGTGTTTATCTGACAATTTATATTTTTTAGTCACAAATTTTCCATTGCAAATAGAATCAATATTTTCATTTTGTTTCTACCCACATCTATGAATGTTTCTGAGCAATTATTATACCAGTATACATATAAGTTAACAACATTGTTTTGTATACCCAACAAATTCCTGATTGTGTGCCAGTGCAACCTTGATAATTGTGCTTCATCCTAGGAATATACTGATGCGATAGTTTGGGTTACAATTGCCTGATGATGTTTATCCAGTGCTTAAGTCTCTGAGTACTTTGAAATGCCAGTGCTGCCCAAAACCTGCTTTTAGACCATTTAAAAATTATGGACATTTAGCAAAAGAGACTAGAGAAGGACAAGAAAACTAAAAAAAAACTTGTGCTTTCTTGCTATGAATTTCAGAGAGAATTGTGTTTTTAAATATTTCCTTTAGTCTAAGGCAAAATAAAACATTTTGGATTGGGTGGTGAGCAGTGTTTGGCTCATACTAAAGCTCTGCCTAATGCCAGGCTCATGTTGTTTGGTAATCATGGACAAAGAAACCCAAAGCAAAAGCTATTGAAAGTCAAGTGGCACTTCTCCCACCTTGACAATGAGGCCGCAGACTTTACACACCAGAATGTGCACTGAGTTGTGTAGTTTCCTGGCTTGGCATACCTGCCTGAGGAGAGGCAGCTCACAGCAGCTAGATTTTCATTCCAAGAGTCCGTGTTAGATTCTGGCTGAATACACCCAGAAAGAGCGTGGAGATAGCCCAGATGCCAAGGCAGTCTGTTTAAAACAGCCAGCTTCAAAGCTCTGGGACATTTTCTCAATTCTAGTAAAAATAGTTTGGCTCTCTAGCTCTTACTCCTCACAACCTTTGCAGCTGCTCACTTCCCTTGCTTCATTCATGCCAATGTATTCTCACATCCCTAAGGCCACGCATACTCTTCTTACTAACTTATATCCATCTATCAATGTTTTAAGGCCTATGACCCATGAAACCCTACTCACCCTGTTGTTATGTCCCTTATAGCGCCTATGCTAACTTATTCCAACTTATGCTAATGTATGCTCTGCACCCACCATCCTTTACCTTAACACTCTCCAAGCCGACTTACGAATATCGACCATGGACAGACCTAAGGAGCCATGTGAAATGAAATAAAGTTCTAAAGAATCTATTATAGCATTGCTATATTAAAATAAAAGCTTGTTAAAGGTGTACTCAATACTTTCAAACCCCTTCATGTATTTATTGTTACGAAAATGTACATTTGTTTTTCTTACTATATATCAAAAGCAGCTAATTCTAGAACCATCAATCAACCTGTGAATATACAATACACCCTATGGCCATTCATGCTCCTCTACTAACCTGTGTACCTCTAACTATGCTCCATTGCCTTACATAGACCCATGACAGATTAGCACATACCCTCCCCAACTAATGTGATTTTGATTGGTTGTGGAAGCATTCATGCATTAAAAATACTGCAATGATAACCTTCTGGCATGTATCAACAATCAGCTATTACATTGCAAACATCTTTTTTTCCAAATTTCAGACTCAGCAGGTGAGGTGATAACTGGCACAAAGCTGCTCTGAGCTAATTTGAGGACTCTCCAACATTTCTGACTTGAAGAGAAGAAGCTTAGATACTCTGTTGTCTCTTTCTATCTGGCATAGGGAGCACAATCTGAAGATTCAACCAAATAGTCTGTTACATCTGTGTCATTGGAAGATTTACAATAAAGTTTGAATAAAGAGACAGACCCGTTTTCCAGGCAAGATATCTACAGAGCATTGTATTCCCTTGGTATGACTCTAAGGGCTGTGTTGTAGATGGCTCTGCAAAAGCAATTGGATGCCTGCTCCAATGGGAAATTTTGGGATGTTATCTGTGATAAAGATTTATAAAATGTTATTGTCATCTTGGAAATTAGATTTTAAACTAGAGATAAAACAGATTTTAGGTTTCAGTTCTGGAAAGGTGATTTGTTTCTTATGACAAAAGGCAGAAAGTCACCTTGAACAGTGATGGGCCTATGGCCGCACTAGTCTGAAAATGCCTGATCTTGGAAGCTAAGCAAACTCAGGCCTGGTTAGTACTTGGAGACCGCCTGGGAATACCAGGTGCAGTAGGCTTTTAAGGTCGGCACGGTGGCTTAGCACTGCTGCCTCACAGTGCCTAGGACCCGGGTTCAAATCCTGCCTCGGGCACCTGTCTGTGTGGAGTTTGTACATTCTCCCCGTGTCTGCGTGGGTTTCCTCCCACAATCCAAAGATGTGCAGGTTAGGTGAATTGGCCATGCTAAATTGCCTGTCGTGTTAGGTGCATTAGTCAGGGGTAAATGTAGGAGAATGGGTCTGGGTGGCTTGCTCTTTGGAGGGTCAGTGTGGACTTGTTGGACTGAAGGGCCTGTTTCCACACAGTAGAGAATCTAATCTAATTTAAAATATAACGTCTAATTACTGGATATACTTGGTGAATTGATTGATTCACTATTTACAAAGCAGAACTTTTGCAACATAGATAAAGATATTCAGAGATTACAATCAGATTTCATACCTACAGAAGGGAAATTGAGTTTGTGATAGTCCAGAATTTCAGAGCTGGAAAAAAGTCTGAAAATTACGTAGACATGGCTTTTCTTAAATTTCAGTAAGAAAAGTATCTCAAGGAGAAACAGTAACAGTAACAGGCTATTCTTGCAAACTCATCAGTTAAGTAATGAAAGAGTTAAGATAGGAATGATACTTCACTAGTGTTGACTGTTAGTAAAGGATTTTGCTGGGAAAAGGGGTGAAGTTTTATTTTTGCAGTTTATCTGAAGATCTTTTAAATTGCTTTTTATATACTTTTGGTCATTTTGCTTTTGAGTTTTCACCTTTTGTTCTTTTGCAAGAGATAATCTGTGCTGGCTGTGTGGAAAATGGGGCTGGGCTCGACAGGATGCAAGAAATAGACTGCTCTGTGCAGAGCTGATTTAGTATAAATCCAGAAGGCACTCACATTTCCAACCAGCACAATAGAAAGGTCCAGGCTGTTTGATATTATAGACCTTTTTTGTTTATTATTCTTTCATGGAATGTGGGTGTTTCTGCCAAGGATAGGGTTTAAGCTGAATAGATCACTAGGCCATTTCAGAGGGCAGTTAAAAGTCAACCGTACTGATGTGGGTCTGGAGTCACATGCAGACCACACCAAGTGAGGACCACAGATTTTCCTCCCCAAAAGGACATCAAATCAATCAGATAACATTTTAAGATAATTGACAATGTTTTCCCGGTTGCTATCTTTGTGACCAGCTTTATGTTTAAATTCCGGATATGTTTTATTGAATTCAAATTTTGCCATTACCTGTGGTGGAATTTGAAGGCATATTCCCAGACATCGGGAAAAAAAAATTCTTATAGTGGTAAGTTACAGATGAGAGAAAAGTGATGCTGCAAGGTCCAGTTTGCAAGATTTTGTTGCAAATAGGAGTTCAGTTTGTGTGATGCCAATTCCAGACTCCAGCATGGGCAACTAGGTTAAAAAGATCTGTTGGTCACAGTTGGATTGGGGCGCTTATAGACATTTGCTATCTGGAAGACCATGAGCTTCAGGAGAAGTGTTCAGTGGAAAACAGGTGGATTGCATTGGTAATAGTCGCTTGGTCAAGCATGGTATGATTGTGTTTGAGATGCACAAGGGGGCATATCAGATCAAAATTACCCACCTTGAACCTCCTGGTTTCAACTGATGGGAGATGTGGTTCTTAAATGTAAATCACACCAAAGGCATATTGTTGGACAATAGTGCTGACTACATAGCTGTTGGTTGTAGCGCCCCTTGTCATTGAGTTGCAGGATGCAAAGTACAAGTCCAATGCTTGGGACTCATGAGATTCCATTTTGCTGTCAATATTATATTTCATGGCATGGAGATTTTTCAAGTGTGTACTTATTGAATACAGCTTGTGAGGACGATCATTGGCCTCCCTGATGTAGGCCCAGTACTGATGAATAGCGTCACAAGAACTCTGATCCATTACCACCCATTAGCAATACCTCTGAGAAACTTCGATAGAGTTGTTTACACAATACCTATCTCCGATCAATGCAAACACCTACTGACAACAAAGAATTAAGTGTATTTCACCTTCACTATTCCTCCTAACACTTGCGCAAAACAACCAGGCACAAAACTCCCTTTCTCTTCCAAAACAGCATTAAGGCCTGTATTAAATATTTTGAAATATTCCAGTGCTGAAACTCTTAATGTGCTCATCTAGAAGTTTTCTCCCTCTATTATGTGAGTAGAGACATTAATTCACTTGTTTTAAATGATTTGAAGCCTGCAGGCTTATTACAGAGAGGATTTTCAAACCCATGCATTAAAAATTGTGTATGAGCATCCTACAATATTGTTTCAAGGCCACTACATTCAACTTCTCATTTTGAAACTATAGTTATTACAAAAAATGCTCCTTTAAGATTTTCAACTTTTGCTGTAATACTCAACTTGAGAAAATATTCAATAAGCTAAGTAACCCTACCAATATGCCAATGCCCCTTTACCTTCATTATAAGCATCTGTGACTGTCTCTTTCTTAGATGTCCCTGATTTCTCAGATGTTTGAGATTTACACAATATCTAAAGCCTTTCTGAGAGCCAGCCTATTAAAATAAGTCACTTATGAACAGAAACTCATTTTCATCTTGGTGAACTGGCAAATAATGTGAAGGAAAAAAAATATTGGACCACACAGAGAAAGTGGGAAAGTCTAACTAATTGGTTAGCCTTACCAAAGTGTCAGCAGATGCAGAATTGGCAGAATATACTCTTGTGCTTTATGATTCTAAGGTATATTGTAAAATATACCATGGTCAAATCTGAAATTATAAGATTCCAAAACATTTTAAGTTTCAAAATTAGACATGAGCAATACTGTTGTCCTGTCAGCTGCTTGTTTCCTAATTTAAAAAAAACCTTTGCATCCTCATGTGGCGATATAGCGTCTGCCTGTCACTTCAGTTTTATTCCAGTTGGCCTCTACTGATCCACTGCAGCCTCTCTTTGCACTGAAGAGTCAGTTAGCAGCTTTGAGTGGTGTACCATTCCCTTCAGGTCGTGGAAAACTACTGCCTAGGTGCTGCAGGTCATCAATTCTCCATCTAATATTCTCTTCAAAAGATGCTTAAAAATCAATACAGCAGACAGCAAGCCACGTGTGTATATATTTTTCAGAAGCTTGAATGACGTCTCATAATGAACTGTTTGCAATGCAGGCTATTCTGTCTTGACCTGTTTAACTTAAAACCATGGATTTCAAGAAGAGCAAACATACAATATAACCATAACACCTAATCAAACTAGTAAAAAGAAACATTTATTATGTAATAATCATAATACAAGTACATAACCAACTGAAGACAGTGAATAGTTTCTTGTCACTACATGGGATATTTTCTTAAACATTGCTTTCAGTCCAATGTTGACAGCTTTAATAACAATTAATTAACTTAGTTATCACTATAAAGTCCAATTTAAGTACTTTGAAACATACATTGAAAAAAAAATTTGCTGATTTAACTGTTAAATGTAACAAAACAAATTAAAATCAATTGTGATAGTAATCCATCACTTCCTCATTGACGTGAAACAACTTTGTTTACACTTTAAGGCAACACTTCAGAATCAGATAGGCATACTAACGTACAGCACCAAATAACTGATATATGAAATGCTTTCCAGCGTGACATCTCTTTGTTCTCACACAGGCTGCAGTTCTTCATATGTAACACATGCCATTGAACAGAGAACAGACGAGAGTAAGCAGTATAACTCAGATCTGCTATTTTTGTTGCTCTTCACCTGTCATACAAATAGGCTAATGTGAATGCTTTGCCATATATGAGAACTAATAATCTACTCTCTTATTTCATAAAGCACAAGTTTTAAAGTATCTTGAGTAACTGAAATAAGAATTATGCAAACTAAACATATTTTGTTTTTGGATTATTTTTGATATTATTAGAACAAAAGACAATGTTGACTGAAGATTTCAAATATATGGTGAAAAATGAATCAATTTTAATGCATGATGTGCAGCAAAAGGGCCTTCCTGGAGGCAATGGTGTGAGCCACAAACAATTCATAGCTGGGTCTCATTTTATCTCAACAATGAGCTACCTGTGTGTGAGTGGGCATACACAACACAAGGGAGTAATATTTCCAGCAGCTCCTATGGGTAGATACTTATTGGGGTCTGAGAGATCTGTCCCGTGGTGGGATCCATGGCAGGATCAGCTATGCTGAGGCTTTTCTTACCAGCAATGAATTCCAAAGGTCGGGAGGGAAGGCAGGGTGGAGATGGTGGTCCTGTCACCTCTGGCTGAGTGCTCCTGGCACTGTCCTGGCACTTGCAAGGGAAGGGGCACTTGGAGTGTGTGTCACCTTCCTGTCTATGGAGGCAGTTGGATGATTAGATGACTTGCTGCACTGCTGGGCAAGGAGGACCGTTGCATCCCACATAGCTGTCTGCTGTTCCTCTTCCTCCATGTGCTTGTGGACGAAGTCCCTGATGGCCAACACCACAGGATCCTTTCCTATTTGGCATCCTTACAGAATTGGTCCCAAATGTTGCCTGACAAGTGACAAGGTTTCCTCCTTGTAGGGAATGAGGAGCCTAATGCCAAGCAGCCCTCCATCCTTGCAGAGCCTTTCTGCACTATCATAGGCTATCATAGAAAGGCAGGGATTGACTGGGGTGAAAGTGATTGGAATGACATTTAGTGTCGGTGTGGTGTCACATGTACATGAGGAGACAGTGCAGAAGTCATGCAGAGTTCATGGTGAGGAAGGTTGAGAGCAACAAGAGTGAGTGAGAGATGATGTTGCAGGCAACAGTGAGAGTGACAGTGTAAGCTTACTGGAAGGCAGCGATAGAGTGTGAAATAGCAGAGAGAAGAGTGTGGCCCTTCCCCTGACAGAGAGAGAGATCGTCTTGTGGCACTGATGGCAGTTCTTCCAGTTCTGTGGATACTGCACTGATCCAGATGGTTGCCTTATAGCAGGCTGCCAGGGTCTGGTGTTGTGGTCTCTTCTGCCAGTCCTTCTGCCAGCGCCAGAGACCTGGGTTCAATTCCCACCTCAGGTGACTGACTGTGTGGAGTTTGCACATTCTCCCCATGTCTGAGTGGGTTTCCTCTGGGTGCTCCAGTTTCCTCCCACAGTCAAAGATGTGCAGGTGAGTTGGCCATGCTAAATTGCCTGTAGTGTTAGGTAAGGGGTAAATGTATGGGTGGGTTGTGGGTCGGTGTGGACTTGTTGGGCCGAAGGGCCTGTTTCCACACTGTAAGTAATCTAATCTAATCTAATCCTCTGGGAAGGGAACAGCCTTCCTCTTCCACCAGCACCTCAAGGTTCCTCTCAGAGAATTGCAAGGCCATCTTTCCCTTCTCCAACATCTTTGCTACAATTGACTTTCAGTGAACTGGGCAGCTTCGGAATGTGTATCTGTGTGCAGCAGGACATTTTAAATATGGAGTGGGTGTCAGGAATGCTGCTGTTTCAGCAGTTATCTGCTGAGTGGTGAGTTATTCCATGAATAGTACATGGTAAAGCAGGGATAGAATCAGACATGAGGAGCAATGTAGGGGTGGGCAGATCATTTAGGTTCATGCAGTGGGGAGTGTAATAGTGTAAACTACCGTGATGATTACTGAAAAGCTCATGTGGTCCTGATGTTTTTTTTTTGAAATTATGGAATTTCAGAGGATTATAAGTAAGTAGAATGTACTGTTTTGGGAAATATCTCAATGTTTTTGTGTTATACAACACCTGATTACTTCTAACAATCATTAAAAGTAGTGCCATAGGTTTGTGAAAAAAAAGATTTTATTTTACATCTGTTGTTTATCTCATTTATTGTCCCTTTAGATACACCTGCATTCTGCAATCTCTAATATTTTTCCCTACAGAATTGAAATCTGATTTACACTTGTTTCTTTACACATCCTATTTTGGACACTGCATAACTAAATGAGGATTCTTCAATCTATTTGGATGAAGAGCATTACTGTTTTTATCTTTTGTCCACACATTCCCTGCACAAGATGCTACACTGAAATAGACACCAGATTAGAATAGATTCCCTACAGTATGGTAACAGGCCCTTCAGTTCAGCAAGTCCACACCGACCCTCCAAAGAGTAACCCACCCAGACCCATTCCCCTACCCTATATTTGGACATTTGGACGTGAGAAAATATTATCTATCTTTTACCACTTAACAATCATCACCATACCAGTGGACATTTCCACGTTAAAGCACTCTAAAACTCTAAATCTTTCTTGGCAACTGCCAGTGCAATGAAAAGCAAATATTATTCCTTTCACATTGAACTCAAGATCCAAGCACATTTCATTTTCTATCACAATTCATTTTATTTAGTTTTTATTTAAAGCATAATAATCAATCATTGAATAAGAAAGGGGTCAATTTGATTAGTTGACTCTTTTGCAAAGCAGAGTGACGCTAGTGGAGTGGGTTCATTTCCTGTACTGGCCAAAGTTACTATGAAAGATTCTCTTTTTCAACCTTTCCCCTCACCTGAGACATGGAGACTGTCAGGTTAAATCACCACTAGTCATATTTCTCTCTCCAAGGAGAGAGTCAGGATGTGGTGACCTTATTTTTCAGCTTTAACCCAACAACTTCAAAAACATTTCATAAAATAATATAAATCACTGGAATATGTCTACTGAGGTTGGATTGCGTACATATTAAATCTTCCATTTAATCAGTGGCTGCTGTTTTGGCTAAATGGATCACTGTGGCCATAATATTAGAAAGATTCACAGAAATGCAGATTATATGATTCCATTTTGTTTAGATTCTTTTGTCAATTCCCACAATAATAATTTTCTTATTTTGTATGGTGGTGATTGTTAAGTGGTAAGAGATAGATAACATTTTTAAATTACAATTTCCTCAAATAAACCATGCAACATGGTGAGCAATGTGGCAGATCAAAGATGGTCTCTAGAAGTAATTTGAATTGTTGATTGCCCAATAAGGAGCACCAAATTATGTTGAGGTCACATTTAATGAAGTTATAAAAATAGCACACATTAAACATCTAATTAACAAAGTAACAGTAAAAGTGCCCAGCAGCAAGAATACTAATAATATGACTAGCTCACAGCATATTGGAGAGCCACTTACATGCCCTAAGCAGTTGCTTATAGCAGCCCAAATTGTCCAGCATTTAGATTGTTTAAATCTGATTTTAGGATTGGGACATGCAAGGCAGGACCCTCCAGATGTTCCGATGCATGTACATGCACTGAAATTGCTCAGGAAGTTTAAACTTCTGTTGGGCTGATTTCCTTATCCTGGGCACCCCACACATATCTTCAGCATTGGGTTCAGACTCAGAGATTTGTGCCAGGTATACTGGATACTTATTCAGGAAAAGGTTTTGCTGATTAGCATCTAATCTAACTCAGTGATTAGTTAGTGTAGCCAAATAGAGAACCACCACTGAACACCCTCAACCCATCAGCTCCCACTAGAATACTCCATTAACCTGATCCAACTACCTCTATGGCCAACTATTCCCTCATGCTACTGTACAGAGCAGAACTGTGTTTATGACTGTGTGGCGACACAAAGATCTCTTTTATGGATAAAGTACATTTTGGAATGGAAACTACTCCATCATCCTGACTAGCCATCCACCTGCTATTCACATGATCCAATACAATGAACCCACATTCAACTAATTTCAATGATGATTTAGTATGGAAGTAGATGTCAAAAAGCTTGATCAAAGAGATATGGTTTAAGAAGTACACTTAAATAAAGAACATGATGCAGAGAAGCTGGAAGGTGTAGAGAGTGAATTCCAGAGTTTGGGCTCTTGACAATTAAAAATACAGTCACCCAATAATGGAGCATTAAACCATTTTTTAAACAGCTCCTTTTTATTTAAATTTACACAAACTAAAATTAACATTACTTTGTGCGTATTTAGGAATCCTGAGCTCAAAATAAAACTAGCCCATTTCTTTCAGAATTTGAAATATGTTAATGATTGATTCAGACTTCTAAATAATTAAAAAATATGATTTGTTTTCATTGGAGGAGAGCAAATTGAAAGGCAGCTTAAGCCTGGCCTCATAGCATTGAAAGACGTGAAGGTTATGGAACTTAACAATAACATGATTCAAGAATGGTATAACACTGGTAATAAGAATCAAGATCAAAGCTTCTAAGGAACAGCTGGTATGTGGAGTATAATTCTTTAAGAAAGCAATCAATTCTATATTAGGGAATAGTTAGAAAAATAAATATACCTCAAGTGATTAATAATCTGGTGCAAAATATGAAGTCAGCAAATCACCTAGGGTAGATGATATTTGTCCCCAACCATTTGCAGAGATTTGTGAGGATTTTTTGAAAAATTGGATAATGGAGAGATACCAGTAGATTGGAAACGGACCAACTTGATGTCCATATTCAAAACGGTCTTTAGTGTTCCAACTCTGAGTTATGAAAGAAGACTGAATGGACAGGCACTTCAGTGCAATGAAGAGATTGGTTAGGGAGACACCAGATACAACCTGGTATGGAAATTTTAATTCAAAATTGCTTAAATTAAACATTGCCGGTAAGACATGGGGACATGTGTTCAAACTGTTAAATGATCACAAGAAAGTAAGAACGGTTCTTCAAGCAGAGAATGATTAACACTTGCAATAAATTTATGTGCTGTCTGTAGGAGGTGGAAACCTGGGAATTATTTAAGAAACCATTTAATCCAACAGTGAAAGGAGGTAAGATTTTCCACAGTAAATGAATTGAACAGGTCAAATGGCTTTCCCCATCAGTAAGTATTTTATAATCATCTTTGATTCAACTGACCAGGGCTGTACTTTTTTTTTCAAATTGGCTATAGGAGTTTTTTTTATGCGTTTTACTTCAAGTGTCTAAGAGAAGGTTGAAACTTTACTTGGAAATTTTCCTTGTGTAAATTCATTTGGTTAATTTACAATAGAAAGTTTCACAAGCTGTTTCACAAATAACATGTCATTTTCTCACAATTTGCTTATTCTGGTGATAAATAAAAGCTTTATATAAAGGTTAGTTTTGAAAAAGGCAAAGTCCTACCTTTTTTCCATTCACTTTCCTAGTTGTCTGGAGTTCTTTTTCAAATTATGCTTTATCATTTTTATCAATTAGTCGAGGGAGATTAATCACATGCTTTAGTATTTAAATTTCTGATTGGCTTCCCAAAAGAACTCATTATAATAAAAGAGATATTGAGACCTACGTTCCATGATGTTAAATTCCATATGCCCTACTAGTTTCCCCTCTTCACCATCATCAAATACGTGACATATGCCTGCAAATAAATCTTCCAAACTAATATCTCCAGATAAAAATATTTATTTTGTGTAAATAGAAAACGTCTTTATGTATTGGTAATGATGTGTGTCGAAGTAGGAAGATTTCTCAGAGGAATAAATGATTGATAAAAATTTTGGCATTGTCAGAAGGTTCTTCTGTTGATCCACAGTCACATCAGACATTGAATAATGTCTATTGTTTACTTGGAGAAAGTGAGGGCTGCAGATGCTGGAGGTCAGAGTCGAAGACTGTGGTGCTGGAAAAGCACGGCCATCAGGCAGCATCCGAGGAGCAGGAGAGTCGACGTTTCAGGCATAAGCCCTTCATCAGGATTCCTGATGATGGGCTTATGCCTGAAGCGTCAACTCTCCCACTCCTCAGATGCTGCCTGACCAGCTGTGCTTGTCCAGCACCACAGTCTTTGACTTTATTGTTTACTTTCCCAGAACAGAAAAAGTCAGCAATAATCTGAGTTCTTGTACATAGCCTTGGTTCTAACACTGTTTCATTACTGCTTAAGTATCTCAGCGTTTTTTTTCAAAAGTTTCCTTTCCAGAATTTGATCAGTCTGATCATACAAGCTCTCTTCTACAATTTAGACACAGTGTGTGTAGTACTCAGTGTGGTCTGAAAGCCTATTAAAGCGAATAAGTGAAAACAAACAAAAAAAATTAAATCAGCCAAAAGCAAACATGATTCAAAGTTAATCATTCAGGTTATTTAACCATTGTGTTATGAGTCAAAAATATAATTCAAACCAGCTGTAAAAATCTCCAACCTGAATCTGCAGTCAAGTTAAAAACAGCAAAAGAGCATCTTGTATGGTGAATGGATCTATTGCTCAAAGCTCTATTCTCATTTTTATTACCTCACTGACAATAACAAACTATGCACAGTGACACACACTTCTCTGACTCTATCAGTTAACTTATGTGCAGGTCTAACAGAAAAAAAAACCAAGACAACTGAAGATGCTGTAAATCAGAAACAAAAACTGAAGTTGATGGAAAAGTTCAGCAGGTCTGGTAGCATCAGCAAAGAAAAATCAAAGTTAACGTTCCAGGTCCAGAGACCCTTCCTCAGAACTCAGATCAGTTAACATTAACTTTGATTTCTCTGCACTGATGCTGCCAGACCTGCTAAGCTTTTCCAGCAATTTTGGTTTTTGTGTAGGCCTAATAGAAAAATGAGCAAAAACCCATTGCATTTTATCTTCATCTGTAACAAGTAGTAATTAAACAGTGAATTACAAGATGCAAAAACATGCCAAAACAATTTGGGAGGACTGTAGGGAACCTAAACTGGAATTAAAATATCTCTTTTTATCAGGATAAGATTCATAGAACATTCTCACATATTAATTTAAACTTCATTGTCTTAAATGAATTGCATAATATTCTTGTCTGCAACTGTTGTATTTAAATCACGCATATAAAATGGGTATTCTGGATTAGTGGTGCTGGAAAAGCACAGCAGTTCTGGCAGCATCCGAGGAGCAGGAAAATTGATGTTTCAGGCAAAAGCCCTTCATATGGATAGCCAGGTGTCATAAGTTGTTCTTAAGTACAAAAGGTATTGCAAATATCTCAATCACTAATTGAGTTTTGATTATTCCTTCATGGTTTACTTCCTTTATTTTGTTCTTTCTCACTTTTATATTTACGTTATCATGAGATTATGTGCCAAATGTTCCGCTAAGGAGAGACTAGAACTGGAGGACATAATTTTAAAAAAAGGCCTCCCTTTTATGATGCAGGAAAGGATTTTTTTTGTTCCCTCAGAGGGTCATTAGCCCTTAGAGTTTTCTTCAGCAGAAAGCAGTGAAGGTTGGTTTATTGCAATCATTCAAGGCAGAGTTAGATATATTTGTGATTGACAAGGGAGTCAAAGGTTATGGGGACATATAGGAAAGTGTAGTTGATGCCACAACTAGAACAAACATGATCTTCACAAATGACAAAGCAGGCTTGAAGGGTTGAACGGGCTAAGCCTACCTAAATCCTATGCTCCTAGGCTTTCCGTGCACCCAAATTTATTACCCTCACAGATAGCTTTTCTCCTTTTTGAGGAGCTTGTAAGGGAGCTGAAGAATGTCTAACTCGCAGACTGTCTGAGAGATGTTCTGCTCCTACATTATTAACTGCAAGCCCACATCTGTATTTAGAAATGAACATTCTTTACCGTGGCAGGTCATTAAGTGGAGGTGGAGGCTTCTTTCATAAAGAGAAATTGGGACAGTAGACTTGGTGGCACCAGTAAGATATGTAAATAGCTGACTATATATTGGATGGCTTCTCAAAGTATCTGAATAGCAGGCTGCATGAAAGAAGAATTGTCAAAGTATTCATTTATCATCTGTAGGTCCACACTTTGAACATGGATCACTGGATAACTATCAGTGCTGAGAATTCTATCCAAATCTCTCTTTTCCCCAGCCACCACAACTGAAGGTACTGAAGTGAAACTAGCTGGGATTAAGTTGATCAAAAGTCCATCTCACAGAAAATTGAGCAAAGTTTAAGACGAACTGTACTACCTCTGAGCACCAATTTGAACCTTAATGTTTCTGCACAGCTGCTGTTAGGTTTGGTAAGCTTGACATAAATCAAGGATCCAAACAAGTACTTACCGCTTTAAACTAATGAGCAATGATAGCATGATAGACAATTTGAAATAAATGTCCATCCTAATTAAGAAGTAAGTCATAACTGTCTTTTGGTGAATTCATCATCTATTAAATATTATTACAGCTAACAGGATAAACTTGGGTTGCAACATTCTTAGAGGTTCAGGTTCCAAATTTACATTTAGGAGTTTTATTTAAATCAGAAAACTCATATGAAATAAAGGCAAAATACTGCAAATGCTGGAAATATGAAACAAACACAGAGAATGCTGGAGAAACTCAACAGATTCGGTAACCCTGTGATCAAAAAAAGAGTTAACATTTTAAGTTTAGTATGACTCCTTAAGAACTAGAAGGTGTTGGAAAATGCTTTTTAAAATATATCCTTTTGACACAGGGAAGGACAAAAGACAAAGGGGTTGTTAATCATGGATTATGAATGGAGGACAATGGGTCTTCACCACAAAGTGCAATGTAAATGAGTCATAAAGAAGACAAGGATGTGGGAGACGATGGACAGAATGTAAGAAAAATGGAGAACAGAAGTAAGGCAGTCAGTTTCAGAAGTTATGAAATTCAGTGTTGAAACCTTAAGGCTATAACGCATCTAAGCGGAACATGAGGAGTTGTTCTTCAAGCTTGTGGTGTGATTTGTTTGAACATTGCAGCAGGTTCAGGACAGAATGGTTAGCATGAAAGTAAGAGGGTTTATTGAAATGTTATGCATCTGGGAGGTCAGCATCATTCCAATGAACAGAGCAAAGGTATTCTGCAAATGGTCACTAGTCTGCATTTGGTCTTACTAATGTAAAGGGAACCACATTCTGCAAAGCAAATACAGTGGATTAGTTTGAAGGAAGTACTGGTGAAATACTGTTTCACCTAGAAGGTGTGTTTTGGGTCTTGGACATTGAGAAGGGTAGAGGTAAATCAGCAGGTGTTACATCTTCTGCAGTTACATGGGAAGATTCCATGGGAGAATGAAGAAGATTAGGACTGATGAAGGAGTAGACTAGGCTATCAAGGAGAGAATGGTCCCTGTAAAATACTGATAACAGAGTGGAAGGGAATATATGTTTGATGGTGCCTTCCATCCTGAGATGGCAGAATTGGCAGGGGATGATCATTTGAATGTAGAGACTCATGGAATGGAAAGCAAGGACAAAGGGAACCTATTGGCAACTGGGAAGAAAGGGAGGGATGAGGACAGAAATGCAAGAGAGGCTCAAATGTTGATATTTATTGACTTCTCCTTTCATCCATATAATAGCACTTCACGTTCCACAAACCTTTCTATAGAGTGTATACCAAAACCATATAGTAATTTGTTTATATTATGTAAAATATTTTGATACCTGTTTGGCCTGCAAAAGTTTTTAATGGCCTTAAGTATTCAAATGAATATTCTAAATTGATTGACAATTTATACCCAGACTTAACTACTTATTATTTTAGAAAAAAATACACTTAATATCAAAACAGATATATGAATTTAGTGGCTAGAAACCCCTGAAATGTGTTTTAAAAACTGGCCCAAACCACATGCTGAGTGCCTATCCCTGCACACAAAATGTCCTGGCATCAGTATTTCAATAAGAGATGATGATGTGCTTTAAAATGCAGCATTAAAGTGCAGAGACAGACTAGATAATTCCAGTAATAATTCCAAGATGGTGGCAGAGTAGACTGTTCAATCATAACTCATCTGCTCCGTCCATTTCTTTCCATTTTTTTCCTTTTTTTTTCTTTTGTGTTTATTTTCCTTCTTTTTTTCCTCGGTGATGTCCTGAACTCCAGGCCTCAGTGCAGACTTGGGCTCCCAGCCTCAGTGTGGATTGAGCTGGTGATCTCTCAGCCTGGAGTGGCTGTCTTCCAGGCCAGCATAGCAGTCTCTCTGTGGACCAGTGTCGCAGTCACCCAGACCAGTGTGGCAGTCTTTCAGCCCGGCATGGCCTCAGTGTGGATGTCCAGCCTTGAGATTATTCCAGAGCAACCTCCCAGCCTCAAGGTGAACCCTGGTGCAGTCTGGAGTCAAGCTTGGCATGGACTAGAAGCTAGGTGATGGTGTGGACTGGGTTGAGAAGATTGATATTCTTTATCTTTGTTTTTTTTCCCTATTTTATTCCTATGATATGTAAAACTGGACATCTTATTTCTTTATTTTTCTAATTTCTTTTCCCCTATGAAATGTTCCTACAAATCTGTGCCTAGATACATTTGTACCTAAGATGGTGCCAAAAGTGGTGACTTTTGAACTTTTCACTGCACTCATCTGCATAATTGTGAAAATAAAGATAATTCTAATTCTATTTCCAATACAGATGGATCAGAGATGTGTCATGTTGATGTGGTGAGTTATTACATGTTGGATGCCAATATCCATTGATGTGCTGTGCATGCCCATAGAGTGTGCCCTCAAATGTTAGTGACTGGTGAGCATGTTCTGGGAGTAAGCAGTGAGCTGGAGTCACCAGGTATCTGCCCTGACTTTCATATTGGGAATTCTCAGGGTCTAATATTTATCCAGTAGATGAAGCGAATAGGAAATTGCCTATTACTCAGATGAGACTAGATAGTAATAAGAATGATGAATAGGTGAAAACCACACAAATATGCCAGTCACTAACAAGAATCTTGTCTTGTTGTCCAGCACCTGGTTAGAAAATGGGACTCAACATCAGGAAGGTCAGAGCTGAATATTTCACCCGATTTTCCCAAATTTCTCACCATGAGAGTTGAGGGATGGGGAAGAGTCTGTCTCCAGTCTTTTCTTATTTCAGACACAGAAAATCATTGGCATGTCTGATTATCTTATTTGTAAGCCTTATAGGCTCTGGGATTTTCTATCATATATTGAAATCATCTCTTTTTTGTTTTGCTTCTTATAATTGATTTACATCAGTTCAAACATATGAATTATTTTGTATAGGAACTGTGAACTTTGTATTCCTGCAGCATCTTGAATGAATGGAATGCCTACAGGGCTAATTTCCTGCTCCTATTGGTTTGTTGCACATATTTCACTATGTAGCTATGTTGTAAAATGTAGCATTGCATCATTATGAATCATAATGCAATATTCAGCTTTAAATCAGTTTTTATTGCCATCCATTGAAACAAATCGAAGCAAATATCTTATGGTAGATTCCATGTCATTTTCTGTTGCAAAGTAACTGGTCTATCAACAGCACAGATTAGAAAGTGGTGTGTAGCATTATCTATGACATATTGACTGCAATGACAGCAATCCAGGTACCTTGTTTCAGACTTTGACTTTCCAAATCTGATCAAAGTCTTTTTATGATAACAAATGCGCCTATGTGGAATCATAAGATCCAAATAGTATGAATCTTCACCTTACTAATTAGTTACATGGATGTATGCAGAGAGGCATTAAACCCAATAAAGTTGCTCTTACTATTACAAAGTGAAATCTTCACTCCATAACAAAGGCAGGGTTAGAGAGATATGGTAGAGGGTGGTTCTAGGTGCGATGCTCTTCAGAGGATCGGTGTGGATCTGCTCCAAATTAATGCTATCCTGGTCTCCTAGTTAACTTTTTTGCCTAATATTCGCAATCATCATTAACACTTAATGTAAATCAGATTACAAGGGCTTCAGTGTCATCAGGTTAATATTGTACAGTTGTCTCTTTGTTCAAAATAGATTGTCAGCATCAAAAGTTACCATGCTTCTTTGGAAAATGACACCAGATATGTTGTTATATAACACAGTTATTTTTAAATGAATTGCAGAGCTGTCACATTGAATGTAAATACATATATATTATGTCAAGAGAGTCAATGTGTTCAACATGACAGAACTGACTTACCCATAATCTTACATGTTGATTTAAAGTGATGAATGACTTGGAAAATAAGAAGAAATAGGTCTGTTTATATCATATCAAGTAAACTTTATTCAGATTTGCGAAAGCACACCTTCAATCAACTGGACAGTAATAAGAATAACACCAGGTTCTGAATATAAACATTCAAGATGATAGCCAGTTACAGTATCTTTGAGCTTCAAATTTTACTTTCAATGAAAATTACTATGGTTTAACACTATACACATGCATATAATTTAATAGCAGAGAAAAATCTTTGACCCTTTAATGACAGTGGAAACAAGACTCCCAGTATCTTAAAGTGGCTTCTCAAGGAGTTGCAGATCAACAAGAAGAAGCTTTAGTAATTCTTTCTGAGTCTCAATTGAATTAAACTTTTCAACTTCAGGCTTCATCAGTTCCCTCGCAATGATAAACATGACATGTTTTTATCTTGGGGAATATTGCCAAACTAAGAGACTCAAGAGTGCAGGTGCATAGTTCCTTGAAAGTAGAGTCACAGGTAGAACAAGGTGGTGAAGAAGGTATTTGGCACCCTTGCTTTCATTGGTCAGAACATTGAAAACAGGAATTGGGAGGTCACATTGTGTCTTTACAGGGCATTAGCGAGGCCATTTCTGGAATACAGTGTACAATTCTGGTTGCTCTGCTATAGGAAGGATGTTGTTAAACTTGGGAGGGCTCAGAATAGATTTGCAAGGATGTTGCCAGGGTTGGAAGGTTTGAGTTGTAGGGAAAGACTGAATAATATGGAGCTTTTCTCTGAGAGCATCAGACGCTAAGTGGTGACCTCATAGAGGTTTATAAAATTATTAGGGGCATGAATAGGATGAATAACCAAGGGTTGCTGGGAGGCAGTGGGGATGGGGTTGTGGTTCAAAACTAGAGGGTGTTGGTTTAAGGTGAGAGGAGAAAGATTTGAAAAGGGACCTGAGGTGCAACTTCTTCATGGAGAGGGTGGTGCGTGTATGGAATGAGCTGCCAGAGGAAGTGATGGAAGTAGGTTTAATGACAACATTTAAAAGGCATCTCAACGTGTATGTGAACAGGAAGGGTTTAGAGGGATTTGGGCCAGATGCTGGCAAATGGGACTGGGTGAAATTGAGACGTATGGTCAGCGCAAACATTTTGGACTGAAGGGTCGTTTTCTGTGCTGTATGGCTCTACAATGGAAAACAATGTTTTGATACTGAATTTTCTAAACATGTTTTACTTTCTGGACATTTCTTGTTTAGATCATTGATCCATTTTCCAAAATGGAACACAAATAAAGTGTCAGTAGAACAAAAATGGGGTTAGCTGTCAACACCTTCAATTAGCCTCTGCTGCCTCTCTCCAGTCGAAAGAAGCCAAAAGTTCCCTTCAGTGCTGAAAATAAATGCATGAAAATTAATTGGACAAGAAACGTTATTGACAGGATGCTCAAGCTAACATGTAGCATTTTGTTTGAATTCCGAGCAGTTTGTGGATGGTGGGATGAGTTAAAAGTGCATGTAAAATAAGCGCAGATATAGGCCATTCGGCCCCCATGAGTCTGTACTGACATTCAATAAGATTATGGCTGATTTGTTTGTGTTTTGAATTCCATATTCCCATACATCTCCAATAGCCATTGATTACTCTGCTTACAGCAATCTATTCATCTCTGTCCTACACATTATCAATGCCAATGAGTTTGACACAGTACACATTTAATTTCATTATGGAGAAGGATCTTTAACCCTTTAATTACACGCAAATAAGACTCGCAATATATTATACTTGATTCTCAGCACAGATTAACAAGAAGGAAGCTTTGGTAATCCTTGTTGAGTTTCAACTGAGATAATCTTCCCAAGTTTATGATTCATCAATCTTCTCACATTTATAACCATGACCAGCTTCCACAACTTTCTGAGGGTTCCAAACATCGCACAATCCTTTGAGAGAAAAAACATTCTCCTCTTGTCTTCCTGAAAGAATGACCTCTTTTTTAAAAAGTCAGTTCTGACTCACCCACAAGAGGAAACTTTCTTTTCACATCCACTATCCAGGTTAATCAAATCACACCTCAACTTTCTAAACTTGAATAGAAACAAGCCCAACTTGACCAAGCTCTACTCATAAGACACCATACTCCATCTGGCACTTATATATCTGGCTCAAATTCCTTATGTCTTCTTTCACAACATATTTTCCCACCTACTTTTCACAACACATTTTTCCACCTACTTAACTGCTTATTGTTTTAGAAAAAACTTTGGTGTTATCTGCAAATTTACTTATCATGTCGTTCCTTCCGTCATCTAAGTTATTGATGTAAGTTGTAAAAATTTGAGGCCGTAGTACAGACCTCCTGCAAGAGTTTACTTATCACATCCTACCCTTACAAAAAGATCCATTTATGCATACTCTGTTTTCTGCCAGCTCACCAATCTTCTATCTATATGGATATATTATCACCGACACCATGAGGTTTTATTTTCTGTAACAATCCTTGATTTGGCACCTTATCAAATGTCTTCTGAAATTGCAGTATTGTGTATCTACAGGCACCACTTAATCCACAGAGCATATTGGTCCTTCAAATCATTCAAATAAATTGGTTAGACATGAATTCCCTTTGATGAAACCATGCCGACTATTCCTGATTAATCCAAGCATTTCCAAGTGCACAGTTGTAATTTTTTTAGCAAACAATTGCAACACCTTTCCCACAATGAAGGTCAAGCTAATTGATTCATAATTTCCTGTTCTGTACCTCCCTCTTTCTTAACCAGAGAGATTATAGTTGCTAGTTTTCAGTCTGATGCAACTTTTACCTGCATCTAGGGAATTTTGAAAAAGTAACACTAACATCCACAACATCTTTGCTCCCTCTATTAAGTCCTGAGATCATCAGCACCTGGAGGGTTGTAGGTCCACAGCTCCATCAGTTTGGTCCCTGGCAAATTGTACTTACACTAATTTCCTCGCTCTCTTCCCCCTCCTGGTTTATGGGTGTGACTGGATTTTTTTTGTATCTTCTATATTGAAGACAAAAGCAAAATATTCATCCTTTCAACTACCATTTCCTTATTATCTATTTGCTCCCTACACAGGATCAACTCTAACTTCACTTGTTCTTTTCCTCTTTAAATATCTGTAGAAACTCATGCTATTCATTTTTACATTCCTAGCTAGCTTCCTCTGATTTCTTTCTCCTGATTAATATTTTAGTCATTCTCTGCCTTTTTAAAATATTCTGAATAATCATCTGATCTGCTACTCAGCTTTACTTAAATATACACTGCATCAAAAGGTAGAGCCAGGTATTTTACCTCCAGACATTCATTGTACATTTATCAGTGACTTCCTTCTTATCCAACTAGTTGGCACAAACACATAAGAATATCAGAAAAAGAGCTGAAGAATGTCATTCAGTCCCCACAACCTGCCATATACCCATAAACCCGATTCTCTTAGTGGTAATATCAACCTTAAACAGAGATCATCAACAGTCCACTAGGATAGAGAATTTCAAAGATTTACAATGCTATGTGTGAAGATGTTTCTCCTTTATCTCAGTTTATAATGGCAATCCTCCTATCTCTAGATTGATTCCCAAATGGGGAAAACAGCCTCTTGATATCTACCAAAACAAACCTTCACAGAATATTTTATGTTTCAAAGGGACTATTTCACATTTTTCTGCACTTCTCACTAATGCCAACCTTATTTTTTCACTTTGGATGCTCACATCCCAGAAATCAATCAATACAAACTTTTTTGCATTACTTCTAAATGTCATTTATACTTCCTGAGATATGGAGACCACAATTGCACAAATGGCTCTCAAGGTGATTTCAACAAAGGCCTCCACAATTGCATCAAGATTTTTTTTGTTCTCTCTTGCAGTAAGTGTTAATGTACCACTTTAAATACTTGCTGTAAATATTTGTTAGCTTTCAGGGTTTTCTTGTACAAGGACAAATTGTCTGTACAGTGTACACCAATACTTAAAAGTTTTACATCATTTAAAAGTATTATATTTTTCAGTTCTTTCCAGGAGATAAATAACTTCACATCCCAATGCATTATACTTGATCTGCCATTTCTTTGCCCCTTACTTAAACTATCTATTATTCTTTAAAGCATCTTGGGCAGAGTTTTCTCAGCCTGTTGGAGGTGGTTTCAGGAACAAAGCAACAGGGAAATTGGAAAAAAATGATGTTCTGATTATGTGCTTTTCTGGCCTTTCTCAGGGCAATATAGAAAGGAACTGGGGGACCTGCTTGGATCTTAGATAATTAATAACTAGTTGTGATTGTGATGAAGCCAATTATGAGGTCTTTGATTCCTGAATCCAAGGTTCTGCAGCCATGAAAGCTCCAAAATACAAACATAGAATCACTAAAATAGCTAATCTTATGCAGCAAAGATGGTTTTCTGCATGCAGCAAGGAAATACCAATTTTGCAAGACATGTGGAAGTCAAGGCCATTAGCCAGTGTTGAGCACTAGAACAAAGAGTGCTGCAACTCAAAAAGCTGTGCACCTATCCGAACATAACACACTTAAGGTGTACAGTCAAACTGCAAGGAAAACTATTCCTCCCATCCAGAGATCTTTACATAAAGTGATTGATAAATCATAATCTGTTTATTGACATAATGAGACAAAGAGTGATGAAAAAATGTTTCATACTATCAATCCTATACCCCAGTGAAGGAACCCAAGCTGGATATGAAGGAAATCCAGCAACCTCAGAGGTAGCAGTGGAAGGCATCAAAGAAAAACAAAAGAGAAAAATGTTGAAAAAGTTAGACAGTTTCCAAGGTAGGTAATGAAAAGGAAAATATACTGGACTAAAAGGAGGCTGAAATTTCATCACAGAAGAGTCCAGAGTGTAAAATTGGATGCATCAAAATAAGATGGAAACACTGAAGGAACTAGCCATCAATGCCAAGAATTCATGATCTATGAATCAGCCATATGTACCCCTTATCCATAGACATTGGTATTTGGCAACTGGCAACTCCTCATGACCATTCTGGTACCGGTCTGTCTCACTGCAGATCACATACTGTTACGGAGCAGACCAAACGCCCTCAAAATGTATGTAGAAAATAGCCTAGACCCCAACTTTTTCTTATTTTAAAGGCAAGTGCCAGGTGCTGCATTCCAGATGCAATTCAATTGGTCAAATCTACCAGTCTTGAAGTAAAGCACATTATTTTACAATAGTTAATATACAACAAAATAATTGGAATAACTTAATGCTAGTGACAAACTTAACAGAATAAAAGGTAATTTAACTATTAAACTGTAACTGTACCAATATAGTAATATCCCATAAACACACCCTTGGCAAAGGCAAATTCAGTAAAATAGATTGTCTCATGTATAATTTGATCAGAAGGAGGAGAACTCCTAGCTTTTAGCTGTAACAGACAGAGGGAAAACAGCTTCCACATCTAACATCAAGACCCCAGAAACAATAACCACTGAGAAACTAAAATGAAAAATCCTGGTTCTGTGAGAGCTGGACCCCACCCATTCAGGCTTCTGCAATTGTTCCAATTTTAAAAACAAACAAGATCTCCCCCACAAACTCTTATTGGCTCTGAGTTGAGCACTTGGCACCTCTCCCTCAAATTTTCTTCATAAAAAAGAAACAGAACAAAATACATCTCTTAAAGCCATAATATCATCACACTAGAAAGCATAACTTCACATTGCAGAATACACTGACAGTGAGCATGGAAAGGCTGCCGCACGTGCATGAAAGGGCAGGCAGCAATCTCTTGCTAAGCACCTACCGACATGCTCAACCAATCCACGCCTTGCGTTGTCTTGCTTGTTAGTGTATTGACACTCAGGCAGAGCCAAATGCTGTCACTGCAGCCATTTTGATCCGCTGTATGGTGCAGTCTGGCAGATATACTGCTTGTTCTGCTTGTCAGTGGGGGTCTGGTTACAGGAGAAGATCTACAGCATAGGCCAGCTGCCTGCACAGCAAGCATATTGAATGTTTATTCAGCCAAATGGCCATGTGGGAACCTGTGTGGGAACTGATTCTCAGTCCAGTCAAGGACAAGTGTGGGAGAGCGCTCCCTGTCAGGGTGTTCCCCCACACATAGTGAGCCGCACGGCCCACACATGTCCAGGGGCTTCAACACATTCAGCCATCCACATGTGACATTCCTGGTCAGGGGATCTGTCACAGTCTGCAGGTGATCAGTGTTCAGTCCTGCAGGGGAATCGTGTATCATCAGGGGAATCATGTATCATCATTTAGGGAGCTGCAAAGACAAAAAGGTCGTGATCTGTCAGTCATGTCTGTGGACACTCATTGTAGTCAGTCACAAGTCTGGTGTGAAGGACTCCTGGGATGTGTCCATCTATTTTTCAGGAGGTCAAAGTTGGGCCCTGCAGGGATAGTAGGGGCAGCTGAACAGAATAGATAATGAAAGAATGTTTCTTTGAGCATAATAGCCTAAAACTAAAGATCATAGTTTCAGGATAAGGGATTGTTCATTTAGAAGTAAGATGAAGTGAGAAGTAAAACACTGCCACTCAGAAGGTCATGGATCTTTGCAATTTCCCACACATCAAGTCTGCGTGTGTCTCTGTCATTGAGTAGATTTAAGGTTCAACTCAATAGATCTTTGGATAAAAGGGAACTGTTCCACACAGATATCAAGTATGAAATTTAAACTGAGGAAAAAGAGCCACCAAAACTTTACTGTATAATGGCACAGCTTCGAATGGTCTATTTCTGCTCTCATTCCTTTTGCTTCTATCTTCTTAAATTTCAGGGTACTTCAAAGGATTAGAACAGGTGAAAGAAATGTTATCCCCATTGTTTGTAAAGGTTTATGAATATTTGTACCACATAAATAAATTCCAACCATATTGTAATAAATCCAACATGGACCTAAACGGTTAGTATTGAATATGATCCAATTATAGCACTTTCTCCCGTGGAAGCTTATTTTAAAAGATAAATCATCCTCACAGAGTAGATAGATCCAGACATCAAGACGATGCAAGTATAGTTATATTTGCTTCATATAATAATTTTTGATTAGAACTCAATACAACTTTTGACAAATTGCCTCAAAGAGTGCAGCTTTAACAACACTCAAAGCAGCCCATTTGATTGGCATCCCATCCATCTTTTCAAAATTCTCTGTCTCTGTTATTGATGCACAGTGGCTGTACAGTGTATCATCTACAAGATGTACTGCAGCACTTCACCAAGACAGCACCTTCCATGCCCACAATCTCAATCAGCTAAAAGGTAAAGTGCAACACATGTATGGGAACACCATCACTTGAATTTCTCCTCCAAGCCACTCATCATTCTGACTTGAAACTATATCACTATACTTTTATTGTCACTGAAGCAACAATCTTGAAATTCCCTCTCTAACAACACTGGATTCATCATCAAGATGTCGGTGGAGTAAGGTTTCTGAGCTGGGGCTTGTTTGCTCCAACTGCTTTCCTTTTCTTTTGCCTTTTCTTTTTACTTATCTCTTGCCCTGAGCTTAGACAACATCAGTGGCATGAGGAACCCCAGCATGAACTTGAGTGCACCCAGTGCAGACCACATGGTGGTGGTGTTTGAGCCCAGTGCAGACTCGATTGGGCTCAGTGCAGACTTGAGTAGGCCCAGTGCAGACTTGAGTAGGTCCAGAACAGACCTCCTGGTGGTGATGTCTGAACCCAGTGCAGACTCGACTTGGTCCAGTGCAGACCTTGTGGCAGTGACGCGAGTGCCTACTTACTTTTCAGGGACATGGTATCAGAATCTGCAGCTGCTAAACTGGCAGACACGACGCTGGTGAGGGAAGCCCAGTGGTGAAAGATGGTGCCTGAGAATCGGTGACTTGGTCATTGGTTGGGTCCAGTGCTTGTGGTGCCGAAGCAGAGTTGGAAAGGCACATGGCAACATCAACGAGGTGGGCCGAGTGGCAAGAGATGCAACTCTGGCATAGGGGGGTTTGGCACAGGTACCGGTGAGGTGGAGGAGAATCGGCCCGGTGGTGAAAGATGACACCTGAAGAGTGTTGGCTTCAACATTGGTTGAGTCCGATGTGGAAGCGGTGAGGCAGTGGTAGAGGAATAATGGTGAAGGTCTCTTTGATGTTGAGCTAACTCAGGACTAATGCATTCTCTTTAAGCTGTCTCTTTCTATGTTTTACTTATTCTTAAAACTATTCAAAATAGCATCTAATTGTGGCAATAGTGGAAATTTCTTTCACTGTATTTTACTGTTTTTCTCACTATAAAATAAATGTGACAATAAATCATTGATTCATTCATTTATACCACATGGACTGCAGCAGTTAAAAAAAAATCACTGTCATGTTCTCAAGGGCAATTAGGATGGACAATAAATGATGGCCTTGTCAGTGATACCCATATCTGGTGAATGATTAAATTTAAGTCTTCCTTATATAGAAATGTTTCTTCATTCATTAATATGCGATTATAATTCACAAATATTCTGACAAGCAACTCAGTATCAGCTAGATCAGAGTCAGATGGTATCACGTAAATCACCTGTCAGAAAAATGTTTTATCGAAAGCTAAAATAAAGCAAAATCACACAGCTAACTACAAAGTAGGCTGCAATCTCTCCTACCAAAATGGAAAAATGGAACCACCAGACAACATTTTGTGCATGCTCAGGGCAATTGATTTTCTTGTCCCTGCTTCTGGGACTATTGAACCTCCCTAGGCAACAGTAAATATGAAAGGGACCTCACAGGCAAAATGGAGACAAACTGAACCTTTCTTAACTCAATTGCACAAAGGTAAAAAAAGGAAATTTGTGCTGTGAAGTCACCCTGTCAGACCATCTGCACATTACATGCATGCACTATTTAAAAAGTACACAGAGAATCAGCTTTCCTGAGAAGGCAGCTTATACCTCAAGACATACTATTGTCAGACAAGAAACTTTGTTTCCTGAAATCATGTGTCATAAAAATTAGTTTGATTTCTTTTGAAAAGACATGCTTTAGGAATCCATATCTGCATTGCTTTAAAAAAAAAGATTTAGTATACTTCGAGATTGATCAATTTATCACATGCCTCTAGCATCTAAGAATGTTTAAACCTGAAAAGGAGTTTAACAGAAGTTTTAAAAAATGAACAATTAAACTGCTTTATTGAGAGTGATTGCTGAGTTAAGAATAACAAATGAACTGAGAAGACAAATCTTATCTCATTCACCAGTAAGTGAAAGTGTCTGTTTAGATTTGACATAAATTGGATGGTCTTCACAATCTGAGGATCAAGCCAACAACACTTTAATTTTAGCTGATGATTGACGTTAAAAGATGTGATCTCAAGATAATTTAGATTAATGTTAAAACTAATTATTTTCTGGACAGTAAAATATTCATATTTCACTTCACAAATATACCTGCTTATTCCGACCTCATATCAAATTCAGTAAATACAAAAATGCCAAATTAGTGGTTGAGTATTCAGTCTGCTACTGAAGAAAACATTCAACATTCAAAATCATGAGGGGTATGGGAAAGGTTGACAGAGAAAACTGTTCGTACTGGCTGAATGGTCAAGACCAATGTTGTATAAGGTAATTGTTCTGAAGGAGTTAATGTTCATCTTATATTAAGCTTCATTCAATCTGATACTGTCACAGTCACTGGATGGAGGCTGTTGAGATCTGTACAAGTTCCCATAAGGGGCAGACACGTTCTGCACAGCTCTGGAGAGTCCAAAGTAATTTTGCCTAACCAGATAACATAAACAGTGCCTATTATTATGCTCTACACTACAATGTCACTCAGTCAAGTGCCTCTCTGTTTAGACTCACCATTGATCTATCATCTACTGGATAATTAGAAAGGCTCTACACTCAACATAGAGAAATGAGGATCGATGACAGTGAAATATCCAAACCAGAATGCAATGTAGTGATCATCAGTAGAATGACAGAATCCATTTGATGTTGAAGAAAATAATTTTTGGTATAAAGTGAATCAACCACTTTAAAAGCATTATTACTTTAAGACAACAAAGCCCGACATCAGCAACTAAACACAAAAACAGCCAAAGGACCAATAACACTCCAAAGAACCTGATAAGAAGCACACAGAGTGGAGTGTGGGCTTGGGAAACAAGAAAAGCTGGCTACATCGAGAACAAGTCAGAAGCCTTCGCAAAGAAGGCTTTCAAAGAAGCAAGAGATGGCTCCAGGAAGAAATGTAAATAGCCCTGAGAAAAAGGACAAAAACAATCACCAAAATGGTGCAAGATCTTGAAAGAGAAGACAAAAAAGTAATAAAGAGTGTTTATACCTTTCAAAACTGAGCATTGCTGCCATTGCACATAGATCCTGTGAATCATAGCTATGTTGGATAATGAAAGGACCAAATGACAGTTTAGAATGTATTTGGTAGTATTGGGAAACACTCAGAATTTACTTAAGATGTAAAGGAGCAAAATTTAGGGAAATTTTGGCAAAGTGGGTAGCAGAAGAAGAGAGGTCAAAAGAAATTTAGGGTTTATTTGCCCAGGACTAATATTTTTTTTCTGATTCATCCATGGGACACTGGCTTTGATTACTTGGTCAGAATTTATCATTGTTAATGAAACCATGATGTTGGTGGAAAGATGGCTGCAGTTTTATTTTAAAATATGTGTTTTGACCAGAAAAGATGAGGCAATGTTTGTTTTGCTTGGAAAGAATTAGAAAACATCCTTATTGGCTGCCAAAGGTGGGAAAACCCTGAAAATGCACAACGTCACCATTTTCTTTGACTAAATAGGTAGGAAAAACCAGCATGCAGTACAGAAAAGCTGTATTGCAGTGGAACAGAATTTAAAACCTTGAAAGCAGTAAATCACAACAATACAACCATTTAACAAAATTGAAAGCTCCATTGAGGAATTAATACAATATTATTGTCACAGAAAGTTTGCAAGGAGATATTATGAATAGCTGTGCACAGCCTAACAAATATTATAGTTTAAAATAGCTTGGATGAATGCAGAAATGAAAGCTGAAGAGGCAGCAGATTACAAACAACTTCTAAATGTTACAGATTTAAAACAATTGCACCATAATAGGAATTAGAAGCACATTGAGAAGCAATAGAAGGAGATATAATATCTCCACAAAGATTCAAAGTTAGGACTGACTATGCAGAACCCAAGATATAACATCGAGTAAAAAAATGAGGTCTGCAGATGCTGGAGATCACAGCTGCAAATGTGTTGCTGGTCAAAGCACAGGAGGCCAGGCAGCATCTCAGGAATAGAGAATTCGACGTTTCGAGCATAAGCCCTTCATCAGGAATAAGAGAGAGAGAGCCAAGCAGGCTAAGATAAAAGGTAGGGAGGAGGGACTAGGGGGAGGGGCGATGGAGGTGGGATAGGTGGAAGGAGCTCAAGGTGAGGGTGATAGGCCGGAGTGGGGTGGGGGCGGAGAGGTCAGGAAGAGGATTGCAGGTTAGGAGGGCGGTGCTGAGTTGAGGGAACCAACTGAGACAAGGTGGGGGGAGGGGAAATGAGGAAGCTGGAGAAATCTGAATTCATACCTTGTGGTTGGAGGGTTCCCAGGCGGAAGATGAGGCGCTCCTCCTCCAGCCGTCGTGTAGTTGTGTTCTGCCGGTGGAGGAGTCCAAGGACCTGCATGTCCTCAGTGGAGTGGGAGGGAGAGTTAAAGTGTTGAGCCACGGGGTGATTGGGTTGGTTGGTTCGGGCGGCCCGGAGGTGTTCTCTGAAGCGTTCCGCAAGTAAGTGGCCTGTCTCACCAATATAGAGGAGGTCACATCGGGTGCAGCGGATGCAATAGATGATGTGTGTGGAGGTACAGGTGAACTTGTGGCGGATATGGAAGGATCCCTTGGGGCCTTGGAGGGAAGTGAGTGTGGAGGTGTGGGCGCAAGTTTTACATTTCCTGCGGTTGCAGGGGAAGGTGCCGGTGGTGGAGGTTGGGTTGGTGGGGGGTGTGGATCTGACGAGGGAGTCACGAAGGGAGTGGTCCTTGCAGAACGCTGATAGGGGAGGGGAGGGAAATATATCCCTGGTGGTGGGGTCCGTTTGGAGGTGGCGGAAATGGCAGCGGATGATACGTTGTATGCGGAGGTTGGTGGGGTGTCCCGCTCCTCCGCCCTTGTGCCCCGCTCCTCCAACCGCCACCAAAATACAGCTACCTGGACTACACCTCCTCCCACCCTGCCCCCTGTAAAAACGCCATCCCATATTCCCAATTCCTTCATCTCCGCCGCATCTGCTCCCAGGAGGACCAATTCCAACACCGCACAGCCCAGATGGCCTCCTTCTTCAAGGACCGCAGATTCCCCCCAGACGTGATCGACGATGCCCTCCACCGCATCTCCTCCACTTCCCGCTCCTCCGCCCTTGAGCCCCACTCCTCCAACCGCCACCAAGACAGAACCCCACTGGTTCTCACCTACCACCCCACCAACCTCCGCATACAACGTATCATCCGCTGCCATTTCCGCCACCTCCAAACGGACCCCACCACCAAGGATATATTTCCCTCCCCTCCCCTATCAGCGTTCCGCAAGGACCACTCCCTTCGTGACTCCCTCGTCAGATCCACACCCCCCACCAACCCAACCTCCACCCCCGGCACCTTCCCCTGCAACCGCAGGAAATGTAAAACTTGCGCCCACACCTCCACACTCACTTCCCTCCAAGGCCCCAAGGGATCCTTCCATATCCGCCACAAGTTCACCTGTACCTCCACACACATCATCTATTGCATCTGCTGCACCCGATGTGGCCTCCTCTATATTGGTGAGACAGGCCGCTTACTTGCGGAACGCTTCAGAGAACACCTCCGGGCCGCCCGAACCAACCAACCCAATCACCCCGTGGCTCAACACTTTAACTCTCCCTCCCACTCCACCGAGGACATGCAGGTCCTTGGACTCCTCCACCGGCAGAACACAACTACACGACGGCTGGAGGAGGAGCGCCTCATCTTCCGCCTGGGAACCCTCCAACCACAAGGTATGAATTCAGATTTCTCCAGCTTCCTCATTTCCCCTCTCCCCACCTTGTCTCAGTCGGTTCCCTCAACTCAGCACCGCCCTCCTAACCTGCAATCCTCTTCCTAACCTCTCCGCCCCCACCCCACTCCGGCCTATCACCCTCACCTTGACCTCCTTCCACCTATCCCACCTCCATCGCCCCCTAGTCCCTCCTCCCTACCTTTTATCTTAGCCTGCTTGGCTCTCTCTCTCTTATTCCTGATGAAGGGCTTATGCTCGAAACGTCGAATTCTCTATTCCTGAGATGCTGCCTGGCCTGCTGTGCTTTGGCCAGCAACACATTTGCAGCCAAGATATAACATATCTTCTCCAAGACGTTCTAAGTTTCAGGATTATTTAAAATTAACCAATAAATCCAAGAACAAACAAGTTAACATGCTAATATGTTCAAGAGATCTTATAGAAGATGATTGCTCTAATCATGGAATATTAAAGAGAATCCTGAAATGGCACAATTTAGTATCTCTAAATGGCACATTCCTGGTTTGAGATGGAGCAGTCGATGGAAGCAAATGTCACAAGCAATGAAAAAATATGTACAATTTTAACAAAGTAAAATGTTATAAAGATTCTGTGTTATAAAGATTCATCTGTGCACTACCATCTGTGAAAGATTTGATAAGAATTGCTGAGGAATAGATTTGTATTTTGAGGGCACTGATATTTAGCCGGGAAAAAGTGAGGTCTGCAGATGCTGGAGATCAGAGCTGAAAATGTGTTGCTGGAAAAGTGCAGCAGGTCAGGCAGCATCCAAGGACGCTGCCTGACCTGCTGCGCTTTTCCAGCAACTGATATTTAGCCACCTGTGAAGCATGAGGTGACAACAGGAAGGGGAAAAGCTTGATAGAAAATTAAAAACATCCTAAAGTCCATTGTATATAAAATCTAATAATTATCACATCTCAACGACATTTGATGTCAAAAAATCAAATATGGTAATTTTGAAAATATGGGAATATAAATTCTAAAAAGATGTTAGACAAATATGCACTATTAAATCCATGATGGTTTAAAATATCACAACTCATTTTCATTCTGAACAAATCTTTTTATGATAAAGCCCAAACACACTGTGCATTCTTTTGCTCTTAAACAATGGGTGTGTGTTAAGACTATTTTTCAGTTTATGACCCTGCCCCCATTGCCCCCACTGAGAAGATTTTCTCAGAGGCACCCTTTGGGTCTGCCAACAAGTTGAGGGCGAGGGATGGATCTTTGAGGCTGCAGACCCAATCAAAGGGCTGGCAACCCATGAAGGATGGCAGCCCAACTGGCAGAGGTGGGAGACGCAATGTTAGAGATACAGAACACAAAAGCACCTCTGACCCCATCTCAAAAAGGGATGAAAATTGAAGTAAATAAATGGTAGCTCCAGCTATGAGACAACCGCTGTGCTAAGTAAACCCTTCTACGAGATGGCAACAGCAGCAGGTGAGGTCTTCTGATGTCTGTAGCTCCAGCAAGAGGCCTCACTAGCCTATCTTGCTAGTCAGTTGCTCCAAACTGCCTCCAGACACCAACCAGGTCTGCCAACAGTTCAGAAAATGCCAACAGTGTACCCAATCAGAACACAAATTTAGATTTCATTGAGGAGATTAATTTCCAGGCGCCAAGAGGATTATGCCTGCAGAATGCAGTCTGACAAAGCAGTGATAAATTCAATTTGTGGCTTTTGGATGCATTTTCTCTCTTTTACCCAACTGTTTGTTGTGAACTCGAAATCAACAACAACTCCTGCACTCCTGCCCTTTCTTCCCCACGGACTGGGACGGGCGCTTGCAGGTCAAGATGATAAACTAAATTTGTAGGATTGAACAGAACACTATTCATTTTGTTTCATATTTTTGGTTTTATTGCACACTCTAATGTAATTTTCCTTGACTTTGAAAGACAGTGTGAGAACATGTCATTTGTCTATGTTTCAAGCTTTAACTGCCAAACAAAACTTTATAACAGGAAAGGAATGATTGAATTTTAGCAGTAGAACTTCCTCTTAAAATTACAAACAGAATCTTCAATTTGAAAGAAGTTTGAGAAAGACGTTAAGACTAAAAGAGAGAGCAATAACTTGAAATAAATATTATATCGTCACTAAAACTAATCATCAAATTTGAGTTTGAGCAAATCTCAAAAGATTGCACACAAATTGAATGATTTCACTCAAACTTTGCTTCATCAAAATAAACAAGAGTTATCTGTATTTGATCAGAGATGTTGGTTTCAATTTGCCTGAATATTTGGCACTATGGGGGCCAATTGTGATGAGAAAGAGCAACTGTGTTACTCCTCAATGTTCAACCTGAACAACAACAACCTGGGTGTTATGTAAGTGCACCAGGTGTATGCACAAAGGTCATACTAAACAGAAAGGGAAGTGATTTTGGCTGTTGGCAGTCAATCATCTTAGTCCAAGGACATCACTGCAGGAATTACTCAGGGTAATATCCTAGACTGAACCGTCTTCAACTGTATCACCTTTTCATCATAAGGTCAGAATTAGAGATATTTGTTGACATTTGCACAATATTCCGCACCATTCGTGCCTCCTCACATACTAAAGCAATCCAGGTCCAAATGTGACAAGGCAACATGCAAGCTTGTACTGATAACTGGGAAGTAACAATAATATCACACAAGTTCCCTCTGCAACAAGGTAGCATCCAACTATCATCTCCTGACATTCAATAGCATTACCATTCCTGAACCCTCATTATCAATATCTGAGGGTTATGATTGACCAGAAAAGTTTTCCTCCTCTCTGTACAGTGAGTCCCTCTCTCACTGCAACCCCCAAGTCATCTCCTCTGCCCTGAAGCTCTTCAACCATGTCCTGAAACAGACTTGCTATGCTACTTTCTCCCCACCCCCACCCCCCTCTCATTTATCTCTACTCTCTGCAGGCACCCTGCCTCTATTCCTGATGAAAGGCTTTTGCCCAAAACGTCGATTTTCCTGCTCCACGGATGCTGCCTGACCTGCTGTGCTTTTCCAGCACCACTCTCTAATCTAGACTCGGGTTTCCAGCATCTGCAGTCCTTTTTTTTTAACCCAGAAATTAAATTGGACTAGCTACATAAATAAAATGGCTACCATACCAAAGACTGAATCCTGCAGCAAGTAACTCACCTCTGACTCCACAAAGCCTGTCCGCCATCTACAAGGCTCAAGCCAAAAGGGTGATAGAAGACTCCCCGCTTGCCGAGATGAATGCAGCTCCAAGCAACACCCAGGAAGCTCAACACCATCCAGAACAAAGCAATCTGTTTGATTGTCATCTCATCTAGCACCTTCAAAATTGCACCTTCAACATGCAGTGTGACATTCCACAAGATATTCCTTTGATGGAAATTTCCAAACCCACAACGTTGTCCATCTAGAAGAGAAAGGCTTCTACTACATGGAAGCACCACCACGTGAGTTCTTTGCTAAGCTTGACTTGAAACAATCTCAATGTTTCTTTACTGTAACTGAGCCAAAATCTTGTAACTCTCTCCCTAACACCATTGTGGATGAAACTACACACATTGACTGCAGAAAGAAGGTAGCTCCTCACCACTTTCTCAAGAGTAAGTAAGGTGGGTGGCAATAAATGCTGATCCCGATATTGTTATCCACATCCAATGAATGAATAAAACATTGTAGGTCATGAGATGAGCAAAGGTGAAATACTGATTGGACACGTGATCTCTCATTTTCAACTTGCCACACTAGTTTATGCTCTTTTAATCACATCCATTTAACTCTGTCAATGTCCTCCTCGCAATATTTTCTTGAAATAATCCATTGGTTTTGCAGATAAGTTTTTTTTAAATCAATAACTATTGGTTCTTCCAGAAATAGTAGAAACAAAGGGTTATTGAAATTAGATTAGATTGCTTACAGTGTGGAAACAGGCCCTTCGGCCCAACAAGTCCACACCAACCCGCTGAAGTGCAACCCAACCAGACCCATTCCCCTACATTTACAGCTTCACCTGACACTACGGGCAATTCAGCATGACCAAATCACCTAACCTGCACATTTTTGGATTTGGGAGGAAACCGGAGCATCCGGAGGAAACCCACGCAGACACGGAGAGAATGTGCAAACTCCACACAGAGGCGGGAATTGAACCCAGGCCTCTGGTACTGTGAGTCAGCAGTGCTAACCACTGTGCCACCGTGCCACCCTTGCTTGAAACAGATTGGTAAAGTCTGTACAGAATGATACTGGAAATTGAAGCAACTTTGGTTATTACTAAAAGATCTCTATTTATATCACTTGTCATCAAGGCTACATTTGTAATCCCACTTGGGCTTCAGCATCTAATGAAGGCAGAGCAGATGCAGCAAAGAAGGCAAGATGCTCTGAGAAAGGAGAAAGCTTTTCTTGAAAGACTTCTCCTAAATGGGAGTAGGGTATTCAGCACTGTACATTGTTGAGAGTTTTGTTCACAGAACTGGCCCACCAACCAGCTCACTGATGCTCCATTTTCGAGTGCCACCCATTAAGTGACTTTTATTGCAGATGAGGCTAGTCAAACTGAGAGAACTGTCAACTTTTTTGATGTAGCAGGATTCCTGCAGCTACTGAAGGAGATTGAGTGTACATATGGCAAATAAAGGCCTCAACTGATCAGCTGGGACTGTTCATGCATTACAAAAGGATTCCCGCTAGTTAGTGATCATCAGATAGCTCGTATGCATTTGCATTCTGGATATCCAGGGAGTTGGCATGGTATGTTTTGCAGCATCACAATTTTATAGGTGTCTCTCTTACACATTAGCTCAAATTCCGGCTCCTAGGTGGCAAGAGTACTCTGAAAACCCAGCTACTGATTTATGTATTTACCAGTGAATCTGAGGAGAGTACACAAAGCCACATCAGGAAAAGGCAACAGTAGAGTCATAGAGTCATATAGATGTACAGCATGGAAACAGACCCTTCAGTCCAACTCGTCCATGCCGACCAGATATGGCAACCCAATCAAGTCCCTCCTGCCAGCAACTGGCCCATATCCCTCCAAACCCTTCCTATTCATGTACCCATCCAAATGCCTCTTAAATGTTGCAATTGTACTAGCCTCCACCACTTCCTCTGGCAGTTCATTCCATACACGTACCACCCTCTGAATGAAAAAGTTGCCCCAAAGGTCGCTTTTATATCTTTCCCCTCTCACCCTAAACCTATGCCCTCTAGTTATGGACTCCCCCACCCCAGGGAAAAGACTTTGTCTATTTATCCTATTCATGCCCCTCATGATTTTATAAACCTCTATGAGGTCACCCCTCAGCCTCCGAAGCTCCAGGGAAAACAGCCCTAGCCTGTTCAGCCTCTCCCTATAGCTCAAATCCTCCAACCCTGGCAACATCCTTGTAAATCTTTTCTGAACCCTTTCAACTTTCACAACATCTTTCCCATAGAAAGGAGACCAGAATTGCATGCAATATTCCAACAGTGGCCTAACCAATGTCCTGTACAGCCGCAACATGACATCCCAACTCCTGTACTCAATACTCTGACCAATAAAGGAAAGCATACCAAATGCCTTCTTCACTACCCTATCTATCTGTGACTCCACTTTCAAGGAGCTATGAGCCTACATTCCAAGGTCTGTTTGTTCAGCAACACACCCGAGGACCTTACCATAAAGTGTATAAGTTCTGCTAAGATTTGCTTTCCCAAAATGCAGCACCTCACATTTATCTAAACTGAACTCCATTTAAAACTTCTCAGTCCATTGGCCCACCTGATCAAGATCCCGTTGTAATCTGAGGTAACCTTCTTCGTTGTCCACTACACCTCCAATTTTGGTGTCATCTGCAAACTTACTCAATATACCTCTTATGCTCATCTCCAAATCATTTATATAAATAATGAAAAGTAGTGGACCCAGCACCAATCCTTGTGTACTCCAATGGTCACAGGCCTCCAGTCTGAAAAACAACCCTCCACCACCACCCTCTCTCTCTTCTACCTTTGAGGCAGTTCTGTATCCAAGTGGTGAGTTCTCCCTGTATTCCATGAGCTCTAACCTAGTTTTCCAGTGTCCCATTGGGAACCTTGTTGAACACCTTACTGAAGTCCATATAGATCACATCTACCACTCTGCCATCATCAATCCTCTTTGTTACTTCTTCAAAAACTCAATCAAGTTTGTGAGACATGATTTCCCACACACAAAGCCATGTTGACTATCGCTAATCAGTCCTTGTACATCCTGTCCCTTAGGATTCCCTTCAACAACTTGCACACCAACGACATCAGGCTCACTGATCTATAGTTCCCTGGTTTGCCCATATCACTTTTCTTAAACCTGGCACCAAGTTAGCCAGCTGAAAATGTGTTGCTGGTTAAAGCACAGCAGGTTAGGCAGCATCTCAGGAATAGGGAATTCGACGTTTCGAGCATAAGCCCTTCATCAGGAATGAGAGAGAGTAGCCAAGCAGGCTAAGATAAAAGGTAGGGAGGAGGGACTTGGGGGATGGGCGATGGAGGTGGGATAGGTGGAAGGAGGTCAAGGTGAGGGTGATAGGCCGGAGTGGGGTGGGGGCGGAGAGGTCAGGAAGGAGATTGCAGGTTAGGAGGGCGGTGCTGAGTTGAGGGAACCGACTGAGACAAGGTGGGGGGAGGGGAAATGAGGAAACTGGAGAAATCTGAATTCATCCCTTGTGGTTGGAGGGTTCCCAGGCGGAAGATGAGGCGCTCCTCCTCCAGCCGTCGTGTTGTTATGTTCTGCCGGTGGAGGAGTCCAAGGACCTGCATGTCCTCGGTGGAGTGGGAGGGAGAGTTAAAGTGTTGAGCCACGGGGTGGTTGGGTTGGTTGGTCCGGGCGGCCCAGAGGTGTTCTCTGAAGCGTTCCGCAAGTAAGCCGCCCGGACCAACCAACCCAACCACCCCGTGGCTCAACACTTTAACTCTCCCTCCCACTCCACCGAGGACATGCAGGTCCTTGGACCCCTCCATCGGCAGAACATAACAACACGACGGCTGGAGGAGGAGCGCCTCATCTTCCACCTGGGAACCCTCCAACCACAAGGTATGAATTCAGATTTCTCCAGTTTCCTCATTTCCCCTCCCCCCACCTTGTCTCAGTCGGTTCCCTCAACTCAGCACCGCCCTCCTAACCTGCAATCTCCTTCCTGACCTCTCCGCCCCCACCCCACTCCGGCCTATCACCCTCACCTTGACCTCCTTCCACCTATCCCACCGCCATCGCCCCTCCCCCAAGTCCCTCCTCCCTACCTTTTATCTTAGCCTGCTTGGCTACTCTCTCTCATTCCTGATGAAGGGCTTATGCTCGAAACGTCGAATTCCCTATTCCTGAGATGCTGCCTAACCTGCTGTGCTTTAACCAGCAACACATTTTCAGCTTGATCTCCAGCATCTGCAGACCTCATTTTTTACACCAAGTTAGCGAACCTTCAGTCATCTGGCACCTCAGCTGTGACTATTGATGATACAAATATCTTAGCAAGGAGCCCAGCAATCACTTCCCCAGCTTCCCACAGAGTTCTAGGGTACACCTGATCAGGTCCTGGGGATTTATCCACTTTTATGCATTTCAAGACATCGAGCACTTCCTCCTCTGTAATATGGATACTTTTCAAGACAAGACTGAATTGTTAAAGCTGCAATTCTTGTGTCAGGACATATCTGGAAGCGGCCTTCATTATGCATCAAAACAGTAGGTTGCTTGCAGTCTATTCTGTTCTTTATAACTCAGTGCAGAGTAGATGCAATGGGATGAAAGTGAAGAATGTCTGACATCCAGGGAGGAGAAGGGGTTGGAGGAGAAGGAACCAGATGTACTTATCTTCCCTGCAGTCACACACCGGCTGTCAAATAAACTTGTGATGGATTGTAGAGGCATGCTTCACCTAATGTGTGCATGTCAGACTCATTTGAAAATGTCATCAGAAACTGAGGGCAGAATATTCATTCCCCATGAGCAATATGGGCAATGGTAAGAAAGTTGAGAGCGTATGCAAACATGAAAAAATCAGAACCTCGACATGAAGGAAAAAACATAAGATTTTCATCTTAGGGCTTAATTGGCAAGTTCAGAATCTCAAAAATGAACAGCAATGACCTTTTTTCCATGCATTTGCATCTTATTATAAGGCCAAGTTATCGAACATTTTTGTAACTCTCAACTCTCCTCTCCTTCCCCAAGAAACTAGGTGGCATCAATGAAAGTCATGGAGTCGCCTGGTGGCAGCAGCTTGCTACTTTTTCCCTGGGACGTATCCAACTCTGTCTTCACACAGTGATGATGTGTACCTAGTGAGTAAGTAGGAAACACAGAGCAGAGTGGTTTGGAATGATAAAGTGAATAAGAGCCATTGAACGGAAAAGATACATGTAACAGCGAGAGTTACAGTCCATAAGTTTTGGCAAGATGATTATTCAGTAGCAGAGTTAGAGTGAGTGGCGGCCCTATAAGTGTGAGATAGCAGAGAGAAGAGGCAGGCATTTACACTTGCAGAGCTCAGAAGATTACTGACTTCTGCATTACGTACTGCATTGCTGTGTATTATATTTCAGCCAGGATCCTGTCCTGACCTGGGTTATTATCTCAGACCACGCTGGCTGTGACTGGTGACTTGGCCTCCTTTTCTAGTTAGCAGGAAAATGTACTGCCAGCCTTTCCACCCTCCCTTCCACCAGCACCTCATAATTCCTGTCGGTGAGAGAAGGAGCTAAACTTCCTTTGGCCATTTCCTTCATCATAATGGTGCAGGACCACAGTGTGAAGGGCTGTTCCTGGCATGGAGTGTCTGAAGTGGGTGCACAACTGGGGTTTAAATAAGGTACCTTCAGCATGAACATTGCAAAGTCCCAGCCATGGTGAACATTTTCACCTCTCCTGCTGCCCAATTCCATGAGGTTGGCACTGAAGAGAGCCGCTTCATAATTAGTGTAATGAAGAGCTGAAGGTTGAAGGAGAAAAGTCACCATGGGACATGTCGACATTGTTATCATGAATCTTACTCAAATAAAACTGTTGACAAATTGGAACATTCAGCTTCTTGGGTACCATTTATGCTCATTAGTAACCCATTCTCAGGCTTAAAGTCAGGCCCTTTGTGTGTCTGTTATACCCTCTAGGAATATACAAGGACAAGGATAATAAAATCACGTTCAACTCTGCTGAGGTGGATGGGTGGGACTGAAAGCTCTTGTGTGTACCAAGGTGGTTTCAAGCCTCAGTATGTTGTTAAGGTCTCATCCCTAATTGCTAAAGTGTATGTGTGTTACGTTAGATTTCTACTTGTATGCAATGAATAATCAACACTTTCTTTCTGTTATTTCAAGAAAGTATGGTTAAATTAACAGCTTTCGAAAGTTAGGTTCATTTGGATTTATGAGAAAGTTATTCACAATAAAATAACTTTATTACAACCAACTGAGATGTTAGATGAACAAAGAAGGGGAGCCAGTTCATTCCTCCTTATCTGAGAACTGAATGTTTTTGCTTTCCTGACAAGTAACGAATTTGGAAATCTTATCTGGGATCTACTCATAACAAAATCTTATGTAATAACTCGGCATCCTTTGAATGAAGAGTTACCTCTAGCTCCTTTTAGTTGGATGGACCTGAATAGCATATAGCTATCACTGAAAACATTCTTCAATCATTTTCCTCCTACATACCCTCTATCCCGATATTATATCAATAACATTTAGTTTTAGGGAACATTTATGAACTATTTGGGATTTTACGTTTCACAACAATGAAGACGTAGTAAGGCTAAATAAAACTATCAAACGATATATATCAAATGGTACACAACATTAATGTCAGTGGGAATCTTTCCATAATTGGTTCCCAGATCTGGGTGCAAAGACTTTTCATTTCATGATAAACCTACATTGGGAACAAACCATAATGTAATATACATTGTCAATATCAGACAACCATTCAAAAACTATGGATTTTTAATGCAGAAAACAGTCATGATTTTGATTGCAGTCCGTATATACCTGCTTGTGTTAAATAATAAAGGTTCTGAATAAGTTGCTATTAATGTTACATTGAATTCAGCCATTCTGTTGATATCATATACAATCTGTGGGTGTACACGGAGTTCTACTCTATCTTTAGGAGAGATGCATTGTACCAACTCCCTTAGGTCCTAGTAATTGCATCTGACCAAATTCAATATTACTTATCACTATCATGTAATAGAACTTTTTTCTAATTCAAGAACAGTGTCCCTTCCTCAGAACTTACTGTGGTAAATCTCCTACCACTACTTATTAGACAGGTCCAAGGCAAAACAAAGACAAAAGTGAATTGGTGGAAATGAATTACCTGACACATCCTTATCAAGGATCATTTCCTGGCAGAGGTAGCAAATATTGCAAAATGCCAGCAGTAATCATTTAGGAAAATATTACATATGCCAGTAACTGCCAAGGAAAAAAAATATTAGGATTCAGTGTAGTGAACATAAGCACTTGGAAAAGCATTCAATTTTGATCTGATTGTAAGGAATTGGAAGTGGGTGAATAATTATGTGCCAAAGAAATGATTAGATATAATTGTATTTTGGAAATGAACTTTGAAACAGAATTATACTTGGCATGAGTTATTTATCTACAAATTAGCAATTTTGCACAAATATTTTGAAGTTTTTTTTATTTCCTACAGCCATTATGACTCAATACTCACAAAATATTGTGTCGTGTAAAACCACTGCAATTACTGTTCACATCAAAACTCTCTCTATCTTCTGATAAAATCTTTAATATTTTTCTTGGAAGCAGACTCATGTTTGTACAGGATGTCAGGATGGATGGATGCGATCCTGCTTGAAGGAGCAAGCTGAAATATGGGTTGGGTGATGGGGCAATGGTGGAAACATTCCTCCATTTTTTCATAGAGCTTTCACCTGATTCTATGCTCATTAGGCAATTAACTGCCTGGCATTGGGTCTCATGTTACTTTCAAGGCAGAGATCGAACATGGACTACAGCCAGTCGGTGGACATACCCCACCTCAGTGCCAGCAGCAGCCATTGATGGGCACCCCAAAGTACTGAGAACACCATAATCAATGTCAGCTTGAAACTAAATGGAGTGTAGTGGAGGTCATCAGGGCTAGCCAGCCAGGAGATTGGGGTTTGTAAGTGAGGGTAGAGTGAGAGTGTGAGGGAAAACCATGTCACAGGGTGACCAATCAAGACTGTCCTGCGTCCAAAGGGAGGGCAACAGCTTTTATGGTCCACTTTTGCGACGGAAGGAAGATGTTCCTGACAAAGCCTTAAATGACCACTTTAGAACCTGAATCAGCTTCTAGACAAGACGTCTATACTTGCCATTTCTTATTGTGGGGAGAATATGAAGGTATCAAGAAGGTAACAAGCAGTCCAACTCCAACCTCCAGCCACTCCTGCCGATTCTCTGGTCCCTATTGAGTCACAGGACATATTAACTTCCACCCATACATTTCATCAGAATCTAATAAGATCATATGCAATCCTTATGGCCATGCCGTTATTTCAGTTTTCCTGAGTATCAGATTTCTTTCAACTCTTGAACCATACAAGTTAAGAAATACTTTTAGACAGCACACCAAATCGATGACTAAGTAACAGGGAGCTGAAATAACAGTTCATCTACCGTGGAGTAGACATTTGACTCACCATGGAAGCATAACAGAGGTGTGGCACATTACTTATAGTATTGAAACCAACTAGCTTTAGTTTCCATTGATAACATCAATCATATCAAATATGTTGCTTTGTCAAATCAATAATGACTACTGAGGAAGAAACCTTGACTGAGTATCTTGTAAGTCATGATGTGGAGGAGCTGCTGTTGGACAGGGATGGATAAAGTTAAAAATCACACAACACTAAGGTTATAGTCCAACAGGTTATTTGGACACACTAGCTTTTGGAGTACTGCTCCTTCATAAGATGCCTATTTCCAAATAAACCTGTTGGACTATAAACTGGTGTTGTGTGATTTTTAACTTTATCTTGTAAGTGACTGTATCTACCCTGGTCCCCTAACAGCTATAGATTTTGACCAAGAATTTCATGAACAGCCGTATTAAAATGAAGTATATGCCTCCACTGGAGTGATTAGTTAGCAGAATATCAAAATCTTGATTCTTTCCATGGTTAAGGAGATGAAAAAGATGCATTGCAATATTCCTCAAATTATAATAGGTGTTGCCATATATCACATTTCCCCATTTTCAAACCAAGGAAAAAAACTTTCCATTTTGTACTCGGCCAAGAACACACCTAGCTATGAATAAGCATGAAAATGATGATCACCTGACTGAATGAGACTGTACAAAAAAAGCAACATTTAACTTATATTCAGGAGATCTACCTCAATGCTGATTAACTCATGAAAATTTGCTATTTGGTCTGCATGCTTTCCTACTAACACACTAACTACCCCTACAGCACCCCATATTCTGTCCCTGAATTGAACAGATGACAATTCTACAGTCCAGCCATATATGAAATTTTAGAATAATTTCTCATCAAAAACTTTAGACTCAACAAGATATGTAACATTGAATATTTCCTTTCTACAGTAAAGCACTCAGAATAAAAAAGTTTATGTGTTACATATTGTAATCTTACGGGTTATTCATTATTGGCAATTTACACTGTATGCTTCAGCGTTTGGTCTAACTAAAACAAAATGCCATAGCAACCAATTTAATTAAAAGATGGCAGCTCCATTAAACAAATAAAATTTATTTTAAATTCATTACAAACATGAACACACAGAACATAATTATACTCAAAACAGTATTAATCACCTGTACAGACTTGCTACTTTCACAAAGCATTTTCCATAGCTGCACTCGAGATCTAATAACTATTTAAAAACAATGAATTGTAAGCTGTCCTCTGAGAACTGGAACGCTACATCAGGTTAAATCTGTTTAAATGTGGATTTGCTTTCAAGCATATCCCAATGCCCTTATTTACAAAGAAAAGTAAATGTTCTGCAATTCATTAAACCAAGATTTAATGCATGATTATAGCTGAATACCAGCTGACAATTATGAAACATATGAAGGAGGTGATACAAAAGTATAAGTGCTCACAGTCATAAGTTCTGAAATTGCCAAGCTGCCAAATACTTAGATTTGAGTTTTCCTACTTCTTGGCTGTGCCACTAGAAATGAAACTTCCCCCTACACCAGGCTAATATTCAATTACATAGCCTCACATGAAGAAAGATTATCACTTGTGAGTTACCCATACAGTGCCAGGAGATCAGCACATGGAAAGAGCCCATAGTCTTTATGACCATTCAAAAAGTGAGAGAAATTGACTCAGAGTATGTGTAAAGGAAGATACTGTATATACTTATGTAAAAGTCGATTATTTTAGAATATTTTTAAAGGTTCAATTTATAGGATTGACCATGACATGAGCACTAGTTTTGAGAGGCTCATTACACGAGATATATGGAAAATACAAGATTTATTGACCAAAAATAAGGGGTCAACCTTTACATGAGATCAAACTTTACATGAGTATATACGGTAATTAAATTAAAGATGCACTGAATTATTGAATTAGAAACTTAACTCATTTTTTTTATTTTGGGAAACTTACCTCTTATAGAATGCTATTACAAACTTGAAAGAAACAGAAATTATAGGAAAACATCTCATGTGATCAATAGAAGATACTCGAGTTGCAAGCATTTGTTTTGGAGGGTCTTTCACTGTCATAGAGTCATAGAGATGTACAGCACATAAAAAGACCCTTCAGTCCAACTCGTCCATACCAACCACGTAACCTAAATTAATCTAGTCCCATTTTCCAGCACTTGGCCCATAACCCTCTAAACCCTTCTTTTTCATAGATATATCCAGATGCCTTTAAATGTTGTAATTGTACCAGCCTCCATCACTCCCTCTGGCAGCACATTCCAGACACACATCACACTGTAAAAAAGTTGCCACTTATGTCCATTTTAAATGTTTCCCTTCTCACTCTAAACCTGTGCCCTCTAGTTCTGGTCTCTCTCACTCCAGGGAAAAGACCTTTTCTATTTATCCTAACCATACCCCTCATGATTTTAGAAACTTCTATGAGGTCACCCCTCAGCCTCCAACGCTCCAGGAAAAACAGCCCCAGCCTGTTCAGCCTCTCCCTGTAGCTCAAATTCCCCCAGCCTTGGCAACATCCTTGGAAAGTTTTCTGAACCCTTTAAAGTTTCACAACATCCTTCCCATAGGAAGGAGTCCAGTACTGTACATAATATGCCAAAAGTGGCCTAACCAATGTCCTGTACAACAGCAACATGGCCTCCCAGTTCCTATACTCAATGGTCTGACCAATAAAAGAAAGCATACAAAACACCTTCTTCACTAGCCTAACTACCTGTGACTCCACTTTCAAAGAACTATGAACCTGCACTCCAAGGTCTCTTTTGTTTAACAACACTCCCCAGGACATTACCATTAAGTGTATAACTCATACTCTGATTTACCTTTCCAAGATGTAGCACCTCACATTTATCTAAAATAAACTCCATCTGCCACTCCTCAGTCGATTGACCCAGCTGATCACGATCCCATTGTAATCTGTAATAACATTCGCTGTCCAGTAGGCTTTAAATTTCGTTGTCATCTGCAAACTTACTAATTATACCTCTTAAGCTCACATCCAAATCATTTATATAAATAGCAAAAAGAAGTGGACCCAGCACTGATCTTTGTGGCACTCCACTGGTCACTGGCCTCCAGTCTGAAAAACAACCCTCCACCACCACCCTCTGTCTTCTACCTTCAAGCCAGTTCTGTATTATTGAAATCGTTAGTTCTCCCTGTACTCCATGAGATCTAGCTAAAAATGTGTTGCTGGTTAAAGCACAGCAGGTCAGGCAGCATCCAAGGAACAGGAAATTCGACGTTTCAGGCCAGAGCCCTTCATCAGCAATGAGGAGAGGGTGCCAGGCAGGCTAAGATAAAAGGTAGGGAGGAGGGACTTGGGGGAGGGGCGATGGAGATGTGATAGGTGGAGGGAGGTCAAGGTGAGGGTGATAGGCCGGAGTAGGGTGGGGGCGGAGAGGTCAGGAAGAAGATTGCAGGTTAGGAGGGCGGTGCTGAGTTCAAGGGAATCGACTGAGACAAGGTGGGGGGAGGGGAAATGAGGAAACTGGAGAAATCTGAGTTCATCCCTTGTGGTTGGAGGGTTCCCAGGCGGAAGATGAGGCGCTCTTCCTCCAACCGTTGTGTTGTTATGTTCTGGCGATGGAGGAGTCCAAGGACCTGCATATCTTCGGTGGAGTGGGAGGGAGAGTTAAAGTGTTGAGCCACAGGGTGGTTGGGTTGGTTGGTCCGGGTGTCCCAGAGGTTTTCCCTGAAGCGTTCCGCAAGTAGGCGGCCCGTCTCCCCAATATAGAGGAGGCCACATCGGGTGCAGCGGATGCAATAGATGATGTGTGTGGAGGTGCAGGTGAATTTGTGGCGGATATGGAAGCATCCCTTGGGGCCTTGGAGAGAGGTAAGGGAGGAGGTGTGGGCGCAAGTTTTGCATTTCCTGCGGTTGCAGGGGAAGGTGCCGGGAGTGGAGGTTGGGTTGGTGGGGGGTGTGGACCTGACGAGGGAGTCACGGAGGGAGTGGTCTTTGTGGAACGCTGATAGGGGAGGGGAGGGAAATATATCCCTGGTGGTGGGGTCCGTTTGGAGGTGGCGGAAATGACGGCAGATGATACGCTGTTATACGGAGGTTGGTGGGGTGGTAGGTGAGAACCAGTGGGGTTCTGTCTTGGTGGCGGTTGGAGGGGTGGGGCTCAAGGGCGGAGGAGTGGGAAGTGGAGGTGATGCGGTGGAGGGCATCGTCGATCACGTCTGGGGGGAATCTGCAGTCCTTGAAGAAGGAGGCCATCTGGGCTGTACGGTATTGGAACTGGTCCTCCTAGGAGCAGATGCGGCGGAGACGAAGGAATTGGGAATATGGGATGGAGTTTTTACAGGGGGCAGGGTGGGAGGAGGTGTAGCCCAGGTAGCTGTGGGAGTCAGTCGGTTTATAGTAGATGTCTGTGTTGAGTCGGTCGCCCGAAATAGAAATGGAAAGGTCTAGGAAGGGGAGGGAGGAGTCTGAGACAGTCCAGGTGAATTTGAGGTCGGGATGGAAGGTGGTGGTAAAGTTGATGAACAGTTCGACCTCCTCGTGGGAGCACGAGGCAGCACCGATACAGTCATCGATGTAGCAGAGGAAAAGGTGGGGGGTGGTGCCAGTGTAGCTGCGGAAGATGGACTGTTCCACATATCCTACAAAGAGACAGGCATAGCTGGGGCCCATGCGGGTGCCCATGGCAACTCCTATAGTTTGGAGGAAGTGGGAGGATTGGAAAGAGAAGTTATTCAGGGTGAGGACCAGTTCAGTCAGTCGAAGGAGGGTGTCAGTGGAAGGGTACTGGTTGGTGCGGCGGGAAAGGAAGAAGCGGAGGGCTTTGAGTCCTTCGTGATGTAATACCGTACAGCCCAGATCAGTTCATCTTCCGCAACTACACTGGCACCACACCCCACCTTTTTCTCCGCTACATCGATGTTTGTATCGGTGCTGCCTCGTGCTCCCACGAGGAGGTCGAACAGTTCATCAACTTTACCAACACCTTCCATCCCGACCTCAAATTCACCTGGACTGTCTCAGACTCCTCCCTGCCCCTTCCTAAACCTTTCCATTTCTATCTCGGGCGACCGACTCAACACAGACATCTACTATAAACTGACTGACTCCCACAGCTACCTGGACTACACCTCCTCCCACCCTGCCCCCTGTAAAAACTCCATCCCATATTCCCAATTCCTTCGTCTCCGCCGCATCTGCTCCCAGGAGGACCAGTTCCAATACCATACAGCCCAGATGGCCTCCTTCTTCAAGGACCGCAGACTCCCCCCAGACGTGATCGACGATGCCCTCCACTGCATCTCCTCCACTTCCCGCTCCTCCGCCCTTGAGCCCCGCCCCTCCAACCGCCACCAAGACAGAACCCCACTGGTTCTCACCTACCACCCCACCAACCTCCGCATACAACGTATCATCCGCCGTCATTTCTGCCAACTCCAAACGGACCCCACCACCAGGGATATATTTCCCTCCCCTCCCCTATCAGCGTTCCACAAAGACCACTCCCTCCGTGACTCCCTCGTCAGGTCCACACCCCCCACCAACCCAACCTCCACTCCTGGCACCTTCCCCTGCAACCGCAGGAAATGCAAAACTTGCGCCCACAACTCCTCCCTTACCTCTCTCCAAGGCCCCAAGGGATCCTTCCATATACGCCACAAATTCACCTGCACCTCCACACACATCAACTATTGCATCCGCTGCACCCGATGTGGCCTCCTCTATATTGGGGAGATGGGCCGCCTACTTGCGGAACGCTTCAGGGAACACCTCTGGGACGCCCGGACCAACCAACCCAACCACCCTGTGGCTCAACACTTTAACTCTCCCTCCCACTCCACCGAAGACATGCAGGTCCCTGGACTCCTCCATCGCCAGACCATAACAACACAACGGTTGGAGGAAGAGCGCCTCATCTTCCGCCTGGGAACCCTCCAACCACAAGGGATGAACTCAGATTTCTCCAGTTTCCTCATTTCCCCTCCCCCCACCTTGTCTCAGTCGATTCCCTTGAACTCAGCACCGCCCTCCTAACCTGCAATCTTCTTCCTGACCTCTCCGCCCCCACCCCACTCCGGCCTATCACCCTCACCTTGACCTCCTTCCACCTATCACATCTCCATCGCCCCTCCCCCAAGTCCCTCCTCCCTACCTTTTATCTTAGCCTGCCTGGCACCCTCTCCTCATTGCTGATGAAGGGCTCTGGCCTGAAACGTCGAATGTCCTGTTCCCTGGATGCTGCCTGACCTGCTGTGCTTTAACCAGCAACACATTTTCAGCTGTGATCTCCAGCATCTGCAGACCTCACTTTTTACTCCATGAGATCTAATCTTGCTAACCAGTCTACCATGAGGAACCTTGCTGAATGCCTTACTGAAGTCCATATAGACTATGTCCACCACTCTACCCTCATCAATCCTCTTCATTACTTCTTTAAAAATTCTATCAAGTTTGTGAGACATGATCTCCCTCACACAAAGCCATGTTGACTACGCCAAATCAGTCCTTATTAGACTACTCCTTTCCAAATACATGTAAATCCTGTCCCTCAGGATTCCCTCCAACAAATTTCCCACCACCAATGTCAGGCTCACCAGTCTATAGTTCGTTGGCTTTTCCTTACCACCTTTCTTAAATAGTGGTACCCACATAAGCCAACCTTTGGCACCTCACCTGTGACGATCAATGATAAAAATATCTCAGCAAGGGGCCCAGCAATCATTGCCCTAACAACGTTTGAGTGTGCACTTGATCAGGTCCTGGGGATTTATCCACCTTTTTGCATTTTAAGACATTTAGCACTTGCTCCTCTGTAATATGGACATTTTTTAAGATGTCACCATCTATTTCCCCACATTCTATTTCTTCCATGTCCTTCTCCATAGTAAACACAAATGTGAAATTGTCATTTAGTATCTGGCCCATCTCCTGCAGTTCCACACATAGGCTGCATAGGCTGTTCTTTGTGTGACCCTGTTCTCTCCCTGGTTACCCTTTTGTCCTTACTGTATTTATAGAATCCCTTTGGATTCTCCTTAAGTCTATTTGCCAAAGCTATCTCATGTCCCCCTTTTGCACTCCTGATTTCTCTCTTAAGCATAGTCCTACTGCCTTTGTATTCTTCTAAGGATTCACATGATCTCTGCTGTCTATAGCTGACAAATGTTTCCTTCTTTTTCTTAATGAAAACCTCACCTACCAGCCTTACTTTTCACCCTAACAGGAATATACTGTCTCTGGACTCTTGTTATCTCATGTCTGAAGGCTTCCCATTTTCCAGCCATCCCTTTATCTCTGAACACCTGCCCCCAATCAATTTTTGACAGTTATTGTCTAATATCGTCCAAATTTAGAACTTCAACTTTTATATCCAACCTATCTTTTTCCATCACTATTTTGAGATGAAGTGAATACTGAAGGGGGGGGGATAGCATTTATGCTATGGCTGGGGTGGGGAGGTGTAGAGCGCTGGTGGAGAAAAGATGTTGATAGGTCAGTTTAATATTCTGATTACTTAGTCAAAACTATCAATATTTTTCTCGACCAGCACTCTGCACTTCCCCAGCCCAACTATAGCATAAATGCCAAACTCTTCAGGCTTCACTTCAACTCTGATAAATCTCTCCATAGATGCTGCATGACTCGCCATGATCTGCAGCATTTGTTGTTATCAGTACAGATTCCAGCATCAGCAGTCATTTGCTCCTACATTCCAGGTATGAACCCAGTAAACTTTCTCTAAACTGTTCCCAAAGCATTAATGTGGCTCAGTAAATATGATGGCCAGTATTATAGTCCCAGTCTTACCAATGCCATAAACTGAAGCATAACTTTATGGCTCCAGCATTATTCTTGTCACAATAAAACAGAACATTCCTGATTATTTGCTGTTCCTGAATACTAACTTTCTGTGATTCATGCACTAGGATAACCCAAATCTCCCTGCATCTCTGAACGTGGACACGTTCACCTCTGGGATGGAGACACCTATAGTGTTGGTAATCAAAGGCATCATCCGCAAGCACAGGAAGAAACACAATAAGGTATTTTTTGCTACTCTCTGTATCGAGCACTGAAGTCCCTCGTCCCTCCAAAAATTAAACAAAGGCTAAGCAAATAAGAGCAGGAGCCTGTTATCACTGTTGGCTAAAGTGTATTACAAGCTGTATTGTTGCCTCAATCTCATTCAGGAGTAGAAAAGCCAAACAACGAGATTTTGAATGCTGTGATGACATAGTCTAAACCCTGTATTAATATTATTGATGAATTGTATGTGTTCAGCAACAGAGCCGAGATGGGGAAAGAGACTGCTGATCAGTATGCTATGGTACTGATGCATCTCACTGAATCCTGAGAGTTTGAACAATTGAAAGCTGAGTTCATCAAAGATAAGATTCTCTTAGATAAAAGGAATGCCCTTAAGGAGGTCAGCTGAGAGAGGACAAACCTACTTTCAAGAAAGCCACCAACACATGCAGAAGAGGGTGGTATGTTGGCTCAGTGGTTACCACTGCTGCCTCACAGTGCAAGGCACCCGAGTTTAATTCCACCCTCGGCTGACTGTGTGGGGTTTGCACATTCTCCCCATGTCTGTGTGGGTTTCCTTTGAGTGCTCCAGTTTCCTCCCACAGTCCAAAGATATGCAGATTAGGTGGATTGGCGAAAGGAAATTGCTCATTATCCAGTGATGTGCAGACTAAGTGGGTTAGCCATGGTAAAAACAGGGTTACAGGGATAGGGTAGTGGGGTGTGAGTCTGGCTGGGATGCTCTTCGGAGGGTTAGTGAGGACCCAATGAGCGGAATGGTCTGCATCCACACTGCATTAAGGCAGGCTATCAGAAGCTGGAGTGTATTAATGGGAAAAGTGATGAAGTTTTACATTATGCTTGAGAGACACTCCAGGCCGAATGAGAACAACATATTAGACTATAGAAAGAAATATTTTGAGAAGAGCCAGCAAGCAGAATGTAACTCTAATGGAGGACATCACACAGAAGAAAAGAAATCATGTCCAGTTCAGGGAAAACACTGCTTTAAGCACAAGAAGTGGAATCACTTTGCACACAAATGATTAACTAGAAAGAATAAAACAAGTCTGAGAGAATCAGCCAATATTTCTGATGAATTGCTCTAAGTTAGAATAGTCAGAACTAAATATAAATATTTTATGACTTTAGAATAATAACTGCTGAAACAGAGCGCCTAGTGAATTTTAAGTGTCAAATGGACCAGAGTGGACTCAGGGAGAAAACTTACACGAGCACAGACTAGTTGGGCTGAATATCTATGTCATTCTATGATACTTTGAGTGGGAATTGGAATTGGAATTAATACTCATGTCAAATAAATGCCAGCTACTGAATTCTTTCTGATCAAAGTACTTGAGTTATGCATTGACCAGAAATTGAACTGCCCAGAGAAGTACTGGGGGTGCAACTGCAGATCAGAAGTCATGAATTCTTCAGTGAGTAATTCATCTCCTGTATCTACAGTGCCAGTCCACAACCTACCAGGCTTAAGTCAGGAGTGTGATGGAAAAGTATTCCATTTGATTAGATTACTTACAGTGTGGAAACAGGCCCTTCCGCCCAACAAGTCCACACCGACCCGCCAAAGCGCAACCCACCATACCCCTACATTTACCCCTTACCTAAGGCTTCGGGCAATTTAGCATTGCCAATTCACCTGACCCGCACATCTTTGGACTGTGGGAGGAAACCAGAGCACCCAAAGGAAACCCACGCAGACACAGGGAGAACGTGCAAACTCCACACAGTCAGTCGCCCGAGGCGGGAATTGAACTCGGGTCTCTGGCGCTGTGAGGCAGCAGTGCTAACCACTGTGCCACCGTGCTGCCCAGCTAGATGCCTAGCTGAGTGCATCTCCATCAACATTCTACAAACTCAACACCAACTAGGTCAAATCAGTCTACTCATCCATCACTCACGTTCACTCTCTTTACCACTGATGCGTTGTAGAAGCAATGTGTGTTATATACAAAATAACGGTATAGCAGTCCACTCAGATTCAATCAACAGCATCTTCCAAACTTGCAACCTCAACGACCTAGAAGGGCATGGTTAGATTCTACCTTGTTGGAAATGGTCATTGCCTGACTGCTTTGTGGTGTTATTGTTAATAACACTTATTAGCCTAAGCCTAAATGCTGTACAAGTTTTGTTATATATGGACATGGCCAGTTTCTGTGTGTGAGAAGTGACAGTCGTGCTGAAAAACGTGCAATCTTCAACAAGTATCTCCATTTATAATATTATTAAGGGCAATAGGTTATTGATGAAAGAGCTGTATGTGGTTTTAGGGATAGTATACTTCCCTAAGAAACTTCTACAGTGATGTCCTGGAACTGAAATGATTGACATTAAAAACTACAACCATCTTCTTTTATATGTAATACACTGTCCAATGTAGGGTATGCCCCTATTCCCATTTACTCTAGTTTTGTTTGAGCTCCTTGATGTCAAATTTGGTCAACTACTGCCTAAAAGTCAAGTGCAATTGCTTCTTGCCTTGCAGTCCAATGTTATTGTCCATGTTTGCACCAAGGCTATAAGGAGACCAGGAGCTGAGTGGCCCTGACAGAATGCAAACTAAGTTCCAGTGAGCAGGTTATTGCTGAGCAAGTGTCCTGGATTAGCACTGCTGATGGTTCCACCTATTACTTTACTGATGATTGAGAGTAAACTGCGAGGGTAGTAATTGGCTGGGTGAGACACTGTTTTACTTGGTTGGAGTTTCTGGAATTATAGAACATGGTCTCACTATGAAGAGGCAGCCATTGCAGACTAAGATGAGTAGGAATTTCTTTATCCAAAGGGTTTTGAAAATTTTGAATGCTAAGAGCACTGCAGATGCTCAATGAAACAGAGTATTTTTATTGTGCTACAGGAGAATCTGAAATTGGGTGTGAAAGTGGAGTTCAGGTTAGCATTGGCATTAGTTTATTGAATCAATTTGCAAATTGGAGGAGTTGTATTTACTACTCTGCTCCTATTGCTTATGTCCGTATATGACTGGTCTCAGTTGACCTGTATCAATGCTACTGCCCTATTGTTTCTGTGAGGCAGAACCAATTAACATTTTTGATGCATATTCAATAACTTGGAACTGTCAGCGCATCCATACACTGTGCAATATTTAAATCAAATGGATGAAATGTCTCTTCATCTGTGAAAGAGATCATGGTGGGCATTGATGAGTTCTCTAAATCACTCCCATATTAAGCTATCTGAAAGTTAAGATAGAGCATAATAACAAGTACAAACTGGAAAAGAAAACTGCAGATGCTGTAAATCAGAAACTAAAACAGAAATTAATGGAAAAGCTCAGCAGATCTGGCAGCATCTGTGGAGAGAAATCAGAGTTAACATTTTGGGTCAATGACCCTTCCTCAGAACTGATGCAGGCTAGGAAACCTTGGAAACCTGGTGAGTTTGTATTCCATTAAAATATTCAGTGGTAAAAGGAGTTGCGATACCAATTAATTTGTTACTATGTAGTTGTACAAAATAAAGGACCTTCTTTACAGTTTGAAAAGTATGTGATCTGATGACATTTCTTTGTCATATTCAGGTCATATAGCAGAATTACTCGTATTTACATTTAAATAGAATTTCCTATTAAATAATAATCAACAGCATAACTTTGTCTCTGATTTTGTGGGACAGAAAAACTGGGAAAAAAAGCAATCATATTTCAGATTGTCAGTCTGATTGTACAGATATTCAGCTTGGGTGATCGGTGTATTGAAGTATAATTATCCATGGCTATTAGTAGAAGCTCTACCCTTTAATGCTGCATTTGAAGTACAGGGGCAATCTCATTATTCTAAATTATCATTCCACTATGCTAATAAACATTTCACACAACATCCTACAGATACATTACAGAGAGAAAATAAGCTATTACGTTAAAAAAAATGAATATATTGATCACTTTGCCAGAACTTGTGAATTTCTAGCAACAAGATATGGATCCACATATTAATCTTCTTGCAAGTCTGAAGCTGATAGAATACAAAATCCTCAAATGGTTAATATGAAACGCTTTCATGCATGTGTTTTAGGCAAACCTACTAAAGCTATTCACGATACTACAATGCAACATATTTATTCTGCTACTGGTTTTAGCAAAAATGTTATCCATTCAGTGAATTTAGAGCTACATCGACAGATGGGTTTTAATGCTATGCTACTCATGATGGAGGTTAGGCTGACACAGAGCTAAAATCTAGAGGTAAGCTTATTGCTTATTTACTGCCCCTCAAACATTTTAACATTTTTGTTTACCTGGACCACTGAAGAGTCTTTCTGACTGAACCAACTTTCATAAATTGATGTAAATTAAGTTCCTATGACATACATAGTGTCCCAAACCTGTTTTAACATATTGGATAGAGAAATATTCATCATTATGTTCCTATCATGTTACCCTGATTAAGGATCAAAGCAGAACGTATTTTCAAGCCTCACAAATAATTTGGGCCCCTGCCACATTGACTGCCATTCCACACTTCCACATTTTGTGCCCATGAAGCCCTGTCTCAACTATTTCATATGAGGACCCTTGGTCAAACTCTGAGTTTCCCAAGGTAGGCTGTCTCAAACTGAGCAAACTGCCAATGGACTCCTTCCCTGAAGAGTCAGTTTGCTGTATCTATGCAAATAGGATACAGCTGGTAAAATGGAATAGATTTCACAAAGAATCTCCTGGGCAGCAAATATAAGTTTCCTGTTGGTCAACCACGAGGATGTTAAAACACTCACTCAGTGCCTTTGATGCTTATTTTGACAGTAAATCTATATTTTAACTTCTGCAATTCAAACTACAAATCCACACAAAGTTGTTGTAGCTTTGTCTTTTTAGAACTTCAAGTGACATGGAATGGATTACAAGAATCTCAAATAACTTAGGGTTAGATTCTGTTCCAAAACCTGGCCGTGCAATGAAATGGAAATTTACTTCAAAAATTGGCATTATCACAAAGTAATATGGGGAACAAAGTGGTGTAGGTAAATGAAACTGGGAGCCTACCTGATTCAGAATTGTTTCACTGTCAACAATCTTCAATATGGAATACAGTCCCCTCTCCAGCATAACAATCTTTTAGACTTTTAAAAATGTATTTTGATGATTACACGAGAGAGGAGAGAGCAGAAAAGGCGGGTAATACTTTGAGATAAAGAATAATTGGTTATGCTGTGCATTATCCTTACATTTTATAGTAACTTTAAGATTAGATTACTTACAGTGTGGAAACAGGCCCTTCGGCCCAACAAGTCCACACCGACCCGACAACCCACCCATACCCCTACATATACCCCTTACCTAACACTACGGGCAATTTAGCATGGCCAATTCACCTGACCCGCACATCTTTGTGACTGTGGGAGGAAACCGGAGCACCTGGAGGAAACCCACGCAGACACGGGGAGAACGTGCAAACTCCACACAGTCAGTCGCCTGAGGCGGGAATTGAACCCAGGTCCCTGGCGCTGTGAGGCAGCAGTGCTAACCACTGTGCCACCGTGCCGCCCTAAGGTGGTGAAACATTCCAAGGTGCTTCACAAAAGCGGTATCAAACACAATTTGACACTGAGTCATGTAAGAATACATTCAAAGAATTGAACTAAACTAAATGATCAAAACAAGTTACAGTAATATCTTAAAGAAGAGAAGATAGCTAATGAGCCAGAGAATTCTGGAGGTTAGAACCAAGGCAATTGATGTCACTGATGAAACAATTAAAGTTGCAAAAGCACAAGAGGGCAGAGTTGAAAAAGCTTGGCCACAGGAGATTACAGAGATAGCGACAGGATAGGACATGGAGTAATTTTAACACAAGTGCAAAAAGTTTTAATTTCAAGGCATTGACAGATCAGGAGCTAAAGTCCGTTAGTGAACATGAAGTTGATAGGAGAATGAAACTTGGTTTTAATTAGAATATGGGCAACAGAGTTTTGGGGGAGTTCATGTTTACAAGGGCAGGAGATATAAGGCTGGCCAGGAAAGCATTAGAATAATCAAGTCTAGAGGCCACTGTTGGAATATTGTGTGCAATTCTGGTCTCCTTCCTGTCAGAAAGACATTGTGAAACTTGAAAGGGTTCAGCAAAGATTTACAAGGATGTTGCCAGGGTTGGAGGATTTGAGCTATAGGGAGAGACTGAACAGGCTGTTGTTTTCTCTGGAACGTCAGAGGGGTGACCTTATAGAGGTTTACAAAATTATGTGGAGCATTGATAGGATAAATAGACAAAGTCTTTTCCCTGGGGTCGGGGAGTCCAGAAGTAGAGGGCATAGGTTTAGGGTGAGAGGGGCAAAGATATAAAAGAGACCTAAGGGGCAACTTTTTCACACAGGGGGTGGTATATGTATGGAATGAGCTGCCAGAGGTTGTGGTGGAGGCTGGTACAATTGCAACATTTAGAGAGGCATTTGGATGGGTATATGAATAGGAAGGGTTTGGAAGGATATAGGCCAGTTGCTGGCAGGTGGGACTAGATTGGGTTGGGATATCTGGTCAGCATGGACAGGTTGGACTGAAGGGTCTGTTTCCATGCTGTACATCTCTATGACTCTATGACTCTGAATGAGGGTGTAGGAAGTAGCTGTGTTGGGGGAGGGGTGGAGACAGGCAATGCATCAGAGGTAGAAATCGGTGACCTTGCTAATAGTTGATGTAGTGCCATAACCTGACCTCCGGGTCAAATATAACACCCAAATGTATGAATAATCTTGCTCTGCCTCAGTTTGAATGACCAGTCAACTTTCTTCCTTCCCTATACACGTAAAATACTTTATTTTCAACTGAATCTCCTCTAATGGCTCTTTTTCAGATGAGAAAGAGGCAAAATTGAACCAGCAGCCAGAGATGTATGGAGGAGACACTTAAGTCATTGATATTATCTACAGTTCATTTTTATCTACTGCAATCCCCATGGTAATAACCTTTGACCATATTTTTGTGTTCACAAGAAATACTTAAGTGTTTTACCACTCCAATCCCTGATGTACTGACAGAACTGTCACTGATTCTAAACAGAGGATTTTTTTTTGTGTGTAAGAAAGTGTTTTGGAGGCAAGGAATAGCTTTCGCCTCATACTTTACACAATTCCACATTACAAAAAGACACTGCCCTGACAGAATTATTTCAGCATTAATGAGTGGTTTTACAAATGAACTGCTTTTCTATTGCTTGATGCTTACTATTGAAAAGTTATATAACAAATTAGCAAAAACGCAAAAAAAAGTGCAATTTCATATTAGTATTAGCAACAATAGTTTTCTCTGGAGAACTGATTTTGTCAAATCTTTCATTTTACAGCAGTATTGTTTTTAAATTTTCTAACAAAGATGTCAATGTTAACCATTAACATGGTTTACAAATCTTTTTGAATCTTTACATTACCAATAGTAATTCAAAGATAAGAGAAATTCAGTGAGATATTTTAAAATCAAAAATACTTCCTGCCTTCTCAAATAACAACAAGTGAAGAGGAAACTCAACAGTGAGCATATTTTTGTCACTCAGCTTAACATGTTCTGATTCTGGTAAAAATGGACAATCAATTTCTGACTTCCATCGTCTGATTTTAAAACCTGGGATTTCCTATGGACTAAAATACTTCTAAGAGGGGAGAAAATTAACACTGACATAAAATGACTGCTGTGGTCACCTGACCAGACTGGGTCAAGCTCATGAATCCATCAGTAAATAGGAATCAGTAAGAGCCAAGATTCGCATTGTTATAGCAAGTCATTGAAACTCAGTTTGTAATTCCTGGTTGACCCATATCTTTCAGGAAGTTTCACATATTAGGATGAAAACTACACTCGTTAAAGCTGGAGAGGGCTTTGGAGAGGCTACTAAAGTTGCTAGAACATGTAATAGGACACAGAATATGGAAAAGTTCAGGAATCTAACTTCAGGGACAGCAGATAAGGGGACAACTATGACATGGGGACAGTCAACACAGGACTGAGGGTGTTGTAATTAAATGCACACAGTATACTAAACAAGGTAAATGAGCTTGTAATAGATTGAAATTGTGGGAATAAAGAGATGTGGCTGCAAGGGGGTCAGGACTGGGAACTAAATATCCAAAGATACATGTCCTATTGAAAGGACAGACAGATGTCATGTCCTTCATCCCTGGGGTCATTCTTGTAAACCTCCTCTTTAATTTCATTTGTAGACCACCTCTAATGCCAGCAATCCTTCCTTAGAAACAGTGCCCAAAACTGGTCACATTATTCCAACTGTTGTCTGACAAGTGTCTCAGCAGTACATCTCTGCTCTTTTATTCTAACCCTCTTGAAATGAATGCTAACATTGCATGTGCCTTCCTAACGTCTAAATTAGCTGGTGTATAATCTTGACAGAATCCTGAACTAAGACACAAAGTCCCTTTGTCCTCAGATTTCCAAAACCTTTTTCCATTTAGAAATAGTCTATGCTACTATTCTTCCTACCAAAATGCTTAATCTTACAATTTCCCACATTGTATTCCATTCTTAGTACACTCTCCTAGCCTGTTCAAGTGCATCTGCAGCCTGCCTATTTCCTCAATACCACCTGTCCCTCCACCTATCTTTCTGTTGTCTGCAAACTTAACATCAATGCCCTCAGTTTGTTCGTCCAGATCGTTAATGTATAACACAAATAATCATGGCCCCAACAGTGTCCCATGCAGAATTCCACTCATCATTGGCTGCCATCCTGACAAAGGCATATCAGCTATGATTGAATTACAGAGCAAACTCAATGGGCCAAATGATCTAAATATGCTCCTATCTCTTATGGTCTTTTGGAAAATTGCCTGCAGATCATCCAGCTTGAAAAATCAATGAATCAAGACATGGGAACACACAAGACAATTCTGTATCAGGCAAACAACTTTGTGGCGAGGGAGAAATGAAAAATGGATAGATAATAGTAAAACTGGAGGACTCCTTCTCCTTATTTATTTCAGTCTCTCAAAAGTAGTGCATTGTGATAAAGTGAATTGGAGAAATATCCATTAATTGAGAATGCTAGGTTTTCTACAAATTTTGCTGTTGCTCAGGATATAAGTCATGCTTCAAGTTAAAGCCAATTATAGTTTCTCAATAACACCAAGGACCTTTTAATTTGACTATTCTTGAATCATCCTTTTAGTACTAGACACGATCCCCTTTTTAACCTTTATATCTTGTTTATGTGTGTTGGTTTGTTTAATGTCACACTTTATTATTTTTGTCAGGATTTAGTAAGTAATGAAATTTCTAGTTTCTTTTTGTTCAAGGGAACCTTATAATTGACTTCCTAATACGAACAAGTAAAATATTATCATTGAAGTGTGATTTAGTACAGAATTAAGAATCTTTGTTGCAACCTACTGATAAGGGTTAAAAAGAGGGGGCAGATTCACCTCTCTACACCCAGTTGTAACAAACTCAATTTAATTACAATGACAGTGCTCTTCCTTTGGACTATTCCTTACCTGTCACTGCAGGGTAAAAGAAACAAATTAATAAGCAGACTGAGGCTTCTCGCCAATTTACATCCAACAACCTTCTCTGAAAACTCACTTCACATATTAACAACTGTGAGAAATTCCAGAGGAGCTAAGAAAACCCATAATATCCTAAACCAGAAAACCGTAACATTCCCAACAAAAAAAGTTGATTCACCCTGTTTCTCAAATTTAAAGGATCCTTTAAACATCTCAGAAATAATCAGTCATTCCCTCGGCCAATGCTATGTACAAAGTTTTGTTGAAATCTGTCATAGTTTTTAAAATATGTTGTTTACAGACAAACAGTGTAACAAACATAGTTTAAAATATTACCTCAGCCAATATTCAGTGGGGGAAGCAATTAAAACTCAAACATTTTGAATTATTGCTATCTTTTGTTCCAGCATGCCTGAATCAATAGTACTGCTGAAAGCAATTTAACTTGTCTACTTAGTTCAAAAGCAAGCATGTTCTTTCCTTCCAAATAATCTGAAGTACCAAGAACATGTAAGCTTAATTATTAGAATTTTTCAAAGGGAAGCAAGTTTACTTGAAAGATAACGTGAAAATCATTCCAGTAATAGTTTAGAAAACTGTGGTTAATTCATACAATTTCAAGTAAGACTTAATGATCTTGCCAGAAATAGAAACTTTCTGTCAAATGTTATCAGGCTACTGAGAAATGGAGTAGTCAGCTTAATTATATATTCTACAAATTGTAGTTATCTTATTGATTATGGGATTAGGATTCAAGCTTTCAAAAATTTTAATGAATAGCAATGCAAAATTGAGTGAGGGCATACCAAATGAGCCAGTAGGTCTTTAGTTGTAAATACCTGATCTGAGGTTTTGCAACAATTAGTGTGAACAAACCTAACCTTCCTTGACAATCCCACTAATAGCATTGATTATTTTGCTCTGCCCTCCCCATGATAAAAATATCCTCAGCAGCTCTCCCCCAACCACTGAAGCTAAACTGAGGGCCGAAGGGCCTGTACTGCGCTGTATCTTTCTATGTTCTATGTTCTATGTTCTATGAACCCTCCCTTTTACTGAGGACAGAGTTCATCAAAAACTTAATCTGAATCTATCCATCCCCCCACTACATAGAAACTCAACATTTACCTTGCCATGCCACACCATCTAAGCTAAAATCTGTCCTCCCATTCCTTTTTAAAAACATTCAAACTTATACCAGGCACTCAGCAGTATGACCTCTATTATGCCTAATGGAAAACAACACAAGCACTTTCTAGCCTTTCATCTATGAATTACTCAGTATCATTTTCAGGCCTGTCCTAAACACCTACTCTACCATCAGCTCTTAACACAAAATACTTCCCCATTCTCATCTGAAGTTAGGTGAACTAAGACTATCCCTAATATACGCTAATTCCAGGGTCAGACCTGAAGCAGTTCTTATGTGTTTGTAACCCAGTACAGTTGGTTCTGCTATAACACGATAGTTCCATTCTCGTGCAATTGCATGTTATAAGAAAATAGTGTAATAGCAGTACCATTTGAACTAATGGATCCGGAATCATGTTATAACCAAGACACAATTTAAAAGGTTGTGCTTCAGAAACAATTTGTTTTGTGTCCCAAAATCATCAATCGTTTCATAGGGAATTCGTGTTAACAAAACAAGTGTTATAGCAGAATGGTCTGTACAAATCTATATTCTTTTATTATTCGGTTTTTACAGCTAATTATACACTCATTGATTCACTGCCCCTTAAAACAATACTCCCATACATTGTCCCCTTTAATTTCAAATAATACACAAGAATACAGTTCCCTATAAATTTGAATGGTATTCACAAATATTATATCCTTTAATTCTGTAAAATTTCAACACACAAATGCTGAGCTCCTGCATAGTGGGAGATGGATAGATTCAGATTAAGTTAAGTTTTGTTCTCGCTTTGCATTTTTAATTAACTATTCATAGATATTATGAAATATCAATAATTATATCAACATGCACAGCTTTGTAATTCGACTGAAGTTGCTCATTTTTAAAAAAATATGTCAGTTCAATTGTATTTATTTCTGTTACATTAAATATATTAGATCCGGATTTAATTTCATGGACTTTATTTTATATTGATTGAACAAATAGAAATTTATTACAATTAATGTATCTTATATCTTACATGATAATTCTTCTACAGTATCACTGATTAATGCTCAAAGTCAAGATATGTTTTATGTCTTAATTAAATTTCTTAATAGCTATTCCACTTGGGACAATTTTCCCTCCAGATAACATTCCTACTCACAAGTGAGCTGTTTTCCAATAACAGGGGAAGATTTTTAAGTGAAACATACATCAGGAAGATTGATCATAATTTCTATCCTATACAGTCAATAAAATAGATTCATAAAATCTTACAGTGCGGAAGCAGGCCACTTGGCCCATTGAGTCCACACCAACCCTCCAAAGAGCATCCCACCAAGACCCCCAACCACCCCCCACCTATCACAGTAACAATGCATTTCCCATGGCCAATCCACCTAACCTGCACATGCTTGGACTGTGGGAGGAAACCAGAGCATCCGGAGAAAATCCAGACACAGACACAGAAGACCATGCAAACTCCACACAGACAGTTGCCTGAGGCTGGAATCAAACTTGTGCTGTGAGGCAGCGGTGCTAACCACTGAGCTATTGTGCTACCTTAAAGGCAGAATCATTATGAAAGCTGGGAAATATCAAACTTTCGGTGATCTGAGTTCTGCTGGACTCTTCGACATTCTAAGCAAGGGAGATCAAGAAATTAGGCAGCTTACCTGAGAAGGTGGCTTAATTCATTAGGAAAGAGCAGGAGACTGTTTAAATTAACAAGGCAAACTAGCTAAACTTTAAGAAATAATTGGCCTTCATTGCCTTTAATAAGAAATGACTTATCTCAGCCAAAACTGAGGAAAACATTAGAAAGAGGAGTCTGGATAGAAGAAAACTAGGAACAAAACTGCAAAGCAATCTGTTACTGTCTTGTTCATTGTTGCATTTAAAACAAAAACTAGTATGGATCAATCAACTGCATATGTTTTAAGCTCTAGTCTGTATTTATAAGTGATCACTGGTGTAGAGATAATGTAGGGACTCTGATGTAATTGTGCCTTCAGTAGTTGTATGTTGCTGTTAGGAGGTTAGAACCTATACCTCCAATATGCTATAATCGTGTCATCATGTATAATCTCATGATAAATATAGCTTAAAAGTAACTCAGTAGGTTGGCCTGACTTTGTATGAAGATTGAAAGAATCCAGAGTACAACATAGTAATAATAGTGGAGACACCAGTCTAAGGTAGACAGTGTTTCTCTCAGAGGAATATGAAGTCAAGATTGCTTAACTGTAAGTGAAGGTTGAGGAAACACAAGTAAAATCCTCATAAGGCTTCATAAATACCATTAACATGAGGGGTTACCTGAAGTGATGTGAAGTCATTGAAGACTTACTCAAAGTGAAGTAAGGCAAGGAAAATTCTACCGTGCACTGGGGCAGCAGTCTTGGTCCTTTCTGAAGCTTTTTGATGCCACTGAAGCAATGATATAAGCACGTTGATGAGAATTGTAGAAGACAGTTTCACAAGTATAGAACAACCCTTTAGGTCTCCATATGAAGCAGCAGCAGCTGCAATTCAGTACTCTCATACATGCAGTGAGCTACATTACCAAAGAAAGACTTGCCAAGCAAGGTTGTTTTGATGACACCCTCAATCGATGTCCCATCACAGCTAGAATCATTTATTACTAAACACAACCAGTCCAATCCTGGGTTCCACCTACCAATGGCCTCATTACATACTGTTAATATTTATTAATGGTGTCTTTTCATCAGTGATGTGGCATAAAGATATGAGTTTGTTCCAATTCCTAATGGTGTACTCCCTGATTTACTGCAATTTGAAAAAGCTCTGAAGTGAGAACAGGTGATCCATACAATATAGGCCATGCACAATGCGGGAGAAAGGGAGCAATCCAACACAATGCTCAGTTTAAATCCAAAAGTTAGCTGGACTCAAAAATGGTTCACCTAACAAAAGACAACAGAGGGCAGAAGATGGAGGTGTAGAAATAATGTTATTGGACTAGTGCCCTCAGAGGCTTAGGTTAGTGTTCTGGTACAATGGGTTTAAAGCTCATCATGGCAGATGAAATTTAAATATAATTAAGAATATGGTATTGTAAGATACTCTGAGTAATGGTGACCATGAAAATATGTTCTTTAAGTGAAGGAAATCTGCCATCCTTACCCAGTCTGTCCTAAATGTGACTCCAGATGCACATCAATTGGATTGACTCACATTCTGTCTGAAATGAGCGAGAAGCCTTTTAGTTCAAGGGCATTTAGGAATGGGCAATATGTGCTAATGTTGCTAATGATGGCCACATCCCATGAAAGAATAAAGATATTTTGAATTGTTTATGTTGTGGTATAAGAGAGCATTGTAAGTGACAAGGTTGTCCAGCAGAGGGACATCCAATGCCTTCACTGTGGAAGATTTGGTTGCTTTCAGCAATACGAAATCATCACTTAAAAGTGAATTAGGTAGATCACCACAAAAATATAGCAGGATCCAGCAAATTGAACATGAAGTAAAATAAGATGTTGACATTGATGGTCCACTTCACCAAGCTGAGTATGGCTAAGTATGTAAACTGCTGACTGCTCTTAGTTGCTTGCATTTGCTTTAAGTAAATCTGTGCTTGGGTGTCATGGTTTGAGATATTTGAGCATGTTTCCACAAAGGACTTTGATAAAAGCTACATCATAAATGAGTATTTTTCAAACAAAATGCATAGATCCGTATTGAAACTCTCTTTTCCCCCTCTTTTGTAAATTCCTGGAAGGAGAAACCACGACAATGCCTGCAAGAGGTAGCTCACTGCCCAGGCAGTTGACCGTGAGGTGGGATGGGAAAAATCTCTGCTCCCTTATTATCTCAAGCCATTCTTTTATGTTTGAACTTCTTTTGACACCTGTTGGTTTTACAATCCATCAGTTGCACACAAAATGTTTGCCAGACAACCATTGAATTAAAGATTGAAAGCACCCATAGTATTTGGGGGTTGTGGCACCACATTGTAACACCAGAAATGGACTGTATTGACATAGACTTCCCTGTATTAAGGAAAACAAAGGGGAGATTTAATCAAGGTATTACACATTATGACACATTGATAATGTGGACACAGCAGCTCCCTGATTTACAAATGTTTGACGTAAATATGCTCATACATACAAAAGGGATCCAATACAGGGATCCGACATGCAAACATTTCCTTACAAATGGCTATTTTTCATTGTCCTACATTGTGTTCTGACTTGTGTACAAATTAACTAGCAAATGGACTTAAGAATGGAACCTGTTTGCAACTCAGGGACTGCCTGTAGAAACTATGTCTACTGATGGGATGCTTTGACATTTTTAAAAAGGAAAATAATAACATAACAACAATAACAAACACCAAACATGTTCTGAATTATGCTTCGTATGACATTTAGAGTCTGATTCTAGTTTATGTACATCCAACTTTATCAATTTTTAAGTTGCACAATGCCCTTATAAATGTTCATCCTTAATATAAAGATAAAAAATGATTTATATCTATTAAAATTGAATGAAATTCTGCAAAATAGGTCATTAAAACTGAGTTTGTTATACGACAAGCAATACTGGATTGAAGGCTGCTGAACTGCTGCCCCTTGCTTTTCGATATAAATAATAATGGAATATTTATTTTCAATATGGAGTATGTGATGCTTTACACCTGAACACATTTTTAAAAAAAATTTCTATATACTTGCTGTTCACAGCATGACAAACACACATTATAATTGTTTCAGTCTCATTTGGTCCAAATGGTTTCCCAGATTGAAGAAGGCTTATGTGATCTGATCATTTAAGAAAGGAACCAAATGAACAATGGGAGATTTACAGGCCTGTGAATTTCACGGAATTAGAATGGAAAGCATTCGTTGGGATATGACATATGATCAGTCAGATCTCCAACATTGTTTTAGGAAGTGTAGTTTGTACCTAAATTAGTTGAAATATTTGAGGTAATAAGCAGAATAATAGATGAAAATTATCCTGTTCCTATTGTACTCCTTGATTTCAAAGAAAAACTTTGCTAAAGTAGAAGATATAAATTTGCTCACATTATGAATCTAACATTAGATTTACTAATGTCTAAGGAATTCATTCTGCTCAGATGGAACAGTATGAAAGATGAATTTTTTTCATCATGTAAAATATCTCTTTCAATTTGAGTGCTCATCATTTCAGCTCAAATTAAGGGTGAAATCTGTCCAAAAGTTTTATACTAAAAACCAAGTTTATTATTAGAGTACTTACCTAATTCTGTTTTAATAATCATAACACACAGAAAAAAATTCAAATCAATTATTGCTATTGTTTTTGAAAATGACACAGGAATGTACATTGCAGTCTAACAAATATTAGTTCATCAGGTCAAGTCAAAGACATAAATAGATCAAGAAGTCTTAAGTACACATGATATGATTGCTTCTCAAGCACATGTGCAAGGTACACATCTACAATCTAATTCTTAAATATTTGGCATAGATCTTTGTTCCAAATCAATTCACTCAATTCCAAGAATTCTGTGTGATATATATCGAGAGAAAGTACTTTTTCAGTTTCAGCTTTTGATTGACAACTGTGTCTGGGGCAAAGATGGATTCATCAATGAGAAAGTGCAGTGATTCATTGTAGTTTCTGTGATTGACATCTCAGGGTCGAACAGTTTCTAATTGTGTGCTTATGGATAGCTTCTTGCCCGCAACTCAGTATTGAAAAGTAACTAAAACACAAAAAATGCGGTCTCATTTCACCATAATGGAAATTAACAAATATATGTTGAGGATTAATTTTACATTTAGGATTAGACAAGATTAGCATCTTAGTTGTTGCTAATATTTCCAGGAGGAAAGTAAATTTTGAATTACTCTTAGCATGTTCTGTGCTCAATAATGTTCATATTTAATGTTAGACAGCATTGTTGATTTTTAATCTGTGGTTCAACTTGATCATGACATTTATTCAGTTGCTTATGAAATCTGGTGGCTCAGTGGTTAGCACCGCTGCCTCACAGTGCCAGGAACCTAACGTTTGATTCCAACCTTGGGGTACTGTCTGTGTGGAGTTTGCACATCCTCTCTGTGTCTGCATGGATTTCTACCAGTTTCCTTCCACAGTCCAAAGATGAGCAGGTTACATGGATTAGCATTGCTAAATTGCCCGTAATGTCCAGAGATGTGCATGCTAGATGGATTAGCTATGGGAAATGCAGGGTTACAGGGATGGGTTGGGGCATGAGTCTGGGTGGGATGCTCCTCAGAGGTGGTGTGGACTCAATGGACTCTCACGCTGTGCAGATGCCATGAATCTCTATGAATTACTAGAGGCAAGATCAGGATAGTATCTGGAGTATCTGGGAAGTAATCTGGACGACAATGACAACAACCCTCTGAGCTTTCTGTCTTATTATTTTTGCCACAGATATTGGGCTGATGACAAAATACTCTTGCTCACATAGGATCTCAAATCCCTTTTTAAGGAAAGATGTTGAACTCAAAAAAAACTGTGCAGAAAAGACCCATAAATAAAACACAAACACTAGAAAAAAAATACTATTACTATATCAGAATTTGATCATTGGCATTTCTGATGCAACGTGAGTTGAGTCGGATTGAAAAATATGCTGTGATTCACTAGGTGGGGAGAACAGGGAACTGTTTTACGACATTGTAGTGATTGGAATGAGGGCAAGGTGGATCTCATTGACTATGAGTTCCTTGTTTGGGACTTTTAACCTGTGCCAGTCAGGGAGACCTGGCTGATAGATATAAACAGGAGATTCAGAGTGTCTCCTCATCCTAGGAACTAGCTCTGAGCTGACTGGTCTGGCTGGTCCATGTACTGTGAATAGGTAAATAAAGGGTGACTTCGTAATAGGATATCAATCTCTGTGCAGTTATTTTAGACATCAAACACAAAGATTGTTGTCTGTCTGAGCATTGGTATCACCCTGGTTAACATTTTAGTGCAGTACTTCAAAGTAAAATGACATTCATTTTTAAATGAATATAAACCGATTTGCTTATCACTTATAACAGAACAGAATTACAAACTTCAAACAAACACACACAAAGGTATTAACCAATTGGTTCCATTAGAAAAACTTGGGCCAAAGAATTTGCTTTCAGGTTTATGAGCAAGTCATGATAAAAGATTACTTTTTCCCCATTGTAAACAGAATACAAAGTAACAAAGTAAACCTGATTGTCCTGTGGATAGTAGTTACAGAAGGCCAAGTGTGTGCATCCATATGTATCATCAGTTAGATCTCATATTTTCCTGTGACAGTCTGAGTCCAGTTGTAGATCCAGTGTAACATTTGTTTTTGTGCAACTTCATTACAGCTTAAGATTTTTTTTTGTAAGGCACACAAAGACTTGAGATTGCATACAAATTAAACTTAGAACATGCATTTTCCCCTCTGATATTATTGGTCAGCACACCAGGCTAGCTCTCTGTGATTGGCTCTCTGGTACAGCACCTTCAAGAGATGGACAAGTTGGTGGTCCAGCTCTAGTCATGATGCTTTCACAGACTTTACCTTTCTCCATGAAGCTTTCCACAATAGATAGAATGTGCAGCTGGCAAACGTTATCTTATTTAAGACAGCTATTGTTTTACTTGTAGAGAATATATTAAGCAAGTATTTTCCCAAATGCTCTAACTACTGCAGCCATGTTCTGCAGAGTTAGTCGGAGCAGTTGTCGGCCATTTTGTGCTGCTCTGTCATGGTCATCCTGAACACCATCCACACAAGAAGTAATGACCTTGTCAGCAAGCAACATAGGAATAGCAAAGATGTTTGTTTTATAATTCTATAATCATTTAGATCAATGCCAGGTATAGGAAGTTTATGACATTGAATGTAGTTACACAGCCAAATATATAGATGCTTCACTAGCTGTAAGGACCTGAGTGAGTTTGTGTTAATTTGTGGCCACTGAAAAGAGCATGAAATCTATTGTGATGTATTTAACATATTATATTTATGTCAACTAACAGCATAAAATAAACATAGAAATAGTAATGAAATTAGTATAATCTATATAACTAAAGTCTTTGAAGTCTGTCATCACATGTCTTTTAAAGATTTCACACCTAACAGTGACACATTGCATACAAGTCTGATGAACAAAAAATTCTTCCAATCAGTTACTAGTTACATTCAAACAACTAACTCAAAATATTGCAAAGATATGACCAAGTACAGAAATAAAACTTAGAATTGCCAGACACCAATTTATTTTCAAACTTATTGTTTACTAACCACAAAATTAAAAACAAATTAATCACATAACTTCATCTGGGTGTTACTGCAAATTTTGTTATTCATTGTGCCGAATGCATACAGCTGAAAATACTTATAGGAAAGACATCACTAATCTGACTGTCAGAATTTGTTAATTTTCAAAATGCCTGAAGAGGTTCCTGCCTGATAGGTTGAAATAAGAAACTGTGAAAGCTTAAGAGAAACACACAACACACAGGAGTTAAAGCATTTACACACAAGATGTGGATTTTAGGGGCTGACCAGCATTTATTGCCTATCCTAGCTCACCTTGGTGGTGAACTGTCTTCTTGAACAGTTTTATACTATTTGGTGTAGATACACCCACAATGCCATGAGAAAAGAAGTTCGAGGATCTTGACGCAGAAACACAGAAAACACAGAAGAAGTATATTTCCAAATGAGGATGGTGTGTGGTTTGCAGGGGATCAAGGCAGTGGTGATGTTCCCATGTATCTTTTGCCCTTCTCCTTCTAGAAGGAAGTAGCCATGGATTTTGGAAGTTGCTGTTTTCGAAGTCTGGGTAAATTTCAAGGTTGTATCCTTGGACGATGCACACCTTTGCTGTTGAGTGTTGGTGGTGGAGGAAGAGGAAGTATTTGTAGTGCCAATTAAATGGGTTACTTTACCCTTGATGGTGTCATGCTTTTTGAGTGTTGCTGGAGCTCCACTCATCCAGGTAAGTGGAAATATTCCTTGACACTCCTGACTTGTACCACATAGGTGGTGAACAGGCTTTGGGGAAATAGGAGGTGAGTTACACACTGCAAGATTCCTAGCCTCTGACCTGTGCTTATAGCCACAGTACTTACTTGGTGATTCAGTTCAATTTCTGGTCAATGGCAACCCCCAGGATATTCAAAAATGGTGATATCATTGAAAGTCAAGTGGCAATGGTTAAATCCTCTCTTGTTGGAGATGGTCATTGCCTGACACTGAGTGAGGCAGTGTTATGGTTTGATAGTGGAGTGGGTGGGAAGTGACAAAAATAACTCTAGGGGTTAAGTGATCCAAATTAACATATTTATTACTTGTTATATCTGTAGAAGATATTAATCATTAAATATATATATATATATAGCAGTAAATATATATTAAGCTGTTATTATATATTTAACAATAAATATATAATAAAAATTTATTATCAACTTTAGATAAATTAGAAATGAACACAAACTACTGAGTGAATCTATTAGATGAATCTACTTTAGAAATGTTAAACATCTCATCTAACAATGAGTCTCACTGCCTTCTGCCCATCTGGAGAACTCGGGTGTCCAAGCACTGGTTGTGATCTCGGTCCAAGATGGAGTCCAATAAGTGCTGCAGAGTCCTGATAGTAATACTACTCTGGATGCGTTCTGTACTTACCAACATGTTCCATTGTGTAGAAAACCATCCTCCAGATCACCATGTCATATGGCTCCCCAACAATGCAACACCGTCTTGCACTCAACCAATAATGTCCCACATGTCTCCAATTGCTCGTTGTTATGTCCAATGAACCATTAGCAATTAAACCTTAGTGATCTGGTCTGAAAATATAACTTCTGATCTTACCACTACAGGCACGGATGCTACTTGCTCCTTGTCAGCCCAAACGTGATATTGTCTCGGTCTTGCTGCATTTCAACATGGGCTGCTTCATAATCTGAGGAGTCACATATGTTGCTGAATATTGTGCAATCATTGGCAAATATCCAGACCTTTGACTTTATGTTTGATGGAAGGTCATTGATGACACAGCTGAAGACTCTACCCTGAGGAACTCTTGTTAAGATGCCCTACAGTTGAAATGATTAACCTCCAACAAACACAACTCTCTTCCTCTGTGTCTGCCATGACTTTAACTCACAGAGAGTTTTCTCCCTGATTCCAAGTGAATCAAATCTACTACAAATAGAGTCATAGAGATGTACAGCACAGAAACAGACCCTTTGGTCCAACTCGTCCTAACTTAATCTAGTCCCATTTGCCAGCACTTGGCCCATATCCCTCTAAACCCTTCCTATTCATGTACCAATCCAGATGCCTCTTAAATGTTGTAATTGTACTAGCCTCCACCACTTCTTCTGGCAGCTTATTCCATTCATGCAACACCCTCTGCATGAAAAGGTTGCCCCGTAGGTCCCTTATAAATTTTTCCCCCGCACGCTAAACTTAAGCCCTCTAGTTCTGGACTCCTCCACTCCAGGGAAAAGACCTTGTCTATTTACCCTATCCATGCCCCTCATGATTTTATAAGCCTTTATAAGGTCACCCCTCAGCCTCCAATTCTCCAGGGAAAATAGCCCTAGCGTATTCAGCCTCTCCCTGTAGCTCAAATTCTCCAAACCTGGCAAACATCTTTGTAAACCTTTCCTAACCCTTCCAACAGTCGCAAATTCCTTCCAATAGGGAGATCGGAATTGCGCACAATATCCCAAAAGTAACCAATTTCCTGTACAGCCGCAGCATGACCTCCCAATCCTCTACTCAATACTCTGTCCAATAAAGGAAAGCATATCAAATGCCTTCGACATTATCCTATATACCTGCAACTCCACTTTCAAGGAACTATGAACCTGCACTCGAAGGTCTCTTTGTTCAGCAACACTCCCCAGGAGATTACCATTAGGTGTATAAGCCACTCCACTTAATTTGCCTTTCCAAAATACAGCACCTCACATTTATCTAAATTAAACTCCATCAGTCACTCCTCAGCCCACTAACCCATCTGATCAAGATCCAACTGTACTCCGAAGTAACCATCTTTGTTGTCCATTACACCTCTGATTTTGGTGTCATCTGCAAACTTACTAACTATATCTCCAAATTCACATCCAACTATAGAAACAAAGACAGTTATTTTTTAAAAATGCAACATGCAAAAGAGTTTAATTAAAAGCAAATTCTGCACTGAAAGCAGAAAACATTAAATCATAAATAAATGATTTCATGTTCAATCATTTTCTTCTGACATTACATTAATATGTAAAACAGTGCAAAATACAATGCTGCAATCAACTATATTATCCAAAATTTTTCAACTTTGTAGAATATAAGTTTGCTCACACTTATGAAATTAATATATAATATCACAGTTCTTTACAATTTGCAGAGTACAGGTACATAAAAATTGCAAGTATTAGCAATTAATTTTGTTTAATTGTTATTTCGACCTCTATGTACCACCCCACAAAATATATTGACATGATAGTTTAGACCTGAACTTTTCCATATTTTAATGTATAAGGCATTATAATCCAGACCAATTTGATTGGTCAAACTACGCAACTTCAAGCAAAACACTTTATCTTTACACTACAGTTAAAATACAGACAAAATAAAACTAAAATAAGAGAATTGCTTTACTGTAACTTTATCAAAATGCTTAACAAAATGTTTTATACTATATATGCGTATATAAACTCATTAACTCTTCTATTACAGTAACATCCCATAAACACACCTTGGCAAAGGCAATTCAATAAAATACATAGTCTCACAAACAATTCTAGCAGCAGGAACAAAACTCCAGCTTTTAGCTGTAACAGAGAGAGGAATAAGAGCTTCCACATCCAGCTTCAAGACCCTAGCAACTGCAGAAAGCTGAAAATAAAAATCTTGGTTCTGTGGAAGCTTGACCCCACCCATCCAGCCTGCTTCTATTGTACCAAATTTTAAAATAAAACAAGGTCTCACACATTGTGTAATTTATTGGCTTTGAGCAGATGGCTTTTTCACCTTAGTCTCAAACTTTATTCATAAAATAACCCATGACCATACATTGTATACCATTGTCAGGAAGGAACAGAAAAATCACAAGATCAAATAGGAACTCTTTCAGAATTTACTTTAAGAAGTATCAGAACATACCATCAATGGAATATACTGCTTTCTGACACAAAATCCACCTGTGAAAATGTAGCCTTGCTTCTTTGTAATTTATCAGTTTTCAAATTTTGGGCGGTATGGTGACTCAGTGGTTAGCACTGTACCTCACAGTGCCAGGGACCTGGGTTCAATGCCTGCCTCGGGTATAGTCTGTGTGGAGTTTGCACATTCTCCCAGTGTTTGTGTGGGTTTCCTTCCAAATTTCAAAGATGTGTAGGTTAGGTGAATTGGTCATGCTAAATTGCCCATAGAGTTAGATGCATTAATTAGGAGGAATGGGTCTGGGTGGGTTGCTCTTCGGAGGGTTGTTGTGGACTAGTTGGACTGAAGGGCCTGTTTCCACACTGTAGTGAATCCAAAAAAATAAAGTGACATTAGCTGAAACTAATGCCCATCTAATCAGAGAATAGCATAGCTGCACTATTTGCTCTTATATAATCATAGCAATCACCATCACCTCATAAGCGTGAACTTGCCTGTGTGACTCAAACTCTAACCACTGTCAATAATCAAGCAACATGTCAATGTACGTCGTATTTTATCATCGTTAATTGCAAAAATGCATCTAATCAACTGCTATGCCTTACTGGGACAATGCACTGGAAATCAAGCCGTGCTGTTCCTCAAGTTATAATTTTAAGAAGTATGTAGAATTTCCCAATTTACCTGTCTTTCAGATATAGGTTCACAGAAAGCACAAAACAGGTTTCTGTGCTTAAGGATTACTATTTTTTACATTATCTAGATTCAAACTACAGAAAAAAAAATTATGTACTGTCAATGTATAAATCTAGTTAACTCTAACTCTAGGCATTTAGTTAACTTAAAACTCCCACTCTCAAAACGCAAGCCAAGAGAAACAAAAACACAAGTGCAGGGATACACTGTGAAGGTGATTCAGTGGTTTCCATCCATAGACTTTGCTGAGTTGATCTTTTTGCTGATCAGAATGCTGTTTCTCAATCTTCCTTCTGTACATCCTTTCATGTATTTGAAGGAGGCACTGGGTGACTGGTTCACAATTATTGAAGTCTTTGAGTTATCAATTATAAATCATAGGTTATAGCAGCTGGAAAAGGGGAGTAAGTTGGTTATTTTCAGGCTTGAGATGTTCTTCACTGTAGGGAAAAGAGCCAGCTCCTATTTTGGGGAAGATCCAAATGCTTCTCCCAAATATTCACATCAGTAAGCTGTTCAGCTACCTTGGGGCCAATCACATAGTTGTTGGCAGGCAGAAGGCTTTTGCCATTCAGAACTGGTCACTGGTCAAGCAGTGACACAAACCCCTTTTTACACAAGCCCCTGGCTGCAGCTTATCTATAACTGGACATTTCCCACTGCTTGAACAAACAGCTGTGTAAACAATACTTTCAATGAAAGTCAGAATATTTACTTTTAAAAAAGTGTAGCAATCCTTCAATAACACTTGACTTTTAGCACAGTTCCATTTCCATTTCAATCCATAATCAAAATCACAGAAAAATAAAAAGAGACTGTCTTTACACAACCGATTTGTTCTTATCATTTTTCTGTCCCAGAGTACATCCCTACACAATCTAAGGGCCAAGAATGGAGATGGTGGTGTCATGGCAATATCACATGGTTAATGTTCTGGGAACATGGTTCATAGCACACCATGGCAAATGGTTAAAATTTGATTTCAAAAATAAGTTGGAATAGAAAGCTAGTCCAATGATTACAATGCCATTTATTATAAAACCCATCTAGTATCCTATCTTTTAGGAAAGAAAATCTGCCATCCTTACCTGGTCTGCCCTACATGTGACTCCAAATCCATAGCAATGTAGTTGACTTTTAACTGCACTCTGGATAATTTAGGATGGGCAATAAATACTGGCCTAAGGAGTTACATTTGTATCCAATCAAGTATTTTTAATAAAAGGGTAGTTGGCTGCTCACATGGCTCACAGATTGCATTGGCCGTTGCCTCAAATTAGCTGGCTTCTTGTCAACATGCTGTAATTTTCAACATATGAGGTATGGATAAGGTGAGATGTAGCTGGATGCCTAACTAAGTGGCATGATCCTTATCAGTTGCTTTATATAAGCATCATATTCCTTGCTTGTACACGTGACAATAAACTTAATTTTAATTCCAATTCTGGTTTAGAATAGATTCTATGAGGCTTCAGTATATTCACCAGAGCTTATTCCATCAACACGTCCATCATTGTCATCTATCGTTCCTCATCCTTCCTCTTGGTTGCTGATATATAATGTTTTGTCCTGAGTCTGATACCCATATGGCGCTCACTGGTGATTCAAATCACTTTACATTTGATACCGGTGCGACTGGTTCAAGAGGTGTTACCTATGTCAAGCATCAAAACATAAGATTGGGAAAACCTATTCTGAGCAATCTGAAGTATTTGTACAAGCTATTGTCAGACTATGAAAATCTCTCCTATGCAGATTCCAGACTTGTTAGGCATTGTCAAAATTCCTAGGAGAAAGTGAGAACTGCATATGCTGGAGCTCAGAGTCGAGAGTGTAGTGCTGGAAAAGCACAGCAGGTCAGGCAGCATCTGAGGAGCAAGAGAATCAACATTTCAGGCATAAGCCCTTCGTCAAGATGCCCTTCCATATCTCATATGTTGAAAATTACAGCATGTTGACAAGAAGGCAGCTGATATGAGGCAATGGTCAATGCAACCTGACGAATGACTTATGCCCAAAACATCCATTCTCCTGTTGCCTATATGCTGTGCTTTTCCAGCACATTGTCCCTGATTAGATTACTTACAGTGTGGAAACAGACCCTTCAGCCCAACAAGTCCATACTAACCCGCTGAAGAGCAACCCACCCAGGCCCATTCCCCTACATTTATCCCTTCACTTAACACTACGGGCAATTTAGTCTGGCCAATTCACCTAATTGGACTGTGGGAGGAAACCAGAGCACCCAGAGGAAATCCACACAGACAGAGGGAGAACACGGAAACTCCACACAGTCAGTCACCTGAGATGGGAATTGAACCCAGGTCTCTGGCACTGTGAGGCAGCAGTGCTAACTGCTGTGCCACCGTGCAGCCCATTGCATTATAGTTAGCATGATTCAATAAAGCTAAATATAAATGAAGGAAAAGAAATTATGTGGAGAGAAAATAGAGGATATATTTCAATCATAAACAGTAGATTATTCCTAATTCCATTGTCTTTGCTGGAAAGGTTTGTTTGGAATGTTAAATTTGCAGAAGGGGTTTGTGCTATGCTCAAAGTATGTTCTCAAAACTCCATCATTTTTCTCATGTGAAATTAACATAGAAGACTTCCTAGTCACATCCAATCAGTATCATGCAACTACTTTATCTCTGAGATCAACTGATTACCTAGGTAGTATCATCCAGAAATCATTGTTAGATGACTTATATTTACAAAGGTTATAGTTTTATGAGCATGGGGAGTTGGAGAGGATCCAATTAATTTTTATGGGGAGTAAGTTCTGGGGAGCACATACCTGTTTTCCTGAAATAAACTCTGGATGGGGAAACCTCTGTTCTGGGAGCCTGGATTCAATAAATTTTGCTTTTCAATTTCAGATTCAGTTGAAAAGGAAAAACACAATCAAATTTAATTGCCACAAACACCAACAATCAAAGTTATTAACATGAGCAATTACAAAACTGAGCCCTGATTTCTAATTAGTATGTCAATCAGCTAGGTGGGGTCAAGAGCAAACAGCAAATCTTTGTGACATAACCAGCATGAAAGCTGAGTGATTTCAACACCAGAGACCAGTTTACTATTGTTATGACTGAGCAGAAGGGGCAATCATGCTCCTCTTCATTTTTGAAGCCCCACCTTAATTGGTTAGAACAAATAATTTTACTGTTTTTAACAGGTACCTATCATACCTCAATTAGGTAGGTGGCTTCAGTTTTAAGTACATGCACCCAATGATGAAAAGTTGAGCTGCTTCAGCTGTTCATTTTCCAGGTGTGCCTGGTCATGAACTTTCTTGATGATATGGAATTTTAGTCAGCCTCTGCTATTAATTGATATGTTTGAGGATTGCAGTGAAGTCATCCAGACAGACAAATTAGAATTTGATTTCCCTGATTGGAGCTGTTAATCTAGTCCAATCAAGAAGTTATGGCTGACAGATATGGACAAGAGTGTTAGAGGCTGTGTTCACTTAAGGAATTGGCTCTGAGCTAGTTGGGTTAGTATCTCGTACTATTCATGTGTAAATAAAGGATAATTTGATGATGGGATACTGGCCTTCGTGGGGTTATTTCAGTATGCACTTCAAGTAACCCCTTTTGTTGTACTGGAGTCAGTAGTTCTCTTTTATTTCAGAAGGAATAAACCTCTTAAGCTTTCCCTGTCAGCCTGCTCTGCAACAGTCCAACAATGGACAGGCCACCTTAACCTCTATTATGAGCTTTCAAAAGAGTTAGGGAAGGTGCTTGCCTCATATTCATCATAATTAGGGATTAAGTGGGAAAACTTGGAAAATGGATGCAACTTTTAAGTCTGAGTTAGGTATAAATCCGTCACCAAATCTGCTTCAGTCTTCCTTCTCAGCTTGAACTGATTCAGTTGGAAGTTTCTGTTTTCCTCCTTTGGAATTGTTTCTCTGTACTGTGCATTCCTGGAATTGAATTATTTATCCTCTTATTTCTGTTGAAATTCTAATTATAATTTTTGTTGCTCTAGTCCTAACTTTTCTGTTTCATTATCCTCCGTTACTAGCTCTCTATAGTCCTGAAGAAGATTATACCTGAAATGTTAACTTCTCCACCTCCTGATGCTGCATGGCTTGCTGTGAGCTTCCAACCTACTGCCTCTCTACTCTATAATCTAATGTCTGTTTCTCTGACTTTCAAGCAGGATTCCAATTCTATGTGCTTATATTTATAACTTTTAATTCTTCCTAAAAGACTTTTAGTTTTTCAAAAGTTATTTCATCCTTTATGAAAAAATTATCATCAAATGTTCCAGCATGTTAATATTAAAGACATAAAAAAATTAACTTGCAATTTTTTTTTCAAAACACTTTTTAAAAAACCCATCTCAGCATACGTGTCATGGTGGCTCGGTGGTTAGCAGTGCTGCCTCACAGTGCCAGGGACCTGGGTTAGATTCCAGCCTCAGGTGACTGTGTTGTTTGCACATTCTCCCTGTGTCTGTGTTGGTTTCCTCTGTGTGCTCTGGTTTCTTCCCACAATCCAAAGATATGCAGGTTAGAAGAATTGGCTATACTAAATTGTCCGTAGTGCTCAGGGATGTGTAGATTAGGGATAATTGTAGAATAATAGGTAGGGGAATGGGTCTGGGTGGGTTACTCTTCAGAGGATAGGCGTGGACTTGTTTGGCCAAATGGCCTGTTTCCACACTGTAGGGATTCTATGATTCAGTTACAACAATATTTCTACTTTTATTGTTTTATTGTAGCAATCATACTTCAATTGAACTTAGTTAATCAGATCAAAAATGAAGGAGAGCCAATTCCACAAATTTTTTAAATGGGAGAGAGTGGAGTCTTATTACCCACAACCCTGAAGAAAAATAATAAAACACCTGATCATACAAGTATAATCATACATGAGCATGCAAAGTAATGGAGGAGGATTGTCTAATATCAACAGGAAGATAAAAGAAATAGGTTATAGATTTTAAGAGTTCCTTGGACCATGAAAATAAAAGGACCTGAATTCCATTGTTTAATTGTTATGTTATGTAAAGACAGCATCTTCTTATTTTTTTCTGTATTTTTGGGATTGGACTGAAATAGGAAAAGGACTCCTTTAAAAGCCAAGAATTGAGAAAGGGATTACTGCAATTTGTAAAAATAAGTTACTTATACTGATTGCCAGTGCTACTTATACTGCTATTTGTTCAAGCAGTCGGGGCTAGAACTGTTGACAGGTGCAGTTAAGGATTGTGGTGATTCTGACAACCACTGATAGAACAAGGTTCTCTGGTTCTACAGTCAGCAAGTCCTGTTACACTGGAGACTGCCATGGTCTGCCAAAACTTGCCAAGGGAAGGACAGTTGTGCTGTTTCTCAAATAGATCCCGAGGAAATGAAACAACCCGTTGAGTTGAGGAATCTTCTTTGATTTTGGGCTCAACTCACTTCAAGATTCGAAAAAATACTATATGTCCCTGATGTCAGTGCTTCCGATGAGATGATTCAGCTGTGGGTACCTGCACAACCTGAGTTTGAAATATATTGGCATTCCTTCACTGCCACTAAGTCAGAATCCTAGAACTCCCTAACAGCATTGTGGGTTTACCTGCATCAAATGCACTGCAGTGACTCAAGAAGGCAGCTCGCTAACACCTTTTCAACCTCAATTTGAGATTGGTGGTAAATAATAGCCCAGTCAGTGAAGCCCACATCTCCAGAACAAATAAATCAAGTACTCCATTAAAATGGTTCACAACGGATCAAGATAACAAGTACACTAGAGACTTTTAGCCTGATTTATTTCAATCAAACAAGTTTAAAATTGCCACTGTTTATTTCTTGTTGTGAGTTCACTGTCATATTTTTACAAAAATTATGACAGACATTGGACCGCAGAAAGAATTATGACTGAATCACTTATGTGGACATCTAAATATACAAGGATAGAAGGTAACATTCTTAACTGAGAATGTGGCATAACGATATCTTTCTTTGAGGTACAGGTAATGAATTCATACTCGGTTACAGAATAATTCTTCTGAATAAACATTTTGTGCATGCCTCTTATTTAAAATTATGAATCATTTTTCTTCAATGGAAAAACTGACAGAATCTCATGAAGTTTTGTTTTCTAAGACAGCCATTCTCTATTGTGCATGAATTGCTTTCAGTTTTTAGCCGCACTTTTACTTTCTGTCAGTGGAATAAACTGTGAGTGATTATGGCTAATCACATAAGCAGAAAGCAATGCCTGCGGGCATTTAAGTGCAAGAATGATTTATTATTTCAGAGTAGCTGACTGACGTAAGAGGAAACAATCACAGAAGGAGTGTATTTTGTTAGATAATTCATCAGTGAATTACGTGGTAAAAATGCATTTTCTTGGAAATATTACTTAAATAGTTTTAAAATTTTCAGCAAGGTAATTACATATAGTTTCAGTAAAAGCAGGTATAGTCAATGGGTGGAACATTTATGCCATATTTGAACTGAACACAAAAAAAAACTTTATTTAACACATTTAACCTACATTTTCTCAATATGATGTGGTCTAAAAGATAAACATTTAAAACAAAAAAGAGGTTAAGTCCCAAAAGAAGTGAATGATGACTAAGAATTTAAAACACAATCATAACTACAAGAAGTTTTCATTCTAAGAGCAAATGGAAGTTTGTACTAGCAGGTCCTCAGAACAACAATGTTTTCCTTGAACTGCTTTTCCTATACCTTCACTCTTCATTGACTGTTGCTGAGGAATATGTACTAAAAGCACTGACACAAAGTTTACTTACGTACTTACCCCAATTAGCTATTTTTCAGATGTGAACCTAAGCAATGCATTTCTAGCAGGCTACTCAATGATAGAGATGGTTTGACACACTTAGTGTTTGATATCCACATGTCGAGAAATATTCGAGCAGAAATTTGCCAAACTTTGAAACCAGCTGATTTTGAATCTCCTGAGTTGAAGGAAGACAAATAGCCTAAAAGTGTAAAAGTAAAGAAGCCTACCATGGTAGATTATTGCACAAAATACGGAGGCATGGGATTGACGGTGATGTAGTGGTTTGGATCAGAAATTGGCTAGCTTAAAGAAAACAGAGGGTGGTGGTTGATGGGAAATGTTCATCCTGGAGTTTGGCTCCTAGTGGTGCACTGCAATGATCTGTTTGGGGGCCACTGCTGTTTGGCATTTTTATAAATGACCTGGATGACAGTGTCGAAGGATGGGTTAGTAAATTTGCAGATGACACTAAGTTTGGTCAAAGGAAAAGTGAGGACTGCAGATGCTGGAAATTAGAGTCGAGAGTGTGGTGGTGGAAAAGCACAGCAAGTCAGGCAGCATCTGAAGAACAGGAGAATCGACGTTTTGGGCTAAAGCCCTTCCTCATAATCTTTTACACTTCAATCATATCCCCCCTCAGTCTTCTCTGTTCTAAAGTAAACAATCCAAATCGATCTAGTCTCTCATTATAGCGCAATTTCTCCATTCCATGCAACATCCTGGTGAAGCTTTTCTATACTCCCTATAGTGCTATCACATTCTTCCAGTAGTGATGTGACCAGAATGCACATAGTACTTCAGCTGTGGCTGAACCAATGTTCTCTACAACATCAATATTATCTCCTTATTCCTATGCTCTATACCGTGACTGATGAAAGCAAGTGTCCCATATGTCTTCTTAACTATTCTATTCGTGTGCTCTCCCAACTTCAGGTATCTGTGAATAATTACCCCAAAATCCCTCTGTACTTCTAAGCTATCCAGAAGTTCATTAAATACTGGGTATTTAATGCCATTCATTAAATACTCCCTCATCTTGTTTCTTCTTCCAAAGTGTAAGACATCACATTTTTCAGGGTTAAATGCTATCTGCCACTGGTCTGTACAGTACCAACCCATCTATAATCTTCTTATAACCAGAACCATTTTCTTCTCTATTAACCATTCTACTAATCTTGGTGTCATCTGCAAATTTGCTGAACAATGAAAGGGTTCAGCAAAGATTTATAAGGATGTTACCAGGGTTGGTGCGTTTGAGCTATAGGGAGAGGCTGAATAGGCCATTTGGCCCTTGATGTTGTGCCAATCTTTTATCTTACTCTAAGATCAAACTAGCCTACATACCCTTCATTTTACTATTATCCAGCTGCCTATCCAAGATTTGCTTAAATGTCTCTAATGTATCTGACTCTACTACCACTGCTGGCAGTGCATCCCATACACCCACCACTCTGTGTGTAAAGAACCAACCTCAGACATCTTCCCTAAATCTTCCTCCAATCACCATAAAATTACAACCACTTCTGATAGCTATTCCTGCCCTGGAAAAAAATCTCTCACTATTTATTCTATCTATGCCTCTCGTTAACTTGAACACCTCTATTAAGTCACCTCTAACCCTTGTTTGCTCCAATGAGAAAAGCCCCTCAAACTTTCTTCATAAGACATGCCTTCCAGTCCTGGCGCTTCAAAGTAAGTCTCTTCTGCATTTTCTCTAAAGCTTCTATATCCTTCCTATAATGAGGTGACCAGAACTGAACACAATATTCCAAGTGTGGTCTAACCTGAACTCTTTAGAGCTGCAGCATAACTTCGCAGCTCTTAAACTCGATCCCCCTATACCATTCATCTTCTTAATAACTCTATCAACTTGGGTGGGAACTTTGAAGGATAGAACATAGAACATTACAGTGCAGTACAGGTCCTTCAGCCCTCTATGTTGCACCGGCCTGAGAAATCATTCTGATGCCTATCTAACCTACACCGTTTCATTATTATCCATATGTATGTCCAACGCCCATTTAAATGTGCTTAACATCGGTGAGTCTACTACTGTTGCAGGCAGGCTGCTCCAGGCCCCCACTACTCTCTGAGTAAAGAAACTGCCCCAATATCTGTCCTAAATCTATCACCCCTCAGTTTATAGCTATATCCCCCCGTGTTAGCCTTCACCATCTGAAGAAAAGGGCTCTTACTGTCCACCCTATATAACCCTCTCTTTAATTGAGATCTTATACATCTCAATTAAATCACCTCTCAAACTTCTCCTCTCCAACAAAAACAGCCTTAGTTCCCTCAGCCTTTCTTTGTAAGACCTTTGTTCCATATCAGGGAACATCACAGTAAATTTCCTCTGAACCTTTTCTAAAGCTTCTACACTCTTCCTATAATACGATAACCAGAACTGCATGCCTTACCAGTGTCTTCTACAGCTGAAGCATGACCTCATGGCTCCGAAACTCAATCCCCTGACCAATAGACACCAACATACCAAATGCCTTCTTAACAATCCTATCAACCTGGGAGGCAACTTTCAGAGATTTATGCACCTGGACATTGAGATCTCTCTGTTCATCTACACTGCCAAGAACTTTACTACTAGCCCAGTGCTCTGCATTCCTGTTACTTCTTCTGAAGTGAACTACCTTACACTTTCTGCACTAAACTCCATTTGCCACTTCTCAGCCCAGCTCTGTATCTTATCTATCTCCCTCTGTGACCCACAACATCCTTTGGCACTAACCACAACTTTTCCTACCTTAGTGTCATCTGTAAACTTACTAACCCATCCTTCTATGCTCACATCCAGATCATTTATAAAATGACAAAGAGTAGTGGCCCCAAAATAGATCCTTGAGGAACACCACTGGTAACTGAGCTCCAGGATGAAGATTTCCCATCAATTACCACCCTCTGTCTTCTTTCAGCTAGCCAATTTTTGATCCAAACTGCTAAATCACCTTCAATCCCGAATTCCGTATTTTGTGCAATAGCCTACCATGTGGAACCTTATCAAACACTTTACCAAAATCCATATACACCACATCAAACACCTTACCTTCATCCACCTGTTTTGTCACCTTCTTGAAGAACTGAATAAGGTTAGTGAGGCACAGCCTACCCTTCACAAAACCATGTTGACTATCCCTAATCAAATTATTTCTTCCCAAATGATTATAAATCCTACCTCTTATAACCTTTTCCAACACCTTACCCACAACTAACGTAAGGCTTATGGGCCTATAATTACCAGGGTTGTCCCGAATCCCTTCCTTAAACAAGGGAACAACATTTGCGATCCTCTAGTCTTCTGGCACTACTCCTCTCATCAAAGATGACATAAAGATTGAAGCCAAAGGCTCTGCAATCTTCTCCCTGTCTTTGCAGAGAATCTGAGGATAAATCCCATCCAGCCCAGAGATCTCATCTATTTTCAGATCTTCCAAAATTGCTACAAACTTCTCTTTGTCAACCATAATCCCATGTAATATTATAGCCTGTATCTCCGTATTCTCACTAACGTTGTCCTTTTCTATTGTCAATATTGAGGAAAAGTATTCATTAAGTGCTTCCTCATGTCCTCAGATTTCAACACAACTTCCCACTACTGTCTTTGATTGGCCCTACTCTTACTCTAGTCATTCTTTCATTCCTGATGTACCTATAGAAGGCCTTAGGGTTTTTCTTGATCCTATCTGCCAACAACTTCTCATGTCCCCTCCTGGCTCTTCATAGCCCTCTCTTTAGGTCTTTTCTAGATAACTTATCATTCTCAAGCCCCCTAAATGAGCCTTCTCACCTCATCCTCATATAAGCCTTCTTCTTCCTCTTGGCAAGAGCTTCAACCTGTTTAGTAAACCATGGCTCCCGCTCTGACAACTACCTCCCTGCCTGATAGGTACCTACTTATCAAGGACCCACAGTAGCCATTTCTTGAATAAGGTCCACATTTCAAGAGTATCCATCTCCTGCAGTTTCCTTCCCCATCCTATGCATCCTAAATCTTGCCTAATTGCAAAATAGGATCTATTTTGGGGCCACTACTCTTTGTCATAATTACCTTTCCCCCAGTTATACCTCTTTCCCTGTGGTATTTACCTATCTCTGCCCAATGCTATTGTAAACATAACCGAATTATGGTCACTATTGCCAAAGTGCTCACCTACCTCCAAATCTAACACCTGGCCGGGTTCATTCCTCAGTACCAAATCCAATATGGCATTGCCCCTTGTTGGTCTGTCTACATACTGTGTCAGAAAACCCTCCTGTACACATTGAACAAAACTTACCCAGCTAAACTACTTGAACTATAGTATTCCCAAGAACAATTCAGAGGCCTAGAGAAAACTCCCAACAGGGTGACTTCTCCTTTCCTGTTTCTACCCTCAGCCTCAGTGGATGAGTCCTCAAATGTTATCTCAGCTGCCGTAATACTACCCCGATTAACATTTCCACACTCCCGCCCCTTTTATCATCTTCTCTGTTCTTGCTGAAACACCTAAATTCTGGAATCTGCAACAATCATTCCTGTCCCTCCTCTCGCTATGTCTCTGAAATGGCCACAACATTGAAATCCCAGGTACCATCCCATGCTGCAAGTTTACCCACCTTATTCCAGATGTTACTTGCGTTGAAGTACACACATTTCAAATCCTGATTTCCAGTGCCTTTCATTACCTTGTAAACCTATCCATGACCTCACTACCCTCAATCTCCTGCACACTGGAACTACAATTCAAGTTCCCATTCCCCTGCTGCATTGGTTTAAATGCCCCGAAGAGCATTAGCAAATTTCCCCTCCAGGATATTGGTATACCTCTGGTTCAGGTGAAGACCATCCTGTTTGTAGAGGTCCAACCTTCCCCAGAAAGAGCTCCAGTTATCCAGGAAACCAAAATCCTCCCTCCTGCAACATGCTGCAGCCACATGTTCAGCTCCGCTCTCCCAGTTCCTCGCATCACTAGCACATGGAACGGGCAACAAATCAGAGATAACAACTCTGTTTGTTCTAGTTCTAAGTTTCCACCCGAGCTCCCTGAATTTCTGCCTGAAATCCCCATCTCTTTTCCTACCTATGTCATTGGTGCCTATGTGGACCACGACTTGAGGCTGCTCTCCCTCCCCCTCAAGGATCCCAAAAACGCGATGACAGACATCACAAACCCTGGCTCTTGGGAGGCAATACACTAATCATGAGTCCCTCTCATTCCCAAAAAACCTCCTATCTGTCCCCCTAACTATGGAATCCCCAATGACTAAAGCTCTGCTCCTTTTCCTCCTTCCCCTCTGAGCAACAGGGACAGACTCTAAGTCAGAGACTTGTGCCTCATTGCTTACTCCTGGTAAGTCATCCCCCCAACAGTTTCCAACACTATATACTTGTTGTTGAGGGGAGCCAGCACAGGAGATCCCTGCACTGCCTACCGGTTCCCTTTCCAACCCCTGATGGGAACCCATCTACCTTCTTCACGTGGCTGTGGAGTCCCTTCCTCTCTGTAACTCTTCTCAATAATCCCCTACACCTCATGAATGATCCAAAGTTCATCCAGCTCCAGCTCCAGTTCCCCAACACAATTCTCAAGGAGCTGAATTTGGGTGCACTTCCCACAAATGAAGTCAGCAGGGACACTGGAAGTGACCCTTACCTCCCACATACTGCAGGAGGAACATTCAACTGCCCTAACCTCCATTCCCATCAATCTAAATTCCCAAATAGATTGCCAGAAAAAAACATGAAACACAAAAGAAAACACTTGTCACCTTACTAACCGACGTACAGAACGTTTGTTTGTTAGAGGAGGAGGATGGGTGGGAGACACTACCTGAGTAGTGTTTCAGGTAAAGCAATCGCCAAACATGTGACCTTGTGACCTCTCTTATGGCATCCAGGAACTGAAGGAAAACCAGAACTAAAAGAAATTTAAACCACATACTCACATATCCCGACATGCTCCGCTGCTCCCTGGAGACCTCTCTGACGATGTCCAGGATCTATGGGCATGGACTCCAAGAACCCTGTGTTCCTTCACAATGCCAAAATTCCTACCTGTTACCCTGTATTCAAATTCAACCTTACAAAAGAAATCACCTCACACTTTTTCAGGTTGAACTCCAGGTGCCGCTTATCAGCCCAGTTCTGTACTCTGTCAATGTCTCATCGCAACCTACAACAACCCTTCACACTATCCACCATTCCACCAACCTTCATGTCATCGGCAAACTTACGAACCCACCCTTCCACTTCCTCATTCAAGTCATATCTCTGCAGAACACCACTCGTCACTGAACTCTGGGCTGAGTACTTTCCATCTACTACCATCCTCTGTCTTTAAAGCGCCAACCAATTCTATATCCAGACAGCCAAATTTCCCTGTATCCCATGCCTCCTTACTTTCTGAATGAGCCTACTGTGTGGAATCTTATCAAACACCTTGCTAAAATCCATGCACACTGCATCCACTGCGCTACCTTCTTCAATGTGCTTTGCCACATCTTCAAAGAATTCAATAACACTTATGAGGCATGACCTGCAGCTTGAAAAGCCATGCCGACTATCTCTAATCAAACTATGGTTTTCCAAGTACACATATTTCCCATATCCAAAAGTAGAGTGGTCCTATGAAACCTTTCTTAAGTTGAAATGTGAAGAAGCATTAATTTATACAGGAAAAGTGCCACATTTTTTCATAAAAGCTAAAATCCTCTTCGTATTTCTTTTGGTTAGTGAAAACAGCTACTAATGTAGGTCTGTCATAAAAGCAAAGTGGCTTAAAGCATACTAAAAAAGCAGGGGATACCTGTAATCATAAATCCTATCTCTCAGAAACCTCTCCAATAATTTGCCCACCACAGACATAAAACTGACTGGCCTGTAATTCCCAGGATTATCCCTATTCCCTTTCTTGAACAAGGAAGTAACATTTGCTACCTATCAATCATCTGGGACTACTCCAGTGGACAGTGAGGATGCAAAGTTCATCATCAAGGTGCCAGCAATCTCTTCCCTCGATTCCTGTAATAACCTTGGATATCTCCCATCTGGCCCAAGGACTTATCTGTCCTTATGTTTTTCAACATTTTCAACACATCCTCCTTCTTAACACCAACCTGTTCTGGAATATCAGCCTGTTTCGTGCTGTTCTCACAAACGATAAGGTCAATCTCAGTAGTGAATACTGAGGCAAAGTATTCATCAAGAACCTCCCCATCTGCTCCGACTCAAGGCACAAGTTCTCTCCACTATCCCTAATTCGCCCTACCTTCACTCTCTGGCCATCCTCTTGTTCCTCACAGAAGTGTATAATGCCTTAGGGTTTTCCTTAATCCTATCCGCTAAAGCTTTTTCATGTGCCTTTCTAGCTCTCCAAGTCCATGCTTCAGTTCCTTATGCTGAGATTGTTTTCCCTGGAACATCAGAAGCTGAGGGGTGACCTTATAGAAGTCCATAAAATCATAAGGGGCATGGATAGGGTAAATAGATAAGATTTTTTCCCTGGGCTGGGGAGTCCAGAACTAAAGGGTATAGGTTTAGGGTGGTAGGGGAAAGAGACCTAAGGGGTGACGTTTTCACGCAGTGGGTGGTATGTGTATGGAATGAGCTGCCAGAGGAAGTTTTGGAGGCTGGTACAATAGTAACTTTTAACAGGGACCTGGATGGGTGTATGAATCGGAAGGGTTTAGAGGCATATGGGCCAAGTCCTGGCAAATGGGACCAGATTAATTTAGGATATCTGGTCGGCATAGAGGAGTTAGACAGAAGGATCTGTTTCTGGGCTATTCATCGCTATGGCTCTATTCCCCTGAATTTTCATCTTTGTCATTTGTGTATATAACAAATAATAAGGGTCCCAGTACTGATCCTTGTGGTGCACTACTGGACACTGACCTCTAGTCGCTTAAACAGCCTTCTACCACTACCCTTTGTGTCCTAATACAAAGCCAGTTTCTGATCTATCTCTCCATGTTTCCCTCAATTCCATATGCTTTAATCTTCTCAGTCAGACTCCCATATGGGACCTTGTCAAAAGCTTTGCTAAAATCCACATCAGCTACATCAACTGAATTTCCCTCAGCCACACATTTGATTACATTTCAAAAAATTCTAACAAATTTGGTAGGCATCAAATGACTTCCCTCTGACAATGTCATGTACCTAACTAACTCATGCCTTTCCAAATGGGTATTAATTTGTTCCTTCAGAACTTTTTCCAATAATTTCCCGATGGAGAGAGGAAGAAAAGATTAAGATAATAAAGTACAAAAGTGTAGTCATGAGCAGTTTAGGTGTAACGTTTTCCAGTGAAGCAGCAGCAGAAGGAATTGAGTTAGGATGGATATTCTGGACAACGGGACATATAAGAAGGTTGTCAAAGCTGATATTGTAAACCATCAAGACCTAAGGAGTGGAATGCTGATTGAAGATAGTCAGAGTGAGGAGGTTCTCATCAATATTAGTAAAAGTCAAGTACAGGAAAAAATATTTCACGAAGATAGTGCAGAGAGCAAAGCAAGGTAGAGATTCTTATCACTTGTTACAATCTCAGTGTAGACCTATAATTTTAACAGAAACCAACGTATTTGGAACTGCATGAGAAAAATTCAAGATTTAAGTCTTTTACCTTAACAAACAAACTGAAAGCATCCTTGACCATATATTTTCTAGTAATCATTGTATGATTTCAAGGAAGAGCATTTGGACCTAAAGGGATCAAAGGATATAGGGAGAAACAGGAGCAGGCAAGTGAGTTGGATAATCAGTCATGACTATATTAAACAGTACAGCAGGCTTAAAGGGCCAAATGCTGGATGAGTGGTGCTGGAAGAGAACAGCAGTTCAGGCAGCATCCGAGGAGCAGCAAAATCGATGTTTCGGGCAAAAGCCCTTCATCAGAAATAAAAGCAGTGAGCCTGAAGCGTGGAGAGATAAGCTAGAGGAGGGTGGGGGGTGGGGAGAAAGTAGCATAGAGTACAATGTGTGAGTGGTGGAGGGGATGAAGGTGATAGGTCAGGGAGGAGAGGGTGGAGTGGATAGGTGGAAAAGGAGATAGGCAGGTAGGACAAGTCTGGACAAGTCATGGGGACAGTGCTGAGCTGGAAGTGCCTACTCCTGCTACTATTTTGTATGTGCCTATGTTTCTATACAAGAGATGTTATTAGAAGATCTCTTCCTGAACTTGCTGTGCTTTTCCACCACCACACTCTCAACTCTAATCTCCAGCATCTGCAGTCCTCACTTTTCCTTTTACTGACTTTAGTTTCATCTGCAAATCTACTAACCCATCCTTCGACGCTGTCATCCAGGTCATTTATAAAAATGCCAAACAGCAGTGGCCCCCAAACAGATCATCACAGGAGTGAATTTCTTCGTCTAACTGTGGTTGTTGTTATTGTTGTTGTATATTTGCTAGTTTCTGAGAAATTATAGATGAAATTAGCTCTTTGTTAATTTCTTCAACAAAAGAATTACTTTTGTCAAAAGCTGAAACTACACAGAACAGTGCAGCCTAAATCCAAATGTGTAGGAAGGTCCTTCCTCTCTTGAGTGTATTATATAATAAAAAATATGATTTGTTGCTAAATAACCACTCTCCTTGGAATAGCAAAAGTGTTTTAATTGTAATGTCACTTTACTAAAGAAACATTTTTGTAGCTTGAAAGCTAAATTGCAGTGTAACTTGTATTGAAAAATTAATAGAAAAACTGGAATGTGTGATGATTGTTGATCAATCAACTGTGTCTGAAGGATAAATGGATGAAGTGTGTGGGATGGGAAAAAGGCTGCTGAGTTTAACCTACAGCAGTTTTGTTCAGTGGGAAGTTGGTTAAGGAGGAGGATAGGACAATTAATGTGTTTGATTCATACTCCTCAGGGAATTATATATTTTGCATTAGTTTTAACGAATAAAAATCCATGGTAAACAGTATAATTTTATAAATCATGAACTACTTATCTGTTTGATCTTCTATGATGCATTCTGCTCCTTCAGCAGTAAATACTTTGCAGCTTTTGGCACTACAAACCTATCTTTCACTGGGGCACTGGCAATTCTCCACAGACTCTTTGTTTTCTTGCTCTCTCTTGCAGTCCCCAGTCAAAATGATTTTTTTGAAATCCATATGAACATAAAAATGTAAGTCTGTTCTAAATGATTACTTGCTTATCTGCCCAGCTGGCAAAACCTAATCCAAAACAACTCAAACAAAATAGATGTCACCCATGCTGTAGAAAAATGGTCCTCCTGGCATGAACAAATCTAAAGAAGGTCTTTTTGACACGTTAAATAAACCCTTAACTTCTAAGTTAGGCAGAGAACCCTGCATATGTAAGGCTAACTTTGTTCTCCAACACAACTTTACCCATCAGTTCAGATGAAAGGCTAGCACTTTGAAGCAAGTGCTTCTCCAACCACAGATGCTCTCTGACTTGTTTCCCAATGCTTTTTGTGTGATTTCTGCAGTATTGTTTCCCTTTGTGGATAATACGAAAGCTGAACCATTGAATCTCCTACAGGTACTAAAATTCATCGCAGCACTACAACTGATAAAAATTTACCTATTACCATTAGAAGAAAAAGCCTGTGACATTTGAGAAAAACATGAGAACATAATTAGGTTTCCAATAAAATACACTAGGAGTTAAGGGGTGTGAACTTGGTTTCAGTATGTTGTTTGAGGGTCTTAATCTTCCTGTGTTGGTGAAGGTGTAAGTGTTTATAGCTAACATCTGTATAAGTGTATAGAATAGGCTGATCATGATACAATGAGCATGCAGGACCTACTAGTGCAGTTATTTAAAGTTTAACTAATTAAAAGTAGTTGTGTATTGATTTCTTCTGATTGTTGGCACATAGGTGTTCCAATTTTGAGGATCCTACAAGGAGCAGTGCAACAGAGCAGAGAGCATGAGAGGAGGAGAAGAAAGAGGAATAGAAGGAAGAAAAGAGAGGTGACAGGCCATTGATATATCCATCGTTTGTGAAAAATGTCTTTGAGTAGCGAAAGACAGATGTCTGAGCTTCCACTAAAGGTCCCTAACATTTTGGGAAAATTGATGGTACTGTAATGGATGGAAACTGAAACATCAGCCATCAGAAGCTGCACCAAGGCTCAGTCCACAAATATGCTAAGAGTTGACCATGTGAATGTATGGCCTCCAAACTCTATGTACAATCTCATGCCAAGTTGAGGCAAGACTCCTCCTTAATATTCTTTGATATTGTTTGAGCAAACTTGCCAATGCACCAAGCAGAACTGTGTACACCCATCAGATTTCTTCTGAAGCCAGCTCTGTGTAAGTCCTCACCGAAATTCTCTTATGCAGAACCTGGGCGGCACGGTGGCACAGTGGTTAGCACTGCTGCCTCACAGTGCCTGAGACCCGGGTTCAATTCCCGACTCAGGCGACTGACTGTGTGGAGTTTGCACGTTCTCCCCGTGTCTGCGTGGGTTTCCTCCGGGTGCTCCAGTTTCCTCCCACAGTCCAAAGATGTGCGGGTCAGGTGAATTGGCCAAGCTAAAATTGCCCGTAGTGTTAGGTAAGGGGTAAATGTAGGGGTATGGGTGGGTTGCGCTTCGACGGGTCGGTGTGGACTTGTTGGGCTGAAGGGCCTGTTTCCACACTGTAAGTAATTTAATCTAAAAAAAACCTGTCTGACTCTCACCCTCTATTGAGCTGGTGGCATTCCGAGGCAATCATCTGCTCCTATTGAGAGGAGGAATAGATGAGCAGAATGCTTTCAGATCTGACAAACAGTGCACTGAAACTGGAAGAGTATATACGGCAAGAAATTCCACTGTAATATCCACCACAGCTGTAGGGTTCAGCATTAATCTCTGATTTTGGAAAATTAAATATGCTTCATTTTGTAAGTATGTGAAATCATCCAGCTGCAGATGTAGGTCACTCCTGCCCAGTCTCACCTCTATGCCATCGTCTAAACTTAATGCAGCATTAGTTTTGCACAGATGTCTTGTTCTAATTTGTATTGTCACTTTAAACAGTAGAATACACATGCCTTAGTAATATCAATGCAGAATTAGAGTCATACAGTTGTACAGCACTGAAACAGATCCTTTGATCCAACTCATCCAATCTGACCAGATATCTTAAATAAATCTAGGCCCATTTGCTAGAATTTGCCCATATCCCTCTAAACCTTTCCTAATCGTATACCCATATAATTGTATCAGACTTCACCATTTCCCCTGGCAACTCAGTCCATAAATGCACCATCCTCTCCATGAAAAATCTGCCCCTCAGGTCCCTTCTAAATCTTTCTTCTCACACCTTAAACTTATGCCCTCTAGTTTTGGACTCTCCTACCCTGGGGAAAACAAAATCTTTGACTTTCACCCTATTTATTCCCCTCATGATTTTATAAATCTTCTCAGCCTCAAACACTTTAAGGAAAATAACCCCAGCTTTTTCAGCCTCTTCCTGTAGCTCATACCCTCCAATTCCAGCAACATCCATGCTTAACAACATATTTCCTATAGCAGGGAGACCAGAAATGAATGTTGTATTCCAAAATTGGCCTCAGCAATACCCCGTACAGCAGCAACATGACATCCCAACTCTAGTACTCAATGAACTGACCAATAAAGGCCAGTATACCAAGCACCTTCTCCACTACTCCATCTACCTTTGACTCAACCTTCAAGAAACTATGAACCTACACCCTAAGGTCTCTTTCTTCAGCAACTTTCCCAATGGCCCAACCATTAAGTGTATTAGTTCTGCCCTGATTTGCCCTATCAAAATACAACATTTAAAATTTATCTAAATTAAACTTTATCTGTCACTCCTCAGCCCAAAATTACATTTTGTTTGAGATTGACTGCTTTATGATTCTGGTTGAAGCATTAGTCTTTATTAAGCTTATGATTCAATACAAGGTCTCAGCTATACCATATGCCATAATTTGGTACACCACTTTGCATAATTCACTACATTACAAAACAGATGATCTCCCACAAATCCTACACAGATTCTACTTTTTATCTCTGCATTGCATCTGGTACTAGTACATCATAGAACAAAAAAAAATTGACATCAGAAAAACCACATGAAGACAGCAAGCCTCTCCTAATCTCATCAAATCATCATGTTGCAGTGTTCTTACAGTTCACTAAATCCTATCAACTATCCACTCCAGTTACCAGATCAAAATCTTATTGGCTGTCAAGGTGTACATGAATGCACCTCACATTCCATCAGACTCTCATCATTATCTTAGACCCATTTACACTAAGGTCCCATCATCAAAAGTGGGCCGATAACAGTGGCACACTGGTGTGCAAACTTGTGGCTGCAAAGGTCCCTTCAACATCACTGTCTTTCTTGCTGTTCACTCACTGCCTGGTTAGCTATACTTGGTTGTCTGAAAAAGGTAAAGGTGCCAGTGTAAAATTGCAAACAGGAAGGGAAAGGCAGTAAGTGGTGAGTGCTTACACCTTCTGCAGCTCATAGGTAAAAAGAGCTTCTGGTACCAGAAGGTTCTGAAATGTGGATGGACACAATAGGCAAATGGCCTCTTTCCACGGTGTAAAGATTCTGTGAATCTGGATATATAGATATTGTCATCTTCAATAGGTCTACTGTAGTCACTCTGCCAAGTGGAACAAATAGGGTTCCAGTGAGGTGTTCTAACCATTTTTTTTTCCAAAACAAAATTCATTTGTGACATTTAACAAACTATTCCTGCTGCTCTAGGACCAATGAGAAAAGTTTTGATCTCTGTTTTCCCTACTTTGCAATGCCAGCTGTGAGACATTAACGATGCCTCTCCTCCTGAATTAACCTTCCGGTTGGCAACCTCTTCCTTATCCCAATGAAATACCCTTTGGGCAACCAAAGAATGGTTTTCAAATGAAACATAATTGTTAAAAATCATCCAGGCCTCTGGCTATGATCCCGTACAAGGTTATCACCTGCTCCAATTGTGAGCGGGATAAATGAGCAGAATGATTCTAAACCTGACAAAAAGTGCACTGAAACTGGAAGAGTATACAGACAGGAATTGCTGTGTAATATCCCATCAATGTTGTAGGCTTCCAACATGGCTTCTGATTCCCAAATAATTGACTATGCTTCAAATTGTAAGTATGTGAAATCATCCAGCTGCCTAACTCTTGGATATTAAACAGAAAACCTTGAAACTAATGCCAATCCTTTTCCATGAACCACTGGTGAAGAACATAATCAATTATTTCTATTTTCAGGGCTTTATTAAATGATTATGCATTGCTCTGTAAAGTCCAGCTAGCTGGTTATTAGAATTTCCAGTGCCAGAGGTGTTCACAAGTAAAGTGTTTGACATTCTGACACTCCTGATAAACTATGCCAGAAATGACTAAACTGCTAGAAGCTAGTGACTTTGGAAATCATTCTTCTAATGATTTTGGGTTCAAGTTATTCTCTTTCTTAAGATTAAGAAAATGTTACTGCCATTGATGCAATGTCATGACCAGTCACATGCCTTTAATTGAGCAAAGACAAGATGAATGCCAGACCATTTGATCTGTAAACAAAGTTAACATCATGAACAAAGAAGAAGTTAAGAAAATGTGAACTCTCCAAGGAAACTAATGCTTTTTAAATGATGGTTTGTGGTCATAGCCAACATGTAGAGTGTACTTTTAGTGTTTAAATAACTAACTGTGCAGTACCAAGTGTATGCAAATGCTGTGCACTGTTATAATACCAGCTGATCACAGCACAGATCAGGTCTCAGTTTGAAATCTGGCTTGGTAGCCTCAATTTGGTTTGTTTTTATTTAACAGTGGTCTTTAACTGAAACACAAGCATGCAATGCTGCAGTATTGGTTTTAACAACAAAACAGACGTTTATTACATCAAACATTTGAAGATAGAGTAGACCATACTATTTACATTGGATACAATTTGAGAATTTTAAAAACACACAGTAAAATACAATCCTATCAATCTCAACACAATACAGTACTCAAGCACAAGAGAATATTTCCTTCTCTATCATAATTACTGGTCTTGAGAGTTTGATAGCACTGTCATTGGTTATTCGCACAATTAAGCTTAGACCTTCTCAGCTCTAAATAACACCTTCAGAATTCAAGCCAAACACTTTCAGCATAGAATTTTCAAATTAAAATCCTTACACTGAGGTAATCTATTTCATAAATGTCGATAAGAAGGAATTATCTCTTTTTCTTCAGGAGATTCTGCATTTTTACATCCAACTCTGACCACAACTTCTGAAAATTGAAAACAGAAGCTTTCCAACAATGGATTTTTTTTGTCCTAAACAGAAAAAAAGTCAATTCCTGATTCCTCTCACTGAAAACAAGCTAATGCTCTTCAATGTTTATTCTGTCTGCTCATAAAACTCTCCCAATACAAAAGAGTTCCCATTATCACTCTAGGAATTGTCTCTTTCTGTCATATTCATTTTTAAAAAGGACATATCAGCACAGTGTCTCACAGCACCAGGGACCTGGGTTCTTTTCCCACCTGAGGCGACTGTCTGTATGGAGTTTGCACATTCTCCATATGTGGATTTCCTCCAGGTGCTCTGGTTTCCTCCCACAATCCAAAGGTGTGCATGTGAGATGAATTGGCATGCTAAATTGTCCGTATTGTTCAGGGTGTGTAGGTTAGGTGCATTAATCAGGAGTATATGTCAAGTAATAGATAGGGGAATGGGTTGGGGTAGGGTACACTTCAGAGGGTCAGTGTGGACTTCTTGGGTCTGTTTCAACACTGTGGGGATTCTATGACATGATTCCAGAAATGCTGTCAGGTTAACTATTAAAATTCTCACATACACACAGGACGAAACACATATGCCACTAGTTCAGAATCCATTCCAATAATATAAATGATATTAAAATGCATTTTACATATAACTAACACACCTCACATCACAGTAACATAAGGAATTTGTCATAATAACCCTCGACTTTATCACTTTTGTTATTATTATTTTTCTATATAACATGGAGAAAGAGCATAAATAATACTAGTAATAACTATAACTGCATTCTCAGGCTTAACCCATGGACTAGGAGGCTCTGATATGTAAACTCAGGTTTCTGTCATCTAAAGAAAATACTCATTCTTCTCAGCATGACTGAGAAATACTTCCTGAAGAAGTGCAAAAGCCTGAAACATTGATTCTCCTGCTCCTTGGATGCTGCCTGACCTGCAGCGCTTTTCCAGCAACACATTTTCAGCTCTGATCTCCAGCATCTGCAGTCCTCACTTTCTCCAAGAAATACTTGCAGGCAAGTTCAGAAACAAGCCAAAAGATACAGAAACTTGAACACATCCATTGGCAGGTTCAAGAATAGCATCTTCCTGGCCATTATTAAAATGATGAACAGACTGTCTAACTTCAAATAATGTTGATCTTGGTAATGTTGATCTTGCTCTGCACACCTCCTGTGTAGTGTAACCTGTATGTCTCACTCTGTCTAAGCACTTTTTGATCTCTATGTCCAAGTTTGCTATGATCTGCCTGTACTGCTTGCAAAACAAAGCTTTCCCTGTACTGTATGTCTGACTACAATAAATCAAATCAAATTAAATCTTTCTTTGCAACAACAGGTATTTCAAGGCGTTAAGATTTTAAGAGTTGGGCTTTGTGATTTTCCGCTACAAATTTGCCATGATGAATGAGTGCCAAAATCCTTTAGCAGAAATCTGCTGCCAGTTCCATTTGCAAACTGCCATGAGCTCACCCTTCAGCATGTAAGTGAATGACAAAGGAGATGGAAATTAAATTAAAGATAACATCTGCACATGGCTGATGTCAGGTAGTGAACAGAATAGAGAACTTAGCCGAATACAGAAGGTTCAGAAGGGAGAGAAGAAAACAAATACAAGAAGCAGAGGGCGATAAAAGATGGAAGCTAAAGTAAAAAGAAATCCCACAGTATTCTATGTGCACATCAATAATAAAAGGATGGTAAAGGAGGAGTAGGGTTAATTAGGGACCAAATAGAGAAATTATATTGACAGACAAGAGATATGACTAAGATATTAAATGAATACTTTATATCTGAGGCAGATGATTCTAAGATCAAGGTAACAAAATTGCTAGAAGGGTTTAATATTTCTAAGGAGGATTATTGGATAAACTTAATATTTAAAGTTGATGAAGAACTGGGGCCAGATGTGATGTATCCAAGGATATTGAAAGAAGTGAGAGTGCAAATTGCAGAGGCACTGGCAATGAGCTTCCAGTCTTCCCTGGATTGGGGATGGTGCAGAAAGATTTAAGAATTGCAAACATATGTTTGTTAAGCAAAAAGGGCTGTAAAGATTGGCCCCAGTAATTACAGACCAATCAGTTTAACTTTGGTTTTGGGGTAAATTCTAGGAACAGTCATTCAGGATAGAATCAATAGTCCCGTGGAAAGCTATGTATCAATTTGGATCTGTCAGCAGGCATTTGTTAAGGGAAAATCATGCTTATCTAACCTACTAGAGTTTTCTTTGAAGAGGTAACAAAGAGGGCTGATGAGGAGAGGACTGTTGATGTGGTGTGCATGGACTTGCAAAAGACATTGAGAACAGTACCACTCAACAGACTTGTGAGGAATATTATCATTCATTGAATAAAAGAAACAGTAGCAATGGTTATTTTATAGAATCCTTACAGTGTAGAAACAGGCCTCTCGGCCCAATAAGTCCACACCGACCCACCGAAGCGTAACCTACCCAGACCCATTCTCCTACTATTCTATATTTACACCTAACCTACACATCCCTGAACACTATAGGCAATTTATCACAGCCAATTCACCTAACCTCCACATCTTTGGACTATGGGAGGAAACTGAACACCCAGAGGAAACCCACTCAGACACAGGGAGAATGTGCAAACTTCACACAGACATTCGCCTGAGTCTGGAATCAAAGCAGGGGCTCTGGCACTGTGAGGCAGCAGTGCTAACCACTGAGCCACCATGCTTCCCACTAAAAACAAAATTAGCTGAGGGATAAGAAAAAGAGAGTAATAGCCAGTGGGTACTTTCAGGCTGGAGAAAGATTTGTAGTGGACTTCCCCAGGAGTTGGTATTCGCATTCTTGCTATTTCTTACATATCAAACAATCTCGATCCTGAGCGGGGAACAATAAATTTAGGAGAACTGAAAACTGTGAAGAGGACATTGTAGAACTTCAAAATGGCATTGACATGTTGGAGCCAGCAGATAAATGGTAGATGAAGTTTAATGTGGAGAAGTGTGAGGTGCTGCACTTTGGTTCAAAGAAGATGGAAGGACAGTAAAAAAGCAATGGGTACTATTCTAACTTGCATGCAGGAAGAAAGATACCTCAAAGTACAGATATATAAACTCATTAAAGGTGGCTGAGCAGGTTGAGAGAGCTGTTATAAAGCATGCAGTATTCCAGGATTCATTAATAGGGATATGGAGTACAAGAGCAGGGAGGTAATGCTGAAGTTATATAAAACATTGGCTGGAGTATTTAGTAGATTTCTGGGTGCCACTGTAGGAAGAATGTGAATGCATTGGAGAGAGTGCAGAAGAGGTTTAGGAGAATGGTTCCATGGATGATATATTTCAGTTATGAGGAATGATTGGAGATCTTTTGACTGTTTCCTTGGAAAGAAGGAGGCTGATTGGAGATTTGTTTTGATTAGATTCACTACAGTATGGAAATAGGCCCTTAGGCCCAACAAGTCCACACTGACCCACCGAAGAGTAACCCACCCAGACCCATTCCCTGACCCTACATTTATCCCTGACTAATGCACCTAACACTATGACCTTATTGTACTCAGTGAATGTGGGATAAAAGTTTAGATAATTATGTGATCATCCTTTCACCATATTCACATGACATAGGTTTAGAAAGTATTAGTATGAATCTCAGCAGGTCTGGTAGCATCTGTCGAGAGTGAAACAGAGTTAACCTTTTAAATATTGAGCTGATTCTCCTTCAGAACTGAAAGAAGGTTTAAAGGTGGTTGGTTAAATCCTTTTGAAAGTGGAGAAGGGAAGAAATAAAAAAACAAGAGCCTGCAATAGAGTTGAGAGTAGAACAGAGCAAATGGCAACATCCATCCTATTTTATTTTTATTTTTGGATTTGGGACTAATTGAATGTCTCTACTAATGATCTTGCATGGGCATGATAGACACAATAATCTTCTTCTAAGCTATAACATTCTATTATCCTAGATCATTGTGGAAATAACTCCACTGAGGCCGGTATCCTGTCACCAAATCAACCTTAATTGACAGTTGGAAAATCCTTGACACTGATCCAGCTTCCTCACAGCCAGCTCTATGAGTGAACAAAACCTCTGACACTCCTGTCTATATCTCTCAGCCAGACTCCCTGAATGGACCAGATTAACAGCCCCAGTCAGGAAACGCATATTCTATGAGGTCCACCTGGCTGACTGCATCCCTCCCCCTCTGAGTCTGAGGATATAGGCCTGTTTTTGTTTGTAGCTCCTCCTGGGGTATTTTAAAACTGGGTCACGTTCTTTCAATTCTCCCTCAGTTTACAGGAGGCCTGTCATGCACACTAGCTCACGTCTTGTGCCCTGGCATGTCTCCTAAGAAAGGAATTTCCTTCTTCAACCTGAAAAGGCAATAAGGTGGGAAAATCTACGGTGTTCACCTCAGATTCTGGCATGGAAGAGTTGAACCAAAGGGTCTGTTTTCATACTATATGAGTCCAACTGAGGGAAAGACTCGGGAAATAAGGTACTTGGATAGCTCTTTTAAAGAGCTGACACTGTCGTAATAGAATGTCCTTGTGTGCTGCATCATAGTATGGTTCTACCGCTAATGCGAATACATAAAACTCCTTCCTTAATGACAAAGGAATTACACTTATATACAAATGCATGCATGCATTCAGACACACACATCTTTTATGAAGGTAAGTATTCTATTATGAAGATGCTTCCTAACTAATAACTTTTTGAGGATTTTTGTTTAAAGAATTTTGGACAGTTTGAAGAGACTGAAGTGATATATAGATTTCTTTTAAAAAGTGGTTTCGAAAAGAATATTGGACCAGTTTAAAGAAAGTACTTTTTGGAAATGACATGGCTTAAACTAAGTAAAAAGCTAAGGTTGATAGATGATGGACTGACTAGCAGTAACATGCCTGGTTTTGGGGCTGTTAAGAACTACAGCTATTATGATATTGCTGTAAATTCAGTCAGGATGCAGCTTGCTGAGAGAGACAATATCTAGCTCACCCTCTCCCTTTCTGAGAGAACCATTTTGAAGGGTCCAATGCAATAGCCAAACAAAATGATTTAGTTTTTTTTCCCTGAAAAAACCTTTGAATTCTCAACAATCCCTGAATGAATTGTATATACAAAGGTCCGAGTGAAAACTGCCTGTGTTTAGTGACACCTGTCTACATGTGCTAGGATGCCAACTGAAAGTCATCATGAACATTTCAGACTTTATCCTTTTCTCCTTCGAGTAAAAAATGAGGTCTGCAGATGCTGGAGATCACAGCTGCAAATGTGTTGCTGGTCAAAGCACAGCAGGTTAGGCAGCATCTCAGGAATAGAGAATTCGACGTTTCGAGCATAAGCCCTTCATCAGGAATAAGAGAGAGAGAGCCAAGCCGGCTGAGATAAAAGGTAGGGAGGAGGGACTAGGGGGAGGGGCGATGGAGGTGGGATAGGTGGAAGGAGGTCAAGGTGAGGGTGATAGGCCGGAGTGGGGTGGGGGCGGAGAGGTCAGGAAGAGGATTGCAGGTTAGGAGGGCGGTGCTGAGTTGAGGGAACCGACTGAGACAAGGTGGGGGGAGGGGAAATGAGGAAGCTGGAGAAATCTGAATTCATACCTTGTGGTTGGAGGGTTCCCAGGCGGAAGATGAGGCGCTCCTCCTCCAGCCGTCATGTAGTTGTGTTCTGCCGGTGGAGGAGTCCAAGGACCTGCATGTCCTCGGTGGAGTGGGAGGGGGAGTTAAAGTGTTGAGCCACGGGGTGATTGGGTTGGTTGGTTCGGGCGGCCCAGAGGTGTTCTCTGAAGCGTTCCGCAAGTAAGCGGCCTGTCTCACCAATATAGAGGAGGCCACATCGGGTGCAGCGGATGCAATAGATGATGTGTGTGGAGGTACAGGTGAACTTGTGGCGGATATGGAAGGATCCCTTGGGGCCTTGGAGGGAAGTGAGTGTGGAGGTGTGGGCGCAAGTTTTACATTTCCTGCGGTTGCAGGGGAAGGTGCCGGGGGTGGAGGTTGGGTTGGTGGGGGGTGTGGATCTGACAAGGGAGTCACGAAGGGAGTGGTCCTTGCGGAACGCTGATAGGGGAGGGGAGGGAAATATATCCTTGGTGGTGGGGTCCGTTTGGAGGTGGCGGAAATGGCGGCGGATAATACGTTGTATGCGCAGGTTGGTGGGGTGGTAGGTGAGAACCAGTGGGGTTCTGTCTTGGTGGCGGTTGGAGGAGCGGGGCTCAAGGGCGGAGGAGCGGGAAGTGGAGGAGATGCGGTGGAGGGCATCGTCGATCACGTCTGGGGGAATCTGCGGTCCTTGAAGAAGGAGGCCATCTGGGTTGTGCGGTGTTGGAATTGGTCCTCCTGGGAGCAGATGCGGCGGAGACGAAGGAATTGGGAATATGGGATGGCGTTTTTACAGGGGGCAGGGTGGGAGGAGGTGTAGTCCAGGTAGCTGTGGGAGTCAGTCGGTTTATAATAGATGTCTGTGTTGAGTCGGTCGCCCGAGATAGAAATGGAAAGGTCTAGGAAGGGGAGGGAGGAGTCTGAGACAGTCCAGGTGAATTTCAGGTCGGGATGGAAGGTGTTAGTAAAGTTGATGAACTGTTCAACCTCCTCGTGGGAGCACGAGGCAGCGCCGATACAGTCATCGATGTAGCGGAGGAAAAGGTGGGGGGTGGTGCCAGTGTAGTTGCGGAAGATGGACTGTTCCACATATCCTACGAAGAGGCAGGCATAGCTGGGGCCCATGCGGGTGCCCATGGCAACTCCTTTAGTTTGGAGGAAGTGGGAGGATTGAAAAGAGAAGTTATTCAGGGTGAGGACCAGTTCAGTCAGTCGAAGGAGGGTGTCAGTGGAAGGGTACTGGTTAGTGCGGCGGGAAAGGAAGAAGCGGAGGGCTTTGAGTCCTTCGTGATGGGGGATGGAGGTGTACAGGGACTGGATGTCCATAGTGAAAATAAGGCATTGGGGACCGGGGAAGCGAAAATCCTGGAGGAGGTGGAGGGCGTGGGTGGTGTCCCGAACGTAGGTGGGGAGTTCTTGGACTAAAGGGGACAGGACCGTGTCGAGGTATTGGGAGATGAGTTCGGTGGGGCAGGAGCAGGCTGAGACAATGGGTCGGCCGGGGCAGGCAGGTTTGTGGATTTTGGGCAGGAGGTAGAAACGGGCGGTGCGGGGTTGTGGGACTATGAGGTTGGAGGCGGTGGATGGGAGATCCCCTGAGGTGATGAGGTCCTGGATGGTCTGGGAGATGATGGTTTGGTGGTGGGAGGTGGGGTCGTGGTCAAGGGGGCGATAAGAGGAGGCGTCCGCGAGCTGGCGTTTGGCTTCAGCGGTGTACAGGTCAGTGCGCCAAACTACCACCGCGCCTCCCTTGTCTGCGGGTTTGATGGTGAGGTTGGGATTGGAGCGGAGGGAGTGGAGGGCTGCACGTTCTGAGGGTGAGAGGTTGGAGTGGGTGAGAGGGGTGGACAGGTTGAGTCGGTTGATGTCACGGCGGCAGTTGGCTATAAAGAGGTCGAGGGCGGGTAGGAGGCCTGCACGGGGTGTCCAGGTGGATGGGGTGTGTTGGAGGCGGGAGAAGGGGTCGTCAGAGGGTGGGCGGGAGTCTTGGTTGTGAAAGTAGGCACGGAGGCGAAGGCGGCGGAAGAATTGTTCAATATCTCGCCGCGTGTTGAACTCATTAATCCGAGGGCGTAGGGGAACGAAGGTGAGGCCCCTGCTGAGGACTGATCTTTCATCCTCAGAGAGGGGGAGATCTGGAGGGATGGTGAAAATCCGGCAAGGCTGGGAGCTAGGACCTGGTGTGGGACTGGAGCTGGAGCTGGAGCTGGGGGCGGGGACAGAGATCGAAGTAGGGGCGGAGTTAGACGTGGTGACGTTGCTCGACGTGGGGGCGGGGTCATGCGTCGTGACGGAAATAAGCGTGGGGGCGGGGTTACGTGAAGCGACGGGAGATGGCGTGGGGGCGGGGTTATGGGCGGGGTTATGCGTAGTGACGAAAGACGGCGTGGGGGCGGGGAAACCTGAGGATTTGTGCTCCTGCAGGTTAGTGATGTCAGTGGGGGCGGAAGTGGCTGCGTCGACGGCAACCGGAGGGGCGGAAATGGTTGCGGCGACGGAGGAGTGGTGGTCATTCCCGGTGGCCGCGTGGGTCGCGGGTCCGTCGGCGATTGTGGAAGCGGTTGTGTGTGTGGTGGTCACCGGGGCAGTTGTAGGGGCGGCGATCGCGGGGGCTCCGAGGTCGGTGGGGGCGGAAGTGACGTCACGGTCGGCGGCGGCCTTTGGTGCCGCGGGCGCTGTGGAGGCCACATGTGTAATGGCGTCCGACAGGCCTGTGGAAGATTCTGGAATAGTTGAGGGGCCACGAGTGTGGGGGTAAGTACATGAAAGTTTTTGGTACTTACTGTCTTTAATCTCTGATAGGGCTAGGAAGAACTGTTTGTTGAGTTTGTGGATTCTTCTGTAGATGAAGAACAGCAGGGGTCCTTTGCAGGTCTGTGAGAGTGTTGTCCTGAGCTGGGGTAGGGCTGATTGCAGGGAGTGTAAGTGGCGACGCATGGCTGCAAGGGTGGAGCGGAGGATCCGGAGGGAGGTCTGTTGCTGGAGGCTTCGGATTTGTTGTAGGTACAGGTTGTCCTGGTTGGGTCCAAATTTTGTTGGTTGGAATGTAGTTCGGAGTCCGTGTGGGATCAGTCGGTTCCTTAGGCAGGTGCTGAGGAAGGAGATGTGGCTACTCCAGCTTCCTCATTTCCCCTCCCCCCACCTTGTCTCAGTCGGTTCCCTCAACTCAGCACCGCCCTCCTAACCTGCAATCCTCTTCCTGACCTCTCCGCCCCCACCCCACTCCGGCCTATCACCCTCACCTTGACCTCCTTCCACCTATCCCACCTCCATCGCCCCTCCCCCTAGTCCCTCCTCCCTACCTTTTATCTCAGCCGGCTTGGCTCTCTCTCTCTTATTCCTGATGAAGGGCTTATGCTCGAAACGTCGAATTCTCTATTCCTGAGATGCTGCCTAACCTGCTGTGCTTTGACCAGCAACACATTTGCAGCCTTTTCTCCTTCAAAAACCAACCATTACTTTTCAGGGAATTATTAAAATATGTGTGTGTATGTGCTGATTAACAGTGTTAACATTTACATTTTTATATTTTAAATTGGCGTGTTAATCAGCTTTGCATCTTTGTTAAAACAGTCTTCTTCTATAATAAATAAATCATTTGGTTGTTTATTAAAGAAAGTTGGTTAATGAATCTTTTTCTCTAAATGTAGAAATGTAGCTTTATTTTGGAATGAATCAAGTGGAAGAGCTTGAGACAGATTGTCATACCTCCATCTTCAGACACAATAATGACAAGTGCACCATGTTGTAAGTATGTAAGACATTGAGTGTTATTTGGTACAAGAAGTGAAAACAGGCACCAAGAACATTCCTGGTCACTGACTACAGAATTGTAGTCACAGTGGTTTCCATTGTGATGGAAGCTCACACAGCTCTTAAGGAGGCTTTGGGGTCCTCAGCTGATCGTGTACCTCAGCGACCATAGCAGATCTGCGGCCTGGCTGAACAGTGAGCATCAATAGTTAACAGACACATAATCAAATGCAGAGGACTTGAACAAAACAGCTTATATTCAACCCTTCCAATTCTTTCCTCATGAAGAGCGCATTAAAAAGATAATTGTTTCCAGCATTCTACAATCCACACCAATGGCTTCTTTATTCCATTCAGTTGGTTGCTGTTAAAAAAAAAAGTCAGCAATTGCACTATTAGCCAACAAAATGATGCCAGCTATTAGCTAATCAGCCACTCCTAGTGCGCACTTCAACTGTTTCGCCAGTTAGCGCCTGGCAGAAAAAGAGATTTTTCGGTGCCCTAAGTATTTAGGAGAAAAGCTCCCACAATCACTCAGTTTCTCAACTACACTAAACCTGATACATCAGAGAAAATGACTTCTGAAATCCATGTGGTCAAGCAATTTTTACTTTCAGTCAAAATATTGTCTAAATTATTTTTTAAACTATGGTCCTAAGTTATAAGTTTCGAGTCTTTACAGCCATGTGACTTGTTTGCCAGTCGCAATTGACCGATGCCATATCACACCTTTCACTACCTCTGCACCTTTGCCGCTTTAATCGTTCACAGGTTGTGTTGCAGCAATTTGCCAGAACTTTTCCAACAGCACCTCCCAAGAAAGCAGTAAGCTCACGAGTACAAATCATTCTTAACTTCCCTTCTGAGTCACACACCATCATGACTTTGAAACACATCCCTGTTCCTTCATTATTATAGAGTAAAACCTTTAACTTGCTCACTCATTGCATTGTGGGAATACTTTCACCATACAACCAATTCAAAAAAATGGTTCACCAACAACTTCTTAAGGACAATTAGGAATGAATTAAATTGCCGGCTTAGCTATTGATGCTCATATTCCTTGAATCAATTTTAAAAATCCAATATGATGAGTGACATCTGTGTAATAAAACCTCAGCTGTTAATGTTACTTTCATGTCAGCAGCCCATCATATTTGAACAGAATTCCACAAGTGTGATAGTTAAGCAAAGTAACATTTTGTAATTGATTTGCATTTTAATTGTTCAATAAGAATTTGCCAAAGTCACTGTTTTTGAGTTTAAAGGAATGGATTAAGAACCTAATGATGAAGAGGTTTAAAGTGAACACTGGAGACCTTTGATGACAAGTGGCATTGTGGAAATTCAGTTCGCCTCTAGTTTTTGGAAATCGGAATGAGTTGTCAGAATTCTTCAGTAGTCAAGATCTTGAATATGGCGCTGAGCCAGTTTTTCTGAATTACACCTGGAATTTATAATTGTATTACAAAGTATCCCTTCAAGCTGTCAGTCAACTATAGCTTCTCCAATGCATTGCCTTCCAATGTGTAACAGTATTTAAACATTGCATACTGTTACATTCCCTTTCTTTTATAGCTGAGCTTCATTATTGAAGCATCTTTGCTGAATTGAGCATCCCACTGGCAGGTTTCTATATACATTGCAAATGGAGGTTGATTTACATTTCATCTTAGAAAGATTATTAATTATTTTCAGTCAGTCCACCAAAGCAATCACTTTTCTAATTTGACTTATTGGTTGAATCCTATTTGTCTGTCATTTTAAAGGTGTAGTTCACATTTATTACTGTTTCTTATTAATTTTCATACTTACTGTGGTAAAGAGGAATCTGTGAGAATCAAGGCTGGAAGAGAGGAACTGAACTCCACCTTAATGGAATGACAATAAATCATAGCAAAAACTATCATTTCAGGTTTTCTGTAGATTTTTTTTTACAGATAGATCAGAATAGGGAAATAAAGACACCCTTCTTTAGAGTTTGTGTTCACCATAGCCTCATGAAAGTTGGATGGTGTATACCCTTTGAGTTTTTAGATACAATCAACTTAACAGTAGATCAGTAACATAAGACATGGCATTAATTATTCATGAACCAGAGAACCATTGTTCCACCCCACATTCCTACACCCTCTGCAAGGATAAATTCCACAGAACATTTTAAGACAAAAGATGATAAATTATCAAATGTTCTGTTTTATTTAACTAAATCTAATTTGGATCAAAACAGTCAGACCTTTTCCCCACCAAAAAATGGCAAATGAAACAAAGTTAGTCTGACATTTTTTTAAAAAGTGTTTGGACCATCTCTTCCATCAAAGTAACCAGTCACAGCCATATTCATTGGAAAAAACCTTCATCCTGGATCTCTGGACCATAAAAGAACTGCATTTTCTTCAGGTCATTCATGGGATGTGGACATTATTGCCTTGTTCAATACTTGCAATGCATCCTTAAATATGCCAGAGGAGGAGTTCGTGGTTGTGGAGTATAGACCAGATCTTTTAATTTTCCTTTATTGTTGATTGTGAACTGAAATAGATAAACAACATTTTTAAAGTCGCAGATTGTGGAAGGAATTGTTGTACTTTTAAATACAAGCTGCTGCAACTTATTGTAAGTTGTGTTTGCACTGTTGCTTTGCAAGCAATGAAGGACAAGAAATAAGATGGCATGACACTAGGGTGTTTGCAGTGAGATTTGGCCAGCAACAGGTAGCTGAATTGTTTTGTGTGATTGTGACCAGTTGCAGATACAAAAATCATCAACCCCTCTTTGATTGACTGCACAGCTGAACACTGGTGTGTCTGACTAATACAAAGGCAGATGACCACTAAGTAGAAAAATCAAGCTGTTTCTCTATAACTTTGTGGTAAAAGTCTGCAGAAAGCCACTTTCTTTCCCATCAGTTGCTATAAGCTGTTGTCTTCAACTCATAAATAAAAGACTTTATAATTATTGTATCAAATGCCCTGTGCCTCTTACAAAATTTGAAAGAATCTGGAAAAGGCACTCACAGAAAAGAAAATTATCCGGAAGTAAAAGAAACATCTCATTGCATTCTGTGGACAGGTGCTATTGAACTGTGTTTCCACATTTTTTTCCCTTTACCCATAATACCAGTCCTTTTATGTCTATCAGTGTGTGTGTTTAGAGGATTTAAAGAGTTTCAACTAGTCACATTATATGTTGATGGTACTTGGTTTTGTTGACCTGTGGCTAAAGCTGATTATTTGTGATATACAGTCAGCTGTTGTTAAGTACATAAACCTGGTCATAAAACTATCAAACTGGTAACTTAGTAAATTGGAGACTTTGCATACTTTTATCCAATCATAAACATTTGCAGTAACCCTGGGAGTACTGGAACTTGAGAGTCAGTGCACTTCCCCAAGCATCTCATAACCATGGGCACCCTTCTTGAATTGTTGCATTCAGTGAAGGTCGGCCTGGAATGCAAACCTGCAATGCTGTTAGGAAGGGGGTTCCAGGAATTTTCACTCAGCGATAGTGAATCTACAATAATAGAGTTCCGTATGAGGATGATGTGTGACATAAAGGTGAATTTGCAGATGTTGTAATCTTGTGCAGCTGCTACCTTGTTCTTCGTTGTGGCAGAGATGGGTGAGTATCTGTCGGGCATCTTCCAGATGATACATACTGCTGCCACTGTACATTGATGGTATTAGACGTAAATATTGAAAGTGGTGGATGGAGTGCCAGCTGTCTGAAATAGACAATTAAATTAGTTTTAATGTATCCACATCTACTCTCACTCAGGATGGACAGAAGTAAAAATGAAACATTACCTTAAAAGGGACCAAGAAATTATTTGAAGGTTTGCAGTGGCAGTTCTAGTTCTTAGATAGGTAGCACTTCTTCAAACATATATTTAAATAGAAATTAATGGAAATATAAAGGCTCCCACCTCCAGCTGATAACAGAATAGGGTTAAACAACAAAACAAACTAAAAATTGCCATAGTCCTACTTTCGCATTAGGAAGAGGTGATGGTTTAACCTGAGGGGTCACCATACTCAGGTGAGGGGAGAGATTGACAAGGAGAGCCCTTTGTGGTAACCTCAGCTGGTGCAGGAATTGAACCCATACTATGGGCAACATGTTGTATTGCCATCCAGCTGCCCAGTCAACTGAGCTAACCAATCTGTCAACAAAACTGAACATATAATCAAAACAAAGCTACACAAACATACATATTAATTGGAGAAAAAGGATAAAGCAATACATGCAATCAGCAACCAATATTGGAAAGAAAGTAATATTTATTGAGTCTATCACTGTTATCTTAGGGTCCTCTTGTTGTTCAGTTGTGGTGTCCCTACCCATGGACCGGGAAGCACACGTTCAAGTTCACCTGCTTCAAAGGATATGTAATAATATTTCTGAACAGTCTGATTAGAAAAATGGGTTTAATAAATAAAATTGCTGTTACTGGAGATAGAATGAGAAGAATTCAGTCTCAAGGATTCCTCTATGATACAGGAATGAAATTATTATTCTCATGAGATATAAAGAGTGCAGACTTTCTTTCCCCATTGGAAAATGTGCTTAATTTGATGAATGGATGCAAAGAATGAGTAAATAAATAATAAAAAATCCACATGTGTTCCAACAGTTTAATTAACTGGAGGAAGCCTCACGTTCAGTGAATGCAGAGTTAGCTAATTCACAACTGCTGTATTTTGAGCTGTGTTTGCGATACTGATGCTGCAAGTAGTTCAAAACCTCTAATCCAAATAATAAAGTTCGCAAGATTTGAACCTAAATCTATTCTCTTGAAACACATTGCTTCAATAACAGCATTGATGTTATTGACTCCATGTTCTTAGAAACCCCAAGCCTAAATTTGTATGGATTTGTAATTACTGTGCTGTTATCCTTCCAACCAACAGATAACTACAATACTTTAGTTTAAAATCAATATGCAAGATAGGAATAGAATACATATTACTGCAATAACTTCCCAAAGCGTTAAAATTGTCACCCACCTATTCCAACAAGTCCTGACAAACTTATCCCAACAGTCACTTCGTCAGATGTCATTTGTGTGAATCCAAGGAAAGCGATGGGACCAGATGGAGTACCAGGCCGTGCACTGAGAGCATGAGCAGATCATCTGGCAGAGGTCTTCTTGGACGTCTTCAACCTCTCCCTGCAGCAGGCCACTTCCTATGCCTGTTTCAAGAGAGCCAACATCATCCCTGTGCCTAAGAAGGCTCATGCAGCGTGTCTCAATGACTACCGTCCAGTGGTCCTAACTTCGGTGGTCATGAAGTGCTTTGAAAGCTGGTCGTGGCATTAATCAACTCCAGCCTCCCCACTACTCTTGATCCACTCCAATTTGCCTATCAGACTAACAGGTCCACACCAGATGCCATATCAATTGTCCTTCACTCCTCCCTAGAACATCTTGACACCAAGAACAGCTACGTAAGAATCCTACTCATTGACTACAGTTCAGCCTTCAACACTATTAACCTCTCGAGACTGATTACTAAACTTAGTGATCTCGGACTAAGCCTCACCCTTTGCAACTGGATCCTCAGTTTCCTGACCCACATACCACAATCAGTGAAGATTGGGGACAATATTTCATCCTCGCTAACACTCAACACTGGAGCCCCCCAGGGGAGGCCCTACTGTACACATTGTATACCCATGACCGTGTCGCCAAATACCAGATTAATGGCATTTACAAGTTCATTGAAGCCACCACCATGGTCGGTCAAATCTCAGATGGCGATGAAACAGACTTCAGTCGGGAGTTGGAAGACATGGAAAAATGTAACATTGAAAACAATCTAGCTCTCAATGCCGGCAAAACCAAGGAACACATTATTGACTTTTAGCAGGATGTTACTCATGCCCCCCTACATATTAACAGCACAGAGGTGGAACGAGTAGAGACTGTCAAGCTCCTGGGAGTGGTTATCCACAACAAGGTCTCATGGAGTCTTCATGTGAGTGGACTGGTTAGAAAGGCCCAACAACATCTCTTTTTCCTCAGGCAGCTGAGGAAATTTGGCATGATGGAGAACACCCTTGCCAATTTTATAGGTGAGCCATCGAGAGCATTCTGTCTGGATGTATCACTACCTGGTATGGCAACTGTACCATTCAAGATTGGAGATGGTTACAGAGAGTGGTAAACTCGGCCCCAACAATCACAAAGACCAACTTCCCGTCTATAGGATCCATCTACCAGGCCCACTGTCAAGCAAAGGCCGCTAGGATTCTCAAAGTTCCATGCCACCCTGACAATGCTTTTCTACAACTTCTACCATTGGGGAGAAGGTACAGAAGCCTGAACACACGCACCAGCCGGTTTCGCAACAGTTTCTATCCTACTGTCGTCAGAATACTGAATGGACTCGCAAAGTCTTAACATTCCCCTACACCTGTGTTTTTGTTTTTGCCGCTGTTTACTTATCATTTACTTATCTATGCTACTTAACTATGAGATCTGCCTGTATCGCTCGCAAGACAAAGCTTTTCACTGTGCCTCAGTACATGTGACAATAAATTCAATTCATTTCAATTCATTATAAATCTTGCACAATGTGTTTTCTCAGCATTATCATATGATATAGAATTCTGTCCAATTGTGAACGTTATGCAATATTTAATGATGAGTAAATAACCAGTGCAGCTTGGCAGCAAAATTCACCCAAATTGTGTATCAACCAGAAATCTGTCCAAATGCTGCCACCTCAGATTACAACCTGCTTTACCCGTCAGAGAATAAACCTGCAGATGCTATGGTTATTCTTTATGTAAATCAGATTATGATGATATAATTGAGACAAGACTGCAATTGAATATCTGACATGAGCAAGGTGCAGTTTAGCTAACAGTCATTAACTGTGGAGGAGACAACATTTTACGTATTTGGGGCAACTGGAGTGTGATTAATCAAACTGTTTCCTCAATAACAAATGCTTTAAACAGTGGTCTTGATTTAGACCCTTCCCATGAGATATGAATGAGGCTGAGTTGTAAAAACAGCCAAAGCCACATTTTCAAAATATGAAGGCCATCAAATAAATCTTGATAACCACACAACCAAAATCCAAAACAAATCTCATAAATGGGTGTACATTTTCAAAAAGCAATAAGGAATCTCAATCCTGGAAAATTATAAATTTACAGATTAAAAGTGGATTGCAATTGCTGCTAATCACAATGCATCTGCTTTCCAAGTAAAGAAGCATTAAACCACATGATTCACAACGTGTTGGTGAGTAGCTAAAATGCAGCTGGAGGCAGCTTGGCGTTTTTCTGTTGCATTCACGTGACTGGCCAATCCTCAGTCCATGTAAATGTTAATGAATCTGAGCAGATCAACAAGTCAAGTAGAGCTCAGCCATTTTTGATTCTTTAAAAATATTTTAGATGTGATACTGCGTTACTTTCTCTTCTTTAATAAATGTTTTAACAGATCATCTATGGATTGTCTATAATGAGTAAGAAGATAGTAATTGATATTTTTGTGTATAGAAAGTTGGGATTAGCATCACTGACTAAATAAATCAAAGTATGTTTTTGTTGATTGGCATTCCAGGAACTCTATTGCTGCTTTATCATGGATTGAGTTCCACAGCATTGTATTTAGGAAAATTGTAAATGACTGCCTCCCATGACTTTGATTTGTTCAACCTTCTGACCAATTAATAGTGATCCACTGTTGGAGAAACCATTTCAGATCTCCAGCAATTTTGATGGAGTCAGGCTGGCCTAGTTCACAGCTGCTTGGAGGAAAAACCTCTATCACTTACCTTTCCACAAAATTGCCATTCAAACACAATGAAACTTCCATTGAAATAACCTTTAATTTTGCCCAAATTAACGGGCAGGCATTGAAAAGCCACTTTGAACAAAGACCAAATTATTACACCATTATAAAGATTTCAAATATAACTCGTAGTCTCCATTGAAACTGTATACCCAACACTCCGACAAATGTGCAGGCTAAACAGGTGACCAGACATTTATTTTGTCAAATGGCCTTCTTATGAATGCCCGATGGTGCTCCAAGGCAAACTAACACACTCAGCTTTCAGGTGGTGGTTAACGCAGTTGCAATGGGAAGTGTTTGATAAATTTCATTCTGTGTAATAACTTGATTTTTGTTTTTACTGGTTTTACAATGTCTGTGTGTTTCTCTGAACAAAATTAACAATTTCCTGAATAACTGCATTTGATTTACAATTATAAAAGCATGCGAGTTAAGCAATGATTTTCAAATAAATATTTGATTTTTTTTCTTGAACTTTTCAATGATGTCCAAGTGTTATTATATTAGTTGTGCATTGGGTGAGTGAACATGGAGGGGCTGAAGGTTCAGAGGGTGAGGGCCTAAAAAAAACATGAACAGGATCCTTGTCATCCTCTCACCAGCCAGCCTCACAATCCTACTGCCTCCATTACCACTTTGTGCTTGCCTTTAGGGGCCTGACTCCAGCCTGCACCTATCCTATCTATATGACAATAGGGCAGGCAGACTCCACCAGAATGGAGAGGAGTTCACGGAACTGGAAAATTTCCTGACTCCTGCTTCTCATCTCCTTCATAAATATCTGGCATGGTCTTAAAATCTTTCCACTTCCTTTATCTTCAAGACTTTTCTTAAAACAAAGATTTAACAAAGTTTTTAAGCATCCTTTCTAATATCTGTTTATTTGTCTTGACATCATTTTTATCTGAATATACTTCTAAGCAGTGAGTTGGGACATTTTCCTATATTAAAGCTACTGTGTAATGCAAACCATATGGATGATTTCTAGCGCGAAAGCCTGAAATCGACCATGGATTCAGCAAAGCTGGTGGACCAACTTCCCAGCTCATTTCCCATTTTGTAAACAAGAATGTTCATATGCCTTTATAAGAAAGAAATACAATTCCATAACTGATTATTTCACAGAGATTTACCCTTCAATGTTCTTAAAAGACTAAATTGAGAGTCTGCTGAATGTGAAGGACTCACCTTCCTTTCTGTACTTGCATTAGCAGTGAATATAATCTATGTTGTGTTCTGTACGACAAGCTGGGAATTTGTGTTGCAGATGTTTCATCCCCTGTTTGAGTGACATTCTCAGTGCTTGGAAGCCTCCTGTGAAGTGCCTCTGTGATCTTTTCTCTGGCATTTATGTGGTTTGAATCTGCCGCTTCCAGTTGTCAGTTCCAGCTGTCCGCTGCAGTGGCCAGTTATATTGGCTCCACGTGGATGTGTACCCCAGCTACAAATCTTCGCACAAACTTTGAATATAATCTATATTTAAAGAAATGAAAAGAGGGCTCTGTGCATTGGGTTCAAGTCTCACCTGCTGCAGAATTATGTCATAAAATATTCAAATAGATGAATTAAAAAATACTTCTTACAATGAAAATTTGCTATCATTTTTAACTTCATATTTATGTTCACAATACATACAAATCTTGTTTCAACTCCACAAAGATACTATATTTTATGGAATTGAGGGAATATTTGACTTTTGTATCTATATTGCACTTTACTCTTTCTGATTGCTACGTGGATGAAAATGGAATAGTGTAGGTTAGATGGGCTTCAGGCTAGTTTCACAGGTCAGCACAACATTGAAGGCTGAAGGGCCTGGACTGTGCTCTTTGTTCTATGTTCTAAGTAAATCGTACTTTGATCTGTTTATTTCTCTGTGCATTGCATGTTTCTGAGTCTTAGCTTCATAACACGACTTTAGTTCACAAACTGCCACATTACCATAGTAAGTACAGCTGTTAAAAGGTTTTACTTTGGTGATGGGAGGAATATCATTGCAAAATAAAATTACTTGAAAAACCTGTTTATATGTTTGTTCGCTTTTATATGTTTGTTCGCTTTTATATATATAAGAATTGAGAATACACAAATTTCATTCCCCATGTTAATAGCTGATTCATATTTGGGAGAATTTTAATACAGATTTAGAATACTTAATTCTTTGCACAGAAAAAGACTAATTAATAAAGGCTCTTAGTGCAGTATGACTTTGTTTTTTTCTTTAATTGTACAATGTTATGGATTGGAGAATGATATTCAATTAAGCAGTCTTTATCAGGAGGAGATGGAAATTTATTTTATGTTGCAATCACAAAAGAAACATCTGCAGAACATTTTCTTTTTAAAATTTTAATTTCAGCTAATGTGCAAAACATTGGCCAATGGTCAGGTAAACACACAAATAATTCCCTGATTTTTACTGACCTGCTGAATGTTACAAATTTTCTCAATAACCCAACTTCTATATCAGCAATCTTTCCTCTCAAGTGTATTTCTATTTGCATATGGCTGAGTGAAAACAAGATGTCAGTACCGGTTTTCGGTTTACATATGGGCTATGAGTCCTACCTTATCTCAGCCTATCTTAGGCTGCCCCACAGTGAAGATATTAGTTGTTGACAAGTAGAGGTGGTGGTGGATTTCTGGCTCGACCATCCGCTCTCTTTAATCATGCTTTCCTCGTGGCTGATTTTGTTATTTGGATGGCCTTGACACTGTTTCGATGGTGAATTTCTGTTTATTTGTGATACGACAATTAATTTCCATGTGTTCATGTCAATACAGCAGAATTTTATGGAAACTTTGAAACTGGCTTTGAGACATTTCCATTGCCTAAATAAAACATCAGTTTGGACAGTCAGGCATTCTAAAAACATGTGCCGTCCAGAGCGACTAATGTGAGACTGCCTTGAGGTCTGTCTTTGGTATGTCTATATCTCTGAGGATGCTCATATTTTTTTTGTTCTCCCCCTTATTTTGTATGATTCTTCTAATGCAGTTGATGTTCTCAGGCTTTTATATCACATCTGTAAGTTCTCCAAGCAACATGGGCAAGTAAGAGATGTGGAGTGTGATGATACTATAGCTTTAAGAGATAAATATTGTCCTGGTTTTTTTTTGAAGAGACGTTAAGACAGGTATGACAAGCTGTCTATTGAAAGCCCATAAAAGTAAACAACTTGTGAAGCCTGTTTATTTTTTAATTTAGGAACAATAGAAGCAGCATGAATGGGTGGGGCAAACTCCCACAGAATCAGGATTTTTGGTTTTAGTTTCTCATTAGCAGCTCATGAAGCTGGGTTTGGAAGCTGCAGTACATTTCTCTCCCTACTAATCTCTCTCTCTCTCTCTCTCTCAGAGATTCCTCTTGATATTTTCCTTCTGCATTGGAGAATTACATGTGACACAATCTATTTTTCTGAATTTGGCTTTGCCCAGGCTGTTTTTAAGGGATGTTACTACATTGGTTCAGTTGCTGTTTAGTTGTTAAGGAATCTACTATTCTGTTCAACTTTCCAGTAGAGTCATGTTATTCCAATTCTTTCTTTCTTTTGTTGTATTTTAATGATAGTGCATGAATACAGTGTGCGTTGCTTAATGTTGAGTAATTTGACCAATCAGATTATATCTGGAATGCAACGCCTTGCACTTAGCTTTAAAATAAGTAAATGTTAGGGGCTAGACTATCTTCTGAATATATTTTGAAGAGGGTTGGTCTGGTCCATAAAAGTATCAATGCTCTTCCCAATTTTTGCATCAATCCCCATAAACACCCTTGGCACAAAAGGTAAAATCAAACACAGGTCTTTCAGGGGAGAAGTCAAAGAGAGATCAATATGGACCTGCTTCTTTGGGGTCCAGCAGCTTTTTTGTTAACACTACTGTTAAAAATCAATACAAACCAGACAAAAGCTGAGCTGGGACAACTGGCCACCCCCCTTTCATTGTACTATTGTCCTTTTCTTAAAACTTCAAAGCCTTTTGCCTGAGGCTGTATCTGTTAGCTGTAATCAAATTGACCCCTAAAACCCTTCAATGTAGACTTTTCGGAGTCTGTGTCTTTTATAACCCTTCTATAAAATAAAATAAAACCAAGGACAACATAACTTTGTTAAAGGAGCAGCTTCATCACACATTGTCCAAGAATGCACAACAAGTCCTATGACATCAAGCAGTCATGACCATCGCATTGTGAGTGATAATTGCCTCCTTTTAATATCAGCTAGGCAAATGTAATAGACAACCGGACATAAAAGTGTGACCTGAAATTATTGTGTGAGAAATATAATCTATAGCTAGGACTGGAACACTGCTTCAGGGCTGCTACATTCGCTTACTGAATTTTAACTATGTAAGGACATGGTCTATGATGCGCAAAGCTGTCTTTCCTTTGGAGTTCAGGCAGGACAGCTATCATTTTTGCTTACTGGCTGAATTATATGCCCCCTAATATAGCAGGAAAACTTTGCTTGTACAGCATACATTTCAATAAGGTGGTACATCTTGGTGTTCCACATAGAAACATGGCAATGAACTCCTTTGGAAATCTCAATGTGTGAGGGCATAACATGAGGCTTCATTGTGATGGATGTGACAGCACAGGAGCTCCTTCAATAAAATTATTTCTTTATCTGACAGTCCCTAGAGTTTATCAGCTCATGCATTTGACATGGACATGGCTAAGGCTGGGATCCTTATGGTCTTGCTTCAAATCTGAAGACAGTGTTACAAGGAGACACAGTTATCAAAATATTGTCAACATCTAAAAAGTGCAGAACACCCATCAGCTCCTACACAGCCTTCAGAAGGAAAAGCAGCTGGTGAAGATTCACCAAGAGGAAGATGATGAGATCCCAGATCTACAGTCCTGTCATTTTCTTCATCTCTGCAAGTTAACATAGAATCAAGGATGTCTTGGGCCACCATCATCAAACAGTGTCATCAGCTGGAACAGAGCTGAAAATGTGTTGCTGGAAAAGCGCAGCAGAGCAGGCAGCATCCAAGGAACAGGAAATTCGACATTTCGGGCATAAGCCCTTCTTCAGGAATGAGGAAAGTGTGTCCAGCAGGCTAAGATAAAAGATAGGGAGGAGGGACTTTGGGGGAGGGGCGATGGAGATGTGATAGGTGGAAGGAGGTCAAGGTGAGGGTGATAGGCTGGAGTGGGGTGGGGGCAGAGAGGTCAGGAAGAAGATTGTAGGTTAGGAAGTCGGTGTTGAGTTCAAGGGATTCAACTGAGACAAGGTGGGGGGAGGGGAAATGAGGAAACTGGAGAAATCTGAGTTCATCCCTTCTGGTTGGAGGGTTCCCAGGCGGAAGATGAGGCACTCTTCCTCCAACCGTCGTGTTGTTATGGTCTGGCGATGGAGGAGTCCAAGGACCTGCCTGTCCTTGGTGGAGTGGGAGGGAGAGTTAAAGTGTTGAGCCACAGGGTGGTTGGGTTGGTTGGTCCGGGTGTCCCAGAGGTGTTCTCTGAAACATTCCGCAAGTAGGCGGCCTGTCTCCCCAATATAGAGGAGGCCACATCGGGTGCAGCGGATGCAATAGATGATGTGTGTGGAGGTGCAGGTGAATTTGTGGCGGATATGGAAGGATCCCTTGGGGCCTTGGAGAGAAGTAAGGGAGGAGGTGTGGGCGCAAGTTTTGCATTTCTTGCGGTTGCAGGGGAAGGTGCCGGGAGTGGAGGTTGGGTTGGTGGGGGGTGTGGACATGACAAGGGAGTCACGGAGGGAGTGGTCTTTTCGGAACACTGATAGGGGAGGGGAGGGAAATATATCCCTGGTGGTGGGGTCCGTTTGGAGGTGGCAGAAATGATGGCGGATGATACGCTGTATATGGAGGTTGGTGGGGTGGTAGGTGAGAATCAGTGGGGTTCTGTCCTGGTGGCGGTTGGAGGGGCGGGGCTCAAGGGTGGAGGAGCGGGAAGTGGAGGAGATGCGGTGGAGGGCATCGTCGATCACGTCCAGCCTCATCAGCTGGAACACATTACCACTCAGAAGGACTGGACAGCAATCCCATTCCACTGCTCTGAAATTATATGATGTGGAGGTGCCAGCATTGGACGAGGGTGGACAATGTTAAAATTCACACAACACTGACCTGACAAAGGAACAGCACTCCGAAAGCTTATACTTCCAAATAAACCTGTTGAACTGTAACCTGGTGTTATGTGATTTTTAACTCTGAAGTTTTATACTGGTGGGGACTTCTGTGGGACCTCCAAATCCTCAACACATAAATGTATCTGGGATGTGACTGATGTCATTTTATCCCGATCATCGTCTTGGAACTGCCATGAATGACTCATACCAGTGAATTCACAGGTTCCTGCCTCCTTCCAAGGTCTTTGGGCCATACAAGGTTAGCTACTAGGAGGAAACTGGTACTCCCTTTAAACATGGCTCATGACAATTTTATAAAACCTTAAGATTGACACACAATAAAGGTACAATGTTATTCACATGCCCGAAAGGGTCATAATAGATTAGACTATAGGTCTCCTTAAGGCAAGGTTTTGCATCCTTAACATTAACATCAGCAAGCTTTGGCATCACAGGCATGGGAGGCAGAAGGGCCAGAAATTTCTGGAATATCCTGAAGAAGCTTCAAGAGGGTCTATGTATGGCTCCTCCTCCCTCTGATTTCCTGCTGGCACCACCCAGTCTCTCTGAGAGGAATGGACATCTGGCTTGAAGCGAAGGTCCCTCGCTCCCTGTCCCAATGTATCAGTGATATGTTCACCAGATAATGCTGTCAAGTCTAATCTATATAGAATACTCCCTAAGGTGGAAGTGTCTGAGCTGGTGGAGGGTGCAAGTGAAAACATTGTTAGTGTGTCCTCTGAGGGATCAGCGGTTTCCTCCTCAGAGGTAAAGGTGGCACTGAGGGTCTGTGGTACTGAACTCTCTGGGCAGACATTCGCTAGATACTGTTAGTATGCATTGTGCAAGAGGAATAAGAGCATGGACACATTCAAAATGAGTTAGCACTGGCATTACTGGGATAGTAGCTCAGCAAAGCAGAATGAAACTTACACGGTTTGCCATTGAAGTTTCACTTCCCCCACAGGAACACTTGTGCTCTTTTCCAGCCAATTAAACTATTTCTCCTTGAAAGAAGTGAGACACATTATAGTGCCAGCCAGCCTCCACCACCACCCTCCACTGACCAGGTCAGCCCAGGCCCTGGCTGTCTGATTTTGTCCAGTTTTTCTTGCAAATAGTCTAGGGGAGGGATTGAGTATTTTGAAGTGGACAGAAGAACAGTCAGCAGCAATGCAGTGGTAGGCAAGGTAGTAAGCTGTGACCTATGAGTAAACAGGAAATATAGAGGACAAGAAGGGTTAACAGTTGGGGAAGATGACATGGATAGGGATGGTGGAATGGACATGATCAATGTATTAGTGAGAATTGTAGTTTGCATGTGCAGTGTCGGTGTTAGAACGAGAAGTAGCCCTGCAAGCATAAGACAGCAGTTGACATGGCACTCACCCTTGAGGAATACAGAAAACTATTCATCTTCATCTTGCACTGCTGCACAGTTCCTTAACCCAGGACACAACACTGACCCGGGCAACCATCTGTGTCCAGGCTGAGCCTGGTTTCTTGGCCTCCTCTACAAGAGAAAGGATAGTTCTCCTCTCTCTCACCCCATGCAGCAGCAACCCCAGGTCGCTTTCTGTGAAGTTTGCAGTTTACTTGCCTTTTCTGAGCTAATTCCTCAGTGATGATGGTGGAGCACCACTGTGTGAAGGGCAGTTCCTGGTTCGCAGCATCTGGAGTGGTTAGCAGCTGGACTTCAAAATGTAGCACCAATGGCATGAATGTTGCAAGGTCCCAGTGGTGGTGGGCACTTCTGCCTGCACTGAGATGTACTTTCACAAGAAGGGCACCGAAGAACTTGGCTGCATAATTAACAAGATAAAGAGCTAAATGTTGTATGAGAAAAGCCACTGTATCACAATGGACGGAGTGCCTGAATCTCACTCAATAAAATACTTTTAGTGGAAAATGGGATGTTCTGCCCCAAAGCTCATAAATGACCTGATACTTCAAGAGAGATAGCGTTCCAAATATCTGTGTTATTCCATATAATAATTGCATTTTTCAGCAGGTTAACAAACGATGATTAACAAAACAATAGAACCTCCTGAATCTCTCTTCATATATCAAGGTTTATTAATTGCAGTAAGTTCAACATTGTCATGGAAACAAGGAACATAACTCAACTTTGATTCACATCCATATTACAAAAACCTCAGAGATAAAGTAACTACTCATGGTGAAATTTATTAAAAGCATTTGCTGTAACAGATTAATTTTTCAATAATAGTTGCAATTATGTCTAGTATCATGTTAATATGGGCATCTCAAAACATCAGTGAGCGTTGTCAAATCCTTTATAGAGGAGTGAAGTAGATCCAAAGAAATTCTATCTATTATCACTGTCTAAATAATGAAAGGTCTCTAGAATGCTCTAAACTATGAAAGCTACATAGTGGTTTCAATTTTTGAGCCAAAGACTGTGTAGAACAATGGCGAGGGAAACTGTAGGAAGAGAAGCTAAGCATTCAAAATGTTCAACCAAATTAAATTTCAAATTTGGTGCGATCCCAGCCATAATATTTTGCTAATAAAAGCAAGTACTAAGGATTCTGGAGAACTGAAATAAAAATAGAGAATGCTGGAATCACTGTGCATGGTTAATATAAGTAGAGTCAATGGACTCAAAACATTAACTTAGTAGATTAGATTAGACTTACAGTGTGGAAACAGGCCCTTCGGCCCAACAAGTCCACACCGACCCGCCGAAGCGCAACCCACCCATACCCCTACATTTACCCCTAACACTACGGGCAATTTAGCTTGGCCAATTCACCTGACCCGCACATCTTTGGACTGTGGGAGGAAACCGGAGCACCCGGAGGAAACCCACGCAGACACGGGGAGAACGTGCAAACTCCATACAGTCAGTCGCCTGAGTCGGGAATTGAACCGGGGTCTACAGGCGACCGGGTTCAATTCCCGACTCAGGTGACTGACTGTGTGGAGTTTGCACGTTCTCCCCGTGTCTGCGTGGGTTTCCTCCGAGTGCTCCGGTTTCCTCCCACCGTCCAAAGATGTGCGGGTCAGGTGAATTGGCTATGCTAAATTGCCCATAGTGTTAGGTTAGGGGTAAATGTAGGGGTATGGGTGGGTTGCGCTTCGGCGGGTCGGTGTGGACTTGTTGGGCCAAAGGGCCTGTTTCCACACTGTAAGTCTAATGTAATGTAATATTGTTTTCATTAATTTTGGTCCCTAGGTTTTTTTAGGAGATGGTCATTTGAGTTTGGTGTTTTTCATATATTTGACTTGCTAGTTCAAACCCACGGTCTGTTTCCCTCCAGGATACAGCAGGGAAATTTTCCAATTAGTCTCTCAAACTTGCTTCAGTCAGTGCATCTTACTGACCTTTTCAGAGAAATAAATTTGTACATACGCAAAAGAAAAACTAGGTATATAGGAAAATTCACGACACAGCTTGTGATGAATTATCATTTGGAAGTTTGGGTGCGAGGTAAATGGGTTTTTGTTCTTCAGTTCCATGAAGATGACTTATCGTTTTACAGATGGAAACACAATGTTTTAATGAGGAGTCAAGATAAGCATTCCAAAGAATCAAGTGAATTAAGCTAATTGGTGAAATAACCTAATGAGTTAATTGCTGAAATGTTTACTATGATTTACAACTCAGGGACAGACAGATGGAAAGGGATCACAAGTAAGTGCAGTTCACGAAGGAAAGGATCCATACCAGCAGAAGGGCAGTTCTGGCGATCCCCAGACCATCATAGTTGGAATTGAATTGAATTGAATTGAATTGAATTGAATTGAATTTATTGTCACATGTACTAAGACACAGTGAAAAGCTTTGTCTTGTGTGTAATACTGACAGAGCACAAAGTTAAGTAGCATTGATAGCAAATAATAGGTAACATTGGCAAAAATAAAAACACTGGTACAGACGAATGTTAAGAGTTTGTGAGTCCATTCAGTATTCTAACAACAGCAGGTACAAACTGTTGCGAAACCGACTGATGTGTTCAAGCTTCTGTATCTTCTCCCGGATGGTAGAGGTCGTAGAAAAACGTTGCCAGGGTGGGATGGATCTTTGAGAATGCTGCCGGCCTTTCCTCGACAGCAGGCCTGGTAGATGGATTCTGTAGATGGGAGGTTGGCCTTTGCGATTGTCCAAGCCGAGTTCACCACTCTCTGTAACTGTCTCTGATCTTGAATGATACAGTTGCCACACCAGATAGTGATATATCCAGACAGAATGCTCTCGATGCCACATCTATACAAGTTGGCAAGGGTATTCGCCATCATGCCAAATTTCCTCACTTGCTTGAGGAAGAAGAGACCTTGTTGGGCCTTTCTAACCAGCGCGTCCACACGAAGAGTCCAAGAAAGCTTGTTGTGGATGACCACTCCGAGGAGCTTGACAGTCTCCACTCATTCCATTTCTGTGCTGTTAATGTGTAGAGAGGAAAGAAGTCTTTCAGAAGCCTAAGTAAACAAGAATGAAAGAAAAAGGCTTTTCTTAACAGGACATTGAGGAAAACAAAAACATTAAGGACACAAGGTTAACTAGGGAGAGACGGCCTTTGTGTGAAGCCACAGGAGATGGGGGAGATACTAAACGAGTATTTTGCATCAGTGTTTACTGTGAAGTACATTGAAGATACAGAATTTAGGGAAAGCGATGGTGACATCTTGGAAAAACATCCATATTCCAGACTTGGAGGTGCTAGATGTCTTGAAATGCATAAAGGTGGATAAATCCCCAACACCTGACCAGGCATACCTTAGAACTCTGTGGGAAGCTAGGGAAGTGATTGCTGGGCTTCTTGCTGAGATATTTGTATCATCAATAGTCACAGGTGAGGAACTGGAAGACTGGAGGTTGACTAACGTGGTGCCATTATTTTAAAAGGGTGGTAAGGACAAGCAAGGGAACAATAGACCGGTGAGCCTGACATCCGGAGTGCACAAGGTGGTGTAGGAGAGAATCCTGACAGACAGGATTTAAAAGGAACCTACAGGGCAACATTTTCAAACAGAAGGTGATGTGTGTATGGAATGAGTTGCCAGAAGTAGGAGGCTGGTACAATTGCAACATTTAATAGGAAGGGTTTAGAAGGATTGGGCCAAGTGCTGGCAAATAAGACTAGATTAGGTTGAAATATCTGGTCAGCATGGACTAGTTGGACTAAAGGGTCTCTTTCCCAGCTGTACATCTCTATGACTCTATAAATGTCAATGAGTCTGTGTCTACGTAACCTAGGGAGAGGCAGCAACAAGAGATAATCACATCTGGTGAATATACAGAAATTCACTGAAACACATGCAACCTCATCAGTTGAGTAAGAAACTTTAAAATGAATATAGATACAATACTTCATTGGGGCTGAGTGTCTGCAAATGATATCGTTTGCAGGAAAAAAAAATGTTGATTTTTTTTTTGCTTTTGATGATACTATTTCCAAATTGCCATAAATTTTCAGTTAGTTTAAGGAGTCACTGTGACAGGCCCAATTGGCATGGGACATAGCAGAAAATTGTTTAAACTTCCATTAAAAAGTCATGAAGGTAGCTGTTGAATAAAACAATTTTTCACACAGCCAAAACTCCTTCATATAGGATTACAGAGTAACACCAAAAATAGGAAAAGGAGTATATGGTATGACTCATCAGACTGACTCTGTTTATTACATTCACACCTGAATGTGGGCTCAACTCTACTTGCCAGTCCGTTCTCCATATTCCTTCATTCCAAGTCAGCATCAAATGTATTCAACATTTGAGTGTCCTTAATTCCAAAGATTCACTTTATGCTTCAAGAAGGACCAGGAAGCTGCAGAAATTTCAATAAAATGTACTCACTCTACAGATAGACTGACAACTACCTGATGAAGGAGCAGCGCTCCAAAAGCTAGTGCTTCCAAATAAACTTGTTTGATTATAACCTGCGTTGCGTTATTTTTAAACTTTGTACACCTCAGTCCAACACTGGCTCCTCCACATCAAGGTTAGACTAAGTGGTTTCCCACCAAAAAATGGCCGACAGTGTCATTATTACATCACACGATCAGACTCTCAACGTGATAATCCAACATACTTACACAAATACACACCACACACCCAGTAATTTTTCACAGCCAGAAAGGTTTTACCCCTTTTTTCAAGACTGTGCCCTCATGTTTTAAGATTCCTCAATGGGAACAAACCCCTTTAAATGCTTATATGTTTCAATTAGAATATCTCATTCTTTTAAATGCCAGAGGACATCGACCGAACTTACTCGGCCCCTCATCCTGAGGCAACTCCTCCACCCCAAGTGCAAATAAGTGAACACTCACTGCAGAGTTATCCTTCCTTCAATAATGATCCAAAAGTGCTCTCACCAAAGCCCCATCCAATTTGCCATTTCCCTTTCAAATTGTTTGAAAAAAAAAACCAATATGGTGGAATAAATGCACTTATTTATATGACCTTGAAGATATTTATTATGAACACTGAATAAAACTGAGAAGTGTCCCATTGTCCATTGATAACAACAGACCCTTTGAATAAAATTGAATTCAGAAAGCAAAGTATAACATTCTTAAATTCATCCTTACATTCCAACAGTGTTGAAGGTCTTGTTCAATTTAAACAGGAGCATCTTTCCTAACAGTAAATTTGCTAGTTTAGATCAATTCTACAATTTAAACATAAACCATTTATTCCATAGACTTTAAGAAAGCAATCGCAGGAAAATAAATTAGTTTTTAAAAAGTAGCATATTAAAAGCTTATGACAGGAAACAGAGGAATCTTTAATAGCAAAATATGCTGACATGTGGCTCAAATTGAACACATAAAATACAGGGAACTTTGAGATGATGCACATTCATTTTGCAAGTTATCACAGGTATTAACTACCTGTAAGCTTTTACATTTAATACTAACATTAGCACAAGTACATTCTCCTGATAATCCCTACACAGCACACCGAACATATCAACTGCATTATTAATGTACAACTACCAAGGAAATTTGTTAAATAAGCCTAAGCGTGGATTGCTCGAATTAACAGTTGGTTTCTGCATTTAAGTTCAACAAGGTAATAGTTACATACTATTACTATGTATTTTACAGGGATGATTAGTTTATGATTCAAAGATGAATTTTAAAACTAGCTTAGGTTGACAAAAATGAATATCAATTATATTGCTCGCTATGAGAATTATCATAAAGTCCAATAACCAGTCTTAATAACGAGCCCAGTTCAGAACGTGCAGAGACTCACAGAAACTAAGAGGTTAATTCAGAGGTAATGGTTTAAAATATAAACAGTTTTGATGCTATTCTTAAACTGGAAATTAAGTACAGCAAATGGAGCAAAGGAATTTGCCGGTCTCTCAAATTTCAGAGAACAACCCTAAAGCTTATCATCTAAAATATAAATTCATCATTCTCTGGCATGATGTATTGCTAAAGAAATTTAAGAAATCAGAATATTTAAGGGCTAAAAGATTCTGAACGCTGCAGCATTGGAGCAGGTGACAAAGTTACAAGGGAATCAGGTCAGGGAAAGCATCTCAGTTCCATTGCTAAGACAAACTCAACATCAGATTCAAGATTATATCCAACTTGTTTGTTCACAAGGAAACCAGGGTTGACATTATCTAAGCTCCATCATATTTGAATGCTTCATTAACCTCGTTCACAGTAAGAATGGAGATCCAGAAAGATAAATAGAAATCTTATGCTACTCAATACATCCTGTCATCTGGATTCCAGCATCCCAAGACCATGGTTGAACTAAAAATCCTCAGGCCCACATAAAATTAGAGTGAATATTTAAAGAACTAATGAAACAAAACAATGTGGTAGGGGAGATGAAAATTGAGAGAAAATTAAAAAAGAATTACAATCTTCAACAGTATAATGAAACGCCAAAAAGAAAATATTTCAAATCTTTCTGAAATCTAATTGGCATTTGAACTAATCTGCATTGCAAGAATGTTTTACAATTACTAGTTCAAACACTAGATGGAGCTCTAAGTGGGGAGGACATTATTAACAATGATCTTGTTGCATGATACAGCTCCTGCATGCCGCTTATGCAAATACTTCAATTATAGCTATATACTAGTAAATGAATCAATAGATCACATTTTTATCAGGTTAGTTGTGTGGAAAATAATCATACTTCTTTTGAATTGAGCTACGTTCTACTTAACGATAATCTTCCATCTTTCTTTTATATGGCAAAATTGCCATTGTGCACACAGATCTGGTGAATGTACCATGCCAATATTAACTGCATTCCTATACATTTGTACTTCTGAGGAGTTTGGTGACAGTTTGGGAATAACCACAAAAAAAAACCAGAAATGAAAACAATTGATGAACCAGTGCCTAGTAGTAAAAGGCCAGTTTAAAATCTTATTCCAAATGATAACACCAGCACAAGACAAAGTACTAGCACATGGATTATAAAATGGTTAGATTAGATTATTTAGCGTGGAAACAGGCCTTTCGGCCCAACAAGTCCATCCTGACCCACCAAAGCGCAACCCCCCCATACATTTACCCCTTCGCCTAACACTACGAGCAATTTAGTATGGCCAATTCACCTGAATTGCACATCTCTGGACTGTGGGAGGAAACCGGAGCACCCAGAGGAAACCCACGCAGGCATGGGGAGAATGTGCAAACTCCACGCAGCCTGTAGCCCGAGGCAGGCATTGAACCCAGGTCTCTGGCACTGTGAGGCAACAGTGCTAACCACTCAAAAAATTCAATTTAGGACAGATGTAATTACAGTTCCATTGATATTTCACTTAAAATACGTGATGTATTCAAGTGTCCATCAAGTTCAAAAATCCAGTTGTGTGTGAAATCCACAAAGTTGAATGCCATCCACTGTTAAGAAATGAAATAATTAAAATCTTCTGGGCATTGTTCAATTTTTTAAAAAAAAAATGAATGCACCCAACTTGTAAATTCATTCATTTACAAGCTTGAATATTCCCAACAAAAATACTCAAGTGAAATCTGTTGACATAAAATTAGTTACCTCCTAGTGACAAATAATACAAGCCAGTTGCTCAATTAGTTTTAGAATTTCAGAAATTACAAGTCTGGTGCTTGCGTAGGACACAGGAAAGTGTAAGTGGGGAAAGAATGAAGGATAATATCAGCAGTGGTGTCCCTTTTTAAAAAAGGCCAACACATTTAATTCTCCACAAAGTTGAATAGTAAAGTTACCATAAACGAGCTAACGTATACAGTTAAAAATCACATAACATCAGGTTATAGTCCAGCAGACTTATTTGGAAGCACTAGCTTTCAGAGCACTGCTCCTTCATCAGGTGGTTGCAGGACTGGCGCTCTGAAAGCTAGTGCTTCCAAATAAACCTGTTGGACTATAACCTGGTGTTGTGTGATTTTTAACTTTGTCCACCCAAGTCCCTCCATGCTGGTGCACATAGCTTTGTTGATAATTATGGATCAGTGAGCTTCTTATAAATCCCTGAAAGCTAAGCTCCCTTAAGAACTTGGATTTTGAAAATACGACTACATGAAAGCGTTGGAATATTTGACAGAGGACATATTCGATAGAACAGAATCGGTTGTGGTATTAATCTATATTTTCAGATCTAAGCACTAATAGATTTGGAACTTTTCTGCTGGATGCATTTTTATTTGGTAAAGAAAACTACTTCTCTAAATTTACCATACATTATGCAATACATAAATTAGGCAAGACGTACTTAAATAAGGAAGACAGTTGAAATTTCAACTAAGTTAAAATTTTTAAAGATTACATTTGTGCAAGAATGGTTTTATCAATTCCCATAGTAACTAGCGCACCTGCAAGTGTACAAGTTTTTGATGGTGACCTGTACAATTACCAATGTGAAATGAAATCGCAGGACATACTTTTCAAAAATTGGACTACAATTGATGATGCAAAATCAATATTTATTGATGTTGAACTTGATTTACATCAACCCCCTTCCCCAACAAGCACTCAAAATCACAAAGACTACTTTAACAAGCTGGTGCTAAGAATGTTCAGTTCAATATCACACCAGTAAAAGTGGAAGGTACTCGAATTAAAGTTCATAACATTAACCGACAATTACAAGATCTTCGTTAATGAACTCATATGGTGGCACTTCCAAGTTAAGTGGAGCTGGGCCTTTCCTGATTCTCCCTGATGAATCATAGTGAGACCCATGACAAGGACAGTAGTAGCCACCATAATCACCAGCATTGGATATCGGTACACAACCCAGGTGAGTGCAAACACCAATTAAAATCATCCACTTTGGATCTTTCACTCGGTCAGAATCTAATTCTGGATGTCGCAACTCAGCCAAGGTCACTGCCTGTTCGACCTCAATTTCCTTAGGAGAACGGTGGCGGATGAAAAGGGGTTTGCCTCTCCATTTGAAGGTCATGTTCTTGCCTTCTGGAATTTCATTCAGCTTGACTTCAATCTTAGACAATGCTAACACATCAGCAGAGGCACTCATGCTTGTGATAAACTGAGTAACAACATTCTTTGCAGCATAAGCTCCCATAACAGCTGTGGATCCAGTTAAGAAATAAGAGAAACCTCTCCTGAAATCACTGCTATCTTGTGAGCTTTTCCTGGCATCTTGAACTTCTTGTCGTCTATAATCAGAGAAGTCTGGAACTTTAATATCGCTGTGTGCGTATCGAACGCTGGATGCAACTGTGCAAAATAAAAAAGACAAGATTATTCATTCAAAAATCTGAATTTTATAAAACTTAAACTTTGATTCCCATTTGCGTGTAGCTCTCTCCTAACATTTGGTAAACAATATAAATCCTTTGTACAGATTTTTTCCAAACCTGCTAAATCTAACTTCTACCACTATTGGCACCCCATTCTCAAGAAGTGATCGCAAAATAGCATTTTTCCCTTTATCTGCCTCAAAATCCAGCAATAAATATTTCCAACAAAAGCTTGTATATATAATTTCCAAACCCATGAAAAATATTAATTTTACTAGAATTTTAATACCAACTACCGAATTTATGTTACATAATAGTATGATCAAATGAATACTCTGGGTAATATTTAAGCTTTCCCATTTGTATCGGTATAAGTTAATTTGAGACAGCAGCTAATTGGCAGCCTACTCTTTGCCATTGTTCTATAAACTTTTCTATTTATGGCACAAAGCCAAGTGAGCTGCCCAATCACTATTACCTGTTCTCTGCTAGCAAACAAGGCAAATGCATGTACGCTCCTGACTTTATGGAGTGACTTGTCAACACTTGCCTACTGTCCTGTAATTTATGTTTAATTGCTTCCTAAGGCAGAAAATTCTATGTTTACTACATGTCCTGAAATACTACACCCAAATGGCTAAGTTATTTAAACCAAAACAGACATCATTCAACATAATAAATACTCAACCTAACTCTTCAAATCAAAATTTCAGTCACAGCTGCACTTTTTCCAACACCAGCATGTGATTTGTTGGAAGCTCTTGGTACATTTTTCCTGATTAAAAACATCAATAAAGTTGTGTTGGCAGGCTAATTGATCACAACCCTTAATTCCACTTGCTGCTGCATCTTATTGGATGCTATCTACTATGTTATCCATTGACATTTTTGGCCTTGTTATCTCAAGCTGAATGCAATTCCTATACCACCTCTATTTCTAAAGCTGCCTCCAAAGTGTTTTTTTTTGCCAGAGATATTACAAACCATGGGCCTTAATTTTCCTTCTGAATGAACAATGAGAGCTTCTTTAAATTTATTTGTTGCTTAACAGCGCATACTTATTGCAACGTTTCAAGCTTGTGATAAACATCAGAGATGAAGACTTATCGTGCATGCTTCCATATACACCAAAACATTATGAAGAATAGATCTGCAGTAGGAAGGATCCATGTCAAACTAATTTGGATTTTAGTGATATATTTTGTATTATAGTAAAATAATAAAATTGGCATTTCAAAACACTGCTAAAGTTGTAAGTGTAGATCAAAATTTCCCAAACCATGAATTCATTCTTCATTCAAATCCAAATCAGGTTTGGTAAAACCATTCCAATAGCAGCAGCAAAGTAAATGAAGCCAATTCTACAACAGAAGGCACCAAAACCTACCTGAAGAGTTTTTTTCATTGATGACTCAAGACGTTAATTAAAACTGTTGTCCCTGAAGTCACAGGCCAATTCTTAATATTTATTTAAAAGGAGAATTAAATAATCTTTTACCAACACATTGTTTGGGGGAAAAGTTGTACATGTAGTGAAATATTTTAAGTCTGTTAACATCAAAAAAGTAGCGAGCCAGACATTGAGTTTTAGATTGCCAAATTATGTAAAGTGAACTTAATTTACTTTTTCTTGAGATATTTAGAATTGAAAAGTTGACTCCAAACTGACAACTTTGAAAATGTATAACTATTTGGTCCTTTAAGTTGCAGCAGTTACCAATTACAATGAGATTTTAAAACTAAAACCAACTGCAAGTCATGTATGCTTTAGCAATGATCAAATTATAACTTCAGCTCAAATTGCAAGAACACAATATTGAACAAAATAAAAACATTTTAATAAACAGGAAACAGAAATAGGTAGGCCAGTCAGCCTCAAATCTGGTCTGCTATTCAATGTTATTACAGTTGAACTACATTTAAATGGCATCTATTAAGATATCATAATTCACAAGAACCCTTTACTAAAAAAAGTTGCAATCATAGATTCAATTAGACTGTTGTTTACAGTTTCTTTGTGGAATGTGTTTCACATTCCTTTACCCAAAGGGAAGTAGAAGTGTTTCCTAAATTCTCTTCAGAATGGATCTGGTTTTAAAGGCTTATCACTTTGTCTAAGATTGCCACACCAGTAGAAAGGATCTGAATCCATTTACTCAGCAATTCCTTTCAAAACTTCAAAATGATTTACCAGCCTTCCAACTAGAATTCAAGTCTAGTTTAAGGAATATATACAATGCATCTATTCTGATGCACTTGTGCTCAATGCCTTCTGAGGCGAATACATTTCAGTATACTGTATACAGACTATCTAGTAATTCAGGTGTGATCTGTTCAGGGCTTTGCATTGCTGTAACAAAAAAGGGAGGATATTTTATTTTCTTCTTTTTTCCCAGGAATACTCTTCCATACAACTGAATGTCTCTGTTCCCCGACCACCAAGTCACTCATGATACCTTTCACCTGTTATCCACTCCTATTACATTGCCTGTGTTTCCAATTAATCAATTCATATGCAAAGTATGGTAAGGGTAATGCAAACCACTAAGTAAGTGAAAGGGAGGAGAGAGGGGGAGGGGATTAAAATCAAAATGGAGGTGGAGGTGGAGATGAGGCAGTCCACCCCATACAGTGCCACCTGTTCCTAGAAGTATTGATTGCATTGGTGGGCACCACGTTATCCCTCTCCACTGAAACCTGGTCACGAACGAAAGCCATGAGACAGACAGTCATAAAGATGTTCAGCACAGAAACAGATCCTTTGGTCCAACTCATCAGTGCCGACCAGATATCCCAACCTAATCTAGCACCATTTGCCAGCACTTGGCCTTTATCCTTCAGAACCCTTCCAAATCATATACCCATCAGATGCCTTTTAAATGTTGCAATTGTACTAGCATCCACTACTTCCTCTGGCAGCTCCTATACATGCCCCTCATGATTATATAAACCGCTATAAGGTCACCCTTCAGCTTTCAGCACTCCATGGAAAACAGCCCCAGCCTGTTCAGCCTCTCCCTACAGCTCAAGTCCTCCAACCCTGGCAACATCCTTGTGAAACTTGAAAGGATTCAGAAAAGATTCACAACATCTTTCCGATAGGAAGACCAGAATTGCACGCAATATTCCAACAGTGGCCTAACCAATGTCCTGGACAGCTGCAACATGACCTCCCAACTCCTGTACTCAATAACCTGACCAATAAAGGAAAGCAGACCAAACACCTTCTTCACTATCCTATCTACCTGCAACTTCACTTTCAAAGGAGTAATGAACCTGTACTCCAAGGTCTTTGTTCAGCAACACTCCCTCGGACCTTACGTTAAGTGGAAAGTCCTGCTAAGATTTGCTTTCCCAAAATGCAGCACTTCGCATTTATCTAAATTAAACTGTCGCTCCTTAGCCCACTGGCCCATCTGATCAAGATCCTGTTGTAATCTGAGGTAACCTTCTTTGCTGTCCACTATACCTCCAATTTGTGTCATCTGCAAATTTACTAACAATACTTCCCCTGTTAATAGCCAAATAATTTCTATAATTGGCAGAAAGGAGTGAACCCAGCACTGATCCTTGTGGCACTCCACTGGTCACAGGCCTCCAGTCTGAAAAACAACCCTCCACCACCACCCTCCGTCTTCTACCATCAAGCCAGTTCTACATCCAACTGGCTAGTTCTCCACGTATTCCATGAGATCTAACCTTACTAACCAGTCTCTCATGGGGAACCTTGTTGAACGTCTTACTGAAGTCCACATAGATCACACCTCTCCCCTCATCAATTCTGTGTTACTTTTTCCAAAAAAAAAGTCAATTAAGTTTGTGAAACATGATTTTCCACGCACAAAGCCATGTTGACTATCCCAAATCAATCCTTGCCTTTCCAAATATGAAAATCCTGACCTTCAGATTCCTCCAACTTGCTCACCACCAACGTCAGGCTCACCTGTCTACAATTTCATGGCTTGTCCTTACCACTCTTCTTAAATAGTGGCACATTAGCCAACCTCCAGTCTTCTGGCACCTCACCTGTGACTATCGATGATACAAATATCTCAGCAAGGAGCCCAGCAAACACTTCCCTAGGTTCCCAGAGTTCTAGGGTACACCTGATCAAGTTCCAGGGATTTATCCACCTTTATGCATTTCAAGACATCCAGTACTTCCTCCTCTATAATATGGACATTTTTCACGATATGGGGCAAACAGCTGGCAACTATGGTCTCCTCCACTGTCTGCTGTCTGGATCTGTTAATGAAGGAGCAGGCCAAAAGGAGGTCCTCTGGCTTGCTCACACTTAAATACCCAGGAATCAGGATTGCATGGCTGAAGTGCAACTAAACACACAAAGGATTTTTCAAGTAACAGTCTCCCTTTTATGGAACTGATGAAAGCTGCAGAAAAGGTCTTCTGTTCATGCATTTCTGGTTTTAAAGGCTACCATCCAATTGGTCTGACATTAAAATGTAATGGTTGAGTACAAAGTTAGTGATCAGTATACTTGGACCCCAAAGTCTTTGGGAGGTCCACTATCCCTAATTTCATCACCCCCAGTAATACTCAGAACTTTTTTTTGATTTAAAAATAGATGACCTCATTAGGATATTTGCACAATTATTATAGTATAAAAAGTACAATTTCTTAAAAAATAACATTGAGTGATATGTGTTTAAAACATGTTAAACTGAAGTCAAGTTCTGTCGCAATGCATTTTAAGCCAATAGGGAAAAAGAGGATTGCAGATGCTGGAGATCAAAGTCAACAGTACAGTGGTGGAAAAGCACAGCAGGTCAGGCAACATCTGAGGAGCAGGAGAATCAATGTTTCAGGCATAAGCCCTTCATCAGGAAGGGCTTACGTGTGAAATGTCAATTCTCTAGCTCCTCGGATTCTGCCTGACCTGCTGTGCTTTTCCAGCACCACACTCTTGATTTTAAGGCAGTATCCTCAGTTGCACTGTACACCAATGAATAAAGAATTAATGAGTTGAGAGGATTTGTAGCTCAGGTTGAGGTTCTGGATGCAAGTTTTCTCACCAAGCTGGAAAGTGTTTTCAGACATTTCATCATCATACTAGGTAACATCAGTGAGCTTCTGGTGAAGCACTGGTGTTGTGACCCACTTTCTATTTATGTGTTTAGGTTTTCTAGTTTGGTGATGCCACTTCCTTTTTTTCCCCTCAGAGGGTGGTAAATGGGGTCCAAGTTGATGTGTTTGTTGCTAGAGTTCCGATTGGAATGCCATGCTTCCAGGAATTCTTGTGCATGTCTCTGTTTGGCTTATCCTTGGATGAGTGTGCTGTCCCAGTTGAAATGGTGTCCTTCCTCATCTGTATGTAAGGATACTAGTGATAGTGGGTCATGTCTTTTTGTGGCTATTAATTTTTTGCGTTCATGTATCCTGGTGGCAAGTTTTCTGCCTGTTTGTCCAACATAGTATTTGTTATAGTTCTTGCAAGGTATTTTGCAAATGAAGTTAGTTTGCTTGCTGTTTGTATAGTTCATTAGCTGCTGTTTGAGTGCGTTGGTGACGAAACATCCAAAAGCGAACTTGCCAGCTCATTGAGCAAACTCACATCCGGCACGTTACACAAACAAATGACAGAATCTAGTCAGAACAAGTGGGGACTGGACATCGAGCAGGGTGCAATTTTGAAGAGACACATATATCCATTATACATTGATGTTTTTTGTTAAGTCTTAAAACAGGGGGGAAAGAAAACAACTTATTTTGGTTACAGGCTGTGAATTGTTATACTCCTAGCTCTCTCTACTTGATAGGCAGCTGTGGAAGTCAACATCCATGAAGTAAGGTTAAATAGTTTAAGCAGATGACACCACCACCAAACGCTATAGAGCACATATTTCTAAAGCATTTCTTATCCAAACAACCCCATACTTGTTATCGCCAATTATAAGACACCTATTCATTACATTTACATCTGTCCGAATACTTTCTATGGGGTTTCTGGAATTTGCAGTGATTAGGCATAATGCATCTATACAGAGCATCTGAAACTAGTATCAAAAAGGCCAAGCCTATGGTCTATCAGATTAAAGATTTTTTTTACCAACACATACAAAGTCAAACCCAGGAAGTACAAATTAGAATAGTTACTTCAAAATCAAACGAGACCAAAGTACTGCTAACAGAGGGATTGAGAATAAATCTAAAGCTATAAATAAAAGAACGATCCTCCACATATAGCTATTTTTCCATTTTAAACCATCCAAACACAGACTAGATGACCATAGAAAGTTAGACAGCCAGGTTAATTCAATCGGCTCTCACATCTTGAACTCGTGAATGCAGTCTTTACCCGCTCCAGAATCAGTCCCACAGAAAGGTTAGCAGACTTGACCAATACTCTCTCATTGCCAGGTGGCAACTTCAGACTGTCAAGCTAAAGTGGTGAAGAAGTCTTTCTCCTGGGGTGGGAGAGTCCAGAACTAGAGGGCATAGGTTTAGAATGAGAGGGGAAAGATATAAGAGAGACCTAAGGGGCGACTTTTTCACACAGAGGGTGGTACATGTATGGAATGAGCTGCAAGAGGAAGTGGTGGAGGCTAGTACAATTGCAACATTTGAAAGGCATCCGGATGGATATATGAATAGGAAGGGTTTGGAGGGATATGGGCCAGGTGCTGGCAGGTGGGACTAGATTGGGTTGGGACATTTGTTCGGCATGGACAGGTTGGACCAAAGGGTGTGTTTCCGTGCTGTATATTTCTATGACTCTTAAGTAATGGATTAGGGGTACAACCACTCTAGATATATCTACAAATTTACTTTCTTTTAAAATCCAGACACTTCACCTGAGCAGCACCACAATTTCAAATAAACTTGTGGACTATAACCAGATGTCATGTGACTTCTGACCTTGCCCAGACACAGAAGTTACAGCTGAGTCTTGAAGAACAAAGCAAGTGAGGCAACTTCAGGAGATGGAGAAGTCAACATTTCAGGTGTAACCGTTCTTGAAGTTACAGGTGGGCTGCACATCAGTAAAGCTGTTCTAACAGCATGGCTCTACTGAAAAGGTCACCACCAAAAATGTCAACTGTCTTAATAAGAGCAAAATTACTGCAGATGCTGGAATCTGAAGCCAAAAGAGAAAATGCTGGGAAACCTCAGCAGGTCTGGCACCATCTGTAAGGAGAGGAAAGAGCTGACGTTTCGAGTCTAACTGACCCTTTATCAAAGCTTTCCTCTCCTTACAGATGCTGCCAGACCTGCTGAGATTTTCCAACATTTTCTCTTTTGATGTGAACTGAATTGCTCCGCCCACAACATTATGCGGGGACCGTCCAGTAGCCCCAGCAACGTCTGTATTTTGATATTAAATTAAAACTCTGGGACATGGCCGTTTTGAAAGAGTTTATGGGTATATTACAGCATACAGCTACAGTGCGGTAGACTTTCCTGGAGACCCATGCTTTAAAACGGCAATTCTCACATTGACCCTGATCCACAAGGTCACGGAGCCCGGGAGCAGCCGGGCCGATTCGCCACAGGATCCGCCTCCGCCCCCGCCCCCGGTGGGAGACAACAGCTCTGACTGCTCAATCCCCGGGCCCGGGCCCCTCTCCCGCTGCACTCACCGTTGAGGCCGGCGGTAACAACGGCGCCGCTCCGGGCCGCCTGGCCCTGCAACGACTCCCGGCAGAGCACTGGTCTCTTCACATCCATCATCACCGCATCGGCCTTGCGAACCAAGCCCAGCACCAACGGCTGGAGCTGCGACGGCACGATGTTAGTGGTAGCGGACAGGTACGGGGCGAAAGGCCCCGAACGACCGATCAGCGACAACATGGCGGAGCCGGCAATCGGGAACCGCCGACAGCGACCTTAAACCAAAGGACGTTGGAGGGGGGAGGGGACACCCACTGCGCAGGCGCCGGGTCAACGCGAAGTGCGCAGGTGCTAGTGCCGACGGTGGGCAGTGTGCATGCACCAGTGCCGTCTGTGGGCAGTGCGCGTGCGTATTTGCAGTCAGTGGGCGCGGCACATCCAATATTGTCTCTTTGCAGTGCGCAGGTGCAGAAATAGAAAGAAAGAGGAGGTTGGAAGAGCACAGCAAACCAGACAGCATTAGGAGGTGGAGAAGTCAATGTTTAGGATATCCGAAATGTTGACTTCTCTACCTCTTGATGTTGCTTGGCTTGCTGTGCTCTTCCAGCCTCCTCTTTATCTACTTAGTCTCTGACCTGGAGTTGGAATCATTCAAGGTGTTGGGTTGCATTTACAGTAACAAAGAACCTAAGAGTTGAGAGTATGTTTCTGTTAGTGTGAAGGGTAAGGCTGGTAGGTATAGAGAATGCTGAATGACTAGAGAAATTGAGGTTCTGCCCTCTGTGAACTCATTTGCCCATGAGATTCACTCCTTTTCACCAAACTATTGACCACTAAGTTTCACTCCTGGTTCCCATGTTATGTGATGGACCTTCCCTTTATAACTTTGTAACTCTCTCCTCTAAATTCACACTGATAAGACCATAAGAACTAAGAACAGGAGTAGGCCATTTGGCCTCTCTGCTATGTTGTACAATAGGATCATAGTTGATCTGACATTCCTCATGTCCACCTTTTCCACATAGCCCTTGATTCCCCTTATCAGGAATCTGTCTATCTCAACCTTAAACATACATAGTCAAAAATGAGGAAGGAGCCCTAGTGTCGGGTGATTTTTGACTTTATCCACCCCAGTCCAACATTGGCACCTGCACATCATAAAGTATACACAAGGACTCTGCTTCCAAACCTCTCTGTGTGGCTTAGAGTTCCAAAGACTCTCAACTCTCTGAGAGAAGAAATTCCTCAATTTTAAATTGGTGTCCCTTTATTCTGAGCTTATGTTCTCTACTCCTAATCTGTTCCATGAGGGGAACCATTGTCTCAGCATTTACCCTGTCAAGCTGCTTAAGAACCAGATATGTTTCAAAGAAGTCACTTCTTATTTTTCTAAACTCCAATGAGTAGAGTTCTAATCTGTTTACCATTTACTCTTAAGACAATCCGTCTATACAAGGAATCATCCCAGTGAACTTTCTCTGAACTGCCTCCAATGAAGAATAGCTTTGCTTAAATAAGAGGATCAAACCTTGCTCACAGTACACCAGATGTGGTCTCACCAGCACCTTGTACAGCTGCAGTAAGACTGATACCGAGGTAGAGGAGGATTGGGGATGTCACCCTGGTGTGTTGGTGCCTCTTGTTGAGCCACCTATGACACCATCCCTGCCACTGTACCCAAGCCCTGCATAGCTGGTTGGGTTAAGATGCGCTCGAGAATACCAGCGGCAACCTGTTATCTTTGCACTGGAGTTCACCATCACCATGTCACCCCCAAAGCTATGCTCCCCATAAGACAGCTACTAAACCCCAAGGCAGATGAGGAAGATGAGCCACCAACTATCGAGCTCTATGTCCCCTGGGAACTTCAAGAGATGATCATGAGAGTGAATCAGGCTCTGGATCATTAAGATAAACCTGCCCAATTCACCCAATATGTCCAGTGCACAATTCGAATGTACAATGCAACACCCCAGCATCAGTTTGCCCTCTGTTGTATGATCTTGTCACCAGAATATGTTACTACGTGGCAGGAACAAACGGGCAAGAGTGACGGAAAGGGCCTGATCCACACTTATGAAGACTTAAACAACAGATTCAAAGAGGACACTCAAGTGAACCAAGTTGTCCAGTCATTAGAGTGCACCCTGCAACAGCCTATTAACATTAGCAAAGTCCAGGACTGCAGACTCAAGGTGGGAGAATCGAGGGGAGACTGTTGCGAAAGGTTTGTTGCCTGTTATGGAACCTTTGCTGGGAATCAAACTTCTAACTGCGGCAAGGACTCACCATTGTTTAACTCTATGGTCCTACAATATGTCCCTTCAAGTGTCACTGACATGATACATATGAATAACATGGACTGTTCTGAAAACACCAGATCACAGATGAGAAGAGCCCTTATTTATTACTGGGATGGCCAGAACGGCACCAAATCGCACTCCAAAGGTCACATAAAAGCTGAGCTTGTTCAGCCTCCCCATAATCACAAAGCCCCTTCAGTCAGTACTGATGAATCTCATTGGAACTGGAATACCACAGAGCTGCCACTTGAACATGCGGACTTCACTTTTTATGTGAATGGCAGCTTCTTTATTTCACCTTCAGGTCAGCGATGCTCCAGATATGCAATTGCTATGGATTCTGAAGTGGTTGAATGTGTAGGCTTTGAAATCTACTGTCAGCACAGAAGGCTGAATTGTTTGCCCTCACTCGGGCTTGCATCATGGCTGAAGGGAAATCGGCCAATATTTATACAGACTCTTGCTATGCTTTCAGTGTTGCCCACGACCACAGCGCCTTGTGGAAGTATAAGGGATTTTTAACCTCCACAGAGCAACCCATTAGTAACGCCTTTTTTTGTGCATAATCTTTTGAAGGCCTCACAGTTAACGTCCAGCCTAGCAGTGATCAAATGTTCAGCTCACACTGGTGCCGCTGACAGAATCTCCAACGGCAACATGCAAGTAATACTGCCGCCAACCAGACAGCCTTACACCCTACTTTCCTGATTCTGTTGGGCTGACAGCAACACCTAGTTGCAAAAAGTATAAAGACAGGTATGCCAGATATGTGTGAGATATGTCACTTACAAGGGGCGCCCCTGCAGAGGAACACAGACTGTGGGTCACAGATGGGGTACACCCTTGATGTTCATACCAAACTGTGGGATGGGTCTGTGTTCCTTTTTTGCTTTTACCAACCTTGGTGGATTTTGTACATAACTAGACACACCTAGGCAAGGAGAGAATGGTCAGCACTTTACTACAAACCTGGTGGCACCCTGATTCCCAGAAAACAGCTGAGAAACAAGCCAAAGCATGCTTCATCTGCAAAAAGACAAATGCTGGAAAAGGGATGCCTTGCAGTTTTGGGACTACTCCCTTGCCTGGTGGGCCTTTCAATTGTCTACAACTAAATTTAATATAATTACCCAAGGTACAATGTCATAAGTATTGTTTTGTAATAGTAGATGCCTTCAGCAGATGGATTGAGGCAATCCCGAAAATGGACAACACGGCTGCAACAGTGGTAAAAATATTGTTGAGGGAAGTAATTTCCACTATGGACTCCCAGAGACAATAAGCTCAGACGATGGGCCACACTTCGTGGCTAAAATTAACCAGGGGATCTGCATGGAACTAGCAATAAAACAATTCCATTGCACTCACTGCCCAAAAGCGACTGGAATCGTGGAATGAGCAAATGGCACATTAAAAAAATAAGCTGGCAAACGAAAGCAGGAAACCAGCCTAAACTGTTTGAAGGTCCTGTCCTTGACTCTGTTCCATATGAGGTTTACCCCTTCAAGCAAAATCAGTCTGTCTTCAGCTGAGGTGGTTTATGGGAAGCCCATGAGGACGCCATGGGCACCTGGGACAGTCCGACCTCCCCTCCCTGAAAGATAGAATATGAATAACCTTTGTGGGCTGTATGTTTTCACTGACAAAAAGTGGCTGAATGGCTACTGCATCACCTTTCTGGTGATCCTGCTAACACGGATGATGCACGGGAATGACAGTCAGCAGGGTATAACCTGACCATATTCAGGGACTGGTATCAGTCTAATTACAACCGATCCCAAAGACCTCCCTCCCTTATGGTTCCCAACAACACCATCGACTACACCATTTGTTTCAGGCAGGGAGGGAAACCCTGTAAAGACACTTATGTGGGGAGGTGTAAGTGCTATTTTGATATTCCCATTATCAAACCTAGTCAGAATTTAATGGAATATTGCTACTTTGTACTTGATTGGTCTGCTGAGCAACAAATATAAGGCTGCCTCTGGAATGACAGAGGTGTGTGTGTGTGTGTGTGTGTGTGTGTGTGTAGGGAGGGGCTGCAGTTTCCATCTGAACAGTTTACAACGGCACAGTGGTTAGCACTGCTGCCTCAAAGCACCAGAGGCCCGTGTTCAATTCCTGCCTCAGGCTGTGTGGAGTTTGCACATTCTCCCTGTTTCTGCGTGGGTTTTCTCCGGGTGCCCCAGTTCCTCCCATAATCCAAAAATGTGCAGGTTTGCTGAATTGGCTATGCTAAATTGCCTGTAGTGTTAGGTGAAGGGGTAAATGTAGGAGAATGGGTCTGGGTGGGTTGCTCTTCGAAGGGTCGGTATGGACTTTTTGGGCCGAAGGGCTTGTTTCCACGCTGTAGGTAATCTAATCTAATCTAATTTTAATATGGAAAATGTCCATATTGCAGAGGAGGAACTGCTGGATATCTTGAAACACATAAAAGTGGATAAATCTCAAGACCTGATTAGGTGTACCCAAGAACTCTGTGGGAAGTTAAGGAAGTGATTGCTGGGCCCCTTGCTGAGATATTTGTGTCATTGATAGTCACAGGTAAGGTGCTGGAAGACTGGAGGTTGGCTAATGTGGTGCCACTGTTTCAGAAGGGTGGTAAGGACAAACCAGGGAGCTACAGAACAGTGAGCCTGATGTCGGTGGTGGGCAAGTTATTGGAGGGAATCCTGAGGGACAGGATGTAAATGTATTTCTAGAAAGGCAAGGACTGATTAGGGATAGTCAACATGGCTTTGTGCATGGGACATCATGTCCCACAAACTTGATTGAGGTTTTTGAAGAAATAACAAAAAGGATTTGTGATGGCAGAACAGCAGATGTGATCTGTATGGACTTCAGTAAGGCATTCAACAAGGTTCCTCATGGGAGACTGGTGAGCAAGGTTAGATCTCATGTAATACAAGGAGATCTAACCATTTGGATACAGAACTGGTATAAAGGTAGAAGACAGAGGGTTGTGGTGGAGGATTGTTTTTCAGACTGGAAGCTTGTGACCACCGGAATGTCTCAAGGATTGGTGCTGGGTCTACTACTTTTCATCATTTATATAAATGATTTAAATGTGAGCATAAGAGGTATAGTTAGTTAAGTTTGCAGATGACACCAAACTTGGAGGTGCAGTGGACAGCAAAGAAGGTTACCTCAGATTACAACGGGATTTTGATCAGATGGGCCAAAGGGTTGAGAAGTGGCAGATTGAGTTTAATTTAGATGAATAGGACTTATACACTTAATGGTAAGGTCCTCAGGAGTGTTACAGAAAAAAGGGACCTTGGAGTGCAGGTTCGTAGCTCCTTAAAAGTGGAGTTGCAGGTAGGTAGGATAGTGAAAAGGCGTTCGGTATGCCTTCTTTTATTGGTCAGAGCATTGAGTACAGGAGTTGGGAGGTCATGTTGTGGCTGTACAGGACATTGGTTAGGCCACTTTTGGAATATTACATGCAATTCTGGTCTCTTTCCTATCGGAAGGATAGTGTAAAACTTGAAAGGGTTCAGAAAAGATTTACAAGGATGTTGCCAGTATTGGAGAATTTGAGCTATAGGGAGAGGCTGAACAGGCTGGGGCAGTTTTTCCTGGATCATCAGAGGCTGAGGGGTGACCTTATAGAGGTTTACAAAATTATGAAGGGGATAGATAGGATAAATAGACAAAGTCTTTTCCCTGGTATCAGAGAGTCCAGAACGAGAGGGAATAGGTTTAGGGTAAGAAGGGAAATATATGAAATAGACCTAAGGCGCAAGTTTTTCACAGAGAGAGTGGTATGCGTAAGGAATGAGCTGCCAGAGGAAGTGGTGGAGGCTGGTACAATTGCAACATTCAAAAGGCATTTGATGGATATATGAATAGGAAGGGTTTGGAGGGATATGGGCTGGGTGCTGGGAGGTGGGACTAGATTAGGTTAGGATATCCGGTCGGCGTGGACAGGTTGTACTGAAGGGTATGTTTCTGTACATCTCTGTGACTCTATGGCATGTACTTTATTTGTGGGTTGAAAGTCTACCCCTGGCTTCCCTCCAATTCGACGGGGTTGTGTTACGTGGGATATGTTGTACCCTGCATTCGTGTTTTGGACAACTTACCCCCACCCCCAAGACCCAGAAGGTCCCTCACCGGGTTCCTCACCTGGGTGGGAATGTTCTCTCCTCCAACGGGAATCTACTTACATGCCCAAAATTAGTAAACTCAGAAGCATATGGGAAAGGGTCACCAATGACATGGCTGGTGTCTTTACTGAAAATAACGTGGAGCTACTTGCAATTAGAACTGTGGCCCTCCAGAATCATTTGGCCCTGGACTTCCTGCAAGCCAAGGAGGGTGGTACCTGTGCTGTTGTTAGGGCGGAGTGCTGCACCTACATCCCTGATGAGTCCACTAATATCACTGACCTCTCTGGAGGAAATTCAGACTCTCCAAACTATTGACAATGGGTTTAGCAATGGCATGGAGGGATTGCCATCAGGGGGCGTTCTTGGACAACTGGGAGGCCTGCTCCTACATACCGGGATTACAATACTAATTGTAATCGCCTGCATTCTAGTGCTCCACTGCTTATGGCCACTGTTGTCCAAGTGTTTTCTGTATAGGCTCTGAGGGGACCTGCTTGATTATCTAAATAGTCAATAGGGGGAATGGGGATGTTAGAAAGCAACGAAAGAATAAGTTTCATTTTTACTTCTTTATCATGACATATTGGGAACTCAAGGGTTGAATATTCCACTGCTGAAAGGACTCACTGCAGTATCGATAGCATGCCTGCTCTCTGACTCCCGGAGAATAGAATCCTTTGGAGCCATACATGCAGCCTCAGGCAAAGGTATTTGTCCTGCCTGGACAAGACTGATAGCCTTGGCTATAACCCTATTAACTGCCTCCTGTTCACATTACCATGCTTCCCCTACCTAATAACATGGGCATGTGAATCCAACAATGAGAACAAAGCGAAGTCTTTCTGGCTAAATCTCTATCCATCAACAGATTAATTATAAAGAATACAATAACCAGTCCCTATCAACCATTCACTAGTTATCACAGGAAATCGGCAATCACTGGGCATTGGAAAATAGTAATTACCTGTCTTAAACAATGTGACAGCAATCGACCATGTGACTTGTCGACCTCTTTATTATACCTATAAAATATCCTGCCTTTGTGTGTAGAGTAGAGATTTGTAAAGAAGTGCCACCACAAGTAGGCTACATGACTCCTTTGGTGTCATTGAGAATCTTTCAACGGTTGTCCAATAATAAAGTTTCTACCGTTGTACTGAAACTTGTGTCATCCAGATCCATGGAGAAAATACTTCAATAAGGCTTCCCTACTCTAATTATCCAACCACCTTGAAATAAGAGCCATCATTCCATTCACTTTCCTGGTTATCTGTTCCACCTGCCTTTTTGTGTTTTGTGTGTAAGTACCCTCATGTTCCTTTCTGTAAATTGCTTTCTGGAACTTTTCTCCATCTAGATAATGCTCTATTCTTTTGTCCTCCCTTCCAGAACTGAACTTCACATTTTCCCACATTATACATCATCATTGCCTCAAAAATAGAGGCTTCAACTTCATTCCTGCAAATTACTTCCCAATATCCAACTTCCCTTTCTTCTTAGACTCCTGGAATATCTTACTGACTCACAAATCATTCCCCATCTTTCTCGGAACTCCTCCCTTGAATCCCCATAAACATATTTTCACCCCTGCCTCACTAACAAAACAGCTCTTAATACAGTCACATTGTGACAAAGGTAAACTCTTCCTCTTTGTCCTTCTTGATCTGTCTGCAGCCATTGACATAATTGACCACATCATTTTCCTCCAACATCTCTCTACTACATTACACAGTTACATAATCACACAGTTCTGGAGCCAGTAGGACTTGAACCCAGATCTCTCAGTCCATAAATAGGAATACTGCCGTATACCACAAGAAGACCCATCTCTCTGCTCTAGTCAAGGTGAATGGGATTCTTCTCACCTGCAACCATTCTTAACTAATTTATACAGAGTATCGCTTCAATGGTTACTCTTCCTATATCTGGTTTGGTGTCTGTACTGATACTTTGTGTGTCTTGCAAGGGTCTATTTGTGGCTTCCAAATATTTCTGTATCCACCTGCTGCTCCTTAGGATATCATCCAAAAGGATAGCATTAATTTTCAGATGCGTATTGATAATACCTTTTCTCCAATATAAAACTGAGAAGATTGAAGCAATTTTCTTAGCCTCTGCTCCAAACTCCATTCACTAGCTATTGACTCCATCTCTCTCTGAGACTAAACCAGTCTGTTCAAACCCTTGGTGTCACATTTGACCCCACTGTGAAATTCTGAACTCACATTTAAACCATCACTACTTGACCATATTGAAATGTATATTCAGGCACTGGAGCAGTGAACAGGTTTGTTGCAGGCTCTGGCAAACCAAACATTAAGTTTGTAAGACTGAACTGGTGCTATTGGCACCATACCTTCTCTGACGTGAATGTTTAGCTCCCTCCATGGACAGACTGACAGTTGCCAAGGAGAGCCATGAAAAACACTATCAGTGTCTGCTGAATTCAAGCATAATGCTATCATCTTTCATTGATGCTCAGCACCAAAAGCAAGTCAACTGGGGGACAAGGGACCTTGACCTCACTCCAGATGCCAGTTCCTAAAAAGGAGATAGGACAGTGTCAGTCATCACCCAGAGGGAGAGGATCCCCACACTGATCTCCCATAAATCTCCTCTCAGGACACTCCAGAGATGGCCAGGCCTTCCCTGACCACTCCCTCAGTCCTGTGGAAGTTCAAACCTGGAGGTTACATCTGCCTCTGGGCGGAGCACAGTTAGCATGACTTGGTCTTCCAGACTAAAGCAGACCTGGAGAAGCCAATAGACTCGATTGTCCCAATTCCAACGACAGTCTCACTGAGATATTGTGAGAGGAAAAGAAAGAAGATAACCTTCTGAAGTCACATAGGCGTTAGTCTTTGATGGGCCTCAAATTGCTTAAAGGTGAAATCCCATCCCCCACAGAATGAAACACTTAATCCATTCTGTCCGCATGTGGTGGCAGCCATTTTCATCTCCATTACACCTCTGTTATTTGCAACATGATAGAAAGAAGCAGCAGTCAGTATTCATGCATTGAGGCTCAAGCTCAGCTTTTTAATCCCTGATAAACACGTTATCTTCTTGTTGGCTCACCCCATCAATCACATCGGCTTTTAACATCCCCACATTCACTCCAATGCTCAAATTTACCTGCCCCCCCCACAGCCCCAGGCATAGATTTAACATGCCAAATTACTGTTTCACACACCCATCAAATTCAGGGTGTTACTGACTGTCAATGATTCTAACACCCACATTAACCCTTTCTCTTCTATGCTACATCATCTTTCCTCATGTATTAAGCTGCCACTTCACAGTTGTCCCCTCTGCCTTCCAGCATACTGCTTCCAAGTCCCTAGTAAGTTCCTCAGTCTTCCTACAACATCAGTAGCCCTTGATAACACTACCTTGATATTTAGTGTATGGGTACCCAGGACTGTCTTTGATCCACCCCCTTGACCAACTTGGGTGGACATACCCAACTGATGACTGACGAAACCTTGACTGTTCTTTGTGTAGTTCCCCACCTTGCTTGCCATGGCTCCCTGGCTAGTTGCACCCATTTACAAGGCTTATCATCATTCACTTCCCAAACTATAGAGATAGAGGCATTTGCCCCTGGACAATCCAAAATGGCTGACAAACCCCCAGATTAATATTAGAGGCTGCCCTTCAGTTGTTGGGCTGGGATGCTCTAACTGAAGGGTATCTCACTTGTCTAGTTGAGGACTATTCCCCTTGGACTTTGAGACATGGCCATTTGGTTGAAACATATGCACTGTGCTTACCGCATATGCAGCTGGCACATGGTGCAGGTGAAAGATTGATGTAGCATTGTGATGTGCAGCAACATGTCCAAACTCATTGACTGATCACTGCTGTCAAGCATGACAAACTGCCTGACATTGTGTCTGCACCAAAGGCAAGGCAGAAATGCACTGTGTGTGTCGCTCTGGCTAAGGGGGCAGAGTGCAAAAAAGGCAGGGCAAGCAGAAATGCTGTGAGTATCCAAGCAAGTGCTGAGAGACCAAGTGAGGACCTCTGCGATGCGCACTGGTTGAATCCATGAGATGGCTACCTGTTCCTGCACATAAAGTGTCCTGACAGCAGCTTTTGAATGAAAGGTGCCTGTGTTCTCCAAAGCACAAGATGGTGGCAGCAGAGTAGATATCTTCTGAGCTGCTGTGCCCAGGTTTATCCACATTTTTTCTTTTTCCCTCTTCCCCTATCTTTTCTCATATGTACCTGATAAAGAGAGCTCTTCGGTGGGAAGGCAGCTTCGATGGGCTGTGGAACAGCATTGGCGTCTTCAGAGGCAGTGTGGCTACAGCGTTGGACAGACAGCCTGTGAATTTTGAAGTGGGACTCTTGCTTATGTGTGGAGTGAGATTCTGGCCGTGGCATGGCATGGACTGGGAAGGCCGGACAGGGACTCTAGTGGCGGGAAGGCATGGAATGGGAAGGCTGGAGTGGGACTCTGGCAGTGGGAAGGCATAGAGTGGGAAGCACAGAGTGAGACGAGCAGCGGAGAAGGAAAAGTTAAACACTCTTTAAGTTATCTGTTTTTATTTTAAGCTAAGTTAATATGAGTGGTGCCTAGGTAGGGCATAGTACGCACTTTTCATTCTTTTTTATGTTGAATACATGTGACAATAAATAATTCAATTCAATTCAATTCAAGTGCAGCACTGGAGTGCAGAAATATAAAGACCATATCGATATTTTTGATTGTGAACTGAACTGAAAATAACTGATTTAAAAGCCAAAGACCTGCAATTTTTAAAATTAGCTATAACAACATTCAAGACATTTGGCACTAACCCAGATTCAGCATTCTGCTGACACCACCCACAACCTCAAACATTCACTCCCTCCATGACTAACACATAGTGGCAGCAGTGGGCACCATTTACATGATGCAGTATGCAGCAAGGCTACTTCGTCAGAATTTGCCAAACCCACAACCGCTACCATTTAGAAGACCAAGAGCAGCAGATATTTCAAGCCACGCACCATCCCTATCTTGGAACTATTTTGCCATTCATTCACAGCCATTGAGTCAGAATCATGGAACTCTCTTCCTAACATACTGGGTACATATACCATATGAACTGAAGCAGTTCAAGTACACTGCACCACCCCTTTCTTAAGAACAGTTGAAAATGGTCAAAGAAGACTAGCCAGCAACACCTACATTCCAGGAAAGAATTTTAAAAACTATTCCAGAAGTACTGATATTTGGAAAAAGCACCAAGGTATGGAAAAATGTAAATGGCACACAGGGGAAAATACATGTTATACTGCATATTTTAACATGTCTTTGATTTTATCTGTGCAGAACATGTGTTGCTTAAACAAGTGTCCACAACCATGCATAAGAATGGATATTTGGATAAGAATATTAGAGGAGGTGCCAGCATCTGCGTGACCATATGGTACAGTCACAAAGCTAATTAAACTCTTCAACTTTTAGGCATGAGTCCGGCTAGTTCTACTGGGTATTCAGTGTCTGTTCCAACATTTGTTTTTTTTCTTACTCTAATAGAATTCCCTTCTTAAATTTAAAATCAACTTTTATATCCCACTGCATTTAATTCATTGAGTTCAACACACTGTAAAATATGCACAGCTATAAAAAGTTGGCAGTGTCCCTTCCCCTATAGTCACTTCAGTCTTTGCAATGATATTTCCATGATGGTAATAGGTAGGGAATTTCAGGTGCTGTAGGAGAAATGATGAAGAAGGAATGGAGATAGACATGACAGTCCAGATGGTGCATGTCTGGGAGAGAAAGCTGAAATTAGTGATATTCCTGGGGCTACTCACATCTTCCTCAGTGGTGGAAGTCATAGGGAATTAAATGTTGCCAAATGTGTTTCTTTTGCTTGATTCATTTGAATTTTTTCTCTGGAGGAAGTTTGGCTCCTTTGTCATGGAGCTTGTGTATCAATAAAGTATTTTGAGGAGAAAAAGACATCAAAATTATCCAAGTAAGAAAAAGAAACAACTGCACATAGGTACTAAATATGACTTTATCAGGATTTCTACTACACAGCACAAAAATTTAACAGAAATCGAATAGCAATGTTGAGTGACCCATAAATCTCAGCTGGAATCACCGCTGGAATCATTTATCACTCACCCTTACCACATGAAATTATAGCAGAAAATAAACCAAAGACGCCTCCTCTGCAACAAAGAAAACAATAACCAAGTGCTTAAGAATATGGACAATCACAAAGATAGAATCGTAACATGGAAATAAAAAATAAATAAACTATTCACTATTGATTTGATTTAATATATTATTGTCACATATATCATTTTGCATGCGATCCAGATAAATCAGACTCTACATACCTACATCAGGGAATAGTACAGAACACAAAAGGTGCAGAGAAAGATCAACTGTGTATGAGAGGTGCATTCATAAGTCTGATAACAGCAGGGGGAAAAAAAGTGTTCTTGAATCTGTTGGTACATATTTTAAAACATTTGTATTTTCTACCTAATGCACGAGGGTGGAAGAGAGTATAACTGGCATGGGAGGGGTCTTTGATGATGTTGGCAGCTTTCCTGTGGTAGCAGGAAGTATAAATGGAATCAAAGGAAGGAAGGCTAGTTTTCATGGTAGGCTGGGCTGTGTTTACAACTCTCTGTAATTTCTTGCGAACAGTTCTTGCACTGGATCTGTAATATCATTTTATTTAGATGTTCTTAAATACTTGGGGTAAAATATATTTTATATATTGTATGTAGTATATTGAAATATATTTTAACATTTTAGAAAACAGCTTTTTTTTTTATGTCTGAGCTCACAGCAAGTCCTTTAATGAAAGTGGTCTCTTATAGAAGCTGTAGATATCACAGTATTAAAATGAGCAGAAGGCTAACATCAACTATAACATAAATAAAATAAAACATGCTGGAATAAGCCACAAGGGTCGATGCTGGGTCTTCTATTTTTTGTCATTTACATAAATGATTTGGATGTGAGCAGAAGAGGTACAGTTAGTAAGTTTGCAGATGACACCAAAATTTGAGATGTAGTGGACAGCGAAAAAGGTTACCTCAGATTACAACAGGAACTTAACCAAATGGACCAATGGGCTGAGAAGTGGCAGATGGATTTTAATTCAGATAAATGCAAGGTGCTGCAAACCTTAGCAGGACTTAATTGTAAGGTCCTAGGGAGCGTTGCTGAACAAAGAGACCTTGGAGTGCAGGTTCATAGCTCCTTGAAAGTGGAATCACAGGTAGATATCTTTGATTGGTCAGAGTACTGAGTACATGAATTGAAACGTCATGTTGCAGCTGTACAGGACATTGGTTAGGCCACTGTTGGAATATTGCGTACAATTCTGGTCTCCTTCCTATCAGAAAGATGCTGTGAAACTTGAAAAAGTTCAGAAAAGATTTACAACTATGTTGCCAGGAATGGAGGATTTGAGCTATAGGGAGAGGCTGAACAGGCTGGGGCTGTTTTCCCTGGAGCGTCGAAGGCTGAGGGGTGACCTTATAGAGGTTTACAAAATTATGAGGGGCATAGATAGCAAAAAAAAGACAAAGTCTTTTCTCTGGAGTCGGGGAGTCCAGGACTAGAGGGCATAGGTTTAGGGTGCAAGGGGAAAGATATGGAATACAGGGAGAACTAGCCATTTGGATACAGAACTGGCTCAAAGGTATACGACAGAGGGTGGTGGTGGAGGGTTGTTTTTCAGATTGGAGGCCTGTGACAAGTGGCGTGCCACAAGGATCATTGCTGGGCCCTCTAATTTTTGTCATTTACATAAATGATTTGGATGCGAGCATAAGAGGTAAAGTTAGTAAGTTTGCAGATGACACCAAATTGGAGGTGCAGTGGACAGCGAAGAGGGTTACCTCAGATTACAACAAGATCTGGACTAGATGGGCCAATGGGCTGAGAAGTGGCAGATGGAGTTTAATTCAGATAAATGCGAGGTGCTGCATTTTGGAAAGCAAATCTTAGCAGGACTTATACACTTAATGGTAAGGTCCTAGAGAGTGTTGCTGAACAAAGAGAACTTGGAGTGCAGGTTCATAGCTCCTTGAAAATGGAGTCGCAGGTAGATAGGATAGTGAAGAAGGCGTTTGGTATGCCTTCCTTTATTGGTCAGAATATTGAGTATAGGAGTTGGGAGGTCATGTTGCGGCTGTACAGGACATTGGTGAGGCCACTGTTGGAATATTGCATGCACTCTGGTCTCCTTCCTATTGGAAAGATTTTGTGAAACTTGAAAGGGTTCAGAAACGATTTACAAGGATGTTGCCAGGGTTGGAAGATCTGAGCTACAGGAAGAGGCTGAACAGGCTGGGGTTGTTTTCCCTGAAGCGTCGAAGGCTGAGGGGTGACCTTATAGAGGTTTACAAAATTATGAGGGGCATGGATAGGATAAATTGACAAAGTCTTTTCCCTGAGGTCAGGGAGTCCAGACCTGGAGGGCATAGGTTTAGGGTGAGAGGGTAAAGATATAAAAGAGACCTAAGGTGCAACGTTTTCACACAGAGGGTGGTACGTGTATGAAATGAGCTGCCAGAGGATGTGGTGGAGGCTGATACAATTGCAACATTTAAGAGGCATTTGGATGGGTATGTGAATAGGAAGGGTTTGGAGGGATATGGGCTGGGTGAATAGTTGGGACTAGATTGGGTTGGGCTATCTGGTCAGCATGGACGGGTTGGATCGAAGGGTCTGTTTCCATGCTGTACATCTCTATGACTCTATATAAAAGAGACCTAAGGGGCAACTTTTACATTCAGAGTGTGGTACATGTATGGAATGAGCTGTCAGAGGAAGTAGTGCATGCTGGTACAATTGCAACATTTAAAAGACATTTGGATGGATACGTGAATAGGAAGGGTTTGGAGGGATATGGGCTGGGTGCTGGCAGGTGGGATTAGGTTGGGTTGGGATATCTGGTCCACATGGACGGGTTGGACCGATCGGTCTGTTTCCATGCTGTACATCTCTATGACTCTACGAGTCTAATAGAGAAATAAATAAAACTGGATACAACAGACGTAGTGGATTGACTAAAGCCAAAGTGAAAAACCTAGGTTTTAAAGAAGCTTTTGAAACACAACAAAACAGTTAAGGAAAGCATTTGAGATTGAAGAACCAATAAAGTAAACCTGAATAAAGAGGTATATTGCAGGCAACTCCTAGGAGAGTGGAAATTGTGATCAAATATAGCACTGAATGGGGATTAAGGAATTGCAGATGGGACAAAGATTTAGGACTTGCTTCATTGATAATAAAGAGCCAAAGAAGGTTGGCTAAAACAGAAGTACTGGGGTAGATCTTAATATGGGATCTCATGTGGGAAAGGTGGCTGTTATGAAAAGTCATGATTTGGAGTTGGTTTTTCTGATGAAAGCTTCCAATTAAACCTGTTGGACTATAACGTGGTATTGTGTGATTTTTAACATTGAAATAAACAATATTGAGCAAAGTAGGAAAATAAATAAGAATTTCCAGTCAATAAAACTTTGATAGGCATGGAGTCAGTCAGTTTTGTGGAGGTTGAAAATACCTGATGGCTAAGTTAGGATCTTTGAAGCACAACTCAGATATTACACAGTATTACACATTGCAAAGATCAGAGGAGATAGTCAGGTACATGTATTAAATGACAGCTCTGGCCTTGCTAGGGTTGAGTTCAACAAAACTGTTACTCCTACTCATAAAAAATGAAACTTGTACTTACATGGTACCTTTAATATAAGAAAATTCCAAAATGTCTGACAGAATTGTAATGAGAGAAAAATTTAAACAAAGCTAAGAAAAAAGAAATTAGGATGGGCCAGACATAAAAAAAATTAGTCATTCATAGTTTTTATTGAGGATCTCAAAAGAGGAGGGCCAAGTATAAAAATAGAGATTTTAGGAAGTGAATTCCAGAAACTGGAAACAACACGGCCAAAGGTGTGGCTGCCCATTCTGGGGTTAAGAAACTAGAGATAGTACAATGGTGTGAATTGGATGAACACGTAGTTCTCAAAGCATTGTAATGCTGGAAACCATTACAATAATTGGGAAAGGTGAGGTCTTCGGCAAACTTAAGCACATGCATGTCCTAACAATTTTTTAGAAGATTTGTAGCTCAGGTTGAGGTTCTGGATGTGGGTTTGCTCACTTCCAGCTCTATGTATGTCTATTGTAATGATAGTGGTGAAATATAAGTCCCAAGTTTAATGCATGAGGCTTTCATGGAATGTAATAACTTTAAAACAAAAAGGCACTGACTTAAGCATTGCCGCTATAATCACTTGACTGCAGAATAAGCTAAGCTCCATGAATCCAATGTTGGATAAACATAATTACCTAAAATGAAATTAAACCTTTAACCAAAAGAGACTGAAACTATTCAGGGCTGAAAACTAGCATTTCCTGTCTTTAATCCACACATGTCTGGTAAGTTTCATATATTGGAGATGAATAGTCAGCATGAAAACAATGACCATAGATATGGGATTACACAAATAAGCTGCATTTCAAACAACTTGATTTGGTAGAGCAAATAAAATGTATTTTAACAGCAAAACAGGAAAGCACTCTCTTTGTCTGCTCTTGACCAGGAACGACAAAGCAACTTATGCCAACCCAAAATGGAGAAACTCCAGAACACTGACAACTCAAAATAATCTGCAACATTTATGTACAATGCTGATACAGGACATTGTGAATCAAGCCCTCAAGTTAACACCACATACCTCCAGCAAACCCTCAGCAATTAAAATAATTCCCCTATTCACTTTCGTATTGGACACTATCCTCTATTTAAACTTTGTAGTTAAGCTGTAAGTAATAGAATTCCTCTGTTTTTCACTCAAGAAAACCTTGCATTTTGCTTAAAATCTGATTGAAGATTTGTAGCTCGGGTATCCGTTGTTGTGGTTCTGCTCGCCGAGCTGGAAGTTTTTGCTGCAAACGTTTCGTTCCCTGGCTAGGGAACATCATCAGTGCTGTTGGAGCCTCGTGTGAAGCGCTGCTTTGATGTTTCTTCCGGTATTTATATTGGTTTGTTCTTGCCGCTTCCGGGTGTCAGTTTCAGCTGCAGTGATTTGTATGTGGGGTCCAGGTCGATGTGTCTGTTGATGGATGTTCTTGCCGTTTCCGGGTGTCAGTTTCAGCTGTAGTGGTTTGTATATGGTGTCCAGGTCAATGTGTCTGTTGATGGAGTTTGGGGATGAATGCCATGCTTCTAGGAATTCTCTGGCTATTCTCTGTCTGGCTTGTCCTATGATAGTGGAATCCGATTCACACGAGAAGAAGAAAAGGATAGCCAACTCCCATTCCTAGACGTGTTAGTAGAGAGAACACCCAACGGAGAATTCACCACAAGGGTACACAGGAAACCAACACACACAGACCAAGTTTTAAACTATGAAAGTAACCACCCCAACACACACAAACGAAGCTGCATCAGGACACTATTCAAAAGGGCCACAACACACTGCAGTACACCAGAACTGCGAAAAGAGGAAGAGGAACATCTATACAAGGTATTCGCCAAAAATGGATACCCACGCAACTTTATCACCAGATGCCTAAGAGATAGACCGAGGAACGAGGACATGCCACAACCAAAAGGACTAGCCACTCTACCGTATGTCAGGAGCGTCTCAGAACTGACAGCCAGACTACTGCGACCCTTAGGACTCATAACAGCACACAAGCCAACATCCACGCTCAGACAACAACTCACTAGAACAAAGGACCCAATACCCAGCATGAGCCAAACTAACGTAGTTTACAAAATACCATGCAAGGACTGCATAAAACACTATATAGGACAAACAGGAAGACAGCTAACAATCCGCATCCATGAACATCAGCTAGCCACAAAACGACACGACCAGCTATCTCTAGTAGCCATACACTCAGACAACCAGCAACATGAATTTGACTGGGAAAACACCACTATCATAGGACAAGCCAGACAGAGAACAGCCAGAGAATTCCTAGAAGCATGGCATTCATCCCCAAACTCCATCAACAGACACATTGACCTGGACACCATATACAAACCACTACAGCTGAAACTGACACCCGGAAACGGCAAGAACATCCATCAACAGACACATCGACCTGGATCCCACATGCAAATCACTGCAGCTGAAACTGACACCCGGAAGCGGCAAGAACAAACCAATATAAATACCGGAAGAAACATCAAAGCAGCGCTTCACACGAGGCTCCAACAGCACTGATGGTGTTCCCTAGCCAGGGAACGAAACGTTTGCAGCAAAGACTTCCAGCTCGGCAAGCAGAACCACAACTTGTATTTTGCTTCTTAACATTGTTGGCAAACATTTAGTTGACCCTGAGGTGCAAAAAAGATTATTTTTTGTGTAGATGTTGAAAAGAAGGGAGTGGATTCAACCATTCTCACTGGGTTGTAACACAATGATGATAACTGGGGAAACTATCGATAATTAAGACAAAGGATGTAATCCTTGTTTGGGAAACATAAATGATCAATTTATTTTGTAATGTGCATCAAAATGGGGAAAGAACTGTTTAACTAAGGACTGAAGAAGGAAATGCTGCCATTTTCAAAACAAATTACTGGCACTCAGTGTTAGTTATGTTTATGCAGAGAGTGATTAATATCCATTGCACTGTGGGGGTATGCAGAATAAGCCTCAAAGGAGACTGATTGCTGATTGCTTTGAGTCATCTGGACCAGTTGTGGAGGCCAGGAATTATTAGCATGACAACAATTCTCCAATTGTCTCCTGGACAGATGGACAAAAGAGTGTGCAAACAATACAGAGACTGAAGCATCTACACTGTGAAAAAGAGACAATTCTCTCTCTCTCTCTTTTCAGTAAAGTAATGAATACATAGAAGATAGCTAGCTAATCTCTTTCATCACTTCTTAGAAGCTGTTGCCTCTAACAAGTGACTGCAAGTCTTTATAAATGGTGTGCCAACTGCCCTGTATCTTCAGCAAAGAACTACAAGAATATGGATCAGTAGCAGAGAGTGAAGATCTTGGAAGACATGAAACAGACACTGCATCAACTCCTGTGGACTAGCACTATTGAATTATGTCTCTCCAGTATTTTTTTTCTCCAGCCATAATATCTATATTTGTTTCCTTGTCTGTGTCTGCTGTATGTGTGTGTAGGGATTTAAGAAGAGGGGTTAGAGTTTCAGCCAGTACAGTTATATGTTGATAATTCATATTTTTGGCGGTGGTTAGAAATTAGCTATTTGTAATACATTGTAATTCTTATTCCGTACAGAAACATGGTCAGCGCTTTTGTTAACCTGCGTCCATTAGTCAGGAAAATTGGGGACTTTGAGTGATTTGATTAAATCTTTAACTTTACCTCCATTACATTGATAACTGTATCAGCGCCATCTCGTGCTCACACGAGGAAGTTGAACACTTCATTAGCTTCAACAACGCATTCCACCCCGACTTTAAGTTCACCGGAACCATTTCAGACACCTCCTTCACATTCGTGGACCTCTCCATCTCCATCAACGGTGACCAACTCAACATTGATATCTTCTCCAAACCCACCAACTCCCACAGCTACCTGGACCACACCTCCTCCCACCCTGCCTCCTGTAAAAGCGCTATTCCTTATTCTCAATTCGTCCACCTATGCCGCATCTGCTCCCAAGAGAACCAATTCCACCACAGAACACACCAGATGGCCTCCTTCTTTAAAGACCGCAATTTCCCCTCTCATGTGGTTGATGAAGCCCTGCAGCACATTTCATCCGTGTCCCACACTCTGTCCTTGAACCCCACCCCTCCAACCGCAACAAGGACACAACACCCCCCGTCCTCAACTTCTACCCCACCAAACTCCGTATACACTGCATCATCTTCCACCATTTCCTCCATTTTCTATAAACAAACCCCATCATCAGAGATATATTTCCCTCCCCACCCCTATCTGCTTTCCATAAAGACCATTCCTTCCGCGACTCCCTTGTCAGGTCCACACCCCCACTAACCAACCCTCCCCTCCCAGCACCTTCTCCTGCCACCACAAGAATTGCAAAACCTGTGCCCATACTCTCCCCCTCACCTCCGCCCCAGACCGCAAAGGAGCCTTCCACATCCATCAGAGATTTATCTGCATTTCCAAGCATGTCATTTATCGTATCTGTTGCTCCCAATGCAGTCTCCTCTACATCGGGGAGACAGGACGCCTACTTGCACAGTGCTTCAGAGAACATCTGTGGGACACCCGCAACAACCAACCCCATCGCCAAGTGATTGAACACTTCAACTCCCCCTCCCACTCCGCCCATGACATGCAGGTCCTGGGCCTCCTCCATTGCCACTCCCTAACCACCCAACACCTGGAGAAAGAACACCTCATCTTTCATCTCGGAACCCTCCAACCCCAGGGTATCAATGTAGATTTCACCAGTTTTATTATTTCCCCTCCCCTCACCTTATCCCAGTTCCAACCTTTCAACTCTCAACCTGTCCTACCTGTCCATCTTCCTTCCCAATTATCCACTCCATCCTCCTATCCAACCTATCACCATTCCCCTCACCTCTATCCTCTATTCCTGATGAAGGGCTTATGCCCGAAACGTCGAATTTCCTGTTCTTGGATGCTGCCTGACCTGCTACGCTTTTCCAGCAACACATTTTCAGCCCTCACCTCTATCTACCTATCACACTCTCAGCTACCTTCCCACCAACCCCCACCCCCACCCCCCACTCCCCCAACCCCCTTACATTTATCTCACCACTCCCTTGGCTCACAGCTTCATTCTTGATGAACAGCTTTTGCTTGAAATGTTGATTCTCCTGTTCCTTGGATGCTGCCTGACCTGTTGTGCTTTTCCAGTACCACACTCTCGACTCTACTCTCCAGCATCTGGAATCCTCACTTTTGCCTCTTTAACTTATGTGACAACTCTGGGAGTAACAGGACTGGAATATCAATGGGTATTCTCAAGTGGATCGTGACATTCTTTAATTAATTACCATGTTGCATTTTCCTGCCAATATCATTTTACTTTGACAGTATATCAAGCAGGTCAAGTTTATAGGATGAAATACCTAATACATTGAATTGCAATAACAATAGAGAATTAATGCTGGAACAAGAATTTTGAGATGCTATCACCCTGCAATAATTAAACATGGACAAAAATACTGTCAGGAAAAGTTATAAGTTATAAGTTTCAGCAATTTGCCCGAAAGCAGTCCACTCACAAAACAAAGCATTTCAAAGTGGACCTGCGTTTATGGTTTGCCTAATTTTATCTTCTGTGTAAGCTTTATGAATTGAACACTTCCAAATATCATGTCTCAAGCATGAACAGATTCCCAATCTTCAGGGATAAATGAAACGAAAAATGTATTCAGTTGTTAGAAGTTTGAAATAAAAGCAGAAAGTACTTGAAATATATATCTCAATCAGCACCTATACAGAAAAAGGACTGATTAATGTTTGAGTTCTAAGATCTTTAAAACTGTGAAATGAATGATAATCAAGGTCCATTGTATGCTAGAAAGGGACTGTAAAATGTGACGGCAAGAAAAAGACAACGGGTAGCACAGATATGGAGAGGAATTTAACAAGTGGAATGATTTATAAACTGCTGAATAGTAAAACTGATACATGAGAGATTCTGTAAAAATGCAATCCGTAGGGCAATGAGAATACATACAAATAGCAAGGATAGTTAACAACAAGATACACAATTCATGTGGATCAATTTAAAGACTAGGAAAGGAAATTGTATTCCATTAGAATGCATTACAGGTCAAACAATGGATATTATATCAGGGAAGAGCGCTGCCAAGAGTTCAGAGAAACACATAGTAATAACAGTGCAATAATAATACTTAACTATCTCCAAATTAGGCTATAGTAAGTGTTGTCAAAGCATGCAGTGCAGTATAGAATGCTTCCTAGATCAATTAGTTTCACGTACAATGGGGAAGTAGCTTGAGTTAGGTTTGAAAAATTAACTGAAATGGGAGTAAGAGAATAGTTGAGAAATTGCAATTGCACCATACATTCAATATAGAAATAAGAAAGGATGGTGAAGTGTGTAATTTATGAAAAGTTTGCTGATGCCAACACACGGATAGGAAGTGGGCACCTCTTCAATAGAAGTTGCCATGCATGCAATCACAATGTAAGCTTAGAACATATGCAGTGTGCACATATCCTTAGTCCAACCATGTGACAAGGGATTGCTCACTCAGTTTGCCTCCTCATGAGGTGCTGAGGTTGGGATCACAACAAGTGAAGGAATGAATGTTAGGAAGCAAAGACTTTGGTTCCAGATGGAAAAGAAATATAATAACAGTGATACTTGCAAAGGTAGGCAAAGTGATAGTATTGTAGTGGTGTCACTTGACTAGTCATCCAGAAACTCATATTAATATTCTGGGGACATGGGTTCAAATCCCATCAAGACAGATGTGAAATTTGTGTTCAATAAATAAATCTGGAACTAAATCCTTGTGTAGTGACTCTCATGTCCCATGCAAGAACAAAAAACATAATAGTCTTTTCGGTTTTTCTTTCTGGGTAATTAGGTCTCCCTGTTCTATATTTCACCTTTACAGGCTCCATTAAATTCCACCTGAAAAACCACAAAAACAGAGTGTTGGACTGAAATGAAAATATGATGTTCTGCAACAAAAGGGGCTGTCAACAAATTAACGGATAGATCAGCATTGGGAAATAAGTCAAATACAAGACAGATTGAATGTAGAATGCATGTATTCCTAAAAGATTCCCTGGCTGAATAGAGATTGTACAGAAATGAAGCAAATTCTGGGAGATATTAGAAGAATGCAAAAAGGTATGGGGAGGCAATGAAAAGAAACAAAACTGGAATATGAAATAAAGGACAAGAAGTTGATTTGAGATGAATTGAGGGGCAAATAAACAACAGAGGCCATACCACAGAAAAAGCTGTACTACCAAGATGGAGCTACCTTGCAATGTCCGTAACCAGTGCCAAGGGAGCTATACCTATCCAGAAGGTTGATTACTGAGACGATTGAGGAAGGCCTCCCTTCTTGTATCATTGCTCACCAAGCCATTCCATAGCCGTCAAAGTTACTGTGCTCTTGGTTGAGTTCACTTCTGGTTCCTTCCGTTGATTGGTAGTGGACTTCAGTGGTGTCAGTGAAGTGACAGGTCCAAGGTGTTTACTATCATATGGCTATTAAAAGACTAAATGACCAGCCAGTGAGATTCTGCATTATGTCAGTAAGCTGAAGAAAACAACTTCGTTTTTATCTCTGTGATCATGTAAAATTAGTAATAGCGAGTTGTAATCCCCTCTTTCCTGATGTAAGTTAACAACTCATTTTATATCCAATTTGAGTGTGAGTATACATAAAAAGAACTAGTTTAGTTTGGGATTATGGTCAGCATGCACTGGATGAACTGAAGGGTCTGTTTCTATCTGTCAAGAACAGGACAGAGAACTCGCAACCATCCGTTTTACACTATTCTAAGTTCTAGCCTAATTAGTCCAAACATAACTGTAGTTCAGTCTTCCACTTAATGTCTGAGAAGCAAAGCAGTTTTATGTTTGTTTTGTTGCAGCCTCAACTCAGTGAAACATAACAGTCATTAGTCCAAACACCCAAATAAACCTCTGGGGACATAGATTTGAATCCTGTCATGACAGATGATGGAATTTGAATTCAATTAAAATCTGGAATTAAGAGTCTAATGTTGACCACAAAACCCAAAGTTGATTGTCAGGGAAATTTATTGATTCATTAATATCTTTTAGGGAAGTAAGCTGCTGTTCTTACGTGGTCTACCTTAATGCAATTCCTGACACACAGTGATGTGGTTGATTCTTAACAGTCCTCTAGTCAATAGGGAGAGGCAATGCATGCTGACCAACTAGTGACTCCAATATCCTGTGAATAAATAAAAAAAAATGGTTAACTTGATTTGATTTATTGTCACATGAACCAAGATACATTGAAAAGTCTTGTTTTACATGTTATCCAGACAATTCATACCTTACATAAATAGAACAGAATGCAGAATATGGTGTTGGACCTACAGAGAAGGTGCAGAGAAAGATCAACTGTAATATATCGAGGTCTGTTCATAAGTCTGTTAACATGGGGAAGAAGCTGTTCTTGAAACTATTTGTACGTTTTCAAGTTTTTGTAATGAAAGAAAGTATAACTGGGGTGGGAGGGGTCTTTGATTACATTGCTGAAAATGTGCTGCTGGAAAAGCGCAGCAGGTCAGGCAGCATCCAAGGAGCAGGAGAATCGATGTTTCGGGCATGAGCCCTTCTTCAGGAATGAGGAAAGTGTGCCAAGCAGCTAAGATAAAAGGGAGGGAGGAGGGACTTGGGGGAGGGGCGTTGGAAATGCGATAGGTGGAAGGAGGTTAAGGTGAGGGTGATAGGCCGGAGAGGGGGTGGGGGCGGAGAGGTCAGGAAGAAGATTGCAGGTTAGGAAGGTGGTGCTGAGTTCAAGGGTTGGGACTGAGACGGGGGGGGGGGGGGGGGGGGGGGGGGGGGTGTGGGGGTGTGGGAATGAGGAAACTGGAGAAATCTAAGTTCATTCCTTGTGGCTGGAGGGTTCCTAGGCGGAGGATGAGGCGTTCTTCCTCCAGACGTCATATTGCTATGGTCTGGTGATGGAGGAGTCCAAGAACCTGCATGTCCTTGGTGGAGTGGAAGGGGGAGTTGAAGTGTTGAGCCACGGGGTTGTTGGGTTGGTTGGTCCAGGTGTCTCAGAGGTGTTCTCTGAAACGTTCCACAAGTAGGCGGCCTGTCTTCCCAATATAGCGGAGGCCAAATTGGGTGCAGTGGATGCAGTACATGATGTGTGTGGAGGTGCAGATGAATTTGTGGTGGATATGGAAGGATCCCTTGGGGCCTTGGAGGGAAGTAAGGGCGGAGGAGTGGGCGCAAGTTTTGCATTTCTTGCGGTTGCAGGGGAAGGTGCCGTGAATGGAGGTTGGGTTGGTGGGGGGTGTGGACCTGACGAGGGATTTACGGAGGGAGTGGTCTTTTCGGAATGCTGATAGGGGAGGGGAGGGAAATATATGGTGATGGTGGTCCAATTGGAGAAGGTGGAAATGACGGAGGATGATACAATGTATATGGAGCTTGGTGGGGTGGAAAGTGAGGACTAGTGGGGTTCTGTCCTGATGGCAATTGGAGAGGTGGGGCTCAAGGGCGGAGGAGTGGGAAGTGGAGGAGATGCGGTGGAGAGCATTGTCAATCACGTCTGGGGGGAAATTGCGGTCTTTGAAGAAGGAAGCCACCTGGGTTGTTCGGTATTGGAAATGGTCCTCCTGGGAGCAGATGCGGTGGAGACGAAAGAATTGGGAATATGGGATGGCATTTTTACAGGGGGCAGGGTAGGAGGAGGTGTAGTCCAGGTAGCTGTGGGAGTCGGTCGATTTATACTAAATGTCCGTGTTGATTCAGCCGCCCAAGATAGAAATAGAGAGGTCTAGGAAGGTGAGGGAGGAGTCTGAGACGGTCCAGGTAAATTTGAGGTCGGGGTGGAAGGTGTTGGTAAAGTGGATGAACTGTTCAACCTCCTCGTGGAGAAAGCACGGATGAAGTCAATGGATGGAAGGCAGTTTTTTGTGTATGATTGGACTAAGTTCATATCTCTCTGAAAGTTCTTGAGATCTTGGGCAGAGCAGTTGTCGCACAAAGCTGTGATGTATCTTGATAGGATGCTCTCCATGATGCATCAATAAAATTGGTAAGTTATGCCAAATCTCATTAGCATTCTGAAGAAGTAAAGGCATTGATGTGCTTTCTTGACGATTGCATCAACGTGGATGGACCAGGACAGATTGTTGGTGATATTTATTCCTGGGAACTTAAGCTCCTGAACATCTCCACCTCAGCACTATTGAGACAGACAGAGAGTCTCCTCTTTCTGAAGTCAATGACCAGCTCCTTCATTTTGCTGACATTGAGAATGAGGTTGTTGTCTTTAACCCATGCTACGATGCTCTCCAATTCTTTCATGTACTTTGTCTCATCATCGTTTGAGATCCAAGCCACTATGGAGGTGTCATCACTAAATTTGTAAATGGAGTTAGAGCTGAATTTGGCCAGTGGTAAGTGTATAACGAGTCGAGTCAAGGGCTGAGTGCGCAACCAGATGGGGTGTTGAAGGTTATTGTGGAGGAGGTGTTGGCATATTCTTATTATTTGTGGTCTGTGGGTCAGGAATTCAACAATCTAGTTGCAGAGTGGGAGGCAGAGACCTAAATCGCAGGAGTTTGGAGATGAGTTTGGTTAAAATTATGGTATTGAAAGTGGAGCTAAAGTTAATAAATAGGAGTCTGAGATAAGTGTCCTTGTTATGCAAATGTTCCAGGGATGTATGTCAGGCCAGTGTCTTGGCATCTGCCATGATCTATTGTGACAGTAGGTGAATTATAGTGGATCAAGGTAGCCTGAGAGACTGGAGTTGATAGGTGCCATTATTAGTCTCTCAAAGCACTTCATAATGATGGATGTCAGAGCCACCAGGTGGCAGTCATTAAGGCCCATTGCTTGATCTTTCTTTGGCACAGGGATGATAGTGGTCTTCTTTAAGCAGTTGGGAACCTCACATTGGAGTAAGGAGAAGTTAAAGATGTCTGCAAACATTCCACTAGCTAGTCCATGCAGGGTCTGAGTGCATGACTGGGGAACACCATCTGGGCCAGGTGCATTCTGTTGTTCACTCTTAAGAAGGCCGACCTGACGTCTGTGGTGGTGACTGTGGGTACAAATGCACCCAGGGCTGCTGGAGAAGGTGACATCATTTCACTGACCTTCTGTTAAAAATGAGCATAGAATGCATTGAGCTCATCGGGGAGAGATGCATTTTTGTCAGTGATTTTACTCGACTTTAATTTGTAGCCCGTTATATTGTGTAAACTTTACCACAGTCAACGTGTGCGCATGTGGTTAGTCTGGGACTCTATTCCATTGAAGTCTATTGAACAAAAGGTTGGAGAACCCATGCGAAAGGCCATATATAATTTGTATTTCAACTTAAGTCCATTGTTACATGTCATGACTTTCAGTAGCACAAGTAGATCTTGGGCAGTGTGGTTATGATCCATAATGTCAGCAATGTGGGATCCACCAAGAGAAATGACCGATGCCCCCTGAACCTGAGACTTTAGCTCCAGCTGAGGCAATTTGTAACTGTAGAATTAGAAGGATCAATGCATCATTGTGATATTCAGAAGATTGTTTGATTGGTCTAGGGAGCTGCAAAGGAATTTTCTCAATGTTTCCTTTTTATTGTCTGTTACATTAGATTGCATTTGGGAGGTAAATCAATGGTGCATGAGGCTGCACTGGAGCTATAGAAAGATGGATCATGGAAACAAGTAGCAGTTTCCAGTTCTCTTTGTGTCTGCACATGAAAGATCCTCTTATGGTGCAGTGGTACAGTCCCTACCCATGGACTGGGACTAGATTAGGTTGGAATATCTGGTCGGCATGGACGAGTTGGACCGAAGGGTCTATTTCCATGCTGTATACATCTCTATGAGTCTAGGATTGTGTGACTGAGAAACCCAGATTCAAGTCCCAGAGGTTTGTAATAAAATCTCTGAACAGAAGCAAAAACAGAAGTTGGTTGAAAAGTCAACAGGTCTAGCAACATCTGTGAAAATAAATCAAAGCTAATGTTTCAGGTCAGTCCTGAGGGAGGGTCATTGGACCCAAAACATTAACTCTGATTTCTCTTCACAGATGCTGCCAGACCTGCTGAGCTTTTCCAGCAACTTCTCTTTTTGCTTCCATTCAGAGTTATTAATACATACTTCCGGAGCAGGTGGAACTTGAACCTGGGTCTCTCAGTCTAGGAGTAGAGACAGTTTTTGATTTACAGCAACAGCAATCCTTTAGGTTTTTATATATCTGAACAAGTTGATGAAAAAAAATAGTGCACGTGAAAAGTAAACTGAAGCAGCCTTGAAGATGTATTACAGCATTCTGGTAGGTATCTGGTTTGTGCTTGTGAAGAATATCTTGGTTTTGAGGCTTCCTTTTGGTTACTGGATGGTGTGGATCAGATTGGCACTAAGTTCAATCCTCATTCCATTTGAGGCTTGCTTCCTTTCCAATCTGTGGTGGAGATGGTGCTGGTAGGAGTCCGACCTGCCTTTGGATAGAGGAGCAGGAGGTGGTGGAAGTGATGGAGGTTAAGACGAGGAAGAAGAAAAGGAAGAAATTAAACCTCTGTCAGAGCTCAGTTCAGATGTGGTTGAGCACTAAAAATAGCACAGCCATTTGGTAGCCGGGCTCCCTGGCTCCATTCTGTGCTGAACCATTTTCCCAGAGTCAGGATTGTTGGGAGAGGATTGAGGTGAGGAGGGGGAGATCAGATAAACAAACCAGCTTTTTGAATGACAATTAAAGAGGGCTGATGCAAATTTTTCACTCATCCACCAAGACCTTGCAGATGGTGGGAGTTTAGGTTAATTGCCTGGAAGCATCCTCATAGCAGATTAGGGAGTCAGTGCTCCATGTAGACTTAGATACTGCAGTAGTTGAAGTCCACGGTGTATGCGAGTTCCCCACTCCAATCTAGTCTGAATGAAAAGGTCACTTATAATTTAAAATCTATAAAGTTGGAGACAATGTTAAAGTGCATTTTCTTTTACTTACTTGTGCTTGCTCCTCGCTAGTTCTTTCAATCTGTAAGATCTTTGATTGTTTAGCCAGTCTCAGATCCTACAAGTCAACTGAATTGGATAGTAAGCCCATTAATTGGCTAACTTGAAGAAGGTTGAATTGAATGATTGTGCCCCACATAGTACAAACTACCCGGCCCAATTTAAGCCTGATGATAGGGGAATGAGTCTGGGTGGGTTACTCTTTGGAGGGTCGGTGTGGACTTGTTGATCCAAAGGGCCTGTTTCCACACTATAAGGATTCTAAGCCTGATGATAGAACTCAGAAACCAACAAGGTAATCCTGCATGATCCAGTAAACTCATTTATTGGGTTTTGACTTGCTTTACAATAGTCAGTGAAGTTTATTTATAAGCCTGTTCACTGAAACAGAGCCGGATAGAAACTTATGGTTCGACCTAACTGGAAAAAGGGTGAAGACAAATTTTATTATTCATTGTTGCAGCATTTTAAGCAGATTGTTGGAAACCAGCTGAAGCATACAAGATATAAATTAGTACTGGAATAGACAAGCAATGCCTGTCAAATGTTTCACAATTTAGCTTCCAGGTTCATTGGATTATCGTTTAGTGACTAATTGGATTTGATTTATTCAGTTTTACATACTGTATGGTCAGCAGAAGAAAGGTTAATGCTGAATTAGAATAAACAAAGCAGTGAACAATCATGAGATTAAAGAAAATCATTTGGGACAATGTTCATAAATGGTTTAAAAAAAAGCTAAGTATTGAGTATAGGAGTCGGGAGGTCGTGTTGCGGCTGTACAGGACATTGGGGTAAAAACAGTGACTGCAGATGCTGGAAACAGATTCTGGATTAGTGGTGCTGGAAGATTAGATGTGCTCTTCCAGCACCTCTAATCCTGTACAGGACATCGGTTAGGCCACTGTTAGAATATTGCATGCAATTCTGGTCTCCTTCCTATTGGAAAGATGTTGTGAAACTTGAAAGGATTCAGAAAAGATTTACAAGGATGTTGCCAGGGTTGGAAGATTTTAGCTACAGGGAGAGGCTGAACAGGCTGGGGCTGTTTTCTCTGGAGCGTCGGAGGCTGAGGGGTGACTTTATAGAGGTTTACAAAATTATGAGGGGCATGGAGAGGGTAAATAGGCAAAATCTTTTCCCTGGGGTTGGAGAAAAGAAGACATAGGTTTAGGGGGAGAGGGGACAGATATAAAAGAGACCTAAGGGACAACTTTTTCACACAGAGGGTGGTATGGGTATGAGCTGCCAAAGGAAGGGGTGGAGGCTGGTACAATTGCAACATTTAAGAGGCATTTGAATGGGTATATGAATAGGAAGGGCTGGAGGGATATGGGCCGGGTGCTGGCAGGTGGGACTAGATTGGGTTGGGATAACTGGTTGGCATGGACGGGTTGGACCGAAGGATCTGTTTCCATGCTGTACATCTCTATGACTCTATGACTCTAAAGTCAGTCTAAAGGCTCCATGATTTGGAGGGGATATTTATGGGAATGACATTCTTATGATATTGTTGCTTTTGAATTTCTTGGTGGTAAATGTGCAAGCTAACAATGCATTTTCCACATGTGCTGAGTTGCTGTCATGCCTTATATATAAATTGCACATATACCAGCAGTAATGCAACAATGATGATGGAGTGGCAATGGGACTGAATCTTATATTTCTTAGCTAAGGATCTGCTTCAGGAATTCATGGAAGGCTTATCGCCGCAAGGCCTCGTGGACTTTCTCACTGCATCTTATGAAATATGCCTCATTAACAGCTAAACCATTTTTTGAAAGTTCCTGCCTAATATCATCAAAATTGGCCTTGCTCCAATTTAAAACCTTAACTTGTGGACCAGGCCTATCCTTTTCCATGATAATTTTAAAACTAATAGAATTATGGTCACTGGTTTGAAAGTGCTCCCCCACTAATACCTCAGTCACTTGCTCTGCCTTATTTCCCAAGAAAAGGTCAAGTTTTTTCTCCTTCTCTAGTTGGTACTTGTACATTCTGATAAAAAAAATTCTTGAACACACTTAACAAGTTCATTTCCATCCAAGTCCTTAGCATTATGGCAGTCCAAGTCTATGTTTGGAAAGTTAACATCCCTTACCATTACAAACCTATTATTCTCATACAGATATCTGAGATCTCCCTACATGTTTGCCCCTTGGTTTCCCACTGACTGTTTGAGGGCCTATATCACAACTCTATCAAGGTGATCAACCCTATCTTATTTCTCAGTTCCACCCATATAGCTTCACTGGACAATCCCCCAGTAATATCCTCTCTAAGTGCAGCTGTGATGTCTTCCCTACTCAAAAATGCCACCCCTCTCTTCTTTACCTCCCTTCCTATCTTTCCTATGGCATCTATACCCCAAAACATTGACCTGCCAGTCCTGACCCTCCCTCAGCCATATTTCTATAATAGCTATGATATCCCAGTTTCATGTCCCCATCCATGCTCTGAGTTTATCTGTGTTACCTGACAGGCTTCTTGCATTTAAATAAATGCAGTTTAATTTATCAGTCATACCTCATTCATTGCTGTGCTTTTGCCTGCCTTGTCTACTTAACTTGTTCCATTTAACTTCTGAACCAGCCTCAACCTTCTCTCTTTTCTCACTGCTGCTTCAGTTGCTGTTACCCAATCCAACCCAACCCTTGACATTTCAAATCCTGCATGCCCCCTGTATACCACCTCACTTACTTGGGATATCTTGCCATCTGCACCAGCCATTACAACTGTGCTATCCACTTTCATCTTTATTAATAGCTGCCTCGTTCATTCCATGAGGAAAACAGCCTGCAATAGAACAGGAGAGAGTCAAGGTGAGTGGTGGGCTACATGACATTTAGCTCCTCACCCCTTATAAGGAGAGGATCCTGATTTTGATCATCCCAAGTGACTGACTGACCATGTCCAAACCTTGGACTGGTATTGGAGGCTGCTCTTGACTTATTGTGCTGGCACTAACTTTCTTGACTGTTGCAATCCATGCATAGTAGGCACACTCACAAAGCCAAAGGGAAGGGAGTTTCGGGATGTTGATCAAGCAACAGAGAAGGAACAATAAGAAAATAAAGAAATTGTGGAATTTGTAAAGTACTTTTAACAAGCACTAGTGTCTAAAAGCACTTTACAGTCCACGAAGCACCTTTTGAAGTATGATCAAAGTTGTAAGATAGATAAAGAAAATCAATTTGCATTAAGCAAATTCCACAAATAGAGAAGTGGTAATGTACAGATAATCTGTTTTTTGATGTTGGCTGAGGGTGGAATGAATATCACCTACCTCACGGGGGTTAATTCTCCTACTCTTCTTCACAATGTTGCCACAGATATTTACAACCACCCAAATAGATTGATTGGACTTAATGTCTCATTCAAAAGATAGTATCTCCATCAATGCAATGCCCCTCACTCTTGTACTGGAGTGTCTAACTAGATTTTTGTGTTCCAGCACCACAGGGGAAATTGCAGCTGCATGATGATCTATTTTCAAATCAGGATGACAAGGATCTTGCAGTGGATGGTCTTTCTATCCACCAATTGACCTTGTTCTTCCAGGCGGCAGAGATCAGAGTTTTCAAAAGTATTCTTGAAGACATTTTGATGAGTTTGTACGGTACATCTTGTAAAACGTACACATTCCTACCACTGTGCATCAATGATGGTAAAAGTGAATGTTTGAGGCATACATGGGGTTCCAATCATGTGGATTCCTGTTTTGCATGGTGTTGAGTTTTCTGAACAATGTTGGAGTAGTACTCCAGGCAAGTAAAACATGTTGGATCACACTATTGGATAGGTTCTAGGAGTCAGAAGGTGAGTTACTTATTGAAGAATTTGCAGCCTCACATCTCCTCTTTGGGACATAGTATTTACTTGGATATTCCAGTTACATTTTGAGTCAATGGTAAAGATGATGGTGGGGCACTCAGTGATTCTAGCACCACCTAATTGTAATTCACAGTTGAATATGAAGATTACTCATTCATCCCTTTTATTAGAAGTCTGGCATTTAGAAATGTCAATCTTTTAATCTGTAGACTGTAAACAGTAAATCATTATAATATATCTCACACTGTTTTTCCATAAATGTTTAAGCAACCTGAAGCTAAATACGTTGGCTATAGTTTTAACATTACCTTGCAAACTAAGTCACAGTTGAAAATGTGTTGCTGGAAAAGCGCAGCAGGTCAGGCAACATCCAAGGAACAGGATGCTGCCTGACTTGCTGCGCTTTTCTAGCAACACATTTTCAGCTCTGATGTCCAGCATCTGCAGACCCCACTTTCTCCCCAACTGAATCACAGTAACAACATATAGTGAGGAAGAAGGGTCACCGGACCCGAAATGTTAACTTGGATTTCTCTCCACACACACTGCAAGACATGCTGCGTTTCTCTTTTTGTTCCTGTTTCTGATTTCCGGCATCCACAAGTGTGTATGCGTGCGTGCGTGCATGTGGGTGGTCAGGAATGTCTAGACTGTATGTAAGATACCTTAATGTTCTTTTACATTTTCTGTTTTAATGTTTTGAATAGAATTGTGAAGGACTCTGCTGCTGGTCCATAACATCTTGTGAAATTAGAATTCCAAAAGTGTCTCAGATAAATATGTATGCAGGCAAAGAAACATTCATTTTTAATACTAGAGAGTCAATATGACCATTCTCAGGCTCATAAATCCTTGCTGAAATTCAATACTAAATGTTTACTGTAACGTTCCACCTTTTTTCATATCCTCATCCCTCAGCATCAATGCCATCATTAGATTATAACAAGTACCACAATTGAATGTTTCACAGGAATTATAACAAAACTTTAGATAGATTCTGAATTTACATGTCTATAAACATAAATATAATTTCCTTAGACATTTTCTTTCATCATTTCTTTGTGTTTTGTGCAGAACACAATTTGCAGACAAACTAATATTTGTGGGTACTTTTAAATGACCATGGGCCATAATTAAGTGTACTCAATAGAGGAACAAACCATTTTATTTTTAATTGTTTTGACCTTTGCACTGGAAATTGCTATGAATGAAAGTTTGAAATGCTGTATAACTGATACAGGACATTTGGGTCCTGCATGATCAGAGTAAGCAATTGTCTATCTTGTCTAAGTTCACTGAAGCATTGTTAATAAAGAGCATCGGAACCAATAAATGTGAGTTACAAAAGTAACTTGCATGTCCAATCGAACATATCAAGTGAATGAAAGAAAGGAGAAAGTGAGGGCTGCAGATGCTGGGGACCTGAGTTGAAAAATGCGGTGCTGAAAAAACACAGGAGGCCAGGCAGCATCCGAGAAGCAGGAGAATCGACATTTCGGGCATAAGCCGTTCTTCAGGAATGAGGCTGGTGTGCCAAGCAGCTTGAGATAAAGGTAGGGGGGAGAGAATTTGGGGGAGGTGCGCTGGGAGTACGATGGTGGAAGGAGGTGAGGGTGAGGGTGATAGGCGGAGAGGGGGTGGGGGCGGAGAGGTTGGGAAGAAGATTGCAGGTCAAGAGGGCGGTGCTGAATCCTGGGGTTGGGACTGAGATAAGGTGGGGGGAGGGGAAATGAGGAAGCTGGAGAAATCTACATTCATCTCGTGTGGCTGGAGGGTTTCCTAGGGGGAAGATGAGGCGCTGTTTCTCCAGGCATTATGTGGTCAGGGTCTGGCGATGGAGGAGGCCAAGGACCTGCCTGTCCTTGGCGGAGTAGGAGGGGGAATTAAAGTGTTCAGCCACAGGGCGGTTGGGTTGGTTGGTACGGGTGTCCCAGAGGTGTTCCCTGAAATGTTCCACAAGTAGGCGGCCTATCTCCCCAATGTAAAGGAGACCACATCGGGTGAAACAGATGAAGTAACTGATGTGTGTGGAGGTGCAGGTGAATTTGCGATGGATATGGAAGGATCCATTGGGGCCTTGGAGGGAGGTGAGGGGGGAGGTGTGGGCGCATGCTTTGCACTTCTTGAGGTTGCAGGGGAAGGTGCCAGGAGTGGGGGTTGGGTTGGTCGGGGTTGTGGACCTGATGAGGGAGTCACGGAGGGAGTGGTCTCTCCGAAACGCTGATTGGGGTGGGGAAGGAAATATATCCCTGGTGGTGGGGTCTGTTTGGAGGTGGCAGAAATGATGGAGAATGATACGATGTATCCAGAGGTTGGTGGGGTGGTAGGTGAGGACCAGTGGGATTCTGTCCTGGTGGCGATTGGAGGGGCAGGGTTCAAGGGCAGAGGTGTGGGAAGTGGAGGAGATGCGGTGGAGAGCATCATCAACCACGTTGGAGGGAAATTGCGGTCTTTGAAGAAGAAGGCCATTTGGGTTGTTTGGTTTGGAATTGGTCCTCCTGGGAGCAGATGCGGCGGAGGCGAAGGAATTGGGAATATGGGATGGCGTTTTTACAGGGGGCAGGGTGGGAGGAGGTGTAACCTAGGTAGCTGTGGGAGTCAGTCGGTTTGTAATGAATGTCGGTGTTGAGTCGGTCACCCAAGATCGAAATGAAGAAGTCTAGGAAGGGGAGGGAGGAGTCTGAGACGGTCCAGGTAAATTTGAGGTCAGGGTGGAAGGTGTTAGTAAAGTGGATGAACTGTTCAACCTCCTCGTGGGAGCACGAGGTAGCAACAATACAATCATCGATGTAGCGGAGGAAAAGGTGGGGGATGGTGCCAGTGTAGCTGCGGAATATGGACTGTTCCACATATCCGACGAAGAGGCAGACATAGCTGGGGCCCATGCGGGGTGCCCATGGCTACTCCCTTGGTTTGAAGGAAGTGGGAGGATTGGAAAGAGAAGTTGTTAAGAGTGAGGACCAGAGCTGAAAATGTGTTGCTGGTTAAAGCACAGCAGGTTAGGCAGCATCCAAGGAACAGGAAATTCGACGTTTCGGGCCAGAGCACTGCATTCCTGATGAAGGGCTCTGGCCCGAAACGTCGAATTTCCTGTTCCTTGGATGCTGCCTAACCTGCTGTGCTTTAGCCAGCAACACATTTTCAGCTCTGATCTCCAGCATCTGCAGACCTCACTTTTTACTCGAAGAGTGAGGACCAGTTCAGTCAGTCAAAGGAGGGTGTCAGTGGAAGGGTACTAGCTGGGTCGGCGGGAGAGGATGAAGCGGAGGGCTTGGAGGCCTTCATGATGGGAGATGGAAGTGTATGGGGACTGGATGTCCATTGTAAAGATAAGGCATTGGGGGCCGGGGAAGCGAAAATCATGGAGGAGGTGGAGGGCGTGGGTAATGTCCTGAACGTGGGTGGGGAGTTCTTGGACTAAGAGGGACAGGACAGTGTCGAGGTATGCAGAGATATGTTCAGTGGGGCAGGAGCAGACTGAGACAATGGGTCGGCCGGGGCAGTCGGGTTTGTGGATTTTGGGCTAGGAGGTAGAAACGGGCGGTGCGGCATTGTGGGACTATGAGGTTGGAGGCAGTGGATGGGAGATCTCCTGAGGTGATGAGGTTAAGGATGGTCTGGACAGAACCCCACTGGTCCTCACCTTCTACACCACAAACCTCCAGATACATCATATCATCTTCCGTCATTTCCGCCACTTCCAAACAGACTCCACCACCAGGGGTATATTTCCCTCCCCACCCCATCAGTGTTCTGGAGAGACCACTCCCACCGCGACTGCCTCGTCAGGTCCACAACCCCCACCAACCCAACCCCCACTCCCGGCATCTTCCCCAGCAACCGCAATAAGTGTAAAACTTGCGCCCACACCTCACCCCTCACCTCCCTCCAAGGCCCCAATGGATCCTTCCATATCTGTCGCAAATTCACCTGCACCTCCACACACATCAGTTACTGTATCCGCTGCACCCGATGTGGTCTCCTCTACATTGTGGAGACAGGCCGCCTACTCGCGGAACGTTTCAGGGAACACCTCTGGGACACCCGCACCAACCAACCCAACCGCCCCGTGGCTGAACATTTTAACTTCCCCTCCCACTCCGCCAAGGACATGCAGGTCCTTGGCTTCCTCCATCGCCAGACCCTGACCACACGACACCTGGAGGAAGAGCGCCTCATCTTCTGCCTAGGAACCCTCCAGCACAGTTGCTCAGTGATTATCACAGCTGCTTCACAGTGCCAGGATACCAGATTCGATTCTAGTCTTGGACAACTGGCTGTGTGGAGTTTGTATGTTCTCTCTTCATCTTTATGGGTTTTGAGAGAGTGCTCTGTTTCCTCGCACAGTCCAAAGATGTGCAGGTTAGGTGTATTGGTCATATTAAACTGTTCTGTGGTGTGCAAGCTAGGTGGATTGTAGGGTAAGTAAATGTAGGGTTACAGAGGAAGGGTAGGTCTAGGTGTGATGCTCTTCAGAGAGTCAGTGTGGACTTGATGGGCTGAATGGCCCATCAGTGCACAATAGAGTTTTTCAAATGCAAAGGTTGCTTTTTTCACAAAAGATTGTGAATCTTTGGAATTCTCTAACTCAGTGGGCTATATCAGCCCACTTTGAATGTATTTAAAGTAGAAACTGGTAGATTTCTGATTACCAGTAGTGTTACAGGTTATGAGCATATTGTGGGTAAAAATCATTGAAGTTTTGTTCAGCCATAATCAAGTTAAATAGCCGCACAGACTTGATAAGTGAATGGCCCACCCCTGTACCTATATTGTTTAAATGTGTCATAAAGTTTTGTGTAATTTCCTATGAATTTTCTTTGCTCCAAGGAGAATAAATACAATTTCTCAAACCTAACGTTGTAGTTAAAGTCCCTCATTGCTGAAACCATTCTGGCAAGTTTCCCTGCACCCTCTTAAGAATACCCACAACGATTCTAAAGTGTGGTGACCAGAACTGAATGCAATTTTAGTTATGGCCAAAGGAAACTTTATGAGGGTCAGCATAACTTGCAAGCAATCGTACTCAGTGCCTCTAAAATTCCGAAACGTAAACAGAAATTGCTGGAGAAACTCAGCAGGTCTGGCAGCATCTGTGGAGAGGAAGCAAAGCCAATGTTTCTATCCATTGATCCTACATCAGAAACTCAACATGTCCTGCTACTTTCACAGACAGTGTACATGGATTCCCATGTTATTCTGACTCTCTACATTCTTTACAAACTTTTGTTTTAATTTGATTCTTCATTTGTCTGCCCATTCTGCTAGCCTATCTATTTTCTGTTATAACCAACTGAGGTGTCATCTCCACCATCGTGCCACAAGTAAAGATTATTTTCATTGGTTAGTTCAGCTAATGGGTAAGCAAACTCTTTATTTCTCATCATATTCTCCATCTGTCATAATCCATACAGCACCAACTTTGATTCCTTTAGATGTGCTTTTTGTTGGAATGTGCCGAGCCTGTGCCAAACAAAACAAACAAAAGAGAAAGCAAAATGCATGAAAAGACTCTAATAGCCATTAAAATCTGCAAGAATGAGACGCCATACTCATTACCATTAATTTCCAGTGCCCGAGATGTTGTCTGAGAATGATTAGGATTTAAAATTCTATCCATTTGAAAGAACATTGAGACTGAAATTGACAGGCTCTAACTTTCTATGGTAAAGTTAATCTCTATTCTCCTTGTAAATAGAGGAACTTCATGGACTTTAATGCATTTCAAAAGGGAGCAGTCAGCAAGTTGTTTTCGTATGGAAGAAGGACATATCTTGGATTGTAGGTTTTGATATTTTTATTTAATTAGGCAGGGCAGTCATCTAAAGATGTTGTCCAATTTGTATCTACATAACAGTGAATGTTATTAGCCTTTTTATGTTTTACAGGGCAATATTTATTTTTGATTTACAAAAGCAAAATTTTAAGCATTCACATTATGTACACTGTAATTGACATCCAGATCATAATTAATGATACAAAAATAACTTTATCAACTGCATGCTTTTGAATTCTCACCGGTCCACTTTGTGCTATACAAGTACTTGCAACATACTATTATTGTAATGCATTAATGTTGTTTGCATTGTTTTTGAGGTTCGGTCTGATGGTACGTTTAACGGACTGCATTCCCGTTTTCCATATTACAGCAATAATTCAACATTTGGGGGTTAAACAATTGATCTTTCAGCAATTTAGATATCTTTAAATATTTTAACTTTATTTCTAAGGTTGTTGATCCTTAGTTATTAAAAAAAAGCTTCAGAAAGGTTACTCCAGTTTGCAGTCTAATCTGATTTAATTCCATTAGATTAGGCATTGCAAATCCTCCATAGCAATTTAATCAAGAACAATGCAAACCTTGAAATATTGCTTGTATAATCAATTCTTAACTGGTTGAGGACTACAGAAACAAATGGAAAATAAGCCACTACAATTAGGCTGAAATACTGTTTTCAGAAAAGAGAGAATAATTTTAACCTATCTTACAATTCAACATTAACCATTTGAAAAAACGTAGCTCAGGCATTCCTAGTCCTTTGTTTGACAGACGGTGAGTTTCCTACACCTATCATTGACCCAATGAAGAGGATCATATGAAAATTTGTGGACTGTAGGCCAAGAACCAAATGTTTTAACAAAATAAGGAAAACTTGCATGCTTTGCCCTACAATTGAAAAGTTAAGGATATTTTGAAAATGCACTGATTTGAAGTACGTTGTTTCTGACAATATAATTTCAGTAGCTGGTTATTGTTTAGCGTAAATTGAGGTGACATTCATAGATGTTCTACTGGTTTTCACTACATTTCTTTGTAAATTGTTCACGCTGCACAACCTGTCATTTTTACCACAAATTACTGTCAAATTACATACATTCAGCAATTTAATGCAATCTATGGAATGGCTCACATGGACAGCTGGACTGCCTTTTTTTAAATACACTTTTCCTGAAAACGCAGACTCACTGAGTTCACCCTAATATGCCAAGTGTGCTCAAATTATTTTAAGAATAATTGATCATTTTAGAAACACAGCTATCACATTGGAGATCTAGTTGTCTGTGTGACATTTTCCATAAATGAATGGCAGCAATTGGTATTATCTTCCATATTACAAGATGTTTGGGGGCAAGAACACATACAGTTCAACATTCATAATATTCAGACACACAAATCCTGTTTGAAATATTGCTATCCTCTTTCCTGGAAATATGCAAGACACTCAAGAGTGGCAGTGTACAAACAGAAAGTAGATAAGCAATATCTTATACTTAAACATTACGTTGTCCAATGATACATGATCAGCCTATAAGTCTGTCTAATATACCTAAGATAAGTAGTAAGAATGGAAGAGCCTCTGGACAAGGTACTTGATGTGAAATGGTGTCCATCAAGCTTGCTTCAATTGATAGCAATCTGTTCCAGGAGCAACTATCTTGAGAAACAGATATAAGTAATATTTTTTTCCCTGGAGCTGATCACTAGCCTGCCACTTGAGGTTATAACTTAATAAATGCTGCTCCATAAGATGTGAAATGTGGAAAGAGCAAAAGACTAAGAAGAGAAAAACAGAGAGAACAGAAGGCAGAAAAGAGAGAGCAGGTAATGAGCTAGAACAGCAAAAGCAGTATAAAGCAAGAAGGGGTGGTAAGAGAGTGGGATGCCTGAAGGATTAGTAAGCAAGAGACAGATACTTGAAAGGAGTGGGAAATGGGAGAGACAGAATGGAAATCATCATCCACAGAGATGGATGATGGCTTTGTTTCCATTATCTTCCACCTCTTTTGGAATGTGCCCAGCTTGTACCTGAAGATTGAAAGCGAAAGTAAAATAACATTAAAGGGCTCTAGCAACAGTTAAAATCTAACAAATCAGACTGCACGCTTGCTTTCAATGCCAGAGATGTTGCTTGTTAATAACTATCACAGTTATTGTGAGTATTTAAACTGAAATTGAAAATCCAAAACATTGTGATAAATTTAATCTGTCCCTACATTTAGTAGATTTGGAGGAGAGTCACATCATGGATTACCATTTCTGTATTCTGAGTTTAATTTCACACTTAAGTTTATGGGGAGAGCAATAACCTAGTGGTATTATCGTTTGAGTATTAGTCCAGAGACCGAGGTATTGTTGTGACGTCCTGAGTTTGAATCCTGCCATGGCAGATGGTGGAATTTGAATTCAATAAATATCTGGAATTAAGAGTCTAATAATGACCGTGAATCCATTGTCAGGCAAGGCCTATCTGTCTCATGTATATCCTTGAGGGAAGGAAACTGCCATCTTTACCTGATCTGGTCCACATCTGATTCCAGACCCACAGTAAAGTGGTTGACTCTTATGTGCACTCTGGACAATAAATGCTGGCCTAGCCAGAAATGTCCTCATCCCATGAATGAAAAAAGGAAATAAAATTTGGAGGCTGACAACAGGGGAAGTAAACAAAGTGGGGAGAGGAATTGGTGAGCAAAAGGAAGGGTTAAAAAGAGTGATGGATAAGAGAGAGCTGGAGCAGTTTTGTGTGTTCTTTTTTCTGTTTGGCATGCACTATTTTTGATGCAAGTAGCTGCCTATGGCATCACTATCAGTGATGCATTTGGATCGACACATGCTCTTTGTATCAACTGATCCTGAAAGAAATTGCATGGGATTAAAGTTTCCAGTTCTTTTGTAAATTATTAATTTTAACTGTTTAATTAATTATTTTGCAATATACTTATAACCATATTGCAACTGAATCATCAGGTACAGTCTATTTAAATTATGGCATGATTCCTTAGGAATAAATAATTGAATTTGCTGCATATACGCAATCTCACAAATGGGAGGTAAAGTTCGTGGCATTTTGCTGATATTTTATCTTTTCTAATGTATGCACAAGATATCATTAAATAGGCAAATAAACAAATAATTGACAAATTTATATGTTATGGAATTGAACAGATAGATCACACAGATCACCATAGGCAAAAAAGATAAGTACTGCCAATTATTGCAATTAATTCACCTTGTTATAGAATAGACATCTCGTTTATTGAGTCCTAAACGCAGACTGTCATTCTATTACCGCTCATTTATGATTTGGTAAGCAGAGTTGTATTGAATGAAAAGTAAAATATAAAGGCCCTGCCAACTTATTGCTGGAGATCTACCTGATTCAATTTTCAGGCAGACTTTTTTTGCTGTCTACACTGTGATTCAAGCAAAGCCTTCATTATTGCTGCAATGTCAGAATCATAGAACTCTACAGCATAGAATGAGGCCACTTGACCCATCATATCTGTATCAAAGTCTCCTTTGCACTTTAACAGCCTTCCTTAAATAAACGTGCCCAGAATTGAACACAATATTCCAAATGTGGTCAAAGACTTGTAGAGGTGTAGCATCATTTCCATGCTTTAATGTTTATATTTAAAATCCACCTGTCCCAGAGGTGTGTACCAGAAGTGTGTCCCAGCACATCTGAACTGGTTGATTTAAAAGAAACTATTGAAGACCATTGTCTTGGCTGGTTGTTGAACATAATATCAGTAGTGTCCCTATCTTTGAGCCAGCTGGGTTCAAGTCCCATATCCTCCAGATGTGAACTATAATACATCTGAACAGGTTGATTAAATATCTACTCTTTACAAAAATGTAACACCTACTCCAATCAGTGTCTTGCATAGGTAGTTTTACTTTATATACTAAATGGAAGAAGTACATTAAAATATGTTTCCAGGAATGAGAAATGGTGGTTAAGTAACCACATCAAATATGTTATATGCTTCAAATATAATGCTATCTGTAAAAGGCTGGTTAATGCCCTCTTCTTTGATGGCACCATTGCCACCTTACTTACTTTACCATCACAGGTGTTCAACTTTAATAAGAAAATAGCTGCATTCTCTCAGCCTAGGTATAAATATAGGATTAAATTGTTTGGATGGTGGCCTTTACCTTTAGGAAACTAACATAAACAATTTAAGAGCCCATTGTAAATACAGGTGGTATTGGATTGGGATGTTGTAAGTTCATCACATCTATTAATGTTGAATCTGAAATGCTTGTATGAATATTGTCATTCAGTCTGTAATGGTACAATCAGTTATAGTTTCATTGTGGCTGCAGGTTATAAAGGATTCCCTGATGTGTGTGAAAATGGTCTTATACCATGATAAAACTAAAAACACCACATTTTACGTTGGTACAATCTTTAAAAATTGTCACCATTTCTTCAAATTCACTAAATAGGTAAATTCAAGATCTTTCTACACATTTTTTCTTGTTAGTACGAGAAGATAACTGTTCTTTAGGCTGAAGAAATGCACATTAACGATATAGCTATGTATATTTAAATACTATATACCAGGAGTATGAGATGTCTAGACTGATAATATCCAAAATCCCTTTTTATAAACAAAAATGGAAACTGCTAGAAAAACTCAGCAGGTCTGGCAGTATCTGTGGAGAGAAAGCAGATTTAATATTTTGGGTCCAGTGATCCTTCTTCAAAATGGATCTCATTTCACAGATGTATAAGAGTCATTTAGAGTCAAGGCGTTAGTTTGCTCTTTCTGCATGGATGCTGCTGCTGTGATCTCCAGCATTTGTTTTCTCACCCCCAGTTTACAAGCTTTTCTTATTATAATTTAAGCGATAGTTTAACAATTGGAGGAGAGTTACAATGGGATCGGCTAACCTGTCCATTTAAATCCCAGTGTCTTGGATTTTAGCATTAGTCTAATTCACTGTAGGTTGCTTGATGTTAGAATTAAATGTCATTAGATTTAATTTTTCTTTGTGTAATACTTACCACCCAACTGACTGAATTGACTGCAGAGGTGCAATAAGGAGAGTACATGGCTATACATAACTGAAAAGAGAATACAAGGTGAAGATTTGAGATTATAAGAAATGCAACCTGCTTATCAAAACTTTTGTCAAGCTATCAAATGGGAAAACCATGAAAATGAAAATGTAATATAGATAGAAACAAAAGAACCATGTCTAAGACAGTAATGAATGGAGTTTAGTATGATTATACAGCTCCATAATGGACATTTCCTAAAGGCAAGTACCTAGGGAGGATTATATTAGCAGATGGTCTGTCAAAAAATAATTTAAACAAAGGATTGGAAAGGCAAGCAGTTTCAGAAGTTAAAAATAATTCAAACTCTTGGGATGACCTTATAAAAGAATTATTTTTGACAGTATTGCTATAATAGTATTTTCCTATGAATTTGAAACATGGAAAAGAGAGGAATTTAACATCTGAAGTGCGAATATTCATCAAGTTTCTGAAAACACAGTACTTTAATAACAAGTGCAGTACCACAGAAACAAAAAATGATGGATCTGCCTCAGTAATAACTAAACATCATCTATTTTGTCTTGTTGGAAGCAATGGATGAAGATTCTCAACATCTTAAAAAAGACAATATACTTAGCAGGAATTTAAATGTGAAATTTAGAAATGAATGTATTCTATTATTGCATTTGGACTGCAGATTATATCTTCTTATTGATTGATTAGAAGAGTTATGAACTTTGAAAACTCACAAATATGCCATCATAATACTCTTGAATCTCTACATTATATTAAGCCAGTTTATTTGTAGTCTGATATCTATCAATAGAATGAAGCAGACAATATAATTAATCATGTTGCATGATAAACCATTGGTTGTGTCAAAATAGCATTCAATTATTTAAAAATTGTAATTTCCCCTTACATAATTGATCGATAGTTAGAATTAATAATCCATAACAAAATATAATTCTTTTAATTGTAAGTCAGTATTCTGCTTTATAATGATATTTTTTGCAAATCAGCCATCAATTCAATTATTGTGGGGAGAGAAATTTTCACACATCTGGGGTGACAGAGAATAAAATGAACAGTACACAGATTAGGAGGCTGCCAATTATTTGAAGGATTATTAAATTACTTCAAAATTATTTACTAATATGTTTGACTATGATTTATTTTATGTTTCAATACATAATTTTAAGGCTAGTCAAGTTTTGCTTTCTGCTAGTTAATTTTGATGTATTGTAGTTTGTAAATAGAGTCATAGAGTCATACAGTATGGAAACAGACTCTGTCCAACCTGCCTGTGTTTGGTCCTTATCTCTCCAAACCTTTCATATGAATTAACTTATCCAAATGTATTTTAAACTTTGTAACTGCACCTGCATCCACCACTTCATGAACCACACATGAACCACTCTATGTGTAAAAAAGTTGCTCTTTGTGTCCTTTTAAAATGTCTCTCCTCTTACTTTAAAAATATACCCGCTGGTTTTGAATCCTCTACCCTAGGGAAAAGACCCTTGTCATTCCTGTTTACTTGTGATGCAATTTTTAAAGAATTATATACCTAAACCCCTAGATCTCTCTGTTTCACAACACTACCCATGGCCTTAGCTTTCATTGTATAAATCCTGACTTTGTTTGTATTACCAAAATGCAATACCTCACATTTATTCCAATTAAACTCCACCTGCCGCTTCACAGCCCATTGGCTCAATTGATCGAGATCTCTTTGTAATCTAAGATAACCTCTTTCCCTCTTCGCAATACCAACAATTTTGGTTCTAAATAAAAGTATGCTTGTTTGTATACAGATTTAAATATATAATTATTCTATCTAAGGTATAACGTGATTTGTTGTGAAAACCATCTTTCAGCCATTGTAAACAGTTGTACTCAAAGAATTGCTGTTTGAATACCTATATCATAGAAATCTTTATTATGAATTCTTTTTAATTAATCTGATAGCAATTTCTTCAGCAGCCTTTTCCTTAGGATAAATATATTGTTTCATTGTAGGAAACATTGGGGTGTTTTCTGACAAAAAAAAGATGGATTTTATTTTGGGTTTGGGTGTTCAAGCGCCTTCAAAACTGAAGAACACCATTCTGAAGAAGTGTCACTGAACCCAAATGCTAACTCTGCTTTCTTCCCATGATGTTGCCAGACCTTCTGAGTTTTTCCAGCAATTTCTGTTTGTGTAACTATTTTCACTGTTCAGGGATTCTAGCACGAGAGGGCATTGTCTGAGAATTAGGACCTGACCATTCAGCAGAAGTGTTTGAAAGCATTTCTACACACAAATGGTGGTAAATATTTGGAATTCACTTCCACAAACAGCATTCTGCTGGATCAGATAATTTAAATCTGAGATTTTCTTTGTTAAGCAAAGATATTAAGGGATATAGGTCAAAGGCAGGTATTTGAATTTAGGGCACAGATCAGACATGGTCTCATTGAATAGTGGACCAGGCTCAAAGAATTGAATGGCTACTCCTGTTCCTACGATCTGCCAGATGCCCAGTCCTCGAAAGCCCTTCCACGCCTCTTATCATCCATTTGGATGAAGAGGAGCATCAGCCCCACACAAAAAAAGCTTCATTAAAACAGTTGTTCCTCTCCCATGATTTCCTTCACTTCCTGGCACAGTTGGTCAGTGGTTAGCACTGCTGCCTCACAGCACCAAGGTCCTGGGTTCGATTCCTGCCTGTTCTGTGTGGAGTTTGCACATTCTCCTGGGTTCGATTCCTGCCTGTTCTGTGTGGAGTTTGCACATTCTCCCTGTGACTGCGTGGGTTTCCTCCAGGTGCTCTGGTTTCCTCCCACAATCCAAAGATGTGCAGGTCAGGTGAATTGGCCATGCTAAATTGCCCACAATGTTAGGTGCATTAGTCAGGGGTAAATATAGGGTAGAGGAATAGGTTTGGTTGGGTTTCTCTTCGGAGAAGTTGTGTGGAATTGTTGGGCTGAAAGGCCTGTTTCCACACTATCGAGAATCGAATCTAATCATTTCAGTCTTAGCGATTGACTGAGCTCTGTCTAGCAGAGATCAGATTTCCCAACATTGTCACTGAATGGTGGGCTGCCTGTCAGCATTGTTTCAGCACACACAGGGGGCCGTCAAAGAATGTCAGAAGTAAATGTTTTTTTTAATTGAGGTGAAATTGCTTCAATCATTAGATGTTATTTCATCCAATAAAACAGAAGATGTGTGCAAATTGTAGTCTCTGCAATCAAGAATCAACTAAAGATGATCAAAGCATTTTGATTTTGTCATATCTTATTTTAATTCCTCTCTGGCTGCAGGGGAATTGCTAGAGGACTGAAGGATGGCTAATGTGGCTCTATATTTTAAGGAGGGGTTGTAGAGGTGATCCAGGAAATTATAAACCAGTGAGTCTCATGCCAGTGGTAAGAAAAATATTGGAGAAAGTTCTGAAGAAGCAAATTAATACCCACTTGGATTATTTAGGGATAGTCAGCATGGCTTTGTCAGAGGAAGGTCAGGCTTAACAAATTTGATTTTTGAATATTTTGAAAATGTGATCAAGTGTACGGATGAGGGAAGTTCAGTTAATGTAGTTTTTTAAATGGATTTTAACAAAGCTTTGACAAGTCCCACATGGGAGACTGATTGTGAAGGTTAAACCATGTAGAATTGAGGAAAACTTTGTGAGGTGGATCAGACATTGGCTTACTAATAGGATACAAAGGAAAATGGTGGAAGACCGTTTGAGTGACTGCAGGCTGGTGTCCAGCAATGTACCGTGAGGATCAGTTCTGACATCATTATTGTGTGTTATATACATAAATGATATAAATGAAAACGTGGGAGATGATTTGAGCAAATTTGCAGCCAAAACCAAGATTTGTTGTGTGGTCAATAGTGAAGAAGATGTTTGTAGGTTACAGGAAGATATGAATGGGTTGGTCAGATGGGCAGACCATTGGCAGATGGTATTTAACCCTGATAAGCATGAGGTAATGCACTTTGGAAGAAGAAATAAGATAAGGAAGTATTTAATGAATGGTAGGACACTGGGTAAATTAGAGAAACAGAAGAATCTTGGGGTAACTATCCGCAGATCCCTATAGACAGCAGATGAATAGGATAGTTCAGAAGGCATATGGGACATTTGTTTTCATCAGTCATGGCATAGGGTATAAGAGCAAGGAATTAATTTTGTTGTTGTACAGAGTGTTGGTCAGGACACAACCGGAGTACTTTGTGCAGTTCTGGTTACCTTACTACAGGACAGATGTGATAGCACTAGGTGCAGAGGAGGTTCACCAGAATGTTGCCTGGGATGGAGAAATGGAACTATAAGGAGAGACTAGATAGACTAGGATTCTTTTCCTTGGAGCATAGAAGACTGGTTGGGGGTAGGGGAGGAGGAGGAGCATGATTGAGGTCTATAAGATTTTAAGGAGTATGGACAGGGTGAATAGAGTGCAGGTCTTCCCCTTGGTTGAGGGGTCAATCAGAAGAGGACATAGTTTCAAGGTGGGGAGTAGGAGATTCAGAGGGGAATTGGAGAAAAACCTTTTTGACGCAGAAGGCATTGGGAATCTGGAAATGCACTGCCTGTGAAGGTAATGGAGGCTGGAAATCTTACAAGTTTTAAAAAATATTTAAATGAGTACTTCAAATGTCATAATATTTAACGATATAGGACAAGTGCAGGAAATTGGGATTAGCATGCCTTTAGTGGTAGTTATGTCAGTGCAGACTCAATGGGCTGAAGGGCCTTCTGCACTATATGAGTCTATGAATGTATTAAAAATTAGAGTTTACTTTCCTGAATTCTGTGATCTTTATTACGGGATATACTCGTGGTTAAGTCGAATTTTGATTTTTTTTTAGCTGATATTAGGGGTTAGACTAATACAGGAAGTAATATTTTCAAGGGGATATGAGTCAAGAAATGGACAAACAAGAATCAGATCTCTATATAAAATAAGAAGCAACAAAAGGAAAAAAGAATTATGGCCATTATTGAATATTTATCTACAAAATAACTGTCTCCATTCTGCCAACTATAGTGGAATGGTACTGTCATACTGTACTCCAGTTACCAGTACCATAAAGTGCATGTAGGCCTACACATATGTATAAAAGTTAATTGGCACACCAGCATGGGTTCAGACCATCTACCGGGGATATTTGTCCAACACACAATTCATGAAATAAAAGCAGAGTAGGAGTAAAAATAAAAGAAAAGACTGATAGTATTTTATTAAGAAAAGACTGCATGAAACTGTTAATAATATAGGGTAAACACTTTGTATCAAAAAACTGATGCTCTCAGCAAAAACTTTTCCCTCTGTATATCACAAATACATGGGATAACTGCTTAAAACAAAAGTTACATGCAACAGTCCATTAGAATCCGTCAAATTCACTGTCCTCATCACTTGCACCATTGAATAATTCATTCCAGTTGCTTAGGTAAAGCATACCGTCGCATTGATCATCTGCATCTGCAGTCACAAGAAGATCATCAATTGATTTGACATCACTTCCATCTGAACATGAATAGTCATCCTCCACACCATCTAAAGCATTAGAAATTCTACATTTTTTGAAGGTTTTCACATTAATTTCAGTTTTCATCTCGTTCAACAATCCACTCACATACAGTTAAAAGTAAGGGAACACGCATATTGCCACCCTTTGTGAAGCTTTTTCCCTTCTTGCATCCAATTGTCCCATTTCTTCTGAATTAAGTCCTTAAAAGGTCTATTGATGCTAACATCCAATGGCTGCACCATGCTCGTAAGGCCTCCAGAAATCATTGCAATTTCAGTATTGTTAGCTCAAAGTTCACTGATAACACATTTCACTCTGTACGATCTGAACATATCCCAAACCAGTAAGCTTTTCACCCTTCTAAGTCCACCTGGTTGCATATTCCAGACCTCCCTAATCCAAGCCTTACAGCCAATTCTGCTTGGGCAGAGTTTTCCACTTAAAAATCACCATAAACATTAACCATTTTCCATACAACCAAGTACCAGAGTGAATCGACTCCTTTTATGGCCAATAGTCTTAACCAAAATTGTATCTGCTCCAATCTTGTTCACAGTTCTGTTCCCTGGCATATCAAAGTTAATTGGCGTTTTGTCCAGATGCATGAGAGCCTATATCCATCTTTCTTCTGACTTCTGATTACAGAGTGATGGAACTGAATTAGCTTGTCATTAGTTTCTGCTGGTAGACTTTGGGCAATCTTGGTTTTCTGTCCAAGCACCAAACCATACCTTTTCATAAACCTATTGCACCAACCATCACTGGCTTTGAAATCACTGAATCCATCTTTTTTTTTTGCTTCTGTTTTGGTGCGTATTCGAATACATTGTTGAGTCACTACGCTTCTGTTATGACGACTGAGTTACTCAGTCAGCAATCTTTTCTTCTAGTTATGGTTGTTCAGCTTTCCTTTGTTGGCATACTTCTGTTTTGACATTGACTTTAACTGTGTGGCTTTTTTCCTCCAAACTCAGACAAGTTTTTCAGAAACGCAGAACTCCCTTGAAGCCAAGCTACTGCTGTTCTTCTCTGCAACTTAGGATTCTGGGTAATCCAAGACAGAGGAAAGGCAAAATTTCTGGCTGTAACAGACTGCTCCATTTTTGAGGTATTTTAGGTGTTGAGGTGATTTCTTCAAATTCCAGGAGCAGCAATTAATGTTTATATGCTGTTGCATTCTTTTGGAACTTTGAAGCAAAAAAAGGGAGAGGAACAGACAAAGGCAACACATGGTCAGTGTAAGGAGAGAGGGAGAAAGAAACCCACACTGCTAACTGACACAGCAATGAACCTGTGCAGTTACTGCCTTTGCCGTTAAATTCATGTATTGCTGGACATCGGGGTTCGTCTGGGAAAATTAACAAACAGTGAAATTCACAACTGATCTTCGAGGAACCTGTTTGGGAGACGTCACAGCACAAAAACGGAAGTAAATAGTTTTAAGTGTGGCCTTGCTATAAGTTTGCAGTAGTGAGTAGAGTGGTTTCTTTCTTGATTATATGTTTTATTCAGATTTGTCTCTTCATTAAACTTAAACATATAAGTGTTAAGTTAGCCTGGAGCAGTGTTTTGTAGAGGAATAAGACTGTGTTATTTCCTGGGTCTGCAGATTGGAACAAGCAAAAATGGTCCTTAGTAGAGTGATATGCTCTTCATGTTGCTGTGGGAGTTTAGGGAGAGTTTACGTGTTACTTAGGATTATATCTGCAAAAAATGTCACTGGTTGTGAATCCTATCAGATTGAATGGATCGCTTGGAATGACAGTTAGAGGCTATGAGGAATTTATAAGAGCAAGGGGGTGTGATGGACAAACAAGAGCTAACGTTTTCTATAAATTCTGTGTCTTACAATTGTGTCCTCCACAACCACCTGATGAAGGAGCAACACTCCAAAAGCTAGTGCTTCCAATTAAACCTGTTAGACTATATCCTGGTGTTGTGTGATTTTTAACTTTGTACTGTGGAAAAGGACATGGAAGATATGGAATGTAGGGAAATAGATGGTGACACCTTGCAAAATATCCATATTACAGAAGAGGAAGTGCTGGATGTCTTGAAATACATAAAATTGGATAAATCCCCAGGACCTGATCAGGTGTAATCTAGAACTCTTTGGAAAGCTAGGGAAGTGATTGCTGGGCCCTTTGCTGAGATATCTGTATCATCGATAGTCACAGGTGAGGTGCTGGAAGACTGGAGGTTGGCTAGCATGGTGCCACTGTTTAAGAAGGGCGGTAAGGATGAGCCAGGGAACTATAGCCTGGTGAGCCTGACATCGGTGGTGGGCAAGTTGTTGGAGGGAATCCTGAGGGACAGGATGTACATGTTTTTGGAAAGGCAATGATTGATTAGGGATAGTCAACATGGCGTTGTGCGTGGGAAATCATGTCTCGCAACCTTGATTGAGTTTTTTTCAAGAAATAACAAAGAGGATTGATGAGGACAGAGCGGTAGACGTGATGTACATGGACTTCAGTAAAGCATTTGACAAGGTTCCCCACGAGAGACTGGTTAGCAATGTTAGATCTCACAGAAAACTGGGAGACCTAGCCATTTGGATACAGAACTGGCTCAAAGATAGAAGGCAGAGGGTGGTGGTGGAGGGTTGTTTTTCAGACTGGAGGCCTATGACCAGTGGTATGCCACAAGGATTGGTGCTGGGCCCACTACTTTCCATCATTTATATAAATGATTTGGATGTGAGCATAAGAGGTGTAGTTAGTAAGTTTGCAGATGACACCAAAATTGGGGGTGTAATGGACAGCAAACAGGGTTACCTCAGAGTACAACAGGATTTTGATCAGATGGGCAAATGAGCTGAGGAGTTTACTTTAGATAAATGCTAGGTGCTACATTTTGGGAAAGCAAATCTTAGCAGGACTTTTACACTTAATGGTAAGGTTCTGGGGAGCGTTGCGGAACAAAGAGACCTCAGAGTGCAGGTTCATAGCTCCTGGAAAGCAGAGTCGTAGGTTGATAGGATAGTGAAGAAGGCATTTGATATGCTTTCCTTTATTGGTCAGAGTATTGAGTACAGGAATTGGGAGGTCATGTTGCAGCTGTTAGGCCATTTTTGGAATATTCCGTGTAATTCTGGTCTGCTTTCTATTATGATGATGTTGTGAAACTTGAAGAGGTTCAGAAAAGATTTACAAGGATGTTGCCAGGGTTGGAGGGTTTGAGCTATAGGGAGAGGTTTGCTAGGCTAGGGCTGTTTTCCCTGGAGCATCGGAGGCTGAGGGGTGACCTTATAGAGGTTATTAAAATCATAAGGGGCATGCATAGAATAGACAGGGTCTTTTCTCTCGGGTGGGGGAGTCCAGAACTAGCAGGCATAGGTTTAGGGTGAAATGGGAAAGATATAAAAGAGACCTAAGGGGCAACTTTTTCACACAGAGAGTGGTGCATGCGTGGAATTGGCTGCCAGAGGAAGTGGTGGAAGTTGGTACAATTGCAACATGTAAAAGGCTTCTGGATGGGTATTTGAATCGGAAGGGGTTGGAGGGATATGGACTGTGCGCTGGCAGGTTGGACTAGATTGGGTTGCGATATTTGGTCATCATCGATTAGTTGGACTGAAGGGTCTATTTCCCTGTTGTATATCTCTATGACCCTATGACTCTAACTCTTAGTTTAAAATATGCTGTATACTTGTTTCTTCATGATATTATTTTGTCAGAAACATTTGCAGGAGTTTTTCAATAAGTACAGTATGCGACACCTACTTCTAAGAAACTGAGGCAACAACGGGAAGACAAAGTCAAGGGATGCCATAAGTTAAATACTTGAATGCACAGGTCAACTATATGCATGTAAATATTACATAAATAAATATATACAATGTGTATATATATATATGTATATGTGTGTGTGTATGTATGTGTGTATATACATACATATACAGAATATATAGTTATCAACATTCAATTTAATGATTTGAAAATTGCATTGTGCAAATATATATTGGTGCGCATAACTTGTGATGATGCAGGTATTGCATTTGAATCAAAAACATGCAAATCATGCCCCTTTGGGCTGATATATGGTCACAAAGGGACCCCTGAGAAACTAGGGTTGATTTATACATGAGGTATATGAAAAATACAAGATTTTTTTGGCCAAAATAAGGGGTCAACTTATACATGAGATCGACCTATACACAAGTGTATACAGTATACAACCAGTCACATCATTGCTTCCTCTGCTTCCCAAAGCTGTAAATCAGGCAGTGAAGGAGAAATGGTAATGTGTGATTCATTAATAGCATTTAGATAGCAGCCATTCTGTAAGAAATGTTTTCTTTTTATCCATTGATTCGAAGATCATTGGCTGCTTCATGTAATTATTGAAATTATGAAACTTTGTGAAAATTTGATGATTTGCATTTGATCACATTTGATGATGTGATGGAATATCACCCACTTGCGTGGATGAATGTAGCTCCAACAGAACTCAAGACGCTTGACATTATCCAGAAATAGCAGACCGTTTGATTGAAATCACATCCACAATCATTCACTCCCTCCATCACTGACATTCAGTAGCATCATCATATGCACTGCAGAAATTCAGTGTAGATATTTGTGAACGAATTTGTTCAGAGATGTTATTACAAACCATGAGAGTATGTGGAGCTTGAACCTGGGTCTCTTGGTTCAGTGGTAAGACACTACCACTGGACCATAAGGGCCCACTCTTTCAGCATCTTCTTATATCTGCAATGATTAGTTGGATAAATTGAATAATTATGAAGTTATGGAAAGCAGACAGCAGAGTAGATTTTCAAATTGATGACATTTCCAATGCACCTTGTCAATATGTTCAGTGAGTTCTTAACTTAAAGACCTGCTGAGTAATTGAAATAAGTTTAAAAATTCAAATTAAGTGTATTCATTTAAAACCCAATCCTGTTCAACTCAACTTAAAATCATGTTCAAATATTAAAAAGAAAATAACTGTAAAAGATCCTTTAATGAACATGACAATTTCCCTAGCATTTAATAAATACTGAACAATGTTGTAATTAAAATAGCTCTGAATCTCAAGCAATACTCATGTATTAAGTAGGATGGATACTCAATTTGATTTTGGATAGTTCTAGTGATTAAAGCTCAATGAATAGAAATGTCACTTTAATCAATTCAGGAGTGAGTGTTTTCAAAAACTACTGGTAAGGATTAAAGGCATTTATCCACTTACTGGAGTGATGATAGGATTAATGATGTTCTGCCAGTGTGTTAATACTACTTATTTAAATTGTTTATTCCAATTGTTAAAAAAAAGGTCTAAGAACTCCAGATTTATCATCTGTTCAATTATATTTCCAGTCCTTCACACAAAAATATAAATGCACTGTTTCAGGATTTGGACCAAGGTCTATCCGAAGTCAGGTCTGGTGCATGAGATATTATATTCCATGCTTGACGTGTGTCTCTTATGTTGATTCTTATTGGAAATCAGTAAAGGATTTAGATGAGGCAGTGAAATCTTTTTTAGACAAGTCTCTTATTTCAAAGTCTTAAACATTTCAGAATCTGGGTTGGAAATTTCCTTTGAAAGTCAACTGGACAAAGTACCTCAGCATAATTTGCATCACAAAGTCGCAGAAGTGTTACAGTGTATAAGGAGGCTATTCAACCCATTGTGTCAGCACTGGCTTGTTAAATGAGCATTATTATTTAGTTCCAAACTTCCTGCTTTTTTTCCCCATACTCCATGTAATTGTCCAATGCCCACTTGAATGGCTCAATTGTATCTGCTTCCACTACCTTTCCAGGCAGTTCATTCCATAGCCTAACTACTAGTTGAGTGAAAAAGCTTTGGCTCACTTCACTCTTGCTTCTTTTGCAGATTGTTCTAAAATAACACAATTAACTATTTTAGGGGGGTTGGGGACATTTGTAACAAATTTATAAACATGGTACATGACATGCATTTGATTAATGATTGTTAGTAGAAGCTGTCCTTTCGTTGTTCGAAAATACAATTTTCAAAATCAAAAAACAAATTTAAAAAGTTAAAAAATGTATAGAATTGTTTTAATCTAACAATGAACGTTGACATTTGAAAATATGAAATTAATCTTTCCGAGCTAAAAAAGGCCTCATTGATAATCACGAATTTGTAAAATATTGAAAACCTACCCAATTATAATTCATTCAATTCACGGCATTTAACTGTGAGACTAATCGTGTAAAATGAATAAGTTCCCATTAGTTCCTCCAGGAATTCATATACAAACCTGATGAAGAAGTATCAAGTCGCTGAAAGCAGCTTTGGGATTTTCATGTTCATCTACGCATATGCGAACTCCAAAAAACAGTATCATTTCCTCCAAAAGATGGCGAACTTGTTAGCAGGAAAAGCAGTTGATCAAGCATGTTACTGGTGTATCTAAGCCCTTCAGTCTTCCTGTCTCCACTGGAAGGCAATCTGCACCTGATCAAGAGACTGAACATCGAAACCCCCTGCAAGCCACCTTTGCTTTAACCCCAATGTTCTCCTCTTGTCATTAATCCCACCTCAGGATCTAGTCCTCTTCAGCATCACTTACCTTTATCCTGGGTGCTCAGTGACGTCAACTTCCAATCGCCTCCTCCATTGTGTGCTGGCCTCTAATTGACTAATAGCACTTCCAGATCTTGAGTCTGAGGAATGTTCTCTGATGACATTGCCGTTGTCTGATTGGTATGTGGTTGAGCAGGCCCTCACTTGGAACGCTAGTTAGCAGAGAGTCCTTGATACCTCAAAAAAGTTTCCTTCCCGAATCATCAGTGTAAGTAATGCCAGAAAATGGCATCATTGCTATCCTAATAGTCAGGGCATTAATAAATATATTTTTACCTGTTTGGGGGAGATCTTATCCCAACAATATAGGGCTGGGTTAGCACATCTTTCTCAAGGAGAAGTCATGCCTGATAAAACTGTTAGAGTTAATTGAAAAGGTAATGAACAAGTGAGAGCCAGTGGACGTGGTATATTTGTATTTCCAGAATACCTTTGACAAGGTGCCACACAAGAAGCTGCTAAATAAGATAAGAGCCCATGGTGCTAAGTTCCAAGTCCTGGCATGGACAGAAGATTGGCTGACTGGCAGAAGGTAGGGCATAGGGATAAAAGAGTCTTTTTTAGGGTGGCAGCTGGTGACTAGTGGAGTTTCACAGGAGTCATATTGGGACCACAACAATTCACATCATACATCAATGATTTGGACAAAGGAACTGAGGACATTGTTGCTTACGTTTGCGGATGACACACAGATGTGAATGGATGGGTAGTGTTGAAAAGTGGGAAAGATGCAAGAAGGACTTAGGCAGTCTAGACAAGTGGGTAAAGAAAAGGCAAATAGAATGCAAAGTGTTGGGTGGCACAGTGGCTCAGTGGTTCACACTGCTGCTTCACAGTATCAGGGACCCTGCCGATTCCAGCCTCAGGCAAAGGTCTGGGTAGGTTACTCTTTGGAGGGTCAGTGTCGACCTGTTGGGCCGAAGGGCCTGTTTCCACACTGCAGGGATTCTATGAAAGTGTGAGGTTATGCACTTTGATATGAAGAATAGAAGCATAAACTATTTTCTAAAGTGGGAAACACTTTAGAAATGTGAAGCTCAGAAGAATTTAGGTGACCCCTATCAGGATTCTCTTAAGGTTAACTTGCAGTCTCAGTTTGCAATTAGGAAAGTAAATGTAATGTTAGCATTCATTTTCAAAGGGCTGGAGTACAAGAGCAAGGATGTACTGCTGAGGTTGTATGAGGCTCTGGTCAGACCATATTTAGAATAACATGAGCAATTTTGGGTCCCTTTCAAACAAAGATGTGCTGGTATTGGAAGGAGTCCAGAGGGGTTCAGAATGATATCGGGGGGATGCAGGGGTTGTCATATGAGGAATGTTGAGGACTCTGAGTGTGTTCCTGATGGGGTTTGGAAGTGTGAAGGGTAAACCAATTGAAACTGAATACTGAGAGGTCCGGATAGAGTGAAATGGAGAAGATGTTTCCACTTGTAGGAGAGACTAGGCCCTTAGAGTGAAGAGAAAATGTTTTAGAACTGAGATGAGGAGTTTTTTCAGCTACAAGGTAGTGAATTTGAGGGACTCATTGCCTCAGATGGTTGTGAATGTCAAGTTGTTAGTGTATTTAAGGCAGAGATTTTTGGCTCTTGATAGTAGAGGAATGAAGGGTTATTGGAGAAGTCAGGAGAATAGGATTGGGAAACAAATCAATCATGATTTGAGCAAACTCATTGGACCGAATGACTTAACTCTGTTCCTACATTTATAGTTTAGCACACATATGATTTTGGCATCAAAATTGTTGAAAATGTCCAGCAAGAGCATGGCCAAAAGTGTTTTGAAATGACACAAAATATTTAAGAGAATGCTGGTGGACTGAAACACTGTTTATGTCATTTTAAACTATAATGGTACTCCAATCTTCAAATGGAGAAAGCCAATCTTGTCAGTGTGCTTAGAGACAGGTATTGAGCAGTATTAGCAACCGAAACAATTTCTTGAACTGTATCCATTATGTATGGAGCTGAGAGGGATTCCTGCATAGCTATCATGGAGTTACACATAATCTGATATCACCTCCTGTGAAACCACCTATTTATAGGTGCATCCTATTTACAGCTGCTGCCGTATATTGCAGAGAATAACTGTACCCTTTCTCTTTCAATGCCCAATCCTGAGGATCTTAATATGAGGTAATGATGGCAGGCACTTGAGAATTAGGAAGAACCTTTTTTTGAAGCTGTGCTGACCTCAATTCAGCTGCCATATTTCCTGACACCAAACGTGAGAAACACTGCTGCCCATTATAAAAGCTGCAGACCAGGTTAGACTAGAAGATGCTAATCTCATTAAATTGTCAATCGGCTTCTTGAAACTGGTTGGCTGCCTGTCTTTTGTTCTATCTCTATAAAAACACAGAATGAGCATGTAACAGGCAGGTCAGAGTTTAAACATCCTTAATCAATGAGATTAACATCGCTGACCCATATTTACATGCTAATACTTCTGCTCACTGATCAATGCAAAACTAAAAACATGGAAATATTACTGACCATATGACATATCAGTTTTATCAATTAAATTATATATTTCCGGTGAATTTTTCCAAAGGAACCAAACTGTTGGTGGTTTAAGACCATAGCCACTCTTTTTGCAGACACATAAAATAAACCTCAATTTTATAATGCACATATATTTCCTGTATCAACTGATAGCCTTCCTTGCTAAGCTGGTGATATAGAATGACTGCACAGCAGCCATCCATCCTATTTGCATCTACTTATTCATATTGATTTGTTTGAAGTGATAGGGATGAAATTGCCACATCTTGAAATAATGTTTTATATTTGCAGTTCAACTCGCATTAGAGTATAATCATAGGTTGACGTCTTTTCTTGCACCTTCCCTGTGCAGTGGTAAGGATTGTGTCTTAACAACTTGATCATGTCCCTATATAAAGAAATGGCAATGCAAGTGATCTTTGCTCCTCTGAATGATCGGTTTTGCTAAAATAATAGGCTGTCACCATGGCATAAAACAGTAACCTCGGCCAATAGGCCTATTCTAATGTAGGGTCTAAAACCTATCAAATGCTTGTTCATTCTTATTTACAAGCTGAGGCAATTCAATATTTGTCAAAGTCAAATAGAAGAAGTGCCCCTGAACACTTCCCCATTAATTTCCTTGTTTATCCATTTGTTGGCCTACACTAACTGCATGTCTTTGAAATTACTGAATTAACACACTAAAATTGGGTCATTATCTCAGTGTGGGAAAGAGGGACATTTATTTTGAGTATACAATTAGAACTGATATGTTTCAGGGTTTTTGAACCTTTGTTTTCTTCCATAGAAATCTTTTTTTCAAAATAAAGTTGCATACAGTATTATGCTTTACCAAAACTTTCAAGGCGTCATGCTGAAAGGAGCACCATGACAGGCATGAGGGAACTTTAAGGAACAGAAGTGCCAAAAAGAGAAATTGTAACAGTTCACTGTAATTTGTAACAAAGATCCAAATGTCTCCTTGAGCAAATTTACCCAGCTAGAAGCTGACTTTAAGCTATTGAGGACGAAGAAAAATAGAACCAATGATCTATTCACAAGTGAGTCTGCTAAAAGAAGTGGCAGTATTTTTTTTTCCCAAGATTAAAATAAATCAGAAAAAGGCGACTAAGCAAATATCAATAGATTTACTTAACATGTTATCCAAGTACAAGTGGAGACTTAGAAAAAGCCTTAATGGGAATAGATCATATGGTACAGCTATAAAGGAAGAAAATGTGTCTTAAGAAAGATTGGGCTTATTTTCCAAAAAAAAGGACATTGTCAAATCTGATTCATTAGGAACAGGTTTTGTAGAAAGATGACAGCAATCTGATTTTTTTAAGTGAAGTGAAGCAGTTTATATGTGCATAAGAGAAAAGAAATGCTAATGAAATCTTTGGCCATGTATTATGTCAGAGCAGAGAAAGGGTATAATAGTCTCGACATGCAGGACATTCTTGGGTGCAGTGAAGTGTATATTTTGTCAAATTGACTGAGAAAGGGCAACAGATATGAAATTGTTGCGACAAAGAATGGAAGAATGTTCATTTATGCATGTAAGTAGCAGGTCTCTGACATATTGTGGGAACAAACTGCTTTGAAATGTTCAATGTCTGCAACATTCTTAGTAAGTCAATAGTTTAATTTTAAAAACAGCCATTTCATTAGAAAATACATTTCAACATCAGATGTTTCTGTTGTTTGACATTCAAGGTCTTAAAAAGCAATGCAACACAATAATTAAATTTTATTATCTATGTCTGTAACCTCTTATAGATTCCCAGCTGAGTATTCACTGATATTAAACTTCCATTTTAGAAGTTCTTTGCGTGCTAGAAAGAATTAATGAGAGTTTATTATAAGTGTTGACTGTACCCGAGAGGTGTCTCCTTGATGTTTCAGTGAACGTATTCTCTAATGAAGCCATCGTTAAATGGTAGATAATAGATATAAATAAGGTGGCAGCGTAAAGCAGATGAAATCTAATTAAGTTATGATTCTGTTGAACACCAATCCTATTTGCATATTCCAGCATAATGTTTCTAGAGATAAAATACACTGAAAAGCAGACATCATAGCATTTAAAATTTTTCACGAAATGTGCACTTAGAAGTTTATTTAATTGTACTCATATTTTAGAATAAGATAAAATATTTGGTTCATTAAACCCATTATTTATAGCAGACTATACACAATTTGCCTTGTTATGAACTTAATCCAATTTATTTCCAGATATAGTAATTGTGATCTTTTCCTTGACCTACAGTTAATCTACTTCAACTCATCAATATAATGTCTGTCAAACATCTACAAAATACATTATTCAACCATATCCAATTGCAATAGTATATAAAATATTGTGTTCCTCAGAGTATTTGACCATTGATGTCTGTAATCATTGTTCTCACTGCTGTTCCAATTTTAAGATGTATTTATTTTACAAACAAGTTAACTCATCACCTGTTTTAAATTGAAGTCTATTTTACATTTCAAACTATAGTCTTCCAGGTTTAGTTGAGACTAATCACTGTAATCATTACTTTTCAATCATAGCTCAAGCAAGAAGAAATACGTATTATTAAAAATTCTTGAATAACTCAAACATTTGCTCTCTGAATTTTCCATCTCCAGTGAAAATAACTTCCCAAAGGCAATCCACAAGCTACAATGCACAAGTCAGGAGTGTGATTGGATACCATTCCTGATGAAGGGCTTATGCCCAAAACATCAACTCTCCTGCTTCTCAGATGCTGCCTGACCAACTGTGCTTTTCCAGTGCCACACTTTTTGACTCTGATATTCAGCATCCTCAGTCCTCACTTTCTCCTACTCCTTACTTACCTACTAAGTGCAAACCCAACAACTCTCAAAAAGCTTGACACCATCCAGGATAAATCAATCAACTTCATTGGCAGCACATCCACAGCATTCACTTCCTCTACCATTAATGCTCAAGAACAACAGTGTGCATCATCTACAGGATGCACAGCAGAATTTCTCCAAGCCTTCTTGGACAATACCTTCTAAACCCACGACCACTACTATCTAGAAGGATAAGTGCAGCAGACTCACAATAAAGTCACCAGTAGCAAATTCACCTCCAAATCACAACTTGGAAATATAACACCATTCATTCAGTGTTGCCAGGTAACAATCCAGGAACACACTCCCTAACAGCATTGTGGGTATATCTACATCAAATGGACTGCAGCAGTTCAAGAAGGAAGCTCACCACCACCTTCTCAAGGGTGGCTAGAGATGGCCAATAAATGCTAGACCAGCCAGCACTTTATGAACGACTTTAAAAAATCAGTGAAGGGAAAATCTCTTCATAGACGACTGAGAAAATCTACTGGCTTACATTTCTCACTTCTGTCTCACTGGTTCTAATGTACTCCTAGTCAGGCACAGACATACAATGTGCATGTTCAAGAAAGACATTTGTGACAAACAAAATGGACTGCAGGGAAGACTGTGCTCAGACTTAAAAAAAACTTTTTACTCAGCACCCTAGATGGGGAATCAATCTCAGTGAGGAATTCTCTGTACTGAAGTCCCCAAAGTCTGAACAAAGTGACGAGTAATTATTGTTCCTGGAAGTGATTTGGTTATTTGGACTTCTGCTCAAATTCATTTGCGTATCACTAAAGGAAACATTTGCCATGCATCGCCAGCACATTTGGACAATGTCTTAAAATATAATTTTGGAAAGAGAGAGTTTTTAAAATATTCTTTGTGTAATTTACAGTGGCACACTGATGCAACTTAATTAATGCAGCTAAAAAAATCAGATAAAAATAAGCATTTTTAATCAGTGGCAATCTGCCACCTGTGAACAACCTGATTTTAAATGAATAAAAATTGTTTTGAAAAATATGCAGACTCATTTGTTAATTATGCTGAGCTGCAGTAATCAATTTCTAAGGAAATGAAAAAAAGGTATGTTTCAAAAGTTTTTAAGAATGCCCGCACCTAAAAGTTACAACTTATTTCTTAGATCCTGAAATGAATGTGAGTCATGGAATCTCCCACTGCTGAACCATCGATTTCTGTTCATGGTCAACTAGGTGGCTGGGTTTGAACTTGATGCTTTTTATATAGCACACAAAAAAAATTTGTGGAAAGTCAGTTTGTACTTAAAGTTCAGTAATCACAAGGGTTATGCTGATTTTGGGTGAAGTGCACTAGTGAAAGCTGTGCAACCAACCATAACCTAAAGCCATAGATTTTAATTCTGAATTTGCTACAAAAATTAGCCTTTGAGGGCTGTTGGGAGACATCACTTGGAGTTGCTTATCAAAGGTAATGGTGACTTAGTCCGAGAGCACCATAAGCTTTATTCTCATGACAGAGAGAACTGGTGATTTAACCTGAGGGTCTCACTCTCAGGCAGGGCTGAGAAGGTAGGACTACCATGGAAGCCTTGGCCAGTGTAGGAATTTAACCCACACTGTTGGCGCAATTCTGAATCACAAGCCAGCCATCCAGCAAAATGAGCTAACCAAATGAGTTAATTGTATAAATTATATGAACATATTAATCATTTGCAGTCTTAAATTAAAGATTCCACAATAACTTTTAGCAAATTCATTACCTCAAATGGTTCTAATGTTTTCTGGCTTACAGCCAGTGTCATATTTATTTATTGACATTTTTAAACCTATTCTCTCTTTACTGCAATTTCCATCCCTTGTGGCCTGCTTCTCCTATACCCTAGTCTATTCCTGACTCATAAAGTCTGGTTATCCTCCTCCTCACCCATCCATGTTTGTTGCCTCCTATAAACTTCTTTCAACCTCAACCTCTCTCAGAGCTTCCTTCTCACATCCCTGGTGCATTCCATATCATTCCATTACACTCTGCTCTGCTCCATTCCACTCTTTGCCTCTATAGTTTCCTCACAACTCTTTCTAACCCTCAATAAGCTGCCAGCATTTACTCTTCTAACTGCTTGCTCGTGGTCCAATTACAGATTACATCACTTCCCCGATTACTGCTGATAGTTTCATGAGTGGCCTTGTCAGCAGCTAACATAAGAAAAAAAAATCACGCTGTGAATGGAGGAGCAGTTCCTCACCAATTCTATCCATTCTATTTACTTTTTCCTATTTTCCCATTGGTTGTCCCCAAGGTTGAACTTTTTCTAGACATTTTGGAGGCTATCAGCGTGGTTTGACCCAAATCCTCAATACTCTTTCCACTTCCATGTATTTGTAGGTCGTCCTGAATTGCAGCTCAGTGGTAGGATCTGACGAGTGAAGAACTTCAAGGATTTTGTCAACATTGAAGTGCAGAATGTGAAAGTAGAATAAAATAAGTAAAACGTGACAGAAATGAAAAGGGCATATAGAGATGTGAAAGAAACGAGTACTCAGAATATACACTTGTGGCAAATCTGTGAAGAGAGAGAGTGTGGTCAATGCCACAAGGGATTTTCATTGGTGGAAAAATCATTCCAAACAGTACTATGTAGGGTTCAGAGTGTGAAGAGAGAGACCTGTCTGCAGGAATCCCTGCAACAAGGTATGCAGAGGGGCAGGGGAATGTTTCCTAGGAATGTAGCAATTATAGGCTTCAAGGAAGCCTATTGGCAAACCACGGGATAAAAAAATAGCCTGGATTTTCAGCTAACATTGGCAAGAATAATCTAACTAAAGTCTAAAGTCGCAGACCCCAATTTTCATTCTTGGGGTATGTCCACAGAGGCAGGAGAAATCCTGGACTCAACCTCTAAAAATGATTTGAAGCATTTGAGTCCAGGAGGCATGCTGGAATAGAAGTCAGGCTGTGTGAGTCAGGAAGCCTGGCAATACTTGTATTCTTTAAATACAAAGTTTCAAAATAAAGATTAAATTCAAAAACTTTCATTGCATCAGTCTCCTCATTCTCTATGCCTGACTATGCAACCAAAGCTATGTTCTCATTCGCATGGTTCCTAGACATTTTTTCAATTGATGTCTCTGTTCTCGCATCTATAACTTCTCAAACCCCTGTGCCCTGTACCCATTCTCCATGAACCTACATACTGCCATGCTACCTAGAATATCTACCCATGGGTCTTCATACTCCAAAGCTATCCTATGTTCATTTTTATTTATGCCTCATGGCTTTTCATACCACTTATGCCCATTTAACAATTTCCCACCCTGACAGTAAATTTGTATGCTCCAAGCATCCAAATGGCCCATTATAATACTTATGCCAACTCAGTGCCAACTCATACACCCAACACACCATCCTATGCCATTCCTCTCTATGCTGACTCACCCATTACCCACCATTGGCATAGATCAGGAAGCATGCTGACAAAAAATAAAATGATCTGTCTATTTGTACTGTTACAATTGAAAATAAAAAAACACTCATTAATACAAATGCATTTATTACATTGAAATTACTCAACGAATCCCCTGTGAAAACAAACATTTAATTTAAATGCATATTCTCTTATGTAAACACTGAAAATGTTTAATCCTTAACTGAATAAACTTTCCCATTCCATATATGATTGAAGCTAGATGTTTATTTGATAGACAGCTCATTGCGTAAGTGATAGTTTAGGAAATCAAGCATGTAACTGAAATCCTATTAAGACCTAAGCCAACAGGAACATTGAAATACCACGCACTATTTTTACTGTGATTATACCTAACTGACCAGTTGATTAACTGATCAATTGACTGACTGCTTAACTGATGAACTGAGAGTAGGGTGGATACCTTTTCAACCAGAGTTTCAATTGTCAAGATGTCATCCAGTTCTCTTAATAGTATATACCTTTCTGGGATCTGTGCAATAATACATCACTTAGGTTCAATAAAACCCATTGCTGCTCTCAAAAGAGTGTCAATCTTACATTACTACAGAATTCTTAATACTTGCTGTACATGTAGTAAGGATTGTCACATGGTTGTGATTGTCACTTGTCAAATGTCTGATCACTGTTTCCTTTGTGGAAGAAATAATTATTTAAAATTCTGTTTGTTCCAAGAAGGTGTACTGTGAACATATTGCACACCACACTTCAGGAAAGATATAGAGGTTTTGGAAATGATACAGTGCAAGTTTATGAGGTTTTGACCAAAAATAAGGCACCTGAGTTATGAAAGCAACTTGGAAATGGTGGGAACAGCCTCTTTGGAATACAATAATTAAGAGGTAATCTAATACATAAAATGTTGAGAAGTTTTGATAAGACTGACAGAGAAAGACTATTCTTTCTAGCAAGTGGGTCACTAGCCAGTGTTCATAATTTAAAAATCTTTAGTAAAATGTTTAAAAAGATGATTTTTCACTCAATGTTGTTGGCATCTGGAATTCTCTACCTGAAAAACTGCGTTCATGAGTAGTTTTAGGAAGGAACAGGACAGATATTTAAGGTTAAGGAACTTCCAAAGTTGTAGACAGAAGATGGGAGGAAATATAGTTGCTCTTTCTAAGACCCAGCACAAGCATGATAGACTAAAGGGTCTCCATTTGTGCTGTAATTTTCTATGATTATCAGGTGACCACCATTACTAACTGTCTTAACTAGAATGAAAATCATAGTGAAGGTAGTATCCTCTAGATTGGAACTATCACAGGTTTGAGAAGCAAATCAGGAAAGCTGCTTTGTTAGAACATTCGTTCACATAGTGTGAACATCATTGACAAGACAACATTTACTGTCCATTCTTCATTGCCCTAATGAATCCATTTACTGGAAAAGCAATACAAGCAACATTGCCGCTGCCATTACTGAAGGGTAGTGGCATGTAATCCAGAGTTGTCAGGAATTGGAGAACACATGAATCAAAAGATTCATATAAATCAACAAAAAAGAAAAACTTGAAATAATTAAACAAATTAACAAGTGGAATGACATTCTTACACCATGTCAGAGACACAAATTTGGGGAGGGTTTTGTGGCGAGAACTTTTTAATAACATAATTTTTAAAAAGTACTTTTCTTTGCAGTAAGAGTGCAGTAGAAGCCGATTGCAGTAACATCTGAATCAGAGAGCAGTAAGAGCAGCAGTAGACAGTTGTGGCAGTACTGCAGAGAATACCGCCTCCCAAAGAATAAGCTTAATAAGTGGACTGCAATAACTATGATATGACAACTAATGGGAAACTGAAGAAGCAATCTTTCAGACACAGCAAGTGAAAAATCAAAGCTGTGAGTGCAGCTCAGTGGTTCCAAGGGTCTGCATTTCTGACTATGATACTATTTTAATTTGAAGAAGGAGTAGGATACTGAAGTTTGTAAGTTTAAAATTGTTAAAAATAAATTACTGAAAAGGAAGGTAGTGAATATTGACTATTTTCTTCACCTGGTCAAATACAGACTGCTCGTTAGAGTTAGGTGTATAGGAGGGAAGTGTGTGATCACTTGTTTACATAGAAACAAAGAAAATAGTCCATTTGGCCCTTCAAACCTACTCTACGATTCAATAAGATCATGGCTGATCATACAGTCCCTGTTCCCACTCTCTCCCCATGCCCCTTGATCTCTTCAAACTGAAGAGTTATATCTATCTTTTTATCTGTTACAGATCTGTATTACCTACCATAACAATCCTATTATTTGTGTAGTTTAGGTACCTACAATTGCTATAAGGAAGCCAAGCTTTCTTTGGTGAGTCTTATTGTTACAGTCATATTATATAATGGAGGACACAGAAATCAGCCTAACTTTTTTTTTGGTGAGATAATCTGGTCAATCACTTCTCTCTTTTTAATATCATCATAAAATGGGTTTGAAAGAACAGACTACTCCAATTATTAGCCCATATAGAGTAGTAGAGTTGCACAACACGGAAACAGATCCTTCAGGCCAACTCATCCATGCTGACTAGATATCCTAAATCAATCTGGTCCCATCTGTCAGCATTTGGCCTATATCCCTCTAAACCCTTCCTAGTCACATACCCATCCAGATGCCTTTTAAATGTTGCAATTATATCAGCTCCACCTCTTCCTCTCTCAGCTCATTTCATCACCTTCTGTGTGAAAACATTGTCCCTTATGTTCCTTTTATAGTTTTCAGTACAATTTTAAATCTTTTCCCTCTCACCTTTAACCTATGCCCTCTAGTTTTGGACTCCGCTACCCTGAGAACAAGACCTTGGCTATTCACCCTATCCATGACCCTCATGATTTTATCAATCTCTATAATTTCTCCCTTCAGCCACTGATACTACAGGGAAAGTAACCCTAGCCTACTTAGCCTCTCCCTAAAGCTCAAACTTTCCAACCTCGGCAACATTCTTGTAAGTATGCTCCAGTTTGCTCTGACGCATGACCTTTTCAAGCTAATTTATTAAATTTCAAAATAATTTGATGTTTCTACAGTTGCTTTAAATGCTATCTAAGGAGAATGATGTTACTTACTTCGATAAAAGGGTAATAAATTGCTGTCTAATGGGGGAATACATTGTAGCCAACTGGAATAGACAAGAAAATCTATCCACATGAATGAACAGATCTATCTATCTAAATGGATGCTTGCTAGGCAGCAACGCCCACATCCCATGAGAGAATTAAAGGAACAATCAAAGGTGGATTTAAGTTGCTAAACAAAGCAGAAAAAAACTATGATTAAAAAAACATGATACTGGAAAAGCTCAGCAATTTTGGCAGCACCTGTTGAGAAAAAAACGGTTAACTTTTTGAGTCCAACAACTCTGCTTGGGAAAAATAACTGGGCTTATTTTAATTAAGTTTAGAAGGGAAAAAGAAGTGTCAATAAATTTCTGCACAATAGACAACCTGATTCCTCTATAGCTTACATTACTTTGCTTAATCTGACCAGACATACTGATTTAGGTCAGTTGATGAGGTCTGTAGGAATTAAGTAAATGAGCTGCGGAATAGCTGTTAAGTTTTGATCTGGAAAACTATAGGTTAGTTGCATTGATATATGAAGCATACATTGAGAATGGATCGGTTCAGTTCTAAAATGGGCCAGGGCATTGCTGACTTGAGGAAAAGCCAGTCCCACTGGAGTAAATAGTTTGGTACATTCCCTTGCTGTTGTTGTTTTCCTCAGGGAAAACAATGCTAATAATGGAAGGGGGGAACGAGTTTGACAGAGCAAAAATGATATCCTGAAAGAAATGTTAGTATAACTGTAATTAATTTTAAAATGTCACATTGGAGCAAATCTTTACAAAACATATTGTTGTGGTGCCTAGCAGCCAAACTTGCCTCCAAAATGGAGTTGTCAGTTCACAATGACTAAAGAGGAGTAAACGTGATTATTGATAACTCCATTAAAATACCCAGTCACATGATGCTTTGATCACAAAGTCTCATTGCTGGGATATATGCTAAAGATATTTAACTAGACATAAAACAAATGAAGTTGCCTTGCATCACACATAGCTAAGTGCTGGTTTTGTTTCGTTAGCCATGCATCTGGTCAAATAGTTATGGAAAACTATTGCCATCCTATAAAGTCTACAAATGCTTGAATGAGAAATTCCTGGGAGTTTTGTCTGCCTGATGCAGCATGCATTCGCCATTCCTACATGGATATAAACCAGGTGCAGATTGCAAAGAGTCACATTTGGAATATATTGTTCAGAAATAATGCAAGCTTATATCTTCAGGTATTCAATGTTAATGTTTGACACAGTAGATTTACACAATATAAATAGGCTTAGGTCCTGTGCGACGTTCATTCCTTTTAAATGCCCTAGCATCAGTGGGTCCTGCAATCTCTCTCTTACACCTACTTGCCCACTCCATCCTTATCTTCTCCATTGTAGATATTCAATTTCCAGCACAATAGAAGGTGACAATAAATGCCCCTCGGCCAGTGGCTTCCACCCTCTACCTCTATGTTTCAGCGAACCCCCAAATATCCAAACCCCTTTCCTGATAGCCCTTCCCATAAAACCCAGAGACTTCATACCTCTCCAAGTTTCCACCTCACTCCTTCAGTGTGAACCCATCTAGCCCCCACCCGCCCCCTACCCAGCCCTTGACGTATGAGGTGACCATGTCAAGTGTGGTCACTCCGTCCCCACTCCCTTGAAGCCAGGATGCTCCAGATAGTGTACAAACCCATCCTGTTTGATCCTTCCCAACTGTTTCACTATCATCCCCCACCCCTTGCAGACACTGAAGCTCCCATTCATAATTATGATCTATCATTCCCTGCAGCCTGCAGTCGCAAGTCTCAAAGAATAACTTGCTGGGTCTCCTTTCTGAAGCCGAGGCTTACTGTGTCGGGACCCCTTGATTGACAGGTCTGTCAGCAGAGGATTAGTCCCCTAAGGGACATGGCTGCTTGCTTACTGTACATGCAGCATGTTTTCCACATCAGCTGCTGACACATTGTACACGTGTGAGAATGGCATAGCACTCTGCCATACAGCAAGATATATGTCCCCTTGACTGAGGAATGTTTCACAGCAAGGCAAGTGAAACTGGCACAGCAAGGCATGACATGGATGCTGTGAGTTAGTTAGTGACCACTAAATGAGTCAGTGATAAGACAACAAGTGAACATGCCTAAGATGCAGTCTGGTTAAAAACAATGACTGCAGATGCTGGAAACCAGATTTTGGATTAGTGGTGCTGGAAGAGCACAGCAGTTCAGGCAGCATCCGAGGTGCAGCAGTCTGGTCCAATCCATGAGCTGGTGACTGCTCATATGCAATGTGTTCATGTTGCAGCCTTTCAATGCTAGCTGCTGGTGCAACCTGCAATCCAGATTGGCCTATCGGTGTACCAGAGGAGTGGCAGGATGCTTGTAAAGGTTTGGTGAATGTGAATGCCAATATCCATGGACAAGGGGTGGGTGAGGCTGGTTCCTCTGAATCATGGCCTGTGATGCTATTTTGTCAGCATTGAGCTAAATTCAGACAGAACCTCCTCTGGTTTCCATGTGTTGTCTTCTTGACGTCCGGCAAATTTGGTGAGATAGAAATTTGAATATTAATGAGGTAGGTTGGATAGTTAACAAAGCATTTACAGCTAATAATCCCTTTTAATTGGCAACCTGCTGCTGTGTAAAGCAGACTCAATGGGCTGAATGGCCTAAATCTGCTTCTCTATCTTATGTTTTATGGCCTTGTTAGAAACTCATCACAACACTTGATAAGGCATGAAAGATAGAATGACATGTTCTTAATGACAAGGCAGACCTGTATGTGTAGCCTGATATAATAATTTGAGGTGATACAGTGGCTCAGTGGTTAGCACTGCTGCTTCAAAGTATCAGGGACCTGGGTTCGATCCGAGCCTTGGGTGACTGTTTGTGTGGAGTTTGCATGTTCTCCACATGTCTGTGCTGATTTCCTCCCAGTGCTCCAATTTCCTCCCACAGTCTAAAGGTATGCAGGTTAGTTGAATTGACCATGCTAAATGTGTAGGATAGTGCATTAGTCAGGGGTAAATGTAGAGTAGTAGGGGAATGTGCCTGGGTGGGTTACTCTTTGGAGGGTTGGGGGGGCTTGCTGGGCCAAAGGACCTGTTTCCACCCTGAAGGGATTCTATGTTCTAGACTGCACCAGACATCTTGCTTGATCCTGCCACATAGACTACATCGGTCATACCTCTCAATCTTTGATCCTTGAGTTATTTGCTTTTAGATGCAATAACATCATTGATTCAATTCTTCTTCTTTGGCTATCTCTTGTTTTTGGGAAAATAAAAGCAATGTGATCATTGCTGGCTAGGCTGGCAGTTATTGTTTGCCCGGTGGTGAACCAGCTTCTTGAACTGCTACAAACCATGTGGTCCAGAGTCACCCACAAGGCCATAGGAAGAGACTTTTACACAGAGACTATTCATGTGTAGCCTGAGATAATAATTTTAAAAGTAGGTAGCATGAGTTTAATGTGCAAAGAGAATGAATTCAAAATGTTCACACCTTTAATGTTGCTTAGTATTTAGATTTTCGGTGTGTTACTTTGTATTGACAAATTATCTAAATAACTGACAGTAAAATCAATTGAAATTAAATTAATCATGAGCTGTTAGCAAAAACATTGAATTGGTTCACCGTACAGTTTAAATATAGGGACACGATGTTGTCAATAAGATTGTCAGCTATCGCAACACACCTAAGTAAACAGAATCAACCAAAGTTTCATCAATAAGGCCATTAATTAACATAGACTCATCAGTGTCTTCAAGCTTGATTCATATAATTTATTTCCCTCCTGGCTGGTACATGTCTTGCAGTGAATACAGGCATCAATGAATGTTTCTATTCACTCCATTCGCAGAGCACAGACTTAATGATTAATTCTAAAATTAGATATTCATATTGAGCCATATAAAATTTAAAAACTGCAGCATGCTGAGGAAGAAATTAGCAAATATGCTAATTTAATATTTATTTAAAATCACCGTGGTTCTAGAACTATTTATTCCTTAGTACAAGTTGTTGTCTAGAATTTTCAATGTCAGCAATAAACTGAAAACAATTATTTTTCAATCTTTTTTATGGATAAGAATGCCTACTTATACATTAAACAAAGACTTGATAACAATAAATAGCTATTTCTGCTTTGGGCTGAAATTTCAGGGTTCCTTAGGAATTGAGTTTCTGAAGATATTAGTGCCAGAGAGGCACCTAATCTGAAGGTGCTGATTCCAATCCAGCAATAATCACCGGGACAAGACAGGATAGGGATGGGGAGAGTGTGAAATAAGAATCTTGCTGTCCTCCCCTTTGAGAACAATTAATCTTTTACATCTAGCATTTCTGTCCAAGATCTGCTGCAGTATTCTAATGATGTCCAGCACAAGCTGGAGAAACAACACCTTATTTTCTGCATAAGAACTTTACAGCTTTCAAGACTTAATGTTGAGTTCTACAAGTTCAAATTATGAACATTGTCCGCTGTTTTAATTATATCTCCTCTACATGCCCTGTTCTCCATCCATGTCAATGTTGTTCTATTTTCTATTATTCATTCCTATCATTAATACCCATTCTTCATCTATAGTCCTTCTCCCTTTCCATTAGCACTCCCTTTGCCTTTTGCTCTGGGCACACTCACTATTTGTTCCACTTGCTTCTGTTTTCCATTTTTTTCGCATAAAAGACATTAATTTCCAGTTCCCTTCAGTATTGGAGAAGAATCATACAGACTTGAAATGTTACCTCAGTTTTTCCCACCACACATGCTGCTGAGCCTGGTGAGCTTCTGCAGTGCTTTCAGTTTTTAATTCAGTTAATTTTTTTTTGAGTGGTTTTATGCTCAGATCCATGAGTTTGGGTTCAAGTTAGACTGGTTGAGGAGAAGGCAAATTCAAGCACAGTCTTCACCTTTTTTATGGTGCTGTTTAACACATGTTAGGACTAAATAAAACAATATGTTGTAATCAAAGATATACCAGGCTCTTATATTATCGTTCCATTGTTGAAAGACTATTCCATAAACTGAACTGCCAAATGCTTGCTAGTCGAATCCAAGTGCATCTCATCATATGTTTTCTCTTCATATTTCTTCAACTCCTCGCACTCTGTACTATTTGTGCCCAGTAAAACTGTTTTAAAAAAAACTTGTATGGTGAAATCTCTGGCTTGGAATCAACATAATTTGACTGTTTTCAATGCAGTGGGGTCAACACCAAGTTACCCAAATATCACTGGACAGAAACAAGACATAATGGCATAGAAACAAAAACAGAAATTGCTGGAAAAGCTCAGCAGGTCTGACAAATCTGTGAAGAGAAATCAGAGTTAATGTTTCAGGGTTCTGAGAAAGGGTCACCGGACCTGAAATGTTAACTCTGATTTCTCTTCATGGATGTTGCCAAGCCCACTGAGCTTTTCCTGTTTTTGATTCTGAATTACAGCCTCTGCAGTTCTTTTGGTTTTAACGTATTAACATTGGCATCCTTCCACCAACCATAAAAATAATGAACAAACAATAATGTAGCAATAACATTATTGTGAGGCTTGAGGGAGCAGCTTGGAGTCTGCACTGCCAATTAGTCATAGAAATTTCATTCCAGTGTATTGTGATATGGAAGAGTAGCAGAAAGTTAAAATGCTTGACCCTCATGAAACTGTTAATTATTTAGTGTACATGTAAAAACTAATGAGAACTAAAAAGGGCTGAAGTTTGTACAGGCTTTGAAATCTTGGAAAGTAATTGATACTTTGACAACTAAGGTCCATTTTAAAGCTGCCATGGCATTATCTGTGCTTCACAGTAATTAGTCAGATTGGTTGGTGATGTTGAATGATGTTGTCAATAATGCTTGTAGTCGGAATTTTTAGTCGACGCAATATGTCAGTGCCTGAGGTCCACATAAAACATTTTGTGACGACAGATGTCTTTCACCTGTACTGTATAAGCGTTTGTTTAATGCTGTTGCCTTTTGAAGGGTTTTATTTCTCACCAACTTTGAGTCCCTTCCTTCAGACAGAAGACAAAGACACTTATTCCATTCCAGGTGCATATGCAACCATTTCCAGTTTGATTCAGCATTTGTGAATTTAATAAGGATGAGCTAGGGCATCACAGAGTGAGTGACAGGCTTAGTTTCTCATTGTAAATGCACCTCCCCACCCCAATTTTCAAGTTTTTTTCTGTCTTCCACTTCCTGTCAACACCACTGGCATTGATCCTCACTACGATCCCAACCAACACTTTTTATTTAACTGCAAATCGCCCTACTTTATTTCCTGAGGCCCACATATACAGCTTAGTCATGCCAGACTTAATAATGCACTGTCTCCCCATCGAAGCCTGGTTAATGGTGACCATCAATAACCCTCTCCCACAATGCATCTTACTCTCCCATGTTCTATTTTCTCCCACAATTATAAGTTGATTTCCTCCCCTTTGCAATTATAGTCTCTATACATCCTAGAATGCTCCTCATAATTTACTTCATAGAATCCCCGAAGTATAGAAAGATGCCATTCAGCTCATCAGGTCTGCATCCACTCTCCGAAGATCATCCAACACAGATATGGCCCTCACCCCATTCCTTTTACCATGGTTAATCCATCTAACCTGCACACCTCTGGACACTGAGGGGCAATGTACTCTGGCCAATTCACCTAACCTGTTGATCTTTGTACTGTGGGAGGAAACCAGAGCAGCCATAATATCAGGCTAGGAATAGTGCAGCAAGTAAATCACCCCCTGACTCCCCAGAGTCTATCAATCATTTACAAAGCACATGTCAGGCATGTAATAGAAAACTACCAACTTGCCTAGATGGGTGCAGCTCCATTAACACCATCCAGGACAAAGGAGCCTACTTGATTGGCACCACATTCACAAACATCCACTCGTTCAACCACCAGAGTTCAGTAGCAGCAGTGTCTACTATCTACAAGATGCACTGCAGAAATTCACCAAAGATCCTTAGTCAGCATCTTCCAAGCCCATGACCACTTTCAGCCAGTAGGACAAGGGCAGCAGATATATAGGAGCACCATGTATCTGAAAATTCCTGAAAGTTCCCTTCCAAGCCACTCAATATCCCAACTTGGAAATATATCATTGTTCCTTCACTTTCACTGGGTCAAACTCCTGGAACTCCCTCCAAAAGGTATTGTAGATACACCTGCAGCAGATGGTCTGCAGCAGTTCAGGAAGGCAGCTCACCACCACCTTCTCAAGATCAACTAGGAACAGGCAATAAATGCTGGCCAGCAATGCTCACATCCCATGATTAAACAAAAAAACAATCTGGTGGAAATCCACATTGCAAACTCCACATACTTCTGACTGAATTTAAGAGACAGCCCCTACTGATGAGTGTCCAGATCTCTGACTGGACTCAGTGCAATTAACTGGATCTGTAAGACATACAATTTCTTATTCCCAGACTGTACTTTATAGACACATTGATGCTGGACACCTGAGTGGCCAATGGACCAAATCCAAGCTCCTGCACTGATTTCAGGGGATGCCTTTGACTTACTGTGCCAATACCCCCTTGACTGAATACGCAACTTGACCGAGAGCTATTCCCCTGAAGATTGCAGCTGGTTAGTGCACATTCAGTTTGTTTGTTGTGTAAACTAACGCATACTGTAGGTTTGACATTGACATAACATGGTGCTGTACAACTGTAGGTCCACCCTTTGACTGTTTACTGCTGACAACCAGGATGCATTTAGTTTGAATGTGTGGTAAAATGCAGATTACAACAGGAGAAATGTGAAACTCTTAGTTCTGAATCAGTTGGCAAAGTGCGAAAAGGCAAGGGAAGACATGGCAGAGATGCAGTGAGAATCTAAGTAGGTGCAAAGTGAATGAGCTTTAAGGGAGCAAACTAAGAGCCTTAAGTTGCATCATGCTCCGTGTTCTGGCACAGCATAATGAATATGTGAGTAATACATTCTGGTCTTGCTTGTTTTATATATCTCACAAGAGTGCTCCGGTATAACCAGTTTGTTTATTTCCAAGTATTACTGTTTATTTTATCGCATTGTTGGATGATGACAGGTGTTGGAATGTTTTAACGTGCACCACTGGAGAAGAGAATTTTATTCTAAGTAGGTGGCGATTGTGCCATGGTAGTGTGTGGAAGCTGCATATCCTAACTCCATGGAGATGGTAGGGGGTGGCAGGTAGCTGTGGGTAGTTGCTGTACTCTGAGGTGTTGGAAATGCTGTCCAAAATGGAGACCTGGATGAAAAAGTGGCAAGCTGGAGCTCTGACTTTCATGTTGGAAATTGTCTACGTAGAGTTTCTTTCTGCTGCGTGAGGGAATAAGAACTTTCAGATCCATGAGGTGAAATTAGATACAAATGACATATAAATAAATGCAAATGGGTCATTTGTTTTCACTATTGAGATTCCCATCTCACCATTCAAAGCTTGCTGGAACTGCCTTCGTGAACCATTGCAATCTATCCGGTGCGGATAAACTTCAATGCCATTAAGAAGGAAGTTTCAGGATTTTGACTGAGTGACACTAAAGGAACAGCAATATATTTCCAGGTCAGAGTGCTGGCGTTCTTATGTATCTCCTGCCTTTGCCCTTCTAAATTGTACTGATTGTGGGTTTGGAAGAAGCTGCCTGAGGAGTTTGGTGAATTTTTGCAGTGCATAATATAGATGGTCCACACTGCTGCTACAGAGTGTCAATGTTGGAGGGAGTGTCACAGATTGTGTTGTAATGCAATTCTGCAAGGAAATGTGTCTTTGTTGTGAATGCCAACAGCATCGAAAACATTCCCAAATGGCATGCTAATAAAGTTCTGTTTGCAAAGTCTTGTGAACTGGGGACAAAATCAGCTGGCAGATGTATTGGTGGAATATACCTCAGGTCATAATTGAAGAGAAAAAACATTTTTTCTTTTGAAACTAGCTGTTTTCACTACACACCTGAGTGTAGTAGATTGTAACAGAAGATGATTGTGTGCAGAATATGTGGCATTTTATCCTAGTGTTTTGTTTTTTCCATCAAGCAACCAAATCTGATTGATAAACAATTATTTGCACTAAAATGAACTCTAAGAATTTACTTCAACAGAACTATGTTCCTTTGTTTAAAGCATTATTAAACAATTAAGGTGTCATCCACTGTACAATTATTTTAGGAACATCTAAGTTAATGTGACATACATTGTTTTTGTTGTTGACTTTTAAAAATTATGTTCAAGTTATGTATTAGGTTATTGCATGAAACTTCCTTCAAAAAGAAATCTTTAATTCAGTAAAATTTGGACCTATGTTTGGAGAGAAGACCATGTACTTAATTAGTGATGAAGTTGACATGAACTGGAAGTGATTTGAATTAGCTCCTGTCAATTTAGTTCATTAATACTAAAGTTTTCTTTAATTGGGCTATTCAGATTTGTTTGTCACTTCAATGATGCTGAAATGCAGAAAGAAATAAAACATGGCCTTAAGTATTGTATGATTTAATTTGTTGGCATCAAGGATAAGCTACATTTCATATTCACCTTTAATCAGTTTTTACCTTATAGTTTAAAATCATTTTGAATTGAATCAATTGATCAGTTGTCATATATCTATCTGCTTGCTCCTACCCAAATTTATATGTAGATGATGGATCAATCCAGAAATTTAAGACCAATTATCTACTGTAAGGAGTTGGATGGTGCAGAATTATGACAAGATTAGTGAAGTAGCAGTCATTTGAACACATTATTACTTGCATGCTAGTCAATAGGCATAATGTTTTAACCTCAATTAAAATTTTTAAAAAACTGTATCCTCAAACCAGAGTTAAAAATCATGAAGTTGACATATTTAGTTGATTTAGTTATGATAGTCAATTGAACGTTAAAAGGTAATGGTGTATTCTCTCTTGTTGGAGATGGTCAATGCCTGAGACTTGTGTTACGTGTACATTACTTGGTCCTGCCATTCTGCCAGTACCCCTGTTGCATTTCTCATCCAGTCATCCCATTGTCACCCATGTCAAAATGGCACAGACTAAAGTTGGGCCTTCTAGGCCCAGAGCAGATGGAAGTTTCCGTCCACATCAATCTGCAGTCTAACCCACTGTAAAGCAGCATCCTCTATCAGCAATGCTGCAGACACTAGAGTAGCACAGCACAGTAGCACAAGAAAAAAATGGAAGATTGGCACCAAGGGAATATGCAGGATGATTAGGATATTTTCATACAATATAGTTTAAATAAATTATAATTTTGCTTTGGAATTTGAATTTTATGAAGGCTTTTGCATTGTGGCCAAAAACATGAAGTAATAGTCCAAAGGTAATGGGTCTGAGCTGTTACTGACAGGAATTGGAACTGAGGCTATTAATAAATGTATGAATCAGATTTTTTTCTGTACATTCCAAGTGTAAAAGGGTAATATTCCTTTCTTATCCTCCTCAATGTTCTCCTTCTCCCCTTTGCCCTTTGTACTCCTGCTTCTCTGTTTTCGCATGATGGTAAAGACCATTCTCTTGTGATGGAAAGACTGTGCAGCATTAGTGTGAGGTCAGTGTTGGATACAGGTCCCTATACTACACCCTTCAGCAAATGTTAAATGTGTGCGTGCTAAACACTAAACCCAAGATAGCTTTTGGCACTCTCTCATTCAGGCTTCAGTACACTGCTTACTGCCAATAAAGAAAGTTTCTAGTGAGTCCAATTTTGTCCAATCATTCCTGAATTATGAGGTAGCATGGTGGTACAGTGTAGACTTGATGGGCCAAATGACCTACTTCTACATTGTAGGGGCTTCTATCTCTGAACTTTTTCAAAACCTCCCATACATATCCACCAAATTGTGTCTGATTAGTTTTTGGTATGATTCCTGTTCTGTTGATAATCTTCATTCTTTCATTTGTAATTTTTGACAATCCATTTGAGGGCTTATTTAAAAATGTTTTCAGCAAATTGCTATAATAAAAGCTCTCATTTGCATGACATTAATTTAGCAAACTTGAGACCAATTGACCTATTCCAATCTGTGCCCTTAATGAAGAGACCCACTCTACCACTTCAGCAGAGTATTTACAGTTTTAAATTTTGAATTTTGCGAGAAACATTCATTATCTTTATTGATGGTCTTCCTCTCAGAGTTAATAAAAGCTCCTTGCAGTTTATCTGTATGATTGAATGCATTACTTTTAATCTATGTTTACTTCAAATTTGTGAACATCAAAAATTGTTCAGAACATTCACAGCCAAGTACTTGATGTTGGTGTTCACATTTAAAGAGCATAAAATATCCTGCAAGAAATGTCTCTGTAAGATAATTATCCTGCTTGGAAAATATTTTCATAAAAATCCCAATTATTGGTAGGATGAGCTACTGACATTCATTTTAAACCATTTTTGCAATAAGTACAATGTCTTCCTAAAGCAGATTATGAAAAGTTAAAATATTTGTCTGATCTTTCACCCTAACTAACAATATCTGCCCCATTATATTGTTATCTTTCAACTATTTGATAAATAAGTGTGAACACACAAAAGACATTTCACAAAAATCTTGTGGTCGATGACAGGATTCATACAATGCAATTAGCAGGCAAATAACATTATGCCAGGGAAGATCTATGAACCAGCTACAATATCTCAATCAATCATTGAAATGAGCCCCACTGACCTTTGTGTCAAAAAGCTTTGCTTCTGATCTTACATTTTGATTCTTGGTAAATTTTGCAGCAATAACTTGTTATTGTGGATAATGTAATCCTTGTCAATGAAAGCAATGTCAAATAATGTGGATAATGAAAACGATACAATGAGTAATCATGGGCATGAATACATGGATATACATCATTGGGTTATATTCAGAAATATGGAAGGGAGAGTACAACTTATGGAGAAAGATGTGGCTAAAGATGTAACTGTTACAATGTCCACTGATATGACACAGTAAACATTCCTGTGAATGAAAGTTAATGGCCCCAAGAATCCAAAGGGAGCTATTTCAAGTGTAAGTACAAAAATGCATCTGCTTAGATGTTCTGCAATTGACTTCATGAAGTGCTTGAGATCATTTAGTCACAGAGATATACAACATGGAAACAGACTCTTTGGTCCAACATATACGTGCTGGCCAGATATCCGAAATAAATCTTATCCCATTTGCCAGCATTTGACCCATATCCCTCTAAACTTTTACTGAACATATACCCATCCAGATGTCTTTGAAATGTTGTAATTGTATCAGCATCTACCACTTCCTTTGACAGCTCATTCCATACAAGCACCACCCACTGTGAAAAAGTTGCCCCTTCAGTCCCTCATAAATCTTTCCACTCTCACCGTAAACCCATGCCCTCTAGTTTTGGATTCCCCCAACCTAGGAAGAAGACCTTGTCTATTCACTCTATCCATTCCCCTCATGATTTTATAGACCTCCATAAGGTTAGCCCTCATCCTCCGAGGCTCCAGGGAAAAAAGACCCAGCCTATTCATCCTCTCCCTCAAACCCTCCAAACCTGGCAATATCCTTCTAAACCTGTTCTCGACTCTTTCAAATTTCACAGATCGATTCTGAATTGAATTTTAATTCAGATAATTTTGTATGTGTCTGTTTGTGTGTAAGTGTGACAGAAGTGTGACAATAGTTTGTGTCAATGCTGGCAGCCACATTCTCAGCCCAATAAAACATTTTAACAAAGAAGATAATTTTAAATGATAGCTGGATTTCATTTTTAGGGATCTGAGAAAGCAACTCTCTTGCATCATCAATGAGGCTAGTATAATTATTATCCACTGGATACCTGTTATTTTATATAACACAAGCTAAAACAAAGAGAATTTACTTCTCTAGTCATATTTTAGATAATACGCAGTTTGAAATTTTGAGTAAAGGTAAGGTACAGGGACATCCTTATTCCAGGCCCTCCAGCACACTCTTAACAGTCAATAAGAATAATGGCCAATGTTTGGAGCCTGAGGACTTCATAAAATATCTGTAACTTAGTATTAGAGAAACAGAAAATACTGGCAATGCTCCACTCACCATAGCCATAAGTATTCACCATTACCAGAATGTCCTGAGATCCCTAGCACTAGTACCATAGTTAAAAGATCATTATTCATCCTGTCAAGTCCTTGCAGTCTGCAGCTGTCCTGCACAACTGAAGACATTCACCCCAGACATAGAACACCTCGCTTTGTGAACAGCAACCTGGAGGCCCTGGTGAATGGGATAGTGCAGAGAAAGTCATCCTTTACCCTAGAACAGGCAGAGAATGCCAAGACACCAGACCCTTCCAGCTCAGTCCAGCTACTATGTGTATGAATGTGGTCTCCACAATTCAATGGAAACCTCAGCAGTGCTGAAAGAAGGTCATTGACCTTTCTTGTTCTACCAGGGTAAGTGAGACTATTTTCTCTCTGCTACTTCACACTTACTCTATCGCTTCTGGTGGATTCAACTCCCGCCAAGGCTTATGCTCTACCATTCTCACTGTTCCACACAACATGTTCCCTTACTCGCTTTCACTCATTAATCCCATAGCACCATAAGATTTAAGAGCTAAATTAGGCCATTGACTCTACTCTGCCATTCGATCATAACTGATATGTTTCTCAATACCATTCTCCTGCCTTCTCCCCTATCTGTGATCCCCTTACTAATGATGAACCTATTTATCTCTAATTTAAATAAACTCAATGACTTGGCCTCCACAGCCTCCTGCAGCAATAAGTTCCATAGATGCACCACTGTCTGGCTGAAGAAGTTCCCCTTCCTGTCATTTCTAAATGGTCATTCCTTTACTTTGAGGCTGTGTCCTTGTGTCCCAGTCTCTCCACTTACCCAGTCTCTCCTACAAGTGGAAATCTCTTCTCTACATCATCTTTATCCAGGCCTCTCAGTATTCTTAAGTTTCAATAAGGTTCCTCATGCATCGTTATGAACTCTATAGAGTACTGACCCAGAGTCCTCAATCATTCCTCATATGACAAGCCCTTCACCCCTGGGACCATTTTTGGAAGTCTCCTCTGGATCCCCTCTAATACCAACACATCTTTCCTTAGATTACAGGGCCAAAAACTGCTCACAATATTCCAAATGCAGTTTGATCAGAGCCTGATACAGTCTCAGCAGTAGATCTCTGCTGTTGTATTCTAGCCCTCTTGAAACGAATGCTAAAATTGCATTTGCCTCCCTAAAGGGTAACTGAACCTGCATATGAACCTAAAGAGAATCCTGAACTCGGAAGAAAAACAACCCTCCACCACCATCCTCTACCTCCTACCAAGAAGCCAATTTTGTATCCATATTGAAGTCCTTCTGCAGCCTCTCCATTTCCTTGACAGGGCCTATCCCTACACTTATCTTTGTGTCACCCATAAACATAGCAACAATTCCCTCAGAACCTTCATGGAGTTTGCTAATGTATAAATGAATAATTGTGGACCCAACACAGATCCCTGTGGCCATTCTGACAAACACCCTTTATCCTCACACTCCACCTTCTGCCAATCAGCCAATCCTCTATCCATGCCAGTCCCTTGCCTCTAATACAATGGGCTCTTGTCTCATTTAGTCACCTCCTGTGAGGCACCTTGTCAAAGGCTTTCTAGAAATCCAAATTTATCACATCAATTTGTTCTCCTTTGCCTAACTTGCCTGTTACCTCCTCAAAGAATGCTAACAGATTTATCAGCTATTACCTTCCCTTGATGAAACCATACTGACGCAACCCAATTTTATCATGCACGTCCATGCACTCTGCATTTTCATCATTAAGAATAAAACTTGGCGAATAACAGAGGTCAGGCTAACTGGCCTAAAGTTTCCCACCATCTGCCTCCCTTCTGAAACTGGGGTGCTACACCAGCCATTTTCCAGTCCTCTGGGACCCTTCCTAACTCCAGAAATTTCTGAAAGATCACCACCAATGCTTCTACAAGCTCCTGAATTATCTCCTTTAGAACTCTGGCATGCAGTATATCCTGTCCAGATGATTTAGCAGTCTTCAGACCTTTCAGCTTCCCCAACACCTTCTCCTTACTAATGGCCACTACACTCACTTTTGTCTCAAAGTTTTGGTATATTTCTGGTGTCTTCCACTGTGAAAACTGGTGCAAAGTACATATTCAATTCCTCCATTATTTCTTGTTTTCTGTTATTACTTCTCCAACTCATCTCCTTGTGACCCAGTGTCCATTCTTGTCTCTCTCCTACCTTTATATATATAGCATAATCTTGAAGTCTCTTATATTACCAGTTGGCTTACCCTCAAATTTTATCTTCACTCTTTTCATTGTATTTTTTAGTTATGCTTTGTTGGATTTTAAAGGCTTCCCACTTTCTCAACTCAAATGCATGACTCCGCACTTCTCCACATTAAACTCCATCTGCCACATTTTGGCTCACTCTCCTAACCTATCTCTATCCATTTATAAGGTCCTTATTTCCTGATTGCAATTTACTGTCCTGCCTATTCTTGTGTTGTCTACAAGATTGGCTATGGAGCCTTCTATTCCTGTATCCAAGTCATTAAGGTAGATTGTAAATAGCTGGGGTCCAATGACCAACCCCTATGGCATCCCACTAGTTATATTTCGCCATCCAGAAAGAAAACATTTATCCTGACTCTCTGTCCATCAGCCAGTCATCTATCTATGCTAATAAATTACCCCTAATCCTATCTGATCCTACCTTGTGAATGAATCTTTTGTATGGCACCTTATCAAACGCCTTCTGGAAATCCAGATGGGTTATATCTACAACATCTCCATTATCCAGTTGCTTAGGTCATTCATTTTTGTAAATACACTTCACACAAGGATCTAACTGACTTTATGACATGCCTGGATCGTCCATTCACATATATGTCAGTTATTTTAGCTCATCGGATAAGCTGGTATAGAATGTCTCAATTGGGTTTGGCCATCAATTTTTCACCATTCAGACAACTGTTAAAATCAACAATTAGCATGTTGTTTTTGTCACTATGTTAAATATTAGTTGAACCTGAATTTCCGGACTGGCAGATGATCGCGCTCAGCTGAAAACTAATCGGAGTGGTGTCAAATCCAGAAATGTGATAGCAATCGCACTGCTTCTATCAAGACAGTCCCTTCCTTCAAGGAAGAATAGGTTCATGTTCAGAAGTAGCAAATTGCAAAGGCCAGCTTGAAGATGAAGGGGCCTATATATTTAAAATACCTTACACAGGCATAACTACTCTGGGAAGTCCTGTATCAATCAGCAAGTCTTAAGTGTAACAATGTGATCAGCCTCGCTCATTCTTTTCTGCAGTTTTGTTCTATATTTTAAGTCATGGCACACATTTGATTTATATTTGAAGGATCCTAGGATTTGAATCCAAGTCCTTTGTACTCCTCAATTCTCAATTTAGTGAGCTCTCTGGCCCATTTACCTAAAAGCACAATGCTTAATAAAGGGATATAGGCTATTAGAAACTCAGTTGTGAAATGGTAACAAATGATCTCTGGATGCCCACTGTGAGCGTAAACTTCTCTGTCTCTGAATGTGAAAATGAAAGCAATCTTAAAAACCATGATAAATTCATTCTATTTGTGTTATTCTCAGGCATCAGGCAAGGCCTGGGTTCAGGAAGTGAAAATTACACTTCTTGGGTGTAATTTTCTTCATGCTTCAGATATGTCTACATGTAATTATAAAGAGAGCAATAATTTGTATTTAGATTAGTATTAAGTTTAGTCAACTCCACCCATGAAAATAAGGCTCCAACATGAAATTTTGCAGTTAATGTATAACTCTTAACCAGTAAGCAGATGAATAACCCTGCATAAAAGGACAAATTTCAATACTTACTAATGTCCCTTCAATGTGACCATTTGAAACCCATGATCTCTACCAGGTAGAAGGACAAAGCAGCAGCTGCATGGGAACACCACCACTTGAAAGTTCCTTGTCAAGCCACTCACCACCATGACTTGGAAATATATCAGCATTCCTTCACTTTTTTGGGGGTCAAAATCCTGGAGCTCCCTCCCTCGCATCATCATGGGTCTCCCTGCTGTACATGAACTGTCTCTGTTCAAGAGGGCAGACCACCACTTTCTCCAGGGCAATGAGGCTCAGGCAGTAAATGCTGGTCTAGCCAACAGTTCATATATCCCACGAAGTAAAATAATAAAAGCCAAATTTATGTGTGATTCCTTCATCCTAAACCAGTCATGTCTGGCTGCTGCATTTGAACTTGCTAGCTGCTTGCAAGTATAAACTGCAGCTTACTCTAGTATGGATTGCTTGCAGGTTTATCCTATTGTTATGAAGATGCACCATTCAACATTTTTGAGGAGTTGTGTTAAAAGATTGTAGACAGGGATATGTTTGTGGTCCTGTGGAGAGGCCTATAATTGTTTTTTTTTAAGTAAGTTCACAGAATGATCACTTTAGATATATTGGAACTTTACTTTTAAAGACTTTTCTCATAAATCGCATCACTTAAGTTAATGACTTGGACCTCTTTATTGGAAACCAGCTGACTGGGTTTATGGTTGTCAGGAACAGTTTTTTGTTTGGAAATTGTTTGGATTCCTGATGAAGGGCTTATGCCTGAAATGTCAATTTGTCTGCTCCTCGGTTGCTGCCCGATGCACTGTGCTGTTCCAGAAACATACTCTCAACCACTCTGGACTGTCTTGTTGGCTTGGCAGTGTCACATCCCCTGCCATTCTTTTCTGAGTGAATGTTCCAGTCTCCACTCACTGCCACTTTCTTTCCCATATCTGCACTGTCATATTTTCCCATTACAGAGAACTGAGATTTGTCACTGGCAATGAAGTGTGAAGACATGCTTGAAGCATTGCATAGTCAAGCTCTCCAAATGACATGCTTGAAGCATTGCTCAGTCAGGTTCTCCATATGGCACTATGATGTCTGGCCACCTCTGTGACCCAAATTCAGGCTAGTTTAGTTAAGCTGCAGGATTTCACCTTCTGGACCTCCCACGTTGCCTGACAAACCTTAAGGTGAATATTGCAGGGAATTGCCACTGAACCATGGTGCCATGAAGCTTCTGAGTTTCCATCAGGTCATTGCAGACATGAATCAAAATTCCACTTCCAGCTGCATAATCACAATGACTCCACCTGCTGTCTATTATTGGACTTGTAGTCACAAGGATATTGTTCAAACATAAATCAGAGGGAGGCGGCCTTTGTCACATAATTTCAGTTCCACCCCCTCTACCTCTATTTGGGATTCAGGTAAAATTGCAGCCATAAAGACATCCAGTAAAAATGTAAAAGCAAAGTTAATTTCCTTCTTAATTAAAATAAAGAACACTAAGATACCGAACTTATAATTTTTTTTAAATTTTCAGGGCCAGAGAGATTGTTCTCTAGCAATTAAGATACACTATGCGATTAAAAAAAAATTATATCACATTGCACCAGCCCTAACTTTATCTGACATACATTTTGATAACAAATGGACAAGTACGTCTGCCTCACACCTTCACATTTATAGATTTGGCATTGAAATTAATGAGTTACTGTTTGAACATACCCTATGGAGAGGCATTGTTACTCTAACTACAGCTTCTAGATTTCTTAGTTTAACTGTCCATGTCTGTATACTGTAAGTAACTGTTTAATCACTCCGTAACAATAATAAGCACTGACAGTCTCACCATTATTCACAATAAAAAATCTGGGGAATATGTTCATTCTCCATAAGCCAGATAAAAATCTCAGTTAGAAAAAAGTTTGTTTACAGAATGTAGCTGGTTCCATCTGACTTAACATCCACACCATTTTCTAGAAAACCCTTTAATTTTAATTGATTTATTTATTCATTTACTGTTGTTTTCCTATTTAGTTAAACATCCCATGGGATGCACTCAAATGACTTCAGTTGTATTAACACAATAATAAGCATTTTGAACCATTAACTCTGAAAACTGGAGCTTGGTGCAAATATTTTCATGGATAACAATTTAAGATCCTAGAAATTCATCTATGAAGGCCAATGAACAACTATAAGCTTACTTTTTACTGATATTTCTGCCATTTGTAATTTGTTTATATATAAAGATCCTTTAAGCTGAACAATGGAATCTTCTATATTTATTCAGTTATTGACTACAAATGCCAATATGTTTCCTGTAGATACTGCATGTATTTACTGTGCAAGTTTCTGTACTGTCAGAGTAAATTATAATAAAACCATTTTTAAAAGAAAATGCAACATGTGGCAAAATAGGTCTAAATCAGTGTACAACGTAAACATAGAATTCCCTACAGTAAGGAAATAGGCCATTCAGCCCATTGAGTCCACACCAACCCTCTGAAGAACATCCCACCCAGATCCACTCTATTCTTATAACAGGCCACTCTCTGTGTGGAGTTTGCACATTCTCCCCATTCTGCGTGGGTTTCCTCCGGGTGCTCCGATTGCCTCCCACAATCCAAAAATGTGAAGGTTAGGTGAATTGGCCATGCTAAATTGCCCATAGTGTTAGGTGGAGGGGTAAATGTAGGGGAATGGGTTTGGGGTGGGTTGCGCTTCGGCTGGTCAGTGTGGACTTGTTGGGCCGAAGGACCTGTAAAGAATCTAATCTAATTTAAAAAAATATATATGCATATCCCATGGTTAATCCTGAACACTATGGGCAACCTACCTAACCCGCAAATCTTTGGACTGTGGAAAGAAACCAGAGTCCTTGAGGAAACCCACACAGACACAGGGAAAATGTGCAAACTCCACACAGACAGTCACCCAAGGTGGAATCAAACCCAGGTCTCTGGCACTGAGCTACCATGCCACCCTTTTGGAAGGAAACAAAGAAAAGCCAAATCAACAAGCAATAGATCATTCTAATGCAATGTACAAGAATTCACATAGCCCTATGTATTATGGATTAGCTTGCTCAAATCTGACTTCTTACCTTGCTAGTTATTCACTGTTAACCTTGTCAATAGTAGACTATAATGTAACATTCAATGGACATTATAATTATAAAGAATAGAAAATAAAATAAATCATAGTGTAAATAATCATTACTCTTTTGTTTTCTTCTGGTTAGAATCTATTTTAGGTTTACTACTTGACATTTAATTTCCTCAAGAAGTATTCACTTTTTGATGAAGGAACAGGACACAATATTGATTTCTCAATGACAAATGGTTCTGACTATTCAAGTTCTCATTTAAGGTTCAATGTTATGTATACTTTCTCCTTGTGGAATATTGGTAAATAATCACACTACTCTCTATGATTATTAAATCATGTCTTGCGAATTCTACATTCATCACTATGAAGAATGCTATTACAGTTTAGAACATGTGCACATATTTATTTTTTGGCCACCATCTACAATTTCTCAATTATTATTCAACCAGTTCACTTTGAATTGTAGATTTCTACTTACTAATTTGATTGAAACCATTCAAACTTCTTCATTGAGGTCATTGAGAGAAAAGTTTTTCAGTTTTCATACACATTTTGAAGCTTTAATCATTTTAGTTTCCAGTGAAAGAGGAACTGTGTTTTGAAGCCTATCTCTGCCCTATACTCCAATCAAGCCCCTGAATAGGGTGTTTCATATACTTCAGTACCAATAACACAAACAGTGCAGATAATGAAGGTCCTAAGGTCAGATTTTCAGGAACAAGGGAAGAAGGTAAAAATTGGACCTTCGAGATTCAATAGTAATCTCTGAATTATTCTGAGTACAATGTGTGAGAAACAGGAATAGAAAGGAGAATCAATGCATAACTTGAGGCTAGCGTAGGAGGGTGTGGGGCTCAGATTTTTGGAGAACTGATTCCACCATGTTTTCAAGAACAATTAGTGATGGGTAATAAATGGCTAGCTGAGCCAGGAACACCCACATCTGTCAACAAATACTTTAAAATCAAAATCATGGTTATGCTATTTGGTGAAAGGGATAGGGAGGGTTATGTAGGATTAATGGAACAATTTTAAAGGATTTTAAATTTTAAAATTACACAGGAGCAAAGGGTCCTGGGAACTCATATACATAATCCATGAAAGTGTCAGGATATATTTGGAGACGGTGTTTAATAAACTATATGGGATGTTGAGCTTCACAAGTAGAGGTACAGAATGCAAAAGCAGGGAAGTGACACTGATTCTTTATATATCTATGGTTAGATTAGGTTAGAGTATTGCACCCAGTTCCGATCAGCACATTTCGAGAAGGATATGAGAGTCCATGAGAGGAGATTTAATAGAGTGGTTCCAGCAGTAAGGAATTATAGCTACAATGTGAGGTTGGAGAATCTCAGATAGTTCACCTTGGAAAAACAAACTTTGTGTGGAGATTTCATCTAGGTGTACAAGTTTATGAGTGGTTTATTATGGTAGACAAAAGACTTTGGTAATAAATGTACCTGGAAGCTTTAAGGTTTTAGGCAAGAAATGAGGGAGAAATGTGAACAAGAACTTTTTTTATGCTATGAGTGGTTAATAACCTGGAATATATCACCTATGAGGGCGGAGGACCCAAGATGATGAATGACTTCAAAAGAAAAATGGGTAAGGATAAATAAAACCTTGCTGGGCTATGGGAATAGATCTATTCGGATTGCTCTCTATAGAATGTCAGCATATAGCTAAAGGGTGGAAGGCCTTAATTGTCATAATGACTCCACAAATAATCATTCATTCATTCATTCATTCACATGCTCTCCTTTGAAGGCAGACTCTGGGGTTCTTTGGCACCTCATGCATCATCCTGAGTCAATTCCTGAGCTAGTTTTCAGTGATGGTTTATCATTGTCTTCAGGGCAGGAAAACAGTGAGATTCCAACTCTGCCTCAACCAGATAAAAGTGAAGTCACCATAGTCATACCAGACTATGGGTCTGTTTGATCATTACAGAGAGAAAGAGAGAGACAGATAACTGATGGTAGTCACAATGCCTCAGGCAAGCAAATAAACTAAAAATGAGAAGTCTTCATGGTAATCACAGCTGGTGCAGGAATTGAACCTACACTGTTAATATCACTCTACATCACAAACCAGCCATCCAAGCTAATCAACCCACTGTTGGTTCTAGTCTGAATGACAAACAAGACATCTTGTCATCTGAGTTACCTATCCTTGGATGCACAATGCTAAACCAAATCAAAAGTTAGAAAATGGATCAAAATGAAAAAAAAACAGGCATTTAATGCAATTTCACATCAATATTTCTCTACAATTTATTTTTAGAGTGATATGTCTGATGTTGTGTAGACATCAGTGTCTGTAACAAAATAAACTACAAAGAAACTGAACACAGTGAAAAGGTTACAAACAGAGCTTTGAAGATTAATCAAATGCACTATGACAAAGACAAGCCATCTAGGCAGATTAACAACGTTAGCTGCCAATCAAACAATTTTTCATATCCTATTGAAGAACTACGATTCTGCAATAACTATCATATCAGAACTAGATTTGACATTTGGACTTGTATAAAGGTTCATGCTAACACTCTGAAGCACCTTCAGCAACTTTGCTTCAACACTGAAGATCAGAAAAAATATTGTGCAAATGTGCCATTTTCATATACGGAAAGAAAGTCCTGTCATAGAAAAAAACTATTAAAATTGTATAACAAAAGAACATTCACATGCCAAGGCAGATATTAATACAACCAATTCTTATGAAAATGATACACTTGAGTTTATTTTGAAATGTAAACCAGTTAGAATTTGAAAGCTACTGGTGATATGGTGCTGTCAAGCAGTGAAAAAAAAATAGAAAGTCTTTCATTGCAGCCAAACCTATTTGTTCTATTATTTCATTATTGTAAAGCTATTTTTGTTTTATGCTTGGACACTTCTATAGCTACCGCATTATCACATCTATTAAGCTTTTCTTTTAACCTGAAGGTTCTCATAAATCACTATTGATCAAAATACAGTCAATTGTCTCTGTTTGTTGCAAACTCTACCAATCCATCATCAACATCCATAGAACAAAGACAGCTGATGCATGTCAGTGGGCAAAAAATTGAAGTAATGGTGCGGCACTTTGTAAGCATTTCCTGAAAGTGGAATTCTCCTAAACATCCTCATTGGTTTACTTATCCCAAACATTTATTAATTGTTTCAGGCTGGGCTAACTGTTGGTGAAATTTTGCCATTTTCTGGATGTGAGTTTGCTTGCTGAGCTGAAAGGTTTGGTTTCATTTGAGCAAACTCACATCCAGAATCTCAACATGAGCTACAAATCTTTTCAAAATTTTGCCATGGTACTTACTTGTTCACCTTCAATTACATTTAGATTGAAAACTATAAGTTCAAGAAAGGAGACTGCCCTTTGCCAATTGAATATGTCAACTAATACTTGGTGAATGTCATTAGCTATTTTAATGATTGCAATTAAATAGATATAAGATCTATATCAGAATAGATGATCCAGACAGAAACACCCTTTGGCATTAAAGAATGTGTCCAGCCACTTTCAAAATTCAAATACTCTTCAAGAAATGTGTCACCTTTCTGGAATGAAAATATGTTTACCATATAATAACTGGGCAGGAGATTTGACAGGAGTCATGGAGAGTCGCACAGTATAGAAACAGGCTGTTTGGTCATTCATGTCTATGCCAAGCAACAAACAGCAAAGTGCACTAAACTCATTTACCTACAATTGCCTATCGTGCCCTAGCATTTTAAGCGCTCATCCAAATGCTTCTTAAATGTTGCCGGTGTAGATGTTCCATATTTCTGCTATCATCTGGTAAAAATAAATTTTCTCAGATCTCTGAACATTGGAGTGCTTCTGACAAAATTAGCAAACAGAGAAGTTCACATCTGATCTTGGAGGAACCTGTTTGGGAGAGGTCACAGCTTAGAAACAGATAAGTGAACATTTTGAGTGTGGCCTTGCAGTGGTGTGTGGAGTTGATTCCTTCTTGATTATATGTTATATTGAGATATGACTCTTGATTAAACTTAAAAATATAAGCCGTACGTATTAAGCTAGCCTGGAGCAGTGTTTTGTAGAGGAATAACACAGTGCTATTTTCTGGGTCTATAGATTGAAAGAAGCAGAAATGGCCCTTAGTAGAGTAATATGCTCTTCTTGTCGTATGTGGGAGTTTAGGGAGTGTTTACGTGTTACTGAGGATTATATCTGCAATAAATGATGTTGATTGTGAATCCTATCAGATCAAATGGATTGGTTGGAGAGACAGTTAGAGGCAATGAGAAATTTACAAGAGCAAGGGGATGTGATGGATGGCAGTTATAGGAAGGGAGAAAAGTTGCAGATACAATCTCATACATGGATTAACTCCAGTAAAGGTAAGAGAGGTAGGCAGGTAGTGCAGGAGTTTTCTGTGGCTATTCCCATTTCAAACAAGTGTGCTGTTGTGGAAAATGTAGGGGGTGATGGACTCTTAGATGAATGTGGCACGTTTCTGGTATCAAGACTGGCACTAACTCAATGAGAGGTATGTCGGGCTCCAAGAGATTAATTGTGTTAGGGGACTCTCTAGTCCGAGGCACGGACAAACGTTTCTGTGGCCAGCAGCGAAAGATCAGAAAGGTGTGTTGCCTCCCTGGTGCCAGTATCAAGGATATCTCAAGAGGGTGCAGAATGTTCTCAAGGGAGAGAGGGACCAGCAGGAGGTCATTGCATACATTGGAACTAATGACATAAGAAGAGGAAAGGATGAAATTTTGATGGGAAAATATAGAGAGTTAGGCAGGAACTTAAAAAGGAGATCCTCAAGAGTAGTAATATCTGGTTTACTCCCAGTGCTGCGCGCCAGTAAGGGTAGAAATAGGAGGATAGTGCAGATGAATGCATGGCTGAAGAGCTGGTGTATGGGAGAAGGATTCACATGTTTGGATCATTGGAATCTCTTCTGGAGTAAAAGTGAGCTGCACAAGAAGGAATGATTGCACCTAAATTTTAAGGGAATTAATATACTGGCAGGAAGATTTGCTAGAGCTGCTCAGAAGGATTTAAACTTGAAAGGTGAGGGTTGGTGGGGCAAAACAGAGAACAAGGTCGGACTGATAAATTAAACTGCATTTATGTCAATGCAAGAGGCCTAACAACGAAGGTAGATGAACTCAGGGCATGGTTAGGAACATGTGACTGGAATATCATAGCAATTACAGAAACATGGCTCAGGGATGGGCAGAACTGGCAGCTTAATGTTCCAGGATATATATGTTACAGGAAGGATTGAAAGGGAGGCAAGAACATAGAACATAGAAAAATACAGCACAGTACAGGCCCTTTGAGCCTCGATATTGTGCCAACCCAAGCCCACCTAACCTACACTAGCCCACTATCCTCCATATGCCTATCCAATGCCCGTTTAAATGCCCATAAAGAGGGAGAGTCTACCACTGCTACTGGCAGGGCATTCCATGAACTCACGACTCACTGAGTAAAGAATCTACCCCTAACATCTATTCTATACCTACCTCCTCTTAATTTAAAGCTATGCCCCCTCGTAATAGCTGACTCCATATGTGGAAAAAGGTTCTCATTGTCAACCCTATCTAAATCCCTAATCACCTTGTACACCTCTATCAAGTCACCCCTAAACCTTCTTTACTCCAATGAAAACTGCCCCAAATGCCTCAGCCTTTCCTCATACGATCTTCCTACCATACCAGGCAACATCCTGGTAAACCTGCTCTGCACCCGTTCCAGTGCCTCCACATCCTTCCTATAGGATGGCGACCAAAACTGCACACAATACTCCAGATGAGGCCGCACCAGAGTCTTATACAACTGCAACATGACCTCAGGACTCCGGAACTCAATTCCTCTACCAATAAAAGCCTGTACGCCATATGCCTTCTTCACAGCACTATTTACCTGGGTGGCAACTTTCAGAGATCTGTGTACATGGACACCAAGATCCCTCTGCTCATCCACACTACCAAGTATCCGACCATTAGCCCAGTACCCCATCTTCTTGTCCCTCTTACCAAAGTGAATCACTTCACACTTACCTACATTGAACTCCATTTGCCACCTTTCTGCCCAGCTCTGCAGCTTATCTATATCCCACTGTAACCTGCCACATCCTTCCTCACTGTCAACAACTCCACCGACTTTCGTATCATCCGCAAACTTGCTCACCCAACTTTCTAGCCCCTCCTCCAGGTCATTTATAAAAATGAGAAACAGCAATGGTCCCAAAACAGATCCTTGAAGAACACTGCTAGTAACTGCACTCCAAGATGAACCTTTACCATCAACTACTACTCTCTGTCTTCTTCCAGCCAGCCAATTCCTACTCCAAACTTCTAACACACCCTCAATGCCATACCTCCATATTTTTTGCAGTAGCCTACCATGGGGAACCTTATCAAACACCTTACTAAAATCCATATACACCACATCTACCGCTTTACCCTCATCCACCTCCTTAGTCACCTTCTCAAAGAATTCAATCAGGTTTGTGAGGCATGACCTGCCCTTCACAAAACCATGCTGACTACCCTTGATCACATTATTCCTATTCAGATGTTTATAAATCCCATCCCTTACAATTCTCTCTAAGACTTTGCCCACAACAGAAGTGAGACTCACTGGCCTATAGTTACTAGGGTTATCCCTACTCCCCTTCTTGAACAAGGGAACCACATTTGCTATCCTCCAGTCTTCTGGCACTAATCCTGTAGACAAGGAGGACATAAAAATCAAAGCCATTGGCTCTGCAATCTCCTCCCTTGCTTCCCAGAGAATCCTAGGATAAATGCCACCAGGCCCAGAGGACTTATCTATTTTCACCCTTTCCAGAATTTCCAACACCTCTTCCCTACTTACCTCAAAGCCATCCATTCTAATTAATTGTGACTCAATATTCACATTGGCAACAATGTCCTGTTCCTGAGTGAATACTGATGAAAAGTATTCATTCAGTGTCTCCCCAATCTCTTCAGCTTCCACGCACAACTTCCCACTACTATCCTTGACTTGAACTATTCCTACCCTAGTCATTCTTTTATTCCAGACATACCTATAGAAAGCCTTTGGGTTTTCCCTAATCCTACCAACCAAGGACTTTTCATGTCCCCTCCTTGCTGCTCTTAGCTCTCTCTTTAGATTCTTCCTGGCTACCTTATAACTCCCAATCACCCCAATCGAACCTTCACGCCTCATCTTTACATAGGCCGCCCTCTTCCCTTTAACAAGGGATTCCAATTCCTTATTAAACCACGGCTCCCTCACATGACCCTTTCCTCCCTGTCTGACAGGTACATACTTATCAAGGACATTCAATAGTTGCTCCTTGAACAAGCTCAACATATTGATTGTGCCCTTCCCTTGAAGCCTACTTTTCCAAGCCACGCATCCTAAGTCATGCTCACTGCATCATAATTTCCCTGCTCCCAGCTATAACTCTTGCCCTGCAGTGCACACTTATCTCTCTCCATCACTAGAGTAAAAGTCACTGAATTGTGGTCACTGTTCCCAAAGTGCTCACCTACCTCCGATTCTAACACCTGGCCTGGTTCGTTACCCAGAACCAAATCCAGTATGGCCTCATCTCTTGTTGGCCTGTCTACATATTGTGTCAGGAAACCCTCCTGCACACATTGGACAAACACCGACCCATCTAACGTACTCGAGCTATAGCTTTCCCAGTCAATATCTGGAAAGTTAAAGTCCCCCATAACAACCACCCTATTACTTTCACTCTTCTCCTGAATCATCGTTGCAATCCTTTCTTCTACATCTCTAGGATTATTAGGAGGCCTGTAGAAAACTCCTTACAGGGTGACCTCACCTTTCCTATTTCTAACCTCAGCCCAAATTACCTCAGATGGCGAGTCTTCATCCATCGTCCTTTCCACCACTGTATTACTATCCTTGACAAGCAATGCCACACGTCCCCCTCTTTTACCCTCACCTCTGACCCTACTAAAACATTTAAACCATGGAACCTGCAACAGTCAATCCTGTCCCTGTTCTACCCATGTCTCCATAATAGCCACAACAATGAAATCCCAGGTACCAACCCACGCTGCAAGTTCACCTACCTTATTTCGTATACTTCTCACATTGAAGTATACACACTTCAAGCCACCTTCCTGTTTACAGGCACCCTTCTTCGAGAGGAGGAGGGGGAGTGACGTTTTTGATAAGGAATAGCATTACAGCTGTGCTGAGGGAGGAAATTCCTGGAAATACATCCAGGGAAGTTATTTGGGTTGACCTGAGAAATAAGAAAGGGATGATCACATTATTGTGATTGTATTATAGACCCCCCAATAGTCAGAGGGAAATTGAGAAACAAATTTGTAAGGTGATCTCAGTTACCTGTAAGAATAATAGTGTAGTTATGGTCAGGGATTTTAACTTTCAAAACTTAGACTGGCATTGCCATAGTATTAAAGGTTTCAATGGAGAGGAATTTGTTAAGTGTGTACAAGAAAAGTTTCTGATTCAATAAGTGGATGTACCTACTAGAGAAGGTGCAAAGCTTGACCTGCCCTTGAGAAATAAGGCAGGTGACTGAGGTGTCAGTGGGTGGGCACTTTGGGGCCAGCGACCATAATTCCATTAGTTTTAAATAGTGGTGGAAAAGGATAGACCAGATCTAAAAGTTGAAGTTCTAAATTGGAGGAAAACTAATTTTGATGGTATTAGGCAAGAACTTGTAAAAGCTGATTGGGGGCAGATGTTCGCAGATAAAGGGACTGCAGGAAAATGGGAAGCATTCAGAAATGAGATAATGAGAGTACAGCGACAGTATATTCCTGTCAGGGTGAAAGTGAAGGCTGGTAGGTGTAGGGAATGCTGGATGACTAAAGAAATTGAGATTTGGGTTAAGAAAAAGAACGACGCATATGTCAGGTATGGACAGGATAGAGCAAATGAATCATCAGAGAGAATAAAGGCAGTCAGAGTATACTTCACAGGTAAATCAGCAGGGTAAAAAGGCGACATGAGATAGCAAATAGAGTTAAGGAGAATCCAAAAGGTTTTTACAAATACATTAAGGACAAAAGGGTAACTAAGGAGAGAATGGGGCCCCTCAAGAATCAGTAAGGTGGCCTTTGTGTGGAGTCACAGGAGATTGTGGAGATACTAAACAAGTATTTTGCATCATTATTTATTGTGGAACAGGATATGGAAGATATAAACTATAGGGAAATAGATGGTGACATCTTGCAAAATGTCCAGATTACAGAGGAGGAAGTGTTGGATGTCTTGAAATGGTTGAAGGTGGATAAATCCCCAGGACCTGATCAGGTGTACCCGAGAACTCTATGGGAAGCTAGAGAAGTGATTGCTGGCCTCTTGCTGAGATATTTGTATCATCGATAGTCACAAGTGAGGTGCCGAAAGACTGGATGTTGGCTAACTTGGTGCCACGGTTTAAGAAGGATAGTAAGGACAAGCCAGAGACATATAGACCAGTGAGCCTGACGTTGGTGGTGGGCAAACTTTTGGAGGTAATCCTGAGGAACACGATGTACATGTATTTAGAAAGGCAAGGACTGATTAGGGATAGTCAACATGGCTTTGTGCATGGGAAATCATGTCTCATAAATTAGTTTGAATTTTTTGAAGATATAACAAAGAAGATTGATGAGGGTAGAGTGATGGATGTGATTTATGTGTACTGCAGTAGGCGACCGATAAGGTTCCCCATGGGAGACTGGTTAGCTCGGTTAGATCTCATGGAATACAAGGAGAATGAGCCATTTGGCTATAGAAATGGCTCAAAGGTAGAAGACAGAGGGTGGTGGTGGAGGGTTGTTTTTCGGACTGAAGGCCTGTGACCTCAAGGATCGGTGCTGGGTCCACTAGATTTTGGTCATTTATATAAATGATTTGAATGTGAGCATAAGAGGTATCGTTAGTAAGTTTGCAGACGACACCAAAATTGGAGGTGTAGTGGACAGTGAAGAGGGTTACCTCAGATTACAATGGGATTTTGATCAGATGGGACAATGGACTGAGAAGTGGCAGATGAAGTTTACTTTAGATAAATGCAAGGTGCTGCATTTTGGGAAAGCAAATCTTAGCAGGACTTATACACTTAATGGTAAGGTCCAAAGGACTGTTGCTGAACAAAGAGACCTTGGAGTGCAGGTTCATAGCTCCTTGAAAGTGGAGTCGCAGGTAGGTAGGATGGTGAAGAAGGCATTTGGTATGCTTTCCTTTGTTGATCAGAGTATTGAGTACAGGAGTTGGGAGGTCATGTTGCAGATATACAGGACATTGGTTAGGCCACTGTTAGAATATTGCATGCAATTCTGGTCTCCTTCCTATCGGAAAGATATTGTGAAACTTGAAAGAGTTCAGTAAAGGTTTACAAGGATGTTGACAGAGTTGGAGGATTTGAGCTACTGGGAGAAGTTGAATAGGCTGGGGCTGTTTTCCCTGGAGTGTCAGAGGCTGAGGGGTGACCTTATAGAGGTTTACAAAATTATGAGGGGCATGGATAGGATCAATCAACAAAGTCTCTTCCCTGGGGTTGGGGAGTGCAGAAGGCATAGGTTTAGAGTGAGAGGAGAAAGATATAAAAGAGACCCAAGGGCAACGTTTTCACTCAGAGGGTGGTATGGGTATGGAATGAGCTGCCAGAGGAAGTGGTGGAGGCTAGTACAATTACAACATTTAAAAGGCATTTGGATAGGTATATGAATAGGAAAGGTTTGGAGGGATATGGGCCAGGAGCTGGCTGCTGGGACTAGATTGGGTTGGGATATCTGGTTCGGCATGTTCGGGTTGGACCGAAGGGTCTGTTTCCTTGCTGTACATCTCCATGACTCTATCTCTTCTAAACCACTAACTGTTCACCTTAAATTGGTCTTAGACACATCTGCCATGGGGAAAATATTCTCACAGGGCGAAAATGAGGACTGTAGATGCTGGACATTAGAGTCATGTTTGTGGTGCTGGAAAAGTACAGCCAGTCAGGCAACGTCTGAGGTGCAGGGGAATTGATGTTTTGGGCAAAAACCCTTCATCAGGAACATTCTCACGATCTACCCTGTCGATGCCTTTCATAATTTGGTGTACCTCAACCAGATTCCCCCTCAGTCTCCTCTGTTCCAGGTAAAACAAACCCAGCATATTCAGTCTCTCCTCACTACTGAGACTTCTAATCCCAGCTAATATCCTTGTAAATTTCGTCGGCACCATCTCTAATGAGATCACGTACTTCCGATAGTATGGTGACCAGAATGCACACAGTATTCCACCTGTGACCTCAACAATGTTTATAAAATTGTAACAAGACATCCTTGCACCTGTATTCTACATGCCTTTTCATCACCCTCTCTACCTGTGTTGACACCTTCTTGGATCTACAATCTTGAATTGAATTGAATGATGTATTGTCATTTATATTTCACAAATACAGTGAAAAGTGTAATATGTCACCATACTCTGGTGTTATTTTGGCTTTTATAAGATATTAAGATATCAGACAGAAGTTAAGATATAAATATAAGTAATATCAGAGTCATCTTCCCCTCTTCTTGTAATCTGCTCAACATCAGGTTGGTGAGAGTCTCCACAACGTGCTCTGGGCCCACCAATGTTCCATATCCCAGTCCATTCAGGAGTACCAAATCAGGCCTATTGCATTGCTAGCTAAAGCCCAACATCTCCAATTCTGACGCCAACTGCCAATGCCACCATGATGCCCATTCCACCACCACTTCACCACCAGCAGCACTAAACCCAACCAACATTGAAGTCACTGATCCTCAGGAACCATCTTTCGCTATTGGGCCTAACTCACTGACATCGCCTCTGCCAATGTAGCAGCCAGGCAATGTCAATACTGGTTCCCAAGATCACCACTCTTCCAACTATTCTGCTGCTATCTTACCAGAATCCTCTACCACAAGTCCCCGCTGGGACGGATTGAGTCTGTGTTGGGCTCAGTCAAGTCTGGTCAATGCCATTGACGCTGCGTCCTGAAATGAACACTTCACATAAGGTAAGTACAAGCAGAACATGTACACCAAAATCAATTTGTTCCTCAGTACTTCCTTGGGATCTACCTTCATTGGGTATATCCTTCCTTTCTTAAGACCCAAAATACATCATGCCACAATTATTAGAATTAAATTCCATCTGCCATTTCTCTGCTCAACTTACCAGCTGATCAACATCAGAATGTAGCCTGAGACCATTGTTCACACTACCTACAATACCACCAATTTTTGTGTTATCTGAAAGCTTACTACTTGTATCTTCTGCATTCACATCCTTGTCAGTAATGTACATAACAATCACCAAGGATCCCAGCACTGATCCCAGTGGTACACCACTGGTCCCAATCTTTCAATCACAAAAACAACCCTCCACCATTACCCATTGCCTCCTATTTGCAAGCAATTTTGGATTCAGTGTGCCAACTTGCCTTTGATCCCATGGCTCATTTTTTGGACCAAATCATGAAAGATTTAGAGTAATTAGAGAGAAAATATTTCCAATTGTGCAAAGGTTAAGAATCAGTGGATCCTGATATGAGGTGAATGACTAATGGTGATCTGAAGAAACACTTCATTATGCAGTGGAGTAGTTAAGATTTAGAATGCACTGTCTCAATGGATTGAATCATGGTTTTCAAGAATAGAGTTAGGTAAAAACATGAATGAAAGTTATTTTGCAGGGCTAGAAGAAAAGGACAGGGGGAGTCCTTTTCCCTCACAAAGAGCTGACATGGACACAATAGGCTGATGGCCTTCTTTTGTAGTGTAACTGTCCCATTAATCTACAATACTAAAATACTATAAGGACCATGGGGCATGTCCACTGTCTGTTCAGTGAACTACGAATTAATGTAGCTTGTTTTTCGAACTTCTTAATTTCTACAATTCAAATTAAAGTGGACGAGGACCAAGTTTCTTTTAAATAGTTCAAGATCAGCACATTGCAAGCTCTTTCAATGGTTCCTTGAGGTAAAGAGCTAAAGTTTTTCACGAAATAAAATCACAAATGCCAAGATATAAACAAATAAAAAAAGACAAAATAATACTTATGAGGAGGAAGTCCCAGAAAGTCTCTTGGTATGGTGGTATACTCTTGGGTCCCACTGATTGAGTTCCTTCTTTCTGAAGTCAAGAGGGTAACCCTTGAAGTAAGATCTAGCAGCTACAGAAGTGTCTGTAATTGAATAATCAGTGTATTATTGTTCAGGTGGATCAGCAGGTTAACAGAATTTGGGAAGAGAGAAGATTCAACATTCTTCACTCATTCTGTTGTTTGAGCATTTACACACTTCCTGATTTTCCTTCAACAGAACAGGACTTTGTTCCTTTGAACCTTTCTCTTTGTCCTTTCTTAGTCAAAAATCCCTCTCTGAAGGTCTTAGTATTTTCTTCCTGGATTCTGTGCATTGGCTGTTCTTGGCCTGTTCAAAGCTTCGTACAGTTCAAAGCTCAAAATGGTGGCATATTAATATTAATCAAGGGTCCAACAAAAAAAAAAGACAACTATATTGAGTCCTTTTGAAATTCTTTGCCTTGTTTGCTTTTCTTTCTGAATCTTAAATTCTCACACCTCCATTAACCATTTACAAACTCCGGATATTTCACTTAGAACTTGCAATTGTATTGTTAAGGGAGTTGCAGCAAACATTGTTTCAGATTCTGATGTCCAAAATCAGAGGTTTTATTTTACAAACATGCCATACTCCTTTGTTTTCACAATACATGAATACTGAAATTGTATGAGTAGTGAAACCATCTTGCATTTGTTAAAGAGAGAACAGCAAATTTATGTTCCATACAGCCACTGCCACTCTGCAGAGACAGCAATCATGGTCAACTGTTGGAGGCCAGATTAGTGGACTACTACGACAGCCCGCAAAATGCTTTGAGCATAGCTCGCACAGCAATACTGGGAGAAATTTGAGCAGTTTGCATGACTGCAAACTGAGATTACATGACTTCGATCAGACATTCCTCTTCAACACTCAGAATTTGAGTCACTTCTGCTTGTGCAGCAAAGATCGGCCATCACTGCCTCATGATTGGCTCTACATGGGTAGAATGTAAGATGGCCACCATTTACATTCTACAAAGGACTTGATATTCTATACCAACTGTTTCCATGTCCCTCTAGCTAATTCTGGCAGATCTCTCAATGCACCAAGCATCAAATGTGCACACCCATAGTCCTTTTCCTGTACATTGTCTGTTTAAAGTCCTAATATAAGACTCTAAAGAACTTGTGTGTGATCTTACACATCAGTGAGAAGCACCTGCACTGCCCTATTTTTCTGCATATTCCTACACAGCACCTCATATTCAGATCTTACCTTCCTTATCTCTGTGTTAGCTTCTAATGACATGCAAAGTCATTTCTGAATTGACAACAAGTCTGTGTTTCTTCATCATCAGGCTATTTTTTCACTGTTTCTCACTGCTGTAACACTGCCTGGCCAGATTGTAGTTCTCGGCATAGGCACAAGGACAAAGTTGTGTCAATGGAAGGAGAAGAAAGCAAGAGATGAACCCTTAAACTGTGTGCAGCTCGTATCTTTCAGAAGAGAGTGATGAGGAGCACATGTGATGTGCTACTAATTGTGAACTTGCAGGGATCTTCAAAGATTTCAGCCCCTCCACTGAACAAAGCCTCAATTTTGACCATCCTAGCAGGCACCATTGCCTCTGCTGTGGAAAATGCATGCAAGCGTGCTTATTGTTCACTAGTTATCTATGGGTGGCTGTGCCAGTTTACAGCATGGAAATTAGATATGTCTAAGTGTGGTGCCTTTGATTGTCATTGTTCAATATGTGTGTGAACTGTGTTATGTGGGTGTGAGGTTTGTAGCAGTGCTGTACAGAAGTGAGGTGAATGAATAAATGTGAGGTATAAGTTGTTCAGATTGGTAGAGATTTCTGGCAGACTTATAGAGGAGCAGTTCTGTGAATTGATCAGTGTAAGGATACAACATTTGAACATATGATTTGATTTGATTTATTATGTGCCAAGACACAGTGAAAAGTATTGCTTTGCATGCTATCCAGGCAAATCATACCTTAGAACAAGTACAGCAGGCTATTTGAACAGAACACAGAATACAGTGTTACAGCTACAGAGGAAAAAATGGAGAGAGAGATCAACTTTAATATATGAGAGGTCCATTCAAAAGTTAGATAACAGCAGAAAATAAGCTGTTCTTAAATATGTTGATACATGTTTTCAAACTTTAGTATTTCTGTCTAATGGAAGAGGGTGGAAGAGAATATAACTGGGATGGGAGGGGTCTTTGATGATGTTGGTGGCTTTCCTGAGGCAGCAGGAAACATAGGTGGGAGTCAATGGAAGGAAGGTTAGTTTTCATGATGGACTGGGATACGTTTATAACTCTCTGCATTTCAATCTTGGGCAGAGTAATTGCCATGCTAAGTTGTGATACATCTGGATGAGATGCTTTCTATGGTGCATCTATAAAAATTGAGAAGAGTTATTATGGACCTGTTGAATTTAGAACATATGAGTTTATTGAATTTCTTCTGATACCAAATTCAGGTCGTCAGAAGTATAGTGAAGACATTGATCACAGTGGATATTCACTCCCCAATTCCTTCAAAAAGTTTATCTGGAAGGCATCCTGTTTAGCTGAGAATGGAGGATATTGTTCTTCCTGTCAATCACTTATGCCAAGACCTCTGGTCCTGGGAGCCTGCTCTTTACAACATTGTGCCAGCAGGCAGTTTTCCTTCTATCAGCCCCTTTTCATGCAACGTCTTCCATCAACTTCTGCTGTCAGAATTCAGCTCCCCTATTGAAAGATACAGTTTGGTTTTAACTCATGGAAACTGAGTTGTAAATGGTACTCAACGTGCAAGAATCTGACTTGAACCCTCTGCTAAGGTATGCAACCACTCAGCATGTATTTACCATAAAATCTGTGCTTCCAGATGACTGCAGGTTAATTGTACATTGTGATCCTTGACTCTTTTTTTCAAAACTGTGCAGCTGTTCCCATGGTATGTTGCAAATTAATTGATTCAGGTTCATTGTTTAATTACTTACCTGCCCTGTTGGAATTGTATCATGTTACTACCAGGTTGGTAGAAAAAAGCAGAGGAATTAACAGAATCATACAATTAACACAGCACAGGAGGACTCCATTCAGCCCATCATGTCTGCACTGACTTTCCAATGACTATTACTATGAGTAACTTCCACCTGCTTTCTCCCCATATCTTTGAACATTTCTTTGTGTTCACATAATGATCTAACACCCTCTTCAGTGCCTGATTTGACTCCACACTTCAAGGCAATGCATTACAGTCACAAACCAATCATTGCACGAACTATATTATTTTTCTCATCTTGTTTCCTATTTTTGCAAACTTTAAATCTGTACCCTCTCATTCTTCATTCTTTCATGCTTGGGAACAGTTTCTCCTTATTTACTCCAGCTGTACATCTTGTGCTTTTGAAAACTTCTACCAGATTTTCACTTAGTCTTCTTCTCTACAAAGAGAACAGTCCCAACCTGTTCCTAAATAACCCTCCTTTCTTCGTCGGGCTACTGATTCTATCCTGAATAATTGAATCAAGAAGCATCCTGACCACTGACCTATCTGTGATGATTGGGTTTATCATGTCAACCTTTTTAGAAAAAGCACTTGACGTCTGCAACTGTCCAGTTCCCTGGCACTTTCTCCGAGACTAAGGAAGACAGAAAGGTTATGACTAGTGCCATTACAATTTCTTCTCTAATTTCCTTCAGCATGCTCCTTCAGAGGCCTGGATAGAGTGAATGTTGAGAAGGTGTATCCACTGTCAGGAGAGACCATGACCCGAGGGCACAGCCTCAGAGTAAAGGGACAATCCTTTAGAAATGAGATAAAGAGGAATTTCTTCACCCAGAGCATGAAGAATGTGGATCTCAATGCCACAGAAGTCTATGGAGGCCAAGTCATAGGGTGTAGTAAAGTCAGAGATAAAAAATAGTTCCTGATAAGTGGGGGTTTAAGGGTTATGGGGACAAGGCAAAAGAATAGGGTTAAGAAACGTATCAGCCATAATTGAATGGTGGACCAGATTCGATAGGCCAAATTGCCTAATTCTGCTCCTATACTTTATGTCTTATGGTCTAACATCCTTGGATAAATCCTATCCAGACATGGGACCTTATCAAGTTTAAGTATTGATAGACTCAGTTCTTAAAGCAGCACTACAAGTTTCCTGTTTTAAACAACAATTTCAAAACTCACTTGAACATCAGTATTTCACAATAAAGTTGCTTCAGTGCTTTCTTCCTTTACATTTGTAAATATATAAAGCAATACCTTCAACGGAAATGACAAAAGTTGCTTCTTCAAAATATTTCATAGAAACTAGTGAGTGGCACGGTGGCAGTGGTTAGCACTGCTGCCTCACAGCGCCAGAGAGCTGGGTTCAATTCCCACCTCAAGCGACTGACGGTGTGGAGTTTGCATATTTCCCCGTGTCTGCGTGGGTGTGCTCTGGTTTCCTCCCACACTCCAGAAATGTGCAGGTTAGGTGAATTGGCTATGCTAAATTGCTTGTAGTGTGAGGGGAATGGGTCTGGGTGAATTGTGCTTTAGCGGGTTGGTGTGGACTTGTTGGGCTGAAGGGCCTGTTTCCACATTGTAAGTAATCTAATAAATTATTTGGCACAATTGCTCACTGAGAAATTTAGATACAACTGTTAATTTATAGTTTATTACAGAATCCCTACAGTGTGGAAATAGGCCATTTGTCCAATAGGGTCACACCAACTGTCCGAACAGCATCCCACCCAGTCTTACGTCCTACCCTATCCCTGCATTCCCCTGGCTAATATACCTAGCGTGCACCTTGGACTCTATGGGTAATTTAGCATGGTCATCTACATAAACTGCATATCTTTGGGCTGTGGGATGAAACCTGAGCACCCAAAGAAAACCCACACAGATATGTACAAACTCCATACAGACAGTCACCCGAGGTTGGAATTGAACCCGGGTGTCTGGCGCTGTGAGCCATCGGGCTGCCCCCAGTTGCATTTATTTGAAGAGCAAAAAAATGGTTCTGAGAATTAATTATTATTTATTTTGCTGAATTCCGTTATGCATATTATGCTTTGTTTAAATAGTCACATGAAACTTCAAACTAAAGAAAGAAAAGTATAGTTCTGCAAGATCGTTACTGTATTCACAGGGCTTCAGAACAAATTATCACTGTTTTTGTACAGGAAACACAACAGTTAATTTTTGCACAGTGAACTCACATAAACAGCAATGAGACATAGTCAGATACTTTATTTTTAGTGATTTTTAGAGCCACTCAGCTCCTGCACACATTACAGACTTGGTTCAAACGTAGCAAAAGAGCTGAACTTCAGAGGTGAGGTAAGAGTGAGTGCCCTTGATATCTAGGCTGTATTTGACTGAGTGTGGTATTGAGGAGCCCTAGTAAAGCTGGAATTAATGGGAATCAGGGGGAAATTTCTCTGCTGGCTAGAGTCATACCTGATACAAAAGAAGGTGGTTATGATTGCTGGAGGTCAATCACCTCAGCTCCAAGGCATCATGACAGTTGTTCTTCACTGTAATGGTGTCTACCCCAATCATCTTCAACTACTTCCTCAATGACTTTTTCTCCAACATATGGTCAAGAATATGGATTTTTGCTGATGATGGCAAAATGTTCAGTGCCATTCATGACTCCTCAGACATCAAAGGAGTTTATGTCCAAATGCAAGTCCTGGACAATATCTGGGTTTGGACTGACAAGTGGTAAGATCCATTCAGGCCACAGAGTTGTCAATCAATGAACATCACCAAGAAGAGAGAAGCTAATCATCACAGCTTGATATTCAATAGCATTAGTGTTGAGAGTGTGTTGCTGCAAAAGCACAGCAGGTCAGACAGCATCCGAGGAGCAGGAAAATTGATGTTTAGGGCTGGACCCCTTCATCAAGAGTGAGGATTCAATCGCATTACCTCACTGAATCTCCAACCGTTACAATTCCAAAAGGAATGACAAGGAACAGAACAGGACTAGCCATAATCTATGGCTTCGACAGCAGAGCAGAAGCTAGAGGACCTGCAGCAAATACCTCACATTCTGGCTCCCCAGAACCTATAGGGCACAATTCAGGATTGTGATGGAATACTCCCCACTTACCTGGCTGAACATTGCTCTCAGAATACTCAAGAAAGCAGCTCTCTAGACTAGCAGACAATTAGCACATCCTCAGGCTGTCATTGTCTCCATTACTGATGCATAGTGGCATCCACTGACAAAATGCACTACATCAACTCATCAAGGCCCTTAGACAGCACCTTCCAAACCCATGACCATCACGAAAGGCAAGGGAAGCACATACACATGAAAACTACCACTTGTAAGTTTCCATCAAAGCCACTTACATCCAGACTTGGAAATATTTCTTCATCAGCACTGGGTCAAAATGCTGAAACTTCCTTCCTGCCAGAATTTTTAATGTACTTACACCAAACAGATTGTAACAGTTGGAGAAGGCAGCCCATCACTATCTTCTCGAGAGCAGTTGGGGATGGGCAAGAAATGTTTGTTCTTGCCAGAAATGCCTACATCTAGTGAATTTTTTTTTAATGTGCAATGAACATTGGTCGACACAAGGGGGAACTCCCCTGTTCTTCTTCAAATGGTGAGAAGAAATGGTTTAACAATACTTTTACCCTAAGAATCACATTGCATGTGCTTAATGCCACGGTGATGTCAGATCTTATGAAACTGGAATCTAATTGTTTAGGGTCCTGAGGATAACTTCTTTTCCACTCTGTCGATACTGTTATGTTTAATAAGGCTATAAATATTCACATACAATTATAGGCCTATTTTAACTACTAATAGTAACATGGATTTTTTCTATCACATCTGAAATAATTAGTTATCAAAGGTTCTATAGCAAAATCTCCCACCAATCACCAATTAATAATTGGTACTATTACCGGAACAGACTACTGTTTCTCGGCTGCTTTGTTTTCATGCATAAATTTATAAATGAATTGTATTTTCTTTACTTATTTGTACTTTATAATGAAACATATGTACTTTGAATAATGCCAGAATTTCAAATGAATAATTGCACTTGTCACGACCTGAAAAATGTAGAATCCCAAGTTGAATAAAGTGAACAGAGGAGAAGTCCCAACGATGCTTCAGGGTCAGGGCAGCATCAAAGCAACAAGAGGAAGTTTCACTGATTTTGGCTGAGGTCATTTATTGGGAAATCATGAGATAAGGAAATTGAACACGTATCATGTCAACAGCAATTTTTAAAAATATATATATTCCATTATTTCTCAATGTGGATCAGAAGCAAAGACCTAGAAATTGGATCATGCATCTCTCATTTTTCACGGGCTGGAGGGTTCAATGTTATATACATATGCTCATTTCATCCATGTATGCTACTTTGACTGGAGTACATTATGGACACACATAGACATCTACAGGCAACTGCTGTAAATACCTGAGAAGGAAGCTGTGCATTCCATGATTAGCTTTCCTCAGGGTAAATGTGACGAAAGCAGAAATCTTTAAATGAACCACTGGAGGATAACAATTTAGCTGAAAGAGAAGTCAAGGTACAGTCTGAAGACAGAATTGCACACCAATTTCCACCTCAAACTATCTCTGCCATTGAAAACTGATATTCATTTCTAAAGGTCATTTTAAGGTATGGTGCCTAACTAATTGATGCCTGAACCAATTTCAACCATGGCCCTCATACCCAGGGCTTAATGTTGGTATAAGTTGGAAAGTGGCTGAGTTTAGGAATGCCAACTCCTGGCTTATTTAAGAACCTCGTACTCACCACTTCTGGGTGCAGATGATTTTGAAGTAAATTGGGATCTACATTTTCAAATTAAATAACATTTGGGGCAGATGATGGCTTCATGAGATTATCACGAGACTATTAATCCAGAGACCCAGATAATATTCTAGAGATCCAGTTTCAAACCGTGCTGAGACAAATGGTGGAAATTGAATTCAACAAATGTTTAGAATAACAAGTCTGATGATAACTGTGAAACCACTAAGATTGTCAGAAAAACCCATCTGGTTCACTGATGTCCTTTAGGGAAGGAAACTGCCATCCTTACCTGGTCTGGTCTACATGTGACTCCAGAAATGCTTTTGAAACTTAACTGCCCTCTGGGCAATTGGAGATGGACAATAAATGCTGGCCTGACCAGCAACACCTATATCCCATGAAAGATCTTTTTGAAGAATATAGATATCCGAATGAACATTAAGAAGGTTGAACATAACTATTTACAGCACGTGAGCAGAGGGAACATATTCTGGAAGGCTAAAAACTTTAATTCCATATGATATGACACACATTGCTCCTTTTGCACATTTTCAGTAGCTATTCTCAGAATAAAAATAGATGAAAACTTTATCGACTTCTCATTCAAATTATTTCACAGTGCCTCTTTTAACCATAGATATTTAACTCCTTACTTTCACATTTCATCTCTCCCAACAAGTTACTTTTGCATAAGACATCAACTCCAACAGTGCACTTGGAAGATTGAGAGGATATATCTGTTTCCTTATCATTGCCTGGGGAGGTGAATACATGGGTGCAGTGGAATGGTAGCTTATCTGCAGGCAAGGACATTTCTGGAACTTCAGCAAAAAATAGAAGTGCATCATTATTGATAATGAAATGGATTTCTAGGCCAATATCTAAAGATATTTCTCCATAGCACTGTGGGCTGCATGCCAAGTTAGGTTAATTCCCAGTTTATTTCTAAGTCATTTTTCAAAAGATCACCCTCATTCTACGTGGGATCACCATCATTAACAAAGGCTTCTATCTTGAGGTAGCCATCTGTAAACTTAAACAAAGACTTTCATTCTCTCTCTCTCTTAAGATTCTTTTGCAACATAAGACCAAAAGTTCTCCCCGTGCCTATGTGGTGCTTCGGTTTCCTCCCATGGTCTATTGATGTGCAGCTTGGGTCGGTTGGCCATACTACATGATCCACAGTATTCAGAGAGATGTGTAGGTTAGGTGGATTGGCCATGGGAAATGCAGGGTTACGAAAGTGAGTTGAAGGGGTTGGATCTAGGTGGGATGCACTTCGGAAGATTCAATGCTGACTCGATGGGCCAAGTGGCCTGCTTCCATATTGTAGGGATTCTAATACTCTATGATCACTCAACTGTAAAAAGAAGCTGTCCTGAACCAATTGTTCACAATGAAGCTGGAGATGTGAATATTTGTTATTGTAACTCTCTGTTGTATGGGTTGTGTAAGAGTACTGGCTAAGTCTGTACAAAGGAAATCATTGATAATCCTTTCTTTGTCAATTATGGTTTGATTGTGTTGTGTGGCTCCTAATGTCTGGGCTCTTAAATCAGACTCTTAAATAAGAAAGTTAGACTGTTCCAGCTCCTTTGTAAGTACAGGTTTAAGCTCTATGTGAAGGCATTGCTCAAATCACTATAGTTTGATCTGTTAGTTGTTGAATGAAAAGATTCTCACGCATGACCAGAGCACACAATGAGGCACACTCCAGCTTCCATTTATGCAGATTACCAATTGCTGCACATTGTTTATTATTCTGACTTAAACATACTGGTCTGAATCTGACCATTACTCAGCTGACTATCAGTTTTGTTGAGTTTCATGGAGAGTTTCTCTCAGCAGGTTTTCTCACACTATAGTCTTGAACTCAGCTTATTAATTAGGTACCAGGCCCCTATGGTGTCCCTCACATCTGATGCTAGCCAATTCTTTCACCCACAGTAGGTGGGAGTACTCACCACAGTATGGGACTATCACATATAGGGAAACCTTCAAATCATTCCAAATATTCATCTTTATTCACCAACACCAAAAGTGAACAGAATGCTGCACCTGTCATTCACTAACTGAGATGTGGTCTGATGAAGGCTCACTGGACTCAAAGGATTAACTCTCCATGAAGGCTGCCAAACTTGCTGAGTTTCTCCAACATCTTTTTTATTATTTTAGATTTCCAGTACTCATAGCATTTTGCTTTGATTTTAATGACATGGTCAAGATTGCCTGTGACCAACATTTGTACCCCACACAGTTGGAAATGGCAGGAACTGACATGCATGAGGAGATTGCAAATGACTTTAGTCTGTGCTCTGATAGTGCATGATTGATACGGCTGCCCCTTGCAAGGCCTCCCATCACTCGGAAGCTGAATCCACGCTTTCGATCAAATACATCACTCCAAGTGAGGTCACAACTATTTGTAAGTTGTAGTTCGCATTGAAGAATCAAGTGATCATGGATGGTAATACAGGAAATGCAGGGTACCATGAGTCCCACTATGGCCTTTTATTAGCTGATTGCATCAATTGACGTTTCTAAGCTTTGAAGTTTTTCTTTATCTCATCTACATTTTAATGTTCCCTGTCGATGATTGTGAACATGTGTTGCATGCAATTCTGCTGTTGCAGGTGGGACATCGTCCACCTTCTCTGAAGCTTCAGTATCCATGGATGTGGAAGCATGTTTGAGGACCTTTTTTGTAAGTCCGCAATCTGAGACATCACAGATGTAGCAGACACTTTGATGGCTATATAATTCCTCAAAGCTGTACTTGCTTAAATTTGTGATTGAACTGACATATGGTCTGCTTCCTCCTTTCTTGTGATGGTCAAGCCTTCAACACAGGATGAATTTCTTGATGAACCTGTAGCTGTTGTTGTTATTGCATGTTCTTGGTTGGTTCCATTGGTTCCATGAAAAAAAAATAGAGGGCTTTATGTTTTATTAACCTTCTGAAACAATTCTCACCAAAACAGAAAGCAGAGAATTCATGAACAATACCACCTGAATCTAAGAGTACAGAAGATTTAAGGCCATGGCCTCCTCAAAACAAATGATGAATAGTGGGTTATTTTACTGTCACTCTATGCTAACAGAACAATTCAATGTCTGGACTACCGTCATTGGGTTGGTCACCTTCACCTTTGACATCTTAACTTCCCACACATTTGTAGCTTCTCTTCCACTTTATCATTTGTTCCCAGATCTGAAGTATCCATAGTGAAGAATGGTTTCTGGTACACTGTGTCAAATTCAATGTCTCCACTGTGTGCTGATCAAAACTACACACACTGCTTCACTTAATACAGAAGTATAATGATTAAAAATAATAAACAGGTTTTTTGTGATCTCTGTTACATTTTAGTGCAATGGAGCACATACCTGCTCTCTCACTCTAATTTTAACATCTCCTGCGCCTCAGAATTGAGTGGAATACCATCTGAGAAATTGTGTTCTTAACTAGGATATGGGAGCTGAAAGAAGAGGTACATTAGCCCCTGTCTGAGTTAAAATTAGTTTTCCCACAATTCACCATGATACCTGCATCCCAAATTCAAAGGTGTCAAACAAAGGTCTCTCTCCACTTGGAGACTGCAGGCAGGCTCAGAGTCTGGGAGGAGATAATAAGAAACCTTCCAAGTTGAGAGAAGCAAGGAACTGTAATACAAGGTACATACATGGGATTGCACCTCAATATGCAGGTGCTCTTTTAATATCTTCAGAGAGTAAGTTCAGGCCTCCATTGTGGAGGGGGAGCCCCTGTAAAGGATGTTCAGTGGTCATATCCACACCCAGGTAAACAGAAAGGTATGCAAGCCCACCGGATATGAATGTCACCTGACCACCAATGCACATCCCTTGCACTTGATCACCCCACTCCACAGTCAGCCTTTCATTACTGCTGCAGGAAATGGATCTCTTCTCCTATCTGTCATGTTACAAAACTGCAGGTATATTAGAAAATCTCGTTCAGCCTTCCAACCTCAGATGTAAATAAATTCTTATTGCAGCTAATTTTCTGCTCTGCCTGGGTGGACATGAGGCTCCACAACTCCCTTGTTAGGTCCGCACCCCCCCACCAACCCAACCTCCACTCCTGGCACCTTCCCCTGCAACCGCAAGAAATGCAAAACCTGCGCCCACACCTCATCCCTTACTTCCCTCCAAGGCCCCAATGGATCCTTCCATATCCATCGCAAATTCACCTGCACCTGCACACACATCATTTACTGTATCCGCTGCACCCGATGTGGTCTCCTCTATATTGGGGAGACAGGCCACCTACTTGCGGAATGTTTCAGAGAACACCTCTGGGATACCCGCACCAACCAACCCAGCCGCCCCGTGGCTGAACACTTTAACTCCCCCTCTCGATCCGCCAAGGACATGCAAGTCCTTGGCCTCCTCCATCGCTAGACCCTGGCCACACGACGCCTGGAGGAAGAGCACCTCATCTTTCATCTAGGAACCCTCCAACCACAGCGGATGAATGTAGATTTCTCCAGCTTCCTCATTTCCCCTCCCCCCACCTTATCTCAGTCCCAACCCCCGGATTCAGCACCGCCCTCTTGACCTGCAATCTTCTTCCCGACCTCTCCGCCCCCACCCCCTCTCCGGCCTATCACCCTGACCCTCACCTCCTTCCACCTATCATATTCCCAGAGCCCCTCCCCCAAATTCCCCTGCCTACCTTTTATTTCAGCTGGCTTGGCACACCAGCCTCATTCCTGAAGAAGGGCTTATGCCCGAAACGTCAATTTTCCTGCTCCTCGGATGCTGCCTGGCCTGCTGCGCTTTTCCAGCACCACACTTTTCAACTCTGGTCTCCAGCATCTGCAGTCCTCACTTTCTCCTTTCTGGCCCCCAGACCTCTCTCCTATACAATGGCCTGGAAATGACAAGTCGCCCTTCATGCCATCCCAGGTCCTAAAAGTTCTTCCCAATGTGTGTTTTCATTGTGAGCAATCAGTAACAAAAATTATTTGTTCCATGGCCAGCAAGCAGGTTATCCTGTTACACCCCTAGAAACAAACAGAAGTCTGACACCTCTAATCACATTTGTGAGGCTAACGACAAATCAACCAAACTCTGCAACAACTTTTCTTGAATCCTCTTTCTGAAGTTTTTAATGCCCTCTGTTGAATCTATAACCTTCAGAGAAATTTTCTTAACATCTCGAGAAATATGACTATTTCCATAATAGAGCTTTACACTATTGGATCGCTGGAAAAATTTCCTTTCTAAATCATAACATAATTTTGGCTAACATGATTGCTTACAGACATGATGCATGAGGTCTACAGATCATCCAGTCTTGCCGACTATGATTTATGCATGGCTGTCACTCCAATGACAATCATTGCCATTTTTTAAATGCAATCTGTCAGCAGTTTTGCAGACATATACCCACCTTGTCACCATTCCTTCACATAGAAAATACATTTGATCTGGAGATTTTCTTTTTTTTTGTAAACTTTTATTACAATTTAACCAGCTACCGTCAATGAACACAGTGGTTTGAAACAAGATCTTCATTTGTAAAGGCAACGGGCCTGAAGTTGTTTACATGCAAATACCTTACATTTGTTGTTATTTTCTCACCCTATTTGTATCTCCATATAATTCACTTTTTAAGTGAATTTTCAGTGTGCCTTTGGTGTAAGAAGATTCCATGGATGCAAATCTAATCTTGGACATTTGGATGAAACTGACATTGGGTTTGATAACTCAATACTGCCTTTAGAGTACTTCAAAGTACTGTTAATGTATTTTCCAGCACAATTTGGGACCAATGACATTTGGTTCCAGGTGACACTGGACGTCAGTACCTTAACAAGCAAAACAGTTCTGTGTGGAGAAACAACAAGCAAATTTTCAGTAATATACTGAGAAATTACAACAAAAGGCTTGACAGTAATATATTGGGAGGTTCCATAATAAGGATTGGTTTGATTCTTGGATTATCCTAGTCAATGTTTAAGTTTCTCTAACTGTTGCATTTTGCCAAACTCTAGCTAAGCTCATAGTCAAACTGCTCAGTTTCTTCACTGGAAACTCAAATAAGGTGATGGGGACTCTTTATAGTCTGGACACCTAGCATACTGAAAGCAAAGTGCTCTGAGTTCATGTATTGTATCTTTTGTATACAATTCAGAGAATCAGTGGCAACAGTGCCCACGATTGCACTTTCATTAAATTTAATGGTGGAATTAGAAATGACAACTATTAATCTCAAATTCTACCAGTGCTAACCCATTTAGTTTTTTGAATAGTTGCAGTGATACCTATAAAGAGACCATAGCAAGCCATTTCCTGAAGTGGTTCTTGACTCCTCTCATGTCAGTCAACCTCATTAATAAAGTTGCACTGCTGTCAAAGTGAGGGCTAACAGTGTTAACTGTGCTGTCCAGTAAATGCTGCATTGAATGTCCTTTGTCATGATTAGATACTTACTATTAGCTCATAACTCAGCATAAGCCATTGGACTCACATCTGAACACTCAAACTAACAGTTTAACAGATTCTGAAGATGCATTTCCTGTTATTTTCACATTTCAGTTCTTATTTTCCCTCAAGCATATTTTACATTTTTCCAACAATTTATAATTCTGTCATAAATTGATAAGCTGTGTTTTCAACTATTTGTAGAAATTTCTTTTAAAGTAGTACTTCTATATGATTTAACAGCTCCCAAAAGATGATAAGCAGAATATAAACTACTACTTCATTCCTTCAATTGCTATGGCATGCTATATCAGCATTAATTACACCAATTCACTTCCAGGTTTTTCTATTGTTTGTGTAATTACTTGTAGTTAATGGAGCTAAAAGTAGACAAGTCTCCTGGCCCTAATGGAATGCATGTCAGAGTACTAAAAGAGATGGTGGAGGAAATAACAAATGTGTTTGTGTAATTTACCAAAGTTCGCTGGATTCTGGGGCAGTTCAGGCAGATTGGAAAACAAACAATGTGATGCAACTGTTTAAAAAAAGGAAGTAAATGAAAGGTGGTCAACTATAGACTTATTAGTTTAACTTCTGTAGTGGGAAAATACTTGAATCTATGATCAAGGAAGAAAAAGCAAACCATCTGGATAGAAATTGTCCCATCAGACAAACACAGCATAGGTTCATGACAGACAGGTCATGTTTAACTAATTTACTGGAATTCTTTGAGGATATTACAAGTGCAGTAGACGATGGGGAACCGGTGGATGTGGTGTATCTAGATTTCCAGAAGGCATTCGAACAAGGTACCACACAAAAGGCCACTACGTAATATAAAATACATGGTGTTATGGGTAATGTATTAGCATGGATCAAGAATTGGTTAACCAAAGAAAGAAAAGAGTGGAGATAAATGGGTGTTTTCTTGTCGGTGATCAGTGGCTAGTGGTCTGTCTCAAGGATCAGTGTTGGTACTACAATTGTTTACAATTTACATTGATGATTTAGAGTTGGGGGACCACATATATTGTGTCAAAGTTTGCAGATGACACCAAGATGAGTGGTAGAGCAAAGTGTGCAGAGGACATTGAAAGTCTGCAGAGAGATATAGAAAGGTTAAATGAGTGGGCAAAGGTCTGGCAGATGGAGTACAATGTTGGTAAATCTGAGGTCATACATTTTGGCAGGAATAACAGTAAAATGGACTCTAATTTAATTGATGAAAAATTGCAGCACGTTCTGTGCAGAGGGATCTTTGTGTCCTTGGCTATGTGTCATAAAAAATTGGTTTGCAGATGCAGCAGGTAATTAAGAAAGCAAATGAATTATTGTCGCTCATTGTTGGAAAGATGAAGTTTTAAAAACACGGTGGTTATGCAATAGCTATGTAGGGTGCTGATGAGACCACATCTGGAGTACTATGTGCAGTTTTGGTCTCCTTACATGAGAAAGGATGTACTGGCAGTGGAGAGGATGACGAGGAGGTTCACTGGGTTGATTCCAGAGTTGAGAGTTTCAGCTTATGAGGAGATATTGAGTAGAATGGGATTATATTTATTGGAGTTTAGAAGAATGAGAGGGGATCTTATGGAAATACATAAAATTATGAAGGAATATATAAGATAGAAGCAGAGAAATTTCTTTGTGGGTGAAACTAGAACTACGGACATAGCCTCAAAATAAGGTGGAGCAGATTTAGGACTGAGTTGAGAAGGAACTTCTTCACCCAAACGATTGTGAATCTGTGGACTTCCCTCCCCAATAAAGCAGCTGAGTCTACCTCATTGAATGTTTTTAAGGCAAATAGACAAATTTTTGAACAGTAAGGAAATTAAGGGTTATGTTGAGCAGGCAGGTATGATCTTATGAATTGGCAGATCTGCTCAAGGGGCTACATGGCCCTCCCTTATTCCTATTTCTTATGTTCTTGTCTGGTCAGTAATAATGAGTTGAATATTACATGCCCTGCTAGGTTAGTTTTGGTGAAGAGGGCATGTACAGTAGGGAGGGTGCCCAATCCACAGCTTTCACATCCACTCTCAAGATCAATCCCATAGTAAAGATGGCAAATGTGTTCCAAAATTTGTCAATCTGCCGACCACACATCAGTCAATAATTAAGGGCTAATTGAGCTTGTTAAAAGCTTAGCTAAGCCCAATATAAAATCCTCACAACGCAGTTAGAGGTATTTCAACCCAACATAGAGCATCCCACCCAAACCACCCCCTTTTCCACCATCGCTAATTCACTGAGCCTGCACATCATGAGGTGATTTAGCACTGTCAATCCTACCTAGGCTCCACACCTCTGGGCTGTGGGACGAAACCAGAGCACCCAGAAGAAATCCACTCAGACACAGGGAGAATGTGCAAACTTCACACAGACAGTCGCCCAAGGCTGGTATTGAATTTGGGTCCCTGACACTGTGCAAGAGCAGAGGTAGCCACTGTGCCATCATGCCACATATTATATTGCGAAGGTCATGACACTGTCAGTGTGAACAAGCAACCAAGAAGATAATGTATACTTGGGGAGGATTTTCTTTTAAATTGCAGGAAAGAGGAGTGACTTTTTCACAGGACGTTCTTTGCACATGAGGAACACTCTCTCAGAAAATATTGAATCCCTACTCCCACTTCTCCAAACCCCTCATCTCTTTCCCTAAAATCCCCAAATGCTCCCCCCACATTGTCCTTTACTTACCTATGTCCGGGGATTCATGGTGTCTTCATTAAGGGATTATTTGCAGTCCCAGCAATGCTTACCACAGAGGTCTGGCACTACCAGCATTGGAGCTTGACTATTTCAGATGGTGGAAAATGTTTCTCCCACTGAGGGGTGGAAGCCCCACTTACCACTCAATGAACGAGCCCAGAGTGGGTGATGGCTGTGGGCCGGGTTGCTCAGTCTGTCAGGGTGAGGAGTGAGTAATCCAGCTGCCTTAATTTTCTGTATTCACAAGACAATTGGCGTTGGGGTTGGCTGGAGTGATAAGACCCTCTGATTATAGTCAATGAGGCAGGAAGTTTGTTCAATTGTTAACAGTAGCCTCAAGTCATTTGATCCTCTCTGTCCTGGCATCAAATTGATCACATAACCACAAAGAATCAACATGTTTCCATTCTTTTATGTAAAACAAGATAATTGGAAACAAATTGACTGGAAAGGATTCCAAATAATGCAAGGAATTTTAAACTGCTCTACAAGGAAAATAAAACCAAAAGGAGATTTTATTCGAACCTAATAAAATTGTTGAATTCAACCTCAGTTTTCATGAAGAATACGTATGAATAAACCATGAGGTGACTGTCTCATGACTTAGCAGATAGTGTGCTATTCTCAGCTAGAAGCTCCGCACTCAGGTCTGATTCCAAAACTTATCAGCCAGAAAAAGAGGGTTCACGATGCAGTCTAGCAGCCTGATAATCAATCCACTAATTCTTCCAATAAGCCCATAGTCAGTCATTACTGACAATGTTCAGACATCCTTCATAAAACAAATAGGAAAGGCTACATGCTACAATGGATGGATCAAACTCAACAAAAAGATAGGAAGAGGTTGTATGAGAAAAGCATGAGGTGCTCATCCTAAGAAGTGGCAAGAAGACAGGCTTCTGCCTGCCCAAGGAAGACTGGATGAAGGCAGTTGTGGAAGTCAGCTGCTGTGGGTCCCTGTAAACAGCTGTGCAGGGCCAAAGTGGGTCAATAGCCTTGTCTGCTCAGCCAGCACGAATTCTACTAACTGCTTAGTACATTGTAGCTTGAATTTGGCAAATCACGATGGCTTCCTTATTGAGAAGCGTACAATGACTGACCAATTCTGGATTTCTGTAGCTAACTGAGCATGTGTGGATTTCAGATGTTGATTGGAGTTGCAGTACAGTAATGATAGTGAACACTGACAGCTTTGCCATCACTACAATTGCACAGTCTCAGCCTTTGTTACATTGAAATCCGAGTCCAGAAATATGCAAAGTATCTTATTGGATTTCATGCAAGTTGACAGTCTGATCAATTAGGGAAACAGACTATACAGATAATCTGAAGATGTACAGACATGCAAAATGGAAAACCAGAAATCAGGAAAGAAGAACCACTGATGTTCCAGGAAAGGACAACAGACCACATTAAATTTTGCTTCAGATTTATTCCTATGGCATAATACCTTTCTGTTATCTATAGACCACTAAAGTAGGATATATTCTGGGCATAAAAATAGTCATCAGTGAGAAGTTATGATTCAGAGACAATGTATCACAATTTGCATCCTTCATGCTTAGAAGTTTTGCAAGCCAGTGACAATTCACCTTTATTAAATCATACCACAGATTATTGGCTTTGCAAACAGTATGTACAAATTGAAAAGAAAATGACAAAGGAGGGCTAGTTTAAATTGATTTCTACTTAGGCCTGTTAACTTACTGATCAATACAAACTGATAATTTATACAGCTCAAGACAATGACTGAAATAAAACCAATTATTCTGAATATTCCCAAACATTAAACTCCAGGCAATGTGACCAACCTCCATTGGTACTCAAGTTCCTCCATAATACCTAGCTCATGCAATAAACATTCCTGTTCTTTAGCAGGAATATGTTTGAATGAAAGTAATGCAAGAACCTTTCAGAAATATTGGATTTATGGAAATCTATAATTATTATTGGAAAAAAAACAGATAAATGAAGATCTTATTATACCAGCGCTGATGAAGATTTTATAACACCAGGGTTGATGACAGCTATATCATCATAACCAGAAATATATTCCCAAATCTAATTTGGACATACAGGACCATAGATTGCTTGTGGCCTGATTATTAAGATACCAATCTCTGTGCTAACAACAGATGGTTCTCAAACACCTAGAAGGAATAGGAAACCAGAATATTCACAAGCGATGGGTGTTGGAGCATATAGTACGAGATGATGGAAATAAGATTCCAACAAGAGTAATGCTGACACACAAAACAATCAAAAAGTCAAGTCAGAATCAAAGAAGATGAGAAGAGTAAGACATAAAAATATGAGCATATACTAAACTGCAAAGACAGACTTGACTGACACAATTGAATATTGTACCATGAAAACAAGCCAACTCAAATAGCAACCAAGAGGATGACCCTGTGAAATTTAATGTGGTTAATATGATGGTGTATAAGATTATCAAATAGACAAGTTTCCACTAAATTAGATGTTCTTTTAGTCCTATTGGTGCTAGCAACTTACTCAAAAATGCCTTTGGACATCCGCGACTAAGTTTAGCCAAAATTTGCTGCACGGTTACTTTGTATGCAATTAGAAGAAAAGGCTGCAGGCATATTTCAAACACGGGCAATCCATTTTATTTCCAATGCTGGTTCATAAGCTTTATTCTTTTAGGATTATTTGTCTGCGCTCCACTTATTGTAATTCCTTTAAGGAATAGGCCAGTACAGATATACATTTCAGCGAGAAAGAAAGGCTTGAAGGGAAATTAAAGATGGTATCAAATTGAATGAAAAGGAATACAATCTTATAAATATTAGCAGCAGCTCAGAAGATTAAAAAGATTAAAGAAACAAAGAGGAAGTGGAAAATTAAGTATGAGGGAAAGCTGGCTAGAAATGTAAAAATAGATAGTAAGCCTTTTTCAAGCATTAACAAAGGAAAGGAACAATTAAGGAAAGCATTGGACCTCTGGAGAAAGAGTTTGAGGAATTAATGATGAAAAATGAGGATAATCCAATGAATTAAACAAGTATTTTGCATCTGTCTTCAGTGTAGAGGTTATAAATAACATCAGAAATAACAGTGAATCAAGAAGTGAAAGGTAGGAAGGAAGTTAAAACAATTACACTAACTAGGGAATGGGTCATTTCCAAGTTGACAAAATATAATAAGTTGCGTGCCATAGGGATCAGTGCTGGGACCTCAACTATTTACAATTTATTTCAATGTGTAAGGACCTAATGTATGATCATCAAATTTGCTTATGGAATAATAATAGGTAATAAAATAAGTTGTGAAAAGGACATATCAAGTCCGGTGAAGGATATAGCTAGATTAAGTGAATGAGCAAAATCAAATTAGCACATGGAGAATAATGTGGGAAAATGTGATTTTGTCCACTTTGACAGGAAGAATAGAAAAGGATATAATTTAAATGGAGAGAGTTTGCAGAACTCTGAGATACAGAACAATCTGTGACCTGGTACATGCATAACAAAAGATTACAGCAAGTGATTAGGATAGAAAATCATTTGGTGTCATTTATTGCACAGAAAATTAAATATCAAAGTTGTGATGTTTTCCTATTGTTGTACATCCAGAACATTGTGTACAGTTTTGGTTTCCTTATTTGAGAAAGGATATAATTAGTCAGCAACAGTTTAAAGATGGATCACTCAACTCATTCCTCAGGTGAGGGCATTACCTTATAAGGACAGGTTGGCCCTGTATCCATTGCATTTTAGAAGAATGAGAGGCAAACACTTAATAATATAAGGTCCAGAGGGTGGATGTTGAAAGGATGTTTTCGTTTGTGGGGGAGAGTGAAACTAGGGACACTGTTTAAAAAAAGAGTTTGGGGGATCCAAGATGGCGGCGACCCAGCAAGTCTGAGTCTATAGTGCTCTTCCCAAGACTTGGGTAAAGTGGGTCACCCACCCCCACCACACTCACCAAATCATTCATAATAGCTGTTAACTTTAAATAGTTGCTTAGTATTACATTTAAATAGTTTAATATTTAGTAAAAATGACCAAAGGGAAGCGAACTCGCAGCTCTCAACAAGCAGGACCCCCTCCCCCACCCTCTCCCTCTTCAGCTGCAGCAGAGGCGTCCACAGCCGCTCCGGGGGACTTACCGACAGTAACAAGCCTTGTGGAGATGATTACCAAGCTGGACGCGAAGATCGATGCCTTTATCGAGGAGTCACGAAATCGCTGGGAATCACTCTCGGCTACGCTGCAGAAGCACGGCCGAGACATCCAGGAACTCGAGCGCCAAGTCGGAGGGGCGGAGTTAAAGGCCACGACCTCCGAGACTGCAGCTCAATCGGCCGCGGATCAGGTCTGGACTCTCAAGCAGCGAGTCCGGGCCTTAGAAAATCATATTGACGACCTCTATAATCAAGGTCATCGAAAAAATATTCGGTTGCTGGGCCTTCCCAAACGGGAAGAGGAAGGCCAGCTTACAGCATTCCTGGAGCAGTGGCTGCCACAGCTTTTAAATCTGCATGCTGGATCAGGCCAGGTAAGGGTGGAATGGGCCTACTGGGTCGCAATACGTGGGCCCGGCTCAAACCAGCGCCCACGCCCGGTTCTGTTCCAGCTGCAGAGCTATAGGGAAAGGCAGATGCTCCTAGAAGCCTCAAGAAATCTTGGAAAAGATCCCCAAGCCATGATCTATAAAGAATCCAAGATCATTCTATTTCAGGACTTTTCCCCAGCTCTGGTCCGAAAGAGGAAGGCATTCAATGAGGTGAAGAAGCATTTAAGGAACTTAAATACTCAGTACTCCTTACGCTATCCAGCGACGCTACGCTTTAACCACGAAGGATCCATATATAACTTCGGATCACCAGAGAAGGCTAAGGAATTCTTGGACTCTCTTAAATAAACTGTAAGAGATTGTGGATGTTGGTTTGCCTTTCCCCCCACTTTGGTCTATATCCCCCCCTTTTTTTTCTCTTTTTTTTACCTCATTGTTTAATATTATCATGGGGGGGCGGGGAGAGGGATTTGATTTTCTCCCCCGCCCCCCGCTTGGGTTTGTTTTCTTTTATTACTTTATGTATATATGTGGGTATGTATGTATATATATGTTGGGTCGTTTGGTTAATGTTGGTGGGGGAAGGTGGTTACCTTATTCTATTTTACCTCTGTCTTTAGGAGCGGGGCTGTTACTCCCTTGTTATTTTGTATTATTATATCTAATTATTATTTGTTGAGATTGTAATTTTATAGTTATATATTTGTATATGGTATTAACATTCCCAAATATATCCAGGTGTTGATTTGGGTGGGGGTAGGGTGCTCACTGTTAACTCTAGCTTTGTATTATATTTGAATTCTCCTCATTTTATTGAGGAGCACCTGGGTCAAGGGTGAGGCATTGGTTGGGAGAGGATAAGATGGACTTTTGGAGAGGAAGTGACGTTCCCTGGGAACAAGGGGGAAAATCTCCATTTAGGTACGTTTTATATTTTTTTTATTTAGAAATAGTTTTTTTATTATATTGTTGTGAGTGTATTAGAGAGCCTTTATTTTTGTAAATTTTATATGCTCAATGCTCGGGATGTTCCAGATAGGGTTTCCCCTCCCAAGGGATCTCGGATCTGCCCAGCTGATTATGGTTGATCAGTCGGTTAAGTGGTGCACCTGGAATGTCAAGGGGAGTAATTCGCCAGTCAAAAGGAAGAAAATATTATCAAATCTTAAGAAAGAAAGAGTTGATATAGCTCTCCTACAGGAGACACACCTGTCGGATAAAGAACACTTAAAATTACGGCAGGGTGGATTTGATCAGGCCTTTTTCTCTTCTTTTAGCTCAAAAAGCAGGGGAGTTGTTATTCTTGTTTGGAAGAATTTCCCTTTCAAAATTCTAAATCAGATAAAAGATGAATCTGGACGATATATTTTGATTAAAGCCCTCGTAAATGGAGAGGAATATGGGGTTCTAAATTTGTACTGCCCCCCGGCACACCCCTCTAAATTTATAACGGAAGGTTTTTCAAAATTGATGGCCTTTGGTGCCCGTCATACAATTATAGGGGGAGACTTTAATTGTATTATGGATCTGGAAATAGATAGGATTCCCAAGAGTGCTGTCGGAGTATCTCCCAGATCTAGACAATTGGCGGATCTGAATAAAGAATTAGGATTGGTAGATGTATGGAGATGTCTTCATCCACAGGATAGAGATTTTTCTTTCTACTCTAATCCACATAAATGTCATACAAGAATTGATATGTTTTTTGCCCCATTGATTTTTTTTAAATTCCATATTATCCTGTAAAATAGGTACTATAGCAATTTCCGACCACGCCGCTGTACATATGGAAACTAAGGCAAGGAACAATGGGACATCCGCTCGGCATTGGCGTATGGACCCCTTCCTGATAAAAGATAGTAAATTTGTAAAGTACTTCTCCCAAGAATTTAAAACTTTTTTAGAAATTAATTCAGGTACGGCTAGCAACCCATCAATGATGTGGGAGACCATCAAGGCTTATGCACGAGGTTTGATCATCTCCTACTCAGCGACCCAGAAAAAACTGAAGGGAGAGCAATAGCGTCTGCTCGAAGCTCGCTTAAAAGCAGCTGAAACAGCATACGCTGATAGACCTTCTATTATAAAATTGCAAAGGATTAAGGCTCTTAGGACAGCTCTAAACACTACGCTTACTCAAATGGCTAAGAGGGAAATATTATTTGCAAAACAAAGGTTATATGAATATGGCGACAAACCGGGTAGATACTTAGCATTTCTTGCAAAGAAAAAGAAGGCCCCTCAGACTATTACGACTATCAAGGAAAGTACAGGTACCTTGACTCATGATCATAAAAAGATTAATGCAATCTTTAGAGAATTTTATTCTGAGTTATATAAATCGCAGGATTGTGAAGATAGGACTAGGAGGATGCAGTCATTTTTTTAAAATTTGACCTTTCCGGGCTTGACTCCGGAACAGGTATCGGCCCTAAATGCTCCTCTAACAGTCCAAGAAATACTTGATGCAATTAGGCAACTCCAGAGCGGAAAGGCACTGGGCCCAGATGGTTTTCAAGCTGAATTCTATAAAGAATTTACAGAAATATTGGCTGATCCACTTATGGACATGTATAACTTTGCATATAGTCAGGTCTGTCTCCCGCCTTCGCTGAAAGAGGCAAATATCTCTCTTATCCTTAAAAAAGGGAAAGATCCAGAAGACTGTACATCATATAGACCAATATCCTTGCTAAATGTAGATTTTAAAATCCTCTCTAAAATGTTAGCACTGAGACTAGAAAGGGTACTGCCATATGTTATAAAGGAGGATCAGACGGGATTTATTAAGGGCCGTAGATCATCCAATAATATTAGAAGGGTTTTGAATATGATCCAAGCCTGTCATCAGGGAAAGATACCAGGAGTAGTAGTTTCATTAGACGCGGAAAAGGCATTTGATAGGGTTGAATGGTCATATTTGTTTTACACATTGGAAAGGTTTGGCATTGGACAGGTGTTTACCAAATGGGTCTCAACATTGTATAGTGATCCCAAAGCAGTTGTGGTTACCAATGGATTAGGTTCGGATAGCTTCAGTGTGGGTAGGGGCTGCCGTCAAGGATGTCCTCTCTCGCCATTGTTATTTACGCTAATAATTGAACCACTAGCAGAAGCTATACGGACTGATCCTAATATAACGGCCCCGAGGGTTGGTACAGATAAACACAAAATTACCCTTTATGCAGATGATGTTCTTTTATTCCTCAATAATCCTCTGATGTCCGTACCTCGTCTAATTCAAGTTATTAATACATTTAGTGCATTCTCAGGCTATAAAATTAATTTTTCAAAATCGGAGGCTATGCCAATGGGTGGCCTGGTTATGACACCCCACTTAGTGGATGGATCCCTTTTTCCCTTTCGTTGGTCCCTGGAGGGCTTCTTATATTTAGGTATTTTTATTGCTCCAGTATTTGGTCAGTTGTATAAGGCTAATTTTGTGCAATTACTGGAAAGGATAAGGCAGGACCTCCAGCGATGGGGAGACCTTCCAATTTCCTGGTTGGGTAGAATAGCACTAATTAAAATGAATGTTCTGTCCCGTCTCCTATATCCTATGAGAATGCTCCCGGTGATGCTGCCAAGGATGGCCCTACGTAAATTATATGGCTGGCTGGGTTCCTTTATCTGGAATCATAGATGGCCCCTTATTAAGCTGAAGAAGCTACAGCTTCCACAGGCAAGGGGAGGACTGGACTTCCCAGACTTTAGGAAATATCAGTTAAGTTCCCTATTAAGTTACATAGCTGATTGGGTCTTGTCTGATCCACAATCAATCTGGCTGGACATCGAGGCCTCGCAAGTAAAATACCCACTTATTAACCTCTTATTTTCAGACAAGAGGAAAATCATTACAGATCACTGTAAAAACCCCATAATACTAAACACAATTAAGGCCTAGAATATAATGCGGCAAAATGAGGGTAATTTACATAAAACATCCCCCCATGCACCGATAGTAGGGGCATGGGGATTCCAACCGGAGTTTACAGATGCCACTTTTAAATTCTGGAGATCCAGGGGTATCTCATGTTTAGGGGACCTATTTAAAGATGGGGTCCTGATGTCCTTTGAACAGCTGCGTCAGAAATTCGGATTACCTAATGGAGACCTCTTTCGATACTTCCAAATTCGAGATTATATCCAGAAGAAGACTACGTTAATAGATAGTCTTTATAAATCAGATAGAGAATGTAATGTCCTACGACCAGTGGGGGTATCCTCCGTTAATACTATTTATCATTTACTACATGATGAAGTGTCGGGAGATATGGACAATCTGCTTAAAACATGGGATCAGGATTTGGGACTAGAAATCTCTATAGAAACGTGGAATGATATTTGGGAAAATGCTAGAAGAATTACTATCTGTAACAGAACCCAGGCTATCCAGCTGAAGATACTTCATAGGGCCCATATAGCACCTGCTCGATTGGCAAAATTTAAGGCAGGAGCATCTCCAATGTGTCCCAAATGCAAAATAGAGGTGGGCACTCTTGTACATTGCCTATGGACTTGTCATAAGATCTGTAGATATTGGACTAAAGTAGCAAGTACCCTGACAGAAATTTTAGGAACGGAAATTACAGTGGACCCTTTATCTCTCCTTTTGGGCTTTTCAAACTTTTCCTCCCTGGATACGCATGGGAAGAGACTATTTTCTATTCTCTCTTTCTGTGCAAGGAAAAATATTTTGGTGAACTGGGTGGCTGAGGGCCCCCCTGGACTTTCAAATTGGCACAGATTAATTATGGAATGTATTCCCCTTGACTTCCTTACAAATATGGTGCACCGAAAGACTGAATTATTTTATAAAATATGGCAGCCCTTTTTGAATTACATAAATGCAGATATTTCGGCCATCCTAACAAGGGCCTTTATTTAGTGAAGATTACAAACCTGGCTGCTCCGGGGCCCCTAGGGAGAGGAATCCCGCACGAATACGGGTTTTATTACATTTGATGTTAATACATTCCGAACATGTAAGAGACTTAAGTATACACTCTGGTTAGTTATAGGTTAGATTAGTAGAAAGTTGAGTTTTGTTTTTTTTATTTTATTTTGTTTTTTTTTCTTTCCTTTGTTAAATTTTGACTATTGTATATTTGATTTAATTGTACATCAATGTTTGTATTTGAGAGTTTTGTTTATTTTTGTAAAAATGTTAAATTTCTAAAAAAAATAAGAGTTTAATTAAGATGGATATGAGGAGAATTTTTTTTCTCAGACAGTTGTAAGTTTGTGGAATTCACTTCCTCAGACAACAGTTAGGCATGTGATTGAATATTTGTTTAAGGCAAAGAAACACAGACTCTCAATTGAAAGGAGTCTAAGGATATTGGGGCTTTGCAGAAAAGTGAAGGTTAAGCAATAATCAGATCAGCTATGAACTTCTTAAATGGTGGAGCAGATTCAAGAAGCCAAACTGTCTACTCCTGTTTCTAATTTGTATGTTTGTACACACAAATCATATGAACCTTTTTACATTTAACCTATAACTTTAGGAGAATCCCCTGAATCCCTTTTGGTTTGAAAAGATTTGAAGTTAAGTACCTGAACATTTGAGTTTGTTGAATTCAATCAAAAAAGGGAAAACACTTTAATTTATCATACATTTGAAGATCGGGGCTGAATCTTATAATGCCCTGAATGACAAGGGTTGTTAAGAGAAATCATGTAGAATCATCAGAGAACTCAGTGAGGCCTTCTTCCATAACAGAGCAACTCATTGTATTATTTAACTAACTTCCAGGTGTTGAGAACTAATTGCTGCTAGATAGAGGAGAAGTGCCTATTAAGAAGGATTATTGCTTGTTAACAATTTCATTAACTACACACCTTGCCTCTGCTTTATGTTCTACCATCCATCAGAAGCAAACATCAACAATTCATGACATGGAACTCAAAGAAACCCCAATCCACCATTTGCTCCAAAGGACCATCACATTGGACACAACACAGCAACATCTCAGGGCTCCTTCCATGGGCACTGTTTACATGCAGCCCATACTCACAGACATTGCTATCAGACATATGCCAGCCTCTAATAACTCTCATGATACATTTCCAATCCACTCACAGAATGCGTCTGCACTTTCATTTTGCATTTGGGGAGCAAAAACAACTATGATTGACTTGCAGCAGCAAGGACACTTTGTGCTCAAGCTCGTGGGTTGTTCCAGGCTACATCACTGGGTTTTTTGCTTGCTCCCTTAGTGCTCATGTTTAGCTTACCTAGGTGCTCACAGTATAACTGCTTTGTCTTACCTTTATGCGGCATGGTCCTCAGCTAGAGGTTCCCAGATCACAGTATTGCTGTGTGGCCATGCCATTTAGCCCAGAGACAAAGCCACGACACTTGTCGTGGCTGTCAGCAGTCCTCATTCAAGTCAACAGAGAAAACCTTCAGTGAGAGGGGTTCATCATATTAACTCAAGGGCATAATCCAATCACAGTTGAGTGACTTGGATGCAGTCAGACAACTGCTCAGAGTAGTCATTGTCAAGATGCTCTCCTCTATGCAATGAGGAGCTTAATATCAGGCAGAACACCACCAATATTCCCCCACTTATATTTTCTGCTGCACAGAACTAGTGAGGTCAGCAAACAACATTGGTTTTGATTAAATTAGATTAGATTAGATTCCATAAAGTATGGAAACAGGCCTGTCAGCCCAACAAGTCCACACCAACCCTCCAAAGAGCAACCCACTCAGACACAATCCACACATTTACCCCTGACTCAGACACCTAACACTAGTGGCAATGTAGCATGGCCAATTCACCTAACCTGCACATCTTTGGACTGTGGGAAGAAACCGGAGCACCTGGAGGAAACCCACGCGGACACGGGAGAATGTGCAAACTCCACACAGACGGTTACCCAAGGTGGGAATCAAACCGGGGTCCCTGGCACTGTGAGGCAGCAGTGCTAACCACTGAGCCACCATGCCGCCCCAAGCACCAGCAGAAGCCAATGTGTTAACACAGTAATTAGAATGCATATAACCTCCCAGAAGTTGCAAAAGAGCATTTGTCAACATCCATTTTCAATCTGTCTACATTATTGCGGGCTAGATTCTTTTTGAAAGAAGCAAAAAGCAGGTATTAGACAGATGAACATAGGTGGCACAGATTTGATTGCTGGTGCAGATGGAAAGATTTCCTGAATGTGTGAGTGGGTGGCCAGGTGTGCACGTGGGCTTAGAAGTGGTTGCAGTGGGTAACAGTGAGTAAACAAAGATGTCGTGATCATCAGAATTGCAAATCGTGAGTTTTGGTGGGAAGTGGGACCACTATCCGAGATAGAGTGTGATTTACCGGAGAGAGAATGGTGGCTCATTTGGTGGTCAGGGGAAGAGGGATATTGACCTTCTTCCTGCAGTGCTGGACTGGGTTTCCAGTGACCAGGCTGACATTGTCTGGTATTGGGGCTTCCTTTACTGGACGTGGGGGAAGAAGTTGCTCCATCTCTGCACTATCCCATCCACACGAGCCTCCATACCTACAAGATGAGATGTTAATTTTTCCTTCCTCTGGCATGTCAAGTGTAAATGTCAGAAATCATGCAAGACTTTTCCAGACTAATATTGCTTCTCTTGGTGCCTTTTAAAGATGGTATTAGCTCCAGGAATACCCATCCATTCCAGGACATTCCAGCAGTGGAAAATTGTTCAGGTATAGCAAAGTGGTGGAACTGCACTAGAATTGGACACTAAGGGCATGATAGCAGTGGGATAGGTAGTTAATGAGAAGGGTTTGGTAAAGAACAGTGAGAAAATTTGTTGAGCCTCCATGAAACTGACACTTAACAAAAAAAAGGATTCAGTCCCATGTCTACTCTGTGCGTAAATGGGCACATAGCTACGGTTATATTGGAATGATTTGTTTCAGACTTAAACAAAGCTTGCACAAGAGCAATGTTACAGCATACATTTATGTTTGAATTTGTCATGGTTTCATCCTGAGACATGGATTTTGTGCACAACAATTATGTACGAGGTAAATGCTTTCTTTTGGCTTTTCCAATGTTACACAATGTACTACAAGCGATCATCCATCATATCTTATACTTTTGGGAAGTCAGGAGGTTTTTCCAGGCAAATGCCCTCCTGCCCCTTACATTCTCTCTATTTGGGCTTGCAACTGGGATTGATATACTCTGTTCAGCGGATGAATTATTACATGCAAAGTAACCATGTTAGAGTAAATATTACAAGGCATGGAACACCATCCACCAGAGGTCAGGAGCCTTTAGAATGAATATAGTCTTGCATTCAGCAATTCAGATATTGCTTTATCTTAAATCACTGTAGTTCAATATTCACACCTACAGCATATATGTTTCCAATATAGGATGGAGCTTAAGCCAGAGGCCCATAAGGGAAATTTGTTAAATGATTTAGATAAATCAAACAAATATTTAAAACACTGAGCAATGAAATTCTTTTGTCTCGATCCAAGTTTGTTTCTTATTCATTCAATGGCAAAATGGATGAATTAAGAATTTCCCCCCCTATTAATTGTCCTTGAGCAGGTGACAGGTGATGCTGAGTCACATTCTTGGAACTTTGCAGTGGATGTGATCGTGGGAAGGGGGAAATACTCTTGCAGTGCTTTGAGAGAGGCAATTCTCTATTCGGATTCTACAATGATGATGATATGATCATTTTGTTTCAAGTCAGAGCGGTGTGTAGCTTGGAGAAGAATATTCATGTTGTTTTTCCATAAATCTGCTGCCATTGTCCTTTGAAATGATTGAGGTTATGGATTTGGGAGGTGTAGTTGAAGAAACTTTGCAGTGTCTCTTTAAGATGATGGTGAGAGGCAGTGGGTGCTTCCTGTGGTTGAGGATGGTATGCTGATCAGATGGGCTGCTTTGTCATGGACAAAGTTGAGCTCTTGAGAGTTGTTGGAGCTGTAATCATCTGGAATCTGGACAAGTGCATGATTTTCCATCACATTTCTGACATGAGAAAGTTACTGGTCAGAAAATGCGAGGAGGTGGGTTACTCACTGCAGAATAGCCAGAATGTGACCTGCTCATGTGACAATCGTATTTAATTTGCTGATTAATGGTCACCCTAGAGTATGCTTAATTGGTGATATCTGAACATTACATAGTACTTATCAGTTCAAGCCTGTATTTTGACCAGGTCATGCTGTCTGCAGGCATGGACTACTTTATTACCTCAGGATTTGCAATTCAAACTTAACACTATTTATTCTGAATTGCTTACCCATGCATATTTTGAGACTGTCATGCTGTGTACAGCTTGGAGTCTCAAAAGTCTGTCTGTTACTTACAGTAAACAATTGAAGCAGATGGAATAACACCATAATTCCCAAGAGATTCATTGCCTCAATGACCTTTAGAGACAATCTATTCAAAAGTTCCAGCAGAACATTTACTATATATGAGCATATTGTTGTCTTCTGGACAATTGTTGACATTGACTGGACATATTTCTCATAGATTTAACATTCAAGGTCACTCTTGTGTGATGTTGATACATTCAGTTACAACAGAGCCTGGCTTCAAACAAGCAACTTGAAACCAGTAATGCGATGAGGAAGAACTGCCACCTACAGAGATAGACATCATCTGTGTTATTTCTGCTGAATATTAATTTACATTATCCAGTGTGCTGCTTACAATAAGTGCCTAGGTTTGCTGATGTATGCCATGTAAAATGGACACATGGGAAATTTGAGCACTGTGAAGACATGTTCCCAGTTCTTTCTGAGGTTTTTATTTCATGTTTTGATTGACAACCTTAAGTCATACTTTAATACTGATTTCTTGAAGGTTAAAAAAAATCTTATTTTTGGCATTAACTGGTAACCATGTTTGATTTAATATATGCATTCCACAAATCAAATAGCCACATATTTTACAATAATAAAAGTTACCTCCTGCAAAATAGGATTACAGACTCTCTGAACGCACTTAAAATTACATTAGAGTATAGAAGCAGGGTTAGAAGATTGGTTAAAACTAGGTGCAAATTTTTTTTTTGGAAATTATATTTAGAAAGAGGTTAATTCATTGCTCATTACACAAAGGTGAAGAGGAATGCTTAGCACAAAACCTTCTGTCTCAATCTACATGTACATCATATACACAGAGCAGATATGCAATGGAAACTAATTGGTGAAACAGAAGGTGAGAGCAAAATAGAATAATTCTTCATCATCTTTTACTGGAGTATTCAAAGTTGCAAACAAAAGGATGAAAAAGTGTCTACATTTTTCATTAACAATCATTTTATTAATTAGCAAAGTTTACAATTTCAAATATTTGTATAAGTATGTAAATTATTAGCTAAAAAAGCATTATCCTTGAATTTTCCATTATGGTAAAATTTAGGACTACATGAAATCATTATATGATGTTTGTAAGCCTAGAAGATTAGTACCTTGCACCAATCACTCACTCATCACTGCTGAATTATTTTGTCTTTTGAGCTGAAGTTTCGGGAAGAAGCGAATCATTTATATGTTGTCCTGAGGTAAAATCAGATGGCTCTGTCAATTCTTGACTTCAGGATTTTACACATACTGTAAATTAAGTGCAACTGACGTTGTTGCTGTCTAGTTGCTTTTGACAGGAACTCTTAGTTGATAGACATCAATATGCCGCTGGGAAATGAAACCATTAATTGAAGCTGTGGTGACTAATCCATTACCTTGCCCTGCTTCATAGATCCTGACATAACAGTTGTTCCTCCAATCAGAAATTCATTCATGCAGATGTGGATGAAGCTCCCATCAAGATCAAATAATTGATTATATTCTTTGACCTATTGCTATGCCTTTCAGGCCCTGGATTAGAGCAAAGCAATACACATCTGATTGAACGAGCAATATGGGTTTGCTTTGTTGGCAAAATTCTTGCTTTTCTGATAACTGCAGCCAGTTTTTTTCTTAATCCAGCTGCATATTTCTGAATCCAATAAAGATACCAAGTTGATGAAAGGCATTTTTTTTTAAAAAAGAGTGTATATTAATAAAAATTGAATAACAAGATGAATAAATGACTGCAATACTTAGAGGTGCAGGATGGCATTCATTTTGGGACAAAAGTTAAAGCATTCCAAAACCTGCCAAAGATCTTCCCTGTTTGTGTCACAATAAAAAATATCCTTCAGATGTATTTAGAGAAGCACATGCTTTCTGAATTGCACAACTAAGCAATGCTAATTTTCAGATGAGATGATCCTCTTAAGTTCCTGTAAAAACGATTGCTTGCACTGCACCAACATAAATACAGTACTGGCTAGCAACTCCCAGCATTTTGTTAATTATGAACTTTCATTCCTTTCAGGATCAAGCTCGTGTATCAATACAAGTACACTTTCTTTATGTTAATACCAAGAATGGAGGGAGCTCTCATTACTTACATATCATAAAGACGCCTGCAATCTGCAATCTTTCAGAACAGGACTGAGTGTGCACTGCATGTTGGAGATGCTATCTTTTGGATAAGATGTTAATGAGTGTGCTGTGGAAATTATTTTTATTTTAATTTCATATAGAGAAAAAGAGGATTGTAATTTAATGACAAGAATTACTTTGCTCAGAGGTACGTACATGGAAGAAGGAAAGACAGAATTAAGTTAGAGGCAGAAAGACTAGAGACAGAAGAAATATTAGTCAGCTTCAAGTAAGAAGCTGTGAAGCATATTTAGTTCAGATACCTTCATCCATGTGTGATCTGTCTTTTAAAATTCCACTTCAATTAACATTATAGTGATCGTAATTCTATTTCCATGACTGTTTCCTAGTACCTCAACTTACATTATTTTCTAAATCAGTTTTAGCAATTACACTTCCAATTTTTACTGATGATGCAAACCAAACATATTCTTAAAGTAGAAGTTAATGGAAATACTCAGCCAGTCAGGCAACAATTTTGGAGATGATTTTTCATCAAAACTAAGAAAAATTAGAGACATACAAGTTTTAAGAGAGGAAAAAGGGAAGACTCAGGCAAAGAACAAAAGGAAAGGTCTATGATAGAAGAAGGCAAAAGATTTACTGATAGCTTAACACAAACAATCTCAACCTTTACTCTTCCCTTCCTCAATGTCTTTGTCTCCATATTAATCCATCAATCATTGTTCACTATATAGCGTTGCCTCCCATAACCAGTTTGATTTCATTTCCTCCCACCCTGCTTCTTGGAAGAACACTATCCCATTCACTCAGGTTTCTCACTCTGTTTCACCTGTTTGGATGACATAACTTTTGCTTGACTTTCTTCTTCATCAAATTAGAATTACAGCATCATGCTTGAAAGTGATCTTGACCATATCTGTCCCACATCATTCACATTTTTGCTCTCACCCATTTCTAGTCTTCCTACAGCAGCTTAGCATTTGCTTTGTCCTTATCTTCCACCCCACCTGCCTCCATAAGGATCATCCTCTGCCATTGCTGACAATTCTTGTGTGAGACCACTTTAAATTGTATCTTTTCTGACTCTTCTCTAAAGCAGGTGGGACTTGAACCCAACCCTTCTGGTCCATGAACAAGGACACATGAACACTGCACACAAGGACTGTTTCAACTGCCAACTCTCATTCCACTGCCCAATCACGCAGCACACTCTCGTCTTCCCACACTCTCGTCTTTGAAAGTGCAAGAAATGCAAACATACCTTTTTACAACTCATTTCACAACATCTAAGGCCCCAAATACTCCTTCCAGGTGAGGTAACACTTAAAATGAAACAAATATGAAAGATAATTGATGAAGAGTCACTGCACTCGAAATGGTAACTCTGCTTTCTCCTCACAGATGCCATCAGACCTGCTGAGTTTTGCCAGCAATTTCTGTTTTTGTTTCAGATACTATCATGTCTTCCAGCTTTACCTTGAAGATATTCTGCTCCTCTCCATTTTAACCATGCTTCCTGTTCACCATGGTTACTTTCATTTTCTTTTCTAGTTGTTGACAAAGAATTTTCCAAAACTCATGTTGTCAGCAACATCTCTTTCCTGCTTCCAGTTCAGAGTCCCCATCCAGGGGTTCTGACTGAAACGTCATCTTTTGTGTTTCAAATCCACCCAGGATCACAAGTATTATATTACAGGCTGTTCTCACCACATCCTGAATTGTGCACTCATTGCTAAACACCGTCATATCACCCTCTCAACATCTACCTCCATCACCACCACTTCAGGGCAGTCCTGTCCCCAGTTCTGCTTCATTCAACAGTCTGTTCAATGTTATTCTGATGAAAAGTCACCAGACTCAAAACATTAACTTTGCCTTCTCCCCATAGATGCTGCCATAGCTGCTGAGTTTTGCCAGCAATTTCTGTTTTTGAAGCAATGATTAGCTTGTGAAATATTACAAATGACTCAGGAAGTCTATGTTTCTGCGACAAGTATTGTTACATGCTGTAATGTGGATTGTGATGAATTTTCAATTTTCTCTCCATCATATGGCTGACCATAATTCTCTCTCATTCTTGCCATCAATGTGATCAACTTCTTTATAATCATTCCTGTCATCCTCCTAATGCAAGGATAGCACTATTTGTTTTTGTACCAACATTTGGCCCAAATTGTGTTATCTCTCATCAAATGCGACATAATCTACTTAAGTCAATTCAATTATTGCTGATATCTAATCATATTTAGATTAGATTATGTACAGTGTGGAAATAGGCCCTTTGGCCCAACAACTCCACACCGACCAGCCGAAGCGCAACCCACCCAGACCCATTCCCCTACATTTACTCCTTCACCTAACACTACGGGTAATTTAGCATGGCCAATTTACCTAACCTGCACATCTTTGGACTGTGGGAGGAAACCAGAGCACCCGGAGGAAACCCACGCAGACACGGAGAGAATGTGCAAACTCCACACAGTCAGTCGCCTGAGGCGGGAATTGAACCCAGGTCTGTGGCACTTGAGGCAGCAGTGCTAACCACTGTGCCACCATGCCACCCACAAATCATGGATTTGTGTTTTTTTTTCAATTTCCAGGATCCAGCATTACATTAGGGTTTAGAAAAATGCAGAAATATTAACTTGGCATTGTCGTTCTACTTATCCCAGCGAGATTTTCATTCAACCTTTGGCCTGGTCTTACAAATTCCTTCTAAGTATGACTTTGAAAGCTTGTAGCTTGTGATGTTAGACTCTCATGATGAAAGGAATTCCAGATAAAGCCAACCCTCCATTCAGGGCCACTGAGAATGGAGATGAATCCACAATGGACTGCATCATCTGACTTAACTCCTTAACTCCCTGTTACTTCAGACATGCCCCAAGCAGAAGAAATATGAGTAACTTATTCAGTGACATTGCTGCCCAGAGGGTCCTTACAATATTTTTGATCGATTTAACTTGAAATGGAATATTGGTTGTCACCCGTTTTCAGCAGTACAAATCTACTGATTCATTGAAATCCCAAAGTACAATTGCACCAAGGCTGCAAGCCATTGGTAAATACTGGGAATTGAAAGCACTCAGTAGCTGTGATCAGTTACTCCTGGATCCACAGTTAATGTTGTTAGGCAAAAAGAAGTAAATGGAGCTGAAAGCAAATTATTGACCTGGTTAGGAGATTGTTCAGTGGTTCAGGAGACGGGTGTAGGGTTAAATGAGTATGCACTAAATTGGAGAAAAATGAATAGCACTGAATGACAAAAGAGCTGCTCTTGGGCCTCAGCTATTCACTGGGCCCACAATTTTTCAGTCAGTGACAGATAATGGTATCCACTGCTGAGCTTGAAAGAAGCTACCCAAAAGGATATAGCAGTCTTCAATGCATGGATTTCATCTTTCCTAACATTAATTTAATTTTTTACTCAAAACTAGATCCAGCAACAGTGATGTCATTAAATAGGTGAACCAACCAATAGTACTGAAGAACAGTCATAGGCCAGAAGCCAAGAAGTTTTGTTTGTATCATACCCTTGCACAATTCTTTTCTCTTGGTGTCAGAAAGGAAATTTTGGGGAACTTATTGGTTGATTATCAAACCTGATGGATCATGGACAAGGAATTAGAAGCTGTCATTTTAAATGTATTACATTTTTAAAAATGTATACATGTATAGAACCTTTGTCATAGTGCAGGAATGTGAATGATCCACAAATATAATTGTTTACCAAGGAAGAGAGAAATTGTTGAGCAAAAATTATGAATTTGCACATCATTAAAACCAAGTTATACCTCATTCATCCAGGTGCTTATAGTTAGACCAATAGTTTAAAATGTGAAAGCATGGCACACAGGAATAATTTCTGGATGACTTCTGTCTGTGAGGAAATAACCAGTGCATCCTGTGGAATAATAAAAAATCACTGACAGAAGATTCTGGATTTTGTCATTTAAATGGCAAAATACCAATACCAGAAATTACTGTCATTTTCATTCAGGAATGAGAGAAAACACTGGCAGTTGTACCTTATTGAAACTACAAAATCTAGTCTTACACATAGTAATGATTTAGATAACACAGTAAGAGCCATGTTTCCATGCTTGGCAATGGCATATATATTGGTGGCAGAGTTAGTACCTGTAATGTGGACAGTGACATAAAGTTACAGAGGTATTAATAGAATATTTGAGTGGACAACACCATGGCAGACAAGTTTCAATGTAAATAAGTGTCATGAAATAACTCCACAGAGGCCAGTATCCCATCACCAAGTCATCCTTTATTTACACGTGGAAAGTCCTTGACACTGATCCAGCTTCCTCAGAGCCAGATCTCAGCGTGTTAGGATGCCTGTTTATATCTGTCAGCCAGGGCTCCCTAACTGCACCAGATTATCAGCCTCAATCAGGGAACACATAATCTATGACGTCCACCTGGCTGACATTGTTACAATCATTACATGAAAGGCCATCTATTTTGTTTCCAATCATTTTTGAGAGAAATATTACTTAAATGGTAGATATCTAGGAACAGTGGAGGGTCATTGATACTTTGTGAGCCATGAACACTGATCACAAAAGAAAGGAACGAGGTGTAAGCATTTATAACCAGGGAGCAAAAATATAAAAGGGAGGAAGTTTTGCTGCAACTATACAATGTCTGAAATGTATAGAGTTTGCAGAACAGTGCTTGTTTCATCAGAGAGCTAGGGAGCTGGAGGAGTATACATGGCTGCAACTCCAAGGCTGCCTGTGGCTCAGGCCATTCTGAGAAAGGAACCATGTTGGTTGTATTCCTCATCCAGTGGCACATTTATTTACCAAGGTGATCGTGCTTCTATATGCACATGTTATAAGTACCTGACCCCAGGAGGTGCAGATTGAAAACTGTGGCAAGCCTTCTCTAGAGGGAACAACACTGTCAAAAATGAAAAATACAAAGACTAGATACAGGAACTGACAATAGATAAATATTGAAACTGGTCATACAATGCACAGGATTATCCCTGAGTGATCAGATAAAGGTAATCCTGGTGAATCCCTGCCAACAAGACCCTTGCATGCAGGGCTGAGATGGTTCTGCGGATGTGCATCATTTTGGTTAAGGTCATAACCATGGAATTCAAGGAGGAGTGTTGCTGTTTACTGCTGAAGGTTGGAAGCCACATCCATTAAAACTGTTGGAAATCTAACAGAATACATTTAGAACTTTGAAAGACTTAGAGGCTGAAATTAGTACTATATTCATTAAATAGGCTGTTGGTAAACCTGTGAAACTAAATTTAGCTCAGTTGGCTGGATGGCTGTTTGTAATACAGTATAACGCCAACAATATGGGTTTAATGCCTGTACTGGCCAGGGTTGGAAGGACTCTCTTTCTCAACCATTCTCCTTATCTGAGGTATGGTCACCCTCATGTTAAACCACCATTAGCATCTTTCTCAAACAGAAGAGCAGCCCTATGGTCTGGTAGAACTACCGCAAATTACCTCAATATGTAAATTAAATTTCATATTGACTGTCATTTATCTGTTAATGCATGCTAAATTTAAGTTGATTTTGCTTTGAGTGCTAAAGCAAAAGTCATAAAAAGTGAAATATTGTCTATTGATGTTCTCATTTGGTTTACTGGCCTCATTACACTGATCGAAACACATCTGGATATTTTGTGCGAGGGTGAGTAATGTACTCAGAAATGATATACAGTATCAGCCCTGAAAAGTGTGGACCATAGATTCATCAGAATGTTCCAAACATCCAAGAGTTAAATTTTGACAAGAGATTGCAAAAACCAGAATTGTAATCCCAAAAATATCAACATTTAAGAAGTGATTTCATTGGGACTGTTTAGAATCTTGAAAATCATTGGAAATGTAGAGAGAAACATCTGTACTGCTATTGAACTCAGAAAGGAAGAAGTTTAAAACTGTTAAACCTGCCCCTTTGTAAGTTGTTGAAATGGACCTTGATATGTGCCATAAAGTGAATGGGAAAATTGACAGCCTATTTATATCTGTCCTGATTTTCATATCCATAGATTACTTGTTCTAGTACTAAGATAAAATATACATGAGAAAAGGTGCTAACAACAATTCAATGTGTGCGGGTGCACCTTACAATCAAAGTTAAATAATTAATATTGAACAGAAATTACATTATTTGTGTACATCCAAAACACTTCTCACAAATCATTACCTAGTAGGCAATAAATGCCCAGCTAAAACACGAGGTATTTCACAAAATATCACAATTCTTGTGAGCTCATTTACCATACAAAAATCTCACCTTTTTATTGTAGAACAAAACAATGGATCTACTCAATAAAGTACTTCACTTCCTATTGCAAAACATGATTTCTATCACTGACAACTTATTAACATCTCATTTTGATGTTCTGTTTTGCATGAAGAACCATGCATCTTTTGGATGAAATAAAACATTCTTTTCTGGCTCCTAGCTCAAATGCTATTTGCTTTTTGTGCTAGTTGTCATTGTGTTAGTTAATTTGCTGCATTGGATTTTTGATTCTACCTTCTCTTACCACAGCAATCTAACCAACAAGACATTTAATTCTACTAGACCAGTTTCTTTTTGCAAAATATTAACTTTTGTGAAGTACATCCATTTCCAGCCATTTATCTTAAAAGCTCAAGTCACACATTTTGCAGAGATACATTAGAATTATAGAGAGTTATACAGCACAGAAACAACCCTTTGGCCCACCTTGTCTATGGTGACCAACAAACAGTAATCTGCAGTATTAGCATTTACCTGCACTTGGCCAATAGCCTGCTCTGCCTTATCATTTTAAGCACTCATCCAAATGCTTCTTAAATTAGATTACTTACAGTGTGGAAACAGGCCCTTCGGCCCAACAAGTCCACACCGACCCGCCGAAGCGCAACCCACCCATACCCCTTACCTAACACTACGGGCAATTTAGCATGGCCAATTCACCTGACCTGCACATCTTTGGACTGTGGGAGGAAACCGGAGCACCTGGAGGAAACCCACGCAGACACAGGGAGAACGTGCAAACTCCACACAGTCAGTCACCTGAGGCGGGAATTGAACCCAGGTCCCTGGCGCTGTGAGGCAGCAGTGCTAACCATTGTGCCACCGTGCCGCCCAAATGTTGTGAGAGTATTAATCTCCACAACCCCCTCAGGCAACCTGGGCCTATTTTTACCAGCCTTTGAATGAAAAAAGTGCTTGCACAAATTTCCTGTAAACCACCTTGCTCTTCACCTTAAGTTTATAAGCTCTGGCCATGGACACGTCTTCCAGGGGGAAAAGGTTCTCACAATCCACTCTTGTTTATACCTCTCATAATTTTGTATACCTCAATCAGTTCCCCTCTCAGCCTCCACGGTTCAAAGGTAAACAAACCCAGCCTATCCAGTATCTCCTTATAATTGAGGCATTCCATCCCTGGCAACATCCTGGTGAATCTCCTCTGCACACTCTCCGGTGCAATAACATCCTTTCAATAGTGTGGTGACTAGAACTGCACACAATATTCCATCTACGGCCTAACCAATGTCTATTCAAGTTGTAATGAGACTTCCTTGCTGTTGTCTTCTACATCCTGACTAATGAAAACAAGCATCTCATCTGCCTTCTTCACCATTCTGTCAACCTGTGCTGACACCTTCAGGATCTATGGATTTCTACACCAAGGTCCTCCCTTTCACTGCATATGTGCTTCCTTTACTGGCATCACTTCACAGTGATCAGGATTAAATTTCATCTGCCACTACTCTGCTCAATTTACCAACTGATTAATATCATACTGTAGCCTGAGACCATCTTTCTCAAAATCAACAACCAACGTTCATACCATCTGCGATCTTACTAATTATACCTTCCACATTCACATCCAAGTCATTAATGTACATAACAAACAGCACCAATCCCTGAATGTCAGACTAACTGGTCGTAACTATCTGGCCATCCCGGCTGCCTTTCTTGAACAAATGAACAACATTAGCTATTCTCCAGTATCTGGCACTTCACCTCTGGCCAGCAAGGTATTAAATATCTTCACTGGGATCCAAGCAATCTCTTCCCTTGCCTTTGATAGCAGCTTGAAGTACGTCTCATCAGGCCCTAGGAATTTGTGCACCTGCATTCCCGTTAAAACATCTAATACCTGCTCTTTATTAATCTTAACATTATCTATAATTTCATCATCCCAAACTGAAATCCCCATCTACACTATGTTTCTTCTTTGTGAATACAGATCAGAGATATTCATTTAAGACCTCACCCATGTCCACTGGTTCCATGCACAGGTTATCTCTTTGGTCTCTAATAGCCCTACTCTTTCTCTGATAAGCCCCTTACTGTTGATGTATTTATAGGCTGCCTTGGGGATTTTCTTGATACCATCTGCCGAAGATACTTTGTGGCACCTATTTGCTTTCTGATTTCCTTTTTAAGCAAACTCCAACAGTCTCTACACTTTTGAAGGGCCTCCCCTGTTTTTAATGCACTGTATCTGATATATACATCTGATATATACAAAACTCTCAATCCCTTGGTAGCCAGGGTTCCTTGAAAATGCTGCCCTTCTCCTCCACTCTTAGAAGGGCAACATTTTCTAACGGCTGGCCCTGAATTCTCATTGTACTTCTTTTAAAACATACCCACTTTCCAAACAAAAAGAGAAATTGCTGGAAAAGCTCAGCCGGTCTGGCAATATCTGTGGGGAGAAATGGAGTGTGGAATAACTCTTCCTCAAAACTTTCCAAACATAGACTTATCTGCAAGTAGTTGCTCCAAGTCTATGTCTGCCAGATCATGTCTACTTATATTGAAATTTGACTTCACCCAATTTAGACATTTCATTTCTGCATTACCCGTATCTCTTTCCAGAATGACTGAAAAGCTTACACAGTTCTGGTCACTCCCAAAGACTTGACTGGTTTCATAGCCTGCGATTAGATCTAGGAGGACTTCATCTTTAGGAGGACTATGTACTGGCACAAAACACTCTTCTAGACAGACTTCAAAAACTCCAATTCATTTGATCCTTCCGCAGTAAGGTGTTCCCAGTTAATGTCAAGAAAGTTGAAGTCCCCAACAACTCATACCATTCCTCACACCTTTCTGTGATTTACTTGTATATCTGCCCCTCTATCTCTCACTGACTCTTGGGAGGGATGTAGTATAATTCCAGCAAACTTACCGCCTTTTTCCAACTCTAACCAGGTGGCCTCATTGAAGACCCTCCTATGACTTCCTCTCTCATTACCACGGAGATGGTCTTCATTATCAACAATACAATGGCCCCAACTCTCCTACTTGTCCCCATCCTACCTGAAGCTTCTAAACCTGGAGTGTTGAGATATCAGAGCTGTCCTTCCTTCAACCATGTCTCAGTGATTACAACAATATCATATTCCCATATGCTAATCAATTCTTAAAGTTCATGCATCTTATTGGTATGGTCTATCTAATTGTAATGAACTAATTGCTGTGTTTTAACTGTACTAAAGTAAGTCAGAAATAAGCTTGTGACCAATCCCAACAGAAAAAAAAAATATAATTTGATCATTTGGCCTTGGAGTGAGTTGATCTTTGTCTGTTATAGCATTCTAATTTCACATCATGTTTAAAAGCATTTAATGCAGTTTCCAAGCCTTCAGTGCAAACAGTTACTATTGCTTCATAAATATTGCATATTCTATTTGAAGGTTACTTGTTGAAAGAACAAACAGAAAAATAGCACTCATGGAAATAATTCTGACAATAACATTTAGGGATTGACCACACGCAGTTTCTGTCTCTATTTTATTTGTTGAAATAAATAAATTATAATTGACTGTTGGAAAACTCATGTTTAAAAACTTGCATGTTGTTCAGTTGGTTCATCAAACCTTTCTTTAATAACCTCTCAGATGGCTTTTCATATTTAAATCTTATCTGGGCAGTGTCGTCAACCTTGGGTACCAATGGGAAACCAGCAGCTGAAGACTGGATGATCCTCCAGCAGCTTGTAGTGCTGTCCGTGTTTTGCGGAGAAGTCCTGTGACACACCTATTGAATTCCAGTGGCTGGATCTGCAAATGTGGGTATTTGAAAGACTGAGAGCATAAGTAAGCACTTTTACTGGCTTCACAGCTCATCCAATGTGGCCCGATATTGCAAAGCCTGCCATCCTTCCTAGATGGTGGAAAACCCATATGCCAAAATTAAATCTGTCCCTCCTTTTGCTACATGATGATATATTGTGTAGGGCTGCCACCCAAAACCAAAACATTCGATCAATACATTCTCACCCTAATGCAAATGGCAATCTGGTTCCCTGAGATAATTCTTCTGAAGATGATCAGGTGCCAAATAGAAAGTCCAACCCAGTTCTCCACTCAGTACATTTTCACATCCAGGAATAACTTGGCCTGTTCATGGCAAAAGAGCATTTAAAAGCCTCCCATAAAACTCTTCAAAAAGAAAACAAGCTGACAGATGGACCAAAGCCTGGACTGTTCAACGGTGAGACCAGGTTCTTATTGCAACTGTCTCCAATATTGATTCACTCACTGCTGGGTATATTGGTCCACACCAAGTGGCAAAGATTATCATCAATGTTAGTTACTTGATTCACAACCTGATAAGAGGAAAAGCATTGACTATGCTACATGTGAAAGAAATACTGCAGCCAAGATCCTATGCAACTGGTGAATGGTTGCCAAAAGGTAGAGAAACAGAAGGGCAGCAGGAGGAGTGTGATAGGCCATTCTTCAGTCAAACCTCAGCTGTCAGGCTGGCAATCTGTGATCTGTTAAAGGTTTAGATGCTCAATTAATCCATCCTGTTCAAAACATGTAAATAATCCATCATAAAGCAAGATCCAGATGCTAAACAAGGCTACCAAGGGCCACATCCCCTTGTGTGATTAAGAAAAGTCAGGCAAACTGCACAACTTGTTCTCCTCAGCCTATCTGTGAAAGAAACTTCCAAACCCACAACTGCAGAAACCAACACAATGTGCTGAATTCTACCATAAAGTTTCAACCTCTTCACTTCAAAAACAAGATCTTCCATCCAATTACAGGCTTGCAATATCATAGAACTGAAGGAACTTCAAACTTTAGAAGCATCTTTTATTCAGATCTACCTTTGACCCGTGTATCTGTGTTATTAGTAATGATTATGCTTTAACTTAGCAACTTTAAGTAATAATTGTGCAATAAACTAACCTTTGATTTAAAAAAAAACTTTGTTGCAAGAAACTCTTAAGTTGGAATATAGAAATTAGAAGGGAGCTACATTAATCCACAGTTCACTAATCATGCGATGGACTTGACTGGTAATTGTGACATTCCCTTTGCTAATATTGTACTTACTTTTTTGTTTAACAGTGGACACATATTTTATTCAAATTGATAACTATGATTGCTTTTTTTTTGGCTTCTCAAAACTAAATTACTGTGTTCCACTGGTACAACAGGACTAAATCGAAATGGCAGTCAGTCTGCAGTCTTTGTCAGTACAAGTAGGACAGTGAAAGCAAAGCCAATTACAGCACAGTTGTAATACTGCTCCTTTCTCCTTTTGAAAGCAGCTAACTTGCAATTTAACAAATATAACTGATGAAAATGTCTGTACTCCAAGCTATGGACTGTGAAATGATCTCATGTTAAATTAACTTGTTAAATTTAATTGATTGCATGTTCTGTTAAATTGTAGAAATTGGCAGCTTATCCAGTCACTGTATAAAATAAATACTTTAAAGAAATGTTAACCCTCAGGTTATGGGGACAAACTTGATTTCTCAAATAATCCCAAATGGTCCAGAGATATAAATTTTGATATTGTTGTTTAGTAATTTCAAATCTATGCAGCTGATTTCATAGCAATTGAAAACCTAGTTGTTCTGGCAGATTCCAGCTGAATTTAGGCATCAACTCCAGTTTCCAGGATAATGTTATAGGATAAAGCTTGCACATTCATACACAAATTCATCTTCCCAAGGGAAGCAGAGCTGAGGGACAGTGTCAAACATTTTTGCTTGTAGCTCCATAAGCAGGAACCAATTTTGTTAGCTGATACAGAAGAATATAAAGGTAACTTTGGGGTGTAGGTCAAGTGAGATAACTCCACAGAGGCCAGTATCTCATCACCAAGTCACCCTTTATTTACACATGGAGAGCCCTTGACACTTATCCAGCCCCCTCACAGCCAGCTCTCAGAGTGAACAGAACCTCTGACATGTGTTTACATCTGTCAGCCAGGACTCCCTGATTGGACCAGATTAACAACCCCAGTCAGGGAACTCATTCTATGATGTCCACCTGGCTGACCTTGTTGCAATCATTACATCAAGGTAGAGTCTAAGATCACGAAGATTAGAAAGGACAATATTTTGAAGTTTTAACATTCATGTCATATTCAATATCCTCTAAGGGAGCAGGTGATTGACCACAAATCCATCAGTGATACCAGAACTGAAGATGTATTCCAGGAATGTGTAACTTCTTGTTTTGGGAAGACTGCTTCTCTAGCTGAGTTCCAGGATTTCTCCCATTGTTCTCAGCAACTGCTAGAAAGCATCTCAGAATAGGGGAACTTGCTTGAAGCTTATTGTCCTCATTGCTGCTTCTCAACAGTTTACAGACAAACCACAGAAAAGAGAAAGGTATCTCGCTTTACAACATGAGGTTACAATTGTCTTGGAAACCTGTTTGTCAGATTTAAATGATTACCAAAAGTGAATAAACATAATCCTAAAAGTTCCTTTTATAAAAGACTATTCAAATTCACCTCCATTCCACCCACCATTTTTCTTAACTGTCTTCCTTTCCATAACTGGCCAAGAATTCTCCAAGTTCAAAATAACCCCAAGATTTTAAAACATTTTTCAACTTGCTTTGATCCCAGCTAATGGCAATACTGGACAAGTCAGATCCCAAAATGAAATTTGCCTTGTCATATCCAAAGTTTTGATGTTATAACTTTGCTTACTGCCATGATCAGTCATTGAACATACTTGCTAATGGCTGCTAATTTTAACAGGGGAAAGTCAAAATTCATCACTCCAAAGTAGAAATAAAAAACTATGTTGTATGATACAAAAACTAGTTAAAATAATTTTATTATAAATATGAGAAATAAAGATTCAACTCTTTTACCCTCAGCAACATCCTAACCGATACTTAAGCCTCAGTGAAGGGTCACTTTGTTTTCATTTTAAAGCTCCTTGTTCAGCTGGAACAGTTGTTTATTTTTGGCAATGTTCTATGTTTATTTGATGCAATTTCTTTATTTCTTGTCTCTTACCTGAAAGACTGAAACAAATTGACATTACTGCTCATGTATTTCTTAATGTGGGTTACTTAGTCCTCCCCCATGCCTTCTGCTTCTCATGCTTTTCTCTCACTAATATTACTCAATACTGAACTTTTAAAAAAAATCTGTTTTGGAGAATACTAAACTCGATAATTATGTCACCTGTATTTTTCTCTAAAACAAACCCACACATTCCTTAACCTTTTGGGTGGTTTTGACTTATTCAAAAAACTTTTTTCTATCTTTCTCTCCCTCCTTCAGCCATAGAAGACCTTGTTGCTAGGCAACAGCCTAATCTTTTTCTCTTCTCTAATTTTGTCTCTAAATACTGATCTATTCACCTCCAGGGTTTTAAAACCACCACTTAAATACATGCAAATAAATTTTATTAAAAAATACTGAAACTAAATAGGCATAAAGAAACCCTCATAATTTATTCGGATTTACACCTACATGTTGAGTTTCACATATCATTATATTACCTATAATTACCAAGCATGGAAACAATGAAATCAGACATTAGAATCACAAAACAGCTATATTTCAGAGAATTGCTTTTGTCGGAGCAGGAGAGCTGGATTTCTGACTAGAATGAACTGGAGAAAGTTCTCTCTCTCCCTCGTCGCCTTTTAAAAAGGAAAAGTAATTGGTGACAGACCTAATTAATAAGAAACATGAGAACACCTAGAACTAAAAGCACAATTGAAATATTTGCTACCACTGATGACACAAGACATCATTTAAACAGGAGAAAGTGAGGACTGCTGATGCTGGAGAGTCAGAGTTGAAAAGTGTAGCATTGGAAGAACACAGCAGGTCAGGCATCTGAGGAGCAGGAGAGCCAATGTTTCAGGCATAACTCTGATGAAGGGCTTATGCCTGAAATGGCGACTCTCCTGCTCTTCAGATGCTGCCTGAGCGGCTGTGCTTTTCCAGACCTACACTTTTAGACTCAGTATTTAAACAAGATTGGTTTCAAGTTAACAGAATACACATCAAAAGACAGCATTTGGATAGAATATTCTTTTATCTTCCTTTTATAATAGGCCCTATCTCTCTGTAAATTTGTACTTTGGCATATGTATCTTTCTTATTGTTCTCAGGGTTCACAAATAATAAAATAATAAAACGAATAATAACATAACTGTATTTTTTATTAAGGAGAGGTATAGCCTCAGGCTGAAAAGAATGGAAATCTTTGTTGTGGCCAATCAAGCAACATGAAGTGAGGTGGGCTGATTCACCAGTCCATACCTGGTCATAGCAATATTACATCCAAACATAATTTAATTACAGTAAAAAATGTATTACTTTTGATCTGTTATTCTTAGAAAGCTTATTAAACCCTTGTTATCTACTCATGCTTTTCTTAACCATCTGGTGAAGAGAAGAAAATTAGAAACCTTTGGCTCAATTTCTTTTTAATTTAGCTTTGTTAACATTACCAAATAAATATGTTTTACTGTTTAAATATATTCTGTTTGGCAAACCAAGCTGAACTACCAAAATGATTCATTCCTACAAAGTAAAAATTAAATTCTCTATGATTTAGCACACGGAAGTTCATGTATAAGGGCACTGTTAGTCAGCTCCTATTTAGTTTTTCTTACGACAAGTGCTGGTTTCATGATATATCTGGTATTTTGTCCTTCCTTCTTTTACTTAACACAAAGGTGTATTTGATTTGATCACTCATTTTTATTTCTGATTCCTGCTGCACAATTCCAGCAGAATTTTTCAATTATTGACCTATAATAATCTTATCCATTTTTCATCATTGACTAAGTAGCAGCTGAAAAGTAGGAACTTCAGCTATTGCTCTTGTTCCCTTTTTAAGCAATTTAGACAATGAACCCACAGCAGAAAATATGTCCCTTACTGTTTGACTAAAATTCTTGTCAATAAAACAGTAATGAGGTCAAGAGAGATTCCAGGAATCAATGCCAATAAGAATAAGAAAGTTTACTTTGATCATCTGTATATTGACTTGCTGCTGTCATTTGCCATGATGCAAGGTGTCAATTCCTGTCAATGATGCACCTTTGGTGCCTATACGTCTAATTCATACAAGTAAGCTTGAAACCTGATCCACATGTACATTTGATCTTCGCTAACTGACTGAGACATCTTAATGAAAAAAAACTTTACATCAACAAAGGCCTTTGAGAGGGAATGTTCATTTCATTCTAGTCTATTTGGTGTGACTCTGTAATGATAAATAAATATTTCAAATATGATTACACTTTATGTTAACTGTCAGTCTAGTCATGCATATTGTATCCTATGGTAAATGTTTATTGGCAGTTGTATAATTTCATTATATCATTACAAAATGAAACAGATATTTGTTGAAAGCTAGATTGATAGTCAAAAATGTGTTACCAGTATGACAATGATGTGATTTTTACTGCTATGAAAGTCATCTGCTATTATTAGAGAACCTAGCAGCATCATGACTACCTTGCCACAAAGGGAGCAGCATTGCAATATTGTCAGTGTTGTAAAATCTCCAAACTGATCATAAAATAAAATCTCATTTTTCTTCTTTTTGTCCCATAAGAATATGAAATAAGTACTTAACTACAAAACTCATCTTCTTCATCTATGTTGAACTCTAGAAGTTAGAATGCAGTAACAAACAGCAGCCCTTGAAACATGACTCAGCAGTTAATTAACATTTTTAAATTCATTTTGAAATGGTTTTGACTATTCGCTGTTTTGGCATGGACTATGAAAGGTTTCAGGTCTCTTCAGGTAAACAGTAAGACTGAAACATTGGTGTAAGACATGAATGATTTGTTGTGCTGAAAGAGATAAGATGCTATATGGATCTGAATTTCATGCTGGAGACGGGGTCACCATGACATAATATAAACATGAAGATTGATCATGCTTCTATTTGGCTGGCTTTTCCCAGGGCCATTAAAAACTGACAGTCTTTCTTTAACTTGAGGTACTAATCCCACACCTCCCCGACAGGAAGTTCCACTCCAGAAATCAAGCAGCCAGTCAGGGGTTGTCAGCTTTTAGCATTGGAGCATTGGAGTGAACGCTAAAGCCAAAATATGAGGTAGGTTCAAGTGGCGCTAGACTCACAGGTCCCAGTGAATGTGGGTGGAGGGTGCAGGTAAGGACCTCTGGTGAGCCTTGGGATATGAGGTGACCAGCCCACTGCAGGTTTTAAGAGGTGGCCTGACAAGCACCTCCCACCACGTGATTCCCCAGCAGTGGTGGGAGGAGGTTCATAAGTTTTCATTAGTTGGTCATTTATGGGTTTTGATTAGCTCATGAGAGAATGGAGGTGTCTTACACCTCCCTGATCAAAAGGGATAGGAGCACAAGGAAGGGTAGGTAGGCACCAAAGACTGGAACATCAACCATGGCAATCGATCCTAGAGCCCCTCAGTTCTGATGAAGCAAGACTTATCCAAATTGCTGACCCATCAGCTTACTCTCAATCATTGACTAGGTGATGGAAGATATAATTTACTCACTAATAACCTGCTAACTGATGGTCAGTTTGGCTTATGCCAGGACCACTCAGATTCAGATCTCATTTCAGCCTTGGTCCAAATGTGGAGAAGATAGTTGAATTTCAAAGCTGAGGTGACAGTGACTGCCTTCTAGCTCAAAGCTATATTTGACTGAGTGTGATATCAATGAACATTATTCAAATGAACTCAGTTAAATCGGAGTGAATAGTTCCACTGACACAAAATGGTATTTGGAGGCCAATCATCTAAGCCCAGAATGTCACTGTTGGAGTTCTACAGTACATTTTCGTAAGTCCAACTGTCTTCAGCTACTACATCACTGAAATTCCCTCAATCACTAGGTCAGATATGTGGATGATAGATGTGTTCAGTAACATTTGCTCCTGCTCATTTAATGAATAGAACATGCCCACAAGCAGAAAGATCTAGGTACCATTCAGGCTTGTGCGGAAAGATCATATTTACATAATATAAATGCTAATAATGACCATCTCTAACAAGAGACAATATTATCCAGATATTTGGTGGCATTAGCAGTTTTTAATCTCCCAACATCAATATTTTGGATATTTCCATTGACCAAAAAATTAATTGTAAGAACCACACAACCATGATAACTACAAGAACAGATCAGACACCAAGTATTCTGCAGTGTGTGACTTGCCTCCTGAGTCTGAAAGCCTTTTCACTACCTGCAAAAGTATAATTCTATAATCTCCACTTCCCTGGATGAGTGAAAGTCTAACAACACTCAAGAAGCCTGACATCATCTAATATGCATTGCAATAATTTGTCAAGGCATCATTGGCAGTGCCTTCCCAACATGGGATCTCTATCATCTAAAAGATAAGGGGACCACAAGAGCATGGGATCAGTCCCACTTGCAGGTTCCCCTTCATCCTACATAAAGAATTGAAAATATATTGCCATTCATCTACTGCTGCTGGCTCAAAATTATGGAATTCCCCAACAACATTATGGGTGCACTTACGCTATATGAACATTAGATTAGATTACTTATAGTATGGAAACAGGCCCTTCGACCCAACAAGTCCACACTGACCCACCGAAGCGCAAGCCACCCATTCCCCTACATTTACCCAACACTACGGGCAATTTTAGCATGGCCAATTCACCTGACTTGCACATCTTTGGACTGTGGGAGGAAACCGGAGCAAACCCACACAGACACGGGGAGAATGTGCAAACTCCACACAGTCAGTCACCTGAGTCGGGACTTTGAACCCAGGTCTCTGGCACTGTGAGGCAGCAGTGCTAACCACTGTGCCACCGTGCCACCCGTCGACAGCAGGGATTCAAGACACAACTCAATATTGCCTTTAGAAAGGAAAGTGGGCTTGAGTAAAATTATTGGACTTGTCAGCAATGCCTCTGTCCCGCGAATGAATATACAAAAAATTAACATGCTATAACCTAATAAAATATAGAAATGTTACTGAATACAACAATAGTCTTTTGTATTAAAACATAAAAGATTTTGACCCTCCAAATTCCATGATACTTGCTTCTTGAAATCTACCTTTCATTGACATGTTTTATTATCTCTTGCAAGTGAAACAGTAGACAGAGTACAATATCACATGCTATTCTCTCATCCCAACAAAACAAATTATAGGCTTGGTGATGCATATGTGACACTGCGGATTTTCTTTACAGAGGCTCCATCCATGCTGTGATGGTTTTCTTTTCAATCTTAGCTCTTGTATTCCAACACAGTGGTTGAGTAGCAGAGGTCAAAATGTGATGAGTTGGTTTATTATTTCTTCTTTTCAATCACAGTTCTATCACCTTTTGTGACCTGAAGAGAAACAACATGAAAAAAACATGCACACATTATATAGAAAAATATCATGAAAATTTAAAGAAAATATTATGAAACAGATTTATATTAAGCAGTTCTTTTATAGTAGAAAAAGCACTTGAATTTAGTGTGACCATTTCACAAGCTATGAAAAAATTTGCAAGAATGTAAAGACTAGTTAAAACAGAAAATTTTAAATAGGTTTTAATATGTTTTGCTGTAACTATAGCCTGTAGTGATGGAAGAATAAATTGATAATGGTAAGCATTATAGTGCAGAGTTGATTGGAATATGCAAATATAAAACATACAGTAAATTATACTAGAATGTTTATTCACAGTTTTAAGAAATATAAATGTGATGAAATGTATAATTCATGCATATTGTACCAGAGGGCATAGTATGCATAAATTAGGTTTAAAGCCTGCAGCGAGTATATTCTTTAAGACTGTAATGAGATATTTTTTCATAGTTATGTTCAATAAATTCAAGCCTTCATTTTAAAACAGTATATAAAGCATGCTGGCGAAATGAGTAGATTGTGAATGTATTGCCTGGGTGAAATTCATCCATTGCAGTAAACTGGGTAGAGCTGCATTTTTTAATGTGTTGCCTTTTTGATGAAACATGACATTAAAGCCCCTCTACCCTCTTAGGTTGAGGTAGAAGAGCCTATCATGGCATTATTTCAAACAGCTGTGAAGTTGTCTCTGCTTCTTTGGCAAGTATTCATACTGCAACCAATTTTGCATTATCGATTGTCATTTGTGAAATTTAGTGGTCATTCTTGGGATGTATGCATTACTGACTGGGTCAACCTTTATTGCCCATCCCTCCTTACCCTTGAAAAGGTAGTGGTGAGCTGCCTTCTTGTACCACTGCTGTAGGTAGACCCACAATGATATTAGGGAGGAAGTTCAAGGATTTTGACTGATCGCACTGTATGAGCAGTAGTATATTTCTAAGTCAGGATGGTGGGTGACATGAGGTTTTCCCATGTATCTGCTGCCATTGATCAGCAATGGGATTGAGCAGTTTGGATCAGAACTTGGCTAGCTGAAAGAAGACAAAGGGTGGTGGTTGATGGGAAATGTTCATCCTGGAGTTCAATTACTAGTCTTGTACTACAAGGACCTGGAAGAGGGCATAGAAGGATTGGTTAGTAAATTTGCGGATGGTACTAAAGTTGGTAGAGTTGTTATAGTGTGGAAGGATGTTGCAGGTTACAGAGGGACATAGACAAGCTGCAGAACTGGGCTGAGAGATGGCAAATGGAGTTTAATGCTGAAAAGTGTGAGGTGATTCACTTTGGAAGGAGTAACAGGAATACAGAGTGCTTGGTTAATGGTAAGATTCTTGATAGTGTGGATGAGCAGAGAGATCTCTGTGTCCATGTGCATTGATCCCTGAACGTTGCCACCCAGGTTGATAGGGATGTTAAGAAGGTGTACAGTGTGTTAGCTTTTATTGGTAGAGAAATTGAGTTTCAGAGGAATGAGTTAATGTTGCAGCTGTACAAAACTCTGGTGCGACCACACTTGGAGTATTGCGTGCCGTTCTTGTCGCCGCATTATAGGAGGGACAAGGAAGTATTGGAAAGAGTGCAAAGAAGATTTACCAGAATGTTACCTGGTATGGAAGCAAGGTCTTATGAGGAAAGATTGAGGGACTTGAGGTTGTTTTCATTAAAGTGAAGAAGGTTAAGAGGTGACTTAATAGACATACAAGATGATCAGAAGATTAGATAGGGTGGACAGTGAGAGCCTTTTTCCTCGGATGTGGATAGCTAGCACAACAGAATGTAGCTTTAAACTGAGGGTGATAGATATAGGAAAGATGTCAAGGGTAGGTTCTTTACTCAGAGAGTAGTAAGGGTGTGGAATGCCCTGCCTGCAACAGTAGTAGACTCACACACTAACTTTAAGGACATTTAAATGGTCATTGGATAAATATATGGATGATAATAGAATAGTGTAGGTTAGAGGGGCTTCAGATTGGTTTTACAGGTTGGCGCAACATTGAGGGCCAAAGGGCCCGTACTGCGCTATAATGTTCTGTGTTCCATGGCATATTCCTGTGCACAATTTGATAACACCACAGTGATATCTTCAATGGTACATCTTTGAATGAGAAACATGTTGGGATATATTTAGAACATGAGAAATGCAAGATTAATGCATTCATCTCCCAGAAAATGTCCACAACCCTTGCCTCCCCTCCCAAAAGTGTTCTTAAAGCTTACTAACCGGACCTCAGAGCACTCCTGCCTATCTCAGCAGTGCCTGCCTTTCCCAGGGATTGCCATCTGATTGGGCTTGTAGCTTCAGGAGTCTGCCTTTAAGCTAGTGACAAATCTGCAAACAGCCTATTGGGAGGTCACTTGAGACCTGCTGAACAGGTCCAACTGTCTACAAGTGTTGGCTCACAAAAGACTTGTTCTTTGCCGTGATGTCATGGTTGAAAAATGTGTTGCTGGAAAAGCACAGCAGGTCAGGCAGTATCCAAGGAGCAGGAGAATCAACGATTCGGGCATAAGCCCTTCATGCCTGAAATGTCAATTCTCCTGCTCCTAGGATGCTGCCTGACCTGCTGCGCTTTTCCAGCAACACATTTTTCAGCTCTGATCTCCAGCATCTGCAGTCCTCACTTTCTCCTACGTGATGTCATGGTCCCAATTTCAAGGCATTGATTCAACAAGTAGATTTAAAGGAATTTTTAAAGCAAACTGTTCAATGTTCATTTTTAATTTCATCTGATTTATTTGAGACTTCAAAACTAAGCTGTCATAATTTAAAATGGGATTGATAAACAACCCATGAATCTTGATCAGAGAACAGTCTATAGCTGAAAAATCTTTATTAATTTTATGTCAATTCAATTAGAATCAACTGACTATAAATGTTAATCTGCAAAAGATTTATAATCAACATTTTGAACTGTAATTTATTCCTGAATTTTATTCAGTTGAATCCATATGATTCCAATTCATATTCACAACAAGCATTGATTGTGGATTCACGCTGTGGAATCCTTCTAAAAGTGAGGTAAACATTTTCAGAAAAGGACATTGACTGAGGTTTTGCAGAAGTAATGATGTTCAAACTGTCAGTTCACTCAGTCATTACTCCTCTGAAACTGACTACAATGTTTCAGGAACAGAAGCAGAGATTTCTGAAAAAGATCTGCTGTTCTAACAGCACCTGTGAAGAAAAGTGACACCTATTTGGGTCAATAGCCCCAAAACATGAACTAATTTCTCTTTGCAGTTGCTGCCAGACCTACTGAGTTTTTCAAGCAATCTCTGTTTACGTTTCTGATTTTGAGTATCCACACCGCAAAAGGAAGTTATTTGAGCCATCACGTCTGTGCTGGACTTTGCAGATTTCCTACTCTCCCTGTGGCCCCGAGCATTCATCTTTTCAGATAACATTTCTGATTCCACTTGGAATTCCTTGATTGAATCCATCACCACCATCCCATGCATTGTATTTTAGATCCTAACCACTTGCTGTGTAAAAAAAAGTCATTTCACCATTGCTTAAATTTTCTAATCAGATAAAATCTATGCCCTCTGCTTCTCAATATTTTCACTAATGAGAAGAGTTTCTCCGCATCTGTTTAACCAGGACCCCTCATCATTTTGAACACTTCTATCAAGTTTGCTCTTAATGTTCTCCACACTAAGGAAAACAACTCCAAACTTCTCCAATCTATCTGTGTTAACCGAAATCTCTCAACCATGCAACTATTCTCATGGATGCCTCCTGCACCATTTCAAGTGCCTTCACATTATTCCTAAAGTGTGTATAACTGTGAACTGAATACAATACTTCAGTTGAGGTAAAACCATTGTTTCACACAGGTTTAACATAAGTTCCTTGCTTTTGTATTCTGTATCCCTGTTTATGAAGTCTAGAATGTCACATGCCTTACTAATCATGCTCTTAACTTGTCCTGCCACCTTCAAGCACTTATGCACATCTCTATGAAGTAATTAGAATTTTGCAAAAAAAGTATGCTCTTTTACACAGCCTCATTGTAAAAATCTTTAACAACCTGACTCATTGTTGAAAGCTATGTAACTGTTTTTTAACAGCATATTAATTTCATATTAACTATCTCATTGTCTTGAACGTTAATTTTATCTTTGTGGAATGTTATATTTTCCATTAAAATAAAAAAGAAACCTTTTTCAAATATTTTAATACCCAATCAGCTTTTACTTTATTCCAATGTGCAAATCTCACAATTATTGACGATGAGATTACTTACGGTGTGGAAACAGGCCCTTCAGCCCAACAACTCCACACTGACCCTCCAAAGAGCAACCCACCCAGACCCATTCCCCTATATTTACCCCTTCACCTAACACTATGGGCAATTTAACATGGCCAATTCACCTAACCTGCACATCTTTGGACTGTGGGAGCACATCCATGCAGACACGGGAAGAATGTGCAAATTCCACACAGACAGTGGCCCGAGGCGGGAATTGAACCTGGTCTCTGGTGCTGTGAGGCAGCAGTGCTAGCCACTGTGCCACTGTGCTGCCCTGTTTTGCTGGTTATAATATTTTAATTTTTAAAATCTTAAAAATATTCCAGTACCTTTAACTTCTGAACTTGGTGGCTGAAAAAAACTTTAAAGTGGTTAGGTGCTTCCTTTACTGATGACATCACTGTTGCTGGATACTGGGAATCCCCCTTGAGCGCAGGCAAAGTTCATACACACATTAGCAAAAGGAAATTCATATCAGAGAGATCACTGGATTTTTTTTTGTGGTCAGTTTTCTTCAACATTGACCACAAAATCCAAAATGTAAAATGGGTATTTCATTGTGTGTGAAATAAAGTGTCACTTGACCAAAGCTGTTAACAGAAAGAAATATAATTTTATGCAGGGAGTTGTTGCAAAACTGGCTTAGCATGAAAAAAAAGGCATAAATTCAAATCCTATGAATACAAGCTTTGAGAGCAAGCAAGGCTTTTGAAAATGTGCCGAAGATTTTTTTCCCAGAAATGCACACTGACTTATGAAAAGGCACTTACCAAACAAATAACAATTTACCCAAGAGTGGCTGCAAGATCATTTTTTTATTTCTGTGTATTTTCCAAATTACTCATACGATGAACATGGGGGCATTGAGCTTTAATCGTGCATTTTGGAGACTGTTTCACATAATAGTTTATAAATACAAAGAAATATTTCAGTGCAATGTAATCACTAACACAGGAACCTAGTCACAGTAATAAGGTAAAAATCATTGATTTATGAAAAAAAACATAGATTGAAAAGAAGTATGTAGATGAGCTCTCCTGGGACAAGATCCTGTCACTGTGCAGAATGTTTTCTGTTGGTTGGGAGTGGTAATGCTGACAGCTCAGTTCTCCAGAGTACTTGTTATGGTTGAGTAGACTTGTTTATCTCATATTTAAAGCCCCTTGGTATCTCTCTTTTCACTGACTGAAAATAAAAAGAAATGCATCTTAAATTTGCCAACATAATTTTAAAATAAAAAGCATTAAACTAGTTAAAATAATTTACACTTTTTTTTTGAAAAACACTTCTTTTTGCATTATGATGACAGTGAAAGAATAAAATTAGGTCATCAATTTTTACATGAAATCTGGTTGCAAATGCATTAATTGTACAACCTCTAGCACATCCTTAGCAGGTAAACATAAGCTGAACAATGTGAAAAATCATTGGCATAGTACAGCCATCATAAAGGCGTTGAAATTATACATTTGTTAGCATTTTAGATCTTCTGAGAAGGTTACAAACCTTTCTAAAATGTCCAGGACTGAAATTTAATCTCTTTGCTCACATTACAATTTAATTAATTTCCAAAAGTAATAATAGATTCTCATTGAAAAGTCTGCCCAAGTGATGCACTATCTCTTAAGTAGGATATCTGCTTCTTTTCAGCATTATTCTATGGTTTTATATTTTGTCAAGTCACCTGGGTGTTTCAAAAACAAATTAGCATTCCTTTGGTGTAATAGTTCAATCTGTACATGATAACCTCGACAAAAGTTTTGACATTATCCAGTGGAAAATAATTGTTTTTGCCTTCAATCAGTTGGCCTGCTGTTCAGCCATAAATGCCATTGCTCACAGTGGCTAATGCTCAGGCTGCAGCTTGGGCAACAGTGCCCTCAATACCAAGATGCCCTTGAGAATTGGTGGCTCTTATTGATATGCCAGGGTTCGACAGGCACGATGAGGTGTGGCGAAGAGGGTAGGATTGTCATGGTGTACTGGTGGCACGTTAAGCATGGAGGCAGTCATCAAAAACTCACATTTTGTCACATTAAAAAGGCCATACTACTATTAAACAAGTTATTATTTGCAGCACTTAAACTAGCTATCACCATCTGGTCACTGTTATATTAGGTTGTGTATTCTTCATAGCAGAGAATTCACATGAGTATTAGATGCAAAATCTACTAAAGTATTAAAACTGGGATTGTCTAGCTCCAGTATAAAACTAACGTAGTTTTGTACAAATTAATAAGGGGGATTATCTTTTTGCTTGCACATTGACATAAATTTCAAAAGAGAATTGCTAGATTCAGCGATCCTCCACTATACATTAAAAAATGTAGTGAAAGTATTTCATTTCAAATTTAGTGTGCAGGTTAAAGTTAGCAGAAATGACGCATTGATTTTAAGTATATCAAAACTGACATGGCTCAACAAAGAATTATAATATTTACTCTCAATACTATCACTGTCAATATAGAGATGTTACTGACTTATTGCTTTTCATATGAACATGTGATATCTAGAATGGACTGATGTCTGGCCTAAAGTTTGAATTAAAGAACATTTGTCTTTGGCTGGAAGGTATTGTGAAGTCATTCATTCTTAATGGTGAACTCACAGATATTACTTCCTGATTTGTTTTTGCAGAACTCTATAAATTAATATCAATATACTTTGTTGTAATGGTAGAATTGTTCCAAATATTGCCTTCCTGAAACCAGAGATTGAAATACACTAAACTCTGTTTTTCATTTTAAAGCAACTAAAGCAATAAGAAAATGTATAAACATGAAAGTAAAACCTTTGTGAAACAAAAGTGATATTGTATCATCATCAAATTTCAGTCCTTAGAAACAAAAAATGAAGTATACAATGCCAGGACAGATTCCCGGGATGTCAGGACTGGCATTTGAAGATAGGCTGGATTGACTGGGCTTGTACTCACTGGAATTTAGATAATTGGGGGGGGGGGGTGTTGGTGAGTGAAGAAAGTGAAGATTTTCTTCACTCAGAGATTTGTGAAGCTGTGGAATTCTCTCCCACAGGAAGCTGGTGGAGTTAATTTGTTAGATATATTCAAGATAGAGCTGGATGTGGCCCTTGTGGCTAAAGGGATCAAGGGGTATGGGGAGAGGGCAGGAATGGGCTGCTGAGATTGCATGATCAGCCATGATCAGATTGAATGGTGGGGCAGGTGTGAAGGGCTGAATGGCCTACCCCTGTTCCTATTTTCTACATTTCTATGTTTGTCCTTTTCTGCGGATTTAACAGTTATATGTATTTTCATTAGGTAGTTAAATCCTCCTTTGATAGGTAATACCAGATGTGCATAATTCATTAACTACAAGACATTTAGGTCCTTCACACCCACTCATAAATGTGGTTATCAGATCCCTACACAGACACAAGCTTGTTGTGGCTCTGTGTAGGACCTGGTTCACACATTTACAATTCTCAACATTTTTCTCAGAACCATCAAAATCCTTGAAAAATATGAAGCTTCATAAAATATTTAATCATTAAGGCCCAAAATAACACTGATCCTGAGTTTCAATTCGTATGCTTCTTGGGTTAATCAGATATAACTTTAAGAATATGTCCACACTGTGACCACTTTCAGCCTTTCCAATTACATTGGAGCATGAAGAATCAGATTGTTTGGTGAATTAAGACTCTACAAACACAAATAGGAAGTGTACAGAGAGATGGAAAGAATAAAGGGGAACTCAGTGTTTAAGGCAGAAATTATTGGATGAAGAAAGGTATGATGGACAAAAGAATGATGGGAAATGAGACAAGGGATAAAAGTTGATAACAGATGGCATATACAGAGGAATCTCAATTATCCAAATATCAATTATCCAAATTTTGGATTATCCAAAGAAGATCTCAAGATCCTGCAAAAACATTACATCAAAGAGGTAAGTGAATTTGATTTACCTGTACTAAAGAACATCTGAAAATACTGGCAAAAACAAAGAAACACAAGCATCAGTGACTGTTTTTTTTAGGTAAGGGTTAGTTACACAGCCCTTTGCAATGTTTTACAGTATTCCCATCACTTTATCAGGCTGATAAACACATGTATAACGCAGTGCTTCTGCCTTTCTATTGCAACATTGAGTTCTCGGACACTGACAAATGCTCTTGTGATCATAGAAGCTGTTTGGGTCCTTGTTTAATGCAGGGATTTCATATACAGTATTTATAATGGTTCTTCTCAGTTTAACCTGTAATTTGCAGAACGCAAAGATTAGTTTGTTTAAATAGCAGACTCGTTAAAATTATAGATTGAAACAAACTCTCCGCTAGAGCACAGTGTTAGATCAGTATGGCTTCCCTTGTTTAAGGTCAAATCGATTATTCAAATGATCAATTATCCAAATGAAACAGTGCCCACCCATCTCGTTGTAATAATCAAGGTTCCTCTGTAAATGATCGCAGCAGGGAGGAAGGAAACAGAAAATATCATGTCAAAAAGGAAAAACCTCCTATGGCTTAGCAGCATGGTGTTCAAATGATACATAAATCTCAGGGGTGTAGACTAATCCTACCATTTGTGTACCATTACAAGGACTAATCCATTGGATTGACAATAGTGTGGTGGACTAGTATCCAATAGGAGGGATGAAACTTTCCACTCCTTAATATTGATATTCGTTAATTGTTCTAACAATCAATTGGGGATAGAGACCATTGAAATCTTGGGGCAATGACAAAAATGAGGAACAATAGCAAAATACCTGTGATACCTGTGACAAAAGAAGAAAATCACAGGAATTACACAACAGGTCAAGTAGCCCCCGTGAAACGAGGAAGGAAAGAGTATTCCAGATCATCGACATTTATTTAGTACTGTTAAAGGTTAATAATTGAATAAAGTTTAAGCAAGAAAAGGGTAGGGGACGTGGTGAAAGAGAATGGCATTGTACGATGGAACCTACCCAAAGAAACTACTTGGCAAGCTGCTCCACATGATCACATGGAAGACTGTGGATCCCATTTCCATCAATGGGTACCCTGGGTCCATTAAGTCAGTTGGGAATGGGGTTTAATTAAGTTCACAAGTGAATCTACCAGGAATCAGGGCAGGAGTTGGGGTGGGCAGAGATATGGGTGGCATTAAAAGGTGGAGATTGTCTGGGAATTCTCTTGAATTTTACATGTTTCCTGTGCTTTCTGAAGGCTACCCATTAATTCTTGATGGATTTGTCAGATGATGCCTCTTTCAGGCACTGAGGGCAGATCTGAGTGAAACGGGCTTTGGTGAGATGTGGGGCAGAATCGGATAAGACGTCCAATGAGGTCTACCTCAAACAGAAGGGCAGATTGCTGCACCTTGTATACATTTGCCAAATGGGTAAGGTCGGTTTCTTGTTAGCCAGCAGTGAGTTGTCAATGAAAAGAGATTATTGCTTGCTAAATGTCTACTAAAGGCCCCAACTTGCCTCATTAACATTCAACTTGTTTCACATCAAACAGCCTTCATTCCCATTTACCCCTTCCACTTCAACTCCAACCATTCCCACCCATCTCTCTGCCTGGATTCCACAATGATCACTAGTGAAGAGCTCAGTGTATGATTGGCAGTACTCCCAGTGGCTCTGCTGGCAATCGAAAGCAGCCCATTGGCTATAAATGTAACAATGACACCTTATTGTACATAGACTTCACATTCTAGTCTTTGGAAGAGCACGAAACAATCTCAAATGTCATGTCTTTTTTCAGCTGACATTTACAAGCATATCTCAGTCTGCAAAGTTCCCTTGTGAAATAACCATTAAATGCTGATTGATCTGAAAAGTTCATTGCTGGTGAAAACTCTGCATTAAAATAAAGAACTTGCAAAACTCTTCTTATTAAACCCAAGTAGTAAATTCAATATATGCAAAGAGTTTTGTTTCTTTCCATGCTTGGTTCCACATCGAATGAGGAAAATTCTGAGAGGAACAACAACCAACCCAGAAGGAAATAAGAAATCCGCAGCTAAATGAATGTTAACTTGGAGGGGGACGGAGAAAGTGCGGTGATGCTCGAGGAAAATTCTGGGTCTTGGAGGGCTTTCCAATCTTACTGTGAGCCTGGGGGAAGGAGGAGATCAACAGTTCTAGAGAGGGGCAGCAAGTAGGCTTGATCAGCTGCAAGGAACTGTTCCTCCTTAATCACAAGCCATTCACCTACTGGACACAGCTTCCTCCCTGCCTTTTAATTTGAAAGTTTCCCAAGGCCCTGTGTTTAAAAAAAGTTAAAATCTGAGGCACACAGCCTCAACGTTCATTTACGTGATCAGTGTGCCATATGAGACTGGGTTAGTTGGCTCCTCCCATCCTCATTTATTAAATCAGACGGTCGACACTATTAAGGTATTGAGTTTGAGATTCTTACAAGAGTGCGTTTCTCACACTTGACAGAAACCTACCCATTTTTGGGATTAGAATTCCCTTCAATAAGACTGAAACAGTAAGTGTAAATTGAAAGATTGAATTGTTTGCAAAGTGTTCTGCAAAATAAGGACTGGAAAGGTTGGATGGAACCAAGATGATTAGCTTATTTCCCTGTGAATGTGCACATGTTAGAAGTTACTGTTCTGTTTCTCCATAATATGGTGAACAGTGACAGCCTCCACTGTCATTCCTTCACAAGATCATGGTCTTTGGGAATGCAGTGCAAAGAAGTTAAAACATTCCTATAAACAGAAGAAATGTTGGGTTGATTCTCTGTGTTTTATTTAAGTCCAAGTTCGGTCAGATTGTTTCTAGGGTTTTTTTTCTGCCACAAGACTGAGGTATGTCTCATGAAGGTAGAGAATCATGGAGATTTTGCAGCAATAGTCCTTTCAGCCCATCGTGTTAATGCCAGCCGTTAAGCATTTATCTATTCTTCATTCGAATATTTTTAAATAGAATGCTTAATTTCTTGACTCATGCTACCAGTGATGTCAGTATTATAGGAAGCAAGTGCATTCAATGTTCTCAGCATACTTGGATGGTAATCCAAGATGGCGGTGGGAACAGCAGCATTTGGCTCCTGCATGCAAAGTTCAGTCACTCATAGGTTTATGTGTCGGGCCCAGCTGCATCCACATGGCTTCATCGTTGGTAACTCAGTCACATTTTCTTTGTTTTGGTTGCCCTGTGGCCTCCGCCTGTGGGATGCTGGGATCCCTGTGTATCTCCACCCCTGCTCCATCTCATGTGGTGGCATCGGAAGTTGAGCCAGGACCCCAACAGTCAACCTGGAGTGAGGATCCATCAGTCAACGTTTAGCATTGGAGGAAGTGCAGGACCTACACAGCATGGCCGTCTCCAGCTCAGAGGTGGCAGACATGGAAGCCAGCAATAGCAGAAAAGGAGCACATTACCAGGTCCCCAGGGATGGTATTGGATAGTGGAGAATAGAGACACAGAGAGAGTGAAGTCTATGGAGAAGGAAAGATTCACTTTTGAAGTTTTTTCAGTTCTGGTAATATCAATTTAATATTTATTTATTTAGTATATTACCATTTATACAATGTATTCAGTAATTTATTCTGTAATCCAAGATGACGTCGGAACGTGGTGCCATTATACACTTTTCACCGTAACTAGGTACAAGTGACAGTATTAAATCAATCTGAATCCAGCTTGGAACATTTTCATGATCTGGATACAATCATGGCTGGAGTTCAAAAGGTACCCAGTTTTCCAATGGAATGACAGTTGTGGCATGAATTCAACCTTATCTTCCCCAGAATACAATTGCGAAGTGACATCTGAGGTATGCTAAGTTATTGTCACGTGGAAAGCTTTGTCTTGTGAGCATTTTCACATTGATGTACAAAGAAACCTTCTTTGTATTGATCAAATGCAGTATCATAACGGCCCAGGTATGTTTGGACTCTCTGTATTTAAAGACAACAAAATTTAGCTTTGAGTACAGATGTAAAAAAGAAAAATAAATTGGGTTGACTTGAAGCACTCCGGTTCCCGATCCTAGCAAGAAATTCACAGTCAGTACACTTCGTTATATCTGTGAAGAGAAGGAGCTTTTTATTGGTTTCCCGGTCTCAAGCATGCTGTAGCAAAAACCTTGTTATCATCCTCAGGAAGCAATATGTTATATATTAGATGAGATCAGAGTTTACTTATGAAGTATTTTCCATTACTGTTATTACAAGCCTCTACCTCCTGCTATGTGCTCATCTAAAAAAGCACCAAGCTATGACCAACCATGCTGAATTTTCCACCTGTGTCTATTTATTGAAGAGCTCGAAGAGCTTATCAAAGTTCTTTCTTGCAAAGGAGCAAGATGTTTAATGCTTTTGAATACTAGATCTGTTCAATTTTAGGAATCTCAGTTCTTTGCCCCAAGTTCAAAGGGATGGAATTTCCGTGTCATAATCTATGGCTTTGGATAACCAATGAAAGTAAATTGTTTGCATTTCATTCTAGAAGATATGAAAAAAGTAGTGAAAATTGCTGTGCATATACTCTTTCCAAACAGTAATTTTTTTTTAGCAGGCTGAATAGTTTCCATGATTTCATGCTAAGAACACAGGAATAGGAGAAGGCCATCCTGTGATTGAGCCTGTTTTGCCATTTTTCTTATGATTTTGGCTGATGGAATACTTTAATGCCTTTTAACTAATTATCCCCATAACTTCGCATACTCCTGGTAATCCCAAATGTACTAACCTCTATCTCAAACATACACATGTTCAGGAATACAGAATTCCAAAGATTCATAACCCTCTGAGGAAAATAAATTTGTTTCATCTCAGTCCTAGGTGCTATCCCCCCTTAGTTTTAAATCATGCTCCCTGGTTCTAGGCTCCCCATTCAGGGGAAACATCATACCTGCATTCAATCTGTCTATTCGTTGAGTACTGTTTAGGTATTAATAAGATCCGCCAATCCTTCATTGAAACCTTGGAGAATACAGGCCCAATTTGTCTAATCTTTCTTCATAGGACATTCCTGACACCCAAGGAACCAACCCAGTGAACCTTTGTTGCACTAACTCTATGGTAATAGTCTCCTTCCTGTTGTATGGAGACCAAAGCTGAGTGTAGCACTCCACAAGCTTTTACACAATGAAAGCAAGGGTTCATTATTTTTGTACTCAGATCCTTTTACAGTAAAGACTAATATTCTAATAGCATGCTGCACGTTTGCCTTCAGTATCTTATTGACAAGGATATATTGGTCCCTTTGTACAGTGACACTTGACAATCTCTTTCCATCTGAGAAACACTCTGCATCTCTGCTCCTCCTACAAAAGTGCATGTGCTCACTTTTTCCCACATTACATTCCATCTCTCATATACTTGACCCATCTCTAAGGCTGTCCAAATCCTCCTGAGGATACTTTATTATCTTCCTCATAACACATATCCCACTTAGCTTTGCATCATCCACAAATTTGGAAATAATGCATTTAGTCCCAACACCCAAACCTTTGATAAATATTGTGAATATTTGGAGCCCAAGAACTAATTGTTGTGGTATCCCCCCAGCAACAGCCTGACAGCACAAGAATGATATATTTACTCTTTCTATCTGTTTTTGGTCTGTTAACTGTTAAGCCAATTCTTAATCCATGTCCATACATTACCGCCTATCCCGCAAGCTTGGATTTTTTTCACTAAATTCCTGTGTTGGACTGTATCTAAAGGCATCCATCAACTCCTCTTTATCAATTTTGTTAATAACATCCTCAAAAGACTTATCAAGCATGGTTTCCCATTCATAAGTCCATGCTGACTATGTCCTGACAGACGATTACTATTCAAGAGGTTAATTATCACATCCATTACAACATATACCAGCATTTTCTGTACTTTTGATGTAAGGCTAACAGATCTGTAGTTCTCTATTTCCTTTCTCACTACCTTCTTAAGTATTTGGATGAAACTTGTTCGATTTCAATCTGCAGGAATAATTCCAGACTTTATGCATCAAGTATGCAACAACTACGCAGGAACTGAGAATGTAGATTGGAGGCGGCTGTTTGAAGATAAATCCACATCCGTCGTGGGAAACTTTTAAAGGCCAGTTCACTGGAATTCAGGACCAGAATCGAGAGTGTAGTGCTGAAAAAAGCACAGCAAGTCAGCAGCAGCCGAGGAGCAGGAGAATCAGCTAATGCCTGGAACTTCGATTCTCCTGCTCCTCGACTGCTGTCTGACCCACTGTGCTTTTCCAGCATTACACTCTCGACTCTGATCGCCAGCAACTGCAGTCCCCACTTTCTCATAGAATTCAGGACCAGCATGTTGCAGTGAAATGAAAGATAATGATAGCACAGTTCAGGAACCATGGGTGACAAGAGAAACTGAGATCTTAGTCAAAAAGAAAAAGAGGAGTGACACGTAACATTTAGAAAGCTGAAGACAGACAGAGCCACTAGAGAATGCAAAAAATAGCAGAAAAGAATCAAACTAGGAATTAGGAGGGCTTAAGGGGGCTATGAAATATCTTTGGCAAACATGATTAAGGAAACTCCCAAGGTGCTTTATACATATATAAGGAGAAAGAGGATAGGTCCAGTCAAGGTCAAAGGAGCAAATGTTTTAAGGAATACGTCGTATCAATATTCACAGCGGAGAGGGATATGGTAGATCTAGGAAAGGTTACAGGTCATTTTGCTTACCTTCTTCAATTGGGGCATAGAGTATAATGATTGACAAGTCATGCTGGAGCTGTTTAGAACTTTAGTTAGGCCACATTTGCAATATTGTGCACAGTTTTGGCCACCATGATACCAGGAGGATATGAAGGCTTTGGAAAGGGTACAGAAACGGTTTACCACAATGTTACCTTGTTAGGAGAATATTAGTTATGAGGAGAGATTGGGCAAACTCACTTATTTTCACTTGAATTTTAAAGGATATGGGGGGAAACCTGATAGAAGTTTACAAAATTGCGAGAGGCATGAATAGAATGTATAGTCAGAGTTGTTTTGGGGGGTTGGAAATATCAATTACTAGGGAACGGAGGTTTAAGGTAAAAGGGAGTAAGTTTAAAGGAGATGTGAGACAAGTTCTTTTCCACAGAGGGTGGTAAGTTCCTTGAATGCATTGCCAGAGGAGGTGGTAGAAGCTATTACTGCAGCAATGTTTAAGAGGCATCTTGACAGATACATGAATAGGCAGGGAATAGAAAGATATGGATTGTGTAGTGGCAATACGTTTTCATTTCAGAAAGACATAATGTATTGGTATAGTCGTGGTGGCTGAAGCGCCTATTCCTGTGTTGTACTGTTATTTGTTATGGCTCTTCATCTTTGTTATTACTTCAGCCATTGCCTCGAAACTCTTGGGTTAGAATATCAGTTGTTGGGTATTCCTCACATTCTTAAACCCACTAACACATGACACTTGAAATATTCTTGAGATTGGGAGATAGTGAGGACTGCAGATGCTGGAGAATCAGAGTCGAAATATCCTAAGATTACTGATTGAGGTCTTGCTTTTTAAACTCCTTCAAAACTCCCTGAAATCTGTTTTGAGAGGTAGGTTCGAAATTCCAGGTCAATGGATAGATCCATCTCCTGGAGGGGCCAGGGAAAGGGAAAAATCAGACTATGTGGTGACTCCCTCCCTGGAGCAAATCACACCGTGTTGCTCTTCCCTTCCCTGAGGCTCACTTGCTTTGCCTTCCATTCTGGAATTTAGATCTCTGAGTCTGCACATTAATCTTTACTGTGATTACCATTCACTACTGCCTTCGATATATTCCCTTTTACTTCTTATGTATCGTCATAATGGAGCTAAATATAAAACTCACCAATGATAAACAGTAGCATGCCATGTGCATTCTGAAATCCGTCTTCCTGAAATTCGTCTGTCCTCTGGAGTTGGAGTTACTTGTTGGGGTTTGCAGTGGACTGGAATCCAAAGTAGACAAGCAGGAGGCTGAAAGAACACAGCAAGCCAGGCAGCACCAGGAGGTGGAAAAATCAATGTTTGGATATAACTCTTCCTCAGGAATGGAGGTGGGAGTAGGGACAGCTGCGGATAAAGAGAGATGGAGGATGGTTTTGGGTTGGGAGAGGGGCTGAATGGTGAGGTAGTGATCGGTGAACACAGGTGGCAGGTACAACCTGGTTGGTCAATGGAAGGACTGAATCCGATTAGTAGCTGGAAGGAAGGGTCAGAAGGTGGAAGGGTGCGGGAGCGTGAATGGAGAAGGAGTCAGGGGATGGATGGTAAGGTTATTTGAAATTGGAGAATTCAGTGTTGAGTCCTTCGGTTTGTAGGTAGTCCAGACGGAAAATAAGGTATTTTTTCTCCACTGTGGTCTGATTTACTGAGGCAGTGGGAGAGGCTGAAGTTGGACATGTCAGAGAGGGAATGGGAAGGGGAATAGAAATGGGCGGTATCTGAGAGGTCAGGCTTACCCTTACGGGCCCGGCTGAGATGTATGTCAGGGAGGGTGTGGTTCGCGCCCCCTACCCCTCCAACCCAAGTCCCCCCTCCCAACCACCCTGGTACCTTCCCCTGCAACCATAAAAGATGTAAACCCTGCCAGCATACCACCCCTCTCACATCCATCCAGGACAGAGGTTCACCTGTCTCTCCTCCAACCTTTATTGCATCCGACGCTCACGATTTGATCTTCTCTGACATTGGTAAGACCAAAAGAAAATGTAGGGAATGTTTCAGGCCCATAAGGGCAAGCCTGACCACCCAGTCACCACACATTTCAATTCCCCTTCCTATTCTCTCTCTGATATGCCCATCCTTGGGTTCCTCCATCACCACAATCAATCAGAACGCAAATTTGAGGAACAACACCTTATCTTCTGCCTGGGCAGCCTACAGCTCAGAGGACTCAACACTGAGTTCTCCAATTTCAACTAAACTTCCCACCCATCTCCCTTTCCAGCCCCCGACTCCCTTCCATTCCACCCACCGACCCTTTCTTCCAGCGACCAACAGGATTCATTCATTCCTTCCATTGACCAACCAAATCTTTCCCATCATCTGCGTTCACCTATCACTTCCTCACATTCTGCCCCTCTCACCCAAAACCTTCCCCAATCCCCCAGCTCTCTTTAACTGCAGCTCCCCTTACCCCATCTCCAGTCCTGAAGGAGGGTTATACCTGAGACGTTGACTTCTCCATTTCTTGATGCTGCCTGGCTTGCTGTGTTCTTCCAGCCATCTCCTGCCCCTTTGTTAACCAGCAAGCACAATTTTTCGGGTCAGCTTTGCCTATGTGATAGTTATGACAGCATTTAGGTTGTCTCTATCCCTTTAATCTGCTTTGGTCTCCGTGGTTTTACAGATTTTGTATGTGATTTTTCCAATTTTACTAATGCTTTTCCCCCTCCATTTCTTACTAGAAAATGTCTCCTCCTTACAAAGTACAGTTCTTGTGAATGAAGACAATTTGTAAAAGAAAAATCTATTAATCCAAAGAGTTGAATGTGATTGACCTTTTAAATAGTTGTGCAAATTGATAAGTTAGATTTTTAGTAATTTAAAATGTTAGACTATTTCAAAAAATGATTTAAAGACAAACTCAGCTACATATTTATATAGCTTAGCAAGATTAGGAACTGATAGGACTACATGCTTATTCCATGTTGTCAAATTTCTCTGGTTAAGGTGAGAGGGGAGAGATTTTAAAAAGACATCAAGGGCAATTATTTTATATGGTTCACGTGCAGAATGAACTTCCTGAGGAAGTGGTGGATGTGGGTACAATTACAATGTTTAAAAGACATTTGGATAAGTACACTGATGGGAAAGGTTTGAAGGGATATGGGCCAGGAGCAGGCAGGTGGGACTAGTTTAGTTTTGGATTATGTTCAGCATGGACCACTAGGTCTGTTTTTGTGCTGTATGACTTTATAAATCTATGAAAGCATGCTGTCTCTTTACTATTTAATTTCAAGCATCGAATTACCTTGATTATTTTAAAATTTTCACGATATGATGTATGTCTTCATTCAGGTGGTGGTTTCAATAATTTCAAACTTTTTCTGCAATTATGGAATTAACATATATTTACATATAATTCTGATGTCAAACTACTGAAAAACATTTGCACTTTCTGATAAGCATTTTCCTTGAATTTTGGTATTGAAGATATATTCTGGATTTTAAAAATATGGTTAGGAAAGAACACAAATCCATAAAAGGCATTTAAGCTGCTTATTAGAAACTTAAACAGTGATTTTTTTTCTAACATCATGTGTTTAAGTGTTCAAAGTGCAGACAAGACAGGGATGGATGAAGGGCTTTTGCCCGAAACATCGATTTTGCTGCTCCTCAGATGCTGCCTGAACTGCTGTGCTCTTCCAGCACCACTAATCCAAAATCTGGTTTCCAGCATCTGCAGTCATTGTTTTTACCAACTTGTTATGGCAGTTATTGATTAAATAAAAGCAACAAAAGGTAACAGAAATGATTCATTCCCTTCAAAGGAAATCAACTCTTTGAACAAATACTTTCCATTGCAGCTTATTGTTCTGAAGAAATTATCTTGGATGACACTGGACAATACAAATTGCTTATGAGGATTGGTTAAAATATCTTAACATAACATTATAACAATGATTTTGCCACTAAACTTGTTTGAAATGGCTGTAGAAATATAGGACTGAAGACTCTTAGTACAGCAAACTATAGATGAATGTTTAAGAAGATGCATTCCCTCGCAATTACCAAATAAATGATTGGAATATTTAAGTAGCTGCCACTTAACCGTCATCATTAGTTGAGTGCCACTCATCAGTAAGATTTTGACCATCTGATTTCAGAACCATTCAGAGTGACGGGATTATTGTTACTGTCCTGTTGTGGAGGTTGGGTTCAACACCCTCCTGCCCAATCTCTTACAGATCAAACTTCAGCAGCTTGTCACAATACAAAATTCTTTTAAGAGTTGGCAAATTCAAAAGGATCCACTTTGATAGCTCATTTCAAACTGGATTATTTGGTAGTACGAAATAAAATCTTGAGTTTCAGCAATTTGTTCTGAAAACCATCCAGATTAGATTAGGATTAGGGCTTCTCCACCCACAGGATACTCATTTCTCCAATGAGCTTCCTCTTCGAGGTTTTGATGTTCACCAACATAATAATTCAGGATTTTTCTCTACTTCATTCGAAAATATTTGTGTGAATCTTCTGTGGATTTTTTAAAAAAAGAATAAAATGCTTCATTTCAGATAATTTACACTCTTTATGTAAGAGAGAAAGTGAGGATTGCAGATGTTGGAAATCAGAATCAAGAAGTGTGGGACACATTCCCGACAAAGGACTTATGCCCAAAGCATCAACTCTCCTGCTTCTCAGATGCTGCATGACCTGCTGTGCTTTTCCAGGACCACACTTTCCAACTCTTTCAATGCAAGCACAAGATTAGCATTTCACTTGACAGAACCATTTGCACCATGATGACTTTCAATATCAGATGCTCTTTCCAGGTATATTGTTACTATTATAGGTCATTCAGGAAGCATTTAAAATCTGGCTGAATACCCCACTTGTATAACAAGTGACGACTTGCTCTCATAATTTGTCATAAATGCAGTAATGTGTTTTTAATTTCAGCAAGCTATTTGTACCTCATAAGGCAATATGTGTTAGCTCCAACAAAATAAGAACTAGATATGGCTAATCTAGTACTGAAATACTTAATTGACATTTAGTACAGTTTCTATGTCTACATACGTTGCAAACATAGGCACAGCCATGCCTTGGTTGGTACTAAGTAATTTGATTACAAACTATTGTATGTTTCTTCAGCATGTCATGCTACAAGTGGAGTCAAGAGTACGGTGCTGGAAAAGCACAGCCAGTCAAACAACATCCAAGGAGCAGTTGAATTGACATTGCTCTTCATCAGGAATGAGACTTGTGGTCTGGGGGCTGAGTGATAAATGGAAGGGGGTTGGGGATAGCTGAGAAAGTGATAGGTAGATGAAGGTCGGGGAGAAGGTGATAGGTCAGAGAAGGTGATAAAAAGATGACGCACAGGTCAAGAGGGCAGTGCCAAGTTAGAGCTTGGGACTTGGATAAGGCAGTGGCAGCAGAAATGAGGAAAGTGGTGAAATCCACATTAATCCGTGGTTGCAGGGTACCAACGCAGAGGAAAAAGGCCTCATCTTCCACCTTGGGACCCTATACATCATCTTTCTCATCCATACACTCCACCCTCCTCTCTGACCTCTCACCTTCTCCCCCATCTTTACTTTCTCCTATGCTACAAGTGGAGCCAGCAGATTGGAGGCTGAGACTATCATACCGACAGGTCACATATCATGAAGCAGGAATGATATCATAAGTATACCTACCTAATCAATGCATATTCCATACTATGCGTGAGACATAGCGCAAGGACAAACGTAAATTGTACTTTTGAGGTGGATCCTGCTAAGAATATAAGCTCCTCGGCACAAAAAAAAATTGAAATCTTCACATTCTCTGCTTCTTACTAACTCTTCCAGGCCTCTGTTAAGTGATCTTATCTATTCTTGCAAGTTTTCTATCTTTGCCTCCTTTCACTTCTGCACATATCAATTTCTGCTTTTTGGAATGATCCTCTACTAATTAGAAACTAATATTCCCTATACCATTTTCAAATTGTGAATCATGATAAGAACAAGCTCCCTTCACATTCTTTTTAAAACTTGCATTGGAGCATGATGCTGACCGCTTTTATTTGCTATATTATTCAGTTTCTGGGTCTTACTAACATTGGCTGGAACCACATTGAGATATCAAGAGTCTTCCTTTTGTTTGGAGAGCTGGTGAGAGCCCATGCTGTGTCTTCCAGAGAAGGTCCACTCGACCACATTTCGCCAGGCAGTGGTGACACCTCCATGGGCCTTCTCCTAGACTCAGTACCCTGACACAGATACTTGCCCAGTGAGCACTGCCAGCTGATCCACCAGGAGCTGTTGTCTCAGCAATGCCACAGAAGGAACAGTGGATATTACCTAAAAGAACACCACTACTACATTGGATTCCTAGGTGCACGGACAGCCCAGAACAAGACCAGGGGAAGTGGAGGAAGGGTTACTTCCTGGGCTGGACTTGTGGGGTCACAGGGTGTGGTGGGGCAGATTTGCAGAAACCTCATGTCTGATTTCACTCCTTTGATCAGGCACTGATGACTTCTGATCTAAGGGTTCCTTGAGGTAACAAGTTGCCTGTAAGTTAGGAACTATCATGAAAGCCCAAAGGCAACAGGTCCACTTGCAGCTAGATTAATCCAAATGGCAATGGGTCCTCCCTCAGTCATTAACTGTTAAGACCTTCAATTGGCAACAAGAATAGAAAGCTGATCATGTACCTTCCCAACCAGAACTTAATTTTGATGGTGAAGGGAAGGCCCTGGGTCTGAAATGGCAGGATCCTGCCTAATTCAATACCCTTCTTACCTCCAGTAGCAGAACATTCTGCCCCTTGTTGCCTTCAATGATAGAATTCAAATATACCAATAAATTTATTCTTTTAATAAAATGAAAGTTAGTGTTAAACTGCTCATGCATCCTTCGACACTTGAACAGCAAACATCTGTGCAATCTCCTCCACCCTCACCATAGTCAATCATCACAATATATGGGAATTTAACCAAATGTGTACAAAATGTAGGACAAATGCCCATAAATATTGTATTGTCCCTATCTGGAATACACACTTTCAGCAGTAGATTTCTATTCTGCAGCTCACAACAGCTTTATAAAAAAGCTGAGATCATAAGCATTAATCAATTGAATCAAACAGAATTCTAAGCTGAACAAAACAAAGCATATGATACCACTGACTGTACTCCAGATCAAAAATCTAAAATGTGTAGACACAGTTACTGCGCCATATCCTACAGAATGTTTCGAATCAGATAAAATGCTTTGTCAGTAACTTGAACAGCATATTTAGGCTCATGATTGCATCTGTGATGTTCAATCCTATAATCTACAGAGTTACTACATGAATAGGAACAACTCTGCACAGGAACATTTCCTAGTTTCTTCTGTGCAGTGTACTAGTATTCAGTGAATGCCATTTCTAATTTTACCAGACATTGAGAAAGTTGGATACAACTGGACAGAGACAATTAAAAATTGTTTATGAATTAGTACATTAATTGGACAGATTTCCAGTTTCACTCTCCATGAATGCCACCCAGGCAATTCAGAAGGGGAAATCCCTCAGAACAGATGAACGAATGTAAAGCATTTTCAGTTTGAACCTTTTAATCCCACTCCTAAACCCTCTCTGATTTCTTCTTTCTCCATTCCCTTGGGGCCCTGGTGGTGAAAGCATGAGCCAAACACTACGGTTTTGGCACCACAGGGGCTTTCTGTTAGGCCCAGAATGGAAGCCATCACATTTACCTCTGTTTCTGATGTATGAAAGGGCAATTATGATGTCAGAGTGTAAAGATGATCAAACAAGCGTGCCGCCATTTTGGCTTCTACAAATAATTTGCTCTTTCAACCAATCATGCAGTTAGTGCAGGAAAGACCTCACCACCTATGCTATTTAAGGGATCCCCAACCACTTTCAGGTTAGTTCCTGACTGATTTCTATTGGCTGCTGTTGAGTTAGTAAATGTGATTGGAGGTTTGTACTGTTAATTAAAGTTGATGAATCTACAGATATGTCATACGGTCAAAGTCTAATTTCAACAGTTGTCTCATACTACTTCCTGCATTTTTCCCAAATAACAAATAGGTTTCTGCTTTCTGTCTCCAGATGTAGTTTTCCAATCCCAGATTGATTGACAGGGGGTGGTGGGTGGAGTTTATTATCATTTTATCTCATTGGGTATTTGTTGAAAGTTATAAAGTATCTGCTTAAATCTCTGTCACTTTTATACATCTTACCTTTATATTACATTCTCAATCCAGTTTTTCACTATTGTAATTCTCTTTATTTAAGTTTAAGGCTTTAGTGTTGAGCCCATATCTCTCAATTACAAATTGTGAATGTGAATGTGAAATCCTATCATGTTATGATCACTCCTCCCAGTAGGGTTTTTTATTATGAGGCACATAGTTAATTCAGTCTCATTACACATTAACATATCTAAAATAGCTTGTTCCCTGGTTATTCCTAAATAGTTTTTTTTCTAATAATCTATCCTAACTACTCTCTAAGAATTTAACTTCTGGTCTACTTCTGTTAATTTGATTAATTTAATTTAAGTGAAGGTTAAAGTCTCCCATGAGTGTTGCAGTACCTCTCTTACAAAGGTCAATTATTTCTGAATGTTAACTCTGTGCCACAGTGTCATTATTGCAAGGGGGATAATAAACTATTTCACAGTCACTTCTTTTTTTTGCCATTTCTTATACCCACCCAAACTGATTCCACATCCTGCCCCTCCAAACCAAGATCATTCTCATTAATATGCTGATCTACTCTTTTATTAAAAGAGCTACCCCTTTTCCTTGTCCTTTCTTCCCATCCTGCTAGTCATCATTCAGGTCAAAGTTTCACTATCCTGTGGTAGTCATGGTACATTTATTCTGTACCTATGCACTACACAATCAGCATTTAAGCCAGCATGAAAAAGAAGAGGGTGACTATTGGGCAACCAGAGATATCTGCTGACTGTGAACATATGTCCTGTATGCATATAATGCAACATGAAATGTTAGAGATGAGACAATTGAGGTTTCATGTTTGAGCAATACTTCCACTGCCTGGATTACTGTAGATGAGCCCTATAGTAGATGAAAAGTTGTGCATCCTGATTCATCACAGTCAACTACATTCTATACATCCTTACCTTTTATGAGCCGCAGTTCTTGCTACTAGCCTTGTGGTGGGCAGCTGAAGAGGAGGAGGAGGAAGGGAAAAGATAACAATCACATTCTCTTTCTCACACAAGCAACATGATTCAATGGTTGACAGTGAGATCTGGGTGGGAGACTTGTAGTAATGCTAAGTGTGCCAGTGTGAGAATAAACTATGACTGTGAAGTATGAGTTGTGATAAAAGATTGGTTGAGAAGTGAGTAAACTGGTGACGATAAATTGAATAGAACAGAATGCCCACAGTGTGGAAACAGGCCCTGTGGCCCAACAAGTCCACACCAACCCTCCAATCAGACCCATCCCCTACCTTTATCTGTAATTCGCATGGCTAACATACCTAACCAACACATCCCTGAACACTATCGGGATTTAGCACATCCAATTGACCTGACCTGCACACCGTTGGACTGTGGGAGGAAACCGGAGCACCTGGCAGAAATCCATGCAGGCAGGAGGAGAATATGCAAACTCCACATAGACAGTCACAATTGGGTGGAATCAAGGCTGGGTCCCTAGCGCAGTGTGGTAGCAGTGCTGACCACTGAGCCACCTAGCCGCATCAAATTGAGCGTTGTATTAGATTACCTATAGATAGTGTGTTCCTTCCCCATCGCCTCCTGTGTCAAGGCCTCCAATTCTGCTTTGAAAAACATTGGAGCATGCTCTCTGCTTTGTTACACCATTTTTCAATCTTCCCCCAACTCTTCCTCAGAAACTTCCAGTACCTACTTATGTTAAATTGTACCTTGTTTTTAAATAGTGTACAGTAGCCTTAAGAGGTGCTTGCCTCTCACAACTCTAAGCTTGTTGCTCAGACATGAAACATTCAGCAGCATGCTTAGCACAGGCTGCATATATACAATCATTATAATGAGTAGGCAATGCAGAGTTAATCGAGTTAATCATGCCTTACGATCCCCGTGCCCATTTTCAGGCCTGATCACATTTTGTGGCAATTATCTGCTCCATTTATTTTGCAATTCTAACTGTTTACTTCAAGAAAACTGTAAAGGCCTGCTTGAAAATGATTCTATCTGTTGTCCCTTTTTTTAAAAAAAATCATTAACCTCATCAATCCAAATCTCTGAACACTGCTGAAATTTAACAGAACAATTTCTGTCACAGATAAAAGATTGTTTCAATAATTGACTTTTATTAACCATAATTTAATGAAGATCATGTTATGCAGTGTAATAAAGAGAAAAATGATGCCTAGAAATGCATAAATGCAATATAAATGTTGTCACGTAAATAGCTAAAAGAACAATTTATTTAATACTGCTTTGTGACATAAATCAGTCAGATGTTTCAAAGACAATAACTTGTATTTATATAGCCTCATTAATGTAGAAATATATATAAACGCACTTCAGAAATAAATAATCATTGCTAATGAGGTGAGTTTATAAAAGCTCTGATTGAGGGTGAAACATCAAAGAGATGTACAGAGGGTATTGTAGAGCAGGGTGACTGAAGGCACTGCACCAAGAATGGAGTGAAGTGAGCAGGCTAATACAGTTAGTCAGATGTATGCAGGGGGAACCAGGGGAGATTACAGAGTTACAGAGATAACAGAGGTAGGACGTGTGAGGCCATTGCAGGGAATTAAAGCACCAAAGCCAGAATTTCAAATTGGATCTAATGTAGGTCAACACGGAGTAAGGGTGATATGCGAGGGGATTATGACAAGTAAGTGTGGGTTGAAGTTTGTAGATGATTAAAGCAGTAACCCCACCATCGAAATCATTGACCTAGTCAAGTCTAAAGATAACAAAGGTATGGCTAAGAGTTTTTGGATAATGACATGAGAAGGAAATGACAGGATATAAAGTTGGCATTTCATATAATAAATTTGATATGAGACTAGAGCTAAGCTTGGACTGTTATAGAACACCAAGATTTGGAACAGTCTAGTTCATTGTAAGGAAACAACTAAGATGGGGGTCACAATAATGACATAGGTGCAAAGCCACTGGTGGGGACAGAAGATGATTACTTGAGTTTCCCAGTTTTTAACATATTAAGGACTTGTTGGACAAGCAAGCTGACAACAGACATGGTGTACAAAAATATAAATAACCAAATAAATTTAAACTAGAGTCAGAGTTGAGAGTTGGGGTGGCATAGTGGCTCAGTGGTTAGCACTGCTGCCTCACAGCACCAGGGTCCCAGGTTTGATTTCAGCCTCAGGCGACTGTCTGTGTGGAGTTTGCACATTCTCCCCGTGTCTATGTGGGTTTCCTCCGGGTGCTCCACTTTCCTCCCACGGTCCAAAGATGTGCATGCTGGGTGAATCGGCCATGCTAAATTGCTCATAGTGTTAGGTGCATTAGTCAGAGGTAAATGGGCCTGGGTAGGTTACTCTTCGGAGGGTCGGTGTGGACTGGTTGGGTAAAAGGGCGTGTTTCCACACTGTGGGGAATCTAATCAAAAAAAGTAGTGTAAAGAGTTAATGATGAATATTTAAATACTCACACTCTACATTATCACCAATGTAAGATTGCATGACAGAAGACCCCAATGAGAGATAGCTCTGTGTTCCTTGTCTTGTATATATTAAACAGACAATGCTTAATAGAAAGATAAAAGTTTGCTAATAGGCTAGCCTCTACTGATCCTAATAAAGTATTCAAAGATCCACAGCTATGGTAACAGATATGGTACAAATGATGATTTGCATTACTTTCATTTGAACATGCACCTAACAGAGTTTAAAGATGACACTGTCCACAATATTGAGAATTCACTCCACTGTTAAGCTTTTGAGCCCTTAAGCAGTATTGCTGCAGCAAGCAGAGTGCTGAACAGATTGATAGAAACTGCACAACCTTGTTTAAGGCCATTATAGCTGCAAATGTTCATGTCATGATACCTTTATCTATAACCCTGTCAAGAGACAAACATGCAAAAGCCAGACAATGCTCTTAAACTGCTCGTGCATCTAAAATATAGAATGTTTCCAACAGTGGGTATTGATTCACAGGATCAATTATACGTGTCAAATTATTAAAACCACAGAGAATCTCTACTGCTCTTCTCTACACCTTTCCTGGATTTAGCAAACTGAGAAAAACATGTCATTATTACCACCATCCTAACCTTCGGACATAATGGTCACTATCCCCTGAATAATCTACATTGTCACTTGATGTAATTGGTCCATCTCATTCGCAAGAATTATATCTAGCAGTGCATCCTTTATTGTTGGATTAGACACATTTTGCTGTAAAAAAATCTCATGAACATAATTTAGAAATGTCTGCTATTTGTTGCACCTTAAAGTATTGATACCCTAATTATTACATAGACAATTCCCCTGTTATAACTGTTCTATGGTTACATCCTCTATTTCTCTAGATTTTTTGCTCTATATCCTTCTCACTACTTGGTGGTTTATATATATCCCAAGTAAGATAACTGCACACATTTTGTTCCTTAACTTCAGGAAGTAAGTTTGGTCACTAAGCTGGAAGGTTCATTTTCAGACATTGCGTCACCATGCTAGATAACATCATCAATGAAGTGCTGGTGTTATGTCCTGCTTTCTATTTATGTGCTTAGGTTTCTTTGGGTGGGTGATGTCATTTCCAATTCTTTTTCTCAGAGCATGGTAGATGATCAATGTTTTTATTGATACAGTTCTCATTGAAATGCCATGCTTCTAGGATTTAGAGGTGCCAGTGTTGGACTGGGGTGTACAAAGTTAAAAATCACACAACACCAGGTTATAGTCTAACTGGTTTATTTGGAAACACTAGCTTTCGGAGCGCTGCTCCTTTATCAGGTCTTAGTGGAGTATAAGATTGTTAGACCAGAATTTATAGCAAACGTTTACAGTGTGATGCAACTGAAATTATATATTGAAAAAGACCTGGATTGTTTGTAAAGTCTCTCATCTTCCAACTGAAATTATATATTGAAAAAGACCTGGATTGTTTGTAAAGTCTCTCATCTTTTAGAATGACCATGTTGTTTTCAGTTCTTTCTTATATAAATCCCAGAACTTGATTTTAAAATTACATTCTCAAGTGAACTTTAAAAATAGGTGCCATGTTGTCTCAGATAATGCATTGAATAATACAATGTGAGGTGCCCTGTGTGAGGCTGTCTGTGTCCTAGTGTTTAGACTGATTCTATTTCTAAAAAAGAGATTACTTTCTAAAATTCCAAGGTTTTCTAAAGTCTGCACACTAATCCCAATTCTAATTGGCCATTCAGATAGATCCAAGAGCATTATTGATACTTCAAATTCTTTTTTATAAAATCACAGATTGTATTCTATATGTTTTATGAACGTTGTAATTTTTTTAACTAGCTCCCTAAATTCCAATTGCAGGACCACAAGGAGGAGCAGAGAAGTTGAGGGTTCAACCTGGAAAGATGAGAAGTCATGTGGAAAGAGATCAGGGTTCTATGTGACTGGAAGGGACTCAGTTGTATATTTATGCAGGAGTTAGACCAGGATTCAAAGCTCGAGACATTTTTGAAGTGTTCTGAGGAGCATGAAATTTGCCTATTTTAAATTCAAACATCCCAAGTAATCCTTGAGTCAGTGAGCCTATGTTTCATAGAGTCTTGGTGTGGATTTTGGGACGTGCACATAATTTTTGATTATCTAGACACTGGAAGCTTTGAATGTCATGAGTGTCACTGTGGTGCATAAGAACATAATCAATGTGGTGCTACAAGCAGAGTGATGATCCTTTTTCCTGAGGGAAGCAAAGATTTCTCAGATCGTGAAGCAGCCAGGTCAGCTTCTTGGTGTTCGTCACGAAAAAACGAGCATCTGCCCCATGGGGAAATTCTCCCACTAACATAACTCGCTAATATTCTGATATGCTACATGACATGAGAGGCACATCACAATCTAAGAAGAGTGTACTCTAGAGTAACATGGACTATCTGGATGTCAACAGCCAAACCTTCAAGTAAGGATAAAGGTTTTAAATATTAACATCTTATTAATGTACCTTTCAAATGTATTCTATTAGATTTCTCTTTCTACTTTATCCATTGCTTTTTGTTTCATCCTCTGAAAAATGCCCTTGGATATTTTCCTATATTAATGGTGATTTATAAACAAAAGACATTTTCCTTGATGGAAAGCTCATAAAATTAATAGAATACAATTTGTGACTTTATTAAAAAGTATTGGAAGTATAAATAATGCTCTTGGATTCAACTAAATGGCCAGCTAGATTTGAAATCAGTGTGCAAATTTCATCATGAACGATTAAATTTGCACACTCCTATATAGACTGCATACATATGTTATTCTAGAAATTTAGAAAAATTGTGATGTACTTGTACCATGTAAGTAAGCTGAGTTCTCATTTTGCCTGGAGGTGAATTATTTACATACAAAATGGCATCCTGCATCCTTCTACCTCATTCATAATTGGCTATTATTAATATCTCAACAATATCAAGTTCACATGAAAATGTCAGAATGTGTATCTGAGAAAACTGAGCTTCCCAGCAACTTCATTGCAGATTTGTACAAATAAATAGCATAGATACTTGTGCTCAGCACCAATGGCAAGGCAACAGGAGTTCAACACACGTTAACCTCACTCCAGGTACCCCTTTCTCACAAGAAGACAGGGTGGTGTCAGTAGGCACCCAGCAGGAGAAGAAACAACAAACAGTGCTCCCCAGAAATCTCCTCACAGGACATTGTAGAGGTTCCTGGCCCCTCCAGCTCCACACTGTCTGCAATCGACTAGGAGAAAGCGAGGACTGCAGAAGGTGGAGATCAGAGTCAAAATGTGTAGAGCTGGAAAGCACAGCCAGTCAGACAGCATACCTGATGAAGAGCTTAGGCTTGAAATGTCAACTCCTCAGATGCTGCCTGACCAGCTGTGTTTTTCCAGCATCACACTTTTTGATTCTGTCTGCAATCCCCAAACCTGTAGGAGTTCAGACTAAGGAATGTGAATCTGCATCTGGTCAGGATACTGTCAGTATGTCTGAGTCCTCTAGCAATAAACACCTCTCCAGGGCTGCCCATCAAAACTTCAAGGTCAATCAGTTTCAGTGTAGAACAGACTCCCTTCACCCTAGCTGTGGATCCCAGGACTGCACCTAGCTAGAGTGGAAGGAAAAGAAAAAGAAAACCTCTGCGGGCACAATGTGAATATATTCTCACATTTGTAAATATGTGTTTGATTTTCCTTATCAACTGTGTGAACAAGTGTCATTTAGATGCAACAAGAAGGTAACTAGAGGGTATAGCCATCCTTAGTATTATACACTGTCCTAACTTAGAAGTACAATCTGATACTAAGATATACCATTTTTGAATGTGAAGAACTAAAGTCTCATAGGATTTCATAAGCTGAATAGTATGTGAGGAGCTATGATCATCTCTTTCTGTGATGTATTTCTATATTTTTGACATGTCAATGCCATTCTTCTGATAATTTTGCAGATGCTGATGTACACAGCTATTCTGGCTCTGAGCTTGCGTTTCTCCATCCCCTTGTAGTCTTTATATATCTTCTGAAGAAGTTTCCCCAGTATTGTCTTGGATGATTCTGAACCCATCCAGCTAAGCTCTGTTATCTAGTCATATTATATTTGGTAGACTAATACCGTCATGCTGCTGGTTGTATTGGTTGCATCTTAACAGTCCATTCTTGGATCAATCTATGTAACTTTTTAACTTATTGATCTTAACTCTAATTGGACTCAGTTTCAGTAGTTTTCCATAAACTAGCTGTCAGATATTAACTCCCAGATTTTATATTTCATGCTTTTTCCCTTGACAACAGATGAGATATGACATTTGCAAGCATAATTTCTCTTCCTGACTTATATTTTAGAGTGAAATTGTAACTCTTAAGTTCCCTAACAGAAATATTTGACATCCTTTGCCCCACTTGTTTCCAAAAGCTTTGATTTACACTCAAAAACTATCATTTAGGCTTCACTTGATATCATTTTGCTCAGATACAATCATTTTTCATTTGACATCAGCTCCAATCAAGAACAGTCTCATAGCTAGAATTTGATATTCCAAATGTGTATCAATGGGCATCATTGTCATCAGTAGACATCAAATAAAGTGTCAGGACACTCTAGTGTTGCTATGATTTGGACTATCACCTGACAAAGGAGCGTCGCTCCGAAAGCTAGTGTGCTTCCAATTAAACCTGTTGGACTACAACCGGGTGTTGCGTGAATTTTAACTTTAGTGTTGCTAGTTAGCATTACTTAATTCCTTTCACTGCTCAGAACCAAACCAAATTAACTTGGAGTAACGTTCATGAGGAAGTCAGCAATCATGAATTACCAAGATAAAATTGGCATCAAAAATATTGTGCCATGGATTTTTCTTAGTCCTACTGTTATGTTATGCACTGTGCAGTCTGTTTCACAGTGTGAACACATTCACCACCAATTCATTTTTTTAGTTCCTGCATATGGGTGTGCATATGTACTTTACCCTATAAAACATTATAAAACCTTATAAAAGCTTATACCACCTACTCCAATCCAACACCGGGCACCTCCACATTATAAAATCTTTCTCTTAATAGTTTGACTATCTTTATTCCTCCCCTAGTCCCTAAGAAAATTTTATTTCATCAAATTTATTGCTAACCTAATCCTCAGCAAAGAGATATTTGAATCATCATTACAAAGTATACTTTTGATTTGAGGATGCCAGTGCTGGACTGGGGTGTACAAAGTTAAAAGTCACACAATGCCAGGTTATAGTCCAACAGGTTTAATTGGAAGCACTAGCTTTCGGAGCGCCGCACCTTCATCAGATGGTTGTCACAACCACCTGATGAAGGAGCTGCACTCCTAAAGCTAGTGCTTCCAATTGAACCTGTTAAAGTATACTTAGTTCTAAAATTAAATGTCCTCCATCCTGGATTGAACTCAATCTCCAGCCTCCCACCACTCGGCCTGAGTTGTCCCGTTACCGCTAAGTTCCCATCACCCAGATTGAACTTCCCACTATCCCTACATTTCTCACCATCCGGATATAGTGGCTGCACTGCTGCCAATTTGCCCCCATCTGGATGGAGGTCCCTCACCTCTCCCTAATTTCCCACCACCTGGATGTAGTTCCCCCAACATTTTCCCATCACCCAATTGACATCCATCTCCTGCCTGCCAGTTTGCTAATATGTGGAAGGAATGTCCCCATCTCCGATCACCCAGGGTGGATTATTTTAGGGCACAAAATGATGTGGGCTGTGGAAAAATGTGTAGCAAAATAAGTGCAATAAGGCCAGCCTCAATGTCGGGAGAAAATTGCACGATGTTTTATGCTTTTCACAAACCATGTGGAGAGATTCTCACTAGGCAGCTGAGAGATGCTGATTGACAGTCATTATTGATTGTTAAACATCTTGTTAACAGCCCAACTCACCTCATTAACATTTAGACTCTTATTGTATGAAACTTGTCAAAGAAACAATGTCAGAAAAGCACAATAGGTAAATGAGAGCAAACAGTTAGCAGGTTAAGTTCACTGCTTCCTCCAAACAGCCTCCACACTAGAAATACTGATACCTCAGGACAAGCTCCAGAGCATACTGGACACAGGCATACTCTATATCCATGGACATTGGCATCTGCCAGCCTCTAACAACCTTCATCATGTATCTCTGATCCACTTACAAAATGCTTCTGCATTCAATGTTGTGCTTTGGGCTGCACTGGCAACTATCACTTTAATGCTGCTGCAAGGATACAGGGCACTCAAGGACATGCACCCAGCTCATGGACTGGACCTGGCTGCATTTCCATGCTCTTCACTATTTGTAACTCACTCTGAGCCGATCTGTATGCTCCCTGCATCCTTGCCTTTTTGCATTTTGTCCCTCAACCAAAGATATCAGACTCATTTTCCTGCTGTCTTGCCTTGCTATTTAGCACAGACACCAAGCCAAGAAGCTTGACATAGTTGTCAGCAGACCTTAGTCAAGTCAAGGGACATAGCTTTCTCTCAGGAGAAAGTCAAGGATAGTACCTGATTCCAGTCCAGACCCTGTTCAGGGGGTGAGGAGCCTAATGACAGGTTGCACACCACCTGTCTTGGCACTATGTGCCCTATAGGAGCCTGTTTTCCTCCTGGAATGAAAGAGAAACAGAAAGACAGGAGATGAAAGTGGGTGGCACTGCTATTACTATTAATGCAGGCTGGGACATGTCCTGAGCAAGTGAGTAGGCAGTACAGGATTAGTGAATGAGGAAGATTTTGCAGGTAAAATTAAAATGGTGGAGCATGAGTCTTCTTGGGAGATGGGGCACAGTGGTGGAGGTAGAGTCAATGTGAGCTAACAGAGAGAACATGATGGAACTTATTCTTCAGATTAGAGAAGTATATTGACCTTCTACCCTCAATGCTGTGCAGTCCGACATATAGCTGAGACAACGTGGACACACTTGGCTACCTGGGACCAAGCTGACATGGTCTGATGTCAAGGTCCCTACAGGTCCTGGGTGTAGTCTGCTGTCAAGGCCCATATCATTCCTGGAAGAAGAGGAAGTCCAGTCATTGCAACACCTTTTTGGCAGGAACTCCAAGACACTGCCCACACACGTGTACCAATTTCCACGCAACTGCTTTCAACAGGATAAATGTCAGGAACTGTGTAGGGCTGCAGCAGACTGACATCACTTGTTCAGCCACACACTGGGCATTTAAAGACGGCACAAGCCCAATGGATGCTGGTAAAGTCCATGATAGCCACTGAATTGTTCTGGGAACAGCATGTGAGAAGATGGGATGGAAAGCTCCACTTTGATACCTCAAAATGCCTTCCAGCAGAGTGATATCTTCAAAACATCATTCATCCCAAACAAGAATTCATTGATGGACTGAATAGCCTCCCTCTGCACTTCTTTGATTCCATGAGAACATTTGATGTTCTTTGGAGTTGCACTGTTTCTAAGAGAATTGAAGGGAAAGATAACATCAAAATGTTCTCGTAGGGAAGCCTCAAGAACAACCTTTGTCATCTTACCAGTGATCCACTCAATATTTTCTTGAATGATCATCAATCTCCATGAAGAGCTTTCTTCCACAGAGATGTGCATGGACATTTTCACCTTACTGCCAAAAGCTCTCTTTCTGTGTGGTAACTTTAGGTGTGGGTGTTCTTGGTTTCCCTGCTCATATCAGGGCCACTCCCAGTCTTCTTGAAGAAGAGTAAGCCTACTTTGACAGTATCAACTCTATCGCTGTTCATGTTTAATAGACTTTACTGGTTGCATGTTCCTCTTTTGAATTCGCTGGAACTCTTCACATGTGACTCTGACCATTGGTACTCAACATTCTCTCTCATCAGCTCTCGTAGATTTGTTGTCTATTCTGACACATAAGGTATGAGAGAATTCATATACTAAATCAATTCAAGAAAACTTCTCAGCTATTTCCTGTCTCTTGGAGGTTCATCTCTGAGATGGTTGTAACATTTTCAGAATTCCACTGAAAGCTATTTACACTTTCTAACAAAATGGAATTTTGTCACGTTCACAATGTATTTGCAATCCATATTTCCTGCTGCTCCTCATGACTTCATATACATAGTAGTGGTGACAGTATCCATCTATACCATAGATCTGGATATCATCAGCTATGTCCATTCATTCTTTGCATTCACTGTATGTCTCACCAGCTTCCTTTTGGAATACATCCTGGCTCACTTTAAGGTCAAGAGGTAGATGCAAGAACTAGATGGCACTTTTCAAAGGATGTACTACAATCAACCATCTGTGACACCAAAATTGGAGATCTAGTGGATAGCGAAGAAGGTTACCTCAGATTACAACAGGATTTTGGTCAGATGGGCCAATGGGCTGAGGAGTGGCTGATGGAGTTTAATTTAGATAAATGTGAGGTGTTGCATTTTGGGAAAGTAAATCTAAGTAGGACTTATACACTTAATGGTAAGGTCCTGGGGAGTGTTGCTGAACAAAACGACTTTGGAGTGCAGGTTCATAGCTCCTTGAAAGTAGAGTCGCAGGTAATTAGGATAGTGAAGAAGGTGTTTGATATCGCTTACCTTTATTGGTCAGAGCATTGAGTACAGGAGTTGGGAGGTCATATTGCAGCTTTACAGGACATTGATTAGGCTACCTTTGGAATATTGCGTGCAATTCTGGTCTCCTTCCTATCAGAAGGATATTGTGAAATTTGAAAGGGTTCAGAAAACATTTACAAGGATGATGCCACAGTTGGAGGATTTGAGCTATAGGGAGAGGTTGAATAGGTTCAGGCTGTTTTCCCTGGAGAGTCAGAGGCTGTGAGGTGACTTTGTAAATGTTTATAAAATCATGAGAGACATGGATAAGGTGAATAGACAAGGTCTTTTCCCTGGGCTGGGGGGAGTCCAGAACTAGACAGCATAGGTATAGCGTGAGAGGGGAAAGATATAAAAGAGACCTAAGGGGCAACGTTTTCACGGAGAGTGTGCTGTATGTATGCGATGAGCTGCCAGAGGAAGTGATGGAGGCATCTGGATGGGTATATGAATAAGAAGGGTTTGGAGGGATATAGGCCGAGTGCTGGCAGGTGGGACTAGATTAGGTTAGGATATCTGGTCGGCATGGATGAAAGGTCTGTTTCCATGCTGAACATCTCTATGACTCTATCAGGTACAATAACTGTTGAATCCCAGGATAGTAGGTTCTTCTGTTTCAATAATGTACAACATATGTTTACTATCTTTTCATTTTTGTGTTCCTCTTATTTGGGTTGTTCGTAGTTGTCAAATTTCAGTTGCACCATATGCCATCAACATAAGGTTGCTCAGTTTCAGAGAATCTTTCTTTGCATAACTATGCTCGTTCACATTTTTTGGAAAAAATGGTTTTTGGCATAGATTCAAGTGGAGTTTATGATTCTCTGTGCTATAGTATCAAGCTTCTTGTTCAGATTTATAGTTGTGGGTTGGTTTCTCTCTTTTTTCCTGATCTAAATGGTTTGTGTGAATTTATTTTCTCTGGGAGGTGTCACATCCAGCGATTTCATGTTTATCTGTTATGTTCTGAAACACATCAACATTTTTAGGAGACAGATATTTTGTTTTTCTTTCTTCTTATTCATCCTGTTATTCACTTCAGTTGATCCCATTTCGGTCTTTCTCTCTATTCTGCTTATCTTTTCCCAGGGCTTGGGCTTTCCAGGAATTCTGCAGCTTGTTCTATATGTGGGAAGCTTTCTTCTGTGTGTGAACCTCATGCAGTCATCCACACGTTGTTGGCTGAATATTGTTATTTCACTGTAGTAACTATCCTGCCTTTCCTTGACTTAACTTAGCCTTTTGGGTATCCACCATTTCCATCTGATTGCTTGTACTGTAGCTATCAAAAATGTGCAATTTCACAAGATTATCCTATCTACATTTTTTTTGTATATTAGGGCATGTAACCCACAAGGTTGGTGGTGACATAATGGCATTGTCATTGGCAACCAGACACCCAAGTTAATGTTCGGGGAATGGGTTCATAACCACTTACTGCAGAAAGTAAATTTTGAACTCAATTAATAATTCTGGAGTTAGTTCTCATTGTGATCATGAGGCAATTGTCAATTGTTGTGAAGACCCATCTAGTTCACTAATGTCGATGACCATCCTTACCTGGTCTGGCCTACGTATCTACAGCATGTAGTTTATTCTTAAAGAAGCAAGCTACTCTGTGACATATTGACATTCCTGTCAAGCTTGCAAAGACCTTCATACTAACATGTTTGGGCTTGAGCCAAAATTGATATTGTTGTCCGAAGCAACAGCCTGACATAATCATCCTCGTACCTTATAGACAATATCTCAGAGACGACAATGAGCATTCATGTTCAGTTGCAGGGGAGTTGTCCTGGGTATCCTCAACATTGATTCTGGACCCCAAAAAAGTCTTATGGCATCAAGTCAACATGGCCAAGGAAACTTCCCATTGATCCCTTCAGTTGGTGAATCAGTAAACCTCCAGTTTAAACACCACTTGGAGGAAGCACTGTCGGTGGCAGAAGGTTCTTCTTTTCACTTCACTCACGGGATGTCATCGTGTTAAGATGAGTAACTTAAGTGCATAACAGCACCATTACTGACTCAGCTGGCCAAATTCAAAAGGGTATAGCTCCTTCACTGCAGACATTGAGAGGAGCAACAAGAAGAAAAGCTATTTGATCTCATCCAATTAGTCTCTCTCTTTCCAACATAATTGCCTATAATAGCATTAGAGTGAGGGAGAAATGCATGGTCTTGGTGGAGATGAAATCACAGCTTCAATTTGCAGACCATCTCCAATGTGTTACATGGCACTACCACTGTGCTGAATGGGATAGACTTGAATAGGTATAGCGACTCAGGTGTTTGCATCCATGAGGTGCTATAGGCCATCAACTGCAATTGAATCATATTCAACTGCCATCTGTGAACTTATGGCCTGGAATATCTACCACGCTGCCTTTATCACCAAGCCAGGCAATCACTCCTGGTTCAATGAAGATTGTAGGAGGGCATGCCAACTGTACAATCAGGAATACTTAAACATGACATGTTAACTTGGTGAAGTTGCAGCATGGTTATATTCATGCCATGCAATGTAAGCAGAAATCAAGAGGCAGAGCTAAGTGATCTCATAAACAATGGACCAGATTTAAACTTTGCAGTTCTGCCACATCATGAATGAACAACTAAACAATTCACTGGAGGAGGAAGTTCCACGACTATCCTCATTTTCAATGCTGTAGGAGTCCAGGACATCAACTAGGGCTGAAACAGTGACAAACATGGTCTACCAGACATACAAGTGTATATTAAATCATGTCTTCCTCATGAGATACAGATACCAATCTTCAGCCAATTCAATTCACTGCACATGGCATCAAGAAACTGCTAAAATCACTGGACATTGCAAATCCTATTCGCACTGGCAACAATCTGCCATTGTCTTAAAGATTTGTGCTCCCGAAATAGCTATATGCCTAACCAAGCTGCTTCAGTATAATTAGATCACAAGCAATTACCCAACAACCTGGAAAATTGCCCATCTATCTGCTGTCCACAAATATACAGGACAAACCCAACATAGTAAATTATATCCATGAGTCTATTCTGAACCGTCAGCAAAATGAAATCAAGTTTCAATACCCTTCTTACTGATGTTATGTTTGGGTTGTGCCAAGTTCAACCAGCTCCTGGTCTTATTTCAGCATTATGTCTTATTATTATTGACCCTATTACAACCGAATTCAAGAGGGAAGTGAAAGTGACTGCCTTTAACACCAGTGCACTATTGACCAAGTGTGGCATCAAGCAAACCCAACAGAATTGGAGTCCATGGAAATTAGGGGAATAATGAAGGCTAGAGTCAAACTGAGGACAAGGAAAATGGTTATGGTTTTGATTAGATTAGATTCCCTACAGTGTGGAAACAGGCCCTTCAGCTTAACCAGTCCACACTAACCCTCCGAAGAGTAACCCACCCAGATCCATTTCCCTCTGACTAATGCACCTAACACTGGGCAATTTAGCATGGCCAATTCACCTGATCTGCACATCTTTGGACTATGGGAGGAAACCAGAGCACCCGGAGGAAACCCACACAGACATGGGGAGAATGTGCAAGCTCCACACAGACAGTCACCCGAGGCTGGAATCAAACCTGGGACCCTGGTGCTGTGAGGCAACAGTGCTAACCACTGAGCCACTGTGCTGCCCATCTCAATCATCAAACATAAGTCTTAGAGTTCCTCATGGTGATGTCTTCACCTCAAACATCTGCATTCACTTCATCAAAGACTTTACATCCATCATAAGGTCAGAAATGGGGATAATAAAAGTAAAAGTAAAAACTACGTTCGGGACACCACCCATGCCCTCCACCTTCTCCATGATTTTCACTTCCCTGGTCCCCAACGCCTTATCTTCACCATGGACATCCAGTCCCTGTACACCTCCATCCCCCATCACGAAGGACTCAAAGCCCTCTGCTTCTTCCTTTCCCGCCGCACCAACCAGTACCCTTCCATTGACACCCTCGTCCGACTGGTCCTCACCCTGAACAACTTCTCTTTCCAATCCTCCCACTTCCTCCAAACTAAAGGAGTTGCCATGGGCACCCGCATGGGCCCCAGCTATGCCTGTCTCTTCATAGGATATGTGGAACAGTCCATCTTCCGCAACTACACTGGCACCACCCCCCACCTTTTCCTCCGCTACATCGATGACTGTATCGGCGCTGCCTCGTGCTCCCACGAGGAGGTTGAACAGTTCATCAACTTTACCAACACCTTCCATCCCGACCTCAAATTCACCTGGACTGTCTCAGACTCCTCCCTCCCCTTCCTAGACCTTTCCATTTCTATCTCGGGCGACCGAATCAACACAGACACCTATTATAAACCGACTGACTCCCACAGCTACCTGGACTACACCTCCTCCCACCCTGCCCCCTGTAAAAACGCCATCCCATATTCCCAATTCCTTCGTCTCCGCCGCATCTGCTCCCAGGAGGACCAGTTCCAATACCAAACAACCCAGATGGCCTCCTTCGTCAAAGACCGCAGATTCCCTCCAGACGTGATCGGCGATGCCCTCCACTGTATCTCCTCCACTTCCCGCTCCTCCGCCCTTGAGCCCCGCCCCCCCCAACCACCACCAGGACAGAACCCCACTGGTTCTCACCTACCACCCCACCAACCTCCGTATACAGCGTATCATCCGCCGTCATTTCCGCCACCTCCAAACGGACCCCACCACCGGGATATATTTCCCTCCCCTCCCCTATCAGCGTTCCGCAAAGACCACTCCCTTCGTGACTCCCTCGTCAGGTCCACACCCCCCACCAACCCAACCTCCACTCCCGGCACCTTCCCCTGCAACCGCAGGAAATGCAAAACTTGCGCCCACACCTCCTCCATTACTTATCTCCAAGGCCCCAAGGGATCCTCCATATCCGCCACAAATTCACCTGCACCTCCACACACATCATCTATTGCATCCGCTGCACCCGATGTGGCTTCCTCTATATTGGGGAGACGGGCTGCCTACTTGCAGAACGCTTCAGGGAACACCTCTGGGACACCCGAACCAACCAACCCAACCACCCCGTGGCTCAACACTTTAAACTCTCCCTCCCACTCCACCGAAGACATGCAGGTCCTTGGACTCCTTCATCGCCAGAACATAACAACACGACGGTTGGAGGAAGAGCGCCTCATCTTCCGCCTGGGAACCCTCCAACCACAAGGGATGAACTCAGGTTTCTCCAGTTTCCTCATTTCCCCTCCCCCCACCTTGTCTCAGTCGATTTCTTTGAACTCAGCACCGCCGTCCTAACCTGCAATTTTCTTCCTGACCTCTCCGCCCCCACCCCACTCCAGCCTATCACCCTCACCTTGACCTCCTTCCACCTATCACATCTCCATCGCCCCTCCCCCAAGTCCCTCCTCCCTACCTTTTATCTTAGCCTGCTGGACATATTTTCCTCATTCCTGATGAAGGGCTTTTGCCCGAAACGTCGAATTTCCTGTTCCTTGGATGCTGCCTGACCTGCTGTGCTTTAACCAGCAACACATTTTCAGCATAATAAAAGTAAAATACTGAATAAGCTGGAGATTTGAAGTTAAATGAGAATCTGTTGAAGAAGCTCAACAGATCTGGCAGTTTCTGTGGAGAGAGGAACAGAATTAATATTGCAAATTCAATTACATTTCTTCAGAGCTGAGATGGGCATGTTCACAGAGGATTGCACATTGTTCAGCACATCATTCCAGTCTCCTTAGGGATGAAATATTGCATGTCAAAATACAGCAGGGCTTGGACAATATCCAGATTTTGGGCTGACAAGTGGCAAATAGCAATTATGGAATGAGGCAATGCTCATCTCCCAAAAAGAGAATGTGACCATTACCCCTTGACATTAAATGGTTTTGTCATCCCTGAATACTCCATTATAAATATCCTGGGGATTACCAATGACCAGAAAAAGGAATGGACCAGCCATATAAATATTGTAGCGACAAGAGCAGATCAGAATCTAGGAATCCAATGACAATTAACTCATATTATGACTCCTGAAAGAAAGTATGTCGAAGGTACGAATCAAAAGTGTGATGAAACATTCTCCATTTGTCTGGGTAGTTGTTGTTACAACAAGCAACTTAACACTTTCCAGAACAAAGGAACCCAGTTGGCTTTCACCTCATCGAACATCTTGAATATCCACTCCCACCACCACTAATGCACAGTGGCAGCAGTGAATGCCATTTCCATGAGGAACTCTAGAAATGTATGTACACCTGCACATGAACACCAAGGGCTGAAACCTAGGATGGGTGCAGAGTCATTCTGGAGTGTGCCCTGAAATATTGATGCCATTTGTCCAAGATGATGGCTCTGGGGAATGAGCAATGAGCTAAAATCATCAGACACCTATTCAGATTTTCATGCTGAGAATTCTCGGTGTCTAGTTTCCTTGAGGCAATAGTATGATAAGAAGCTGTATATTAATGAGAGCAATAACAAGCAATAACCCCTGTTAATAAGTATCTGACCAGTGTTCAGTGAGAATTTCGACTCAGTGCCCAAAACATTTTTGGAAGATGCAGTTTGTTCCTCCCAAAATCCAAATAAGCCTTACACAACTTCTCATGCAATTCTGCGAGATTTCTTACCACATCCCACATCACGATAAGATTCCACTCATAATTTTCAAATCGTTTTGAAATAATACAGCAATGCTGCAGAAATGGAAACAGACTGTCTTCATAATGACAGAAATGCAACTATAGATCAATTAATGATTGGAGAGCAAAGAAGAGGGATTGAAACAAAATGGTGTAGTGGTCATATTGAAAATCATTGAAGAGCTAAGTAGGACGTTGTCCTTTTGTTATATTTATAGGAAAGAAAGCAATTATTGATTAGGACCTGTTCTCATAGTAGGACAAAACTGATTTCTAGTTCAGAAGATATACAATCTTCTATTGTCGAGTTCTTTTGCTTTTCTTTTTGTTACTGCTATTACCACCATTGTTCACATGTTGTAAGTTAGGCATTTTTGAAGGAGAGAATACGTATGACATTGACTGCTCAAATGTTTTGCACAGTTTTCTTTGAGGTCATTACTGAGTAGAAAAGGCCCTTAAAGAATTTATCTTGAGATGTTCCACCCAATTTGCTCTGCAGAAGATGTTAATATTGACAGCTACTTAGTCAATCCATTTAAAACCACATCTGCAATTAGCTGTGTTTTTAACTGGTTCTGGCCAGTTATTGATTCTCTATCCGTAGGTTCCTCTTTCTTAATTAAAAAGAGTCACATTTTTAGATGCAATTTAATTTTTTTCCATGTTTCACAGTTCACAATCTAAACGTAATCAATGTTTACATTTACTATCTTAGCACAAGTTATGAGACTATTTAATATGAGAAAAAGCTTGGACCACTTTACTCCGTTTTCATCAAGTTTGTACATGAGAAACACCATCAAGTCATCATAATAATCATACAATTAACTCTAACAAATTTCATTAAAGCTTTTTAAAGAAATTAATCATATGATGACCAGCTGATTATTGCCTCCTTTGAATGTTTATGAACATGTGCTGATGATGGTGTTTCATGATTACAGATATGAACTATCTTTGGAACTGGCCACCAATTAATCTTTCAATTCAAGCCAAGGGAGTTAATCAAATGTTTTGAAAGATACGTGATATTCATGCCTGTTAATACATCACTTGCAATAATTATTGTACAACTTCTTTCTGAACATGTTCTGAATTTGAATTACTTTGATTGACTCGTTTGTAAATTATCCTGTTCTCACTAGCATCAATAAGATATTCCCTTGACTGATTTAATTTTCACCTTAATCACCCAAATTTCACAGTCAGTAGTAAACAATGGCCTTTGTCACTGACCTCAAAGAAATCTGCCCACAAATATTGAATAACCTGTGTAAGCATTTCTTTTCTTGCCATTTCAATTTGCATTGAGCATGAAGCCAAAAGGATTTCCAACAAGCCGGAAATATGATTTTCTCAAGCAGGGTAGATAGCCATCACATCAAAGCATTCCCACAGACAGCAAATCAGGAACTAAAAAACATTGAATCTCTTTGATACTATTTTGTATTTTATAAGGAGCCAAATAAACGATTGGGACAAAGTGCATCAGGGTAGCAGAACAGAGTGTTGAATAGTGTTACAGCCATAGAAAGAGAGATCAACATTAACATTTGAGAGGTCTGTTCAAAAGTCTCATACCAGTGGGCCAGAAGCTATTTTTTGAATCTATTCATATGTATATTCAACCTTTTATACCTTCTACCTGACTAAAGAGGGTGGAAGAGAGTATACCCAGGGTAGGAGATATCTTTGCTTACATTGGTTGCTTTCCCAATGCAGCAGGAAGTATAGATGGAGTCAATGGATGGAAGGTTGGTTTGCATGTTGGACTGGGCTATGTTCATGACTCTCCATAGTTTTGTGTGGTCTTGGGAAGAGCAGTTGGCATACAACGCTGTTATGTATCCGGATGGAATGCTTTCTACAGTGTATCTATAAAGAGTCTTTGTGGACATGCCAAATTTCCTTAGCCTCCTGAGGAAAATAAGATTGTAAGAAATAGGAACACACATCGGCTTTCAGCCCCTCGCACCTGCTCTGCCATTCAATAGGATCATGGCTGATCTGACACTCCCCATGTCTACTTTCCCCATGACCTTTGATTTCTCTACTGATAAGGAATCTATCTATTTATTTCAATCTTAAAAAGATCGAAGGATTCTGTCTCCCACTGCTCTCTGTAGCCAGGGGTTCCAAAGACTCATAATCAGTTAAGAGAAGAAATTCCTTCTCATCCCAGACTTAAATTTGTGCCCCTTAATTCTGAGACTATGCCCTATTTGACTTTCCCATCAGACATATTCTCTCAGCATTTACCCTGTCAAATCCCTTAAGAATCTGATATGTTTCTAATAATCTACATTTTTTAAAAACTGAATAGTGATTTATCCTGTACCATTGCTAATTACACAGGCCATTAGATTTAGCACAGAGCAGTTGGATGTTAAGCAGTCTGAAGCCTGGTTAGTACTTGGATGGGAGAAAGTGAGGACTGTGATGCTGGAGATCCGATCTAAAGAGTGAAGTGCTGGAAAAGCACAGCCAATCAGGCAGCAGCCGAGGAGCAAGAGAATCAACGTTTTGGGCATAAGCCCTTTGTCCCTTTGTGGGAGACCACCTCAGAAACCAGGTGCAGCAGGTTTAAAGGTGCTGTGTGGTGCCAAGGTAATGTCCCTTCCTCTGAACCAGGAGGCCTGGTTTAAGTGGCAAGTGCTCCAGACATGTGTCATAACACACCTGAGAAGGAATGGTGGGCAGCACTCTATCCCAACCATGAGCCATCAGTACTGTGAAATTTGACCACTGACTTACCTCAGTGACTGATGGAGGGCCTGCTGAGTTTACTAGCATTTAGTCAGCAGTCCAAACATGGGCAGAGTCTGCCAGCCAAACCCTGATGACTTCCTGACAAGCTCCAGGGCTGGGGGAGCCTACGTGTCAGATCCTCCCAAGCAGCAATAACTACCCTGGCTGCACTTTTTGTCCTCACACGCATCATTCTTTCACTGGGTTCTTCCTAACTAGCCCTGATGTACACAAATCCCATATTCCAGTTCATCAGAGTGCAGCTTCATCCTTACATGCTCCTTCTCCAGGTGCACCTCCAGAAATAGCCACTACTCCTGTTGACACTGCTGGGCTACTAGTACTGCAATTGACTGGCAGCCCTTCCTATTAGAGATGGCATTCCCACAGGCAGCTTGTTAGCTGTCTTCTATTGACAACATGTAAATGGACAGATGAAAGTGGGACTAAATGCAGTGCAGTGAAAAACAAGGGGAGGTTTTCTTTAAAACTATGAGGATGATTTTCAACATTAATCACCTGATGGAAAGCAAGCAGATGAGCACTTAAAAGCACACATAACTTACTTACTTGCTTGGTATCTGGCAAACACTGAGTGTTCCTAAATTTTACAAGCTCTACTTAGTCAACAGCAACCACTCAAAGCCAACAGGATCTAAAGCCTTGAAGATGTGTGCTGGGTTTCAATGACAATATTGTGAATAAAGTTGCAATGTCTTTTCTGAGAAGTAAAAACAGTGGAGTTGGCAATCAGAGTCAAAGTAATTCAAATAAGTATGTTTTCTCTGGACACCACAATAATACTTGAGCTTTCTCCATTATTCACTTCCTCCTGTTATGAGTATTCAGTACGCACTTTGCTGAAAAACAGAAATATGATTTACCGATGCAGTTTTGGACCAGAAATCTAGAGGCAATTTAAATAAAGGATTTTTTTTGTGGATAAGGGAACCATATAGTTTCCCAAGTCAAAATTGATAAAATGTTAGATGATAAAAAAAGACCCAAGTAATTAAACATTAAAGTTTGTGGGGAAATTATCACATTAATATTTTATTTGAACATTTGGCCAAGGAAGTCCTCATCAAATTAACATTAATTGAATCAGAAATAAAGCACCTTATTGATTGGAGTTATGTCTTTTACAAAACAAAATGCTGAAAGTCAATCCGCTCAACCACAAGCTATCCCTGCAGGAGTTTTTGGATGCTTCCTCAATAAACTTGTCCATTTTAAGGTCAGAGGTGGGATGTTTGTTGATGACAGTATAGTGTTCAGTTCCGTTTGTAATTCTTCAGATAATTAAACAATTTGTATCCAACTGCAGCAAGACCTGAACTGCACTTCAGTTTGCCTGAGGAGTAGGAAGTGACATCTGCAATGCACAAGTAGCGCCATGCAATGACCATCTCAAACATTGTTGTTTTTTAACCTATTTTTCTAATCAACTTATTCAGAGATATTTTTTGCTGCTGTTTCTTGACAGGATGTCTGAACCTCCTGTTTTTTTTAATACCCTCACACTACCACCTAACTGCAGTAGAACTTATATTTAACCCAGCACCCATGTTTTTTGTGTGCCAGTGTGAGACACAGTGAATGACACAAGGTTTATAAATCTTTATTCAATGTCAGAGATGTTATTATGCATCTCTGGAGCAGGTGGATGACCATCTCAAACAAAAGAAAAACTAAACATTTTCACCTGACATTCAACAGCATTGTCATCACTTAATTATTCATTAAAATCTTGAGGTTCCCATTGACCAGAAACCTAATTGAGTCAGCCACATGAATACTGCAGCTGCATGGGTGCTGGGAAGAAATAAACACCACTGCTGTTTAGTTGTTTAAAATTTTATAGATAATTATTGCAGCTAAAAAAAGGGAAAAAGTATCGGAGATGAGAATCTCCTCAGTTTAGGGGACTGACTCTAAGCTGGCTGGCTACAGCCAGTGTACTGTGGGGAAGAATTGCCTGGACTGGAAGATATTGCCTTTCTTATTTAAAAAAAAGCACTGCAGCTACAAGAATGGGTCAGAGACTAGGGTTTTTATTAGTTTTAGATTACTTACAGTGTGGAAACAGGCCCTTCGGCCCAACAAGTCCACACCGACCCGCCGAAGCGCAACCCACCCATACCCCTTACCTAACACTACGGGCAATTTAGCATGGCCAATTCACCTGACCCGCACATCTTTGGACTGTGGGAGGAAACCGGAGCACCCGGAGGAAACCCACGCAGACACGGGGAGAACGTGCAAACTCCACACAGTCAGTCGCCTGAGGTGGGAATTGAACCCAGGTCCCTTTGAGTGAGACTAACGCCTTCAAGCTTATTCAGCATCTACAAAGTATAGATCAGAAATGTGATGGAACGTTTTCCATTTGCTTGGAATGGGTGCAGCTCCAACAACACTCAAGAGGCTTCACAGAAATTGTGGTAAATCAGCCTATTCATCTGTTACCCCATCCACCACCTTTAACACCATTTCCTCCAATACGACTTCGTGTGCAACGGCAATAGTGCATACCAGCTACAGCATGCACTGTAGCAGTATACCAAGGTTTCTTTAACAACATCTTCCAAACTTGCAACCTCTATCTAGAAGAGCAAAGTAAACATGCATGGAAATGCTGAATTTATGTATCACCTTGACTTGAAATTTATTGTCATTCCCTCACTGTTGCTTGGTCGTAATCCTTGTATTACCCCTCTAAGTAGCACTATACATTGACAGCCCAAGGCCTGAAGCAGTTCAAGAAGGAAGTTCTCTATCACCATCTTCACAAAAGACAACAGAGGATGGTGATAAATGGCCTTGTCAGCAATGTCTATTTCCTAAACATTAATTTTAAAAATTGAATCAATAACAACAGTGTGGAGGCAGATATGAAGTATAGTTGGGGATGAATTAAGCCACTACTGATGAGAAAGGTGATGAGGTGAACACATGTTAACAAATGCTGCTATTATGAGGTCTTTATACCACTTTCTAGTTTTAAGGCCAGGTGCTAGAATTCAGGCTCTTGGTGTTGGTCCTTTGAACCACCTCTGTCCGACATCACTTGACAGCAGACTAGAAGATTACCTTTGGATAGGGTGGGGGAGCAGTGAGGAAGCATTCCTGGTCTTAATTTCTCCATTTACACATCCATTGAGATATGGTAATATCAGCAATTACCAATATCCCTGCCAGCTATATGTCTTCTAAGTTGTTCAGTGTGAAATGGAAGCAGAAGATGAAATTTTATTTTAAAATCAGCCTTAGATATCTCTTAAAAAGAAATATGTTGCAAATACCATAAACAAGGCAAGTGAACAATTAGTTCTTCAGGCAATTGACAGGACATCCATGTGTTTTGAAGCTCAGGAGTTAAAATGGTTTAGAATTCCCACCAACAACCAGCCTTGCTGGCTGTCCCTCATTCAAGTCAAAAGTTCCTATTCCCAAATCAAGCAGCTCAACTCCTTAAATATCCACAAAAGAATAATCGAGGGATCTGTGGACTTGACTATCTCATTCACATTCAAAGACAATAATTAACTGTCATACATTTAATAAAAATGTCACAAAGCCTGCCCTCAGATTCCAATTTCTATCTCTAAAGTTACTTCATTGTTTTGTTTTGATAATTTACTTTGCTTATTACAGCCTCGGAAAATATTGCGGGAAACATTTGAAGCATTTCTAGCTTCTGGACTGCAGACTGAAAGAATTGGCTGCAACATTAAGTAGTTACATGTATTTAAACATTGAATGAACTTTTTTGCAAATCAAAGATTGTACAGTTTCTTGCTATTTAGTTGTGCTGCAAATAGTGCATGCAGCCTGGGTAAACTGAGTTCTCACACACTCTGTAAGTGTTAATGGGAAATCTAAAAAAAAATGTGAACCTGTATGTATGTTCCTGGCACTCTGGTTACCCTGCATGATAACTGCAATGGTGATATTAGCATGAATGTTATAGTTACACTCAATGTGCAGTGACAAACCGTGTACACAACAATGATCTTTAAATTCATCAAAATAATTTGCATCCTTCATTATACCATGAGGCGTATCTTAAATTATGATGTCACAGCTTTCAGCACTTTCAATACTTCTATCCCTCCATTTGCATGCAAAATAGTATTCAATGATTGAAATGAGACATAAATATGATACCCTAAAACGATTCCAATATTGAATACTTTTGTGGAGCATATCATGGTGTGGACGAGTTGGACCATACCGTATGTATTCATGAGAGAAGCAGGTATTGTGATTATAGCATTAAAGGTTTAAGCAGTGGTTATATCATATTGGATAAAAACAGATAAAGGGAAAGCTCTTAACAGAGCAGCAGTAATGAAAGAAAAAAAACACCCAGTTCAAAAAGGATTTATCCAAATGTACTGAGGGTGAAAATTGCAGATTCCAGACATAATTTTGAAACCCTGCTTAAATATGGGGAGCTGGCCCAGAACACAAGGGATAGTAAATTTTTTGCTGTTATTTAAAAGATTTTGGAGGGTAAACACAGCAACAAAAGGGCAATCAAACCTAATGTAAAAGTGGGATTTTTTTTAATGAACAAAATCCAAGACTAAATTAATTACTCATTTGGAAATGTGTGGGCAAATAAATGAGAAGCATTGTGTTTGCTAAAGGCAAATCATTACCTTGATTAAATTCTTTGATCAAGTAACTGAAAGTGATGACTTAAATTCTTCAGACCAGGATCTGTTTAAAGAAGCTCCAGCTTTAACTGCGTTTATTCACTGTGAAATAGTTTTAGTATAAATGCACATGTTTGAATCTGCATGCATGTTTAGGGTATCAAATAAAGCCCAATATTAGGGGACATGCTTATTTGGTTGATTTTTTTTGTTTGAGAATAGTAATTTAATACCTTTCAAATACTTCAAACATAAAAAGTTTAAAAATCACACAACACCAGGTCATAGTCCAAAAGGTTTAATTGGAATCACTAGCTTTCGGAGTGTCGCTCCTTCATCAGGTGGAATTCAGGTTGAATAGAAATCTTCTCAAGACAATTACATAAAGAATCTACTTTATTATTATATTATCATGCTGACCATTAATCTAAATTTTTCACCATTTTGCCATGTGGCAGGAATCTCCAAAGAAAGCTGCATCAACAGAGGGCTTCTTCATCACTGAAAATGTGATTTTAATTTGTACTTACCCTCTTGTGTCTACAGAGAGGTGAAACCATAATTGAGAGTACATCCTGGTAACATCATCCATATATTTACATACACTTCTGTAAACAACTGACAAGGTAAAAGTAAGGCATACAATCAGTTTTCCCTTTGGATGATGTATCCACTTTCTGCAAGATTATGGCAAATCTCTTGCAATTAACAAGTGGCATTGGCATATTGCTTTTGTGATTTACTGTAAATAGTGTATTGGAGGCTGGATTCTGATGGAATCTGAATTTGCATATTGTAAGAAATGTTGTAAGACAGCTGTGAACTTACCACGCAATATTGGCTATTGAACTATGTGATGATGCTGCTCCTTTAACAGATTATGTTGCCCTTGGCTTTTTTTCCCTTAGGAGTCTATCAAAACACAGGTTCCAAAAAGTATAAGCTTGGATGGGTTTTAGGGCCAAGTTGATTCCAGCTAAGAGATAAAAGCCTTTTGCCTGAGGCAGTATTTTTTTTAAAAAGCACTTATACAATGAAAGGGAAGTTGCCAGTTCTCCCAGCTCAGCTTTTCTCTGGTTTGATCTGGCTATTCACTAAAAACAGACTTGACTCAAAGTCTCTCTCTCTCCTGTACAACCCTGTGTAAACAAATTCCTGTTGTTTAATACTACATGGTTTGACCAGCTGCATCCCTTCTGGAATATCCATGTTATACCTGCTTAAAACAACTAGCAATGTTAGTGTCAGGGCTACTTCCTTGAAATGTTTTGAGGGGGGTCTGGCCTGGTCCATAACAACTAGGTCACAATATAATTTGATAAATGCAATTTTCAACAAGTTGTAGAGCTCTTACAGACAAAAATCAAATCAAACTATTTAAATCTCTAATTTGCTGACATTTTTGTATTTATTTATAGTACAGGGAATAATGGAGGAGGATTTATATTCAATATATGATTTCAGTCCAAAGGCCTATATTATTGGAATCTCTTCTGATATGCATATCAGTTAATTGTGATTAGATAAAACCCCAACAACAAGTACACTGAGCTCACCTTTATTTCCACCATCAGCATGATGTACATGAAATGAATTGGCGCTATAACCATCAAGAAAAGTTCTCAATCTGAGCTCAGCACTGAAGGGCCATTGCTGTTCTCAGTTATAAACAAAGAACAAAATAGGCACCAAGGTTTAGAAATACTCATGTTAGCCGCAGTTGGCACAGGTACATCAGAGATGGCATTGGTTATTGAATTGCCACTCTGTAAGCGACACACACACACTCACACTCTCACACACACTCTCTCTCTCTCTCTCTCTCACTCTCACTCACTCGCTCTCTCTGTAAGCCAATTACTATGTGCTGCATTTGTCATGGTGGTGGTGAGATGGACATAAAAGAAGAACTGCACCACACATATGAAAACAAGATGGGAAGATCCACAGATTTTTGCCAAATGTTCAAAGTAATTTGAAAAACTGTGCTGGAGCTCTAAAAAATCTGTGCCTTATTTTATTCTGTGACCATAAACAAAGAGGATTTAGAAGCAACTGCCCAGACAGCTGCCTGTATTTTTTCAAAAATAGCCTTGAAGATAGGCCAAAGAGATGGCTTCAAACAGGACAATGATATAATTGAAAACCAAATAAATGGGCCAAAAAAATGGTCTTACCTTATATGGCACATTCATATCAAGAGAAGGGATTCAACAAAAAAGGACATTGTAAATAATGTGACGCTGCAGCTAGAGAGAACATTTTGAAATGCACCAGGAGCTCTGATGATGGATTGACCACCTGAGACAAATATTGGGACTTCTAAGCATTGTGTCAATTGTGAGTATGTGTTTTTGTTTATTAATGTAATAAAGATATACAAATAAAGTTGAACTCTATTTAACTTGTCTGCCATTGACATCTGGGCCAGTACCTTTACTCCAAAAAAAGAGTTTATACAACCTATGCATTCTAATTCTGCATAGAAGTAACTCAATCAGCCCCTTCAAACTGCTTGACCACTAAATTTCATAAATATTCACTCTGCAGGAAAAGAACCTTAATAATCAACATTATTATCAATGTAGAAATAATATAGCCTCAACAGAAATTTAATGATCATCAAATCTGCTGAAGTGCTATCACTTACTAAAGATTCACGGAAACTTATAATGAAATAGGAGGCAATTCTACTCACTTGCCTGCACTGACTCTTTGAAAGAGCAATGATGCATGCCCTTGTATTCATCCCACAATCCTACATGTTTGTCATCCTCAGATAGTTGTCCAATACCTTTTTTAGAATTGTTTGTGGAGTAAATTTCCACTACCTTTTCATGCAAAATACCCCAAACCTTGACAACTCACAAAACCTCACTTTTCCTCTATTGTCAATGATACAAAATCTATAACTTACCTAATCATCAAAAGAAGCTTTTTTGTTGTTAGCTACTGTTTCAAAACCTCTCATCAGTTTGAAAAATTGTTTTTATTAAGCACCTCCAACCCACACAAGTATTTTGAAACTTGGTTTAAAGACAGATTATGTCAGAAGGTACACTTCAGGTTAAGATGCTCCTTCCCTGCTAAGCCTTCCATTTACTGTCCCTGTGAGATATAAGATCATTAATTCACTGTAACATTACTCTTGGCCATTTCAAATGTTTATCTACTGTACCACAGTTACAGGAATAGGAGCTCTTTGAAGAATTACTGTTAAATTTGCCGATTCTGCAAATGTCGTATGGAGAGTATTTGGTTCATTATGATATATATGCTTTTTGTATATTCCATTTCTTGGCAACAATAAAACAATGATTCCCACATTTGTGCCCTAACACAATTTATCCCACAACAATCTAGCAATGCTACATCACCAATATGTCCCCCATGGAGGAAATGAAGAATCAGTTTATATTTGTCATGAAGGCCATTAGATACTAATAATGTGTTAATGGTCTTACTTGAGCCACATTAATACATTGAAATAATGTTCCCCTTGTGTCAGAAGCCAGATGTTTGCACCAGGTGTGCATAACTGTCAAGAAATATGTGTCATGTATATCGTAGATGGACATTCAATATACATGAACCCTGTCTAAATTTCTGGTCAGTTTTGGGTTAATTATGTAAGTGTATATCTGATCTAAACAGCACCATAATAAATCAAAAATAAAGCAGTTGTGAATTAATTATGGTTTTCTGCTACAAGCTTGTTACATACTGTACGCATACCTCAAATTATCCCGTTTGCCAATATTAATTTTAAACATGAGTTATGATCAAGCTGAACTGCTGACTGGTTCCAATGTTGTCACTGTGAATTATAGATGCAGTAATTTTTATTTGTGACTTCCTCGCTATGAAGTATATTGAGTCTTTGTTGCAAGTGAGAGTATTGCACATGCAAGAAATATACTGTACCTGTTTAGACCTTGAGAATTTAATACAGAGGGTATTTTCAACATTCTATTGCTTTTTACAGACAATGATTTCTTTGCTGGCCATAAAATTCTTGGGATGCCAGTCTGTTTGTTGCACCTCAGCATTCCCTCCTTTAAGGTGACAAAAAGAAACTTTACTTTGGCACAGGGAATTCTGAAACCTGTCTCCAGAAATGGCAATGGAAGCAGATCTCATAATAACTTACAAAAAATCAAATAAACATCCAAAAGGAAAATATCTGAAGGAAAGAGACAAGAATTGGGAATAAAGGAACATACAATTAATGAGTCAGCAAAGCCAATTAGTGGTTTTTGCTATGAGTCTGTACATTAAAATATCAATGCCTCTGTTATCATAGAAGAAAATGCAAAATATAAATCATCAAAAATGACTATGAAGGTTTTTGTGAAGATTTGTAGCTGAGGTTATGGATGCCATTGTTGGTTTGCTCATTGAGCTGGCGGGTTGTCATGCAAACGTTTCATCACCATGCTAGATAACATCATCAGTGTAACTTCTGTGAAGTATTGTTGTTCTACTCCACTTGATATTTATATGATCCGGTCTGTTAACGTGGGTGGTGTCATTTCAGGTTTTGCTCTACAGTGGTTTGAATATCAAGTCTATTTCTACATGCTTTTTGGCATTCCGGGTTAAAAGCCAGGCCTCCAAGGAATTCCTGTACATGTCTCTGGTTAGCTTCTTCTAGCACGGTTACATTGTCTGAGTCAAATTGATGGGTCCTCATTGTCCGCATGTATTGAGATGAGGGAGAATTGGTTGTGCCGTTTTGCTAGTCGTTGGTGTTTGTGTATCTGGATTGCTAGTTTTCTTCTGCTCTGTCCAGTGTAATGTTTATGGCAGTCATTACATGAGATTTTATATATTATGTTGGTCCTGCATGTTATGGAAATGGGGCCTTTTTTCCTTGTGAGTAGTTGGCATAGTGTGGCTGTGTGTTGGTATGCTACCATGATTTCCAGTGGTCATAGGAGTCTGGTTGTCATTTCTGATATCTCTTAATATAGACTAGGGTGACCAATGTATTAGGGTGCACAGTGTCCTCTTGGCATTGTCTGTCGAACGGTGGTCGAAGTTGTTAGCTATCTGTTGTTTGTTTGTTAAAACTTTGTGTAGTTGTTCTTCCTCATTTTTGCTCAGTACATTATAGCTCATTTAAGTAGTGTCCTGACACAGCTCTTTTTATGAACATTGAGAGGATTTGCTGTTGTAATTAAGCATTTGATCAATGTGGGTTGCCTTCCTTTATTCTTTAGGAATTCGCCATTGGTCACTTGTTCCACCATGACATCTCTGGTAAATTTGATGCCAATGAATATTTGTTGACAAGGTGGTGTGTTTCCTCTAACTTTGTGTGTTTGATGACAAATGTGTTGTCCATGTATTGGATCCACAGCTTTTGTTGGATCAGGGAAGGACTCTGCATTCCAGTCTTTGCTTCCACTATAAGTTCTGAGATGGTAATCCCATGGGTGTGCTATTAATTTGATAAAATATTATTATATTTGTGCCCTTAGAGGATCAAATGTTGTAACTTCTAACTGATGTCTAAACTAACCAAGTATCTTTCAATGTGCTACAGCTGAAGTATACAGAGATTTGTCTTAAATGTAATGATACAGAAATACAAGAATGAAATATTGATTTCTAACCACACTTGAATAGAGTTACATTCACATTATGACCAAAAGGCATATAGGAAGCTGTCACTGTCAGAATCAATTGTCAGCATTTCTCTGCTCCAAGAAAACAACTGAGTATTTTTGTATTAAAAGCTTTACTTTATATAATACAAAAGGTATATTCTTCAGAATGTTTTTCTCAATAGTGCACACAGAAGAACACATTCAAAACAAGAATATAATTATTTACACTTTCTACTGCAGCCAGGATTTTATGATGTTGTTATTAAAATGTAATTTATAAATGGGCCTAAAATAATTCAACATATCTGAAGAAACGACACGCGCAGCATATGGAAGCATACTGGAAGGTTTGTTACACATCAATACCCATTTCAGACCAATTCCTTTGAAAGGGCCTGATGAGTAAGAGGAGAGAATGGTATTGTGATTATAGCAATACATCATAAATCATGTTTGTCATTGAGAGAATTTTAGTTTATTATTTAGACATTAACATGAAAACAATATGAAAGTGAAAACTGTCTTACAGAATCTCATGTTGGTAATGGATGCAACATACTAGACAGTAAGTTGAAGCAGAGTGAATTTGAACCTAGTGGCGAATGTGTATTTAGGTATACCTTGGGGTCAAAAATATTGAAATTGACAACACGTTGGAAAGCTGGCTGTAAACTATCAGGTTTCACTGGAGCATTTGCAATCTCTTTTGGCATAGGTGAGTTACTAAATAACAAATATTAATCACTCAATTAGGCTAATACTGATATGTGCTTTTGACTTTAACATTGGATCCATGGTTTTTCAGACTTCCTGAAATTCGCCAGTGAAATCAAAACCTGTCCCGTGTGCCAATGTTGAGTACTAATGCAATTTCAGACAGCAATACCAATAAATGCTTTCTATTCTCGGTTGTTTTCATACCTACTTTTGGTAAAGAGTTATTTTTAACAATATATTTTCTGTGAGCTCACTTACCACATTTTGGCAGTTTTGTCAATAATTCAGCTGCTTGTTTGATAGCATCAGAATAGGTTCCACTTACACAGCCTTATATTGAACTTTAAATGAGAAGCAACTTGATTTCAATACCAGAACCCTGATTGTAGTAGGCCTAAACTGACATTTTTTTATAATTTTTTACTTTGGAAATAGAACCAGTCCAACTCAAGGTTGGAATACAGACAGACTCTAATCTCACATGTAAAATGCATTGTCTGACCTAAGATATCACCTTTTTTTTAATAAAACCTTAAGTTACCTTGAAAATGTGACTTAAGAGCATTTCTGGGATTTACATATTCACGAATCAAAATCTGCAACCCATTCAAAGTGATTAAAGACTTAACAGCAATCTAGGTTTGTTCAATATATCGCATCAGTTGTATGACACTTTGATCTTACTATAAATTCTGTGTCCTATGATCCTTTACCTACCTGCTGAAGGAACAGCACTCTGAGAGCTTGTTCTTCCAAATAAACCTGTTAGACTATAACCTGGTGTTGTGTGATTTTTAGCTTGAGGGATAGAAAGCAGGCCCACAATCCTGTGACCTGAAAAGTCGATGGTGAGCAGGAGAAGATCTGAGTTGGGCTAAAACAAAGAATGTTGCACATAACCCAAACATAGCTAAGACCCAAAGTTTGTGAGAAGATTTGTAGCTCGGGTGCTCGTTGTTATGGTTCTGTTCGCCGAGCTGGGAGTATTTTGTTGCAAACGTTTCGTCCCCTTTCTAGGTGACATCCTCAGTGCTTGGGAGCCTCCTGTGAAGCGCTTCTGTGCTGATTCCTCCAGAAGTTATAGTGATTTGTCTCTGCCGTTTCCGGTTGTTAGTTGCTGTCAACTAGTTGAACACCAACTAGCCACGAAGTGACACGACCAGCTATCCTTAGTAGCCACACACTCAGATGACAAACAACATGAATTCGATTGGGACAACACCACTATTATAGAGCAGGCCAAACAGAGAACAGCCAGGGAATTCCTAGAGGCATGGCACTCATCCACAAATTCTATCAACAAACACATCGACCTAGACCCTATATAACGGCCATTGCAGCGGACAGCAACTGACAACCGGAAGCGGCAGAGACACACCACTATAAATGCCGGAGGAATCAGCACAGAAGTGCTTCACAAGAGGCTCCCAAGCACTGAGGATGTCACCTAGAAAGGGGACAAAACGTTTGCAACAAAAACTCCCAGCTCGGCGAACAGAACCACAACAACATAGCTAAGACCCATTAGGATATGCAAAGCAAAGCTAAGGACAGAAATTCCAGGCTCTAGTGTTCTTCACCTGAGCCTCAGGCCCTGCCTCTTAGTTGAATACGTTTAAAGTGGCTCCTTCATTATAACTCTGCACATAATTTAAATAATCGCCTAATACCCTCTCAGATGTTTTGATTGAATCTGCTTCCATCATGCTTCTATGTAGTGGTATTTAGGATCTGAACCACTTACTTTGAGAAGAATTTTTTTTTAAATTCTATTTATGGCCTTTATAAATCACTTAAAATCTGTGCCCTTGTGATCTTAATTATTTTAGGTCTTGTCTGCTTTGAACAGACCCCTCATGATTTTGAAAACTTCCATCAAATCTTCACTGAACCTTCTCATCTCCAAGGAAAACAGCCCTAGCTTTTCCCCTCCATCTTAATAACTAAAGTTTATCATCCCTGGAACCACTCTCATAAACCTCTTCTCCAATCTCTTTATGTTCTTCCTAAAGTGTGGCATCCAGATTGTGACAATGTTGCTCCTTTAATAAGATCCTTGGCTTTTTTTTTTCAAGGGCAGTGATTCTGAAAAGTCTGAGTTTAACTACGTGAGAATACTGTTCAAGTTTTCTTAAGAAAAAACACTTGTACAATGAAAGGGGTGTAGCCAGTTCTCCCAGCTCAGCTTTTCTCTAGTTTGGTTTGGTTTGGTTTGGTTTGGTTTTAGCAGTCCGGCTGTTCACTGAAAGCAGGAAGTCAGTTATGAAGCTGCTGGACCCAGAGAAGCAGGCCCATGGTGACCCTCCTAGTCTCTGACATCTCTCCTGTAAGAACATGTGTTGGATTTTTCTTTTTTTTTGCAAAGTGGTTTTTATGGGGATTGTTGAAAGTATTTAGAATAGCATCATTAAGTTGGGATAATCTGTTTGGTTTTCTGACAGGCTAAGTTATTCTGTATGCTGTTCTCAAATGTTTGTGTTTAATTTAGTAATCTTGCAAATAAATTCTGTTTTGTTTAAAACTAAGTGATTGGGCCAGCTGCATCCCTCCTGGAATATAATTAATACCTGATTAAAATAGCTATCAAATTTAGGGTCTGAACTACTTCCTTGAAATGTTTTGAGGGGGTCTGGCATGGTCCATAACAGAATTGTAACCAATACTCCAGCTGAGATCTAATTTGGATTTTATACAGGTTCAGCATAACTCTATGTCCCTATTAACAAAGCTGGCAATTCTATGTGCTTGACGAACAATGGTTCCCACTTGTCCTGCCACCTTTAATGACTTATGCACATATAAAGCCAGGTATCTGTGCTCCTGCTCACCCTTTCATATGTTTCCATGTTCTTATAATCAATTTGCGTAATTTCACATCTCCCCACATTGGACTTCAGTTGCTACCTAGCTGCCTATTCTACCAACTGGTCAATATCTTTTTGAAGTTCTACACTGGCCTCTTGACAGTTTACAATGCTTCAAACTGTAGTGCCGGTTTCTTGCATACATAAAAGGGTGATATTGACAGCTGCATCAGTGTCAATCTTTGCATACAGTGCATTTTGTCCATACTACTTAGTATATGCCACATGGACAGAGGTAAATGGTTCAAGTTTTATGATGGCATACATGTGGTTTGTTTATCAATCTAACCATAGAGTTATAGAGTTGTAGAGGTATGGAGCACAATTAAAGGCCCTTTAGCCAGTCAAGTCTGTGCCAGTCAAAAATAAGTGTCTAACTATTCTCATTCCATTTTTTAGGACTTGGTCTGTAGCTTTGTGTGCCTTGGCATTGCAAGTGTACATCCAAATATTTAAATGTTATGAGGGTTCCAGGCTCTACCATCATTAAAACAGTGAAGTCCAGATTCACACCACTCTGAGTAAAAGCATTTTTCCTCACATTCCTTCTAAACCTTTTGCCCCTGTCATTGATATATCCGTAAGAGTAAAGTTCCTCCATGTCTACCTTGTCAATGCCCCACACAATTTAATACATCCCAATCAAGGCCCCTTTCAGTCACCTCTGCTGCAAGGAAAACAACACCAGTCTGTCCAACCTCTTCACCCTCTCCAATGCAATCACATCCCTCCTCTCATAAGAATTCTAGAACTGCACGAAGTATTCTAGCTGTGGAAAATCTTGGCTGGATCTTTTGCAGTCATCACTCAAAATGCTGAAGGATTTAATCCTTCTCATTGATTTACTTCCCAAAGTGATAAGAATTTTGGCTCCTGTCACTCTTTGTCCATGATCCGTAGATCTATAAAGTAAAGATTCATTCTCCTTCTTCTTTGAAAAATTGGAATTTGGACAGAATACAAAATGATGTTTAGACATTTGTTTTCCAATCTTATTGTGACTATTTGTACTTTTAAATTGTCAAAAGGAAAAAGAATGAATTCTGTAATGTAAAGCTTCTCTATTCTTTGTTTCTTCTGGCTTCCCCCTTTTAGTTTCCTTTACATATTGCTGCTTTGGAAGTTGTTGTGGTATTTCCTTTTTTTAATTATCTATAATAAATCAGAAAGCAGGGTCTGTATTGTTCATGCCTTTATAACATATTAAAACAATGTCACATATGCATTTGTTCTGGTTTTGTGCCATTTCAAAAGCAAATAAATTGACAGAATCAGTTGATGAAGGGCTTATGCCCGAAACGTCGAATTTCCTATTCCTTGGATGCTGCCTGACCTGCTGTGCTTTAACCAGCAACACATTTTCAACTGTGATCTCCAGCATCTGCAGACCTCATTTTTTACCAGAATCAGTTGATGACTGGACAGATAAACTGTTAGCAATATTGAAAGCTTTTTTACAAATGTATTAAGGGAATCTTTGTTTTAAATCAGACTTGTAAAGAGCTTGACTGCAATGACAATGAACTGTTTGCAATTGTCACTCTCACCATCATTTCTCAATCTTTAGTAGAGGTGTACTGAGACTAGCTTTCAGTATGAATGTACTGCCATCTTGTCTTCCAATGCTACTTACTGCCTTTATGATGTAATATCCACTTAGTATAATAATGGTGTACTTTGTGGATTTCTCTATTTTAATCTGTGTGATAAATGCTACAGAGCGTGTCTGCTTCTTGTTGAGTCAGATATCTTGAAGTTTATTAGCAACTAACCATGTACACTAATATAACATCTCAGACATTTATATAACCTTGTGTATGCTGACTGTATGACTACTGTACATACACATGTAATGACTGACTAGCTATCTAGGAAGACTGAGTCATACAGACAGACTAACTGACAAGCTGTTGACTGCCTGCTGAACTCTGTTGACTACACAGAGTTAAATGGAGATGTCTCATCTGACATTTGTACCATAGTATGACGGGAGGAAACCTGATTTGAGCTAGAGCAAAGAATGTTCTACATATCCCACAAAGGTGTATACATAGCTAGGACACATGTGGGAACACAGCGCAAGGGTCAAGGACAGAAACAACAAGATCCAATGGTCCAAGCACAGCAGCCCCATTCTTGACCCGACCATAGTTGGCCTCCACTCCCATCCCAACTCAATGGGCAATGCATCCAATACATCTCCTTCCTCTAGCTTTCACTTGCTCAATACACATTGCATTTGAACTTTCTGCAATTCTGATAAGAGGTAACAGACTTGAAACATTTTCTATTACTCCTTCCCCAGATGGTATCAGACTTGCTGAGTACCTCCAGCTTTTACTGTTTTTATTTCAGGTTTCCAGTATCTGCTGTATTTTGCATGTATGTTAAGATTTATTTAAAAAGCCCAATTTAAGAGTACATTGCTGAAAGGATTAGAAAGTACCAGACATTGCACATGCTGGTTCAGGGGGGCAGGACTGTTAAAAACATTCCATGATCGATGTATTTTTCATCTAAATGCTAATTTTTAACCCACTGGTCTGCAACAACAAGTACAGTGCAAATAAAGCTGTTTTGCCGTTTCACATATAGAATTGCTTAGGATGCTGAGGTTTGCAGCAAAAATGATGTTCGTCAGTCAGCAATAATACTGCAACACAGGGCTCCTGGTTTCTAACACAAGCTTGTCAGTGTCTTTTCTTGACTTCTTTGCCTTATTTAGCTCTTTCAGGCACTTACCATGACAACAACAGATAGGAATAAAAAGGAAGTGATGCTTTATGTCAGGTTAATGTGGAAGCCCAGGTAATGTGAAACAAAAATGTAAGAGGCTCACTATTAGGAAGAGTTAAGGAGAAATTGTGTCTAATAGTCATGCTCTAGATGTTCACCACATGTTTTGGATGTGACACACTGGGTCTAATTTTAAAAGATAATTAGCTATGCCTCCAGATTACACATGTAATTAGTATGGCTACTACTTTCAGCAGTAAGATATAACAGTTTGTAATCCATCTCTTTGCCTTTCCAATACTTTTTTTTATTGTTTTGTTTTTCATGTACTTATCAAGATACTTCTTCAAAGCATTTTGCTTCTCCTACTATTTCTGGTGTAACATGCTAATAATTATCCCATTAAAAATGTCTGATCTTGTATTTCATTCTTCACAAGATTATCTTCAATTTCAGTTTCTGATCACTAACATTGAGCATTACTGTAATCACAATTCTCCTCATTAAATTCCCTCATGATTTTGACCAACTAGAACAAATTTCCTTTCAATCACCTTTTGCCATGTAAAGAGAAATTTTCTCTTGTGTCTTTTGACAAATAAAGTACCTCATTTGATAAACATTCACAGCACAGGGGGCCATTCAGGCCATTGTCCACACCAGTCAACACTAATCTCATATTCCAGTCTAGAAGTCCAAATTAATATCTAAATATTGCTCAAATGTAATGAGGGTTTCTGAGTCAACCACTTTCAAACAGTTCATTCCAGGTTCCCACCACCCTCTGGGTGAAAAGCTTTCTCCCCAAATTTCCTCTTATCCTTATCCTTCATAAATCAATGTCCCTGATTATTGATCCCTGTACTCATGAAAAAAGTGTCTTCCGATCAATCCTGTCTTTGCACTTGTACATCTCTATCTCCTGTCAACTTCGCTGCTTCAAGGAAAACAACCACAGCTTAACCAACCATCCCTCATTGCTCAGATCCTCCAGCCCAAACAGCAACCAAACAAAACCAGAGATTGCTGGAAAAGATCGGCAGGTCTGGCAGCATCTGTGGAGAGACATCAGTGTTAACATTTCAGGCCCAGTGACTCTTCCCCAGAACATCCTGGTAGATCTTAGTTGCAACCCCTCAAATGCAGTTACTATAATATGATGACAAAGTTTGCAGGTAGTACTCCAGTTGTGGGCTGACCAGTGTTATATGCAGTTCCAGAATAAAATTCCTGCTCTTGTACTCTATGCCTTGGCTAATCGAGGCAGGTATTTTCTAAGCCTAATTAACCACCTTTTATACCTGCCCTGCGACCCTCAAGAATCTGTGGAAATGCACATATAGGTGCACCTGACCTTCAGTACTCCCCAGGGTCCTGCTATTCATAGTGTAATCCCTTGCTTTGTTAACCTTCACAAATGCATTATCTCACTTGTTTCTGATTGAATTCACTTTTTGACTGCTCTGCCCAACTGGCGAGTCTTTTTTTTATTTCAAAAATATACTTTATTCATAAAATATTTTGATGATCTGTAAAGTTGGTCATGCTATACACACGTAAACATTCCATTTCTTTGCAGACAGAGATCGAGTAATCATTCATATATACAGGTCTGTACGTTTACTATCCATATATTTAGCTGAGGCGTCAGTGGAACCCACTTAATGCTTGGGCCCCCTGTTCTTTGTCAGGCAGACGTTACACGGTGGTCTTTCCCCACCGCACTTTGGCGGCAGCTGCCCCAAGTTTCAACGCATCCCTCAACACATAGTCCTGGACCTTGGAATGTGCCTATCCGCAACACTCAATCGGGGTCAGGTCCTTCAGCTGGAAGGCCAACAGGTTTCGGATACACCAAAGAGCATCTTCCACCAAGTTGATGATCCTCCAGGTACAGTTGATGTTCGCCTCGGTGTCCCGGGGAACAGACCGTAGGCATGGAGTCCCGCGTCACGGAGCTGCTCGGGACGAACTTAGACAAATACCACTGCATTCGTCTCCAGACTTCCTTTGCGTAGGCATAGTCCAGAAGGAGGTGTGTGACAGTCTCATCCCCTCCACAGCCACTTTTGAGGGCAGTGTGCAGTGCGGCAGAGAGTCCGGGCGTGCATAAAGGATCTCACAGGCAGAGCCCTTCTCACCAGCAGCCAAGCCATGTCTTGGTGCTTGTTGGAAAGTTCTGCCGATGAGACATTCTGCCAAATGACTTTGACAGTCTGCCCAGGGAACCGCTCGATAGGATCTGCCCTCTCCTTTTCCCGAAAGGTCTCAAGGACACTATGTGCTGACCACTTCCTGATGGACTTTTGGTCAAAGGTGTTTTTCTTCATAAATTTCTCCACGAAGGATAGGTGATATGGAATGGTCCAATGACTTGGAGTGTTCCAAGGCAGCGAGGCCAGGCCCATCCTTCGCAACACCGAGGACAGGTAGAACCTCAGTACGGGGTATTATATTAGAGTGGTGCTGGAAAAACACAGCAGTTCAGGCAGTATCCTGCGAGGCTCCTGAAATGCTGTACTTTTCCAGCACCACTCTAATCTAGAATCTGGTTCCCAGCATCTGCAGTCCTTGTTTTTAACTAGAACTTCAGTACGTAGTGACACTTTGTGTTTGCGTACAGGGGATCCACGCGCAGCTTGATGCAGCCACACACAAAGGTGGCCATCAGGGTGAGGGTGACATTTGATGTGTTTTTTCGCCCATTGCCCAGAGCTTTGTACATCGAGTCCTTTTGGATCCTGGCCATCTTTGATCTCCATATAAAATGGAAGATGGCCCAGGTGACTGTGACAGCACAGGTTCTGGGAATAGGCCAGATCTGTGCCACATATAACAACACTGACAGTGCATTGCTTTTCCTCCTGCACTTTACAGCTACTGTGTACTACCCTAAAGATTTTCATCCTCAAATCCCTCGTTCATACCACCCACATTTAAGTCCAAATCATGTATGTACACCATACATAGTAAGGGTCCCAGCACTGAGCTCTGTGGAACCCCTACCTATTGGAAACTGACATCCAATCACAAAACATCCTTTGACATTACCCTCCGCTTCCTGCCTCTCAGGATTTGCTGTGTCACTCACTCTGCCTTGGATTTCATTGGATCTTATTTTCTTAACTATTCTGCTGTCAATGACCTTATCCAAAGGCCATATAGACTACATCCGAGACATTACTTCATAAATATACCTGGTTACCATTTCGACAAATTCTCAGATTTGTCAAGCACAAGCTTCCCTTGCTGGTTATCCCTGATTAATCCAAGTTTCTGCTATATAAGTGTAGATATACAAATATTCTAATTATTTCCCTGCCACTCAGACTAAACTGACTCGTCTGCTTTTCCTGGTCTATCTCTTCCCTTTTTTTAAATAATGGGATCACATTAACCCCCTTTCCAGTCCTTCAACATCTCAACTGTGGAGAGGAATTGGACATTACTACCAGGATCCTGATATTGGCTCCTTTTGTCTCTCATGTAAATGGCCATCATCAGCTTCTCAACACAATTAGGAAAGTTATAAATGCAGTCTACTCAGTGTTGACTTCATCTCATAAACATTTTTTAAAAAAATAAAAGCTCTTTGTCCAATATTTCCTGAAACAATTGTTCAATTTTTCAGGCAGGACACGTCTTTCAGGAATCAATGTTAGTCTCCTTAATTAACTCATGTTTTCTATGTGCATATTAATCTTATCACACATTATCATTCCAAAAACCTTAATCACAATTAATGTTTGACTAATCTGGCTTCTGGTGGATGTAGGTAAAATGCAGAATTAATGATTCATTCTTCCACAGAACTTCATTTCTTGAACAATTATTGAGGAGAGTAGGAGAATTAGTTCTATGTTTTTTTTCGAGTTACTAAATGAAAACTAAAAATGTTGTCCAAATCACTCAGAACAAATAGATGTGCAGGATTACATTAGTTTAAACTTTGCTAGTCTGTTCTGCATCAATAAAAGTAGAAAGAGCATCTTTGAAAATCAATCTCCATTTCCTGTGCAATAATAATACATTAATTTAAACTATCACAATCTCTATGCCAAATCAAAAGACTCACCTAGAACAAAAACATACATGAAGTGATGTTTTACATTTACATGTCTGACAAGATTTTTAAGGATCCCATTAAGATTACACACCCTTGTTCGTTAATAGTTAGCTTTTGGTGGAAAAATTGTTGAATCCAAATGAATTTTGGACTGAGGAAATCATATCTGTTTCCCAATGCATTCCCAGCTCCAAGTAATTTTGGCATCTTCTTGGAGATCATGGCAACCACTCAAAAGTGATAGACAGTCAATTCAATTTGTTAATAAGAAGCCTGAGAGCTCATTACAGGGCTTATTGAAAGTTTTGAGAAGATGCATGGGAAATATGCTGGATCAGCAGAAATTGCAAGGCAATTAGACAAAAGCATAGCAGGGAACTTTCAAAGAAGTGGGGGCGGTGGGGAGGGGGAGGTGTTATGCCTGATGCAGAATAATTGTTGCGTAAAGCAAAGAGGAGTTTGTGCATTTATATAGAATAAACATTGATGGGCTTTCACGGTTGAGTGATATCCCTTTTAAGAACTCAACATACAGGTGAACCAGGCAATAAAAATGTGTAGCTGAAAAGGGGTTGCTGGTTAAAGCACAGCAGGTCAGGCAGCATCCAAGGAACAGGAAATTCGATGTTTCGGGCCAGAGCCCTTCAGGAACACAGGCTTTAGATTCTCAGAGCTGTAGCACTCAAGGCACAGGCTGTGCCTGGAGATTACTCTATACTGCATAGAGTAGAACAGTTGTAAATAAACACCAGTAATCTTCGAGTAAACAGAGTCCACATACCTCACCTGTATTACATTCAGGAACACAAGAATAGTGCACACAGTGTGTACTTCAGAATAAGTGTCGTACTTGACTCAAAATATTACATTCAAATATGCTGCCAGACCTGCAAAGAGCTAAGACAACCTAAAGTAGAAAAGGAAATTATAAAAATACAAAACGACAATGGAACTTCAAGTATTTCATTTTGATTAAAAAAAATCACGAGAAATACAATTTCAGTTCAGAATTCTTGAAGTTGCATTGGAAACCCGTGCAAATTATTCAGGTTTATAAGAGCCAAATAGAGAAAGAAACTCACAAAACAGCATCATGAATCAAATTGTAGCATGACAACTGAGAGACCAAAGATAAACACTGCTATGAGTGCAGGGCAGGCGAGTTAGGTGGACGAGAGATATAAAGGAGTTTTGTCAAATGATACTCATAACCTTAAAACTATATTGAGCAACAGAGGAGCTATTTAAACACAAGAGAAAAGCATAATTTTCCTCGAGATTGCATTGAAAACCAAAGTGTTAATAAATGAGATAAGTGGAGAGTTTATACCTATTCTATGTACAAAGTGCACTTAGGATGTAATTTAATGTCTAGCACAGTAGTTGTAGGAGTTATTCAGAAAGTGCTGACCAGAGGAGCTGAACTTATTCTGGGGTGATGACTTGGCCAAAGTGGATGTTATGGATTTGTCTGTAATTGCAGAAAATCCAATTGAGGCTAAAGAAATGGAACAGTTACAGATTTATTTCTTCATTGGTTAAGTCAGAATTTAATACTGTACCCATCACTAGTTGCTGTTGAGAACATGTTAGTGAGCCCTCTTCTTGAACCACTGCGGTCTGTTTGATGTAGGTATACAAATGGTGATGTTAGTGCTGATATGTTTGTGTTCCAAAATCAATATTCGTATCTAACCCAATAGCCTTTTCTTCCATTGCCTAAGAAGAAGCTAACTCTGCCTTAAAAATGATCTCAACTCGACTGCTGTCTGCGGCAGAGTCCCAAAGTCACACCTTAATCTGAGTGAAAAAAAATCCTCCTAATCTCTGGTCTAATACTATGGCCCCAAATTTTTAAACTGACCGTCCAGGTTCTGGACTCATCCACAAGAGGAAATATCAGTTTCATATTGTGAGGATTGTTCAGGATTTTATATACTTTTTAATAATCAAATCACCCTTACTCTTCGAAGGTCCAATATCTTCAAGTTTAGTCTGTCCAATCTTTCCTCATTAGACAAGCCATTTCTTCTAGATATCAATCTAGTCAAGGTCAGAAAAAAGTCCGTTGAGTAAGGTCTGAGACTAAAGTCTGAAAGCAGCTCATCTCCTGTCTCCTCAGTACCTGTCCACCATTTTCAAAGCACAAATCAGGAGTGTGATGAAATATCTCCATTGATAAATACAGGTCAAGCAACACTCCATGCCAGAAGCTTGCCATCATTCAGGTCAAACATTCAACTTGATTGTCACTCCATTCATAACTTGATCATCCACACTCTCTATCCCAAACACAGGCAAGCGCAGACAATGCAAATTACATTCTACCTTTCACTGGACCAATGTCATTGTTTCTTCATGTTGCTGGGTCGAAATCCTGGAATTCCTATCTTAACAGCGCTACGGAGCCAAGACGATGCACCACCACCTTCTTCAGGGTAATTATGGATAGGCAATAAATGTTGATCTAGCTAGACATGCCCATACCCATTGAACAAATAAAATAAATCCACTGAACTGCCTCCTTTGCATTTACATCCTTCTTTAAATATGGAGACCAAATCAAAAGATTGATCAGTGCTAATGACAGAGGTAATTCTAAATAAACAGCAAAACTACAATACCATGACTGAGGATGTAAAAATGTTAAACTTACCAGGAAGGAGTCCACAGTGGGTAAATGAAAACATCTCACCAACTCATCAGTTGAATTAAAGATGTTACATACTTTAACTCAGAATGTAAGAGTAAACTGAGAATAAAGATTTGCTTGAATAAAATGGAGATGAGCTGCCTGTGACTCCATGGAAGCCAGATCAACATCTTGAAAATCGAGGTGAAAGCACTTGTTTAAACAGAGCAGCCGTTTTCCATGACAAATATTCAGGACATCGTTAAAGTCCCACAGATGATGACAAATGGCATTGTATGAGCTTGCTTGGGAAGTTTCCTCTGTGCTGACAATTCAGCAGCATAAGAGACATTCAAATAAGGTAATGCCAGAACAACATTCACTCGGGATGATCTTAAAGAGTTTAAAAAATGACCCTCCTTTGGAGGAACAAATTACAGTTGATAGGAATCAATGTCAACAATGCTCAAGCCAAAGACCTAACCAACCTTCCAATTCCAGAGAGAATGCAAACTAGAAGAATTGTGATTTCCAGACTCTTGGAATTTGTGAAGTCAGAGACTCAGGAAGATGAGGAAGTGGTAAAAGCAAAAGTAGTTATATACATGGATAGATAAATGTTAACTATGGACAACATGCTTGGGAGTAAATGTTGTAAAGGTTTGAAAGGGTTAATACTGGAGACTGATGATATCATATAGTCTTAGCTGAATAATCAAGGAATCTCTGAATCATGTTGATTAAGAAGTAGCATTAAATGAAGATTTAGTTGCTTTGAACAAAATAAATGTGCACAGCTTTTTAAAAAGCCAGTCGCTGCAGGCATTGAAATATGTATGTTTCTCTCAGAAAAATGACAAATAACATTAAAAGTGTTGTCATATTGCCAAGCTGCAAATTTCAACTACTGTACAAAAAATGCATAAAGCAACAATATTTCTGACCTGAAATCAAATGTCTGGGTCCTGCACAAGATGGTCTGTGGTTGGAATGTTGGAAAAACAGGTCCCACACTTGTCACTCCCAAAGCCTATTTTGTCATGATCAACTTGCAAATGCTTCATGTTAAGAGAAAGAATTGAACTGATTATTCTTTACCAACTCTCTCTATCATAGTCTCTGTATTTTTAATGTCCTCCATGATATCTCCTGTTAGCTTTCTTTGTTCCTGAAGAAATTGTCCCTGGGGCTCAAGTCATGTTTTCTAACCATGTTTTCTCAGAAAGAGATTGTCAGAACAGATGCAGAATGGCCTCACCTTCTTCATATATATATATATATATATATTATATATATGAAGAGTCATTTATTTATTTTCCATAAACCAGAAAGAACGTGTCTGATTATTGATTCAAAGGTGGATATTAAAAAAAACAGATTAGTGTGAAGTAAAAATTGCTTCAATTGTTTAGAAATGGGCAGCATAGACAATATAAGAGCAAAATAGCTAAGGAGTTGTTCGGATGTGTAAGCAGTGAAGTATGGAACGTGTAATTTATTTTTTTCTAAGAAAATAATATTTAATTACTTATTTTGCATTCAGATAGTCAGATGCATTAAGGTCAATGTAAGTTGCAGACATTGGTTGTACATGGATAAATTAGGAGGAGATACCTGTAGCTTTGGTCTCTAGGGATTGAACTGGGAAAGGAAACAGCCAAACAGCCTTTGGGAGATCCTAGCAATGGAGAGAGGAAATGCAATAGCACTAATGGAGCAATTACATACTGTAGATAATATTAGTGAAAGCGCAAATTAATACAAACAGGAGGGAATGAATTACCACAAGCCACTACATTTAAATTTTTTTACAAAGATTGCAAATTGAATTCATATGCATACTTGAATATTAAAATTTACCTGCTTTATGCACCATTATTTGTTGCAATACAAGGCTTCAATATGTGTATTATTGTTATCTGAAAGAAAAGTGATCCTGAGTGTGAGGTATTTGAATTGTAAACTGTGAAGTTTTACAAGAAGCCAATCAGGATTGTTTACCACACCTCTGGGACACGTTTTCTAATCTTTGTCCCACAATTCACTCATTACAAATCTGAAAAATAAATCTTCCACCACTTGCCTCAGTGATTTAAATTATTCACCTAAGATTTTAAGTAAATTATGAATAAGAATGTAGAATATGTGTTTTATAATAACATGATTTAACTTATATAATGACCTTGCTTTTGTGTATTTTAATAGCTTAATTAAAGTTTTGCCTAGATAGTCTCCAAACCATGGTCATGGAATGAATATCATTACTCAAAACTGGACTCTGTGTTAGTTGGATGGATAGTGCACAACGTGAATAAGTGCAGGGTATTCAATTTCCAGGAGGTATCAGTCTCAGTTAAATAGGTAACATTTGGGATTGTTTGGTTTGACAGCAGCATCCTTTTAGTAGTGAACACCATGCATATCACTGCAACAAAGCAGAAGCGTGAGTCAAAAAGTTCAGCGCTGGAAAGGCAAGGAGAAGTCCAGTTATAGAGGATGGCAGGTGTAAAAGACTTTGACTCATGTAATGTGCATTGAAATCATTGAATTGTTTTGAAAGTGGGGATGAGAATTCTAACATTAATTCACAAGAGTAAAGAACAAACAGAGGTTTGAGAGTTTTAAGAGAACACTGATTATATTTTCAAAGTTATTAATTGGTTGCAAAGTGCTTAGTGACATTGAGGCTTTCATAAAGTACTACTGTGATAACTGTGATGTATTTTTATCCATGTTTTATCCAATTTGTCAACTGGAAATTGATACTAACTCCCATACACATGCTGCAGGTTAGGCAGCATTCAAGGAGCAGGAGAGTTGATGTTTTGGCCATGCTCACTTTCTCCTAGTAGTAGTGTGAAACAGCTTGCTTCACATTTTGCTCAAAACTTTGAATGAAAATATTCCTCTGCCTAGCACTGAAATGAATAATGTGGTATATGAACTTCAGCGCTGCTATATATTTAGGCCGTGCATCCCAAAGGCTGGTTGATTGTATCACACATGTCCTTTTGGTTGTCTGTAACAAGCACGGTCCTGACTGTAACTAACCAGGTCATGTTCGCAAAACTCACAAAATAATGTCCATCATTAAATGTGATTCAGCAAATGGGCAACATTGACAACATAATACTGACAATGTGCAAAAAATCATGCAGGTAACCCATTTAGAATTGAAGACGAAATCGTACTATGGCATACGTGAATTTACTGGAAGGATGTATATTAATGCACAGGTATTTTGAGTGTTTTTTGCAGACAGAAGAATATTTACATGCACTGCATCTGTGTCAATGTGACAAAATTGATGACAGCCATTCTATGGTTCATGTCTCAGGGCAATGCTTTTATGAATTGGATTCAACCCATCTGGTTTAAAACCTAAACAAAACATAGGAGTTGACTGTCAGTTGGCATTAACTGATGCATCCTCAATCTTCTAACAGAGTCCACTTGCCAGCAGTTAGTATTTGCCTCTCATTAATGTTGTTTTCCCTTTACAAGTATTTCTTACAAGTTATCTCACTGAGTGCAAGATAAAAAGCTTCAATAAAATGCGGATTTATCTTTTTCAGTAATACACAAATATAAGACTTTTATTTGAATATATCACTGAGGATAAACCACAACCAAATGAGCAGATGGTGTACTTCAGTCTGGAATGAGTCTGTGCACATCCTCTTGGATGTTTTAAAGAGGCCAACGAAAAGGATGGGAGTTGAAGGACAGAGACAGAAAAAGGAATATGATGACAGCCGGAAAATGAAACAGAGAAGGATCATATTTTCCAGTTTGCCATATACAGAGGACCCTCAGTTGTCCGAAGGACACAAGCGGGCAGTATTTCATTCGGTTAATCAAATTCCGGATAACTGAATGCAGATAGCATTGTTTAGCCAAGTGTCAGGACCTTGCAGTTTTGCCGGATAATAAAGATTCAGATAATTGATTGCCTGATAATCGACGTTCCTTGATACACTGCAAAAGATGGACTAATAATAGATGTAAAGAGTATCTAATCTCATGCTAGCAACCATGAGGTACAGGATATAATAGGACTGGGGATTGGAAGGAAATATTGAGGTTATGCAGTAAGGAACCGAAGAACTCAAGGTATTGTTTAAAAGTCAGGTGTGAAGGGTGGGCGTGGAAATTTTCCAAATATGAGATGAGAGAAGTTCTTGGAAGCCAAGCAAAGCTAGAATGGCTGAAAGTTTTAAGACATGGCAGCAGCACTGAGTAGAGGGAAAATCGTGGAGTTTAGAAACCACGTGGAACAATTAATAATTTGGTAACAGTGGCAAGTGGTAAGATATTACAGTCTGAGATTGTGAAATTATAAGCAAAAATTCAGAATTAAAACTTTATGGAAGCATTTTTTAGAATTGTAAATCTAAACAATGAAATCATGAACTCAGTTGTCTCCCTTTGAGATGGAATCAATAATGACAAACAAGAAGTCAAAAAATAGTTTGACAAACATTTTTTCAAAAAAAGCTTTTTCAAATGTGTATGGAAGTTAGTATCAATTTCCAGTTGACAAATTGATAGCCTTTTAATTAAAACATGGATAAGAATACATTGCATTCATCACACGAGTACTTTATCAAAGCCTCAATGTCACTAAACACTTTACAAGCAATTAATTACTTTGAAAATGTAATCACTGTCCTCTTAACTCTCAAACCTCTGTCTGTTTTTACCCTCGTGAATTAACATTAGAATGCTCTTGCCCACTTTCAAAACAATTCAATGATTTCAACCCACATTCCATGAGTTGAGCCCTTTTATGCCTACCGTCCTCTATTACTGGACTTCTCCTTGCCTCCATCTTTTCATATTATATTCACATCCTTGTATGTAAAATCTCATATATGACCTGCTTATATCTTGGTTATATTGTGTTATTTCATTGAACAATTTTTATTAACTCCTTATTCACCAGATAACACTGTTAACACTAACTAAAGAGGAAAATTAAAACTGAGGATAAAGAAATGACAAGATCTTAAATGAGTATTTTTCTTAATTTGCATGACAGAGGTAATGAAAGGATGAAATAAGAGGCATCAAGGCAATCAGATGTGATACCTGTAATTAGGTAAGGAAACAATACTGAGAAAGCAATGCAATTCCACGTGGGGGAAGAAAGCATTGACATCTCATAGATATCAGACAGGAAATATGAGCTGTTGATTGTATTCTTTTAAACACCCTCGGAGAACGATTTTAAGGTAGCTGATTGAAAGAGTACATTTGTTGGAAAGAGAGAAAAATGTTCAACTGGCAAATATAGTCTGGTCAGCCTAATATTGGTCAAAGGAAAGTATCTCAAGAACATTATACTGGATAATAAGCGGCAAGGTGGCTCTGTGGTTAGCATGCTGCCTCAGCATCAGGGACACAGGTTTGATACTACCTTCAGGATACTGTCTGTGTGAGGTTTGCACATTGTCCCATTGTCTGCATGGGTTTCGTCAGAGTGGTCTGCTTTCCTCTCACAGTCCAAAATGTGCAGGTTAGAGTGGATTAGTCGTGAGAAGTGCAGGGTTACAGGGATAGAGTGGGGGATGGAGGGTGGGATGGGAGGGTGTGGTCGGTGTGGTATGCTCTTTGGGGGGTCAGTGTGGACTTGATGGGCCGAATTACCTGCTGCTACACTGTGGGGTGTCTGTGATTCTAATACCCACCTATAAAAATATCATTGATAAATTTAACATGCTAAAACACAAGTAATTTCTAACAGTCCATAGATATGGTTAAGAAAATAATTGAATTCATCAGTAAAGGATACATGATGGATGTTGTCTCAGTAAATTTTCACAAAGCTTTAGATAAAATGCAGCATAAGACTTTTGTTCCTGCTACCAAAATTAGATAAGGTCTGTTTTCAGGCACAGAGATCATGATGTATTATTAGCCCTTACCTGAACAAGTGATGTGAGCAACACACAAACTTGATGCTGCCAATCATCTCCATTGCAGGTGTGTGATGAACAGCAAGTTTATGCTCAAACCAAACTAACAAAAGTTAAAACTAGTCTGGACATCACAACTTGCACCTGTTAAAAGGTTATACTGTGGCAGCTATTGGAACTGTTTCTGAAAGAGCTTTACACAACTAGGAAAGAGAAACAATGGAGCAACAGGCCAGAGAGAGAGTGCCCTGATTTTCAGGTGCAGTACTGGAGGCCTCAATAATGGAGGTGGAGAGGAGGGCTGAGACCATGTTACTGCAGGGGGCAGGAAACCCTCCAACATATATTTTGAAAAGAATAGTGACAAATAGCATTTCAATAAAGCGTCTGACCCATTAAATTTGGCTTTAATGCTGGACAAAGTTCATTAACATCATTGGAATGTACCAGATCAGTGTTTCAAATGTGACATTCTTCACACCGTGCCACCATTCTCACTCAGTGCTCAATACACCACACCATTATCAGTCATTCATCAGTGTCGTGAATGCATCTGAAAGGGCTTGGAAGGGTTAATACTGAGAAGTGTTATAAGCATCTTCCACTGTGTTCATGTCATGTTGACTTGAGGGAAGAATAACTTCACATTTTGAGAGGTCAGACTAACATAATTTTCAATCGCAAGGTTTGTGAAGGTTTGTAGCTCAGGTTGAGGTTTAGGGTGTAGGTTTGCTCGCTGAACTGTAGATTTGATATCCAGATATTTCATTACCTGGCTAGGTAACATCATCAGTGGTGACCTCCAAGTGAAGCACAACCACCTGATGAAGGAGCAGCGCTCTGAAAGCTAGTGCTTCCAAGTAAACCTGTTGGACTATAACCTGATGTTGTGTGATTTTTAATTTTGTCCACCTCAGTTCAACACTGGCACTTCCAAATCATGACAGCCAGAGAATAAACAGGCATATTAAAGAATCTTGAATAAAGTTATACATTAATAATGGTGGGCAAGGGCAAGCTTTGAAAAAGAATCCAGAATTACAGCTGACAATGTGAAAAATAAGGAAAGAGTTTACTAGTCAGATTAAACATCGTGCCAGTAGTGTGTGAGCACTATGAAACATAGCTATAGTAAAGGAAATCTAGGACCATAAAAGTAATTTAAAAGAACTGGGAAGTTGTAAAGCCAGAATTAAAGCAACAAAGGTGCTGTTATAAACCTAAGAAATTTTCTAATGGAAGAAGAAAGTTAAGAGGCTTTATTATGACCACAAAAGTCAGGAGATCCTCCCTTGGAATTGTATTAAAGGTATTAAATTTAGTTAAATTGCAGAGACCAGGAATTATTCAGGAAAATTTAGAGATAATATGAGAGCTGAGGTAGGAGTCATGCAGAAAACATCCTCCAGAAAATGGAATACACTTTCTAAAATCTCAAAAACCATGATAAGAGCAAAACTGTTTATTAAAGATGCAGGTAGCAGAATTCATTCAGAAAAAGCCACTAAAGAAATGGGAATAATTTATTCAGGCCACAACCAGTGAGATTCATCCAGTGAACCCATGAGAAAAGTGGGAGTCATTCAATTCGACTCAATATGAGGGAGAGCCCTTCAGTATAGCAGCACAGAGCAGTACCACAGCTAGTACACAAAATAAAAGCCCTTTTTAAGTGAGGAAAATAAGCAATCATAATGAGAAGATTTGTCATCAGAAATAATAGTAACATCATGATATAAAATAATAAATAATATTTCCAGGCCGAGTTAAGTTTGGAGATAGGCCAATTAAAAAAAACAGAATTGGACAGTGTGAAAAAAATGTTTCTGAGGATTCAGAATTTCCAAAGTAGATAATAAAGCAGAAGCTGAACAGGTTAATGTACAATAAGTAATTGTAGAGGTTGTTATTGCTCACCAGTAGTAGAAAAACCTAAACATATTTCAGAATTAGGAATAATCACTCTTGAGTAGGAATACATAATTTTACCTCTATATTCTTCACTATGATGACATCATATGGATCTGTGGGGAGAACAGCTTAGAATCGTGAATGAGTAAAACCTAACATCCATTATTCCACACTTTCTCTGTAACAAGATTTATCCTATCAATGCAAACTTTAGATTGTGGCTAACATGCAATAAACTACATTTTGTTCAATAGAAGAGCCATTTCTAGTTTGGGAGCTACACGCGCACTGACACTCTTGTCTCTCATGTAAGACAAGTTGATGCATTACAAAAGGAAGCAGCATAGTTCCTGTGACAGACAGCTACTGCTGTATCTCCTGAGCTCATTGGAGGGAATAGTTCTTCATGATTAGTGCTTTTATCACTCGAGACCTATCAAGGTGTACATATGTGGCACAGCTCTCAATTTGGAGTAAGATGACTCCTGTAGAGGTGAAAATTAGGACACCAAATGAACACATTTCAATGCAGTTAACATTTGTATCCACCAGGCAACATTACTGCAATAATTGTTTCTTGCAGTAAATATATTTATTTTGGACTTAGCTATCAGGAGTACAAAATCAAAACATATAGAAGATCTGGCAAATGGTTAACTGTAAAGACAGCATTCATTTCTTTCGAAGAATAAAGACAAACTGGATAGATATATGTCAGGTGAAATTTTAAAGTCTAACAGCTAGTGTAACAGGAGGTTGAATGAATCATTTACAATAAATGATAAATTTTTTAAAAAGAATCAAAGGCCATAGACACGTAGGGTTCAGATACACAAATATACAAAAATAAGTCAGTGGAATCGTTGCTTCTTTTAATATTTATGCCAAGTACAAACGATGCATTGTCAAACCTGCTCAAGTTATTGGTTTAACAGCAAATAGAATATTAATTCCAGTTTTGGATGGTTTATTTTGGAAAAAAATGTTGAATCTCTGTAGAGATTGCAGAAGAGTTGAACAACAATATTATCAGTTATAAGAGGGTTTATTTATGAGGAGAAATTATAGAAACGTTGGTTTGTTTATTAGAATAAAGGAAACATGGGAGATTTCATAGTGGAATTTAACTTTATATATGATTATGGTAAGAAAAATTGGGCACACATTTCACTAGTTGGGAAATTGCTCATGAAAGTTCATTGAATGCAAGATTATCACAAGATAATCAGAAGAGAATTCATTTATCATGCACAGAGGGTTGTTAGCACATTGAATGCATTAATAGTAGTGAAAACAGACTACATATCAGTATTTTTAAAAGAAAAATTACAGAGTAGTGGAGTTTGACTAAGTGGATAACATTCAGAGAAAGCACAAGAATGCTGATACAAACTGACATACCTTTGTAGCATGAATACCTGGATATCTATCCAATCATGACTTTGTCTATCCCCCAGTTCTCTCCGTTTTCTCTTAACTGCACTACCATAGCATTCACTGCTTAATCCTCCTTAATATAAAGCACTTTGAGGTAACTTCCTGCAAATGAGAACTGTGGAAATATCAGTGGCTGTTCACTGTTAGTGCTGTCAATGCTAGTTTCTATGGTGATTGCTACCATCTTTTAAAGCGGCCATATTAGGCATTAGCCTCAGAATCCTTTCTGATCACAATAGGCTTTGCATATCATACCTACAAAAGAGAATTCATGAGTTTGCTTCAATACATTGTTTGTTACATTGTGCAATGGCTTGTGTTATATTGATCACTTCGCTGTAAGAAATACCAAAGAAGATTCATTGGTAGTTAAAGTTAGAAATGTGTAAACAAAGAATACACACACAACTTTCTCTCTCCCATATAAATAATTCAAAGTCTATGTTGTAGCTTTGTAACAAAGATAATATATACAAAAGTGTTTCTTTAATTATAAGTTTCCTGGGCTGGGGAAAATTTGTGGATTTTGTTCAAAGTAATTAACTCATTGATATAAAGCCATTACACAAAAATTACACTGTAAATTCTGCTACATGTTTGGAGGGGTGCTGGTAATTTCTCTTACCCAGCTGCTGTTTAGTTTCCAAGTAATTACTGAAATGGCAAAATTGCACTCTGCACTGCAAATGCATTTTTGAACATTTTTTATGTAAATTTACACAAATAATTCATAATATAAAGGCAGCAAAACAATAATTTTATATGCAACTAATTTTGATGTTTCTGCTCACCTCATATGAATGCAACCTCTTCTAAAGATGAAATGGAGATGATCCTTCTGAAGTAACGCTAAATGACAAATGATGCAGAGAAAATTAACGGAATGTTTCATCATGGAACCACATGCCAAAATTAGCAAGTCTCAACTGTTATTCTACCAGCCTGAAGAGATTGTCAAAGTTATTGTGATTAGAACATATTGTGCCGCTGTTAATCTTTGAGACAAGTTTAAATATTTTCAGCAATGCATCAAAATATTCAGAGGAATTTCTTCATGCTGCTAGAACTTAGCATATACACCAATTCTGTGATATTTTTGCATTCATCGCAATGATAGGCTGCATCAACACTGTTTCTATGGTGTACACATTACGTAGCCTGCTTTAATTCTAAATAGAAAAGGAAATAAATAAATCTTTTTAAAGGACAGTGTGGATACTATCTTTAAAAATGTTGAATTGAAGTAGTTTACTTACAAATACAACTATCTACCTTTTAATGTGTTGTATTTCATGTAGAAATTTAGTTAGGAACTGGATAGTTCCTATTAAATCTCACAGACAGCAGGACAGACCTCAGAATATTGTTTAATTCTACAATTTTTCATGAAATGCTTGCCAGTGAAGAATTCTTAAGTGAGGAACACTATATAAGTGTCCTCAAGGTCACCGGTGAAATGTGGAAATATTTATCAAATACTTAAAGAAAGACTTCCATTTATAGACTACCTTGCACAATCTCTGGATATCACAATGCACTTTATGTACAATCACATGGGTTTTCTTTTCAATGTAATCACTGTTCCATTATCAGAAACATAGTTGTCAATTTACACAAGATCCCATCAAGTAATATGATGTGCTCCAGGGTAATCTGTTGTGGTGATATCAGGACATTATGACAATTTTCCTGCTCTTTTTCATGCAGTGTCATGGATCCTTGCATCTACCTGAGAGCTCATTTTGGGTTTTGTTTTAAGATCACATCTCAAAGATGTGTCAATGAAATACTGCCTCAGCACTGAACAGGTGAATCAGGCTAGATTTTATGCTTAAGTCTCTGGAGTGGGATTTGAGTTTTTTTCACTCAGTACTATTGACTGAAAAATAGCTAATAGGTACAAACACAAAAATCAGAAATTCTGCTGTGGCGTACTAGTGTACAAAACTTTAATGTATTCCTTAAAGGTCTTCTTTACTATCACATTGGTTCTGTTTATCTTGCTTTCCGTGATATAATTTCAGAGACATCTATTTCTCTAGGGTTCAAACCAATGGGAAACTAATTTATTTTTTTCCCCTGTGTTTCTGGCAGAATCCATGTCTTTGGAGAATTTCTCACGTTTTCTACAATACAGAATAAAGCAGATGGGAAAATAGGCAAAAACATATTGGTGGCGGTATATTGAAATGGAAGTTAAAACTTATAAATTAACATGTGGAATGAGACAAAGAGAATCGACTAACAAGTGACTTCCATGAACATTTTCTAATAAGAAGTGTGAGAAGAGGAGCACAACACGCTCATGATGGAAGAGCAACTTTGTTTATTCTGTCCTATTTGGTTCTAGATCTGTTCATAATTTCTAATGGTAAAGAAGACAATGCTGGTAGCACTATGTAACATGAATTTAAATATCAAAAAGCAGACACAGTTGAATTATGTTTCATTCATGTTTTTGTTATTAATCTAAGAAGTTTTCCATAGAATCCCTGCAGTGTGGAAACAGGCCATTCAGCCCAACAAATCCACACCAACTCTCTGAAGACCATTCCACCCAGACTCACCCCCGACAACATCCCTGTAACCCTCCATTTCCCATGACTAATCCACATATCACTGGATGCCAGGCAATTTAGTGTGGCCAAACGACATAGCCTGCACATCTTTGGGCTATGGGAGGAAACCCATGCAAACACAGAATGTGCAAATTCCACTCAGTTGCCTGAGTCCAGAATTGAATCCGGGTCCCTCGTGCTGTGAGGCAGCAGTGCTAACCACTAAGTCACCATGCATTTCTCTTCAAATTAAATTTTGAGACATTACTAAAGGGTCATCTTAGCTCAGTTGGCTGGACTGCTGGTTTGCAATGCAATATGAGTTCAATCCCCACACCAGCTGAGATTACAATGAAAGATCTTCCTTCTTAACCTCTCCCCTTGCATGAAGTGTGGTGACCCTCAGGTTAAACTGCTACCATTTACCTCTCTGTAATGAGAAAAGAGCCTTTTGGTCTAGTAAGACTATGGAGACTTTATACCAGCATGTAGATTTTCTCAGCTATTGAGATTTATGAAGTATCTCAAATTAAGCTTTTGATCAATTTATTATCCTTTTATAATGATAAATATCTACAGTATAAATTATGGCTTTAAGTACGTTGTATTCAAAATTGAACAAGGTCAAAGCTACTTCTATTGATTTACGAAAGTTGAAGTCACATTGCTTAAAATAGGATTGAACAGCTACATGATTTGACAACTAAAGATTACTTTGTAAATGAGAGCTGACAAGGGTAATTAAATGAACACACGGGTCTGTGTTTCCTTCTGAATGATTGCCTGTTTGAAGGAGGAAATTAAGTTTAGTGCTTGATGCTTCCTCAAACTCCCAACAAAAATACCTAAACTTTAACCGGGAGGTGTAACAGCCAATGGCATGGCTCAATGGCAAGCCATTTATTAAGGTTTAACAGAGCTCAATGAATGTTTGATTCATTTTTCCCACTGTCATCTTCAACAACATCTACCCAAACCCTGTCCAAATTATTGCAATAAAATGTAAGCGGCAATATGAGTTGGGTGTGGTGGGCAGTAGATGAATATAACTCTGAAGAAGCTATTTCCTTGTTGAAGATTTGCTTGTACATTTCTTTTCATTATTCACTGCTCAATAGAATCAATCAAATCATTTGCAGACAGTGGAGCATTGCACAATGACAGTAGATTTTTTGCTTTGACTTCCTTTATCCCATTTTCTTAAATAAAAGACAAGAATCAGGAGGTGAAAGGCTGTTAGCATAATGCATCATAAATAGGTATCTCTTCCCTATGTACAAATCCATACCAAAATCTTTCAATTTTTTACAACATTTTAACCTCAAACCTAAATGAGTTGTTCTCTATGACACCTCACCACACCTGACATAATCATGGAAATGTGGCAATTGCTGGATGAAGGTCTACAGCCCACTTTCACCTTGAAAACAGAATTGTTGGTACCAGTCAGAGTTACCATGACTACAAGTTTATTTACATCTGGATTATTCTAGGCACAACTGCCACATTAGACACTCACGGCTGCAAATGTGTTGCTGGTCAAAGCACAGCAGGTTAGGCAGCATCTCAGGAATAGAGAATTCGACGTTTCGAGCCTGATGAAGGGCTTATGCTCGAAACGTCGAATTTCCTGATGAAGGGCTTATGCTCGAAACGTCGAATTCTCTATTCCTGAGATGCTGCCTAACCTGCTGTGCTTTGACCAGCAACACATTTGCAGCTGTGATCTCCAGCATCTGCAGACCTCATTTTTTACATTAGACACTCAGCAATTCAAAACTAAATTAAGATAATAACTAAAGCTCCATTCTGGGATGAACACATTTAACATCCTTTCCAACTAAACTGGAAACATGCACATGCACATATACAAATGTCAGAATATACATTCGATATAAAAGCATCCGTGACGTTATAACTTTATGTATTTAGTGTGATGCCTTTAAACAACTGCCAAACCTCGAACAGATCATTGTTCGTAACAAGCTGCCTGGCTTTCAGGGCAACTCCTTACAACACTGTTACAACACTGTCATGGTAGGCGCTGCAAGAGTGTGGACCTTACACTTGGCGACACCTCCCACCATATTTGTGGCAGATACTCATGTGACTCAGCCAACGTTGTCTGTCTTATACGTTGCAGGCAAGGATGCCCTGAGGCATAGTACATTGGGGAAACCGAACAAAGAGTACGGATGAATGGGCACTGCACAATAATCAACAGACAGGAGTGTTCCCTCCCAGTTGGGGAACACTTCAGCGATCCAGGATATTCGACCTCAGACCTTCGGTTGACCATCCTCCAAGGCAGACTTCGTGACAGGCAGCAGCAAAATGTGGCCGATCAGAGGCTGATAGATAAGTTCCATACCGATAGGGAAGGTCTCGACTGGGACCTTGGGTTCATGTCACACTACAGGTGACCACGATTGCACCACACACACACAGACACTCCTACACACACACACACACACACACACTCCTATACACACACATACACACGGGCACACGTATACACAGACATGTACACAGACACTCACACATGCATCCTCTCACAGACTTTGACCACTCTACACTCACACACACATATATACACTCTCTCTCACAGACACTCATCACCCACCACCCCAGACACACACACACACACACACATTCCTACAGACACACACATTCCCACACTCTCACATGCACCCCCTCACAGACTTAGACACTCCACACTCACATACACACACATATACACTCTCTCACACTCACAACCTCCCCCCACCCCAAACAGACAGACAGACACACACACACCCACGTGCACACATATACATGTACAATTGTGGGGTGAATTTGTATTTGCAGAGTTACATTGTACTTTGCTCAAAAACTGCATTAATCCATGTAAGACTCTGTTAACTCACTTTTTAGATTAGAATCAGTCTAAACGTTATGGCACAGACAGAGAACACAGGGGGCTAATACCTTCAACGTATTATCTGGCTAATACCAGTTGTTACAGTTAACCTGAGAATGCAACTTTTAAAAACAAAGTGTTGTGATTTACATATGAAAGAAGCAAAACTATCATGGTATTCGAACAGATGAAAGATTCAACAAATAATCAAAGTGTTTTTCAATGTATAATTTCAGTCACATCACACTGTAAACTTTTGCTATAAATTCTGTGCCTTACAAACGTGTCCTCCGCTGATGTGCTGAGGAAGCTGATGTGCTGAAAATTTTAAGCATTAAGATTGACAAGTCGCCAGGCCCGGACTAGATTTGTCCTCGGCTGCTTTGGGAAACGAGAAATGCAATTACTTCGCCACTTGCGAAATTCTTTGCATCCTCGCTCTCCACTGGAGTCATACCTGAGGACTGGAGAGAGACAAATGTAATTCCTCTCTTTAAGAAAGGAAATAGGGAAATATCCAGCAATTACAGACCAGTAAGTCTCATGTCTGTTGTCTGCAAAGTGTTAGAAAGGATTCTGAGGGATAGGATTTATGACCATCTGGAAGAGCATGGATTGATTAAATGCAGTCAACACGGCTTTGTGAGGGGCAGGTCATGCCTCACAAACCTTATCGAGTTCTTTGAGGATGTGACTAGAAAAGCTGATGAGGGTCAAGCTGTGGATGTGGTGTATATAGACTTCAGCAAGGCATTTGATTAGGTTCCCCATGGTAGGCACATTCAGAAGGTCAGGAGGAATGGGATACAGGGGAACTTAACTGTCTGGATACAGAATTGGCTGGCCAACAGAAGACTGCGAGTGGTAGTAGAAGGAAAATATTCTGCCTGGAAGTCTGTGGTGAGTGGTGTTCCACAGGGCTCTGTGCTTGGGCCTCTACAGTTTGTAATTTTTATTAGTGACTTGGATGAGGGGATTGAAGGATGGGTCAGCATGTTTGCAGATTACACAAAGGTTGGAGGTGTCCCTGACAGTACAGAGGGCTGTTGTAGGCTGCAGCGGGACATTGACAGGATGCAGAGATGGGTTGAGAGGTGGCAGATGGAGTTCAACCTGGATAAATGCGAGGTGATGCATTTTGGAAACTCGAATTTGAAAGCTGAGTACAGGATTAAGGATAGGTTTCTTGGCAGTGTGGAGGAACAGAGGGATCTTGGGGTGCAGGTACATAGATCCTTTAAAATGGCCACCCAAGTGGACAGGGTTGTTAAGATAGCATATGGTGTTTTGGCTTTCATTAACAGGGGCATTGAGTTTAAGAGTTGTGAGATCTTGTTGCAGCTCTATGAACCTTTGGTTAGACCGCACTTGGAATACTGCGTCCAGTTCTGGTCGCCCTATTATAGGAAAGATGTGAATGCTTTGGAGAGGGTTCAGAGGAGGTTTACCAGAATGCTGCCTGGACTGGAGGGGTTATCTTATGAAGAGAGACTGACTGAGCTCGGACTTTTATCATTGGAGAAAAGGAGGAGGAGAGGGGACCTAACTGAGGTTTACAAGATAATGAGAGGCATAGATAGAGTCGATAGCCAGAGACTATTTCCCAGGGCAGAAATGACTAACGCTAGGGGTCATAATTTTAAACTGGTTGGAGGAAAGTATAGAGGGGATGTCAGAGGCAGGTTCTTTACACAGAGAGTTGTAAGAGCATGGAATGCATTGCCAACAGCAGTTGTGGAAGCAAGGTCATTGGGGACATTTAAGAAACTACTGGACATGCATATGGTCACAGAAATTTGAGGGTGCATACATGAGGATCAGTGGTCAGCACAACATCGTGGGCTGAAGGGCCTGTTCTGTGCTGTACTGTTCTATGTTCTATGTTCTATGTAACCACCTGATAAAGGAGCGGTGCTCCGAAAACTAGAGCTTCCAATTAAACCTGTTGGACTATAACCTGGTGTTGTGTGATTTTTATCTTTCTCAAATACTGCTCTATGAGGCAGACTGCAAATCAGGTACACCCTAATTTTATTACATACTAATCCAGGGCTACATAAAATCCACACATCACTCAAACTACCCAACTGCGGGCAAGGAGATTGAATTATTAATATAAAAGACTGAATCAATGAACCCTGCAGTGATTGTGCAGTGATCTCTGGTAACATTACAAAAACAAGTCTGATGTCAAACCATTTACTAGTTGAAAAATTCACACATTACCAGATTCTAGGTTCAGTCATTGCAACGATATACTTGGCGATGCTTCCTTGTGATTCAATGCGTGAATCGAAGACTGAGTTGCAATTTTGCTGATTCATGATACTGAATGTTAAAGATTTACCTTTGGCATTGTTACTTCTGACTCTATCTATTATCAGTTTAACACAGCTCTGCACTGCCAGCTATGTTTACATATATCAAGATGGGATTAAAATATTACACGTGCAATCTTCAGCATCACTGATTATGATTTATGATTTCAAGACGGAGCCATATTTTGAGGCTTCTGAGGAGATAATTATGTGTTATAGCCCCATGGACAAACTGGATGGATGGAGAGGAAAAAGCCAATCTAGTCTAACTTTAGTTGTTTGTTTTCTATAAGCTTGTTATTTCATTTGATAAAATACCATTTGAGACTATTTGTGGTCAGATGTACAAACTGTATGCAAATAGATCTCATGATTTGATCCTGGACAAAATTTATTGCAGAAAAAAACTTTTTTTTTGATGCAAGACTGTAAGTTGATCTTCTGCACAAAACAGCAGGGTATGATTATAAAACATATGGCAAGAGATACTTATGAGAATAAAATCGCACAATATACTTTTTTTAGAAAGATACTAACAAACAGTCAGATTGCATTGGTTTCTTTAAAGGCATCTTTTCAGAATTGGTATATACTTTGAATGTTTTCAGTTCTTGAACTTTTTTTATTGTAAATTACATTTATACATAAAATTGTGAATAAAACTACATGAGTAGATTGTACATTTGAGTTTTGATTCCATTTGCTTCCATTAATATAGGTTCAATACCTTGTACCTTCTGAGAGATTTTGTTTTTTGACAGATTCTAGGACTAGGATAATTCCTGAAAATGTTATTTATTTTACAATTAAAAATAAGATCATGGAGAAGAAGTACGATTTCATAAAAAGACAGTTGAAGCTTTCTCTCAGCATATATGATGGCACATGAAATATTAAGTCCAAGGGCCATCAACAATCTTTCCAGTGGTCTATTAGAATGAAAACTAGGAGAGAAGCTTATTGAACACTGAAACTGGTACTATCCATTTCATGATATTGTCCAACTTCAAAATAATCATATTTAAGTGTTTTCAGGAGAAGGATCAATGTATTTTTCAATTTTATTTTCTGTAACTGATGAAGTTGAAATTAAAAGGTACAAGTAAAATCAAACCAGATTGAAGGGAATAAAAGCTGGCAACTCTAACCTATCAACAGATTTTTCACGATAAAAATACTTTTATAAAGAAATCATCAAAAGAAGCTAAGTGAATATGGCTATTTATTTAACTTTTCAAAGAACTTTCCTTCTGCTTCACACCGAGAACCAGTATTTATTTTAAATTTCTTTCTGTACATTCCAATCAGACAATGCCACAACTTGATAACACTTGCATTCTTCCACATGTTGCCAGACTATCCTCTGACTGTGCTATAAATAGATGCCTGCAAAGTAACAATATCAGTGTGAATACATTGGGAATGCCAGTGGGAACATAAAATGTCCTACTTTGTGAAAGATACTAGCAATGTCAAATTCAAGGTATGAATTATAGGGCTGCTTCCATTGATGATATTTGGGTGCAACTTGATTACTTTGGAAGAAGTGTGATTTTTTTTAAAGTTCTTAAGTAATAAGACATTAACTAACCTTAAAAAAAATGTTTTTCATGTGTACAACACTTTTTTTCATGATGGCATAGAGTCATAGAGATGTACAGCATGGAAACAGACCCTTCGGTCCAACCCGTCCATGCTGACCAGATATCCCAACACAATCTAGTCCCACCTGCCAGCACCCAGTCCATATCCCTCAAAGCCCTTCCTATTTATATATCCAAATAGGGGCTGTTTAAATGTTGCAATTTTTCTAGCTTCCACCACGCCCTCTGGCAGCTCATTCCATACACATACCATCCTCTGAGTGAAAAAGTTGCCTCTTAAGTCTCTTTTATATCTTTCCCCCTCACCCTAAATCTATGCCCTCTCGTTCTGGATTCCCCAACCCGAGGGAGAAGACTTTGTCTATTTATCCTATCCATGCCCCTCATAATTTTGTAAACCTCTATAAGGTCACCCCTCGGCCTCTGACGCTCCAGGGAAAACAGCCCTAGCCTATTCAACCTCGCCCTATAGCTCAAATCTTCCAATCCTGGCAACATCCTTGTAAATCTTTTCTGAACCCTTTCAAGTTTCACAAAATCTTTACGATAGGAAGGAGACCAGAATTGAATGCAATATTCCAACAGTGGCCTAACCAATGTTCTGTACAGCCACAACATGACCTCCCAACTCCTGTACTCAGTATTCTGACCAATAAAGGAAGTGCATACTCTCAGCACTACACATAAGAGGTTATTGTGTAAAATCAATGTGCATGCGATTGGTGTTAATATGCTTTTTTTAAAAATTCATTCATGGGATGTGGGCATCACTGGCTGGCCAGCATTTCTTGCCTGTTCCTAGTTACCCTTCAGAAGCTGGTGCTAAGCTACCTTCTTGAACCGCCACATTCCGTGTGCCATAGGTTAACTGACGTGTTCTTTAGGGAAATTACTCTAGGATTTTAACACAGCAACAGTGAAAGAATGGCAATACATTTCCAAATTAGGATGGTAAAGTGGATTAGAGGGGAACTTACTAGTCGTGATGCTTCCATGTATCTACTGTCCTTGTCTTTCCATTTGGAGGTGGTTATGGATTTAGCAAGTTGTCTAAGGATCTTTGCTGAACTTCTGCATAATTTTTCATAGATAGTTTACATTGCTGCTACTCAGCATTGGCAGTAGGGGGAATGGATGCTTGTGGGCATGGTGCCTATCAAGTAGTTAAGGTTTTATCCTGGATTGTGTCTAGTTTCTTGTGTTGTTACAGATGCACCTGTCCAGGCAAATGGGGCAAAATCTATCAAATTCCTGACTTGTGCCTTGTAGATGGTAGACAGGCTTTGAGGATTCAGGAGGTGAGTTACTTGCTGCAGTATTCCTAGACCCTGACTTGCTCTTGTAGCCATCATATTAATACGGAGAGTCCACATTTTTAGTCAATCATAACCCTTGGATGTTGATTGTGGGGGATACGGTGATGAAAGTCAAGGGGCAGTAGTTAAATTAGAAACAATCATTGTCTATTTTTTGTATGGTACTCTTTTATTTGCCACATGTGAGGTCAAGCCTGGAAAATTTCCAGGTGTTGCTGTATTTGAAGATAGACTGCTTCCAGTATTTGAGCAATCACAAATTGCGCTGAACGTTGTGTAAACATTGACGAACATCCTCTTTCATTATGTTAGAGGGAAGGTCATCGATGTAGCAGCTGAAGATGGTTGGGCCCAGGACACTACCCTAAGGAACTCCTGCAGAGATATCCTGACACTGAGATGACTGACATCCAAACACAATGTGCATCTTCCTATGTGCTAGGTATGACTTCAACCAGTGAAGAGTTTTCCCTCATTCCTATTGATTCCAATTTTGCTAGGGCTTCTTGTTGTCACAACTGGTCAAATATAGCCTTGATGTCAAGGGTTGTGAGTCTCACTTCACTCTAACATTCAACATTTTGTCAAAGTTTGAACCAAGGCTGTAATGAGTTCAGGAGCTGAGCCCTAGTGGAACTCAAACTGGGTATCACTGAGCAGGTTACGGCTAAGCAGATGGTGCTTGATCGCACTGTTGTTGACACCTTCCATTACTGAGTAGATTCATGGGCGGTAATTGGCCGGATTGGATTTGTCTTGCTTTTCTGTACAGGACATATTTAGGAAACCTTCCACATCATCAGTTAGAAACTAGCATTGCAGTTATACTGGAACAGTTTCACTAGGGAAGCAGCACGTTATGGAGAACAAGTCTTCAGTACTGTTGGCAGAATGCTGTCAGGATCCATAGCTTTTGCATGAATTGAGTTTTGGTTAGCAGACGGGAAACAGAACAGTAATAAGTGGGTCTTTTTCAGAGTGGAAGACAGTAATATTTGGGCTACCGTAAAGATCAGAGCTGGGCTTCAGTTATTTACAATGTCGATCATTGATTTGGATGAGGGAATGAAACATAATATTTCCAAATTTGCTAATGACACAAGACTAGGTGAATTGTGGGCAATAAGGAGAAAGTAAAGTAGTTGGAAGGTGATTTAGATATGTTGAATGATGGGTATATGCAGTATAATGTGAATAAGAGTGAAGTTATGCACTTTGGTAGGAAAAATAGAATGGCAGAGTATTAATTTAATGGTGATAGATTGGGAAATGTCGATATACAAAGGGACTTTATGTTATAAAAAGTTGGATTTGATGTCCTTGAAATCTAGTCATTGAAAGTAGGCTTGCAAATCCAGCAAGCTGTTAAGAAGGCAAATGATATTTTGGCATTCATTGCAAAAGAGTTTAAGTACAGGAGCAAGAATATCTTACTGCAATTGTGCAGAGCCTTGTGATCAAACCTGGAGTACATTATGCAGACTTTATCTCTTTTATTAAGAAAAGTATTTTTGCCATACACAGAATGTGGTGAAGGTATACCAGACTGACTCCTGGGATAGCAGTTTGTCGTGGGACGAAAGATCAGCTAGACCAGACCTGTGTTAATTGGGGTTTTGGAGAAATGAAGGCAATCCCATTGAAACAAATAAAATTCTGACAAGGCTGAACAGACTGGTTATAAAGTTGGGGATCCCGAACGAGGGATCACAATGTCAGGATGCAAGATGGATCATATCAGACCGAGGTGAGAAATTTCTTCCTTCGATGGATGGTGACTTTAGAGAGAAGGCTACTAGTGTTGCAACTGGTGTTGGGCCTGGCTCTTTTAGAACTATCATTTTTTCAGCATTTTGTGCTACTGCTTCTCTTTGTCCTCATTGGTGATGTGAGGAAAAGCTGCAGAAAATTATCCAATTCTTCAGTGAAACCTGACAACACAGAAGTGCAGATTAAGCTTGGTAAGATCCAGTTGCTACAGCTTGTAGCTACTCCTAGTCAAAGACCTGATCTCATGGTGTGTTGAATTTGATCATTGTGGGCCTCTTTAATCTTCACGCAAATGGCAAGATTGCTCTCCAAGCTGAGTTTGTAGAATGTTTTTATGTCAGTTTCTCGAGGCAATACGTTGAGGCACTGACTAAGAATTAAGCTAGCTTAGATTTAGTATTTTGAATGAAGCCAAGTTAATTCGTAATGTTGCAGTAAATGATACTCTGGGAATTAGTCATCACAACACTACTGAATTCAATGTTAAGATTGAAAGTGACATTCTCCAAACACTGACAAAAAGCTTAAACAAAGCCAATTAAATTGCTTTTAGAAGAGGACTGATAATTTTGTTTCAGTAAGTGGACTAAAAGGTGATTGAACAGTTGGAAACATTTTAAGAAACAAAACAAAACACTTAACAAATGCACCCTCCATTCACGGCTCCAAGGAACTGTGGAACCTCTATTGGTGATTGCATGTAAGCCTGGGATAAACAGGTTTGTGGTTTTTCAGGGAGTCGTGGGATATGGAAAGCAGGCAGCAAAGAGGAGTAGAGGTGCAAAATCAGCCAGAAGCCATGTTGAACTGCCTTGATGGACATATATTCTACTCCTGCTCTTTATTCTTGTGTACTTGTGTTTTGACCCAACATGGCATTTTAGGGCTTTAACCTTAGGTTGAATCAAAACCTGAATCTGACTTTGCAGTTAAGACTCTGCCCAATGTTTTCAAAAACATTTCAACAGAATTGTTGAGCATCAGCAATAAATGCACGAAGATATTTCCTCTGTTTGGAAGAGTGTGTATGTGGAAGATTATACAAAGTGTGAATTAGCTGCACTCTGACCTTCACTATTATCAGTCAACTGCTGTAGATGCATCGGAGTGAAAGAATCTCACCTCTGGAAGCAGCAATTGCTGTTGAACATCATTGCTGCATATATATCATTCTAATTTTCTTCTGATGTTCCTAGGTGCATATTTAACAGCATTTAATGATTTACTGACAGAGGAGCATGCATATTAAAAATTTCAATGGTAATTTGCTGACATGAATATAATTGTATGTTTAGCTACATTTGTGCATGGAAGAATTTCCAGGATAAATGGAGGATTTATCAACTACAATTTGAGACTATAATCATTGTTGTCATAATCCAATCTTGAAGTCTTTCAACTGTCAAAAACGTTTTCGTCACAGATGATTGAACTATAAGAACAGCTTATGCATGACACCAGGATAATTGGTATAAGTGTATGTCCTTAGTGTTTTGCCGTTATTCACTAATTATATAAATACACAATAAAGATCCTTCTGATTTAAGAACTGGTTCTGAGGAAAGGTCACTCGACCTGAATTATTAACTCAGATTTCCCTCCACAGGTGCTGCCCTTCCTGCTGAGCTTTTCCAGCAATTTCTATTTTTCTGTCTAATTTACAGTATCCGCAGTTCTTTCAGTTTTTATTCAAGATTTTTGCAGAACTTTTTGAAATACATTTTGCTTTATTAAAGAACATTGGGTATATTCAATATGACTTGGATTATTGATATCCAGAGTAAACGTGATGGACCAGGGAAAATAGGAACAAAAAGCTTCCATCTCATTTTGTTACAAATCACACAACACCAGGTTATAGTCCAACAGGTTTAATTGGAAGCACTAGCTTTCGGAGTGCCACTTCTTCATCAGGAGGTTGAAGGACCAGTGCTCCGAAAGCTAGTGCTTCCAGTTAAACTTGTTGGACTATAACCTGGTGTTGTGTGATTTGTAACTTTGTACACGCCAGTCCAACACCAGCACCTCCAAATCATGACCTCATTTTGTCTTACTCATTTATGTATGATTTGCAGATTTCAGAAAAGCTGACATAACTGATATAAAATGCAACATGATTGAAACATTAATTCGTTCAAATTCGCAGAAAGTGTATTGGGAAGACCCAATGGCATAAACATTGACATCTGTTATGATTATTTTGGCTATGAAATTACAAAGAAAGTTAGGGAATGAAAGGAAAAAGATACAGTTAATTCAATTCATTTCTGCTTTTCATGCAATGATTTTCTGAAGTACCCAGATAATATTGTCAGCTGGGAATTTCTGAAATGAAAGAAAATTCTCCTCCTAATATTTTTGAATTGTTTTTGTTTTTGCATTGTCGTTGTTTCTGCCTTCTACAATTTTGTTGCTGGTATTCCTATGGGCACTGCATCAAGGACAGCATTAGCTGTGCTTTATAGAATGAACTTCTGTGAGCTTGCCAGTATTAAACATACCTCCAAATTAATGTTTAATGCGCAGGTGAAAAATGCAATGTTGTTTCACCCTTAATTTGAACAAGCAGTTACAAAAGCATTCCAAGTTACAGATTACAAATTTCCACATCCAATGTGCCCTGGAAGGATGCTGGGTGGCAAATTGGAAGCGACTGATTTCGAGGTGCACAATGCATTGAGGCCATCTGCTTGAAATAGGTATCACCCATGTATAAATCACAATTCCGATCACATTGATTGCAATTGTTCAACAACTGGCTCGAGCTTAAAGTTGTTTACTCTGTCGAATTGTTCTGAGACTTGAGTAACTTAGTCAGAGTTCCTAGATGCTGAATAAAGGTAAGAATTTTTCAAAATGGTTTTATTTCTGTGAACATAGTAGGAATAGAACGCTTTTTCTGATGACCGAAACATGCAGTAGATCATTTCCAGCACATCCATCCCCATTCTTTCCATAATTATACAGCCTCCCCCCACCCACTTCCCTGGATGACCTCCCCATGGTCTGGTTCAGTCTGAGATCTTGGATGCTGCCTGAACTGCTGTGCTCTTCCAGCACCACTAATCCAAAGTCAGTCTGAGATATGTCAGTGCTGGACAAATATGTAGTTTTGAAATGCAATAATGGTTGCATATCATTTTTATTTGAAATGTATTATGAATTAATTTTTCTTACCCATGTAGTTCTGCATGAAAATTGGACTGAGTACTATTTTGTCCATCTTTTGTCTCTGAGTCATTGAAGTCTACAGCACAGAAAAAGTGCTTTTTATAATCCCTTGTCCAGCTCTTGGCCCATAGTCTTGTATGCATTGGCATCTCAAGTGTACATCTAAATACCACTACATTTGTTATGAGCGTTTATGCTTCACCCCACTACAGGTGGTGAGTTCTAGATTTCCACCACCCTCTGTGTGAAAACAAAATTTGTCACATTCCCTCTAAACCTCTTGTGCCTTACCTTTAATCTATGGCCCCAGTCAGTGATCTCTCCACCAAGGGGAACAGTTTCTTCCTCTCTACTGTGTCTATGCCCCTCATACTATATACACCTCAATCATGCCCCTTCAGTTTCCTCTGATCCAAGGAAATGAATCCAAGTTAATCCAATCTCTCTTCATAAACAGGTAACCTTCTGGTAAGTCTCCTCTGCACCTTCTCCAATACTACCACATCTCTACAATGTCCACTCCAGAAATGTGCACGATGCTCCAGCAGTGGCCAAACCAATCAATTCGTATTTTTACTGTGTCTTAATATTTTCTATTGCATCTTAATGTTGGAGAGAAAATTGTAATAATGACAGCCCCTTCAATTAATTGTAAACATGTTTTTCCACAGTATTGAATCAATCAAATTGTAGAACTAATAGATAAATGTTGGTTTATTAGTAACCTGCAAGCATGAGCAGAACTTGAGCGTTCTAAACATTACTTTTCTTTATTTGGAATCTGAATGTAATACACCAGAAATGTCAATAATGAGGTTTGGCTACATACTGGTACATTTGTTTAAGCTGATGTAATTTTCATCTGTGGTGTGATCAAGATGGAAACATTTACTGACTGCACTTCATTTAGAACTGCAATATTTTTTTCCCTGGTAGAACACTAACATACGCTTACTTGAAGAGCCAGTGCATTGGCTGAAAAATTACCATTTTGCTTTGACAACAAATGTCAATTAACAAAAATTTTTAAATGTATTCCATTCAAAGATTTAGGCAATCAATGGATAAAATAACATCTCTATTGTGTATACTGGCAATATTTTACTGCTGTGCCCACATTCCAGAACTATCTCAATAGAGTGCCACCATTAGAAATATAGAAAATCAGAGCAGGAATATGGTCATAGAGACCACTCTACTATTCAATGTGATCATGGTTGATTATCTATCATATGTCATATTCCTGTTCTCTCCCCATACCCTTGGCTTATTTAGTGTCAATAAATGTATTTATTGCTATCAAACATATTCCATGCCTTACCACTCCACAGGACAGTGTGAATGTATACAGAGACCCAGTTTGAAATGGGCCAGATGCTAAATAATGCCTAGATGGTGGCAGAGGAGTTGCACTACTGTGTTCGAGCTCCTGGTCCAAGGCTGGTCCATCTCCACCTGCTTTCTTAGTTCCTTTTATTTTATTTTCTCTTTTGTGTACTTTTCTCTCTTAAAGCCTTTTTAATATCTTTGGTGTGGCAGAAGTGGACTCCAAAGCATCCAGCAGAAGTGGCAGCTGGAGAGAGAAAGCCAGCAGCAAAGAGAAGTGAATGGGCCTGCCGTGTGGAGGAGAGATTAGGCCAGGCTATTCAAGATGGTGGCATTGGCACATTAGGCCAATCCACTCAAAGTCAGCTGCATGTTTTTATCTCTTTCCTTTTCATCACCTTTTCTTCGTTCTTCATCTCCCTGATGTTGCAGGGAGGCTGGAACGGCATTGTCGCTGAGTGGAGCGGAGGTTCCTGGCTAAATAGGTCTGAAACCTGGACTCCTGGAATTGGGGAGGAGGCATTGGCTGCATGATGAAGGAGCAGGGACTCCTGGTGTTGATCGACCTGGCCACGGACATTGCAAGAGTCTTGGCAAAGTATTTGGGACCCCAGTCGATGAAGATGAACACTATTTAAGTATTTTCTTCTCATCTCTTTACCTCAAAATGGCACTGTATTGTGACGACAGAATTTTTTTATTGTATCTCCCAAGAAATATGTGTCAATAAATCATTCATTCATTCATGAAGAAATGCTTAGAGGCCCAAGATTAGCTTTGTAGATTGTATGAACACTCATGCTTCAGGGGACTCAGTTTACCACCAAGGTTCATTTTCCACATCTGCAGCCACCACGAACTGGACCTCCTTCCCAGTGAGCCAGTTGTTTGCCTATTGCTTTCAATTTGACTATTAATGGATGCTCCAATTGCTCTGGCTCCATGCAGTTTTCTGCCACTTCCCATGTAGTTCTCTTTTTTGCTGCAGGGAAAGAATACAGAGGGTTTGTTTTCTGTTCTTGCCAGTAATGTGAACATTTCAGGAAAGGCCAGCATGTGTTGTCCACACCTACATGCCATTGAACTGACTGACTGACTGGCCAATATGACAGTGAGTCACAAGTAGGCCAGGCCTAGTAAGGATGACCGAATTCCTTCCCTAAAGGATATCAGTGAATCAGATGGCGTTTTACAACAATCAGCAATAGTTGTCATGAGACTAGGTTTTCAATTCCAGATATCTTAATTGATTTCAAATTCCACCAGCTGCTATGCTCGGATTTGAACCCATATCCCCAAAGTATTCTCACCTGGATCACTAATCCACCATCTCCCCTTGACTGAGGCATATGAATAAGATGGTGAGGAGACAGGGACAACATTTTTGGAGAATAACTGAAGCAAAAATGTGAGATGACACAAAAATGAACTTGATGTCAGTATTGGTCATTCAGATGGGAATGTTAGGAGGTGTTTTGTGAGAGTGACATAAATAAAGCTGCAAGGGGTGTTGGCTTGAGGAGTTCTATACAAGAGAATGCTCTAAGAGTCAAAGTGTAATGGTTAGAACCTAAAATGGAGATAGTATTCACTTATCATGCCCTCCCCAAACTTTATAGGATGCTTATTCATGTTTGAGATATTAAATCTCCTATTTGAAAGACTGGCTCTCTTCCTCCCATCCTTTGGAAACATCAACTCATCTCAGTCGCTCAGATCCCACAGCAGGATCACTGGGGCTTAATTTTCCCATGTCTTCTTTCCTAGGAAGTCTCAGTAATCAACGTATTGATCAGTTATACTTACCTCTACTAGGATTCCTTTAATTGAAAATTTGTCCTTTCATGGATGCAGTAGTTCATCAAACCCACCCTTTCTCAATCATCTGAAAGTTGAAAATTTTGGTGCTAATACAGGTTTCGTTCAATGATTTTGATTTGGACACCTGTACGTATATAGTGTATAATCAAGGCAGCAAATATAAGTAGACTATGTCGCCTCATTTGGCTATATATTGTTTATGCTTTAACAGCTAAGCAATTTGAGGTGACATACTTTAGGAGGACTAAGAAAGTAAGGGAGTACACAATGAATAGTGGGACCCGAGGAAGTACAGAGAATAAAATACTTTGTTGTGCATGTCCATAGATACTTGAAGGCCACAGAACAGTTGGATAAGGTGGTTAAGAAGGTATATGTTATACTTGCCTTTATCATTTGGGTCATTGAATACAAGAGCAGGGAACTTAGAATGGAACTGTACAAGATGTTAATTAGACCACAGCTGGAAGACTGTGTGCAAGTCTGATCACCACACTATAGGAGCATGTGTTTGCTGTAGAGCAGATGCAGAGGAGATTCACCAGGATGTTGTCTGGGCTGGAGCAATTCGGCAATGAAGAGACACTAGATAGACTCAAACAGTTTTCTGTAGACCAGAGAAGGCAAAGGCTGAACAAAATTAGGTAGGACATAGATAGGGAAAATAGAAAGGAGCTTTTCCCCTTAGTAGAGGTGTCAGTAACTATGGTACATAGACTTAAGGTGATAGATTCTTAGCAGATTTAGGGAATATTTTTCACCCAGGGTGTCACAGGGAATAGAATCAGGGAATAGAATTCACTGCCTGGAAGGTGGAGTACAAGCAAAAATGTTCACACCATTGAAGGAGTGTTTAGATGAACAGTTGAAATGCCATGAACATGCAACAAACATACATTCCGTGGGATGAGAGTAGACCGGTGCTTGATGACTAGCATGGACATGATAGGCTGAAGGGCCTCCTTCTGTACTGTGAACCTCTACAACTCTGATTTTGTATTATTGCCAACAGCTCCAATGTCATTGAAATGATACAACAATTGACTTGGAAATTCCACCAGCTTTGGCATTAAAAATATTTGGCTACTCAGGCAGACTGTTGCATACCTGTCAGCTTTTATCGTTTAGCTATCCCATACCTAAAAGACTGTCCAACAGCCAATAATCTTGGTGCAATGGGTGTCTAGTTAAGAGAGGTTTCATAAGAAACAATTTATTTCATGCCAAATTGTTCAGATGTCTGAGAAATTTTCTAAGTTACTAACCCTGTGCTATTTTGCCATTGCAGTAAGGCACACAGCTCAAGCTAAGTTCAGTAGAAAAGCAAGCCTTATTTTTTATTCATGCTGTGAAGACATTTTATGTACTTGCATCCTTCTTCCACTCCAGCCTGTTTCATTTGATTTTCCACACTTAAATGGTGTTCCACTCAATGGGCTGAATTTTTTTTTTGGCTAAGTTCAACTTTTGTTGAGTATTTTAATGGTTTGTTGAAAGTCTAGAGAGAGTTCTCTCGCCCAGTATTACCAAACCTTAAGCGTTTGGTCCCTGGTTTCCAACATAGAGGCTATGGTCTCTCCTTCTCCTGTTGCATACCAGAACCCATTTCCCAACTACCTGACCCAAACAAGCCCCATGCATCTGGACTCGATCCAATACGCACCCTCCCCAACAGATCCAATTTCTCTAAACCAACCATAAACACTGCATTTCTTATCTGGCCTTTTACCACTTTGCACCCTGGCACTGTTTTCATTTCCACATCCTTCAGGAAACCTACTTACCTGGCATTCTACCGCATGCCCATCTAGCATCCACCCCAGCACTCTATCCATTAACCAGCTGGAAAGCTAGCCATTTGGCATCCTACTAACCTGGCACTCTACCCTATCAAATGCCCCAAATCACACTTACCTTATGTCGTTACTGGTTGACAGCAGTTGTTAAAGTGACAGTCATGACCTTTACGTTTCAACATACAGTAGCTAACTGTTGTGACAAGAATTCCTCTGGCATTTTCTGCATTACAAAAGAACTGTCAGAATGCAAGTGTGGCTCTATGTTTCTTAGGAAAACCTGATCAGAATCTCCTCTCACAAATATGGAAGATTCCCTTTCATGGAAGAGAAAGGACAGATTGACAATCTGTATGAGATTGCCATACCTCAGAATATCCAGCCCACTGTCTTTTCCAAATCAAATTCTTCACAAGCACCTTTTCATCTCCAGTATGTGATGTTATCATGGAAGAGTGTAAAACAAGAGATGCAAATGGCTTGCCTCATTTAGTTTCTTGATTAAAATAGGTAACACTGACAGCAAGGTTTATATCATCCACGTCAGTACCTGGATCTTGTCAAGGGATCACAGCAATCATTATATATTAGTTTTATAAAGGATACTGCTATTTTTTAATCCATTCAAGTCTCAGGCATTACATTCAAATAATGAAATTAAAATATTAATCATTCATTTTCATTCTAATCATAACATTGTTCACTACTCGTAACATCGTCACCATAGAGATTCTATTATTGTTCTTTGTATTGACTGTATGTAGTTAAAGTAATATATAAATTCTACACCTTTCATCACAGTCAAGATCTTTCTATGTGAGGTTTTTCTTTTGTTTGCCTAATAAACTCGGATTCATCTTAAAAGAACGTTGATAGCCTCATGTGAAGATATTAAGTGCAGGGTGTTTAGAGACCGTAAAGAGACATTGTATTCAGACTGATCAACATGGCAACCAAACTGTAAAAGTATGCTCTCTCAAATCATGTTTCACTCTGAGATTTGACCAACATAATACAAAATTCAAGGAAGAAAATAGTTATTAAGTGTTGCTAGATATGTCGTCATTAATACAATTGAATTGATTGTACTACATAAAAGACTGTACAGTTAAACCAGCTACATCTACAAAAATGTAAATGATTCCCGCAACAGCTTTCAAGCAAATTATTTAAATAGGAGAGCCAACAACAGTTAAATATAATACCAATGGTGAAGCAGCATATATTTCCATGCAGATGCAAAATCATAAACCCTTGAGTCAGGGAATTAAACTGGACTTTATGGAAGACACGATTCTTCTGACGTAGAATTGCTTCAGGATTACAGGGGAAGCACAGAAAAGAACAAATGAACATATTTCTCTATTTACAAGTCTGATAGCAGGTTGTGTCTTCAAATAATAAAATATAATACTTTTATAATAGATTTCTGTTCTGTTATAAAAGAAAATCTGCGGAAAATAGACAATGTAGGTTTGAGGAGTTTTTTAAAATCATTTTTACCCAATTAAGCAAGACATAGAATCATAGAGGTGTGAAAGATTAGATATTTTCTGTTGAATTGTGAATAGTTTTAGAATACATTCTGGAATGACAAATAGATATCTGGGCCAGGTCAAAAGTAAAATCATAAATGTATGGCTTTGCTGCTGTTTTTACGGCCAATGTAGGCTAAATAATGTGAAAATGCTTTGAGGTAAAAGGACTCAGAATGGTTTCATTTTGAAACATAAGGTATACTACAAATTTATGTATTCTGAAGAAGGGTCTCTGGCCATGAAACATTAACTTTGTTTCTCTCTTCACAGATGCTGCCAAACCTGCTGAGTTTTTCCAGCAATTTGTCTTTGTTACAAAATTCTGTATATTAATTCTGTTATTGATTATTTTGAGACTTACATTACACCAAAATATGTGTATATTTTGCTGTTTCTTGCAAAGTGGTTATTTTGTCCCTTCAGTACAGTGATGAAATGTGATTCTTGTTCATGGGTCTCCTATTTCTTTAGGAGAACAAACAGAGTTGGTATTTTTTTTCTGAAAACGTTTTTGGGCATCAACAATGCCTGAAAGTAGAGTCATCAAGGTTTCTTTTTGTTAAAAGATTTTGATAGGATTTGAGACTTCCAGAATATTTAGCTGTATCAATTAAGACATTTGGGACAATACTAAATCATTAGCTACGGCTATGGGCTCTCAAACTGATGCATATATTTCTCTCCTGTACCACTATATCATGGGAGAGATCTGAAATAACTACCTAAGAGGGACAAGTTGGCATAAAAGAAATGACAGTTGATAGTTCAAACAACAAATCAGGAGAAAGTAACAAATGATACCAAGAAGATTGCTAGCACTTAGACAGTTATGCAACCATAGACATGTAAAGCATGGAAACAGACCCTTCTGTCCAATTTGTCCATGCCAACCAGATATCCCAATTTAATCTATCCCCATTTTTCAGCATTTAGCTTATATCCCTCTAAACCCTTCCTATTCATAAAGGCAAAAACAATGACTGCAGATGCTGAAAACCAGAGTCTAGATTAGAATGGTGCTGGAAAAGCACGGCAGCTCAGGCAGCATCCGAGGAGCAGTAACATCGACGTTTCGGACAAAAGCCCTTCATCAGGAATACAGGTGGAGAGCCTGAAGGGTAGAGAGATAAATGAGAGGAGGGTGGGGGTGGGGAGAAAGTAGCATAGAGTACAATAGGTGAGTGGGGGAGGGAATGAGTGGGGTGTGTGGAGTGGATAGGTGGAAAAGAAGATAGGCAGGTAGGACAAGTCATGGGGACAGTGCTGAGCTGGAAGTTTGGAACTGGGGTGAGGTGGGGGAAGGAAAAATGAGGAAACTGTTGAAGTCCACATTGATGACCTGGGGTTGAAGTGTTCCGAGGCGGAAGATAAGGCGTTCTTCCTCCAGGCGTCTGGTGGTGAGGGAGTGGCAGTGAAGGAGGCCCAGGACCTCCATGTCCTCAGCAGAGTGGGAGGTGGAATTGAAATGTTGGGCCACAGGGCAGTGGGGTTGATTGGTGTGGGTGTCCCAGAGAAGTTCCCTAAAGCGCTCTGCTAGGAGGCCGCATTGGGAGCAACGGATACAATAAATGATATTGGTGGATGCTCAGGTAAAACTTTGATGGATGTGGAAGGCTCCTTTAGGGCCTTGGATGGAGGTGAGGGAGGAGGTGTGGGCGTAGGTTTTGCAATTCCTGCGGTGGCAGGGGAAGGTGCCAGGATGGGAGGGTGGGTTGTAGGAAGGCGTGGACCTGACCAGGTAGTCACGGAGGGAACGGTCTTTGCGGAAGGTGGAAAGGTGTGGGGCGGGAAATATACCACTGGTGGTGGGGTCCGTTTGGAGGTGGCAGAAATGTCGGTGGATGATTTGGTTTATACAAAGATTGGTAGGGTGGAAGGTGAGCAACAGGGACGTTCTGTCCTTGGGATGGGTATTCATATACCCACCCAGCTGCCTTTTTAAATGTTGTAATTCTACCCACCTCCATCACTTGCTTTGGCAGCTTGTTCCACACACATATCACCCACTGAATGTAAATGTTGCCCTTTAGGTCCCTTTTAAATCTTTCCTCTCTCATCTTTAAGCCTATGCCCTTTAGTTTTGCATTTCCCCACACTGGGAAAAATACCTTGGCTATTCATCCTATCCAAGCCCCTCATGATTTTATAAACCTTGATAAAGTCATCACTCAGCCTCTGACGCTCCAGGGAAATCAGCCCCAGCTTATTCGCCTCTCCCTATAGCTCAAATGCTCCGACTTCAGCAACATCCTGTAAATCTTTTCTGAACCCTTTCGAATTTAACAACATCTTTCCTATAGCAGGGAGACTAGAATGAAAGCAATATCCCAAAAATGGCCTTACCAATGTCCTATAAAGTCACAATATGGTATCCCAACTCCTATACTCAATGCACTGACCAATAAAGGCAAGTGAACTAAATGCCTTCTTCACTTACCCTGCCTACCTGTGACTCCACGATCAAAGAATTATGAAGCTCCACCCCAAGGTCTTTTTGTTTGGCAAAACTCCCCAGGACCCTGTCATTTAGTGTATAAATTCTGCCCTCATTTGTCTTACCAAAGTTTAGAAAACACACCTCGTACTTCTAAAGAAACCAATCAGGAATTGAGCACACATTGCCTAGCTAATCTGAGATTGATAATGTGCTGTTTTTATGCATTATCAAGCCAATTAGAAATCAGGATGCCCCTGATAGGGCATTGGGGAGATGTGGAAGGAGTGGAGGTAGCAGAGACCAAGTGCTCATAAGCAGAGAATCTTAATAGTGCACGAGGATGACTGAAGACAGAAGACAGTAAGTACCAAAAACTTTCATGTAGAGATTAAAGACAGTAAGTACCAAAAACTTTCATGTAGAGATTGAAGACAGAAGGAAAACCTCTGCCAACAGAAGAAAATGTTTGATATCCTTGACACATCAACCATCAAGAGATAGTGATAGACTCTCATTACAGTCGATTCACACACACATACTCACTCACTCACCACACACACACATACACACACACAATCACTACCTCACATGCACGTATATACTCTATTACATACACATACTCTGTCTCACATGCACTCACTCACACACACACATTCTCTCTCTCTCTCACACACACACACTCTCATACGCACACTCAGTCACATTCTCTCTCACACACACACTCACATTCACACACACTGACACTCACAATCACAATCACACACACAAACTCTCTCACACACACACACACAATCACTCTCTCACTCACTCACACATACTCTATCACACACACGCACACTCTGTCTCACACACGCACTCACACACACACTCACTCTCTCTCTCACACACACACTCACACATAACACGCTCTCTGTCTCACACACACACACACACACATACTCTCTCTCATACACACACACATTCAGACACATTCTCTCTCACACTCACACACACACATACAGACACTCACAATCACACACACATACTCTCTCTCACACACACACACACACACACACACACACACACACACACACACACACACACACACACACACACACACACACACACACACACAACTGGAATGAAGAACTGCCCTTGTTGCTTGTAAATTCAAGCAATTCAACATTAATATCTTTGCCCTGCAGGAGAACTCAAAGAACAGGCAAAGGTCAACTGAGGGAAGAAGGTAGTGGTTACATCTTCTGGAGAGGAAATCCTGAGGATCAACTGAGGATATATGGAATTGGATTCAGTATCAAGAGCAAACTCACCAACCAACTCTCAAAGCTCCTGGTTAGCATCAATAATCACCTCATGTCTCTCCGTTTATAATTTACCAAGAAGCAACAAGCAATGTTCATAAGTACCGATGCTTCAACTCTTCATGCCACACATGAGTCCAAAGAAGACTTCAACTCCACCCTGGACATCATGCTTAACAACTTCCCTGAGAAAGATAAAATTTTCTGCTTAGAAACTTCAATGTTAGTGTTGGAAACGATACCCAGCTCTGGAAAGGAACCTTTGGAAAGGAAGAAGTCAGGATTTGCAATACTAATGGGATTCTCCTGCTCACCACATATGCAGAACACCAGCTAGTATTCGCCAATAGTCTGTTCCACCAAAAAGGCTAGGTCTAGACTTCACGGCTGCACCGGTGTTCAAAGCACTGACACATGATCGATGATATCATAGTCCAATTCTAAGATTTAAGCAATGTCTTCATTATCAAAGCAATGACCAGTGCAGCTGATTGCTGGACAGACGACCAATGCATCTACTTCTTAATGTCTATGAAGTGCCACCAGATGTAACAGAAGATGAAGATATGGTTCAGAGAATAGCTCAACATTTGAGCGGAATCAAAAACCAAGCAGACTAATAAACTTCCAACAATGTCTTCACCAAAATCTCCAAACAGTTCATTTTAATGGAGTGGAGGAAATCCGGAAAGTGCTGAAGACAGCCATCATCTCATGCTGTGATCTAATTGTTGGCTACTAGACCACAAAACTCCAAGGCTGGCGAACAAGAATAACTGCAAAGGAGAAAAAATGGACTGTGGATCTGCCGAGGAATCACCCTTTTCTCCATTGCTGGGTATATCATCGCCTGAATGTTTGCTAGGATCATTCTCCCAGTCACTGAGGAACTCCTTTCTGAAAGTGAGTGTGACTTCTAACCAAACCGCGGAACAGTGGACATGCTTTTCAGTGCTCCACAATACAAATGGAGGTGCCAGAAACAACACCAACCACATTACATGGCCTTCTTTGACCTGAGTAAAAGGTGAGGTCTGCAGATGCTGGAGATCAGAGCTGAAAATGTGTTGCTGGTTAAAGCGCAGCAGGTCAGGCAGCATCCAAGGAACAGGAAATTCGACGTTTCGGACATAAGCCCATTCATCAGGAATCATTCCTGATGAAGGGCTTATGCCCGAAATGTCGAATTTCCTGTTCCTTGGATGCTGCCTGACCTGCTGCGCTTTAACCAGCAACACATTTTCAGCTTCTTTGACCTGAACAAGGCATTTGACTCAGTCAGTCAGGAAGAGCTATGGAATTTGCTGTCAAAGGCCAGCAGTCCCCAATGAATTTCATCAGCCTCCACCATCTCCTCCATAACAAGATGTCAGCAACGGTTCTCACTAATGGTAATGTGACAGAATCCTTCCAGGTCAAGTCAGGGGAGGTGTTATTATGCCAATCCTTTACGACATCTTCATCACCACCATTCTTCACCTTGTCGAAAACAAGCTTCCTCCACTGGTTGAAATCCAAAAAGGAAATGACTGACCTTGCTTGTGAACTTCAGTATGAGGAAGACAGTGTCATCTCTGCTCTCTTGGAAGAGAATCTTCAAAGATCCTTTTGCAATGCCTTCACGGATGCATACCAAAGAATTGGTCTCAGCCTCAACCTCAAATCCTTTTCCAAGCCATCTCAGATCACGTTCAGGTCCATTTCCTGTTCTTAAGATCAGAGATTCCCTATAGTGTGAAAACAGACCACTTGGCCAAAAAAGATAACACCATCTCTCCAAAGAGTATTCCACCCAGACCCATTCCCCTAGCCTATTCCTCTACATTTGCTCTGACTAATGCACGTAACCTACACATCCCTGAACACTATATGGGCAACTTAGCATGGTTCGTACATGCAATCTGCACATCTTTGGACTGTGGGAAGAAAGCAGAGCATCCTGAGGAAACACATGCAGACATGGGGAGAATGTGCAAACTCCACACAGACAGTCGCCTGAGAATTGAATCAAACCTGGGTCCCTGGCTCTGTGAGGCAGCAGTGCTAACCACTGAGCCACCATACCACCCATGAACAGAGAAATCCTCCCAAACATGGAATGTTTTCTTTAATTAGGAAACATCTCTCACCTAAAGCTGACATTGATATGGACATCCAACGTCGCATCAAATCTGCGAGTGCCACCTTCAGATACCTAAAGATGAGAGTCTTTAATGACCATAACATCTGTGATGATACCAAGATCTTTGTGTATAAGGCAGTCATCCTTCCAACTTTTTTGTATGGCATCGAAACTGACCACCCATAGACACCACCTCATGACCTTTGAGAATACCATCAATGCTGACTGACTTGGATTTTCTGCATCAGCTGGAAGGACTGATGTACTAACATCAGCATCTTGAAGCAGCTAATAGCACCCGCATCAAGGCCACAATCATCAAAATCCAACTCTTCAGGGCCAGCCACATGGTTAAGATGCCTGAGTTTTGACTGCCAAAGCATATCTTCTCCCAGCTAAATGAAGGCACACAAATGAGAGAAGGACAAAAGAAGCATTTCAACGACTGCCTTAAAGCCTCCTTCAAGAAATGCAACATTGATGCCAATGCATAGGAGACTCTCATTCAAAAGAAACTGATTTGGAGGAAACTCCTGTCACGAAGGGACACAGTTCTTCGAGAACAGCCATCGGCAAAAGGAAATGTGTAAAAGAATGTGAGGAAAGGAATGCCAATGATCTCAAAGCCAAGGACCAATTTCACCTCCCAGGAGCACATGCCAAATGTGTGGTGGAATCAGACTCATCAGCCACACAAGGATCCATGGAATCCCTAACCAGTGACACAGGCTTTCCTAGATGGATAATCCTACTTGTTAGTGAGTGATTGCCCATGATGACAATAGCCCAATATGTGCCTCCAGTTTTCAACCCCCTCACAGCTGTTCCTCTGGAATTTTAAAAGTGATTTTAAAGACCATACTAAGTTAAAAAGTGGTATACAATTGGTTCAATCCTTTCAGAATCATTCTATTCCCATCGCTTTCATATTGACTGCCATTTTAGTCACCAGGGGTACATGTCAAACACGGGTAGGAACCTCATCTGTTGGGATCCCACAATATGAGGAAAATGCAATTTCCTTCAAATATCTGAGAGGCGGTCACGATGCTCTTGAGCAATGATAACCTACTCCTACTTTTCCTGTCTCTTTCACCAATGCAGGATTGTAAGAACTAGAAGAAGACAAATGGTTGCTGCATTGAATGCTGGAGTGAAAGATTATTCTATAATATGCTTGTCCTGAAACCTTAATTTAGTGAAAATGTTCATCAGTACCTAATGGATGTTGAAAACTTGATGTGAATAATTATGAAACTAGGTGATGAACTATTAAAATAAGAAAAACTGCAGCTTCCCTTTCCATAGTGTCCAACCTGCCTCTGATTATTTTAACTGATTGATTGTTCACCCACTAAATGATTTATCTTCTTGACCTGGTTGAATGAAGTGTACATTAACAACATGTTCATCTCTACTATAATTTTCAGGTGCAGCTTTTTTTAATAGTCTTTTTAAATCGGCCAGAATAATAAGCCATTACAAACCACCTCCAGTCTTCATTCCCTCCTGCTTCCAGCAACTTCAGATTTTCTTAGCCTACCAATTGCACCATCTGTTTTTTCTGAAACCTGTTGATTTGCAATTATCAGAATATACTTCCTAAGGCACAGAATAACAGTCAAGATGCTCAAAGCTCCATGCAAATATTTTAATAATCAAGTATAAGATTAAACAGCAAAAGAAGTGATGAAGAAAAAAAATACTTCATTCTGCTTAAACTGAGTTACAGTTCTAAAAAATGTTATGTTCTAAAGCATCAAAGTGACGTATAAAAATGACATAAGGAGATCCTTACATAAAGAATCTTCCAAACTTCTGCATGGCATACTCTCTTTCTTAGGGAAAAAAAATCTAAATCTGACTGGTCTCGTAGATACAAGCACTGAAAATAGATCAGCATGTTTCAAGGAACATCTATGCCAAACTTACAACATCCAAAATGCCCAGAGGAAGGCCAGAGGTATTTCAACTGCAGATGGCTCCCCCAGCAGCAACTACATAAATTGCCATTTCTGTGGAGATCCATACTAATCTCACATTAGATATTTTCATCCTGAGAGGATTCTGAGAAGATGGTGGTCACTAACAGCTTGGACATATTCAAATAAAAGTGTGGCTACCTCCACTTTCCTTTCTCCCATACTCTGTGTAGATATTTGATATGAAGGCAACATGTAATCAGAGTTGTCTATTTTGAGGGGTGAGCTGTTTATTAAGGAATATTCCCCCATTAATTGGTAATGTTATGTAAATGTGATCGCGAGTATTGTGAAAGACAGTCACCAAAAATAATTCCTCACCCTAAGATTAATAATGCTAAGAATGTTAATTATTTTTGATGTGCCATTTGCCTCAGGTATAAAATACACTTAAAAGGCAATGATATGGATAAAAAGAATATTAATTTTGAAGGAGTGATGAACTTTTGGTACTAGTGATATTGCAGATAAATGTCAAATCCAGTGGATGTATTATCATGGGAAAATGAAACCTTTGTAATTAGAAGTTCTTCAATTTGTGTAAAATCATCTTCTCTAACCTTTATTTAGGTTACATCCATTAGCATTCTGATGTTTAAATACATCATTCATATACAAAAGATAGATTCTTAGAATATGAATGTTTTGTGAATAGCCCACATTATTCCTTTCAAACAGAAATTATTTATTGAATCAACATATGTTGAAATAAATGCTGGAAATTTGTTCTGGATACATCTCAATCAACCACGATAGTTATGGAAGAAGACTAACAGGAACCATAGTTACATGACTAAGTGAGATTTGCATTAAACACACAAATATCTGAAATAACGGTATTCGAATGAGATGAGTGTAAAAATAGAACAGATAAAAATTCTGTTAGGGTTGACGTTTGTTTGTGTTACTTAGGTGAATTGCTGTTTGCTTCGGGGCCAGATGAGAATGTTTATGAGGTTCTTTGATGCTAACCTCAAATATTATGGTTGAAACCACTCAGCCAGGCAATCCTGGACTAAAAGAAGTGATCACTCAATCAGTCCCTGGTTATTGGAATCTTAATAGTAGGGGAAATGTCCCTTGACAATGTTAATGGAATAGAGAATTCGACGTTTCGAGCATAAGCCCTGATTCCTGATGAAGGGCTTATGCTCGAAACGTCGAATTCTCTATTCCTGAGATGCTGCCTAACCTGCTGTGCTTTGACCAGCAACACATTTGCAGCTGTGATCTCCAGCATCTGCAGACCTCATTTTTTACTTGACAATGTTAAACCAACTACAGCTTTGAATGCAGCAGGAACAATACCTTGGGAATGAGGGAGCCGTGGCTTTCTGTATTAAATAACTGAGATGGTACATGGTTTGGGAACAGAAAGGAAGAATAAACAGGAAGGTAAATTCTTGCTTCAAGAGCAGACATTGAAAATCTATTTCGTGACAAATCAAAGTTATTTATATTTTCCATAAGAAGTTATGAAATAGGTGCACAAACGATCCCTGAAGCCTGTTTTACCATTTCAATAAGATCGTGATTGATCTGATCTTGACCTCAACTCCACTTTCCTGATGTTCCCCATACCCCTCAAACCCCCTTTCTGTCTCAGTTTTGAATGTATTCATGTATTCAATGACTCAGTTACAAACACAAATACCATAGACCATAAGCTGTAGGAGCAGAACTTAGGCCATTTGGCCCATCGAGTCTGCTCTGCTATTTGATCATGGGTTGACAGGTTTCTCAATCTCGCTTTCCCACTTTCTCCCTGTAAACTGTAAGACCATAAGCTATAGGAATTAGGAACAAGAGATTTTGGGAAGGAAGCAAAAATGATATTTATATCTAAGTGGAGTTTTGTTCAATGATGAATAGAGTATTTGTCAAACTTATTTATTTCATTTCTACTTAATCATGGTGGACTTCAATTTATTATACATACTGGAACTAACAGGTGGGCAAAGATAACCTAGATGAGGAGTTAACAAAATGCTTTTTTGGAATAATTTCTTAAAACAGCATGTTCTGGAGCCAACTGAGAAGAGACTGATATCCTGCAGTGAGATAAGATTAAGTAATGAGCTCATAGTGAAGCTACCCCTAGGTAGCAATAATCATAATATGACTGGCTAATATTTAAAATTAAATAAAGGTCATTTATAAGGGCATGAAAATGGAGCTGGACAAAGTGAGGTGTTGAATTATGGTGATGAATAGAGTAGATACATTCCAACAAAAAATCCAAGTCAAAGGAGTAGACTCACTACCTATGGTTAACTATTTAAAAAAAGAAAGATGATAACAAAATTAAAAACAAACTGTAAAATTGAGCAAAAGTGTGTGACAGGTCAGTAATTTTTTTTTAAGAAGTGAGGAATCACTAAAAGATTAATAAACAGAAAAAATAGAGCACAAGAAGAAATATAAAAACAGATAGTAAAAGTTTCTATGCATATTTTACGAAAAAGAGTTGACAAACTGTTGGCCTTATATAAAGTAAGTTGAGGAAATTAATAATGGAGAATAAAGAGATGGCAGATAAAACAAACATGTATTTTGCATTGATTTTCATTCCATCCCAGCATACACAGCATCCCAGAAATAGCACTCATGTTGTTTAGGTTTCTAATTGCCATAACATTGTACACCTATAGGGCTGGTAGGGAGGGAGTTTCAGGATTTTGACAGAGTGAAAGGACAGCAATGTATCAAATGGTGAGTCACTTTAAGGGGAACTTGCAGGTGGTGTTGTTCCGATGTAAAGAATCTGCTGCCTTTGTGATTCTAGATGGTAGTGGTTGTGGGTTTGAAGATTCTGTCTGTTGTGTGGTGGAAGGAACAAATACTTTGCATGCGCAAGGTCTTTTTCTTAACTGCCCATCACAAGGCATCCTTGAGAAGATGTTAGTGAGCTGCCTTCTTGAACCATTGCAGTTCATTTGTATAATGCTAGTATGGAGGGAGTTCCAGGACTTTTGCCAATTGACAATGAAGGAACACCAAGTGGTTTGGAGAGCAACTTGCAGGTAGTAGTGTTCCCATGTATCTGCTGCTCTTGTCATTCTAGATGGTCATTGTCTTATGTTTGGAAAGTTCTGTCTCTTGAGTTGGGAGGAATAACCCAGTCCAAATGGTCAAGGTATCTTTTTTTCAGGCTCCTTTATTCAAGTATTATGCATGGACGACAAAGGATTTAGCAATGTCTCTCTCCTGACTCCCAGAAAATGGTTACTGTGTACTTTATCCTATAAAAGGATGACATAATACAGTGATTACATGATCCACCAATTGCACAACAGGTCACATCCAAGTTTATGCAAGATGCTTAATACAATAGCCTTTTATTGCTCATAGTCCGTACAGACCCTGATCTTGGCTGCATATGTAGCCTGTAGGCCATGGTTCATCAGCTTCTTGTACATGTCCAAAAATGTATGTGGTATGGCAAGCCCTTTGGGTCAGTGTTCTCCAACTCCCTGTTTTTGCCTCGACATATGTTTGAGCAACATTAATACTTTCATGTCTAAATGTGCCCTGGCAAATTTCTGCAATATATTTGTAGATGGTGCCCACAGTTGCTACAGTGTATTGGTGATGGAAGGGTTGAATGGTTATGGATGTGGTGTCAATCAAGTGAGCTACTTTGTCCTGGTTGTGTCAAGCTTTTGAGTGTTGTTAGACCTGCACACATCCAGGCAAATGGACAATATTCCATCACACTTCTGATGTCCTTTGTAGAAGGTGGAGAGGCCTTGGAGTTAGGAAGTGAATTACTCACTACATGATTGATATGTCCAGCCAACACTCACCAGAAGGTAATATCAAAATGAGACCTTGTGCCAGCATATTACCATTATGCATTTTGAAAGACACGTAACTCAGCAAGTGACACTCCACAGTATGGTCTTCAAGCCAGACCACCTCATAATATATAATTCCATGGATTAGCAGAATCAAACTGCAATGCAAGTATCTTTGTACAATCCATGGAAAGTAACTGACCCACATGCAATCCCTAGCCATGCACTCAGACCCTGCTCGGACTAGCTGATGGGAATATTTGCGGACATAGATTCATAGAATCATAAAGCACAGAAACAGACCCTTAAGTCCAACCAGTCCATACCAAACATGATCCCAAATTAAACTAGTTCCACCTGCCTGCTCCTGGCCCCTATCCCTCCAACCCATTCCTATTCATGTACTTATTCAAATGTCTTTTAAACATTGTAATTGTACCAACATTAAAAACTCCCTATGGAAGTTCATTCCATACATGAACCATCCTCTATGTAAAGACCTTTTCTGTCTTTCTTTTTAATCTTTCTCCTCTTACTTTAAACATGTGCCCCCTAGTCTTGAAATGTCCCCATCCTTGGGAAAAGACAACTGCCATTAAGCCTATCTATACCCTTCATTGTTCGATAAACTTCTATAAAGTCACCTCTCAACCTCTTACATTCCAGTGAAAAAAGTCTCAGTCTCTCCAGACCATCATTATAACTCAAACCTTTCATACCCAGCAATATCCTGGTAAATCTCTCTGAACCCTCCCCAGCTTAATAGTATCATTCCTATAACCAGAGTGACCAGAATTCCTACAGTACTCCAGAAGAGGCCTCACCAATATCTGTACAACATCAATGTGACTTCCTAACTCCGGTACTCAAGAACTGAGCAATGATGGCAAGTGTGCTAAATATCTTTCTAACAGCCCAGTCTATATATGATGCCACCTTCAAAGAATTATTACCCGAACACCTATGTCCTTCTGTTCTGCAAACTACCCAAGATCCTACTATTAATTGTATAAGTCCTGGGTGCCCTTGTATGTGAATCATAAAAGATTGGTATGTAGGTACAGCAAATAGTTAAGAACAAACATAAAAATTGCTGGAGAAGTTACAGCAACAATGTGGGCGGCATGGTGGCACAGTGGTTAGCACTGCTGCCTCACAGCACCAGAGACCCGGGTTCAATTCTGCCTCAGGCGACTCTCTGTTTGGAGTTTGCACATTGTCCCCATGTCTGCGTGGATTTCCTCCTACAATCCAAAAATGTGCAGGTTAGGTGAATTGGCCAGGCTAAATTGCCTGTAATGTAGATGTAGGGGAATGGGTCTGGGTGGGTTGCCCTTCAGTGGGTCGGTGTGGACTTGTTGGGCCGAAGGGCCTGTTTCCACACTGTAAGTAATCTAAAAAAAAACTGTGGAGAAAGAAAAAGTCAACATTTTGAGTTTGGTATGACCCTTCTTCAGAACTTAATAAGTAACTCAAAGTAATTAAGACAGTTAATAGAATGTTATTGTTTGTTGTGAAGGGAATTGAGAACTAAAGTAGAAGATTATGCTTGAGGTTATACAGGACATTAGTGGGACCACATCTGGAGTCATTTGTCTTGCTGTAGGTCTGCGCATTTCTCATGTCTTGGTCCTCAGGCTAGAGACTTCCTCTGCCTCCCTTAACTCTGCCTTCAGTTCTTTGACTTTCCTATCCAGTACCTGGACCTGTTGCTGAAGGCAGATGAACAAGATTACCTTCTCTTTGGGGTGCTGCAGCTCCTTGCTGTCAATCCACTGGGTTGCTGCTTCCCCTGGACGCTCAGCTTACACGAGATCAAGGACACATTTCTTTGATCCACTTATCTTTTTAAACACACAGAGGGAGATCCTCTCCTCCATCAGAGACATTCCAAACACCCTCTCATTCATTTGTACTCAGTAATTTTCCTCATTTTTAAGTGGCTCGAATCACCTCCAGATCACTGGGTCCTGGACACAAGCCTTATTTTGGGAATGTGAAATGAAGAAGGCAGGAGACAGGTGTTTCAGAGCAAAAAAATCTCTATATTTATTTACAATACAAAAAGGTAAGTATAACACAAGAAATATATGTAATGCAATAAGCAGAGAAATTAACAGAATCAATTATAGAGAGGACAGTAGTACTATTAAATACATTATTAGTTAGATTAAGTACAATTAGAACCTAAAAACAATAGTTTTAATCACAGAAACTTTAATCAGGCTTCCTACCCTCGGGGTCTCCATGCACTGTCACCACCTGCCTTCCCCTCTATTGGGCCGAACCTTTGGGGTCTCGGGAGTTTCAGCTCAACACTGAGGAAAACACGGTGTTAAAGTACGGCTGGCTGTTGAGGCTCTTGCCGTCGATTTTCTTGTTTTGGAACAGGCCCTGTGTTGGGAAGCTCTGGTTTGGATAGCGCTTTGGTTGGCATCATCCTCTCGGATGTCCTTTGTTGCGATGATGCTCTTGGTTTGGCTTCCTGACTCAGATCTCTGTTCGGCCTCTGTGGGTCTTCATTCTGAAGCTGCCTGTTGGGGCTGGGAGCCTGTAGGAAAGCTGTTTATTGGGGCTGGGAGTCTGTGGGGAAGCTGTATGTTGGAGCTGGGAGCCTGTGGGGAAGCTGTTTATTGGGGCTGGGAGCCTGTGGGGAAGCTGTTTGTTGGGGCTGGGAGCCTGTAGGGAAGCTGTTTGTTGAGGCTGGGAGCCTGTGGGGAAGCTGTTTGTTGAGGCTGGGAGCCTGTGGGAAGCTGTTTATTGGAGCTGGGAGCCTGTGGGGAAGCTGTTGGTTGGAGCTGGGAGTCTGTGGGGAAGCTGTTTGTTGGGGCTGGGAGCCTGTGGGGAATCTGTTGGTTGGAGCTGGGAGCCTGTGGGGAAGCTGTTTATTGGAGCTGGAAGCCTGTGGGGAAGCTGTTTATTGGGGCTGGGAGCCTGTGGGGAAGCTGTTTATTGGGGCTGGGAGCCTATGGGGAAGCTGTTTGTTGGGATTGGGAGTCTGTGGGGAAGCTGTTTGTTGGGATTGGGAGCCTGTGTAGAAGCTGTTTGTTGGGGTTGGGAGCCCTTTGGAAGCCTGTAGGAAAGGTGTTTAATGGGGTTGGGAACCTGTGGGAAAGCTATTTGCTTTTGATGGGAGCCTGTGTGGAAGCTGTTTGTTGGGATTGGGAGTCTGTGGGGAAGCTGTTTATTGGGGCTGGGAGCCTGTGGGAAGCTGTTTGTTGGGGCTGGGATCCTGTGGGGAAGCTGTTTGTTGGGATTGGGAGCCTGTGGGGAAGCTGTTTGTTGGAGCTGGGAGCCTGTGGGGAAGCTGTTTGTTGGAGCTGGGAGTCTGTGGGGAGGCTGCAAAGTCCAGGGTTTATCCTGCAACTTTGGTGATGGGGATTTTTGCTCGATCCTACAGGTACATATGTATCAAAGCAGTTTACCACATTAGCCAGGTGATGTATTATTGTTCCTGTTAATTTGCTATATTGCAACTATGGATAAACAGCTGCATAGTTAAATGGCAACAAAACTATGCCAGACATTAGACATTCCATGTCAGGTCCTAGAAGGAACATAGACGTTTCTCTGGGTGCACAAAAAGTGCACCAATAAGATGGTGTGTGTTTAAAGTAGTTTTTGCAACTAAGGCTTGATTTTTCAATTAATGAGAAGTTATTCAAGAGTAGAAAGAGATTAGTGAACACTTTAACACAAATGATCCATGTGTTTGAATAACCTGCAGATGTCTTAATCAGTAGAGAACATTAGCAAGTGTTATCATTGTATACAAAGAGAAGAATAGACTTGATTATAGGTAGAACTACAACGTATTGATTACTTCCCTCAGTGAGATGATTTTGTGTAAAGGGTGAAACATTATATCACTTTGACATCTTCAACTGCAGATGAGTTTATTGTGGAGGATCTGTTGTTTCAGCTTATTCTTTTGGTTCCATTTTTTCCATTGGGTGTGAGTAATGAGGGTATATGTGCATTTTTAACGATTTCTTGTAACAATGTCTCTACCGTCCTTCTTACTTCATTATGATTTTGTAAATTTAATGTGCTAGATCTAGCTCCAATTATCATGCAGCCAGTCTCTGAACTGAAATGCAATACAAAAGCAGCATAGTGACTGCTAAGGAGTGGAGCACTGGCTTCTAGGACCCATACTCCTATTTATTTTTTTATATTTCAAAATTAAACTTTATTCATAAAATATTTTGATAATCTGTACAGTTGGTCCTGTCATACATACGTAAACATTCCATTTCTTTGCATACAGAAATCAGAATTTATCATTTATATATACAGGTCTGTACGTTTATCAATCATATATCCATAAATTTAGCTGAGGTGTCAGCGGAGCCCAAATGACTGCGTGGGCCCCCTGTTCTGCTTAGGCAGGCAGATGTTACACGGTGGTCTTTCCCCACCGCCCCTTGGCGGCAGCTGCCCCAAGCTTCAGTGCATCCCTCAACACGTAGTCCTAGACCTTGGAATCTGCCAGTCTGCAACACTCAGTCAGGATCAACTCCTTCAGCTGGAAGATCAACAGGTTTCGGTCCATCCAGAGAGCGTCCTTCACCGAGTTGATGATCCTCCAGGCACAGTTGATGTTCACCTCGGTGTGCGTCCCGGGGAACAGAACTTAGAGCACAGAGTCTCACGTCACGGCGCTGCTCGGGACAAACCTCAACAAAAACACCACTGCAATCCTCGCCAGACTTCTTCTGTATAGGCACATTCCAGAAGGAGGTGTGTGACAGTCTCGTCCCCCCCCACAGCAGCTTCGAGGGCAGTGTGCGGTGCAGCTGAGAGTCTGAGCGTGCATAAAGGATCTCACAGGCAGAGCCCTTCTCACCACCAGCCAAGCCACGTCTTGGTGCTTGTTGGAAAGTTCTGGTGATGAGGCATTCTGCCAAATGGCTTTGACGGTCTGCTCAGGGAACGGCTCGATAGATCCGCCCTCTCCTTTTCCCATACTCCTATTGATCACATACCAGCTGAACATTAATGGGAGTGGATACCTATGAATCTCAAAGGCAGGAAGGCATGTGGTGGGGCCCATGGCATTAGTCTTATGCTCATTGTGAGCGTGAATTGCAGATTCAAGATGATGTGTAATTATCAAATAATAATTCTGAATTTAATCAGCCAGATGCCCATATGACTTTTAAAAAGGCAGTTTCCACTATAAAGGGACATTTCACTGAAGCAAAGGCATACAGAATCACATTAAAGTGGTTACCAATTGGCATTACTATTATGTAAGTCGAATTCCATTTGTCTGAGATGTAGGTTCTTAAAGACCACCAAAAGCAATAAACCCCAACAGAGATGTAAATGCCTTCCTTCCTAACTTAACATTGAGACTCAAAATATGCAACAGTGCATTAAAACTACCTGAGGCTTTGAGACCATGGTTAAAATGGATTGATCATGTAGCTAAGAGGAGAAAGTGAGGACTACAGATGCTGGAGATCAGAGCTGAAAATGTGTTGCTGGAAAAGCGCAGCAGGTCAGGCAGATTCCTGAAGAAGGGCTTATGCCCGAAACGCCAATTCTCCTGCTCCTTGGATGCTGCCTGACCTGCTGCGCTTTTCCAGCAACATATTTTCAGCTCTGATCATGTAGCTAACTCAAGCTAACTTTTTGGATATGCAACCAATTGCTGAAAGTTAGTTAAAAAGATGACATGTGACCAAACAAGTGGATGTGTGTGCTTGGACTTGTTTCAGAGAAGGTACAGCGAGGCGTGAGCAAAAGCTGTTCTCTTTCTCTATGTTTCCCTCTTTCTCTCTCTCTCTCTCTCTCTCTCTCTCTCTCTCTCTCTCTCTCTCTCTGTCTCTGTCTCACTCTCTGTCTTTCCATTCAATCAAACAGCTATGGTTGAGCCCTGACTGTTGAGCTGTGTTTTGAGACATTTATTTGTTATTTACTGTTTTAACACAAGTTAGTTTTAGAGGCATAAATTAAATCTCAGTCAAAATCTCCAGGGTGGAAATCTTGCAGGGATGTGAGTGAAGTATTTGTGAGATTTGTGGTGCAAATGCAACTTGCCACTTGTCAGCTAGAGCTGATTGTCCGGGTTTTGCTGTATTTGGACATGGACTGCTTCAGTACCTGAGGAGTCTCAAATGGTGATGAACATTGTGCAATCATCAGTGAGCATCCCCACTTCTGACCTTATGATGGAGGGAAGATCATTAATGAAGTAACTGAAGAAGATGGTTGGGCCTAGGATGCTGCCCTGAGGAACACCTGCAAAGATATTCTGGAGCTGAGATGACTGATCTTCAAAAACCGCAATCATCTCCCTTTGTGCCAGATATGACTCCAACCAGCAGAGATGTTTTATCCCTGGTTCTCATTGATTCATTTTGCTAGTCTGACGCCACACTCAATAAGATGTGTCTTTGATGCGAAGGCCAGCCATGCTCAACTCTCTTCTGGAATTCAGCTGTTTTAACTATTACAACCTTTAGTTCAAACATAGACAAATGAGCTGATAAAAGTTTATTCCAATGCTGAGGTGAGCCTCAGACTAATCATCTGATTCTGCCCCATTATCTTTTATTGAACAACAGCAAATGCAAAGAAAAAGCAAACAGAAAAATCTGCATTTGCTTCTAGAAACAAACATGGATCACTTGCCTTTCAAGCAACAACAAACTAGCTGCCAATAAATAACTAAAACCACCTCCTACGTATTGGAACTGGGTATTAATTCAACTCTATGTGACTTGTTCACCAACACTGTTGTGTCACTTGCTCACTCAAACTGAAGCAATGTTCCACCTGCTCAATGGCCTCCACGTTCTCCTTGGAAGACAGCTGCTGCTCACCCAGTTCCTCAGCATCCACAAGTATCGCTCCCTTTGCTTGCTCCAATTGTGCAGAGAACAGGACTATGCAGCACATCACTGTGTTAGGACTATACTACAAGGCATTACATGACCAATCCAAGCATCAGAATTTCATCTTCAGGAGCCTAATGTATTTTCCATGACAGCACTATATCTCCACTCAACCTCATTCAGGGGGACACACAATGAAGTCATCAGCCATGGTTATCAAGAGTAACCCTCATCTCCCATCTTTGTACGTGTGGAGTTTGCACATTTTCCCTGTGTCTGCGTAGGTTTCCTCCCACAGTGCAAAGTTGTGCAGGTCAGCTGAATTGGCCATGCTAAATTGCCCATAGTGTTCAGGGATGTGTAGGTTAGGGGCATTAGTCAGGGGAAATGTAGAGTAACAGGGTAGGGGTGCAGGTCTGGGTGGGATACTGTTCAGAGGGTCAGTGTGGACTTGATGGGCTGAATAGCCTGTTTCCACACTGCAGGGATTTGATGAAGTTGATGTAGTATGGCATCCATGAAATGCAGCAGGAACATGAGAGTTTTCAAAGATGTCCACATTTGAGATGTGGGAGGCTTTCAAAGATCGGTTAACGTTAGTGCAGGATAGGCATGTCCCATTGAAGGCAAAGGATAGGAAGGGCAACATTCGTGAACCGTGGATGACAGGAGAAATTGTACGACTAGCCAAGAGGAAAAGGGAAGCGTACATAAAGTCTTGGCAGCTGAGAACAGACTGGGCCCTGGAGGAATATCAGAAGAGTAGGACAAGTCTTAAACAAGGAATCAAGCAGGCTAAAAGGGGTCATGAAATAGCTTTAGCAAGCAGAATTAAGGAAAATCCCAAAACATTTTATTTTTATATAAGAAGCAAGCAGGTAACTAGAGAAAGGATTGGTCCACTAAAGGATAATGAAGGAAGGCTATGTGCCGAACCTGAGAGAATGGGTGAGATTCTGAATGATTACTTTGCATCAGTGTTCACTGAGGAGAGGAACATGATGAATCTTGAGATTAGAGATAGAAGTTTGATTAGTCCGGATTACGTTGGCATACGTAGGGAAGATGTGTTGGGTATGCTAGAGGTTATTAAGGTGGACAAATCCCCAGGATCAGATGGGATCTATCCCAGATTGCTGAGGGAGGCAATAGAGGAAACAGTGGGCTCTGACAGATATCTTTGTGGCATCCTTAAATACAGGTGAGGTGCCGGAGGACTGGAAGGTTGCTTATGTTGTACAAGAAGGATAGTAGGGATATTCCAGGTAACTACAGACCAGTGACCCTGTCTTCGGTGGTAGAGAAATTGTTGGATCTATTTATATTTTGAAAAGAATGAACTTTTGGGGGTTGGGCAACATGGTTTTGTGTGGAGGAGATTGTGCCTTACCAACTTGATAGAGTTCTTCAAGGAAGTGACCAAGTTATTAGATGAAGGAAGGGTTGTTGATGGCATATACATGGACTTTAGTAAAGCATTTGATAAGGTTCCTCATTGTAGACTAATGGAGAAAGTGAAGTCACATGGTGTGCAGGGTGTTCTAGCTAGGTGAATAAAGAACTGGTTGAGCAACAGGAGACAGAGTAGTAGTTGAAGGGAGTTTCTCGAAATGGAGAAAGGTGACCAGTGGTGTTCCACAGGGGTCAGTATTGGGGCCACTGTCATTTGTGATATACATAAATGATCTAGAAGAGGGCACTGTTGGTATGATCAGCAAGTTTGCAGATGACACAAAATTTGATGGAGTGGCAGAAAGCATAAGGGACTGTCATAGGAGGATATAGATGGACTGGAGAGTTGGGCGGAAAAGTGGCAGTTAACTTTCAATCCAGACAAATGTGAGGTGATGCATTTAGGCAAGTCTAATTCTAGAGAAAATTATACAATGAATGGAAGACCCTTGGGAAAAGCTGATGGGCAGAGAGATCTGGGAGTGCAGGTCTATTGTACCATGAAGGTTGCCGCACAGGTGGATAGACTGGTCAAGAAGGCATACAGTCTGCTTGCCTTCATTGGACGGGGTATTGAATCTAAGAGCTGGCAAGTCATGTTAAAATTGTACAGGACATTTGTTCGGCAGCATTTAGACTACTGTGTACAGTTCTAGTCACCACATTACCAAAAGGATGTGGACGCTCTGGAGAGGGTGCAGAGAAGGTTTACGAGGATGTTGCCTGGTATGGAAGGTGCTAGCTATGAAGAGAGGTTGAGTAGGTTAGGTTTATTTTCACTAGAAAAAAGGAGATTGAGGGGGACCTGTTTGAGGTTTACAAAATCATAAAGGTTATAGACAGGATTGATAGAGACAAGCTTTTTCCCAGGGTGAAGGATTCAATAACGAGAGGTCATGCTTTCAAAGTGAGAAGTGAAAAGTTTAAGGAGGATACACGCAGCAAGTACTTCACACAGAGGGTGGTGGGCGTTTGGAACATGTTGCCAGCAGAGGTGGTAGAGAGGCAGGCACGGTAGGTTCATTAAAGATGCGTCTGGACAGATGCATGAGTAGGTGGGGAGCAGAGGGATACCGATGCTTAGGAATTGACCGACAGGTTTAGACAGTACATTTGGATCGGCTCTGGCTTGGAGGGCTGAAGGGCCTGTTCCTGGATTGTAAATTTTCTTTGTTCTTTTATGTTGGTATCATGGCAACTCCCAGGGTACCTGGCACAAACTTTGAAGATGTGGTAGCAATGACCACAGATAACTTGTATGAAGTGGAATATTTTTCTGTTCCTGCACTCAGCTGCGTTCTGGTATAGTGCTCTCAATATGGGCATGGATACAGTCCATAGTGCCCTGTACCTGGGATAAAGCCTAGTGCCCAGTCTACAGCACTGACCCTGTCACGGGGAAATTAAATGGCACAGTGTGAGCTATTTAATTGGAAACAGCCTAAATACATTTGTGAGTTAAAAATTGTGAGGTCCCACACAGGTCTCCAGTGGCTCTTTGGAAGCAGCCAGCCACTAAGGTTGCCAGTCCCATAGCAGCAGATGGCATCATTATGTCACTGTGTCTTGGGACATCCACAGGCTGTGGTGGCAAAATGTTTCATAAATCTCAAAGAAATGACATCGAGCCCAGGTACCTCTGGGCCTCTTATACCTCCTCCACATTCCAAGGTGACCTTCAGCTGCCACTTCTTCATGAGGAGGCCTTCCAGCAGGCACTGAACATTGCTATTGGCCTGGAATTGTTGGTACATCTGTTCCTGCTTAGTTTCTCTGTGCCTTTGTAGTGCTGCAGTCACAGCAATGGTGAGCCCTGCTGTGGCTGACTGCATTGATCATCAGTGTGTGGAATATTAGAAACAGAACAGATTTGAAGTAATATCAACACACAGCTTTCACATCTTATGCAAGTGATGGTCCTTGATACCGTGGGGTGCATAGGGTTCTTACAAGGAATACATGAACCTTTGTCATAGGGACCTTACTGCAATGTATGCAGCATAAGCCATAGCACACAAATACAGCAGGAGATTGTTAATGTGAAATGATTACTGAAATCTTATCACTCCCCCAAAACACCCCACATCATCCAAGAAAGGCATCATTGCATGTAAGACCATGTTGGCAAATACTTACAGTGCAAGGTGAGGGGAAATCAGCTCCATGCCTTTGTGCAGTCTTTGAAATTTTTTATAGTGGGATCTGCAAGCACTCATTTAAAGGTTACCTGTGATAACTTCTGCTTCACAGAAATGACTCACTGCAATCTGCAATGTCATGGTCAAGTTTGATTATGACCAGGATTTGTGTCCAATACAGTTTGACACAACAAACATTTCACAAACAGGGTGCTCTGTTTACAGATGACTTCAATTTATACCACTAAAGTACCTGATTCATGAGATTCTCCCAAATCTCTCACAATAGAGCCCACATGCTCAGACATTTAAAAGATTACTATTTTACTGTGGGTGTGGTTGGAGCCATCTAACATTTCCACTTGTAGATTTGTGATCTGGATGAAGGTGGAAGGCAATGTGGATCGCATTAGGTAGTGTGGGTCACATGCTCAGCCTGATAATCGAAGCCTTTGCCCCCACCCCAAACGTTTATGTTTCTTTTTTCCGTGGACTTCCCTTGACTTGATTGGGGGTGCTGGAGACAGCTGTTTAAGGTGGAGACCTAAAGAAGGAACAAGTGGGGAGCTGTGACTCGTGTTGGAAATTGTCACCATCTAGTTCCTCTCCAGCATGGGAGAGAAGAGAAATGACAAGTAAATAAGGGAGGATCGGGTGTTAATGAAATATCATACATGCAAACAGACCTCTCACCAGGTACTAGCAAGATTCTCATCTCATCATTCAAATCTTGGTTGCAAAGTCACACTTTCTTTCTGAACAACAGGAATTTCATTTTCTAGTCCTTGTTATTTTTCACCAACTGACTTGCCATTGACCATGTCCTTCTGGGGAGTGTTGGGTGTCTTCAACCCCAAGTTGTTTCTAACCAGATTTTATAATTCCTATTTTAATAAAAGTAAAACCATAGAACATGGGAGAAGAATTACGCCATTTAGCCAAATTCATCTGCTCCACCATTTGATTATTTGATCCCATTCTCCTGCCTTCTCCCCATAATCCTTGATCTCCTTACCAAATGAGCACCTTTCTATCACTGTCTTAAATATAATCAATGGCTTAGCCTCACCACAGCCCTCTGAAGCAATGAATTCCACAGAACACAAAATTACCTTGTTATATCATGGGGTAAACCCTCCTGCTTAATTTAACCCTGCAGCACACAAAAGACTTATCCCATGCAGTAATCTGTAAAATTTCAAGAGGCCAAGAACGAGTTAAAATAAAAGTAACAGCTTTATTTCTTAAAGTATAACCGAGAATAATTAACTAACACCTACTTACAGGGGAAGCTCGATTATCCGAACGTGATGGGCAGGCACTATTTCATTCAGATAATCGATTATTCAGTTAATCGATTAAATGCTTACCCTCTGGGGCTTGGAGTTTTTAAAGTCTGCTCCCCGTTCAGGAGACTGCAGCAGCACACAGCGCAGGAGACCCCACCCCCAACACAGCCCCCTGCCCCCAACTCTGTCCAACACCAACCCCCCACCTCAAATACCGCACCCGCCCCCTAACACCAGTCAACGCCTCCCTAGCCCAATACCGCCCCCCATCCCTAACCCCATCCAACACCACCCCCAACCCCAACCCCGTCCAACACTGCCCCCCACACCTCCACCCAAACCCCGTCCCAACACTGCCTCCCCGCCCCCAACCCCATGCAACACCATCCCCCCTCCCTGACCCTGCCCCCAACTCTGTCCAACAGTGCCCCCCGCCCAACACCACCTCCCCACCTCCAATACTGCCCCCCTGCTCCCAACACAATCCAAAACTGCCCCCGCCCAACACGACCCCCACCTCCAATACCATTCGCCCGCCCCCTAACCCCATCCAACACCGCCCCCACTCCCAATACCGCCCCCCACTCCCTAACCCCGTGCAACACCGCCCCCTGCCCTGCCACCATCCCCAACCCCTTCCAACACTACTTCCCTGCCCCACAACCCCATCCAACACTACCCCTGCCTCCCCACACTGGGCCCAAGCCTGGCCAACACCGCCCCCTGCCCCCAAATATTGTACACATCCACCCCCTCTCTGGAGCAGCTGGACTGGACACCAATGACAAGACTGCTGCAGTTGCCTTTGTGGGGTAAGTCTCCAAATAGCGCGCGCACATGCACACACACGCACACACACACACACATGCACGCGCATGCGCACACGCACATACACATACACACACACACACACACACACACACAATTCTTTACTGCAACTTTTGATAGGTTCCACCTTTGCCTTGTACAGGACAATGTTGGAGAGATTGTGTGGGGAAAGGGGGGTTTAGGGTACACCCCTCTGTAGAACTCCAGGGAAAGTGTGGGGAGAGAGAGAGGGCAGCAGTTATTTGGCGACGGTGCCTGTTTAATCACAGTAAACAAAAGATACAATCAGTGTTGGAAACATGTCTTTGATGTAACGTTTCCATTGGGACCTGGAGGTCTCCTTCAGATAATCCGATTTTCAGATAATTGGTATTCGGATAATCGAGGTTCACCTGTACAACTCCTTCTCGTAACCTATCTTTTATGTTCCCTTCGATAATAATAGTCCAATAAAACCCTTGATTAAGATTTATCGAAATTCAAATTTCAAAACCAGCCAGCTGTCGAATCTTCCCTTCATATCTTACTTCATCTTCTTTTCTTCTTCGGGATTTCTGTTTCACAGGTTACTGATCAATAAAATTACCTTTAAGAGAGCTTTTTTTGGGCAGTCTGTACATGCTGGTGGCTTGATAGTTCTCCCTCAACTGTTCAATTTCCCAGTCTTATACCCCAAAGCATCGGATTATTTCATTGGGTTGTAATATTGTTAATATACGAAATTCAAACTTGATTGGAGGTTGGTATTTTGGGGTATAGTTTAAACTGATTGGTCAAATTTGAATTTGTTTTGTTGTTTCCAGGTAACCCAGCTAATCTAGCTGTTTGACCAAATGTTACATTGTTACCTTGTTCAGAACACTTGGTACTGTATCAGGTAGTTCTGCTAGCATTTATCTCTCATTAAGTATAGTACCCCTTACACCTTCATAACAACCTTCTGATAAGAAAGGCAAGCTCAACCCAAAAGTAAATCAATTTGTAGATGACAACAATTCAAAGACAGAATTCCATTGGGTATAAGAGGGTGATTTGAAGGAAGATGCATATGTCATTTGCAGGATTCATAGGTTTGCTCAGGAATTTGCTCAAAATATATTTCAAAGATTCACAATTTAAGTTGAACAAATAAAGAAATTAATTATGTCTGTCTTTGATCATTGTCAAAAATGTCAAGTTTTTTAAAAAAATGTCTTAATGAGTTTACAAGAAATACTGGAAGCTGGAAAAGGTCACGGTGTTCCTTACACAATGAACTAATCAGGTAATCGTGAAGAGTAAAGTACGTATACCATTATTAAGTAAATCCCAAATTACATTTAGCAAATGGATTGACATGAATCTGATGCAATGTAATGGAAACAACATGATGTTAGTGAAAGACAGTTTATTTAGTTCAATATCAATCACATATCATGCTTGAAAAAAATGCAAATTGGATGATGAAGGACAGCTTACAGGCTATTTACATGCAGCAATAGATTCACCTGTCTTTTTACATTTCATATTTTCACTCAAAATGTCAATAGTAAGCTGAATGAGTGCTTCTAACCATAGGGGTGGCTAAATCGAGCCAACTTTTTGGATTGTTCAGTTTCTGGTTTTAGCTAGAATAGTACTGAGATTGAAAAATGTCATTGCTGTTCACTCACTAGCACTGAGACCTAGCAAGAGTGTCTAACATTAATCAGTTTTGGCGTGTGATTTTGACCCTTTACTGATCTTTCAATTGAAGGAATTCCAAACTGTAGTTGGTTCAAATCTGTACTAGTAAATCTGAAAGACTTAAATCACAAATCCTGTCAAAGAGTCCAATTGCACTTTTAATCCTGAACAAGGAGAAGTGTTTGGTCCAGATCTTGTTATTACAAGAATGCAACCATGGAATACATTTTTATTCAATAGACAGAAAAGATTTAATGTTATAAGCATTTAGTAATTCCCTTGAGAAGCTTTCCATTAGAAATTGTTACTGAAGATATCCTAACTGTTTTCTCTAATAAAATCGAAGACAATAGTGACTATGAAAGTTAACATCATTTCAAGGCCAAGAAAATTCTCACTGGAGGAGTAATACAACTAATAAAAGTAAGGTTTCTACTCTCAATTTGGATGCTGAGATCAATGCTCAAGCAGAAAAGAAAGGCAAAAGAGGAGGTATAATTGAGAATCAAAAATAGGCATCTCTCAAATGACTGGTCTATTTATTTTGTTACTATGGTCAATGCATTTTGTGGAATTTTATTTTGAGGTGTGGTAAACATGACACAGACAATAATTCCGTGAAATTTGAAGTAATCACTATATTTTCTAACATTAGTCACAATTGCTTTTTGACAATGAAAAGTTTATTTTTGGATTGTATGACCACATTTGATAATCAGAATGCAATTTCTAATATTATTTTTTTAATGTAAAATCCTGAAGAATAATTAAATACAAAACATGCCCCTTGTAAAGATCCAAAATAACTTCATCACTTGAAATTATATTACACCAAGCAAGTGAACTGAACCCTTTTAGAAGCATTATTAGTTTTCTTTTTAGCATTTTAACCCAATGTTGTCCAATACAGTATGAAATAACTGCATTTCATTAGAAATTCAAAGGTTTCCTATTATATAATAAATACCATATGAAGAATGAGGTTTTGATATTGATGTCTAAACTATTTTTATACATGCAGTTTGAACATATTTTGTGATTTTTGGTAAAATGGTAACACAGAAAGCAGAATCAGTCATGATTTAATTCTGAAGATGTGCCATGTTGGAAGAATTTATTTATTATATATGTTATTGACTTGGAGGAAGAAAGTGAAGGCACTTGAACCAAATTTACAGACAACACAAAAATAGGTAGAAAGGTAGGTTGCAGATCAGAGTGAGATATTGATAGGTTAAGTAAGTGGACAAAAAATTGATAATGTGGGAAAATATGAAGTTGTTCATTTTGGAAGGGAGAACAGAAGAACTATTATTTAAGTATTGAAAAGCTGCATCACAAAGGGACTTGGGTATACTTGTGCACAAAACTCAAAAAGCTAGCACACAGTACGTAAGCAGGAAGGCTAATGGAATGTTAACCCTTATATCAAGGAGATTCAAGTGTATGAGCAGTGAAGTCTTACTGCAACTGTATAAGGTGTTGGTGAGACCACATCTGTAATACTGTGTGCAGTTTTGGTCCCCTTACTGAATGAAAGACATTATTTCATTAGAGGCAGTTCAGAGAAGGTTCACTAGGATATAGGTATGCATGGATCGTCTTATGAACAAAGTCTGAAGAGGTTGATGCTTAGAAGAATGAGACGTGATCTTATTGGAATATATAGGATTCATAAGGGGCTCGATAAGGTAAATGCCAAGAGGATGGTTCCCTTCATACAGAGTCTAAAATCAATTGGAATGGTCACAGAATGAAGTGGTGCCAATATGGTACTGAGATGAGGAGTAATTTCTTCACTCAGAGGGTTTGGTGTCTTTGGAACACTTTGCCACAGAGAGCTGTGAAGTTAGATTTCTTGTGTATATTTAGGGCTGAAATATAGATTCTTGATCAGTAGGAGAATCGAGGCTTATGGAAAGTGGCAGAATGTGAATTTAAGGAATATTGTATCAGCCACTACTCCATTAAATGGTCAAGGGGCCAAATGACCGAGTCGTGTTCCTATTTCTTTTGGAAGCAGTAACACTTTTTCTCCTTCCACAAATAGTGTCAGTCCTGCTGAGATTTTCCAGAATATTCTGATTTATTTCAGATTTCCAGCATCCACAGTACTTAGTTTTATTTGAATGGTTTCAATTGTTGTGCATGTTTTACTGACTTGGTTTGAGCCTATGAATTATCTGCTAAATTGTGTAGAGCCACGAGTGAAAATGCTGAATGTGAATATGTGGAAGACTATCAACATTGTAAGGAGCAAGGAGCTGTGATTGTGGTGAACTGAGCAATCAGAATAGCTGTTCTGGGCTGGTGACCAGTTCCATGAAGGCATGACATAGCGAAGGCCAAATAGCATCCACGATTGTAGTGGGTGGAACTGATTCGGGGCAAGGTGATGCATAAACCAAAGTTCTCAGCAATTTCCCATATAAAGTTAAAGTGCTACTCAATCCTGGCCACAACATTCTGAAGGGCTCCGGCCCGAAACGTCGAATTTCCTGTTCCTTGGATGCTGCCTGACCTGCTATGCTTTAACCAGCAACACATTTTCAGCATAACATTCAGATGTCTTGTTTTTGGTAAATTTATACCAGAGTTCTGGTATTTGATGTAAAAATTTAGATTGAATACTTTTAAATGTCCTTTGAGTAAATAGCCATGATACAATTCTATGTAAGCTCCTTTCTTTTAAAATTGGTGCCTATGACTAAATCAGAATTGACAAAACTAGACCTATGGTTGGTTGATGAATTTTCTTGCTCAGTGCTGTTTTAACAAATAATTCCTGAAAATATTTGTTGTTGAATTGGGCAATCACTAAAATTAATTCAAGGAACGTGGACATTGCTAGCTTTACTGCTTTACTGTCCATCACTATATTACCACCTTATTGCCCATCCCTTGTTGCTCTTGAGAAAGTGGCTTTCTTGAACTGTTGCAGTCTATTTCCTGTAGGGAGACCCAAAATACCATTAAGGGAGGGGGTTCTCCTCATTCAATCCTCTACCTGTCAATCCCTATGCACTTACATGGTTACTACAGCCAGATTACATTTGGTGATGCCAACTGATCACTGAGGCAATGCTTACAATTACACCAATTTTAAAAGAAACTGAAGAGAAAGGGAAAAGTGCTGACAGCACTATGTTCTTATCTTGTAATAGGTTTCAAAGCAGATGTGTAAGAAATCAGAATAGAAGGAAATTGCAGTTGTTAAACAAAAGGAGGATTTGGTTTCAATTATATCAGTTAATGTTTCTGTAGCAGTTAAAATTATTCCATCTGTTACTTGCACTGCAGTTATTTTTAGATGTGTTCAATCTGTATACACTTTCAATGAACAATAATAATGCTTGTCAGGTTATTGACAATTTGCTTTAGCTTATTAAAATCACAGTATTTGATTCTTATGCAATTGTACAAAATAATGAATATCATCCACAAACAAAAAAAGAGGATGAATGCATTTTATAAACGATCTATAAATGAGATTGATTACGCATGAAAATATACTGAAAATGCATGCAAGAACATAAAATAAGAGTTATGTACCAACTTAGCATCATTTAATGTCATGCAATATATTCTCAAACTAGATGATAAGTTGACACTTACATATTCCATGCTGTCAGAATACATTTTAAATGAATTGAGGAATGGACTAATAAAATCTGGGAAAACAAACAGCAGCAGCCAACATGATAGCATCAGTGGCTTAAATGGGCAAAATAGTTAAATAATTCTACATCTTCTGAAAGCTCCAACAAGTGTGCTATACCTAACATTGTTTATAAACAATATAAGAGGAGAAAATAAAATTAGGGGACCACATTTTCTGCTTTAGTTTTCCCACAGCTCCTCAGGATAAATTAGATGGGATTTGGTAAATATCCACTCTTAGTGATGGAAAATATGGCTTTGATTCCCAGCTAGGAGAAAGACCTCTGGGTACCTTGGTGGGATTAATGAATCATCCTATCAGGGAGGAACATCGACTGGACTATGAAAACCACCGAAACTCGTTAACCAAGTTGACTGTATCTAAGATATAAATGCAATACAATTTTACATAATCTCTTCTTACTATTTCTCCTGGAGCAGAGAAATTTATGTCAAATATCTGTTTATAACAATAATTTATTTTCCTGAAGAATCTGGACTCTATGGTTTCTATCCAAGATGAATTTATTCAATCTAAATAAAAGTTGTGTTATGATTAAGATGGGTTACCTAGGATTTTCTACAGGTCCCATCACAAAACTCTGTTCCATAGTGAATAGACTCCCAGGTTCTTGCTGAAAACTGCCTAAATTGGAAACAGATTATTTGTAACCTTGGAATTATGATTGATCCAATGTTGTCATGATCACCAAACTTCTTCCTCCTGCCTGAACCCATGTGGTCCTGGAAATTCTGTGACCCAGACACTTGGCTATTCCAACATGGCAGAATTTTCAGTTATCAAAGCCCTATGTCTACAATTGGCACTTAAATTTCTGTTGCTTCTCTACCTTCCATTTTCTCCTTTACTATTTAACAAATTGTTAGCTAAACTGCCACAAAATTTCCTCAGGTAGCTTTCTGTTCGGTTTTGTTTGATGACATTTGTGTGAAGTACACTTGAGAGACTGAACTATAGGAAAGACATGACATAAATGCAAGTAGTGATTGTTTTTCAGTTTGACAAAAATTGTCAAAAGAAAACTGTAGTTTCTAAATATGCTAATGTGATCTAATGTCTTTGGTAATTGGTTTGAATTCTTTGTGAGAGTCTACTGCACTTCTTCCTTATTGTGTCAATCTTTCACCAGACTTGCAGAGTCAGCTTTCATGACAAATTACAAAGAAATTATCTTTACAAAGGAATTATATTTGCCATGTCAGCAGTTTACAACAAGTCACAACTGGCTACAGTTTCCTATTTAGCCAATGGGATTAATAAGTTGTTTAAGCAATGCCACAGGAAATCCAATGGTACCAATTATTTTTTAACCACGATTTCAGAAAGACAGTGGAAACAGTCATTTTCCATTTAGCTATGTTAGTGTCAAATAAACATAAGGTGGAATGGCTCGAATGATGAAATTGATTTAAACCATGATTTTAGTTCAAAATATAACAGATAAATGGAGTAGGACGCTACCTGACAGAATGGACAATATGCCGACCATTCTGTCACATTAGCACCAAGTGACAACATTAAAAATAAAGCTATGATATAATAATGTTGATAATTGGAGGATGCATTTAAGCACATCAAAGTCAATGACTTGAAGCCATAGGTACTAGTAAATTTTATTAAATTACGAAAGACACATAATATATATTGTTAATTTCCAGAAAAAAATCACTATCTACAATCAGAGCTACTTTCTATTCTAAATTTCATCAGTGGAAATTTTAATGTGGAGTTGATCACTGACTCTCAGTTGAGTTGCATTTGAAATCAAAATAAAGAAATTGAATATTCTGTGAAAGTTATTTTGGTCAAGTAAGCACAGGATGGAATGTTTCAAATGATAAATGATTGGTTTAGACACTGCTTTCACTTCAACATCTAACTAATGAGTAGAGAATATGTTTTATTCCTTTTCTCTTCTAAGTCACCAGTTTTCTTTTATACTTTCATCAAAGCCTTCACTCATTGGATACGTTCAATTGTTGGATGCAGTTCAATTGTTACTGCTCATACCTGACAAAAAGCTTTTTCAAAGAAAGTGCAGGCAACTATTCCCTATAACACTCATCAGTGTTTAGCCTGATCCTGTCATTACCTGAAGTCCACACACATTCATTTCCAATATGGAGTACTGGATCACAATCAGAAACTCTGATCAACTGTTTCTTCTATAAAGTATTTACAGAGCCTCTGCCACACCTTTGCTAAGATGAAATATGTAATTAACTGACTGGTGATCCAACTCAGCAATCTTAGTCTGTAAGGCTCAATTATAAATTTGGTAATTTGGTTGATGCATTAAAACAATCTCCGTAAGAACTTTTACACTTTCACTCATGAGTTTCGAGATCTTCCCTATTAATGCCATTTCCCCAAACTCCTCACTGAGCTTAATCAATTAATAATTATATTTAGAAACATTCAAAAGGACAAAGACAAAAAGGCTGTTTATCAAACTTTAAAATCACTGGAAAGATAATGAGAAATATATATACTTTGTGTCACTATTAACATTATGAAAATAATGAACAAAACACTCCCCCCCCCCCCCCATTATAGTTCATCTGGAAACGATTAAATATTGTTATCTTCTGTGTTTGTAAACATTGGAGATGGATTGAGATTTTTTTCTGCGAACACTATGCCTTTAAGTTATTAATTGATATGATATTCAGCATGTCTAATTAATATGTAAATAAAAGTTTATAATGGGAAGCAAAGAATACAAAAAAAAATGTGTAAGAGGCAGCTAAAAGCTTTCAACAGCTTGTATGAGTCAGCAGCTCTGGATCTTTCATTCACTGTGACTGCAAAAGAGAAACCTCACACCACAATGCAAAAGGAAACGACCAGAATTATAACACATTCATACCTTGTATTTACTGTCATAGGTACAGTGAATGGTAAACATGGCTTAAAGTTCCTGAAATGTACATGAGGTACAAAGCATGTTGCTTTCACTGCTATTAACAACTAGTTATCAAAATTCCAGAAGGATTTAGAAATGGAATGTGCCTCCATAAAACCTCATGTTTCCTTATAATTTTCTGATATGAAGCTTGTTCATAAGAACAGGATGAGTACCTTAATTTGGAGAAATATGCACCGTAACTCCCACAGTGATGGCAGTGATATATCTACTGATGAGGAGCCTCTCTTTCAGCAAAGCTCCAGTGAAGAAAGCAGAGTAAATGTAAGTATATATTATAGTAGGAGTTGGAAAACAGCTTTAGTAATGCATTTTTCAAGCATGAAAAAAATGTAATAGTTCATAAAGTAGAAAAAAATGAAAGTTTCATTCCAGAGAATGACAGTATCAAAATCATTGTGCACGACATTGTGATGGATGTTGATAAAGTACAGCTAGAAATCCAAGTCAGTTATGCATGAATATAAGTACACATGGATGCGTTTTTACATTGTTGCAAATCACCAGCAAACCCTCCAGAATAAAATATCTGATTTCTGTTCCCTCTATAAGTTAGAGAAGCTACCGAAGGACAAGTATAGACTGAACATCATAAATGCACAGCTCCTGAATTGCAGCAGGTCACAGAGTTAATTCACTGCTCCTTTTGCAAAGTTCTGACAGTTCCCATCATCTACTTTTGTATTTCACTGGTAGGGGCTCCTAATCTTTTGTTGTGCATTTCTATGATAAAACTTGATGTAGATTACAATTGAAATGTGTCAATTTAATTCTATCATTGTTCCTGAATGGCTGTTGTACATGTATACTTATACTGGTCATAATTTACACTGTCAATGAAAGGAGAATAAGTGTCTTCTTTGATAGAGGAGTTGATTTTGATGAACCGGTGTCTAACAGTACAAGCTCCACCAAAATGGTGTACATTTCTGATATGTTCGGCATATTTCACAGATGCATAAATATGTATAAAGTATGTATAACTGTATTTTGTTTTAAAAGCTGTGTTCTGTTTGTGCAATCATTGCTCTCGAACTATGAAATCAATTCAACATGCAAAATAGAGAAGAAAAGCATTTCATTCACCCTTAAGAGTTTTGCATGGAGTATAAATTCCATTTTGCTCACACAGAGGAATTTATTTTTATTCCTGAAAATGGAATCAATAATTTACAAACCTCCTTCAACAGAATGATTATAAGAATACTTTTTGTGATAATGCAGCTGTAGCTCATTGCTTGCTTTGAATAGAGTTCAGCAAATAAACATCTGTTGTTCACATCCACAAGGGTCGAGAAAGCATTGGTACTACTGTTTAGTAGATTTAATAGGTTGGATTTGCCCACAGGCTTCAGCACTTTGAACTAAAGATCACTGGGTTCATGATTACCAGCAGCAAGACTGGCTGAACAAATATCAGGGAATTGCCTCCTAAGCGGTCACCTCTGCATTCACTGTCCTCCTCAGGACTGTGTGTGGATTCCTAACGCTGCAGCTCAAACAGATGTACTGGAGTCTTGGAAGACCCATATAGAGAGGTAGGAGTTGCTGAGGTCAGGGGCTTCATGAGCGGTTCAAACTTATAGTGAAACCCATTAGGACTTTCGTAATAGAGGGGAAACCCTTCAAACAGAATTATTTGGACTACAGGTACAGCGTCTCCTGACCACAGCCCCGTTATTGGAGAATCAAGCTTTCTGTTCAGAATGGCAGTTGTCCTGCTGCAGGTAGGCAGTCTCCACTGAGCTGGCAACTTCCTCATGTGGTGATGGGCAACTCCATCTATGGCCAACTGCTAGGAAAATGGCAACTGGCTCCTAATTAGGGTCTCACCAATGTTTAGTAGCTGCCCACCTCTGTGAAGTGCACGTGACTCACTTTCAACTCTCCACTAGAAAATGTCCCCAAAGGAAACCACTGTTTCAATGTGTCTTACCCCATTACCTCATATCCACCATCCCCCAATTCCAAGACTGCCACCAGGATTTTACATGTAATTTAGTTTTGAGCAATGTTGTAAATGGGCAATATTAAATAATAGAACGATATATTGGTGGAAAATATCACAATGATGTGTCTACAGTTGGCATTTCTGCTGTTTTTGCTACGTGGGAGTCTGCAGTTCCGTTGAGTAGAACATGACCCCTGTAGTTCCGTGTTTATTGTCATCTTTTCCTAATGGCAGCTATGAATATCAAATGTACCCAGTGTGCTTATGATCTCATTCATTGAGGCAATTCATTGACTGGAATTTGATATATTTTGGCTGTCAGGCTGGAGAAAACCATTGGATATAGATAAGAAAGAGCTAACGCTGAGGGGCTTCACAAGCACCACTCATTATATTGATGTCATATGAACCTCTAGGCAAAACAGATTAGGATCTCAGAGGAATAAGACATATTATCTACGCTCTGCAACAATCTGTCTATAATATCAATCTAACCAATAACTAGTTTTAACATGCAAAAATAAATTCTTCAATAGGACAATCTCTTCTAACTAGACCAAGAATTGGTTTTCTTCAGCCACCCTAAACCAAGCAGACCCCACACCTAAAAAAGATGGTGGCAACAAACTTATACATAGTAAGATGCATATATCAGAAAGATCTCCAAGGACACCTTATCCTTTTATAGTGTCATAGAATCATACAGCACAGAAACAGCCCCTTTCAGTCCAACTCATCCATGCCAATCAGGTTTCTCAAACTAATCCATTCCCATTTGCCTGCATTTGGTCCATATCCCTCTAAACCTTTCCCATTCATTCACCTTTCAAAATGGCTTCCAAATGTTATAACTGTACCTGCATCTACCACTTCCTCTGGCAATTCATTCCATATACACAAACTACCCTGTACATGAAAAGGTTGCCCCTCAGGTCTCTTTAAATTTTTTTCTCTCTCATCTTAAACATATGCCTTCTAGTTTTCAATTCCCCTCTGCTGCTCACCTTATCTATGCCTTTAATGATTTTTTAAACCTCTATAAGGTCACCCCTCAATCTCATTTGCCCCAGGGAAAGAAGTCCCAGCTTAAACAGCTCCCCATATAACATGAACACTCCATTTGGAGTCAGACTCATTCGCAAATGTCAATGTCTTGCCGTACAGAGATTCTTTTTCAATAAAGTTAAACCAAGGCAGATGCAAAATACATTTGGCCCATTTTCTACTTGACAGGAGAAGTGTACATCTGCATACACTTCTGGGGATGAATTAAAATGGTGGTCAAGAAAATGATCATGATAGCAGATCTTCAGGGAAAAGATGGAACTTTCTCTTTGGTGAAATGTACGTTTGTTTGACCTTTATGTCCCTCATTAAAACCTTCAAAGGATTTGCAAAGCTTGCAAAATCTTTGACATTGAGTAAAAATGGTCAAAAATGCTGAGTAATCCATCCACCTGTTCCTTCTAATACAATGGGAAACAAAATTAAGAAGCTCACAAGTTTAGTTTAGAGTACTTACATTGTGGATTTGAAGTATTTTTCTCTCAGGTTGTCAAAGGTAGTTCTATTCAGGTGGAAAGCAAAAAAAGCAAAAGCAAACTACAAAACATCTTTTGGAAACTTGAAAGCTTTTTTTAAAAAAGATTCATGGGATGTGAATTTATTGCTTTCCCTAGTTGCCTTAAGAAGGTGGTGGTGAGCTGCCTTCTTGAATCATTGCAGTCCATTTGATTTAGGAAGACCCACAGTTTGTGAGACAGTTTTGTACCAATGAGACTGAAGGAATGGGGTGGCATGGTAGCTCAGTGGTTAGCACTGCCGCATCACAGTGCCAGGAACCTGGGTTCAATTCCTGCTCTCAACTGTCTGTGTGGAGTTTGCACATTCTCCCTGTGTCTGTGTGGGTTTCCACTGGGTACTCCAGTTTCCTCCCACAGTCCAAAGATGTGCAGGTCAGGTGAATTGGCCATGCTAAATTGCCCGTAGTGTTAGGTGCATTAGTAAGGGGAAATGGGTCTGGGTGGGTTGCTCTTCGGAGGGTCAGTGTGGACTTGTTGGGCCAAAGGGCCTGTTTCCACACTGTTGGGAATCTAATTTAATTTAATCTAATCTAATATATTTCCAAATCAAGATAGTGAATCCCTTGGAGGGGAACTTGCAAATGGTTCCCACATATCTGCTACCCTTGTTCTTCTGGATGGTAATAGTCCTGTATGTTTCTCAGTACGGCATATTCACCAGCACCAGCTGATCCAAATAACACTCAGTTTAAGTCAGTGATTGTCATACCCTTTATACAATAAGCCTTAACATTGCTGGCAATTCTCATTGAGAATAAGCTGTCAGTACCACAATCATTGTTACAAAACAAGTGCTGTACAGATTTCTCCACAGAGACAATCCAAGGCAGATACAGAATACAGTTGGCCCATTTTCTACATGATAGTTTCAGAGAATTTGGCATAATTGGGGTTAGTTTAGAATGCTGTTCAAGTAGATGATCTTTGTAGCCAGTCTTCATGATGGAGGTGACACAAACTCTTGGATGAAGTGTGTGTTTTGCTGCATTGTGCCCTTCTTAATATTTTAAAGCATGCTGCTTATGCTGTTTAGCATGCAAGTAGTCCTGCATTGTAGCTTCACCAGGTTGAAACCTCATGAGTAAAATTGCCTTGTCTGCTCCAGCCATACTCTCCTGCACTCTCCATGAAACAAGGAGGTTGATACCCCAGCCTGATGGCACTGAGAGAGCAGAAAATATACTGAGCTACTGTGTTACAGACTGTGGTTGGATATACTTCTGCTGCTGGTGATTGCACACAACAGCTCATGGATGTTCAGTTTGGAGTGACTAGGCCTATTCAGAGTCTGTTTCATTTAGTACAGGAGTACTACCACATAACATGATGGTTAATATTCACAATGTGAATGTGAACTTTGTTTCCATAAGGACTTTTAAGTGGTCACTCCTACCTATAATGTCACGGATGGACATGTCTCGCACAGATGTATTGGTAAGGGCAAGTTCAAATATATTTTTCTCTCTTGTAGGTTTCCTCACCAACTGCTGCAGGCCCAGTCTGATAGTTGCACCCTTTAAAGATTCCACCAACTCAGTCAGTACTGGTGCTACTGAGCCATTTTGGAGACTGACATTGAAGTCTCTCACCCAGAGTACATCCAACGCCCTTGCCACATTTAGTACATCTCCAAATGGTGTTCAACATTCAGGTCTACTAATTCATCATCTGATGGTGAGGGTTGCTGCTAATCAGCAGGAGTTTTCCTTGCCCAGGTTTGTCCTGATGCCGTAAGATTTTATGGGGTATAGAGTTAATTTTAGGACACCCAGGACCACTGTTTCCCCAACAATACATCATGATGCCATGCCTCTGGTGGCTCTGTCCTGTCTGTCGGCCATGACATACCCTGGGACAGTTATGGTCATGACTAGGACATTGTCTTTTAAGGTATAATTCCACAAGTATGACTAGGAGGCAGCTCATTCAATTTTGGCACAAGTTCCCAGATGTTGGTAAGGGGTCTTTGTCATTACTTTCAATACGGAGGTAATTCCAGATATCCTATCCCATTCCATTCCTTTCTTTAAGCCTGTAATAGTTTGATGCAACTGAGGGGCTTGGTAGGCAATTTTAGAGGATTGTTAAGAATTAACCCCATTGCTGTACATCTGGAGTCACATGTAGGACAGACTTAATTAAATATCTACCCTTTACACTGACAGAATTCTGAAAAACAAAATTGCGATTTCAACAGAACAAAGAACATATCTTCCACTTAGAACTTGGTGCCCATTTAGCAACTGCCTACTACGTTTATCTATCTAAGTAAGGACAGCAATTTTCCTTCTCGAAAGATTATTAGTGAACCAGATATCAATTGGCAGAGGTTATATGGTTGCCATAAGTTTGGTTTTTAATTTCAGATTGTATTGAATTCAAATTTCAACACCTGCAATGCTAGGATTCAATCTATGTCCCCAGATCATGAGCCTGAGTTTGTGAATCATTAATTTACTAATATTACAGCTCTAAGAATGTGCTGAGAATGTGTATCCTTGAGATCTTTCAGCATTTACACTGATAGTTTCTTAAACACTCATTCCATCCTTAATATTACCTACTCCAACATACCTATTGTGACTATTTGCCTTCTCAACACAAAACAAAAAACAAACACCATCATACACAATAGATCAAGGCTTACATAGGCATAAACATTATAACTGCAAGGACCACAAACTTCCACCTGCCTAAAAGCAAAGCCTTGAATCCTCCCCACGACTTATCTCTTCCAATTGTGAGAAATGTACCTCAAAAGAATATTTGTTGACATGTGGGGTTGGAGAGCTTAGCCAGGAAGATGTCTTCTTTTTTTGTATTAATGGAAATAATGAACTTTGGATTCACATTAGAAAAATTAAAAGCTAATTAAAAGCTAAGATAAAGATACTGGGATGTATTTCAGGTTTCAATGTCAAAGAGATACTATGGATTTTGAATTAGAGAAACAGATTAGCGAGATATTTCTGGCAACAATTACAACTGGGAAATTTCAACAAGGGTTCTGAATCTGAGCAGGAATAAAAATATTCATTTCTTCCCTATTGTCATGCCTACTATCTCACAGATGTTTCAGAACGACATGATCAGTGAGGTGATTCTTGGTCTGATTTAGCATTGAACTTAATGTTATGCAAGATTTTAGAAACTGCATCATGTCACAATTGAGTTTACTTTTGGAATCACATCATATAATTCAACAGAGACCCAATATTAAACCTCATCAAGCTGCGTGCAATATTAAAAAGCCAGTCTGCACCTTTTCAAAGTGAGGAGCATTCTAGCTGGAACAGGAGCCAGAAGCGACTGAAGATGATATTCTGAGCAGATAGAACACTGTTTAATAATGAAACATTGCGCAGACCATACTGGAAGGTTATCAGTAACAGCTCTGGGGGCCTTGGTAGATTGGATGGAGAAGAGATGAGGGCTCCTTTATAGACGTGGAGCCAGGCAGCTCACCAGACCAACTGTGAAGGTAATGACAACAGATACCCATTTCAATGTAAACTCTAAGAACCAAGATATCATGCCTGATACAACTGAATGAGCTCACATGTATGGTCAAGGTGAGCAAATTCATCTTCAAATGCTTTTTCTTACACAGGAATTACTAGCTTCATAAGCTGCTCCATTCACCACCCACTAACTTCAATCAGCTACTATCATTCTCAATGCCAATTTATACCTTGCTTCAGAATTAAGCTAGAATGCTGCAAAAACCAAACCTACAGCTCACAGCCTGTACACACTGTTAGCTATTCAAGCACATTCACTGATACACTTCCTTCTCAGAACATGGTGCACAACAGGCCACAGCATCTAACTGACAGGGGGTAGCAATGAATATATATCCTTACTCCAGTTAATAGTCACATTAAAGCAGTGGTCAAAGGGAAGCTGAAACAACCACCCGTGCTTACTCCTTTTTCTGTTAAATACCAGACGAGTTGCAGCCTGATGAGACGATTGTGCAGGAACAAGATGTTGTAGAGGAAGAACTTCCTTTGCTTGATTTCATATATGCTCAAATATTGACAATTCCAACACTTTAGAGGGTAGTTTAGAAGTAAAAGTTTCACACAGTTTGACACTAGGTACAAGTGATCTGGAACATAATATTATGGAAAGGAAATGGCAGATCCCAGTTCGTCATGTGAGGTCGCAACATGAGCTCAGTTGTGGAGACTCAAATGAGGACCTCTATTGGACAACATACAGAATGTCACTGATGGGCACTCATAGAAGTGAAGTGAACATTGACAGGCTTGCCAAAAGGTTCCCAGTCACTGTCAAGCAGCACAAGGGAAAACAGCTGCAGCATTTATGAAGCCTTTGTGCAGAGACATGGTGCCTATTGTTCTTAGCTAATGGTGAGGTTGGTAATTTATTCCTAAAGACCCTGAGTGGATATGAATGTCCTTCTCTCACACCTCCCTGCTTTCTCTCTTCTTCTAGTTTGAATTACATTGTGTTGCCTCAGCTCATTATCCTTGTCATGTTTCATAACAATGGAACCTGCAGCACCCTTGACTGGGAGCAAGTGTGAGCAGAATATTTGATTTGAAAACTAAAACCTTCATCACATGTGACATCACTCGCTGCAGATTTCACTAAATAGCAGGACAAACCACCAAACTGAACAACCCACCCACCAACTCAACAATAGCCAGTGGTAATCAATTAAAGTGGTTGATGATCCTTTTAATTAGCATTGATGGGAGAACCACCATGTGGCTGAATGCATGTTCAACTCTGTGACTCTAATAAAAAGCATTAGTTGAATCATTCAAGTGAAAAATTGCATCAATGGAGTTTAATCAACGTTCCACATTGATGGACATTCTACCTACTTTGTACTCTACAACACACACTCTCAGCACCCATACTAACAAGCTTAACAATAAGCTGTATAATAAGATCCATATCAGAAGAGTATGTGCAATATTTTTTGTGCTGCAAGCCAAATTTTTGCCTTGATAGGAGGTTCCTCAATTACACGCCATTAGATTTTGTTGTCATCGGTCGTCCTTCGGTTCAAGGATGACATCTAATCAGAGTCATGAGTTTCAACCGAGGGTCTTCATGTAACTGAACAGTCTATTTAACAACTAGGTTTAATGGCTGGCAGGCAGGTATGTAAGGCTGTTAGAAAGCTGGTTAGACAGACACAAATAAACAATGAGAACAATATTACAATATTATATAATAAAACAATACAAAAGAATTGATTAAGTAAATAAGAAGTTTCAGTGTTTGTAGTAACTTTAAAAGTTATCTAATACATTGGAGACAGTAAATATCCCTAACAATTCCTCTGGATTGATATTTTTTCACAGAAGTTGCTGACTCTTTGTCATAAGCAAAGGGATTTTTTTTAGATCAGCAAATTTTAAGAACAGTATTCATTTTACAAAGAAATCTGGTGAATTAATAGAAAGATATTCACAACATTCATTTACTCTTGACGGCAACCCTCAAAATTATTGCCTCAACTTTATTCAAGAATTAGTTACATATTGAAAAGAATCTTTGGGCAGTCAGGAGAGTAGATAATTGGACAAAAGTATTGAAGAAAGTCAGTCATGTATTAGAATTTTTATTTAAAAGAAAAGGTAGGCTACAACATCTCTTATGGGAGAAAGTGAGGACTGCAGATGCTGGAGATCAGAGCTGAAAATGTGTTGCTGGAAAAGCGCAGCAGGTCAGGCAGCATCCAAGGAGCAGGAGAATCGACGTTTTACGCATGAGCCCTTCTTCAGGAATGAGGAAAGTGTGTCCAGCAGGCTAAGATAAAAGGTAGGGGGGGAGGGACTTGGGGGAGGCGAGATGGAAACGTGATAGGTGGAAGGAGGTCAAGGTGAGGGTGATAGGCCGGAGTGGGGGTGAGGGCGGAGAGGTCAGGAAGAAGATTGCAGGTTAGGAAGGTGGTGCTGAGTTCGAGGGATTTGACTGAGACAAGGTGGGGGGAGGGGAAATGAGGAAACTGGAGAAACCTTGGTTCATCCCTTGTAGTTGGAGTGTTCCTAGGTGGAAGATGAGGCGCTCTTCATCCAGCCGTCGTGTTGCTATGGTCTGGTGATGTTCTGCTCCTGCCCCACAGAACTCATCTCTGCATACCTCGACATGGTCCTGTCCCCCTTAGTCCAAGAACTCCCCAACTACATTCGAGACACCACCCACGCCCTTCACCTCCTCCATGATTTTCGCTTCTCCGGTCCCCAACGCCTTACCTTCACCATGGACATCCAGTCCCTGTACACTTCCATCCCCCATCACGAAGGACTCAAAGCCCTCCGCTTCTTCCTTCCCCGCTGTACCAACCAGTACCCTTCCACTGACACCCTCCTACGACTGACTGAACTGGTCCTCACCCTGAACAACTTCTCTTTCCAATCCTCCCACTTCCTCCAAAGCAAAGAAGTAGCCATGGGCACCCGCATGGGCCCCAGCTATGCCTGCCTCTTCGTAGTATATGTGGAACAGTCCATGTTCCACAGCTACACTGGCACCACCCCCCACCTTTTCCTCCACTACATCGATGACTGTATCGGCGCTGCCTCGTGCTCCCACGAGGAGGTTGAACAATTCATCCACTTTACCAACACCTTCCACCCCGACCTCAAATTTACCTGGACCATCTCAGACTCCTCCCTCCCCTTCCTAGACCTTTCCATTTCTATCTCGGGCGACCGAATCAACACGAACATTTACTACAAACGGACCAACTCCCACAGCTATCTGGACTACACCTCCTCCCACCTTGTCCCCTGTAAAAACGCCATCCCATACTCCCAATTCCTTTGTCTCCGCCACATCTGCTCCCAGGAGGACCAGTTCCAATACCGTACAACCTAAATGGCTTCCTTCTTCAAAGATCTCAATTTCCCCCCAGACGTGATCGATGATGCCCTCCACCACATCTCCTCCACTTCCCACTCCTCTGCCTTTGAGCCCCACCCCTCCAATCACCACCAGGACACCACTGGTCCTCACTTATCACCCCACCAACCTCCACATACATCGTATTATCCGTCATCATTTCTGCCACCTCCAAATGGACCCCACCACCAGAGATATATTTCCCTCCCCTCCCCTATTAGCATTCTGAAAAGACCACTCCCTCTGTGACCCCCACGTCAGATCCACACCACCCACCAACCCAACCTCCACTCCCGACACCTTCCCCTGCAACCGCAAGAAATGCAAAACTTGCGCCCACACCTCCTCCCTTACTTACCTCCAAGACCCCAAGGGATCCTTCCATATCCGCCACAAATTCACCTGCACCTCCACACACATCATTTACTGCATCCGCTGCACCCGATGTGGCCTCCTCTATATTGGGGAGACAGGCCGCCTGCTTGCGGAACGTTTCAGGGAACACCTCTGGGACACCAGACCAACCAACCCAACCACCCCGTGGCTCAACACTTCAACTCCCCCTCCCACTCCACCAAGACATGCAGGTCTTTGGACTCCTCCATCGCCAGACCATAGCAACACGACGGCTGGAGGAAGTGCGCCTCATCTTCTGCCTAGGAACTCTCTAACTACAAGGGATGAACCTAGATTTCTCCAGTTTCCTCATTTCCCCTCCTCCCTCCTTGTCTCGGTCAAATCCCTCAAACTCAGCACCGCCTTCCTAACCCGCAATCTTCTTCCTGACCTCTCCGCCCCCACCCCCACTCTGACCTATCACCCTCTCTTTGACCTCCTTCCACCTATCACATCTCCATCGCCCCTCCCCCAGGTCCCTCCCTCCTACCTTTTATCTTAGCCTGCTGGACACACTTTCCTCATTCCTGAAGAAGGACGCATGCCCGAAACGTCGATTCTCCTGCTTTTTGGATGCTGCCAGACCTGCTGCGCTTTTCCAGCAACACATTTTCAGCTACAACATCTCTTATGTCAAGATTTGTTCACCCTGACATTTGATGTAACTAAATTGTTAACTGCAGTTAAGTGTGAAGTGTGCAGAGTAAAATCAGGAAGAACATTTTCATGGCAAGAGCAATAGGAATCTGGGACTGTCTTTACCCAAAACCTGTAACTGTTTGGACCATTTTCAAAACTCAAGAAGATGCTTTGTTCGGTGAGGATATCATGAAAGATGGGTAAATGGGTTTGAGGTATGCAGATTAAACATGATCTAATTTAATAATGCAACAGGTTTAAAGGCTATGCCTTCTACACATGTTTGTGTGTGTCGTGAAAGGATTACAAAGTCATCATGTAAATCCTGGTTTGAAGGCGGGGATCACGTTTGACAAACATTGGTCAACACCTTTGACTGAGCATTTTCAAGTGGAAGCAGTGATTCTTACTGCCTACTCTTTTGTCTATTTCTATCGTAAAAAACATCAAAATCTGTTCTAAGAAAATCTAAAAAAAAATCATCAACCAATTTTGTGCTGACAATCTTCTTTTTACAGGTTCTGCTGATATACTCAGACCAGGCTATGATTCCCATTTATTTCAATGAAAGAAGTACGATTGCAGTTTTAATGGATTTGCTGCTTGTCACCACAGTTTCAGTGCTTATTTTTCTTGATCTGGTCTCATAGAATGCATATTCCCAAAATCAAATCAGGATATTGCCCCGTAAAATTTCAATACTTCTGTTGCAGTCAATGATATTTTATATAGCACTTTTAATGTGGCATTAATTACATCATCAATATTCCTGAATATTATTTCTGGATAGCCTCTAACAGATGTCAGGGTAGTTTTACTTCACCCAATGTCAAAGAGCACTTATGCAGAAAATATGCTGAACAGCTTTCAGACATTTCCCAGGTTCTTTGATCTGTGTAACCAATTGCATTTACGTTGATACAAAAGAAATTGACAAGTAGACAAAAATGCCATTAAGATTCAGAACCAACTGGAACAAATATTGCCAGGCAAACAAAACAAATACAACAACTATTCCTGCTTAATTTTAACCACTGAGCCGCTACGAATGTTCTGTTTGTAAAATTCCCCATTTGACAGGTTAGATTTGGGAAATAGTTTGATGGTAGCACTCTTACTGCTAAATCTGAACTACACCCGTTACAGAATTTGAACACATGATTTAGGTTGACATTTCAGTGCAGTGATGAGAATGTGCTCCATTTTTAATGGGGCTCTCTTAAAGGCATCCCCACTCTCCACATGTCCATACGTGGAGAAGAGCTTGGGGAATTCTTTGAGTATCTTGGTGAAAAAATGTTTCCTTTAAACAACTGGGGTGGCTCAGTGGTAGCACTGCTGCCTCACAGCACCAGGGTCCCAGGTTTGACTCCAGCCTTGGGTGACTGTCTGTGCTGAGTTTGCACATTATCCCTGTTTGCTCTGGTTTCCTCTCACAATCCAAAGACGTACAGGTCAGGTGAATTGGCCATGCTAAATTGCCCATAGTGATAGGTGCATTAGTCAGAGGGAAATGGGACTGGGTGGGTTACTCTTTGGGGGGGTCGGTGTGGACTTGGTGTGGCAAAGAGCCTGTTTCCACACTGTAGAGAATCTAATCTAATCTACAAAAACACGAGTGTGGGGGGATCTGGGAGTCCTTTTGCATTAAAGTTAGCATGTGGGTCAAGCAAGTAGTTAAGATGAAATTCTGGGTGGCACAGTGGTTAGCACTGCTGCCTTACAGCACCAGAGACCCGTGTTCAAATCCCACCTCAGGCAACTGTCTGTGTGGAGTTTGTATATTCTCGCCGTGTCTGCGTGGGTTTCCTCCGTGTGCTCTGGTTTCCTCCTACAGTCTAAAGATGTGCAGGTTAGGTGAATTGGCTATGCTAAATTGCCTGTAGTGGTAGGTGGGGGGGGGGGGTTGCTCTTCGGAGGGTCAGTGTGGACTTGTGGGCTGAAGGGCCTGTTTCCACACTGTAAGTAATCTAATCTCTTGATCCATACAATAAAAATCAGGCTATCTGGGCATTAACGTTACTGCTTTTGTGAAATGTTGCAGTGTCCACCTTGGTTGCCATGTTTACTACATTACAGTGACTGCACTTTTAAATTATTTATCGTGCCCTGAAAATATGAAAGAATAAAGCAAGTTCTTTCTTTGACTATTAGACTATTTTGACATTTTAAAATAAGTGCAAAGCCAAAATGCAAAACATTATACAAATGAGATAGAAGTTCTAGACAACTAAAAAGGTTCAAACAAATAAATCCAAGTGATGGATTATATTTATCCCAGAGTGTTGTGGAAGAATATGAAGACAATTTGTAAGACATTGACAACAAATGCCATGGTAGTCTCTTGTGAGTCTTTGGGCTAGGCTTTAAGAGTAAGTACACATTAGTATTTAGCTGCATGAAACTTAGCACTACAATAGAAAGTGGTTAACTTATCCCAGGAACAATCTTTTATATCTTCTTTAGTATAGGCTTATCTTGTAATGTCATGTACTAGCTGTCTCATTCAACACCTTGCCACAAGTTCTTTGGCTGGTTGTTAAATTCTTTATGCAATTGTTTCAAATAAGTAAAACAGGTTTGCCAGATAGGATTACCACTACCCTGTCTCTTCCTCAGTCTCTGACTTTATAAATTCTTTTGCTCCCAGTGTTTTACTGTCCTTTCTGGTCGAGCAGTGCTTTGAAATGGGAGAATTTGTTTTTCGATAATTTGAAGATAGCTGATGTAGTTGTTGACCTCCTGTTGACATTGATTGCAGCTGATCAGGCTCTTGATATCACTCATTAAGTTCATTGCATTTATTCCTAATGGGTCATGATGCTTTAGTAAGGTAAGATGTCTGCAAATTCAACACACTATTCCTTCTGATCTGTTAATAAGGTACAATCATTGTTAATTTGGAGCATGTTTTGTAACACTACCATTCCTATTGATTTATTTGATCCACACCATTTGACCTTGTTCCTGTCATGGCAATGGACTGGTACAAAACCATCTGGTGTCATTAGCTAGTTATTCATGACATAATTTATGCTCTTTGTGACAGCATTTTTAAAAATCGATGGGGCCCATTTGTGGCATTGACCACTTTGAAACAATAGTAAGGATTTTTTTTCTCATCAGTTGTCCCACTGGTGAAAAATTACTTTGGAGTGCAATGAGATGTTAGTTTAGTGAAGCTGTTATGGAGTTAAAGCTCTCCTTTAGGTGGCTTTTGACTGTGCTCCACATTTAGTTTTGTTATCTCACTGAAGATATCACCGTGAACAAGTGTTGTTTTGGAACTCTAAAATGGTCACAAAGTTCTTGAAAATTTCTTTTGCAAATTGTGGTCCATTATTGGATAACAATAACTAGGACTCCATGAATTGCATTATTCCATGTCGGTATAATCTCTTTACATTGAGAGAGATTGTCGGCCATTAGAAGATAAGAGCCTTCAAACACAAACAGGTCAGTCCCTGCACATTCCCAGGATCTAGTAGGAACGGTAGTAAAAAAAAATCAATGGTTCTCTTCTTTCACGTCTGTTATAAAATGTCCTATCTGTTTCATAATTTGTGGCTATCATATTGAGACCTCAGCTGTGGCTCAACATTTGGTGAAACCCAAGTGTCCTGGATGTCTCTTGTCAAGGAGGGATAACTAGCCTATCATTGAAAAACAGTTTTCAACCATTGTGAAAGATTTCCTATGTTCGAAATAAAGTTTCATAATTCTGCCATCAGATTTCTTTACCGACCAGCCTTCAATACAGTAGCAATGTATGGTGAGACATTAGGACCCTTTTCCTGTTAGCCTTCAATGAGATTAAGCCTTATTTGTATTGCTGGCCATTATATTTGTGTTGCTTGAATCTATGAACTGAGTTTGACCAGCTGATAAAGAATTCGCTGGCAAGTGACTCTCTCAAGGGGATACCTACTGATACCTATAAATGTCCTTAAATATATTTGGTCTTAAATGCAAATCTCATTAGATGAATGTGAAACCATTGTATCTATGATTGTATTCTTGTCATTGCTTTTTTTTATCTTACATGTGAGACGAATATTTTAGGATCAGTCTCTGTAAGAACTATAGGACCAAGTATGCAATCTGGAAGTCTCTCATAGGCCCATGTAACTGAGAGCTTCCTCTTCAACATTATATTTTTTATAATTTCAGGATAATGAACTTGAATTGTTAATAATTCTTGATCATGAAAAAGCTTTGTTGTTTTAAAGAACATTTTTTTACTTATATCTTATTTTCCTTTTCAGAAACATATTTTTTAATTTCTGCAAGTTAATGTTTAAAAAGTCTAATTGTTCCATAATTAGCCTCTTACTTTGGCTCAAAAAATTTTTCAAATTGAAGTACTTTAAATGAAAAATATGCTGTATTTTTAATTTTCCCATGACGGAGGACAAAACTGTAAATTGCCATCATTTTCCCTTCTTTTGACTGGGTTTTACACTCTTTTTAAAAGCATTGAGAATCTGTGCTTTTTGCATCTTTTCTGTGACATTGGTGTCTTTTAATGTTGAAAAGAATGGTATTGTGCTATTTTTGCATCTCCAAGACAATTTATGGTTGTACAACTAATCTTTATTTCAAAAGCATGATTTTTTGTAAATTCTTCTGCCTTTTTCACCTAGCATTCTCAGTTAAATGATCTTCTTAAAGAATTTTCTTTTCAAAGTCTATTTTCCCTCTCTTTTTTTTCCTGACATGGTGAAACGTTTATAACAATACTCATTTACTAAATATATCAATTTAAGCCTTCTTTTAGTTTCTCAGCCTAGAATTCATCCCTTAACGCAAGAATTTTAACTCTTTGTTGAAGAGACAAATATTTTTGCTGAATTGACCAATTTGGCCTGATTTATGATTTGGAGTTTTCTCTTTCTAACTTTGATAAGACTTGGTGTACTCTTCACAGGTTTTTCAGGAGTTTTCACTTTCCAGCTGCTTTGAGCTTTTAATGGCAGGCTTGGTCCTGATATTGCTTCAATACTCTTCTTAGCTATTGGGTAGGGCCTTCACCAATACAGACTGTGCTACTCAGCTGGTGAATATTTAAAGATATACTCACAATTTTCTTACTCGAAATGTTATCTCTTTTCTTCTCCTCAGATGGCTGTGGCGTTTGTAGAAGATCCCAACTACTTACATATTATATGAGACAGTGATGCCCACTTGCTGCCACAATGCCAGCTTTTTTTATTTATTTATTCATGAGATGTGGACATCATTGGCTGGGCCAAAATTTATTCCCCATCCTAAGTTGCCCTTGAGATGGTGCTGATGAGCTATCCTTTTAAACCACTGCAGTCCACTTGGTGTAGGTAGACCCAGAATGCAATTCATGAGGGAATTCTGGGATTTTGGCCTGTCAGCACAGAAAGCTGTGCATATATTTCTAAGTCAAGTGATCTGTTATTATCACATCCAATGGTACTATCAGAAATGCTTTGAATCCTTCTTATTGAATCCTGCCACCAATCTTTCTTATTGGTCTTAGTCTAAGGTACTGATACCAAGTGGAAAGAATGTTGATACAAATTCAGAAAAGAGACACAGTTTTATTGAACAGAATAGTTTTATTGCACCATACTTAATTGTTAATCATTAATTAGATTGCATTTAGTTACATTGCATCTGAATTAATGTGGCATCTACTGAGACCTCAGACTAGATTTAAGAGTAACTATATATTATTTGTTTAGCTACACAGAACTTTGCTCTTAGAACAACAACATTGAAACCTGCTAACTCCATCCAAGTACAATCCTTTTTTAGCCTAATGGGCAAAGCTTATCTTGCAGTGTCACTTCATCCTTTTAGGTACTAAGTCTCTTACAGAGCACAGGCAAATTGAGAGTACTGCATGTAGGGAAGACAAATAAGTTATGCTTTAAATAGCCAAGAATGAGATTGAAAGTAATCTGGAAATCATATCAGAATTAAAACTCTGTGTCCAACCAATGCAGGAAAGAAACAAGAATGTTAATAGAGTATTAAATTTCCAAGCCAAAACATTGAATACAAATCAGAAGGAGTTGTGATCAGACTGTACAATGCTATGAATCATCAGCAGTGTATTAAAGTCTGTTTGCTAGAAACAAAGGAGACAGTCAAGCGCTGAAATTATGGTATATAGACAAAAGCTAGAAGCTTAGTTTTTAGCATTTGGGATCTGTATTTAAAGAAAAGGTGAAAAAGGACTTGAGTTTCTCAACCTGAAAGAAGTGATATCTGAGACATGGTCTTAGATGAGAGGTAATAATTTGGAATATCACTTTAAACTAAATGGCAGGCAGAGAACAAAGGGGAAATAATTGAAAATGGATAAAGTAATCTTGGGAATAGTGTCAGGAGATCTTTCATATGTAGAAAGCTTAACATTTGGAAAGGACATCATTCTTAAGAAACAATTTAACATCACAATATGGATATCTGAAAGAACAATTTAGTCCCCTACCTTCTCCATTACTGGACCAGAAATATATGCACATTCTTCCATTCCAACCGACAAACCAACTCCATCTTGAATTCCTTTACCAAACTAACCTCCACCATACTCGCAAGTCTTGCATTGTAGACCCTAACCATTCACCATATGAAAAGGTATTTCATCATGTCGCAGTGGCTTCATTTACCAATTACCTCAAATCTATTTTGGTCGCACCTGTGGTGAATTTTAACACTTTTTTGAAATCTCTTCTTAACCTTCCCTTCTCCAAACTGAACTTTCCCAACTTCTTTAATCTATCTAAATTACACGGTAATTTCTCATCCTTGAAACATTTTCATAATGTTCTCTGCACCTTATCTAATGCTTCCACAACTTTCCATATGAAGATCATATGCCACTGGAAGTCAAACCAGTGTTTTCTACATGTTACATTACTTCCTTGCTTTTGCACTCTCTAACCATATTGATAAAACAATGGACAGTGAAATTATAATCTTGTTCATTCAGAATGTGAAGTCTGCTATGAAAGAAATTAGCAATTCTGAATGTAAGAGAATCAGGACTGCAGAGCTATAAGCTTTGCAACATTGTAAATAGACACTCAAAACTGCCAGGATGAAATCTTTGTTATCAGGGATACAGCTCTGACTAAATCCATTCAGGCAATGGAAATAAGCAGGATTTGTCACAGGTAAGCAATTATTTGATCTCTTACAATTATTTCATTAGGGCATCCTTCACACAAAGTTCTTGCAATTGGTGTTGCCTGGAAGAAGTGCAGATTATTGGTTAGTTATGCGTACAGCAGGGCTCATGATAGCATCTATATCATGTAAAGTATCAACTCAATTTGCTGCTTAAGAATTTACTGAGTAAGTAACTGTTTTGATATTAAATATACTGTGACAGCTGGGAAACAAATAAACTAAGGATATTTTACTTTGATAAGGACAGTTCCTGAAGTTCTCAAAATGATGTGTGATCCTGGACATAACCTAACAAGTCCTTTCAGAAATGTGACAGAGTGATTTAATCACACCAAAAGGAAGTCATGTGCAGAAATGCTACAGTCACTTGTTAATCTTTCAGCAGTTACTAATTGAGAGAAAAAGATTGACACAAACGTTACAAAAATGAAGAGCAAGTTGAAATGCTGAAAACCTATTCCCCATTTCTAAAAAAAACACTATGTCCTCTTGTTCCTCTTTCCCAGTGCTGATAGCTTTCCAAAAGTATTAATAAGTCTTTAGGACATCCAGATGAAAGACAATGAACACATTGCACAAAGCTTGATCCTAGTTTTGGTACCCAAGAAGAGAGTGGGGTTGCATCATTTGAAACTAAATGTGAAAATTGTTTCTTCTTTAAATATTATGGAGGGTACAGATTTAAGATGGTGGCAATCTAACAGGTCTGCCTTGCTGAGCTCCGCTCCACAATCCAGGCAAAGTGGTGCTTTCACCCTTCCTTAACTAGTCATTATCATAATAAACAGCAGTATAAAGACCCCAGAATTTTTAAATATCACATTTAACATTTAGAGAAGATGACCAAAGGAAAGGGACTGTGTGGATCGCAACATGCAGGGTACTCCTCTCCAGTAACGGGCGCATCCGTGGCCTAAGTGTCAATTCCCGCTGAGACGCCTTTGAACTCTGAGAGAAGATTGAATGAGCACTGGAGTAGTACTGGCCCAGACTGGAGCCAATCTCAGCCATGCTACAAAAGCATGAGCAGGAGATCCAATATCTTGGGCAGCTTGTGGAGGAGGTGGAGCAGTGAACCGCAGTGGTGGCAACTGAGGTGGAATCCTGGATGGGGCAGATTCAGGCCCTTGGGAAACAGGTGCAGGCCTTAATTGAGCAGATTGACAACCTCAAAAATCGAGATTAGAGAAAGAATATCTGCATTATCGGGTTGCCAGAAAAAGAGGAAGATGATCAGCTAGTCAGCTTCCTGAAGAAATGGCTCCTGCAGCTCCTGTGACTCGGAGCCGAGTCGGGTAGGGTGTGAGTGGAGCAGGCTCACTAGGTCACGGTGCGCAGGCCCGGATCAGACCAGCACTCCCACTTGGTCATAGCTCAATTTCAATGTTACAGAGACAAACAAATGGTTATGGAAGCTTTCAGAGCACTGCGGAGAGATCCACAGGCCCTGATCTACAAGGAGTTGAAAATCATGTTTTTGCAAGACTTTTCTGGGGCTGTGATCTGAAAGAGGAAATCTAATAATGAAGTAAAGAAAAGACTGAGAGACTTGAACATTCAATACTCTGTAACGTACCCGGCAATGCTGAGCTTCAGCCATGGAGGGTCCGTGCATAATTTTGATTCAGCAGAGAAGACAAAGGATTTCCTACATTCTATAAAATAGACTGGTTGGGTCAAATACAATGTAGTTGGATCAAATACTATGTGTTACAATAACTAAGTGTTTCCTTTGTTGTCTCTGTTGTTTACTTTGTGTGCCTGGCTTTGCTCCTGTAATGTGTGGCGTTGTTTCTTCTTTCTCTTTCTTGTTATTTTTGCTAATCCTTGGTTTTTTTTCAGTTGGGGTGGTCATTTACTTTATTGACAACAATGTATGGGTAGGATGGATTGGATGCACACTTTTAATTTCCATGTGCATGAGATATATGTTTTCCTTGTTTCTGTTTTGCCTGGGTTTGGAGCACAGCTTCAGTCGGAAGGAGCCAAGGAGATGTTAGTGAGTAGGGCGTGTGCCCCTTGTGGGCAAGGGGGAAAGTCTCCAGTTATTTGTCTTTTGTTTATTTTAGGATTATTTATTATAATTTTTGCTTTGACAGTGTTTGTAGTTGTATTTTTTAGATTTTATGAATCTTTTCTTGTCTTCACTGGGTGCATTATAAGTAAAGTTCTTCCTCTTGAGGAGTCACGGGCCACTTTGGATGGTTATGACAAGTTGTTCATTTAGATGGTACATCTGGAACATAAAGGGGAGTCACTCACCAGTTAAAAGAAAGAAAGTGCTGTTGAATCTCAGAAAGGAGAGGGTTGATATTGCTCTGCTACAAGAAACTCACTTAGATGATAAAGAGCATCTAAAGATACAGCAAGGAGGGCTCAGCTGGGTATTCCTCTCATCTTTTAGTTCCAAAGGCAGAGGAGTGGCTATACTAATACAGAAGAATCTACCATTCCAGTTGATAGACAAAATTAAGGACAAGCATAGATGATTTGTGATCCTCAAAGCTCTAATACATAGAGAGGAGTGTGGCATTTTGAATATCTACTGATCCCTGGCACACTACCTCAAATTTTTAACTGATGCACTTTACAGGCTGATGGCCCTTGGACTGTGCCACATGATTGTAGGGGGAGACTGTCACCATCTTATGGATCCCAAGGTGGATAGGATGCAAAGGGGTCTTTTGGGCATCTCCCCACAATCGAAATGGTTGGTGGATGTTTGGAGATGCCTTCACCCTAAAAGAAGGGATCTTACTTTCTTCTCCAATCTCCACAAGTGCCACACAAGAATCAATATGTTTTTTGCCCTGCTGACATGATTTAGTACTAACCCTTCAGAAATCTGATAACAGCAGATAAGAAGCTGTTCTTGAATTTATTAAGACATGTATACACACTTTTATATCTTCAATCTGATGGAAGTAGGTTGAAGAGAATTTAACTGGGGTGGGAAGGGTCTTTGATTATATTGGTTGCTTTCTCGAGGCAGTGGGAAATATGGATGGAGTCAATGAATGGAATGCTGGTTTGCATGATGGGCTGGCTGTGTTCGTAACTCTCTGTAGTTATCAGTGGACTCAAGGTGTGTACATCTGATGGAATCTTGAGTGGCACAGGATGCACATATATTGTTAAATAAGGTGATAATAGCACTAAAATCATGCCTCATTTATCCCATCTCAAGACTTTCAGTAATCCTGGGTGCAACCTTCAATTATATGGAATGTGTGTCTACTGTTGTTGGTAATCAGAAGGTTCAGCAGAGTTTAATTCACAAATCAAAACCTTAAGATGTAATATTAAATTTTCACTTATTTAGTGGAGGAACAACACATACATGGTTGGAGAGACTGCCTGGTGATTTAAGCTACACATCATATCATAACACCAATTAATATCCACTCCATTTGCCTTTCCTCCCACCTCGAGTAAAAAATGAGGTCTGCAGATGCTGGAGATCACAGCTGCAAATGTGTTGCTGGTCAAAGCACAGCAGGTTAGGCAGCATCCTGAGATGCTGCCTAACCTGCTGTGCTTTGACCAGCAACACATTTGCAGCTTTCCTCCCACCTCCTCAAGTGGTGACTATCCTAGAATAGATCAGGAGATATCACACGTATTATATTTGTCTGACCCAGAAAGTTCATCAAGAGCAGTTCTAAGTTCTTCAGGTGCACAAAAAGTCATGCCCTGGTGTTATATTACACCAGCAAATAAGCTCTAGGGAAACATCTGCTATCCTCAGAATTCATACTGCCTGTCACTTACTGATGTGCTTTTGCTTCTCAATTATCTTCAAAGGCTTTTCACTCAGAGCCTCAAATAGTATTTCCATTTTTGTGATCTATCTTCTGCACATCTACATTCAGCAACCCATAGAAATATTGCCAAACCTTCCATTCTTACACCAGGTTCATAACTCATTAGCCACTTAAGAAGTATCAGTACGTGAGTGTTATAAATGCATCATGATTGGCTGTTCTTTCATTCATGCTAATGAATTGGCACTCACCCAAAGCTACACACTATTACCATCTCATTAGTGGACCATAAACAAAATAGAGGATGAGCTATCTTTCAATAAAATAAGAAATATATTCAAAGGTATGGATTGCATTCCTTTTTTGTTCCTGGTTTATTCAGGAACCAGGTATTCTGTTAAATTCTAGTGTTTTATCTTGTATTTATGGTCTTTTTTTGTTCCAGGTAATAAGGAATATCAACACATATGCCAGAACAAAGACCATTGCTCAGGGCTTTCTGGACATAGCCCTATTTACTGCAAATGCATCACAGATGAAGCACCTCCTGCAACAAGGCCCAGAAATACAGTTTTACTATTTCCTATTTGTTCTATTGGTATGTATGTGAAATGCTCATTGCTATACAATGCAATCAGTGTGAGTTCAAGCCTCACCATTTAGGATTCATTCCAATTGATAGTACAACTACTAAAAACAGTACTTCATTTGCACATATTTGAATTCAACATTACATCATAAGAAACCATATTTGTGACAATACTTTAGATTTTAGTAACCAAATTCATTTTAATTTCAAATCCTTCACAGCAACTTGTTAAAATGAATTCAGTAAAATCTGTCATTTGTAGGATAGACTCAGAAAACTAATTATCAAGCTTCTGCATTACTGTAAAACCAGAAATATTTGACTCATGCTCTTCACAGAAAGGAAATTCCCACCCTGAGCTTTTCAGATCTACACATGACTTCAGTCCTCATGCTGAACATCTAATCCTATCTGGATTGCTAGAAAATTTCATTCTATTACTTTGGCACCAATGAACAGGGAATTAATACATCCAAATCAACATTAACACTCACAAATAAAGTTTTAAATAAATTTAATTTGGTTCTATTTACAAAGACTCAGTTAAAACAACCTGTCAGTGAGCATTCTTAGTAGATTCAGAAGTTTGGAGTCTTAAGGGTGGTTATTCAGTATTTGTTGAAAAACCTCTTAAATGAATTAACTTGTCAAATAAGATAACACATCTCCTCTTAAACTGTTTACTTGTAAGAAATATATGGGCAGAAAAGCAAGATTAACTCTAAACTAAAACAGTTATATATTTTAAATGCAACAAGAATATGTAACAATGATAAGCGCAGGTACATATCAATGATAAATCATTTCATATTTAGAGTAATTCATGTTAAATAATACGTCAGGATTTTGTATATTGCCATATTTATTGATTGTGTCAAATGTTAACATTTGTTGTTTTACAGTGCATCTCTATCATACTTCAGTTGATTGTTGCAGCCCTATTAATTTATAAAGGATCAAAGAACATAGAATGTGATGATCCCGAGCGCAGGCTCAGTGACAGGTATATTTGTTCTTATCATATATACGCAGCTTGGTCTTTGAAGATTTATTTTGTCTTTCATTTGGTAGTTTGTGTATTAAGATTTAACTCAAAGCAGACAAAACAATTCTTGAGTAAGTGTAGGGGCATGGAATAGCTAAACAAGAACATGGGAGTAAAATTGTGTTACAAAAGTGCCATTCTTCCAAAATTGACCTAATGCTAAAGATCATTGAATCTGTTTGCCAAATAATGATCAGAGCAAATCAGTTATCTGCATCTTTCTCACTGGTTTAAGAAAATTCACAATGAAAGTTGGCCCTGCCCACAGAACTAGCCATGCGCACAAAACTAACCATTCTGCAAATCAAATTAATGCATGTGACAACTGTTTGCTAATTGTACCAATCCGTAGGCTTCAAAGAAGACTCATCATGTCAAGTTATATTTTAGACAGGAGATTAATCATAAAGTATTTTTAACCTAAATAATGAAACAACTTAATTTGTAAATCAGCTGGCTTGTTTTTTTTTAAACGTCACTGTCATTTATTTAATATATAGTTACTCACACTAGCCAGTGAATTGGATTTGTTCACAATCTTGTTATTTCAGTGTCAAACTCCTTTTCAGCTGCATTAATAAAACTGAAGCAGGTTACCATGCTGTAGTGAATACTGTACTTCTAATTCAAGAAGAGCAAAAGCAGTGCATTTGAAATAGCTGTCCAATTGCACTGAACTTTACGACAATGTCTTGCTTTGGCTTATGAAAATAATTTTGCATTGAAACTTAAACTGTAATTTTGGAAACCAGTGCAGTTTTGACAAGATTGTCAATTGCACCCAAAGTGAAGACTTGGAATATCATTCTTATTGACAGGGTCAAACATACTCCTAATAGTTCCACTAGCTAAGTGATACAGGAATAACAATAGCTAATGTATCTAAAATGTACAAAATAATGAAAGTTTTCCAGTTTGGAAAGCAAATTGCCAATATTTCATTACAATGCAGATTTTGTAAAAATGAAACAGACTTTCAAATAACAGCATAAATGTGATGCTCATCTGTTTTCAGGTTTCCATAATTAACATTTTGATTCAAAGCAGTGATTTGCTGTGATTTCTGTCAATCATTGTTCAAACGTTTTCTAAAATGGTCATGGTGCTTTCCACTAAATTTTATACAGCAATCGGTAACATTCTCTTAAGCAAAAATCATAATACTTAACAGAAAATGTGATCGTTAGACAAAAAAAGTCAACAAAAAATACCATGATTTAATTCATTTTGTTTTCTTAGTTTGGCACAATGACAGTGTGTAGACAGTTTATCAAATAGGGACTCTTTAATCAAAGACAAACTGAACAAGAAATGTTTGCACTTGCAACCTTACTCATTACTCATAAGCAATCAAATCAGAAGTCTTAAACTTATTTTGATAAGATTTAGTCCATGCTGCATATTCCATTTGTTTTATTTTGCTTCAAAATGCGTGGTACAAGTATAAAAGTTAATACTTCAGAGAGATTGGTGCAAAGAGTGACATTGGTTATTTTGATCTCTCTTCAACATTCAATGACCTCCATTGAGGTCAAAACTGAATTTGTGAAAAAACGCTTACATTGTACAAAGCAGGACAAGACACTACATGCTAGTCAAAAATGACTGCTACCGACCTGGAAGGCAAATGGAAATCTGAAGTGAACTTGCCTAGGCTCAGAAATATTGTATGTAATCACAGTGAAAGACAATCTGGAGTAGGAAAATAATCTTTTTGATTCTGCGGGATAAGGACACCTAGATCAGAAAGAAAACCTATCTGTAAAACAGTGAAAAGCTATATTTAACTGAGGAAGAGTTACGTGTGACAGTAAGCTAAGACTGCCAGGGATGGAGAAAAATGATGAGTGTTGAACAGCATTTTGGTCTTATAAACAATAGGTTATTTTATTGCCTATCTTTTGTCAATGTTTTAACTTTGTTGTCTGTAAGAGTATGGCCGGTTTTAAATGTGCGCTGAAAATGTGTTGCTGGTTAAAGCACAGCAGGTTAGGCAGCATCCAAGGAACAGGAAATTCCACGTTTCGGGCCAGAGCCCTTCATCCTGATGAAGGGCTCTGGCCCGAAACGTCAAATTTCCTGTTCTTTGGATGCTGCCTAACCTGCTGTGCTTTAACCAGCAACACATTTTCAGCTCTGATCTCCAGCATCTGCAGACCTCACCTTTTACTCGATGGTTTTAAATGTACTTTATTGACTATTTAAATGAAAGACCACTGCATCTAGCTGTATAAGGCAATAATTAGGCCATAGCCGTAGTAGTGTGTATAGTTCTAGTCACTCTATTATATAAGGGATGTGATTATACTCGAGAGACAACAGAGGAGATTCACAAGGATGTTGACTAAGGTGGAGCATTTCAGCCATGACATCACTAGACAGGCTGGGTTGTTCACCTAAGAGTAGAGAAGACCATGAAGGGACCCGCATCCACACATGGCAATCAATGCGCTGACATGGATTACATCATTGATTTCTGCTTCCACAAGTCATTGCATACAGAAGAATGAAAGATCAGGGGATCATGGGAGTCTGATGGAGGTGCATAAAATTGAGGGTTATAGCTAGGTAGATAAGAAAAAATATTTCCCTTTAGTAGAGAGATCAATAAACAGCTATTATAGATTTAATGTAAAAGTCATAGATTAGAATGATTTTAAGCAAGAATCCTTTCACTGAGAGGGTAGTATGTGTCTGGAATTTAGTGTCTGAAAGGATGGTTGAGGCTGGGACCATCACAACATTTAAGAAGTCTAGTGATCATTATTCTATATGTTGTAAAATTTTTGTAGAAAAGAATAAGCCTTCCATAAAAAATTAAAGTTTTTAATTGGAGTAAAGCAAGTTTTAATGGTTATGAGACAAGAACTTTCAAAAGTTGATTAGAGTAGGCTATTCACAGGTAAACACACCTGTGATAAGTGAGAGGCTTTCAAAAGTGTAATAACAAAAGTTTAGAGTCATTTTCCTGTGACAGTGAAAGATCAGGGTGGTAGGATTACAGAACAATGGATGAATAAAGATAGAGAGGTTCTAGTCAAGAATAAAAAAGAACATCCATTAGATATAAACAACTAGGTTCAAATGAACAGTATAAAGAGGAAGATCAGGAAGACACAGAAAAAATATGAGGTAGCCTTGACAAATAAGGTTAAGAATAATCCAAAGAGCAGTACATTAAGAGCAAGAAAGCAACTAGAAAGAGAATAGAGCCCCTTAAAGATCAATGTGTTTGTGTTGAACCTCAAGAGATGGAGAGATATTAAAAGAATATTTCACATCAGTTTTAACTGTAGAGAAAGAAATGGAGGCTAAACTGCTCAGAAATAAGTATTGATGCTTTAAAAACAGTTCACATTACAGAAGAGGAAGTGCTGGAAGTCTTAGAAAATATAAAGGTAGTTAAATCTCCAGGATCTGACCTAGTTTCTCCTAGGACTTTTTTGGGAATTTTGGGAAAAAATTGCAGACATCCTTGCAGAAATCATCTATGAAACATCAGGAATTGCTTATGCACAAAACATCGATTCTCCTGCTCCTCTGATGCTGCCTGACCTGCTGTGCTTTTCCAGCACCACACTCTTGACTCTGATCTCCAGCATCTGCAGTTTTCACTTTCTCCTACTTGTAAAACAGTGACCTGGGGACTCAATGCTAGCTTGTTTTCTCTCCACGGATGCTGCCAGACTTACTGTGATCTCCAGCACTTTTAGTTTTCAGTACAGATTCCAGCATATGCAGTAATTTGCTCCAAGAGAGGTTGAGGTGCATACACCTTTGAAGTTTGCATCACATATAGATATGATAGTTAAGAAGGCATTTAGCATGCTTACCTTCATTGCTCAGACTTTGAGTACAAGAGTTCGGACCTTACATTAAGGCCTGTTCTGGAGTACTCTGTCCACTTCTGGTCTCCCTATTATAGGAAGGATATTGGTGGACACTTTAGAGAGGGTGCAGAGAAGGTTTAAGAGGATGTTGCCTGGTATGGAAGGTGCTAGCTATGAAGACAGGTTAAGTAGTTTAGGTTTGTTTTCATTAGAAGAAAGGGGATTGAGAGGAGACCTGACTGAGGTTTACAAAATCATGAAGGGTATAGATAGGGTGGATAGAGATGAGGGTGAGAGGTGGAAAGTTTAAGGGGGATACACTCAGCAAGTACTTCACACAGACGGTTGCCAGCAGAGGTGGTAGAGGCAGGCATGGCAGTTTCATTTAAGATGCATCTGGACAGATGCATGAGGAGGTGGGGAGCAAAGGGATACAGATGCTTAAGAATTGGGTGATACATTTAAACAGTAGATTTGGATCGGCTCAGGCTTGGAGGGCTGAAGGGCCTGTTCCTGGGCTGTACATTTTCTTTGTTCTTTGTTCTTTGTTCTATTACTATGCTGGACAGAGTTCAGAAGAGATTTATCAGGATGTTGCTGGGAATGGAAGGTTTGAGTTATCAGGAGAAGCTGGATAGACTGGGACTTCTTTCACTGGGACATAGGAGGTTGAGAAGTGAGCTTATAGAGGTTTATAAAATCATGAAGGGCATAGATAAGTTAAATGGCAGATGTCTTTTCCCTAGTTGGGAATTTCAAGACTTTGAGGGCATATTTTTAAGGTGAGAATAGAACTCATATAGTGTGGAAACAGACCCTTTGGCCCAACATGTCCACACCAATCCTCTGAAGAGTAACCCACACAGACCCACTCCCCATCCCCTATATTTACCCCTGACCAATGCATCTAACCTTCACATCCCTGAACACTGTAGGCAATCTAGCATGACCAATTCACATAATCTGCTCATCTTTAGATTGTGGGAGAAAAACGGAGCACCTGGAGGGAACCCAAACAGACATGGGGAGAATGTACCAACTCCACACAGACAGTCACCAGAGGCTGAATTCAAACCCGGATCCCTGGCTGCAGTGCTAACCACTGAGTTGCCATACTGTCCCAAAGGAGAATGGTTTAAAAAGGACATGAGAGGCATTTTTTTTTTAATAAAGAGAATGGTTCATGTGTGCAATGAACTTCCAGAAGAAGAGGTGAATGCGGATCCAGTTTACTATGTTTAAAAGATATTTGGAGAGGGTGCCAAGTGCAGGCATGTGGGACTGGTTTAGTTTGGGATTATGATTGGCATGGACTGGTTGAACTGAAGGATCTGTTTCAATGCTGTATGACTCACAGTATTTAGATGATATCTTGAAGTGCTGTAGGATAAAGGCTACTGGCCAAGTATTGGAAAATGAGGTGAGAGTAGAAAGTTTTGTGCTGACAGGCATGAACATGATGGGATAAAAGGCATCTTCTCATACTGTAAAACATTTTGACAATCAAGTATGCAAAGCTAAATGGAATGGCCCCAGTAGTTACAAGGGATTTAGAAGCTGTTAGTGTTAAGGGCGTTGTAGGTGATCCAACTTTATTGCAGATCTTGACACCACACTTTAGGAAGGAATATATTGACCTTGGAGGGAGAACAATGTACTTTTACAAGATTGATATTTGGACTTTAAGGTCTAAGTTAGATGGAGAGATTACACAAATTGGGCCTGTTTTCTCTGAAATTAAAAAGGTTAAGGGGTGATATGATCAAAGTCTTCAAGATATTAACATGAAAAGATAAGGTTGATAAAGGTAAATTATTTCCACCAATTGGGAATTCTGAAACAAGGAATCACAGACTGAGAATTAGGGCCAGGCCATTCAAGTGAGATGTTAGGGAAACTTCTGCACACAAAGTGTGGTAGATGTTTGGAACTCTTCTACAAACAGCAGTGAACATTTGATCAGTTAATTTAAATCTGAGATAGATAATCTTTTGTTAAGCAAAGCATGAAGGGATATGGGCCAAATGCAGGTATATGGAGTTAGGCCACATATCAGCCACGATCACATTGAATGGTGGAACAGGCTTGAGGGACTGAATGGCCTAATACTATTCCAATGTTCCCATGCATGCATTGGCTCCTTTGACAAGAGTCCCTGCATAAAAAACAGCCTAATTTACATGATTAGATGTCTATCAGGTGGGGAATACTCCAGAAAAGGCCATGTTTAGATGTTGTTGAACTGTACCCATAGAAGAGTGAAATGAAGAATGTGGTAGAATAAAATGGGTGAGACATCTGGTGTGATCAGCACAAACTCAGAAAAAAGGTAGAGGTCAGTGGGAAACCAAGAGCTAGGAAGATGATGCGGGGTGGGGGGGGCGGTTGGAGGGTGATAGTGGCAGGATGCTTTCATGCCGACTGGTTGGATTAGCTCCTCCTGGTCTAGAAGTAGTGCACTTACCTGACGGATCCAAGCTTTTCACCTACTTTGATCTATCAACTTTCTCAAGGCACAGGAAACCTGATCAAAGTGAGTTAAACATCAAAATCCTGTTTAAAGGAATGCAATGTCACTTCTTTAAAAGTTTTCAATGATTGTCCTATCTCCTGAGAGTAAATTGATGCAGCCTCTGTTAAATCTGCGCGAGTTCAAAGCGGTTATGTTTCTATTTCAGATTTCTACTATTTTACCTGCCCATCCAACCCAAACCAGCCATTATCTTTCTAAATTTTGCAATAACATTTGACTTTGTTAGGTAGGACAGTTGAGTTGAGCTAGGATAGCTTACAACAACTCCCACTGAAAATTCAGTGACAAATGTGATGCAATACAAATGAGTTCCCAAATTTGAACTCGTAATGTCAGCCTGAGTCAAAAATATTAACTTTTTAGTGTACTTTTTCATTTTATTAATTTTGTAACCTCTATATGCTCTAAGATAAATGTCTTTTGAACAATTATGTTTCTGCATGTTACATACTTATAAGGCCAAAAAATCCTGTCTCTAGATCTTTGGAGACCAGACGTGTGACTGAAGATTCATGTCAATATCCTGATATACAAATCTCCATGAGAATAATTCATAATTTTCAACTTCTGATTAACAATTCTCCTGGCCTCCAAGATGCCATATTGCAAAGCAACAACTGATATATGACCATTAGAAAAGTAGCAATTGCCCCTTTCAATGAATTTCCATTTTCCAGACACCTTCTCCATACAGGCATCATTTATTTTCAGCAGAAGTATCAAATAGAAACATTAAAATAGGATTAGGCCAATGAGCCCATCAAGCCTCTATTCAATGTGATCATGGCTGGTTGAACACTTAATGGCTTTTTTAAATACCCAGTCTTCAAAGCCTTGTATTCACCAGTATTTTTCAAATTGTGCCCCCTGGTTCTAGACTCCCTAATGAGGGAACCATCTTCCTGCTTCTATCCTCTCTATCCATTTAAGTATGTTATATATTTCAATATGATTCACTTGGTTTTTCAAAACTCCAGAGAATATAGTAATGATGGAAAGTGGTGACATATCATGACATCCTTACCATATCATACAACATGCCCATCTATTTTAAGGTGGATTTTTCAGGTATTGGACAAAAATAATGTAAAACTCTGAATTAGTTAGAATGTGAACAATTATAGATCTCTCATATCCTGTCTGCAGTACATCTTGGATACTGGACATTAAAAGGTGCAATATAGTTAATTTTTGAACTAAGTTCAATTATAAACCTTTTCTAAAGGATATTGATGTATATTATCTCAAGAAGAAAATTACTTCCAGCCACCAGCATATTATTTCACACCAGAAGGTTCTTGGATTCCATTCAAATATCAAAGAGAAGCACAGAGAGCGAACAAGGACATTCAATTGATTCAGAGCAGCCCTTTTATATTGCCCAAATCTCAGTAAGACATTTGGTATTAATGTATTCACACAGTAATTATTTTATCATCATGTTGGAATTTTCCTGCAATTTTCAGCGAAGTAGGCAGCCAGCTAAATCTCCTGAATTTTTACTGCTTTGTATTTAGACATGCACATGTTTTAACTGTGGTCTCAGCATAAAGCTACTGTTTCACTCCAGGGTGTTTGTAAAACAATTGCTTTGTTAATGGAGCCTAGAATACAAAATCTTGCGAGTGACTGCACCAGATATCCTTTGAATTGTGTCGGAAATTAAATTATTTACTAAATGAAGCTGATAGAGGTTCTGCCAATTTAAGTTAGATGCAGAGATAGACCTGATTTAATATTTTTAGTGATGCCACTAAACTGTTTTAGAGCCTCAATGCATGAACAAATATAACAGTATGTGCTTAATCACATTAAGTAATGACATTATTTATTGATTTATTTATTGTTGCAACATTACTCTGGTTTTACAGCTTTTGTGGGTTGAGAAAGTTTTAAGTGGACATATATGGGGAAAAATCTCTGTTGTTAATAGTAAAACTAGGGATATATGAAAATATATTCTGCAATTTCACTGAATGACTTACCCTATTGTGCCCTTGCAAACATAGCCTGTTCTCTGCTTATAATTATTATTACCACAGTGTTTAAACCATCTGCCACTAATTGTAGACAATTTCTAATGTTGAATGTAGCAAGAAACTGATGAACAATTAATGTGTGGTTTTCTTGTCCTCTCTCTGATTCTATTCTGCGTATGAGCACAATCCTGTAAGAGGCTTGTCCTTGGATCTCCAAGGATCTTTTGAGCTGGCATTGGTTCATTGACACACAACAGTGCCATGTTTTCTGGTACTGCTTGTCCTCAAATGCAACAAATCAGCACTCCGGAAAATTAGGTGGGAAACAGCCTTCTCTCACTTCTTACCGACATGTCTCAGAAGGGTTTACAGTTGTTCTAAGCATAGACCAAGCTTAAGCCTTGTAAACCCTGAGGTGACATCAAAGGATAGAGGTCCAGTGATAACAGTTTCCACTCTTTTTTAACTGCTCTGTGTCTGTACTGTTAAGCATTCCCGAGCAACATGAGTTAGGAAAACCAATCTTATAATCCCTTAGATACTCTCTCCCTAAAATGCCCCCAAACTTAAAAAAAAACACTATTTCATTCAACAGCAGAGCTGAGTTTTCCAACTATGTATCCCCAGGGCCCCTCTTCGTGAGACTAGTAGTTTTATATTTTTGTTGGTAAAATGGTTTGTACATCCAAAATTTACAGAGATTGGGTTGAGACTGATGGTGGGCACACCTGGTAACAGGTTCCTGAGAGCAAAATTGGAGGCAGTTATCTAAGGCTTCATTGACTAACCTCCATATGACTGGTTGATGGTGGTTGGCATTGGCACAGCCAGTGGGTATATCTGCAACACATGCAAATCTTAAATTTAAATGTTCCAATGCTGGTTCTCATTACAGTCGATCATCACTCAATATTTAAAAATAGCAGATTTGGGCTTAAAGCACCGAGCTGAGTATCAGTGTGAAAAAAGTCATGTCTCCAACAATGACCTTGATGTATTTGATTCCTAGCTCTTTCCTCTTTGTTTTCAGAGTACATCTACTGAATAATATTGTGACCGGTTTGATCCTGGTGATCACAGCTGTCAATGTTTTCATCACTTCATTCTGGTTCAGTCCTCCCCAGGCCACGCTGGAGGACCAACGCCTCAGTCAAGTTGTTACCTGTACCAACTGTTAACCATCCTCTGCGCACACACACAGTAAAACCGGCTGCAGAAAAAAATAAAGTACAACTGATCAAGTAACCGGCTCTAACACCCCGTTCTTTAGTTTGGCATCTTCCCATCGGCAGTGAGCGGATCTCGGTCTCTGGTGGTGATTGAGAAACACACACATACTGACGGTGCTGTCCAGCGCAACGGCAATATCGCTGTTAGTTACTAACACTACACTCTAAAGCAATTAAAAATGTCGACCAAGGGCTGCCATCTCCTTCGGGATAAGAATTCTGCGGGACTTTTGCATTGACTGAAAGCTCTGGGAACATAAAACGATATTCACGTGAACCATCAAACTGAACCACTCTTAAAGGTCACCGTTAAAAGAACGCGGATTCCAACTGCTTTATTCTAAAACTGCACCTTGCGAATTAATTTACCACCGCCCTTGGGAAAGGGTTGATTACAGCGGCAGAAGCCTCTCGAAGTCTTAAATAAAAACCCAGCCTGAAATAAAACCAGAAATAGCTGGAGAAACTCAGCAAACCTGGCAGCTTCTATACAGCGAATGCAGCGTTCAACTTCCCGGGCATTCAACTGATGAAAAGTCACTGGACCCGAAAGCTTGACTCTGCTCACAGATGCCAAACCTGCTGTGTGTCGCCAGCTATTGCTGTCTTTGCATCCCGATTTTTTTGTTTTTTTTTAATAGGGTTGGGGTAGTATGTACTGAGAGATTACATTTGGCAGTAAAGTTCAAGTATTGCAGACTCTGTTTAGTTTGATCCGCTTGTGAATGCATTCGGTTGGCCAGATGTGCGGAGAACATGCGTCCAAAAGGCGAATTTATAGTCCAAACACTATTTATAGTCAAAACAATATTGGAGAGTGAAATTAATTGCTTGCAGATATAACGAATCCGACTCATCAACCTCCCAACACCTTTCCGTTCAACATCTTTGCCCAACAGAAACTCTCTCTCCTCCCACGCTGTCTGACCTGCTGAGTACAGCCGAGCAGTTTCTATTCTGATTTTATTGTCAAGTTTATTGGTTCCTGTGATTTCAATTGGGAGCGCATCTCACGTCAAATTAACCCAAAGTCCTCCCAAACCGCGGCTGCTGGCGGTTTGAAATAAAAGCAGAAAATACTGGAGAAACTCAGCAGGTCGATAGAGAAACCATTAGTATTTCGAGCTTTGGTCGGAATTTCGGAACTGAAGGAGAACTTTGAAGAAAAGTCATGATGAACTCCAAGCATTAAACCTGTTTCTGTCTCTACCTGGCTTTACTGAGTTTCTCCAGCATTTTCTGTCTTTGTTCGTCGAACTGCTGCCAGGGCTTATTATATCTGACGCCGGTGTAAGTTTTACAACGAATTTTAAAAAGAAACCAAAAAGGCTTTTTTTTTTAAGGATATTTAGTTGCAGAATTCTCTTTGCATTGATCAGTAGCAGCATTCCCCGGATTAACACTGAAATAACAGGTCTCTCCCCTGCAGCACCCTCTCAGTGAGCAGCTTCACGCCTGCTTGTCACGAGAGCCACATTTAGACTGAGCTGAAAGAAAAGCTGAAAAGGTTCGAAATATGCAGCAGCTCTGACAGCATCTGTGGAGAGAGATGGGGACCGTCTGATATTATCACTGTTCAAAGAGTGCTCCCCGATCAGCAGTGCATCAACAGAGAGAAAGTGGAGGCACATCAGAAAGTCATTGATGCAAGCTTGTGACAAGATGAGGTGGAACTGGAGCTCTTTCCAATTGAACATACCCTCGATTTGAGACCCAGAAATTGGTCGGTGATGTTCCGCATGATGGTGGGACTGACATTATCCGACCCATATGAGAAGTTTAAGCCAGATATCTGACTCACTGAAAATTCATTGTTTTTTTTTGTTTTACTTTTGCTTGCAGATTTTATTTTAAGACCTTTGATACAAATAAGAAAGGGGCCCTACAAATAAAGTTTTGTCCAAACTGGAGGTTGGTGAGGGCGCACACTGCATTACTGAAACTGCTAGAAGATGATTAACATCAAGTTTTACATTATGTATTCTAAAGGACAGGGATATGGGTCGCTGTTAGGATTGCTGGTTGAGGAGTGTCTAGGCCATAAACAACTGACATTATGGAACATGGTCACGGGCAAGTTTAAGAAGCTAAGTATTTTAAAAATAAATGAGTATCACAGAGTCACAGCCCCCCAGTCGTTGGCCATTTGGCCCATCGTGTCTGCCTCTGTTTTCCCAATGGTGTGATTTGTATTCGACCAGGTCGTCCACACAGAGCAGCACATGAACAGCTTCCAGTTTGAAGCAACATCTTTACAGGATCAGTTAACTGGGAAAGAATCATTCTGTCATTGGAGGGGAAAATATCCAGAGTCCGTTCAGGCAAGCTCCACACAGGGGAAGGGGGAGGCTAGAGTGCTATGCCTTAACAGTACTCGGGAAAACCAAAGTCTGATTGAAATTGCGCCCTCTTAAATCCTCGCAACAAAATTCACTTCGGATTAAAATAAAATCCACGGATTTTAGTTATGATCCCCAAGGGGCTATCTGACTACAGGGTTCCCAAAAAGCATCATAATTTCAAGATGTACCTCTCCTGGTTGCAGTGTGTGGTCCCCCTCCCTCCCCCAGTGACTGGGAGGTGTACATGCCCGCTTGGGACATATGGCGCCAGCGACGGAATTGGCAACTCGGGGTTTTTTTTTTGGGGGGGGGTGTTGTTCGCTGCTCGATCCATCACGTTAGACGTCAGCTGTATCCATCGTGCCACAGGTTGTGGAGGCTGTTGGTGTGGGAGCCGGTGGAGCACGTCTCTGTTGTTTCCCTCTTGCTGCCTGTTGGCTGAGATTTCCGTGCCCTGTGTTTGATGTTGGCACAGTGCTCTGCTGCTGCCCTGCTCCAGATGCCCGGCAGCCTCTCCTGCCGCTAATCCGGCCAGGGCACCAAGAGCCGAGTGCTGTGCACCCCCACAGAAGCCTGGAGGAGACGCGGCTGTCTGACTGAGCTCTGCCCCAGGGGAGAGGCGGGGGTGGGGATCAGAGAGCGTGTCTCACACGGGAATGGGTGCGGGGCAGTCCGGCTCGGTCTCACTGCCCTGCCCCGTCCGTCCAGCCACACTGTCAGCGTGCGGGAATAACCGGAGCTGCTGATCAACCGCAAGTCCGAGCATGTATTCAAGCAAGACGAGTTTGTGAGACGGGGTCATCTAACAGAGACTGTGCCCTCCAGTGCCGGAGGAAAGAACAGGATCAAGTGGTCGATCCCGTTTCCCCCCGCCGTCAGTCAGCACCGAGCCCGCTGTTGTTACAGTGATAACCTTGGACAGGGAGGTCTGAGGCGCTGAAACTGGGATGGGATCGCAGCACTCCCGAGAGCTCGACATCTAACATTGCCTGGCGTCTGTTCCGTCCATTCAAAGTCTCTATGAAATGGAAAATCGCGGGATCGCCAATATTCTCTATTACTTGATGCTGAACGCACCGCTTTTGCTCTGTGTTAACGGTGAGTAAACTCAGGCAGCATCTCCTTCACTGGGAGAGATGGGTGAGGTATCAGTTGCTTTGCTCGGGATGAGATCACGGGCAAAACGCTTTTAGAAGCCACATCTGACTAAACGGCCCCGGTGACCGGCAAAGTGCTGACCGCACGGCGTGTAGAATTATGTATTTCCAGTCCAGTTGAACGGGGAGCTGAAAATCCTGGCGACAGCCTCAAAACACACAGTCATTCAGCATTCTCGACTTTGAAGAGTTGCTGTACTGTTTGTTCGGAACTAATTGAATGGCAAAGTTAAAATATTCCGGCCGTGCAACACCCAGATTACAGACACTCCATTGTAATTTAGAGTTGCATTTGGGGACGAAATTGGAGCGAGCGGAGGGTTTTGCAGGGGGGGTGGGGGGGAGGATTTTCATTCGTAATGATATAATGTGGGTGACTTTATAATGTAGGAGGAGAAAGTGAGGTCTGCAGATGCTGGAGATCAGAGCTGAAAATGTGTTGCTGGAAAAGCGCAGCAGGTCAGGCAGTATCCAAGGAACAGGATACTCGACGTTTTGGGCATAAGCCCTTCTTCAGGAATCATTCCTGAAGAAGGGCTTATGCCCGAAACGTCGAATCTCCTGTTCCTTGGATGCTGCCTGACCTGCTGCGCTTTTCCAGCAACACATTTTCAGACTTTATAATGTAGTTCGTGTGAGACAGAAACGAAAGACACTTGATATCTAATCGGGATTGGCTGAAATATTTCATACCTGTTGTGGACAAAGTTAAATTATGACTTAGATAAGAATTGAAACCATGTAGGCTAGTCTCCAAATCCGCCCCGCGCACTGATTGGGGGGAAACCACCAGACTTCGTTTTTATTCTGTTAACCATCGCATTATAATCTTCCCTCGTTTTGTTTTTTTTTCCCTGACAGCAACATTTCTTGAAGTACCCCAGGATGTGATTGCTAAAGAAGGCGATGACATTGAGATGTCTTGCGCGTTCCGAGCCAGTGGGACCACCTCGTATTCGCTGGAGATCCAGTGGTGGTACTTGAAGCAATCCCCCCGGGAGATGGCACGCGGTGCCCAGGGAGCCAGGCCCAAGGTAAGGGCAAGACTGGCGAACCTGGGGGTGAGGCAAAGACACTCACCTCCGAACCACTCACAACAGCATGAAGCTGAAGAAATCCCATTATCACACCGTGGTGATAACGCATTGACCGTTAATGATTGTGGGGTGGAGGGGGGGAAGAGGTGAGAGGAAGAGAGCTCAGCTTATTTCCAGTAAACACCTTTACCACAGCTCACAATAGTTAAAGAGAAAGGATCCCGGAAAGCCAGTGGTAGAAATCTGTCAACATGAAATAGTACATTTTAAAGTCAGAGCAATAGCTAAGGCCAGCCGCTGCTGATAAAGATGTAACGAACTGCAGACTCCGCGGAAGTTCACTGTGGGTCAAAGCTTGAGATGGAAACGCATAGAGTTGCCCCAGAGTGCAAATGCACCGTCGCGCCAAATTGTTAATGTAGTAATAGAGCAGGAGTGTCAGGTTTAGGGTCCCTAGCTGGAAATGTTCTCGGTTTCAACAATAGTTCGGGATGTGTTAGGATTTCAAACCCAATGCAGGCACAGGTTATGGTGCTTCCTGCCACACGCGGCTAACCCGTGAAGTCGAGTGCAGAACTTCTCGTGTGGGTGAGCGAGGCAATTAAAAGCCCCGAAAACAGAAAGCCTAGGGTAAAAAGCAGCCCAGTCCCTTGGATTGAACCTAGTGTTCTCATAAGGGCAGACTTGTCACCGGCCCCACGGCGAAGATATGAGGAGATCGGGAGAATATCAACGCAACAACTTCAAGCGCTAGAACCACAGTGGGATAGTCTCTGAATGGGAATCTGAAGATTTTTACTCCGTTCCGTATCCAAGTGGTGTAAAGGCATTCTAAAGCTGCCTCCAAATCAGACAAGCTTCCCATATGAGAAAGTCCCAGCCAAGATATCCGGAACAAAATAGGTACAGATTGGGAATTGGAGTCTCCCCTTCATTCCAGAGTTAGTCCAAATCCATCTCCCTCCTTCGGGAAGTGAGACAGGGCATCAATCTTGTGGGTAGTTTGGGGGCAGAGGAGAGTTCAACTGAAAGGCCCAGGGTTCTGTGACAGGGCGAGTTCAGTTTGATCCCTTTCAGTAATTTCCCACTGATGGAGAACCTGTCACACTCGCTCCCTTAGACGCGCATTCATCATTTGCAAATCGAGAAGATGGCAACACTGAAATATATCAATTATACGTTTGTAATTGCATCAGTACACTATTATGTATAATACAATTGAAAAATTCCAATGTGCTGGCAATCAGCGGCGTTAATCACATTATAATTGCTGATGCTACACTAGCCTAACTCCAGAAGTGATAAAAACGGGCTGGAATCGGAACACTGGTTAAATGCATAATTTATGGAACATGGCAATCTAAATTATCGAGGGTGGGGAAGATCACGATCAAGAAATGACATTCCACTCTTGTTTCTCATAACCTTTCCCTCCTGCTCATGTCTGTCAGAAAGATTTAAGTTTCAGTTTTGATTCCTTAGCCTGGGGGAATTTGATACAATTTCTTTACTTGTTCCAGGTACCAGTCAACAAAGATGCCACCAAAATCAGCGTAAGTGCTACTTTCCCGTTCGTGCTATTAATTAACATGCCCCTGTTAGTAATCCTAAAACAAAACATTGCTCGCCCCAGAATATTGTGGGGACGAACGAGCCACATTGGCGACGCTCATTCGCTGCTCAGTGCTTACTATAACTGGAAACAGGCTGGATTCGCCTATCTACAGAATTCCTGCGTAAAAACTAGCCGCTAGTAACCGCAGCTCATATCCTCACTTCTCATACACTTCATTTCATTCAGTTAAATAATTTTTAAAATAGCATAATTCAACCCAGTCAGTAATTATTTTGCACTGTTATTAAAACTATTAATTTTGTAAAAAAAAACAAATGAAAAATATATCCTATATTTAGTTTATTTTCCCTCGACTGGATCATTAATAGTGTTGCATTACAGGATTAATTGTTAATTTACTTTTTTTTGCTCTTCTCATTGTTCATGTTGATCGCTGCCTAGTTTATGCTGTGTTTCAGTTCTGCTTCTTATATTGAGACTGATCTTATGCGCTCGTGTGTTTAGAGCCCCTTGTTCTGATCCAGGCTTTTGTTGCCTACAGACTGTCCGGGTGATGGGCAATGACATTTCGCACAAGCTGCGGCTCTCTGGTGTGAAGAAGGAGGATGAGGGCGTTTATGAATGCAGAGTAACCGACTTTATCGACGACGAAACTCAGGAACACAAAGCCCAGGCCACCTTACGGGTCTTAGCCCGCTACAGCCCGGAGATGCAAGCGGCCGAAGCTGTCTCCCACATTCAGAGTCACGGACCCCGGAGGGGAAGCGTGCATTCCACCTCGGTACCGGGCTCAGACAAGAGGCGAGTGGCAGAAGCAGGCCCTGGCAACGATACCGTCTCCTCAGCCAGTCCCGCCTCTGTCTCCCCACCCCCAGGCAACGCAGCCATGATCGGACAGCACACCTCCGGTAAGTGAGCTTACATTGCCACCGTGTGGGCACTCGCCCCGTACACGTAACAAAGATCGAATGAAAGCTATTCTGTTGTTATGTATTTCGGCAAAGCAGCAACAAAGTAACTTTTTCTGCAAGCAAAAAAAAACACCTAAAGCATGCATTGTTCACGAGTGTGTGTGTGTGCGCGCTAATCAAATTAATGCAGACAATTGACAAAACATTGTGCTGTAGATTTGAAATGTGAATGGACAGGCTCAGCAGGTCTGGCAGCACCTACGGAGGACGTATCAACTCGGCGATTTTTCGTCACAAATCAATTAAGCCGGATTTCTAAGTGAGTTCGCACATGCAGCTTATATTATATACACCATAACCACAGAATGCCTCGGTAAATGCTGCTATCACGTCCGCAATTGCCGAGATTAACCAGAGTGTGTCTGAGCACATTGCCACCGGTTTACTTAAGCAGGAAAGCACTTGTGTTTTCAATTTTATCTTTCACAACTCCAGGGCTTCACAGAATACCGCATTTCATGAAGTACTTCGGAAATGTGGCCATAGAGTAGTATGTCAAAGGTGTATAGGAAAAACTCACTGTAAGTAATCTAATCTAATCTCCCAGAAAAAAAAACAATGAGTTGTTATTCTGTTCTAGTTGTGTTGGGCAGAGCGTGAGGGAATCCCCCTGCTCCTCGAGTGCCATGGGATCTTCTACATCCAGCTGGGGGGGCATATGTGGTCTCAGTTTTAGAATTCAACTGAAAAATGGCAGCTCTGTCAGTGCAACACTCCCTCAACACTGACAGCGCCAACCAGATTATATACTGAAGTTTCCGGAGTGTGACTTGAACGCGGAAGTGTTTGATGTAAAATTGCTACCATTGGACAAAGAATGGCACGTATTCGCCTGTTTGGAATGTTGCCTTTGAATATTTGATGAAGGGCTTATGCTCGAAACGTCGAATTCCCTATTCCTGAGATGCTGCCTGGCCTGCTGTGCTTTGACCAGCAACACATTTTCAGCTGTGATCTCCAGCATCTGCAGACCTCATTTTTTACCCGAACATTTGAATATTTCGTCAATTACTTTCAAATAAGGATTTCACCAATAAATAGACATTTTTTGTTTTTGCAATTAATTGGTAATAATATTGATTATTGAATATTTGGAAACTTGCAGAAATGATGTATTAAAAATTAATCAAAGGTATTCGTAGAAAACATGAGCAGATGTTGAAATTCCTTAAGGAAAGGAGGCAGGTAGATTTCTTCTCCCTAGGGACAGAAATGAGCCACATGGGTTTTTACAGGAATCCAGTAATTTCATGGTTGCCATTACTGGCTTTTTATTCCTGACAGATTCCATTCAATTTAGTTTCTACAGTTGTGGTAGGAGGGTTTGAACTTGAATCCAGCTACATAACCACTGAGCTACACTTTAAGTGGGGTGGAGGGGGGAGCCTTTTATGATTGTGACCAGTTATCATAGAGAAGGAGGGGCAGCACAGTTTGGAGCTGAAGAAAGGCACTACATCAGGAAGATGCAGCACACTAAGTCCACCCATTTTCCCTATAGAATAACGTACCCTTTACGAGCAACGAAGATCTAATGAAAGCTATTTTGTTATTATGTATTTCAGCAAAGCAGCAACAAAATATTTTTTTCTCTAAAGCTATGCTAAACTGTGTGCATTGAATTGTCAATGGTTATGAAAGTGATTATCATCCTTCAGTGTCTACAGCACAGGATCATTGCAGGCAGCCATGAAGGATTTACATGATATCAACTTGTGTGCATTACAGGCATGCATTGATCAGCTTACTGAGATTCTGTGAAGGAGAGCAAGCCAATTGATTACCTTTGGCAGTACAGCAAGACACATTGAGACAGAGACGCCAGTTTTATTAAAACAATGGATTAAGTCAATGGCAGCCATGTTGCTTTGAGGGTGTCTACAGAACATAAAATCAATCATATCAAGAGGACAAGCTTCAACTCTCTCAATGTGCAAGCGATGTTTGGCAACAATCAGAAGATCTCAAACATTAAATCTTAATATGCAGAAAATTGGTACAGTGTTTTTCTCCTTCATCGGCCACCTTTGACCTCATTAGGGGATATAATCAAAATAATGGATGGTTTCTGGATGACAACATCAACTCTCTGTTCTCTTGCTAACAATCCCTGTGATTGTACACAACAGGAGCAGTGGAGTTCCACAGCAAGGCATAGAGAGAAAGGCATCAACATATACAAAGCATGGTGTTTGCTGCCTGATCATATCATGAAGGATAATGTAATATTGTCTAGACCAGATGTCAAAAACAGTTGTATCATGATGTGACATTCGTAACTTTACATTTTAGGAAGGGTAGGACTTTGACACGTGTGATGACAAGACCCTTGTGTTCGGATGGAACAAGAAAATCATAGATCAGATGATCAATGTTGGCAGCACCTAGAGGAATTCTCAGTCATTGCTGCAATGATAATGGGAAGACAGATCACCTTTGACGTCTTTGATGTAACACATGCAGCTTTAATATTGTAGCCTGAATTCCTTTTCCCATGGATATAGAAAGAGACATTCATAAAATTGTAGAATCATATAGTATAGAGGAGACCTTTTTGACCATGAAGTTAGCACAAACAAAACTCCTCTACATCTACATTAGTCCTATTTCCTGCACTTGGCCCATAGCCTTGAACATTATGACATTTCAGGTGCTCATCCAAGTACCTTTTGAAGTTTGTGATGCCTCCACCCCAACTACCCTACCACTCTGTGTTTGAAAATAAATCTCCTCAAGTTCCTTTTAAACTTCCTGTCTTTCATTTTAAAATTATGCCCCCTTGTTATTGGCCCCTCAACTAAGGGGACCAGATGTTTTTTTATCCACCCTGGCCCTTGTACTCTTATACAACTCCATCAAGTCCCCTCTCAGCCTTCTCTTCTCTAAAGAAAACAACCCGAGCTTATCCAATATCTCTTCATAGCTAAAATGCTCCATCCTAGGCAACATACTGATAAATCTCTTCTGTACCCCCTCCAGTGCAATCATATGCATCCTATAGTGTGGTATCCAGAACTGCACACAGTACTCCAGCTGTGGCCTAATCAATATTGTGTACAGCTCGAACATAACCTCGCTGCACTTAGAATTCAATCCATGATTGATAAAAGTACGAGAGTCCTATATGCTTTCTTAACTACTCTATTAATCTACTCTGCCACCTTTGGGCATTTCTGGACAAGCACCCAAGATCCTTGTGTCCCTTTGAGATTCCAAGTGTCATGCCATTCATTGAGTACTTCCTTGTCTCTCAATTAATTCTCTCAATCCATTATCCATCCCACCATATCAGCCCTCTTTGCCTTTACTATGCTAGTAGGTCAGCACTAAATGTATGCATCCTTCCCTGTATGACTAGTCTCTTTGAATGTCAAAGTACCATTTCAGCATTTGGTCTGTCTTCAGATAATAGTTGCAAAGAATCACAGTTGTGTAAATCTTTCCTACTAGTGCTTTTCCCCAATTCTAGTATTCTTGTTCAGTGCCACCTAAGTGATCTTGCTCCCAGTGTTGTATAAGCAACTGAGGTGGCCCTTGCCTCATGGTGATTTCTTCTTGTTCGGTTTGTGTTGTCTCCCTCCTACCAGCAGTGTTGTTCGGTAAGGAAGATAGTTTATACTCCTGGCAATATCCTGTAATCGTGACTCAGGTGATCCTCTTTACTTTCCTCTTCATTAGCTTCATCCTCTAAGCCATTGGTTTCTGTGATAACTCTGCAGGAAAGAAGAATACACTTTAAAATTGAGTGGGCATTACCCCTATGAGATAAAGTTGTTTCAAGATACTGTCAAATTTGCTACCTTCCACTGTCAAATCTGAATGCTCCCTGACTTCCTGCTTCCTTTTAAACACTTTCCCTGTAAGGGAATTCTCTGTCAATTTTTGAGTATAATGCCCCAATTAGTCCTACAAGAATATAGAGTAAATGAGGTTAAGACTCAGCAGTAAAAATAATTTGGTAAGTGACACAGAAGAGGTTGCATAAGGACTTTGGGAAATAATAAACTGCTAGACTTAAGAAAAAACAGAGCCATTTTAAATGAAGAAGCATTATAAATGGCTAGTTTTGCACACATTGATTCAAAGTGGTAGAATGTATTAGTGTCTGAGTAGGACCCTGAAGGAAAGTAATGTCTGACATGTTATCTTGTATAATGGTCGAGGGCATTATCTACTGTCTCAGTGGTGAGAGGTTTGCCATTTATTGTCAGTGTCATCTATTCCTGGGTTACCTGATGACATTCATACCCGGGTCTGCTCCTTTTGCCTTAAAGTCACCTTTTGGAGAGATGGAGACTTCAATTAAGTTATGTGTTCTTTGGATTGGTGCTAGAATCAGCTGTTGTCTGGCCCGTTTTGTTGATGTTGTCATACTTCTTGAAATATATAATAAAAATATTGTTAAAACTGATAGTGAAGTCAAGTGACAGTGAAATAATTATCCAGCTGTCCTACAGACTGCTGCTGAAGTATGGATATTGTACAGTGTCTTTAAATAACTCATATGAGTTCCTGTGCATTTCAGTTGGAAGGCAAAACAGTAAACACTTCCCCAAAGCTGAAATGCCATATAAAAATCAAGATTTTGGATGCATTTCTTTCTATGCAGATATGAACTCCATTGGTCAACTATGGCAAAAAGAAGTCATAAGGTTGATCGTTTACTTTCAAAATTTACTTAAGTTCAAGATAGTGTACTGAAATCTATGGAACTATTTACAACTTATCAGCAGATGAAGATGTATGTTATTTACTGTTGTTTGTTAAAAGAAGGAAGTTAGAGTCATCAGAGCTAAGAGCTGAGCTTAGCTCAGATTTATGAGAGATGTGAATAAACTGCCTTTGAGAAATTGCTGTGCAATTCATTGTGGGCATCACAGCTGAGCCCAGTTTCTTCCTCACCTGATATCCAGAACTGATTTTTTTGATAAGTGTATCTCAATATTGACCCCTGTTGATTTTTCTCCTTTCTATCCCAGATATGTTGAAGCCAGTTGTAGTAGCTGGCTGCAATCAGTGAACACCAAGAACAATATCTAGAATGTCCCCAGGCTGTTTGACTCCATTCCACATTGGCCATATAGTCCAAGTGAATCCACCAGGAAGCTAAAGTGATGCACTTACTATTTAGAATAACATCTTATCTGCAAATGTTGGAGATAACTAACAACAAGGACTCTGATACAGAAGGGTTTTTCTTTCCAAATAACAGCAAGAAAACAAGACATATACAACAAATAGAGGTGCTTTATATTTATTCTAGTTTAATTTGGATCTTGTGAGACCACTGTATATGCTCTGGTTCCACTTGTTCAGTGATTCTCAAAGTGTGGTCACAAAAGTCCTCCAGGTAATCCACGGGTTAATACAAACTCACTAAAGACACAATGGCCAAAGCCATATGAGAACCTAGACAAAATCCTTATCAGCAAAACTCAGTGTGTCTCACAATCAATTGGCTCTTGCATGAATCATTATAAGCTGGTGTAACAACAACGCATGTATGTTGCAAGATCTATGTTGTTGTCACAACATTCAACAAGTGAGTTGAGATTTTTAACACTTCACGGGCTGAAAACAAACAGAAGAACTTGATGAATGTGGAGCTTAGCACAAGGCTGAATCTCTTCAGATTCAACTCAAAAATCTTTCATTTCTTGGCAAAAGCAGTGTCATTTTTCCATTAACTCTGATTTTTTTTGTGTGGAGTGAAGTGAAGTGCTTGGAGTAGGTCTGGCTGTCCGAGGTGTTCTTGAGCTCATATAAGTGATTTACAGATTAAAACATTTGCAATGTCAAATTGTTTCACTTCTCTCAGCAACAGAATCACAAACTTCATTTTTTGTGAATCTCCCATTTTGCCCTTAGCATTAGGAAGCTGATTTATCAATGTAAATGCATTGTCATGCAAACTAAACAAGCATGCATACATGCAAGCACAAATGCAGTAACATTTCTGAAATGTGTAATTTGCTGTCGGCTTTCAAATAACAGTTTGGTGTTGAGACAATATTTATTCTAATCCTTTCAAGATTTGGAGATGCCGGTGTTGGACTGGGGTGTACAAAGTTAAAAATCACACAACATCAGGTTATAGTCCAACAGGTTTAATTGGAAGCACACTAGCTTTCGGAGCAACCGAAAGCTAGTGTGCTTCCAATTAAACCTGTTGGACTATAACCTAGTGTTGTGTGATTTTTAATCCTTTCAAGGCTGAGATAGTTCCAGGGCAACTTTTCTTCCAAAGTTAATCATTTTCACTGGAAATATGTAGTGATTGCGAGTCATTTTTAAAAGATGCTTCAGTTGATGAGTGCATTGGCCTTTCTCTTCAAATCTTGATTTGAATCCAGCCCAAACTGCTGGCATGATTGTCTTCTTTCTACCAACTAACGGCCCCAGTTGTGTGTGTTTTTGAGGGTAATAGGTATTCGACACAAATCTGGCCAAAGTTGAGTATTAATTGGCACTAATTTGGCAATCAAAACTCAAAAAGGTTACACTGATGATTAGTGTGAGAAATCAAACTTTGATACAGTAAGACTTGTCTTCTGACTAGCATAAAAAAATTATCAAACTAATGTAAATGGAGCTTTACTCTGTGTCTGACATTATTCTAACTTACGTTTGTGTGCTTGATACTAAATTGTTTCCATGGAAAGTACAACAAAATTCCAAGAAAATCCCTCCTGCTTCTCACTCAACCTCAGTATGACATTCATCACCTCATTAAAGTGAAACTAGCCAATAAGGCAAGGACCACCAGTCCTACTCCAAACACTTCACTTGCCACGACACAAAAAAAATCAGACTGAATGAAAAAAATGGCACTGTTTTTGCCGAGAAACGAATGTTTTTTTTGTCTGCGTTGAAGCTGAAGAGTTTCAGCCTCGTACCAAGCTCCACATTCATCAAGTTCCTCTTCTTTGTTTTCAAAGACATTTACCCTTTTCAATATTGCTGTACAGTACTCAAAATGGATGATGTTGAATATGGAAATCTCAACAGGAATAGAAACAATGCATTTATGAGACAGACTGAGAACTCAACAGCTTCTTAAACATTGTCATGCATTTGCTTTCTTCCAGATGGGAAACCAACACAGACGCTAACTTCAGGTAAGGCAAATCATACATTTTCTTTGAAAATAACATTGTATGAATTAAAATCTTTATATTTAGTTCAGCTAACGTCAATGCATATGTTCTCTTCATTTCTGTATTGTGATATTTGTGTAGCCAAGCATTATTACTTGAATCTCACATTTTCAATAAAGAAAATTTAGTTCTTTGGGATATCTGCATATAGGCATGTTCTTATGTCTGTATCCATTTGTTTACAGGAATGTTACAGATTTTCTTATAAAATATATTTATGTATTTATTCCAATTGAGGTACTTCATGTTTTAATCTGTCTTCCACTGTCACAACATTGCTATATTTTCAACTGCAAGACAGTGAAGACATTCTAGATAAGAGGAGCCTCATAGCCAGATTTCTTCCACATAAGATGATGTAATATTTCCATTTTGTGATACATCTTAGAACTGTCAAAATTGCAAAAAATAAAAAATGGCTCAATCAAGGCAAGTAAGTTAACCATATTATGTGTCTGTGCTGTGATTAGCATACATGATGCTCAGGTGACCAAGTGTCCTCCTTTCAGTTCTTCCTAACTGCCTATAAGGGCATTTTATATATCCAGGATATATTATTATTAAGGTTGTTAATTTACAAAGACTAAATATAAAATTCTGTTGTATGTAGATTGGGATTCTTGGATCTTTTAACTGTTGAGTTTCTCATTGTGTATTTCCATTTGGTTTGAAGATACATGCTTATAATTAATAAGTCACATGCCATTTTCTTATTATTTATAATTTAGGGATCTTGGAGATTGTTACTAGTATTTGGGAATCATGTACCATAATTCCAATCATTCTTCTACAAAAGAAAAATAAAATATTTTGAGAAAATTATATTTATTTGGTTGCTTTCATGGTTTCAGAATATCCTGATCCACATTACAGTCAACAAAGTATTTTAGATTTGTAGTCACTGTTGTAATATAAGAAAATATCACCAGACTTAGTCATGATGAAGTGCAAAAGACTTCTTTATATTTTGAAGCTGACCCAATATCTCAAAATAAATTACTATAAAAGTGAGTTATTATGATCTGTCTCACAAATGGAAATAAAATGTTGTTTCACTTCTGTCTATGCCATTGTTTTTGGACAAATCTTTCGAAATTTTTAGGGATATATTTTCATTCACTATCTCAGTCACAGAAATTTCCACTTTTAGAACACAAAAGAGAATTTAAACCTGAAATTGTATTTCCTCTCCAGATGCATTCTAACACATTTGCTTTTTGTTTTATATTGCTTCTTAATAACGTCTATACTGTTGTCAAAGCTGTCTAAACCTTTGCAGAAGTTGCCTAAGCTGTTTCGATGGGGCATTGATTTTTTTTTGCAAGAGAATAGACAAAGCTGGCTTGGACCTTGGTGGAGGAGTTTATGAATTCAGAAAAATGTACAGTGTTATATTTTATTATGAAAAATGGGGACAGATAACATACACATTTTTAAAAGGCATGCAAGGATAGAGAGACTTGGGAGTTTTGACCATTAATCTAAAGATGGCAGGGCAAGTTAATAGAGCAGTTAATAAAGTGAATGTTATCATCCATATATTTTGAATACCAATACTGGAAGTAATATTAAACTTTATAAAACATAATCGAGATTTTATATCCATTTCCAGAAGCTACACCATATAAAAGGCATGAAGGCTTTAGAAAGGGTACAGAACAGACTTATTTATGAGAATGTTGCCAGGAAGAATGGATCATGGTAGATAAATGGGGGAAAGTATGTTATTCTTCTTAGGTAGACAAGCAGGAGGCTGGATGAACACAGCAAGTCAGACATCATCAGGAGGTGGAGATGTCAACATTTCAGGTACAACTCTTATTCTGCTTAGACCAGAGAAGATTGAGAGGAAGTTGAGAAGGGTATTTAAAATCATACAAGCATATATATTAGGAGCAAGAGTAGACCAATCAGTTCTTCGAGTACATTTACTCATCAAAAAGATTGTGGCTGATCTTACTGTGATCTCAACTCACTTTCATATTTACCCTCAACACTCTTGATTTCTTATCAATCACCAAAATCTAACTCGGCCTTAAAAGCATCAAATTACCTAACCTTCACTGTTAAGGAAAATAATACCAAAGAGCAATGACTTCATGAGAGAAACACATTCTCCTCTTAAAAGAGAGACCTCATATTTTTAAATTCTTTCCAATAATTCTGGTTTCTCCCACAAGAGGAAATGATATTCCAGTATCCAGCCTGTCAATTCCCTCATGATCTTTGTTTCAGTAAGATCTACTCTCAATTCTTCTAAATTCAAAGTGGCATAGTCACAACCTGTGGAACCTTTCCTTTTCAGGTGACCCCATCATTGAAGCAGTCAGTTGAATGAGCCTTTTCTGGACTCATCCATGAAATGTTGGCATTACTGGCTAGACCTACATTTCTTACCACCCCTAATTGCCCTTGTGAAGCTGGTGGTGAGGTATCTTCTTGAGATCTCTGAATTCCGCATAGTGTATAAGCATCCACAGGAAGGTAGCTACAAAGTCATAGAGTCACAGAGATATACAGCACAAAAACAGACTCTTTGGTCCAATTTGTCCATGCTGACCAGATATCCTAAATTAATCTAGTTCCATTTGCCAACATTTAGTTCATATCCCTCTAAACCCTTCCTATTCATATACCCATGCAGATGCTTTTTAAATGTTGTAATTGTACCAGTTCCACCACTTCCTCAGGCAGCTCAGTCCATACACGTACCACCTTCTGCATGAAAATGTTGCCCCTTGGATCTCTTTTATATCTTTTCCCTCTCACCCTGAATCTATGATCTCTAGTTCTGTATCTCCCACTCCAGGGAAAAGACCATGTCTATTTACGCTATCCATGCCCCTCATGATTTTATAAACATCTATAAGGTCACCCCTCAGCCTTCAACGCTTACGGAAAACTGCCCTAGCCTATTCAGCCTCTCCCTTTAGCTCAAATCTTTCAACCCTGGCAACATCCTTGTAAATCTTTTCTGAACCCTTTCAAGTTTCACAGCATCCTTCCTAAAGGAGGGAGATCAGAATTGCACACAATATTCCAAAAATGGCCTAACCAATGTCCTGTACAGCCACATCATGGCCTCCCAACTCCCATATTAAATGCTCTGACCAATAAAGGAAAGCATACCAAAAGCCACCTTCACTATCCTATCTACCTGTAACTCCATTTTCAAGGAGCAGGAACCTGCACTCCAAGGTCTTCTCGGATTTAATTCAGTGAAGAGAAAGGACTGTAATTATTTCCTTACCTAAATAAAGAGACAAAGCTCCATATATCATCCCAACAATCCCCTGTACAATTACATTTTTTCTACTTCTTTATTTCATTCCCCTTGCAATAATATAATAACATAGGAACTAGGAGCAGGAGGAGGCCATCTGGCCCATTGAGCCTGCTCTGCCGTTCCATAAGATCATGACTGATCTTTTCGTGGATTCAGTTCCACTTTCCCACTACTCACCATAACCTTTAATTCCTTTGCTGTTCAAAATTCTATCTATCTTTGCCTTAAAAACATCCAATGAGGTAGCCTCAACTGCTTCACTTCAGGGAATTCCACAGATTTGCAACTCTTTTGGTGAAGAAGTTCCTCCTCAATTTGGTCATAAATCTGCTCCCCCTTATTTTCAGGCTATGCCCCTGAGTTCTAGTTTCACCCACCAGTGGAAACAACTTCCCTGCTGCTATCTTATCTATTGCTTTCATAATTTTATATGTTTTTATATGATCCCCAATCATTCTTCTAAATTCCAGTGAGTATAGTCCCAGTCTATGCAATCTCCTCTCATAAGCCTAACTCTCCCAACTCCAGAATCAACCTAGTGAACTTTCTCTGCACTCCCTTTGGTGTCAGTACATCATTTCTCAAATAAGGAGACCAAAACAGTACACAAACAAAGTGGCCTCACCAGCATCCCAAACAGCTGCAGCATAACCTCCTTAATTCTAAGCTCCATTCTTCAAGCAATGAAATACAATATTTCATTTGTCCTCTCAATTACCTGTTGCAAACTGTGAACCAATGTTTTGTGATTAATGAACAAGAACACCCAGATCTCTCTGCACTGTAGCATGCTGCAATTTTTCACCATTTAAATAATAGTCCATTTTGCTATTAATCCTACCAAAATGGATGACCTCACATTTACTAACATTGTACACCATCTGTCACACCATGGCCTACTCACTTAACCTTTCTATCTTCCCATCGGAGACTTTCAGTGTCCTCTGCACACTCTGCTCTACCATTCATGTTAGTATCATCTGCGAACTTTGGCACACTACACTTGGTCCCCAACTCCAAATCACCTACATAAATTGGAAACAAATAAACAGGCACATTTTAATTACCTCCCTCATCACTTGCTGTTTTTTTTAACAAGTTATGTTTGGTATTCCAGGATACCCAGATCCATCTGTACTGCAGAGCTTTGCATTATCCAATTTAAATAACAAACTGCTTTTCTGTTATTGCTGCCGAAGTGGACATGTTCATAATTTCCTATATTATAGTCTACCTGTCAAATCTTTGCCCATTCATTTACATTATCTAAATTCCTTTGTAGATTCATATCCTCCTCACAATATACCTCCTTATCTATCATGAGTTCTTTTCATGGATCCCTGTGGCAGTCTGCTGGCCAAAACAAAATACCTAAAAAGGACCCATTTATCCCTATCCTCTGTTTTCTGTTAGCCAACCAATCATCTACCCATGATAATTTATTAACACCTACACCATTTTATGCAGTTACCTTTGATTTAGAACTTTATCAAATACCATTTGGAAATCTTTGTACACATTCCCCTTTAACCAAGTTTCTTATTATTTTCCCAAAGAACTTTAATAAACTAGTCAAACTCAAATTTCTCTTTCATAAAACTGTCTTGACTCTGTCTAATTGCATCAAGATTTTCCAGTTTCTTTGCTCTAATCTCCTTAATAATAGATGTTAACCTTTTACCTGTGACAAGTGTTAAGCTAATTGGTATGCAGTTATCTTCTTACTTGAATTGAGGAATAACATTTGTTATATTTTAAACTAATTGAACCTTTGCATAATCAAGGAAATTTTAGAAAAGTAAAGTCAATGCATCTACCTTCTCCTTAATTAATTAATCCATTAATATTAGAACCATTGGATGAAGTCCATTATGTTCTGATGAGTTGTGAACCTTTATTTTATTCAGCTTTCTCATTACTCTTTCTTTCGTGATTGTAGTTGTTTTGTTATTCTGTCTCTTTTACCTCTTGATATATAAGTATTTCTGCGATGTTATTTGTGTCTTCTATGAAGAAGGCAGATATAAAACAACTATGCAATAATATCCACCTTCCGCTGTTTCCAGTTATTAGTTTGCAGATGCACTCAGCGGCTACTGAAGACCAATGCTCACGTTCGTTGCTATTTTCCTTTTTAAGTACTTTCCAGAAATTCTGACTATCTGTTTTTATATTTCTAACCAGCTTTCTCTTACATTCCTTTCTCTCTTTTCTATGTTTTTAGTCATTCATTGCTGTGTTTTAAATTTTGTCCTGTCTTTTGACCTAAAACTAATCTTCGCAAATTACAGTTTTTTTCTTTCTCATAAGACAACCCTTTTTTGCAGCTGGTTCTGAAAATGCATTGGCTCCAAAAATGCAGTTCCTGAAAGCTGGAGAAACATTGTTTGGGTTGGGTGGAATTAATGGTGAGTAATGGTTAGTTGGCCAACTAAAGGGACAACCTAATAACCACAAATTAAATAGATGGGGACCTTGATGAGGTATATTGTCAACTCTGTGGTCACCCTCTGACTATTGTCATATGGCTTCCTGACCCACCACAGCTTGTTCAGCTGAGATACCAGTAATATCAGCAGGAAGAGACGATGCATTAAAGGAGAGAAAAATGAAGTAGTGCTGCAATCTCTTGCAGAAGTCAGAAGGAAGACATTTGATTACACAGGAAGCTTCGATGTCAGAAAATTGATGATAAGTCCTGAAATATTATGAGGAATAGAAGTGTCACGATATACAAAGGTTACTCCCGGTGTCTTGCGACTCGTGGGTTGTGGTCAGTTAGTTCAGTTGGCTGACTTGTGGCGCAGAGTGATGTCAACAGCCTGGGTCCAATTGCTACGCTGGCTGAGGTTAGCATGAAGGACATTCCTTCTCAACCTCTCCCCTCAGCTGAGGTCTGGTCATCCTCAGGTTAAAACCACCACCAGTCATCTCTTTCTAATAAGAGAGCAACCCTGTGATCTGATATGACTATGGTGACTTTACCTTTACTGTGAGAAACTCAAGAATGATGGAGGAAATAACAAGGCTGAAGGGTAACAGATTATCCTATGCAGGTGCAGGTGCACCCTCCTTGGTCTGACCTGCTGGAGTGAGGAGTGATTAGGCTAGGGCAGGAACCCCTGGATTATCCTGAGATAAATGCCAGAGGGTCCCTGGTTACAGCATCTCTTCCATTTCATAAAGTTTACATAGAGCTTTACAGCATGGAAACAAACCCTTTGGTCCTACTCATACATGTCAACAAGATATCCTAAATTAATCTAATCTCATTTGCTAACATTTGGCCCATATTCCTCTAAACCCTTCCTATTCATATACTCATCAGATGCCTTTTATATGTTATAATTGTACTAGTCTCCACCACTTCCTCTGAAAGCTCATTGCATACATAATAAAGTTACCCCTTAGGTCCCTTCCAAATCTTTCCCCTCCTACTTTGTGAAAATGAAAAACACCTTCCGTAAAGCACAGTAATATCTGAAAGAACAGAAGAGAAGAGTTTTGGAGTACGTATCATGAAAATGGATAAAGAAGTGGGGAAGTAAGCAAATTATTAAGAAGGTGTGAGTTACACAAAGGTGAAGTATAAATTAAGTTTTCACCTTTGAGATGACAGCTGGAAATAGATTTAATGCTTACAAGTATCCTAAATAGTAAAAACAGCAAAAGGAACTCAGTATGTAAGAGGAAACAAAGAGAAGGTGATAAAATGATTTTGTCCAATAACTGTTTTAATCCACAAGGAATATAGAGGAAGGTTGCTGAAGTGTAGTACCCACCACAGTGGCAGAACAACTGCTTATGTTGCTATCCTCTAGCGCACAGTTCAGTGTGGACTGAGGATGATAGACCTTCTTGATGATGCTGCCAACATAAAACATTCCATAGGGAATTCAATAAGTGCAGTTCTCTGAAGTCTGGACTAATCAGTCTTTTATTTTTCACATTTTTTTGTTCTGTTGATTCCAGCTGAGCAATTACGTTAAGCAAAACCAATAACATTTAGGGAGATTATTTTGATTATTTAGGTATACATGCATATACCAGTAGATTCATGACTTTGGACGCATTGGGAAATGCACAAGATCATGCTGGTTACGTTATAGTTCAAGTTGCTGATGAAACTCATTTGCTCAATCACAAACATAATCAAAAATGTAAAGTCTTGCAATAACCAGAGTAACCAGGCAGGGCAATAAAACATAATTATTCATCCTCTATTATCAAAGAGTATTCATTCATACATTTAAGAGTGCTTAAGGTACACTCTAGTGCCTCAGCAAATGAGGCAATTTGAGTAACTTCCCTGAACCACAGCAAATAGTGAAATCACACAATTTCAACCTGAGCAAACAGGTTTGTAGACTGTGTCTGATCCAGGTGAAATAAATCTTAATGGAAAATTAAGATAAATGGAAATATAATGGAAAACAAAAAAACAGTGTACTCCACTTGCACTTAATATTCATTGTTCCATTGTGCCAGTTTGGCCATCTTTGCCCAAATTATGCTGATATTGCTGGTGGAAATAAAGGTAAACTATGCGTCACTGTATTTAACTAGGGAAGACTCATCAAAGGATGTCTTAACACCATGAAGCCCTGACTTCATTCTGACTTTCATGGAGGCTGGACTGAGCAAACCACTCTCAGGACATGTTAGCATGTTACAGGTCACTCTTGGACCCCTTGTTGCTGTGACAACTTGCACTTATACATATATGTTATTGTTAGAGCTATGGACAGTAATACCAGAGGCTCTAACATGTTTTCTATAAGGTGTCTGACCAGCAATGTCTTCACCTCTTATTACTTACTTTTTATGTGTGCTGGAATGTGCAGATTCAATCTTAATTTGTTCACATAATGGATGCATTTGATCATGAGTACGAGGGAGGGTTTTGACCCTGAAGATTCTGGCTTTGAGGCTAGGCTGCTACCCACTGCACCACAGGACCTACTGCTTCCAAGAAACTGGCTTCTTATTTAAATATTTTAATGAATCTACAATTCCAGCACGATTATGGGTTACTAGGTGTGCGTTCATCGACACTGCAGCAATTGGGCTTCCCTCACTCCATCTACCGCAGTGATCTGATAACCTCTTGATTTCCTCTGCAGCATTAGAAAATCCTCCTCTGACGGTCTCAGTCCCAGTCCCATTGAGTTGTAAGCAGTCCTGCTTATAGAAGTCCCACCTGCTCTAGAACCAGTCCCAATTCCTCAGAAATCTGCAATCCTCCCTCCTACACTAGTTCACCAGCCAAGTCTTCAATCAATCAATCAATCCTGTTCCTATGCTCACTGGCATATGGCACTGGGTGTCACCCTAGGATGAATGCTCTTGAGGTCCTACTTTCTAATTTCCTTCCTAACTTCCTGAAAGGTGCCTTCAGCAATTCATTTCACTTCTTATCTGTGCCACTGGTACCAATATGGACCATAAGTGATCCTCTCTGCTCCACAGGGATGTCCTGCAGCTGACCCTGGTACCAAGAAAGCAAGACATCACCCTAATTTCATGTATAATGCTACAGAAATTCCTTTCTGATCTCCTGACTTATGGAATTTTCATATTCATTGCTCATCCATTCTACTTCCTTCTGCTGTGTGCAGTTGAGTCACCCATGGCTCCATGGGCTTGGCTGTGGCTGCATTCCAATGAGGAACCATCACTTTCAACATTGTTCAAAAGAGAATTCTGATTGGGAAGCACAATAGTCTCAAACAACGTCTGCATTACTTGCCTGCTTTTCTTAATCCACTGGTAGTCACCTATTCCCTTAATGCCTGTATGCTTTTAATCTGCAGTGTGATCACTTGCCTATACATGCTATCTGATTTACGCATGCATGACTGTGACCTCAGACACTGCTCATGTTCTGAAACCCGGAGCCCACACTTGTGCAGATGGTGACAGTATGTTTGTTGAGGATACATGGTATGTCCATGATATCACACAGGATGTATACTTCACTTGGCCTTTCTTACCTGTCATTCTATAACTCAAAAAACAAGCTTGTCCAGTTAACAACATTGAATCATAGAATTCCTCCAATGTGGAAACAGGTCATTGAGCCCATTGAGTCCAGACCAACCCCCTGAGGAACACCCCACTCAGACGCAACCCCCACCCCAAACCCCGACATTTTGCACGGCTATTATGCCTATCCTACTCAACTCTGGATGGTATGGGCAATGGTCCAAATAACATCTTTGGAATGTGGGAGAAAACCGGAGCACCTGACAGTAACCAATGTAGACACAGGGAGAACATAAAAAAATCTAAACAGATCGTCACCAAGAACTGAACCCGGTCTCTGGTGTTGTGAGGCAACAGTGCTAATTACTGAACTACTGAACCACTGAACCACTGTGCTGCCTCAAAGACCTTTTGCACTGCATTTTATTTGCTCTCACATTTACCTCTGGCTCGGGATTCTCTACTTCCTGCAATAAACCTTAACTAAAGAACCTTTTTCTCCTTCTGCCACACATTCCCAATATCATCATGTCTCTGATGTTTCTGTCTCACTGAGGCAAAGTCTTCCTCAATAGGACAATGTGGCTTACTCTTAGCTTAAAAGAGCAGTTTAAAATTACAACCCAATGGAATTGAAGGTGCTATCTCATTGTGGCCACTTGTTGAGTCTAACCACCTGACTTCTACTGAACCAACAGGATTAGATTTGACAAAAAGTCCATTCCACTAATTCCAAATTAAAATACAAACTAGTCTGGAGAATAAGGTTGATTCTTGTGACAAAGTTAGTATGGTTGTTTCCTTAAAAAAAATTCTTAGAGCAAATTAGTTTGTAGAGCATTCTCTGCATTTGAGAGAAAGACACATACAGGAAAATGCCTTTATCATGCAAAACCATGAAATTCAACTTTGGTTGTGTGTAAGTGTCATAAATGGAAAATGGAACTTGGTGATTCTTCTGTTTTTCTTTAATATACAGCACTTTATACTAAATGTTCTTTCTATAGTGCATGATATCTGTTTTTAATCAACAAGTCCTATATATTAGTATATGATCCTATATATTAGTATATGAATTCTCTCCACCCATCAGGCTCTCTGCCTGTATTCCTAATGAAGGGCTTTTGCCCGAAACGTCAATTTTCCTGCTCCTCGGATGCTGCCTGAACTGTTGTGCTTTTCCAGCACCACTCTAATCTAGACTCTGATTTCCAGCATCTGCAGTCATTGTTTTTACCTATTAGTATATGAGCTACTGAGAGATTAAAGATTTAAGTTATTATATTTTCATTTTGATGAAGTGCTTCTGTGGCTAAAAATAACCACAAAATGCAGCTAGGGTTGGACCACACACTGCACCACCTAATATTCAATTTCACTGAAATTAATGGGTTTAATTATTGAACAATACTCAGATATAGTGATGCATGGGATATCACTTAATTCATTTCTCCTTCCAAACTGAATTTATCCTCAAGGTCACTAATTTATGCTTGTGAGTTCGAGTTTCTATTAATGGTTCAATATATAATCGTTTCTTATATTTCTATGGCATTTTCAGGACATCCCAAAATGATTCAAAGCGAACAAATTATTTCCCTGTTCGAATCTTGGAGGATTCTGAACAATACAGAGCAAAGTAGTACCAAGTTTCATTTCATACCTGTGATGCGTTCATCTGTTTTCAGTTCGAGCAGCAGTGAGTTATCACATTCGACCACAATATCCCCAAAGTAGGAAGAACAATTATACATGAGGTCCCCATCGTCTTTCCTACAAGCTGCATTCTTGTGAGCATTGGTGATGGAAGCAAAAGATTTTGTTGTCATATCCTCCATTTTACTGGTTTCCTGCTGAATGGCAAATAGGGGCTAAGAAATGGAGAAGTACCGTCATCCCTTGAATCATGTTGCAGTATAAGGCATCACCCTGAGAGGACAAAGAGGGAAAGAGTATAGATGTGGAAACAAAATATGAGTGCACACAGTCACTGAGTTGTATTTTCCAAGAAGTTGCAATCTCACATGGATTTCCACTCCATCCCTTTTCTTTAACAAAAAGAGAGATTTCTGCATTTCTAACAGGAGTTTCTGGCAAGGGTTCCTTCAGACCTTTGGAGCTGTACTTCCAGCCTGACAGTTCTTTCATTGCACCGAACCTTTGGAAGACAGCAAACTGTGTCCCTGTCCACATCAGTCAGCTGCCATATTTTGCAATTTAAAAAAAGCTTTCAGAACTGCTATAAATGGATAAGTACATAAGTGTAAGGTTCTGGTGCTGGGAGGTAACAGGTAAGGTGACAGGTAAGTAGGGTCCAATTGGATGGGGAACCAGATTAAGCAATGTGCCAACTGGGTAGGGTGCCAGGAAGTAAGCTGCATTTGGATAGGGTGCTAGGAAAGTAGGATGCCAGTTGTCTAGGGTGCCAGGATGCAAGTTGGTTTGGATTGCAGTGTTAATAGTAAGTCAGAGTGGGTGGGAGAAAACAGATCCTTTGGGACGGGTAAAAGTGGATATCAGGTTAGGGGGCATTGGGTCCAGTGAGTGGGAGTCGGGAGGGAGAGGTCAGGTCCCAGGAGCTGAAGGGGGTGTGTTGGGTCCCAGAAGCTGACAGGGATGAGGAGGGGATTCACAAGAGGTGAAGATGAGAAAGAGGGGACAGGTGATAGGTATTGGTTCTGAAGCAGATTTTGAGTTTTCATGCCCGGAGCAGAGGGAAGGGAGGCTGGGTCCAGAGGGGGTCAGAACATGCTTTGGGAGGGACAAGTGGTCTATGGAGGTATAGTTGGGGGTGTGCGCAGTTAAGTATGGATTCAGTTGAATAGTTACTCAGGAGTTTTGTATTTAAGCATCTAACTACTGTTGAGTAATTATTCACTGAGTTTCTTCAAAACCCTCTGAATTCTCTGATTTAAATGGAGTGTTATTCATGTAGAAATCTTCAATTTCCTGGAAAATTCCTTCAAAGTGTGGTCTCCATGTGCAACTCCCATCTATGCTGGAATAATAAGAGTCTGGTCATCACAAAATCTGGGCCATTGTATTTTAGGAACCAAAAAAAGTCACCAGTCAGCTGTACATCTCTCAGATCATTTACAGTTCTTAACAGAAAAACAACTAGTTGTTCTGAGTTCAAAAGTAGTATGCCTCAATGAAAAGAAAAGCAGCCATCCAATATGTAATTTTAAAAACATTAACACTTCTTCATCATCACCAAGACCCTCTTCCCATGAGACTCATATAGTTGAATGGATTTATTTGGACATATATGTAGTCTCAATGAAAAGAAAAGCAGCCTATTATCAGTGGTTTCTTGAAACTGGTGCATAGCAATTAATCTCTGAGGAGTGACCCTCCTGTGAAATCTCAAGAATCCACTTGCTTTCTAATGAACTCCATCAATATCTCTTGGTACTTCCCTCAGATAAATTTGTGCATTCAGGTCACCCATCTAGTATGTCATTTTAAAAACATTAGTATATAAATTTTTATTTTATATATTAGCACACAAAAATTAATGTGCTCATCCAATGTTCTTCATTATTTTAAAATAGCTGTAAAGAAAAATAAGAAAGGAAACATATATATATATATAACATATATAAAAATAGCAATTTATCACATATTGCAGTTTTTAATGATTCTGTGAAGCACCTAACAATAGTTTACTATGTCAAAAGTGTTATTTAAAGGCAACAATTATTAGGGATTTCAACTATTATCACCAAAGCATTTTCCTGGACCTCTGGATTACCAGACCAGTTACATTAACACTGCTTCATCATCTCCAAGGCCCTCTTCCCATGAGATTCATACAGTTGAAAGGATTTCTTTGGACATATATGTAGTCTGTGTTTCATTACAGATGCACAGCAAAACCCCATTCATGGCATTGAGATAAGTAGCCAGTGTTGCTTGAAGAAAGAATATTGTCAATATCACTGAATGAATTTCCTGTTCCTATTCAGATAGGAAGAATAATCGTTCCACTCCAAATGTTTTTGACTTAAGAAGTCAGAAGTGACAATGTCACCAATTCAGCCAAACTTCCATGAGTTAAGGTCATGTTCATTATTCATACTCCCACAGACAGCCATTTCTAGACCAATGCATTGATTTGAAAAACAGTCTTCCTTGCTATTACATTGTTACCCATCAACAAATGTCTGTAGCACATTTTCCAGCAAATTTGATTCTTCAAAATTGAATATAAAATTTGTCTGATGACCAAATTTCTCTTTCCCTATGTACGTCTTTAGTTCTGTTCAATATTTCAATATTGAAATTGTTGGAAATGGCAATAAAAGCAACATTAATCAAATACACAGACCCCTTGTAAATCATTAGTTTTACTCTATATTTTCTGAATAGTCTTTCATTATTTTCATATGAAGTGCTAGTTGTGTTCAGTCACAAGTTGTTGTGAATGAGAATTTTTTCAGTATCATATCTATTGCTTTTTATAAATGTCAAACATGATGTCCTATGAATATACTGTGTTGTTTCTTCATGTTGAGTAATATTGAGAAACACATATTTTAATTGGACAGATGTAAATTCAATACGATCCTGATTTGTTCATAACAACAAAACAGCCTGTCATATTTCGGACACATCCTGTCATACGCAGATTGATGATAATGATGTTTTTTTTCTTAATTCAATGCTAATTCAATAAAAGAAAGCCATTGCACCATTTAATTTTATAAAAATCATTAACTGTAACCTCTTCCATCTGCAATTTTAGACAATAGTTCGAAAGAATGCTGCACACACTATTAGTTACAATTCTGACGAAACACATGGGCTATCATCATTTCATAGAACATCATGCGATAAATGTAAGGAAATGGAAATCTGTTTTGGTGCTACTGCTTTGATAATAAATGGCTGCAAGTGAATTTAAAAGTAGTTACATGGGTGAGAGATTCTGATAACATCATGAATCACAAGAGCATATTTCAAGCAATTGATGCTATGAATCTGGGATTTGTGTAGCACCTTTGAACTTGCTCACTGCCATTTGTTGTTTTACATACAATTTGATATTGATCAGTGATTTGTTTGTTTACTGAAATGGCTTACAACCATTCATTGAAGTTGCTTCTGTCTTAATGCATACAAGGTCTTGCCATGTCAAAAAATAAATGTAGTTCCTAATGTGGCTTGCTCTATCACTTAATATGATTATAATTTAAATTTACCCCTTTGCAGGAATTAACTTTGGTTCCCATTTCTGTAAAGGTAAATGGGAAAAAACATCAATAGGCTTCTAGAGCATTAAAGCACCAGGAGAACGGTGCCTGATATCCAGTGTGATAGTCATTATTATTTATTTTTGGGTTTCCCATCCAATTGTTGTGGTTCTGTTCGCCGAGCTGGGAATTTATGTTGCAGATGTTTCGTCCCATGTCTAGATGACATCCTCAGTGTTTGGGAGCTTCCTGTGAAGTGCTTCTGTGATGTTTCCTCCGGCATTTATAGTGATTTGTATCTGCCGCTTCCAGTTGTCAGTTCCAGCTGTCTGCTGCAGTGGCCGGTATATTGGGTCCAGGTCGATGTGCTTATTGATTGAATCTGTGGATGAGTGCCATGCCTCTAGAGAACAACCAGGGAATTCCTAGAACGTGAGTAACAGAGGAGAAAGACTATTCCCTAGCAGTGAATGGAAGAAGCCTGTTGACTGTTAGAAAATGCTGAGTTTTCATTATTTTTTATTTTTTTAAATTAGTTTTGAATTGAGCTGGAAATGGCTTGTGGACTTTGGGGGAGCTGCTGGTAAAAGGAAAAGAACAGGCCAGACAAGCTTTGTTTGTTTGTGAGGCCAGGTCTAGAGGTTAGTTAAGGCTGATTATTGATTAAAGGGGTTCCAATAGACACAATGACACTGGGAAGAGCACTGTATTTAAACGGATAGCAAACGTTGGCTATTATGTAGTCAATATCTGTGAATTGGTTCTGGTAAGTCTGGAAGAAACCCTATACTCAAGCAGATGGCAGTTTTTGTATGATAATTGAGGCCTTGGGTTGAGTCAGTCTATGAGGGCAGAACCACAATGAAAGGTTTTCTTATAGCCCTGTGTTCTGAATATGGATTTGGCTGCTGTTGACAAGGCAACATGAAGATCTGAAAATGCTCTGCCTAATTCGCTACACCAGTTTCTAGAAGCTCAAAGAATCGAAACCTGAGTTAGAAGTAGCACTGCTTTTACCTACTAAGGTGAGCTGAGAAGCTGACCCTGATCGATGTTTCACAAAAAGCAGCTAAGGAATCCACAAATAATCTGGCCAGTTTTAATATTTTCTTTCATTTATCTCTTGAATGTGTCTGTCTACCTTTTGTTTGAATGGGGGCTAAAAATATATGTTTTAGGTTTAAAGCATAGACATTAATAAGTTTGCCATGTTGTTTAATTTTCTCTCTGTTAAAGTTATTGTGTATCTGATATATATTTAAGTCTTTTGTTTAAGATACATCTGAAAAAATAATTATTCACAAAGCTGGGATTGGTTATTCAAAAGTCTGGCTAGGAACCACTTGAAGTGAGTATGGGGGTGGGGTGGGGAGTGGGGGCTGATGGTTTTCGACAGTTCATTTTTACTGTGTTATGAATACAAAGGTAGAAAGGCTGATTTGGTTCAGCTCCCTCTTCCCGTCTCAGAATATGGAAGAAACCAAGAATCTGTGGTTGGAGACAGTTGTGTGGCACTACCAACATGTTAAATGGATGATCATCAAACAGATCTAACAACTCAAGACTGGGCATAGAAGTGTTACATTGGGTCATTAGCAGCAGAAAACCTGTACTCAAACACATTCTCTAACCTCGCGACCCTGCATATACCCCATTATATCCTTACCAAATAGCCAAGAAATCAACCCTGGCTCAATGAAGATTGCTGGATAGCATGCCAGGAGCAGAAACAGACATACCTAAAATTAATGTTTCAACTTCATGAAGCTGCTTGTATACAAACAGTAAAAGCAGAATGGAATCAACAGAGATAAGTGATTCCATAGCCAAAAGATTAGCCCTAGCACTACAATCCTGCCACACTGTTGTGTTACCATAGTCTTCCCAGACCATAGGGGCTGCTCTCTTATTAGAGAGAAGCAACTGGTGGTGATTTAACCTGAGAGCCACCAGACCTCAGGCAAGGGAAGAGGTTGAGAGGGAGACTCCTTGAAGTAACCTCAAACCAGAGATGAGAATTGAACTCACGCTGTTGGCATCACACTGCTCTGTGAACCAACAGTCCAGCCATGTCAAGTGGTTGATTTATGTCAGCCTCCTCTGCAATTTGCGAGCATTTATGTGTCAATTTTTAATCAATTCAGTTCATTTCCACATGATATCAAGAAATGGCTGAAGACACTGAATGCTGCAAAGATTTTGGACCTTGACAACTTTCCAGCAAAGATGCTAAAGACTCCACACACAACTAAGCTGTTCAACACAGCAGCAACATGGAAATTCACCCAAAAAGGTGGAAAATGGATAATTGAGCCATGCAGACACATTAATCCTAGTTCCCTACTTTGTGCTGATAGTGAATGGATTGTGGTTTTATTTGTTCACAGGATGTGGGTATCACCAGCTAGGCCATCATTTATTGCCCATCGGGCAGTTAGAATCAACCACATTGCTGTAGGTCTGGAGTCACATGTAGGCCATATCAAGTATGGATGGCAGTTTCCTTCCATAAAGGACACTAATGAATCAGATGATTTTTTTCCAACAATCAGCAATGGATTTGTAGATTCACTAGGCTCTTAATTCCAGAACATTTTTTTATTTTAATGAATTCAAATTCCATCATCTGCCATAGCAGGATTCAAACCCAGATCACCAGAACATTACATAGGTCTCTGGATTAACAGTCTAGTGATAATGCCATTAGGCTGTCACCTCACCACCCCCATCACCTTGCAGGAATGGTGGGCAGCTGAGGGAGTCTTTTTCGACATTCACATAGGCATCAGTATCTGGGCCAGCATTTATTGCCTATCTTTGCCCTTAAGAAGGTGATGATGAAATGCTTCAGTCCATGTGCTGTAGGTAGACCCACAATGGAATCAGAGAGGGAATTCCAGGATTTTGACCTGGCAACTGTGAAGGATGGTGAGTAGCTTGGAGGAGATTCACAGGTGGTAATGCTCCCATGTATCTGTTACCCTTGTCCTGATAGATGGAAATGATTGTGGGTTTGGAAGGTTGTTCTTAGGATCTTTGATGAATTTCTGCAGTGCATGTTACAGATGGTATGGACTGTTGCTACTGATCATAGGTGGTAAAGGGATTGGATGTTTGTGGATGTGTTGCCAGTCAAAGCAGGCTGCTTTGACCTGGATGGTGTTGAGCTTCTTGAATGTTGGTGGAGCTGCACTCATCCAGGCAAGTGGATGAGTCACACTCCTGTCTCGTAGACAGTGGATGGGCCTTGGGGAAATGCGTTACTCACTGTAGGGTATTCCCAGCCTTTGACCTGCTCTTGTAGTCATTGTATTTATATGGCTAATCTAGTTCAGTTTCTGGTCAATGGTAACCCTCAGGATGGTGATAGTGGAGACTCAGTAGTTCATACAAGCTGAACAGATATCTTCTCCTGGTTCCAATGCCACACTCCCTCCTGTGCAGTTGGATGTCGGTATCAAGCTAGAATCAGGCTGCAATGCCATCCATGGTTGAATTACCTGCCAACAAGTCACTATCAATACTTATAGATAAATAGCTGACGTTTGACAACATACTAGACAGAAACTACAATCAATTGCAATAGGGAACATGGGTGAAAAAATGAAAAGCAATTAAAGTTCACCATAGGAAATCAGTAGATAAAAGCAAATTACTGTGGACTTGAAACGTCAGCTCTTTTCTCTCCTTACAGATGCTGCCAGACCCGCTGAGATTTTCCAGCATTTTCTCTTTTGGCTATAGGAAATCAGTAGTTTGAGGATTTTCATCAATCCACCTTCAATGTACATTAAAAAAAATTGTTAATCTCTATTGGCTTGTATAACAGGCAGGATATATACACTGTCACCACCTGAGAGAGTAGTAATGGAGCAGAACAGATCATCCACTCATTTTTGAATTCACTAAATCTTTGATTTTAATGGGCTAAAAGTAGGGTAAATTTTATAACAAGCAGGCAATCAAATCTCACATTAATACCTTGGCACTGAAGTTGAAAATTACCTGTGATGCCAATAGTCAGTTAGCACAGCATAGCAGAAACTCAGCTTCCTTTTAAAAATAGGCCATATCTTGGCACAAGCAAGATGAAAACATGCATTATCTGATGTGTTTTTGCAGGAATACATTGTTGACTTTTTGATTTGTAGGAGAATGCTACAAATTATTACTGAAATATAGTTATTATTCATTTTATTATATATAATTTCCCAATGAAATCAAGTAAGAAATAACTTGAAGTTGAAGTGTTAAATCCTGAGGATAAAAATAATGCAAGTTTTGCTTATTTGACTCTGCCTAAAATGTAAATTATTTAGAACATAAATAAAGCAATGTGTAATTCAATAATATCCTCCTGCAGAGCAACAGGCAAAGATAGAATGTATAAGAGAAATTAAAGTACAATTCCTGAGTAGTAAATCAATATTTATTTGTCAGAACTATTAAACAGTAGAAGGAACAAATCAATATTTAATGCATTGTTGTCATTGAAAATTTACTTAAGATGGAAAGAAAATAAATTGTATATTTTGCCATGCAACATAATCAAGAAAAATATAACAATTTACACAAGATATCTTTATCTGTATTGTTTTTTAGTTTTTTTCACAAGGATCATGTGAATTTTACAACTTTGATGTCTTTCTGCTGAAATATTTTGTGATAGGCTTTGTATATTTTGAATTTTAAAAAAAATCTGCTTGTGAAATTTCAAAACAAAAATACTATATGCTGTTAATATTTCATTTCAATTCCATTCCATTGAACTCACCTCCATTTATTCGCCTCTCCTTTGTATCTCTTGCTGGGGAGGGATAGAGAAGCATATGGAAAGATCAAGGATGATACAACACAAGATTGAAATAAGGGGGGAATGAAAGGGAAGAAATGAATATCCAGCAATAGGTACTTAAAGGATTAGCCAAAGAGATAAATGAGAATGTGGAACGATTCAGAAAATTTACAAAAGACCTCATAACCTGAGCTGAAGAAACCCAGAGAGATCAAATCGGTTTGGAATGGAAGCCCAAACTAAAACAATCATTGATAGGGAACACGATGATACCAGAAAGGTTTGACAAAGTCAACTGTGTCAGGCATATGGACAACTGTGTCAGGCATATGGACAACTGTGTCAGTCAGATGGTTGGTCAGACAAGATATAGCATTGGCAAAATCCAAAGTGGGGAGGTACCTGACTGGATTAATAGCACACACCCAGCACAACTAAACAAGTTAAAGGGGACTCTGAATGAACAATAGCTTATATGGGATTTCCCTGGTAGGATGTAAGTAAAATGGGAGTATCACTGTAAGATAACACCCAGTGGATGAGTGAGACCTCGCCTAAAAATCATCCAAGTCCCTCAAAACTTCATTCAATTAGGATATGGTGGGAAAGGGACAATATTGTGTATCAACCACAGAAGCATCATACACATCTGGAAGCTTACACTGCCTATCACACACCCCAACGTCTGTTTCACCCCTTGCCTACCAGTTATTATAGGTCAGGCTCAGTTGATGCACATCTGACAAAAAAAAACTGGAAGTGCTCAAGGTATCTGAAATGCTCCTTGACCACTTCATGGACTATGAGGAGGTAGTTAATTGGATGAAATAGTTAATTGGGTGAAATTACACAAAGGATAAATTGGGAAGTCAAATTCAACCACCAGTTGAGAAAGCAATTACACTTTCTTAAAGAGGATACAGAACAGGGATTTCAGGAACAGAAATGGTGAGAAAAGGTATGGGATTAGGGGATGAACATTAATATACACCACTAGATCAGGATACTGCATTGTAGTAGGAGTGCAATTAGAGTCATAGAGCCACAGAGTTATAGAGATGTACAGCATGGAAATAGACCCTTCAGTCCAATTCGTCCATGCCGACCAGATATCCCAAACCAATCTAGTCCCACCTGCCAGCACCTGGCCCATATCCCTCCAAACCCTTCCTATCCATATACCCATCCAGAGGCCTTTTAAATGTTGTAGTTGTACCAGCCTCCACCACTTCCTCTGGCAGTTCATTCCATACATGCACCACCCGCTGCATGAAAATGTTGCCCCTTAGGTCTCTTTTATATCTTTCCCCTCTCACCCTAATCCTATGCCCTCTAGTTCTGGACTCCCCAACCCCAGGGAAAAGACTTTGTCTATTTATCCTATCCATGCCCCTCATCATTTTGTAAACCTCTATAAGGTCACCCCTTAGCTAGGTAAAACAGCCCTAACCTATTCAACCTTTCCCTATAACTCAAATCCTCCAATGCTGGCAACATCCTTGTAAATCTTTTCTGAACCCTTTCAAGATTCACAACATCTTTCCAATAGGAAGGAAACCAGAATTGCACACAATATTCCAACAGTGGCCAAACCAATGTTTTGTACAGCCGCAACATGACCTCCCAACTCCTGTACTCAATACTCTGACCACTAAAGGAAGCATACCAAATGCCTTCTTCACTATCCTATCAACCTGCGACTCCACTTTCAAGGAGCTATGAACCTGCACTCCAAAGTCTCTTTCTTCAGCAACACTCCCTAGGACCTTGCCATTAAGTGTATAGGTTCTGCTAAGATTTGCTTTCCCAAAATGTAGGACCTTACATTTATCTAAATTAAACTCCATTTGCCACTTCTCAGCACATTGGCCCATCTGATCAAGATCCCATTGTAATCTGAGATAACCTTCTTCGCTGTCCACTACACCTCCAATTTTGGTGTCATCTGCAAACTTACTAACTATACCTCTTATGCTCACATCCAAATCATTTATATAAATGATGAAAAGTAGTGGACCCAGCACCAATCCTTGTAGCACTCCATTGGTCACAGGCTTCCACTCTGAAAAAACAACCCACCACCACCTTCTGCCTTCTACCTTTGAGCCAGAGCTGTATCCAAATGACGCATTCTCCCCATTTTCCATGAGATCTAACCTTGCTAACCAGTTTCCCATTGGGAACCTTGTCAAATGCCTTACTGAAGTCCATATAGATCACATCCACACTCTTCCCTCATCAATCCTCTTTGTTACTTCTTCAAAAAACTCAATCATTTGTGACGCATGATTTCCCATGCAAAATGCCATATTGACTATCCCTAATCAGTCCTTGCCTTTCCAAATACATGTACATCCTGTCCCTCAGGATTGCCTCCAACAACTTGCCCACCACCGACATCAGGCTCACTGGTCTATAGTTCTCTGGCTTGTCCTTACCGCCTTTCTTAAACAGTGGCATCACATGAGTCAACCTCCAGTTTTCTGGCAGCTCACCTGTGACTATTGATGATACAAACATCTTAGTAGGAGGCCAAGCAATTACTTCCCTAGCTTTCCATAAAGTTCTAGGGTACACCTGATCAGGTCCTGGGGATTTATCCACCTTTAACCATTTCAAGACATCCAGCACTTTCTCCTCTGTAATATGGACATTGTTCAAGACATCACCATATATTCCCTACATTCTATATCTTCCATGTCCTTTTCCACAGTAAATACTGATGCAAAATACTCATTTAGTATCTCCCCCATCTCCTACAGCTCCACACAAAGGCCGCCTTGCTGATCTTTGAGGGGCCCTATCCTCTCCCTAGTTACCCTTTTGTCCTTAATGTATTTGTAAAAACCCTTTGGATTCTCCTTAACTCTATTTGCCAAAGCTATCTCATGTCCCCTTTTTGCCCTCCTGATTTCCCTCTTAAGTATACTCCTACTGCCTTTATACTCTTCTAAGGATTCACTCGATCTATCCTGTCTATACCTGACATATACTTCCTTCTTTTTCTTAACCAAAACCTCAATTTCTTTAGTCATCCAGCATTCTCTCTACCTACCAGCCTTTCCTTTTACTGTAACAGGAATATACTTTCTCTGGACTCTTGTTATCTCATTTCTGAAGGCTTCCAGTTGCAGCCGTCACTTTACCTGCGAACATCTGTGCCCAATCAGCTTTTGAAAGTTTTTGCCTAATACTGTCAAAATTGGCTTTCCTCCAATTTAGAACTTCAACTTTTAGATCTGGTCTATCCTTTTCCATCAGTGCTTCAAAACTAATAGAATTATAAGACCATAAGACATAGGAGTGGAAGTAAGGCCATTCGGCCCATCGAGTCCACTCTGCCATTCAATCATGGCTGACGGGCATTTCAACTCCACTTACCAGCATTCTCCCCATTGCTGTCCCTAAAGTGCTCCCCTACTGACACCTCAGTCACCTGTCCTGTCTTGTTTCCCAAGAGTAGGTCAAGTTTTGTACCTTTCTGGTGGGTGCATTCACATACTGAATCAGATTCCTTTCCATCTAAACCCTTAACAGTATGGCAGTCCCAATCTATGTTTGGAAAGTTAAAATTCCCTAGTATAACCACCCTATTATTCTTACAGATAACTGAGATTGCCTTACAAACTTATTTTTCAATTTCCCTGTGACTATTAGGGGGTCTGTAATACAATCCCAATAAGGTGATAATCCCTTTTTTATTTTTCAGTTTCACCCAAATAACTTCCCTGGATGTATTTCCTGGAATATCCTCCTTCAGCACATGCTATCCCTTATCAAAAACACCAGTCCCCCATCTCTCTTGTCTTTTATTCCTGTAGCATTTGTATCCTGGAACATTAAGCTGCCATTCCTACCATTCTTTGAGCCATGTTTCATTAATTGCTATGATATCCCAGTCCTATGTTCCTAACCATGCCCTGAGTTCATCTGCCTTCCCTGTTAGACCCCTTTCATTGAAATAAATGTAGTTTTTCAGTCTTAACTTGTTCTCTGCTTTGCGTCTGCCTGCCCTGACTGTTTGACTCACCTTTATTCTCAATTGTACCAGCCTCAAGTTAAAATCTTTCCTCACTATCTACCTGGGTCCCACCCCCTACCTTACTAGTTTAAATCCTCCCGAGCAGCTCTAGCAAATCTCCCTGCCAGCATATTAGTCCCCTTCCAATTTAGGTGCAATCCATCTTTCTTGTACAGGTCACTTCTACCCCAGAACAGTTTCCAATGATCCATAAAAGTGAATTCTTTTCCCACATACGAGCTCCTCAACCATGCATTCATCTGTTCTATCCTTCTATTCCTGCCCTTGTTCGCTCATTGCTCTGGGAGTAATCCAGATATTACTACCCTTGAGGACCTCCTTTTTAAATTCCGGCCTAACTCTCTGTAATCTCCTTTCAGAATCTCAATCTTTTCCCTTCCTATGTCGTTAGTTCCAATGTGTACAATAACCTCCTGCTGGCCCCTCTCCCCCTCTGCACCGTCTCTGAAACATCCTTGATCCTGGCACCAGAAATGTAACACACCATTCTGATTTTTTGCTGTTGGTCACAGAAACATCTGTCTGTACCTTGGACTAGAAAGTTCCCTAACACAATCGAGCGCTTGGAACCCGAAGTACCTCTCATACGTTAGAACCAGCCTCAGTACCAGAAACTTGGCTGTTCGTGCTATGTTCCCCTGAGAATCCATCACTCCCTACATTTTCCAAAACAGCACACTTGTTTGAATTGGGGATAGCCACAGAAGACTCCTGCACTACCTGCCTACCTCTCTTACCTTTCCCGGAGTTAACCTATCTATGTGACTGTATCTGAGACTTTCCCCCTTCCTAAAACTGCCATCAATCACATACCCTTGCTCTTATAAATTCCTCATTGCCTCTAACTGCCTCTCCAACTGATCCATTCGATCTGATAGGATTTGCAACCAATCGCATTTATTGCAGATATAATCCTCACTAACCCATAAACTCTCCCTGAACTCCCACATCCGACAAGAAGTGCATATCACTGTACCAAAGGCCATTTTTGCTTCTTTCAATCTACAGACCCAGAAAATAACACTGGCTTATTCCTCTACAAGACACTGCTCCAGGTTAAATTAATATTTATGACCTATATTTTAAGTTTAATCAAGAGACATAGCTCTATAAAACATATAATCAAGAAAGAACCCACTCTGCAGACTTATTTTAAGATCACACTTAAAATCTACTTACCTGTCTCTGTCCTGTGACCTCTCCCAAATAAGTTCCTCCAAGATCAGTTGTGAATTTCACTGTTTTTTAATTTTCCCAGATGCACTCCGATGTCCAGTGATGACTCAGATATAGATATAATGGTGGTGCAATTAAAATATAAATTATCAAGTCTTTTAGATTTTTTCAAAGAACAAACTCTTGAAATAAGTTTAATGACAAAATACATAATTTCAATATTTACGTATAATCTTTAAATCAATAGACAAGCAATTGAACCTGTATTGCTGTAAAGATTTTATCTGAATGAGCTGTATATTAATTGTACCATTTTCTTTCAAGTTGTATGATCATAGAATCCCAACAGTGTGAAAGCAGGCCATTCAGCCTATTGAAGAACATTCCACTCATTCTCCATAACCCTGTATTTCTCATGGCTAGTCCACATAGCCTACACATTCCTGGACACTATGGATAATTTAGCACTGCCTATCCATCTAACCTGCACTTCTTTGAACTGGGGGAAGAAACCTGCACAGACATGGGGAAACTGAACAAACTAGACACAGACAGTCACCCAAGGATGTAATTGAACCCATAGACCTGGTTTTGTGAGGCAGCAATGCTGACCACTGAACCACCATGCTGCCCTGAGCAGCATAGTGCATTTCACAGATTAACACCTGATGGAAAAATCTTACTTTAAGAATGCTATTTGATATTTATGTGAGGTTATGTACTAAATATTCGCAGTTCAGATAGAAATGTGATGGATTGGCACTTCAAGGTATCAGTAACCACGCACTAATCCTCTCACATTTAAATCTGTTTATCATTCTGAGCCATGAGGTTGCAACAAATAAGATAAAGTTGTCCCAACACTGTGAGATTTCACAAACATGTCCTTAGATTTAAACCTGCAAATCTTTATAAATTAATCATAACGTCATTTGTCAGTTTCAGATAATCCTAAAAACTCAAATCAAAGCAGTAACTTAGTCAGTTTATAATAAGATCTGGATGTAACAAAATATTTTAACACTTCAGATTTCAACATTAAACATTCCTTCTACATCATTTTTTTTCTAATCATATTTCTAATTACGCAAAGAACAGAAAAATAATTAATAGTCAAAGTCAAAGAGTGAACAGATTCTATTTTTTATGCTGGAGTGGAGAAATAAGAGTACAATCATGTTCCAGCTGAGTTTTGGTCTACTCAAAGTTAGTTATTTTAGCATTCTTTCAGATATACCAACAGCCATTAGAGAAATGTAATGAGCCATTTTAATGTATAGTTTATGTGAGCATTTTATTTCACTGTTCTAGAATTGGTTCAAGAAATGTTCTTTGAATGCTTTTTTTTTTCTAATGCATTTTGTTAACATTAAAACATTTAGAATATGGTAATCAATTCAAATACATTTATTACAATTGATTGATCATTGACAATGCAATTACAATCCCAGATTTTTCATAAAAATGGATTCCTGTCTCAGTAACATGTAGATTAGGCTCAGAGAGCAAAGAGCTGATTGAGGCATAAGTACCTTAATCACCGGATGGACTGTATTAACGTAGAAGATCATTGCTTATTGCTACCAGATTGATGACTGGGTTAAAATGCAACAATTTTATTATCTAATTCAATTGACAAAACATAAAACTATCCCAAAAGATGAGAAAATAAAAAGCTAGTTGCCAGTCTGTATTTTTTTCAGACTGTTCAACATATGCACAACATAAATAGATTTATTATCCTCTACTTACCCCTTTTGACTATATAATGAAAACTATACATTCCTAAAGTGACATGGCAAAAACACAAAAGCAAGTGGAGATTTTATCACGGCACATGCTGCCACACCCAACCTCGGGCAGAGTTCATTAATGGGTTAAATTATAAGGATAAATAAGAAGCTGCGCAGAAGCTGCAAAATAGGATAAGAGCTAATGGTACTAAGGGCAAACTACTGGCATGGATAGAGAATTGGCTGACTGGCAGAAGGCAGAGAACAAGGTTAAAGGGTTAAAAATCACACAACACCAGATTATAGTCCAACAGGTTTAATTGGAAGCACGAGCTTTTGGAGCACTGCTCCTTCATCAGGTGGTTGTGCTGTCAATATGTGCGATCTTCTTGGAGATCCTCTCCACTTTAAGCCGACAGTTAGTGGTGTCGACTTTAACTTTGCACATCCCAGTCCAACGCCGGCATCTCCAAATCAAAGTTAAAGGGGTCTTTTTTTCAGGATGGCAGCTTGTGATTGGTAGTTTTCTGCAGGGGTCAGTGTTGGCACCATAACAATTTATGTTGTATATTAACGATCTGGACAAAGGAACTGAGGGAATTGTTGCTAAGTTTGCAAATGACATAAAATAGGTGAAGGGGCAGGTAGAGTTGAGGAGGTGGTGGGGTGGTGCCTGCAGAAGGACTTGGATAGGTTAGGACAGTCGGCAAAGAAGTAGCAGATGGACTGTAATGTGGGAAAATGTGAGGTTATGCACTTTGGTAGGAAGAATAGAGAAATTGATGATTTTAAAAATGGGGAAAACCTTCAGAAATATGAAGCAGAAAGGGACTTAGGAGTCCTAGTTCACGGTTCTTTAAGGTTAACCTTGTGTTTTGTTGGCAGTTCAGAAGGTAAATGCAAAGGTAGCATTTATTTTGAGAGAGCCAGAATACAAGAGCAGAGATGCACTGCTGAGCCTGTATAACACTCTGGTCAGATCACATTTGGAATATTGTATGCAATTTTGGGTTCCATGTCTAAGGAAAGATGTGCTAGCCTTGAAGGGTGTGCAGAGGAAGTTCACAAAAATGAACCCATAAATGAAGGAGTTTAGAAGGATGATGGGGACTCTCATTGAAATTTACAGGATATTGTGAGGCCTGGAAAGAGTGGATGTGAAGAAGATGTTCTCACCAGTAGGAAAGACTAGGACCCAAGGGCACAGTCTCAGAGCCAAAGGATGGTGAATCTGAGGAACCCATTGTGAAAGGCAAGTCATTGAGTGTACTTAAGACAGATATAGATGCATTGTTGATAACTGAGGGGATCAAGGGTTATGGATAGAAGGTAGGAGAATGAGGTTGAGAAATATATCAGCTATGATCAAATGACAGAGCAGACTTGATGGACTAAATGGCTTATTTTACACCTATACCTTATAGTTTTATAAGGAGAAAGTGAGGACTTCAGATGTTGGAGCTCAGAGTTGAGAATGTAGTACAGCAGGTCAGACAGCATCAGAGGAGCAGGAGAATCGACTTTTTGGGCATAAGGCCTTTATCAGCAATGAGGCTTGTGGTCAGGGCTGAAAGATAAATGGGAGGGGTGGGTGGATTGAAGTTGTTGAGGATGAGAACCAGCTCAACCAGGCAGGTGAGGGTGTTGGTAGAAGGGTACTGGTTGGGGCAACACCTGGCTGAACTGGTCCTCGCCATCAACAACTTCTCCTTCCAATCCTCCCACTTCCTGCAAACCAAAGGGGTAGCCATTGGCACCAGGATGGCACCCAGCTCTGCCTGCCTGTTTGTCAGACATGTGGAACAGTCCATCTTCCGCAGATACACCAGCACCATCCTCAACCTTTTCCTCCACTATATTTATGACTGTATCGGTGTCCCCTCATGCTCCCATGAGGAGGTTGAACAGTTCAGCAACTTTAACAATACCTTCAAACCCGACCTCAAATTCACCTGGACCATCTCAGAAACCTCCTTCCCCTTCCAGACTTCTCCATCACCGTCTCTGGTGACTGACTAACCACAGACATGTACTACAAGCCCACCAACTCCCACAGCTACCTAGACTACACGTCCTCCCACCTTTCCTCCTGTAAAAACACCATCCCTTATTCCCAATTCCTCTGCCTCTGCCGCATCTGTCCCCAGGATGACCAATTCCACCTTAGAAAATCCCAGATGGCCTCCTTTTTCCATGATCGCAACTTCCCTTCCCAAGTGGTTAACGATGCCCTCCAGCGCATCTCCTCCACTACATGCACCGCTACTCTGAACCCCACCCCTCCCAAGGCAAAAAGGACAGAACCCCCCCAGTCCTCACATTCCACCCCACCAACTTCTGCATACAATGCATCATCCTCTGCCACCTCCAAACAGGCAAAAGTGAGGACTGCAGATGCTGGAAACCAGAGTTTAAATCAGAGTGATGCTAGAAAAGCACAGCAGGTCAGGCAGCATCCAAGGAGCAGGAAAATCGATGTTTCGGGCAAAAGCCCTTCATCATGTACGGACACCCACCTCCAAATCCCACCTCCAAACAAACCCATCATCAAAGTATCTTTCTTTCCCTGCCCCTATCAGCGTTCCAAAAAGACCATTCCCTCCGCAACTCCCACGTCACATCCACACCCCCCACTAGCCCATACTCCATTCCTGCCACCTTTCCCTGCCACCGCAGGAAGTGCAAAACCTGTGCCCACACCACTCCCCTCACTTCTGTCCAAGACCCCAAGGGTTCCTTCTACATCTGACAGAAATTTAACTGTACCACCACCAATGTCATCTACTGCATCCACTGCACCCGGCGTGGTCTCCTCTACATCGGGGAGACAAGACGCCTTCTTGTGGATTGTATTCGAGAATATCTCTGTGACACCCACACTCACTAACCCCAACATCCTGTGGCTGAACACTCCAAGTCCCCCTCCCACTCCATGAAGAAGATGCAGGTCCTGGGCCTCCTCTCCAGCCAAACCATTACCACCCAACACCTGGAGGAAGAATGCCTCATAGTCCGTCTCGAAACGCTGCAACTGCACAGGATAAATGTGGATTTCAACCACTTCCTCATTTCCACCATGCCCCAACATTATCCCAGTCCCAAGCCTCCAACTCGGCACTGCCTTCCGAACCTGTTCATCATCCTCCCCCCCCCCCCCCACCCCCCCACACCCAACCTATCAATTTCTCCCTCACCTTCATCCACCTATTGCTTTCCCATATACCTTCCCCCTAACCCCACCTCTCTCCCATTTATTTCTCAGTCCCGGCCCACAAGTCTAATTTCTGTTGAAGGGTTTATGCCCGAAACGTTGATTCTCCTTCTCCAGATGCTGCCTGACCTGCTGTGCTTTTCTAGAACTACACTCCGACTTATAGTTTTATGAACAAGTTACATATACTGAGCTGTATTCTTGAGCTTAGAAGGTTGGCAGGTGATCTCATTGAAGTCTTTAAAATGTTGAAGTGTAGATACAGAGGAAGCATGTACCATGTGGGAAATTCGAGAGCAAGAGGGTGCAATTGTAAAATTTAAATTAGAATTGGAATTAGCTTTATTGTCACCTGCATTCAAATGAGTGCAGTGAAAAGGTTGCAGTGTTGCCACTTGCGGCACTACCTTAGGTATGACTTGACCACTTAGGAGTGTAATCAATAAAACCTTTGCTGTCGAAAATGCAGTGAAATCTGGAACTCTGCCCTCTGTGGAAGGAGGGTTAATAACAATGTTTTTCAGACTGAATGACAGACTTCTGTTCCAGAGAGGGACATGGAGCTGTTTTTTTCTTTCAGTTTGTCCTACTTTACTTGATGTCTCCACAATATTGTTTGATCATCCTTCTTTATCTCCTCCTGTCAGTCACCCATTTCTCTTCCATTCCTGTTTCATTTCAGTCTCTTTCCATTGCATCTTCACACTTCATTTTCATCTTTCTGGTGATCTTATCTCAGTCATTCACCTCTCCATATTTCTTCTTTCTCTCTCTCTGCAATAGGTAACTATGCTATTTCAATCTGTTCTTGACTACCTTCCTCAATACTCCCCCAACCTTTACTGATCCCTTGATGTCCTGGCTCCAGATATTGCCCTCTATTGCCACTCCAGACATCCACATTTCATTAGTATCCATTCATTTTTCCTCTCTTCTTCATGTTATATAGTGCCGAAACTTGGGTAGCAAGACTAGTCTAACAACTGCCTTGTTGTTTCCTCCCTTCAAATTGAGCAATGTTTTTCTGGCATGTAATACTTCACTGCACTTTTTCCAATTAATGCAATGTTTCATTTTCATTTCCAATTTCTTTTAATCTTTGTTTTAATTTCCTGATACCATTTACAAAAGCCGCTGATTTTCCAAATGATAACAATCTTTACGCCTACACTCTGATCCTCATTACTCGACTCAGACTGACAGTGCATGTATTGGGTTCTTTGATCTCCTGATTTTCAGACCCTTGTCTTCCACAGCCTTACTTCTGTTATACTCAGTCATACTCTTATTCCCATGACATTATTTAATGTCATCTGTAAACAGTATGAACCATGACACTTCTGGTCTCACTTGTTCAATTAGAACACCCAGAACAAGCAAGAAAAGGAAACAGCTTAGTGCCTATCTTTGGTGCTATCTACCTTCACTTTTGAAACTTTGAACTATCCCATACTGCTTCTTCCTCTTGTCTAGAACTCCTTGTACATATTTCCCAATAGTCAAATGGAATTCTCAAGGACTCCACAAATCTAAGTACATATTTCCTCCCAAGGCACCCAGTCATGAGCCTTCTCTACTGATTGTATTGACACCCACTATTATACTTTCAGGAAGCCTTATTTCTTAGTCCTAGCTTAATTTGTGAAGTTCCCATCAAATCAGAAACTTCCTTATCAGTAACAACTTGTTTTATTTTCGGTTTGATTCTACTGTGCGGTTTATATTCCTTACAAATGTTACTGCAAAAGATCGGAATGGATGTTAATTTCTGCCAATTGTTATAACGTCTGTAAGATCACCTCTAACATAATGGTTACATCTCGTATTATGATTCAATGCTTGGGAACATTGTCTTTCTCATTTGACCTTGGAAGTTCTCAGTCTTGCAGCTGTAGTTTCTCCTATTTACATGCTCGAAGTTGGTTTAGAACAGAAATTTGGTTCCCTGATCAGCCTTACTGTCTCTAAATTACCTGTTTGTTGATTCTGATTCTGAGCTATCCCATGTGTTGTGTTTAATTAAAACTGGAGGAACAGACACAGATGGTTTTCTTCTAAGCCAACTGACACTACTTTAAATACTTTTCATCTTTGGATGACATTTTATAAAAGGTATTCCATAAATCACTCTAGATTTTTTTTAATGTTACATTCAAAGATAATGTTTCATTTACTTCATCAAAAGACACTTAACAATTTTCCTTTATGAATTGAGACTGCACTCTTTTTTATTATTTTCCAGAATCATTAATCAGTTATCTGTTACTTTAATTTTTTGTTGAGAAAATTTGAAACTCAGGTTGAGGTACTGGATGTAGGTTTGCTCACTGAACTGGAAGATTTATTTTCAGATGTTTCATCACCATACTGGGTAACATCTTCAGTGAGCCTCCAGAGGAAGCACTGCTGGTGTTTCCCGCTTTCTATTTATATGTTTGGGTTTCCTTGGGTTGGTGGTGGGGTCGGAAAGGAAACCCAAACATACAAATAGAAAGCAGGAAACTCCAGCAGTGCTTTGTCCAAAGACTCACTGAAGATGTTACCTAGTATGGTGATGAAACGTCTGAAAATGAACCTTGCAGCTCAGTGAGTGTGCTCCTCTAAATGTTTTAGAATACCAAGTCATGTTAGTTTTAATATAATTTCTGATCTTATATGCTAAATTGTGTCCAGGCTTAGTGGTTTTGAAATGCCTGATACTCTATATATTTAATGTTTTCACATTAGTTTTTGATACAGTGTTACATTGTTAAGAAATGACTTGATGGGTTAAGGACTACTTATCCATCACTGGATTGTGACACTAAAAGTCTACAAACAAATTCAGAAATTTGAAACTGTTGGAAAAACCTTCTGTGTCTGCAATTATCTGAAAGACAAAACAGTATCAACCCAACCCACTTCAGGCAGAATAGGTTAATTTGTCCAAGCATTTCTATCCATAAAACATTGTAATATATCAAATACATAATTTCTCCAAGCTGTGAAGATAATTTACTGCAGATTTGAAAGAGGAGGGAGCAAAGGATCTTTGAAGTAACTACATCAACAGCAGCCCCCCCCCCTTCCTTCCCTGCAAGATAAAAGCCATGTTTTGTCATTCTTTTCTGCACAAAGGAAAAGCTTGTCTCCTTCATTGGATTTTACATTTTTTGTCAAACTCTTTGATCTGGTTTTCTCAGATTTTAACCCAGTTTGTCAGATTATTTTGTTCAAAGGAACTTATTCTTCCAGTCTTCCAAATTTCCAGCTCTCTTTATTTTTTTCTCTAATGCACCAATTCACACAAATGAAGACAGTACTTAAGATGTGCAAATCTTAGCAGCTGGAAGAAAAGATTCAGTCCTGTGTTAAAATAATATTTGGCAGTTCACTGTGTCCAGAAAATGAAATTCCAAACATGATAAATCAATCATAACAGTTCTGAAGTTAACTATTTATCCAGAACTCTTTCCTGAATCTGAATACAACTCAGGTAATAGTGTTTTAATGGAAGAGGAAATATGTTATATCATTTGACTTGATTCTTCTTTCTTCAATTCATTTTATGTGTCTAAGTAATGCTAAGAGGTAAATTCTTACAAAGCCTTTGAGAAACTAATTCCAGATAAACATTTTGTGGCAGATTTATCTTTACATGACCATTGATAGTTCCTTAAAGAGGCTTCAACTTAACCTGTTCTAAACTGATATGGACAAACACTATAAGTTCATACTGCCATGCACTTTCAAAATATAAACTATACTCAAAATATCCCCAGATCTCAAGCTTTTAGGAAGGAAAACACACAAATTACACAAGACAACATTTAACAATGAATTAGGATACATACAAACCAGAAGATAATATTTGGTTCAGGAACTATGGACACTCAAATCATTCACATTCAAACAGAAAAGATTCATTACCTCAATTAAACACAAAACCTGTCTCCTCCCTTCTCTCCTACAACTTGTGAATACTTTCTTCCATTCTCAGTTTTTAACTTTATGTTTATCCTTTACTCATAGTGAGAGTGAAATGTGCAAATTGTTTTAACATCCAATGATTTACATCCCAGTACCAGCAGATATAGTACACAATTATGAAAGGCAGTTTGTCTCCATATATCCCCCTGTGACAAATGCCCATTGCTTGGAGAATTTCTCTTTTAATTTTTCATCACCTTCCTATGTTTTCTGGCGAAGTGAAGCAACATAGTCCCCTCTCCTCCTCATATTTCTGTGAACATGGGTTTTGCCTTTCCCGATTCCAGCAGTCTTTTTGTTAATTCTACATGGGCTCAGAGAATTAGAAGCCAGGCTTTATCTTTCTTGTCTTCTCCAGTTAATTCCATGTCTGCCATTCCCTTGGGGAGGTGGAACCAATAATACTGGCCCAGCCAGCATTACTTTGGCCATCTTTGTTCTTTCATTAACTAATTTACATGTTTTGTTAATTAGGTCTGAGCTCTAAGTGCTACCAATAAGGCCGTATTATCTTTGTCTTTCTTTTCCTTTTTGCCATCACTCTCTTTGTGTGGTGGGTGTCGTACACAAGATTCAATTAGTTTTAATCATTCAGTGAAATAGTTTGTTCTGTTTTCCTGCTAGGAATCATGTGAAGGATCCCTCCAGTCAGGAAGGCGGCACGGTGGCACAGTGGTTAGCACTTCTGCCTCACAGCGCCAGAGACGCGGGTTCAATTCCCGTCTCAGGCGACTGACTGTGTGGAGTTTGTACGTTTTCCCTGTGTCTGCGTGGGTTTCCTCCGGGTGCTCCGGTTTCCTCCCACAGTCCAAGAATGTGCAGGTCAGGTGAATTGACCATGCTAAATTGTCCATAGTGTTAGGTAAAGGGGTAAATGTAGGGATGTGGGTAGGTTGCGCTTCGGCGGGTCAGTGTGGACTTGTTGGCCGAAGGGCCTGTTTCCACACTGTAAGTAATCTAATCTAGTCCCCAGTCTTCTGTGGCCATCTTTTGTTGTCCATTTGTTTTGTGGGATTAACAGGTTAGCAAGTGGGCAGATCTCAGGGGTCTCCAATCCCCTCTTCAGGCATGACATGGATCCTGCCTGTGCAATCCCATGTTGGGACATTCACCATATCACACTAGTCTGTCCATTTCAGTGAAGGTTAAAAATCACACAACACCAGATTATTGTCCAACAGGTTTACTTGAAAGCATTAGCTCTTTCATCAGGTGGTTGTCATTTAGAAAGCTAGTGCTTGCAAATAAACCTGTTGGACTATAACCTGGTGTTGTGTGATTTTTAACTTTGTCGACCCCAGTCCAACACCGGCATCTCCAAGTCATTCCAGTGAAGTCCTACTATGCAGATGATTTGATTTGAATAATTGCTGTCATATTTACCAAGATGCAGTGAAAAAATATTGTTTTGCGTGCTGATAAGACAAGCACATAATACATCAGAGTAATAGAACAGAATATGGAATATCATGTTACAGCTACAGAGAATGTGCAGAGAAAGATCAACTCTAATATATGAGAGGCCAGTTCATAAGTCTGATAATAGCAGGAAGAAGCTGTTCTTAAATCTGTAAGTACATATTTTCAAACTTTTGTATCTTTTTCCCAATGGAAGAGGGGAGAAGAGAGCATAACGAGGAGAGTCTTTGATTATATTGGCTGTTTTCCCGAGGCAGTAGGAAGTGTTGATGGAGTCAATGGAAAGAAGGCTAGTTTCTTTGTTGGACTGAGCTGCATTCACCGCTTGTAATTTCTCACAGTCTTGGTCAGAGTAGTTGCCATACCAAGTTGTGATGCATCGAGATAGGATACTTTCTGTGGTACATCTATAAAAATTGTGGACACGTTGAATTTCCTTACCCTTCTGAGGAAGTCTTTCTTGACTGTAGCTTCGACATGGATGAACCAAGATGGATCATTAGTGACCACCTTCAGAGGTCCTTCTATCCTCTCCTTAGATCATGAATTGGAAATTCTTCCAGTTTACTTAACCTTCCCAAGAGGTTGCTCACCTTGCCTCTACATCAAAACATCTCAAAGTGGCCCATTACTGTCTTGAAATCGCAGCACTTCCTACTCTGCTACTAACCACCCTTTGATACTGAGTGGACCCCTTCTGTTTTTAATGGTTCACATATGACACCATAAAGGGACAATGAATGGCCCAGGGTTACAGGTTACCACCAATATAGGATACTCGCATGACTGTTTCCTTTGTCCATCAATTGTCCATACTTCTCTTACTTTGCTCACAACAAGGGTTGGAATAACTAAATGAATCACTTAACACCCAGGTCCACTTCAACCAGAAGAGTAATTTCTGTTTTACATTGTTGGCAAGAAAGCCTCTAACCAGTCCAGGGTGTTCTTCATTAAACAAAGGGAAACATATACTTTGTATACATTTGCTTTTAGCCCGTCTTTGACTGTTACAAACCAATCGTATTATTAGTTACTAAATGATTACTTATACATCCAGTCAGGTTAATCATGTGATTGCATGATCTGTTCATGGATAGCTTTAGGTCATCCCATGATCTCATGCTGTTTGTCAGACCACCCCTCCCCTCCCCTCCCCCCAGTCCCAAAAGCCTGTATACTCAAAACTCCATTTTGGCTCGTAACCTGTGGCTATGATTACTTGGGAATCTTAAATGATGTGGCTCAAACTCTTCCCTTCTACTCAAATGATCCATACCAGACTTTGAACCAACCTGATATGGAGGCTTCTGTCAACACTTCTCAATAGCGTCACACTATCTCTGTGGAAACAGCACTTGTATCTTTGCTTCTTACTCAATACGACTATCTTGTATAGATTTCACACGACCCTTTGAGTACCTATCAGTCTCATAATGTTAAACATCAGACAATAGAAACTGCTGTTTCAGCTAAAAATGTCCTCAGCCATTTAATGTCATCTGAGAATCACTATCAGCCATGGGCAGCCCTAACACCATGGGTGGACACAGAATATTTAATACATAATCTCATATAAATATCACAATGTATTATTAAAGTAAGGATTGGCAACCAGGCCCTTAATCTTTGAGTTTTACTGTGCTAGATGATCATACAACTTGAAAGGAAATAATACGATTAATATACAGCTCATTCAGATTATATCTTTACAACAGTACAGACTCAATTGCTTGGATATCAATTTAAAGATTAAAAGTAAATATTGGAATTGCATTTTTGTTATTGAAATTATTTCAATAGTTTGCAAAAAAGATCTAAAGGACCAGATAATCTATATTTCAATCGCTCTGTCATTATGGTCATGTCCTCTGCCACTGAGGCATTACACTCTGGAATTCCCTCCCCACATCTGTCTGTCTCATTACTCCTCTCTCCTCCTTTAAGGTGTTGCTTAACATCTACCTCTTTCACCAAGCTTTTAGCCATCTGTCTGAATATGTCCTGATGTGGTTCAGTATTGAATTTTGTTTATTCGTGCTCCAGAGAATTTCAGCTTGCTACTTGAGTACAAAGCTGGCATTAATAGTTAGTGGCTGTCCAATTGATATTTCTATAACAGATGTTCAGAACTAGTATTACACTGAAACAGCAACTTAACAAATCCACTTCCATATTTCACATTAGCAATAATGAAAACAACATTGTTTACCTGAAAATTCTATGTATAACTTGTGTGGTATTGACCTAGTGCAAGTTCTGAAGCCTTGAGATTAACAGATTATTGAATCCGAGAATAGATTTATCGGTCACCCAATCCAACCTATCTCCCTCTGAACTGATTACATTCCATGTGCTTAGATCCAACCCTGATTTGGTTATTAAGCTTATAGATAAGGGTGGTGCTGTTGTAGTCTGGTGGACTGACCTCTACACTGCAGAAGTTGAGTGCCAGCTCTCAGATACTCCTCCTATCTTCCTCTGGACCATGATCCCACCATGGCAAATCAGGTCATTGTATCAACTACAGTAACTGACCTCATTTAATCTGGTGATCCTCCCTCCACTGCCTCCAAGCCCCATATGGCTCGCTTCTACCTCTTTCTGAAAATCCACAAACAGGACTGCCCGGTCAGACCCATTGTTTCTGCTTGCTCCTGCTCCCTAGAACCCATCTCTTCCTACCATGATTTAGTCTTTTCTCCCCTGGTCCAGTCCCCTGCCCAGATACATCTGTGATTCCTCTGACCCTTTACACCAGTTTCAGAATTTCCAGGTTACAGGTTCCGGCTACCTCCTCTTTACCATGGATGTGCAATCCCCTTACATGTCCACCCCCCACCAGGATGGTCCCTGGGCTCTTCACTTCTTCTTGGGGCAAAGGCTTAAACTGTCCCAAACCCCACCACCCTCCTCTGCTTGGCCGAGCTCATCCTCACCCTCAACAGCTTCTCTTTTAACTCCTTTCATTTTCTTCAGGTCAGAGGAGTGGCCATAGATACTCACATGGGTCCCACTTATGCCTGTCTTTTCATGGGGTGGGGGGGAATCATCCCTTATTCCAGTCCTATTCTGACCCCTACCCACAATTCTTTCTCTGATATATTGATAATAACATCAGTGCTGCTTCCCTCTTTCGACCAGAATTGGAAAAGTTCATCGATTTTGCTTCACTTTCACCTGGTCTACCTTAGACCTCTTGCCTCCCTTCCTCGACATCTGTTTCCACTTCTGGAGATACACTGGCCACTAATATCCATTGTAAACCCACCAACTCCTACAGCTTTCTTGACTACATCCTTGGACCTTGTTTACTGTAAAGACTCCATTCCATTCTCCCAGTTCTTCTGTCTCTGTTGTATATATGTTCTAATGAGGCCAACTTTGACAAGGGATCCTCTGAAATGTCCACCTTTTTCCTCAATCGAGGATTCCCAGCTCAGTTGTAGACAAGGCCCTCAACTGAGTGCAACCCATCTCCCACACTTCCACCCTCACCCCTTCTCCTCTCTCTTGCAACAGAGATAGGATTCCCCTTGTCCTTACCTACCATCCCACAGTATCCACACCCAGAAGATCATCAGCCACTATTTCCACCAACTCCAGCGGGATGCCAACACCAGACACATATTCCCCTCCCCTCCCTTGTCCACCTTCCGCAGGGACTGTTCCCTCTGGGATGCACTGGTCCGCTCTTCCTTCACTCCCATATCCCCGCGGCACCTTGCCCTGCAACCTTCAAAGGGGTAACACCTGTCCGTTTACCTCCTCCTTCCTCAGTATCCAAGGGCCCAAACATCCTTTCCTGGTGAAGCAGCAGTTTACCTACACTTCTCACAATCCAGTCTACTGCATTCGCTGCTCACAATGTGGTCTCCTCTACATTGGGGAAATGAAGCGTGGACTGAGTGAATGCTTCATGGAACTTCGCCATTCTGCCCGCAAAAAAGACCCTGAGCTTCCAGTTGCCTGCCACTTTAACACACCACCCTGTTCCCTAACCAACATCTCTGTTTCAGGCTTGCTGCAGTGCTCTAGCAAAGCCCAGTGTAAGCTGAAAGAACAGCACCTCAATTTCCGCTTGGGTATCCTGCACCCTTCCAGACTCAATATGAAGTTCAATAATTTTAGGGTCTGATCTCCCCCATGTCCTAGCCCCCTACCCCACACACCAGGCCTTGTTATCCCATAGTCTGCCATTACACACTACCTATTGTTAGCCACTAACAGTCTCCATTAGCAGCTATTCACCCCCCCACCTCTCCACTAGCCCCCCCCACCCCCCAGCACCAGCGACAGCGAGATCATTGTCAGCTCCTTTCTCTGTCTGACTGTTCTCCTCTCCCTTCTGGCTTTATCCCAATCTATCATTTACTCTTTATCTTCTTCCTCCACCTTAATGTCTGCATATAAACCGACATTTTCCGAACTGCCATCCGTTCACAAAACCTGAAATGTTAACTTCGACTTCACAGATGTTGCCAGACCTGCTGAGCTTTTCCAGCAACTTCTGTTTATGAGTCATGGTTTTCACATGTGCCCTCTCATGCTTCTCTAATCCTTTTCAAAATCAACCAAGAAACACCTAGTAAAAGACCAGGTACTAATTGTTAAACTGTTTTATTTCACAGCAAAAGAGAGTCCATGGTAATATTTTTGATGAGTCACCTCGTACAATCAATTATTTACTTCCATGTGATAATACAAAATAATGAAAAGCTATATGCCCCCAGTAGTCAGTAGATCTTTTTTGTTGGCTTAAATTGGGGTGCAAATTGGAGTTGCAATCTTGCCACCTCCAATAGAGTTTGGTGGGGTACTTAATCCATCTGATTAAGTCCATAGTGGATAGATAACTAAGGCCCACTTAAGGGCTTCACCTCCTCCCCACTGTTACCATCAGCACCGGTATGCATTGATGGGTGAATGAGAATGTTCACCCTGCAGGGGACTTGTCAAGCAGCTGCTGGGAGATTGTTCAGTCAGTGCCTGATTGAGGGTCCCAGCACTGGGGCAGTTGATGAGTGGGGAAGGGGAGGAGGGGTGGCTCCTGAGAGCCACCTTCCTGCTTTTGCTGCTGACCCCCATCTCAGACACCCAACATCCCACTTTGATTCCTACCCCATGACAGCCAACCGCGCACAAACATCCTCCCGTCCTTCCGTCAGTTCTGGCCTGAGATCCAATAATGATTTAAGATTTTGCTGGGCATCGTGTCAGCAGCAGGCATCACCTCTTTAGTCCTCGATCCCTGGCAACAGTAGCCTTCCAAGCGCCTGATTGAAGCAAAATGCAGTTGACTTTCCCAGAAACAAGCAGCATCTGAGGAGCAGCAAAGTCGACGTTTCGGGCAAAAGCCTTTCATCAGGAATAAAGGCAGAGAGCCTAAGGCGTGGAGAGATAAACTAGAGGAGGGTGGGGGTGGGGAGAAAGTAGCATGGAGAAAATGACCTGGGAGTTGCAATGGGAGAAGGACTCCCTGAGATTCTTGTAGAGAGAGGAGTAAAACATCTTCAAGGCAGGCATCCTTGCAAGAGGATTCGCAGTAGGGTTAAAATCAACGAGGTAAAAACAATGACTACACATGCTGGAAACCAAAGGCTTCTGTCCGAAACGTTGATTTTGCTGTTCCTCAGGTGCTGCCTGAACTGCTGCGCTCCACTAATCCAAAATCTGGTTTCCAGCATCTGCAGTCATTGTTTTTAACTTAGTTTTTTCCCCAGAAACAGGCAATGTGGCACTCTCATCAGTTGGCAGCTGACACCTTTGTTGTTTCCTCAAAATTATGATCTGGGTCCCATTTGTCATTTTATTGACATAAAATAGACACAAGGAGAGACAGTTTTGAGGTCCAATGTCTCACATCCAGTCCAAAGATGTGCAGTTCAGATGGATTGACTAAGCTAAATTGCCCATAGCGTCCAGCGATAGGAAGGCTAGGTGGATTAGCCATGGTAAATGTGAGGTTATGGACATGGGGACAATTTGGGTTGGCTATGGGTAGGATTCTCTTTGGATGAGCTGTAGACTCGGTGGGCCAAATGGCCCCTGTCTGCACTGTAGTGGTTTGGAATAGAATCTTAGAAACCCTATAATGCGGAAGCAGGCTATTCGGCCTATCAAGTCCACACTGACCCTCCGAAGAGCATTCCACCCAGACCCACACCCCTACCCCTGTATTTCCCGTGGCTAATCAACCTAGTCTGTCTCCCCTGAACAATATGGGCAATTTAGCATGGCCAATCCACCTAACCTGCACATCTTTGGACTGTGGGAGGAAACCAGAGCATTCAGAGGAAACCCATGCAAACATGGTGAGGATGTGCAAATTCCACACAGTCGCCTGAGATTGGAGTCAAATCTGGGCCCCTGGTGCTGTGAGGCAGCAGTGCTAACCACTGAACCACCATGTCCCTCTGTTCTGTGATTCTGTGATCCAAAGGATTTGACCATAAGAAAGTTGAACTGATATTCCGGAGTTGAAGGGGTTGGCTCATGAGGAGAGGCTAAGTAGACTGAGATTATATTTATTGGAATTTAGAAGAATGAGAGGGGGGATTTTAATGAAATATATAAAGTTATGAAGGGAATAGAGAAGATAGAAGGAGAGATGATGTTTCCACTGGTGGGTGAAACTAGGACAAGAGGGCACAGTCTCTAAATTAGGGGGAGCAGATTTAGGACTGAATTGAGAAGGAACTTCTTTATGCAGCATGTTGTGAATCTATGGAATTCCCAGCCTAGTGAAGTAGTTGAAGCTTCCTCCGTGAATGTTTTTAAAGCTACAATAGATTATTTTTTGAACAGTAAAGGAATTAAGGGTTATGGTGAGAGAGTGGAGAAGTGGAGCTGTGGCTGTGAAAAGATTAGCCATGATCCTATTGAATGGTGGAGTCTAGATTAGAATGGTGCTGGAAAAGCACAGCAGTTCAGGCAGCATCCGAGGAGCAGGAAAATCGATGTTTAGGGCAAAAGCCCTTCATCAGGAGTACAGGCAGAGAGCCTGAAGGGTGGAGAGATAAGTGAGAGGAGGGTGGGGTGGGGAGAAAGGAGCATTGAGTACAATAGGTGAATGGGGGAGGGGATGAAGGTGATAGGTCGGAGGCGGGGGAGGGTGGAGTGGATAGGTGGAAAAGAAGATAGGCAGATAGGACAAGTCATGGGGACAGTGCTGAGCTGGAAGTTTGGAACTGGGGTGACGTGGGGGAAGGGGAAATGAGGAAACTGTTGAAGTCCACATTGATGCCCTGGGGTTGAAGTGTTCTGAGGCGGAAGATGAGGCGTTCTTCCTCCAGGCGTCTGGTGGTGACGGAGCGGCGGTGAAGGAGGCCCAGGACCTCCATGTCCTCGGCAGAGTGGGAGGTTGATTGGTGCGTGTGCCCCAGAGATGTCCCCTAAAGCGCTCTGCTAGGAGGCGTCCAGTCTCCCCAATGTAGAGGAGACTGCATCAGGAGCAACGGATACAGTAAATGATATTGATAGATGTGCAGGTAAAACTTTGATGGATGTGGAAGGCTCCTTTAGGGCCTTGGATGGAGGTGAGGGAGGAGGTGTGGGCGTAGGTTTTGCAATTCCTGCGGTGGCAGGGGAAGGTGCCAGGATGGGAGGGTGGGTTGTAGGGAGTATGGACCTGACCAGGTAGATACGGAGGGAATGGTCTTTGCAGAACATGGAAAGGGGTGGGGAGTGAAATATATCCCTGGTGGTGGGGTCCGTTTGGAGGTGGCGGAAATGTCGGTGGATGATTTGGTTTATGTGAAGGTTGGTAGGGTGGAAAGTGAGCACCGGGGCGTTCTGTCCTTGTTACGGTTGGAGGGGTAGGGTCTGAGGGCGAGGTGCGGAATGTGGATGAGATGCGTTGTAGGGCATCTTTAACTATGTGGGAAGGGAAATTGCGGTCTCTAAAGAAGGAGGCCATCTGGTGTGTTCTGTGGTGGAATGGGTCCTCCTGGGAGCAGATACGGCGTAGGCGGAGGATTTGGGAATACGGGATGGTATTTTTGCAGAGGTAGGGTGGGAAGAGGTGTAATCCAAGTAGCTGTGGGTGGTGGGTTTGTAAAAAATGTCGGTGTTAAGTCGGTCGTCATTAATGAAGATGGAGAGGTCCAGGAAGGAGAGGGAGGTGTAAGAGATGGTCCAGGTAAATTTAAGTTCAGGGTGGAATGTCTTGGTGAAGTTGATGAATTGCTCAACCTCCTCGCAGGAGCACGAGGTGGCACCAATGCAGTCATCAATGTAGCAGAGGAAGAGGTGGGGAGTGGTGGCGGTGTAATTACGGAAGATGGACTGTTCTACGTAGCCAACAAAGGGACAGGCATAGCTGGGGCCCATATGGGTGCCCATGGCTATTGAATGGTGGGGCAGGTTCAAAGGGTCAGATGGCCTACGCCTGCTCTTATTCCTTATGTCCTTATGTTCTTACGTTGTGCTGTTTTTAGGCATCCTTAAACACCATCTAAAATAATCATGACACCTTTTTCATTCAAACAAAATTCACCCAATTAACATTAAATTTATTTTAATAGTAAGAGTTAACAACATTTTTGAAAGAAATACTTTTCAAGAGTTCCTGAGTCCAATAATATGATGGAGATGAACTAATATTAATATACACACCTGAAATGGCGTAGTTAAAAACAATAGCACTTCTGTCATGCACCCTGACTTCCCAGCAACACACAATTATCATTGACAGTCAGGAATGAAAAAGATTGTTTGGATTAAACAGGATCCCTCCAACCAACTGAATTTTAATTATGGTGAAACTAATTTTGTTTTCCTTTCTCTGATCCATTTATTCTCCCATTTCCTATTCTATTCTGAACTCCTCAGTTCAGGGTCACTTTGCAAATAATAGACATTCTGCAGTACTTTATTGAAGTTTTCACGTGAAGTTGTGTTTGGTGGATTAGTCAAACGTGGAGACGTCACAGACTGGAATTTTTCTCCAATTTATTAAAAAAAGAATAAATGCAGCCTGTACAGATAAACACAGTGCAGTACCATGAGGGAAAGTAATTCTGACAATTCTAAGGCAGAATCTTGATGAAGTCATTTTCATTCTGAGTAGCAGCTTATACCAATCCCTGACACAGTAGATTTCCTTGCACTCAGTGGTATTTAAGCAGGAACCGTTGGAAGCATCAGCATCAGAGAAAGCAACAGTTAAGAATTTCAGTTGTAAAAATAGAGCAGGAGCAGAACCCTGTGCCTATTAGGGAAGAGCTTTATTTTCAGTAATTTCCTGCAGTAGTAAGCCTGAAGGCAGGCTAGGCAATTTGGTTTAACAGATGAATAGGTACCTGAGGTAGTAAAGATTAAATAACCTTCTACCAACGATCTCTGTGAAGGTCAGGCTGAGGGAGCTGTTGGTTTTGATAATAAGAACCTGAAGCAATTTCTCTAACAAAAAAAAACAAATAGGAAGACAGAAATCTTCAATTAGTGTGCATAACATATATCCTGTATACACGCGAATGCATCCAATCAAAATTACAACGTCAGACAGAAGCTAAAATGTTTTCCAGCTCTCATCTTTTGATTTCACGTTGCAGAACATTAATGAAGATACTGCACCATTTCTCTTTTCTAATTGGATGTACTGTTACTGTTTAGAATGGAAAATATTGATAAGAAAGACGGTTGGCACATAGGAGCGCAAATTATTTGTTAAGGAAGAGTTTTCCTGTTTAGTATGTACATGCAGTTAAAGGAAATTGTCATTCACCTCAATCTATATATTCAAAGGTTATGTCTATCATACATTATAGTGAAAAGAAACAAGCTTTGCACAAAAATAAAGACACTTTTTATTGAAAATAATCCAAGTTATATAGTTCTGACCTATCGCATGTGATAAAAGAGCCCACTGTAGTGATGGGTCACATCCATGGTATACTCAAGGAGTTATGTGAAGACAGTCTCTAAAGCTGCAGCTGTCTCCATTTTGATACATATTTGACTTTCTACATGACAGCTGTGTCTTGACTTCAAACGTATGTGACTGTAAAGTGCCTTGGAATATCCTGAGGTTGTGAAAGGTTCTATGTGAATTCATTTATTCTATCTGCTTTTGTTCTTTTTTCTTTGCTTGTATCAAAATAGCATTGCAAGGGAAAACAAAGAAGGATTACTTTATATGATGCATAGGCCGGAAAGGACATCTAAAACCTATAAATATGTCAATGAATTTTAATTAATGTTCTGTTCACATGATCTTAAAATAGCACTAGTATAATGATATTCCATAGTATAACAAAATCAGATCATTTCTTTGCCAAAATCCTTCTTTATAATCTAAATTCACTCATATTAGTGTAAAGTCTGTTAAAAGCCGAGCACTTTAAATCTGAAATGATTTATTTAGAATATTTTGGCAATAAAAGCAACACATTTCACGTGTATTAGATACAGGGTGCGTGTGGCATTATGGTTTCATAACAAACTTCATTTTTGTACATTGATTGCAATGATTGTGAAATGTCATTAATGACTGTTCAAAGTGAAGTGCTGTACAAATGATATTTCATTTTGCCTGCAGGTTTTGAACCCCTTTCTGCAACTCACCCTTTCCTATTTATCTCGCTGCTGATCTTACAGAGGCTCTGCACATATTAGTAAACCTTGACTGATTCCTCCAAAGTAACCTTTCTCAATCAAACAAAGAAAATGTGCAGTGAAGGAGACAAAAAAAAAGACTATGAAGAGTGAAGAATTTTTAAAAAACTGCTTAGATCAGACTGCGTTTCAAAAATTGCAAAGGAACCACCGGAAGACATGAGAGGGAAAAATGTTTATCTGAGAATGACCTTCAAACATTTTCAGCAGTCAAATATTGCACATTCTAAATGTTCTCAATGTGGTAAATTAATTTCCCAACAAACATAATGTAAAGCCTTGCTGTATGCAGCATGGCAATTGGATTATTTGTAACAAATTCCACCTTCTTGTTTCCTGCTCAACTCATTCCATCACCACCGTGACATTCTAAACTGACCATTCAGGATCAGTAACCTAACAAAACTTTAGATTGAGCTCTTTGTTCATTCATGTTTTATTTTATGGCTTTTAGATTTTTGATTCACTTTGAGAATTTTACGTAAATACAACACATCCCATCATAAATATATTTAGCATCAACAATATTTATTTTTAATAAAGATGGAAATTAAGGTAAGACATTCATTTATAAACTGTATTGATATATTGCTGAAAATAAGTTGGAATAAAGAATTTTCAAATAATGTCTTCAAATACCTGAATTGCTGACCTCTCAATCTTAGCACAAAAATAACCAATTCATTAAATTTGTTTTCTTTAAAGATATTGTTCCAGTGTCACAAATGCTTGCATCTGGTGATGTTTCTGTATTAAATTCACTTGGTAAATAGACATCCAGTTCAACAGAAATGCAGGAAGTGCTGGAAAAACTGAACAGATCTGGCAGCATCTGTGGAGAGAGAAAAACAGTTACTGCCTTGAGACAAAAATGACACTCCTTTAGACAAAATGAAATGGAAATGTAATGGGATTTATACCATTGAACAAGGAGGAGGGCCTGGAAAAACAAAAAAAATCCGGAATACTTTACAAGGTGGGAAAGATGAAATGACAAAGATATCACGAAAGGAAAACAAACCAAGTTTTAACCTTGATAGCTTCTTTACTATCATTTAGGCACAAATTTTCAAAATGATAGAGGGAATCTCTGGTTTAGACAAAATGATGGTGGAACTCTGATGTAGGAGGCGTCACCCCCAGAACCGAAACCAACCATTTTTGGTGGGAGTGGGTTAGAGACAAGGGATGGCTTGTACCTTGCAAATCTGTGGTAAATGGAAACTGCTGCAGATGTGAAATTACAACTGTTTTCTAACAAATCAATTTTCATTTGTAGACTTTCCAAGCTTGATACTTCATTGTGATTTGGACAAGCGAAGTAGATAGGCAAAAGCATGGCAGCTCGTGTTTGATGTGGATAAATGTGAGATTATCCATTTTGGTAGCAACATGAAGAAGGCAGACTATTATCTTAATGGCTATAATTGAGAGGGGAGAATGTGCAACAAGACCTGGGTGTCCTTGTAAAGCAGCCACAGAGGGTAAGCAGCCAGGTGCAGCAGGCAGTAAAGAAGTTGGTTAGTTGGCCTTTGCAGCAAGAGGATTTGAGTGCAGTAGCAGGAATGTCTTGCTGCATTAGATGGCAAGTGAGTCCACACAAGGAATATTGTGTGCAGTTTTGTTCTCCTTATCTGAAAAAGGATAATCCTGCTATGGAGTGAGTGAACAGCAAAGGGTTACCAAACTGATTACTGGGATAGTAGGACTGATGTATGAAGAGAAATGAATCGATTAGGATTATTTGATGGAGTTTTGAAGATTTAGTGATGGGGTGGGAAGTGGATTCTCACAAGGGCAAAACATTGTATGATCTTCAAAAGGAGTTTGCTAATGCATTTGGGCTCAATGGATCAAAGGACATGGAGGGAGCATGGAAACAAAGTATTGAGTTGAATGATCAGCCATGATGATAAAGAATTGTGGAGCACCAAATGACATACACCTGCTCCTATGTTTCTCAAACATAACTTGTGAGTTTTACACTTTTCAGGAGAAGTTCTGAACTTACCAGATTAATATTCATTCATGAAAAAGACTGGAGACTCATTTAGAAAAGCAAAGGTGCCTGTGAGAGAAGTAAGATGCACTTTCACAGAGGTTGTGTCCTTTGGGAAAGTTCAACTGCCTGTTGAAATTGTTAAATGTGAACATTAATGTACATGATAGGTTGATAAACTTATTTCACCTGTCAAGTTCATTGGACCCATCAAGCTGTCAAGATACTTTATTCTCCTGCCATTTAGATTTTAAAATAAAGTTTTCAGGTCAAAAAATATTGTTTGCTAATTCACCATGCCTATTGACATAAACCTGAGGGATATCATTATAGGGTTGGTAATGCTTGAATGATTTCACAACCTGTCACTACGTTAGTTAGTCTACAGTTTGATTGACAGCTCACACTTGTAATAAACTTTGTTGTTCGGCTATGAATATCATCTTTGTTTTTATAAGGGACTTAGTTGAAGAAATTTAAATGCAGTAAACAGATTTTTACCAATAAAAGATGTAAAAACAACATGGTTATTGTCGTGGATGATTTTAACTTCCCCAATATTGACTGAGACACGCTTACTGCCAGGGGCTTACATGGGCAGAATTTGTTAGGTACATCTAGGATGGTTTCTTGAAACAATCGGTAAATATTCCAACTAGTGAAGAGCCCATATTTGGGGTGGCACGGTGGCACAGTGGTTAGCTCTGCTACCTCACAGCACCAGGGTCTGAGGTTCAATTCCAGCCTTGGGTGACTGTGTGGAGTTTGCACATTCTGCCTACAATCCAAAGATGTGCAGGCCAGGTGAATTAGCCATACTAAATTGCCCATAGTGTTAGGTGCATCATTTGGAGGGAAATGGGTCTGGGTGGGTTACTCTTTGGAGGGTCGTGTGGACTGGTTGGGCTGAACAGCCTGTTTCCACACTGTAGGGAATCTTAAAAAAAAATAGGCGGCATATTAGGGAATGAGTCTAGTCAGCTGATCTAACTTTCAATGGGGGAGCATTTTAGGAACAGTGATCATAATTCTCTAAGTTTTAAGATAGTTATGGATAAGGATAAGACTGCTTGCCAAATAAAAGTGCTAAATTTGGGGAAGGCAGTATTAGGCAGGAACCTGATAAATTAGATTGGGGCCAGCTGTTGAGGGTAAGTCCACAGTGGACATGTGGGAGTCTTTTAGAGGCCAGTTGATCAGAGTTCAGGACCAGCATGTTCCTGTGAGAATAAAAAGGTGAGGACAGGGAGATTCAGAAACCCCAGATGACAAAAGATATTGAAAGTTTAGTCAAAAAGGAAAAGGAAGCATATGTAAAGTTTAGTAAATTAAATCCCTCATAAGGCATATTAAGGAAACAGGAAAGAAGTTAAACAAGGATCATGGAGGTCAAAAAGAGACCATGAAATATCCTAGGCAAGTAGAATTAAGGAGAGTCCCAAGGCATTTTATATGTATGTTAGGAGTGAGAGGGTGGCTAGGGAATTGATATATCCACTCAAGGACAAAAATGAGGGAATTTATGTATGGAGCAAGAAGTAGTAACTGAGGTCTTTAATGAATACATAGCATCAGCTTTCACCAAGGACAAGGACATAGATGATGGTAAGATTATGGAGGGATATGTTAATATTCTAAGGCATAATGATATTAAGAAGGATGAGGCTGTGGATGAGATGAAAAATATGAAGATAAATAATGCCCCGGCGTCTGATGAGATCTATACCAGGATACTGAGAGAGGCAAGGGAGGAGATTGCTTGGGTCTCAACAGACATCTTTGTATCCTGTTTATGCACAAGCAAAGCCCCAGAAGACTAGAGAATAGCCAATGTTGTTCCTTGGCTTAAGAAGGTCAACAGTGATAGTGCAGGAAATTATAGACCAGTGAACCATTAGTGGTAAGGAAATTGTTGGAAAAGATCCTTAGCATCAGAATTTACTCACATTTGATAAGAATAGATGTATTAGTGATAGTCAGGATGACTTTGTGCAGGGAAAGTCTTGACTCACAAATTTTATTGAGGTTTTTGAGAAAGTAATGAAGATGATTGAGAATAGGGCAGTGGATGTAGTGTACATGAACTTTACTGAAGCATTTGACAAAGTCCCTCATGTTAGGCTAATCTGGAAGGTTAATTCACATGGGATTCATGATGAGCTGGTAAGTTGATCACAAAATTGGCTTGTCATAGAAGACAGAGGGTAGTTGTAGAGGTTGTTTTTTTTAAAGGAGGTCTGTGATCAATGGCATTCCACAAGGATAATAGCTGGGATCACCATTGTTTGTAATATATATTATCACTGGTTATAGACCTCCAATAAAAAGAACCTCCATAATTACCCTCTGTCTTTGATGACAAGCCAATTTCATGTCCATCTGACTGAGGATCATATGTGAGTTAATCTTCCAGACCAGCCTAACATGAGGGACTTTGTCAAATGCTTTAATTAAGTCCATATATATTGCAAACTGGTAGATGCCTGGATCAGGCTGCCAGTGGGTTGGTAGAAGCAGATACAATAACAACTTTTAAGAGGCATTTGGACAGACACATGATCAGCCAGGAATAGAGGGATATGAACCTTGTGTTAGCAGATGACATTAGTTTAGAATGGTGTCATGATCAGCACAGACATGGTGGGCCAAATGGCCTGTTCCTGTCTAGTATGTTCTTTGTTCTGTGTTCTATGTTATATGAGAGAGTTTTTTTTAAAACAAAAAATAAAGTGAAATCATTGATTGAAATTTTGAACTGTATTTTACTTCATCTCAGCATGTTTCCTGAGGTCTGCCCATGATGCATACTTATGAATTACCATGGTATAAGGGAAAAGAATGTTGAACGGTGGCAAAAAAAACCAAAAAAAGTTGCAGCACAGGAACAGGTCCTTCAGCCCTCCAAGCCTGCACCGATTCAGATTATCTATCTAAACCTGTTGCTTATCTTCTAAGGATCTGTATCCATCTGCTCCATGCCCATTCATGTATCTGTCCCAATATATCTTAAACGACACTTTCATGCCTGCCTCTAACATTTCCATTGGCAATGCATTCCAGGCACCCACCATCTTCCGTGTAAAGACATGCCCACGCATATCTCCCTTAAACTTTTCCCCTCTCGCCTTGAACTTATGATCCCTAGTAATTGAGTCCCCCACTCTGGGAAAGACCTTCTTGCTCAAGAGTTGAAATAAGTTGGTGCTATGTTGGTGTGGGGCTGTAAAAGTCCAAGTATATTTCAAACCTAAAGTTACTTATTGTTCTTATTCTTTAGAACTCGTTTTTCAAATAATAATGTCACAAATCTTCATCACAATATTAATCCTGCCCAAATCTAATTTTTGTAACTAAATGAACTATTTAAGGCTACTTTCCTTCCAAAATGAAAGATTAGAGCAATGACAACTTTTTTCGTAATAGTTAATTGTAATGTTTCTCATCAGCTAACTACATTTGTCATTTAATGTCATATTGAGGGAAGAGTTTTATTAATGTCACATCTCTATTTCATAGATGTATTGGTAACTATGCAAGCATTTTGAATTACTTAATACTTCTACTTGCAAAAGGTGTATTGTCAATTAACATCAATCTAACATCTTGAAATAAAGCTTTATTCCAAGCTTCTTCAGAGAGCCAAAGAAATTTGACAGCCAGGATAGAACCTGCATATCACATGGGAAATCATGAAACTATTGATCTAATACATAGGAAAAGATATATCATCAAATGAGGATCTAACTGAGTTACTGTTGTTGACTAGATATTCACTGTGTTATGAACTTAATTCTCCGCTTTTTGTATGAAAATGGAAGTTTTACACATCACTAGTTCTGAGAGATGAAGATGAACTACACTGAAGACAAACTGTGTTTTAAATTTCATCCAGGTTTAAATGTCACTGCCAGTAGGCCAGAAGTATATTAGTAGAACTAAAGAAATGGGACCAGAAATATGCCATCCATGATTCATACTGTGTCTCTGACATTTATAAAAATCAAAGCTAAGATATTAGTTACCTCAAAGTTCCGGCATGATCCATTAAGCCTTGATTTGTTTCAGACATGATTTTCCTATTTTAGTCAAAGTGTAGGGATGGGAATGTTACTTGGTGACTAATACACCACCCTACTGTTGAAACAACTCAACCTATCACAAACTAATCAGCCTGTTGAGAGCTAATCTGAATATGTTCCTCAGCCTATCACAGGACTTCACACTGGCATCCCAGGTTGCTGGAAGCTGCAGGTCAATCAAAGGTCTCCTCAGGTGATTCAGCAGTAAGAATTTAAGTAATTTGTATTTCAGGGTGGGATCACAAGAAAAAGGAGTTGGAGGCTTGAAGGCAAGAGCAGAAATTGGCTTCTAGTAAACCTGCAATGAAGGCTAATAAAGCATTTGTCTTCCTAATTGCTTGTTGTGCCCTTGAACAAATAATCTGCTTTTTTATTTTATGATCAACATGGATTATTTCACATTTTGTAAAACTATATATCACCTGTACTTATTTTGTCTAATCACTTAAAGGTATCCTACAGAAATGGAGGTCAGTTATGTCCTCCCCATAGCTTATCTTCACTCCCAACATCATCATCAATCATGAACAGATTAAACTCATTTTCCACACACGATGTATTGATGTAGACAATAAATACCACTGGCCCAAATACCGATCCTTGCAGTACATTACCAGTTACACTCCACCAACCCCCCAAAAAATTGGTGTTTTATTTGTTAACCAATCCTCAGTTCAGGCTAATACGTTGCTCCCAACTCCAAGATGCAATTTTTGTGCAATAGTCTCTTTTGTGATACCTCATTGAATGGCTTCAGGAAAAGTGAACAAAAATTACATTGATCCAGTCTTCCTCATCTTCCCTGCTGGTTACACCCTCAAAAACCTCTGATAGATTTCTCAAATATAACTGATGTTTCACCAATCTATATTGAGTCTACTAACTCATATTGGCCCAAATTTTCCAGTTAGCGGTGAAGGGATAGTACTCACCAATGCCCTTAGCAATTGCTGCTACAGAAGATTTGTAGGCTCTTGAGGAAGCAGATCCTGATTTTGAATTCAGTATTATCTGTTCAATCTACCTGGGATCTGTGACATACAGACGCAGGGAACGATGTCAGAAGTGAGAGAAAAGTTAGAATACACACATAATGTTAATTAGAAGCTTAAATATCATAAAATAATCTTTATGTATAATCAATATTAGTTTTAGAAGACTTTAAATTTTAAATGTTTCTCTGAGGGTGTGTGACTCCATGCTTGTGAAATTAGCTTTTCAGCACAAGCACTAATTATGACTAGTCTGTATTTGAAAGCTTATACACACAATTAAAGAAAGCTTAACATTTTTATTGTACTTACATCTGGAACAATCCTTTAAAAGTCAAAGCTCAATAAACCAATGATCCAATACAGATTACTCATGTGGAGACAGGAACATGCATCCTATGGAGCTACAGGAGGTCACCAACATCAATTTCTGCATTTCTACAATATTGGATTTCTAAGTGCACATGCACAAATGCATAGGCTGCTGTCACCATAATAACACCAAGCAGTGACAGTTTCATCCTCGTTACAACTGCAAATTCTGGGCTCTACTGCCATGTCGTTAATAACAGATATTAACAATTTTTCACAACTGTAATCAGGCCAACTGGTCTACAATTTCCTATTCTCTCCCCCCTTCATTTCCTAAACAACACGGTTACATGAGCAACTTTCCAAGCTGTGGGAGTATTTTAGAATTATTTAGGGGTATGTTATCAAGTAGGTCATATTACAGACTTAATAATCCATGGACAAAGAAGTCATATTGACCTCTAATTGACATTAACTCTGTTTTCTTTCCGTAGATGTTGCCAGATCTACTGACATCTTCAGCACCTTTGGCTTTTGTTACATTACTGTAGGAAATTAAACTAATAATCAGAAACAAAAGTTAAAATCACACCACAGGATTTTAGAAATGTAAATACACTTAATTAAATAAATTTGAATAAGAAAACACAGTAATATGAAACTACAAGATTGTCATAAAATTGTATTTGGTCATGAAAGAAAGCTCCCATTTTTACCTGGCTCATATGTAACTGGTCCTTGTCAATAATCTCATAAGACGTTCAGTTATCCTGCTTCCCTCCTTTTACTCTTTCAATTTTTCAGCCAGCTTTGTGAGCTGAGCAGAAGTATTCCCTAAAGCATTCACCATCCTAGAGCTGTTCTCTCAAGTTTGGGTTTCTCCTGAGCTAGTTCAGCTTTTTCCTCTTCAACATTCATCTTTCTCTCCAGAAAAGAGACTGGAGTTTTACTTCCACTATTTCAGATGAAAGTGAAGTGTTCTTTTTTTTTCACACGTTCAATTCTGCAAGTGCTTCTTCAATCATCCGCTGCTGTTTTGGGTGTGACTCTGATGTTGGACTGAGTCCGTAGATTGTGACTACATGAGGTCAGGGCATGCTGGTTGGAAGAGACACAAGCATCTGGAAACAAGTGACTGACAAGGAAGGCATAGGGAAGGTAAGCACAAATGGAAGTTTCCTTCAGAGAAATTTCTAGAGCATGGCTTGGTCATAAAATAACATTCTATTGCACAGACACTTGCTTAACTATGTGAGCATTCATTGGGAGATCATAAGGATGCTCACATCATAATGTGTTCTGTTATCTCCATAAATATTAGACCAAAGCAACAAAGAATTGCCAGACAAATTTCAGTATTAGTGGGCTCAAGGATTCTACTCAGTCAGTGCCTCACCCTGGTGTGGGGTCCACGGAATGTTCACAGTGCCTGGTCTGCCCTGAAATACATCATAAAGACTATATATGAAAACACTTTGTTTCTCTACCCGAACATTCTCAGATAACCCCATCTGCAAAAGGTAAGAAGAAAGAGTGCTATGTCACCTTTTTAGACACTTGATAGGAGTTACCAGGAGAAAGGGAATGCTTGGTAACTGACTTTTTGCTAGGAGTTTGCAGGAAAAAGGAAGGGCATGAAGGCAGTCAGAGCAACATGGTTTGCTCCTTAAAAGGGACAGAAGTTGAAGTCCTAACCCCTTTTGATTCCTATATTCCCAATCCGTGCCCCCTGTAAAAACGCCATCCCATATTCCCAATTCCTTCGTCTCCGCCGCATCTGCTCCCAGGAGGACCAGTTCCAATACCGCACAGCCCAGATGGCCTCCTTCTTCAAGGACCACAGATTCCCCCCAGACGTGATCAACAATGCCCTCCACCGCATCTCCTCCACTTCCCGCTCCTCCGCCCTTGAGCCCCGCCCCTCCAACCACCACCAAGACAGAACCCCACTGGTTCTCACCTACCACCCCACCAACCTCCGTATACAGCGTATCATCCGCCGTCATTTCCGCCACCTCCAAACGGACCCCACCACCAGAGATATATTTCCCTCCCCTCCCCTATCAGCGTTCCGCAAAGACCACTCACTTCGCGACTCCCTCGTCAGGTCCACACCCCCCACCAACCCAATCTCCACTCCCGGCACCTTCCCCTGCAACCACAAGAAATGCAAAACTTGCGCCCACACCTCCTCCCTTACTTCCCTCCAAGGCCCCAAGGGATCCTTCCACATCCGCCACAAATTCACCTGCACCTCCACACACATCATCTATTGCATCCGCTGCAACCGATGTGGCCTCCTCTATATTGGGGAGACAAGCCGCCTACTTGCGGAATGCTTCAGGGAACACCTCTGGGACGCCTGGACCAACCAACCCAACCACCCCGTGGCTCAACACTTTAACTCTCCCTCCCACTCCACCGAGGACATGCAGGTCCTTGGACTCCTCCATCGCCAGAACATAACAACACAACGGTTGGAGGAAGAGCGCCTCATCTTCTGCCTGGGAACCCTCCAACCACAAGGGATGAACTCAGATTTCTCCAGTTTCCTCATTTCCCCTCCCCCCACCTTGTCTCAGTCGATTCCCTCGAACTCAGCACCGCCCTCCTAACCTGCAATCTTCTTCCTGACCTCTCCGCCCCCACCCCACCCCGGCCTATCACCCTCACGTTGACCTCCTTCCACCTATCACATCTCCATCGCACCTCCCCCAAGTCCCTCCTCCCTACCTTTTATCTTAGCCTGCCTGCCACACTCTCCTCATTCCTGATGAAGGGCTCTGACCCGAAACGTCGAATTTCCTGTTCCTTGGATACTGCCTAACCTGCTGTGCTCTAACCAGCAACACATTTTCAGCTTGAATTTCTGAAGTAGACTTCAGAATTCACTGCTCACTGTGTGTTTGAATCCACTCCCAGACAAGTGCAAACCAGCACAAACAAAAATGCTCAGGATGAAATATCTGCAGACAATGAGCCAAGGAACTGCCTTCAGGAAGTACTCCTCAAACTATTCTCCATTAAACACTTAGCACAGGTAGAACAAAAATTGGAAGAAGGGGCCAGATGTGTGTGACACTTCACTACAATGGAAAAGAGATAACAGAAATCTTGTACATAATTCCTAATCATTGTGATTCTTTATTAAGCTTGACTAGATTTATATGTTTTTTCAGTTAGCAGAAAATAAAGACACTTCAGCCCTAACATTACTAGAAAATGGGGCAGACCCTCCAATTCTCTCAAAATAGAATCTGTATATGGAAGTTAATGAAATGGCAAGGAAGATGATGAGCAGCCACCAGGGGATACTGCAGACAGTAGTTTGCTGTTTCAGAACATAGCAACATGGAAGGAAATCAGCATAAAGTGTTCATTCACATAAATCTGAAACATCAGACCTTCCTGTACTTGTACATTCAGGTGATATCATTCCTAAACAATTGTCTCTTTCAAGGAGAATTGATCCTTTTTTGAAGGAGATAAAAAGAAAAATTGTCAACTTATTCCCGAGAATATGCCTAGAAAATACAGCAGTAGCAACTGCAGTCATGGTTAGATAGAGAAGTTCTTCCAGGAGTATTATCCAGCCTATTTCTGGGAAGCAAGTAGGTAACCTCCTATTAGAATAATCAATAATGAAAGCATGTTAAGATTTGGAAATTTCTAGTCAACAAAGTGACCGCAAAATTTGAGATGAGCAGAATCATAGAGTTAGATAGTTTTCCAATCAGGCAAGGGAGAGCAATGAACATGAGTTTTACATGTTTAGAGAGAAAAACTTCAATCCTTAGCAAAGTCCCATGAAGAGATAGTAAAACAACATCGAATTGCTAATAAGAAGGTTTCCAGATAGAAAGATATCTCTAAGTCTAAATTGGATCAAGTTAATCATTAACATGCAGAAACTGTTGATCGATATCGTTTGCAGTTGGAGATTGCAGGAGGAATTTATCAGCAAGTCAGGGAAGTACATGAGATGTTTTCAGCCAAAGCCTACTCAACCAGATCATTGGGTTCACAGCCTCAATCAGAATACTTTCATGAAGTTTAAAGATGAACATAATAACAAGCTTGAACAACTCAGATCTCAACAAGAATTCCACAATCTAACTACCCCAATGAAACTTTATTGGAGATACTACACAACCGTGCCTTACAAGGTGAAGACAAGAAGCCTGCAGATTTGCAGAAATCTTACCTTTAAACTTCTGCTCTCACTGAGGTGGCATAAGAGAGAGCTATTTGATGGAGGGAAAAGCATTTTTTAAATTCATTGTGGGACTTGAGCATCGCTGGCTGGCCAGCATTGAGAAGGTGGTGATGAGCTGCCTTCTTGAGTTGCTGCAGTCCACTTGCTGTGGGTTGACCCACAATGCTGGTAGGAAAAGAATTCTAGGATTTTGATCCAACAACTGTGTAGGAACGGCAGGATATTTCCAAGTTAGCGTGGTGAGTGGCTTGGAGGGAACTTGCAGGTGGTGGTGTTCCCAAGTACCTGCTGTCCTTGTCCTTCTAGATGGAAGTGGTTGTGGGTTTGGAAGGTGCTGGCTAAGGATCTTTGGTGAGCTGCTACTAAGCACCCGTAGTAGAGGGATTGAATGTTTGTAGATGTAGTGCCAATCAAATGGGTTGCTTTGTCCTGGATGCTGTCAAGCTTCTTGAGTATTGTTGGAGCTGCACCCATCCAGGCAAGTGGGGAGTATTCCATTACACTCTTGACCTGTGCCTTGTCGATGTTGGATAGACTTTGGAATATCAGAAGGGGAGTTGCTCGCCATAGTATCCCTGATCTCTGACCTGCTCTTGTAGCCATTATGTTTATGTGGTAAGTCCAGTTGAGTTTCTGGTCAATGGTAACCCCAAGGATGTTGACAGTGGGGGATTCAGTGATGGTATACCATTGAATGTCAAGAGGCAGTGGTTAGAGTGTCTCTTATTAATGATGGTCATTGCCTGGCATTTGTGTGGCACAAATGTTACTTGTTGGCCCAAGCCTGGATATTGTATAGTTCTTGTTGCATTTAAGCACAGACTGCTTTAGTATATGAGGAGTCATGAATGATGCTGAACACTGTGCAATCATCAGCGAACACCCCCACTTCTGACCTTATGACCGAGGGAAGGTCATTGATGAAGCAGCTGAAGATGGTTCAGCCTAGGACACTACCCTGAGGGACTCCTGCAGGGATGTCCTGGAGCTGAGATGATTGACCCTGCACAACCACAGCCATCTTCCTTTGTGGTTAGGTATGACTCTAACCAGGGGAGCATTTGCCCTCTGATACCCATTGATTCAAGTTTTGTCAGGGTTCCTTGATGCCATACTCGATCAGCCTTGATGTCAAGAGCTGTCACTCTCCCGTAACTTCTGGAATTTAGCCCTTTTTACCATTCTAAGGCTGTAATGAGGTCAGGAGCTGAGTGACCCTGGCGAACCCCAAACTGAGCGTTACTGAGCAGGTTGTTGCTGAGCAGATGCTACTTGATAGCACTGTTGATGACTCCTTCCATCACTTTACTGATGATGGAGAGTAGACTGATTGGGCAGTAAATGGCCAGTTTGGATTTGTCCTGCTTTTTGTGTACAGGATATACTTGGTCATTTTCCACATTGTCAGGTAGATGCTAGTTTTGTAACTATACTGGAAGAGCTGGGTTGGGTAGCAACAGGTTTTGGAGCAAACATCTTCAATACTATTGCAGGAATATTATCAGAACCCATTGCTTTTGCAGTATTCAGTGCCTCCAGCCATTTCTTGATATCATGTAGGGTAAATCGGATTGGCTGTAGACTGGTATCTGTGATGCTGGGAACCACTGGAGGAGCCGGAGATGGATCATCCGCTTAGCACTTCTGACTGAAGATTGTTGCGAATGCATCAGCCTTATCTTTTGGACTGCTGTGCTGGGCTCCTCCATCAATGAGGATGGGGTTACTTGTGGAGCCTCCTCCTTCAGTGAGTTTTTTAGTTGTCCACCACCATTATCGACTGGATGTGGGAGGACTGCATAGCTTCGATCTTATCCATTGGTTGTAGGATTACTTAGCTCTGTCTATCACTTGCTGTTTATGCTGTTTGGCATGCAAATCATCCTGATTGGTAGCTTCACCAGGTTGACACCTCATTTTTAGGTATGCCTGATGCTGCTCCTGGCATGCCCTTCTGCATGCTGCATTGAACCAGGGTTGATCTCCTGGCTTGATGGTAATGGCTGATTGTGGGATATGCCAACATGAATAACTAACTAAAGAAAAAATTCTACAGTTAATGAGCAATAGCCTGGTTCTTCAAAAATAGACATTCCAAAAAGTAACAAGAACTTATCATCCCTTCTTGATGACAGGGATCACCAGCAGGAGAAGGTTGTACTTTCAAGAATCTCTGTAAATCAGAATAACACACAAGAATTACTAATTAGTTCTGTTTTGGCAGTTTATGGTATTATCTGTGATGCTGCTCTTCACAATCCCCAAGATGTCTTGCTTGTATCAAAGCATCCTCACATTGCTGCAAATATTCCCCCTGTGGGAAGAGAAACTCCTGTAGTAGAAGTTGTAAAGGTCTTCATCACCTCAATTCTAGCATAATCCTTCATCCTTTTTTTCTCATCCTGAGATCAGGAGCAAAGCAGATACAAAGAAGAGGGAGAATTCCACTTCCTTCACTTTCATTTCAAGAAGCTGTGATTATTTGAGTCCTGGTGTTTTTGCTAAAGAATCAGTTTTTCCTTGATTCGTCTTCACTGCTGCTACAGTCAAGTCTTTGTTTGGGTCATAACCCAAAAAGCAGTTGTCCATAGGAATTGTCATTCCATACCACCAAAGAGATGACAAGACAGCTTATAGATCCAAAACATCTTATAAGAGAACCATTGGAAATTGGACATTAACCCCTTGAGCACACAATACTTGTGTAGAGTATGGAGGCAGGAATACGTGGAATATAAGTGCAAAATTGTTCATTATTCAATGTTACTGGTAAAAATGGGTACCATAAAAGAACTTGGAGAGAGATGTAAAGAGAATTATACCTTCACTCTGCAGATAATATATATCTGACCAATAATATTTGTACAATGGGTAACATTATATACGTACAGTTACATCTGACAAATTGAAGGTAAAAAGGAGTACAACTCCCATTGAAAATCTTGGCATGTCCAGTGAGAGAGAAGTACTTTTCAGCAATATACTAGACATCAATGACATTCAACGATAATTCTTGATGATTTGAGAGTTTGTTACGTAAGCCACAGAGTTTTGATGGAGTTCACTGTTAAGAGCAAAGCCAGTGGAATGTGTTACAGCTTTAGTCTGTAGCATTTTATCTGTTTGTGAGGCCTGTTATTCGGTTGTTACAATGTTCTGATCATGACTGCCATTCTTTCCTCATCGATCATTGCTGTTATGGTTGCTAGGTTTTGTTACATCATGTCAGAAAAAGAGAGACAGTTCTAACAGATTTAGTTGAGAGGAAAATAGTATTTTGCTGAAAAACAGTACGCTTTTATTTCACACATGTACTGATCAATCTCCTAGTATTTTACAACTGTACTGACAGTGAAACCATTACCATTTTTCGCCATTGATCTGTGAAAGTGGTAACACTTGTGCCTGCATATACACAGATTAATACAGAAACCCAGTAGTTGCTGTCAATGATTCTCTGTTGATCCATTGTTGAGGTCTTGCTGTTTAAAAACAATGTGAAATCACCGTAGTGATGTCCACTTTCACTTTTCATGCTAGAGGCATGAAAATGGGCAATGCCCAAAAATGGGCAAAGAAATCACAAGGCAGACAGCATTCTGTTAATTTAAATCATTGCAGCAGGCAGCCAGCAATAACTGTGCTATTGATTAACTGTATGCCTAAGCAGTAGTCACTAAATAGTGAGAAGCTAGTGCAAGTCAATGTTAGCTTGCACAGTTTAAAACCAGTCTGTATCTATTAAAGGGAAGGTGGACTTGGAGGAGATGACTTGGAGGAACTATGCAAATGTACTTTTTATCATTTATATTGATAGTTGAAGGGACCAAAGGCTTGGTTTCTAAATAGCTCACTAGATAAAGATTGATTGGAAAGTAAGATATGAAGAGGACATAAGGAGCCTACAAAGGTATATGAATCAGTTAAGTCAATGGACAAACATTTAGCAAGTAGAGTGTAATCCAGGGAGTTCCTGATTTATGAATGTCTGATTGACAAACGTTATTCAGCAACGCAATCCAACATATGAACATTTGCTGTAACTAATAATGGCTACTTTATATTTTCCTGCACTGAGATCTTACTTGCGTATAAATCAACTTATGAATGGACTCAAGAAGGGAACCCGCTCGCAATCTGGGGACTGTATGGGAAAATGTAAACATTGTCCATTTTGGCAGGACGAATTTAAAAACAATGTAATCTAATTGGTGAGATGGCAGAGGGATCAGGTTTCTGAGTGTGTGAGTAAGGGAGTTACTCTGACAGGGTACAGCTGGGAAGCAGTGCATGTCCGGTTTTTAAAAAGTCAAAAGGAAGCAAGACAAAAGAATTTCAGGTAACCTGCTAATAAGCTAAGCGTCATTAATTTAACTGGTCAACTACCAGTGAACGCTACCAGTACCATCCAAGGTAAAGATCATAGAGGTTTTACTATCTACTCTTCACAAAATGCTCAGAGACTGATCCATATACCATTTTTTAAATTTTATCTTTTCTTGAACTCACTTCTCATTCTAAATTTATGTGTTGTATTATTATTTCATGTTCAATATCTAACAAACACACTCCTTTGTTAACTCACTTTATATGGCTAAATTAGTACTTTTAAAGACAAAATCCATTCAGTCTATTAGAAAAGGGATCTTTTTTTTAAAACGTAACCTCGTTATGACCAACTAAGACACATAAAGGATCCTGTTCACCTCTCCTCATCCAGAAGCCTAACAATTTCAGATATCCCATCTGAAAATGTAAGAAATTGGAAACATCGCTTGGGGATTGTTGTAATACAGGAGAAATAATGGGCACACATGACCAGTGTGCATGCAAAAACAACGTAACACTAAATATTGAACAAAGGGTATAAATGCAGCACCAACTGATGGAACATGGAGCCAGCAGAAATCATTTGCACCTGTTCAGAACCACAATTGCATCAAGTACAAACCCCAACAGCATGAAAGGAAAGGACCCCAATAATAAACATCGACAAACCATCACAAATGGAACAGAATCTAAGAGATGATCAAAGCGGGACATTTGTACAAACAGCCAGAATTAGGAGGACGTACAGCAATCTCAAACCCACTTCACAATAACCAAGTCTGGATCTATAAGCAAACAACTGTCATGCTTCAGAGACTTCTTAATTTATCACTTTGCATGATTATATTTAAACATGTTATTGTTCTATTTTGACATAATGTAAATAATCTTGATTTTAGTGTATATTAAGTTAAAAATGGGAATATTGTGGTAAACCTTTAAGGGGCATATCTAAAACTGCTAGCATCAGCAGATATGATATTATGTACATATTCATTTAATTATAAAATGAGCAATCCTAGAGACCAGGCATTATAATTAACTTCATAAATATTTTTGAGCACAATTTCAGCTCTCCAACTAATTTAGCCCACTTACTTGAGTCATTCTTGGTGTGGTTGGTGTTTGTGTATGGGAGAAAATACCACATAGCAAGTCTTGTTTTCTAATGCTAAAGAGGTTGTATAGCACACAGTAGATTACTATAAATTTTGACATAATCTGCACATCTCCGCCACAGCAGCACTCCAAGCAGTGAAAGCATGGTTTGAGCACCCCCAATAAGCTGCTTGGTCACATTTTGTGTGAAAAAAGGCAACACATTCATTGTGGGAATACTGAGCATCACAAGGCCCTTTTGATCAGTACATGATAAAATAACAGCCGTTGCAAATATTGTCTGCTCCAGCTGTAAAGAAATGCCATGCTTAAATGTTCCAACCACTGACAGTGTCACCTGAAGATTGCTCTGAGGTTACAGTTGGAACTGCAACAGTGGAATATTTCAGTGCAGACATTTTCAATGCAGTGAAGAGGGCAGTGACATTCTTTTGATCATCAGCAGGACACAGAACCGCATTATACAGGCTTCATGCAGCTAATTGGTTGCCATCAAGACAAGCATCTCCATTATTCATGGCCAACCATCTCAAGGATCTGCAAGGCAGGGAGCGGTAGATATTGCTGAGAGTACACCCTAGAAGAAGAGCATATCATGGTGGCATGGGCCCTTTTAAACAGGTAAGTGCGGTCTGTGGTCAATGCGGTCATTAAGGCATTCCTTGGTAGTGAAATGGGAGGTGGGGGATAGTTGGGGGTTCTTTTACTCCAGTTCTTCACCATCCCACAAACCCCAGTCTGCTTGGAGGCCACCAGGGTTTACTTGGTAATCTTCATAGCAAGTGGCTCACTGATAGCCAATAAAACGCCAGTGGCAGGTGGAAGAGATCCTTAATTGGCCAGTTTAGTGGTTCAATTGGCCTCTGGAGCGGATACTGAAAATGTATTGCTGGAAAAGCGCAGCAGGTCAGGCAGCATCCAAGGAGCAGGAGAATCGGCGTTTCGGGCATGAGCCCTTCTTCAGGCTCATGCCCAAAATGTCGATTCTCCTGCTCCTTGGATGCTGCCTGACCTGGTGCACTTTTCCAGCAACACATTTTCAGCTCTGATCACCAGCATCTGCAGTCCTCACTTTCTCCTCTGTATAGGATAACCATTTACTAATCTCGCTGCTGCTACAATCTGACTTGACACTAGGAAAACACCAGGAATTCCATGACATTATCCCTTGCTATTTTATGTCCCACCCTGCCCTCCCCCGGAAAATTAGTTAAGTCAGCCCATTGTTTCTTGAAGTTCAAGTGGAATTGCTTTTTGGATTCCACAGGTGAATATGGAATCCAACTGAGAGTCCTCACCATTTTTGCTACATCTTGCAGCAGCCTGTCCTGCTTTGCGTGCTCTGTGCTCCTTCTACCTGTTATCCTCTACTCCAAAGGCTGCTAAACATTTGGATTCACATGGGGTTTATGTACCGAGGGGAGTGCAGAATCCTTGAAGTTAGGACACAAAACTTCTACATGATTCACTCACTCTAGGCTTTAGCGATGTTTAACAAAACACTAGAAACCATGAAGTACTTTTACGAATGGCAATCGTCATTAGAAATTAATTCGCAACTAGCCTAAAAATAGTTGATGATCTCTTTAAAAAGTAAGGGTGAATGGTCCTTCCTACTTCTAAAAGAATGTACAGTTATATAAGCTTAAAAGAGGGCATGAAATGAAACATTGAACTCCAAAACAGAAGCACAGATGATATTTCAATGTCATTTGCGAACACAGTTCATACTGAGGTCTGCACCAGGTGTGTGCGTGTATATTGAGACATCATTTTGAAGCACAGAAGGATTGAAGCACCAAAAATCTCTTTGCTAAACAGGCAAATTTCACAGCATTTTTGTCTGGCCATAAAAGCCCTTAAAATTGTAAGCTTTATTCAATGCGGCATATTGCTTTTTAAAAAGTGTATTAAATCATAATTTTTGTTGAACAACCTCTTTGGCCCTGAAAAAAACTAATTTTGTGTTTGTGCAATTTGTACAACTACATAAAATAATTCTAAAAACCTTAATATTTATGTATTAAATTTCAGCTTCAAACTTAACCCCACGTGTATACCAAACTTTCTGTAAAATAATACAAAACAAATGACAAAGCATGCATGCTACTTTCTGATTTGCTGTCAGAAAATTCCTCAAAGTGATTGACCCCTTAGCCTACAGATGAAATCACTGCTCCCTGACACTGGATAGCTGGCACAAGGGTGAAATTAATATTGAGAATTATAAAATTCACTCCACAAGAATTCTTTGAGTTTTGTGGACCTTTCTTTCAGGTCAATGACGAGATATGTTACATCAACACTAACTGCAAATTCCAGGCAGCTGCCAGTATTCAGAATCCCTCTTCTGGGTGTTTAAAATGTATGACGCTTTTCTTGGTTCAAGTGCTGTGTGAGAAGGCAGTATCACCATGGTTAACAGTCATTATGCTGTCAGATGTGGACTTGTATGCCTAAAGGAAGCAGACCCCCTCTTCTTAACAGCAGGGTGTAGATTGACAACACTCCATTTCATGAATTAATAGCATGAACTCATGTCTTATCATTTGATACAAAGTTCACAGTTAATCTTTCACAATGCGTAGCATGGATCTCATGAGTCTTTTCATTTTCACCATCACTTCAAATTCAATTTAGATTCTCAATGTTAGAAGCTTATCAAGATACAGCTAAATGAGTATACTTTTATATTGAGCAACAACCACTCGAGTTTTATTAGAAAGATAAATCATTACTCCATTTTCTATTACACTCTCTTACTGTCAGTATCTGTTAGATCGTATTACTTTAATGTGAATAACAAAGCATGGATTTATACTTACAAAAGTGAAATGTCTGTCTATCTGCTGGCAAATATTTTTGAGATCCTTGGGTCAATCTCAAACAAACCATGATAGATTGCACCAAGGAATGCATTGCACTGTATACAGAAGTTGACATTCAACTATACCACTACCACACAGGCAGGGGGAGCTTTGAAGCTATAGCAGGAGATCCCAGAGCCCTATACCTCCATTTCTTTCCTGTTGATACTTTAGCCCAGTCATCCCTACGCCAACCTTAATCATACATTCTAAGACAGATTGTGATAAATTGACATCATAAATGCACAACTTTCTTCCATTTCTCATTTGTTTTTCTTTCATAACTATTTGAAACATATAAGCTATGTTTTGAGGCACTACAAGTTATTACTTGGGAAGAGAAACCAACAGACATCATGCAAAGGAGAGAGTATGAAGAGGCTAAAGCAGGAAGGCAAGAAGCTGAGAGGGAACAACAGATGCAAGAAGAACCATTGCTGCAAGTAAGAGTCTGAGAGTCTTGAAGGAAACTTTCATTTACTATTGTTACGAGTCAGACCAATATATGAAACTGGCATTAATCAGAGATATCCAACTATTATGGTGCAACAATATGGAAAGAAGAACCATAACAAAAATAATAAGGTGAGGATCTGTAATGGAGCAAGGAGTGTCCTGGCCTCTAAGCCAGAAGCTCTGGGTTCAAGCTCTAGTCCAGCATTTAATGACCAAGGCTAGGGCTCTTCTGGCCAAATGAGTTGAGTACTGACTTGTAAATCCTCCCTACACATGCTGATGGTAAATTTGGGAGCAATTCTTGGTCAGCCATATGATAAAAGAAAATGGCAGCTTCTAGTATTAATATGTACAGTATACAGGTCAAAGTGTACACTGCCACCGCAGCTCAGACTCCTCCTGGCAAGACAGAGCAGTTAGTTGGAAGCTGGTGGGCATTAATTCAGTGCAAACATCACAGGGCTTGATCCCCATTCTGGCTGGGATGGGTTTTGGATCTGCCTCCTTGCCCTGCCCATGGTGGAGTTTGTGATGCTGTGGATTGGGCCTGTCTTTAGACTGAGAATTGACGAGGAACAGTAAGGTATCATTGCCATCCCTAACTTGACCCCCCCCCCCCCCCCACACACACACACACACACACACACACACCCCAAATCAATTACACAACTGAGAAACAAAAGAAACAAACTATTCACATTCAAGTACTTTCTGTGGAGTCTCTATTATTTCTGAAAGGATGTTTGGCAAAAAAAAAGTACTCCTTATAGAAACAATAAAGTCAAGTATAACAGCTGAGTTGGATCACCAAGAAATCTTATTTTGATTCAAGGAATAATTTTTAATGTAACGTATCTTAAATATTGCAGTAAACGTCTATATAGATATCAGCAAAGCATTCAACAAGGTTCTGCACAGTAGATTGGTTCATAAGGTTAGATCACATGGGATCCAGAAGAAGCTAATCAATTGGATATAGAATTGGTTTGATGGCAGGAGACAGGCAGTGTTATGATTGTGGTAGGTCAGTCAGGTAGACCTCACAGAATATGAATTCCCTGATTGGGGTTGTTAACCTGGTCCAGACAGGGACCCCTGGTTGACAGATATAAACACTAGTGTCAGACATCCTGTTCACTCGGAGAGCTAACTTTGAGGGAGCTGGATCAGTGTAAATAAAAGGTCACAGTGATGGGATACCGGCCTCTTGGAGTTATTTCAGAAAGTGGTAGTAGAGGATTGCTTTTCAGACAGGAGGCCTGTGATCAGTGGTGTGCCACAAGGCATCGGTGCTGGGTCCACAGAGGGACCTATATGTATATGTGCACAGATCATTGAAAGGATACATAGGAAGCAGTGCATAGGGACATTGAGTACAAGAGCAAGGATGTTGCTCTTGTATAAGACGTTTGTAAGGCTCTAACTGGAGTATTGTGGATAGTTCTGGGTGCTATATTACAGATAAGATGTGAAAACATTGGAGAGTAAGCATAAGCAATTGACAAGAATAAGGATCTTTAGTTATGAGGATAGATTGAAGAAGTACAAACTGTTCTGCTTGGAGAAAAAAAGCTCAAGAGATTTGATTGAGATTTTCAAGATCATATGTAGGCTAAAGTGGGGTAAACAGTACCTATTCATGAAAAGAACAAGATAAAAGGGCACAAATTTAAAATGATCTACAAAAGAAGCAAGGGTCAAGTAGGAAAAACCATTTTACTTGGTAAGTAGCTAGGGACTAGAATGTATTGCCTGGAGGTGTGGTGAAGACAGGTTCAATTGAGGAATTTAAGAGGGCATTGGATAATTATTTGGATAAAGACAATGTGCGAGAGTATAGGAGATTTGCAGTAGATAATGATGCTTATTTAATGAGCTACTGTAGGCATGATGGGCCAAATAACAACCTTCTGCAACATAATCCATCTATGATTCTGTGATACAGGCCTCAGACAACCAGATGATGGCCACTAAGCTCTTCTCAGACAATGGGACATCACTCTCAGCAATTGCCTCCATTTCAGCTGCAGCTTTCCTTTGAGGGTAAAACCTACCATCTGAACTGATCTGGCCTACATGTGACTCCAGATCCACAGGAATGTGATTAGAGTCATAGTCATAGAGTCACAGAGATGTACAGCACAGAAACAGACCGTTCTGTCCAACTCGTCCATGCCGTCCAAATATCCCAAATCAATCTAGTCCCACCTGCCACCACCCAGCCCTTATCCCTCCAAACCCTTCCTATTCATATACACATCCAAACGCCTTTTAAATGATGCAATTGTACCAGCCTCCACCACTTCTTCTGGCAGCTCATTCCATACACTTACCACACTCTGCATGAATAAGTTGCCCCTTAGTTGTCTTTTATATTGTTCCCCTCTCAAACTAAACCTATTCCCTCTAATTCTGGGGAAAGACCCAGGTAAAATACTTTGTCTATTTACCCAATCCATGCCGCTCATGATTTTATAAACCTCTATAAAGTCACCCCTCAGCCTCCGATACTCCAGTATAAACAGTTCCAGCCTATTCAGCCTCTCCCTATAGCTCAAATCCTCCAACCCTGGTAACATCCTTGTAAATCTTTTCTGAATCCTTTCAAGTTTCACAACATCTTTCCAATAGGAAGGAGACCAGAATTGCACACAATATTTCAACAGTGACTTAATCAATCTCCTGTACAGGTGCAACATGACCTCCCAACTCCTGTACTCAGTACTCTGACCAATAAAGGAAAGCATACCAAATGCCTTCTTCACTATCCTATCTATCTGCGACTCCACTTTCAAGGAGCTATGAACCTGCACTCCAAGGTCTCTTTGTCCAGCAACACTTTCTAGGACCTTACCATTAAGTGTATAAGTCCGGCTAAGATTTGCTTTCCCAAAATGCAGTGCCTCACATTTATCGAAATTAAACTCCATCTGCCACTTCTCAGCCCATTGGCTCATCTGAACAAGATCCCATTGTAATCTGTGGTAACCTTCTTCACTGTCCATTGCACCCCAATTTTGGTGTCATCTGCAAACTTACTAACTATACCTCTTATGCTCGCATCCAAATCATTTATATAAATGACAAAAAGTAGAGGACCTAGCACCAATCCTTGTGGCGGTCCACTGGTCACAAGTCTCCAGTCTGAAAAACAACCCTCCACCACCATCCTCTGTCTTCTACCTTTGAGCCAGTTCTGTATCCAAATGGCTAGTTCTCCCTGTATTCCGTGAGATCTAACCTTGCTAACCAATCTCCCATGGGGAACCTTATCGAAGGCCTTACTGAAGCTCATATACATCATGTTCAATGTTGTATCCTCATCAATCCTTTTTGTTACATCTTTTAAAAACTCAATCAAGTTTGTGATACCTCATTTCCCACACGCAAAGCCATGTTGACAATCCCTAATCAGTCCTTGCCTTTCCAAATATAAGTACATCCTGTCCCTCAGGATTCCCTCCAACAACTTGCCCACCACTGATGTCAAGCTCACTGGTCTATAGTTCCCGGCTTGTCCTTATCACCCTTCTTAAACAGTGGCACCACGTTAGCCAACCTCCAGTCTTCTGGCACCTCACCTGTGACTATCGATGATACAAATATCTCAGCAAGAAGCCCAGCAATCACTTCCCTAGCTGCCCACAGAGTTTTATGGTATACCTGATCAAGTCCTGGGAATTTATTCACTTTTATATGTTTCAATGCATCCAGCACTTCCTCCTCTGTAATACGGACATTTGTCAAGATGTCACCATCTATTTCCCTACATTCTATATATTCCATGTCCTTTTCCACAGTAAATACTGATGCAAAATACTTGTTTAGTATCTGCCCCATCTCCTGTGGCTCCACATAAAGGCCACTTTGCAAATCTTTGAGAGGCCCTATTCTCTCCCTCGTTATCCTTTTGTCCTTAATTGATTTGTAGAAATCCTTTGGATTCTCCTTAACACTACTTGCCAAAGCTATCTCATGTCCTCTTTGTGCCCTCCTGATTTCCCTCTTAAGTATACTCCTAATGTCTTTATACTCTTCCATGGATTCACTTCATCTAACCTAGTGACAGGGATAGAAGCACCTGACATATGCTTCCTTCTTTTTCTGAATCAAACCCTCAATTTCCTTAATTATCCTGCATTCTCTATACCTACCAGCCTTTCCTTTCACCCTAACAGGAATCTACTTTCTCTGGACTCTTGTTATTTCATTTCTGAAGGCTTCCCATTTTCCAGCCATCCCTTTACCTGAACATCTGCTCCAAAACAGCTTTTGAAAATTCTTGCCTAATACCATCAAAATTGGCCTTTCTCCAATTTAGAACTTCAGCTTTTAGATCTGGTCTGTCTTTATCCATCATTATTTTAAAACTAATAGAATTATGATTGCTGGCCCCAATGTGCTCCCCCACATCCCACAGTCATCTGCCCTGCCTTATTTCCCAAGAGCAGGACAAGTTGTCCTGCATTCATCTGCCTTCCCTGTTAGGCCCCTGGCATTGAAATAAATGTAGTTTAATTGATCAGCCCTACCTCGTTCTCTGTTTTGTCCCTGCTTGCCCTGACTGTTCGACTCGCCTTTGTTCTCAACTGTACTAGTCTCAGATTGATCTCTTTCCTCACTATCTCCCTGAGTCCCACCACCCGCCTGTCCCTCACCCCACCTTAATAGTTTAAAAAATCATGAACAGCTTGAGCATATCTCCCTGCCAGCATATTAGTCCCCTTCCAATTTAGATGCAATCCATCCTTCTTATATAAGTCACTTCTACCCCAAAAGACATTCCAATGATCCAAATATGTGAATCCTTCTCCCATGCACCAGCTCCTCAGCCATGCATTCATCTGCTCTATCTTTCTATTCCTGCCCTCACTCGTTCATAGCTCTGGGAGCAATTCAGATATTACTACTCTCAAAGACCCCCTTTTTAAATTCCTGCCTAACTCTCTGTAATCTCCCTTCAGAATCTCCACCTTTTCCCTTCCTATGTCGGTTCCAATGTGCACAATAACCTCCTGCTGGCTCCCCTCCTTGTTAAGATCATTCTTCACCCTCTCTGAAACGTCCTTGATCCTGGCACTAGCAAAGCAACACACCATTCTGAGTTTTCGCTGCTGACCATAGAAACGTCTGTCTGTACCTCGGACTAGAGACTCCCCGGATTGACTCTTAATTGTCTCTGGGTAATTAAGGATAGACAAAACCGGCTGTGTTCAGGCTGGAAACACTGAGATCAGAAGAAGGGCAGGGCTGCTATTTCACTCAATTTAATCCTTAAAAGATTTTACATAAAGAAAATAAAAACTTTTCAGAAGCCTGCCTTGAACTCTTTGGAAATTAGTTATTCATCTTTTGCCAGGCTTATATGGATTCATTTTTAAACATACATTCTGGATATCTGTAATAGTTCCTCTGCTCCCTACCTCTCACAACCAAAATCAGTATTTATGACTCTAAAGACACCAAGATTGATCTGACAAAATCATCACTGTGGTCTTATTTAATGTTATTATCATGCTATGCAAAGATTTATATGCAGTCTTACATCATTCTGTGATAAATGTTTCAATGCAAATCACGCAGTATTTGAAAATAACTGCATTAAGGGCCTTAAATAGTTCTGCATAATTGAGCTGTACACAACATTGATTGGGGAGAGGGGGAGAGGATTTGCTTGCTGACTCAGTGGGATCACTCCAGTTAAAAAGGGCTTGTAGCACATAAAGAAAAGCAGAGATTTAATAGAGCTTTTCCTTTACTAGTAGGAAATTATAGGAATTCAGTCATTTTACTTCCAAATAATATGCGTATTAAGGAGCTTGAACATTTACTTTCATACCATCTCATGAATCTTTAGCATTCAAGCGCCCATTGGCAAATATTAGCAACTTTTACCATTACAATTAAAATAAAAAGCAAATTATTGCAGGGTCAAACCCTTGTAGGAGTCAGAAAAAGATTGAAAGAATGGTTCATTTGGTAACTGATAAAGAAATAAAAATTACTGTGTTTATTATTATATTAAGAATAAATGAACAGAAAAAAAGGTGAAAGAGATTTAATGGAGGGTTAGAAAAAGAGAAAACAAGTAAGAGAAGTGACAAAGAAACAAAACCAAACAATAGGATTTGACCCTCTGCAAATATTGAATAAGTTACCGGTCACTGCAGAATCACGGTGGGAGGCAGCATATACTCAACTGATGTTTTCCTGAGGGAGGATGCTAATGGGACATGCTGTTAGTGTGGGTGAAGAAGGGAGTAAATAACATTGTATAATATAACCAGTAAGAGCATTTACGTCAGAATGACTGGAAACGGGAAAAAAAATGCAATGTATCAAAATAAAGATAACAAAATAAGAGCCATGATAGGGTATAAAAAATAAAAGACTGAAAGACAAGACAACATCAGGTAATGGGAAAAATGCACAGAGTAGGAATATGAAGCAACAAACAGAACGAATTAACATTTTCATATGTTGCAGAAAAAGTGCCACAAATTGCAATCAGTGAGACCTGCTTACGTAGCTTGTTCATAGTTAAGATGAATTATCTTGGCATCAAAGTGTTATAATTATTTTGCAGATATATATCCCTTTCCATATTTATTTTCCTCATAAAAACAAATAGCAATTTTTTGATTGGAAAGAAAGAAGACATTCCTGGCCAGCATGAGGCCAAGCAATTTATGTTGAACATCATGATGTTATGACTTGGAACTAGACTTTGTGGTAGCAATAATGGTGAGGATGTCACTGCTCACTGTTGTTAAGGATCAAACTGGCAATAACAACTGATACCTAAGCATATATGCAGTAAACAGCAGAAAACCAGAACTTGACGGATTACCTTGCTCCTCTGACTGATATCTGTGATTCTCAGCACCTCAACAACAGGCTGAGTTGAATCATCCACTTGGGTTGAATGGTCTATTTCTGCTCCCATGTTTTATGCTCTTGATTGATGAAACAGTTCCTGAATCGTTTTGCAATTGATGTCATTCTGGGATTATGTCAAACAAAGTTTGATCAGTGCAAACAATCCTACACACTGTCAATGAGATTATATTATGATTCAAACCTCCTCGATTTCTGCTTTTTATGCATTTATTTTGACTCTTATAGAGTCATAGAGTCATAGAAATGTACAGCATGGAAACAGACCCTTCGGTCCAACCCGTCCATGCCGACCAGATATCCCAACCCAATCTAGTCCCACCTGCCAGCACCCGGCCCATATCCCTCCAAACCCTTCCTATTCATATACCCATCCAAATACCTGTTAAATGTTGCAATTGTACTAGCCTCTACCACATCCTCTGGCAGCTCATTCCATACACGTACCACCCTCTGCGTGAAAAAGTTGCCCCTTAGGTCTCTTTTATATCTTTCCCCTCTCACCCTAAACCTATGCTCTCTAGTTCTGGACTCCTCCACCCCAGAGAAAAGACTTTGCCTATTTATCCTATCCATGCCCCTCATAATTTTGTAAACCTCTATAAGGTCACCCCTCAGCCTCCAACACTCCAGGGAAAACAGCCCCAACCTGTTCAGCCTCTCCCTGGAGCTCAGATCCTCCAACCCTGGCAACATCCTTGTAAATATTTTCTGAACCCTTTCAAGTTTCACAACGTCTTTCTGATAGGAAGGAGACCAGAATTGCATGCAATACTTCAACAGTGGCCCAATTAATGTCCCGTATAGCTGCAACATGACCTCCCAACTCCTGTACTCAAAGCTCTGACCAATAAAGGAAAGCATAACAAACGCCTACTTCACAATCCTATCTACCTGCGACTCCACTTTCAAGGAGCTATGAACCTGCACTCCAAGGTCTCTTTGTTCAGCAACACTCCCTAGGACCTTACCATCTCAAAAGATCACAATCTCATTATTGTACTTCTGTATCAATTACTCTAAGAAGTTAAAACATAAATGAAGGTTTATCATGAAGTTAATCATTAGATAATGTTGAAAACATCATGACTTAAATGCTTAAGCTCCTAAATCACTTGGTGAAATTTGTGAAATGTGATAACATTGTATTAATAGGTCAGACATTGGTTAACCCAATTGGCCAGATGTTGGTTAGTGCTATGGACTGCTGCCAACAGTGTGGGTTCAATTCCTGCAGCTGGCTGAGGCCACATTGATGACTCACCTTCTGAAACTCTCCATGTCTGAGGCAGAGTGATCCCCAGGTTTAACCACCACCTATTGTCTGTCTCAAATGAGAGAAATAGACTATAGTGACTTTACCTTTTAGTTCTGGAAATTTAGAATGTAACAGATTAAATATAACAATTATACATGATACAATATAAAATATTTTGGCAGTTGGGTTACAAGTCATGACTAATAATGGAAGCATTGAATGTTTAGTGATGGTGGCAGAAGCTTTAGACCCTTGAAGAACAACAACTAGCTGCAGGTAGAGGATGCATTGGAATGAGACTTGTGTTTCCTACAAGCACACAAGAAATTCAACAAGAAATCGCATTATGTACTTTTACCCCTTGTTCATTGTTGTTGAAAGGAGGAGGCTTTTATGAGCAATTGAACATAGAAGTGCAAGATCATGAAATGCAGAGAAATGTGCAAAGGGGCCTGTCCTTGGGCATGTCACCACCACAAAATAAAAACTAAACCTTAACCAGTGATTGAAAAATATGGCATTTGAAACTTATCGTACAAGACATAATGAGGCAATTGCATCTTTTCTTTTGATCAATAGATGAATGTGTATAAAAACCACAGATTCCAATGCACATTTCTTATTGCTTTCCCATCAGTGTCCTCCCACTGTATCTGAACTTTTAAGTGCTTCTGTTCCTTTACTTCTTTAAATATTTCACAAAATATGTCTTTCCTTTAACAACTCTCCCAAAATACTGTTTTCTATTAATTTTCATCTGGCAGCTGCCTGATTTCGTAAATTCTCTATGTCCTTCTAAAATTGATTAATCTTCTTTACAGTTAACCATGTCATTTTTGTATTTTCTGCAAATCTTCAGCCTACATCTAACAAAGGTTCACTTTTATACTGTGAGAAGCAAAATGACTCCAACATTGATCTATAGTGGCCAATGCCATCATCCTTCCTCCAGTCCAAGAAAATCCATTGACCAGTACTCTGTTTCCTGTCATTTATATAATTCCAATTCAAGTTGTATGCCCCAGTTAATCCTCCTCACAATTCACCCTCCTGCCCAGCTTTCTGTCATCTATAAACTTGCAGATAATGCATTTAGTTTCCTCATCTAAATTATTAACATATATAGTGAATAACTGAGATTCAGACACTGATCCCTGCTCTACCCCACAGGTCACTGTCTGCCACTCAAAAAGTGACTCATTTATTGTTGCTCTATTTTACCTAACTGCCAGCAGTTCTCTATCTATGTCAGGTAAGTAAAAACAATGACTGCAGATGCTGGAAACCAGATTTGTGGTGCTGGAAGAGCACAGCTGTTCAGGCAGCATCCAAGGAGCAGTGAAATCGATGTTTCGGGCAAAAACCCTTCATCAGGAATAAAGGCAGTGAGCCTGAAGCATGGAGAGATAACCTAGAGGAGGGTGGGGGTGGGGAGAAAGTAGCATAGAGTAAATGACCTGGAAGTTGCAGTGGGAGGGGGACTCCCTGAGATTCTTGTAGAGAGAGGAGGAAAACTTCTTCAAGGCAGGCATCCTTGCAAGGGGATTCGCAGTAGGGTTAAAATCAATGAGGTAAAAACAATGACTGCAGATGCTGGAAACCAGATTCTGGATTAGTGGTGCTGTAAGAGCACAGCAGTTCAGGCAGCATCTAAGGAGTAGCGAAATCGACGTTTCGGGCAAAAGCCCTTCATCAGGAATAAAGGCAGAGAGCCTGAAGCGTGAAGAGATAAGCTAGGGGAGGGTGGGGGTGGGGAGAAAGGAGTCCCTCTTCCACTGCAACTCCCAGGTCATTTACTCTATGCTACTTTCTCCCCACCCTCCTCTAGCTTATCTCTCCACGCCTCTATCTATGTCAGTCAGCTACCTCCAAACCCATGTACTTTAATTTTAGATCCTAATCTCGTATGTGAGACTTCAGCGAACTCCTTCTAAAAGTCCAAGTAAACCATATCTACTGGTTCACCCCATCAACTCTGTTAGTTAGACCACAACTAATTCCAGTAAATTTGCCAAGCATGATTTACCTTTTGTAAATCTATGTTGAATCCATCTGCACCTGTAACCGTTTTCCAAGCACTCTGCTATTAAAGCTTTTAGAATGGATTCTAGTTTTTCCTACTGCCAATGTCAGTAAAAACCAATCTATAACTCCCTGTTTTCTCTCTACCTCCTTTTTTTTAAAAGAAAGTGGGATTGTATTAGCTCACCTCCAATCAAATTTTTTTAAAATTGTTTGCAACTAAATGTAGATCCAGTGCTAAGCTGAAAATGTTGTATAACCATGAGATGGGATGGACCATAATAGAAATACATTTTCCATTTAATTTCATAAATACATTGCAGTTTTTTAAAATCAATTTGGTTCTCAGGACAATTAGGGATGGTCAATAAATGCCAGTCCTGCCAGTGATCCTCATATCTTGTGAATGAATAAAGGAATATTTCAGTTTTTCAGGATGTTCAATATTTCACAATCAATTCTCCCAGGCTGAAGAGAACATATCCAATTGGATTAACTACTCACAGTTTGAATATTTGGAAGAAAGTTAACATCATTGCTGAAAACAATTCAATTTGTAAATTACTTACACTGCAAGTAACTTTTTAACTGTGTTTTTGCAATAATTAATGAGGAGATTTGGCAAAGACAAATTTGGAGCAAAGCTGTTTGGTGTGGTACTACTGTGATTATCAGAAAATTAGTATTAATAGGAACTTAGGAACAGAAGAATGTCATTTCGCCCTTTGAACGTGTTCTTCCATTCAATGAGATCATGGCTGATCTATGGCCTAACACCATGTAATCACCTTTGCCCTGTATCCTTTGATGCCTTTTATTAACAAAAATCTATTGATCTCACATTTTAAATTAACAATTGAAGGCAGGGCTTAAGGTTGTCAGAACTAATCAATCAACATTATTTTCGTGGAACAGGATGAAATAGTCCTCTAGTAGTGATTAAGTTGAGTTTGACTTTCAATTAGATTAGATTCCTTACATTGTGAAAACAGGACCTTTGGCCTAACAAGTCCACACCGACCCTCTGAAGAGTAACCAACCCAGACCCATTGCCCTCTGACTAATGTACCTAACACTATGGGCAATTTCGCACAGCTAATTCACCTGACCTGCACATCTTTGGACTGTGGGAGAAAACCGGACCAATTGGAGGAAACCCACAAAGACACGGGGAGAGTGTGCACACTCCACGTAGACGGTTGCCTGAGGCTGGAATTGAACCTGGGTCCCTGCCATTGTGAGGCAGCATTGCGAACCACTGAGACATCATACTGACCCTTTCTTGTGGTGTTACCATCTAATGAGCAATAAAGGGACTGAAGGCAAGCCTTGACAGCTGGAAGTGAGAGGAAGCCTGAATTCCCTTTACTTTCAGCAATTATCCAGTCTGATTTGGGACAGGATCATGGAATGCTGCTTCACTGATATTCCTGTTCAATTTTTTATCAATTGAGCTATTAATTAAATTAACTTACAGCTTTCTCTCTCCCTTGAAAAAAACCACTTCAGAAATCACTTACTGCTGTCTCAAACTGCCTGACTCAATGTGATGTTCCAAGTACTTTTGTTTAGGAGCGTTATTCCAAGGAAGTCCGTCAGACTTCTCCCACTGTCTTCCTCATGATCACTACAAGCTGCTGAAGATCAGACAAAGCTCTCGAGTTCCCCTGATCAATGCCCTCACTTAACATCATCACATGATGTTGGAGGCCCACTACAATCTGTTAACTTTGAAATTGATTCTTGCCTCGTCGGTGCAGTGGTAGAATTTTCACCTGCCACACTGTTGAGTTCAAATTTGAGTTCCTGGCAATGCATAATAACCCTTTTAGAACTTTAATCTAACTAAGCAGTGGCATTCCTGCTAAATTTTTCCTCCTGAAGTCCACGTACAGCAGCGACTTTTGAAACCAGGCAGCCAAGCAGCTTAGATCGTTGCTCAGCAGGTGTGTGGAAACTGAGTGGAATATTAGGGAGGAGAACCAATTTGCACAAAATACTTGGAGGTTTGGAAAGCACTAGTACAGAGCATAGAAAATCCATTGATGAAGTTGGAGTTAGGGAGAAAGTCATGAAGTCTAAATCAGGACTAGAGTGGATGCATGTGAATCCATAGAATATAGTAAATAAGAGAGCTATGGGTAGTTTGCCATGTGGAAATACGATGTTGCAACAAAAACAGCTGATGAAAAGGTTGGACTGTTTCCTGTCAATCCTTGCCTTCACTTTATTTAGCTGAGCTCTGTCCTTACCACATTGAAGTCAGCTCTCCTCCATGTTATTTTTACTGTGCATTGTCCATTGTCCTTTTCCACTGCCATCCTACCCTTCAATAATCACTGAGCCCTAAATATACCTTCATTCACCTACTTGGCACATCTCACTCCCAGGAAGTAGTTTTGGCAACACCTTCCTTCTTGCTTGACCCAGCTCTTAGTAATTTAGCTATTGCACAAGTTCTGAAACCTATAGTTCAAGTTTCTGTGGTTGGATATTCCCTGCACATATGTTCATATAGGTCAAATGAAGTGTCTATGATTCCCCATGTACTACAGGATGGACATTCCACATGACCAAGCTGCTCTGCCATAACCTAAGCATACTTCTGTATTAATAATTATTAATTGAAGACTAGAAGTTAATAAATTGACAGTTTTCATGTGATATTAATGTTATTTTTCAAACTCAACCTGTTCACGGAGCTTTCCAAATCCTGGTCTAGTGAAGACTGGCAATGATAGGAAAAGAAACTAAACAAAACCTTTCACTCCATTCAACTTTATTTGAGTGCAGTAATGCACTCTGTCTCATTGCAGTTAACCACCTTTATTTATAGCTAATTTTAATGAACCTATTCAGTCATATTGTGACACACCTCTGACTTTGGGACCTGAACCTGGATCCTTTACCCCAGAAGCAGGGACATTACCACTACACCAAAAGACCCCCCTTTCTCATGTATATCATGGAGATTCAGATGAGTTTGCTATGTGGTGGTTACAGAACCAGTTTAGGCTAGTTATTTAACCAGCAGATCTCACCTTTTCTCCAGTAGAGAGTTTGATTCATCCTACCCATGCCTGCAAGAAGGCAGCAAATTTAAATAAGATCTGGTCCAAGTGAGCAGCATTAGATTTTGTAAAAACAGACTACAGTCAAAAGGTGCACTCCCTTACACACCAAACTCACAATACTCCATTCTGTCCCAGATTGTGATGCAAAACCATCATTGAGGTGGAACCAGGGTTCACCAGACTGAAGGATTTTGGAAACTGATGGTGCATTTACTTATATGGCAGTGCTTGACAAAATGTTCACACCGTGCACCTGAAGTGAATTTAATATTCTTTTATATTAGCTTCTCATGTGGCTGAGGTAAGCTGATGGAAGCCTGCTGATGGTTTTGACGCCTGGCTACAGATTACTTTAGCAGTCATCCTCTGGTCGCTCTGGGCCTGGAGGGCCCCAGCCTGCTGGGAGTATCCAGCACATGCCTTGGTGAATTACCCTTTCAGCCTAAGCAGATGGAGGTATTTGGTCCCTGGTAGAGGGGAGTTGGTATGGTAGACGACCTCTACAATGTCCTGAGATGACAATCCCTTGGACAGTATGCATGGGCACGACCCTCATCTCTTGAGGAGGTGAGGCACTTGAAGTGAGGTCCCGAAGACTACAAGAGTTAGCAGTAGAAGTAGGGCATTTAGCCCATTAAGTCAGATTTGCCATTTAATGAGATCATGGGTGATCTGATAATCTTCAACTCCACTTTCCTGATTTTTCTTTTCATAATCCTGGATTTCCTTACTGATTAAAAGTCAACTACTTCAGCTTTTTATGTAATTAATGACCCAGACTGAACAGCTCTCTGTGGTAAAAACGTCCTTCCTCACCGAGAGAAGAAATTCCTCCTTATCTCTGTCTTAAATGTATTTATTCTGAGAATATGATCCCTGATTCCAGACCCTCCCACGTGATTCCCTGGATATGTTCTGTCCCTCTTCTCAAATATAGAAACTACTTTAGTTATTTCCCTGATTACTAGTGTGACACATTTCACCAACAAATTTTGAATGGCATGGAGTAAAGATTTTTTTCCCACACATTCTTTCAAAATATGTGGTGTCATCCATTTAGAAATACTTCATTGGCTTTAATGTGTTTTGGGTTGTCCTGAAGATGCGAAGGATGCTATACAAATTTACACATACTTCCTCTATTTCCACAGTATTGTATTGTGGGTTGCTGGGATTGATAAATGAAGGGGAGGATAATAATGTTGGCAGAATGTTGCAAATTCATTTTTACTTATCTGTACCATTTATTAATTGATTTTGATAAACTAAAATCAAATTTAACACACAGTAGCCCACCCCCCACTCAAATTTTGCGTTGCCTTTTTAACAATTCACATAAGCAGTTAGAGGTGTAGTGAAAAAATATTTACAGGATCTAATGAGCTGTTTAATGATATTAGTTTGCATTTATAAAACCATTTCATTGCATTCAATCTAATTTTATAACAAGTCCATCCTTTGAACCTAAGCTACCATTAGGTCTGTTTTGTTTTCAAATGGATTTGTAATTGCAAGAAGTAGGTGAAGTGTAACTAATTGTTCCATTAAACAAACAATACTGTGTTACAAAGTTACATCAAGTTTATAGTAAACACCTTTCAGCTTTGAGTATGATAAATGTAGGTCACCCATTACTTTTAAGTACTTGTGCCTTTTTTTTGAAAGAGAAATTTCAAAAGCTTGAAACCAGCCATCAGATGAAATATTAAGAATCGTTCACCTTAACTGTCCTTGATTTTCAATCTAATCATTCTTCTATTGTGTTCTTGCTAACACTTATAAAGGTCAAGTGACAAACTGAGTTATGCTCATAAAAGAATACAAGGACTGATAAATTATAATGTCAATACTTAAAGGTAAGCTAAGCTTCTAACAAACGACAGTTGTCGGATTTTTTTCAAATATTTTGCTTCCCGTCTTTATACAGTAAACATGTTCCAAAACGTAACTTTTTCTTGCACTTGAATCAGCCATCCATTACTCTGGGAAACATATTAGCGGTTGTCTGGTCTCAGTTGTTGATAGCCAGAAGCCTGCTCTACCTCATGAAAGTAGGTATACATATCAAGGAGGATTTAATCATGTTTCACACATTTTAGGGTGATAAATTGAGGCTGGAGCAGCAAACTTTGGGTCATAATGCTTTGTTCCCTACATTCCCCCAGAGGTACAACTGATGAATTGGAGTGCCTGCATGAAACAGCAAGCAGGATTGCTAAATATGTAATAATTAAAAATAGACGTTCAGAAGAAAGACTTACACTAATGAAGGAGTTTTCATGACCACTGAATTTTCCAAAGAGTTTTACAATTAATGAAGTACCTCTTGCAGTGTAACCACTGTCATTCTGTCTGAAATGCAGCAGCCAAAATGTCCTTAGCAAATGTCCACAAAAATCAGTGTCATAATGAATTGTTTTCTGAGCTTCATTGAGGGTAACTCCCCTGCTCTTCTCCAACTTATCAACTTTGGGTCTTTTGCATCCACATGAACAGGCTGATGCAGCCTCCTCTTAATGTCTCATCAGTGCACTCTCAATATTCATTCAATAATGAAAGACACTTTGATCCAGAGAAGAAAACATGAATTTAAAATGCAAGGAAAACTAAATTCTGTCCAAATAGTAGGTGTATAATACCAGTGGAATTAGTAGGTGTATAATTCTATTCTTTTGGAGGTCTTAGATTCTGAAGAGAAGACAACATCTTTCAATTTTAAACCTTGTTTAATTTTGTGATCAGACCTGAGTCTAGCATCAAAACTGAAGCAATGAATTCTGTTGGCATTCTTGAAATTGTGTGTGATGAATATGCAGCAAACCAAATCCATTCATGACAGGGTAGCTTCATATGTTGCAATTTCGCTTATAGCTGAAGAGATCAATCCCTGATGTCGGTGATATTGTTCTTTAATGAGATGCCCAGGTTGTGCTACAAACAGTATAGATGCTGCGACACTTTGTTGTTGGTAGCTGTAAGTTATAGACACACATCATGCTGCTGAGATGCAGAGTGCCTCAAGCCACAAAGTGGTTAGCACTGCTGCCTCACAGCGCCTGTAGACCCGGGTTCAATTCCCGACTCAGGCGACTGACTGTGTGGAGTTTGCACGTTCTCCCCGTGTCTGCGTGGGTTTCCTCCGGGTGCTCCGGTTTCCTCCCACAGTCCAAAGATGTGCGGGTCAGGTGAATTGGCCAAGCTAAATTGCCCGTAGTGTTAGGTAAGGGGTAAATGTAGGGGTATGGGTGGGTTGCGCTTCGGTGGGTCGGTGTGGACTTGTTGGGCCGAAGGGCCTGTTTCCACACTGTAAGTCTAATCTAAAAAAAACAACATTACTCCTGTCATGTGCATTAGCCTCCCTCTGGCTGGTCTGGTGGCCAAATATCTTGGTCTTAAATTCAGTGTCAGCCAAAGGTGGTATCTGCATTCCCTTTATACACATCAAGTTCTGCATCAAGAGACAGCTTTACAGTTGGGCCCAATACCTGCTTCCTGCTCACACTGGCATGCTATCTTGTGGGATTGTGAGTGGAGCTGTGACATCCTGCTCCATGAGTATGCTTTCTTGAACCTTATAGTCAGGAATAAGGGGTTACAAGCGTGGGAGAGACAACCTGTTGGTCTTTGTAGCTGAGTTCCGATGTGAGCGAAGTGTGACATCATCAGCATTGAGCAAGATCCAGGACACCACTTCGTGTGGCTTAGAAAATCATTGTATTCCTTTTTTTTTGTTTATTGGATCGTTCAGGGGATGACAGATGACTTCTACCAAGCAAATTTATTTTCTATATCATTTTGTAAAAAGTAAAAAGTGCTGTATTGACCAGGGCAACGCAAATTAATGCATTTAATGCAGGATCAGGACAATGGTTAACCGTGTTATTAATTGTTATCAGACCACAGAGCCTTCATCGATGCTTGGGGCTATAGATTTGAGCTCCTAGTCTAAAACCACATCATACTTTGAGCTAAAAATATTTTATTCCTTGACTGTTCAACTAGGGATTGATCTTTTGCATATCAAAGGCAATATGCAAGAGTTACCACAAATCAGCCATCCTTCTATTCTATTTTCTGAAACAGCAAACTGATAACTGCCTTCTTAAAGAGAGGGCCATCGAATACTGTTTTATCTTCTAATGTCATTGAGAAGAGCCGCCCCAGCAATAAATTATAAAAAGTCACATATCTGCACTTAAAACATAAGAACGTGAGAGCCAGGAGCAGGAGTAGACCATCTGGCCCTTTAAGCCTGCTCCACCATTCAATAAGATCATGGCTGATGTTTTCAGGTCCTCAGCTCCACTTACCCACCCTCTCACCATATCCCTTGATTCCTTCATTGTTCAAAAAATATCGATCTTAGCTTTAAAAACATTTACTGAATTAGCATCACTACTTCACTGGGCAGGGAATTCCATAGATTTACAACCCTCTGGGTGAAGAAGTTCTATCTCATTTCAGTCCTAAATCTGTTCCTCCTAATTTTGAGGCTATTCCCTCTTGTCCTAGTTTCACCCACTAGTGGAAACATCCTCTCTACTTCTATATTATCTATTCCCTTCATAATTTTTGTATAATTCTATAAGATCCCCCTCATTCTTCTAAATTCCAATGAATTCCATCCACTCAGTCTCTCCTCATAAGCCAAACCTCCCAACTCCAGAATTAACCTAGTGAACCTCCTCTGCACCCCCTCTTGTGCCAGTACATCATTTCTCAAGTAAGTAGACCAAACTGCACATAGTACTCCAGGTGTGGCCTCACCAGTACCCTATACAGCTGCAACATAACCTCTTTGCTTTCAAATTCCATCCCTTTTAGCAATGAAGGACAAAATTCCATTTGCCTTCCTAATTACCTGTTGTCCCTGCAGACCAGCCCTTTGTGATTCATGCACAAGGACACCAGGTCCCTCTGCTCAGCAGAATGCTGCAAATTTTTACCATTCAAGTAACAGTGCTTTTTACTGTTACTCCTACCAACATGGATGACTTCACATTTATTAATATTGCATTCCATCTGCCAGACCTTTGCCCACTTAAAGTAGCTATGTTCCTCTGCAAGGTTTCACAGTCCTCTGCGCACTTTGCTCTGCCACTCATCTCAGTGTCATCTGCAAACTTTGACACACAAACATAGTCGCCAATTTCAAATCATCTATGTAAATGGTGAATAATTGCGGTCCCAACATTAATCCCTGAGGCACACCACTATTTACTGATTGCCAACCAGAATAGCACTCATATATAGATTAGAGTGGTGCTGGAAAAGCACAGCAGGTGGAGCTTTCAGGATGGAGAGATAAAAGGCTCCCTGGAGGCCCCCTGCCTTCATTCCTGATGAAGGGCTTTTGCCCGAAACGTCGATTTTCCTGCTCCTCAGATGCTGCCTGACATGCTGTGCTTTTCCAGCACCACTCTAATCTAGACACTGATTTCCAGCATCTGCAGTCCTCACCTTTACCTAGCATGCATGTATCCCCACTCTTTGCTTCCTGTTAGTCAACCAATCCTGTATCCATACTAATGCTTAACTCATAATGCCATGCATCTTTATCTTATGCAGCAGCCTCTTGTGCAGCACCTTATCAAAGGTCTTTTGGAAAGCTTACACCTCATCTACTGGGTCCCGATTGTCCATTTTGCTTGTAATATCTTTGTAATATTCCAAAAGATTAGTTAAGCATGACCTGCCCTTCATGAACCTATGCTGCATCTGCCCAATGGGACAATTTCTATCCAGATGCCTCACTAGTTCTTCCTTGATAATGGACTCAAGCATCTTCCCCACTACAGCAGTTAAGCTAACCGGTCTATAACTCCCCACCTTTTATCTATTGCCCTTTTTAAACAGTGGCATCACATTTGCTGTTTTCCAATTTACTGGAACTACCCCAGAGTCCAGCGAATTTTGGCAAATTACCACAAGTGCACTTGCTATTTCTCCCACCATCTCTTTTAACTTGGATAAAAATTAAACAAATCATAGAGTCACATGCTGAAACAGGTCTCAGTACTTCCTCTAATAATATGCTCCTGATGTGTGGCAAGTTATAATGGACTGTTCATCGTCCATAATTTCAGGATTCTCATATGACTAAGTTTTGAGAATCCATAAGGAAACTGAGCCAAAAGTTCATTCCCCAAGACAAAATTACTTGGAAAACATAGCAAAATCACAGATAGCTACTGGGAGAGTGCTACAAGATGAATTCATTGGAGATTTTCAGAAATGTCTGTTTATATGACAGCTGCATAACATCTATAATAACCAGGATGTGCCACACAAACTAAATCTACAACCCTCCAAAACAGCCTGTCTTGCTGCTTTTGTCATCATTCCATCTACCTATCATGTTACAAATAACACAGTCATAGAGTCACAGAGATGTACAGCATGGAAATAGATCCTTCAGTCCAACCTGTCCATGTCGACCAGATATCCCAACCCATTTTAATTATATGTAGAAACTTTTTTAGTAGCAGAGAGTACTCTGCTAGGAAATTAATCATAACAATAATTTTGTCTTTTGATTTGATTTATTATTTTCATGTGTACCGAAGTACAGTGAAAAGCATTGTCTTACATAGTAGTTTGGCGCACCTACCTCTACACCACTGAAGCCAGGCACCAACTCACAGACACCTCCTCCTATTACCACCTTGACCATGACCTCACCTCCCATCACCTAACCATCATCTCCCAGACCATACACAACCTCATCACCTCAGGGGATCTCCCACCCACAGCCTGCAAACACATAATCCAGGAACCCCGCACTGCCCATTTGTACCTCTCACCCAAAATTCAAAAACCAGACTTCCCTGGTCAACCTATCGTGTCAGCCTGCTCCTACCCCACTGTACTCATCTCTGCATACCTTGACAACATCCTATCCCCCAGTCCAGGAGCTCCCCATCTACATTCGGGACACCACACATGCCATCCACCTCCTCACTGATGTTCACTTCCCCAGCCTCACTGCCTCATTTTCACCATGGACATCGAGTCCCTATACACATCAATCTACCATGACTAAAGCCTTCAAGCCCTCCGTTTCTTCCACTCCATCAACCCCACCAGTACCCTTCCCACTGACACTCTCATTGGTTTGGCTGAACTGGTCCTCACCCTCAATAATTTCTCCTTTGAATCCTCTCACTTACTCCAGACCAAAGGGGTAGCCATGGGCACTCGCATGGGCCCCAGCTACACCTGTGTCTTCACCAGGTATGTGGAACAGTCCAAATTTCGCAGCTACATCAGCACCATTCCTCACCTTTTCCTCTACGACATCGATGACTGCATCGGCGTTACCTTGTGCTCCCACGAGGAGGTTGAACAGTTCATCAACTTCACCAATACATTCCACACTGACCTTAAGTTCAGCTGGACCATCTCGAACACCTCCCTCTCCACCTCCATTTCTGATGACCGACTCAACATGGACATTGACTTCACACCCACTGACTCCCACAGCTACCTGGACTATACCTCCTTCCTCCCTGCCTCTTATAAAAATGCTATCCCTTATTCCCAATTCCTCCACCTCCGCCACATCTGCTCCCAGAGTGACCAATTCCACCACAGAATGTTCCAGATAACCTCCGTCTTCAAAGATCATAATTTAACCTCCCATTTGGTCAATGATACCCTCCAGCACAATTTATCCACTTCCCACACCTCCACCCTTGAACCCCACCCCTTCAAATGCAACAAGGATAGAACCCCCCTGGTCCTCACCTTCCACCTCACCAACCTCTGGATACATTTCATTATCCTCTGCCATTTCTGCCATATACAAATGGATCCCACCACCGGGGATATATTTTGCTCCTCACCCATATCCCCAAAAGAGCCTTCCACATCCATCAGAGATTTACCTGCACTTCCATACACATCATCTACTGTATCCGTTGCTCCTGATGTGGTCTCCTCTATGCTGGGGAGACAGGACACCTACTTGCGGAACATTTCAGAGAACACCTCCAGGGCACACGCACGCAGAACAACCCCACTGCTCCGTGGCTGAACACTTTAACTGCCCCTCCCACTCCACCAAGGGCATATAGGTCCTCGGCCTCCTCCACCGCCAAACCCTTACCATCTGATGCTTAGAGGAAGAACATCTCATCTTCCACCTTGGAACTCTCAAACCACAAAGGATCAATGTGGATTTCACCAGTTTTCTCAATTCCCCTCTTCCCACCTTATCCCAGATCCAACCTACCAACTCAGCACCACCCTCTTGACCTGTCCTACCTGTCCACCTTCCTTCCCATCTATCCCGTTCCACCCTCCTCTCCGATCTATCACTTTCACCCCCACCTTCATCTATCTATCTATCTATTGCATCCACAGTTACCTTCTCCCTAGCCCCATCCCCCTCCCATTTATCTCTCAGACCCCTTGGACCAGCGCTTCATTCTTGATGAAGAGCTTATGCTCAAAACATCAATTCCCCTGCTCCTTGGATGTTGCCTGACTGGCTGTGCTTTTCCAGCATCACACTATTCGACTTACATATTTTATAGGCAGATTGTACTGTACAAGTGTGTCTGGGTAACAGAGCAGAGTGCAGGATACAGTGTTACAACTTCTGAGAAGATGCAGAGAGAGGTCAACATTAACATTAAAGCAGTCCATTCAAAAGTCTGATAGCAGTGGGGAAGAAGCTGTTCTTGAATCTGTTTGTTTTGTGCACAAACATTTATATCTTCTGCCTGATGCAAGAGGGTGGAAGGGAGTATAACCAGGGTGGGAAGGGTTTTTGATTGCTTTCCCAAGGCAGTGGGATGTTTGGATGAAGTCAGTGGATGAGAGGCTGGTTTGTGTGATTTGACTGGGCTGTGTTCACGACTCTCTGTAGTTTCTTGCAGTCTTGAGAAGAGTAGTTGCCATACCATGCAGTAAAGTATCCAGACAGGATGCTTTCTATGATGCATCCATGAAAATTTGTAAGAGTCTTTATGGACATGCCAAATTTCCTTGGCTTCCTGAGGAAGTAGAGGTGTTGCTGTGCTTTCTTGACCATCGTGTCAACATGGGTGGACCAGGACAGAATTTTGGTAATAGTTATTCCCAGGAACTTAAAGCTCTTGGCCATTTCCATTTCAGCACCATTGATGCAGACAGTGAAATCCTCCACTCCGATTCCTTAATTCAATGACTATCTCCTTCATTTCATTGACTTACTCTGTTTCTCACTTGCTTTGTAAAATTCACACCTTAAGTAGGAGAGTCAGACCATTTCTCACTTTAAGTGAGAACGGTGTTTGAAAGGAACTTTTAACTATTATTATTTTTACTGAAGCAATTCTAGAGTTGTTTTACAAATTTGTCCCACCATCAGGGAGTGTTTTCCCACTGGCTATGCATACTAAATTAATGGATGGAAATTCATCGGCAATTCATTGGAGTTTTCAGATATACACAGCTGGTGGGCAAGGCATCATGCTGGGCCTCTGCATTTGAAAACTGGCCATTTTTATTTTCCATCTCTAAACAAAGAATCAAGAATAAAAGGAGCAGTTGAGCTAAATATTAAAATTCTGAAGAAGAATTATTCTGGACTTAAAGCGTTTATTCTGTTTCTCACAGGTGCTGCTAAATATGCTGAGTTTCTCCAGGATTCTCTGTGTTTATTTCAGATGCAGTATTTTGCTGTGACTAAAATTAAAAACTGTGTTTAGAGGAAAGAAGTACTGATGGTTCAAATAGATAGACAGCATCCAAGGAACAGGAGATTCGACGTTTCGGGCATAAGCCCTTCTTCACGAATGATTCCTGAAGCAGGGCTTATGCCCAAAACATCGAATCACCTGTTCCTTGGATGCTGCCTGACCTGCTGCACTTTTCCAGCGACACATTTTCAGCTCTGATCTCCAGCATCTGCAGTCTTCACTTTCTCTCCGGTTCAAATAGATAGTTTAGTTTAAGTTGTGCCCTTTCAATTATAAATAAAAGCCAAATATATGAACTTCCTTATACCTATGAATGAAAAAGGTATTGTTTTCCTTTGCCTATTCTTGCCAAATGTTTTGTAAAGTGCAAAGTGAAAGCTTTGGCAAACATCATTTTCAGCAATACGCACTTTAAGTAACAAAACTAAACTAAGAGAGCTGTGTAGGTTCACACTAAACTTGTTTCACTCCAAAATGGCTTTACAGTGAATGTCTTAACTTTACCCCATAATTAAGTAGATTTTGATACTAATCATTCCCTTACTTAATCATTACACATAATTAAACAAAAACAAATTGTTGAAAAGTAAGCTTAATCCTTTTTCTCCAAGGTCTGCCCTGTGGTTGCTCCTTCAAGCTGGCAACTCCATTAAGGTCAACTAGGAGGAAGTGAGGACTGTAGATGCTGGAGACCAGAGTTGAAAAGTGTGGTGCTAGAAAAGCGCAGCGGGCCAGGCAGCATCCGAGGAGCAGGAGAATCGATGTTTCGGGCATTCTTCAGGAATGAGGCTGGTGTGCCAAGCGGGCTGAGATAAAAGGTGGGGGGGGGGTGGAATTTGTGGGAGGGGTGCTGGGAATACGATAGATTGAAGGAGGTTAAGGTGAGGATGATAGGCCGGAGAGGGTGTGGGGGTGGAGAGGTCGGGAAGAAGATTGCAGGTCAAGAGGTTGGTGCTGAATCCAGGGGTTGGGACTGAGATAAGGTGGAGGGAGGGGAAATGAGGAAGCTGGAGAAATCTACATTCATCCCGTGTGGTTGGAGAGTTCCTAGGCAGAAGATGAGGCACTCTTCCTCCAGGCGTCGTGTGACCAGGGTTGGCGATGGAGGCGGCCAAGGACCTACATGCCATTGGCGGAGTGGGAGGGGGAGGTAAAGTGTTCAGCCAGGGGGCGATTGGGTTGGTTGGTGCGGGTGTCCCAGAGGTGTTCCCTGAAATGTTCCACAAGTAGGCAGCCTGTCTCCCCAATGTAGAGGAGACCACATCGGGTGCAACGGATACAGTAAATGATGTGTGTGGAAGTGCAGGTGAATTTGCGACGAATATGGAAGGATCCATTGGGGCCTTGGAGGGAGGTGAGTGGGGAGGTGTGGGCGCAAGTTTTGCACTTCTTGCAGTTGAAGGGTAAGGTGGAGGTTGGGTTGGTGGGGGGGTGTGGACCTGATGAGGTAGTCGCGGAGGGAGTGATCTCTCCAGAACGCTGATAGGGGTGGGGAGGGAAATATATCCCTGGTGGTGGGGTCTGTTTAAAGGTGGTGGAAATGATGGAGGATGATATGATGTATCCGGAGGTTGGTGGAGTGGAAGGTGAGGACAACACTCAGGAAAACACTCTTCCAGACCTGCAAAGGACCTTTGCTGTTCTTCATCCTCAGAAGAATTCATACACCGTACAAACGCTTTTTCATAGCTATATCAAACATCAAAGAAAGTAAGTACAAAAAATCTTCATGGACTCACCCCCACACTCCAGATTCCTCCACCGTTCCTGAACCGTCTTGCGACCTCCGGAACCGCTTGGGCGCCATTGCTCTCGCGGCCGCTGCAGCCACCACTGCCGAGATGAACGGTGATGTCACTTCCACCCCCAGCGCCGCATGGACAACAGCCACAACCGACCATGCAGCCTCCGCGATTGCCACACAGACAAGCCGCCTCCACGATTGCCAAGAAGACCATCGGCAACAGATATGCGGCCACCGTGGGGTCCATAGCCACCGGGACCAGCGCCATTTCTGCCCGGTGCGCCACTTCCACCCCCGGAGTTGCCATCGCCGCAGTCACTTCTGCCCCTGAAGTTGCCGTCGCCGCAGCAACTTCTGCCCCCAATGACGTCACTCACCTGCTCAAGGACCACATCGCACGCTACGCCACTCCCACGTCGATCGCCACCCCCACGTCGATCTCCGCCCCCATGACCAACTCCACCCCCATGACTAACTTTGCCCCCATGACTAACTCCGCCCCATGCCTAACTCCGCCCCCACTCCCAGCTCCAGCCCCACACCAGGTCCTAGCTCCCAGCCCTGCCGTATTTTCATCATCCCTCCAGACCTCCCCCTCTCTGAGGATGAACAATCAGTACTCAGCAGAGGCCTCACCTTCATCCCCCTACGCTCCCGGATCAATGAATTTGACACGCGGCTAGACATCGAGCATTTCTTCCGCTGCCTTCACCTCCACGCCTACTTCTTCAACCAGGACTCCCGGCCACCCTCTGACGACCCCTTCTCCCACCTCCAACACACCCCATCCACCTGGACACCTCGTGCTGGCCTCTTACCCGCCCTCGATCTTTACATTTCCAACTGCCGCCGTGACATTGACCACCTCAACCTGTCCACCCCTCTCACCCACTCCAACCTCTCACCCTCACAACGCGCAGCCCTCCACTCCGTCTGCTCCAACCCCAACCTCACCATCAAACCGGCAGACAAGGGAGGCGCAGTGGTAGTTTGGCGCACTGATCTTTACACCGCTGAGGCTAAATGCCAGCTCGCGGACACCTCCTCCTCCTATCCCCTTGACCATGACTCCACGTCCCACCACCAAACCATCATCTCCCAGACCATCCATAACCTCATCATCTCAGGAGATCTCCCATCAACTGCCTCCAACCTCATAGTCCTACAAAGCTGCACCGCCCGTTTCTATCTCCTGCCCAAAATCCACAAACCTGACTTCCCCGGCTGACCAATTGTCTCAGCCTGCTCCTGCCCCACCGAACTCATCTCTGCATACCTCAACACTGTCCTGTCCCCCTTAATCCAAGAACTCCCCACTTACGTTTGGGACACCACACACCTCAACCTCCTCCATGATTTTCGCTTCCTCAGCGCCCAACGCCTTATCTTCATAATGGACATCCAATCCCTATACACTTCCATCCACCGTCATGAAGGCCTCCAAGCCCTCCGCTTCTTCCTCTCCCGCCGACCCAACCTATACCCTTCCACTGACACCCTCCTTCGACTGACTGAACTGGTCCTCACTCTTAACAACTTCTCTTTCCAATCCTCCCACTTCCTTCAAACCAAAGGAGTATCCATGGGCACATGCATGGGCTCCAGCTATGCCTGCCTCTTCATCAGATATGTGGAATAGTCCATCTTCCGCAGCTACACTGGCACCACCCCCCCACCTTTTCCACCGCTACATCGATGATTGTATTAGAGCTACCTCGTGCTCCCACAAGAAGATTGAACAGTTCATCCATTTAACTAACACCTTCCACCTCGACCTCAAATTTACCTGACTGTCTCAGACTCCTCCCTCCCCTTCCTAGACCTCTCCATTTCTATCTCGGGCGACCGACTCAACACAGACATTTACTACGAACCGACTGACTCCCATAGCTACCTAGATTACACCTCCTCCCACCCTGCACCCGTAAAAATGCCATCCCATATTCCCAATTCCTTTGCCTCCACCGCATCTGCTCCCAGGACGACCAATTCCAATACCGAATAACTCAAATGGCCTCCTTCTTCAAAGACCGTAATTTCCCCTCCGACGTGGTCAATGAAGCTCTCCACCGCATCTCCTCCACTTTCCGCACCTCCACCCTTGAACCCCGCCCCTCCAATCACCACCAGGACAGAACCCCACTGGTCTTCACCTTCCACCCCACCAACCTCCAGATACATCATATCATCCTACGTCATTTCTGCCACCTCCAAACAGACCCCACCACCAGGGGTATATTTCCCTCCCCACCCCTATCAGCGTTCAGGAGAGATCACTCCCTCCGCGCCTACCTCGTCAGGTCCACACCCCCCGCCAACCCAACCTCCACTCCCGACACCTTACCCTGCAACTGCAGGAAGTGCAAAACTTACATCCACACCTCCCTCCTCACCTCCCTCCAAGGCCCCAATGAATCCTTCCATATCCGTCGCAAATTCACCTGCACCTCCACACACATCATTTACTGTGTCCACTGTACCTGATGTGGTCTCCTCTACATTGGGGCGACAGGCCACCTACTTGCGGAACGTTTCAGGGAACATCTCTGGGACACCCGCTCCAACCAACCCAACCACCCTGTGGCTGAACAATTAACTCCCCCTCCCACTCCCCCAAGGACATGTAGGTCCTTGGCCTCCTCCATCGCCAGACCCTGGCCACATGACGCCTGGAGGAAGAGCACCTCACCATCTGCCTAGGAAACCTCCAACCACAGCGGATGAATGCAGATTTCTCCAGCTTCCTCATTTCCCCTCCCCCCACCTTATCTCAGTCCCAACCCCCGGATTCAGCACCGCCCTCTTGACCTGCAATCTTCTTCCTGACCTCTCTGCCCCCACCCCCTCTCCAGCCTATCACCCTCACCCTCACCTCCTTCCACCTATCGTTTTCCCAGTGCCCCTCCCCCAAAACCCCCCCTACCCACCTTTTATCTCAGCCCGCTTGGCACACACCAGCCTCATTCCTGAAGAAGGGCTTATGCCTGAAATGTCGATTCTCCTGCTCCTCCGATACTGCCTGGCCTGCTGCGCTTTTCCAGGACCACACTTTTCAACTCCAATAAGGTCCCCACCACACTTTCCCTTGCTCCTTCAACCTCTAGACCTCACTCTCTCTCCCTGCAATGTGAAGCACTTACATACACACACAGACCTCTCTGAAGCGCGACTCCTGCCAGAGAGGATCTTTCCAAGTGTCAGCATGGACATAATGGGCTGAGTGATCTTCTGTGATCTACGGTTCGCTGATTCGAATTCACACCTCCAGCCAACTAATACACCTATGAGCAACAAATCGGCCAGTACAGATTCTGTACAAAAACACAAGCTGAAATCCATACAGGATTTTTCAAATTCAGTATTTACTTCAAATTAAACTATCATGCAAAGCTGTGGGTCTGAAAACTAAAGCTGTTAGGCTTTTTGTTGTGTTGCAATACACATTTATGTATAAGATGCTAATAACATGGATTAAAATCATTCATTAGAATGTTTTGGTACCAGGAACATTTATTTTATTTCCAATTACAAGCAAAGCATGTAACAATCTGACGTAACAATCGAAACCTATCTTCGATGTTTGGCCATTTCACCTTCACTATACAATTATATCTTGTGTTATTGCTCTCTCTGGTGGAAGGCTTTGATGGTTTCAGCTCCTGGTCCAGCTCTTCAAGTATTTACACTCTCATCTAGTCATTATAGTGTAACTGGAGATTTTTATGCTCAGGAAAGAGAATATATATATATATATATATATATACACACACATATCTTGTGAGGTCACTGTACTATTTTGTTGCATGTTATTTGTAGAAGAATGTTAGGGCTGACAACACAGAGTTGTCACTGAATTCACGCAGTCACACACAAATAATTTGGCAATCTTTCTGGGGTCAACTTGGGCAGAGAAACATTTAGATTCTGGCTATATAAAAGAGGAGTCTCACAGAGTTGTCCCATTGTATTATCAAAATGTGTAAAATGCTTATGGTTTAATCCATGTATTTTGCTATGATTTTATGCCATGTATTTTAGAATTATTAGTGATTGTTGGATTTTTTTGAATTTCAATAAATTTCCAATTTATTGAAATTCAAAATCCAACAAATATTGAAATTTCAACAGTCATGAATATGTTGAGTTTGTTCTGATTTTGTGACTTGATTTTAGACAGGGTGATATTAGCAAGTCTAAACAGCAGCCCATGTGAGGAACTAGAAATGGCAGCAGTAAGAACCGATAGCTGCAGACAACTTCCAGACAACAGCATGCTTTCTTCTTTCAGTCAGCATAGAAGTGATTGGAAAATGTAAAGACTAAGTCAACTCAAAATTTCTCTTGAACTGTTATGAATGGTCTGAAATGCAAACTGTGATAGGCTGCAAGGGATCATGACTTATATTTAAATGAACTCCCGACTACTGTTGGAGCACCTGTTGGTTGCATCACTCAAAGAACCTCAAATCTCATGATCATAATGTCCTTAAATTTAATAAGGTAGGATCATATTAGATTCAGCAGCTAAGTACAAGACCAAGAATTACTAGAATGTTTTTGAAAGCTCAGAAGTAATATTCACAATATATCACTCCATACAAATACCTTATGGAAAAGAAACTTTGGAGAGGATAAAAAGGACAGAGGCTGCAATATGGAAACTCTCAATAAAGTATTTTGGAAAATGCTGCGGTGCTGCTGGTCCCAATTCATGCCTGATGGTTGGTAAGGCAAGGATATTGCAGTACGAGATAAACATAAATAAGGTCACCTAGTTTGCACACTTTCCAAAGAAAACAATATCCTTTTATTCCTGGAGAGATTTGAAGGTCAACTTAATACACCTTGACTGCCTGGCAAGAGATGAGTAAGCAGATATCAAATTAAGCAACTTAGCAAGATAAAACTGCCAAGGATTTCCATTTGTCAGACAGCTGACCAGAGATACCATATTACAAAGTCTTGACTTGAACAACACTGAATTTCTTTCAGCTGTTTTAAGTCTAGTTAGTTCAACATATTTCTGGCAGATTTGTTTTCATTTGTAAATTGGATGTGGATTGCCCTGGATAGGCAAGTATTAATTGCCCGCCCTAATTAACCTGGAGAAGGTGTTAGTGAGCTGCCTGCTTAAACTACTGCAGTCTTTGGATGTAGGCTCATCCACAATGGTGTTGCCATGATTTTTGGATCTCAAACTTTTTCAACAAAGTTAATGGTCTTGCCTTACTTGGATAGTAGTTCTGACTTCCCTTAATGTCAACACAATGGAGCCTCACTTACAGATAGGATATCCTGGATATTATTTCTCCTCAGTAGATTTAGCTTGACACAATGGTAACTATACTTTGAATAGAATTTCACCTCATTTCCCTTCCTCTTATAGAAACCTGCATTATTTACAAATGTCATCCAAAACATTTCTAACCTGCAGTCTATCACACCAAGTAGTGAAAGATTCTTTATCTCCCAATGCTGCCTTAATACACGAATATAAGCCTTCACATTAACTCTTACCATTTTGAAGTAGTCAGTAAGGTTACTAGGACATCAAGTGATTTGGTGGAAAATGCCAGCAAAACCATTCATTGCTTTCTTTGCTGCAAGGGTAAATCGAGCACTTTTAAACTACTAGGTTGAGAAGTACAAAAGTAGTCTTTTACAATAATGTTTTCTGTCAGACAGTAATGTCAGAGTTGCTTCAATCCACACACATGTCATGATTCAAAATATGCTTTAAGGTTACTGGATTCTGAAAGACACTAATAAAGATCAATGTTTTGTCAGCTATCCATATTTTGTCTATGTATCAGTCAATTCATGGCCCTTGGGATTGGGAGGAGAAAGGTCAAGTCCACTTGTAGGTTAATATCCCAGAGAAATGTAACCAGTGACATGTGAATTAGACTTCATGCATGGCCTTTAAGATTCAGGTTTAGAAACCAGCACATTCCAGATTGTAGCTTTTTTGATATAACAATGAGGTCAGCCAACTGGAAAGTAAAGATGATGATATTTATAAAAGTTGCAATGGCTTTTACAAGAAAACAAAGATACAGAAATGCCATTGTATACTAGCAAGTTTACATTCATGAAATGTTAAGTGTAACATTCTTCAGGGCATATGAAGACAAGTTTCTAATTCCTTTTAAAAAGTCAAGTCCTAAATTAAGCAACAAACAGTTAATATTTAAAAGTGTCCATCCCAATACAAAACCTGGATGTGCAATGCAATATTAAAGTTATATAATTTATTATTCTTCTAAGTTTAATATTTTAAAATTCAGTTCCACGAAATCATTCTTTACCTTTCAGAACTTATACATTTTTCTAGTTTAACATAAGGCTGTTTAATGTACTTTAATATGATTAATTCTGTTGAAATTCTATTTTGCCCTTTAATCTATGTATCCCAGCTCGGCGAACAGAACCACAACAACGAGCACCCGAGGTACAAATCTTCTCACAAACTTTGAATCTATGTACAACTTTGCTAATTTTGAAAACATCTAGATACTATGAGACTGAAACCTATTTGATTTTCTAATCCAAGGAAAATATTTCCTAATATTTTGGACAGGAGTTTGGAGGTGGTATACCAGCCGGGAAAATCTAAAAGAACGGACATACAACTGATTTGCTGATGTGTTCCTATCTCTGGCCAGGTTTCCCATGATGGAATGAATGCAATGCAGAAACCTTACCGATATTACTATTTTATATTTACCATCACTCCAGCTTTGCCCAAATCCCTGAATTCAAAAGGCAGGTTGGCTGGATGTTTCATAATTTTTCCAGAATGCACTCTCTTTGGACTTGTAAGAATGGCCAGCTTACCACCTGACCACTGTTGACTTTGGTTCTAATTCATGGATCATTTCTCCACTGACGGATTGGTTTTGCTGTCTGAACAATATAAGGATTCCTAAATGAGTCTAGTAAATTAAGGTGCTCATCCTTATTCGCAGTATTTGCTTCTTCCTGCAGCTTTGCTGAATTTTATCTTCTGATTTATGTTTAGTGGTGATAGGAATGTTTTTCAGATCTGACAATCTTGTATAATCATAGATTTCACAATAAGTTATCAGACCTTTAATCTGTTTTAAAATCTCTGCCACCGCTCTGCTGACTGAGACTTGGTTATATACTTAGCAATGCCAGAGTGACCACAGAAACTGGTATAACTAGTCTTTTGCCATACGTTAGCAAGTCATCCATGTTTGTGAAATGCTGTTTGTGCATGAAGTATGTGTTCTCAGCCAACTGACAGAATTCTCATTTGGCCATCCTTCGACATAATATTAGTGAATAATGGCACATTCTTGGTAACTTATGGCTTGTTGGTCAATGTTTCTTCTTGGCCATATGAACTTTTCTTTTCTGCCATGCTTCTTTCTCTTTCTTGGGTTCCTCAAGTATACAACGCTCAATGAAATTTTCTACTGGTTGCTCCTTGGTCGACAACAATTTGTTACTGAACCAGTTGTTTTCTTTCAACTAATGGGACCCATTTAGCCATCATAAGGATATCAAGACTCAAGTATGCACAATGGTCAAAATTTGAGGAGTGTTGATTATGAACTGCATGACATTTTCAACTTCTTATGCTCTGTGTTGCAGTGTATCTTGTAGCATTCATATACTCTTGACAGTTATTCCAATTTGCCATATAGTTTTATCTTTCTAAACGGTCGATGCTGTTTCTTCAATCATGTTCACTGAAAGTTCAGTTACTGGGATTGCAAAATCCTCGATGAATGCTTCAATTAGTGGCTCAGTTATTTGCTCATATTAAACTTTTTGCCTGTTATTCTTCTTCCTTTTTTGCAGTTCTATGACTGTTTCTTTCATCTGGAATTGATCGACAGAATGGTCAATGCATCTGTCTTTTGTAATAGAGTCACAGAATCACCGAGTCATATGACATGGAAACAGATCCTTCAGTCCAACCGGTCCATGGCGAACATAATCCCAAACTAAACTAGAACCCTTCAAAGTTTTCTTTTTCATGTACTTTAAAATGTTTTTTAAATGTAACTATGCCAACATCCACCACTTCCTCAGGAAGTTCATTCCACGCATGAAGCACTCTCTCTCTAAAACATTTGTCCCTCATGTCTGTTTTAAACCTCTCTCCTCTCACCTAAAAAATGTCTCACCTAGTCTTGAAATCCCCCATCCCAGGGAAAAGACAACTACCATTAACCCTATCTATACTGGCCATGATTTTATAAACATCTATGAGGCCACCTTTCAATCTCCTAAACTCAGTGAAAGAAGTCCCAGTCTATCCAGCCTTTCTTTATACCTCAAACCTTCCATACCCAGCAACATCCTGATTAATCTCTTCTGAACCCTTTCCAGTTGAATAATATCCTTCCTATAACTGGGTGACCAGAACTGGACACAGTACTCCAGAAGAGGCCTCACCAATGTCCTGTATGATCTCAACATAACATACCAACTCCAATTCACAAAGGACTGAGCAATGACAGCAGTGTCATCTGTATTGGTGGAACTTGGCTGTTCCAGTGCTGACACTGACTCATTTCTCCTTCCATTCCTGCTTAATGTGATTATTAATTCTTACTAATGTAAATCATTATAAAACCTACATGATTTTAGTACTGTTTGTACTCTGCTGTTCTTTAAGCTTGTGTTCCTCCATTCATGTTTTTAAAATTTTTTAAGTGTGCTAGACTGTCTATTATGATAATGTGTATTGAGTTCTTCAGTGAAGCTTAAAGGTGTGTTACTGGCCGTATTGTAGTAACTTAATGTTTTCAAGCTTTCTGCACCTTTGTAATACAGTCTCCATGCACTGCTTTGCAGGTTTTCCCTTCTTTCTTCATAGTTTTCCCAGCTTCTGCAGCTGAGATGGAGTTTTCTTTCCTCTTCCCAAGTAAACAGTTTTCCCATCTTTTCCAGTCTGAAGCACCAAAAGCTTTCTGGCACTTTGTTTTTTTAAAAAAATAAAGTTCTCTGGTTGTGATCCTCATAAATCTGTAGAAATTGTGAAACGGAGTCCTTGTCTGATTAAATCATTACTTTTTTTCCTGACTTTCATCTTCTGATGAACTCTTTCATTAGAGTCCTTCAGGTTTGATCTTTTCCACCTCAAATAAATTCTGTGACCTTCCCAAGTCTGTAGCCAAGACAAATGTCTTCACTTTTCCTTCAAGTGTCCCTTTTGGAGCCTAACCTGAATTGTGGCAATGTGCATTATGGGAAGTGTACATTCTCTTTTATACTCCCTTGCCTTCCTTTTATGGCTTTTGTGTAATCTTTCAAAAATTCAAATCCTCTTTTCTCCAAGGAATATCTGATTTTGCTTCCAATGCTTACTTGCTTGTAATGGAGCCTCCTTCAAGAACTTATTGGTCTTTTTCTAAGTGTGTCTGGAATTTTTAGTCCTTTGTTTCTCTCCCACCTTCTTCTCCCTATGCCTTTCACCACCTTCTTGATGAATGTTTGTTTTTTTGAATCAGGATTTGGGGAGCTGGTGTTGGACTGGGGTGGACAACGTTAGAAGTCACACAACACCAGGTTAGAGTCCAGCAGGTTTATTTGGAAGTGTTAGATTTCAAAGCACTGCTTCTTCATCAGTTGTTTGTGAAACAGGACCATAAGACACAGAATTTATAGCAAAAGACTACAGTGATACAATGATACTTTGAACAAACCTAGATTGTTAAGACTTTCATCTTTTAGAATGGATTTGCTGGTTCCAATGCAACATTGTTCAATGTATCATTGTATCACTGCAGTCCTTTGCTATAAATTCTGTGTCTTATGGTCCTGCTTCAAAACTACCTGATGAAGAAGCAGTGCTTCAAAATCTAGTGCCACCAAATAAACCTGCTGGACTCTAATCTGGTGCTGTGTGATTTTTAACTTTGTCCACCCCTGTGCTGACTTTGGTGTGTTGCTGCATCCACAGCTGTTGCAGTCCAAGGAAAAGCCAATAAAACCAGTGAATGAGACATACTGGACCAACTCATTTTGTATGCTTCTGTATACTCATCTCCAAGTATTACTCTTTTCTTTATTTTCTTTTCCCCCTTTGCATCTGTTGGGAATTGCAGGTTGAATTTTACATCTTTTGGCTAAGTCCTACCTGTGTCTAATTTTTTGGATGACTTTCCACTTCAAGGCTATGTACATTTTCTCACTGTACCTCACCTCATAAACTACCTACCCTCTCCCTATGGTCTCCATTACATCTGATTCTGGCTCTTGTCAGACACCATTCCTGGAATGGCTCATTACTCAGCAGATATGCAGAAATTCACTGGCATCCCTTGAAAGACACCATCTTTAAAGCCTATTGTGCATCTAGATGAGAACATTTGGTTCAGAGGTGTCCTGTACGCACAGATGGGACATGCTTCTCCCCAGGAGAAAGTGAGGACTGCAGATGCTGGAGATCAGAGCTGAAAATGTGTTGCTGGAAAAGCGTAGCAGGTCAGGTAGCATCCAAGGAGCAGGAGAGTCAACGTTTCGGGCATGGCCCTTCCTCAGGAATGAGGAAAGTGTGTCCAGCAGGCTAAGATAAAAGGTAGGGAGGTGGGACTTGTGGGACGGGTGTTGGAAATATGATAGGTGGAAGGAGGTCAAGGTGAGGGTGATAGGCCGGGGTGAGGGGGGGGGGTGCACAGAAAGGTCAGGAAGAAGATTGCAGGTTAGGAATACGGTGCTGAGTTCGAGGGATTTGACTGTGACAAGGTGGGGGGTGGGGAAATGAGGAAACTGGAGAAATCTAGGTTCATCCCTTGTGGTTGGAGGATTCCTAGGCGGAAGATGAGGTGCTCTTCCTCCAACCATCGTGTTGCTATGGTCTGGCGATGGAGGAGTCCAAGGACCTGCATGTCCTTGGTGGAGTGGGAGGGGGGGTTGAAGTGTTGAGCCACGGGGTGGTTGGATTGGTTGGTCCGAGTGTCCCAGAGGTGTTCTCTGAAACGTTCCGCAAGTAGGCAGCCTGTCTCCCCAATATAGACGAGGCCACACCGGGTGCAGCGGATGCAGTAAATGATGTGTGTGGAGGTGCAGATGAATTTGTGGCAGATATGCAAGGATCCCTTGGGGCCTTGGAGGTAAGTAAGGGGGGAGGTGTGGGCGCAAGTTTTGCATTTCTTGCGGTTACAGGGAAAGGTGCTGGGAGTGGAGGTTGGGTTGGTGGAGGGTGTGGACCTGACGAGGGAGTCATGGAGGGAGTGGTCTTTTCAGAACGCTGATAGGGAAGGGGAGGGAAATATATCTCTGGTAGTGGGGTCCGGTTGGAGGTGGCGGAAATGACGACAGATGATACGATGTATGTGGAGGTTGGTGGGGTGGTAGGTGAGGACCAGTGGGGTTCTGTCCTGTTGCATTATGAACCTAATTGCTTCCCCTGACAATCAGCAACACTTTCAAGGTCATTATTGGAGTCTTCACTCCAAATATTAATTTAGTTTAAATTTCACCTTCTATCGTGAAGGAATTCAAACCCAGAACATTGCCTGGGTCTTTAGATTAATAGTCTATCAATAATACTACTAGGCCATCACCTCTCTAAATCAGCATTTTTTTATATCCAAAAGTGTTATTATACACAACTGAATGGTATTTTTCCCATTACCATATCATCTAGGGCACCTTTCATCTCTTATCCACCACCACTAAATCATCATTTCCAATTTGTCAATTTATAAGAAAAACCTGGCAAAGCAATGCAAACCACCAAAAGTGAGGGAAAGTTAGGGAGAAAGGGAGGATGCAAAACAACATTTGGGTATTTTTAATCAACCTATGTTGTGGCACATCTCCTGAATCTGAGTCTCCTGGCTTAGAGATAGGGATACTACCACTGCACCTCAAGAGCCCAAAAACAGCCATTTTTCATTGTTAACTAAGCCACCAGGGACTCAGTTAGAAAGTGCAAGATCGGGAAAAGTATTTAGCAGGCTTCAAACTTGTGCAAGGAAAGCCCAATGAATTGCTGCACCATCACCTCAACCACTTGGCCATGACTGTAGCCCTTAAAACAACATTTTGTTTCTTCTTCTTTTAAATCCGGAAGTGCTCTTACACAACTCCTCACTAAATGACTCTTGGTATTTTTTTCATCTATTAGCCACCAAATTAGCATTTGACCTTTTTTGTTAATTTAACCTATTTTTCCTTATCAACCTGGTCAGAGATGTTATTACACATCTCTGGAGTAGGTGGAACTTGAACCTGGGCCTTTTAGTCCAGGGGAATGGACACCACCATTGTATACAAGAGCCCCTTCAAAACAGCATTTGTTGTCTCTCAGCTTATTCAAATTAGGTGAAAATTGAACCAAAATGACTTTGAATAATGGCAAGTTATTTGTTTAGATCTAAATAATCATACTCAGCAATGGAGCAATACGATTCCCTCAAACAGTTATGTTTCTTGCTCGGGATCTTTTATCTGATTTAAGATAATTCTTTGTTATTATTATGAAGTGGTGGTATTGCTGAATCACTGCAGTGAAGAAAAAGTACCATTTGTTCCTTGTTACCTAAAAGGGTGGTCCTGGTCATCAACACAAACCATCTTTATTCTCATTTGTTCTCCTACGGTTATGAATATGGGAAGTGGGGAACAAATTAATGGAACAGTCAGTGGGATTGGAATATATTTTCTGCAGCCTGTTTATGAACAAGTTTTGCAGTCGATTCACAGAGTTATAAAGTTTTGTTATTTATTTTATGTTTGTTTCTGCTCATTTCTGTTGATATTTTAGAATATTTGTGTTTAAACAAAAAGTGATAAATGTCACCAAGGGAACCGACTGGAAATTATATTGTGCATAATTGTGTGACGGAGTTGAACTAACATCAGCGAAGGTAGTCATTATCATAACGTAGTTCAATGAGCTGAACAAGTCAACTGTGCATGTTGATGCAGCTTTTGCCCTGTTAGATGTGTAATTCCCAGTAGCCAAGTTCTGAATGTCATTATCCACACTTATTATTCAAAAGGGTACAGATGCACCTCAAACATAAAATGGTGACTGATTTTCATTGATGGCTGTACAGCAATTTAGCTACCCACCAGTCTAATAAGGCCCCAACCATTTTAGCTCAAGTTTCATCCAAATCACACTTCAAATGGGTATCATGCTGCAGCTTGCCAGTTCATATGATGTCAGAGAAATAATAACAGACAGGGACAAGCAAAGCAGTGCATTATTCCAAAATATAAAAGAACCATTTTGGGCGAAGCTAACAATCCTCTTAAGTTCTATTATCAGGCCACAGACAGTATCAGGACACACAGGAGATTACGATTCCTGATGAAGGGTTCATGCCTAAAACGTCGATGCTCCTGCTCCTTCGAAGCTGCCTGATCTGCTGCGCTTTTCCAGCACCACACTCTCGACTCTAATCTCCAGCATCTGCAGCCCTCACTTTCTCCTACATGGGAGATTAAGTATGAGGTACATAACATTACAATCTGAACCTTAACAATACTGTTTTGCATAGCCAAGATACTTACAAACTGATATAACTGGTCATTGTTCCCCAGAGGAAGGCCCTTTTCCCAAAAAGTTTGCCAAGACTCAGCATATGGAACAATAATTCTCATGAACTTAATTTGAGGCTATTACTGCTCTGTTAATTTCAATGTGACTGGCTGAAAATTAGGCACCATGATTGTTTAGGTGGAACCTGTCTATTTCATCTGTTAAATTACAGCTTCAACTATAAACAAAAGTGTGTTATAAAGATGCAAATGAATAAGAAATTAGGTCTACCTTTTGTAGAGTCCACAACTGTAACAGATAGTTTGTCCATGAATAAACTGCCTTTCATCTAGGAACCCACTGTATAAAATATTCCATCATTGAGGTGAGATCTATGTTCTTGGCATGGTCAACATTTGCAGTGCAATTTCCAGCAGCATTTGTGATATAATTTAAAATCTAGTCCAAATGTAAAAATGTGGTGTTGTCCTTTAATAACCTAAGACATCTGTAGCTCCTTTGGTCAACCTTACTACACTGTGTTGATAATTAATCAGAAAGTGCGAAGTCTAAATCAGTAGTTGACACTTTTTGTATGTCAGTATACATATCTTGATTTCCCTGAGTATGAATTTGTTATCAGGATTATGTTTTACCTTTGTTAGTTGTATTGTGGAATGTTTTCTGGACCTCATTGTACATTTTGACTTTTATATAATCTTTCCTGTATGTGGAAATATTTTTTTCTATTGCCAGCATTTGGCACAGCATATTACCTGTGTGTTCTGGTTGATTACAATCACGTTTCCTCTGGATCTGCTGTTTTCCTTGCAGAATACCGCTAAGGGCTTTGCTGTGTGGTTAGTTAGTGATTTCTGGAGATCTCTGTGGATGACTCACATTATCCTATTAATCAGATGAGACAATCTGCCTGAGGATATATGATCCCAACTGAATGCAGATGTCTCTCTGCTTTTCGGTTTCGACTTCACACACAATATCACAGAATTCAATTTCACATTTTGCACTGTTGTAATGGGGTGCAGACTGTACTGGGATTCATTACCTTCTGTCAAAATAAATGGCACATTTTAGAAATGAATGATGGAATAAAAACTAAAAAAAATCCCATTTTATCTTATTTTAATTCAATGACAAAAATAGAGTATGAATCCAAATAGCCCAAATGTATCTGCATGAGGAATTGCAACAGATATGATTAGACAGTAAGAATGCCTCTTCAAGACAAAATCCTCTTCAAGAAAACAGCTTGGAATAATGTAATTAATAACATTTAAACATCAGTCAATATAAAGTAAGAATGATTACATGAACATGAAAATACAGAGCCTATTAATTGTCATTTTAAAGAGAACATTTTTGTTAAATGCAGACTTGCTTATCTGTGGTTTCTGGAATTCAGAAATATAAATGTAATTTTCAAACTCTTCTGACCAATGCCATTAGAATTAAAGAGGCTGCCAATCTGCATCTAGCTATTAATAAAGGTGTGAATGAGGCTGTCAGTCCAGTCAGTCCAAAATCATTTGACTTGTTTCAATAAGAAGAAAATTAATAGTACTCACAAGTTGCTATTACAATCAATGTACTTTCCACACTGTATTAAAGTTACTGTATTCAATTTCATTGGAGAAATTTAGCAAGCTGACCATTACATTTTTTTTTCCATTTCTTGGCAAAAGAAGGTATTTGAGGAACAGTTAGCTGTGATATTAAATGCCATTTTTCTCCTGTGATGCCAGATGGTGCACTAATGAATGACTTTAAAATCCCGTAAGCTGCTTTTGTTTTCCTCTCAACATATAACTGCTGCAAAAGCCCCAGACAACATTGGTGCTGAGAAGAAAGGAGACCACCCCTGTTCTATGTCAAAGTAAAGGTAATGTCTTCCACAAAGCCCTTGATATTCAAATGACTTATTGGTGGTGTTCAATGTTGAATATCACACTGTTTGCAAAATGCAGTTGCATGATGCCTGTATCGTTAACAAAGGTGTGTTATTTTTGAAGCAAAAGCGCATTTGTGCCAGGTGCCATTTTGGCAAAGGCAATAGCACAGGAACATTGAGCATTGATGGGTAGTTATGTAGAGTAGGCAGACCTTAGCACAATATAATATTGAACTGACTCTTGCACTGCTATTTCTGAAGGATCCAAATAGCTCCCTCTCAGAAAGAACTTCATACAGCTGTACATGCGTTCAGCAACAGGAAGAAGAACCTGAAACCCCACCAGTGCTCTTTAAAGGTATCATCTACTACTTTCAGGTTAGTTGCTTATTGATTTCCTCTGGGCCGAATTAGCATGTTTCTTCTAGATAATTCCCTTCCTGATGTGGCTTCCATCTACACCTGTTCCACAACTGCCTGCTCAGGTTGAATTTCATGGGTTTTGAATGGAGAAAGGTTGTGATGAGGGTAGGGATAATCTAAGAGGTGATGCTCAGACCAATGGCAGCTTTTAAATCAAAAAAATAACTTGTAGACTAAAGGATAAGGGAAATGTAAATGTGAGGAAGATTGGGGAAAACAGGACACCATCTTTAGTTGTTGAAGTGCTACCAGTGACCACTTCAATAGTGGTTGTTTGAAGCTATGGCAGACCTTCAGGACACAAACACAGTGTTGCTTTAAACAGAGATTCTCTCAGTTTCCAGTGCTGTAAAGGACAGGTCTGCACCATTACAACAGAGAATGCCATTCAGTTAAATGTGCCACCCCACATGCCCCTTGGTGGAAAGGTTTACATAGGAAAACATCTTTGACCTTAGGTCATCAGACAGTGCTCCACATATACTGTCTTTGATATGTATAGAAAAAGGCTGGATTCTAATGGATGATTCCCTGACAGGATGGAGAAAACTAATGAATAAACAATATTATTTATAAATGAATGCTCTGGTCATGCTGGAGCTCCAGCTGAAGTACAAAAGATGCATCAGACCAGTAGTTCGCATTCACCAGTTTTACTGGTTCTTCTTTCTGGATGAGCAAACTGTTCAGTTCTTTGGCGGAATTTTGGAATCAATTTTGGAAAGAATTCATTACTTTTTCAAAGCAAATGGATCATTAAATTGAACTTTATCTGTTTGCTATATTAATATCCAATATGGGAGAGGAGAACATTTCAGTAATATTGAATTTTGTTGTGGTTCTGTTCGCCGAGCTGGAAGTTTTTGTTGCAAACGTTTCGTCCCCTGGCTAGGAGACATCATCAGTGCTCTGGAGCCTCCTGCGAAGCGCTTCTTTGATGTTTCTTCCAGTATTTATAGTGGTCTGTCCTTGCCACTTCCAGGTGTCAATTTCAGCTGTCCGCCGTAGTGGTTGGTATATTGGGTCCAGGTCGATGTGTTTGTTGATGGAGTTTGTGGATGAATGCCATGCCTCTAGGAATTCCCTGGCTGTTCTCTGTCTGGCTTGCCCTATGATAGTAGTGTTTTCCCAGTCGAATTCATGTTGCTTGTTGTCTGAGTGTGTGGCTACTAGGAATAGCTGGTCGTGTCGTTTCGTGGCTAGTTGGTGTTCATGTATGCGGATTGTTAGCTGTCTTCCTGTTTGTCCTATGTAGTGTTTTGTGCAGTCCTTGCATGATATTTTATAAACTACATTAGTTTTGCTCATGTTGGGTATTGGCTCCTTTGTTCTAGTGAGTTGTTGTCTGAGCGTGGCTGTTGGTTTGTGTGCCGTTATGAGTCCTAGGGGTCGCAGTAGTCTGGCTGTCAGTTCTGAAACGCTCCTGATGTATGATAGTGTGGCTAGTCCTTTTGGTTGTGGCATGTCCTCGTTCCGTGGTCTATCTCTTAGGCCATTGTTAGCGCTGTCACCCCGGGCAGGTACTGGGGCTGGAAGTGGTTACGCCATCCTGATCGCTGTCATGCGGGGTGGGGGGAGGTGGGAAGCAGGACGGGCTGACCTAGTGGTGGCTGGAAGGTGTGTCAGGGCAAGAGCCAGAAGGGGCATGGGGCGAACTGAGAGCCGGAAGGAGCATAGGGGCAGACTGCCTTAGAGTGGCCAGAAGGTGAGAGGGATAGACAGCTTGCTGGGTTGCTGGGGTGGAGTGGGGGGTGTATCCTATGCACTGTTTCTTATCTAATTGGATTGTCTTGTATGTATTTGTTACTGTTACTGTTGTGATGGCTGTAAGTGGGATTTGAGGCTTGTCCTCATTTTCCTGAAAACTGGTTGAACGGTAGGATTTGGGGCCTGGTTTTCCTCCCCCTTGTAAAATTGATGTTTCTTCATATACAGCTGTTAATGTAAATTGTTTATAAACTGTACTGTTTAATAAAACAAATTTTAAAAAAATACACAGCAGGGTCAGAGTGTTCACCCTGAGAACTGGCTCTGAGGGAGCTGGCTCAATGTCAAGGGCTCTCTATGTGTAAATAAAGGATGACTTAGTGACAGAATACTGGCCTTTGTGGAGTTATTTCACTATCCACCGCTACATGTGCTGCAGATTGGTGCACATCTCAACAGCGGGCCCAAGAGTCCTGCAGCATTTAAAACTTGTCTGAAATACTTAAAATAACCTATACATCTTAATAGGTATATGCAACCTGACCACACAAGCTTTTGTAGCTGTGGTAGAGTATCTGATGTGCAAGAAGGATGAATAAGACACAACAGGCCTGGGAACATGCTGCAAGGTACACTAATGCAACACAGGAGGCCATGCTGCAGGAGATAGAAAGGGAAAGTGTCTGCTAACCTGGAGATCCTCCAGAAAGACAGTGGGAAGGTAGTGAGTGCAAATTGCCAGCATTGCAACACTGTGAAGCTGGGTGTAGGGTCACAGGAAACATAATGGCCATATATGAATTGTCAAGGTGGGTGAATGCATCTTTAAATACAAATACTCTGTGACTTCACTAACTTTAAACAGCAGTAGAAGATTCATAGCACTTCTACAAATTCAGCACAACTAAAACCCAATCACCCAGTAACATTTGTTGATGGTGTCTTTCAATAGCACTTGTGAAGGATCCTTTTTACTGATGAACATGCTTAAATATGTATGTAATGAGGTTGAAAATGGCCATGCTAGTATCAAAACAAAGTATTACACACTGCCTGTCTTCATAAGACCAGTAGATGCCGAAGCAGAATTTGGCCATTCAGCCCATTGATTCCACTACATTATTTCATCATGACTGAAATGTTTCTCCACCCCATTCTCCTGCCTTCTTCCTGGGACCTTTGTTCCCTTACTAATCAAGAACCTATCTATCTTTGTCTTAGATATGCTTAATAACTTGCCCTCCACAGTCATCTATAGTAATGAGTGCCACAGATTCACAACCCTCGTGCTAAAGAAATTTCTCATCACCGCAGATACAAAGGGTTATCCCATCTGACATTGTGCCTTCGAGTCCTAATCTCCTCTATTAGTGGAAACATTTTCTCCATGTCCACTCTATCCAGGCCTCTTGGTATTCTGTAAGTTTCAATCAGATCCCCTCACTTCGTTCTAAATTCCCATTGAGACCAGACCTGGAATCCTGAAGTGCCCCTCATATGACAAGCCCTTCATCCTTGGCTCATTCATGTAAACCTGTTCTGGAGCCCCCTCTATTGTCAGTACATCCTTCCTTAGATACAGGGCCCAAAAGTGCTCACAATATTTCAAATGCGGTCTGACCAGACCCTTATACAGCCTCCGCAGTACATCCCTGCTCTTCCATTCTAGCCTCATATTATGAAAGATAACATTGCATTTGCCTTCCTAATTGCCATGTGAATATGCATGTTAACCTTAAAAGAATCCTGAACTAGGACTCAAATCCCTTTGTGCCAGATTTCTGAAGCTTTCCCCTAATTAGAAAATAGTTTATACCACTATTCTTCCTATCAAAGTATACAACCTTACACTTTCCTACATTATATTATCTGCCAAATCTTTGCCCACTCTCCTAGCCTGTCCAAGTCCTACTGCAACCACACTTCCTCCTCAACAATAGCTGTTCCCTCTACCTATCTTTCTGTCATTTGCAAACTTAGCAACAATGCCCTCAGTTCCTTTGTCCAGATCATTAATATATAAAGTGAATAGTTGTGGTCTCAGAACTTACCCCTGCAGAACTCCATTAGTCACCAGTTGACATCCTGAAAAAAACCCTCTATCACTATTTTCTGCCTTTTACCATTCAGCCAATTTTCTATCCACGCCAGTACCTTACCCCTGGCACCATGGTCTCTTACCTCATTTAGCAGCCACCTGTGCAACACCTTGTCAAAGGCCTTCTTGAAATCCAAATCATGATCTAGCTTATGCTGCATACTCCAGATGCATGCTTCTAATTCTTGTACAAATGCCCCATCAAAATAGCATTCAGCATGAGTCACACTTGTGTTACTTGTGCACAACATTTTGATTTGAAAATAGCACTGGTAGCTCCGAAACTGCAGGAATTAAAGAGCCAAGTTTTGTGATTTTTATCTTCAAGTGTTTATAATGCACCTGCAGTTTGTCCATGAAGAATCAAGAAAATGATAGAAGGTAAAGGATAGATCAGGGTGTGAAGTTAAATAAAGCAAATGTCCAAAAAGTCTTTGGAAATGAAGTCCACAGATCTGTAAAATGCCATAGAGTGCGGAAAACAGTCAAAATGTCAAATGAAGTTCTGGCCTTTATATCTACAGGAATGAAGTATGGGGATGCAGAAGTTATGCTGTAGCTGTACAAAACTCTGATTAAACTCCACTTGAAGGCATGCTGGCAAATCTGGGCAACACGTTAGGAAGGATATTGTGGTCTTGGATGGAGCACGAAATAGATTTACAAGTATGATACCTGGACTTCAGGGGTTGAGTTATGAGGAAAGATGATACACATTTGGCCTATATTGTCCAGAATTTAGAAGCTTTCAAGATATTAGGCGGAAAAGACAGGATAGATAACGATAAATTACTTCCATTGGTTGAGGTTTGTAGAACCAGTGGGCATTGTCTCAAAATTAGAGTCAAAACATTTAGGACAGTATTTAGGAAGCACTTCAACACAGAAAAGGTGGTGGCTTGGAATCACTTCTACAAATGGTAGCTGACACTAGATCAGTTGTTAGTTTTAAACCAGAGATAGAAATATTTCTGTTAAGCAGAGATATTAAGAGGTATGGGCCAAAGGTAGATATATGGAGTTAAATCACAGATCGGTCATGATCTCATTGAACGGTGGCCCAGGCACAAGGGGCTGAATGGCTGACTCCTGTTCCCTTTGGTTCAAGGAAATGCTAAATAAAGTAATTAACTAAAGACAAGAAATTGAAAATCACCTGTTACCTTGATATTCAAAACAGAAATAGCGGGAACATAGAAGATAAAATGAAACTGACATAACTTTCACCATGGGACTAATACCGACACATTTATATAGAATTCTATCTATTTTTATTCAGAGTGCAAATAAAGTGGGCTGCACGGTGGCACAATGGTTAGCAGTGCTGCCTCACAGTGCCAGAGACTCAGGGTCAATTCCTGCCTCAGGCAACTGTCTGTGTGGAGTTTGCACATTCTCCCTGTGTCTGCACGTTTATCCTCCGGGTGCTCTGGTTTCCTCCCACAATCCAAAAACACACAGGTTATGTGAATTGGCCATGCTAAATTGCCTGTAGGGTAAGGGTAGGTTCCTTTTGGTGTGGATTTGTTGGGCCAAAGGGCCTGTTTCCGCACTGTTAAATAATCTAATCTAAAAAAAAATGAGCATCTCGAAGATTGTATGTAGCAGTATATTGTGTCTCATTCTTTGGAGGAGGTAATTAAACTAGTAAACAGTTGTTCCTTGCATATCACTCAGTCTGATTATCAAAAAGCATTGTGAAGTAAGTTAATGATCCAACCATTTATGTGAAATTGGCTAGGTTAGTTGAAAATGGCCTTTCATTAGAAAGCAGAAAATAATACGAGTGAAACAATCAAAATCAGTGTTAAGCATTTCTTGTTGTTGTGCCAAAAAGAGAGATAAAGGAGTGATTGAGCAAGTTGACTCGTATACATGAACTATGATAAATTCTCAAACTGCAAGTTACTCTGATTAAGCAACATCTTCAGTTCTGTGTCCAATTCTGATCACCAAATTCCAGAGAAATGTTCCAGCAAAGATTTATACTACTTAAAATCCATTCACTTATACAAAGTTAAAATCAGCTCCCAGTCTCTGATATGAAGTCAAAGACCAATGACATTGATCCCTGATGCTATACAGTGACTTACATTATGGGTTCATAAAGAGATGACAATTTGTAAACTTTAATGAGACAACCTAAAACCTTACGAAAAGCATACCGAAAAGCTAAGTTCAAAAAGTTACTTCATGACTAAACTATTAATAGGACAAAGGGATAGGTTCAAAATAACAAAAGGCATGTTTAAAATAGACTTAGATTTAGATTTAACTTTCAAAAGAAGCTCCAGCTGAAGATCCTCTGCTCCACACCCACTTCTTTTTATTCTTTTCTTGAGTTTTATTTTAAACTTCTGGCTTTAGATTTACTCAGAGGGGAATGAAGAAGGCAACTCCCCAGCCAGAGGATCACTCCCCAGTGACTCCTAGACTGGAGGTCACCACAGAGATGCGAGGCCCTTGCAGATTGGAGACAAGGCGTTGGGTTTTGAAGCCCATCGTAGCGTGCAGACTTGGTGCTGGCACAGACTAGTGCGAAAGGACTGTAAGTCAATTACTTTCTTTGTCTTTATGTTTACACTGGACTTTTACCAATTATTCTTTCAATTTTGTACCAAATACTTAAGTATATTGAACCTAAGATGGTGCTGTAAGCAGTGACATTGCAAACTTTTTGCTGCACTCATTCAATTGCATGTGACAAAGCTAATTCTTTAATTTAGTTTCTGGACTCAACACTACATTCAGCTGTATCAGATTGTAACCAGTGCTTTTATCTTTTTTCGAACAATAGCTGCTTGTACATTTCTGTTGTTGACACTTACAGTCCTTCTGGAAAATGTTTGTTGGTCCCAATGCCAACACACCCACCCACCTTCCTCCCATCTATCACTGGGGGGAATGATAAGAGCCTGCAATGACGACATTTTAATGCGTCGGGAGTGAACGTCATCACGCCGCGCCATGAGCAGTAAGTCGTTAACTCTCCGCCGTGTTGGTGGGATTCTGTGGGTTGGTCGCGGAAAGCTCCGGGTCTGCAGCACTAACCAAGTTCCTACTCCCCTCCTCACCTCAGCCGCTGGCTTTTTAAAATATCGGCATTTCCGACCGTTAGGAAAGGCGCAGAGTCACTGAGCTGCAGAGAGTTCCTGGTCACTGGCCCCACTTGTCCCAGTGTGACATTGATTTTTTTTAAATTTAATCTCCTGTTTATATATATTTTTCCATGTGACATAGATATTGGTGAACGGACTCATTCAAACTTCATAAACAGGTCCAATGTTCATAGAGAATAAATTTCAGTTAGCAAAGCCCTTCTCATCCTCATTGATGGACTTCATAGGCACAGCTTCATTTTTCATACACACTGCTAGCAGCCAGCTTTTTCTGCCTCTGGATTCCCTCCACCCCTCTGGTAGTTCCTATAATCTCCAGCTGCCTATTTCTCAATTAAAGCCGTAAGCAATGACATTGCAAACTTTTTGCTGCACTCATTCAATTGCATGTGACAAATCTAATTATTTAATTTAGTCTCTGGACTCAACACTACATTCAGCTGTATCAGATTGTAACCAGTGCTTTTATCTTTTTTCAAACAGTAGGTCTTGTACATTTCTTCCAGAATAATTAGTATTTAAAGCCATGTTTGGTTTCACCTACTGTAATACGTGTCTATGACTCTGGAATTTTCCTAGGTATATGACACCTAGTCCAAAAGTGGTGAATTTTACAACCCTGGTTTAAGCTTCATTCTCATTTCTGACCCATTGTTTTCTACTGTCTCCAACACATCTGTTTGTCCCAATCTTTATACCTTATACCCCTGCTAAATCTCTGAAATTCCTTTTACTTTGAAGACACTCTCCACAACTTCATTTAGCAAAGAGTTAATATCTGTGTCTTTCCTGCATGCTCATCTCCCCATTCAGCTTAACTGGCTTGCTGTAAATTGATTTTAAAACTCCGTCTTTAATTCAGAGGAACAGAAGTGAGCTATTCAGCCCCTCGAGCCTGTTCTGCCACTTACTGAGATCATGGCTGATCTGTGGCCTAAAACCAGCAATTGCTGGAGAAACTCAGCATGTTTGGCAGCATCTGTGGAATGAAAGTATTAATTCTGCTTTCTCTCCATATACCTATCTTTGTCAAAAATCCCTTAAAACCTTTGCTTTTCAAGAATTTATACACCTCATTTAAAATTAATGAACTAACATCAACTGATATTTGTGGAAGAGAGTTTGAAACTGCTACCACACTTTTGTATGTAGAAGTGTTTCCTAATATCTCACCTGAGTGGTTTAGCCCTAATTGTCAAATTACGCCCCCAGTTCTAGAAACAGCAACTATTGGAAACAGTTTATCTTTATTCTGTCTTTTCCTGTTAATATCTTGAAGACCTTGATCAGATCACCCCTTAACCTTAAAGGAAATAAAGAATTGTCAATGCTTGAAATTGAAGCAAAAAAAAGCTGAAATTGATGGAGAAACTCAACACATCTAATAGCATCTGTGGCAGGAGAATCAAAGTTAACATTTTGAGTCCAGTGACACTTGACCCCCCCCCCCCCCACCAATTAATCTTAAATTCTAGAGAAATTTGACCTAATTTGAATAATCTCAACCCCTGAAGTCCAGCTATCATTCAAACCTAAATTGTATTTGCTCCAAGGTCAATATATCCTTCCTAAGGTGTACTTGTGATTTGGTTCTGCTACACCTCTGTGATCTGTCAGTCGGGTATGTGTTTAATGTTTTCTCCAGTGTTTATGGTTTATTCTGTATTCCTCTGTTCCTTTTCTCAGTGATTTTGCTACTGTTTCACATTGTGATTGTTTCAAATTACAGTGCAATGTATCGTGTTTGGATGTCACCAACTTCTGGTTCTGTCAAAGTAGCTAACAGTTCCTATTGTCGAAGACTGTGGTACAGGAGAAGCACATCCGGTCAAGTAGTATCAGAGGAGCAGGACCATCGATGTTTCAAGCGTAAGCCTTTCATCAGGAATCATCTCCTGCTCCCTGACTGGCTTTGCTTTTCTAGTACCACACTCTTCAACTCTGATCTCCAACATCTACAGTCCTCACTTTCAACAGTTCCCATTTGCAGAATTACAAAATAGGAATAATAATGTGATAATGCTCATGATAAATTGAAAATTCCTTGCTAATAATTCCAAATTAGCCAAATTTCTGTAAATTTCTCATTTCTGAAAACAAAAGTGATTCATGAGATGTGTGGATTGCGGGGTGGAACAGCATTTCTTCCCTGTTCCAATTTGCCTTGAGAAGTTGGCATGATTTATCTTAATGTACTACTGCAGTCTGTTTGGTGTCGGTATTACCCACCACTCTGCTGGTGTCAAGGTTTTGATCTAGTGACACCAAAGGAGTGGCGATATATGTGCAAGTCATAACAAGTGATTTGGTAGGCAGCTTGCTAACCAATCAGCACAGTTATACCACAAGCACAAAATCATGCAACACTGAGCAAGCCATGATTTTACACCAAGATCTTGCTGTGAAAGAACACACAAAGCATTTGGATATGGTGAAACCAATGTTAGGTGTTGTTGATTGGAACGAAGGTGAAGTTGCTGCAGCAAGTGGAAAATCATGGCACGAAATAGAATTTAGACAACCCAAAGAAGTAGGAGATTTTGCCATCAAATTTGGCCATCATTCTGAAACACAAGATAAATACCTTGGCACAATACGCCACACAGGCATTCTCTCCAGCAAGGAAGAAAGTGAGAACGGTTCCTTATCCAACAAGTTTTGCTAACATGATTCAAGTAAGCTCGAGCAGAGAATGTTCCCATCTCTAGCCTGATCCCAAAGGAAAATGGAGTCACCCTGATAAAGCAGGGCACATGACGTTCACCTGTAATGGATGGTTGAACCGATTCAAGGTGAAGCACAGCATTTGTCCTCTAGACGGTAAGCAGTGAGAGTGTGGCGTTTATGGCAGAAAGGATATGGTCTTGTCCATGTCTTGAACAGATATGTACCAAGAGACATTTTTAACATGGATGAAAGTGGACTGTTTTTCCATCTTTCTTCAGCACACATTTTGATATTATAAAGGTGAAGCATATAATGGTGGAAAGTGGAATAAGGAAAGTTACTACAGGTGCACAATCCTTTATCCGCAATACTTGGGACTAGCTGGTTTTCGGAATTCACAATTTTTCGAATTTCAGAATAAGTGGCAGTTTGGTGAAAGTTTTAAAAATCTTTCCAAAGAAGACTTACTGTGAGTAAAATGGGCCCTGAAATAAAAGTGAGGCCTGCCAGTGCTGGCCACACCCACATGTTATCTGAGTGACACGTATCGATTGGGTGTGGACTTGGCTTAACTGTTTGCATGCCGAACAACCTTGTTCATGAGAAAAAAACTTCACAAAATAACCTTCGGACTTCTGAGCTTTTCGGATTTCGGATAAAGGTTTGTCTGCCTGTACTATAGTCAGTATCAATTTGAATGGCACTGAAAAGCTGCAGCTTCTTGTGACAGGGAATCCAAGAAGCCATGATGCTTGGGGATAAGTGAGTTGTTACGTGGAAAAATTTGGTTTAATTCAGAAGAATCACCTGGACTTAATAAGGGAAAATTTGCCAGAGAGATAAAAGCGAAGGTTGATGAGGACAAAAATGTTGATGTGGTATACATAGACTTCCAAAAGATGTTCAAAATACATTGCACTGTGCCAACTCAGTCCTGCCAGACTTGAGGAAAATTCTAGGTCATGGAGCAAAAGGGACAGTGGCATTGTAGATGTAAATGTGTTTGACTGCAAGGAAAAGAGAGTAATGATTAGTAGCTGCTTTCTGTTTTGGCTGGAGGCAAGTTTGTAAAAGGGAGTTCTCCAAGGGTAGGAATTGGGACAAGTGCTTTTCCTGATGTATTTTGATTTGATTTATTATTGTCATATATATCGGGATAGAGAGAAAGTATTTATGTGCTATACAGGCAAATTATACCTTGCATAAGTACATCAGTGTAATAGAATAAAATGCAGAATGTCATGTTACACCCACAGAGAAAATGCAGGTAAAAATGAAATGTAACATAAGAGGTCCATTCAAAAATTTCAACAGCAGGGAAGAAGCTGTCCTTGAATTTGTTGGTACGTGTTTTAAAACTTCTGTATCTTCTGCCCAATGGAAGAGGTGGGAGAGGTCTTGGATTATGTTAGTTGCTTTTCCAAGGTCACAGGAAATATAAACGGAGTAAATAAATGGAATATTGATTTGTCTAATGGATTGGGCTACGTTCACAGTTCTCTGTAATTTCTTGTAGTCTTGGGCAGAACAGTTGCCATATCAAGCTCCAGATAGTCTGGTTGGCGCAACATGGAGGGCCAAAACGCCTGTACTGTGCAATAATGTTCTATGTTCTAGGATGCATCTATAAAAACTGATTAGAATCATTGTGGACATGTCAAATTTCGTTAGCCTTCTGAGGAAGTAGAGGCATTGATGTGCTTTCTTGACCACAGTATGAACAGGGATGGACCAGTACAGGGCTGTTGGTGCTATTTACTCCCAGGAACTAGAAGCTCTCAACAATCTCTACCTCAGCACCATTGAGAGAGATGGGATGTCTGCCACTCTTTCCTGAAGTTGATTATATTTTGCTTTGCTGACATGAAGGGAGAGGTTGTTGTCTTTACATCATGCCACTGAGCTTTCTATCTCTTTTCTGTAATCTACCTCATCATTGTTTAAGATCTGACCCATCACATTGGTGTCATCAACACATGTGTAAATGGAGTTACAGCAAAATTGGCCACACATTCATGAGTGTGTAAGGAGTATACTAAAGGGCTGAGAGTGCAGTCTTGCAGGGCATTGGTGTTGAGGATTATTGTGGACAAGATGTCACCTATCCTTACTGTTTTAAGCCTGAGGTTCAGAAAGTCTAGAGTCCAGCTGCAGAGGGGAGAGCAGAGTCCTAGGTTTTGGAGTTTGGATATGTAAATGATCTAGAACTTGGTATGGAGGGGATAGTTTCAAAACTCCTAGGTGCCAGCCATGCTGAGTTTTCACCATCCACCCCACCTCTTTTCTCTTTTCCTCACCGCCCCCCCTCCCAACACCACCCAAGACCTCTCCCTCACTGAGGATGAATGATCAGTCCTCAGCAAAGGCCTGACCTTCATTCCCCTCCATTCACGCTTCAACGAATTCAATACACATTGTGGCATCGAGCACTTCTTCCTCTGCCACCGGGCTCACTTTTTCAATCGAGACTGCCGTCCACCCTCCAAGGACCCCTTCACCCGCCTTCAACATACCCCATCCACTTGGACACCCCGTGCCAGTCTGTTACCCACTCTCGACCTCTTCATTTCCAACTGCCATTGAGACTTTCACCGCCTCAACCTGTTCACCAACCTCCCCCACTCCAACCTCTCTCTCACAATGCGCAACCCTCCACTCCCTTTGCTCCAACCTCAACCTCCTCATCAAACCAGTAGACGATGGGGGTGCAGTCGTAGTTTGGCACGTTGACCTCTACACCCCTGAAGCCAGGTGCGAACTTGAAGACAACGCCTCCTACCGCCCCCTTGACCATCACCCCGACCCCCATCACCAAACCATCATCTCCCAGACCATACACAACTTCATCACCTCAGGAGATCTCCTACCCACAGCTTTGAACCTCAGAGTTCGGAAGCCCCGCACCACCCGATTCTACCTCCTTCCCAAGATCCACTAGCCTGACTACCCCAGCCAACCCATTGTCTTAGCATGCTCCTGCGCCCCCCACCCCCGATACTGTCCTATTCCCCCTGGTCCAGGAACTCCCACATACATGCAGGATACTACCCATGCGCTCCACTTGTTTCTTGGTCCTGAATGCCTCATCACCACAATGGACATAGAGTCCCTACACACCTCCATCTGCCATAACCAGGTCCTTCAGGCCTTCTGCTTCTTCCTCTCCCGACATTCCCACTAATACCCTACCACTGACACTCTTATTCGTTTGGCTGAACTGGTCCTCACCCTCAACAATTTCTCCTTTGAATCCTCCCACTTCCTCCAGACGAGAACGATAGCCATGGGCACCTGTATGGGTTCCCAGCTATGTCTGTCTCTTTGTCGGCTCCATAGAACAGTCCATCTTCCATAGTTACACCGGCACCACTCCCCACCTCTTCCGCCGCTACATCGATCACTGCATCGGCGCCACCTATTACACTCTCAGCTACCTTCCCTCTCCCATTTATCTCTCCACTCCTGAGGCTCAAAGCCTCATTCCTGATGAAGGGCTTTTGCCCGAAATGTCGATTTTCCTGCTCCTTGGATGCTGCCTGACCTGCTGTGCTTTCCAGTACCACACTCTTGACTCTAATCTCCAGCACCAGTATTCACTTCTGCATAATTTCAAAATTAGCAGCTGACAGAAAACTTTTAAGCATGCTGTGAGGAAAACCGTGTAGAACTTTAGAAGGATGTTGGTAGTGTGAAATGAACAGCATACCAAGATCAATGTGGTGAAGTGAGAGCTGATGCACTTTATTAAAGACCATGGAGAGACCATACAAAGTAAAGGGTAACATTCTAAAGAGTGTGAAGGAGCACAGAGACATGGAACTGTATGTATATAAGTCATTAAAGGTGGTAGGACAGGTAGACAGCTGTAAATAAAGCATACACTATACTGAGTTATATTAATTGGGCATAGGGTACATGAGAAAGGAGGGAAATGCTGAGTGTTTATGTAGGACAGCAGTTAGACCTCAGTGGAGTATTGTATGCAGTTCTGGGTATTATACTTTAGCAGGCATATGAATACATTGGAGAGAGAACAGATGAAGTTGACAAAAATGTTCCCAAGAATGAGAAACTGCACTTAGGAGGAAAGTGGAGATGACTGAAGGGAGATTTGATAGAAATTTTCAAAATTATGAGGGGTCTTGATGGAGTAGATTGGGAGAAACTTCCTGTGGGTCAATGGATCATGGTCCAGAAGCAAACAAATATTAAAGGGTTTTCCAAAGGAAGGAAAAAAACGAGGTGAAAAATCATTTTTACACACTGCGGTTGGTCTGGCTTTGGAATTTATTGCCTGAAAGTGTAGTGGAAACAGGTTCAGTTGAGTCACTTGAAGACATCGAATGATTATTTCATTAGAAATAACATGCAGGGTTCTTGGGAAAAGACAGAAGTTTGGCACTAAGTCAAAATGCTCAGCAAACCGGTGCAGACACGATGGGACACGAATGGTCTCCTTCACAAAAAATATCAAGTCACTGCGCACAGGAGCAAATCTAACATTCCTGCTTGGTTGATCTCATGCATTTCAAAAATGTGGATCAGGAAATTACACAAAATCAGCTCAAGGAAAGGAAGCTTATCACCATGACAGACAAACTGCCCAAAACATCCCAATATCCATTAAGATCTTCACCCCCTACCCTTTTAGCTATAACATCACAGAATTAGTCATGGATGTTCAGAACAAAAATAATTAGATTCAGCAAGGAAATACAGGATCACTTGATTACACTTCAAAATCATCTTTAAATTTGTGTCTTTCTCTAGAATCTCCATTTATGCTATACTTTTTCTTTTACAAAATCTATGTTGTGTTTATCATTAGTTTGGTATGCTTGCCTTTATTGGTCAGGGCCTTGAGTATAGGAGTTGAAAGGTCATGTTCCAGCTGTATAGGTCATTTGTGAGGCCACCTTTGGAATGCAGTGTTCAATTCTGGTCTCCCATCTTTAGGAATGATGCTGTTAAACTTCAAAGAGTTCAAACAAGATTTGCAACGATGTTGCCAGAATTGTACAAAGTTAAAAATCACACAACACCAGATTATAGTCTTAACAGGTTTAACTGGAAGCACACTAGCTTTCGGAGCGACACTCCTTCATCAGGTGATAGTGGAGGACTCAATCGTAACACAGAATTTATAACAAAAATTTGCAATGTGATGTAACTGAAATTATACATTGAAAAATTGATTGTCTGTTCAGCCTTTCATCTGTTAGAATACAGTGATAGTTTCACTTCTTTCATGTGTAAATCACAAAACCTTTTTTTAAAAGTTGCACTCTTGGGTTAGCTGTTAACAATGGTGACAGCTAGACAATATGTTGAAGATGTTAGCCCCCTGTGTTCTCTGTCTATGACCTGATGTTCAGATTGATTCTAATCTAAAAAGTGAGATAACAGAGTTTTACATAAATTCATGCAGTTTTTGAGCTCAGAGTTCTACATGAATGTATGCAGTTTTTGAGGAAAGTGCAATGTAATTCTGCAAGTACAGATTCACCCAACAAAATATGTATGCATATGGGTCTTTGTCTGTGAGTGTGTGTCTGTCTAGTTGGGAGTTGTGTGTGTGTTTGTGTAGTGAGTGCAGAGTGTCTTAAGTCTGTGAGGGGGTGCATGTGTGTGTGGGTGTCTGTGTGTACCTGTGTCCATGTATATCTGAGAGTGTGTGTGTGTGTAGTGCAATGGTGATCACCTGTAATGTGACGTGAACCCAAGGTCCCAGTTGAGGCCCTCCCTATGGGTACCGAACTTAGCTATCAGCCTCTGCTCGGCCACTTTCCTCTGCTGCCTGTCCCGAAGTCCACCTTGGAGGATGGTCACCCGAAGGTCCGAGGCTGAATGTCCCGGATTCCTCTGCTGCCTGTCCCGAAGTCCTCTGAGCTCAAAAACTGCATGAATTTATGTAAAACTCTGTTATCTCACTTTTTAGATTAGAATCAATCGAAACATCGTGGCATACACAGAACACAGGGGGCCAACACCTTCAACATATTGTCTAGCTGTCACCATTGTTAACAGCTAACCCAAGAATGTAACTTTAAAAAAAAGGTTTTGTGATTTACACATGAAAGAAGTGAAACTACCATTGTATTCTAACAGATGAAAGGCTTAACAGACAATCAATTTTTCAATGTATAATTTCAGTTACATCACACTGCAAAGTTTTGCTATAAATTCTGTGTTACGATCGAGCCCTCCACTACCACCTGATGAAGGAGCTTCGCTCCGAAAGCTAGTGTGCTTCCAATTAAACCTGTTGGACTATAACCTGGTGTTGTGATTTTTAACTTTTTGTACACCCCAGTCCAACACCGGCATCTCCAAATCGTGGCCAGAATTGTAGGATTTGAGCTAAAGGGCGAGGCTGAATAGGCTGGGGCTCTTTTCCCCGGAGTGTATCAAGGTTTATAAAATCATGAGGGGCATGATAGGGTGAATAGCTAAGGTCTTTTTTCCCCAGGCGAGTACAAAACTAAAGGCATAGGTTTGAGATGAGTGGGGAAAGACTTCAAAAAGACCTGAGAAGCAACTTTCTCACGCAGAGGGTGATGCATATATGGAATGATCTGTCAGAGGAAGTGATGGAGGCTGGTACAATTACAAATTTAAGAGGCACCTGGATTGGTACATAAATGGAAAGGGTTTAGAGGGATATAGGCCAAATGCTGGCAAGCAGGACTAGATCAATTTAGGATATCTGGTGGGCATGGATGAGTTGGACCAAAGGGTCTGTTTCCGTGCTGTATAACTCCAAGTCATGTGTTTGTAAATAGAATAACCTTTTAAAACACTAAGTCCACATAACAGCTGTCATTTACTATCATGCATTTATGATTCCTGGTGAAGGGCTCTGGCCCGAAACGTCGAATTTCCTGTTCCTTGGATGCTGCCTAACCTGCTGTGCTTTAACCAGCAACACATTTTCAGCTATCATGCATTTATGTATATATCTTTTAAGTGTTCTCAGTCAATAAATAAGCCTTCTCATTTGGGAGCTTTGGTTTTGTGACTGAATCATTCTTCCACTAATAAGAAAGATTGTTCTGAGCTGGTATAGGAAGAAATCACTAACCCACACTTTGTTCTCCTTTCAAGTAAAGCATCATGTTGGTTCTGTTAGTGGTGAGTGGGTGTTCACTGAACTATGGCAATTAATTCTGTTGTAAAGTAAAGGTTCTCATTTCACAGCAACGTGTGCTTTCACAGCAATTGGAAACACTATGATTTAATAATCCAATGCACAATGGTAATTAAGGTGACACAGCAAGAAGTAGTATTGAGGAATTTGTCTTATTTTCATTGGATTGTGCAGGTGGACAACAGTTTACTATCATTTTATAATACACCATCATTTTGTATATTTGGGGCAAACTGACATTTGTTTTAAGTTAAGTACAAGTAAATATTAATGAATTTTCAGTGCTTATAGTGCTTTTGGAGGCAATGCATGTGGTATCATGTTTATTTAGAAAACAATCAGCTAGTATTGTATGGCCTGAACTTCGTAAATCTGCAGTTGGTGAGAATTTTAATCTTCGAATGAAATTAAAGTGAATAGTCAACTAAAACCTGTTTCTATGTAATCAAAATGAAGAAAATGTTGAGCAATTTAATCAAGCGGACATGCTTCTCCTTTCCAGAGCTGAAAATATCAAGCAAACAGTTCTATCAAGATTTCTCCACTACCACCAAATCTATTTATTCTGCCAAAGGTCTTGTTGGATACAAGAGTAATGGTTTTGAGGTTTTCTTCCATAGCAATGTGATGGTGATTCCTCTGTGCTCATTTGAAAAGGGATATTGGATTTGAGGCATTTTCTGTAGGCTGTATGTTTATGTGATTTAATATGTAAAAAAAAGCTTGTTTTCATGACCAGACTTTTCATTTTGCATAAGCTATTCATTTATTTTGTTTGTGTTGTCTTTCTGCCTACTCAAAACAGAATTTCTGTGATTTTGATTGGGATTTGAAAATATCAATACTTAAACTCATGAATGCATCCAAATGTACATTTTAATTATTTTGTCCCTTACAATTCTTTAAAGTTGGCTGCTAAAAGTGACATCTGCATCACACATTACCTATTATTTAGTTCTAATAAGTGTCCCACTTGTTGCTTTATGGTGTTCTAAATAAACTGCTTAGCTCTGACTGGTCTAATAAACTTTTCAAGAAAATCTCAAGTTCTTAAAATGCTTACTTTTACCTTGGAGAACAAGGCCAGAAAATGTGCTGATGTGGGAATAATACAATTGGGAGTCAGCTCTGTCCAGTCAGGGATCAATGGAAATGAAATCCTGATAAAACACCAATTAATTCTGGAATTATTTTTGTAATTAGTGCTTTACACTTTTTGTTCAATGTCAAATTGGTTAGGCAATAAAATTAGGCTTTATATTACTCTGCTTAGCTCTGAATTGATTTTTGATTTGCTCAGTGTCCAACAGAGCGTTTCAGAAGTTGTTTGTCATGCTTTGAGTGTCGCTGGACTTGATGTGTTGTGCAAATTGTACAGCTTCAGCAAAACAAGTACATGTCCTATTTGGCAGATGACTGAAATGAAAACTTTTTAAAGAGGCTTGTACAAGGAGCAGTCAAATACAGGGCCTACAAGTAAATCCAGTATCACCTAAATTGTATGGGATATTTCTATTAATATGTTAAATCGATTTTGGAAAAATGCACATTAAAATCTTTTTGTTTTAGAAAGCATGCAACTGGGCAAAGATGTTGCCATGGTTTTAAATCAGGGTTTACTTTTCTCCTTTTCTTTCCCTAGCCCCATCTACAAAAGAAAAGATTCCTGAAGAAGTCATAGATGCATATAGCATGGAAAGAGACCTTATGGTCTTTAGCAGAAAAATATGTTACTTTAGCCAGGCTTTAGTACCAAAAGATGTCACAAATCCTTCTCAGAAGTACCATAAAACTTTCCTGATAACTAGTGTGCTTGGAGCCCATTGTGGCATCAAGTCAAATAGTCAAAGCAGGTTCAGCCTCTGGTCTGTGCAGAGTTAAGCATCTTAACTTGGAAGAACTCCGGGTTTGAAGGGAATGAAAATACCCAGCAGATTCGTTGTTTTATCCATGAATTTCATGAAGTTGTTCTGCCTCTGATCTTAATGGGAAGTATAGTTTTGCTTTGCAGCTTCATTAAGTTTTTTTTTAAAATCGGTTTCTGCGTCACAAATCACATTTGTCAAAGATCCCATCAGAATATTTTTGATTAGCAGAATAAATGCAAATTTATATTTCACTTTAAAATAATGGTGTTTTAGCATGATTTAATAGGCTTTTTTTTTGTTCTTGTTGCCATCTTTTTACCCAGTTTAACTGAAGGTTTTTGTTTCCCTGTTGAAGATGTCATTTACAGGACGATTTCAGCGAAAGAGACAGCTCATTTGGACATTCAGGTATATTCTACTTTGTAGTCACTGCTGCCCTCTGGTGTTTCTGTGTTGTCAGTGCTGAGGACAGCACGATGAGAGGTTGAGCACAACAGTCACTACCTTCCAGTTTGAAGATAGTCAGAAAGTATACGTATGACCCAAGATGCACATTAGGGATTTCGCAGATGGTGTGTGACTTGGCGAGGAAGTTGCAAGTGGTGATAGAGTCTTAGAGTTGTACAGCACGGAACCTGATCCTTCAGTTCAATTCGTCCATGCCGACCAGGTATCCTAAATAAATCAAGTTCCATTTGCCAGCATTTGGCCCATGTCCCTCTAAACGCTTCCTATTCATATACCCATCCAGATGTCTTTTAAATGTTGTTTGCACCAACCTCCACCATTTCCTCTGGCAGCTGATTCCTTACATGCCCCACCTTTAGCATGGCAAAGTTGCCCCTTAGGTCCTTATTAAATCTTTCCCCTCTCATCTTAAACCAATGCCCTCTAGTTTTGGACTCCCCCATTCTGGGGAAAAGACCTTAGTTATTCACTCTATCCATACCGCTCATAATTTTGTAAACATCTATAAGGTCATCTCTCGGCCTCTGATATTCCAGGGAAAATAGCCCCAGCCTATTCGACCTTTCGCTATAGCTTAAATCCTCCAAACCTGCTAACATCCTTGTAAATCTTTTCTGAACTCTTGCAAGCAGCACAACATCCTTCATATAACAGGGAGACGATAATTGAACGCGGTAGTCCAAAAGTGGCGTGTGGGTGGCACGGTGGCACAGTGGTTAGCACTGCTGCCTCACAGCGCCTGAGACCCGGGTTCAATTCCCAACTCAGGCGACTGACTGTGTGGAGTTTGCACGTTCTCCCCGTGTCTGCATGGGTTTCCTCCGGGTGCTCCGGTTTCCTCCCACAGTCCAAAGATGTGCGGGTCAGGTGAATTGGCCATGCTAAATTGCCCGTAGTGTTAGGTAAGGGGTAAATGTAAGGGTATGGGTGGGTTTCGCTTCGGCGGGTCGGTGTGGACTTGTTGGGCCGAAGGGCCTGTTTCCACACTGTAAGTCTAAAAAAAAAATGTCCTATGCAGCTACAACATGACCTCCCAACTCCGATACTCAGTGTGCTGTCCAATGATGTTCCTATTCATTTCCTGCCTTTGTTCTTCGAGGTGGTATAGTTGCAGGTATGGAAGGTACTGTCAAAGGAACATTGGAGAGTTGCAGCAGTGCATCTTGTAGCTGGTGTACATTGCTACACAGTGCATTAGTGTTGGAGGGAGTGAATTTTGGAGGTGGTGAATAGGGTTCCGACAAGCATGTTACTTTATCCTGAATGGTGTCAAACGTCATGAGTATTGTTGGAGCTGCAGTCATCCAAGTAAATGGAAAATATTCCATTACATTTCTTCTTGAGCAGGAGAAATGTGAGGTAAGTTACTCCCTGCAAAATTCCCAGCATCTCACCTGCTCTTAGCCATAATATTTAAAGCAGCTATATCCCTTACACCTGGTGATTGACATTGAGGTTCCCCCTCCCAGGGTACATTCTATGCCATTGCCCACCTCAGTGCTTCTGTCAACTGGTTTTCACCACTGCTGGTTTATCAGTTGAGGGTCAGGAGAAACTGCAGCAGCTTTCCTTGCTCATGTTAGACTTGATGCCATGAGGCTGTAAGGATCCAGAGTCACTGTTGACAACTTCCTACCAACTGTATGCCACTGAGCTTGCACCTCCAGTGGGTGTCTCCTGAGAATGTAACAGGACATACCAAAGGAGGAAGATCATGATGATGATGATGATCTTGTCTGAGGTATTGTTTGTAATTTATGATTTGCTGAATGTGATTGTACCAAACTATAGTTTGACTACTCTGTGAGATAGCTCTCCCGATGTTGGCACAAGTCCCCAGATGTTAGTAAGGAAGATTTGGCAGGGTTGACAGGACTGTGTTTGTTGTTGCCACTTCTGATGTCTAGGCCAACCGTGAGTGATGTATCTGGTTTCTTTCTTTTTGTTATTGATTATGCCTTATACTTTGTATCTTATAATTGTATGTAAATGTGCACAGTAATAAGTGATGACTGTATAATTTCATAAAAATTTAGTTACATTCATAACTTTAAAGCATAAATTATTTTGTTTTAGAGCAATATTAATATTTGGTGAAGTCAGACTTTATTTGCTTGGGGGAGGTGCAATTATCAACCCCCAGGAAAAGTTGTTTTTAGCTTTCAGATAATTCTGAATTCCTTCTAACAGCCTCAGGGATCCAAACAGGCTGAAGCATTTGTCAATGCCTTTCTCAAGAACAGTTTGCCACGGTTGAGTGCTGAGCAGATTCAGACACACTTACACAGAAAAGCTGTTATTCTCGAACATGTCTTAAAGAAACGTAAGAAACAGAAAAGGAGAAAAGCAAAATGTTTGTCTGCCAAAGAGAGGCGGGAGTTGAGAATATTTGAACTTAAACCAGAAGAACAGAGGTAAGAGGGTGATGTTGATGCTGAGAAATATTTCCTTCAAGTTTTGAATATCTGCAATATTGATTCGTGGTGCATTGGCTCCTAGTTTCTATAAACATTACTGCTTTGAATTTCATAGAGCATTAATTGATTGAGAAAATGCTGTGGTTACTGATGGACACAAAGATTCTTGAAGTCCATTTCTCATGTTGAACATGTGCTTTCTATCCATTGATAATAGTCTGAACTGTTGCAGATGGTGAGATCTACAATCAGGTCTGCTATACAAACTGAGGATCATATACAGTTGAGAAAGTAGAAAAATTCATTTTTTAAAACACATAGAATTAAAAATTTTAAAAATCAACTTTAATTAGAAATCAGTGGTAGTTATACAGAGAAATTCTGTTCCAAGTTGTGACAGTGACATTCATTTATAACTTGGAACTTTGAAAATGCTTCTTGATCTGTGTATTAAATACGTGAACAACAGCATTTCTTTTTGATTTCATATGGATTTGTTGTCTGTGGTTATCTTAATCAAATGCTGGATATGTATAACCTAATCTCTGCATTGCCTTTTGTCGTTGTCTGGGAGAAAATACATTAGTATTCCTGTTTGAATTGTAATTTATTTTCAATTTTTAAGCGTAACAGTTTAATTCTTTGTAATGTAGTCATGAACCTTGTTTTGTACTCTGAGTTAGCTACATCAGATACATCTCCTCTGTTTCAAGAGGATTTCTGTGATTTTGTAATTCTTACCTACTGGATTGGTAGGATTCAGATTGTTAATTTATAGGTGTCAAGATACTGAACCATATAATTCTTTCTTTTTCCAGATATGAATTGTTTCTCCCTTTGCATGAGTTATGGAAACAATACATTCGTGACTTGTGCAATGGCTTCAAACCTGACATGTAAGTACAATATTTGTACTGTAAAATGGACACATTCACTGTCATTGGCTACTGAAATTTTCTATTGTACCTGCATGAAATTGGAAAGATTAGATTACTTGGTGTGGAAATAGGCCCTTTGGCCCAACAAGTCCAAACCGACCCACCAAAGTGCAACCCACCCAGACCCATTCCCCTACATTTACCCCTGCACCTAACACTACGGGCAATATAGCATGGCCAATTCACCTAACCTGCACATTTTTGGATTGTGGGAGGAAACCGGAGCACCCGGAGGAAACCCGCACAGACACTGGGAGAATGTGCAAACCCCACACAGAGAGTAACCTGAGGCGGGAATTGAACCAGGGTCTCTGTGCCAGCATGCCGTCCATAAAGACTCTTTGAGCTCACACGGGGTAAATGATGATGGAGCTGTTTGGGAGTCCAAGTGATCTCACAATAATCCATCAAGGGTTTAATTAGTATTTCAAGCACTGATTATTAAAATGATGTAATTATTTTGGGATAAAAATGCAAAAAAGGTGTTTTCATAGAACATAGATTAATTTTTTTTTAGATTAGACTTACAGTGTGGAAACAGGCCCTTCGGCCCAACAAGTCCACACCGACCCGCCGAAGCGCAACCCACCCATACCCCTACATTTACCCCTTACCTAACACTATGGGCAATTTAGCATGGCCAATTCACCTGACCCGCACATCTTTGGACTGTGGGAGGAAACCGGAGCACCCGGAGGAAACCCACGCTGACACGGGGAGAACGTGCAAACTCCACACAGTCTGCCGCCTGAGTCGGGAATTGAACCCGGGTCTCAGGCGCTGTGAGGCAGCAGTGCTAACCACTGTGCCACCGTGCCACCCACGGTCACCGTGCCACCCACAATTTTCTCCAGTCTTTGATTGAGAAGCAACAAATGTGAAAATTTATATTTAAAATATTATCTAAAAGTCTTGCTCAAATTAATATCGCTCTTAAAAAAATGCTTTAAATCTATGAATGTGCCAGTTGCTCCAGATGAATTGCTCATATTATTGATGTAATAAAGGGTACTTGTTTTGTTCTTCTGGCTAGCAAAGTAGGGGCAAGATGTCCACTTTAATTTGTATGGTTTTTGGATCAGGAAGAATATATCTCAATTATTTTGCAAATAAAATAATTAATTTATGATTTATTTAAAAAGCATTGCCTTCAATTTTTTTTCATTAATTCTTAGGGTGTGGGTGCCTTTGGCTGGCCAGCATTTATTGCCTTTCCCTAGTTGCCCTTGAGAAGGTGGTGGTGAGCTACCTCCTTGAACTGTTGCATTCTGCTGGCTGTGGGTTAACCCACAATGCCACTAGGGAAGGAATTCCAGGTTTTGACTCAGTGACAGTGAGGGAATAGTGCTATTTCTCCAAGTCAGGATAGTGAGTGGCTTGGGGAACTTGCAGGTGATGGTGTTCCCATGTATTGGCTGCCCTTATCCTTCCAGATGGATGTTGTAGCGGGTTTTTGGTGAATCTTTAGTGAATTTCTGCAATGCATCTTGTTGGTAGTACATACTGCGGCTACTGAGTGCCAGTGGTGGAGAGTAGTTCTTGATAAGTGTAGAAATATGGTCAGTGTTTTCTGACAAATAGAGGAGCAGATTGGGAGGCAGATTTTGGAAAAGTGCCGAAGTAACAAGGTTGTTGCCATGAATGACTAACTTTCTTAATATTGAGTGGAACCTCCTTAGTTCAAATAGTTTGGATTTAGCAGTTTTTGCCAGGTGTGTCCAGAAGGGTTCTGGACACACCTGTAGATAGTCTGACTAGAGGGGAGGCCATATTGGATTTTGTGCATGGCAATGAACCAGGCCAGGTGTCACCTCACTCGGTAGGAGAGCATTTTGGTGATAGTGATCACAACATCCTGACCTTTACTATACTTATGGAGAGGGATAGGAGCAGACACTATGGGCAAGTATTTAATTGGGGGAGGGGGGAATTACAATGCTATTAGGCAGGAACTGGGGCGCTTAAATGGGGAACAGATGTTCTCGGAAATGCACAACAGAAATGTGGAGTTTGTTTAGGAAGCGTCTCCTGATAGCGCTGGACAGGTTTGTCCCAGTGAGGCAAGAATGGGATGGTAGGGTGAAGGAACTGTGGGTGACCAGGGATGTGGAACATCTCGTCAAGAGGAAGAAGGAAGCTTACTTAAGGTTGAGAAGGCAAGGATCAGACACCGGTTCCAGAGGGTTACAAGGTAGCCAGGAAGAAACTGAAGAACAAACATAGGAGAGCTTAAAGGAGGCATAAGAAGCTTTAGCAGGTAGGATCAAGGAAAGACCTAAGGCATTTTACACTTATATGAGGAGCAAGGGGATGGCCAGAGTGCAGGTAGGGCTGATAGGGATAGTGGAGGGAACTTGCACCTGGAGTCGGAAGAGGTAGGGGAAGTCCTTAATGAATATTTTGCTTCAATATTCACTACTGAGAAGGACCTTGATGTTTCTGAGGACAGCAGAAAACAGACTGATATACTTGAACAGGTTGATGTTAAGAAAGAGGATGTGCTGAAACTTTTGAAAATCATAAGGATAGATAAATCCTCTGGGCCAGACGGGATATATGCAAGGTTACTACAGGAAGTGAGGGAAGAGATTCCCATGCTTTTGGCGATGATCTTTGCATCCTCACTGTCCACTAGAGTAGTGCCAGATGATTGGAGGGTGGCAAATGTTATTCCCTTGTTCAAGAAGGGAATAGGGATAATCCTGGGAATTTCGGACCAATCAGTTTCACGTCTGTGGTGGGTAAAATATTGGAGAGAATTCTGAGACAGGACTTATGATTACTTGGAAAACCATAGTTTGATTAGATAGTCAGCATGGCTTTGAAAGGGGCAGGTCATGCCTCACAAGCCTCATTGAAATCTTTGAGGATATGACAAAACACATTGAAGGTAGAACAGTGAAGTGTTTCATTTTGGACGGTTGAATTTGAATGCAGAATTCAGGGTTAAAGACAGGATTCTTGGCAGTGTGGAGGAAATGAGGGACTTTGGGGTCCATGTCCATAGATCCCACAAAGTTGCAACCCATGTTAATAGGGTTGTCAAGAAGGTGTATCGTGTTGGCAGGGGGAATTGAGTTTAAGAACCGCGACATTATGCTGCACCTCCATCGAGCTCTGGTTAGAGCATACTTGGAATATTGTGTTCAGTTCTGGTCACCTCATATAGGAAGGATGTGGAAGATTTGGAGAGGGAGCAGAGGAGATTTACCAGGATGCTGCCTGCACTGGAGGGCATGTCTTATGAAGAAAGGTTGGAGCGAAGAAGGATGAGAGGCAACTTGATAGAGATGTACAAGATTATGATGTGCATAGATAGAGTGGATAGCCAGATACTTTTTCCCAGGACGGAAATGGCTGTCACACAAGAGTATAATTTAAAATGATTGGAGAAACATTTAGGGGAGATGTCAGAGGTTGGTTCTTTACATAGAGTGGTGGTTGCGTGGAATGCCCTGCCAGCAGTGGTAGTAGAGTCAGATACGTTAGGGACATTTAAGCAATTCATGGATAGTCACATGTAAGGGCATGTAGGTTAGTCTGATCTTAGAGTAGGATAAAAGGTTGGCCAAATATCAAGGGCCTCCACTGTGCTGGACTGTTAAGTTCTATAACTTGATTCCAAATGGCAGGTAAATCAGGGACATGGTGTGCTTTGATTGAAACATTAACTTTTCTGGCAACCCTGGGAGTAGTGAGGCTTGAAAATCACTGCAGTTTCCAAAGTGGGTGTAACACTTGCCACATTAATAAAATAACAATTAATTTTGACTAATTAAAAGTGGCCAGTCTCCATGGAAGTTATTACAAATATGGAAGAGAGTTAGGAAGAATTTGATAATCATTTTGTATCGCTTCTATCCTGAAATCTTAAAGCTATAATTTTTTAAAAGGTCTCATTTATTTTTGGCTAAGCTGAATATAGTATTGTAATAAATGCTTTATTGCATTTCAGATTACTGATAAATCTCACAGAATAACAACTGACTAATATGTAATCAATTGCCAATCTTGTTGCTTTATTTTTATCCTTTTTGTTTTAATATTTTTAGGCAGACACAGACGATCCAGACCAAATTAATGAAGGCAGATTTTCATGGAGCCATTGTGACAGGTGCACATATAGTTAGATTTGGCTTTTAATTTGGCAAATTGTGAAAAATCTGCAGGAAGGGAGATAAATCCCAAGACCAAGAACATGCAGCAATTTTGTGCGTAAGGTAACATATTTGACTCAGCTAAATTCGTCAAGTAAAACTGGAAAAGCTGAGGCTGTGCTCCTGAGAGCGAAGAAAAACCTAACAGGCAATTTGGTACTGATATTCAAAACAGGTTTAGAATGAGCAGGTACAGACAACTCCTTCCGATAGATAGTCAACAATCGGAGGGTACAATTTTGAGATTATTATAGCAATAGAAACAAAGATGATTTGAGGAAAATTTATTTACACAGTGAATACTTGGGATTTGGCATGCACTACCAGATCATTTTAATGGAAGTATCTTCAATGGTAGCCCTCAAAAGAGAATTGGGTAATGTGAATTTACCAAATAGAAGTAGAAGGAGGCTATTTAGGCCCTTAGGCACACTCCACCATTTATTAAGATTATGGTTGATCTGAACGTGTTTCAAATACCATAAAAAGAAAAAAAGTCCTCATTTCTTCCAAAAGAGGGCAACCCCATAAAGGGTGCCTTTTACTTCTGGACTGACCCACGAAGAAAAATATCCTTTCCACAACCACTTTGTCAACATTTTCAGGATCTATGCACTTCAATCAAGTCACCGCTCACCCTTCAAACTCCAGTGGAAATAAGCCCAGCCTGACCTAATATCATTGGCAACCCAGACATTCCAGGTGTCAGTCTAGTAAACCTCCTCTTAATCTCCACCAACCCACTTACATCCTTCCTCACATGAGGAGACCAAAACTGCACACCTTGTTTGAGACATGATCTCACCAATGCCCTGTATATCTGAAGCGTAATATCCATACATTTACATCTGATTTCTCGTGTAATAAAGTACAATCTCCGATTAGCTTTCTTGATTTGTATGTTAGTTTTTTGTGACTCATGCATTTGAACAGAGAGATGTCTCTGTCTCTCAGAATTCTGAAGCCATTCTCTGTTTAAGTGACACTCTGCTTCCTCATTTTTCCTGCCCAAGTGAACATTTCACACTTTCTCACATTATATTCCATTTACCAGATTTTTGTGCCACTCACTCAATCTATCTGTAGTTCTCTGCAATGTCTTTGTCTTTTTCATGGCATGTTTTCCTACTCATCAATTGTAAATACTTGGAGAAGGAAAATGCCATAGATATTGGAAAAAGTGGAGGAATGAGACTAACTGAATTGCTCTAAGAAAAAGCTAAGGCAGTTGTGAACAGTTTCTAGCCTGTTCTTGTGCTGTACTATTTTAAACGACAAACAGCTTTACTGACTTCTACTAAGAGTCACTAATTTCTTTGTCTTTGGTGCAGATTATCATAACTATCAAAGTACTGTTTATTAGCAAGTCTTGACAGTGTTGAGCAGAAGAAAATGTATTATAAATAATCAACATTATCTCGTCTTTAAAAGAAAGTCAAAGGGGGTGAAGGAAATATTGCAACCTATCCCTTTTGATAAAGTCTTTGCTTTTAAAGTTAATTCTCCTGTGTGCTTTTCAAAAGATATACTGAATGCTGTAAGTGTGTGCCATGGAATGGAATCCTTCAGCTAATGCTGGGAAGGTATAAGTAGGTAGCATAATTTGTCTTCCACATTGCTGAATTGTAATTCCGCTTACACAAACTGCTTTCTACTTTATTTCATCGGATCCTATCAGAACTTCCTTTCATTCATTTCTCCATCATGAATTATCACTAGGATCTGGAATCTATTTCCTGAATTGGTGGTGAAAGCAGATTCAGTGGTAATCCTGAAAAGGGAATTGAGTAAATACATGAAGAGAAAAGAAATCACATGAATGTAGGTAAAGAGCACTGGAGTAAGGTTGAGTGAATTGTTCTCCCAATGAGTGGGCACAGATGTTGATGTCAGTTTGCATTCACCATTTTTTGCATGTGTAACATCATCTATTGTCCATTCTAACATGGCTGTGGAGGCTCTGCAGACCTGCATGTAGATATGAATTGTTTGATTTTATTGGGACTGCCAATTTTTCTAACTGCTTTTTTCTATTCTTTTATGCTTTGAGGAAACAGTGCCACTGCTTAAGATTGTTTCCTAGTTTATATCTCCCAATCAGTTGTGGGCTTGAAACATTTCCTGCGATACATTTTCAAGAAGTCTTTGAACCTTAATTTTGGCTTATCATGCAGTCAGTGTCCAAGTTTAACTTATGAATACATGACCACCTTAAGGATTTTGTCAACCGCTGTAGTTCCATTCCTGGGGAAGAGGAATGTAGGGATAACAGGCAGAAATTGTTAAGTCTTTTTTGTAAACTATTTTCAGATGCAGTTTGTTTTTGTAAAATAGTTTGACTTATTTAATAAGTTACCATTCCGCTTAATAAACCAACTACCACTCTATCTCAGTTTGTTTTCAAAAATAGGAACAAATGATTTTTATATAAAACCTCGTGGAATTTAAAGTTTTTTGTCTTTTGATTTATGGCACATCAGCACCTAGCAAATTTTTGACTTCAAGTTTGAATTTTATTTTTTTCCAGATAGGTCCAGCAAGTTTCTGAAATACTAGATTGATTTTTTTTGTTTAAAAGTGCACATGAGCAAGTAATAACTTAAACATGTCATTCTGTCTGCCTGAAGAAGACAACAGCTAAACATTTTAGTGTGATTAATTTTTTATATTGAAAATCTGTTTGCATTACAGTGGTGAAATCCAAATGTCCATCCTATGTAGGGGCCACAGGCATTATTTTGCAGGAAATGAAGCATATATTCAAGATTATTACTAAGGAAAATAGACTTAAAGGTACTGTTGCAAATTTTGGATCTGTCCGATAAGTGTATTTCACAGCCTTTACAATGGAAACTGTACATCTACAGATTAGTATCTAGCTCAGTTGTAGCATGGCTCATAGCAAACAAAAAAACTCAAGTATAAAGAGAATAAGATAACTCTTGCATTTGTCCACGTTTTGAATTGTGGTATATTATCTCTGATTCTTAAGCTTAGTACTTTTCATAACAGCTAAATACTTTTCGCAAAGATATGAAGTATTAATGTTGGAAACATCGCATAAACTTTACAAACAGCAAGCTCCCGCAGACACAAAATGATTAGAATTTTTTTCCTCTGTGTTTTGAGGGATCGGATTTAGCTGGGACATTGGGGATGATGTCTTTGCCACTTTTTCAAACTCGTACCAACAAATCTTTTGCAACTATCTGTAACAAATAGGCCAATTTGAGAGGGTGCAATTGGCCTACACTTTGGTATAGATAGTTGCAAATCATCTGTAGGCCAAATAGAGCCTTGATTTACTATATCCTCCAAAAGAGAACATGTCCCACAACTCAGACATTCTTAGCATTGGACTGGAGTGTAAGCCTTGGTTATTTTTATGCTTAGTTTCTAGAGTGGAACTTGAATCAGAACTGACAGTGCAGCCAACTGAGCTGCAACTGGAAGGTTTCTGACCAGCTATGAGCTGAAAACACAAGTACTTTATTTTGCTATTTCCAGCTTTTCTACAAAGTTAACTGGCCTTAGGTTACTTTATCCTCATTCCCTTAGTGTACAAAAACAAAGAAATGTGTGTGCTGTAAATTTGAAACAGAAATTGCTCAAGAAACTCGACAGGTCTGGCAGCATCTGTGCAGAGTGAAGCAAAGTTAATGTTTCGAGGACAGTGACCCTTCAAAAAATAATCAGCAAATTGATCACCGGATCTACTTCCGATCTTGGGTTTGGCCAAGTAAATTAATGTTCCCTCTTGGATGAAGGTATTCTAGCAATTATCTTATACTGTTAACCTGACCTTCATCCATGCTGATTTATTGTTGCAGTCTGAAATGGTATGTGATAGAAATAGTCAACAACTTCTTTTATCTATTGTTTTTCTCCTTCCTCTGAGTTGTGAAGGGACCTAGACCTGACTGAGTAAAAGGTAATCCTAAATGTCTGTATTATTGAAACTCATACTGTTGTTCTGCTGTGACAAAATAGGTATCAAGCCTGACAGAGTTACACAAATGTACTGCCTTCCTGTGGTCAGCCTGTTTCTGGCAGAGGAAACCAAAGTACAGCTGAGCGAGATAAAGTTCCGTTACTTAGTCATATTCCATCATCTGTGCTCAGTGAAGTGTGAACTCCAGGGACTAAACTCAATTTAAACTTTGAACTTTGTAGCTAATTGTAGTCAAAAGCAGTTCATTAGAAGTTTTATGTGGATAATTGGTGGGTTGCAAAGCATAAATTAATGGTTGGTTTTGGGCTTTTCAATTCCTTTTGTTAACAGTTTATAATCATTCTCAGCAATTATTCTCTGTTTTACATATAAATTGTAAATGTTATTTTTTAAAAGCATTGATTCTGTTGTGGCAGCAACATCACCAGCTGTGGCTCCTGCATATTTTTGTTGTTGCATATTGAAATAACAACAAAAAACTTGAAGCAACTGGACTTCATACAGTGTTCTAATTACTTTATTTTTTTCCTCTTCTGCAACCCAGTTATTCCCAAGCAAGATAGTATCTTCAGTGTGGAAATCGATGGCTTTGTTTCCTATATCTATGGTAGCAAGTTTCAGCTGAGATCAAGTGAACGTTCTGCCAAGAAATTTAAAGGAAAAGGAAGCATTGACCTTTAAATCCAGGGCTGTGTATTTGGTACAACTGCAGACATTGACTCCTTAGGATGGCTTCATTGGAAGAGATGTGGCCCTGTATGTTTAACTGTATCAATAAAAACATGAATTTATTATCTTGCTTTGTCAAATTTTTAAAAAGCAAACTTGCAGTTCAGTTTCCTCTCAGATTTCAGGACAATGAAATGAATCAAAGCAATGCTAGAATCGTAGAATCCCTAAAATGTGGGAGCTGGCCATTTGGCCCATGAAGTTCACACTGACCCTCCAAAGAGAATCTCATCCAGATCCACCACCTGACCCTATCCCTGTAATCCTGCATTTCCAATGGTTAATCCAGCTAAACTTCACATCACTGGACACTATTGGCAATTTAGCACATCTTTGGACTGAGAGAGGAAACCGAAGCCCCTGGAGGAAACCCACACAGACACAGAGAGAATGTGCAACTCCACACAGACAGCTGTCTGAGGGTGGAACCGGACTCTGGTCCCTGGAGCTGTAAGGCAGCGGTGCAAGCCAGCGTGCCGCCCCAACATTCCATTAATGTGTATCAAATATATATTATAACAATAACCACTTACTGCAAGTAATTTATTTATCAAATGTTTAATTTTATTAAAATGTAAAGGGAAAAACATTGTTGATTTATATTAGAAGTGCCAACAACTTGCATTTCATACCCTTTTAACATACAAATGTGCTCCACAGAGACACAAGAGGAAGTGAATCAAAAAAGACACACTGAGGGTTAAATGGGTGAGTTTTAAGGGTGATTTTGGGGGAAAAAAAACAGCAGGGAAGTAGATGGATACAGGATTTGAAGAATTTCCAGAGTGTAATACTTGCAGGGCTGCTGGCGTGACTGTTAATGGATGGATGAGAAGGAACTGTACAGGGACTGGATGCAGCATGATGTGCTGGAGGAGATTACAGAGTTGAGGTAGAAGGACAAGGAAGAATTTACAAATTAAACTTTTAAGATCAAGACATGTTGGGAGTGGAAATCTGTGCAGGTTAATGAAGACTGCTGAATGAGTAGAACTTGGTGCAAGTTAGATCATGGACATGTATGTGCATAAGTCAATGAACTGTAGTTGACAGTGTCTAGAGGATAAGAGGCCCAATGGAAGGAGCACACTTCGTGATCCTGTGGAGAGGAGAAGAAAAAGGTACGAAATATGGGACTAGAAAGGATCGAGGTTAGTTGCAAACAGGTGCTATCAATTCTAGACAGTATGAAAGTAGACAAGTCCTCTGGACCGGATAGCATTTATCCGAGGATTCTCTGGGGAGCTAGGGAGGAGATCGCAGAGCCTTTGGCTTTGATATTTGAGTTGTCATTGTCTACAGGTTTAGTACCAGAGGACTGGAGGATTGAAAATGTGCCCTTGTTCAAGAAGGACAGAAGAGATGATGCAGGTAATTATAGACCAGTGAGCCTTACTTCTGTTGGAGGAAAGGTTTTGGAAAGGATTATATTATAATCCTCTAGCAAGCAATAATTTGATTTCAGATAGTCAACATGATTTCATCAAGGGCAGGTTGTGTCTCACGAACCTCATTGAGTTTTTTGAGAAAGTGACCAAGCATGTAGATGAGGGTAGGGCAGTTGACGTGGTATACATGGACATCAGTAAAGCCTTTGATAAGGTTCCACATGGTAGGCTGATGGAGAAAATGCATGGGCATGGAATTGAGAGTGATTTAGCAGTTTGGATTAGAAATTGGCTTTCTGAAAGGAGGCAGTGAGTGGTTGTTAATGGAAAATATTCAGCCTGGAGTCTGGTTACAAGTGGTGTGCCACAAGGATCTGTTTTGGGACCACTGCTGTTTGTCACTTTTATAAATGACTTAGACACAGGCATAGGTGGATGGATTTGTAAATTTGCAGACAACACGGAAGTCGGTGGAGTAGTGGATAGCTTGGATGAATGTTACTGGTTGCAGGGGGACTTGGATAAACTGCAGAATTGGGCTGAGAGGTGTCAAATGGAATTCAATGCAGCTAAATGTGAGGTGATGCACTTTGGGAAGAATTACAGGAAGGCAGAGTACTGGGTCAATGGAAAGATTCTTGGTAGTGTGGATGTGCAGAGGGATCTTGGAGTCTATGTACATAGATCCCTGAAAGTTGCCACCCAGATGGATAATGCTGTTAAGAAGACATATGGTGTGTTAGGTTTCATTCGTAGAGGGAATGAGTTCCAGAGCTGCAATATCATGCTGCAACTATACAAAACGCTGGTGCTGTCACAGTTGGAATATTGTGTACAGTTCTGGTTGCCATAATTCAGGAAGGATGTAGAAGCATTGGAAAAGGTGCAGAGGAGATTTATCAGAATGTTGCCTGGTCCGGAGGAAAGGTTTTATGAGGAAAAGCTGAAAGACTTAGCGTTCTTCTTTCGAATGAGAACAGACCTAAGAGGGGATTTGATGGAGACATACAAGATGATCAGAGGATTAGATAGGGGAGACAGTGAAAGTCTTTTTCCTAGGATGATGATGTCAGCTTGTACGAGGAGGCATAATTACAAATTGAGGGGTGATAGATTTAAGACCGATGTCAGAGGCAGGTTCTTTAAACAGGGAGTGGTAAGGGCATGGAATGCTCTACCTGCTAATGTAGTCAACCCCTCAGCCACATTAGGGAGATTTAAACAATCCTTAGATAAGCACATGGATGATGATGGGATAGTATAGGGGGACAAGCTGAGAATAGTTCACAGGTCGGCGCAACATCGAGGGCTGAAGGGCCTGTTCTGCGCTGTATTGATCTATGTTCTACCTAGTCCCACCTGCCAGCACCCAGCCCATGTCCCTCCAAACCCTTCCTATTCATATACCCATCCAAATGCATTTTAAACATTGCAATTGTACGAGTTTCCGCCACTTCCTCTGACAGCCCATTCCACACACGCACCACCCTCTGTGTGAAAAAGTTGCCCCTTAGGTCTCGTTTATATCTTTCCCTTCTCACCCTAAACCTATGCCCTCGAGTTCTGGACTCCATTTCCTCTGGCAGCTTTCCATACACGTATCATCCTCTGCATTAAAACATTGCCCCTTATATCTCTTTTATATCTTTCCCCTCTCGTCCTCGAGTTCTGGACTCCCCCTCCACTTCAGGGAAAAGACCGTCTAATTACCCTTTCCATGCCCCTCATGATTTATAGCTGAAAATGTGTTGCTGGAAAAGCGCAGCAGGACAGGCAGCATCCAAGGAACAGGAAATTCGATGTTTCGGGCATAAGCCCTTCATCTCTTTCCTGATGAAGGGCTTATGCCCGAAACGTCGAATTTCCTGTTCCTTGGATGCTGCCTGACCTGCTGCGCTTTTCAAGCAACACATTTTCAGCTCTGATCTGCAGACCTCACTTTCTCCTCATGATTTATAAACCTCTAAGGTCACCCCTCAGCCTCTAATGCTCCGGGGAAAACAGCCCCAGCCTATTCAATCTCTCCCTATAGCTCAAATCCTCCAACCCTGCAACATCCTTGTAAATCTTTTCTGAACCCTTTCAAGTTTCACAACATCCTTTTGATAGGAAGAGACCAGAATTGCACACAATATTCCACAATTCAGTGTTAAAGAGAAAATGAAAAACCTAATATTTGTCACTGATGATCTTTTTTAATCTGAATGCTCAACCTGTTCAGATGTGCTATGACACACCTCTGGATCAGCTGAGACTTGAACCCAGGCTGACAGGCTCAAGGGCAGGGCCACTATTGAAACCTTGATTTCGTTTATCATTGCTGAAATAAAGAAAGCACCAATATAAAGTAAAGGTTGCTGTGTGAGAAGGATGTGTGTGTGCTCCTGTTGGTAAGAGCAGGTAAGACTTAACTTTGGCAATTACTACTGCTGAATAAATTGTAAGCGCTCAATTCAGATTAGTTCTTGTGATATTGGGGATGGTCAGCATCAAAATTCTCTGTAAAGTTATGTTCTTTCTATGCTCAATAACGTGAAGGCTAATTTGTGACTACAGATACAAGCTAGCAGGGAAGATTGGTCAGAGCCTTTTTTAATCCATAGAATATGGACATCTTTCCCTAATAGCCTGGAGAAGATAGTGATGAGCTGCCTTATTGAACCGCTATAGTCCTTAGGACATAGTGTTATGGACTAGGCCAGCCCACTCAAAACATTCTTAAGCAGGCAGCCCTAGACCTAACCTTGCAATTTGTTTCAGTACATGTACAGTAAAAATCATCTGGAGTAAGATAGCTAGGTTGACTACTAGATTTTAAAACAGACAAAATATTTATTCACAAATTACACAATGAAACACAAATAACAGAATAACGAAACCCTACAGAACTCAGCCTATCCAACTACACTTAATTATGCGGTTCCCAATATACACAATAGTTCGAATAAGCAAACTCCCTTTAAAAACTAGTATAAATGGAACACATGCTTACAAGTTGAAGTTGAAGGTCAGAAAAAAAAGAGTTTCAACACAGCTTCCTGTTGAACTTCCCAGTTCAAGACTGAACTAAAGCCTGCCCAGGTGAGCTAGCTAAGTGCTAACCATTCCCCTTTCATTATACAGGTCACTTCTAAAACATGACCATTTTGGCCTGAAGTCTCATCTGTTTACATATAAACAAAAGGCTCTCAAAATTCTTTTCATCTCTGTACCAAACCAGATTGATTGGAATCCAGCCTGGTTTATTGCCCCTCCGAAAAAAAATCAAGGGCAGAGTCTCCTTGAGCCAAGGAACAGTTTTTAGAGAAAAAAAAGGACTAACTTTGTGACAATAGAAATGCTCGCAGTGCTGTAAGGAAGGGATTCCAAGGTTTTGCCCCATTAAAATTGAAGGAATAGCAATATGGTTGCAAGTGGTGACAATGGCCTATGGCCTAGTGGTATTATTATTGACACATTAAACCATAGACCCAGGGAACATTCTGGGGACTTGGGTTTGAATCTAGCCACAGCAAGTGGTAAAATAAAATAAACCAATAAAGATTTGAAATTAACAATCTAATTATGAATCCATTGTTGGGAAAAACCCATCTGCTTCACTCACGCCCTTTAAAAAAGTAAATCCTTAGCTGGTCTGACTTATCTGTGACTCCAGACCCACAGTAATGTGGTTGACTCTTAACTGCCCTCCGGACAATTAGTGATGGGCAATAAAAGTTGGCCTAGCCAGTAACATCCTCATCCTGTGAAAGTCAGCATGATTTGGCTTGGAAGAGAACGTGTAGTTGGTGTTTTCATGCATCTGCTACTCTGTCCTTACAGGAGGCAAAGATCACAAGTTTGGAAGGTGCTGACTTACTGTCATAGGATAGTTGCTGGATTAGTGTGACGCATCTTGTGGATGGTGTACCTTGTATATGGTATATATTGGCAAAGATTACTGTTTTAGGTGGTGAATAGAGTCCCTTGGATGGTGTCGAGCATGGTGATGGTCTTTGTCTGGTACTGAGGTGCAGCACATGTCCGCAGATGTTGGTAAGGAAGCTTTTACAGGGTTAGCAGAGCTAGGTTCATCATTGCACAGTAACCACTTTGCCACCTTGACCTTGATACTGGCATTGGTAGGTTAAGGTAAGAAAGATGTTGTGGTACATTCAGCAGGAGTCTTTGTGAGTTACTGCAGTATGTAGGTAGCACGGTGGCTCAGTGGTTAGCACTGTTGCCTCACTATGCCAAAGACTTGTGTTCAATTCCTGCCTCAGGCAACTGTTGGTGTGGAGTCTGCACATTCTCCCCTTGTCTGCATGGGTTCCCTCCGGGTGCTCTGATTTCTTCCCACAGTCCAAAAAGAATGTGCAGGTTAGGTGAATTAGCCATGCTAAATTGCCTGTAGTGTTAGGTGTAGGGGAATGGGTCTGGGTGGGTTGCTCTTTGGAGGGTCAGTGTGGGCGCTGGTATCACGGCGCTGCTCGTGATGAACTTCGACAAACTCCACTGCATTCCTCTCCAGACTTCTCCTGCATAGGCACATTCCAGAAGGTGTGTGACAGTCTCGTTTCCCACCTCCCCCCCCCCCCCCCCCACCCCCAAAAGCCACTTCGAGGGCAGCGTGCAGTGCGGCTGAGAGTCTGGGTGTGCGTAAAGGATCTCACATGCAAGCAGGCTGCTTAGTCCTGGATGGTGTCATGCTACTTGAGTGTTGTTGGAGCTGCACCCAACTAACCAAGTGTGGATTATTCCACCACACTTCTGACTTGTGCCTTGCAGTTGATGGACAGGCTTAAAGGATTCAGGCAGCAAGGTACTGCAGAATTCTCAGCTTCTAAGTTGCTCTTGCTGCCACAGTATTTATTTGTTTTTACTTCATGTAAAATTTCTCTTTTTCCAACTTTAACTGAATCTGGTGGATTTTTAAATAGCACATCTTGTTTAACGTTTAATCTGTTTCAATAATCTCCAACTAGACCTGAAGGTCTTTGTTCAAACAGTATTTTTACAATCTGCAGAAGAACCTCAGAAGACACCTATACCCTACAGTTGCTTTGGTACAATCCTCTAGCAGAGTCTCTGATATATGATTCTTGAGATCAAAGTTATATCACCATACATCAGACTCATCTGCATCCTTGTTTCTCCTTATCTCATATTCGTATATTCGTAGTTCTGACATTTCTGTTTTAATTATTTTTAAATTATTTATCTCTGCAGAATTTCAGGTTGAAGCATTAACCTGTCCGAGTTTACTCAATGTCTTCTCAATAGTTCGGCATTTTCAGTTTTTATCTCAGATTTCCGCTATTTGATATTTGCTATGTTATGATATAAAGGAGTTCTATCTTTCAAAATCTCTTTATTTCCACGTGGTAATGGTCCGTTTTAAAACAGCACACCTTTCATGAAGATTTTGGCAAACCTGATTTTTTAATTATTAGTTTACGAATGCTCAGCGCTATCATGCAGATTACTTCCGAGGTGGACCAGGAACCTTCATAAATGAATACGTTCATACTTGCAACTTCCTGTGCTGTTTGCTTTCGCTTTGCTTTTCATTTGTCGGCTAAGATGTTGCGCTGTAGTTTACTTGTTGATTATGTATTGTTATCATAATTCTGCTTTAAATTGAAACGCATGGAACAATGAATTGCTTTTTAGTAGAATTGATTATATTTTGTTTTGTCCCCTTAGCGGGTAAGTGGAGAATTGCTTTACCTCTCTGTTACTATAGACACTGAAGTCGTTTCTTCGTAGCTTTACGGATGTGAAAGGGGTGACGTGAAGTATAGGCCTTCATTTCAGGCTTAGAAAGTGGAAATATATATTTTGATGAAAGTTCTTTTAGTGAAGCAATAAATATGATATTTGGTATGTTGCACATTACTCAAAGCAAGTAAATATCTAATGACTACAGTGGTCTCAAGTTATTTTTCTTCAGGAGATAAAATAAGGAAACAGTGGCATAGTCTTAGCGTCTTTGGACAAGTAATCCAGGACAGCCTCCTGAGATGTGGACATTGCTTTAGATATTACTATAGCAGATGGTGAAGTTTGAACTCAGTAAAAATCTGGGAATAACAGCTAGCCATACAGTGACTCTGTAACTACTGTTGTTTGGTTAAAAATTCACCTTTTGGAGAGGAAGCACATCACCCTAGCTAAGGACCTACAGAATGACTTACAAACAAGTGAAAGAGTTCTGGCTGTTGTACTGTAATTTGTCAGTTTTGGATTTCCCCTTCATCCATCAGACATGTCTGCCTTGAATTGGTTTCTTTCTTGCGCAAGCTTCAAACTCTCTCTGTTATGAATCTGACAAGAAATATTATCCTGAAGCGACAGCACTCAGTAAATTTAAGTAATTTTCTATTAAACTCCAAAAGAGTCACTGCAGTATTCAAATATGTATTTCAGCTCTTCAAAATTTCCTGTGGTGTGCTCACACCTTGCTATCTGCTACCCTCGTACTCGTGAAGTCTACCCCAGACCTCTTTTTATCCCATTGTCTCACCCAGTTTGCCTCAGTAAACATTGCGGTCCTTTGAGATACATAGGAGTGGTATCGTGCTTATTGTTATACATGGGAAGTTCATGCCCCAATCCCTCGCGGATATTGAGAACTGAATGCATTAAAGTCACCTGTAATCATAGAATTGTTACAGTGAGGAAAGATCACAATTTGACCTGTCTTGTCCATACAGCTCCCTGCAAATTCACCTTAATGAAGAGCCCTGCAAATTAGCAGATTTAATATTAAATAAAAATCAAAAGAACTGTGGATGGTGTAAATCAGAAACAAAAACAGAAATTGCTGGAAAAGCTCATCAGGTCTGGCACCATCTGTGGAGAGCATATTTAATATATTTGTTTGAGGTGCAGTGTCACTTTGCTGCTTTCTAATGTAGCAAGTGACTTTCACCAAAGAGACAGATTTTTAAAAGTGCAAGTTCGAGCCAAAACAGGCAAATTGTATGTGTCCAGCTCAACCCGAAACAAGCTTCTGTCTGATTTTGCAATGGCAGCTGACAGCATGGTCCCCTCAACCCAATGGCAGCCAAACTTGCCCGCCTCTCCCCTTCCCTTCCTTCTCTCCCACCCATATCACTACTTAATGCCTCTGCTCATCTGGCTGGAGGTGTGGGTGGGGTGGAGGAGGGGGTTGGGGGGGGTGGTGGTGACATTGGATTTGTATTAATGCAGCCTTTTTCCCAGGTCTCTATGTAATAAGCCTTACAGCCAAGCAAGTGTTTCTCCAAAGTGTAGCAACTATAAGAATGAAACATGACCCAGTGAGTTTCCCAGCTCCTGGGTCCTGAAACTGCTAGCCATTTGTCCCTCCTTTGAATGCTGACAAATAAAATTAATGATTAATAAACTATGTATTGACCCTACTTTCTTTTGATGTCTATTATTTTTATTGCAGTTTCACTGGAGGTGATGCTCCCGCCAGCTGTCAGTGCCACCTTTGGGGAAGATGTCCTCCTTGGCTGCACGTTTTCAAGCGCTGTTGCAGTTGATTTGAGATACATTGTCATTGAGTGGAACCATAGAGTGGGAAGTGAGGAAAAAACTGTTTGCTTGTTTGACTTTGGAGAATATGAAAGCTATAGACCAGGATCAAGTCTCTCTATAAATGAAATAAGCAAAGCAAATGCTTCTTTACTCCTAAAAAATGTTACGATTTACGACATTGGGTCATACTCCTGCACAGTGGCAGTATTTTCCGACAAAGCCACAGGGAAAGTTACTCTGTCGGTAACAGGTGAGTGAAAAATAATGCCTGAAGTGTAAACCTTTAGGACCTCTGGAGGTTTTCCTTTACTTACTGTGGATAAGCATTCATAATGGTAAGAACTTCAAAATGTAGGATGAGAAAATTATACAGATGTGAATACTGTCAGTTGGAAGCAGGTTGATGTAAAGTGACAAATAATTCGACGTCACCTGATCAAACTAAAAAATCTTGACCATGATTTTGTTGAGACCCATTCACAGTTTTTAATGTAACAGTCAGTAAGAAGTGATGAAAGAAAAGCACTTCCAAATTCAAATTGAAAACACTTCAAGTTACCTCAGTGGAGAAGGTACATTTCTGGATGCCAAAATATCCACCAGGTGAGTTTCTGTAAGGCCGTAAGATATGAAAACTAGGCCATTTAGCCCACTGAGTTCACACTGCCATTCAATCATGGCTGATGTGTTTCTCAATCCCATTCTCCTATCTTCTTCCCATAACCTTTGATTCCCTCATTAATCAAGAACCTATCTATCTCTGCCTTAAATACTTGGTTGCCAAAGCCCTCTACAGCAATGAGTGCTGCAGATTCACCAACCTCTGGCTGAAGCGTTTTGTCCTATCTCACTTCTAAAGGGTTGTCCCTTCACTGAGTCTGGGCCCTCTGGTCCTCGTCTGTCTTACTAGTGGAAACATCTTCTCCATGTCCACTCTATCCTGTAAATGTCAACGAGAGCCCTCTTTCTAAACTCCATCGAGTACAGTCCTCAACTGCTCCTCATATGACAAGCCCTCCATTTCCAGGGTCAGTCTTGTAAAGCTGTAATGTGGGAACAATTCAGGTTGGAAACTAGACTTAATTACAATGTGCTGGTTAGGAATTGCCAGTCAAAACTTTATGTTATGGAAAAGATAGTAAAGAATTGAAAATTACTGAGCGACTGGAGTGGAACAGGTTTCACACTTTTGTGCAGTGAGCCTGAAAAAATTATACTTAATGTGTGAGTGAAAAAGTTTGGTTTATGGAATGTAAACTTGTAATGTACAGGGAGACTCCTGCCTAAATAAATTAATAGTGGGGGGAATTTATATGAAACAAAATAAAGCTGAATGGCAAAAGTGATCCATTCTGGCTGGCAGACTGATAAATTATCTACGATGTGTAAAAATAGGTAGCTGTGAAAAACTGTCTGAAGATGAAAGAGCTTCAAAAACCAGCCTATTGACAGAATGAGAAAAGTTAAATTTTAATATCTCAGGGTGAATAACTGTAAAGAAATCAAAGTGTATGAAATAGAGATTTGACAGCATTAAGTTAGTAGCAGTCACCTCAGGGTTTGAATTTGATCTAATCTGGTTTGAATATAATCTAATTTACGTTAAGAGGTTTAAAAGTCACCTCTGCCTGACAGCTGCTGAAAGTCCTTAAGGATTTTGACTGCAATCCATGACTGCTCATGGTTCAAACCTAACCAAGAAATCATGCTCAGAAGCTCCAAATAAAGGTGGCACAAAAAAATAGAAATAACACATTACAGTACTTCCTGAATTGTTGTTGTATTCTTACAAATTGCTCTTTCAATTATGAAAAACAATTCTAAATTAAACTGAGTTCAAATTGGAAAATGTCAACTTTGACATAAACTGGTAAGTCACAAGGCTATTTCTACTATTAAGGGAAGAAAATCACTGTACTAATTTCAACATTAAACTAAGCACCATGGGGGCTGGGGAGGTGCATGGAAGATTGGTGTCTTGTGATGAGATCCCTATAGAAGCTGAGATGTGCTCCCTCCCACAGTGGCAAAGAAAAGAGAAGATACCCACCAAGACTATTTTTGTGTGTTTCAATCCTATTAGAAGTTTTGTTCTGGTACCACGCAGTGTTGTCTTTAGCTGGATAATGTCTTTTAATACCAAAGTAATGTTTGTCATAATGATGAATCTTTAAGCTCCCAGCCTACTTTCTAGTGTGCATACATTTAAATCTGGCTATAAAAATAGGCCTGATGACTCAAAGTGGTCATAATAACGATTAGTAAAGCAAATGCAAAGATTGGAACTGGCACAGAAAGGTTTGCCCATCTGAGGCTATGGTTCAGATCTAATCATTTGTTGTGACTTATAGTTTGTATCTGACAGCACATTGCCTTGTCTGCTTTGTTTTAAAATAGAAATATGACAATTTTATATGTAAGCATTGTCAAACCAGAGAGAGAAAATACACCATTGATATGGAATATGTACGTTACAATGCTGCTGTCCCAGCCTGCTATCCATTATCTCCCTGTTTATCTACCCCTTTCATATCTCTCTCTCTCTCTGTCTCTCTCTCTCTCTCTGTCTCTCTCTCTCTCTCACTCTCTCTCTCACTCTCTCTCTCTCTCACTCTCTCTGGGTTTCATCTCCATGTATCTGCTTACCCCTCCACTGCATAAATACCATTTTTGCTTAAACACTTACTAACAGTTACTAACAGTTCAGACTTGAACCATTAACTCTGCTTTCTTCCCACAGATGCTGCCAGACCTGCTGCTATTCTTGAGCAATTTGTGTTCCTGTTTTTGTTTCAGATCTCCAGCATTTTTGTTTTGAAACAATTTATAGTGCATGAGAACAAGGGTGCTAATTGGTTGAGGCATTGCCATGAACACCATAAGATTTGGGACTAGAATTAGATCATTTGACCCATCGAGTTTGCTCTGCTATTCAATCATGGCTGGTACAATTCTCAGCTTATTCTCTTGCCTTGTCCCCATGACCCTTGATCCCAATTCTAATCACTGTCCTAAATACACTCAATGACTGGGCCTCCACAGCATTCTGAAGCAACAAATTACACAGATTCACCACCCTCTGGCTAAAGAACTTCATCTCAGTTCTAAAGGAATCCCTTCTCCCTGAGCATGTGCCTTTGAGTCCCAGTCTCTCCTACTAATGGAAAAATCTTCTCCATGTCCACTCTGTCCAGTTATCTCAGTATTCTGTAAGTTTCAATAAGATTCCTCTCTCAGCCTTCTAAACTTCATTGATTACAGAGCCAGGGTCTTCAACTGCTCCTTGTATGGAAAGCCCTTCATCCCCGGGATCATTTTTGTAAACTTGTTCTGGAGTGACTCCAAGGCTAGCAAATACCTCTTTAGATACGGGCCCAAAACAGCTCACAATATTCCAAATACGGTACGACCACAGCCTTGTACATCCTCAGCAATACGTCCCTCTTTTATTCTAGCCCTCTTGAAATGAATGCTAACATGCTTATTATGTAAATAAATGTAAACATATGTAAATGATCTGGAGGAAAATGTAGGTGGTCTGATTAGTAAGTTTGTGGATGAGTTAAGCACTGTATAAAGGTAAAAGAGAAGAAGTATAACATAGCAAAGATGAGCGGGAAGCTAAAGGACTGGAAAACTTTTTTTAAAGAGCAACAGAGGATAACTAAAAAGGCAATACGTGGAGAAAAAAAATGAGGTACGAAGGCAAACTGGCCAAAAACATAAAGGAGGATAGTAAAAGCTTTTTTAGAAAAAAAAAGTTTAAGACTAAAATTGGTCCCTTGAAGACAGAAATGGGTGATTTATTCTGGGAAACAAGGAAATGGCAGAAGAGTTGAATAGCTTCTTTGGATCTGTCTTCACTGGCACAAGCCACAAGCAATCTCCCAGATGTATTGGTGGCTGCAGAACCTAGGATAATGGATGAACTGAAGGGCATTTATATTTATATTAGGCGGGAAATGGTGTTGGATCGACTGTTAGGTCTGAAGGCTCATAAGTTCCCGGGACCTGATGGTCTGTATCCCAGGGTATTTAACTAGAAATCATGGACACATTGGGAATCATTTTCCAATGTTCTGTAGATTCAGGATCAATTCCTGTGGATTGGAAGGTTGGAAATGTTGTCCCACTTTTTAAGACAGGAGGGAGAGAGAAAACAGGGAATTATAGACTGACATCAGTGGTGGGAAAGATGTTGGAGTCAATTATAAAAGATGAAATAACAACTCATTTGGATAGCAGTAACAGGATAGGTCAGAGTCAGCATGGATTTACGAAGGGGAAATCGTGCTTGACTAATCTTCCAGAATTTTTTGAGAATGTAACTATGAAGATGGACAAGGAAGACCCAGTAGTTGTAGTGTACCTGGACTTTCAGATAACCTTTGATAAAGTCCCACATGGGAGATTAGTGAGCAAAATTAGGACACATGGTAATGGGGGGCAAAATACTGACTTGGATTGAAAATTGACTGGCTGACAGGAAGCAAAGAGCAGTGATAAACGGGTCCTTTTCAGAATGACCGGCGGTGACCAGTGGGGCACCACAAGGTTCGGTGCTGGGATTGCGGCTGTTTACAATATATTAAAAGTAATATTAGCAAATTTGCTGATGACACAAAGCTGGGTGGCAGGGTGCAATGTGAGGAGGATATTATGAGAATACAGGGTGACTTGGACAGGCTAGGTGAGTGGACAGATGCATGGCAGGTGCAGTTTAATGTGGATAAATCAGTGGTTATCCACTTTGGTGGCAAGAACAGAAAGGCAGATTACTATCTAAATGGAGTCAAGTTCGGTAAAGGAGAAGTAAAACAAGACCTAGGTGTTCTTATTCATTAGTCAATGAAAGCAAGCATGCAGGTACAGCTGGGAGTGAAGAAAGCTAATGGCATGCTGACTGTTATAACAAGAGGAATTGAGTATAGGAGTAAAGAGGTCCTTCTACAGCTTTACAGGGCCCTGGTGAGACTGCACCTGGAGTATTGTGTGCAGATTTGGTCTCCAAATTTGAGGAAGGAAATTCTGGCTATTGAGGGAGTGCAGCGTAGGTTCACGAGGTCAATTCCCAGAATGGTGGGACTATCATATGTAGAAAGATTGGAGTGACTGGGCTTGTATACACTTGAGTTTAGAAGGATGAGAGAGGATCTGATTGAGCTGTATAAGATTATTAAAGGATTGGACACTCTGGAGGCAGGCAGCATGTTTCCAGAACCAGAGGACACAATTTAAAAGTAAGGGGTAGGCCGTTTAGAACAGAGTTGAGGAGAAACTTCTTCACCCAGAATACTCTGCCCCAGAAGGCAGTGGAGGGCAAGTCTCTGGATACTTTCAAGAAAGAGAGCTCTCAAAGATAGTGAAATCCAGGGTTATGGGGATAAGGCAGGAACAGGATACTGATTGTGGATGATCAGCCATGATCATTATGAATGGTGGTGCTGGCTCGAAGGGCCGAATAGCCTACTCCTGCACCTATTGTCTACATTGTTTATTGATACCAAAATTTTAGAGTTGCAGACCGTGAATAAGATTGTCAAAGGATACAGTGGGATATAGATAGATTGCAGATTTGGGCAGAGAAATGGCAGATGGAGTTTAATCCAAACAAATGTAAGTTAATGCATTTTGGAAGATCAAATTCAGCTGTGAATTATGCAATAAAGGACAGAATCCTTAGGAGCATTGACATACAGAGAGATTCAGATGTACAGGTCCACAGATCCCTAAAAGTGACAACACAGGTTGATAAGGTGGTCAAAACACATACAACATGCTTGCCTTCATTGGCCGGGGCATCGAATATTCAAGTTGGCAATTTATGTTGCAGCTGTACAAAACTGTAGTTCGGCCACATTTGGAATATTGCATGCAGTTCTGATCACCACACAATCAGAAGGACGTGGATGCTTTGGACAGGGTGCAGAAAAGGTTTATTCAGGATGTTGCCTCGTCTGGAGGGTTTTTGTTATGAGGAGATTGTTTTCCCTGGAATGACAGAGGCTGAGGGGTGACCTGATAGACATCTCCAAATTGTTTGTAGTCCACATCTCTATTCTTATCAATGTGCATAATCTCATACTTTCCCACATTGTATTCCATCTGCCACTTCTTTGCCCACTCTCCTAGCCTGTCCAACTCTTTCTGCAGCCTCCCTGCTTCCTCAACACTGCCTGTCCCTCCAACTATCTTTGTGTCATTTGCAAACTAAGCAACAATGCCCTCAGTTTCTTCAGCCAGATCATTAATGGATAACATGAATGGTTGTGATACCAACATTGACCTCTGCAGAACTCGAATAATCACTGCCTGGCTTGCTGGAAAAGACCCTTTTATCTCCACTCTTTAATGTTTGCCAGTCAGCCAATCCTCTTCCCATGGCAGGATCTTGTCTCCAACACCTTTGGTCCTTACCTTATTTAGCAGCCTCCCATGCAGCACCTTGTCAAAGGCCTTCTGGAAATCCAAATCGATCACATCCACTGTTGCTTGATGCTTTGAGACACTTTGGCTTGGTACCAGCAATAAAACTGACCTTGGAAAAGGAAATTGCCACAGAAATTGGTAGATTTTTTTGTATAACTTTTATGAAAGTCAAAGGTGAATGCTGGTGCTTTGCTGATGCCACAAAATACAGACCATTGTGTTTCTTCTTTAAGACATAGAGTAGATATTTTATTTAGCTACGGTGCAATATCTGTAAAATTACTCTAATCTGTCTTGCAAGTTAGAAAAAACACAGAAGCAATCATATGAGTTGAATTGATTTTGTTTACAGTCAGCAAACTGAACTGTTGGGGTGAAGCATTTACTATCCTTGGTGGCCAATTGTAGATCCTTCCTTCAAATAACTGAACAGTGCAGTTTCATACCTTGTGGACATAAATCAACAAGTCAAAGTGACCTGTTTTCCAGAATACAATATTCCTGGCTTTGTCATCATTTCCAGAACACAGCTTTAATACTGAAACCTAAATTCCTGACATTTGACCATCCAAGTTCAAAATTGTCAACCTGAGAATGATTTTTACTAAGCCAAAAGGAAAGTACTGAAGCTGCTAGAAGTTTGAAGTAGAAATAGAAAATGTTGGAAATAACAAGTTTGACTGTATTGGTGAAGGGAGAAATGGAGTTCACCTGGAGGTCAATAACTTCCATCAGAAATGTTGAACAAATTAAACAGAATTTCTTCTCCACTTGCTATTAAATACTGAAATATGTAAAGAAAGGGTGTTGAACCTACAGTTTAATTAAACCCAAAGTGATCCATAATCATTAGTATCTGCTGTAAGTGAAAATCAGATGTCTTGGGAGAGTATTGTATGTATTTGTCAGAAGATCTGAGCTGCAAGCAATAAATTACAAAAGATTATACAAACATCAAAAATTCAAGATGTCATAGTCATTGATATGACCACTGGTGAGAGGTCATTTCCACTGATGGGAGAGGGAGCATTATCCAAAATCAGAGCCAGATTGTTCAGAAGTCCATTAGGAAATCCTACTTCACACAAATTATGATTGAATTTTTAACTCACTTTTGCACTCAGTAAAATAATAATTTTAAATCTGAGATAGCTGGACTTTCACTGAGCAATATTATTGAAGTATATGAGACAAAGAACAAATTGGGAGTTAAATCACAGACCAACACTGAACTAATTAAATAGAAGAATAGGTTTGAGGGACCACATTGACTAACATTGTTATGATGTATTTTAAAGTAATGCCAATAATGCTAATAAAAATAATATAATATTTATCCTTTTTCCTTGTGTCTTTGTAGCACCTCCTACAGTTTCAGTGAACACTGAAAACATTGTAATTGAACCTGGTGAAGACAAAGTAATCATTTGTGAGATGAAAAACTTTTATCCAAAAAATCATTCTATCTCTTGGTTAAAAAGTGGCTCACAAGACAGTGAAAACCAACTTGATGTTACATCAAGAGCGGTTACAGGATCACCTCAACAAAATGAAGATGGGACATTTAATCTGCTTTCGTTCCTTATCATCAAAGGCATTCAAACAGATGATGGGGCTTCCTATGTCTGCAAAGTTATTCATGAAGCTTTAAAGATACCTCTACAAAAAGTTGTTAGTTTGACAATCAAGGGTGAGTAGTTAAAAGAAAATGAGATCTAGTAAATGGCATGAAACACTTCTCAATTCTAATATGCCATGAATTCTATTTTTTCCACTTTGAGGGTCTTGGCTTGAATTTGTATAAGAGAGCCATACAACAGATGGATCACTATAAGTAACAGACATTATTTGGTTCCTTCAAGTGTAAACATTGATTCATTATAAAAGGTTTTGCCAGATTTTAATTTTGTCACAGATTTGTTTGATCATTCAGATTGTTCTCTGCTTACGTGTTCTTTTAAATTGCAGAGGATTTATGAAGGTTTTTCACATTTCAGAGGGATAGTTGAATAGAAATACTGCCAGACTTTCACAGAAATTCATTTGAAAATTACAGGATGACAAAGCAATAACCTTCCATCATGTCGAGTAAACAATCTAATTTATGTGGAAGTTTAAAAGTGGATTCTTTTGTTCCTTGGTCAAAATATGGAAATTAACATTTTTGCTATTTACGCCAACTCCCAGTTGTTTTTTGTATGTATTCCAGAGGATTTATCAATGAAATCTGCATGAAATTGACTTCCTCTCAATGGTATCAGTGTAGAGTGGAAAATTACTCTTTGGAGCCTCTATTATCACAAATCCTTTTCGGGGTTTGGTAGTGGATCTTACATACAAGCCAAAATAACCCTTTCTGTTTCCTGCCTAAATATTTAAATACAGAGACATAGAATCCCTACCCTGTGCAAGAGGCCATTTGGCCCATCATGCCTGCACCGATATTCAGAACACCCCACCTAGACCCACCTGCCTACCCTAGTCCTGTAACCATGCAATTCCCATGGCTAATCCACTTAACCTGGACATCCCTCGACACAATAGGCCAATTTAGCATGACCAGTCCATCTTACCTGCACATCTGTGGAAGGAAACCAGAGCAAACAGCAGAAACCCACTCAGATACAGGGAGAATGTACAAACCCCACACAGACACTCACCCAAGGCTGGAATCAAGCCTGGTTCTCTGGCACTGTGACGCAGCAGTGCTAACTATGTTGCCCAACAGTTAAAAATGACTTTTTTTTCTAACCGCTGACAAAGCTGTTCTTTTCCATCTCATTGTCATAGTACTACTCATCAACATATGGCTTTTATTATGATCACCAAATTGCACTCCTAATATCCATAAAACGCAGACTTTGATAAAGCCAGCTTTGGATCTTCAGGGTAAAAAGATGAAAAATTTTATTTTCTAAACAGACTTTAGGTGTAGTGTATCTTGGGTGCAGAGCAGGACTGAGTAGAATGTTGAATCAATAAGTAATTATTTTCTTACTGACATCACAATCTAAATTGCTGTGCAGATGCTGAACTGTCACACATTTCACGTTGCTATTTCTACTGAAAGAATTCCACTAATGGGTATCCTCTGAAATACATTTTAAAAATTTCAAGCTTATCTAATATATTAGATGGACATAGTAAGGCCATTTGACTTACAAAATATTTGGGCTATTCACCAGAGATTAAAAACAGAAGAGGGGCCACTGCTTCATTTATCAATAAAGGAGGTTTATGATGTGTCACGTGTAATGCTGCCTTATACTGTGTTGTGAGAACTTTTCTGTTTCCTGTGATGAATCCTAATTATTCACTGCTGTTTGTCTGTGTTGGCTAAATCAACATTAACACGTTTTTGGTCTTGCATTTCTCTAGGATCCAACCCAAGAATAAGATCAGGAACATTGCTCACTTTTCTTCTAACCTTTATGATCACCATGGTCGTTTGTTTTGGAACATTTATTTTTTGCAACAATAAAGGAAAAGGTAAATGATCAGACTTTCTGGAACTTGGTATTGTGGGAATGGTGTGAATTTGGCAAGACTGAATTTAATGGGCATTTCTAGTTTCCCTAAAAGGTGTTGGCCCCCTCAGCAGTTCATGTAAGCGTGATGCTCTGTCAATGATGTAAGATAGAAGATATTATAATATAAATCATTTTTAAAGATAGTACTATATCTTGCTGTTTCTGGTACCGTAGATTGTAATTATTTTTATCATCCACAGCATTCAACTATACATTCCTGATGGGTTTTTTTATGCTGACACTTTCTCACTTTTCAATTCCCAGTGGGATCAGGACCTTGCGTGGCAATGATTTTAAAATCACATTTACGGATCCTTTCTGGATCCTGACACTTCAGGGAGGGGTTGCTATTTTTAGGAGTGAAAGCAGAGAAGAGAGAATCTGGAAGCAGCTCATCTCCAAATAACAGCTCATTAAGCTCCTATAGAGGCAGGGAGGATAACACTGTCATTTTCAAAAGGAAGTACAGTGAACCTGAACAATCTGATGCATGTAATAACCAGCTGTCAGTTCATAGTGGGGAGACCTGAAAATGTACTTACATTGACTGTAAAGTGTTTGTGCAGGGCATGTGGGGCAGTGGCATGGGTATTATCTGCATTTGGCTGCGCGTCTACATTCCTTCCATTAATGCAAGCTAACCCTCTAAAGAGCTGCCTGCTCTTTAGAAAGCAAAGGACCTGAGTATTGCTGTTGTCAACATTTGCTGCTGGTACCAGACTGACAGTTCCCATCTCATAGAGATCTTCAGTGGAGTCAATTGGACACTGAGAATATTTCCTGCCCAACTCAGGCATTTATTTTTAAAATTAGCTGAGGATTACTGAGATGAGGCCTGGAAAATATTCACATTTTGGGTTCTCAACCCTGATTTGAAATTTGGTTTCTTTTTTATTGCTTAAATCCTGAATTTCAGAAGATAAATCAATTTTTGCCCATTGGGATTGAAAGTTGTTAACCACTTAGATTAGTTGAAGATATAAGGGAAAGGGACTCAGTCCTAAGACACATTTTTGTGGGTTTCACTGTAGGTATTGAACTGTCATAAAAAATAGATCCTGTTCCACTTGTGTCCAATGCTTTTATTTTATCTATAAGATGTAGTATATGAATTTATACATACCTCTAATGTCCCAGGCACTAGTCGGCTAGGGTTTATCTCAGATGGTCAGAGCTCCTTGAAACTCCTGGCATATCTTTTTGGTGGCTGATCAGTCTACCCTTCCTCTTTCAGAGAACGCAGTTTTTGGCTAACAAAGCTGATTTATTTGGTCTGTCTTTATATGCATTTCTGATCCTGCCCCATGGCAAATAAGGCAAAGTCTTAAATTGGGTTTTCTGATTCTACTGTTAGGAGACAGTGAGGACTGCAGATGTCGGAGATCGGAGTTGAGAGTCTGGTGCTGGAATAACACAGCAGGTCAGGCAGCATCCGAGGAGCAGGAAAATCAATGTTTTGAGCTGGAACTGATGAAGGGCTCCGGCCCAAAACGTCTATTTTCCTGCTCCTCGCATGCTGCCTGACCAGCTGTGCTTTTGCAGCAACACACTCTCAACTCTGATTCTAGTGTTAATCTTACCAAGGCTGTGCTGGAACCACCTCCACATCATCATATCTTGCTCTCAGTATGGGTTGTCTTCCAGAACTATGTTAACAATGAGTGTAACATTAGCGTCATAGTGTCAAAGGCCTACAGCACAGAAGAAGGCACATTAGCCCATCGAGTCTGCGCTGGTCAAAAATGAATACCTAACTTTCCTAATCCCATTTTTCAGCTCTTGGCCAATAGCCTACTATGCCTCACATTGCAAGTGTACATCTAAATACTTTTCAAATAATGTGAGGGTTTCTGTCTCCTCTACCCTTACAGGCAGTGAGTTGCAGATTTCCATCACTCCCTGAGTGGAAAAAAAATGTCCTCACTTCTCCTCTAAACCTCTTTCCCCATACCTAAATCTATGCCACCTGTCATTGATTCTTCCATCAAGGGTAAATGTTCCTTGAAGTATGGAGTCATAGACGTGGTAGATAATTTCTATCTACCACGTCTATGACTCCATACTTCTGTAATCTCAATCATACCCCCACTAACCACCAGTCTCCTTTGCTGCAAAGAAAAAAATCCCAGCCAATCTTATAACTGTTCATGACTCGAACTCTCCAGCCCAAGCAAGATCCTGGTAAATCTCCTCTGCAGTCTTTCTAGTACAATAGCATCCCTCCTATATTGTGGATTCCAGAATTGCACAAAACACTCTAATTGCAACCTAATCAACTTGTATCTTGTGGTGAAAAAAAACATATTAGCACCTGTCTGAGTGTTCATTGTCAAGATCAACAAGGCATCTATGACAAATCTCCATTTCAGGGACCTGGCCTGACATTTTCAAGTATGTTGTGTATTAATTCCAATAGCATGGTTAGCCTAGAAACTGTTTTCCCTCTTTCATAGCTGTCCAATTTCATCACGATGAGACAAGCTTTCACCAATAGGACTCTTTCACAACCAGTTCACATTCATTGCTGGGGAAAATACAATAATACAGTTATGTGTTTAAAAATGATTACTGAAATAACTCCACAGATGCCAATCTCCCGTGACCAAGTCACCCTTTATTTACACATGGAGAGCTCTTGACACTGATCCAGCTCCTTCAGAGCCAGCTCTGTATCAGCCAGGGCTCCCTGATTGGGGCTGCTAATCTGATCCAATCAGGGAACTCATATTCTGAGGTCCACCTGGCTGATTTTGTTGCAATGCAATACAAATGTACCTAATACATTGGTTTACATCATACAATTGATACAATATAATGCATTTGCTTACAAAAAATATCTCTGAGTGCCTACCCAAAGAAAATGGTGCACAAAACTAAGTTCAAAAGCTAGGAAAATGATCAATACAGCACATTACAAGAATGGCAGTTTGTTTAAGAGATTCTGTTCCTCTTTGTTCTTTTTTTCAGTTGCTCCAAAAGTGACAGACATCATCAAACCAAACTATTTCCGTACAGATGATTCAGTCTCTCTGGCTTGTGCAGTTCTCTGGTTCAAGCCGAAAGCTGTCAAAGTCTCTTGGTACAGAGAAGAAGAGGGTAACTTCCAGAGAGTTCTCATCAGCAAATGGAACAGCACCTCGTCATCTGTAAAACAATTGGAATACAGAAAACTCGGGGATTATTATCAGAGTGAACAGGACAAAACAATGTACTTCATGGAAGGAGAACATGACATTGCTATGTCTTTAGAAAATCACAAAGGAAGTGGAGCATACAGTTTAGTATCTCAGCTCACCTTCAGAAATACAGAAGCTACAAAAAGAAAGCTGATATATTCTTTTGAAGTCCAGCATGATGCTCTGAAACACAGTATTTCAAAAGTTATTGCTTTAGAAACCAAAGGTGAGTTACATTTATTTTACTGCATAATAAAATTGGAATTGTATTAGTCAGTGTCAAAATTGATGAAATAACAAAATAGGAATTCTTTGACAGTACGTAGCTATGCATATGATAGCCTTTAAATTATTGTGTGTAATATTAGAAGACAAGACTTCACATATTTAATTTAATTCCACTGTCTAATATTTTAATAACAGGTACAACTGACACTTAACGTAAAACATTTAACATGATAAAATTTTCCAAGCCACTTCACAGGAGAGTTACAAAGTTTGATTCTGAGATAGTAGGAGATGTTAGGACAGTTGACCAAAAACTTGGGCACAGAGTGAGGAGTTAAGCTGTGTATGGTAGGAGAGAACGAAATAGAGAGGCAGACAGGTTAAGATAGAGAGTTTCAGAGCTTTAGGACTAAGGCAGCTGATCACCAATGGTGGAACCCTTAAAGTTGGAGATGCACAGGAGACCAGAATTAGAATAGTCTGGGAATAGTCTGGAGAAGTTCACAGCAATATTGAGCAGGAAGATCATGCGCAGGTTTGAAACAAGTATTAGAGTTTTAAATTGAGACATTGTGGGACTAAAAGTCTAAAAGTCTAAGGTCAGCAAACACAGGGCTGATGGATAATCAGGACTTATTGCATGTTAGGATATGGGCACCAGAGTTTCGATGAGGTCAAGCTTATGAAGGGTGGAATATGGGAGGGCAATCAGGAGAGTTTTGGATAGGTCAGGGCTAGAGGTAACAAAAGCATGGATGACTGTTTCAGCAGCAAATAAACTGAGGCAGGAATGGAGTTAGTAGATGTCATGGAAGGTAGGGCAATAACCTATTTTACATGGGTAAATTATTTACTTAATATAATGGTCAATGAAATGTTATGCAGATACCTTGTACACTCATCTCTTAACATCACACTATGACATTTACGGTATATTTGAAAATTTGTTGCCAATATGTCCCAAATAAAGTGAATAGAAGGTACTGTCAGGGCCTCAGAATATTAACTAGATTGCTAAGTTTGCAGTTTTGGTAGCTGATCTGCTGCTCCTTTTACCCATGTCAACAACCTTAATGTGAATTCCTTTGTCTAATTTAGTAAAGAGAATAAACAGTGAAAGAAGTGTCCAGCAATAGAAAGAAACAAAGTGTGTTCCTGTTGGAATGATTCAAAGAGCAGCCTTTAAACATGATGATCGAACGTGTGGCTCAATTAACAGGCTTCCAGCAAGCAGATTTCTCTCAACATTTTCCTGATTTTATACAAAACTAGTGGTAATTGAAGAGTAAATGTTATTTGTGTAGTAAGTTACAGAAACATTATTTTGTAAGCTAAGCAATTTGTTGAAACTAATTTGGTCTCAAAATTTCAAAGCACCTAATGGTTCTTCTGGAAACAAAAGTTTTAACTGTTGTCAGGTCATTGCTCTTACATTTTTCTCAATTTTAAAAGATAAAGTGAAGAGGGAGACTAGGAAATGTTGGACAAAACTATTTGCAGTGAGATCTGCATCTTGTTGCATGGCTGTGGTTAAAAAACTGCTCTTGCTTTAAAAGTCTATCTGTGTGTTGACTTAAAAACAAGAAATCTGAGCAGGAACAGTGACAGACAGATCAAAGATACCGATAATGAACATCAGGAGAAAGAATTTGGGCTGGGCCTGTATGTTTTCTAATGACGGTCTTGAGAGAGTAAGATGTAGAAACAGCAGTTGACATTCAGCCTATAAAGTATGCTGTACCATTTCATGAAATCGTAACTGAACTGATAATTCCTCAGTTCTACCCTTTTACCTGATCCCTTTAACCCTTGATTGTCTTGCTAGTTAAAAATCTATCCATCTCAACTTTGAGTATAGAAACTTAGAAACTAGGAGCAGGAGTAGGCCATTCAGTCCTTTGACCCTGTGCTGTTATTCAAGCTGATCATGGCTGATCATTCAACTCAGTACTCTATACCTGCGTTACCCCCAGTCCTGATGACCCAGTCTCTACAACCCTCTGTGATAATGAACCCCACGGACTTATTATCCCATGAGAGAAGAAATTCCTCCTCTTATCTGTCTTAAATGAATGACTCATCACTCTGAGATTATGCCCTCTGGTCAGAGATTCTCCCACAAGGGGAAACACTCTCTCCACATTTACCCTGTCAAACCCCTAACAATCCAGTATGTTTCAATAAGATCACTGTCATTATTCTAAACTCCAGTGAGTACAAGCACTACTTACTCAACCTCTCCTCACAAAAAAAACCCCTTCATACTCAGAATCAACCGAGTGAACCTTTCAGTGACAGTATACTTTTTCTTCCATTAAGGGATCAAAGCTATTCAGTGTTCCAGCTATGGTCTGACAAATGCCTTGTATAATTTTATCATGTTGTTCCTACTTTTATGCTCCTATTTCCTTTGAAATAAAGGCTAACATTGCAGTCCCTTTCCTGAACACCCTCGGGTAACTGTCTGTATGGAGTTTGCACATTCTCCTGTGTTTCCTCTCGGTGCTCTGATTTCCTCCCACATCCAAAGGTGTGCAGGTTAGGTGAATTGGCCATATGAATTGTCCATGGTGTCAGGGATGTGTAGGTTAGGTGTATTAGTTAGGGGTAAATATAGGGTAGGGGAATGAGTCTGGGTGGGTTACTGTTCGGAGGATTGGTGTGGACTTGTTGGGCCAAAGGGTCTGTTTCCACACTGTAGCGATTCAGTAGGGATTCTATGAGATTGAATACTAGGTTTTTCTGTTTATGATTCATGCGCAAGAACCCCAAAATTTTTCTGCACTGCAGCCTTTAGAAATCTTTTTCCATTTAAATCCTATTCAACTTTCCGATTAAAAATGTGGAGCTTGATGATGATCTGTTGGGGGCTGGGCCCAGAATTCTACCATAATAGTGGTTTGCTCTTTCTACAAGTAGATCATCTTTGCAATGTGAAAAGAAGTTTCGTAACCTCACCGAAGCAACCAAGACAAGCTATTTAAAGCCACCTTACCTTTCACTGCAATCTCTTTTTGTATGTGTACAATACTTTCACAGTTGCAGAGGATTCAAAGATGAAATTAAGATCTTATAGTGACAAGCAAAGGCTTTTTGGACGTTTTTCTGCCTGTTTTCTCAAATTGGTTAAGATGTGGTTCGAAACTAAACCATTTGGATGAACATCTTATTCACAAAGAGGGCCATTTTGGACAACTTGATAGATTGCACGGATCATGACAACTTTCAATCGTAGTATCCAACATGACGTTGACAATGCAGCACTACCTGGAGGGAAATGGTTTGCTAGTGCTGGTGGAAGTTTTTCCTCCTTTTCTAGTGATGTGGCCTTAGCCTGCAAGCCCTTGTTATTTCTTCTAGTTCCTCTTATGGGAATGCCCATGGTGAACACTGTGATTAAAAACTCCAGTACAGAAAGCTGAGCATGAAAATTTTACCTGCTTCAAATTGTGGGAAACCAACTTAAAATATGTATGATATCCAGCTGAAAATAGGTGTTTTTTTCTATTTTTCAAAGTTTATGTTTTAAATAGAAATGGTCAAGCAGGTAATTCAATAACTTTTCTTTTGTTTTGAAATGAGTCAACCATAACTCTTGTTTAAGTGATGGAATTTCTGAGAGCAGATTCTGATCTTCTTATTCTGTTGTTTGCAAACATGCGGCACTCTGCAAAAAGGGAGCATCTTCTATCTGCAACCAATTCCACTGGATTTTAGATTGAGAGGACCCTGCCTTAACCAGAAATGCTGCTCCTCTGCACAGAATTCTACAATATTGTCCAAATATTCTAAGCATTTTGGAAACTAACTTTACAAATCAGAAAACTCACCCTTGACTTGTTTACTTCAGCAGTAAGAGGTTCTAAGATTAAATTTTAGCCCTTTGTAAAATTAGCTTGTCCATGATAGAGAGGAGTTGGGCGACCAAAATTAACCTCAGCATCTGAATTGTTTGCAGCAATCCTTGCCGTTCATCCAGTGTGAATGTCAGATGGTGCAAGATCAGTCTCTGCTCAATTGTAAAGAATGGATCTGGTATCAGAAACCAATAGACACCCATGGTTCTGCACTTGATCAAGGAGTCAATGTCTTATGCAAGAGAGAGAGGAGAAAGATTATTTCATATTCCATTCCAAGTTATGATCCTGAAATACCAGCAACTTACACACCGTGGGGTCCTTGGAGGAAAGGCAGAACTGGCTATTTTTAATAATTTACCCCATTTCCCATGACTTTGACCTACTGTGTTCCAGAAAACTCAGCAAAAACCCCTGACTTATATGTACAAGTTCCTGAAGTAGATAATGTAATTGTGAGCAACCTTTAGCACATTAATTGCATTACTCAGTTTTGGAGGTATCCTAGAGTTACTCTGGAAGAAGAACGTTCCCTGGATTGAGGTAGCTCCTTTTTAGCAGCAATAGCTTCAAACATTTAAGGGGAACCCAATACCTGTTCACTGGAAGGTCAAACACACATAGGTAAAATAACAACCTTTGTATGATTATTTGGGAAATAAATATTGTATCTGCATTACTTAATCTGTGAAATAATTAGAACTTCAAGCCATGATGTAAAATTGCCAGACAAGTTAATGCAGTAGGTTACAAAATTGAAAAAAAAACTTTATAAGTCAGTCAATTTTGTGTAATATGGTCCTATTAGTTCTAAAACTTAGCTTAGTTTGATTTTTAATAATTTTGTAACATTCTGAACAGGTGCTTGTGAGGATCCTGGATATTTTCCATCACAATTGAAGCGTGCTGACTGGGCAATTAATGCTATAGAAGAAGGTCGTCGAACAGTGGTAAATTACATCAGTCCAAATATACTGCCACTTTTAAACCTTTTAGTGAATAAGAAAATAATATCTGAAGATGACCACAATGCAATAAAAGATAAACCAGACGTTGATAAAGGGCGAACTCTTCTCGACATGCTGAGCCACAGAGGTCAGAAATCATGTGCTAATTTTCTCAATGTACTGCAAGACACAGAAGACTATTATCCTGGTTTAAAACAGTTTATAACAACACTGCTGGAATCCTACACTGACAAAGTTGACTTGCCAAGTATTGATTTTCTCCATGAAAACTTACCAATTGTTTCATTTGAGGGAACCAATGAAAAAATCCAAATAAGCAATTTCCCTGAAGGTAGGCATGATTTGTAAAAGATAAGTTCTTGGGTGTTAGTAACAAATGGCATCTCCACATTTAGTATTCTAGTATTGTTAATAGCTTGGATCCATTGATTTGCAAATTATTTAATATTGATGGGAACATAATTTAAACTCATTATAGATAAATCTGTATTGATATAGATAATCCTAATGTTTCATTTCACTAATTTTGATGAAAGACTTGGACCCATTGTCACATCTGTATTGATGTTCCTTGGTTTGATGTCTTCACACTTAGAGAGCAATTTTCATCCCAATTTTGGAAGTGGGTATCTTGGTAGGAAACTCCCAACATCAGTTTCCAGCCAGAATTACTTACAGGCACTCCTCCTAAATTGGTCTCTTCATCATGTTCCCCATCAGCTATCCCATTCACCATTCAGGTCACTATCTAATCCAGGCCATCTACTCCACAGTAGCATGCTTCCACCCTACTGATTGTCATAGGCTTGTGTAGTGCCCAGTTTTATCAAGTTCACAGTTACACTGAAAAATTCTGCACATTTCATTCTCTGATTTTTTTTTTGAAGTTCTAATTGACTTACATTGCAAACATCATGGATTCCTGGATTAGGTTGGATGGAACTGCAAATGTGTTGCTGGTCAAAGCACAGCAGGTTAGGCAGCATCTCAGGAATAGAGAATTCGACGTTTCGAGCACAAGCCCTTCATCAGTTGGATGGAAGCCATCCCATTATTATTCTGCATGGTACATCAAAAAGAATCAGCTACTTAAACAAAGGACAGCTTTCAATTCCATGATGTCTTGTTGTCTTATACTGAGTGCACCAGTGTTCATTTTTATAGCATACTGTGTTTATTACATTGTGGAATGAAGTACTTTACAGTTTAAGCAAGTTTATTGGGTACCTTATTATCTTTCTACAAGAGATATTTGAATTCTTAAAATGACCTACAATTTATCAGATGCCTTACAATCCTTTAAATACACAAGTAAGCCTCCATTATTCAGGTTCCAATTATTTTGTTTTCAGATAAACTTTTTTGGAGGGCAAAGTCCTGTAGCAGATGTTGTCATATGGGCACAAATACTAATCTCTTTAATTCAACATAAATCTACCTTGTGCAGCAAGAAAGATTAAGTTTGCTTTATTTGTTTTTATTAAGTAAATGTACAATATTTGTAACATATTAAGTATGGTGACACTGTCAGATTTGCTGGGACTTTGTCCATTATAGGAGAAAATGCAAGTTTCACCATGACTCATTACTTTTCTCTTGTAATTACAGAAGTCTCTGAAATTGTGGCCATTCATAAAGGAACAATAAAAGCACAAATGGAGAGAATTAAACCATACTTTGCATTTGATAACTCCAGACCTTTGCTACAAGAACATTTCACCAGTTTAGTCATTCTTAATGTTCGAGAAAGGAATAAAACAGAGCATGAACTCCTACAACACAGGGATTATACAGCATGTGAACGTATTGATTTAAGACAGCTCCTTTCCCCATCTGCACCTGGGGAAAAACCACCACGAGTCTGTCTAGTGCAAGGAGTGGCAGGAATAGGCAAAAGTGTTATGATGCAAAAAGTCGCTCATAGTTGGGCCTGTGGAACACTTTATTCTGGGTTTAATATACTGCTGAATTTCAGTTTTCGGGAGTTGAACACAATCAAGGAGAAAATTAGTCTAACTGAGCTTATTATACGTAGTTACCCTCATCTGAGAGCAGTGTGCACAAAGATATTAGAATGGCCCAGTAGGATTCTGTTTTTATTTGATGGATTGGATGAATTCAAATCCTCTCTTGATTTTGGCATTTATTCACAAGTTGACATCTCCATTGCTCAACACATGAACCATTTGATTGCAAGTATCATAAAGGGAGACCTTGTTCACAACGCAACCATCCTTATTACATCCCGCCCAACCACAATTGATTTGGATAACAAAGCATATTTTAATCGTTGTGCTGAAATTTTAGGATTTTCCAAAAATGAAATTGCTGCATAGTTTGTGAAGTGTCTCAAGGATAAAATGGCTGCTGAGCGTGTCTTTCAAAAGGTGAAGAGCATTGATTCCTTATTTGGACTTTGCTATGTTCCTGCATTTTGTGACATTCTGTGTTTCTACCTCCACAAGTCCTTTCACTGTAAAGGCAAGTGGTCTCAGCTGTCTTCCTTTCCCAGGACAATCACAGATTTGTTCCTCAGATTTACCAAGTGTTTATTGGTCTGTAACAATGATGAGGAAGAAGACCCTGAGTCCTTCTGCTTAGAAGATGATGAAGACAAAAATGAGATCATTAAATTAGCACAACTTGCATGGGATGGAGTCACCAATAAAACAATAATATTCTCAGCAAAAGATGTTGAAAAGAATATCACTCAAAGCAAAAATTCCTTCTGGAAAAAAATTCTCACCAAAGAAAGCCTGAAGATGATGCAGTCTCACATTTGGCAATTTTTCCACTTGACGCACCAAGAGTTTTTCGCAGCACTGTATTGCATTTCTGCAAATGAACCTGGAGTGAATCATGTTCATAAAGCCTTCAGTTCAAAAAGTAGTGTGTTTGAGATTGTACTGAGGTTCACTGCTGGCCTGGTGTCTCTCAGCAACAGAAAACTTGTGAAGCAATTGGTACCTAATTATCAGGTTAAAGATAGGGAAGTATTTGATGCTATCAAAAATGTTGCTGCAGTTGAAGTTCCTAAAGAAGACACGCTGACTCCAGAAAACATTGTAAAGTACACAGCACACAAAAGACAAAAACTTACAGCCTCACATTGTCTCTATGAAGCAGCAAATGAAAATTTAACACAACAAGTTGCTTCCCAAACTAGTGATACTGTAAACTTTTCTTACATCTCATTGAATGTGACTGACTGCACTGCAATTGCAAATCTTCTGTCTTACCATACAACAATCGAAACACTAGAATTAGATGGATGTAAAGCTGGACCTTTGGGTTTCCAAAGACTCGAGTCCGTTTTCCCAAGAGTCAAAACACTGAGGTATTAAAATGTATTTTTCATATATGAACTCGAAGAATTGGGAATGCTCTAGAATTTTGGTGACTTGGTCATTTTATCTTTTAAAGGTACAGCAATAAGACTTTAGTAGATTTATGTTTAATATTAAATTAATTGACTAAAGTGTCATGCATTGCATTTAAATGATGCTAGGAGAATGTGTCCACTTTGGGACCCTCCAACCACATGGCATCAATGTGGACTTCACCAATTTCCTCACTTACCCTTCTTCCACCTCATCCCAGTTCCAACCTTCCAACTTGACACTGCCCTCACGACCTGTCCACCTTCCTTCCCACCTATCCACTCTACTCTCCTCTCTCACCTATCACCTTCTCCCCCACCTCCATCGACCTACTGCACTCTCAGCTACCTTCCCCCCAGACCTATCCCCTCCCTCTCATTTATCTCTCCACCCCCTCAATTCCTGATGAAGGACTCTTGCCTGAAATGTTGGTTCTCCTGCTCGTCAGATGCTGCCTGACCTGCTGTGCTTTTCCAGCAACAATGATGCTGTCAACAACCTTGGCATATGCATACATTAAATATTATGGTTGCTTTTTTGTTTTCAAATTGAGTTGTTCTGCAATTGATACATTTATATTGTGGCTAATATTTTAAAGATTTTAAAAATCCATGGAAGCTAGAAACCGGAAATATCTATTTTTGTTACAATTCAGACATTTGATATTGAAGTTTCTTAAACAGTAACAAAAAATGAAAATACTTGATTGTATTAATCTGGTATTTACATAGTTTAGAAAAAAATGATCTAACATAGTTACCTGCAGGTCCCATAAACAACTTCGGTTGGTATAGGACTATCAAGTGACTGTGAGCAAACTCTGAAAATGTGTGTCTTGAGGCAGATTCTTTATGTGCCACAGTGGTGCAGGCCACTCATTGTGATGTCAGCTATTGCTGTGTAACATTATCATCTCTGAGTCAGTCAATTCTAGATTAGCCTTGAGCACATACTTCAGGCTGACTTTCTGCCGTGCTAGCAGATAGTGCACTATCATTTGGATTCGGCATAAAACTAAGGCCTGTGTACTCTCTCAGGAAGTTTTAGAAGATTTCATGTTAATATTCAAATAAGCTATCTTGTCAATAGTTATCCCTCAAGTTACATCATTAAGAAAGATTATCTGGCCTGTAACCTTATTGCTGTGTTCAAGTTGTTTGGCAGATTTTCACATCACAAGTGACTACACATGAAACATATTTTATTGGGTGCAAAGTGCTTGGAACATCTTGAAGTCACGAATACTATCTTATTAAATACAAAACTTTCAATGTTATTAACTTTAAGGCAATGTTTGCTGACACTGGCAACTGAGGGCAACTACACATGTGAGCTCATTTAGAAATGTGCATGTGCACAGTTCCAAATACAGTGTCATCACATAGATGTAGTTTATGTGTGACATCACATGCAAAAGTATTGTGCACAAGAATTTGAATAGGGCTTCAGTGGTGGGGAATGGGTGCATGGGACAGTTTTGGTGGGCGGGCAGACACTCTTATTCTATGCTCCTCCCAGTCTTCCCTCCTTCCCACCCCAACAAACCCCAACCTCAACGTAATTTAAAGCAGTGCATGGTTCACATATGCTGGTATCAGCAAACACAGCCATTGCTAAAACTTCCATCCATGCCCCTGTCACATAGGTTTGGCTGTTCCAATGTTCTCCTGGTAGGCTTCATAATTCATTAAATTTCAACTCGGCAAACTCCCCTGCCTGCATTCATCCATCATCCAATACTCCTTCTTCCCATGTTGGCTCTGGATCCAGCAGTGCCTCAAATTAATTCTCATCCTTCTAATTTGAATTTGCCAATCATTTTATTGTTTCTAATTTCTCTAACTCCCTATAATTCTGCCTGGAAACTCTACCTTCATGAGCATTCCACCCATAACTAGCAATCGTGCTATCCCGATATTTTGGAATTCTGATCTAAAACCCCATTGCCTGTTACCTCCTCAAAATCCCAATTTCATAACCCAGCCTTAGGTCAATTCTCTGTATCTCTTCCTACAGGTCAACAGGGAGTCAGTGGCCCAGTTCATATGTCCTAATGTTAGTATTGTCATAGTGCTGTTGGCCTAGGCTAGTGCTGGTGGACACAAGTTTGAATCCCACCATGTTACATGGTGAATTATTAGTTCAATTAATAAATCTGGAATTAGAAACTTGTCTTTTAGTCACCATAAAACCATTGTCGAATGTCATAAAAACAATTGAATTGAATTGAATATATTGTCACGTGTACCGAGACACAGTGAAAAGCTTTGTGGAAACAAATCTGTGAAAACAAGTCTGACTCATTAATGCCCTTTAGGAAAATAAATCTGCATTCCTTGTTTTGTCTGGTCTACATGTGACTCCAGACTCATAGTAATGTGATTGACTCTGAACAATGTGATTGAGTCTTTACTCCCCTCTTGAAGTGATCTAGCAAGTCACTCAGTTGTATCTAACTGCGACAAAATATAATAAAAGGAGTGACATTATGGCATTGCCAAAAACAACAAGAATGCACCCATCCCAGTCAACCCTGCAAAGTCCTCTTTACTAATCTTAGGAGTGAGCTTGTGTAAAAATTGTGGGTTGCTCCACAGACCAGCTTGATAAAATCCTACAGACGTCACCAAATCTTCCATCAGCAGTCACTCATCACCATTTCCAGAGATGGCAACACAGTCAGGAGGGAGTTGCCCCTTAACATTTACTCTGGTCCTTATGAAATCTCACTGCCAACTACCATTCTTTGCCCCTCCCTTAACACCACCCCATCACCCCACCCCACCACTGTAAAACTGGCCTTACAACATACTTGACCTCATCCCCACCAATCTACCTGTAGCAGGTACATACATTCAATACCAGTAGGAATGAACACCACCTAGTCCTTCAGGTGACACAGCCCTGTTTTCATATTGAGGTTGCTCTCCATTTTGCTGTGGGGAATGGAATAGGTTTCAAAGTGATCTACAACTCAAGACTGGACATCCATGAGTCACTATGCGCCACCAGCAGGAGCACAGTTGCACTCATCTACAACCTGCAGCCTCATGATCTGGCATATCACCCCCTCTATCCTTACCATAAAGCCAGGGGTCAGTCCTGGGTGAATGAGGAGCATAGGAGGCCATGCCATGAGCAGAAATGAGCTACCTAAAATTGAATTGTTCACCCAGTGCAGCTACAGGAATGAATATTTCATTAGCTGAAGAATATTCACAAATACCAAGTGAACAAAACAATGATAATTTTCCTTTCATCCACAGTTTAGAGGGAAACATGCTGGAAGATGAAGGAGCAGAGATCATTGCAAATGCACTCAGAAGTAAGATGTGCAGAATAGAAATTTTAAGGTAAATTGCCTTCATCTGTTTCACATCTTAAAAATGGCAGAGTGGATAAAATCAAATATCAATTGCAAATTTTGGTTCACGGTGAAGATAGAAACTAAACAAAATGTTGTTCGTTAAAAACTGACTTTTTAAGAGTTAAAATTCACAGCCAAAGAATAACAAAGTTAATTCTAAACTCCTTGAACTGTTTTATCATTGTGTTGATCAACAGTTTTGTTTTCAGGTTCTTAACTTTGTCCTTTATAGAAGCCTGGACTTACATTGTATATCTTAAAGATTAAATTGTTAAAAGTTATGATTAGTACACTTTTCTATTGTTATTTTTGTTTTATTAGATTATACTATAGCCAATGCCAATACAGAAATTGGGAGGACTTATTGAAGTAAATGATTTTTTAAAAATCTGTTAGCATAGAAGTAATATTTAATCATTGGATTTTCAGTGATTATTATATCACATATGTAGGTATTTTGCAATGCTAACTTTTCCAAACGAGTTTTCTTACAGTAACATCAGCATTCACTGTTTAAAACAAAATCTTTAAACAAATGTTAAACAAATCAATGAATACGTCAGGACAGTAATCTTAAAGCATGATGGGCTCCACGCAATTATTTGTGTTAGGGGGACTCTCTAGTCCGAGGTACAAACAGACATTTTGTGGCCAGCAGCAAAAAATCAGAATGGTGTGTTGTTTCCCTGATGTCATGATCAAGGATGTCTCAGAGAGGGTGCAGAATGTGATCGCGGGGGAGAGGGGCCAGCAGGAGGTCATTGTACACATTGGAACCAACAACATAGGAAGGGAAAGGATTGAGACTCTGAAGAGAGATTACAGAGAATTAGACAGAAATTTAAAAAGGAGGTCCTCGAAAGTAGTAATATCTGGATTACTCCCGATGCTATGAGCTAGCGAGGGCAGGAATAGAAGGATGGAGCAGATGAATGCATGGCTGAGGAGCTGGTGTATGGGAGAAGGATTCACATTTTTGGATCATTGGAAGTTCTTTTGGGGTAGAAGTGACCTGTGTAAGAAGGACACATTGCACATAAATTGGAAGGGGACTAACATACTTGCAGGGAGATTTGCTAGAGCTGCTCAGGAGGATTTAAACTAGTAAGGATGGGGGATGGGACCCAAGAACGTAGTGAGGAAAGAGATAAGAAGGAAACATATGTCCGGTATAGACAGGATAGATCGAGTGAATCCTTAGAAGAATATAAAGGCAATAGGAGTATACTTAAGAGGGAAATCAGGAGGGCAAAAAGGGGACATGAGATAACTTTGGCAAATAGGGTTAAGGTGAATCCAAAAGGTTTTTACAAATACATTAAGGACAAAAGGGTAACTAGGGAGAGAATAGGGCCTCTCAAAGATCAGTAAAGCATCCTTTGTGTGGAGGAGATGGGGGAGATACTTAGCGAGTATTTTGCATTAGTATTTACTGTGGAGAAGGACATGGAAGATATAGAATGTGGGGAAATAGATTGTGATATCTTGAAAAGTGTCCATATTACAGAGGAGGAAGTGGTGGATATCTAGAAACATGTAAAAGTGGATAAATCCCCTGGACCTGATCATGTGTACCCTAGAACTCTGTGGGAAGCTGGAGAAGTGATTGCTGGGCCTCTTGCTGAGATACTTGCATCATCGATAGTCGCAGGTGAGATGCCGGAAGACTGGAGGTTGGCTAACGTGGTGCCACTGTTTAAGAAAGGTGGTAAGGACAAGCCAGGGAACTATAGACCCGTGAGCCTGACATCAGTGGTGGGCAAGTTGTTGGAGGGAATCCTGAGGGACAGGACGTACACATATTTGGAAAGGCAATTAGGGATAGTCAACATGGCTTTGTGCGTGGGAAATCATGTCTCATAAACTTGATTGAGATTTTTGAAGAAGTAAAAAAGAGGATTGACAATTGCAGAGCGGTAGGTGTAATCTATTTGGACTTCAGTAAGGCATTCGACAAGGGCCCCCATGGGAGATTGGTTAGCAAGGTTAGATCTCACGGAATACATGGAGAACTAGTCATTTCAATTCAGTACTGGCTCAAATGTAGAAAACAGAGGGTGGTGGTGGAGGGTTGTTTTTTAGACTGGAGGCCTGTGACCAGTGGAGTGCCACAAAGATCGGTGCTGGGTCTACTACTTTTCATCATACATATAAATGATTTGGATGTGAGCATAAGAGGTATAGTTAGTAAGTTTGCAGATGACACCAAAATTGGAGGTGTAGTGCATAACGAAGAAGATTACCTCAGCTTACAACGGGATCTTGATCAGATGGGCCAATGGGTTGAGAAGTGGCAGATGGAGTTTAATTTAGATAAATGTGAGGTGCTGCATTTTGGGAAAGCAAATCTTAGTAGAACCTAGACACTTAATGTTAAGATCCTTGGGAGTGCTACTGAACAAAGAGACCTTAGAGTACAGGTTCATAGCTCCTTGAAAGTGGAATCATAGGTAGATAGGATAGTGAAGAAGACGTTTGGTGTGCTTTTCTTTATTGGTCAGAGTATTTAGTACAGGAGTTGGGAGGTCATGTTGCGGCTGTACAGGACATTGGTTAGGCCACTGATGGAATGTTGCATGCAAATCTGGTCTCCTTCCTATCGGAAAGATGTTGTGAAACTTGAAAGGGTTCAGAAAAGATTTACAATGGTGTTGACAGGGTTGGAGGATTTGAGCTATAGAGAGAGAGACTGAACAGGCTGGGGCTGTTTTCCCTGGAGCATTGGAGGCTGGGGTGGTTACCTTTATAGAGGTTTACAAAATCATGAGGGGCATGGATAGGATAAATAGACAAAGTCTTTTCCCTGAGGTAGGGGAGTCCATAACTAGAGGGCATAGGTTTAGGGTGAGACGGGAAAGATATAAAAGAGACCTAAAGGGCAATGTTTTCATGCAGAGGGTGGTATGTGTATGGAATGAGCTGCCAGAGGAAGTGGTGGAGGCTGGTACAATTGCAGCATTTAAAAGGCATCTGGATGGGTATATGAATAGGAGGGGTTTGGAGGGATATCGGCCAGGTACGGGAAGATAGGACTAGATTGGGTTGGGACATCTGGTTGGCATGGATGAGTTGGACCGAAGCTGTACATCTCTATGACTATGACTCTAATTGATTTTTGTAATAGAAGCCGATGACCTGTCTTGCTTATTTTTTCGAATATATCATATCATTAGTTTTAGCTGGTTGTAAATAATAATCTTGATTCTCAAAATTAAGTAACTCCAAAATGTATTTACACCACGGCACGGTGGCACAGTGGTTAGCACTGCTGCCTCACAGTGCCAGAGACCTGGGTTCAATTCCTGCCTCAGGCAACTGTCTGTGTGGAGTTTGCACATTCTCCCCGTGTCTGTGTGGGTTTCCTCTGGGTGCTCCGGTTTCTTCCTACCATGCTAAATTGCCCGTAGTGTTAGGTGAAGGGGTAAAGGTAGGGGAATGGGTCTGGGTGGGTTGCGCTTCGGCGGGTCGGTGTGGACTTGTTGGGCCGAAGGGCCTGTTTCCACACTGTAACTAATCTAATCTAATCTAACCATTGTGTTTCTGATTCAAGTTAAAAGCAGTGTAATAAATGCAACATTAAATTAAGTAACTCTGTTTAGCACATGAAAATAAATGTTTCTGATGTGTTTTATACTGTAAGAGGTTGCATTTCACTGTTTAACTGCAATAAATATTGTCCCTGTATGCCATGCGTCCTAAGTTAATTGGGAAATTTCCAAATCAGTTATAAGTAAATCAGATGCTATCAGTGAACTGATGGACTACAGTGTCCATGGATATTTGTGTATTGCTAGCTTCAGATCCAGGCAAATGATACAAATGTTATACTGTCTGAATATCTGGAATCTTCACAGGTTGAAGCACAACTCCATACAGGAAAAAGGAGCAGCTCAAATAGCTGATGCATTGAAAACAAACAGGAGTCTGAAAACGTTGGGGTATGCATTCAACTTAGCAATATCGAATGTTTGTCAAACTTGCAGGAGAATTTATAAACAAAATTAACTGCTGTTATGATGACTGACGGTTTTACTTTGTTTATTTTAACAAAATCTCTCTGATTTCACTAGATTAAGGGCAAATTCTGTCCGAGGTAAAGGTGCCCGTTCGATTGCTGAAGCCCTGGAGATGAACACAACGTTGCGAGTTTTCGGGTATTGTTTCCTCAAATCTTGTGTGCACTACCCGTGGATATTGCTAAATTTCATGACAGCACTGTTCATGGTTCCCAATTTAAGTCCATAGTGGATCTTTATCTTGACGAAGAGGAATTCTCAATACTCTACTTCCTGGAGTGTTGACAAATTAACTAGTGTGTTTCATTATTTAATAAACCCAAGATAAAAGTAACTGTATCTCCCAACTATAACTAGAGACAGAATTACATTATTAAATTATTAATATTTGAAATGTTCCCTAAATGTGTTTATTTAAAAATAGGGCCTGAACCCACTGGAAGACATGGTCTGTCACCACCCATTTCCTCAATACCTCAGAGGAAGTTATGTCCTTTGCTAAGTTAAAAGTAGTAATTATTAGAACAGTTGATTGGCTTTCCTTAAGCTAGGAGCTCACACTACAATGCTGCAATGTGACTGTGTATTGATAATAGCTGGTCCATGGAATGCTGGTATATTGGCTTCCACAGGATTGACTATGGACCCCAATAGTAGCTCAAATTAGCACCCTTGTCTATAGAACTAATTGCCAGGTGCAGTAGCAAATGGCATTGGGAAATTTCCATTACAAAGGGAAAATGAGCACTAAAGTTACTGTCAACAATGGAGAAACTTTTCAAAAACAGCCTTACACCTGATCCATGCAAATAAGACTACCTTACAAATTAATGAGAACATTCCCACCTGAGGAATTCTGGAGCTTTTTTCTCTTTATTCATGGTCTTCATTTTGCTCGGCCAGAGAAAGGTTCCCACCATATGAGACGATGTACTTGTGGTCCTGCACTCTACAAATGAATGGCAGAGCGCTTGATGTTCCAAAGCACTGCACCGTTATCCCTCAAGAATTCAACTTTCCTTTTTCTTAATCCCCATTTCCCCCTCCCTTTCTGAAAGCACAAGATGGTTCCATCATGCTATGGATGCATTTCCTCATCCATGAATCTCTAATATTCACAGGCATTATTACAACTATACCTGAAGCTGATGCTGTTCTTACCTCCTCATCATTGGTGGCAGTGTAGAAGTCACTAGCTCATAAACTAGAAAACCTGGTTCAATTTCATTATCACTCTTTCACCTACAGGCTATGAACCAATGCTCCATAACCACCTCAAGTTAAATGAGCTAACTTAGTATCTGTTGAAGATTGAACTTAGGAGTGTAATGAGCTTCCTTTTTTTCCCAAAGTGCTCAAAATATTAATGAATTGAGTTAGTTTGGTGCCATGAGGGCTGTTCTCATTATTGAAGGGAAATTAAATGTATGTGTGTCCTGTTTCAGCTTGCAATTTAACAAAATCGGGGATGAAGGTGCAATGTATATGGCAGAAGCAATGAAAAAAAATCGCAGCTTGGTTGAACTAAGGTAAGTGCTTAAATGTATACTCACAGAAGAATGTTTTTTCCAATCCCAATCTCTCCCAGGTTCACCTATTTTCAGGTGAGCTTTTAAGTTTGATTTTACTCACATTTCTTATTGCCTGGTTGTTTAGCACTTGTCTGTGTGCTCATGGGCTGAGCCTGGCTGATGTTTACAGTGAGCTTTGGCTACATTGGACAGAGGCATTGGGAATGCCAACTGCGAGCTGGAAACATGGCGCAAACCATCTGTCCCATCTTTGTTGTTAAATCTGATCAGTCATTTAACTGGGCAGTGGTGGGCCTTTCCCAGAATCATGGACCCAAAGGGCAGACTTCCCACCCAGCAAGAACTGCTTGCCCTCCAGAAGCCAGCAGCGCTAATTATTAAATGGCACAAGGGAGCTAATATTTGCTGCTTCAGGTACTCACTAGGCACAGGCCAAGGAGGTGGTGGGCTGCATGGGAGAAGGATTGGCAAATAGGACAGAGATGAGTCTCTCAATGGAGTACTGAGTCGTGATGCTTGGTCCTTTGAGTTAGTACAATGAGGAAGGATGGACACACACACGCATACACACCCGGTTAAGGTTCATTCGGTGGGCTCTGAACGTGGTCAGATCTCCCTCTGCACCACTCCACCTAGCCTCACCACTAGGTGAATACCAGCAGTGGTGCTATGAGAGGCTTACATGGGTATCAGTTTCCCAGTTAAAAGCCTCAGTTAGTGGTGGTTCAGCAAATGCCCCATCTGATTTCCCACATAGGATTAATTTGGCTGGAGGCAGGTCATTATTCATTTTTAAGAGAATGGCTCCTTTAAAAGTGCTCTGTTATTTTCATGTTGTTATATGTATTTGTGATTCATTCATTTTCATATTTAAGGGATTTCATTGTACATATTGCTGTACTTTGTGAGTGCTCATTAATACAATGGAGAATATTTGTTTGTAGACTCGGAGACAATGGAATCAGTGAGAAAGGCAGCGATTATTTTAGAAGTGCTTTAGAAGTGAATGACACACTTGAAGAGTTGTGGTAAGAATTTTGTTTTATTGTCCATTTATTAAAATGTTCTTTTTTTGAAAATTTTTAGTTGATTACAGTCATAGATAGAAGGCTGGCATTTTCTTAGAAGATTGTATTTTGAAGCTTCTTCTTCAATCTTGATGATGAAACAAAAATTGTAGAATTGTAATCAGTGTAAATGAAAATGCAAAAGAAATATTGATCATTTAGGTGGATTAGCAAAATGGTGGCAAACGGATTTCAGTATTGTCAGATGTAAAAGAATAAAACAGAGCTTGTGAAAAGCTAAAAACTCTCGGACATCCAAAGAGACCTGATGAAATGGGGTGCGGAATGTAGAGATATAACCCATTTCAGAAAATAGCTAAAAGGGTTAATACGGTCTTATTTCTACTGGAACAGAGTGCAAGAGGGTGAAAGATAGCTATACATATCCTGGTTAGACCACTGAAAGCAGTTCTGAGCCCCACACCCTAGGTGAATATATGGTATTGGTCTTGGTTCAGTGCATTCTCGCTGTTTCTGAATAATACCTGGACATCAAGAGTAAATTTTTGGTGAAATGACATAAATTTATGTTGTATTCCCTAGAATTTGGAATATTTAAGAGTGATTTGACTGAAGTTTTCAAGGTATTAAGAAAAACTGGTAAAATAGATTGAGAGAAAGTATCTTCACTAGTTATGTTGTATTCATCTAGGACCATAGTAAAAAAAAAGGTAGGCACAATTTTTCAGGAGTGAAATTAGGAAACATTTCTTCATGCAAAAGGTGCTAGAGGTTTCACCCTCTCTTTCTTTCACAAAAAGTAACCGATACTGGATTAAATGTTAATTTCAAAACTGAGAGTAATCAATTTTCATTCACCAAAGAATACGGAATGCAGGCAGGTAAATGTAGTTAGTTCACAGATCGGTCACAAGTTCAGTGAATGGTGATATAACCTCAGTGGACTAAATGTCAACTCCTATGCTAATGTTTCTGTTTATCGGTGTGTCTATGCTGTGATCCCACTGGAAAGCGAGGCAAAAATAACAGACAAATTTTAAAATTTGACCTTTGTTTTATTAAGAACGAGATTCACATTGTGATGAGGAATTAAAGTTCCTTTTTAAAATGCTACTGAGTTAAAAGAGAAATGTAAGATATAATAGGTATGTTTATTTTACTTAACTGGCAAAATAACTTAATATTTATAATTAGTTCTAGTTAAAAATAAATAAAAGTTAATTTCAGTCTGTGTTGAAAAAACCACTTTGCAATAACACAGTGTTAAACAGAACTGCTCACGATGGGTATTGTAGTGAATGTAACACCAGAAAGGCATCATAGAATACGAGTTTCTGTTTGGGGCTGTTGATCATGTCCAATCAGGGAGCCCTAGCTTACAGATAAGAACAGGAGTCTTGTTCACTCTGAACTGGCTCAGTGTCAAGAACTTTCTACATGTAACTAAAGTGTGAATGGTGATAGAAGATCAGCCTCTGCGGAATTATTTCAGGTATCAACAGGAGAACACATTTATTCTTTGAAATAGTTACTTCAGAATCGCCTCAAAACATCTAGTATATAATAATTATACTGACATTTACACAGTGTCTCATGACTTTTTTTGCAGCGTCAGAAGAAATCATGTATCATTTATAGTGTTTGTTGTAACAAGTTAAAAGATGTTACAGTTGCCACTTGGAATGGAAGTAGTTTTTTTAAAAAATGCATGTTCTGGTCACATTTAAAGCAGAGTTTTTTTGTGACTGCACTTAAGCCAAAAAGAAAATGAAGTGTGCACCATTTTATACACGAGATTTCCCACTTCATTTGCTTTTCTATATTGCATCCAAGCAAGTACAAGAACAAAATAAAAAAAAGTACATAATTCTTCCCTGTGGATGAAGAAAGAACGACAGAGAAAAAAACAGCCTTTACAAAATGATCTTTCATTTCATTATCCTAGTGTTCGGCCCTTTTACTCATTGAAGAACTGAAAACTTTTGATCCTTACTTTTTAGAATCATTTGGTGTCTTCCTCTTTTAGGATTCTGGTGAATGACATCTCAAATGATGGAAAGGAAAGACTGAAAAATGCCAATCATAAAAACCCAAATGTTCGACTGAATTAATTTGGGAGAATTAAACGCACAGGTATGTACCTTGGACAGGTGTGCAGCTCAAGATAAAAGTTTCTTCTGTGTATTTATATTATCAGTACAAAAGTAATGTGCTTGATGAGTAAAGCTCATCAGCCCTGAAAAACATAATTCTTCTTTTTGTGTCCTTGTCAGGATTATAGAAGCAACATGAAAAGAAATTTTATCAGATCTTTGGGTATAGGATTGGATACAAGGGATTAACATTTGACTGGACAATCTCAGTACCTCCCACACTGTCCAGGGGCACGTTCAAAGTGCTGATGGTAACCTAGTAGGCAGTAGTGAAAGCCAATTGATGTTGTTAAGCAATTAGCAATGATTTTCCAAAGGTAATGAAATCTTTCAGGTTGCACATGGAAGCCTGTTTTCAGCTTGTCGGTTGTTCTCAGGGACCACTAGCCACCTTTCCAATTCTACGATCAAAATCACCCTCCCACCTGCCAACCTGACAACAATGCTGGGGCACCCTCTGAACTGAATACTTCTAGAAAGTGCCAGCAGTCCCTGCTGGTAAGAAACATAAGGTCAGGGTTATGTTAATGCGTGTGTACCTTAAGATATTACATGATGTCATAATATGTGACATTCCAAAATAAAGGTGTCCACCTAACCTCTAAAACACCCTTGGTGCATTGACATCAGTGTAGTGTGTTCAGTCAATCAGCTATGCGTATGTAAAGTACATAATATCATTAAGTACAACACCCAGACTATGTTTAAATATGTGATATGCTAACAATCTAAACAGTTAATATTGTTGATAAATTTCAGGACACCTATCTTATCTAGAGTCTCTCTCTTTTAAATAGGATGATCACAGATAATCCACTTTTTAAAAATGGGTCTTCTACAGTGCTGCAGCATAGCTGAAATCTACTAAAATAATATTCAGGCAAAGTACAAACAAAAAGGGGGAAATGGCAGTTTTTTTATGCTAATGAAGACATACTGTGCCCAGACATCAGTCTGTTCTGCCATCTTGCTTTTCGGCATACAAAACACAAACAAGAATGACCTCATGACTCTTTCTTTGTGGAAAACCCACCTAAAGGTACAAGTCTGTTCGTTTGAAAGCAGCAAGGAGAAAAGAAACTAATGCTAAAATAACAACAGAAAAAAATATCTATGTTGCAATATACTGACAATTTTAAAGAGGACAGTAAAGATGGATATCTGTGCACAGATATCCAGCAGCAATTTTTTATACCCAGAGATCCTTAGAAGAGCACAATGACTTCTTAGTGTCCTAGTAACCAGCCAAATGCCTTGAATGTTCAAGATTTAGGTCTTGGTGCTCATTTTGAACACGGCTGCAAAATGATTGTCAGCTGCACACTTTATGCATGTCTATCTGTTCTGGAACTTTAATGGCTAATTTAGGACTTTTATATGGATTGCAGGGTAACCACAAAAACAGGGGAGGAATTTTTCTTTTGGGATTTTAATATCTGTAAAACTGGGTGAAGCAGACGTTGTCCTGTTCACAGAGAAATTCTCTAGGCTGGTGCTGCTTCAGATTCAATAGGCCTTTCCATGCCTTGTGTCTGCAATATCCTCTCGCAAACCTCCAGGGCCAAGCTAACTAAAATTTCAAACCCTCTAACCCATAAGCTGCATGAGCTACCCAATTACAGTCTCCGGTTTGCTGCTGATGTCCCATGGTCAGTTTTGATCAATTTTCATTGTGTGTGATTTCTCTGCCAATTTCAAATGGAAACTGACATTGAGCAATTTAGTCTTACTGAGGTAGAAATCTTGTGCAGATTGTGTTTCAACTTAGCAAAGAATGGCACAAACTATGAAATATGACATATATACATGTGCGATATATTTCAAGGTCTGCTTTTGCCCGAAACGTCGATTCTCCTGCTCCTTGGATGCTGCCTGACCTGCTGCGCTTTTCCAGCAACACATTTTTCAGCTATCAAAGATGTGCAAACATTTGAGTGAAATATACAATCCCGTTACTACATTGATTCTTGTATTTCTATAAATATGACTTGGAGCTCAAAAGGAAGCTCATTCTCCAACACTGATTCAGAGCAGAGCATATGATTAGTTAGGTAGCTGTTAGGACGGGCTACCGTCCCCGTGTTCATTTGAAGGAGAGGAACACTGGATCTGATTCAAAATATAAGCTGGTTTAATGAGAGAGAGCCGTACAAAATACAGTGAGGTGTTTTCTGCTCACTGGAGAAAGCGCCTTCTGATCTATTGTTCTCTTTGTCTAGCTTTTTAGCCCCCTCGCATCCCAGTGCTACATCCTTATTTGGTAGGATACGGTATACTCTTATGGGATTGGTCCCAAAACTGATAACATTCTGTTACCTCAGTATGAGCTACGTGCAATCTAACACGGTTTCAATGTCCTGTTATCTGTTCACCCTCCCTGGGGCCTCTTCTTGCCATCAGCTTTTCAGTCTGTTCTTAGTGTAACATAATGGCTTACTGTTGTCTAGTGAAGCTAACAATTCCCAGACTTGCTAATACTACCTTATGTGAGCACTACCTAACAATAAAGTTTCTTAACACAACCTAACCTTAATGATGCTTCCTAACAGTAGCCTAATAGATGTATGCATTCAAACAATGATGCAGCCTGGCTGTGCTACAGGAATGTATGCAGGAAGCTTCACATGTAGGCTCTGTTTGAGTCACTCTGGTGGGTGAACAACAAAACCATTGTTATTCAATCATGTATTGATAGGCAGTGTTCATTGTTGTGGAGGAGTGACCTTTGTTCTAAGATAGAAACAAAGTGCTGGAAAATCTGTGTAGGTCTGGGAGCATCTGTGGATCCAGCAATATAGTAAATGCTTTGGGTCCTGTCCAACACTTCTTCTGAGGAAAAGTGCATTCAGACTCAAAAGATTAACTCTGTTTCTATCTCCATAGATGTTACCAATCCTGCTAAGTTTCTGCAGTGCTTTGTGTTTTTATTTCAAATTTCTATCATCCTCAATATCTTGCTTTTGTTTTAGTGATATTTGTTCCCTCCATTCCTGAAACTTTTAATCTTTTGCTTTCAGAAGCTATATGACAAGAAAATGTATTTCATTAAGACACAAGCTGTTATTGAATTCAGCATTTGTCTCACATGAACAGGTTCAGGGACAAACTCTGCTCGACTGTTCCAGGATCAGTGAGTTTACACCATGGGAAGTTTTCCTGACTGTCTCCAGAAAAAAAAGATGGCTATCCAGAAAGCAGCATTGACAAACTGGAAACCTTTGTTGACCTGGGGGAAATTCCATGATATGATTCGTCTTTAAGAAAGTGCAATCAATTTTGAAAATGAACTGTCTAAAACACAGTGGCTCATAAAAGAGGACATGTTTGTGTTGTTGATGTCTTGGTTTGTTGGTGCCAGCTTAAGGTATACATCTGAAACTATCCATAGTAAACACCCAGCACAGACAGCACTCTTCAGTTGAAGTATCTTGGGGTGAAATGTATGCTTTGTTTCTTACATATCTTTTTCTAAATAAAGTATGCTCTTTGGATATGACACATTCCATGCCTCATCCCACTTTGGAGGATGTTTATGCGAATTACGTATTGCGGGGCTACACAAGCCTATGGGCCAGACAAGTTTACTTCACTGAACAAGGTTAATGAATGCTAGTCTTACCATAGCAAGGACAATATCTTCCATTCTGTTAAATGTTATTGCTGCTAACATGGGTTTAAAAGAATATGTAATGTATAAATACTATATTTTTTAAAATGTACAATTTTACTTTGATTTGAAGTATTTGATTAAAGTATTTTGTTTTTTCTTGATGAGTTTCAAAACTTTGACTAGCGCTATTCACTTAAGAAATTCCAAAGCACTTATACCACATTCCTCTCTGCACTTTTCCAGTGCAAATGTTAAACTGTCAGTATTAAGAACAATGCAGAAAATAACTTCGAAAAAAAAACATAAAAGGTACTTATTTTAACAGCAACAATGCAATTTAAATCCTGTACATTTCTAACTGATATGAATTCAGAAGTTCAAAGCACACTTCTGTGGCATCCACACTGTTTTACTGATTGGAGCAAATCAGAAAGCCCCAGTGCAGAGCACATGCTCTCAAGCAGCAACTGAACACGTCTATTTCCTGCAATGGAGCTCTGTAGTATTCAGTTGAAGAGGAAATCTATCCAATTTGCTATGCCTGGTTTTTGTACAGTGAGAATCCTGCAATTAACAGACTTTACAGAAACTAGAACCTGAGCCAGGACCTTATTGTTATGTCCTGGCCACTTTGTATGACAGTATACGAAGCAAATCTCTGCCAGAGAATTCTGCATTGACAATCACATGATATAAGGACTGCAAGAATGTTTCAGTTCTATACAACAATGTTGTACAACAATGATATTGTATCCAAGTTGTGTTCTGTGATCAAAAATAAATGCAATTATTTTGACAATCTGGTAAAATGTCACTATTCTGCAAGGACAGAGCAATTGATCATTATTGGGATGAAAATCTTCTCATCTAAACCATGCCCTTTGAAGAGTGTATATGCAGTTTAACTGAGTGAAATTAGAGAGTGGGTCTCGTGGTACATTCTGCCCCTGAAGTTATTAATATGTGCCAAAAAATTCTTGTTTGAGGCAACACGTAGAATACTGTAGTCCAGAAATGGTCACATCTGTCAATGTTTTACCCGGATAATCCATCTCATTTCATTCCCTCTCCTTAATCCCTCTCCCTTCTTTTCCTCCTTCATAATTTTGACGTTTAAAATGTTTTTAATCATTAATCGAAGAAGTCAGCAATGGTGTTAATTGGAACTATTTTACAGCCGAGTAGAACCCTACCTTTTGCCTGAAAAGGAGAAACAATTCTGCTTTTCAGATATTTGGGGCCTAAAGATTTTGCTGAGTTCACAACTAAATATGAAAGTGATTATCACTCCTTTACATTGCCACTGAGAGCTGTGGAGAGAGCACTAGCACCAGATGATGTTTACTGCTAAGTATTTGACATTAAAGACTTCTGTGCATTTGAATTTCAGGATAACTATTAACATAGGGAAACTTCCTTTTCTGCTTAGTTATTGATCATAATCAAATTTTAAGAAATGTAGGATAGAATATTACAATCCCCAGTGAGGTGTATTTGTAAACATGTAGGTCCTTCCAAATGCTGTACCTATATTTTCCTCCCCCAACTTGGCAAGTTAAGGGGGTAGGCAAGGCTTCAGATGGCTAGCTCTCACACCAATCGACCTCTTGTCACTTCACCCAGCTGTAATCTTTCACCTGGTGGAAAAAGATTGGTGACTGCTAGAAGTGCCAGCAGGAGAGATGCAGGCCGGAGACAGAACGTGGTGGCACAGAATTGTTTTTTGGACATTAGGCATACAGTACCACTCACCAATAGGTCTACTCTGCCTGAGCTTTCCAGATCCAATTAATACCAACAATGTATGCTTTGACTTCCTGTCTCACTCAGGTCATTGTAATGCTAACAATCCAGAATTCCAGAGAGTTTTGTAAACAAACCTGCATATGTTTTAGTCAGCACTGGTAAAACTGTTGACCCTTATAGAGATTTATAAAATCATGAGGGTCACAGATGGGGTTAATAAACAAGGCCTTTTCCCTGGGGACGGGGAGTCCAGAATTAGAGGGTGTAGGTTTCGGGTGAGAGAGGCAAGATTTAAAAGGGACCTAAGGGGCAACTTGTTCACACAGAGAGTGGTACATGTATGGGGAAGTCGTGGAAGCTGGTACAATTACAACATTTAAAAGACATCTGAATGGGTATATGAATAGAAAGGGTTTAGAGGGATATGGACCAAGTGCTGGCAAATGGGACTAAATTAGGTTCGGATGTCTGGCATGGATGTGTTGAACTGAAGGGTCTGATTCCATGCTGTATATCTCTACGACTCCAGTAATCTTATTTCCACTCCACATCACAGAAGACCAATGCTTGGAAAATTCCAATTTTCTTCTCCCTGCCTTGTAGCAGTAACATCTGTCTGTTCTGTGAGAGGTGCTTAAAAACTTCAACTCAACTATAAGGCCCTAAGATATAGGAGCAGGATCATGCCATTCAGCCTATCAAGTCTGCTCTATCATTTCATCATGGCTATGTTTCTCAACCCCATTCTTCTGCCTTGTCCCTGTAACCTTTGATCCCTTTACCAATGAAAAGCCTGGGAGAAAGTGAGGACTGCAGATGCTGGAGACCTGAGTTGAAAAATGTGGTGCTGGAAAAACACAGCATGCCAGGCAGCATCCGAGGAGTGGGAGAATCGACATTTTGGGCATAAGCCCTTCTTCAGGAATGAGGCTGGTGTGCCAAGTGGGCTGAGGTAAAAGGTAGAGGGGAGGGAATTTGGGGGAGGGGCGCTAGGAATACGATAGGTGGAAGGAGGTGAGGGTGAGGGTGATAGACCGGAGGGGGGGGGGAGCGGAGAGGTCGGGAAGAAGATTGCAGGTCAAGAGGGCGGTGCTAAATCCGGGGTTGGGACTGACATAAGGTGGGGGGAGGGGAAATGACGAAGCTGGAGAAATCTACATTCATCCTGTGTGTTGGAGGGTTCCTAGGCGGAAGATGAGGCGCTCTTCCTCCAGGTGTCATGTGGTCAGGGTCTGGCGATGGAGGAGGCAAAGGACCTGCATGTCCTTGGCAGAGTGGGAGGGGGAGTTAAAGTGTTCAGCCACAGGACAGTTGGGTTGGTTGATGTGGGTGTCCCAGAGGTGTTCCCTGAAACGTTCTGCAAGTAGGCGGCCTGTCTCCCCATTGTAGAGGAGACCACATCGGGTGCAGCGGATACAGTAAATGGTGTGTGTGGAGGTGCAGGTGAATTTGCGATGGATATGGAAGGATCCATTGGGGCCTTGGAGGGAGGTGAGGGGGGAGGTGTGGGCGCAAGTTTTGCACTTCTTGCGGTTGCAGGGGAAGGTGCCTGGAGTGGAGGTTGGGTTGGTGGGGGGTGTGGACCTGACGAGGGAGTTGTAGAGGGAGTGGTCTCTCCGGAATGCTGATAGTGGTTGGGACGGAAATATATCCCTGGTGGTGGGGTCTGTTTGGAGGTGGCGGAAATGATGGAGGATGATACGATGTATCCGGAGGTTGGTGGGGTGGAAGGTGACGACCAGTGGGGTTCTGTCCTGGTGGCTATTGGAGGGGCGGGGTTCAAGGGCGGAGGTGCGGGAAGTGAAGGAAATGTAGTGGAGAGCATCATCAACCACATCGGAGGGGAAATTGCGGTCTCTGAAGAAGGAGGCCATTTGGGTTGTTCGGTGGTGGAAATGGTCCTCCTGGGAGCAGATGCGGCGGAGGCGAAGGAATTGGAAATATGGGATGGCGTTTTTACAGGGGGCAGGGTGGAAGGAGGTGTAATCTGGATAGCTGTGGGAATCGGTCAGTTTGTAGTAAATTAATGTAGATTTCTCCAGCTTCCTCATTTCCCCTACCCCCTTTATCTCAGTCCCAACCCCCGGATTCAGCACCGCCCTCTTGACCTGCAAAGTTCTTCCTGACCTCTCTGCCCATCTCCGGCCTTTCACCCTCACCTCCCTTCACCTATCGTATTCCCAGCGCCCCTCCCCCAAATTCCCTCCCACCTACCTTTCATCTCAGCCCATTTGGCACACCAGCCTCATTCCTGAAGAAGGGCTTATGCCTGAAACGTCGATTCTCCTGCTCCTCAGATGCTGCCTGGTCTGCTGTGTTTTTCCAGCATCACATTTTTCTACTAATGAAAAGCCTGTCTATTTCTGTCTTAAAACACATTCAATGACTTGGCCTCCACTGCTCTCCTTGGCAATGAGTTCCACAGATTAGCCACCGAATCTATGAAGATCATGGCTGAAGAAATTCCTCCTCATCTCAGTTCTAGAAAGTCTGAGGCTATTCCCTCAGGTCCTAGTTTCTTCAACTAGTGCAAACATCTCCAAATCCATTCTATCGAATCCTATTAGTGTTCTGTAAGTTTCAATGAAATCCTCCTTCATCCATCATTGTGGGGTGGCATGGTGGCTCATGGTTAGCACTGCTACTTCACAGCACCAGGATTTGATTCCAGCCACGGGTGACTGTGTGAATTTTGCACTTTGTCCTGCGCGAGTTTCCTCTGAGTGCTTTGGTTTTCTCCCACAATCCAAAAATGTGCAGGTTAGTTGAATTGGCCATGTTCAATCGCCTGTAGTGTTCAGGGATATGTTAGTTAAGGACAAATGTAGGGAAATGGGTTTGGGTGGGAGACTCTTTAGAGGGTTGGTGTGGACTTGTTGGGCCAAAGGGTCTATTTCCACACTGTCGGGACTCTATTCTAAACTCTTATAAGTATAGACCCAGAGTCCTCAATCATTCCAATGGCTTTCAATGGGTTTCCTGATGTATTTCTCTTTCATCTCAATGCTCATCACCCATGAAACCTCAAGTCTCGCAGGCATTTCTCCAGACTGAGGTGTTTACCAATTCAATTTCCACCTTTCAGAGTGAAAAGTTATACTTTCAATTAAGGATATATTTTAACAGAAGCATTTTGCAAAGTTCAGCATTCATAATAATATAGTTGTAAAAAAATGAAAGCTGAAGGAGATAGTGATTCTTTCTATTTGTAAGCAGGAATTAATAATCAATAAAGTTACTGTCTCTTTGATCTCAGGAGCTGAGAATAATGTATGCAACACTTCTGCTCAGCAGGTCTGCATGAGCCATTTTTACAACTCATCATCAAAGGTTTGCTGTAGGCTAACCATGAGAAATGTCAAGGGAGATCCCCTCCATTACTGTGTTATTTGATGTGCTATTTTAAAATCGTCGTTAATCCACCTATTTTAAAAGCTCACATTTACTTCGACTTACAGATAACAGGTTAGAATGATTAAAATGTACCAAACCAAATTGTGCTGTTGATTAAAAATCCAGATTTTGCTGATCTTTGTCCAAATTCTTGACATTACTTTGTCAACAGTTAGGATGTTCATGGGAATGAAGAAGGTCTCTGACTTTGCCAAATTCTTGCTGCAGCCCCGATTTCAGAAGCCTTGCCCCGAACCTGACAACCCCCATTTTCGTAAGGCACTTCAGTAGTGCCTTGCAGTTCACAAAAGCAGCTGCTTATGTAAAAGCCTTCAACCAGATACCGTTTTTAGTAGTGAGACATGCAAAACGTAATTTATGGGATTTAGACATTTCAGCAAAAGATCTAAATATATGGAAGTCATTTGGAGAGGTCCACTTTTGGCAGAGATCAAAACTCTTTGGAAGATTTTTCTGCAGCTGTTCACTTATAGGAATAATGTATTATCCTAGAGGAGGGAAAGGTTGTAAGTTTGTAGTTTGATGATTAGTTCCAAATATTTGATATCAGGCTATGAACAAAAATGTACATTTTCAAAAGTGATTAAGTATTTGAAGGAAACAGTTGGTTTCATAAGGGATTAAATATTTGGATGAGTTTACGTTTATTGAATAGGTATTGTTTCAGTGAGAGTTTTATTTTAATAAAGTCTTCAATGAACATTTCAAACTTTGCCTCATCTCAAAACGATTCCTGATGTCTGCCCAGGATGGATACTGGGTGAATTAGTACGGAGAGTATAAGGGCAAACAGTAATAGGTTATGTTCCCATGAATTCTTCCTCTAGCTGCATGAATGTCCGAGGTCTGAGTGCAGCAGCAGCTTCTGGAATAGGATGTGAGTGCAATCACAAGACAGTCAGCAAGCTCAGACCATTCAAGCAGCTTAGGGGGAAGGAGGGGGAGGAGGAATGTGTTAGCTTCAGTTGGTGCTAAGTTTTCATAGGATTATAAAGGGCCATGGGGTGAGTAGAGTGGCATAGGTAGAGTGTATGAGAGGCCATGGTGAGTTATTGTGGATGTGGCATTGGGAATGTGTGGGTGCTTGAGGCAGTGTGTCAGGTGTGATTTAGAAGACTGTCTTTAATTTAATTGTATTTTACACAACTGGGAAAAAAGTTCCCAAGACAGGCCTTTTTAACCGTTGTAGCTGTTCCCCAATGCTCTCAGGATCAATGGGCCCAACTCCCTGTTAAAACCTCAATCCAGAAAATGCTACAATTTGGGAGACGTTCTCTCAAGTCCGATTAGAGGAGTTGAAAATTCATCCCAACTCTGTCCTCCCAGTGTGGGACCAAACATTTGGCCTTTAGCATTACTAAAAATTGGTGTTATAGAACATAGAACATTACAGCGCAGTATAGGCCCTTCGGCCCTTGATGTTGCACCAACATTTGGAACCACCTGAAGCCCACCTAACCTACACTGTTCCATTCTCGTCCATATGCCTATCCAATGACCATTTAAATGCCCTTAAAGTTGGCATTGTTGCAGGCAGTGCGTTCCACACCCCTACTACTCTCTGAATAAAGAAACTACCACTGACATCTGTCCTTTAACTATCATCCATCTATGTCCCCTCGTGCTAGCCATCACCATCCAAGGAAAAAGGCTCTCACTGTCCAACCTATTTAACCCTCTGATTATCTTATATGACTTAATTAGGTAGCCTCTCAACCTTCTTCTAATGAAAACAGCCTCAAATCCCTCAGACTTTCCTCATAAGAGCTTTCCTCCATACAAGGCAACATCCTAGTAAATCTCCTCTGAACCCTTTCCAAAGCTTCCACATTCTTCTGATAATGCGATGACCGGAAATGCACACAGTACTCCAAAAGTGGCCACATCAGAGTTTTGTACAGCTGCAGCATGATCTCATGGTTCCAAAACTCAATCCCTCTCGCAATAAAAGCTAACACACCATTTGCCTTCTTTACAACCCTATCAACCTGGTTGGCAACTTCCAAGAATGTATGTAGCTAGACACCAAGATCTCTCTGCTCATCTACACTACCAAGAATCCTACCATTAGCCCAGTACTCTTCATTCCTTTTACTCCTTCCAAAGTGAATCGCCTCACACTTATCCACATTAAACTCCATTTGTCATCTCTCAGCTCAGCTCTGCAGCTTATCTATGTCTCTCTGTAATCTACAACATCCTTTGTCATTATCCACAACTCTACTGACTTTCATGGTATCCTCAAATTTACTAACCTATCCTTCTATGTCCTCATCCAGGTCATTTATATTAAGGACAAAAAGCAGTGGACCCGAAACAGATCCCTGCTGTACCCCACTAGTAACTGAACTCCAGGATGAATATTTCCCATCAACCACTACCCTCTGTCTTCTTTCCGTGAGCCAATTTCTGATCCAAACCGTTAAATCACCCTCAATCCCATGGCTCCATATTTTGTGCATTAGCCTACCATGGGGAAACTTATCAAACACCTTACTGAAATCCATATACACCACATCAACTGCTTTACCCTCATCCACCTGTTTGGTCACCTTCTCAAAGAATTCAATAAGGTTTGTAAGGCACTACCTACCCTTCACAAAACTGTGTTGACTATTCCTAATCAACTTATTCATCTCTAGATGATTATGTATCCTATCTCTTATAACTCTTTCTAACACTTTACCCCCAACCGAAGTAAGGCTCACAGGTCTATAATTTCCAGGGTTGTCTCTACTGCGCTTCTTGAACAAGGGAACAACATTTTTTATCCTCCAGTTTTTTGGCACTATTCCTGTAGACAATGACGACATAAAGATTAAAGCCAAAGGCTTGGCAATCTCCTCCCTAGCTTCCCAAAGAATCCTAGGATAAATCCCATCCGGCCCAGGGGACTTACCTATTTTTATACTTTCCAGATTTGCTGACACTTCATCCTTATGCACCTCAATCCTTCTAGTCTGGTAGCCTATATTTCAGTAATCTCCTTGACCACATTGTGTTTTTCTAGTGTGAACACTGACAAAAAGTATTCATTTAGTGCTTCCCAGATCTCCTCTGATTCCAAGCACAGCTTCCCACTACTATGCTTGATTGGCCCTAATTTTACTCTTGTCATTCTTTTATTCATGATATAGCTATAGGAAGTCTTAGAAGTTTCCTTGATCCTATCCACATTAGACTTCTCATGTCCCCTCCTTGCTCTTCTTAGCTCTCTCTTTCGATCTTTCCTAGCTAACTTGTAATTCTCAAGTGCCCTAACTGAGCCTTTACATCTCATCCTAATGTAAGCCTTCTTCTTCTTCTTGACAAGTGATTCAACTTTCTTAGTAAACCACAGCTCCCGCGTTTGACAACTTCTTCCCTGCCTGACGGGTGCATACTTATCAAGGACCTGCAATAGCTCGTCCTTGAATAAGCTCCACATTTTAATTGTGCCCATCCCCTGCAGTTTCATTCCCCATCCTTTGCATCCTAAATCTTGTCTAATCGCATCATAATTGTCTTTCCCCCAGCTCTAACTTTTGCCTTACAGTATATATCTATCCTTTTCCCTCACTAAAGTAAAAATAACTGAATTGCAGTCACTATCATCAAAGTGCTGACCTACCTCCAAATCTATCACCTGGCCTGGTTCATTACTCAATACCAAACCCAATGTACCCTCATCCCTTGTTGGCCTGTCTACATACTGTGTCAGGAAACCCTCCTTCACACATTGGACAAAAACTGACCTATCTAAAATACTTGAACTGGAGTATTCCCAGTCAATATTTGGCAAGTTAAAGACCCCATAACAACTACCCTGTCACTCTCGTTCCTATTGAGGATCATCTTTGCTATTATTTCCTATACATTTCTGGATCTATTTGGAGGTCTATAGAAAACTCCCAACAGGGTGACCTCTCCTTTCCTGTTTCTGATCTCAGCCCATATTACCTCAGTAGAGGGTTCCTCAAACATCCTTTCTGCAAACATAATACTGTCCTTGACTAACAATATCACACCACCACCCCTTTTACCATTTTCTCTGTTCATACTGAAACATCTAAACCCCGGATCCTGGAACAACCATTCCTGTCCCTGCTCTACCCATGTCTCTGAAATGGCCACAACATTGAAATGTTGTAACAACCCATGCTGCAAGTTCACCCACCTTATTCCGGATGCCCCTGGTGTTGAAGAAGACACACTTCAAACTAGGTTAAAAACAAGGACTGCAGATGCTGGAAACCAGAGTCTGGATTAAAGTGGTGCTGGAAAAGCACAGCAGGTCAGGCAGCATTCGAAGAGCAGGAAAATCGACGTTTCAGGCAAAAGCCCTTCAGCAGGATGGGCTTTTGCCCCGAAACGTCGATTTTCCTGCTCCTCGGATGCTGCCTGACATGCTGTGTTTTTCCAACACCACACTTCAAACTAACGTCTTGCCTGCCAGTAACTTGTTGCGATCTTGAAATTTTAATTTTGACTTCACTACTTGCATCTTTCCGTATATTCAAACTACAATTTCGGTTCCCATCACCCAAACAGCATTAGTAAATTTACCCCCCAGGTTATTGGTACCCCTCTGGTTCATGTGAAGACCATCCTGTTTGTAGAGGTCCCACCTACCCCAGAAAGAGCCTCAATTATCCAGAAATCCACAACCCTCCCTCCTGCTGTATACTGTATACCTACAGATGTCAAACCTCTTGCTATCCAGGACTGAAGAAAAAAAACTGGATTTGGTTTGTTTAAGTTGTTCCACAATAAACCAACTCATGCAACGAGAATAAACAAGATATTCTGATAGCAAACGAAATGGAACATGATATCAGCTGAGAACCATTTAAAACTTGAATTTTGAGAGAAATAAATAGGAATACAATTGCACCTTTGTTATATCTTTACAAGTACAACATGATTTCCAAAGCCATAAAATTAGTCATAATGAGATTACAATAAAGTCTACTTTCCATCAGTTTTTCTCAGTTTTTCATTTTTCTTGGCCATCTTTATTTCTGTTTTGTCTTCTTTAGTGGGGGTCTTTGGTCTGTGTTCTTCTGTTTCACAGTCTGAGAAAACTAGAGAGGAAGCTGTTATTTTAGATCAGAATATCAAAATGTTTTGAGGGAATATGGCTTTTTCCCCCACTTATTTTAACAAAATTGGGCTTTGATTATGACTTTAACTTTTAAAAATGTGGTACGACCTTCAGTGAGGTGCCAGTCAGCCTACTGGAGCTTTTAAACATCTGTTGTTGAGATTTCCTCAGGAAATGTTTTTTTTCTAAACTTGAATGCTTAATTATTGTAATGTCGCAATGAACACAGGGTAAGTCAGTGGCTTGTGCTTATCTGTAGTTTGAGGCCTTACTTTGTGAATTTTAACTTTTGAAATGCTGAAAATCAGTAATTGAAATGGAATCCTAACCTCATCCATTCGTTCACTTCAAATCTGTGTTTTCACTAAGATATCTGTGATATAACTAAAGATGTTACTCAATTAAAACTCAATATTTTATCATTGGAATTAGAATATTTTACTTTTGTCATTATCTCAATCAAGATAAATAAAGCCTACTCACAGCTTTGGACTTTGACTGGTTTTGGGGAGGAGCCATTACATGTACAGTGATTATGAAACCGGGACATGTTAAGGAGACTATGGGAAGAACAGTAGAAAATTGTATCTTTTTTGGAAATACAATTATGATTTTGTTTTTCAGCATTGAACCTTTAATATATCTTAATTTTTTTTAAAGGTACAGTCAACTTCATTTCAAATCTCATGCCTGTAAAGCATGAGACAACACTTTCACTGTAACTTAGTATATATGACAGTGGTAATCAAATCAAATTAAATCATTAAATATGTGCTTTCATGATCCTGACAGAATCCCAATCGAACAGCAATTGGCAAATGAAATCAGCATGTTCTCTACAACTCTGTGGATTTAATCAAAAAGCAAGAGGAAGAGAAGGTAGGGCTAGGTAATAAAATATAAATCCAGTTTTGCACTTCCTTCCTTCCGTCCTGAAGCACATTAACAAAAATACACTAGTAACTCAAACCTCACTCAAACGACCATAACGCTGCTTGGAGTGGTATCAAGAGCAATATCAGCAACTGTCAGAATTCTTTCAACAGAAAACAGGTGCGTGTCTTTTCAATATATTTTAGTTCAAGCTGTGTTAAGTGAATGGTACTAAAATTAGACAGTCGTTCAGTATTTCAGTTCAGTCACTGGCTAAGCTTTACGTAGTTTGAAGGCTTAACTGAGCCAGCAGTAATGGAATGCTTGACTCGAATGCATTAAAATTATCTGAAAGAAAAATAGCCTGGCACATTAAAAGTAACAATGCCCTTTGAGCAAACACTGCAGTGCAAAACTAAAGATCAGCCTGGGTGTCCTAAGTCTTATTCACATCAAATAAAAGAAGACTAGAGAAGACGTTTGACTGCTGTGTCTTGTAAGTATCTACAAAGAAGTGCCTTGGCTATGAGCTTTTGTGTGGTGTAAGGAAATATTTTGAATGCAGAACTGGAGATTATTTTGTGTAAAACATAAGATAGGAGCTCTCTTCCAATGGTTGAACTGATTAGCATTTAAAAGGATTAGCTATAAGGGGACAAAGTAATGGAGTATTGTCCAAATATAGGCTGTGTACTTTGGAAAAAATATTACTGCCTTAAAGAAGCTGCAGAAAAAATTTACGAGAATGTGTCCAGAGATGAGGGAGTTCAAACACACCAATAGATTGCTACAACTGGGACTCCACAGACAGGGGAAGGTTTTGAGAGGACATTTGGTTGAGGTGGATATGCAGAGGAGATACAAAGAAACTTCCCATCAGCAGATGTCAAGAATTGGGAACATCAACTCAAGGTGATTAGCAAAAGAAGCCAGGAGTGATATGAGGAAATGTCTGTTTAGACAGGGAATGATTAGAATCTGAAATACATTGCCTGACAGTGTAGTAGAGCAATATCAGCCTAATTGTTTGGAGGAAATTGAATGATTACCTAACAAGAAAATATTTGCAGATGACTGCGAAAGTTTATTGAATGCAAATCAGTGAGCTGTTCCTTTTGAGAGTGAGCAGAGTGAGGAGGAGCCTAGTCGCCATGATTTCATGATGTTGTTGAAGTGAACATTTTGTGATATTTACTCATAGACATCTTCCTGCACTCTTCAGCTCAAATATTATTTCTGCTGTAACAGCTGAAAATGGTGGAGGGAGGGTAACAGTGCAGCTGATCTGGCAAGTGATCACATTCTACCTCCTGAATAATATTCAACATCAGAAGAAAGTACAATGACTGGCAGAGTAGGAGGGTGAATTAAAGCTAGGTCAGGTACAAAAATATAAGGATTGAAAAATAAGATTAAGACGCAGAAGAGAAACAAATGTAAAGTAAGTAAAATATAAAACAAGCATTTCAGTTTGCGAAAAGCACAAAGAAGAATTTGTTACATGGAGAAATGAAATGCAATGGGGCTGAAAAAGGTGATTGATATTATGTTAGCAGTTACTGTATTGTTTAAAAGATATTTATGCTGTACAGTTTCTGTGGTGAGTTTAATGGGTAATTCATTGTCAAATCCAGCAAATTCTTTAAATATCCTCACAATATACTTCTTCATCACCTGGACTTGCTGATCAATTTTCACATTAATAACAGTGTGCATTGCAAACTTGCTGTTATTTTTCCAGCACTATGCCAGAATTATAGCAGAGGAGTGGGAGACGCGCGAGGTAAATGTACGCTTTAAGGGTTACAAGAATGAATACAGATAGTAGTTACAGAAATAAGTCAGAAAATTGTGCACTGATTATAAGGTTAGGAATGATATAATTTTAATTATCAAAGAAATGCTGATTCAGAATCATTAGTATTTCCATTCACCTCTCCCTTAAAACTACCTTCTGTTTGTTTACTTGTTCATTTTTGCCTCGCACCATCTTTTGTCATTTATTTTTTCTTCCACTCCATCACAGGCCTTTACTCTTGTTCTTTTCCCGCATAAGGACCATCCCAAGTTTGTCCTCAGAGTGGTCTGTGAACTGTGAAATTTGTATAGCTCCTCCACAGACACTTTCTTGCCTATGAATCTTTCAATTTGAAAAATGACTAGCAGCACAGTTAGTTAGTTAGTTTGTTAACAAGTTAAACAGTTAGTCTATTAACAAGTTTCACTGCTAGTTAAGTAAAAAGTTGATTGTGAGTTGCTAAAACACAGAAGCATAGATTTTGAAGGTTACATAAGATCATGCTAAAATACAGAAGCATAGATTTAAACAGTTACGTAAGATCAGTCTCAATTGCAGGCTGAGCTTATTTGAAGTGAAAGGATTGAAAACCTGAAGCTTCTGTGGTTAAATAGTTGGAGCTTTCGTATTTTACTTTAAAGGGGAGACTGAGTTGATAGAGTAGCTTCTGTTCCCTTGAGTGAAGAAAATCCCTGTCTTCACTGGTTTTGTTGGTATGGCACTTGAAAACAACCTGGAGTTCTTTTCAGCAAAGTAGAGTGGTTTTCTGGGTGCATTCTCCACACCAGTAGCTGGTGAAGGAGAGAAAACCCAACTCTCAAATACTATTCAGTTGGAATGGGTGACTGCAGACATTATGACACGTTCAGACAGCTCTTGATCACAATCCAGCAAAATGGATGCAGACATGAAACTCGATTAACCAATGTTCCACTAAGGAAAGTCAATAATGCTGGAACTCCCTTCCTTTGAACTTCCTTGTTCTTTTCTAAACTACTCTACAATACAATTGAAGTCTCTGATTCTTCACACCTCTTGAAGATGGACAGCTTGAAATCCCTTGAACCAATCATGATCCTTTGTGATTGACTCTTCTGATAACACATGAGTCTATTTATCTTGGCTGCTATGAAAAAAACAACAAAAATCATGTGATCTTTGGAACCCATTTTGTAAGTAACATTGTTCATTTTAAAGACTTTTTTTTACAAAATATGTAATTGCACAATCATGTTGCCTCTCTTTTTTGCTTTCCCTGCCTCTGTATTTGCTTTAAACCATATCTCTGAGTTCTTTCAATTCTAATGAAAGATCATTGTTAACTCCATTTCTTTCTCCACAGATGGTGCCTGATTACCGGTGTTAGTACTTGCTATTTTTATTTTAATTAAAATCTGTCTTAACCAGCAATTCAGCCATACTTTATTACAGCATGTTTACCAGAGCTGGCTCTGCTATTTGCGAAATCCAGTGAAGTCCTGTTTTCACAATGCAGAGTATGGTCTGACCCATGTCAACAGGTGGCCATGAAGAGAAACTCTTGCGATTTTCCTGCTAGACCATGACAGTGGGAAGAGGGTCAGGGTCAATGTCCAAACAAATAAGCTTTGCTCAAGCTGTGTTGCATTTTTATTTGTTGAATCAGATGTATCAAATTGCGTCTCCAGGCCCCACAAAGAAACTGTTGTGGACGGCACGGTGGCACAGTGGGTGGCACGGTGGTTAGCACTGCTGCCTCACAGTACCAGAGACCCAGGTTCAATTCCCGCCTCAGGCGACTGACTGTGTGGAGTTTGCACGTTCTCCCCGTGTCTGCGTGGGTTTCCTCCGGGTGCTCTGGTTTCCTCCCAAAGTCGAAAGATATGCGGGTCAGGTGAATTGGCCATGCTAAATTGCCCGTAGTGTTAGGTAAGGGGTAAATGTAGGGGTATGGGTGGGCTGCGCTTCAGCGGGTCGGTGTGGGCTTGTTGGGCCGAAGGGCCTGTTTCCACACTGGAGAGAATCTAATTATAACTTTTGATCCCTGCATTCCAAACAATCTCCTATGTTCCCACAGGATCCTCCTTAAACCATTTGTTATCAAATATGGTTTCTTTGAGCCCAAATTTCCAAATCTCCTGTTCACCTACTCAATGCTCCACCTCTCCAACAACTTTATCTAACCACCAGCTCCACTGCCACTAGACTGTCAGGTTGTTTGGTCAACTTGAGTTAGTTACAATTTCCTCTAATTGAATGTTGAAATGACAAATATCATTGTTGCGTGCCCCCATTCTAATTGTGTTGTCTTTCTGTCAATTAAAACAGTCTTTGTTCAAATTGCTCCATGGTCTCACCCTTTGCAATAAATCAAATCTTCTCTAGTCCAACAATCCTCTGACAACAAGAGTCATAGAGTCATTCAGCTCAGAAACAGACCCTTCGGTCCAACCAGTCGATGCTGAATATAATCCCAAACAAAACTAGTCCCACCTGCCTGCTCCTGGCCCATATCCCTCCAAACATTTCCTACTCACGTACTTATCCAAATGTCTTTTAAAAGTTGTAATTGTGTTCACATCCTCCATTTCCTCTGGAAGCTCATTCCACACGCGAACCGCCTTCTGTGTAAATATATTGCACCTCATGTCTTTTTTAAATCTCTTTCCTCTCAACTTAAAAATATGCCCCCTAGTCTTGAAACACCCCATCCTAGAGAAAAGACACCTACCATTTCGACACTCCTCATCATTTTATAAATATCTATACAGTCACCTCTTAACCTCCTACTACACTCCAGTGAAAAAGGTCCCAGCCTATTCAGCCTTTTTTTTATAACTCAATCCTTTTATACGCAGCAACATCCCGGTAGATCTCTTCTGAACCCTCTCTAGCTTAATAATGTCCTTCCTATAACAGGGGACCAGAACTAGACACAGTTCTCCAGAAAAGGGTTCACCAATATCCTATATATTTCAACGTGACTTCCCAACTCCTACACTCAAATGAACTGAACAATGAGCGCAAGTGTGCTAAGTACCTTTTTAACCATCCTGTCTATATGTGATGCTATCTCTAAGGAATTACGTTCCTGAACGCCCAGGTCCCTCTGTTCTACAACACTACCCAAGGCTCTACCATTAATTGGATAAGTCCTGCCCCTGTTTGTTATGCCAAAATGCATTCTTGTAATTTTCTGTCTTTCTTATCCAACTTGCTTCAACCTAACACATCTTCAACCATTCAGGCCCTAGGATCCAAAATTCCATTTCTAAATATCTGTGCCTCCTCGGTGCTCTCTCTTCCTTTAAAACCATCCATCAATTTATCTCCCTTTAAGTGCAGCTTCCCAGTGAGCCCAAGATTAATGATTCTTTATCCTTTAGTTCCTCCTACTCACAGACTCAGCCTTAACTGTACATTCCAGTCAAATGAGGTGTGATATTCAAAGGTTAGTGCAAGATCCTTGATGTTTGTTTTACTTTGGATTGCTTGGAGAGATGTTGAAACACCATATAATTATAAGGTTCATAAGTATTTCTTAATTTGAATTCTTGCCGCTACACATAGATCTGGGTTCACTTGGTAAAATTACATTGGATCATAGATAGGTGAATACTCCCAGACTTTAATGGAACTCTCCCAACTCAATCTCCACAGGTAATGGTTAACTTAGCATCTGAAGCATGTGAATGACGCAGTAGGTAAATGCGCTAAATGTTGTGTGCTGAGATGGATCGACCAATAAAATTTAATGTTTCTTTCCTTATCCATGCTAAATTGACCAATCCCATGTGACAGTATGAAGAGTAAAACCTACCCCTATTTCCCCAGAGTCAGGAGGGAATGCATTCTTGAGATGGTTACTGAAGCTTTTAGAGCAAAGACTTTCAAGAAATTTCCAACAGCAACAAAGTAAACACTATTAATCTAAGTGAATGAGCTTAAAACTTTAAAAAAAGAATTGCTTTGTTGAGTTATTCTGATCATAATTATTCTGCTACATGTTGATAATTACACTGATGTATGATATGCATAGAGTAATATTGCATTACTTCAGGAAACCAGAATTCATGTTCAAATTGAAAGTCAGATTCTCAACTAAGACATATCAAGTTTGTCTTGCTAACTTGATATTACTGGAATAACCGGTTTGGCAAACTGACAAGAGCATAGTTATAATCGTAGTGTATCAGCGAGTTCATATGGCATGCATGAAAGGATAAAGTTAGATCTGCTGATTATTTCTCAAAAGACTTATATTACTGAAATGACAAGCCTTTAGGACTATATTCCAAAAATGATCAGTGTGGAGGATACTTATTAGAACAATCAGATAGTCAATTATAATAGCTGAAACAGTGAGAATGACAGGTAAGTGTTAAAATGTTTCTGTATAAAGAGGAAACCTATGTTTTAACAATTTGTGAATTGAAAGAAAACTTTGATTGTGCTCCCATGAAGCCCCTTCCAATATTTCACTAAATTAATACAACTTTTCTGATGATGTTCAATTGATGTCATAAAAAGTTAATTCATGGAAAATAGAAAGCAAATGATTCTTTTTTCCCATCACATATTTTACAATGTCTACACTTATAAAAGTTTTCTTTTCAGTATTAAAATGTAGATTGCTTTATTTAAGACTAAGCACACTGTTAAATATTTATACATGAGAATGTGCAAACACTAACTTTTTCCAATCTGTTTTGTGGATATCTCGTGAATAAGGAGTGCCATGTTATGCATTTCATGTGTTTCAATGATGAATCTTTCAATGATATAGATATAGTACAACATCAAAGGCACAGGGAACTTCACACTACGACTTTCTAAATGAAGCATTTAACTATGAATGAGCAGTCACTAGAAGTTGTTCTCTAATTTATTTTTTCATGGGATGTGGGCACCACTTTCTAGGCCAGCATTTAATACCTCTCCCTAATTGTCCTAGAGGAGGGGGTGATAAACCACCTTCTTGAATTGTTGCAGTCCATCTGCTGTTGACATTATCAGTTCTGTTTCAGAAGGGAGATTCAGGATTTAATACAATGATGATGAAAAAATATTGTACTGTTCGCAGTCAAGATGGTATGTGGTTTGAAGGGAACTTTCAAGTGATGGTGTTCCCAAGCACCTGCTGCCCATGTCTTTGTAGAGATCACAGACTTGGGAGGTGTTGTTGACACATTGGTGAGTTGCTGCTCTGCATTTGTAAATAGTATACTGCTGCTTCTGGGTATTGCTGGTAGAATGAGTATGTGTTTAGGGTGATGGTAGGGTGTCAATTTGTTCTTGAATAATCATAAACATCGATCATGTACCTGTCTTGTTTAATTCAGAGATGATAATTGTGCATTTGCATCAAACATTACATATAAACGGTAGGCTCATTCCCCATGGTAGGCTCATTCAGAAGGTCAGGAGGAATGGTATTCAGGGGAACATAGCTGTCTGGATATAGAATTGGCTGGCCAACAGAAGACAGCGAGCGGTAGTAGAAGGAAAATATTCTGCCTGGAAGTGGTGAGTGGTGTTCCACAGGGCTCTGTCCTTGAGCCTCTATTGTTTGTAATTTTATTAGTGACTTGGATGAGGGGATTGAAAGATGGGTCAGCAAGTTTGCAGATAACACAAAGGTTGGAGGTATCATTGGCAGTACAGAGGGCTGTTGTAGGCTGCAGCGGGACATTGACACGATGCAGAGATGAGCTGAGAGGTGGCAGATGGAGTTCATCCTGGATAAATGCGAGGTAATGCATTTTGAAAGGTTGAATTTGAAAGCTGAGTACAGGATTAAGGATACGATTCTTGGCAGTGTGGAGGAACAGAGGGATCTTGGTGTGCAGGTACATAGATCCCTTAAAATAGCCACCCAAGTGGACAGGGTTGTTAAGAAAGCATATGGTGTTTTGGCTTTCATTAACAGGGGGATTGAGTTTAAGAGTCATGAGATCTTGTTGCAGCTCTATAAAACTTTGGTTAGACTGCACTTGGAATACTGCGTCCAGTTCTGGTCGCCCTATTATAAGAAAGATGTGAATGCTTTGGAGAGGGTTCAGAGGAGGTTTACCAGGATGCTGCCTCGACTGGAGGGCTTATCTTATGAGGAGAGGTTGACTGAGCTCAGACTTTTTTCATTGGTGAAAAGGAGGAGAAGAGAGGACCTAATTGAGGTATACAAGATAATGAGAGGCATAGATAGAGTCGATAGCCAGAGACTATTTCCCAGGGCAGAAACGACTAACACGAGGGGTCATAGTTTTAAGCTGGTTGGAGGAAAGTATAGAGGGGATATCAGAGGTGGGTTCTTTACACAGAGAGTTGTGAGAGCATGGAATGCGTTGCCAGCAGCAGTTGTGGAGGCAGGGTCATTGGGGGCATTTAAGAGACTCCTGGACATGCATATGGTCACAGAAATTTGAGGGTGCATACATGAGGATCAGTGGTTGTCACAACATTGTGGGCTGAAGGGCCTGTTCTATATCATGACAATGGATCAAAACCCTGATTTACTACAAACATATTTAATTTTTAATTCCAAATGTGTCTTTTAAAAGACGACTATTATGAACAAAAAGAAAACTGTGGATATAAATGTCGTGCTATCTGGCAGAGCCATGTCAGGAACTCATGGAATGTCGCACCTGTAGAATGCCAAGGAAACCTCAAACAGGGAGAGAGAAACTAATAAGGAAGAGACAATGAGGTTGCTGACTATCTTTCCCCTCTCAATGGAAAGCCGCCTTTGAGATATTATAATGTTTTGCCTTTACAGGAATATACAATAAAAGGGGATAATAATTGACAAGTCTGAAAGGTTTTAGTGAATTTGGGTGTTTATGTGTACTAAGCTGGGTTCAAGCACTGGTGTGCTGTATAGGTCACAGTTGAGGAAGCCCCACATTGCGGGTAGAAGGATTCTCTTGTTCTGTGTGCTAGAAGTCAACCAGAAAGTGTCAGGACGAGACTCTCTCATTCTGTCTACTGCCAGCCAACCACAACTGAAAAAAAGATTGGAGAAAAAGATAAAAATCTAAAAGCTAAAAATCCCAAAATTGACTGTTCAATTAATAATGTTCCATTGTCTACACTTTACAAATGGCCCACACAGACTGATTCATATTTCTTTTTCTTTTAACTTCTTATGAACTCATGTTCTGTTCATACTCTCTGTATATGTGTACCTTTTTTTATGTTTAGTAACTAATGATGTCCATCTTATGTTAACTGAAGAAAGCCTTGTTAAATTTGCTCCTTTCAAAACATGCATTTTTCCTGGAAAAACGGCATGTACCAAGGAGGGGTCCTTTTCAAATTAACCTCATTCTAAATGGGAAGGTGTATGAATAAAAAAGGGGAGTCAATTCATCCTCACTTACCCAGGAGCTTAACAATTTAGGATATCTGGTTAGAACTGTAATAGATTGTGAAACCTTGCCCAGGGTCTTGTCACAACTCCAGTTAGCAATGCAGTAAACCCAAGGCCATTTTTTTCTCTCCCTTGGCTAATGATAATGATGACAATGTTTACAGTTGTGACCTATTGATGCCCAGGTATGAATCAATTAATATATCAAGGGCTGGATTTGATATTTCCTGAACATATTTCAAACCAATTGTGAGGTTCTCTTTAAAAAAATAGGTCAGGACATACTGCACTGAAAACAATATCTGCTTTAATGTTTTTTAATTGTGTAGATACCTAAGTGATGGGAATGAATGATGCAATAAAATGTCAGGTGCACTCCCACAAAATATGCAATCATTAACAGTTGTCTCAATAACTCTGCAAGAAATTAATTTTCTATTATCAGTCAGGCACCAGATGTGGCTCAAGGCTGTGACTCTAACCTTTGCATTAATGACTTGAGTTCATAAACTAGACTGGCACATTAGTACTGAGAGTGTTGCATTAGTTGAAGTGCCAAATTTGAGTGGAATGCCATCTCTTAGATAAATGATCACAAAAATACAAATACAGCACCTTTTGAAGAAGAGTAGGAAAGTTCTCCCAGTGTTCTGACCAATGGTTATTGCATAGCCAACATCAATATAACACATGAACTGGTCATAGTCACATTGTTTATAGACTTCTGCTGCAGCCAAATTGGCAGCCGAATATCCTACTTCCCAATAATAACTAAATTTCAGAAAAAAACTCCAGCCACTGTGATTTGGTAAGCCTTAAGGTCATGAACAGTGTTGTACAAATGCAACTTCTTTCTTTCTTAAATGTTAGCATGTCAGAATATCAAAATTACTTGGAACTTGTTTTGATGCTATGTTGCTCACTGTTGAATTATGCATTTGGCCGCTGATCAAAGAACAGTATTAGCAGAAGAATTAACTAAAACTACCAATTGGTGAAAGCTGTGTTGCAAGGGGTCACTAACTTACAGTAAGAGAGAACAATACTTTTACAAATAGATCATTGACAATCAAAAAACCTTACTAATGAGAGAAGTGACACTGGAGTTGTGTGATGCCTGATAAATTAACAAAATAAAAGTACAGTATACATGGGAAACTAGTAAAAAAAAATCAAAGAGCAATGTGATCTGAGGTTGAATAAAATAATTTAAAACAGTTTTATGGGAAACAAACAGGGAACTAGAGATTTTTCAGTGAAACAATGACAGAGACCAACAAGACAGGATCTAGTATTTGGACATTTTCTGAGCTACAGGAATAGTGTCAAGTGCTGGTAAGATAGGAAAGCTAAAAAGGATGCACTGAAAGAGTCAGACATGAAAGATGGAAAGTCTCACAAAGATGGACCCAATAATTGAGATATTTAGAAAGCATTGTAGTGATTGGATAAGTATCAGTCTTGATGCACTTACTGAAAGAATGAGAATGTGCAAGACTGTAAATGGAAGATAACACTGTATGAATTTTTCAAGTTCAAATGAAATATATTTTACACTGAAGTATAATTCAGACATTAATGAAATAAAGCTACCAACTGAACTTTGCAAATAATAACCTTTGAACACGCAGTAATCTTGTCCTAATTACTAATTATGAAATATGAAACTCTCATAATTTAAGCAATTTCCATAAGCCAAAATGAAAAATTTTAAGGAAAAAGTATAAAGTTAACCATTTTGTACAGGGAATGATTTGAACAGTTCGACATCAAATTCAAAATATTTATATTCTTAACATATTTTGAACTAAACAATGTATTTTTCCAAAATGTAGCAATGATTTATTGGCATTTATAGAAAATGTTTGGGACAGGATTCAGTACAATAACACATAAGTGTCAGAAAAGGATTTAGCCCACATATCAAGATGTTAACCCTAGCTAGCCCATCAAAAAACAACCAGATGAAGATGAAGCATTTTTTGAGTGAAAGGAAGATTAAAGAACGCGTTGATTCTTCTTAGTTCAACAGAAAGTAGCAGTGGATTGAAACCCAGACTTGCATCTCCTACTGAGGATAAACAATGAATGTGTCAGACCAATTTTTAAAAACAATTTATAAATACAGAATTACTCCAGTCAGAATGCTTGTAGGATAAATGCTAAGCCTTTTCATCATTAATACAATGTTATGTCTATAAAATTTGCAAAATTATTTAAGCATTAATCACCCTTCTCCATTTCTTAAACAATAGGGAGAACTTTGACAGAAGGATTGGTGAGTAGGATGGTGGACCGCCTAATGAACACAGAGATCAATACACAACGAATTGTTGCAGTTGAAAATTGCTTTGGAGCAACAGGTCAACCTCTGGTCTTGCATGGCCGAGTGCTTGTGGGTGAAGGATTATTGACAAAAGTCTGTCGCAAAAAACCAAAACCCCGGATGTTTTTCCTGTTTAATGACATCCTTGTATATGGAAGTATTATTATCCACAAGAAAAAGTACACCAGTCAACAGATAATACCATTGGAGGATGTCAATGTTGAAGATCTTCCAGACAATGACAGTCTGAAAAATCAATGGATGATAAAAACTTCACGAAAATCATTCGTAGTGTGTGCTGCCACCCGCCCTGAGAAAGAGGACTGGATGAAGCATATTAACAAATGTATCAAACAACTGCTGGAAAAGACAGGAAAGGCACCACCTACTGAACATGCAGCCCCTTGGATACCAGACAAGATGACAGAAATCTGCATGCGGTGCACTCAAAAAAAGTTCAACACTTTAATTCGCAGGCATCACTGTCGGAACTGTGGCTTTGTGGTGTGCCATTCTTGTTCAAAGCACAAGTTTCTCATGCCCAAGCTGTCATCAAAGCCTTTAAGGGTATGCACATTATGTTACAATAAATTGATGGAAGAGAAGGATAAAATCTCAACTTTAGAGAGAAAAGCAGATGAGACCACTGATCTGAATGATGATAGTGATGACAAATCCAGTGATGAGGAGAAGGAAGAGCTGGGCCAGGAGCCACTCTTTTTAACAGATCTCTCTTGGTCCTCTTTCCACACTTAGTCACATACACAGCCAATTAACTCAATAATAGCATCATGAAGTGAAAGCAGCTCTCTTCCAAACAATATTTCAGAGAAATGTGTCACTAATTTTACTTCATATTAACCAATTTAAAATGCTATTGAGCTTTGCACTACAGTGCATGTTTTTCTTTCTTGTTGTATTCTATACAAACTGGTTATAACTGATTTGCCATTACCATAAGGGAATTTATGCAATTTACATTTCGTGGGCAGAGTTTGATGCTCACACCCATGGTGTATTTTGAGACAGGGGTTATTTAACTGAACATAAAGTTCCCAGATGGAGACGCCACTGACTTCTCACAAGTGGGAAAGCTGTCTACAAGCTTTCCTGTCCAAATGCTAATTGAAGTCCTTGCCAATTGAAATCCAACTTTCTATACAAGAAGCCCAAATGTGTTTTTTAGGGGCTCCCAGAGAGCGGTCTATCATTAGGAGGGACCCAGAGACCTGGCAAAGAGAAGGGAGGCAGCATGATTTTTTTTGAAAGTCATTCCACCTTTCTTTCTTCTAAATCGACTCAGATGCAAGTCATTGATCCTGTTTCTGCAACTCCTGTTTTATTCTTGTTCACTTCTATCCTGCATCCCATGCTGATTTAATGGATGCACAGCTGGCAACCCCCAGTGTGACTCCAGTAACATTGATGATAATATAGAATTGCTGACCTCTGTTTGGTTGGAAACTCTTGGGTGGAGTGGGACCTCCACCTCTGGAGTAAGCTGTGACATATTAAATTCTGCCTCATATCTCCGTACACAAACACTGTACGTATATCTGTTACTGTGTTTAATCCTGAATGTCACATTCCATGAAGCCATCTGGTTGGGCTCCTGATGAATTAGTTAGCTGATCTCAACTTCGGGGACGGTCAAAGTATGATAATTTGTCTCTGCACCTCTTATAAGGGAGCAGAAAATCAATGAAAATGGAGCTGAAAATCAACAAAGGTTTCTACTCTTAATCAAATGAGGATGAAATCGGACTTAAACTTGAATTTGACATTAGCCAAGATCAGATATTCTCCGTGTTTACACATGAATACTTGTTCCTCAGCTCCTGGCCCACCAAACGCCTGAAGACCCGGGTTCAATTCCCGACTCAGGCGACTGACTGTGTGGAGTTTGCACGTTCTCCCCGTGTCTGCGTGGGTTTCCTCCGGGTGCTCCGGTTTCCTCCCACAGTCCAAAGATGTGCGGGTCAGGTGAATTGGCCAAGCTAAATTGCCCGTAGTGTTAGGTAAGGGGTAATGTAGGGGTATGGGTGGGTTTCGCTTCGGCGGGTCGGTGTGGACTTGTTGGGCCGAAGGGCCTGTTTCCACACTGTAAGTCTAATCTAATCTAATCTAATCTAATCAAACGTGCTTCAGGTTAAAGTATCCACCTCTGACAAGAAAGAAAAGAAGGTGGACAAATTTATAAAAATGGAACCAATGCAGATCGCCACACCATGCACTGCAACAATCCCAAAGTAATTAGACTTCGAACTTTTCAACATTTATATTGCTTCTGGAAAACTTAGTACAAGTCTTGCGTCATGTAGCATTTGCAATTTGTAACATGGTCAAGTAGCTTTATGTTATGCTTATGAGATTTCTGAATAAGTGCAATTGTATGTCTACATTTAGAACATAATCATTGTACAAAGTCTACAAATCACTCAGAATTATATTAAAGCTCTGTCACCTTTGATGAAACAAGAAACAATTGAACACAGCATGTGATTTTCATCGAAATTCATAGAATCCCTACAGTGTGGAAACAGGTCATTTGACCCAACAAGTCCACACCGACCCTCCAAAAAGTAACCCACACACAGACTCATTCCCCATTACTCCACATTTACCCTGGCTAATGCACGTCCACATTCCTGAACACAATGGGCAATTTAGCATGGCCAATTCCATGGGCGGCGCGGTGGCACAGTGAGTGGGCGGCGCGGTGGCACAGTGGGTGGGCGGCGCAGTGGCACAGTGGTTAGCACTGCTGCCTCACAGCGCCTGAGACCCGGGTTCAATTCCCGACTCAGGCGACAGACTGTGTGGAGTTTGCACGTTCTCCCCGTGTCTGCATGGGTTTCCTCCGGGTGCTCCGGTTTCCTCCCACAGTCCAAAGATGTGCGGGTCAGGTGAATTGGCCATGCTAAATTGCCCGTAGTGTTAGGTAAGAGGTAAATGTAGGGGTATGGGTGGGTTGCGCTTCGGCGGGTCGGTGTGGACTTGTTGGGCCGAAGGGCCTGTTTCCACACTGTAAGTAATCTAATCTAATTCACCTAAGCTGCACACCTTTGGATTGTGGGAGGAAACCAGAGCCCCCAGAGGAAATGTGTGCAGACACATGGAGAATGTCACACACAGTCATCTGAGGGTGGAATCGAATCCGGGTCCTTGGTGCTGTGAGGCAGCAGCACTCGCCACTAAGCCACCATGCTGCCCCTGGAGACCAGAAAGCTCTTACCACATTTTCTACATGTTAGCAGGTTGATAATTAACCTTTTTAGCCTTTTTTACGAATGCACCTCCCTTGTCATGGAGTGAAACCCAATCTTGGAACCACCGATTCAGAGAGAGGGATTTTCCTGTTCTGCACTCTGTCTCAAATTTGATTCGATTCTGATTTAACTGAACTTGAGGAAAATTGGAGCGATGTGTGAGGCAAAAGCAATGGCGTCAGAGAGAGGTTGGATGTGGGGAGATTGCATTCCAATTTCCAAGTTATTTGTGTGAAAAGCAATGTTTTCACTAATCAAAATAAGCCTTTTAGATTTCAAATTATTATTCTTACTTTTTTTTTGTGAAACTGTCTTCTATGCCCACTTCAATATATATTCAAGTTACCTTATGTTTGTTGAATCATAGATTGGGAACTGTATCAGAGACTGAAGAAGACATTTTGGCTTTGGGAAACTTTGAAAGGATCTCATAATGTAGTTCCTATGTTACAATAACTGAGCCATGCATATAAGGTAAACATAAAGCCTAGATTATTGAAATACATTCAGAAGACAAAGGCAATGGAACAATAGTTCAGTTCAAAATCATCAGGGTATGGACATAAGACGATGAAGCTGAGGTTTTTGCTGATGACACATTGTTTAGACTTACAAGAATGACACAATAAAAATGTGGTTGGAAGAAGAAATGAGGTCAAAGGAAGGTAAAGAGGAGGAAGAATCTAGAGGGTATATCTATGTCCATGCATACTTGTGATTCTTGACACCAGAAAGTATTATTGTAGCAAATGATCATTAAAACTTCAATCAAGAATAACTTTGAGACCGAGTGCAGAACAGAAAGAATCCCTCCCTCTGAGTCAGTAGTTCCAAGCTCAGGTTTCACTCCATGACAAGGGAGGTGCATTTGTAACAAGGTCAAACAAGTTAATTATCAACCTGCTAACACGTAGAAAAGGTAGTAAGAGCTTCCTGGTGTCCTGGTCAGCTAGACTTGTATGATAATTGCAACTCAGCAGCACCCCACACCCCCACATTAAAAGACCACAGGCTGTACCCCAAGGCAACCATGTTCTTTGTTTTGACGGGCTACCACAAACAGGAAGAGATTCAGATAGCTGTGCTGAAGAGAGAGATTGGGAGCAGTATATAGAGCTGTGTGGATTTAAGGGTGCAATGAAAGTACTAGTCAGTCAGCACTGTGTATCTTAATGCTATTAATAATCATGGGAGCAGTGATAATGTTGAGACCTGAAGTGCTTAATCAAAAGATTAGAAGATTTGCTGACCCTCCCAATCTTCTTCTATAGCTATTTTAAATGATTGTTTTTCACCTCACTGTCAAAACACAATGATCTCATTGATGAGTGCCAATTGTGGCTGGGCATGACACAACCGTCAAAAAAAAAGTTTACTGTGATAAAAGCAGCGTTTGCCAAAAATGGATTATTTGGAGATCTAGGTCAATATTTTCCTGAAAATATGTTGGAGTTGGCTAGGATCGACTTTCAAAAATATTCATCAGATTTATAGTTAATTTAACAGATTTCTACGGAAAGTTGTTGGAGTCACTTCTTTTTCACTTTTGACTCTAAAACATTGTTCTTCATCCCACTTTAACTTCCATTTAAGGCATTTTTCCAATACCTTTAGCTATGCTAAATGCTGAAGCAGTCAGTGTAATATATAACAAAACCAGAAATTGCTAGCAAAACTCAGCAGATCTGGCAGCATCTGTAGGGAGAAAACAGAGTTAATGTTTTGAGTTGGGTTACTCTTCGTCATGTAATAAGTAATTGAACTGACCTGTGCTAGGCACAAAAATATATATCCAAGATCGTTAACAAATCTGATGGCACTCTCCTAATAACCAACAGAAAATTGTTTTAAAAATTGTTATAATCTCCTTAGAGACCAATAATCTCTAGAAGCATATTTTAATTTCCAGTGGCTGGCAGGAAGGATCACACAACTTGGTTCCACATCTAAAGAAAGAATAAAAATCCTAAACTTCTGAAATATGATGATGCAGATAAACTTCTGAAGATGCTGTAAAATTCTCTTAGGTCAGAAGCACTTGTGAACTGAAGAACTTCACATTTCATGTTGATGACCTTTCATCAGAACACGAATAAAGGAAAGATGGTTAGATTCTCTCTTGTTGGAGACAGTCATTGCCTGCACTTATCTGATAGGAACTTACCACTTAAGGGATCAAATTGAGCCTTGATATCATCCAGGTCTTGTTGTGCATGGACATGGACACAGAACATAAAACAGTGCAACATAGTACAAACCCTTTGGCCCTCAAATGTTGTGCCGACCTTTTATCGGTTTCATTGTTTGAGGAATAGCGAACAGTGCTGAACATTGAACATCAGCAAACATCCTCACTTCTGATGTTATGATAAAGGAAAGGTCATGATAACTTAGAAACATAGAAAATAGGAGCAAAAGTAAGCCATTCAGGCCTTCAACATTCCACATGCTCATGGCTCAGTATCCTGTTCCTGCTTTCCTCCCACATTCTTTGATCCCTTTAAGCCTAAGAACTACATCTAACTGGTTCTTGAAAACATGCAATGTTTTGACCTCAACCACTTTTGTGGCAAAGAAGTCTACAGGCGCACCACTATCTTCTAATCTCAGTCCTAAATGGCCTACCCCACATTCTTAAACTGAGACCCTGCTGATGAAGCAACTGGAGATGGTTCAGCCTATGACACTTCCCTGAGGAACTCCAGCAATGTCATTGAGGCGTTGAGCTGATTGACGTCCAACAACCACAGGACTCCAATTAGTGGCAAGTCTTCTCTCTGATTCCCATTTACTTCAGTTTTGGTAGGGCTCCTTGACCTAGGTCAAATGCTGCCTTGATGTCAAGATAGGGTAGTCACGTGAGTTCAATCCTTTTGTGGGTACCTGGACCAAAGTTTTTTAGGTTCAGGAATTGAGTGGACCTCACGAAACCCCAACTGTGCCAGTAAACAGAATATCACTGAGTTAAGTGTCATTTGATGGCACTGTTGACCACTCCTTCTACCACTTTACTGATGATCAAGAGTATATTGCTGTGTTATTAATTGCCTGAGTTGGATTTTCTGCATTTTGTGAAGAAGTCCTACAATTTTTCACATTGCTGGGTATACGCCTCTGCTTGCATATTCTTCTCAGGAAGAGAATTTGAGCCCCTCACAAACGAACTACCTAACCTTCAGTTGGGTAGAATTCAGAATGCGTCATGTGATTCTCTTCATTCCTCCATTTTAACCTAAATTACAAAGCTAATCACAAAACATAAGACAACAAGCTTCTTATTTGCAACAAAGTGCCAATCACTGGAGCTTTTACATGAGGAATTATACTTACAAGACTAGCAGTATAAGAAATATGCAACTTTGTTTCCTCTAAGCAGCTCTTGATGTAAGTAAGTATTTTACTAAAGCCATTGCAGTAAATAGGCGATGATTACAAAATAACACTATAAGAAGTGTTGACCCATAAACAAAGTAGTCTCCATTGCAGACATATTGGTCAGCATTGGTTCAGAAATCTGGTAGAAAAAGCTGTTTCCCTGACACTAAGTTTTAAATTTTAAAAGAACTCATATTGATGAGGACCTTAATCAGCATTCCAACCTGTATCCACCTAATTAATTCTATATGAGATATATTTCAAATGACATCACTTAGGGTAACGTACTATATAAATGACCATAGAACTTAGTGAGAGAGCAGTAAACAAACACATGATTCCAAACAAATTAAAAATCAACAACTTTCCTCTGATCAAGGCTGGTGAAAAGTAAAGTGCATAACTGAGGTGAATGGAATACTTGTACAAAGGATATATTAAAGTGGTTTAAATGACATTCATTGTCATTGTCCTTTCTGTTGCAGTTTCTTTAAGTTGGCATTGGGTGGCAGCTTGATCAAAAAAAAGGCCAGATGGCGTCATGGTGCAAGAATAAAAGATCATGCATTCTTCCATTCAAATAATGCTTCTCTACATCTGAAAAAATATTTACGGCTCTATGTGAAGTTTTGCTGCACATAGCAGATCATTTATTGGATCTATTATATCTGTATACAGGGCAATACTGATTGCTCATGACACCTCATAGATGTGTCATTATTCTCAAAAATAAACACTCAACATCAAACATACACGTTAAAAAAATAGGAAATGAATTTACAAATAGAATGGGGCGGGGGAGGGCAGCAGTGTGCAGAGGAAGAAAAGGGTGACCAGTACAGACAGGAAGGTAAAACATTTGCAGTTTGCAATTTTTTAAAAGAGTCTTTGAAATGCAGGAGTGAAAATGAGTCCAAATCTTTAGCGACCGTCTTGTTTGCTCCATTATGACAATACTGCAGATGTACCTTGATTTTCACGTCAATAGTTGCTTTCATTCCCTGACACTTGTTTGCTGGGATTGAGATTGAGAGAGAGAGAGAGAGAGAGAGCTGAAATCTCTGCAGGTAATCATACAGCATCCATGTATGAAGTTAATATGCAAATGTAAATAAGACAGCAAATTTCTTGACATCGTATGATGTTTCAGTGTTTCTTCACTCAAAAGAAAATTCTGAAGTAGTCAGATTTTATACATGCCATGTAGTTGCCTAGGCTTGTTAAATAATCACAGCAACTGTCTTCGATCAGTGGTGTTCTTTTTAAAAGCAATTTTAATCCATGGAAGTGTCAAATATTAATCTGAAATGAGGAAAGTCATGTTGATTGTCGATTTTCATGCTATAATTGTAACAATTGTGAAACTTGTGTATAGTCTATTCATTCCAGGAAAACGAATAACACAAGGCTTTCTTTAAAAGAAAATGAATGGGACTGAGACAGTCAATTGTAGGGCCCTGGGAGTGTTATAGAACAAAGGGATCCAGCAGTACAGGTTTGTAGATCCTTGAAAATTAAGACATGGTGACTCAGTGGTTAGCACTGCTGCCTCTCAGCATCAGGGACTGGGTTCGATTCCAGCCTCAGGCAACTGTCTGTGTGGAGTTTGCACATTCTCCTGCGTGGGTTTCCTCCGGGTGCTCTGATTTCCTCCCACAATCCAAAGATGTGCAGGTTAGGTGAATTGGTCTTGATAAATTTGTCCGTAGAGTTAGGTGCATTGGTTAGGGGGAATGGTTACTCTTCAGAAGGTCTGTCTGGACTAGTTGGGCCGAAGGGCCTGTTTCCACACTGTAGGGAATGTAATCTAATCTAATATGCACAGAGAAGTGAAGAAGACTTTCAGCATGGTAGTTTTCATCAGTCAGGGCATTTAGTCTCGGAGTTAGGATGTCTTGTTGCAGATGTATATGACATTGGTGAGGCAAACAAGTGTCAGGGTAAGAAAACAACTATTTACGTGAAAATCAAGGTACATCTGCAGCTTTGTCATAATGGAGTAAACAAGGCAGTCATTAAAAAGTTGGACTCATTTTCACTCCTGCATTCCAAAGACTCTTAAAAAAACTTGGAAACTGCAAATGCCTTTACCTTCCTGTCTGTACTGGTCACCCTTTTCTCCCGCTGCACACTGCTCCCTCCAGCCCCTCACCTCCAACCCACTCTCTTTGCATACAAGTCTACTGCACTTCTATGGAAAGAACATAGAACAGTACAGTACAGGCCCTTTGGCCCCCAGTGTTATGCCAATCTTTTATCCTACTCTAAGATCAAACTAATCTATATACTCTTCATTGTACTATCTTCCATGTGCCTATCCAAGGGTCATTTAAGTGTTACTAATGTATCTGACTCTACTACTACCACTAACAGTGCTTTCCACACACCCATCACTCTCTGTGTAACCTACCTCTGACATCTCCCCTAAGTCTTTCATCAATCACCTTAAAATTATGCCCCCTTGTGATAGCCATTTCTGCCCTGGGAGAAAATCTCTGGCTTTCCACTCTATCTATGTCTCTCATCATTGTAAACCTCTACCAAGTCCTCTCTCATACTTCTTCACTCCAGTAAGAAAAGCCTTAGCTCCATCAACCTTTCTTCATAAGACATGCCTGCCAGTCCATGCAGCATCCTGATAAATCTCCTCTGCACCATCTCTGAAGTTTCCACATCTTTCCTATAATGAGGCAACCAGAACTGACTACAATATTCTAAGCGTGATCTAACCTGAGCTCTATGGAGGTGAGCATAATCATCATGGCTCTGAAATTCAATCCCCTGCTAATAAACACACCATACACCTTCTTATCAACCCTATCAACTTGGGTGGCAACTTTGAGGGATCTATCGACAAAGACCCCTAGCTCCCTCTGTTCCTCCACACTGCCAAGCATCCTGCCTTTAACCCTATTTTCTGTATTCAAATTCAACCTTCCAAAATGAATTTTCCAGGTTGAACTCTATCTGCCACTTATCAGCCCAGTTCTGCGTCCTGTCAATGTCCCGTTGCAAGCTACAACAGCCCGCCACACCATTGACCATTCCACCAACCTTTGTGTCTTCAGCAAACTTGTTAACCCACCCTTCCACTGCCTCATCTAAGTCATTTATAAGAATCACAAAGAGCAGAGGTCCCAGAACCAATCCCTGCTGAACACCACTGGTCACCGAGCTCCAGGCTGAATACTTTCCATCAACTACCACCTCTGACTTCTATGGGTCAGCTAATTCTGCATCCAGACAACCAGGTTTCCTTGTTTCCAGGCTTTGTTACATTTTGAATGAGCTTATTGAGGAGAATCTTATCAAATGCCTTGCTAAAATCCATGTACACCACATCCACTGCTCTACTTTCTCAACAAGTTTTTTTCACATCCTCAAACAATTTATTAAGATTTGTGAGGCATGCCTTGCCACTCACAAAGTCATGCTGACTATCTCTAATCAAGCTACGGTTTTCCAAGTAATCATAAATCCTGTCTCTCAAAATCCTCTCCAATAATTTGCCCACCATAGACATAAGTCTGGTCTGTAGTTCCCTGAATTATCCCAATTATCTTTCTTGTACAAGGAAATGACATTTGCCACCTTCCAATCATCTAGCACTACTCCAGTAGCAGTGAGGATGAAAGATTAGCCCAAAAGAGCAGCAATCTCTTCTCTCGCTTCCTGTAGTAACCTAGGGTATAGCCCATCTAGGCCAGGGACGTATCTATCCTTACATTTTTCAAATTTTTCAGCACATCCTCCTTAACAGCAACTTGTTCAAGTATATCAGTCTGTTTCACACTGTCCACACAAACATTAAGATCCCTCTCAGTAGTAAATACTGAAGCAAGGTGTTCATTTAGAACCTCCCCTACCTCCTCCAACTTCAGGCACAAGATCCCACAACTATCCCTGACTGGCCCTACCTTCACTCCTGCCATCCTCTTGTTCCTCACATAAGTGTAAAATGCCTTTGGGTTTTCCTTAATCCTACCTGCTAAAGCTTTCTCATGCCCCCTTCTAGCTCACTTAAGTCCATTCTTCTGTTCTTTCGTGGCTACCTTCTAACCCTCTAGAGCCCTGTCTGATCCTTGCCTCCTCAACCTTAAATAAGCTTCCTTCTTCCTCTTGACTAGTTGTTCTTCGTGAAGGGCTTTTGCCTGAAACATTGACTCTCCTGCTCATTGGATCCTGCCTGACCTGCTGTGCTTTTCCAGCGCCACACTCTCGACTCTAGATGATCTTCATCTCTTGTCATCAAAGAATCTTTCAATCTACCATCGCTTCCTTGCCTCAGTGGGACAATCCTTTCCGGCACTATCAGAAAGGGTACTATAAAACTAGAAAAAGTGCAGGCAAGATTTATTAGGATGCTACTTGGACTGGAAATTTTGTGGTATAAGGAGAGGTTGGATAGACTGGGACTTTTTTCCCAGAGCATAGGAGACTGAGAGATGACCTTATAGAGGTATTTAAAATCATGAGTGACATAGATAAAATACATAGCACACAACTTTCCCCCTTGGTAGGAGAGTCTAAAACTAAAGGGCATCAGATTAAGGTGAGAGAGAAGAGATATAAAAGGGTCCACCAGGGCAATTTTTCATCCTGGCTGGTAAATGTCTGGAATGGACTGCCAGAGGTACTGGTGCAAGTGAGCACATTTTTGCTCTTTAAGAAATATTTAGACAGGTACATGAATGGAATAGGTATGGACTAAATGCAAGCAAATGGGACTAGTTTAAACTGTGAAAACTGGACAGTAGGAGCAAGTTGGGTCAAAGGGCCTGTTTTCATGCTGTATGACTGTATGACTCTAAGACTCAAACCTTTTCTAATTAAGTAAAATGTTGAAATTAACTGTGATTGTAAAAACAGCTAATCAGCCATTGTCCACAAAGGACCATGGACATCTCCCTCCATTGTTTGTATATAATTTGAGGGACACAAACCCAAAAACACATGGCAAGACAATGTGGCACTGAACAGTATGGGGATTGAATCCATACTGCTGGCATCATTCTGCATCATAGTAGAGCTAACTTAGCATGCTGAGTCCCACAACTACAAATGTAATTTGATCATAAGTACACAGGGATGTATACTTCAGTTACTGATATAGAATGTACTTGCATTGAGAGACCCATTATTATTATCACATTGAAAAAGTACTGCTTAATTATTATCTTGTACACAATTGGGTTAGATAGTGATATTAATGTCTGTTGTGGGTGAAAGGTTACTATTGTGACAGTGAGCTGAATTGAAAATTGTCTCTAATTTTAAATAGATGGTCTTTGAGATAGTATTGCTACATAGGGTTAGTCATTTTAATCCTATTACACTCTATTGAATCTCAAGGCTAATAGATTTCATTCTGGTATCTGCACTACCTCTTCAATCAACATCGTTTAAATATGAAATGATTTGCAACAAAATAAATACTGCTAAATGCAACTTTTGAAAAACTTGCATGTTTAAATGAAATAAAAGAAGAAGGCACTAGCAATGAGGCAAGCAAAATTTTACTTAAAGTTCAGTTCGGGATATTATCTTGAAAGGTCATCTTTTTTAGTTATTCTTTCCTGCTATGTAGCAGGAGGTTGGTTGGACATCTGAGGTTTGTGCTGCAGAGTGATACTGACATTGTGGATTCAATTCCTGCACTTGCTGAGGTCACCATTAAGAACTCTACTTCTCAATTTCTATGTTTATCTGAGGCATGTTCAATCACTACTGGTTGTCTCTCTCTAATGAGATTGCAGCCCTATGTTCTGGTAGGACAATGGTGATTTTACCATGTGGGCATCACTGGTTGGCCACATTTATTTCTCATCCTTCATGGCTCTAAAGGAGGTGATCATGTGCTGCCTTTTTGAATCATTACAGTGCTATGGACGGAGGAACATTCATGGGAGCTGTTAGGGAGGGAGTTTGAGGATTGAGGTTTGACCAAGTAACAGTGAAGGAATTGCGATATATTTTGAAGTCAGGATGATTAGATTAAATTGGATTCCCTACAGTGTGGAAACAGGCCCTTCAGCCCAACAAGTCCACACCGACCCTCTGAAGAGCAACCAACCCAGACTCATTCCCCTACATTCACCCCTGATTAATGCACCCTTAACACTACAGGCAATTAACATGGCCAATTCGCGTAACCTGCACATCTTTGGACTGTGGGAGGAAACTGGAGCACCCGGAGGAAACCCACGCATACACAGGGAGAATGTGCAAACTCCACACAGAGAGTTGTCCAAGGCTGGAATTAAGCCAGGGTCTCTGGCGCTGTGAGGCAGCAATGCTAAGCACTGAGCCACCATGCCACCATGGTGAGTAGCTTGAAGGGGAACTTGCAAGTAGTGGTGTTCCTATGCATTTGTTGCCCTTTGCCTTGTAGAGATTGTAGGGTTGACAGATGTTTTTGAAATAGCCTTGGTGAGTTACTGCAGTGCATGTTGTGGAGAGTACACATTTCTGCCACTGTACATCAGTGGGGAACAGAATGAATATTGAAGGTGGTGGATGGGGATTCTTTGACCTGGATTGTATCGAGTTCCTAGAGTTTTGTTGAATCTGCACCCATTCAGCCTGGTGTAGACTATTTCATCATACTCCTTACTGTGCCTTTTAGATGGTGGACCGGCACTGAGGAGTTAAGAACAAAGAACAAAGAAAATTAAAACACAGGAACAGGCCCTTCGGCTCTCCAAGCCTGCGCTGATTCAGATCCTCTATCCAAACCTGTCACCTATTTACTAAGGGTCTGAATTCTTCTGCTTCTTGCCCATTCATGTATATGTCTAGAAACATCCTAAACGATGCTATTGTGCCCACCTCTTCCACCTCTGCTGGCAATCCATTCCAGACAACCACCACCTTCTGCGTAAAGAATTTTCCACACTTATCTCTCCTAAACTTATCCACTCTCACCTTGAACTTGTGGTCACTAGGAATTGAGTCCCCCACTCTGAGAAAAAGCTTCTTGCTATCCACCCTGTCAATCCCTCCCATGATTATGCAGACTTCAATTAGGTGCCCCCTCAACCTCCATCTTTCTAATGCAAATAATCCTAATCTACTCAACCTCCCTTCATAGCTAACACCCTGCATATTAAGCAACATCCTGGCGAACCTCCTCTGCATCCTCTCCAAAGCGTCACATCCTTTTAGTAATGTGGCAACCAGAATTGTATGCAATATTCCAAATGTTGCCAAACCAAAGTGTTATACAACTGTACTGAAAATGTGTTGCTGGAAAAGCGCAGCAGGTCAGGCAGCATCCAAGGAGCAGAAGAATCGACGTTTCAGGCATGAGCCCTTCTTCAGACTCATGCCCGAAACGTTGATTCTCCTGCTCCTTGGATGCTGCCTGACCTGCTGCGCCTTTCCAGCAACACATTTTCAGCTCTGATCTCCAGCATCAGCAGTCCTCACTTTCTCCTCTTATACAACTGTAACATGACCTGCCAACTCTTGTACTCAATACCCCATCCAAAGAAAGAAAGCATGCTATATGCCTTCTTGACCACTCTATTCACCTGCATTTCCGTCCTCAGGGAATAATGGACCTGAACACCCAGATCTCTCGATACATCAATTTTCCTCAGGACTTCTCTGTTTGCTGCATAGTTCGCTCTTGAATTGGATCTTTCAAAATACATCACCGCGCATTTGCCCAGATGAAAGTCCATCTGCTGTTCCTCTGCCCAACTCTCCAATCTATCTAAATTCTACTGTATTCTCTGACAGTCCCCTTCACATTCTTAGTCTGCAAACTTGCTCATCAGACCACCTACACCTTCCTCTGAGTCATTTAAGTATATCTCAAACAATAAGATGAGTTACTTCCCTGCTCTTGTAGCCAATATACTCACATGGCAGGTCCAGTTCAGTGTCTGGTCAATAATAGCCCCCCCATACCTCTCTCCCCCACCCCCAAGTTGACAGTGGGAGAATTCAACAATGGTAATGCCATTGAGTATCAACGGATGATAGTCAGATTCTGTTTTGTTGGAGATGATCTTGCCTGGCATTTGCAAGGCTGGATTGTTAGTTGTGTATCAGCCCATGTCCGGAAGTTGCCAGATCTTGCTGCAGAGGAACATGGATAGCTTCAATGTCTGAGGTGTCATGAATATTGATGAATGTTATGTAATCACCAGCAAATATCCTTCTGATCTTATGATATTGGAAAAGTCATGGATGAACCAGTTGGACATGATTGTTCCCATGACACTACCCTGAGTGTCCTGGGGCTGAGATGATTCACCTCCAACAACTAAAACCATCCTCCTTTGTGCTAGGTGTAACTCTAACTGTGGTGAGTTTTCTACCTTGATTCCTATTTATTCCAGTATTGGTAAATCTCCTTGATGCCATACTCGGACTGCCTCAGAATTCAGGAATGCCTCAGAACTTAGCATGGCTGACCCCAAATATTGGACTGATGTTTTAAATAAACATTACATTATCAGTGACACTGTCTGGCTGAAGGATTGGTTGATTAGTTCTACTTGACTTAGTGGTAAATGGAGATGTTTGTATCAAAACTGCTTAATGCTGAGAACATCTTGCTGTGATTAGTGACTATCATTGTAAGTCATGATCAATGAAACGGCTTAAATAGATAAGTAATGCATTTAAATCAGATTACAGTCAAAGCACCTGGTTGCAAGAGTTCTCCAAAGTAAAGAGAAATATTAAGGATGATTCATAAATGACTAAAAAATCTTCACTTTAATTGCAGTAGACTTTAAAAAGATGCAAAAATCCTCATTTCACACAGATGTACTAAGTTCCATTGGTCTGCAGTACACTGATTCAGTAATGAAATACAGACATGAGCTAAAAATAAAACAACAATCTGTAACAGATTCAGCAGTGTCAACTATATGCAATGTCAATGTTTATCGGCAGCTCTAAGACATAAAGATGTGAATCTATAACACCTCGATGCTGGTTCTTGTGGCAGCTTCTAACACATTCAACTTATATGTTTTAAACTTTAATGCATTTGTGCAGTCTGAGGGATATTAAGAAATTTGTATTACTCTCGATCAAAATATTTTAAAACCTCAGTTTTGTGATCCTAGGTCGGTAGATTTATTTAAGCCTGAGTTTGTGACTTTGTGTTCGTAGTTTATTGTGAAAACATTTACATTTTTCTACACAGGAAGTGCAGGTTACTATTATATAACATATGATTAGACATTGCCACTTGGGAAGTGGAAGCTAGTAGCTAAAGCAACAAAGAAAATATTCAACTTCAATTATGAAATCAAAGTTCAAATGCTAGCATTGACAGATTTTCTCAGTTAGGTTCCTTATAATTTCCAGGCATTAGCCGGGTTTTGAGGTCTTCTAGGTCAATTAAAGCAGACAAACATCCTTGAATTTCTCCCTAAATTATTATAGTCCAACTTCACTAGTGCACCCTATTGTATCAATCTCGTATTGGCATTTTTACATCAACCATTCCTAATTTTCCGAGGTGAATTATATCTTGACACCAGGTAGGCAAAGATGATGTCCACTACAACATCCATAAATTGAGTCAGATCCTGCAACAAGATCTAACGCACTGTGTCACTCATTCCGTGTGTACGTGTTGATTGTAGATTTAAAAATACTAAGACAATTATTTCAAGACAGTAAATGAACCATGGACACTGATGACACTCACAAACTATTTGTGTGATTGAACTACAATAAAAACCATTTGAGCCATATACCTTAATGAAAAAATATCCCAAAATGCTATCATGACTGCCATACAGAAGGAGGTGGGGATAAAGTTTGGATAAGCAGCTCATTGAGTCAATACCCGATATAGAAATTTGTTGAAAAGAGTCAGAGGTCAGGTTGCCTTGTCTACATATCTCTGGAAAATAGGGTGAGGCCTGGGTTAAAGTCCTCCTTGTTGCAGTGTTGTGTCTCAACATTTCTGAACGGATTGATTGGAAGATAACAACACGGAAACAAGCCATTCAGCCAATAGATCAACACTCCACATGAGACAGGTTCACTTTGAAACAGCTAGAAAGGCCAACATTTCCTACAGTTAATGTCAGCCAATTGAGTAATTATTGCCTTACAAAATGAAATTCTTCCCATATCAGCACCAAGGTTTCTCTAACTCATTTTTGATGTTACACAGAACAACAAAAGATTGCATTAAATTGAAAATAGAATTTCAGTCATGCAATTATCTATTTCATGCAAAATAAGGGAATTTGCTGGCTTACAATTCACCTCAATTCACTAGAATCCTTTAAAGACCAAAATAGCAGAAACCTGCATGGGGCATGTGTGAGATCATGGAATATATTACACACAAGAAGCAGTGCTATTATTATAGACTCTAGATCACAGTATCATGTTATTGGATATTAATGGGGAAATGTACTGGATCATAGAGATCAGGAGTCCATTTATAAGTGTCCCAAAATTAGTTACAAGCTGGCTAATGCTATTTGGAAAAAAACCTTAAATACTTAAAACTGCACACAAAGGAAAATCATGCTAATTGCCCCAATTTGGCTTAACATAAAGCAAATAGAAAGAAATTAAACTTGAAATTCTGAGGTGAATTTTAACTCCTGAGTCAAAACAGAGAAAACAAATTTCCAGCCTGTCCAGGATTGGCTATAGGGAGTGTGGGCCACTTCCAATGGCTAAGCATTATGGTACTATTATGAGCACTTCTAGGCATCTATTATGTTATTATAGGTAAAATGGTAGTTGCCAAATACCCAACCAAACTCCATTCAGCCTAATTCTTTGAAGTGGTAATGAGTAAGTTAGGCAAAGGAGATCCAGAAGATGTGATTTATTTGTATTTCCAGAGGCCTTTGATAAAGTGCTGTACAGGAAGCTGCTAAATAAGAGTCCATGGTGTTAGGGGCAAGTAACTGGCATTGATAGAGGATTGGCTAACTGGCAAAAGGCAATGAATGGGGGTGAAGGGTTTTTTCTGAGTATGGCAGCTGGTGACTAGTGGAGTTCTGCAGGGATCAGTGATTTTCATGTTCTACACTAATGATCCAGACAAAGAAACTGAGAGCATTGTTATTAAGTTTGCAGACGACACAAAGTTAAGTGGAGGGACAGGTGGTGAGAGGATGCGGCATGGCTGCAGAAGGATTTGGACAGGCCTGGGGAGTGGGCAAAGGGGCAAATGGAATGCAATGAGGAAAAACAAGATTGTGCACTTTGGTAGGAAGACTACAGGCATTGATTATTTTCTAAATGGGGAAAGGCTTCGGAAATCTGAAGTACAAAGGACTTAGGAGTCCTGGTTCAGGATTTTCTTAAGATTAACATGTAGGTTCAGTCAACAGTTAGGAATGCAAATGCAACATTAGCATTCATTTTGAGAGGACAAGAATACAAGAGCAAAGAGCATGCATAAGGCTGTAGTCAGACACCACTTGGAATAGTATAAGCAATTTTGGGGCCTGTATCTAAGGAACGATGTGCTGGTCTTGGAGCAGGTTCAGAGGAAGTTTAAAAGAATGATTCCAGCAATGAAGGGCTTGTCATATGACATGTGGTTGAGGACTCCAATCTGTACTTGGGGTTAAGAAGGATGAGAGGGATCTTACTGAAACTTACAGAATACTGAGAGGCCTGGGTAGAGCGGACATGGAGAAGATGTTCTCACTAGTAGACCTGAGGGCGCTGCCTCAGAGGGAAGGGATGACCTTTTAGAATTGTGATTAGGAGGGATTTCCTCAGCCAGATGGTGGTGAGTCTGTGAAACTCATTGACAGATAAGGGTGTGGAGGCCGAGCCATTGAATGTCTCCAAGACAGGGATAGGTGGGTTCTTAATTGTTAAGAGGATTAACGGTTTTGGGGAGAAGGCAGGAGAATGAGGTTGAGAAACAGATCTGCCCTTGTCGAATGGCAGTTCAGACTAGATGGACCAAATGGACTCATTCTGTTCCTATATCTTATGGCCTTATGGTCAAACAGACAGAAGGTCAGTGGAATGTCATTGCCCAGGTATTAAAACTGAGGAACTCAGAAATAAGAAGCATAAATATTCCATACTGTACGGTGAGTGAATGCAAGCTCTGAGGGAAGGGAATCAGCATTAAGGAATGCAGGAAACCTGGCTCAGGGAATGCTCAAATTAAAGTGCTTTTCTTTTCAGATTAACTTTCTGTGCCTCTTCTGTCCCTGACTCCTGTTCCCAACAGCTTTTGACTAGAGCAAGAAAATCTTGGTTCGTCTGGGCAAACCTTAGATAAGAGCTGAAAAATGTGTTGCTGGAAAAGCGCAGCAGGTCAGACAGCATCCAATGAGCAGGAGAATTGACGTTTCGGGCAGAAGCCCTTCTTCAGGAAAACTTAGATAATAATGGGTACCAAACATATTGATGTTGTCAGAGTCTAATTTACAAATTTAAATCCAGTCAGGAATGTGCTTAGTGGCTGTCTGATGTTCAAGGAGGCTATCGGCTAAATATGGTAGAAACACTACAGTATGTCCCTTTCGCCAGCTTCACTGCCTCCATGGTTAATGTGTGTATGTGTGGGGGTGGTACTAAAATTACCTCTTGTTTCTTTATGTTAGTAGATATTTTACACTGCTTTCAATAAAACAGAATTATGTATCTTTTTAAAAAGCAGGTAGTGAAGAACTTCAGACAAAAGCTTTGTATGTTCATATGACAGTAACTTCTGGAACAGTTTTATGCCCTTCATTTCAGAACACCATGATTTTTACAAAATGATTATCCTAACATAAAGGGAAAAAAAACCTTGCATTTTGATAGCACCTTTCCAAATGACAGAATCCCCCAAAAATATTTTTGCAATGTAATATCTGTTATTGGAAACATGGTAGCTAATAGCTATTGTGTAAACGTATATAATTTGAAATCTATAGAAAAACAGTCTCATTGGGTTATCTAACGATAATAACAAAGCCATAATTATAACCAGAGAGGAGCAAAGTAACTCAATCAATAGAGCATCAGAGTTTTAAGGGGCTCTTGTTGTGCAGTGGGAGTGTCTATTTGGATCAGGCAATCAAGGTTCAAGTCCTACCTGCTCCAGAGGTGTGTAATAGTATCTCTGAACTGGTTGATAAGAAAATATTTATCTCCAGCAATAGTTTATCTGATCCCAACCTCTGCAGCACCACCTCCAGGGTCCACACAGAAACTATCCTTGCTCTTATTGTCCTGAATCTACATGCTACTCTCCTTAACGTATTGTTTCCACAACTGATTGTACCACTTGAAATCTATTGTAGTTATCTCTGCCAAAACCCTCTTGGATACATTTGGTGGAGCATTGACACCAATCCTTATTGGTATGAGTTTAAGTTACTGATACCAATTTGGAAGGGATGACTGGGCAAAGTGTTTGACAGAAGAGAGACTCCTTGTTGATAAATTGAATTTTTAAAATGATACTTAATAGCTAATTACATTGCATTTGAGTTACGTGATTATATCTTGAGAAGTCAGGCCAGACATAAGAATAAGTACATAATATGTTTAGCTACCTCAACTTATCACTTAAAACATCTACTTAGAGAACTGATCTGAGAACATTGATTTATTAGTTCACTCCTCCTAGGCACAGTCTATTATATCCTGATTAGAGGAGCTTATCCTATGGTGTCTGTTATATATTTCATGTATGAACAGTTTTATCGAACACCAATTAACTATTTACAACTTTCACACACCCTCTATGTTGACAGACTGTTGGTTTAATATTCAATCCCATAAGAATTTTAACTCATTTCAACCAATGCTAGATAGTTCAAAACCATCAACATCAGCCATCACAGATTTCCCTCCTATTCTCCAATTCAATACTAATCCTTAATCACACTCAAATGGCAGATAAAGATCCACCAATCATCAATCATTGGAAATAATACTCATGTATGCATGTATTATATGAAAAGGTACAATACTACATTAGTCAGAGACAAGAACAACAGTTAAAACATTTCATATTAATGATCTGAGAGATGTATAATTCTTTTTAACAGTTTCTTGAAATGTCACTAAAGGATATGACACTAAAGTTGATATCCCACATTAATACTGGTGGAAGAATAGAGGAATGACAGGAAAATGACAGGAAAGGCTATTTTCATCCATTTTCACCAGTTTTCACAATGCACTTATGGAAGACTTGTACAATCCCCATTGAACCCAATGTCTCAGGAGGTCAAATTTGTTATTGCTGATGCAACTCTAAAGATATGTTCCTTGTAAAACACTAAATATAGACACATACTACATATGATATGTATTTTTCAATTGAGTGCTTATATTTATACCCAATCGTTTTCTGTCTTATATTTCACACTGGATAACGGAATTATATATAGCCCTAATCAGATTTCAAAGCTTTGAGAAAGTCCAGCAGAAGGGAGTTCTTTAATGTTCCAAAGATATTAATGTGTCCAACTTTTAAAAGAAGTTTGAGTAAGAGGTAATGTGTATCACATCAACCAAAACAATAATGAAAAAATTAGTGTGAAAATTTGGAAAAAAGAATACGAATACAGATTAGTTCAATCAACATCAGGAAAAGAAAAGTCTGGTATGGATCCCCTTTGTCTCAAGTATTATGGCCTAGTAAGACAACTTCTGAACCAAGAGCTGTCCATTCAGAAGAACAGCACACACTGGGTACAGATTTGTTAATTGCTTTCAGAAAGAATTAGGTATTGTATTTCTAAGCCTGAAAAAGATGCTAAAATATGATAAAGAGCTGAAAAGAGCTACAAACCAGGCAAATCCTGGTCAACGCAAACTTTAAAGTATCAGAAAACTTTACAAGAACTCATACCAAATCTTGGGTCTTACATTTAATGAGTTGCAAAGTCGGGCATCTGATCATAGCATATTCAGCCAGTTGCAACCAATGATTTAGAAGTGGAAAATCAGGCAAAATTAAAAGTGCATATTCACATTTCAATAAATCAACGTTATGTTAATGTTTCTGAGATACATTTTGACAGTTTAGACAAAACGCATAGCCAAGCCTATCCCATAAAAAAATGCACAGTAGGAGTCATTTTTACTCCGGACGATATAATTCCATTGTCTGGGTCTGTAGATTGTGAAGGAGCAAAAATGGCCTTCAGTAGAGTGATGTGCTCTTTTTGTCAGATATGGGAGTTTAGGGAGAGTTTACATGATACTGAGGAATATATCTGCAGGACGTGTCATTGGTTGCAAATCCTATCAGATCGAATGATCAGTTAGGGGCAATGAGGAATTTAAAAGAGCAAGGGGGTATAATCCAAGGCAGTTTATAGGAAGAGATAAAAGTCGCAGAAACAGTCACGTAGATGGGTTAACTCCAGGAAAGGTAAGAGAGGTAGGCAGATAATGCAGGAGTCTTCTGTAAGCATTCCCATTTCAAACAGGCGTGCTGTTTTGGAAAATCTCATGGATGATGTACTCTCAGGGGAATGTAGCAAGAACAGCCAAGTTTCTGGGATTGAGATTGGCTGTAAAGCAATGAGGGGTATGTCAGGTTCCAAGCGGTCAATTATGATAGGGGACTCTCTAGTCAGAGGCACAGACAGACTTTTCTGCAGCCATCAGCGAGAAACCAGAAAGCTGTGTTGCCTCCCTGGTGCCAGGATCAAGGATATCTCAGAGAGGGTGCAGAATGTTCTCAAAGGGGAGAGGGACCAACAGGAGGTAATTGTACACGTTGGGATCAATGACCTAGGAAGGGAAAAGGATGAGATTCTGAAGGGACAATGTAGAAAGTTAGGCAAGAATTTAAAATGAAGGTCCTCCAGGAGTATCTGGATTACTCCTGGTACTTCGAGCTACTGAGGGTAGGAATAGGAGGATAGTGCAGATGAATGTGGCCTAAGGAGCTGGTGCATGGGAGAAGGGTTCACATTTTTGGATCGTTGGAATCTCTTCTGGGGTAGAAGTGACCTGTACAGGAAGAATGGATTGCACCTGAATTGGAAGGGGCCCAATATACTGGCAGGAGATTCACTAGAGCTGCTCAGGAGGATCTAAACTCGTAAGGTGAGGGAGTGGATGCAGGGAGATAGTGAGGAAAGAGATCAATCTGAGACTGGTATAGTTGGGAAAAAGAGCGAGTCAAACAGATAGAGCAGAGAACAAAGGTTGGACTGGTAAAGTAAACTGCATTTATTTCAATACATGAGGCCTAATAGGGAAGATAGATAAACTCAGGACATGGTTAGGAACAATGGACTGGGATATCATAGAAATTATAGAAACATGGCTCAGGGATGGACAGGACTGGCAGCTTAATGTCCCATGATACATATGCTACAGGAAGGACAGAAAGGGAGGCATGAGAGAAGGGGGAGTGGTGTTTTTAATAAGGGAGAGGATTGCAGCTGTACTGAGGGAGGGTATTCCTGGGAATACATTCAGGGAAGTTATTTGGGTGGAACTGAAAAATAAGAAAGGGATGATTACCTAGTTGAGATTGTATTATAGACCTCCCAATAGTCAGAGGGAAATTGCAAAACAAAATTGTAAGGAGATTTCAGTTATCTGTAAGAATAATAGATTGGTTACGGTAAGCGATTTTAACATTCCAAACATAGACTGGGATTGCCATAGTGTTAGGGGTTTAGATGGAGAGGAATTTGTTAAGTGTGTACAAGAAAATTTTCTGATTCAGTATGTGGATGTACCTACTAGAGAAGATTAGATTAGATTACTTACAGTGTGGAAACAGGCCCTTCGGCCCAACAAGTCCACACCGACCTTCTGAAGCGCAACCCATCCATACCCACATACCCCTTACCTAACACTACGGGCAATTTAGCCTGGCCAATTCACCTGACCCGCACATCTTTGGACTGTGGGAGGAAACCGGAGCACCCGGAGGAAACCCACGCAGACACGGGGAGAACGTGCAAACTCCACAGTCAGTCGCCTGAGGCGGGAATTGAACCCGGGTCTCTGGTGCTGTGAGGCAGCAGTGCTAACCACTGTGCCACCGTGCTTGAAGAAGGTGCAAAACTTGACCTACTCTTGGGAAATAAGGCAGGGCAGGTGACTGAGGTGTCAGTGGGAGAGGACTTTGGGGCCACCGACCATAGTTCTATTAGTTTTAAAATAGTGATGGAAAAGGATAGACCGGATCTAAAAGTTGAAGTTCTAAATTGGAGGAAGGCTAATTTTGATGGTATTAGGCAAGAACTTTCAAAAGCTATTTGGGGACAGATGTTCACAAGTAAAGAAACAGCTGGAAAATGGGAAACCTTCAGAAATGAGATAACAAGAATCCAGAGAAAATATATTCCTGTTAGAGTGAAAGGAAAGGCTGGTAGGAGTAGGGGATGCTGGATGACTAGAGAAACTGAGGTTTTGGTTAATAAAAAGAAGAAAGCAAATGTCAGGTATTGACAGGAGAAATTGACAGAATTCTTAGAAGAGTAAAGTGACAATCGAAGTATAATTAAGAGGAAAATCAGGAGAGCAAAAAGGGGACATGAGATAGCTTTGGCAAATAGGGTTAAGGAGAATCCAAAGAGTTTTTACAAATCCATTAAAGACCAAAGGGTAACTAGAGAGAGAATAGGGCCTCTCAAAGATCTGCAAAGCAACCTTTGTGTGAAGCTGCAGGAGATGGGGAAGATACTAAATGAGTATTTTACATCTGTGTTTACTGTGATAAAGGACATGGAAGATATAAAATGTAGGGAAATAGATGGTGACATCTTGAAAAATGTCCATATTACAAAGGAGGAGGTGCTGGATGTCTTGAAATGCATAAAAGTGGATTAACCACCAGGACCTGATCAACTGTAGCCCAGAACTCTGTGGGAAGCTAGGGAAGTGATTGCTGGGCCTCTTGCTGAGATATTTGAATCATTGGTAGTCACAGGTGAGGTGCTGAAAGACTGGAGGTTGGCTAACGTGGGGCCACTATTTAAGAAGGGTGGTAAAGAAAAGCCAGGGAATTATAGACCATTGAGCCTGACGTCAATGGTGGGCAAGTTGTTGGAGGGAATCCTGAGGGACAGGATTTACATGCATTTGGAAAGGTAAGGACTGATTGGGGATAGTCAGCATGGCTTTGTGCATGAGAAATCATATCTCACAAACTTGATTGAGATTTTTGAAGAAGTAACATAGAGATTGATGAGGGCAGAGCAGTAGATGTGGTGTATATGTACTCCTGTAAGACGTTCAACAAGTTTCCCCATTGGAGACTGGTTAGCAAGGTTAAATCTCATGGAATACAGGGGGAGCCAGCCTTTAGGATACAGAACTAGCTCAAAAGTAGAAGACAGAGCTTGGTGGTGGAGAGTTTTTTTTTTAAACTGGAGGCCTGTGACCAGTGGAGTGCCATAAGGATTGGTGCTGGGTCCACTACTATTCGTCTTTCATATGTATGATTTGGATGTCAACATAGGAGGCATAGTTTGCAGATGACACCAATATTGGAGGTGTAGTGATCAGCAAAGAAGGTTACCTCAAAGTACAATGGGTTCCTGATCAGATGAGCCAATATGCTGAGGAGTGGTAGATGGAGTTTAATTTGGATAAATGCGAGGTATTGCATTGCGGGAAAGCAAATCTTATCAGGACTTATACACTTAATGGTAAGGTCCAAGAGAGTGTTCCTGAACAAAGAGACCTCGGAGTGCAGGTTCATAGTTCTTTGGAAGTAGAGTCACAGGTAGATAGGATAGTGAAGAAGGCATTTGTTATGCTTTCCTTTATTGGGCACAGCATTGATTATTGGAATTGAGAAGTCATGTTGCAGCTATAGAGGATGTTGGTTAGGTGGTTTTGGAATATTGGGTGCAATTCTGGTCTCCTTCCACTCAGAAGAACGTAGTGAAACTTGAAAGGGTTCAGAAAAGGTTTACAAGAATATTGCTAGGGTTGGATGGTTTGAGCTATAGGGAGAAGTTGAATAGGCTAGGGTGTTTTCCCTGGAATGTCAGAGGCTGCGGGGTGACCTTATAGAGGTTTATAAAATCATGAGGGGCATGGATAGGATAAATAGACAAAGTCTTTTTTCTGGGGTGGGGAGTCCAGAATTAGAGGGCATAGGTCTAGAGTGAGAGGGGAAAGATATAAAAGAGACCTAGGGGGCAACTTATTTATGCAGAGGGTGATGCATGTATGGAATGAGCTTCCAGAGGCTGGCACAATTATAACATTTAAAATGCATCTGGATGGGTATAAGAATATGAAGGTTTTAGAGGTTTATGGGCCAAGTGCTGGCAAATGGGACTAGATTAGGTTAGGATATCTGGTCAGCATGGACGAGTTGGACCAAAGGATTTGTTTCCGTGCTGGACATCTCCATGATTCTATGACTCTATAATTCAACTACCGATTATACACCTCCTTTCCATTGGCAAGAGATGGGACATTGGGTTTGCCAGCAAGCAAAGAAAAATCAAATGTGTTTAGGGCCAATCATACTGACACAGAACTGCCTTAAACATTGTGAGGTTTTTACATCTGATGCTGCTAAATATGTGCAGTAATAATTACCATGAAGGTTGTCTCTATAGCAGCATCTGTAGATGAAGCAGTTATTAACTGGAAGACATTATGAGATATGAGGTGGATGTGTACCAAGTCAGAATGATTAAGGAGCCCTTTAAAAATGATAGATGCTTCCCATTTGTGGGATTCCCAATCACATTCTTCAGCCTTCTGATTTTCACTAGGAGTTTTTAATGGTGTGGGCTGGTTTGAATGGCAACATTTCAAAAAGGTACATTTCAAAAAGGGTATCTGATGCATCAGATCAATACGTAGAACAGGTGGGAAAAAAATTGACACAAAAAAAGATCAATTTCATTAACTGTGCAAACCTGTCATGGCCAGATGAGGAGAGGACCATCAGTTTGTCTCTTTGTAGCTCCCCTCAATCATCCACAAAAAAGGTTTTTAATTTTTTTTAGCATGCATCAACACCATACATTAATTGAAATGTAGTCGAGATTGTGGTGCTGGAAAAGCACAGCTGGTCAGGTAGCATCCAAGGAGCAGGGGAATCAATATTTCCAGCATGAGTCCTACATCAGGGCCGGGGAGCTGAGTGATAAATGGGAGGGGTGTGGGGCTGGGTGGAAGGTAGTTGGGAATGTGATAGGTAGATGAAGATGGGGGGAAAGGTGATAGGTCAGGGAGAAGGGTGGAGTGGATCGGTGCGAAAGCAGATGGACAGGTCAAGAGGGCAGTGCCGAATTGGAGGCTTGGGATTGGGATAAGGTGGCGGGGGAGGGGAATTGAGGAAACTGGTGAAATCCACATTGACCCCATGTGGTTGCAGGTTCCCAAGGCAGAAGATGAGGTGTTCTTCTTCCAGGCATCAGGTAGTTAGGGTTTGGCAATGGAGGAGGCCCAGGACCTATGTGTCCTTGGTGGAGTGGGAGGGGAGTTAAAGTATTCGGTGGGGTTAGTTGGGGTACAGGTGTCCCAGAGATGTTCTCAGCAATGATCCACAAGTTGGTGTCCTGTCTCACCAATGTAGAGGAGACATTGGGTGCAATGGATACAGTAGATGATGTGTGGAAGCACAGGTAAATTTATGTTGGGTATGGAAGGATCCTTTGGGGTAGCCATGGGAGCTTCTTCGTTGGGTAAGTGGAACATTCCATCTTCCGCAGATACACCGGCACCATTCCCCACCTTTTCCTCCGCTACATTGATGCCTGTATCAGCGCTACCTTGTGCTCCCACGAGGAGATTGAACAACTCATCAAAAAAAAAATCTCACCTTACACTCAGACCTTAAATTCACTTGGACCATCTCGTGCATCTCCCTCCCCTTCCTGGACTTCTCCATTTCTGGGGACTGACTAACCACAGATATTTACCTCAAACCCACCGATTCCCACAGCTACCTGGACTACACCTCCTCCCACCCTGCCTCCTGTAAAAATGCCATCCATTATTCCCAATTCCTCCACCTTCACTGCATCTGCCCCCAGGAGGACCAAATGCACTATAGAACATCCCAGATGGCATCCTTCTTCAAAGACCGCAATTTCCCTTCCCATGTGGTCGATGATGCCCTCCAGCACAACTCCTCCACTTCCTGCACCTCTGCCCTTGAACCCAACCCCTCCAATCGCAACAAAGACAGAAAGCCCTGGTCCTCACCTTCCACCCTACCAACCTCTGGTTACATCACATCATCCTCAGCCACTTCTGTCATCTACAAACAGTTCCCATCAATTGGGATATATTTCCCTACCCATCCCTATCTTAGTTTCAGAGACCATTCCCTCCGCGACTCCCTTGTCAGATCTTATGCCCCCACCCCCACCAGCCCACATCCCACACCTGGCATATTCCCCTATCGCCACAAGATGTGCAAAACCTGTGCTCTCACCTCCCCCTTAACCTTTATCTAAGGCCCCAAAAGATCCTTCCACATCCGATTAAAATTTACCTATACTTCCACACACATCACCTACTGTATCTGTAGCACCCCATTTGGTCTCCTCTACATCTAGGAGACAGGACGCCAACTTGTGGATAGTTTCAGAGAACATCTCTGGGACTCCCGCATCAATCAATCTCACTGCCCTATGGCCGAACACTTTAATACCCCCTCCCATTCCACCAAGGACACGTAGGTCCTAGGCTTTCTCCATCAGCAAACCCTAATCATCTGATCCCTGGATAAAGAACTCATCTTCTGTCTTGGGACCCTGCAATCACAAGGGGATCAATGTGGGTTTCACTAGTTTCCTCATTTATCCTCCCTCCACCTTATCCCAGTCCTCAAGCCTCCAACTCAGCACCACCTTCTTCACCTGTTCATATTCCTTTCCATCTATCTACTTCACCCTCCTCTCCAACCTATTACCTTCCCCCCACCACCTTCATCTGCCGATCACATTCCCAGCTACCTACCCCCTAGCCCCATCTCCGTCCCATTTATCTCTCAGCCCCCCGGCCCACAAGCCTCATTCCTGATGAAGGTTTCATGCCTGAAATGTCGATTCTCCTGCTCCACGAATGCTGCCTGACCTGCTGTGCTTTTCCACCACCACACTCTTGCCTCTGATCTCCAGCATCTGCAATCCTCATTTTCTCCAAATTGATTGAAGTGTAGCCCAAGTTAAAATTAAGAAGTCAACTACAAGATTTTTAAAAGAAGAATTTATTAGTTAATAACCTTTAGAAATATCATAAAACACATCAAGAAACATACAAAACAGAAGTATCATAAAAGAATGTCAAGCACTAAAAGGAAAATCAAAAATAGGCAGTTTGAAAATTCCTGAATCCTCAAAGTGATGGCTTCAATCTAAACTAGAGCAGTCTAATTGCAATTTTGAATATTCAGCAACTGCAAAGCTTATTGTTTATTACTAAGTCCTTGGTGAATGGATATTTTTTCACCCAGCACTGAGAGGCTGTGAGAATATAGAGAGACATACAAGCCTCCAGTTCTTCTATTACCTACCTTTCTCTCTGACTGCATTTCAATTAATAAGCTTATACCCAGATCTGACTTCATACTGGATAACTTACAGGTGACTTTCATAATAATGTGAAGCAGCCAAATGAGTTTCAAAACTTTTTATTATAAAGTTAAACAAAAAAAAAAGGCAGATGCTGGGAATCAGAAACAAAATTAGAAATTGCTGGAAAGACTCAGCAGATTTGGCAGCATCTGTGGAGAGAAGGCAGAGCTGATGTTTTGAGTCCAGTGACGTTTCTAAATGATATTAACTTCAGTTCAGGCAGATTCTTGTGTATTGTTGATTTATGAGCTTAGCTTAATTTGGTCAGGTGAGCACTGTGGTCATCATAAGGAGAAAATGAGGATTGCAGATGCTGGAGATCAGATCTGAAAAATGAGTTGCTGGAAAAGCGCAGCAGGTCAGGCAGCATCCAAGGAGCAGGAGAGTCGACGTATCGGGCATGAGCCCTTCTTCAGGAATGAAGAAGGGCTCATGCCCGAAACGTCGACTCTCCTGCTCCTTGGATGCTGCCTGACCTGCCGTGCTTTTCCAGCAACACATTTTTTTCAGCATTGTGGTCATCATAAGTCAATAAATTTTCCTTTACAGTCCATGAAGGATGGCAGATATTAAAATCAGGCAATGGAAGTTAGACTATTTCAACCATGATCGAACTACCTCCCCACTTTGAGAAATGAAAAGTATTTCTCCTTTCTGTTTATTGTAAGTGTTCCATTACAAAGTCAGTATGAAACAACAATGCAAAAAAAGTTGGGACAGCAATGCGCACACTCTGTATTCATTCCCTTTATTCAAACCTGTATAAGGAATGGCAAGTTCCCTCATCTACACTGCCTTTTGAGTTTTAGCTCTTCTCTACCCAGTTCTATTATCTATTACCCAGTCAAACACATTTGGAGATCTTACACACTACACAAAGTTACGGAGCTGCTTTCCACTCACTTTGAACTGCAAATATGCCAGACTATGTCCCTATATGAAATACTGTGATTCTTGGTTAATGTGGGGAGGGGGGCCAGGTATCAGTAATCCAACCACTCTTAAAGTTTCCTGTTGTATTTGTGTAGTATATGTGCTGCGTATATGAATGAATATGGTCTAATCTATCAGAGATCCATATACAAGCCCTCTTTGTAAGAGGCTTCCATGTCCTACTGCAAGGAGGACTGTGGTAAATTCTCATTTGTGAGTCCTGCAAATGCTGACTGCTTACATTATGAAGTTGTTTTGTTTCTGAGATTTCCCATGTGGGTTAATTGGAACCATCCCCAATGGACCCATCCACAGTAAATATCATTGTTGCTGTGTCTGTAGTTAAAGAAAGGAAATCGAAGGCACTTAAAGGCATCAGCAAGCCCAGGACCGGCAGTAAGTTCTAGTTGCTGTTGAACAGTCTCCACATGAAGAAATCACAGCAGAAGGTCCCCTCCACTTAAGGAGGGGATTCCAGAGGCAAGGAGCGTACAGGCCATACTGCCATCTCTTCCAGATAAGGCCATAGACCATAATACATATGGGCTGAAAATGTGTTGCTGGTTAAAGCACAGCAGGTTAGGCAGCATCCAAGGAACAGGAAATTCGACATTTCGGGCCAGAGCCCTTCATCAGTGCTCTGGCCCGAAACGTCGAATTTCCTGTTCCTTGGATGCTGCCTAACCTGCTGTGCTTTAACCAGCAACACATTTTCAGCTCTGATCTCCAGCATCTGCAGACCTCACTTTTTACTCATAATACATATGGGCAAGTTTAAGCCATTTGGCCCATTGAGTCCGCTCCACCATTTGATCACAGCTGATATGTTTCTCCATCTCATTTTTCCATTTTCTTGCCATAACCTTTGATCATCTTGTTAATCAAGAACCTCTGCACGTGTCTTAAGTACACTCGATAACTTGGCCTCCACAGTTCTCTGCAGCAATAAGTTCCACAGATTAACCACCCTCTGGCTGAAGAAATTCCTCCTCATCTCAGTTTGAAAGAGTCATCCCATCAATCAGAGGCTGTGAACTCAGGTTCTCGTCTCTCCTACCAGCGGTAATACCTTTTCCACTTCAACTCCATCCAGGCCTCTCAGTATTCTGTAAGTTTAATCAAATTCCCTGTTGATTGAAGGTCAATGCTACCAGTGAATGAACATGCCCTGGAGCACCATAATAGAACTGTGTCATCTGCTGGAGCAGGTCTGAAGCGGTGGCTGGTCAACCTAACCTGATGTCCAGTGTGACATTGTGTTTAATGTTTATACAGCTGGCTGCTTCCAAGGTTCACAACCCTATTCACCAGGAGCTTTAGTTCTCTGTCAGCAAAGCAGAGTGCAACATTACCTCTTGCATTCATGTCCTTTCCAATTGTATAGCAAAACAAAAGTGGTAACACTCAGTCCCATGCATAGCTTCACTCTGTTATCAGTAGGGAAATGTATTATTTGTCATGGGTGAGCGGTTGTCTGACATGATGCCTTCCATTTCCATGTCACCATCCTGTGTGGCTGAAAAATAGCAGTTCAGATATGATCCTTATGTGTTTTCAGCACTTGACTGTTGCCTATGGCAACATCATATGACCAATGGCTGGGCACAACTATTTGGTATCTTGCTTCAAATCCATGGGCTGAATCTTACAGACCTTTGGTTAAGTACAAGATGTGTTGACCATTGTGGAGTGATTCTTTCTCCAAGACTGAGCAGATTTTCTTGCCAAATCTTACCAAACAATATTTTAAATTGACATTGCATGTGAGTATTGTGACTAATTTCTGGTTTATCTTACCACGAACTGTTCCTAGAGCAACTGACAGCTTCCGTGAGTCAATGTCTTGTTTTATTTCACAACCTATATGCACGTGACCTAGCATGTCTTGATAGCTTGTGGAATTATCTCTTGGTTTGAAGATTGTATTCTTATGGGTTATTGATGACCTAGTGGTACTTTCATTGGACTGTTAACCTAGAGACCTAGGTAACATTCTGTGGACCTGGGTTCAAATCCTGCCATAGCAGATGGTGGAGTTTGAATTCAGTAAAAATCTGGAAATAAGAGTCTAAATCAGGACCATGAACCCATTGCCATTGGTCAGAAAAATCCACATCGTTCACTAATGTCCTCTAGGGAAGGAAACTGCCATTCTTACCTGGTCTGGCTGACATGAGACTCCTGACCCACAGCACTACAATTGACTCTTAACTGTCCTCTGGGCAATTAGGGATGAGCAATAAATGCTAGTTTAGCCAGTGATGCCCACATCCTGTGAATCAATAAAAAACAATTGAAAAAAAGATATTCCTAGAGAGTCCTAGTTTGGTATGAATGATCAGAAAGAGCATGCTCTTTTAGACCAGTTGGATACATTAAAGGTTACCCACAGGTGACACTGAGTTGTTAAAGTTGGTCAGTATTTGAAATAGCTTGCTCTGCTTAGCTTGAACTAAAATGTACAAGATTAATGTGGAGACTCTCTTCTAGTTCAGATTTAATAATGTCCACTTATAGGTTTAAAGGAATATATTTGTTCTTAGCAGAGTTTGAAGTAATGCAAGAATAGCAGAAATAGTTATGAGGATCTTATTTGTATTATATTTCTAAGTCATACCTTCGGACATTCACATGAAGATATTGGAGTTGTGAAGGTGTACTTGAGAGAGGTTTTCAGCAGATCTTTCTAACAGTTTGGGATTAGTATCAACAACAAAATTTCTGCTGAACAGGGATGCATGAAATCATCGTATCTGAGTTTCTTTTTCCAGATGTTGAAATTGTTCATCTAAGCTACCATGAGGACCTCCTAGTCAAACATAATAGGGTCACTATTCTGTTACAGACATAGGCAAGTTTCAGATATCCAGCATCCACAGTTCTTGTTTTATCTACCTATTCTAAATCACATTTTCCAGCATTTGGCTTGTATCCTATCAGGTCAAGTAGGACAAAGAAGACTGCAGATGTTGGTGATCAGAGTTAAAATGTGTGGTGCTGAAGCAGCAAGCTGGTCAGGCAGCATCAGAGAAGCAGGAGAGTTTATGTTTCAAGCATAAGCCCTTCATTAGGAAGCTTATGCTCAAAACATAGACTCTCCTGCTCCTCATATACTTTTCTACCATCACATTTCAAGTGCCCATCTAAACAGTTCTTAAATGTCTTCCCACCTTAACCAGCCTTTCTGGTAGTGAATTCCAGGTATCCACAATCCTTTGAAGAATTATTTTCTCAAATCCCTCCCAAAATATTCTGTTCCTTACCTTAAAATTATACCCCTTTGTTATTGACCTTTCAAAGGGGAAAAAGCATCTCCCCAGCTGGCTTGTCTATGCTCCTCAGAACTTTATACATCTCAAATCAGATTCCCCCTCAGCTTCTCTGCTCATAGGAAAACAACCCCGGCCTATCCTAATCTCTCTTCACAGCTGAATCAAGTCAGCCAAGAACATCCTGGGGAATCTCTTCTGCAGTCGCTCTAGTGCAGTCACATTCTTGCTAGTGTGGCACCAGAACTGCACACTCCACTGTAGTTGTGGCCTAATTAACATCCTATCAGCACCAACATTACATCCTTGCTCTTATAGTCAATACCTTTAATAATAAAGTTAAATATCCTATGCCTTCTTAACCAACTTTAAATACTTGTCTTATAACCATCAAGGATCTATGGAATTTCACACCAAAATTCCCCAAAACCTCCGTATTTCTAAGGGACCTACCACTCAATATATATTCACTTACCTTGTTAGTTATCCTAGAATACATCAATTCACACTTTTCAGGTCCATATAATCTTATAGCCTAGGGCTTTCCTCCTTACTATTTACCACATCACCAAATTTTATATCATCTATGAACTTGCTGATCATACCTTCTGCATTCATATCATGTCTCAATCATTCTTTTACACAACAAACAAGTACCCAAAGCTGCACCCTATGCTTTGCAACTGGACACAGGCTTCTCATCACAAACATGCCTCAACTACCAGCATTTGCTTCCAGCAATTAAGCCCAATTTCAAATCCAGTTTGCCAAATTGCTTTGGATCCAATGGACTCTTAGCTTCTTAACCACCTGTCCAAAGCTATCAACTGCACCAGCCTCATCTGCACATCTGGTCACCTCCTCAAGAAATTAAGTAAATTTGTTAGGATGATTACCTCCTTACTGACTATACTTGATTAATAAAAACCAAAACAACAGCAGCTGCTGTAAATCAGAAATAACACTAGAAATTGCTGGAAAAGCTCAGCAGGTCTGACAGCATCTGTGTAGAGAAATTAATGTTAACGTTTTGTGTCCAGTGATCCTCCCTCAGAACCTTGATTAATCCTTGCCTCTCCATGTGGAGATCAATTCTGTCCTCCCAAATTTTTTTCTAAAAGCCAATGTTAGACACATTGGTGTATCCCTGGCTCCCTTCTTAAATAATCGTACCATATTAGCTGTCCCCCAGTCCTCTGGCACCCTTCCTGTGACCAAAGAGAATTTGGAAATTAAAGTCTGAACCCCTACAATCTCCTCTTTTGTTTCTCAGAGCAACCTGGGATTTATTCACTTTCAAACTTGCTAAAACCATTAATACCTCTCTGTCAATGTTAATTCATTCAAGCATATACAATCCCCTTCCTGGATTTCTAGACCTGCATCATTTTTTTATCAAGTGAAAACAGATGGAAAGTACTAATTTAACATTTCAGCTATGTCCACTGGATCAAGCCACATTATCACTTTGGTGGGCCCTACACTCCCCTTCATTTTTCTCTTGCACCAGTTTCTTTTATAAGCAACTCCATGAACTTTCTTTACTTTTCTAGGGCACCTGCTGTTTTGAGCCTGTGATACCTGCAAGAAGCTTCCTCCTTCTCCAATCCTGCCCACCCTTTATCTTTATGGTGGCCCTCCACTTTCACTATTACCCATTTGAATGTTGTTGTGGTTCTGCTCGCCGAGCTGGAAGTTTTTGCTGCAAACGTTTCGTTCCCTGGCTAGGGAACATCATCAGTGCTGTTGGAGCCTCGTGTGAAGCGCTGCTTTGATGTTTCTTCCGGTATTTATATTGGTTTGTTCTTGCCGCTTCCGGGTGTCAGTTTCAGCTGCAGTGATTTGTATGTGGGGTCCAGGTCGATGTGTCTGTTGATGGATGTTCTTGCCGTTTCCGGGTGTCAGTTTCAGCTGTAGTGGTTTGTATATGGTGTCCAGGTCAATGTGTCTGTTGATGGAGTTTGGGGATGAATGCCATGCTTCTAGGAATTCTCTGGCTGTTCTCTGTCTGGCTTGTCCTATGATAGTGGTGTTTTCCTAGTCAAATTCATGTTGCTGGTTGTCTGAGTGTATGGCTACTAGAGATAGCTGGTCGTGTCGTTTTGTGGCTAGCTGATGTTCATGGATGCGGATTGTTAGCTGTCTTCCTGCTTGTCCTATATAGTGTTTTGTGCAGTCCTTGCATGGTATTTTGTAAACTACGTTAGTTTGGCTCATGCTGGGTATTGGGTCCTTTGTTCTAGTGAGTTGTTGTCTGAGTGTGGATGTTGGCTTGTGTGCTGTTATGAGTCCTAAGGGTCGCAGTAGTCTGGCTGTCAGTTCTGAGACGCTCCTGACGTATGGTAGAGTGGCTAGTCCTTTTTGGTTGTGGCATGTCCTTGTTCCTCGGTCTATCTCTTAGGCATCTGGTGATAAAGTTGCGTGGGTATCCGTTTTTGGCGAATACCTTGTATAGATGTTCCTCTTCCTCTTTTCGCAGTTCTGGTGTACTGCAGTGTGTTGTGGCCCTTTTGAATAGTGTCCTGATGCAGCTTCGTTTGTGTGTGTTGGGGTGGTTACTTTCATAGTTTAAGACTTGGTCTGTGTGTGTTGGTTTCCTGTGTACCCTTGTGGTGAATTCTCCGTTGGGTGTTCTCTCTACTAACACGTCTAGGAATGGGAGTTGGCTATCCTTTTCCTCTTCTCGGTATTCGCCAAAAACGGAAATCCACGCAACTTTATCACCAGATGCCTAAGAGATAGACCGAGGAACGAGGACATGCCACAACCAAAAGGACTAGCCACTCTACCATACGTCAGGAGCATCTCAGAACTGACAGCCAGACTACTGCGACCCTTAGGACTCATAACAGCACACAAGCCAACATCCACGCTCAGACAATAACTCACTAGAACAAAGGACCCAATACCCAGCATGAGCCAAACTAACGTAGTTTACAAAATACCATGCAAGGACTGCACAAAACACTATATAGGACAAACAGGAAGACAGCTAACAATCCGCATCCATGAACATCAGCTAGCCACAAAACGACACGACCAGCTATCTCTAGTAGCCATACACTCAGACAACCAGCAACATGAATTTGACTGGGAAAACACCACTATCATAGGACAAGCCAGACAGAGAACAGCCAGAGAATTCCTAGAAGCATGGCATTCATCCCCAAACTCCATCAACAGACACATTGACCTGGACACCATATACAAACCACTACAGCTGAAACTGACACCCGGAAACGGCAAGAACGTCCATCAACAGACACATCGACCTGGACCCCACATACAAATCACTGCAGCTGAAACTGACACCCGGAAGCGGCAAGAACAAACCAATATAAGTACCGGAAGAAACATCAAAGCAGCGCTTCACACGAGGCTCCAACAGCACTGATGATGTTCCCTAGCCAGGGAACGAAACGTTTGCAGCAAAAACTTCCAGCTCGGCGAGCAGAACCACAACAACGGATACCCGAGCTACAAATCTTCAATCAGATTTTAAACCTTTTGAATGTCTACTCCTGCTCTGACGTGGATTTTCCTACAAGTAGCTCCTCCCAGGCCAGAACATGACACATCAAAGCGGCTTTCCCCATTCAGTTAAAAATCACACAACACCAGATTATAGCCCAACAGGTTTAATTAGAAGCACACTAGCTTTTGGAGCGATGCTCCTTCATCAGGTGATAGTGGAGGGCTCGATCGTAACACAGAATTTATAGCAAAAATTTACAGTGTGATGCAACTGAAATTATACATTGAAAAATTGATTGTCTATTAAGCCTTTCATCTGTTAGAATACAGTGATAGTTTCACTTCTTTCTTGTGTAAATCACAAAACTTTATTTTAAAATTGCATTCTTGGGTTAGCTGTTAACAATGGTGACAGCTAGACAATATGTTGAAGGTGTTGGCCCCCTGTGTTCTCTGTCTATGACCTGATGTTTAGATTGATTCTAATCTAAAAAGTGAGATAACAGAGTTTTACATAAATTCATGCAGTTTTTGAGCTCAGAGTTCTACATGAATGCATGCAGTTTTTGAGCAAAGTACAATGTAACTCTGCAAGTACAAATTCACCCCACAAAATATCTGAGTGCACGTGGGTCTTTGTCTGTATGTGTCTGTCTGTCTGTCTGGGGTGGGGGTTGTGAGTGTGAGAAAGTGTGTGTGTGTAGTGTGTGCAGAGTGTCATAAGTATGTGGGTGGGGGCTGCATGTGTGAGTGTGGGAGTGTGTGTGTCTATAAGGGTGTGTGTGGGTGTCTGTGTGCGCGTCTGTGTGTACCTGTGTCCGTGTGTGTGTGTGTGTGTGTGTGTGTAGGAATATCTGTGAGTGTGTGTAGTGCAATGGTGATCACCTGTAATGTGACATGAACCCAAGGTCCCAGTTGAGGCCCTCCCTATGGGTACTGAACTTAGCTATCAGCCTCTGCTCGGCCACTTTCCTCTGCTGCCTGTCCCGAAGTCTACCTTGGAGGATGGTCACCCGAAGGTCCGTGGCTGAATGTCCTGGACCACTGAAGTGCTCCCCAACTGGGAGGGAACCCTGTCTGTTGATTGTTGTGCGGTGCCCATTCATCCATTGTCGTAGCCTTTTCTTGGTTTCCCCAATGTACCATGCCTCCGGGCATCCTTGCCTGCAACGTATAAGGTAGACAATGTTGGCCAAGTCATATGAGTACCTGCCATGTACAAAGTGGGAAGTGTTCCCATGCATAATAGTGGTATCTATGTCCACACTCTGACACGTCTTGCAGCGTCCACCGTGACAGGGTTGTATGGAGTTGTCCTGAGAGCCAGGCAGTTTGCTATGAACAATGATCTGTTTGAGGTTTGGCGGTTGTTTAAAGGTGAGCAGTGGAGGGGTGGGGAAGGTCTTGGTGAGGTGTTCATCCTCATCGATAATGTGTTCCAGGTCACGAAGAACATGGCATAATTTTTCAGCCCCTGGGAAGTACTGAACAACGAAGGGTACCCTGTCAGTTGCAGCACGTGTCTGTCTCCTGAGGAGGTCATTACGGTTCCTTGCTGTGGCACATCGGAACTAGCGGTCGATGAGTTGAACATCGTACCCTGTTCTTGTGAGGGCATCCTTGAGTACTTCCAGGTGTCCGTCACGTTCCTCCTCATCTGAGCAGATCCGGTGTATGTGTAGGGCTTGTCCATAGGGAATGGCTGTTTTAATATGTTTTGGGTTGAAGCTGGAGAAGTGTAGCATTGTGAGGTTGCCTGTGGGTTTGCGGGAGAGTATGGTGCTGAGGTGTCCATCCTTGATTCCCTAGACAGAACTTTTATTTTCAAACCCTGTTTGTCCTTCGCTATAATGACTTTAAATCTTGCTGAATAATGCCTTTATCACTGAAATGGTCCCCCATCACCAAATGCCTCGCTAAGTGTTCCGTAAAACTAGGTCTAGCACCGCCCCATGTATTATAAGTCATTCTACGTGTTAGTGACAATGTGTTGTGGAGGTGCTGTATGAATAACTTCTTCTGTTGTTGACTGTAAGCGGTTGAGCACATTGCGCTGAGTCTTCAGTTCTATGACACTTGTCACTTTCCGCCAGTACTGGGAAATCACGCGATACAAACTCTACAGCTGACCGCTCCCACATCCCAATATTGGAAAATCTGGAGCCGGCCTGGAGATTGCATTGTTCCCTGCAAAGGAGGATCCTAAATCAGGTACCGTGTGCCTAGATATTCATTCGTGGGTGGAATACTGTATAGAGTGCAGTTTTATTTCTCAATTCACGGCGAGGGAGTGATTCCCGTTTATATGTTCCAGTTGGGAAAGCGGGATTCCCGGCCGCGATGTTTACACGTCAAACGGGGAACAGTGACAAAAGATGCGAGCTGAGCAGATGCAGTGGATTTGAAAAGCTTGTATCGCGGCCCTGGAGTGTAATTAACAATAAGGGTTTTCTGTTTAAAGTGAAACCAATGTGTATGGGTAAAGCTATAAAAAAAAGGTCAAAACGGCAACAGGCTTCATTATGTATGCTGAACCTCTATCTATCAGTTCAGTGTGATCCTCACCACATACTAACCTGGTGCTGCTGCCTGCTCATCATCAACAATGACTGAGCTGTTGTAGATATGCAGGTGCTGTATATAGGCCTGGGAAGGACATGAAAAGACTAATTAACAACAAACATGAGGCATACTACTCCATCCAAGGTTCTGGGATGTTACACTGGATGCATGGAAGTTGCAAAGTGTGCACAGGGAGATTGGAGGCCCTCCAGGTAAGTCTTCAAAAGAGAAAACAGCTATTGGGGTCAGTGTTAGGAGTTTAGTGTTGTGAATTTGGAAACACTGTAAAAAAAAAGGTTTCATAACCTAACACAAGTAATTCTGGTTAGCAAATTTATCTTAGTGCAGCTGGTTGGATATAGCTCTTATCAGCCTTGCACACTGCACCAGACCCATATAACATGAACCATTCCCATCAAAAATTCATGCTTGACCTTGTTATCAATACAATTGCATGCATTACACCCCCATCATTTATGTCCTTGACTTCTACCAGGCTGTAACTGATGTGTTACATTCCTGAAGAAGAGCCCATACCCGAAATGTCGATTCTCCTGCTCCTTGGATGCTGCCTGATCTGCGCTTTTCTAGCAACACATTTTCAGCTCTGATCTCCAGCATCTGCAGTCCTCACTTTCTCCGGTAACTGATGTGTAACCTAATTGACTTTAGTCCACTGTTGTAGTCATGGATTCCACAACAGCTTCTTCATGAATGGCCTATTATGGTTTTTCAGAGTTGCCCGATTCCTCTAAGTTCAGTGAATGTTTTACAATAACTGTAACTCTACTGCTAATGATCTGTACTCCAAATTCTTGCAAACATCATTGGAACTGCAGTATTTTCTGGCACCCTGAAAATGTCACTTTTAGGCCCACAGAGTTTTATGATGTTAAAAAATTTTTTTTGATCTGAAGACGACTTAATTTGGTGATTGATTTTCAGAAAATATACCTATTTAATAAATTGAAAATAGCAATTGTAATTGTGCCCATGTGCTTTAGGTACCAAATATATTTATATCGGGATGAAAGCCTCTTTCTTTTAAGAACTATTTTTCTCTGATAGAAGGTTTCTTGTAAAAAGCTACACAACTCCTGCAACTGGTGTGTGACCTAACTGTTTGGGAGGATAAATAATATTAAAAAGTGTCAATCAAAAATTTAACTAAAAGAACAGCAGATTCTTGGATTTTGTTCTGTGTTTAGAAAACTTTTTAGAATATGTTGAATGCAGGGAACATCACTTTCAAACAGGATTAAGTAAATTGTGTCTAGTCTAAAGAAGTTTCAAAACCTCTAAATGAATGAGTTGGACATTGGATGGTGAAGTTGAGGAGAAAAAGAGGTGTCAAGTGTCTCTAGATGCAAGACTCCAGAGCAAAGAACATCAGATCAAGAAGGTTCCGGCATGGTGAGCATGATTAAGATGATACTGATGCCTATATTTAATCAGGAAATTCCAACTGAGGGAAGTTGGAGGAAATTTAAAGTGACAATCTGAGGAGAATTAAGCAAAGGTACAAGAACTCTTGACCCCTTTGAACAGCTTTCAGATCAAATGGTGAGCCTTCCAATTTATGGTGAGTTTTGTTTTGCTTGGACTTTTTAAGTCACTTGGGCGTTGAAAGAAATTTGACTTGAAGTTTGGTTCAGCACAGTAGTAATTTTAATGTATTTTAATTCAGCTCACAAGTTAAGACAGTGTAGTTATTACTATTGAAATTCACTAGTTTTTATATAATGATGTTTTGTTTTAAACTATATAGCTTAGTGGGCACACATTCTTTCAATAAATACCTTTAGTTTTCAGGTTCAAAAAATTATTAAAGTATTCTTGGTCTCTTCCAAAATCATAATGCAATGAAAGCTCATTAATATTTTCAGTATGTGAGTAATGTGCAAAGTTATAATAACAAATCATTCCTATTCTAGTAGCAGAGATAGAGTTAAAAGACAGTGGTTATACTTAGCAAGGGAAAATAAAAGTCAATGCTGTAACGTTTTAAGGTGGTTTTGTCTTGAACTTTTTTTGATCATGTGTAAAGGTGTCTGCCTCTCTCTGTCTCACTAAGAATGTTCTAACATTGGTTATATCATTACAACCGCTGTATGTCTAAAATCAATTACATTATAATAACTCGAGGCTGCTCCTTCCGTTTCTCTGTCGATGGATTTCAATGTTTTCCCCAAGCCAAGCAGCCTTTTAGTAATTACTTCATACTCTTAAAGTGGCCATTAGCCATCAACCCATGGTTTCCGTGCTTTGATTTAAATTCAGTAGTCAAAATGCCCTCTGATATAGCTGTACAGGAACTGTTAGACAAACTGCTAACAGTATCAGCTTTGAATTGAGAGGTCTAACACTACTGAAAAGAAAACATAATCATCAAATATTCAGAAAAATGCATATTTTATAAATTATTGCTTCTCCAAAGATGTCAGCTTAAAAAGTTATTTTGTTATAATTAACAAAGTTCTATGTGATTTCCTTAGATATTGAGATGCCTGTGCATATTGATGATGTGATGCACTTACTGTGCCACATTTCAGAGGTGGAAAAGCTGCAAGTTGCAGTGAAAAATTCTGGAAAAGGAGCACTTTTGGCAGGTGCAATAGCATTTGCAGGAGGCTTGGTCGGTGGTCCTCCAGGAATAGCAGTTGGTAAGTTTTTGCTATTGACCTTAAATGAACAGAGTTTGAGAATGGCAAATGTAGGAATAATGCGTATGCCTCTTTGCAAGTTACTAGTAATTGCTCAAATAAGTTACCATGTGCCTGAACTCTACTGTCTTCTGAAACTTATTCCTAAATGGGTCGCTCCTACAACAATGAAGTTAATGGAAGTCACTGAAAATATGGAAATAGTAATTATGTAGATTAAGTGGAATAATGCCTCAACTTAAATACTGAGGTGGAGGATTTTGTGAGAGCACATTGAGCATTTATGTGAAAACACCACTAACCATAATTTAACAAATATTACCTTTGTTACCACCAAATGGACTTATAAATAAATGAATAATATGTTTGAGGGATCTGAGAGATTCTGGCATTCATAACATTTGTTAATGAATGAAACATGTGCAGGTACATTGTAAATAGAAGTAGCAAATGAAAGAAGTTCTTTGAGAAACTGGAGAGATATCACAGCTTGTTTTAACCATTAGACTCCCATACTAGTTATGGTCTAGCAATCCACAATGGCAAATTGTGTAACAGAACATAGAAAAATACAGCACAGTACAGGCCCTTTGGCCCTCGATGTTGTGCCGATCCAAGCCCACCTAACCTACACTAGCCGACTATCCTCCATATGCCTATCCAATGTCCATTTAAATGCCCATAAAGAGGGAGAGTCTACCACTGCTACTGGCAGGGCATTCCATGAACTCATGACTCACTGAGTAAAGAATCTACCCCTAACATCTGTCCTATACCTACCACCCCTTAATTTAAAGCTATGCCCCCTCGTAATATCTGACTCCCTCGTAATCGAACTCAGTAAATCTGGTAACCCCACAAATTTGCCAAGAAAGTTACTAGACTGTTGTAAACAAGATGCCACCTGGTACACAAAGCTCCCTTGGAGAATTAAATCCTGTAACTCTTGCCAGTCTAGAATATTATATAGCATCAGTCTAATCCTACAATGTTGACTTTAAATATCCTGACAGCATTTGGAAGTGAGCTATTAATCTGGCCTTGCCAGAATCCCAAGAACCAGATACTCGACCTGACCTCAAAGTGCAATTATTTGGTTTTCTAATTGACCCCATCTTTAAGGGTGTTTACTGGTGAGAGATCCAATGTGTTTCAGATATTATGCTGCTTTAAACATAATGCAAATTGGGGGTCCTGTGCACCTCATTTTAGAATGTAGCTGTTTGATCAGAGCACAAAGTTGATAGAAGAGGGACAGAAATGGTTGTTGGAGGTTCCTGGTCACAGATGTTTCAGTAAGATTAGGGCGGGTGGTAAAAAAGGAGGGGGTGTGGCGTTGCTAATTAGAAATGGTATAATGGCAGCAGAAAGGCAGTTCGAGGGGGATCTGCCTTTGGAGGTAGTATGGGCTGAAGTCAGAAATAGGAAAGGAGCAGTCACCTTGTTGGGTGTTTACTATAGGCCCCCCAATAGCAGCAGAGATATGGAGAAAATGATTGGGAAACAGATTTTGCGAAGGTGCAGAAGCCACAGGGTAGTAGTCATGGGCGATTTCAACTTCCCAAATATTGATTGGAAGCTCTTTAGATCAAGTAGATTGGATGGGGCGGTGTTTGTGCAGTGTGTCCAGGAAGCTTTTCTAACTCAGTATGTAGATTGTCCAACCAGAGGGGAGACCTTATTGGATTTGGTACTCGGTAACGAACCGGGACAAGTGATGGGCTTGTTAATGGGTGAGCATTTTGGTGATGGTGACCACAATTCTGTGACTTTCACCTTGGTTATGGAGAGAGATAGGTGCGTGCAACAGGGTAGGCTTTACATTTGTGGGAAGGGTAAATACGATACTGCAAGACGGGATCTGAGGAGCATAAGTTGGGAGCATAGGCTGTCAGGGAAGGATGTCATTGAAATGTGGAACTTTTTCAAAGAACAGATACGACGTGTCCTTTATGTTTGTAGCTGTCAGGCAGGAAAGAGATGGCCGTGTGAGGGAACCTTGGTTGACGAGGGAGGTTGAATGTCTAGTAAAGAGGAAAAAAGAGGCTTACATAAGGTTTAGGAAACCAGGTTTAGACAGAGCGTTGGAGGGATACAGGATAGCCAGGAGGGAGCTGAAGAAGGGGATTAGGAGAGCTAAGAGAGGGCATGAAAAATGTTTGGAGGGCAGGATCAAGGATAACCCCAAGGCCTTTTATGCGTATGTGAGAAACATGAGAATGACGAGAACGAGGGTAGGTCCGATCAAGGACAGTAGTGGGAGACTGTGTACTGAGTCGGAAGAGATAGGAGAGGTCTTGAATGAGTACTTTTCTTCAGTATTTACAAATGAGAGGGACCGTATTGTTGAAGAGGAGAGTATGAAACGGACTGGTAAGCTAGAGGAGATACTTGTTAGGAAGGAAGGTGTGTTGGGCATTTTGAAAAACTTGAGGATAGACAAGTCCCCTGGGCCTGACAGGATATATCCTAGGATTATGTGGGAAGCAAGAGAGGAAATTGCAAAGCTGTTGGCAATGATCTTTTCGTCTTCACTGTCAACGGGGGTGGTACCAGGGGACTGGAGAGTGACGAATGTTGTGCCCCTGTTCAAAAAAGGGAATAGGGATAACCCCGGAGTTACAGGCCAGTCAGTCTTACTTTGGTGGTAGGCAAATTAATGGAAAGGATACTGAGGGATAGGATTTATGAGTATCTGGAAAGACACTGCTTGATTGGGGACAGCCAGCACGGATTTGTGAGGGGTAGTCTTGCCTTACGAGTCTTATTGAATTCTTTGAGGAGGTGACCAAGCATGTGGTGAGGGTAGAGCAGTGGATGTAGTGTACATGGATTTTAGTAAGACATTTGATAAGGTTCCCCATGGTAGGCTTATGCGGAAAGTCAGGAGGCATGGGATAGTGAGAAATTTGGCCAGTTGGATAGAGAACTGGCTAACCGGTCGAAGTCAGAGAGTGGTGGTAGATGGTAAATATTCAGCGTGGAGCCCAATTACAAGTGGAGTTCCGCAGGGATCAGTTCTGAGTCCTCTGCTGTTTGTAATTTTTATTCATGACTTTGAAGAGGGAGTCGAAGGGTGGGTCAGTAAATTTGCAGATGATACGAAGATTGTTGGAGTTGTGGATAGTGAGGAGGGCTATTGTCAGTTGCAAAGGGACTTAGATATGATGCAGAGCTGGGTTGAGGAGTGGCAGATGGAATTCAACCCCGTCAAATGTGAGGTTGTCCATTTTGGAAGGACAAATAAGAATGCGGAATACAGGGTTAACGGTAGGGTTCTTAGTAAGGTAGAGGAGCAGAGGGATCTTGGGGTCTATGTACATAGATCTCTGAAAGTTGCCATTCAGGTGGATAGAGCTTGTAAGAAGGCCTATGGTGTATTAGTGTTCATTAGCAGAGGGATTGAATTCAAGAGTCGTGAGGTGATGTTGCAGCTGTATAGGACCTTGGTAAGGTGACATTTGGAGTACTGTGTGCCGTTCTGGTCGCCTCACTTTAGGAAAGATGTGGAAGCTTTGGAGAGGGTGCAGAGGAAATTTACCAGGATATTACCTGGAATGGAGAATAGGTCGTACGAGGATAGGTTGAGAGTGCTAGGCCTTTTCTCATTGGAACGGCGAAGGATGAGGGGTGACTTGATAGAGGTTTATAAGATGATCAGGGGAATAGATAGAGTAGACAGCCAGAGACTTTTTCCCCGGGTACAACAGAATGTTACAAGGGGACATAAATTTAAGGTGAACGATGGAAGGTATAGGGGGATGTCAGGGGTAGGTTCTTTACCCAGAGAGTGGTGGGGGGCATGGAATGTGTTGCCTGTGGGAGTGGCAGAGTCAGAATCATTGGTGACCTTTAAGCGGAAATTGGATAGGTACATGGATAGGTGCTTAATCTAGGATAAATGTTTGGCACAACATGGTGGGCCGAAGGCCCTGTTCTGTGCTGTATTGTTCTATATTCTATTTTCTATGTTCGAAAGTTTGCTTCCATGTAAATTATGTATAAACAGCGTTTGTCAACACTGGCAACCTCAGAATTGTAGCCATGGAAGATTTCAGATCTTGCTGGATTTCTTAGGCTGTGAACAGTTTGGGCCAACCAGGTCGGGTGGGGTCAAGGGTCACTGGAGCATGAGAATAGACTGTCATTCAAGTGGTGAAGTTTGTGAAACTATGCCTCATGGCTGTGTAGTGCAAAGCCAAATTGCTCAAATAAATTATTCTTTACAAATTCACTTAATTAAAATTGTATGCTGTGTTTCTAAATGTGCAATTTTCAGACAATTCTATTTTTTGGGTAGCTGGCTTGGAGGTGTGCAGTACAGTAACAACCCCTTCAGTCAATGCCAACCGGTATCCTAAATTAATCTAGTCCCATTTGCTAGCATTTGGGCTATATCCCTCTAAGCCCTTCTTATTCATATACCATCCAGATGTTGTAATTGAATGTTGTAATTGTACCAGGCTTCACCACTTACTCTGGCAGTTCATTCCATACACGTACCAGCCTTTGTGTGAATAAGTTGCCCCTTAGGTCCCTTTTAAATCTTTCCCCTCTCACCATAAACCTATCCCCTCAAGTTACAGACTCCTCTATCCTTGGAAAATGACTTTAGCTATTCACTCTATCCATGCCTGTCATGATTTTATAAACCTCTGTAAGGTCACCCCTCAGCCTCCAACATTTCAGGGAAAATAGCTCCAACCTATTCAGCACCTCCCTATAGCTCAAACCCTCCAACCATGGCAACATCCTTGTAATTCTTTTCTGTCCCCTTTGAAATTTAACAACATCTTTCCTATAGCAAGGAGAATAGAATTTAATGTAGTGTTCTAAAAGTGGCTTAAGCAATGACTTGTACAGCCGCAACATAACATCCCAACTCCTATACTCAATGCACTGACCAATAAAAGCAAGTGTACCAAACAGCACCTTCGCTATCCTATCTACCTGTAATTCCACTTTCAAGGAACCACGAACCTGCACCCCAAAGTCTCTTTGTTCAGCACCATTCCACAGGATCCTACCATTTAATGTGCATGTCCTGCCCAGATTTGTCTTAACAAAATGCAACACATATTTATCTAAATTAAACACCATCTGCACCCCTCAGCCCATGAGCCCATTTGAGCTAGGTCCCATTATACTGCAATAACCCTCACTGTCCAGAACACCACCAATTTTGGTGTCATCTGCAAACTTAAGTATTCCTTTTATATTTACATCCAAGCCATTGAGATAAGTGACAAAAAACAGTGGACCCAGCACCAATCTTTGCAGCACACCCACTGGTCACAAGACTCCAATCAGAAAAACAGCCCTGCACCATCAACCTCTGTTTCCTACCTTCAAGCCAGTTTTGTATCCCAATGGCTAGCTCTCCCTGGATTCCAGTATAACAATTACCTTAGTTTTCTCTCTTTTCTTTCCTTACAATTAAATCCTTTTATATATTAGATCATTGTTGTTGATCTGCAATATTTCTCTGATGCAGGCATATCCCTTTTTAAATGATGATAACCAGAAAGGTACTTGTTGTTCCAAAAATGTCGTAACCAGTGGCTTACTAAATCTCATGTTAATTCACTCAATACATGTGCTTCAATTCTAATGTAACATCCCAATATTTCCTAACATTGAAAATGCTGGATCTAATACCACTAACAGATTCTTTTCAAAGTCTCCCTGTACTAATTTAGTTCCCTTCAGTGTTTTTGTGTGTCCTCTTGAAATTAGTTCTTTGCTGCAGGATGCATTACTTCATACTAGAGAGTTATGCATTTCTTTTTCCCCATATATTACAGTCAAATTACAGAACAGACCTAAGTTCTACAACAAAAGTTTAATTTTTTTTCTTAATGAAAAATTTACTTAATATTTCTACAAATATTCTTAAATTTGTAGAAATATTATTACAGGATATAGAACATGGTACACTCTCAATCCTTATGTGCAGTATGACAGGGAGACAATATGGATTTCCCTGCACATTACTAAAATGGGATGAACATGCCAGAATTGACTGACAATAATGCTTCATGTGTGAATAATACAGTTGAATAGAGTTCTGAATAATGGAGTTATTTGAGCCACCCACTATTTATACATTTTCTGCAGCATTTAAATCCATTAAGCTTCTGATCATTATGAAACAAATTTAAAGTCCATAATGACTAACTACTTCTCTTGGTTTCAGTAGGTAAATATACCATTTTGGGAAACTGAGTCACGTGGATGAGGAAGAGTTTTGATCCCTAGTTAGTGTTGACTTAACTTATTTTCCATTGGGTGATTTAGAACAATTCATTTGCTTTAGGCTTTCCATGCTCGTAAGAATAAAACAATAAAATTGCAGTGCTATGGGAAAACAACAGATGTATGGGGTTTCTAGTTGGATAACACCATCAGAAAGTCGATATAAGAACTAGGAGCTGGAGTAGGCCGTCCGGCCCATCGAAACTGCTCCGCTATTCAATAAGATCATAGCTGATCTTCACATGGACTCAGATCCACTTACTTGTGCTCTCATTGTATCCCTTAACTCCTTTTATTTTTTCAAAAGAAGTCTATCTTAGTTTTAAAAACGTTTACTGAAGTAGCGTCAACTACTTCATTGGGCAAGGAATTCCATAGATTAACAACCCTCTGGGTGAAGAAGGTCCTTCTCAATGCAATAAAAAAATCTGCTCCCTCTAATCTTGAGGCTATGCCCTCTTGTCCTAGTTTCTCCTGCCAGTGGAAACATCCTCTGTACTTCAAGCTTATCAATTTCCTTCGTAACTTTATATGTTTCTATAAGATCCTCCCTCATTCTTCTGAATTCCAATGAATATAATCCTAATCTACTCAGTCTCTCCTCATAAACCAACACCCTCAACTCCGGAATTAACCTAGTGAACCTCGTCTGCACACCTTCCAGTGCCAGTACATCCTTTCTCAAGTAAGGAGACCAAAACTGCACACAGTACTCCAGGTGTAATCTTGCCAGCACCCTGTACAGCTGCAACATAACCTCCCTGCTTTTAAATTCAATTCCTTTAGCAATGAACGACAAACTTCCATTTGCCTTCCTAATAACTTGTTGTACCTGCAGATTAACCTTCTGTGATTCATGCACAAGGACACTCAGGTTCCTCTGAATAACAGCATGTTGCAACTTTTTACCATTCAAGTAATAATCTGTTTTTACCATTACTCCGACCAAAACGGATGACTTCACATTTATTAACATTGTATTCCATCTGCCAGACCTTTGCCCGCTCTCTTAAAGTATATATACTCCTCTGCAAAGTTTCACAATCCCCTGCACACATTGCTCTGCACTCATCTTAGTGTCATCTGCGGACTTTGACACACTACACGTGGTTCCCAACTCCAACTCATCTCTGTAAATTGTGAATAATTATGGTCCCAACACTGATCCCTGAGGCACACCACTACTCATTGATTGCCAGCTTTGCTTTGTGTTAGTCAACCAATCCTCTATCCATGCTAATACTTCAGCTGTAACACCATGCATCCTTTTCTTATGCAGCACCTTGTCAAAGGAATTTGGAAATCTAGGTACACCATATCCAATGGGTCCCCATATTGCCATGATGGGCTCCCTCTGTGCTATATGATTCTTTAAACTGTTGAAAAGTGATCGTATGCAGATGCTGTTTGTGGATACGATTAATTCTGGCTGTGATAGCCTTTGTAATTAAATCACCTGGGGGAGTTTTCACTATTCTGGGTCTCAACAATATCTTTTTCGGCAAGGGATTTAATGGCTGTTGGAATTCAGAAAATAGCCAAAATTAAATTCCTCTTCAAAAAGAGGAATAATTCATTTCAAAATGTAGAAAATAAATAATCTTAAGCTTTTCTTGGTTTTTGTTCTCCCTAGGTGGTGTAGTTGGTGGATTGTTGGGTGCCTGGATGACGAGTGGACAGTTTAAACCATTACCGCAGATTATTATGGAACTTCCACCAAATCAACAGCTGATATTATCTAAAGATGTGCGTAACATTGTCCAGCATTTAGACTGGACTGATGCAGTACAACTGATATCATTGGTGATGGGAAATACTGCCCTGAAGCAGGAGGTGATGTCAGCAATAAGTGCGTTTTTTTTGAGACAACTTAATGCTGAGGTACGACACTTTGACTGAAACCTATATTAACAGCTTTTTCTAGAAATTTAAATGAAGTACCATTTGCTGGAATATAAGAAGAGCATTCATTTTGCCTATGCAAGTTCAAAGATCTTTGAAGAATGGGCTTTGGATAATGCTACAATGACTTTAACCTGTAGGATTCATTATGAAGATTTATACATAGCTGACTTTGGATTCAGCATTCTCAAAATATGTTTTAACTTTTTGAGAGCCATGTCCTGTTGATGATGTTAGTAGTATTTTGGAATTAAGCCTGGTTTGTAAACAAAGAATAATTCTGTTTGGATAGACATAAGATCTAATTATCCTTAATTTTGCTATTTTCAAAGTCTTGTTAATACTGTTTCAGTTGTATTGCAAATTGGTGTGCAATGAATTAAATTGGCAATTCCATCACAAAATTGGTATTTACAACAAATATATAATCATTTAAAACATATTGGCAGAGTGCATGTTGGAATGCTGTAGGCTAATATGTAACAGACCCTGGGCTCTCTCTGAAGATAGAAGAATTGAATTTGACTATTACCTGACTTGAGCTGATGCAAGGAAAGAAAATATAGATCTGATCTGAAATCCCAGTGATCAAATGTAATTCAAGAAGAATATCAGAGCAACCATTCCCTAAGTCTCATGTATAGCAATAGCTTCTAATGCTTTTTAGGATCAATCATAAGGTATAGATCTCACCTGCAGAATTGCAATTGGCTCTACAAAATCCATAAGGCTATTGGAATACCACCACATATCACAAGCTGACAATCAACCAATAACAACCAGGAATAAATTCTGTTCCTCCCAGAATGCTAAGAATGTTCTTGAAATAATATAAATATTCTGTCCTTAAAGAAATAATCCGGTATAAAAAGGCATATATATATTATTTCAGAACTCGTGCTTATGGACTGTGAAGAACCCACAAAAGGGATCGCCTAGTCCTAAATTAGATCAGGTAGAAAATGGACAGCGGATGAATAATAGTAACTGTAGAAGCAAACTACATGTTGGCAGTGCACTCAGTGAATGATAGGATGCCTCCGAATGTTTTACAATAAACAATAGACATTGAAAAGCAAAAGAGCTAACTTCTCTGACAGGTGACATCACCCTGCCTCAGTAAAGAACTGTGAAAAAGAGGCAGGATATTGGAGGATGGATTAGATTTGATGAAGGAGTGTCTCAAAACCAGCAATCCCAGTTGAGAGGTATGGTGGATTTTGTGTTTTGCTTTATTTTGGGGGTTAAGCAATTCGGGTTGGGCAGTTTGCAGCGGTCAGGGGGAGTTCAACAGTCTCTTGGACAATAGAAACTGTCAGGCACACAAAAAGCGAATAATTTGCAGGCTCATTGTTGTGACAGTGGAGTACCTTTTCAAGCTGGAAATTTCTCTCACACCTAACAATGATTCAGATTCATGCATAACAACTTAAACACAAAACGTTGTTTTTTTTGGTCTTCATTGTGTTTTAGATAGCCTGTTTTGAAACATTGTACCTGAATCGATTTGGTGTACACTAAGTTTAACGATCCTCAATCAAATCACCCCATAGTCTCTCTACCTTCAGCCAGTATAGTAATTAGGATGGAGATTGAGTTCTCCAAACATCCTAAAATGATTGTGCTTTACTGGTCACGTTGGTAATGCAGAAAAGGACTAGGCTCAGCTGGTGCAAGAAATGCACTGAAAATATATTCCTGCACATGTCTTTGTTAATATGTGCAAGATCACAGAACCTTTGAAACTGGGGTCCGCTGTATCCTTACAAAAATCAACTTTTGTTGAATGATGTAATTTGTGATTTTCAATTTTGTAGTTTAGTATAATTATAAAACGCTGTGAATGCTGGCAATCTGCAATAAATTCAGAAAATGTTTGAAATCTCCTGCTGTTCTGGCAGCATCAGTGGCGAATGAGTTCCATTGATTTTTGTCAGACTGATCTTTTTCCACAGGTGCTGCTTGACCTGCTAAATATTTCTGGCATTGTCTGTTTTTATGTGTGGTTTAGTAAGACAGTTAATGAAATGAATTGAGGTGAATATACTGTGGAGCAGACCAAGGTACAAATTTAGCTTAAATGGCTGGACAACCTGTGGTAACATTGTGTTTCTATTCTAACTAAATTATATGGCCACAAGTTTTACAGTTTGTAAAAAGAAACTTTCTTCTACAAAATACTAATGAAGCTTAATTTCATTATGGTCTTTGCCATTATGGTGAGATCCCAGATTTCCCATTTTAATGCTGCTTTTAGAATTTCATTCTGAATTCTAAATCAGCATTAAGCCAATCTCAACATAGACACTGGTGAATGTTCCATGAAATTCCTCCTTACCAGTCATTTTGAAATGTTTAAGACATTTATTTTGGGGAAAATTAATCTCGATCAAAATAGAACTGAAGAGAATCCATAGTAAGAAAGGTGCACTATGGCAAAGGTGAAGGAATGAAAATGAGTTAAGTAAATTTATTTAGTGAATGTCTCAGTGTCTTATTCTCATGTATTTTGAGAATTACCAGCATCGGTCAAAGAGGCTGCAATCTATTCTACAAGATGATACATTTTCTGATGTTAACTTAGAGCCTTTATTCAAAGGCAATTTATTTAAAGACGATATTTTCCATGATTTCTTGAACTAAAGTATTAGAAATAATTTAATAAGTTAGGATAATCCAGTTTTTTTTTCTTTTATTGCCATTTGCAGTTACTTGCAAAATGTGAAAAACTCTTAAAATAACATAACTGCTTGAATTGCTAAACTGTATCAAATTGTCTGTTTTTGCCTATAATTTTATGCTGTCTTCATGATATGTTGTACAATGTCTTTAACTCTCCTGGCACAGAATTCTGATTCCCAGCACACAGAAGAGCATCAGCCATACACTACCCATAATGTTCCATCCATTATAGACAGAAATTCAGAAATGCATAGCTGGGTAGTAAACATCAATTACTGGATGGCACCACAGATTAATTTACTGTGTTGATAATTGTCTTGATTTGAAAGCAGCCCCTATCGATGGTTTGAAAATCTCTTACAGTACAAAAAAACCTAAAGATGGTAAGCTTGGGAAGTTTCTGTCAGTTGAATGTTTAGGATGTGCAAATTATTGGTAGAGTGGGAAATGAATTGTCCCTAAGTTGATAAGATCGACCAGAGATGGTGTAGTTAGCACTTACTTCAAAGAGTGGAGGCAAAATCTTTTTCTCAAGTGAAAAAATATATCCTTAAGTCATCTGGAGGACAATTGTTTTTGGGTCCGAGGAGTTGTAAAGCTCTCAGCTGAAAACTAGAAGACACAGAAAAAAAAAAGTGGTGGAAATACACAGAAGATTTGGTAGTATCTGTAGAGAGAGCAATAGAGTTAGTGTTTCAGATCAAGAATTTAGAAATGGGGTGTTCTTCTATAGGCTGACCTCAAATTGTTACTATTTGATAACCAGAGTCACAAACATTCTTTTTTAAAAGCTTTCCAAATTTAGTTGAAAGGAATGTGTAAATCATTTAGGAATTCATGAACAAGATTACATTGATCATTTTTTGCATGGTACACAATAAATAGCACTTATTGTGCTGCAGTCAACCAGTCACAGGGAATAGAAGGATGTTTGTTATGTATAATTTAACTGGAAAATTGTAGATTTAATGAAATATTTTAAAACACATAAAGGTGCTGATATGATTCATTGAATTAACTATTAGTCAAAAGCTGTTTTGAAGCTTAACAATGTACCATATCATTTCACATATCTGACTGTATCATCAATGACTACAAATAGTAGAAGTTATGGAAATGTTAAAAGGTGCACCTTGTCATTGTCAGCTGGTTATATGGTCTAATAATATGTTGTATGTGATCATTAGACCAACAATAGAATTCATATTTCAAGGTTATCTTTTTTAGATCTGTAATAGCAATTGATAAATATTAATGCTGAACAGATCCACATTTTTGACCACTCAAAACATATTAACAATTTGCCATTGTCTCTTTAATCATATTTTATAAATCTAGAATCAAGATCTTTAATTTTATTAATAATATGCATATTCCACTATTGGGCCCAAATTTTTAACTGTGTAAATGGATATGTTTTAAGTGAGTTAAAATCTAACCTACATTTTGTTTATTCTGGAATTTTGAGAGCCATTGCATGTGTTTTGGAGAGTATGACAGCAAATTAATTAAAGTACAATACTTATGATGTACTAATGGGTCATGACAAGGCAGCCTGTTGCTTTTGTTTACCGGAAGATGAACTAATGTTTGAAGTTGAACAAGATTTTTGATTGACCTCTGTTTCATGTTAATAATAGTACCACTAACATTGATTTTGTTTTTTTTAAATTAATTTAACAATGCCCCCTAGCTTACTTGTGCAGCAGTTTTCCTGTTAAATTGGAGACCATGGGCAAATCTTCCTGTTCTGGAGACTGGATGGCAGTGTGCCAGAGACCTGCCACCTTTCTATTTCACCTGAATTAAGTTGGAGGTTGAAAGGCCCAAGCATGATCTTCACACCCTGCCACCAGTTGAGACCTTTAAATGGTCAATTAAGGACCACACAATGGCCTATTCCCACCAGGACTGTGATTATCTCAGCTCCAAGTGTGGTGGGGGAGGGGGAACAATTGATCTGCCTGATGTGCAGCTGATCTGCGCATGATCAAAGGACTGGACATAGGCCTAAGGAAATGGTCACAAAGAGCCTGACACCCCTTATTAATCTCCCCAAAATACATATAACTGACATCTTGGTCCTTGCTGCAGGCACTGGGTTTGCAGTGAAAAGTCAGGATGAAAAGTCAGCCAATGACTCTGGAAGACACTGGCCAATATGAAAAGGAAATTAAATGGTAGATGCTTTTGGAATCATCTTGATTTCTTTCCCCACTTATCTTGCCCCATTTTAGAAGGAAATAATTTTGATGGAAAGTCTCATGAGATTCAGTGATGACCAGAATTCTTGTAACTTTATAGAAAACAAAAGCTTCCTGAAGATAGTCAAACTTTATTGGTTCTTGGACAGTATGGAAGTAACTGTCTCTGATTGGAAAGTTAGCTGTAAAAGTGGTGGTGATTTTTAAAATGTTTCAAAACATTTCTGGTTACAAAAATTAGCTATCGAATAAAATATGAAGGTGGTAGTCATATTAATTTTTGAACCTAGTATTTTGATAGGGAATCATATTTAAACCTTTGTGATGATTGACTAAAATGTTTATAATTTATTGTGGTTTTTAATTATATGATGCATGTTGTCTATTAGGTTAAAAAATGTAATAATGGAACATTGTTAGAAATTCCTGCAATGTATTGTGTAAATATTTAATTTAAAGTTCCATTTGAAGCCTTACTTTAGTCAACCACTTGGTTTCTTATTTAATGGATTGGAGAATAATCTCTATTTTCATCATGCAAACAACCTGCGAAACTTGGTGAAGATTGACACACATTTCCATGGCAGTAGTGAGAATGCTTAGTTTGAAAGTGCACCAAGAAACAAATGGCCAAAAAGAGATACTGAGTACAACTCAATGAAAGGGAATTTGAGTGTCCTCACAGCTTCAGAATAAATCAAAAATGCATGTACATTAAAAAATTTATTTTCCTAGCCTGAGAACAGAAATTTTGGAACATATGGTAAAAAAGTAGAAATTTAATTCTTGACTTTGAGGAAAAAGTGTCTGATTTTTCCTTTTTAAGGTTCACACAGATTGATCAGAATCTCAAATGAGCAGCAACCCCTTTATTTCCATGCATTTGCAACTTATCGTTGGCTAATCTTGCTGTATTTGTGTGCAGTTCCCGGTTCTCTCTCATACAGGTTTGAAACCAAACTGTGCCTAGAGGAAAGACCCACAAGGCAGGTCCTCCTTTTAGAACTTTTCTCCATCAGTAGGAGTATTCTGAAATATCTCCTTGAAGAACCTGCCACTATTTCTTTATTGATGTATCCCCTAGTCTAGAATGATGGGGCAGCAGACTATGAAAGGTAGATCCCGGCATACATTTGTTTGAAGTGGCGTGAAGCCATGATTCAAGGATGATGCTGGTGGCATGAGCAGCACAATATCCCAGTAGGAATGAGCTCTTCTGTCTCCTGACTGATAGGGAGGAACCCAAAAGCATAAGCGTTGAGAAGAATTGAGGAAAATTGCAATGGGCTATGTCAAAAAAACTAACTCAGCCAAAAAGCGGGAGAATTCAACCCAATATCTCTGGAGCTTTACTAACAGTGATTTACCACCATTTTAATTTGGAGTGGCTGAAGAAGGGTCACTTCAATTAAATCAGCGGAAGGTGGCAAAGAGGCCAAAAAGAAATTCAAGAATGGATCGGGAAAGGTGACAGGATAGAGCCAAAGATCTGGTTAACATACTCCTGGTAAATTTAGGGCAGGTTGAGAGGAGAACCAGCAGAATCTGATGGTGAAGCCTTACTTAGAAGAAGAATAACAAGATAGTAAAGCAGAAGCTGAATATCCGCGTGCTGGCAACAGAGTTGCTGGGAAAGTGGCACGGGTTGGGAGAAAACCTGGTGCCAAATTGCAAGGAAAGGGAACATCCTGTACAACCGATATAACTGATGGCAACCACCAGAGGTGTACTAAGAGGTAAGAACAGAGTTACCCACTGGGAGATCAATGGAGCAAAACCAAAACCTCTCACCAGTCCAATCCACTTGATATGAACTTCATAATGAGAGGGAGGTGCACAATGCAAGTCCACACACCTTGGAGAATACAATCCTGAGCTCATTGACCACCTCAATATGAAATCTGTAAAATGCCTAAATCCCTGAGATTCAAGTGGGGCCTTCGATGCTCTTGTTTTCTCCCAATGCTTTCTGGAAAGCTTTCTAACTCCACCCAAAATCTCAACCAGCAATAGACATGAAAAATGATCTCCAGAACATGCATAGTGAGGAGATACAATTTCTGTGGATGTGGGCTCTGATTGTGAGTGATGTGAGGCTCTTCAAGGACAATTGCATTCGTAGGTTTCAGATTAAATACCTCCACCATCACAAAATTCAGCATGTAATCTTTGTAACCTGCAAATCAAATTTCACCCACAACCAATGCTGGTCATTACAAATTAATCCTAATCTTGTGAAGTAGAAGTGGTCACAGATGATCTTCTAAGTCTTATCTGCAACCCCACCCAATCTTCATGTCCTTTTCCAAACTGCAATCCCTGTAAAACCTGTCAGTTTTAAATCTCCCCACATTGTCACCCAACACTTTTATTTAGTTACTTGTATGCCTACTTTCCCTGATCCCCCAGGCCTACTGCATAACCATGCCCATAATTGTGATCCATCATCCCTCACCTCATTAAAGCTAGGGTAGTGGTGATCATCAATGAACATCCCTCTTACTGCAGTTACCTGTGTCCACCTATGATATTTTGCCCCCCAAGCTTGTAACTGGAGTTACTCCATCCCTTTCACAGTGATAGCCCCCCTACATCACAGCTTGTTGGGTCCAATCTCCACACTTGTTTATCCTATTTCTACAACATGGTCCAATTGCCTAATACGTCATTTCAGTATTTCATGCACAAATCCCAGATTGACCATGGCCCATCCCCTGCACTATCTTCAAACAAGAGCAGGGACAGAGGTCAGACCTTGGCTGATTTCTGTGTAGCTCCTGACTGTCATTCTGGTAATCCTGGACTGATTGGACTCAATGTAAAGGCCTGTGGTCCAAACCCCTGAATTGAGATTGAATGTGCACTGGACTGACTATGATGGCAACCCCTATCTAATAATAATCTCCTTTGACTGGACCAAGAACCACCCCTTTAGACACACCTAGACAGTTGGCTGAAGCACATGCAATAAGCTACTGGCACCTACTTAGTTATGATACTGATGTAGCATGAAGCTGTACAGCAACATGTATGCTCCCTAGATTGCTAAATGCTGATAAACATTCTCACCATATTCTCCTAACTTTCTCACTGTTACTTATATTATTCAGATGTAAGGAAAATCCTACTAATGTAGGATCTATGTGCACCCTTATACCTGTTATCACAAAAGGGGTTTCTATTCTTTAAAGGGAAAAATGGGTATCTCTGCATAGACTCTCTGACCAGACAGGCAGCGCACCTTTAAGACAGCTACATAACATTACAATACTTGACCTTTCATTATAAAAAGGTCAGAAGTCACATGACACCAGGTTATAATCCAACAGAGTTATATAAAATCACAAGCTTGTGACTACTGCTCCTTTGTCAGGTGAAACTTGTGATTGCAAATAAATGTTGGACTATAAGCTGGTGTCATGTGATTTATGACTTTATCTACCCCAGTCCAATATCGCTGCCTCTACATCATTATAAAAGGTGGCTCGTCTAAGTCACTCTCAGTTTTTATGTCTGTCTAACATACAATAACAAATCCAGATTGTGTGATATTTTAGTCTTACAACATGGCGAAAGAGAGTTGAACTAAATCAATCTCTGTATTTGTAACACAGTGAAATTAAAACCTTCAATGAGCTTCCCTGTCAATTCTAATCATTCCTAACCAGATTTTTGAAGAAATAATCCTGGACTCTCGGAATAATCAATTGCAGACACCAACTTGTATCTTAAACAAAAAACCGAACAATGTGTGATCAACATAGTAACTTCAGCAGAGTAAAATCAAACAACAAAGTAAACTTAATTGGTTGTTGCTATAAACCCGAAAATCTTTGTTTTCAGCCCCATTTATACAAAAGATAGACAACTAAATAAACACAGTTAAGAGATAAATAAAAGAAAATAACAAACTGGCCAGGTTACATATGTGGTTTTCATGTTATATTGTTCCACAGACATAGATGATGAGTTCTTGGTTGATTTTCTGAAGATGTTGATCACCTTTACAGTTCACTCAGGTAACTGCAGTGATACTTTGTTTTCAATTCTCTGAGCTTCCAAGAACTGCTCATAGGAGGTTAGGCTTGGAGCTTTCAAATCTTTATGCTAGAGCATCACAAAACACAGTCCAAAACCCAATTCAAACTCTGACCACTCCTAGACAGACTGACCATCTCTGGTTCCTGGTTGTAATTCAACATCTGCCATCTGTTTGTGTTTTTTCCAGATTAGCTGGAATCAATTCCCAGGTACTGATATCATTAATAGTTAACTTTTAGTATCTGCATAAACATAATGCTCTTCCCAATGGCAAAGCATCTGCAGAACCTTTTGACCAGGAACCAATCTGCAATTAACTTCCAGGCCTGGCCTCAGATACGAAGGGAAAGCTGGTTTGGTCTGATTTCCTTTCAATGTGACTGTTACCCAGTCAAAAAGTTCTCTTTACTCTCATTTTGCAGCTCCAAACCAAAACTGATGAAAGAATAAAGTAAATGTAATGAAAAATCAGTGAATGTAATAATAGCAAAGTAAGTAGTGTTATGAATAAACTTCAAGACATCTGTCTCAACACGAAGTCAGTCTGTATAATATTTAAGTTATGTGAGCTAACACATAGGGCAGCACTCAGACCGTGTGTTTGATCCAAGCAGCCACATCATGGTATCGTGTTAACACCTTGGCACATTTTCAGCAAGCTCTGTTGCAAAATCATTGCATTACCTTAGTGCCAATTTGTATAGTCCAGCATTAGAGATCGGAATGTGAATACATGAATCAAACAATACAACCCAGAAGTTCCACATGCTTCCATGTAATATAAACATTGAGGTAGAGATCAGAACCTGATTTATTGTTGAACTGTTAGTATTTGATAATATGCAAATATTTGATTTCTTCATTCTTCTCTTCCCCCTCTAAAAAAACATTCTTTGAATTATTTGCTTGTCTAGTCTCAATATTGTTTCTATGAGAATATTTATAACTTACTCATACTGCAATAGAGAGGAACACGTATTAGTGCAGCATAGTCAAGCCTCCAGTACTTCACATGTTGGGAATGTCTGGGAAATATTAGTTGATCAAAATATTCATATTTTCATCTCTATTACCAGACTCAAAAGAGAAAGAAGTCAAGCGATGAGCTTGTAAATCAGCAGCTAGAGAATATTCATGGCAGAAGTGACCAGACCTTACATGATCTACTCACATTGCAGGCTGAAAGGACACAGACAAATGCCAGGACACAATATTGCAGAGGAGATCGCGTAAAGGAAAAAAAATATATCCAAGGGGGGGAATAGAGAGAAGCAAGAAACTAGATCATCTTGCAAATGTGTTTGGCTAGAAGGAAACATGACAAACAGATACAGATATCAGTTGTAAATTCTGATGAGTCACTCTGTGCAAAAAACAGATTCGTTCAACGCAAAAAACACCTCCCTACCTTTTATCTTAGCCTGCTTGGCTCTCTCTCTTATTCCTGATGAAGAGCTTATGCTCGAAACGTCGAATTCTCTATTACTGAGATGCTGCCTAGCCTGCTGTGCTTTGACCAGCAACACATTTGCAGCAAAAAACACACACCAAGTTATAATCCAACAGGTTTATTTGAAATCACAAGTTTTTGGAGCACTAATACTTCATCAGGTGAAATCACCTAGCTTTACTTGCTGAAGGAGCAGCGCTCCAAGAGCTCATAAATTCAAATAAACCTGTTGGACTATAACCTGGTGTCATGTGACTTCTGACATTGCCCACCCCAATCCAACACTGGCACCTTCACATCAAGGCAAAAGGTACATGGGAACACCACCACCTGCAAGTTCCACACCAAGCCACTCATCATCTATTTTAAATATATTTTTATTAAAAAAAGGAAGTTTTTTCTTTTGAATACTAGAACAAATAAAAAAACCAAACAATTCAAACCAATATTAAAAAATAAACATAAATAAATAATAGCCGATAACCAAGCTAAAAAAGAAAATCTTAACAATAATAATAATGATAATCACAACACAGCTCAGCAAAACAAAGCAATAGCCCTCGATCATCAAGCGCATAAGTTTATACATACTCACGTGTGCGTAGTTCCTCCTCTCTGGATACCAGATTCATTATATAGAATTGCCGTGGCTATGTAAAGGTTTTTATTCATATGGCAGACAAATCTGTACCCAGGTAGTCCAAAAGGAGCCGCCATGTCATAGAAATTCTCAGGCTTATGGTGCACCATACTTGTAAGAAAGTCCATGGGGATGTGCTCCATAACTAGCTTACACCAGCCCGCCAGCCCTGGGGGGTTTTCCGACACCCACCCTCATAGAATGTTCCTTCTGGCACAAAAAGTGAGGATACTAAAAAGCATTTTTTGTGTGCATCTAAAGAAAGTGAATTAACAAAGTCAAGAAGAAGAAATACCAGGTCCATCTCCACCTCTGTCCCCAAGGCCTTCTCTATTTTGCCTCCCACAGCGCTCCAGTATGCCCGCAGTCTGTGGCAGGATCAAAGACAATGAGTAAGTGTGCCCATGCTCACTTTATACTTAGGGCACATTGGAGATGCTCCCACTTTAAATTTAGCGAGGCGGTCTGGGGCCAGATGGACCCTGTGGAGAATCTTCAATTGCAAGGCATTGGGTCCTGTTGCAAATTGAGATCTTTCTTGCATTTTCACAGATAACCTCCCATATTTCAGAAGACGTCTCAATGTCCAACTCCCTCTCCCATACCTTACAGAGCTGTTCAGTCTCGTCCGAGTAGATGATAAATGTTGCTAACAGATAACGTATCCTCAGCACTCAACATGCTCTTCTCCATGTTGGACCTATAAGGATCATTTAGAAGTGCCGTCTTTTTTTGTATGAAGTTTCCAATTTGAAAGAAACAAAAGAGGTCCCTACTGGGCAATCCATATTTCCAAGCCAACTGGTCAAAGGAGATCAATATGGCCCCTTTGAATAAATCACCCAGGCAAGACATGCCCCTAGCTGTCCAATGTTTAAACCCAGAGTCCATCAGCCTGGGATATCAACTGTGCATGTCAAAAATGATGTTTTGGCAATATTGCCCTCACCCTGACACATTGCCTTCCACACCTTGATGGTATTGATGACTATTGGGCTAAAGCAATATTCCTTAACTGTCTCGTTTTGTCTAAGAACAGCATTCTAACAAGGGGGTATCTTGCCTGAGATGCTTCGATGTCCAGCCATAGTGAGTGAGGGTCCCCCTAGGCCCTATTGTTCATGTAAGATAGTAACAAACTTAACTGATAATTTTTGATATCTGGGAGGCCCACTCCTCCCAGTCTGTCAGGGAACTGCAATTTACTCAATGCGATACCAAATAAAAGAACTAAACCAGCCATTCAGTCTTCTAAGTGTTTGCTTAGTAAAAAGCAGAGGAAGCATTCGCATAGGATTCAACAGGAGGGGCAGAATGTTCATTTTAGTGATGGCTATCCGACCTAACCACAAGATCAGAAGCGCCTCCCATCTACGAAGGTCTTGCTTGATTCTGTCAAATAAATGGGCAAAATTGGGTTTAAATAGCTGATCAAAAACAGGAGTAATAAATATCCCTAAGTAGAGAAAGCCCTCCTGTGACCATCTAAAGTGGAACCGAGATCCGCCCTGAGGATCAGGCAGTCTTGGGAGACCACCCATGGGCATGGCCTCTGACTTCACAGAATTGATCATATAACCCGAGAAGCCACCAATTAGATTGATGCATTGTATCAGGTGTGGCACTGAGACTGCTGGGTTTGATAAGAAGACAAGAACGTCATCTGCATACAGTGCGATCTTAAGTGATTTCATCCCCACTTCTGGAGCGATTATATTGGGATCCCTACGTATTGCCTCTGCCAATGGTTCGATCACTATTGTGAAAAGCAATGGTAACAAGGGACAGCTCTGTTGACTGCCCCTACAAATATTAAAATTATTTGACCATACACCATTGATGAGGACTGTGGCAAGAGGATCACTATACAAAACCTGCACCCACCTGATGAAGGTCCCTCCCTGGCCAAATTGCTTCAGAGTATGAAAAAGATAGGACCACCCGACCCTGTCAAATGCCTTTTCCGCATCTAAGGAGATCACCAATCCCTGTACCAATTGCTATTGACATACTTGGATCATGTTAAGTAATCTCCTGACATTGTCCATCGATCTGCGGCCTTTTGTGAACTCTGTCTGATCCTCCTTAATGATGGCGGGCAGTATAGTTTCTAACCTTAATGCCAGATCTTGGATAAGATTTTGAAGTCAACATTCAGGAGTGAAGTGGGTCTATAGGAAGCAAAGTCCTCCAGGGCCTTCCCTTTTTTAAGAATGAGAGAAATGTTCACTTCTCTTAGAGATAGTGGGAAGAGGCCACAAATATGTGACTCATTAAACATGCCAAGCATTGGCCCTGACAATATACTCATAAATTCTTTATAGAACTCACTGGGGAAACTGTCAGGAGCTGGCGCCTTCCCATTCTAGAGCTGCCTCACAGCCTCCTGCACCTCTTGCTTTGACAATGGGGCATTGAAGTGAGACTCTTGTTCAGGGGTCGCTGCCAGAAGGCCAAGTTCTTAAAGAAAAGACTCCATCCTAACCCACCCACTCTCACAGCCTTCAGATTGGTATAATTCAGAGTAAAGTTTCCGGAATGCTGCATTACACCTTTCAGAATCATAGGTCAAATTTCAAGTGTCCTCTCTGGTAATGGCTTGGGGGATACTCTTTTTCCCAGCAAGATATGGTAGGTACTTGCCCAGCTTATCCCCATGCTCAAACAGCCTTTGACTTGCAAATGTAAGCCCCCCCTTGGCTGTCCGTGTGACCATGGAGTTCAGCGTAGACCAGAGCGCTGTGATCCTCTGCAGTTTAACCAGCAAGGGCCTGTCAAAATATGCCTTTTCAGCTGCTTTCAGACACACCTCGAGCAAGCGTTGTTGCTCATCCCTCTGTCGCTTTTACTGATTGAATAGGAGATAACCAACCCCCCGAACATAGGCTTTAGCTGTTTCCCAAAGGTTGGATGGGCTACTGGCCGAACCTGAATTAATATCTAAAAAAGTCTTGAACTCAGTGGAAAAAAAATTCAATAAACTTGCTATCCCTGAGGATGAAGGGGGTCCAGCCTCAAGCCTACCATGGTATCCTCACTTTTAACCATTAAATACATTGGGGCGCTATTGGAAACAGTGATATTGCCTGTACATACACCACTGAGTCTAGATATGCCGTGGGGGTCAGATAAAGATCAATCCTGGTATGGCATTTATGTGGGTTTGAAAAAAAACATGAAGTCCCTGCCAGTAGGGTGAAGGTGCCTCCAAACATCTACCAACCCCAATTCAGCACACAAATCCCTTAATTGTTTAGATCAGAAAGAAGATATTGGCAGGCCTTTGGTCAATCTGTCTACCGTAGGGTCTATGAGACAATTGAAATCCCCTCCCGCGATGATATGTTGAGATGCAAGGTTAACCAGTCGAGAAAGTGCGTCTATCAAGAATTTAAGGGGTGGGGGACTGTAAATATTTAAAATCCAATAATCTTCCCCAATCTTTTAGGGATTACAAATCTCGCATGCATCTTTAATGCACTCTAACATCTTAAATGGGAGATTTTTTTCTAACTAAAATGGTCACCTGTCTACTCCCTGTATTGAAAGATGAAAAATAAACCTGATCATACCCATTCTGATGCAGCTTCAAATGCTCTGCATCATCCAAATGTGTTTCTTGTAAAAATGCAACATCCACCCTCTCCCTTTTAAAGCTGGGAAGTATCTTCTTCCTTTTGACAGGTGAATAACTCCCCCTAATAATCCAGGTGCACTACTTAAACACATCCTTAGCCATAACCTTCAGTTATACCATTTAGACTCAGAGATGGAGAACCTGAACAACAAATCACTCAGCTTTGATGCAAAAGAATAAAAAAACCCAAAAACTACACAGACTAACATAACTAGAGCCAACAAATCTACAAAACTTACAAATCTATGTACAGAAAAACAAAACATTTCCAAAGGCACTGATTGGAGGAATTTACACCTTCAACCCCCCCCACCCCCACCACTTCAAAGGGGATACCTACACATCCTACAAGCCTACTAACCATCCCAACAGCCCTCTCAACTCCTACCAACTAGGTCGCACCAAATGCACCCAGTAGAGGAAAAAAAACCCATCCATGAGCAAGGTTACTACTATAAACAGTAAACCAAGAAGAAATATGTCACCCATCCCTTAACATAATTTAGAGATAAAAGATAAATAGTCTATCTATCCCAGACATCATTTCACGCAACTTACCAGAAAGAAGACTCCACCAAGTCCTTTTTAAAGAAGAGCAAACCTGAACAGCTTTGTCCTCTACACCTATTCAGCCATTCGACTTAAGTCAATGTGTCCACAAAGTTCTTTGCTTTCTCTGGTGAGTCAAACAAATGTATGGATCCAGTATGATTGATCTGAAGCATTTTTTTCAGGTTTCTAGCTCATTTACTGTGTTTTTACTGACAGTAAAGTGTTTGGGATAGGTCCTGGCTCTGTTGGGTCAGTGTTGCAGCAAATGTGGTCCTAACAGGACACAGCCATGTTGGATTCCCCCCCCCCCACTCATCATCTTGACTTGGAAATATGTGATAGTTGCCTCAATGATGCTGCATAAAAATCATGAAAATCGCACCACTCCCCAACCATCCGCCCCCAACCCTCCCACCACAGCATTGTGGGTCTACCTACAGCATCTACCTACGGGATGGCTCAGTGGTTAGCACTGCTGCCTCACAGAGCCAGGGACCCAGGTTCAATTCCTGCCTCAGATGACTGTTTGTGTGGAGTTTGCACATTCTCCCTGTGTCTGCCCGGGTTTCCTCCCAGTGCTCCAGTTTCCTCCCACAGTCACAAAGATGTGCAGGTCAGGTGAATTGGCCATGCTAAATTGCCCATAGTATTAGGTGCATTAGTCAGGGATAAATATGGGGACTGGGTCTGGGTGGGTTACTCTTTGGAGGGTTGGTGTGGACTTATTGGGCGGGAGGGCCCGTTTCCACACTGAAGGGAATCTAATCATATGGGCTGCAATAGTTCAAGAAGGCAGCTCACTGCCACCATCTCAAGGGCAACTAGGGATGGGCAATAAATGCTGCTCCCAGCTTGCAACACATGTCCAAAAGTGATTAAAACAAAATCAGAGTGGCAGGTGACAAGAGGTTGAAGCTGTTGGAATGGAGCTGACTGCAGAAGGAGAACATTGAATTAATATAAAGTGTCAGATAACCATATTGGAACCTGTGACCTGGTGATTTGAACAACTGAGGCTTTGCAGAAGGCATTAAGCTAATTAGAGGGTAGGAATGGTGGGGACGAAGGGTTTGGGAGAGAGGAAATATAGGCTTATAAGGGAAAAGGATATTCAAGTATTGCAGGGCAGCTATTTGGAAAAAAAAATTCAAATGGAACAGAAAGGGACAGATTGTATAAACATAAAATAACAGCAGCAAATTTAGTCAAAGAGAAGGGAAAAAGGCAAAATGAATGGCTCTGTACTTACTTAGTGCTTAGCAGCTGAATGTAAAGACAACAATCTCTCCACCAACGCTAGCAAAATGAAGGAGCTGGTCATTGACTTCAGGAAGCGGAGTGGAGGACATGCATCAATGGTGCTGAGGGAGATGCGGTTGAATGCGTCATGTTCCTGGGACTGATGATCACCAACAATCTGTCCTGGTCCACCCACATCGATATGGCAGTCAAGAAAGCACAATAACACCTCTACTTCCTCAGGAGGCAGAGGAAATTTGGCACATCCATAAAAACACTGACCATTTTTTATAGATGCACCATAAAAAGCATCCTATTTGTTTGCATCAGAGTATGATATGACAACTGCTCTTCCTAAGACTGCAAGAAACTACGGGGGATCATGAACACAGCCCAGTCCAACCCGTAAAGCAGCCTTCCATCCCATTGAGCCCATCTATACTTCCCATTGCCTCGGGAAAGCAATAAACTAAGGATGGGCAATAAATGCTGGCCAGACAACAATGACCACATCCCACAAAAAATTAATAAACAAATAAAAAATCAAAGACCCCTCTCACCCTGCTTATACACTCTTCCACCCTCTTCTATCAGGTAGAAGATATAAAAATTTAAATATGCACATGATTATATTTAAGAACAGCTTTTTCCCACTACTCAAATAACTACTCAAATGTTATCTTGATCTCTCTCTCCCTCTGCTCCTTCTGTATTGATTCTAATACTGTATTCCGCACTCTGTTCTGCTACCCTGATGCACTTTGTATGGTACAATCTGTCAACACTTTTCATTATGTCTCGGTACATGTAACAACAATGAATCAAATCAAATCAAATCAAATCAAATCAAATCCATGTCATATTTGAAAAAAACTAAGTGAATTTATGGTACAAATTGAGGTTATAGCCATTATGATCTTATAGCCATTATGGAGACATGTTTTCAAGGAGATTAAAGTCGAGAACTAAATATTCAGGGACATATCATTTTTGAAAAGGACAGGCAGGAAGGGAAGAAGAATGGAGTAGCTTTGTTAGTGTGGACGTAATGTGTACGATAGCAAGAAATGATCTTGGATCAGATGATGTAGTGTCCATATAGTTGGATGTAAGAGATATCATGGTGAAGAAAACATTGCTTGGCGTTATCGATAGGCTCCCTAATATAGTTATACTGTGGAATGGAGAATAAATGCGGAGATAATAACAGCATGGATAAAGGGCAGTATAATAATCATGAGCGACTTTAAACTTCACATAGATTGGGAAAGCCAAATTGTCTCGGGTAGGTACTGCATATAATTTATGGGAGGGTGTATTTTGGGTGGTTTGCAAGAAATATATACTATGGATCCAACCAGGGATTACACTATTTTGGATCTGGTGATGTGTAATGAGACAGGTTAAATAAATGAACTCAGAGTAAAAGATCCTCTAGAAAACAGTAAGCATTACATGCAGAAATAAGAATTCAACTTTGATGTAAGAAACTTAGATCTGAAACAATTTTGGGTAATCAAAATGACTGAGGCTGGGTTAGCTGGTTTTGGACTGGAAACATGGTTTAGCAGCAAAAACAGTTGAGGAACAACAGCAGATGTTCAAGAAAACAGTTCACAGCAAAGGTATACCCCAATGAGAATGAAGGATTCATGGAAAGGATAAGCTGATCACTGTGAACCAGGGAAGTTAAAAAAAGTATTTTTTTTAACAAGCATACAGATTAGAGGTAAACTGGAGAATCAGGAAGTTTTTTAAAACCAAAAACTGATTATCAAAAAAAAGCAGGAGAAAATAACCTTTGAGACCATACTTTCAAGTAATATCAAGATAGACAGCAAGAATTTATTTAAATATATAAAAGGAAGAAGGAAGCCAAAATTAACACAAGACCCTTAGAGAATAAGGCTAGAGAATAAGAAAACACAGTTATTTAATTTTGAAATGCTATTAAAGACACAAAAGTTGAAGAAAAAATAAATTCAATAACTGCCACTGGAGGAAAAACTATTAGGAAATCTAATGGTGTTAATAGCTGGTTGATCCCCCTTGACCTGACAGGACCCTTCAGAGCATTGATATACAGAGGGATCTTTGGTTCCCTGAAAGTGGCAACACTGGTGGATAAAGTGGTACAGAAGGCATACAGCATGCTTGCCATCAGCAGACGGGGCAACAAGTATAAAAATTGCATAATTGTCTGGATTGATTGTATTAGCTATAACAAGAGGTTGGACAAACTTGGATTGTTTTTGCTAGTGCATTGGAGGCTGAGGGGTGATCAGATAGGAGTATATAAAATTATGAGAGGCATGGACAAGTTAGATAGTCAGAGTCTTTTTCTGAGGGTGGACATGTTAAATACTAGTGTGCACAGTTTAAGGTGAGAGAGAGAAATGTGTGGGTCAAATATTTTTACACAGAATGGTAGCTGCCTTTAACATGCTGCCCAGAGAGCAGGTAGAAGCAGTGATAATAGCATTGTTTAATAACAGGCAGGGAATAGAAGAATATGGACCATGTGCAGGCTGATGGGAATATGTAGTTACTGGCCAGAAATAGCTGTAGCTGTGAAACCTAAAATCCATCAATGAAAGACAGTCATAACCATTTTCTCCAGTGCAAGTGCTGTATTCTTTGTGTTCTGAATCTAGGTAATGGTATTATTCTCAATGTTGAATATGGATCTGGACATGCTGAAACATTTTTGTGGTACTTTGCATTTGTACAACAGTTCAACAGTATTTCTGCAAATGTCAATTAAAATTTGATGATCTACAATCCTAATTACAAATTCTACTCTACTTACTGCAACTTTTATCTTACATTTGAATAGTTACCAATCCAGAAAAAAAACTACATATAGATATCCAGCAGAGGGTGTAAGAGAGCATTCACAAGGTTGTACCTCTGCCAACAGCAGAAATACAATGTTGGAGAATAAAATACTTATTTCAAGAGATCAAATAAACCTTCAATTCATTTTGCATAATATTTATATTTTTAATGATTTGAGGAATGGGCCTGACACAAATACTTTAAGTATTTAGCCTGGTGAGGACTGAATCAATTTCCTAGTTAGCAACAACAGGAATTTGGTGAGAGTGAAAATTTGGTAAGAGTGAAAATTTGGTGCAGAGAAGAAAGCATTGGTGTGGCAGGTCAACTCACTACACTAGAAACTGCTGCTCATGATGACAGCTGCTGCCCCCATCATCCAAGTGTAAGAAACTGCAGCCTCCTTGGTCCATTGTCATAGGGGAAAACATTTTTTGGTGTAACTTGAAGAGTCCCTTGTAATTAACAATAAATGGTTTATCGCTTATTCGTGACTAGTTACAGGTTACTTTAATGTGACAGACATTGTAACTGAAACTCTGAGGAGCATGTGTCAGGTCTCTCTCTTGGACATGAATGCTATTCTGACAAAAGTTCACATGGAATCATCATAGAGGGTGATATTTATAAATGTGTATTAAGTCTTTCAGACCTATACAGAACAGTGCAAATAGTTCAAAGCCAGTGGGAATAACACATATATGAATAATCTGAGAAATGAATTAGGTCTAAAGACAATGCAAAAATTAACTCAACAGTTGATATTAATATCAAAGGACCCAAATTGCATAAAAATCTTTTATACATTGAAAAAATGGTCGGCATGGACGGTTTGGACCAAAGGGTTTCCATGCTTACATTTCTATGACTCTATGACTCTAGATGATACCACACTAAATGTTTGTATATTTATATAACAAGACAACTGATGAGCTAACTGCCTGGATTTCCTGAGTTATGACAAATACTTATGTTCATGAAAACTGGAAAAAGCTGGTTGGATTGTCGGAAATCTTTGTTGGCAGATGGATTTTTGGACTTGGCCCTGACAGTACATTGCTTTTATCTTTTTTTAAGTTTAGCTAGATTCTTTTTATAGTACCTCAACAATTACATTTAAGAGCAAAGTGCTAATGAAATGATCCCTCTATATATATATGTTTGCTTTGCTCTTTTTAATAGAATTCCCATGTTTCCTGCTAACTATTAACATAAGTAAGTCAGAACCTGGTAAATGTCTCAACATCTTAACTCAGGATTGTGGACTTTTTCTGGATTGTGCCAGGAAGCCATGAGAAGTTTCAGCTCCCAATTATTGCACAGTCATAGAGTCATAGAGATGTACAGCATGGAAACAGACCCTTTGGTCCAACTCGTCCAGAACGTCCCATTTGCCAGTACTTGGCCTATATCTCTCTAAACCTATTCATATACCCATCAAGATGTATTTTAAATGTTGTAATTGTACCAGCCTCCACCACTTTCTCTGGCAGCTCAATCTATACACACATTAGACTTCAGAGAGCCCTTCAGTGGGCGGCACGGTGGCACAGTGGTTAGCACTGCTGCCTCACAGCGCCTGTAGACCCGGGTTCAATTCCCGACTCAGGCGACTGACTGTGTGGAGTTTGCACGTTCTCCCCGTGTCTGCGTGGGTTTCCTCCGGGTGCTCCGGTTTCCTCCCACAGTCCAAAGATGTGCGGGTCAGGTGAATTGGCCAAGCTAAATTGCCCGTAGTGTTAGGTAAGGGGTAAATGTAGGGGTATGGGTGGGTTGCGCTTCGGTGGGTCGGTGTGGACTTGTTGGGCCGAAGGGCCTGTTTCCACACTGTAAGTCTAATCTAATCTAATCTAATCTTGACGCCGATCTTCAGGAGACCAGAAGATCTGGACCATAATTATTTGGAGTGCATTGCTTGAAAGGGTGATGGAAGGTGATTCAAAAGGGAATTGGATAAATACTTATAGAACATAGAACATAGAAGGATACAGCGCAGTACAGGCCCTTCGGCCCTCGATGTTGCGCCGACCGAATCCTACCTAACCTATACTAGCCCAATAACTTCCAAATGCCTATCCAATGCCCGCTTAAATGACCATAAAGAAGGAGAGTTCACCACTGATACGGGCAGGGCATTCCATGAACTCACAACCCGCTGTGTGAAGAATCTACCCCTAACATCTGTCCTATACCTACCACCCCTTAATTTAAAGCTATGTCCCCTAGTAACACCTGACTCCATTAGCGGTAAAAGGTTCTTAGTATCTACCCTATCTAAACCCCTAATCATCTTATACACTTCTATCAGATCTCCCCTAAACCTTCTCTTCTCCAATGAGAACAGCCCCAAGTGCCTCAGCCTTTCCTCATAAGATTTTCCTACCATTCCAGGCAACATCCTGGTAAACCTCCTCTGCACTCGTTCTAAAGCTTCCACATCCTTCCTATAGTATGGCGACCAAAACTGCACACAATACTCCAGATGAGGCCTCACCAGAGTCTTATACAACTGCAACATGACCTCTGGACTCCGGAACTCAATTCCTCTGCCAATAAAGCCCAGTACACCATATGCCTTCCTCACAGCACTATTTACCTGGGTGGCAACTTTCAGAGATCTGTGTACATGGACACCAAGATCCCTCTGCTCATCCACACTACCAAGTAGCCTACCATTAGCCCAGTAATCCATCATCTTGTTATTCCTACCAAAGTGAACGACTTCGCACTTAGCTACATTGAATTCCATTTGCCACATTTCCGCCCAGCTCTGCAACTTATCTATATCCCGCTGTAACCTACCACTTCCTTCCTCACTATCCACAACTCCACCGACTTTTGTGTCATCCGCAAACTTGCTTACCCAGCTTTCAAGTCCTTCCTCTAGATCATTTATAAAGATAACAAAAAGCAATGGTCCCAAAACAGATCCTTGTGGTACACCGCTAGTAACTGCGCTCCAAGATGAACATAATCCATCAACTACTACCCTCTGTCTCCTTCCAGCCAGCCAATTCCTAATCCAAACCTCTAATGTATCCTCAATGCCATACCTCCGTAGTTTTAACATTAGCCTACCATGGGGAACCTTATCGAACGCCTTACTAAAATCCATATACACAACATCTACTGCTTTACCCTCATCCACTTCCTTAGTCACCTTCTCAAAGAACTCAATAAGGTTTGTGAGGCACGACCTGCCCTTCACAAAACCATGCTGGCTATCCCTGATCACGTTATTCCTACCCAGATGTTCATAAATCTTATCCCTTACCATTCTCTCTAAGACTTTGCCCACCACTGAAGTCAGACTCACTGGCCTATAGTTACTAGGGCTATCCCTACTCCCTTTCTTGAACAATGGGACCACATTCGCTATCCTCCAGTCCTCTGGTACTATTCCCGTTGACAATGACGACATAAAAATCCAGGCCAATGGCTCTGCTATCTCCTCCCTAGCTTCCCATAGGATCCTGGGGTAAATGCCATCAGGCCCAGGAGACTTATCTATATTCATCCTTTCCAATATTCCCAAAACCTCTTCCCTGCATATTTCCAGGGCATCCATTCTAATTATTTGTGATTCCATATTCACATCAGCAACAGTGTCCTGTTCCTGAGTGAATACTGATGAAAAGTACTGATTTAATGACTTGAATTGGAAAATTCAGCAGAATTATTAGGCTGAATAGTCTCATTGTATGATGCATTATTCTAGAAATGGCTTTCCTTTCACAGTAACGATCTCCACACAAAGGAGCCAAGTTTACATTCAGTTTCAGTTATTGGTTAAACACTTCAAAATACATTCAGTTATGAACTCTACTGTTTTTTGGAAATAAAGTTATCATTACTAGTAGATACATTTTTATAGTAACTTAAAATTCCAGACAGTTTCAGTAATTTTACCCAGAGGTGTCAAAAATAAAAATGGAAGAAAAAATGTTTGATTTGGTGCCAAACAATACCATAATCTTATTATTTTATTTCATTTCAGAGATTCCACAAGTTGATAAAACAGTAATAAAGGTTCAACAATGAATACATGATCATTATATTCTCAATTTTGATCATTAAAAATATGTCTAAAATGATTTTAGACAATTTAAAATAATTTGGGGTGGCAGGTGGCTCAGTTGTTAGCACTGCTGCCTCACAGCACCAGGGGCTCTGATTTGATTCCAGCCTGGGGCGACTGTCTGTGTGGAATTTGCACATGCTCCCTGTGTCTGCATGGGTTTCCACCGGGTGGTCCGGTCTGCTCCCACAGTCCAAAGATGTGCAGGTTCGGTGCATTAGTCAAGGGTAAATATAGGGTCAGGGGAATGAGGCGGGGTGGGTTACTCTTCAGAGGGTCGATGTGGACTTGTTGGGCCGAAGGGCCTGTTTCCACACTGTACGGGTTCTATGAATTTTGGAAGCTTTTTTTTAAAACCTTCCCACTTACAAAAGTAAGGGACTTAGTAATCACATTGCAATTTTAAAGTACCCAGTTGGTAATTCAAAGATAGTAATGATAGTTGAAGGTAACAAAGCAGTTCCCTCATCTGTAAAAAGAGAGTATGACCTAAATCTTCCAGTACAAAACAAGCCAAAAATGTTTCACTCAGCAGAAGTGTTGGTGTGATACTACGTTTGCAGGAAGAAGTGTATGAACGGCGTTACAGTTTAGGGACAACAGCTAATGTTGAAGTAAAACTGTTTCATGGAAAAATGCTTTTTCATCCATGAGAATTTATATGTATTTGATTATTTCGCTATCTTTATGTATGCTATCTTTCAGCCCATCAGCTGGAGCAGTGAGACGCTGGAGGTTTACAATAAACCTCAAACCTCCTCCAACACGCTATTAAACACCCCATCACCAGTGTCGATCCAAATTCAAACAGGAATTATTTTTTCAATGAATTTATTGGTAAGTGCACAGGACAAGTAAAACGTCTCTAAGAGGGGCGGAGTCAACTCTCTAAGGATCAATTTTTTTTTTCGCTTCACCAAATATTAGGAGCAGCTGCACTGCTTAGACAGAACACTGTGGTTCTGGACTGGGTAACGAGAGAAGTTGATCCCGTCTTATTGGGCTTTGACAGGCGGAGTCAATGACACTATTTGTAAATGGTAGATTACGCAAACAGCTGATCAAAATAAATCTGGAGATGGTTTTGTTGTTTTGAAGGTCGAGCTTAGTTTAGAGTCATTTTAGATTAGAATTCCTCCGTTTCGTCAACAAGATAGATTGAAAGGTAACTTGAATTCGATAACATTCATGTTTTTGCTAGGAAATGTCATTTTAAAGTGGATTTAAATGTGGAGGACGGTCACTTGGGTGACTTCTTTCCATCGGTAATCATTACAGTTACTCCCCTGCTCGTTATATCATCTCAAGAAGTTTTGCTATGTATTTGTAACGAGGAAAGTTGTTTTTGGGAATGTAATTTTCGGTGATGTATACCTTAGGACGTCTTTATTATTTCCTGTTTTGAGCATGTTCAGACATGCCTTTACTGTCTGAAAGTAGTGACTGAGAACATCACAAAGCGTTTAGAGATGTTACGATCGATCTTTCAAGTTACGTTATCCAAAGTTCAAGGTCAAAACGCGTGAGATCTTCCGAGTTGATCGCTCTGTTCTGTTGTGTGAAAGCGAATCCAGTACGAGTGAGATTTTTATTTCGGCAGCTTGATAAAAGTCAGCCCAACGTGTATCCTTATTGGTTTTGTTTTATATTTTTTTTAAAAATCCTGTAATTCCGCCATTCCAAGACTCTTGCAATGTTTTAATTATTAAAGGAACTAGCCAACCTTGTTTAAATGAAGTTTTAGTTGAAGCAAAAGTGTTTGTTTTTATAATGAAGGTCTGTCGTAAAAGGAATCTCTCCAGCGACTAAGTTGATAGAATTGGAGGCTCTCCCACAGCCAATCACATTTGACCCATTTCACCATTCAGAGCGCAGAGACTGCAGACTTCTCCACCAATCAAGTTTAGCAGGTACACTGTGTACGTATCAAATACTTTTTCTCGATTGGAGACGCGCTTGTCCAAACTGGGTTACAAATCGTAGTTAAAATCTATTTCTATTGCCATGCATTCTGTCTAAAACCCAGCAATTTTTTTATGAATTATGTAGTTGACTATTTTAAAGCTGCTGGTCTTGTTTCATATCTTGTAGGTGTTTTGTTTTAAGTCACTAAAACTCGCCCCTTTTGGTAGCCCTTTATATTCCGCATCATATAATGCTGTTACAGTTAAATAAAGGTAATTACGAGGGCATGAGAGAGGAACTGACGAAAATAGACTGGAAGCAGAGCCTAGCAGGGAAGACAGTAGAGCAAAAATGGCAGGAGTTTGTGGGTATAATTGAGGACACTGTACGGAGGTTCATCCCCAAGAAAAGAAAAGATTATCCAGGTAGGGATTATTCAGCCATGGCTGACAAAGGAAGTCAGGAAATGTATCAAAGTAAAAGAGAGATCCTATAAAGTGGCCAAGAGCACTGGGAAATCACAAGATTGGGAAGGTTACAAAAACAAACAGAGAAATAAGGAAGGAGAGGATCAAATATGAAGGTAGGCCAGCCAGTAATATTAGAAATGACAGTAAAAGTTTCTTTCAATAAGAAACAAACAATAGGCAAAAGTAGACATTGAACCACTTCAAACTGATGCTGAAAGCCTAGTGATGGGAGATAAGGAAATAGCAGGAGAACTTAACAAGTACTTTGCGTCAGTTTTCACAGTGGAATACTTGAGTAGTATCCCAACAATTAAAGGGAGTCAGGGAGCTGAGTTGAGTATGGTTGCCATTACAAAATAGAAAGTGCTAGAAAAGCTAAAAGGTCTTAAAATTGATAAATCTCCTGGCCCTAATGGGCTACATCCTAGAGTTCTGAGGGAGGTGGCTGAGGAAATAACGGAGGTGTTGGTTGAGAACTTTCAAAAGTCACTGAAGTCAGGGAAAGTCCTGGATGATTGGAAGATGGCTGTTGTAACCCCCTTGTTCAAGAAAGGATCAAGACAAAAGATGGAAAATTATAGGCCAATTAGCCTAACCTTGGTTGTTGGTAAAATTCTAGAATCCATCAGTAAGGATGAGGTTTCTAAATTCTTGGAAGAGCAGGGTCAGATTAGAACAAGTCAACATTGATTTCGTAAGGGGAGGTCGTGCCTGACAAACCTGTTGGAATTCTTTGAAGAGGTGACAAGTAGGTTAGACCAAGGAAACTCAGTGGATGTGGTCTATCTAGACTTCCAAAAGGCCTTTGATAAGGTGCCACACAGGAGGCTGCTGAGTAAGGTGAGGGCCCATGGTGTTCGAGGTGAGCTACTGGTATGGATTGAGGATTGGCTGTCTGACAGAAGGCAGAGAGTTGAGATAAATGGTTCTTTTTTGGAATGGCAGCTGGTGATGAGCGGTGTCCCGCACGGTTCACTGTTGGGGCCACAGCTGTTCACGTTATATATTAATGATCTGGATGAAGAGAATGGGGGCATTCTAGTGATGTTTGCTGATGATATGAAGTTAGGTGGACAGACAGGTAGAACTGAGGAAGTGGGAAGGCTGCAGAAGGATCTAGACAGTTTGGGAGAGTGGTCCAGGAAATGGCTGATCGAATTCAATGTGAGCAAATTCGAGTTCTTGCACTTTGGGAAAAGAATACAAGCATGGATTACTTTTCTAAATGGTGAGAAAATTCATAAAGCCAAAGTACAAAGGGATCAGGGAATGCTAGTCGAGGATTCTCTAAAGGTAAACATGCAGGTTGAATCCGTGATTAAGAAAGCGAATGCAATGTTGTCACTTATCTCAAGAGGGTTGGAATATAAAAGCACCGTTGTGCTACTGAGACTTTATGAAGCTCTGGTTAGGCCCCATTTGGAGTACTGTGTCCAGATTTGGTCCCCACACCTCAGGGAGGACACACTGACACTGGAACGTGTCCAGAGGAGATTCACACGGATGATCCCTGGAATGGTAGGTCTAACATACGAGGAACGGCTGAGGATCCTGGGATTGTATTCATTGGAGTTTAGAAGATTAAGGGGAGATCTAATAGAAACTTGCAAGATTATACATGGCTTGGAAAGGGTGGACGCTAGGAAATTGTTTCTGTTAGGTGAGGAGACTAGGACCCGTGGACACAGCCTTAGAATTAGAGGGGGTAAATTCAGAACAGAAATGCAGAGACATTTCTTCAGCCAGAGTGGTGGACCTGTGGAATTCATTGCCACGGAGTGCAGTGGAGGCCACGACGTTAAATGTCTTCAAGGCAGAAATTGATAGATTCTTGTCACAAGGAATTAAGGGCTACGGGGAGAATGCAGGTAAGTGGAGTTGAAATGCCCATCAGCCATGATTGAATGGCGGAGTGAACTTGATGGGCCGAATGGCCTTACTTCCACTCCTAGGTCTTATTATCTTAAGTGTAGTAAGTTAAAATTGATACAGCGATTTAAATTAAAGCAAAAGTCATTCAATAAGAATGATTACATATTCCATACTTTATAAGCACAGTCCAAATTCGGTTGGGAAAACGGTTTATACAACTGTAGAAATAGCAGACCTGGCTATGGATTGTTTTATGACATTTTAAATACTGCATAATATTCTTTTGTTTCTGTGGTTATATTGGTGCCGTTTTTAAAAATTATGATTATCTCATTTAACAGGTTAGTATACTACCTGCTAATCTTGCAGGAATATGTTCAAATCCACTTTCTAGGCATATGTTTTGTTAGTTTAAAGCTAACGTTAAAGAATTAAAAATTAAGAGTTAGTTCTGTGGGTAAATGCACTACATGGCCTAATTTCAACCAGAGTAATTATATAATTGATTTTATGTTTGTGCAAAGGAAGTAACAGCCATGATTCCCATTTCTGAACATTATCCCCTGACTGTTTTTAAGAAGGTGCACATGGTTGCTGGGTTGGGTTCAACTGTGATATTCACTTTTCATGGTCGTGAAAATGATGGCGTTCTTTGGACCTGTTGTCCTTGTCCTTGAAGATGATCAGAGCTGTAAGGTGGCTGAGGGGCTGTAGAAGAATCTTTGGCAGTTTCAGCAGTACATTTTGTGGATGAAACCTGCTGTAGCCACATTTCATCCATGATAGAATAAACCGACATGAAGCCTGGTGGATGAGGTACTGGTCAAGTGGAATGCTTTTGTGCTGTGTATGAGCTTTGAGTGTTATTGCAGTTGGACCTGATCAGCCAAGTGGACCCTATTCCATCACACTCCTGACTAGTAATCGAACCCGGTTTCCTGGCACTGTGAGGTAGCAGCGCTAACCACTCAGTCACTATGCCGCCCTTGTTAGGCTCTGAATTTTTTAAAAACCGTTTGGGACAGTTAGTTATACATATTCATTTCCTTGCCTTCATCTAAAGGACAGGACAAAAGTAAATCAGGATTTTATCTCCAGCAATGGTGGATGTTCTCTATAACTGGTAAATCATCAGGATCCATTTTTAATACAGTTATTGTTGGATATAGATATAGTGGTCCTGACACAGGTCCTGCACACTGGTGTTAGAAAACCAGTGAGGAAGGTCCAAATGAAGTAAGTAGGGTATTCCCTGAGAATTAGGATTCCAGCAGTAGAAATCCCCTCCTCCTAACTGCTGGCCAATCAGAGGTTGGCAGCTCTCCACTGCTTGCCAGCACCCCTAGGAATCATGGCTCCTGCCAGTCATGCATCTACCAGATGCATGGCAGTCGGGAATGAGGGCTGTGCTGCTGGGGAAATGGTTTGAAGGCATAGGTAAGAAGTGGCTTTCTTTGGGCACCTCCCTTTTCCATGATCACAATCCCTCATCAGACAGTACATGCCTTGTGAAAGGAGTCCACTGACGAGATGACCTTCAAGAGTCTCAAGAAACCGATGCAAGTTTGAGAGAGTCTCAGCTACTATTAAATCCTCATGATCTCAGTGATAATGATTTTAAAATGGCTCACCATTAAACCTAATTAAAGTTCCACTAGCCAGAGAGTGGGTGTCTGGTGTCAGCCCTTTCCCAATGCTTACATAATGGAGGTCCATTTTTCTGCCAATGGGAATGGGATACATAGCCACCTCCATGATTGTGGAGGCCTATCAAACCTACTGTAGTGAGCCCCATATATCCCTTGTCTGATGTAGGCCTACCTTTGCAACATTGACTTGCAATCCCTCACTACAAAGGTGTGCACAAAGGAATATGCAATTTACTGGTGCAATCAAAAAGGATAACAAATTCTAATCATCTGCATTATTTAACAATACCTCTGTATATACGTCTACCCATGTCCTAAATGATAAGTCCCAATCATCCTTGTACTCACTGACCTATAATTGCTCCTTATTAAACAATGCCTCATCTTGACATCAAGTATGAGAATTCTTTTTCAAAAGTGGTCATGACCTTGTTTCTTGCAATCTGTAATCCTCTCCAGCTCCACAACCCTCTTAGGTGTTTGCGTTCTTCTAAGTCTGGCCTCTTGAAATATCCCTGTTTCATTTTTATTTTAAAAATGCTCACTAGTATCTTCCATGTCTTCAGTTGCATAACACTTAAGTCATGGAATTCCTTTTCTAAGCTCATGATGTCTTTTTCTTCCTTTTTAAGATGCTGTTGTTGTTTTCCCAAGAATATTAGTTAGCCATATTCTATGTACAAGCATTTTGAGGTCAGGGCCCGGAATCATTTGAGACAGAAGCAAGACTATCAGAACAGATGTAATGCTTTTATTTAGATATTTTTACATTGCCCACAGTCTGTTTTCTGTATTTTAAATTCCCCAAAAGTGAAATTGACCAGTGAGAGGAGCACCATGATCTGGCCCTATCAAACAGTGGCAATACTTCTCATTTTTAAACAGGAATGAAGTTGGAACATTGTATGGTATTATTTTTAAGAAGATTTGATTTGTGTAGCAACACACTGCAGACTGGTTGATGTGAATGTTGTTTGTGATGCGGACAATCATCAAACTCAAGCAAAAGGCAAGGATGGTGTGAGATGCACATTCACAATCGGCTAAACACATCTAAGAAAATTATGGCAAAGGATTGGACTTTTAAATTTTGTCTCTCAATTCTTCTGTCATCCTTTCCATATTATTTGCTTTCCATACATGGCTTTGCATTAATTGAACATTTTAACTTGTATAGGTCTGAACCAAGAAGTACATCTCCACTGAGGACTATTGAGTTTAGTTGATGAGAGATGTTATTGTTTGTCCTGACTGCAGACAATACAGATGCCCAATGAAGGATGTACACTGGAAATTATCTCCAGAAATTGTGATTCAAAAGTGAAGACTGTGGGCAGCTGTAAGCATGATGAACACTGAGACCCATTCCTTTGTCATTGAATGAAATCTAGGCCATCATCTTCAGACTGAAATCTGTGTGTGTGGACAGCATAAGCATGCTGCATTCAGGACTGGAAGGCCACTTTTTTAAAAAATGGGCAGTAAAATTGTGGCCACATCACCACAAAACATATAACTGCCAATGTTTTTTCTGAACTACTCCCTTGCTCCAAATTTCTTCAGAGTATTCATGTAGTGGCCATAAACACCAGAAAAATTTTCATTTATGTATTGTTGGTGTTGGACACAAATCTATCTGCTAATTGTACACTCTTTTTATTTGTTTTCATGATGAGGGTGGATCTGGAAAGGCCACAGTTATTGCCATTCCTAATCCTCCTAAGGAGATGATGATTGGCTTTTCCTTGAACAATTGTGGTTCTTGTAGTGACAATATTTCCAATATTGTTTTGGTGAGGCAACGTTGCACAGCAGTCCTCAATTTCTGATGTTTTGTACATCCTCACTCTTCCTTATCCTACCCATTAACCATTGCATTTAAATCCACAATTCCCTCTTAAACTTTCCACTTCTCTTTCCTCTTTAAGAAACTCCTTTTAAAGCTTACATCTCTGACCAGATCCTACTACCTCTGTACGTGTGAAAACTTATTAATGCTAGCATGATTGGAAAGTAATATTACAGAAAAGGCACTATTACAAATGTAATGTAGGATATTGACCCAGTATTTCGAATGACGGCTTTCATTTAAAGCTGCTGGTGTGCAGTTGGCTTGGAGATTTAAGCACTCATCAGTCATAAGGTTCTGGTATTAAAAGGCTGCAACATTTCATTTACCCCTCACTATTGTGAATTGATGGCATGGTCCAATCCTCAATCCTAATTTGAGTTAGTGTATTACTTTTCTAAACTGCAAGTTGTACTTTTTTTTTCAATACAGGAGTTAAGTGAACAACAATCATTATTGAAGCCCTGTTGGAAGGATATAGCTCAGACTAACTTTACGCATGTCAAACATGCTTGGCAAACTCACCCGTTTCTTTCTGGGTAAGATGGACGGCGAAGACAATGAAGGAATGAGTGGAATGAACAATATTCTGTACGAGAATGAGGAAGATGACTGGATTATCGTGAACATACAAGGTAAAACTTGGATATTTAAATCATACCTCCACATCTAAATGGATGTGAAAAATTTATAGATCCAATCTTGCGCACTATCATTTGACTAATAGTAAATATATACATTAAGTCAATGAATAATAACATACTATCCCTTCCCACAAACCTAAGTTCATGTCCTTTTATATTTATAATTAAAGTAATCCTTAGTGGTGATGTTTTAGTGAGGATCCTAAACCTGTACAACAAGATTAAACTGGTTAGATGTAGAAAGATATTTTGAATGCAAAGGACTCCAAAACCAGGGGTTGTATTTTAAGGATAAGGGTAAAGCTTTCAGGACTGAGACTAGGATGAGGAGAAATTTCTTCAGTTAGCGGTGAGCCTGTGGAATCACTACAACAGAAAGTGGTTGAATCTAAAACATGGTATTTTCAAGAAGGAGGTAAATGTAGATCTTGAGGCTTCAAGGATATGGGGGATAAAGTAGAATTAGAGTATGGTGCTCGATGATCGGCCATGATCCTGTTGAAGCAGGCTTGAGGAGTCCAATGGCCTACTCCTGCACAAAGATTTAGGGCAAGGGCTATAACTGAAGTCCAATGATATCGTTTGAAATGGTGAAGATTGTGTAAATATATATTGCTTTGAATTTAACATAAATTTAAATGTTAGCTCCAAGTTCAGAATCTCACTAATGAGCATGAGTAATTATTTTCATGCATTCCTTCAACTTTCCTCATTCTATGCAGTTTCCAATTCTTAACTCCTTCCCCAAGAAACTAGATAGTGTTGATTCCTTCATTCCCACTCTACCTTCATCGTAAGGCCCCTGCCTGCTCTCTCGGCTTTGTCCTCCTTCACCCCTTGTCCAAACAAGTTGGCAATGACAAACTACCAATAATGCCTGTTGTCTGACCACTTTAGCCCTTCAGGACTTCACATTGGAGCTCAGGGACACCTACAACTTGTTCTTGACAGGTCGCTTTACACTAAGACACACATGCATCACCTGCAACTACACAAGATGCATCTATGGGTCTTGACTTCATTTCTTAGTGGTTACTCATCCTGCCTTTACTTCGATGCTGCCATTCTCTTTTGCTTGCATTTTATTTTAGTGAATAGGAAGAAGAAGAATGCAGCTTGTCACAGTTTAGGGCACAACTATCAAAGGAGTGGACATATTGCTGTATGCTGCGGTGTTATGTCAAAGTCACTTCTGCAGCAAATCCAGTTTATATAACAAACACATTGTTTATGTTTTAACCAAATGGCCATCTCTAAAAGTCAAAAGGAACCAGTCCTCAGTGGGCTCAAAAGAATATAATGATTAGTCAGAGGGTACTGCCACAGTCAGTCAAGGAATTTATTTGATTCTAGTCCTAGGAGATCACCACTATTTATGCTACAGGTCAAGTACAACAAAACAAGGGGTTACAGATAAGTTAGTTGTGGAGACATTGGTTTTGGGCCAATTTTTCCAAGTGAAGTGAAGGATTGAGTATAATGACAATGCATGGAAGGGTACATAGTGGTGATACAGGAGAGGGGGAGATTTTACCCAATGAGTGAGTTGGAAGTGCAGATGGCAGGAAGGATTAGTAGTTTGTGAGAATGAAGTGGATGACAGCCATTGAATGGACATGATGTATGCAATGATGAGAGTTTTAGTCCATAGAATATTAAGGCTGTTTCTCACTCCAGCAGTTTTTGCTTTCCGTGTAATCCATGAGCATTCATGAAAGTAATGTGAAGTGGCAGAGTTAGTGAGTGGGAGCCCTGGGGATGTCAACTATCCAAAAGAAGATGGTGGAACTTAGCTATTGTTCCTGCACTGCTGTACATTGTTTTTCACCTGGGGCACCACATTAATGTGAGCCATTATCTTAGTCCAGGTCAAGTGGGTCTTCAAAGTTTGTGGTTCTGTTCGCCGAACTGGGAGTTTTTGTTGCAAACGTTTCGTCCCCTTTCTAGGTGACATCTTCGGTTCTTGGGAGCCTCCTTTGAAGCGCTTCTGTGCTGATTCCTCCGGCATTTATACTGGATTGAATCTGCCGCTTCCGGTTGTCAGTTGCTGTCCGCTGCAGTGGCCGGTATATAGGGTCTAGGTCGATGTTTCTGTTGATAGAATTTGTGGATGAGTGCCATGCCTCTAGGAATTGCCTGGCTGTTCTCTGTTTGGCCTGCCCTATAATAGTGGTGTTGTCCCAATCGAATTCGTGTTGTTTGTCATCTGAGTGTATGGCTACTAGGGATACTAGGTCGTGTCATTTCGTGGTTAGTTGGTGTTCACGGATGGGGGTTGTTAGCGGTCTTCCAGTTTGTCCTATGTAGTGTTTTGTGCAGTCCTTGCATGGGATTTTGTACACTACGTTGGTTTTGCTCATGCTGGGTATCGGGTCCTTTATCCTGGTGAATTGGTGTCTGAGAGTGGCTGTTGGTTTGTGTGCTGTTATGAGTCCTAGTGGTTGCAGCAGTCTGGCTGTCAGTTCAGAAATGCTCCTGATGTATGGGAATGTGGTCAGTCCTTCGGGTTGTGGCATGTCTTCTTCCAACACACACAAACGAAGTTGCATCAGGACATTATTCAAAAGGGCCACAGCACACCTGAATTACAAAAAGAGGAAGAAGAACACCTATACAAGGTATTCACCAAAAACGGATACCCGCGCAATTTCATCAACAGATGCCTTAGGGAAAGACAACGAAATGAGGACAGAAATAATTAGTCTTCGAGGGTGATGAGCAGAATCAGTAGACAATACAGAGCACAAAGAAAGAGTCTCATCTTCCTTCCATGATTTGTATTTAACTAGTTTTGTTTTCTTTCAATACAGTTGAATATCCTGTGAAAAGATTGGAAATCAATCCTCTGGAAGACCAACTTGGACACCCAAGCAGTAATAACCATGACAGTGAAGAAGCAACTGAATTGACAGAGAAGTTAGAAGGTCACAGGTTAGTAATAGAATATTGGAAAACACTAAATTAAATGTTTCTATTCAAAAATTCATCATAATCAGGTTCTAAAAAATTCCTTCTGTAAATATTTAACTTGGCTTACTAAAGAGCTTTCATACTGTTTTATTGAATGTGTAAAATTATTCACTTATTACTCAATCTCCTTCTCGTGGATCCATCCACAACTTGCCAAACAACAGATTTTTGAAGCAAGGTGGTCAGGCTCCTCTCAACTAGTCTTGCTATTACATTTGGGTCTGGAAGGAATGAAAAAGATTCAAAATGACATTGGATCATGATATTGGTCAGGAAGGCAATTTGACACAACTTATTTTAGTCGTCCAGAAAAAAAAGTGTATAGGCTGGAAAAGTTTTCATTTTACACTAACCAAGGAGATGAACAATAACAAAATTCAAAGGCAACAAAAAAGTTATACTCTATTAGAAAGAGATTCTAATGCCCAGAGTTTTGATTCTGCTAGTTTGACACATTGCTATTGACAAAACAGCATGGAACTTTTGTCCCCAGTTACATGTGCTGTATATCACAAGGAATAGTAGATCATGTCAAACAGCATGTTTCTTCAGCAATTGCCAAGAGGTTAAGTACGTTCATCACTCACCAAGCCCATGCTTACAAATCTCAAACATGATTTCTAACATGAAATGTAATTCTGCAATTAGACAGTATTTGTTGAACAACCGAGTTCTCAAAAATTACATTAACAATCAGTATAAGATCATCAGATGAACCCTTAATGTGTCTTACTTATACTTACTAGAAGCTATATATATATATTCAAGGTTTGCTCTAAAGATTTGTCATTTAGGTGCCAGTCGCTGTGGTTGTGGTTATGTTCACCAAGCTGGGACATTTTTTATCCCCTGTCTAGGTGATACCTTCAATGCTTTGGAGCCTCCTGTGAGGTGCTGCTGTACTGTCTTCTGGAATTTATTTGGTTCGGTTCCTGCTGCTTCCAGTTCGTCATTGTAGTGGCCAGTGTAAATAGCCTACAACACCAAACACCCAAGAGAAGCTGCATTAGGACTAATAACGTGACGAGGACATGCCATGACCTAACTCACTAGCCATGCTACCTTGGATAAAAAAAATCTCTGAACTGACAGCTAGGCTTCTCTGACCACTGGGATTCAAGACAGCCCATAAATCGACAGCCACACTCAGACAACAACTCACCAGGACAAAATACCCTCTACCCATCATGTGCAAGATGAATGTAATTTACAAAGACTGCATTAAACACACTTTAGGACTAACCAGCAAACCGTATCCATGAACACCAACTAGCCACGAAAAACCAGCTGTCCCTAGTAGTAAAACACAAAGATGACAAGTGTGATAGACTAGGCCAGACCACTCAAAACATTCTTAAGCAGGCAGCCCAGACCATAACTTTGCAAGTTGTTTCGGTAAGTGTACAGTGAAAATTACCTGGAGTAAGATAGCTAGGTTGACTACTAGATTTTAAAATAGACAAAAATTTATTCCCAAAATACACAATGAAACACAAAGATCAGAATAAAGAACCCACCCAGAACTCAGCCTATCCAGCTAGACTTAATTATGCTGTTCTGAATACTCTTTAAAACTCAGTATAAATGAAACATATAAGAGTCATAGAGATTAGATTACTTAGTGTGGAAATAGGCCCTTCAGCCCAACAAGTCTACACCAACCCGCCGAAGCATAACCCACCCATACCCCTACACTTACCCCTTACCTAACACTACGGGCAATTTAGCATAGCCAATTCACCTAACCCGCACATCTTTAGGCTGTGGGAGGAAACCGGAGGAAACCAACGCAGACACAGGGAGAATGTGCAAACTCCACACAGTCAGTTGCCTGCAGTGGGAATTGATCCCGGGTCTCTGGTGCTGTGAGGCTACAGTGCTAACCACTGTGCCACCGTGCCGCCCACTTGTACAGCTTGGAAACAGACTCTTCAGTTCAATCCATCCATGCCGACCAGATATCCCAATTCAGTCTAGTCCCACCTGCCAGCCCATATCCCTCCAAACCCTTCCTATTCAAATGCCTCTTAAATGTTGCAATTGTACCAGCCTCCACCACTTCCTTTGGCAGCTCATTCCATACACAGACCAGCCTCTGTGTGGAAAAAGTTGCCTCTTGGGTCTCTTTCCCCTCTCACCCTAAACCTATGGTTTTTAGTTCTAGACTCCCTGACCCCAAGGAAAAGACTTTGCCTATTTACCCTATCTATGCCCCTCATAAGTTTGTAAACCTCTATAAGGTCACCTCTGTGTTTACAGGTTCAAGTTGAAGAGCAGAAAAAGAGAAAGTTTCCACACAACTCCCTGTTGAACTTCCCAGTTCAAGACTGAACTAAAACCTGCTCTGCTCAGCTCAGCAACTAAAGAGCAGACCATTCCCGTTTCATTATACAGATCATTTTAAAAACATGACCACTTTGGCCTGAAGTCTCATCTGTTTACGTATAAACAAAAGGCCTCTCAAAATTCTTTTCATCTCTGTACCAAACCAGACTGATCAGAGTCTGGCCTGGTTTATTGCCCCTCTGAAAAAAATCAAGGGCAGAATCTCCTAGAGCCAAGGAACAGCTTTTAGAAGAAAAAGGGACTAGCTTTGTGACGCAAGGACCACAAATTCGATTGGGATAACAATGATCATAGGACAAGCTAAACAAAGGATAACCAGAGAATCTCTAGAGGCATCCACAGACTCCAACAACAAACATGTAGACCTAAACTCAATATGCCAGCCACTACACTGAGCAACTGGAAGCAGCAGAAACGGAATGAAATAAATTTCAGAAGACACGGTACAGCTTCACAGGAGGCTCCAAAGCACTGAAGATGTCACCTAGGTAGGGGATGAAATGTCTGCAAATCAACTTCACAGCTTAGCGAACATACCACAACCACAGCAGCTATACATATATATTCATCTGCAAGGACTAGTCCTGTCAAGGAGAAGGAACATGTCCAAACATTGCTCCTTTTATCTTAGAAATTAGCATAAGCATAATGAACAATAGTTTTCTATTGCATTTTCTGTAGCAACATCTCATCAAGTTGGAGTAGACTTGTTAATCAATCAGCATCTTTCTCATGCAATGTACGTTATTGCTCCCTTTGACTCTAGTATTCTGACCTTTGCAAGGTCAGCTTTGATAGCATGCCCCTTTTCTCAGTAATATTTGAACTCTGCATAATTAAAGGATGAATATATACTTGTTTGCCCACTGCAATATCAATGGTTTACTGGACAATTCCAGAATACTGGCCTCCAGAACATTGCCCAGAAACCTATTTCATACATTATTCACTTTTTGCTTAAAAAATAGCTGTCTAAAATCTGTTTTTAACTAGTTTGCTTTAAACTTGTATTAAAGTAGAACTTTAAAAGAGTACATTGACCAAGGCATTTGAATAATTGTTTGGTAATACAGAACTTGCGTAAAGGAGACCATCAAAGTTGAAGATTTTCACGGAGAATCACAGAATTCCTGCAGTGTGGAAGAAGGCCATTCAGCCCATTCAAAACCACATCAACTCTCTGAACAGCATCCCACCCAGATCCACCTCCTTAACCTATCTCTGTAATCCTGCATTTCCAATGGCTAATCCACCTAGCCTGCATATTCCCCGGATTCTATGGGCAATTTAGTATGGCCAATCCACGTACTTCCACATTTTCCAACTGTGGGAGAAAATTCACCTCGGCATGGGGAGAATGTACAAACTCGACGCAGTTGCTTGACGGTGGAATCAAATTTGGGTCCTTGGTGCTGTGAGGCAGCAGTGCTAACCACTGAATCACTGTGCCACCCTTGCACTCATCAGAACTAAGACACAAGAAACAGACTTGCTAAAAAGCACACGAGTTAAATGAGTTAATAGAACATGAGAAGGGGTGTGGGTGCAGTCCCGATTGACTTGGAGATGCAAGCACAACGGTTAATTGTCAATCTTAATTCTCCAATAAAACAGGTAGATTCTGATCAGTCAAGGTTTTGCCATGGGGATGCAACAGAGATTTTCTATCTCCATATCCCCTCTTTTAATGAAGCAGGGTATTTATAAATGTTAGCTTCTAGCATAGGCAAATGCATTACACTATTACACACTACAATTGATAATCCTAAATAGGTTTTTGATGTAACTCTTAGCACAGTCTGGCTTCTTCAATAAATGATTTGCATTGCCAGAATCTCATCTAATAGTGAATATGCTTCTGAATAGTTTATAATTGCATAACCTCTATTTTTGATATTCATTTAGCTTTATCTAATATCTTCAGCAAAAGTTTATATAACATCATTTGTGCACAGAATATGACTTTCTTCAGCCTCATGGATTTTTCAGAAAATAAGCATTTCATGTGTTATGAAGCTGTATAAGATGCATAGTAATTTCACTGTTAGGATGTTGTCACTTGTTGCCATAAGTATTTATAACCTGTTATTACAAAGACGTGAATAATTGTGACTAGCAGCATGATCTTGCTGCAGGCAGTTCACAAAATCTGAAAGTTAATGAAAAAAATAACTCAGTTGCTGGCAATAGCCTGAAATACATTGTTGAGGGTGACAAAAGTGACATCTGTTATGTAGCATGACAATATCTTTTGACCTTTTGTTTTGCTTTAGGCCTTATGATTGCAAATGTCAGAAACCTTATTGTTTCCTATCATTCACCCCAAGAGCATGTTTTAATAAACCGTCAATGTGAAAACCTGTTTTTCTGTAATGTTAATTGAGAATTGCCTAAATTTTGTTCCTGGAAATTAATGACTATTGATTGTTATTCACCATTTACGCCATTGCTAAAACGTAAGGAAAGATGAGTGAAAGATTGTGTCTTGCGCCCATCTCAAATAAAATAAAAATTATACCATGAGGTCCCGATCCTTCAAGTTCCAACTCTATAAGAGTAAGTAGATGAGTCATTATGATTAGGAAAGTTGGAGATTTTTTTTTCTCTCTCAATTGAATTACTATGTTGGTAAGGTAGAGGGCAATAGCTTCAATGAAACCCCAGCAAGGAACCTGAAAATTAGAGGGAAGGAAGCTAACAGAAGAAAAACCACTGAAATTGGAGTCTCCATTCAGAGAAATTGTGGCTGAGTATTTTGCGGACTTTAAGATTGTAACATTTCCAGATCTCGATTCCATTTATTTCAGCATTGCACCTGCTTAATATTATGTGAAGTATCCCAGTTAATGGGCTGTCTCTACATTCAGAAAATCCAAGACCCTCAGCGTCACAGCGCCTGAGACCTGGATTCAGTTCCCAACTCATGCGACTGACTGTGTGGAGTTTGCACGTTCTCCCCATGTCTGCTTGGGTTTCCTCTGGGTGCTTCGGTTTCCTCCCACAGTCCAAAGATGTGCGGGTTAGGTGAATTGGCCATGCTAAATTGCCCGTAGTGTTATGTAAGGGGTAAACGTAGGGGTATGGGTGGGTTGCGCTTCGGTGGGTCAGTGTGGACTTGTTCGGCCGAAGGGCCTGTTTCCACACTGCAGCTCCGGATTCAACTTTGCTGGCTACACTGCAGCTCAGTAGCTGATCATTAACCTGAGAGAAATTGTCAGATCGGAATTCCTAAGAATAGCCAGGCATCTGTAACTGACGAGATACCAGCAGAGCTATTGAAACCGAATAGGAACATCGTTAGACCAGAGCTCAGGAACCTGAGATCCGCATTGCGAAGAAAATCCTGGATGATTGGAAGTGAGGAATAATCGTCAAGCTATCAAACGGGGGAACCTCAGCAACAGCAATGACACTGCTTCTAATACCGGCAAAATCTGTAGCACTATTCATCAAAGTAAAACTAAATAGTACTCTTCATGAAGAACAGGCTGAGATAGCAGGGTATGCTGAGGATGCCCTTTACACTCGAGCTTAAAATATCAGAAGCCACATGTTGCTTTAAGAAAGCAGTTGGTAGCACTACCAGCAGTCACTTGGGTACAGTACAACATCCAGAGCAGTATATTAACATCTTCAAAGTCATACATAGCAACTCCAGCTGGTGTGTCAAGACCAGCAATGTGCATCATGGGTTCCTTCAGTATCATCACTGGAATATGGTACAGCTGTATACTTACCCATTCATTTTGCTCTTGGTTGTTGATTTCCTCATGAGGAAAGTGACCATGATGGATTCAGACTTTAGCCTCCCATGACAACGGTATAGGTTGACTGACATGGCTTTAGAAGATAACATTGTCTTGCTGGCCTAAGATCCTTGAGCTCCAAGAAGTGACCACCAGTCACAGGGGAGGCATTAGCTTCGTGGTATTGCTGTTAGACTATCAGACCCAGGTAATATTCTGGGGACCCAGTTTCAAATCTCACTGTGGCAGATGGCGATGTTTGAATTCCAAAATGAAAATCTAGAATGACAGTCTAATGATGACCATGAAACCCTTGTTGATTGTTGGCGGAAAACCCATCTGATGTTCCAGATATTAGAGTTTGAACATTCTGGCCCTGCACCATATACTTTCATCTCCTGCAGACACAGTGGCAGTCGTCTTCCCCTCTGGCAGATTATCATAGCAATGATGACAATGCTGATAACTTGGTCCCTCAATGCCCTTTTAACTGGCAATTCTCTGGGTTGCTATATTTGCATCCAGTTTGCTCTTGGGAAAACTGTTTGGAAGTGGGACCTTTTTTCTAATTTTGCCAGCAAGTTAGCCTATTACTTAAAACCTGAAGTTTACCCAGCCTGTTTGCCTCCAAAAAGCTGAGAAAATTATTTTTCTTTCTTCCTCTTTAGATAACCTTCCATCATTGTTAATATTGTTGAACTTAAAGATTAGGAGCATGAGTAAGCCCCATAGACCCTTGAGCCTACTTCATCATTAAATAAGATCATCACTGATCTGATTACTTCAACTCCTACCTATGCCTAATAACTTTTCATATCCTTGCTTAACAAGCATCTACTTACTTCAGCCTTTAAAAATATTCAAAAACTCTGCTCCTACTATCTTTTCGAGGACAAGAATTCCAAAAATGACATCACCCTGAAGAACAATTTTTCCTTCACCCCTGTCTTAAATCAGCAATCCCTTCATTTTAAAATGTGATTTCAACTTCTAGAATTTCCCATAATAGGGAACGTCCTTTATGCATGCAGCCGAAAAACATCCATTATGATTAATTAGATTCCCTACAGTGTGGAAACTGGCCCTTTCGGCCCAACCAGTGCACACCTCCAAAGAGTAACCCACTCAGACCCATTTCCCTCTGGGAATGCACCTAGCACTATGGTGCTATTGGATTGGATTCCCTACAGTGTGGAAATAGGCCCACACCGACCCTCCAAAGAGCAGCCCACCCAGACCCATTCCCCTACCTAATGTACCTAACCGTACGGGCAATTTAGCATAGTCAATTCACCTAACCTGTACATCTTTGGAATGTGGGAGGAAACCCATGCAGACACTGGGATAATGTGCAACTCCACTCAGACAGTTGCCCAGGCGGGAATTGAACCTGGGTCCCTGGTGCTGTGAGGCAGCAGTGCTAACCACCGTGCCACCCATTAGGATCTTGATTAAAACACAAGTACTTTTTTTTTAAAAAAAGACTATAACTAAAACTGCATATTTAATGCCAAAAGTAATTCTCAGTCCCTATCACAGCAACCAGGAGCTTGCCTTCAAATTGAAGATATACATAAATTTGGTCACCTATTTTATGATATTTCTAAGAATTGTCCACTACTGTTAATTATGGAAACAGAATTCTAGGCCACTGTTACAAGGAGAATGCATTGGCCTTCGTGGACTCAATTTTGCAGGCAAATGTAGGTTGGAATTTCTTTTGACAAAATGGATTTTCAAAAAAAACTCCATAATCCAGCTGGGAAGTTGGAAGCAAAACCAGAAGTTGCTGGAAAATCTTAGGTCTGGTAGCATCTGCAATGAGAAATCAGACTTAACATTTTGTGTATGATGACCCTTCCTCAGAACTGATGGTAGCTAGGAAATTGTCAGTTTACTGTATGTGCTGATGGTAGGGTAGGGGGAGAGGCTAAGGAGTAAAAGATAGGCAGGGATAGAGCCCAAAGAGAGAGGAGAACAGTGGGAAAGACAAAGGAGTGGATGATAATCTGGCTGGGAGGCTGAATAGCTACAAATGAGAGTTTTAGTGGCTAACAACAGGTGGTGTGTTGTAGCAGACTATGTAATAACAAGGCCAGGTGTGTATGGGAAGAGGCTAGGATATGGGAAACTCAAGCCCTAAGCTATTGAACTCCGTATTGAGTCCAGGGAGCTGCAGGGTCCCCAAGCAGAAAATGAAGTGCTTGCACTGAGTTTTGCTGGAACACTGCAGCAAGCCTGAGAGATACTGGCCAGGCAACAGGTTGGTGTGTTAAAGGGGCACGCAACTTGAGGGTCAGGGTATTTCACAAGCAGAATGTAGTCCTCTGTGAAGCAGTCACCCAGTCTAGGCTTTGTTTCCCCAATGTAGAGGAGGCCACATTTTGAGCAGCGAATGCAGTAAAGTGCTGCTTCATCTGAAAGGCATGTTTGGGCCCTTGGATACTGAGGAGGGAGGAGATAAATGGAGAGGTGTTACACCTTCTGCATCTGCAGGAGAAAGTGCCATGGGGCTGTGGGGGGGGGGGAATGGGGTTGTTGAGAGTGAGGGAGTTCCCACAGGGAACAGTCCCTGCAGAAGCCAGACAACAGAGGGGAGGGGAATGTGTGTCTGGTGGTGGCATCTCGCAGGAGGTGGAGGAAATGGCTGATGATCCCTTGGATGTGAATGCTGGTGAGGTGGTAGGTAAGGATAAGGGGGAACCTATTGCTTGTGTAGGAACAAAGAGAGTGGGTGAAGGCCAAAATGTGGGAGATTGGTTGGACCCTGTTGAGGGCTCTGTCAACAACAGTGCTGGGGAATCTTTGGTTGAGGAAGAAGGTGGACATTTCGGATGTTCCCTTGTCAAAGTTGGCATCATTGGAACTTATGTGGTGGTGATGGGGAACTGGGAGAGGTGGAATGGAGTCTTTACAGGAAGTAAGGTGTGAGGATGTATAGTCCAGGTAACTGTTGAAGCTGGTGGGTTTGTAGTGGATATGCCCTATCCCTGGAAATGGAAACAGAGGTGTCAAGGAAGGGAGAGAGGAGTCAGAGAGAGACCAGGTGAAAGTGGGAGCAGAGTGGAAATTAAATGCAAAAACACAGGGAAGTTGGGCCAATATTAAGTGGACACCACTCAACTAATATAACACATAAAGGACACAATTAAAATTGTAAATAAAATATGACCGTTTCAACTATGATGGGAGAAATGCACTGATAATCATACCCCACCATTCCAAGCATCACACCATGAACAGAAATGTTTAAATTTAATCAGCAAAATGGCCAATTGTCTCCCTTTCATACTGCTTTCCAGAATCCAAGAACCTCTCAACAAGTTTCTTCAAAAAATCTCAAAATTTGTTTATCATTATGCAAAACCTATCAACTAGTTTTGCTACTTTTTTTTAGAGCATCTGTAAGTTATAATTTAAATTTCAGATACATTTCCAATACTACATATATATACACACGCACACACACACACCCTTACTGACCAATGATTTGTAAAGCAAAAAGGTAGTTGTTGAATTCTCATAGCCCACTGAGCTTTTGCCTGACAAAATCAAATTTCTAACAGCTGTGTACTTGTGGAAGATTTTTAAACAAAATTTAGGTCATCTGAAAATCAAACTTGATCCCAGGTTTTTGATATTGGTCACATTGCAGCTTTTCAGAGTTTGCAAGGTAGTTAAATGCAATAGTGCTGACATTATTAGGTTCCTAAATTTCAGCCAGGGGAAAGAGATCTTGCATCTTATTGCTCTTTCCTGGTTTTTTAATTCCTTCTAGCTTCCCAAGTATTTGAAGCAGAAGTCAAATCTCGCCAAGATTGCTAGGCATTCATCGGCTCACAGGATCCTTTATCTCTTTCAAACGCAGATTATTCAGCAATTGGAAGCAAAAAGATCTTTTTTATTTTAGGAAGTGTCTTAAATTTGACATTTTCCTTTTTTTCACATAGTCCACTTATGCATTTCCAACAAATGTTTATCATGTTTGTCAGGTTTATAGGGTGTTGAAAGAAAAAGAAAGTCCGTGCAAGGCAAGATAATATTGTGCAAGATCAGTTCCAAGGACCTGAAGCATTAATTCTGCTGGTCTCTTCACAAATCCTGCCAGATTCACTGAGCTTCTTTAGCATTTTCTGTTTCAGATTTCCTGTATCTGCAGTAATTTGCTTCAAAGGATATTTTTGTGCTTGTTTTGCCAAGGACAATAGAATGCCTTGATAGGTGCAAAGCCTCAGAGTCACTGAATGGTAGAGTGTTGAATGACCTACCGCTGTTATGAACATCAAAGTTGTCCTTTTGAAAGAGAACTCTAACATATTAAGAATATTAGAAATGGAGAGTGTGTGTACTTCATAAGGGATTAAAACGTTAAAGATAAATTTTTCATGAAATGTGAAATACATTCAATTTCCTGGGTTTTTTTCCATGATATTTGCATTGTAAGCAAAAAGTGTATCTAGCTTGAGAGGATTCCCTGAAAGAGAAACAAATGCAATCTTTAAACTTATTCAAATATTTTATTATGTAATTCATTGCCTGGTAGCTCAGTGGTTAGCACTGTTGCCTCACAGCACCAGGGTCCCAGGTTTGATTCCAGCCTTGGGTGACTTTCTGTCTGTGTGGAGTTTGCACATTCTCCCTGTGTTTGCGTGAGTTTCCTCCGGGTGCTCCGGTTTCCTCCCACAATCCAAAGATGTACAGGTCAGGTGAATTGGCTATGCTAAACTACCCATCGTGTTAGGTGCGTTAGTCAGAGGAAAATGGGTCTGGGTGGGTTACTCGTCGGAGGGTTGGTGTGGACTTGTTAGGCGAAGGGCCTGTTTCCTCACTGTAGGAAATTTAACCTAATCTATTACATTGTAAATGGTTTTTGTCAGACTTTCGAAAATCCTGAGCTGATTACATTCCATCATTAACTTTACATAAATTCTTCAAAGTTTATATAGTTCAAATGTACTAATATCAAACCAGCTTTAGGAGTCAAATTAGCTCCCTATGTGCTACCTTTCTAGTGATATTAAAGTAGTTACACTGTAACTTGTCCCATAGTTGACAGAATTAATACCCTGAAACCTGTTCAGGTAAATGTCTCTCCACTTTCTTTAGGGCTGTTCCAATCGCTCATTATATCCCTCGAAGAATGTCCACTTTGTTTGGAGATTGTGGTATGGTACATACCAATCAGATGCATGTCACGCAGCGTGCCAAATTATATGCCGAGCGAAGAAAGCTAAGCCGGAATCAACTTTTGAGGCAAAACCGAACAAGGAAACGACACTCTACTAAGGAGACCAGTGCCAGACATTTCAAACAGCCTCGTCAACGCATTTCCAGATATTCATGGCAGTAAGGACACTCTCTGCTTGGTTTTGGTGGTAAATTTCAAAGAATATCATTTCTGCAGGGGATCCCACATTTGAACGTTAGGAGATCCGGAGAATCCTTACAGAAAGTTTACCCCAAAGTGCTTATGTGTATGGTGTGTTTATTTTGCTGACCCTCCCCTCACTCTCTTTAGAATAGTTAAGTTTTCTAGAGATATAGATGTAATATTTTGATGGCTGTCTTCTTATGTGAAATTGGAAAGGAAATTCTGAGGTTTTCACACCTGAACAGGATGTGCAATATCCAGACATTGCCCTGCTGCCTGTGACAGCCTTTAGCAAGAAGAGACCTAAGGGGCAACTTTTTCAAGCAGAGGGTGGTTCGTGTATGGAATAAGCTGCCAGAGGAAGTGGTGGAGGCTGGTACAATTGCAACATTTAAAAGGTGTCCGGATGGGTATATGAATAGGAAAGGTTTGGAGGGATATGGGGCAGGTGCTGGCAGGTGGGACTAGACTGGGTTAGGATATCTGGTCGGCATGGATGGGTTGGACCGAAGGGTCTGTTTCCTTGCTGTACATCTCTATGACTCTACCTAAACTATAACCCAACATGACAAACAGCTAATCCTTCATTACTATTTTGAGCTGTCAAACTGTGAATTTACAATCCCTTCACTATGATATTTGTGGAAAGCAAGGCGTGTATGATAATGCTATAATGATAGCACTTAGGGTTTTGTCAACAAATAGATTTTGAAATTGCCAGCATGGATTTTTTCCCCTCTCAGATACAGGCTGGCAACCCTTCAAGAATATTTATGTCTATCTGAATATTCAACATACACTGCAAGATAAGGTTCCTGCTTCATTTGAGTTTTCATCATGTGATCTATGTTAGTCCCCCTTTCCCCAATTGGTAAAATTGGATCTATGAAAAATTGGGGTAGGGCCTCTGAATCTGGGTCCCACCACCCATTTTTAATGACCCCTGTCCTCTCCATGACTTTGCAGAATCTCAGCCTTGGAATCCAACGCTTGATGTGCAGGGAAGTCCCAAGTGGGCAAACAGCAGAAAGCTTGCCTGTATTTCGATCTGATAGGATGCAAAGTTTTATATCATTAGACTCTAACATGACCTCTGGAGACTGAAATATTGCCAAGCTTTGATTTGGTACCTCTATTGCATGTTATGGTGAGAGGGTTGAACAAAATAAAAATGCTTGTTATAATGCTGTGATAACTGGATTTCCTAATTATCTCTTAATTAAGCAGAGGATTTCTGCACATGTTTTAAAACTGACAATTTTAATTTAAAGTCCTATAACTAACTTTCATCATAACAGTGGCACTAACTCAGGCGCTAAAATGTAGAACAGGTATTTTAACCTCATGCTGACAGTTGTTTGAACATTTCCTGGTGCTGGAACTCATGCTAGTTGGTTTGAAAGGAGAATGATTGCATAATTTCTAATGTCAGTCCCTCCTGACAAAGAACTTGATATATTCCACTTGGTGTACATGTCTTTCAGCAGGTAATCATCATTCATTCATTTTTTTTTGTTAGAACGCAATCAATAGTATAGGACTGATGCCTTTAACAGTAAATCTGCACAATTATTCTCAATGTAGCTGTGACTGCTCACCCCATACAGCCATCAATTCCACATCAGATTTTCTGGCTGCACCTTTTCGCTTCAAAGAATAAATGATAAAAGGTGACAGTTTCCCAATTAAATAGTTACAAATGCTTGCAGATAGCAAATATTGTGAAGTGTGTAACTGATATTGTGATAGCACTTTATGAACTCTTATCAGATGAAATCTAGGACAAAATTTAAATGTGTAATGAATAGATTCCTTAAAAGAATTTGTTATATTCACATTCATACAAAGAACCCTCAATCTATCTTGTTAAATTGATCTCATTAAGATCCTTTTATGGGTTTAGTGCAGAATATGTCATGTGATTTCTTAAGTTTGTTTTGTCTGAAATCTGTCAGTGCTCTGAGTACTATAAAGCAACTAATGAATTGTTACTAGTATTAATACCTGGTAATACGGATGAGATCATCCACTTGAAATATTAACTCTTTCATTCTCCAAGAGACACTATGTTTCCAGCATTTTGTCTTTTATTGGGCATTAAAAGATAGTCGGTTAGCAGTATTGAAATGAGATTTCTTCTGATTGCTATACATTGGTAACTTTACAACAGTGGGAACATTTTCTATATCTGCAATTTCCTACAAAATTCTCAAAGCATTATTTCAAAACGAACATTTAACTTACTCAGTAATAATGGCCAAAAGAAATCTTTTATGATTACCTGTGTTATCAAAACAAAATAACCGAAGGATGCTTCACTATTTTGTATTGGAACACTTCTCTTAAATATACTGACTTACTGTAGCATTTTATTTGGAAAATGTGTCAAAAGAGCAGTATCGAAATGAGATTTCTTCTGGTTGCTATATAACCACATATATAAATAGACATATGGGGCAGAATTTAAATGGCACTGATCAGAAAGCTGACTGGGAACCCCTATGTGTTCTATGGTGGAGGTCTGATTAGTGTTGAATGCTCTTTGAACACAGTGAAACTGTTAAGCTTTTTCTAGGATTGAAGATTTAGGTGGCAGAAATCCCACTTGCTGAGAGCCACTGGCCTCACTGCTGTCAGTGCCACTGGGAACAGTTGGCAGCTGCTGGCAATAAACTCATCAGCCAGCAAGGGTAACAGAGGGACTTTAGGATGGTCAGGGCAAAGTCAAGAAGTTGACTTTACACCCATCTCTCCCATACATGCTGGATCCTTCAGTGAGACACTGAATACTTGACAATGAAGTACACCACACCTAATAGGCCTCTGCAATATGGGAAGAGTTTGTTGAACAACCTTCAGGAGGCATAAGAAAATCATACCTAACTGTTTAATCATAATCACTACTAAATTGAGGTGGGCTAAGGGATAATGGGTGTCAACAGACCCATTAAAAGCTTAATTAACATCCTGCCAATGGCCAGGAATTTCACAGTAGACCCTTCCTGTCCCTGCCTTAACGGGGCCGTTTTGGCACTACCACATATTGACAGGGTAATTGTTTCCATTGTCTATATTTTTTAAATTCACGCCGACTACATTTCAGACTTATAAAATTACTTGAATGCTCCAGTTAAAAGATTAAAAACAATACTTAAATACTCAATGACAATGCAGTTGCATAAGTGGTAGTTATTGTGTTTCTTAAAACAGGTGACCGAAATAATTGATTCTTTCCTTAGAAAGTATTACCTGCTGTACTCATACAAGAGGTCAAAATGTTATAGCTCAAATGCAAGAAGTATCAGGGGATTATTCATTATAAGTGACTTGACAAATTTACTCTCAATATTCAGAGGTGCTGAAACATCGGAATAAATCCCAATAGTTACACTGATGCTTAAAATACATGCTTCAATATTTATACATTGTGTGAAATTCCTGTTTTATTCAGGTTTAGTATTATAATAAAGTTTGTGAAATAGCCACAAACGTGCATGTTTTATTCAGACAGTTGCATCTGGGCCAGATCCTTATGCCTAACACTAAGTCCTGTAATGATGAACTGGAAAATAACTAATCTAGTTTGAGACATAGGAGAAGACCTTTATATTTTGAGATGCTGGGAATTCCTTTAATGTTAATCCTGATCATGTCTAGTACATAGGTAATGAATTGTGGAATTTATGATACGCATATTGTAATCTGCATAAAGCTTCTGTAACCCAATAGAGCGATCTTTACACTTCAATGTTAAGGCTTCTTCTCCAAATGTATGTCTGAAATAAATGATCATTGTCCTGTTTTGCTGAAGTCTTTTGAATTAGTTTGTCAAGTTGACCCCATTTTTCTCCTGCTTCCCATTCTGAGGTGACTTTAAATTGAACACTATATATGGGTTTATGATACTCAGCAACAGTGATGGCAGACAGCAAGATGAGTTGCCAATCACATTGAAGAATTCCTTCAAACAGTAAATCATGAAGTTATAAAGAATGGAATTTAACTTACTTCTTATCATTATGAAAACTGCAAAAAAATTGTAACATTGGAATGCAAAATTTCAGTTAAGATAGCCACTGAAATAATAAACTTTAGCAATACAAGTTTATTTCAAACAAAAATTGAACAGTTAAATTTCTGTACAATTGTACAGGAAATTAAATTCAACATTATAAAAAATTTTCCAGAACCAGAGATGTTAAGAAATAAATGATTAATATTGATTCCATTCTGAATCTATGAAGACCACCTGCACACCCTATTAAAGAACAAGGTATCACCGACAACAGCTTAAATTTTTCTGAGCTTAAATGTGCACGTGCAGATGACACAAGTTGCTGAGTTTTACACCATCATGATGATGAGCACCAAAATGTCAGCTGTCATTATAACTTCAAATTCCAAAATGATGCATTTCTTACACTGACCATAATATTGTCGCCAATTTTACATACTCAGAAGGCAACCCTTTGTCAATAGTGCTTCTGACTGCCCATATGGTACTGAACAAGTTTAAAGAGATAAAAGGGAGATTGATTAATTATCTTCCCACCTTTTTTATTCAGAATTTGTTTTGGGATATAGATTCCTTACAGCATTTATGTAATTGTTTTTTTTTGTTTTATTCTCGGCATCTTCATGGACATTACTACTTTTTTCCCCTCTCAATTTGTACCCACTTTTATGAAGTGCTTGGAAGAGGAAGAGCAATTATGCTGCATCAGAAGGCCAAGATCCATAGGTGTTCCATGCATACTCTCTGGCTGTTACAAAACTGCATCTGCAAACAGGTGATAGATTTCACTTGCAGACGGTTATTTCATACAGAACCTGAAAAGTAGATACAATACAATGATTGTGTGTGAAGTCCGAGTCTTTTTGTTGGATTATTCTAAATAAAAGATGGCACGTCAATGTGATCAACCACCTACAAAGAGGATTAGTTATAACTAACAGCAATTAACTTCCCATTATTTTTTGCACTAATCTGGCAATGACTGTGAAAAATCAAATACATAAAGTCGAGTCAGTAATGAGTCAAATGAGGAGCTGTGCGATTCTCCATGAAACTAACTGAACTGATGTGAAGATAGCACTCACCTGCATTCACGTTTGCCTATACTTCCTCCAGTGGAATACAGACCTGTTTTGTCTCTTGTGAAGAGATGTCTTTTCGATTCTTAAGGCAATCAGAAGTTTTGTCATCTAAACCCTATAACAATCTGTCCTTCTATTTTAATCAACTCTCTTTGCATTTAACTTGCAATTCCCACAAAAGCTTTGGATCGTATCCTTTCCCAAATATTCACAACTTCAGATGCAGATATGTGCAGCAAAGTTGATTAGGAGCAGGAGAAGGCCATATGGCTGATAATGACTGTTCCACAAGTCAATAGGATTGTGGCTGATCTGGTTCTGGCCTCATCTACATTTCCTGTCTACACCATGTCTACTACATGTATTCATCACTGCATTTTAAAGAAGTCTTTACAACCCAGGGGAAAGAGAATTACACCCTGACAACACTTTGGAAAACAATTCCCCTAGTCTTGGCAATAAAAGGGACATTTCTTTTCCTTAAACTACGTTCCCTTGTTTCTTTATCCTTCCCCACAAGAGGGGAACAGCCTCCTGGTTTCCACTTGGTCAAATCTCCTTACGATCTTATTAGCTTCAATAAGATCATCAATCACCCCTTATACTTCTATTGATATAGACCTAACCTGTTCAACCATTTTTTCTTAAGATAAGCCCTTCATCTCAGGAATTAGCAAGTGAAACTTCTCTAAACTGCTTCTAAAGCAATATCACTTTTTTCAAATATAGACAACAAAACTCTACACAGTTTGCCAGATGTGATCTCACCAAACACCTGGTAGAGCTGCAGTAAAACTTCTTGACATTTGTATTTCATTCCCAGAGAAATACCAACATGCCAGCAGCCTTCCTAACCATTCCCTGTGCCTGTATACTGACTTTATTATTCATTTACTAGAACATCTAGATTCCTCTGTCATACTGACTCCTGTTATTTAACCCCTCATTAAATAATATATACTGCTTTTCCATTCTTCTTGTGGAATACACATTTTACATTATGTTTTTATTCCGTCCAGCTCTTCTTGACAATTTACTCTTATATCTGTTGGTGTCATTGATAAACTTAACTACCATTTGGTCCTTGCATCCAAATTATTGACATAGGTTGTAAATAGTTGAGGACCCACCGCTTTTCTCTGTAGCATTCCATTGAAAACCCAAAAAAAGACTCACTGTCTGCTTCCTGTTAGCTTTCCAATCCTTTAACCAAGCTGATATGTGACTTCCACAACATGTGCTCTTATCTTGGGCAGTGTTACAACACAGGGTAAACCCACCTGCTTAATTTATTCAACACAGAAAATATTTATCCTGTGCAATAATCTGTGAACATTAGAGAGGCCAATAACTATTTCAAGTAAAAATTAACAACTGTACTTCTTAAAGTATAACAGAAAATAATTAACTAATGATTATTTATAACTCCTTTCTCTTATCTACCTTTACTTTCCCCTTCTACAATACTAGTCCTATAAAACCCCCTGATACTTACCAAAAATTCAAGTTTTCAAAACCAACCAGCTGTCGACTCTCCTATTTGGATCTTCCTGTGTCTTCTCTTCTTAGGGATTATGCTTCACAGTTCACAGATCGAGCTATTAAGCGAGCTATTTTTCGGGCAGTCTCTTCCCAACTGTTGCGTGACAGTTTTCCTCCCAACTGTTCAATTTTCCTCGGTCTTATACCCTCAAAGCATCAGATTGTGTCACTGGCTTTTAAGATTGTCAATATATTAAATTCAAACTTGACTGGAATTTGGAAATTTTTTCAGGTATAAATTAAAATGATTGGCCGAATTCAAATCTGTTTTTGTCTCCAGGCAACCAGCTACCCCAGTATCTGGACCATATGTTATCTTGTGTCTTATTCAGAACATTTAGTGCTGTCAGGCAGTTCTGCTAGCTTTTAACTCTCAAAGGTACAGTACACCCACACATTCATAACATGCCAGGTCAAAGGTTGCTGCTGTTATCTAATGTGTTTTGGAAATCCAAGCTTACCACATTCTGGTCTCCCGTCTTATCTATAATGAACATTACTTGGTCAAATCCTTTCAACAGAATAGTTAAACACTGTTTCATTTTCATAAAGCCATGCTGGCTCTGCCTGATCATAATTTTTTTTAAAAACTTTTAATATTCTATTAGATCCTAACACCTTCCCTATGACTAATATTAGGTTTGTATTTAAAGTTCATAGAGGAGTTAATCAGGGGTCTCTATCATCTATAGTTTTGATTCCATTAATACGTACTCTGAGGATAAGGTGTCACAAATATTTCAGCAGCAGATTGAGCTAACTCATGCCACTACTGTGCTGTAGCAATGTAAGTAATATTCTTCAACAACAGACTGCTACTATCGAATTAGAAAGGCATTCTGTCTACTGCACAAATGTATAATGTCATACGTAAACTTCAGTGTAGATGTGATGCCAAGCCAGAAGTCTCAGTATCTGCCAGGTTAAATTCAAAGGCAAATCCCTTTGGCTGTTTGCAACAGGCAAACAACTGATCATATCAACAAGATCACTTAGAAAACTCAGAACGAACAGTTTCTAACATTAGATGTGATTCTGTGAATGGACAATACTTGCTAAACAATCTTGCTTGCGCTAAGAATTACACTTATAACCAATTTAAGATGATCAGACTCTCAGTGTATCTTTAGTAGACTGTGAGAAGCTACGTTTATTCATACTCAGGGCTCTCGGAAGAAAACCAAACGTTCACACACTGTACTTGTTTCAGCCAAACAAAAGCTTTGGGACCAGCCATTCACTGGTACAGTCCCCACGAAATACTTTGACCAGAGTCTACTTGTTTATTTGAATTTAAGCAGAGGTGCAGACGTTAACTATTCACAGCCTCTCATAGAGTTCAATCAGAACCCTCTTTCTTGTTTCCTTTGTGTCTTGGTATTTTTACAATTCTGTCATGAATTCAAAGACTAAAAGTTTCATAAGCCAGTTTTGTTTTATGTGATACTCAGATATTTGCATGGGAACACCATCACCTGACAGATGAGGAAGGGCACCACACCGACTGGGACAACACATCCATCCTTGGACAAGCCAAACAGAGACATGCACAAGAATTCCTAAAAACGTGGCATTCCAACCAGAACTCTATCAACAAACACATTGACTTGGATCCCATTTACCACCCCCTGAGAAAAAGAACAGGAAGTGACATCACCACATGAAATGACATCACTAACCCAAGGAAACCTAAACACATAAATAGAAAGCGGGCCATGCCACCAGTGCTTCATCCAGAGGCTCACTGACGATGTTACTTACTATGGTAATGAAACGTCTGAAAATTAACCTTCCAGCTCAGCGAGCAAACCTACATCCAGAACCTCAAGCTGAGCTACAAATCTTCTCAAAACTTGCTAATACAAATACTGGCCAGCCAGCAATTTCCACGTCTTACGGGTGAATAAAAACAATCTGCACGTATAAAGCCAATTATTTATAGTCTTGAAACCAAAGCAACAGCCCTTCAGACATCAGTTGTTAACTGTATGCACGTAAAGCACAATAGTCAGTACTCACCTAAAACAGTGTAACTGCATTTTTTGCAAACTCCAAATAAAATGGTGTAATCCAACACATTCTGGTTTAACTTCAGCTACTCATATTGTTTGTGTACCTCACAATATATTGCTGATTCAAACTGCATCATGTCATTATCAATAATCTAGAGATAAATCTGTTTTAAAAATAGAACTTTAGAATTCAGAACATGAATAAACTGCATTTATTAAATATTTCTAATTTATTATATTTAAAATAGTTAAGAGGTACCAGTAAAATCAGACTTGTTTCATTGCATAGCTTGCTTTCAAAGTATCTTGGAGTAAAAAATGAGGTCTGCAGATGCTGGAGAACACAGCTGAAAATGTGTTGCTGGTCAAAGCACAGCAGGCCAGGCAGCATCTCAGGAATAGGGAATTCGACGTTTCGAGCATAAGCCCTTCATCAGGAATGAGAGAGAGTAGCCAAGCAGGCTAAGATAAAAGGTAGGGAGGAGGGACTTGGGGGAGGGGCGATGGAGGTGGGATAGGTGGAAGGAGGTCAAGGTGAGGGTGATAGGCCGGAGTGGGGTGGGGGCGGAGAGGTCAGGAAGGAGATTGTGCAGAGGAGATGACCTGTGGGGTGCAGTGAGAGAGAGACTCACTGAAATCCTTGTAGAGGGAGGAAGAGAACTTCTTCAAGGAAGGCAAGAGGATTCGCAGTAGGTTAAAATCTTCGAGTAAAAAATGAGGTCTGCAGATGCTGGAGATCACAGCTGAAAATGTCTGCAGATGCTGGAGATCACAGTTGAAAATGTCTTGCTCAACTTTTATTTTCTGAGTTTCTTCATCTTGGTCATAAATTTCTTAATCCGTTCAAAATCAACTTCGTTCGCCCAGTATCCTGATTTCTTGAAATGTGAGCCAATAATCATGGCATCTGCATCCATGTACTCCTCCATGTTTTCAACTGTCACACCAGAGCCAATTAGGACAGGAATTCTTACAGCCTGTTTAACTTCTGCAATTAAGACCAGAGAATCAATTAAAGTCTCCCATTCCTTGATATGTACAATCTATTCATTTTAACATGTACATTGAAATTCTCAGTCAATATATCTTGCAAAACACAATAGATTCAGTAGCTCTTAAAAAAAACCTTATATAAGAATTCAAAAGAATTTACATCAATCCAGACCTTTAATTTACTAAAACAGAATGTTCCAAAATAATTTACTGAAGGAATGGGAACACTGAAAAGGAAGAAGGGAAACAAGAAGAAAAATCAAAAGCTCAGCAAAGGGTAAAGAACAGCTAAAGCTATCAAAGACAGCTACAAAGCCACCTAAAAGAATATTGGAAATTCTGACTGTAGATAATTTTAAAATTACTAGGAAAAGCTATATCAGCCATATGAAGAATCAAGGACTCTAACAGTCAGGTCAAGTTATCAAGGATAGGGTGCAAAGGACAAAGACTATGATTAAAATATCAAATGAATACATTCTCATTCTGAAAATGGCAAAGTGTTTGGCTAACTCCCTTGTGTGCTCCCTACTCCTCCCAATTTCATAGGAGGTGGCTTCAGTACAGCAATGTAAGCCTCATGCTACAGGAGAGAAAAACAGTTTGGGTAATTATGGAGGCATTTTTGAAAGGCTCTGAAATTTTACCAAAACACTCCTGCTACAAATGCAGCTCCTCTACTCACAGTAAGTGAAGAGAGAACATGAGGGTAGGGTACTACAAGATTCATATCCTTTTTTTTATTTTAAACAACTCCACAATAGTTACTGTTTTCTATTATGGCACTGTACCCAAAGCCAGAAAGGATTACATGTTGATAGAGCCTCTGCTATTTCTCATTTGCTTCTTTTTAAAATACATTTCTTCCTGGCCTGACATTTGATCTTCAAAAGATGTAAACTCATTCACATTACCTTTTTGTTTGAATATCTCAACCAATATTTCACTCTCTCCTTAACTACAACATATGCATCATCCCCCTCTTTTGTGATGATACTTGTTTAATCACTTACAACCATTAATGACTGGGTGCCACAGGAACCACAGAGCAACCGGATGTGGAGTTGGTTAAAATAAAACAAAGGACTGCAGATGTTAGAGACCTGAAACAAAATCAGAAATTGCTGGAGAAACGCAGCAGGACTTCACATTGAGAACATCCTCCATCTTAGTGTCTAGCACCACAACGCCGTTAAATGGATCAAGCAGATCATGCACCTGAAAACGACAAATTCAAAAGACACAGTGGACCATAAGCAAAATCAGAATCGTATTCCGCCACAACCTGTAACTTCATTGCACAGGATATCCCTCACCCTGCCATTATTATCGTGCCAGAGAAGTGTCTGAGTTTGATAAGAACTGTAGAAGAGCAGGTCAGAAGCAGCACCAGGTGTACCTAAAAATGAGATGTCAACTTGGTGATACAATAAACGATGCCTAGCAGCAAAAACAGCATTAAGAGTGAGGGTTATCAGTTGGCACAAGCTCTGAATTTGGGGTCAGCAGCTCTGAACTTGGGAAAGTGGTAGCACTGGCCAAAACTTAACTGCACCAACAACATAAATACTTTTACGACAAGTGCAGGTCAAGTACTGAATATTCTTCAGCGAATAACTCATCTCCTGACAATATTAAGGTTTTTGCTCTCTGTAAGGCACAAATTAGACAACATCCTTTTTTTTGACATGAATGTATCCACAAAAATGCTTAAGGGGTTCGCCACCATCCAGGAAAAAGCAGCCCACTAGACTACAACCCCGAGCACAACCTTAAACATTCACTCTTTTCACCATCAGCACACTATCGCTGCAGTCACAAGATGTCATCCACAAGATGCACTGCAGAAATTGTCTAACACTTCTTGAACATCACCTCCCAAACCAATGCCATCTAACGCCTCGACCAAAGACAGCAGGCACATGGGAACCATTACATCAAGCTCCCTGATAATTACACAGCATCAAGACTTAGGAAAATATATTTCAAATGTATATCATTAGTGGGTCAATATCTAGAACTCCCTAACAAACAGCAGGGACTACCTTCAATACACAGACTGCAAAGACTCAAAAAGAGGGCTCATCATCTAGCATCTTAAGTACAACTGGTGATGGACAATAATTGCCGAAAGCAACATTCAAATCCCATGTATCAATAAAGTAGGTACTATCCACTCAAAGACTTCCAAAATATTTTTGACATGGCGTTGTACAAGAGATTTCTTTACCACTAATATCAGATACTTCAGTCATTAATATATCATGATGGATTAAAAATTGAGTAGAAGACTGTGGGCAGAAAGGAGTTTTGGATGGATTTGTAGCTGTTTGCAGACTGGCCACCAGTGGTACCTCACAAGATTTGAGCCCTTGGTCTATTTATTGATGATGAAGGTGTTAGGGCTATGACTTTCAAGTTTGTAGATGATACTTGAATTTGTACCATAAATTGTCCTTTTTTTTGTTCTGGGTTTTTACCTTTCAAGAAATCATATGGTTTGGATGGGGGAATGTATCTAATATGAAGGTATTACAATTGTGTTGAAGAGGATGGATGGGCTGGAGGGTATTTTTCCTGTCCATTATTGTTTGTATGTCTGAGAATGTTTTGAAGGTGGAGGAGAAAGGTAGTTGAATATAGTTTCTTATCTAACTAAACAATCAAAATCAAATGTCAACAGAAATTTACAGGTAATTCCATACCCTTCAGCTCCTCAGGATTTGCCTGCTTTCCAGTTGCAATTCCAGTCAGTATGACTCCATCAGACAGGAAGAATTCAGCAGCCCTGGCTGTCTCTGATATGCTGACATCTGATGTCACAGCATGTGAGCTGAAAAGAAATCAAGACTTTTTCAATGAATCTCACCAAATAAAATGCTGAAGATCAGAAATCCAGACAGCAAAATGGAAAGTTATTTTTGTCACTCCTTTTGATTTTTGCAATAATTAGATTAGATTAGATTACTTAGATTACTTACAGTGTGGAAACAGGCCCTTCGGCCCAACAAGTCTACACCAATCCGCCGAAGCATAACCCACCTAGACCCATTCTCCTACATTTACCCCTTCACCTAACACTACGGGCAATTTAGCATGGCCAATTCACCTAACCTGCACATTTTTGGATTGTGGGAGGAAACCGGAGCACCCGGAGGAAACCCACGCAGTCACGGGAAAAATGTGCAAACTCCACAGAGTCAGGAGGCGGGAATTGAACCCCAGTCTCTGGCGCTTTGAGGCAGCAGTGCTAACGACTGTGCCACCCGTGGCATAATGATATGCTTTGTCATGCAGGGTAACTCTTTGCCAGTTCTTCTTTAATTTTGTGCAAGAATAGGTGAAAGACTTTTCTTGACTTGAATAAACACACTGGTTTCACATCATCTTGCAAGATGAGCTGATATTCAATATTTAATTACCTCAATCCCGAAAACAATGTTGGAAACTCACTTTGAAACTTGTTTGTGTGACCAGTATTAGCATCTTATCAACTTTATGGATCAATTTCAGCTTTTAGCAGTGCCTTGTATTTCAGGTAGAACATTCTTGATTTTTAATTACATAGAGAGATTCAGAAATTTCTCAGTATTCATATTGTAGCTTTGTCATGAGCCTGTCTTTAACTAAGAATTCCTCCAGTGCCTTGTAATTTGATAGATGATGGTTATAATTTAAATTGTTTAAGCTACTTTAGCTGATCAAATAATATTAAATACTCCAGCATCTGTATGTAAATTAACCTCTAAAGGGTGTCCATCCATTTTAGTGTAATACTACAATATCTATACCCAGTATCAGTTATTTCTCCCAACAAGGATTTGATTTGACCTTGTGGTTTTGCAACTGCTTGAATGTGATGTTGCTTTAAGGATTTATCATTCTGTCTGTCCATATTTTAAAACAACAGGCTGTTGTACAATGGCCTATTTTCCAACAGTTCTGGCACTTTGTTGGCTTGTTTCCAGCGCAGCAGAGATATTTCAAAGTGGCAGTTGGCATACTTTCTCTTACTTGCAGCTGCGGGATTAGGCAATTAAAGATTGAATATCAGTTCACCTTGCAAGATGATGCTAAACCAATATACTTATTCAGGTAAAGAAAAGTCCCTCACCTGTTCTGGGATTATGTGCACTTGCTGATAGTGCCTGATGAGTTTGCCCCACTGAGTCAAGGAAGGGATTGCAGAGTGAAGTAACTTGGGTTACAGGAGATCTGGAACATCTAGTCAAGAGGAAGAAGGAAGCTTAGTTGAGGAGGCAAAGATCAGACAGGGTTCCAGACAGTTACAAGGTAGCCAGTAAGGAACTAAAGATGGAGTTTAGGGGAGCTAAAAAGGGGCATGAAAAAGCTTTAGTGGGTAGGATTAAGAAAAACCCTCAGGATTTCTACTCTTAATGTGACAAACAAGAGGATGGCCTGAGTGAGGGGAGCGCCGATCAGGGATTGCAGAGGGAACTTGTGCCTGGAGTCAGATGATGTAGGGGAAGTCCTTAATGAATACTTTGCTTCAGTATTCACTACTGAAAGGGACCTAGCTATTTGTGAGGACAGCATGAAAAATGCTGATATGCTTGAACAGATTGATGTTAAGAAGGAAGATGTGCTGAAAGTTTTCAAAAACATAAGGATAGATAAGTCTCCTGGGCCAGACAAGACATACACAAAGTTACTACAGGAGGTGAGGGAAGAGATTGCTGTGCCTTTGGTGATGATCTTTGCATCCTCAGTGTCCACTGGAGTAGTGCCAGATGATTGCAGGGCGGCAAATGTTATTCCCTTGTTCAAGAAAGGGAATAGGGATAATTCTGGGCATTACAGATCAGTCAGTCTTACATCTGTGGTGGGAACATTACTGGAGAGGATTCTGTGAGACAGGGTTTATGATTACTGGGAAAAACTTGGAAAAGCATAGTTTGATTAGAGATAGTCAGCATGGCTTTGTGAAGGACAGGTCATGCCTCACAAGCCTTACTGAATTTTTTGAGGATTTGACAAAACATATTGATGAAGGTAGAGCAGTGGATGTGAAGTACATGGATTTTAGCAAGGCATTTGATAAGGTTCCCCAAGGTAGGCTCATTCAGAAAGTAAGGAGGCATGAGATACAGGGAAATTTGGTTGTCTGGATACAGAACTGGCTGACCCATAGAAAAGAGAGAGTGGTAGTAGATGGAGAGTATTCAGCCTGTAGCTCGGTGACCAGTGTTATTCCGCAGGGATCTATTCTGGTACCTCTGCTCTTTGTGATTTTTATAAATTACTTGGATAAGGAAGTGGAAGGGTGGGTTAGTAAATTTGCCGATGACATGAAGGTTGGTAGAATGGTGGATAGTGTGGAGGGCTGTTGTAGGTTGCAATGGGACATTGACAGGAAGCAGAACGGGGCTGATAAGTGGCAGATGAAGCTCAACCTGAAAAAGTGTGGTGATTCATCTTGGAAGGTCGGGTTTGAATACAGAATACAGGGTTAAAGGCAGGATTCTGTCAGAGTGGAGGAACAAAGGGATCTTGGGAGTCCACGTCCATAGATTCCTCGAAGTTGCCACCCAAGTTGATACGGCTGTTAAGAGGTGTATGGCAGGTTGGCTTTCATTAGCAGTGAGTTTAAGAGCCACGAGGTTATGCTGCAGCTCTACTGAGTGGTTAGACCACACTTGGAATATTGTGTTCAGTTCTGGTCACCCCTCATTATAGGAAGGATGTGGAAGCTTTAGACAGGTTGCAGAGGAGATTTATCAGGATGCTGCCTGGACTGGAGGGATGTCTTATGAAGAAAGGCTGAGGGAACCAATGCTTATCTCATTGGAACGAAGAAGGGTGAGAGACGACTTGACAGAGGTGTGCAAGATCAGGCATAGATAGAGTGTATAAAATTAAAAATTACACAACATTAAGTTATAGTCCAACAGGTTTATTTGGAAGCACTAGCTTTCAGAGTGCTGCTCCACCATCAGGTGGTTGAGAAGTATAAGATCGTAGGACACAGAATTTATAGCAGAAGTTATAGTGTGATGTAACTGAAATTTTACATTGAAAAAGGTCTGGATTGTTTGTCAAGTCTCTCATCTTTTAGAATGAGCATGTTGGTTTCTGTTCTTCCATATGTAAATCCCAGAACTTTCTTAAAGTTACATTTTCAAGTGAACTTTAACAATTGGTGCCATGTTGGTCCAGATAATGCATTGAACATATGAGGTTGTCTGTGCCCCAATGTTCAGACTGATTCTAATCTAAGAAAGAGAGTTACAGAATCTTACATTGATTCATGCAGTTTTTGAGCAAAATAAAATGTAATTCTGCAAGTACAAATTCACCCCACAAACTTGTGTGTGCACGCACGTGGGTGTGGGGGTATGAGTGTGTGTATGTGTGAGATTGTGAATGGAAAGGGGTATATGTCTGTAAGAATGTGGGAGTGTATGTGTGAGGGTATGAGAGAAGATCTGGATGAATGTATGGGTCTGAATGTGTGTGTGTGTGTCTGTAGCAGTGTCTGTCAGAGTGTCTGTGTAGTGCAGTGGGGTCACCTGTAGTGTGACATGAACCCAAGGTCCTGGTTGAGGCTATCCCTATGGGTACCGAACTTGGCTATCAGCCTCTGCTTGGCCATTTTGCATTGTTGCCTGGCCCAAAGTTCGCCTTGGAGAATGGTCATCCGAAGGTCCGAGGTCAAATGTCCCACACTGCTAAAATGTTCTCCGACTGGGAGGGAACACTTCTGTGTGTTGATTGTTACGTGGTGTCCATTCATCCGTTGTCTTAGTTTCTGCTTGATCTCGCCAATGTACCATGCCTTAGGGCATCCATGCCTGCAACATATGAGATAGACAATGTTGGCTGAGTCACATGAGTACCTGCCACATACATGGTGGGAGGAGTCCCCACGTATAATGGTGGTATTCGTGTCGACATTCTGACAAGGTTGTCAGCTGTTCTCCTGAAAGCTGGGCAGTTTGCTGTGAACAATTATCTGTTTGAGGGTTGTGGTTGTTTAAAGGCGAGAAGTGAAGGCGTGGGGAAGGTCTTGGTGAGGAGCTCATCCTCACTGATAATATGTTGCAGGCTGTGAAGAATATGGCGTGGTTTTTCAGCTCCTAGAAAGTACTGGACAATGAAGGGTATCCTGCTGGTTGCAGCTTGTGTGTGTCTGTCTCCTGAGGAGGTCATTTCGGTTTCTTGCTGTGGCATGTCAGAACTGGCAGTCGATGAATTGAACATTGTACCCCGTTCTTGTGAGGGCATCCTTGAGTACTTCCAAGTGCCTGTCACATTCCGTTCCTCATCTGAACAGATCCTGGGTGTGCACAGGGCTTGTCCATAGGGGTGGCAGTTTTAAGGTTTCGGTTGGAAGCTGGAGAAGCGTAGCACAGTGAGGTTATCCATGGGTTTTCAGCTGACATGATTTGGACTGGGGTGTACAAAGTTAAAAATCACACAACACCAGGTTATAGTCCAACAGGTTTAATTGGAAGCACACTAGTTTTCAGAGCGACGCTCCTTCATCAAGTGGTAGTCACCTGATGAAGGAGCGTCGCTCCGAAAACTAGTGTGCTTCCAATTAAACCTATTGGACTATAACCTGGTGTTGTGTGATTTTTAACTTTTCAGTAGAGTGAGAGTGCTGTACAGTACACACCACACAAAGACGCTCCTACTGACCCATACACTCACTCAGACGCTCTCTCACGCTACAGTCGATCAGAGGCTAATAGCCAAGTTCGGTCCCCATGAGAATGATCTCAACTGGGACCTTGGGTTCATGTCACACTACAGGTGACCCCACTGCACCCCACTCACACTCCTACAGACCCATTACACTCACGCAGACCCTCTCAAAAGCTCTCACATACACTCCCACATTCACATATGTGCCAGCTCACAGACTTATATCCCATTACACTCACACACAGAACTCTCTCACAGACACTCATACACCACCCCGCTCCGTGTGCGCACACCCATGTGCATACACAACACATATAAGTTTGTGTGGTGAATTTGTATTTTCAGATTTATATTTGATTTTGCTCAAAAACTGCATGAATCCAATTAAGATTCTGTAAATCCCTTTTTTAGATTACAAACAGTCTGAACATTGGGGCACAGACAGCCCCAGACAGGGCACTTCACATCTTCAATGCATTATCTGGGCCAACATGGCACCGAATGTTAAAGTTCACTTGAAAATGTAACTTTAAGGAATTTCAGTTCTTTCATATCTAATCCCAGAAACCAACAAGCCCATTCTGAAAGCCAAGATACTTAACAAACAATCCAGGTTTTTTTCAATATATAATTTCAGTTACATCACACTGTAAACGTTTGCTATAAAATCTGTGTCCTATGATCTTATACTTCATAACCACCTGAAGGAGCAGCACTCCGAAAGCTAGTGCTTCCAAATACACCTGTCACAAGCGAGTACAATTTTAAAGGTGATTGGAGGAAGGTTTAGGGGAGATGTAAGAGGTTGGTTTTTTACACAGAGAGTGGTGGGTGGGTGGAAGGCACTGCCAGCGGTAGTAGTAGAGTTCAATACATTTAGGCACCTGGATGATAGTAAAATGAAGGGTATATAGGTTAGTTTGATCTTAGAGTGGGATAAAAGGTCGGCACAACATCAAGGGCCAAAGGCCCTGTACTGTGCTGTTCTCTTCTATGTACTATTTTGGCTGAGCTATCTGCACATAATAGCCTTTCAACCTAAAAAAATGAATTGTCTCAATGTATTTTTCTCCTGTAAATCCTAATCATTTCCCTTTAATCACAAGTGCTTCTCTTACCAAGATGTACCATTTCACATCTGCATTAAATTTCATCTGCTGGTTATTCACCCATTCCACCAACTTTGTTAGGTCTACTTTGGGTTTATGATAAATAGTTTCACAATATTTTGTATCATCTGCTTATTTTGAAATTTTGCTCTGCACACCTCTGTCTGAATCATTCACATAGGCAGTCCCCATAAAAATGGTCTTGGTACCAATCCTTGCAGAACTCTAATGTATGTATGTTTCCAGGCCAAAAACAAACTGTTTACCATTAGTTTCTGTGTTGAAACACTCAGCTAGTTTTGTATCCTTACTATCTTTGCCCCTTTTGTTCCATAAGCTTCAACTTTGCTGACAACACTGTTATATAAAATTCTATCATAAACTTTGTAATAGCATTAGCTTAATCAAATAATGCTTTGAAATTAATCAAATATGATTTGCCTTTCAGAAATGATACAGCTTTACAATATTTATTACAATACCTATTCTGAGAGACTCATTAATTATGTCATGATTATTTCTGAAAGCTTTCTCACCACAAAGGCTGGACTGACTGTCTTGTAATTTTTGGTTTCTTCTTGCCATTTTTTTGAACAAGGGTGCAACAGTTTCTATTTTCCAGTTCCATTGCACCAACTCTATATCTGAGGAGGACTGGAAGATTGTGATCAGGATCTCTTACTTCCCTGAGCATCCCATCTGATCTGGCAACTTAACTTGAATAGCCATTCTAATTCCTCTTTTCTAGCTATTAGTAGCTTACATTTTAAAAAACTAATTTAATTAAATTTAAATAATTTAATTTAAAGAATTGAAAATACGTGGGATAAAAAGAAATTACAAATATCAGGAGGGTTAACCCATTTCACATCAGATGAGATAGACCTTCCAAACAGAAAATATACAGACAGGAGATCGCCATTTGGTTAGCATATTGATAGTGAACAAAAAAAAAGCTATATAACCTCAATTCAATTTCCAGCTCTAATTTTCATAATTCAAACATTTTCATTATTTTTAAATGTGATGTGTTTTTCCTGCTTCATCTACCCTTTAGAACACGGAATTCCAGATCTGCACCACCTTTTGGGTGAAAAGATAGCTTCTCAACAATTATTCTAAATCTAAAAGCCCTGGATATTGCCTCTTTGTTTAAATTTCTCACAATTTTGTACAGCTTCATTAAATGCCACACATTCTCCTCTGTTCCACAGAAAACAGCCCTGGTCTATCCAATTTTTCCTACTTGCTAAAATTTTCCATTCTTATCAACACACTTGGAAATCTTATCAGTACTCTCTCTAATTTGACCACATCTTTCCTCTAATATAATGATCAAAACTATAAAAGGCTACTCCAACTGTAGCCTAACTAACTTTTAGAAACTTAAGCATTGCCTCCCTGCTGTTATAGTCAATGTCTTGTTACAAAGAGGAAACTATCTCACACACCTCTGTATGTCTGATATTAACCAATAAATTAAATAAACTTTAATAATTAGCACTTTTAGCAATACCTGTGTTTTTTTTTAATGTCAGTAAAAATTTGAATGTGTTCAGCTCCTATTTGTTTGCGATATCTCAAAAGGTCACCAGCGCATGCATTTAAAAATCCTTCATCTGAAATTTGCGAGAACACAAAACCTTCAGCTCGAATAAAATCAGCATCTAGAAAAGATAATATGCATTTACAGTCATTAAGTTTGTTCTGAGGAGAGACATATTCTAAAACAAAAATATTACAGAATAGCTGAGTACAGCAATTATATTCATCCACATTGTTTTACTTCCTGTTGGTTTCAAACTTCTACCAAATAAATGGCATTTTAGAGTAAAGGGAAGATCTTTTAGAACGAGATAAGGAGAAACCTCTTCAGCCAGAACCAATGGAATTCATTATCACAGAAGGCTGTGGAGGCCAGGTCATTCAGTGTATTTAAGACGGAGATAGATTCTTGATTGTCAAGCAGATCAAGGGTTACGGGCAGAAAGCAGGAGAATGGGTTGAGAAACCTCTCAGCCATGATTGAATGGTGGAGCAGACTCAATGGGTTGAATGGCCTAACCTCTGCTCCTACGTCTCATGGTCTTATTTTCTTTTTGATTCTATGTTCTTTAATACCTGATTGTCAGAGAAAGTTATGTCTGATCCTAGAACAAAGATGATGATTTATGGCTGGAATACACTGCACATTGGTTTCCAAGACATTGACATATTTTATATGAGCAATAACTTCAGCATACAAATCTCAACGTGTGGAACAATATTACCTAAGACACAGAAAGCAGTTGTATCTGACACGTTAAGGTTTGACTTTGCATATACAGGTTGTGCTGGTGCTGCTTTACTGCTATTTTTCTAATAAAAAGATATGCAAGCATGTCCGAAAAAATGTTCTTTTTACTCCTAAAGAAGGTCCATTTCATGGTTTTAGAACTGTCTGCAAATTTTCCCAATTATCAAAACATTTTGCTCATGGCATTTTGAAACTGTTTCTCATGAGGTCTTTCTGAAGGCTTGACTGTGATCTCAGCAAGTGGAGGAATTCATGACATTTACATCATAGAAATAATTCCAATCTAGATTGGTTTATTGGATATTTAAAACATCAGTAACTATTTGGATTCATCTCTACAACTGTCCTCAATCTCTAATTTGAAGATTATATTTGATCTTGACCACTCAGATACAACAGCCAAAGAAATTGACCATTAATCTTTTGAAGTAAAGACTACTATATCAGAATTTCAAGATTCACAAGTATTTTCCAAAGTACCTTGGTTACTCCTTGAAAGATAAAATAGGCAAAACTGAAGGTTATCATTGTTGTATCTTATGATTATGCATCAACTTGTAAATTCAAGCACTCTGTTTCAGTACTCTACTTATGGTTACAATGCAATTTTTTGCTCTGCTATACACACCTGCAGCAAGTGCAACGGCCAATGCTTGCTGATTGGCTGCAGAAAGAATCTGAATACCCAGAGGAATATTGGGATAAGAGTTTCTCACAGTAGCACAGATAGTTGCCATGATGGCGGTTACTTCTGGACCAACAGTCATGCTGTAAGGAATATCGTGCATATTTTCCACAATCAATCCATCCTTTGGAGATCAAATACATCCAGAAAGATTAGGTGAATAATTATACTTATTGTAATATCTTTATTTCATATCAACTAATGTCATAATATTTTACTCAGCAAAACTCAAAAACTAGTTTTAAAAATGAAACTTTTCATTTACAGTGAGCTTATTTGACTTAAAATAAATGGATCTGAAGAATGCAATTTCAGTTATTAAAATTATTTATAATTCTGCATCTCCATTTCTTCTTACAATTTCGTCTGCTTAGGTATATAGTAGCTGATTAGTAGATTTTAATATTGCAAGCCAAGTACGCATATTTATGCAAAGATATATTTCACAACTCCTTAAAATCCACTATGACCTAGATTTCAGTCATGTCTGCTTAAAATCTCAAAGTTTGGTCTGACTATGCTTTTCTGAGGTTTCTTGTGATGTTGTTCTCGGTTAAAAAGATGCAAATTAAGTATAACTTACTGGAAACACACGCATTACTCAGCATCCTTACAGTGCAGATAGAGGCCACTTGGCCCATCGGTTCTGCACTGACCTTCTGAGCAGCATCCCACCCAAACCCTGTAACTGCATTTACATTGGTTAATCCACCTATCTGCACACAATAACATGGCTAATTCACCTAACTAGCACATCTTTGGACTGTGGGAGAAAACTGGAGCACCTGGCAGAAACTTATGCAAACTGCACATAATCACCAAGGTTGGAATTGATCCTGGGTGCCTGGCACTGTTAGGCAGAAGTGCTAACCACTGTGCCACCATGCTGCCCTGAGTACAGGAAAAGGAAATCAAGCAGCTTCTAGAACGATGTCTACAGTCCTTGACTTCTGTCTAGCATCTTGTGGACCCCAAACATGCTATAAACCAGATTTGATGTCTTATCCCATATATATGGCAGTTAGACTGTTCAGTGTACAAATTGAGGCCACTGTGAAGCAACTTGAATGTGTTGATTCTGATATTATATTCCACTGACCTAGATTTCGTTCAATCATGGAGCCATACATCACAGAAACAGACCAGTCAGTCCAACTAATCCATGGAGATTTCTTCATATTGGTGATCAATGTTCAAAGACTGTTAAGTGTATTCAATTCACAGCTGTTGCTAATTTCTCACCATTTGAAATGATTCAATTTCACTCTTTCCTTGGTTAAAATGTGTGACTTCATTCTTCACAGTGTTAAAATCCATTTGCCACAATTTGTCACACTCATTTCATCTATAAACATCTTTTTGTAATGTTATACTTTTGTCTCCATAACATATATCTTCGTGTCACCATAAACCTGAATTTATAGCACTCTTTTATGCGAGGTTATAGAACCCCCAATTTAGAATCTGTAGGACACCACTAATTACGTCCTCCCAATTCAAATATAAACCCTTTATCCCTACTCTGTCTTCTACCGTTTCACCAATTTCCTAACAACATCAATAATTTGTCTTCACTTCCACAAAAATTAGTTTTAATTGAAAGTCTCTTATGTTGGATCTTATTACACACATTCTGCAAGCTCACATAAACTACACTTGAGGCCTAGTGATATCATCACTAAACTATTAATCCAGAGACCCATGTAATGATCTGGGGAGCTGTCTTTGAATCCTATCACAGCAGATGGTAGAATTTGAATTCAATAAAAATCTGGAATTCAGAATCCAATGATAACTGTGAATCCATTGTCAATTGCTGGAAAATGTGGTTGACTCTTAACTGCCCTTTGGGTAATGAAGGATGGGCAATAAATTCTGGTTTAGCCACAAACAACACCCTCATCCTGTGAATTAATTAAACAAAAAACACCCAATAGGATCTACTATATTCAACTTACTCTAAAACCTGAATAATTTTTATAATACACAAGTCATCCTTTATAAATTCATGTTGAGTCTCAGTGCTCACTTCTCACTTTATCCTTAATAGGTGCCAATAATATTTTACCAACAATTGGAACGCTCACAAAAATAGTGGAGTTATATTTTCAATTTTCCAACTCAAATAAACAATTTCTGAATCTCCAAAAATGATGGGTGATCTTTTTTAAAATCCCTACACCGTGGAAGCAGGCCATTCAGTCCATCAAGTCCACACCAATCCTCTGAAGAGCATCCCACCCAGATCCATCTCCCTACGTTATCCCTATAACCCTGCATTTCGCATGGCTAATTCACCTCGCCTGCACATCTCTGCATGCCATAGGGCAATTCAGCATGGCCAATCCACCTAACCTGCACATCATTGGACTGTGGGAGAAAACCAGAGCATCTGGAAGAAACCCACACTTACATGGGAAGAATGTGCAAGCTCCACACATTCTTGTTGAAAGGTGGAATTGAATCAGTGTGCAGATATGGTCCATGGCGTTGTAAGGTAGCAATGTTAATCTTATCTGATCTGACTGGAGCTGAAGGATTTTGGAATTATTTGATAGGGTAGACATAGAGAATGTATATCCACTTGTGGACCAAATGGAATTAGAGGCCAGAGGGGAAATTGATGAGTGAATTATTTACCCAGAGTGATTAGAATGAAGAAATGAGTATAGCACCACTTAAAGTGGTTATACATGAGGGAGGAAGAATAGAGGGATATACTAATGGGGTTAGATAAAAGATGTATGAAGGAGATTCATGCAGTATCAATACCAGCATGAACCTGTTGAGCCTGTGGTCTGTTTCTGTACAGAGTTTTACAGATACACTGTAAAACTCCTTTAAATAGAGTCATAGAGATGTACAGCATGAGAACAGACCCTTCGGACCAACCCGTTCATGCCGACCAGATATCCCAACCCAATCTTGTCCCACCTGCCAGCACCTGGCCCATATCGCTCCAAACCCTTCCTATTCATATACCGATCCAAATTCCTTTTGAATGTTGCAATTGTACCAGCCTCCACCACTTCCGCTGGCAGCTCATTCCATACACATAACACCCTCTGTGGGAAAAAGTTGCCCCTTAGGTCTTTTTTATATCTTTCCCCTCTCAACCTAAACCTATGCTCTCTAGTTCTGAAATCCCCAACCCCAGGGAAAAGACTTTGCCTATTTACCCTATCCATGCCCCTCATAATTTTGTAAACTTCTAGAAGGTCACCCCTCAGCCTCCGACGCTCCAGGGAAAACAGACCCAGCCTATAGCTCAAATCTTCCAACCCTGGCAACATCCTTGTAAATCTTTTCTGAACGTTTTCAAGTTTCACAACATCTTTCCGATAGGAAGGAGAGCAAAATGCACGCAATATTCCAACAGTGGCCTAACCAATCTCCTGTACAGCCGCAACATGACTTCCCACCTCCCCTACTCAATACTCTGACCAATAAAAGAAAGCATACCAAACATCATCTTCACTATCCTATCTACCTGCGACTTCACTTTCAAGGAGCTATGAACCTGCACTCCAAGGTCTCTTTGTTCAGCAACACTCCCGAGGACCTTATCATGAAGTGTATAAGTCCTGCTAAGATGTGCTTTCCCAAAATGCAGCACCTCACATTTATCTGAATTAAACTCCATCTGTCACTTCTCAGCCCACCTGTCGCATCTGGTCAAGATCCTGCTGTAATCTGAGGCAACTCTCTTCGCTGTCCACTACACTTCCAATTTTGGTGTCATCTGCAAACCTACTAACTGTACCTCTTATGCTCGCATCCAAATCATTTATGTAAATGACAAAAGGTAGAGGTCCCAGTACCGATCCTTGTCACAGTCCAATGGTCACAGGCCTCCAGTCTGAAAAACAATCCTCTACCACCATCTTCTGTCTTCTACCTTTGAGCCAGTTCTGTATCCAAATGGCTAGTTCTCCCCGTATTCCGTGAGATCTAACCTTACTAATCAGTCTCCCATGTGGACCCTTGTCAAACGCCTTACTGAATTCCATATGGATCACATCTACCACTCTGTCCTCATCAATCCTCTTTGTTACTTCTTCAAAAAACAAAATCAAGTTTGTGAGACATGACTTCCCACGCACAATGCCATGTTGACTAATCAGTCCTTGCCTTTCCAAATACATGTACATCCTGTCCCTCAGGATTCCCTCCAATAACTTGCCCACCACTGAGGTCAGGCTCATTGGTCTATAGTTCCCTGGCTTGTCCTTACCACCCTTCTTAAACAGTGGCACCACGTTAGCCAATCTCCAGTCTTCCAGCACCTCACCTGTGACTATCTCAGCAAGAAGTCCAGCAATCGCATGTCTAGCTTCCCACAGAGTTCTAGGGTACACCTGGGGATCAATCCACCTTTATGCATTTCAAGACATCCAGCACTTCCTCCTCTGTAATATGAACATTTTGAAAAGGTGTCACCATCTATATCCCTACAGTCTATATCTTCCATATCCTTTTCCACAGTAAATAATGATGCAAAATCATTTAGTATCTCCCCCATTTTCTGCAGGTCCAACAAAGGCCACCTTGCTGATGTGTGAGGGGCCTTATTCTCTCCCTAGTTGCCCTTTTGTCCTTAACTGTATTTGTAAAAACACTTTGGATTCTCCTTAATTCTGTTTACCAAAGCTATTTCATGTCCCCTTTTTGCCCTCTTAAGTATACTCCTACTGCCTGTATACTCTTCTAAGGATTCACTCAATCTATCCAGCATTCCCTATACCTACCAGCCTTTCCTTTCACCTTAACAGGAATATACTTTCTCTGGATTCTCATCATCTCACTTCTGAAGGCTTCCTATTTTCCAGGCGTCCCTTTACCTGTGAACACCTGTCCCCAATCAACTTTCGAAAGTTCTTGCCTAATACCGTCAAAATTGGCTTTTCTCCAATTTAGAACTTCAACTTTTAGATCTGGTCTATCCTTTTCCATCACTATGTTAAATCTAATAGAATCATGGTCACTAGCCCCAAATGCTCTCCCACTGACACCTCAGTCACCTGCCCTGCCTTATTTTCCAAGAGTAGGTCACGTTTTGCACCTTCTCTAGTAGGTACATTCACATACTGAATCAGAAAATGGTCTTGTGCACACTTAATAAGCCCTTGACACTATGGCAGTCCCAGTCTAGGTTTGGAAAGTTAAAATCCCCTACCATAACCACCCTATTATTCTGACAGATAGCGGAGATCTCCTTACAAGTTTGTTTCTCAATTTCCCTCTGACTATTAGGAGGTCTATAATACAATCCCAATAAGGTGATCATCCCTTTCTTATTTCTCAGTTCCACCCAAATAATTTCCCTGGATATATTTCCAGGAATATCCTCTCTCAGCAGAGCTGTAATGCTTTCCCTTATCAAAAATGCCACTCCCCCTCCTCTCTTGCCTCCCTTTCTATCCTTCCTGTAGCATTTGTATCCTGGAACATTAAGCTGCCAGTCCTGCCCATCCCTGAGCCATGTTTCTGTAATTGCTATGATATCCCAGTCCCATGTTCCTAACCATGCCCTGAGTTCATCTGCCTTCCCTGTTAGGCCCCTTGCATTGAAATAAATGTAGTTTAATTTATTAGTTCTACCTTGGCCCTGACTGTTTGACTCGTTTCTGATCTCAACTGTACCAGTCTCAGACTTCTTTCCTCACCAACTCCCTGGGATCCACCCCGACACCTTACTAGTTTAAATCCTCCAGAGTAGCTCGAGCAAATTTCCCTGCTAGTATGTTAGTTCCCTTCCAATTTAGGTGCAATCCGTCCTTCTTGTACAGGTCACTTCTACCCCAAGAGATTCCAATGATCCATAAATGTGAATCTTTCTCCCATACACCAGCTCCTTAGCCATGCATTCATCTGCTCTATCCTCCTATTCCTGCCCTCACTAGCTCGCAGCACTGGGAGTAATCCAGATATTACTACTCTCGAGGACCTCTTTTTAAATTCCTGCCTAATTCTCTGTAATCTCATTTCCAAATCTCAATCTTTTCCCTTCCTATGTCGTTGGCTCCAATGTGCACAATTACCTCTTGCTGGCCTGTCTCCCCCAGTGAGGACATTCTGCACCCTTTCTGAGACATCCTTATTCCTGGCACCAGGGAAGCAACACACCATTCTGATTTTTCGCTGCTGGCCACAGAAACGTCTGTCTGTGCCTCAGACTAGAGAGTCCCCCTAACACAATTCATCTTCTCAATACCAGAAACTTGGCTGTTCATGTTACATACCCCTGAGAATCCATCACCACCTACGTTTTCCAAAACAGCATACCTGTTTGAAATGGCTATAGCCATAAAAGACTCCTGCACTAGCTGCCCATCTGTCTTACCTTTTCTGGAGTTAACCCATCTATGTGACTGTATCTGAGACTTCCCCCCCCTTCCTATAACTGCCACCCATTACATACGGTTGCTGTTGCAAATTCCTCACTGCTTCTAACGGTCTCTCCAACCAATCCATTTGATCTGATAAGATTCGCAACCAACAGTATTTATGGCAGGTATAGTCTGCAGTAACCCTTAAACGCTCTTTAAACTCCCACATCTGACAAGAAGCACAAAACATTCTACTAAAGGCCATGTTTGCTCCTTCACTCTCTTATAAACCCAGAAAATAACACTTTTATTCCTCTACAAAGACTACCCCAAGTTAAATTAATAGTTATGGCTTATATTTTAAGCTTAATCAAGAGACATATCTTAAAAGCATATAATGAAGAATGACGGGCAGCACGGTGGCACAGTGATTAGCACTGCTGCCTCACAGCGCCAGGGACCTGGGTTCAATTTCTGCCTCAGGCGACTGACTGTGTGGAGTTTGCACATTCTCCCTGTGTCTGCGTGGGTTTCCTCCGGGTGCTCCGGTTTCCTCCCACAGTCCAAAGATGTGCGGGTCAGGTGAATTGGCCATGCTAAATTGCCTGTAGTGTTAGGTAAGGGGTATATGTAGGGGTATGGGTGGGTTGCGCTTCGGCGGATCGGTGTGGACTTGTTGGGCCGAAGGGCCTGTTTCCACAGTGTAAATAATCTAATCTAATCTAAATCACTCTACTCACTAATGCAGACTTTCTGTATGCCACACTTAAAACGACGATTCACTTATCTGATTCTGTGCGGTGAACTTCGCCCAACAGTTCCTCCAAGATCAGTTGTGAAGTTCACCGTTTGTCCATTTTCCCAGACGCACTCCGATGTCCAGCGATACATGAATTCAAACAGTAAAGGCAGTGTCTTTCTCTTTTTTTTCCTCTCTCTCTCTCCTGCACTGACTTCACCATGTGCTTCCTTTGTCTGTTCTTCTCTCTTTTACAACTGGTGTTGTTTTGACTTTTTTTCCACCACTAGGTCAAAGGGTTTTGTCAATTTTTAATGAGTTCCAAACCTTAATTTACTATTTTATTTCAATGGAATAAATTCAGACACATATCGCATATATATCAGTGTTCGCGATGGACAACGATCGTTTAGGTCATTCGGCCCACTGAGTCTGCTCCGCCATTCAATCACATCTGATATGTTTCCCAAATTCATTCTCTTTCCTTCTCCCTGTAACCTATGATCTTCTTACTAATCAAGAACACATTTCTCTGTCTTAAATAAACTCAATGACTTGGCCTCCACAGCCTTCTGCAGCAATGTGTTCTACAGATTCATCTCCCTCTGGCTGAAGAAATTCCTCCTTATCTCAGTTCTGAAGTGTGGTCCCTTCACTCGGAGACTGCATCCTTGGATGCTAGCCTTTCCTACTAGTCATAGAATCCCTACAGTACAAATAGAGGCCATTCAGCTCATCAGGTCTGCACTGACCCGCTGAAGAGCATCCTTTCCTTGGCTCAGTGGTTAGCACTGCTGCCTCACAGCGCCAGGGACCCAGGTTTGATTCCAGCCTTGGGCAACTATCTGTGTGGAGTTTGCACATTCTCCCAGTGTCTGCGTGGGTTTCCTCCGGGTGGTCCGGTTTCCTCCCACAGTCCAAAGATGTGTAGGTTAGGCGAACTGGCCATGCTAAATTGCCCGTAGTGTTAGGTGCATTACTCAGGGATGAATGTAGGGGACTGGGTCTGGGTGGGTTGCCCTTCAGAGGTTCGGTGTGGACTTGTTGGGCTGAAGGGCCTGTTTCCACACTGTAGGGAATCTAATCTAATCTATAATCCCACAATTACTATATAGTTAATCCACCTAACATGCAGATCCCTGAATGGCCAATCCACCAAACCTGCACATCTTTGGACTGAGGGAGGGAACTGGAGCAGTCAGAGGAAACTCACACACACACTGGCTGAACGTACCAACTCCACACAGACGGTTGTCCAAAGATGGAATTGAATCTGGATCCCTAGTGCTGTGAAGCAGCAATGCTAGCCACTGAACAAAATCCACTCTAACCAGGCCTCTCAGTATTCTGTAAGTTTCAATGACAACACCACTCCCTGCTCCTCCTCCCAGCATCCTTCAAAACTCCATTGTTGAGAACCTCCTTTGGAGTCGTCCAATACTAGCACACCTTTCCTTAGGTACAGGATTACAGTTTTCCAAATGCAGTCGGACCAGAGCCTGATATAGCCTCAGCATTACATTCCTGATGTATTGCAGCCCTCTCAAAATGAATCCCAACATTGCACTTGTCTTCCTAACTGCCAACAGAACCTGCATGTTAAGAGAATCCTGAACAGAATTTAAGCTCCTCTTTGCTTCAAATTTCCGGAGCTTTTCTCCATTTAGAAAATAGCCTATGTCTCTATTCTTCCTACCAAAGAGCATATCTTCACATTTTCCCACATTGTATTCCATCTGCCATATCATTGCCCATTCTCCTAGCCTGTCCAATTCCTTCTGCAGCCTCCCTGTTTCCACAATGTGATCTCCCGCCATCTATCTTTGTATTATCTGCGTGCTTGGCAACAATGCCATTAGTTCCTTCATCTATATAAATCTGCTCAGCAAGTTTTCATTTGTGATAGTAAAAGCATTTATTTTAATAAAAAGTATAGCTTTGCCAATTAGAAATTTTCTTCCAACATAATTCTGTTATTATAAAAACATTTTGCCAGAACTTATGTTGAGAGACAAAGTGATGATGCTTGTTGTTGCCATCAAAGAAAGCTGTCCATAAAGATATAGCAAGCGTGAAGAAATTGATTTTTTTTGACATTAAATTAATTTTGGAATCAGCTTCTGAGGATGATTCAATAAAAGCAATGCTACCATGTCTATGAAACAGCCAATAACAATGCAGAGTTCTCACTGTCAACAAACCCAGAAATAACAAGCAGGTTTTATCATTTATGTTTTATTAAATTATTGAAAGCAAAATAAATAAGATCCAGGTGGGAGAACAAATACAGGTTTTGTTTTTAAATTGCACTTTAAAAGCCTGTAGATTTTTTAAAATCATTGAATGAGAATAATGTTTCACAAATATAAATGACTGAACCCAGAAAGTTTTTTCAGCACTGTTTAAAACTCAGTTCACCTCATTCAACTCTAACTTTTATCCAAGCTATTTTACAGAAGGAATTACTAACAAAAAAAAATGCTGATTCAAACCAATTCAGATTACCAGTCATGATTCACTGACAGCAATGGATTTCCTGGATGTCATCCCTAAGTTGTGAGAAGATATATACATACACACCCTTTCCGTAGCTCTATCATTTTAATCTTTACTTCGAGCCACTTTGCTCTGCTAACGGACCTGAAATTAAAGTCTCCGACGAAAGGTTTTTGCTTGCACTACAAACCTCCTGATGTCTGAACTAAAACATTCCTGTTAGCAGGAGGCCTGTAGATTAACAATTTTAACCCCTTTCTTTTTTTCCCTTAATTGCAGTTAGGAACTTGAGTGACCAGCAATTAAGGATAATCGCAAAATACGTGAAGAGTTTGCAACACCATAAAATGGTTCTTAATAATATCAGTCCATCGTGAGAAGGGTCTTTCGGTGATCAGATTTGCTGTCACACAGCGACATAAATAAAACGACAACAGACAGTGAAGAGCTGAAGCCAGTTGGGGAATGAGGAGACAGGAGAAAATAAATTAAGAGATACGTACGATTCCGGCACTGACGTACACCTCCACCTCTTCACAGGCCTTCCTGGTTATCTGAGACACTGAGCAGCTGCTGAGAGGAGCCCCTGAAAACACAATGTCGACATTGACTCAGAGTGTCAGTCTGTCAGTGAGTGACTCACCGGGATCAGCGGCGGCACCGGACCCTCACCTGGCATCGCCCGCAGGTGCACCATCCCCAACACAACACAACGAACCTGGCTCCACAGCTGCTGCAGCCTCATCGCCATCGCCACCGACACGGGCCTCTCCGACAGACAGTCAATCAGTCAAGGCCAGGGGACGGCGCGCACACACACACACACACACACACACACCTACTGACCGCCAAGCTCCAGGCCGGGCCTGGCCTTTGTTTACCTTCGGCCCACGTGCTGTACCTCCGCGTCATTGTCTCCGCCCACATCACGCTGTGTGGGCGGGACCCGAGGAATGGGGCGGAGTCGGGATCGGTCCGGCGCTGGATGGAAAGGGCGCATCGATAGAAGGAGGCGGAGACCAGAGGAAAGGTTCGGTGAAGGACTGAAAGGGCGGGGCTAGAGAAGGGGGCGGAGACCTGGGACATGGCCGCAAACACCTGATGAAGGAGCAGCGCTCCGAAAGCTCGTGCTTCCAAGTAAACCTGTTTGACTATAAACTGGTGTTGTGTGACTTTTAACTTTATACACCCCAGTCCAACACCGGCATCTCCAAATCGAGACATGGGACGAAAGACTGGTGAAGGACTGAAAGAGCAGGGCCAGGGAAGGGGATGGGATGTGGCCTGATGACGTCTTGTGTGTGGGTGGGGCCCATGCATGGGCGGGGTTTGACGGAGTTTTGTCCGTGTGAGGTTTTGAGTGAGATGGGCCTGAGGAGTGGGAGGAGAAACGTGCCCGAGAGATGGAGCACGGGGCGGGGCCTGAGGTAAAGGGGCGTGGCCTGGTGACAACTTCCTCCGGCTGAGAACGCGCGCTCGACTCCCGCCAGCGATTTAAAGGGATCGGCGCAGGCGCAGTGAGGTGCAGCGACCCGGCTCTGTGGAGCGGAGCTGTGTTAAGAGCGGGAGCCGGCTGAGGGCAGGGTGACTGGAGGGAAGCATCAGCAGGGCCACCAAGCATAGAAGTCAAGGGGCAATAAGACCCAAGAAACGGGATACAGATCAGGGTCACCTGGTGGTGAGCACCAGCTGACTCCTTGCCAGCCCGGGCTGGTCGTAGCCACACTCTCCCGGTTGAAGAGCGGGCAGCGCAGGGTCCCGGCTTCGGCCATCTTCGGCTGTCCGCCGAGATCGGAGGCTGGCTTGGGGCTGAGTGCTATCCCGCTCATCCCCTCCTTTCCCAACACCAGTAATGTGACTGGGCCGGAGGACCTTGCACCCCCACCACCACCGCCTCCCCATCCCCCTCCCTCCCCATCCCGCGCCCAAACCTGAGGCAAGTCCTGCGAGTAAGCAGCAGCAACCACTCCACTACCTCCAGAAGCGACAGCAACTTAATGCAGCCCTGATCCTCCTCCTCCTACAGAAGATCTCTAACCCGCACAACTAACTCCGAAGATGCCCAGAAAAAGGTACATTTTAACTTGAGTTGAAGTAGTGCGTGCTACTAGTTACAGTTCACGGTAGGTATCCCCAGAGGCCTAATCTATACAAGGAGTTTCGCCATAATGAGCAAATGTGTGTTCTTTTAAGCTATTATTTCTTTTTAGTGAATTAGTAGACCAGTCAACAAAGACCGAAGAAACGAACAGGGTCGTGCTGCGTACCCGAAAGCGAAAAGCAGACGTTGCCATTGTAAGTTTAACCGCAGATGAATATACCATTGTGCTTTAGCACGTTTTCTAAATTTGGTAATCGGTCTTTTCTGATCGTAGTGTTTGCAAGACTTGGATGAAGTTACGGAAGGACAGTCTGCGAAACCATATGAAAAGGAGGTATTGTATATGAGGGTCTGTAACTTTTAATTAACCACGATTTTTACTATTGATACATAACTATATTTTTAGCCAACTTCTCATCTTAAACTATTTCGATTACATGTTGCTACTAACTGAATTGCAGTGTTCTGCATACCTTATTCGTGTATAATAAGGCTTTGGTAAAATATAATGTTTTGGACTAGGTCATTTTGGTTGCTTACTGTAAAGCCGATAATCCAACGAGTTATTGGAAACCACCATTCTGGTATATTATTAGAAAATGATTTTTCTAACTACTTTCTTCCTCATTCCAATCAAAAAAAAATCTAGGGTTTACTATCTTGCAGTACTGTACTAGTTAAGAGTATCTAGCAACCCGAGAAGTCTAAATGTGGCATTACCAATAGATCTTGTACTAAGGATTTGTGAAGCAGGTAGGCCATAAGATTAATGGACTGTAGTTTGTTTACCATAAATATCGGCCATCTGGGCAGAAATTTTGGTCTCAAATTTCTAAAATGTTTTACCTCCTCTTTGGATCTAGATAAGTCTAACACTTCCAAATCTAATTAAATTACACAATTTAAAACTTTTCTGGAAAACCACTAGTATAATGTTAGAACTAAATGTAAGCTGATAATAAATAGTAGTAGGTTGCTTGGTCCCTTGAGCTACTCTGTTAATCAGGTTTATGGCTGATCCAAATTCATGTCCACTTTCCTTCCCTTTACCGATAAAGCCTTGATTTCCACATGATCAGGAATTATAAATATATACAAGGACTCTAGTCTTCAACCTTCGGGATATTCCTCACCTCAGTCTTAAATTTATCCCCCTTTTCTATTTCTACCACCTTTCCAAGAGGTCAACTATCCCTGAATGTTAAATGCCCGGTTTTGATCTCCCTGCAATGGATGAAATATATTCATTTACCTCTTCGCTCATCAATGCATCTCATCTCATTCTGAACACTTCCTGCATCAAGTTACAAAGTCTTAACTTTGTCAAATTATCCTTTGTACACTAACATTTACACTATTCCTTCACTAAGTTACCAGAATGGCCTACATTTGAGTTGCCACTGGTCCTATGTCTGACCAATAACCATCTCATTCTATCTAGCATTAGTTCATCTAAGTTCAATCCCCCTCTCTAACTTTAAAGACACTCCAACATGGTTCCTACATTACCAGTCAACCTTGAATGATTACTCTTACGAGTTGAGTGGAACATGACAGTATTGAGATGGTGGCGTAGGATGTTAAATGAGGGGGCAGTAGCCAGTTCAACAGACTTTTGGATTGTGATTAGATCTGATTTTTGTCACTATTTTAAGCTGAATTCAGTCTGAAAATTAACATTCTAATAACTAATCCTTGCAAACTTGACTAATTGCAGGCTTGCTGGAGATCTGTAGCCAACTGTATGAGTCCATACAGACCCCATTCAACAACATGCACAAATCTAGATGACACGGTTACATCAAGTTCTTCTAGTTATATGCTGTACAGGTTCAAAAATGTTTTAGCCACTCCAACTAGAGCTTCACCATTACCAGTTTTCTGGTAAGTATATTCACACGTTAAACTTCCAGTGCCTTATCGAGTAAGAAGCCATAAACACAATGCAAGAAAAAAGAGCTTTGTTCAGGTCCATTATGGTGACATTATCTTTTTAAATATCAAATAGTTGGGGAAATCATGAAGAAGTATGGAATATCCTTCTGAAGAAGGAGCAGGCTTACTCGAGAGACAAAGATGTTTTTCAAAAGCATCCACTCTTGCAACCTAAGATGAGAGCTATTCTTCTTGACTGGTTAATGGAGGTAAGGACTGTGTAAAGAGTACTCTCCTATTCCAATTCTTGCTGTGTGGATAATTTTTTTAAAAAACGTATTGGAAATACTCGCCTGAAAGGTACACTTTCATGTAGTAACCTTTTTTTGGGATCAGGATTAAGTCCTACTGAGTGATCTGAAAATTGCTGGATCACAAGCTTGAACTGAATTTAAGGAATGTTGGTACTTACAGAATTCAATTTAAAATGGCTATTCTTAATTACTTCGATCCAATCTTAAAAGAGGAAACTGCCTCATTGAGAAGTGGGTTCAAGCCCACTCAAAGCAACAGCACAAAGACTGATCATGGTGCACTGTGTTAAACTATTACATTGGATGAGAATAGTGTCATGATACTGTTTGAAAAGCATGGGTTTAAAGACCATAAGTTGAACCTTGACAAATGTCACTAAAGCAGGTTACGTGGTCACTAAGCTAACTAAGTGATGTGTCTTCTATACATTCTGGACACACACTTTCCTGCACTATCCCTTATTATTTTATAAAATGGCTTATAAAGTCACCCCTCGGACTCTGACCTTCCAGGGAAAACAGTCCCAGCCTATTCAACCTTTTCCTAAGCTCAAATCCTCCAACCCTGGCAACATCCTTAAACCAGAAAAGCGCATAATACTCCAACAGTGGCCTAACTAATGTCCAGTACAGCTGCAACATGATCTCCCAACTCCTGTACTCAATACTCTGACCAATGAAAGAAAACAAACTCGTTATTCACTATCCTATCTACCTGCGACTCCACTTTTAAGGAGCTATGAATCTATACTTAAAGTCTCTTTGTTCAGCAACACTCTCTAGTACCTGACCATTAATTGCATAAGTCCTGCTAAGATTTGCTTTCCCAAAATGCAGCAATTCACATTTATCTAAGGTAAATTCCACCTGCCACTTCTCAGCCCATTGGCCCATCTGATCAAGATCCCTTTGTAATCTGAGCCAACCTTCTTCCCTGTTCACTACACCTCCAATTTTGGTGTCATCTGCAAACTTATTAATTTTACCACTTATGCTCACAGTCCATTTATATAAAATGACAAAGCAGTGGACCCAGCACTGATCCTTGTGGCACTCCACTGGTCACAGGCTTCCAGTCTGAAAAACAACACTCCACCACCACCACCACCACCCTCCATCTTCTTTCAGCCAGTTCTGATCCAAATGGCTAGTTCTCCCAGTACTCCTCAAGTCAGTTGTACAGCACAGAAACAGAACCTTTGGTTCAATTTGTTCATGTTGACCAGATATCCTAAATTAATCTAATTCCATTGGTCAGCATTTGGCCCCTAACCCTCAATGCTTCCAACTTATGTACTGATTCAGATGCCACTTTAAATTTTGAAATTTCCTCTGGCAGCTCATGGCCATACACTCACCACCCTCTGGAAAAAGTGATCTCTGGTCCCTTTTTAAATCTTTCCCCTCTCACCTTTAAACCTATGCCCTCCTGGAAAAAGACCTCTGCTTTTTGACCTATCCATGCCCCTCAAGCTTTGATCGAGATCACTTCTCTTCAATTCCAGGGAAAATAGCCCCAATCTATTCAACCTTTCCTTTATAGCTCCCTCCAGACCCAGCAATATCCTTAAATCTTTTCTCAACCCTCAAGTTTAACAAAATAATTTTATTAAGGAGACCAGAATTGTATGCAATATTCCACAAGTGGCTTTGTCAATGTCTTGTATCGCCACAACATGACCTCCCGACTTCTGTATTCTATGCAGTGACCATTAAAGGCAAGCGTACCAAACATCGCCTTCACTATCCTGCCTACCGGTGACTCCACTTTCAAGGAACTATGAATCTTGAAAGGTCTTTTGGCAACAATGCCCAGGATTCTAACATTTACATGTTTAAGAATAGAATTCCTACAGTGTGGAAAAAAGCCCTTCGGCCCTCTGAGTCCACATTGACCATCCAAAGAGTAACCCACCCAGACCCATTCCCCTACCCTATATTTATCTCTAACTAATGATTCTAACCTTATATCCCTACTGCATATAATATGGGAGGAAACTGGAGCACTTGGAGGAAACCCACCCAGACATGAGGAGAACGTGCAAATTCCACACTTTCCTAAGGCTGGAATAGAACTTGGGTCTCTAGTGCTATGAGGTAGCAGTGCTAACTACTAAGCCACCGTGCTGCCTAAGTCCTGTCCCGAATTGCCTTGCCAAAATGCAACACCTCATTTTTCTAAAGTAAACTTTAAAATTGAAGTCCCAAAATAGTAGTGAGGGTATAATGTTGCTCTTTCCATAGTCTTTCACATTACTGACCTGCATGTAATATTTATATGACCAATAAGCCCTTTACTGTCGAGCTGTTTTACGTTTTTAGATTAGATTAGACTTAGTGTGGAAACAGGCCCTTCGGCCCAACAAGTCCACACCGACCCGCTGAAGCGCAACCCACCCATCCCCTACCTTTACCCCTTACCTAACACTACGGGCAATCTAGCTTGGCCAATTCACCTGACCCGCACATCTTTGGACTGTGGGAGGAAACCGGAGCACCTGGAGGAAACCCACGCAGACACGGGGAGAATGTGTGGAGTTTGCACAGTCAGTCGCCTGAGTCGGGAATTGAACCCGGGTCTACAGGTGCTGTGAGGCAGCAGTGCTAACCACTGTGCCAACCACGCCGCCCAACACACACATTATCCTCAATCGGAGGTTTTGATTATAACTTAAGGCAGTACTTGAATGTATGGCATTTTAAATTCAGATTCAAGTTCCAGTACCTCCTAGTTAAATATTACATTGTCCCAAACAGCAAGTTTTCATGTTTTTTGAAGTGAAATTGAGACATTGACCTGTCAAAGGCCACATTTCAGAAAATTCAATTCTGGATTTATTTTGTAGGAATGCATCTGTACCTTCAATTTGTCTGAAACTATTTTTCCTTCGACTGTTGAAGTTTTCTGAGCAGTTTAAAATTGACTTTCCCTACTTTAAAGGTTTGTGAAGTCTACAAGCTACATAGAGAGACACTTTATTTAGCCCAAGACTTTTTTGATAGATTTATGGCAACACAACAAAACATTGTGAAGACTCGATTACAGCTTATTGGTATATCAGCTTTATTTATCGCTGCAAAACTAGAGGTAAGGGGATAATTATAATGAAATCTTGTATTATTTCAAATGCAGTTTCAGTGCACTTAATGATGGCTTTTTGTAGGAAATCTACCCACCAAAGCTACACCAGTTTGCCTATGTTACTGATGGAGCTTGCACAGAAGAAGAAATCCTTAACATGGAACTTGTTGTTATGAAGGTACTTCATAAATGGAAATGTTAACATTTTACCTGATTTGATAAACTTGTTCTCTTTATACTCTTAAAGTAAAATGTTGGGATAGGTTGAGAACCAGAAGGTGGCGGCTTCTTTAATAGGAGAATGTAGCCTCTTCTGACTGCAAACATTTTCTCGTATCAGACTTGAAACGAAGTACAATTGTCAAATTGATCTGCTGTATTCATATTGTTCTAGGCTCTCAAGTGGAATTTGTGCCCGATAACAATTGTGTCTTGGCTCAACATCTACATGCAAATTGCATATTTGCAGGAAATGTATGAAATATTAATACCACAGTACCCACAAGAAATGTTTGTTCAAGTAATGGAGGTAAATTTCAGATATCTTATCTTATTGCATTTAGCTATTTTGTCTGTCTAAACATTGTTGATCAGCAACTTAATTTGATGTAGTTGGTTCCAATTCTAATCTAGTGATAAATGGTAGTATTTCTAGAATTGGACTAAAACTCCAGAATGAACTTTGAGGCGTTCTTTTCCCTTGACTACAATCAAAAGTGGGTTCAAACACAAACAATCTGGGCTGACATTTTGGTGCTACCTTATTCCTATCCATGGTAATAAAAAATCCTTACTACTGCTCAAGAAATGAAAACAGATTCTTGCTTTGTCCTACAGGTTGAGCCCATTTCCACACGGTTAAGCTAGTTTGTGATGCCCATTTGCCTTACAATAGTAAAGATAACAATACACAAGACTGTCAATCCTGCTAGGAAATCACTGACAAAAATGGCTGCTTCCTTGTGCACACTCCAGTGATCAAAGTTTGCATTCCTGTTGTCTCTCCAACAGTCAGACAATAAGCACATGTACCTATTACATAAGATCTGTTCTTTGCAATGTCTTAAACTACAATCTGATCAAGTATCTATCTTTCCTCTGACAGAATACCTGCAAGTTTCACTAGCTTCAGCTGAACCTGAAATTCAGAATAGACATCTGCTATGTAGCTGAGTCTCCATCTACAAATACCCAATTACTATGGTCCAGGCGCGCACGTGCACACAATCTGTGGATGTTAGAAATCAAAAATTTGCTTGGTGGTTGGGGGGAGTGGGAGAGAGAATTCAACTGGCCTGGCAGTATCTGTGGACAGAAAGCAGAATTAATGGCTTGGGTTCAGTGACCATCCAGAATTAATTTACAGCTACGAAAAAGTTTGGTTGTGCACTGAGGATGGAGTGGGTGGAGGAGTAAATAAGTAGAGATAAGCCCAAAGAGAAATAGTTGGACAGAAAGGAATGGATCAAGGTCAGCCTAGGTGATTCAATAGCTACTAATTAGAACCATTAGTAATTGCCCACAGGATGGTTATCATAGCAACCTGAGATAAGGGCTGGTGTGAGAAAATTGGGCTAATGACATAGAAGGTGCTCAGGCTAGTGTAAACTATTATAGTCCAGACAGCATATACCACTATCTTACTCGAGATTGTATCTAGTGTTCTTTATGTTGCAAGTTAGGTTAAAGTATGGAACGAAAATATTTGCTCCTTAGCTTACATGAACACAGCACTTGAATGCATTAAATCATCAACACCTTCCATCTGTTAATTTCCCAACTTGTGCATTTTATTCATAATCATTGACTCAATGACAAGAATTTCTGAATGCAGAAAAAAACAACTTTTCTGATCTTTTGTAGAGTGTCACTGAAAATCAATAGTGTAAAAGCTTACTGTGAAGTGCATTGATTCCCAAGACACTTGGTATTTTTCTTTTCAATTTTTAACAAGAGGTATCAAGTAGGGTAAGCATTTAGTGAAGTATACATTGTCCCAGATCCTCCAATAGACTGTAGGCCAAAGATTGATTCTGTATGGAATTCAGGGTTTGAGGCACAATTCCATCCCTAGTTTCTTTCCAGTAGTCTTTGCTCAAATAAGTGGTATTGGAGGAACAAAGTGTTACACCCTGTGGTACAGTAATCTATTTTCCCCTCTTTATGATTATCAACCTATTCTGTTTGAATTAAGCCAACCTTGCAATACTAATAGTGTTAACTACTCTTATCTGCAGCTATTGGATCTCTGTATCTTGGATTTCAGATGTTTGGAGTTCACATATGGAGTTACAGCAGCTTCAGCTCTGTATCACTTTTCGTCTTGTGAATTAGTTCACAAAGTCTCAGGTAGGGTGATCTTCAAGATTACTACAAATTTTAATTGCTGTTTATAACTACAATTAATAACTTGTTTAATGCTTAGGATTTGAATGGAGTGAAATAGAAGGATGTGTGAAATGGATGGTTCCATTTGCTATGGCCTTGAGAGAACTGGGAAGTATAACACTCAAACATTTGAAAGGTGTCTGTCCAGAAGATTTGCACAACATACAGACACATTCTAACAGCTTATTATTACTGGTAAGATTAACTTTTCATATGGTCATATGCAAAACTATTAGTGAACCACTTATCTTGGCTGCTTCCTTTTTAAACCTTTCTCCATGCACTAAGGATAGTAATTCCTGTCTATTCATTGTTCGTGGGGAGTTAGACAGCTTTTTCAAATCTCATCAAAAAAATTCAATTGTAGCTTAGATTGCTGATACTCCTGGGGCCTTAGCTTTATCTTAAATGACCCCTGATTTAGGGTCCATCTCTCACTGACTCTTTGAAACAATGAACATTACATAGTCAAAGCTTGTGACTTTAATATTTCAATACTTTTGAACAGCAGGATATTATTCTATACAGGATGTTTCTTTATCTGCATCATTTAATTTGTGCTCGTTTTTGAGAAGCTTTTTCCCATCAATACTGATTTGTACTAAATATTCCAAAGCACTTCAGGTGATTTATGATTATGAATGTCTAAATGCAAATCAGTTAAGTTATTGAAACAATACAAGTCAGTAATGCCATTGACTGGAGTCATTCTGGTTAACATTTGCCTCCTGATGAACATATCTGAAACTGAAAGGGTCTTTCTCTGGAAAACTTATTGCTCTCCAAGTAATCTGAACAGACTGACCTTTTTTGTTTTTCTTAGGATAAAGCTCTCTCAACGCAGGCACTACTATTGGAACAGAGTAGATGTTCACCAGTACCTTCTGGAATTTTAACTCCTCCACAAAGCAGTAAGAAGAACAATACTTCGGGTCCTCATGAAGATCTCAAACACTTGCAACCCTGAAACAGATCACGGGTGAATTTCATTCACCTTTGAAGTCTGAATAAGAAAATGCTTTAGAATGAACAGAAGTTAAATGGATTTGACTCATGCCTACTCTTGAAAGCAGAAGATGGCTGTAAATGTCTAATTGCATTCTTTGTGGTGCCAGCATCTCTCAATGCTGGATGTTGGAACTCTATAACTTGGTTCTTAATACTGACCTTTTTTTAAATGGGTGGACTTTTGCCAAGAACTCCAACCAAATAAAGGGTGCTTTTCAAGTAATCCTAATTGCTGCTAGGGAGGGTGGCTCTTGGAGGTGGGGGGGGAAGAATACAGTAAGGTCAAAGTATTGATTGATGAAATTGTTTTATGTACTTAAAGCTGCTGTTTATTTTAAATAAAAGGTACCATCAGAATAGATACTATCTGCAGCTGTATTCTTTGTGAATCAGTTCACTTCTAAAATAACATCCAAACAGATTGTTTTGAAAGTACGTATGTCATAGCTCTGCAGCAGGTGAGACTTAAAATTGGTCCTTCTTCCGCAGGAGAAGGGACAATAGAATGAGGAGGAACATTTCTGGCTGTGGTGCATTTTCTTTACTGACTCTCACGAGTAACTTTATCCTCCTTTCTCAATACCGATGACCTATCTCTCACTCCACTATCAATACTTGTCTAGGACATTTTCCTTTTGTTAGGAAGACCAAAGCCTGTGGTTTTGGTATGTTTGAAGCCATTGATCAAGCCACCTCAGAAGTACCTAATAGATAGTTGTTTCTAGCTTTGCATTTTCTTTGACCAAGCTGAAATTCTGAGCTGGTCTTAAATTATTTTTTTCCCAATTCTATGCACCATCTTGAGACCTGTTAAGAGTATCAATTCAGGTCTTTTTATAACAACTAGTATTTTCTTTAAATGGATTCAAACATCCACTGAGCGGATGAAGTTTGTGGATAGGTTGGCAGTGGGTGAGTTACCTACAATGAGTAAAATTGAAGCTTCTCCTGAACTGGAACATCATCTCAGCAGATTTTGGGCAGAGACATATAGAATGTTCACCAATAACAGACAGTTAAATGAAATTTCCAAATTTAACACCGAAATCCACATTCTTCTATTTTATGACATTATTTAAGCTTGTGTTTTTAAATCTAACAATTATGATCCTTATGATTTGTTCACCCACCACAATACAAGTCATTTGTAACATGATTCAAATCGTAAACATGAAATCAATAGAATTATTACTGTACCACAACAGTTGAAATACTTAAGGGTTAAACCATGAAACTTGCACTATAAATGGTAAAAAATGCTAAACATCCTCCATAATTATTTCAATAGGTTCGAACAGTTCAAAAGACCGGACAAATATGAAATACTTTATGCTTTGAACTTGCTATAGCCAAATTAATTGCTTTTATACAAGACTCAATTCCAAGATCCAAGGTCGGTAACAGTTCATCAAACGTAATTGAAGTAGTTTCATCACCCTTTATACAACTATCTCTACACTGATTTTGCACTCGAACACTGAACCAAAATGAAAAAAGAACTCCTTTAGAAATACAAACAAACAGCAATGCCAGCTTCTCTATTTCTATCAGAACAGAACATAACATAACACATCTGTCACTTACATTATTCTAATTCTTAGAATCATTTGCACTCTTACACAGAAACCCTAAACTTGGCCCCCTGGATAGTTCAGAACCAACATAACAGCTGTTGATCATTCAATGGCCTTTTGTTCTGCTAACACATACAGAGGTGGCAGCAACAGGTGCTGGTTATGCCAATTTGACTACGGTGAATTGTTGCAAGCTGACTACCTGCACCAACCAAGAGGGTTTCAGATTTGGATTAGAAGTGTGATGGGGTAAGCTTCAAAGCAAAAGCAAAACATCCAAAACAAACTTCTCTTTTGTTCAGTCTAATCTATTTATTTTATAGTCCCCTGCCAGAGCCAATGCAATAATGCAAAAAGGTCTGGAGGCACAGAACATACATCACCTTGTGAAACAGTTTTGCTTCCCATCTGTGAAAACAAATTGCAACTGGCAGCAAATATAAATAGGCCGCTATATGGCAGAGTTTCTCTCCTGGTGTCCAAGTTCTCCACTCAATTAATTCTCATTTCATTTCACATTTATTTTCCACTATGAAATGGTCTGCAGGCAAAAGAAAATGTAAATTGACAAACATTCACATTGAGCAATAGTCCAAATATAAATCTTACATATAACTTGTTCTGTGTTTGCAATTATTTGGATCTACAGTTTAAATAGTGAAATTGGTATACCAATACTACTTCCTATGATCCAAGACAAGAGGAAAGAGGGTGTAGGTTTGCTCACTGAGCTGTAGATTTGATATCCAGACGTTTCATTACCTGGCTAGGTAATATCATCAGTGGCAACCTCCAAGTGAAGCGAAGCTGTTGTCGGAGTGCAAATGGATCAAACCTACAGCTCAGCGAGCAAACCTACACCCTAAACCTCAACCTGAGCTACAAATCTTCACAAACCTTGCACAAGAGCAAAGAGTGGTTGACAAGGGCTGAACATTAAATGGCATTTTCTGATCAGAATTTTCTTTTGTACCTAGTTGCTTGAAAAATTAAGTTGGATTTTAAAAAATTGTCCAGGTTTATGAAAGAATAAGCTAAAAGAAACAGAAGTGGAATATATACACATTGACAATTTATATATTTGTGCTTCTGTACACTGACATCTTTATACAGTGGTTATTTAATTCATTTGCACAGGGATGTTCTAACAGAAAATAAAACTGAATAAATGTATAGATGCTGCTCTGGATAATGAAGATCTGAAGATCAGAGTAGCATGCCCAATGTATTGGCCAGCAATTATTTTTCAACCAGCACCGAGATCAATTGATCAGGTCATTTATTTCAATTGTGTTTGTAAGGCTTTGCTATACATAATTTGGTTCCAGTCTATCCTACAAGGCTTCAAAAACAAATGTAGTAAAGCATTTTAGGACTTCTTGAGATCAGGAAAAAAAATGATATCTTTATTTCACTCTTGCTTCCCTGAATAGAAGACCTAATTGAATTAAAATTAGAATATAGGAAAAACAACAAATGGAAGTTTAGATCTTCAGTGTATGATTTCAACAGGTACTGTTAATTTTGACATTCATGAAACGATGCTGAGATTACATAGGTAAAAACAAAGCAAATTGAGTTTTGAAAAGATTGATAGTGCCAAAGTTTACAGATTTAATACTTAACTTTCTCTTTGAAATTTATCATTTATTATTTTGAAGGGCAGAGGGAAGGGTCCTAAACTTAAAATAAGCAAATGCTTTCATTGATTAGATATGAGATTTGACAGGGATTTGACTTGTAAAGTTATTTTGATCTTTGACGTTATTTTGCCCCCTAGTTCTCTATACCTCTTTTCTGTCCACAGAGGAAGAGGCAAGTAACATACTTCCAAGTTGCCACCACAGTTTCCTTCGGCTTGTGAATTAGCAGTATTCCTTCTTTACTGCAGCAACAGCTGACCTGTGTTCAGTACCACAAAGCAATAGAGCAGAATGGGAATTAAGTACAGAGTTGGGAGACACACATGTATCCCACAATTCAATGTACAAATATTCCAAGTCACCAAACCATCAACTGTATGCGACCAAATAAAATGGAGATAAATATATAGTCTACATTTCACTGAATCATTTTGAAATAAGTAACTTGAATGAAATTTAAATCAAGCATCATAAGAGGATAAAATGAACTGACATTAAAATTAAGTACATTCAGGTTTTTATTGATTTTGTAGATAGATTAAATGCAGGTGACTAAAATAAAATTTGTAGAGAAAACAATGCAGGACCACCCATTTTGCAATTAATAGTAACAGTAATTTTAAAACCTACTTCAGCAATAAAATTGTGTTTCCCTTCTTCACCCTATCCTGCACACAATTGTCCTAAAGATGCAACTTTGTGGTTAGTACAATGTTCAGTGATTCATCCCAGGATTAATTAGCTGAAGGCTAGATACCCAGTGTCGGTGGGCTATTTTCTTGTCCTTTCCCTAACTCTTTCATAAGAACTAAGACAAATTATAGAAATCTTACTGTGGCCAGAATCGAACTTTTGCTCATCTTCAGGAATCACATGAAGCAGTGAAGGTGAATTTCTATTGCATCTTCCAAATTCACAACATCCACTAAAGAGAAGGGCAAAGGCAGCAGGCATGAGAACACAGTAGACAGGATAGTGAAGCTGGTGTTTAGTACCCTTGTCTTTATTTGTCAGGGCATTGAGTATAGGAGTTAGGAGGTCATGTTGCAGCTGTATGGGGAACATTGGTTAGGCCATTTTTTGAAATATTGCATTCAGTTCTGGTCTCCCTGTTATAGCAAAGTTGTGAAACTTGAAAGTATTCAGACAAAATTTATAAGGATGTTTCCAGGGTTGGAGGATTTAAGCTATAGGGAAAGGCTGAATATGCTGTAACTATTTTCCCTAGATTGTTGGAGGCCAAGGCGTGACTTTATAGAAGTTTATAAAAACATGAGGGACATGGATAGCCAGGGTTTTGTCCCCAAGGTAAGAGAGTCCAAAACTAGACAGCATAGGGGAGAGGGGAAAGATTTAAGAGGGACCCAGTGGAGGAGTTGGGTACAATTACAACATTTAAAAGGCACCTGGATGGGTAGATCCATAAGAAGAGTTTAGAGCGATATGGGTCAAAAGCTAGCAAATGGGACTAGATTAATTTAGGATATCTGGTCAGCCTGGGTGAGTTGGATTGAAGCGTCCATTTCCATGCTGTACATCTCTGTGAGTCTATGACTATCATTTCCACATACCGTTCTCAATCATATACCATCCTGACATAAACATGCAATTTTGAATCAAAATTCTAAAGTTCCCCATCCAATAGATTGTGTAGACAATTTCACCACACAGACTATAGTAGCTCAAGAGGATAACACACCACTCCTTATCAAACAGTGATGGCGATTGTTTTATGTTCCACCTATTTGGTGACCCTTCTACAGGAAGGATGTTGTTAAAATGGAGAGTTCAGAAAATATCCACAAGGATGTTGCCTGGACTAGAGGGTTTGAATTATAGGGAGAGACTGAATAGATTGGTGTTTCTTTCTCCTGGAGCATTAGAGAATGAGGGGTGGCCTTATCAAGATTCATAAAATCATAAGGGGCACAGATAGGCCTTTTTTCCCCAGGGTGGGAGAGTTCACAAGTAAAGGGCATGGCTAAAGATGAGAGGAGAAAGATTTAAAAGGAACCCGAGTGGTAATGTTTTCACAGAGTGGTACACAGACGGAATGAGCTGCCAGAGCAAGTGGTGGAGGTTGGTACAATTACAACATTCAAAAAGACAACTGGTGGCTTATACGATTAGGAAGTATTTAGAGCGATATAAGCCAAATGCTGGCAAATGGGACTAATTCAGACCAGTATATCGGATCAGTATGGATGATTTGGACTGAGGATCTATTTCCATGTTGTATGACTCTGAATCTAACAATGAATGTCGCAAAAATATCTGCATTCAGTCAGCTGTCACGCTGAAGAATTAAAAATCCTACATGTTTTTCAGTAGATAGCCAAACCCTTTCTTTCCCACAGTGTCAAAATCATTGACAATATATAGGTCAAGTGAGAAGTCCAGAGGGATTTTAATCAGGGAGAAAAAGGAAAGTAAGGATTTTGTTAATGACCATAGTGACAGCTGCATAGGAAAAGAGGCGTAAAACGAAACCTCCATATTTGACAGCATTGGAAAATGGTTCAACAGGGATCTTTGATGATAATAGTTTAATGCTTGGAGCAATGTCTCAATTGATGTGGAATGGAACCTTGTGGACACAGAAGAATGACTATTTTTAACTTTCGACAGTACAAACTGCCAAATTCAAAGCCATTAGCATTTACATGATTGTGGCTATGTTCATGGACCTGGGAAGTTGATTTGCAGACATCTAGGTGACATGTCCAGTGCTTTGGATCCTCCTGTGAAGTGCTGTACTCTCTCTTCTGGAATTTATTTGGTTCCAATCCTGCTGCTTCTGGTTGGCGGGAGTTCATTGTCATAGCTATTGGGTTTAGGTCTGAGGTTGTTAACGGAGCCTGTGGATGAGTGCCATGCTTCTAGAAATTCTCTGGCTGTCCTATGTTTAGCTTGTACTATTATCATTGTGTTGTGCAAGTCAAATTTGTGATTCGTGTCATCTGTGTGTATGGCTACTATGGACAGCTGGTCATGGCACTTAGTGGCTAGTTGGTGTTTGTGTATGTGGATTGCTAATTGTCTGCCTGTTTGTCCTATATGGTGTTTCATGCAGTCAGTGCATAGAATCCTGTAAATGAATGTTCGTCTTGCACATGATGGGATATGGTCTTTTGTTCTGGTGAGTTGTTGTCTGAGCGTGGCTGTTGGTTTATGGACCGTCATGAATCTGAGTGGTTGGGGACATCTGGCTGTTAGTTCTGAGATGTTTTTATATATGGCAGCATGGTTACTATTGTCCTCGTCACATTGTCTGTTTGCGAGGCATCTGAAGTTGCGGGACTATCCATTCTTGGTGAAGACTCTAGAGATGTGTTCTTATTTTCGTTGAGGTCAGGGATAGTGTAGTGTGTTGTAGCCCTTTTGAACAAGGTCCTAATGCAACTTCTCTGGTGTGGGTGTGTGTTTCAGATGTGATCCCTGTGTGCAGGTTTTACTGCAGAAGTAAGGAAATCGCAAAGTTTTGTTGTTAAATTGCAATTTGAAAATAATTTAAAAAGTGTACATTCAGCATTGAGAATAAAAAGTATTTCAACTTTTACATCCTTAAAATTGGTTTCTATTCTATTGCTACACTGAAATATATCATTTATTTCCTATAGCATCAGATCCATCGTTCTGACTAGAAACTCAAAAACCTTGAACAACTTTTGGCATTCCAATCCCTTTCTCAATTGCCCATAAATTAATCTTGAATTAGACAGAAAACAATTTTATAACATGGGAAGAATGGTACAAATGTGATGTTTTAAAAGATAGTGTTTGTAGCTGTCTATTTAATCCAAGATAAAAGGGAAGGACAAGGTGACATCATCTACTTTAAATTCTGACAGTTTGGGAGTCAGGGGTAGCGGTAGCAGTAGCAAGAAAGAACAAATGGAGAGTTACTAGCAAAGTGCAAATTTTTCACACTGGAAAACAACGGAAGGATCAAGAGCGCTAAATGTTGTCAGACTTTTTGTCTCTCAAGTTCTTATATTAAAAAAAAAAGAGGCACCTCACAGAGACAAAAAGCTGCAGCCAGTATGATCAGCAACAGTAAGGCAGGTGCAAGTTCTCTACAAGTTACAGGAAAAATGCAGGATAGAAGGTAATCTGGTCAAAGAGAGACATCCCAGGGCAATCACAAGACTCCAGAAGATTTGTGGTGCTGAAAAAGCACAGCCGGTCAGGGCAGCATTCAAGGAGCAGAAGAATTAACGTTTCAAGCAGAAACCCTTCATCAGTAATGAGGCTTGTGGTCCAAAGGGAGAGAGATAAATGGGAGGGGGTAGGGCTGGAGAGAAAATAGCTGGGAAAATAGATGAAGGTCAGGGTGAAGGTGATAGGACGGAGAGGAGGGTGAAGCAGATAGGTGGGACAGAAAATGGACAGGTAGGACAGTTCAAGAGAGTGGTACTCAGTTGGAAGGTTAGATCTGCGATAAGATGGGGGAAGGGGAAATCCTGCTCCTGAGATGCTGCCTGACCAGTTGTGCTTTCCCACCACAGGACTCTGACTTGATCTCCAGATCGGCAATCTTCACTTTTCCAAAAGATTTGCCCTGGCAACACTGATAGAGGGAAAAAAAATCAACTGGTCTTACTGCTGATAGTCTGTTAAAAAATTCTCCAAAAACTGATGAACGTACTTTTCGACAATCATCTGATGTTATGATTGATGAAGGGGAGAAACGTGTACCCAATGGAAGTAGGGAGTGATGATGGACTGCTTCCTCAAAACACACACTTCTTCCACTTTGTAGCCTCAACAGAAAATTCCATACAGAAATTTCTCGTTGTTAGTTTTGTATAAAGAAATAACAATGGAGAAAATAATACACGATCAAAAAAAATCAAACATATAATGTGTTGAACTGAGTCATTTATCAATGAGTCCATGCTATGAACATCTGCTTCTGTTAAAAATGCTGAAGGGCACAAATGACTTCATGACAGTTTGTCCTACATTTGAAGGATTGTAGCTTTTACCATGAACTCGAACAGTGCTATTGGGACAATTGGTGATTCCCATTATTTATGCCCTCTTCTCTCCAAGAGTTTTGATCAAAGTTGATTCAGCAAAGGAAGATCAACTCAAATATACTTTGTGCCTGTTTTAGTAGTAATGTAGCCTTAGATTCTGCTTTCCTCAGGCAGCAGCGTGCAGCATAGCTTCTGAAACAGACAGCATTCTCAACAGACAGTCACTTCCTATACAAATGTATGCGTCATTTATCATCCATGTTGACACATGGATTGCTGTAGTTAGCTATTGTAAGTTCCAGAGTGTGGTGCTAGAAAATCAACTTTTTGGGCAAAAGTCCTTAAATTTCCCAAAACTTTGATTTTCCTGCTCCTCAGATGCTGCCTGACCTGCTGTGTTTTTCCAGCACCACACACACTGTTCTAATTTCCAGTATCTGTGGTCCTCACTTTCGCCTATTCTAATGTATATAAATAACTGGCTTTTTTCTAAAATCTAAATTTAGTTCTTTCATTTTTTTTTGATTTTCAAAGAATCCATACTGCATTATTTTACAAACTTCATCTGTGTTTATTTTTTATTCCTGATGACACCCAAAATCAGCATACAACATACTTCAAGTAATCTGATCGTCAATTAATTACTCATATGCAGGATGAAAAAAGTGACAGTACATAGCCCTTCAGGAGATCCAGTGTCTGTAAACACAAGTTTTGAGTAAATTATACTCCTGTTGGATCCTATTGTGAAAGAACTCATGATCCAAAGTAGGAGAGTAGGATTAATATCAAGCATTTCTGTTTTAACATTAAAAGCAGAAGAGAAATCAATAATGGATTAAGTTGCCTAACCTATCTATATCCTGCTGGGTTAGATGGACAAAGGTCAGAACTGCATCACTCATTAACTTATGAGGTTGAGTGGGAAAACATAACTAAACAACACATACAATAAGAGGATCTAAAGGCACTTCAACTTAATCATTCAAAAAACTGCATAACAATCAATACTAAAGCAACTGGTTGGTGACCATTCCAGCTTAACAGTTAAACCTTCAGGGTAACAGGGATAGCGATGAACAATTTCAAGGAAGGAACAAACTATATACAGGTATTAAAGCAATTTCTAAAAGACCACAGAGAAGGGAACTGCTAACTGATAAGTGTATATCATCCAGAATGTCTTGAGTCTGAAATCTCTTGGAGAATTGACTACCTGTGGGGTTAACATTTTAAGACATTAATGAAAGCTGTTATTTCTACCGTTTACAGGTTGCTTGCTAAGTAATGCTCAACATTGCTTTTGATTTGTTATTTTGTATCTTGCCATTCTTCACGCCAGTAATTAGGACCAAAACTATGCACAACTGAACTTCTGTAAAGGCTTGCAAGTGTTACATGTGAACTTCAATGAGCTCCTGCAAAATGAGCCAGGGGTTTCACAACAGGATATCCAAAATTACAAAAGACTACAATGTAATGCAATTCGTTTGACTGGTGAAGCAGTTACCAATAGTTTTAGTTATTGACTTTCCACCTGAGATCATTGTTTCCCCGAACATTTCCAAAGAGACCTCATTACAAGACTGAAAAAGTGCTGAGACACTCCTTGATGAGAACTGCCAGAGAAAGAGAAGTTGGCAGTGGTGATGGGCATAAGGTTGTAGACCTGTGAAAGCGGGATGGTGGTGGGAGGGAAATACAAACACTAAAGAGCATACACAAAAGCACTTTCCCATAAGGGAAGCTCAACACTCCAGGTTGGAGACTTGTTTTAGGAGTCAGAAGATTTGGTTTGAAATGGTCACTGTCTGCCAGTTGTGTCACTGGATGTTATTCAAGACTTGCTGTCAAGGGAATTGAGATGGTTAATTATTAAAACTATTTTGAAATCATCTGGACACTTGAAGAAACTGTCCCACAACTGACCTTATCATAAATGAAAGGATGCAGCTGATGGTGGGAATGCCAAACATGCTTCTCTAAAGAACCACTACATTGATGTTCTTTCGGCTTCAATGAATAGAGCTTCCATCAATCCCAATCATCTTCCTTGGTGTCAGAAATGACTCCATTTGTTGAATAATTTTTCTAATGAATTCCATTCACTCTCACTGAATGTATTTTTTGCTCGGGATTCTTGAGAGGAAACTTAAGCCTTGATGTGAAGGGTACTCTCCTCAGCTAAAGTACTGCATCAAGTTCTAGCCACCACTTTCAGAAGAATGTAAACCTACTGGACGGAGGGCAAAACAAGTTTAAAATAATGATTCTAGGGAGAAGCATTTCAGAAATGGAGATGTATAGAAAAAATTGACACAGTTATACCTTGGAAGAGAAAGCTGAGGGGAGATTTAATTCAAGCGTTTATTAAATCATGAGGGGTCTGGATAGAATAAATAGGGAAAAAAAGTTCTCATTCATGAAAGGATCGAAAATGACAGCGCAAAGATTTAAAGTAATTAGTTAAAGCAAAGGTGAAATGAGGACAGTTAAAAGTTAAGCACAAAACATTGGGTCTAGAATGACATGTAGATCAGACTGGCTATGGATTATAGATTTCTTTCCCTAATCACTTTGCACATCAAGGGATTAGGGTCTGGAATGAAGTACCTGAGGGTGTGGTGAGCATTCAAAAAAAAATTAGATGGCTTACTAAAAGGAAATAATGCGTAGATTACGGAGAGAAAAAAAAAAGTTAGTCCTAGATGAGATGTTCATTTGAAAAGTTAGCACAAGCATGAAAAGCCCCCTTCTGCACTATAACAATTCTGTAATTTAGTGATTAAACATTAGGTCTTTGCTGTGCTCTCCATTTATAGATTCTCCAGGTAGGGGAAACAACTTCTCAACATCTATCCTGTCAAGCTTACAACAAATCTTATAAGTTGCAATGAAATCACCTCTCACTCTTCTAAATTCCAGAGTATAAACTCCAAGCTACTTAATCTCACAGTTCCTAAAGTGAATATGTGCTTTCTTAGATTAGGGTAACAAAACTATGCACAACACTTCAAATGTGACCTCACCCTGAACAAAATTGCACCTGTACTCCAGCCCCTTTACAATAAAGGTCAAAATGTCTTTTACCTGAATTGCTTGCTATATTTTGTTCTATTCTTTGTTGGGATATAGGCATCAACGTCAAAGTCAGAATTTATTGACCTCCCTAACTAACCTTGGTTTGTTGAGCCGTTTCAGAGGACGGTTAAAAGTCAACCACATTGCAATGGGTCTGAAATAGCATGTAGATCAGACAGGCTATGGATTACAGATTTCCTTCCCGAATGGATATTACAGAACCAGATCAATTTTTACAACAATTGATTACTAGATGAGTGACATGACCAACACACTATCATATCCCAACTGCATGTGAACTTTGTGCTGCTTGAAAATGAACAACCAAATCTATCAGAATATCATTTTAAAAATTAATACCGTGAAAAAAATGCTTTGCTTTTTCCAAAGTGATAATCTCCTTTCCCCACATTTCATCTTACCATCTTAACGTCCAGTCATTATTTCTTCGGAGCCCAGATCTCCTCAGAGTTGTTCCACTTTGTTTATTTGTGTCAATCCAATACATTCATAAAAAGGTTTTTCTAAGACAAGATCAGTAGCAATACAATATTCCTCATAACTCACCAGTAGTAAATGCCTTCCACTCATCCATCCTAAAAACGATATTGATGAATATGCAGAACTGCAAAAAAAGTACATTAAATGCCCAATTTTTAGTGTCGCTGTAGAATAAAACGAACAGTATCACTACATCAAAATAGTGCCATAAATGTTAAAAATAATAAATTGTACAAAACATTTTTAAAAAATTACAATAACAAATTAGCTAGTTAATAACACAATCCACCTCGAACAACTTAGTTAAAATGCCTATTTTCACAGAATTCAAGCAGGGAGGTTTGACTAATGGTTGTTCAGGTCCAGACTGTAGATAATTCACCGATCAAAATTACAGTTTAATACCTTGCAACCAAAAGCAATTAAGCAAATATGGAAAACATTTCCATAAAATTGCATTTTCTAAATAATTTCCAAGCAAAAAGGAACAAGTACAGTAAGATTGAGAGGTTGCTTCTCCCTTAAACCTAATCAAGTGCAAATGGAATACTATTGCTTTAACTGGTCATATAGAAATGGCTAGTCATTGAAAATAGAATAACAGAATCCCTACAGCATGGACGCAAGCCATTCAGCCCACCAAACCCACCCTGACCCTCTGATCAGTATCCCATCCAGTCCCACCCTCCTAACCTTTCCCTGTAACTGTACATTTCCCACAACTAATCCACTTAACCTGGACATGATGAGCAATTTAGCATCAACATGGGGCAAGGGGGAGCCTGACAGCATTTTTCATAACAATGACATTGGCTTAAAGGCTGATGTTTTAAGTCAGGATGCATAATTCAACATCAACACTTTGTATAAATGAAACAGGAAAATGGAAACAATACGGTACATGTACAAATTGAGTGACAATATAATAGATTCTTCATTCCGGTTGACTTTTCATTAGCCCAGATTTTACTTGAAAATAAACATGGGAATGAGGATGGATAGGTTACTCATCCCTTTGAGCCTGTTTCACCATTTGATACAACCATGCTATTCCAATTACTTCACCTCCCCACCTACCCTATTCTCATGGGCAAAAGAAAATTCCCTTCTCTGTCTTAAATGAGCGAGGCATTATTTAGAAATAGTAACCCTAGTTCTAGAATTTTCCACAAAACAATGCATCCACCCTGTCAAGATCTTTAATTTGAATCAAATTACCTCTGTCTTTTCTAAATTACAGGAAATACAATAGCAACCTGTCCACCCTCTCCCCAGGCAACTCACCTATTCCAGATATTAGTCGAGTAAACCTTCTTTGAACTGCTTTCTTTAAAATAAGATGACTATTATTATTCAGAGTACTCCGGGATGGTCCAATCAACTCCCCACATAACAAAGACAAACTTCATTTTGCATTCTGGTTCTCTTATAATATGTATTTTTTTTAAATCAACATTCCCATTAGGTTATATCTACATAGTAATGTTTTGCAACTTATGTACTAGGGCACACAGTTCGCTCTATCTCCGCTCTTTAACTTCTCACAATTCACATGACACTTTTTATTCTTCCTTTTAAAATGGAAATTTCACATTTCCCTACAAGATAATTTATTTGCAAGATCTTTACCTACTTATTTCAAATGTCTATATTCCTTGACAGTCTCCTTACATCTTCTCTACAACTCACTTTCCTACCCCATTCAAGCAAACGTCCAGTTCCTTTCATCCAGGTTGTTGGTATAAATTGTAAAAGGTTAAAGGCCGCAGGCACTGTGGCGCAACACTTGTAATATCTTGATGATCCTTTCTGGCTATGTTCTAGTTCTTGTTGAGTAGGCAATCTTGCAGCTATATCAATGTGTTACTAATGATGTCATAAGCTTTTATTTTTCTTAAATCTGAGGAACTCTGGAAAATTAAAACTAACGTATCAGCTATTTCACAAGTCACTCCTTTGAAGATCCTAGAACGAAGTCAATAAGGTCCTGGAGAACTGTCGGCCCGTAGCTCCAATTTTTAGCACCACTTCCCTGGTGACTAATTTTCCAGAGTTCCTCCTTCATTTCCATTCACTGATTCACAATTATTTCTGGGATGCCAATTTTATTTTCCACTGAGGAGCGGTGCACATTGTTGCACAATGCCAAAACTAGTCCAGACAGTTCTCGCATTGGCTCCAAAACATGCTGTTCTCTATCCCAAAACATTAAAATTCAAAGAAAAGTAAACTACTGCTGAAGCTGGAACTCTTGTAATAAAAACAAAGTGCTGTAGAAACCCAGGTCTGGCAGCATCCACAGAGAGAGAAACAGTTAACATTAAGATTAATACGATATTTCAGAAGAGCAATTGAATTTCTCCAGAATATACTGCTTTATTCTACAAATTCATCTCAGCTACTTTTGCCCATCTAACTTTTCCAGTTTTTGCAGTAAGTTATAATTATCACCCTATCTTTTTGGCAAGCTCACATTAATATTTGACTTATGTTCCATACTACCACGCGGTTACGGTTAGGGCAGCTTTTTATTTTACATACCACTCTTGAAAGTTACTTCTTGCCTTCATCATTTCTTATTTCCACCCAAACCACATCAATATCCTGATTCCCTGCACTTAGATCATCGCCCCTTATTGTATTGATACTAATGATTAATACAGCCACCTTTTCAGAGCCTCCGTTCTTTCCCAAGGCAAACGTAACCTTCAATATTCAGTTCCCAATCTACTTTTCAGCAATATCTCTCATAACCATCAGATCAGATCAGACTTATTTCTATTTGTCTTATCAGCGCATCAGTTTCATTTTGAAAGTTACTTCAAGTGGAGAACTTTTAGTTTTGTCCTTCTGTAATAGCAATGGCAGCAAACTTGGTAATTACAGTCATTGCTCCTCTGAAATGAAAAGCAATGTCTGAAACCCAGAAATGCACAGAATGCAGGAATTACTGTTGGAATTTGACATTTCTTCAGTTCAGTGCATTCTACTGGACTGCACGGAGGGATACCTCGGATGACAAATGACATACTTCAGAGTTTATTCTGAAAAAGTGACATCATGCTGATTTGAGATAAAACTAGTTTTTAAAAAGTCCACAATTACTCATATGGAGCCTCTTTAGAATCATAGAATCCCTATAGTGCGTAAGCATCAAGTCAATCGATTAGGGATAGTCAACACGGCTTTGCGCGTGGGCAATCATGTCTCACAAACTTGAGTTTTTTTGTAGTAACAAACAGGATTGATGAGGGCAGAGCAGTAGACATGATCTATATAGATGAAGGAGGGCTCCGGCCTGGAACGTCGATTTCCCAGCTCCGCTTTTCCAGTAACACACACGCAAATCTGATCTCTAACATCTGCAGACCTCACTGTCTCACCAGTGATCTATATGTCATTCGACAAGGTTTTCCCATAGGAGATTGGTTAGCAAGGTTACATCTCATGGAATACAGGGAGAACTAGTCATCTGGATGCAGAACTGGCTCAAAGGTAGAAGACTGAGATTGGTGGTGGAGTGTTGTTTTTCAGCCTGAGGCCTGTGATCAGTGGGTTGCCACAACGATCAGTGCTGAGTCCACTACTTTTCATAATTTATATAAATGATTTGGATGTGAGCAGATGTATAGTTAGTAAGTTTGCAAACGACACCAAAATTGGAGGTGTAGTGTTCAGTGAAGAAGGTTACCTCTGATTACAACCGGATTTTGATCAGATGGGCCAATGGGCTGAGAAGTGGCAGATGGAGAGAAACTTAGATAAATGTGAGGTGCTGCATTTTGGGAAAGCAAATCTTAGCAGGACTTATACACTTAATGGTAAGGTCTTCACAAGTGTTGCTGAACAAAGAGACCTTGGAGTGCAGATTCATAGCTCCATGAAAGTGGTGTCACAGGTAGATAGGATAGTGGAGAAGGCATTTGGTATGCTTTCCTTTATTGATCAGAGTATTGAGTACAGGAGTTGGGAGGTCATGTTGCGGCTGTACAAGACACTGGTTAGGCCACAGTTGAAAGATTGCGTGCAATTCTGGTCTCCTTCCTATCGGAAAGATGTTGTGAAACTTGAAAGGGTTCTGAAAAGATTTACAAGCATGTTGCCAGGGTTGGAGGATTTGAGCTATAGCGAGAGGTTGAATAGGCTAGGGCTGTTTTCCCTGCAGAGTTTGAGGTTGAGGGGTGACCTTATAGAGGTTTACAAAATTAAGAGGGGCATGGATAGGATAAATAGACAAAGTCTTTTCCCTGGGGTGGGGGGAGTCCAGAACTAGAGGGTGTAGGTTAGGGCGAGTAGGGAAAGATATAAAAGAGACCAAAGGGGCAACCTTTTTTCACGCAGAGGGTGTTACTTGTATGGAATGAGCTGCCAGAGGAAGTGGTGAAGGCTAGTATAATTGCAACATTTCAAAGGCATGTGGATGGGTATATGAACAGGACGGGTTCCCAGGGACCAGGTTCTGGCAGGTTGTACTAGATTGGGTTAGGATATCTGGTTGGCATGGACAAGTTGGACTGAAGGGTCTTGTTTCCGTGATCCCACCTCCACAACCCCACTTTAAGCCATTAAGGAGGGCGGCATGGTGGCACAGTGGTTAGCACTGCTGCCTCACAGCACCAGAGACCTGGCTGGGTTCAATTCCCACCTCAGACGACTGACTGTGTGGAGTTTGCACATTCTCCCAGTGTCTGCACGGGTTTCCTCCGGGTGCTCCGGTTTCCTCCCACAATCCAAAAATGTGCAGGTCAGGTGAATTGGCCATTCCCCGTGTTAGGGGTAAACATAGGGGAATGGGTCTGGGTGGGTGCGCTTCGGCGGGTCGGTGTAAACTTGTTGGGCCAAAGGGCTGTTTCCACACTAAGTAATCAAACATTATTTTTGCTGAATGTCAACGGTACCCATTCTGAAAGAAACCCTACACCTTAAAAACTTTTTAAAGTATATAATTTAAGTTACCTAATTACAACACCCCAATATTTTAGATAAAAATTAAAAATAAATCAATTCAGCAATTTGACAATTTCTGATTTGCTGCCTTGGAGAATATGAAAAGTCACATGAAAAAGATCAGGAAACCACAATTATAAGCACTGTGTACAAATTTAAGGTCAGCAGCAACTATTGTTGCTTTTTCTGATAAATATAAAACACTGCTTAACGTAATCGTTTTGCAGCAAATAAATGTCGCCCATAAAAACGTGATCATACTTAGATTAATTATTAAACCAATTCATTATTTCCTAGATACACCTCATCTGATATATAAGTGAGTGTACTGATGATGAAAAAAGTGTTCGCCATCCCTGGATCTTTCAGGAATACATAATCTCCGAGCTTATAGCTTGAACTCGACTTCAGGAAAACGACTGCCCTAAAAGGCAAATGCACACGTTTAAAATCCTAAGTAAAAACACTTTTGAACGCTATCTAGTAATTTCGCGTTTCCAATCACTGCTGTCTCCTTTCGCCAATTTAGAAAATGCTCAGATACTCTTCTACCTTGTAAAAAACACTCCCGTTTCGCTAACGGGAGATTTCTACCCGAGCTGGACCGACTGGGATCTGAATCACAACCCGGCCCAGAGCCCGCTACACCGGGGGGTGGGAGGAGGAGCAGGTCTGTCTGAGCCCCCAGTAAACAGGTGACAACGGATCTGGGCAGACGGGGCGGTGACACTTTGACCAAAACATGACCTGGGCCCCGCAGGCTGGAGCCTGAAACAAAAACCCCGCTGCAGCCCAGGCTCCTTCTCCTGGTTCTTCCGCCTGATTTTAACACAATGGCCGCCGCTGCAGCTGCTGCCGCCGCCGCTTATTTACGGCCTTTACCTTTCCGTGCTCTTCTCGGAGCCGTGAGAGAGTCAGTGGCTGGGAGTGCGGCGGTTTGCTGGCGGCACAGGGCCGATGCTGCGAGTCTGCCATTTCCTCCAGAGCCGGAGCCGGAGCCGGAGCCCGAGCTTGTGTTTGATAAACACTCAGGAACTGGGAGTCCTAAAGAAATGTTTATGTATGTGATAACTGCAGCTGCACAACTCCTCACTCCTCGTCCGCATAGAGAGAGCAGGTCTTGTCATCAACACTGTCGGAGCGGAAAACATCTCACACTCGCATTATTAGCACAAATAGCCCGAAGCGCAGCTGTTCCTTTTTTCGTTGAAGCCGCTCGCTCTCAGCAAGACCCACCGCCCGACGCCATCTTGCTCCGGGACGGTCTGGACTGCGGCACGTGGTACAGGGGGCGGGATGCGACTCGACACGTGATACAAGGGGTGGGGATGCAACTCCAATACGTGATACAGGGGGCGGGATGCGACTCGGCACGTGATACAGGGGGCGGGATGCGACTCGACACGTGATACAAGGGGCGTGGACGTAACACTCCACGTGACATGGGGGCGGGGACGACACGGGGTGCGGTTGCTTCTCATGACGTGATGTGAGCCTGTCATTGTGGGTCACATGACCAATCGGCGCCTGGGTTCAGCCCGGTGACAGCAGAGTACGTGACTCGGAAGGTAAACACACATGGTGTCTGACTGCTGAAAACACCAGCACTGACAGGTGCTGCATACCTGACTTCATACACTCATTCAAAACCACTTCGGAGTATCATCAGTTCTGAGGAAGAATCACTCGAACCGAAATGTTAACCATTCGACAAAACCTGTCCAACCTGCTGAGCTTTCTCAACAATTTGTGTTATTTTTAATTTTGGTGTACTATCATTTTACAGTGTACGTTATTGTTATTGTGGTGAATCCACGCATTGTCCTGTTAATATCCGTTCTTAGTGTTTGGTGCATTACCAGAAAAGTGCTGCGTAATCCAAGTTGAATGATTTAAACTTCAAGTTCACTAGCTGTAAACTTAGCTACAAATATATTAAAATTTAGCATACACATTCAATAAAAGGATGCTAACTTTGTTCTTTAGTAATTCCTAATATCTGCTATTCTCTGAAGGAAACAATTGAAATTAGAATTGCCAAGCAAACACGCGTGACCATTAGTTTTGGTCCACGTGAAAATAAATTATTCACTCAATGAGCAATGCAGGCGGCTCATCGTAAGCAGTGATGTACAGATCATGTAGGTTACACTGCACAGGGAATACACAAGGCAAGATCAACATTAGCAAGATCAGCATTATTTGAGGTGAGAGAATCCATTTATCTAATAACGGCCGGGAAGGAGCTGTTGATGAACTTGCTAGTGCATGTGTTCAAGCTTCTGTATCTCCTCCTGATGAAAGAGATTGTAGGCGATCATTACTGGGGAGCAATGGGTCTTCAATGATGGTGACTGCATTTCCCAGCAATGAGCTGTGTGAATGGAGTTCTCAGATGGAAGGTTGGCTTCTGTCTGGGCTGTGCATACAGCCTCTGTAGTTTCTTAGTCCTGGAGCAGTTGCCACACCAGGCTGTTATACACTCAGACATTATGCTTTCAGTGATGCATCTTTGGAAGTTGGTAAGGGTTCTTGTGAACATTTCAATTTTCCTGAGCTACCTGAGGAAGGAGAGGCATGGTTGTACCTTCTTGACTGGAAGATCCAGGATAGATTGTCAATTATTTTTTTCTCGCAGAATGAACAGAACCTCTTGCACACCTGTTCTTCTTTCCCCCCACACTATCGCCTAACTCCCTAACTGCAGTAGTGCTTATTTTTTCCCCAGCAGCCATGTTGTGTGTGTGCAGGTGTGAGACACAGTAAACAACAAAAGGTGCACAATTTTTAAAAAATTAACCCCCACACTACCGCCTAAATCCCTAACTGCGGTAGTGCTTATTTTTCTCCAGCACCCATGGTGTGTGCGTGCAGGTGTGAGACATAAAGTGCACCTTCTCCAGAGACACCAGGCTCTAACATAACTGCGGAGGAGGGACAGGCAGTCAGCCTTAACGACCGCCTCCACGTCCCGCTGCCTGGACCTGTTTATGACCACTTTGGCCAGGCCCAAGAGCAGACCCACGAGGAGGTCTTCAGACATGCCCTCCCTCCTCCGTACCGGGTGCCCAAAGATCAGGAGCGTGGGACTGAAGTGCAACCAAAAGCAGAGGAGCTTTTTAAGAAAATCAAAAAGGGAGTGCAAACACCCACACCCAATATACACATGGTCCACGGACTATACAGTGCCACAGAACAAGCAGTTGGACTGGGAGTTCGTGAACCACTGCAATCTGCGGTTGCAGGGGACCGTTGCGTGCAGCACCTTCCACCCCAGATCCCTGAGAGAAGGAGAGGACTCCTGTGTTGGGAGCCCTCCACTGGGGATCCCCACCACTTGGTGGCAAATGGGCACGACAAGACGTGTCCAAACGGTGGATGAGGGAGAAGAGGTGGGCGGTGTGCAGCAGCAGTCGATACAGGGCCCGCCTTTTTACGTCCTTAAAAAGGGACAAAATTAAAATTCCGGAGGCGGCTCAGGTTGTGGGGCACAGGCCCCTGCGGGAAGTATGGAACCTTGAGGCCAATGTAAAATTACTTCTGGGCAGGGGTAAGCGCGGATGGGATTCCCCGCACACCTGAGTATCCTCCAACTGGTGCACTACATCGGGTCCGAGCATCGACGTTTTAAGATGTTGGATGGCGGTGGCCACATACTGGACGTCTACCACTGCCCTGCTCTCTTATGTCCTGCAGCAGCGTCCAGCCCAGGACCCCGGCACCCAGCATGTCCCCTACCCTGGTCACCCTTGCCAGGTTGTCAATTATTAACACTCTGAGGAACTTCATTTTCTCTACCCGCTCATCCTCAGTTCCATTGATGTAGATGGGGGGTCCTTCCAACATATTTAGTTTATGTTGAGGGAGAGGTTGTTCTAACTGCTTGTCACCAAGGTCCTCTATCTCAGAGTCATAGAGATGTACAGCATGGAAACTGACCCTTCGGTCCAACCCGACCAGATATCCTAACCCAATCCCAACCCGGCCAATACCGCTCCAAACCCTTCCTATTCATATACCCATCCAAATGCCTCTTAAATGTTGCAATTGTACCAGCCTCCACCACGTCCTCTGGCAGCTCATTCTATACACACACAACCCTCTCCGTGAAAAAGTTGCCCCTTAGATCTCTTATATCGTTCCCCTCTCACCCTAAACATATGCCCTCTAGTTCTGGACTCCCCGACCCCAGGGAAAAGACTTTGCCTATTTACCCTATCCATGCCCTTCATAATTTTGTAAACCTCAATAGGGTCACCCCTCAGCCACCAACGATCCAGGTAAAACAGTCCCAGCATGTTCAGCTCTCCCTGTAGCTCAAATCCTCCAACCCTGGCAACATCCTTATAAATCATTTCTGAACCCTTTCAAGTTTCACATCTTATCAATAGGAAGACGACCAGAATTCCAACGGTGGCCTAACCAATATCCTGTACAGCCGCAACATGACGTCCCAACTCCTATACTCAATACTCTGACCAATAAAGGAAAGCATAACAAATGCCTTCTTCACTATCCTATCTACCTGTGACTCCAATTTCAAGGAGCTATAAACCTGCAATCCAAGGTCTCTTTGTTCAGCAGCTCTCTTGAAGACCTTACCATTAAGTGTACAAGTCCTGTTAAGATTTGCTTTCCCATAATGCAGTACCTCGCATTTATCTGAATTAAACTCCATCTGCCACCTCTCAGCCCATTGGCCCATCTGGTCCAGATCCTGTTGTAATCTGAGATAAACCTCTTTGCTGTCCACTACACCTCCAATTGTGGTGTCATCTGCAAACATACCCTTCGCTATTTTGACTCATCGTCATTAGATATGGTGGTGTCATCACTGAACTTGTAGATGGTATTCGTTCAGAATTTGGCAACAGTCATGGGTTTATAGTGAGTAAAGTAAGGGGCTGAGGTCACATCCTTTGGGATGCTCTAGTGTTGAGTGTTATGGTGGAGGAGGTGCAGTTCCTATCTTCATGGACTGTGGTCTTTGGGTCAGAAAGCTAAGGATCCAGTTGCAGAGAGGGGAGCCAAGACCAAAGTATTGGCGTTTTAAGATCCATCTGGAGAAGACAATGGTGTTGAAGGTGAGCAGGACTCTGATGTGTCCTTAAAGTCCAGATGTTCCAGGGATGAGTGCAGGCCTAGGGCAATGGCATCCCCTGTGAACTTATGACATCAGTCAGGGATTGAGGCAGGTTGGGAGACTGGAGTTGATGTAAGCCATGACCAGTCTTTTGAAGCACTTCATGATTATTGAGGTGAGAGCCTCTGGGCAGTGGTCATGAAGGCAGGTTACATGTGCTATCTTAGATCCCGGGATGATGGTGGTCTTCTTAAAGCAGGTAGGGACTTTGGCTTGGGGAGAGGTTGAAATTGTGCAGGTTAGGTGAATTGGCTATGCTAAATTTCCCGTAGTGTTAGGTGAAGGGGTAAATGTAGGAGAATGGGTCTGGGTGGGTCACGCTTCGGTGGTTCGGTGTGGACTTGTTGGGCCAAAGGGCCTGTTTCCACATTGTAAGTAATCTAATCTAAGATGTCAGTGAATACCTCTGCCAGTTGATCCGCACAGAATCTGAGTGCTCGATTACTCCCAGGAAGACCAATCTGACATCTGCAATGGTGACTGTCAGCACAGGTGTGTTGAGGGCTGTAGAGGCAGATGACACAATTCTGTTGGCATTCTGCTCGAACCAAGCTTTAATCGCATCAGGGAGGGTCATATCTTTGTAATCATGAAGCAGGGATTTTTAAATTATTTGTTTATTCTTTATATTCTTTATTCCATTGTCATCAGGTCATCACAAACTGGAAGAGATATATTTGTAATGTATGCTGGGAGAAATCTCAACTCTCTCCCTTCAAAAATATACTTATCCTTTTCCAATAACTTATCAGGCTTTAATATTGGAGCTTGCATAGAGATGTACAGCATGGGAACAGAGCCTTCGGTCCAACCCGTTCACGCCGACCAGACATCCCAACCCAAACTAGTCCCACCTGCCAGCCCTCGGCCCATATCTCTCCAAACCCTTCTTATTCATATACCCATCCAAATGCCTCTTAAATGTTGCAATTATACCAGCCTCCACCACATCCTCTGGCAGCTCATTTCATACACATACTATCCTCTGCGTGAAAAAGTTGCCTCTTAGGTCTCTTTCATATCTTTCCCCTCTCACCCTAAACCTATGCCCTCTAGTTCTGGACTCCCCGACCCCACGGAAAAGACTTTGTCTATTTATCCTATCCATGCCCCTCAATTTTGTAAACCTCTAAGATCACCCCTCAGCCTCCGATGCTCCAGGGAAAACAGCCCCAGCCTGTCCAGCCTCTCCCTGTAGCTCAGATCCTCCAACCTGGCAACATCCTCGTAAATCTTTTCTGAACCCTTTCAAGTTTCAAGTAGGAGAAAGTGAGGACTGAAGATGCTGGGGATCAGAGCTTAAAAATGTGTTGCTGGAAAAGCGCAGCAGGTCAGGCAGCAAAGGAGAAGGAGAATCGCCGTTTCGGGCATAAGCCCTTCTTCAGGAATAAGGAGGGTGTGCCAAGCAGGCTAAGATAAAAGGTAGGGAGGAGGGACTTGGGAGAGGAGCGTTGGGAATGCGATAGGTAGAAGGAGGTTAAGGTGAGGGTGATAGGCCAGAGAGGTTGGGAAGAGGATTGCAGGTCAAGAAGGCAGTGCTGAGTCTGAGGGTTGGGACTAAGAAAAGTTGGGGGGAGGGGAAATGAGGAAGCTGGAGACATCTGTATCCATCCCTTGTGGTTGGAGGGTTCCTAGGCGGAAGATGAGTCGCTCTTCCTCCAGGCGTCGTGTTGCCACGGTCTGGCGATGGAGGAGGCCAAGGACCTGCATGTCCTTGGCGGAGTGGGAGGGGGAATTAAAGTGTTCAGCCACGGGGCGGTTGGGTTGGTTGGTGCGCGTGTCCCAGAGGTGCACCAACCAACTCAACCGCCCCGTGGCTGAACACTTTAATTCCCCCTCCCACTCCGCCAAGGACATGCAGGTCCTTGGCCTCCTCCATCGCCAGACCGTGGCAACACGACGCCTGGAGGAAGAGCGACTCATCTTCCGCCTAGGAACCCTCCAACCACAAGGGATGGATACAGATGTCTCCAGCTTCCTCATTTCCCCTCCCCCCCAACTTTTCTCAATCCCAACCCTCAGACTCAGCAGCGCCTTCTTGACCTGCAATCTTCTTCCCGACCTCTCCGCCCCCACCCCCTCCCTGGTCTATCACCCTCACCCCCTTCCATCTATCGCATTCCCAGTGCCCCTCCCCCAAATTCTCTCCCCCCTACCTTTTACCTCAGCCCACTTGGCACATCAGCCTCATTCCTGAAGAAGGGCTTATGCCTGAAATGTCGGTTCTCCTGCTCCTTGGATGCTGCCTGGCCTGCTATGTTTTTCCAGCATCACATTTTTCAACTCCACACAAAGGCCGCCTTGCTGATCTTTGAGGGGCCTTATTCACTCCTTAGTTACCGTTTTGTCCTTAATATATTTGTTAAAAACCATTTGGATTCTCCTTAATTCTATTTGCCAAAGCTATCTCATGTCCCCGTTTTGCCCTCCTGATTTCCCTCTTAAATATACTCCTACTTTCTTTGTACTCTTCTAAGGATTCACTCAATCTATCCTGTCTATACCTGACATATGCTTCCTTCTTTTTCTTAACCAACCTCTCAATTTCTTTAGTCATCCAGCATTCCCTATACCTACCAGCCTTCCCTTTCACCCTAACAAGAATGTACTTTCTCTGGATTCTTGTTATCTCATTTCTGAAGGCTTCCATTTTCAGCCGTCCCTTTACCTGCGAACATCTGCTTTCGAAAGTTCTTGCCTTTCTCCAATTTAGAACTTGAACTTTTAGATTTAGCCTATCTTTTCCATCTCTATTTTAAAACGAATAGAATTATGGTCGCTGGCCCCAAAGTGCTCCCCCACTGACACCTCAGTCATCTGCCCTGCCTTATTTCCCAAGAGTAGGTCAAGTTTTGCATCTTCTCTAGTAGATACATCCACATATTGAATCAGAAATTTTCTTGTATACACTCAAGAAATTCCTCTCCATCTAAACCTTTAACACTATGGCAGTCCCAGTCGATGTTTGGAAAGTTAAAATCCCCTACCATAACTACCCTATTATTCTTACAGATAGCTGAGATCTCCTTACAAGTTTGTTTCTCAATTTCCCTCTTGATTATTGGGGGGTCTATAATACAATCCCAATAAGGTGATCATCCCTTTCTTATTTCTCAGTTCCATCAAAATGTCTTCCCTGCATGTATTTCCAGGAATATCCTCCCTCAGCACAGCTGTAATGCTATCCCTTATCAAAAATGCCACTCCTCCTCTTCTCTTGCCTCCCTTTCTATCCTTCCTGTAGCATTTGTGGGCGGCACGGTGGCACAGTGGTTAGCACTGCTGCCTCACAGCGCCTGAGACCCGGGTTCAATTCCCGACTCAGGCGACTGACTGTGTGGAGTTTGCACGTTCTCCCCGTGTCTGCTTGGGTTTCCTCTGGGTGCTCCGGTTTCCTCCCACAGTCCAAAGATATGCGGGTTAGGTGAATTGGCCATGCTAAATTGCCCGTAGTGTTATGTAAGGGGTAAATGTAGGGGTATGGGTGGGTTGCGCTTCGGCGGGTCGGTGTGGACTTGTTGGGCCGAAGGGCCTGTTTCCACACTGTAATCTAATCATTTGTATCCTGGAACATTAAGCTGCCAGTCCTGTCCATCCCTGAGCCATGTTTCTGTAATTGCTATGATATGCCAGTCCCATGTTGCTCACCATGCCCTGAGTTCATCTGCCTTCCCTGTTCGGCCCCTTGCATTGCAGTTTAATTTATTAGTCCCATCTTGTCCCTGCCTGCCCTGACTGTTTGTTTGACTTACTTCTGTTCTCAGCTGTACCCATCTCAGGTCGATCTCTGTCCTCACTATCTCACTGGGTTCCCTCCCCCCCACCCACACACGTACACACACCTTACTAATTTAAATCCTTGCAAGCAGTTCTAGCAAATTTCCCTGCCAGTATATTAGTCCCCTTCCAATTTAGGTGCAATCCATCCTTCTTGTACAGGTCACTTCTACCCCAGTGGAGATTCCAATGATCCAAAAATGTGAATCCTTCTCCCATACACCAGCTCCTCAGCCATGCATTCATCTGCTCTAGCCTCCTATTCCTGCCCTCACTGGCTTGTAGCGCTGAGAGTAATCCAGATATTACTACCCTTGAGGACCGCCTTTTTAAATTTCTGCCTAACTCTCTGTAATCTCCCTTCAGAATCTTAACCTTTTCCCTTTCTATGTCGTTGGTTCCAATGTGGACAATGACCTCCTGCTGGCCCCTCTCCTTCGTGAGGACATTTTGCACAGTCTCCGAGACATCCTTGATCCTGGCACCAGGGAAACAACACACCATTCCGCTTTTTCTCTGCTGGCCACAGAAATGTCAGTCTGTACCTCTGACTACAGAATCCCCTAACACAATTAATCTCTTGGAAGCCAACGTATCCTTCTTTGCATTAGAGCCAGTCTCAATACCAGAAACTTGGCTGTTCGTGCTACATTCCCCTGAGAATCCATCACCCCCCACATTTTCCAAAACAGCATACCTATTTGAAATGGGTATATCCACAAAAGACTCCTGCACTAGCTGCCTATCTCTCTTACCCTTCCTGGAGTTAACCCATCTATGTGACTGTATCGGAGACTTCCCCCCCCCCCTTCCTATAACTGCCATCCATCACATACTGTTGCAAATTCCTCATCGCTTCTGTCTGTCTCTCCAACCGATCCACTCGATCTGATAAGATTCGCATCCAACAGCATTTATAGCAGATCATGCATCAAGGAGCTGTCTCACACAATAACAATGACATATCCAAACGATGTGATGTTGCCAGTCTTCCACAAGAAGATGCACATATGGCCCACTGAGCAAGCTTCATCATTGAATACAATTGTGGATGATTTCAGGCCTCAACTCCACTTTCTCATTACAATGATTGAACACTTGTAAGAGTGAAGAATCTAATTGATTAACACATATTTCTTACAGAATAAATCACCAAAATTGTTATCAGGAATCATTTGTTTATGAAAATAAACGATTAAATTTTAAAAATAAAGACATTGGTCCTGGTGGGCTGAACTAATTTCTCTTTTCCATATTTTATGTGCAAAGCTGGAAAATTAGGAAATGCATGTGTTTATTTGTGAATACTAGTATGTAATGCAAAACTTAAAAAGGAAGAGAACAAACACAATAATCATCATTCACAAGATCAAAATATTACTTTGAAACAAAAACTGGATTTCAGAAAGGATATGAAATACTGATCCATTTTAAAATTACTACTTTCCTTCAAAAATTATTTTAGTGGAAACCAATGACTTGTTACTCCACGTTATTCAATAAGTTAACATAATTTGTGACATTTTGAATATTGCATGAATGCTATTTTAAATGCATTTGATGACAGATGTCTGAAACCTTGAACTAATCTTCCTTGCATTGGCATAACATAAAATGTTTTGCATGATCAATTTCTCACACAGTCACTTGTATTTATTTGCATTATCTGTATACAAATTGTATGCATGTAATATAATGTCTTTTCAACATAAGACATGTGAAATTGCAGAAAGAAAACAAAACCAGTCTAAACTTTGATTAAAATAACAATTAATTCTGTAGGTCCATATTTCATTATTTTATTTTTGTGATTCTGTTTCTCTTTGCCTATCATGCCAGTACTGACATGAATGTACTGCTTTGTAAAATATTCAGTGAGATGGCTAATATATGATGTGATTTTGGTAACATCAATGCCAAACAGAACTCAAAAAAACACTTAATATACAGACAATCACAATTTCTTTTTGTATCAAGACCTCAAGCAGCAGGCAGCAACAGTGATGGGGACACCAAGAAGAGATGAAAAAGCTGGTGCTGGAAAAGCACAAGTCAGGCAGCATTGGAGGAGCAGGAGAGTCGATGTTTCAGGCACAAGCCCTTCATCAGGAATGTGGGTGGGGATGGGGGATAACTAAGAGGGTGGGGGTGGGGCTGGGGCTGGGGCTGGGGGGGGGGGGGGACAGCAGGTGGGCAGGTGGAGGATAATTGTGATAGATCAGTGGGAAGGGTGGAGCAGACAGATGGGAAGGAAAATAGACAGGTCAACAGGACAGTGCCAAATTGGAGGGGTGGATCTGGGACTGCTGTGCTTTTCCTGCACAACCCTTTTCAGCTCTGATTCTCCAGCACCTGCAGTCTTCACTTCTCCGAGCATTGAGCAGGGAGCAGAGCAGATTTCAAAGACATCTGGCAGCAATCAGCAACATGGAGAAAGGCAGCTCGAGTAGTGGGGCGCCATGATGTCTCAGTGGTTAGCACTGTTGCCTCACAGCATCAGGGATCCAGGTTTGATTCCAGCCTAATGTCTGTGTAGGATTACCCTGGTTGCTCCGGTTTCCTCACACAATCCAAAGATGTGCAGGTTAAGTGATTTGGCTGTGCTAAATTGCCCACAGTCTTCAGGGATGTGTAGGTTAGGTGCATTAGTCAGGGATAAACATAGGATAATAGGATAGGGGAAATGGTCTGGGTGGGTTACTCTTTGGAGGGTAGGTGTGTACATATTGGGTCGAAGGTCTGTTTCCACAACATAGAGCTTCTAGGATTCCATTTGAATAGACACTTGACATACAAAGAAAGTATGTCTCAATTAGTGAAAGGGTTGATGAGAATGAAGTCAGACAAAGCAATTCCGTGGCCCAATGTAACCCACACAGTCAATCCATTTACATAGTATAAACAGTTGCTTATTTATCCTTAACATCTCAATGACCTGATGACAGTGGAATAAAGAATCAATAAATCATTTTATCACCTCTGCTTCGTGATTTCTGAGTCATGTGTTAAAATTTCATGTTACATTTCTGATAGAGTTGGCAGGATTCTACTGTGCAGACATCAAGATATGGGATGAGATTAAGGAGCTGAGACTGACAATGTCAGTGAGGAAGGCTGAAGCTGTTCCAAGGTCACTCCGACTCTGATTCCTTAAGACACTCAGACTACAATATCCTTACTGATGGGTGAGCTCCAAACTAAGTCCAAACAGGTAGAACCAGGTGTAGTCTCACTTTTACCATCTATCTCAAAAGAGGATCTCCCACAGCTCCAACATTAGTAGACTGCACAATACAGGAAGGTCCAACACTCATCTAGACATCAGTAGTCCTGGCAAATGATATTGAGCAAAGCAAATAACTTAATGGTGTTGCAGAACCTGAGATGTCAGTGAGTATTGGCTCAAGTGAAAGTTGAGTTGGATAGTGAGGCGTAAACAGAAGGGTCACTGGACCCAAAACATTAACTAAGCTTTCCATTCACAGATGCTTCCAGAACTGTTGAGTTTTTCCAGTTATTTGATTTTATTTCTAATATGAGCCTGGTATCTTTTGCTGACAGGTAATGTGCAAAAAGGAAAATCAAGCATCTTGTGAGCATTTGGATAGGCTCACAGTAGGCACTACGTTAATAAGCAAAGAGCCCAAAAATAGTCCAGTCTGTGAACTAGGCTTGTGACCCTGAGCGTAAGTGTACTTGCAGCAGCATTACAATGATAGGTGCTTGTGCAAACACAGGTTTATTTATGAAGTCCAGAAGAGTCCTGTAAATAGATCAAAGATGTGCCATGAGGATCACAGATGACGTAGGGCACAAGTGACTGGTACACATGGACATTCACAAGATGTTGATACCCAACATTCAACATAGAGGTCTTTTGGAGCAAATACTAGTTGAACCCATCAAGGACCTTGTCCAAATCACACTGGCCTAAACAGTCTTTCCAGACGATGCAGCATTTCACCTGTACCCCCTCCAATCTTGTACATCGTATTTGCTGCACCAAATGTGACTTATTCTACATTGGAGAAACCAAACACAGAGTGGGTGACCACTTTGCAGAACATAGCCAGCCTATGTGCAAGCATGACCACTTCAACCCCCCTCCCACTATTGCATAAATGCTGCCCCCTGCATATTTAACTCCAGCACTAGTAAAGAGTCTTCTAGACTCAATGTTAACTTGCTTTCTCTCCATGGATGCTGTCTGACCTGCTATGATCTCCAGCATTTTTTGTTTTCAGTTCTTCACATTGAAGCATCTCTGCATCCTCCTTACCATTCACTCCCCCATTCTGCTTTGCACCATCTGTAAACTTAGATACACTGTATTTTGTTCCTTCATATTGTGAATAACTGGGGTCCAAGCACTGGTCTCAGCAATATCCAGCACTGGTCACTGGCTGTCTTTCAGAGGACTACTCCTTCATCAGGTAACTAGAGGGGCAGGTTCCTAAGTCTCAGAATTTATAGCAAAAGGTCACAATGTCATGCAATTAAAACAATATACTGAACAAATCTAGCTTGCTGTTAAGACTTAACCAAAACAGTCTTTACCAAGGTGTGTCCATTCATGACAGAGATCTAAAGACTTAAGAGCATTCTAGGTTTGTACAATGTCATGACACTGAGACTTTTTGCTATACATTGTGTCTTATGATCCTGCCCCACTAGTTACCTGACGAAGGAACAGCAGTTTGAAAACGAATGCTTCCAAACAAACCTGTCGGATATAGCCTGCGTTGTGATTTTTAACTTTGTCCACCCCAGTCCAACACCGGCACCCCACATCAGTTTGAAAATGAAAGACAGTTCTGAAAAATTACATGCATAAACTTAGCGTGAAGTCATTAAGGGAAGAAACCTTTCCTGGACAGAACAACGGTAGTGCTTTGAGGAGTGACACACCTGTTTGATTCCACTCATAGCAGTCCTCATACCGTACCCGCACTACCTCAACAACAGGCGTACACTCTCTCCCTCTCGCGAGGCTCCCTACCGTTATCACGTGCTCAATAGTGACGTTTCAAGACAGTACCCGCCCCTTGTATCACGTGTCGAGTCGCATCCCGCCCCCTTGTGTCACGTGCCGCGGTCCAGACCGTCCCGGAGCAAGATGGCGTCGGGCGGTGGGTCTTGCTGAGAGCGAGCGGCTTCAACGAAAAAAGGAACAGCTGCGCTTCGGGCTATTTGTGCTAATAATGCGAGTGTGAGATGTTTTCCGCTCCGACAGTGTTGATGACAAGACCTGCTCTCTCTATGCGGACGAGGAGTGAGGAGTTGTGCAGCTGCAGTTATCACATACATAAACATTTCTTTAGGACTCCCAGTTCCTGAGTGTTTATCAAACACAAGCTCGGGCTCCGGCTCCGGCTCCGGCTCTGGAGGAAATGGCAGACTCGCAGCATCGGCCCTGTGCCGCCAGCAAACCGCCGCACTCCCAGCCACTGACTCTCTCACGGCTCCGAGAAGAGCACGGAAAGGTAAAGGCCGTAAATAAGCGGCGGCGGCAGCAGCTGCAGCGGCGGCCATTGTGTTAAAATCAGGCGGAAGAACCAGGAGAAGGAGCCTGGGCTGCAGCGGGGTTTTTGTTTCAGGCTCCAGCCTGCGGGGCCCAGGTCATGTTTTGGTCAAAGTGTCACCGCCCCGTCTGCCCAGATCCGTTGTCACCTGTTTACTGGGGGCTCAGACAGACCTGCTCCTCCTCCCACCCCCCGGTGTAGCGGGCTCTGGGCCGGGTTGTGATTCAGATCCCAGTCGGTCCAGCTCGGGTAGAAATCTCCCGTTAGCGAAACGGGAGTGTTTTTTACAAGGTAGAAGAGTATCTGAGCATTTTCTAAATTGGCGAAAAGATTGGAAACGCGAACTTTTTTTAATAAGGGAGAAAAGTACTAAGAAGCAAGTACATTCGCTAAACGCGGTGTGAGTTTCGAATTCAATGTAATCGAAACAGGAAATCATCGCTTTTTGTACCTGTGCAATTGATGTCATGTTGCTTCCATCTTTCTGGGAGTTTATTTACATTCATCTCCTCAGTGAGATGAGTAACCTGGTCCTCATCTTTCAAAAAAATAACGTTTTCTACTTTTAGTGACCAAAACCGTTGTCTAGTGTAGTACTCTAGTAGCTGTCAATGCAAACAATTATACTCAATATTTTGTAAAGTTTATTGGTTTGTTGTCACGTGCAGAAGTACACAAGTTTTGTTTACGAGCAGTAGGCAGATCAAGCGTGTACAGATCTAAAGTTATAAAAAAAAACAGACGGAGGCATACAGGTTACCTCGCACAGGGGATGCAGTCGGTGAGATCACTTAACGAGATCAGTTTTATTTGAGGCTAGAGAGTTCATGAATCATCCTAATAACAGCCCAGGAGAAGCTGTTCCTGAACCTGTTGAGGGGTGTGTGTGTGTGTTCAGGCTTCTGTATCTTCTAACATATATGATGTTAGACCCATTTTCTGATTTTTTTGACACTCTGGATTTAGTGTGTATCTGACAAATAAGACACTGAGAGGTTTCCTCACAATGCAGCACTAGAGAGAATAGTCTTCAATAAGAAATCAATCATCAAAACTGAAATCAGAAAGATTTTCCTTATTCACAGGATTGTGATTCTTTGGAATTCTCTGCTGTCGGTTCAAAGAGAAGTACAGCACAGGTTTTTCAGCCCTCTACTTGTGTTCAATGTTTAATTTTATGGGCATGAAGGAATATGAAGATTAGGTGGGAAGTTGGAGGTGAAGTTAAAGACCAATCATAATCATTTTGAATGGTGGAGCAGGCTTGATGAGCCATCCGATTTTGTTGCTTTTTTTTGTAATGTCACTGTCACATTGAGACAGTTCCGACAATTGCTTTTTCCTGACACATTGTTCTGCAATGGTTCCCTCTAATTCTCTTGTTTTTCTAATTTTCTCTTTTCTATTTGTTCAATTTGCACGTTAAAACCCAATCCATAGGCTCATGCCCAAACATGCTTTCAGTTATCCTCATTTTTCCAAGTAGTAATTTATGTACAGGCCTGACCGTGATAGTCAGCTGCAGGGCATTACCACTATACATGCTTATTTCTCTCTTGATGTGCTCACAATCAGCAGGGAACTCACAATAGCAATCAGAAGATCTTTTGCTTCATAGCCCATAATTGGCAGCGAAACCATTAAGAGTGCACCTAAATCCCAGCTTCATTGACCGTACAACTGAAACTATGTATGACCTTATTTGAATGGCTGATCTAGTTTCTGGATAAACCCTTTTTGAACGACTGGGTAAACATTCTTTTTATTTACTTGACTAGTTGATCCAGTAATTCATAAGTAATTGGTTTACTCTGGCAGAGTTTCATAACAGGAACTCAATTGCAGTAATTTCAAATTGTGGAAATAGTTAATAATTTATAATATGCTTTAAAAGGAGGCATTCCTGTATCACACTGTTCTAATGTATTTTGCCAAATATGTTTTATTATGTAAATTTAGTAATGACTGACATCAGGTGATGTAGAAGAAAGAACTGACTCCCAAGTTTTTGAGCCGAGCTAATGTGCAAAATTTAAATGAATATTTGTATTAAGAGTTGGCAGCATTATTTTTTCATGCAAATCAAAGTTTTATTAAATATCTATGCTTGAATCACAGACTACAATGACCATCTTTAAATTTAAGAATACACTGATGGTTGTGTTACCTCTTTAATAACAGGCCAGTAATATTTCAAGATCCCCTGGAAGCTCACATTATGACACCGGGATGATGGTGTAAGGTGTTCACACTTGGAGACAATGGTATCAGTCTCTGAGATCACAGGGGAACCACTGTGACTCAATGGCTGAGAAAGATGTTGGAAATAATCGGTTGTCAACCATTGTTCTGTCAACTATCCAGTTACTAGTAGGATTGGAAAAAAATTGGATCAAGGTAGCTAATAAGTATTTCTCTTTCTGTAAAACACATGCTTCTTTCATTGGCCTACTTTTGCTATGGCATATGGGCAATCAACCCAATGTGTCTGCTCTGACATTTCATTAAGGCTGATTAGTTTCTCAACCCCATTCTACTGCCTTTTTGTTGTAATCCTTGATCCCCTTATCAGTCAAGAATCTATCTCTCTCTCAAATACAACTTGGTGACCTTACTCTTCTGCAGCAATGAGTTCCACAAATTAACCACGCTCAATATGCCAAATGTGGTCTGACCAGACTCTTGTACAGCTTCAGCAGTAGATTTCCTAACAAAGTGCATAATCTGGCACTTTCTCACATTGTATTCCATGTGCGATTTCTTTGCCACTCTCCTCTCAGTTCAAGTTCTTCTGCAGCTTCACCACTTCCCTTGTTAATACCTGTCCCTTCACCTGCGAAGATGACTTGTGTCATCTGCAAACTTAGCAATAATAACCTCTCTTCCTTTGTCCAGGTAATTAATGTATAACATGGCCAGTTGTGGTCCCAAAACTGACCTGTTTGGAATTCTGCTTGTCACCCTGAAAAACATCACTTTGCCCCACTCTCTGCCTACTGCCAGCCAGCCTATCCTCCATCCGTACTGGTACCTTGCCCCTAACACTATTGGCTTTTATCTTACTGAGCAACCTCAATAAGATAAAAGATACCTCCTGTATGGCACCTTGTCAGAGGCCTTCTGGAAACCCAGACAGATAATGTCAAATGTAAACAGCTCCATTTTGGAATGGCAGGCAGTGACCAGTGGGGTGCCGCAGGGATCAGTACTGGGACCGCAGCTTTTTACAAGATATGTTAATAATATAGAAGATGATATTAGCAATAACATTAGCAAATTTCCTGATGATACTTAGCTGAGTGGCAGGGTGAAATGTGAGGAGGATGTTAGGAGATTACAGGGTGACCGGGACAGGTTAGGTGAGTGGTCAGATGCATGGCAGATGCAGTTTAATGTGGATAAATGTATGGTTATCCACTTTGGTGGCAAGAACAGGAAGGCAGATTACTACCTAAATGGAATCCAGTACAGAAGTACAGAAAGATCTGGGTGTTCTTGTACACCAATCAATAAAGGGAAGCATGCAGGTACAGCAGGTAGTGAAGAAGGCTAATAGCATGCTGGCCTTCATAACAAGAGGGATTGAGTATAGAAGCAAAGAGGTTCTTCTGCAACTGTACAGGGCCCTGGTGAGATCACACCTTGAGTATTGTGTGCAGTTCTGGTCTCCAAATTTGAGGAAAGACATTCTGGCTATTGAGGGAGTGCAGCGTACGTTCACGAGGTCAATTCCTGGAATGGCGGGATTACCTTATACTGAAAGATTGGAGCGTCTGGGCTTGTATACCCTTGAGTTTAGAAGACTGAGAGGGGATCTGATTGAGACATATAAGATTATTAAAGGATTGGACAGTCTGAAGGTAGGAAAATCTCTGGATTTGTTTAAGAAAGTGTTGGATAGAGCTTTCAAGGAATCAAGGGTTATGAAGATCAGGCAGGAACAGGATACTGATTAAGGATGATCAGCCATGATCATATTGAATGGTGGTGCAGGCTCAAAGGGCAGAATGTCCTACTCCTGCACCTATTGTCTAACTGGATATCCTTTCTCTAACTTGCTTGTTACCTCAAAGAATTCTAACAGATTTGTCAGGTGTGACCTTCTAATGTGCGACTGTCATGTTGAATCAGCCCTATGTTAGCGTGCACTTCCAAATATACTTCTCATCCATAATAATGTGCTATGAAATCTTAGCAATGATCAAGGTCACACTAAATAGGTTACAGGTTCCTGTCTTCTGCCTCCCTCCCTTAAACAGGGATGTTTAATTAGCTATTTCCAGTCTTCCGGGATCCTCCCTGACTAGTGATTTCTGAAGAATCACCACATGTGCCTCTCCAATCTGCTCAGTTATCTTCTTCAGAACTTTTGGGTGAGGTTCATCTGGTCCAGATAATTTATCCACCTTCAGACCTTTCACTTCCAATGCACCTTCTCCTTAGTGAAGACCACGATACTCCTGCCCTTTGACTTTTGAAGTTCTGGTGTGCTGCTAATGTGAAAACTGTTGCAAAGTACCAATTCAGTTCCTCTGCCATTTCTTTGTTCTCCATTACTGCTTCTCCAGCCTAATTTTCCAGCGATCCAATGTCCACTCATGCCTGTCTCTTACCTTTCAGGTATCTAAAGAAACTCTTTGCAATCTTGGTTTCTATTACTAGCTAGCTTCTCTTCCCTTATTGCTTTTTTAGTTGCCATCTGCTGGTTTCTAAAGGCCAACCAATCCTCTGGTTTTCCAGTAATCATCTTCAGATAGTATGCTATTTATTTTGTTCGTATGCTGCCCCTGACTTCCTTTGTCAGCCATGGTTGTCTTGTCCTCTCTTTGTATTTTTCTTTCTTTGGATGCATTTCTGCTATGCTTCCTAAATTCCGTGAGAAACTGCAATTGCTGTTCCACATCTTCCCTGGTAGGTCCCCCTTCCAATTAATTATGGCCTGCTTCTCCCCTATGTGTTTGTAGTTATCTTTGCTCAATTGTAGTGCCATTTGATTCCAGCTTCTCCCCCTCAAACTGGAGGGTAAATTATGCTATCTTGTGGGCACTGCTCCTTTGGGATTCCTTCACCTTAAGCTCCCTAATCAAGTCTCTTGCAGTACCAGTCACCAAATCCAGAATTGCCTGTCCTTTGGTAGGCTCTACCACATGCTACTCCAAAAAGTCATCTGTTCGACATTCCACAATTTATTTTTCCTGAGATCTGCTACCAACCTGATTTTCCTAGTCCACCTGCATATTGAAGTCCATGCTTGTTATAATCAGACCTTTTTAAATATGCGTTTCCTATTTCCTGACTTATTTTCTTCCCTACATCCTGACTCTTGCTTCAATATATATAATGTATACAACTCTCATCTGTGAAAAAGAATGCAAAGAAGGCTTAGATATCAATGAGTATCACAAAAAAAGAGTCTTGCATGGTCAGAGTAGAAGTGATTTGGCTTTTGCCAGCTACCAAAGAGGGAGCTGGTCTCTTGTTGAAGCCACCCATTTATGGATTCCAGGAGATTTGTCCTGGCATAATGGAGGGGAACACCACAGGCAAAGGCTCTTTTGCTGGAAATGAGTTTAGGAATCACTCCAAAAATTAACTTCAAACAGGTGGTTCCTTTAACTCACAGCAGAATGGGGAAGCGTAAATCCATTCAAAGTTGGGAACGACTGTGAACTGTTCACTATGAACACTGTAATCTGTGGAGAGTAATATGTAATAAGTGTAAACAGTAGTGTTCCTTTCTGTATTTTAATATATTTTACGTAGAAAAAGCAAATGTGCAGTTAATAATGCTTTACCATTTATCAAGGTAAAAATAATGAAAGTTTGTTGAATCATTCTTTGGTATAAACTGGACATTTATTGGTTGGGACAAAATTTAAACTAACAGGTTTTCAGTGACTTCCTCTGTATGTGTTGAAAAGTTTAATATTGTACCATCAACTATTTCTCATGGCAGCCATTCTCTTGCTGCTCATTGTCTGTGATCTTCAGGGTATCTTCAGCTTTGCATTGAAATGTCCTTTGTTGAAAAGCAACTACCTCTAGTTCTTTCTGGTTCGATGACAGCAGGAGCTGCAGACTTCCACATGATGATGGCATTTCACCTGCTGTCAAGATAGCAAGCCTCAGACCTTTTGGTTAGAAAGTAGTCCATTAACTCTTCAGAGTGAAATAATAATTTGAGTGCTGACAAGTGGATTGGCAGTGGGGGAAGGAAGCAAGTGTGTCTGTTCCTCTGAAAGCAGATTTTGGAAATTGGGGATGATGACAACTTGCACTTGGATAATTTTGCCGTTTTTAAAAATCATTGTGAAGCCCCAAATAAAATCAATACTCCAATTACAGGTGTTACCTCTTATGTCCCTCAATTTTTTTTGTCTACCTGTTTGAGAAGTATTTATGGGTGAGAGCCAGGATCTTGCTTACATAGCCAAATGTCATGCACTAGCATGAACAGTGAGGCAGGCAATTCAGCCACAAGGTTGAAGCTGAACCTGTTGTCCCTTTGTGATCTGATACCTCCACATGCAGGATGTCACTATTTATTGGATAATGATAGAACAGAATTTGATTTTTGTTTTCCCTGTTAAGGGAACCAAATTTATTAACTCGCAACAGAGCAGTGAAAGAACAAGATTGTAAGTCCATACTAAATTTTCAAAAGCATTCACATGTAGTCTGTCTTTATGTTGGCAGATTGTGTATATGTAGCAGCTCATATTTTAAATGATTTGGGCAAGAACCTAATTAATTTAAAGTATTGACAGTGTTTCAATCTTATGGCTGAAGGAACATTGGAGGTGATTGATTTTAAAGTAATTTTGTGTGTAACCAAGGATATCACTCCCTTCTGTTTTAGCAACCTTTGATCCTTCCCTCCTACAACAATCAAACTTTAAACTCTCTTGGTTCCTTGAATAGCCTTATCTGTTTGCTTTTCTGTCTTTTGAAGTTCATTTGCATTCTACTGCTTTTTGTATAGAAGAATTGTGTCAAATAAATTCAAACTTACATTTTACTCTTTTAGATGTACCACTTGTGTAGAATTACTTTACTTATATAATTGGAAGCAAGTTAATCAACTTTTGATACAAACTGAAAAAATGTCCTTGTCAAAATATTCCTGAGCTCTTTTGTTGTATCAAATGTTTAGCATGTTACTTTTTCAATGAACAATTCTTCAGGTTGTCTATGAAGTGCATTACTTGCAAAGTATTCCATTTTTTAATTGAAGATTAGACTGCATTGCATTTTGTATTTTTTTGTGATCACATCTCACCTAAAAGGTGATCTTGTTCATTGCAGTTACCTAATTGTTTTGCTTCAAATTGTGCTCATATGAAGTGATGTCAATAACTTTCACAAAAAACAATTAACTCAGTGGGGAGGGGGGGGGAGCGGGAGGAACATATGCCTTGAGTTCAGATAACTTTCCCTTAGGAAATTGGGCAGGCATTTGATTTGGTCATATGTGAAAGATAAGGAATTCATGAGAGATTTGTATACCCAATTAGAGGAAAGCAACATCTTTTTATCTCCCCTGTTCATTATTTTAACTAAAGTTGTTTTTAGTGAAATGTTTGTGAAGGAAAAACTAAAGTATCTACTTATATTACGATGAGACACCGATATTCCTTTCAAACAAATGAAAGTCTTCCCAAAATCTTTTGTTTCAGGTTTTTTGGTCAATTAAGTTGCAGTTTTTTTTTGCTATATTTTTGTTTACAGTATGAACAGTCTTGGAATTCTTGACATTGCTTTTCATGAGCAGTTGTCTATTTTAATAACAGGTGGTTTCAAGCTGCAAGGAAAAAATCCAGCACTGGTAAGCTCAAACATTTGTGAACATGTTTACTGTATTATAGTCTTTCACATTTTTTTATTTTGCTTGTCAATTATTAGAAATATATCCTGTCAGTGGAAATTGATCAACATGGAAAAACATGTATCTTAATATTTGTTCATTGTTTTCATGGGTGAAAGTAATTTTCTCGCTGTACTTAATACTAAACAGGCCGTCAATATGAAACTCCTAATAATTCTTTATTAACAACTGAACTTAGTATTCCCGATCTGAGAGTTAAAAATATCCTGTACTTTGCAAATAACATAAATGACGTTTTAAAACTGTTCATGCAGCTGAGTTATTTTGTACTTCGGGCGCAGAGCTTAAATTCAAGATCATTCACTTAGCAAACTAAAGAATATCCCATTGATGTGGAGAACAGATGTTATGGTTTGGAGTTTGTGTTCTTGGTTTTGTTCTGCCAGATCCCAGCTACTTTAAACAGTAATAAATGGGTGGGTGAACTACTGTAGTAATATAAATGTAAATATACTTGGATTTGTCAAATCTGAAACCACTGTAACCCAGAATTTATGCATGGAATTGGCTAGCTTTCTTATGAGGTTGACGGAGAGAAAATCAAATTTAAGATATTGTAGAAATTCTCACATCTCTTCCCATCTGTTCTCCTTCATTTTTCACATCAGTGATAGAACTTTTGCCTCTGATTAACAATGAGAAGAAATTCATCGGGATTTCTGCTGTTGATTTTCAGTGTGCTTACATAGCCTTTTTTTTGTTATTGTTCGATGCTTTTCAAGTTCAAGGACACTGAGCACATTTGTGCTGCCTTCAATCATTTGACACTATCGAGCTTTTGATAAGAACAGCAATTGAACCCGACTTCTTACCTTACCTGCCAGTTATTTACCCACTGATCCACTGGAAATAGGCATTACATCCTCCTTCCATTGGCAGATAAATTTATTATTTGTGATGTTCCACGTTCTGAGGTAATGCAGTAAGTTCTAGGTTGTGTAATTATTTTGAAAAAACAATTAGCAAGTTATTGTTGAACTATTTTTATAGAATTAGGATAGTGCTTTTTAATACATTGCTAGCAAACCTTTTGAAATTTGGAAATTGTATGAGCCCAATTTTCAGCTGTCTCAATAAGTAGTGTTCTATAGAGCATCATCAGTACCGAATCCTAATTACTGTTTACACAATATTCCTCTTGCAAAAAGTCTTTAAGTACTTTTCTAAAGTCCCTGTAATCATATTGCATATAAGTTCTGTTAGCAATCTATATTCGTATTATGTTAAAAGTCAAGAATTATGCATGTTTAGAAAGCAATTGATATTTATACATAAATAATTTGAATAACTCAAAATTAACTTAACTTTTAGGGTTAAAGTGCAAAACGACTATGAAGCCCTGCAAGGCAGGCTTAAAAATTTGCCTGATAAGGTGTCATATGATGTTATGGTGAGTATGAAATCTTCCTGAAAAGCTTTTTAGTTTTCCCTTGCAAACATTTGTGGGCTTTTTCTTTCCTCCCTAGAACATGTGAAAACAACCTGTTTCTGAGAGCTTCTCTGATTTTTAGTCTTGTAAGTTAGAGCTGTAGCCAAGTGTCATTGATTTTCCTCAGTGAAACTTATATTGTGTCCTTTGTTCAGTTCTGAATCAGTTTCAGTTCAGAAGAATTTCACCCTAGCAGAAGGATTTTAGCTTTAGGCTATCCAAGCTGCAAGCAGTTAAGTTTTTGAGCTGTCGAAATTGAAAAGATGTTTAGGTTGTCGTAATTGGAAAGCCGTCTCAAGATTATCAAAACTAGAAAGAGTCAGTTAATTACAAAATTAGAATCACAATGGAAGTGACACTTCATTGCAATTGAGTATCTATAAAGAATATTGCTAACTCTACTGTACTTTCCTTCCTCTTGATTTCCATTCCTCCATCCTCCACTTTTGTGATCACCTAAGTCAAATCTTCTTAAATTGACTGAATTCCTGGTCTGTTGAGTCAGTAAAGTTATGACCACTAGTGGTTACATTTTTACCATAATTTGTGCAACTATTTTTCTTTCCTCCTTGAAGGTACAGGATTCCTTGCTTCCTCCTTGGTTTTATCCTGCCTTTAGCTGCTTTGCACGAGTGGAGATTATTATGCTAAAGTGCAGATGGAAGATGGCTTAATCTACTAAAATATAAAATTTGTCACATTTGAGCATGTTCTTGTTCCAAAACCACTTGAAGATTCTAAGTAGTGATTATGGATGAGAACAAACTTGTCAAAAACAAAATGTACTGGAGGCAAAGTCTTCCTAGCCTGTTTGGCTGAATTATTTCCTGCTTTAACAGTAGGTTACGAGGAAGGCCCTATTTCTGAGTTCTAGTATAATTGAAACATTTGAACATGGTAACTTTTTAACCAAGCGCATCATTGTTTTCCTGTCTAATTCATAGGATTAGCAATTAACTGGCCTTAAATTTGCATTTTAAGAGTTTTAATGCTGCAGAATGCTTTATGTAAATGCCTTTTAATCTTGTTTGGGACAGATTTGGCACTGAACATTTTCACTTCAGAGCTGTCTTCCTGGATCCTTTATTGAATGTACGATGTTTATTTAAAATGAAACTTTTCATGATTCAGGACAAGAGTGAAAGTAATAGGGTGGTTGTTATGGGGCCCTTTAACTTTCCAGATATTGACTAGGAAAGCTATAGCTCGAGTATGTTAGATGAGTCGGTGTTTGTCCAATGTGTGCAGGAGGATTCCTGACACAATATGTAGACAGGCCAGCAAGAGGTGAGGCCATACTGGATTTGGTTCTGGGTAACAATAGGCCAGGTGTTAGAATTGGAGGTAGGTGAGCACTTTGGGGACAGTGACCAAAATTCGGTGACTTTTACTCTAGTGATGGAGAGGGATAAGTGTGCACTGCAGGGCAAGAGTTATAGCTGGGAGTAGGGAAATTATGATGCGGCGAGCATGACTTAGGATGCGTGGCTTGAAAAAGTAGGCTTCATGGGAAGGACACAATCAATATGTGGAGCTTGTTCAAGGGACAGCTATTGAGTGTCCTTGATAAGTATGTACCTGTCAGGCAGGGAGGTAAGGGTCATGTGAGGAAGCTGTGGTTTAATAAGGAATTGGAATCCCTTGTTAAAGGGAAGAGGGCGGCCTATGTAAAGATGAGACGTGAAGGTTCAGTTGGGGTGATTGAGAGTTATAAGGTAGCCAGGAAGGATCTAAAGAGAGAGCTAAGAGCAGCAAGGAGGGGACATGAAAAGTCCTTGGTTGGCAGGATTAGGGAAAACCCAAAGGCTTTCTATAGGTATGTCAGGAATAAAAGAATAACTCGGGTAGGAATAGGTCCGGTCAAGGATAGTAGTGGGAAGTTATGCGTGGAGGCTGAAGAGATTGGAGAGACACTGAATGAATACTTTTCATCAGTATTCACTCAGGAACAGGACATTGTTGCCGATGTGAATATTGAGTCACAATTAATTAGAATGGATGGCTTTGAGGTATGTAGGGAAGAGGTGTTGGAAATTCTGGAAAGGGTGAAAATAGATAAGTCCCCTGGGCCTGATGGCATTTATCCTAGGATTCTCTGAGAAGCAAGGGAGGAGATTGCAGAGCCATTGGCCTTGATTTTTCTGTCCTCGTCTACAGGAATAGTGCCAGAAGACTGGAGGATAGCAAATGTGGTTCCCTTGTTCAAGAAGGGGAGTAGGGATAACCCTAGTAACTATAGGCCGGTGAGTATTACTTCTGTTGTGGGCAAAGTCTTAGAGAGAATTGTAAGGGATAGGATTTATGAACATCTGGATAGGAATAATGTGGTCAAGGATAGTCAGCATGGTTTTGTGAAGGGCAGGTCGTGCCTCACAAACCTTATTGAATTCTTTGCGAAGGTGACTAAGGAGGTGGACGAGGGTAAAGCAGTAGATGTGGTGTATATGGATTTTAGTAAGGTGTTTGAAAATATTTTCTGCATGGTAGGCTACTGCAAAAAATAGAGAGGTATGGCGTTGAGGGTGAGTTGGAGGTTTGGATTAGGAATTGGCTGGCTGGAAGAAGACAGAGGGTAGTAGTTGATGGTAAAGGTTCATCTTGGAGTGCAGTTACTAGCGGTGTTCTGCAAGGATCTGTTTTGGGGCCATTGCTGTTTGTCATTTTATAAATGACCTGGAGGAGGTTCTGGAAGGTTGGGTGAGCAAGTTTGCGGATGATACGAAAGTCGGTGGAGGAGTTGACAGTGAGGAAGGATGTGGCAGGTTACAGTGGGATATTGATAAGTTGCAGAGCTGGGCAGAAAGGTGGCAAATGGAGTTCAATGTAGGTAAGTGTGAAGTGATTCACTTTGGTAAGAGTAACAAGAAGATGGGGTACTGGGGTAATGGTCAGATACTTGGTAGTATGGATGAGCAGAGGGATCTTGGTGTCCATGTCCATAGATCTCTGAAAGTTGCCACCCAGGTAAATAGTGCTGTGAAGAAGGCATATGGCGTAATGGCTTTTATTGGTAGAGGAATTGAGTTCCGGAGTCCTGAGGTCATGTTGCAGTTGTATAAGACTCTGGTGCGGCCGCATCTGGAGTATTGTGTGCAGCTTTGGTCGCCATCCTATAGGAAGGATGTGGAAGCACTCGAACGGGTGCAGAGGAGTTTTACCAGGATGTTGCCTGGTATGGTAAGAAGATCGTATGAGGAAAGGCTGAGGCACTTGGGCTGTTTTCATTGGAGAAAAGAAGGTTTAGGGGTGACTTGATAGAGGTGTACAAGATGATTAGGGGTTTAGATAGGGTTGACCATGAGAACCTTTTTCCACGTATGGAGTCAGATATTACGAGGGGGCTTAGCTTTAAATTAAGGAGAGGTAGGTATAGGACAGATGTTAGGGGTAGATTCTTTACTCAGTGAGTCGTGAGTTCATGGAATGCCCTGCCAGTAGCAGTGGTGGACTCTCCCTCTTTATGGGCATTTAAACGGGCATTGGATAGGCACATGGAGGATAGTGGGCTAGTGTAGGTTAGGTGGGCTTGGGTCGGCGCAACATCGAGGGCCAAAGGACCTGTACTGCTCTGTATTTTTCTGTGTTCTAAACTGTTTTGGTTATGGGAATCATGTGCAGTATTTTTAAATTTTCAACTCCCAAGTTTGAAGAGCATGCTCTTGTTTGCAATACTTTTGATGTTTGAAGTGTTGGATCTCCCGAAGACGACTGTGAAATATATTTTCCTTGCATAAAACTGATAAAAGTTTATTTTTAAAGAGATTATAACAATGAATTTACATTGCTGTTTTGGTTTATAGAACATTCAACTTATCATTGTAGACTTTTTATTTCATTTTTGTTTTGTGACAGGTGCCATTTGGCCCTCTTGCATTTATGCCAGGACAGCTAATCCATACAAATGAAGTCACGGTTTTATTAGGTGACAATTGGTTTGCTAAGTGCTCTGCAAAGCAAGCACTTGGCCTGGTGGAGCACAGGAAAAAACGTAAGTTACTTTAATATTAAAAACCTGAATACACTATGGTGAGAATAAACTGAGGTTTAATGTTACCTTAACTTTACCTTATCTCAATTCTGAGAGGTTTCAACTGCCTTTGAACTGTTCTGGGCAAACAGAAATTTCCTCCACCTAAATATTGTCTTTGGTCCCCATCACAAATTCTACTTTGATCGTGGCATCATTCATCTTACTGACAGCTGTCTGAGGCGGGACCACCTCAGTTTTATTGTTAACTCTGATGTGAGCATCTTGCATCTGGTGCCATCACAAAGACCACCTGTTGCCACCTGTATAACATAGTTCAACTCTGCCTTTACCGTTGTTTTTTTTTTGTGAAACCATCCTCCATATTTCTGCTAAATTGACTATCCCAATGCTTTCATGGACAGCTGCTACTCTTTTGCCCTCCACAAATTTGGCCGTTTAAAAGTTTTCTCACGTTCTAACCCACACTGATGCTCGTAGCTTACATTAACTCTGTCAAAGGTGTATTGCTGCCAATTTTTGTAATTTCTTCCAGCCTCGCAACCCCTACTCTCTATCCCCTAGATCTCTTCATTTTGCAAATCTTTACTGCTTGAGAATTACCAATTTTTAATTGCTCCAGCATTGGTGGCCTTGCCTTCAATTGTCTAAATGCTGAGTCTGAAATTTTCCTTTTCAAATTGTCACCCTCTGTACTTTTCTTTCCATTTTTAAGACATTTCCTTAAAAGGTACTTCTGACTGGACTCTGGTCTAATAATTCAGCTTGGTATCAAAGTTGGTTTGGTATCTAAATACAGGTGATAAAGAAAAGGAATTCATTTATCAGAAGTCATGTTTTAATGCCATCATGAGTTTCAATGAAAGAATATCACGTACAACAAATCTAGCATTCCAAGTAGGTAATCCAAATGCTTCGGAGAATTGACTCAAGCCATTCACGTGCGGGATTGTTTGACTTTCCATTTGCTCCCTGGGTTATTGCTTATGTTTTGCTTAACTGCTTGCTCTTAACCAAGGGAAACAATCTCCAAATATTTAAGAGACTATGATGTCTGAAGTAACATAGAGATAGTTGTGAAGTAAAAGTACCTTTTTGTGCATGCTGTGCCTATACTTTATACTTCACATGCATCCACATTGGACTTGGCTAAATCAGTTGTCCATTCTGCAATTTGTTTGCAGTTGCAGGGGCTTTTCACTCAGTAAAGTAGTCAAAACATTGTTATAGGAGAATGAAGTTGTCATGTCAATGGAAGATTTTGCAAACCTAGACTAATTTGTTTAAGCTCTAGTTCATGGGATAAATGCTTGGAGGTAATTCAGTGGGAAATGGAATTTAATTGACCTGGCAATATTTGCTGGTGACATTAAACTGTGTACAGAGAAACCTCTATTATCTAGTGTCAATTATCCGAACAAGATCGCAGGTCCTGATGCATAGATAAACTGTTATCCAGCATTCGATTATCCGGCATTTAATTAACTGAACGAAATTCTCGCTGCCCGTGACCTTCGGATAATCTTGATTCCTCTGTATATACAGAGATAAAAACAAAGCTCTGTTATTTAAGGAAGATGGAGCAAACAGGTTTGGCATCAATTGGGAAATAAATTAGTAAATCTTTCATAAAGAATAGTATGACTCAAAGCTTGTACAAGTATCATTCAGCATACGATCATTCAGCATACATTTGTGAAAGTGGGACCACATCTGGCAAATTGAGTTAAACATTTTGAGGGAGTCACTAAGTGCTTCAGAAATGTTTGTGGGTGTTTCATACACTTCAAAAAAAATGTGATTATTAACAAAACTGAAAGTTTACAAAATTTTAATATAAATTTGTATTTTATTGGAAGGTAGGGTATAGTAAGAATAAGAGTTATGTTCTATGTTAGGTGTCTCGAGCATCTGAACTGAGACTTAACTTTGCAATGTGATGCCTTGGTTGAAGGACTTGTAGTCGTATATAAGGGTTCACGGGTGACACTGTTAGGGGCTGTAGTAAGTGTAAATGAAAGCAGGATGTTAGAAAGGATCACAAGTTAAACAAGTGGGCAAATCTGTCCGTGTTCACAATAGAAATTTGAGGTTGTACGTACATAGTTCTGAGAGACTTGTTTTTGTTATTTGGGTGATATGTGCATCACTGGCAGGCCCAGCATTTGTTGCCTATGTTGTGAGATGCCTTTTTGAATTGCTACTATCATTTTGGTGTGGGGACAGTAACAGCGCTGTTAGGGAGACAGATCTTGGATTTTAGTATGGTGATATAGTTCCAGGTTAGAATGGTGAGTGACTAGGAGGGGAACTTTGAAATAGAGGTATTCCTATGCATCTATTGTCTTTGTTTTCCTTTGGAAGTGGTCATGGATTTTGAAGGTATTATTTTGACAGACCCTGAGTGAATTTCTGCAGTGCATCTTGTAGATAATGCTAACACTGTCAGCGGTGGGTGGAATGACTGACACACCACATCCACAGATAATCAAGCGGTCTGCTTTTCCTGCATGGCGTCAAGCTGCACTCATTCAGGCAAGTGGGGGGATGTTCAGTCACAATCCTGGTTTGTGCCTTGTAGCTATGGAGACTTTGGAGAGTCAGGAGATGAATTATTTGTAGCATTCCTATCCTGTGATCTCCTGTAGCCACAAGTTAATATGGTTAGTTCAGTTTCTGGTCAGCGGTAATCCCCAGGATATTAATAGTAATGGAATGTCTGCCAATGCTGTTGGACGTCTCACAATGTCATTAAAATCTTGATTTGTTGTTTTTATGTTGAGGGACAGGAGCCATGTGTACACAAAAACCAAAATCTTGATGAGGAACATACTCGAAAAATAATACTTTTTCTTATCTTGAAAAGTAACAATTCAGAAGTGTAAAAGTGGTGCTTAAATTGTGCAGTTGCTTAGATTACTGTACTTTAGTTTGGGGACTAAACCTTTGAATGTTAAAAAAATGAATTTAAAATATCAGATTCCATACTAATTTCCTGTATTTTGTTGTTGCCTCCATGCATTTGCAGGAGGTACAGCACTGATTCACTAGAATCGGATCTGGATTTGAAAGGTTAAATTATGAGGAGTGGCATAATTTGTTTGTATTCAGTTGAGTTGAGAAGATTGAAGTATTCTTGAATTAAGGTATTTGAAATGAAGGGGGAATTCAGTATGAATGTATCTGGTGGGGAAGTCCATTGTATGGATGCACTGAAAATGAAACTTGAGCCGGTTAGGGATGAAATCAAGCATAATTTCTTTATGCACGTAGTAATTGAATCCCTGGTTCTATGTCCAAAAGCATCTATGGATGTTTGATTGACGTTTTCATGTTAAAGATCGATAGATTTGAATACATCAATGCATTAAGAAAATTGAGAAAATGTTGGTAAATGGAATTGCAGTCTAAATTAGCTTCATGGCAGTGTGATAGTTCCCTATCTGTGGGTCAGAAACTCTGGGTTGAAGTCTCACCAGCCTCTGGAGGTGTCACAAAATGGATGAACATGTTGATTTAAATATAATGAAAAATTAACCCTGATCTAATTGAATAGCAGAACAAGTTTTGAGCTGAGTAATTTATCATTTTTTTCTACGTAAAAGGGCATACTTTTTTATTGGAATTACGTGTATAATATTTGATTTTTCAATGTTCAGAAATATATAGCTTTGTCAAATTACTGATTGTGCCAGTTTCTAAAGGAGATTTTGTGCTGAAAAGTAAGCGTTTTTAAAGAAATAATTTAGAATGGCTTAATAATTAGCCCTGGTTCATTTGTCTTCATGTAAGAAAGATGATTTATACATCTATAATTTAAATACTTTTCTCATTTGTATTGAGCATAAGACATAGGAGTGGAAGTAAGGCCATTCGGCCCATCGAGTCCACTCCGCCATTCAATCATGGCTGATGGGCATTTCAACTCCACTTACCAACATTCTCCCTGTAGCCCTTAATTCTTCGAGACAACAAGAATCTATCAATCTCTGCCTTGAAGACATTTAGCGTCCCGGCCTCCACTGCACTCCGTGGCAATGAATTCCACAGGCCCACCACCCTCTGGCTGAAGAAATGTCTCTGCATTTCTGTTCTGAATTGACCCCCTCTAATTCTAAGGCTGTGTCCACGGGTCCTAGTCTCCTCGCCTAATGGAAACAATTTCCTAGCGTCCACCCTTTCCAAGCCATGTATTATCTTGTACGTCTCTATTAAGTCTCCCCTTAATCTTCTAAACTCCAATGAATATAATCCCAGGATCCTCAGCCGTTCCTCATATGTTAGACCAACTATTCCAGGGATCATCCGTGTGAATCTCCGCTGGACATGTTCCAGTGCCAGTATGTCCTTCCTGAGGTGTGGGCACCAAAACTGGACACAGTACTCCAAATGGGACCTAACCAGAGCTTTATAAAGCCTCAGTAGCACAATCGGTGCTTTTATATTCCAACTCTCTTGAGATAAGTGACAACATTGCATTCGCTTTCTTAATCACGGACTCAACCTGCATGTTTATCTTTAGAGAATCCTCGACTAGCACTCCCAGATTCCTTTGTACTTTGGCTTTACTAATTTTCTCACCATTTAGAAAGTAGTCTATGCTTTTATTTTTTTTCCCCAAAGTGCAAGACCTCGCATTTGCTCACGTTGAATTCCATCAGCCATTTCCTGGACCACTCTCCCAAACTGTCTAGATCCTTCTGCAGCCTCCCCACTTCCTCAGTACTACCTGCCTGTCCACCTAACTTCATATCATCTGCAAACTTCGCTAGAATGCTCCTAGTCCCTTCATCCAAATCATTAATATATAATGCGAACAGCTGTGGCCCCAATACTGAACAGTGCGGGACACCGCTCGTCACCGGTTGCCATTCCGAAAAAGAACCTTTTATCCCAACTCTCTGCCTTCTGTCAGACAGCCAATCCTCAATCCATACCAGTAGCTCACCTCGAACACCATGGGCCCTCACCTTGCTCAGCAGCCTCCCGTGTGGCACCTTATCAAAGGCCTTTTGAAAGTCTAGATAGACCACATCCACTGGGCTTCCCTGGTCCAACCTATTTGTCACCTCTTCAAAGAATCCCAACAGGTTTGTCAGGCATGACCTCCCCTTACTAAATCCATGTTGTTCTAATCAGACTCTGCTCTTCTAAGAATTTAGAAACCTCATCCTTAATGATGGATTCTAGAATTTTACCAACAACCAAGGTTAGGCTAATTGGCCTATAATTTTCCATCTTTTGTCTTGATCCTTTCTTGAACAAGGGGGTTACAACAGCCATCTTCCAATCATCCGGGACCTTTCCTGACTCCAGTGACTCTTGAAAGATCTCAACCAATGCCTCTGCTATTTACTCAGCCACCTCTCTCAGAACTCTAGGATGTATCCCATCAGGGCCAGGAGATTTTAAGACTTTTTAACTTTTTTCTAGCACTATGTCTTTTGTAATGGCAACCATACTCAACTCAGCCCCCTGACTCCCTTTAATTGTTGGGATATTACTCATGTCTTCCACTGTGAAAACTGAAGCAAAGTACTTGTTAAGTTCTCCTGCTATTTCCTTATCTCCCATCACTAGGCTTCCTGCATCAGTTTGAAGTGGTCCAATGTTTACTTTTGCCTATTGTTTGTTTCTTATGTACTGAAAGAAACTTTTACTATCATTTCTAATGTTACTGGCTAGCCTACCTTCATATTTGATCCTGTCATTTCTTATTACTCTCTTTGTGATCCTCTGTTTGTTTTCGTAGCCTTCCCAATCTTCTTGTTTCCCACTGTTCTTGGCCACTTTATAGGATCTCTCTTTTTCTTTAATACATTTCCTGACTTCCTTTGTCAGCCATGGTTGTCTAATCCCTCCCCGGATAATCTTTCTTTTCTTGGGGATGAACCTCTGTACAGTGTCCTCAATTATACCCACAAACCCCTGCCATTTTTGCTCAACTGTCTTCCCCGCTAGCCTCTGCTTCCAGTCTATTTTTGTCAGTTTCTCTCTCATGCCCTCATAATTCCCTTTATTTAACTGTAACACCATTACATCCAATTTTGCCGTCTCTCTTTCAAACTCCAGACTGAACTCTACCATATTATGATCGCTACTTCCTAAGGGTTCCCTTACTTTAAGATCTTTTATAGAGTCTGCTTCATTGCAAAGCACTAGGTCCAGAATAGCCTGCTCCCTTGTGGGCTCCATGACAAGCTGTTCCAAAAAGCCATCCTGTAGGCATTCCATGAATTCCCTTTCTTGGATCCACTAGCAACATTATTTACCCAGTCCACCTGCATATTGAAGTCTCCCATGATCAATGTGACCTTGCCTTTCTGACATGCCTTCTGTATTTCCCGGTACATGTTGCGTCCCTGGTCCTGACACAACTCCAATTATGGTTTTTTTTTGCCTTTGTGGTTCCTCAATTCCACCCACACAGACTCCCCATCATCCGACGCTATGTCATTCAATGCCATAGATTTAATTTTGTTCTTAACTAACAAGGCAACCCCACCCCCTCTGCCCACCTCCCTGTCTTTTCGATAAGTTGAAAAACCTTGGCGGTTTAACTGCCAGAGCTGACCCCCCTGTAACCAAGTCTCTGTGATGCCTACCACATCATAATCATTCACTATTATCTGTGCCATTAGTTGATCTGCTTTGTTATGAATGCTACGAGCATTCAGGTAAATTGCCTTAATGCTAACTTTCTTATCATTAGAAATATTGGGAGTCATAAGATGTCCTAAGTTATCCTTGCTTTTTTCTGCATTCCCAGTCTGCCTCAATTTTAAATCCGCCTGGACACATGCTATCCTGCTGCTTATCTTTCCATTTAACGCCATACTCCCTGTCGCTTTCATTTTCCCTTCCCCCCCCAACTTAGAAGTTTAAAGTCCTACTGACCACCCTATTGATCCTCTTCGCTAGAACATTGGTACCTGATCGTTTCAGGTGGGGACCGTCCCAACGTACAGATACCCCGTTCCAAAACTGATGCCAATGCCCTATGAAGTGGAATCCCTCTTTCCCACACCAATCCCTTAGCCACGTGTTTACTTGCCTAATCTTCTTGTTTCTATGCCAATTGGCACGTGGCTCGGGCAGTAATCCGGAGATTATGACCTTTGAGGACCTGTGCTTCAATTTCCTGCCTAGTGCTTTGTAATCCCCAAACAGGTCCTCCACCCTAGTCTTGCCTATGTTGTTAGTACCAACGTGGACCACAACAACTGGATCCTCCCCCTCCCGCTCCAATATCCTTTTAAGCCGGTCGGAGATGTCCCGCACCCTGGCACCGGCCAGGCAACACACCATGCGAGACTCCCAATCCAGCTTGCAAAGGATACTATCTGTCCCCCTAATTATAGAATCCCCTATAACCACTACTTGGCTATTAGCTTCCCCCTCTTGAATGGCCTTCTGCACCATGGTGCCTTGGTCAGTTGGCTCATCCTGTCCAGAGCCCTTTTCCTCATCCGAACAGGGAGCAAGAATCTCATACCTGTTGGACAAGGTCAAGGGCTGAGGCTCCTCCACTCCTGAACTCAGGTTCCCCCCACCTGCCTCACTTACAGTGACACTCTGATGTGCCTGATCACTAGCTGAATGTAAATTACTTAATCTCCCAGGTGTGACTGCCTCCTGAATCAAAGCGTCCAGGTAACTCTCGCCCTCCCAGATGTGCCGCAGTGTTTGAAGCTCAGATTCAGATCATCAACTCTGATCCGGAGTTCTTCCAGCAACCAACACTTGCTGCAGATGTGGTCACTGCCGTTCACAATAGATATCTAATTGATTATATTTTGATTCATGGTCAGATTTGCCATAAAATAACATCAGTGATTTGGCTGACAGTTTAATGTTTGTTAAAGGTGTAGTGTTTTCCAGGAACTTCAATCTCCCACCTAAAGCAATCTTCCTGGCTGTAGAAATTCAAATCACCTTTTTGAGTTAAGTAAAATATTCCCGAACATTAAGCTTTTCCCTGACCTCTCGCATTCAACAACCACATACATGGTTTTCCATTATTATTTGATCATGTTTGGTTTGAAATCTGTCCAACAACTCTTTATTAGACTGTCTGAGTCTGATCTTTCCAAACTCTAGGTACATGGCTTCAAAGGTTTGCTCGCTGAGTTGGAAGCTGAAAACGAACCTTCCAGCTCAGCGAGTAGACCAGATCCAGAACCTCAACCTGAGCTACAAATCTTTTCAAAACTCTATGGCTTCAAAGCTCAGGATTGCTGTAGCCATACCAATTTGCTGCTGTTAAAAAGTCTAATTGTTGCAGCAGTGTAATGATCTAGACCAAACTTCAAGGCTGTGTAATTTAATGACGTGTTAGCCCTGTCTTTTTCCTTTGATTATGCAGTCGTAATGCTGCATTTTCAGTTTTCCAGTTTGAAGGTGATTTCCCATTTTATGCTGTTGGCCTTGATTACTTGTTACATTTCAGATAGGACATTAATAACTTTCCAATGCTTATCTGTCTCAGCTTGTGTGTGATTTCAGATCCACAGCAATGTTGTTGACTTTTAACTGCCCTCTGAAACATCCAAGAAAGCTAATCAGTTTAAGAGCAATTGTTGATGGGCAGCAAATGGTAGCTTTGTCTGACACCGACATCCCATCAAACATATTTTTTGAACTGCATGTTTTGTTTAAAAATATGAAATCTTGTAGACAGTTCTAAAGGTTGATTAAGTGTTTAGATTTCTTTGCAAACAGTAATAAACCTGGAACCAGATCATTGTCCAACAGGCTTATTTGAAATCACAAGCTTTTGGAGTGTAGCCCTTTGTCAGGTAAAGTGAGAGAAGAGCATGCGTGCACACAATTTACAGGCAGAGATCAAGGGCTGAGATATCAAAAGATCATACAACTGGTGTGAGTGGAGAATCAAATAATAAGTCTCTGCAGGTGACCAAGAGTGTTAGACAGTGTGAGTAAAGTGTCATCAGCTGAATAACAAGCGAAGGGATAACCAGTTATCCGATTAAATGAGGCAGAGTGATAATTACAAAAAATGAAAAATAAGGTGGTACTGAGCCAAGCTAACTGACTGGAATAACATCTTTGGTATAAGAGTCACATGCTGAGGATCTGACCAAAGTAATAAATAATCCAAAACTGTAGAACCTAATTAAGGTAGAGAGATCATAACAATTTATCAAGGCGACTGCGTCAAAACTGGTCACTAAGGAAGATTTTACTGTACAAAAATACATGAGGTCATTTAATATCTTGGCAGAGAGCAGGTAGAAAGGACCTTGAGGCTTGAGCTGATGAATGGTAAATACCACAGAAATGCCAGAGAATAGCCTCTTGCAGTGAAGGTCAAAGCATCGCCTGATGACATTCAGTGGCAATATTATTGCTGAATCAGTAACAAATCAACTGGACTAGCTGTGTGCAAACACACCATCACAGCTAGAGCAGATCTGAGATTAGCTATTCAGCAACAAGTAACTCACCACCCGACTCCCCAAAATGGTTTCATTGCATACAAGGCACAAGTCAGGAGAGCAATGGAATATTCTTTACTTGCCTGGATTGGAACATAAAAGATTTGCCATCATACAAAGCAAAACATATCATATGGCGGGGAGCAAGGAAGGGGGCGTGACCTACCAGCAAGTGGGTGGTGGATGAAAGTGGGCGGGGCATAACTGGCTAGGGGGCGGGGCCCTGTCGGAGGGAGGAGGGGGTTCTGGCCAGGTCATGAGGAGCCACTCAGCCGGGCTGCCCCTTCCTCCCCTCCCGCCAGTGACGATCCCTTGCTCCCCCTCTGTGCATCCCCAGCTCTTGCTGAAGCGGGCCCTTCTTTTCCTTGGCTGGGACTGGAAGCTCATGGAGGCAGACGCTAACCAAGCCAATTCGGTGCTCAGTGCAGACTGTCAGCATGATCCCTGCAAAATGTTCGTCGGGGGACTGAGCTGGCAGACCACGCAAGAAGGTCTCAAGGAATATTTCTGTAAATTCGGAGACGTGAAGGAGTGCATGGTGATGCGGGATCCTGTTACAAAGCGGTCAAGAGGATTTGGATTTGTCACTTTTGTTGACCAAATGGGCGTAGATAAAGTTCTAGTGCAACCCAGGTATGAATTAGATTCTAAAACGATTGATCCTAAAGTGGCTTTTCCACGTAGAGCGCAGCCAAAGATGGTGACCAGAACAAAGAAGATCTTTGTGGGCGGGTTATTTGTAAATACCACAGTGGAGCATGTCGAGCAGTATTTTGACCAGTTTGGAAAGGTAGATGATGCAATGCTAATGTTTGACAAGACGACCAATCGACATCGAGGCTTTGGGTTTGTAACATTTGAGAGTGAAGATATCGTGGAGAAAGTGTGAGAGATTCACTTCCATGAAATCAACAACAAAATGATGGAGTGTAAGAAGGCCCAGCCCAAGGAGGTGATGTCAGCAACAGGGACCGCCAGGGGTCGTTCTTGAGTGATGCCCCATGGGATGGATACCTTTATGTTGGGGATTGGCATGCTTGGGTACCCAAGCTTCCAGGCTGCTTCGTGGTTACACAGGGCTCACTCCCGGTTACACCTACCAGTTTCCTGGTCCCTTATTGTTACCTCCAGCCACTACCCTTCCATCTTCATCAGGCCGGGCAGGGCAGTCTGGGGTACAAACCTCTCAGTGGCCCCCATCGATGTTGCTCCAGGATTGGCTGACGGGAGCAATCCCCCCTGACTGCATATGGACCAATGGCAGCAGCTGCAGCAGCAGCAGTGGTTCGAGGGACAGGTTCAATCCCAACCCGCACTGGAGGGTTCCTGGGCACCACCAGCCCAGGCCCCATGGCAGACCTGTATGGGGCAGCAAACCAGGACTCTGGGGTCAGCAGTTACATCAGTGCAGCCAGCCCAGCCCTGAGCACTGGATTCGGCCACAGTCTGGGGGGTGGGGGGGGCTTTGATTGCGACAGCTTTCACAAATGGTTACCACTAAAGCAGAGGCTCGAAAATCTGAAAAAGGATGGCCCCAGCCCGTCAGCAAGAGGAGGGGAAAAACATGGGTTTTGGTGGAGCTCAGGCGACTTTTTAATAATTTTACTGCACACACTGACTTACTACAATAAACTCTACTCTGATCAAGCCACCCGATCAACTGAAGAAAACATCTCACTCCTTCACTAACATTTAAAGTTTACGCTTTTCTACAGAGAGAGCTAAGAGCAACAAGGAAGGGACATGAAAAGTCCTTGGTTGGTATAATTAGAGAAAACAAAAAGACTTACTATAGGTATGTCAAGAATAAAAGAATGACTAGGATAGGAATAGGTCCAGTCAAGGAAAGTAGTGGGAAGTTGCGTGTGGAGGCTGAAGAGATTGGGGAGACACTGAATGAATACTTTTCATCAGTATTCACTCAGGAACAGGACATTGTTGCCGATGTGAATATTGAGTCACAATTAATTAGAATGGATGGCTTTGAGGTATGTAAGGAAGAGATGTTGGAAATTCTGGAAAGGGTGAAAATAGATAAGTCCCCTGGGCCTGATGGCATTTATCCTAGGATTCTCTGGGAAGCAAGGGAGGAGATTGCAGAGCCATTGGCCTTGATTTTTCTGTCCTCGTCTACAGGAATAGTGCCAGAAGACTGGAGGATAGCAAATGTGGTTCCCTTGTTCAAGAAGGGGAGTAGGAATAACCCTAGTAACTATAGGCCGGTGAGTATTACTTCTGTTGTGGGCAAAGTCTTAGAGAGAATTGTAAGGGATAGAATTTATAAACATCTGGATAGGTATAATGTGATCAAGGACAGTCAGCATGGTTTTGTGAAGGGCAGGTCGTGCCTCACAAACCTTATTGAATTCTTTGCGAAGGTGACTAAGGAGGTGGACGAGGGTAAAGCAGTAGATGTGGTGTATATGGATTTTAGTAAGGCGTTTGATAAGGTTCCCCATGGTAGGCTACTGCAAAAAATACGGAGGTATGGCATTGAGGGTGAGTTGGAGGTTTGGATTAGGAATTGGCTGGCTGGAAGAAGACAGAGGGTAGTAGTTGATGGTAAAGGTTCATCTTGGAGTGCAGTTACTAGCGGTGTTCCGCAAGGATCTGTTTTGGGACCATTGCTGTTTGTCATTTTTATAAATGACCTGGAGGAAGGTCTGGAAGGTTGGGTGAGCAAGTTTGCGGATGAAACGAAAGTCGGTGGAGTTGTTGACAGTGAGGAAGGATGTGGCAGGTTACAGTGGGATATTGATAAGCTGCAGAGCTGGGCAGAAAGGTGGAAAATGGAGTTCAATGTAGGTAAGTGTGAAGTGATTCACTTTGGTAAGAGTAACAAGAAGATGGGGTACTGGGGTAATGGTCAGATACTTGGTAGTATGGATGAGCAGAGGGATCTTGGTGTCCATGTCCACAGATCTCTGAAAGTTGCCACCCAGGTAAATAGTGCTGTGAAGAAGGCATATGGCGTAATGGCTTTTATTGGTAGAGGAATTGAGTTCCGGGCTCTTAAGGTCATGTTGCAGTTGTATAAGACTCTGGTGCGGCCGCATCTGGAGTATTGTGTGCAGTTTTGGTCGCCATACTATAGGAAGTATGTGGAGGCACTGGAACGGGTACAGAGGAGTTTTACCAGGATGTTGCCTGGTATGGTAGGAAGATCGTATGAGGAAAGGCTGAGGCACTTGGGGCTGTTTTCATTGGAGAAAAGGAGGTTTAGGGGTGACTTGATAGAGGTGTACAAGATGATTAGGGGTTTAGATAGGGTTGACCATGAGAACCTTTTTCCACGTATGGAGTCAGATATTACGAGGGGGCATAGCTTTAAATTAAGGGGAGGTAGGTATAGGATAGATATTAGGGGTAGATTCTTTACTCAGTGAGTCGTGAGTTCATGGAATGCCCTGCCAGTAGCAGTGGTGGACTCTCCCTCATTATGGGCATTGGATAGACATATGGAGGATAGTGGGCTAGTGTAGGTCAGGTGGGCTTGGGTCGGCGCAACATCGAGGGCCAAAGGGCCTGCACTGTGCTGTATTTTTCTATGTTCTATGTTCTATGTTCTAAAACTGGACAGTTGATTGATACCCATTCACCATCTATACACTAAGAGGGCTGGGAAGAGTGCCCTTGTGGTCAGTGCCACAGTGAAGCAGTGTGGGCTGTGTCCGGCTTGTTGGGGGATAAAAAATGTGTGACATCACAAAAAAATCCAAATTGTCTTAACCTTCTGCAGGCGTAGAGGCTCCAAGGGAAAGAGCTGAGTGGTAAGTAATAGATAAGTTCAGGTAAATATTCATAATTTTATCACTTCTAGTTTGTAATGTGTTTGTGATGTATAGTTTCTAAGGGATGTATTCTGTACTATCAAGGACTGGAAAGAGGCCCGAGAGAAATTGCTATTTGATGTTAAGCATCTTCCAAAAATTTTAATTTAAAGGGATGTTATGGCAGGAGAGCTCAAAGATATGATGTGTCCTTATGTCTGGCACCAGTGAATGCTGGAAATGTCTGCAGCTGCAGCTCCTGGAAACCCGGGTTTTGGAGCTGGGGCAACCCTGAAGCATTTACAAAGCTGAAAGCATAGTAAGCTTAGACTGTAGAGGCAGACAGGGAATGGGTGACCAACAGGCAGAGTAAGAGCACTGGGCCAGGAGTGCAGGTATCTCCTGTGACCATTCCTCTGAAAACCGATATATCACCGATATTATTGAGGGGAATGGCCTTTTGAGAAAACAGCAGCAGCCAAATTCATGGCACTAGGGTTGGCTCTTCTGCCCAGTAGAAGCGCAAAAAATGCGAAATGCAATGTTCCTAGGAGATTCAGTTGTTAGGGGAGTTGACAGGTGTTTCTGTGACCGCAAACGAGACTCTGTGATGGTATGTTGCCTCCTTCGTGCTAAGTAAAAACAATGACTGCAGATGCTTTATTCCTGATGAATTATTCCGGGTTTTTGCCCGAAACGTCGATTTTACTGCTCCTCGGATGCTGTCTGAACTGCTGTGCTCTTCCAGCACCACTAATCCAGAATCTTTAGTGCTAGGGTCAAGGGTGTCTCTATACAGCTGCAGGGCACCCTGAAAGGACAGTAGTCGTGGTATACATTGGTACCAACAACGTAAGTATAAAAATAGATGAGATCCTAAAGGCAGAATCTAGAGAGCTAAGAAGCGTGCTGAAAAATAGGACATTAAAGTAGTGGATTAGTAGAAAAAGCAGGGCATATTGGATGAATATGTGGCTTAAGAGAGTTTGAGGAGGAAGATTTCAGATTCCTGCCACATTGAGACTCAGTCTGGGGGAAGTGAAGCCAGCATAAACTGGACAGGAGACAGCCTCGGGGGAGTATTTGCTCAAGTGGATACAGAGGCTTTGAAGCTATATTGACAGGGGATGGGAACCAATGTAAGGAGTTAGAGGAGGGAGAATTGAGGATAGGAACAAAATACTGAAATGGGAAAAGAAAAGTGATAGACAGAGGAGTCAAACAAGACCACAGTGAAAACATATATAGTGGGGAAGGACAAGGAATTTTTTTTTAAAACGTAAGACTTAAAGCTTTATGCCTGAGCTTGAAAGTAAGTGGATGAATTAATTCTGTCAATAGATATGACTTAGTTGGGATTTAAGATACATGTCTTCAGGGTAATCAAGGATGGGAATTGGATGTCTGGGGTATTCAGTGTTTTGGAAGAATAGATAAAGAAATGGCAGTGCAGTTGCATAACTAGAGGATATAAACACAAAACTGAGCAAAACTATTAGTTCAAACCAGGTAGAATCCATGTGGGTTGAATTAAGAAAAAACAAGGGGCAAAAAATGTTAGTGGGAGTGGTATATAGGTCACTAAGCTGTCACAGTGGTGTTGGGAAGAACATTAAATAAGAAATCAGTGATATATGTGCTTAAAGATCACATGTAATTATGGGTGACTTTAATCTGCGTATAGATTAAACAAATCAAATTAGTCTCCATACTGTGCAGGAGCAATCCCTAGACTCTATATGGGATGGTTTTCTGGACCAATATAGTGGGGACCCAACTAAAGACCAGGCCATCACAGACTGGATATTAAATAATGTGTAAGGAATAATTGATAATGTAAGTTGAGAGTGACTATAACATGATGGAATTATCCATCAAGTTTAAGAGTGAGGTAGCTGACTCTGAGATTAGGGTCATGAATCTTAAAGGAAACTATATGATGGCATGAGTTAGCTCTGGATTGGGAAATGTTGAAAGGAAGTGGATAGACAATGGCAAACATTCAAAGGGTGAATGAGTGAACTACAAAAATAGCGCTTTTTCCTGTCTGATGCAAGAGTGCAAAGAGAATGGTGGCCAAACCGTGGCTTATGAGATGAGTTAGTGATAATATAAAATGCCAAAAAGGAATGCATACAAATTGCCAAGGAAAAAAAAACAATTGACTGCAAGGTTGGAAACAGTTTAGAAGTCAGCAAAGGAGGACCAAGGGACTGATTAAGGAAGGGAAAATAGAAGTTGAGAGTAAGCTTGTGGGAAACACAAGAACTGACAGTAAAAGTTTCTATAGAAATGTGAAGAGAAAAATATGGGTGAAAATTAATGACAACAAGTACAAAACTAATTACAATCAGAAACTGAGAAATTTACAATGGGGAACAAAGAAATGGCTAATGATCTAAATTCATACTTTGCTTCTAATTTCACAAAGAGGGACCCAAATGACGTATGAAGGCTGATAAATCCCCAGGGCCTGATCGTGTACATCCCAGAATCCTTAAGGGAATGACCCTTAGACATAATGCGTTTGTGGTCACCTTTCAAGGTTCTTCAGACTTTGGAACACTTCCTACATATTGGAGGGTAGCTCGTGTAACCCCAATATTTTCAGTGGTAGAGAGAAAACAGGAAATTTGTAGACCATGGAGTCTGACATCAGTAGTGGGGATGATGATAGTCTGTTATCAAGAATTTTATGGCAGACCACTTAGGAAACAGATAGAAACAAACACAATCAGCTTGGATTTAGAAAAGGGAAATCATGCTTGACAGATCTGTTAGAATTTTTGAGGATTTAACTAATAGAGTTGATCGGTAGAGCCAGTCAATGTGACTTATTGTGATTTAGAAATTAAGTCCCACACGAGATTATGTGTAAAATTAAAACATGAGATTAGGGCTAGTGTATTGAGATGGATAGAAAATTGTTTAGCAGACCGGAAACAGTAGGAATAAATGGGTCTTTTGTGAATGGCAGGCAGTAGCCAGTAACAATGGGATGGCTAGTAGGACACCAATAATTCACAATATATATTAATGATTTGGATAAGAGACCTAAATGCAATATATCAACATTGGCACATAAAGATAGGTGGAAGGGTGAGCTGTGAGGAGGATGCAGAGTGATTTGAACAGGCTGACTGAGTGGGTAGTGCATGGCAGATGAAGTATAATATTGAAAAATGTGAGGTTTCCACTTCGGTAGCAAAAATAGGAAGGCAGATTATTATTTGGCTGGGAGTGGGGGAAATGTTCTACAAGATCTGTGTTCCTCGTGTACTCGTCACAAAATAAGTGCATGGGTGCAGCAAGCAGTAAAGACGGCAACTGTGTGTGAGCCTTCGTAGCAGGAGAATTTGAGCACAGGAGCAAGAATGTCTTGCTGCATACATACAAGCCATTGATGAGGCCTCATCTAGGATACTATGTGCAGTTTCATTCCTTATCTGAGGAAGGATGCTGTTACTATTGGGGGAGTGCAGTGAAGGTTTACCGAATTGATTCCTGGGATGACAAGACTGATATATGAAGAGATTTGAGTCAGTTACGAGTGTATTCATTGGAAATCAGAAAAACAAGGGGAGGATCTGATAGAAACCTCAAACTCTAATAAAATTAGCTGCAAGAAGGATATCGCTGATGGCAGGGGGAGTTCAGAACCAGGGGTTATAGTTTAAGGCTAAGGGATAGAGCTTTTAGGACATATCAGGAGAAATGTATTTACTAAGTGATGAGCCTATGGAATTCACTGCTGCAGAAAGTGGTTGAGGACAAAACATCATGCTTTCAAGAAGGTGGTGAATAAAGCTCTTATGACTAAATGGGTCAAGGGATATGGAGGAGGGTAGGATTAAGGTATTGAGCTCAATGATTAGTCATGAGCACGTTAAGTAGTTGAGTCTATTCGAGTTACTGAATGGCCTGTGTTTGAGTGAAACATGTATTGTGTACGTGCTGTCGTAACTCAGCAAAGCTTTTTCAACAGCATTTCACACGCTAACTCAGACTTGAACAATTATTGTTGTTCCTTCTTTGTTGCTGGGTTCAAATTCTCAATCTCCAGTCAAACAGCACTGAGGGCGGTCCTCCACCACATGGACCACAGTGGTTCAAGAAGCAGGTTACCACTGTCCTTCCAAGGTAACTAGGAATGGGCAGTAAATGTTGATTTTGTTGTTAAACTGGAGGTGATGTGTTTAAAATTGGAAGCAATATAGAAAAAGTAGCAAAAGGCTGATAGGATGTTAGTCTTCATATCAAGCAGGTTAGAATTCAAATCTTGAGCAATACTGAGATTAGGTACAAAACATCAGGAAACATGTATTGGATTTGACAGGGCTAGAACACACCTGAATTATACCAGGACTCTGAATTTACGTCGTGTTCTTTTAAGTTTAGAAGGAAATGGTGTAAGCTATTAGAAGTATTGAAAATGAAGATAAGATGCACTTGAATAGAAATGGGCACAAATAGTTTTCTCTGATTTACTTCAGACTGGAAGAATCTAAGTGTCTTGAGTAGGACATGTAAGACCAAAATTAGAAGGAAGCCCCTTTTAATAAAGTAGTGGAAACTTGGAATGCTGTCAATAAAAGCCAGTGGCTTACAGTTAACATGAAATTTTTGAGATGGATTAATGAAAGAAAGAAGAATAAGTTGAGGAACACATCAGCCACAGTGCGATTGCTTATGAGGATAGACTTGAGTGACTGATTGGACTACCTTTCTTAAGATTTAGCACTGGTCTGTTTTAAATAGGCTTTATTAGCATTAGATCTTCTTAAAAAAATTAGTCAACTAAAGATTCTCCTGTTATTAAAAATGCTAGTCATAGATGAAAGTGGCCTCTGTACGTAATTTACTGTTGGAAATTAGTATGTTTATGAAATCTTGTCTACAAGTTAATGTGGTTGTAAATGAAGCTTAATCTGTGGAGAAGTATTATTTATAAACTACTGGTGGGTTGCTGTTCTCCTGCAACTTATAATTTGCCAAGAAATCGATTAATAAATCCATATTATATATTAAAGCTATTTACAGAAGACTAGAACAGAAAAGCAGTGAATTTATGTTGAACTTATGTAGAACAGTGTTAAAACTGCATGGCGTAGTATTCATTTTGGGTTTCCACATTATAGAAAAGGTTTGCAAGGAGATGTCTGAGAGGTTTTGCTCATTTGGAAAGATGGTGCAGCCTATGACTCTGGTGACTGATTAAGTTTATTTGAAACTATGTAGGGCCTAATAAAATACTTTATTTTTGTTTTATGTAGCCTAATAGCTTCAGTTGAAGCCTCTGCCTCTAACTGTTTATTTTTGTAGAACTAGAGATGTTAAGAATATATGACCGTCACTATTAAATTCAGTAAATTCAGGATGAAGATTATTTAAACCCCACCCCAGAAAAAGAATGTAGTATCTACTAACGTGAAAAGAATAGGTAAATGGAATTGGATGCATTTCAATTGAAGTCAAATCTTGAGAAGTGGGTAAAAGTTTCTGATAGAATTGATTAAGCGGACTGGGAGGAGGCTTGAGTGGAGTACAAAGATGAGATTGAACAAATGGCCCGTTTTTGTGTTGTAAGTTCTGTGCAATTTTATTTAATTGGCAAGTGGCATATGTATAAATCTTGGAGCTGCTAACTTTATAATATGCTGACGTTTAAACCTCAATATCATTACTTGATTGAAATTTTATATATTGCTCCACATAAAGTACCTTGTAAATTAGTTTTTAAACCAATCTTAGAGATTGTATAAAATGCTAGTTTTCTTCTTTGAATAATAAGCAATGAATCTATTTTTTATGTTCAGATGTACAAAAAGCATTGGATGATCTTCATAAAGTTATGAAGAACTTTGAATCCAGGGTCGAGTTCACTGAAATGGCGAAATTGGTATGTGATGTTTTGGCAATTTTTGTTTAGGTCCAGTTAACCATACATGTTGTTTCTATGTTCTGCATTGTAAGATGCTTTCAACAGGATTGTTGTCACCTCTGAAATATGGAAGCAAATTACAGTCTGTTTAGAACAAGATGGAAAATAAATAGATTCATGTATCAGTCTCTTGGCTGACTTGTGCGGTACTGTGAAATTAATCGGCTATTTTTGTGAATAAAGTTCTGATTGGGGAAAGTTTGTTCCTGTGCTCCTAAACAAGTGAAGCATCTTCAAGACCATATTTAGTCATCAAAATGCCAATAATGATTACAAGTAATTTGAGATTTTCAAATTGAAAAATGAAAACTTTACATGAAATTTATCTCTTGGCGGCTAGCTATGCAAGGGCTTTGACTCGAGTGGAGATCTGTTTCTCCTTGGACATCAAATATTTAAAACTATGCAAAGAATCAAAGAGACTTGCAAACACTTTTATGGTCAACAAGTGACTTTGCGAAACTTGTAACTGTTAGGATTAATAGACTTTTTGGATTGGTGGGTCATAAATGTGAACATTTAAAGACAAATGAAAAGACTCTGAATCCGAAAACAAAACAAAAGGGGAACAAATTTGAGGCTAAGACCTGGAATAACAGAATCTAAATAATGGGATTAAAAATGTATGTGTATTGATCTTTCTTTGGTTCCTTTTACAAATACTCTGCAAAGTTCTGTGTTGAAAATTACGCAAATGAACAAATAATAATAATTTTGATTGAAATAGTTCTTGAAAGATACACATTATTCTTTCTAATGTTATCATTGAAGGTATTACATTTATGATGTATGATGAAATCTAAAAATGAATCGTTCAAAAGCTGCAAAAATTAATACATATTCTGAATGGGACTATACAAAGTAAGTGTCCTGAACCCCTTCATCTATTGATGTTTCAGAAGGCTTGAATTTTATTTTCTTATATGGCCTAATTGCTTTAATTCAAGACATTGCCTATAAATGTTTGTTTTTGCATGTCATTTGAAGTTTTCACGGAGTTCAAATTCTGAAGTATAACTTTCCAAATGAATTTTGACTATTCATACAATTATGTAGTGAATTGTAGTTGTCAATCTCTTAAGGATAACTATTTCAGAAACTAGTGTTGCTAAATCCTGAATTTTAATTAACCTCTTCAAATTATAAGTTGAAGGCAAGAGAAAAATGCGTTATTTGCTTAGATCTAGAATTGAAAACATTATTCTTGTTATATCTTTTGAACTGATACTCATTGTTTTGTTTTGTGTAAAAGCATATAACCTGTCTGAATCATGTGCCAAATATTTCTTCTTCGGTTTAGAGACTGGTATATCCAACATCATTGCAATATGAAATTTTGACTATTACGAGTCACATCTTTTTTTGTAAGTTAGAATTTGTGATCGACTTGTCCTTTTGCAATTAATACCAATCTCATTTTCAGCTTGCACTACTGGCTAGCAGCAATGTTTTTAAACAAAAGTGAGTCAGATGCAAGTTTCTCCTTTCTGAGGAATCTCTCCTTGTCATAGCTTTCCCCCTTAGTTGTGTCTCCATGTAATGATGCACTGATGTTTTGTCCCTTGCAATGTCATGCTAAGTGAAATTTGAAAATGGCAGGTGTTGACACTGAAAACTAGGTGACTGGCTCTGACTTTGAGACTAATATTTTGAAGGACATTGGAAGAGGCAAGCAGGAATTGAAAGCTCACCTAGATGAGAAGAGAGCCTGGAGAAAACACAGGCCAGCACGTTGTGATTCTTCTCAGTCTGTTGCCTTTTCAGCAAATGAAGTGGAGATCATCATGCCAGAATGGCATGAGCCACATCAAGTAAAGCTTAACACAGCACAGATTGCTGATATCTTATGAGACTAAAGGCTACCACAAAAAAATTATGCCTTGGGTTGAGAGGCACATGTATTTTTTTAATAAAAGACTTTCTTTGCAGCTTGCCTGCAGTGGTTGGCACCACTGAAGAAAAATGTACATAAATGGACTGCAATTAATCTTCTGTGCAATTATTTATTTTCCTGAAATCTTTGGATACAAATCAAACTGAAATTTATATGCTAAATTCTCTTCTAATTAGGCAAATGAAGGTTTTGTAGAAATACGTGAGGAAATTCAGAATGAAGAGAGAGAAACTCAAGATTTAAATTCTGGAGGTACTTCTGTTTCTGTCATTTGTTTTGCATTGAAGCTCCAATAACTGCAACTCCAAATGTTGTTGAAGTGAGGGAGCGAAGCATTTTATTTTCAATCTTGTACTTGCATTAAATTGAGAATGGCCACAATCCCATGTTTGGACAGCATGAACTGAATGATGATTTCCTTTGTTTTTAAAAAGTGGGGCAGTTCCAAATTTGATTTTTCTACTTTTAATCCACTTGGTGCAGTTCCCCCCACCCCCACCCCACCATTTTGCTGCCTTGTGTCTGGACCATAATGTTTTTCTCAAGATTTGTAGCTATTTTTTCAAAAATGTTGTGTTACATCAAGTTATGTCTAAAAGCTAAAAGTCACAAATAATATTCAATAAAAATGTTCCACTTTGTTCCTTATATGAAAATGGTGAAAATACTGGGCATTTGAGTCAAAGGAGAAAATAACCTTACAACTGACCAGATCTTATTAATGTTTGCTTCCTTTAATTTTAATTCACAGTTACATCAGGATTTATACACTCTTTAAATTACCGTATTGAATAGTTTCCTGTGTATTTTAATAGCTTTACAATGGTCTGGAAATTTGAGACTTGTCATCAGGTTCAGTGCATTGTAGGCTGGGATGGTGACTGGACGAGGTGGCATTTAGCAGGATCAGGTTGGGGGGGCAGCAGCTATCTAGTGGGGTGTGGGGGTGTTCAGAATAGGATGGGGAGAAAGTATTTGAGGGAGTCTGTGGTAAATTGGGAATTCAGTTTAATACCTACCCAGGAGTGGGTTTTTAATCCTCTAGCTTTTCATGGCAATTAAACTTAAGCAAGACAGAACCTTTGGTCATCTCTGGCTCTTGGGGCGTTTCTGAGGAGGATTCCATACTCTGGAACTGCCAATCAGTTTTCAGTTTCTCAAGCAATTCCATTTGAATCAGTTGCATTAGGTTTCTGCTTGGTCCCTATATTCAACTCCAGTCTATACAGCAAAGATTGAATGGTAATCAGATTATCTGCGCCAATATATTTTTGTTGAATCATTGATTATCACCATCTGTTCAAGTAATTTTAGAACTGAGTACAAGATTGTGAATTTTCCTTTGCTGAATGCTTATTATTTGTTATAAATGTGGTTTCAACATCTTTGCAACATTAAATTATTGAATCTTTTATGGTGCTTAAAAAGAAGTTGATGGATTGTAGGTGAAGAAGCATTTTGTGTTTAAGTAAATACTTGTCGCTTGAATTTTAATTTTGATAATGAATTTTAAATCATAAAATTACAGGTAAACAGAGAAGAGCACATAAACCAAAAGAAAACCCCAAACCAAAAGAGGTTTTTGTGTCAGAGTTGGAGGGTGGTGATGGTGGTGGTGACTGCAAATCAAGCTTCTTAACTGAGGAGGAGTTGTGGGCCAGGCTTGATGAGCTGGAACAGCAGGAAGAGATGCAGGATGAAATTTATAGGTAATTTATTCGATGCTTAGATGATGGCAACATTTTACTTAGACCTATGTTGTAAAATTTCTTTATGCATTTTGATTTTAACTTGTGAAACAAAGTCAGTAATACCAAATGTTTCCCATTGTTTGTGATGCCACTTGGTTTCCAGTAATGATGAGTTGCATTGTTGTACTGGGACCTGCAGCTCAGCATGTGAGAATATCTGCTGTTTTGAGAAAGAAATGCAGTTGCCAGCTTTTCATTTCATTCACTGAGAATAATATATAGTAACTTCTAAACTTTAAAGTTTCATTCATGTTATTAATGTTATCGTCAGCTGATATCCATTGCATGTTTGTTACAATGTTATCAGGGTTATTGATGTGCACTGTAATTTTATTGTACAGTATTATTTGCCATGTTCCTAATATTTTCAGATCAAACTGCATTTTATGAAGGTGTTGATTAATCTTAAATATAAAGCTAATTTTGCCTTTAACATTTTTGAAGCTCAGGATACAGAGGAAGATGCTTGAGAATGTAGGTAGGTTGCAGGTGTTACATGTAGAATCATGTGACTAGGTTTTGGTGAAACAGCCTGACATTTTGATGTAGTGACACAAACAGATGGACATTGGGTCTGGGACTACAGGAGAGAGCGTTCTGAAGCCCACAAGTACTGTCCCACAAAATTTGTGACAGGATGCGTTATTGTAGGCTATGGAAATGCAAGTGTGTTTGTTACTATCTCTTTACAAGGAGAATGATCAGTAGGAAGGGCGTTGACAACTGTTGCTGAGAAATGCCTAATAATTTTTCGTCTAGGACAAGAGGCATTTTGATTTTAAAAAATGGAATTGGGATTTACACCAGAACGGACATCTGGCATGAGATTTTTATGACAATCCACCCTGCCCTCACCACTCATTCTGTTTTGCCACCTTCGCCAAAACCAAAACTGAACTGAAACACTGAAAGTAACATAAACGGCCCTTAACCAAAGAGTCATTGGTTGTAGTTCTAAAGGAGTGCATTTGGCACTTTGCTCTATGACTCAATGCCAGCTTTCAATGTAGCAGATGTTTCATTGCCCAGCATTCCCTTTAGCCCACAGTTACATTCCTTTAAGGTGCTAATCTAATTAATTCCCTTTTGAAAGTGCTCAAACCTGCACCAGCCACAAGATCCAAAGTAATTCTATCCCTCTTTTAGCTTGAGGCCATCGGAAGCTCTGCTTTTTTGTGTACTTGGGTGTCGGAGACTTAATATTCCTCTGTTTGCTGACTTGATTCCAAGTCAGGTAGCACTTCTAATTCAGTATTCCCACCAGCCTCTCAAACATCAGATATTGGCACTCCATTAATTCTGGCATCTAGAATGTTGGAAGGTTTAGTTGCTCATTGGCTGAGCCTTCAAATGCCGAGCATCTACACATAGCTAAATTTCTCCATCTCCTTGCCCCTCTTTTCTCCTTTAAGATGCTCCATGAAATCTATTTCTTTGACCAGTCCACTTAAATTTGGTCCTGGGAGATCTGGTTAGGAGAATGTTGTGAAGTGCCTTGGGAAATTTTTTTTAAATTAAACTTCCCCACTTAAATATAGGTTTCATTAGGATTGGAGGACTTCTGGTACGAATGCAAGGTTAGTCTATGAGCAAAAACTGGTGTACACCAATTGCTTATGCACTCTATTGCATTCTAGGCCTGAGCCTACAATTGTTATATCAATTTCCATTTTATTTTTGTTGGTTACTATCCACATTTGGTGTCAAGTGCTCAGCTGAGTACCTCACATCGATTTAGATTAGATTAAATTAAATTCCCTAAAGTGTGGAAACAGGTCCTTCAGCCCAACAAGTCCACACCGACCCTCCGCAGAATAACACAACCAGACCCATTTCCCTTTGACTAATGCACCTAACACTATGGGCAATTTAGCAGGCCAATTCACCTGACCTGCACATCTTTGGACTGTGGGAGGAAACCGGTGGACCTGGAGTATTAAAATGTAATTGGAATCTAGATCATATTCCAAAAGGTCCAGTCGCACATTTTCATACATAATTTTCAAAGTCCATTTCTGCAATATCCTATTAGATATTGTAACAAAAATGAGACAGATGGCATGTTTTAAAAATGTGCAAAAAAATACTGCTTTGTAGGTGGACCAGGCAAGGTTTTGTTATTTACAATGTGTCGCATGGAAACCTTGGAACCAAATGCTTTGAGATAGTTGAAAAACATTTACGACAGTCAAATGAAAACATCAGTGATTTTCTTTGACTTGACTAGCAACTTTTTCCTCACTGCATTTCTGTAGCAACTAAGACCTTCTGTGTTTGTAGATGAATGTTTAAGCTGTGATGACACTTGAGTTAAAATCCTCAAAGCAGCCATGACGTATTGTTTCATTCATTAAAGTTACTGTCTGATAAATCCACATTGCTACTTTCCTTGACTTAAAAATGTCTTTGCCTGCAATGTACCATCTGTTGCTAGGCTCCTAGCATTCTGGAGCTAGCTACAAGAAGGTCCATGAGAAATGCTTTGAATTAACTACTTTTTCTCTTGCTTTCTGGGAAGCTGGCAGTCTTTTAGTCAGTGTTTCTCTGATGTCACCAACTGACAGCTCTGAAAGGAGAGTCTCAAGTATTGATTGACATCCTGCTATTCTAATGGAACCTGGATTCCACTGCTGGGCACCCAGTTACACATATAAGTGCTATAAATGTTGTAAAATTGAGCATAAAATATTGTTGAGAAACTAGTGCACTATAATGCGGTATTATTATAGTAGCATGTAATTGACTAGAAACAAGTTGTAATCCTGGATAAAATTTTATTGTTTCCAAGGAGAGAAGTCAGCAGAGAAGAAATTTGCTTTAAAACAAAACTTGGTTGCATATTGCATTTAAAAAAAAAAAGAAATTTGCAGTTTGCATAAAATTAGTCACATTTCACACACCAGATCCTTTGAATTTTTAGTATTATGGTTTATGAAATTGATTAAATTTCCCAATAAGCAGTGAAGATTGTTATTTCCTCTGTTATTCTTTTAACAGCCTTATGTACCCATTCACGCGTTGGACTGGAAGCAGCTTAGGTATTAACTATTTTAAATAAAATTCAAATGCTAAACTTCCACTCACCCAAATAGCTTTTGATTTCAGTACATTATTATTAAGAAATTTGCTAGGTTTAAGTGAGGGTTTCTTCTACATTTTTATTAACAAACTTTCAGAACTGTTATTGGTATTTAATTTAAATTTTGGCTTCCAGACTGCACTGATCACTTTCTTTTCTGGGTGTTTATGATCATTCACAACTTTTAATTTTATTAGAAGTACCTTGAATCAAGTTTGATTCTTTTCAGCTTCCCTACTGCCTATTCAAACATTTGCAATTCTTGTATTCCTTCTGAGCAATATTTTAAAAAAAAGCATTGTAGGGTCAGTCATTAAAAAAGTGTTTTTTTTATTTTGAGAAGGCTGTTGTGTAAAAAGTGAATGTCATTGTTAAAAATGTCATATAGCAAACTTAGGTGGTCATTATGTAATTGTCATGTTAGAATGAAATTAGCAGTAGAATTGCTCTTATTATTTATAGAGTAAAAATCAAAATTATCTTAGTGAGTAATTTCGTGAGAAGTGCTCAAGATTAGAAATACAAGAGCATAAGAAATGTCAACTAGAATACGTTGTGCGGCTCCTCAAAGCATCTACACAGTTGATTAAATGTTCATCCGTGTTACTTTAATTACACATTTCTAACCTGTCCCGTAAACTCATTTTCATTTTATTGGAAACAAAGAATATAGTTGAGCACGGGAAGAGGTTTACGGAAATGAATCACAATTGTTCAGTGAGGGGTATGATACTATTGTAACTTAAAGGACACTTTTTTTTAACTGTTAACCATAAAACTATGGATTAGCAAACTTTCCAAAGTTAATACATATTTGGGGAAAAGCACATTTGCTCAGGTTTTCTAAGAAACAACAATCTTATGCAGCAAGTTGCCAATGTAGACCTTTTTCCTTTTACGAAAGAGACCGTGCTCTTCATTTTTCAAAAGAAAATCCACTCGGGGCTTCCTCAGAAATCCAGAGCTGTACTTCCATTCTTGACCGTTCTTTTGTGGCATAGAAATGTCAGAGGAAGGCAAACCACAACGCCTTTTCGCAGCAGTCAGCTTCAGTATTCTGAGATTTTGATAACAGCTGTGAAGCTGTAAGTACATAAGGCAAGTGTAATCTTAGGGTTCCAAATCAATAGGATACAGGTTTTTGAGAGGGGGGCTGGGGTGGACTCTGAGTAACTATTTTCCATAATTTCTTTTGAGTCATAGAGATGTACAGCATGGAAACAGATCCTTCAGTCCAACCCGTCCATGCCGACCAGATATCCCAAACCAATCTAGTCCCACCTATCAGCACCCAGCCCATATCCCTCCAAACCTTTCCTATTCATATACCCATCCAAATGCCTCTTAAATGTTGCAATTGTACCAACCTCCACCACATCCTCTGGCAGCTCATTCCATACACGTACCACCCTCTGCGTGAAAAAGTTGCCCTTAGGGTCTCTTTTATATCTTTCCCCTCTCACCCTAAACCTATGCCCTCGAGTTCTGGACTCCCCGACCCCAGGGAAAAGGCTTTGTCTATTTATCCTATCCATGCCCCTCATAATTTTGTAAACCTCTAAGTCACCCCTCAGCCTCCGACGCTCCAGGGCAAACAGCCCTAGCCTGTTCAGCCTTTCCCTGTAGCTCAGATCCTCCAATCCTGGCAACATCCTCGTAAATCTTTTCTGAAACCTTTCCGGTTTCACAGCATCTTTCCGATAGGAAGGAGACCAGAATTGCACGCAATATTCCAACAGTGGCGTAACCAATGTCCTGTACAGCCGCAATGTGACCTCTCAACTCCTGCAGTTAATACTCTGACCAATAAAGGAAAGCATACCAAACGTCGCCTTCACTATCCTATCTACCTGCGACTCCACTTTCAAGGAGCTGTGAACTTGCACTCCAAGGTGTCTTTGTTCAGCAACACTCCCTAGTACCTTATACAGTTCAAGTCATCTGACATCAGGAATTTAATTGGAGAATATCAAAGGATTTCAGGTGTAGTGGAAAGTTCAGTTTCCTGACCAATTTCTTCAGAATCTGCTGTGATGGGGATTCTGCAAGGTTCCCATGCACAACTTCTATCTGCACAGGCATAATGACTAACTGGCTATCTGGGTCACTGCTGGGTTCAGGGAGCCTTAGCAAAGACAATGGACTTAGCAGCGATAGACAGCATAGTTCCATGCCTCACTAATTTGATTGCTTTTTGAGGTGGTGAAAAACGTTTGATGTCAACATGGACTTCAATAAAGCCTTTGACAAAGTTCCTCATGGCAGACTGCTACAAAAGCTGAAGCCATATTTCATCAGGGATGAGCTGGCAAGATGGATACAGAGGGTAATTGGAAGGATGCTTTTTGGAATGGAGAGTTGTAATTAGTGATGTTCCCAAGGATCAATGCTGGACCTCAACTATTCATGATCTACATAAATGAGTTGGTGCCAGAAGAGTTAGGTGAAGTCAACTACACTTCTAGGCACTGGTCTAATGTGTACATTTGGTGAAGTTGCAGATAGTGAGGAGAGCTGTCAGAGGACACAGCAAGATATAAATCAGTTGGGAAGCATGAGCATAAAAATGGCAGATGGAACTTAATCCAGACAAATGTGAGGAGATGCATTTTGGAAGGTCAAGTACAGGTGGAAATTATACAGTGAATGCAGAACCCTTCGGAGCATTGATATGCAGAAAGATCTGGATGTGCATGTCCACAGATCATTGTAGATGGCAGTGCAGGTAGATAAGATAGTTAAAAAAAGACATATGGGGGATTTTAGCTACAAAGGAAGGTTGAATAGACTGGGTTTGTTTTCACTGGGATGCAGAAGGTTGTGAGGTGACCGAATAGAAGTTTAAAAGGTGGTGAGTGGCATGGATGCATTGGAATGTTATGAGAGAATTTTAGCGTGGAAGGGCAAAATATGACAGCGCAGGCTTGGAGGGCCAATGAGTATGTTCCTGTACTGTATTCTTTGTTTGATCACTGACACTGTGAGGCAGCACGGTGGCACAGTGGTTAGCACTGCTGCCTCACAGTGCCAGAGACCCAGGTTCAATTCCCGCTTCAGGCGACTGACTGTGTGGAGTTTGCACATTCTCTCTGTGTCTGCGTGGGTGTCCTCCCACAGTCCAAAAATAAGCAAGTTATGTGAATTGGCCATGCTACATTGCCCGTAGTGTTATGGGAATGGGTCTGGGTGGGTTGCGCTTCAGCGGGTCGGTGTGGACATGTTGGGCCGAAGGTCCTGTTTCCACACTGTAAAGTAATCTAATCTAATCTGTAAGTAAAGTAGATTATTATATTAGGAAATCCTTGCAGGTACCAGTTTCCTGTTTGTGTGTTGTAATTCTCGGCGCATGTTCCTTTTAGCTAACTGCAATATGATATCAAAAGCTTTGAATAAATTAACTCAATTGAACAAGTCAGCTCTGGACTCTTGTAATCTGTGATTATTTTTACATCAGAATGTCTGACTCCGCTGATGGAAATACTGAAGAAAGTAGTTCCTCTGAAGAAGAGAGAGACAAAAACATAAAGCTCAACATTGGTGAGAAGCCTGATTGGAAGAATGTTCATGAAAATGATGATTCTGAAGAAGCGTCAGAATTGAGTCCAACTATTACCCATATTAATGGTCTGGACCATAAGCACAGTCAAGATGATGCTGCTGAGGAAGTTACCAGAGATGATGATGAGGAAGTTACCAGAGATGATGATGAGGAAGTTACCAGAGATGATGATGAGGAAGTTACCAGAGATGATGATGAGGAAGTTACCAGAGATGATGACAATGTCCCAACCATACACTTCCTACATACAGTGGAACCAAAGAGAGTTAGTATTTTGTTTTTTATTTTAAAAAGCCTTTCGATTAGACCATTCATAAAACCCAGATGAGGCCAGACTAATTCCTATGACTTTCAACTCTTAAGGTCTCATTAAATATTAATTTAATTCTCATTTTTATGCTATTAATAAGGACAGTAATTTGAAATAATTATGCAATGTAGCAGATGTCAAATAGACTCCTATTTTGTGTGGTGTTGTTTGTCATAATTTACTCCATGAAAACATCTTGTTCAGCACCAGAATTGTACTGAGTTGAAAATGAACTTCCTGAACAATATTTCCAAGAGACCAACACGACAGTTGGTCCCAAAAGCATAAATAGTTTTCAGTTTTTTTTTGGAGATAATTTTTTCCTTCTTATTGAAGATGTTGCAGCACAAGAACCAAACTTTTTAAAATTGTTTAATTGTTGCTTGAGTAGCAACTTTACAGACCTTTTTTTTAAAGGTAAGATATCACAATCCAAGTTTTTTGTATAAGAATGGTTTATTTTCAAGGGAAAAATATGCAGCATTACACATTTGTTTTGTGGAATTTGTATATTCTTTAATATGGTACAGTGGTTATTATTTAAATAATCACTGGAATGCTGCAATTCCCCATGTACTCATAGCAACTGGAACCAGCTGTGCTTTATTAAAAACATTGAATATTTGGACCTTTCTTGGATGGTTGGTAAATGGTCGGTTCAGCAGTGAGTGCTTCTCCTTCCTTTCAAAGAGCAACAAATTGGAACCTTAGAATGTTGACTGTTGAATCGATAATATTTATTTAGTTGATTGGAAAGAAATACTACCATTTTCACCAGACAGTACCTTTACGTCAGTTGGGATTCTGCGGAAGATTAGCTTTGCAGCAGAATTATCTCATGCAGTCTTATTTTCCTGTTTCCTATAAACTCTGCAAACTTCTCCTTGGATATAAACTACACTTTATTTCTAATTTTAAAGTAGTTGGCACTTAAGTCACTTATTAAAACTACAGACCCTGATGTGACGCTGTTTCTTTTGTTAAAAGCATGAGCACAGTCTGAAACAAAAGTTGTACAAATTTCACCAATGCTTGGTGTATGCATTTCCTAAATGTGTAGTCTATTACTTCCTAGTTTCTGTGCAGTTTAAGTATTATGACTTTTTAACTTATCGGGCAGAAAAGAGAACAGAAACCTTGAAAATATGATGAGGTCCACAAGCTGTGCTTATCCTGAGATAAACTGTGCTTATCCTTAGATAAAGCCAGTTTAAAAACTGTTTGCAATTTTGGTCTGTGACCAGTTGCTAAATAGCAGCTAGTTAAATAATTAAATAATTTAATACTTTGAGAATTGTTCTAACTTTAAGACAGTGAAAAAACTGTATACAGTTTGCTGTTGCAATTATCAGCATAATGTTTTCAGATGTTCAGTGTTTAAATTAAAAAATCAAAACATTATTTGTTCATTTGTACTTGCATGTGAAAATATTTATATTTCATCATGAGGTTTTTTATTATAATTTCTCGTGTCTTTGAATTTGTATATTTTCAGGTAAGAATAAACACTGGCAAGAACACAACCTTGAAATTCAGTGAAAAGAAGGAAGAGGCCAAGCGAAAAAGGAAAAATAGCACTGGCAATGGGAACACCACTCCAGAGCTGCCAAATATCAGAACTCCTGCAGATATTTACAGGTACTTGCCAAGTTCTCATTTTAGCCTAATTTTTCTGAATTTAGAATGATGTATCATCCTAAGCTTGGTTGTTATATTTTTCTATTTGTTGTAGACTTTTTGTTGATGTTGTAAACGGAGAATACGTTCCTCGCAAATCCATTTTGAAGTCACGTAGTCGAGAGAACAGTGTATGCAGTGATACAAGTGAGAGTAGCACGACAGAATTTGAAGACAGACGGTGTACCTTACGATCTCTAAGTCATGAAGAAGCAGTATACAGTGATGCTAGTGAATGCAGCATTTTGGAGGAAGAAAACATTTCTAGTAAACCTCTCCCTTGGCCAAGCTCCTTTGAGGTAAGAGGTCATGCTTATTTTGCATTTCGGTTTATTTCAATTTTCTTGAAGTAGCAGCTTATTCATGGAGGTATGGTATGGTAGTGCTAATGTCATTGAACTAGTGATACACAGCCCAGGCTAATGCTGGTGGAATAAGAGTTCATATTCCATTATGGCAGCCAGTTGTATTTTAATTCAAATGAACAACTGAGAATAGCATGTAATAGTGACAATGAAACTATCATCACTTGTTGTAAAATGTATCTGGTTTACTGTTGACCTTCAGGAAAAGACATCTGCCATCCTTATCTCCCTGGCCTGTATTCAACTCCAAATCCTCCATATGTAATTGGCTGTTCCTTCTGAAGAAGCAAAGTATACACATTAGTTTTGGGATAATTGGGGATAGGCAACAAACACTGGATCACACTCCATGAAAGAGTGAAGAAAACAAAAAAAACTTCTTTAACCTTTGCTTGCAACTCAATTCATACAATCGTGATTTTTTTTTGCAAAGGGTGTATACCACGTGCTAGTTCATTGCAAAGATTGTCTTGAATAGGTAAAATATTTCAAAGCCAGTTCAAGCAGGCAGTTATGAAACCATTTGGAATCTTTGGGTTTATGATTGATAGGAGCTGAAAATGTGTTGCTGGAAAAGTGCAGCAGGTCAGGCAGCATCCAAGGAATAGGAAATTCGACATTTCGGGAAGGGCTTATGCCCGAAACGTCGAATTTCCTGTTCCTTGGATGCTGCCTGACCTGCTGTGCTTTTCCAGCAACACATTTTCAGCTCAGTTTATAATTGATAGCATATTATCAATGTCTGAGTACTATATTTGGAAGGATGTTGAGATCTTAGGAGATGCAGAAACGGTTTAATAGAATTGTACAAAGGATGTTAGTTAAGGGGTTAAAAAAACTAAGATTTTTTTTAGCAGGGCAAGTTGAGGGGGATTTGCAAGACTTTCAAAATTATGAAGCTGTTTGATAAAGTAAATAAAAGAATCTGTTGTCAACTCTTCAAATTAGTAACCAGAGATACTTATTGAATGTTTTTAAGTAAAAGAACAAGAGTTGACAGAAGATTTAAATCAAATTGGGCAAAATATTGTTGGGACTTGGAATTCTGTGCCTGAAATGCTGCTATAAGTGGATTTATAGCATTATTGATATAATGGGCTGATTGGCCTGTGTCTGTTCTGTCGCTACCTTTGATTCTCTTTGATCATTGTTGACAAGTTTAGAAATGCATGCATGCAAGATTTTAAGGCATGGCAATAATCTTGTGAACACTCAGTTGAGGAAAAGAAGCTGTACATCTTGTGTGTGCTCATTACCCAAGTAGCTCATTCTGATATGAACTTTGACAGTGACTATTAGGTAGTTGTTTTCTCTCTTTACTGGATAGTAACCTTCAGTTTAAACTGTATAGCTCAAAGTTTTGAGACCAATCCATATCATATTTGTGCTCATTGTCTGGTCGTTTGATCAGCTACAAGTGACAGGCATGGAGCTTCCCTAATCTGTAAGGTGCTGAGAAGCAAATCTCTGCACCTGGCCACTTGAAGTAATGGTTCTCCATGCTAGTGGTGGAACCCACCCCAGTTATTTTGGGTGTAATTGTTACTTCAAAACAGCTCTGTATTCTTAGGTAAATTAAATTAAATAATAACTGCCCTGCTAATGCCAGGACTTTATCCAACATACAGTGAAAGTCCATTTAGAAAAGCAATGAAGCCAAGATGTACAAAACTGTAGGAAATCTTACACCCATTGTCAACCATATTTTTTGGTTTTTTTCAACAAAGTTTTACCAAACAAAAGAATGGCCAAAATTTTGTGTTTTTTTTGTAATAGACAACTTTCAAACAGTTGCCTCCAGCTCAAATGCAACTTTTCTGGTTGCAGGTAGGTTAACCCAGAGATCACTTGAATAATTTCTTACTTATTGCCTGTACAATTATTTCCGATCTCGAAGAAAAACATGTTTTGTTGAATCTTTCCATCTGACTGTCATCAAGGCAACTTGCAAGAGATACAAAGGGCATAGTTGGGAGAAAAGTACTGATTGGTTAGAAATGCACTCTGGTAGACACATTGCCAATGAGAAAGCACCAGTTAGTGTCAGATGGTTAACTGCCAAGTTTTGCTTACATTTTAACAAGGCAAGTTCACTCTGGTCAAAGTATTACCTTAAGTGAACCAGAGATTGGCTGTTTACCTATTTTGTTGCATTGAAACAGGTACAGCATGTACATGTTCATTCTGTCTGAAAAGAACAGCACCCTGTTTACTAATAAATGTAGTTTCCTGTACACTTAAGTGCACCATGTTAGGAGTCAGAGACCACTTCCCAACCGTTAAACATTCTTCTTAGTATAAATGGCATTTTCCTTTTATTTTGGTGCTGCTTGTGAATTGTCCTGATAAATACAAGACAAGCCCTTCAACAAAATGTCTCTTAACAGTACTCAAGTTCTGTGCTCCCAAATTAATGTTTATTTCTTTCTCGTGTCAGCTAAAATCCATGATCAGAAAATGAAAGCTCATAATATCTTAATAGTTTGTTCTTAAGTTGCAGGTTATTGGGAGCTGGAATAACTATTTCACATCTTCATTAAAATCTTATTAGTTGTAGGGATATTAAACACATCATTTCTTGCTTTTAATAGGCATTTTCAGGCACTGTGGTGGAAAAAGAACCTATCTCACCTACGTTAATGCCATATCCTACTATTGCTCATCCTGTTTTACCTACAATTCCTGAAAAGAAAGTCTCTGAGGAAGAAAGTTTTCTTGAAGCTTCACAAGAACTTCCAAAAAAAGTTTCAAAATTTAAAGCTGCCAGGATGCAGCAGAAGAAGTGAATGCTTTTCAATACTGTTGGTTTCGTACTTTGTGAATGAAACAGGATCTTTGCACAATCCAGGTTTACACAAAGTCCTGTTTGATTTCTTGTTTAAAACATCTTTTAAGACTTGATTTTTTTTTGTACATTAAGTTAAATGTTTCTGCAAAAGAAATCTGATTTTATAAAATTTCACAATGCAACATTTTCTAGCCTTTTTTTAATTTGCCCATAAAACAAGTTACACCCATGTTTCTTTATGAATTTAGTCTTCTTACACTTAACTGTGTTTATTTTGACATACAGAATAAATTAAAACAACTACTACAACTGTCTTAAGCAAATGTTGTGTACAATCTTAAGTCTTTGTAAAAGTGTTCATTGGAAATCAATTTTTCATCATTTGTAGAATTGTGTTATGCGTTAGTCTCATTTTAATAAACTTTTGCATGGCAAAGTATATCTTTGTACATTGAAAAAAAATCCATGTGGGTGTTAATGCATCAAGATGTAAAATGGTAGACCATATTTAATTCCTGGATGTAGTTTATGATTTACAATATATAATTTACCATTTTATGTGGGTTAGTCTTTTTAGAGCAGAAGTGACCGTCATTTACCAACTTTCTGGACACAAATGCACCCAGATGTTTACATCATAACAATCAATAAATACAATCAATAAATACAGCTGAAATATTGTCCATAGGCACTTCCCCAAGGCCCAGTTTATGCTGGTGCTCAGTGTATCTCCTTTCATAACCACTCGTTGTGAATGTTGAGATATTTGCATCTCCACTGTTGAATTTTTAGTTGTCGTGAGTTTGGTTTTGTTTTGGCACGTGGCAAAGTCCCCACTGTTTAATGAATGTGGAAGCCACGTTTCAGATCATATCTTTGTCTATGTTGCATCTTTCTGCTATGTAATAGATTGATGAATGCCCTAAAGCAATACACTGATTGGAATCATGGCCTTCAACAAAAAACAATGCAGCACAAAATGATTGATATCATTGACTGAAAATTGTTCTTGGTAAACCTGTTGTAATCCCAAGGAAATTCTATGTCTGCCATGTAAAATACTGTACCATATCAACTTTGTCTTATGTTTTTGTGCGGCTTCTTGTATTACTTTGAAATTGATTTTAATTAGTTTTATTGTGCCATATACAAATGAATACAGTGAAAAGTTTGTAAGGCACCACTTAGGCCTTATTAGGCAGTATGGTATCTAGGTAGAATCCTTAGCTACAGAATGGAGAATTGAAGAAAAAAAAAGTTACATTACAGCTATACACAGTATGACCATAGGTGAGAAAACAAGAGGCAAAGTTTAAAAAGATGAATATCGCAGTCTCTCTCCAAAGGCACTTTCAGAAGACCACTAGTTGCTGCCACCACACTTCGCATTGGGTCACTGGTATCCGTGCACCACTGACCGTGTTAGAGGCTGGAGGGGGGTGTCCAAGGCTAAGAGAAGGGAGGGAAGAGAGAGAGGAGAAAAAGAAAGAACAGATGGAGCAGAGGAACTCCAGGTAGAGCATTCTACTCTAATGCCATCTTACCAGCAATATTTCATTGCTGGCGCGTGTTTAACTCAGTGCTTCAATAATACATGATTTAGATTAGATGCATTTTCTTTTTAGACTTGTATTATTTCATGCTCACTGGAATCAATTGGAATGCTGCATTCAGTAGTTGATACCATCAATTGGGAATTCAACAATATACCAATGAACTTAAAGCATTTGGAATAATGCTATGATTGAAGGTTACATTTACTTTTCATTGTAAGAGTTTTATAAGAACTATAAAACATTCATTATAAAAGATGTGAATTACCTTACAATGGAAGCATTACAGTGGCTTTTGGGCAGGAATTTTCCATTCACACATTTTAATTTTGATAGCCACACATCGTGTTAATTATCTAGGGAATTTCTAGACTTTTTAGCAGCAAAATTTCATTGTGGGGCAAGTATATTCAAGTATTGAAAAATCACAACTCAAACGTTCATATTCATCACCAAAGTAGTCATTTGCAATGCCAAGTTAGACTTTTCCCCTATAACAGAAAATGTTAAAAGGCTCTTATGCATTTTCATCAGAATTTTCTATGCATGGATTTTTAATGGTTTTGCTTTGTGGCTGGGTGGGCTGTTTAAATTGATGAATTTATGCTGGACTTAGAAAAATTGGACAATAACTAAGGTATGCTGGGAAACTCAGGCAAGCCTTGACCAAAGTGACTGCTAATAAACATGCTGCTGAATCTCGACTGGCTGCAGCTACAACAGACAGTACACAATTGACCTAATAGCTGCAGATCATACAATACGTTTGAATGGAGTCAATGGAATGTCATCAGAAAGATGGGGGTTTATATTAGACACGGGGGTGCCTCATACTCTTATTTGGAGAAGGCTATGTGTGCCCAGCACCTCCAGTAATGGAGACCTAAGGATCACCCTCACGTCAACATGCCAATGCCTGTTTGGGTCTGATCAATCAGGATGATCGGGCCAGATTGATCCATTGGTGAACGGTGAAGACCCTCCCAAAAGAGTGCAAAGACTTTGGAGTATAGGAAATGCTGCCAAACCATGCTTAGTGTGGTAACTGGAGATCAACTGCTGAGAAGAGAAGGCACGCATGAGATCATTGGATGAAGACCAGACAACATCACCATGTGGAGCCATAGCCAAGTTCTAGTGTGGTGGCTTATGATCATCCAGAGTTACGTTAAGAACGAGATAACATTTGTAATGTAAGTTCTTACTGTGTTGTATTTTATGGTGATAGTATTAACTGTGAAATAAATAAATATTTTTTTCATTACTATTAAGAGTCGACTGAGTTTTGCTCGCTATGAGAGTTAAAACACATTGGCAGGTGCAACAGCTTTAACTAAAGTGAAAGTTTACTTTTGTGGAAAATTTTACTTCCCCTCCTTTGATTTCATCCAGTCCAGAAGTATCCTGTTCTGCCAATGCAAACTTTCACAATTGATGTCCTTACTACTAAGGCACGTGTTATGATTTTCAATTTGAGTCACATTGTTGCAGTATACTGAAATAAGATTGTGTGTGTGTGTAATGCATTTGGTAAATTAGCCTAGAATTTCATGGATTTTGCATTATGAAAATTGAGCATTTGGCTCAACCAGTGACATGTTTTGCCCTCGGACAAGCAGTAGTCCAAATCCCACGTTTCTAATAAATAGCTTTTCTTCCACTGCCTACTCTAAATATCTATATGTTGCTTTTAAGTTTGTGGAGTTATTCTGCTACTTACTCCTTCAAAGCTATTTATGAAAAAGCGCTTCTTACACTCTGTCTCTTACAATTAATATTGAGATCATTTTTTGGCTTCCCCTCCAAGATCCCTCTGCTTTGAGCATGAGCCTATTTTTTTTTTTGCTTCAATACCTTTGATGCCATCTTCAGTTCTCATCTTTTTCAGAAGACTCACCTGTCCCTTGATTTGCTAGTCCCATGACTTATCAGGCAGTATTCCTTTAATGGTGAAGGGTTGGGAATTATTGATATCCAGGGGGTCTTTGGTGTCCTTGTTCAAGAGTTATGTCAAGTTCACATGCAGGTGCGTCAGGTAATTAGGAAGGCAAATGATATGCTCACCTTATTTGAATGTAGATGAAAGGAAGTAATTTTGTTGGGCACCAGCCTCAGTGAATAGAAGAAACTTAAGGGTGTCAAAAGAAAATGGACATTCAGACAACATTTTTGAAGGGGTGCCAGACTTGTAGGAAAGATAGGAGGAAAGGAGGTTCTGTTTGCCGACTGGGAACTTGTGTTGCAGACGTTTCGTCCCCTGTCTAGGTGACATCCTCAGTGCTTGGGAGCCTCCTGTGAAGCGCTTCTGTGTTGTTTCCTCTGGCATTTATAGTGGTTTGTCTCTGCCGCTTCCGGTTGTCAGTTCCAGCTGTCTGCTGCTGTGGCCGGTACATTGGGTCCAGGTTGATGTGTTTGATAGAATTTGTGGATAAGTGCCATGCCTCTCGGAATTGTCTGGCTGTTCTCTGTTTGGCTTGTTCTATAATAGTAGTGTTGTCCCAGTCGAACTCATGTTGCCTGTCATCTGCGTGTGTGGCTACTAGGGATAGTTGGTCGTGTCGTTTCATGGCTAGTTGGTGTTCATGGATGCGGATCGTTAGCTGTCTTCCTGTTTGTCCTATGTAGTGTTTTGTGGAGTCCTTGCATGGGATTTTGTACACTACGTTGGTTTTGTTCATGCTGGGTATCGAGTCCTTTGCCCTGCTGAGTTGTCTGAGAGTGGCTGTTGGTTTGTGTGCTGTTATGAGTCCTAATGGTTGTAGTAGTCTGGCTGTCAGTTCAGAAATGTTCTTGATGTATGGTAACGTGGTTAGTCCTTTGGGTTGTGGCATGTCCTCATTCCATTGTCTTTCCCTTTGGCATCTGTTGATGAAAATTCGGGGGTATCCGTTTTTAGCGATTACGTTGTAGAGGTGTTCTTCTTCCTCTATTTGCAGTTCTGGTGTGCTGCAGTGTGTTGTGGTCCTTTTGAACAGTGTCTTGATGCAACTTCTTTTGTGTGTGTTACACAAATTCCCAGTTTGGCGAACAGAACCATAACAATGAGCACCCGAGCTACAAATCTTCTCATAAACTTGGAAAAGAGGTGTTTCTTGATTTAAAATGTTCCTCTGTGGTGTTCTTAGCCCAACTATCTTTAGCTATTTCATTAATTATTTTTATCTCGCCAAAAGTGGAGATATCAATTTTCCTTCATGTGAATCCAAGGAAAGCGGTCGAACCAGAAGGAGCATCAGGACATGCACTCAGAGCATACGCAGATCAACTGGCAGAGATCTTCTTGGACATCTTCAATCTCTCCCTGCAGCAGGCCACCGTCCCTGCCTGTTTCAAGAGGGCCAACATCATCCCTGTGATTAATGAGGCTCATGCCGCATGTCTCAATGGCTACCGCGCAATGGCCCTAACCTCAGTGGTCATGAAGTGCTTTGAACAGCTGGTCATGGCATTAATCAACTCCAACCTCCCCACTTCTCTTGACCCACTCCAATTTGCCTATCAGACCAACAGATACACGTTAGATGCCATGTCACTTGCCCTTCACTCCTCCCTAAAACATCTTGACACCCAAGAACAGCTATGTAAGGATCCTACTCATTGACTGCAGTTCAGCCTTCAATACTATTATCCCCTCAAGACTGATTACTAAATTTAGTGATCTCGGACTAAGCCCCACTCTCTGCAACTGGATTCTCAGATTCCTGGCCGACAGTCAGTGAAGATTGGGGACAATATTTCATTCTCACTAACACTCAACACTGGTGTTCCCCCCCCCCCCCCCCCCCCCCCCCACCCCAGCTGTGTGTACTCAGTCCCCCACTGTACTCATGGTATACCCATGATTGCATCGCCAAATACCAGACTAATGTAATTTACAGTTTACTGATGATGCCTCCATAGTCGGCCGAATCTCAGATGGTGATGAATCAGACTACAGACAGGAGGTGGAAGACCTGGAAAAATGGTGCACTGAGAACAACCTAGCTCTCAATGCTGGCAAAACCAATGAACTCATCATTGACTTTCGGTGGGATGTTACTCTTGCCCCACATGTTACACATTAACAGCAGAGGTGGAACAAGTGGAGAGTGTCAAGCTCCTGGGAGTGGTCATCCACCACAGCTTTTTTGGACTTTTCATGTGGATGCACTGGTTACAAAGGCACTCTTCTTCCTCAAGTAGCTGAGGAAATTTGGCATGACGGCGAATATCTTTGCCAACTTTTATAGGTGCACCATCGAGAGCATTCTCTCTGGATGTATCACGACCTGATATGCAACTGTACCATTCAAGATCGGAAACGGTTACAGAGAGTGGTGAACTCGACCCATCAATCTCGAAGGCCACTCTTCCATCTATAGAATCCATCTACCAGGCCCACTGTCAAGGAACGGCTGCCAGCATTCTCAAAGACCCATCCTATCCTGGCAATGTTTTTCTATAACCTCTACCATCAGGGAGAAGATACAGAAGCCTGAACACATGCACCAGCCGGTTTCGTAATAGTTTCTACCCTACTGTCCTTAGAATACTGAATGGACTCACAAACTCTTACTGTTCACCTGTACCTGTGTTTTTATTTTCGCTGCTGTTTACCTATTATTTACTTATCTATGCTACTTAACTCTGTGATCTGCCTGTATTACTCGCAAGACAAAGCTTTTCACTGTGCCTAGGTACACGTGACAATAAATTCAATTTAATTCAATTCAATTCAATCTGCTGCATCATTTGTGACTTCTCTGATACTGAAGCAGTTGTCATCAGATGTATCAAGAATGGGCTGATAATTGGCCAGTAACATTCAGGCCACACAACTGTGAGGCAATGACTAACTCATGGCTGCTGGTCTTGTGGGTTCATCTTGATCATTATCTCATGCTCAGTGTTTAATGCAGTAATATGACTGTGCCTTTTCTCCCCCACCCCATTTAAATTATATCCACTAAAAGTGTATATATTAGGTTGTTGCATAACTACACAGAAACAAGAATTGCAAGTTTGAGTCTGATTTGATGATCTGGATTTTGATATAAACTTCTGGGGATCTAGATTTTGCTCATGGTTGTTCTTGACTTGTATGTGTTCATTGTTGTGTAAGTGCTTTAAGAACATTTTGTTTGCAGTGCATGATATGCTAATGAACCAAAGATCAGAATGAAAACAACTGCCATGTGCAGTCTAGCAAGAAGTGTGCTTTCAGACAGTTCTGCATGTAGTTGCCTAACTGCATGTTGTAGTATAACCTGTTTATAAATCAATTTGAACTTTTCAAATAAACTATATCTGTGCTAATCCACCTGTTATTTAACAATAAAGCAAGAAAATAAGATGGTGTGTAGTATTGGTGATTTTTTTTTCTTAAAAATTAATGCATGCTTGAAAATGACATGAGAGAGGTGCAGTGAGACTTCAAAGAATGTAGATGTTAAATGTATATTGCCAGAAAAGAAATGCTATTGGAACAGTGAGCACTATCTTTGCAAACAAAGAAAAGACCACCTGCAGCTGAAAACAGCACAAGGCAGAGAGAAAAAGAAGCAATCCTAGGCATCAATATTAATTTCAAATGACAGAGAGCATCAGAAAATGGAATACCAAATTGCCTAGTAATGATTGGATTTAGGCATATGAACAAAAGGTTTTTTTTTAAGATTTGGCCAATGCAGAACTGATTTAACCAGCTATGAAAATTTTAAAAATAGCCAGTGGAAATAAGGTATTGCATGAAACCAATACCTCAGGTCAGTCTGAAGAATACCAGCTGCAAATGTGTTGCTGGTCAAAGCACAGCAGGTTAGGCAGCATCTCAGGAATAGAGAATTCGACGTTTCGAGCATAAGCCCTTCATCAGGAATAAGAGAGAGAGCCAAGCAGGCTGAGATAAAAGGTAGGGAGGAGGGACTAGGGGGAGGGGCGATGGAGGTGGGATAGGTGGAAGGAGGTCAAGGTGAGGGTGATAGGCCGGAGTGGGGTGGGGGCGGAGAGGTCAGGAAGAGGATTGCAGGTTAGGAGGGCGGTGCTGAGTTGAGGGAACCGACTGAGACAAGGTGGGGGGAGGGGAAATGAGGAAGCTGGAGAAGAAATCTTACCAAGTCATGGGGAACATTGGAAAGCAATCCTTACGTAAACTTTAGAATTCATTATCTAAAGTTGGTGTATAGATGATTAAGAGGGAGTTGAATGATATGGAATGTAATGGCATAATGTGTCATGTATATCGAATCAGATTGATGCAGTTCATGCTGAAGGAAGGTGGCACAATCAGCAAATGTTTATATCTAAGACATCTAAACCTTTCTCTAAAGAGATGTCGATGTAAAATTTGAACATTGGAGGAGGTAAATTCTCCTCCAATCTCGATGCCAAACACAATATCGGTTAGTTCTCTTAACAAAAGAATCTCAAAAAATGACTACTTTCAGAACACCATTTGGAGATTGTTGCATTCAGAAATATTTTGGTCTATCTGTCAGTCAAGATCTTTTCCTGCAGCTTATGGAAAAAAGTAAGTATTGCTGGAGGTTTATGTATTGCTGGTGATGGGCAAAACCAGAGAAAAGCACGATTGAAATCTACATTTACTAATGGTGGCAACTCATTGTGAAGAACTTGTCTCCAACAGCAAGAAATTGTGATGGAGATAGATCAAAACAACTTTTTTGACTCTGTTTATTCTGGTTATGGAATCCATTTCGACTCAGTAATTTCGATCCAATATCAAGGAGATCTGCATAGCCATTTTGAATTCTTCTTTTAACTTCCTTACACCAAAATTTCCAAATATTTCTAATAAAGCATCATCATTCAGATAACTTGTAAGGAGGAGTATATCATTTGTATGGTAAGAAGGAGAGCATAACATTTGAACGAGTAAAAGTGTTGTCAGCAGAAACTTGTATCCAACCATACTTCAGTGATAGAAAGAAAATGATCTGGTAGTAAAATAGTCACATCAGGGGCACGCAGCAGATTAACAATCCAGACAAAGCCTTGGGAATTCTTTTGAGACACCTACTTCATCTCTGTATGGCCAAACCATCTAAGGATTGCTGGCACCTCTTACCTTATTTCAGATCATCCTTCTATGTTGAGTTTCCATAGTGCCTTCAGTCAGAGATTATTGTGTTTGTTGCTGAAGTAGGTTGCATGGTTATTAACCAATACTTGTCAGATTTACATTAAGCACATCTTCTACCTTCATGCTCATACTGTCTGTGGCAAGACACATGCTCATTGACCACTCTTTGGTTCACTGACTTCCACGGTTGTATTTATCCTTGGACCATAGTACTATAGGTGACAAGTTTCTGTGGACACTGTTTTTTCGAGTGATTCAAATGTCTTGATTGTCCTCCTGCCATGCGTATGGAATATCTTTCTTTCAGAGCTCACCTGATAATGTGCCTTTGTCAAAAGGTATGGCGTGTTTGTGGTAAAGAAGCTAAAAATTCCAAGACATCTTCTTTATCTTGTAGAATATGCATGTGTCATATCTTCAACTTTGCTTGCGCCAAGACAGATCCCATAACCTGAATAGATCGAGACACAACATGCACTTGGGACTTCTTATTATTGAAGACTAGTCCTTCACAATGACCTGTCACCATTAGTGAGTGTGGCTTTTAGTAGTGTCCTTCTTTGATTTTGTCAATCACTGCATTATCTTCAGCAACACATACATGTCAGGAATACTTTCTGTAATCTTGTCCATATGTTGCTGGAGCAGTTGTTGATTGATAATCTGAAAAATAATATCTGGAATCAATATCTTCCAAGCAATATCTGAAAAGAGTAATTTTTGAGATTCTTTTGCTTAGTGAAACTGAGTAGTAACTGTTCTTCAGCGGTCAGAGCAGGTGGTGGTGCAGTATTAATGTTGCTAGACTAATCATCTAGATTCTCAGACTAACATTTTGTGGGCATTGGTTCAAATCCCATCATGATAGATGGTGAAATTTGAGTTAAAAAAAACATTTTGCAGACAGCAATTGTAAAACTGTTAGATTTAAGATTTTTATGGAAAAGGATAAGGAACATCCTGAAATCAAAGTTCAGATGTGGGTGAAGACTGATTTGAATAAGATCAGATATGACTGATGGGAGCAGATACTTTCAGGTGAATGTGCTTCAGAACGGTGGGTTGCATTCAGAAAGGAAATATGGAGAGTACGGGGTCAACATGTACCAATAAAGCAAAAGGATAGAACCATCAAATCCACTGGAATATTGAGGAACATACAGCATTGGATATAGAGCTGGTTATGTTTAACATCCATCAAAGCTTTCCAAAAAAAGACATCTTTGAGGAAAAAAGGAAATGTTACAACATCAACACTCTGGTGAAAGATGCTAGTCTGTCCCTTTGCAAACCATGTAAATCTGCTTTTGTTTATGCAGTGGATTTGCTGCTGCTCCTACTACTTTTGCTGCTATTGCTTTTGCTGCTACTGGTGCTGCTGCTAGTATGCCGTGCATGCTTTTTGTTTGATTGCATCCTATTGGCACCACTGTTTACATCTCTGGAATCAGATTTCTTGCATGTTTGAGCCCATTGTCTAATTATAACTCAAAATTTGTGAGATCTTAGAATAGAGGTCAGCTTTTCGATGGGTGCAAAAGCCCATACTTGCCACATGCATTGATTTTTCCTTGTATCATTGCCACTGCACCAATACTACCAACTCTCTCTAAACATGAAATCGTAAAAGAATAAGACCATAAGATATAGGAGCAGAAATTAGGCCTTTCAGCCCATCGAGTATGCTCCAGCATTCAAACATGGTTGATAAATTTCTCAACCCCCATTCTCCCCTTTCTCCTCATAACTCTTGATCCCCTTGATACTCAAGAACATATCCATCTCAATCTTAAATATGCTCAATGACCTGGCCTCCACAGCCTTCTGTGGCAGTGAATTTCGTAGATTCACCAATCTCTGGTTGAAGACATTTCTCCTTATCTCCATTCTAAAAGGTCTTCTCTTTACTCTAAGGCTATGCCTTTGGATCCCAGTTTCTCCTACCTATGGAAACATCTTCCCAACATCTACTCTGTCCAGGCCTTTCAGTATTCTGTATGTTTCAATTAGATTCCACCTCATCCTCCTAAACTTCATTGAGTATAAAACCAGAGTTCTCAAAAATTCCTCATATGTTAAGCTTTTCATTCCTGTGCACCTTCTCTGAACATGCTTCAGGACCAGTACATCCTTCCTGAGGTATTGGTTTTAAAACTGCACACAATACTCCAAATGTGGTGTGACCAGAGCCTGATAGAACCTTAGAAGTACATCCCTGCTTTTATATTCAAGTCCTCTCAAAATAAATGCCATCATTGCATTTGCCTTCATAACTATTGATTCAACTTACAAGTTTACCTTGAGAAAATCCTGGACTAGAACTCTCAAGTCTCTTTGCACTTCAGACTTCTAAATTTTCTCCCCATTTAGAAAACAGTCCATGCCTCTATTCTTCCTACCAAAGTGCATGACCTCACACTTTCCCACATTGTACTCCATCTGCCACTTCTGTGCCCACTCTCCTAACCTGTCCAAATACTCCTGCAGCCTATCATAGAACCATACAGCATGGAAACAAACCCTTTAGTGCAACTTATCTGCACTGACCAGATATCCCAATCTGACCTAATCCCATTTGTCAGCATTTGACCCATATCCCTCTAAACTCTTCCTATTCATATTCTCATCCAGGTATATTTCAAATGTTATAATTTTACCCACCTCCACCACTTTTTCGGGCAATTTGTTCCATATTTGCACCACCCGCTGTGTGAAAAATCTAACCCTCAAGTCCTTTCTGAACTTGTCTTCTCTCACCTTAAATCTATGCCCTCCAGCTTTGACCTCCCCCAGCTTTGGAAAAAAGATCTTGGCTATACATCTTATCCATGCCCCTCATGATTTTATAAACCTCTATAAGGTCACGCCCCAGCCTCTGATGCTCCAGGGAAAAAAAAGCCGCAGCCTATATAGCCTTTCTCAATTTTGCATCTTCTCAAGTTTAACATTCTTCCTAAATAAGGGTGACCAGAACTGTACGCAGTATTCTAAAAGTGGCCTCATCTATGTCCTGTACAGCTTTGACATGACATTCCTACTCATATCTCAAAAGTTTTCATAAATGTAAGCAACAACTGAGGCTGGTTATTTTACAGTGCTGTGCAGTAGCAACGCGAGATATCCACATGACACCCAGCCTCATAGATATGCCACTGTGTCTTCAGCCACTGCTCAAACTCCAAAACACAGAGCTCAAGTTTCTGCAGTTGGGTGCATTTCCTGCACACGTGGTCATCTAAGATGTCAGTCAGGTCTATGACTTCCCACATATGACAAGCCACACATTCCACTCAGCTGATTTCATCTGCCATGACTTAAAACTGAACTTGCTTTGTTTTATAAACTCCTTTCAACCAATAAACTGCACATAATACTTACAGATATTGCTGGCTCAGGTTGTTGGTTTGTTTGCGGAGCTAGAAGTTTTATTCTCAGATATTCATCACCATGCTAGGTAACATCATCACTGAGATTCCGGTGAGGTGTTGATGCTCTGTCCAGCTTGCTATTTGTGTCTTTTGGTTTGTTGGTGGGTGATATCACTTCCAGTTCTGTTTCTGAGAGGTTGCTAAATAGGGTCCAAATCTATATGTTTGTTAATGGAGTTCCAGCTTGAATGCCAGGGTTCTCGGAATTCCCACGTGTGTCTTTGTTTAGCCTGTTCCTGGATGAATGCATTGTCCCACTCGAACTGGAGGCCCTTTTCATCTGTGTGTGGGGATACCAGTGATAGTTGGTCATGTCTTTTGGTGGCTAGTTGGTGCTCACTTATCCTGGTGGCTAGTTTCCTTCGGGTTTATCCAATGTCATGTTTGTTGCAGTCCTTGTAGGGTACTTTGTATATTACATTGTATGGCTAAAATAGTATAATATTTTCTGCCGTCTTTTAGCAGAGTGTTAATGTTGTAACATTTTCTTTCCAAAAGTGTGTCTTTTTTGGGAAAACTTTGGTTAATGTTAAATATAACTAGCTTTGTCATCCACTCAAGACAGCTCAGGCTCTGAAAAGTGACCCACTCATTCTTGTTTGGGGTCCTTCAGTAAATGTGATTTCTGAAATGTTTCAAATCTTGGCTAAGACATTCTCCAAGGTTTTCACATTGGTGCTGTTATTTTTTTAAGAAAAATTACCACTGATCACCTTATGATATTTTCAAGTGTGTTCCATCACACAGAATTACCACACTCATAATGGATTGCTAAGTAGCATAGCTTCAATTTACTTAAAAATCTCAATCTACATAACACACCAACTGATACCTTTCAGTTGTTGTGCAATCTATGTACCTGTCCTAGTGGAGCATACTGCTGGTTGGACTCTTCCTGGCTGCTAGTTATGTAGCTTCATCCTGCTCCTTGGTTCATTAATGTACTCAGCTTTAAAAGCAGTAGCACAACAATTGGTACCCTACCCATCATCTTAAACATGCACTCCCTCCACCATTGATGCACAGTAGCTGCAGTGAGCATCATCTGCAAGATCCACTACTGCGATTCACTAAAGCTCTTTCGATAGGACCTTCCATACCTGTGACCTCTACCACCTAGAATGAAAGGAATGCACAGGAACACCACCATCAGTAAGGTCAGCTGTAAGTCACTCACCATTCTACTTGCAGCTCTTTGCTGTTAGTTCATTGTTGCTGAGTCAATAACCAGGAACTCCCTAACAGTACTGTGGGTGTAGCTACACCATATAGTCTGCAGGAAAGTGGCTCACCACTAAGATCAATTAAAAACAGATGTAAATGCTGGCCTAGTTAATGTGCTCACATCCTGTGAAAGATAAAATTGAGAAATTTCTAGTGGGCAAGAGGGTATATGTGATCTTTTTTTCCCATTCATTCACAAGAAGAGGATGTCACTGGCTAGGCCAGCATTTATTGTCCATCATAATTGTCCAGAGGGCAGTTAAGAGTCAACCACGTTATGGGTCTGGAGTTACACGTAGGCCAGACTGGGTAAGGATTGCGGTTTCCTCCCCTAAATGATAGTGTGCCAGATGGGGTTTTCTAACAATCGTCAATGGATTTGTGACCACTGTTAAACTTTTAATTCCAAGTTTTTATTAAATTCAAATTCTATTATCTGGCATAGTGGAGATAGTCTCACAATGATAGGTTGTTGACTGTGAATTTCAAAATTATGGTGCTGCTTGAAAGGGTTAGGATATGAAGTTCAATATTCTCTTGCTCAAAATATTATTATTTTATGAATAATCAACTAAGACTTCATAGCGATTGATGTTTCAATGCATTGAACTTCCTGAAGGAATACCTACGTTTATTGATAAGGGCACTCCAGTGATTGTGCAATAATCATCCTGGGTGTTATTTTGCTGATTAATATATTTCAATAAATGCAGTTCATAAAAATATTTAAAACATATTGAATTAACTTTTTTATTCAATCTTGTGAAGTAGGTATCCTTGGCATGACCAACATTGATTGCCCATTTTAACAGCTTTGGTTTTCTTTAATCATTGCAACCCATGTGCTGTAGGTATATCCACAGATGTTAGGGAGTTCCAGGTTTTTTATCCCAGAACAGTGAAAGAATCATGGACTAATTCCAAGTTAGGATGATGTGATTAATTGTGGTGTTCAGATGCACCTACTGTCCCTGGCAATAGAAGTTACTTGCTTGAAACCTGTTCTTGAAAGAGACCTGTCAAGTTGCTGCAATACCATTTTGTAGAAGGTACACATTGCTGTCAGTGTGCATTGGTGGTGAATATTTAAGTTGATGGATTCAGTCTTTGTCTGTGATAGTGTCAAGCTTCTTGAACGTAGTTGGATCTGCTCTCATGCAGGCAAGTGGAGAATATTCCCTCACACACCTACCTTGTGTGTTACAAATAGTGGACAGACTTTGGAGGTGAGTTAATCATCACAGAATTCCCAGCTACACTATTTACATGGTTGGTGCAGTTAACTTTCGCTGGTGATATATAGGACATTGTTGGGTGGGGGGTGGAGTGGAAGATTTAAATTCATAAGGAGTTGCTTAGATTCTCTTTTTGGAGATGGTCATTGCCTGATATTTGTGTGAAATGAGAATTTGATTGCCACTTAGCTATACAAGTCTACTATATCTTGCTGCACATGGACATGGACTGTTTCAGTATCTAAGCAGCAGGGTAATAATGTTAAACTTGTATAAGACACTAGCTCTGCATCAGCTCGCATATTGTATCCAGTTCTGGGCAATATACTTCAAGAAGGAAATGAAGCTTTCCAAGAAGATGCAAAAGACATTTATGAAAATGTTTCCAGAGCTGAGGAACTTCAAATATGGAGATAGATTGGAGAAATTAAGAAATTATTTTAAAAAAAAGAAGACTGAGAGGAGATATGTTGCAGGTGGTCAAATTCATACGAGATGTGGACACACCCTCACTCATGAAATCAATGAGAACAAGAGGCCACAGATTTAAAGTAATTAGCCAAAGAAACAAAATTCGAGCTTTTTCACTCAACAAGTGATTAGGGTCAGGTGTGCAGTGTCTGAAAGCACGGTGCAGATAAATTCAATTGAGGCATTGGAAATGGAATGTTCCTTGCCAATTGACAATGTGCAGGGCTATGGTGAGAAGTCAGGAGATGGCATTAAATTAAATGTCCACTGGGAGAGCTGATGCAGATATAATGGGGCATAAGACTTCCTTCAATGCTGTGAAAATTCTGTAACTGGGTTACGAATTGTATTGAAGGTAATCATCGGCAGAAATCTCCACTTCTGATTTTGTTTTGGAGGATAAGGTGTGAGTAAGCTGCTAAAATGTTAAGCCTGAGACTCGGCTTTTCTGAGGAATATCTTCGGTATGGTCTGGGGCTGAGAAAATTGGACTCTAATAAGCACAGTTATCTTCCTTTGTGCATGTAAACAATGGAAACTTTTGTCCAATTATCATTAACTTTAATTTTGCTCCTGCTCTTTGATAGCACATGTGGTCAAGTGAAGTCCTCATGTCAAGGACAACTACGTTTACCCTCACTGCTGCAGTTCTGTTACTTTGTACATGTTTAGACTAAGGGTATATTAGGGTCAGCAGCTACAGGTTATTATTGTGTAAGTACATCTTGATAACACTGATAATGACACGAATCAGCACTTTATTGATGGAGAGTAAGCTGGGCATATGAAGGCAATTTTCCACATTGTCAGATAGATGCCTGTTTTGCAGTTGTATTGGAACAGCTTAGCTAAGAGTACAGCTCGCTCTAGTTTTCATTACTTCCAAAATGTTGGCACAACCCCTTGACTTTCATGACTCTAATGCTTTTAGTCATTTAATTCAATCATCGGAAGACTGCCAGCTGTGGATGTTTCAAGATGCTGTTTTCTAAATAAAAGCTTCAGTTCAGTTATTTTAACTACTGAAGCAACCTTAAAAGCTAAAGTTTTTTTTAATATTTGACTTAGTCTCCCACAGGACAGAAAGAGTTCATTGATGCCGAGGAAGCCAGACAAATAGCAAACCAAAGGAAACAGCTAATACTGTTGGTATAATCACGCCAATTAAGCTTCTATGGGTTTATTTTGGTGCCAAATGTACATGTAAGCTACTTACAAAACTGAAGTTCTGAATAAGTCATATCTCGCTGAAAACTTTAACTTTGTTTATCTCTCCATAGATGCTGTCAGAGCCATTGAATTTCTCCTGCACTTTGTGTTTATTTCAGATCTCCAGCATCCTCAGTACTTCACTTTTGGAACTCATGCAGCTGCTTATCTTTGGCTGTTGCCAATTGCAACTGTTCACACAAACTCTGGACAAAGCATACCAAATTTACCTTAAATGTATTCAAGTTGACAATTTAGGCAACCCAAATGAAGATCAAGAGGAATATCTTGGTTTTTGTGTGGGTTGTGCAAACTATTCAGTATATGAGATAGTCATGCTGGTATTTGCCGTGTATCTCACTTCAAAATCTTATCCTTGCAGGTTATGGACTGATTCAATTGTATCACATGTGGTGCCTTCATTATAAGTGTGATTTGAATCTCATGTTAATATTTGTACTAATATTAACACACACCCTTCCTGACAAAAACAGTCTTGGACATGGGTGAGGGGATGATAAAATATAGCATTCAGCTTGAGAGTCCCAGTTCCAATGAATTGCCACTGGTCATCATTTTCTCACTGTTAGGTAGCCAAGAAGCTTGTTGAAACTTGTTGGGAGCCACATAAATTCATGCACATTGTGCCCCCATTGTAGCAGTAGGACCCTAATGATATTCTAACCCAGGAGAAGTTGTCACTTAATCCAGCCATGTGAAGATAGATTGGGAACTGTGCTGAGGATAATGGGTACTGAATGTAAATTAAAATCTTTCCTATGTGGCCTTGAATCTCATGAACTGGGACTATCCAGAGACCTAGACAAGAAGTTCTGTGGTGGACCCTTCATGTCTACCATGTAGAAGATTTTGGGAAGACAAGATAAGCAAGACTGCACTGCAGTCTGATTCTGTAAATGCAGAATTGGTGATCCATTAGGAGTCAGTGTCTCATTAATTGTATCATGGAGTGCCAACTTGCTGAGTGACATGTCTTTCAAGATGTGCAGCGGTTAATTGTTTGCATTAGTGATGCCAACAGGTTTGGTTCAATTCCCTCACCAGCTTAGGTTACCATGAAGGATTATCTTTCTCAATCTCTCCCTCACCTGAGGCATGGTAACTCTCCGGGTAAGCCACCACCAGTCACGTCTCTCTAATGAGAGAGCAGCCCGATGGTAAGAATGGTAAGAGTATTGTAACTTTATCTTTAGTGTATGGTTAACAATATGGAAACAACAGGCATATTCTGAAATTTGTCTTTTTTTTATTCTGAAACTAATTGCTAAGTTTGCAATCATGCACCTTCTTGACACTTTCCTTACTGCCCGTGTTGTGGTTCTGTACCATCGTGTTGGTCACTTGTGTTTAGTTCTGGGGTCTGCCTTTGTCTTGGAAACCAAATATCCTCTGGTACTATATGTTTTACAGATATCAAACAAATCTGAGAAGACGCAGTAATCCACATTACAAGTTTTGTTGATTTGGTGAGCTTTACTGACCATTGCAATTGTGCTGGTTGTAACTAAGGCATGTAATTGTTGTAGATTTTCTATTTATGTCTTTTATTCTTGAGTCCATCTTCAAGTAATGCATCAATGCTATGGCCTTTTGTCTTACACAATGGATCCTAACTAATGCCTTTTAATTGGTATAGAGGCAATGATTAAATCAATGAATCTCTCTGACACTTCCTCTTTGGAAAAATCCCATTCATTTCCTTTGATATAGTATCGTCCAACAAGGTTGACAATAGATTCTTGGGATTGTTGTCTATATGACAATCGTTGGAATACATTAATCCTGGAGCTTTTTTGAAAGATTTTCTTTGAGAATCTTCTTGAGCTTTTTTTTTAGATCTTTTCTGATGATCCATGGAAAGACAGAATGTGTTAATTCTGCAAAGCCCCTCCTTGCGAATGAAAATCAAGATTTTTAATGGTCTTTTCGTGGAATCATCTATTGATTAATTTTAAAAAATGAAACCCATATGTTATTTGAACAATTGTAATTCCGCAAGCTATCACTGAATCTCCAGCTTTTAGTGAAGTTTGTGCTATCAATAATACTGTCTGAAAAACTTTAAAATGTGCCACCTTAAGCCATATGCCCCTAATGTTGTGTCAGGGTAGGTTAGAAATGGCTATTTTCTTTAAAAAAAATCATAGTCGTTACAGCTGCTGTTTTGATAAACTCTCACTTTCATATTGGCCATTAGAAATAGAGCATTCTAGCCTCCACCTTCTGTATGACACTCCATTGTTTTTTGTTTCAGCTCAAAAGTGCACTACAATCTATTGAAATCCTTTTTACTTTTCTTTAATTAAAGCTGGCTTTAAAATTTCTCTTTAATACTAAATACCATTCTATCAACATCTTGGGGGTTACCATCAACTAGAAATTGAACAAGACAAGCTGTTTATATTAACAGGTCTGATGTTAGACATCCAGCAGTGACTAACTTACCTCCTGACATTCCGAAATCTGTCCATCATTTACAAGGCACAAGTCATGTCCCAGTTGCCTGGATGAACACAGCTCCAACAACACTCAAAAAGCTTGACACCATCCAGGGCAAAACAGCTACCTGAAAATCACCAAGCCTCCTTCAATGGCACATTACAGACTTGAGACCACTACCTCGTAGAGGACGAGCACATCAGATACAAAGGAATACCAACACCTGCAAACTTCCCTTCAAGTCACTCTCCATACTGACTTGTAAATATCACTGTCTCTTCACAGCTGCTGGGTTAAAATCTTGGAATTCCTTTCCTAACAACACTGTGGGTATACCTACACCATAGGAACTGCAATAATTCAAGAAGGTAGCTTGCCCCACACCTTGCCATGGGCAATTAAGATGGACAATCGTTGTTGGCATAGCCAGCAATACTGACATCTGAGGAAATGCATAAAATCCACATTATAGGAGGGATATGATAGCACAGGAAAGGATGCAAGGAAATTTACCAGGATGCTGCCTGAACTGGAGTGTTTCAGTTATGAAGAGAGATTGAGTAGACTAGGGTTATTTTCCTTAGAGCAGAACAGTTTGAAAGGGGACATGATTCAGATGTATAAAGTTATGAAGAGTATTAAAGGCAGAAATCCTCAAAATTTAACACATACTTGGATGTATCCTTGTCTGACAAGGTTTAAAGGCAATGGGCCAAGGATTGGAAAACAGGTTTAAGATAGAACTGTTTTTGACTAGCATGCATGTAATGGTCTGAAGATTTTTTTTGTTCTATAGATAACTACAATTCTATGACTAACTTTTTTTAAAAAGGAAGAAATTTGGTAGTTAATATTGTATCTAAACACCTGTATAATTATCTGTAATGACAGATATTGATACTGTCTAAGCATGAATTTGTCCAAATTCTGTTGTCCAGAGCTGTTGGCTGGTCTTTTTCTTTTTCAGTCAATTTTCCAAATGTCTAGATATTAACCTTTTGGTGATGAGCACATTGTTGCCACCATCTGTGTTTGCCTCAAATTATATATTTTATCTGGTTTCAGCAATGCTTATTTTAACCCCATATAAGAAACTGGGCATAGGTATTGATATTGAAGTATCTAACAGAAGTTATTACAACTATTATGTACAATCATTACATTCCACACAAATATCTGGGTAATACATGGCTTTTAGTTGCAACAAAGGAGCATGCTTTCTGTGCGGTGTCATGTTTTTGAAATGATCTGAGGTATAGTGGAGGGAACGGTTTTTATGCCCTCAGACCACATGTAATGATGCAGTGATTGTATCATGATCCTGTTCCTTTTAAAGCCTTTTTAGATATACTGACTGAGACAAAATGCAACAAACTCCAATAATCTAACCCTAACCTGAAGCCATAGAACAAAGCCTACTTTTCCCAGAATCCTTCAAACATGGAAAACCAAAAATAAGCAGAAAAGTAGTGAAACTGATACAGATGGCTCATCATGGTAGAAATACTTTGGGGCTAGCATCTAAACCCATGTTTCTTGATGTTGTTAATATGTGAATATCTATTGAACACTTGCAATGACTAAGCTTCCATTGGCCTCTGGCACAGGGAATTTGAAAGACTCACCATTCTCGGAGCTAAGTACTGTAATTGCTCCTCACCTAAGTTCTAAATAGCCTACTCTTGTTCTGAGACTATTTGTTCATTCGTACTCAGTTGGGATTGTGCCAGGGCCACTCATTACAGCTCTGGTTCAATCGTGGGCAAAGGAAGTGAATTCTAGAGGTCAGATGAAAATGAGTGTCCTTGACATCAAGGCTGCATTTTTCAGTGTAGCATCAAGGAGCCCTAACAACAGTGCAGTAAGTGGAACACCTACTTAATCATGCCAAATATCGTCTCACCAATGTCCCGTATAACTGAAGCAAAAGATATTGTGAAGTGAATACAAAATTAAATAAATGATAACATTCTGTAGGCTTTCCTAATTACTTGCTTTGCCTAGCTCTTTTCATTCATGCACAACGACACCCAGATCACTTTGCATCTTACAGTTCTGCAGTCTCTCCCAGTTAGATAATATGCTTTTTTATTCTTCATTCCAAAACTAACCATTTCCCACTTGCCCACATTATAGACAGGTGAGCGGGTAATTGTACTATATACTTTTTGGTGCTTCCTTAAGTTCTCTTCATAACATACTTTCTTGCCAATATTTATTACATCAGGAAATTTAGCAACCATAGCCTTGGTCCTTTCATTCAAGTCATTATAGAAATGACAAAATATTGATGCCCAGCACAGCTTCCTATGGCACATAACTCTTTATACTTTGCGAACCGACCCTGTGTTTCCTGTTAGCTAGCCAATCTTCTATACATGGTAAATGTCCTTTAGGAAAGAAAATCTGCACTCTTTACCCACTCTGGACTCTGTGACTTCAGACCCACAGCAATGTGGTTGGCGCATTGGTTTTCTGTAACAGCTTTATATCCCACTCAGTGAAATACCATTATAGTTTTTGGTATAATTTTCAAAAATCTTTTACCTATCAAAACAAACTTTATACCTTCTACTTGCATATAGAAGACACCGTCTTAACTCAACAAAAGTCTTTAGCTCTGTAGACCTACAGCAAAATGGAATGAAAAACTTTACTGTAAGATTGCCTCCAGATTCAGATTTTACCAGATGCATCAATTCTTATGGTCCGAGAGAGAGAGTGAGCACTCTAATTTGCTTCAATGCTGATATGTACTCTCTGGCTTTGCTGTTTTTTCTAACTCCAGCCTTTTAATTATTAAGTAAGATACTCTTAAAATAAAATTCTAACTTGAAAGCACGGATAATCTAATCTAAAATTAAATTAGCTATGCCTTCTTGGTGACTAACATATGTTTTACTAACATATCTAGACACAGAATAATGATAATAATGAAGGGTGAGAAACTTTTCCTTTAGTCCGAAACATCTATTGTTCAAAGTTGCTGTCGGGTTGGTCTTCAATTCAATTTTCAAATATCTGTCTCCAACATATTGGAGACAGGCACCACTGTGTAACATATGTTTTACTATTACAGCAATCCTTTACTTACCTCTTGTAACACAAATCCGTGTAGATTCTTCAGTACTAAAGAATCTAATGGACACTTATTACAGCTCTATAGACAAACATTATGTATATCAGACACCTAAGTTCCTAGAGTAATGATAACTGACAATCTGTCCTGGGCTTCCCACGTAAATTTGACAGTCAAGAAGGCACAACAATGCCTCTTCTTCCTCAGGTGGCTCAGGAAATTCAGCATGTCCATAAGGACTCTCACCAACTTCTACACCATTGAAAACATACTGTTCAGGTGCATACTGTCCTGGCCCGCAAACTGCTGTGCCCAGGACCCCCGTACGAAACTACAGGATGTTGTGAGCACAGTCCAGACCATCATGGATGCCAACCTTCCATCAACAGACTCCACTTACACAGCTTACTGCCGCAGAAAGGCTGCCAACATGATCAAAGACTCCTCACACCTCGGTAATGATCTCTTAGAACGTCTTCCGTCTAGCAGAAGATACAGAAGCCTGAACACGTACTCCAGCAGATTCAGGAACAGCTTCTTCCCGGCCATTATTAGACTGATGAATAGAGTGATGAATGCAGCTTAGGTTCACGAGGTCAATTCCCAAAATGGCGGGACTATCATATGTAGAAAGATTGGAGTGACTGGGCTTGTGTACTCTTTGAGTTTAGAAGGAAGAGAGGGGATCTCATTGAGACGTATAAGAATATTAAAGGTTTGAACACTCTGGAGGAAGGAAGCATGTTTTCCCTGATGTGTGAGTCCAGAACCAGAGGACACAGTTTAAAAATAAGGGATAGGCCAATTAGAACAGAGTTGAGCAGGAATAGGATCCTGATGTGGATAATCAGCCATGATCATAATGAATGGTGGTGCTGGTTCGAAGGGCTGAATGGCCTACTTCAGCACTTACTGTCTATTGTCTCTCTAGCCTTAAATACTGCTAAATTTGCTAAGGTTTCTCTTACCTAGTGCACGTCCTGTGCAATGTAGTCTGCATGCTTCTAAATGTTTCTGATTCGTACATCCTTGCTTACTATGATCTGCCTTACTGCTCATAAACAAAGCTTTTTACTGTACTTCAGTATATGTTAAAATAAATAAATCAATAAGTATAAGGGCTAATATTAAACTATTAGATTACAAACATGCTTCCAGTAGTGTCATGCTCTATATGATCCTGGGGTAAAATGGAGTATGACACTTTATACCCTCAGGTAACATGCAGTGATGACCATCTTGAACAAGTCTCTTAAAACTACTAACATGCTGACAGTGAGACATAACATGAGTCATAGCAAAAGGAAAAAATCTGTATTTATATATGTTTCCAGCAGAAATTTCAAATTTTACTGCATTTCTCTTTATGATAGATTTCAATATTTAAGATTAAATCATATAGCCTGTGGAAGCAGGAATAATCTAAATAAAATGAACTTCTGAACATCTCAAATCATACATTTGTGAATGAAGTATTGAAGTGTGGTTACTTCTGTAATGTGGATAATATGACAGCCCATATGCACATAGCAAGATGTAAGCAATGTGGTCAAGACACATTTTGTGATGTGAATAGAAGGCTAAATATTAGCAGAGCACCTGTGATAATGCTGCTGCTTCTTCAAACTAATGTGATGGATCTTGTAGAATAGCAAGAGGGTAACCTGAGCCTCAGCTTGGCCTCTCATTTGAATACAGGATCTCTGAGGGTCCTCCATTCCGTCACACTTTGCAACTTTGACTTTTGGGCTCAAATTTTGGAGTAGGACCTAAAATCAAAATTTTCACTTTCAGAGGCAAAAGGACTTACTGAACAACAGCTGCCCCAAGTACATTCATTCTAAACAAAGATGAACACTTGGTCTGTCACATGCCATTGTTTTTGGCAACAAAAGTATCCAAATCCTATGTTGAAGTTAAGTCAAGATTTCTCAATCATCATAGCCCACTCAGCTGACAATGTTGAACATGATTTGGAGATGCCAGTGTTGGACTGGGGTGTACAAAGTTAAAAATCAAACAGCAACAGGTTATAGTCCAACAGGTTTAATTGGAAGCACACTAGCTTTCGGAGCGACGCTCCTTCATCAGGTGGTAGTGGAGGGCTCAAGCCTAACATACAAAATTTATAGCAAAAATTTACAGTGAGATGTAACTGAAACTATACATTGAAAAAGTATTAGATTACAAAGAGCAACCTGCTTCCAGTAGTGTCATGCTCTATATGATCCTGGGGTAAAGTGGAGTATGACACTTTATACCCTCAGGCAACATGCAGTGATGACCATCTTGAACAAGTTTCTTAAAACTGCCAACATGCTGACAGTGAGACATAACATGGGTCATAGCAAAAGGAAAAGAATCTGTATGACAATCAATTTTTCAATGTATAATTTCAGTTACATCACACTGTAAATTTTTGCTATAAATTCGGTGTTAGGATTGAGCCCTCCACTACCACCTGATGAAAGAGGGTCGCTCTGAAAGCTAGTGTGCTTCCAATTAAACCTGTTGAACTATAACCTGGTGTTGTGTGATTTTTGACAATGTTGGAAGCAGTTTGCCTTTATGTTTAAGGATGAGAAATAATGATCAGTGTCTTTTTCTAAATTCACATTATCACATCATTCAATCATTGTATTATTTTGAAACATGTGGTGAATAGGTCATAGAATAATACTGCATGGACACAGACCCTTCAGCCCAACTAGTCCATGTGGAACATAATCCTAAACAAAACTAATCCTTCTACCAGCTCCTGACCCATATCCTTCCAAACTATTTCTATTCATGTGCTTTTCCAAATGTCTTTTAACATAACTGTACCCGCATCCACTCATTCCACACATGAACCATATTTTCTGTAAAGAATTTGCTCCACATATCTTTTTCTAAATCTCTCTCCTCTCATCTTAAAAATGTGTCCCCTACTCTTGAAATTCCTCATCCTAGGCAAAAGTAATTCAATCAATAACCCTCATTATTTTATAAACTTCCATAAGGTCTCTTCTCAACTTGCTATGCTCCAGTGAAAAAGTCCCAGCATATCCAGGCTCTCTCTATAACTCAAACTTTCCATACCCAGCAACATCCTGGTAAATGTCTTCTGAACCTTCTCCAGCTTAACAATATCCAGAACTAGAGACAATATTCCAGAAGAGGTTTCACCAATGTCCTGTACAACCTCAATGTAACTTCCCAACTCCTATACTTAAAGGGCTGAGTAATGAGGTCTTGATGAAATCCTTGAATCAACAACTACCTTTCTTCATCTCATATTTCTAACATTTATTTGCAAATTTGGATTATCATTGACCAAATACTGCAATGTGTTATATAAACAGGCCAGCTCACTCCACTCTATAAGCCCTTACCACCATCCTCCTTAACAATACAAAACTACAGTGCCTATTGTGTAAGAGGAAAACTACTCCTTGTCTAAATAGAGTCTCTTGTAGTTAACAGCATTTTTTTTTGAATGTTAGAAACTAGCTACAGTTTACTTTGATGTGTTGGGTATTGTCACAGAAACTTATAAGAGGGCCAGATGTTGGATATCACTTCTTCGAGCTCCTAAGTTGTTCTGCCCACAAGTTCATAAAACACCATCATTGTTGACGATTCTCCGTATTACCCCTTTCAGATTCACATACAACAAACTGAACCATAAACATAGTGGTTCTACAGAAACTCCAAGACTGGGTATTTCATAGTGACATTCAAAACCACCTATAAAACAGAAATCAAGAGTTCAATGGAATATTTATCAACTTGCTAGATGATTGTGGCTCGATCAATCCAAATCCAATGATATCCAGAATAAATAATCCAGTTAGTACCCCATCCAGTGGTTTAAACATTGATTCCCTCCAATATTTATGCACTGTGAATATATATCTGCAGTTTGCATAGCAGCAGCTGCTAAAACCATGATCTTATATATGAACAGCATCATTTCCATCATCCATAGTATTTTGGCTTAGACAATTTTCATTGTTCCTGCATAGTCACTGTGTCAAAATCTTGGCACTCCCTACCTAACAGCATGGAGCACTTTCTTCACAAAATTGCAGTGGTTCAAGAATTCGTCTCATCAAGGGCAACGGGAGATAGATAATAAATGCTAGCAATACCTGAGTATTCAAGCCTAAAAACAGATATGAGGCATCATTATTATTCAACATTTGTAACACCTATATAAATTGTTCAATCTTCACTATATGTATTTTTCAATTTGGATTCTGATCCTTTTACATTCGTAATTGCGTCAGGAAGGACTTCCATGAGACAATTACTAGCCTTTCAAGGTCTACCAACATTAGGACGATATAACTTTGTCAAATGACATAATTCTATCTAGGACGGCTTATCCATATCTGGCAGCATGACATTCACCGCAACAAAAAATGAAAATTAGTCAAATAAATGCTCGGATGAGTATAATAAGGAATGTTACACTATGCAATGTGCTGTAAAGCAATATCATGCTTCGGGATAAGGCAAGGTTCATGTTTCATTTATATGTTTTATGCAATTTTTGCAATCTGTAACTGATCCTTATTTCCATATTTAGATCTACTGATATATTAAAATCAATACAACAATCTTTTGCGTATTTTGCTCTGCTTAAAATGCTGCAGATTATGCTTTTTGCTGGTAGGTGGCAGCAGAGAGTAATTGTACCAGACAGATACCAGTCAGTAACATAATTCAAAGTCCATCTCTAGTCTAAGCATGAGATGTGAACATAGTACTATAATAATTGTCTAGCCTGAGTTGTTTCCTAGGCAACCTTTCTTGCCTCATTCATGCTCTTCTTGACTGTATTTCTGTAAAATGGAACAATTGTATTTTGAGGTTTGTTGCCCTGCTGTTGCAGCAGATTTGAGACTAGTAACAACATTTCAACATGCAATCTACTGTAAATGCAAAGGCTGGCATAAGAGTATATTTTGACACCACTAATCAATACTTTTACTTCACACCTCCAATCCAAACCAAAAAGCCAAAGAATGTGCGTTTTTGCAATATTTTCACGTTATTGAGGGTGAAGTTGGATGCACAGTGTAACACAGCACATTCTAATAGACAGTTGAAGGAAACAGAGTCAAGAAGAAAGCAGCCATGATTTTGCTTGCTCATTATCCACTCAATTTCATAATTGTTAATTTAGTGTTTTGAAAATATTATGTGATCCCCTCGATGTGGCTCTGGTCTGAAAACTTGAGCATCAATGTTCTGGAAATTTTCAAAATCAGCAACTAAATTTAATCCTGTTTAAAGAATATTGCAATGACAGTGACTGGTTGAAATTACTGTGGCAGTCTACATATTTGTGTGCACTTGACTTTGCAGTTTATGTGCTTATGAAGTTAATAAACACTGTTGTGCAGGACTGCTAAGCTAAATTAACATTGCCCCTTAAACTGTACTCGTTTCGACTGAATGCAAGTTGATGCTATTTGGAGTCTTCTTAATGATGCTAATTATTGATAATATACTAACCCAGATTTACTCGCTCTAACAGTCCCAGATTAGTTGCACATAATTGAGTGTGCCATGACGAACAATGATAACTGCATAATTGCACTTAACTGAGCTTCTCCATTATAAACGTCTTTTAGCTTTGTAGGCCATATACACTTATCTCTTACTTACTGTTTTTGGGTAAGCCATCTTGAATTGAAGGTAGGTGCAATTATCCAAATGCAATCTTCTAATTAGTCTTTTCAGATAAGGGTTTAGAGATCAATTTAGTGGATATACAGTACAGACATTTTTAAAAATTACTTAGTATATATGCACGTCAGCAAATTCTAATTATATTGTCGTGTACAAAGTACCATGCTGAATCACCAGTTGTACAACTTTTAGATCTCTTTGGTGATTATTTGGTCCAGTTTCCACAACTCAACAAGAGTCATTTTGTTGTATCTTTATATGGTTTTCAAGTTTTATCGGAACATGTTTGAATCACAAATATTCTGTTAAAATAATGAGAAATATTGCTTCTTACAAATCTGATAGGTTTCATCTACTTAACATATAATGAACTGACAGTTTGGGCATTCTATAAGGCAGAATTGTACAGGGGTCTGAGTGATGTGGGCTATGGCAAAACGAATGGTCGAATCAGATGAGAAGTTCAGTCAGACCCATCTTGAAGTCAGAAGTAACTCCCTCCATTTTCCATGCTTTTCAAAGGTGGTTTGGAAAACTTCTCGCTAGACAGTGGCAAGTTGCCAATTAAGGGGGAGTTGTTGTTTGTTAAATGCCTTGTTGACAACACAACTTACCTCATTAATATTCAGTTTCCTATCTTACATATCAAAAAAAGCTAGACACGGAGACCAGTGTGGTTATAGTACTTGGCAGATTCAGCTTGCAGTTTGTTCCAAATGCCCTCCATGTTGAGCATGACCAAACTGTAGCTCAGGGAACAGTCCACAGACATCAGTTGCAAACTCGTCTTATTCACAGAATAGATGTCCAGCATCTAGCAATCCCTCATGACTATTGTGGCACCTTTCTGAAACACTGTCAGTGTTCTCAGGAAATGCAGACTTGCTTTGGAGGGTGTCCCAGTAACTGGGATTGAAAGGGACACTTTGTATGCACAGACAAGGCACCCTGCTCATAGATTGACCCAGACTGTAACCCAAGATTGCTCATGTGCTCTCAGCACTTGCTCACTTAGTGGTCTCCATCAAGGAAGCATACATCTGCTGTATGGCCATGTACTATGTACACCTGCACTCTATGTCAGAACCATATATCATAAACACACTGTGCAGCAAACCACAGCCATGTATCAAATTCATAGGGGAGTCATCATTTCCAGAGTCCATGGATGCACCTGTCAGTCAGGGAGCTCAGTAGATCAAGGGCAATCCTGCCCCCAATACCAGTCCAGGGATTGGACATGATCAGACTTCAACTCAGGGTGATTCCAGTCAGGGATTCTGTACCTGTGCAGTCCAGGGTTGAGTCACAGTCAGTTCTATGGCTCCGTATGAGTTAATCCATAGAGACTGGAGGCAGCAGCTGTGGGGAGAAAAGAATTATAATTATGAGGGGGGTCAGTATCTACAAAGGATTGATTTGATTAAGCATAGGAAGGACGTGTTATGAGGGCATTGGGGAAAGGACAGTGAATGACTGTAGCTGATATGGTCATCGTATATGGTAGGAGCTGATGGTAAAGGTAGAATGCAGGCATGTGTAGACTTGGGAGTTAGGGACGTGTGAAGCTTATGGGAGTTGGGAGATGGACTACCAGAAATAGGATGCGATTGTTCAGGGGTCACTGACATATTCAGGCAAAGGCTGGAAGCCATTGGACAAAAAGTTATAACTGTCTCCGTAAATAGTATTAGAAATCAAAAGTGTGCAATGTAGAAGAAAGTACTCTGGATAGGGGGTTGGGGATAAGTGTTCCTACCTCAGAGGAAGGGGGGTCCCAAATGTTAGGTCTTTTACACTTAAAGATTCATGTACTGTCCATGACATAGATCTGAGGGTCCCTATTCCTTGGCCATTCTAAACCTTTGGCCCTCTCTGTGTATTGCACTTCACTGCCACAGACATTGCTGAGTGACTCTTTAGCAACAGCACTTTGGCCATGGAGGTGGCAAAACAATAGGTGTATTGCCCAAGAGGGCCAAAGGTGCCAGCAGCCAACAAGGCCATGTGTACACATGTTCATCTTGCTTTCCCATGATGCAGTAGGCTCTCCCAATAAAAGATTTTCATCCATGGAATCTTAATTGTTGCCATGAAATGCTGCCAGAGAGTGTAACTATACAGTCTGACACAGAAAGACTAACAACTGGATGTACGGTTAAAGCAAAAGAAATATTATTTTAATGTTCACAATCAATCATTCATAAGTCATTGTCACCTGTTCCACCAAAATGCCCTCAGTAAATTTTCTTCCTCTCACTTTGACTGCGTCTTACCGCACTCTCCACAGCCAAGATGGACAGAGTCTGCTCGGCAGTACAGCCCTAACCCTGGAGGTTTGGTCAGGTGATCCCTAGGATGTTTGTGGCCTGGATGGGTCAAACATGCTGAGGATCCCCTTGCCAGAGGCACACTAACCTCCTTGATTTGAACTTCCAAAGTTTGGGAGGTGGGCAGGCAGGGTGGAATTGGAGGCCCTGACCACCTCTGTAGTATCCTGAGAGGAGACTATTGAGGGGCCTCACTGTGCCTTCAGCTCCAGCTGAGTTCTCCCTGGCAGCACAGTGCATGCCAGCTTTCTATCCCCTAGTCTCGAAGCACTAGGTCCTGAGGTCCAATGGGTGAGGTATTGGAATGAGAGATTGTGTACCTCTCTAGCAGAGTGTGCTGGACCTGGCTGTCTGTGGCTGTCTCAGGAGCAGACTGTTTGCTTGTTTGCTGCATTGCTGCAGATTCTAGCAATGTGGGCCATTGCATCTCACATGCCTGTCTGCTATTTGTCCTGTGTATGCAGATAAAGACCCTCATTGTGGACACCATAGTGTCCGATCCTGCCCGATACTGAGCAAGCGCCTGGTCTGTGTCAGTCGTCTGAGTGTCAGTGACCTGGGGCATTTCTTCCCCAGCCAGATGCAGAGTGAAGTGTTCACTAGATGTAATCCCAAACTCTCCAAGCCTAACTTTCCCATCGAGACAGCAGTATCTGAGTTGTTGGGTAAAGCAGGAGTCAGCCTGACTAGAGCTTCCTTTGGGGGCCTCAGTACTTTTACCTTCAGAGATTGAGGAGGTGATTTCTGGTCGAGCAGAATGTTGCCCTGCAGAAGTGATGGAAGTGCCAGCCTGAAGAGTTAGTGGTATGGGCCTTTGGGAGGTGAGAGCGAGTGAAGGATGTTGCAGGCAATATGGAAAGTGGCAGAGTCTGAACCTTGGTGGGAGGTGGTACAGTAGAAGAGATGATGTGAGTGTGATATGGAAAACAAGAGTGTGGCACTTACCCTGGCACAGAGAAGGTCATTGACCTTCTATTGACATGGCTGGCTGTTCCTCCACAAAGCGGAGATGGCACTGACCTGAGGAGGAACCTCAGACTAGGCTGCCAGAGTCTGCAGGTGTAACCTCATCTGTTGGTCCTCCAAGAAGGAATTCCTTTATACCACCTGCTTGACAAGGATCATCCCAGGCCCTTGTGGGAGAATTGGAGCACCAGCTTCCCCTCTCTGTCATTTCCATCCATAAGCAGCATTTGTCTGGATGCCCAGCAGCTTTTTGAAGATGGGCACAGGGCTACCATGCTTCCAGTGGATATCTGCTGAGTGGAGGGTCATAGCAGTCTTGCTGAGATTGTCTGTGAGGGATACCACAGGAGTCGGGTAGGTAATTAATGTAGTTAGTTTGATAAGTTATAGTGAGAAAACTTGGCAGGCCTCACGGTAACAAACTCCAAAAAAGTCAACTAAAATACATGAGATTCAGCCCATGTATCTCAGCTGACAGAGGTTCTTGCCTGTCATTCAGAAAATTACAGTCTGAAGCTTGGGTGTTGTAAGTTTGTCATTTTCATGTGTGTTTGATTTACTTACTTATTGGACTCATTTTATACTAATAATGAGAAATAGTTTATCATGAGATATTGTGTTTCAGTCAGAATAAATAACATATACATGCACATCTATGAAACCTGTCTTTCACTCTAATTTCCCAAGTTCATAGGTAATTGTCAATCAACATACAAAAACAGATTACTGTTTGTGGAAGTTTGTTGTGCACATATTGGCTGCCCACATTTCCTACATTACCACAGTATCTACACTTTAAAAGTACTTTCATAGCTGTAAATGCTTTGGGACGTCTAGTGGTTGTGAAAGATGCTATATATTTTTAAGTCTTTCCTTCTTGTTTATTCATAAAGTTGAACTCTAAAAAAGAAAATTTATAAGTTCACAAAGAAATGGAATGCAGGATTAGAATTTCTATAGACAAATATATATGGCCAAATAGGTGGTGTTGCCATGGGATTCCCCCTAGGTTCAGCCCTCGCTATTTGGTTATGATGAGAAGGAAGCTTTGATGTAATGACAACCCTCCTCTTACCCTTTGCATTTATCTGATATCTAAATGAAATATTTACCAGATCTGAATCTGCAGATGCCTCAAAGATATTCTTTACACAGCCTGATAAACTCCATCTTGTGCTCAAATTTTTGACTGATGTAGAATAATCAAATGAGCTCCTTTTTCATAATATGTTAGTTGACAAATTTGCCAGTGTGTTTTCTACTCCTTTCTAATGAAAGCTCAGTGGTTAATGTGCATGTTGGGACTCCTATAATTCAATGTGGTAAAAGATCAACCCGACTGGCAACTTTGTGAATAGGGCACTTGTCATCTGCTCACCATGTAAGCTTAAATGTTAAGATCAGATCTATAAAAACTATCCTATCATACTGGCTACACTGTTCAGATCACCACTTGCTGTATATTGCAGAAATTCATGAAAGAATTTTGACTGCTATGTTTGGCCCTAAAAGCTGCCCAGTCTATCTCAGATTCCTGTGGAATGGGCAAGTGTCTCAAATGTTTGAGCAACAGGTGAAGCTACCTGTCTCACACTGCTACTTTGTGCAGTAAACGCAGGAGTGGCATTCTCCATAACAGGGTGTTGCTGTCAAGCTGAGAAGACATTGTGTCTATACATAAATAAACAATGTCTAAGTTCTGTACTACCAAGCTATTATTAAAAATAGTTACTTCATAGAAATATGCTGCATCTTTTTGAAAGGAAAACCTCAGAACTGCTCAATTTGAGAAGCAGTGAATTATTATGCACCTTGGCTTTACTTGTTCCAGAACAGGTTGGTAAAAAATATTCAAGAATTACTCAGATTTTCTATAAGCTTTTTTTTTTGCTATGTGCAAGTTTTGTCCTCCACACTGCACCTCAAATGATGAGTGCAGACCCATACATTTCCACTGTGTGGCACAATGCATTTAACAGTGCCATTCCACATACCAGGAATCAGATTTGCAATTTGCCTCAACTCTTTTAATCAATCAAGATTTAATCAAATCTTAGATAAAATGCTATTTTACAAAATAACCTTTCTACTAACTAATGTGCGAAAAACATGCAGGAATGACGGTGATCTGTTCTGCTGATCACGAGGAGTCCATAAATAAATAGGAATAACTTTGTATTTTTGGATAAAGAATTTGTTATGAATTGACAACAATGATTCTTCTGTTTTTGAATTAGATGTGTTTCACTTGTGCATTTTTAAAAAAATAACACCGTACAACAGTAATCATTACAAAACTCAAACAAATCGAGTATTGTTTTCTTTTCTGCTGCAGAAGATTATGATGCCTGAGCTTATGCAAAATGAATGCATTAACCTTTTTCTTCAAAGTGAACACATTTTTATGACTTGCCACAAACATAATGTGGGAGGGCTCAGCCCATACATTTTCCAATCATACCTACCTTGACTTAATATAGAAAAAAACCCATTTAAAATGTGTTGGAGTCCCTCTAAATAATTTTCTTTTCCTCCTGCAGATGACCTTGATGATACAGCAAATGTACCTTCAGAAGTCCTCAATGCTAATGCTAATAGCAATTAGGATTCTTTGGATTCCACCACACTGATGTTATATTCTCTTATCATTAAGTTGATTTGGTGGTTTATATTTCAAACTGTAGTCTGTGGCATTCAATGTGATTCATTTGGTTAGATATTACTGTAACAGTGTTCTGAAATCTAAATGAATTGACATTCATATGCTTTCCTGTTTGAGATTGAGACATCATGGGTTCATTTTTTGCAACTGCTTCAGAAGCGGTTTGCATTAGAACCACAAAGTAATTTTATTAGTGTGTCTTATTCTTTAAGAAGTACTTATTCAGTTTCGACTCTTCAAACTAAAACTGTTTTGTTTCTTACTAGAAGGGCGGCAAACAAAACACATTCCCATTCTAAGGTCTCCAGAGAACATAATAGATCAGTGTGGAAAAATCTGAGATGCTTTGATTGATGACAGTGAAACGCAAGCTGAGTTAGGAACACTGTGTACATGACTCCAATAAACTGTCAAGTTCACTTCAAACTACTTCCATAAGGAATTCCCCTCAACGAATCAAAGTGGTGTGAGGGAATACCCAGCCAGAGGAGGAACTACATACAGCCTCTTAAGTGTCTCCTTTCAAGACTCTCCAGAAAATCCTGGACTCTCCAATTCTTTCATGCCTGCACCCCACAAGTAGAAGCCAAGGATGATGAGCCTGAGTTAGTCCAGGACACTCTATGTACATCTGGGCCCTCTAGCTACAAATGTCCCAGGGTCACCTATGCAAATCTTCAAGGCCAACAGGCTCCATTATAAGGCAGGCATCCTCCAGTCCAACTGCAAATCACAAGATTGAACCTAGACATAGTGAAGGACACAGAAAAATAAGACATTCTTGGGGGTATGTAGATAGCATTGGTGACATGACATTGTAAATGGAATGTTACATTTGTAAATACATTGTCACTTTAAATCATCACTTATCTGATCACCTGTCATTTTAGTTGTAGTTACAAGAATGGCAGCCCTTCCTTAGGGAACTTAGGAGACAGCATCTTGACTCTGATCTCCAGCATCTGCAGTCCTACTTTCGCCACGCAATCTTAATATGATAGAGTTCAGTCTGCAGTTTGAAAGAGAGAAGGCAAAATTGGATGTAACAGTGTTACAGTTAAATAAAGGTAATTTACAGGGGCGTGAGAGAGGAATTGACAAATCGACTGGAAGCAGAGCCTAGTGGGGAAGACATTAGAGAATTCTAGAATATTACAACAATGGCAGGAGTTTCTGGGTGTAATTGAGGACACAGTATAGAGGTTCATCTCAAAGAAAAGAAAGATTATCCGGGGGTGGGATTAGACAGCCATGGCTGACAAAGGAAGTCAGGAAATGTATCAAAGAAAAAGAAAGAGCCTATAAAGTGGCCAAGAGCACTGGGAAATCAGAAAATTGGGAAGACTACAAAAACAAACAGAGGATAACAAAGAAGGAAATAAGGAAGCTGAAAAATGTGTTGCTGGAAAAGTGCAGCAGGTCAGGCAGCATCCAAGGAACAGGGGAATCAACATTTCGGGCATAAGCCCTTCTTCAGGAATGGTTCCTGAAGAAGGGCTTATGCCCGAAATGTCGATTCTCCTGCTCCTTGGATGCTGCCTGACCTGCTGCACTTTTCCAGCAACACATTTTTCAGCTCTGATCGCCAGCATCTGCAGTCCTCACTTTTTCCAAGGAAATAAGGAAGGAGAGGATCAATTATGAAGGTAAACTAGCCAGTAATATTAGAAATGGTAGTAAAAATTTCTTTCAATACATAAGAAACAAACGAGGGGCAAAAGTAGAAATTTGGCAGCTCCAAATTGATGCTGGAAGGCTGGGAGATAAGGAAATAATTGAAGAAGTTAATAAATACTTTGTGTCAGTCTTCACGATGAAAGACATGAGTAACATCCCAACAATTAAGGAGAGTCGGGGGCAGAGTTGAATATGGTAGCCATTACAAAAGAGAAAGTGCTAGCCAAGCTAAAAGGTCTAAAAATTGATAAATCTCCCGGCCCCGATGGGCTACATCCTAGATTTCTGAGAAAGGTGGCTGAGGAAATAGAGGAGGCGCTGACGGTGATCTTTCAAAAAATCACTGGAGTCAGGGAAAGTCCCAGCTGATTGGAAAATCGCTGTTGTAACCCCTTTGTTCAAGAAAGGATCAAGACAAACTATAGGCCAATTAGCCTAACCTCGGTTGTACGTAAAATTCTAGAATACATCATTAAGGATGAGATTTCTAAATTCTTGGAAGTGCAAGTCAGCATGGATTTATTAATGGGAGGTCATACCTGACAAGCCTGTTAGAATTCTTTGAAGAGATAACAAGTAAGTTAGATCAGGGAAACCCAGTGGATGTTATTTATCTAGATATCCAAAGGCCTTTGATAAGGTGCCTCATGGGAGGCTGCCGAATAAGGTGAGGGCCCATGGTGTTCGAGGTGAGCTACTGGCATGGCTTGGGATTGGTTATTTGACAGAAGGTAGAGAGGTGGGATAAAAGGTTAATTTTTGGAATGGCAACCGAGGACAAATGGGGTCCCACCGGGTTCGGTGTTGGGGCTGCAGCTGTTCACTTTATATATCAATGATCTGGATGAAGGGACTGGGGGTATTCTAGCAAAGTTCGCTGATGGTATGAAGTTAGGTGGACAGGCAGGTGGTACTGAGCAGGTGGGGAGGCTGCAGAAAGATTTAGACAGTTTAGGAGAGTGGTCTCGGAAATGGCTGATGAAAGGCCTTGCACTTCAGAAAAAATAATACAGGCATGGACTATTTTTTAAATAGTGAGAAAATTCATAAAGCCAAAGTACAAAGGGATCTGGGAGTGCTAGTCCAGGATTCTCTAAAGGTTGATTTGCAAGTTGAGTCTGTGATTAAGAAAGCAGATGTAATGCTGTCACTTATCTCAAGAGGGTTGTATTATAAAAGTAGCGACGTGCTTCTGGAACTTTATAAAGCTCTAGTTAGGTCCCATTTAAAATACTGTGTCCTGTTTTGGGCCCCACACCTCAGGAAGGACATACTGGCACTGGAGCATTTCCAGCAGAGATTCACATGGATAATCCCTGGAATGGTGGACCTAACATATGATGATTGGTTGAGCATTCTGGGATTGTATTCATTAGAGTTTAGAAGGTTGTGGGCAGATCTAATAAAAACTTACAAGATAATGCATGGCTTAGAAAGGGTGGTCACTGGAAAGTTGTTTCCATCAGACAGAGAGACTAGGACCTGTGGACACAACCTTAAACTTAGAAGGGGTCAATTTAGAATGGAAATGAGGAGACATTTCTTCAGCCAGAGAGTGTTGGGCCTGTAGAATTCATTGCCATGGAGCGCAGTGGAGGCTGGGACGTTAAATGTTTTCAAGGCAGAGATTGATAAGTTCTCGATCTCGCAAGGAATTAAGGGATACGAGGAGAGTGCAGGTAAGTGGAATTGAAACACCCATCAAGCATGATTAAATGGTGGTGTGGACTCGATGGGCTGAATGGCCTTGCTTCCATTCCTATGTCTTATCGTCTTATGGTCTTAGCATCAGCTGATGTTGGAAGTCTGAAGGAATGCTATTCTTACTCTATTGCTCGCAATTGCACAATATCTTATAATTGCTGAACATGGGAGCATCAAATATTGTAAGGCACTCAAATAGTTGTTAATGTTAACTGTTATTACACAACACGAAAAATGAGGAAACTAATAAGCTCTATTTGCATTTGGAAATAAACAAGGGTTTGCTTGCCATTCCAGAATCAACAAATGTACAGTCAATGAATGATGACTTCATCAAACTCAACTGTATTAGAAGTGGCTTTCGATTCAGTGCTGCCTGAATTCTATCAATGCTCAGTTCCATCCACAATGTTGTGTAATGGAGTCATTAGCCATGGTTGCCAAATGTAGTCCTTGTCTCCAATCAACTGACTTTGTATGGCACCTGTTGGTTGGAATGAACCTGAAAGTTATTAAATATATAGACATCATGGCTTCCAGGCTACCTTTGAATACTTGAATGAATTATTGAATGAATGAGTGATTCATTGTCATATGTACTGTATGATGAATAACAAGGTCAAACTCAGTGAAAATCTTCAACTGTCGCCACAATCCAGTGTGATTTGAATACTTCAAGAATAAAAAGACAAAGTTGAAAGAAAGTCAATCTTCATTCTGCCGTCTCCACCATGAGCCCTGAGCTGGTTAACCAACAACACCCGCACTGACATCTGCACTGGACCCACCTACCTTGGAGTCGCCACTCTTCAGATGCCATTTCTTCATCGTTGGGCCCACCTCGCCGCTGGGCTGCTGGTGCTGGGTGCCATGCAGGACTCAGTCTCAGCCCTCTGCTACTGCTGCACCTTGCCAACAACCAGAAGAGCCCAGCTCTGGGCATACCACAACTGGGAGCTGCTGCCCATGCCACACTGATAACCAGGTGTCCTCACTCCAGGTCTACTACAACCAGGAGTCCCTGGCTCTGTTGCTGCTTTGTTGATGCCTGAAGTCACTCCCTCTGGGTCCACCACAACCAGGAGTTCTTAGTCACCAGATTAGGCTGCCATCTCACCAAGAGTCCCACTCCGGGCCTCTACAATGTTACCCCCTCTGCCACCACAAACAGGAAGAAGACAAAGAAAAAGAAGGAAGACAAAAATGGTAAGGAAAGAAAAGGGGAAGTGGTCACCTGAAGTGAATGGGGCAAGGAACCTGAACACTGCCTAACTTGCCGCCGCTGCTATATTGGAGACTTCTATAATGTGGGAGGGATGATCACAAATGACCTGGATATTGATTAAATGGAAACTTTTCCTATGAATGAAGACATTGCGTCTGAAAGACTGTTGGTGTCCTGTACCACCTCCAAATCCTATGGGGACCTTCAAATGTGACTGTTTCATTTGGAGGCTGTTGGCAGCCATTGGAAATGGTGACTGGCCCTAGCTCACTAATTGATGTAATCCTCTTTACTATCTATGGACAAGGTAGCAGTGGTAGCAAAAATAAACCTATTGTGGCTGAATCCATGGTGATGGTTCCTATGAGCCTATGTGGGGGTCTTGAAATCAAGGTAGATCCTTTGAACTGTGATCACTCAGCAGTTGATGTACACACAAATGTACATATTAACTGATACAGTGGGACATGGAGGCTTTCAACATGGAGATCATGGGATACTGTTACGTGGATCTTTGACATGGTAGATCTTATTCCTCTGTATACCTCAAAGTCCATGCTGCTCAAGTACGATAGGAGATGGTAAGTGCAGTATGTTTGCTGAAACTGTTTTCTCCACATGTCACCCAAGAATGGAGCATTACATAAAAGAGCCTTTTCCAACACACCTACAGTTAAATGTCATGCAAAATCTGCTTCATACCTTAATGCAATATATCAGACCCTGGAATGTGTTTGGGAACTATGGATTCCAGAGGCAATGTTAAAAATTGCCTGCGATCACTTCTTCACAGAAATGACTAGGAGTAATCTGTCATAATCAATGTCACAGAAAGGATTGGTTGTGGCTAGGAATTGTGTTCTCATGACATGGTAAATACATAAGGTGAACATGCAGAATTTTGTGATTGTAGATGTCTTTAACCTGGAATCCGAGAGTATCTAATTAAAGCAATTGCTTTAATGGGCAATATATTGTCCACAAGTGGTACTTATTCCTGCAGCCAAAACAACACAAAAAATCCGCCTACACTGGTGCTTTGGCAGCCACTTTTCATTTGCATTGTCCAGTTGAGAAAAGATCAAAATGGAAGACTCCCCAGCTCATGTTCCAGAAAATCTGTTGCAGTCTCCGCTTGTTATTCTCATTGTCTCCCTGGCAATCCTCCTCCATCTCTCCCCACCCAATCTTCATTTTCCATTCTGTATTGCACACCCTGGCAACCCCACGTTTCCACTCAACTCTTTTTTTAAAAACTGTTCATCTCTCCACTTTACCCCCAAGCTTCAAGCTGACAACGTAGTAATGGCCAAGATAATAATGCACTGCCCCCAAATCAAAGCCAGGGTGGTGATTGTCAATAACATCTCTCCCATAATGTCCTGTGCCCTCTCATAATCCATTGTCTCCCACCATGTTAGCAATTACTGATTGGGTTTGATGCCAATGTAAGATGCCAGCAAGCTGCAATTGCTGGGTAACTTCTGACTTTCAAGCCAGGCATTGCTACCATCTAATTTCTATTCGCTGTCTGGGAAAATAACAATTTCTGTTTAGAATGAGACGAGCTTCAGTAATAATAAGATGCTAATGCCTGAAAAGGTAAATTTGATTACTTTTTGTTTGTTGCAGCTATGTTTTTGAAAGAATCTTGCTCATTACTGCAATTTTCGTCAAGTACTTAAAACTTTATGTGCAAAATTGGACATTGTTCTCAATGTCAAACATCTTATTTCTTTGTTTCCCCTGTATTTTCCCCGCTGTCACACCACTGTCCACAATCTGTCCACAACTGGGTCCATCAGTTTTGAAGGAATAGGTAGGGTTCCTCTTTTTCCAAGCTTTCTATTTAATTTCTATTCTGGAAGTATCACCCACCAGTTCCCATTTTACTACGTATTTTCCATAGTAAAATGAATATTATTATTCTTCCTTTTGGCAAGATCATTGCACTGCACCAATTATTTTTCTGTAAGTTGCACAGGCTACTAATGTGACAAATATCTATCGCTTACTAGATTCTAATACAATACTACACAGCTACTTCAACATAAACACATGGCATCGCCAGACACTGGAACACATGCTAATTTCCCACTTAGCTGAATCTCCAGTCGGTAGGTGATATTGAGCAGAAGTTGAATATCCAGAAGAAAGCAATGGAGATAATGAAATGTCTGAGAGACTTTGAAAAGGATCCTTTTTCCTTGAATAAAAAAAATCAATAAAATTGAAGTTAGTGGTTAAAAACCCATCACTAAACTCTAAATATTATAGTCTGACAAACTAACTTACCCAGTCCTTTCTCTCAAATTACCACAACTATGAATGCAGACTTAAATTTTGAAATTGTACAGCATTTTCTTTAGAAATCATGATTTGTTTCAAAAACATAACTGCAGCAAACAAAAAGTAATCAAATTTAGCTTTTGAAATGTGAAAGTGGAAGCTTGTTGAATTAAATTTGAAAGCAATCACATATTTGTTTCTGTACTGCTCACATTTCAGCCTGATATTGTTCTATTCTAGGTGATCAGAACCATTATCATGGTTGCTTTTATTTTAAATCAAAAATCGAGTCACATAATATGTATAGCTGTAGCCTGATCAGAGTACAGAAGATTCTAGCTCTGGAGAAAATACATGAAATGTCACTCCAAATAATCCACTTTTATTGAAGATACATTGTCCTTCCGTTATTCCTTGAGTTTTTGTCCCCCGATAATGGTCTTCCCAGGCCTCTCTCAATGTTGTTCTCTAAATCTAATCACAATGAAACACATGGAGAATACGCCACTCATGTTTACTTCATCTTTTATTTATTGGACCTCATGCCAAAACCAGCTCAGTAAGTGGGATGTCTCTGTCAAATGTAAAGCTTTGATATCAAATGTACTTGGCTGGCCTCAGCCCAGTTTCTGGTGGGTTTGAAACATAGCATAAAACCAATGGTAATTTTAAATATATTTGTACATTTTAATATAGCTTTTCCCAGGCTATTAGTGAGGACATGTTCACTATCTATCTCTCCTTAACTAAGACCATGGGTATCTTGGTGCTGTAGGTATTTGTAGGCCATGCTGTGTTAAGTTGACAGACTATAATTACTAAAAGGACAATAGTGAAACTGTTGGGTTTTTACAATAATTTAGCATAATTTTCACTATAATTTTATCTAATATAGGTCTTAACGAATTCAATTTTCCAACTTACCATGGTAGGATTTGAACTCACAACCACAGCACAGTGGGTGGCATGGTGGCAAGCACTGCTGCCTCACAGCGCCAGAAACCCAGATTCAATTCCCACCTCAGGCGACTCTCTGTGTGGAGTTTGCACATTCTCCCCGTGTCTGCGGGGGTTTCCTCCCACAGTCCAACAATGTGCAGGTTAGGTGAATTGGCCATGCTAAATTGCCCATAGTGTTAGCTGAAGGGGTAAATGTAGGGGAATGGGTTTGGGTGGGTGCGCTTCGGCGGGTCGGTGTGGATTTGTTGGGCCAAAGGGCCTGTTTCCACACTGTAAGTAATCTAAAATAAAAACCACTAACATACCATAACCACCAGGATAATGAAACTGTTCATAGAAGCTTAAAGATGGTCAATGTGAAAAATGGGAAATACAATTGTTGTGGAACCTTTATTGAATGGAACTAAGGCAAGAGTTTCATAATATTATAAATAGATCCAAAATTAAAGAAGTTTATAAGATTGTGAATGACATGGATAGAGTGGAAATTATGAGGCTTTTTCCCCACTTTGGGGAATTACTTGGTGACACAGGTTCAAGGTGCAGGGCGGGGGCAAATTTAAAAGACATGTGCAAGGCAAGTTTTCCACACAAAAGGTGGTGAGTGTCTGGAACATGTTGCCAGAGGAGGTGGTGGAAGCAGACACAATAGCAGCATTCACGAGGCCAACTGGATGCATACATGAATACGAAGAATTAGAGGGATATGGATCCCTTAAATGAAGACAATTTTAATATGGAGGGGCAAAATATGTTGGCTCAGGCTTCGAGGGATGAAGGACTTGTTGTTGTGCTGTATTGTTCTTTATTCTTGTATGAGGAGATTTTCAACAGGAAAAGATGCTGATGAGCTGCCTGTTTTTTTTTGACACTGACACTTGACACTGACCCAGCTCCCTCAGAACCAGCGCTCAGAGTGAACAGAGCCTCTCACACTCCCGTTTTTTTTTTGAGTGAGATACAGTGAAAGACACAAAGTGCACAAATCTTTAATGTTAAAGGATCTGTGCAATTAATTCAAATGGAAATTAAAATTGGATGCTTTCTATGATTGGTGCTGGTCCACAACTGTCTGTTTTATGCCTGGATGGAAAGTTGAAGATTACCCAAAAACATTTCTTTCATGATTAGTATATAGAACAAGCTCTTGCCTAAGTGGCAGACTAGAGAGATGAGAGCAACCTTTCATGGGTATCCGATTCTTCTTATGGCCATGCTAGGCAGGCATAATAACAGATGATAATAGTGAAAAATATTTCATTCTCCAACACATAGCGCATGTCATCAACAGAAACAATCCCTAAACAAAAATACCAATGATCAGCAGATCAGTGCAAAATAGATTTTACAATTAGTAATCTAGTTATTAATCATCTTTTAAAGCAATTTATGAGTTTAACATTGTCTTTAATGGTAAATACTATATCTGCTCACGTAGTTCTTTACTTCTTTGAGCGAGTAATTTTAAAAGAAACTGTCATTTGCTCTTTATTTTGGTTAAACCTTGTCCTGACAGTTAATCTTGATTTATAAAAACAAAAATGTTATTGTGTAAATGGGAAACATTGAAAGTACAATTAGGCTGTTAAAATGTCTTTGATATATCAAGATGGATTCTTTAGCTTGATAACAGAGAAAAAAAGGCACTAGGCTCTATTTTCCCAACCCCTGAATGCTGTGGGCAACAGCAAGTGAATTAGGAGATTAAGAAAGTAAAATTCTCAATGTCAAGATAAAAGTCTGATTTTCTACCCAAGGTGTAAATGGTGAAATGGGCATATCACCAATGAGCAGCCAGAGATCAATTTGCATATATTACTTCTCATCACAATCTAATCTCACCTCACTTATAGTCCCATACACTGGAGAGAAACCAGATGGTGGCAGTTCTGAACATGATGGGCACAGTAATTGGTGGTCCCTCACAGATGAAGATGACTCTCTTCTATTCTCAGGGTGAGTGCACAGGTGGCTGTATAGGCCAACGTGGCTTCCGCAGACTCTGTTACACTTGGGGCAGGTGGTGGTCACAGGAAGAGGTGGGTGAGGCATTGGAGTGGGTAGCATGCTCCTTTCACCGTTTTCACCTGGCTTCTGCTTTCTCCCAACGGCAAGTCTTGAGCTGCTCGACACCTTCCTGGATCTTCTACTCCACTTTGGATGGTTTTGGGCCAGTGATTCCCAGGTGTCTGTGGGAATGCTGCACTTTGCCAGTGAGGCCTTGAGGGTATCACTGAAGCGCTTCATCTGTCCACCTGAAGCTCACCTGCCATTTCACAGCTGAGAGTAGAGCACCTGCTCGGGGAATCTTGTATCAGTATTGCAGACGACGTGTGCAGCCCACCGTAGCCGATGATCACAGTGAGTTCCTGGCGGCTCCAACATCTCAGGGTATGTTTCATGGGCAGCGGTTACCTGCATCTGCACCCTCTTTCTGCCGAGGTTGGTATCAGACATGCACCACTCTTACTGCATCATGGTACATTTCATACTAATTTAGAACACAGTTTATCACATCAGTGCTGCATTTTAGACTGTACTAACATCTTAGGTTGTAATACTGCTTTGTGCACAGGCCCAGGCACCCATCTCTTACTTCAGATCATAGTGCACCTCAGACTCATAGCTTGCTCTTTTAGGGTTCACTCATTCTGCACCTACTTGGATACTTACTGCATATCTGCCCTGATTGGACTTACATTTTTGCACATTGCTGCATTATGATTCGATTAAATTCCCTCCAGTGTGGAAACAGGCCATTCGGCCCAACCAGTCCACACCAACCCTCCAAAGAGTAACCCACCCAGGCCCATTTCTCTCTCACTAATGCTCCTAACATTATGGGCAATTTAACATGGCCAATTCACCTGGCCTGCACGTCTTTGGACTGTGGGAGGAAACCGGAACACCCGGATGAAACCCACACAGACACAGGAAGAATATGCAAACTCCACACAGACAGTCACCTGAGGCTGGAATTGAACCTGGGACACTGGTGCTGTGAAGCAGCAGTACTAACCACTGAGCCACTATGCCACCCTAATTATTTGGAACTTACAGGCTCTCCATACTTTCTTGTCTTACAGACACAATACCAGGCACTTGTCATATTTTCCAGCTATGGGCAGTGAAGGCAGCAGACATGTTGATTTACAAGACTGTGCTACAGAAGTATCACAGTCACAATATGTGCCAGAAATTTACACGGTATGCACACAGGCATGTTAGTTGCAAAGTCTAAGGGGAGTAGTCCTCAGTCAAAAGAAGGGGGACTATTGTCAGACAGGGGATTAAGACAGAAGTACAGTGCATCTTTAAGTTCTCAATATGGTGCCAAAGTGCAAAAAGGTAAGACAAGGCAAGGCAGAGATAGTATGAGCATCCAAGTAGTCGCAGAATATGTGAACACTAATGGAGCAAGTGAGGAGCCCTGAGGTGACTCTGGTACAATCCATTATGTGGGTGCTTGTCCCTGCTCACAAAGTGTCCTGGAAATAGCATTACAATGAAAGGTGATATTGTAGTCCAAAGTGCAATACTGGAGTGGAGAACTATGTTATAACCGAAATTGAGATGTGCCATTATGATGTATTGAGGTTGGTACCTGTCCAATGCCAACCATTGTGGATGGGCACTCTGGGTGGTTGCTGCCCATGGATTAGATTAGATTAGATTAGATTACTTACAGTGTGGAAACAGGCCCTTCAGCCCAACAAGTCCATACCAACCCGCCGAAGCGCAACCCACCCAGACCCATTCCCCAACATTTACCCACTACGGGCAATTTAGCATGGCCAATTCACCTAACCTGCACGTTTTTGGACTGTGGGAGGAAACTGGAGCACCCGGAGGAAACCCACGCAGGCATGGAGTGTAACCTGTGTCCAAAATGGCAGCCTGGAGAAGCAGATTAGAATCCTTACAGTTTAGAAACAAGCCTTTCCATCCAACAAGTCCACATCAACTCTCCGGAGAGTAACCCACCTAAACCCAGTCCCCAACCTTACATATGCCCCTAACCTACACATTCCTGAACACTATGGGCAACTTAGCATGGCAATTTCACTTAGCCTGCACATCTTTTGGATCATGGGAGGAAACTGGAGCACCCAGTGGTAACCCACGGAGACACAGGGAGAACGTGCAAACTCCACACAGACTGTCGCCTGAGGCTGGAATCAAACCCGGGTCCCTGGCATTAGTGTTAACCACTCAGCCATTGTGCTGCCCTAATGACAAGGTGCATTTGCCAGGCACCTGTTCCGACTTCCAAGTCAGATATCATAGCTGTCCAGTTTTTATCCAGCATATGGGAGAATAGAAAAAAGCTTATAAATGAAGCAACTTTAGATAATGATAAGAAAATAAACCACTTGTTGCTTTCCAGTGAGATTTTTATCTTACCGTTCAAAACCTGTCAGCCAAAGTAGAATCCTTTTTCTTAACATTGAGGATCCCATCACTTCCAATATTGCCATAATTTCACAACTGACTTGTCGTTCCCATGTTGTTCAGGGTCTTGAAGATTCTGCCCATGGATACGCTGACTTATGCAGTCATACTTCTATTATTTCCCATTTTCACACAGCTTCCTTGCTTTAATTTCTTTCTATATCTATCCATTTCCATTAAACATAAGCATGAAAGCTGGCAATACAAGATTTTTTTTTTCTTGATTGGCTGCCAATAGAAAACTCGTTCAGAAACAGAAAAAAATGAATATTTCCAATATATCTAAAATTTGTAAAAACATGGTGAGTTGTTACGTCAAATTACTGCCATCACAGTAAATAATCAGTGCTCAATAAGAGTCCCAGGAGTATGAATGGGAATTTCAAGACTATAAACCTATAAAGGTGACAGAAAACATGAAGGTGTAATTATTTTATTAAACTCCAGTTGTCACTTGTTAATACTAAGATCAGCAGGACTTCCTTGTTGTTTCCTTGCTTTCGTTAAGTAAATGTTGCCAAAGAAATATAAATATCCAACAGAAATGTTGTCTCCTGTGACGAGAAATTAGAATTTCTTATGCCTTAAATTAAAGAAAGACAAATATTCTTTTCCTTTTCCTTTATAATGATATTCCTTTCTAAGTAAAGAACTATAAAAAAGTCTTTTGATTGCAGCTTCTCAGTAGGCCTTTTAAAACTTTTGAATAGCGTGATATTGCATTTACTTATCTTTACCGAGTAGAGAAAACTACTTAAAATATCAAAAGTGTAAAGAGAATAGAATGAATAAAATACAGAGAGATGGGTTAGTCATGCATAACATACTTCAGCCTATCAGGACACACAATACTGCTATTATATAGCTGCTATATCTTCTGAGTGACTAAGTTTAATATGGGTCTTAGTCTATTTTTTACATTACAGTTTCAGAAAGATAAGATAATTCCTGATTTTAATGTATATTTAATATCCCTTGTGTTACATTAAAAAGGTTCTTCTTTAACAGAGCTTTGATTTCATTCAAGCAAAGTATTTTACATCTTTCATTCACTATCAGTTGCATGAGGCAGAATGAGATTACTCATCTTTATAATAGGTCATGTATTATAATATATTCTGAATTTGTGATGATCAAACTGTATCTCAGAATCATAGCTAGCAAAAGTGAACTTAATCTATCTGGTTTTGAGTAAGGAAAAAATATAGCTTTTGCAGCTTGAATTGAATGCCAATGCTAATATGTTAGAATAAATACCATTTTTGACCTAAACTTTCAAAGACCCAACCTAGCTTGAAAAAATCAGCAAGCTTTGTTATACCTGAAAATGACATATAGTAAATGTTATGACTACTGAGTCCTAGGATAATTGATTGAACTACACAAGCATTTACACCCATGAGTTTATAAAAAAGAAAACACTTCTGTAATCTTTTAGAAATTCTTTTTCTACTAGATAGCTGGTTTGTCCTCAGTTCACTCAAATTATTGAATCTTCTTCATTGCTGTTAAAAGAGAGTAGATCCCTGCAGGTTTTCATAAAAGTAAAAACATGGAGTTAAATGCCTGTCTTGCTGGTATAACTCACTGCTGTTTTTCCAAAAAAACACATCTCAAATTGGCCTTTATTCGATACCTATACACAATAGTGTGGTATTAGTCCTAGATACCACATGCATTTCTTGATATGTTAGAACTCAGTTTGTTTTGTGTGTTTTTAATGTAAGTACCATATGCTGTACAGTTAAATATTAGATTGCTGTCAAGAAAAAAGGCTATATTTCATTTTGTTTTATGTATTGCCATGAGTGCAAATGGACTGGTCCCCATTTTTGTTCTACTTGGAATGTGAACAACTCTGGCCAGCAATTATGGCCCATCCCCAATTGCTCTGGAGAATGTGGTGGGAATTGCCTTCTTAACCAGTGTAGTCCATCTAGTACAGATACCCCCAGAGTGCTGGTATGGAGTTCCATAAACCAGACAGCCAAGGTACAGTGATAAATTTTAAAAGTCAGGAGAGTGAGTGACTGGAGGGAGGTTGTGGTGATCCCATTCATCTGTTGCCTTTGTCCTTCCGAATGGCAGAAGTCATGGGTTTAGAAGGTGCTGTCAAGGAAACCTTAGTGGGTTGCTGTAACATATCTTGTGGTACATGTTGTTCTCACTGGTGGTGGAAGGAATGAATGTTTAAGGTTATGGATCAATTGACTTGTTTTGTGTTTGTTGGTGTTGAACCTCCTGAGTATTGTTGAAACTGCATGCATCCAAACAACTGGAAAACATTTCATCAGACTCCTAACTTGTGCTTTGTAGATAATGGACAGGCTTTGGGGAGTTATGGTGTAAATTATTAATGACAGAATTCATAGCCAATGATCTGTTCCTGTAGACACAGCATTTATACGGCTTGTCTAATTAAGTTCCTGGTCAATATTAACTGTAGGATTTTTGATGGTGGTTAACTTTAGCAATAGAAATAGCAATGAATGTCAAAGGAAGATGCAGCAATTCTATCTTGATGGTGGTGATCATTTACATGACAAGAGTGGCACTTATCATTTACCAGCCTGAACCTGAAAAGTGAAAAGTCTTGCTGGATAAGGACACAACTTGCTTCAGGATCCAAGAAGTTGAAAATAGTATTGAACACTGCACAATCATCAGTGAACATCAACATCTGACTATATAATAGAGAAAAGCTCATTGAGGAAGCAGCTAATAAATGGTTGGGCTGAGGATATTACCCTGGCTAAACCCTTGCATTAATATTTTTGGTTGAGATGATTAGTTTTGGACAAATGTAACTATTTACTTTGTGTTAGATGTGACTCCAACCAGTGGAGAATTTTCCCTCTGATTATTACTGACATCAGCTTTGCCTGGGCTTCTGGGTGTCACACTTTGGCAAGTGCATTTTTGATGTCACCTTATCTCAGAATTCAGGTCGTGGTATATATTTGTACCAAGATGTAGCTGAATGCCCATGGTGAAAATCAAGAGAAAGTGAGGACTGCAGAATCAAAGTGTTTGGTGCTGGATAAGCACAGCCGGTTATGCAGCAACTGAGGTTTTTGGTTCAGCATTCTGGTGAAGGGCTGATGCTCGAAATGTCGATTCTCTTGCTGCACAGAATATGCCTGACTGGTTGTGCTTTTCCAGCATCACATTCTTCGGCTGCCCATGGTGAAACCCAGCTTGAGCATTGATGAGCAGATTGAGCCAAGTCAGACTGCTCGATAATACTGTGAATATCACTTTCCAGTATTCGCTGATTGAGAGTAGACTGATGAGGCAGTAATTGGGTTGGATTGGATTTGTCGTGCTTTTGATGGACGGAAGGTATGTGGTACTTAGGTTATTATGGCAAAGGGTGTGTCTAGTTCTGTGGCACAGATGTTCAGTAATACAATTAAGATGTTAGTTTTTATATTTTTATTAATATTAACCAGGAACAAATATGGGTAAACTTATTAATATCCGTTCTGTGATACTTACTTATTAGTTTGGAGCAATGCTATCATGCTGCACACAAAATTGAATTTTTGTGTCATAGACAAATCATTTGTCTATCTTCTCCAGCAAGCATGAAAAGCAAATGTAGTTTAAATGCTTGAATGTCTAATGCATCAGCATGAAATATTTGCATGCTTTTAGTTCAATGTGTTATTTTAGCGTTTTAAAGATTTGAGGTAAATATTCTACAGATTTGTGAACTGTTCAGATCATTCATGCTCACCTTAAATGTAAAATTGAGCTGGCATTGTGCAATGCTGTATTAACTCACTATAAATTACGCCTTCCTAAAAATGCAAGTGAGACATATGAGGTTCAATAATGTAACATGTTTATGTTAAGTACATTGAATTTAGCCAAACCAAAGTTTTTGTTTGAATACTAAACTTTCAATGACTGCAATCATGAAGAACATTATTATAAATGGCCCCACTTCAACACTCATGAACGGGCTGCTAAACAGTCAATAGAACATAAGATCAAGATATTTCTCACTGTGGTTCAGCATAATTTGTGAATGAAATTATTTATTTCCCCTCAAGAGAATGACAGTTCAATATTTTTCCAGTCTAATACCATCAACAACAAGAAACCTGGCATGAAAATAATTAATTTTGTTACAGTACCAAGTATTTCTGTGACTGACAAATGTTGCACTTTTAGAGGTCTGACCTACATAACTACCCGGAAGTACATAAGCATATAGCAAACATTGACATTTAATTTAGTGTCTATTATCTGTATTTGCTTTACAATGCTTGACCATGTGGTGTCACTAGTGTGACTGGAATAGCTCTGTTTAATTGTTTTATTTGACAATTCAAGCTGTACAGAATGTCAATCGCTTGAACTAAAGTTTTCGAAGATACTAGAAGAATGGAAACTACATTTTATGCCTCCATCCATTAAGTGTAGTCTGCTTGTTTCGCCATAGGTACAATTTTGATTAATTTGCAATATACCTTCAAATGTGTTGAACAAGTCAATATGGTGAGTCCAGCTGTATGGGTGATGAAAGTTAGCATGCAGCCTTCTGTTTGTGTGCTACTTTGCTTCTCACCTCCACTAGCAGCAATGTGAAAAAGAGAGCCAAGTGGGAGTCTTTTCCTGTCAGTCCACAGCCTCTCCATTGGTAAGTTCTCATCAGGGCATCCCTGTAACCCCATGCCAAAACATCTGAGGAATCTGGTGTGTTTGTGCTCCAGGCATACAGTTTCCAGACTTGCTGGTGTGTGGATAAGCTCAGCCACGAACAAACTAAAATCCCAGCTGTGGGCAAATAACTCCACTGCTTTGTTGATACCTTGGAAGAATTGAAGGCAAAAACCTGACAAAAGTTTGGAGTGGAGCTTAAAGCCAGATAGGTTTCTAAATATGTAATCTTTCCAACAGCTCCTGCAATCAAGGCAGTCTCAAATATAGTGCTTTACATTCCTTTGTGCTCAATTGGTGATGTTGAGAGAGTGACTTTGATGATTGGGTAGCCCAGGGTATCCATAAATTCAGCTCAGGTAAGGGCATTCTATTTTTGTTACAGATTATTTACACAAAATGGGAAACATAAGTCATAAATAATTAAACCCAGTTTTACTGGTGTGGAGAATAGGTACTGGGAATCAATAATGAGACAGAGCATTGTATCTCATTGGTCAGCCAGCACCATCTCAGGCTGGGCAGGTCCCAAGTAGAAAGGTGTTGAGCTGACTCACATCAATGATACTTGGAGCTTAGAATCTGTATTTAACAAGTGACATAACACAAGTGACATAACACCACACCAGGCAAGCAGATCAAATGAGAAGAAAAAAGATGCCAACTCTTTGCTTGGCAGGGTTGGCCAAAGATTATGTGCAGGAGATTGACAGATGACTTACAGCTGCTCAATAAGATGCCAATGTCAGCTCTGATCAATGTACAGATTGACAGGCTGAACACTGACAAAACTTTCCAACAAGATATCAGGTTTGTTGGGAGGGGCACACTGGGGAAAAAAATGACTTGCTCATCTGGCAGGGCTAGAATTCAGCAGACATGCATGCCAAAAGGTACAGGCTCTGCAGTCAGGAAATTATTACACTTGGTGAAAGAACAACCCCCACATACAATAAATGGTCCTCTGTCTGCCTCTCAACCAAAATAGGCAGGTTAACCTCTTAAATACCTATGTCTCAATGTTCTGTCTCACCAGAGAGGTGAAAGATGGAGTTATGAGGAGATCTGAATCCCTAACTCACAACCTCTTTATTTCTACAGGGATTTCTCCACAAGCGTGAGCACAGATAAACTAACGAGTTTTGACAAGTTCTGTAGCTCAGGTTGAAGTTCTGGATTTGGGGTTTGCTCGCTGAGCTGCAAGGTTCATTTTCAGACATTTCATCACCATACTAGGTCACACCTTCAGTGAGCCTCTGGACCTGTTACCTAGTATGGTGATGAAATGTCTGAAAATGAACCTTCCAGCTCAGCAAGCAAACCTGCATCCACAAATAAACTAGATTGACAGGGAGATTGGAACGTGAGAGGCAGCTCAGATTTGAAGGAAGCGGAACTGGTTAAAGGAAGTAGAAAGTATAAAAAAAGGGAAAGGGCAGGAAATGGACGTGAAGAATGTTGGATCAACCATGATCCCATTGAATGGCAGAGCAGGCTTGAAGAAATGAAAAGCCTATTCTTATTCCTATTTCTTATGGTTTTACCATTAAGAAAGGGAAAAAGAATAAAAATGCAAATGATTGAGGAACACAAAGGAGGACTGCAAAACTTTATTCAGGTATGTAAAAAATAAAACATTAGCTAGGATAAATGTGAAGCTTTTGCACATGGGGACAGGATAATTTATAATGAATAACATGGAAATCATAGAGAAAGTTAACATTTGCTTTGTGTTTGTCATCAAGAAAGAAGATCCAGAAAATCTCCCAGAAATAACCAGTGACCAAGGGACTTGCGACACTGAGAAACGTAAAAAAAATTAGTATTGGGTAATGAGATAGAACTTAAAAAGCTAACAGAATTAACAGATGATAAATCCAGTGGACTAGATGAGCTTCATCCCAGAGAATGAAGGAGGTGGCTTGAGAGATAATGAGGGCTGTAGATTCTAGAAAGTTCCATGCAGACTAGAAAGTGGCAAATGTAGCCCTGGTATTTAAAAAGGGAGGAAGTTGGTGAAAGGAAAACTGCAGATTTATTAGTTTGACATTAGTAGCAGGAACACGTTAAAAATTATAAAGTTTGTGACAACTGGATGTTTAGAAAACAATGATAAAATTGAGCAGAATCAACATGTGTGTACTGGAGTGGTTTAAGGATAAAAGAGAACTAATGGATGTGGTGTATTTGAATGTTCAGCTAGTTTTTGATAATATCTCACATATTAGTTAATAAATAAATGAGAGCACACCGGATTGGAGGAATTGTCTCTGTATTGATTAAGAATTGGTTAATAAGCAGCAAGTAGAGAGTTCTTAGGATGGCAGGCTATTATTTACCCACAAGGATCAGTGCTAGGTCAGTACTAGCTGCTGATAATCTATATAAGTGGATGTGCATGCCAGTTGTAATATTTCCAAATTTGATGACGATATTAAACTAGGTTGTAGTATAAGTTGTGAGGAGGATACAAGGGTGTTTGAAGTAGATATGGATAGTTTAAGTAATTTGGCTAGAACATGGTAGATGGAATATATTGTGAATCAGTATTATTCACTGATTAGAAAAAGCAGACAGGATAAATATTAGTGGTGAGAGGTTAGGCAGAGCAGAGGTCTGAATGAAGGGCTTATGCCCGAAACATCGAATTTCCTATTCCTTGGATGCTGCCTAACCTGCTGTGCTTTAACCAGCAACACATTTTCAGCTGTGATCTCCAGCATCAGCAGACCTCATTTTTTACCCAGAGGTCTGAATGGACCAGGGTAGCTTTGTTAATGAGTCATTTACAGTTAGCATGCAGGTACAGCATGCAATTCAGAAGACTTTTATGTCAAGAGGATTTGAGTACAGGAATGTAGATGTCTTGCTGTAACTGTATAGTTCCTTGATGGGAGCCCACCAGGAGTATTGCGAACAGTTTTAGTCCTCTCATCTAAACAGGTATAGCCTTGCTATTGAGGAAATGTGCCAGAAGTTCACCAGATTAGGAAAGCAGGATTGTCATGTGAGAAGAGGTTAGAGAGACTCTAGTTTCTACTCCCAGAGTTTGGAAGAATGAGGAATGACCTCATTGAAAATTGTGAAATTTTTACAGGATGGATAGACATTAATTGTTTCCTCTGGCTTTTGAGTCTAAAATCAGGGGACATAATCTCAGAATGAGAGGTAGATCATTTCAGACTGAGATGTGGAAAAATGCCTTCACTGAAAGGGAGGTGAATCTTTGGAATTGTCTGTCCCCAAGGGCTGTAGAAAATCAACCATTGAGCATGTTCAATACAGAAATCAATGACATCATGGAGATGCAGAGATAGTGTTGGAAAATAGCAAGGAGATGGATGGTTAGCTATGATCTAATTGAATCGTGGAACAAACTTGACGAGGGTAAATGGCTTATTCCTGTTCCCATGTTCCTATAGATGTTCCACCTGAGGTCACCAGAATGTTAGATGCTCGCCTTCAGTAAATTTGATTAATTTCATGCGATGTCAAGAAACAGCACTAGATGCAGCAATGGCTATGAGTTCTGACAACACTAAGGCAGTATTAAAGCCACATTCTGCAGAACTACCAAGGGTCTGACCCAAGTTGTTCCAGTAGAACAACAACACTAGTGATGTGGAAAATTTCCCAGATAGATCCAGTCCATAGAAGACACTTCAAATCAAACTCAGCCGATTACATGATCAGCAGCAAAGTGCTGAAAGTGCTATTGAGTGACACTTGAACAGCAATAACTTGCTCACTATTATCCAGTATGACAGTAGCTTCTCAGGCCAGACAGCTACTGACCTCAAAGCAGCTTTGTTCCAAACGTGGAGTAAAACTCTAAATGTGAAGTGAGCGTCATCTAATGTGGCACCTACGTGCCCAAGCAAAATTGACATCAAAGGGAATCAGTACGAAAACTCTTCACCAGTTGGAATAATTCTTAGAATAAAGAAAGGTGTTTGTGATTATTCAAGATCAATTATCTGAGTTTCAAGATGAAATGCCAAGAAATTGTTAGGATAGTACCCAAAGTGGAAACATCTACAATAGTTTTGTCAATTTTCCCTCTATTGTAAGTGTGAGCATTAATGATTGCATGGTATTCAATACCATTTATTACTCCTCAGATACTGAAGCCTGAAAGGCTTTGGTTTATAAACCAAAGAAGTGCCAGGTAATGATCATATCTGAAAGAGAGAATGCAATTAATTCCTCATGGCATTTATTCACATTAGCACTACTGACTCATCCAGCATAATATCCTGGGAAAATCATTGATCAGAAATCTAACCATGCTAACCATGCTATGGCCATAACAATGTGTCAGAGACTGGGAATTCTACACTGAGTAACTCACCTCCTGACTGTAAAAGTTTTCCAAAAACTGTCCACATAAGGCACAAGTCAGGACTCTTCAATTGCTTAGATGAATGCAGCTCCAACAGCACTGAAATTCAACACATTAGGGGCAAAGCACCCTTCTTTATGACTCTATCGTGGATGGGTGCCACTAGAGTCGTAGAGGCATACATGATGGAAACAGACTTCCAACATAGATTCATGACCCACTGTTGCAATTCACCCAAATTCATTCAATAGTACCTTCCAAACCCATAAGTTCCATCACTTAGAAAAACAAGGCTAATGAATGTAGGAAGACCACCAGCTGCAAGTTCAGCTTCAAGACACTCATCATCCTAACTTAGAACCATATCCTGTTGCTGATTCAAAGACCTTTCCAAGCAACATTGTATCTGTATCTAGATGAGACACAATGATGGAATTTGAAAGGTAGCAGTTCCACACTCTAAGACTATGCCCTTGGGTCATAGTCTGTGCTACCAATGGGAACATCTTCCCAACATCTACTCTGTCCAGGCTATTCACTATTCCCTTTCATCCTTTTGAACTCTGAGTTTAAACCCAGAGTCCTCAAATGCTCCTCATGTGTTAAGCTTTTCATTCCTGGGATCATTCTCGTGAACTTCCACTGAACACACTCCAGGACTAGTACATCCTTCATGAGATATGGGGCCCAAAACTGTGCACAATAATCCAAATGTTTTATTCTCTGCAAGGCCAACACTTGATTCTCATCCCAAATTGCTAAAGGGAAGACCCTTTAGAACGGAGATAAAGAGAAACGTCTTCAGCCAGAGAGTGGTGAATCTATGAAATTCATTGCCACAGAAGGCTATGGAGGCCAGGTCATTGAGCATATTTAAGACTGAGATGGATAGGTTCTTGAGTATCAAGGGGATCAAGTGTTCCGAGGAGAAAGCAAGAGAATAGGTTTGAGAAATTTATCAGCCATGAATGAATGGTGGAGCAGACTCATGAACTGAATGGCCTAATTTCTGTTCCTATGTCTTATGGTATTATGGTCTTAAAACAGAAATGAGGCATTGCCTTCCTTCCGCAGATATCATAGCCAGGGAAAGAAAAACGAAAATGGAAAGAGACTGCTTGAACTTTATTGCTATTATGAGACTTGCGTAAGTGACATCTTCTTCCACAACAAACCATGCCATAGGGTTTGCTGGTAACATCCAAGATCAGGGCATTGGCTCCAATTGGATCCAAATGTCTCCAGGTGAGACTTTCTCAAGAGCATCTGAACACACTACATTAGCAGATGTTATAGTACTCACTGCAATACAGAAAACTCCCAGGTGTTCACCAGGATTAGGGTGTAATATTGAAAGATTTTTCATTCAAAGTACAAATGCTATCCTCATACCAATGTCAGCCAAATTGTCTATGCAGATAAGAAACAGTTTATTGACTTGATTGAAAAGTTGCTCACCTACATTCTGAACACTGTCGTTGATGGAGCTCTCAACACCATAGAAGATTAGATCACATGGAATACAATGAGAACTAGTCATTTGGATATAGAATTGAATTGAAAATAGAAGACAGAGGGTAGTGGTGGAGGGTTGCTTTTCAGACTGGAGGCCTGTGACCGGTAGTGTGCTACAAGGTTCGATGCTGGGTCCACTGCTTTTCATCATTTATACCAATGATTTGGATGTGAACATAGGACGTATATTTAGTAAGTTTGTAAATGACACCACTATTGGAGGTGTAGTGGACCGCGAACAAGATTACCTCAGAGTACAATGGGATTTTGATCAGATGGGCCAATGGGCTGAGAGTGGCAGATGGAGTTTAATTTAGATAAATGTGAGATGCTTCATTTTGGAAAGGCATCAGGGCAGGACTTATACACATAATGGTAAGGCCTTAGGGAGTGTGGATGAACGAAGAGACCTTGGAGTGCAGGTTCATACTTCCTTGAAAGTGGAGTCTCAGGTAGATAGGGTAATGAAGAAGGCATTTAATATACTTTCCTTTCTTGATCAGAGCATTGATTTTAGGAGTTGGGAGGTCACTTTGCAGTGGTACAGGACATTGGTTAGGCCACTTCTGGAATATTGTGTGCAGTTCTGGTCTCCCTCTTATAGGAAGGATATTATGAAACTTGAAAGGGTTCAGAAAAAATTTACAAGGATCTTGCCAGGATTGGAGGATTTGAGCTGTAGGGAGAGGTTGATTAGACTGGGACTGTTTTCTCTGGAGCATGCAGGTTTATAAAATCATGAGGGGCATGAATAGGGCGAATCGACAGAGTTGTTTCCCAGGACTGGGGGCATCCAAAACTAGAGGGTATAGGTTTAGAATAAGAGAGGAAAGATTTAAAAGGGATGTCAGGGCCAATGTTTTCACACAGAGTGTGGTGCATGTATGGAATGAGCTGCCTGGTGAAGTGGTGGAGGCTGGTTCAATTATAACATTTAAAAGGCATTGGTCTATGAATAGGAAGGGTTCAGAGGGATATGGGCCAAGTGCTGGCAACTGTGACTAGATTAATTTAGGATATCTGATTGGCTTGAACACTTTGGATCGAAGGATCTGTTTCTGTGTTGTATATCTCTATGACTTTATGACTATATAACACTTACCTGTCATGGTAGATAATGAGATCACAATGGAGGCGGTTAGCAAAGCTATTCACTCACTTGCCCTCAGCAAAACTCCAGGTGATGATGTTCTACCAGCTGACTCATCAAACACAGGAAACCCAATCCCTACAAACTTAAATAACCCCACAGAGGCAAGCATTCCATCACCAAGTCACCTTTTATTTACAGGTGGAGAATCCTTGACACTAATCCAGCTTCCTCAGAGTTAGCTCTCAGTGAACAGGATGCCTGACTCTCCTGTTCTTTTTTTTTACCCCCACACTACCGCCTATCTGCGGCAGTGCTGACTCTCCTGTTCTTATCTGTTAGGCAGGGCTCTGTGATTGGACCAGATTGATAGCCCCAGTCAGGGAACCCATATTCAATGAGGTCCAGCTGGATGGACTTGTTACAATCGCTACGCAAACTTTCCATCTCTTCTGAAAAGATGGGCAATAACTCAGGATATGTCTGACCCTGTACATGAAAAAGGTCAATAGCAGTGACTGTAACAATGCCTGCTCTGCTGAGCATCATGCAGTAACTGATACACATTGGTGCTCACATGCATTATTTGCTGGAGTGATCAGATGCATTTATTATCTGATGGATGAGTGTCCATTGTTTCATTTGCATTTAGTTTTGCATTTAGATTTATTTTGTCACTCCCCTCTTTAATCACCCATGGCTCTTTTTGAGCAGGCAGGGCTTTTGTTACTTGGAACTATAGACTGATTTGGTATATTTACTTCTTTTCCTACTCTTCTCACTGATTTTTACATCATTTTATCCTTTAACAGATTTGCCCAATTTACCATGGAAAGTCTCTGTGGCATCACATTGGCTCAACCTCACATGAATTTAGAAACTTATTAGTGCTTCCCCATTTCTCCCTTTCAAGCATGATTTTGAATTTGATCATGTTGTAATATTTATTAATTGTTATATTATTAGCTACTGCCTTGCTACTTGTTACGAAATTTAATATGGCATGGTCCCTTGTTAGTTCAATAATAGAAAACCATCCTGAACGTACTCAAGAAATTCACTTCTTTTCTGGCTTGAATTAGATTCTGCTTTTGCAATCTTTATGAAAGTTAAAATCCTCCATTAAAACTACACATCTGTCTAATTTCTGCTTGACATCCTATCCCTTCAGAGATGCCAGGGAGCCTATACAGAACTCCTTTTACAGTCTCAATTTCTTTTCTACTTCTTAACTCTACCATACAATCTCCACTGCCTGCTTACCTCTCTCAGCATTGGAATGATTCCATCCTTATGCACTGAGGCTGTTCCATTCCTTTGCCATTTTCCCATCTTGCTTGCAGACCTTATAACTTGATACATTTAATTTCCTGTTCTGACCATCTTGCATTTGTATATGAGTACTAGACCCTACCATGTCATAGTCCTCAAACTAAATATGGATCAGCAATTCACTTAATTTTGTCTTTATAAACCATGCATTTATATACAGACTGTTTATTTCAGTCATACACCTTGAGCTGCCATTCAGCTTCAATGTTTTATTCATGCATTATGTTTTGTGTTAATTGCACCTTTTAGTTTTCCTTCACTCATGGTGTCTGGAGTACAATTTCTGACTATCTTCCCTTTGCTTGTTTTCAAACTATTATTTCTACCTTCAGATCAACCTGACCATTCGGCATTCCACCTCCCTACCCAATTTCCTCTTCCTCCACCTACTAGTTTAAAATCATTACAACCTTTCCCTTTATCCTGCTAAGATCCTGATCCAAATCTAATCCAGGTGGAACCCAACAGTTCCTTCCTGTCACAGTATTGTTGTCAGTCTCTCATGAAATAGCATCTCTCTTTCCTATTCCATATCTTCAGCATCATCTTCACCACCATAATCTATTTGTCCCTTTGGCTTTATGTACATTTCTCAGGAAATAAATAATCCAGAGGTTACAATCCTTGAGGTCCTATTCTTTCTTGTGGTTCTTAGTTCCTGTAACTGTCCAAACAGAACCACTTGCTTACTCTTCCCAGTCATATGGTTCACAAAAATAAACAACACTGTTGGGATACTCCTCCCTCTCCCTCCAATATCCTTTGAACAATGTTCAAACTATTCCCCACTTTGTAGACCATTCTGAAATTAATTTGAAGAATATCAAATTAAGAAATCACTTGGTCTTGAATATAGGAATCTTGCTGAAATAAAATCTTTGATGGACTGCAAACCCTTGAAAATACCTTCACCATTAGAACATCTACAAACTATTCAACTCTATTGCATATTTTATTTTATCTTACAAAGTGTAAGAATTGTTTTGGTTTTATGGTTCAGCCCAAATTAGAATTACCTCATTTGTTCGCATGCAATGAGTGTCCTATATAACCCCCAGGAATCATCTTTACTTCATTCATTGTTTATCTGCCAAATTTGTTCTTGTCAACAGGAATATCACACAATAAGTCAAATAAATTACATTATATCTGTTTTAAATATTTAATGCACATTTTCTATGTTTCTTTAACTATTTGTATATTTAAATTGTTTAGCAATGTAAGGTAAAGATATTATACATTTCATAACATGCATTTATTTGGAGAAAGGAAAAGTTGTATTTTATGTCATATCTTCGGATACAAAACCTTGTGTTTACGGGGAATTAAATACACCTTTTCTGAAAATTTTCTCCTCTTCTCTCCTTTCATTGTTCCACGGACACCAATGGCCCATTATTTACGTCCTTTGAAATGTGAGCAGCTTCTTCCACTCGGATTTAGTAATTGGGAATTGTTGTCAAGTTAGTTTTTTGCCTATCTAATCAAGGAGTATCAAGGCTAAATGCAATACCTAATTTTGGACAAATTGGAGAATTAATTTTCAATCTTCTGGCCTGTATCATTTAGTTGAGCCACTGTACAAATCACGGAAATACCTTTTTATAAAATTAAAATATAATGACATGGGTCGCACAATACTCCACATTCTGTCTTCTTCTGGCACCTGGGTTCAACTACAATTAGGCTAATGACAAAAGTTCTTGTCTCTGTCAATGATAGAGATCATCCAGGTGATGATTTTGCCTTATATTAATTTGGGACAATATACCATACATAAAACTGTACCTGATTAACATAAATTCATAATGCCATGAAACTTCTAAGGATAACTTAGACATATTTATACAAGTCACCTATGGCTAAGATTGACCAACAAGAAGGATCTTATACTGTGTCTGTCCATGCTATGCCTAAATTGTACCTACTCGACTTTTGTGCAGGGTTTTCCAACATTGAAATCCTTCAACATAAGAACATAAAAGAAAACAAAATACTTTAGAACATAGAACATAGAACAATACAGCACAGTACAGGTCCTTTAGCCCTCGATGTTACACAGACCTGTGAAACTAATCTGAAGCTCCTTTAACCTACACAATTCCATTTTCATCCATATATTTATCCAATGACCATTTAAATGCTTGTAAAGTTGGCAAGGTGAAAGTGAGAACTGCAGATGCTGGAGATTAGAGTCAAGATTAGAGTGGTGCTGGAAAAGCACAGCAGGTCAGGCAGCATCGGAGGAGCAGGAAATCAATGTTTCAGGCAGGAGCCCTTCAACAGCTCCTGCCCGTAACATTGGCGAGTTTACTACTGTTGCAAGCAGGGTATTCCATGCCCTTACTACTCTCTAAGAAAAGAACCTACTTCTGATATCTTTCATACGTCTATCACCCCTCAATTTAAAGCTATGTCCCCTTATTCTAGCTATCACCATCCGTGGAAAAAGGCTCACACTGTCCACCCTATCAAAGCCTCTGATCAACCTGTATGCCTCTATTAAGTCACCTCTTAACCTTCTTCTCTCTAATGAAAACAGCCTCAAGTACCTCAAGTTTTTCCTTATAAAACCTTCCCTCCATACCAGGGAACATTCTGATAAATCTCCTCTGCACCCTTTCCAATGCTTCCACGTCCTTCCTATAATGCGAAGACCAGAACTATATGTGTTACTCAACACCAGAGTTTTGTACAGCTGCAACATGACCTCATGGCTCCGAAATGTATTCCCTCGACCAATAAACCCTAACATACTGTATACCTTCTTAACAACCCTATCAACTGGGTTGGCAACTTTCAGAGATCTATGCACATGGACACCGAGATCTCTCTGCTCGTCCACACTACCAAAAGTCTTATTATTAGCCCAGTGCTGTGCATTCATGTTACTCCTTTCAAAGCGATTCAGCTCACACTTGTCTGCATTAAATTCCATTTGCCATCTCTCAGCCCAGCTCAGCAGCTTATCTATGTACCTCTGTAACCTACAACATCCTTGTGCACTATCCATAACTCTACCGAACTAGTGTCATCTGCAAATTCATGAACCCATCTTTCTACGTCCTCATCCAGGACATTTATAAAAATGACAAACAGCAGTGGCCCCAAAACAGATCCTTGTGGTACACCACCAGTAACTGAACTCCAGGTTGAACATTTCCCATCAAACACTACCCTCTATCTTTTTTCAGCTAGCCAATTTCTGATCCAAACAATTAAATCACCCTCAATCCCATGCCTCTGTATTTTCTGCAATAGCCATATGGGGAACCTTATCAAACACTTTAATCAATCCATATACATCGCATGGACTATTTTACTCTTATCCACCTGTTTGGTCACCTTCTCAAAGAACTCAATAAGGTTTGTGAGGCACGAGCTACCCTTCACAAAACCGTGTTGACAATCCCTAAGTCCTTTCTAGATGTTTATAATTCCTATCTCTTATAGTCCTTTCCAATATTTTCCAACCTTTCACAACTGAAGTAAGGCTCACTGGTCTATAATTACCAGGGTTGACTCTACTCCCCTTCTTAAACAAGGGGACAATATTTGCAATCCTCCAGTCTTCTGGCACTATTCCTGTAGATAATGACAACATAAAGATCAAAGCCTAAGGCTCTAAAATCTCCTCCCTAGCTTCCCAGAGAATCCTAGGAAAAAAAACCCATCTGGCCCGTCATATCTATTTTCACACTTTCCAGAATTGCTAACACCTCCTCCTTATGAACCTCAATCCTGTCTAGTCTCATAACTGGTATCTCAGTATTCTCCTCGCCAACATTGTCTTTATTCTGTGCAAATACTGACGAAAATGTTCATTTAGCACTTCTCCTATCTCTTCAGACTCCAAACACAATTTTCCACTACTGTCCTTGACAGACTGTGCTCTTATTCACGTCATTCCTTTATTCCTGACATACCTATAGAAAGCTTTAGGGTTTTCCTTGCTCCTACCCGCCAAAGATTTCTAATGTCCCCTCCTGACTCTTCTTAGCTCTGTCTTTAGGTCTTTCCTGGCTAACTTGTAACATTCAAGCATCCTAACTGAGCCTTCACATCTCATCTTTACGTAAGCATCCTTCTTCCTTTTGACAAGAGCTTCAACTTCTTTAGTAAACCACGGTTCCCTCGCTCGACCACTTCCTCCCTGCCTTACAGGTACATACTTATCAAGGACATGCAGTAGCTGTTTCTTGAACAAGCACCACATTTCAATTGTGCTAATCCTCTGCAGTTTCATTTCCCATCCTAAGCATCCTAAATCTTGCCTAATAGCATCATAATGACCTTTTGCTCAGCTATAACTCTTGCGCTGTGATATGTACTGGTCCCTTTTCATCGCTAAAGTAAACATAACCGAATTGTGCTCACTATCACCAAGTGCTCACCTACCTCCAAATCTAACACCTAGCCCAGTCCATTACCCAATACCAAATCCAATGTGGCCTCACTTCTAATTGGCCTATCTACATCCTGTGTCAGGAAACCTTCCTGCATACATTGGACAAAAACCAACCCATCTAAGGTACTCAAAATATAATGTTTCCAGTCAATATTAGGAAGTCCTCCACAACAAATAACCTGTTACTTTCACTCCTATCCAGAATCATCTTTGCAAATCCTTTCCTCTACATCTCTGGAACTTTTTGGAGCCTGTTGGAAACGTCCCAACAGGGTGACCTCTCCTTTCCTGTTTCTAACCTCAGCCTATACTACCTCAGTAGACGAGTCCTGGTCAATTTTTTTTTGCCACAGTAATACAGTCCTTGACTAACAATGCCACAGCTCCCCCTCTTTTATCACCTTCTCTGTGCTTACTGAAACACCTAAACCCTGGCACCTGCAACAACAATTGCTGTCCCTGCTCTATCCATGTCTCCAAAATGGCCACAACCTGAAGTCCCAGGTACCATGTTGCAAGATCACCCATGTCATTCTGGATGCTCCTAGCATTGAAGTAGACACACTTCACACCACCTTCATGCCTTCTAGTAAACTCCTGTGACCTTGAAGCTTTATTTATGACCTCACTACTCTCAACCTGCTGTACACTGGAGCTACAATTCCGGTTCCCAACCTCCTGCTTAATTAGTTTAAAACCCTCTGAGGAGCATTAGCAAACCTCTTCCCCCACCCCCCCCCCCCCCAGGATATTGGTACCACTCTGGTTCAGGTCAAGACCATTCCATTTGAGAGGTCCCACCTATCCCAGAATGAGCTCCAATTATACAGGTACCTGAATCCCTCCCTTCCCTCCTGCATCGTTCTTGTTGCAAGAAATATAGTAGAAATTGTAAAAGCTATTATTCCATTAAAAACTTACAGTATATATAAAAATGGGCAACTAGAGACAACTAGATTCAACAAACCAACCCAGTTTAGACAGTAGTGCATGCATTCAGTGCCTCCATAGACACACAGGATGAGCTGAAGAATCATTGGATAAGAAATTCTGTGTTTTTAAAAAAATACTTTGATGAACGAGTGGAGTAGTTAGTTAATTATTAATTTGATATGCAAGTTCCTTTTCTTTTCTTCATGGTCTTGCATATTGCCTTTCCAAACAGGTTTTTAGTTTGAAGATTTTCATATCACAATTTCTTTATTATTCGCTGGGTTAATGCTTCCGAGGAGTATTTACACCAATCAATGTTAATGTAGTCTCTTCTTTGTCACTCAACATCAAAAGGACAGTCCAGTTTGATGTTGGGCCTTAAGCAGGAACAGCTAAAGCTTTAGGTATAGCAGACAAAGTGATTGTTTTTAAAAGGTGGTAGGAGATGCAAAAACTTGATAAGAGTTAGAGGGAGAGTGTTCCAGAGAGTGACTGTGAAATCCCAAAATGTTCTATTGTCAATAGCTGAGAAGAGAGAGAAAGTAGAAACATGAGAATTTAAAGTGTTGGAGAAGGTGGAATAAGACTACTCAAGACTTGAATTTGTATGTGAGGATTTTCAAATATATATGCTAAAAAATGGGGAGCCAGTGGAGATTGGGGAAGATTTGTGATAAGTAAGTGCAATTTTGTCAGAAACAGGATGTAGGTTGCAAATTCCTTGATCATTTGTAAGTTATGTTTGGTGAAATATGAGCAGCCTTTGAGTTTTAGCATGTACATTTACAAGTGCGAATTAAAATATGAGATTCAAATTTCTTGATGCTGACTCCATTGCCTCATTTCAATGTCTTTAGATAAACTGATAATTTCAGTGCAGACAGTTTTGTTTCTTAAACATTGATCTCCTGAACTTGCTTCAATCTGTGTTTAGGTGACCACAACAGCGTTTACACCAGTATTTGCCTTTTTTGAAATTATGTCAGCCCATGGAAGTTCATATCTATAACAACCAGATAATAGAAGTTAAAATTCATATTTACCATTATCAAAACATTGAATATTCAAATAGCTGATACGACTGGAGCCTAAAGCAAAGGTGATGTAAAAAGGATGAATTAGCCTTTCCAATGTTGTGTTGAAAAATATTGATGTCAAAAGAAGCTGAGACAATTGTGGAATTGGAATAGCTGAAGTAAGAAAATAATAGAAATATTGCTACACATTTTGACTATGGAGGAGGATGTTCTGGTTAAACTTGTTAAATAGTCCAAAGGGATTGAGGATGGGATAAAATACAACTCATCAATCAGTGAATATCCATCAGTTTTGCCAGTATCTTCAGTGTCAGGGCCAAGTAGATGATCCATTTCTGCTTCCTCCTGAGTTCTCAACATGACAGATGTCAGTCTTCAACCAATTTGAGTCACATAATTTGATATCAAGAAACAGCTGAATGCAGTAGATACAGCAAAAGCTGTGGGTCCCAACATAATACTGGCTGTAATGATTATGATTTGATCTCCATAATGAGATACATCCACAGTCAAGGTGTTCGATTACAACCTCTGTTATACTGGTATATATCAGACAAAGCTAAAAATTACCCAAGTATGTCCTCCTCACGAATAGCAGGTCAAATCTAATCTGTCCAATTTCAACCTATCAACATACTTTTAATCATCAACAAAATATTGAAACATGCTATCAACAGTGCTTTAAGTGGCATTTACTCACTAATAATCCACACAGGCTGCTCCATTTGGATTATGTAAGGTTTGCAGAGGCCACAGAATTTACTCCAGCCTTGATCCAAAAATGGATGGAAGATCTAAATTCCAGATGTGAAATGAGGATGACTGTTCTCATCTCAATGCAATGTTTGACCAAGCATGGCACCGTGGATCTTTAGCAAAACTGAAATCAATGCTTTAGGTAATTAAGTAGACCATGCCTGCATGCAAAAGGATCTGGATAACGTCCAGGCTTGGCCTATTAAGTAACAAATAACATTCATGGCCCATAAGTGCCAGGAAGTTAATATCTGCAAAAGACAGAGAATCTCACCTCCACATTCGATGGTATTACCTTCACTGAATTCTCCCACTATCAGTATTCTGGGTGTCACCATTGACTGGGAATCAACTGGACAAGTTGCACTAATGTTGTAGCTTTAAAAACAGTCAGAGGATGGGGATCCTCAGGTGACTAACTTGCCTTCTGACTTTCCAAAGACTCTCCTTTGCCCATAAAACTCAAGTTAGGAGAGTAATGGAAGACTCTCCACTTGCCTGGATGAGTGCAGATCCAACAAGATTCATAGAAACATAAGAACATAGAAAATAGGTGCAGGAGTAGGTCATTCAGCCCTTAGAGTCTGCCCCACCATTCAATGTGATCATGGCTGATCATGCAATCTCTGTAACCCATTCCAGTTTTCTCCCCATATCCCTTGATCCCTTTAGTCACAAGGGCCATGTCCAGCTCCCTCTTGAATATATCTAATGAAATGGCCCCAACAGCTTCCTGTGGTAGAGAATTCCACTGGTTCACAACTCTCTGAGTGAAGAAATTCTTCCTCATCTCAGTTATGAATGGCTTATCCCTCATTCTTAGAGTGTGACCCTAGTTTTGGACTTCCCCAACACAGAGAATCTTCTTCCTACATTTAGTCTGTTTACTCACATTAGAAATTTTTGTTTCTATGAAGTCCCCTCTTATTTTTCTATATTCTAGTGAGTACAAGCCCAGTTGATTGATCCTGGGAATCATTCTGGTCAACCTTGGCTGGACTCCCTCAATAGCAAGAATGGCCTTCCTCAGAGCAGGAGACCAAAACTGCACACAATACTTGAGGGGAAAGTCAGGACTGCAGATGCTGGAGACTCAGAGTCGAAAATACTCAAGGTGTTGCCTCAGGAAGGTCCTGTACAAGTGCAGCAAGACATCCTTATTCTGATACTCAAATCCTCTTGCTGTGAAGGCCAGCATGCCATTAGCTTTCCTTATTGCCTACTGCACCTGCACGCCAACCTTCAGTGACTAGTCCACAGGACACCAAGGTCTCATTGCACTTCACCATTTCCTGAACTGCCATTATTCAAATAATAATCTGCCTTTCTAGATAACCTCACATTTATCCATAATATATTGCCAAGTATTTGCCCACTCAGTCAGCCTATTCAAGTCACCCTGCAGCCTCTTAGCATCCTCCTCACAGCACACACTGCCACACAGCTTACTGTCATCTGAAAATTTGGAAATATTGCATTCAATTCCTTTGTCCAAATCATTAATGTATATTGTGAACAGCTGATATCTTAGCACTGAACCCTGCGGTATACTACTCGTCACGGCCTCCCATTCAGAAAAGGCCGTGTTTATTCCAGGTCTCTCTTTCCTGTCTGCCAACCAGTTCTCTATCCATGTCAATAAATGACCTCCAATACCATGAGCTTTAATTTTGCTCACTAATCTCTTGTGTGTAACTTTGTCGAAAACCTTTTAAAAGTCCAGATACACAACATCCACTGATTCACCCTTGCCCATTCTACGGGTAACATCCTCAAAAAATTCCAGATTTGTCAAATACGATTTCCCAGTCAATCCATGCTGACTTAGAAGATTCTGTCACTACTTTCCAGATGCTCAGTTATTACATCCTTAATAATTGATTGCAGCATTTTCTCCACCACTGATGTCAGGCTAACTGGCTTATAATTCCCCTTAACCAGCCTATAATTCCCTTCACCAGTCAAGACGCTCATAAACATCCAGGATATAGTAGACTATGTGGCTCGTGCCTCATCCATCACCTTAAACATGTACTCCCTCCATTCCTGGTACACGTGGCTGCACTGCATACCTGCAAGATGCATTACAGCAACAAAGGAAGGTATTTCCAAAAGCACCTTTCAATCCTATGACCTCTGATACCTAAAAGGACCAGGGCAACCAGGTGTATAGGAACACCGTTACCTTGAGTTCCCCTCTAGCCTTCCAGGCTTGGAATCATGTTACTGTTCCATCATCGTTACGGTCAAAATCCTGAAACTCCACGTTCAATAGCAGCTTCACCACAGGCACTGCAATAGTTTAAAAAGGACGTTCATCACCATCTCTTCAAAGGCAATTTCGGATGTGGAATAAATACTGTCTTACAAACAAAGTGCATTTTCAGTCACTCGATCAACGAAAGGGTTATAGATATTACAATACTGAATTAAATTGGTAATATTGACTAATATTGTGTCAATGTTCTGAGGCAGATGGAAACCAGAATAAATTGATTTTAAAAGTGTCTGAACACAGGACGTTTTTTAAAAAGTGTTTGGAGATGAGTGATACTGGGAAGGGCACAATGTGTTGGGCTATCCTTTGTTGCCATATTTGTTTGAAAACCTTTGATATTGAGAATAATTACCTCAGTCACATCTCTTGGTTCCATGTCTGGATATGAAATGGTTTGAAATTGTATGGCTCTGGTGGAACTTGAACTGAGAAAATGTTACATGATGGCAGCATGGGTGACTCATTCCATCATGCTATTCATGATTGTGAGGGGACTGATGAGTTAGCAGTTGATTGGACTAACTTTATCTTGCTTTTTGTGGCCGTAGAAGATACTTGGGTGAAAATAAGGTCTGCAGATGCTGGAAACCAGAGTCTAGATTAGAGTGGTGCTGGAAAAGCACAGCAGCTCAGGCAACAGCGGTGGAGCAGGAAAATCGACGTTTCAGGCAAAAGCCCTTCATCAGGAATAGAGGATACCTGGGCAATCCTCCTCCTCATCAGGTTTAATTTGAGTTAAGGATGGTTAGGAAGGGATAAGGATACTGAACTCGTTGAAGGAATTGCCTCAGGTTTAGAATTTTTAAGTGGATAATTGTAATATACACTTTATTTGGTATTGTGGCTTCAGTCTTAATTTCCATTCCTTGAAGTTCTAAGAAGACTTAAGTTGGATAGGTTGCTTGGAATGATATTAGATTGTTTTTCATTGAAGGTAATACAGCATCCTGAATGAACTTGTAGTAATTTCTAATTTCATGCTTTTTAACACATAGTTTTCTTTGATTGGATACTTTGGCAGTGTACAATCCATCTTCATTTGGGAATTTAGAAAATCAAAAATGCAAATATGCCACATTGAGACCAACTGGCAAAAGGCACATTTCTATGGGAGACAATGTAAGATTTGATTCACTCCAGTACAGGAGATTCCTCCATCTATCAGCTTGTTTGCAACTGCCAATAATCACCAGATAAAAATAAGCAGCTATGGGTGGGACTCAAAGCCTGCTGCTTGCCAGTAAAAGAACTCAATTGTTTAAGAATCGACACAAAAACCCACATATTGTCTCTTTTAAGAACATTTTCTACAATATCTTTTAAATTGAAACTATTTACTAGGATTTTATTGCATTCAAATTTTGGAAATTATTCTGGTCCTTTAATACTTCAACAAAAAGTCTAAGAGATCTAAGAGGCTAACTCAATTGTTCTTCAGGTGAAACATTAAGTCTTCTGAAGTTAACTGAACATCAACTCAATTGCTTCAATACTCATTGGGAGCTTAAGGTAAAAACTAAAAGCACAAGCAAAGTTAATTGATTGGCAAGTAGCACCTCCCTACATGTGCAACAACGTTATCGTAGATCTACCTATCAGCTCTCTTATTTGTCAGATGGTAGGGTAATAGACACTTACATTCAGTTTCATTAACTTTGGTGATCAGGCAAGCAACGCCCCCGGAATATATTATTCATTAACTGTAACTGAGATGCAATATAAAAGCATTGTCTTTATAGTATTGTAAGGTCAGCACAATTTCCTGACTATAACTATTATCCATATCATCTCTGCTTTAGTCAGCGGCCTGCTTTGTCTATAAAAGTATGCAATCATTGACAGTCTTTTGCTTGTTTTTTGTATCCCCTTTTCCAATAACCAAATACTACTAATTTCTGCTGACATAAGTGCCAAGCTTCAGATAATACTATATTTCATTACTGTTTCTTCCTCCTCAGTGGTTATTTACAGTCCTCTATATACTATGCAGCAATCTTAAAGGAAACTATTTTAATAAGGTATTGCCTGCCTCTGCAATATGTTACCCACCAAATGAGATTTTGTTTAAAGATGCTATCAAGAAAAGCATGTGTGCTAAGGTTTTTGTTTTGTCCATGAAATATGCATTTCATATCTCTTCCATTTCATTAACATAATGTAGTTTGTGCTTTGCATTCTGTGCATAGTACATATTTGATTTACAAAATAAATATTTCCATTAGAAAATGAATTATGTGCGGACGGAATACAGAACAGAATGACATTTTACATGAAAGAATACAAAATGCATTTCTTCAGCAGAATTAAAATGTGTGTATTTATGTAAGATGTGTCACATATATTTTTACACATATATAAAATACATGTCAAAACTAAAATGGATCATTATATTTTATAGTATGAAATGGCTGTTTGCAAAAGACAAAAAAAAAATGAAGACAGCAGGATTTATTTTTCTTCAAAAATCCAATAAAATCTGTTAATGGGAATTACTCTCCGCATTGACCTGTCTTGACTGTATGTCTGTTAAACACAAAACTCATCAGCAGTAAGGAAGTATTGATAAAAATTGGGTACATTTGTTGTTTTTCTCATCAAACACAAGTTAATATAGGCAAAAGATTATTACACACTTAAATAAAGGTTCAGTAAACAATAGTTGTTAGACTCATCTCCTCCCATATTTAGTGGACCCAAAATCTCACCTTTGCAAAAATGCCATTAAAGACTATAATAAATAATTGTTACATATTTCACAGTTATAAAATATCTTTTCTTGAGATTCATGCAAAATCTTTTTTGAAATGGTTTTGCATGTTTTTTTGTGATACACATAATGGAAGTAAAGCACTGACAGCATTCAGCAAAGTTTTGGATTGTATTTTGTCAAGAATATTTTTTATAGATAAAAATGCTTTTAAATGTCCATGCATAAATTTGATGATTCAATATACTAACTATGTTTTTACATAAGCTATGTTCTGAAAAGCTAAAAGTTAACGTGGTCTGTGGCTCCTAAAACTAGTTTCTTATTTTTATGTGATAAGCTTTATCTTCCCACATAATGTAAGCCTAGAAGTTCTGGGGGAAATTGTGATTACTTTCAATGAAAGAAAAGTTACATGGCATTACTAAAATTCATAACTTTGTCAGTGAAATGAAAATGAATAGAAGTGTATGAATTTTTAAAAGTGCTAGCTTTTCTGAATACTGCAAAACACTGACAATGTTGCTGTTAAAGTGTGCATTTCATTATGAATCTTTTACCAGGAATGAACATGAAATATAACTTGAAATATATAATTTAAACTCCTAAGTTATGTTAGACTTGTAGATCTTGATATTTTCTTTCATGTTAAATTGATTTGTCGATAGTACATTTTGAATTCATTCCCACCAATGTTCCCTCTAAGCTGTGTGGCTCTTTGGCTGTGCGGCCCCTCAGTGGATCAGCAAACTCGCCAATTGGCATGCAGTCACATTAAATTGTGGTTCTGGAAGTCAGTGTTGTGTATGGACCTCAGAGGTTGGTGAAGTGGAAGGAAAATTTAAAGGCAACATAGATTACTATGATGGAACAAACTACTTATATTTATGTTGTGTTCAGTCAATGACAAGGGGACAGATTTTTGTGGAGTCAGCCCAACTCTGAAAGCCTTTAAAAATGGCAGGCGGGATGCCAGACATGGCAGATCACATTTTCGTTTGTAAGCAGGGGAAAGGAATGGTAGTGGGAAGTTCAGGTTGAAAATTTGAACTCAGCAAAGACCTCTGAAATTAGTACTGAATTCAAACAGACTTCCCATGTTCATCTTAGGGGCTTAATCTGAAGTGTGGGAGTCACAAAATTATGAAGGAGGCATAAGTGCACTTAGAAGGGTGGATAGGATCTGCTTAAGTGACATGATCAGATGTCATTTATATCTGCAGCCCAAAATGCATGAAAAAGAAACACAATCTGCAGCTGTCAGTTAAAGTAAAAGGAAAATACCCACAGCTCAGGTATATTGATTGACAAGCCATTTGTTGGTATTGAGAGAAGACAAACCTACCATTTGTTTCTGCAGTTACAGCTGATCTCATCGCTGACATTTCTCAAATGGTACTATTTCAGCTGAGGCCAAATGAATGCTTGTCAAAGTTTCAAAAACTGAAAAGACACTTAACTAAGCACAGGTGGAGATGGTACTCCTGAGTCCAATTTTTATTCATAGTATTCAGATGCCATTAAAGATTTCATTGATTTTGGGTTGTTAATGAATAGAATTTTTTTTGCTTTTATAATCAATTGACTATTCCAGGGGAGTTAAGACCTCTGAATGGGAGATTTTCTTTCAGTATCAAAAATAGGATTAGAGTGAGACCTCGCTTAGATTGTTAGAAACTTATATTTTCATTCCACATGTGTCATGAGGTCTGCTTGTGACAGATGATGATGTGTGGTATTAGATGATCTGGGGCGATGTGGTGCCATGAGGGTTCTGCAATGGCATGAAGGAGTAATGAGGTAATATGGGGAGTTCAGCTTCCTTTCTGGCTAAAAAAGAAAGCAAGGCAGAAATTCTGTGATCCTGAAAGTTCTGAATGAAACGGCAGTGTGCTAAAAGGCAAGGCAATGTAGAAGTATGGGAAATGTAAAGTGAACAAATAATAAGTAAGCGAGCTGAGGGATCGGAGATGCATTTCATTTAACTGCAAAAGATGAGCATGTGCCCCTGCGCACAAAGTGACCTGGCAGCATCATTGTAACGTAAGGAGTTGGTGAACTGCAAAGTGTAGTATAATAGCAATGAACTGAATTATGTGAGTTGGAAAAGTGCATTGATGATGTGATGAAGCTGATTGCAGTCTCCATAGGTGGAAGGTTGCTGCACATGGAAAATGCCCCAAGGGGTTGTCAAATGCTTGGGCAAGATGGTGGCCCAGTGATGATTCTGGTGAATTGCAATCACCGAGTACCTACTTCAACTTTCATGTCAGGAATTGTCGCCATCTAGTTTCTCTTCACTGCCAGAGAAAATAGCAAGCTGCATATCAATGAGGTGGGATGAGGTACTAAAGAAAATTTAATGCATGCAGATAAACCCCTCACACCTCACTGGAGATTTTCACCTGGCCATTGAAACTTTATGCACAGAATCAGGTTTTTTTTTAATTGTAGAGAATCTAATTTTTTTACTCTCGCTGTAATTTCCCAGTTGTCTCAACAATTCCGTTTGGTGTTTAGGAAAATTTAGCTCAACATTTCTGATCCTAATCAGAAGATCTAGGCCTAAGTAAGAGAGAGAGAGAGAGAGAGAGAAAAAGAGAGAGAGATGGAAAGGAAAGTCCTGGAAAGGGAATCTTGTATATTTATTGATACACTTCTAACTTAGATTTTGTTCCTTTGATCATATCATCAGATGTATAATCTCAAATGTTGTTTCCACTGTATTACAAATTATTCTATGCCCTTAATTTAGCACATTATCATTTTATCTCGGCTGCGCTGCAAATGGCTTTGGGTCCTACAATATAAATGCTAAAAAGAAACATTCAGTATTCTCTTTAAAGAAGGGAAAAATTTAGACATCAATCACATTGCTGGAGGACTTTGCTTGCACTCATACCTCCTGTGGTCACAAATCCCCACACATATCAATCCATAACCACTAGTACATTACAAAATCCCCTTTCTAATTAGCATCATTTGGTATTATTACACCCTAAGGCTAGAATCTCAATTTGACTACCTGAAAAGTAGAAACATGCTTAAAAATAGTTTTCTCCATTGCCTGATAACCAGTGTCCAGAGGGCAATAGTTTTAAGTGACTGACCTTAGAGAGCAATAAAAGGATATACTGCTTCCCTTCTGCTATCACATAGCTATGAGTTATGACTGCTGATGTATTTGTACAATGTAACATTGTCTGGCAAAAATTTATTAATTCATATAAAGTAAAAAAACAAAAGGCTATAACTTAGATGTAAACTCAGCAGTGAAATCAGTTTCTAACAACACATATAAAGTGACCATCATCTGATTATGGAAGTGAAGTTGTGAGTTACAGCTTTCTGAGTAACATGTAAATCCCCCAAATTGAATTTCTCCTTTTCTCCTACCGTGACCTGCTTCCTCCTCCAGCTGACATGACAGGACATGCCTTGGACATGATCACTGCTTTCACCAACGACATTACTCCATGAATTGTGACCGATAGTGCATTTTTGTGCGTCTGGATAATTCCACCCTCACTCTGGTGTTGCGTTCTTTGCCTTGTGCTTTACAAGATTGTTATGTTTTGGGACTGTGTCTTTATGTTAAGGTAGAATGAAGGGGGTCATGCGTCCTGTTCTGAAATCTGCCTGACATCAACTGGTTAGTTCGACTGTTTAGAATTAAAGTGGGTCAATGCTACTTTACTGGGAAGAAGATTCATGGAGTTTGCACTTAGATACAACAACAAGTAGTTTGTGTGTGAATCATGGGTACATGGAGTTTCCAAAGTCTCAGAATTTTTTTGAGAATGCTGGGTGCAAATGGTTGTGCTTCAAAATGTATATTTACTTCCAAGATAATTGAGGTGGGCTCTTGAATGTGGTTATGCACCATTTCTACTTGTGTACAAAGATTATGTGATTTACAGTATTATGGAGGTAGCTCTAGAGAGAAAGAGGTTTCAAAGAGTTTCTCAGGCCATGGACCAGAATCTGGGAGTTTATAGGCTGCAAAATACTGCTGTTCTATATGTAGATATGCAGTGGGAACTTACACTGAACCAAAGCTGGAAGATTTGTGAGGCATATAGTAGAGAAAAATTACTGCAGGAAAAGACCACTCAGTTAAAGACGGTTCTGAAATTGAAAATGCTTTTGCTGAGAAAGGCATATAATCAAAGAAAAGTGTCACAAACTAAGAATCATCTGGACTGATTCAAGGAGAATATACTGTTTACTTAAGGAAAGGGTGAAGTTCGGCAGTGAAGTGTGCTTTTGGTCGTGGCAAAATGTAAAGTGGAATTCTCTGCTGTGTATTTTTAAAATAAGTTTCCAACATAGTGTTAGTCATTAGTCCTTCTTGACTTTGTTACAGTAAAAGTCTTAAAACATGAAATGTTGTCATGTCATCCTTTCAGCTATTAACTGGAAGTTAAAGTTTCCTTTTAAAAGCTCTTGTCTCCATGGCAATCATAACAAAGACCATAGCACCCTGTTGTTACAGTTAGTAAGCAGCTCATTCCACTATTTTCCAAATGTGCAGATGACAAGAAAATACAAAATATTCTTAAGCTTTGTTTAGACTTTCAGATGGAAACTTACTGTAGTCTGCATAGGTCGGCATGACCTGAAATAGATGTTATTTCCTCTCCAACCTCCCACTGAGTGCTGCTGAGACTCAGTTTGTGCACTGGCATGTATAACATTACCTGCCATTTATTTTGTTTAACATTTGCTGTGCTTTGTTTTGACTTCTTGTTAAAATCAACAAGAGATTTCTGCAGTCATTTGTACTAAGCTGATGCAAATTTGTACCCTTACAAGTCCAGGCTTTACCATGCCCAAATTGTAACAGTTTTTGTATAGATCTAAACTCAAAATAAATGAATCAACATTATTTGCAATTAACACATTGTTTTCATTCTTTTAAAATTTGAAATAAATGTGGATTCATAGTACAACATACAACAGAAGTATAAAGTTTAAATTTGACCATAATCTCTCACATGTTATGAAATTTGAATTCATCTATATTTGAACTCGAGTAGCCAGTTGTTAAATTGAGTTAATTAGTTTGCTCACAATCTCATCCTTTTGATTATATGTGATTATGTTGGCTCGTAGTCTGCAATCAGAGGAGTTAGATTGTACTGCCAAAGAAGTTGAACAGTTTATTCCTGGTACATCCTGCTATAACTTTTAGTAAACAACTAAACCAAACACATTTTAAATAGGATGTAAAGTTCAGCCTTTGAGGCAAAGATTGACATTATCTGTGTGCAATGAAATCATGTTGTTATCAGGACAAGGCACATTTCTGTTATATCCTATCATTGTAGCTGACAAGTAATAGAACCATGCTCAAAAGAAATGGGTAGTCCATATTCCAAACAATTTTTCACTTTCCAAGGATAAAAGCTTTTATCTTAAATGGTTCACTAATAATCCTGCAAGAAGAAACAACTATTAATGGTTAAAATAAAACAAAGTAAAAAACAAGTTTGATAATACTCCTGTGGGTCTATTTTCAATACAGATGTGGCCTATTGGCAAATACAAACATCATTCTCTCAACCTCCTTGACATAATCTACATTCTTTGTCAAAAGGCAGTATATATAGACAGCCTTGGACAGAATTTAGTTTATTGTCATTGTCTGATAACAACTCTTAATGGAAAAGACACAGCACTGCCAATGAATTTCAATCATTTTTGTGATAAATTCATATGTTCAGCAGCCTTAGAAAGTACTGAAGATCTATATTGGTTCATTGCCATTCCTTATGTGTTTAAACATCTTACACAGAATGCAAACAAAACTAGATGAAATTTAAAAAGTATTGTCAATATTACTGATAGCAAATGGCCTTTCCATGCAGAACAAGCTTGATTTCCATTGCAAATTTATGATAAAGTACATTAATTTCATTTTTCATATCTATTTTTGAAAAATATACATTTATATCTATGTGAGTAAAAAATTAAAAAGAAAATACTGAATTACATTTGAGATTAAAATAACTTTAAAGTTCAGCAATGTAAAACCTCTATTTTCATCTTTTACATTTTAATATGTTTATTTGATTCCAAAATATTATAATAGTAACCTGTTCATTTGCTGATTAATTATTGAACAAATAGTCATAAATCAATAATGCCAGCATATCTTTTGTTAGCACATCATATTAGATAAACAAGGTTGCTAAATTGTCTTGTCTAACTTTCACTAAATGTCTTTAAAACCGTGACTTTACATTTATGTGGCAACCTTTTGTATCAAATTAAAAGAAACTAGGTATTTATCTTTGAGGCTATTCATGCTCCCTGCTGCCACTGTATTTCTTAGTTCAGTAGAAAGGGCAGAACAATCTGAGTGACTGGCTTCAATATGATCAGTGTCGTTCATGCTCCCCAGGTTAAGTGAATAGAAAATGCACCTCAGTGAGTCAAGGCTGCTCATAAACAATTTTTGCTTTTCCTCGCCTTTCAAGGTGGAATCCTCTCCTGTTAAATAGTGTGCGTTTCATGACTCTGCTGACAATAAGTGAGAATCACATAGTGAGGTTAAGTGTACAACAATACCAGTTGAGGCTAAGATTTGAACTGGAGACCTGTGTGTTGGAGTCATTCTGCTTCAGCTACTAATGTGTGACAATTATTTCTAAATAAATGTATATGATTTGCTTTTAAATGTTGGCCTTAGTTCTTTAGTTTATTTTTCAGTAATTTACTTAATCATTTAAAATTATTTGGTTGTTAAGGAACCTTGATAAAGGAAGCTGTTAAAAAAAAATCCATCCCTCTGATGAAAGTACACTTATCTGAGTGAGTATTGTGATGGAAATATATGGTTTCAAAATAATACACTCACCTAGGTTATGCTTGTTGGCATCATGTAGATTACTCTAGGCTTCAAAGGGTTCAATAAATCAGGCAGATGTGTCTAGAATAAATGGCAGATATCCTTACAATGACGACATTTAGGCCTGCGCCCTCACTACCTAATTTGTGTCAGCCTATTTAAGACAGCTGTCAGTGTATTTTGTATCCTGGAGTTTGTCGCAGCAGAAATGTGAGAGAATTGCTTAATTGCACAGAATGATTGATGCTGGTTGAAAACCACATTAAAAACATGAAATGTACTTCCTGTTGGCAGCGACCCTTGAGTCTTGTAATGAATGAATCCTAAGGACACACAAATTCAACTTACACCTTCAAGGACATTCTGTTTGGGAGGAGCTTCTTGGTGCATAAAGCTGAATAGCATAAATTCTAATCGCTGCATAAATATTTCAGACTGGGAAAAGCTAAACAGCTGATTAACATCCTTTTAATCACTAATTAAAACAGCTGCAGGATATTTCTTCTGCAGACCACATACATTTGCATTGTGTAACTTTTAATATTTGTAAGGAATGAGTAAATTTCACAATTTATGAAATTCAACTCATGCAATAATGAAAATCTAATTTATAATCAAAGTACATTTCAGACTTTAAAATAATTCTACAAAATTATTTACGTTTTATTTTAGAATAATCCAGTAGAACAAAAGCTAGATTAAATGATGTGTTTCATTAAATAAATTATTTTTATGTTGTGTCCATGTTATGAAATTCCCCTATGGATGCATTAGCATTTTTATTGCGAATCATTGTGTAAAAAAGCAAGGGTTCAACTATTTGCATAGCTACAGTTGGCTTTTATTTTCCCTCGTCTCAGCACCTTTGATAATGAAGTGAAATGCTTATTTTATACCATTTAGTCTTCACACGGAAGCTTCAATCTGGCCAATTTAGCAATTAAACATCATCACTGTTCATTTTCAGTTGGTGCCCTTCAAATATGTTCTGACCTCTTGCACAGTTCTATACAAGAAGTGTTTATATTCTTTATACAATATCAAGCAAAGCATATTTTGATGAATAAATTATGTTTCATGTGAAAAGGTGTCAGAAAATTGTATAACTCATAATGTTGACTTGTGGTCATGAGGCACTTAAGATCAATGTATTGCGTACAGTTCTGGTCACTGCATTATAGGAAGAATGTTGAAGCTTTGTGAAGGATTCAGAGGAGATTTACTAAGATGTTGCTTGGTATGGTGGGAAGGCCTTATGAGGAAAGGCTGAGGGACTTAAGGCTATTTTCATTAGAGAGAAGGCTGAGAGGTGACTTAATTGAGACATATAAGATAATCAGAGGGTTAGATAGAGTGGACAGTGAGAGCTTTTTTCCTCAGATGGTAATGAGTAGTAGGGACATGGAACACGCTGCCTGAAATTGTAGTAGAGTCGCCAACTTTAAGGATATATAATGGTCATTGGTTAAACATATGGATGAAAATGGAATAGTGTAGAATGGATGGGCTTCAGATTGGTTTGGTAGGTTGGTGTAGCATGGAGGGCTGAAAGGCCTATACTATGCTGTAATGTTTTATAAAGTATCCAGGTTATACCTTGCTAAGAATAATGGCAATATTTTGGGAATAGTTTTTTTGAATCAAGATTACAATTTTTATTGATCAAAATATTATTCTAATGAAATGTTGTACAGCTTAGTATTTTTTCCAAATTAATATTTTTGGCATTTGAGGTATAATCAAATAACTCTTGCACATTTGTCAGGTATAGTCCATCTTTAGATTCGTATAGTGCTTTTATATCATGGAGCATCAAAATCATAATGGATGAGGTCTTGACAATGGAGCAAGGTTAAAGTATTTATCTACTGGTGGAGATCTTCAGTCAGTGTATCAGCATAGGCTGTTTTTGCGTACTTTAATATGTATAAAACAATGGAAGATATGCAGGCAAACCCCCACCCAAACTATCACATCACCCCACAATAAACACAAAATGGTAAACTGTCTCTTCATTCATTCTTCATTCAGATAAGTGAAATTATTTCATTTGAAACTTTGTGAAATTATTTCACACCGAGTTTTTCCGTATATAGGTCCGAAGTATCCTCAGCACTTTAAATGTTAATGTCCTGAAGTTTGATATATTGTCTGTTATGCATATTTAACAATATTAATTAATTCAAAAATACATTATAAATCATGTGATATTTGGCTTACAATATATTATATAACCTTAAGTACATTAATTTGATAATAGATATACTATTTATTCCATGTTAAGTGAACTTTGACCAGGTAAATTCCAACAGTGATGCTCTGTTAGAATCAAAATATTTTTCTAGGTGGCATCCAATGTTTCAAGAAAATAGTTCATTCTCACCTTCTTGAGGGCATCTCGCCATCAACATTAAATGGCAGTTTTGCTATTAATGTGCACATTCCAAGAAGATTTCTTTACATTTACAGCCTGAGGTCCATTCAGCCCATTAAATCTGCAACAGTTGGAAGGAAAAGTCCCTGTAGTCTCACTTTCAGTACTCATAAAACATTTCATTTTTCTAATAGTGAACCACTTCACAAGTCTGCTTCCATCATTGATTCTAACATAGCATTTCATGTCCTATCTCTGCATGAAAAAAAATCTCCAAATTACTTTGTTGTTCTTTTGGGACATATTTTAGATTTTTTTATTCTAACTGACTTATTGTCTCCATTTGGCAGTTTGTCCTATTTTGTCAAAACCTCTCAGAACTTTACTCAGTTCTGTCAGCTGTTATCATAATTCTCTATTCCAATGAAAAGTTCAGTTTTATTCTCTATCCTCAGAAGTTAAATCATTGATTTGTGGCTTATTTTGCATCCAGGCCATTGATAGTCTTCCTGTAAATTCTACCTGTAGCCTAATACCAAACTCTATAATTCCAGGCAATGGCTGGCCTTTTCTGTCTACTGTAAAATAGTTACAATTCCTTAATAATTATCATCATTTAAACAGTTTATGAGTTGCAGAATGAATCAATTATTACATTATATAATAAAATAGTTTGAAGATACACTTACGTGAATATTCTGGGGAAACATTACAAGCATTTTTGTCTTTGTCGTACAACTGCAGCAGAAAAAAACGAGATGGTGAAAACCCTCAACATGTAGTTCAGAGGGGGTAGCTGGTGGTCCTTTTCTGCCATATGTTATTCCAGATTTACATCATGGCAGACCCCAGCATCTCAGAGTATCTTGGTGACCCCCTTCTTGCCTCCTTGTCCCACCATGGGGATTGGCACCAGACCCACGCTATCCTCACCATATCATCATGGCACGTGTCTGACTCACTTAGAATACAGTAATCCACTTTAGTACAGTGTTTTGGTGCACACCAACCCTTTCCATTGTTATGGTGCTGCTACGTTGCTTTGTACACTCTGACAGGTACCCATCTTGTGGACTGGAATATGGAGCACCTCAAGGCTTTTCGATTGCTCTATTGATACTCACTCATTTCATGCCTATTTAGATGTTCATAGCATGTTTACCTTCGGCCTTGATATTGTGTCGATCTGTGAACTATTCTCAGCTCGTCCCCCTACACTATCTCAAAGTCATCTATGTGCTTATCTAAGGATTGTTGAAACCTCCCTAAAGTCAGTAGAGATGGCACTGTGCAGTTTGCACCAACAGCATGTACCAGCTGTTTACATATCAAACATACCTTACTACATCCAAATGGTTATGTATGGATGTCTGAGAAGAATAGGCCTCAGTCAAGTCAAGGGGGATTACTACCAGTCAAGTGGATCAATTAGAGTAAGTCAACAGCGATGTTTGATCTTAGTCCAGGTGCTCAAAACATGGTCAGTTAGCCATTTGGGGTAGCTCAGGTTCAGTAGCATCAGCCATGGAATTAGCTGTAAGTCAGTTGGGAATCTGTTATAAAGTGATGAAATAAACAGCAATCACACAGGCATCTAGTCACCATCAGTCAAGGTTCTCCTTCCAATTCAGGAAGGGAGGTTAGCTATGGTCCATCCTGGGGTCTATTCACTGAAAGTCAAGGTGGGTTACTAGGGGCCAAATGCTGTGGTAGGGAATTTTGGGAAGTCAATTCTGGGGATTAGACAGAACATACTGAGATGCAGAGGGCAAAATAGTTGTGAAGGCGGGAACTCAACATATAATGATAGGTAATACTATATTGTAGAACATGGGTTACTGTGGGAGGAAGGTGTCATTGAGAGTCACCAGCAACTTGACTTTGACAGGGATCAATTTACAATGTTTAGCAAGACTAAGCTGTAGGGCTGGGTTGCAGGGGCAATCGTGGGAAACATAAACCTAAGAGTTGAATGGGAACGTGGGGAGTATGTTCCCACTAGAAGGAACATAAAGATTTGGTGGTGGGGTGGGGGGTAAACCTGAATTTACATGCTGACACAGCAACTCAGTCCGTGATGCAAAACCTGCATTGCCTTTCCTTCCCTTGCAAGTTGCAAACGTCCAATAGAAATGGAAAATGTTTGTGACACTGTGGAGTGGCTGGGGTCGTTGGCCTTTTCCTTTCTGAGCATGCTGGCTGTACTTGAGAGGAATGTGAGGCCATTCAAGGGGAAATTGCATTGATCAAGCACTTGCACATGACTGGTTAAAGACATTGGGAACCATAGAGTCCTGTATGTGAAATACGTGATCAGTTATGTGGTCTAAACATTTTGGTCTTGGGCAATCTTAAACATGTCATTCATCATTACAAATAGATCATATTTCTGTGAAGCAGAATAAATTATGAATAAACTTAAAAGTAACACCTGTAAGCCACAATTTGCAATGGCCATTCAAGATCTCATACACTGCTCAAGGACACAGAGCTTAAGTATTTGCCAACATGCTCTCTTGTATAGTGCTGTCTTTCTTGAATGGTACAAGGGGTTGGAATGGAGGAAGGAGGAGGAATGGAGGAATAATCCTACCATACTTACAAACTCCTATTGTATTTGTGTGGCCTAGCTTGGGCTGTATAAGGACTATGCTAAACTGTTGTTAATAAGGATCCATTCTGCTTCTGATATCCTCTACATTTGGTTAATTAGTACCATGAAAAATGGATCCAACCACAGCAGGGGTTACTATCACTGTGATTGCAGTGCAACAGAGGTGTAGAGAACACAAGAACAGGAATAGACCATTCACCCCATCTCGCTGTCTCTGCCATTTTACACAATCATGGCTGATTGAGCATTTCAATGCATTTAGTCCACCCGTTTTCCATAGTCTTATTCACTATTGGTAGTCAAAAATGTATCATTCTCTACTTTAAACAAACTAATAAACTGAACTTCTACAACCATCTAGTGTAGGAAACTCCAAAGATTCTCAACATGCTTTGGAAATTCATAAATTTGCTAAATATTCTCAGACATAACCTTCCATGACCACTTCCATCTCGAAGAACAAGGGCAGCAGATAAATGGTTACACCACTAACTTCAAGTTCCCCTCCAAACCGCTCACTATCCTGACTTGGAAATAAATTGCTGTTCCTTCACTGTTGCTGGGCCAAAATCCTGGAATACCCTCCCTCATGGTATTGTGGGTCAACCCACAGCAGGAGGACTACAGCAGTTCAAGACCAATGCTTACCACAACCTTCTCAAAGGCAAGTAGGGATGGGCAGCACTCTGTCAGACAAACTAAATAATTCCTTTTCTGTTTTCACTGAGGAAAATACAAGAAATCTCTCAGGATTAGAGGTCAAGTGATTTGGAAAGAATGAAGAATTAAAGAAAATTAATACTAGTCAGAAGCTTGCACTGGAGAATATAATGTGGTCTTTGTTACATCATGGCCACAGTAATAACGACCATTGCTGCAGCTGGATCTACTGGCCACAGTTCCAATAAACCTCTGTGGGGCTTATTTGAAATCAAGCATATCTTTAAACCATAATATAGGTAAAGGCAATGGGAGTCAGTTCTGGCACTTAGAGTCATATTTAGCTCAAAGGATGATGGATGTGGTTGCTGGAGGTCAGGCAAGTCAGCTCCAGGACATCTCTGCAGAAACTCCTCAGGGTAGTTCCCTAGGCTCAACTATCTTCAGCTGCTTCATCAATGACCTTGTCTCCATCATGTCAGAACTGAAGATGTTTGCTGATGATTGCACTGTATCCAACATCATTTATGACTTCTCAGATCTGAATCAGTCTATGCCCAAAGGCAACATGACTTCTCCAGGCTTGGCTTGACAAGTGGCAAGAAACAATAATGACACACAAATGCCAGGCAATGAACACCTCCGGCCAGAGAGAATCTGTGAGTCTCCGCTACTAACATCCTTGGGGAGGAAGGATTCATTGACCAGAAACTGAACTGGACTTGCCATATAAATAGTGTGACAACAAGAGAAGGTCAGAAGCCAGGAGTCCTGAAGGGAGTAACTGACATCCTGATTTTTCATGACCAATCCACTTTCTACAAGACACAAGTCAGGAGTGTGATGGAATAATCCCCATTTTCCTTGGATGGACGCAGCTCCAATAACAGTCAAGAAACTTGACACCATCCAGGACAAAGCAGTCCACTTGATACACAGACATTCACTCCTTCCACCGCTGATGGTCAGTAGCAATACCATGACTTATTTACAAGATGTGCAGCAGAAATTTATTGAAGCACATTCCAAGTCGATAGCCACGACCAAGGACAAGGGCAGCAGATATATTGGAACACTGCCACCTGCAAGGTTCCTTCCAAGCTAGTCAGCATCCAGACTTAGAAATATATTACTGTGCCTTTAGTGTTGCTGGGTCAAAATCCTAGAACTCCTTTCATAACAATACTGTGTGTCTACCTACACCAAATGAAACACAGAGGTTTAAGAATGCAGCTTACCACCATCTTCTCAAATGCAAATAGGAATGGGCAATAAATGCAGGTTCAGCCAGTGACACACACAATCCATGAATGAATAAAAAGAATTAGTGACCTAGATCTTAAAGTGTAGGGGACTATTTAAAACTTTACAGAAAATACCGAACTTAGAAAGATTGTAAACTGTGAGGACATCTGTGTAGTTTGCAAAAGGTCATTGACTAGTTGATGGACTAGATAGTGACAGATGAAGTTCAATGTGAGATACTATATTTTGGTAGAATGAACTTGGTGAGATTGTATAAAATAAAAGGTATTACTCTCAAAGACATTTTGGAGCAGACAAAACTTTGTGTATATGTTTGTAAGTCATTAAAGATGACAGGACAGATGGGACCATTGTTCATAAAGCAAGTAGTATCCTAGGATTTCTTCATCAGGGTATAGAGTATGGCATGGAAAGGGTACATTGAATCTATACAAGACAATAGTTGGACATCAGCTGGAATGCCGTGTCCATTTCTGTGTGCAGATATTTGAAAAGATATGGGGAGTTGGGGAATTTTTCTACAATAGGAAGGAGACTGGTGCAACCCCTGAAGAAATATTTAAATAAATTGTGGTTCTGTTCGCCGAGCTGGGAATTTGTGTCCCAGACATTTTGTCCCCTGTCTGGGTGACATCCTCAGTGCTTGAGAGCCTCCTGTGAAGCGCTTTTGTGATCTTTCCTCCGGCATTTATATTGATTTGTACCTGCCGCTTCCGGTTGTAATGCCAGGGGAAACATCACAGAAGTGCTTCACAGGAGGCTCCCAAGCACTGAGGCTGTCACCTAGACAGGAGACGAAACGTCTGCAACATAAATTCCCAGCTTGGCGAACAGAACCACAACAACGAGCACCCGAGCTACAAATCTTCTCCCAAACTTTGAACTTAAATAATACCTTTAAGACAATTACACCATTTATTTGGGGGATCTGAAATTATTCCACTTGAGAAATCCCCCTTCTCACCATTCCCCCTACCCTTAAATTGCAAGTAATTTTGTTCTAAGTTATATTCAAACAAATACTGATTTTAATTTATAGAAGAGTTTATGCCTGAAATGTCGACTCTCTTGCTCCTCGGATGCTGCCTGACCTGCTGTCATTTTCCAGTGCCACAGATTCTCGAGTCAGATTCTCCAGCATCTGTAGTCCTCACTTTCTTCTATCTCCACTCCCTTAGTAAACCTTCAGTTACTGTAATAATATTTAGGTCAATAGCTTACTGCTATATTGCTCAACTGCAGTTAATTCTTGTAACACTGGCATGTTATCGACTTTTGATCAATGCATGAGGAATCTGCCAAGAAATGCATTTTGTTGAGTCAAAATTCCTGTTGAAGAGGAATAAATTGGGAATGAGATATTGCAATTTTCAACAACAGGTTACACTTTAGCTAGGATTGAGTATTTGTTTAACAAGAGTCTACTGAGCACTTAGAGATAAGCATTTACTTATCAAATCAACTAAATTTGTCTCCTGTATCTTGTCCTGCCTTGAATGGTACACGAGCCTGCTGTCAAATGACATACTGAATAACTGTACATAAACCTTTCAATCCTATTTCTGCTTTACACCATTTGTTGATATAAAGTGCACATCAATTCAGTGAGGATTCAAATTGTTTTACTGCTGTGCAGGTACATGCAATATAAGCTTTGAATGAAACGGTCACCGAAAATGATGAAATACAAACCCACTTGCAAATGCTGGAAGCAACAAAGAGGTTTTCAAGGCTCTACAGAATAACATAAATTTGTTGGTAACGTGCTATTTAGTGAGTCAGACGTCTTATTGATCTAATTAAATTTAATACTAAGTAAAATAAATTAATATTAACTCTTTTTGTATAGCACAGATTGAGTGTAGGTACTGGTGTAGTGCTAATGTCACCAGCAAGCCAGAGGCTAGGCTCTATCACGAGAGACATTTGTCTGAATACAATCATGAGGCACTTTGTATGTTAGCTTTCTAATTTACTCATGGAATGTGCACATCTCTGGCTTGGCCAGTATTTATTGCCAATCCCTAACTGTTCAAAGGGCAGTTAAAGAGTCAATCACATACCTATGGCTCTGTAGTTACATGTAGGACAGGCCAGGTAAAGATGACAGATTTCCTTCCCTGAAGGATGTTAGTGAACTAGATGGGTTTTTCAACAATGGACAATGGTTTCAGAGTCATAATTAGACCCTGAACTCCAATGTCTTTATTGAATTCAAATTCCACCACCTGTCAAAGTGGAATTAGAACCCAGACCTTCAGAACATTAACTAATTTTCTGGATATATAGTCCAGCTATAATATCACTAGGCCATTGTCTTCCTAAAATGCTTATTTAACGTTTATCATGCCAACTGGTTTCTTTTTAGTGAGATATTTTACAGTTTATTTACAACATTAATTAAAGGATTACAATGTCACAGACTTACATAGAGTCTGACTTCTATGTTTACTGACATTACTGTGTTACAAATGCATATCTCATGAACTGAAGACATTACACTGACTACAACAGACAATAGACAATAGGTGAAGGAGTAGGCCATTCTGCCCTTCGAGCCTGCACCACTATTCAATATGATCATGGCTGATCGTCCTTAATCAGTATCCTGTTCCTGCCTTATCTCCATAACCCTTGATTCCACTATCCTTGAGAGCTCTATCCAACTCTTTCTTAAATGAATCCAGAGACTGGGCCTCCACTGCCCTCTGGGGCAGAGCATTCCACACAGTCACCACTCTCTGAGTGAAGAAGTTTCTCCTCATCTCTGTCCAAATGGTCTACCACATATTTTTAAGCTGTGTCCTCTGGTTCGGGACACACCCATCAATGGAAACATGTTTCCTGCCTCCAGAATGTCCAATCCTTTAATAATCTTATATGTCTCAAGCAGATTCCCCCTCAGTCTTCTAAACGCAAGGGTATACAAGCCCAGTTGCTCCAGTCTTTCAGTGTAAGGTAGTCCTGCCATTCTAGGAATTGACCTTGTGAACCTACGCTGCACTCCCTCAATAGCCAGAATGTCTTTCCTCAAATTTGGAGACCAGAACTGCCACTCCAGGTGTGGTCTCACCAGGGCCCTGTACAGCTGCAGAAGAACCTCTTTGCTTCTATACTCATCCCTCTTGTTATGAAGGCCAGCATCCTATTAGCATTCTTTACTACCTGCTGTACCTGCATGCTTACCTTCATTGACTGGTGAACAAGAACACCCAGATCTCTCTGGACTGCCCCTTTACCTACATTGATTCCATTTAGGTAGTAATCTGCCTTCCTGTTCTTGCCACCAAAGTGGATAACCATACATTTATCCACATTAAACTACATCTGCCATGAATCTGACCACTCACCTAACCTGTCCAGGTCACCCTGTAATCTCCTAACATCCTCATCACATTTCACCCTGCCACCCAACTTAGTATCATCAGCAAATTTGCTAATGTTATTCCTAATACCATCTTTTATATCATTAACATATGTTATACAAAGCTGCGGTCCCAGTACTGATCCCTGCGGTACCCCACTGGTCACTGCCTGCAATTCCAAAATGGAGCCATTTATCACTACTCTTTGTTTCCTATCAGCCAACTAACTTTCAGTCCAAGTTAGTACTTTGCCCCCAATACCATGCACCCTAATTTTGCTGACTAACCGCCTTTGTTGGACTTTATCAAAAGCTTTCTGAAAGTCCAGGTACACAACTGGATCTCCCTCATCCATCTTCAGAGTTACATTCTCAAAAAATTCAAGAAGATTAGTCAAGCATGATTTCCCCTTCATAAATCCATGCTGACTCTGACCTAACATGTTACTACTATCCAGATGTGTCGTAATTTCTTCCTTTATAATAGACTCCAGCATCTTTCCCACCACTGAGGTCAGACTAACTGGTCTATAATTTCCTGTTTTCTCTCCCCCACCTTTCTTAAAAAGTGGTACAACATTAGCCACCCTCCAATCCACAGGAACTGATCCCGAATCTATCGAATTCTGGAAAATAATCACCAACACATCCACGATTTCTTGAGCCACCTCCTTCAGTACCCTGGGATGTAGACCATCAGGCCTCGGGGACTTATCGACCTTCAGACCTAACAGTCTCTCCAACACCAATTCCTGGCAAATATAAATTCCCTTCAGTTCAGGTCCTTCAGCCACTGTTACCTCAAGGAGATTGCTTGTGTCTTCCACAGTGAACACAGATCTGAAGTACCAATTTAATTCTTCTGCCATTTCTTTGTTCCCCATAATATATTCCCCTGTTTCAATTTTAGTCTTAACCATTTGTTGCCTTTCACATACCTAAAAAAGCTTTTATTATCCTCCTTTATATTTTTGGCCTGTTTACCTTTGCACCTCATTTTTTCTCTGCGTATTTCCTTCTTAGTAATCCTCTTTGTTCTTTAAAAGCTTCCCAGTCCTCTGTTTTCCCACTTATCTTTGCTATGTTATACATTTGCTCTTTTAACTTTATATGTTTCTTAACTTCCCTCATCAGCTACGGCCACCCATGCCTCCTCCTAAGATCTTTCTTCCTTTTTGGAATGAACTGATCCTGCAACGTCTGCATTATACACAGAAATGTCCGCCATTGTTCCTCCATTGTCATCCCTGCTAAGGTATTGCACCATTGAACTTTGGATAGCTCCTCCCTCATAGCTCCATAGTTCCCTTTATTCAACAGAAATATTGTCACTTCCGATTGTACCCTCTCCCTCTCAAGTTGCAGATTGAAGCTTATTGTATTATGGTCACTACTTCCCAATGGCTCCTTCACTTCGAGGTCCCTGATCAATTTTGGTTCATTGCACAATACCAGATCCAGAATTGCCTTCTCCTTGGTCGGCTCCAGCACCAGCTGCTCTACGAATCCATCTCTGAGGCACTCCACAAAGTCTCTTTCTTGAGGTCCAATACCATCCTGATTCTCCCAGTCTACCTGCATGTTGAAATCCCCCATAACAACTGTATTAACATCTTTGCGACAGGCCAGTTTCAGCTCTTGATTCAACTTACATTCGACATCCAGACTACTGTTTGGGGGGCCTGTAGATAACTCCGAAGAGGGTCTTTTTACCCTTAGTATTTCTCAGCTCTATCCACACTGACTCTACATCCCCTGATTCTAGGTCCCCCTGCGCAAGGGACTGAATGGCCACCCCATCTCCTCTGCCCGTCAGTCTGTCCTTATTACACAGTCTTACAGAGAGAGAGTGACTGAAGGTGAAATGTGTAGTGATTGTAACAAGGTCAGACATGTGGACCTCGTTGAATATGAGTTCCTTGATTGGGGCTGTTAATCTGGTTCAATCAGGGAGCCCTGGCTGACAGACATAAACAGGAGTGCCAGAGGTCTGTTCACTTGGAGAGTTGGGTCTGAGGGAGTTGGATCAGTGTCAAAGACTTGCCATGTATAAATAAAAGGTGACTTGGTCACGGGACACTGGCCTCTGTGGAGTTATTTCATGATGGGTACGTTCATCCTGACTGTCCCATGTTCTTAGATAAGAATATTGTCACAGTTAATTGAAGAGTGGAAAAAAGGGAGAAATGCCTCTAGTCCTCACTTGGTAGTAGCAAATCTTTATTTGCACAAGCTGGGTAAGAAAGATGCTGTGAGGTGCTTGTGTGTTATTGTCACTTGCCCCATCATAATTCAAACCTCAATAGCCATTGTGCTCGTGCCTTGCTTTTACTAGTTGCAGTAAGCCCATAAACCTTGTGGACCTGCAGTTAAATTGCAAAAGCCATAATAATATCACTGTAATTGACTGATTAACATATTGAAATTGACAACCTGTCTCTCCCCAGGGGGTTGCTCATACACAGCCTAACACACTGCAGTTAAGTGCAGAAGCCAGCAGGTTGGAGATAGTTTCCCAACCATTGTATATTTTCACTGATTTTAATCTCCAGTTCACTTCTAAACCTACACATATTTCCAGATTAAAATTCAGCTCTCACTGTGCTTATGTCTGTCTGACTTTCTCTGAGTGTGAGGAGAAGATGTAAAGGCTGAAAGTTGTCAAGTTCAAAATGATTGTCACATCATTTAGGAGCACTCTTTATGAGCTTTTACTGTCACTGAGGGTATCTTCAGAGATCATAGAGTTGAACTTAAAGGCTGTGCGTTGTAACTTATTTTAGGCCACATATTCTGAGCTCTAGAGTTCAAAAGTATCAAGGAAAGCTACAGCACTCAATGTTTGATAAATGCCAATAACATTTCTCTACCATTTCTTTCAACCTTTCATCTAGTTCAGTGTTGTAAGACTGCAAATTTGATATTCAACTTTAACATTTACCATCCAAGCATTAGAAAGACAGAAGGGAGGAGAAAGTGAGGTCTGCAGATGCTGGAGATCAAAGCTGAAAATGTGTTGCTGGAAAAGCGCAGCAGGTCAGGCAGCATCCAAGGAACAGGTAAATCGACGTTTCGGGCATAAGTTTCCTGATGAAGGGCTTATGCCCAAAACGTCGTATTTCCTGTTCCTTGGATGCTGCCTGACCTGCTGCGCTTTTCCAGCAACACATTTTCAGCTTAGAAAGACAGAAGCCATTATATTTTGCCTCTGTAAATATCCATGTGTTTTCTCCTGGCTTCAATGAACTCACTAATTACTTTCTCAGACTAGACCAGAATCCAGGAGGTCCCTGATTTACAAATGTCCATTTTATAAACATGAGCCCATACATAGAGTGTATTAATAATAATTTTAAAGATCCCACGTATGAATGTTTCTCTGTATTTATGAATGGCTATTTTATATTGTCCTGCATTGTGTTCCAACTTGCGTACAAATCAACCTGGAATGGACTCCAGAACAAAGCTCATTTGCAGGTCAATTTGTATGCAAGTTGGAATACAATGCAGGATAATATAAAATAGCCATTCATAAGTACAGAGAAACATTCATAAGTGGGATCTTTAAAACTATTTTTAAAACACCCTATGTATGGGATCAAATTCATAAGTTGGACATTTGTAAATCAGGGACCTCCTAGATTCTGGTCTAGTCTGAGAAAGTAGTTAGTGCGTTGATTGAGGCCAGAAACTGACGGCATGGCAACTACAATATCTTACCTAAATCCAAGTTAAGTTCCCTACTTCATATCCTCTCCAATAGAAAGATTACCCGCTTTGAACTTCATAGCATTACCAACTCTTCCAGTACCATAACCCATTGATCACAGAAATTTAGGTGGAATCTTATTGGAGTCTGAGTGATGAGATTAATAATGAGATGTGTGGCATCAGCCATATGCTTCTCATATCCACGGACATTACCATCTGACATGAACTAGCCTCCAAGAACCCTCATATCACATTTTTAACCCACTTACAGAACATCTCTGCACCTTAGTATGCTCTGGCAACCATCACTGTAATGCTGCTGCAATGACATTGGGTACTTAGGGACATGGATCCAACTCATCGACTGTCTCCATCTCCGGCTCTTCACTGTCATAAATTCATCAAGTCATACAAATCAGAAACAGATGCTTCAGTTCAACCAGTCCATGATGAATATAATTCTAAACTAAACCTTGCTCCTGGCCCATTTCCCCTCAAACCTTTCCTAATCATGTACTTTTTAAATGCCTTTTAAGTGTTGTAACTGTGCCCACTTTCACCACTTCCTCTGGAAGTTCATTCCACACGTGTGTAAAAAAAAACCCCCATGTCTTTTTTAAAGCTCTCTCCTCTCACCTTAACAATATGCCCCCTAGTCTTGGATCCCCCATCCTAGGGAAAAGACAACATATTATTAACCCTACATATACTGCTCATGATTTTATAAATCTCTGTAAGGTCAACTCTCAATCTCTTATGTCTCAGTGAAATAGGTCCCGGCCTATCCAGCCTATCTTTATAACTCAAACCTTCCATACCTGGCAATATCCAGGTAAATCTCTTCTGAACTCCTCTCTAGCTTCCTATCACAATGCTATAGTGCTTAGTTACTCTGAGTCAGCTTGAGCGCCTACAGCATCCTGCTTTGCATTGCCTTGCCTTTACACACTTTGCCCACTCAGTCAGAAATGCTGGGTTTATATTCCTACTTCTTCCCTTGCCATTTAGTACTGCCATCTAGCCAGGGAGCCTCAGTCAGGTCAAGGGGAATTGTTTTGCTCAGCAGACCCCCAGAATTGTAAATCAAGAACAGCCTCTAATACCTGCCTAGGGCTTGCCTAGAGCACTCAATGTCAAGATTCTTCCTTCTAATGCATAAGGAGCCAAATGACAAGCATCACACCACCCTCCTTAACTCTTACTCTCCTATTGTGGGGCTCTTTCCTCCTGGAATGAGGCAGATATTATGGAAAACAAAAGTGGGTGGCATAGCTATTATTGTAGGTGCAGGTGGGAAGGGGTTCCAAGCAAGCAAGTAGGTACTATAGAGGTCATATAGGATTATGGGCGCATGAGGGTGATTGTGGAAGACTCTGCAGGCAATATTGAAAGCAGTAGAACACAAGTCTTGATGAGAGATGAGCACAATACAATGCAGTAACAGAGACGAAGTGTGAGGTATCAGAGAGAAGATGGTAGTGTCACAACTTACCAAGGTAGTGCGCTAGAAATCAATCCCTACTTTTTCTGGAGCCATCACAAAACTTAAAGATTGTAAAAGAAACACTCAAGATTCCCCAATTTACCTGATTTCTGAATCCAGGTTGATAGAAATTACAGATCAGGTTTCTGTAATTAACAGGAGTTATTATTTATCAGAAAAAAAACAATTATACTAGAGCTGCAAGTAAATAACAATAAATCATTAATGTATGACACTTCAAATGAAAACTAATCCCTTAATGAACTCCCCCTTACACACACACACACACAGAAAGACTTGCCGTTCATGAGTTGCTAAGATGATCTTTATGGTTCTTCTGCTGGTCAGATTGTTACTTCTCAATCACTTTTCACCAGATGTTTCCACTGGTTTGCAAGAGACACAAAATGGTTTGTTTACTTAAGAAAGCTCTCTGACTGATCAGTTAAAAGTCAAGTTTACAACAACTGGGCGGCATGGTTACTCAGTGGTTAGCACAAGTGTCATACATTTTGTGCACAAGTTAGCATACTAACTGTTGAGACATAACACAATGCCACTTATACACATAATGCCCTTAAGAATTTTTTGGGCATTCATTACTTAACACATAATAGATGAATGCATAGAAATAAGGTAACATTTTCATAAAATCTTACTTGTGCGCATGTAAGATGATGTCTGAGATCTTTATACCTTTAGGTTGTATATGATATCATGAGCTTGTCTCTTAAAGGTATACAGCATACTAACTGTGAAATATAACACAATGCCACTGACATGCATAATGCCTGAAGAATTTTCTCACCTTTTCTCAAAGGTGAGGAAATAGCTTTGTAGGTTTTAAAATATTTTTGATTATTACTTAGGACAGCTCTGTATCTGTGGCTTTGGCTTTTTATAATTTTAAATTGAATACAGACTAATGGTTCTTTTTCAAAAAAAAAGAGAGACAAGGTTTGCAGATTGATTGAACTTACATTATAAGCAGAAGGAACTATTTATACCTACTAGCTAATCAGTTTACTGATAACTGATAAGGGGCTGCATGGAGACTCAGTAGTTAGCACTGCTACCTCACAGTACCAGGGACCCAGGTTCAATTCCAGCCTTGGGCAAATGTCTGTGTGGGGTTTGCACATTCTCCCCGTGTCTGCATGGGTTTGCACCAGTTTCCTCCCACAATCCAAAGATATGCAGGCCAGATGAATTGGTCATGCTAAATTGCCCATAGTGTTAGTGCATTAGTCAGAGGGAAATGGGTCTGGATGGGTTACTCTTTGGAGGGTGGGTATGGACTTGTTGGGCCAAAGGGCTTGTTTCCACACTGCAGGGGAATCTAATAACAACTGACAGCAATTAGTGCTAGTTTTTGAATCCTTTGAATTCCAGGGCTGTTATCTAGCTGATGTTCAATGAGGTATCCAAATGGCCACTGCTACTTGCTGTGAGCTGTCATCATGGTGTGGGTTTAGTCCAGCAGGTTATTTCTACCTGATGTAGTAAGTCAGTAGTGAAAAATTTGACACATGTTTATTACTTGATGAACACGTATGTTATTGTCACAGGCATTTTGGTGCCTTGGCTAATTCAATCAAACATAGAGGTATGATTCCATCAAAATGTCAAGCTTGAAATGGTCCCAGTTAAGATGAAGTCTGAGATCTTTATACCTTTAGGTCCCATATGATATCATGAGCTTGTCTCTTAAAGGTATACAGCATACTGACTGTAAGACATAACACAATGCCACTTACACACAGAATGCCTTAAGAGTTTTGTGCATTCATCACTTAACACATAAGAGGATGAATCCATAGAAATAAGGGAAAATTTTCATGAAATAGTTTGGAGCGATGGTTAGATTTGGCCCTTCTATGTAGTACACTATCAATAATTGAATTCCAGTTGCCCAACATGAAGTATTTTTCTTGTTATTCGCATTTCTTGCATCTATGCTAGTGTCAACCATATGCACCTCTGAGGCCAAGTGATATTCCTGCATTCTGATAATAGCTTTCAATCAGATATAAATCTGGCCAGTCATTTAAAATCAACATTCCTTTAAAGGGTTGCTGCCACCCACCTGTATGTCACAAAAAGATTATATGTCATCGCATACCTTTAATAAGTAGCCAGCAACTACTATGAGGTTGACCCTATAAATTCTATGGTTCTCTGCTATATTTCCAATGTACTCTCTATTTAATCCCATGTGAGCATGCCAATCCCAGACTTTGCTTAGAATACACACTCACCCTTGAAAGAAGTGAAACTTCTCAAAATACCAGTTGAATGGGAAATATTATGGATGCTGAATCCTTGGTTTCTCAGCTGTATCAAACCAGTAACTGATTGACTTGAATACCTCATTCCTGGGAATCCAATCAAGATATTGCTTAGGAATCCCAAAGTATTACAAAGTGTATGGCACATCTATTTTTGTTGGAATTATACACTTAGCTTTCATGATTTACTTGTAACTTAATCATTTATTTGTTTATCCTCCCTAGTGAAATAGAACTAAGTATTTCACACTAATTAATCTATCCTGTTGATAATGAATGAAAATTAATATTAATGCTTTACATCAATAATTCTTATTATTCACATGAATAATGATTTTTATAAGATATGAACCATCAGCTTTCAGCCAATAAGTTAAAACTTGATATATCATGCGACCTAACTGAGGTGCAACTTTTCTTGTGTCTAATGTTTGCTACATGAACTGCAGCTAATTCATTGACATATATATTTTAAAATATTATATAAGCTTCTGAAATATGTACTGAAGCAGTAGCACATCGTGAGGTTAAGGAGATTTGAATAAATAGTTTGACTCTTGTGAATATGATCTCCGCCCTTCCATGTGTTAGGGTTTTGTATCACATTTGTTTTGCATTATTTTGATTCTGCAAAACTTTTCCAAAACTTTAACAATAAATGACACCGATATAATGCTGATAGAGAAAGAAAATCCTTAAATTCTTGACTTTGTTGTAAACTGGGGCTTGTTTGGAGGGCTGGGATTTCTTTGGAGGTCAACTTAACTACAATGCTGTTGGAAAAACAGCCCCAGTAGAAGTTTCAAGGAGGCATGCCCCCTCTCAGCATCAGCCTTATGTAAATTACAATATTCAAACCAGAAGATGCTTAAAGTTGCAATCCAGCTTTTCCAGCCATCCTACAGAAAATGTGCTTCTATTTAAAGTGGACAGCTTCCAGGACCTACTTATAAATTTGGAAGTATTTGGCTAAAGAAACTAACTGTTAGAACTTATAACTATAACATGTATTTTACATAATAACTTCAAGGCAATAAAATGTTTCAAGGTGCTTTTCAGGAGCATTTAAAAATAAAGTGTGACATTGAGCACCATTAGAAGATATTAGGTAAGAGACCACAAGCTTAGTCAAATGTTACCTGAAAGGAGGGAATTGAGGTAGAGAGGTAAAGATGTGTCGAGTGAGAATTCTGAAGCTTAGAGTCTGGAAACTTAGGCATGGCCACTAACGTGGAGCAATTGAAATTGGGTTGCTTCAAGACAGCAGAATTAGGTGAATACAAATAACTTATGGGGTTGGAGAAGCTTGCACAGATAGAGAAGGATAAGGCCAAGGGGGGACATTAAAACAGGGCATTGCTTAATTGAGAACCAGCATTTGTCACTTCTAAAGTAGAGGGTGAGTTCTTAACCTACCCAGCCATCCATTTACCATTGACTTGCCTAGAATAGAATTCAAGATCACGGACATCCAGCAATGGTCACAGGTTGGTGATCAGGAACCTCAATGGGCTTTCCAAATCTTAATCTAGGATTGCAAGAGTCAAAATAAAAGCAAAATCCCTTTTCCAAAATGGAAAATTTTAACAGCATGGAAATTCATGCAGTAACAAAAAACAAAACTTGAAGCTTTGACAGGACGTACATGTGTAATGACAATAGGGTAGCTTCCATGAGGCAGAACGAGAAAAACAAAGCATGACAGAAACCTTATAAGATTGTATTTTCCAGGAGTGGAGAGATGGAGAGAGTCATAGAGATGTACAGCATGGAAACAGAGTCTTCGGTCCAACCCGTCCATGCCGACCAGATATCCCATTCCAGTCTCGTCCCACCTGCCAGCACCCAGCCAATACCCCTCCAAACCCTTTCTATTCATATACCCATTTGAATGCCTCTTAAATGTTGCAATTGTACCAGCCTCCACCACTTCCTCTGGCAGCTCATTTCACATACGTACCATCCTCTGTGTGAAAATGTTGCCCCTTAGGTTTTTTAAAAATCTTTCCCCTCTCACCCTAAACCTATGCTCTCTAGTTCTGGACTCCCTGACCTCAGGGAAAAGACTTTGTCTATTTACCCTATCCATGCCCCTCATAATTTTATAAACCTCTATGAGTTCACCCCTCCGACGCTCCAGGGAAAACAACCCCACCCTGCTCAGCCTCTCCCTATAGCTCAAATCCTCCAACCCTGGCAACATCCTTGTAAATCTTTTCTGAACCCTTTCAAGTTTCACACCATCTTTCCAATAGGAAGGAGACCAGAATTGCACACAATATTCCAACAATGGCCTAACCAATGTCCTGTACAGCCACAACATGACCTCCCAACTGCTGTACTCAATACTCTGACCAATAAAGGAAAGCATGCCAAACACCTTCTTCACTATCCCATCTACCTGCGACTTCATTTTCAAGGAGCTATGAACCTGCACTCCAAAGTCTCTTTGCTCAGCGGCAACACAATTTCAAGGATGGACCAAATGGAGCACAACATTAGATATCTTGGAGAAGACAAATTTTCAGGTTTGCAGTATCTTCAGTAAGATAGAAGCTGAATACATAAGTACACTTCTGTCCACAATTGTTAGTATAGCAGATGTTATTGCTTGTCAGTGGATAACACAAGCATCAGACAAATTCAAGAAGCTATTGAACACTTTTGATAATTACCTCAACTTCAAAATTAATAACATTCATGAAAGGAAAAGATTTGACAAAAGAGTACAGCTTCCCAATTAATCCATTGATGACATAAGGTCAGAATTCAGAAGAGACAAGATTGTTGGATGTACTAATCAAATCTCCATCACCTTTTTTGCAGTTCAATGCAGATCAATGAAGGAAAAACCATTCAGATGGCAAATAAAGTTGGTACAGGAGGTCCATAGAATCTGTTCATTTCTTAGGTTACAAAACTACAAATGACACACCAGATAAGCCTATGCAACAGTGAGGACAAACACAAGATATTACAAGTTCAATGCTGTGGAGCAAAGAAACCTCACAGTGCCAACAATGCCCAGTTATTAAGTCTAAAAGCTTTTATTGGAAGAAAGTAGTTCATTTTCACAAAATGTACTGAAGCAGGCCACAGCCGCTGACATGCAAAAAAAAACAAAGACCAACACATATGCAAAGAGAAAATGTTATAGAGCAGTTTCATAGAAGACAAATCAATGACTCAGATCAAATATTTTGGCATATAACTATTTATATTAAAGAGTATCTCATGAATTTCAAGTTATATATGGGAGCAAATGTCATAGTATTTTTCAGATAGAGGTATTTGGTTCGTAACATGGCTGAGACATGGTCCAGGGCATTGAATTTATTGTTAAAGGCTACAAGCATCTCTCCAATATAAGGCTGATCAACAACTACAACAATCATATTTACTTCACAGCCAAGAGTTTCTCCTCCTACATAGAAGAACTTACATTGACCTCAATCTCATTCAAATGGCGGAAGACGTTAAACAAGGAAATGTCAAAGAAAAACCAAGAAAAAGTTTGCTGGGCTTCATAAACCCATTACAGAACCTAAACAAAAGCAAAATCACCCGAGGTTAGTTACTGGGAAGTGAAAAATCAATTTCATAATATCTAAAAGATACAATTAAGTAACTGTAGTATTTTGGCTGGAATGTTTTCCACTACAACCAAAACTGAAGATAGCTCATACCCTAAGGTGCAAAAAAGTTCAAAGTTCAAGCACAAGAGAAGATTGATACCATCAACACCACTCAAGAAGATCTCTAGTGGTAGTCAGACAATAGAAACATCAACAACTAAATTGTGTCAAATAGCCACTTACCACAGACAGCTACTATCTATTCCAAATTCCAGTCTGACCTTACATACTGAGATGGTTATAAAAAGGTAAGTTCAAACAAAATAGCCAAACTCTCCACCATCCAATGAGTTATCCTCAACAACATTAGACAAGAGTAATTCCCCAGGTAGCACATCTGAGGAAGTGAAGAAGCTGGTTTTACTAATAATTCAATTGCTAAGAGGAAAAGTGCAAGCCCAAACTGCTTTTGGCAGCACCAATCCACAGGCAGAGAGATAACCAAATTCCATTGATACAAATTGAGACCCAGAGGTATGGTGCATATAACTCGACAGAAGTCCGCCCTAAGAAGAGGTAAACAATATGCAAGGATCTGAATAAGGTGAAGAAAAGTATCTTGTAATAGTAGGGACCACACCAGCAACTTTAAAGTTCATCAAAATACTCAGCAAAAGAAACATAGGTGTTTAAATACCACCCAGTACAAGCCAGAAATAAGAACTCAGATCATTGGGAAGAAGGTTAAGTCAACTATTTTTTAGCCAACAAATTACAATCCTTCCCTCTCCAAAGAGGGACTTTGAACTTTTTTGCACCTTAGGGCGGCACGGTGGCACAGTGGTTAGCACTGCTGCCTCACAGCGCCTGTAGACCCGGGTTCAATTCCCGACTCAGGCGACTGACTGTGTGGAGTTTGCACGTTCTCCCCGTGTCTGCGTGGGTTTTCTCCGGGTGCTCCGGTTTCCTCCCACAGTCCAAAGATGTGCGGGTCAGGTGAATTGGCCAAGCTAAATTGCCCATAGTGTTAGGTAAGGGGTAAATGTAGGGGTATGGGTGGGTTGCGCTTCGGCGGGTCGGTGTGGACTTGTTGGGCCGAAGGGCCTGTTTCCACACTGTAAGTCTAATCTAATCTAAGTCTAATCTAATCTAAAAAGATAACATATTGAAGTGAATAATCAAGCCTCCAGATTTGCTGAATTTATTAAGTCAAAGATTTGGGGAGATGGAGTAATAGTAAATATAAATATATAAACAAATGTATAACAATATAATAATTATTAGCAAAAACATCTTATTGATGATTGATAGCTGTGAGTCTGAAAGAGTTAACACTGATTTAGTGCAGTAAGCACCACCAACTCACATGTCATGGGACCTTGATAGAGTGAAGAAGTTGTGGCTTGAAGGAAGCTGTTGAAGAAACGAGTTGCTTTAGGCCAACTTATAGATGGTAAGTATGCCACCTAAGTGGTGGAGGGAGGGAATATTTATTGTTATAGATAGAAAAGCAATCTAATTGACCACCACCATATAAAGCATTAAAGCATGAGAGTTAAATGAAAGGTTCTGCTTTAACTGCAATTACACTGCAACCAGAGACCATTGGTGCAAGACTAGACCAACTGGTATTCCAAATGTGGCTGTGATTTTAAATTGGCAGTATTATGTCGCATGTTTTCTACTTTGGTGATATAAAACACACTGCAATTCTTATGAAATATATGCTGCATAATTGTCCAGAAGAGTTTCGTAAGCAATGCAGCTTTAAATGAAACATTCCATCACATTATCATTTTACTTGGTTAGTAGCTAAATAAATTTCATAAATGCTACATGCAAATTCAACTAATATGTTAAAAATATTCCAAATCCCATTCATTTGCATGCAAGAGAATGAAATGCAATTTAGGAAGAAAAGCACGCATCTTGTTGCTATGCTAATATGTAATATGTGTTAATTTTATAAATTTAGATAATTATTGAATATAGATTATGTAGATTTGTGTGTTTGGGCATAAGATTCAACATGATAAAGTTTTCCAGTATTTCTCATATACATTGGCAGCATAACAAACAGATTCAGAATTTTGAGAAATGTATTATACTTAACAATGTCCATTTGTGTCTTGGCTACAGGGGAAGGAGCAAACCTAATGCAAAGAAATCAATTTAGTATGAACAATAAAATGAAACACTAATATGAAGCTGCAATTGGGCAATCTGTCATTGAAACTGCATTATCGGTCTTTTTAGACCAAATTTCTTAATCTGTAACATAAATAAGAAAAGTAATTGAATGATGCTGTTAAAGTTAATGGCATGGTTCCACTTAATGTACAGCAAGACAAACTCAGCATTAAAATATTTACTTAATCATATGTTACTGTCTATTTGCATAGAAAACTAACATAAGAAAAATAAGCACTTATAGCAGCATTTTCTTTGATGCATTTGAAATATATCTCACAGGGTTTGATTGTAAGTTTTTGTACACTATGGATAATTGATCTATTTGTAGATTTATGACACAGATCACAACATGCAGGAAGAAGGTCCTTGTAATGGAGGTCACAATACCACAGATGCACTGTAGGTGTAACTGATTTCACAAAATGCTATACAAAAGCTTTAAATGGATTTTTGCCAATCTTCACATTTAATTTTTTAAAATCTATATATGAATTATAGATTTCTCCATGCACCGGGCAATCTGCTTTCATTATTACGTAATGTATCCCTCAGGGTATTTCTGTCATATATAAAAGTAAATCATTGTATTGAATAATGGTATTGCATATTGATACTGGAAAACAATGTATCATTCTGCCATTATTCAAATATCATCTGCAGCTTCAGTTCATTCATTATGCTAAGGTCCTTCAAAATCCAGCAAATAAATTGAAGTAAATTTTAGTGTTTCTTTTTGATATAAAAGACTACAGGGTCATATAATATGACAAACAAATAAATGTTAAGTCTGTAGCATTGAAGAAAAGCAGTCTGTAAAGCTGTTGACTGTTTCAGAAGCCATTATTATTGATGGGAACTGTGGTGCTGCAGCTATGAACCAAGCAGCACTAAGATGCAGAAAACACGAATTCAGAACAAACAAAGTGGTTCTTATAAGCAGGCGATAATCAAAAAAATGTCGTTATAGATTCATTGGAAATATTTGTAATGGACAATTAAAGGTCATGTGAGTTTGTTATTCCTTAAAGGATTTTTAAAAAAGTGTTTTCTCTTTGTAACCATGTTCTCATGTCAATTCACTAAGACAGTGTTGTATTTATGTAACATGTCTTTAAATGAATAATGGCAGAAACATGCTGACAGTTCCCTGCATTCCAAAGCCTTTAATCTCTGCTGCATGACCTTATAATATACATTGTATTAAAAAGGACAATATGGTATTATGTCTGAAAAGAATTTGAAAAATTGTAAAATACAGTTATGGCGATCAACCTTTCCTTGAGTGTGGAGGCTACCTGCTAAAACCAAGTACATGGTGAGATCAACTTTAGACCACTCTCAAGGAATCAAGAAACCAGAGAGGGTGAGGAGGGAAATGGCCAGGTTGGGAGAGTTAGTGGCAAGAAGTCCTAAGATTTCCTCCTGGTTCAAGAACCAACATTTCTTTAAATTGGTTTCGGCCTCATCTGGTCCTGGTTCCCATTATTTTTATTGAGAGGAACATTACTGTTACTTCTGTGATCAAAGAATTGTCAGTTAAAATTGCAATCAGGTCCCAATGACATCATTGTTTTGTTATTCATTTCCAGGATGAGGGTGTTGCTGGCTAGGCCAGCATTTATTGCTCATCCCTAATTGCCCAGAGCGTAGTTAAGAGTCAACCACATTGCCATGGGTGTGGAGTCACATGTAGGCTTTCCTTCTCTAGAAAACAGTAGTGAACCAGGTGGGTTTTTACAACAATCAACGATGGATTCTTGGCCATTATTAGAGTCTTACTTCCAGAGTTTATTGAATTCAAATAACACCATCTTCCATGGCAACATTCAAACCCAAGTCTTCAGAACATTACCTGGGTCTCTGGATTAACCGTCTAGTATTAATACCACTAAGTCATTGCATACCCATATGGATATGATATGCTTATATAAACAGGATCTCTTGGTCTGAAGTGGATTCTGTGCTGGGTTTTCAGAAAAACAGAGTAAAGGTAAGACATTATAAGCTCATAGTGGCTTTCTAACTGAGCTAACTTAGGTACTTCTAAAAAGCTGCCTGTTGGTTTACACTGGTGAGAAAAGTAAATTTATCAGGAATTTTCTTGTGAGAGCATTGATGTTTCTCGTGGAGTCATAGAAGTGTACAGCATGTAAACAGACCCTTCAGTCTAACTAATCATGCCGACCAGATATCCAAACCCAATCTCGTCCCACCTGCCAGCACGCAGCCTATATTCCTGCAAACCCATCCAAATGCCTTTTAAATGTTGCAGTTGTACTAGCCTCCACCACTTCCTCTGGTAGCTCATTCTATACACGTGATACCCTCTGAGTGAAAAAGTTGCTCCTTAAATCTCTTTTATATCTTTACCCACTCACCATAAACCTATGCCCTCTCATTCTAGACTCTCCCACCCCAGGGAAAAGACTTTGTCTATTTACCCTATCCATGCCTCTCATGACTTTATAAACCTCTATAAGGTCATCCTTCAGGCTCCGATGCTCCAGGGAAAACAGCCCTAGCCTATTCAACCTCTCCTTATAGCTCAAATCCTCCAACTCTGGCAACATCCTTGCAATCTTTTCTGAATCCTTACAAGCAGCAGAATATCCTTCCAACAGGAAAGAGACCAGAATTGCACGCAATATTCCAACGTTCTGTACAGCTGCAACAAGACCTCCCAACTCCTATACTCAATACTCTGACCAATAAAGGAAAGCATACCAAACTCCTTCTTCACTATCCTATCTACCTGTGACTCTACTTTCAAGGAGCTATGAAACTGCACTCCAAGGTCTTTTTGTTTAGCAACACTGCCTAGGATTTTGTCATTAAGCGTGTAAGTCCTAAGATTTGCTTTCCCAAAATGCAGCACCTCACATTTATCTAAATTAAACTCCATCTGCCACTCCTCAGCCCATTAGCTCATCTGATCAAGATCCCATTGCAATCCAAGATAACTTCTTCACTGTCCACCACACCTCCAATTTTGGTGTCATCTGCAAACTTACTAACTATACCTCTTAAGCTCACATCCAAATCATTTATATAAATGATGAAAAGTAGTGGACCCAGCACCAATCCTTGTGGCTTCCAATCTGAAAAACAACCCTCTGCCACCACCCTCTATCTTCTATCTTTGAGCCAGTTCTGTATCCAAATGGCTAGTTCTCCCTGTATTCCACGAGATCGAAACTTGCTAATCAGTCTCCCATGGGGAACCTTGTTGAACGCCTTACTGAAGTCCATAAAATCATGTCTACTGATCTGTCCTCATCAATCTTCTTTGTTACTTCTTCAAAAAACTCAATCAAGTTTGTGAGACATGATTTCCCACACACAAAGCCATATTGACTATCCCGAATCAGTCCTTGCCTTTCCAAATACATGTACATCCTGTCCCTCAGGATTCCCTCCAACAACTTGCCCACCACCGACGTCAAGCTCACTGGTCTGTAGTTCCCTGGCTTGTCTTTACCACCCTTCTTAAACAGTGGCACCACGCTAGCCAACCTCCAATTTTCCGGCACCTTATCTCTGACTATTGATGATACAAATATCTCAGCAAGATACCCAGCAATCACTTCCCTAGCTTCCCACAGAGTTCTAGGGTACACCTGATCAGGTCCTGGGGATTTATCCATCTTTATGCATTTCAAGGCATCCAGCACTTCCTCCTCTCTAATATGGACATTTTTCTAGATGTCACCAGCTATTTCCCTACATTCTGTATCTTGCATGTCCTTTTCCACAGTAAAAACTGATGCAAAATACTCATTTAGTATCTCCCCCATCTCCTGCAGCTCCACACAAAGGCCACTTTGCTGACCTTTGAGGGGCCCAGTTCTCTCCCGCGTTACCCTTTTGACCTGAATGTATTTGTAAAAATCCTTTGGATTCTCCTTAATATGATTTGCCAAAACTATCCCATGTCCCCTTTGTGCCTCCTGAGTACCCTCTTAAGTATACTCCGCTGCCTTTATACTCTTCTAAGGATTCACTCGATCTGTCCTATTGACAGGGATAGAAGCACCTGACATATGCTTCGTTACTTTTCTTAACCAAAACCTAAATTTCTTTAGTCATCTGGCATTCTCTATACCTGCCAGCTTTTCCTTTCACCCTAACAGGAATATACTATCTCTGCACTCTCGTTATCTCATTTCTGAAGGCTTCCCATTTTCCAGCTGTCCCTTTACCTGTGAACATCTGCCCCCAATCAGCTTTCGAAAGTTCTTGCCTAATACTGTCAAAATTGGCCTTTCTCCAATTTAGAACTTCAACTTTTGGATTTTATGACTGTTTTAAAACTAATAGAATTATGGTCGCTGGCCCCAAAGTGCTCCCCACTGACATCTCAGTAACCTGCCCTGCCTTATTTCCCAAGAGTAGGTCAAGTTTTGCACCTTCTCTAGTAGGTACATCCACATACTGAATCAGAAAATTTTCTTGTACATGCTAAATAAATTCCTCTCCACCTAAACCCTTAACACTGTGGGAGTCCCACTCTATGTTTGGAAAATTAAAATCCCCTACCATAATCACCCTATTATTCTTACAGATAACCGAGATCTCCTTGCAAATTTGTTTCTCAATTTCCTTTTGACTATTCGGGGGTCAATAATACAATCCCAATAAGGTGATCATCCCTTTTTTATTTCTCAGTTCCACCCAAATAACTTCCTTGGATTTTTTTTCTGGGAATATCCTCCCTCAGTAAGCTGTAATGCTATCCCTTATCAAAACTGTTACTCCCCCTCTTCTTTTGCCTCCCTTTCTGTCCTTCCTGTCACATTTCTTTCCTGGAACAATAAGCTGCCAGTCCTGCCCATCCCTGAGCCATGTTTTTGTAATTGCTATGATATCTTAGTCCCATGTTCCTAACCATGCCCTGAGTTCATCTGCCTTCCCTGTTAGGCCCCTTGCATTGAAATAAATGCAGTTTAATTTATCAGGACTACCTTGTTCTCTGCTTTGTCCCTGCCTGCTCTGACTGTTTGGCTCACTTCGTTTCTCAACTGTACCAGTCTCAGATTGATCTCTTTCCTCACTATCTCCCTAGGTCCCACACCACCACCTTACTAGTTTAAATCCTTCCGAGCAGCTCTAGCAAATCTCCCTGTCAGAATATTAGTCTCCTTCCAATTTAGGTACAATCTGTTCTTCTTGTATAGGTCACTTCTACCCAAAAAGAGATTCCAATGATCCAAGTATGTGAATCCTTCTCCCATACACCAGCTCCTCAGCTGTGCATTCATCTGCTTTATCTTCCATTCCTATCCTCATTAGCTCGTAGCTCCGGGAGTGATCCAGATTTTACTACTCTCGAGGACCTCCTTTTTAAATTCCTGCCTAACTCTCCGTATTCTCCCTTCAGAATCTCAGCCTTTTCCTTTCCTAAGTCGTTGGTTCCAATGTTTACAATGACCTCCTGGTGGGCTCTCTCCTCCTTGAGAACATTCTGCACCCTCTCTGAGACACCCTTGATCCTGGCATCAGGGAAGTAACACACCATTCTGATTTTTTGTTGCTTGCCACAGAAACGTCTGTCTGTACCTGGGACTAGAGAGTCTCCCTAACACAATCGATCTCTTGGTACTCGATGTACCCCTCATTGTATTAGAGCCAGCCACAATACCAGAAACTTGGCTATTCGTGCTACATACCCCTGAAAATCCATCACCCCCTACATTTTCCAAAACAGCACACTTGTTTGAAATGGAGATAGTCACAGAAGACTCCTACACTACCTGCCTTCGTCTCTTACCTTTCCTGGAGTAACTCGTGCTGAAACGAGGTCAAAGGCATTGTGCATTTGATAATTATGGTGGTCTGCTATGTTTCAGAATTTGATCATGTGACACAATGATGATGTCATCAGCCATTTTGGATGGGAAACAGCTTAGTCTCGTTTTGCTGCCTATAGAATGAACACTTCCAAAATAAAGCTCCAGCTGTTTTATGCATTGGTTTCCTGTCCCTTCTTGGAGCTTAAAAAATATGTGATCGTGTTAATGTTGATATTGTTTGATATCTTTGATCAGAATGTCTTTACAGGGACCTTCAGAATGCTCCTCCAGTTCAGCAAGATATTTCACCTTATTAGATTAGATTAGACTTACAGTGTGGAAACAGGCCCTTCGGCCCAACAAGTCCACACCGACCCGCCAAAGCGCAACCCACCCATACCCCTACATTTACCCCTTACCTAACACTACGGGCAATTTAGCATGGCCAATTCACCTGACCCGCACATCTTTGGACTGTGGGAGGAAACCGGAGCACCCGGAGGAAACCCACGCAGACACGGGGAGAACGTGCAAACTCCACACAGTCAGTCGCCTGAGTCGGGAACTGAACCCGGGTCTCAGGCGCTGTGAGGCAGCAATGCTAACCACTGTGCCACCGTGCCGCCCACGAATTATGTGGCAATTCTTATGTTATCCTTAGTGAAAAAAACTAAGCTTGGATAATATGGTACTGAAGAATCCAACAATGTTTAATACAACTAATTATTAAAGTCAATTGTAAATCTCAGGAAGATTAGTTACTGGGCAAGCATAAAACTAAAAACTAAAGCTAAGATTGACATGCTTCAAGTTGTTCATAGGATAGGATGGAGTATGGGATCTTCATAGTCTTTGGGTACATTCTATAATTAGTGACATCATGAGCATGTCTCTGAAAAGAATGTTGACATACTTACAATACACAGCAAACAGCATCTCCTTCCTTGCCTCCATTTCCTCTATAGGTGGTTTCATGGTGATATTAGAAAAAGGTGATATTGGGAGCAACCCTTCCACTCATCTCTTATAATGAAATTGCTACAAATAGAAACCGAACAGGGGAATTGAATCTCAGCAAAAGAAACAAACACTTCCTTTTAATAGATCTTGTAAGTTGTGCTGGAAATTACAAGTGTCATAAAGGTGACATGTAATGTTTGTACATAGTAGTTAATTGTACGAAATGTCTATCGGATTCTTCAATACCATAATATCCTTCCCAAGTTTCTTATATCACAGGAGATAACATAAATATCGTCCCATCAAGTAAAATATCCTACTGGAGGCAAACATGCAACAACAAGGGTATAAAAAGAAATGAGAACCAGCAGTTAAAATTGCCTGGGCCTTAGGGCAATAATGACTTCCCCATTTTCCCACCTAGCCTGATTTATAAGTGGAATAAAACGCTTACATTCTGATTTTAATTTAAAGTCAAATCTGCTGTTATTGAGCTGGATAAATGGAAATGTGTGGAAGTATTACAGCACCAGTGACAGTAGTGAATAAAATTGAACTAATTTATTTTGACTTTTCCCTTGTTCATCTTGAATTTGTGCATTGAAAAGATAATAGTTAACAGCTTCTGTTACAGACAGTAAAAAAAAATTAAATATCCATGGAAATAAAATATTGGGCTGAATTTTAATTCCCCCAAAATAAAATTTGAAATCAAGCCAGCATTTCAAATAACATCTCCAAAACAGGATATAAGCTGGCCTCAAAATAGTCCTCTACTTGGATCATTTAAAGGTCATTTAACAAGAATTAGATTAGATTCTCTACAGTGTGGAAACAGGCCCTTCGGCCCAAAACGTCCACACTAACCCTCCAAAGAATAACCCACCCAGACCCATTTCCCTCTGACTAATGCACCTAACACTTGGGCAATTTAGCATGGCCAATTCACCTGACCTGCATATCTCTGGACTGTGGGAGGAAACCAGAGCACCCAGAGAAAACCCACACAGACACAGGGAGAATGTGCAAAACTCCACACAGACAGTTACCCAAAACTGGAATTGAACCTGGGTCCCTGGCGCTGTGAGGCAGCAGGGCTAACTGCTGAGCCACCATGCCACCCCAGTTAAGGGAAGGTCATAGTTAGCTAACTTGACTGAATTATTTAAGAAAGTAACAAGAGGGTCAATGATGATAGCACATTTGATGTTGTCCACATGAATGTTTGCAGGGCATTTAACAAAATAACATGTACTAAACTGGTCAGAAATTATAAGCTGATAAAATCCATTGGAAAATGGGAAGTTGGATCACAATTGGCTCAGTGGCAGGAAAGAAAAGAGCAAGTGCATTTTTTTTGACTGTAGGCTGTTTCTAATAGAATTCTGTATGGTTCAAGGTTAGTTCCATTCCATGGTATTGGCATTTTTTTTCCCAATCAATCCGTTTGGAAGAGGTATTACATATTACCGGAGCAGGGGGGACTTGAACCTAGGCCTCTCTGGCTCAGAAATAGGGACACTATCACTGCACCAGAAGTATGTACCTTTTCATGGTATATAATAATTAATTAGAATCAACTTCAGGTTAAATATAGAGGCATGTTAAAGAGCTATACAAATAACACTAAAATTGGTCAAGTAGTCAATTACAAGGAATATAGATATAGTCTGCAGGGAAGAATTAGTGGACTGGTGTTCAGGTAGAGATGTGGCAAAAGGAATTCAATCTGGAGAAGTGTGAAGTATTGGGGAGGGAATCAAGGCAGAAAGTTTCTAAATAAATGGTAAAATATTGAGATGTGTAGAGGAAGGCAAACCTTGGAATGCTGTCCATAGATAGTGGGACATGTAGATGTAGCCAAATATTCACACAACAGCATGGAGGCCATGCTAGAATTGTATCAAACACAGTTAGCCAACAATGAAACTATTGTGGAAAAGAGTGAGGACTGCAGATGCTGGAGATCAGAGCTGAAAAATGTGTTGCTGGAAAAGCGCAGCAGGTCAGGCAGCATCAAAGGAAAAGGAGAATCGACGTTTTGGGCATAAGACCTTCTTCAGGAATGAGGAGGGTGTGTCAAGCAGGCTAAGATAAAAGGTAGGGAGGAGGGACTTGGGGGAGCGGTGTTGGGAATACGATAGGTGGAAGGAGGTTAAGGTGAGGGTGATAGGCCGGAGAGGGGCTGGGGGCGGAGAGGTTGGGAAGAAGATTGCAGGTCAAGAAGGCGGTGCTGAGTCTGAGGGTTGGGGCTGAGAAAAGGTGGGGGGAGGGGAAATGAGAAAGCTGGAGAAATCTGCATTCATCTCTTGTGGTTGGAGAGTTCCTAGGCGGAAGATGAGGCGCTTTTCCTCCAGACGTCTTGTGGCCATGGTCTGGCGATGGAGGAGGCCAAGGTCCTGCATGTCCTTGGTGGAGTGGGAGGGGGAATTAAAGTGTTCAGCCACGGGGTGGTTGGGTTGGTTGGTGTGGGTGTCCCAGAGGTGTTCTGAAACGTTCCGCAAGTAGGCGGCCTGTCTCCCCAATATATGGGAGGCCACATCGGGTGCAGCAGATGCAGTAAATGATGTGTGTGGAGGTGCCGGTGAATTTCTGACAGATATGGAAGGATCCATTGGGGCCTTGGAGGGAAGTGAGGGGGGAGGTGTAGGCGCAAGTTTTGCATTTCTTGCGGTTGCAGGGGAAGGTGCCGGGAGTGGAGGTTGGGTTGGTGGGGGGTGTGGATCTGACGAGGGAGTCATGGAGGGAGTGGTCTTTCCGGAACGCTGATAGGGATGGGGAGGGAAATATATCCTTGGTGGTGGGGTCTGTTTGGAGGTGCCGGAAATGAAAAAAGATGATACGATGTATCTGGAGGTTGGTGGGGTGGTAGGTGAGGACCAGTGGGGTTCTGTCCTGGTGGCGATTGGAGGGGCGGGGTTCAAGGGCGGAGGAGCAGGAAGTTTAACTCCCCCTCCCACTCTGAAAAGGACATGCAGGTCCTTGGCCTCCTCCATTGCCAGACCATGGCAACATGATGCCTGGAGGAAGAGCGCCTCATCTTCCACCTAGGAACCTTCCAACCACAAGGGATGAATGCAGATTTCTCCAGCTTTCTCATTTCCCCTCCCTCCACCTTTTCTCAGTCCCAACCCTCAGACTCAGCACTACCTTCTTGACCTGCAATCTTCTTCCCGACCTCTCCGTCCCCACTCCCTCTCCAGCCTATCACCCTCACCTTAACCTCTAGGATACCCTATTCCCAACACCCCTCCCCCAAGTCCCTCCTCCCTGTCTTTTATCTTAGCCTGCTTGGCACACCCTCCACATTCCTGAGGATGGGCATAAGCCCGAAACGTTGATTCTCCCGTTCCTTTGATGCTGAATGAAACTACTGTGTACAACCCTGGTGACTGTAAAACAGGAAGGACTAACTGCACTAGAGAAGGTACAGAGGAGATTCACATTGTCATCAGGAAATAAAATATTTAGCTGTGAAGAAAGGTCAACTTGGTTCAGACTGAAACAAAAAATGCTGAAAATATTCAGAATGTCAGGCAGCACCTGTAGACAAAGAAACAGAATTAATATTGCCGGTCAATGACCTTTCATCATAACAGAGAGAAGTTAGAAATGAAATAGGATTTGAGGGAGAATGAGTGGAATAAGAACAAAGGCATGTCTGTGATAAAATGGAAGATGGGAGAGACTGAATGACAGGAAAGTTAATCCCAGGGTCAAAACGAATGGAGAGGGAACAAAGAAAATGTAAAGAAACAAAGAATATGCTGCTAACTGAAAGCAGAAGTAAAAGAAAAATTGACAAAAGCAAAGAAAAGGAAACAGATTGGAAGGCAGAACTCACAATCTGAACTGTTGAACTCAATGCTGAGTGCAGAAAGTGTGTTTAAGTGAAAAATGAGCTGCTGTACCACATGCTCTAAGCTCCACTGGAACAAAGTTAGCAAGTCAAGGACAGCAAGGTCAGCATCATAGCAGGTGGAGAATTCAAAAGCTAGGTCACTGGAGGCTTTGGGTTGTGTTTTGCATAGTGTTCACCCAATGGGCTTTTTGGCCTACACAATGTTGAGGAGGCAACATTATTAGCAGGGAGTATCTAGTATTTCCCTCTTTATCTAATCCTTTTCAATTCCTAGTCATGCTTCACATGAAATGGTTTTGCAAGAAATGACCCGATAGCTAAAACACTAATCTTTCATTATTTACTGGCCATAGCAAATATCTCAAATTAACTCCTGCAATTAAACATAATGCTTCCAAAGACTTGCCTTAGCAAAAATATGTCAAATCAACTCACTTGCAAGATGTTGTGTGACCCTTTATGTCGTGCCAGTTTGGAGCTCTTGTGGTGCAGTTGTACCTCTAAGCCCGGGGTCAAGTCCCACCTTTACGAGAAGTGTGAAACCACGTCTCCAAACAGGTTGACTACTGATATGTACAGGACCAAATTGCTTCATACAGCTTGTTGTTTCAAGCAATAATGAAGATGCTGTCTATGTGCATGTTAACCATATTTTAGGATCCTGATGTATGGCCAGCCTAGTTGCTTTACTTACGACCTGATAGCTGGTGTGAGTTTGCTTCCAACAGTGTGTTATTACACAGGGCAGCAATGTTCATATCATTTCCTGTAACATAAACCGGAAATGAATACTACAGTCTTGAAGAATTCAACAGACATTTATTACAGTAAAGTAATATGCACAAAGAGTACATGCTACACCCACAGTATTGTCTAGGCTAATATTGAACTATTAGGTACAACAGAGAAGCATTCTTCCAATAAAGTTTCATTCTTCAAGTGATCAAGGTAAACTGGAATATGAGATTGTTTTATGTTTCTGATATCTTGAGCATATTTCTACAATATATACTCACATCCTGATCATGGCATCCAATGAAGATCATTGGATGATGCAGTGGATGTACACACATGTATTCTAATTCAATCATGTCACATGAATCATGCAGGAGGTAACCTGTTGTAATACAGAAATCTGTAATAGGCCTTCCAAGTACATAGAGGAAATGCTAAATTACTCACTTTCTTAAAGTATGTTCAGAACAAATTTTAGAAAATAAACTGCATGTTGCAATGCTGAATTGTCAACAGCAAAAGAAATTATATTTTCTAAGTGATTGCATATTACTGTTAAATATTAATAAACTAGTACAAAACCTGGAGCTATTATTTTTACAAGCTCTTCCAAAATGTATTGCATGTGCTAATACATTGCAAAAGAATTGCTAAAAGGTATGGTGCATTTAAATTCGAGGTTTACAGAGATCTCTCATTGATGATAATTTATTTTACTTTCTTTCTTCAACTGGAAATACTTCAATACAATTAATATTTTATATTAATTCATTCCACAGAGTTAAGATAAATTAAAATGTTGATCTATAAGACAGTCTGTATTTGACTGCAAGGTGGAGATAATATGATCTCAGTTGGTTGCAAGCTTGTCAAATGTATAGGAACAACAGGAAGATTCATTCATTAATCAGTTTCAATACCTGAAATTGAAGAAAAATTAAGATGCCACACAATACGGAGATGGATATAATATTCTTCAGAAAATAAAGCAATATGTAGCTGATCTAAGAAGGAAATCATTTCCTGTCACTGTGCATGAGGAAAAGCAGAAGGGGCACAATGCAATCAAGTTAAACTTTTGAGGAATATAGGACTGCTAAAACAATAGAGAAAAGCTTTGATCCTTAAAAGTACACTTTAGGAAATCTTGGTCAAACAAAGCAAAATTAAATAGTTAATATATTCAACTAATTGATCCTATATAGCAGCTATGAAATATAGCTAGTTGGCTTGAAGGATATGTCACTCCACCTTTCAATGATAAAGGAGTAGAGATAGACTTCCTGATCAAACCTGATGTTATCAAAGTATGTGAATCGATCTCCAGAGAATGTGAAGTGTATTGATACATGATAAACATGGAACTTGTTTGCCAAATCCATGCTGTAGAATGAATTTGAACTGTGGCTCAGTCAATAAACCTAATATTGTGGGAGTGCTGATGAAGATGACTTTCAGTTATGTTGATTTCATACTGGGAGATGATCCAGCAGGAGATAAAAGCACTGCCATTTCTCTGGAATATAGGCAAGAGTATTTTTGTTTCAAGATGAGTTCAAAGAATCTAAAGTTCAGACTTCTAAAATTAAAAAAAACACAAACTTCAGGTTGACAGTATAGAAATACAAACAATAGCAATGCATTGAATCTGCCCACAAAACCTCCACCATGTGTCAAAACAAAATACAGCATCAGAATCCCAAGCTAATACACAAAAGAAGAGAGACAAAACTTTGAAACAAAATGACTTGGATCTATCAATGTTATTTCTGTGTAACTACAAGCATTGCTTTGAGTCCTAAGGAAACAAAAATGTCAAAATGAATTTAATTTGGCTCTTTCTTGGAAGGAATTGGATAAAGCTCATACTGGGTGGGACGTTGAAAAACAGAAAAAAATTAAAATAATGAGAGAATTGACTTAAAAAAAAACATTCCCTTTTATTGGAACATCAAATGTTCTGAAAGAAGCAAAAGAGAATCATAGTCCTCCATTAAAAGTAGGAGAAAAATAAACTGGAAGGATAGCTAGCTGAGACTTTATGTTGAATGCAAACATTAAGTAACTTATAGTTCTGAAAGTGAAGTATGATCCAAAGACTGAGTTCTGAAGTTAACTCACTGATGAAAGTGTAAGTCAGGTTTTAAAGAAGAAAGAAAGGAAATACTGAATTCCACGGATAAAAAGCTTTTTGACAGAAAAGTTCTTCTTGGTCCGGAATTTACAGGATGCGGAGATGCCGGAGTTGGGCTGGGGTGTACAAAGTTAAAAATCACACAACACCAGGTTATAGTCCTGGGTTTTTTTTGAAGTACAAGCTTTCAGAGCACTGCTCCTTCATCAGATAGCTAATGGGGCAGGATCATAGGACACAGAATTTATAGTAAAAGATCAAAGTGTCATATAACTGATGCAATGTATTGAACAAGTCTAGATTACTGTGAAGTCTTTAATCACTTAGAATGGGTTGCAGGTTTAGATTCAATAAAATGTAAATCCCAGAACATCTTTCAAGTCACATTCCTAAGATAACTTACGCTTTTATAAAAAAAAGTGACATCTCAGCTCAGACAATGCATTAAAGGTGTGAGGTTAGAGTCTGTCTGTATTCCAATTCACCCCATAAACTTATATGTGTGTGTGCGTGCATGTGAGGGAGTAAAAGAGAGAGAGAATGTGAGTGTGTGTCTGTGTATGTGTGAGAGAGTGTGCACATGTGTACACATGTGTGACGGAGTATATGCCTGTGAGAGTGTGCGCGTGAATGTGGGTGTGTGTGTGTCTGAGAAAAAGTGTGTGTAAGAGAGAGGGTCTGTGTGAGTGTGTATGTGTGATTGTATGTAAGAGTGTGTGCGTATGTGTGTGTATAGTGTAGTGGGGTCACCTATAGTGTGACATGAACCCAAGGTCACGGTTGAGGCCATCCTCAAGGGTACTGAGCTTGGCTATCAGTCTCTGCTTAGTGATTCTGCATTGTTACATATCCCAAAATCCACCTTGGAGGATGGTCACCTATAGAGCGGAGGCCGAATGTCCTTGATCACTGAAGATAATGAGTGGAATAGATAGAGTCAATAACCAGAGACCTTTCCCCAAGGCAGATTTGACTGGTACGAGGAGTCATAGTTTGAAGATACTAGGAGGAAGGTATAAAGGAGACGTCAGAAGTAGGTTCTTTATGCAGAGAGTTGTGAATGCATGAAATGTGTTGCCAGCTGTGGTGGTGGAAGCAGAGTCATTTGGGGACATTTAAGCGACTGCTGGACATGCACATGCATAGCAGTGAGTTGAGGAGTGTGTAGGTTAAGTTACTATATTTCACATTAGGATTAAATCTCGGCACAACATCATGGGCCAAAGGGCCTGTTCTGTGCTGTATTTTTCTATGTTCTATGGAGGGAACACCCCTGTCTGGCAGTGGTTGCATGGTGTCCATTCATCTGTTGTCATAACGTCTGCTCAGTCTTGCCAAGGCATCTTTGCCTGCAGCATATGAGATAGACATCGTTGGCCGAGTCACAAGAGTACCTGCTATTATTATTTAAAAGCTAGTGCGACTACTGTATAAGAAATCAGCAATGCTACTCTTGACAAGGGTTTTCAAATGGACCAAGGATATAAAAAATATACTTTTAATCAGTATGATAGTAAATTTATAATGATATCTAATGGATTGTTGCCACTGGCAGAGAAACAAGTTCTCACATATTTGAGAGGAAGAACTTTTAAAATTAACAATTTAAATTTGAAGCTGTTACATGCATTTTGTTGATACAGGTTGTGATACCACTAAGGCTGACTGTTCAATGGAAACATGTGACAGCACTGGGTAAGAATATCAGTTCTATTATATGTAGTGAGTTAGTCGTAAAAGCATACAAATGTTACAAGTTATAATATTTTGGATAATGTTTATGAAAATTCATTGTCATGGGATGACTTTACACTTATCATTCTTTTTAAGGAATGTAACATTTATGATCTTTATAAAGTTATGATTTTTGGAACAATGTCTTTAATTTAAGGTTAAAAATCACACAACATCAGTTTATAGCCCAACAGGTTGATTTGCAAGTACAAGCTTTCTGAGTGCTGCTCCTTTGTAACTAATGGGGCAGGATCATAGAACACAGAATTTATAGAAAAAGATCAAAATGTCATACAACCTAGATTCCTGTAAAGTCTTTAATCACTTAGAATGGGGATGCAGGTTTCGATTCATTAATATGCAAATCCCAGAATATCTTTCAAGTCACGTTTCTGAAGTATTTTAAGATTTTATAAAAGAGAAGTGACATCTCAGCTCAGACAATGCATTAAAGGTGTGAGGTTAGAGTCTGTCCTTATTCCAGCCTTGAGTTAGATTGGTTCAATTTCCAAAGTAGGAATTTATAAATGACACATGAACAGACTGCCTACAGATTTGTGTGTTTTTTGTACAAAATAGAATGTATCTTTTTAAGGAAAAGAGAAAGATGTCATATGATCTGCTCTGAAGTTTGCTTTGTGGTAATCCTAGGTGATTTGATTATTAGAGATTGAAATAGGCCTGTGTTGTACTCAGAAGAAGTCTAACGTTGTTGATACTTGAAGGCAAGGGCATCATCTTGTGTGATAACAATGTATAAAGTGTGAGTCTCCAAAGTTCCAGAAGAATGTCAAGAATGTCAGGTTGTAAACATTTCCATTTTAAACTTCCCAGTTACTTCCAAGATGAAAGAGACTTGGACTCTCAAGGATATTGAATCAATATTTCTACATGGATATAAGGTCCATGTATTTCAAGCTCCCTTGGAGATAGGCTTTGAGAGGGTAAATGTCTAAAATATCCTGAAAATTAATGGTCAGTTATACCTGCCAGGATCTGACAGAGGGAGAGAAGCTATAGGCTGCAAGATGTTCACCATGCACTAATACAGGTGATACCTCGTGCTCAGAGTGAAAGGAGTGAATTTAGGTGTATTTAAACAAGGCTGGAAGATTGTCTTAACTTGTGTTAGAGAAAGGAACTCCTATAAAAAGAAATTCCACAATTTTGAGATTAGAAAAGAACTGAATTCTAATCTTGCATGCTATGTTTCACCTTGGGCTGGACTGGCAGAGTTGAAATTCTATTTAAAAGCAGGTGTAAAGTATATCTGTGCAATATCTTTTCAGTTATGCTAAAAGTTAAAGAGGAGTGTTCTGTTTTATTGTTTGAAGCATACATTGCCTAAAAAGATAGTGTTTAGGTCATAGTATTTCATTCTTTTGTTACAGTAGAAGTCTTAAAATATGAAATATTGTTGTACCATACCATCAGCTATTAAGTGGATATTTAAAATTGTTATTAAAGTCATTAATATCTATGTCAATGTAATAGTCAACACAATGAGAGTGCTAAACTAAATATAAACCAGATGGAATACATGAAAAAAGTTTCACATATAATTATTCTCATTAGATTACTCCGTTGAAAATTTTTAACTATACTCATCAAAACATCTGAGTTGTTATTTTGAATTTTTACCTGTTAAATATCAATGTTGCCAGGTGGGGGGTGGATTTGTACTTTAGTACTAGATCACAGGTTGCCCTTTCCTCTGGTTTAAACATGACTGGTGGTTACAACTTAAAAATCTTCCAGATGAAAGTAATGTAATGAATATATTAAATGCTTCTCAGGGTTCAATCATTTCATCAGTGAGTTATGGAGTTGGTATGAAAGTTTACCTTTTGTGTTCCAATGTAACATCAATCATTGAAATGGATGTCAGTAGCATTTTGATTTTGAAAAGCATATAATTTTGAAAATTATGTTGCTTTCAGAAATATGTGTATCTTACCCGTAACTTAGCCCCAACTAAATGTCAGTCAGAGAAGGGTTAAAAGTGGCTTTACTTTTTTATGTAAAATTGATTTCTACTTTAAGACCATCTGAGATTAACTGTTGATCTGCTGCTGGTAAATTGTTGAACATAAATATATACAAACAATAGCCAACTGATTAGGTAAAAATGGAGAATCATGAAAACTACATTTATATTTTAAAGGTCCATTTCTATGTAAAAATACAAGAGTCAAACATGGATCCATCAAAGCCTTTTACTTCTAAGAAGTATTGTTATTATATACTTTCACTGTTATCGGGTTTATAAATGAGATGAGATTTATCGTGGTTAATGTCTGAAAGAATCTTTTCGATCTCTTGTACTTTCTACTTTTTACCTTTATGGTGGTTTTACTGAGCTATGGCTCGAGGTGTGCCATCAAAATTTCATTAACTCAGGCAGATAATTTGAAACAATGTCATGTTTGTCTGTCGCCTTTCACAGATAGTTGCCTGAAACCACACTATTCATTATCGCCCGCATTCATCAAAGTAACAGGAACAAACTTGAAAATTTTGTCCGAAAATGCCCTGTGTTGTGTTTTTCAAATTATTTATACAATGTGCTCAATCATTTTATAAAATAATATTAATGAGATTTGTACAACAATCATACCTGATATTAAATTGTTTTGATGAGTGTGGTAAATTGCTGTGGTTAACAAATTTGAAACTGCCTGTTATATCAATACAGGTTTGTATGCATGTGAATTAATCAAAGTGTGGGCGATGATGAACAGTTTCTGAAGAATTCTGTCAAAGGTTAAGAGCTAGTTATTTTTAAGAATGACATGAATCTACCAGAGACAGTGATTGCCTAAATGACCATTGTAATTACCAATTACTACTTGACGCAGGGAATATATTCATGGCATGTAGTCTTCTAAATACAGGCAGGCATTAGCTCATTTATGTACTAATGCACATAATTTAGCTTCTGAAAAGGGCAGAAATGGGAAATGGGAATGCTTAAAGATATAATAGATGCTTTATAATATAATTTTAGAGAATATTGGATTTGTGGAAAATTATTACTTTGTATTCATTTTTTTAAAAGACAAAAAACTAATTTTGTACATCCTGCAGTATTATCACAATGAAATATGACAGTTTGGCAATTTTAAATGCCTATTGAGAAAGTGAATGCTTGCATTTAGACATGAGAAAAATATTAAATTAATATTAAACTATGACACAATACCGGTCCATGCCTAATTTTGCCGTGAATTCTCACAGACATTTATATTCTTGAGGGGGTTAACACAATATGCAAACCTTCATGTGCAGATGCCATGTTTAATTGTCTGCAGTGCAAATATGGGATCACAGTAAGTGATAAACTTTGAGAATGTGCAGTTTCAGGGCTGGTGAATTGTGTGTTCAAGCCAAATTTCTCATGCTCCAGGCAATTATTACAATGAAAGAGCTAGATTTTAACTTTTCGACCACTGGCAGTGGGGTGCTTGGGAACCCAGCAGTGCATTTGCTAGTGGCTTGTTAATAAGGTTTTTGTATTTGCACCTGATTTCCGAGTTCACTGGTTGAAGTGAGCAGAAATGATAATGAACTTCATGAGTCCATTTCATCTGAAATATTTTTACTGATCTTGCAAGGATGAAACTTGAGGAATGGTTTAGTTGTTTCCAAAGATGAGATGACTGAAACATTAGACCGATTATGTTGCATGTTAGTGGCACATTTCACTGGGAGCATATAAAAAAAATGGAGGTCTATACTCATCTGACTGATTTTAACAGATTGTATTAAATGTTAGCCAATTGTAAGGCATGGTAAGAAAGGACACACTGCTACAGCCTTACAAATTCAGGCTCCAATTTCATGGCAAGTCACATCATAGTGACATGGCATCTTTTGCACACAATCAAAAGTTAATCTTAGAGTAAATGTATAATTAATTCTTTACTTCACAGACCTCCTAGAACTGATATTGCAAATCTGACACGGGGACATTCTGTTCCCTCCCAAAAGAAGGAGATAGGACCCCATCTCAGAGAAAGAACATGTCCAAACATGACACTTTTTTTTGAATTAAACAAAATGACAGGAAATAATTGTTTCCTGATGCTTTCTTCATGGTAATGCCTCAATCAAAGTTGACTTACCAACAAATCAGCACCCTTTTCTCATGGAGTATTAATTGTTGTTTCCTTTGACTTTAAGGTACAGTTAGGGACATAATTCAAGGTTTTCACCAAGCAGTGATGAAGTCATTTTTATTTTTCAGTTAGGTATATGGCTTGGAATGAACCTTGTAAGTGGTGGTGGGTCCATGCAGCTGCTTCCCTTTTCCCTCTTCGAGGTAGTGGTTGTGAATTTGGAAGAAGCGATCAAAGAAGATTTGGTAAGTGCAGCTAATCTTATAAAAAGTACACACACTGCTGCTACTTTATGCTGGTGGAGGTTGTGAATGTTTAAGGTGATGGATGTGTGCTGTTTTATCCTGGGATCTTGAGTGTACTTGGAACTGCAATCAGCCCAGTAGTTGGAGAATATACCATCACAATACTGAATCTTACCTTTTAGATGATGGATAAGCTTTTGGAAATTAGGTGAGTTACTTACTGCAGAATTCCCAGCCATTGATCTACTTCTGTAGCCACAGTATAGAACATAGGACATAGAACATTACAGCACAATACAGGCCCTTCGGCCCTCGGTGTTGCGCCGACCTGTCATACCAATCTGAAGCCCATCTAACCTACACTATTCCATGTACATCCATATGCTTGTCCAATGATGACTTAAATGTACTTGAAGTTGGCGAATCTACTACCGTTGCAGGTGAAGCATTCCATACCCTTCCTACTCTCTGAGTAAAGAAACTACCTCTGACATCTGTCCTATATCTATCACCCCTCAATTTAAAGCTATGCCCCCTCATGCTCGCCTTCACCATACTTGGAAAAAGGCTCTCCCTGTCCACCCTATCTAACCCTCTGATTATCTTATATGTCTCTATTAAGTCACCTCTCAACCTTCTTCTCCCTAACAAAAACAGCCTCAAGTCCCTCAGCCTTTCCTTGTGAGACCTTCCCTAAATACCAGGCAACATCCTAGTAAATCTCCTCTGCACCTTTTCCAAAGCTTCTTATAATCCTTTTTATAATGCAGTGACCAAATCTGTACATGCGCTTTTCCAGCAACACACTTTCAGCTCTGATCTCCAGCATCTGCAGTCCTCACTTTCTCCCTGACCAAATCTGTACACAATACTCCAAGTGTAATTGCACCAAAGTTTTGTACAGCTGCAACATAACCTCATGGTTCCGGAACTCGATCCCTCTATTAATAAAAACTACAACACTGTATGCCTTCTTAACAACCCTGTCAACCTGGTTGGCAACTTTCAAGGATCAGTGTACATGGACACCGAGATCCCACTGCTCATCTACACTACCAAGAATCTTACAATTAGCCCAGTACTTTGCATTCCGGTTACCGCGACCAAAGCGAATCACCTCACACTTGTCCGCATTAAACTCCAATTGCCACCTCTCAGCCCAGCTCTGCAGCTTTGCGGGCGGCACGGTGGCACAGTGGTTAGCACTGCTGCCTCACAGTGCCAGAGACCTGGGTTCAATTCCCGCCTCAGGTGACTGTCTGTGTGGAGTTTGCACGTTCTCCCCGTGTCTGCTTGGGTTTCCTCCGGGTGCTCCGGTTTCCTCTCACAGTCCAAAGATGTGCGGGTCAGGTGAATTGGCCATGCTAAATTGCCCGTAGTGTTAGGTAAGGGGTAAATGTAGGGTCTTGGGTGGGTTGCGCTTCGGCGGGTCGGTGTGGACTTGTTGGGCCGAAGGGCCTGTTTCCACACTGTAAGTAATCTAATCCTATTTATGTCTCTCTGTAACCTACAACATTCTTAATCACTATCCACAACTCCACCGACGTCAGTGTCCTCTGCAAATTTACTAACCCACCCTTCCATGCCCTCATCCAGGTTGTTTATAAAAATGACGAACAGCAGTGGACCCAATATCAACCCTTGCGATACACCACTTGTAACTGGACTCCAGGATGAACATTTCCCATCAACCACTACCCTCTGTCTTCTTTCAGCAAGCCAATTACTGATCCAAACTGCTATATCTCCCTCAATTCCATTCCTCCGCATTTTGTACAATAGCCTACTGTGGGGAATCTTATCGAATGCCTTGCTGAAATCCATATACACCACATCATCAGTATCTGTATAATTGGTCTGGTTACCTCATTTGTTGTTATACCAGTTGATGTTGTTTTCTATACTTCAGTTTTCAAAACTTCTGAACAAAACTCTGCCCCTGTAGATGAGGTTAGAAAAACTATTAGAAAAGCCAATCATGAGTTGTGAATATTGCCATGAAAATAATGGTGCAACTATCAACATTCAAGAGTATCAAGACATAAATTGGACAGCCAGTTGTGGGAGTCAGTTACCTCAGTTGGCACGATGGTTGGTTTGCGATACAGAGTGATGCCAACATTGCGGGTTCAATTTCTGCGCTGGTTGAGCTTCTTATGAAGGACTTTCCTTCTCAGCTTCTCTCTTTGCCTGAGGTGTGGTGACTCTCAGGTTAAACTCCACCACCAGTTGTGGCGCTCTCTCTCTCTCTACTGACTGATCACACATGCGTAATTAAATGTGAAATCAGAAAGTTACTGTCCTAATTGTCTTAGTCCTCCAGAAAACCCATTATAACTGCTTGCCATTGCAATATAGGAAATTTAAAGTTGTGTCGCTTGCATAATGGGGATTTATAACAGGGCAAGTAATATTTTAAGTTATAATTTTGAGTTTTCTATGATAAATGAGGTAATGGGAGGTACACTTGTTACATAGCCAAATAAGTTGATTATCAATCTATAAATCCTTCCAATGTGCCTATGGTAGGAAATAAGAGTGGGAGAGTCTTCTGGTCAGCCATGTTTGAGGTGGAGTGATATTTCTCAAGTTATAGCATTGGGTTGTGGCAGAATTGAGTGTTGTCGGTGCACATGCAAAAGAAAATGCTATGTTTTCAAATAATATCACCAAAGAAGAACATTTATATGAAAAATCCATACCTAAATTAAGATGAATATGGGAGCAGCAACAGATAGATTTATTTGGGCAATCAGAGGTAACAGAATAGGAGTGGAAATTGAAGCTATTTCAATTGATATACTGACTACCATTGATGTTAATACAGGTCGTTCTGCTATAATGTGACAGTTATGTTCCTCTGCAACCTCGTGCTATAGAAAATTGTGCTATGGAAAACTGCTATAGAAAATCACGCTGTAGAAGATTGCTAATAGAAAATCATTATACCCTTCCGTCTAAAGTTCACATTATCCAAATGACACCCACAATTCATCAATCGCTTTATAGCCAATTCGTGCTGAGGAAATTTGCGTTATTGCAGAACTAGCTGTCCATCCAAAGTATGTAAACTTTATTTGGGGCAAATGCAAGTGTGAATATCTGGAACTGCTTATTTTCCATTTTCAGAAAAATCCTCAAATTGATTCTCGCAGTAAGTTGATGCAGCGAACCACCAAGAGGATCTCAGGGGTCGCCCAATGGAGCGGACTGCAATTTATTACACACAATAACCGTGGGCTTGTTTTCAAATTTAGGTAACAGTTGGTAACAGGGAAGATAAAAGAGTAAAATGAAAGAATGACTTAGATCTGCATCCCACCTTTCCATGAGCTCATGAAAAAAGTAAAGCAACATCACAGCCAATGAAGTTTAGCCACTAGTGCATTTGAAGTATTGAGTTTGCATACTGCACTCCCAAATACAGCAATTAAACAAATGGTCAAGCAATCTACTTTAGTTGTTCGGTTAAGAATTATGAACATAAAATATCTGAATGGGGTACAATTTTCACCAATTAGAAATGAACTTAGAAGTGGAGGGATACAAATTATGTGTACTTTTGGAATTAGCATGAAGGTGGCGGTCCATAACTGCCCTATATTAAAGTGAAAAAGAAAAAGCCAACTCCATACCTAAGAAACAATGTAAAGATTACAATTAATCTACTAGCTAGTAAGGAACCTAAAATGATGAAAGCTGGAGAAGCATTTATTATAATTGTTTGACTTGATTTGACATTTTGGTAGAGCAAAGCAAATGATAATAAAAAGATGAGCTACAGTTCAGTCCAGCTGATTTGCAGGCAATGGAAAAATATTGGAAACATGCATTTTAACATAATATATATGATACAAAAATATTAAGCAACACTTAGAAATATTTCCATAAAAAGTTAAAAATACTGACCTAAGCTAATGCCTTATTGGAATGATCCTATTATCCTAAACAGTAAATTGGAGACATTATAGCATGCATGACAAAGGACAGTATGTTTGCAGTAATTAACAATGATAAAATAGAACATTTTGAAAATGCACAGAAGAAACAAGTTGAATATGCAATAGAAATTGTAAACGTCATTCAACAAGAAGAAGAATACCAAAGTTAGAATATAATTTATATGGTCAAAATTTCTAAATAAAGACAAATATTACTTAGAAAATTACAATATTGTAGCATGGTATTTATTGTACTTATTATTGTACTAACATTATTCAAGTCTATTCAAAGGTAAGTGATTTAAAAACATCCGTTGAAATGAAAGCTAATGTGTCAGAATATCTTTAAAAATCAATGGCATATGCACAATGTACAGTGTCATTAATACACAAATAGCTTTGAATTGTGGATCCCACAAGTTGCTGGCCTAGTTGTGCTGTTTCACCATTAACTTTGTGAATATGGCAACTTATGTTTAATTTGCTCTGATTTACTTTATGAAATTTCTACATTTGCACATTAATAGCCCATTAAGCTTGTCAGGGGAACATGAGTATATTAACTAACAGTGTAAGTACCATTTAAACAACACAATTGTTAATTACTTCCAATCAACCTCTCTTGTCCAGAAAGTGAACAATTAAAGTTGTGGATTTCATTCATATTGTGATTATTTGTCAAAGAGAATTTAAAAGTAATCAAATTCTGTATTGCAATTATTAGTCATCAGTTTCCTTTTTTGCATTTGTTCTGTCTCTTAATCCAATCATTGCTTCCTTCTGTTTCTTCTTCTGTAACTGACTTGACATTGAATTCACCATCCCCACTCTAATTCAACCTCTTTACAGTAATTCCAGGTTTTTTTTCTTAATCTTTTAATCCCATTGGATAAAAAGATGCAATTTGTCTTGCTGCTCATCAGGGTCCCAGATGCTGTGTCATTATCAGTTTGCACTTTCAGCCATCTTTTTGGATTATTTTGTTATAATACTTTAAAATCTAAATGAAATTGTCCAACGAATCTAAAATATTGTCAGGTGCTCAGCTCTCGTGAAATCTGTCCCTTCAAATGTAAACCAATGCATATTTATAAAAGGCATACCAAACTTAATGAACGTATTGGAATTCAATAAATAATGTAACAGGATTAGCAAATGAAACTAATGCAATTATTATTTTGACATGTTCACGTCTAAAAGGAAGGTGCAGCGAATTATTGAAGACATTCAAAATTGGGTAACACAACTGGTTAAGTATTATATAACTCTGGGTATGTAGTCAGTGATAAGTAGTGACCAGACATTTTTAAGGATTACTCTTGCAGTCTGTTTCATTAATTAATATATTTATAAATAGTATTTTCTGAGAATATCACGTGGAGAATGATTACATTTGTGAATTACACAAAATATTGTGGTTATGTAGGATTTAGTTTAAAATGTCTGGTTATTTCACCATATATTGATAGCATTTTACTTCTAATGTTAGTGCTATGGAAGAAAACAATGTGCTACTTAGATGGTATACTTGGCAGCTATGCACATAAATGATGACTAACACTGGAAACACGAGGCACTACATATTAATGAGAAAAATTCTGAACAAAAAGATAGAATACAAGAGTTATTGTTAAATGAAAAGGATTTTGTTATGATAATTGATTAAAAAAAGTTTACAATTGTCATGAATTTTGCAAATGGTAATAGAACATTAACTTGTCAGCACGGGAGACATCCTTGGGTCCGGGAATATGGGGAAGGGATGCAAATTCTTGTTACAATGGATTATATTTGTGTAGCTCCAAGATAATGATTGCTGAAACAAGAACCTGGGATCTGGGAGCATGGGAGTGGATGTGAAGCTTCTAAGCTTGGGATAGGAATGTCCCAGGATCTTAATTGGTCTGGAAGACGAGGAGTGATCTCATCATGTAGAAGACCTGAGAGCTGGCGTTCAAGAAAAAAGTGAGGGAAGTGAAGATTTGGGAATATAGCAGATCAGTGGTATAGAAGCTAAAAAAGCACATGATCTAAATAATAGTTTTGTACTGCTCATGGATTCTTTTGAACCCATCTGTCACCCTTCTTCTTAGCAGTATCTGCAGTTTCTGTTGAAGTCTTTCTCTCCTTGTTTGCTGCTGCTTTACCTGCACTCACACTTCCGATCCCTGCCCTAAATGACTCAGTGCATTATTAGTGCTCATGCCAACTTAACTATCTTTCATAGAGTTGTAGAAACAAATAAAAATTCAATGTCAAAAACTAACTGCTTATAATGTCTCCAAGTCTGTGTGCTTACAGTTTACCTTTAAGCCAGAAAAATAGCTTCCTCAAAGAAGAGCGTTTTTCTTTTGAATTTCGTCAAAATGAAAAATGGAGTGACATGGCTATAGTTCTGTTTTATAAGCATGGTTTGTCACTCCGAAAGCTAGTGTGCTTCCAATTAAACCTGTTGGACTATAACCTGGTGTTGATTGATTTGTAACTTTGTTTTATAGGCAATAGGAGAAAGTGAGGACTGCAGATGCTGGAGATCAGAGCTGAAAATGTGTTGCTGGAAAAGCGCAGCAGGTCAGGCAGCATTCAAGGAGCAGGAGAACCGGCATTTCGAGCATGAGCCCTTCTTCAGGAATGAGGAACATGTGCCAAGCAGGCTAAGATAAACGATAGGGTGGAGGGACTTGGGGGAAGGGCGTTGGAAATACAATAGGTGGAAGGAGGTTAAGGTGAGGGTGATAAGGTGAGGGTGATAGGCCGGAGTAGGGGTGGGGGTGGGGGCAGAGAGGTCAGGATGAAGATTGCAGTTAGGAAGGTGGTGCTGAGTTCGAGGGTTGGGACTGAGACCAGGTGGGGGGAGGGGAAATGAGGAAACTGGAGAAACCTGAATTCATCCCTTGCGGTTGGAGGGTTCCTAGGCAGAAGATGAGGTGCTCTTCCTCCAGCCGTCCTGTTGCTATGGTCTGGCGATGGAAGAGTCCAAGGACCTGCATGTCCTTGGTGGAGTGGAGGGGGAGTTGAAGTATTGAGCCATGGGGTGGTTGGGTCGGTTGGTCCGGGTGTCCCAGAGGTGTTCTCTGAAACGTTCCGCTAGTAGGCAGCCTGTCTCCCCAAGATAGAGGAGGCCACATCGAGTGCAGCAGATGCAGTAAATGATGTGTGTGGAGGTGCAGGTGAATTTGTGGCAGATATGGAAGGATCCCTTGGGGCCTTGGAGGGAAGCAAGGAGGGAGGTGTGGGTGCAAGTTTTGCATTTCTTGCGGTTGCAGGGGAAGGTGCCAGGAGTGGAGGTTGGGTTGGTGGGGGGTGTGGACCTGACGAGGGAGTCATGGAGGGAGTGGTCTTTTTGGAACGCTGATAGGGGAGCGGAGGGAAATATATCCTTGGTGGTGGGGTCCGTTTGGAGGTGGCGGAAATGACGACGGATGTTACGATGTATGTGGAGGTTTGTTGTGTGGGAGGTGAGGACCAGTGGAGTTCTGTCCTGGTGGCGATTTCAGGGATGGGGCTCAAGGGCGGAGAAGCGGGAAGTGGAGGAGATGCGGTGGAGAGCATCGTCGACCCACGTCTGGGGGGAAATTGCTGTCTTTGAAGAAGAAGGCTATCTGGGTTGTTCAGTATTGGAACTGGTCCTCCTGGGAGCAGATGCGGCGGAGACGAAGGAATTGAGAATATGAGATGGCGTTTTTACAGGGGGCAGGGTGGGAGGAGGTGTAGTCTAGGTAGCTGTGGCAGTCGGTCGGTTTATAGTAAATGTCCGTGTTGATTCGGTCGCCCGAAATAGAAATGGAGAGGCCTAGAAAGGGGAGGGAGGAGTCTGAGATGGTCCAGGTAAATTTGAGATCAGGGTGGAAGGTGTTAGTAAAGTGGATGAACTGTTCAACCTCCTCGTGGGAGCACGAGGCAGCACCGATACAGTCATCGATCCACTCCCTCCATTCCAACCCCGACCTCACTATCAAACCAGCAGATAAGGGAGGTGTGGTACACCGCTCAGGCTAAATGCCAGCTCACGGACACCTCCTCCTACTGCCCCCTTGACCGTGACCCCACCTCCCACCACCAAACCATCATCTCCCAGACCATCCATAACCTCATCACCTCAGGGGATCTCGCATGCACTGCCTCCAATCTCATAGTCCCACAACCCCGCACTGCCCTATTCTACCTCCTGCCCAAAATCCACAAACCTGACTGCCCTGCCGACCCATTGTCTCAGCCTGCTCCTGCCCCACCGAACTCATTTCTGCATAACTTGACACGGTCCTGTCCCCCTTAGTCCAAGAATTCCCCACCTACGTTCGGGACATGACCCACGCCCTCCACCTTCTCCATGATTTTCGCTTCCCTGGTCCGCAACACCTTATCTTCACCATGACATCCAGTCCCTGTACACCTCCATCCCCCATCACGAAGGACTCAAAGCCCTCCGCTTCTTCCTTTCCCGCCGTACCAACCAGTACCCTTCCACTGACACCCTCCTTTGACTGACTGAACTGGTCCTCACCCTGAACAACTTCTCTTTCCAATCCTCCCACTTCCTCCAAACCAAAGGAGTAGCCATGGGCACCCGCATGGGCCCCAGCTAAGCCTGCCTCTTCATAGGATATGTGGATCAGTCCATCTTCCGCAGCTACACTGGCACCAACCCCCACCTTTTCCTCCGCTACATCGATGACTGTATCGGTGCTGCCTCATGCTCCCACGAGGAGGTTGAACAGTTCATCCACTTTACTAACACCTTTCACCCTGATCTCAAATTTACTTGGATCATCTCAGACTCCTCCCTCCCCTTTCTAGGCCTCTCCATTTCTATCTCGGGCGACCGAATCAACACGGACATTTACTATAAACCGACCGACTCCCACAGCTACCTAGACTACACCTCCTCCCACCCTGCCTCCTGTAGAAACGCCATCCCATATTCCCAATTCCTTCGTCTCCGCCGCATCTGCTCCCAGAAGGACCAGTTCCAATACTGAACAACCCAGATGGCCTCCTTCTTCAAAGACCGCAATTTTCCCCCAGACGTGATTGACGATGCTCTCCACCACATCTCCTCCACTTTCCGCTCCTCAACCCTTGAGCCCCGCCCCTCCAATTGCTACCAGGACAAAACCCCACTGGTCCTCACCTAACACCCCACCAACCTCCACATACATCGTAACATCCGTCGTCATTTCCGCCACCTCCAAACAAACCCCACCACCAGGGATATATTTCCCTCCACTCCCCTATCAGCATTCCAAAAAGACCACTCCTTCCTTGACTTCCTCATCAGGTCCACACCCCCGACCAACCCAACCTCCACTCCCGGCACCTTCCCCTGCAACCGCAAGAAATGCAAAACTTGCACCCACACCTCCCCCTAACTTCCCTCCAAGGCCCCAAGGGATCCTTCCATATCTGCCACAAATTCACCTGCACCTCCACACACATCATTTACTGCATCCGCTGCACCCGATGTGGCCTCCTCTATTTTGGGGAGACAGGCTGCCTACTAGCGGAACGTTTCAGAGAACACCTCCGGGACACCCGGACCAACCAACCCAACCACCCCGTGGCTCAACACTTCAACTCCCCCTCCCACTCCACCAAGGACATGCAGGTCCTTGGACTCGTCCATCGCCAGACCATAGCACGACGGCTGGAGGAAGAGCGCTTCATCTTCCGCCTAGGAACCCTCCAACCACAAGGGACGAACTCAGATTTCTCCAGTTTCCTCATTTCCCCTCCCCCCACCTTGTCTCAGTCCCAACCCTCGAACTCAGCACCACCTTCCTCACCTGCAAACTTCCTCCTGACCTCTCCGCCCCCACCCCCACTCCGGCCTATCACCCTCACCTTAACCTCCTTCCACCTATCGCATTTCCAACGCCTCTCCCCCAAGTCCCTCCTCCCTATCTTTTATCTTAGCCTGCTTGGCACACTTTCCTCATTCCTGATGAAGGGCTCATGCTCGAAATGTCAATTCTCCTGCTCCTTGGATACTGCCTGACTTGCTGCGCTTTTCCAGCAACACATTTTCAGCTTTTATAAGCAATAGGTTACCAGTTCATGAAAGGAAATAAATCAATGCTGATATTGCAAAATCTTGTGAAATAGGATTTCAAGCACCTGTTTCAATATCTTTCACAAATTGCAAATTTCTCAGAGTTGAAGGTGACCCCTCTTACTTCAACTCAGAAATAAATCTATTAATACTGCTACTCATGCCAATAGTAGAAGCTCAGGCATGGTCAATATCATTATTCTCTTTAACTATCCAAGGAAAAAATAATTGGCTAGTGCTTAAGCTTTTGTGAGTGGCTGAAGCCTTTAAGTAAAATGTTTATCAAAGGCACTAAATACATTAAAATGTGATCATGTTTCAGTTAGTGAGAAGGAAATTGACAGATGTATATTTCTAAAGTATGTTCAGTGGTTTTTGTTTACTTTCATTTTACTTTAAGCCATAGGTTATCCTAAAATATTGCTTTAAGATCATGGCCTTTCTGATTCATAGAATTTTTAGCCTCTATCCTCACTTTTGCTTTGCCTAATTTTCTATCTTTTGTCAAACCCTAAGTTTTACTTTAAGTCTTTAAAAAGCTGGATGACAAAAATGAACAGTTCAAATATGACTGACAAGGGATGGAATTGCAGGCTGTATAAGACAACAGGAAGTGCATACAGATACAAGACTTGTAATATGTAAGATTATATAAATGTAAAACATTGTTGACACTACACTTGAGGTATTAGTATTTATTTCATGAGCAATCACATCATACAACTTTGTCACAGACAGGTAAGGTCAGAAAATTATGACCGTAGAGACTATGATATTACATCACAGAAAACTATTGTGCCTAGCTATAGTTAAGCATTAATGGTGTCAGGAGTTGTGGTGGGTGACAGCAAGGTGGAGAACATGTAGCGGGCAATAGTGAGAGTGGTAGAGAATGAACCTTGGTGCTAACTAGATACAACACCACAGATTGAAGACAGTGTGAGATTCCAGAGAAGATAGTGTCACTTACATTGGGCAAGTAGAGAATGACATTAATTTTCTTCCTGCCTTGCTGGACATTCCTCCGGAGTCCTGAGATTGCCCTAACACATGCTCAGATCAGACAGGGATAAATATATATTTCTTCAATTTGTCCTAAAGCTCAAGTAGTATTCTGACTGACTGACGTAAGCTGTTTTTATGGAGACAATCTTTTTCAAACTACAATCTAGCCTTTTCCACAGAATCCCTACAGTGTGGAAACAGGCCATTTGGCCCAATGAGTCCACACTGACCCTCCAAAGAGCATCCCACCCAGACTCATCTCCCCAACCTATCCCTGTAACCCTGCATTTCCCATGGCTAGCGCACCTAACCTGCACATTCCTGAACACTATGGGTAATTTAGCTTGTCCAATCCATCTCACTTGCACATTTTTAGACTGTGGGAGGAAACCGGAGCATCCGGAGGAAACCTGCGTAGACATGGGGAGAACGTGCAAACTCCATACAGTCTTCCCAGTGTGGAATCAAACTCAGGTCCTTAACACTGTCAGGCAGCAGTGCTAACCACTGAACCACCGTGCCACCAATGTTTTCAAGAGAGAGTGCTACAGCAATTAAAGTTCCTTTCAATTAAAATTCTCTGGTCTATTTTTCATGAAGTAGCATGGAGAGGTTATCTCCATGAGCACTAGTTAGTTTCCTCATGCTATTCTCTGCAACTAACCCCAACTAACCAAACTCTGCAACTATGCTCAGTGCCTGTAAGGTGCTCCAACTGACCCATGTTCCCTCTCATTATTGCTGACACCCCTTGGAATTCCTGGCACAGTGCCATTTCTAAAGCTCAGTTATACAGCATGTCAAGCACTGCCAGGCAGGAGGTGCCTTTCATCGTGCATGTAGTGTGTAGGGAACCAAAAAGAAATACTCAATAGATCACCTATCCTGGCTGACACTTCATTACAATTATAAGAGCGCATTTGTAAAGGTATAAAATGTACGCAAGTTACTCATCCTTAGTCTCTCAAATGCCTGGTGTAGCTTATACCTTACTGCATTGACTACTACTGAAGCCAGGGTGGCTAAGACCACCCTATCTCAAAGTAACCTGTGTCCTCTTACCAATTAATATTTTCCTCAACTTGTATGTTGAATTCCTCCTCATTTCCAAATATTGCACTCAAATATTGCCTCCAATCCTCACAATTAATTTCCCCAATTTCCCAATTGCAGCATGACCCCAGATAACCCCTCTTGATTTTTATTGAGGTCAACCCTGAACTGAGTGTGGTCCGCTCTCTGATGACTTGGATGGTCAGACCTGACTAATGATTGATCAGATCCCTGACTGACTTATTGTAGCTTCCTGGACTGGTTTCACTGGACCTTCAGAACTGACTGTAGCTCAGACCACAGACTGTAGGGATACTTCTGCCTGAATCTGACCACGCCAAGCAGCTGACAGGTCATGTCTGAACCACTAGATTGAGAAAGGATCATGCCATGAATGTACAGTGTTAGGGTTCCTGTTTGAAGGCTGTCTCCCTTGCTTGACTGAGGACTACTTACTGGAGTGTTTGAGACATGGTTAATTGTAGAGAAAATGGTTGGACCTCCTAGTGATTAGGACAGGCCCAAGTGTTCCAGGAGGTGTGTATTTAATCAGGTCACACTAAGTCTGGCCCTTCATGAGGAGGATGCCAGGCAAAGGTGTGGAAATTTCTAATGGCATGAATTCCAGGGGCAATGTGGGCGAATTAATAATTCAATGAAGGTTCTTTATGGGAATTGAAGAAGGCTGAAAGGTCACAGCAACAAAAAAAGGGACATGGAGCTGGGAAAATTTGTGTATGATCTACAGAGCCTGCAAGTCACTCATTCTGAAATAAAGTTAGAATCTTGCTATGGCAGATTGATACGTGCAATGACTACACAAAATGGCTAACACTGCATGTGAAGTATTGAGCTAAGTCCCTGTTTTCAGGGCTGAAATAAAACTCTTGGAATAGAAAGTCCTTCTCAGGGTAATTGTAGGAATTGTGTTTGTCCTGATTCATTTATACCACCTATCTGGCTTTAATTTATATTTCTTTGGCAGAACATCAATTGTCCAAGAATACACATGAAAAAATATTGTCTCAAACAATCATGACCATTACATTGTACACAATAATTGCCTCCTGTCATGTCAACTCAGTAACTGTAATAAGAATAAGGCACTTTAAAATGGAGCCTGAAGTTCCCATTTCACAAACACCATCTGTATCCTCCTTGCAATATCTGATATGCCATTGTATGATCGATAGGTTTAGAGTTGGTACATTGGGTCTGGTAGTTCCTGAGAATTTCTTGTTATAATAGCTGACTTGTCCCACTCACTATATTTGAAGTACAGTTGATGCTCCTGAGTTTAGCATATAAACTACATTCTCTTTCCTCAATGTAGATAAGTCCACAATCTTGTAGAATGCCATGAATCGCTGGCTTCTTGTCAGATGGTTTTCTCACATGGATATAAAAATTGGAGTGGGGGTTCATAGATGATGGGTTGGACTTCTTTATCTATTGAATTGAATATCTGTTGTCGGCTACATGAACTGAAACTAATATATGAGAGGCTGACTTTTGTCTCAACAAAAATAATTTTTTTATGAGTTACTAGCGGCCACATGTTAATTTGATAAGAAGGGAATCGACTGAGTGAGCAGAATTTTACCAGTTGTGAGGAAGGGTCACTTCACCTGAAACATTAACTCTGATTCTCTCCACAGATGCTGCCGGACCTGCTGAGCTTTTCCAACAATTTCTATTTCTGTCTCTGATTTACAGCATCCAATGTTCTTTCAGTTTTTAATACTGTGAAGTTCTTTTTATGGATTTGTTTGCTCACTAATGGAGCAGATTCTTCTAATGAGAGTTTGAACCAGAAATATTTCAACCAATTGGCCTTAAAACTAAGTTCTAATTTTGATATGGTGATGAAAGGTATGTCACTTTGTAACATGATCAAGGAAAACTTCACACAATATTTTAACAGTCAACATTTGAATATTAATTTTACTATGGAGCTGAAACATTAACTTTCTAAACCACTTCTCAATCTTCTCCTCTGCAAGTCTCCTAGTGGTGCACCATTGTATCAGATCTACTACAAGCCCACTCATATTGTCAGATAGCAAAAACAGTATTCTTGCTGCCACCCCTCCACTGTAGAAACAGTTTACAATACCTTCATTAGAGAACTCTATGCCATGAGTTTGGAAGTGAAGTCGAATCCAAACCTGTCTTTACCTAATGTTGATACATCCATTAGAGATCATTGGTTAATGATCAGGTATGAAAATCCTGACCTACTGTTACCCCCTCCCCCCCACGCCCACCCCCACCCCATGACATCTGAGGGCCACTAAAGCCAATTGTTATGACTCAACTGTGTTTAGCTGAAATATAATTCCACACAAGGCAAGGTCAAACGTGGAGTCCTTCTAGCCTATATGGCTCAATATGACATTGTAGAATGGATTTATCAACAGAAATATTGAGCCATTTGGAACAACTTCATTACAAGCCATAATTAATCAGCTCAGATGTAAAAATGATAAAGTGGTAAATTGAACTATGAAAAGATTTGTTGATAAATCTTGTCTTTACTCCATCTGCCAAGGTTAGTATAGAATTTCTGTGTGATAACTAATTGTACATTGCCCAAAAAATCAAAATGGTTAATCCTGTTGATTTCACAGACAGCAGCCGAGAATCCATTCTCAGAAAAAAATAAGCGTGAATGTACCTCTATGCTTTTGCACACATGTATTACTGCATTTTGTTATGACTTAAATAAAAATATCAACTGATGTCTATTGAATATTTGATCAGTTCAAATGTTAATTCAAAATAATTCAGTCAAATGTAAAATAAATGTGTCACACTCAGAATATTACATTTCTATTTGGGACAGCTGCTGTCAAAATTTAATTACATGCAATTTTATTACCTGTAAAAATCATTATTTATTCTCACTATTATATTTAGAGTGACAGTAGATTTCTGTGGACTTGCAGCGATGACATTTTAAAAGTATATCATTGAAAATTAATTTTTCTTCCCATATCTACTCTTGTTATCATTAAGTTATTAAAATAATGCATAGCCAAACTTGGGAGTGGAAGTTTAAATATCAGTACTGTATATCTTAAAAATGAATAGCAAAAGCTAACTTTGTGATTTAATTTCTCTTTTAACCACCTTTTGCAGTACATACAAATAGAATTTTTTTTTAAAAGTCATAATACCAATTGGAGGCCATTACAAAATTGGAAAATGGAACATTGAGGAAAATTAACAGACAATGCACAATAAAGCACTATAGGTTGAGTGAAATAGTATTATAGTTTAAAGTCTTAGCATCACTTTCTTTCTTTATTGCACATATGAAGATATACTAACAAGTAGCATGTTTAATTATGGTGAAATTAGTGACAACATATTACAATTCTGCAATTAATGTAATTTTGAATAGATTCAATAGCCGTACATCATGGTTCCTGCAAGAAGTATGTTATTGTAAATGCACAGTAAAGCTGTCTGTTTTCTGTCATATTTACTAAAACTACACAGGCTGCTTTATCAGCTTATGAAAACAAGATTCAAGATAGACACAGTCTCCACTGCAGTTTTACCCAATTGATCTTACACATGCTATGTTTGGTAGTCAGCACAATATTCCATGAAGATTTTCAGATCAATCTCATAATTTCTCTTTTCACTTAAGATCCCACATTTTTTGTACAGTTTTTACAGACTTTGAGTCACAGTTCATATTTAAAGCTACATTCAGAATTATTTTTTAAAAAATATACATATCAAAAAATTAATTGCTGTACACAAAACAACAGAAAACAAATACATTGCAAGATAAATTTGCACAAACAAGGCCCTTCACCATGTTTGATCTCACCCTTTCTCATTACTTTGACTGTGCAGTTATACAGTCAGAGTGCCAAATGAACCTAAGTCTAAAAAGACCGTTGCCCTGTTGCTTTGGGAATTGCAGATACTCTGTGCCAAATTTTTCTATAATTCCTAATCCTCCTACTTAACAAATACCAACCTGACTCATTCTAAAGGTGTTGATTGATCATAAATCAACAATATTCTCGAAAGGTTTGAGTGCCAAGTTATAACAAGGCCTTGTGAATTTAGTGGGTTGAACTCTTAGTGTTTTTTAATAAATGACTGCATATCATCATTTTATACTGTGTAGATAAGTAAAGCAAAATATGTTCAAAAGGATAGAAAATTTGTAAGAAACATAGACCACTATGATGGCTACCTTGCTGTAAAACTGTCAATAGTATGTTGCTATGGTGATGACAGCATTAGTTTAGTGAAGCTAATTTGACTTTTTACATTAAAACAGGGAATTGAAAAGCTGCAATAATTGCTATACAATAATGTTTGGATGTGTGTGAATAAGAATTAATATGTATTGAGATCTTGACAATCAAAAGAAAGTCCTAGTCAGAAAATAACTATCACAAGTAAGACATCCATTAGAATCTACAACTGAAGTATGAAAATTTCACTCACTGTGTGACATGGGATTTTCATTCTACTTTGTTGTAGTGCTACAATGAAAATTGTTTGAGTGAATATGCCTAATATATCTCATGACAAAACAATGAAACATGAAACTCACTTGTTTTGGTACTAAATATTTCCCTTACACATTACACAGGATGATATGTGTGTTCAGGCTTTCATAATACGGAGCCTTAACAGCTATTGTCAAGTGTTTGAATCCATCTTGAAAAGGTCAGTTGACATATCAGTGTCAATCCTCTTGAAAGCCATCTACATTATCTGACAAGCCTGAAATAACTTCACAGAGGCTGGTAGTTCTTCACCAAGTCACCCTTTATGTACATGTGGAGAGTCCTTGAAATTGATCCAGCTCCTTCAGAGCCAACTCTGAGAGTGAACAGAAACTCTGACACTCCTGTTAATATCTGTCAGACAGGGGTCCCTGATTGGGGCTGTTAATCTGGTCCCATCAAGGAACTCATATTCTATGAGGTCCATCTGGCTGACCTCATTACAATTACTACATCCCTTCCCCTCTGAGTCTGAGGACATAGGTTGGTTCTTTTTTTGTTGCTCCTCCTGGGATGTTTCAGCAGCAGGTCAGGTTTCTCCAACAGGTGGCATGTAACACATGGTAGTTCACCTCTTGTGGTTGAAGCATCTCAGAAGAAATTCATTTTTCTCTTCAGGTGGCAAAGATGTCGAGTTGGCGACACCCGACATGTCTGTCTCAGATCTGAGGTTTCTTTGACATTTGACAGAAAGGGAGAATCCACAGGTTCCAGACCAGTTGGAAAGGCTGTCAAGGAGCTGGGTACATTTTGCCCCCGCACTGTGTGTGAGTTTGCAGCTTTCATATAGTCCATGTACTTGTTCAGGACCATTGTACCCACCCAAACTTTATATGTTTGGACCTGACCTCACATTAACCCTGCTTCTTACCCATGCAGGTCCATTCCCATGGTTCCTATACCAAACCTTATCCCCTGAAGTAAACTACCTCTTTCACTTAGTGGAGTCTTACAATTCCTGATGCTGTTTCAGTACACACACACACACACACACACACACACACACACACACACACACACACACACACACACACACACCCAACCCAGTCAGGAAGATCAGATTTAACCTGGTGCGGAGTCTTCTGTCCATTAGCAACTCTGCTGGAGCTATCCCTGAGTAAAAAATGAGGTCTGCAGATGCTGGAGATCACAGCTGCAAATGTGTTGCTGGTCAAAGCACAGCAGGCCAGGCAGCATCTCAGGAACAGAGAATTCGACGTTTCGAGCATGAGCCCTTCATCAGGAATAAGAGAGAGAGAGAGCCAAGCAGGCTAAGATAAAGGGTAGGGAGGAGGGACCAGGGGGAGGGGTGATGGAGGTGGGATAGGTGGAAGGAGGTCAAGGTGAGGGTGATAGGCCGGAGTGGGGTGGGGGCGGAGAGGTCAGGAAGAGGATTGCAGGTTAGGAGGGCGGTGCTGAGTTGAGGGAACCGACTGAGACAAGGTGGGGGGAGGGGAAATGAGGAAGCTGGAGAAATCTGAATTCATACCTTGTGGTTGGAGGGTTCCCAGGCGGAAGATGAGGCGCTCCTCCTCCAGCCGTCGTGTTGTTGTGTTCTGCCGGTGGAGGAGTCCAAGGACCTGCATGTCCTCGGTGGAGTGGGAGGGAGAGTTAAAGTGTTGAGCCACGGGGTGATTGGGTTGGTTGGTTCGGGCGGCCCGGAGGTGTTCTCTGAAGCGTTCCGCAAGTAAGCGGCCTGTTTCACCAATATAGAGGAGGCCACATCGGGTGCAGCGGATGCAATAGATGATGTGTGTGGAGGTACAGGTGAACTTGTGGCGGATATGGAAGGATCCCTTGGGGCCTTGGAGGGAAGTGAGTGTGGAGGTGTGGGCGCAAGTTTTACATTTCCTGCGGTTGCAGGGGAAGGTGCCGGGGGTGGAGGTTGGGTTGGTGGGGGGTGTGGATCTGACGAGGGAGTCACGAAGGGAGTGGTCCTTGCGGAACGCTGATAGGGGAGGGGAGGGAAATATATCCTTGGTGGTGGGGTCCGTTTGGAGGTGGCGGAAATGGCGGCGGATGATACGTTGTATGCGGAGGTTGGTGGGGTGGTAGGTGAGAACCAGTGGGGTTCTGTCTTGGTGGCGGTTGGAGGAGCGGGGCTCAAGGGCGGAGGAGCGGGAAGTGGAGGAGATGCGGTGGAGGGCATCGTCGATCACGTCTGGGGGGAATCTGCGGTCCTTGAAGAAGGAGGCCATCTGGGCTGTGCGGTGTTGGAATTGGTCCTCCTGGGAGCAGATGCGGCGGAGACGAAGGAATTGGGAATATGGGATGGCATTTTTACAGGGGGCAGGGTGGGAGGAGGTGTAGTCCAGGTAGCTGTGGGAGTCAGTCGGTTTATAATAGATGTCTGTGTTGAGTCGGTTGCCCGAGATAGAAATGGAGAGGTCTAGGAAGGGGAGGGAGGAGTCTGAGATGGTCCAGGTGAATTTCAGGTCGGGATGGAAGGTGTTAGTAAAGCTGATGAACTGTTCAACCTCCTCGTGGGAGCACGAGGCAGCGCCGATACAGTCATCGATGTAGCGGAGGAAAAGGTGGGGGGTGGTGCCAGTGTAGTTGCGGAAGATGGACTGTTCCACATATCCTACGAAGAGGCAGGCATAGCTGGGGCCCATGCGGGTGCCCATGGCAACTCCTTTAGTTTGGAGGAAGTGGGAGGATTGAAAAGAGAAGTTATTCAGGGTGAGGACCAGTTCAGTCAGTCGAAGGAGGGTGTCAGTGGAAGGGTACTGGTTGGTGCGGCGGGAAAGGAAGAAGCGGAGGGCTTTGAGTCCTTCGTGATGGGGGATGGAGGTGTACAGGGACTGGATGTCCATAGTGAAAATAAGGCGTTGGGGACCGGGGAAGCGAAAATCCTGGAGGAGGTGGAGGGCGTGGGTGGTGTCCCGAACGTAGGTGGGGAGTTCTTGGACTAAAGGGGACAGGACCGTGTCAAGGTATTGGGAGATGAGTTCGGTGGGGCAGGAGCAGGCTGAGACAATGGGTCGGCCGGGGCAGGCAGGTTTGTGGATTTTGGGCAGGAGGTAGAAACGGGCGGTGCGGGGTTGTGGGACTATGAGGTTGGAGGCGGTGGATGGGAGATCCCCTGAGGTGATGAGGTCCTGGATGGTCTGGGAGATGATGGTTTGGTGGTGGGAGGTGGGGTCGTGGTCAAGGGGGCGATAAGAGGAGGTGTCCGCGAGCTGGCGTTTGGCTTTAGCGGTATACAGGTCAGTGCGCCAAACTACCACCGCGCCTCCCTTGTCTGCGGGTTTGATGGTGAGGTTGGGATTGGAGCGGAGGGAGTGGAGGGCTCCACGTTCTGAGGGTGAGAGGTTGGAGTGGGTAAGAGGGGTGGACAGGTTGAGTCGGTTAATGTCACGGCGGCAGTTGGCTATAAAGAGGTCGAGGGCGGGTAGGAGGCCAGCACGGGGTGTCCAGGTGGATGGGGTGTGTTGGAGGCGGGAGAAGGGGTCGTCAGAGGGTGGGCGGGAGTCTTGGTTGTGAAAGTAGGCACGGAGGCGAAGGCGGCGGAAGAATTGCTCAATATCTCGGCGCGTGTTGAACTCATTAATCCGAGGGCATAGGGGAACGAAGGTGAGGCCCCTGCTGAGGACTGATCTTTCATCCTCAGAGAGGGGGAGATCTGGAGGGATGGTGAAAATCCGGCAAGGCTGGGAGCTAGGACCTGGTGAGGGACTGGAGCTGGAGCTGGGGGCGGGGTTAGGGGCGGGGACAGAGATCGACGTAGGGGCGGAGTTAGACGTGGTGACGTTGCTCGACGTGGGGGCGGGGTCATGCGTCGTGACGGAAATAAGCGTGGGGCGGGGTTACGTGAAGTGACGAAAGACGGTGTGGGGGCGGGGTTATGTGTGGTGACGAAGTTTTGCGTGGGGGCGGGGTTATGCGTAGTGACGAAAGACGGCGTGGGGGCGGGGAAACCTGAGGATTTGTGTTCCTGCAGGTTAGTGATGTCAGTGGGGGCGGCATGAGGGGTTATCCTATCTGGCGAGGACTTTGGCTCTTGTTCACCATAATAATATGCCACCCTCTACTGTGATCTGGTCACTCTTGGTCCCAAAAAGATTTCAGTTCTGGTTGTGACAGTCCTTTGGATTTCCCCATCACCACCAGTTATTTCAGTTTTGCCAGGACCAGAACTTTATGCATCCACTGCAAAATTGCAGGTTGATGATATGACCAATGGCAGTCTTGTATATTGGTATAAACCCTTATGGATATTAGTTGTAGCATACTTCTGGGAATCCTCATGTAACTGCAATTGCAAGTATACATGGCTCATGCCCAGCTTCATGAGGAGCATCCCACCTGCCAGCTTCATATATAAATCCGCTATGTGAGGGATTGGGTATTTATCCAGCTGTGAAAGGCTCTTGACCATTTGTTTAAAATCTCCAGAAAGGCAAACTGACCGATCAGACTTCACTATCGGCACGATCAGTGCTGTCCATTCCACAAATTGGACTGCTTTGATTAATCCTCCGCTTATCAGCCTTCTGGCTTCGGACCTCTACTTTTGCCCATAAGGCAAATGGCACTGGGCAGGCCTTGCAAAATCTTGGGTTTGTTTCCTAGTCAACATGTGAGGTGGCCTTGTCTTCTTTCATAGTCCCTAGACCTTCCTGAAAAAAATCAGTTAGGACTTCACTCAGGTAGCCAGTTTCTAAATCAAAAATGTTGAGCTAATCTAGGTGAATCTTTCTCAACCAATTTCACCCACCAGTCTTGGGCCTAAGCCTTTCACTATAATCAGTGGTAATTGAGCTAGCTGCTTCTCATTGAAACATAGAAAATAGATGCAGGCATAGGCCATTCAGCCCTTTGAGCCTGCACCATCATTCAATGCAATCATGGCTGATCATGCAATCTCAGTATCCCATTCCTACTTTTTCTCTATAACCTTGATCTCTTTAGCTGCAAGGGCCATATCCTGCTCCCTCTTGAATATATCTAATAAACTGGTTCCAACAGCTTTCTGTGGGAGAGAATTCCACAGCTTCACAATTCCGAGTGAAGAAATTCTTTCTCATCTCAAACTTGAATGGCTTACCCCTTATTCTTAGACTGTGATCCATAGTTTTGGACTTTCCCAACATTGGGAACATTTTTCCTGCAACTAGTCTTTCCACTCCCATCAGGATTTTATATGTTCCTATGAGATACCCCGCCCCCATTTTTCAAAATTCCAGCGATTACAAGCCCAGCCGATCCCGTCTTTCAAAAATACCAGAACCAAAGTTGTACCCTCAATCTGCAAAGGTTCAGTGGCACAGCTTCTCAGTCCAGCCGAGGCCTTGCACAAACTTAAGAGTTGGAGAACAGAATGAAGTTTGTTAAAGACTGGTTCTGTGATCACTGTAACAGCCGTGCTGATCTTGACTCAATTCAAACTGGGTGACACCAGCTTAAAAGCTGTCAACTGGTCAGATTTTGCAACTGGCCATGTACAGGCCTGGCTCAACTTACCTGTGTCCAAAGAGTTGGGAGCCAATGCAAATAAAAATATGGAACTTAGGTTGCAATATCAGTTCAGACTGCTATTGGCTGAAATGTGCTGGGACCTTGGCCCTTTACCTGGAGATTTGTATTTAGCAGTATGGTGCAAGTAAAAGTGACTTGTCTGAAAAGGATTTAACAAATTTTTAACAGATGGTTTTAAATAATTTCAAAGCCATATTAGTCTCTCCCTTGTTATTCATGGTAGAATCTCAGCATCTTGTTGACGATCTGGCTGTTTCATTGCCAATTCAGTTAATTTTGGTAGTAATAATAAAAAGAAGCAGAGTATTATTTAACTGGAGAATGACTGTGGAATTCAGAGGTGCAAAGGGATTTAGGTTTTCTCATGCACAAAGCACAAGAAGCTCGTAAAAATGCACAAAACATCATGAAAAAGTCTAATATGACGCTAATCTTTATTGAAAGAGGAAATGAATGTAAAAGTAAGGATGTGATTTTCAGTTACACTGGACATTGATGAGACCTTGAATATTAATTCCTTGTTTAAGGAAGGATGTAAATGCACTGGAGGTGGTTCAGAGGAATTTTGTAAGATTATACCTGGAGTGAGCAGATTGTCATATGAGGGGGGATAGGTTGTTCAGGCTGGTCATGTTTCCACTTGAATTTAGAAAAATAAGGGTTGACATGACTGAGGTGTATAAAATCCTAAATGATCTCCACAAAGTAAACGTGAAAAGCATGTTTCGTTCTGCGGGTGAGTAATTTAAAATTAGGGGGTCACCATTTCGGACTGAGACGAGAATTTTTTTTCTCAGTGTGTGACTTTAGAACTCTCTGTCTCAGAAGCAGTGGAAGTGGGGTGATTAAATAGTTTTTATGGTGGATGTAGGTAGACTCTTGTTAGTCAAGGGAATCAAGGTTATAAGGCGAAGATGGGAACGTGGAATTTGAAAGCCAAATGATAGAGAAAAATCGAGGGGCCAAATGGTCTACTTCTGCTGGTATTTTGTATTTCTTATGTTCATATGTATAGCTTTAGTATAGGAAGCGCTGTTTTAATAAAGTTTATACTGAAACACCTCTGTAGTTTTCTTAGAGTTAAACGTGTTCACATATATCTGTTTTCTGAAATTGGTTTCAAAGAGGACTTCAAACATATGTTTTTAAGTGCAGCTCAATTGCTCTCAGTTGCAATAATTTAGGTTTTATTTCAGAATAACAGCATTAAAGACTGTGTGTAAGCAGTGTTTATCTTAGGACTGGGAAAAAAATCAGGACTTGGCTTAGCCTCTAAGATGAAAGTACATAATGTGTACAGGAAGTACTATGTATGAATTGAAAGTTATAACATATGAAAACGATCCACTCTGGCATCAAGCTGTGTGGTGTGGTATGTAAACACAAGCTACAATTGTAAAATTCACATGGATTTAGATTTACTGAAAGATAAAACAAAGATTAAACGATAATTTTGAAGGCAAAGTCATAAGACGAAGTTACATTAATAAATTGAAGTAGCATACTTTTATCCTTTTAACCTTTGACATCTGGCCTTTCCCTTTTGCCTCTGCTGTGCTGATCTTTTTTCGGTGAACCTGAGGAAGTTAGAGGCAAATACTATTGGGGGACCTTCAGTGTTGCATCTGTATAATTTTTCCAAGCCCAGACCTGTCGGGGAAAACTGCATCTGCTGATGTTAATTAATTCCACTTAAATGAAGGAAAGAAGAGACGAGATTTTCAATTTCCTGTGGGCACCAGCATGGTTCAGGAGGTACTGAAAATCATTTTCTTAGAGGATGTCACTGGATACCATTGCCTCTGGCACACCACATAATTTTCCAAGGCATGATAAGAGTTGGAGAGTCAAAAACCCATACACCTCCAGTTAATGGTTATTGAGCTCACTAAAGAGCTCATTAAAAAGCTTCAGAGACACTGTTTTAAATTTTCAATCAACCCCCAAGTGTAGGGAAAAACCATCTCCGAGACATAAACATTGTTAACACAATGGGCAGCCATGTGACCTAATGGATGCAACTCTCAACATTGAGCTGCTCAGTCAGCGAAACAAATCACATCAGTGGTGCTAAGATTTTGCTAAATGTTTGTTGGGACTCTTGACAGAAGCTTTTAGACTGCTGGCATCAGTTGGGTAGCAGATGTTGGGTAAACCAGTAAGCACCAGTTGTGGGAGTTGAGATGAGAGCAGGTTACTCTGATATTAGCAAGGAAAAGCTTCAACAGATACATGCTCCAGGTCAGAAGAATACAGAGAAGGGCTGCAAGGAAAATAAAGCACTGCGAAAGACATTCGGCCTATCACCTAAAAGTAAGTGGCAGTGCTACATTGATCCGTCCCTACAGGTAAGTAGACTCTAATATCAGTGCCCTGTTCCACATTGATCTGATGCCTCATGTACACCCGCTGTCTCTCCACATGGAAGCCCTCCTATCTGCATCATAGGTCACCATTGACCTGCATCCAGGTCATTGAATTCCAGTGGATAGCTGTAGAAATGAGAAGGCATTTTGCAGTTAGCAGCTCATCAAGCTCTCAGGCAGGTTAAGGATGCTATACCCCAGGAGGTGGAGGAGTACATTTCTTTTTGAGACAGATAAGCCAAAGCAAACATAGGGAACATTGGACTTATTTGTCATTGACAGATGCCGTCAGGTCTGGGACTCCTTGATTGTACTCATGTAACCTTCAAGGTACATTCAGAGCATCCAGCCGGATTCCTGGAGAATCTTCTATCCCCTGAATGTCTATCTTGTCTGTGACTATAGTATTTTTTAAGTCAGCACTTGTCTTCTGGACTGTTGTTATGTTTCCTTTGTCCTTTCAGAGTCCTTTTGACTCTCCAGGTTATTCAGTTAGACTGGGGAGTGAGGATTACTCTCTTTGGTTGTTCCTCATATCCAAAGCCACTGAGAATAGTGCTGTTTTAGTGTGGGTTAGTCTGTTCTGATCAGCTCAGGTTAGACTTCAAGATATTTATTTGAATGTTGTTTTCTTAAGACTTGGCACATAAGGCTCATGTTCAGAGCACTGAGCTCTGCTGTTGTTCTAGTTTCAGCCTTCTAGTAGGGTCTGTCTCACAGGATCACTGAGGTCACAGTTACATCTTAGCATACCTCAGAGGCTGCACTTTTATTCAATCCTGTCTCTTATAGAGTTCAACATTGTTTAGCATCACAAAGCATGGCACCACAGAAAATTCAGGGGTCCCTGACACTCCTAAAATCCACTTGTGTTTTGACATTAAACACACAAGAGTGAATATACAGTGAAATTTAATGAACAAATAAATTGAGAAAAAACAGCTACCAAGTGGCCCATCAAATGCGACCATAAAGATATGGCACCTTGTGTTACCATCAATTTCTGCAAAGTGTTAGCATTGTGCCTGAGATGGCAGTGGAAGCAGGCATCTCCAGTGTATCTGAATCAGTCTCAACTACCTAGATCTTTGTCTTTGACATGCTCACGGAGGCTCCACCACAGGCTGCTATGTTTGCGCATTATTACATGGGCAGCTGCTGTCATGGGCTCAGCTACCTCATCCACAGGAGTTGTTAAGTTCAGGAATGATAATGCCTGACGATTGCCCCCCTATCAATCTTTTTGCCTCTTCCCTCTGAAGGGATGCTCGATGAGAAGACTAGCAAGAGTGCAGTTGGCATCTACCCCAAACATCTCAGGGCTATCAGCAACACTAAGTGATCCACACTTCAGACAGACTCACATTTCCTGTACATAGAAGTGTGCTGTAGCAACTCAAAAATGTGCCATTTTGCCATGATGAAGCTCATGTGGTGAAGACTCTATGATAATAGGGTACAAGGAGCTAAACATAGCACTTCTAAGAAATCATATGATTCCAGCTAAATGTCTAGCAAGCATCACCCAATCCCCCGGAACAGAATTAGTAGATATTTGTTGACTTGAGGTTTACAATCCAGAGAAGAACCCAAGGCAGAATGAAAGTACTTCATTCATATAGAAACCAGTTCAGTTAAAAAGGTCTTTAACGAGAAATGTATTGGTCTTAGCAATCTGAACTTTCAAGGTTGGGAAAATATTCTGAGCTGCTTAGAAGAATGATTTGGAGATGCTGGTATTGGACTGTAGTATACCAAGCTAAAAATCTTACAATACCAGATTATAATCCAACAGGTTTATTTGGAAGCAGTAGTTTTTGGAGCACTGCTCCTTCATCAGGTGGTTGGTTACAATCACCTACTGAAGTAGCAATGCTCCGAAAGCTAGTGTTTCCAAATAAACCTGGTAGATTATAACCTGGTATTGCGTGAAATTTAACTTTGCTTCGAAGAAGGTTATGTAGGTGTCAGGGAGGAGAAACATCCTGCAAGGCTTTCAAAGACTTAAGTTTAAGGAACACTTTAAATTGTAAACATAATAATTTCTTTAAGCATCACAGGAAGACACATTTACTGAAGTAAATAGCATTAAGTGAATGCAGAAATTTGTTGAATGTAAACTAATTCTAGCCACACTACCTGAGCTAGGCTATGCACTGTCCTGCAGCTCCTCAGCTTTTCTTGGGGTTTCCTCTACTACTTTCACTAATGCACCTTTTACTATGTCTTTTCCCACAGTGCCTTTCTTCAACAACCTGCATGGTGACTTTACGTGTCCCACCTTGCCACAGTGGAAACACCTGAGGCCTTTCACCTCTTTTTCACCCTCTTGGGCTTCTGTTTTCATCTGTGGCAAACTATTACCAGTGTGCCCTATTCTTTGTTTTGTAGTGTAGAGTCTCCTCTTATCCCAATTTCTGTCCCTCACAGGATGAAATTCTTGCCGGAAGCTAAATTTCACCTTATGAACCAATGCATATTCATCTGCCATCTCTGCCGCTCTTTTCACTTCTTGAGCTTTCTGTCCATCCACATGAATTCTTATCATCTCTGGAAGCGAGTTTTTAAACTCTTCCATCAGAATAATCTCTCTTAGAGCCTCATAGGTCTTATCTATTTCAAGGCCCACACCCATCTATCAAAATGACTTCGTTTAATTCTTTAGAAATCAACATAAGTCTGACGTGGTTCTTTCTTTAGGTTTCTGAACCGCTATTTATACGCTTTTGGTACCAATTCATAAGCATTCAAAATAGACTATTTGACATCTCCATAACTTCTTGATCCCTCACCTGACAGCGCTGTAAATACCTCACTAGCCTTACGTACCAGCTTAATCTGAACTATCATTACCCACAAGTTCTCTGACCACTCCATCTGCCGAGCCATTTTTTAAAAATAAAACAAAGCAGGCTTCAACATCTTTCCTATCAAAATGTGGCAATGTTTTAACATACTTGTATATATCACTATCATCTCTCTTCATCTCCATCCTGTTAACTTGACTTTCTTGACTAATTCGCAACTTCTGAAGTTCAAATTCTCTCTCCTTTTCTCTTTCTCTTTGCTCAGCTAAGAACCTTCTCTCTCTTTCTTTTTCCTCTCTCTCTCTTTCTTTCTTCGTTCATGGCTCTTCTTTCCCTTTCTTTATCTTCTAACTCCATTTGCCTTAATTGCAATTTAAGTTTTTCTAACTCCACTGCACTCGTCTGTTTCTCTGATACACATAAGTGCTCGACTAACTCCATTACAATTTCAGCTTTCCTTTTGTCCCTGGTTAAACCCAATTCTAACCTCTTTGCTAATTCTAAAAGTACGTCCTTCCTCTGTCTTTCTAAACTTTCTTGGCAAATTTGGGAAGCATCTGCAAAACCCAGAACCTCTTTAGCAATGTTAAGAGTAATTTCCCTCACTTTTAATTTAACCAATCATACGTAACCGCAGTTATGTAAACTGACTCCGCTATGTTTTATTTAAAGATCTAGGACACGAATCGGCAAGTGGTTAAATCTGCTGGAATCTTCCATACCCCAACTTTCTTAAAATCTCAGACTAGATCTGTCTAAACCTGTCCAAATCTTGGACCTAACCCCCCAAACTGTTACGATGCGGCAGTGAACCCTTCTGTTAATTAAACTAAACACCCAGAAAAGCTCACCTCGTCGTGTAATCTGTTAAAATATGAGTGACAGGGAACACCAAAATTCCATTATTTAAAGAAAATAATATCAATTTATTATTTAAATCTAAAAGTGAACATTAAATAACAACTGTTTACAGCTCTAAGCCCCCTTCTCTTAAAAGCTTATTACCTGCTCCCAACTCTATAACCATATGCTGTTCCAAAGAACACTTATTAAAATTACATCAACTTTATTTCAAAATCACACAGCTGCTGACATCTTCAATGCCTGTCTTCTTCCAGTTGAAGATCTCCCTGGATCATCTTCTTTCTTTTTACTGTGAATATGTTTCATATGAAAAGGTGCCTTTGATAGAGAGTGTTTCCTAATTTCTTGGATCTATGTTGATGGCAGCTACTCTGTCTGATTTTCAAAATGTCCACTTTTTTTATATTCCCAACATTGGACTGTCTCATTGGTTTGATGTTGGCAAAACAATAAATTCAAACTTAATTGGGTTTTAGTATCCTGGGGCATAATTTAAACTAGTAGTAAAAAATGAGGTCTGCAGATGCTGGAGATCACAGCTGCAAATGTGTTGCTGGTCAAAGCACAGCAGGTTAGGCAGCATCTCAGGAATAGAGAATTCGACGTTTCGGGCATAAGCCCTTCATCAGGAATGAGGAGAGAGTGCCAGGCAGGCTAAGATAAAAGGTAGGGAGGAGGGACTTGGGGGAGGGGCGATGGAGATGTGATAGGTGGAAGGAGGTCAAGGTGAGGGTGATAGGCCGGAGTGGGGTGGGGTCGGAGAGGATCAGTCGGTTCCGTAGGCAGGTGCTGAGGGAGGAGATGTGGCTGTGGTAGCGAGTCTGTTTGAGAACGTGGCTGAAGAGTTTCTGTGCAGAGGAGATGACCTGGGCGGTGCAGTGAGAGAGAGACTCACTGAAACCCTTGTAGAGGGAGGAAGAGAGCTTCTTCAAGGATCCTTGTAGAGGGAGGAAGAGAGCTTCTTCAAGGATCCTTGTAGAGGGAGGAAGAGAGCTTCTTCAAGGATTCCTTGTAGAGGGAGAAAGAGAGCTTCTTCAAGGATTTCCTTGTAGAGGGAGGAGGTTTAAAGCACAGCAGGTCAGGCAGCATCCAAGGAATAGGAAATTCGACGTTTTGGGCAGGTTAAAGCACAGTAGGTCAGGCAGCATCCAAGGTTAAAGCACAGCAGGTATGCCCGAAATGTCGAATTTCCTATTCCTTGGATGCTGCCTGACCTGCTGTGCCTCAACCACTCCTCCCTACCTTTTATCCCAGCCTGCCCGGCACCCTCTCCTCACTCCCGATGAAGGGCCCATGCCCGAAACGTCGAACTTCCCATTCCTTGGATGCTGCCCGACCCGCTGTGCTTTAACCAGCAACACACTTTCAACTGTGATCTCCAGCATCTGCAGACCTCGTTTTTTACCCCAACTATTTAAATGAAGCCACCATTTTCAACCACACAGTCTTCGAAAACCATGATTTGAAAAAAATGCTTCAGTTTTCCAAGAATATAACCTTACTGAAAAGCACTATTATAACCTTAGGTGAACTTTAAAATTAATTGTGGCAAATAGTAATTTTGCTGGCCGCAAATAAGTTAGGATGCTGTACAGCTCTTGCCATGCTATCATAGTTATTTACAATGGCATGCTGTCCACCCAGATAGGCATCTCCACCAATTAGAGTTTACTTGCCAACCAATTATATTTGTCCCCTCATTCAGTATAAATATTATTTTCTCTTTACTTCCAAGATGAAAAGCTTTGACAAAATCTGACATTTTCAGCAATATTCAATCATTATACACACCAAACTGAAGCTGTTTTGTTTTGTGCAGCATCAATTCCTGCATGCCTCTTTTGCTAACCATGCCAACTTTTCCTTCTGTCATGTCAAATTAAATCCACGTAGGAACGTCAGCATGCTGCTGTGCATAGATGACGTTTCTTCCCACATTAATTGACACAAGTCTATATTTTTTCCCCCCTCATCTTTGCTTGATTATTGGATTGGCTGCTCTTTCAATGACCATGCCCATGTTGTCCCACAATCTGTAATACCTCTCTCGCTCTCTTTCCTAAACACACAAATTCCTTTTCACGTGTTCTTTTTGTCATTGGTCCCCACCTATCATTCAATAACCATGCGATAATGCCTGTTCTCCACTTCTGGTATCCATTTCCTCCTTTGCTCAGATCAGAGATGTTTGTCCAATCTGAATGACCGTGAATAATGGGATCTTTTGCATCTCTTATTTTCATTGGCTAAAACACTGCGGACTGAAAATATTTTGGAATAAATGTGAATGTTTCTTATTGATCTAAATTAAAATACAGGATTTCCTCTGAAAGGGTTAAGAAGCTTGTCAATAATCAGTTGATTGCAATTCAGTTTCTGAATGCCTTTATAATCCTTTCCTATTAGTTACTTCCTTGTGACACGTGATCATATGCTGAAAATAATTTTGTGTTGAATTGTTTGCTTATAAAAGGTTTGACTTATGCCATTTTCAAGGGAAAAACTTTTGAACAAATATAATTTATTATGTGGTAATAGAAAAAGCAAAGCATCGGTGAATGTTAGATTAAAACCATTTGCAAAATGTGGATTAAAATCATAAGCTACCTGCTTCCGAGCAGAATTGTTTGTGGTTGTGACAAGCACAGTATGTCTTTGCTGTCTCAAGCACAATGAGAATAAATTTTGGTGCCCACAAAACGTGCCTATCAATACTAGTTAAGTGATTTTCAAATTATTCTTTTGCAGGTCAGAAGAACAACAATTAGTAAAGTAAGTTCACTATTTGTTCCTTTATCCTGCAAAAAAAGTACTATTATAAATTACTAAGCTACAGTGGACTAGATATTGTGGATAAATAATCACATGCACAATCACTAATGTATAAATTGGCTAACAAGATCAGTGCTTTCAGAAATACATGATGAATTTTGAATCTCCAAAACTAATTGATATTTGTGAAACTCCACAATTTGCATGATACACATGCAATCTTGTCCTGAGACTCCATTTTTTAGAAATTGTGAATTTGAATATTCGATGCCAATAACTCACCACAAGTTGTTATATGTGATACAATGTAGTAAATGTTTAGGCATTTGATCATAGTTACTACCATCCAAGTTCACCTTTTTGGCCCAAATAGGAAATAAGTTAAATGTTTACATCTCCTCCCTCATTGAGGATTTACTACAAAAAGATTTTTTGAAGTCTTAATTTTTCCTTGTTTCTTCTCTTTCTCAATCCAATATTTCTTCCTGCCATATTTGTTGTCAATTCACAATGCAAATATTCTCAAGCTGAAGGGTAGGGAAAGCAGTTTTAACTGCTGTATGTCATAACAGGGGGAAGGCGATGGCCTAGTAGTGTTTTTGGTAGACTTTCCATCCAGAAACTCAGCTAATGTTCCGGGTACCTGAGTGGAAATCATGCCATGGCAGATTGTGGAATTTTAATTCAATTAAGAATCTGGATTTAAGGGTCTCCTGATGACCATGAAACCATTACCAAGGCCAATAGAATTAAGGAGAATCCAAAGGGTTTTTACAAATACATTAAGGGCACAAGGGTAACTTGGGAGAGAATAGGGCCCCTCAAAGATCAGCAAGGCAACTTTTGTGTGGAGCTGCAGGAGATGGGGGAGATACTAACCGAATATTTTGTACCAGTGTTTTCTGTGGAAAAGGACATGAAAGATATAGAATGTAGGGAAATAGATGGTGATTTATTGAAAAATGTCCATATTACAGAGGAAGAAGTGTTGGATGTCTTGAAATACATAAAAATAGATAATTCCCCAAGACCTGATCAGGTGTACCCTAGCTGCAAATGTGTTGCTGGTCAAAGCACAGCAGGTCAGGCAGCATCCCAGGAATAGAGAATTCGACGCCTCGAGCACAAGCCCCCCATCAGGAATAAGAGAGAGAGAGCCAAGCCGGCCGAGATAAAAGGTAGGGAGGAGGGACTAGGGGGAGGGGCGATGGAGGTGGGATAGGTGGAAGGAGGTCAAGGTGAGGGTGATAGGCCGGAGTGGGGTGGGGGCGGAGAGGTCAGGAAGAGGATTGCAGGTTAGGAGGGCGGTGCTGAGTTGAGGGAACCGACTGAGACAAGGTGGGGGGAGGGGAAATGAGGAAGCTGGAGAAATCTGAATTCATACCTTGTGGTTGGAGGGTTCCCAGGCGGAAGATGAGGCGCTCCTCCTCCAGCCGTCGTGTAGTTGTGTTCTGCCGGTGGAGGAGTCCAAGGACCTGCATGTCCTCGGTGGAGTGGGAGGGGGAGTTAAAGTGATTGATTAAATTCAAATTGCTGTCAAAACAGCAACCAAAAACTCAGGTATCCCTTTCACAGCTAAATGTTACATATTTTCGATTTTCCAATGTACTCTGAGAGTGTTATCTAGTCATATCACAGGTGCTTGTAAGCCCTCAGTGCAGAACAGCATTCACTATCTCTTAAATGCAGAGTCCATGGCTTCAACTTCATGACTGTATGGAGAGTGGAGTGACTTTCACTGAGATTTTGGTGTAATGTTATTATGGGATTAAAAGGGATGAATCTTTCTTGCTGATATGGAATGCGTTCATTTCAAATAGTTCTTGTATGGTGTAACAAAATTTGTTTTTTTTTTGCGTTGAGGTAACATTGACATTTTTTTGTGAGACGTATATTGACAGCCTCTCATGAATATGGTTAGTGACTAACTTGCATAGTAAACTCAAAGAAAAATAAAACTGATAGTCTATTAGATCAAGTTTCTTTTTGGGATCCGACCATTTGGTGGAAGCATAAAATGGAGCATAAGCTGGAGAAAGCACACAACATTCACCCGTTTGGAGAGTTCCTTCAGTGCAATGCACTGGAGGTAATGTCTGTAAACATTGAGTTACTTCACATCAACTCGTGGCCCCAAGAGTCCAGGGGGATTTCTAATATGAGGAGTAATTTTCATGGTGTAATACACACCTGGGGTGTAGTGTGTACCATTACAGGAAATGATGCATCATCACATAATCTTCGCTTTTCTTGTATAACTTCATAGAAAAACGTAGTTCATAATAAGATGAAATCCAAATAAAACTAGTGTCGGTTTTGTCTCAGAAAGCTTTGTAAATTTTTTGTATTAGCCGAACAATACCATAAATATCCTGTGATGACAGCTAGTGAAAAAAACAAGCATGGAAAAGTCTCTGTTAGTAAGCAATCAGGTTACAAGCTTCAGCTGAGTATAAACGTAGCTAAATTGACACCAAGGATTTGCCAAAAATCACTCGCCTTGTCCTTGACTGCGAGGGAGAGTAGTGAGAAGGTCATATGTGATAGATGGCTTTGCAGATGATATTGTCTTCAGATTGGGTATAACTGAGGAAAAAGCAATGATCAAGGAGATAATCAATGCGCTTGATAGCCTCCTTCAACCTGAGAAAGAGTACCATTGTTGAGGAGGCTAAATGTAACAAGGGTACCCAACATAAAGGGAAAAGTATTATTGATAGATATCCTCTATAGACTTAGCTATATTGTAGCATAGCTTCAAAGATAGACAAATCATAAACTGCGAGCAGACACTAAAAATGGCCTGAGGAATGTGGGCTATGATGCAATTTGTGGCAGAATCAGATAAGAAGTTTTCCCAGGGCCATCTCAACATGAGAAGCTTCATGTTTCCATCTTTTATGCTTTTCACAATTGGTACCTAATGGTGTAACAAAGTCTTTCAGGCTTACACAGAGAGATTAATTATCAAATATAATGGTTAAAACATATAAATTTATTTAAATGTTTATAAACATTTAAAGTGCATTGTCTCCTGTCTCACCAAGATGTCCTCAATAAATTTTCTTCATTGCCTTCCATAATGTCTTAGGGTACTTGTTGTTTCCATAGTGTGGAGGGAACGACATTGGAAGGAAAAAGATTGAGATTCTGAAGGGAGATTACAGAGAGTTAGGCAGAAATTTAGAAAGGAGGTCCTCAAGAGTAGTAATATCTGGATTACTCTCAGTGCTATGAGCTGGTGAGGACAGGAATAGGAGGATAGATCAGATGAATGCATGGCTGAGGAGCTGGTGTATGGGAGAAGGATTCACATTTTTGGATCATTGGAACCTCTTTTGGGGTAGAAGTAACCTGTACAAGAAGGACGGATTGCACCTAAATTGGAAGGGGACTAATATACTGGCAGTGAAATTTGCTAGAACTGCTAGGGAGGATTTAAACTAGTAAGGTGGGGAGCGGGTGGGGGCGGGGGTGGGGTGTGACCCAGGGAAAGAGATCCATCTGAGACAGGTACAGCTGAGAACAGAAGTGAGCCAAACAGTCAGGGCAGGCAGGGACAAGGTAGGACTAATAAATTCAACGGCATTTATTTCAATGCAAGGGGCCTAACAGGGAAGGCATATGAACTCAGGGCATGGTTAGGAACATGGGACTGGGATATCATAGCAATTATGGAAACATGGCTCAAGGATGGGCAGGACTGGCAGCTTAATGTTCCAGGATAGAAATACTACAGGAAGGATAGAAAGAGAGGCAAGGGGGGGGGGGGGTGGCATTTTTGATAAGGGATAGCAATATAGCTGTGCTGAGGGAGAATATTCATGGAAATACATTCAGGGAAGTTATTTGGGTGGAACTGAGAAATAAGAAAGGGATGATCACCTTATTGGGATTGTATTATAGACCCCTCAATAGTCAGAGGGAAATTCAGCAACAAACTTGTAAGGAGATCTCAGCTATCTGTAAGAATAATAGGAAAGTTATGGATGGGGATTTGAACTTTCCAAACATTGACTGGGACTGCCATAGTGTTAAAGGTTTAGATGGAGAGGCATTTCTTAAGTGTGTACAAGACAACTTTCTGATTCAGTATGTGAATGTACCTACTAGTGAAGGTGCAAAACTTGACCTATTGTTGGGAAATAAAGCAGGGCAGATGACTGAGGTGTCACTTTGGGGCCAGCGACCATAATTCTATTCATTTTAAAATCGTGATGGAAAAGGATAGACCAGATCTAAATTTAGAACTTAACTAAATTGGAGAAAGGCCAATTTTGACGGTATCAGGCAAGAACTTTCAAAAGCTGATTGGAGGCAGATGTTCACAGGTAAAGGAACGGCTGGAAAATGGGAAGCCTTCAGAAATGAGATAACAAGAATCCAAAGAAAGTATATTCCTGCCAGGGTGGAAGGGAAGCCTGGTAGGTATAGGGAATGCTGGATGACTAAAGAAATTGAGGGTTTGGTTCAGAAAAAGAAGGAAGCATATGTCAGGTACAGGCAGGATAGATCGAGTGAATCCTTAGAAGAGTACAAAGAAAGTAGGAGTAAACTTAAGAGGGAAATCAGGAGGGCAAAACGGGGACATGAGATAGCTTTGGCAAATAGAATTAAGGAGAATCCAAAAGGTTTTTACAAATACATTAAGGACAAAAGGGTAACTAGGGAGAGAATAGGGCCCCTCAAAGATCAGCAACGCGGCCTTTGTGTGGAGCATCAGAAAATGGGGGAGATATTAAATGAATATTTTGCATCAGTATTTACTGTGGAAAAGGATATGGAAGATATAGACTGTAGAGAAATAGATGGTGACATCTTGCAAAATGACAAGATTACAGAGAAGGAAGTGCTGGATGTCTTGAAACGGTTGAAGGTGGATAAATCCCCAGGACCTGACCAGGTGTTCCCGAGAACTCTGTGGGAAGCTAGAGAAGTAATTGCTGGGCCTCTTGCTGAGATATTTGTATCATCGATAATCAGAGGTGAGGTGCCAGAAGACTGGAGGTTGGCAAACGTGGTGCCACTTTTAAGAAGGGCGGTAAAGACAAGCCAGGGAACTATAGACCAGTGAGCCTGACCTCGGTGGTGGGCAAGTTGTTGAAGGGAATCCTGAGGGACAGGATGTACATGTATTTGGAAAGGCAAGGACTGATTCGGGATAGTCAACATGACTTTGTGCATGGGAAATCATGTCTCACAAACTTGATTGAGTTTTTTGAAGACGTAACAAAGAAGATTGATGAGGGCAGAGCAGTAGATGCGATCTATGTGGACTTCAGTAAGGCATTTGACAAGGTTCCCCATGGGAGAATGATTAGCAAGGTTAGATCTCATAGAATACAGGGAGAACTAGTCATTTGGATACAGAACTGGCTCAAAGGTAGAAGACAGGGGGTGGTGTTGGAGGGATGCTTTTCAGACTGGAGACTAGTGACCAGTGGAGTGCCACAAGGATCGGTGCTGGGACCTCCACTTTATGTCATTTACATAAGTGATTTGGATGCGAGCATAAGAGGTACAATTAGTAAGTTTGCAGATGACACCAAAATTGGAGGTGTAGTGGACAGTGAAGAGGGTTACCTCAGATTACAACAGGATTTTGACCAGATGGGCCAATGGGCTGAGAAGTAGCAGATGGAGTTTAATTCAGATAAAAGAGAGGTGCTGCATTTTGAGAAAGCAAATCTTAGCAGGACTTATACACTTCATGGTAAGGTCCTAGGAAGTGTTGCTGAACAAAGAGACCTTGGAGTGCAAGTTCATAGCTCCTTGAAAGTGGAGTTGCAGGTAGATAGGATAATGAAGAAGCATTTGGTATGCTTTCCTTTATTGGTCAGAGTTTTGAGTACAGGATTTGGGAAGTCATGTTGTGGCTGTACAGGACACTGGTTAAGCCACTGTTGGAATATTGCATGCAATTGTGGTCTCCTTCCTATCGGAAAGACGTTGTGAAACTTGAAAGGGTTCAGAAAAAATTTACAAGGATGTTGCCAGGGTTGGTGGATCTGAGCTACAGGGAGAGGCTGAACAGGCTGGGGCTGTTTTCCCTGGAGCGTCGGAGGCTGAGTGATGACCTTATAGAAGTTTACAAAATTATGAGGGGCATGGATAGGATAAATAGACAAAATCTTTTCCCTGGGGTTGGGGAGTCCAGAACTAGAGGGCATAGGTTTAGGGTGAGAGGGGAAAGACATAAAAGAGACCTCAGGGGCAACTTTTTCACGAAAAGGGTGGTACGTGTATGGAATGAGCTGCCAGAGGATGTGGTGGAGATTGGTACAATTGCAACATTTAAGAGGCATTTGGATGGGTATATGAATAGGAAGGGTCTGGAGGGATATGGGCCGGGTGCTGGCAGGTTGGACTAGATTGGGTTGGGATATCTCACTGGCATGGACAGGTTGGACCGAAGGGTCTGTTTCCATGCTGTACATCTCTATGATTCTATGACTCTATAAACTGCTCAGTGTGGAGCTTGTTGGTTTTGAATGTCTGGTTGGTTGGGGTCAGAGACATTAGGCAGGGCCAGAAGGGGATGTAGTATACTTGTAAATACATGTAAATTTCTTTTCTCAAGAAGCAGCCAGGATGTTTTTATTGAACAATGGTCTCCAGTTTCAATTTTACTTCGAGGAAGAGAACCATTAGCTGGATGATCTTAGAGATTGTTCTACCATTCATGGAGTTTATAACGAGAACTAGCATTACATATTTATCATTTTGTAGATATTTGCAGAGTGGGGGATTGGAAAATAACATGAGATATATTTTAACAAATGAATATTTAAAACCTGACAACTTCATAATTTATAAAGCCTATAGATTTTCTTAGTCATAATAGGTAGCCCATTTTCAGGTTCCAAGTCTGCTCATGCCATCTCTATATCTTCATGCACACAAGCTTGCTGAAGGTGGTCTCCATAGGCCAAGACTGCAAGGCCCAGGTTCAAAAGACCTGGCCTGATGTCAGGTTTGAAGAGGAACCTCTCTGCAGGAACAGTGACAGATGAGGCAGTGGACTTTAATCCCTGTGTCCCCATCGCTGGGGCTAGAGTCTGTGAGAGATGGCCTCAATTGAACTGACACCACCTACTTATAGTAATGTCTATCAGTAACAATACTGGATCACCAATAAAATGACTCCCATATGGGACCTCAATTGGACTAATTGACTCAACATCTGTGGAGGAGCAGATTGCCGTATTCCTAGCCCTTCATGGAAAAGTCACCCAGAGGCAAGAATGCATCGCGGGCTAATCTGATTGGCTCACCAGTTTTCCAATGCCCAATCACCTTCAATCCATCTCCAAAAGCCAGGAAAGAGTTGACCTTTAATGCAGTTCTTTGGAACCATTTTAAAATGCAAAGACACCTTTACAACAGAAGAGTCTAAGATTTAGTGAGCTAACCCTGTTCTTTGATCTCGCTCATTAACCTGATATTTCATTGTGAACAAAGTTGAGGTGCAGTATGTCCCACAATCTTGTGACTGGAGTTCTTCTCGCTGGCTGTATTTTCACATTGCTTAGATACTTCTGACAGCCTGCCTCCATCCCTTTTCATATGGGAGACTGCAATTATTTTAAGGGCATTTTCTCCACGACCTTCACAATTCTGTGCCAGAGTTATCACATGTCTGTGATAACCAAAAATAGCCTCACTTTCTTTCAGACCTAATAACAAGATACTATACTTTAACCACTTTGAAACACAGTATGTGCTCTGGCATCCAAGTACCCAAGCCCAGAAGATATTCTCCAAATACTAAATTGCCCATTATTGATTTGTCAGTTATTGTCAGAAAGAAAATCCCTACTAGAATCAAACTGAAGTCAGAAGCTGATGGGTAAAATTTCCACTCCAGAGGAATCAACTCAAAATTTAATTTTGACTAATTGCTTAATGATGATTAATGGATAATTGTTGTCCAGGGAACCAGGAAAGCTCACAAAGCTCTTTTTCAAAATAATGCTATGGGTCTTTATTTGTCCATGTGAGGTGTAAGAGTCCACATCTCTGACAGTCCAGTGCAGTATTGAGAGAGATGCTGCACTGTAAGAGGCATATACTCTGTCCTCTTATGTGGACGTATAAGGTACCATAACATTATTTTGAAAAGTGCTTTGAGCACTCTTGGAGCCCAGTTCAACATCTATCCATCAATCATCATTAGATAAACAGATTATCTGATTATTTGTTAGCACAGTGACTGCTACACTTATAAGTGACAACATATCAAAAGTACTTTTTTTTAAATTCACTCTTAGGGAGTGAGCATCATTGGCTTGATGCTTGATGTACCAATCAATATGATCAAAGCTGATTGTTGTGATATACTGGTATAAAGGTCTGGAAGTGTTAATATTGAGGAATGCCTTATGCCACACATACTTTGATGATGGTCAATTTGTCATGGGCAGAACAACTTAGAGCTTAGAGGAACAACGTCTATCTGTCAATGCAACCTATAACTAGTTGCTAACTTGTAATAAGTTAATTCTAACTCAAGACAAGAGCCTTTTCTCATTAGACCACGCTAAACCAAGCAGTACCTGTGAATTCCTCCACTTAAAGAGGAAGGTGGCAACAAATCTATCCCATGATGAGCTGCAGACTTGATTTAATTGCATACACAATGCAGTGAGAAGCATTTAACTTTCTCATACACCATGCTGGCAGTGGTGGTGGGGGGGAGCATCAGAACATATTTCAGCTTTTTCAGACTCCGTTTTAGTTCCCTGGTCATACAGATTGTAAACAGCAGAGAACACCTGAATATTTAACATCATAACAGAAGAAACCCTTGTGGCAAGATTCAATAAGAAAAAATACCTACAGTCAATGATAAAATCATTTCAGACCTGGTGAAAGATGTACCACAGCAGCAGGTTATGTACTTGCTGGGCAGGGAGAATTAGACATTCCAGAATAGATACAGACTGCATCATGTCATGGTGTTCTATTGGAACAGTCTCAAGTCAAGATTCATTCGGAGACTGAACGGACATTACAGACTCCAAGCGTAAAGTTTAAATCCTTGGTGAATAAGAGAAAACTTTTAAAAATGGTGTGGCATTACAGGCTGAGAAATTGGAAGAAAAAAAAAGTCCGCACAGCTCAGATCAAATGTTCCGTCATTGAAAGTGAGCTTCACAAAGCATGGCCACAGCAATGAAAATCAAAGTCTCAGCCACAGACGCATCACAAAGTTAGAATGAAATCAATACAGAGGAAAATGTGAAGCCTAAGCAGCCCAGTTATAACAAAAGAGGAAAGTTAGGAGACTTTATTAAGGCCACAGAAAATGAGTGAGATACGTTGCTAAAACTGCATTAAAGGTACAAAGCATTTATTTAAACCCAAATGAATAATAGGAGTCATTTAGTAAAACTACGATGAAAGGAGGCATTGTTATAAAACCTGCAGGCTACAGAATTCATTCAGTAAAGCTGTTAAGAAAATGGAAATACCACATTAAGGGCTCAAACAAAGGAAATCATCCAGTGAAGGGGCAGAAAAGACAAGGATAACACATTTTAGCCAAGCAAGTTGGAAATCCTCAATTTTCACCTCAAGAAAGTAGGAATCATCTGCTTTGTACTGCAGCACACATCAAAAGCTCAAGGGTGGTATTATGACTTCATGGTTAGCACTGCTGCCTCACAATGCCAGAGACCCAGGCTTGATTCCAACCTCAGGCCACTGTCTGTGTGGAGTTTGTACATTCTCCCTGTGTCTGTTTGGGTTTCCTCTCAGTGATCTGGTTTCCTCCCACAGTCCAACAATATGCAGATTAGGTGGATTGCCATGCTAAATTGCCCATACTGTTCAGGGGTGTGCAGAGTAGGTGGATGGCTAGCCATGGGAAATGCAGGGTTACAGGGGTTGGGTAGGATGCTCATTGGAGGCTTGGTATGTTCTCGATGGGCTAAATAGCGTACTGTAACGCTGTAGGGATTTTATGATTCTCCATTGTTACTGCAAATTAAAAGCCCTTAATGCAACGAAGATAAATGATCACATAAGAAGACAGGGAAATTGCAATAATATTGCCAGGAACATTCAAATATGAGGCAATTAAGAACATTGAATTGAACATCTTAGAGAAAACAATCCTTAACATCTCCCAACATTTATTACAAAGTTAGAAGATGAGCAAACAAATCCACTTCTGTGTACAATTAGGAGTTCAGTTGAAGACATAATATCTCATTAAGGCGTACTTCTTGAAACGTGGTATAGCTTCTAAACTGAATGAAGTCAGAAGATGAATTAGTAAATACACTTTAATATATATTTGGGAGGACAGCAGACTATGCTATAGTTTGCCAAACAGTATAAGAAGCAACAGGAGTATTCAAAGAGGTACTTTGACAACATTTCAACCTAAGAGCCAACAAAATTCTTGAAACAGCAAGACTTTACCGAGGAATACAACATTCACGGTAATCTGTATATGATTTTTTAATGGTCTCCATAGACTAGTGGAACTGTGTCTATAATGACTTAAAATCATTCATAAGAGATTGAATTGTTGTAGACAAGACAGATGAGCCTTATTTATTATATTCCAAAGAGCACATGACTCTAGAGAAAGCCATCTCAATCAGAAGTGAAGCAGAGATCTGAAAGAAACATAGTTCAATTCTAAGAGTAGAGGATGAAACTTGGCATAGGATCCTTCCCAAACTTTAGGTGCAGAACAACAAAAGAGACGTGTGACAAGTCAATGCGACAGTTAGGACAGACACTAACGAGCAAAGAAACTTCACAGGTTTGGAAAATGCTTAATTATTAAAACTGAATGCTTTAATTTTTAAACAATATGTCACTTGCAGTAAATTTACTGAAGCAGGGCATAGCTGCAGCAAAGCTCACCAAAGAACTACCAAAACAAGGAGATACATGAGGTAGAAATGTTTCCAGTGGAAGAGAAATGTAAAGATTTCTGAGGGGAAAACAGTGAACTAAGCCAAACATTTTGACAAGGTGACATTTATGTAAATAGGCATCTTTTGAACCTCAAATTAGATTCAGGAGCAATTGTCACAATATTATTAGATTGTAAGCCTCAGTTAATGAAACAATGCATAGAGACAACAAAAGATCAATCACATGGTGCAGAAGCATTGTATGGAATATCAAAGTAATTCCACAAACAAATAGGGGATGCCAAATACCAGAAAACCTACATATACTTCACAATCAGGATTCCTCACTCCTGAGCAAAAAGGCATGTATTGACCTAAAACTCATATGATATCGGTATCAGGCTGAACAACAAAGGTCATAAAAGAGTCAGAAGAAAATTTTACAGTGCTCCATAAGTTCATGGCAGAGCTTCAATCAAAAACAAAATTCCTTGAGGCTAATTACCTTGAATAATAGTCAAACAGTATGGCATAGACATGAGGGAGAGTTATCCTTTGAATGCCAAGTTTTGGCAGGATCTAAGACGTTGTCTGACTGGTTAAATAGATTGTGAGAGACTGGTTTAAAAAGCAATGAATATTTTGATGTGTAATGCATTATGGATCACTGCTAGGTTGTTACAGATTGAGTGACAAATGAGGACTAAGAAAATAGATGAATAGGGAAGAGAGACAGAGGGTAACAGAGTGTAAAATAATGAAGATACAAGAAGAAAGAAAACTTGGTTCTGGAGAAACAACCAAAATGCTTTTAAATGTTTTAGTTTATATTTGAAGAAGTAACAAAGAGGATTGATGAGGGCAGAGCGGTAGACACCATCTATATGGACACTAGTAAGGCGTTTGACAAGATTCCTCATGGAAGACTGGTTAGCAAGGTTAGATAACATGGAATACAGGGAGAACTAGCCAATTGGATACAGAACTAGCTCGAAGGTAAAAGACAGAGGGTGGTGATGGTGGGTTGCTTTTCAGACTGGAGGCCTATGACCAATGGTATGCCACAATGATTAGTGCTGAGTCCACTACTTTCCATCATTTATGTAAATGATTTGGATGTGTGAACATAGGACATATGGTTAGTAAGTTTGCAGATGACACCAAAATTGGAGGTGTAGTGGACAGTGACTACATAAGGGAGACAGGACGCCTTCTTGCGGATTGTTTCAGAGAACATCTCTGGGATTCCCGCACACACCAACCCCACTGCCCCATGGCTGAACACTTTGACTACCCTTCCCACTCCATCAAGGACATGCAGGTCATGGGTCTCCTCCATCACCAAACCATTGCCACCCGACACCTGGAGGAGGAACGCCTCATAGTCTGCCTTGGGACCCACAACCACACAGGATGAATGTGGACTTCAACAGTTTCCTCGTTTCCCCTCTCCCCACATTATCCCAGTCCCAAGCCTCCAACTCGGCATCACCCTCTTGACCTGTCCATCACCTTTCCCATCTATCCGCGCCACCCTCCTCACCTTCACCTACCTATCACTTTCTCAGCTATCTTCTCCCCAACCCCACCTTGGCTGCTGCATTTCCCACATTATAACAAAACTGTATTTCAAAAGTACTTTAACTGTAAACTTTGGAGCTTTGTGTAAGGCACCATGGAAATGCAAGATTTTCCTTTCCAGTTATCAATTTTCTTGATCCTGTTTCCAATAAAGTGCCTGGATCTATCCATTATGTATTGGTGTTTCTAAAACTGAGGGTAAGCATTAGGCTTATTATACTTTCAGTATAAGACAACAGTCATGAGGGTGATGTATAAAAATACATCTTTATCTAGGTGGGATGCATTGGTAACCAATATTGTCTCCTCTTCCTGTGTAGTTTAGTATTTTAAATGACCTCATGCAAGTGGGACATTAGTTATTAATATTTGTCCCCAAGTTTCTTCTCAGGAATTAAACAGAACAGCTTTTTATTTTATAGTAAATGCTGATCAAAGGGCATTTGACAAAGAAAGATTCAGCTTGATCCAAATGTAGCTCAAGCTCTCAATTCAATTGAATTTGAATACAAGGTAAAAACTGGTTCTGGTATAGATGAATACATGTCAATGAGGTTAAAGCACTGATTAATGCAACACAATATACTTCAAGAACTGAAGGAACATAGGTATGATCCTTACTTGTCAACTCAGAAGCAGAATGTTTAAGTCCCAGTAGGATAAGTTCAAAAGCAATCACACTGCTACCCAGCTGTGGCATATACTAGCCAGCTGTGATATTGCAAAGACAGGCGGTTGGTGTCAGAGCTTTGAAACAATTCAATTGCATTCTCATCGCACTTAGTCCATGGTCAATTTGCTAATTTCACTGAACCATCATTTGGAGAGGCTGAATATCTGAAACAAGCCCAGCGTTGTTTGAACAGTACAACTAAAAACCACTATAACCAATATTTTTTTAAGGTATTGAATCAAATCCTAAAAAATAAAAATTATCTATGTGCAGCATTTGTAATATAACTTCCTGCTGGCTCTCGAATCACAAGAAGAAGGAATGAACAAGGCCCCTAGAATCAAAAGATCAAAGCTTATTGGCTGTTGAAGCACTGGTAGGTACTGCAGAGTCAGAGTGTGGTAGGGTAATGAATTGTGAGGGATTTAGGCCTAATCATTTTTTTAGCTCAGTCCGAGTTGTTTTGAGTTTTTGGTGGATTTTTCATGGACTTTTCGCCACAGAGTATATCAGATTTTCTTATTGTATCTTCCCAAACTGTCTTCACATGAGGTAACACAGCATCTCTCAGTTTCTGCCTCACCTTACCATGGGCTGTTCCCGGATCAACTCACCACTCATCAGACATCCACCAAAGCATCAGATTTCCTGTGGCCATGCTCGTTTTGTACTTGGATGAGCACTAGCATTCTGAAGTTGCCTTGCTGAGTCAAGGACAGAGTATGAACATGTGGGAGAAGGGGAAGATGGCAGTGCAATTCTCCAATGGGGTCCTGGAGACCCTGGTGAATGGGGTAGTCCAGAAGAAAGGCATCCTTTTCTTGACAGACTAGCAGAGGAGGCTATTCTATCAGACCTTGCCAGCCTGGTCTGCATTTGCCACCCAGGTCAGTGTAGCCTCCAGGGTACAAAGGAACGGTCAGCAAACCTTCTCCACTCCATCAGGGTAAGTGCTACACTCTACTTTCTGCTACCACAAACACACTCGATCTCTGTGGCTGCTCCCATCATGCATCCCACCACCCCGCCTCCCCCCCCACCCAAATAAGATCTATGCTCTAACAATGTCATTATTGCATGCAACACTTTCACTCACTATTCCCCATCCTCCAACCTCCTGCACCACCAAACTTCATGCCCTGTGTGCTGCCTTCTCAGTTCTTCAGTACATCTTGCCATCTTTCCCCAGATACACTAATGCTAGCATCATATCACCTACTGTAACCTCCCTTATTGCCCCCCTTTTCCTCATTACAGGAGAAGATAGTCCATTAGAGGCCAGAGAAAGAAATTACATTTGGAGGGAACCCTGAGATCCTGGTCCTCACAGCTTATGAGTAGAAAATACTGGCCTTGCAAAAGACCACTCCTGAGGGATGGTTTAACATCTGTAAGGGTTACTATTCTTTATTGCACAGCTACTCTTACATTAACACTGCAGTCACTGTTAATCATTGCATACCACTTCTAACCACTGGCCACAAGGCCTTGTCTCTTTTTTTGGCTTGTAGATTCCATTAGTCTCTCCATGACCTCTGTGGAGAATCAGTCAGCTTCCCCAGAAGCACCCTTCTGCATTGCTGAGGATGAGAACACCAAGATCTCAAAAGAAACATCAGCAAGGCTGTCTCCTTTTACTGGCCCCTCTGCACTTTCCATTCAGGTATTCCAGAGATGGCCTGGCCTTCCACCAGTACCCTACCTGCTTCCTTCCGATCCTTGGACATTCAAATCATGGAGGGTCCATTTGCCTGAGGCAAGAACATCCTTGGCATGTTTGGCCCATGCAGACACAAGCGTTCCCAGGAGTCACTTCACAAATGTCCCGTGCCAATGAACTCAACACCGAGTTGCTCCATCTGGCCCATGGAGATCATAAAGACATTGTGGGAGAGAGAGAAAGGAGAAAATGTACTGAAGGCACTTTGGTGGCATGAGTGAGAAATGCTTGTTTGTCACTGCCAGTTTCTGCATAAATGTCTCAGATGATAGTTTTTATTCGTTTGTATGTCCTTTTGTGTACACACTGAACACATTTTCACACCATCCAGCAGCACATCAGGATCACAGACAGGCTGCATGGATGGAGGACTGATCTAAGACGGAAATGGGTTCTGCAGATGCTGGAAATTAGAGTCAAGATTAGAATGGTGCTGGAAAAGCACAGCCAGTCAGGCAGCATCCAAGGAGCAGGAAAGTCAATGTTTTTTGCAAAAGCCAAATTCCTGATGAAGGACCTTTGCCCAAAACATCGATTTTCCTGCTCCTTGGATGCTGCCTGACTGACTGTGCTTTTCCAACACCACTCTAATCTTGACTGTGCTAAGTGCCTACTGCCCTACCTGGAAGCAAAGGGAGTACTGTGCATACATGGTACTAGGTCATGGTAACATTTTTGTCCCTCTTTGTTCAACATACTACTATTTGGTCCCCTCTAGACATGAAGATTTAGCTGACGAAGAGTTGTCCAGCAGTGACTGTGCCAGGGAGGTGCAACATACCAGGAGGATCACTGCTGTAGGCTGGCCAGGGAGTAGGACGCCTGGGTCTTGTACATTAGAGGGGCATGCGACCTATTTCATTTCCCTTTAAAAGCCCAATGATCAATGTTAGCTGCAGTCTCCTCTCTTAAGTCACTTACCCAGCCCACACAAAGTATAGTTGGAGCCATTTTTTATCCCCATTGTTCACTTTCGATTTTCAATCGTGATGGATGATGGAAGACAGCAGTGTGTGCTCCTCTGTTACTGGCTGTTAGCCTCAACCTGAATGTGTCAGTGAGCCCTCAGACATCCACATTCCCTTCAGAGCAGCCCACGCTGTGATACCCACAGGATTCATACAGACCCCCAATTGACCTGTTCACATGCCCCCTGCCTCTACCTACCTTTGCTACCCAGCGCCTGGCATATGATAACCATGCCAGGTGTGGTCATTCACTGCCCCCTGCCCCCTTGAAACCAGAGTTGTCCTGACGGTGGCCAACCATTGCTCTCCAGCGTTACCCTGTCCCAGCCTTGCTTTACCATATACCCACCTTGCAAATCCTGCTGCCCACCCTTCATAATTCTACTGCAGCTTGGCTAAGCTTGTCACCCCAAGACCCAGAGGAAACTAACAAGATTCAGTCTTGTGGTAATGCCTATGCTTGCCTCCCCATCTTCCCTTCACTCTTATTTTATGCAGGCAGATAGACAGATTGATTGATTGATTATGGCTCACCAGCTCCATCGACATGACTGACTGCTCTGGGTGAGGTGTACTCAGATTCCTGACTGATAGAAAATACACCTCCTCAATAGTGTTAGACCTACTCCACAGATTTGCCACTATTCAGGTACAAGACTGACCATGATCTGCTCTCTAGACTGCAGGGCATGGGCCTCCTGACCAAGATTACCCCAATTGGAGGCCTAACCATAGCCAGTCCCCTTGACTGGTAGTGGAGGCCACCCGAGACTAAATGTGCTAGAATCTCCTGATTGATGGGTGCTCCAATGGGCTTCAGTGAGGACTAATCGCTTAAGTTTTTGAGTCATGGCTGCTTGCTTGCTGCATATGCAGTTTGTTTGCTGTATAAGCTGTTGGTACACATTACAGGTATGAGATTGATATAGCACACTGTGATCCTACAAGATGTGTATCCCTTGACTGAGGACTGATTGCTGATCAGTAAGGTAAACTGCATGTTGTTGTGACTGCGCCGATTAAAATGTCAAGGCAAGAAAGGGATGCCTCAAGCAATCAGGTTGGCACTAAGTGAATGAGTGCTAACATAGCAAGTGGGCAGCTCTGTGATGCAGCCTGATCCTGTCTCTGAACTGGTGAACGTGCACTAGTGACCCTCTGCAGCCTTTCAATACTAGTTGTTGATGTACCCTACAGTGCAAGCCTGTGCATTCCAAGCATGCTGGTAGTGTAACAGAAATGTCAGAATGATTGTGATTGGTAGACCTTAGATGCCAATGTCTGTGGATGAGGGGAGATGCACCTGCTACCTCTTGATCATGCTCTGGACTGCTGTTTGCTCCCAGACAACATGGAGCAGGCAGAGAGCTGAATCTGCCAGGTACACACTCTGGTTTCCTTGTCAAGACTTCCTGTTGTTGAGCTTCTTTGCTGATTTTGCTAAAATGGTAGCCTGAATATTGATGATATGAGAGGTGACTGTAACATGGTGTTCAACAAACATTGACCCCATCAACTGGCATCTTGCAACCATCAAACAAGAATTTTGCCAATCAGCTTGTGAAAAAACATAAAAGATGGAGAAAGATGATTTTGATATTGAGATGGGCCTCGCTGTGCGCCAGGGATATATTTCCCTCCCCTCACCTATCAGCGTTCCGCAAAGACCACTCTCTTCGTGACTCCCTTGTCAGGTCCACACCCCCCACCAACCCAACCTCCACTCCCGGCACCTTCCCCTGCAACCGCAGGAAATGTAAAACTTGCGCCCACACCTCCTCCCTCACTTCCCTCCAAGGCCCCAAGGGATCCTTCCATATCCGCCACAAGTTCACCTGTACCTCCACACACATCATCTATTGCATCCGCTGCACCCGGTGTGGCCTCCTCTACATTGGGGAGACGGGCCGCTTACTTGCGGAACACTTCAGAGAACACCTCTGGGACACCCGGACCAACCAACCCAACCACCCCATGGCTCAACACTTTAACTCTCCCTCCCACTCCACCGAGGACATGCAGGTCCTTGGACTCCTCCACCGTCAAAACATAACAACAGGACGGCTGGAGGAAGAACGCCTCATCTTCCGCCTGGGAACCCTCCAACCACAAGGGATGAACTCAGATTTCTCCAGTTTCCTCATTTCCCCTCCCCCCACCTTGTCTCAGTTGGTTCCCTCAACTCAGCACCGCCCTCCTAACCTGCAATCTTCTTCCTAACTCTCCGCCCCCACCCCACTCCGGCCTATCACCCTCACCTTGACCTCCTTCCACCTATCACATCTCCATCACCCCTCCCCCAAGTCCCTCCTCTCTACCTTTTATCTTAGCCTGCCTGGCACCCTCTCCTCATTCCTGATGAAGGGCTTGTGCCCGAAACGTCGAATTTCCTATTCCTTGGATGCTGCCTGACCTGCTGCGCTTTAACCAGCAACACATTTTCAACTCGCTGTCCTTCTTGTCCAATTCTGCCACACACCTTATCATAACCCCCCTATGTTCAGGCCTCTGTAAGATTCTGCCATTTGAATTCAATGGCTGGAGATTAAAAGAGCCATTAGAGATTGGTGAGTATAGGCTGATCAATGAGAGGTTGTGGTACAGTACAGGAAGTAGACAGCAGAGTTTGGATGAGTTGAAGTGTATGAACAGTGAAGCTTAGGGGTTTGGATAGGATGGAGGAGTGTGGGTGTGCATTAAAGGTTTGGTTCTTCATTTGGATGCTCTGTAAGGTGCACATCTAAGGGTCTTTGTTTGTGAATTTCACTGTATGGAAAATTTGTGATGGTGGGGTACAATTATTTGTCTAATAATTCTTGGAAGTGCCACACATTGTTGACAGGAACCCATCACAGATTCAACTCTTTGAAATCAAATCAAGAAAGGCGAAAGTCATAGGTAATTATAGTTTTTGAGTTATGCCGATAGCCTCATAACAGAATAAATTGACATCAACTATTTCATTGTATTTTAAATTCCACATTCTGTTTGATGTTATATTTGGTTGGATTATTTCCAGATTATATTGTAGAAAGATTTGAGCAATTTCCATCATGGACAAATTGTTTGCTGATGTTCCATTTAGTGCTCCTACAAATAGCAAGCTGAGATTTAAAACACTTTTTCACAATCCAGGACAAAGCACGCAGCCTGATTGACATCTACCACCTTAAATGTTCCCTTTGTCTACTACCGCAGCACAGTATACTTTTTTTCTCTATGAGTTTTGTATGTCTTTGGAATGTCCTTACTCAAAAGGCAGTGCATGTAAAATACTAAATTATTTTTGAGGCAGAGGTAGACAGATTCTTGATTACCAAGGGGATGAAAGATTATTGGTGACACGCAAGAATGTAGGTTTGAGATTAAAATTGGATCAACCATTGAATGGTGGGGTAGACTCAAATAATCAAGTGCCTTATTCTTATTTTTTTCTTTGTATGTTCACATTCAGGACGCACTGCAGCAAGTTGCCAAGGCTTCTTTGACAGGAATGTTACAACATGTGTTACTGAGAGAGCCAAGGACAATGGAGTGACACCTCTTGAATTTTGCCTCCAAGGTACATACCATGCAGGCTTGTAATTCTATGGCTGATCCTTCCCTGTCATTGGGTCAGAATTCTGAAGCTTCCTTCCTAACGGCACCATAATGTACATGCACCACATGAGCTGCAACAGTTCAAGAAGCTTGCTCAACACCACCTACTGAAGGGCAATTAGGAATGAGCAATAAATACCGGCCCTGCTGGCAACACGTCCATTCATGAAAGAATTTTTAAAAGTCATGATGCAATGGCGAAAAAAATCTCACCTTTAAATAGTAAGTCATTCTTATAATTGGTGACATTTGCTTATAAGTTTATGTTGATAACTGTTTATGATTCTGGTGCTGTTTCTGTTGGTCAGAATCCTGTCAGGAGATCTGTTGTGTAATGCAGATCTTCTCCAACCACTACAAAGTTCAGCCATATAGTGTTATTCCTAAAGTAGGCAAACTGAAATTTGAAATCTGATTGTGCAAAAACAATTATGTAAGAGAAAATAGTTTTCTTGATTGCTGTTTAATTGATATCAGATGGTGATAGTGTGTGATGAGTGACAGAGCAGGAAGCAGAGCAAAGAAAGTACATGTATAATGGAATTAAAGAAAAATGATATCATTCTGCAAATAATATACAGAAAGGCTAGAGTACCAGACAACACAGTCACCTTCTTTATAATACTCATAAATAATACGTAAATGGTTGGGAATTTACTGAACTCAACCTGAGCTTAATGCAAAATGCAGTTTGCAGTCAACCTTTCATTTTTATTCTACAAGTTTTTTTAAAAAAACCTTCAGTTTTATTACAAAATGTGATTACTTGTACACTGAAGTGTTCACAATGTTGCATTTTTTTTATGCTTTATTTTTTATTTTTAATGATTGTATATAACTCTGTTATGAATAATGGTGACTCATTGTATTTGTGTTTTCAAAGCAATTCACCACTTGCCATTGTATTGATTTTTCAACAAACCAATAAGCTATCTATCTAACAAAATTGCTCGTCATAGTTCATGGAAAATCAATAGGGAGAGATTTCCATTTCTAAAATAGGGTTAATTTTTAAAACATAATTTCACAGGTAAAGTAGACCTTCAGAACTAAAATCATTTTTATATGATTGTTCAATTTTAATATTGAATGAACTGACCTGTGTCTCCTGTGTTTCTGGTTTCTCCTGCTCCTTTTGTGTTTTTGATTCAAACTGGCATTGCCAGTTCTCCATCACTTTATCCTAGTCAAACATTCATGTTGTATGGACAAGGACATCATTGGGTGAACTTTTAGCTATAGGGGGATGTAAAACAGATGACAATGGATTGGTCACATATTATACTCATCAGTTGATTGCCCTTTATGGCGGCAATGGGTAAGGAAATCAGATAGTCTCTATAATGAGCAACTACTTTGCTACTACCCACTTTACACTCTTGTTGACATTGAAGGTTCTGACCCAAGTATTGGTACATTATTTGACTAAATGACATAGACAAGTCAATTCTGTTTTCACCATACAGCTACACATGCACATTTTTAAACACAGGGCCTACTAAATAACAAAACAAGAGAGGAAATGCAACTGATTTTTGCTTTTGTTAGACAAGTTGCAACCTTTGTGACTGCTAACAAATTTGTAGGAAGTCAATGAATTAGGTTGGAACCTACCACTCCTCTATACTTTAATGCTATTTAGTCATTGAGCTGTAAGGACACCCATTTGTATTGAACTTAATTAAAACCCTGGATATTATGTGACAAGGTCTGACAGCACAGTGCCACCTTCAGGCATCAAAGGTAACTACAAAAAGTATGGATGCATCAAATGAGATTTTCCACCAGAGTTGGTTGCAAATAATTTTAATGGAATGCATGTCCCTTGTAATAAATTTATTATAAATATCTGTGCAGTTGATGCTAGCTGGGATTGCTAAATTATCCTATGAACCACAATCATTGCCTTTTACATCTGAAGATTCAGACTGAGTTCAAATCAGTGGAAGACCTTAGATAAATGTCAGCATTATAAATTTCTGATGAAGGGTTCCTATAGCCTTATGAGTAGTTGACTTCAGATTCTACATTAGTTCACTAGCCAGAGTACTCAGAGTCTCAGTTGAGGAAATAAATTCCACTCTGCTGCAACAGAGTGCACTGTTGGGATATTTTTTAGAGCATTACAATAAGACTATAACATTCAGGAAACATGTTATACTTGACCCTAGAGGTCCTCTTCATTGTAACTAGATGAAAATTTGGAAAAATTTGCATTCTCTAACACTGACATCCCATGTCTTATTGAGCAAAAAGTATGTTTACCATATTTACACTGGAAAACATTAATAAAGCAAAAACAAAGTTCATTTTATGACATATTGTCAAAATGTGAAAGAAAGCCCTGTTAAATATGACATTAAAAAAGGTCATTTTACCAATCAGAAATGCAGATCAGCAGCTTTTGAGTTATAACAGTACTTACACTTTGACAATTATGTTGTCGGAAAAGAATAAACAAGACCATATCTTGATGATACCAAGGACTACAGTTTAAATTAAAGCTCACAACATTTAAAGGCCTTGTGTCTCAATAACTCGATACTTGCAAATAAAGAAAATTCCACAAAACCACCCTGGCTGTTTACAGAATGGTTGGTGGAGGATTTGCAATGATGCTGGTGCATTAATCAAATCTGTTGTGATTTTGTAGTCAACATCATTGTGAACACATGTAATAGGATAAACTTGAAATAGCTGTCTTAACAATTCTTTTGGGTAAAGTGAGATAGTAGTACAGTAAATGTAAGTCTGATAACTTTACCAGGGTTTATCATGCTGAAATTATTATATATGCAATCATTTATAGCATTCTCAATGTGACCCTGGGTAAGTATAGAATGCAAGGGGCAGTGCTGAACAGTTATCTGTGTGGAAAGTCTTAATCATGAAATTATACACAAAACTGATTGAGTATCGTTCTGAATGTATATTATCTTACATCATGATGTGAGATAAAAATAAATGTCAATAGGCCCTTGGTTAGAAACTAACAGATTCCTTTGACCAACAAGAAGATAACAATCTGATTTAGGAATTCCGATAACATCAGAAACCATGCAACAAGAGTTTAAGTGGTTTAAAATTGCCACATAAGTCCCAAAAGAAGGATGAGAACTTTGAAGTATTTCCGAGGTAGCTATTACTTGTTACATTGCAATCTGTAAACTTAATTTTGCTTTGTATGTAATTAGTTTTTTACCATGATTATGGAGCAATATAATCTGCAGCTGTTTATCAGAAGACTATGAGGTAACCTATGTAGATTAACCTGCCTCTAAATGCTTGACAATTAAGTTAATCCTGAAAATGAGCCATAGCTAATTTTTAGCTTCTGTGTTTTACTTCATTTACTGTCACCCTAACTTAAAACCAAACAATTACTTTTTGTACTGAAATCAACAAATACTGGAAATCACAAGTGGTCATATAGCACCTATGGAGAGAGGGCAAGTTAATGTTTCAAGTCTAGATGAGTCCAGCATCTTCAGTAATATGCTCCTAAATTATTTTTTGTAAGTGACTAAGTAACAGTTGCACCACACAATTGCTAGACAATGACCATCTCCAAGAAGAAAGAGTTTGACCATTGCCCCTTGACATTCAATGGCATTATCATCACTGAATTCCATCAACATCCTGGGGGGTTACCACTGACCAGGAACTAAACTGGACTAGCCATATAGCTGCAAGTACAGGTCAGAGGTTAGGAACCATGTTGAGATTAACTCACCTCCTGACTCTCCAAAGCTTGTCCACCATCTACAATTGGAAATGTGTTGCTGGTTAAAGCACAGCAGGTTAGGCAGCATCTCAGGAATAGGGAATTCGACGTTTCGAGCATAAGCCCTTCATCAGGAATGAGAGAGAGTAGCCAAGCAGGCTAAGATAAAAGGTAGGGAGGAGGGACTTGGGGGAGGGGCGATGGAGGTGGGATAGGTGGAAGGAGGTCAAGGTGGGGGTGATAGGCTGGAGTGGGGTGGGGGTGGAGAGGTCAGTAAGGAGATTGCAGGTTAGGAGGGCGGTGCTGAGTTGAGGGAACCGACTGAGACAAGGTGGGGGGAGGGGAAATGAGGAAACTGGAGAACTGGTGGGGGGTGTGGATCTGACGAGAGAGTCACGAAGGGAGTGGTCCTTGCAGAACGCTGATAGGCGAGGGGAGGGAAATATATCCTTGGTGGTGGGGTCCGTTTGGAGGTGGCGGAAATGACGGCGGATGATACTTTGTATGCAGAGGTTGGTGGGGTGGTAGGTGAGAACCAGTGGGGTTCTGTCTTGGTGGCGGTTGGAGGAGCGGGGCTCAAGGACGGAGGAGCGGGAAGTGGAGGAGATGCGATGGAGGGCATCGTCGATCACGTCTGGGGGGAATCTGCGGTCCTTGAAGAAGGAGGCCATCTGGGCTGTGCGGTGTTGGAATTGGTCCTCCTGGGAGCAGATGCGGCGGAGACGAAGGAATTGAGAATATGGGATGGAGGTTTTGCAGGGGGCAGGGTGGGAGGAGGTGTAGTCCAGGTAGCTGTGGGAGTCAGTCGGTTTATAGTAGATGTCTGTGTTGAGTCGGTCGCCCGAGATAGAGATGGAAAGGTCTAGGAAGGGGAGGGAGGAGTCTGAGACAGTCCAGGTGAATTTCAGGTCGGGATGGAAGGTGTTAGTAAAGTTGATGAACTGTTCAACCTCCTCGTGGGAGCACGAGGCAGCGCCGATACAGTCATCGATGTAGCGGAGGAAAAGGTGGGGGGTGGTGCCAGTGTAGTTGCGGAAGATGGACTGTTCCACATATCCTACGAAGAGGCAGGCATAGCTGGGGCCCATGCGGGTGCCCATGGCAACTCCTTTAGTTTGGAGGAAGTGGGAGGATTGAAAAGAGAAGTTATTCAGGGTGAGGACCAGTTCAGTCAGTCGAAGGAGGGTGTCAGTGGAAGGGTACTGGTTGGTGCGGCGGGAAAGGAAGAAGCGGAGGGCTTTGAGTCCTTCGTGATAGGGGATGGAGGTGTACAGGGACTTGATGTCCATAGTGAAAATAAGGCGTTGGGGACAGGGAAGCGAAAATCCTGGAGGAGATGGAGGGCGTGGGTGGTGTCCCGAACGTAGGTGGGGAGTTCTTGGACTAAAGGGGACAGGACCGTGTCGAGATATTGGGAGATGAGTTCGGTGGGGCAGGAGCAGGCTGAGACAATGGGTCGGCCGGGGCAGGCAGGTTTGTGGATTTTGGGCAGGAGGTAGAAACGGGCGGTGCGGGGTTTTGGGACTATGAGGTTGGAGGTGGTGGATGGGAGATCCCCTGAGGTGATGAGGTCATGGATGGTCTGGGAGATGATGGTTTGGTGGTGGGAGGTGGGGTCGTGGTCAAGGGGGCGATAAGAGGAGGCGTCCGCGACCTGGTGTTTGGCCTCAGCGGTATAAAGGTCAGTGCGCCAAACTACCACCGCGCCTCCCTTGTCTGCGGGTTTGATGGTGAGGTTGGGGTTGGAGCGGAGGGAGTGGAGGGCTGCACGTTCTGAGGGTGAGAGATTGGAGTGGGTGAGAGGGTGGACAGGTTGAGTCGGTTAATGTCACGGCGGCAGTTGGCTATAAAGAGGTCGAGGGCGGGTAGGAGGCCAGCACGGGGTGTCCAGGTGGATGGGGTGTGTTGGAGGCGGGAGAAGGGGTCGTCAGAGGGTGGGCGGGAGTCTTGGTTGTGAAAGTAGGCACGGAGGCGAAGGCAGCGGAAGAATTGTTCAATATCTCGGCGCGTGTTGAACTCATTAATCTGAGGGCGTAGGTGAATGAAGGTACCATCTACAATGTACAAGTTAGGAATGTGATGGAATACTTTCCACTTTATAGGATATGTGCAGCTCCAACAACATTTTAGAAACTTGACTTATCCAGGACAAAGCAACCTGTTTGAGCAGCATCAGATTCACTAACATTCATTGCTTCAACACAAATGATTGTCAGAGCAGCATTGTTCCATATACATGATGCATTGCAGAAATTCACCAAGAGCCCTCAGATAGCATCTTCCAAAACCATGACAACTACCATCGAGAAGGACAAGGTCAGCAAATACATGGGAACACCACAATCTTCATGTTCCTCTCAAACATCCTGACTTGGAAACGTATCACTGTTCCTTCATGTCACTGGATTACAATCCGGTAAATTCCTCCCTAATAGAATTATGGGTCTACCTACAACAAACGGACTGCAGAGGCTTAAAAAACAAACTCACCAGTGCCTTCCCAAATACAACTAAGGATGGGCAATTAATGCTGGCCTAGTCAGTGAAGCCCACATCCCCTGAATGTAAAATAATTTTTAAAACGTCACCTTCTGTTTGGTTGACAGAAATGATCAATATTAAAATCATATACCTCTGAGGAAAAAAATCCAATTTCCAATGCACGTTAGATAGGGGAGGCCCAAGTGACTGAGGAGAATGAGGGGAACATACTTAACACCAAATTTTTCAAAAAATGCAGCTTATTAAGTACTGATTTGTACCAAACCACATGTTTCTGAAAATATCAACAGAAGCAGAAAATTACAGGAAAGGAGAGCAAATAGATGTGCAGCAGTAGAGGAGGACAAAGAGAACAGAGGCAGATCAGGCAAAACAAAGGCAAACTGCAACATAACTCCAACTTACCGTGAGCATTGTGAGGGGTCTATACATTAAAGGTTTGAATACAATATACATGACCCATAAGTGTCACAATTACATTTCCTTATATTATGCAGAGAAGTTCATCAAACAGTGAATTCCCTGACTCATGCTGATCAACTATACAGGACATTTACTTGTTTATGTAAATTATAGAGGGTAGAATACCCTTTATTGTCTTTGTATGGAAATAAGCTATCGAACGAATGTAGAAAGCATTACAAGTACAAACAGACTGTAAACATAAGCATTCACATCCTAAATGTTTTGATTGCCCCATCTTAACAGAATAGTGCATCTTTTTGCTAAATCAAAACAAATTGTAACATAATCTCTCAGACAATTGCAGGGTCCACAAAATCCAGTGCAGTTCAGATGTTGGAGCTGGATTTGAAGTAGGACATGTTTCTGACCTTAAGTGATATTCCGGGTTCAGAATCATAAGTAATGTTGGGACAAGCGTGCAGGAAATAGTGAGTGTTCTATTCTGTCATGGTACAATTATATTAAACCAGCATGCTGCGCATTATGTTAGTTCAAAAGCTTTTTAATTTCTGCATTAGTAGATATATTGCATTTGTTTATTTCTGCTTCTCATCTTCTCATTTCTGGGTCAAATGATGACAATCAGCTAGCCACAGCTAGTCTAGCAAATAGGATCAAGCTGGCTGAAGGTAGATGGGAAAGTTTAACCATTGCTCTTGTAGTCAGTCAACATTTAAAATTGTGGTCTCAGTGGATTGTTTGAAACATATGCTTCTGTGTGTGTATTAATAGCCTTTATATAAATAATCTACCATCACCATCAACAGCCATACTAGTAAGGAGTTGTCAAAGACTGACCAAAAAAAATCACAAATTTCATATGCCCTTTCCTTATTTTGCTATTGTTTGTACCATTCTGAGGTAATTTAACTGGGTTGTTTAGCTGCTCATCACAGTTTAAACAATAATGGAAAAGAAAATCTTGGAGGTATAAAATTCCTTATCAACTATTTTTGTCCACTAATTAAAGTGTAAAATGTTACTTTCTTGATATGGTCAGACAGCCTAAATGACAATGAAGTCATGGATTTCCAGCAATTAAACACTAGCAAGAGCAGAGCATTGTTTTCACCCAAATCCGAAAGACATAGGATTGATTAAATCCCTCACCCTTCATTCAGGCCCTGTGAAATCCTGGCATTCCTTTCAACCAAGAATTCTGATCGCAAAACCAAATCCAAACGTTCACTCATCGATATTTATAGCACAGGAGGAGGCCATTTGGCACATTTTGTTTGCACTGGTCAACAAAGATTTGACAATACTAATCCCATTTTCCAGCTTTTGGCTCATAGCCCTGAAGGCTATGGCAATGCAAGTGAATAAATACTGCTTGAATGCTACAAGAGTTTTTTGACTTAACCACCCTTTCAGGCAGTGAGTTTCAAACATCAATCATTCTGTAAGGAACAGTTATCTCCTCAACTTTCCTCTCAGTCTTGTGCTTCCTCTGGCTACTGACCTCTCTACTAATGGAAAAAGTACTTTTCTATCCAGCTTAGCTAAACTCCTTATAATTTTATGTACCTCAATCTCAACCGTTGCTGCTCCAAGGAAAATAACACAACCAATCCAATCTTTTGTCACAGCTCAGACCCTCCAGCCCGGGCAGCATCCTGGTAAATCTCCCCTGCACCCAATCATATCCTTCCTACAAGGTGTTGACCAGAAATGCATGCAGTTCTCCAGTTGTGGCTTAACCAGCATTCTTTGTATTCCGTAAAGGCTAGTATCTAATATACCTTCTTATAATCTTATCTACCTTCAGGGATCTGTTGATATGCGTACAAAAGTCCCTCTGGTTTTCAGTAATTGCCAGGGTCCAGCCATTCATTGTATAACCCCTTGCATTATTGGCGTTCCTCAAAAGCACTGCCCCACACTTTCTGATTGAATTCCATTTGTCACTGGTCTGCCATCTGATTGGCAACCTTCTGCTGATTATGGCTATTCTTGCTATTTACCACCCTACCAAATTTTGTTGCATCCACAAATATCTTAATCATACACACTAAATGTAAGCCTAAATCATTAACGCACACTATAAAACAATAAGGGCCTTAGCATCGAGCCCTGTGGAACCCAACTGGAAACAGAATTCAAGTCACAGACATGTCCATCTATCATCCAACTCTGCTTCCTGCCTCTCAGCCAATTTTGGATCCAACATGCCAGTTTGCCTTAGGTCTTAAGGACTCTTACTTTCGTTATCAGCCTGATATGAGGGACTTTAACAAAAGCCTTCCTAAAGTCCATGTGCAACACATCAAATAAATTACCCTCACCAAACTTTCAGTTATCTCCTCAAAACATTTGGTCAAAATTGTCAATCATGATCTTACTTTAACAGATCAATGCTGACTCTCCCAAATTAATCTGTGTCTCTCCAGGTGCAAATGTGTTCTATTCCTCTGAATTGTTTCTAATAACTTCCCTGCCATTGAGATTAGACTGACTGGCCTGTAATTTCCTGGTGTATTCTTTCCTTCATTTTTTTCCAATCCTGTGGCACCCCACTTGTGGCCAGAGATGATTCAAAAATTACTGCCAGTGTCTTTGATTCTTGCCTCCCTTACAGTCTGGGAATACATCTTATCTGGGTCTACACATTTATCCACTTTTCTCTCTTTGTTAATTTCTTCTAATATTTCACAGTCCTGCACTATGTTACCTTTACCTGTATCCTTTTCCACTATAAAAGTTCAGTGCATAGTATATATTAAGAACTATACTTCCATCTTCCAGGTCCACAAATACATTACCTATTTGGTTATTAATGGGTCCTAATCTTTCTCTAGCTATTCTCTTGTTCTTCATATATTTGAAAATAACCTTTTAGATTTTCCTTTATTCTAGTCACCAGTGCTATTTCATTCATTCTCTTAGCTTTCCTAATTTGCTTTTTAAGTACCCTTTGCACTATTGATACCCCTTCAGGGATTCTGCCATATTTAAACCTCAGTATCTGTCATAAACCACTCCTTTCTTCTTAAACCTGATTTTGAAATTCAGAGTTCTCCTGACTTGGTCTCAAACTTTGTCTTTATGGGGCCCTATTTGCCCTTTATGCTGGATATTTCCTCCTTAAATGTCTCCCACTGCTCTGACAATAGTTTGACCTACAAAAAGATGCTTCCAGTCAAATCATACCTACCTTCACAAAATTCACCTTTCTATAGTTTAGAACATCTTGATCCTTTTCCATAACTATCTTAAATCTAACTGAATGGTCACCATCTCCAAAATGCTCCTTATTGATTCACCTTCCATCTGTCCAGGCTCATTTAGATGTTAGATTGAGAACAGCCACCGACCTTGCCCAGAATTCTGTTTACTGGTTGAAAATATTCTTGTGGATGTAATTTGAGAATTTTGCTCTCTCCCTACTTTGCACACTCACTATCCCAATTAATATTTTGGTGGTTAAAGTCCCCAACTACTATTGCCTTATTCTTCCTACATTTCTCCGAAATTTGATTACATATTTGATTCTCTATCTCTTCCTCATTTTTAGAACACATGCAGCAGCATATTTGCCCCAGTTGAACTTTTTGTTCCACCAATATGACCACATTGACTATAAAATATCATTCTTCTTCACTGCTATATTTGATTCCATCAATATTGCAACCTTCTTCTGTCTTCCCCCCCCCCCGCCCAAGTCATAGCTAGGAATGTTGAGGTGCCAATCCAACCTATCTTTCAGCCAAGACTTGGTCATAGTTATGGTATCATATTTTCTTTTAGATTACTTACAGTGTGGAAACAGGCCCTTCGGCCCAACAAGTCCACATCGACCCGCTGAAGCGCAACCCACCCATACCCCTACATTTACCCCTTACCTAACACTACGGGCAATTTAGCATGGCCAATTCACCTGACCCGCACATCTTTGGACTGTGGGAGGAAACTGGAGCACCCGGAGGAAACCCACGCAGACACGGGGAGAACGTGCAAAGTCCACACAGCCTGTCGCCTGAGTCGGGAATTGAACCGGGTCTCAGGTGCTGTGAGGCAGCAGTGCTAACCACTGTGCCACCATGCCACCCACAATTGTCACCTGTGTCCTCAGATTGTCTGTTTAACGTCTCAGTCTCCTCACAAATTGGTTCCGTTCCTATTCAGGTGTAATCTGTCTAACTTGTACAGGACCCACCTCTCTCAAAAACTCTCTGAACACCTTAGGAAGCTAAAGCTCTTCTTCCTGCACCATGTCTCCAGCCACACATTCATCTGCTCTCTCCTTGTATATTCCTATACTCTCTACTGCCTGGCATCAGGTGTAATCCAGACATTACTAACTTTGAAGTTTTGATTTTCAATTTCCTACTGAACTCCCTAAAGTCTGCTTACAAAAACTGATTTCTCTTTCTTACTTCGTCAATGATCCCAACATGGATCACCATCTCTAGCTGTCTCCCTTCTCTTTACCGAATGCAACTATTCTGTGACATTATAGATGGTGACACCTGAAAGGCAACATACCATCCTTGAGTCATTTCTACAATGGCAAATGTGCCTGTCCACTCCCAACTCTACAAATCCCCTACCATTATTGCCCTTGCACACTTTTTCCTTCCCTCTGAGCAGTCAGATTGCAATGTGCCAAGGCCTTGGATCTGGCTGGACTCTATAGAAGAACTGTCACTCTCGCTATTTTGCAAGGCTAAAATTAGTTTGTACGCAAGATGCACTTGGGATATTCCCCCACAACCTGCCTGGTCCCCTTCTTCTGTCTGGCAGTCACCCATTCCCTCTCTGGCCACACTTCCATATGTGGTGACCATGTCCTGGAGTGAATTATCCATCAAATTCTCAGCCTTATGAATGCATCATAGCATCCCCCAGATGCTCCTCAAGTTCCAATATCTGGAGCTTGAGTTGGTAGAGATGACAAATCCCACAAGGCTTCAAGGGTGGTGTTCAGGAATATACCACAAATGTCAACACCACTTTGAACTTCCAGGTAGCTGGTTCCTGTCACATGCTTCAGGGAATATTTGCCAAATCAGGCCATCTTCAAGTAATGCTGCTAACATTGGGCTACTTAAATGACTATCAATTTAAAATTGAAATTCTCCAGCAGAGGAGCTATTAATTGTTTTTAGGATGGCTTGATTCACAGAAGTACAAATCTCAAACATACAATGGAAGCATATGAACTGATTTCAAAGCTGCAACAGTATACGTATGCATTTTCTGAATGGTAAGGATTCTATTTGATAAACTTCTGGTTGTATGTAACCATTCATGCCACATCTTATAAGTAATTTACGTCAACAGAAATTGTCAAAATGGATGAGTCTGACAACAGTTACCGATGCTAACCCCATTTTTGTGACATATTTGGATTTAGCAGATGGATCTAGGTGATCAGGCATTAGGTTACATTACTTTTTAGATTAGATTACTTACAATGTGGAAACAGGGCCTTCTGACCAACAAATCCCCATCGACCCTCAGAAGAGCAACCCACCCAGACCCATCCCCATGGGCAGCATGGTGGCACAGTGGTTAGCACTGCTGTCTCACAGCGCCAGAGACCCGGGTTCATTTCCCACCTCAGGCGACTCTCTGTGTGGAGTTTGCACATTCTCCCCGTGTCTGCTTGGATTTCCTCCAGGTGCTCTGGTTTCCTCTGAAAATGTGCAGGTTAGGTGAATTGGCCATGCTAAATTGCCCATAGTGTTAGATAGAGGGATAAAATGTAGGGGAATGGGTCTGCACTTGTTGGGCTGAAGGGTCTGTTTCCACACTGTAAGCAATCTAATCATTTACCCATTCACTGAACACTTAGGGCAATTTAGCACAGTTAATTCACCTAACCTGCACATTTTTCGACTGTGGGAGGAAACCAGGGCACCTGGAGAAAACCCACGGGGAGAATGTGCAAACTCCACACAGACAGTTGCCTGAGGTGGGAATTGAACCTGGGTCTCTGGCGCTGTGAGGTAGCAGCGCTAACCTCTGTGCCACCGTGCCACCCACTTGATAGTCACTTGAGCCATGGTTTACACATAACCACACAAGAATATTTTGAAGTATATGAAGATAAACATACTGAAATTAATCCTCTGCTGCCTCTGCAATCTCCTATTATACAGCCCTGAAAAAAAAATCCATAAGGAAATTCACCATGTAGCAAGTGCAAGGAGAGATACCAGCAGGGTCTGATGAGAATAATGACAGCGCTTAGTTTCTTTCCAATAATAAATGTATGTACTGATAAAGGGTGAATGTTGTTTGACAAACATTCCAACTTCCCTTCACTGCAAAGTTTCAAAATAACTGGTATCAGATAACAAATAAGCTGAGTTTGTGAGGCTGGTTACTTCACACATAATTAATAATTGCAGCTGGTGCTGGGAGTAACAATAAAACTTTTGCTCTCTGGTGCAAACATAGCTTTGGTATTGTTTGCATTGAAAATAGCATTCATGCTACTGCAAGAGATTTTTTTCCCCATAACTCAACCAAGATTATTGTAATCCTTGAATATGGTATTAACTTAAGTGATCATTGTGTGCCATCTAATTAGTTACCCAAGATTTCTTAAATGAATTGGTACAGCCACCAGATTTTGCTCATTATCTTTGTTGTAACTGCAAAATAATATTTCCCTGTAACTTTCACGTTGTTTTAAAGAACTTCATTACACACATTGAAATTACATAGTTGTGAATTTAAACAGAAACATTACATAGGCATCATCATAAAATGTAACATATGAAATTGTCCTCTGACAGAAAAAAAATGGTAAAAGCATATTATTTAAATGGTGACAGGTTGCAGAGCTCTGTAATGCAGAGAGACCCAGGTGTCCGAGCAAATTATTCAAAGAAGGTTAGCATGCAGGTACAGCAAGTAATTGGAAAAGCAAATGGGATGCAAGGGTGAATTAAATGTAAGAAGAGTGTGATTTTGCTTCAGTTATACAAGGTATTGCTAAGACAGTATCAGGAGGACTGTTTACATTACTAGCCACTGTGTTTACGGAAGGATGTTAATGCATTGGAAGGAGTTCAGAGAAGGCTTATTAGGTTAATATGGAAAGACGATTGCCCTGTGAGGAAAGACTAGACAAATTAGGCCTACATCTTGTGGAGTTTAGAAGAATCAGAGGTGACTTAATTGAAATATATAAGATTGGACTTGACCAGATGGATGTTGAAAGAATGTTTCCTCTTGTGGGAGAATCTAGAACTATGTCATAGTTTAAAAATATGGGGTGCCCTTTTAAAACTGAGATGAGTTTTTTTTAACAAAATACTGAGAGTCAAAGACTGTGGATGGAGAATCTTTAAATAATCTTATTGCAGAGTTGAAATCTTCTTGATTACGAAGAGGGTGAAAGATCATTAGGGATATAGGGAAATGTTGAATGCTTGAGCTGTCCAAGCCTGCCCCAACTGCCCCTTGTTGCACCCCATGTCTGTGTTATGTATGAGATAAGGTCAGATTACTTCTTGCATATCTACTACCTAATATGGTGGGCATATGTATGAGTAACTGAATGTCAGGGCCAAAGATTAGTCACTTTATTTTAATAAACACACTTCCATTTCCATAATTTTTATTCTCACGGGGAAGCAACCCTTCTCCATACCTATAAGCGTATCCAACATTTCACAAATCATACCTCTCCTTTGACTGTAGACATGTAGACTGGCTAATATGATGTAGAAACTTCTGAAACTTGAGAAGTTAGTGTTTTTCATGCCACTTGTTCAACAATACTAATTTAGATTTGATTAGATTACTTACAGTGTGGAAACAGGCCCTTCGGCCCAACAAGTCCACACCGATGCACTGAAGCGCAACCCACCCATACCCCTACACTTATCCCTTCACTTAACACGATGGGCAATTTAGCATGGCCAATTCACCTGACCTGCACATCTTTGGACTGTGGGAGGAAACCAGAGCACCTGGAGGAAACCCACGCAGACACGGGGAGAATGTGCAAACTCCTCACAGACAGTTGCCTGAGGCAGGAATTGAACCTGGGTCTCTGGCACTGTGAGGCAGCAGTGCTAACCACTGTGCCACCACAATGTAACTGACTATTCAGCTTGATAAAGTAACTAATGATTTTCTGCACTGTAAATGTAAAACTTCTATGTGAACCATTTCTCTGGTCGTGTTGATGCTGGATGTTGACCTATCTTGGTGTATCTGTTTCTCCATGTCCCCAACTTCACTATGCTGCTTTGGAAAGTTGTTGAGCAGAAGTCATGTCTCTGAGGTATGGAAAAACCCAAAGGGAGAAACATCTCTGTATTACTGGATCCCAGGAATTATAAGTAAATAATATTAATGTACCTTTCCTCTTCATCAGAGTTAATATTTTATGAATTTCAAAACATGAAAGGATTACTACTTTCAGATGTCCTGCATATGCCATCTTCAAAGCAAAACATACTGTTGTATTGGTTTGACAGAACTATATAAAATGCATTCAAATCTAAATTTATTTATTATTTAATTTTATTTGGATCAAGTACATATACACTGATAAATGAAAACACCTGTATTTTTTCTTCTCATTGATGAACTGCTCCGAGCTGATATTACATTAACTGTATGAACGCTCAAGCTTTTCTGAATGCCAGCAACCTGCCAATTGCAGAGTCAGAAGAATACTATGTGCTGCATTAAAATGATAGTTTCATATCCTACTCCAACCATGCTTGAAATTCTAAAGGCTGCTAAACATTTTGGTATCCTATAAAGCCAGTATACCTCCAAAACACAAAACATCTGGATGTAAGTTTGCTTGCTGAACTGGAAGTTTCATTTTCAGACATTTCGTCACCAGACTAGGTAACAACAAACGTGGTGATGAAATGTCTGAAAATGAACCTTCTAGCTCAGTGAGCAAACTTACATCCAGAACCTCAACCTGAGCTACAAATCTTCACTAAGACAAAAGCATCCCTAATGCAGGTAAGAAACAATGAGCAATAGATTATACAAGAAACAGTGTTAAAGGCCACAATTTTCTGAAGCCTTCTGCATTCACCAATTTTTCTTTCTTGATTGAGAGATTTTGAAGTGTGACTTCTTTACTTAAAAAAAGAAGGGAAAAACCAAATAAATACTGACTTGCCAGTTTAACATCAGTTGTGGAGAAATTACTGGAATCTATCATCAGAGAAAAATGTTTGAGCTATCTAATGAATATGAGCAGATCAAAGAGAATCCACAAGGATTTTTAAGAGGTGGTGAACAACACTAATCTAATCGAATTAAAGTTTTTGATGTTGCTAGCATGATAAACACGAAAGTTGCATTTCCAAATAATGATGTCAACATTTAAGAAATTTGTTTTCTGCAAAAGGGGAATGAGACATCCCAAAGAGCAAATCTCAAAGGAAAGTATTTAGTATCAAAGTATTAAAATAGAAAGTGAAAACACAGGATTTATTCAATCAACATGGAGTTCAGATGATTCAACATTATTGATGCACTCATCTGTGAATTTCCAGAAGACATTGTACAAGGTCCCACACAAGTGGTTACACTGCATATATGGCAGTGACAATTTCCTAACGGAATGAGTTGATAAATGGCTGGGAGACATAAGACAGAGAGGTGCAATAAAAAGGCTATTTTCTGATTGACAGCATACAAAAAATGTGATCTCCAATGATCTGTACTGGGACCTCAGCATTTCATTCTATGTGTTAATGACTAGGATAGATAAAAGAACTGTGATTCATACATCCAAGTTTACTGTTAACAATAAATTAGGATATTCAGTTATTGTGTAGAACAGGCGCAGGAAGATACAATGGAACCCTGATAGCTTAACTGAGAAAAACACAATTGAAGATCGAATCCATGGGAAGGGGATGAGAATGATGTCATCCACTGCTGTTTGGACAAGACAAGTTGTAATATTTTCTTATTAATGATTATGAACTAAAGGGCACTGAAAGCTTGTGAAGGCCGCATATGATTAGTTATTCATGAGGAATTAAAGTTTATCTACCATATATATTATAAATTCAGTAACCTGACAGCACAGATTTGAATATTGCTGAAAACAGTCATGTTGCTGAAGATTTTCACCTTGAACTCATCAGGGCAAACATAAAATTGCCAAATTTCAAATGATACTAAAAATGCTATGCTTCAGGAGAGGAAGGTGCTGATTAGTTGGCAAGTTACTCTGATTGGGTGAGGAATTGCCATGGGAGAGAGCAAGGGGCCATTGTAGACTTCAAGAAGTGACAAGGTTCGAACACATTCTTTTCACTGTGGGGAATGCATCCTCACTTATGAATGCATGTCATCTAGCAAGCATAAATGAGTTATGTTATTAAAGTGAATGATTATCGTAAATTATTTGCTATTGTAGCTATTTGTGAACTCAGGATTGATCCATAAATGCTGTCCAATTGCAGAATCACAGCAAACGGCAGACATCGTCTTCCTTCAGTTGTTTTTACCAAGGAAAATGCAAGCCCACATGTGCACAACCCAAAACGATTGTAATAAACTCAAATTTGGCATTCTTGTGTTTGTCAGGATGAGTGCAAGGCAATCACATTTCAGCAGCATGTCCTTCTTTTCAGGTATAATGCAGATTCGTAATTCCAAGGTGTTGCCCAATTATCTATGCCATTTAGCAAACTGCTAAAAAGACACATATGGGGATTTGAGAGATTGTTGGGAAATCAGAGTTCTTTTGGGAAGCTTTAGGTGGGTGAGGCCTGGAGTTACTTTCGGATCGAAGTATTTTGCACGTGGTAACTGATGCATTTGACACCTGACAAGTAGAGGGGCGGAACTCTCCACCTTAGCTCCTCTCTGTTGGAGAGAAAAGCACAATCGTTGGTCACACTCCTCCCCCGACTGTTAATGCAATGATCTGTGTTGGGTATGGATTACCTCCAGGTGTCCGGTTTTCTTCTCCTTTCACGCTGAGAGAACTTGCACTTGTTGCGGTGATAACGAGGGCAAGTGACTGAACTTCGCTCAAAATATTAAGCAATGCCTTCAGGAGTGAACACTGGAAACAAGAAAATAGGACATACGTATTCCAATCATTATCAGGATAACGTGTGAAGAAACAATGTTTTTCATATTAATGTATTAGGCATCAAGTTGAATGATTTGAATTTCATGTTGATTGAAAAAATCGATTTCTTTCCCCATTGCAGTACTTCGACCTCAAACATCTGCACATGATTTACTTGGGATGTCTAATTCCGCATATTTTTACATAAAACAAGTTATTTTAACGATTTACTTCATTATCTGGAAACGTAAACGACGATTTATCGGCAGGAGATTCAAGATCCCTACATATCCCTAGGGTCCATAGAGAGGCTCACTTCATCTGATAACAACTCGCTTCCATAGTTAAGGGTGTATTGCACTTTCCTCATCGAGTTTGAGGCTTGCAAATGAATCTGATTGATTTGGTGGAATAAAACGGGTTGACGATTCACTAACTAGTTGACTTCGTATGAGTTCATTTCCATTCAGTGGCTGTCTTTGGCAGCTTCGGAACAGTATGCTTTCCTTGGATAAAATTGTTCTATCTGAAATCTGTCTTACAGAAGACCTGAAGTATTTGATCTTAATTGTTCAGAGTTGTTTTGAATCTAACGCGACAAATGCGCGTTAGCTCGAACCAATGTATCTGATTTAATCTAATTCTCGTGATTCACTTCAGGAAAGTCAGGGATGGGTCAGTTTATGAAAATAGGTAATAATCCTTGCATCAATAATGTCATCATTTTATACTGCAAAACGATGAACGTGGTGCCAAAACAATCTAATTATTATAGGAACATTTAATGCAACTTTACAGACAATTTTAGTCACGTGGCGGTAATCATTCTAAACTCTTCGGAGTTGTGATAGGAGAATATTCACTCTGTTAGCACAACTATTCATCTGAGCAAGGTAAATCGTATGATTGAAACACTTTTAAGAGAAGTATTTCTTTACCAATAGAAGTGGTGATATTCTTTCATAATTCGAATTCGAGCTTTATCATCAACAGTTTGTAGGAAGATGCCATCAGAACAGGTTTTGGAGCATGCAAAGGAAGTGGTTCACAATATGGATCTCATGGGATATAAAGCAGTAAATTTCTACAGAAAATGAAGTTGAACAATTGTAATTAGATCTCATGGGTTCTGATGACTGCACAAACGGGTCTTCTTTTGATCTTACGATTTATTATAACACCAGAACTCTCTTGAGTGAATTACAGTGTTATAAGTATTCCATGGCAGCACTTCGCCAGGATTGGATTTCCAAATGACTGATGACTGTTGATATGCATATAGGACCGAATTTAGATACTAATGCCAACCGAGTCAGTGGAGGCACTCAGTGGCAAAGCTTTATGTTGGTGTCAACTCATTGTTATCTCGTAACCAACGAACAACGTCGGTCTCCTCAAAGCTTTGAAGAATTAATTTAAAACCAACACTTCATGCAACAGGTAGGTACACTCACCAAAACGTTTCTGCAAACACTGAAGTCGTATTTTACACCGAAAATACACTGCGTTGCAATAGCATCCATCAACTTCAATACTGTACGTTTTCTGTATGGTACCGTGTCTTAACCTGTTTTTTTCACTGTCATTGCCAGTCTTATCTATCTGTGTATCAGATCAGTTTGATTCAATTTTACTAGTTTATAAATTGGTTCAGTGATACGTATCAAAAAGAAAGGAATGATTAAGGTTAGTTTATGCAAGCCAGAGAAAAAAGACTGTTAGAATACAGACAGAGATCCACATTGTTAGTTATTTTTTATGATGCTGATTTACTATCAGTAATATTTGGTTACAGATAATACAATTACATGTAAATAACAATGATAACCTCCAGCTTCTGTCAATTGCTTTCAAATAAAGTTACTGTATGTGCCGCCTTGCTTTTGTGACTGAACACAAATCATTTAGCTAGATGTGTAAAATTTGCAGGCAGTGTTGCTTGAACAGTTGCTTATAAAAATCAGCATGTCAATTAAATTAATTTTGAATAAAGACAGCATTCAGTTAGGAAAAACTGGTAAATGTTTGGGAATTCAGCTTTATGATAAATTAAAATGTAAAAAATATTCATCTACTTGCATTAAAATATTTTTTAAAAAGTTGTCCACACTGGGTTGCATTAGACAATGTTAATCACTGAATAATGCATTACCTTTGAAGTGATTTCCCTTTTTGTCTTATTTTATGTATGATGCTGTTGCTGGAGATCAGGCAATGAATCAGTAACAAAACAAATTGTAAAACTTTACAACCACAATTGTAACATATTAATTTATGATTGAATTTTTGATTACTGTATACTGTTATAACCAAATTCAAAATTTGCAAGTAGATAGAAATTTTAAAGTTCAATTTTAATTCATGTTGCTTTTATACCTGTTATCTGAAAATCTACATTCTCATATCCTTAGGAAAAGTGCCAGGACAGTGACACAATTTGGGCCATATAGTCCCAGTTATTACTTAAGCAGTTAGGACAATGACTGAGAAAAGACCAGTCATTTTTCTACTTATTGAGTTGGCTAGGTTACTCTGTCCAATGTAATTCATTGAACATTGTATTGGAAAAGACTAAATAATTGTTAAAACTTGCACACTGGAAATCACGTAAATATAATTTTAATATTACTTATTCTGATAATTAGTTTTTACACAATTTTGGTAAGATCTCATTGTAAACCTCTTGCATGTAACTTAAGCAAAAATTTATGTTTCTACATTTATAGACACTTTCTAGTATATACCTGCTCTGTGTATGAACATGCTATTTTGTCCAATATATTCTGATGAAGACATTAATAAACAGTTTTAAATTATTCTTAATCTCAGTGATGGCAACAAACATATCAGGGAGGGTTTTAAGGATTCAGGAGGGAGAAGGTGACTCTTTGTATTTAAAATGTCAATCTTAAATCAGACATGTTATAACACACCTCCAGGGTAGGTGAGTCTTGAACATAGACCTTCTGGTCCTGGAGACAGTACTACTGAATCATAAGACCTTGATCCTTTGTGGATGATGTTGGTATCAATTATTGAACACAAACCTACTTAATGTAAATGTGTATCACATGTATGTTTTGCAGGAAATTAAACCCTGGATTTTGTGTTTCGTATCGCAAATGGGATTGGAAAAACTTAATCTCAATAATTTGGGTGCAATGAGGGGAAAAATACATGGCTTTTCCAACATTCCTTGTTTTATGTTGCAATATCATCCTGTTAATAGCATGATATTATCAACTTCAGTAAATATATAATAAAGCTTGAAGCAACTGTAGATTTTTGAAGCAAGATCTTACTTGCTGTATTGAGAAATAGTGGGAAATGAATGTAAGGTTTTTCAGGAAAAAGGTCCTTGTATAATAGTTACACCAAGTGGACACAACATTTACTGACTAGTAAAAATGCTAGCTGGCAATAAATATACAGATGCTGCAGAAGACAATTCAGGAAGATATGTATTTTCAATTCATTCAAAGGTATTTTGGCTGTTATAAACTACAAAAATCACTATGTAAATGAGAATCAATAAAACCCCTTGATTGAACTATAGACTTACAATGTGCTTAATAGCTTATGAGATATGTCAAATTAAACACTGAAATAAAAGTAGAATTAGTAACATCTTCTGAACACTACTGCAAAGACCATGTATTGTTAAAAGATAAAAAGTAACAGTTAAAATCTGTGTTGTGGTAATATTTATTACAAGATTTAATGTGGCCATTACATCCATGACGCAAATAATAATTTACTCTAAGTTACTGTTTTAAAGTTGTTGCTCCCTTAGCAGGTATGGATATTAAGAATGGGAAGATGTTTCCTATGGTTGGAATAATAGTCTAATAATAAGCAGTCAGCCTTGGCCAATTAGGATGAAGATGAGGATACATATCAGTACTTAAACAGTTGTGAATCTTTGGAATTCTCAACTCTGGAGATGGCTGTTCTCAGTTGATGAATATTTCAAAAAAATAGATTGATAGACTTTCAGATTCAAGGGCGAGAGGAATGGAGAAGCATAGTAGACCCTTAGAATATCATCTATGAGCATACTGAACAGAAAAATATGTGCAAAGTCAGAATAATCTACCTTATTGTTAGCTCTGAATAGTTTACATTAAAAATTATTTACTCGCTCACATAACTTGCTAATCTATACAAGAGACTGGATGTTAGATTTTTCTCATTATTTTCTAAAGAAGCATAGTTTATCCAATTGTGAACATACATATACACCAAAGTTTACTCGTATGATTTTGGCCTTCAGGATTATTTGATGATTGTTATTGTAAACCACAATTCTGAAAAAATGCAAGTCAACGAGGTCTGTGATGTACAGCAGTGTGCTCTTGTTGTGAATTATTGTGTAGCTAGAATTCACAATGATACTTTTCTCTTGGTAATCATGCTTTAATAATTGGAATGTTCTTTATGGAAAACATAAGAGTAAGTCTGTGAATTATCAAAGAGAGATATATAGCCATTCTGAGTACCTTGTTTTGAACATGGTTTCACACTAAGTTGGCTACTCTGACAGGTATGCATACCATAGAAACATAGAAAATAGGAATAGATTCCTCCATTATTCAATATCATCATACTAATCATCCAATCCCACTTTTGCCACATATCCTTCAATCCCTTTAATTCTAACAATTATATCTATTTCCTTCTTGAAAATATCCAATGTTTTGGCTCAGCCTCTTTCTATGGCAGATAATTCCATATGCTCACTGCTCTCTGGGTCAAGAAAGTTTTGCTCATCTCAGTCCTAAGTCATCTACCCTTAAACTGTGAACATTTAGGGATCAAGTCATAGAGTCACACAACATGGAAACAAACCCTTTGGTCCAACCAGTCCATGCCAACCATGTTCCCAAACTAAACTAATCCACCTTTTCTACACTTGACCCATATCCCTCTGAATCTTTCCTATTCATGAACTTATACAAATGTCTCTAAAATGTTGTAATTCTACCTCCAGCCATCACTCCTTTGGCAGTGCATTCCCCGCACGAACCATTCTTTGTAAAAACAAAATGTTGTCTCTCATGTTCTTTTTTCGATCTTTCTCCTCTCACCCTAAAAATATGCCCCCAAGTTTTGAACTCCCCTTCCATAGGGAAAAGGCCCTTGTCATTATCTTTGCCCCTCATAATTTTATTAACCTTAATAAGGTGACCCCTCGACTTCCTATGCTCCAGTGAAAAAAAGTTCCACCTTTCCAATCAATTTTTGTATCTCAAACCCTCTATTTCCAGCAACATTCTGGTAAATCTTTTCTGAACTCTTTCCAGTTTAATAATATCCTTCCTACAACAAGGCGACCAGACCTGCTCTAATATTCCTGAAGAGGCCTCAGAAATGTCCTGTACAACCTCAACATGAAACTTCTTTTTTCATTTGTGTAAATGCAACATTATATGTCAGAGTATAAATACAGAACAATTCTTTAATTTACCCAATTGAATCAGTACCAAACAAAACCCCTAACTTAACTGACAGGCAGTGGAAAAGCGGCATAATTACTGTACTGGTTCTGCTCAGATTGGCTGATGTGGAAGTCGGTTACAACCATTGACTTTCCACCATTGAAATGAGCAGGATGGAAATCTCTAGCATCTGTGTACAAATGTGTTGGGCTGCCTTAATCAATTCCTTCAAAGTAATCTGCAAAATCCCTTCATATTTAATGTCAAATTAGCAATCCCATAGGAGCCCTGAAGTACAATTTTAGAGAATTGCTTTTTTTGCGATGCTGCATTTCTGCTTCATGATCACTGTACATCATACGGTTTTCCACAAGTCAGTAATGGTGGATATCATGGGTGAGGCAGAATAGAAATTTGAATGAAAGAAACATTAGCCATAACCATACATACTTGAAGTATTCGTGTAATTATTTTCTGCTCGTTTTCTTATTTATTTATAAATAAGAAACAATTCAGAAATGCATTTTTTTCTATGGAATTACAATGTCAGTGTGTCAGCTGATCTATTTTAATAGGCAATTTATTTAACTGATTTATTTACATAAACATCTCTAACCATGATAGAATACAGTTGGAAAACATCAAGCAATTATAATGTCTGTGCCTGCGATTTTTTTAATGAAAAGTCTAGTGTAATTAGAAACTTGTGCTGTAGGTATCAGTTTGACCTGCTTTGAGAACAGTGTGAATGGTCAGAGCAAGTCATATTGCCCTGCTAGCGTCATTGCTTGTTCAGGCTTGGTCAAGGTCTGCATGCATTCTTGAACACAACTCCACACAAAACAATTAGAATAAAATCCCTACGATGTTGTGATAATGCTTGAGTAACATTTATTCTAGATGTCTCTTGGAAACTTTTACACAGTGATTTTAAGGATATTTAAAAGGTGCCCTTTGTACTTTGTTGTATAAATGTATTTTTTTTCTGAATGTATTAACTTACATTGTCAGCTTATCACATGGCCCAAAATATAGTGAGCATATTTTGGGTCATGTGATAAGCAATAACTGTCACTAAAAGTGGAACCAGTTTCAAACTAGTAGAGACAGCTTTGCAGCTGCAGATGGGATGCTTAGTATTGTAAAAAAAACTTTTAAATTTGAGTTACATATTTGGTTCCTTGGAGTACTGTGTACAACAAACAGCTGCATTTCTTTTGAGTTTGCTACAGATTTGGATCGTCAAATTCACTTATTTTCTACAAAACTAACTTTTTTTGAACTTATGGCGTTCTGAAACATGTTTCTTGTGGCCTAATGTTTTCATTTTATGACTGTATGATGTCAGACTGCCAGGACCACAACAGGGGGAAGAAAACCTTCCTGCACTATGGTTAGGAGTCTGCAATTTTGGTTTGGAACCCCTTGTTGTTGGAGTATATTCTTCTAATTTCCAGTATGATTGGCATTCTGATCTCAATACACTTTTAGCAATGGAATACTTGGCTTCAGTGTTGGATTTCGTACTACTTCTTTCAAATGGCCTCACACCATTCTGTTAAATGATTTATCTCTGATCAATTGCTTTAAACAGGAGTGACAGGACTGATCATGGTGTGATATGAAAACCATGCCGAATCAATATAAACCGTGCCATTACACATGATCCACAACGCTATTTATCTAATATTGCAGCTACACTATCGGTTAGCACTCTTTATTGTGTGTTGTGAAAAGACAGCAACTAATTATCCAGTTTGCACAATTCTAATAAAAGTTGTCAATCACATTCTCCAAAATCCCCTGCACATGCACTTAAGCACACAACTTGCATGCCGATACACACACATGTTGCACTATGAAAAGCTCACTCAAACTCTGTCTTAATTAAAGAAATTCCCTACTGCTGTAACTTCTGTTGTTTGCTGTCTCCGTAGAATACCGATGAGATAAATGGATAATCATCCTTTAATACAGTCATGGCCTTTGTGTGCAAGGTTTCGTTCAGACTGACTGATATGGAGACTGATCCAACCATTGACTTGCCACCGCTGCAATAAACAGGATAGGAGTCTCGGCGTCTGTATACAAATGTGTTAGGTTGCCTTAATCCATTCCTTAGATGTAAACTACAACACTCCCTCTCTATGTGATATCAAACTGGTAATCCCATATGATCCCTTAAGCACAAGTTTTAAAAAATCTCTTTTTGAATTCTACGTTTCTGTTTCATGATGGCAATGAACTCTCCAGAACACTCAAACAGGAGGTTTATGTTTTCAAATAATGAAAAGTACTCAGTGGGTCTGACAGCACCCGTGGGGAGAGAAATAGACTCCATTAGATTTTCAGCATTTTCTGTTCTGATTTCAGGTTTCCAGCTTTTACAGTATTTTGTTGCCGCTTTAGGATGAAAAGTTACTTGATTCATGTTTAATACCTACGTTCCAGAGCATAGAAAGTGGTTGTAACGGCCAGAGTTCAGTTGCGGAGCACTGTCTCAGATAATGCGAAGAGTATTGGAAGCTAATTAAAATTCTCTTAAAGCATTTGGTCTATTTGATCCAGACGAATCCACTGCTCTCCCAGAAAGCTGAAAAGGTCTCTAACCCTCTTTGCACGAAACATAAGTACGCCTCAATAACAAATATGTGTGTGTGTTCTGAAGAAATTTACAGCTAATTGTAATACAACGCCGATCTGATGGACCACTGGACACTCAAATGCATTTGCCTGAACTCGTACACGTCTTGGAAATGCAGACTTTCTCCATGTCTCAAATTCCAGTACTTACAGCTCTTGCGCACTGTGACCACAACCATGACAAAAATTGGCTTGTCATTTGGCCGGTGCGTGCTGCCTTCTTCCCATTGTAGGGCAATGCTCCATTGAAGCTGCATCCTCACTGAGTAGTCTTGCATCCGATTTAAAACCAATATTTCCATATTTCTATTTTATAATTGAGTCAACTCAATTAGGTGCATTACATCAAAACGTATTTGAAGATATTGCCAAAGGAAAACAGATAGGACAACGTGTGAGAATGAAGGTTTGTTACACTAAAGTCTATAACGTTATTAGTGGCATGAAGTTACTGAAAGTTCAGGTAATGGGGACACTCCGGGAGGGGCTGAGAGTACCCGTCTGTGTAGTGAGAGATAGTGATCTTAACCACTACTGGTGTGCAGCTGACCAGCATTTCCGCATGAACGCAATGGTCATTAAGCGAGCATCTGTTGACCATGTAGTATTGGGTGGACTTTAAAAACACGATGTTGCACTTAGTATTAAATGCAACATGTATAAAGGTTAGATTTTATTCAGAAATCCTAGAGACTGAAACTCAACTATTTACAGACTCCAAAGTTTTCTGGTGAACACAAATCGTCTTAAGAGTCCAATTTAACGTGTGTGTAATTGTATCTCCATGAGAAATTAGGGCGAAACACGAGATGGATAGAATAGTAAATTTATTGAGCTGCAATGTCACAGAGTAACCCTTTTAACCGAAGCTTAATTTGGCTCCAAGTGTTTTTAGAACACCAAAGTCTACCTTTGAAAATACCACTTTGCATGGACTGAAATGTTTTTAAACCTAGAATTTATCATTAGGATTGTATTTGAGGTCGATCTGCATTTTCTCGCTGAAAAAGTCGTGAAACTTTTTTTTCTTCCCTGCCTCCTATCACACTTTTCTAATACTTTTATTTGTAAAATATGGCAAGTGCGATTGATGATTCTTGCGTTTTCCAGACTTACATTATTTTAATTTACCAATTTAAAATCTTCTCACTTGTGTAATCCATTATCACCATTGAATTAAAAATTGAAGTTTGATTTTTTAAAAAAAATTACAAATTTTAAATGAGTCAAGCTTTGATCGCAATTAACCACGTGTTTGAGTTGATTGTGAAACGTAACTTGTTCAAAAAGGTTAGATCGAAATTTATGACTGCTGATAATGAACTGAATTTATTCCCATATTGTTCAAAAATGCCTTTACTGATGCCCATATGGCAACTTCCTTTCGACCTGCTTTCCCATCCCACTTTCTTTGTCGACTCTGTCACGATAAAGAATCGTCATGGTGCAACTTGACTTACAATAACAAGTTCAAAAGAAAACAGAAAATAATCGCTGAAGCCATGAAGAATTGGAGTAAAGAATGTCCCATTGGTCCTCCTCCACTTTTTGTTATCATTCTAATTGAAGTGGTGTTATTATTGATGTGATGTCTGTGCTGATTGTTGTACTGCCCGAGCATTTTTAAAGGCAAGTTATATTCTTGAAGCTGACACCTCTGCAGAATGTGTACAATGTGAACTTGGAGTACGTGGGAAGATGCAGGTTATAAGAGTCCACGTGCGATCTGTGAATATAGACTTTGCTTCTGTCCGCCTTGTGCTGTTTTTATCCCCGTGCATAAGTTGGAAATAAACTTTTTTTGTGTGTGCACCGGGCGTGCACTGGCATTTACAGGTTGTCCCTGACCCTGGACGTCTGCATTTGACTCGATAGCGATCAGAGATTTTTCTTTCACACTATAAATCAAATCAGTAAAGAATGTCCATTCTAATACTGGAAACTTACAAATGTTAAAAAAAGTGAAGCTGTGACTGGGGTGGACAGTTGTATCAAGAGTTCAGAACACCCACTTCAGCGTCTTGGCTTAATGCCCCGGGAAATATGGAGAAGTTTGACAAATATAATTTCTGTTAGTTTAGCATTTTTTTATGGTTCCCTCTTAATTTTGTTTATGTCAGAGGAATTTGTGGGAGTATATAGTTATGGGACATAAAACGCATATATAATCCGATTTCCTTCCAGATTTTAATTTGTATCAGTCATTCAAAGATGGAAACAGGTTTACCTGCAAGAACGCTGAATGACACGGTGCAATTCGACGTCTTGAATGATCTGTCTGTTGACTTTAATCATGCGCATCAGACAAGCCTTTATTCATTGTCAAACCTTCAAAATCATGTGTATTTGTTCTTAGCATGTTACTAATGTCACAATCGAGCACAAGCTTTCCAACAAGATGCCCATTCCAGTATTTTGATACGTTATTTTATTACTAAACGTTTTCCCATAATTACAACACAATCATTATATAATCCCACAACAAAGCCTCTATTGAGGCACCAGCTTTTTTTTTGTCAACTAAGGGACACTGAATCCATAATTGCATTATTCAGCCTTTTGCTATTACATCCAGTGCTACAGAAGCATAACCCGTCCAGACTGCGGGAAATCTGCCGTTTGTAGCACTTCCAGATCATACACCTCCCAGGCACTGAAAGAAAGTAAACCAGCAATTAACTGAGTCTTAAGTTTATCCCAGAAGTTTACTGATAGAAAAATCGAGATGGATTTTTCCAGATGGACCAGAATTGTTACCGCACACAGCCCACTGTGACGTTTCCCCCTCGAAGTTTAATTACCGTATGCTAATTTCCCTGGTAGCTACGTGATTAATTAAGAAAATTATATTTTGATGTTCACTTGAAATATTTCAATTTTTTAAAATGTCGCTCCGGTGCACGGTCCGTGTTTAATGCTAGTCTTATGAAGCTCTGCTGAAGACACTTAATGTTTATACGCAACCGATTGGGAAAAGAACTAGCTTATTTACATTAAATACGCGACAAGGTTACAGTGGAGATCAACGTCATTTTTATCGCTGATTACTTCTCCTAAGCGCCGAAGCTGTGACTGATGCTTGTGACCCACTGTCCACGAGGATTTCACCTCACAATCTTGACGAGAAAATACTTTCATAGTGTTGTTTTTTTCCCCCTAAAGGTAAGACACTAGTTTGTAAAAAGGATCAATTTGTATCCAGCGAAAACGGTCCAGCTGCCGCTGGCAGGGAGGTAGTCAAAAGCTAGATGTGTTATGTCTGAATAACAAGTCTGACAATCAGAGTGGGGATAGGGAGAATGATAGGACCTAGATTTAAATAAGTGTGTTTACAGGAGCTCAAGGTCAACAGCAGCCTTGTTCTGTCTTAATATTAGCAGTCGCTACGTTGAGGAAACATGGTAGACTATAGAACATTCTTTGTACGTTATTATATCAAGCGCTGAGCTTTGGCTCATCAAAGCTAAATGCCGCAAGACCTATCTAGTTGCTGTGAATTATGCCAAGACGACAATGGAGTGCTTTTTAATGGTACAATGCATTTCACCTACCAGATAGGGGGAGTCAAAGCTAAAACATGGGAATGTCTTGTGATGTTCTGTGATCAGTATCACTGAGCGCGTTTATCCCGAAAGGGACAGATTAAATAAAAGACTCTTTCTCGGGATGTGCGCGATAGAGTTAGCAGAGCAATCCTTAAAGGACAAACGTGACACGCAGAGCCACTATTTCCCCCTCAGTGCAAGAAAATGATCAAGTCAATCATGTGGACATGCTTCATTATTCATTGAACACAATCTTTTACAACGCTTCATTTACGTGCAGGAGTTTCTTCAAGGCTTTGCTGTTAAAATTAAGGTAAGGAAGAAGGATGCGCCGGGTCGTGTTGAGATTTGGGGGCACCCTGTGCTCAATTTGCGGAGATTTAAAGTCAGTTTGTACTATTTTTTTGTTTCTTTGTACGCAGCGCAACGGGGCCTACTTTTCCACCGTGATTAAAAAATACAGTATAATTAAATATCCATGCCAGTGACGTTTGCATGCAGGGCTGTCAGGGGAAAAAGCAGAAAATAATAAAAGCAGCCGAGAAGCCATTGAATGGCGCTGTAGAACTTGCGTATGTAAATCATCCGTTTTAATTTTAAACAACAAAATATGTTGCTGCCTTTAATAGCACAGTGGGAATGAATTAATCCAGTTCGCAAACGAACAGCCGGTTGAAGTGCTCAACATTCCACAGTTATTCACAATGCAAAATGGCACTCATCCAAACTTTTGGCGAATTTTTTTTATCCACTTAACTTTGTTGAGCCGCTCGCATGAAATCCCTCCACCTCCAACCGCCCCCACCACCACCCTCCCCGCCTCCCTGCACCCCCCCCCCCCCATCCTGCTGTTGTTAGACAGGAGTCTGGTGCCTCCGCGTACCTGACTTTGCACTCCATCCGGATCAGCAGCAAGGTGTCCCCCCCCCCACCCCACCCCCAGAGTGTGGGCCATGTGTCAAAACCGGAGGGACAGGCGAGCACCGCCGCGACCTGCCATTTTGTACTCAGACCGACCCCTTCAGTTGGGAGCCGTAGCCTCGCAGCAGCCGCCCAGTGAGGTTGTGGCACTTCTGGGATGTTAGAACTGTCCCAGTCAGATCGGAAGCGTTTCAAAAGGGAACCAGCACATGCATGGTCAGGGATAGGGGGTGTGGGCAAACACAGGTTGTGTGGGAAACACCTGTTCGAGCCATCAAGACTGTAATTCCTTCTCAAATGTGAATGTGTGTGTGTGGTGGGGTGGTGGGGGGCGTAATGTTTAATTTACCTTCTGTACATTTGGTTATCCCGACTCCCGCTGAATTCTTCCAGTCTAACATTTCATTTTAAAAGTCGAACGAATGGGACTTTACAATGACAGTGGTACACACGCCCCAAGTACTTTTTTTTTGGGGGGGGGGGAAGCGTCTCCCTTTAAGCCGGGGGACGTTGGAAAAATAAAAAAAAACGAGGTTAACGCGATGGTTTCAATATCCCATCTGTTGCAGCCGTGCACTCAACACGAGCAAGAGAAAGCCTGGAACAATAATGGAAATAAATGCATGTATTCCACACATCCCTGTGTTCATTAAGGAGTGCCAAGCTGCGCTCCACATTAACGAGTGGGATCGCCTTGCCTCTCTCGGATCTATCTCTCTGCAAATCCAAGTGCAAAGCCAACGGCTGCTGCTCTTTTGCCTGAAGTAGTTGTCCAGAGCCCGGGAGTTGGAAGTGACTGAGAGCCCGCAGCGGCGCTGGGCGCTGTATTGTTTAACGGTTCCTTTTGGCTGTTTGTGAGTGGGATAGTGGCGGGTGGAGACGTGATTTGTCAGCTCCGGGGCTCTGCTGCTGCTTTATTGTACAAATGCGCATGATAGAGTGCTCGGAATTTCAACAGCGATCGCGCCCTGTGACCCTACCGGGGGCCCTTGGCCAAGTCTCGGCCGCCAAGCTTTCAGAAGGCACGGCCAGACCCCGGGGATCCCAAAGTGGGTGTCGTGCTCCGGGGGGAAAGAGCTCCGCTTTCTCCGGGGCTGCTGGCAGCCCTGGGGGTCGCCTGCAAAAAAAAAGGGCTTTAATTAATTTCGAGAGAGAGAGAGACATGGTTTGAAACGTAACACTGACGTCGTATTGTAAATCTCTCTCTCTCTCTGTGTCTGTCTCTCCCCCATCCCCAGAGCAGTATTGTGTTGAAGCTTACTGTACATCATCGCATTAACCTTCATCTCCTTAGCCTCTTACACTACATCTCATGAAACTTGTCGTGCCCAAAGGCGAAGTCATACGGAGGGGGCCGTGCATGATTGTTAAGGTAAAACATCTTCTGTACCAAACTCCCACCTCCCCCCACCATTAAAACAGAAAATGACCCGAGCGACCTGCAGCGGCAGCTCAGCCGCATGTGTTCCAGCAGAAGTGTTTGACCAATGTTTCTAACATTCCAAAGGCTGGTGCCACGGGTTATTAAAGTACAATAGTGGGACTTTTTTTTTAGCCTGAGGGATTTTTAGGTTTTCTGTCGACTTTCATAACTTCCCGCCTGCTTACAGGTGAGGCGGAGTGCTGGAATTTCACACACACACACACGGAGAGTCTCAAAACAGAAGTGCTGTCAATGAGGGGAGGGGAAAGGAGGGAGGACAAACACTCATTTGCTAACACTTTGCCAGTTCAGCCTTCACTGTTTACAGTCACCGTGTCACAATAGACTACAGACTGCAGCTTTTTTTTTGACCGCGCAGCAGTTTGACGCCCCGCGCCTTTAATTATGCAAGGATCGTTCTTTTTGAGAGAAAAAGAGAAATCTCGCTGCAGTTGACGCGCCACTTTCTCAGTCTCCTCCCGTTTCCAACGTGCCTACTCCGATCCAGTTTAATCTGTAGAGCGATCAGGATATTGCCGAGGAGTTTTTGTTTGGGAGTGAGGAGAGAGAGAGAGAGAGAGAGAAGCTGGTGCATGGTGGTGTCTTTGCATCTTGTTCGGTTTTTCTTTTGGTCTCTTGAAAAGTTAGGCACCGTCTGGTGGCTAATGTGGGAGAGAAGTGCACATCCATTTCCAAGACATTAGTCGAGTGGTTAAGACCTCTTCAGTTGACAAGCACTAATGCTTGGCTGTTTCACACATGATGTCATGGTGATCCTGGGAGTGCAAATGTCTCCTGATTCCACCATTAAACGCCTGGCTGATTTGCCTGATAATGATAGCATTGCACTGCCAGACAGACAGACCCAAACCCTGTGAATTAGCATCTCTTGACCAGAGAGGGGAGCTTGATCGCTGCAACAATCGCTTGCTTTCTTTCTCGTTTGCACGATTTTTAGTCCCGGAAAGGGGGGGTGGGGGGTGTGTGGAAACTCAAGGCATGATACACCAGTTACCTTTGGAAAGGTAGCATGTCTGCAACTAAGATAAATGTAGATTATCTGTTTTCTTTATGGCCTTCCGGATCGTTTTATAGCCATATCTAACTCATTAGACCCCGATAAGAAACTAACAACAGCGCTGCCGGTGCAAAGTTACGGTACACTTGACGAATTGTTATGTAGCGTGTTTGTGTTCCCTCAACTTATGTGTTCTTTGTGCCGTACCATATAATAAAAAAAAACCTACGGATCGACTTTGATACTGTCCCTGATTTACCAAAAAGAAGGCATATACCATCACAGTGCACAACTGGGTGCCTGTGTGCTGACTGCACGAGGCATAACTGCAATATTAATGTCAGATTATTGTTTGGTGCGAAATACGTTCTCTTCATTCAATATGTCAGTATCACAAACCATGCGAAGGATTACGGTCATTGTTACATTGAGTGACTCACTTAAAATTCATTTTTAGACTAACCCTTGAACAAACTTTCCTTTTAAGAGTTAATAGTTATTTGAATGTCTTGTTATCAATGTTACACACCCAACATTTTCAGATAATTCATTGCTTCTTGCAAAATAATTGAAAAGAAGGATTTATGGTACTGTGTATTCAGTTTTATATCTCATGATGGTAAAACCAGACAGTCATTAAGAAGAGGAACCAACTTCATAACAGAGGTTCCTCTTTTTTTTAAAAAAAGATCTAATTGACGCCAGAGAGCAAACAGGTTGCCTGGGCCACTGGAAGGAATTAACTGTGAATTTCCTAACTTCGTAGGTATTTCGGGGATGAGTTTTACGGCTGTGTGTAACCAGGCTCGAGGAGAGTGAAAAAAGGAATAATGAGTTGGTTATCAAGTGCTATTGATGTTGGTCATAGACACGTCGCAATGAATAGAATTAGATGAAGGAGAACGTCAAAGTGACAGCGATCACCAGAACATTTTAAATGTATATCATTAATGTGACTCCTAATGATCTGAAATAATTACGGGTACAAGAAATGTAAAATTCATGGTTCAGTCCTTATGTTTTCCCTCTATTATTGAGTAGGAAACTTTGATTTAATTACACCCTCTTCAGAACACGCCATTGCAAAATATTTCATTTATCCTGATACAGTTTCAAATACTTTTCCATCTATCCTGGTGAACAACTTGATTGCAGTCCCGCGAACAAAGTTGTCCATATTTATAGGTCCTAAAATTTCAGATGTTTTTGGAGTCTATCTTTGTCGATTTACATTTACCCAACGTTATCACAGTTAACAATACTCTACTATTGGATTTAATATTTCATATGCCACGTTATCTCATTTTGGATTAGTCAAATATTAACCACAAAACAGAACTACAACAGGCTTAAAACACCTGCAAAGATGATTTAAAAACAAAGGCAAAGTTATGGAACATAGAACATGATGCTAACAACAATGAAGTAATAGTGCTGCCCAATCATCTGAGCCTAGGTCTTTTCGTCACCTTTCTCATTTGATATATATGTATATATGTTTATATATATGTATACACACACACACACACACACATGATGTCATGGTGATCCTGGGAGTGCAAATGTCTCCTGATTCCACCATTAAACGCCTGGCTGATTTTTTTGCCTGATAATGATAGCATTGCACTGCCAGACAGACAGACCCAAACCCTGTGAATTAGCATCTCTTGGCCAGAGAGGCTAACAACAGTGAAATAATAGTCTGTGCTGCCCAATCATCTGAGCCTAGGTCTTTTCATCAACTTTCTCAGCTGATATATATGTATACACACACTCACAGAGGCTATATGAATTATAGAGCTAATATTCCCAAGTATCAAAATGGCACCAGTCAATTGTGAACAAAGTTGATTGCCAATGGCATAAGTTTGTGTTACGTCCAGAGTTGTACTAAATTGATACCAAGTTGTATCCATTTGGTAGGGAGTTTTGCATGAAATACACAAATCATGCCTTTGCTTCCGTTCAACTCTCAGAATTTCAATCTTGAACCATGGCAAAAGTCTTGGCTTGTTACTGATTTCCTTTGAAATCCAAAAGGAGACAATAATAAGCACTTAAACTCAGAACTCGATGAAATTGGATGCTTTGAAGAATTTTCCTTGAGCCTTACTGTGTTCCAGACATCTATTTTTTTAACCATATGAGATTTGTGTGATATTAAACAATGATGTGATCATGTAACCAGCGAAGTCATTTAATGAATATGCAAGTTGTCTGGTGGTATGCAACAAGATATAAAGTAAACATGAACCTCTCTGAAGCCAGCCACTCACCAAATAAATTTGCGAAACGATGGATCAAAATCTTCTGATTAATAATGTGGTATTCTGAACATCCAAAGATCTAAAAAGAAAGGATATCTTTTGAAACTTTTAGCAATCTTACAATTAGCATTTGAGATATTAATTGATTTTCTTTGAAATAACAAAGTTGTATTGCTTCCATCTGCACATCACTAACTGGTCTATTGTGATCTCTTGGCCTCTCACTTGCATTCACACTCAGACCTTTCCTAGATGCTGAATTGACTGTTCAGGACGGTCATCACTTTACTAACAACAATTACAGCTGCATAGGTTATGAAGATTCCTATGGTCATCAATATAATCTTTCACATGCAATTCAGCAATTTGTAACAATAATGTAATTTCTAGTTATCATGTCCTTTGGAAAATTGCCTGACAACATAATCTGCTACCTTTTATGGGTTTCATTGTAATACTACATATTGTTTCCCTTCAACATGGAGATGAGTTTCACAATAAATTAAACATGCAATTTTGACATTTCATCAGAAAAATAATCTTCAGATTGTTTCCCAGAATACTTTATGCTTTATCTTCTACAATTCAACATTACCATGTGATTTTGTTTTACTATGGACAAGGCAATATGTATGACATAACTGGAAATAACTATTACTGCTACTTAAAGGCTAACGTAATCGAACAAGTTCCATCAATTCTGTGGCTAGCAACAATGGGTGCCAGCAGTAATTGTAGCAACTCACAACTAATAACTACCACTGAACATTCTGTGGTGATAGTTGTTCAAACACACCCTGCTTACACCACAACAAAAGAGCAGCAAATTATATTTATAAAGTACCTTAAAAGTAATGAAACACCCAATGATGCTTAACAGGGACTTGAAAAAAATTAGAGACCAAGTCACAGAGTCATAGAGATGTACAGCACGGACACAGACCCTTTGGACAACTTGCCCATGCCAACCAGATATCCCAACCTGATCTAGTCCCATTTGCCCGCACATGGCCCATATCCCTCTAAACCCTTCCCATTCACATATCCATCTGAATGCCTTTTAAATATTGCAATTGTACCAGTCTCCACCACTTCCTCTGGCAACCCATTTCATTCATGCACCACCTTCTGTACGAAAACGTTGCCCCTTAGATCTCTTTTATATCTTTCTCCTCTCACCCTAAACCTATGGCCTCTAGTTCTGAACTCCCCCACCCATGGTAAACACTTTGTCTATTTCTCCTATCCATGCCCCTCATGATTTTATAAACCTCGCTAAGGTCACCCCTCAGCCTCCGACACTCCAGGGAAAACAGTCCCACCCTATTCACATAAAATAATATTAGGGCAGAGGGATAAAAAGTTGGTACATTGCTGACAGTTTGTGACAGTTGAGCATTTTCATGCTGACTGCTACCATGTCATGCCACTACCTGACAGAAGGTTGTGATGAGGGGTGATTCACAGGAGTTGTGTGATTTACTGAATTATACAATGACTGTTGTGCTTTTGGGTTTGGATTGGAATCCAATTAAGATAATAACTTGTAAAATGTTGATGTAAGATGAGTTTGAGAAATTACCATCCATATCTTAGTGAACATTGACTACAACACAAAACTGTTCAGAATGTGACACTGACTAACCATGGCATGGGTGAAGTGGGACTCAGAAAATGTCACATTGATTGAGTATGAGGCATTTTCCTGACAGTGACACTGATGTACATTGGGCAAAATCACTTTGAACTTTCAGGTCTGGAGTAATATTATTTAAAATGGACAATACTCTGATAAAAATCACAAAGGAAAAATATATTTAAAAAATTGTACCAGAGAAAATTTCACTATTAGAGTTAAGCTTCTTCACATTTTTGCAAAACCAAAAATTATAATCAAAATCCATTCATTATGAGAGCAAAGAACTCTATGGAATGTTGCAAAATGTTATATTTATTCTACAAAAGGTAGAGATCTGATAAACATTGGACATTATTAGTTTCAGTCTCCCTATTTAGGAAAGAGCATGCTATGTGTTTAGAAAAATCAGAAGTGATTTTATTTAAACACATAGATCCTGAGGGGAGTTCACAGGATGGATGCTGACAAGATATCTGTTCACTTATTGGAAAGACTGAAACTAGGGACACAGTTTAAAAATGAGAGGTCTCTCATTTAAGGTGGAGAGGAAGAGTTTTTTTTATCTGTCAGAGGGTTATGACTCTGTGAAATTCTCTTCATTGACAGTGCTGGAAGCAGGGGTACTGAATATTTTTAAGGTAGAGATTGATAGGTTCTTTATCCACAAGGTAGCTAAGAAGATGGATTCAGACTACAATTAGATTGATTCTGACCTTGTCTAATGGCAGAACCAAATGGGGTACTCCTGCTCCTAACCTGTATGGGATCACCTTTATTTCAGCAATGAGCATGCAGTCTGTTCAGTAATCTCCTGAGCTTGCAAAATATACGCTCGGTTTTGATTTGAAAGTTTAACTTTCTACTGTTCTATCTACATTTAGAATCTACTACTGGTTCACCCACGACTTGTGCTTTACTGTGATACTAACAATGAATGATACATTCTAATTTAGATCTTCAGCAGGAAGTCCAGATTTGGTTGTTAACTTAACTGCTTTCCAAGATGTCATGCACTTTCAATATTCCTGGGTAGATTGTGTAGGTTGGAAGAAAGGAAGCATTAATGCGGACAATTTTCCAACTCTACAAGGTGGCCTTATTTAAAAGCTGATTGTGGTCAGCATAAGGACAATCTTGCAAACATTCACAATCCTGACTACCAACTTTTTCATCTCAGACAACACAGCATGAGATTTGGAAAAAAGATAGAAGAGACAAAATATTGGACGTCAGTAAATAGGAAATAATTTCTGATTTTAATTTCACCTGGATATGACACCATGCCTTACACCTCATCCAGGGTTTTTCAGCTTTTCAAATAATTTCATGTGATTCCCGTCACTTTTCTTATACTCATATTATTCTTCAAGTAGAATACTCTTGATTCTGTTCTGGTTAGGCTCAGTCGTTCGTCATTTGTGAGCATTTTCTCCTCAGCTGGTCCTGTGCCTGATTCGTGATCTCTATTTGATGTCAATCAGAAACTGATTCCAGTGTGCTTTAAACAAGAACAGGTGCTTATATACAAGCCATTGTGTAGCAGAAATTTTGGATAAAAAAAATTTATAAAGCTTAATCAGAATTGATAAAGAGTCATGTGTTAACTTTTATGTGAGATCTACTTGTCATTCTGATATAGTGGAACTAGAGCTTTATTGTATGATTTCTCCTAAGCAGAGAAGTAAAAGGAATCAATGGCTCCTTTGTCAAAATCGTGTCTTCCTAGAAGATTCTTACCTGCTGCTTGGTAGAGGTGAATTTGCACTATAATCAAATAATTTGATCAAAAACATATGCAAGACACAGCAGTTTTTATATAATTTATTGTGTTAATGAACCAGCTCCTGACACATATTTTCTGTGCAGTTAATGACAATCCCAAAATAAATTGCTGGATATGGTCAAGCCACCAGTTTTTTCCATAGATTAACTGTAGCAAATTTGCTTTGTTGTTGCTGTTGATTGTGTGACACCTTGGATCAGAAATATATATTGCACAGGAAAGATAAGAATAATTTTATTATTATTAATACTTATTCCAAATCCCATCACAATCCACCACATCTTTAAAGTATGGAAACTTCAATAACAACTAGCATTTGTGTAATATCATTAATATAGGAATAAATACTTCAATGCAGTGTACTCAGAGAGAAAGTGACAACAAACCCAAGATGGTGTATTAGCCTGGATGATGAATAGTTCATCTAAAATAGAGCATTTTAAAGGATGTCCTGAAGGAAGAGAGAGAGGTGGTGTGCCAGAATGAAGGGAATTTAAGAGTTTAGAACTTGTACAGCTGAATGCATAGCACCAATGATTGGGTGAAAGTAGTGACTGAAACTAAGGAAACAGACTTTGAAGATTGCAAGGTTCTTGGTGGGATGTTGGGCAAAGGAAATTTCATTGGTAAAGAGATGTGCAACCATTGAGAGATTTGAACTTGAGGATAAAAATTTTAAAATGAAATCATTGATGGATAAGAAACTACTATAGGTCAATGAGCACTGGGAAATTGACAATTGGAACCTAGTCTGTGTTAGAATACAAGCTGTAGAATTTGGATAAACTCAGGTTTATGGAGGGTAGAAAATGAGGACCCAGCCTGAAGTGCCTTGAAGTAGTTGTGTTTCAGGGTAAGAAAAGCATGAATGAGGACCTCTCACAGATGAGGTAGGGCTGAAAATGACTGTGTTATCCAATTTTGTGATAGTGTAGATTAAGAGTCAGAAGCACAATTCAAGGTCAAATCGGATGTTAGGGTTGCAAATGGTTTATTTCAGCCTGAGATAGTGACCAGTAAAAGGAGTTGGTGGGGGTGGGGGGGGGGGGGCGGTAGTTGGTGAGGGGAATGAGGTGGGGTGAGGGAGTTTGAATGGAGATGAAGGACAATGGCTTGTAATGAAAAGGAAAAAATATAACAATGACATGGGACATTACTTAGTCTGGGAGATAGGATCCTGCTGGCAGAGGAGAAAGTCTCACAGACTCCGAAGAGGCAGGAGAGTGTCGCCATCCTAGTTATGTGATGAGGACAGGTTCTCTTTTATTTCACTCACTATTAATGGTATCTGTGGTCCCTGCAGCCACCTATCTTGGAAATGCTCTGTTCATGTGGCCAACTGTGATCTTCCTAAAAAAAAGAAGGCTGAACTACCCTAGTCATAGAAATTAATCTTGAACCATGCTCCAGTACAGTAGGATTACTCTCAATAAAAATAATGAGTGGCGACTATATTCTGGAATGCAAAGTTATGCTGCTGTTGGGTCATCCTTCTGGCCTTTTGTGGAATGTAACAACGAAATGTCGAGCCTTCCACTAGGTGGGTCCTTCCATGTTTCAATGCTATCAGCTTTCACTTGTTAGGGATCCGATGGCCCAGTTGCATAATCCCAAAAGGTCAGCTGCATGCATATTGTTCACAGCCTTTTTCTGTTCATTCACAGGATGGGGCTGCCACTGGCTAAACTAGCATTTACTGCTTATCTCCAATTATAACTTGGAGATAGGTGGTGACCTGCCTTCTTGAAGTTTTGCAGCCCATATGGTGTAGGTACACCTACAGTGCTGTAGGAAGGGATTTCAGGTCTTAAACATACTGGAGGAATGGCAATAGGGTTCCAAGTTAGGATTGTGAGTGCTTTGGAGAGTAATTGACGAGTGGCAACAATAGATTACAAGTTCCTAACGATTGATGTAGGTTCGCCATCTCATTGCTATTTGATAGCTGTTGATTCAACCACCCATTTCTACTGCTAGGATTACTGCTCATCTACATCTCTCCAATTCTATGGTGCTTTGTGCTATGATGCACTCTTCAATGTGTTGTGCTAAATTCTATCCAAAGTGACAATAGAAAAATATGTTTATTGGGTAGCAAGTAGAATGCACAACTAGAGTTGCAACTGTTGTGCTGAAAAAAGAAATCAAATTTAGTCACTTCTTTATTCTCTTGACTACTCAAATAATATACATTTTGCAAAATTTCAACTTTGTATTTTTGTAAAGTATTTTTTTTGAAATAAATGAACTGCAATTAAATTATACTGGCCTACAAAACAAAACAGTTTAAGATTAAATGCAAGAGACTGTTTTATAAAGTTCCTTATTATGTCCTTTGGATATTCAAAAACACTGAAGTGCATTCCTGTTTATTTTGTCTATGGTAATCATTCTGTGTACAGCAATATCCCATATGATATGAGTAATCAGTTAACTAGTTTTTCATTGTACATGAATCTGGAAATTTACTTGCTCTTTGTCATATAGTTCAACAGTATGTTGTGTTTATAGCTCCAGAGGTAGGACCAAAATACAACACCGGCAACAATTCTACACTCACTGAAGGTTGTCAAATGAATTTTGTGCTTAATTCACAAATTGGGGCTTCAAGCTACAACCTTTCAGATGGAGAGAATAGTGCAGGAAGCATACCATAATTTTCAAAGTGTCTTGGGTTTGTGTGAAACGTTTTTGCTTTCTGCAAATACTCAGAAAACTACTCTGCAATTTGATGTGATAATTGATAACTGATCATATTACTAAATGAAATGGTTAATCTAATACAACCCAAGAGCCTTCATTGGTGAAATTATTGCTTAAATTTGCACGATAAAATTCCTGGTCAGTGGATTTTATTATTGAATTAACAATAATTGTTTTGATATATTTTTTCTCCCTATTTTCTGCTATTTCTCTTCCATTGTAGGTTACCTGCTAAGACACATCACCATTGAGTTGTGGGACAATCTAGAATTTGAGTCTTGGCATAATCACCATCAAAACTATTCTACTGTTGGCTGGCAAGACATATAATTCAACCACGGTGAGACAGCTGATGCTGTTTTATTATTTATAAATTTATTGTCAAATCTTCAATGGAATTAGTGTGATGATGTTTGTGTATATTAATAGAATTTTCATATGCTGGGGAGGCTTGTAAAAATGAGGAGAGGTCTGATGTTTCGTATTCAATGGTTTGTCGCTCTCTGTTATTAATTCATGTGAGATTGAGCTTCGTCCTCACTTTTATAATCCTTACTGTCACTGAACCCCTCCCCCTCCCTATCATCTTTCTTGAGGGACCAAAAAAGATAAAATGTAAGTCAAATATGCACTTTGGGCTGAAAGCTTTATGAGATCTCAAATTGGGTTAAGAAGATGGAGACAAGGTCCTCTTTCTCTCTCATATGTTAATCCTGATGTGTGATCCTCATTTGAAGTCTGATTGTCATCTGCAATTTCAAGAAAAGCAATTACATTGTTGAAGAGGCTGCATAACTCTGGTCATTATTCAGAGGTCAATGACCCAGGATTTAAACACAAGTGACACCACTGCCAAATATGCTGAATTTTCAATCTTGAGTAGTTGAAGAGTTTTCAATTTACCATAAAACATACAATGTAAGCACAGCTGGCAGAGTGTAGCATCAGCTTCCAGCAGGACTTAAACCTGTGAGCACATTAGTGAAATGAATGCCTCGACTCATATATTGCCAGCTCACTTTGCTGTTCCATTTCAGTATACCAGAAATGAGTTTGAAATTGAGTTAGTTTGTTAAATTTCACCAAACTGCACTAGTGTGAGAGAGCTGATGCTTTGTGATATTTTGAGTCTTGTTTGTGCTGCATGTCACTTTTAACTTGTACTAGAAAAGGATATTACTTAAGAGATGCAGAATTAGTTTCAGTAAGTATTTAAATGCATTGCAAAGGTTGCTCAGTTTAAAACTTTTGACAACAACTGCTTTTAAAGCTCACAACAAAGTTGTAGAGTTGTTTACGATTCCACAAATGGAACATGAAACTTTACTTCAAAGTCAAAGATTGCAATATTTGGATGCTTAATACAATGGGTGCTATTATAATTCCAACATGATCCACTGGCCTTGAGGTATTCATGATGACTTCATTCTATAGCAGTATGTTTTACTATTTGCATTATGTCACCACATTGAATCAGAAGGGTGGCTATTAATGATGGGAAATCTGCTGCTATGATAAACTTACAAGCCCTGCCCTTGTGAGCGTTGTACAGCAAAAGCCATGTTGCTGCAGAAAAGGTGATCAGATCATTGGTGTGTTTAAGCAACACTTTGGAAGCCTAGATTACTCTGGAAGAGCCCTGTGCTACGTGGTAGAGGGCATATCAAAATTCAATGTGGTCTGCTGCATGCTTTACAACCTTACAATCACCAGGAAGTAGGCATTGCTGAAAGCTATATGACAACAAGCTGTGGAGGATAGAGGGAGGGAGAAGGCAACCTTGATATCTATTATAGAGTCATAGCGTCATACAACATGGAAACAGACCTTTCGGACCAACTAATCCATGCTGACCATATTCCCAAACTAAAATAGTCCCTCTCATCTGTTTTTGGCCTATATCGCTCCCAACCTTTACTGTTCATGTACTTACTAAAAGGTCTTTTAAATGTTGAATTTGTACCTGTAATTTCTCTAGCAATTCATGCCACACTCTGTGTAAAAAAAAGGTTGCCTCTCACGATCTTTTCGAAACTTTCTCCTCTCACCTTAATAATATGCCCCCTAGTTTTGAACTCCCTTGCTCTCGGGAAAATACCCACACTATTCACCTTATCTATGCCGCTGATGATTATATAGATCTTTATAAGGTCACCCCTCAATTTGCTACACTCCAGCGAGTAAACTCCCAGCCTATTCAGCCTATTTTTATAACTCAAACCCTCCATTCCTTGCAACAGCCTGGTAAATGTTTTCTGAACCCACTCCAATTTAATAATATGCTTCCTCTAGCCGTGCAACCAAAACTGCATGCAGTACCCCAGAAGAAGCCTCAGCAACATCCTGTACAACCTGAACATAAAGTCCCAATTCCTATACTAAAAGGTCTGAGCAATGAAAGCAAGCATACTAAATGCCTTCTTAGCCATCCTGTCTACCTTTGATGCAAATTTCAAAGAATTGTATACCTGAACCCTGAGGTCTCTCTTTTCTACAACACTACCCACGGCTCTACCATTAATTCTATAATTCCTGCCCTATACTAAAGTGCAATTCCTTGCATTCATCAAATTATACTCCACCTGCCCATTAACCAAATTGATCAAGATCACTTTGTAATTTTAGATAACTTTCTTCATTGTTCATGATACCAATAATTTTGAAGTCATCCTTAAACTTACTAAACAGGCCAATGATATTCTCATCCAAAACATTTACATAAATGAGAAACAAAAGTGGAGCCCCTATGGAACACTGATGGTCACAGATCTTCACTCCAAAAAACAACCCTCCCCCCTATGTCGCCTACTGTCAAGTAATTCTGTATCTACAGGTAAGCTCATCTTGAATCCCATGTTATCTAACTTTATTAATTAGTCTATTATGCGGAACCTTGTCAAAGGCTTTATTAAGCCTACCATTTCTGCCCTCATCAATCTTTTTGGTCAATTTCTCAAAAAACCCAATCAAGTTTGTGAGACATGATGTCCCATGCACAAACCTACATTCTGGCTGGTCTTTCTGTGATTGACTTATCTACCTGTTGTATCAGTGAATGCAACTTCAATTTCCTATTCTCTAACAGTCATTCACTTTTACTTTTTCTCTGTTACTGACTCGAACAGTGGTGTTTTGAGCATAATGGTGAATTATGGCCATAATGGAACTGGTCTTCTCCATGCTCCTTTCAAATTTTGCCAGGCCTGTCAATACACTAAGTATTTCAGTTTGTACCCATTCGCCTTATTATTATATACACTTATATTAAAGACTTAGCTCAGATCTCTGCAGAAAACTTTACATCAGCTCACTCTCCTATAACCTAGTCTGACTGCAACCCCCTCATGCAGAATGTACAATCCCATGCAGATCCTGTCTCCTGCACTCATATGAGGTCATTGGACTTGTTGTGGTACTGCCTCAGGGATAGGTTCCTGATGTTAACGTCTGTCAGTTTGTCAAGAGGGCTTTCTGTAATTCTCCATCTCCCTACTGCCCTGCCACACACCTCCCATAATGCATTGGTGAAGTGTCTCCTCACTTGCAATTCCAAGGCCTCCACTAAGCATCGGAAAATCCTGGTACCTGTTGTGTCATTTTTGCACCTTTCCCAGATGTGCTTTCCCAATGCTTTAACAACCCATTCCAGCCAGAGTGTGCCGGCTGACTTTGAGCTAGCTTACACTTGCATTGGCCTCTAGTGATTTTTGAGTCCCTGATCAGATGTGCAGCCACTCAACTGTGGACTTAGATTTGGTTGCAGGCTGCGAAGTTTAAATCTGGAGATGGTATCAGAAGCAACAGCAATTGGTTAATCAGACATCATGATCTACTGTCTGTTTTTGAATTTTCAAATTTTATGGTCATGATATCATTATAGTAACTCAGATCCATGCACAAGACCCTGTTTAGGCATTTTGTTTTTGAAGGGGAATATACCCGACAGCTCTTCTAGATGTACTTAAAGCAAATATACATAGTAGATTCTAGTGTATAACATAATTTAATCCATTTATGGCAATATCTCCTCCAAATTTTGCCATAACTTTGATAGTTAATAGCTTAATATCTGTTGGTAAAGCTAATTTGGAATGTTTGTATGTGTTCACGTGCAATACAGGTATGTTGATGCATTCATATGTATGTTTCTGAATATAGATAGATTTTTGTCGGCCAGCAGTTAACATGTTTGAGGATTTCAATGAAGAATGGTACAGGTTTAAGTGTGTTATATATCTCACTTAACAGAGTGAATGTCAATAGTTCCTAGCTGTGATTTTAGCTGAAGATCAACGCGTAAGCAAAATTCTCCCTCTTGGACAGAACAAACGTCTAGCATAACTGAGTTTGCACAGATGAATGTTATCAATTTTTGCATGGTACAAAAAGTAGCATCAATTGTATTGAAGGAGGAAGCAGCAACTCAGTCAGCTAGGTTTATAAGTATGGCTATGTTTTGGTTAAAAAAAAGGGCAAAACATTTGAAGAAAATGGCTCGGAATGATACTCATTGCAGCTGAGAGTGAACAATTACAGTTTTTTGAAGTGTGTAACATTTATAGTGGACATAATTTCAATATGCAAAAGAATTACTTGATTTGTTACAGGTTCATTACAATATGTTATAATTTTTATATTGGCTATGCATTCTTGTTTTTTACATGGCCTCATGGGCATTTGTTCTTTTTAATTATCTTGAGACCACAAAATAATATTAGATGGCCTTCTTGTGTAATTGGATTAACCTGTCTAAATGTGCTAATAAACTAAAGTAATAATAATGAAAAAAGGACCTCCACAACAACAAGTTATATTTATGGTATGTGATGCTATGGGGATAATAAACATTGAAATTAATCAAAGGTCAATAATTCTCCTTGAAGTCATCTGTTTGCATTCTGTGTGTAATATATACTGCCAATATTGCTTTTTTTCTCATTTACTGCAAAAGTGCAACTTTTTTTGTTTGAAATTTAGTTATGAATAATTTCAAATAACAACCAATAATACATGAAAGGCAAAATTGCTCCCTTTTGAACTTGGACCTGTTAATGAGTATACTGAACTAATTGTAAGAAGAATGCTTGTTCTTTTGCACAGTTAGTACTGTGAACTACAATTGAAGTGTTCCCCCAATTTATTGAAATCACGTTTTAAGCAAATGATCAATCATTCTCCCTGAAAAAAGCATGAAAATTTATGTGAATAGAGAACAGTTTTTGAAATCAAGGATATCTTACATCTGTGACTTCAGTTATATTTGTGTAACCTTACTGGACTATTGTTCACATAAAGTCATACATCGGCATGGAAATAGACTCGTTGGTCCAACTCGTCCTTGCCGACCAGATATTCTAAATTAGTCAAGTCCAATTTGACCCATTGCCTTCTAAACCCTTCCTATTCATATACTCATCCAGATGTCTTTTAATTGTTGTAATTGTACCAGTCTCCACCACTTCCTCCAGCAGCTCATTCCATACACATACCATCCTCTGTGTGAAAAGGTTGCCCCTTAGGTCCGTTTTTATTTTTGCAGTCACATGTTAAACCAATGCTCTTTAGTTTTGGACTCTGCTAATTTGGGGAAAAGACCTTGGCTGTTTACCCTATCCATGCACCTCGTGATTTTATAAAACTATAAGGTCACCCCTCAGCCTCTGATGCTTGAGGGAAAACATCCTCAGATTATTCATCCTTTCCCTATAGCTCAAACTCTCCAACTCTAGCAACATCCTTGTAAACCTTTTCTGAAACCTTATAAGTTTCACAATATCCTTTCTGTAGTAGAGACCAGAATTGAACACAGTATTCCAAAAGTGGCCTAACCAATGTCCTGTACAGCTGTAACATAACCTCCCAACTCCTATACTTAATGCACTGACCAATAAAGGAAAGCATATCAAATGCCTTTATCACTATCCTGTCCACCTGTGACTTTAGTTTCAAGGAACTATGAACCTGCACTGTCTGTTTGTTCAGCAATATTCCCCAGGACCTTACAATTAAGCGCATTCATCATACCCTGATTTATCTTTCCAAAATGCAGCACCTTACATTGATCTAAGTTAAACTCCATCTGCCACTCCTCAACTCATTGGCCCATCTGATCAAGATCCCGTTGTACTCTGAGGTAACCTTCTTGGCTGTTCACTGCACTTCATATTTTGGTGTCATCGGCAAACTTACTAATGTACCTCCCTAAACATTATGTCCATATGTGCCTGAAATTGGAAATGTCAATTTATCCACCTTCATAATTTTTCAAGATGCCTGTGCTGTAATGATAGGTAGTGGTCGGACTCCTGAGCCCGTCCACTCCAGGTTGGTAGCATCCTTTCTTCTCTCTCCTTTTCATCTTTTCTTCTATCTTTGTTCATCTCTGACGTCGGAGTGGTTTCAGTGGGGCGGTGACTGCAGCATCAGCAGTGCGGATCGGGAATCCTGGTGGCAGTGCCAGTGCCCGGAAAGGGGACTTTGGTGGCAGTAGGCCCAGAGCCTGGGCTCTTGGCAGCAGCAATAGTGCCTGGAGTCGGGACTCTGGTAGCAGTAGGCCCAGAACACCTTGCAGAAGCCATGGAGCCATGTTTGAGATCCCATTTGAACAGAAGGTGAACTCTATTTAAGTAATTTATTTATATTATTTTTATAACTGAAAATGGCAGCAGATTGTGGCAGCGAAGCGCCTTTCACTGTATCTTCCTAGATATAGTTACAAATCACACAACACCAGGTTATAGTCCAACAGGTTTAATTGGAAGCACTAGCTTTTGGAGTGGCGCACCTTCATTAGGTGTTTGTGACCTGGTGTTGTGTGATTTGTAACTTTATATACCCCAGTCCAACACCAGCATCTCCAAATCATTCCTAGATATATGTGACAATAAAATCATTCATTCATTCATAATAGACTTTTAAAATGTGTAAGGGTAGCCCAACATATTAAAGTGAAAAATAGATAGTTTATCACCTGTTTTCTGATACTACTTGTTTGTGTAAAAAAATGCAAAGTTATATTAGAATGAAAACAGTTTGTTGTACTTTATACATTTTTTGTTGTTGTGTAATAACAGAAACCTATTCCAAACTAAGTTGTAACAACATTGTCTAACAATCATTTAGATTCCTCAGACAGCTTTATTTCTATTGGGATAGGATTTTGGTGTACTCGTTGAAAAATCTGATGTTGGTATACATGTCAGGAAACCTGACACTGCTATTCTTCTTGGAAGGTTACATAGCAGCATGCTTGTGTTACTGTGAACTGATATATTTGTCAGGAGGTGTAATATTACTATTGGCTATCAGATGATGTGATAAACGTATATCTGTCAGATTATATAACTCTGGTGTACCTGTCAGGAAATGTAATACCAGTAAACTAATAGGAGTGCAGTGTACTTGTCAGACGTATGATATTAGTATACTTGTCCGATGATGTGATAATGGCATGTGTTGCTGATATACATGTCAGGAGATATGAAACTTACTACTTTTGTCAAATGATTTGATACTGATGTACCTTTCATGGAAGATATGTTTGTGGAAACATTTCAACTTTCAAAAAGACAATGTGCTACTTGCAAATTATTGTTGAAGTAAGTTTAGTTTTGTTAAATCTCAGGTTTGTGGCTGAATATTTGCTACCATTTTGAAATAACATTTATGTCACAATCATGCAATTATTAGAGGTTCTATTCATTCTGCAATATCCACTAATTTGAGGTCTGTTATCATAAGAGATGTTCTGAAACTAAAACATAAGATTGTGTGGTCTTTCTGTTATTTCAGGAATCAAAGCTATTACACTTATGTAGTGTCTTAAAATTAATTCAAGATGCAGCAAAGACATGGAAAATAAAGGATTGCTTTTGAAGTGAATCACTCTCGTTGGAGGATCTAGGAATAAGGAACACAGATTAAAAGTAAACAGTCTCCCATTTAAGATAGAGATGTGGAATTTCTTCTCTTGGAGGATTGTTTGTCTTTTAAATTTTCTTGTCCAGAGAGCAGTGTAGGTTGGCTCATTGAATACATTCGAGTCTCAGTTACACTTTTAATTGACAAGCAATTCAAGGGATATGGACTAGCCAGGAAAGGGAAGGTAAGACGATAATCATATCAGCCTTGATCCTTTGAATAGTGGACCAGTGATGTGCAAAATGGCTTCTTCCTGCTTCTATTTCTTATGATCTTGTAATACAGTTCTGTGAAGAGAAAAAAAGTCAACTTGTACAAAATTTGATCTCATAAACAATAAAGGACTTCCTCATTTATTGGTGGTGTTGACATTGGTAAGTGGATTGAAAGACCTCTCTGCTGTTCCTTTTACGTCATGTAATATCTACCTATCCTTAATGTCCAACTAACCAGGTAGAAGAGGCGTTTGCTTTAAAACATATCAAAAATATGGTGTCTCCAACATCCATGAGTCCCTGAGTACAATTTTGGATGAGGCTTAATGTTCAAGTAGTACTTTTACTTGCCTCACTGACATTATTTCATAAATGAACAGTAGTACAGAACTTAAGTATTGCTATGAGCGATCAAGAAATTGAAACTTTTTATCTTGGACAGATCAGAACTAGCACCCCTGAAATAGACTCAGTGAAAAGAGACACCATTTAATCCAGCCTGAGAAGAGGGTGCTGATTGATTGGAGAAAATCTTAGTTTTCAGAGCTGAAAATGTGTTGCTGGAAAAGCGCAGCAGGTCAGGCAGCATCCAAGGAGCAGGAGAGTCGACGTTTCAGGCATGAGCCCTTCTTCAGATAAGAAGGGCTCATGCCCAAAACGTCGACTCTCCTGCTCCTTAGATGTTGCCTGACCTGCTGCGCTTTTCCAGCAACACATTTTCAGCTCTGATCTCCAGCATCTGCAGTCCTCACTTTCTCCTAGAAGTTTTTATCTTAGTTTTCAGGCCAGGCAGGTAAATCGGTTTTCTCTTAACACTGTCCAGATTATTTAATAAATATTTCCAGTGACAGAATTACATCCAAAAGAGGTTGTACTTTTCTGAAGCCTGCAAATATGGGCTGATGCGCTTGAGAGGTATGCTGCCTGTTGTGAATGTTCAATGGGATGTGATGTTTGATATGCAATGCCAGTCATAGGGATGGCAAGACCTTTATATCTGGCATAATACCGGAGTAATCAAATTAAGGCTGACAATGCATTCTTAACTATTACCTACCAAAAGCCTATTTGATTGGTCAATATATATATGTTGAGATTTCTCCGGTCTTGTGCTGCAAAATCAATCTTATTGGCAACCTTGTAAAAATAGAACTCTTGTCATTTTCTCAAAGTATAACCTTGCTGCTAAGATCAGGCACATCAAAGCTATTCTGCATGATAATGATAATGCCAATCAAATCATCACTCATTGTATATTGCGAAAACTCATGCAAGTGTCTACGTCTGGCAACTTTGATCCAGAACAGTGTGTATTCCACCTCAGACCACCTGGAAGGGGACAGTAGCTCAAAAGTTTGAACTATAGGTGTCTCCCACTGATACTGTGTAGCATATCCACAAGGAGTTTTCTCCACAAGAGACTACTGCCATCAAGCCAAAAATATGTTTTGCCTTCCGTGCAAATGAATAATGTGATAGGTGAGTTTCAGTGTTGGTGTTTAGGCCATACACCCCAAAAATACTGCTAATGGTACTCATAACTTTACAAATTCCAAAAATAATGATAGAGATGAGCTTCACAATAGTGTGGATATTTATGTCATACAAAATGTACAGTTTGTGAATCAGTTTGACTCCATTTATATCTTTCAGTAATATTAAGTGTCTTGACAGACAGCAGTAAGCAACTACTCAAAGTCAGCAGCAGATAATCATAGTCACGCCGAAAGAATATCACAGACATAATTGCTACATGTACACCAAATGATAAGTTGATTATCAGTTCAAAACTCAATCAAAGGTAATCAAAATGTTTCTATGTAATGCAGAATGTAATTGTCCACTTGAATGATTTCCCATATTGATGCCATAAATGGATTAGTTATCATCTGGTCACCACAGGAGGACACTGGTAATGTGGTAATGTCACTGGACTGGGTAATCAGCGGGCACTGTGGTCTTGAGTTCAAATACCACCAGGGTAGCTGGAATACAAGTTCAGTACATAAACCTGGAATTAAAACCTAGTCTGTTGATGACCATGAAAACAACTGATTATTGCAACAACCCATCTGGTTCACTAAGGCTCTATAGGGAAAGATATCGGTCATCCTTACCTGGTCTGGTCTATAAGTAACTCCAGACCCATGGCAATGCTACCAAATGGTTGACTCTTAAATATCCTCTGCAATTGTTTAACAAGTTACTCAAATACGTTGCTACAAAGTCTAAAGGAATGAATTTGGACAGACAGGCAGCATAAAAGACAAAGAAAATCCCAGCCCTGTTGACTCAGCAAAATACTCCTTACCAACATCTAGGGATGTATGCCAAAATTACAAGAGCTCAGATAAGTTGAGCAATAGCCTGACATTGCTTACTCTTGGAATGAGATCTGACAGACAGTTTCCTAGATGTTAACATCATTATGCCATTGGCACGATAGACCTAGCAGAGCTGCGAATGTCACAGTTGTATACAGTTGGAAGGGGATCATCACTTCTTGTGGAGATGAAGTCTTATCTTCACATTGAGAGTATATACTTCATTGTGTTGTTTGACACTACCACTATGATAAATGGGACAGATTTTAAACAGATCTAGTAACTCAGAACTGGGCATCCATGAGTTGTTGTGTCATCAGTAGCACAATTATATTCAGTTACAATCTGCTACCTCTTGACCCAGTGTATTCCTCACTCTACCCATCACCTAGTTTAATGAAGAGTGCAGTGGGCATATCAGGTGCCGCACAAGTCATGGTTGAGATGTCAACCTGGTGAAGCTACAGAATAGGATAACTTTCATCCAAATAATGGAAACAGCATGCAGTCAACAGAGCTAGTTGAGTCCACACCCAAAGGGCCAGATTTAAGTTCTGTAATCCTACCACAATCAGTCAGTAAGAGTGGTGGACAAATAAACAACTACCAAGAGGTAGAGGCTCCACAAATATCCTCATCCTCAATGATGGGGAAGCCCAATACATCAATGCAATAGACAAAGCCAAAGCATTTGGAAACATTTTCACGTAGAAGCACCAAGTGGACCATTTATCTCAGCTTCCTCCTGAGGTGTTCAGCATCACACCCTCAACTTAGTTTACTCCACATGATACCAAGAAACTACCATAACCAGCAAAGGCTAAGGGCCCTAACAACATTCCAGCAAAAGTTCTGAAAATGTTTGCTCCAAAAATATCTCGAGCCAAGTTGCTACAGCTACAAGACTGGAATTTGCCCAGCAATGTGGAAGATTGCCCAGGTACCTCTATACAACAAAAAAACAGGGTGACTCTAACTGGGCCAATTATGGGCCCATCAAATATACTTGGTGATCAGTAAAGTATTGTTGACAGTGTTATCAAGTGGCACTCGCTCATCAATAACGTATTCACTCATATTCAGTTTGGGTACTACAGCTCTTGATCTGATTACAGGTGCAATCATGGACTCCAAAGAAAGAGTGCTAGTGATAACCCTTGACATCAAGGTTCCACTGAACCGAATGTGGCATCAAGGAGCTCTACTACGGTGGAATAAATGGGAAATAGGGGAAAATTCTCTGCTGGTTGGGATCATACCATGCACAAAAGAAGAAAGTTGTGATACTTGCAGGTCACTTACCTCAGTGCCAGGACACCTCTGCAGAAGTTGCTCAGGGTAGTGTCCTAGGCCTAACTGTTTTCAGATTTTTCTTCAGTTGGGGATTTCAAGAGAAGGGGCCCATTTTTAAGGTGAGAGGAGAGAGGTTTAAAGAAGGCAAGAGGCAAATTCTTTACACATAGGTTGGTTTGCGTGTGGAATAAAAATCCTGAGGAACTGGTGGCTGTGGGTACAATTATAATGTTTAAAAGACATTTGGATAGATACATGAATAGGAAAGGTTTGGAGGGACATAGGCCAGGAACAGGCAAGTAGGCCTAGTTTAGTTTGTGATTATGTTCAGCACGGACTGGTTACACTGAAGGTTCTGTTTCCGTGCTGAATGACTATGGTTCTATGACCTTCCTTCTTTTATATTGTCAGGCATGGGGATGTTCACTGAACATTCTCACAATGTTCATTACAATTCATGACTCTTAAGATACTAAAAAAATCCATGCCCAAAAGTATTAGGACCTGGACAATATTCAGGCTTGGGCTGATAAGCAACAAGTGACGTTTATTGCACTTAATTGTCCACAATACCATTGACAAGGGAGAATATAACCATTGCCCCTTGACATTCGATGGTGTTGCCATCACTGAATCCTCCACTCTAAATATCCTGGGTTACCATAGACAAGAAAATGAACTGGATTGGCAATAAATATTGTGGTTAGAGGATTATGTCAGTGCTAGGAATCCTGTGGCATGTAACTCACTTCCTGGCTCCCCAAAGCCTGTCTTCAGATACATGACACAAAATCATTTGTCTGGATTGATGCAAGTTTTAATAACATTCATGAAGATCAAGACTGTGCAGGACAAAATCTTCGACTTGACTAGCTCCCCATCCACCACCTTTAAATTTTACTCCTTCATCTTTGACATATGATGGTACCACCACCTGCAAGTTCCCCTCAAGTCACATGCTATACTGACTTGTAACTATATCAGTGTTCCTTCATTGTGACTATGCTAAAATGCTAGAACTCCCTTTCTAACAGCACTGTTGGTGCCTCTGCATTACATGGATTATAATGGTTCATAAAGATAGCTCACGACCCATCTTTCCTGGGAAGTAAGAAATGGGCAATAAATGCTGGCCTGGCTAGTGATGCCCACATTCCAGAATGAATAAAACAAAGTTTCAATCCATGTGTGTTCTGCCATGAAGGCAGGTCCTTGATTCATTGCTGTTTGTGTTTCACATTGGAATGCAATGAATGTCAATGTCAATAAGGTACTTTTTCAAAAAGACCTTTGCTCTTATTCAAAAATTCTGATTCTTCAATCAATTCTTGTGGTTATCCATCCATGCAATGCAAATTTTGAGAACTGGAACATTACCAATGGCAATGCCGAACAAAAATTGAAGTATGGTGTAGCTGATTGTGACTCGAATTTGCCTGAAATGTTTCTTGTAAGCTGCTTTGGTGTACAGGAATATGCTGTACAGGGAATGAGGTGATGCATACTGCAATCCAAATTCCCTTTACCGATGTGTGCACACAGGCTACCAGTTATCTTAAAAGGTCCATTCTACTATCAACAAGGCCCACCTAAGGAAATGGGTACAGGTTAGAATCAGAAATTGTCTCGGAGGGCAACACAGTGGCTCAGTGGTTAGCATTGCTGCATCACAGCCAGGGATCCAGGTTCGATTCCAGCCTTGGGTGACTGTCCGTGTGGAGTTTGCACATTCTCCTCGTATCTGCATGGGTTTCCTCCAGGAGCTCCGGTTTCCTCCCACAGTCCAAAGATATGCAGGTTAGGTGAATGGGGAAATGTAAGGGAATGGGTCTGGGTGGGATACTCTTCGGAGGGTCAGTGTAGATTTGTTGAGCCAAGTGACCTGGTTCCACACTGTTGTGATTCTATGAAATGTAACACAATCTAATGTATGTCACAACATGGTAATAGATTTTAACACTAGTGTGAGCCTGACAATAACAACTTGTATCAAAACCTCAGACCATAAGAAATGTGATTAGGAGAAGGTCATTTGATCCCTCGAGCCTGCTCTGCCATTTAATATGATCATGACTGATTCAACATTCCTTGCATTCACTTTCCCGGCCCTTTCCCTGTAGTTCTTGATTCCTCTAATGATCAAGAATCTATCTGTCTCAGCCGTGAATACACATGAAAACTCTGTCCCCATTACCCCATGTAACAAGAAGCTCTAAAGGCTCAATACGCTCTGAGAGACGAAATTCCTCCTCATCCCTTTTTTCTGAGACAATTCACTCTGGTCCTAGACTCTCCCATGGGGGGAAACATCCTCTCACCATTTATCCTCTTTAAGAATCCGTTATGTTTCAATGAGTTTACCTCTCATTCTTCTAAATTTCAGTGAGTAGAAACCCAATCTCTTCAACTTCGCTCATAAATCAATCCCTCCACATCAGGGATCATCCTCGTGAACATTCTCTGAACTATCTCCAATAAAATAATATCATTTCCTTAAATAAGAGGACCAAAACCAATCTCAGTCATCCAGATGTGGTCTCACTAGCATCTTGTACAGTTGCAGTATGGGTTCCACTCTCTTATACTTCAAGCCCCTTGAAATAGGGGCCAACATTCCATTAGCCTTCCTGATTATCTGCTGCTCCTATATGCTAGCTTTCAGTGTTTCATTCACAAGCACCCCTAAGTCCCTTCTTTTTTGCAGTTTTCTGGAGTTTTTCTCCATTTTAATAATACCCTGCTCTTTTGTTCTCCCTTCCAAAATGAAGAACTCCACATTTTCCCACATTATGTCCATTTGCCAACTTTTGGCCCATTTCTTTAGCAATGCCCATCAATGCCTTTCTGTAAACTGTCGTATCTCTCTTGCAAATGATCTTTCCACTTATTTTTCGTATTATCTGCAAATTTGGCTACTGCACATTCGTTTCCTTCCTCCAAATCATTAATATATATCATAAACAGTTAAAGTCCCAACACTTGTCTCTGTGGAACCCACTGGATACAGGTCTCCAACCTGGAAAAGAACCCCTTATTCCACTTACTGTTTCTTGCCCATTAGCCAATTATTTATCCATGACAATATACTACCTTGAACACCATAGGATCTTATGACTTGGGCTTTTATGAGGTACCTTATTGAATGGTTTCTGGAAATCCAGATAAAACTGGTTCCCTTCTATCGACTCTGTTTGAGACTTCCTCAAAAACCTCCAATAAAGTATTCAGACTGGATTTCCCTTTCATAGAGCCGTGCTGACTCTGCTTGATTAGATTATGATTTCCAAATGTGCTGCTAAAACCTGCTTAATAATTGATTCCAACATTTTTCCAATAAATCAACGTTAGACTAATCAGCCTATAGTTATCCAGTTTTTGCCTCCTTCCCTTTTGAATAGGAGTGTTACCTTAATAGATTAAACTATCCAAAGGTACCTCATGAGAGTGATTATCAAGAAAACATTGCAGAATAATAAAAGGAAATGTTAAAATACAGGAGCTTAGGCTTTCAGTATTATGATGCATTCACAGACATCAATAAAATATGCGACTCAAGGTTGATTTGTGCCTGGACATACGCAGAAGCAGACTACCATTCAGAGAAAGTTGGAAAACTCAACTATGACAGCATCCTAGTTGCTTTATTGCTGCAACCAGGCTGCTTAATTTTATGTGTTGCACTTATATGTTTGCTACATAAATTTAAAAATTATTTTAAGATAATGATCCCAGTTGACATTTTCAATTTTGGCATCAAACTTAAGGCCTCTCTGAATGGACTTGTTAGTTAGTTCCAAATAATGACACTGTTGCCGTATCATCGTGTGCCCTTCAGGAACCTGTTATTTCCTACATAAGAGAGAGGAGACTTTCAGCCTAGTCATCTGGACTATATTCTCAAATTAAAGTCCAGGTTCTCAATGTGTTAATCAACTATGCCATTCAACTTCATTTCAATCTAAATGCAATCTTTCCCCTGAGAGATTGGAATACAGCTTCAAATCTGAACCATCCTCTTTGCTAAAACTTCACCCCTTCAGTTCTATTGTGTACCTCTAAATACTAAAGTCTCATTTCAAATGTTTTATTTCCTGGTTCAGTAATACCATGCTCCATACCACTGACCGTAACTCCAGGAGGTGAACTACTTCCTGTCCTTTGTTCATATAGCTTCACCTAAAACCAGTTTGAGATGCTTGCAACCATCTTAGATATAATGCTCATGATTTGGTTTGAGCATTTGTTGCTCATTCCTAATTGTGCTTGAGAATGTGGTAGTGAACTTCCTTCTTGAATCAATGCTGTTCCTGTAGTTTAGTGGACCTGGAGTACTATTCAGGATGGATAGTATTCAGGGTGGTTTGGAATATGTGTCAAAAGGAGTCTTTTGAGTTATTGCACTGTATCTTGTAGATGGTATACATTGCTGCTACTGTACTTCAGTGCCTGTGGGAATGAAGACATAATAGTAGATAATATAATATAATAAATCACGTGCCAATAAATTGTGCTGCTTTGATTTTGAGGTTTTTGAGCTTCCTGAGTGTTGCTGGAATTGTGGTCATCAGACCTTCACATTACAGGTGATGGATAGGCTTTTGGGAGTCACAAAATGTGTCACCGCAGAGTTCCTAGATCTGACCTGTTGCTTTAACCAAGACTGGCCCTGTTCCATTTCTTGTCAAAGGTAACCTCCAAATTATTGGTCATGGGTTTTTCAATGATGGTAATGTTATTGAATGTCCAGGATGATGGTTAGGTTCTTCCTTGTTAGTATGGTTATTGTGCAGCACACTTGCGTGACAGGAATATTGTTTGCCATTGATCAAGTCAAATTATTTTAAATATTATTCAGGTCTTGAAGCACATGGACATGGACTATTTCAGTTTCTGTAGATTTTACGAATGGTTGCTGAACATTGAGCAAAAATGAGTGAAAATCTCCACTTTTGATCTTATAATAGAAGAAAGGTGCTGGATGAAATATGTAAGAATGTATGGTCTTATGTCATTGTCTGAAGACCTTCTGAACAATGGAAACAAGAAAAGAGTGGTGAAAGCTGACAGCTCAATGAGTATGACTTGTCTTGTGACAGAACCACTTTGTGGGACTGTCTTATAACCTTATTAAAAAGGTAAATATAGATCTCTTCAAGGTGGTTCAGTGCTCATGTTCCTTAAATTTGCAGAGATTTAAACAGTGATGCCCAATTTGTAAACTCAAGTTGCACTCCATTAGAATCATTTTTCAAAACCTGAGTGAGCATTGAGACCTTGAATAAATTTGAGTCAGTTATGGGGTTTTACTCAGTTCTAACTGCAAATAAAACATTGGATAAAGATAAACATTTCTGTTATTGCTTATTTAATCAACTTCCAACAATTCATTTTCACAAAGACAAAATCATTGAAGTCTGTTGCCTTAAAATCTGTTTTTGATTGATATATATAAATGTAGTAAGCCTTTTTGTAACACGAATATTATAATTTACTACTTATTATAAATTACAAAGTTACAGTTGTCCTTGCTAGTTTTGCTTTGAGGAGGAGCGTTTATAAAATTGTAGAATCCCTACAGTGTGGAAGCAGGCCAATTGGCCCATCACATCCACACTGATCCTGTGAAGAACAACCTATCCAGACCAACATCCCTATCCTATAACCCTGCATTTCCCATGGCTAATCCAACTAACCTACACATCTCTGGAAACTTTAGGCAATTTAGCGTGGCCAGTCTACCTAACCTGCACATCTCTATACTGTGGGAGGAAACCGGAGCACCTGGTAAAAACCCACAAGACACAAGGAGAATGTGCAAACTCCACACAGTGGCATGAGGGTGGAATCAAACCTGGGTCCCTGGTGCTGTGAGGCAGCAGTAATTACCACTGAGCCACCATGTTGCCTCATGGACTTTCTCATCATGTGACTTTACATCACAAATACCTTGAAATTGTTTGCAGGTAAGTATCTTAAAGGAATTAATTAGAGTTCAGAAGCAAAGAAAATCAATCTGAAGATTATTTGTGCTTATAATGTGAAGAGGTCTGAAGAGATACTCGGAGGAGTTAAATATATTCAAATGCTTGTGCAACAACGATAACAGTCCTGCTCACCACCCACTTGTCATGCAGCTCCGAATCTGCTTTTAATCACCCATTTACTGCCTAAAATTGTTTTCTGACTCTACTTTGGAACTTTGAAGACTTTCTAAAATGAATAAACACAATAAAATGTTAAAGATGTTATTCACATGCATGGATGCATGGAGTTGTTTAAACATGATTTAAAAATCCAAAGCAAATAGACCAGCTTGTCCTTAACACTTTGAGCACTACACTTTTCAGATTATGCTGATGACTTCTCTAGAGCAAATTTACAGCAATTTACAAAATGAGAAGAATGACATCTATTGTTTTTAATTTTTTTTCTGAACAAATCAGTAAATTATGAGATAACATTACTTTCTGGTTCAGAAATGCTGATATAAATCTAAGTGGTTATATCAAATTTTAAAAATATGCTATTTGAGCAACCTAATTAAATACTTGCATTATATGTATCCCCTGAAATTGAATATAAATTGCAGTCAATATTTTTTCTATCAACTAGTAGATTTTAAAACATGTTTAGGTTAAAGACGTAAGAAAGTACAAACCAAGAAAAACGCCTTCAACGTATGGGTTTGCGTTTCTAATGGACTTAGTCCATTTTTCATAATTGGACCTATTCTACCAAATGAGGGAGGTGAAACACTGAGTGTAAAATGGTACATGCAGCATCATGGCATGACTGACTATGAAATGGATTAAAAACTAGTTGGATCATTTATAATTTTCATTTACGTAGTATCATAATGACTGTTACTGCACCAGCGTAGAATGGAGGGCACCTGAAACATTTTCTGTTGCATGAAAATCTACTTACTTCTAATGCAAGACTAAATTATAATTTTACCCAAGAACAAAATCTCTTTTGTAAGACCACAAGAAATAAGAATATGAGTAGGCTGTTCAGCTCCTGAAGTCTGCTCTGCCATTCAAGAACATCGTGGCTGATCTCAGTTTTGTCATGTACACTTTTCTGCATTTTCCCTGTAATCTTTGATTTCCCCTTCTGTTCACAGGGTTTTGATCTTAGCCCTAAATATACACGAGGGCTCTGTCCCCAAACACTCTGTGGCAAGGAGCTCCAGAGACTCACAACCCTCCAAGGGCAGAAATTCCTCCTTATCTTAGTCTTAAATCAGCATCCTTTTATTCTGAGACTGTGTTGTCTGGTCCTAGACTTGCCCATGAGGGGAAACATCGTCTTAGCATTTACCCTGTCAATCCCCTTAAGAATCTTGTGTACTTAAATGAAATCATGTCATTCTGAGCTAATAATTTAAAACCAGTTTTTAGATTTTGTATGTCCCCATAACAGATTTGAATTTACAATATACTCTGCCAGGGGTGAACAATTCTTTTTATAAAATTAAGACTTATGTTTACATAATGTCTTTCACAACCACTGGAAATCTCAAATGATGTTTTACAGCCTTGTGCCAATTTTTCCTTCAAGCCTTTTGGTTCGACTATTTCCAAGTTTAATAAAATTGATTCAGTTCTGCCTTTGAGTGTGTCCTTTCTCAATGAACTACTACGTTATAAGCTTAATTTCAGTTTTCTTTAGTATGTTTCCTTCTTTCCAGAAAGTGAAGATGACTCAAATAAGACGTGGCTTCACATACTTGATGGCATGAGGAATAATGATCATTTTATGTAAATTATTTGATGAAGGAAGATTCTTGTTACCTATCCCAATCATTTATTCATAAAAATGCACTTTGGACAGGATTGAAACAAACAGTTTGTCTGAGGACTGAAGTTGGTTGCATCTTGCGAAAAGCAATTCTGGTCCTGATCAGCTAACTCAACTCAGACCATGGCATAAATCCGGGCCATTTTTGTCTGTATCTATGCTATGACATACTGTGTATTTAGCTACTAGACCCAACTGGACTGCTTGTCAAAGGAGTTCAGCACATAACTGCACATTAACAAATCTTTGCTTACATTGAAACATAACTACAAATTATATATCTATGTTAACTATTAGGGGAAAAGAAAAAGAAACAAGGTTAAATCACAGCTGCCAAGGGAGCTTTTAGCCTTCACACTTTGATCTTTCACAGTAAAAATGTTACACTGTTATTAATGAATATGTTATGCAGATAGTCACAGTGTAAATGAGAGATTCTTATTTGTAAATTTAAAGTAAAACACAGGCATCAGGATACATTCTACAAATTAATACCCTCAAAATTTTACCATGCTTGTTCTATTATTTTAATGCTTTTCCACAATGCTACTGAGAAGAAAATAAGACCACTCATCATAGCATGATGAAAATGACAGGAGGATTAATAAACCATCCTGGAAAAACCTTCACCCACCTGACAGTATAGGTACTTTGTCAGAGTAACTGACTGCTCTACTTCCAGTAAGCTAGATGAAAATGTTTACCTAACATTTTCTACCTGGTTAAAAATGTACAAAATAACAATGGAAAAGAAGGACTGTTTCATCTTGCTATGTTTGGGTGATGCTGAATTAAAGCTAAAAGCATGATAAACAGGACTAAAAACCGAATGTAAAAAGTAGCAATTTTGATTGTGATTGCTTATCCTGTTTATTACTTTAGGTTATTTTATGTTGTAGACTTATAGTTATACAGCACAGAAACAGACCTTTTGGTCCAAGTCATCTGTGTCAACAAGACATCCTAAACTGATTGAGTCCTATTTGCCAGCATTTGGCCTGCATCCCTCTAAACCTTTCCTATTCTTGCAGCCATCCAGATGCCTTTTAAATGTTGTAATTGCTCCCACCTCCACAACCTCCATTGGCATCTTGTTCCATATACACATTACCCTCTGGGTGAAAAAGTTGCTCCTTAGGTCCCTTTTAAATCTTTTCCCATTTACCTTAAACCTATGCTCTCTAGTTTTGGACTCCCCTGCCCTTGGAAAAAGAAATTGTCTGTTTACTGTATCCATACCACTCATGATTTTATAAACCTCATAAGGTCATCAGTCAGCCTCTGATGCTTCAAGTAAAATAGTACCAGCTATTCAGCCTCCCCCTATAGGTCAACCCCTCTAATCCTGGTAATATCCTTGTAAATCCTTTCTGAGTCCCTTCAAGTTTAACAACATCTTTCCTGTAGTAGGGAGACCAGAATTGAACACAGTATTCTAAAACTGGCCTCACCAATGTCCTGTACAGCTGCAACATGACGTTGCAACTCATATAACTACAAAGCAACAATTGTTACATTAACAGAAACTTGAGGTTCTGATACTTAAAATGCTTGAACTGAGCACTAAAACTTTAGAATTCATCTGGATGCCTCAGCAGTGGATGACTGCCTAATGCATTTGTAGTCAGTTAATAGTATTAATAGTTCTCAGTCTTTAATCTCCATTATACATATTTTATAATTTTCATACAGTTCATAGCGACCATTTTCTATTTTACACTTGTGTTTTGCAAAATTGATGCATTGGTATCAAACACATCTTCTTTGTGTCTTAAATGAATAGATATATCATATGCTTATCAACTGTCATTTTACCTTAAAAACCAAATGATAAAATAGCATGCAGAAACACAGCGTGCTGATAAATGTGTGTTACGCCTATTCATTCTAGTTACCAATGACCAAGAACTACCAATGTGCATAATGCAAAACTCTTAACCTTTCAACGGGGAACATGTTTTCAGCTTCTTTACTTCACCATTGGGTTGGGAACGGGCAAATTGGCAAGGCCTTCTATTCCCAATGATTGTCCAATGACTTCCTGGTGAAAAGTCAGTACATATGAGTGTCATTTGAGACTAAAGGTGGGTTCATCTATGATGATCTGATGTTTAAATATTGCATCAAAACATGTCATGTGGGTTCACTTGAGGAGAATGACTTATTAGATGAGGAAGTGGTTTGTGTCAAATACCGATGAACCAGGTTCTGGCAACGGCTCATTGCCTTCAGCTGGGTGTAAGGTGCAGGGTGAAAAATATAGAAGAAGTCATAGAGAAGTAAGATTGATTTCAAAGTTAAATCTGAATCCCAATCATAAGCTTTTATGAAGTCTTCAATGCAATAATAGTCTTGTAATGCACTCTATTTTCTTAACGTGTATGTGGTTGGTAGCCTTTTAGTCACCCTTAGTTTCTTTGAATGATTTGAATTTCATTCTGTTTAAAACATTTTGTTTGTCCAATCCTGTTAGCCAGGAATTATAGGAAAGGAACTTTCTTATTACTTAGTAACAAGAATGTTTTGTTCTTTCAATTTGCTTCTGTTTTAAGCTGGTATCCTTTAGATTATAATGATGCAATTATTACTTAAGGGCAGAGGTCCTCTATTTTCTCAACATTTTGAGCCAATTTACTTTTCAAACATCAATTATCTGGACTATTGTCAAGTCCTGTAGGTTGTTATTTTCCTCCAGATTAAGAACTTTAGAAAATCTGTCTCACAGCCCATCAGCCTTGAATTTACATAATGTGCTCCAATTTATTTTGTGTGCACTGTAAATACATTATCTGTTATATCTTGTCTTTTCCAGTGGCACTAGGATCTGGTAAACTACCTTTCAGGAGAGGTAGGTTCATTGAGGGTGAAGTCTAAATTCAGCATCACCAAAAGTTGGCATTAATAGATCAACAGTCAGTTGTACATCTGACCTGATTTTTCTTCTCATTGAAATATCAATCCCGGCGTGTAAAGGAATTTTGATCCAGTTCCCATTTTATATCCCCACAATTGCTGAATACCCCCCCCCCCCCCCACCCCATCAATGATATGTATGTATAGAGTCTGTTAAACTTTAACAAGCTGAATTTATGAGAAGGAATTTAGTTCTCATGAGGTACTAATTCACCAAACCTTATGTTTTTGATAGTAAGTACAAAATGAGAATAAGAGACAATATCAATGGAAAATACAATGATTTAGCTGCACTTCAGTGGTAAATATACTATAGCTCCCAACATTCATGGTAGATCACTTCACCAGTTTGCTTATTTAAAGCAATATCGAAAAATTAAATTGTCATCACAAGGTGATATTGAATAGAAGAGAATGTTTCCATAAGGGTGGAAATGATTTTGCTTGAATCATGAAAGCAACAGGGCCAGAACATTCAAACCTCAATTACCGACCTTACCCATAAATAAAACAATATTCTTAAATTACCATTCTTTCACCATTTTCTCTATGTAAACAGTTCATTTCCAATCAGTTATATTACTGAATTAAACATGATTGTGGACCTACTTAGTAATCTTGCTGTGATGATATTATGGCTTGAAGAGATGTATTTTGTCCTACTTTAGTTTATGAAGAAAGGTTGAGACAATGGTGATGAGCAGTCAATAAAATAAGTAGTTTGTGAGGCATTGGGCTTTTTTAAAAGTTAGAATAATAGAAGCAGCCTGAATGGGTGGGGTCAAGCTCCCACAGAACCAGGATTTTTAGTTTTAGCTTTTTGCGGTTGCTGAGGTCTTAAAGCTGGACGTGGAAGCTGTGATTCCTCTCTCTGTTACAGCTAAAAACTGGGGTTGTCTTCCTGCTGCTGGAATCGCACGTGAGACAATCTATTTTACTGAATTTGACTTTGTCAAGGGTGAGTTTATGGAATGGTACTATAATGGAACAATTAATTCATAATAATTAATAAACATGTTTATTTTGTTAAGCATTTTGATAGGGTTACTGTTTCAGTTTTTATTTTGTCTGTATTTTAAGTATAATGTAAAAATAACCTGTGTTTTGCATAAAGTCAAGTAGTTTGACTAACCAAATTGCATCTAGAGCGCAATGGCTTACATTTACCTTGAAACTAACACTTAGGGTCTAGGCTATCTTTTTAATATATTTTTACGGAGTTTTGTCTGTTCCATAACATTGCCTAGACTAACTGATGCTACATCGGGGTTGAGGGTGTGATGTGACAGGGCAGTAATCTATCGATTTCAGTAAACCTTAGGGTTTGGCTTGTATTGGTGGAGGGGTCTCTAAGGGATGCATTAACATAGCTGCAGTAAGGTACAAACCCATTATATCAGATTTTGAAGGGTTTGAGCATGGGCAGAAAAGAAAAATGCCCAACAGTTTGCAAAATTCAGAGTTTGGGCAAAGTATTTCAGATGTGCATGAATTGAGAGCAATTTCATAAGCCCATCTCTGGAAAACTGTTGAGGACTCTTTCTTTGATACTTGAACTGACAGTTGCCAGACTCAGTGGGTTGCAGCAGGCCGAGCTGCCCAGTGTACAAACAGGGCAAATTACAGGAAATATGCTGAAGCTGTTCTATTATTTAATTTGCATGCACCAACCCGTGTATGGTCAGTTGTTTTCCTAAGTACTGCTCTTATGTTGTCTGTCTCAGAATTATCAGAAAAACCCACTGTGATGTGATTGGAAAATCTAAGTCCACATATCTGCAACTCAAAGCTGCAGTGGATTTTTTTTCTTCTTTCTGAGTGTTGCACATTTTTGTACAGTATGTTCTAAATGTTATCTCTAGGAGCAGTTAAATGGCTTCGGCATATATAACCAACATATTGGTTGTCCATATCAGTTAAAACAGGAAGCAATACATTCAAAAGGAAAACATTTTTTTCAAAAAAGAGACAAAAAAAGTAATTTTGTTTTTACATAATGTAATGATTTGTTATACTGTAATAGTTACTTAAAAGAGTTCATGCAAAGGAAGTCACAAAGATAACAATCATACTAAATAGAAATCAGAGTCTGGCTTTATTTAATCAGATTTTGCAATTATAATTGTGGAACGTAGTCCCCTAAGGCTACTGAGCAGAATTGTAGCTAGCCACAGGCAACTAATCGAAAATTAAATATGTTTGTATCACTTGCCATTAAACAATATCTAAGGAAATGGTGATTTACCTCCTTATGCCCTAAAGGAAAAAATATTGCTTGTGAACTGGGACTCATTATCCAAACTACCACACGTGGCTTAGGGATGAAGCAAGAACTAGTATAAGAAGTGATAGTTTGATGTCAATTCTGGCTATGCTACTGAGTCAAGGGGCATTTAAGTATGATCCATTGATTATTTTAAGAATGTCATAGCATTCAACAATATTGCACTTAAATAACCTATCCTTTAATGGAAGGAATCAGATTTTTTTTTACTTAGAATTGGTAGATTCAATTAACTACAGAGGTAGATTCTCAGACCATCTTGCTTTTTTTGCAATTGAGAGATTATTCACTCATACAATACATGTAATCAACATGGCAATCTAGAAAATGAACAAAAAATGACCAGCAGCTTCAGGAAAACTAATGGCACATAAATAATGTAACTGAGGGAATGCTTCTTAGGCTTTTGTCAATGTATTATGGTTAATTCGCAACACTTTTGGAGGATTTGATCTTAAGTTTTGGGTGGCTGACCTATGAAACACACTGGCACCTTCCCATAGTGCAAAAGCCATCTTGTTAGTTTTAATGTATTTGGGATTAATTCCAGTCACTATACTGATACTGCATGATTACACTTACTTGAGATTCCGATCATCCATAAAGACCCAGACTATCTAACTCTTTGCAATAGGTGACAAGAATTCAGCTCTAGCCCAACCTCAGCTTTACTGAAACAAAACAGTCTTTGTTAAATATTAGAATTTTTATTGTAGTAAAAAGATTGATGATCTAAAATGGTCTACATCGAAATGGAATAGCCCAATTGTTTTTGCAAAATATACATTCTTTATTCTCTATCATTACAAGTATATATACCAGTGTCATTCCCCTGGAGTAAACATTTAAAGGTCAAGTGCTCAGTCTCCTCCCCAGTGCTCTGATCTGAAGTTATCATTATCCATCTGTTGTCTTTTAACAGGAGGGTACATGTAGTGTACCACTCAACTGATAATATGTTCTTCTGCCAACTAGAATGAGACAGGAAAGAATGCTCATGAGTGGTTGAAAGAAATTGTCAAAAGCTTGCATTCCATGAATTCATATTGAGAAATATTAAGCTACGGCAGAAACACAGTCTATCTTAAGCAGATGGTCTGATAAGAATATCTATTTGCAAAGTAACATTATGCAAAATCTTACATTCCAAATGATATACAGTCAATTCCTGTTGAGTGAAGAACCAGTTTGTCACGACATTTTATTAGCTTATCAAGAATTCACAGTAATATGTTAATAATTTTCTGTTGCACATTTACTTGCCTACTTTTAATTGGAATGGAAAATTTTCCAAAATACACTGCTTCATACAGTTAATTTCTTTTAAGTTGCTGTAATTTGGCAAATTATACAAATAACAGAAGTCATGCAGCATGCTACACAGAAGGTGACTGTGTGATTTGGGCTGTAAGCATGGAAAAATGCATAATTTGGAAAATAACGAATTTGCAACCAAAATTATTCCATTAGTAGCAATGAATACAGTGTGTGCAAACAGTGACAGATTTTGCATTTTTGATTTCAGTTCACTAAAATGGATTTGACTGAGTTACTTAAAAGTTGCGGCAAATCTGCAATTTAAATCACTTTTGTTCTTTATATTTTGCCCTTTAGTTTCCCCTTCTGTCCTCCTCTTTGCAAAGTGATGCTGAATTATGGCATCGACTCATACCAATTGTTCCTGGCACTGTGACTTGGCAGCCAGTCCACATACATAAGTCTAAAATGTGAATGCCAAAAGGATATTTGACAACAGGGACCAAGACAGCTGAACTTGTTTCTGTCTCCAATGCTGGTTTATCTATATGCACATCCAGCAGAGATCATTGAACAGAAGTCAGAAACAGTAATCTTGATTTGACTGTTCATAACACAAGCATATTATGAACAATCGTACCACTCTGATTGCCTGAATGCGTAGGTTAGCCAAATCAGCACAGGGCCACAAGCAAATTCACAAATAACCTGTTTGACCTTTGTACCAAAGCATGGAATGTCCTTATTCTGAGAGGTGGCAAGAAGAGTAATATTTTGTTTTAATTTTCATTATCTCATTCAAAACCAATTTCTTCGAAATTCAATTCCATCTCATAAGTCACCTGTAGCAGCCATTATCATGTTTTTGTTTGTATTTTTAAAAAATGATTTGCCCCTTAATATGCACACCCATTTTTGCTATTGTATTTTATTTGGGTCTAGTTCAATGGGCCTAGAAATCCATATACGTGGCATTCTTCATATATTCCCAGTGATCATCAGGGCATCGAATTACATGGATCTGAATTTTAACTGACAGATATACTGGCCGTGCGGAGGCTGGAATCTCATCCAAAAACACAAAAGTTCCAGCAGAGCATTTGTCGCTGGCTTCTATAATAAACCATGGCATTTGAATTTGACGTCTGGGGTTCTACACCAATTGGAGTGGACAATTTGATTACAACCTGCTAAAGTCTCTTTCAGCTTCATTAGTTAGAAGCACCCTAAGAGGGCTCAATGAAAGTTTTGTCATTTCTGGAACGTCAGAAACGGAGTCTCAACATAGAAAGACAGCAGCACTCATCTTGTTTGTATACCTGAGCATCTTGCTGCAGGGTGTAAGAACCCTGAGGGAGGTCCTGTTGCTAGTGAGTGGGAGGAAGAAAGCAACCTTAGAAAACTAGAAGGCAGGGCTGCAATGGCCAAGAAGATTAGCTGCAGGTTACAGTGCCTCACTCCTGGATGCAGTGCTGGAAGAGGTTGAATGACCTAATCAGGGTTGGAAAAAAGTGTGACACAGCACAAAATCCCTTATCTTCTGGTTGTTAGCATTGCACTATGAATTACTCTTTTGACCAACAAATCTTGCTGTTGTAGCCATCTACCACTCTTCTGTTATTTCCTCACACCCCTGTCTCACCATCCACCACTGACACTTAGTTTCATCTTATTGCAGTGTTGTACCCATCCCTCACAGTGACCCTCCACAAATGTTTGTCTACCTGTCCTCTCAAAGCATTGTCCGAACTTGCAGGAGAAGAGAATACAGAACAGCAGTGACAGGCAGAGAACTCAGGCTAGCGTTCAACTCGTTTCCATCTTAAAAGCTGTGGAGAAGAAAGCAATGGAAGTAAACCAAGTCTCCACAGACTTGATTATTTGTGATGGAGAATTTTGGTCTCCCAACTACCTGATGACACCTAAGTGGCACATAGCATTCATATCAATGTGATATCAGCAGCCAGTGAAATATCATGAGCTGCACAAACTTGTCAGTTCTGACTAATGTCTTTAATTTCTAAATGGGCCAACAAGCTTCCCTGAGTGGTAGAACTGGACTAGGATAAAGACTGCTCAGAGGAAGTCACTCATTCTGAAGGTGATCTGTTATCTGACTAATGCACATGCTCCACCAACACATGTGTATACAGTGGGGGACAAAGCTCGGCTATCACAAGGCACTTCACACTTCACAAGTGAGAAGGAGAATGTAATGAAGATAGAGAATGCATTGAAGAATGACTGACACCTGACACTCCCTGCTCAGTTAGACTTAAATGCTGAACATTGGTAGTGGTGGTAGTTGGGGAGTCCAGAGACACAGTGCATTATTATGTTTAGAGGAGTCTGTCTCCAGAAAAAATGCCTTGATGTTTTGGACAATTACGTTGAGATGTACAGCCACAAAAGGGATGATTTACTGCAATGTAACAATCAACAAGGCAGTCAAATGGATGAATTTTGGAGGTTGATGATGGATCCCAGCCCCTAGGGTGTCCATTGTTCACATTCCAGTAGACACCACATGCCCAACTCACCTTCTAATTCAACTCCAATAACAGTCATTGTTGGGAACTGCCTGTAGTTCCAGCAATGGCCATTGTCCCTGATAATGCTCTATGGACTACAGGCTTGCTGGCCATATGTTTGCCTGACAGTTTTTCAAGATAGGAATCCCTTCTACATGGGGTGAAAAATCTTGGCTCAAATCGTTAACACTTTGACAGCTGTAGAACTGGGTTTGGGCTACCCAGCCACATTCTTACCTCAGAATTTTAAACTGAGGCATGGATGGGTATGGACTACTACTCTATGTCTCCCAGTCCTAAATTCCTAAACCAGCAAGAGATAGCTTCTCTTTATCTCCCCTATTGGTTTGTTTTGTTCTCTGTGAGGGTTTGTTTCTTCTTGGATATTGCATCCCAACCAAATATTTTGATTGAATTTTTTTAAAAAATGGCCAAATCAGTGGGCAATTTGATTTTATAGTACATTTTAAATGATTAAATAACAAGAATAATTAATAAAAATCAGTTTAACCAAGTGACAGAGAACTGATGTAAATGATACAAACTAACCATGGATAATGTTATACAATTCAACAGACACAACACTGTGCAATGGAGGCAAAGTAGATGTGGCATATTCAATTAGATTGTGGGGGCATTGGTTTGACTTGAACGCAAACATTTTGAATCGAGATTAAGGAAGCAATAAAACTTTACAGTTCTGTTTTTCTGAGGATTTAACACAGTTGTTCAGATTGCATTGACCTTAGAAACAAATATTGTTCTATAGTGCTTGGCTTTCTTTGTCCAATTAGCAAATCTATTGTTATTGAAATAGCTTCATTAATATGTTTCGATAAATTCAATTGTTTGCCAATTTTCCTCCATAGTATTACTCAGGTGACTGCCAAGGGTTGAACGACCTCTGCTCCAATAATGTTCTTTGGCCATAAATTCTGAGCGGATGCTCTCTATGATGTGAATGTGATTTTTTTTGACATGTTCGATATCTATCTCTATGCTACACGAGGGATCAGTTCCTGGTCATTAGGAACTTCTTTCTTTCACAAAAGATTGGAAGCTGGAAAGAGAGGAAATATTTGATACAGGTCCCAGGGGTTAAAGTGTACAGAGTTGCCTGAGCATTATGGACCATTGAATATACAAATCTACAAAGCTACATATGATTTTTAAAAATTATTTGGCTGGGGAGGCAGTTATGGTTTGTTAAGGTAAACAGCCTATTCAATGCTGTCAGCTGATGCAATGTGAATGGTTGTGATTTCACTGGGAATGATCACTTGGCTTAAAGTCATATGAGGTATGTCATAATTGCTGATATGAACAGGCTGATCTCTGATTTATCCCACAACGAGGTCACAGGCATTTACGAATCCCCAGACTCTCAACATTTCAAATTGAACAAACATGTAAATAATAAGTATACGTGCAAATAGGCCTAAGCTGCTGGGTTATGATCTATTATTAATAGAGTTCATAGGCCCTATCCTGCAGATGACAAATTGGTCATCTCTGTGCATTAGACCTCTCACATTTAAAGCATATGTTATTATGATAAATAAAACCTGTGACAAACATTCTTGATGTTCCCTGATATTCCAATTGCACTTTATTGGGAACTAGATTGAGATTGAAAGATAAATATATGAAAAATAAATAATCAGAGAGAAGCCTCTTGGTCCACCCAGACTGACTGTACCATATAGCCGTGATTCCTACTGTTCACTTCCACCTACCTAGAACCATATAATCACGTGGGGAAAGGTGAAAGACCAGAAAAGAAATGACCCAACTAATCCTGAATGTCACTCTATCTCTGTTCAATGTTACAAGGCTGCTTTTCATGTCCAAGTTGAGCACCACCCCAGCAAGGAGCAAGTCTAATAAAAGAAGTTATTCACTGTGACAGAGGTGGTTAGACTTTCATTAATAATTTAAGATGATTGAATTCTGCATCAATACAATTGTCAACATAACATAATGATTAAAACCCTATTAAAATAAAATGCAGCATCACTATGTTTTAGTGACAGATCAGCTGATGACATACTTAGAAATTTCCTGGTGAAGTATATCCTTTAAGGACATTGTAGAAACCATGTTGGTACTTAATTGTTTTAGAATCAGATTAAAGTCAAATAATTACTAGATCTTGCTACTTTAGAACCATATTTAAATAGATTGCTTGACTTTTGTTCGTAAACTTAAGACCAAGTGTCAAAGTTACTTATAACTTTTAAATTCCAGGGATAGCATTGAATCGTTACTTTCTACCATTTTGAAGAAATTCTTCTACTGTTTTAAAATGATCTTACATTTATGTTGGTTTTTGCTGACCAAAACATTCAATTTCTTTTTTTATTTATATTTTCAATTCTAGCATACAATGTAAAATCTAATACACAGATATCACTGCTGTTGGGTTTGAAGTAATTTCATTGTTACTAGTAACAAAATCACTGTTTATCATTGACAGAAATATCATGATTCAATGTTGAATATGGCAGTGCCTGTGTTTAAAAAGTTGTTTTTTGACTTTAATTTCATCAAGCCCTAGCATAACCTTTGCTGATGTTGCATTCATGTCAGTTACGACTTTTCCCTTCCTCCTTCCTTCCTTTCCTTACCACTTACTTGTTCCCTCACTCCCATCCATTTCCCAATGATCCTTTCATCTCCTAAAAGCACTGATTTGTACAGAGGTGCCAACAGTTCCCCAGCAGCTTTACAAAGTGCCTGTTTCTCATGACATAGTTGGGCATAGTGTAGTGGCAAACAATAGACCTACAAAGGCATTGAATCTTGAATTGATCCTGTTCTTACTTGATCTTCTTTCTCTATTCTCTAAGCTAATATTGATTATTTTGTCTGATTCAATTTAGATTTGGGAAAAAGGACTTTACATTCTTTTAAAATCCACAGGTAATTTACTTTGACTGGTTAAAAAACAGTAATGATAGAGGATAACTTTGATTTGGCAGTGTACTTTTCCTGTGCAAAAGGTCTTTCTTTCACTATTCCCTCAGGTCTCAAGACATTCTAAAAGCACATGGAAAACTGTCACACAGAGACTGCATAAGGGTAATGAGCTGTCTTTTATGCAAAATGGCATGATTTAATTTATAAATACCATTTGTAATGCTAATTTTGTGATGTTTTTATTGTTTGCATTCTGGCCAAAGATGACTACTATTGACAGAGGGAGGTTCAGGTGAGGTAAGGTTATTAAAAGCTTCATTGGAGTCAAGGTTCCATGTATGGCACTTGGATGAGTATTTCATGAACTATATAGCAGAATACAATTGTCTAGGTTCTTCCAATCTTTCTTGTACACCTCTTCCTCCTCCGCTGATCAATGTATCACCAGTGGCAAGGCTTGCGTCTTATTTGTTGCGCAACGTCCCACAGATTACTCCAAATCTTGACACTGGTATTCCGAGTAATGCAGATCTCCATAGAGTAGGCAAAGCAATGGAAGGCCATGGTTTCCTGCACAGTCGTAAATGACTATTACCTGAAAACCTTGAGGATACAGTGTGTATAGGTACGCAATTGTTACACATTGAGGAAATGGAATCCCTTTCTGTTATCACACATCTTGAAACTGGCATGTTACTGGCAATGTACATGTCGGTAATGGCACCTTGCATCATGGGGAAGCCTATAATCCTCTTAAAGTCATATTCTCATTCTCCCTGCTTCTCATTGGCATGGCTGGATGAAATGTAACTAGCTTTCTTTGAATGGAAAGCCTCACTGACCTCCTTCATGCATAATGGATGAAAAACTGAGATGTTACAATTTTCTCTAGCTCCAAACTGGAAGAAGCCTGACACGTATATGTTCATTGCCACTGTCCTCTGCAAACTCACTGGCAATGTGGTCCCAGGTCAGTCATGTAGTTGTAATTGTTACGGCAGTCAATGACTGCAATGCAACATCCCTACTACATCAGAGGTGTGTTACATTTTGTTCCATGCTGTGGTCCAATGGGGAGAATTGCTCTCTCTTCATGCCCTGGGCAGTCATTGCCTCCCTGCTGAGACCCTTAGAGTCATAGCGATGTACAACATGGAAACAGACCCTTCAGTTCAATTCGTCCATGCTGACCAGATATCCTAACCCAATCTAGTCCCACCTGCCAGCACCCGGCCCATATCCCTCTAACCCGTTCCTATTCATATATCCATCCAAATGCCTTTTAAATGTTGCAGTTGTACCAGCCTTCACCAATTCCACTGGCAGCTTATTCCATACACGTACAGCCCTCTGTGTGAAAGATGTTGTGAAACTTGAAAGGGTTCAGAAAAGATTAACAAGGATGTTGCCCGGGTTGGAGGATTTGAACTATAGGGAGAGGCTAAACAGGCTGGGCTGTTTTCCCTGGAGCGTTGGAGGTAGAGGAGTGACCCTATAGAGGTTTACAAAATTATGAGGGGCATGGATAGGATAAATAGACAAAGTCTTTTCCCTGTGGTGGAGGAATCCAGAACTAGAGGGCATATGTTTAGGGTGAGGGGGAAAGATATAAAAAGGCCTAAGAGACAACTTTTTCACACAGAGGGCGGTACGTGTATGGAATGAGCTGCCAGAGGAAGTGGTGGAGGCTGATACAATTGCAACATTTAAAAGGCATTTGGATGGGCATATGAATAGGAAGGGTTTGGAGGGATATGGGCTGGGTGCTAGCAGGTGGGATTAGATTGGATTGGGATATCTGGTCAGCATGGACAGGTTGGACCGAAGGATCTGTTTCTATGCTGTACATCTCTATGACTCAATGACTCTATGACCGGTCTCCCATGGGGAACCTTGTCGAATGCCTTACTAAAGTCCATATAGATTACACCTACCGCTCTTCCATCATCAATCCTCTTTGTTACTTCTTCAAAATCTCGCAATCCTCTTCTTTTCTCTTCCAGCAGCTCATCCTCTACTTATTTCCCAGGACATGTTGTATTCCAAAGGGAATGGCTAATTGTACACCCATTCACTTTGTAGACATCTGCTATTTGAAACAATTGTAGGAAGTGTTACAACCCACTGGGGTAACACACTGGAAGTGAAGTCCTGTTATTTCAAGAATTGTCACAAATGTGAAAAGATTTAGTTAGAACATCCAATTTATCTAACTGACAAACTCTGTTTGAAAGAATATATGCCACCATGTTTGTATACTTAACCAGAGGAAAACTATTTTTTGTGAACAAATTACCTTCTATTTATGGTTACACAGCAATATGAATTACTAAGATAAAACTTTATAGCTTTACCCCTTATGAATGACTCAGACACAGACATTAATTGACATACACTAACGTGAAAAATCAAAGAGGGATACTGTGGTCCAATAGGACCAATCTGAAGTATGGGATTCAGTGAGAGGTTTTAGTTCGATGTTGTCCAATTTCCTTTAATATCTTTATAGTTCTTTGCTGATGACATGAGGTTGGTTACACCAAAGTTCAGGCTTTCAGTCACTGGTTCAGAATTGATCCTTTTAATGACCTGGAATGTTTTCTTTGTCTTTCTTTTAGCAGAGCCATAGAAAAAGCAGTTTGTTGGAAAATATGGATGAGAATTGTAAACTGTAGCTGATTTTACAGGTACCTTTCAATCACAGGAGGTAGTGGAGTTACATCGTGATGCTTTTCTTTCAGAAGCTAGGTTCTCTCTGCTGCTCTTGTTTACTCACAGAACTGGTCTCCTCCTCAGGGGCCTATCCCAGTGCTGTTGTTAAGTGAACTTCTCTCATATCGAGGAGGGAGAAAATGAGGACTACTGGTGCTGGAGCTCAGAGTCAAGAGTGTAGTGATTGAAACACGCAGCAAGTCAGGCAGCATCCGAGGAGCAGGGGAATTGACATTTCAGGCATAAGCCCTTCATCAGGAGCTTGTTGAATGGTTTAAGCCTGAAACGTCGATTCTCCTGCTCCTCGGATGCTGCCTGATCTGCTGTGCTTCTTCGGCAGTACATTCTGTTCTCTCATATCCACCGCAGTTGATCTGCGGAAAAAGCCTAACCACCAGTATAGTTGGGCAGGTTCACCAACAAATGGAGTCAACTGTTTTTTTGTTCACTCATGGGACCGTGGGTGTCGCTGGCTAGGCCAGCATTTTTTGCCTGTCCATGATTGCCCTGAGAATGTGCTGGTGTGCTGCCTTCTTGAACCACTGCAGTCCATTTGCTGTAGGCTGACCGACAATACCCTTATGGAGGGAATTCAGGGACTTTGACTCTGTGCAGGAATGATGCTATATTTCCAAGTTGCCATGGAGTGTGGCTTGGAGGGGAACTTGTAGGTGGTCGTGTCCCTATGTATCTGTTACCTTTATCCTTCGAGATGGAAGTGGTTGTGGGTTGGGAATATGCTGTCTGAGGATCTTTGATGAATTTTGCAGTACATCTTGTAGATCATACACCCTGATGCCACTGAACATTGTAGTTGAGGAAGTGGTTGTGGTGTCAGTCAAGTAGGCTGCATTTTTCTGGATAGTGTCAAACTTCATGAATGTTGTTGGAGCTGTGTTGAAATATATAGTGCTGGAAAAACACAGCAGGCCAGGCAGCATCTGAGAAGCAGGAGAATCGACGTTTGAGGCATAAGCCCTTCTTCAGGAAGGAGCTGCACCCACCCAAACAATTGAATATTCTATCACACTCTTGACTTGTGCCTTGTAGATAGTCTTTGGTGAGTCAGATTGTCAATTACTTGTCACAGTGTTCCTAGCTTCTGACCTGCTCTAGTAGCCAGTGTATTTATTTGGTGAATCCAGTTGAGTTTCTAGTCAATGGTAACCCACAAGATGTTGATAGTGGGAATTTCAGTGATGGTAACATCATTAATGTCAAGGGCAGATTAAGATTGTCTTTTGACGAAATTGGTCATTGCCTGGCATTTGTGTGGTATAAATGTTATTTGCCACTTGTCAGCCCAAGAGTCTCGATTAGAATGGTGCTGGAAAAGCACAGCAGGTCAGGCAGCATCTGAGGAGTAGGAAAATCAATGTTTCAGGCAAAAGCCCTTCATCAGGGCTTCCTGTTGAAGGGCTTTTGCCCGAAATGTCGATTTGCCTGCTCCTCGGATTCTGCCTGACCTGCTGTGCTTTCTCAGCACCACTCTAATCTAGACTTTGATCTTCAGCATCTGCAGTCCTCACTTTTGCCTACTTGTCAGCCCAAGCTGTGTATTATCTGGATCCTGTTGCATTTGAACATGGACTGCTTCAGTACCTGAGGAGTCATGATTGGTTAGGAGAAAGTGAGGACTGCAGATGCTGGAGACCAGAGTTGAAAAATATGGTGCTGGAAAAACACAGCAGGCCAGTCAGCATCCGAGGAGCAGGAGAATCGACGTTTTGGGCATAAGCCCTTCTTCAGGAATGAGGCTGGTGTGCCAAGCGGGCTGAGATAAAGGGTAGGGGGGAGGGAATTTGGGGGAGGGGCGCTGGGAATACGATAGGTGGAAGGAGGTGAGGGTGAGGGTGATAGGCCGGAGAGGGGGTGGGGGCGGAGAGGTTGGGAAGAAGATTGCAGGTCAAGAGGGCGGTGCTGAATCCGGGGGTTGGGACTGAGATAAGGTTGGGGGAGGGGAAATTAGGAAGTTGGAGAAATCTACATTCATCCCGTATGGTTGGAGGGTTCTAATGCGGAAGATGAGGCGCTCTTCCTCCAGGCGCCATGTGGTCAGGGTCTGGCAATGGAGGAGGCCAAGGACCTGCATGTCCTTGGCAGAGTAGGAGGGGAGTTAAGGTGTTCAGCTATGGGGCGGTTGGGTTGGTTGGTGCAGGTGTCCCAGAGGTGTTCCCTGAAACGTTCCGCAAGTAGGCGGCCTGTCTCCCCAATGTAGAGGAGACCACATCGGGTGCAGCGGATACAGTAAATGATGTGTGTGGAGGTACAGGTGAATTTGTGAGTCATGATTGGTGCTGAACATTGTCTAATCATTGGGGAACACCCCCACTCCTGACCTTATGATAGAGGGAAGGCCACCAATGAAGCAGCTGAAGATGGTTGGGCCTAAGACACTATCCTGGGGAACTCATGCAGAGATGTCATGGAGCTGAGATGACTGACCTCCAAAAACTGCAACCACCTTCCTATGTGCCAGGTTTGATTCCAACTAGTGGAGGGTTTATCCCCCAATTCCCATTGATTCCTGTTTCCCTAGGGCTACTTGATGCCACAGGGATTGTTGTTTTTATGTGGCCTTGATGTCAAGGCCTGTCACTGTCACCTCATCTTCCCAATTTATCTCTTTTGTCCATGTTTGAACCAAAGCTGTAAAGAGATCAGGAGTTGAGTGGCCCAATAGAACCCAAAATGGGTGTCACTGAGCAGGTTATTGCTAAGCAGGTATTGCTTGATAGCACTGTTGGTGACATCTTTCATCACTTTACTGATGATCGAGAGTAGACTGATTGGCCAGGTTGGATATGTCAGCTAGACTAGACTTACAGTGTGGAAACAGGCCCTTCGGCCCAACAAGTCCACACCGACCCGCCGAAGCGCAACCCACCCATACCCCTACATTTACCCCTTACTAACACTACGGGCAATTTAGCATGGCCAATTCACCTGACCCGCACATCTTTGGACTGTGGGAGGAAACCGGAGCACCCGGAGGAAACCCACGCAGACACGGGGAGAACGTGCAAATTCCACACAGTCAGTCGTCTGAGTCGGGAATTGAACCCGGGTCTACAAGCGCTGTGAGGCAGCAGTGCTAACCACTGTGCCACCGTGCCGCAAAACTGGATAATCTTCCACATTGTTGGGTAGATGCCAATGTCATAACTGTACTGGAGTAGTTTGGTGAGGGGTGCAACATGTCTGGAGCACAACTGTTCAGTACTATTGCCAGAATGTTGTCAGGGCCCATTGTCATTGCTTCCAACTGTTTCTTGATGTCATGTGGAGTGAAGCAAATTGGTTGAAGACTGGCATCTCTGATGCTAAGGACCATTGGAGGCGAAGATGGATCATCCAATTCGTCTGGATTCATGTCCCCCTACACAGTAACATTAAGGGAAATCTTATAAAGTCTGAGTGATGTGGCCTATGGTGAGACATATGGTCAAATTAGGTGGAAGGTATGGTGAGTTCCATCTGCGCCATTAATACTTTTCACAGGTATTGTGATGAGATTTTCGCTCTGCACCAGCGCGATGCCAATTTGATTGATTATTAAATGTCCTGTTAATGCCACAACTCTTCTCATCAATACTTATACTTCCATCTTACCAAAATTATCAAACAAGCTAGACACTCGGAACTCTCAAAAGGAGACCAGATCTGGCAAACAGCTGGCGGATTCAGAGCTCGCTGCTGGGTCAGAGCAATCTCCCTGTTGGAAATCAGGCCCTAATATTTTGGAGCATGCTCCATGGACACTGGTCACACACACTTCAAGTCCATGGACACTGGAATCTAGTATGTGCTAGCATCTCAGACCCATCATGGCATATCTCTGATTCACTTATAGGGCGCTTTTATGCTTCTGCACTTCAATGCCGTCATGCAAGCTGCCCTGGCAACTACCTTTGTGATTCTGCAGCAAGGACACGGCGCTCGTGCTCTGGGCCTCTTCTCTCACTGTCATAGTATTCACTCACTTTGACCCTATCTGGATGCTCATAGCATTCTTGCTTGTTTGCCTTACCTTTATGCAATTTGCTCCCTTAGCCAGAGATACTAAGCACCTACTTCTCCTGTCTTTCAGTGGTGGCTAACACTTCCGTAAAGCTAGGGAGCTTCTCATTGTCATCAGCAGGCCTCCGCTTGGGGGTTCCCGCGCAGTAAGTCAAGGGCAGCCTCTGATACCAAGCCCTCGAGGGTTTCTGTCTGCAAGCACAATTTTAATTTTCTAATGCTATTTTCTCAAATTTGCCTCCTGAAACAATGTACCATGCCTCTATAGTGTCCCACCTCACCACAGACATAGGTATCGGCCAATGACAGGATCTTCTGGGATTCCTGATGCCAGTACCATCTTGAAACCTGGTAATTTTGCAGTCTGCAACTGCCTTGCTGTCAATTGCCCTCAATAGGCAGAGGCAGATAGGGGCCCCACTTTGTTAGTGGGGATTGGAGATCCCAGTCAATGATATATGGGTGTGGTCGTGGCTCACAGAGTGTACCCTGGGATGTTGGTGATTGATGGAGAGTCAGATGAGCAAGTGGCAAGTTGGATTCACCAGGTAAACATTCTGACTTTCATGTCAGGAATTGTTGCCAGAGAGTTGCTATCTAGCAGGTGGGACAACAGGAAACTGCATGCCGTAAGGTGAGGAGATATCATGATAAGTATTTAATAAATTGAAATATGTCTCTTGCTGCTCACTAATGAGAGTCCCATCTTGCTGTTCAATATGGGTCGTTTTCCTGTCTAGGTTGGGAAATCCTTCGCTGGTCGTCTCACTGGATTCTTCCACCTTTCTCGCCATTACCCACATCATTCAGGGACAGGGACGATTCTGCTTGGTGTGTTTATTCTGGCTCTCTGCAGAAGTGATTTTCTTAAAGGCCAATGTTCAGCTGCCATGACCACGGATCATAACTGAATTATCAATAAACATATTGAGTTTAAATTGCAATATGTTGTTAATTTTAAAAAGTCAAAATTAGCTGCAGATGTAAATTATGTGGCAGTCTGAAAAGAGAAATTCTTGATTATCACACCTGATGAGGTGTCAAAGGAGCTTTCAAAAGGATGGACTTAAAATGGAGAAATGTGTTACAAGCTGAACTGTAATCCTATGTGACTATCTTAGACTGTATGTGTGATGGCGGGAAATGGTGTCTGTCTGGGCAAAAGACATCCTGACATTTTCCCCTTTCAAGAATACACAGGGACAGCACACTTCAACCCTCAAATGTTGGTGGTCTGACATTCTAATGTCAGAATGGACTAATATGCTGTGAAAGTTACACTAATGAGAACAGCCATTAACTACCTCTGTACTGCAGGTAAGTAAAGGGAAAGGACTCTCTTTGAGTGGGAAGACATTAAGTGCTAGCCACTGCAGAAAGGAACCATGATGAAGAAGTTTCAATTGCCCTGCATAGCAAATAATCTCAAAATCAACTGCTCAGTGTCATCACTACTGAGAGCTTTCATGGTAACAGCCACCGTTTTGTATTAACTTCTCTTCATTAACAACTTTAACTTGGATTATTTTTAAGAAACTCAACTTTAATTTTGACCTTCTTTTGAACTCACTTCTTACTTCTAATTTGAGTTTACGGGTGTTGCATTATTATTTCTTTTCACATTTAGAAACTCATAAACACACTCTTTTGTTAACTCAAGAAAACCTGTTAAGATTGACTCCTTTTAAATCCTAAATTCATTTACTTTGGGTGAAAGGTATCCTCAAGAGAGGGGATCATTTGTAAATGTAGCTTGTTGTGATCACCGGGGGTGGGGGACAGGGGGCAGGGGTGGTGAATAAAGTGGGTAAGCCAGTTCATCCCTCCATCACCCAACAATTTGGGATGTTTCATCTTGAATGATAATGACTTAGGGAATGTCACTGGGTACTGATTATAGCATTGTCTTTTACCCGTATTCCTGCAATTATTTCCTCTCCAGTAATGATCTAGTTTTTTTTTTCAAAGTCCTGATTGAATCTGTCTCCACCATACTCTCAGGCAGTGCATTCCAGATTATAAATAATTGCTGCATAACAGATTTTGCCTCAAATTATGTTTGTACTTTTGTCAATCACACTAAATTGGTATGCTCCAGTTTTTGATTTTTCTTTCAACGAGAACAGTCTCTTCTTATGGACTCTGTCCTCACCCTTCATGATTTTAATTCCTTTTTCAAATCTCCTCTCAAGCTTTACTTCTCCAAGGAGAGAGTTGAACTTCTCTAATCTATTTATTAGCATTTGTTAGCATCATTTGAAGTTTCTCATCACTGAAACTGTCATTGTGATTGTTTTTTCTCTATTCATCTTTAATACCTTCATATTCTTGCAAACAAATTATTATTTACCTATACAGAGCACAAAGCCAGCTTAATATTAAGATTGAGGCATATTGGGAACCTCGTACCGTTGATACAATTCTTCCTGATCCATTAAAACAGAGAGATATAGTCAAGGAAAATGTATGAAGACAAGGCTCTTGGAATAACATGAAGCAAACTACATTCCAGTGTATTATTCTTCAATGAATTTGATCAAGCAGGTACATACAGTTCTGTTGCAATATGGTGTTACTAAGGCTCTATAATTGATTACTATTGCCATTTAAAGACTTTGCAGATACAACTTCTAGAACACTCCTCATTTTGACTCAGGCTAAGAGCAATGTCTTTGATAATAGTTATTTCTAGCTTGGGGAGTCTTAAATGAAAGGTTACATCTATCCACAATAGATTTGCACCAAGTTCAACTGCAATACATTTCAGAATGTACTGATTTAATAATGTCCCATCCTTCACAAGGCCTTTACAGTCAGTTTTCTGACATCTGTCATTCCCTCTCACACCCACATAACTGTTCTATCTCCATTCACCCTCATCCCCTTGAAGGATCTCCTTGTAAGTTTCTGTTAAACTATGTTCCCTTCCTGCCTTAGTCGTAAAGCATGGCCTTAACTGCTTTGTCTGAGGCATGTGGGCTTTTGCCACCTTTGTCTCCAGCCTGGAGCCTCTCAAATGCACAATTTTGAAAATGCAAAGAGCTCTCTCATAGCCTTGTTAAACACAGTTCAATCTTTATTTCAAAACTGAAACACATGCAAAAGGAATTTAGTTATAGAGCTTTTAAAATGTCAATATTTTTCTTCAATTAGTTGGTTCCACTGGGTGGGAAAATGGGAGAAAATATAGCTCCCACAAAACAGCTACCTTTTGTATAAAGTAAAGGTTCTGAAAGAGTTAATGTTGAAGTTGCATTGGTTCCACCTAATCTAATGGTGTCATACAGTCTGTGAATAGAGACAGTAAGCTCGACACTAGCTTTTTACGGAGCAGATATATTCTACCCAGCTAAAGGGTCCTAGTAATTATGCCTGATTAGCAATATAGGTTGTATTTTTGCTATCGTGCAATTAAGCATCTTGTTGATTGAGACAAGTGCCTCTTCTGTTTAGATTCTATCATCTAACATTGATAATTAATTAGACACCGGACACAGTATAGATAACCAGCCTCACCCTAAGCCGTGTACGTGCAAATGTGCCAGATATCATAAGGTGTCAGCAGTGATATTCAGGGCAAATATGTCCCACCACCAAAAAGGTGTAAAAATCTAAATCTCTACCTCAAAAACTAACCAACTTGAAGCAGGTGTGTCAGTAATTAATTATTATAAAGAGACTGCATATTTCAGGATTAACTACTGTTTTTTATTTAAACCTGGCTGCTGAATGTTCTGGAATCAGGAAAGCCAGAAGTTAATGGGAGATAAGAACTGTTTGACCGACAAGGCCCTCTCAGTGACTTGCTGGATTCTGTTTACTTGTTTCATCCATCCCAACAATTGGATGCCTTCACCTGATCAGGCTGAAGTTTCAATTTTCCCTTCTGAAACCATTTAGTTCCAATTCAATCCCCTATACTTCCAATCTCTCCCCAGCCGCTAATCTTCTCTCTGTACCAAACTCCCATTTCCACATGACCTCAGCCTTTCATTGTTTCTTTGCTAAAGTTCATCAGACAGCTTCTTGCTTATGCCCCTTGTCTCCCCATGCCTTGGCCTCTAACTTTTCACAAAATTGAGTTCAATACATGAAGTTTTCCAGTAACAACGTTGAGAGGAGACCTTCAATGCGTCAACCATTTTGCTTATCACAGCTTATAAGTAAATTTAGGCCCATGGCAAGATATTATGATTGACAAGAGGATAGTGATCACTTTAGCTTTCTGGGCATTTGCTTTTGAATTTTATATAGTTCACGAAATTAGGTTAAATGAAACACTAATACTGATTTTTATATTATTATTATTAAACAATTGAATTGTTACTTATCAGTTGTTGTCTTTATTAGGCATGATATCTTGAGTACAATCATCCTGTCTTAAATATTGTGAGTTTTGCCTCTTCAGTAAACAATTGCATTGCTATAAGATGTGATGGTTTCAAAATGCAAGAATTTTAATAACACAAATAAGTTTAAATGAAATAAACATATACTTTGTTACAAACTTCATAGAAACTGACAATTTATAAAAATGAAATTTAAACTTCCATTTAATAGCTGAAAAGATAGCATTACAAACTTCATGTTTTAAGACCTTTATGATAAGAAATACTAAAACACTGATAAAGCATTAACCTCTTAGGTAACCTATACACTGGGTAGTACATTCCTTTATCTTTCAACATATTTCACAGACATATTTTACATTTTCCCAGAACCAGTCCAAGTTGATTCTTTAACTTCTGTTTCTTGGTTAACTTCTGTTCTTTTTCTTTTTTAAACCTGGGAACATCTAATATTTCAGCCTTTCACAGTGAGGCTGGCTCCCTGGAGATTCTTCCTCTGGAGTAAGCTGGGTGAATCCTCCAGCCTTGTTTTAATATCTTATTAATGTGGTCTTTTTAGCAATTAACCAGGCTCCTTCAACAACAGCTTAACCTTTATCATATTGAAGAACAAGGTCAGCAAATGCAATGGCAATACCATCCCTACAACTTCCTTCCCAAGCGACACATCGTTCTGACCTGGAGCTATTTCGCTGTCCCTTCATACTAGTTGGATTAAAATATTGATCAACTATTCACAATTATTGTCAGGCAGACATCAGAACAGGTTATGTGACCCTTTTCATTATTATAGCAAAGTAAAGGCTCAGTCCCCAAACATGACAATCTATCTCAACATTTTAACAACTTGAAAAGGCCAATGAATACGAGAAGAAGCTATAAGTAATTGATCAATTGGTGAGTTCTCTGTATCCCCAACCATCTATCATGCAACTCATATTTCTTTTATACATAATGGGCATGGTTATGTCAATACACTGTAACCTCTGAAAGCTTTATTATCCTGTTTGCATTCTGAATATTATTTACATCAACAGTTCAGCATAGGATCTAAATGGCAGTGAATAGACAGTTTTTCTTTGCACTTAGGCATGATATCTTGAGTACAATCATCCTGTCTTAAATATTGTGAGTTTTGCCTCTTCAGTAAACAATTGCATTGCTGTAAGATGTGATGGTTTCAAAATGCAAGAATTTTAATAACACAAATAAGTTTAAATGAAATAAACATATACTTTGTTACAAACTTTCTAAAATTCAGAAGACTATCATAAGTTGTTAAAAATATTGCTTAAGCAGCAGTTCAGACTTTGAGAGTTTGTCATGAAGCACTCTGGACATAGTAGCCAGTAGATTCTTCTCAGTCTCAGTAAAGGTCTCTCAAGAGTGAGCATATTCATTTGATCTCTTTTGGATCTTTCTAGAAAGGAAAATATAAAGTTTGTACTTACATAGTATCATTCATAACCTCAAAGTGATGCAAGGAATTACAGCCAGTGAAGAACCTTTCAAATTTAGCCAATCTTGTAATGTGAGAAACACAATGCCAAATTAGTCACTGTAAACTCTCATAAATACAAACAAAGCTCCCACAAACACAAAACAAAATGATTGACAAGATCATTTTTAGACGTTGAATGAATATTGGCTGGGACACAGGAAAATTCTTCTTCAAAGATTGCCATGCCTACTCAAGAGGGCAAAGAAACATAAGTGCCTAAAAATTAAGAAGAGAAATAAGTCATTCAGCCTGAACGCTTGCATCATCTTTTCGTGAGGTCACGTTGATCTGATTGTAGCTTACACTTTCCAGTTTATACAATACCCGTTGACTTCCTTGTCAGTTACGAATCTATCCAACTCGGCTTTACATATAATCAATGACCCTATTTTCACTGCTCTCTGGGGAAGAGAATTCCACAGCTAATGACCCTCTAAAAGAAAAATATTCTCCACATCGCTGTCTTAGATGGAAGTCTCCTTATTTTTTACATTGTGTGTTCTACTCATCTCTCCCATAAGAGGAAATACCCTTTCAGCATTCACCCTGTCAAGTCCCCTCAGGATATTGGTTTAGCGTATCACCTGATAGATAGTACCACTATCCATTCAGTACTAAACACAAGTATCAGGCCTGAAGTCTCTTGAGTGGTACATGAAACCACAACCTTCTGGGTCAGAGGTAAGTTTGCTATCAACAAGCTCAGAAAGTTTCAGCTCCAGTGTGAAGGGGAGAAGTATGGATCTAAAATGAGTGTTTTAAACCTGAGTAACAGTAATTATAACTGGATGAAGGCAGAGCTGAAAATGTGTTGCTGGTCAAAGCACAGCAGGCCAGGCAGCATCTCAGGAATAGAGAATTCGACGTTTCGAGCATAAGCCCTTCATCAGGAATGGGCTTATGCTCGAAACGTCGAATTCTCTATTCCTGAGATGCTGCCTGGCCTGCTGTGCTTTGACCAGCAACACATTTTCAGCTGTGATCTCCAGCATCTGCAGACCTCATTTTTTACTTGAAGGCAGAGCTAGTTAAGACAAACTAGGAAGGTAGGACAGTTGAAGTACAGTGGCAGACTTTTAAGGGATATTTAATGACTCCAGCTAAGGTCTCTCTCAGTAGGAAAACAAAGGCTCTTTTCGAAGGATATGTCACCTATGGTTAATGGTGAAGTTAAGATGGTACCAAATTGCAAGAAACATATTCAAATCGGCAAAGATTAGTGGTAGGTCAGAAGATTGGTCAGATTTTAAGAATCAGCAAAGAATAACTGAAAAAATAGTGTGACAGAAAGTGAGTTAATAATATGGAGAACAAATAATAAGTTCTGACAAATATCGTCAACACCTGGCTGACCTCATTACAATCACGAGATCTTTCCTCATGAGTACAAAGACATAGGCCTTGAAGAGCCTCCTGGGGCGTTCGTGTCATGTTTGTCGGACTTGATGTCTGATATGGGCAGTGTATAATGCACAGGAGTTCACCAGGAGCGCTTCGGTAACATTTTATTCTCCTCCTCCAGTGGCAAAGCTGTGAGGTACATCTTTTGTATCAATCTCTGATTCAGAGGACTTGTCAATGTTTGAACAAGAGGGTGAACCCATAGGTTCCACTAGCCTTTCGAAGGGGCAGGATATGTTTTGCCCTCAAACCCTTTGTGAATTTGCAGTGTTCATATGGTCCATGTGTTTGTTCAGGACCATTGTACCTACCCAAACTCATGATCTCACTTCGACCGTGGATCTTACCCATGCAGGGCTATTTCTGTGGTTCCTACACCAAGTTTCATCCTCTGTATCAAACTGTCTGTCTCATTTGGCAGAGTCTTGTGTCCAGCATTGGCATTTCTGATGCCATGCCACTATCCACCCCAGGTCTGGGAAGATCAGATTTAATCTGAGAGAGAGAGATCGATCCCAGCGTGGGTGAGAGAGATTGGGCCCTGCGCGAGCGAGAGAGATGGAGCCCATCGTGGTGGAGAGAGGTCGAGCCCAGCACTGGGGAGACATTGAGCTCAAAGTGGGGGAGAATGATTGAGCACAGCACATGGGGAGAGAGATCAAGCCCATCGCGGGGGAGAGAGATTGAGCCCAGAGCCAGAGACAGGTCAAGCACAGTGCAGGAGAGAGATCAAGCCCAGATCCAGGGACAGGTTGGGCCCAGTGCAGAGAAGAGGAATCAAGCCCAGCGCCAAGGACAGGTCGGGCCCAGTGCGGGGTAAAGAGATCAAGTCCAACGCTAGGGACAGTTCACGCCCAGTGTAGGGGAGAGAGAGATCGAGACCAGTGCCTGGGACAGATCAGGCCCAGTGCGGGGGAGAAAGATCGAGACCAGTGCCAGGGACAGGTCGGGCCCAGTGCGGGGGGAGAGAGATGGGAGACCAGTGCCAGGGACAGGTCGGGCCAGTGCAGGGGAGAGAGATCAAGAGCAGTGCCAGGGACAGGTTGGGCCCAGTGCAGGCGAGAGAGATCAAGACCATTGCCAGGGACAGGTCGGGCCCAGTGTGGGGGGAGAGAGATCGAGACCAGTGCCAGGGACAGATCGGGCCCAGTGCGGGGGGACAGAGGTCGAGCCCAGCGCTAGGGACAGGTCGGGCCCAGTGCTGGGGGACAGAGATCGAGACCAGTGCCAGGGACAGGTCGGGCCCAGTGTGGTAGGACAGAGATCGAGACCAGTGCCAGGGACAGGTCGGGCCCAGTGTGGGGGGACAGAGGTCGAGCCCAGCACTAGGGACAGGTCAGGCCCAGTGTGGGGGAGAGAGATCGAGCCCAGTGCCTGGGACAGGTCAGGCCCAGTGCAGGGGGAGAGAGATCGAGACCAGTGCCGGGGACAGGTCAGGCCCAGTGTTGGGGGACAGAGATTGAGACCAGTGCCAGGGACAGGTCGGGCCCAGTGCGGTAGGACAGAGGTTGAGCCCAGTGCTAGGGACAGGTCGGGCCCAGTGTTGGGGGACAGTGATGGAGTCCAGTGCAGGGGAGAGAGATCGATCCAGAGTGAGGAGAGAGATCAAGCCCAGCGTGGGGGAGAGAGATTGAGCCCAGCCCTGGGGAGAGAGACAGAGGCCAGCGAGGGGGAGAGAGAGAGATCAAACTCAGTGCTGGGGAAAGTGTTCGAGCCCAGAACAGGGAACAGATCAAGCCCAGAGCGGGGAAGGGAGATTGAGCCCAGAGTGGGGAAGGGAGATTGAGCCCAGAGTGGGGAGAGAGATCAAGCACAGTATGGGGGAGAGAAATTGAGCCCATCGCAGCAGAGAGAGTCTGAGCTCAGAGCAGGGAGAGAGAGAGAGAGATCGAGCCCAGAGGAGGGAGAGAAAGATCGAGCCCAGTGCAGGGGAGAGTGATCGAGCCCAGCACAGAGGAGAGAGATTGAGCGCACCGCGGAGGGAAGACATTAAACCCAGTGTGGGGGAGAACGACTGAGTCCAGTGTGGGAAATAGAGAACAAGTCTAGCGGGATGTGGGGGAATTGATCGAGCCCAGTGCAGGGAGAGAATGGGCCCAGCACGGGGGAGAGAGACCGAGCCCAGCACAGGGGAGAGAGACCGAGGCCAGTGCAGGGAGAGAGAGATCGAGCTCAGCGCGGGGGAGAGAGGGATTGAGCTCAGCGCGGGGGGGAGAGAGATCGAGCTCAGCACGGGGGAGAGAGACCGAGGCCAGTGCAGGGAGAGAGAGATCGAGCTCAGCGCGGGGGAGAGAGAGAGCGAGCTCAGCACAGGGGAGAGAGACCGAGCCCAGCACAGGGGAGAGAGACCGAGGCCAGCGCAGGGAGAGAGAGATCGAGCTCAGCGCGGGGGAGAGAGGGATTGAGCTCAGCGCGGGGGAGAGAGAGATCGAGCTCAGCGCGGGGGAGAGAGAGATCGAGCTCAGTGCGGGGGGGAGAGAGATCGAGCTCAGCGCGGGGGGGAGAGAGATCGAGCTCAGCACGGGGGGGGAGAGAGATCGAGCTCAGCACGGGGGGGGAGAGAGATCGAGCTCAGCGCGGGGGGGAGAGAGATCGAGCTCAGCGCGGGGGGGAGAGAGATCGAGCTCAGCGCGGGGGAGAGAGACCGAGGCCAGCTCAGGGAGAGAGAGATCGAGCTCAGCGCAGGGGGGAGAGAGATCGAGCTCAGCGCGGTGGGGAGAGAGATCGAGCTCAGCACGGGGGAGAGAGAGATCGATCTCAGCGCGGGGGAGAGAGAGATTGAGCTCAGCACGGGGGAGAGAGAGATCGATCTCAGCGCGGGGGAGAGAGAGATCGAGCTCAGCGCGGGGGAGAGAGAGATCGAGCTCAGCGCGGGGGAGAGAGAGATCGAGCTCAGCGCGGGGGAGAGAGAGATTGAGCCCATCGTAGGGGGCAGGGATGGAGCCCAGCACGGGGAGAGAGAGATCAAGCCCTGCAGGGGGAGAGAGGTCGAGTCCTACATGGGGGAGAGAGACTGAGCCCTGTGCGGGGGAGAGAGATTGACCCATGGCAGGGGGAGAGATCGAGCCCATCGTGAGGGAAGAGTGATCGAACCCATCGCGAGAGTGGAGAGATCAAGCCATCGTGAAGGGAGAGAGATCGAGCCCATCGCAGGGGACAGAGATTGAGCCCATTGCGAGGGGAGAAATATCGAGTCCATCGCGGGGGAGAGAGTGATCGAGCCTAGTGCGGGGGTTAGGGATCGAGTGTAGTGCGGGGTTTAGGGATCGAGCCCAGCGCAGGGAGAGAGAGAGAGATCGAGCCCAGTGCAGGGGTTAGGGATCGAGCCCAGTGCAGGGAGAGAGAGAGATAGAGCCCAGTGCGGGGGTTAGGGATCAAACCCAGAGCAGGGAGAGAGAGAGAGATAGAGCCCAGTGCGGGGGTTAGGGATCAAACCCAGAGCAGGGAGAGAGAGAGACATCGAGCCCATCGTAGGCGAGAGAAATTGAGGCAGCTTGGGAGAGATGGATCGAGCCCTTCATGGAGGAGAGGGATTGAGCCCTGTGCAGGGCAGAGAGATCAAGTCCTGTACAGAGGAGAGCAATCAAGCCCATCATGGGGGAGAGAGATCTAGCCCAGCGCAGGAGGGAGCTCAAGCCCAGTGTGTGGGAGAGATATCGAGCTCATTGCAGGAGGAGAGTGATTGAGCCCATCGCAGTGGAGAGATCAAGCCCTGTACGAGAGAGAGAGATCAAGTCCAGTGCACGGGGAGCGTGATCGAGCCCAGTGTGGGGAGAGAGAGAGAGAGATCAAGTCCAGTGTAGTCAAGAGAGATCAAGCCCAGCATGGAGGAGAGTAATTGAGCCCATTGCAGGGGAGAGTGATTGAGCCCATCGCAAGGGAGAGAGGTCAGGTCCAGCATGGGGGAGAGAGATCGAGCCCACTGTGTGAGAGAGAACTCAGGCCTGGCGCGGGAGAGAGACCAAGCCCATTGTCGGAAAAAGCGGTCGAGCCCATAACGTGAGAGAGAGATCAGGCCCAGCACGGGGGAGAGATCGAGCCCATTGTGGTGGAGAGAGATTGAGCCCATCGCATGGGAGAGAGATCAGGCCCAGCGAGGGGGAAGAGAGATCAAGCCCATTGCATAGGAGAGAGGTTGAGCCCATCATGGGAGAGAGGGATCGAGCCCGTCACAGGGGAACGAGATTGAGCCTAGTGTGGGGGAGGAGAGAGATCGAGCCCATTGCAGGGTAGAGAGATTGAGCGCAGCACGGGATAAGTCCAGTTTGGAGCAACTGTAGGCCCATGGCTAATGAAGGACTGTAAATTGGAACTTTTAATTTCACTTCTTATTTACTCCTTTACATTGAGAAGAACTGTAATGTTTAAGTATTAGCTTACTTCTTTATTTTTCTACTTTTTATCTGAGGTTTTATACCTAGGTAGATTGTACCTATGATGGCGTTGTGAATGGCAATATTGTGAACTATTCACCGTCCTCCATGTATCCCTGTACTTGAGTACACATGACAACAAAACCTAATTCTAACTCTATAATTAATCTGTAAAGGTTACCTGGTATCACTCCTCAGCCTGACTGAGGTCTTGCATCAATATAAGGGCTAGAGGACAGAGCAGATTTTGTTAGAGACTGGTTCTGCGATCACTGATATGGCCGGACCAGTATCACCCTCCGTTAGAACTGGTTGACCATTGTTCCAGATGTTTATCTTGATTGATTCCGATTTGGATGTTGCTAAACAATTTAACTGTTCCAAACCACATGTAGGTGGACTTTCCAGGGTGTGCACTCTCTTGGATACCGGGCTATGACTTCGTAGAATTATAGAATCCCTGCAGTGTGGAAGCAGGTCATTTAACCCATTGAGTCCACTCTGACCCTCTGAAGAACATTCCACCCAGACCCACCCTCCTACCCTATCCTGATAACTCTATATTTCCTCAGGCTAATCTACATAGTCTGCACATCCCTGAACACTATGGGCAATTTAGCATGGCCAACCCACCTAATCTGCACATCTTTGGACTGTGGGAGGAAACCAGAGCACCTGGAGGAAACCCACGCAGACACAGAGAGAATGTGCAGACTCCACACAGGTAGTTGCCTGAGGGTGAAATCAAACCTGGGTCCCTGGCGTTGTGAGACAACAGTGCTAACCAGCAAGCCACCACGTCACTCTTGTAAGATAATTGAGTTATCTTACTGAACTTGGGTCGACTAGGACTTTTTAACTGTCTGCATATTGGCAGCAGCTACAATGGCTTGCTAGCCAGGATCCTGAAGAAAGTTTTAACCATTTGGCTGAGGCTTATCTTTTTGGGGGATTTTGCTGTGGGCTGACCTAGAGTCCCTCTGTTCAGGATATGTCCAGAGTGAGGCTCTGCAATTGCCTTCACTTATGTAGTGTTCTCTAAGTTCAGTCAGACTGGCGAGGGGGTCCTTTTCCATTGGAATACTGTGCGATTCATACGCTCCATTTGCCGCATTTTCCAATGATAAAGCCAATCGTAGCACCTGTTTGAAGTCCAGTTGGTCTTCAACCGGTGAGTGTTTTTGCATCATTAATCCCACTTACCAACAGTCTCTCATCATCTCATTAAGGGTTAAACCAAAGTCACATGCTTCTGTCAGTCAGCTTAACCTAATCAAAACTTCCGATTTAGATTCCCCTGGTTCCCAGTGCTGAGTAAAAATGATAACGTCTCAGAGTTAGAGGAGACTTGCGGTTGTAATATTCCTTCGCTGTGGCTGCCAATTCTTGAAAGGTTTTAGCACCTGGTGCCTCAGGGAAAAGAAAAAGCTTCTAATAACAGAAAAAGCTGTGACTTCACATGTTGTCAGGAGAATTACCCATTGCTTTTCCTCTGTCATAATGTCATTTGCCCGAAATAAAAACACACTCTTTCCAGTCCTCGACAACAGGCGGGAAGGATTAAAGCTTCTCAAGCCTCCCGAACAAAGGCATCATCTGAAGAATGCTTATGCTATCTCAAAGACAACTGTTGCAAGCGAACTTCTTACTCTTACTCTTGTTGCCACTGAAATAGCTCCACAGAGGCTGGTATCCCATGCCCTAGTCACTCTTTATTTACACATGAATAGTCCTTGACTTTAGTGCTACCTGTTCCGAATCAGCTATCGGAATGCCAGAACCTTCCTGACACTCATGTTGTTATGTGTCAGCCAGGTCTCCCTGATTGGACCAGATTAACAGCCCCCTGTCAGGGAACTCATATTCTATGAGGTCCAGTAGGCTGACCTTATTACCACCTTGGAACACTTCAACCCCATGGCATCAGTGTGGATTTCACCAATTTCCTCATTTCCCCTTCCCCCATCTGACCCCAGCTCCAACCTTCCAGCTCAGCACCGTCCTCACAACCTGTCCTACCTGCCAATCTCCCTTCCCATCTATCCACTCCACCCTCCCCTCCAACCTATCATCTTCATCCCCACCTCCATTCACCTATTGTACTCTTTGCTACCTTCTGCCACCCTCCTCCCTGACCTATCACCTCCATCTCCACCCCCATTCACCTATTGTACTCGATGCTACTTTCTCCCCACCTCATTTATCCCCACCCCAGCCCCCTCTCATTTATCTCTCCACTCTGCAGGCACCCTGCCTCTATTCCTGATGAAGGACTTTTGCCCGAAACGTTGATTTTCCTGTTCCTCGGATGATGCCTGACCTGCTGTGCTTTTCCAGCACCACTCTAATCTAGACTCTTGTTTCCAGCATCTGCAGTCCTTGTTTTTACCTGACCTTACTACAATCAGTGCAGCAGAACTGAGCATTCTGTTTTACTTTGAAGAGCAATTTTCTCTGTGGCCTGCTCACCTGTTTCAGAGTGCCTCTGTGCCATTATTTTTTTCTGCTAGGTAGTCAAAATGGCCTGTCAAGGTGGAGACTCCATCTGACCACTTTGGGATGAGATCCACCTTTTCTGCAGGAGACAGGGAATCTTAATGTTCTGTACCACCAGCACCAGAGTAGGGCCCCAACATTTTTGGCTCACTGAGTTAAAAAAAACAGTATTCCCGTTAAACTAATTTGTCATTCATGATTTAAAGAAAAAAAAGTTATATGCATCTGCTTCTTCAGACACTCATGGCGCCTATTCACTGCAAAAATAATACACGTCCTAATGACTTCCACATATTTTGAAATCTCCCTTTTGAAATTGTTCTTGGCAGATTATTTGCAGGTACTTGAGTTGCATCTGTTTGTAATTTTGTAAATGCGGAAGACTTTAATGTTGAGGGCTGTGAGAGTACTATTTTAATCCTCAAATAACATTGGCTGTCATCAAAAAGGCACATTTATATTTTGGAAGGCAGGATAAATGTTTAATGTTAAAAGATAGTAAAAGTTCAGGGTCAAGGTTGAGATCTGCGCATTTCCCTTTCACAATATTGTGTTTGGTGGCTGTCAGTCTTTGCATTCCTACGTTATTCCTTCCATTTCATATTGTTTCCCAATCAGGCAATGCTTTGCTGATGAAACCAAGATCGGGAGGTGAGTAAAGCTGAAATAATTGTGGCTTCAAACTACTCTATTATACTTATTGCGACCATGTGGTTAGCAGCTGACCAACTTAAACCGTTTTTCTTTTAAACTTTTAATACCTAACTGACTTGTCCTGCATGGATTTAAAGAAAAGCTTTTCTTACAATTCTATAATTCCATAGATGATTGCTTTTTAAATCAATTAAATGTGACACTAAATAAACTCAGTTTATGATCTTTATGTAAATCCAACTCTCAGAAATTGCACAGTTAAAAAGGTGCACTTTTCAACTTTTGCTAAATTTGAACAGTTTATTTGAACAGTAATGCTAGAAGATTATTTTAAGACAGGAAGAAAGAACTGAGACTTAACTACCTACAATCGTGAGTTCTTATTAAGCTCCTTTTCATGCACATTGAACTCAAATCAGTGTTTAATGGTGACTCCTAAAGCTAAAAGGCCACCCATCTTGGAGTCTCTTGAGATGATCAAACCAGCAACTGAATGCTTTCTTAAATGATGCTAATCAGTCCAGAGAGGCCTGGCCTATATCCTCATCAGTATTCTGTAATTCAGTTCTGCTGATAACCTTAAATTGAATCTGTCAGAATGTAGTTAAAAAAACAGAAATGCAAAAGGAGTGGCGATGGGAAATAAGGTTAACTTAATGTTTCCATTCTTACTGTGAGGAAGTTGTGGGTAAAGCCACCGATGAAAGCTGAGATCTATTTACAATGAATTTTATAATTATCATAGTGTGAAATAAGGAGCCACTTTGATGAATATTTCCCTCATACAGATATGTAAGTAAAGAAAGAACTTGGCTGAAATAACGTCCTCTTTTAAAATTCTGCTAACAGCATCTGCTCTGGAAATGCATAGATATGTGTAAGGGAAGCTATTTAGAAATGCAACTTCATAGTTGTCAGATTTTATTATGCAGGAAGGTGTCATGTTTGTTACAACACTGAGTACAGATGGCAGAGTGGAAGAAATGGATCACTAATTTTAAAAATGATTAATGAACAAAGATGGAATATGAATTAGAAAGAATGATTGCAAGCACAAGTGTCTTTATGCAAAACTCTGTGTCTCGTCTGCCGTGTTTTGCACCAAAAAAAATTGTTTTTGACATGTTTAGGTTAATGTCTGGGTTAAATTTCACAATACCCAACTTCACTTTCTGGGAGTGGATTGGGCTGGCTAGGGTAAAATCTTTACTGGCTGGCAATGACTTTTCCAGTCCTGACTGCCCCCTTTTGTTACTCATGGCTAATCGTCAAGTTGTGATATTTAGTACTGAGAATTTCTCATTGTCGCTATATTACTTACACAATAAAGATATATAGGACAAACTGCTGCTGTAGTAATCTGTGTCAAAGTATCAGACTGTCCACATAGATAAAGATGTTCACTTACAGTTTGGCAAGCACCATCAATAGTGTATTACTCACAACTAAGTCATGAGCATTAATGACCAGATCAAACTTCACAAACACAAACTTAATAGAGCATTACCTCAAGACACCTTTAACTATACCATAGTATTAACCTGAACCAATCTATTATTTTCAAGCCTGTTGTTAAAAATGATAAAAGGTAAAATTGTTGATTCATTCTCCTTGACTAGTAAATATAAAAAAAATTGTTAAACAAGGGGTGTGGTTTCTCGAACATTAAAAAAATGACATGAAGTCTACTTGAGATTGTTGAAGAAGTCATAATGAGTGATTTTCAACTCTTCCTTGAAAAGGCAAGGAGCATTTAAGGATGCCAAGCTGTGGCTGTGAAGTTGAAATGCTGGTTTAGATTACATTTAGCCCACTCCAATGGCTTTCCCACTTTGTAATGTCACTTCATTAACGTGATTGTAACATATAGCAAGAGCAGTATATCATTGAGTGTCTGCACATCTTAGCAGAGGAGCCAAAATGGTGGAAGGTTATCATCAGCCTGCTAGCCTGCATCCAATAACACCAGCCAGTAACTCATAAAGGGGAGGTAGACTATGGCTGAAGGAGATTTCGGGAGTCATTTAATAAGTTGTTCTGACCTGGGAAGTACTCAATAATACTGCAACATTAGAGAGACTGGGCTCCACGATTTTCCAACAATGCACAGGAACCTTTGATCTGGTTCAGACAAAAGATGTATTTTATCTATGAGGATCAGGAGGCCTTTCAGTCAACCTCTTCAAGAGCAGTCGGACCAGATAACTGCAGTGATCAATGTCAGGAATCAAGCCCCAAACCCTTGCAAGATGAGATGGTACAGGACCATTGATGGTAGGTTTTAGCTGGCAGTATGATGAGTTGTTCAGTCCTCTCTCCATTTTTCATTGATTTATCACCTCTTCCTCTTCTTTCTCCACTTTCATCTTCTGCTTCCCAAGAATTCACTATGTAGCTGCTGCCTATGGCCGTGCCCTCATAAAAAAGCTTGTATTTGATCACTATGACTCTTGACATCCACTCTGCTGATTACTGCAGAGCTCCTGCAAAGTAGTTTAGGTAAGTGAAACATTGTTTCTGTATATCAATAGTCTTCCCTCTCAGATTTTGTAAGGCAGAATGGTTTTCGATAATATGAATGCTGTGAATGTTCGTGAAGGCTGTGCATCAGCCACGTGGTCAGTAAGTAGCTATTGTCTCCCAGTGTTGCCACCCTTTGATCTGTCAAGATGGTTCAGTACAGATGGCACAGCAGACAACCACAAAGTGAAGACATGATGCTTGCTGCCAGGAAACTGGGCAGTATCAATCTACATGATTCATTCTGCATGGTCACACATCAACTGCACGGTGAGGGAGTGAAATCCTTTCACTTGCAATACATTTCAAAATTGTCATATCACCTGCAAAGCAAAGTACATGCAGTCACTTGCAAACTGGGGAAACCAGCAATCCTTTCCAAGTTGCATGGTTGCTTTACCTGCTGCTTCCTGGCAAGACAAAACAAAATCTGTTCTCTTTCAAGAGAGAATGCTTTGATCTCCTGTACGCAGTATTGGATGGCAGACTGGAAGATGTTGCAAATATCTTCAATTCTAGTCTGGACTGAGCCAGACATATAAATGCTGAAGGCCAAAATCAACTTCATGCCCATTGTCAATGGTGTACACTAAGGTTTCACTTGTGACTGCATTAAGATATGGAATCATGCAGAGCAGAACAGATCCTTCAGTTCAATTCATCCATGCCAACCAGACATTCCAATCTGACCTAGTTCCATTTGCCAAATTTGGCCCATATTCCTCTAAACCCTTCCTATTCATACATCCATCCAGATGTCTCTTAAATGTTGTAATTGTACCAACTTCCACCACTCTGTCTGGCAGCTCATTCCACACATGCACTACCTTTTGCATGAAAACATTACCCCTCAGGTCCTTTTTTTTAATCTTTCCCCTCTCACCTTAAACCTTTGCTCTCTAGTTTTGGATCACCCCACCCTTTTCAATTCATCCTATCCACACTCCTCATGATGTTATAAAGGTCCTCCGTCAGCCTCCGCGCTTCACAGAAAAAATCCCCAGGCTAATCAGCTTCTCCCTGGAGTTCAAACCCTCCAGTTCCAGCAACATCCTTGTAAATGTTTTCTGCATCTTCCAAAGTTTATCAACATCCTTCCTATAGAAGGATGAGCCAAATTCTAAAAGTGGTTTCACCAATGTCCTGTACAGTGAAGTACAAAATCTGATACGTTGTTTCTCATTGAGGTTCAGGTCGGTGAATTGCTTCCTTGGTGGATTAAGCCTCCAAATGAAAGCCCTTCTCCTTTCCTCCTTCAACAGCTTGACCTGTTCTGTGCTGCCTTTGATTATTCTCCTTATCATGCTGTACTCCAAGGATTGTACAATCCTGTCCAGAAATTTTGAAATCCGCAAAAGTCTTTCAGCATCTGTCATATCACACTGTATACTTCACCAACTTTAAAGAACTCTGGAAATTAGAAAACATTTTTACCATCATGGTAATAGGCCATAGAAATCAATCAGCAAGTAATCTGAAACTAATCAATCCTCTCTTTAAAAAGCTTTGGTCTGGAGCAAGGAGAAGAGGGGCAGCTAAGGCAGATGCATATCAAGAGAGGGCATTAACTGGAGCACTGAGCTCCAAAATGGCAGTGCTGTTACATGGCAGTTACTCACCAGGTGACAGGGACCTGAATACCCTGAAACTTCTGAAGATACTCAACCTAAGTGTGCTCATGCTGTCAACAAAATGGCATCTGACAGGACTTGCTCCAGAAGTTTGCATGTTGCCACTGTTGCTGCTTTGCTTTGTCAAGATCTGCTGTCATACCAAAAACAAATAGATGCTGTACATCCAGAATTTGCAGTGCACATCTTCAGTGCAAGTGGAAGGAAGGAGCCCACATATATTGCTCCCCCAAAATACCTTCTTAAATCAGGGTTTTAATATTTTAATGCTGGTAGACAAATTAAATTATGTTATTCAGCAATTACCACCAAAGTTGTATGCCAAAATCAGACTTGAACATTGGATTGTCTTATTTATTTAATGCTCATTTTCATCTTTCATAAACATAATCCATGCAGCCCCTGCCACAGTCCAGCATCTGAATTTAATAGCACTACATGCCATTATAATAGATCAATAAAGTGACTCAATATTAGAAGTAGTGAAATACATAGATAACCCAAACAGAGATACCAAGTTTTGTCCAAGTACTGCTTAAAGGAAAAGGCAATTCTAATAGTCTGCACTGAGAATGTCGAGTTCTAACAATAACAAGAATAACTTGTATTGATCTAGAACATTTAACACAATAAAATGTTCTGTTGCTTCAAAGAAATATCAGCAAGTAAAACTTAATAGTGAGCCACACAGGATTTAGGGGAAGATGACCAAATGCTTAGCTATAGAAGTAGGTTGTAAGGAGTACCTTAACATAGGAAAATGAAGTAAAGAGACAGAGATGTGCCAAGAAGAAATTCCGGAGCTTAGGACCAGGCCAACTGAAAGCACAGTCTAGATTAGAGTGGTGCTGGAAAAGCACAGCAGGTCAGGCAGCATCTGAGAAGCAGGAAAAATTTTCCTGCTCCTTGGGTGCTGCCTCACCTGCTGTGCTTTTCCAGCACCACTCTAATCTAGACTCTGGTTTCCACCATCTGCAGTCCTTGTTTTTACCCAATTGAAAGCACAGCAATACTCAAGAGACCAAAATTAGAGCAGCATCAAAATAGGGATAGGGAGGAACAAGACAATGCAGGTATTTGAAAACAAGGATGTAACTTTTAAAATCGAGGCACTGTTTAACTGGAAGCCATTATAAAAATCAATGGATAGAGGGGCAATAGATACACAGGACTTAGTGGAATAAGAATTCAGGATGTAGAGTTTCCAAGAAGCTCACATTTACAAAGGCATAACATTGGAGGCCAGCCTTGAATGCATTGGAATAGCTGTCTACAAGTCAGGCTGTAACAAAGGGGTAGATGAGTATTTTAGCAACAGATGAATGAGATCTGGTCAGAGTTATTTGATGATTCATAGCTAGAAATGGGTGAGCTTAGCAATAACACAGATATATGTTTGGAACTCATTTCAGGGGCAGGTATAACACCAAAGCCACTGACAATTGCCTGGAAGAGGAATGGAAATGATCGATGAAGAATGGGTTTATTGTGAGAGATTGAAGACAATGGCTTTCCCAATAGTTAATTAGGGAGAGTCCAAAATGTGCAGATTAGATGGATTGGTCAATGTAAATTGATGTGTAGTGTCCAGGGATGTGCAGGCTAGGTGCATTATGGTAAATGTGGGGTTACAGTGATAAAGTCTGTGTTCGTTGCTCTTTGGAGGGTCAGTGCAGACTGGATGGGCTAAATGGCCACCTTCTGCGTTATTGGGATTCTATGATTCTAAGATGCCAGAGAAAGATAGTGCAGTTGATAATATCCATTAACAAGAAATGTCACTAGTTTTAAGAAAAAAAAACATTGCAGGCAAAGAAACAAAGAAAATTTACAGCCCAGGAACAGGCCCTTAGGCCCTTCAAGCTGACCCAAATGTACTGTCTAAACCTGTCGGTCAATTCCTAAGCATCTGTATCCCTCTGCTCCCCACCTACTCATGCATTTGTCCAAACGCATCTTAAATGAATCTACCGTCCCTGCCTCTACCACCTCTGCTGGCAACGTGTTCCAAATGCCCACCACCCTCTGTGTGAAGTACTTGCCGCATGTATCCCCCTTAAACTTTCCACCTCTCACCTTGAAAACATGCTCTCTCATTATTGAGTCCTCCATCCTGTCTATACTCTTAATGATTTTGTAAACCTCAATCAGGTTCCCCCTCAATTTCCATTTTTCAAATGAAAATAAACCTAACCTACTCAACCTTTCTTCATAGCTAGCACCTTTCATACCAGGCAACAGACTTGTAAACCTTCTCTGCATCCTCTCCAAAGACAGATAACTTCATGTTGGTTGTACATATACTGATCATGTTTACATTTGAAGAAGGAGCTAATTGTTCTTAACTGGAACGTCTTTACTAATATAAACACAGCAGCCTTCCTGTTGAGCTTAGTGTCATGGATCATGCCATTCTCAGGACTGACCTCGATAATTACCTTGCCTGCAAGCTCCCAGCAATGAACTACACAGATCTGTAGGAGAATGTGAGAACAGCAGATGCATTCCTGATGAAGAGCTCATGCTCAAAAAGTCGACTCTCCTGCTCCTCAGGTGCTGCCTGACCTGCTGTGCTTACCAGCGCCACACATTTAACTCTATATAGATCTGTAGTCACTCTGCTAAAAAGATTGCTATAGGGCCTTTGACATACTTTAGGGGCAGAAAGAAGAGACAAAACTTTACAGGTTTAAATTGCTGCAAATCTACCTTCTGATGGTTTATGTCTGTGCTGTATTTGATAGTAGCTATGAAATTGACCACCTGGAAGTGAGAATGAATAGCTTTTTTTATGGAGCAAATAGGGATAACATTCATCTGTAGTGCTTTAAAGCAGTGACTGATTTTCTTCCCTCTGCTAATTCTCTGACCGATAAAAAAGTCAAAGATCCCTTTTGCAGTTTTCATACATTTTTGTCCCATGTGAGACATCTTTGCTGATATATCCAACCTAGCATGGAGAGGCAATATAGCTAACTGTATGTATTGATTGAGTTCAAATCACAGCCATTGCTGCCATTCTTACCATCCCTTATCTCTGGCACTGATGGCAGTGGACACATTGAACCGTAGTATATTGGCACTCAAATCTAAGAGAAAACCTATCATGGCATGCAAATTGCTCAGGTTATAGTGTGTATATTAAATACCAAGAGAAAAACCAATATATAATCGTCTATTTTACAGAACAAGGTAGGAGAAAGCTCCTGGGAGCCAATTTAGAAAGTGACTCAAGGCAAGGAAAGCTTTTTTGTGTCTGTTTCTTTTGGCACACTGTAGAAATAGCAGTGGTGATTGGAATTCCCTAGCAAGCACAAAGGGTGGCCTGCATTGAGACCTGCATCTGTGCTGATTTGTGGAGAGAGCTGTTCTCACTTGTAACCAGCTGGGTAAATGTAAGAAAGTTGCATACTGACACCAAACAGAGGGTAGCACCTCTTGCAATCCCATTGATCTGGTTGTTTCATTATTGTTCTTTTGGTCGCTGAACACTTCTCTCACATTTGCTGATTGTTTTCTCTTGCTTTGTTCTATTTCTTTTAAAGTTGTAAGAGATTACAGGTTACAAAAGCTGCATTTCAGATATAGTCCATGGCTGCAGAACATCTCTGTTTGGCATGTCTCAGTCTTTGTATAAAATGCCCCCACAAACATTGAGAAAAGCAAGTTAATCTAAATTTCTCAGACATGTCAGCATCATTAACCTTGCACAACTAATCACGGACAAACTATAGAAATTGTACTATTGCCCAGCATGAAGTCTAATACATTGATTTGTATTTACCACAAAGGTGCCATATTATGTTTCCTTGTTAAAGTCATTGTTTTATCGTGCCAGTTTAAAGATCTAAATTGTGCACCATTACTTAGTGATTGAGCTGCTTAAGAATGTGCAGTGCAGTTGCACATTTGTTTTCTTTTTAAATACAACCCCCTCAGTGTAACTGAATAGGTTTGTAGCTGTAAAATCACAAGCCTTTCCCACACACGCTTTCAACAACACATCTTATAACACATATCATTGTAATACCAGTTGTTATCTTCCAAGTATTGAACAAAAATGCAATAAGCATAGCCCTAAATATTCTTTACACAAGATTGTTCGTGAATGCTAAGACTGGAATGCAGAAATTTTGTTTTACAGCATTAACTGGCCAAAAACAGGAGACTAAACAGTTTCTAAGAATGTGAGCTATTCAAGTGAATTTGGGACTGACAAGAAGGTAGCATGTTGACTTTATCGGTCATGATAAGCAGAGTTGATGGCTTTTTCCGAAGATGTATCCTATTTTAAAGAAAATGCTGCAAATCCTGTGGGAGATTTTGAAAGCAAGGTTAGAATTCACGGAATCATATTGCTTCCACGATAAAAGAACTTGACAGAATTCACAATTTGAATTCACAATAGAACCTTTACCAATCCTTCAGTTCTTTTGAGCAATTGCACCTAAAGAGAGTTGATTGGAGAATTGCCTCTTCAGCTGTCTCAGACCTGTGCTCACTTCAAACATCAGCCCTGTTTAAACTGTGAAATTGGTGAATTTATCTGATGAAGAACTCCCACTTTCAGAGGGTGCATGTCCTTATGGAACTGTAACCCAAATCATTCACTTTAAAAGGAGAATTGAGAAATCAGTATGTAATAATTACCAGGCGAAAAAATGTTAATGTTACTCTTACGCAGCAGATTTATAGTGGATGTAAAAAAATCTAATTTACAACCACACAAAGTGAAATTAGTTTCTAGATGGGGGTAGAGTTGGCAAGAGTAATATCCAACATGGAATTGAACCGTAAAGAACAAGGATGTCTCTGATTTGATCACTGGTGTGCGTTCAGTTATCAATTCAACTGGAGCAGCAGATAGAGTGTTAAAATTGATCTCACTATCCCTGGAATGGAGAGGGGAGAAAAACTCAGCCATGGTATTTAGTGACACCTACTGTGTGTGCATGAATAGATAAGGATAAGATCCAAATCCTGAACGGTAGAATAACCTGCCAATATTGACTATGCAGGCTAAGCGTGAATAATATACATTGGTGAAGGTCCTGTTGAATTCCTGGCAGCTTTAGAAGTGCATTTGAGTATGAGCCAGCACTTTCAAAGAAGAATAAAGACATTTGGTGAAAAGGTTCGGTAAAAGTGAGCACTTCAGGGAATTTTCATAATTCATAGCCAAGAATGAATACATTCAATGTGAAGGTGCATTTGATGCATATATGAAATGAGTTCTAAACATTGATTTGGAGGTCATGTAATCTGCATTTTATTCAAAATAACATTTCCTGGTCCAATTTACCAATTATGTTAGCAACATTTAATTGTTCTGATAAACAAAAATAAAAATCCTCAAAAGAACAATCATGCTCCATATATTGTGATTTCCAAATTGATGCTGGCTGTCAAAAAATTTGCATCAGAAGTAAAATGTAGCTCAAGGAGACAGTGAGAAAACAGAGGTGACACTGTAAACAGGTGCACTCATTATTCATAAAGATTGTGGCAATATATTTAGATCTGTTAGAGTGATGGGAGGTCATGTGACAGGTAGGTAAGTTATCTATTTACATCATCTGACTGCTGAAGCCTGCTGCTTTTGTAGATCATTATTTAAAAACGCTGCTTGCATTAATGATTCTGCATACAAATATAAGAGAACTGAGCTGAAGAAATAGTTGGCTTTTGCAAACAAAAGGAACCATGTTTTATGTGCCAAAGAAGTTAATTACAACCAATATATTGCCGATGTCATACAAGTATTGTTTCTGAACTAATGAATCCACAAAAGTGGTGCGTATTGTTTTTTTAAACACCAAATGAGATGTCTTTGTTCTTGAAAACAAACTATTTCCTCAGCTTGAGTCCCAAAACAGCAATGTTATATTCATTATAAGTTAAACACTGAAAATTAAATCAAATTAAAGATCTGTTGATTGCATTTCTTTTTCTTTCAGAGGTCTCCTCTCATCTCTCTTCTCCAGTCTTTTTCTATGTTTCCATCTTTAAACTTCAACTCAATCCAATCTATAGTTCCCAATTGCAATCTTGTTTTGAGGTGACATATCTGTGGTGAAGTCAGGCAGCAAGATCTGCCCAGTCCATTGGTTAGAAACGGAGAGACTGAAGATTTGTATGTGATTGCTGATGGATATTTTCCAGGTTAAAGCAAGACATTGGGAAAACATTCATTTCAGTATAGCTAATGTATTTTCTATGTCTGGAGAGATACATGGAGCATGGACCTCTGAAGCTCCTCCTCTCAACATCTTCTTTCTGTAAATCTTTTACCGATTTAGGATTTACTGTAAGCACCAAACCATCCCTGGAAAGTTGTGACATGGGTTGTAAAGCAAAAAAAAGTGCTCTCATTTCCGTTCTCCCAACATACCATAACCCAACCTCAAGTCGAACATCATCATCCATTGTTTCAAGCAGAATCTTTTCACCAAGGTTATTGACAGATCCTAAAGTAAGGCTTATATGTTAAGTTCGAAACACTTGTGACAATTCTTTCCCAATTACTAACAATTTTACGAAACTGGGTTGAGACTGTCCAAGGTAATTTAGTTTGCCCTCAAACAAAAGAGTAATGTTATAAGCTATACTATCTACAAAACCCCAAGTTCTTGCAAACATTTATTTCAGACAGAGGTTCCAGACTATTCACTGTATAATACTGTCCATTTCACACATTTTGTAGATATTTCTGCAAATTCTACTAACATGCCTTTAGTATCTTTTATTTTAGATTTTATTTTGCCAGTTCTCAGATTTGGAATTCTCTGTACCTGTTTGTTGTGTTTAACAGTATCTATTACTATTTTGACAGTTTGTTAACATAACTAAATTACTGAAAGCTTACCCCATTGAGGATTTTACATAAGTAAACTTTTGTTGGAGTAAACTAAACTAATCAACACTAAATTTAGTTTAGTCCAACAATCTAGTTAGACATGGACCTCCTTGTTTGCAGCTTGTTTTGTGGGATACTGATAGCTACAAACAAAAAGACTCGTGGATTAACAATTTTTAAAATTGTCAGGAAAACTGCCACTTAACTAAAATAGTGATGTGTATGTCAACATCAGAAGCTTAAGGGTCATATCAGTGTTCTACAGAAATGCTGTAAAGCAGCAATAGATAACTCTTGCAGCTCTTTTAACAATGTGACACTTAAATAGTAACACTCACTATTGTCTTCAAACCACATATTTTCATGTGCTACTTATTTCCAATGCTGAGTGTAACTTTTAAAATTGGGGATTATTACTATTACACTATCTTTTATATGATCATTCATATGTTCAATGTCAATAAGCCCTTGCCAAATTTGGCGGTTCTTCTAAGTTATTTTATCAGTGGAATGTGGGTGGTTCTGGTAAGACCTGCATTTACTGTCTATCTCTGATTACTTTTGAAAAGGTAACGGTGAGCTGCTTCCAGAGCCACTATGGTCCAAGTGATGTGAGTACGTTCCATGTGCCATTATAGAAGGAGTTCCAGAATTTAGGTCCAGTGACTGAAGACGTGGTGTAGACTCCTTGTTGCTGAAGCTTACAAAATGCTGGTAGCTGTGGAGATTGGAAGACTCTTCAGAGACAGCTTGAAGAAGGCTGCATAAGCAGTCAGCAGCTGAAAAAAAACTGAACATTCCAGAACCCTGCAGAGCAGATTTGATTGATTATTCTCACATGTACCAAGGTACAGTGAAAGGTATTGTTTTGTGTGCAATCCAGGCAAATCATACCTTACATAAATACATCAGGGTAATAGAAACAGAATGAAGTTACAGAGAAGGTGCAGAGAAGGATCAACTTTAATACATGATAGGTCCATCTATCAGTCTGATAACAGTGGGGAAGATGCAGTTCATGAATTTGTTGGTACTTGTCTTAAAATCTTTATATCTTCTGCTGGTATGTGTCTTCAAACTTTTGTATCTTCTGCCGGATGGAATAAATTGGAAGTAAGTATAACTAAGGTGGCAGAATCTTTGATGATGTTGGCTGCTTCCCTGAGGCAGCAGGAAATATAGATGGAGTCAATGGAAGGAAGGCTGGTTTTCATGATAAAATCATGAAGGGCTGCGTTCACATTTCTATGTAGTGTTTTGTGGTCTTGGGCAGAGCAGTTGTCATACCAAGCTGTAATGCATCTGGATAAGATGCTTTCTATGATATATCCATAAAACTTGATCACAGTCATATGGACATGCTGAATTTCCTTAGTAGAAGCATTGATGAGGTTTCTTGACAGTAGCATTAACATGAATTGACATGGCAGATTTCTGGTGATATTTGCTCCTAGGAACTTGAGGTTCTTGACCATCTCCACGACAGCACCATTGATACAGACATGGGTTTGTCCTCCACTCCACTTTCTGAAGTCAGTGACCAACTTCTTTGTTTTGCTAACATTGAGAGAGGGAGAGAGAGATATTGTCTTTATACCATACCATCAAGATCTCCATTGTTTTTCTGAACTCTGTACAGTTGTTGTTTAAGAGTTGACCCACTACAGTGGTGCCATCAGTAAACTTGTAAATGAAATAAGAGCAGAATTTGACCCCACAGTCTTGAGTGTATAAAGAGTATAGTAATGGGCTGAGTACTGAGTAATGGGCTGGGGTACTGGTGATGAGGATTGTTGTGGAGGAGATTTTGTTGCTTATCCTTACTGATTGTGGTCTACGGGTCAGGAAGTCGAGGATCCAGTTGCAGAGGGAGAGCAGAGATCTAGGTCTCAAAATCTTGGGACCTCCTGGCAAAATTCATCAAGCCAGTCAGAGAATCATAGAGATGTACAGCATGGAAACACACACTTCAGTCCAACTTGTCCATGCTGACCAGATATCCTAAATTAATCTAGTCCCATTTTCCAGGACTTGGCCCATACCCTGCTAAACCCTTCTGATTCATATACCCATCCAGATGCCTTTTAAATGTTGTAATTGTACCAGCCTCTACCACTTCCTCTGGTAGCTCATTCCATACATGCACCACCGTCTGCCTGAAAAAGTTGCCCCTTAGGTCTCTTTTAAATCTTCTCCCTCTCACCTTAAACGTTTCTATGCCCTTTAGTTCTGGATTCCCCACCCCTGGGAAAAGACCTTGTCTATGTATCCTATCCATGCCCTTCACGATTTTATAAACCTCTACAAGGTCACCTCTGATGCTCCAGGGAAAACAATCCCAGTCTTTTCAGCCTCTCCCTATAGCTGAAACCCTCCAACCTTGGCAACATAATTGTAAATCTTTTCTAAACCCTTTTGAGTTTCACAACATCCTTTCTTTAGCAGGGAGACCAGAATTTCACACAATATTCCAAAAGTGGCCTAATCAAACAGCGACAACCTGATCTCCCAACTCCTGTACTCAATGCTCTGACCAATAAAGCATACCAACCGCCTTCTTCGCTATCCTATCTACCTGAGACTCCATTTTCAAGGAATTATGAACCTGCAACCCAAGGTCTCTTTGTTCAGTGGCACTCCCATGATCTTACCATTAAGTGTATAAGTACTTGCCCTCATTTGTGTTTCCAAAATGTAGCACCTCACATTTATCCAAATTAAACTCTTCCACTCCTCAGCCCATTGGCCCATCTGATCAAGATCCTGTTGTACTCTGAGGTAGCCTTCTTCGCTATTACATCTCCAATTTTGGTGTCATCTGCAAACATACTAACTATTTCTCCTATGTTCTCAGCCATATCATTTATATAAATTTCAAAAAGCAGTGGACACAGCAGTGATCCTTGTGACACTCCACTGGTCACAGGCCTCCAGTCTGAAAAGGAATCCTCCACTACCAACCTCTGTCTTTTACCTTTGAGCCAGTTCTGCATCCAAATGGCTAGTTCTCCCTGTATTCCATGTTATCTGACCTTGCTAACCAGTCTACTATGAGGAATCTTGTTGAATGCCTTACTGAAGTCCATAATGATCATTACCACCGCTCGGCCTTCATCAATCATCTCCATTACTTCATGAAAACATTAATTCAATTTAGTGAAACATGATTTCCCACACACAAAGCCATGTTGACTCTCCCTCATCATCCTTGCCTTTCCAAATACATGTAAATCCTGTCCCTCAGGATTCCCTCCCACAACTTGACAGGCTCACTGGTCTATAGTTCCCTGGCTTGTCCTTTCCACCTTTCTTAAACAGTGGCACCACGTTAGCCAACCTCTAGTCTCTCAGCACATCACCTGTGACTATCGATGATGCAAATATCTCAGCAAGGGGTCCAACAGTCACTTCCCTAACTTCCCACAGAGTTCTAGGGTACACCTGATCAGGTCCTGGGAACATATTCACCTTTATGTGTTTTAAGACATCCAGCACTTCCTCTTCTGTAATATGGACACTGTTCAAGTTGTTACCATCTATTTCCCCACATTTTGTATCTTCCATGTCCTTCTCCAAGTAAACACTGATGCAGAATACTCTTTTAGTATCTCCCAAATTGATGGTAACAAGCATTTCAGCCCTGATTAAAGATACTCCAATGGATCTGAGAAAACTCATGCTTCTGATTTGCAGGACGTGGCAAGTGGGTGCTGGCTGAGGTCTCTGATCGCACTTCAGCTTTTTACAATTCACATCAATGGCTTAGCTAAATCTGCAGATGACATAAAGGTAGTAGGAGAATATATAATGCAGAAGATGTCAAGAAGTTGTAGACTGATATAGAGAGGTTGAATGCATGGGCAAGAGCCTGGCAGATGAACTGTTATGTTGGTAAATCTGAAGTTGTTCACTTTGGCAGGAGAAATAAAAAGGCATAGAATCACTTAAACAGAGAATGACTGCAGAATCTGAAGTGCAGAGGGATCCTGGTGTTCTGGTGCATGAGTCAGAAAGAAATGATATGCAGCTACAAGACAAAATTAAGAAGGCTACTGTTTATCATGAAAATAATCGAAAATTAAAATAAGGATCTTATGCTTCAGTTACACAAGGCGGTGGTGAGACCACATCTTGAATACTGTGTGTAATTTTGGTCCCCTTATTTAAGAAAAGATGTAAATGCATGAAGATAATTCCAAGGAGGTTTTCTGGATTGATACTGGAATGCAGGGGTTGTCTTATAAGAAAAGGATGGACAGATGGGGCTTGTTTCCACTGGCACTTATAAGAGGGAGAGGTGACTTAATTGAAGTTCATAAGATCCTTGACAGGTGGATATGGAAATTATGGGTGAAAACCTCTAGCCCGAGAACTACCTAGGCAATGTCAAGTAGGTTGGAAGAATAAGGTGAGATCTGCAGAAGTTAGATTCTCAATGTCAAGAAAAATAGTTCAATTCCCCAACCATGTTTTGAATGCCATTATCACCTAAACTTAGCTCATTGATTTGTACTTTCAAATTCCCTCACCCACTGAATAGAAACTAGATGGTGACAATTCCCAAGTTGAAATTCAGAGTGGATACGAGGTGGTTCCAACTTGCTGCTTGCTCCTCCAGGCCTTCATCTTGAGGGCAGCAGTCATGAAGATCTCAGGCAATGAGCAGCAATAGCTTGCTGTGCGGATGCTGGCATCAGACATGTGCCACACCCTGATAGCACATCTCTGTCCTCAATTACAATACAGTTCTGCAATTCAAAGCTGCAATTTTAAACACATCAGCACCTTCAAAAGTAATACTGCTGCCAGAACACTATGCACACAGAATCAACTCATGGATTCAACTAGGTGCATCTTAGGGATTTTTGATTGCTCTGTTAGTGTTCACTTACGTGAGGCCAACCTGGGTGTTCATAACATCTCTGCCTAACCTTTACTTGTCTTGCTTTGCCATTTTGCACTTTGCCCTTTTAGTCAGAACTTAAAGGCTTACCGTGCTTCTGTCTTGTCTTGTCTTGTCTTGCCATTTAACATAGACACAAAGTCAGGCAGCTTGTCATGGTTGTCAGCAGCCATCAGTCAAGGGTTGACCATGCTACAACAGTCTCACACCTGTGCCATTTTCCTGTTGTGTCCATACACTGGATATGCTTCAACCAAAAGACCACACCTCAAAGTCTAAGGGGTGTAGTTCTCAGTCAAATCAAGGGACACAGCCTTCAGTCTTGGGGTACCATCATAATAAATCAAGGGCAGTGTCCACTAATATTCCAGGTGCTTGGATTCAATCAATTGGTTGATCAGAGCGGTCAAGTTCAGGGAGTTAGTATCACTGCAGTCTGGGTACGGGCAACAGTCAGGCTCGAATGTACCATGTAATCAGTCCGATGAGTCATGGTAAGTCAATCCACAAGTTTAACAGAGTTTAGTCAGTGACTGGTCAGACATCAGTTGGAGCTGTCTGTCCAAGTCAGTCAAGGGAGTGAACTCTGGTCAGTTCTTGGGGTCCATGCACTAAAAAGCACAAGGGTGTTTTCAGGGGCAAGTGCTGTGGTTGGATAGTTGGGAAACGTGAGTGTGGGGATGGGAGGCAGCATGCTGTGATTCAGAAAGAAAAAATTGTGAAGGTGGAAACTCAACATAAAAGTGGGAGTATAGAAAGAATTTCGTAGAAGGGGTCCATTGGTGGTCAGCACCACCAGAGGGGTGACAGTGCACTACTATGGCTGGCATGATGATGTGGTATATCACGGCTCAGAGGATGAACTGAGGTGATAAACAGTTAATTAATACATAAAACTGAAAGAACTGTGGATGCTGAAAATCAGAAACAAAAACAGAAATTGCTGGAAAAGCTTGGCAGGTGTGGCAGCATCTGTGGAGGAGAATCAGAGTGGACATTTCAGGTCCAGTGACCCTTCCTCGAACTTGAAGTAGCTGGGGAAAAAAATTGTTTTTTATGCAGAAGATTGGGAGGAGGGGGTAACAAGTGAATGGCAGATGGAGATAAAGCCAAAGGAGAGAGAGGAGTCGTCGTGCAGACAAAGGAGTGGATAACGATTAGTCTAGAATAGTGAATAGCTATTAATGGAGACTATTAGTGGCTAATAATGTGTTATGTGTAGTAGCTGACCATGTGATAATAAGGCCTGGTGTGTCTTGGGGTAAGGACATGGGAGAAGGTGTGTCAAGCCCTGAAATTGTTGAACTCAGTATTGAGTCCAGAAGACTGCACAGTTCCCAAGTGGAAAATGAGGTGTTGTTTTTCCAGTTTGCTCTGAGCTTCGCTGGAGCACTGTAGCAAGTCTGAGACAGAAACATTGGCCAGGGAACTGGGTGGTGTGTTGAAGTGGCTGGCAACTGGGAGCTCAAGGTCTTTTCTGTGGACAGAGCATAGGTGTGCTGTGAAACAGTCACCCAGTCTACTCTTTGTTTCCCTGGTGTGAAGGTCTTCTTTACATTGCACAAAGCGGTTCAAGAAGGCAGCTCACCACCACCTTCTCAAGGGTAACTAGGGATGAGAATAAATACTGGCCAACCAGTGACCCACATCCCACAAAACATTAATAAAAAAATGAAACTGAGCTGATATAGGGCCATCACCAAGCAGCAAGATGATAAAAGCCTCTCACATCAAGAAAAAAGTGAGTTCAAGCATATTAATAGAGAAGAAAAGTCAAGCATGTACTTGTGGAAAATAGGTGATTCAGACCAAGACTTTTGGCAAGAGGATATTTATAGCAATGGACATCTCACCAACATTAAGCTTAAACCAGGGATGAGTATCAGTACATAGCAGATAGTGCTTTTTCAACCATGGTATACTATTTACAATCTACAGCTGTGCAAATTTATTATGCAGGAGGTATAGCATTGATAATTAAAACTATGATACAAGCAACATGCACCACAAAGGGAGAATAATGGTGGAGAACTTATATTTGCTTCACAGTCAAGAATCTTCACTCTTGAACATGAATTCATGTTTTGACAATATTGTATTCAGATAGCAGAAGGAGTCAAATTAGTTAAAGTCAAGGATCAGCCAGTTATGGAAGAGCTGATCAGGAAACAGCCAGCCAGGGAACAGCAAGTCAAATAAATTTTGGTTACTGAGCAACTGATGAAGGAGCAACTGGTAGAAACTTTCATTGAGCATCCAATTATTTTTGCAGAATCTAAACAGAAGACAGGAGCCATTGAATTAGCCTTGCTAGCATAAGAAATTAATTTCATACAGTCTGCAAGATGGAAATCTGTGACTCTACAAGGTTGACAGAAAAGTTTTCCAATGCTATCAACGCAAATGAAAGTTCAGACTATAAGAATCAGCAGAAACTTGGAGAAGACAGAGTATTAGTAAATGTAAATATGGACAAAACTTACATGGGGGGAGATGTTGTAATAAGGGTATATGGGCCTGCAAATGCGGAGGGGTACATTGAGCATTACCCAATATGAGGATGTCACATGTGCTCAGGCAGGTGAGCAACTTTGAATCTCAAAGGAGTAAGACCTAACAACAAGGTCACCTTCACAATTTTCATAACGATGTCTATTAAGTCTATGTATCTTGTGAATAGTTGCTAACATCCAAAAACCTACATCTTGTTTTACAAACCTTTTCTCAATGCAAGTGGTTTTCTTCAACCATACCAGACTAACTAGGCCCTATGGATCCCTACAAGGAAAGAAGGCATTAGTAATAAATCTACCTGAGACATCTGACACCTCGATGAGCTGTTGTGAGGATTTATTTTCTAATAGTGGACAGTATTTGGACAGTCAGGAGGAGTCAGGAAAGTTTTATTCTTGGTTCCACTGCAGAATTTAAAGATTTTGAATGGCTTTTCTACCAAGAGTTTAGTTTTGGGTCAGTGGTAATCCTAGCATGTTAATGGTATGAGATATGGTGATGTTAGTGAATGTTAAATGGGATTGTGGGGGGTGGAAGGGTATTGCTTGGAAGTCATGTGTCATGAATGCTCTTTGCTCATAATCAGTTCAAATATGATTGTTTTCCAGTTCATGCTGCATGTGGGCTTAGATTGTTTCAGCATCTAAGGAATTGTGAGTTTTACTGAATGGTATGTAATCATCAGCAAAGGTCTTTGCCTTTTACCTTGTTGTGGAGGATCAATAATGAAGCCAGTTCAGCCTAATATAATGACAGAGGCACTCCCGCAGCAATATTTTAGGGTTGAGATGATTAGATTCTGCCATTCACAAACACCCTCCACTGTGCAAGATATAATTCCAGCACTTGGAAAATTTTATCCTTGATTCCAACTGACTTCAGCCTTACTCTGTCGTCTTGTTGTCATACCTGTCAAGGCCAGTCACCTACTGCACCTCTGAAATTCAGATCTTTTCGCCATGTTTGAATAAGGTTTCAATCAGGTTTGGAGTTGAATGCTCCTAGCGGAAGACAAATTGAGAGTCAGTGAGCCGGTTATTAGTGAGAAGCGACAACTTCCAGCACTTTGTTGGTGATTCTGATAAAACTGATGGGGCATTTGTTGGAGCAGATTGGATTGAAACTCGCTAAGATGTTAATGCAGTTTATAGATTGGTAGATATGTTACATTTTCTAAAAATAGGCTACAGTAGCTGATATTACCTAATATCAAAAGAATCTGCTTTTTTCAAAAACAATCACATCTGTTCAGATTTCTGATCTCTGATTAGCTGCATTGCTTTACATTAGTTCTGGTGGTTGTCAATTTCTATAATTAAAATAGAGCAAACAACCTGTATCTATGCTAAATATGTGGCATGTAGGTTGGAATGTGCCACAAGGCAGCCATGCATTTAAAGGTCGAGAAGAGGTAAACTAAGAAGCAATGCTTGTGTGGTTTATTAACATCATCTGAACTCTGTTGTTTTTTTTGCTGGTATTGGAAGTCATGGCAGTCAGCTCTAGATTACAGATTTTTGCTGTCAAATTGCATGATTTGAACTAAAGAATTGTACTGCGTTATTTAAATGGTAATAAAGGGAATGGAATTTCAACTGTTTGTAATTTTTGAAGTGGCTTACTGCCATCTGGAAAATTACAATGTAGCTATAAGACTTCTTTCTGTAGTATTTAACTGGCTTCCAAATTCCAATGGAGGTTTAACATAGCAGTAAATTGTTTTACCTTGGTGAACTAAGCAGACCGATTGAAGTAGATACGTTTCTAAGTCATTATGCAGTGTTCTCTCATAGTGTTATTGGTTTAACTTGGCCCAGAACTTAATATGGAGTTAGCAGATCAAGGGTGTTAAAATTATTTTTATCGTTTATTATTTCATTTTGCATAAAGATATGCAAAATGAAAGGAGCATGCAGTATGGAGAGATCATGTGTGAATACCATATGTGTTTGTCCTTTTAATTGCCTTGTACAATGTTTGTAATGAATCATTTTTGCATTAAATCATAGCAATGGATTATTCTGATAGGATAAAAATTGGCCGTTTACTGAGTTGAACCCAGAGAAATCCAGGGCAGGGTGGATCTAAACTATTTTTTTGCAAGGCCCAAAGGAGCAGTTCAGCTCCCTCAGACTGCACATGTAAACACAAAAACAAGGATTCTGACCCCGATTCTCTCCCCCAGAAGATAGACTCAGTGGGAACACCATATCTGCTTTCACTACTTGGTTAAAATAGCAGTTGGGGTCCTAGTAACATAATCAGAGCCTGTTCTTCCTCTTAAGCCTCCGTCATCTAAAAACAGACTAAAGTTTTGCCACAACATCAATGTGGCACCTTAGTGAGTGAAGCCCACTGGAAATGTTTACTGTTGATCAACCCGATTTTCACCTGTTGAGGCACAAGCAAACCCACAAGCTCTTGCCAACCTGACCAGGGTTTGATTAAATTGCTTATACAATGTACGTGCTGGGCAAATTATTGGAGAGGATTTTGAGAGACAGGATTTATGATTACTTGGAACCATAGCTTGATTAGAGATTGTCAGCATGGCTTTATGAGGGGCAGGTCATGCCTCACAAATCTTATTGAATTCTTTGAGGATATGACAAAACACATTGATGAAGCTAGAACATTGGATGTGGTGTAATTGGATTTTGCCAAGGTGTTTGATAAGTTTCCCAATGATAGGCACATTCAGAAAGTAAGGAGGCATAGGATACAGGAAACCTGTCTGTCTGGATGCAGAATTGGCTGACCCATGGAAGACAGAGAGTGGTACTAGGTGTAAAGTATTCGCCTGGAGCTAGGTGACCAATGGTGTTCTGCAGAAATCTGGTCTGGGACCTTTGCTGTTTGTGATTTTAATAATGACTTGGATGAGGAAGTGGAAGGGTGGGTTAATAAATTTGCGAATGACACGAAGGTTGGTGGATAGTGTGGAAGGCATTTGCAGGTTGCAACAGGACATTGATAGGATGAAGTCCTGGGCTGATAATTGGCCAATGGAGTTCATTTTGAAGTGATTCATTTTGGAAGGTTGAATTTGAATACAGAATATAGGGTTCAAGGCAGGATTGTTGGCAGTGTGGAGGAACAGAGGGATCTTGGGGTCCACATTCATAGATCCCTCGAAGTTGCCTCCCAAATTGATAGGGTTGTTAAGAAAGCGTATGGTGTGTTGGCTTTCATTCGCAGTGGGATTGAGTTTAAGAGTCGCAAGGTTATGCTACAGCTCTATTAAGCCCTGGTTAGACCACACTTGGAATATTCCATTCAGTTTTGGTTGCCTCTTTTGGAAGGATGTGAAAGCTTAAGAGAGGGTGCAGAGGAGATTTACCAGGATGCTGCCTGGTCTGGAGGGCATGACTTATAAAGAAAGGTTGAGGGTGCTGGAGCTTTTCTCATTGGAGCGAAGAAGGTGTACTTGATAGAGGTGTACAAGATGATGAGAAGCAAAAATAGAGTGGATAGCCAGAGACTTTTTACCAGGGCAGAAATGGCTTCAGAAGGCAGGAGCTATCACAAGGCAGGAATAATTATAAGATGATTGGAAGAAGATTTATGGGAGATGTCAGAGATAGGTTCATTACGTAGAGAGTGGTGGGTGTGTGGAATGCACTGTCAGCAGTGATAGTAAAGTCAGATACACTAGGGGCATTTAAGTCACTCTTGGATAGGCACATTGAAGATAGTACAGTGAAGAGTATATAGATTAATTTTAATCTTAGAATAAGATAAAAGGCTGGCACAACATCAAGCGCAGAAGGGCCTGTACTATGCTGTACTGTTCTATGTTCTAAATTATAATCACCCATGGATTACGTGACCAATATTGGGCCTAAATTGCTTTTTGGACTTTGGTGCTTTCCTGATGGTTAAGAACTAATTTTACTCCATCTTTCCTTTTGTCATCCATTTCAGGTTATTCATCTTTTGGAAATTTAGTTGAACTTGCACTATTCTGTTGCAATTTGTATTTGCAAACAATGGAAATTTCCAATCCAGGTTACAGAGAAATAACACACTATACATGTGATAACATAGATCGTACCTGGTTTCAATTTTTTGTGGTTGGCAAAGTCACCAAAATAAACAGTGAATCCTCTCTAAAATCTGGTCAATTTCACACTTTAGTCTTTGTTTTGTTTCTTCTCCCACTGGAATTTGATGTCACATTCATTAGTAAGTTTCAGACACCCCATTCCTGCTCACTGAGGCAGTAAATTTGGATCATTCCAACTAAAATCTGATTGGACCTTTTAACTCACTGCCAGTGGTGATTTAAGTTGCTATGGATCAGCATTTACACATTCCTGCCTGCATTTACTGTTGCATAACTGTCTAAATTGATGTAATGGTCACATGCCAGAATATCATACCATTGTGTCTTATTTCACTGTGTTAAAGGGAAATGGAGATTATTGTATATTGTAGCAGCATAGTTGTTAAAGAGCTACTGCCATATGTCCAATTGTTATAGTGAGTTGACTCCAAGGTCTCCTGGTCTTAGAGATGCAATTAAATTTCAGACGATAGAATTACCAAACTAGGGAGACAGAAAAGGAGCAGCAAGAGGGAAGGAAAGTTAGTAAGAGAAACAATAAACATGTTAGAGAATTGCAACAAACAAAACAAGGCAGAAATGAAAAAAGAAAGGATTATTAAAAAAACAGAACAGCTCAGAACTATAATGAAAGAAGCAAAATAAAATCAAGCTGTAGGATGAACACTTCAGATGATTAAAGAGGAAAAGATGAAGAAACAGCAATCACAGTAAACAGAACACTTGAAAATAAATTCATCTACAACATAAAAAAAAGGAAGATGGACTATATTTATTTTTAATTGCACAAAGGAGCCACAGCCTAAAACCTCGCAATGGACTTTCACTTGAATTAAACTAGTAGTTCGCCAAATTTAATTGCTATTGCTGAGATATTAAGGATGTTATCAGTCTCAATTACACACATAAAAAATGAAAATGGCTAGTGTAGTGGATCTTTACATTGAAGTAATATGACCACAGTGCTGAATTATGTTAATACATAGTTTATGAGTTCATATATGAAAAGCTTATATCTTAATTGCAAATAATTTAGTTGGTAAATGGCACTATTTCAGCAGGAGATATTAAATACATTTCTTAAAGTTTTACCCAAACCATAATGGATTTGCCACTACCCTATAATGATGGCAGGAAAACCATTGATTCCACACATATCCATCAAGGGTACCATCAACTCCAGAAGCTACCAGGAAATTAGTTAAATTTGTCTTTGGAAAAGAGTAGAAGGCCCACTTGTTGACTCATGTGAAGGCAGAAGCTCCAGTAATAGCTACTTTCCCCTCTCCTCGACCCCAAATCATTCTCTTTTAGGTTTTACCTCAACCTGAAATCTAATATTACGCTTGTTTGCAAATCTGCAGGCTCTTCACCTCCTCCACCACCAACAGCACCTCCACCCCCTATTCCTTACTTTAATTGAGGCTTCTCCTCTCAGGCATTACACTGGATGTTTTTCTATTGCACTAAAAGTTTTTTTTCTCACTCTTCGACAGAAGCTGATATTTTATCAAGAAAATAGGTTGGTGTTATGGTAGATTTGAAAAACAAGCATGCATTCTATTCTAACCTTACTCAGGTAGAGAACCTATCATGAAAATCCTACTCTGAGATTGTGGAGAATTTCTATATCCTGTATCTAAGTAGGCAAAATCCTTCAAACACACAGGAAATCGAGAATGGCAAAGTGTTCACTGGTAAGGGAATCTAACTGTTATTCTGTACATCCTATCAATTGAACAGAAAATCAAGTGTCTCTCCTTACTGCATCAACGGTGTTTTCAAAAACAGCCCATGTTGTACTTAGACCAATTTCAGGCTGCCAAGGATAGAATGTTTGTTCTCTTGCAAGCGCTGTACTTCAACTTTACCTTATATGTCAACTGAAAGAATTTTAATCCACATAATCTGTGTCTTTTAGAGCAAATCAAATGAGAGCTTGGAGTGGTGAACTGGCACCTATGCAATATTTGGCCTCTCCCTTTGCTGTGAGCTACACATGCCCAGTATGTCACCATATAGAGACATTATTTCTTCACCTTCCTTTAAATTATAGACATTGTCAATATTTGAACTAGTGGTTGTGAACTCCAAGTGAGTAATGGTTACACCATCATAATTTCTATCTTCTTGCTGTTGCCTGCACTTCCGGGCCAGGTTGTACATTCATGCATATCTAAAAGAATAAGTCATTATGGCAAGGTTGTTGCACAGGGAATATAAAAAGTCCATGCTGATTCCATCAAAAACTTGGTAATAAGAAGACAGTGTGGTATGAGAGGGATACAGAAATGGAAAAGGAGAATTTCCTTATCTTCAGTGGTTTTGGACCTGCCACTGACCATTCCCATCTCAGACATTGTCAGCAATATCTACATTTTGGGGGTTAGTACAGACGAGTCTATCCTTCTCTTCCAGTTAGCTCCTACTGCCTCTAATTATGTCCCATCTTGTTGTGCAAAATAGAGGAAAATGTGATTGCATATGTTGTAATCGGTTTGGGTTCTGCTCCGATGATTGTTGCATTGCTTTCAGTGTTAAAACCTGTGAGGCTTCCAGCCATGCCAGGTATTTGAAGATGTAATTGAGCACAGCAGTGACAGCATGGACCTTGATTAATTGAGATTATTTGTAGGCGAATGATGAATTGAGGATTATATGAGTTTGCTACTACAGTTAGATTGGATTAGATTAGATTACTTACAGTGTGGAAAGAGGCTCTTTGGCCCAACAAGTCCACACCGACCCTCCGAAGAGCAACCCACCCAGACTCATTCCCCTACATTTACCCCATTCACCTAACACTATGGGCAATTTAGCATGGCAATTCACCTAACCTGCACATTTTTGGACTGTGGAAGGAAACCGGAGCACCCGGAGGAAACTCACGCAGACACGGGGAGAATGTGCAAACTCCACACAGACAGTTGCCTGAGGCAGGAATTGAACCTGGGTCTCTGGCAGCAGTGCTAACCACTTTGAAGAGGCTTTCCCTTGACTTTGACCAGTCATGTGATGACATCAAATTTCTAGGAGCACTCCATCTGAAGCCTTCAGCTGGGATTTGACTCCCAACGTTCCATTTTTTGCAATGTGCCAGGAGATTGTCCTAGCTACCAGTGGATACAGAGCATTTCCTTTGCTTTCTAATTCCTCCACCAGGGCATCCAGTTCACTACTGACACCATGGAGGCTTATGAGCCTAAAGTGATGCCTGCTATTTGTCATATAATGCATCAAACAGTTCAACAGCATGGTTAACACTGGATAGTTTTTGAAATCATTAAAGTGATTAGGTAAATTGGTGATCTGCTGTGTGGCAATCCATAGAATGGAATCATTGTAAATCAGAATCCCTGCCCTCACCATAGGCCTGCCGGGAGGGTACAATTAAAGGTATATAAACGTACCTAGTGAATAGGCGGAGTGCATGCTGAGCTGGAGCTGGAGCGGGAGCCTACTCGGGACTGCTGAGTAAGTGAAGTAATATATTTGGGTGGTCACATTATCCGAAATACTACTTAGGTAATGTCTCCCAACCATCCTCCTCCTACACGTTAACAGCACAGAGGTGGAACGAGTGGAGAGTGTCAAGCTCCTGGGAGTGATCATCCACAACAAGCTTTCTTGGAATCTTCATGTGGTCACACGAAGGCCCAACAACGTCTCTTCTTCCTCAGGCAGCTGAGGAAATTTGGTATGATGGCGAATACCCTTTATAGGTGCGTCATCGAGAGCATTCTGTCTGGATGTATCACTACCTGGTATGGCAACAGTACCATTCAAGATCGTGGATGATTGCAGAGAGTGGTGACCTCAGCCCGGACAATCAAAGGCCAACCTCCCATGTATAGAATCCATCATCCAGGCCTGCTGTCAAGAAAAGGCCACCAGCATTCTCAAAAATCCATCCCACCCAGGCAATGTTGTTCTATAACGGGGAGAAGGTACAGAAGCATGAACACCCACACCAGCCGGTTTCGAAACAGTTTCTACCCTCCTGTTGTTAGAATACTGAATGGATTCAAAAACTCATAATGTTCATCTATACCTGTGTTTTTGTTTTTGCCACTGTTAACCTATTATTTACTTACCTATGCTACTTAACTATGTGATCTGCCTGTATTGCTCGCAAGACAAAGCTGTTCACCATGCCTCGGTACACGTGACAATAAATTTATTTCAATTTAATTCAATTCCATTCAGTTCTCTTCTAACCCAATAAAAGGTTCTGTGCACCTGATTGGGAAGGTAACTAGTTTTTTTTTAGATTCTTTATTTTTCTACAGTCTCTTTGGGAATTTAGAACAGTGGGGATGGTGGTTAAGGCAATTGAATGTTCCTCATGCAGAATATAGGGGTTTAGGGTTACCACAAGTGCCCCTGCCAACTTCATCTGCAGGAAGTGCACCCAATTTTAGCTCCTGGGAAACCACACTAGGGAACGGGAGCTGCAGCTGGATGAACTTCGGATCATTCAGGAGGCAGAGGGGTCTATTGAGAGGAGTTACAGGGAGGTAGTCACACCTCAGGTGCAAGAAAGAGGCAGATGGGTTACTGTCAGGGGATGGAGAGGGAACCAGCAGGCAGTGCATGGAACAGTTGTGGCTGTTGCCCTCAATAACAAGTATACCGTTTTGGATACTGTTGGAGGGGACAACTTACCAGGGGTAAGCAATGGGCTACAGGTCTCTGGCACAGGGTCTGTCCCTGTTGCTCAGAAGGGGAGGGGGGAGATGATTACAGTATTAGTCGTTGGGGACTCCATTGTTAGGGGGACAGATAGGAGGTTCTGTGGGAATGAGAGAGACTCACGATTGGTGTGTTGCCTCCCAGGTGCCAGGGTTCGTGATGTCTCTGATCGTGTTTTGGGGATTCTTGAAGGGAAGGAGAGCAGTCCCAAGTTGTGGTCCACATGGTTCTAACAACATAGGTAGGAAAAGAGATGGGGATTTAAAGCAGAAATTCAGGGAGCTAGAGTGGAAGTTTAGTGCTAGAACAAACAGAGTTGTTATCTCTGGTTTGTTGCCTGTGCCAAGTGCTAGAGAGGTGAGGAATAGGGTGAGGGAGAAGTTGAACGTGTGGCTACATGGATGGTGCAGGAGGGAGGGTTTCAGATACCTGCATAATTTGGGCTCATTCTGGGGTAGGTGGGACCTCTACAAACAGGATGGTCTGAACCAGAGGGGTACTAGTATCCTGGGGGAGAAATTCACTAATGCTATTTGGGAGGATTTAAACTAATTCAGCAGGGGGATGGTAACCTAAATTGTAACTCCAGCATCCAGGAGGTTGAGATTAGTGAGGTCAGAAATATGGTTTCAAGGTTGCACAAGTTCATCAGCAAGCAGGAAGGTGGTTTGAAGTGTGTCTATTTCAATGCCAGGAGCATCCAAAATAAGGTGGTGAACTTGCAGCATGGTAACCCTATCGTACCTTCGGACTTCGATGTTGTGGCCATTTCAGAGACATGGATATAGCAGGGACAGAAATGGTTAATGCAGGGTCCGGGATTTAGATGTTTCAGTAAGAACAGTGAAGATGGTAAAAGAAGGGAAAGTATGGCATTGTTAGTCAAGGACAGTATTACAGTAGCAGAAAGGACATTTGAGGACTTGTCTACTGAGGTAGTATGGGCTGAGGTTAGAACCAGGAAAGGAGAGGTCACTCTGTTGGGAATTTTCTATAGGCCCTCTGAATAGTTCCAGAAATGTAGAGGAAGAGATAGCAAAGATAATTCTGGATAGGAGTGAGAGTAATGGGGTTGTTGTTATGGGGGTCTTTAACTTTTCAAATACTATAGTTTGAGTATTTTTGGTGGGTCAATTTTTGTCCAATGTGTGCAGGAGGGTTTCCTGACACACTATGTAGAAAAGGCAACAAGGGACAAGGCCAGATTGGATTTGGTACTGGGGAATTAACCTGGCCAGGTGTTAGATTTGGAGGTAGGTGAGCACTTTGGTGATAGTGACCACAAATCGGTTATGTTTCCTTTAGCGAGGGAAAGGGATAGGTAGACAATGCAGAGCAAGAGTTATTGCTGGGGGAAAGGCAATTATGATGTGATTAGGCAAGATTTAGGATGCATGGGATGGGGAAGGAAACTGCAGGGGATGGGCACAATTGAAATGTGGAGCTTATTCAAGGAACAGCTACTGTGTGTCCTTGATAAGTATGTACCTGTCAGGCAGATGAGGAAGTGGTCGAGTGAGGGAGCCGTGGTTTATTCAAGATGTTGAATCCTTTGTCAAGAGGAAGAAAAAAACTTATGTTAGGATGAGATGTGAAAGGTCAGTTAAGGCGCTTGAGAGTTATAAGTTAGCCAGGAGAGACCTGAAGACACAGCTAAGAAGGCTGAGGAGCGGACATGAGAATTCATTGGCAGGTAGGATCAAGGAAAACCCTGAAGCTTTCTATAGGTATAGCAGGAATAAAATAATGACTCGAGAAAGATCAGGGCCAATCAATGATTGTCGTGAGAAGTTGTACGTGGAGTCTGGGGAGACAAGGGAAGCGCTAAATGAATATTTTTTGTTAGTATTTACACTGGAAAAAGACAGTGTTGTTGAGGAGAATACTGAGATACAGTCTACTAGACTAGACGGAATTGAAGTTCATAAGGAGGAGGTATTAGCAATTCTGGAAAGTGTGAAAATAGATAAGTCCCCTGGGACAGATGGGATTTATCTGAGGATTCTCTGGAAAGCCAGGGAGGAGATTGCAGAGCCTTTGGCCTTGATCTTTATGTCATCATTGTCCACAGGAATAGTGCCAGAAGACTGGAGGATAGCAAATGTTGTCCTCTTGTTCAAAAAGGGGAGTGGAGACAACCATGACAATTATAGACCAGTGAGCCTTACCTCAGTTGTGGGTGAGGTATTTGAAAAGTTTATATTAGATAGGATTTATAATCATCTAGAGAAGAATAAGTTGATTAGGGATAGTCAACAGAGTTTTTTGAAGGGCAGGTCATGCCTTACAAACCTTATTGAGTTCTTTGAGATGGTGATCAAACAGTTGAATGAGGGTAAAGCAATTGATGTGGTGTATATGGATTTCATTAAGGCATTTGATAAGGTTCCCTGTGGTGGGCTATTGCACAAAATACGGAGGCATGGGATTGAGGGTGATTTAGCAGTTTGGATCAGAAATTGGCTATCTGAAAGAAAACAGAAGGTGGTGGTTGATGGGAAATGTTCATCCTGGAGTTCAGTCACTCATGGTGTACTGCAACGATCTGTTCTGGGGCCACTGCTGTTTCTCGTTTTTGTAACTGACCTCGATGAGGGCAGAGAAGAATGGGTTAGTAAATTTGTGGATGATACTAAGGTCAGTGGAGTTGAGATCGTGCTGAAGGATGTAGGTTATAGAAGGACATAGATAAGCTGCAGAGCTGGGCTGAGAGGTGTCAAATGGAGTTTAATGTGGAAAAGTGTGAGTTGATTCATTTTGGAAAGGGCAACAGGAATAAAGAGTACTGGGCTAATGGTAAGATTCTTGGTAGTGTGGATGAGCAGGGAGATCTCGGTGTCCATGTACATAGATGCGTGAAAGTTGTCACCCAGTTTGTTAGGGTTGTTAAGAAGGCATACAGCGTGTTACCTTTTATTGGTAGAGGGATTGAGTTTTGGAGCCACAAAGTCATTCTGCAGTTGTGCAAAACTGGTGCAGCTGCACTTTGAGTATTGTGTACAGTTCTGGTCACCGCATTATAGGAAGGATGTGGAAGCTTTGGAAAGGGTTCAGAGGAGATTTACTAGGATGTTACTGGTATGGAAGGAAGGTCTTATGAGTAAAGGCTGAGGGAATTGAGGCTACTTTCATTAGTCATAGAGTCATAGAGATGTACATTGAGACATATAAGGTAATCAGAGGGTTAGATAGAGTGGACAGTGAGGCCCTTTTTCCTCAGGTGATGATGGCTAGCATGATGGACATAGCTTTAAATTGAGGGGTGATCGATATATGACAGGTGTCAGAGATAGTTTCTTTACTAAAAGAGTAGTAGAGGCGTGGAACATACTGCCTGCAACAGTAGTAGACTCGCTAACTTTAAGAGCATTTAAATGGTCATTGGATAAACATAAGGGTGAAAATGGAATAGTGTAGGATAGATGGGCTTCACACTGGTTCCACAGATCGACACTGTCATGTTCTATGTTCTATAATATCTCTCAAATTTAGCCCCTGTGAAGTTCAAAGGAGGGAAAGCAATGACACAACAGTCATTACAAAAATACTTCCATGAAAATCACTAAGAAGATGCATAACAAATATTTTGGCTTTCTCATAAAGATGGCTATTGGAAGACCACTAGGAGTAGTAGAGGTAATTATAGTGGCAGATCTAATAAATATAATTTTCACAGTAAACAACAGCAACAGGATTATGAAAATGAAAACTGATCAGTCATGAAGACCAAATGGTTTAGATCCCAGAATACTGAAGAAGAAGTGATGAATAACAAACATTCACCATATTTATTCAAGCTTCTTTTGAAACAAGAATTGGTCCAATGGACTGGATGCTAACAAAAGTTACACCGCTTTTGAAAAGATTGAAAACATTACAGCAGGTGACAATGGATCATTTAATCTAAATTGGTAAGAACAAAACTGCTGGAGAACATAGTGATTGAAAGCATTAGAAAGGTTCAAGCTCATCAGTGACATCACACAGACTTATAAAGAGTAGGTCATGTTTAACTAACCTAGTCATAAAATTCTTTGACGTAACTACCAAATGTATGGACAAAACAAATGCAGAAAATTTGGATATTTTGGATTTTCTGAAATCCTTAGTAAACTGACACAGATTTGTTGTAAAGATTAGGGATAGAATTTTACTTTTCCTTGTTGTCAGATTTAGTGACAGTGGGGCAAGTGTAAAATATTCTGGATGGGCTTTCCCCAAGTCTCTGCCCACGCTGACCACTGGTGGGGTGAACGAAGACAACCCAACCACCCTTGCCCAAGTTAAGGCTCTTAAATGGCTAATTAAGACAGCTTAAGGGCCATTTCCCAACCAACCTTAATCTTCAGGCTCTCAGGAAGAGTTCAGGATCATGGGAAAGCCATGACGTTACTCTGCTTAGACTTCAGGTTGACCACCACCAATAGCCTTTTCTCAACATTGGAGGAATGTTGCGTGTCAGTTTTGTGGTCTTCACCCTATGGATCTTTCTGAAGAAGTTCAGAAAAGACTATTGCAGGACAAAACTAATTAAGGAGAACACAGAGTGTGTTAAGTACAGTTCAAATGTAAAGTTGTAGGCTTCAGAAAAAGAACAATAAAAAATGCCCTAAATGATAAATTATCAATACATCAGATTGAAGTGATTTCAGGGTGCAGCTATGCTGATTTCCCAAAATAGTGCTGGTGATGGGTATGGCTCTACAAGAGTAAATGTTCTTATATATTGAGTATCAAATATTATAGGAGAAAGTGAGGACTGCAGATGCTGGAGGTCAGAGCTGAAAATGTGTTGCTGGAAAAGCGCAGCAGGTCAGGCAGCATCCAAGGAACAGAGATTCGACGTTTCGGGCATAAGCCCTTCTTCAGAAATGAGGAAAGTGTGTTTCCTCATTCCTGAAGAAGGGCTTATGCCCGAAACGTCGAATCTCCTGTTCCTTGGATGCTGCCTGACCTGCTGCGCTTTTCCAGCAACACATTTTCAGCAGTATCAAATATTATAGCTAAGAATCTTTTTGATACAATAATTACATTACAGAAATTATATCACTACAGAAAGTTTATTTGATGATGCCACGAGGTATATGTTCAGAAACTTGTTAAAAGATATTCATTTGAGCTAAGAATGTTAACTGAGAACCTAAAAGAAGCATTTAACATTAAAATGAGTGCAGGGCAAAAATTGAGATTTTGTTTTAACTAGCTGCAGTATTATTAATATCAGGCACATATTTTGAATGAAAACTAGAGTCATGAAGGGGAAGGTTAGTATAATTTGTTCACACAGCGCTTTATTTAAGTCATGAAGAAAATCCACACCAGACATGCTGACCTCAGTATTCTTGTTGAAGGAACACGTTAGTGTGTACATGACCCTATGAGATGCTATTAATCGGTATCCATAGGCTGCAACCTATACCACAACTTGCTGTTTCCTGGGAAGTGGAATGTGGTTTGATTCTATCTGGGGAAAAAAAAAATGAAGTATTGAATGGTCCCCATATAAAAGAGATTATTTAAATATTTCTTTAAGAAGCTGATTTTCTTGAAAGATCTCAACAATTATGCTTAGCTGAACTCTAGTTGGAGTTCAATGTACTATCTGGCAACTATAATTTTATCGATCATTTGCTCTGACCCTGTGAAGCTGGTATATGAAAATCCCACAGAACCCCCATTATAAAATCAGGATGGTATCCAAGTTTTGTAACACCCCAACAAGAATTATGGTGTGTGTGGGCCAAAAATTCATGGACTTTTAGTGCCGTTTTGCCCTTGAGTTATTATGTGCTGTTCACAACAGTGGGACTGCAAATTATAAAGTAACGATACTGGATCATTTTATACTAGTTTGTCACTTATTACATGCAATATTTTTTAATGGTTTTAAACAGCAACACTAAAAGTAGCAATAAGGATACTGCTTGATTGCTTTCATAAAGCCTTCTTCGTATATTTAAATGTGTCTGGGGCAAATGCATTATCATATCAAATAACCATGCATGTGGAGCATTTCAGAACATCCAAAACATCAAAAACAAAATTAAATGATATAATATTAATTTCAATAGTTTCTTGCAAATCCAGATGATATTCAAGAAAATATATTGACTAATTGGTGAATGATTACTCTGTCACCTCTGGATCCTAACCTTTTTCTATTTTTATCAATGCTAATATCAAATCTTTGAACTATCTTCTCTTGCTTCTTGTAAACTCTAGGCATACAGCCTAATCTGCCTCTGCTTGTCCCTGAATGTGTAGTGTTGGCATAGAGTGTCTTGGAACTCATCCAATACCTCAAATATGGGGGATTTCTTTCCGTTTTGAACAAATTAAATGAAGCTTAGGCACTTAATTGGCTCATGGCAGATTATCACCAGGAGCTGTTGGTCACTCAGAAGCTAACAACCCTCCATTGTCTTCACCAAAAATCATCTTGGGATCCCTAAAGATAGCTGAGTGAGGGTTCACAGGGAATGGGTCACTGGCCAGCATGTAAATGGAGGAGGTTTAATGCTTGGTGCTCAGATGCAAAGAATGGGGGTGTCTCTCAGCAGGAACCCTGCATTTCTCAATGTTGCAATCCTCAATCAGGTGCTAAGTATCTCTGAAAGAGGGATCGCTGCTTTCAAACCCAACAGGCTTTGTTGGCTAGTCTTCAGGATGCATAGGAAACACTTCAAGTTCAGGAGAATCTCAGAACCACAATTAATTTCTGGTGGGATCAGGAATAATAACCTTTAAATGGCTCAACTGTGAATCTAATCAGAGAGTGGGTTTACAATATCAGGCCATTTCTGCCGCTGCCTTAATGGGGGCTAATTTTTATCACCATTGTGATTTTGTGGCCCTGCCCACAAGCTTACTGTAGTTAGCTATATTATATCCAGCCTATGTCATTTTGAGCTATTTTTAATCTGGCCCTTTTCTGGTCAAATTTTGAGAGATTTGTATTTGTTGCAGAATACAAATGCACTAGCAATAAGAGTTTAGACCTAATTGTAAAGAACATCTTCAAATCCCTTTACGAAGTTGCCCGTCCCTAGATCTATAATCTTCTCCATTCTTAACTTATAGTAAATGTTGCCGTTTCATCAGCCTTGGGCTCACTGACCTACGATGACTTCCAATGTACTAATGTCTCAGATTTTAAATTTCTATTCTCACATTACTAACCATTTATGGGTCTGCCTGTCATTGTAACTTCCTATAACTCTGAGGACTCCTCATCTCTCCAACTTTGGCATGTTAAATGTTCACCAGTGGAAGCTATGCTATCAACTGCCTAAGGTCTTATTCTCAAATTCTCTCCCTGAACCTCTTCACTTATACACTTCCCTTCCTTAACAGATGCTTAACGTTTTGACTGCTCTTTCAGTAACCCACCCTAATATCTCAATATTTAGCTTGGTGTCAATTTCTATCTGCTTTTATTATTCTGACATGATTTGACACATTTGCTACATTAAAATTGGTGTACAAGTACAAATCGAATTGTTGTTACTGTTTCCCCTGAATCTGCCTCCTGTGTTATGTTTAGAACTCTGTAACCAATTGTTGACTGGGTGTTGAAATGAATAGTGGAACACTCTCTGACTTCTTGTTCCGGTTCTATGCTATGCTGTTTGAGCTGATAAAGGCTAGCACATCACTGTTTCCAACAAAGTTCTGGTTTAAATACATACATCTACAAGGTATTATTGTAATATTGGTCACATTGCAGTATCACAATGAGATATTCTTCTTGCTGATAATTTGCTATCAGTCATATTTTTCTATAAAGTTATTAAAACGTTTTAAGCCCTTTACACTTCCTGAAAAAAAGTAGATTTTATTAAAATTAGATTAATTTTGGACAGTATGTCTCATGGTGAATGCAAAGGGGTATGATGGCTAATACTTTTTATTTATTTATTTGTGCTTTACGAATATTGACAAAAAGTATGCGAGACTTTTTAAAGAGAATGATAAGTGTGCATTCATCTGTAGATACTACCTTATGCAGTGATACTTCGCATTATAATCAATTCACAGTGAAGTCAGCTTTTGCAACACTAATTATTACTGCAATGTAAATGAGGTAAGACTTCAAATAAAGGGACAGAATGTTTAGCTAAGACTTGCCAACTCCATCTCCTCCTGATTGCATTCAGTAGACAGACTATTTTATTGGTATTTCTTTACATTGCATAAGTCATTAATTTTTCTCAAAGGTCCCAAACAACACAATAGATTATCCATTATTAGCAAGATGAGCTCTTACAGTGTGTGTGGGTCGCTATGAATTAAGTACTTCAGCTTTGGAATGAGCAGACAACTGAATGCAAGCAATCAAACTTATTTTTGTCCTATGACAAAACATCACTGGTAGGCATAACGCACCATAATTAATTCCAAAAAAGTAATGATAAATCAGTACAAAAAAGAAATAGCTTCACAAAAATGCATTGAGCGTTCCATAAATAATCAAGGACATAATGTCCTCTGGAAGAATCAGTTTCAGTCTTTTCCCCTCAGATTTTTATAAATAAGAAGCTTTAAAGTGTTGTAGTAGAAAACAAAGGGTAATTGTTTTTTCCCAGATGTTGCTTTTGCACAACAAGCAGGATACAATTTTCCCACAGAGCTGATGAGCCCAATCAGTGAAATGATTAAAAATTGATTTTGTCCCTGTAATTACAGTATGTAAAGTACTTAGCCTGGATTGCAAAGGAAGTGATTTTCTAATTACGTATGTACTCTGGTGTCTAATGATTGTTTTTTTCAAGGTAATGAAGAGAGAGCCCTAACGACTCCTTGGTGTTCTGTTATTTGTAAAGTCCATTGTTTGGGTAAGCAAGAGCAGAAAAGTGCTTAAATGTAATGCACAGCACTAAGAAATGTAGATGAACTTATTTTGAATACCCTTAAATGATACTGAATGTGACTTTTGCAGTAAATGTGGTCTGTTTCATGATTATCTCTCTTTTTATCTGCTTTTTATTTGAATTTGTGTTGTACAACCTGAAGGAGTGATGTGACACACCCTGTAAGACATAATATACGGCATTGGGAGGGACACGATACATCATTGATATTCATATTATAGTACAGTGGTTTGCACTGCTGCCTCACAGCACCAGAGACCCGGGTTCAATTCCCGCCTCAGGCAACTGTCTGTGTGGAGTTTGCACATTCTCCCCGTGTCTGCGTGGGTTTCCTCCGGGTGCTCCGATTTCCTCCCACAGTCCTAAAATGTGCAAGTTAGGTGAATTGGTTATGCTAAATTGCCCGTAGTGTTAGGTGAAGGGGTAAATTTAGGGGAATGGGTCTGGGTGGGTTGCTCTTCGGAGAGTCGGTGTGGACTTGTTGGGCCAAAGGGCCTGTTTCCATACTGTAAGTAAGTAATCTAATCTACTTTGAAGCCAGTCAACTAGGATTTAAATTTCTTCAATGCTGTCTTCACTCCTTGCTCAATGTACTTAAGATTTCTGAATGAATTGAATTGAGAACTGACTGCTTTCATCTTTTAATTGGCAGAAAATTTTGGTCGATAAGTTGTGATCTTGTATAACAACTTTTCATATATCAAGAAAGGGCATAGACTTTTGCGTCTTAAATTATGTTAAAATGTATACTTGTTAAAAATCGATTAGTTGATCAAGAACAATATAAGATGAACTTGAAATAATGTTTAGTTAACAAATTTGATACTGTGCATTGTTGATTTTGTATTTAAAAGTGGTATGAGCGGCAGGTGAATGAACCCTATTGCCATTATTGCTGTATATTTTAAACATTGAGGCTATGATGAGATGGCATTAATTTTTATGTGCGTAACAGGTTTGTTCATAATACTTTAAAATGTCTGCTCAATGCTTACAGTTTCAGCTTCCTGTTTGTTTACTTTTCTCTGTGACCACACCCAATTTAACTAATCAAGCAAAGTGAACATCAATGGTAAACAGACACATAATGAAAAGTGGAACAATTGAATGCTATAATTGTAATTGCTATAATGAGGAATATTCATGCATCTCTTCTTTCATGAATGGTAAATTCAAAACCAGATCTATTGATAATTCATATGAAATTTCAGTCCAATATGGTATTGCTTGCCAGTTGCTAAGAGGCAATGATTGTCCCTTTGATCTGTAGAAAACTAAAATGTTTTCAATAATTGCGAGTATAAAATAAACACAATTATTTAATTGCAACTTTCATGTATGTCACACCTATGATGTAGGAAAAGAGTTTCAGGAAGCATAATCAGAAAAATTGACACAAGGCCAAAGGAGATATTGGGATGATTTACTAAAAGCTTAGTTAAAATGTATGTTTTAAGGAGTATCTCAAAGGAAAAGTGAATGGTGAGACAGAGATTTTTGAGTATAGAATTTCAGAGCAGAGATGTCTAAAGGCATGATTTCCAATGGTGGGGCAAATAAAATGAAAGATGCACAAGATGCCAGATTTGAGGAGAGAGTTCCAGAAGGTTGGATGGATAGAAACATATAGGGCTGAGGTAATGGAATGTTTTAAACACAAAAATTAGAATTCTAAAATTAAGTCATTGGTGGACTTGGATCTGAGAAAGGTCATCAAACACAGGGCTGTTGTGTGGTCCAAGTTAAGACATGGGTAGCAGAGTTTTGTATTGCTTGTGGGAGGTTGTTAGTGGGATGAAGAGAATGTGGAATAGTCGAATTTTAAAGTAACAATTTTTGAATGTGGTTTTTAACAGCAGATGGACCGAGACAAGGACAACATGAGTAGCAATGGTTTGGAAATGGAAACATACGGTCTTTGTGAACAAGAGTTTAATTTATGGCCATTTGGGACACCAAGCCTGAAAACAGTCCGGATTGACCTGCAACAGTTGTCATACGGAAGGGGGAAATGGTTGAAATGGAAATAAGTTTGTGGGAAGGGCTGGAAGCAATGGCTTTGTGGTCTTAATGTTTAATTGGAGGAGAGCCAACTCATCAGAAAGTGAATATTAGATAAGGAGGCTGACGACATAGACACAATGCTACAGTAATGAAAAGTGGTGAAGAGATGGAGTTGAGTGTTAGCACAAATATGGAATCTGGTATTTTGAGTTCAAGAAGGGAAGCACACAATTTTAAAATAAGAAAGGGCCAGCACCAGATCTTTGGGTACAAAGAGAAGGCATTGTAGGATATTCTATTATTATGGTTGATAGGTCAGAATGGAATCAGATGTAAGAAGTGTAATTCAGATGGACTAGAAAAGAGAGGCATTGGAGAAGGCTGGTATGGTCAAATCTATGAAGGGTTGCAGATGGGTGAAGGTAAAGAATGTGAGATAGCCTACCATAGTTTGCTGTCACAGAGGATGTCATTTGATTCAACTGTGACAGTGCAGTGGCAGGTGTGGAAGCCTGATTAGAGAAGTCAATATAGAGTTGCAGAAGAAGTGGCTGTGGATTTGAGAGGCGACAATATATCTAAACTTTGGATCATGTATAATCTTCTTATTTATGAATATTCAAAAAGAAAGGAAAAACAAAGCCACTTGTCTCTAAATGTCTCCATTTATGTTCCCGATACAGAAGTTAGCTCATGCTGTAAGTTACACAATGTTTTCCTTATTTTGGTGGTGCTATGAATCTATCCTATTTTATGAGATCCCTTCAATATCACCGGTTGTATGATTCGTGACATCATCACAGAACTCATTGCAACATTGGCACAGTTCTGTCGATCAACTGTCATTATTATGCGGTCAACTGGTAAAATCCTCTCAAAAGTCGCAACAACCTTTTTTAAAGTAAGTTAATATTATTGAACTAAGTCTATTTTGATGTGACGGTTGGATAAATATATAATGTGATGTTGCCTAAAGCACTTTGGATGCCCAACCAGAAAAACAATAGGAATGGGGTGAATGACCAGACTCCTTCAGCTGAATGAATTCTATCACAATGACACCATCAGAATATGTATTTGCTCCATTAGCAAATAGTAACATTTGTACCAAGATTCAATTGGAGTCAAGTTTTGCCTGTCTAGCCCTGGCATTAAGGCGATTAAGATTCCATTAAGATGCACCTCTTAACAATTTGTTCAGGAAGTTGTCCCGCTGGTGTTCACAAAGATCCAGTAATCAGACAGATGCACTCTCTGATTGTGTCCATATAAAAGGGAATAACAAACTGAGGAAAAGGTTGAACAATATTGAATAAATATTAACATTTTTAAAAAACTTGGATTTACTGCTGGTTTTCAAATGCCAGCTCAAGGGTTTTCTTTCATTTTTAGATGCCAGTTGAATCTTCTGGTTTTGGCCCTCACACCTCTGTAATTGTTTTATGGTTTACTGCTGTAGCAGTCAGTATTGCATAATATTTTAGACTTAAGTCCTCAATTTTGTAAATATTAATTAAAACTGAAGTCTTTGGCATTATTCTTGCCTAAAATTCCTTTGTATCATACAATAGCTATGAAAGAGAACACATCATTTATATACTGTAAAAACCCTTTTCATAGTTGTTGTCAATGCCTTTAACAGAGTGATGATTAATGGGATCTAATAATACTCCAGTACTGTATCTCGGTAACAGCTTTAGCTAAATGTGCTCCAACAACCTATTCAAATTTCACAAATATGTTCTAATAGTTTCTTATGACATTTGGAAATAGTGGCTTGGAATTTATTATTTCTGAACAAACAAAGCAATCTAAGTTTAATTTTTTTTAATGTTTCAATTTCGTTGCATATTGTTAAATAAAAACAACTTTTGGCCGACTTTTTGTTCCATTCTCCTTCTGATTAGGAATGCATACTTCCATTTTGTTAGCATTCCAACTCTGTTCTCTGAATTTTCACAATTAAAGGCTTTGAAGCATTCTCACAGCTTCTTCAAAATGTCCGGTTTGACAAAAGGAAGGTTTTGCTTTATTAATTCTCTTAATTGCAAATAAAATTGTAAAGCCAATGTAGATCATGGTGAACGTTGTGGCAGTGGGGTGGCCTGGCCTGTTTTCAAGTTGGCTATTTCTTGAAGTGCATGGTATGTAACCCATTATGTGACATTTTCATTCACATGCTTTGTGAAGCACATTGATACAGTTTGTCTCTCATAATTTCTTCTTCAATTTTTATGTTGATAGTCCGACAAGCATTAGTTATGTTTCATGTATAGGATGTGAGTTGTATGAGGGACAAAAATACTATAATAAGATTAGATATGCCGGTTGTGGGAGGGGGCGAGGGGTGGTATAAAGTGGAGCTGGATAAGTTGAATTGCCTTTCCCCAATCTTAGTTTTCCATGGAGTGAAGCCTTTTAATGATGAGACTTTGCTTTTAACATCTGTAGTCATGCCAGGTATTCCAGACTGTTGCACAGACTAACTTTAAGTGTGTATTCTGACATAGATTTTGATGAACAGCATTTCCTTCATTCTCATCATTGTTTGATTTTAAAAAGTTTCAAGAAGGGTGGCATTAGGAGCTTTGCAATAGGTCACACACAACTGTATTGAGATGAAAAATAATCATTGATTATTTCTATTTCTGAAAGCTATTAACAGACTTCTACATGGGGGTTAATATCAGGTCAAATTTGGGATTGACTGTGATGCCCGCTATAGTCAAATAACGTGCCAATACACTTTAAGCTCACAGTTGGAGTTTGACCACTTAGGTTTTGTCCTGCATATCCTTGGAACTCATAGAACATTACCTGATCAAGAATGAATGCCTTCAGAAAATGAAAAAAAGTGAAGGAAGTTGGCAAAATGAAAGCATTAGCTTAAATGTCTGAGAAAGGTAACAGAATCCAATAAGAGGGAGTAATGAGGCCAATTGCAGTGCTCCTTCTGCCACTCTTGCTGAGATCAACTAATTCAGCGCAGTCTGGCAATCAAACCTGGAAGCTTCTAGTCTGTATGGCACAGTCACACACTACCTTTACTAATTGAGCATTCAAGGGAGCTAAACCAATTCATGTCTTTTTCAATTTCTCATCATTCATTGACAAAATTCACACTGCACTGTTAGCTTTTGTTGCTGGCATCTAGACCTCAGGCTGGCTAACATTAAACACCATTCTCATTGTCTTTTTCAAATTTATTTTACTATTTTTATCCATATTGCAATAATTATTGTTGGGGATCTGATTCCAGGTTTCACCAGTGCTGTTAGTTCACTTCATGAGGAAGTGTTTGGTGTCTCTGTCGACATTGTAGACTGCTATTTCCCTTTTGGGGAATCTAAGACAAAAGCTGCTGCCACACTCTTTCATTGTACTTTCGTCCTAGAAGGTCCACCCTGTAATGTTCTGTTTCTGGCATCATTTCATTATCATTCCCACTTTGGTGAACATTCATTTTGGAGCAGTAGACTGGTCAGAAAATAGTGATGAGTTCCGAGTGTGTTCTCACAGTGGGACAAGTCTAACCACAAAACGCATACATTTTAGTAGTCATGATTTGGAGATGCCGGTGTTGGACTGGGGTATACAAAGTTAAAAATCACACAACACCAAGCTATATATCAACAGGTTTAATTGGAAGCACACCAGCTTTTGGAGTGACATTCCTTCATCACCTGATGAAGGAGCGTCACTCCAAAAGCAAGTGTGCTTCCAATTAAACCTGTTGAACTATAGCCTGGTGTTGTGTGATTTTTAACTTTGTACATTTTAGTATCTCTGGTAATCATAATTTAGCTGACAGAGGTAACTTGGACTGATTGTGTGGCCCATATAAGTCTCCGCTGAGATATTCAGCGGAGGATTGGTTAACGTGTGAGGTTTTTATGGATTCATGGTTCATTAGTCATGATATCCAGGGAGCAGGCACACATTGCAAGCTCAGATTCCTAGCACCAACAGCTCTTAAAGGGTTAACTGCTTACCCTTAAAGCTGGAATTGTTATTGCGTATCTGTGAAAAAAGACTGGTCAAAGATTGACACCATTCATCAATCAGGAATTTGAGATCTTACTGGAGATGCTCCAGCGGCAGTAAGTAGCGCTATTTGCAGGAGAGTGCAACATTCCAAAAGAAGCAGGATTGTAGGAGACACTGCAAAATGATGTTACCTCACCCATCATTTGTAACTGTGGATAGGTGATGAGAAGTGTTTTGAACTGATTAAGGTTTCAAGGTAAACATGCACTGATGTAATGATATTTATGTGACAGCATGTTAAAATATGGTCTTTGTCAGATTTGATCTTCATTATTAACTTGATAATCATAAGCAAAAGCTATCCTGTTGCTGCAATTAGTTTACAAGCCTGGCTATAGTAATGTGCAATTTTCATTAATGGTTGCATCAGGAGCTAAATTCTGCATGGGTAGGTTAGGAACAGGTTGAGATTAGCCCTGTGACTCTGTATCTATGAACATCAAAGTCAGGATTTGTCTGTATGGAATATCTAAAGGTGAATTTTATCCCTCCTTGAATCTTGTTCTTTTCCTCTTGAACAAAATTATGCCCATAGGAATACCTACACATGGTCAGCAAAGAACTACAATAACAACAGCTATACGATCAATGACAAAAGATGCAGTGCTGTGTAATATATCAATGAGCAAAGTTCCAAACGTTTTCAGATATCCAAGGGCCAAAGCTGTGTGGAAGCAATCCATTGCTGAGAGAAATTCTGCAAAAACAGTATGTCCTTTGTGAACAAAGACACAGCCGAAGGGAACTGGTCTCCTCTGTCATGCACAATGTAAAGGAGAAGTGCTGTATTTATGTTTGCTGCTGGTGCAAAGCTATGTATGAATGTAAGTTTTGAGGAGGGAAGAAAGCAGTATAGGCAGAATTAGTGAGTGGGCAAAAAGCTGGTAGATGGTGTATAATGTGTACAGTTTTGAGGTTATTGACTTTGGTTGCAGGACTAGGGGTAGAAATCAAGGGTCCCAGTGCTCCTTGTCCAAGCCCTTGGGTTCTCCAACCTAAGCACAGTGGTCCCTCCCTTGATCCAAGCACAGTTGGGCATTTAGAGTTCCAGATTGCAGTCATTGGCCCAGATGTACCTGTCAAAAAGTACAATACATTTAAAAAATTGTGAAATATCTAAATGTTGATGTTCAGAGAGACTTAAGCATACTCACACAAAGGAACCACAGGATTATTGGGAAAGCATATAGCCTGTTGGCATTTATTGTAAAAGGATTAGAGTAAAGGTTAAGGAAGCCTTGCTACAGTTGTATAAGGCTTCAGTCAGACCATACCTGGAGTACTGTGCATAGTTTTGTGCTCTATATTTAAAGAAGGATATAATTTTATCTGAAGCAGCACAGCTAAGGTTCACAAGAAGATAGGTTGATATGATTGTTTGTCTGGTAATGAAAGGCTGAGTAAATTGAACCAATAATCTCTGAAGTTTAGATGAATGAGACATGATCTTAATGAAACCCAGAGGATTCAGAAGTAGCTTGACAGGGTGGACACTGAGAGGTTGTTTCCTCTGAATGGGAAATCTAGAACACAGGAGTACACTGTTCGGGAAAAGGACTGATAATTTAAGTAAGAAGATTTTTTTTCCCCCAGAGACTTGCCAAAATTTGGAATTCTCTATCCCAGAGTATTGTGGATTCTTCGTCATTGAATCTGTTTGAGGCTGAGATGGGCAGAATTTAGTTCTCTAAGGGGAGCAAGGGATATTGGGCATGTCAAATAAGTGGGGCTGAGCTAGTCATGATCTTACTCATTGATGAAGCAAGTTCAAGGTGCTGTATAGTCTTTTCCTGACTTGTTTTTTTGCAGTCTTGAATGAACTGACTGAATTGTATTATAATAAAATCCAATTATTGACATATAATTTCACACACAAATAGACTTGACACATGGGCAGTGTACACGTGCATAAAGTACATATTTGTTAGGTTCTCTGGTACAGTGGTTAAAATAGTCTATTTTTTGCATGATGTAACTTGAACCTAGCATCCAATGAACATCCAAGAGCTGTTGGCCCTTAGGTTAGAATTTGCCCAGTTGTGATTTGGTGGGTATGGGGGGAGTTAAATCCCCTAAAAGTGACATTGGGCTGTGGTCCTGATCCCATTCCATCCCATTCCTTCCTTCCATGAGATGAGTTCTGAGGTCAGCAGGAAACTCCTTGGATTAGCTGGGAAACCAATTACAACAATTAAGTAATGGAGTAAGAGCCTCTTTAACCCTATATACTGTCTTTTCCTGCCACTGAGGGGTTTCATGCTGTTTCAACATCTCACCAGGTTAGAGGAGGTACATGCACAGTGGGAAGTCATTGTTAACTGAAATTGACCCATTAGCTACAGTATAAAGGCTGAAACCAGCAAGCTTGTGAAAAGCTAATATTGACAGGCCTAGTTTTTTCAGTCAGAATCCGCAATTTGTTTTAGGAACAGCAATTTTGTCCAATTGTATTTAAATGCCTTGGAATTCAATGAGTGCAATCTCAATTTCTTGAGTGTGGGACTTCCCTGAAACATGGGGGCTACATACTGTGGATCACAGAGAACAGGTCCAGCAGCAGCAGCCACATTCCCCACAGCTACATACTGTTACTCAGCGCAGAGGGATGGGCACAGAGCAGAACTTAAAAGGAGGTGATACCTTCAACACAGGGCAATTAGGATTCTTGCAGTGCTGTAAGGAGCGAGCTCAGACTCCCACAGCAAATAGTCACAGATGTGAGTAGTCTGAAAGGAACAAGTGTCCATGCATTTCTGAAAGCTGTCAAAGTGACCACAAACCTCAACATCTTTGTGTCTGGGTCCTTCTAGGGATCTGCTGGTGTACTTATGTGGCAGTCAAGACACAATCAGATATTCTTTGTTTAGCAGAATGGTTTCCTCTGCCTTAATGTCCAGTTGGTGTTTGACCATCATAAGATGGTGTTGATAATTTTCTAGGAATGCCCCTACAGCTCTTTTTCATATTTTGGCAATCTGATGTTTTCTCCACCAGACAACCTCAGCGGAATTCTAGGGAGATAAAGGGGTATCCACTCAAGACCTGGCTAATAAGGAAAAGTTGCTACCTAGGTACTGGAGATGAATATCACCATCAGAAAAACAGTCAAGAAATCCCATTGGCATGATCAAGATGGGGCTTTGGTACTTTGATAAATTTGGAGGTATCCATCAACTTGCCACCAACAAATTCTCCAGAATAGTCATTGATCATGTCACAACATGGCTCTAAAGAGAGAAATGAAAGGTGGAGCGTGCACAACATCTTTGGAGAGAAAAATGAGGTGGAGAAGCATCAAACCATTGCGTTTGGAGCTGTAGATCCAGTAGCTAGAGAAACTGTGACATCCTCTTATAGCGTACTTCACCTCACAGATGTGCCTGCAGCATAGAATTAGAACCATCAAGATCTTTGTGCCACCCTATGCCCCAAAGTTCAGCAACTGTGCAGCGAATGATGACTTTCACACAGATCACTACCACACCCACTAATCAAGACAGTTCATTTCATTCATCAGAATGAAACTGATTGAGGTCACTGGGGGATCTAATAAAGTAGAGGACATGTGACAAAGTTTACATCACAATTTTCACTCCTGGGGTGTGGTGTGATGAATGTTTCAAATGGTTCAGATGTACCTTAAGAATTAAAAGAATAGGTTTTTGATTTTTCCCAAAGCTTAAAATGGCAACTTCAGAATGACGCAATTGAGTGATGACTACCTTATTATAATACATTTGCACTCTATTAAAACCCCCAACTGTCTCCTTTACCAAGATACCAACATCACAAACTCCTGACATGTCAATCAGAATGGGTACCTGGTGTCTGCAGTCAGCCAATTGTTTGTCCTAACCACCATGCAACTGCTTCTTCTGAGCAATGCTCTTGCTCCTTGACCACAATCTTGCTTGACCTTTCAAAGTCAACACTTTGGAGCCGATGGACACATTTGCCATGCTTCTGCCATGTCACTTTGCACATGGGGATAGAGTCTATGTATCTATGCAGGATGTTTTTAGGTGCATCTTACTGTCCTACTTTAGCTTACTTGAATGCTACCAGCTTTTGTGCAAGTCATATTGTGTTCTTAGTGCACAAGGTCTTTAGTGCTCAATTACAGGCTGCCAGTCTCTGCAGCTTGTGTTGCTTTTTGGCACAGAGGGGAGGCAGGGACCTTGTGATAATAAGGAGCACTGAACAGTCCAGGGTGTGAACATGTCATCGTGTGGCACTGTGCTACGCATCACACTTAGAGAATGTGCAAGTATTTGCCTGCATCTAGGGAAGGCTATGGCCAAGTGGAATTGATGTCCAACTGTTAATCCAGAGACCCAGTGATGTTCTGGAGACCCGTGTTCAAACCCAGTCTCTGCAGATGGTGTAATTTGAATTTAGCAAAATCTAGAAGTAAGAGTCTAATGATGATGATGAATCCATTATTGATTGTTGGAAAAACTCATTTGCTTCACTAATGTCCTTTATGGAAGGAAACTCCCATTCTTACCTGATCTGGCCTACATGTGACTCCAGACCCAAAAAAGCAATGTGGTTGATTGTTAACTACCCTCTGGCCAATTAGGGATGGGCTATAAATGCCGACTTGGCCAGCGACGCCCTCTTCCTATGAATGAATAAAAAAAAGCTTTGAACAAATTCCCATATGTGAAAATTAAAGGGTAGCAGTCCTAATATGGGCAGAGAGAGAGACAGATTGTCAGGGGGTTCCGCCACAATCAGTTAATGGGCTTATCCTATCTCGAATCCGTGCCTTGGATGCATTCAGTCAGGCACTCGGTTCCACCAGTGTCTGGGGATCCATGCTTATACAGTTCAGGGATTAGATCACACACAGTCAGGTAAAATACAACCAGTCTGGGGATTACAGATAGATCTGGGAATGCCTTGTTGAACCATTTGTCTGTGGGTTGGGCCAGTCTTTCCTCCAGTGTGACAAAGGCAGGATTATATATGATGGATGGGCAGTGAGCAGGAGAGGTGGTGAGGTGTCCGCAGTAAGTGAATGGGAAGCTCAGGGGGCAGGAAGAGGTAGTAATTTGGGAGAGTGAGCTGTGTGCGAGCCAATGAGTGAAGATGATGTATGCAAAAATGAGTGTCGTAGTCCATGAAACCTGGAGAGATGCTTGTGCAGTGGCAGAATTAGAGTGAGTTGAGGTCCTACCAGAAGGAAGGTGGTGCCACTTATCCTTGCGAGAGCAGAAGATCATTGACAGAACTATCTTCTTATATTGCTGGGTATCCCACTTCATTCAGGACACTGCACCAACCTGGGTGGCAATTGAAGTCTACGCTGGATGTTGATGTGGTCTCTGCAGCCTTTGGTTGACAGAAGACATGTTATCACTCCACTGTTTCATCTACCAACAACTCCAGGTCCGTATCTGTGAAGTGCAAGGTGAGCCTTGCTTTGCTCTCAGACATAGGTTGAATATTGAGGATCAAGCCCCACAATGTGAGGGCCACTTTCTGACATGTAATTCTGTAAAGTGCCATGTGGCCCAGCTTTATATACATAAAACCAGAGGTGGAAAAGCTGAAGGTCCCAGCAGTGACAAACACTTCTGCATCTCCAGACACATGATTCTTGAAGAAGGAGCTCAAGAGTTTGGCTTCATAACCAATAAAGTGAACATGGGAAGATTGTGTGCGAAAAGCCAGTCTGAGCCATGGTGGACCTAGCGTTAGGAATCTCATCTTGACAAGACATAGACTTTATTTTCATTTATCCATGGTATGTGGGTGTCACTGGCTGGGTCATCATCCCTAGTTGCCTTTGAGCAGGTGGTGGAGGGCTGCCTTCTCAAACTACTGCAGACCACGTGCTTTTGGTAGATCCACAATGATGTTAAGGAAGGAATTCCAAGAATTTGACAACATATTGCTGAACATTGTGCAATCATCAGCGAACATCCCCACATCTGATGTTGGAGGGTAAAAGAGCAATTGTAAATGGAAAAATTCCACATCTACTTCCTTTAAAATTCAGAGCATTAATGAAACACTTCTTCGCTGTGAAAAACACCCAACTGGGTATTGTCACGCAACTGAGAATTTTTGCACCCAAATTTTCTAATACTACTGCCTGGTGAAATCCCAGCGGCATTGGCTGAGAAGTGGAGGAACCTTGAGAAGAGCTTTCAGTGTCAGGAGCCCTCTCTCCATCTACTCTCTTAGGATTGGGTATGTTTCTCTGCCAACCAAAGGCAGAAGGGCACTTGGGTAGATGGGAAAGTGAGGTGTTGTGTAAGCTGGCAGCCAGTTTGAGCAGGCCATTGATGTGGGCCAACCATATCTGACGTTCTGTCATATCTGATTTTTCATCAAGTTGTTCACTCTTCTGATGGAGCTGGGCATTACTGCAGGTGATACAGCATGAGATACCATGGAAATCTGTTCATGTTGAACTCCTCCAATCTCCAAAACATCTTTGGAAACACACACGTTCCCCAATACTACTTCACAGCTTTGCATTACAGACCCCTGAGACTCAGCATCTATCCCGCCGAACAAAGACTGAAGTGTTGTACGTCTCTGTCGCTCTTCCTATCCCCCCCCCCCCCCCCTCCCCCAACGTTCCCTCCCACCCTCAAGGGGACTGTCTGCCACTGTCCTGGTTTCCAGCACCTGCCACTGCTCACAGTATGATGTGCTTCCTAATGTGTGCCACCTTAGCCATCTGAGCTGCTGCATCCATTATAATGTGTGCAATGCTAACAGTGGAAGGGTGTACATTGGTCATACGACAGTGGATCTGTTGACAACTTGCTCTTCTCTGGAAAGTCCGAGGACTCCTCTGTCAATTCTAACCACAGAACCGAAGATGCACCAATGGTGGATCTAAAGTATGATCTATCTTAACTGCCTTTATTCAAATCTTGATCAAACTACCTATTATTCTAGAAAATGCATTTGATGAAACTATCTGATTCAATGATTTGCAAATGTTTTTGGACCAAATACAACCACTTTAGTTGAGGATTTTGCTGGGAACAAGTCTACAATAATTTACCTCCTGTTTATTTTTTTTAACTTTTTTTTTAGATTAGATTACTTACAGTGTGGAAACAGGCCCTTCGGCCCAACAAGTCCACACCGACCCGCCGAAGTGCAACCCACCCATACCCCTACATTTACCCCTTACCTAACACTACGGGCAATTTAGCATGGCCAATTCACCTGACCCGCACATCTTTGGACTGTGGGAGGAAACTGGAGCACCCGGAGGAAACCCACGCAGACACGGGGAGAACATGCAAACTCCACACAAACAGTCGCCTGAGTCGGGAATTGAACCCGGGTCTCAGGTGCTGTGAGGCTAACCACTGTGCCACTGTGCCGCCCACAATTTTCTATTTACATTTCCTTTTTTGATTTCTACTTCTTTCCTTCACTTCAGATTTTCCTCCCTCTCTGTCTTTGCCATCTGTTTCTTTCTCTTTCCCTTTCTTTTTGCTTTGGATTTTACTAGCAAATCTCTCCCAACTGGCATTGCTCATATTTCCTTGACCATTTTGCCTCAACAAGTTTTTATTAGCTTTCTTTCTTCACTCCACGGCAACAACAACTTCTTTATAAGAAACAGGGATAGTTGGAGCCAGATGGGCTGAGAAATTGAACTTCAAAAAGAACAGGTAGAGCAGTGTTTAATAAGAGCAGGGGAAATTGGTCTTAAATAAGGGTAGATGGAATGGAAGTTTAAAAAGAGGAAGAAGAATTGACTTGGATGATATGAGGGAGTGGTCTTTAATAAGAAAGGGGAAGTTTTTTAATAGGAAAAAGTGGAATTTTAAGAGCCAGAAGGGGAGACAAACAGGTTATAAACAGTATAATCTAGATAATTTAATCTTAATCTTCAAAAAGGTTGTGATATATTTCCAACAAAAACTCTTCTGTCATTCTTTGAGTTAATATCATCAAGCAAAGAGGGCCAAACAATCACCTTGTGACATGTTGAGCGTTTTGCTTCATGTGGCTGTTACATTTGGCATTGAGCAGGAAGTCATTTAACTGGTACCTAAAAATCTGTTTGTTGTAAGATTTGTTTTACATCATCCAATAAATTTTACTTTATGCAGCACTTTATCATAAATTGACACCTTGAATTATTATGTGGTCTGCACTCTGAAGAATGGGGTAAGCTGACAAAAATTCCTTACTGATCTGCTAGAATGTGCAACAAACATTCAAACACTGCCCTGAATAATCTATCTTTAAGTTGTGTGAACAAATGATCTGCCCACCAGTTGTTAATTAAAGTTTTAAAACAAACTACATCTCGATTGATATCTGTTATATTAGACCTGGCTAATTAAAATTGGAACCTAGGTTGGCAAATATCTTAAGACTATATGCATGGTGTTAAATAAATACAAGTGTGTGAAATACTCGGATCTAGTGGGAAAATTTTCAGTCTGTAGTTATGTTACAGATATAACATGACATCATGCTAAAGTATCTGTGATGGGAAGATAGCTTCCAGAAAAGTACTCTTCGTGTGGAATATAATTTTTCTTTCAGATTTGCTCTCCAACAGTTTGAAGTTGAGTAAATTAAGCATTCTTATGTGATTTATTCATTTGGACATTAAGAAGCTTTATCCATATGATATTTCTGAAGTTAGGTAGGGCTCAGGCTATAAGCATTTTGCTATCACGGAGGAATTCATTTTAGATAAATATGTTTCTCTGTTTTAAATACTGATTTTGTTCTCTTCATGGAGAGTGCACGGACACCATTTGCTTCCAGCTTTTGTTCAGTATTGTTATAGAGGCAGCTGCCAGAATGTGTGTTACAAAGTCTCAGAGTAACTAACCTGCTGTCCAATTCCAAAGGTTCATACCATAATTTATGTTGTCCACGGCATTTCTCTTTTTGTTCCTATTGCAGCACTTCCTTTAGCAAACTGAGTAACTTATCAGGTCCCTGGTGCTCTTAACTGCTATCTTTCAGATCAACTAAGAAACAAACATTGATAAGGTCAAATGCTCAGATATTTCAGTCCCCAAGTTGTGGCAGTGTCATGTTTAGTATGAACAGGCCCTTGCTAAATTATACATGAATGTTGTCTGGTTGTAATAACCATATGTTCAACGTCTGTCCTCATCTCAGCTTATGTGGAGCTAATTGGAAGAAAGGTATTCTATCACATGGGAAGGTAAAAGGTAACAAGGAGACTAATCTCACAATATTACTAAGCAATTCCTCAGACTAGCAATATAGCCATATGCACAGAGACCAACTAGTGGGCCAATGTAGTCAGAGCTAGTGGAGTTAAGTTACTGAACAAATATTAATGATTGGTGCCAGTAACACAATGCAAGCATATTAAATGTTGGTGCCTAAAGAAACTTTAGTACTAGGTGGAAGTGGGTATTGCAGATGCTGGAGATTAGAGTTAAGATTAGAGTGGTGCTGGAAAAGCACAGCAGGTCAGGCAGCATCCGAGGAGCAGGAAAATCGACGTTTTGGTTTTTGGAGGGCTTTTGTCCAAAACATTGATTTTCCTGCTCCTCGAATACTGCCTGACCTGCTGTGCTTTTCCAGTACCACTCTAATCTTGAAACGATGGTACTCGGCACCTGTATTAGCAAATTCATTTATGGTTTAGGAGTAGATGAGAATGGAGCTTGCAAGATGAAGACTAAATTAGAAGGAGGACATTGAACCCTTACAGTAAGTCTCACAGGCTGTAATTTTAATGTTTAGGTTTTAAAACAAGACTAAAGTCTTCACTGCAAACAGACAGGAGTGTTGTAAATAGACAAATGGTGCTGTCAAGTAATGTAGTTAAAATCCCAGTGCCGTCAAAATGTGGAACTGTGTCTCTGACTACAGGCTCACCAGGAGAAGTTGATGTTCAATAAATGGAGATTAGAAGAGAATCAAGAAAGATAGCTTTTTAAAGTTGTTAACAATATCCTTTTGAGCGAAGAGGAGCCGAACAACTCATACACTCACCCATCAAACCTGTCCCTCTGATATCTCTCACTTATTAATAAATTGCTAATTTTGACCAGAAGCTTCATTTAAACGATGTTAAGTGTAAAGTTGATGAAGTGTGTGTTCTTAATATTTGGTCACTTACATTGAGTTTATTAATGTCAATATTTATTGATCACCCAGTTCAGAGATATTATTTCACATCCCTCGAGCAGGTGGGGCTTGAACCCAGGCCCCTGGTCCCTAGAGACACCACCACTGCACCACAAGACCCACAAATTTATTAAAATAGTTATTTTATATCCAGAAGAACTCTTACGTTTTATCACCAAATCACCTTGGTATTGTTTTCAACTGTTAACGGCCACTAGTAAAATCATTGTGTTTTCCAGTAGATTAGTTTACATGCAAAGACCGTAAGGACAATCTAGCCCATCAAAGGTGAGGGAAAGGCAAGGTGAGGGGATGGGGATAAATCAAAATGGAGTTGGCAGGGGAGATGAAGTACTCTACCCTCTTCAGTGCGAACTCTCTTTAAAGGTCTGGAGAGGCATCTTTATAATATTGATTTTCTGTGGGCAGGGAAGTTCTGTAGAATTTGAGCAATGTATGGTACAAAAAAAGGAAAAAGGAGTTTAAGATTTGTAGTCGAGTTCAGGGCTCTTTAAATATATTGGATGAGACATCAAATAGAATAGATCCACCTCAGTACTGACAGGTAAAAAAGAGGGATGACGTTATGCAAGCAATTTATAGAGAGATTGAAATAAATGTAACAGGTAGAATAACAAAGGTTACAATCACTCCTGCCCCCAAAGATACCCAGGCTCAAACATAGCCACAATGGAGGGGCAGACAGTCAGCAGCTATGACCCCTTCCACAGCCATCTGGACCTGTTAATGGCCAATGTGGCCAGGCCCAAGAGCCGACTTATGAGGAGGCCCTCTGATGTGTCCACACCCCTCCACACTAGATGCTCAAAGATCAGAAGCGTGGAGCAATCAAAAGTACAACAAAATACTTTTTCAAATAACTAACAAGGCTGTGCAATCACCCACAACCAATATAAACATGGTCCACAGCACCACAAATTAAACAGTTGGCCTGGGAGTCCATGAACCACCGTAGTCCATAGTTACACGGGACTGCAGCATGCAATACACTTCACCCCTGGTCTCTGATGGAAAGTGTGGGATTCCTGCTTAGACAGACCTCCACTGGAGATCCCTGCTGCCCAGCAGTAAATTTTGTTAATGTAGTTATTCAAGGTTAAGAGGACACAGGTGGTTGCTATTAATTAACAGACCATCTGTGGAAGTACCTGTAACAATCAGGGATTAAAGGAGTTGTAAGACTGAATATCAATGAACTTTTTCTATGAAGGAAGGTGTCATGGCTTTCTGTCTCATCAAACGGGCAGGGAACACCATGAGACGTAAAAACTTTTATGATCAATAGGTTTTATTAGCTTCAAAGAAAAAAAAAGTTGATTAGCAGTGACCGGTTTCCTCTCACAGTCCAAAAATGTGCAGGTTAGGTGAATTGGCCACGCTAAATTGCCCGTAGTGTTAGCTGTAGGGAAATGGGTCTGGGTGGATGCGCTTCGGTGTGGACTTTTTTTTTTAGATTAGATTACTTACAGTGTGGAAACAGGCCCTTCGGCCCAACAAGTCCACATCAACCCGCCGAAGCGCAACTCACACAGTCAGTCGCCTGAGGTGGGAATTGAACCCAGGTCCCTGGCACTGTGAGGCAGCAGTGCTAACCACTGTGCCACCGTGCCACCCACTTGTTGGGCTGAAGGGCCTGTTTCTACACTGTAAGTAATCTAATCTAATCTAATCTGACCAAAAAATAAGAGTTGAAAGCTGGAAAGAATTTGTTGTATACATTAAAGGAGGGGACAGCCAGCCTTATCATATTTAGATATGTAGAGAAAATGTGCTCCCTGATGGGAGTTGTAAGACTAAAGCCAGACTAGTAACTTGAAGTTTCAAAGGAAAGCTCAGTGATTAAGATGCTAAATTGGATTCCCCTTAATAATTTTCTTAGTTCTTGTTGCAGCATACTCCAAGGTCAATCAAGGTGAAAGCTACGCTTTTGCTGAAAGAAAGGTTTTCAAAAGAAGTATATTTGAAATCACACAATGAAAGTGATATAGAAGGAAAATATAGAAATTAAACAAATCTGTTTATGGATTGAAAGATGCAATATTAGTATGTTATTTCTCAGATGGGACATTCTTGCTGAAAGTAGGTTGAATTCAACTTAAAGCTGATTCAGCAATGTCCTACTGTTGTTACAGAGAGAAATTGGCAGGCATCTTTATGATGTATGTTGATTTTTTTGTGGGGAGGGAGGTTCTGTAGAATATGAGCAATGTATGGCAGAAAAAAATGAAAAAGGAGTTTAAGATTTGTAATAAAGCTTCAGGGCTCTTTAAATATATTGGATGAGACATCAAGTAGAACAGATCCATGTCAGTACTGACAGGTAAAAACAGAGGGATGTGGTCATGCAAGCAGTTTATAGGGAGTTAGGAAATAAATTTAGCAGGTAGAAATACAAAGGTTATAATCATTGAATTATTCTAATGTGACATGCTAATAGGATCACGAATTGGAGAATGTTTTGGATGAATGTGTGGCTGAGGGGATAAGAGTAAAGGATTTATATGAATGCATGGCTAGAGGGGTTAGAGCAAAGAATTTATATTCCTGGAGAGAGTAGAACCTACACAAACCAAATGGGCGTGCACCCCAGCAGGACCAAATCCAATATCCTCACAGAGGCATTTTCCAGTAAGGTGGGGGAGGATTTAAAGTAGCAGGGAGTGGGAATCTAAAATGGGATATCCAAGAGAAGGAAGAGAGAAAGACAGAAAAGTAGAAAGTGTAGTAGGAGGCAGAGAAAACAAAGGCATGGCAAATAGGCTATAATACAAGAATTATCTGAACAAATGTTAAAAAGACAACTCTAAAGGTATCACATCTGAATGAGTAGTAGACTCACCATAAGGTAGATAAATTAATAGTGCAAACAGTTGTAAACAGGTATGATATGATTGTGATTATGGAACTATGGCTGCAGGGTAACCAAGGTTGGGGACTGAATGTCAAAGTACAGTCAATATTTCAGAAGAACAAGAACAGAAAATAAAAGGAGGTGGGAAATTTAGGAAAAAATTATATTAGTGCAATAATGAGGAAGATTATTGACTTAGAAAATCCAAATGTGGAATTCATCGAGATGGAGCTGAGAAACAACAATGAATGTTTTTTTGGGAGTTCTTCAAAAGCATCCAAACAACGTGGCCAGGTAGGAGCTGTCATGAATCAGGAAATTAGAGGTATATGTAACATACATGCCAGATTAATTATGTGTAACTTTAATCTACATATTAGAATAGGCATCCTGCATTTGCAGTAATACAGTGGGGTGTATACAAAGATGATCTTTATAGACCAGTACATTTAGGAACCATCTGGGAGTAGGCTATCCAAAGTTTGGTATTGTACAATGAGAAGAGGTTAATTAATAATTTTGATGTACTGGATCCTTAAGGAAAGAGTGATCATAACATGATATAATTCTTCATTCAGATGAAAAACGATGTAGGCCAATCCAAAACTAGGCTAAATCTAAACAAAGAAAACTACAAAGGTTTCATGGGTAAGTACTCTGAAAGATTGAGTAACTTCATTGCACCATATGATGGTGGATTGACAGATAGGCATTGGCAAATATTTAAGGAACAAATGCATATATTAAAATAGTTATATTGGCACACACACCTCCTGTGTTTCTGTTGTCACATACAGTGTTTATTTGTGCAGCATATTCCTATCTTTTTCACAGCTGTGTTGGCTGCTTTCAGTTCAGGCAGTGTTTGAATAGTTGCGTTTATGTTGTGGATCATGTAGACTTTTTTTGCTTTAATGACAGATATCACCTCAGTTGAGCAGGTCTAAAGCCAGGCTTGCTGCAGGATCTGTGTCAAATGATACTTCCAATGATGCATTCACTGATTTCCAAGCTTCAACAGCATCAGTACTTTTTGGTAAATATTTGGTAGGTAACATTCATTCTAGAAGCTTTATCATACACTTTAAGCCAATCTTGCTACTTGCATACTGAAACACGATCCTGGAGTATCTTGCGTTCTGGCTTTCTACATATATACTGTTGATGAGACTGCTTGCATTTTACTATAAAGTGAGATATTTCAACTGCTTATGTAACACTCCCTTATTTATAACTGCATTCACTCTTGACTCAAGTAAGATCGGGAAAACAATTGCCTAATATAATTATCACAGGACTGTTAATCCCAAAGAGTCAGATAATATTCTGGAGACCTGGGTTTGAATCTCAACATGGCAGATGGTAGAATTTTCAATTCAAGAAATATCTAGAATTAACAGTTTAATCATGACCATGAATCTGTTATCAATTGTCAGAAAAACCCAGCTTGTTGACTAATGTCCTTTAGGGAGAAAAACTGTCGTCCTTACCTGGTCTGGCTTACATGTGACTCCTGACCCATAGTAGTGCAATTGACTCTTAACTGCCCTCCGAGCAATTAGGAAGGGGCAATAAATGCTGCTTAACCAGCGATGCCCTCATCCTGTGAATAAAAAAAAGAATGTCTTCCTGTTTCTACTAAATGTCCCTTCCAAAGTTCTGACAATATCAGACCTTGGTTGATCTGTTTTTTCTGATGACCACGGTTTCTGGCTTCCTGTTCCTTAACTAGACCTTCAACCCTGGTGTAAGGATTGACACAGCTTTCACCCTGCATCTAGCATTGTGCCCCCTCTGCTGCAATTTACTGTGACTTTTCTCCAATTGTTTTAGCTTCTGGTAGTCTTCAAAGGTTATGTTTAGCTTGAAGTTGTGTTCTAAATCTGGAATATCTGTTTTTAACCAACCCTTTAACAATTCTGCTCACTAGTACCCAGTCATCAATGGTGTTGTTTTGTAACTGAGTGGAGCTAACTTCCAATCGGGGATTTTATGCATTCGTAATTTCACAGTTTGACTGCTCTCTCTGCTTCTCTGATCAACTGAAGATGGAGTGGAGAACTTGTCACCTGAAGTGCCTCCAAAGTGAACTTCCTGAAATCCTCGGTTTTGAATTGAGGCCCATGATCTGATGCTCATTCTTCCAGCTAACTGAGTATCAGAAAGAACATTTTTAGAGCTCTGTTTACAGCATTCACTGTGATTGAGAAAGGTCTTGGCACTTCATTTCATCTTGAATAATGGTTGACCAGGTCTAAATATATCATCCTTCTAAAATCAAATAAATCCACTGCTGGTTTCACCATGGCCTTTGAAATCACTGACTGTGAAGGCAATTGTCCCTCATGTCTTTCAAAGCGCTTGACAACCACACTGTTGTGCTTTTGCTCTTCACTTCATGATACCTAGATAACCTCTCATAATTTCTGTAGAATTTCTAATTGCAGATATAACACGTTTGGTCTGACGGACTATATTTTTACCAGAGCTGAAAATGTGTTGCTGGTGTTGCACACCTCTGGGACGCCCGGACCAACCAACCCAACCACCCCGTGGCTCAACACTTTAACTCTCCCTCCCACTCCACCGAGGACATGCAGGTCCTTGGACTCCTCCACCGGCAGAACATAACAACACGACGGCTGGAGGAGGAGCGCCTCATCTTCCGCCTGGGAACCCTCCAACCACAAGGAATGAACTCAGATTTCTCCAGTTTCCTCATTTCCCCTCCCCCCACCTTGTCTCAGTCGGTTCCCTCAACTCAGCACCGCCCTCCTAACCTGCAATCTTCTTCCTGACCTCTCCGCCCCCACCCCACTCCGGCCTATCACCCTCACCTTGACCTCCTTCCACCTATCACATCTCCATCGCCCCTCCCCCAAGTCCCTCCTCCCTACCTTTTATCTTAGCCTGCTTGGCACACTCTCCTCATTCCTGATGAAGGGCTTATGCCCAAAACGTCAAATTTCCTATTCCTTGGATGCTGCCTAACCTGTTGTGCTTTAACCAGCAACACATTTTCAGCTGTGATCTCCAGCATCTGCAGACCTCATTTTTTACCCGTATATTTTTACCACCCTTGCAAGAAAGTGATATTTTTGAAGTTCTTCAGAGTTTTCAGCTATAAATTTGTCTCTCAGTTGCTGGTGAAATGTTGGTTATTGCTGTAGATTTAGTCTTTGCATCTTGTAAAGTAATAAGATCCTCTTTTTCTGCTTGATCTGCAGTTGCCAGATATTTGCCATCACTTGTGCTTTGCCTGAACCATAGACTATTCCATTCTCATAATTAATCTGCAATCTAAGCTTGAATCTTTGTTTTCTTTCAATTCCAAAGATGTTAACAAAGGCTTGCCACCCATCTCAACCTGAAATTTCAGTCCTGTAAGGACTGAGAATCTTTCACATCCACAGTAACTGCTAAAGCTTCCTTCACTATGGTTACACGTTCCTGTTCAGTCTCTTGTCTAAGTTCTCCATGTAAAATAGATCAGTTTTCATGTTCTGTCAGTTTGTACTTGAATAAGGAGTGCTCCTTATCAGGTGGATGATGAATCTGCAACTATGAGAGTGCATAAACCTGGATTGTAATGTGCTTAAACATGTATAGAAAGTACTTCTAACCTTAGCAAAAAGTTGCAGTCTTTTCTGACTCTAATGGCATTGTGATCTTTTTCAAATGGTTTCTTATGAGTTGAGATATTGGGATAAACATGTTAACCTCATTCTCTGTGTCTCAGAATTGATGTAAGCCATATTTCTGTGCCAAACAAAGTGCCAGTGCCTGGGATTATGCCCTCTGGTCCTAGTTTCTTTCAGCAGGGGAAACAATCTCCCCTCTCAAGCCCAGTAAGATTCTTGTATGTTTCAAGAAGATTCCTTCTCAGTTGTTTCCAACTCCAATAAGTACAAGTTCAAACTAATCAGAAGAAAATTCCTTCTTACCCGGAATCAACCTAGTGACCGTTTTGTGGGTTGCTTCCAGTTACAGCATATCATTCTTTAGATAAGGGGACCAAAACTATTCACAGTATTCTAGGTGTGATCTGACTCCTGGTTGGTGTAGTTTTAGCAAGACTTACCTATTTTTATACTCATCTCCCCTTGAAATACCAGCTAACAGCCCATTTACTTTCCCTATTACCTGCTGAATTTTAATACTAGCTTTTTGTGATTCATACATGAGGACCCCCAAACCTGCCTTTCCATATTCTCTCTTCTTTTCTGTTCTATCATTAAATTTCATTTGGGTCTACAATATGCATTTAATGTATTAAACAGAGTCATAGAGTCATCCAGCATGGAAATAAACCCTTTGGTCCAACCAATCTATGCCAAACATAATCCTAAACTAAACTGGTCCCATATTCCTGCTCCTAGCCCATATCCCTCCAAATCTTTCCTATTTGTGCACTTATGCAAATAACTTATAAATGTTTATTTGTACCCACATTCACCACTTCCTCAAGAAATTCATTCCACACTCAAACCACTCTCTGTGTAAAACATTTCCCCCTCATCTTTTTTCAAATCTTTCTCCTCTTACCTTAAAAATGTGCCTTCTAGTCTTGAAATCCCCCATCCTAGGGAAAACACAATTAGCATTAGCTCTATCTATACCTCTCATTATTTTATAAACTCATATCAGGTCGCTTTTCAACCTCATTCCGTAGTGCTCCCTTCCATCTCCCTGTTCCTTTGCTCATAATGCTGAAGGTTTTCTATAGCACTGAAACTACCTCTTTCAAAAACTTCTATGTCCAGTCTCATTGATGACCTGCTGCATTATCATACGATATTGGTAATGTCTCTACTGGAGTTGCCATCTCTATGGACTATCATGCTGGACTGATCTGGGTGGGTACTTGACTTTTTCCTTCTGACTATTGAAATGTTCTAAATTTTTCTGCTGCAGAGTATCCAAGTCCTCTGAGATATTTTCCCTGCATTTGGAGTCATCTTCATTTCCAGTTTGTTTCTTAAACTCCTCTGGAATTTTTGCGTGCCTTCATAATCTTTCATCTTTTTACTCAATTGCAGATTCTTTACAATCGGTGTTGCCTTCAGAGTTTTCTCTTTTCACCTGTGTCCCGAGGTGGATTTGATTTTAACCAGACCCTGGCTCTGGAGGTTTATCCCTGGTTGCCACCACACTTTCTCTTGTGCTTTCAGCCAATGCTGCCACCTATACATTGAGATACCAGTCTGGAATATCTGAGGCTGTGGATGTCCGCCAGTACAATCCCCAGAGGCTGTTTTCTCCTTATCAACAATTAAGCTCTTCAATTCCTTCAGTGTTGTAACGTGTTTATTAAAAAATGAATTTATACCTATACATCATAGATTATTAAATACAGCCCTCTAGCACAGTGTCTAAGACCTCACACTTCACATGCTTATTCTGGGCTTTTTTTTTATTCATTTCAGTCATGTGACCAATTACAATATCATAAGATTTACATGAATCTCAGTATACCACATTAGTGATAGTGCAAAGTGTTGATATTTGACATCAATATTGTGCAAGGAATGCTGTTGGATAGTTTGCTGTTTGGAATCTGAAACCTTTGAGGATCCACACATGAGAGGGTGGTTGAGTGGGAGAGAGTAACTGTGGCATCTCGTCAGGGCTTTCAAATAGATGGAAGGGTTAAGGTACTGCACACTTAATGGTGAAAATGTCCTTAGGAAGGGATGCAGCGCGCCTCAATGACTACCGCCTGGTGGCTTGATATGCATAATTATGAAGTGCTTCAAAGATTGGTCATGGCTCACATCAAGTCTAGTCTATCAAGTTGCCTTGATCCTATGCAATTTTCCTACTGGTGCAACAGATCCATAGCAAACGCTATCTCCCTGTTTTTACAATCACCACTGGAATATTGGGTTCCTACATCTTAACTACAACTCTACATTCAACACCATAATTCCAAACAAACATATCTCTAAACTCCCCGGCCTAGATCTCAGCTCCCCCCACCCCCCACAACACTCTATAACTAGATCTTCAACTTCCTGACCCATAGACCTTAATATAGGTTTTGCTGCGGTGATGTGTTATTTTTTGGGAGATTTAGTACTGTAGTGAGCAATTTTTTTTTGTGGGAGAAATTAATTACTTGTTTCCAGTTAAAGGCTTGAGTTAAATACAAAACAGAAATGACAGCTGAATAGTGAAAGCTCTTTGCTGAATTTAGGATTAAGGCTGGATTGTCAGGACAATGGCATCTACTACTGATGACTTCCAACAAAATTTAGTTAGGAATTCAAAATATTTTTTGTGAAGCAATAATTGTAATAATGGATTACATGTTTTAGTTAACTAATATAAAAGCAGCTCCACAACTTAGAAAACATGAGTCAACATGGAACTGAAAACATTGGAATAGAGTCCTAATTAAAATTGTGAGAAAATATTTTCAAGGTCATTGAGAAAAACACAATGTTGATTGTTCTGAAGTGTTGCTAATAAAATTAACATTGCAGTGGTTGGTGACCATGGTAAATGAATATAGATGAATGACATGAAGAATGTTGCAAAATGTTTGATATTCAGCAAGTTATCAATTGTTTACAAGTATATCTAGTTACCAAACTCAGCCTGTTGTTTATTATGAACAATTTGTTCTGCAGATCAGATTAGATTTGCTTTGGTATAAATTTAGATTCTGTCATAATTGTTTGGACATCTTCTGCAATTAGGAAGTTATAACTTGCATTTATACAATATTCTCCTGTATCTCTTCAAATCTCCAAATATAATAAAATCTTGTACTTATAAAGTGCCTTTTATGCAAAAGAAAATTCTACAGCATTTCATTGTGTTGCATTTGAAGAATGGAGCTTGAGACAAATACGGAAATGTTTGGAGGTGAAGGGAAGTTTGGGCTGAGAGGTGTTTTAATTAAGAATCTTTTAAAGAAAGAGAGTGAATGGATACTTAGAGGGATGTAAGTAGTGCAATCGAGAAAGTGGTCTTGGCTGTAATGGATCAGCTTTCATGGGTATAATGGAAAGGGCAGTTATTCAAGAGGCCAGGATCAGAAGTTTAAAGAAATTGGGGGTAGGCTGTTAGAGATTTGGAAAGGAGAGGGCATGAAGGGATTTAAACATAAGGATGAATATTTTAAATTTGAGACATTAGGAGACAGGAGGTAACGTAGATCAGTGAGAACTGAGTGAGTGAATGGATCTTACTGCAGGGTAGGTCACAGCAGAGTGACAAGTTGGTGAGCTGACATTTATTGAGGATGAAAAATGGATGTCTGAAGTGGGGGGCATCGGAGAAGGTGAAATTTTGAGGTGAAAAAGGCAGGATGAAAGTTTATGCAACATTCAAACTGAAGTGTGAGTGAAGGTGTTACAGATGCAATTAAGTGGTCTTTTGTGTTGTGAACTGATAAGTTCAGGTTAGGATTGAAAAATGGCAAAGTTGTCAACTTTGAATCATCTGGTTTAACCTCACAGTAGTATTTTTGATTGAGGAAGACATTTTATGACAGTGATGAAGGATGATATCAGTCTTTTCAAGTTTTTGTTGCATGCAGTTAAGGCTCTTTCAAGACAACACAAAAAAACCACAGCATAGATGGTGGAGGAGGTGAGAGATAGAGAGGTAAGGCTGGATGTCATCAGTCTACATATGGAATCTGACCTCAGGGCAGGTTTCTCTCTGCAGACTTCTGAACCCCAAGGTTCAGTAGGGGGCTAAAGCCCACATTGTGTGGGAAATAGACATTTAATGTCGTCCTCCCCAGGGTGGTCAATTAATGATGAGGGGAGTGTGGTACTCCATTAAGGATGGTGGACTGCTTAAGGTGGAAGGCCAACCAAAGACCTTCCAATTTCAGCCATAGCAGCAGGATGCTAATGGTTGGATATGAGAGCATTCAAAATAGAGACCCCCTATTTCCAACTTATCAAACTTGAAACCAAAACAGTCTTCACAGCCAGACAGCAACTGTTGATTCAGTCATGACAGTGGAGCTGTTAGGGTGGAGCGATAGGGCAGAACCGTAGGGTGACCTTGGGCTACTGAAGAATCCAGGTAGGCAGACAGGGCCACCTAGAATTGTCAGAAACGCTGGACCTCTGATATGCTTCAGATTTTTGGAGATGTATCAAGACTTGGTTCGATCTGCAGTCATTCTTGTGTGAGCAAACATGGTAAACACTTTACAAATCCAGCTATGGAAAAATTGTTGATTATGCTTTAAGATCAGGAAAATCTGGTATTGTTTGCTAGATATTATTTGTCATAACAGAACTACTCTGGAATCAGCTGCAAAGATACAAATCATCCGCAAGAGCTGTGTTTGGAATCTATTTTTATTGACAGCAATTTGTGCCAATAACATGTCCCCTTTGGTGTGAGGGAAATGGGTGGAAGGCTGAGCTGAGTGTTTAGCCTGTCATCCTGGTGCTAACCTTAGATGTTTTACATCTGCTCCACTCTGCGTTACTGGCTTAAAGACTGGAGCCATGTTTGTGTGCTTATAACTCTATGAAATGAATATTTTAATTATTATTTTCTTCAGAACTGTTCTTGAACTTTTGTGGAATAATTTCATTCTAAATAACTGTTTCAAAATCTTGTCATAAGCAGAAAGAAAAAGTGAAATTCAATTTATATTTCAACTTCAGGGTCTCTCCACAGTGCATCAGAGGTGTTATACATTTGAAGTGCAGATATTGTAATTTATGGGGAAATGATATTATGCACAATCTCATGGATTATTACTTTGTTTGCTAAATAGAGCTGCCCTTAACTGCACATCCTATTTACTGCAGGTCATTAGATGCCTAAGAGCTCTGCTTGAGACATTGTATTGTGTTTGTTTGTTTGATCACGTGTTTATCTGTGATTAGACAACGGGAGCACTTTAAAATTGACGGCTGTTTGCAGCAGGGTGCCAGTCAACATGACACCGTAACATTAAAAATATAATTGTCTTAAAAATATGAAAATGACAAATAATTTGTGAGTAATACACTGAAACAAGGAGAAATTAATTTGTTTTGTGAACGCGTTTCAGTTTCTATATATGTGGTGTCAAGCAGTCCTTGAGCATCAACAAAGTGTCTGAAAACCTTTCTAATTTTCAATCCCTGACTACCTGTTTTTCAGATGCAACAAGAACAGTGTTATGTAACTTTCCATTCTTTGTCTTGTTCATTCTTCAAGGCGAATGTCACCATGTTCAGTTTCTGGGGTGCTTGGTGCAGTTCTGGTGGGCATGTAAGTGATTGCTCAGGCTGATGTGCATCCAGATGTTTCTGTGTCCAGTTGGACAGGCCAACACATATAGTTGAATTTTTGTTGAGTTGTATGCTTGGGATTTCCTTCTTTTGCATTTTCTTTTTCCCTCTGATATGTGTTTGATCCCAAGGGAGGTCTGTACTGTTTGTATTTGATTGTACTGGGTGCAATGATGCTAAATAACCTTCTTACAGGCTCTCAGTTGATATTAACACTCCTCAGTGAAACCTTCAGAATACCCTGATAGCGTTTCTATTGATCACCATGATTGTGTACCTCAGAGTCATGCTGTTCAAAGAAGATTCATTTTGATAAGTGAGTTCTAGGCATTCTAACTGCTTTGAAGAGAAAATGATCAACATACACATATATTTTCAGATCCTAGCTCTGCTAGCATGGTATCTGTCTTCAGTGAAAGGAAGTCACAGTCTTGACAAACAGAAAATGTTAATTTCATAATACATCTTATTTTTTATTAATATTTCAACAATATAAATTATTTTGTAATAGCAAAATATATTTCTTCTGATTTATGTGACAGTGCTTTGTCAGACTTAACAACTAAGTGGGATTCCTATGAGCTACCTGGAGTTAGCACTTAGTTGGAACCAAACTAGAACATTGCTTAGCTCCTCCCCAGAACAGTTCCTTATGTTTTCATATGTACAATTTATCTTGTAATTTTAGTTAACCTTTCAGATAGGAAATGCCTTACACAGCTACGCATACTGCTCAACTATGGCATGTAAAATAAATCATTTGGCCATAAGACAGGAAGATGAAGGACAGCCTGGAATGTGAGAACACAAATACAAAAATTACTTGGATTTAAAGCTCTCTGCGCTCAGACCCCATTGGAATTGATTCCCAACACCTTTGGTAAGCACTGATGCTTTCTTGAGGGCGTCTCTTTAAAAAATATATTTATTGATGTTATTTTTTGAGCTTCTCTTCTCATCAACTGATCATGCCTGAGTTGAAGCCCTGGAAGGAAGGGGATAGGAGGCTGGGAGGACCTTAAATTGCTGTGGCCTTCATTATCACTAATGCCTAAACAAAATGTTGATAATATTGTAGCCTGAGCTATTGATTCTTAGAGCACTTCACCGGGTAGATACAGAAAGGTTGTTTTCATTTCTGGGAGACTCAAGCACCAGAGGACATATTTTCTGGAGACTCATTGAAGATGTGACCCATTTGGGTAATGAAATGTCTGAAAAGGAACCTTCCAGCTCAGCGAGCAAACCTAAATCCAGAACGAGAGGACATATTCTCCGACTAAGGGGTTGCACATGTATTACGAAGATAAGACGGATTTCCTCTCTCAGTGAGTAGTGAATCTGTGGAAGTCTTTACCACACATGGCCATTGAAGCTCAGTCATTAACTTTATTCAAGGCTGAGGTAGACAGATTTTTAATCAGTAAAGAAATTGAGTGTTATGGGGAAGACACAGGAAAGTGAACTTGAGAGTTATCAGATCATGGGTCATCACCTACTCTCCCTGCAGTCAGCCTTGCCCCAGCTCAGGGCCACACTCTCCAAAACCTGCAAAGGACCTCTGCTGTTCATCATCCTGAGAAGGATCCACACACTCCACAAATGTTTTTCTCCAGCCTAACGGACATCCAAGGTACACCAAACTCTCAAGTATTTACCTCCAAACCCAGGATTCCATGATCATTCCAGAAACTTCTCCCAACCTCAGGAACTGCTCAGACACCATTACCCATGTGGCTGCTACAACAGCCGCCAGTGTGGCAAATGATGAAGTCACTTGTGCACCTGTTGTCCCACAGACCGTGATCACCACCAGAACCATCACCTCCACAATCATGCCAGGACCATCACCTCCACAATCACCACCAGGACCATCGCCTCCACGATCACCGCCAGGACCATTGCCTCCGCAATCACCATCAGGACCATTGCCTCTGCAAGCACCATCAGGACCATAGCCTCCGTGATCACTGCCAGGACCATCACCTCCACAATCACCGCCAGGGTCATTGCCTCTGCAATCAGTGCGAGGACCATCCCCTCCACGATCACCGCCAGGACCATCGCCACCGCAATCACCATCAGGAACATCGTCCCCGCGTTCACCGCCAGGAGCATCGCCTCCACGATCACCGCCAGGAACATCACCTCCACGATCACCGCCAGGACCATTGCCACCGCAATCACCATCAGGAACATTGTCCCCGCGTTCACCGCCAGGACCATCACCTCCACAATCACCGCCAGGATCATCGCCTCTGCAATCAGCGCAAGGACCATCCCCTCCACGATCACTGCCAGGACCATCGCCTCCGTGTTCACCGCCAGGACCATCGCCTCCGTGTTCACCGCCAGGACCATCACCTCCACGATCACCGCCAGGACCATCGCCTCCACGATCACCGCCAGGACCATCGCCTCCACGATCACCGCCAGGACCATCACCTCCACGATCACCACCAGGACTATCACCTCCATGATCACCGCCAGGACCATCACCTCCACGATCATCGCCAGGACCATCGCCTCCACGATCACCGCCAGGACCATCACCTCCACGATCACCGCCAGGACCATCGCCTCCACGATCACCACCAGGACCATCGCCTCCACGATCACCACCAGGACCATCGCCTCTGTGTTCACCGCCAGGACCATTGCCTCCGCGTTCACCGCCAGGACCATCGCCTCCACAATCACCGTCAGGACCATGGCCTCCGCATTCACTGCCAGGACCATCACCTTCGTGTTCACCACCAGGACCATCGCCTCCACGATCACCACCAGTACCATCACCTTGACGATCTCCGCCAGGACCATCACCTCCATGTTCACCGCCAGGACCATCGCCTCCACGATCACCACCAGGGCCATCGCCTCCGCAATCACCATCACAACCATCGCCTCCGCGTTCACGGCCATGACCATTGCCTCCGTGTTCACAATGACGACCAGCGCCTCTGCGATCACCGCCTGGACCACCGCAGATGTTCGCAGGTAAAGGGATGTCTGGTAAATGGGAGGCCTTCAGAAATGAGATAACGAGAATCCAGAGAAAGTATATTCCTGTTAGGGCGAAAGGAAAGGCTGGTAGGTATAGGGAATGCTGGATGACTAAAGAAATTGAGGGTTTGGTTAAGAAAAAGAAGGAAGCATATGTAAGGTATAGACAGGATAGATCGAGTGAATCCTTAGAAGAGGATAAAGGCAGTAGGAGTATATTCAAGAGAGAAATCAGGAGGGCAAAACAGGGACCTGAGATAGCTTTGGCACATAGAATTAAGGAGAATCCAAAGTGTTTTTACAAATACATTAAGGACAAAAGGATAACTAGGGAGAGAATAGGGCCCCTCAAAGATCAGCAAGGTAGCCTTTGTATGGAGCCACAGAAAATGGGGGAGATACTAAACAAGTATTTTCCATTAGCATAAAGGTGGATAAATCCTCAGGACCTGTTTAGGTGTACCCTAGAACTCTGTGGGAAGCTAGAGAAGTGATTGCTGGGCCTCTTACTGAGATACTTGTATCATCAGGTGCCAGAAGACTGGAGGTTGGCTAACGTGGTGCCACTGTTTAAGAAGGGTGGTAAGGACAAGCCAGGGAACATAGACCAGTGAGCCTGACCTCGGTGGTGGGCAAGTTGTTGGAGGGAATCCTGAGGGACAGGGTGTACATGTATTTGGAAAGGCAAGGACTGATGAGGGATAGTCAACATGGCTTTGTGCGTGGGAAATCATGTCTCACAAACTTAATTGAGTTTGTTGAAGAAGTAACAAAGAGGATTAATGAGGGCAGAGTGGTAGATGTGATCTATATGGACTTCAGTAAGGCATTCGATAAGGTTCTCCATGGGAGATAGGTTAGCAAGGTCAGATCTCACAGAATAAAGGGAGAATTAATCATTTGGATACAGAACTGGCTCAAAGGTAGAAGACAGAGGGTGGTGGTGGAGGATTGTTTTTCAGACTGGAGGTCTGTGACCAGTGCAGTGCCACAAGGATCGGTGCTGGGTCCACTACTTTTCGTCATTTATATAAATGATTTGGATTCGAGCCTAAGAGGTACAGTTAGTAAGTTTGCCGATGACACCAAAATTGGAGGTGTAGTGGACAGTGAAGGTTACCTCAGATTACAACAGGATCTTGACCAGATGGGACAATGGGCTAAGAAATGGCAGATGGAGTTTAATTCAGATAAATGTGAGGTACTGCATTTTGGGAATGCAAATCTTAGCAGGACTTATACACTTAATGGTAAAGTCCAAGAGCGTGTTGCTGAACAAAGAGACTTTGGAGTGCAGGTTCATAGCTCCTTGAAAGTGGAGTTGCAGCTAGGTAGGATAGTGGAGAAGGCATTTGGTACGCTTTCTTTTATTGGTCAGAATATTGAGTACAGGAGTTGGGAGGTCGTGTTGAGGGCTGTACAGGACATTGGTTAGGCCACTGTTGGAATATTAGGTGCAATTCTGGTCTCCTTCCTATCGGAAAGTTGTTGTGAAACTTGAAAGGGTTCAGAAAAGATTTACAAGGATGATGCTAGGGTTGGAGGATTTGAGCTATAGGGAGAGGTTGAACAGGTTGGGGCTGTTTTCCCTGGAGCATCGGAGGCTGAGGGGTGACCCTATAGACGTTTATAAATTATGAGGTGCATGGATAGGGTAAATAGGCAAAGTTATTTCCCTGGGGTGGGGACGTCTACAACTAGTGGGCATATTTTTGGGGGAGAAGGGAAAGATATAAAAGGGACCTAAGGGGCAACTATTTCACGTAGAGAGTGATAAGTGTATGGAATGAGCTGCCAGAGGATGTGGTGGAGACTGGTACAATTGCAACATTTAAAAGGCATCTGGATGGGTAGATGAATAGGAAGGGTTATGGGCCGGGTGCTGGCAGGTGGGACTAGACTGGGTTGCGATATCTGGTCGGCATGGATGGGTTGGACCGAAGGGTCTATTTCCATGCTGTACATCTTTGTGACTCTATGACCTATAACTCCATGATCACCCCCAGGAACACCACCTCCACGATCACCGCCAGGAATATCGCCTCCGCAATCACCGCCAGGACCATCACCTCCACAATCACCATCACGAACATCGCCTCCGCGATCACCATCAGGACCATGACCCCCACGATCATCGCCAGGACCACTGCCTTCGCGATCACCGCCAGGACCATCACCTCCACGTTCACAGCCAGGACCATCACTTCCACGTTCACCACCAGGACCATCACCTCCGCGTTCACAGCCAGGACCATCACCTCAACGAGCACCGCCAGGAACATCGCCTCCACGTTCACCGCCAGGACCATCGCCTCCGCATTCACCGCCAGGACCATCACCTCTGCGTTCTGTGGACTTTACTGGCTCAACCTACAAACTTATTATCTTTTATGTATGAGCCAAGTCCTGCGTGCTCTTTAAAATAAAGCAATAAGGAAAAACATTTAATCTTGCACTTTTAGTTTTATTCTAACAATAAGTGGATAAAGTATACAGAGCTCTGGGTCTAAACCTTTCCGTCCCTGACAAACTACTAAGTCAGTCAGTTCACAAAGAGAAAAGACCCCTCTCTCTCCCTAACACAGTCTTTTATACTCTACAAAACATCATACCATCACTCAAGTGAAACTGTCTTCTCATTGGCCGTTGCTCCGATTCCATTCCCCGCCTCCTCGCATTTCCGGCTGTTTGACCTCACGGGACCTTCCCTTTTTCGAAGACAAAGGACCACCATGCGGCCTCCTTTCGAGCGCGAAACGGCAGTCTCACCCACTTCCGGGGCGCGAAACGGCCGATCACGTGACCTCCGAGTCGAGGACACGCCCCCATGCCCGACTATTGGAGGACCACGTGACCTCCGAACTGAGGACACGCCCCCCCAGGCCCGACAAGTTAGTTTTCCAGGTAAGTTAAGTGTGTTTATATATATATATATTTACAGTTCACTGCCAGGACCATGACCTCCACGAGCATCGCCAGGACCATCACCTCTGCGATCACCGCCAGTACCATCGCCTCCACGATCATCACCAGGACCATCGCCTCCACGATCATCACCAAGACCATCACCTCCGCAATCACCGCCAGGACCATTGCCTCCTCATTCACTGCCAGGACCACCGCCTACACGATCACCGCCAGGACCATTACTTCCGTGACCATTGCCTCCACAATCACCGCCAGGACCATCACCTCCATGGTCACTGCCAGGACCATCGTCTCCGCATTCACTGCCAGGACCTTTGCCTCCGCATTCACTGCCAGGACCATTGCCTCCGCGATCACTGCCAGGACCATGACCTCCGCAATCACCGCCAGGACCATTACCTCCGCAATCACCGCCAGGACCATCACCTCCACGATCACTGCCAGCACCATCGCATCCATGATCTCCACCAGGACTGCCAGAACCGCCAGCTTGCTGTTTGCTGCAAGGATCACTGCCACTGATTCCACCGTGAATGGTACCCATTACGCCATTTCCACCCACAGGGTTGCCACTGCTTCAGCCACTTCCACCCTCATCGATGTCACTCACTGGAACACTGCTGATGAACACACCACTGCAGCCACTGCCAAAGGCATCAGGAACGTCATACGCAACGTCACTTCTGCCCACATGGATGCAACCGAATGCACCACTTTCCCCCCCCCCCCCACCTCCCCGGCCCCCATGGTATATGTTACGTCCTTTGGTGACATCACCCATAATACCATGACCATATCCTGTCCAGAGGCAGTCTCTGCCCCAATCCCAACTCCAGCCGTCCACCAGCTCCTAGCCCCCAGTCCTGTTGTGTTTTTACCATCCTCCCAGTCCTTCCCTGTACTGAGGATGAACAATCAGTCCTCAGTAAAGGTTTCACCTTCATCCCACTTCACACATGGGTTAACAAATTCCTCACGCATTACGACATACACAACCTCTTCACCTCAGGGATCTCCCATCCACAGCCTCAAACCTCATAGTCACAGAACCCCGCACTGCCCGGTTCTACCCCTTACCCAAAATTCACTAACCTGACTGCCCCAGTCGACCCATCTTTTCCATCTGAACCTGCTACACTGAGCTTACCTCCTCATATCTTGACACTGTCCTGTCCCCCTTGATTCAGGAATTCCCCACATACATTTGGGACACACCCACGCTCGCCACCTCTTCCATGACTTTCATTTTCCTGGTCCCCAGTGCCTCATCTTCACCATGGACATCCAGTTCCTGTGCATGTCCATCCGCCATTGAGAAAGCCATCAAGCCCTCCATTTCTCCCTCTCCCGCTGACCCACATTTGATTTGGCTGTACCGGTCCTTACCCTCAACAACCTCTCCTTCGAATCCTTCCACTTCCTTCAGACCAAAAAGGTAGCCATGGGCACCTGCATGGGTCTCAGCTATGCCTGCCTCTTCATAGAATACATGGAACAGTCCATCTTCCACACTTACAGTGGCACCATTCCCCACCTTTCCTTCACTACATTGATATCTGTATTGGCACCATCTCATACTCTCACAAGGAGGTTGAACAGTTCATCAACTTCACAAACTTCTTCCACCCAACCTCAAGTTCACCTTGACCATCTCGAACACCTCCCTTCCATTCCTCTCCATCTCCCTTTCTGGTGACTGACTCAACACAGACATCTACCTCAAACCCATTGACTCCCACAGCTACCTGGACCACACCTCCTCCCACCCTGCCTCCTGTGAAAACACTATCCTTGTCCCCAATTTGTCGGCCTCTGCTGTATCTGCTCCTGGGAGGAGCAATGCCACTCCAGAATATTCCAGATGGCCTCCTACTTCAAGGACCGTAATCTTCCCTCCCACGTGATCAACAATGCCCTCCAAAGCATCTCTGCCACTTCTGCCTTGAACCCCGCCCTTCCAACTGCAACAGGGACAGAACTCTGGTCCTCACCTTCCACCATGCCAATCTCCGGATACAGTGCATCGTCCCCCACCTTTTCAACAACCTACTGTCCCCACCGCCAGAGATATATTTCCCCTCTCACCCTTATCAGCATTCTGCAGAGAAAATATCCCCCACAACTCCCTCATTAGAACTACACCCTCCACCAACTCACCCTCCACTCTTGGCACATTCCCTGCAAGATGTGTAAAATCTGCACCCACACTTCACCCCTCACCTCTATCCAAGGCCCCAAGGATCCTTCCACATCCAGCAGAGATTTTCCTGCACATCAAAACCCCTCATCTATTGTGTCTGTTGCTCCCGAAGTGGTCACCTCTACATTGGAGAGACAGAATGCTAACTTGCAGAACATTTTAGAGAGCATCTCTGCGACACATGAACCAATCAACCTTACCGCCCTGTGGCCAAACACTTTAATTCCCCTCCCACTTCACCAAGGACATGCAAGTCCTGGGCCTCCTCCATCGCTAAATCCAAGCCACCTGATGCCCAGAGGAAAAACACCTCATTTTCCGCCTTGCGACCCTCCAACTACATGGCATCAATGTCAATTTCAACAGTTTCACCCCTTCCCCCCCTCAGCCCAGATCCAACTCTCCAACTTGGCACCACCCTCTTGACCGGTCCATCTTCCTTTGCACCTATCCATCCTCCTCTCCGACCTATCACCATCACTCTCCACCTGCATCCACCTATCTCCTTCTCAGTTACTTTCCCACCAGCCCACCTCCCCTCCTATTTATCTCTTAGTCCCCTTCCACCTCAAATTCCTGATGAAAGGATTATATCCAAAATTTCGATTCTCCTGCTCATCAGATGCTGCTTGACCTGCTATGCTTTTCCAGTGCCACACGTTTTGACGATGATTATAACATCAGCCATGATCCCATTCTATAATGGAGCAGGTTTAATGGGCTGAATGGCCTACTTCAGCTTCTTTGTCTCTGGTCTTACATTGAGAAAAGGATGAATAAGGAAAGAAAAAGGGGCAAAGAAAATATTTTCACTTATTATCCAAACTTAATATATTGACATCCAACAGAACAGACACTTTTCCTATTTGATGTCAAAAGGATGGGAAAATCTTTCATGTATTCAAGTTTTACGTGATTTGTATACACTCTGAACTTTTGGAGTGGTCATGCACTTTTAAGGTCTTTCAATGTCGCAACATGGTCCAGTCAAGATTGTCCTTTGTGCACAGGTGAATGCTGTCTTGATAGAACTTGCAGAACTCAACTGGAAACCTCATAAATGGGTGAAAAGAGGGCAAGTGAATGTCCCAACCTGAAGGTGCTTTTTTACCAATGAAGTATGGTTCATTTTTTGAGTTTGGCTCTGAAATATTTCTCACTTTTGTTCAATACAGGGCCATTGTTCAGAGTGTTTTAGTTAATATGTTCACATATAATTCTGAGAAATGCTATTTTAGATCTGAAAGGGTCAAAACACAATTTTACAGGAAATATATATTTTTGCTATCTTATAGAGAAGTGATGTCTATATGAAATACTGTAGTCAACGTTTTACACAATTATCAGTTAGTGGTTTATCTTTGATTTAAAAAGTTAAAGATTGATTAATTCTGCTTGCTATCCCTTTTAACAACAGCATGGTTGGTGATTTTTAGTGATTGGTGTACAGAATTTTATTTTCCAAATAAAAACTGCCCTTCAAGTTTAATGAAAGGTTTCTATTGTTAAATTGAAGGTTCTTTGTCAGGAAACCATACAGTTCTTAGCCTGTGAAACATATTAAAAGATAAAGCATTTGTACCATGGCTTCAACTTTATTTTCACTCCCAAAATAAAACTAATGACTGTATTATGATAAGCTTCCAAAGATCCAGTAGATTTTAATTAGCAATGAACAGAATGGTTGTTTTTACACTTTATGGTGATAATATGCTTTCTCTTACATTTTTTGAAGTATCTAAATATACTGTTGGCCTGTGTGGAATAAACGTGAAGAAAAAGGAAATATATTTGTAACTGGGTGAACTTTCAAAATTTTTGTTTCCCGTCTGATACCTCAAAACTTGTTTGGTTAAGTAGTCCTGCTGTGCAAGTGGCCAGTTATGGGGAAGGGGCTCAGATAACTGTTTGTTGAGTATTTAATGGTTCTGCTGCCTCAGCACACTTTTTGTTGGCTGTTTTCACACAGCTGTGCTACTGAAAAGAAGGAGCACTGCAGCAGTAACGGTTTAGAGCCGTACAGTACGGAAGGCCTTACCATCACATGTTTTACAGAGTTATGTGGTGTTTCTCTTCCCACAACTTTTTTTTGTAACCCTTGCACATACTGGTACTCTGTAGGTGGCTTCAAAATCTATTTTTGTGAGCATGACTATAATGCAGAGACATACGTTTAGATGAGATATTAAATAATGAAGTCACTAAAAGCAGCCGCTGTTTGTTCTTTTGTAATTGCCATGTACTCCATGACCTTGTAGTTTATTTCCAAACATTAAGAGATATTTATTCTGGTGTATTTTTAAACAGAGGTTGTTTTTCTTCTCTTCAGAAAATGAGCACAGATGGTGATTGATTTTTCAAGTGCTAACATCCCTGCTTGAGAAAATTTTCCCACCTTCTTTGTGTTAAGCAAGTCAGGCAAACTAACATGATGATGCGATCATCAGTTTCATGCAGACATAGTGAATTGATTGACAGAGAGGATTTTTGCATAAACCACCCTGTCTCCTGATGTTTTCCTTTTCTTTTCTGCTTTTCTCTGTATGTATTTGGCTGCCAGTAACAGCAGAGGGGATGGAAGGAATGTTTGGAGACAAGTCATAGCTCTACTGTTTGACCTAAATCTGGGATTTACAAGCTAACTCAAACTAATATCAGTGCAAATTTGCAATAGCTCCACTGATCCATTTCTAAAGCCTAGGAAGCTCAATGATGTCATTGGCTAACTAGCCATTCTCAGGCCATTGCTTCTGTTTGCGTGACTAAATACATACAATTAAAGCCTCGCACTTCTCATTCTGTATGAAGTCATTGTTATCCAGAGTTCAAGTACTCAGATAATGGCATAGAAGAAAACAGACATATCATCAGCCTTTAGCCACAGTAATTCGGTTTATAGAAATCAACTCCCTTTTTATTTAATGCAGACTTCAGGAAGAATTATGGTTTACTCCTTTTGCGGACAGATGTCAAATTCTTTCTGAAAATGGTGTCATGTTTAACTTAGGATAATTGCGCAAAATTGCCACCGTTTGCAGGCAAAATGGATTGGCTGTGTATTGGTTCCTTTTATTCTGAACAAATTGTCTTAAACAGCCCATTCTAACATCAGGACTGGGTTGTAAAAAAGAAAAACTGTTAGTTTCAAAACCGATTAGAAAGCCTAATGTCAAGAGAAACCACCATGCTGTCACTATAACACATTCCTCAGGAGTCATGAGTTTTGGATGTTTTAATGAGATTCATTATAAAGAGAATATCCCATAGGATGGGATTAAATGGGACGATTGAAAAAAAAATTGCTTGGTAGGCAGACTCAGTAGTATTATTTTAAAAATAATGTCAAACTGTTGATTCCTAAAAGTTTGAAATGTTTATTTTTTTAATGATTAAAACATTCTGGATTTCATTTCATTGTATTGTGATGTTTCTGTGACACAAAACATTATTATTTAATTCGTAGTGATCAAACTAGCAGATTTAATAATAATGTGCACTAATCACACATAAGATTCTAGGCAGCACTAAGCTCCTGCAGGGACTTAAATCTGTAACCACATAGCATGAGGTGAACATTAACCACAGAGCCACTGAGCTATGCTTCTTTTAAGAAATCAAAAGAATTTTGTGTGTCAATTGCTAGGGATTGAAAGTTACCACAGGAACTTCTATTTGCATGGGGTGAGTTTTTTCCCCCACAAAGCTAAGTCATACTGTTAAGTTAGAATAATTTCTCAAGGAATAATCCTCAAATTTGTCAGCATCTCAGCTCAAAATGTTCACCATTAACTTTTGTGGAATAATTTCTGTTGCAAAATGGTAATGATAATAACTATATTATATATATAAGAAAATACAATCTTTAGGGACCTAAGTTGTAAAATACATGTTCTAAATGTAGAATTTTTTCATTGCTATTTACCACTGCTTGGAGAGGAACAAAATATTGTGCTGGTGTATTGTGTGTGTAAGTAACTGACTTTGGAAATCTTGTATTGTTACAGTTATCCATCACATTTATTTACTTGACAGATCTTATTATTCTGACGTCCTCATCTGATGACAGCTTCTACACCATAGGATGTCAGCAGATTCATTTCTATTTTAGACCATTTATAGAAAAGTGAATAATTTTTTTTGTCAATATAACCGATGCTTTGAGAAATGTGGTCTTAATTTCTTGACATATGATTTTTGTAGAGAGTAACAATGCATAATTTTAGACTAGAAATCTTGAAAGATGCCAATTTCTTCCTCTTTGTTTGGAAAAGTGTTAAATACTCTTTTTGCACAGCTTTTGCTAACGACTCAACAAGAGGTTGAAAATAACCTTATTGTGGTTGATTTCATGGTAAAAGAAAGTCATTAACAGAAATGACAGAAAACTGGCCAATTATATTCCACTTGCAATAATGATGCGTTGGCGATGCCAAAACACATTTTGAACCAGTCGCATAAAGGATGGGCATGTTGTCCATACTTAGTGTATGCAATATTCTATCAAAATAATATCTCAGAGTGTTCTACTAGTCTGTTTCTCTGACCAACTGTTGGAAATCTTGCTTTTGAAAAAGAAATAGGTTGTGCCATTTGGGCAGGCTTACATTTATTGTGGAGTAACAGAGCTTGGTAATTCTCTCATATTCTAGCTCAACTCAAACTTTACAACTCTGAGGACTTGGGAAACTAGCTAGAAAGTATACCATGACTGGAATAAGAACATTAACCCAAGACAAATATAATATACTGTCCGGTTATATGGTTGAGTTGATGATTCTTAAATTTAACATTTAAAAGAGAAATTAATCAATTATCTGGGAACAAATCAGTCTGTCTTATTATGCAGATGATGGATGCATATGTGAAAGAAGTGAGAAGTGATAACCAGAGATTTGATTTAAAGAAATTGATTTGATTTATTGTAGTCACATGTACCTAAGTACAGTGAAAAGCCATGTTTCGCAAGCAGTACAGGCAGATCATAGCAAACAAGGACATACAGAATCATAGGATGCTTAGACAGAATGAGGCATGCAGGTCACAGGAGGTGCACAAAGGAAGATCAACATTACTTGAAGTTAGCGGGATCCATTCAGCAGTCTAATAACGGCAGGAAAGAAGCTGTTCTTGAACCTGTTGGTGTGTGTTCAAGCTTCTGTATCTTCTGCTGAATGGGAGAGGTTGGAAGAGAACATTAACAGGGTGAGAGGGTCTTTGATGTTGTTGGCAGCCTTACCATGGCAACAAGAAATGTAAATGAAGTCCATGGACAGGGGGTTGGCTTCCATGATAGTCTGGGCTGTGCACACAACCCTTCTGTAGTTTCTTATGGCTCTGGGCAGAGCAATTGCCGTACTGGGCTATTATGCACCTGGATATTTTGCTTTCTATGATGCATCTATAAAACATGGTGAAGATCCTAATCGATAAGCTGATTTTTTAAAGCCGCTTAAGGAAAAATAAGCATTGTTGTGCCCTCTTAACTGTCACGTCTATGTGGGAAGTCCAGGACAGATTGTCAATTATTGTCACTCCTAGGAGTTTGACACTCTTGACCCTCTCCATTTCAGCTCTTTTGATGTCCGTTAAAAGAAATGAGATTTTTTTGCCACAAAAGATGGGTGGGTTGGGAAGATTAGGAAAGCATTTTTTTTTAAATTTCTCAAATTAAGGCCAACCCATTCACTTCTGACTTTAATGGAGAGAACTTTAGGAGCAAGTGAATCAAACTACTTTCAGGATGCGAGTTGATGATTCCATTTTAATTGCATTTTTATGTTATGATCGTTTAGGTTTCCAGGTCTCAGAAATGTTACCTGGTGAAACAAGTGACATTCCAGATCTCTAAGATTAGCACTGCATGCTATTAAACTTCTGGTGAACATTAGCAGAGATTCCCCATATCCAACATGCTGACTTCAATGCAGTGTTTCCAGTCTTCAATCAACCCCCTCATCACGGTGATGTCTGACTCATCTCCAACTCCCAAACTATCTAACTCACTCTTGACCCTGTGATGTCTGTCTCACCCCTACCCCAATGAGGTCTCCCTCATCATTAAAATAGCTGATTTGCCCCCACTGCAACAATGTCTGGACCTCCAATCCTTAAAATGCCCAACCCATTCATTCGTCCAAATTCTTTTCAATGTCTGACCCTCCCTTTATGATACTTTACCCTCCCCATAATGTAAAATTCCCCCAGAGAAGTCCCCAGAATGTCCAATTAGCCCCTGTGATGACTATCCTGGATTAACGACTCCCTCTTGATGTCTGCTTCCAATGATACGTGACTATCATTGACTAGCTGGTTATATAAAGACCTAACTGACCACTGCCTCTGACTCATTTTGCCCTGTCAGACAGCCAGCTTGTAAAACTGACTGGCTTTTCAGTGGCAAACCTATTGAAAAAAAATCTCCTCTGGTTAATTTCTAAAGGCACCCCTACTTCAAGAATTTGTGTCTGAAAATCCTGCCCCCTTCCCACTCTCACTTGGTTCGCTTTTTTTTCATAAATTTTCCAGGAATGTGGAATTCACTGGCTGGGCCAGAATTTATTGCCCATCCCTAATTGTCCTTGAGAAGGTGATGATGAACTACCTTATGGAACTGTTGCAGTCTGCTTGGTGTCAGGATCCTTGTTCCAAGATTTGACCCAGTGACAGAGAAAGTGATATAGTTCCAAGCCAGAATGGCCTATGGCTTTGAGAGCAACTTGCAGTTGGTGGCTTTCCCATCTATATACTGATCCTTTCCTCCTAGATGGCAGGGGTCATGCTTTTGGAAATCATCGCTATAGGATCCTTTATGATTTACAGTGCATCTTATCGATGGTACACACTGCTACAACTAACGTTGGTGAATGTGGTGGATGGGGTGCCATTTGAGCAGCTACTTAGTATTGTTGAAGATGCACTTATTCTAGCAACTGGGGAGAGTATTCCACTATACACTTGACTTGTAGATAGTGGAGGCTTTGAGGAGTGAGAAAGTGAATCACTTGTTGCAGAATTCCCAGCCACTGACTTTAACAGTTGAAATTTACTCGCAGGACGAAGAAAATAGCATTTGCATCAAGAAATCAACATATACTCAGAAGTAAAATCTGTTGCTTTATTTTGGAGATCACAGACATAAGTACAAGTAATGAATTTAAGAACATGGTATTGATTATACATATGTGAACTGACATGGAATTTTAACGTTGTAACAAGGGTTGTCATGCAACTTAACATAATAAATGTGCCAAAACATGGGAAAATGCCAAGATGGCAAAGATAGGAACTACAGGAAGGAAATTCCATGGCTCAAATCACCATGGGTAGATTCACAACTTACTATTAAGTGTGAACCTGCATTGTAGATCAGCATGCATTTACAGAAACTGCCTGAATTTGCTTCCCTTACTTCAAACCTACCTCATGTTTTACATACAGCAATTGGGCAAAATCTGACCAGAGGTTGGAATATTACAGAAACGACTTCAACTTCTAATTATGTAGCACCATTTAATGTGATAATATCCGAAGGTGCTGGAAAGCAAAACTTGTTATAAAGGAGACTAAAGAGATGCTTGGCAAGATTAGATACCCAAGAGAATGGAAACAGGCCCTTTGGCCCAACAAGTCCACACTGACCTTCCAAAGAGAAACCCATCCAGATTCATTTCCCCACACTATATTTACTCCTGCCTAATGCACCTAACACAATGGGCAATTTAATATGGCCAATTCACCTGACCTGCACATCTTTGGATTGGAGAGGAAACCCATGCAGACACAAGGAGAAAGTGCAAACTCCACACAGACAATTGCCCAAGGCTGCGAATTGAACCCAGGTCCTTGGTGCTGTGAGGCAGCGGTGCTAGTCACCGTGCCACTCAACAAATAAGGGTGGTTTTAAGGAGCATATTAAAGGAAGAAAGAGATAGAAAATCAGATTTGGGAAAGGGATTCCCAAGCTTGGGGCCGAAGTGACGAATGATGGAGCAGTTAAAATTGGTGTGACTCTAATGGTCAGAATTAGATGAATAGTTGTAAGAGGAGGATTATGCAGCTGGAGGATATTACAAAGTTAAGGAGGGGTGAGACCTTGAATAGATTGAAAATCAAAGTCACAAAATTGAGATTTTGATGAATTGGCAACCAGTGTAGGTCTGTGAGTGGGACTTGTTTCAAGTTGGGACATGGGCAGTGAAGTTTTGGATCAGTTCAAGCATGCAGTAGGCAGAAAGTGGGAAAGTTATTTGGAATAGTCACGTCCAGAGTTAACAAAGGCATGACTGCGTGTTTAAATCTCAGATGCATGAAGTTGAGCAGAATTGGATGAAGTTATTGAGGTGCAAACAAGCAATTCTGAAGACTTGAAGGTAGCTATTTCAGTGCAAGTTCCTCCATTCTTTTATCATTCACTTGGCCAAACTGATGTGATCATGTTTTAATGGAGGTGTAATATAATCTTAGTAGAGATGTGAACACAAGTGGTAACTGATTTTAGATTTAGATCTTAGACTTTATTGTCATGTGTACTCAAGTCCAGAAATACAGGAGGAGTACAGTGAAAAGTGTATAATGTCACCACACATGGCACCATCTTAGCTACCAAAATACCTAGGTACAAAAAGACCGAGGTACAAAGTGGTAAGACAAACGAGAGTTAAAAGGTTAAGCATTACTTCATACAATGAGTAGAAAGGTAAAGAAATAAAGTAATAGTTAACATTATAATTTTTCATACTTTGATACGAGGAAAATAAAGGAAAAAGTTAAAAGTTCAATAGTCTTCGATGAATTCTCTGTTTATTTCACTCTCCGGGAGACCTCAGCTACCTGATCTCACAACTGCCGCTGCAGATGCTGTCAGCACTGCTGAAACTGATGCCTCTCCAATCTCCCTTTGTGGCTCAGGAACATGCCTGAGTAGGATCCAATCACACGCCAGGCTGAGACACCACCATAAGCCACCAAGAGACCAGGCTGAAACCTGCCATTGAGCAATGAATACCAAGAGGGGGAAAACACTACAGCGGGGGAGAAAAGAGAAAAAGAGTGGAAAAAAGAGAAGGAACTGAGAAATAAACAGAAGGAGAGGAAGAGCTCCAGTTGGAACATCCTTATTCTGCCGCCATCTTGACTGGCCACCCACTCTAAAACCTGTCTTCCTTCATATTGAAGTCACAAGGGAAAAATCAGGTTGCTTACACAATGGGTGACCAAACAAATGCCATCTGTTTTGCACTTCTACAGAGATGGAGTTTCTGTCTAACATTTTTGCCAAACTCTAAAAACCATAACAGACTAGAGAAAGATAGAGAAAGATGTTGCAGGTTCCAGGGTTTAGATCTTTCATTAAAAACAGGAAAAACAGTAAAAGAGGGGGAGGCATGGCCTTGTTAGTCAAGGATAGTATAACGGTGGCTGAGAGAACTTTTGATGAGGACTCGTTTACTGAGGTAGTGTGGGCTGAAGTTAGAAACAGGAGAGGAGAGGTCACACTGCTGGAAGGTTTTTATAGGCCTCTGCAGAGTTCAGGGAGGTGGAAGAGAGGATTAACAAAATTATCCTGGGTAGGAGTGAAAGGAACAGGGTGGTCATTATGGGGGACTTTAACTTCCCTGACATTGACTGGAAATGCTATAACTCTAGTACTTCGGATGGATCAGTTTTTGTCCAATGTGTACAGGAGGGTTTCCTGACACAGTATGTCGAAGTGTCGACAAGAGGGGAGGCTATACTGGATCTGGTGCTTGGTAATGAACCAGGTCAGGTGTTTGATTTAGTTGTAGGTGAGCACTTTGGACAGAGTGACCATAATTCAGTTACGTTTAGTTTAGCGATGGAAAGGGATAGGTACTTGCCACAGGTCAAGAGTTATCAATGGGGCAAGGGCAATTGTAATGCGATTAGGCAAGAATTAGGATGCATAGAATAGGATAGCAAAATGCAGGGGATGCAAACAATTGAAATGTGGAGCTGGTTTAAGGTACGTGTCCTTGATCGGTATGTCCCTGTCAGGCAGGGAGGAAGTGATAAGGTAAGGGAACCGTGGTTACAACAGAAATTGCATCTCTTGTTAAGAAGAAGAAGGAGGCTTATGTGATGATGAGGTAAGATGGTACAGATGAGGTGATGGAGTGTTACAGATCAGCTAGGAAGGATTTAAAGAGAGAGTTAAGAAGAGCAAAGAGAGGACACGAGTAGTCTTTAGCAAATAGAATAAAGGAGTACACAAAAACTTTCTATAGGTATGTGAGGAATAAAAGGATGATTAGGGTAGGAATAGGGCCAGTCAAAGACAGAAATGGGAAGTTGAGTGTGGACCCTGTGGAGATCAGAGAGGTACTAAATGAACATTTCTCATCGGTTTTCACTCAGGAAAAGGAGAATGTTGTAGAAGAGAAGAATGAGGTACGAGATATTAGACTAGAAAGGATCGAGGTTAGTTACGAACAGGTGTTATCAATTGTTGAAGGAGTGAAAGTGGACAAGTCCCCTGGGCTGAATGGGATTTATCAGAACATTCTCTGGGAAACTAGGGATGAGATAGCATAGCCTTTGGCTTTGATATTTGAGTCGTCATTGTCTACAGCTTTAGTACCAGAGGACTGGAGGATTGCAAGTGTTGTGCCCTTGTTCAAGAAGGGCAGTAGAGATGATCCAGGTAATTATAAATGAGTGAGCCTTACTTCTGTTGTAGGAAAGGTTTTGGAAAGGGTTATCAGATTATAAGATTTATAATCATCTAGCAAGCAACAATTTGATTTCAGATAGTCAACATGGTTTTGCTAAAGGCAGGTCATGTCTGACAAACGTCACTGAGTTTTTTGAGAAGGTGACCAAGCATGTAGATGAGGGTAGAGCAGTTGACATGGTATACATGGACTTCAGTAAAGCCTTTGATAGGGTTCCACATGTAGGCTGATGGAGGAATGGAATTGTGGGTGATTTAGCAGTTTGAATTAGAAACTAGCTTTCTTAAAGAAGGCAACAAGTGGTTGTTGATGGAAAATATTCAGCGTGGAGTCCGGTTACTAGTGGTGTGCTACAAGGATCTGTTTTGGGACCACGGCTGTTTGTCATTTTTATAAATGACTTAGACGCAGGCATAGGTGGATGGATCAGTAAATTTGCAGACGACACTAAAGTCGATGGAGTAGTGGACAGTTTGGAAGAATGTTACAGGTTACAGGGGGACTTGGATAAACTACAGAATTGGGCTGAGAGGTAGCAAATGGAGTTCAATGCAGCTAAATGTGAGGTGATGCACTTCGGGAAGAATAACAGGAAGGCAGAATACTGGGTCAACGGAAAGATTCTGGGTAGTGTGGATGTGCAGAGGGATCTTGGAGTCCAGGTACATAGATCCCTGAAAGTTGTTACCCAGGTTGCTAGTGCTGTTAAGAAGGCATACGGTGTGTTAGTTTTCATTGGTAGAGGAATTGAGTTCCGGAGCTGCAATATCATGCTGCAACTATACAAAATGCTGGTGCGGCCATACTTCAAATATTGTGTACAGTTCTGGTCCCCATATTTTGGGAATTGCATTGCAAAAGGTGCAGAGGAGATTTACAAGGATGTTGCCTGGTCTGGAGGGAAGGTCTTATGAGGAAAGGCTGAGAGACTTGGGTCCGTTCTCATTGGAAGGAAGAAGGCTGAGAGGGGATTTGATAGAGACATACAAGATGATCAGAGGATTAGATAGGGTAGACAGTGAAAGTCTTTTTCCTAGGATGATGACGCCAGTGTTATGAGGGGGCATAACTACAAATTGAGGGGTGATAGGTTTAAGACTGATGTCAGAGGCAGGTTCCTTACACAGAGAGTGAAAAGGGCGTGGAATGCCCTACCTGCTAATGTAGTCAACTCAGCTACTTTAGGGAGATTTAAACAATCCTTAGCTAAACACATGGATGATTTTGGGATAGTGTAGGAGGACAAACTGAGAATAGTTCACAGGTCGGCACAACATCGAGGGCCGAAGGGCCTGTTCTGCGCTGTATTGTTCTATGTTCTACGTTCTACGTTCTATGTTCTATATTCTATGTTCAAAGACATTTACCATCTGCTCTGAAATGTACATTTAGTCACTAAATGATACTTGTCATTAGTTTATTGTGCAGGAGGGTAGAGTTGAGGTAGAAGACTAGCTCAGGTCTTGTTGTGTGGCAGAGTGTCAATAGTTTATCCATTGCTTAATCCTGTTGTTGGTGTGTCCTTAATAAGTCTTATCATCCTTCCATTGTAAAACAATTGTTTTGTTTTCAGAAGTAAAGCTGAAAGAACATATGCAGTTCTTATCAAAAACAAAATGAAATTAGATAACTGGCAGTTCTGTAATTCTTGATATGGTCGATGGAAAATGTTCCCCGTTCTAGTGCTCATGAGAGACTTACTGCATTGACGTTACCCTCCTATGCCCGCTGTATGTTTTGTTGTGGAGTCTCTTACATCGTTCTTGCATGCCATTCTCTTCCTGATTTTCCATGGTTAGAGGCCTCTGTTCATGATAATATTGTGCAGCATGCTTTAACATTTATTCACTGAATTAATCACTTCAGAAGTTGGCAAGTACTGTTTAAAAGTTTGAAAGGCCATTAACTCATTGAGAGGGAGAAGTTTTCCTTAATTTTTGGTCTGACCAACATCCTACTTTCTCACATATCTTACACAGCTTGCCTTCTTGGATGACAATCCTGACCTTCTCCACGCACCTGTATGAATGCACACTGCTATTACTTTTTTTCTCCTGTGCTTAAGCTTCACAGGAATATATGTCTATCATTTTACCTATTCTTTTCTCTCATAGGGTTGTGAATCTGTGGAATTCTTTATCATAAAGGGTTGTGGAGGCTGGCAGGTTGTTAAGTATATTCAAGGCTGAGATAGGCACATCTTTAACTAGTAAGTGAGTCAAGGATTATAGGGGAAAAGGCAGCAAAGTGGAGTTGATGATTTTCTAATCAGCCTTAATCTCACTGAATGGTCAAGCAGACTCAATGGAACAAATGGCCTATTTCTACTCTGATGTGTTATAATCTCAAAGTGCTCTTAGCCATTCAATCTATGCTGACTTGTGTAAGCTTTCAGTTTTAGTATAATTGGAGTAAATATTTTTTGTACTCTATCTGTTGCTTTATACCATTTTCTGTAGAGAAAGCGGAATTGTGTACAGTACTCCAAGTTTGATCCAGCCAAGGTTCTTTCTGCTTTCTATCCCTCTTTTCGTGATTTATTTATTGATTTATAAATCTGCATTGCTGCTTTGTGATTTATTTACCTATACCTCTCAAATCTCCCCCTTTCTTAACTCCATTAAACTCTTATACAAAGATTATGTGGCTTTTTTATTTTTTTCTACCAAACGGTACCACTGTACATTTACCAACTTGAAGTTTATTTGTCTGTTACACATCCATTTTGGAAGTCTTTCTATAATAATATTTTAGAGAACTCTTATCAAGGCCTCAAGCTCTTCTTGTGTTCATGAAATCAATACTCACTCGACCTTCTCAGTGGAGAATGACTGGAATATATTGTTTTCAGTGCAAGATTGGAGCAGTCTGTATCAGTTCATAGAGACTTGACTACTCCAAATAAAGAACATGTATCTGCTGGTTTCTTCCAAGTTGTTCAGCTGTACTGTCATACTATTTAGAGACAACTTACTTTGCTTGGTTATGATCTTTGTGCTGCTTTCAACATTTTATTTTTGACTGGCTAGATTTTTCTGTTGGACTTTGTAGATTCTTCACAAAGTTCTCCATGAGAAGCACTATCAATTAACTCCACGGAGGCGGGTATCCCATCACCAAGTCATCCTTTGTTAACACTTACACAGTACTTGACACTGACCTGTCTTCTTCAGAGCCAGCTCTCAGAGTGAACAGAACCTCTGGTACTCCTGTTTATATCTGTCAGCCAGGGCTCTCTGATTGGACCAGATTAACAGCACCAATCAGAGAACTCATATTCTATAATGTTCACCCTGCTGACCTTGTTACAATCACTACAAGCTGAGACAATGCAGATACATCAATGCACATTGATATAGAGCTAATCTTATTTCCTTAATGGCAATAAGAATACTGTGATTTCTCCAACAAAAGGGGAACAATGGTAACTTGTCGTGCCATTTGTGAAGAAAGGCTTTCTCCTCAGTCTCACCTCTTAGAGAGAGATTTTCTGATCGTGGGCATTTTTTTACTTAGCTCCATGTGGAGGCTGAAGTTACTGAATTGCAGTATGTCTTCTCTCTATGGTCTTTTATTCTTTGAATTTTGTACTTTCTAAGCTTCAAGCACTTGGGCTATCCTTTCGTTCTGGCTGCATTGTCATATATTTCCCAGTAACTGTGCTGTTGGGCTTAAAGCAAGGTAGTATTGTGGATCATGTTCAAAGGGGCTGAGATATGTTCAAAACTCAACTGGGTTCTATCGATATTGTAAGAATTTATTTTGTTTTAATGACATTCACTTGGACATAACTTGGAATTCAGTCAGATCTGAGTTATAAAGAAAGGCTGGTAGGCTGGGACTTTTTTCACTGTGCATAGGATGTTGAAAGATGACCTTAAAGAAGTTTAGAAATTCATGATGGGCACAGATAGGGTTAATGGTTGGTGTCTTTTCCTTAGGATGGGGGATTTCAAGACCAGGGATCACATTTTTAAGCTGAAGGAGAGAGATTTTAAAAAGACATGAAGGGCAAATCTTTTACACAGGAGGTGGTTCTCGTGTGGAATGAACTTCCTGAGTAAGTGGTGAATATTGGCACAATTAAAAGACATATGAATGAGTACATGAATAGGAAAAATTTGGAGGTATATGGGCCAGGAGCAGGCAGGTGAGATTAGTTTAATTTGGGATTATGTATGACATTGGCTGGTTGGACCGAAGGGCCTGTTTTCATGCTGTGTGATTCTGTGACTTTGCTAGTATTATATCATTTCACATTATCCTCTGTGAATAAATCTGCACATTTTCCTTTTTTATTTATTTACATATTTTAACATGGAAGCTAGATGCCAAGAAGCAGTAAAAAGAGGAAATGTCAGCTTTTCTGACCTGCCTGTCTTGTTCACCTGCTAACTTACTGCTCCTTTCCCAGTAATACACAGAGGGAAATATGGCTCTAATCTACTATAATTGTAAAATGGATTCTGGCAGACCATTTCGGTTGTAATTGAATCCTGATAAATACATAATAATTGTACTATAATGTCATGCTTGAACTAGAACTTTTATACAATGAGAGCGAATTATACTGACACATTGCAATTCTGTGCTTGGATGAAAATCATGCTTTGAACTGGCCCTTGCTTCTTCTGCTGCAGGTAGAGGTGACAGCAGTTACCTTCCACATGCTTCTGCCTGTCGTCTCTTGTTAGTGAGTGGCCTAGGTCTCAGTTCCAAACGCTATGTAGAATATTGTGTTAGCTACTGTTCCAGTTAACACAGAGTAAAGAGAGAAAAAGTCAAGTACGCATGAGTCTGAAGTTACAGGATCATAAAAAATGGACTTGGATGTAGGAGTGGAGAAGACTCTACAGGTGGGAAGGGAAAGGGTATGGAGGGATCTGGAATAAAGCAAGCATTTTCAGATGGGATTTAGAATAGAAAGTTAGTGTATGGCAGTAGTAAGCAAGCCAGACTGATCATGGATGGGTATAAATGAAATAAAACAAAGAACTGGAGATCTGACACATACACACACAAACAGGAATTTCTGGAGAAACCCAGCAGGTCAGACAGTATTAGTGGAGAGAAAGCAGAGTTAATTTTTTGAATCTGCGATCTGATATCTGCAGAAGGGTCACTGGACTCGAAATGTTAACTGTGTTTCTCTCCAGATGCTGCCAGACCTGTTGAGTTTCTCCCGCAATTTCTGTTTTTTGTTTTTCAGATCATGGAAGGGTGGACAGGTTGTAGGGTTAATCAAACTGAAGGTTATGCAGGATGAATCTCAGGAAAAATGGCAATTGGTATGGAGTGTCATTGTCAGCACGTGTGTTGAGATATATTGCTGAAGTGGAAGTAAATATCAAGGAATAGGATATGAGGAAACTGTCTATGGCCAAATGCATCACTAAAGTTGAGTACCATCTGGTTCAGCCTGAGTGTCAGCTGGATTACAGAACAGAGTTCACATGATATTTATTATAGTTGTGTCCACTTGGACCATCTGAGAATCGTTGTTTAGATTCACCACCTCCAAACCATCTTCTTGGTATTAATCCAAGGTACTGATACCAAGTGAGAAAGAATTGCCACACAATATCTTCAGCAGAAAGTGGATTCAGTGTTCATAAACAGAATCAGTTGATTATGTATTACTTGATAGTTAGTTAAATTAATTCTGAGATACATGTCAGCCTGTAATAAGATTTCAGCTTAAAGAGCTAAGGGCACTGAAGTGGTGCTTCGACCCATCGAGTCTATACTGATCTACTACACTAATTCCATTTTCCAGGATATAGCCCATAGCTTTGAATATTATGACATTATAAGTGCCCATCTACGTACTTTTTAAAAGTTGAGATTTCCTGTCTCCCATACTGCACATTCCAGATGATTACTACTCCCTGGGTAAAAAAGGATTCCCTCAAATCCTGACTAAACCACCTGTCTTTTACCTTAAAAATTATGCCCTCTTGACATTGACCCTTTCACTAAAGAGAACAGCCATTTCCTATCCATCTGTCCATGCCCCTCATAATCGTACACACCTCAATTAGGTGCCCCTCAGCTATAAAGAAAACAACCTAAGCCTATCTGGTCTTTCTTTATGGCTAAACTGCTCCATCCCAAGCAACATCCTGGTGAATCTCCTCTGCATCCCTTCCAGTGCAATCACATCCTTCCTATTGTGTGGTGACCAGAAATGCACACAGTACTCCAACTGTGACCTAGCCAAACTTCTGTATAGCTCCAAGACAACCTCCCTGCTCATATAATCTTTGCTGTGACTGATAAAGGCCTGTATGCCACCTTAACTACCCTATTAATCTGACTGGCCACATTTAGGGATTTGTGGACAATGACCCCAAGATTCCTCTCTTCATCTTAGCTTCTTACTTTCGTACCATTCATTGAACACTCTTTTATCCTATTACTTCCTCCAAAGAGCATCACCTCACTCTTTTCAGGGTTAACTTTGATGTGCCATTGATCTGCATATCTGACCAACTCATTCTATATTTCACGTAACCCAAGACTTTCTTCCTCACTATTAAGCATAGTGTCAATATTTGTGTCATTCACAAACTTACTTATCATCCATCCCCCCTCCCTCCACCCTCAATCCCTACATTGTCATCTATATTACTTCTACATATTATGAACAATAAGGGACACAACACTATGCTGTGGTAAACCACTGGACACTGTACTCCAGTCACATAAACAGCCTTCTCCCATTACCCTGAGTCTCATACCACAAAGCTAACTTTGGATCCAATTTGCCAAGTTATCCTGGATACCAAGTATACCTTCTTTATCAGTCTTCCATGTGTGATCTTTTCAAAGACTTTGATGAAATCCATATAGACTACATCAACTGCATACCTGATCACCTCCTTCCAGAACTCAATCGGTATTTATTTAGCATAGTCATCCTTTGATAAAGTTGTATTGATTATTGCTGATTGTACTTAAAAGCAACTATGTGTTACTGTTGTTCATACATTCTGGCACACTGGAAAAGACTGGGACAACACATACTGAAATCCTCCATATCCTGACAGGCAAAACTTATCTCATCATGTTAGTTCAATCTTTCGGGTGCTCATTGCTTTTTACTGTATCAGAGACATGGGTGTGCAGCTATTTGACTGAAGTTAAATAAACAAATTCAGCTGGAGAAAATTCTGGCTAATTCATATTCTGATGTTAGAGGATCCAGAGTTAGTCATGGAATTGAGTGGGGTGTTTTCAAAATATGTGTGGAAACTGAAGTCATGCTTGCAACTCATACCTTTTCTCACTGGCATTGTCTGATAGGTTTGTGTAAAGTAAATGAAACAGCATGGTGGCACGGTTCACTGATGTGATTTGATTTGAGTTTCTGCCCATGGTGAGTTTCTGGTCTCAGCTGTGCCAGTAGAGGAATAGCTGAAGGGAGACTAAGCAGTTCTCCATTGGGATGAAGGGAGAAGATTGGTGTTTGTATCACCTGCGTCCATGCCACACGCCAGAACCCTCTGAACAGCTGGCACAAGATTGGTGTTTGCAGAGGCTTGGGTGCAGCTTGCTTGCCTGCTGTCTTGATTTGGGCCACCATAAGAAAGGTAAAGATTTAAAATGAAATTCAGGTGGAACAAGGAAATAAAACAAAATGACAGTTTTTAGTAAAAAAAAATTGAATTTGAGTTTTCAAAAATATATTTATACAGGATTGACAAGATTGCATAATAGAGTAAATGAGAAAATACTTTCCAGTGATAGGAAAGTCAGTAGTTAAGGGAAATAGGTTTAAAATAATTGGTAAAAGGAAAAAATGACACTAGAGAGGGAGGAATTTTTTTCACAGTGAGTTATGATCTGGGACTACTGGCTGAATGGTTGATAGAGGCAGATTCATTCATAACTTTGAAAGGAAATTGATAAAGACTTAAAGAAAAAAGTGCAAGAGCTATGAAAAAGGGCAGGGGAATAGGACTAATTGGATAACTCTTCGAAAGAGTCAGCACAGGCATAATAGACCAAATGGTCTCTTTCCGTGCTATATCATTCTGTGATTCTTTGATGTAAAAAGTGAAAAAATACTGTGTTGCTGAAAGTGAAATCAAGTTATTGCATATGGCCAATAGAAATTGCATCAACTTTACATTTTACTGTTTACATCATTGGTGCAGCTGCATGGCATTAAAGTGATGTGACTAGAACTGTTCCAGGATGAATGCTTGAATGATCAATCTTTTATCCATCTATTGTATTTTTTGATAGGCTTGTTTGAAGAGATTCCATAATCCTATTTACAGTAAAAAGTTTTGCTAAAATACCCTTTCCAAACATTAACCTTTAACAATGAGCTCTGTTATATTTATAACATTAAGGCATGCGTTTAATATAATTTCTTTCGAGAGGGATGGGATTCTTAATGACATTTTAAATGCAATTTCAATATTTTGTGGTATATTTTGAAATGTTTAGTTGCTTGTTGCCAGAAGAAAACATGTTAATTACTAAAATGATAAATTAAGTGAATCTTCCACTTTGTTAGAAATAAATTCTGCTTCATTCATCATCATCAAGGTATTATGAATAAGTTCAGCAAGTTAATGGGTGAAATCACAAGGGATATAATTCCCACATCTTGTGTTCTCCGTAAAGCACCCTCACATACTTCTTCTGCCATTAATGCAGTCACATTTCTACTGTCTCTTGGGTAAAGGAAAAAGTTTTCTGTTAATAATTCCACATTCATTTTCAGCTAGAAATTTGAGAATCATTCAGTTAAGTTTCAAATTCTGATTCAATTACAAGAAGACCTTCACTAATCATAGCATAATGGTTGCATTATGGGATTTATAATCCAAAGGCATGGACGAATGGTCTGAAGCCATGGGTTTAAACAGCATCAGGGCAGCTAGCTAATCTCCTTTAAGATGGGAATCTTCCCAATAACCTTGTAAGGCCTATTTGTGACCCACAGCAATTGGATGACTCCTAGCAGCCTTTGAAATACCCTAATAAGCTATTCATTAAGGGCATGTATTGGGCAATACTTGCTAGTTGTTAGTGATGTGAGTGAAAAAATACATCAGATAACAATTCCGCTGTTGGTGAATTTTGCCAGAAAGCTGAAGTCAAAGCTCCACTGACTTGAACAGCAGGTCAAGGTAGGACTTCTTGAAGCAATGACTGCTTTCAAGGTTATGTTTCTGTACGCTTCTTTTCTCTTGCAACCAATTTGACTGTTAAAGGCAAGAAATAGGAGGAGGAGAATGGTTTGCTCCAACTTCAAGCTTGCTCTGTCTTTTAATAAGATCATGGCTGATTTGATTGTGGTCTTAACTCCACTTTTGTTGTCTGAGCCCAATAACATTTGACTGCGTTGCAGATCAAAAATGTAACTTGGCCTTGAATATATTCAGTGACACAGCTCCACTATTGCACCAGGTAGGGAATTCCACAAATTTATAACTTTATGCAAGAGAAGTTCCTTTTGCCATGACTCACTGGGGTTGGTGGTGAAAATCAAGCCCTGCTTTGTCTCGACTCATCACATAAGGTATAGATTTTAATAAGTGGGCAAAGGTTCTTCAATTTATCTATGTTCGAGATGAAGATTAACAGAAAGTACACAATCTATACTAAACAAAGCTTCTACTCTTTACAAGTATATCGAATCTAGCTACAGTTATGAAAAGTTGGCAAATTAATTAAAACTCTTATCCCCTGTTACACTCCCAAGTGGTCAGACAGACATAGACAATAAAAAAAAAGGGTGCTATGATTGAAGAGAACATGGGGAAAGCAACTCTTGTCATTGTTCACAGGAGTTGTCGAGATGATTCTTAAGATTCCTGTCCTGGTCAGAATTCGACATTTCAGGGAAAGGAGTAGAGCATTAGTCATTGGAATTCCACAGTTAGGGGGACAGAAACAAGATTCCATGGGAACAAGAGAGACTCGTGGTTGGTGTGTGGCCTTCCAGGTGCCAGGATCCGTAATGTCTTGGATCGTGTTTTCAGCATCCTTAAGGGGGAGGGGGAGCAGACCCAAGTTGTAGTCCACAAAGGCACCAATGACATAGGTAGGAAAAGGGATCGGGATGTAAGGCAGATAGGTTGGAAGCTTAGAGCTAGAACAAACAGAGTTGTTATCTCTGGTTTGTACCCATGCCACGTGCTAACAAGGCAAGGAATAGGGAGAGAGAGAGAGCAGTTGAACACGTTGCTACATGGATGGTTCAGGAGGGAGGGATTCAGGCACCTGGGCTCATTGGGGTAGGTGGGACCTCTACAAACAGGATAGTCTACACCTGAACCAGAGCGGTACTAGTATCCTGGGGGGTGGGGGGTGGAATTTGCTAATGCTCTTCGGGAAGAATTTAAACTAATTCAGTAGGGGCATGGGAACCTGAATTGTAGCTCCAGTGTACAGGAGGTTGAGAGTAGTGAGGCCATATGTAGGGTTTCAAGGTTGCAAGAGTGTACCGGCAGACAGAAAGGTGGTGTGAAGTGTGTCTACTTCAACACCAGGAGCATCCGGAATAAGGGGAGTGTACTTGCAGCATGGGTTGATACCTGGGCCTTCGATGTTGTTGCTATTTCAGAGACATGGATAGAGCAGGGACAGGAATGGCTGCTGCAGGTTCCGGGGTTGATAAATTTAATGGATCTAGTCTGAGCTCCATGATCTCTCAGGATTCTGTAACAAGGTGATATAAAGGTTTTGCAGCCAATTTATCATTGCTGCTACAGCCAGCAGTTGGAAGGTAGATTTTTTTTTAAAAAAGTATCTTTCCATGGCATATGGATTGTCAAACTGTAAACGAGGTTCAAATATCCACATTGGAGGGGTAATAGCAAAGAGGGGGAGGCCCACCAAGGATCTTGCTGTCTTTTCTGTTACTGTCTGCAGGCAGCTTAGCCCCACTTAATGACTTTGGAATTTGTCATGTGCACTGAAGCAAACATTCAGCAATCTTAGAAACTGTGGTTTCAAATCACTGGAACATTGCCTCAGTCTTTTCAAAATCTGATCAGTGGCTTTTAGGCAGTGAATTTTTGATATAAAGCATAACTGCAGCACAGCTACCATCACTAATTTCAGATGCCCAATCTATATAAAGACTAAAATTGGGCTCAGTTGTTACAGTCCCTTTCTTGTAAGTCCTAAGTATTTCATAAAAATATATACTGTTTCATAATGATGTACTGTTTGGGAGTGGGAGCTGGGTACTGCTAGGGGAAACAATAGCCAAAAGCATTCTAAAGAATATGGCATAATTTTAATGTTTTAGTCAAACTTCTGTACCTCAGGCTCCAAGGCTTTGTGACATTACAGTTCTCCTCGATAGGATAATGTGGAAGAATGCATTTTTTTCCTGTTGTTAAATTAGGTTTTGTAATGCGTTATTTCCTGGAAGAAAAAATATTGTTTTCTCTGGAGAGGATTACATTTGTTTTTAATCCATGGTCTTGAGGAATTCATCTTCAATCTATTCTAACATTCTCTAGATGATCAGTCGCCACGGCATCATGAAATGCACCAGACTGAGCAACAACAGGACTCACTTCTACCCTTGATATAAATATAACACATTTATCATTAACTATACATTTATAACTATCACCCATGAGTGGCAGTATCTTGTTTATTTGAGACTCAGTGTGAAATTAAGGAAATTCTCCTTGGGGTTGGGTTGAGTTTTCTTGTGCAGTTATGTACTTCTTAAATCAGTTTATGTTTATGCACAGATAAAATGGTAAATCTTATGGGCAGGTGGGCAGGAAGGTTCACCCATCATCAGGATCTTCTGAGTTCCAATTTCCAGGCACCACATTCCAGACAATCTCAAACTCAGGAATATCACTCCACCTATCCCTGGAGCATTGAAAACAAAGCACCAAAGTTCAATGGCACCTTCCTAGAGTTTGAAGAAGAGTCATATAAGACTCAAAATGTTATATGTGTTCCTCTCTCCACATATGCTGCAGAACTCCTGTATTTCTCCACCATTTTCTGTATTTCTTTCAGACTTGCAACATTTGCAATATTTTGCTTTTACTACTGTCCACACACAAGACCTGGAGCCGGGCATCTTCATCAGATGTCTTGTACAAAAATAACACTTCATTGCAGCTACAAATGTTGCACTACTTGCATTACACTGTTACTGCCTCTCATACATCTTCCAAGAGTTCTACTTGACACACAGAAAAGACATAGAACCCTCAGCAGTTCATACACCAGAAGCTCACTGATCTTCTATCACAACTAGGAGAGCTTATACATCTGATATCTTTCCACCAAAGGTGGCATGGGAGAGGACACCATCACAAATCATGTTCAGCACCTCACAGGTAACTCAGGCATGTACATCAAATGATGCCTTTTTGCTGTGCATCAATGCTCGCTCTGTGAGAATAATGAATCATCTTGCAATCAGAACCATTTAAATCCTAAATTCCCCCATATTCTCTTCTCCTTGTAGTAGTACAGATGGACAGTCACAGCTCTGTGGGCTAAATCTCTGTATCTACCAATGCAGGGAAAATACTCATATACCCCTTCATGTGTCTATTAATACTTTTCTCCTGCCTGAGAAAAACATACACTACCTTATGGTTGTGTACAGGTGGGGGCAGGTTAGGAGAATGGTGACGCTTGACATAAAGCTTCTAACATCTGACAGAGTGCCATAAAGCTTCTAACTCCTATTGAGGAGCAGACTATTGAGCTGGCAGGAGGATGGGAGATATGATATAGCCATCTAGCAGCAATACCGTTACAAAGCTGTAGGCAAGAGTGATGGCCTGCAACACTAACAAACCTTTTTTTTTCTATGCAGTCGCCTGATCCATCTTGTAAGCCAATAACACTTGCAAGCCAAGATCAAAGGAAGAACAGCCCAAACCCTCAGGCCCACCACTATTGGCACCATACAGCATAGAGATACACCATCAATGCATTATTCCTCACTCTCTCGCAGTGCAAGAAACATTCACATTTGTGTAATGTACCCAGAATAGACACTGGGTCACATTCTGGTGAACATACCACTAACATGGGCCTGCAGCTAGTGGAGGAAGAAATGACTTGGTCCTTTGGAACTCATGACTGAACCCACTACAGCTGATGGGCCTCTGGTCTCAGCTCATAATGAGCTGACAGAATTGCATAAACAACCTGGGGAGTGTCTGGCAGAGCTGCCAGAGATAATGCGCAGTCTGGAATCAAATGCTGTAGAGTCTGTCCAGGTTCTGTCTAATGGCGCGGGATCTGGCATGCATGTGTGTGGACGTATTCATGGACCAGGTGCTGGTCACGGAGAGCCGAGTCTGTAATCCATACCTGCCAGATATGCACTGGGATATTTGATCCATGGCTCAAAATATATATGTGTTCTTTCACTGGCTGTGTAAGACACCTAGGACATTGATCCCTGTCCTGGTGTTCTGTTCCCTTAATGGGTGAGGGAGGTTCCATTGCACACAGAGAGCAGGGTAGGGCGGTGGGATAGACAGTTGCCCAGGGATTGCCATCATAGGACACCCTACAGGTGTCCTGCCAAACCACTTCCCAACCAGCAGAGAGCCATCTGCTTCCAGGCTGAGAAGGTTTCAGGTGCATTTTATACAAGATGCCCATCAGGACAGAGCTCTCTAGACCCTGGACCACCAAAGTACATCTAGCAAAGACATCTGATATAAACTGGCAAAGCAGAAAGCAGGTTTTCTCAAGTTCAGCAGGGCACCAAACTCGACTGATAGGAATGAGATTAAGAAGCATTGGTGTAACACTGTGTGCATTCTGTACTGCCTCACACATAGATCCAGCACTTTGTACAATTATCCTGTGATCTCTGTCAATCTGTTAAAGCTTCTGGCCATTAATATTTTCATCATGGACTATCCTGAGGGGCCTTGATTACATTCCACACTTCGCAGAAATCACAAAGGCTCTCATTCTCTGCTGGCCTCTGGACCATATCCTCTGGAAAGTGAGGTCTTGGGCTAGACTATTATGTTTCTTGAGTCAACCAACCTAGTTTAGCCCCTCCATATCTCAGTGATGGAAGAGATGCAAATGAATCACAAGTACAGCCCCTATTATAATCCAGCGTCACTCCATATAGATACACTGTCTAGAAAACTGAATAAGAAGTTATTAGTGGAAAGGAAATAAATTAGTTTGCAATTTATGTGAAACAAAGTAGCTTAATGTTTTAAAGTCATAAACCAAGTATTCCCTTTAGAGCAGAAGTGCTTCTTTCCCACAACTGGCTCATAATTCTGAGTGTCCATATGTATTGATGCAAAGTCATTTGCTCTCAAGTCTAGAAACTACCAGATTCTCTCATGCCTTTCTTTCTCTTCTTACTAATACTCAGGCTTTCTTAGCATCCTGATCATCAGCGTTAGCTCCCTAAGTGTCTCATGAGGTGCCCTTCCCTTCCTTATCTGAGGAGACAGACGACCGGTCTATCTTTTCTTCTTTCACGTCATCATCGAGTGATGTTGGGCAAGGCGCAGCAAACAATCAATCCCTGCCCAACAAGCATTGGAGTGCTCCTCCTGAGTGGTCCACACACGTCTTCAGAATGGCAATTGTCTGTTCAATGACAGTCCTAATGGATGCATGTTCTGGATTGTAGTGCTGATCAGCATTAGTCTGAGGGTTACACACTGTGGTCATTAGCTATGCCTCTTGGGCATATTTACAATCACCCATGAACCAACATTGGAGGTGACTGTGTGTGTGTGTGTGTGTGTGTGTGTGTGTGTGTGTGTGTGTGTGTGTGTGTGTGTGTGTGTGTGTGTGTGTGTGTGTGTGTGTATACACATGGGCATGTGGGGGAGGGGGGGGGGGGTCACTGCAAGAAGCCTGGGAGTTGCACAGAATGCATAGCTTCAAGAATTCTTGCAGTCGCAGAGAAGCAGGACATTGAGATACTGAAATCCCTCTCTGTTCAGGAATCTGGCTGGAGGACGTAAGGGAGTTCTGAGAACAATGAGTACAAAGTTTTGTGAGAAGATTTGTAGCTCGGGTGCTTGTTGTTGTAGTTCTGTTCGCTGACCTGGGATTTTTTCATGCAAACGTTTCGTCCCCTTTCTAGGTGACATCTTCAGTGCTTGGGAGCCTCCTGTGAAGCACTTCTGTGCTGATTCTTCCGGCATTTATACTGGTTTGAATCTGCCGCTTCCGGTTGTCAGTAGCTGTCCGCTGCAGTGGCCGGTATATAGGGTCTAGGTCGATGTGTCTGTTGATCGAATTCGTGGATGAGTGCCATGCTTCTAGGAATTCCCTGGCTGTTCTCTGTTTGGCCTTTCCTATAATGGTGGTGTTGTCCCAATCAAATTCATGTTGTTTGTCATCTGAGTGTATGGCTACTAGGGATAACTGGTCGTGTCGTTTTGTGGCCAGTTGGTGTTCATGGATGCGGGTTGTTAGCTGTTTTCCTGTTTGTCCTAGGTAGTGTTTTGTGCAGTCCTTGCATGGGATTTTGTAAACCACGTTGGTTTTGCTCATCGGGACAAAGGACTCGATACCCAGCATGAGCAAAACCAACGTGGTTTACAAAATCCCATGCAAGGACTGCACAAAACACTACATAGGATAAACAGGAAGACAGCTAACAACCCGCATCCATGAACACCAACTGGCCACAAAACGACATAACCAGCTATCCCTAGTAGCCATACACTCAGATGACAAACAACATGAATTCGATTGGGACAACACCACCGTTATAGGACAGGCCAAACAGAGAACAGCCAGGGAATTCCTAGAAGCATGGCACTCATACACGAATTCGATCAACAGACACATCGACCTAGACCCTATATACCGGCCACTGCAGCGGACAGCTACTGACAACTGGAAACGGCAGATTCAAACCAGTAAAAATGCCGGAGGAATCAGCACAGAAGCGCTTCACAAGAGGCTCCCAAGCACTGAAGATGCCACCCAGAAAGGGGATGAAACGTTTGCAAGAAAAACTCCCAGCTCGGTGAACAGAACTACAACAACAATGAGTACAGTCCCATCTACCCAAAGGAGCCCAGTGTTGGCTACAAATCCCATATTTTGAGCCCCTTGGTTGTCTGGGTCCACGGTGAACTTGGCAAACCATATTGCTTTCTTGAAAAGGGTTTTGATCAGCTCCAGGTTACACTTGTGTCCTGCTGATTGGGTGATGCCACACCTGTTCTGAACTGAAGTTTGAAAGGAGTCAGTCATGAGAAAGTTCAATACCATGGTGATAATCAGAACCACATGCATTGTGCTTTCTCCCAGGCCGCGTGCTGCAGATCTGCCTGCAGGAGGCAGCAGATGTAGGTGACGGCTTCCTGGACCATATGAGCACTGCCTTACACTCAGTTGCAGGTAACTGCAATGCTTTCAAGATATCTTCACTCCATATGCTGCTCAAAGGTGCTGAAGACCCTCATCAGGACAGCATTTACTAGCAGAATAGGGCAACATTTTTTCCAATCTTGACAACAACCATCCTTCCACTTCTTTGGCTGAGAATGCCAATTAAATGTCTGATTTTCCTAGCCATGTGTTGGTTTTTCTGCATGGTTGCAAGTGTAAGGATAGCTGATGAGAGAGTGAGTCCACTGCCCCAAACCTGCCAAAGCTACCTCACTGCAATGTTTATTCCTATCTATGCACACTGCTTTAGAATTGTGCACCGTCATCAGAATGGATAACCAGTCTAACATGTCAAAGTGATGTGTGGTTTTGAAGGTAAATATATGCTTGTGAGGGTTGAATATGAAGAAATTTCAGCCTTTATAATTTACTTTTAAATTAATTTTAAAGTTTTCTAAATGTTTAGAGTGGGAAGATTACATGAAGTAAGCAAATGAAGAGATGATACATACTCTGTGAGCAACTAATGGAGTAATAAGATACCTAAAGTACAGTCTGATAGCTGGAACAAAAATGGACATTTAGCTGCAAGATGAAGTAGTGAGCAGAGCTTTACCTTGACTTCTCAGGGAATGAAATTGCATCATTTGGGTGGTGGGAGTGATGACCAGACTATGTTGACTTACTGTAGCAGCACTGGCTGGATGAACAAGTAAACAGCATGGTATGCAGCAGCCTCATATTTGGAGTGTCTCTTGGGATTTTTTTCTACATTAAAACAGTTACATAAATGTGGGTACAGCAGATGGCCCAAGACTGCATCCTGTTAAAAAGTTGCTTGTTAATTTATTTAAAATCTGGTGCTCACCTTTGTCAAACCCTCAAACAATATGAAGACGTTCAGTTTCACCTTGCACATACCTGTACTTAGGGAGAGAACATATTTCAGGACATAATTAAAAGCCTTAATAGAATTTACAACCCTCAAGGGAAAAATATCTTAAAGTCCTTAATAAAGCAAATGTAACTGCATGTTGTATGTTCACTCACTGATGCCAGGTTCCTATGCAAAGAGTACATTATATTGCTCTATTGATACTCCTTCAACTCCTAGCATCTCAAAATTACTTTTCAGCATTCAGTGTAAGATGGTACATTTAAGCCTGCAATGACCTGCAAATGTGTTTCCCTGATGAAGGATGTCTGGAAAATTTGCATCATCTGTGACATACCAAAGTAGTTTTCATGAGGTCAGTGATTTGCACACTTGGTTAACCATTGATTTGTGCAACTCACCTCAGGTAACTGACCTGAGGAGCAGGTAGAACACCTGACCCTCCTGCCCATTTCACTGGATTAAATGCAATTAAAATATCGCCTTGAAATGTTAATGCTGACAATCAGGAATACCTTTGCCATATGCAATATAATCTGTTGACAAAAATGGGGTGTTAATGCATTGGATTTAAGTGTTATCTAACCAACTACTCAACAGTACCATCTCAAGCTTGTGACATGTCACATCATTTTAATCCAAACAATGTGACAATGGCACATAAACAAGAACATTTTAGCAACTGAGATTATTGCAGACCCTAATCAGTATCATTCAGCTGCTGGATGTTGCCTTTAAGCTGACCAACATGACATTTCAGAAGTTGACTTACCCTAAGGACCTAAGGGGCAACTTTTTCAAACAGAGGGTGGTGCGTATATGGAATGAGCTGCCAAAGGAAGTGGTGGAGGCTGGTACAATAACAGCATTTATAAGGCATTTGGATGGTCATATGAATAGCAAGGATCTAGAGGGTTATGGGCCAAATGCTGGCAAATGGGATGAGATTTACATAGGATATCTGGTTGGCACGGACGAAGTTGGACCAAATGGTTTGTTTCCATGCCAGATATGACTCTATGACTCTATATCTCTAGGACTCTATGACTCTATATACATTTGTTAATTGGCTTCATGAGTAATAATTATACCTTTGACATATAGGGCTAAATCTTACTCCTTTTGGTGAAGTCCAAATTACATTGAGTATTTTGGAGAGATTCCTGCCAGGTGGCTGCCTAAGTTTTCTTGCAAATCTTTTACTGATTAACCATCTTTCCCACCCTATTGTGTCCCTCATATCTGATTCTGGCTCCATCTTACCACACATCATTCACAAAACAAGTTATTGCTCAACTGGATATCCCAGAATTCACTGGCATCCCCTGCGCTCACACCATTTTTCAAAGTGCACCAGGACAAACACTATCAGTCTGAAGCTGCCCATTTGCCTTGGACATGGCAGTCAGGGGATATCTGTGTCTCACTGTTTAGACCGAATTCTGGAGGTCCTGCCGTATGGGGTTAATGACAAGCAGGACTTCCTCTTCCCTCGGGACCAGCAGTGGGAGACCACAATTACCAGACCCTGCCAGTCTGGTCTGTGATTGCCACCCTGGTCTCAGCTATCTGGAGGAATACGCAGCATTATAGGAAGAAAGTAGAAAGATCTGATCTATATAGCTGTGTAAATACCACCATCTTCTCACCAGTAACTCGCACTCCCTCTATCTCTGCAAACTGTAGCCATCTTTTACCAAGATTCATCCTCAATCATTCTCACTATTGCAAAATCTTCCCTCCCTCACTTTCATCCACCCCAACAGCACTAGCCCTCCATGCCCTCTATGCTGCCTATTCATTCACTCAGGATAGCTTCTCATTTGGACCTACAGGAACAATTGTGTCACCAACTTTTACTTTGTGTAATACATACCTAGGTCTCACTCCAAGAGAAAAACAGTCCCAATAAAGCAGAAAAAAATCAAGATAAATGGTGGACTGTCTGATATTCGGCACCTTATCCCTTATGTGGAAAACATACTGACTCTGACTGCCCTGAGCAGCTGACTGTCAGTTTCTAAGCCTCTGGACTGCCACTGGGGGCTACCTTTGACTTACTGTGCCAGACACTTTGAGTGCAGGCATTCCCTCTTGACTTGACTGAAGCCTGCTATCACCTATGACAAGCTTTCCTCCATTTCGTCTGTGCTAAATGGCAAGGCAAGACATAAATAATATGAGTCTGGTCTCTCTGACTGTGGGGCGATGCGTAAAAAGGTAAGTAAGGCAATGCAAGGCAGAGATGTTGTGAGAATTCTTCTGGACTCAGAGTGACTAAGCACCCTGGCAGCAAGCAAAACACCCAGAGATGTAGCCAGATCCACTTCAGGAGCTGGGTGCATATTTCTAAGAGCACGCTGTCCTTGCTGCAGCATTACAATGATAGATGCCAATGCAGCTTCAGGTGGAGCATTGAAATGCTGAAGCATCCTCTAAACATGCTATGAGGATTCTTTTTTTTTCTCTTTTGTTGTTCATCAAGTAAATGCAACAACACAAAAAGTAAATATTCTAGAACTGCTCAGCAATGCTGGCAGGTTATATTGGGGAGAGAAACAGAGTTAATGCATCAGGTCAATGATGTTTTATCAAGTCTGAGTCAAAGTGAATGTTACACTTGGAACTAAAATTTCAATGAATTGAATAAAAGTAACCACTTCAATCCTTCACATCTTTAAACAATAGTCCACTCAGCAATCAATCAATCAGAACTAATTTGAAAAGAAATTGGTCAATCACACAAATTCAACCCAGTTTTACAACCTGCTGATGCCTTTCGGTTGGGGTTTGCTATGAGGATTCTTAGAGGCTGATACCTATTGGATCCTAATGTCTCAAAATGTGGGGTATGCCTGACTGATGCCTGTGGAACATGACCTGAGATGTTGATGCCCATTCTCCAAAATGGAGACTGTTCAGGGCAAGCAGAAGGGAAGCTGAATTTGCCATATGTGTGCTTTGGTTTGTCTGTGACATTTTCTCAACTAGCTTGGTAATGTAAAAAGCTGAATATTATTGAGGCAAGTTAGGACATTAACAAGGCACCTAACAAGCTTTAACCACCATTAATTGATAATGCACCACTGTATGACTCATTCACTCACTCGCAATGAGAGTCTCACCTTGCTGCTTGTGAAAAGCATAAAAGTTGAAGTGGTATTCTTCCCAGCATCAAAATGGGCCTCGCTAGACTTTTCTACAAATCTTACCAGTTCCATAATGCTCAGACTTCTGCTAGATTCTGTGCATAACAGACACTTTGTATACTCCTTGTTAAATTTGTTATTTATCATCGTCCTAGTTCTCAGGGAAAAAAAAACACAATATAAGAAGTAACACTAATAATTTTCATGTTGTTCTCCGGTTAAGAAAACTAGGCTTTCAAGTCTTCCTTTTCTTTCAGAAATGGATCTTTCCCTAACTCTATAAGGCAAGAGTCAACAGGAAATTATGTCACATGGTACTCCAAGATGATGCTAGTTCTCTAACTTGCAGAGGACCACAGGACAAGAATTTTACAATTACACCTAAGGGATGTATATGAGTGTGATCTTGGGAATTCCAAACCCAACAATAAGTATGCAACCATCACAGATGGACAGATTTTAAAGTTTGTCTTTTAAAATTGCCTATCTCTTAACTTTAGGATTCCATGATGGTATATGTTTGCTTCTACTTTTATAATTGCCCACTTATGTCCTGTACACAAAAATAGCACATATCCAAACCAGCCAATTACTGCCCCATCAGTCTACTCTTGATCATCAGTAAAGTGATGAAAAGTGTCTATCAAGCAGCACTGCTCAGCAATAACCTGCTCAGTGATGCCCAGTTTGGGTTCTACCAGGGCCACTCAGTTCCTGACCTCACTATAGCCTTGGTTCAAACATGGTCGAAGGATGTGAAGTGAGAGTGACAGTCCTGGACATCAACACTGCATTCAACTGAGTGTCTCATCAAATTAGAATCAGTGGGTTTCAGGAGGCATATGCTCTGGTGTTTGGAATCATACCTGGCACATAGAAAGAAGGGCGTAGGATGTTGAAAGTTAGTCATCTCAGCTTGCAGGAGTTCCTCGGGGTAGTGTCCTAGGCCCAACCATCTTTAGGGGATTTTTGGTGATGATTGCACAATGTGGAGCACCATTTATGACTGTTCAGATACTGAAGAAGTCCACATTCAAATGCAACAAGATCTGGATAATATCCAAGTTTGGCTGACAAGTGGCAAGGAACATTTGCACCACACAAATGCCAGGCTGTGACCACCACCAATAAGAGACGATGTAAGCACTGTCCCTTTATATTCAGTAGTGTTGCCATCACTGAATCCCACCCACATCAACATCCTTGGGGTTACCATTGACCAGAAATTCAACTGAACTCATCACATAAATGCACTGACTGCAAAAGCAGATCAAAAGCGAAGAATACTGTGATGAATAACTCAACTCTTGATTCCCAAAGCCTGTCCACCACTCCTCCACTTCCTGCTCCTCCGCCCTTGAGCCCCGCTCCTCCAACCGCCACCAAGACAGAACCCCACTGGTTCCCACCTACCACCCCACCAACCTCCGTATACAACGTATCATCCGCCGTCATTTCCGCCACCTCCAAACGGACCCCACCACCAGGGATATATTTCCCTCCCCTCCCCTATCAGCGTTCCGCAAAGACCACTCCTTTCGTGACTCCCTCGTCAGGTCCACACCCCCCACCAACCCAACCTCCACTCCCGGCACCTTCCCCTGCAACCGCAGGAAATGTAAAACTTGCACCCACACCTCCTCCCTCACTTCCCTCCAAGGCCCCAAGGGATCCTTCCATATCCGCCACAAGTTCACCTGTACCTCCACACACATCATCTATTGCATCTGCTGCACCCGATGTGGCCTCCTCTATATTGGGGAGACAGGCCGCTTACTTGCGGAACGCTTCAGAGAACACCTCTGGGACACCTGGACCAACCAACCCAACCACCCCGTGGCTCAACACTTTAACTCTCCCTCCCACTCCACCGAGGACATGCAGGTCCTTGGACTCCTCCACCGGCAGAACATAACAACACGACGGCTGGAGGAGGAGCGCCTCATCTTCCGCCTGGGAACCCTCCAACCACAAGGAATGAACTCAGATTTCTCCAGTTTCCTCATTTCCCCTCCCCCCACCTTGTCTCAGTCGATTCCCTCAACTCAGCACCGCCCTCCTAACCTGCAATCTTCTTCCTGACCTCTCCGCCCCCACTCCACTCCGGCCTATCACCCTCACCTTGACCTCCTTCCACCTATCACATCTCCATCGCCCCTCCCCAAGTCCCTCCTCCCTACCTTTTATCTTAGCCTGCTTGGCACACTCTCCTCATTCCTAATGAAGGGCTTATGCCCGAAATGTCGAATTTCCTATTCCTTGGATGCTGCCTAACCTGCTGTGCTTTAACCAGCAACACATTTTCAGCCTGTCCACCATCTACAAGCCACAAGTTAGGAGTGTGATGACATACTCACCACTTGCCTGAATGAGTGCAGCTTCAACAACAGTCAAGAAGCCTGACACCATTCAGGACAAATCAGCCTGTTTAATTAGCACCACATCCACTAGTATTCACTCCCTTCATGACAGATGCTCAGTAACAGCAGTGTGGACTATCTACAAGGCGCACTGCAGAAATTCACAAAAGATCCTTAGGCAGCACCTTCCAAACCCATGATCACTTCCATCTAGAAGGACAAGTGCAATAGATACATGGGAACACCACCAGTTGCCCTCCAAGCCACTCACCATCCTGACTTTGAAATATGTCTTTGTTCCTTTACTGTCACTATGTTAAATTCCTGGAATTACCTCTCTAAGATCATTGTAGGTTAACCTACCAGCAAGAAAGCAGCTCACCACTAGCTCCTCAAGGACAACTAGGAACAGACAATAAATGCTGCCAGCCAGTGACACCCACGAGTGAATAAAAATTAAAATAAAACAACATATCACTGGGTTGTTTTTTCAGATCTATGGTCTGAATAATGTGCTGATACCTGGTCTTAGTATTGTCACTAGTTGGATCTATTAGTCATTTGGAAGTTGGATAAAGTGGCAATTGGGCCCCTATAAGGAGAGGAATATATAGACCACTCCCAAAATTCTTGTGTAAGATGCTTTCAGGATTCCACCCGGTTTAAGAGCTTACAGGAAGACTTGATGAGATAACAAAGAAAGACACATTGTTTGACAATGCTGTATCAGCTCCTGTCTTGAATCTTAACACAGATGTATATCCTTCTCTTTAGAGGTACCATTTTGGGAGAATTCAGGATCTAAAATGGAAAAGCAAGATAATTTACTCAAAGTGACATTTAATGTTTCCCAATCATTTAAGTGTTATCTTCTGGGTCGGAATAAGCTCCCCACGATTGAGATGTTGCTGTTGGATAAAGTGATTCCTCATTTTGTATACAATTCTGTTTAGTGTCCTTGACATATAATTACAAAAAATGTTAATTATTTTAGCTACAGTGTTTAATTATGTTTTAATGAATATTGTTAAGGATTATTAGCAGGATTATCATTCATAGTTAAGAAAGTAAATCATGTAATGGATTCTTCTGGTATTTATCCATCTGGTATTTATCCGTCTGCTATTATATCATCTCAAATCAGGTAGTATCTGCGGTATTGCACCCAGTTATAGTTTTTGAGACATGAAGATGACTTAAAAACACTGGAGAGTTTGCAAAAAGAGCTATGAGATCAATCCTTTCTGTTAGAAGACTGACGTGTGAGAAAAAGCTGAAAAACTTAGGTGATAGCCGCTTAAAAGAAGAATCTATAATATATACTTGATTCTATAATATATATACTGTGCAGAAAAAGACAAATCCCACTGTAATAGCCTGCAGAATAATAGTACTCTAACAATCTGAAAATCATTCATTATATTATTGGAACAGGTGAAGCTGTGAGGATTTAGAATAAGAATCTACAGGTCAAACTGGTGAAAGGCAAGTTTAGAATTGGTGGATGGAAGTGTGTCTTGTCGAGCATGACTAACATTTGGGGTGGACCTCCAGGTAGGGGTGTCAAAGACAAAGCCATACATCACTTGAAAAATTGTTTCATACTGTGATGAAGAGAACAATGTATTTCTTGCTGGATTGCCCGAGGAATCTTGCTTCTCTTCTTTCTTATCTTCTGATATTTGGCAAATTAAAATTATATAGCTATAAGTTGGATGTATTTTAAAATCAACAATTGGACTGGCAATCTAATTGGACAGCCAGAAGTGATAATGCATGGGCAAATGACTAAACTGCAATGTTGTTAGGGTGTCTACTTTGGAAACATTGGGCAGAAGTTAGTGAGGCTCCTTGAGCAGAGAGGATGATGGGCAGACTGGCTGACAAGGAGAATCATCGAGGAGGGTGTGAACCAGCTCACCGTTGAGAGAACACTACCTCACATTTAGTCAGTGATGGGAGGGGACTGAAATGGGAGACTGCCTGGTAGCAGTGGGAAGCCAATTAGGCTTATTAATGAGCCACTTAAATCCAATTATCCCTGAGCCCATCAAGATTTAATAGCAGCTCAGGGACTACATGAGCCTCACAAATATCACCCATCCCACCAGGAAACTGTCCAGCAAATCCTATCAGATTTGTCAGTGGCCTACTACAGTGTCTTTCATTCATAGATGCTCCATGCCAGATGGACATATCAAACATTGGGACATGGAGGTAGGTCCTGATAATGAGTCAACTCCACTGCCCTCAAATATCTATTTCCCCCCCCACTCCGTTTCTGGCAAATCACACCATCAGCCTGCTCCCTACTGCACTGCCTTCTCTTCAAGAATACAGCAACAATCCTGGCTGAGGGCTCCAGTGCTTATGGCAGAGGCCCACTGTGGCACTCCTGCTACTGGAGCTCTCTCAGTTGCCAGCAACTTCAGGGCAGGGTTTTCTTATCCTACTGGGAGCCCCAGTACCATCCAGATAAGTGTAGCTTGCCTTGAAATTGTAGCAGGCCTCCTAAGGAAAGGTGAAATGGGGTTCCCACTTATTCACCAACTAGTGAATGGGACCTCTGTCTCCAACATGACCTGATATAAGTTGTAATATAAGTAAACATTTATGGCGCTGAAGGAGGCTATTTGGCACACTGTATCTGTATCAGTCTTGGGAGAGCTGTTCAGTTTTAATTCCTGCCTCCAACTCTAGCCCTGCAGGTTGCAGCACCACAATTAAGTGTCCAAGTTTTGTTTAATCTGATGAATATTTCAGCCTCTACCATTCTAACAGATTCCCATCAACATCTGAGCTAAAAATTATTCCTTGATTTCCCACTAAACATTCTAAAAATTACTTAAGTCTGGCACCCTGATTATTGACTGGTCCGTGAAGCGAAAAAGATTCTTCTTATCTGCTCAGTCTGGGCTCCTCCTAATTTTATGCACTCAGGTAAATCTCTGCTCAATCTTCTGTTTTAAAGTAAACAAGACCAGCATATCCAATATTTTCTCCCAGCTAAGTGCCCTTCACGGAAGGAAATCTGCTAAACTCACTTGGTCTGATGTACATATGACTCCAGAACCACAATAATGTGCTTGACTCACAACTGCCCTCTGAAATGGCCGAGCAAGCAACTCAGTTGTAGCAACAATGATGTCTCAACAAAGAAATGCAACTAGATGGGCTACCTGGCATTGACCTAGGCACCTGGAAACGACAAAGGCAAAGACAACTGTGTTGACCCTGCAAAGTCCTTCTTCCTAACATTTGGGGTGTAGTGCCAAAATTGGGAGAGTTGTCTTACAGACTAGTTGAGCAACAACCTGCCAACATAATACTCATGGAATCAAACCTTACAGATAAAGTTGTAGACACCACCATCATCATCCCTGAATAGGTCCTGCCCCACCAGCGGGACAGACTCAACAGAGTTGGTGGCACAATGTGAGGAGGGAGTTGCCCTGGGCATCCTCAACATTGACTCCGAACCCCATGAACTCTCATGGATTCTAGTAAAACACAGGTAAGAAAACCTGCTGCTGATTATGCTGAAAGCCGGCTGACGAATCGGTACTCCTCCGTGTTGAACAATGCTTGGAAGACGCAGTGAGGATGGCAAGGGCACAAATTATACTCTGACTGGGGATTGTCAACGTCCACCAAGAGTGGCTCAGCAACAGCACCACTTATGGATCTGGTCGGGTCTTACAGGAAATAGTTGCTAGACTGGGTCTGCAGAATGGTGGTGAGGGAATCAACATAAGGCAACAACATATTTGATCGCATCCTTCCAATCTGCCAACTGCAGATGCACCTGTCCACGATAGTATTAATAAAAGCAACCACTGCACAGTCCTTATGGAGAAGTCCCACCTTCATATTGAGGATATCCTGCATCATGTTATGTGGCACTATCACCGTGTTTAGTGGGATAGATTTTGAACAGATTTGGCACCTCAAGATTGGACATCAATGACACAATATGGGCCACCAACAGCAGCAGAATTGTGCTCCAGTGCAATCTACAATCTCATGGCCCGGCATATCCCCCACTCAACCCTTACATTCAAGCTAGGGGATCAACTATAGTTCAGTGAAAAGTGCAGGAAGACATGACAGGAACAGCACCAGGCATACCAAAATATGAGGTGTCAACCTAATAAAGCCACCAAACTGGTTTACTTGCGTGCCAAACAGCATTGAATGATAGACAAACTCGAAGTGATCCCACAACCAATGGTACAGATCTAAACTCTCTAGTCCTGCGACATCCAGTCATGAATGGTGGTGGACAATTGAACAACTCACTAGAAGAGGTGTTGCCACAAATATCTCCATCCTTAACGATGGAAGAGCCCAACACATCAATGCAAAAGATAAAGTTGAAATATTTGCAGCAATATTTAGCAAAAAGAGCTGAGTGAATTATCCATCTCAGCCTCCTCCATTGGTCCCCAGCATCACAGATGCCAATCGTCAGTCAATTTGATTCCCTCTGTGATATCAAGAAACTTTTGGAGGTACTGGATAATACAAGGGCCATGGCGCTGACAACATTCAGGCAATAGGATTGAAGACTTGTGCTCCAGAACTTGCTGCTCCCCTATATAAGCTCTTCCAGTACAGTTACAGCACTGGCATCTATTTGACCATGTGGAAAACTGCCCAGGTATGTCTTATACACAAAAAGTCGGATAAATCCAATCCAGCTAACTACCACCCCATCAGTTTACTCTCGATCATCAGCAAAGTGATGGAAGGTGTCATAAACAGTGCCAACTGCCAGCATCTGCTCAGCAGTAACATGCTCAGTGACACCCATTTTGGGTTCCACCCTTGGTTCAAACATGGACAAAAGAACTGAATTCCCCAGGTGAGGTGAGAGTGTCAGCCCTTGACACCAAGACCACATTTAACCAAGTGTGGCATCAACAAGCCCTTGCAAAACTGGTATCAATGAGTGTAAAGGGGCAAACTCTCTGTTGGTTGGAGTCATACCTGGCACATGGGAAGATGGTTGTAGTTGTTGGAGGTCAGTCATCTCAGCTCCAGGACATGTCTGCAGGAGTTCCTCAGGATAATGTCTTATGCCCAAACATTTTAAACTGCTTTGTCAATGTCCTTCCTTCCATCAAAAGGTCAAAAGTGGGGATACTCGCTAATGATTGCACAAGGTTCAGCACCATTCACAACTCTTCAGATACTGAAGTAGTCCAAATTCAAATGCAACCAGTGCTGGACAATATCCAGGCTTGGGCTGACAAGTGGCAAGTAACATTTGCACTACACAAATGCCAGGCAATGATCATCACCAATAAGAGGCAATCTAACCACCGCTCCTTGACATTCAATGGACTTACCATTATTGAATCTCCCACTATCAATATCCGATGAGTTGCCAGCAAGTAGAAACTCAACTAGACTAACCATATAAATACATTAGCTACAAGAGCAGGTCACTTCCTAATTCTCCAAAGCCTGTCCACCATCTACAAGTTACAAATCAATGGTGTGATAGAATATTTCTCACTTGACTGGATGGGTGCAGCTCCAACAACACTTGAAGCTTGGCACCATCCAAGACAAAGCAACCTGCTTGATTGACATCACATCCACAAGTATCCACTCCCTCCACCACCAAAGCTCAGTACAGCCGTGTGTAATATCTGTAAGATGCACTGCAGAAATTCATTCAAGATACTTACTCAGCTGTTTCCAAACCCATGACCAGTTCCATCAGGATAATCAAGGGTAGCAAATACATGGGAACACTACCATCTACAAGTTACCCTCCAAGCCACTTACTGACCTGACTTGGAAATATATTGCCATTCCTTTGCCATTGTTGGGTCAAAATCCTGGAATTCCTTCTCTAAGGGCATTGTATTGTGAGTCATCGTACAGCAGATGGACTGCAGTGGGTCAAGAAGGCATAGTTTGCTGGTCAGATTAGAAAATGGCTACCTTGAACAGATAATTTCTCATTGTATATATGGCGCAAACTCATGAAGAGGCCTAAGGCCACCACTTTAGGTTCTGAAAAGTGCCCATTCTACCTTAGATTATCTTGGAGTGGGAAGAATAATCAAAATTGTGAACAACTGGTGAAGGTCGCTGTTACACACTGGCACAATGTAGTATCAACATACATGGTATTCATCATCAACAGGATGCTGCAGTGAAGCCAAAATACGTTCCATCTATCAAACATGTGAATAATATAGTCTCAATTTCAGTGCCAATATGACACCAGACATGGAGGTTGTAATGAATCATACCAATGTCCCTTCAACTGTTCACAACCACAAGATACTAACTGTACCCAAACATCCAACACTCAAAACACAGTACCTTTTATTGATAGCTGTGTTATATGAACAGTAACAATGTCTTAGCTACTCTAATAAGAGCTCAACATTAATATCATTATCGCTTTCCCTGTACTCATGCTATTTGTGTGTGTGTATATATATATATATATATATATATTATATATATCCTGTACCATAGAAGGATTATTTATGGCTGATGTAAGATAAACTGACACTGACCAATGCTCCAAATTGGCACTTCTTAAACAATAAGTGTTGCATCTAGAGAGAAAGCTGAAGATATTGCATTTTTTGAATAGACAACGCCCTTTATTTGAAATCACTCATAATTTTCATGTGACATTGAGAAAATTGCATTAAAGTAACAGACAGGGGCAAATCATTGGTCAGACCATATTTGGAGTGTTGTGTTCTGTTCTGGTCACCTTATTTATCATCCATGGAGAGTGTGCAAAGGAGATTTACTGGAATGGTATCACGAATGAGTGATTTTAGATACAAGGAAAGATTAGATAAATTGGACTTATTCTCTTTGGAGCAAGGAAGATGAAAAGGTAACATTATTGAGATGTTCAAAATTATGAACAATTTCCGAGAATTAGAATCCCTGCAATATGGATACAGGTCCTTCGGCTCAACAAGTTGGTGGCATGGTGACACAGTGGTCAGCACTGCTGCCTCACAGCGCCAGAGACCCGGGTTCAATTCCCGCCTCAGGCAACTATCTGTGTAGAGTTTGCACATTCTCCCCGTGTCTGCGTGGGTTTCCTCCTAGAGTCCAAAAATGTGCAGGTTAGGTGAATTGACCATGCTAAATTGCCCATAGTGTTAGGTGAAGGGGTAAATGTAGGGAAAGGGTCTGGGTGGATTGCTCTTTGGAGGGTCGGTGTGGACTTGTTGGGCTGAAGGGCCTGTTTCCACAATAAGTGTAATCTACTCTTAAAAAAAATCCACATGACTCTCTGAAAAGTATCCCACCCAAACCCATTACTCGACATTTACCCCAACTAACACACATCCCTGAACACTATGAGCAATTTATCATGGCCGATCCACCTAACCTGCATATCTTTGGATTGTGGGAGGAAACCCACTCAAACACAGGAAGAACGTGCAAACTCCATACAGACAGTTGCCCAAGGCTGAAATTGAACCCAGGTCCCTGGTGCTGTGAGGCAGCAGTACTAAGCACTGATCCATCGTGCCAACTCAATTGTGAAGATTCATCCTGTACTGAGTTAAACTGCCTATTGCCATTCATGACTGAATGTGGTAGAACTGCAGATCTTAGAGTTGATTCATTCAATTGCAAGATTGCTTAGCTCTATCACATACTGGTTTTGCTGCTTCACATATAAAGTCCATATTGTCGCTTCACCAGGTTAATGCCCCATTTTTAGATATGCCTGGGTCTGTTCCTAGCATGTCCTCCTGCATTCTTCTTCAAACCAAGGTTGATATTCTGTTTCCACTAGTTAGCATGTCAGCAACTCGAGGATCACAATTTCAGGATTTTCACCGAGAACTAGGAGTAAGATTAGGAGAAACTTCTTTACTAAGAGAGTTGTCAGAATTTAGAAGGTACTGCCTGGAAAATGGTGGAGGCAGAGTCTGGAGGAGGTTTCAAAAGAGAATTGGAGATATATTTGTAAGTAATGAATTTAGAAGGCTATGGCGATAAGGTCGGAGAATGGGACTAACTTGGTAGCTCTCTTGGGAGCTAGTACAGATACAATGGATCAAATAGTCTCCTACTGTAATGTAAAATCCTAAAATGCAGAGCAGATCGAGATGCAGATTAATTAATAGAATTTTTTGTTTTGAAAGTCTGTAAGCAAAAGACTAGAAAATTGACGATTTCCTGCTGCAAAATCTGGTCACAAAGTCGAGAGACCCCTGAACAATCACAACTGAAGATACATACATGGGAGAGTTATAGATGTGATCAGTCTTGTGGACTGAAGACATATTCAGACATGGAAAATTAAAAGTACTTGGTGTATATGGTTAGGCCTGTAAGTCTGATCCATAATTTCACAAATGTTTCAATTACACCATTTGTTTGTGGCTAATTACAGGTACATCTCGTAGCAAATGTGGAAGATAATTCAGGCTTTTGTGCTTATGAAGTAACAGTCATCCTAAAAAAGGAAATAAATTTCTATTCAAGAATATTTTAGGTATTGCGCAAAACTGTCGAAAATATTTACTGTTCTTTGGGTAATTATGTAACTTGAACAAGAAATGCCAACTCTGTTCCTTTAATATGTGACTGCTTGCCCTTTTTTGTATTTTGAGGAGATTTGCATTTTTTTCTTTCTGGTACTATTCACATCAGTTTTGTATTTGTGCAGTTATTTTTATGTCAGAGGTGCTTGAGAAAAATGCAGTCATTAAAAGCTTGGTCTTTGTTTTTCAATCTGTGACCCAGTAGTCTCTTTAGCAAGCTATGGTTCAGTAAACTGGCATGCACAGGACTACAATGGAAAATTATGTAACAGATGGAAGCTTCTACATTTTTTTGTTCAGTCCTTTTATAAGTCAGTTTACAAATGATTTAAAAAGAACCTAATGTATCTCAGTGTTTGCATTTAAAGACTCGCAACAGAGATGTTTAGAAAATAGTTTGTTAACGGTATTTTATAGTTTATGACATTTAGACTATTGGCAGGAAAGAAGATATTTTGTTAAGATTAGCAAGATGTTAGTAACCATGAAGTAACTTATGTGCTTCAATAAATATGTCCAGTTCACTGGAAACTACAAAGTCAGTTAAAACAAAACAACACAAGAGCGAATTGCTGTTTAGTGAAATCATTTCCTTTTCTTAATCAAAAGATGACAGCCACAACCTTTGAACTTTACAGCATTTTCTGTTTTTGGGGTGCAAAACTAACTTTTTATTTTAATACTGAATGACCTAATTGATGAAACAGATATATTTGCTCATACTATGGTGGTAATGATGAATTTGCAATGGAAATGAAAACAATGAAAGAGCTTTTTGAATGATCAAATCTTAATTTAACAAAATGTCGTTGAATGCAAATCATCAGTGTCACAGAGGAGGAATGATCACACACAGTGCCTGACAACCAGGTACCATTTCCTTGTTATTAAATATGTTGCTTAAATAAACTTTTTCTATATGCTAAAAAGCCTTTTTGTTATGAAAAAGTGAACATAATTGGTTTTTATTTTTCATGAGAGGTGGATAGAACAGGGTTTTGTTGATGTCACATAAACTGCCCTTTTAGACATTGTAAAATGCTACAAAGCCATTGTCTCTGTTTCCTAAACTAAGCATTTTATATCTCTTGGGGCTAATTCCAACATTCAGAATATACAGAAGGCAGATTACATAATCATATTAAGATCCCAAGGCAGCAGCTGCAATCCCTGATGTCAAACTCTGCTTTCAATCTTACTGCATTTTCTTTTGACACAATGACCATGCATGGACTCACACATTTGTACTCTTTAACACCAAAGTTGCTTTTCCTGTAGAAGTCCTGATTTCCTTTCTGAGGACCATATTACTTTTGCCATGTGCTGTATTTTTGGGCTTCAATTTGCTATTCATATTATTTTTACATAATTATTTGAGTTACATGTGCAATATATGATTTCATGTACAGGTCGCATTTAAAAAGAAAAAGAATATAGATTTTATATGAGTCTCTTTTGTATAGGGTATGATCTAGGTAAAGGTGAATTTGCCATAGCCCTACCAGATCATAAAGCTGCTCCCTGTTTAGAGAGAGAATTGGTGGTGGTTTAACCTGAGGGTTACAATGCCTCAGGCGAGGGGAGAGATTGAGAACCAGAGTCCTTCATAGTGACCTCAGCAGTGTGAAGCTGTTTATGTATTTGCCAATAATGTTTTACTGGCATGAAACCAATTTGCTGCCGGTGTGGAATTAGCACAGATATTAACTTCCTTCACCCCAAAGTTCCTAAACATCTAAAATTCCAACTTTCTACTTGCTAACTGAAATTCCCTACAGCCAACTCTTCAGGGTACTGTGATCAAGGGAAATGAAAGTCAAAAATCTGGTGATGCTTCAAAGCAGAGGTTGGTTGTCAGGCACCCATTCCACTTCAGCTATGAAAATGGAGCTGTCAACATAGATGCTAAGACAGGAATTATAGATGGTAACAACAAACTAACAAACAGATGATCCAGTTTTCCCACATGTTTACAGTTATTGCATTCTTTATGTGTGAGCTCACAGTTCACAAGTAGCACCTTGGAGCTTTTGCAACACTGAGCATTCTTGTCCTTTAACAAAAATTGATAGGAATCTTCAAAATACAAGTAGCATAAATAGTCAAATCAAGTGTTTCACAGTCAGGCAATTCCTCTGGAATTCTTGCCAGTGAACAAGTGTAGGTACCTGAGTAAACATTTTATATTGCTAGTTACTAACGGAAGATACAGGAGTGGCAGGCAGGTTTGTCAGGGGCACTGGGCAACCTAACGTTACAGGACTACAACCTGTGGAATGTCAATATCTGGCTGTCATGGAGAGCAATGCTCAGTGCTCCCCACAGCCCTCTGATGTCTGCACAAACCTGGACTCCATCGCTCCAATAACATCGATGAGATGGGCCCAGCAGTGAGAGACGCGACTGTGACATTGGTTGGGCTAGTGCAGGATGTGACGAGGCAGTGGTGAGGTGAATCATCCCAGCGGTGAAGATAGCATCTGAGGATGTGTCCATCGATAGCAGCGAAGTGGTGGCAGAGAGCTGACTGAACAGGCATCATTGATTTTGATGAGCTGACTCAGGAAGATGGACTCTCTTCAAGCTGCATCACTCTCTTTTTTTTGAATTACTTTTAAATTATTCAAAATGGCAACAAATGAAAGCTGTTCACTGTATTTTATTATATACTTACTGTAAAATATATGTGACAATAAAATCAATCACAACAGGGAGATGAGGGCACTTACCTCACTCCAGGTGCCCTTTCCCTCACAAGGAGACAGAGCAATCACTGCAGGTACCCAATGGGAGGGAAGCCTTCTCACTGAAGTCTCCTCGCAGAACATCACCAAGGTAATTGGGCCTGCCACCTTCAGCCCTGTAGGAGTTCAAGCTGAGGAGGATGAACCTGCCTCTATGCAGACACATACAACATGTCCCGACTCTTTAGACCCAAATGTCCCCAGGCTTGTCTGGCTAAAACTCCAAGGACAACCAGTTACACTACCGCAAAGATGGAAAATGCTGGAGAAACTCAGCAGGTCTGGCAGCATCTGTGGAGAGAGGGACAGGTAATGTTTTGAGTCTGACCTGATTCGTCTTTCAGAACTCTGTTCAACACTTGGCTGGAAAATGTGACTTTTGCTCTCAGCATTGAGAAGCTCCTCACTGGACATGTTACACAATGTTACTGACTTTCTCACATGTTATTCAGTACTTGGGAAGGTTCAACACTCAGAGCTGACCAATATTCCAAAACACCCAGGAACTTCCAGCACTTTTGGCTAAATGCAAGTAAAATGAGAACAGCTGACCAAAATCAAATTGATCCTACAGATAGGATTTTTGACCCCCCTAATTTCTTGCTACTTTTGTCTGTCTTTAACAGTCACACTGATGTCCAAAACAGCAGCCATGGACTATTTTTAATATTGGATGTAAGAACTTGGAGCAGGAGATCAGGATGGAGCAGGAGATCAGGGTGTCACAGTGGCTCAATGGTTAGCACTGCTACCTAACAGCGGTGGAGACCCTGGTTTCATCCCAGCCTTGGATGACTGCAGGGTTTCCATCATGTGCTCTGGCTTCTTCATGCAATCCAAGGATGTGGAGGCACTGGAACGGGTGCAGAGGAGTTTTACCAGGATGTTTCCTGGTATGGTAGGAAGACCGTATGAGGAAAGGCTGAGGCACTTGGGGCTGTTTTCATTGGAGAAAAGAAGGTTTAGGGGTGACTTGATAGAAGTGTACAAGATGATTAGGGGTTTTGATAGGGTTGACCATGAGAACCTTTTTCCACGTATGGAGTCAGCTATTACCCCTTTAAATTAAGGGGAGGTAGGTATAGGACAGATGTTAGGGGTAGATTCTTTACTCAGCGAGTCGTGAGTTCATGGAATGCCCTGCCAGTAGCAGTGGTGGACTCTCCCTCTTTATGGGCATTTTAAGCGGGCATTGGATAGGCATATGAAGGCATTTTGCTGCACAACTGGAACAAACAGCAGATCTGATGGATAGCAACAAGTTGGGACATCAGAAGCAGTTTTTTCAGAAGGAGGAAGATGAGAAGATTGAGCAAGAGGAATATCATCTTCAGCAGGATAGAGCACAATAGTGTCAAGTGCTTCAAGCCAGACAGATTATAATTGACACCCAGTTCCAGTAGATGAGAGTTGAGTGCAGTGATCATCCATTGATTGTATAATTGTTGGTACTCGATGTGCAAGCCATTCATTTCTGTTCTGAGGCAAATGCAACCTCTGCTCATTTCATTTCCATTTGCTTTGGTGTTAGTAAAAAAAAGATGAATTTTTGATCTGTTTGAGTTATTTCTTGTATGTGATATTCCCACATTAAACAACAACATGTTGATATAAGATAACGCTAACAAGTGGGTTTAGGCGATAGAGTGACAGTGATGTAGAGGGTTGCAATGGGAAATATGGTTAAGGACAGGTTAGCTGAGTGGTCTGGTGCTAAAACAGTAATTGAGATAGGAATGTGTAGTTGTATGTACAAGATAGTGTCCACTATTCAACCTATGTGCTGTGAGAGGTTTCTCCAAGACTGCTGGGCCACCATGATGATGGGGAAGGCAAATCCAGACTGTCATTGTTTGACTGAATGCCTGGTGTGGGTCAAAAATTGTGCTGGCAACAGGGCTCCTGGGATATCCTGACAGTGTTCAGAACCTCCACATACGGTGAGTGGGAGAATTGATCTAGCATTGGACAAGAGGGGTTTGGTCAAAATATCTGCCACTGACACAGCAGAAATTAGAAGAACCACAAATCACAATGGTGGTGTGGAATAATGACCATTATCTGGACTAATATCTTAACAAATGAGCTTGAATAAAGACATAAGTGGGAGGAAAAGACCCAGTATGCATTGTTTTGCATTAGTATGTAATTACCGGGCTTTAAAATCTTGGTGGTGTGCATGAGAAACCTCTTCAGACAAAAGTATTTCTGCTGTCCTGTGTTATGAAAGCACATAAAGGAATGAAAGTCAGAAAAACCTGCATGTAATCTGCTTTAGCTTTAAATCTTTGCTTAGCAGAACCTTACTTTACTGAGCCAATCAGGTGAAAGTCAGTAATGTTGCCTGAGAAACCAAAAAAAAAGTAAAAAATGATGAAGGGCTTATGCTCGAAACGTCGAATTCCCTATTCCTGAGATGCTGCCTGACCTGCTGTGCTTTAACCAGCAACACATTTTCAGCTGAGAAACCAAAACTCTTGACTGTATCTGGTGACAATCATCTGTCAATATCAGTCTCAGGATGTAGACATCACTACAAAACCGATATTGTTTACTGATCCCAGTTTTTCTTTTATGGTAGTGGTGGATTTTCTTGAACTGCTGTGGATGTGGTCAAGAAGATGCTTTATAACCTGCTGCCAGGGAGAAAGTTCCAGTGTTTGATCTAATGATGATGAATCAATGGCAATATGTCTAAGATGTATGATGTGTCACATAGAATGGAGCTTGGAGGCAATATACACCTGCTGTGATTAGCTTTCAAGTTGGTGGAGACTGTTGGTTTGAGAAGTGCTGTTAAAGAAGCCTTTGGTGAGCAGTAACCATGTCTCTTGTACAAATGACGCCCATGGGACACCAATGATACACAGACAGGATGCTGTTGATTTAAGCATTTATAAAGACCTCTGATAGTATTACATTTCTTAAGTGTTTTTGAAATTCCACACATTCAAGCAAATGGAACATATTCTTGTACTTGTAACGTGCACTTTGTTGGTCCGAGAGAGATTGGGGAATCACAAGGTGAGCTATTCCCTGAAAAATACTCACTTAGAGCCGTAGAGATGTACAGCATGGAAACAGACCCTTCGGTCCAACTCACCCATGCCAACCAGATAGCCCAACCTAAACTAGTTCCATTTGCCATCCCTCTAAACCCTTCCTATCCATGTACCCATCCAGGTGCCTTTTAAGTGGTGTAATTGTATCAGCCTCCATCATTTCTTCTGGCAGCTCATTCCAGACAGGTGTCACCCTCTGTGTGGAAAATGTTGCCCCTAAAGTCCTTTTTATATCTTTCCCCTCTCATCCTAAACCTATGCCCTCTCGTTCTGGACTCCCTCACCCTTGGGAAAAGACCTTGCCTATTTATCCTATCCATGTCCCTCATGATTTTATAAACCTCTATAAGGTCACCTCTTAGCTCTGACACTCCAGGGAAAACAGCCCCAGCCAATTCTGCCTCTCCTTATAACTCAAACCCTCCAACCCTGGCAACCTCCTTGTAAATCCTTTCTGAACCCTTTCAAGTTTCACAACATTGTTCCTATAGGAAGGAGCCCAGAATTGCAGGCAATATTCCAAAAGTGGCCTAACCAATGTCCTGTATAGCCACAACATGACCTCCCAACTTCTAAATTCAATGCTTTGACCAATAAAGGAAAGCATACCAAATGTCATTTTCACTGTCCTGTCTACATATGACTCTACTTTCAAGGAACCAGTTTAGTAGTTAAGGGTGACCTTCTGGATGTTGATGAGAGCCTTAATAATCGTAATACTAACAAGTGTCAAGGGAAAGTCATTAAATATTCACTTGTTGGGATTTGCTTGGCTCTTATGTGCACAAATGTTGTTTCCCACTTCCCAGCTCGAGGTCACACTGATCTTGCTGCATGACATGCTATAAACATAAACAATCTCTCTGTTCTAAATTCTTAATAAAAACTGAAAGAATTGCCAATGCGGGAAATTGTAATAAAAGCAGAAATTGCTGGAAAAACTCTGCAAGTCTTGCAGCATCTGTGGATGGAAATCAGAACTCAATTTCTCACCTACTGAGGAAGAGTCACTGGATCCGATGTATTAACTCTGATTTCTCACCATAGATCTTGCCAGACCTGCTGAGTTTTTTGTTGTAAATTCTTACTCATCGTTTGAACTGACAAAAATGTCAGGACACATTCCTGTGAGATTAAAAAGTGATCTACCTGATTTTCTGCTCTCAAATGCAGTCGTGTGTTTCACAAATCTGGATTCAACTCAAGTTTAACATAATCTGCTCTGAAATTGTGGCTAGTAAAAGAAAGGCACCTTTTTCAGTTCTTCAAATAAATAGACTTATGAGCCACTTCCCAATTTTTCTTTCATCAATCCAAAGTCCTTTGAATCTTGAAGAATCCAGCTATGTAAAATAGCTCCCTTCCTGCTTGATGGCTAAGTATATCTCAGATAATGTAGTTCTTATGCAGAATGGTGTTTCACCATCCAACGCCAATTCCATTATGCTGCACAAGATAATTATGACAGAGAGAGAACACTTTAGCTCACCCATTCAGAAAAAAACATTGTAACCTAATCCCCTTTGCAGCATTGAATTATTTCATCTCCACTACTATAATTGGGTAAGTCTACCCTGACTCTCCATAGGTGAGTAGGTCTCCATGCTTTCAAGTGCATGTGACAGGTGAAAATCAAAGATCTCTAAAGTGGCACCTACCCTCATGCAAATGAAATATCCTTCCCTGATACTGTGAACTGAATTGGGAACTGCTGTGTTCTCAATCCAGAGCTTTTTATCTGGAGATTACTTGGAACCTTGAAAGTCAAAGAAGGTAAAGTGCCAATATATGTAAAAACGTTATTTCTTGGAAATCAAGATAAATGAACTTTGGTCCTTTTTACATAAGCAATAGAAAGATGAGGTGCTGTTCTTGAGTACATTCTGCCTTTGGGTTTGTGTCACTACAAGCTTCAGTGATCTCATCATACTTGTATGTCAAGTCCATAACTCAGAAGCATAACTTTGACAGTGCTAAAAAACAATCCATTTTCTTATCTCATTGAAAAAACGTATGAGACAGTAACATGGGTCTTTGGCTCATGATGTAGAAATGATCAACTTTGCAGGAATTTTGAAGAACTGATATCAATTTATTTGGATTCACTTCAGACTGAAGTGGTTTCTGTATCTCTACTCGGAATGGTGAATTATATGGATCGATCTGGTGGAAGTTATTTAGTTTATTCTTAATCCAGAATTGCTTATATAAATCACCTGATGACTCATATGCATTAAGTGTTCACCTTGCTGTGCTATTTACATGGCCAAATTCAACTTATTACAAATTTCCATTTATTTAGTATGAAAAATGACTTTGAATTGTTACAGGTAAACCATAGAGCATTTATCATAATTTCTTTTTAGGTCGTATTCAGGAAGGAACCAGTTTAAGAGAGTGAAAGACGCAAGAGGCTGAATCTCTGAAATTAGTAATAGGAATGTGCGTACCTGCAAAAATCTCTTTTTAAAAGATGGCACAGAGGATTGGTAACACATACTCATGAGCCTGTGGAGTAAACAATACTTGCATAGAATTACATTGGCTGCATTGCACAGAAATACCAGTCTGGTGTATATGCTCCACTCAAACTTCCTTCCACATTCCCTCATTTTAATCTAGCATTGTAATCATCCATTCCCTTCTGCCATCATTGCTTGCTTAGCTTCCTCTTAAATGCATTTAAACCATTTTCTTCATTCACAAGTACCATATTTTGGGGACTTCTTCCAACTTGAAATTCAGAACAAGTGCAATTTTATTTATAGCAAAGATATATTCCAGTTTGTACTTCATTTAAAGAACTATCATGTGAATTTAAGAAAGTTCATGTCTATTGCTGTCATATGTTATACTGTAGTATTGATATTGATATTGTAGAATGAATGATGCTATCTTAATGTTCAGTAAAGATGACATGTAGAACCTTCAGATGCTGTAATTAAACGTTGGTTGAAAATGGATAGTTTATGTTTCCTCATATTGATGGGCCAGCTAAGTATTTCTACCATTTTGAGAATAACTGTTTTTAAAATTCAACAGACTTCCTTTGGTGCAATCCCACCTTAAATTTGACAAAAGCTTACCAAAAATAAAGTCTAGGCTGGGACATGAATACCCTGGCCTTCCACACAAACTTTCAAATGTGTGCCATTCCAAACGTGACCATCATTATGATGGATCAGTCTCCTGACTGAAGGAGGGCTCACATCTTGAGCTCACAGTTGCTTCCAACAGATGGATAGTTGAGGTATGACAAATCCAATCAACAGTAATGGCTGACTAGAGTCCATGTGGATCTCAGCTAGGATCCATGATTATTTGAAGAATTATTACACAGTGACACCTCACCCCCCTCCACCACCCCCCTCCCCCCCCCCCCCCCCACTTTGAACAGAACCATTGAGCACCATATACTTCTCAAGAAGAGGAAGAACAAACTAACTAGGATCATTGGCTGTGGCCCAAGTGTGATTCCTGGTGCGTTGATTAAAGCTTTTATGGTGACCATATAGATGCAGGCTAGTTCATACTATTGGCTGAATAGGCTAATTTGTATATATCTGGAAACAGTCATAAAATTGCAGCATAACAGATGAATTAATTATATAGTCACCAGAGTCACCACAGAACAGAAGCAGAATATCATACAAACAGTCAGATGCAGCTTTTATTTCACTCATTCAAGAACAGTAAAAGCTTTTTGTTCTGAACATGCTTCTGATTTAAATGATTTTCCTTAAACTTTCTTTTTATTCATGATTATAGTCCAATCATACAATGTTATTTGTATTGATTGCTGTTGCATTTTAGTGTCCAAGTATTATACAAAGAGTTACAGATAGATTGAAGACAAAGACTGAAGGTTTTACTTTATATTTAGAATGACTATTCTGCTCAAAATTAGGAATATTTAATTTCATGTAATATCATTTAGACAGCTATGTCTCAGATCTCACTTCAGCTATATACTAATCTTGAGATACAAGATGGAGCTCAAGGAGGAATTTGATGTACCGATATGAGAGCCATGTCATGCTAATAGAATAAACTTTACATGTGATTTCAGTATTGAGATATAATTATAATTTCTGCGAGGTCTGCTAAAATGCCAAGGCACTATTTACAAATCCCAGGAATTAAATTTTGACCGTTCTCTGCTGAGAAACTTTCCTAGCCACTGTACTGGAGCAATGGACCTTGTGTAAATCAGACATGTCATCTCATTACATTAGCTTTGTTTATGACAATACACAAAATAAATTAGGTTACTTTAGACAGCAGTAACTCTGCACAGAATGGATAGAAAAAAAAAGTTCACAAATGTAGGAAGGTATTCTGCACCACAGTGTGGCAGTAAGAAAAGGAAACTGGAATTGGCAAAAACATTTAAAACATCAAAAGCTTCATCAAGTCTTCACAAGAGCACTGGAATGGCCACGTAGCCCCTCAAGCCTGTTCAGTTATCAGCAAGATAGTGGCTGATCTGTGACCCAACTCCAAATTTATTTCGCACCATATCCCTTAATATCTTTGCATACTAAAAAAATCTATCCAAAGTTGACAGTTGTTCTTGAATCCATTGTCATTTTTGAAGTAAACTTTTATTATCCTTTCCATGTGGAACTATCTCTGAGTTTCATTTCTGAATGGCATTGCTCTAATTTTTCGTCTATCTTCCTGGGTTTCTAGAGTCTCCAACTTTATCTATTTTTAAAACCCTGACCTAATCACTCCTTAACTATGTAAATTCCAGGAAATACAACCATAACTTGTGTAATTTCAGTCTAGGTATCATTTTCTGGTATATCTACTCTACTCCCTTCAATGTCAATATATCTTTCCAAATATGTGTGGCCCAGAACTGCTCACCAGTATGCTCTAACTAGGGTTTTGAATTGCTGAAGTATGACTTCTACCCATACATAATCTAAACATCTGGAAATAAAAATCCATATTCCCATAGCTTTTTGATTATGGCTTTCTAATGAGCTAGGTACATAGTTTTCCAAGTTATCTTATTCTCTGTTCAAGGATGCTGTCTGAATTGCTGTGAACTTCAGCATTTGTTGTTTTCAATATAGATTCCATCATGTGCAGTAATTTGTTCCTTCTTGAAACATCCACTTGTTTAGGTATTTGCAATATGGGTAGTAACCCATTCACCTTTTTAGGTGCAAAATGGATGACAACAAACTTGATGTTGACATTCATTTGATATCATTTTACCCATTCACTTAATATATCAGCAGCGAGAATGTTCTGTATCTAGGTAGTCAGTACTAAAATTAAGTGTTGGTACCTGACACACTGATTCTGCTGGAATTGACTGGGAAGCTTACACTACTCATGGACAATTCACCAATTTCCTGGCACCATGCATAAAATCTCTCTGAATTTGGTTTAGAATCTGAGATGGGACAGATCTGACTTATCTGGATACTTGGCAGACGTGGGTACTGGAGATGCTGGAGATTAGAGTGGTGCTGGAGAAGTACAGCAGGTCAGGCAGCATCCGAGAAGCAGGAAAATCAATGTTTCATCATGAATCCTATGGATAGTTGCCTAGGAAATGTTAGACAATCAAACTTATGTCTAATTCCTGGCTAACTACATGACTGATGAAAAGTGTGGCACTGGAAAAGCACAGCAGTTCAAGCAGCATCCGAGGAGCAGGAGAGTCTACATTTTGGGCATCATGAATCCTGATAAAGAGCTTATGGCTGAAATGTTGATTATCCTGCTCCTCAGATGTTGCATGACTCGCTCTGCTTTTCCAGTGCCACACTTTTCATCAGTCGTGTAGTTAGCCAGGAATTAGACATAAGTTTGATTGTCTAACGTTTCCTAGGCAACTATCCACACTTTTCAAAGCTGATCTCCAGCATCTGCAGTCCTCATTTTCTCTCAGTGACAGCATGACTGTCCAATCTGACTCCACTCTCCACTGATTCCCTGACTCCCTGCTGACACTGTGGCTTTCCCTGCTCCTGACCCTTGATGTCCTTCCTGATCTGGCTTTCCCTGCTCCTGACCCTTCAACTCTCTCCTGACCCTCTGATGCCTGATCCTCCAACTGCCCTGCCAAACCATTGACTCCACCTTGACTTCACCATCCTGCCACTGTATTCAGCTGGCAACCTACCTTCCTGAACACCCTGTAACCCTGTCCATGATTACACCCTAGCACTCCTCTTAACCGGCACCCTATTGCCCCTGCCACTCTACTCACTTCCTCATGCACACTCATTCACTAACACGTTGAAAAGCTATTTATACTGTCCAAAACTCTTCAGTGTGTTCATGACTGAGGACTTACCAGAATACAGTATATTTTGATATTATAGGGGGCTTGACCTGCTTCCCCCTGCCACCACCAATGATTGTGTGTTATAAAGGGCCCTGATGGAAGACCACTCCACATTTCTGAAGAGGCCAAGTTTCAAAAACCCAGTCAGAAATGTGAAGCTACATTAATGGGGAAAAAGATGGATGCAGATTTACAATGTGACACGATTGCCATTCTGCAGAGGTTTGTTCCAATATCCCTGTGTTTATGCTTCCATCTAAAGTGGTTACAATGATGCCTTTTCTCCTGTCTTCTGCAAACTTGGATATGTAACTTTCTATTCCATCATTTAAATTGATAATACATATGGTCAATAATTGTAACACGGATCCTAAGAGAACCGTAAAGCCTCATCACGTCCATTATCCCTATGTTCTGCCTTATGTTCTGGTCCTTAGCCAATTTCCCCACCAGTCAATAAGTTGTCTTTATTTCCATGGGCTTTAACTTTGGCTAACAGTCTCTTATGCATGATTTTTTCAAATGCCTTCTGAAACTGTATATAAAAAAAACCACTCGTAGACATTTTCCTTTCAACTACTTCAGTAACCTTTAGCAGATGAAATATCAATGTTTAAGAGGCATTTAGAGAGATATATGAACAATCAAGTAATAGGGAGATGCAGACAATGGTCAGGCAGATGGGAATTATTTAGAATTGCATCATGGTTGGTACAGATATGGTGGGCCAAAGAGCCTGTTCCTGTGTTGTACTGCTGTATATTATATGTTCTTCAAAAATTCAATCAGCTTCATCAGGCACGGCCTATCATTTTCAGGCTGGATTCTAAATATTTAATAATTGAGAGCTATAAAATAACCATTGCCATCCTGGCTTCTATTTTTGTCGGTTTCTCTGAGATGGATCCCAGTGCCTTCTGCTTGAGAGTTACTGAATTTATAGTGAAGTCATTTGCAACGGCCCTGACAGTGACCCCGAGGAACCCTATTCATAGAAAGCCAAGCTGTAGACAGCTGAGTCTTAGTAGGAGCCAGGCATTTTGGGATAGTTGGATTCCTAGAACCACTTTGTTCAGGGATTGCCTCTCCTGGGGCAGCACTACCATGCTTATGTGTCTGACTCTCAAATCTCTCAGCACTCTTTAAGTACAGAGCGCAGGAGTGATGTGATTATATCAGTTGACAGAGATCTGAGTTCTCATTGAAGCTGTCAGAGGTGCCACCAGAGTTTCCATCACTCTGGGCTGTCCTGCAGTATTCATAGAGCTGATTACTGGTTTCTTGATGACTGTACACCAACAAAGCTGTGTACAAGGTTTGAACTTGATGGCCCCATACTCTTTGCCAATGAATGCAAGGCAAAATGCACTGACAGTCTAGTGTACTTAAAGCATCCTAAAATATAAGTATCAATCTTCTTCTGTAATCTGAACTCTTCATCTGTGTCCTCTGCAGTAGGGCTAGAATGTGAGCAATCTCTTCATCCCTGGACTTGCTCGCCTTTATGTTAGCATATGTGGTTCTCCTCTGCTTGCCATTTTAATAATTCTTTAGTCATAGTTGGTTACAGCCAAGGTGCACCTTACCTTATAACGGATGCAGATTATGATTTATTGATATTAGTAACATACAATACTCTTAGCCATTAAGCAAGCTGCAAACGAAATGTGTGAAGATTGCTGGCAGCCTGTCTGTTCTTAAAAAAAGACAAGGCAAGCAAAATCAATTTGGTGCCTGGGAGAATAGGGCTTGCAAATTGAATGAGTCCCCATTCTGCATTTTTCATAGATATACCATAATATGAACAAATTGGCTTATCATAAATATTTATCCATTTGTGCTTGAAATATAGTTTTTTGTTCTAAGCTGTTTTTGGTTTTTACAAACTACTGTGGCTTTATTATGTACATTTTAGTTTATACTTTTTTTCCCGTTTTCATCCATTCTCTGTTACCTTTAACATTGGCAAGGGTAGCTTGGTGAAATGTCACAGCTCCTGAATAATTACACAGATAGGTACTAGTTCTGTATGGTCGTAATCCACATTTGATCCACACAGAAAAAGATCATAGGTCAAGTTGCCCTTTCTTCTTTAGAAATGCTGTGATGGATCTAACTCACCCTTCAAAAATTGTGGAAAAGTGAATGTAGATCATACCACTCCTCAAATGTATTGCTTAATACTAGGATTCAAGATGGGATTTTTTGGTTGACAGTCCAAGGAACTAATATTGTAGCTACTGGACAGCATTGTGGCTTTTACTGTTGAAAACAGACAGCAGATGAAGTTACAGAAGATGTTAGTTGCATTCCTGAAGGATATTACAGCACAATACGGCTTTAATCAATACAGATTGAATGAATAACAAAACTAGAGAAACAAACATCACTGGAGAAACATGGAAAACTTGTTTAAGCCAGATATACTTCGCATTTTAATTTTCTGAGTGTTTGTTGATTTATTGGTCGTGGGTAAAACAGAATGGATTGCACTTTGAAATATGTGAAGCTTACCAAACTAGGAGCATTAATACTTTAATAGATTTCTACCTCGAATTCTAATCCATGACTGCAATCGATCTTGTTAATTTTAGAATGCAGGTGAGGAAGATGCTAGAATTGCTAAGAAGAAAAGGAAGCAGTGGGAGGGTAGGCAGGGTTGTTGGTTTAAAACCATGTCTATAGATTGGCCAGCTCCTCAATTCATTTAAAGTAAAAGGTCTTAAAGCCTGTGAATACTGTGGCAAATCATGCTCTGAATAGTGAGTATCATAGAACCTAACATGATTTATCCAAGAATTTAGACATTCTGACATGAGAAAATAAGTTTAAATGCAAGGATTTTTATTTATGTGAAAAATACAATGGTAACACATAGTGTAATTTTGTTTTGTATCACATTTATAAAAGCTGATCCTTTCACAGACGGACTGCCTATTATTTCCTTGTTAGACCCCAACACAATCATTTATTATGTGCGCTTCTATTAGTATGTGCTGCATTTGTTCACCGGCTGTACACAATACTGCTTCGTATCTATCTCTTAAGTCTGTGAATGTTTCTGTTCAGGAGCTGGAAAGCTGGTCACTAATGCATTATCATATACAGGGTGGTCCCTGGCCTCTTGACAAAAGGCTATTTACTACAATTTAATGTTATTCTGAGAAGAAGTGAAAAATAAAGCCTGAGAGTTAAAAAAATGGCATCTGTTTTCCACTGTGCATTCATGCAAGGACCTGAGTTTAAGACATATGACATTTTGGCTACAAAAGGAATAAAACTGGGACATTCTTTATAACCTGCTCCAGACTGCAGCATTTTCCAAATGCTATTAAGTTATCGATTTACACAGCCACATGATGATGTCATCTATAAGAAACAGAATGCAGATGACAGCGAAATACAGTGGTGACAGTGACCTTGTTTTAACATCTTTGGGACCCTGTCAGGTTCATTTCTAGTGTAGTGTTTCAAAGATGCACTTTTTAGGCTATATCTAGTTACTGTGTGGAGTATTAATACAGTATGGAGTTCAGAAGCAATTCACATATAGGTCAATTACATGCACTAACATCTGCTCTGCCTTTATCATTTGCATATGGTATTCATATGTTAATGATGCCTGTTTTATACACTAGTAACATATTTATGTAAATAACTTGGATGTGGATGACTTGTGCATCCACTTTGATATCATTGGAAAAAGAATAGGAATAAATGGCATCTAAATTTGTGGTCTGCATGCCTGTGTTTCAAGTACAATCTTTTTGCAGCTTGAGCAAAGACTGCTGTATCCGAGTGTGGCTCTGATTTGTACAAGAAGCCCCTTAGTGGGAAAGCTTCCATTCGAAAGCAGCTTAAAGCCTTATAAATCAATAATGACACAGATGGACTGCTGATAATCTATTTAGAATGCCTGATAGCAAATATTGTTGTGTAGATGATTAGAATGGCCACTGTTTTAGCAGCAAGCTTTTCCTTTTTACTAGAGTATGACTGGAAAATAAAAGTACTTTCACTTTTGTCTAAAAATCCCCTTGCTAGTTTTTGGGTGGCATTAGGTTGCAGCATGGGTAGAAGAACAAAGAGGTTTAACAGATCCAGCTAATATAATGATATCAGACCCTGTTTCTACAATATAAAAAAAGAAAGCTCTTAATGGAACTGTTTCTTCAGGTGTAAGTAGCATAGAAGGTTACTTCTTTTATAGTCTTTAGCCTGATTTAACACGAGAAATGGGGAATAAAGTGGAGGCTGTCAGAAATGGCAGCTGCCTGGAATCCTGATAAATATAAGCTTTTATTGATTTGATGAAAATGAAAGATCCCAGTGCTATGCAGTATTTAGCTTCTTGTCTAGAACACGTCACCAGTGGCCTTGCTTCAGGATAGATTTTCATTCTCACTTGCTAGATTTTATTTCATCTTTAACCTTTTCAGTTGAATTTCCTTGACCTCTGAATATAGCTGTGATTTGGAGAATTTGTTGCAGTTCACTTTACATCATATCTTTATGTATTTTTCTTTTTATGATAGGGAAGTGGAACACCCCTCTCAACAACCTTTTAGTACAAAGCTCAGCTATTAAACTCTGTGGTGTTTGCCAACTAGCCAAACAGTCCTAAAACAAGTATGCAGTTCATTTACTAAGGTAAGACATCTTTACTTTTTAAAAATAAATACATACGATCTTACATGTATAAATATGAGGAGATATGCATGCACGTGTGCATGCTGCAAGCAAACAAAGCTTGGTGCAAAATGAGGATTGTGTGGAAATGAAATATGATACATTTTATTACGTGAGCCACAGCATGACAGGGAGGATTTCTTTTATGTACATTTTAGCTGTTAGCTGATGTTGAGATAGCCCATGTGAATATAGCTGCCACTTCAGATTAAAGGTAAGTGAAGTATTTTCTATTCAATTGTCCCATTTTTCAATAACTTAATGCCTTACAATCAGTTTCTGTATAATTTTGTAATGTAGTTTTATGCTGTTTTGTACCTTTGGCTTCAAGTTCAAAACTTCTTTTTCCTTTGCAAAAATTATCAGATGCATTTTCTATAACTTGGAAAGTGTCAGGTTCAAATTTATGTGACTGACAAACTGCTCAGGGCAATCGGTCTGCCATCAATGCTGTGAAGAAAATATTTTTAAAAATATATTTCCCAAGTTGTCCAAGTTATTAATTGATAAAGCACAGCAGGTCAGGCAGCATCCAAGGAGCAGGTAAATTGATGTTTCGGGCATGAGCCCCTCTTCAGGAAAGCATTCCTGAAGAAGGGCTCATGTCCGAAACGTCAAATCTCCTGCTCCTTGGATGTTGCCTGACCTGCTGCACTTTTCCAGCAACACATTTTTCAGCTCTGACCTCCAGCATCTGCACTCCTCACTTTCTCCTATTAATTAATAAAAACAACACTAACAACCAGCTCTTAGATAGCTCAATTAATGAAAAGTTGTCCTCAGATGCTTTCCAGAGTCAGACAAGAATTAACCAAAGAGGGAGCTTTCAGGAGAGATGATTAAAATCTTGTCCAAAGAGCTAGATTTTAAAGAGAGAATGAGAAGATATGAGGTTAATGGAAGGAATTCAAAATCCTAAGTAATAGGTGAGTGCTGGTATTGGTAGGAGGAGTAGGTGTTGGGGTGAGTACGAAAGGCTAGGGATGGAGGAATGCAGATTACTTGGATGGTTGTCAGTTTGGAGCAGGTTACAAAGATGGGGAGAGAGTGTGACCATGAATAGCTTGAACAGAGGAATGAGAATGTTAAATTTGATGCAACTGGGGACTATGAGCCAATATAGAACAGCATGCATGAAGTTGATATTTAAGGGGAACCTGGCGCAAGATAGAGTATAATGAACAGTGTGGGTGAAGGATAAAAGATAGGAGGTTAATCAGGAGTTAATTGGAATATTCTGTACTGGAGGTGATAAATGAATGGGTAACAGCATCAGACCATAAACCCCACTGTGTAACCCACCTCTCAAATGCATCATGGATTATGGGTACCTGGTATAGGATGGGTTTTAAGGACCAAAGGTATAGAGGTTAGGAGATTAGCCAGGATGCCATTATAATAGTCAACGCTGGAGATGACAAATACATCAATAACTGTTCTGAAAGCGGTGTCTGGTGTGGACAAAATGGACAAACTGGAAAACAGGTTTTAATCAAAGCTCAGTTTTTAAGTTGAAACTTTGTGGAAAACTCTGAATTTGCTCATAAGAGAAGGCCCAACTTTCTGTTTTACATTTTTAGTTGCAATGAGTTGATTTACAGCAGTAATCACAGATACATAAAAACTGAAAATGATTTTGACAATTAAATGTTGTACTTCACAATGGAATTTCAGCTGATATTTTAAATAGAAACAGAATCAAATCTGTACTAACAGAAGTTCTGTAAGTGATATTTTTAGACTTTTTCTCTTGGCGTAATAAATTCTGTGGCACATTTAAACTGTCATACCTAAGTGGATCAAGCTTGGATCAGACTTGGCTGCTTCCCCTCATTTGAACATACGTGGGTTGAGGGGCGGCAAGAGGTTCACTTTGTAAAAAGAAGTTGATATATTCCATTAAATCAAAATAAGTTGTGCCAAGTTAATACAGCTGAGCACTGATTAAAACTGAACCCCCTGGTACTGAAGATGCAGTCTGACGGCCCAATCTTCAGATTACAAATAATATTTATAATGGCAGGTATATTTCGTACAGACATTACTAACAGACAAGGAGATTCTCATAGGATTTTACACCTTTGATTTTATTTCCCTCCTTCCCATTGCTTCCCTTCACCTCTCATCTTTGATCTAGATGGTTTTGTCTGAAGATTGTTCCATAAATCCTGAAAGCACACAAAAGTAAATTCATTATTTCCACATTTTGCACCTTTTACAAAAAAAACTTAACAATAAGGACAGTTTCTCTTCGGAGAAGCCCATTTAATAACTAAGTCAGGATTAATATTCAATCCTGAGTCATGAGGGTCTTGTACCTGTACATTGTTGCTCTTGAATTGCAGTGTCTTTGTTCTTAAACTTGAATTCCACACCTTCTACCTTTTTTACATGAGTATATCAGAATACAATGCTGAATAAACAATTGCATCCTGTCTTAGAATTTCATTTTTCTTGTAAAGGTTCTGTAGAACTTACGACAATTATCTGGCACAGATCTGTACGGTGAGCTATTTTAAGTTTAGGAAAATTGATTTTAAAAATGAAGAAGAGATGCTGCCTGATATAAAAGCAATGATTCTTAATTCCTGTATTTGATATCTTTCCGTTCTGTGGCAGGGAACTTGTACTAGAACACTGACTTATACTTGGACCTGATACTAGAGCAAGGAAACAGCTGTTCATTGTCTAACAGCATGCACAGAGCACCGATGGAGTTTCTGTCACCACCTGCACACCCTAAATCAGCAAGCATCTGTTTTTCATTGTAGAACATACAAAAGGAAAGATCTGCCCACATTCAATTCAGAAGTGAAGAAGCTTCTTCAGAGTTACTGCAAAAAAACTTTCACAACAAAAGGAGATTTAGCTGAGGATATTATATATTCCCAATAATAAATGTTATTTTTACCCCTTGAATAGAGCAGCAACACAATCAATATCCAAAACATAGCAATACTTCAACCATTTCAAATTACCCATCCAGTGCTCTGAACAGAAAGCCTAGGTTCTGTGACTTCCACTTGACTTTATTTCTTTCATGTAGTGTTGAGGGAAAACTATTTATTCAAATCAATGTCGAGTCATGAAGGTTGGAATAGCAAGTGCTGATTGGAAGAGAAGCTGTTCTTCCTCAACTTTTTGCTGAGCTTCATTCAAGCATTCTGTTCGGTAGTCACTTGGAAAAGGGGATCCCAATGGGTTGCCACGTGATCCAAGTGGATAAATTGGTTGTGCAAATTAAGGTCCACATATTTTTGAAGAAAATATGTCATTGTATTTGTGTAGCTTAATTTAAAACGTGTCCTGTGCATTTTGTCTTGGAATTTTTATTGACAGCAAGATTGTTTATGAATACACAGACTAAATGTCCAGTATGTGTGGTAGATATTTGACTGGGAGTATTGTCAGTTCTAGGATCACTGAGAACGGTAATGTAAAATCTCAAATCCCATGCATATGACAATGGTGATTAAAATCCCCATGTCTCACTAATCAAATGTCAAGTCTTCATTACATGTCCCAAACCTGAGGTAAATACATTTTCCTTCCTGCAGTTGTAATGTTAACGGTTGAGTGGGTGATGCATGTGGCTGAATATGTAGAAAATGAGTTTGTTTCCCATCAGATTTAATGTGCCTAAAGAGAGTTGTGTGATATTGCATTCACAGAAAGTTTTGTATTTTTTTAGAAAAGGTTAGATAACTGTGGGTAAATACTTCTTATGAATACCCAGATTACAAATTTAATGCAGAGCCTTGGATAACAAAAACATCCTGGGCAAGTATTCGTATTTGTCATTGCCAACTTACACATACATCTTTGATAAAAGAAAAAGTCCTGAGGCTGAATTCTGGAACACAGCTGTGATCATTTTTTTAAATCGCAATTACTCATCCCAGTAATTAACAACAATCATTTTGGCCGTGATCTTATTCTGAAAACTCATTTTAAAAAGAAACTTTCTGGCTTCTAATGTGACTTTTAACCACTTCTCGTTAGGAGATTGATCACTCCAAATTAATATCTGGAACTTGAAAAAAAATACATTTAGCAATTGTCAAAATATTTTGAGATTCTGTAACATAAGAGTGTTGCGAAGATGCAAGCCAATTAGTTGAATTTTAGCTATCATTTCTAGGGAGCTTCTTTCCTTCACCGTTATGTCAATCTTGGAGATGTTTTTGTGAGGGTTGAGTTTCTTTCTCGATTTTGGCTAGCAAACAATTGCTGCTGGTGAGTTTTCTAACAGCAGTAAACCAATGATGAAATACAGTATGCTACTGTTTTTGCTTCTTTTGCACTAATCTGTTAACCAAAGGCCTTATTGGCAATTTCAGCAATCCAAATGTTCTTTGGCAATTTGAACCAAGTGACCAGCATTTGCTGGTGGCCATCTGTTGCACTCGAATTCTGTTTTCCATTGAATAGAATTTGTTGTTGCTTTGCAAATATATATCTGTCTCATAGAGTTGCACATTTAACTCTTTCAGGACTGGATCTATCTTATCACTTTAGCACCCAGTCTCACAAATTCATACTGAGATTTTAACTTACTAAAAATGCATACCCCCACCCCAACTTCCTTGTACAGTCATATTTTTAACTACCAATACAGTATATTTTAGCAAAACACCAGGCGGAGCCACATAAAACATTTGCAGTCAAATTAGCTTTTGTTGAAACAGGAATGTTTTAGTAACATTTTTTCACCATCTACTTTAACAGAGTCAAAGGAACTCATTGTACAAAATGTTCTATGTAGAGTTTTACATGTGTATTAAGTAAAACAAGTCTGGGAATATAAATACAAATTTTGTCAAGCATCTGGGTGATTTTTTTTATAGCTACAGAATGTGGAAGTTTAATTGGGAATTGTATTTTTCCTATGTTGAAAAGTAGGCAAATATTGATGAGTTCAATATCATTTGAGAATAAACACTAGTTCCTTGAAATCTAAAATAAAAACAAAAACTCAGTAGGTCTGGCAACATCTATGCAAAGAAATCATGAGTTAAATGTTTTGGGTCCGGTGACCCTGCCTCAGAACTAAAATCTGCCTGTTCTAACTTCAGTATCTACCAAGATAACACATTCTTAACTATCAATCATCTTTCATGACAACATCTTGTTTAGGATTCAAGTCTTATAGCAACATTATAACTCCTCCTTCCTTGCATTTAAACTTGTGCAGTGTCACACCCATTGGAGTTGAACAGTGGAAACCCTGAAGGCTATGGACCAGTGTCATCTTATTCCTCGATAGAATCACTGCTTGTTCTTTTCAATTTATCTGAAAGCTTTACTAAAACTCTTTCATTCAAGTCCAGTGAAATGTTAATTTGAGCACAAATTAGTTTCTAAAAAATAGGTTATAAAAAAAGAATCGACCCTGCCATTTTCATAATCCTATTGAACCATTTCATAATCTTATTGAACCCTGTCATCCCATTCCTTCCATCCTTTTAAGCATCTCATCCCTCCCATCAAATCCCATCCTATCTCTTATGGGAAAAGTCTGCCCCAGTAACTGTGTTGCTGCACGCCCTTAATTTCTGCTAACGTTTTTTTTTACTTCTCCCGATGCTGCCTTGCTATTATGTGATCCAGCCTTTCATGCACTCAATATGCTCCTACCAAATAAATCCAACAACTGACATGCTCCTTAAATTGATCAATCAGTGCTTTGGGGACAAAATCTACTAGAATTATAGATCTTTCTTTCAAATTCTTGCATAAATTTACACGACTTGAAGAACTTATATCTGAACTGCTATTCTGTTCAATTACTACCAGTTTACCCAAACTTGGTGCAGAATAACATTTAATGTCTGAACTAAAAGCAGGAATTGCTGGAACAATATTAACTCTACTTTCTCTGTACAAATACTGCCAGACCTGTTGAATTTCTCCAGAATGTTTTTTTGTTTTAGATTTCCAGCATCTGTGGTTCTATGGTTTTCTTTTGTTTAATATCTAATGTCTACTTGCCAATCTAAGTATGTGTCAGTCAATGCCAGTTCTAAACAGAGAGGATAAAAGTGGAGCTGGAAAAAGCACAGCAGGTCATGCAGCATCAGAGAAGCAGGGGAGTTGACATTTCAGCTAGGTATCTTTCATTAGAACAGAACCAACTTAGGGTTGAGTGTCTTGCTGGTTTTGATTCAAATTAGTACATTTTGGAGGTTGGCTCACTGTTGAATCAATCTTCTTGATAGTCACAGCTTTCTAGCCTTTAAACATTGTGGACAATTTTCCTGATGTAACCCACAAAGAATACTGATATTTATGGCTGTACACTTTTGCACAAGCTTAACATCAATGTAAAAAGTGCCTAGAAAAGCACGCCATTCTATGGAAACAGTTCAAACAGAAAGAACATAATACATTAAACAAATATGAGCTGTGAGCTCAGATTACTCCATTGGGTCCTGGTCCCAGTATAAACACAGCACCAGTCGATACAAAGTCACAAAATCATTTCCTTGATATGTGCCGCTGAATCCAAGCAACATTTGTTCATCCCATTGGATTATATGATATCAGGCAAATCATTACAAATAAATGGGACTAAACAACAGTTTGCCCCTTTACCCGAATGTTCTTTCAAGAAATTATCAGGAGCCATTGTTTTTCCTATTTCTAAAAAGATTATAATTGCCCAATTGAAGTAGTGTATATTATTAGATTATATGCGAAATCCACAGGGAGTCTGGCTCTCCAAGGGCTAGGAGTATTCCAAATAAAAATGCCATTTATAACCTGATTATATTACCGTCAGCGACTTGAAAGATTCATATATTTGTAAACCACAACCATAAGGGAATAAAGTTACAAGGTTTTCCACTTAAGAATAAGTCTGATAAAAATTAATTTTAATTTAAAAGCAAAGTAGATTCCAGCCATTCTGTGCCACTAAACTTCTAAATTCCTGCAGTTTCCTTTATAAATATTTTTATGCCACTACAGTGCACTCCAGTGATCTAAAGATGACCTTACAACCTCCTGTCTGCAAGCATGACTCATTATTCACCCGTTACTGACCCAGTGTCACATAACAAAAGCCACCGAATGTGTTAATGGCTTGTCCTTTAAAGGTGAGGAGAAGAAGTTGACCTGTCATCTTAGGACACTTATACATTGCTGGGATGGATCCCTGGAGAGTGATGTACAAATGGAGACCCGTAACTTCCATGAACCATTCTCCAGTTTGCTTTAGCTGTTGCCAGCACAACAGTCAAGCTTCACTGGATGCAAAGGAGCTCCAATTTGATTGGAAAAATGGAGAGAATCTACTCGCCATTCTTACATTCAAATGGTAGCTGCTGGCTAAAATCATATAAGGAATCATCACTAATACCACCTGATCCTCAGAGCCCCCTCCACCCACTTTTTTTTATAATCAGTGCACTACTCTATGCCTGTAATCAGCAACATGCACTGTATATTAAAGTATCCTTAGTTTGGTAGTGCAGACTTTTAATGCTTAGGATTTGCCTCATGAGACAAATGACAATTAACTAATAACACCTCACATATCCTACTCTTTGGGACTGGTATTATGCTGACATCTGCTGAAATCCAGTCCCAAAGGTGCATTGTAACTGCCATGAACTGTGTGGCACTAGTGCAGGCAATAACACCGCAATCCCAATGTTTCACACTGGTGTATTGTGGACCCAGCTGCATTAAACAGCAAGCTGATCCTATTTACAGATTGTTCACTTGATAATGCATCACACAGTGATAGGTTCATGTAAACAGCATCATTGCATTATCATACAGTTAATAATGGGCACTCCTCCTATGCAGCCTAAAATGCAGGCCTTGAAATTACACTGCACAAAGCTTAATTTATGAATGTTGAGCATGTTCATTTTAAGTTCCCAGGCTACTACTTAATGGGATTCCATTTGTTTGTTTAAAATAAGATTAAAATATTTAATTTCTGCTGAATTGTGAACAAAGGAACTTAATATAAATGTTTTAACTGCTCTTACAATAGTCTTGCAGAGCATAATTTCAAGATTTATGTAGCTCCAGTTGAGTTTTCATCAACATCAGAGTGCTGTCATTTCTATGATGGCCTTTTTACCTTTCTGTCAGCTATATATGTAAGTCTGCTTCTGCAGAGTTGATATCATTGGCGCCCCCTTTACATATAACCAGAGAAATGTTTTGCTGAAAATATTGTAGCGTTCTGTGGGCTACAGGTTATTTTAGGTAAGACTGTGTCATTTAAGAACCATTCAAATACAAGGTCCAAATTGGAATCACTTAGTATCCTTGCAAAGGTGACTTTCAGATAAAAGCACTCTGTTAAAAATATGTTTTCGTTCAGAATGTTCCAGTTGCTGTGCAACACAGTACACTATGTTTTTCAGAAACAGTGAACTACAATCAAAGTATAGATTTATTATGACTTATTGTGAGCAGTATGAAATGATTCCATTAACTGTTGCAAGTAAAAAGGCAGACCAAATCATTGAACTATGCCTCCTTGCTCTCCTTTAGAACAGCTTTATTTGTTCATTTAGACCGTAGTACAGAACAATATTTTAAAATTTCTTCATACGTCCTACCCAAATGGCTTCACTTGAGGAGCCTGTAGAACCCAACTGGAAAAAAATTCTGTCCCTTGGGATTACTTCCAATATTTTCCACACCACTGAGATTAGGCTGACTGGCTTGTAGTTTCTTTATTTATTCCTTGCTCCCTTCTTGAATAACAGTACCACATAGGCTGTCCTCTAGTGCAATGGCACCTCTCCTGTGGTGAGAGAAGTATTGAAAATTATTGCCAGCATCCATGCTATTTTCTTTCACCTCAATCAACAGCCTGAGTTACATTTCATCTGACCCTGGAGACCTATCTATTCTTGAGCTTGCTAGACTCAGAACCTCCTCTCTGACTATGCCCACATCTTTACTGAAATCACAGTTGTACTCCCTGATTACTGTACCCATATCGTCCCTTTCACTCGTGAAAACTGACCCAAAATATTCATTTAGAACTCAGCCTATGCCCTTTGGCTCCATACACAAATTACCACTGCTGTCTTTAATGGACCCTTATCCCAAGTTATTCTTTCATCCTTAATGCACATAAAACAACTTAGGATTTTCCTTTACTTTACCTGCCATTATTCTTTCTTTCTTCCTTTTAACTCTCCTAACTTCCTTTTAAGCTTCCCTTGCACATTCTGGACTCCTTTGGGGCTTTTGCTACTTGGAGGTCTTAGTATATGCCAATAGCCTCCCTTTTTCTCTTTATTCAATGCTGTCTATCTGTTGAGTTATAATCAACTGTGTGCAAAAAGCTCCTTCACTACTACGTCAGCAATTTGCCCATCTTCATTACCTAAAATTAAGACCAAGACCACCCGCTTTCTTGTAGGACCTTTTACAAACTAGCTTAAAAAAATTCTCCTGGCAAAATTTTAAGAAATCAACTCCGTCCAAACATTTCGCAATATAAATACTCCAGTTAATGTTGGGAAAATTGAAATCCCATACTATCATCACCTTATTACATTTACACTTCTTTGAAATTTGCCTGTGTATCTACCTTATTATTTCTCCCTAATTATTAGGGGGCCTATAGCAGCAATGTGACTGCTCCTTGTTTTGGTTTATAAGTTCTACCCAAATGGCTTCATTTGAGGAACCTTCTAAGATGTCATCCCTCTTTACTGTGTAATTGATTCCCTAACCAATGTTAGGAATGTAGGAACAGGAGTAAGCTATTTCGCCCTTCTATGCTATTTGACCACTCATAGAATCCCAACAGTGCCGAAGCTAGATATTCAGCCCATTGAGTCCCCACTGACTCTCCAAAAAGCATCCCATGCAGACCACCCCCTATCCCATCCTTGTAACCCTGTATTTTCCATGGCCAATTCACCTAACCTACACACTTTTGCTCTATGGGAGGAAACTTGAAGCACCGGGAGGAAACCCATGCAGAGACAGAAAGAATGTGCAAACTCCACACAGACAGTTGTCCGAGGGTGGAATCAAATCTGGGTCCCGGGCATTGTGAAGCAGCTGTGCTAACCATTGAGCCACTGTACTGCCCTAGATTAAATCATAGCTGGTTTTGCAATACCCTCTTGTCTTTTACATTTTTCCTTGCCTTGCTTGAAGATGTTGCATTCTGGAAATTTGTGTTGCCAATTCTATCCCTCTCTCAATCAAGTCTCAGTGATAGCAATTACAACCGTCCCAAATCCCCAAGAAATGGTCTCAATCTCCCAGAAATTGAAAGCCTTACCTCCTGCACCATCTACCCAGCCATAATTCATCTGGACTGACTTCCTATTTCTATACTCACAAGAAGCAATCCAGATGCTACTATCATTTGCATTTGAGCTCTTAAATCTCCCTGCTAGCTCCATAACTTCTGTTTTGGGACCATTTTCTACCTATGTCATTGGTACTGATATATACCAAGATCTCTTGTCTGTTTGCACTCCCTCTTCAGAATACCCTGCAGCTGTTCAGTGACCTCGCTGATATAGGGACCAGGGAGACAACAAAAGTTTTTGGAATCTCTTTCTTAGCTACAGAAAGCCATGACTATTCCCTGTATAATTAAATCCACTACCACAATACACCTGCCATTCTCCTTCCTCCTTCTTGTGTGTACTTGCCCATCGTGCACCCGTAAAGCTGGCTGGTTGCCCTGCACAGTGATCTCCCCCAACAGTATCCAAAATGGTTTATATATTAGAAAAGGAGGTGGCCACAGTGGATTCCTGTAAATAGCAGCCAACCTAATCCTGTCCTATTTCAGCTTAAAGAACTCCAAGAAACGTTTTGACATAAACTCCCTGTCACACATTCATGTCAAACCCCTTTTGCCATTATCCATCTGCTATTTACTTATTTATCTTCCCTTTTAGGATACCTTTTCGTACTTGATTTATAACGTATATTACCTGCCCTCCATTTCTTTGAGTTGTCATTATATTAAAAATATAAATTAAGTAAATAAACGTCAGCCAAAAATATTCCAAAAGATCCATTGTGAGGTGGGATTGAGCCACATCAATCAGGATAATTTCAAGGGAGCTTTGTCACATTACATGCCTGCTGTTATTGTCACAAAGTATGTCAGGTGAAGATAGGATTTGGTATACCATGTTTTTCTTGGCTGAGCACCTGGTACTACTTAGGCCTCTGTCTGACCATGAGTTACTTTAGTTTTATCATTCATAGGAATGATAAAACTAAAGGCTATACCAGCACTTATTACCCATATTGCCCAAAGAACAGTTAAGAGTCAACCACATTGCTGTGGGTCTGGAGTCACATGTAGGCCAGACCAGGCAAGGGTGGCAGTTTCCTTCTCTAAGAGACACTAGAGAACCAGATGAGTTTTTTCCTGACTCTTGATAATGGTTTCATTGTTAGACACTAGATTTTTATTGAATTGAAATTCCACCACTTGCCAATAACAGGATTCAAACCCAGGTCCCCAGATAAATACTGGGTTCGCTGGATTAATAGTCTAGTGATAATATCACCAGATCATTGTCTCATCTCTTATTTTTAGGAAAGGAGGGAAGACTTTTAAAAGAAAACTTTGTCAGCTGAATATCACAGGCAATCACGATTAAATGATGGCTTCAGATGAAAGGAAGATTAGAAATAGGACTAATTAGGTCAGCATGCATTTATGCAATCCAAGCCACATTTAAAACAAAATGCTGTCCTTATATTGGTATAATACTTTGTTTTTTACATTATTATCTAAATTTTAACAGTAAACTTTCTTTGATTTACAAATGGTGGTACTGTAGCAATTACTGGGAATTTAGAGGCAAATTGGTTTGGAGGAAGACATTGAGAAAATGCTAGCAGGCTAAGTAGAGCATTTAAAATGGCTAATGATCTAATAGGCTGACATACAGAGGACTGTTCTCTCTTTATCAGGACTGATTGTAAGAACAAAAGTAACCAACAACCCTGTTCCTTTCTTGCAATCATATGGCAGAGCTTTCCCTAACCTGATGTGGTATAAGCAGTGATGGAAAAGGTGAGAAAATATGGAGAGACTGGAAAAATCAGGAACTTGACTGCATCTCATTAAAGCCCCAACGATGACACTTCCAATTCTCCTCGCTTTCCCTGAGAAACTAGATGGGACACATTTCCAGCACGGTAAATCAGAGCAGGTACCTGTCAGCTGTCAGCTCACCAATTGCTTGTCCTGGCCACCATCCAATTGTTCTCAATGAAAGCCTCCCTGCAGGTCATGTGGGCAGCATTCTCCTTGCCCCTTTGTCTATGCAAATTGGCATCAGCAAACAACCAGCCTCACCGCTTCAACATGCCTGCTCTCAGACCAACTCAGACATCACTGCAGCTCTTTAACACTTTGTTTTGCAACTCAAGGATACCTACTTCCTGCATACTTCTACCGGGTTGCTTAGTGCACAGTGCCGTACGTGCAGCATGTGCACCTATACCGAATATATCGCATGGCTGGTAATATGCTTTCCTTATGCTCACTGATTTATGTTTACTTGAAAGTTGCAAACCCCTGTATACTTCAATTTATCTTCTTCGTAAGAAATGTGATGGAAAACTGGGCACCATGACTCTTACTGATTCATATAATACTGACTGGAAAGGGAGAAATCTACCCTAATTCTACTCCAACTACATCCGCTTCCCACATACCACTGAAAATTGATGGAGTGGTGCAGTGGTGTGGTCAGGATTGGAAGTTTGTGTGCAGTAGATCTGCAGCCACTTGTACAGGTTCAAAGTTTGATGCACATAAAATATTGTAGAAGCTGGTTTCATAAAAATGAGTGATTGTTTTGAATTAAATTTGTGAGTTTTATCTAGACAAAGATTGGTTTTCTAAAGTTGCTTTTAATTAATATAAGAGGGCAATCAACTATACCAGTATAATGTCTGATCTAAGTATTTAATTTTTGGGATTTTCTCTTAAAATGGCCTTTCCTCCTCATTGTTCTTGCTGTGCAGAAATTGATTCAAATCCATTTTGCTGTGTAGCTGTTTAGGAAGAACCATATGACTGAGGTCAGGCAGGTACCATATGTCCCAAATGACACCTGCCACCATCCCTGGTCTCTCCTCATCTCTGTTTGACTTCATTCTTTGAAAAGATTCAGAGGCTTTGCTCCCTCTAGATTTAGACAATGACCTTTGGATTGCCCTCCTGCCTTCTATCCTCTGGAAATGTGAACTCATCCAAAATTCTGTTGCCTACATCCCGACTAACACCAAGTTCAGTTCATCCATTATACCCACGCTCCCTGAACAATGGCTCTTGGTCCAGGAACACTTTAAATTTAAAATTCTATCACTTGTGTAAAACCCTTCCATGCTACCACCCCTCACTACCTTGTAACTTTATCCAGACCCATAACCCTCTGATGATCTTTTTGTACATCATTGATTTTCTGTATCCCATCACCAGCAATCATGACTCGGCACCGAATTCTAAACTTTCTAACAGTTGGCAGTATACAATGATGCCCACATCTCAAACAAGGGAGAATTCAACTATTTCCCCTGATATACAATGCTATTACCATCACTGAATCTTCCACTGTTGATATTTGGCAGTTACCATTGTCGAGAAACTGAACTGGACATGCCATATAAATTCTGTGACGACAAAAGCAGGTCACATCCCTGAAACTGACATGAAGTTGGTGTTCCCCACTCTTCTAGTTTATCTCAGGATAGTTTTAGACGGTTATGTATGCACCTTGTCAGGCCACCAGGGCAAGCACAGAATGACATAAGCTTCTTCAGTAAAACTATCAAACAGTGAAAGCTTTGAAAAGTGAAACTGAAGAATTCCAGTCATGGTCAGATGAAAGGCTGCTGTTCAAGTCATGATCATTTCCGGAGAGATTTTCCCAGTTTGCTTAGTGATTACTAGCTTCTTCACACCACTGCCTTGTGATCTTCAGGCTCTCATAACAGGTCTTGCAGCTTCTTAAACCAAGATCTCCTTCTCAGTGAAGCCAGAGGGCATGCATTATCAACATCTGACAAGAAATCTGTTACCTGATGGTTAGCTGCAACTAGGTCTCTGTCTCTTCCTGTTGTCTGAAATGACACAAAGAAAGAAAATGATGTTTGTAATGGTACGTGCACAGAGGAGGAAAGGACAACATTGTGAAGGGTGACTGTGAGTCTTGGATGTGAGGGGCAACTGGATGAGTGTGGGTGTATGTTTTGACAATTCAGATAGGAACATGAGATCATGGAGGTAGAGGAATGAGTACAGCTGTAAGGTGCATGGACCTGAGACATACTGTGCTGGGAGTGCCGAGAAATTCAGAATTTGGGGACTGGCTACTGAAACTATTATGCTTCCCATCAATTCCTTTAACTGGAATTTGTAAGGCCTTCAAAACAGTTTGAATAATGTACAATTTTATGTAGGTTATGCATGTATCATTTTTATTTTATAATATAAGCATATATAGAATCAATTTTGTATGTCAAGATACAAGATCATTATTTGCATAGAGAATTCCTATTCTTGACTATATTCCTATGATATGAATGCTTCATACTAGTGAAAGATCTGCTTTATTCATGGCTAACCCTGCTGTTATCAAAGTAACTTCCAGCTTATTAGTGACAAAAGACTTTTATCCTTTGTGCTGCCCTGTTCACCAGTGCTTCCTGAATTAAACTGCTGTTTCCTGTCCTTTATATGCATGACCACATCTGGGTAGCTTGCTCACAGCCCTGCTCCTTAATAACAATCACCTTCCCTTTCAGTCTCTGTTGATTGTTTCTAATTCACTCTGACAGATAGTGCCTGACAACTTGCCTGCATTTCCCTCCCTCCGCGCCCAGAAGTTACTCACAACACTTACATAGGCTGTCATTTCTAATATTTGATTTCGTTTTATGTTATTTCTTCTTTGGGTTGATGGAACAAAATCCTGCAGTGTTAAAAAGACATAAACATGGCATACTAAGCAGAATAAATGCCAGGAAAGAGTTAAATGTTGATTACTTAAGAACATATTGCATGACTGGGTGTAGCCCTTGTTTTGCTTTAGCACTTTATTTTTGTTTTGACATATATATTAGCCTAAAATATTATTTATTATAATTCCAGTAAAGCCTATCTTTCAGTTGCATTAGATTCAGACATTTTCATCAAAGGCTTAAATTAAAGAAGTTGCTTTATTATTTCAAAACAACAACGCAGCCACAAAATGTATTAAAAAGTCTGTGTTGATGTAAGCATGTTAGTTCAGGATTGTCATGTGTATTCAAAGCCATATGAAAGCTTGATGGGTGCTCTGCAGGCTGGCTTTGTTCAGTATTCATTCCTTTGTCAAGTCTTACCTTGAGTATGAGAACTCTCTCACTTCCCTTATGTACTAAATGCATGCAAATTTGCATGTTTGTCTTGTGATTCTCACAGAGTATTACTTATATGTGTTGTGATGCCTTGCAGGCTGGCTAATATCTTCAAACCTGTGCCTTAAAGACAATGGATTTGAATTGTGATGAAATGGCAACACTCTGGACAGCACCAATGCTGATCACTTAAAGTAATAAGGATTGCTGAGTGAAGTGAAAAGGGATTTCTAACTCAATGAGCATGAATAGGCTGGGGATGTTGTTTCAAAAGATATTCCTAAAGTTATAACCTCAAAACACTGAAGTAATATTTTGGTTACATTATATTTGGTCAATTAAAATGGACAATCTTTCTTCAAAGACAAAGATACAGATTTTGGTCAATACAAAATATCCTTATAATATTTGTTGTACTATTCTTACATCATTTTTTGCAGTAATTATGGCAATTCATGCAGATTTGTGTACTCTTATTACTCAAATATCATGGTTGACTGAGTTTTTAAAAATCCCATTTTACTACAAGAAGCTGTTAGAATATTTATTGATCTCAGTAAAGGCTTCCATTAACTGACCAACCTAAATTTCATGACATTGTTTTCAGGATAATGTCATTATAGTTGCGCATTTGCCTACTATCTGCATTTATCCATTATATCAGGAAACAAGCAGTGCTTGAATGTGACTGTTAATTTGTCCATAAATATCAACTTGAACTGCTCAAAAATTCTGCAATTTGAAACTGACACACAGATGACAATATGCCATCTCTTTGTTCGGAAATATCAACATGTACAGAGATGGTGTTTGTGGAGTGAAAACCTGTGCTGGCTTTAGCACAAGTGACTTAAACAAAGGCAGCTGAGCTTCTGATTCAATAGAACAATGAGGTCCTTAAAACTGCTCTCGTTACAATGGTATGTTAATCAAAATTTTGTAATGTTCACATCACTGAAAATATACAATTCTTTGCTTTGTTTGAAAATTATCAATCATTACTTATTCTGACCTTTCTATTCATATATTGTCATTTCTTCTAGATTTGTTTTTGAGGTGTTTGTTTTTTTAAATCATCGCCGTCTCCAGTCCCCTCTTCCTTATTTCATTTTCCCTTTTCTCTTGTCTGTTATGATTCAAAATCAACATGCGTCACAATTTAAATTGGCATAACACCATGGAGTAATTGCAATCCCAACAGCTGTCTGTTATATACAGAGGCCCTAGTTTAGAACTATAGATGATTTATTGAAATCAGCAAAATGGTGTGACTGGGGCTTGAATTATGCAACTGTATACCCTGTTGACATTTAGGTTTGATAAAGACAGAAAATTGCAGTGCACCCTTCTTTGATGACAATTTTTGGTTGATTCACAGCAAATTTAGCCAATAATTAAAAGGAATGTTAGCTCCAGATGTGACTATAATGGAACCTTATGAAGCTAGTGAGAGAAAAATTGCTTGGAATGAAACAGAAAAAGTCAAGAGCACACCTGGTCTTGACAAAGATTACATTTACTGACTCTTTTGCTATCATATTACAGTGACAGAGCCTGAGGAGCAGCTGCAGAGAAAGGCCTGAAAAATCGGCATGCAAATAGCAGTACATTGTTAACTAAATCAGATGTTGAGGAAAAGATATGCCAGACTTTAATGATGATCTATGTACAAGTTCGGGGTTGGCAGTAGCTGTAGAGACGGTAGAAAATCTCATATCTTTTGGTGTTGTCCTAAGGTCATAAATCTGCCTTGTTAGACTGCTATATGCTTTGGTACAAACTGGTAAACTTGCCAAAATCTTTAAATACAGCTTTGAGGTGAAGAATCCACATTTGTCATCAGAATGTTATTCATCAGTCCAGATCTATCTTGTTTTTTTTCTACTATAGAGTGAAAATCATACAGCATAAACAGTCTTCAGCATTGCACAGTGCCCTATTCACAGTCTTGATTTTCCCTCGCCCTATGGTGAATTTTGCTGGGAGCCAGACCTTCTTTATGAGTAATTGATTACCTGTATTAGCCAGGTGAATTTTATGAGTTTTAAGAAGGCCATTCAATGTGTTAAATTATCCTGCTTGTTAGTATTTTTAATATAAAGATTCATAAACCTGTTCTGTTCTGAACCTGTTGCTTTTCATGTCTTTAAAACTGTGAGAGATCAAATTGATAATGTTAAGTCATTTAATAAAATATCTTCGTATAAATATAAGTAGTATTAACTATTGCAGGTTTAATGGATCATCAACTCTGTGCAACTTTCTAACAAATGTGACAAATGGTACAAATTACTTTTGGCATTATTTCATTCCTATCAACTATTTACATATAAAATTATTAGGCATTTTCAATATTTATCAAAGATGCTTCACAAAGGCATAAAACACTAATCATGAAGCATTCCATAGCCCATTCACAGGGTTTGAACTCAGATCCCAACTTCATAGCTGCTATAGGGAAAACGTTAATTTAGTTAAAATTGGCAGTACCTGTTTCCTGAAGAAGGGCTTATGCCTGAAACATCAATTCTCCTGCTCCTTGGATGCTGCCTGACTTGCTGCGCTTTTCCAGCAAAACATTTTTCAGCTCTGATCTCCAGCATCTGCAGTCCTCACTTTCTCCTAGTACCTGTACAATAACAATAGAAAATATATTGTGTTTTAATATTGTATCAAGGGGCACAAACATTTTTCTTTTTGGTTTCTTTTCTTTCCAAAATCACTTTGCTGAGATGAGCAGAAGCCCTGCCAGTGCTGCATGATAAGCACAGTCACTTCGGAGATGTATTTATTGTGCATGAGATTGGTTTGAGCTTGATGGCCATTCTCACAATCCCTGTGGATTAGCATCTGGTCTTTGCTTGTTTTTCTCTGTGATGACAGCACTGAAATTGGAAAACTCCATGTATAGAATGGTCACCACAAATATGCCACCTATTGTCCCCTGAGCACCACCAGTAAAAGCTGAAAACCCACACGGTACTGTTAGGTACTTTATGTACATAATATCAGTAACATTGAACCACAGCCTTAAGGAAAATGGCCAACTGATTTAGTAGGAAAGCCAATCCTTTATTTGTTGAGTTTCCATACTTTATTAAAAATCGAAAAGGCAATTGCAGAAGAATCGTTAATATAACCATATCCCTTCAAGTTATGTCTTAGACCTTCTCTTATATATAAAGGCTCTACATCCATCACTATGTTACCTATAATTTTAAACAGTGTGATTGGGGAAAATCCAGCCCTCCCATTGTGGCAGAATTCTCAAAAATGTGCAGTTGGTTTTGTTTTGCAGCACGATTTCTCAACTCACACTGCTTTTAAGTGCTCCTCGTTAACTGGAACAACATTGTTGAGTTGAATCTTGTTTTTCATGCTACATCCTAAACAAGGAATTAGAAGGACTAAAAGGAGTCATGAAAAGCCATTAGCAAACAGGACGAAGGAGAATTACAAGGCTTTTTATACAGAGATAAAAAGTATGAAGTTAGTTAGGTAAAGAGTTTTCCCCTCGAGGACAAAGGGAATCAATGTGTGGAGCCTGAAAAGGTAGGTGAGATCCTAAGTGAATACTTTGTGTCAGTATTCACCAAAGAGAAGGTAGTGGTGGAGGATGACCTCAGGGAAGGGAGTGTTGGATTTCTAAGCTAAGTTGCTATTAAAAAGGATGATGTGTTGTACTTCATAAAAAGTGTTGAAATAGGTAAGTCCCCAGCTCCTGATGGGATCTATCACAGAATATTGAGGGAGGCAAGAGAACAAATTGCTGGAGTATTGACAGACCTCTCTGTATCCTTTTTGGCCACAGGTGAGGTCCCAGAGGAGTGGAGAATAACCAATGTTGTCCCATTGTTTAAGAAGGGTAGCAGAGATAATCCTGGAAATTACAGGCCTGTGAGTCTCATGTCAGTGGTAAGGAAATTACAGGAAAACATTCTCAGGGACAAGATCTATATGCATTTAGAAGCAAATGGATTTATTAGCGATAGACAGTGTGGTTTCGTATCGGGGAAGTTGTGCCTCACACTAACTTGATTGAGTTTTTTTGAGATGACAAAGATGATTAATAAAGAAAAGTGTTTGTTGCCTGCATGGATGGCAGTAAAGCCTTTGACATGGCCCCTCATGGCAGAATGGTACAAAAAGTGAAGGCACATGGTATTGGGATGAGCTGGCAAGATGGATACAAAACTGGCTTAGTCATAGGAGACAGAGGGTAGGGGTGAAAGGATGCTTTTCAGAATGGAGGGCTGCGACAAGTGGTGTTCCACAGTGATTAGCGTTGGGACATCCACTGTTCATGTTCTATGTAAATGATTTGAGGAAAACGTAGCTGGTCTAATTAGTAAGTTTGCAGATAATACAAAGATTGGTAGAGTTGTGGATAGTGAGGAGGATTGTCAGAAGATATAGATCAGTTGGAGGCATGAGCAGAAAAATGGCAGATGGAGTTTAATCCAGACAAACGTGAGGTGATGCATTTTGGAAGGTCAAGTATGGATAGAAATTATACAGTGAAAGGCAGAATCCTTTGGAGAATTGATATGCAATGGGATCTGGGTGCACAGGTCCATAGATCACCGAAGATGGCAGTGCAGGTAGATAAGGTAGCAAAAAATATTGAGGGCATACTTGCTTTCATTGGAAGGTGCATTGAGTATAAGGATAGAAAGTTGTACTGCAGCTTTAAAGAACTTGGGTCAATTACTAGGGAACACAGATTCAAGGTGTGAGGAGGAAGTTTTAAGAAGATGTGTGAGGCAAGTTTTTCACACAAAGGGTGGTGAGTGCCTGGAATGTGTTACCCGAGGAGGTGGTGAAAGCAGACACAATAGTAGCATTCAAGAAGCACCTGGATGAATACATGAATATGAATGGAAAAGAGGGGTACGGATTCTGGAGATGAAGACAGTTTTAGCATGGAAGGGCAAAATGTGATGGCACAGGCTTAGAGGGCCAAAAGGCCTGTTCCTGTGCTGTATTGTTCTTTGTTCTTTGTTCTATCAATATTATTTGGCTTTCAAAAAAAAATGGCCTGGAGTACTTTCTTCATGCTTCTTTGTAAAATGTTAACTTTTTTTGTCCCACACTGAGCAATTCAATAAAAGATAGGCATGGCAGATGCAAATCAAAGGTCTGCAGGTATTGATGATGTGGTGGAGCCAGTGTTGGACTGGGGTGGACAAAGTTAGAAATCACACATCACCAGGTTATAGTCCAACAAGTTCATTTGGAAACACTAGCTTTCAGAGCGCTGCTCCTTCATCAGGTGGTTGTGGAGTATAAGATCATAAGACACAGAATTTATAGCAAAAGATTATAGTGTCATACAGTAATATATTGAACAATCTTGGATTGTTAATTCTTTCATCTTTTAGAATACATGTTTCAATTCATTATTATGTAAATCCCAGAACTTCTTTTAATTCACCTTCTCAAGATAACATAAGGTTTTATAACAAAAAGTGACATCTTAGCTCAGACAATGCATTAAAGATGTGAGGTTAGAGTCTGTCTATATCCCAATCTTGAGACAGACTGGTTCTATTTCCAAAGTGGAATTTACAAAATATTACATCTATTGACTGCCTGCAAGCTGTGCATTTTTGAGCAAAATAGAATATATCTGCAAATATAATTCTGCAACTAGACTTGTATGTGTGTGCGTGCATGAGAGAGAGAGAGAGAGAGAGAGAGTGTGCGTGTGAGTGTGAAGGAGTAGCACTCTTAAATAAACCCGTTGGCCTATAACCTGGTGTTGTGTGATTTCTAACTTTGCTGGTATTAATTAGTTGAAATGCAACATCATACATAATTTTCAACAATAAATTTAAATATGGAAAACTCACTGCTATTCTTTGAAAATCTCAAAGATGTTTTATGATCTTCTGAATGTGGAGTTAGAGTTTGGGCTAATATCCCACCCAACCGTCAGCCCTTCTGACAATGCAGCAATTTGAAATACAAACGCTCCCTACTCTGAAGTGAACACTCTCACTAAACTGATCAAAAAATCCTTTTAGGAAAAACTTTAAGAAAAGCACTGCAATCAGAGGAAAGTGTACAGAAATGACATTAGAAGTAATCACTGGGAGAAATAGCAGCAGAAAGGCTAGTGCATCCGCCCTTTTGGTACTATATATCAAAGAACAAACAATTTAGGAACATTACACAAAAGAGTTGCCACTCGGAGATCACCGTGCACAGGAATGCTTGGATGGAGAATGGAATGAATATCTGATAAAGGTGAAACACTCTACCTCTGTTATTTAATATGGATTCTTAAAATGTACCCAGCACTATTTGTTGATAAATCTGAAATAACAATGATATTGTTGTCAAAAAGATTGAGATTCACGAAACAATTTTTCTGGCTAGAGACAAGAGGTTAAAGATAATGAAGAAAGAAGAGACTGTAGAATATTAAGGCAGCAGCAGTAAAATACAAGAAAAAAAAACAATCTTTTACTTTCCATTGTAATTTTCAAATCAGTGGTAAACATCTTTTTCATTTTTCTTTCTCAATTTGTTTATTCATTCATAGAACATAGGCTGCACTACCAAGGCTAGAATTTATTGCCCATCTCTGATCATCTCAAGAAGGTCGTGGTGAGCTGCCTTATTCAATCAGTATTTTCCTTGAAGTGTATGGACATCCTCAGTGCTGTTAGGAAGGGAGTTTCAGGATTTTGACGAAGTAATAATGAAAGAATGGTGATATAGTTTCAAGTATGATGTCTGGCTTGAATGAGAACTTGCTGGTGGTGGTATTCTCATGTATCTGTTACCCCTATCCTTCTAGGTGATAGAGGTCCAGGATTTGCAAGGAGCTGACAGAGGAGCCATGTTGGTTTTATGTAGTGCAACATTTGGATGGTACATGCTGATATCATTATGAATTATAGGGAGTGAAGGGAGAGGATGCTGAAGGTGGTGGACATGGTGCCAATTAAGCAGGCTGTTTTGACATGGATAGTGTCAAGCTTCTTGAGTGTTTTTGAAACTACGCCAATCCAGGCAAGAAGAGAGTATTCCATCACACTCTTAACTTGTGCTTTTTAGATAGTGAATAAGCACTAGGGGGACAGTGATAAGTTACTCACTGCAAAATTCCAAATACTTGGTCTGCACTTGTAGCTGAAGTATGTTGATAGATGATCCTTTTGCGCTCTCAGGGTGTTGATAATGGGGAAATTTAATGATATTAGTTTCATTGCATGTCAAGTGGCAACGATTTGATTCTCTTATTGTAAATGGTCATTGCTTGGTACTTGTGTGGTGCAAATTTTACATACCACTTATTAAATGGTGCCTGGATGCCATCAAGGTTTTGTTGTACTTGAACATGGGATGCTTTAGTATCTGAGGAGTCATAAATGGTGCCTAACATTGTGCAGTTATGAGCAAATATCCTCACTTCTGACCTTATGTTGGAGGGAAGGTCATTGATGAAGCAGCCAAAGATGGTTGGACCTAAAACATTATCCTGAAGAATTCCTGCAGAGATGTCCTGGAACTGAGCTGACTGATGTCCAACAACCATGACTATCTTCCTATGTACGGGTATGCTTCCAACCAGTGGAGTTTTCCTCTGATTCCTATTGAATCCAATGTTACTCAGGATCTTTGATGCTACACTTGGTCGAATTCTAGCTTGATGTTAAGGGCACTCCACCTCTAGAGTTCAGCTTCAAGGCTGAAATGAGATGAGGAGCTGAGTATCCCTGGCAGAAACCAAACTAAGCACCAATGAGCAGGTTATTCCTTTACACATGCCACTTGATTTTACAGTACATGGTCTCTTCTACTACTTTGCCAACCAACTAGAGTTGGCTGATAGGCTGGAAAAAGGCTGTGATGGAGTGACTTTTCAGTGGACCAGACATACATGGGTACTTTTTCACATACTTGGGCAGAAGCCAGTGTTGTAGTTGTACTAGAATGGCTTGGCTAGGGGTGCGGCTAGATCTGGATCACAAGTTTTGTGTACGTCTTCAATACTATTGCTGGAATGTTGTCAGGGCCCACAGACGTTTCAGTATTCTTTGTTTTCAGTCATTTCTTGGTGTCACATTGAATGGGCTGCAGACTGGCATTTATGAACACTGGAGACCTGAAGAAAGGCCAAGATGGAACATCTGCTTAGTGCTTCTGGCAGAACGTAGATGGAAATATTACAATATTCTGAAATTGCTTATTTTTTACACTTATGAGTTGAACTCCCTTCTTGTTAATGAAGGGAATATTTGTTGGTGGTGGTAAAGTTGGGGATATATTGGACCATGTCCTTCTGGTGGGACAGGACATATCCTGTAATAGTGAAGGTTGTGTCTAGGCAATTGACCATAATGTATGATGCCATGACTATGATCATTTCTGATTATGGCTTGACAACCTTTAGGTTAGTTCGCTCAATTTTGGCACAAACCCCCAGATGGGAAAAAACTTTGCAGAGCCAACAGATGTGCTTACATCTGGCATCCAGATCAAAGTTGAGTAGTCCATCTGGATTCATTCTTTGTTTTGTAGCAGTTTTGGTTACAATGGAATGACTTGCTAGGCCATTTCAGAGGATAAGTAAGAATGAACCACATTGCAGTGGTTCTCTTGGGTTGACCGGATGAGGACAGCAGATTTTGCTTTTAACAACAATCAACAATGATTAAATGGTCATCAGTAGGCCAGATTTTTTAATTCCAGGAGTTTATTGAATTCAGATTCCACCATCTGCCATGGTAAGAGTGAACCAGTGTCCCTTTGGATTGTAGATTATTAGCCCAGTGATATTTTCACTCTGCCACTGTTTCCCCCTTCTTTCCCCCCTTTTTCCTTCTATTGTTTTTTTCTCCTACATGCTAATCTGTATCCATTATTAAGAAACTACAATGGAACAGCCTTATGAACTTTTCCACAGGCACTACCATTGTTAATCTTTAGTGTTGAATTTACATAATACAACAAGGATACTCCCAAGTAGTTTTATTTCTTTCTGTTTGCACTGTTAACTTGATTGAAACTAACCAACAACTCCCTGCCGGGAAAGGGCTTGTAGGCATGTCCCAGAGACTGGAACTTCAACTTTGACTCTCCTATTCAGAGCCTGAGCGTCTCTTGCTGTACTTATCAAGTCACTATAACAACATTCTTTCAAAGCCATTTACCATTATGTATAAACAGTGAAACTAAAACATTACAATGGTCTTTTCTTTAATATTTGAGAGTTGTCATGCGAATATATTTCTTGCCCAAAGTCAGAAAATATAAAGTGCAATAAATGGCTGTGGATGCTCTGATCAGCTAGTGATAACTATAAATCAAATAAATGGTTTTCAGAAATATAAAACTTTGGCTATTTAGTTATATCCTCTTTCCTAATTGGTCAGATTAAATTTAATACAGAAAATTAGCCAAGTAAATGGCTATAATACAAGCAGTGGAGTTCAGTTAAAGTACAGTAAATGAATTTATTTATGATTGCCCTTCTATGGGAACTGAAAATCTACAATACAAACATTAGAAAAGGTGTGGTTTTCAATTCTAATTAGCCCCCCCCCATTTTTGTTTTCACGAAAAGCTTATGGGATATTTTAAATGTGAGCACTGTGTAAAACTAGAAAATATATTGTCATATAATCAGAATAATTTTTTGTTGTAGTGGCAGTTCCAAGCCTTTAAAGGCACCGTTTAATCATTCATGTATTCATACTAGTGAGTGTAAACACTTTTGAGTGTAAAGAATCTTCTCTAATTAGCCACACTACAATTAAAGGATTCACCAAACTAAATTGAACCCTGTCTCTGTGCTTACTAGCTGAGTTCTACCACCTGTCACAACAGCACTTTGTTCAATCTGTTATGCACAATCGTTATACCAATACAGCAGAGAAAGAGAAAACAGCAATTATTTCTTACTTTCCTCTTGAATGACTTATTTTAGGTCACATGGAAGTCAGGTTCATGGATTTTAACCTTTAAAGATCTGAAACAATGCAATACAATCATAATACCCAAGATAGGGACTTCAAATTTTTGAGTTTTATATGATCAAGTAAGGTGCATCCACCAAGCAATCTTTAACTTCATTTGCTATTGCGAATGCTGTAGTAAACAGACCATCTTGTTAATTCACTCCTAGACACAGGCACAGATTATGAGACTGGTTGACAACAGACTATTTATACACATTAGTACCTCATTATAGATTTTTTTTCTGAATGTGTGAGATCTCCTTTTAGCCTTGTGAGCCTGTTACACTCTATGAACCTGTATGCCTTTTATCCAAATCATCCTGGCATCTGTACGAGTTTGTTCTGCAAAGGTACTCAACTGTGTAAGAATTACAGGATGAAAACCTACCTTTCTCCTTATCCTGATCTTCAGGGTTGAGCGAAAGCTGAGCTATTTGATGACAGTGTCCTCAAATTCTATCAATAACATATTGTTAAACACTGTCAGTGGACTTAAAAGAGGGTGCTGTCTTCTGTGAAAGATGTACAATATGGATAGCATGATTATTATTAAAATTCACTGCACATTTATAGGTCTAAAGCTCATTTGGGCTAATAAGACTAAATGGCTTTCTTTTTTTTTGCTTTAGTGGATAATTTATCCTTAGTCTCTCAGACAATTGGTAATTTCTGCCATTTATTTGTGTACTCATTGCCTATTATTTCTGCAGTTTTAGGACAACATCAGGTATGAATATATGTTGATTGACATTTATCTTTTGTCATTTTTCAATTATCTTTGTATCTTGTACCTACTGGCATTCACAGAAAGTTCTCTCTCAGAACTGGCAGCTGGGTCACTTGTTGCGAATGAATTAGAAGTGTTCCTCACTAGGAATCTTTGAACAGTCAAAATTTTTAGATATAGCGGGATGTACGAGGGTAACTTTAAACTATTGTATACTGTGTAAATACTTGTCAGCGAAGAAAGCAATTTATAAAATGAGACTAATGATAATGTAATTTTATCAAAATAATTAAAGAATAAAATTGGTATTCTTCTACCTTGCAAAATTGAAATTCATTTCAAGAATGAGTAGAATTGTAGAGACCTATCTATTTATAAAATGCTAAAGGCACATTTCTTCTCAATATGCCGCTGTGAGGATGGATATTTTGATATGGGATTAATAAGTCTCTTAATGAGTGAAGTTCAGAGTTGTTACAGTAATTAGCAACATAAATTCCAATTCTTTGTAACAGGCCCAATTTCAGTTGTTAAATATTGATTTGATATAAGTGTTTTAATTACTGGCCAATGCCCTTTATTTATATTAGCAGTTTCCATAAGCAAGCACACACTTACCATGAATTGAATTAACCATATACATGAAATATTTAGTACAGTGATGCTACATATTGAATTATCTACCCTTTTGTAGTCACGTTTGGACTAAAAATAGAATCGTAGAGACTTTGCAGCACAGAGAAAGGGCCTTTGGTCCATCATGTCTTGCTGGTCATCAAACATCTATTTATTGTAATCCCATTTTTCAGCACTTGGCCTGACGCCTCGCATTTCAAGTGTTCAACTAAATAGTTCTGAAGTGTCTTAAGAGTTGCTGGCTCTACCACCCTTTTAAGCAATTAGTTCCAGACATGCACCACCCTCAGGTGAATGAAAAGTTTTCTCACATGCTGTCTAAACCTCCTCCTCCTTGCCTTAACCTGTGTCCCTGATTGTTGACCCCTCGACTAATTTATTTCTCCTTCTCTGCCCTATCTATTGCACCCAGGAGGTTGTACCCCTGAATCAAGTCACTCTTCTGTCTTCTTTGCTGTAAGGAAAACATCCCAGCCTATCTTGTCTCTTTGCATTGCTGATTTGCTCCAGCCCAGGCAACATCCTGGTAAATCTCCTCGAACCCTCTCTCGTGTAATCACATTTTTCCTTCAGTCTTGTGACCAGAACTGCACACAGTAGTCCAGCCATGCTTTAACTAAAATTTTCTGCAATTCTATCATACCCTCTTTGCTGTTATTTTCAATACCTTTACTAATAAAGGCAAGTATCTCATATGTTTTTTTTAACCTGCCTGACTTGCTGCTTTCAAAGAACAATGCAAATGCGCAGAAAGGTCCCCTGATCCTCTATACTCCCAAGATTCTCCCATTCACCTTCCTGCCTTGTTAGTGCTCTCAGAATGCATCACCTCACATTTTTAAATGATGCGGCCCAGTCATATATGATTGTCTCTGAACATTTGGGAAGAAATAGCTTACCAAACCATATAGGTCAGGTGAAAAGTTACTAATTTGTTGTTATTTTGAAGTAAAATTACAATAACATCTGGAAGTAAGCAGATAAGTGTAAGAACAACATTGGGCTCGATAGTGCTGTAAAAGGACACTGAACAGATCCTGTCATACCCCTGGTTTTACTTAACCCTGCACTATTCAGCTCAAAACACTATTGTTCGCAAAGCTGCTGCAAGTGTGAGGTGTTATGAGTAATATGAAAGAAATGAGTAGGGCAAGCAAGTGTGGATTTCCTTAACCAATGAGACTTAGTGAGCAGGAAATAAACACAAAAAGACAAAGGAAGAGACAAACTAAATCAGTGAGTTCGATGGTAAGTCAGGATACAAAGAGAAATAAATAAGGAAAGGTAGATTTGATTAAGAATCAGAGCAAAATAATATGAAAAGAAAAGTAAGAATTTTCTTTTAAAGTTAACCTTTGACAAAATGGCTTTGAAGATTCAAAATTTGAAGGAATGATATTCCACATTTGTGAAATTAACTCTCCATGCTAGAGAAGTTAAGTTACTGTAACTAACAATGATCATATCATTACAAGGGTACTTACAGTACAAATTACCAGCCATACATATTTGCAGTGTCTTCAGTTCATTTTTTGATTTGCAAACATAGTAATTTTAGGATATTCAACATAGTTCATTGGTGAGGCAAGCAGTGAAATGCCATAATACAATTTAGAGAGCAACATTTGAACAGTTGCTTGAAGCACACATCTACTTTCCCAATGATGTTCCTGTACAATTTATGTATAAATAACCAATAACTGAAAGTGCCATTAGCCTCATTGTTATTTTGACAGTAAGTCATGGCTCATTGTGCTATCAGAAACACAATTCAAGAGGCTTGCTGTGCTCACACGTATTGAACTTCCTGATATCCACAGTAAATAAACATCCACCTCAAAGAACACCTTTGCCTTTCAATGAATGAAGCAATCAGTATTTAACACAGGACCTAAACAAAAATCCATCCATTTGTCTGACGTCCAAGAGTCCTTACTCGAACATATTCCACACACAACAAACTGAAATCAGCCCCCCCTTTCCATGTGCAGCTGTTAGTTGACTGCAACCACACCCTAGTTGCTGAACCAAGTGGTGTGAAGTCGAAGGTTTAACCTTTCATGAAAAGTCTGGATAATGGTCAAATGCATGAGGATGGACTGGGGCACATGTTATTGTTTGCTCTACATGGAAACATGAGCAATGAGTGTCAGGTGAATTGGCCATGCTAAATTGCCCGTAGTGTTAGGTAAGGGGTAAATGTAGGGGTATGGGTGGGTTGCACTTCGGCGGATCGGTGTGGACTTGTAGGGCACACTGTAAGTTTCCACACTGTAAGTAATCTAATCTAATCTAATGATACAAATTATTATGACTGTGGATCTAAATTAGATCATCACCCATTTACTGAAATGTGATGATAGTATCGTTCCTGATAGTATCATATCCATTCTGACTGCATCGACTGAAGCCATTGAGTAGAATGTTAACCTCAACATCAAACAATAACAGTTTCCAGTGAAAGAAAAGTACATAACTCATGAACATAAGACTGGTTGTAATGGAGTGCTGTGGACCTGCTCACCCCAGCAAAATGTCAGACAAAGGAGCATGTATTCGTTCCTGGTGGCAGCCCTGCAAGCCTTTTGATGCTGAGTAGTGTTGAATGCTAGAGGTGGGAGTCCAAAGATTAGTGGTGAGTCAGTGGAATATGAGACAAAATGTAAAAAAATTGGGGAAGTAAAGTAGACTGACTGACTGCTTCTCAGAACACTTCCCTTCTGCCCACAAAACGTACCCTGAATTTTCAGTTGCCTGCCACTTCAACACAACACTGTTCCCTGGCCAACATCTCGGTCTCAGGCTTGTTGCAGTATTCTAACGAAGCTGAGTCCAAGCTGGAAGAACAGCACCTCATTTTCCACTTGGGACCCTGCAACCCTCCAGACTCAATATTGAGTTCAATAACCTTGGGGTTTGAGCTCTCCCATGTCTGTACCTCAACCCCTACACATCTGGTCTTTTTATCACATAGTCTGCTATTACACACAACTCATTATTAGGCACTAACAGTCTCCATTAACAGCTGTTTACCCTCCTAGCCAGATCACTCTCCACTTTGTTGTAGGTCCAACTGTCCTTTTCTCATTTGACCTCTATCCCGACCTATCATTTACTTCCTACCCCCTCCCCTCACCCTATTGTCTGCATATAAACTGACATTTGCTTAGCTACCATCAGTTCTGAGAAAGGGTCACTCGTCTGGAAATGTTCACTCTGCTTTCTGTCGACAGATGCTGCAAGACCTGCTGAGCTTTTCCAGCAATTTCTATTTTCATTTCTGACTTCCAGCATCTGCAGTTCTTTTGGTTTTTAAAAGAACAATGGTGAAAGTACAAGTATTTAAATAGGAATGATGTTGCAAACTATTAGATATAAAAGCTGACAAATTTCCATGATCAAACCTTGCATCCTGTGGTCTTAAAAGAGTGGTTGCAGAGAGTGTGGTTGTCATTTTCCAAAATTTCTTTGGTCCTCGAAGGGTTCGAAGGGATGGAAAATAACAATAACAATACCTTAATTCAAGAAAGGAGGGAGGCAGGAAATAGGAAATCGTAGGTCATTTAGCTTAATCTCTGTCATAGGGAAATTACTAGAATCCATTATTCGGGAGGTTGTAACAGGACATTTGAAAATTCCTAATATGATCAGGAGGAGTCAAGATGACGTTGAGAAAAGGGAATCATGTTTATCTAGTTTATAAGAGTTTTTTGAGAAAGTAACACATAATGTGCATGAATGGGGACCAATAGATGTGGTACACTTGGATTTCCGAAGGACATGTGACAATATGTCACATCAAAGATTGCGAAACAAGATAAGGACACATTATGTAAATTGTAATATATTAGATTTAATACATAATTGACTAGCAAGCAAGAAGCAGAAAGTAGGGTTATTGGATATTTCTTAAGTTGGTCTCTGTAACTAGTGGGGTGACACAAGCATCACATTTTATAGCTCAACTATTTACAATCCATATCAATCAATTATGTGGATCCAGGGGTGAATATATAGCAGCTAAATTTACAGAAAACACCAAGACAGATAGCAAAGCAAATTGTGAAAGGGAGATAGAGCATCTGTAAGTTGAGTGGGCAAAACTTTCTAAGCTGGAGTATAACATGAGAAAACGCAAATTTGTGTACTTTGGCAGAAAAGATCGAAAAGCAGTGTGGTACTTAAAAGAAGAGAGAGATTGCAGAACTCTGAGGTACTCAGCAATTTTTGTGTGTTAATAAATGAATCACAAGATGTTGGTATTCCTGTACAAAACGTTATGAGGAAAGTAGATGGAATGCTAGGATTTATTGCAAGGGGAATGGAGTATAAAAGTGAAAAAGTTTTATTACAGCTGTACAGGGCCTTGGTGAAACCACATTTGGAGTACTGTGTACAGCATTGGTCTTCTTATTTGAATGGAGGATATAATTGCAAGCAGTGTAGATCAGAGAAGATTCACTCTATTCATTTCAGGGATGAAGGCAAGGTTGCATATGCTGGATATGTCACCATTGGAGTTTAGCAGAATGAGAGGTGATCTTAATGAAACATACAAGATCTTGAGAGGATGTGTTATGGTGGAGAATATAATGATGGAACATCTTTTAACAATACAAATGTCCCTGTTAAAGCAAAAATAAGGAGGCTACTTTTCCCTCAAGAGATTTTATTCTCTTTCTCAGAAATTGGTGTAATTGAATTTACTTAAGGCAAAATCAGATTTTTTTTGAGAGACAAGGAAATAAAGAATTATGGAGGGCAGACAGAAAAGTGGAGTTCAGATCAAAATTAGATCGGCCATATTCTTATTGAATGGCAGAGCAGGCTCGATGGACCAGATCCTAATTCTGCTCCTCTGTCCTCATAAGTGAGGAGCATGTTCCAATTTGAGAGTTGCTGGCCAATCAGATGACTTGCAGCTTTCTTATCCCAGCAGCCCAGATGGGAGCAATGGCCACTGCTTAGAGGCTAGAGAGAGATAAAGAAAGCTCATGCTCTTGTGAACGGACTACTGTTGAGCCCAGGGGCCTACAAAGGAAGGTCCACACCCACCTTGCCTGACTCCAACCTGCTCAACTAAGCTGCCAGTTTTTCCCTCACAGTCTCCTCCAACACAGGTGAGGCACTAATGGCAGGAGGATGAGGCCTGTAGTGGTCATTTATTGGCCACATAAAGGCCTCAATTTGTCTAAGGGCAGACTGAGAAGCTGCCAGCTGTCTTGTCTGTGGAGGGGGCAGATTCAGGTGGGTGGGCAGTGGGTAAGTTGCCTGCAAGATTTTACTTGCCTTCCAACTTCAAACTCATCCCTTGGGAACAGACATAGGCCATTCAGCCCTTTCAGTGTATTCCCATTTAGTGTGATCACGGTTAGTCTCTAGTGACATAACTCATTGATTCTCTATGTCCTTTAAAACCCTTGACTGGAAAAAGACAATATGTGTTACATTTAAAAATTTTAATTATGCAAACGTCTATTACACTTGTCAATAAAAGTTTCACAATTCTATAATTTTTCTAAATTCTCTCTTGCAAGGCCTGTTTCTCATTCACATACTAGTTGGAAATGTTTCTGTGTTTCTGTCTTGTCAATTTCTTTCAAACTTCAACAAATTCCCCTCAATTTTCAATCTTCCAGGGAATACAAGCTTAGCTACATTGCTACTCAGATTTAATATGCTGCTAAATCTGAATCCATATTCTTTCCAAATCTGTACACAGTAATCCAGATATGGTCTGACCAGGACTTTCTATATCAGTAACAAAAACTTCCTCCCTTTTCTATTCTTTCCCTGCAGACATAAAGGCTAACATTCTACTTTGATTGTTTTTCTGCCTGTGTACTACATTTAATGATCTTTGTAAAGAACCTCTAAATCTCTTTATATCTCAGTAGTTCCTATCTTTTTATCTTTTGCTCGTATCAAAAATTTACTCAACCAGAATGCATGACTACATTTTTTTTGCATTCAAATCCATCTGCCACAATTTCTGCGCACTTACTTAATACATTAATGTCTCTTTATAATTTCATACTCTCATCCACATAACTTGCTATTGCTGTCTATATTTGTGTTTTCTGCAATTTTAGATAACTGGCTCTCTATTTAGTTATCTAGGTCATTAATAAATATAATAAATAGTTGATTCCTCCGCACAGATCCTGTAGGATGATGATGATTATTTCTGCTTTCCGTTTTGAGTACCTGTTGATTGTTCCTACTTTGTGTCTTTTATCTCATAAACCATTGCCTTACTATTTCTAACTCTGTACTGATTTGAATGAGGTCAGCCAGGTGGACCTCCAAGGATGAGTTCCCAGATTGGGGCTGTTAATCTGGTCCAATCAGGGAACCCTGGCTCTCAGATATAAACAGCGGTGCCCCCCTTTCTCTCAGGGATCTGGGGTGGAGGGTGCTGCACGCAGCGGTCACTTGCAACCGCAGATTGCGGTGGTTCACGGACTCCCAGCCCAACTGCTTGTTCTGTGGCGCTGTGGAGTCCGTGGACCATGTGTATGTTGGGTGTGGGCGTTTGCACTCCCTTTTTGATTTTCTGAAAAACCTTCTCCTCTGCTTTTGGTTGCACTTCAGTCCCACGCTCCTGATCTTCGGGCACCCGGTGCGGAGGAGGGAGGGCAGGTCTGAAGACCTCCTCGTGGGTCTGCTCCTGGGCCTGGCCAAACTGGCCATAAACAGGTCCAGGCAGCGGGCCGTGGAGGGGGTCGTTAGGGCCGACTGCCTGCCCCTCTTCCGCGGTTACGTTAGGGCCCGGGTGTCCTTGGAGAAGGAGCACGCGGTGTCCACCAACACCCTGGAGTTGTTCAGGGAGAGGTGGGCGCCGCAGGGAGTGGAGTGCATCATTTCCCCCTCCAACTCTATTTTGATTTAGTCCCTGCCCTCCCCTTCACTGTTTTGATCACACAGCATTGCCCTTTGATGTGAAGGGCACTGCTCGTCACAGGCCACTCGGGTGTTTTCCTACTTTTCCTGGTGGTGGAAATTAAATAAAGATTTGTGCACTTTATGTCTCTCACTGTGTCTCACAGCTGCACACACACACACACACCATGGGTGCTGGGAAAAAAATAAGCACTACCGCAGTTAGGCGGTAGTGTGGGGGTTAATTTATAAAAAAAAATTAAAAAAAAACAAAACAGCGGTGCCCCCCTTTCTCTCAGGGATCTGGGGTAGAGGGTGCTGCACGCAGCGGTCACTTGCAACCGCAGATTGCGGTGGTTCACGGACTCCCGGCCCAACTGCTTGTTCTGTGGCACTGTGGAGTCCGTGGACCACGTGTATATTGGTTGTGGGCGTTTGCACTCCCTTTTTGATTTTCTTAAAAACCTTTTCCTCTGCTTTTGGTTGCACTTCAGTCCCACGCTCCTGATCTTCATACACCTGGTATGGAGGAGGGAGGGCAGGTCTGAAGACCTCCTCGTGGGTCTGCTGCTGGGCCTGGCCAAACTGGCCATAAACAGGTCCAGGCAGCGGGCCGTGGAGGGGGTCGTTAGGGCCGACTGCCTGCCCCTCTTCCGCGGTTACGTTAGGGCCCGGGTGTCCTTGGAGGAGCACGCGGTGTCCACCAACACCCTGGAGTTGTTCAGGGAGAGGTGGGCGTCGCAGGGAGTGGAGTGCATCATTTCCCCCTCCAACTCTATTTTGATTTAGTCCCTGCCCTCCCCTTCACTGTTTGTTCACACAGCATTGCCCTTTGATGTGAAGGGCACTGCTTGTCACAGGCCACTCGGGTGTTTTCCTACTTTTCCTGGTGGTGGAAATTGAATAAAGATTTGTACACCTGTGTCTCTCACTGTGCCTCACACCTGCACACACACACCATGGGTGCTGGGGATAAAAATAATAAGCACTACCGCAGTTAGGCGGTAGTGTGGGGGAAAAAAAAATAACCGGGAGTGTTACCGCAGTTAGGTGGTAGTGTGGGGGGGGGGAAAAGAAAAGAGAGGAGTGCCAGGACCCTGCTTGTCACTGGCCACTCGGGTGTTTTGCCTGTTAAGAGTTGGACCAGTGGCAGAAAAAAGAGAAAAAAAATAAACAGCGGTGCCCCCCTTTCTCTCAGGGATCTGGGGTGGAGGGTGCTGCACGCAGCGGTCACTTGCAACCGCAGATTGCGGTGGTTCACGGACTCCCAGCCCAACTGCTTGTTCTGTGGCACTGTGGAGTCCGTGGACCACGTGTATATTGGGTGTGGGCGTTTGCACTCCCTTTTTGATTTTCTTAAAAACCTTTTCCTCTGCTTTTGGTTGCACTTCAGTCCCACGCTCCTGATCTTCATACACCTGGTATGGAGGAGGGAGGGCAGGTCTGAAGACCTCCTCATGGGTCTGCTCCTGGGCCTGGCCAAACTGGCCATAAACAGGTCCAGGCAGCGGGCCGTGGAGGGGGTCGTTAGGGCCGACTGCCTGCCCCTCTTCCGCGGTTACGTTAGGGCCCGGGTGTCCTTGGAGGAGCACGCGGTGTCCACCAACACCCTGGAGTTGTTCAGGGAGAGATGGGCGTCGCAGGGAGTGGAGTGCATCATTTCCCCCTCCAACTCTATTTTGATTTAGTCCCTGCCCTCCCCTTCACTGTTTGTTCACACAGCATTGCCCTTTGATGTGAAGGGCACTGCTTGTCACAGGCCACTCGGGTGTTTTCCTACTTTTCCTGGTGGTGGAAATTGAATAAAGATTTGTACACCTTGTCTCTCACTGTGTCTCACAGCTGCACACACACCATGGGTACTGGGGATAAAAATAAGCACTACTGCAGTTAGGCGGTAGTGTGGGGGTTAAAAGGAAAAAAAAAGAGAAAATAAAGAAAAAAAAAGAGAAAAAAAAAGATAAACAGCGGTGCCCCCCTTTCTCTCAGGGATCTGGGGTGGAGGGTGCTGCACGCAGCGGTCACTTGCAACCGCAGATTGCGGTGGTTCACGGACTCCCGGCCCAACTGCTTGCTCTGTGGCACTGTGGAGTCCGTGGACCACGTGTATATTGGGTGTGGGTGTTTGCACTCCCTTTTTGATTTTCTCAAAAACCTCCTTCTCTGTTTTTGGTTGCACTTCAGTCCTACGCTCTTGATCTTCATACACCTGGTATGGAGGAGGGAGGGCAGGTCTGAAGACCTCCTTGTGGGTCTGCTCCTGGGCCTGGCCAAACTGGCCATAAACAGGTCCAGTCAGCTGGCCGTGGAGGGAGTTGTGAAGGCCGACTGCATGCCCCTCTTCCGCGGTTATGTTACTGCCCGAGTGTCCTTGGAGAAGGAGCACACAGTGTCCACCAACACCCTTGAGTTGTTCAGGGAGAGGTGGGCACCACAGGGAGTGGAGTGCATCATTTCCCTCTTCAACTCTATTTTGATTTAGTCCCTGCCTTCCCCTTCACTGTTTGATCACACAGCATTGCCCTTTACATCAAAGGGCACTGCTTGTCACTGACCACTTGGGTTTTTCTTGTCTTCCTGGTGGTGGAAATTAAATAAAGATTCATGCACTTTGTGTCTCTCACTGCGTCTCACACCTGCACACACACACCATGGGTGCTGGGGAGAAATAAGCACTACCACAGTTAGGCAGTAGTGTGGGGATTAAAAAAAGAAAAGAAAGAGAAAAAAAAGGAAAAAAAAAACAGTGGTGCCCCCTTTCTCTCAGGGATCTGGGGTGGAGGGTGCTGCATGCAGTGGTCCCCTACAACCGCAGATTGTGGTGGTTTACGGACTCCTGGCCCAACTGCTTGTTCTGTGCCACTATGGAGTCCGTGGACCATGCATATATTGGGTGTCGGCATTTGCACTCCCTTTTTGATTTTCTTAAAAACGTCTTCCTCTGCTTTTGGTTGCCCTTCAGTCCCACGCTCCTGATCTTCGGGTACCCAGTACGGAGGAGGGAGGGCAGGTCTGAAGACCTCCTCGTGAGTCTGCTCCTGGGCCTGGCCAAACTGGCCATATACAGGTCCAGGCAGCGGGCTGTGGAGGGGGTCATTAGGGCCGACTGCCTGCCCCACTTCCGCAGTTACGTTAGGGCCTGAGTGTCTCTGGAGAAGCAGCACGCAGTGTCCACCAACACTTTCGAGCTGTTCAGGGAGAGGTGGGCACTGCAGGTGGGCACTGCCACTTGGGCCACTAATTAATTCCTTTCTTCCCGGTGCTGGGAATTGAATATAGATTTGTACACCTGTTGTCTTTCACTGTGTGTCACACCTGCACACACGCAACATGGATGCTGGGGAAAATATAAACACTGCTGCAGCTTGGGGGGAGAAAGAAAAGAAAATACACAGCAGTGTCAGAGGTTCTGTTCACCCTGAGAACTGGCTCTGAGGGAGCTGGATCAGTGTCAAGGACTCACCACATGTAAATAAAGCATAACTTGGTAATGGGTTACCAGCCTCTGAATGAGTTATTTCAGTGGCAAAATTTAAATGCAAAAGTCTTCTTTGAGCTGGGGTAAGCATTTCTGACATAATGCTATTTGGGAAGCTTGACTCATTTGATCTTGCTGTTGAAGACTGGGCCCAATGCGTGGAAAGAATGCGTTATTTTTTTCTGGGCAAATGACTTTGGGGCAGATGAAAAGCAACGAGTAATTCTGCTGACAGCTTGTGAACCTGCAGCTTTTCAGTTATTAGCAGTGTAATTTTCCCTGAGGCACCTGATACTAAAATCTTTCAAGAGTCGAGGAATTTTGTTAAGGAAGGTTATGACCCCAAGCCTCCTTTATATCTAAGACATTAGCGGTTTTATGCGGCAATTTAAGAACCAGGCGAATCCATATCAGAATTTCTTGACTCTGTTAAGATGACTTGCAGAGACATGTGACTTTGGTTGAGCCTTTGTTGAGATGTTGAGAGACCATTTTGGTATGTGGGATTAATAATGTAACCATGCAAAAGTGCCTTCTAGCTGAAGCCCAACTGGACTTCAAACAGGCACCACAACTGGATTTATCATCGCTCAGTGTGGCAAGTGGAGCATATGAGTTGAAAGTGGACATCCCCACCAATCTAACTGTGCTTGGGGAGCACCACTTGAGTAAAGGCAATTGCATAGTCTTACTCAGGATGTATTCTGAACAGAGGACCTCTAGTAAAGTTCACAGCAATATGCCAAAACAAAGCCAACCCTTAGAAAAAAGGTTAAATTTTATCATGATCCAGGACAGCAAGCCATTGTAGTTGCTACCAGTATGCAGAATCAAGACAGCAAAAGTGTCCCATTGGACCTATGGAGAGAGAGCAAGTAATGTTTTGAGTCCAGTTGACTCTTCATAACAGCTCTGATGAAGAGTCATCTAGATTTGAAATGTTAGTTTGCACTCTATCTCCATGGATGCTGCTGTGATTTCCAGCACTTTTTGTTTTCTGTACGGTTTCCAGCATCTCCAGCAGTTTGCTTCCACTGGACCAAGATTGAGTTTAAAAAAAAAACTCAGAGCTGGAATCCAGGAGAGTGCACACCCCAGAAAGTTCACCTGCACCTGGATCTGGAATAGTTAAATGGCTTAGTAACAGAATCAATCAGAACCAATCAAAATAAACATCTGGTTAAGTGGTCACCTGATTTGAATGAAGGTTGATACCAGCAAGTTCATTTCAGTGGTCGCAGAACCAGTCTTTAACAAAATTTGCTCTGGACTCCAACCATTAAGCTTACCTGACACCTCAGCTAGGCTGAGAACCTATCCCAGAGAACCTCTACAGATTAAGGGCGTAACTTTGGTTCTGGTCTCTTTGAGAAGCAGCTAGTTCAGTTATCATTGATTGTAACTCAGCTCCAAGCTTGATGGAGTGCAATTGGTTGAGAAAGATTCACCGAGAGTGGCTCAACATCTTTCAATTAAAAAATGACTGCCTGAGTGAAGCCCTAATTAAATACATGGACGTTTTTCAAGAAGGTCTAGGGACTATCACAAAAGCCAAGACCACCTTCCATGTTGACCAGGATTCTGCATGGCCTGCCCAGTTCTATTTGCCTTAAGGGCAAAAGTAGAAGCAGAAATTAGAAGGCTAGGAAGTGAAGGAATCACCAAACCATTCCAGTTTGTGGAATGGGCAGCATTGCTTGTATCAATTGTGAAGCCTCATGGGTTGTCTTTGTAGGAATTTTAAACAAACAGTAAACTATTGTTCACAGCTAGTTAAATACCCAATCCCTCACACGGAGGACTTATATGCAAAGCCGGCAGGGGATGTGTCCTTCACAAAGCTGGACATGAGCCATGTGTATTGCAATTGTGGTTAGATGAAGATTCCCAGAAGTATGCTACAAATAATACCCTTAAGGATTTATACCAATATGGGACTGCCATTTGGGGAATTGTCAGCCTATGCACATTTTCACCAGACGATGAAGAATATCTTACGAGATCTACCTCAGGTTGCTATTTATCTAGGTGACATAATGATAACAGGAAAGGCCAATAAGGAACACCGACAACTTGGACATTGTCCTGAGACATTTCTCCCAAATGGATGTATGCCTTAGAAGGGAAAAATGTGTTCAAGGTGTCCCACGTAGTGCACTTGAGCTAGAGAGTAGACAAGACCGTCCACTCCATTACATCCATTGGAAGATAAAGTGAGGGTGATCAAATGTGCCATCAGTTCTGAGCTTATGTCTTCCCTTGGGCTGGTATAGGTAGCTGAGAAAATTTGGCATGACAGCGAATACCCTTGTCAACTTTTATAGGTGCACCATTGAGAGCATTGTCTGGATGTATCACTACCTGGTATGGCAACTATACCATTCAAGATCAGAAAGGGCTACAGTGAACTCGGCCCGGACAATCACAAAGGCAATCTCCCATCTATAGAATCTATCTACAAGGCCCACTGTCAACGAAAGGCCGCGAACATTATCAAAGATCCATCTCACCCTGGCAATGCTTTTCTACAACCTCTGCTATCGGGGAGAAGGTACAGAAGCCTGAACACACGCACCAGCCAGTTTCGAAACAGTTTCTACCCTACTGTTGTTAGAATACTGAATGGACTCACAGACTCCTAGCATATGCCTATACCCGTGTTTTGGTTTTTGCTGCTGTTTATCTATTATTTTCTTAGCAATGCTATTTAATTATGTGATCTGCCTGTATTGTTCACAAGACAAAGCTTTTCACTGTGCCATGGTACATGTGACAATAAATTCAATTCATACGCAATCTGGCCTCCATTCTGGCAACTTTGCATCAACTCTTAAAAATGGGTCAGCCTTGGACATGGTCACGTAGCCAAACCATAGCTTTCCGGGAAGTGACAAAACTGCTATCATCCTCAAGTGTTGGCACACTATGGTCCCACGTAAGTTATGGCATTAACATGTGATGCCTTCCTATATGGCATTGGTGTAGTATTACCTCATAGGTGGCCCAATGGACAGAACTGCTCAATCGTGTATGCAACCAGGACTTTGGCGAATGCAAATATGCCCAGATACAGAAGGAAGGTTTAGCAGCCACATTTGGAGTCAGGAAGTTCCACCATTATCTTTCTACAAACATAAATTTGTAGTAATAACGGACCACAAACCCCTGCTAGGTCTATTTAAAGAAAATGAAGCAATGCTACCTATTGCTACAGGCCATATTCAGCGATGGGCTCTAATACTATGTACATATAACTACAAGTTGGAACATGGTCTGGGAGGCCAAGTAGCAAATGTGGGTGCATTGAGCTGTCTCCTGCTGGCATCGATGGTACTACTACTACTGGAAGAGTCCGTAGTGATTTTAAATTTTCTGAACTCACTTCCAATTACAGCTGACAACATCAGACTTTGGATGCAGAAAGATGCCGTCCCAGGAAATCTGAACCAGCTGGTGGTGCTGGGGGATACCAAAGGGCCATCACAATCTGAACTGAAACTATTTTGGACCCAGAGAGACCAGACCATGGGTAGAGAACAGCATATTATAATGGGGAGCAAGAATTTTGTCCTGAGCTTCACTAGGGTCATTCAGGGGTTTCCAAGATGCAGATGTTGGTGAGAAGTTATGTCTGATGGCCTGGTCTGGATGCAAACATGCATATGTTGTTGGAGCAGTGCCCAGAGTGCCAACAAGGACAAAAATTGCTGCCAGCAGCTCCCCCACATTCGTAGGAATGGCCGGGTAAACCCTGAACTTGTTTACAAGTCGACTATGCAGGTTCTTTGATAGGCTCAATGCCCATAGTCATTGTGGACTCCCACTCAAAGTGGCTGGACATGCAGAGTGTATCCATCAAACACGGAGACGAAGATAAAAAAACTGCGTGCATCTTTTGTAATACGTGGACTTCCAGAGTGTGGGTAACAGATGATGGCCATTGTTTACAAGCAGGGAATTTGAGTATTTCCTGAAGTTGAATGGTATTTATCATATAAGGATATCTCCATACCAGTCATCATCAATGACCTGGCAGAAAAAGCAGTCCAAACTTTGAAGGCAGGCTTAAAGAAACAGTCTATGAGCCTCACTCGATACCAAACTAGCCCGGTTCTTATTTGATTATGTGATCACCCTTCGTGCAAATACAAGGAAAGCTCCAGCAGTGTTAATAATGGGGCGAAGACTCAACACCAAGTTAAATCTGATCTTCCCACACCTGTTGGGAGAGAATGGAGAAATGGCATCAGGAATATCAATGCTAGGCACAAGACTCCGATTTCTCCAGTTTCCTCATTTCCCCTCCCCCCACCTTATCTCAGTCCCAACCCTCGAACTCAGCACCACCTTCCTAACCTGCAATCTTCTTCCTGATCTCTCCGCCCCCACCCCCACTCTGGCCTATCATCCTCACCTTAACCTCCTTCCACCTATCGTATTTCCAACGCCCCTCCCCAAGTCCCTCCCCCCTACCTTTTATCTTAGCCTGCTTGGCACACTCTCCTCATTCCTGAAGAAGGGCTCATGCCCAAACCATCGATTCTCCTGCTCCTTGGATGCTGCCTGACCTGCTGCGCTTTTTCAGCAACACATTTTCAGCTCTGATCTACAGCATCTGCAGTCCTCACTTTCTGTTACAAGACTCAGCGAAGTGAGTGAGACAGTTTACTTCAGGGGATGATGTTTGGTGCCAAAAGAATGGGAATGCCCATGCATGTTAAGAGGCAGGGTTGATCTGAGGTCATGCCCAGTGATGGAGAAAGTTTGGGTCATTGCGGTGGTCAAGAACAAGCATGTGGACCACATGAAAACTGCAAACTCACAAAAGGTGCGGGAGCAAAATATGCCCGGCTCCTCAACAGCCTTTGCAACTGGTCCAGAACCAGTTGCAGTCAGGCGTTGAAGATACCTCAGGGTCTGAGATGGACACAGTGGATGTTGCTGCCTGAAGGGGAGAATGAATTTATTCCAGGTGGCACTGGGTGTAAGAGGCGAGTCACTGTGTATTATACACCTGCTGTATTAGAGAGGGGAACCTCACCCAGTGCTAAAACACCCCAGGGAGGAGCTACAAATAAAAGAACCGGCCTATGTCCTCTGATTCAGAGGGGGAGGGATGCAGAGATTGGAACTCTAGGTCGGCCAGGTGGACCTCATAGAATATTAGTTCACTGAATGGGGCTGTTAATCTGATCCAATCAGGGAGCCCTGGCTGACAGACAAGAACAGGAGTGTCAGAGGTTCTGTATCCAGGACTTTTAACATGTAAGTAAAAGGTGACTCAGTTTTGGGATACCAGCTTCTGTGGAATTATTTCAAATTCATTTCAAAAAATAAAAGCTCTATTGCTTTTGCAGTTTTTTTAGTCAATAAGCATGGATCATAAATCCAAATCAAAGAGCATTACTTGTAAAATGCACAACATGGAATTCCTTTCCATACCAAAGTCTGTCGTATAGCACAATAAGCCCGAAAAAAAACTAACGAACACGGGGTAGCAGCCTAGTAATATGATTCTTTGTTCTCTGATCTCCAAGTCATTGCATTAGAGGATAAAAGGTATACTTCATCATAAATCAAGAGCCATCTCACTTGAAAATATTTCCTACAGTGACAGACCAGAGACAAAGGGATCCATAAATGTAAACACCTTCAACAAACAATAGCTAATCAAACACAATTTGACTTCATTGGAATTAGAGTCTAGATTAATGCATTTGCAATCTCTCCACATAATTTAAATCACTAGAGCTGGATCGTTGTTTATGGGAGTCTGAAGCCAGCCAATGTATGTACTTGCTTGTGACCCAATTCTTCTCCCCCAACGCATAAATACTATCCACAAGAGCCAAACTACAAGTTGATTAAAATGTTGTTGGTATATTGAAAATGGATGGATCCAAAATTCTGTCAAATTAAGATTTTTTTTCCAGCCATAAGTTTGGTTGTTACAATTTATAACAAAATAACATTTTTTTTAGAATGTCAGAACTACCACAGCAATCAATATTAGTTTCTTCTCAAGACAGGGTTCAGTAAACCTTCTTTTGCAGGTTTAGAGCAATCCTATTAACATCCATTGCTGATACAGAAATATGCAAAAATTACATGCAAGAAATTAAGCTAAAATGTTGGCAGTATTTGGAATTCTGGTTACTGGCTAAGTTTGGGCTGGTGGAGGAATTTCCTTTTTAAGGTGAATTAGAGAACCTTGTTACATTAAAGCATAGTTGTTACTTGCTATGATATTAGTGCGGGGTAGTAATAAGCCAAATGATATAGACATTTTTAAATAACCATTGCAAAGCAATAGATTCACCTGTGCTTGAGATGATTACATCAAAATATTGCCCAGTAAAGGATACATTTTGAGATAATCATGGCGCAGACTGAAATTCAGCAATATAATAAATAAGCTGATTATTGGGCCTGTGAAATGATATTGCTGGTGTGCATGCCTGATGGCAAGAAAGGACCCTTGATGAAATAAGATGTTGTCTCATATGAAGTGCAAGGTTGTGATTTGTGGGTTGTGACACTATGATTTATAGTATGTAAATGTCAGTTTTTAAAATTGTGATACCGAATAGATTAATTGCATTTTAACTGAAAGTTGGAGAATATTTACTCTTTCTGGCAAAAAAAATCCAAATATGTTAAAAATTGCACTGAAATATTTTGTGTCAAGGTTATTCTACTATTTTATTGTCTGACAGAATTCTTACTTCAGCTTCAAAAATGGTTTATGACATACTATTCCCATTACCAGTAACAAGGCAATCTGCAAAAGTGGATAAGATGCATTATGCATGTGTGGCCTGTGCTGTCAATCACTGTTTTTGCCATTTGTGAAAAATTATAGTTTGGTTTGTACTGTTTTCTCCCCCCCCCCAAATCCCTTTGATTACCATATTTATCAATGAACATGCAGTAAATAAAGAGATTTAATTTGTGGATTTAAAAAAAAATACTGTTTTTAAGATCTAAGACTGACACTGTGCAAATCTCTTATAAGCTGTAGAATTGTACTAAAATGTAATGGTGCAGGAGACAATACCACAAGTGTAACTAGTGAAGTTTGAACGGAGGTGAAACTAATTCTATTCCACGTTTGTGTTTTCTGTTGTGGTATTTTGGCAATGAACAACAAGCATTTCCTTGTTGAATGTTAATAACAGCAGGCATGTATCTAGCTCCTTAAAATATTGTCTGACTGCCATTAAAAATGTAAATCACCCATCGACAACTCAGTTTGTGATCACAGTTCTACAGCATTAGTGTTGATTCAAGCCTTTCACAATCTTTGATTTAAAAGATTCATGTATAAACTGGTTTCTGGACAGAAAAATGGTTTTAACAGTTAAGCTTGTAAACACTTCTTTTTAAACACTTCAGTAACACCCTCTGCTACTTTTATAGGGATTACAGAGGTTACAGTTCCTTATTAGCAATGCATAAACTGAATGTGCTGTGGGCAAAAAGCAGCAGCTTCTAATTATTGCAGACTTTAATTTTACAATCGGTTTCATTCATGGGCCTCTTATTCATGGATCACAGGTGTGCAGGTTAGAACCCCATGCACAAATACATTAGACTGGCACTCCGGTGTAATACTGAGTAAGAGTTGCAATTTCAGTGGCATCAGGCATTAGATGAGCTGTTATACCAAGGCTTTATTTGCCTTTGGGTGAACAGATTCTTGGACATTATTTGCAGAGAGCCTGGATTGCAATCCAAGATTCCCCTTCAACAAATACCAACACAAAGCACATTAGTCAGTCCTTCATTTCAAGAATATTTGGAAAATATTTCTGGTGTAGATGGCTGTACTTTTTGCCTGCATTGTAATAGTTAGTAAAAGCTAAAGGATAAACCACTGTGTAATGACACAATGTACAAATACAACTATCCCTTTTTTTCTTATTTTGAATCCCAGTGCAAGTTCTGGCTACATGATGATGCTTTAATTTTCCAATTATAAGGCATTGTCATTGTGAAATGGTAAAATCAGTATAATCTTACAAAAATCTACTGAACATATGAAAAAAGGAGTCAACTGGAATATCACCTCGTAAATGAAATATACCAAGTTGGAAAGTGGGATGTTGTGAGACTGACTCTTATTGGCTGAGCATTACAGAAGTGGCCAGGATCCACATTCACAATCCCTCCCTTGTTTCTGGCGTTGGCCACCTTCAATGTCCAGACAATGGGTGAGACAGTGGGGCTGTGTCACCCTTACCATAGTAAAGACTGCTTTTAAACAGTCATTTCAAAATATTGAAGGCGTGCTGTAGGTTTTGGAAGCCATTGTGATCTACAGCATTGCAGTTTGAAGTGTACCAAACAACCACTCCAAATTGTAGAAAACTTTTGAAAACTTACAAGTATGAAGGCTTTTGCAGCATATCAATTGGAAAGTCTCTGTGAAGGCACTGGCTTTGGACATTGGAGGGGAGACAACGGGAGTGTGGTTCGTTCACCTGCGCGCGCGCGCACACACACACACACACACACACACTCAGGGCATTTAGACAGGAGGTGACTTTAGCTGTTCAGGGAGATTTAAACCCTCCTGAATACCATTACATTGATGTCCAACTGGTGGTGTATAACCACAGGAAGAACCTTCTGCACAGCTGGTCACGTTCTCAGGAAGCTTCAGTGGTGCACTTTTACTGTGCGAGTGCAGGCTGCCATAGCTCTTCTGTCCAATGACCAATGGCCCCCCACACAATAAGTAATAAAGCAGATGCAGATGGATTCTGGGAAACAAGGGGCTGGTAGGTCTACACAAGTGTGATGATAATACATTCACTGGCCTGGTGAAGTTCTCCAACACGCACTGCCAGGAGTTTATTGGATCACTTTGTAATACCGGATGTTGCACAAAATGGCACAGGAGAGGGATTTGTGGCTTGAGGAGACAGAACATAAGACACTCATTTCATCAGAGGAAAGATCGGAGAAGAAGGGATAGCAGACACCGATGCAGAGGATGCTGAGCTACAGAGTGGACCACAGATCAGAGGTGTGGAGAGGAATCAGGCAGGATACCATTGTTGTAGTGGTCCTACTGATCTTTAGTGTTTCGGTTTAAGGCATTCTGACTTGCTGAAGATAGAACATATTTGCATCTTTAAAAAAAACACATTCACAACTGTCATTGTGGAAAATGTTAGGGTCTGTTATAAACAGTGTAGATGCAGAGCATTTAGAAATACATAATATAATTAAACAGAGTCAGTGTGGCTTCATGAATAATCATGCCTGACAACTTTATCAGCATTTTTGAGGAGGAAACTAGTAGATGTAGTATAATTGGAATTTCAAAACATGTTCAATAGGGTAATACACATAAAGTAAGAGACAAGAGACCATGGTATTGGAGGTAGTTTATTAGCATGGGTAGGGTAATGGCTCACCGATAGAACCCAGTTGAGGTGAAGGGAAAATTTTTAGGATGGCACCCTGTAACAACTGAGATGCCACAGGAATCAGTATTAGGGCCACAATTAATTACAAAATGTATAACTGTCTTTGTCTTTGAAGACAGAAGTGAATGCACCATCGCTAAGTTTGGAGAAGGCAAAAAATAGGTGGAAAGATAAGATGTGAGGATTTTACCAAGTCTCTACAGAGGCATATAGTGTGACAATACTATGGCTTTAAGAAATGTATTTCGGTCATGGTTTGTTTTATGAAGAAAAGTTGACACATTCTGCCAAGTGCTCTGCTCAAAGCCAATAAACAGCTTTTGAGGCCTTGGTTTTATTTTAAACGTTGGAACATTAGAAGCAGCCTGAAGGGTTGGTGTCAAACTCCCACAGAATCAAGATTTTTATTTTCAGCTTTCTGCAGTTGCTGGTGTCTTGAAGCTGGATGTGGAAGCTCTTATTCCTCTCTCTGTTATAGCTAAATGCTAGGGTTCTCTTCCTGCTACTAGAATTGCATGTAAGATAATCGGTTTTACTGAATTTATCTTTGCCAAGGGTGTGTTTATGGAATATTACTGTTTGAAACAGCTAATTAGTAGTAGTTAACAGGTATTATTTTGTTCAGCATTTCACTAGAAATACAGTTTAGCATTTTTCAATTGTGTTTTTATTTTGTCTATATTTTATCTGTTGTGTAAGAATAAAATGTATTTTGCTTAAAGTTGAGTAGCTTAACCAATCACATTGCATCAAGAATGCAATGTCTTACACTTACCATAAAAATAGTAAAAAAATTAAGGTCTAGGCTATCTTCATATATTTTGAGAAGTTTGGTGTGGTCCGGAACAATAGGTATTAAGTGAGTGAGCAAAAACTATCAAATGAAATCTTAAGTGGGAAACTGAGAGATCATACACTTTTTCAGAAAGAATAGAAGAGCTAAATATTATTTAAATGGGTAAACCTTTGGCATAGAGGCATTTGGGATTCCTTGCACATGAATCACTAAAAGCTTGTCTAAGTTCAGCAGTTAATAGAAAAGTAAATGGACTGTTTATTTTTATTCCAAAGAGAATGGAATATAAAATCATCTCAATATGTAAGAAACAATGTGATAGCAATGGAGGCAATCCAGAGAAGTTTCACGAGGTTGATTTTATATTTTGATATGAGGTGAGGTTGAGTGGGTTGGGTCTGCCTTAATTGGAGAGGGTGCATGAGAAATGATCTTACGAACCATACAGAGTAGGTGAGCAAAGGTTGTTTGCTTTTGTAGGAGAGTCAAGAGAGCATAATCTCAAAGTAAGAGATCTATTTCAGAGAGAGAGGAGAAGAAATTTTCTGTTGGTGTTTAGTGAATATGTGGAATTCTTTACCTCAGAGGGCTGTCATAGCAGGGTCATTAAGCATATTAAGGTGGAGATAGACAGATTTTTAATCAATTAGGGATTCAAAGTTAAAGAGACTAGACAGGGAACTGGAGTTGAAGATTATCAAATCATCCAAGAACTCATTAAATGGTGGTTTTGTTACAATCAGCAAAGGAGATTGAAGAAAGTGGGAACTGGTCCACCTTTCCTCACCTGATTGTAACATTGTACTGTAATCATGTTTCCTTATAGGGCAGTGCAGAGCAAAACTGGATTTTGCAGAGCTGGGGATTCATAGGCAGGACATTCCTACAGCATTTGATGATGTTATAGGTTAGGAGTTGACAGAGAGCTCCCTCATACTGGGACAATCCTCACAGAGGCAACATGCTATTGATCAGAAGTGACATTATTCATGACAGTAAGTATTCACAGACTAACATTCATTACAACTGACCCACTGCTTCTGATCAGTTCATCCAAAATCTTCCTTTCAATTCGTGCTGCATCAGCATGGTACACGAGATGGGCCCAAGTCTGTATGAACACACCTTTGTGCCAGACATTGATTCTACTCCAAAGGTGCCTACACACTTGTGAAGGAAGCAATGGCCCTGATTCCAGCACACCCCCCAAAATCAAGCACTGCCCATCAGGAAGTGAGATCATGATTTCAAGAATCCCATTGCTCCCAATTCTTATCATCAACATGAAAATTTGGCCCAGAGTATATCGCAAGTCTGAGATACCGGACATTGTTTGAAACAAAATATAAATATCAAGCTGTTAAATTGAGTGAACATAATGTTAATTTAATTTTTTTAATTTCAACTGAGACTTAGTAAAGTATGCAGTGAAAAACTCTGTCCTACAAATATTAATAACGTCAGCAATGGTTCACCAATAGCACTCAACTCAAAGTCAAATGGTTGTAAGTTCAAATATCACCTTAGAGACTTGAGCACATAATCTATGTTGACACTTCGGTGTGAAACTGAGGGAATACTTCAGTGTCAGAAGGGCTGTCGTTTTGGTGTGAGTTTAAAATGGGACTCTAGATAGATGTAAAAGATGCCAGAACAGAATTAACAGAAAGCAGGGAGTTCTCCCAGCTGATGTGGCCAATACATATTCCTTTATCAAATCACTAATACTGATTATTTGATTAATATCAAGTTTGATTGCTGTTTGTAGAGCTGCTTAGTGTGTGATGTGGTGTTTCCAACGTTACAACAGTGATTTCATATCAAAAGTAATGAATTGACTGTAATATGCTTTGGGACTTGCTAAAATCATGAAAGGTAGTGGATGAATTCATTTTCTTTTTATTTTACTTAGGTTATGAACCAAGCTAGTTTGGTGTAATGTAACCTTATCTAAATGCTACAGCATGTTATCAACATCTGATCAGGGAGATGCATGTCAGGGCCAAATGGTTTATGAAAAATAAATCACCAGGTGGTGCTGACTGCAGTATAGGTGTGAACAAGTTCATTTGTGAAATGAGTGATACATTTTCTACATGTCACTATTTCATGACATGTCCCTGACATGCATAGAATCTAAAACATAGAAACAGACCATTTAGCCCAGCAAGTCTTATTATCTATTATTGCTAATGAGTTATCAATGTTGATAATCTACAGGAGCCACCTCCTATTCTAATCTGTTCCCACACTCTAATCCCTTTCCCTCATGTGGATATCTTAATGTGTCAATGCAATCTGCTTCAATCATTCCATTAATTCAAGGTTCCATCTTCCAGCACTCTCTGGGTGCAGTTTTCCCCTCCCAAAAAGTGAGGTGGCAAGAGGGGAAGTAATTGGGTACTTTGGCCATGGAGGGATACTCTCAACTTTCTTGCCATCTCATTTACTAAATTGTGGTGAAAAGGTCATTGGGGTCTTCCTTGACTTGCCACCTTTAAGTGGTCAATAAATGGTCACTTCAGGGCCTCAACTTGCTACCTGCCTTCCTAAAAATTAAGAAAAGATGAACTGCTTGAATAGTTTGAGAGGGCCTCCAAGTACTCCAATCTGAAAGCCATTCTCCTGATTTTGCCATTGTCCTCTTGAGCCCCTCTTATTACAATCTCCACCAAGTAACAAGTAAAAGAAATTATCTGTCTTTTCACTATAGGATCCCTTGAAGTGTTGGCCACAACCAATAGTCTTTAGGACCCAGAAGTCATGCACCTCTAATAGGCCAGCAACTTTTCAGGATCTGGGATACCACTGGGATCTGGCGGCATGGTGGCTCAGTGGTTAGCACTGCTGCATCACAACACCCGGAACCCGGGTTCGATTCTGGCCTCGGGCAACTGTCTGTACATTCTCCTCGTGTCTGCATGGATTTCCTCTGGGTGCTCCAGTTTCCTCCCACAGTCCAAAAATGTGCCAGTCAGGTAAATTGCCCACAGTGTTAGGTGCATTAGTCAGAGAGAATTAGGTCTGGGTGGGTTACTCTTCGGAGGGTCAGTGTAGACTTGTTGGGCTGAAGGGCCTATTTCCATACTGTAGGGAATCTAATCATTGGTGAGGCCTGCGTTAGGCTGAGTTACTTGCTGAACCTCACCAGTCTGCTGTTGGCACACAATCGGATGAGTTTTCTTGGGAATGGGAAGATATCTAACAAGTCAGAGCAGGTTGTGGAGGCTGGTACAACTGCAACATTTAAGAGGCATTTGGTTGGGTATATGAATAGGAAAGGTTTGGAGGGATGTGGGCTGGGTGCTGGCAGTTGGGACTAGATTGTGTTGGGATATGTGATTGGCATGGACGGGTTGGACCAAAGGGTCTGTTTCCATGCTGTACATCTCTATGACTCTAAGTCCATCCTCCCACTTAGTCTGAAAATGAGAAAAATTGCACTGTCTGATTAAAGAAATTCATATAGAATTCCTGATTTGATCCATTTGTAACTTGTTTATATTGGTGCTTCCTGGACACTACCACAAGTGGAAATAATTGATTTTTGTTGATCCTATTGAACTACTTCAAGATTTGACAATCTCTATCGGATCTCTTCAATAGCAAGAAACAGTCTTCTCATTCTTGCCTGATTGCTACATTCTCTCAATTCTAGTGACATCCTGTAAATATTTTGTGCACTTTCTTCAGCTTTGTTGTAATTTGGATACAAGAACTGTGCACAGTATTCCAAGTGCAACCTGAGCACAATTCTATGTAAATAGAATAAGATTTCCTTACTTTTGGATTCTATTCCTCTAGCAGTCAACTGCAGTCTTTTGTTCACAAATGTTATCCTGTCATCAACCAATTGAACTTTTAGAAATTTTAATACCTGTGTTCCTAGATTTCTTTGTTCCTCCACCATTATTTAGTTCTTTTAGGATACTCCTCCTACCAATTTGTTGTACTGAAGTAAATTGCCAGACATTTTATTGTATCGAATTCCAACTGTTATTTATTCATTCACTCTACAAATCTGCAAATGTTTTCTCCATGTTGATGCTTTCTTCCATTTTATTAACAACACCCAAATTTATTATCCCCTAAAGTTGTGACACCATGAGATGAATTTTCACAGATGGGTCGGGAACCTGACATCCAGATGAATTCTGGATCACAGTCCTATGTCTAAGTATGAGGCTGATTGGAAAGGAGGTGGGCGCATCTTTTCAGCCAGCCACAGTGAAGCTCGGTGGCAGCCAAGTTAGGGGCTGCCTTCTCAAAGACAGCTGTCTTCTCATCAAGTCATCGAATGGGTACAGTAACGAAGGAGGCCATTTGATTCTTTCAGTTCATGTTATATCTCTACATGTCAATGGAGTGGTTTGGAAGTGGCAGTATCTAGTGTTAACCTTGGGTGTGCAACTTTCCAATTATCCCCACGCCCATTCCTGCCCCACTGGCAATTGAGACTTCAGATCTATTCCTCCAATCTCTGGATGAAATAAGTATTCATTGGTCTGCAGCATTGATCCTAACATGGATTCCTGGCACCACTTGCCACTTTCTGCCAGTTTGAGAAATGTCCCTTTAAAACCCCATTTTTTTTTGTAGCATCTTTCAATCTATTCTACCATCCTGACTCCATATGCATTAGACATTATTTCATCAAAGGGCTTTTGAAAATTCATATATGTTACATCTAATGTGGTGTTCTTGTCTATATCTGGTACTTCTGAAAAGGGCCCAGTAAGGTTTGTACAACATAACCTTTCAGAAATGTAAATGTATGCAACTGAAAAAAAAATACGAAATTATGATTTTCACTTGTTTTAAAATTCTGATGTTAACATTGTTTTCCATGTTAAAAATCACACAACACCAGGTTATTGTCCAACAGGTTTAATTGGAAACACACTAGCTTTTGGAGTGACGCTCCTTCATCAGGTGATAGTGGAGGGCTCGATCGTAACACAGAATTTATAGCAAAAACTTACAGCAAAAATTAACAAAGTTTTGCTATAAATTCTGTGTTACGATTGAGCCCTCCACTATCACCTGATGAAGGAGCGTTGCTCCAAAAGCTAGAGTGCTTCCAATTAAACCTGTTGGACTATAACCTGGTGTTGTGTGATTTTTAACTTTGTACACCCCAGTCCAACACCGGCATCTCCAAATCATTGTTTTCCATGGTAGTCAGTGCCCTACGTACCTAACTGTAGTCTTTCTGTCATCAAAAACATTGTTGCTGAAAGGGGGAAAATACTGTCACTTTGTTTGAATTTTCTCATGTCCAAAGTTTTTGTTTAGTTGTTGTTCAATTACTTTTCCAAATATCTACCAGCCAAGTCTTGGAGCCTTTGATACATGGCTACCACTGCTAACCATGGTGTGAGTATGTCCCCAACAGGGTATTTTATCTTACATGGCAATGCTTATGCTATCACCCAAAATGTAAGAAACAAAGTATGGATATTGTGGCATTGAATAATCCAACAGACATTCATTACAGACAACTATTATGCACAAACATTACATTCTCATACATCAAAGCACTTGGAATGATTTTAAGCTCATAGGTTACAACACAGCAGCCTACTTTGGGTATTGTGTCATATTTCAAGTATTTCCTACAGTAAGGAGAGTAGACATTTCTTCACTGAGGAGACATTTTTTTCGCCCAAAGTGTGGTGAACATGTGGAATTCATTGCCGTAGGAAGTATTTGATGCCAAAATATTGAATGCATCCAGGAGATGGCTAGATATAGCACTTGGTAGGGGATGATATCAAGAGTTATGGGGAGAAAGCAGAATTACGTGATTGAGTTGGACGATCAGCCATGATCGGGATGAATGATGGGCAGGCTCGATGGACTGAATGGCCTTCTCCTGCTCCTATCTTATATGTTTCTGTATAAGATGGGGAAGGAAGTATAAAACCTTTATACCCTCAGGTCACCATCAGACAATGTCATGAGATTTCTTTTAAAGCATAGTGACAGTGAGACATAACGGAACAATTTCAGCTTTAAAATTAACAATTGATCTGGCATTAATTGCTGCTTTCTTTTCACAGAAGCTGCCAAATCTGTTGAGTTCCTCCAACAATTTCTGTTTTTGTTTTAGCTGTGATTGAGATTTGTGGGAATGAGTTCCAAACCTCTACCAATATTTGCATAAAGAATTTTTTTTTAAGATTCCCTACAGTGTGGAAACAGGCCCTTCAGCTCAACCAGTCCACACCGTCCCTCCGAACAGTAACCCATCCAGACCCATTTCACTCTGACTAATACACCTAACACTACAGGTAATATAGCATGGCCAATTCACCTGACCTGTACATCTTTGAACTTGGGAGGAAACTGGAGCACCCGGAGGAAACCCACGTAGACACAGGGAGAATGTGCAAGCTCCACACAGACAGTCACCCAAGATTGGTATTGAACCTGGGACACTGGTGCTATGAGGCTGCAGTGCTAGCCACTGAGCCACCCTTCCGCCCACATGAATTGTTCCAATTTTATTCTTGAAATAAAAACAGAAACTTTGGGGAATAATCAAGCTCGTCAGAAAGCATCTTGGAAAGAAAAGTGTCACTGGTTGGGGTTGGATTTGAATAGGAACGTTTGAGTGGGAGGGGCGGCTCCCAGTTGCTGTTGTCCACATTGGCATTAACAGCAGTGACAAGACTTGAAAGAAGTTTCTGTTGAAAGAGTTTGAACACTTGGGAGTTCAAATGAAAAACAGAGCCTCCCAAAGTGATAATCTTTGGATTACTACTCAAACTATAGGAATACTGGCATATAGTTAAGTTAGTAAAGTCAAAGAATTAAATGCATGATCCAAAGACTGGTGTGGATGGAATGGATTTCAGTTCGTGGGGCACTGGCACCAGTACTCTTCTAAAGGGGTGGGTTTCACTTGAAACACGCTGGGATCAATGTCCTGGTGAATCAAATAACTAGGGCTGTAGAGAGAACTTTAAACAAATAGAGTGGGGGAAGGTTGGGAGAGGTGAAATTTAGACATACAAAGTAAAAGGATATAGGTGGCATTGCAGGGCATCTGTTTGAATAGCAATATCCAGATAGGGTCAAAGGTGAAAACAGTCATAAAAAGGAAAAATTAATGCTTCTTCACTTGAATGCACATGGTATGCAGAACAAATTAAATGAATGAATGGCGCAAATAGAGATTAATGGGTATGATCTTACAGCTATTACAGAGGCATGGTTACAAGGCGATCAAAGTAGGGAACAAAATATTCAGGGGTATCTGACTTTCTGAAAAGACGGATGTGATTGGAACGAGGTCAGCCAGGTCGATCTCCTAGAGCATGAGTTCCCTGATTGGGCTGGGTTAACAGCCCAATCAGGGAGCCCTGGTTGACAGATATAAATAGGATTGTCAGGGGTTCTGCTCACTCTAGTATTCAGTTCTGAGCTAGCTGGGTCAGTGTCATGTACTATGCAGTTGAAAATAAAGGGCAATTTTGTGATGCAATAATGACCTTTGGAGAGTTATTTCAAAAGGCAAGGAAGAAAGGGTGGTACAGTCACTTGGTTCGTACCAGATGGAATAAATATGACAGCAAGCGGTTATCTTGGATTGGATGGTGTAAAATATATATGGATGAAGGTAAGAAATAATAAAGAAGAAAATACTGGTGGGAGTACACTATAAACACCCTTAACAGTAACTATACTGGAGGACTGAAAGTAAATTTTTGAAAATGTGTGTTAAAAAGTCAGTAGATTAATCATGGGTAGTCACAAGGAAGAAGTCATACAGTGTTTCAGGACAGTTTCCTCGAACAATATGTTATGGATTCAACCAGGGATCAGGGGTATTTTGAGTCTGGTGATGCAAGATGAAGCAGGTTTAATAAATTATCACAGATTAAAAGATTGCCTAGAAAATAGTGAGCATTACATGGTGAAATTTAGCATTCATCCAGGGAGTGAGAAACCCCAGTTGAAAACAATTGTTAAATAAGGTGATGACAGAGAAATGAGGACAAAACTACCTGGAGTAAACTGGGGGGGGGGGGGGAGCAGTTTAGTAACAAAGTGGTTGATGAACAATGAGGAAAGAATTCAATATCCTCGTATCCAGTGAGAAGGAAATATCCGAGGAAGCAGATAAGCAAACCTTGCTAACCAGGAAAGTTAAAGATAGCATTAAATTGGAGGAGAGATATACAATGTGGCAGAGATAATTGCTAAACCAGAGGATTGGGGAAGTTTTGAAAAATATCAAAACCTGACCAAAAAAGAGAAAATAGACATGAAGCATAAAAATAAAAGTAATATCAACATCAAAAGCAAGACTTCTGTTAAAAACATAAAAATGAAGAGCGACATCAAGTCAACATGAGGCTGCGGAAATAACAATGGGAAAGGAGCAAATGGCAGGGAAGTTCTATTTGCATTCCAAGAAATACTAAATTATCAAGGGGAAGAGGAAATAAATACAATCACAAGCACTAAAAAAAGTACTGTGGAAAGTAATGAGGCCAAACATCAGTATGTCCCCTGGTTCTGGTGGGATCTTAGGATATTAAAATAAGTAGATATACAGACATTGGATGCACTGGGTAGTAATCGTGCAAGGATCCTTAGATTCTGGAAAAGCCCCAGAAGATTGGAAGACTACTAATGTGACAACCTCATTCGAAGATGGAAGAAGACCAAACACAGGTTAGCCAGTTAGCCAGTTTTTGGGGAAATGTTGGAGCCTACTGTAAAAGATGTGGTAGCAGAGCACTTTGATTATATTATTTATTTCTAACAGTCAGTGTGGCTTCATGAAGGAGAAATCATGCTTGATAACTTTATAACAAAAGGATAAATAATGGAATGATGGGTAATGGATGTAATATGTTTCGATTTCCAGAAAGTTTATGATAAGTTACCATAGATAAGGCTACTTAATAAGATAAGAACCCCTGTGCTGGAATAGTATATTAGCATGGAGAGAGAAATGGTCAATAAAAGAAGATTAGAGTTAGAGTTGAGATAAGCAGAATGTCTGAAAATGTGTTGCTGGAAAAGCGCAGCAGGTCAGGCAGCATCCAAGGAACAGGAAACTTGACGTTTCGGGCATAAGCCCTTCATCAGGAATAAGCAGAATGGCAACGTGTAACTCATGCTGTGTCATAGGATCAGTGGTGGAGCTGCAATTTACAATATGTATATATGGTTTAGCTGGGGGAAGTACTTTACAGATGACACAAACATAAGTGGAAAGCAAGTTGGAAAGAGATAAAGACCGGGTAAGTGAATGGGCAAGATCTTGGCAGATGGAATATAATGTCTGAGAATGTGAGGTTATGCAATTTGTCAGGAAGAATAGAAAAGCTGAATATTATTTAAATGGAAAACAACTGCAGAAGCCTGCAACACAAAGAGATTCAAGTCTCACCTGCTGCAGAGGAGTATCATAACACACAACATATCTGAACAGGTTGATAAATAATATTGACCACTTTAACTAGCATCATAGTTTGGGAATTGATAGGAGTTTCCTCCCCTGGACAAACTGGCACAAGATGGTAGGCCCAGCAGAAGCCCCAGAGGGTGAATTAGTTTATTGTTTTGTTTTCTTGTGTATAGGGAAGAACAGGGATGTACAACTTGGGCTTTCCTCACCCTCCCTGACTGCAATGCCATTGACATCATCTCCCAAACACTTACCAGATTGCCTGATGATAGTCTTCTACTGCCTGGTATATCACACTCCTCCATCAATCAGATGGTGGAAAACTGGCTGGCCATATGTGGTTGAAATAGACAAGCAGAAGGCTGGAAGAACACAGCAGGCCAGACAGCATCAGGAGGTGGAAAGTCAATGTTTTGTGTGTAACCCTTCTTCAGGACCTGAAAAAGGATTATACCGAACCATTGACTTCTCCATCTCCTGATGCTGCCTGGCTTGCTGTGTTCTTCCAGCCTCCTGCTTGTCTACCTTGGATTCCAGCATCTGCAGCATTTTTGTCTCTAACTATTTTTGTCTTTAACCATTGTGAGTGAGGCCTTGGTGTTAAAATCTTTTGGATATCATGTTGAGTAGCAGGGTATTCCATAGTCTCAGTGCGCACAATGCCCACTGGAAATATAAAAACAGTTTCCAAATTTTAGTAATTACATTTGTCTGATATGTTGTGATTTGATAAGTAAAACTCCAGCAGTTATGGAAGCTTTATGGAAATGATCGTAAATAAGTTTGGTTGTGTAAGGCCAATTGGCCTTCCGGAAATAAAGCCTATTTCCTCCCAGACACAGTCTCTTCTTCACATTCTCAGTATAAGTGGATTGTTTTAATGTCACATGAGTTAACGTTCTATAGAAATTTAGGTCCAGTGATCTGTGTAATACAATTGTGAAGATTTCTCTGTAATATGTTTGTTGAACAAATTGTATGAAAAGTGAGCATTTTGTTATCTCTTGACTTGATTTCTATTTCACAGTTTATTCACATTATAGTTATCATTATTATACGACAAATTTACTGACTTTACATACAACTGATCTTCATGTTATTACCAATGTTGATCAGGTTCAGGACTGTACCTCAGTACTAAGGTGGAAAGGATTATTGTGTCGTGTGTTTTTATTCCCACGAACATGTAATAGTTATGCACAGTTACTGGAGGTGAGATTTAATAGTTCCTGTAGATGCCAGCATCGTTTTTGTGTGCTGTTTTCATCTTCTGTCTACTCCAGAAATTCATGTCTATTTTCTTTATTATTAAAGCAATGCCCCAGCCTTCAGCTGAGACTATGAAGGCCCAACACTTCACATACCCATGTATAATATAGTATCTGTGCAGTTTATTTGCTTTTTCAATTTGTCTGAGCCATCACCTTTCTTGTAGTTTGTCTGTCCTTCTGTTGATAGCATTTTGGAAGAAAGAGTTTACACATTCTTTCCCCATTTATTTAGTTCTGTTGTTATTTCAATCTTTTTTGAAAAGTAAGGGTCTGTGCTGACTGTGAATGTGTATTGATGGATCAAAGGTGTGCATCAGTGCTTTCTGTAATGGAGTGTGCTATTGTAGTGTCTATTTTTGTTGCATCATGCTATTTTACTGAGAGGAAAACATTTCATAAGAATAATGCTCACTTGGATTTCTTCTTTTTTTGTCTCATCAGATAAAGGCAATGCAGATTTTTAGATTTTGTTTTGATTGTTTTGGCATTGATTGGCATGATGAAAGTTGCCCACAGTGCCATCTGTCACTAAATTAAATCCTCTGTTCTAAGAGTCATGAATGATGTTATGTGTTGTGACTGTTGCGAGGACTTTGGTGTGGTGTCTCGTTGAGTACTTTGCTGTTTTCAGTTGTACATCGTTCCATTATATGCTGCTGCTCAGAAGTAGTTATTTTCTGTGGGGTCTACATCACTCAGTGAGTTAAGAGAGTTTGATCCATTTCATGTGATTGTTGAACTGCTAAGTCCCAGTTTTCTATTTTGATCATATATTGCATATTTTCAGTCACACATGCTACTTTGAAAGCCTGACTTGTCATCTCTTTTTCAAATTTAATATATTTTATTATTGGAGATTTCACATGTTGTGTCATGAACACATGAACTCTTTCAACATTTCAAATTAATTTCTCACTGGAGGGGCTATGTCTGTTGAGCTCCCTCAAGCATCTATCCCATGCACAAACTTTCATGAAGTGATTGACTTATTTTCAAGATACATCTTCTTGTGTTGCGCTGTGATGATAAAGTGTGAGAATAAAAGTCCTACTATTGAAATTCATAAATGTGTGAAGATGGGCCAGTGGGCCGAGGAGTGGCAGATGGAGTTTAATTTAAATAAATGTGAGCTGTTGCATTTTGGTAAGGCAAATCAGGGCAAGATCTATGCACTTAATAAGAACAAAAGAGAAGGAACAGGATCTTCAGCTCTCCAAGTCTGTGCAGATCATCATGCCCAAACTAAACTAAAGAAAAATACCTGCCTTTATTTGGTCCATATCTCTCTATCCGCCCCCCCAACCCTTCCTATTCATGTAACCGGCCAAATGCCGCCTTCAGTGTCACAGATGTGCTTGCTTCCACCATCTCTTCTGGAGGTGCATTCCTGGCTCCTACCACATCTCTCTTAAATTTTACTCCTCTCACCTTGAATCTGTGCCCCCTTGTAATTGAAACTTCCACCCTGGGAAAAAGCCTCTGACTATCCACCTGTGCCTGTCTTAACTTTGTAGACCTCTATTTAGTCTCCTCTCAGCTGCCATCTTTTCAGTGAAAACAATCATAGCCATTTACCCTTTCCTATTAACCAATGCCTTGAGACCAGGCAACATCCTGATGAACCTTCTCTGTACTCTCTCCAAAGCTTTTACGTCCTTCTGGTAGTGTTAACCAAAACTGCACACAATGCTCCAAATGTGGCCCACCAAGGGTTTTATATAGCGGCAACATTGTTTGCCAACCCTTGCACTCCATGCCCTGGATGATGAAGGAAAGCATGTCATATGCCTTCTAAATCACCATGGCCAGCTGTGTTGCCACTTTTAAGGAACTGTGGACCTGCACACCCAGATCCACCTGTATGCTAATGTTCCTAAGGGTTCTGCCATTTACAGTATAATTCACACCTAGATTTGTCTGGATTAAATTCCATAAGGGCCATTTCTGTCCTTGAGTCGCCAATCTATCTATATTGTGTTGTATCCTTTTATAATCATTGGCACTATCAGCAGCTCCACCAATCTTTGTGGCATCTGCAAACTTTCTAATCAGACCACGTACATTTTCCTCCAGATTATTTATATATACTATAAACAACAGAGGACCTAAGGCCGAACCCTGTGGAGCACCATAGGTTACTGGTCTCCATTCTGAAAAACACCCTTACAACACTACCCTTTGTCTTCTATGACCAAGCCAGTTTTGTATTTATCTAGCTAGTCCACCCTGAATTCCACAGGATTTAGTTTTTGTACCAGTCTGCCATGTGGGACTTCAGCAACTGCCTTACTAAAGTCCATATTAACTATATTCACAGCCCTTTCCTCAGATGGGCCAATGGGCTGAGAAGTGGCAGATGGAGTTTAATTCAGATAAGTGTGAGGTGTTGCATTTTGGGAAAGCAAATCTTTGTAGTACTTATACACTTAATGGTAAGGTCCTAGGGAGTGTTGCTGAACAAAGAGACCTTGGAGTGCAGGTTCATAGCTCCTTGAAAGTAGAATCGCAGGTAGATAGGATAGTGAAGAAGGTGTTTGGTATGCTTTTCTTTATTGGTCAGAGTATTGAGTACAGGAAGTGGGAGGTCATGTTGCAGCTGTACAGGACATTGGTTAGGCCACTGTTGGAATATTGCGTGCAATTCTGGACTCCTTCTTTTTGGAAAGATGTTGTGAAACTTGAAAGGGTTCAAAAAAGGTTTACAAAGATGTTGCCAGGGTTGGAGGATTTGAGCTATAAAGAGAGGCTGAACAGGCTAGGGCTGTTTTCCCTGGAGCACGTTGGAGGCTGACGGGTGACCTTTTAGAGGTTTACAAAATTATGAGGGACATGGATAGGGTAAATAGGCAAAATCTTTTCCCTGGGGTCGTGGAGTCCAGAACTAGAGGGCATAGGTTTAGGTTGAGAGGGGAAAGATATAAGAGAGACCTAAGGGGCAACTTTTTCACACAGAGAGTGGTACATGTGTGGAATGAGCTGCCAGAGGAAGTGGTGGCGGCTGGTACAATTGCACCATTTAAAAGGTTTTGAATTGGTATATGAATAGGAAGGGTTTGGAGGGATATTGGCCGGGTGCTGGCAGATAGGACTAGATTGGGTTGGGATATCTGTTCGGCATAGATGGGTTGGACTGAAGGGTCTGTTTCCATGCTGTCCATCTCTATGACTCTATGACTCATCAATTATCTTTGTCACCTCTTCAAAAAATTCAGTCAGATTGGTGAGGTATGACTTCCTTGTATGAAACCATGCTATCTGTCACTAACTAGTCCATTTTCTTCCAAATGTGCATATATCTTTTTTCCTCTGTATCTTCTCCAAGATCTTCCCCACCACAGATTTCAGGCTCACTCATCTATAAGTTCCTGGATAATCCTTGCTTCCTCCTTAAACAAGGGACCAACATTTGCTAATCTCCAGTCCTCTGGAACTTGCCTGTGGTCAAAGAGGATGTGAAGATGTCTGCTGATGCCCCAGCTATTTCTTCCCTTGCCTCTTTCAGTAATCTAGGATAGATCCCATCTGGCTCAAGGAACTTGTCTACCTTAATGTAATTTAGGATACCCAAACTTCCTCCTTCAATTCTCTATAGTATTCACACACTTTTATCCCTGATCTCAACATCAATCATGTCCCTCTCCTTGGTGAATACCAATACAAAGTACTCATTAAGAATCTCTCTCACTACTTGTGGCTCCATGCATAATTTCCCTCCTTTGTCCAGAAGTTGTCTTTCCCTTTCCCTCGCTACCCTCTTTCTTCTAATATATGCATAAAAAGCCTTGGGATTCTCCTTGATCCTGTTTGTTGAAGACATTTCATGGCCCCTTTTAGCCTTCCTAATTCTGTGTTTAAGTTGCCTCCTAATTTTTCTCTACACTCCTAAGGGCTTCATCAGTTTGTAGGTGCCTGGACCTTTTGAATACTCCCTTTTCCCTTTTGGCTAAGCTTATAATTTCCCTTGTTATCCATGGTTCTTGAATCTTGCCATTCCTATCCTTTAGTTTTGCGGGGACATGCATGTCCTGCACTTTAATCACCTGGTCTTTAAAAGCCTCCCACATGCCAGATGTAGATTTGCTGTCAAATAATTGCTCCCAATCTACATTCCCCAGTTCCTAACTGATTTGGATGTAACTGGCCCTTACCCAATTGAAGGCCCTTACCCAAGGGCTACTCTAATCCTTGTACATGACTGCATGAAATCCTGTGGAGTTATGGTCACTAAGTATGCTCTCTTACTGAAATGTCAATCACCTGTCCTGGCTCACTCCCTAATACTAAGCCTAGTATTAGGCCTCTTGTCTGGTTGGATTGTCAATGTACTGTCTCAAAAAGCCCTCCTGATTACATCTAATAAATTACTCTTCATCTGAGCCTCTGGCTCTAAGAGAGTTCCAGTCAATAAGATGAAAGTTGAAGTCACCTACCACAATTCCCTTGCTTTTTTCACGCCTTTCCAATATCTGACTACATATCTGCTCCTCTGTCTCTGTGCTGTGAGGAGGTCTATAGAAAACTCCCAGCATTATGATTTCACTCTTCATATTCTGAGCTCCACCCATAATGCCTCACTGCAAGATCCCTCCAATGTGTGCTCCCTCAACACAGCTGTGGTGTGATCCCTAATTAGCAATGCAACTCCCCCACCCCTTTTGTTTCCCTTTCTGTCCCTTCTGAAACAGCGATATCCTGCAACATTAAACAGCAGTCCTGTCCCTCCTTTAACCATATCTCCGTAATGGTAGGATCTTTGGGGCTGTCACTGAACAAAGAGACCTTGGAGTGCAGATTCATAGTTCCTTGAAAGTGCAGTCATAGGTAAATAGTGTAGTCAAGAAGGTATATAGTGCATTTGTCTTTATTGGTCAGTACTTTGAGAGTAGATTTGGGATGTCATGTTGTGGCTGTACAGGGCATTGGTTAGGCCACTTTTGGAATACTGCATTCAATTCTAGTCTTCCTGCTATAGGAAAAATGTTGTTAAACTTGAAAGTGTTCAGAAAATATTTACAAGGATGGTGTCAGGGTTAAGGTGTTTGAGCTATAGTGAGAGGCTGAATAGGCTGAGATATTTTCCCTGGAATGTCAGAGGCTGAGAGGTGACCTTATAGAAGTTTATAAAATCATGAAGGACACGGATAGCGTGAATAGCGAAGGTCCTTTTCCCAGGGTAGGTGGGTCCAAAATTGGAGGGCATAGGTTTATGGTAAAGGGGGAAAGATTTAAAAGGGACCTTTAGGGAAACGTTCTCATGCAGACGGTGCTGCATATATGGAATGAGCTGCCAGAGGAAATAATGGAGGCTGGTACAATTACAACATTTAAAAAGCATCTGAATGAGTACATGAACAGGAAGTGTTTAGAGGGATATGGACCAAATGCTTGCAAATGGGACTGGATTAATTCAGGATATCTGGTCGGATGAGTTAGACTGAAGGTTCTGTTTCAATGCTGTACATCTCAATGACACAATAAACAATTGGTTTGGTGCCTGTGCCGCTCTATAAAAGAAGAAGAGGTTTGTTGTAAAATAAGATGTGGTTTTTCATATCTAGGGTCAGTTGTGAAAACGAGAATTCTGTGTTTTACTGCTGCATTCTGAACAGAACTTTTCATCAATGTTATCTGACTTGCATTTAATTGGATGTTTCTCTATCATTTCACATTAATTTTATTTTCCATATAATTTGCATAGGGTTATATTAAGGCATCTTGAAAGTGATTGAAATGACAAAGGACAAATCAAGACATTTAAAACTTATGTGTAAATGGATATTGGACAGTTTTGAATTGGATGTAAGTGAATTTGACAATGTGGGCCAATCTCTACAGAAGCTGATATTTGAGGGCAGTGGAAAAGAATTCAGGAGTTTAATTAATTTAACTTCGTGAGAGGTAAATGAAATTTGTGGATATTCTTTCATTTCCGGACAAGCCTCACCAAATCCAAATTTGCACTTTTTTAAAACAGAAGTTTTTAAAAAATTTGATATTTTAATTGAACTAAATAGGCCAGCTCATTTTAAATATGAATGTTAATGGTTTTCATAACAGTTATCATAGTGTGAGTTTTCTAATTAGCTGCTTTTATTTTATGACATATTTATAACCTGCTGTGTTTAGTGGTATTAGTTAAGTAATAATTAATGAATAATATTTAAATATTTACTGAATTTTTTTAAGAAGGTGGAATTTAAAATCCTCCCAATGACTTGCTGCAGCATTGGCTAAATATAATTTGAAAGTGCAAGGGTCAATTTATGATCAGTACTGACCAGTTATGGCAATGGTGTGTCCATTAACAATTATTTAAGGATCTTTAGAATAGGAAAAGGGAAAAACAGCATTAGTCCTCTTGCCTGAGGGCTTCTGTGCAACCCCAACTGAAAAACCTGGTCGCGCAATTTGGACTCGTTTTCAAAACTCTAATCATTAAAACTACAGCACTGGCCTTGAAAATTTACAAATGTTGTGCTGCAAAATGTAGCAATGAAAGTATCTTTAAGCAGACAACAACATAGTCCTGTACACTTAATGTAAATTGCATATTTTGCTTGCAGAGAAACAAGTTTCAACTTTTCATAAAACTAAAAATATAGTTTATAGTATTATTTCAGTACTCTTTAGTTTTTTATCATTAAAACTGATATCATTTACTTCCTTGGCTGTAAAATGTTTTGAGTCAGGTAGTTGTGAAAAGCTCCACATGAGCCTCTCTTTTTATTTTCTAATCTCCACTATTTCTTTCTTTAGCTACAACGGTATAGATAGTGTGCAGTTTAGCTACAAATACTGCAAATCTGTCTAAATCAACAGGAGGCTCTTATTACAAGGCAAGGTTTGATGACTCCACCTGAGATACAATGTTGTGCTGTCAGTGGTATTTCCATGCAGTGGTTTGGTTTAGAATCTGTAAGACCAGTCTGTATGAGTTACTTTGGTTTGAATGAGGAACAGTCCCATGACTTAAACTCAGATGTTCAGACAGAAAGCTGTGGTTCTCCATAAATAATTAATCAGACTCCAGATAAAGCCTGGGGTGCACAAGATAGGATGTAATATCAGTATTCAAGTTTCTGTGAATTTGCCATGGCCATACTTTGTGAAATTCAGTATTACAATTCAGATTCCTTTAAATTATGAATTTAATGGTTTCCCAGCAAGGTTAGAAGTCTTTATCAAAAGGGAAACTAAGCTTTTCAAACTGTGAAAATCCCAAATTTAGATTTCATTAGGTTCCCTACAGTGTGGAAACAGGCCCTTCAGCCCAACAAGTCCACACTGACCCTCTGAAGAGTAACCCACCCAGACCGATTCCCCTACCCTACCCTATATTTATCCCTAACTAATGCACCTAACCCTATGCAATTTACCATGGCCAATTCGCCTGACCTGCACATTTTTGGATGCTAGTCTGTGGTCAGCAGGTTCCATAGGAGACAATTGAGGTGCTAAGTTTAGTATAGGTATATGTACATACATAGGGGAGGGATACGAAGATAGACCTGAATTAACTTCATTGATGAATATTCAGTAACTATGACTGAAAGTACAATTCAGGCATTATTATGTTCAGTAGTTGGGCCAGATTTCCACTAATAATGCAGGTCACTTGAGTCAGCAGGTTTCTTGATTTGGCAGATTCACCTCAGTATAAGGTGCCCCTTACTGCTCTATTTCTTGGAGACAAAGTTGGGCTAGAGTTGCACCTTCTCACCCCAGACCAGTTTGGAGGTGTTGGAGTGGGCTACAGTCTGGAGGCTGGCGTTTCTAATCATGGGCCAGATTATATGCATGTGTGTATATATGTATATATTAAATCTACAGGACTTCTCAATGTTTGTAGGAGAAGCCATCATAAAGCAGGTAAATGAAGAGAAACAGAAAATACTCTTAAGCTGAAAGAGATGGATCACCACCCTGTCCACTAGGACCTGCAGATATCTGTCTGCAAAGTGCCATGCCAGTTTCCCTCTATCTGACATGTCTGGGGCAATTCGCACAAACCATAGAGGGCAACTCCAGACTGACCATGCTTCAACTAGTGCACAACCATTGTTGGAATGGTGCCTGTGCCTGGAATCCTGGGAGGTCCCTTCAGTAATAAGCTGCTTTCATTGTACATTTCTCTGCTGCTGCAAAGGCCTTTGTGGTGCTTTTGTTATCTGAAGTCAGTGTGGCAGCATGCTGGTCCATGTGCACAGAACCTCCGAGCTGCTTACAGAGAATATTAGTGGTGAACTTTTCTGCCTGTGACAAGGTGGAGGATACAAGAGCCAAATGCTGTAGGAGTGAGGTGTATAAGTAATGAGGTGAGTGTTTTTTTAGATTAGATTAGATTAGATTAGATTACTTACAGTGTGGAAACAGGCCCTTCGGCCCTACAAGTCCACACCGACTCACTGAAGCACAACCCACCCAGACCCATTCCCCTACACCTAACACTACGGGCAATTTAGCATAGCCAATTCACCTAACCTGCACATTTTTGGATTGTGGGAGGAAACCGGAACACCTGGAGGAAACCCACGCAGACACGGGGAGAACGTGCAAACTCCGCACAGTCAGTTGCCTGAGGCGGGAATTGGACCCACGTCTCTGGCGCTGTGAGGCAACAGTGCTAACCACTGTGCCACCATGCCACCCACTTTTTTTTTTCTTTTTTCAAAATCACCTTGGGAAAATCTTGTGAGAAGTCTCAGTAAGCCTCATAGAGAGAAACCCTTTGCAAATTCCAACAAAATTGACATTTAGCTGATTTCTGGAAAAAAAATCAACCTTATAGATTTTGATGGTGCCTATTGAATTTGTTCAAGAAATGCCCACAGTGTAGTTATGCCCTATTGGCAAAGCCTTTCACCACCCGGGCATGGAGACGGAGATGGTTGCAGTTCCAGCAAGTACCAGCAGAAAGGAGTAAGCTATGTTTAACTTTATGTATCAGTGCAGATCCTTCATCCTGCTACATAGTTTTCCATCTTTAGAGATGGTAAATTGCTCAAAGCAGGTTATAAAGCCATTGTTAGAGACACATTCAAGCTTGATCTTAGTGGTGGGGGTGATGCGTACACAGGTGAGGTGGATGGAGCTTATTAGGTAGATGGTGCAAAGTGGAAGATGAAGTGTGGTTTGCCAGCTAACTTCCAATAACAGGTTTGAAGGCATGAGCCTGCAACTGTATGTGTTCTCAAAATGTCTAAACTTTAATTAACTACTGCCACATCTCACACTGATCCCTTCACCATTCACCTATTTTCCCCAACCTTCAATCAAGTTATTCTTCAGGCATCAGGAGGAGGAAGAGTTGTCTGAGGACACATCATCACTTCTGATCACTCCACACCCCACCAACATAGATGCTAGCACATCAGGTGGATCAAAGGCATAGCATGAATGTCACTGGGTGAAGAATTTCACATTAGAGTGAAAGTGGAGGTGTCTAAGTCAGAGACAGCTGTGTACACTCACAGAGAAGGAAAAAAGTCTGTCATAGTGATGAGCTCAACCGTGTCTTAGGAGCTTGATCACCCATAAGGAAATGGCCATCTCGTGGAGAGCCTCATGCATGCAAGACCAGCATGCTGATGACTGCAAAGGGTTTATGGATCACTCATAGCAGTGAAATAGATGGTTCAGATTATGAAACCTGATATCCGTTGATTACCTGAGGAACCCACAACAGAACTTCATGCTGGTGGAATAATGATAGCTTGAAAGACCACCAGATGTGCCTCAGCAACCTCTGCCACCCAACTCTTCTGCAAGCCAACTCCGTGCTGAGAAGGCTGACAGGAGAATGAGTGTTTTGAGAACATTTCTACACTGTCAACTTTCACAGGTTCCCCAGCTCCTTTGCCAGCAAACCCTCATGTGCTGTATATGTTTGAGCATCATGGCTGTCCCTGCAAAAATGCAGAGACCACAGTCTCAAATAAGTCACCAAGGGATTTCTGTACAAAAGGTCCATCTGTTATGCTTCTTGATGCTTTACAACTAGAGAGGTAAGTAGCCTGCTTCCATCTTCTCTAAGACAATACAGGGAGAACTACATAGGAGTGTTTATGATCACTAGACATTATATCACCTTAGACATTGATGAGGTCTTAGTAATGTTGTGTATCACAATATGAATGGTTATTCTTTTCATACATGTTATTTAGAAACTGTATCTTCTCAATGGATGTGGTGTTCTGACATAGTCAAGTGATAACGACAGCTGCTGGGTAAATATAAAGCAGTATGTTCTTACCTGTGGTAATGGAACCTCCAGTCAGCAGTCCATTTCTCTCAATGATGAAACAATTGTGACAGATATCATCATACATGTTCAATAGTGGAGGGCTGATCCTCACTCAGACTTTCAATGCAGACATTGTCTACTAGGATTATGGATTTTCAGGCTATTTCACCATTGTACGCATATGTATAATATATTTGAGAAAATTGTACTGATCAGACTTCAGGAGAAGCATCAGTTCATCTGGAGTAGCTCAACTCAAAGTGGCTTATTGAAGGCAGTTACTCAATTAAGGCACAGCAGTTCTCCCACAGGTTCAGACCATTGAAGTGGCAGAGGCTATGTGCTGACAAGAAGGCTTGGGAAGTTGCTGGAAACAAAAATTGATGGAAATCACAGTGGGTCAGACAGAATCTGTGGAGACAGAACATACTAACGTTTCGAGTCTAGATGACTCTTCATTGGTGAGTTGCTGTACTAATTGTAGCAGGTGTCACATTGTGCCGTAGTTGTAGGGGTGAGATTCAATGTAAATGGATGGTTTGGTGATCACATGTACAACTTTGTCCTGTTGTATGGAGCATGGAGTTGCTGCGTTTCAGTCACTGGCACTGATATCTACAAGTGCTTCTCACTTTTGGTATGGTGGACTAGGCATGACGTGAAGGTGTGCCCAGGTCCAGCCTTTAATATACACTTGCAAGTCCCTCTGTCAGAGGAAATCTCAAGGTTAATTCCTGAACATTGATGACCCCAGGATACTGGGAGTGTGGAATTCTGCTGTTGTGATGCCACTACTTGTCAGGGGCACTAGTGGTATTCACACTTTAAAGTCTGGTTGAACTCAGACCCATAGTATCACTATCAGGGACACCAGCATACAAACTGGCCAAAGAACTACAACAAAAACTGAAACACCTAGTCAGCGGATCCAAACACTCCATACAATCAACACAGGAATTCTTGGACATCATCAGGAATACACACATAGACAAAGAAGAAACCATGGTATCATTCAACGTGACGGCACTGTTCACATCAATTGACAAAACCCTAGCCAGAGAAACAATAGCCAACCTACTGGACATACATAACAGAACACAGGAGGCCGAACCTATCAACAAGGACGGCATACTTAAACTACTAGACCTGTGCCTCACCACACACTTTACATTCAACAATCAGATATACGAACAAATCAACGGAACACCCATGGGATCACCAATCTCGGGACTCATAGCAGAGGCAGTTATGCAAAGGTTAGAACATACAGCCCTACCACAAATCCAACCCAAACTCTGGATCAGATACGTCGATGACACCTTTGTAATCATCAAAAACACAGAAATAGAAAAAACACACCGAATCATCAACGCCACACTCACAGGAATACGATTCACGAGAGAAGAGGAAAAGGATAGCCAACTCCCATTCCTAGACGTGTTAGTAGAGAGAACACCCAACGGAGAATTCACCACAAGGGTACACAGGAAACCAACACACACAGACCAAGTCCTAAACTATGAAAGCAACCACCCCAACACACACAAACGAAGCTGCATCAGGACACTATTCAAAAGAGCCACAACACACTGCAGTACACCAGAACTGCGAAAAGAGGAAGAGGAACACCTATACAAGGTATTCGCCAAAAACGGATACCCACGCAACTTTATCACCAGATGCCTAAGAGATAGACCACAGAACAAGGACATGCCACAACCAAAAGGACTAGCCACACTACCATACGTCAGGAGCGTCTCAGAACTGACAGCCAGACTACTGCGACCCTTAGGACTCATAACAGCACACAAGCCAACTTCCACACTCAGACAACAACTCACTAGAACAAAGGACCCAATAGCCAGCACGAGCCAAACTAACATAGTTTACAAAATACCATGCAAGGACTGCACAAAACACTATATAGGACAAACAGGAAGACAGCTAACAATCCGCATCCATGAACATCAGTGAGCCACAAAACGACACGACCAGCTATCCCTAGTAGTCATACACTCAGACAACCAGGAACATGAATTTGACTGGGAAAACACTACCATCATAGGACAAGCCAGACAGAGAACAGCCAGGGAATTCCTAGAGGCATGGCATTCATCCACAAACTCCATTAACAGACACATGGACCTGGACCCCATATACAAACCACTACAGCTGAAACTGACACCTGGAAACGGCAAGAACATCCATCAACAGACACATCGACCTGGACCCCACATACAAACTACTACAGCTGAAACTGACACCCGGAAGCGGCAAGAACAAACCACTATAAATACCGGAAGAAACATCAAAGCAGCGCTTCACAGGAGGCTCCAATAGCACTGATGATGTTCCCTAGCCAGGGAATGAAATGTTTGCAGCAAAAACTTCCAGCTCGGCGAACAGAACCACAACAACGGTATTCACACTTGTTGGAGGTGGGTATCTCCTGGAAGATACATGGTATTAATGTTGTTGCACACTCAAATGGCAATGGCCTGTCTGGCACTTGCTGTTGAATGTACTACAAATTAGCCATGACTAGTGGGAGAACTGTCTCTCTGTATTAAGATAGTATCTTCAGTGCCAATGCACATTTGTACAGATGTAATCATGGACACTTGGGGCTTCCCTTTCGAGTTTCTCTTGTGCTCCTTTGCCTCAATACCATCTGTTTCTCATCATCCTCCTCCACCTCATCATATGAATGCTCTTTCACCATATTCACTTATGGCCATCATTATCCTAGTAGTCTTTAGCATTGAAGTCTTTTCTCATAGATATTTAAAGATACCTGAATGCAATCTTTCCAAGCCAAAGCATGCTCAGTGCAGGTCCTCTCTTGCAGGTGGCTGGTATTGTAGTGTTATTGGAGCCTCGTAAATGGACACCTCTGTACTAGGTGTATTTTTAGCTCAGTAACCAGCCACAAACCATGAGTCTAGTTTGGGAAGGTTGTGGCCACTGTGTATCTTGTGGTATTTGACCCCTGCACCAGTAAGTGCTCCTGGCTCAGGGTTGTTTGAAATAGTTTGCTGCCACTAATCTTCCTTTGTCTTTGCTTTGACTTGTGTTTATCTTGTGACTAATTGTAGAGGATTCACCATCTACTTACAGAAGAAGCACCATTCTTAGATAACAAGAGGTTTAATTGAATGATAACAATATGTGTATCTACATTTGGCCAAGCACCTTTGGGAGCTGGTGCAGATACAGCTGCTCCCTCTAAAAACCACAGTAGAGCTCCCTGTCTCTACATCTGCTGTGACTGTGCTTGGCATAGTGGAATGATTAGAACTATTGTAGCATGAACATTAAGCCCATCAGAACCATTAACTCATACAAGAATGTGGCTGCTTCAGAATGAAAGAGGCATGACAGACTCTGAATGTAAAGCACATAGGTGCATGAGGACCTTATTATAGTCACAAACAACCTGCATGTTAACAGAATGGATCCCTTAGAACTCTGTGACTGTCCTCTGATAATGACATGTTTACAATCTATCATACCTTGAGTTTTTGACTTACACACGTTAATGAAGCCTTCAGAAGTGTTTAAGCCTTAAATAATGAGGTAGGTCATTTGACAACCAGAAACTGAGTCAAGATAAATTCTACGTTGTTTTCAAAAGACTTAGTAGATTTGAGTTTCATGTGTGCAACTCATAATATTCGCCTTTCCCCTCCAACAACAATGGTGTTCCCCAGAAATAGGGGCAGGTCTTCCAAATCTAAATCCTGTTCACCATTTTCAAAACACCGTTCAGTTCCAACTTGGCAAAACTGAACCCAGCACCACCCAGTTCCTGCATCCTCTCTCCTTTACCTTCCTCAGTGCTTTGAATAAAACTTGTGACTAAATTAAACATGCTCACTCAGGTGAAGGATTGAAGATTATCAACTTCTGTAAAACCAGCAAAAAGTTGATTCAGTAAAGGGGAGAAATTGGTCAAAGAAAAGCAAATTTTATTAAACTATAATGGAAGAAAATAAACTTTAAGAAGTATTTCAGTTCTCAAGGGGTTAACTGTCGTGTGTGATTTGCTGTAACGTATTACTGTAACCTCTAATTACAGATGCATAATAGATAATGTTATAATGAAAAAGATTTGTATAATCAATCTTTTTCACCAGGAACTATCCAAATTTTAGGATGCATAGTTTAAATTGCAGTGAATCATTCAGAGTCCTCATGGTGTTAGCATTGTGGAAGTGTATTTCAATGGAATGAATTTGCCTGTGAGTGGGGAAATTTGTATTGGATGGTCAACTAAAAGTTGGACACTCAGTGCTGCTCATGTAGGTTCATGGTCTGATTGTTGCTCACACTTAAAGCCACTAACCAGGATGTGTGGCAACTTTGATCAATTTATAGTCAGGCTGCTAAGTGAGAAAACTGATACTGTTCATCACATCTTAGGACCTGAGTATTGTGCTGGCAATATGACAGAACTGTCCTAATGTTTGCAGCCCATATGTTCATCTTCCCAATTGCGTAAAGGAGTGGGGCTATGGGGTGTGGAAGTGAACAGATTTTTTTATATTGAATTCATATAGCATTTTGTTTTGCTCAAATATTATTAGATCTTCAGAATAGTATGCCAGCTATGTGGGATTTGATCTGAAGCAGGAGCAGTAGATGGATTAATGTATAACGCATAATTGCATTAAACTTAGCATTCAGTCTCTTTTTTTTTAATGTCAAACTAGGATTACCTAGTTTTGCTTTAGCATTCTCGAATGCATAGCACGTTACCAATTAAGTAAAAACACTTTGAATCTTATTTAATGCTGTATATTGTGCAACAGAATAAACTTCACTGAGATGCTGCATATTTGTGGTCCACTGTTATTTTAAACTTCAAAACATCCACAATGTTGATTTTAGCAGGCAGAAAATAAAATGTCCTTGTTCAGTATCCCAACCCTCTGGGCTAATATGCAAGCTTAAATTGTTGGTCTATTTTTTGCTGAAATGTTTTCGGCTGCTTAATGACCCTGAACAGAGGTTTATCATAATATCAGCTGTCTAGTGCAGTAATAATATTTGCAGCCTTTAATATGTCATTGGTCTTTTTTAAAGTGGACCAAACTATTCAGAGCAAGGACATGTAAGGACTTGGTCACATTCAACAGTTCTGTGGAATTTTGACATGAGTACAAAAATGGTGTTCATGTAAATATTTCATCAGAAGGTGGTCTGTCTGACAGTATTAAAATAGCTGAAAATTGAACAAGTCTAAAATGCACTGTCGTCTTTTAACTTCCTTTGTAGCAGTTATATCCATACATACGTGAGGTGTTTATATCACTCAAATTACAATGTGCTCTGTTTAAGAAAAATGTGTGAAGTGCCAAATAATTTGCTTTGTACCCACTGAAGTCTGGCTAGCTGTTTGCAAAGGATTATGCTGTTTGCGTAATATTAAACATTTGCGATTTTAGTTGTTACAACTCATTGGGACAGCACACCGGAAATCAAACCCCACTTATCTAAAAGTCATCACAAAAGTTAAAGATTTTGTGAAATATGTAAATTTCCCCATCTTACCTGACTTGTAAATGGAGGCTGATAGAAAGCGTGGATCAGGTTTCTGTACTGAGCAATAATCACTATGTATTACTAGTAACTAGACTCTTAGATTAGAGTAGATTACTTACACTATGGAAACAGGCACTTCAGCCCAACCACACCGACCCACCAAAGCACAACCCACCCAGACCCATTCCCCTACATTTTCCCCTTCACCTAACACTATGGGCAATTTAGCATGGCCAATTCACCTAACCTGCACATTTTTGGATTGTGGGAGGAAACCGGAGCAACCAGAGGAAACCCACGCAGACACGGGGAGAATATGCAAACTCCACACAGAGAGTCACTTGAGGCGGGAATTAAACCTGGGTCTCTGGCGTGTGAGGCAGCAGTGCTAATCACTGTGTCACCGTGCTGCCCTTGATAGAGGTAAATAGTTATAAACCATTGGCATATAACACTACTAATTACAATTCTAGTTGCCTTGTAAACCCCCCCTTACGCACATAGACAGACAAACAGACAGGGTAAACTGTGTAATGGATGAAGGGGAAAAAATTGAAAAGACAATTCAGTCGCCTTGTTTCCAGGATCTGTTGTTAAGGGGATCCTTATGTCTCTTCCACTAGCCAGCACTTTGGCTTCAGTCATCTTACTCTTGTTTCTTCCATTGGTTGGTAAAAGACATAATGTGGCTGATTCCCTTATAAATAGTCTTTAATTTATCAGTTAAAAGTCACAGCTAGTAACAACTTGTTGCAGGAAAGATACATAGTTTTCTTTAGGTTTACAGTGTGGTTTGACTACAAAGAACAGAGAGACTGCTCCTGTCCAGGAGAATAACTGAACAATTTTCTCTTGGGGTAATTTATTCTTGGCTCCAAGCTGTTCAGTTTCCTGAGAATCAACCATGTACTTGTTGACAATCAAAAAGCCCTTTCTCATTGATAACCAGTCACTAGTCCACAGACCTATCAAACTCTTGTTGGCAGCAAATCTGCATCTATACACTTCCTCAGCTTCAAATCATCTGCAATTCAAACTTCAGTTAACTACTTGTTCAAACAATTGTTTATGCAATGCCTGCCATGGGCATTAACTATTTGTTTTACAAATACCCATTTTATGATTATAATCATGTGTTACAGGAGCCAATAATAAATCAGCAAAATAATCAGATTTAAAAGTTATTAGTTAACCAAAACAAAACTATCTCTGATTTTTATTGAGAAACCTAACTTCATTATAGAAATGTAATTCTTTTCAATAAGACAACACCAATTCAGTCACTTCTCTTTTTAGCATTTTACATATATTGTATGGCTCGGAAAGAAATAATATAACCTTAAGGTCCTGATATACTAAGGAAAGAAAGTATCAGACCATTTTCGCTAAGCATGATAAACTGATACACAATTGGATAAAGTAGATGCTAAAATAGGGAATCATTCAGTGTGGCTCATCGTTTATTCAGAATTGCAAATGTTAATAATCAAGAGAATAATAAGGAGGAAATCAAATGTTAAACTTGAATTTACAGAAGCGTAATTGAATATTTTTTGTTTGATGGTTTGAAATTAAGGTCTGGCTGTTTTATCTGTGCTTTGTGAAATTAATATAAAAGAAGTTCATTGTTCCATATTGTTAGAAGCCAGAAATGGAGCTGTGAAGCCAGTATAATGTTAGATCGAGACTTTTATTATTGAAATTAAAATGCAATTTTGTGGAGCAACAATGTTTCTCTGTTATGTTAAGCTGCTCTAATTATTTAACACAAACCTTTTGTTTTCAATATTAGGAATGGAGGAAGCAAGTTTGTGCCTTGGTGTATCTTCAGCAGTGCCTGAAGCTGATGTCCCACTCAGCAAACCAGTATTGAATGGCCAGTATCCAATAACCCAGAAACTGCATCAGTTGACAACTCAACTGGGACATGCCTTTCCAGAACTCCAAACCAGACAGACCCCTGAGGACAAAGCAGCAATATCACTGGATGAAAAGCATCATGTGACTGCAGCTAACCAGCCAATTAACAGCCAAATGACCATGCTGTCAAGTCAGCTGAATACAGACATTGACAGTAACTTGGGTTTGAATGGGAGAGTTGACTTACAGCATTTCTTAAACGGACAGAACCTTGGCATAATTTCACAGATAAATGGCACAGAAGATGATGCAAAAAAATCTAGAAAATACCCATGCCCCATTTGTGGTAAGCGCTTTCGGTTTAACAGCATTTTGTCACTCCACATGCGCACTCACACTGGAGAAAAACCATTCAAATGCCCTTACTGTGATCACAGAGCAGCTCAGAAAGGTAACTTGAAGATTCATCTTCGGACTCACAAACTTGGGAATCTTGGAAAAGGTCGTGGGAGGGTCAGAGAAGAAAATAGGCTTCTGCATGAGCTGGAAGAAAGGGCTATCCTGAGGGATAAACAGATGAAAAGTGGCTTGGGCCAGCCAAGAGCCGATGGGAAGCAGCATCAAGCTGTTGTTAACCCCAGTAACTTGCCTTTACCAGCCAGTCTGAGTGGTTCTGAAGTTTCTAACACAATATGTAGTCCCAAGCCTACAGGTGCACAGGAAGAACCAGCAGCTGCTACTGTGGGATTCAGGTGCACATTTTGCAAGGGGAAGTTTAAGAAACGCGAGGAGCTAGACCGTCATATTCGGATACTCCACAAACCTTACAAGTGCACCCTTTGTGAATTTGCTGCCTCTCAAGAGGAAGACCTGATCAGTCATGTGGAGAAAGCACACATAACTGCTGAATCAGTGCCAGGTCAAGGGTCCAGTGGAAATGGAGAGCAACCCAGTAATGAATTCCGCTGTGAAGTCTGTGGTCAGATCTTTAGCCAGGCCTGGTTCCTGAAAGGTCACATGCGAAAGCACAAGGACTCTTTTGAACATAGCTGTCAGATTTGTGGACGACGATTCAAGGAGCCCTGGTTTCTCAAAAACCACATGAAGGTGCATCTTAACAAATTAGCTGTAAAGAACACAACTCAGAGTGATCCAGAGGTGCCTGTGACTCTAAATAATATGGTGCAAGATTCCCATTCCAACGTCTATTCAGCATATGTGTCTTGTTTACAGAGTGGTTTTTTATCGCCTGATAAACTGAGCTTAAATGAACAAAGCCAACTTCATTATAATAAAGCAGAAATTGCACGGAAGGAGAAAGAAATGCTTGGAAAGCTATTAGTACCTGTGAGTAGCACAACCCGTGCTGTCATGGAAGGGGAAAAACGTTCCTTACTGGGATGTCTGTCACTGGCACCTCCTTTAAAGGCTAGCTGCATGGAGCGTTTGCAAGCAGTAGCCCGGGTGGCAGAGTTTGATCCAGTAAACAGCTACCAGGCTTGGCAGCTGGTGACTAGAGGAATGGCAATGGAGCAAGCAATGTTGCCAAAGAAGCATCTGCACCCTGGTCAGGAAGAAAATCTGACCAATGCCAGTGTCAACATTGACAAAGAGAAAGGCGAATTTGTACCTGTGGCTGGAGATAAATCAAAGCAGAAACTAGATGGTGACCTGATTCAAAACACCAGAAGAAGTAACCTGAATGAAGTTCTGGGTAAAGATGATTTAATGGGAAGCAGGGAATTTATGACACAAGGAATGAATCAAGGTCTGGAATATAAAATTTCTGGATTAGGACAGAACCAGGGAAATATGAAAGAAAAGCCAACTGAATGCCCAGACTGTGGCAGAGTATTTCGTACCTATCATCAAGTTGTTGTGCATTCTAGAGTGCATAAGAAAGCGAGGAAACCTGGAGATGAAGCCATCCAGGTTGCTTTGGATGAGCGACGTGGATCTGGAAGTGACCAAGATTCCCAGTCAGTTAGCAGGTCAACTACACCAGGATCATCCAACGTAAATGAGGATAACACAACTGTAGGTGGCTTTTCCGTAACTGGAAATACACAAGAAGATAGTCCAAACCCATCTTCTCCTTCTTCTTCAGGTAACATAAATATGCTACTCTTCATTGTGGTTTTCATACTATCTTTTATAACTCTTCAAAAATGTCAAGTTGAAAGACGTTTTTCCGTAATTGTCGGGTGACAGTTGTGAGAAATGTATGTCCTGAAAGTCTAAAGCTTAACATTTTCCTACTGACAATGTTATTATGAATATCAAAATTTATCAACTGCTGGCACCTTGTCAGTGGACACATCCATTTTAAAATTGATCTTAAACATTTCCTCACTTGCCTGGGCCTACCTGCAAGTGAATTGTCTCCTCCGAGTAGTCCATTTACTTCTGGTCCATGTCCGTTCTCTTGCAATTTTAGATAAATTCACTGATTGCCAATTATCTCACACATGGGGGAGTTGAATTTCTTGAAGAATATTATGAGGTATGTGTGTGTTTCTCCTGAGTACAATAAATGTTAAGATTTCTATTTGGTTTCAGAGATATTGGATTTTTGAATATTTATGACAAGCAACATTTATAATTCATAATATGGATTTTATGTATTTTTTTTACCAATATCTATTCAGATTACAATTTAAAAGTAGGCGATTCAGTTGGAAGATATATTTTCTTTCACTGAATAGCATGGTTTAAATCAGCCACCAAACCAAATCACAAGTATTTTTATGTATATGCTGCAAGATACACAGAGAAGTATGTAGAGACTGACAGAGGGACCTGTTAGGTTGAATGTGGTGAATATACTACAGGTTTTCATTTAACTGTGTGTATTTTTTATGTCACTGTTTCTTTCCTAAATAAGTCATGTGTAATCATGAATGAAGAGGCTTGTAATGCAATGGAAGATAAAGTGTGGGAACGTTGCAGTATTTGCCATTGTGTCAAAATGTTCTGGACAAATTGAACATTAGGACATTCTATCCTTTGTTTTATTAAATCAAAGCTACTGGGGATAAAATTGGTCTTCAGTGAAGGCACAAAAGAGATGATGGAGAATGACCCATCTGTTTTACACTAAGCACAAATGTCTTTTATATCGACTTCATGGAAAAGGAAGTCAGGTAAGATGTGAGATAAACCATTGATCTGCTTTCACTTCTTCTGCATTGTTCAAAGGTCAACGTCACCCCAATATTTGTATTTCAAGATAAAGAAAAAAGTGCTGTGGATATTTGAGATCTTAAATAAAAGCAGAAACTGCTAATGAAACTCAACAGGTCTGTTAGTATCTGTGGAGAGGAAAGCAGAGTAAATGGTTTGAGTCTGATATGACTCTTCAAAAATTGTCTCCAAAGAAGAGTGACTAGACTTGAAATGTTAACTCTTTTTCTCTTTCCACAGATGTTGCCAGACCCTCTGAGTTTAACTGTTTTTATTTTGATTAAGGTATTTTCTTATCCCTACATATAATAACTATGATTCCATTTTCATTCTGTGGTGTGGGACATAATGTGAGATAGTCTGCTTTGTCAAACTTTCTCTATTCACCATTCATGTTACTCCATAATTGACTAGCAGGAGGTGTTGCTCCTGGTGCTGTGACAAGTCCTGGCTATTTTCACCTCTTGCTCCATCATTGTGATCTTGATTGTTGTTCTACTGCTCATGTTGCCTGAACAGTGACATAAACCACTTTGCATTTTTTGGAATTTGGGCTAATTTGTAAATGTAACTAGAGATGCTTTCTCTGTTGTCATATCTGCATTCCATTTAGGGTGATAACTAGTTGTATTGATAAGAAGAATTCTACTGATGACAGCATTGGTAGTAGTATGTATAGTCAACAGGTCTCATTGAAAATATTACACTGAGAATTTCCAGCCAAAAAAAATGTCAATTCAACCCAAGAGACCTAATTGGGACAGTACAGATTGCTGTAATCACAAAATAAAGAAAACATCACATGAGGACAGAGGAGGTAAGAGTAGGGTAACAATACATTTAAGCTAAATACATCACGTTTGTTTAATTCTTCCTTGGACTGATACACAATTCTTATATTTGCTATTTGATCAACATATTAAAAACTTAAAGAAAATGTTAAAGAAATTGTTAGAACAGTAAAATCCACACTGCACATTCCAGAGATGCCTACAATACTTATAACGGTTGTTTAAATATCCATGAAATGTGCTGGCTCGTTGCTGTTGAAGTGGTCTAATTTGTAACTTATTATTTACAAGCCAGTTTTAAAGATCTAACAAAAGGGAGGTAATAGCTCAAAAGTATGGAGTATCTTCTATTAGCCATAGTTGGTAGGATTAATATTGGCTTGCATTTCAGAAACAAAATCTTTTAAATCGTGTATTCCATTAACAAAATGGTCATAGTGTAAAACTGATCGAAGTGCTGTCTTCTACAGTATTTGCCTATTTTCACATTTGTTTTAAACATTCATTCGTTTGTGCTGTAGTTTCTGGAAAGTACAGTGATTTGAGTTGGATTTCTTTTAAGTTACGTGCTTATTAAATCCTTAAAATTAGCAAGACAAGATTGGGCTTTCTACTACATTTTCTCATAATAAAAAATAGCACTAATGTGTTGTGATGAGCTGAGATCCTGAAGTCAGCACAAAGTATTGATATCATTGCACTTCCTTACAACATGAGGAGAGAAATCAAAAGTGTTCCATTGTTATTGGAAGCTGACTTCCTTGTTCTTGTCTTTTCTCATAAAATGTTTTAAAATAGGCAGTAAGCAAGCCAACAACTTGAACGGATTAATGATAACGAGGTGAATTTTCTTGAATCCTTATGAACATAAACGATTGTCTGAGTAGGTAACACTTCAATAGAAAACTAAGCTAAGAAATAACTGAAACTTTAATAGAAGCAATATTTGTAAAATATGACGAGAAAATATGTAGTAAACAGATTAAATACAAAGCAAAGCCCATATCTAAGAGATTAAGAAAAGGAATGTTCATTTGAAGCTTTGATGCCACAGCAAGCGATATCAACTACATTCTGTGCATCCATAAAAATGTTAAATACATTACCAAATGTGTGGAGAGTAGTTTTTGTTGTTACTGAGTGAAGTTTCCCATGGGTCCACAAAGTAAATACACCAGTTCTTCAACTCTGTTCACGTGTTAATTTTTGCTATTTTGCGTCTCCTAATTTGGGGAATGCATCTGACATAGAATAAATGTTGTGTTTGCTGCTTAACATTTTGAATTCAATAACACTTAAGTCACTTTAAAACATTTTTTATTACATTGCTATTAAGCATAGAGTCCAATAAGATGGAAAACATGTAAACAACACAAAGAAAAGCAGTTATCACATAATGGAGTGGTTTGTGTTGTGAATTCTGAGTCAAGTATCTGTTAAGTACATGGCCTTGATTTACCCTTGAATGGGGTAAATATTGTAATTAAAATAGTCCTGACTAAAACTGTGAATACAATATACAGAAACAATGCAGCAGCCAACCATTTGTTCTCTAGGTGGAAAAGAGGTGTCATGCAATGAGTGTGTGAAATGACACCAGTAAGCAAGAGAACACACTTGTGCTTCAACTTTTTAATTGAGAAACATAGTTCTTGTAACAAAGTCCTGTGAGATAGGGCATTTCATATAGATTGCAATCAAATAAAACGTGGAATTCCTCAGACAAATTATAAGTGGTCTATCAATTAAATAATCATTGCACTAATTACATATTTTAGTTATATTTTAATTCAAAAATGCAATTGCTCAATCTAGGTTAAAGCATGTTGATGATACAGGTGACAGTATTGATAACTACTTGTTTAACTCAAATGGGAATAATTTGAATCCTTTTACTATTGGTTGGTGGGGTAGGAGGTGCAGTGCAATTGCCAAAAGGAGGAACAGTTAAAATTTTTACTCTTGCTTGCTAACTATTCCTGCAAGCAATATGTGTGAAAATGTTGAACAAGAATGGAACAAAGCTCTGATTCGATATTTGAAGGAAAAGAGAAATAAAAGGAGATAGGAAATTTGTTTGTTTATTTGTTTTGTATATTCACACACCTTTTCACTTTGGGGAATAGTGAGGAAGTGTTTGAAGGATTAACAGCTGATTATCAACTTTTGGAACTTTCTCATGAGTAGTCACTCCATGGTCAACATGTCCTAGAATAGATCATGAACTCTGAACTTCTGGTTCAGAGGCAATGGGCACTACCTGGGGCATAGGAACTCCTTTGGGAATATAGACGGTACAGGGGATGAGAATTACGACTTGAATTATGAACAGATGGGGAAATTTCCCTGTTGTAATTTCTTTCCAATATAAATCTCTATAATGTTACCCTTCATGGACGAATAATGGCAAACATTGAAAGAATCACAGTGGCACAGTGGTTAGCACTGTGTGGATTCAATTCCCGACTCAGGCGACAGACTGTGTGGAGTTTGCACGTTCTCCCCGTGTCTGTGTGGGTTTCCTCCGGGTGCTCCGGTTTCCTCCCACAGTCCAAAGATGTGCAGGTCAGGTAAATTGGCCATGCTAAATTGCCCGTAGTGTTAGGTAAGGGGTAAATGTAGGGGTATGGGTTGCACTTCGGCGGGTCGGTGTGGACTTGTTGGGCCGAAGGGCCTGTTTCCACACTGTAAGTAATCTAATCTAATCTAATCCAAATTAAAATGCACACTCTTGAGTGGGGAAAGAGTGGTATGTTTCCAATGACATTTCATTCATTTCACAAAACATGCATTATTTTTGTAAGATGGATATAGCTATAATACAATTATACTTTAAAGTGAAGAGAACTTAAGTCTTCTGATCATCTGAATAACATCCAGATGAAGGGCTTATGCCTGAAACGCCGATTCTTCTGCTCCTCGGATGCTGATTCCTGTTGACCTGCTGTGCTTTTCCAGCACCACATTTTCAACTCTGAATAACATCCATGCTGATTGGTTTGGGTATTCAAAATTTGGATGTGATTTATTGCACCATAATAAGGTTTGAGGCCTAATAATCCATTCAGGTGACTTTCACACTTTCTCATTACTTTGATTTTCTTAATGTTCAAGTCAAGTCCATATAGAGTTAAAAAGTCATTGTCACTTTACATATCCTGCAAGTTCTACTTGAACAATTTTTGACCATTTCATTCATTTTTAAAATAATAGAAATATTCATTTCAAGATTTAATTTTACATCACAATACATGAACCATTACAACTGATTTCTGATTGAAGAAGCTTGCCCAAGGGTTGTATCAAGGAGACTGAAACAAGTCAGTCTTTAACAAATATAGAAACTTGAGTTGTAACATACCATCGCCCATTGTAATAATTGGACAATACTTCAGAATGCCACCAAGTATTGCTGTTTTGCTTTATGATAAACTGAATACTTAGTAAAAGCCTAATTCAGGGATTAATACTAATAATGTATTCTACTAATATAAGTAACTATTAGTTATGGAGCTGGTTATCTAGGTGGCTTGGTTGTAATACAGAATAGGATGAACAACACAGAGTTTGGGTTCTGTTCTGGTTGAGGAACACTTGGGCTCTGCCGGGTAGTAAAATTAGGAACAGACCATCATTCATTGATGCTTGAATTATGGAGAGAGTAGTACTTGGATTGGAAGACTTTGCAGGTGATCTGAGAACTATGATTTACTTCTCAGTTAGAAAGATTTTCCCTGTTCTTGATGAAGCTTTTCAGTATGGAATACAGTGCGTTCTTATCCCTTGGCAGACTTCTCATTTCTCTGGAGCACAAACCTGCTGACACCCCTACCTCACTTCCTGTTTTGTCCAATGACCACCCTTGATTTCTCAGATCCTGAGTTTGACTGCAAGTTGGTTGGCTTTGGATGAGCAGAAATGTGCTGGAGAGGCTTACCTGCTAGCATAGAACTGATTCCCAATGTATTTTAGTTCTCAGTTCTGTTACACCAATCAATTCCCCACACCCAGCAAGAGGTGCTGCAAAATTGTGTCACTGTCCAGCAAAGTAGAGGGATTAGCTTGATTCGATTCCCTACAGAATGGAAACAGACCCTCCTGCCCAACAAGTCCACACCGACCCTCCAAAGAGTAACCCACCCAGACCCATTCCCCATACTTATCCCTGACTAATGCACCAAACACTATGGGCAATTTAACATGACCAATTCACCTGACCTGCACATCTTTGGGTTGTTGGAGGAAACCCACGCCGGCATGGGGAAAATGTGCAAGCTCCACACAGACAATCACCCAAGGCGGAAATCGAACCTGGGTCCCTGGTGCTGTGAGGCAGCCATGCTAACCACTGAACCACTATGCCATCATGGAAGAACCCATGATGTGAATGGCAAAGGGGCAGAAGATGATCAGGCTATCTTGTTCTTCTTGGTCCTAAAAGGATAGTAGAGAAAAAAAAGATTTGATTAGCTTGTTGATCTTCCATCACTGGCAATGACTGATGTTCTATTCCAACTACTTCCCACTAACACACTGAATTAAATCACTTGTTCTGATGGTGATATCGGGGACTATGATGCGTATTTTGATATTTATTTGTTTTTGGGATGAGCACATCGCTGACAAGGAGAACAATTGTTGCCCAGCACTCATTGTACTTGAGAAGATGATGAGCTACACCTTCGAACTGCTGTCATCCATACAGTGTCGATGCACCCACAGAGTGTGTTTGAAGGTTACACCACTGTTATCCATTTTTAAAATCCACTGTGTGCAAGTAATACAGTCAACAGTGTTACATTTATCTGTGACTTCCTTGAACTTTTGAATATTTGCTTTTGTGCAATGAGTGTAGCAATGTAACTAAGGCACTACTTCAGAAATAGTAGTCTGTCTGCAAACAAAAACAGAAGTTGCTGGAAAAGCAGAAAAAGAAGTGTTGTTCTTTCGGCTAGTAATGAGCTTCACAGCAAGCCTGAAGCCAGGGAACAGGGTGGTGCGTTAAAGTGGCAGGCACCCGGAAGCTCAGGATCTTTTTTGCGAGCAGAACGTAGATGTTCTACAAAGTGGTCACTCGGTCTACATTTTGTTTCCCTAATGTCGAGGAGACTACATTGTGAGCAGCGAATGCGATACTGCTGTAGTCTATCATCACACACTACCTGTTGTTAGCCACTAACGATCTCCATTAACAACTATTCACTCTCCAAGCCAGATTGCTATTGACTCTTTTGTCTGTCCAACTGTTCTTCTCTCTCTCTCTCTCTCTCTCTGGGCTGTATCCCCACCTTTTGTTTATTCTTTACCCCCTCACACCACCCATCTTCTGCAAATAAACCAGCATTTTCAAGCTACCATCAGTTCTGAGGAAGAGTCACCGGACCCAAAACGTTAACTCTGATTTCTCTCCACAGATGCTGCCAGACATACTGAGTTGTTCCAGCAACTTCTGTTTTTTGTTTCTGATTTACAGCATCTGTAATTCTTTCACTTTTTATTTAGGCTGTCTGCAAGTGTGTCCTGAACTGCTGGTTGCTTGGCATTTCAATGCATCATCTTGCAATCATGTTAATATTTCTGTCGTAGACCTGTTGCAGTGTTCCAAACAGTATTTCATCATACTCTTGACTTATATCTTTTAAGTGGTAGAGTGATTCTGGCGAGTTAGGAGTAAGTTACTCCTTATAGAATTCTTCCAGCTATTGGTTTAAATTTTGGTAAAGATTGAGAGGATGCCTTGCTTAAACAAAATGATTCTAGAGAAAAAGAACCCACCATCCTCACTGGGTGGATAGAGGATATTGTGCTTTGTGTGCCTGTCATTCACAATTGCAGCTGCACACATTAAAGATTAGATTACTTACAGTGTGGAAACAGGCCCAACGAGCAACCCACCCAGACCCATTCCCCTACACCTAACACTATGGGCAATTTAGCATGGCCAATTCACCTAATCTGCACATTTTTGGACTGTGGGAGGAAACCAGAGCATCCGGAGGAAACCCACGCAGACACGGGGAGTATGTGGAAACTCCACACAGGCAATTGCCTGAGGCGGGAACTGAACCCAGGTCTCTGGCACTGTGAGGCAGAGTGCTAACCACTGTGCCACCTTGCCACCTGGACAAACACAGTGGCAGCACAAGTGCAGCTACCTTCAAACAGTTACGTTATTTTCAGAACTGGATTGTCAAGAAGACATTCAGTTGTTGCCTGAATTCCATGGAGAGGTAGCTTACCCTTTTAGAGAGGTAAGGTAACATTTTGTGGGGGTCTTGGGGCCAAAGGGAGAGGTCAGGGCCCTTGGGAAAGATCAAGTGCCCTTTAGGGTTGTTAAAAGTAGACATGAATGTGCCTAAATGTAGATGAGCTTATTGGAACGGTCCAGCTGATTGGAACTGTGAAGTTGTCACGATTGAAATTTCCAGATTTTTAATGACAAAAGTTGTATGCAGTGCAAAATCATCAGAGCTTCCCTAGGCCTATCATTTTAGAACTTTTGCTACATGACTGATTTTACAACTCACCATTATCACAGAGGGGAGCCTGTCAATCCACAATTAATTGAAAGCCCCAAGTGCTGATAAAATCGTTGAAATGAGGAGAGGAATACAAATGCTTATATTTTTAAAAAAATTACTAATAATTTAAAGAATTAAATACACTGTATTTTTATCGGTTTTTAAAGAAAAACATGAAGTAATCAATAAATGCTTTAGAAGTGTATTTTATTTTATCTCAGCAAGGGTCCTAAAATCTGCTCATAGTAGGCATTTTAAGTTAGCATTGAGGATGTGAGAGAAATATGAGGTGGCGGGGGAGGGTAGAATGGACTGGGAGAGGGCTTATAAAGAACCACAGGGATTGATTAAGAGGCATAGGTTGACAATAGACCTACAAGCAATGAGATCTGGGTAGAGGGGAGACGTACTGCGCAGAATCTTTGGTAGAGGCCATAGACTTTGTTAGGGGTTATGAGGTGGCATAGATGGGACATGGGGGATGTGGGTGGAAGTGAAGGTTGAAAGTTGGGGGAAAATGTTTTCCTTTTTTTCACAACTTTGCCAGTAAGTTCAGGATCACTGAGGCAAGCCTTTCTCACATTTTGCCTTAAGATTCTGGGGTTCACTTTAAATTTAATTATAAGACCTAAATCAATTACATTTATAGATTGGCCTCATCAAGTTCAATCTAAAGGTTTACTGGTCCTGATCATGGCCTTTGACAAGTCCCAGTGTATTTTCACAATTTTTATAGAACCTATTAACTACAAAATAAATAATCCTTAATAAGCACATTATTTTTTAGTGGATCCATCTTGGGACACCAGTTGACTGGAGACACATTTGTAGTTGTTGCATTGATTGAAATTCTCCTTTTAATTGTTTTCCTTTCTTGTGTGTCAAACCATTAAGAATGGACACCTACTGGACTTTGCTAGCCATTTCCTCCTATGCGTTCAGAGACATTCTGAAGACTAATTGGATTATTTATGCATGAATAGTTTGTAGTCAATCTTGTATTGCCTAGATAATGTCTGCCCAATTTCTGACTGGCTTCTTTAAAAGTTATGGTCATCTTACTGATATCATTTCTTATTGCCTCCTGATAAATTCTAGCATATCAATCATTATGTGAGATCATCCTTTTTGTAAAGCTTACTAACTCCATAGATCTTTGCCATTGCAAGGTGACATCAGTAAACAATGTATGCTTCTGTTTAGAGGATGTAGTATCACCTCTTCATGATTTACTATCATAACAAATGTCTCAACTGATACATAAATAAAAGTCAACACAACTACAAGCCTGCAAATTAATGACAGAACCTAATTCTAATGGAACAAATATCATGAGATGGTACAGGTATCCGAAGGGATGTTACACATTGAAATATACAAAATTAACCACTTTAAAACATAGCTGTGTCCTTGTGTAAAAGCAGCTCACTTCAAACTATTTGCACATATATTAGCCTCAGTTTGCATTAACCTGAGCCATTAATTGGCAATAGAGCCATAAACCAATGGTTTTACGTTGACTTGAGCCATATTACTTGCTTCTTTCCCCCTCCAACTCTATTTTGATTTAATTCTTGCCCTTCCCTTCCCTGTTTGATCACACAGCATTGCCCTTTGATGCGAAGGGCACTGCTTGTCACTGGCCACCCGGGTGTTTTCCTATCTTCCTGGTGGTGGAAATTGAATAAAGATTCGTGCACTCTGTGTCTCTCACTGTGTCTCACACCTGCAAAAAAAAATATTACTTGCTTCTTACAGAAACTGTTTTACAACTAACTGTAATTAATCTAAATATAATTTAATTATTCACTCGCTTAATCAACTCGAAATGATTAAATATTGAAAAATACTTCAATCCTACATTCCTCAGCACCAACTGTCTATGAACCCTTCCTAGGGGTAGCAGGCCTAGCTGCAGCTACCACTAAACCCCTGTGGTGTGAAAAGTCTGCCTATTCATGTATTTTCTCCGAAATCAGGTTTGAAGATCTGAGAATGTTATCAAATCTGCTCTTTCAACTTGGAAATGAAACTTCAGGACGTTATATTTAAATGACTGGTTTAGTTCTGTCTTTGGTTAATGAGGCTGATGAAAGGGAATTCAGTAATTCAAATGCTGTTGACTATCCAGAGTAATGGCTATTTTCTATTTGTTGGGAGATGGCACTGGTGTGGCATGCATGTTACTTGCCATTTATTAACCCAAGTCTTCATGTTGTTCATGTGGTTATGCATTTGGTACAGATCGCTTCAGTATCTGAGTCATGAATGGTGCTAAACAGTATGAAAGCATCTGTCCACGTCCCCATCTCAGAACTTCTGGTGGAATAAAGCTTATTATGAAGTAACTGTAGATGATTGGATCCAGGAAACTATCCTGAGGTGCTCCTGCAGCAATTTTCTTGTGCTGTCATGAATGGCCTCCAAAGACTTTGTGCTACGTGTGACATCAAACAGTGGAAAATGTTCTATCCTGATCCCTTCCATGTACATGCAAAAATAGACTGTCTTTCAGCAGATGTATATTGCTCAGTCAAGCAAGTTAAAATCATGATCATAAAACAAAGGATTGTGGAAGCTGGAGATCTGGAACAAAATGGAAATTGCTGGAGAAATTCAGCAGGTCTGACAAACAAAGCAGAGTTAAAGTTTTGAGTCCAGTGACTCTTCAGCAGAGTTTTTAGTAGCGAGGGAAAAAATGATATTTTGAAGCTGAAGCTGAAGCTGAAGCCGAAGTTGGGTGGGAGAGGTGAGCAGTTAGATATAGACAGAACCTCAAGAGAGAGATATATGAAAAGGATAGGTAAACAAGGAAATGATGGACACCAGGCCAGCCCTAAGAAAAGTTGAACAAGAGATAATAAGACCTAGGAGTGAGAAAATACGTTAGCTGTGCTGAATGCAACCCATATAATATGAAGATAGGCCAAGGAATGTGTGCCTGTGCTAAAAGCAACCCATGTTATAACAGGACCTGATGTGCGGGTAGGTAAAAAACATGGAAGGATGGAATTAGGCTCTGAAGTTATTAAACTCAACTTTGAGCTATAGAGCCTGCAAGGTCCCCAAGTGGAAAATGAAATATGTTCTTTGAGCTTGTACTGAGGCTTACTGGAAATGTTGGCATGGAAACAGGGTGGTGTGTTGAGGTGACAGGCAACTAGAGGCTCAGGATCAGAACAGAGAATTTTTGCAGACAGAGCATAGGCATTCTGCAAAGTGGTCACTCAGCCTACATTTCATCTTCCCCGTACAGAGGACGCCACATTGTGAATAGTAAATCCAGTAGAATAAATTGAATAAAATACAAGTGAATTGGTGGAAGCTACGCCTGGAACCTTGTGTAGTGAGTACGGAGGAGTTAAATGGACAGATATTACACCTTCTGGGAAAGTGCTGTGGGAATGTGAGGAAAAGTTAAAAGTAGATGAGGAGTGCACCAGAGTGCCCAGAAGAAAACAGTTTCCATGGAAGGCTGATAAGGGAGGGGAGGGGAATATGTGAATGGTTGTGGCTATCCATTGGAGGTGATAGAAGTAGTGGCTAATGATTTGGATGTGGATGCTGGTGGATGGCAGGTGAGGACGAGGGGGACTCTATCATTGTCGTGGGAGGGAAGGGAAGGGGTGAGGAGATGCAGGAGATGGGCTGAATACAGCTAAGGGCCCTTTTGACTAAGGCAGTGGGAATCCCCAGTTGAGAAAGATGGTGGATATTTCTGAGACCCCCCCCCCCCTCCAGTAGGCATCATCAGAAGAGATGTGATGGAGATAGAGAAACTGGGAGAATGTAATGGACTTCTTAGAGGAAGCAGAGTGTGAGAATGTCAACATGAGGGAACTGTGGGAGTCGGTGGGTTTGTAGATTACATTGGTGGCCAGCCTATCCCCAGAAATGAAATTGAGATGTTGAGGAAGGGAATGTAGGAATCAGAGATGAACCAGCTGAAGGTAAGAGCAGGCTGGAAATTGGAAGTGAAATTGATCATTTTTTTTTCAATTCCAGACAAGAGAAGGAAGTAGCAGTGATGATATCACTGATGTACTGGAGATAGACCTATGTAGAATTGGAAATAGTAATACTCCATGTACCCTACAAAGAGAAAGATATAACTGGAGCCCGTGCAGGTACCCACAGCCATCCCTCTGCCCTGAAGAAGTGGGAGGAGTTAAAGAAGAAGTTGTTCAAAGTGAAGATGAGCTCAGCCAGACAAAGATGGGTGGTGGTGAATGGGGACGGGTTTTTCAGGAAGGTTTGGGTTGCCCTGAGACCATCCTGATGGACGTGTATAGGGATTGCACATCCGTGGTGAAGAGGAGATGGCTGGAGCCTGCAACCTGGAAATCATGATCAGTTGGTGTCTATTGCTTTAAGAATGGGTAACTAACTTAGGTGACTTTAACTCTTCACATCTACTGGGTTGGAGAGTCAAAGATGTTGAGAGGGGGATGGGGATTTGGGTTGAAGTTGGTAAACATTAACTCTGCTTTGTTCCCACAGATGCTGCCAAACCTGCTGAGTTTCTCCATGTTATTACTTTTTCTCCAAGCTTTCATCTAATACCAAAAAGCCTGGTTGTTTTAAACTGGTAATTTTGTACATGTCACCTGCTCGGTTGAGCAAGTTAAAGTCATGATCATAACACAAAGAACAGCAGATGCTGGAGATTGACCATAAACAGAAACTGGGGAAACAAAATGTGGGCTGGGTGACCACTTTGCAGAAAACCTATTCTATGTCCACAAATATTCTCTATTCTGACCCTGAGCTTCCAGTTGCCTGCCACCTCAAAACCAGTTAGTATTATTAGTTAGGGCATTAACACAGGCACAAGGAGCATGAGCACAAGTATGTAGAATAGACAGATCATGACATCAGTCAACATATAACCCTGTGAATACCAGCACTGTCATTTTTGATCAAACTGCACCAATCATCGTTTCAACCTTGAACAGTCAAACATGCAATTAGCAGCTCACAGGATCCCATTAATGTTATTTAATGGGGTTATCATCTACTTGTGGTTTAGTTGCAGATTTATTTCTACTTAGCATTGATGAGTTTATAGAATTGTTTGGAGGTTTGTTCAGCTGTTCAATATTTCTAAACTTTGCAAGGAAATCTTGAAGGAATTGATCCTGACATTGTGTGTAATTCTGGTCTCCTTCCTATAAGACTATAAGACCATAAGACATAGGAGTGGAAGTAAGGCCATTCGGCCCATCGAGTCCACTCCGCCATTCAATCATGGCTGATGGGCATCTCAACTCCACTTACCAGCGTTCTCCCCGTAGCCCTTAATTCCTCGAGACAACAAGAATCTATCAATCTCGGCCTTGAAGACATTTAGCATCCCGGCCTCCACTGTACTCCGTGGCAATGAATTCCACAGGCCCACCACTCTCTGGCTGAAGAAATATCTTCGCATTTCTGTTCTGAATTGACCCCCTCTAATTTTAAGGCTGTGTCCACGGGTCCTAGTCTCCTTGCCTAACGGAAACAATTTCCTAGCTTCCATCCTTTCCAAGCCATGTATTATCTTGTACGTCTCTATTAAGTCTCCCCTCAATCTTCTAAACTCCAACAAATACAATCCCAGGATCCTCAGCCGTTCCTCATATGTTAGACCTGCCATTCCAGGGATCATCCGTGTGAATCTCCGCTGGACACGTTCCAGTGCCAGTATGTCCTTCCTGAGGTGTGGGGACCAAAACTGGACACAGTACTCCAAATGGGGCCTAACCAGAGCTTTATAAAGTCTCAGTAGCACATCTCTGCTTTTATATTCAAACCCTCTTGAGATAAGAGACAATATTGCATTTGCTTTCTTAATCACGGACTCAACCTGCATGTTTACCTTTAGAGAATCCTCGACTAGCACTCCCAGATCCCTTTGTACTTTGGCTTTACTAATTTTCTCACCATTTAGAAAGTGGTCTATGCTTTTATTCTTTTTGCCAAAGTGCAAGACCTCACACTTGCTCACGTTAAATTCCATCAGCCATTTCCTGGACCACTCTCCCAACCTGTCTAGATCCTTCTGTAGCCTCCCCACTTCCTCAGTACTACCTGCCTGTCCACCTAACTTCGTATCATTGGCAAACTTCGCTAGAATGCCCTCAATCCCCTCATCCAAATCATTAATATGTAATGCGAATAGCTGTGGCCCCAACACTGAACCCTGCGGGACACCGCTCGTCACCGGCTGCCATTCTAAAAAAGAACCTTTTATCCCAACTCTCTGCCTTCTGTTAGACAGCCAATCCTCAATCCATCTCAGCAGCTCACCTTGAACACCATGGGCCCTCACCTTGCTCAGCAACCTCCCGTGTGGCACCTTATCAAAAGTCGAGATAGACCACATCCACTGGGTTTCCCTGGTCTAACCTACTGGAAAGATGTGGTGAAACTTGAAAGGGTTCAGAAAAGATTTACAAGGATGTTGCCAAGGTTGGGGGATTTGAGCTATAGGGAGAGGTTGAATAAGCTGGGGCTATTTTCCCTGGAGCATTGGAGGCTGAGGGAGTGACTGTATAAGAGGCTTATAAAGTCATGAGGGGTATGAATAGGATGGGGAGTCCAGAACTAGAGGGCATAGGTTTAGGGGGAGAGGGAAAAGATATAAACTTTTTCACGCAGAGGGTGTTATGTGAATGGAATGAGCTGCCAGAGGAAGTGGTGGAGGCTGGTCCAATGCAACATTTGAGAGGCATTTGGATGGGTATATGAATAGGAAGGGTTTGGAGGAACCTGGGCCGGGTGCCGGCAGATGGGACTAGATTGGGTTGGGATATCTGATCGGCATGGACAAGTTGAACCAAAGGGTCTGTTTCTGTGCTGTACATCTCTATGATTCTGTGACTTTATGACCTCAGGAACTATGTATAGTCATTTGAACCCACCTCCTCCCTTGTTTGGGCATGGACTAATTACCTATCACATTTCACATATCTGTTTTTGGAGATCTTTCATGACTGTCCCTTTTATTCTGCAGCTGATTGAGTGATTGTCAGCTGTTATCAAGAAACTAAGGACTGATATTGAGTAAGCTATTTCAAGTTTCATGTGCCTCATTTAAACCATATCCCGAGAAACTTGCCCCACACTCATTTTGTTATGAAACATAGCAAACCTTTAGCAAAAAAAATTTTCAGAACCAAGAAGCTCAAAGCTATAGAACAGGTCGTATAAGTAAATACTGGGAGGTGATAGGAGTTGCAAAGTCTGGCATTAAGATGTGGTGTAATTTCATTCTGTTAAATATTTTAATATCCATTGAATGTCTAAAATTTTAGAGATACAATTTGAAGTTTGATGTTTCAGAGAAAGTAGGTTTTTAATTAACACAATTTACATATGTAAATTTAATTTAATTAGTATAACTAATTAAAACATTATCTTTTATAGCATAAAGATAGTATTTGCAGTTTTTTGCATTTCAAGAGAAAGTCTATTTTCTAATTAATGAATTTAATATAGAAATTATCTCTAATTAACATGCATCATCAGTATATTATCCACATTCCAATAATATTCATATGTTTCAAGTTTGATAAAGACAGGATTGTGCTTTCAGAGTTATAGGCACAAGGATAGTTTTTTAATTAACCTGCTTTGCATATGTAAAGTAGCCATAATTATTATGATTCATTAAGATGTTATCCTTAGTACATATCAATTATAATCTTCAAGTATTGTAAAGTTAGATTACACAGTTTTGAACTATTATTAATAAAAATACAGAAAATTGACTTTTTATTCATGCTGCTTTCGGTATCATGTTATGTTGTCTCACTCTAATTCAAAATAAACTAACACAGACACAATTTTGTTCTTTGCCAATCTTGATGAAAAATAATTCCCATTCTTCTGACCCTTCAGTGTTATTTAAAACTGTGGGAACTGCAGTAACATTCATGTCTACAGAAAATGAAACTTGATTCGTTTTTGTATAGAATGGTATATTTTAACATTGCATTGTGAGAATTATGCTGCAATCAGTAGTAGGTACATGGGGACAGCAACAGTGTCAATGACATCAACCTTCAGTGTCACTCCAGGTGAAAGCCAGAAACGCTGAATCTCCATGTACCGTTGTCACCAAACTGAATTTCAGCTTTCATATCTAACGTATTGCCAAAAGTACATGCTTTCACCTCCTTTCTCTGTCTGTGTAAGCAGAACATAGAACAATAAGGCACAGGAAAAGCCCTTCTGACAACGATATCTGCACCTATCATGATGCCATTCTAAACCACTCCCATCTGCCTGCACATGGTCTGTATCCCTCTATTCCTTGCCTGTTCATGGGTCTTTCTAAGTGCCTCTTAAACATTGATATTGTATTTGGTTCTAACAGACCCTCCTAACAGCATATTCCAGGCACCTACCACCTCCTTTGCAAAAAGAAAACTTGCATCACACATCTCTTTAAACACTTTTACCCTCTTGCCTTAAACCTATGCCCCAAAGTGTTTGACATTTCCACCTTGGGAGAAAGACTCCGACTATCCACCCTATTCATGCCTGTCATAATTTTATATACGGAAGGACAAAGGAGGAAAGATATGTGTGGAGTCAGAGAAAATGTGTGAGATTCTTAATGAGTACTTTGCATCGGCATTCACCAAGGAAAGGGACATGGCAGATGTTGAGGTTAGGGATAAATCTTTGATTACTCTCAGTTAAGTTGGCATAAGGAGAGAGGAAGCGTTGTGTATTCTAAAAGACCTTAAGGTGGACAAGTCTCCAGGTCCAGATGGGATCTATCACAGGTTACTGAGGGAAGCAAGAGAGGAAATAGCTGGGGCTTTAACAGATATGTTTACAGCATCCTTGAACAGGGGGAACGTCCCAGAGGACTGGAGAATAGCTAATGTTGTCCCCTTGTTTAAGAAGGGTAGCAGGGACAATCTAGGGAATTACAGACCTGTGAGCCTGACATCAATTGTAGGGAAGCTACTGGAGAAGATACTAAGGGATAGAATATATACCCACTTCAGAGAAAATGGGTTTAGCAGCGATCAGCAACATGATTTTGTGCAGGGAAAGTCCTGTCTTACAAACCTAATAGAATTCTTTGAAGAGTTGACAAAGTTGATTGATGAGGGAAGGGATGTTGATGTCATATGCATGGACTTTAGTAAGGCATTCGATAAAGTTCCCCATGGTAGGCTGATGAAGCAGATGAAGTCGCATGGGTTCCAGGGTGTTCTAGCTAAATGGATAGAGAACTGGTTGGGCAACAGGAGACAGAGTAGTAGTGGAAGGGAGTTTCTCAAAATGGAGACCTATGATCAGTGGTGTCCCACAGCAATCCATGCTGGGACCACTGTTATTTGTGATATATATAAATGACTTGGAAGAAGGTGTAGGTTGTCTCATTAGCAAGTTTGCAGTTGACACTAAGATTGGTGGAGTAGCAAATAGTGAATGGGACTTTCAGAGAATACAGCACAGTAAAGATAGATTGGAGAACTGGGCAGAGAAATGACAGTTAAAGTTCAATCCAGACAATTGCAAGCTGATGCATTTTGAAAGGTGCAATTCAAGAGCGAAGTATACAGTAAATGGAAAAGTCCTGGGGAAAATTGATGTAGAGAGAGATCTGAGTATTCAGGTCCATTGTTTCCTGAAGTTGGCAATGCACATCAGTTGAGTGGTCAAGAGGGCATACGGCATGCTTTCCTTTATCAGATGGCGTATTGAGTACAAGAGTTGGCAGGTCATGTTACAGTTGTATAAGACTTTGGTTCGGACACATTTGGAATACTACATACTGCATACAGTTCTGGTTGTCATATTACCAAATGGATGTGGATGCTTTGAAGACGGTGCAGAGGAGGTTCACCAGGATTTGGCTGATATGGAGGGTGCAAGTTATGAGGAGAATTTGAAACGTTTATGATTATTTTCATTTGAAGGAAGAAGGGTGAGGGGGGACCTAATTGATGCCTACAGAATCATGAGAGGTGTAGACATGGTGAATCGCAAAAAATGTTTTCCCAGACTGGAGGACTCAATTACTAGGGGTCATGAGAGGGGGAAGGTTAGGGAAGATATATGGGGAAAGTTCTTCACGCAGCAGGTGATGGGTGCCTGGAATGCATTGCCAGCAGAGGTGGTAGGGCGGGAACAATAGCATCATTTAAAATACATGAATGGGCAGGGAGTAAAGGGATACAGATCCTTAAAAAAATAGGTGGCAAATTTAGATAGAGGACCTGGATTGGTGCAAGCTTGGAGGGCCAAAGGGCCTGTTCCTGTGCTGTAAGGTTCTTTGTTCTATCAGGTTGGCCTTAGCCTCCAAAGCTTTATTGAAAATAATCAGTGTTTGTCCAACCTCTCCTTATAGTTAATACGTTACATTCCAGGCATTGTTCCTACAGCGTGGTGACCAGATCTGCATACAGTACTCCAAACGTGGCCTAACTCAAGTTTTATACAGCTGTAAAATGATTTACAAACCTTTACACTCAATACCCGATGGATGAAGGCAAGCATGCTTTCCCAGCTCAACCACTTGTGTTGCCACTTTCAGGGATCTAATAGTGTGGTGGAATGTTAGCTTAGTGGTTAACATTGCTGCCTCATAGCATCAGGGACCCGGGTTCAATTTCTATCTGTGTGCAGTTTGCACATTCCCCCACATCTTGTGGGTTTCCTCCATGTGCTCCGGTTTCCTCCCACAGTCCAAAGAGGAGCAGGTTAGGTGAATCGGCCATATTAAATTTCCCATAGTGTTTGGTGCATTAGCCGAGTAAATATCGGGTAGGGGAATAGGTCTGGGTGTGTTACTCTTCGGAGGGTCGGTGTGGACTTGTTGGGCCAAATGGCCTGTTTCCACACTGGAAAGAACCTAATCTAAATTGTGATGGGCTATCTAGCAAAGTGGAGACAGCATGCTCATGTCTTTTCAACTGATTGCAAGATCGCGACCTCTGCACAACATTCCATTTTACAGTTCATCTGGAACTTGACTCCCAACAAATCCTGCATCACGATCACGCCTGATTTAATCAGACTCTATCATGTTCTGGCAAATAGACTTTAAGAACTTCACCTTCTCTTTCAATACTTGTTTGTGCTCACCTCATGTTAGTAATGCTCTCAGTGCCTCTTTTCCTCTGACACCACCCTAAGTGGTAGCTTATTCAATACCTATGGGTTGAATTTTATCAGAAGTTGGCTGTGCCAGTTTTGTTGAGTTTCATGGAGGGCTTCTCGAGGTGAGGACAAGCGAGCTGCTGTCTTAAACCTGTCTCCTTACTCATGCCCCATGACATCTACCTGTCACATCCTCCCTCTTAGCAGAGGCAGAAGTACTTACCACTGCTAGATCTTGCAGGGGATCTCACTACCAGTGCCAATGGTATAGCCTTGTGCATGGACAGGTGTTGTCAGCCAGGAGTTGTAAGTAGTGGGTAGTAACCTAAAACAAGTACTTTTCAAGATGTAAAAGGCCTGAAAAGTACTTGTTTTAGGTTACTTCATTACAAATAGAAATGCAGATTTGTAAATGTACTGCCGGCTAAGAGCAAAACTACACTGCTTACTTGTCCCTACCCTCAGCCCATCTTGGAATCTTATTTAAGGAAATTTCCCCATTGGCCTGTGTAGTCTAACATTCCTCACTGCTTAGTATGGGACTATCATATACTGGAAAGCCTTCAAATGGTTGAAAAGCTTCACTTTTACACAGTAACAGCCAAAACAAAGAAAATAGAAATAAACAGAAGCTGCTTTGAAATAGGCTCCTTGTTACTGAAGAGCGAGGTTGGCAAATGAGATTTTTTTTTGCTCTGGACATCAAGAATCTCCTTATTGCTCATCTTACCATATTTTGCGTCTTGTCAAAGCCAGCGATGTTCAGTTTCAGTTCTTCAAAACTGTCCGATCCAGGGACCTCTCTTTTGTTTTCTACCTTTCAATGTCCTATTATGTTTTGGCCTTGTGTGAGGAAGCCTATTTGTTGTCATGGCAAGTTGTGATTTTTAAAAATTCTTTCATGGGATGTGGGCACCAGTGGTATTTGTGGCCTATACTTAACTGCTCTCAAACCAAATTGTCTGTAGACAGTTTCAGAGGGCAATTAAGAGACAGTCCATTGACATAGGTCTGTGGTTACTTGGAAGTCAGAATCGCAAATTTCTTTCCCTAAAGGATATTAGTAAAACAGATGGATTTTCTCAACAATCTATGATAGTTTCATGACTGGTACTATGTTTACATTCCAGATTTATTAATTGAATCCCATGATTCTAGAACATCAACCTCGACCTTTGCAACACTAGCATAGTGATACTAACACCATGCTAACATCCCCACTTATTACTAATTCACAAAGTCTGATCATCATTGGCTGGAAAATGATCAAAAAGCTGCCTGCGAGTGGTGAGGTGATTGGGGTGGGGGAGGGAGGGACGGAGGGCAGAGGAAGTTTGTCATTAAAAGAAAACATTACTAATGCGCCTTGAGGAAAGTGAATCTGTGATTCCTGGCTCTCAGCACATACTGATGTAAAATGTGCTCAAAACATCCAGGGAAGGACAATAAATGTTGCTTTCCTGCATCATTAAAATCCTAAAAATAGACAATCACTGTTATCTTGAACCTCCCCTATTTCTGTAATGTCCCTCTGCTTGGTATTAGCTCTTCATCCACAAACCCAGAAAGGTTTGAGAGTTGTGTCCCAGAAGCTATACTTTTATAGAAATGCGATTAGTAATTGTGGTTAAATGTCTATTTCTGATTAAGCACTTTATATAAAGTTGTCCAAACTGTAGTGTGCTCTACTGAACATACTAACTGGTTATTTATTCACCTAAGTAATAGAGTTTATCCATTAGGATTTAGATATGCAGGAGCATGGGAACCTGAGAATATATGTACACAAATCATTGAAAATGACAGGACAGTTTGCAGGTTGAGAAAACTTTTAATAAGGCGTGTGGGACACCAGGCCTTATAGATGGCTGAATTTTCCTAAAAATCAACTCAGCATAATTTCCAGGAATTCCCTGGAAGGTGTCTCCCTGTAAGTTCCAGTGAATTATTTCTCCCGATGTCTGTAACTCACTTCACCATACCACAATGGTGCCACACTCACATTATCATGGAGGTGCCTGTGGCAGGAGTACTTTACACTGCTGAGACCTTCTGGAATTCAGCTGGCAGCACTGTATTTAAAGCCCCACTGTGCAATATTTCAAATGCTGCCAGCTAAGAGCAGCCCTTTACAGCACACGGAGGGAAGAAAAGTGGCATGGATGACGTTTCATTGTAAATAGAATATCACATTTTAAAACACATTAATACTTTAAATCATCACCTGTCATTAGCAGCTTAGGCTTCAATAAAGAAGCTATGGAGGCTACACATCCTTAGCATTACTACTGTTTTGCTAGTGCCCATCATAGCATTTCATCTTGACATTGTTGAATGTAGAAGTGTCACACATTGTAAAACTGTCAAACAGTTATTAATGTCAACTTGTATTAAACACAGGAAAAGTAAAGAAGTGACAACAAAAAAGGCTACCTTTGCTATTGGGATGCTTTTTAAGCATCAAAAAATTTACAGTCAATGAATGATGACTTCACCCAACTTATATCTATTGGGAGCAGGTTTCTAATCAGTCCTGCCTGGGCTGTTGCACCTAATGCTGCACTGCTCTATCACAGTGAAGATGGTGTTCCTGCTGTTCCATGGCCTCATCTTTCAGCTCAGAAGATGGATCCGAGATCCTCAGCATCCACAACATCCCCCCTTTTATGGCTCAAGTTGTGTAGGGCCAGCTAAGATTATGCAACACACACTGTGTGTGGTGTATCGTACGTCCCCCTCCCCACCAAGTCTGATTCAAGTGTCAGAATCGCATCTTCAGGAAATCTGTTGACTAATCCGTGAGGGTCCTGGTGGAACAATGGGCAGTATTGTACATACACTAAGCCTCAGGTCAGGAGGTTGCATAACAGTGTCATCAGCCATCCTTATAAAGTCTCTGGCCTTTGAAATGAAACAGGAACCTGAAAAGATCAAAGATTTGATCTTGCTGGTAGCTCCCAGGGTACTTGGCTCTGATTTCTAAGATGTGGAGCTGATGATCACAGGTGTCATGTACATGGATGAAATGGATCTGTTTTATGAGTTCAGCTACATCATGATATGTCTCTCTTAGTGTAAAATGTGTACAGTCTATCTTGCTCTGTACCTGGGGGAAGCCAGCTAAATTGGCAAAGCCTACTGCCCAGGCTGCAGAACTGACCTCATCTCCGGGAAGACAAGATGAAGAGTGTAATCTGACACAAATTGCATCCTTAATAGCTTTGATACATTTGTGGGTTGAGGACTGTGAGATCCCACGTAGGTCCCCAATGGATAGTTGAAAATTACCAGTTGCATAAATATTTACCTTGATGACTACTGGGAAGGGATGTCCAATCATCACTTTGAACCAATCCTGCTACAGCAGATACTACAGTTCTGCAGTGACAGAATCCTCTCAGGTGTTTGTGGAACTGAACGTTGGTAAACTCTGAGCCTCCTGTACTTCCTCCCTCAAGGAGACCTTCAGCTTCAACTTGTTCATGTGGAGACTGTTTAGCATCTGCTGGAGGTTATTGCTGGTCCTTGGTTGGCTGGCTCATCTGTTCCTCTTTCTTATCTCTGCACCTTTGTTATAATAGCCCCTGCTTTGTCTGTATCCATTAGTTATGGTCCCAATGAACGTGTATGGAAAATATCAGAAAGCAAACACTGCTTACAAATGCGAGCAGTCTTGAATCACATCATGAGCAGAGGACAGTTTACTATTGTCCTCAACACAGTGGAATATGGAGGATTCTGAAAGTAAGACCATAGGATGCCTGTACTTGGACCTTTGACATAGTAGAACTTATGCACATATATGTGAAATATTGTTCCCCACTCCACTACTCCCCCTCCCCGACCCTATATCAACCAAAAAAAAGGTAACATTGCATTAAAAGGGCAGGTCATCAAATGTTGCAGGTCAACATGAGAGGAAAGCAGCTGTAGGCCATAATGCAGCTTATAAGACCTTAGATTGTGTTTGTGAATTGTGGCCTACAGGTGACACTTTAAAGGTCACCTATGATTACATGCTTCACAAAGATGATTAGGTTTAATTTAAAATGACTAATGATATGATCAAGATGATGGTGGCTAGGACTTGTCTTCGATATAGTTGATCACTGCATGCTGTTCCCATGCAGAATTCTGTGATTACAGCTATTTTTAACCCATGCTGCTTAAATGCCTTATTAACACAATTACCCCATGAAGGATCTCACATTACTCGCAAATGGAGTCGATTCCTTCAGATAGAGAGAAAGCACTGAATCCGCTACTCCGTGTGTGATGGCAGCTATTTTTAATTTTAATTGCACATTTGTGATTCAGATGAAAATGGAAGGTAATGCATGTTGTGCTTCACAGGACAAGTCGCAGCCTCAGATTGTTAACCTAGGTGACCTCCTGCACCACCTACCTAAAACCTGCATTCTGACCAGAGGTTTGACCAGATGCATGACTGATCTCTGAGTGTTGATCCCCAGCTGACTTACTGATAATCTAGCTATATTGGACATGAAGGACTCACCATGGCCCATTCCCTGGACTGAAATGATATTGAACCTCTGACTCAGAAATCTGCCGCGCCACACACAAGTGGCTGACTAATCCTGACTGAGGCACTGGACTGAGATTAGACACTCTGACTGTGGTGGGACCCGCTTACTGATGATTGTCTTCCTTCACTTGATTGAAGACTTTTTGCCTGAAATTGAGATGTTGCTATTTGATTAAAAGAAGTGTAATATACTTGCAGTGTACATTTTTGCCACATGGTGTGAATGTGATATTGACATAGCATGGTGCCATACAACAACATCTCCACCCCCCTTGACTATTCATTACTGCCAAGCACACAGACCACTTTTCTTTGTGTCTGTGCTAAAACACAAGTCAAGACAGAAGTATTTTGATAAAAACAGAAAATATTGAAGAAACTCAGCAGATCTGGCAGCATCTATGAAGAGAAAAACACTGTTAATGTTTTGAGTTTGATATGATCTTTCTTCAGGGCCGTGTGGCCTCAGTATTATGAGCCTGTAAGTTCTGAATGAGATGACAGTGCACAAAAAGGCAAAACAAGGAAAGGCAGAGATGCTGTGAGCATCCGAGTCAGCACAAAGTCAGTGAGAACTTAGAAAACAAGCTAAGAGGAGGAATTTCATTAGCCAGAAGGTGGCTAATCTGTGAAACTCATTGCTGCAGAAGACTGTAGAGGCCAATCATTGAGTGTATTTAAAGCAACGATAGATAGTTTCTAGTTTGGTAAGGGGATCAAAGGCTATGGGAGAAGGCAGGAAAATGGGGTTGAGAATTGGCCGTGATTGAATGGCAGGACAGAGTTGATGGGCTGAATGACCTAATTCTGCTCCTCCATCTGATAGTCTTATGAGCTCCAAGATGTTGGTAAAGCAGTAGATGTTGTGTATATGGATTTTAGTAAGGCGTTCGATAAGGTTCCCCATGGTAGGCTAATGCTAAAACTACGGAGGTATGGCATTGAGGATACATTAGAGGTTTGGATTAGGAATTGGCTGGCTGGAAGGAGACAGAGGGTAGTAGTTGATGGACTATGTTCATCTTGGAGTGCAGTTACTAGCAGTATACCACAAGGATCTGTTTTGGGACCATTGCTTTTTGTTATCTTTATAAATGATCTAGAGGAAGGGCTTGAAAGCTGGGTAAGCAAGTTTGCGGATGACACAAAAGTCGGTGGAGTTGTGGATAGTGAGGAAGGAAGTGGTAGGTTACAGCGGGATATAGATAAGTTGCAGAGCTGGGCAGAAATGTGGCAAATGGAATTCAATGTAGCTAAGTGTGAAGTCATTCACTTTGGTAGGAGTAACAAGAAGATGGATTACTGGGCTAATGGTAGGCTACTTGGTAGTGTGGATGAGCAGAGGGATCTTGGTGTCCATGTACACAGATCTCTGAAAGTTGCCACCCAGGTAAATAGTGCTGTGAGGAAGGCATATGGTGTACTGGGCTTTATTGGTAGAGGAATTGAGTTCCGGAGTCCTGAGGTCATGTTGCAACTGTATAAGACTCTGGTGCGGCCTCATCTGGAGTATTGTGTGCAGTTTTGGTCGCCATACTATAGGAAGGATGTGGAGGCATTGGAACGAGTGCAGAGGAGGTTTACCAGGATGTTGCCTGGAATGGTAGGAAAATCTTAGGAAAGGCTGAGGCACTTGGGGCTGTTCTCATTGGAGAAGAGAAGGTTTAGGGGAGATTTGATAGAGGTGTATAAGATGATTAGGGGTTTAGATAGGGTCGACACTGAGAACCTTTTACCGCTAATGGAGTCAGGTGTTACTAGGGGACACAGCTTTAAATTAAGGGGTGGTAGGTATAGGACAGATGTTAGGGGTAGATTCTTTACACAGCGGGTTGTGAGTTCATGGAATGCCCTGCCAGTAGCAGTGGTGAACTCTCCTTCTTTATGGTCATTTAAGCGGGCATTGGATAGGCATTTGGAAGTTATTGGGCTAGTGTAGGTTAGGTAGGATTCGGTCGGCGCAACATCGAGGGCCGAAGGGCCTGTACTGCGCTGTATCTTTCTATGTTCTATGTTCTATGTTCTATGTATCCTGTTTTGATGTGTGGGTGCCTATCCCTGCGTGCAAAGTAGCTCGGCAAGTTCAATGAGCTGCAAAACACAGCAAATAAATGCTGAACTGTATTATAAGTGAGTCTAAGATGTGCAATGGCTGGTGCTTTACAGATGCTAAACTTCTTGGACAGACAGTGCAGGCAGTTGCTGCCCATTGACTGGGCGCTCATATATAGGGGTATAACACTATAAAATCCTTACAGTGTGGAAGCAGGCCTTTCGACCCACTGATGAGCATTCAACGCAGACCCACAACTGTACCCCTGCATTCTCACAGCTAATCCACCTAAACCTACACATCCCTGGACACTATGGGCAATTTAGCATCACTAATCCATCAAACCTGGATTGTGGGAGGAAACTGTAGCACCCACACAGACACAGGGAGGATGTGCAAACTCCACACAGTCGCTCAAGGCTGGAAACACTGAGGCAGCAGTGCTAACCACTGAGCCATCATGCCGCCCTTCTATTGCCAGTCAAAATGGAGACCCATGGATTTGCAGCTGCTGGATACCTGTCAAGCTTTCACAGTGCACATCGGGAATTGTTGCCATCGAGTTGCTCCGCCACTTTGAAGATTAGCAACTTGCATATAAATGAGAGAAGGCTGTGAAATAAGATGTTAATGCACGTAAATAAACCCATCACTGCTTGCTAGTGAGATTCTCATCTAGTTGTTAAAACCTTGAGTGGAAAATCAGACTCTTTTCTCCTTCGATGTCGAGAATCTCATTTTTTTCATTCCTGCCACATCTTTCCGACTGACTCACTATTGCTCACATCATTAAGGGTCTGGGAAAGCTCTGCCTAAAAGAGCAGAAAAGTAAAGAAATTATGGTAAAATTTAACAGAACACTGGTCTGGCCTCATCTATAGTACTGCATTTAATTCTGGGCACCGCATTTTTCATGAAGAATGTGAAAGTATTGCAGAAGGTCCAGAAAAGACTTACAATAATAGATTCATGGACGAAGGACATCTGTTACCAGGATAGATTGGACAAGCCAGAGCTGTTTGAGTGGGTTTAAAGGAAGTTTGATTGAGATGTTCAAAATCATGAGTGGTTTGAACAGAGTAAGTAGAGAGAGGTATATAAGGGTCAAAAACCAAAGGATACAGATTTCGGAAAAATGTCAAAAGGGCCAAGTGTGAAATGCGGAAGAGGATTTTTTATATAGCGATTGGTTATGATCTGGAATGTTCTTTCTCAGTGTGTGGTTGAGGCTGATTTAATCATGGGTTTCAAAAGGGATTTGGATAATTATTTAGATAATTATGTGAGAGAAAAAAATTGCAGGTCTATGGGGAGAGGGCGGGTGAGTGGGACTAGCTGAGTTACTCATGCAGAGAGCCAGAAAGAAAGGCCAAATGGCCTTCTTTTGTGCTTTAACCATTGTGTAATTCTATGATTCTACAACAAATATTCAGTCGCTATTCTCCTTGAGCAGTTTGAAACTATAATTATGGTCTCTATTTAATATTCTAATAACTTCCTGCTGAAAAATATAGATGTCACAGAGCTGGGGCATGTTACAATCACTATTTAGAATCTAAATTGTTGAAACTAAATAGTATTTAAAAAGACTGTACACCATTGTATAAAGAATCAAAGATAGGTGGGGTAGTGATTTTGGACAGTCATGAAAAAGGTGAGGGTGTTCTGATACAGCAAGCTTTTAATATATATACACCTTCATTTAGGTTATGCAATTTAATTCAGTGCTCCATTGTTTGTTTCTCTTTTACAAGCAGTTTAAAATGCATCCATATTAAATAAAGCTTCAAACAGATTTTCAAGTTGCAATGAAAGCCAGCCATATCAACACAAAATATAATGATGACAAGAGAGATGGAAAATATCATTGAAAGCAATATTCTGAACAATTGAGTCACTACATTATAAATAGGGTTGCATCATGGTGATCACAGCACAAAATTGATGCTATATTCCATTGGTGCACCTTCATCCAGAGCATTTAGAAAACAGTAAATTTACAAACATTTGCTTTGCTCCTCCTTAATCCAGAAAAAAATCTCAAAATTTAAAAAAATTAGGGTTGGATGAACTAGTTACACCGATGATAGTATTGGCAAAAAAGAGAAAATTATCCCTGTTTTCATCCATGTTGAGATGATTCTTAAAATGTATATTCATGCCACTGCAGGCAGAGAATTTGAAGATCAACCCTTTTCAAACTTTCTCAGCACAAAACTTATTAAACAGTTAACTAACTATGAACACTGTGAATAGTATAAAATAAAATCTCTAAGAAGATAAAGCTCTAGATTTTTTTCTGTAAGACTTGAATGTAATCGAATAAAAACTGCAGGATATCAATCTACGAACACAATCTATTCAGATGGACTAATTGCATTCCACAGAACCAGTTGCCAAGGCCCTCACAGAACCATATGGCATTTAACTATTCATGTTTGTACTATTTCTTTTAACCTTCAATCCTGCTTTCAACTAGGTCTTCATTCAACATTCTTTTATAGGAACTAATTGATGCAACTTTAACTGGCTTTGATAGAAATCTACTTCACATAATCTATTTCTCTCAAAGGGGAAGAAAAAGACTGCTAAACTCAAGTTTAATTCACATAAGGCTGGTATTGTAGTCACAGAACTTTCTTATATTTGTACTATTTATGCTTTTTAGCATCATGAAGATCCATACTATACTTGATCTATTTCTAAAAATGAAAGCAATCTTGTTTGCTGAGTTTAAAATTCTTTCAACCCCACAGTATGCTTGTGTTTTCACCTGTGCACTCTCTAGGGCTTGATTCTATTTTTGAAGGGAAAATATTCAAAACTAGTCTATTCTATATTTGGCCTTCCTAATATATGTCACACAGGTTCAAAATAATGTCCTGGGTACAGAGGAATTATGTGAGACTCTGCTCCTGGATTGAAATCTGCATAGATAAAATCACAAATTAGTAATTAGAATATAAGCTGATACCCACAATTATTGACTCAGGATCCTATCAGTGAATCAGGCGGACTATTCAGATAAAACTGTGGAGTACCTTGGATTCCTCTGCATCAGATATCAGACTTTTGAGTCTCCCATGGAAGAGGCTAATTGATTGCCACACCTCAGATAAATGTGTTATGTTGGAAATGTCTTCCTTTTTTGCCAATTTGGGACACATTTCCAGTGTGGCAGGATTTAGAACTGTGCCCTTAAGTTCAAGGCTATTAACGTATTATTGGTGGATTTCTCAATCCTTACCAATGACAACAGCCAGTTTAACAGCAACAGGTTTTGGAGAAATGGCACAGTGTTAGTAATCTCTGAGCTAGCAGACAATGGTTAAAATCTTTTTCAAAATTACTTAAACATCTTTTCTTCACGCTTCCTCTAACACATCTTTCTTTCTTACTGTGCCCAACTCAACACCTACGAGGTAATGATAAAAATGTTAACAATACAGGAAAAGGATAACTTCCCTCACCTGAGTACAATATGGCTACCCATATTTATAAAGGTGTGTTGTTTGCTACCACTTGTTAGAGGGCAAGGCAAGTGAAAATTACTGGAATGATTCCTGACCCTGATGCTGTAAAGAAATCTTGGAGTGCAGGTTCATAGCTCGTTGGAGTCACAGGTAGATAGGATGGTGAAGAAGGCGTTTGGTATGCTTTCCTTTATTGGTCAGAGTATTGAGTACAGGAGTTGAGAAGTCATGTTGTAGCTGTACATGACATTGGTTAGGCCACTGTTGGAATATTGTGTGCAATGCTGGACTCCTTCCTATCAGAAAGATGTTGTGAAACCTGAAAGAGTTCAGAAAAGATTTACAGGGATGTAGCCAGGGTTGAAGGATTTAAGCTATAGGGAGAGGTTGAATAGGCTAGGGCTGTTTTCCCTGGAGCACTGGAGGCTGAAGGGTGACCTTACAAAATCATGAGGGGCATGGATAGGATAAATAGACAAAGTCTTTTCCCTGAGGTAGGAGAGTCTAGAACAAGATGGCATAAGTTTAGGGTGAGAGGGGAAAGATATAAAAGAGACCTAAGGGGCAACTTTTTCACGCAGAGGGTGTTACTTGTATGGAATGAGTTGCCAGAGGAAGTGGTGAAGGCTAGTACAATTGCAACATTTAAAAGACATGTGAATAGGAAAGGTTTGGAGGGATATCGGCTGGGTGCTGGCAGGTCGGACTAGATTGGGTTGGGATATCTGGTCGGCATGGGCGAGCTGTACATCTCTATGACTCTACGGCCCAATTTCCATTTGCATATATGCCAATTCCAGAGCTACATCATGGGAGTTACTAATGCTTTTAAAATGGCTTTGCTTACCTCTTACCCACCCAACAAAGAAAATACCAGCTGGCCATTTAACAACTCAGAAACACAGATAGAACAGCAGATATCAGGAACTCCTCCTGAGTAACATGATGAACAATAAGGCATAGTGTAAAATGTGTGGGTACTTTACTGCATCTTTTGGATCACAGTGTAGGTACACATTGTAATTAGCAGAGATGTGGAGCTGCTGAAGCTCCAAAACCAAATTAGCTGCACCAGTTTCATCTTCTACAAACCATGGCAGCAAGCATTTACAACAGAACTCCACAACTCCACTGGACCTGAAATGTTAACTTTGATTTCTCTTCACAGATGCTGCCAGACTTGCTGAGTTTTTCCTGCAACTTTGGTTGTTTATTTTTCCTCAACCTGCTTAATGTAAGGACCTAAGTAAAACCCTTGACAAAGAGATATGCTTGTCTTGCAGAGTGTTGCAGTGTTAAGAGACAGGACACAGTTATGACTGAGGTTGGAGTAGTGCACTGTATCTCTCTAGTTCCATTACTCCACTAGTCACAATGTATATTTAAATACTTTACCCAATTACCGATATTGCCAATTATATCTATATATATATTATGTTTACAATTTTAAAATCGCATATTTAATAAACAATATTGATTTATTAAAGATCAAGACTTGTTTAGTAAAGATCTAAATTGAATTAACACCATTTAGAGATTGAAATTATAAATAGTTAACAGTCTACAAAAGCACCTCTTCCACTGACACACACATATAAGCAGAAAATGAAGAACTTTCTCTGTCAAGATTAATTTTAGAAATCACTTTAGCCAAATAATGGCCAATTTTTGGAGGAAAGAAAAGGATAAGGTCTCAAGTGTTCAAAGTGACTTTTGGTTGGCATCCCAGCACATGTGAATAGATGACTTTAAGCACAGGCAACCGTGTCTGAGGCCTTCACAGACATCCATTCAAGAAACCTGGAGGAAAACTCTTTCAGAAGCTTTGCAGAAGATCAGGTAGTTCACAATGGACTCTCAAAAGGATTTTCTCAGAAAGGCAGAGTATAAACTGGGAAGCTTCTCTCTCAGTAGGCTGTATCCCATCTGAACTCCAAACAATGTCCAAAACAAAGACTGACCCTTTTCAGCCATAAACCCAGGCATATGACTTCTAACAAATCATTCTAAGCAATTAGCTAAAACCATGTGATTTCCGATAAGCATCTTAAAAAAATGGTGAGCTAATATTCTTTGAGTGAACTTTTTCAAAACACAGATTCCAGTATTTTCTGAGCCTTTTCAAATGAAGCACTGCTCACAATCCTTTAAACGTGAATCCTTAAAAATGTTCATGATGAATTATATTCATAATACAATCCATAGGCCAAGCCTTTAATTTAAATGGCTGTTTATCCGTACGCAAATCCCATTACAAATGCATCTTGTAGTTTGGCACTTCATCCTGTAAAAGGGAATACTTCAGTTATACTTTCATCTATGAACGAGGACTTGTACCCAGCAAGTTTACTCAGAGACAACTTTTTATTATCGAACAAACATGAGAAAGACTAGCATATCCTTTGACTTTCTAAAATCAAATTTGATTAAGAGTTAAAATTAAAGCTCATATGTTCTCCAGTAATGATTTAAATCAACGTCTGGGACAAAAACCCTTTGCACCCTGCAACAAGTGCTTTCAAAGTTTTTCTCAAATCACACAGAACCATAATACCACACCAAAGGTAGGTGACCAACATGTCACTGGTTGGTCCAGGGTTCAAGAAGGCATACATTTTCATATATGAATACTAAATAGTAATCACCTTATTCCAGTGCTAGAAACTAAAATGGCACCTGGCCAGTAGAAGGTGAGAAAGATACAGGGAGCAGTCGCTCAAGGGGATTAATACTGCAAGGTAATGAAAGAAAAAGCATTTAAGAGTGTGAAGGCAATGGAATATAAAGTAGGTTAGTGAGCAGGTGAATGGGATGAGAGCTCCGAGAATAGCAGGGCAATGATAGAGTGAATAGCAACAGTACTCACTGAGACCTTGGTTGCAGAGAGTTCACATGCTGTGGAAGTGTTTGAAAATAATAGCATGGAGAGAGTGAATTAGTGAAAGGTAATTCAAATGAGATAATAAGAGGGTGAGTTATACAGAAAACAATGTTAATGGATGAAATAGAAAATATGGAGAATGCAGGAGATTGCAGGAGACTGTGAAGGAGAATAGAATAGCATTTGTGGAAAGTGGGGACAGTTAGATTGGTTAAACATAATATTGAAAACAAAAGTAGAGAGGAGATAAATGGTATGAAGTTTGTTGAAAAGGCAGAAAATAGAGCTGAGTGAAGAAATGGAAATGAGATAGAATGAAGTGAAAAGCATTGATTTGAGAGATTGCATAAATGGGAAATGGTATGAGATACTCAGCAGAGAGATAAAGGAGATTGAGAAGGAGAACAATTACTCTTCTAATATTACTGATCAAATTGATAGATACATTCTGAATCATTGCTTTCCAAAATCAATGTTTATACTGTACATATACCATACTTTTGCCTAGTTAGGTACATTAGACATTTACTGAAGTTTGAGAATGGGATTGCATCTGATGTATAACCCCTCCATAAACACCTCCATAAACACCCCCATGCAACTGCCCAAGTTTACAGGTGGAGCATAGACTCCATAGCTTTAATAAAATGACTCTAATATCATTGTCATTTACACTTAGAGTCTGATTTAACTCTGTGTAAGTGAATGGGTTTTTAGTGAACTAAAATTGGGTCCTAATTACTTTATGATAGCAATTATCTGGGATTTCTGCTTCTGTCTAAATGCAAACTTAATGAAACTGTACAGTTCATGAGAAGCTTGGTTCTAGCAATGATTGCCTAGGTGTCAGGAATAATTGCAGCTTTAATGGATCTTTGATTCTGCTGCAAGTGTACACCCCAATGTTTTGTTCTCAACAAAGGATTGTTTCTCTCAAATCCATGTTCTGATAATAGTGAACCAATTCAGGAACAGTTCACAGAAAATATCTTCTTGCAAACATTCCTTTTGAGGTTTCCAGTTCAGAACTGTACTCTTTCAAGAGCAAAGTCAAAGTTAACTTTGCAGACATAGAGAAAAGGAAAAAAAAACTGATAAATCAAAATTCTCCCAGTGTGCATTACATTTGAAACTGCATCATTGTACGCAGGAATAATTGTAACATATATCGGTCAAATTTTCAAATCATATACTTAATGGAAAATGTTTCCTGGTCTAGTCTAAACTGTTGTATATGAGCTGAAATAATTTTTCAAAAATTGCTGAGAGCCATTATTATCTCAATAAAGATTGTAATGATTAACTAAAGTATATGTTGAAAAATTAATCCTTCCTTCTAACTTTGCAGTGTTGCATAATTGAGGCCATTTCCATATAGACAGGCCAAGTTAGGCCACACCACAACCATGCTCAACACACGGAATGCCTGTGCATTGCTGAAAGCAAAGCTTTCAAATTGAGCTTAGATGAAATGTAATCATTGGTTTAATTTCAGCTTGCCTTTTGTTTGTTTTCTACAGTATTGATATTTGCAGAGTGTATTTGGTCAGCTGCTTCACAATTTTTATAGACATTGGAGCAGTCTGTTGGGTTATAGTTGCACCCTAGCCCCGTGGTTCTGCCACTTATGTGGACACTCATTGACCAGACACTTAAAATATTTTGGAATGAGCATCAATGCATTGACATAGGATAGATAATGACATGAAAATATGTTTCACCTCTGTGATAGTCATTTAATACAGCACAGAGAAAAAGTAGACAAAAATAAAATTGAAAACTATGAGGATTAAGATTTTCTTTAGCTTCTACATTCCAATTGTTCTTAAAATATTTGGCAATGTCAATTAGTAACTGAGCAGAGCTAGCCAGCGAACACAATTTTCCACTCTAGTGAGTGCCCTATTGTTGTCAAACTAACAGCAGATTTCTGAGGTCATTATCATTCCCTCGTAGCTGAGCCCAGCTGCTCAGAGCTGCCGCATCTAAACTTTATGCTAAACTCTAGGTCTGCATGTAGCAACAGGGGGTTGGGAAGAAGGGATCTAGTTGCTAGCTAAAGTAAAAGATGAAAGTTAGTGCCATCTTATAGTTAATAACAAATGAGATGCAATTGGAAAATTTTAAAGAAATGTGTTTTCTGGTTTAAATTCCTGCCATATGCCTGACCCATTCCTGTAAAGAATTTCTTTAGGTTGTAGGAATGGGTAACAAACAAATCTCTAAAAAATGAACATGCGAATAGTCTGTATGAAAAAAATTAAAAGTAGGATACAGATTGGAACCATAAAGCTCACTCTGAAAAACCATGTGTTCTAGTTTGGTTTAAAACCAAAAGCTCATGAGACCTGCACGTAAATTTAATTTACTAATCTAATTCTTTTTAATTTATGCATTTCTTTTCTTCTGCATTGAGACAACTGTGAGAAATATTTGTAATTTGGGTAAAACAAAAGAACAGATGTAATGTATAAATAGCCAAATGTATATAATAATAGAGAGCTGGCAACTAAACAGCATTGATGCACTTTATATTACAGCTCTACAGGGTTCAGCAGTTTTAGCTGAACGCCATATGTGGCTTCTCAACACTGCTGCTCTGTACACTGAGGCTGCTCATGTTTTCAAAAGGTTTACAGAAGCTGATGCTATTTTGCAGTGCTAAGAGTTGTACACAACTAAGCATTTGGGGTAAGTGCTTACATTGAAGTTGATGTGGGTACAAGCCTATAAAATAACTTGGCAGGGGTTCAGCATGTCATTGCAAATCACTAGCTTTGATTAAAATAAGGTCATTGCAGCTACTGAAAGTGGTCAACATTTTTGTGTCAAAAGCTTTGGCTTTAATGAAAATAGTTCATCACTTATGATTTGCAATAACTATCCTGTTGTCAATCCCAAGAAATGTGATTCTGCTTAACATAAACATCAAGAAGATATTTGTGCAAGCCAGTTGCAGTAAACAGTTAATGCTTATTGAATGTTGTGAGTATGGAATTTTTTGTTTCAATTCAGCATTTATATTTATTTATGAGGATTTCATAAAGCTCCTAAGTGAGAAAGTACTGGACCAGATTCAGGATTTAAGTTGATCTATACAATAAACTATGTATTAACTCAAGTTCTCCCCCTGCTGGTATTTTCAATTTCAACTCCTTCAGGTTTTTTTGTTGTTATTTGGATGTGATCGTTGATCTTCATACTATCAGCATACATTGTCTATCCCTCAGGACAGTGATGCTGGGCCAACTTCTTAGATTAAGTTGAGTTGTTGGTTACTCCATTTCAGAGGTGAATTTACACACACACACACACACACACACACACTCCCAATATAGACCAGACTGGGTAAGAACAACAGATTTCTTTCCCTAGAGAGTTTGAGTGAGCCAGAAGGGTTTATTTTTAGAAAACAATCTGACAATGTTTTGGTCACAATTAATGATAGTAGTTCCTTTTTAATTCTAGATTTTATTTTATTCTTTGAATTTGGATACCCCAGCTACCATGATGAGATTTGGATCATTAGTTTAAGGCTCTGAATTATTAATCTGTGACTCCAGACCCATAGCAATGTGGTTGACTGCTAACTGCCCTCTGGACAATTAGGGATGGGCAATAAATGCTGGCCTTCCCTACAATGTCCACATCCTGTTACTGAATAAAAGAAAGTACAGGAACATAGCCCTTTTTGTACGCTATCAGCTATCTGCAGTTTAAACCGAGAGTGTATAGATGGTGAAAAACGTTCAGCAGTGTAAAATTTAAGTCTGTAATGCTAATATTTAACTCTACGACTGCCCTTAGAGGTTCAAAATGACATTAGTGTGAGTTGGTCAAATAACAAATCAATATGTGTGCAGTGAGCTTCTGCCATATTACAGTTGTCAAGTTTACGGAATTTTTAAAAATTTTAAACTGTGTCTTTAAATAAAGGGGTAAATGTAAGGTAATATGCCTGACTGTAAGCCTGAATGGTTTAATTGTTGTAAATGAAAGGAAGACAGATTGTTTTCCAGCAAACAAGGTTGGATGCAATGCTGACAATCTCTGAATTTCCCAAAATTCAAAGCCATCAGGATGTTAACAGCTATGTTATAAATTGTCCATTCAGTTCCAAGATGAAAAGGCATTAGGATTAAAAACAGCTAATCAGTATTTCTACCTGGATGCAGGTTAGTGTGCTTCACATTATCATGACGAATAGAGCTAGGGAAACAATTATTGCAATCAGGTTGCAGACTTCCTAAAAATCAGTGAATATCTCAGAGTTTTTGTCATCTGAAAGAAATGTTTGGCATTGTGAGATGGAGATTGTCTCTGGTCAAAGAGGTGCATCCTGCAGCCTTCTCATGTTTCTGAGAGATTTGCCTTATATGGCTGGAAGAAGGCAAAAGAATTAGAATGAATTAGCTGCTGGTTACTGCTTGTAAATGTCAACTTCACTAAAATTTCTAATGTCTATAAAGAGTGATATGCCCGTTGCTGAAGGACTTTGTCCTGATTTACAAAGCTTCTGCACAAACCCGAACATAAAACAAAGAATTGCAGATGCTGGGAAATCTGAAACAAAACTAGAAATTACTGGAGAAACTCAACAGGTCTGGCAGCATATGTGGCAAGAGAGCGAAGCCAATGATTTGAGTCTAGTTCTGAAGAAGGGTCACTGAACTTGAAACATTAATTCTTTTCTCTCCACACCTGCTGCCAAAGCTGCTGAGTTTCTCCAGCAATTTCTGTTTTTGTTTCTGCGTAAGCCACTTGCTTGTGCTAGTAGACCTTTCCCATGTAATACAGCATGATTTAGAGAGAATGACCAGAGATCAAACCGAACAGAGCAAGGTGCTAGAAGAAGGAGGATGAAATTGGGGAGGACAGGCTTTCCATAAGGTACAAGGTACAAACTGTCCTAGCTGAAGTGGTCATCTTCTGCACCCACAGGTACAAGCTTAGAACAGTGCAAGGCGGCATTGCCAGTCACTGCAAAGATGCCAATGGTGATGCGGGTTTATGGTTCTGGCTCCTTATCCGTGCTGTCCTACATTGTTACTCCTGGCCCACAGCTGGGCTGTCCATAAAAAAAACCCATGTATGTGTGATTCTAACAAATACAACTCAGATTTGCCATTTATTAACAGTCTCACATCTGAATTTCCCTCTTAACATTGACAACCACAGTAGGCCACAAAGCAAAAATAAAAGTCAACTTGAAACAAATATTCAGAATCAAATTTATGAATCAAAATGTACCTATTGCATATACATCTATATTAATCAACCTGTGTATTCACATAGTGCCTGTCTTTCATTTGTCTTTGCCTGTCTTCATGCTTCTATACAGTAATATCCCAATGTTTCTAGCATGATCAGTGGAAGGTATCAGTGGGGAGACCATCAATGGTCTTACAGAATGGTTTCTACCAGCTCTAGGCTGAGAACACTGGCTGCAGCCTTCCATTGGTGGCAGGACAATTTCGGTGTCAATCAAGTTGTCCAGCCTAATCCTACTTGTAAACTTTTTGTTGATAGCCTTGGCGATTACAGCACTCAATTGCAAATTCAAGTGTTTCTGAAGTGCAATGAGCTTTCCTACCCCCCTACCATCTTCTCAGACAATGAGTTCCAAACTGCTCCCTAGATTTAAAAAATCCTCCTCAGATCCCCTCCCATCCTTGTACCATTTACTTTGGTGCAATGCTTCCTGGCTATTGATCTCCCTGCTTTATGAAATAAGTCTTTCCTATCTACTCTGTCTCAGTCCATCAATAATTTACAAATCTGACTTAAATCTCCACTCAGTCTCCTCTCACTTTAAGGAAATAACCCCAGTCTGTGCAGTCTTTCCACATACCTAATCTGAATCATACATTGAATGACAAGGTTTTGCTCAGCTGTGAAGCCCTGAAACCCCGTTGAGTCCAGGTCCGTACATTCATGTTGGTAGCATTTTGAGTCAACAACGTTTGAATTAATTGAGTTTCCACTATAACATCCAGACTTTGGGTGGCTTCTACTTGGGCTCCAGTTGAAGTCCAATCAACAGCCAACAGACGATGCACCATGGCTGGATTCATAAAGTTATGAAAAGGATTGACCTCACATTCCATTCAACCCCTGTTTAAAGTTGGTACCAGTCTCCACTACGCTGCTTCACATTATACTTGGGGTTTCTTGCAGGCTTGTGAATGACCAAACATTTTATTGTGCATAGGAGGAAGTGAGGTCTGCAGATGCTGGAGATCAGAGTCAAGAGTGTGGTGCTGGTCAGGTAGCCTCTAAGAAGCTCATCAGGGTCTTTTATTGTGTCTGCCCGTTAATTATCTTCTGTAGCCTGCTTCATTATAATATGCACTGAGTCCTCTGTGGTGGAGCATGTCTAAACTGGTACCTGAAAAGGGCCTAACCCCTGCCCTGATAATGGCCACTCATACCTGATATCAGCACAGGCAGAAGCTGCCCTGCTCTTTTCTCTAAATGACATGCAGTGCCAGTATCTGAGCTGGAACTGCAAATGTTAATCAAGTGACCATGTATCTTCATCATCAATGTCCTGTTGCTCTCACATCTGTTGCTGCTCCATTGCTGCCTGTAATTGTAAAATTATTATAATCAACCCGTTCCAATGTGTTAGGCACACTTCTAAAGCAGGTGGGACTTGAATTTGTATCTCCTGGCTCAGAGATAGGGACTGTAGTACTGCACCACAAAGTCCCTATAAATAAAAATCACAAAGGAGAGCATAAATTCAGCCCTACATCAAAAGTTACATTACAGGCATCAGTACATCTGAAGTGTAACAGGCTAACCTATCAAATGGGTATCAGCCGTATTCAGGTAGCAGGATTTAATTGGTTTAACCTCTGCTCATATTGTATACATACACGTGTGTGTACATGCACATAAAATCACATTTTATATACATATTATATATATATATATACACAATAAGCAGGTTGACAGCATATAATGTCAGAGATTGTTGGTAATGTGTAGCTCTGCAACTACAAGTTAAGTGAATGGAATTTGACTTCAGTATTCTATACTTCCTGTTTTCTGAAGGAACAATTCTGAATGGGAAAAGGGACATGAATAAGATAATGGTGACACAAGAGAGGAAGGTAAATCGTGCATATTTACCCCATCTGTAACCTGTAAATCAGGTAAAATTTATGATGAGGGAGGAAATAGGGTGTGAAAGGTCACTGTAATTTTCTATGGTTTCACTCCTGCAGTTGGCCATGCCATGAGCAGTGGACAGTGATGGTGAATACTGCCTGTCCCTCACCAGTTAGCATGTGCTGCATCCAATTATGTGCCAACCGCTCCTGTACGAGAGAGAGAGAAATATGTCAAAGAGTATGATGCAATGTGTTTGGGTGATGTCTGTCAAGATTGAATAATTAGCACTGTGTGCAAACTGTGAGTTAGAGTGAGAAGTTTGAAGCATTCAGTGTCAGAATGGGCGATAGAGATATGTAGTGTTGACTTGAGAAGAGTCTGAGACTAATGTTGTGGTTGGTGAGATATGGTATTTGAAGATGAATTTGCTGACCTTGTCCTTTTGTGGGAGATCATTGGATATGTGAACTTTTGTGTTTAATATATCCAGCCCTTCAGGGCTTGGTTCTGCATTTGCCATAACAATCAGCTGGTTCCTGTGCCTCCACCATCCATGACACAGCAGTTCTATTCTCCTCTGCACCTCTTGGTTGTTTGGTGAAATATTTGGAAATCAGTAAATAATATTGTTTTTGCTCATTAAATCATCTTGTTAGTGATGTGCAAGGTATCATCTCAGTTGGTTGACTTTGTCATGTTTTCATATTGCAAAGTTGTGAAGGGTTATCATCAGAAGAGATTGATCACATATAAATTAAAAGACATACCTTTTGCCAGCTTTCATTTTAGTTATTCTGGCTGGACTACTTTTAGATTCATCCAAGGAGATCAGTCTTCATTACATGGAATGGCATTTGGTGGTATGAACTGTTTAGATGTTTCGCTTTGCCATTGTCCTTTGCAACAGGATACAATTTTATCTTAACTATCTGGATAAATTGGCATAGGTGGGCAGTGCCTGACTCAAATGGCATATTGAAACAACTACACATACAGTGACCTTCAACATTAACTCCACCTTCTCTCCACATATGCTGCAAGATCTGCTGAGATACTTCAATAATTTCTGTTTTTGTTTCAGATTTCCAGCATCTTTTGTTTTTTTTTGTGTTGATTGATATAATGATTAGGTGTCACTTAGTCACCTTGTTACAGACAAGAGGGAGACATGAATTGAATTATTTTGTTTTTCATCTCATCTGTCCAGAAGCAACCTCCTTTTCATTTTCTTTTGCTTTGAAATAGGCAGGGAATGTTTCACCCAAAACCCTTTGTTTGTGAAGCCCCGTTTCTAAATGACCCACAACAACCTCTCTTTACAGTTAGGATTGATTTGTTCATGCAGTCAAACCTGGGAATGATTGTCACAATATGTATGCACACACACACACACACACACACACACACAAAGAAGGAAAGAGTTCATAATTAGGATTAATCCATAACTTAAAAGATATGGATACTACTTTTATGTGATTTTTGAGAAGTCGTGAAGATCCATGTTCGGTGGCATTTCTTTTCTGTGGTTGTCCCAGTTCAAGTGGGTGAGGTCGGCTAAATTTGCAGAATTCCTTTTAAAGCTGGTGAAGGCACAGTGAGGTAAGGTTGGTGTCCACATTCCCAGCAGATACAAAGATTCTTTATAGGGTTTTGAGGATTTGAGATTTGAGGCAGGTTTAGCTACACCTGGAATCTGGCTGTCATGTTGATTGCTAGATTTTTGCAAACTAGCTTTCTGATTCAATGTCAGCAGCAAACTAATAGTGTCCATACACCAAAGTTAACCTTTCCAAGAGTGAATGGGTGGGGGCAATTGGTCATGTGACACACCCAATTAAACTTTAAGCATCAACTCAACAATTGGTTCCTGTCTCTCTTGCTAGGGGTCGCAAGTAAATAACTGGACTTAAAGCGCTGCCTGAAATAAAACAAGGTTATGTTTTAGGTGAAACTGAGGACTGCAAATGCTGGAGGTGAGAGTCGAGAGGGTGGTGCTGGAAAAGCGCAGCAGGTCAGGCAGCATCCGAGGAGCAGGAGAATCGATGTTTCGGGCAAAAGCCCTTCATCAGGAATGGTTAGGAATAATCAGGAAGGTTATATTTTAGTTTTAATCCATGATCAACCCTTTGTTCATTGTATGACATAAACGGGAAGCTGTCAGCACTACTTCAGACATAATGATTTCAGTAGCATTCCTGTCTCAGTATAGGCTGGAAACAGTAGCACCATCCATTCTCTCATGCTAGTCTGACTGCAATTTCCACACAATGCAAGGCTGTGAAATTCCAGGAGGGTGCTCTAAGCTTGGAAATTATAGTCCATTTGCTTCAATGGCAGTATCCATGCTTTAATCCAGCAAATTTAATTTTAAAATTTTGACAGGAAATTACAGATTTTAAAAGAGTTTCTGACATTCTTCTGGTGCACAAAGAAAACAAAAATGAATTCTATTTCATTGTTTTTAACTGGTTTTCCTGCTGAAATTAAAAAGTAAACACCTCTACGTTCATTTGCTCATTAACTCATTAACAGCTATTGTGGTTCAACTTGAAACATTAATTTTGTCTTTCTCTCCAGACACAACATTTTCTGTTTATATTTCAGATATCCAGTATTGTAGTATTTTGCTTTTATTATCAGGTACAATGTCCTGTTATATTCTGTGTGTTTACATGATGTGGTGCCGGTGTGGACACTATCCTTTCCTGCAAAGTGAGTGATTCTTTTTCAGGTTAAAAGGCTGCAGGAGAAAACTCCAATGCAACAACTTGACATTGTTTAACAGAGGGTTATGCTTTGTGCAGAAGCATGGCATTAACTTTTTTAAATTACTCTTGACACTGCTCTGTCCTATCACCTATGAGTTTCATTTTTGCACTGTAAATGATCAGATCACCCAAGTACAGTGCACAAGTGGGGTCCAACAATTACCTGAATTTTCGATTTCGGAAATATTGCTGGAGTATTCAATTTTTAAACCCTAGTGTAGACCTGCCAGGATGACAAAGACTGAGGTCTTGCTCACAGAGTCATGAGGACATGCTAGTACCTTGTCGATAGCTTGGTTCTGCTGATGGAGGCTGAGTGGTCTTCACAATCTGAAGATTTCTGAAGAAGAATCACCAGACTTGAAATGTCCACTCTGCTTTCTTTCCACAGATGCTGCCAGACATGCTGAATTTTTCTAGCAATTTCTGGTTTTGTTTTTGATTTCCAGCATATGCAGTTCTTTGTTTTTAAAATTCCCAATATATGCTTCAGGTAAGGAGTCAATGCTGGTCTCTGTATTTACTTTCCAGTAGTAAATACGGAGCTGATTTGATCTGTGTGGCTTTTGGACCCAGTTTGCAATGGGGAATTCAAACTGGGCTGGGCTAGGGTCAGTTACTGTCTTTTGTTGACAAACATGGTTGGATTTCCTGCCTGACAACTGTCAATGTGTTGGGTTCAGCTGGTTGGGCTGATTCACTTCCACATCAAAATCATGGATTGTTTTTGACCATAAGACCACAGGAAATAGGACCAGAAGTAGGCCATTCAGCTCCTCAAGACTGCTCCACTATTCATGGCTAATCTGATGTCCACTTTCTTGCCTTTTCCACGTAAGTCTTGATTTCCCTTAATGACCCTTAAATATACATGAGGACACTGTCCCCACAGCTGTCTGTGGTAAAGAGTTCCAAAGACTCACAAACCTATGAGAGAAGAAGTTTGCCCTCATCTCAGTGTTAAATTGGCGCCCAGTATTCTGAGACTATGCCCTCTGGTCCTAGACTCTCCCATGAGGGGAACCACCCTTTCATCTTTTACCCTGTCAAGCCCCTGAAGAATCCTATAAACCTAAATGAAATCACGTCTTATTCTTCTAAATTGCAATTTGTAGATTCCCAATCTGGTTAACCTGTGCTCATAAGACAATGGTTCCATACTGGAGATCATTCTAGTGAACCTTCCCTGAACTGCCTCCAACGAAATTATACCTTTCCTTAAATAAGGGGACCAAAACGCTTGGATACATTTCAGCAGATCCATGTGGATATCTTTGAATTTCCTGGGAATGGCTATACCCTCCCATTGCTCTTTGTTCGGGATACTAATTGGGTATTCATATTTAAGATTCGAGTGTCTGCTAGCCAGGGATTAAACTAAAACTAAATTAAAATCAGAAACGAGACACAGGGAATTAGCCATATTACTGTGAAATAGATCTGCAAGACATTTCCACATAGTCTTTGCAGAAATCGGATAGGGATGGGGATGGAAATATATCCCTGGTGGTGGGGTCTGTTTGGAGGTGGCGGAACTGTTGGCAGATGATGCAGTTTATCCATTTGGAGGTGGCAGAAGTACAGATGGCCTCCTTCTTTAAGGACCGTAATTTCCCCTCCCACGTGGTTGAAGATGCCCTCCAATGCATCTCATCCCTGTCCCACACCTCCGCCCTCAAACTCCACCCCTCCAACTGCAACAAGGACAGAACACCCTTGGTCCTCCCCTTCCACCTGACCAACCTCCACATAAACTGCATCATCTGCTGACATTTCCGCCACCTCCAAACTGACTCCACCATCAGGGATATATTTCTCTCCCCACCCCTATCCACTTTGCGCAAAGACCATTCCCTCCGTGTCTATCTGGTTGGGTCCACGCCCCTCAACAACCCACCCTCCCCTCCTAGCACCTTCCTCTGCCATCGCAGGAATTGCAAAACCTTTATCCACACCTCCCCCCTCACCCTCTCCAAGGTCTCAAAGAAGCTTTCCACATCCATCAAAGTTTCACCTGCACTTCCACAAATGTCATTTATTGCATCCGTTGCTCCCAATGCAGTCTCCTTTACATTGGGGAGACTGGATGCCTTCTCGCATAGCACTTCAGGGAACATCTCCAGGATACCCGCAGTAATCAACCCCACCGCTCCGTGACCAAACATTTCAACTTCCCTCCCACTCTGCCGAGGATGTGCAGGTCCTGGGCCTCCTCCACCTCCACTCCCTCATCACCCGACACCTGGAGGAAAAATGCCTCATCTTCTGCCTCAGAACCTTTCAACCCTAGGGCATCGATGTGGACTTCACTGGTTTCCTCACTTCCCCTCCCCACACCTTACCCCAGCTCCAAACTTCCAGCTCAGCACTGCCATCATGGGCTGTCCCACCTGTCAATCTACCTTCCTGATGAAAGGCTTTTGCCCGAAACGTCGATTTCACTGCACTTTGGATGCTGCCTGAACTGCTGTGCTCTTCCAGCACCACTCATCCAGAATCTACCTTCCCACCCAGCCGCACCACCCTCCTTTCCAACCTATCACCTTTACACCTTTCTCCATCCACCTATTGCACTCCCAGCTACCTTCTCCCCAACCCCACCCCAATTTATCTCTCTATCCCTGAGGCTTCCAGCCTCATTCCTGATGAAGGGCTTCTGCTCGAAATGTCGATTTTCCTGCACCTCGGATGCTGCCTGATCTGCTGTGCATTTCTTGATTGTGTCTACAGAACCCACAGTAGTCCATGGAGTCTGGGAAAAATCAGAAAGGTTCATTTCAGTTGCAGGGAGCTAAAAATAAGTCCTGAGCATCTTCAAAAAAATGAAAGATCCCTTAAGTTTTTTGTAAATTAGAGGAAAAGCTACCTGAGTTTAAGAAAGCCTCTCATTGTTCCTCCTCAGTTGACTTGTCTTGGCTACCCTCAATTATGTCAATGTTGTAGCAGATACTCACCACTTAATAGGATCCTGTGTCGGATTCTGTTTTATCTACACTTCAGTTCCTCTTGTAGCAGTCTCAAAAGTGTAGTGTAACTTAAGGATTACTAACATTCCCTGTTCCATTACTTTACAGCGTGGTTGGTCCCCAAACTTTCTTCACATCGTTTGGCTGACCAGGTCCAATTGCACTGCCCAAAGATTCCTTGGATGAGTGACACAGTTTTCTCACCAACTTTGTGTCTATCTGGGAACTTCCCTCACTTTTTCAGATCTGAAACATGTTGGCTTTCCAGGCATCCTGCTCATCCAATAGAAGTGTAGTCATTTTCTATTTTAAATCGAGGCCAGTTATTTTTCCTCACTTACTGTTATTCGGAAACTTCCCTTGTAGACCTCTAGAATTGAAAAGAAGGTTTCAGCAAACAGACGTCCTACTCAGGAGGCTTTTGGGATACGAGTCGTTCTGTTATAACATGTGTTTCATCGATGTGAATTCACCGTAACATGATGATGAATTGGGGATGCTGTTTTCTACAGTGCAAATGTTCAAAACATGTGCTGGCCATAACGCGATTACAAAGCCAACACTTTCAGCACTGTTTCTAAAGTATCATTTTTCTATAAGGTGGGTTGCACAAGAATATGCAACCATCACGTTATAGGAAAACTGACTGCACTTTACTTTTAAAATTAGGGAGGCATTTATGTCTCTGTTTGGGACATTCCCTGGTGTTGGTCTAAAGGTGGAAAGGGGTTTTGCTTAACCACAATTCTTGTTGATCAAATAGGGGTATGGGCTACCTTCTTTTTAAAGTTCTGGCCAGGTCTGCAAACATTCTGTGCCCCTGTTTATCATTGGGAAGAATGAATCTGCCAGCCATGTTTTGGTTGCATCACCTTAAAACTCTGTTACTCATCTCAGCACCATTGCTTCCCTGTGGCCCCTCAGTTAAGTACTGCACACTGATTTTGGATGCCTGAGGAGTATCAGCAACACTGGAATTGCTTTTCGAGTGATTTCAAATGTGGTCTTGTTTATTGATTAATGATTTCTTAAATTCGGCTATTGTGGGAGTGGGACAGTTCCTATTCTCTCACAAGTCTTTTGGGACAGCCTGGCTAACCTGGGGCAGTCTAGCTTTCACTGCTGGACAATGGGTCTTTCCACTGTGTGAGACCACTCCCTCATTGTTCAGTATGTCTGTATGGGAACTAATGCCCATTTCATTTAGCAATGAGGACATTTGTTGACTAATTTCTAGTTCATCCCCATTATCAGTTCCAAAATCTATAGGTAATGTCTCTTTTGACAGTACTAACACGATTACAGCATTTGTCAAAAAACCAGGTCATGTCTCGAGCCCTCTTATCAGAGTCTCTGAACTTCTTCCAGCATTTTGTACCTTCTGCAGACCTCTGCTAAAACATTTTGGTTTGTCCAGCCTCTTTGGACTCTGGTCTCGAGGTCAATGCTGACCCTTTCTAACTTGGTAGGCTCTTTCTAGCCTTGTTTAATTCCTGTGAACTCCATTGTGACCCTTTTAATCCAACAAGCTGATTAGATTAGATTCCCTACAGTGTGGAAACAGGCCCTTCGGCCCAACAAGTCCACACCGACCCTCCGAAGAGAAACCCACCCAGAACCATTGCTCTCTGACTAATGCACCTAACACTTTGGGAAATTTAGAATGGCCAATTCACCTGACCTGCACATCTTTGGAGTGTGGGAGGAAACCGGAGCACCCGGAGGAAACCCACGCAGACTCGGGGAGAATGTGCAAATCTCCACACAGACAGTCACCCGAGGCTGGTATCGAACCTGGGACTGTGAGGCAGCAGTGTTAACCACTCAGCCACTGTGCCAACCATGGTGACTTAACTTCCTCAAACTTCCTCCCTCTATTGTGCTAAATAATTATGGGCTTTTTCATCCCTTTGAGGATGGTTGGAACCTCTTCTTTAGCTGATCAGGACATTTCTGGTTCCCTTCTGCTTTTCTTACACTTTATGGACTGCTCTGGGTTCTCTAGACAAAGTGCTTTGAGCTCTGATTATTTCATAGTAATACAGCTAATTCCCTCGGTCTCATTTCTGATTTTAATTTCATGTCCTGCAACTTTTGCTGGAAAACTGATTCTCTCTCTCTCTCTCTCTGTCTCGATTCCCTTTCTCTTGAACCCTGCTTTTTCTCTTTCTTGCTCCTGAAATTGTCACAACAGTTTCTTATTTTCCATATTTATCCATCATTTTTTGGCTAGAGTAATAATTCGAGGTAGAGTATCCCAATCAATTTTAGATTTTAACTCCTCTACCCATTCTGGATATGAACTGAGATTTTAATACTTGATAAGTATCTGAAGTAACGCAATCTTGTTTTTTTGCATCATTAAGTATTTTCATTTGTGTTCTCCTAGCTACAATTTTCATAAGTTCAGGCTTAGAAAGGTGGAGTTTGTACCAGTTAATTCTTCCTTTTCTATACACAGCTTTGTCATACAATTTAACATTTGCTTTAATTGTAGGCATAAGAGAATTGTTGTGCTATATTTATTTGCTTTAAAAAAAGGACAGCCATGGAGTTTTGCCTTTCCTTCATTTTTTTTGCATCTGATCTTTCTGCATTTTAATCAAACTCGACACAACTTAATGGATCAATCCAGACAATTCCTATTTTGGGCAATAGGGAGGAGTGAACTGATTTTTTTTTATGTCCAGTGAAAACACTTTTCCATTGATCTTTCTGTTTGGGCAAGTGTAGGTGGCTAAAGTTGCAGAATCCCATTTAAAGTTATTGAAAGCGCAGTGATATCAATTAGTATCCGCTTGGCCGGTGGATACAAGATTTCATCCGGAAAGCAGGTTTTAAAGAGATTGAGACTTGAGGTAGGTTTAGCTAGACCTGAAGTCTGGCTGTGCTATCACTAATTATATTCTTAGTAGCCTGATGTGATATTAATAGTACACTCCCTGTTATTAGACTGAAGGAATGAAGTCCAGAAACTGTAACTAATCTCTCCAGAGGCCAGAAGGGTTGGTGGATACGTGATGCAACCATTACGGAGTCAGTTTCATTTCAACAATTGGTTTCTAACTTGCTTGCCAGGTGTCCAATATTCACCTTAGGAGATAACTGGGACTATTAGCATCTCCCCAAGTATAATAAATGTAAGATTCAAAGTGGTTGGCCAACCCATTGTTCGTTGTATGGGACATGGTGAGTTGCAGCTGAGCTTAGATGGTCTAACTTTTGTTCTGCTTGCAACTTTCCAGTAATTACTGTTCACTTGCATCATTTGATTTGTGGTGTCCGCATTTTAATCCAGGAAAGTTTATTTTTTAAATTTAGATACGGATCTATAGCTTTTAAAATATAATCTTTCTTCATGTTTCATCAAAATGACAGTCTTTTTCCTATTTGTTTGCTCATTGTTATGCCTATGTATCTTCTTCCTTCCTTAAACCAATGGGTTTTCGATGGGTCAAATTTCTTCATAATCTCTGTTGCCATTAACTTGAAAAGGAATGCTTCCTTCATCTCCCTATCATACCTCTGTTCTTCAGTGAAATGCTGTACTTTGAATATTGCCTGAACTCTGGTTAAACCTTAACTTTTCTGTCAGAAAGTCAATTGAGATTGGATTTCAAATCCAAGATTGTTAATTTAAAGTTTAGCATTCTTTTCAATATATTTTGTTAGTTGTATTTTAATTCTATAATTGAAAAGAATGGTCTAAGGAGATGTATGATTTTAGCTGTTTTGCCCCAAATTGGTAAATTGATAGCTACCATGCTTCCTTTAAGAAACTTATTTTATTTTAAGAAAGGATGGCTTGTATTTTAATAAAGCAAAATTGTTATTGAGAGATTTACTGAAAGTATGACACCAATTAAATGTCAAAGCGTAATCAGTGGCAATCTCTGAAATGGGTTTTGTTTCTTATAAGCATGTATAAATTGGGGTGGATTATAAGAACTGAGAGTATCATATTCATGTCAGTATTATGGTGTCATAGCAGTGGTAAACTTGCCTTTGTGGCTTAGTCATTTTCCTTCATGGTCGAGTGTCGCAGAACAGATTATAAAACTCAAATGTGCAGTCGTTATATGGCACATCATTTCTTGAGGGGTAAGTGTGATATGTCATTCCTTTCTGAATAGGAGGTAACATGATCTCTTTCTGAAAATCATTGATCTCTTCTTAAAAATCCCAGCAATAAAATCCTAAGAGTATAACTATGGCACTTTGGCACCTTTTTAGATCAGTCAGCAGCAAACAAACTAGTTTTAGGTATTCACTGAGAATCTTGTCAAAATTGACTAGGTCTGTTGAGTACTGCACCAGCACTGCAGGTAATTGTATCTTTTATGACTGAACCTAGAGTAGTGTTATTCTAGTCCCACAAGTTTGCAGGTTGCAACATAAAATAAAAATATTTTTCCAGTTATTAAGATAATCAATTAAAGCCCTTATTCATATCAGGTTTTAGGTGAAAAACCTATATAAATTCTTTGCAGTACAAAACTTTAATTTTACTGAAAGGAGACTAGTGCTGCTCTCATCAGAACTAGGACACAATAAACAGACTTGTATACAGAATGAAAAGTGGACACTTAATGGTGGACTCATTGGCATGGAGATGCAGCAGGAACAGTGAATTGTCAATCTTAATTATCAGACCAGGTAGATAGGTTCTGATCAGTCAGAGTTTTGCCATGACAATGCAGCAGAGATTGACTGTCTCCACAATCACTTTCCTTGAAGATGGGTGCCGTGTATGTGTAAATTCCTTTTGCCCAAATATCATGAGCATTTATTCATGGAGCTTCTATTTCATGCACATGCATTACTCTGCTGGTCTGACTGATGATTGTAGACATTTCTGGTGTACTTCTTAGCACAGTCTGGATTATTCAATAAATGGTTCTCAATAGCAGAATCACATCTAACAGTGGATACATTTTCTGTGGCTTGTAAACAGGGGCTGTTTGAGCACAAGCGGTCTATGCCCATGCAAATATTAAGTGGGATGCATTGTTTGGTATGATTCACCAGTTTCAGAATGTATGGCATAGATTCAGTCATGAGATTGTGCAAATATACAACAAGCTACAATTTTATAAAGACATCCGTTGTCATGCAGACTAGTTTTGTTATGCCCTATCTTAACATCAAGCTCATAAGGTTGCCAATAAGATTGATTTGTAGTTCATGGGATCATGTGAATCCCAATGTGTATATTGACCAATGGACATAGATTTTAAGTAAATAACAGTTAAAATTCTGTTTTCCAATTTCTCAACTAATACAGTGAGGAAGGGAAACTCGTTTGACTGTTCCATGTGAATAGTAAATTTGGGTGCAGAATGTAGTTTTTTTTTTAGCTGTGTTTAGAAATTCTTTGATTTTCCTGCAGAAATATTGCATATGTGTCCTCTGCATATCAAAACTGTGCAAGGGTAGGAGGTCAGTGATCTTTTCACTGAAGATGCCCTTCTCATAGTAACCAACAAAGATGTTAGCAAGACCTAGGCCTAAATGGGATCTCTTGGCAATACCAAATATTTGGATAGACATGTTGTCATCAAGCGTGTGGTTTGCTGAGTTCATGAGTTCAATGAAGACAGATTCAATTTGTACATTTAGATTATCATGATATAGTGATACAGTGCAAATATTTCATAGTTTCTTTGAGTGGCACAGTGATAAATAAGCAAAAAGATCCATTGATCAGATTTTAAATAAGCACAATTGTGGGTTTATTATCAAAAAAACTTATTCGATAAAGATGCAATAATTTGTTAATATGCAGAGTCAGTGATAAAGGAGTATAAGTTGTTAACTCTATAAATATCCCCAAACACACACATATGCACATGAAAATACTATTCAGAAAAAGAGTGGAAAAAAAGATCAGAGTTCTTTGCAGAGATAAGTTTTCTGTAAAAAAAAAAGCACACTTTGGCTAATGGGTTATTCTTGAAGGTAAAAGAATAAAGTGTAGAATTTAAGAGTCTGTTGTTCTGATGATCAAGCTGCTGCAGTCAGGTCACTAATTTACTTGATTGGGTTGGTATGGTTGATCAATGATTAACACTGCTGCCTCAAATGCCAGGGACTGGGTTCAGTTCCAGTCGAGGGACTGTCTGTGTGGAGTGTGCATGTCCTACCTGTGTCTGTGTTGGTTCCCCTGAGTGCTCTGGCTTTCTCCTACAGTCCAAAGATGTCCAGGTTTGGTGGATTATCAATTGTAAATGTAGGGTTACAGAGTACTGTATAGGGTGGAGGTCTGGGTCTGGGTGAGATGCTGTTAGGAGGGTCGGTGCAGGCTTGATGGGCCAAATGACCTCTTTCCACTGTATAAGGATTTTATGTCTCTAAGTCTTGCAGAGGAAATACAATCTTGAGATGATTCTTCAAAAGATCAAGCAGCTTTATCCTGAACTCAAGCAGAGGGTTTGCTTTTCAGAATTGGAAGGGATCAGCTGGGCACCTTAATTTTATCAAACTTTCCTGCAACTCAGATTATTCTTAGCAGGCTTCTGTCCAACTGAACCAAATAAAAACTTCTCCAGTGACTGATTAAAACAGCCTTAGTGGGATGTTTAGGAAAGCAAGCATTTATCACCAGTCATGTGATTTCTAGGAAATCTTGTTAGAAAAGTCTCCAATATCCACAGTGAACCTTTGATGAACTCTTTTAAGAAAACCACTCCAGGTATGTCCAGAAAGCTTGAAATAATTTCCTTCAAAAATTTAGTCCTACAAGCATTACTAAATATAACATGCCTTCATAACATATCTCAAACTGCATTTTTATTCTAGGTATTACCAAACCTAACAGCAAGGTAAGGCAGTGTCCACATTTCAGAATTATATCAATCCTTGTCACATTATGCAGTTTCTGATGTAAACGGTGAGTCACTTACTCAGGTACCAAACTTAATGTTTCCAGAGCGATAATTTAAACTGTTGTATTATGCATTTTTTTGGAAAACTTGATGGTATTTAATCACAATAACTTTTCAGATTGCCAAGATCCCATCATTTGGCAAGAAACTGAAAAAAGACTTTCCAGCCAAACCAAATGAAGTGATTTATCTGATCCAATAAAAGACCTTGTCTGCAGTACTTTAAGGAAAGTTTCAGTTTCCTGGGTGTTACATTATTTGCAAGTATCGCAGAATTCTGCATTTTACCGTCCAACATTGTATCTTTTAGTTTTCATAGCTGCTTCCTTAGTCCTCTCTCTCCCTGACCAGGATGAAAGTGTTTATGATTGTTTACCAATGAGATAGCAAAAATGTCCTTTTGGAGATCAAATTACACTTTGCTGTCAAATCTACTTTATTTAACCTTTAATATTAATGTAACTGAAGCTTGAGAAGTACAAATGAATCAGCTACCAGAGATATTTTTTTTATTTTGTAAATGTTTAAGTATAGCTTAAAATTGGTATATTCCATGGCTGTTCAAAATTGGGGTTCTTTGATCTGGACAAGAATCTTGAAAGATACTGAAAATGTTCCTAGCTCAGGCTCTTTTCCCGGAAATTTGCATACATAAAAGCAGAAGCAAAGCATTACTGGTTGATTTTATCTTCTAACCTTTTCATGCTTCCTCCCTGGTTATTAAATATCCAGCTGTTAAGATAATGTGGAGAGAAGGAGGGGAGCAAAAATTGTCCATATGCCATGCAACTGGGCATCATTATTGCACAGTTAAAATGATTATTGTTAAATGAAAAGCGTCCTGAGCTGTTGGACCCTAATTTCACAAATAACCACTATGTTAATATTTGGTATTTAGCAAGTGACTAGCTAAACAAATGGATATGATGTAACTATTGGTCAGTTATGAAGCATTATCATTTGTTATCTATTTGTAGACTCTTTCACTTAGTTCTTTAATTTAAGCCTCAAAATCGGAAAAGAGCAGCATAAATATCAATTCTAATTGTTCCTGGGCAAAGCTGTTTATCTTGCATGTCAAAACTCCCCCATGACATCAACTATGTCATTGTTAACCAATTGTATAAGCAAGAAATCATCTTTACCCGAGCATTACAGAAAATGCTTTGCTTGGTTTTCAACTTGTGAAATTGTTTAATGGTTAATTAATGAGGACTTAGTTGTAGTTGTAGTTGTAGTTTCCATCTTTTATCAAGTTTATGTGTGTACAGTATGTAGGATAGAGATGAAAGATGAGAAAGGAGTATAAGGTGAGGTATGATTGTTAATGAATTTTAAGTAATCCTCCAAAATCATTGGCCACAAACCAAATGATCTAAATAGGAGGGAAAAACAATACTCCATTCTAAATACTTATTTTAGCAAGATCTGAACACTAAACCTAAAATCTAAACTTCATAGTTAAAAAAAAAACAGAACTATGTGTCCTGTTCATATTTAGTTTGATATTTTGGAGAATGTTAGAACTTAAAGTTTATTTGGGGAATCACAGTTTTCTGTTAGTTTGTGCCTATTCCTCAACACAATTTCCTCTGTATAATTATTATCTAAGTATTGGAAATCTCTTGCAAAAGGTTAGTTATTTTCCAAGAAATCTTTCTTTTCTGGTCATTGTGTAGAGCCACAAGATTCTTTATGTGATCTATAATATGCTTCAAGGTTTTCTGAAGATTGTACTTCCATATTATTTATGAGGAATAATTTGTGAGAAACAGTGGTTATAATTATTTAGATAGTTTATTTAAATAATTTGTTCCTTTTGTTTGTAAATTTATTGTTTGTTCATAGTATTTGGCCTCATTGGCAATTTATTGCCTGGGAATTGCCTTATGTTAGTGAGTCTCTTTCTTCAGCTATTGAGAGGTGCAAGATCTTGACTTCTTGATGTTGAAAATATGGCAACTCCTTTCCAGTCAGAATGTTGTATCACTGAGATAGGAAGTTGGATGTGATGTTTCTTTTCCATTGACCAGCTGTCCTTCTGTTTCTATCCGGCAAAGGTCACAAGTTTGCAAAGTGCTATTGCTGAAACTTGGCAATTGACTGCAGTGTATTTTGCAGAAGGCTCACGGTTAACTTACATTGCACCAGTACTGGAGTGAGTGAATGGTTAAGTCGGTGGATTGGACGCCAATTAAGCAGATAGTTCAATCTTGGATGTTGTTCAGCTCCTGAGTTTGTTGGAGTTGTATTTATCCAAAGAAGTGGGAAACATTCCTTCACACTCCTGACTTGTGCTTTGTAGATCGAAGAAAGATTAGGGGGAATTGGGAGATGGGTTACTGGCCATGACATTGGGCCAGTGTCTGATCTGCTCTTGTTGATACAGTATTTATCTGTATTGTGCAGTTAGACCTCTGATCAATGGTGACCCAAGATGTTGAAGGTGGAGTTTGATGATGGTAATGCCATTGAATTTCAAAAGGTGGTGCAAAGAATCCCTTGTATTGAAGATGGTCATTACTCAACACTTGTTTGGCACAAATGTTACATGTTAATTATCAACCTAAGCCTAAATATTGTCCAGGTCTTTCTGTACAATTGGTCATTAATAAAGAAGCTAAAGATAGACTGGGTTATGTGTGAGGAACTTCATAGTGATGTTCTGACTTTGAACCTCAACAAACATAAATATTTTGTTTGTGCTTGCCATGACTGTAATCGGTGGAGGATTTTCCTCCTAGTTCCTATTTGGTTCAATTTTACTCAGACTTGTTGATGCCATTTTCATGCTGCCTTGATGTCAAGGACAGTTACATTTGATTCATTTCTGGAAATTTGCTGGAACAGTACCTCACGTTTTGATCTATGGATCATGTTTGGACCAACATTTTAATGATGTTCAGAGCTGAGTGGCCCTGAGAGACCAAACTGAATTCCAGTGATCTGATTCTGGAAGCGTGAGTAGACTTTGATAGCACTGACAACATTACGCCTCATCTCTTATACAATAGAACCATAAATATGCTGCAATACAGCCTGTTTCATCCATGCCAGCAATCCAGGAGCAACACAAGTCCCACTCCTGCCCATTCCCTGTAGCTTGCAATCATTTTGTTTTTAGATAATTAAACAACTCCCTTTTGAAAATCACAATTGAATCTGCAACCAGATCACTCTTAAGCAATGCATTTCCAAATCCTAGCCATCTACTTCATACTTTTCCCCCATTCTGGTCCCATTGCTTCATTTGCTAATCACCTTAAGCTGGTGCCTTCTGGTTTGGGCTCTTACACAAATACTTTACTATTCTGTCTAGAACAGCTTCACAATTCCATCAGATATCCTCTTAATCTTACAAGCTCAGGTTCTCAAATCAATACATATAATTGAAGTCCCTGTGGTTATGCACTCTTTCTAATGCCTTTTTATGCTCTCTAAAAGTTGTTGATGATTGAGAGTAGACTAACGTGGTGGTAAATGGTCATATTGGATTTATCTTTTATGTAGACAGGACAAACCTAGGCAATTTTCTGAGTTGTCAAGTAGATGCCTCTGGTGTAGCTGTACTGGATGAACTTGATTAAGGACATGATGTGGGGATGCCGGTATTGGACTGGTTGGACGAAGCTAAAAAATTCACATGACCAGGTAATGGCCCACCAGGTTTATTTGGAAGTATAAGCTTTCGGAGTGCTGCTCCTTCGTCAGGTAGCTAGTAGGGACAGGATCATAGGACACAGAATTTATAGTAAAAGATCAAAGTGTCATACAACTGATGCAATGTATTAAACAAATCTAGATTGCTGTTAAGTCTTTAATCACTTAGAATTGTTCGCAGCAAACTACCCAGCCTTAAGGACAGCATCGACCACAATACTGAATAACACTGTCATGGCAACCACTGCAAGATGTGTCACAGTGCCGATATGGATACCACCATTACACGTGACTTGGCCAACATTGTCTATCTCATATGCTGTAGGCAAGAATGCCCAAGGCATGGTACTTTGGTGAGACCAAGCAGATGCTATGACAACAGATGAATGGACACCATGCAACAGTCGCTGGACTGGTATGTTCCCTCCAGTCAGAGAACATGTCAGCGGCCAGGGACATTCAGCCTCAGATCTTCAGGATACGCAACAATGCAGAGTCGCCGAACAGAGGCTGATAGCCAAGTTCAGTACCTATGAGGATGGCCTCAATTGGGACCTTGGCTTCATGTCACACTGTAGGTGACCCCATTACATTACACACACTTTTACACATGATTACACTCACACATTCCCTCTCTAATACACACGTGCTCACAGACACACCCACACCCACACGCACACCTTCTCACAGGCATATACTCCATCAGACTCACACACACTCTGTTAAGCATGCACACATGCACACTCTCACACCCACACACTAACACACTCTCTCCCTCACTCACTGACATACACACAGGCTCTCTCTCTATCTGGTTTTTAATAGCTTCTGGAGTGATTCAAATTGGCCAAAGACTGGGATTTGTAATGGTGGTGACCTTAAGGAGAGACTGGTGGAGATCATCCAGTTGACATTTTTAAACAGAAAATGTGTGCAAAGGCTGCAGTTTCACCTTTTATATGCTGGCCTGTCCTTTATTAAGGATGGAGATGTTTGTGGAACTTTTGGTTTGATGCTTAATTGTCTTTCTGCAACCAGGGTTGGACTGCAGAGCTTTCATCTGATCCGTTGGTTGTGGGATTACTTTGTCATAGCTATAAAATACTGTTCAGTACATATGTGATGTTGTGTTATGACTTTGCCAAATTGGTGCCTATTGTTTAAAATAGTGGCTGTAAGTCCTGTAAGCTCATCTAACTACCTCTGTTATGATCCCCGTAGACACATGTAACTCCTAAAGAGAGAGAGAGTCATTTTTTTACCGTGTCTGATTGAAAGGATCATGCAACAGGATTTCAAGTTTTAAGACCTTTACTATAACAAGCAAACTAAAAGCAACATCATCTAAAGACTGAAATAAAAACAGAAAATGCTGAAAACCCAAGAGGTCTGGCAGCTTCTGTGAAGTGAGAAACAGAGTTAATGTTTTGAACTAATTAAGATGCATCTTAGAACTCTATTACCTAAACACTATTCAGTAGGCAAACTATACTCTAAAGTATAGAAAATATTCCCGATTTATTAGCATAACCAAAAATCACACAGTATGGTTTTACTTTATGATTTATCATTATTGAACATTTTATTCTCCAGAAGCTAGTTGAAAGGTGTTCTCTGTTCCCTTGGACCTGTCACCTGTTTCCTTTCCCAACTAGATAACTTCTAATCCCAAAACTGACTTTCACTGTATGGTTACACTAAAGGTACCTTCACACCAATCCAAGTTAGGTGAATCTTCCAGTCTCCTTTAATTTATTTTATTCTCTTGCAGGACATAGATGTGGTCATTTAGCCATCATTTATTGTCCATCCCTCATTGCCCTTGAGAAGATGATGGTGAGCTGCCTTCTTGAACCGCTGCAGATCCACAATACAGTTAGGGAAGAGGTTGCAGGATTTTGCCCCAGTGACATTGAAGGAATGACAATATATTTCCAAGTTAGGATGATGTGTGAATTATTATTGGGCAGAATTCTGGACGGTCACATGACCATTCTTTCTGTTCAGAAAGTACCATGCCTTGGGCATTCTTGCCTACAGCATATGTGATGGCCAAGTCACATGTCCCCACATGTAATAACAAAATTATACCTTAATTAAAGAGAGAGTCCAAAAGCATAACTACCTTCTAAGCTTTGTATTCAAATCACCTCATTAAACCAGGGTTACATCCTGATTTGAGGAGAGGGGAAGAATATGTTAGGAAATGAGATTAGGTTTCTTTTGATAGGCCACAGTGTCTCATGAGCTTATACACTGATAGGAAGAATAGATGAGTAGATTATTTTCTAAAAGGTGAAGGGCTTTGGAATCTGAAGCACAAAGGAATTTAGGAATCCTAGTTGAGGATTCTCTTAAGGTTAGCATGCAGGTTCAGTGGCAGTAAGGAAGGTAAATGCAATGTTGGCATTCATTTCAAAATTACTAGAATACAAGAGCAGTGGAACTCATTGTCGCAGAAGGCTGTGGTGATCAAGTCAGTGGGTGCCTTTGAGAGATAGATAGGTAGGTTCATGATTAGTGAAGGATTTAAAGTTCATGGAGAGAAGGCAGGAGAATGGGATTAAGAAACATATCACCCTTGATCAAATGGTGGAGCAGATTTGAGAGGCCAAATATCCTAATTTTGCTCCTATATCTTACGGTCTTATGGTCAATGTAGCCAGGATGTTCTTCTGCTTCAAAAGAGCATTCTTTTCTGCTTCTACAGAAGACTTAGAACAAACTGTGTGGTGCTTGAAATTCCCAATTTACAAGTTTCTATAAAGGAATCCTGTCTCAAAACATGTAAATACACAATACAAATAATGAAAAATTAGCAGTTTTGCTAATTCATGATTCTTAGGATAAGGGATGGAAAATGTGCACTGAATTTGGGGATGATCATGGCAAGGAAACTAGTGCCCCATGATGCTGAACAGAAAGTGACATTTGTATAGATTTGAGGCATGCTTCATAATTCGTGTTTATATTCTGTATTAAATTTTGCAATTATTTGACTGTGTATAAACTCCTGTCCTTTGCAGAATTAATGTGCATGCAAGTAATGTTAATGTCTGAGAGCCTAGTTACGAAGGAATGGTCCATTAAAGTTGTACAGCTAATAAGTATCTTATGTTTATGGTTTCTGTAATTAAAACAGAATCAGTTCATAGAATTGCGTGCAGTGCTTATTTATTTATTGCAGTAAACATAACAGAAATCTTTTTGAGTCTTGAGTTTTCATTCCACAACTGTGACTGACTGTCTCCAGCACACCCTAATACTGTAATTGGAAAATTGTATATGTACATATAAGGACAGAGTGTATGCTGATACCATAGAAGGGTGCTTTTTCTGTTCAAATACAAATTGGGTGCAATCTAGCGAAGCTTCCGGGAGTAGTAAATGAGACGGGTGCGGGCACTTAATTGTGCAGAAAGCAAAACGTCAGCTTCCCAATGGTGGGATGTGCAATTGGAAATCCTGTTGGTGGTGAGTTAAAGACAGATCTTGCTTCTGAATGGCAAGTGGCAGGGGCCTATTTTGAATGTATTAGCATGTCATACATACTAATTAAAATTCATGGCTGCCACATTAAATTGTACCTTTGCAAATAAGTCAGCAGCAAATGAGAAAAACGTGTCTTTGATTCTTGACTAGTTAAAAGTGGCATGCAACAAGCACAATTTCGAATGAGTAGAAGCTGTTTGGAAGGTTTTGTTGGAACTATAGAGAAAGGAGGACTTATTAAGGGTGACTGAGGCCATATCAGAGGTGAGGTTGGGAGATTCAAGAACAATCGAGATCAGGCCAAATGTGATACAGGGAAAATCAAGGATGATACAAAAATAGAAGTTGCTAGAAAAGCTCAGCTGGTCTAACAGCATCTGTGAAGAGAAATGAAAGTTAACATTTCTTGTCTGGTGACCCTTCCTCAGAACTCAAGGTTGATATTTGGTAGGGGGTCAGGTTTGTAAGAGTATATGTCCAGGATGCTGGAGACAGCTTGAGATAACTTGATCAAGGTTGATGATAGGTGGCTCAAGGTCACTGAAGGCAGAGCTGAGCTAATGGAGGAAAAGCCAATGAAAGGTATCTGAGAGAGTGTTCTGCCAACCTGGGGCCAGCATGGTGCTGCAATACTGCACACAAAGTAACTATCCACCCAAGGTCAGACAAGCAAGGTCAAAGACATCTGGGTTTGTCATAGCAGTCAGTCACTGAGCTTTGTGCACTTCTGCAGGAAGATGCCAGTAACCTTAAGTCACTACTGCCTTGAAATTCTAAGTCACCATTTCACTGGCGACATGAATGTGACCTCCCAGTCAGTCTCTCTCTCTCACACAAACACACACACACAGATGCATTAGAGAATTCATCAAGGGCTGATAATATAACATGATACACCATAGCTACTAAGAGCCAGGCAGCCAGAGCTGTGGCATTTGGCTGTAGATTTGAATGTTTACGTGCAGAAGGGACAACTGATTGCATGTCAGTGATGCAGTGGGCTCTCTCTGCACACACAGCAGCATTTATAAACCAAAAGGAGTTTCGCTCCATCAATATGAAGCTTATTTGTGGCCACTGCAGGTGAATCCTGCTGGTGCTTGCTCACTTCTAATTAAACGTTCATGGGCCATGCATTCATAGTCACTTTAGAGTGGTCACAACTGTTTGTTCTCCTCATTTAACTGCAGGGACGGCTCCAAGGGTGACATAGTCTGTCTTCACAAAACCCTGGCTCAATACATCTGGTCACAGAAAATGCCCAGGGGAGGAGCAGGATACATGCTTCTCAGACCTCCACAGGAGCAACTGTAGAATAGACTATTTGACTGTTGAGGATGCCTTTCTCCAGCCTACCTCAGGTCTTGGCCACAAATGATGTGCCACAAAGAATCCCTTGCATCATTGTGGTCTGTTGTGGCCGACATAATTTGGTGCACCAAAAGGATTCATCCTCCAACAACGATGAAGGGAAACAAAAATATCAGAAGACTCTGAGGTGGTGCATGATGTGACTCCAACTGCATATGCCTGGATGGTGGAACAATGTAACAGATGTTCATTGAGATGTCTATTGAATCTTGATTCCAGCCAAAGTGATACCCTTTCAAATTCTCTTGATTTCTGACCTAAGAAACGTTGCCACCTGTATCTTGGGCAGTCTTTCCAGGCCAATCTACAGGCTTCCATGACCACTGGCCACCGGGTAAGTAAAGGTCTTGATGAACAAACCTCTATGCCTTCTTTGATCCTTTTGCAGATGTGGGTATCATTGGCGAGGTCAGCATTTGTTGCTAACCCTTATTTAACCCCAGGGAAGTGGTTGTGAAGTAGCTTCTTCAGCCATGACAGTCCATGCAGTACAGTATACTCGCATTGCTGTTCGGGAGAGAGAAGGTCACACATGCCTTAACCATGGGCACTCCAATCCTAGCAAGGCCTTGCTAAGAGCTTTGCATTCAGCTGCAAAAATGGATTTCCTCAGCTGCAAACGCGACAGAGACAACAGCTTATAAAGGGTTTTGTTATGGACCAGGCTAGACCCCCCTCAAAACATTTCAAGAAGCTAGCCCACACCCTAACATTTCTAGTTGTTTTGAGCAGGTGTAAATGGATATTCCAGGAGTGATGCAGCTAGTCAAAACCCCTCAGTTTTAAACAAAGCCGAACTCATTTACAGAGTACCAAATGAAATACAAGCAAAAGAGAACAAAATACAGAAAAACAACCTATCTGAAAAGCCAACAGACTATCCCAACATAACAATGCTATTCCAAATTCCTGCAACACTTCCCATAAACACCCCTGGGCAAAAAAAAGAAGAAAAAAAAACAGGGCTTACAGGAGAGAGAGAGATAGCAGCGAGATTCAGCATGGAACACCTTCTTCCATGTCACTGTTTCTTTTGGATTCCCAGCTAACAACTGACCAGCAGCTCTGAACACCCAGACTGCTAACACCAAACCAGACCAGAGAAAAGCTGAGCTGTGGGAACTACCACTCCCCTTTCATTGTACAAGTGTTTTTTTTAACTTGAAAGCCTTTTTTTCCCTGAGGCAGTATCTGTTAGCTGTAATCAAATTGGCCCAAAAACCCATTCAAACCAGACACATCGGAACCTATGTCTTTACAACCCTTCTGAAATAAAAACACCAAGGACAATATAACCTTCTTAAAGGAGCAGCATCATCACAGTATACATGTGGGGCTTGTCAGTGAGGTTCCAATTCACTGACTTAACAGAGATAGAAATGCATTGTATGTTAATAAACCCTGATCTCCAAAGTTCAACAATAAAATGGATGTCAATAACCCACACTTCACTTCCAGTGAAGTGTCAATTTCTGAAATGCCTTGTTCTGGTTTCAAATGAGTCAACCTTAGAATGCCTGAGCTAATGCCCTCAAGTGAGCTTGCTGGTGCTCCTACCCCCTGTTGGTACAGAGTGGCATCTCACTGAGCCCTGAAGGAAGTTGGGCATCTGGACAGAGAATGAGGTGCCTCGTCTCCTTCTTGCCTAACCAATGGTGTGCGGATCTCATGATCAGGGTAAAAGAGTGTAAGTCTAAGCCCATACTTGTCAGCCACGAGTGTCTTCCTTAACCTAGATGTGGAGGTACCAGTGTTGGACTGGGGTGGACAAAATTAAAAATCACACAACACCAGGTGAGAGTCCAGTGGGTTTGTTTGGGAGCACTAGCTCTCAGAGCAATGCTCCTTCATCCTCCTACCTGATGAAAGAGCAGCGCTCTGAAAGCTAGTGCTTCCAAATAAACCTGTTGGACTATAACCTAATGTTGTGTGATTTTTAGCTTCCTTAACCTAGCTTTCCATTGATGTCATCAAACTGTTCAGGGATGAATACATTCCCTCATGTCAGAGCCAAAACAAAACTAATGGTTTGGATACCTGCTCTACTGTTTGACGAGTCTTTGCATGTAGTTGCAGCACCTCTGGAAGATTTTTCCCCTGCCTGTCTTTCCATCTCCAACAGATTGTTTGAGGATGACTTGAACTGCTCCTCCTCTCTGCTGATTAGCCCAGCGCCTCCTGAAGATGGTGCAGGATCAGAGTCAGACCATCATATGACAGTAACCAAGGCCTTAGCGGTCTGGCATCTGTATATTGCTGGACTTAGCTTACAAGGGTTTAGTCTCCAGTAGTCCCTCTGACTATCAGGAACCTTGGCCATCACATTCTCTCTTCAGTTGCTGTGAAAGCCAATAATGTGGTCATCTGACTGTGAATACAAGTCTAATCCCAAACACTAATCTGACTGTCTCAGTGCTGGTGGTGGGTGAAGGGAAGGCCGTGCTGGTTCCTCTTCTGAACATACCTTATCATCAACCACACAGGTGGCCTGTTAAAGGCTTTGGACAAGCTGTCTTCAGGCTATGAAGATCTATAGTGGAGAACACAGAATAGGCTTGAGATAATGTACAGTCAAAGGAGGTGTTGCAGTGCTCTAGTAACATCCCTATCTCTGAGCCAGATGCTGCAGATTGAAGTCCCACCCTGGCCTGAATGGCTCAGGAAGATGTCTTCATATTGTGGCCAGAATAAGCTGAGTACCAACTTTTGAATCTTTGCATCACATTCCAATGTCGGGTATTGGAGCTTTGACTATCATGACATGTAGCTTTAGGTTACAGTGTCCAACAATCAGTGGTGGGGGTGGCAGTCAAAGTGGGGGACATGGGCAACAGGTTCAGGAGGGTAGGCCATTTGGGGGAGGGGGTGTTCGATCTGACAGGGCGAGGTGGTGAGGGAGGGAGAGGAAGTGGAATAGTGGTATTGGGTCAGGTCCAGCACATTTGGATTAATGGGTTGTGGAATCAATTTGGGGTGGTTTGGTAACAGAAAGATTTGCAGTTGTCCATGGGGTATATGAGGTGGAGTGTCAGAAGTGAATTGGGAGGGCGAGGATGATGTCAATTTAATAATTACCCAGGAGTTAGAGTAGGTTTTTAACTCTCTTTCGTGCATAAATAATGCCTGAGATAATGCCCTCAAGTGAGCTTGCTGGTGCTCCTACCCCCTGTTGTTATAGAGTGGCATCTCACTGAGCCCTGGAGGAAGATGGGCATCTGGACAGAGAATGAGGTGCCTCGTCTCCTTCTTGCATAACCAGTGGTGTGCGGATCTCATGATCAGGGTAAAAGCCCATACTTGTCAGCCATGAGTGTCTTCCTTAACCTAGATGTGGAGGTACCACATTTCAATTTTGACTAAATTGAAACCCTCTGAAGTTTCCAATGTTTGGAACTTCTATGGAGGGTTCCGTTCATAGGGAAGTGGTCCAGAGATTTCAATTTCTCAGGGAAATTCCTATAGAATCAGCTGCTTTGAGGCCACTCCAACAACTCTCTCATCAACAAGATATGTGGATTAACTTTGTGGAGGGTTCTAGAGTCATGAATATTCATTCCTTTCTAAAGAAAGTCTTCCCATTATTTAATTGGATAGAAATTCTGTTTATCGAATACAGAATTTCAATAACATTAAAAAAAATTGAATGCAGTGGAAGTTTTGAGGGAGGAGTCAGTGAGGTACAGCTGAGTGTTAACAGCACACATATGAATCTGATGGTGTTTTCAGGCAACGTAGTCAAGGGACAGCATATAGATGGGAATATAGATCTGCATATAGACAGCATATAGATCTGAAGATAAACCCTTGAGGTGTACCATAAGTGGCTGTGTAAAAGCGGGGAAAAATAACCGTCACAGGAGACGCTATTTGTGCGTGACTGGCCAGATAAGAGTAGAACAAGGCAAGGCATCCATACTCATTTAGATAATGGAAGTGAGCAAGGATGATGATGTTTTCAACTGTGCCAAAGGCTACAGACAGGTCAAGATTAATGAATGGCGTTAATTTGCCAAAATCAAGCACCTAAGATGGAGTTTGTGACTTCTATAAGAACAGTTTTAATACTAATAGCAGGACCTAAAACCCAATTGGGAAGGGTAGATATAGAGATGAAAGAGAATTTGACAGATTTGAGAGGCAACAACATATCGGAGAGGAGCTTTAGAGAGGAATAGTAATGTATTTTTGTATATTGTGTCACTGCAGTTAACTTCAAGCTCATTGCTTTATATTGGAGAGCTCTTAGTATCATAAGCCCAACATCATTGTCCCTTTGGCATGTCATCCTTGAGACCTGTACAGCTGTTTCTTCACTCTAAACGGCAGATTAATTAACAGAATCAGAGGCACTTGGCTTCTGTTCAACTTGTACTTTATGTCTATGCTAGATAGATGCTGTTATTGTGACTAACAAATATTACCTACTAAAGCTTTAATTTAGCTCTGATCTGTTGATCTACAATAAGAGTTTATAATTGGTAATGGAAAGTTGCATGGCCATGGCTTAATTTACATAATTTCATTTATTTTACAGTTGTACTTGAAATAAATATTGGACCAGTACTTAGTGACAGTTAATCCCTGTTCCTTTGTCTTTCCATACATTAAAATATGATATAAAATGATTTTGCAGCACAGAAACTCCATTTTGCACATCAACTAGTTTCATTTCCTTTTACAAATTGTTATATTTTAACTATTTCTTCATTTTAAAAACCCTTATGCATTCTATTTTTATCAATTTATGCTAGTGTATTTCAAATTCTAATAACGGTCTATGTGGAAAAAATAATTTCCTTTTGCTGACCATCTTAAAAGTGTACCCTTTAATTACTACCTCAGTACAAATCAGTACAAACAGATTTCTCCTCTCATTTGTCTTGCCAAAATTCTCTCTGATTTAAAAACAAACCTTTTAGGTCTCCTCTTTAACTTGTTTGCTAAAATTGAATGGCAGGTTCTTGAATCCCTTTCCAGGTCCAAACTATTTCATCTCTGCTATCATTTTAGTGAATTGCTTCACTTATGGCCCAGACATGATTGGCAAAAGAGAATATGCAAAACAAAATGCAATATTCTAAGTGTAAATGAACAAATAACGTGAAGAGGTTCAACATTACAGTTTTACTTTTGAATGACAAAAATAAGGATCCAATATCAAACTTGTTCTCCTGCATTCAAAAAAAAACCCTTTGGTATCTGAACCCCTGATCCTTTCAATTTTTTTTTGAATTTACCATTTGTTCACATTTCCTCTCCACAATGTATTCACCTCCTATTTAAAAAAAACTGAGAAGATTAGAATATGGATTGAGCATGAATCTGTAAACACCAAAGAAAAGATAGTGGTATTGAGCGAAAATAATTAGGATAAACTAGACTGAAGACTGAAGTGAATGGTGTCACATAGAACAAGTGAGTGTTTGATTTTACTTGATAATTAAAAAGGAAAGTAGATGTGATGTCAAAGTCAGGAGATGGATGGAGATAGCGAGAAAAAGTAATTTCATAAAGATGAAGGACATGTTAACAACAAGCCATGCATGTAGCAGCCAATAACAATGTCCAACTCAAGAAAATCTAACTATGTTGCCTTGACATTCAATGGCATCAGGATTGCTGAATCCCCTACGATCAATATTCTAGAAGTCACCATTGACAAATACTGAACTGGACCAGGTATATAAATAATGTAGCCACAAAAGCGAGTCAGACGCTGGGAATTTTGTGGTGAATAACTCATTTGCTGACTTCCTAAAGCCATTACACCATCTACAAGGCACAAATAAGAAGTCTGATGGCGTAATCTCTACTTGTCTCTGAGTACAGCTTCAACACTACTCAAGAAACTCAACGCCAGTTAGAATAAAGCAGCTGCTTGATTGGCATGCATCTACCACCTTCAATATTCACTGATTCCACCACAATGTACAGTGGCAGAAGTGTCATCTACAAGAGGCACTGCAAAAATTAACTAAGTCTCCTTTCATAGCTCCTTCCAAACCATGAACTAACTTAGAAAAACAAGGGCAACAGACAAATGAGACAATATTAGCTCCAAGTTCTTCTCCAAGCCCAAAAGGATCCTGACTTGGAATTGTATTGCTGTATCACTATGTCAAAATACTTGAATTCTGTTTGTAACATCATGATGGGTGTACCTAAACCACATAGACTCGAGCAGTTCAAGAAGGTGACTCTTCACCATGTTCTCAAGGGAATTTGGGCAGGGCAACAAATTCTGATTAATGATGCCCACACTCTCTGAAAAGGTTTCTTTTAAAAAAAACCCTTAAACTTAAAACAAGGAAAACACTTGTGGAATGAGACTTTTTTCACTTTTTCATGTATCATATGCTTCATAAGCCTGGCCAAATATTGTCTATGGAAGAAAATAATCATAGAATCATAAAATTTGTGCAGTATGAGAGAAGGCCATTCAGCCCATTGAGTCCATACTAACTGTCCAAAGAACATTCCACCCAGAGCCACCACCCACCCTTCTCTATCCCTGTAGTCCTGCAATCCCCATACCTAATCCACCTAACTTACACATCCTTGGACACTATGGGGCAATTTTCAATGACCAATCCAACTAACCTGCACATCTTTGGACTATGGAAGGATATTGAAAACCAGAGGAAGCCAATGCAAACACTGGGAAAATGTACATACTCCACACAGATAAACACCCAATGCTGGAATTGAACCCAAATCCCTGGTCCTGTGAAGCAACAGTGCTAACCACTGAGCAAGAGGCCTTTGAAATACAGATGTTACGGTGTATGCCTAAAATTGTATTAAAACAACCGTAAGACAAATTGACAGATGCTTGAAATTGCAAGAGTAAGCAACATCTCTAAAACAGGCACCCAAAAAAGAAAATATGACAGCTCGGGCATTTCACGCAGAGAGTGGTATACATATGGACCATTTGAGCCTACTGCTTTTCATCATTTATATAAATGAATTGGATGTGAACATCGGAGGTATAGTTAGTAAGTTTGCAGATGACACCAAAATTGGAGGTGAAGTGAACAATGAAGAAGGTTACCTCAGTGTACAATGGAAATTTGATCCAATGAGCCAAAGAGCCGAGGAGTGGCAGCTGAAGTTTAATTTAGATAAGTGTGAGGTGCTGCATTTTGGAAAGGCAAATCAGGGTAGGACTTATACACTTAATGGTAAGGTCCTGAGGAGTGTTGCTGAACAAAGAGACCTTGGAGTGTAGGTTCATAGTTCCTTGAAAGTAGGGTCACAGGTCGATTGGATAGTGAAGGAGGCATTTGGTATGCTTTCCTTTATCGGTCACTGCAGTGAGTATAGGAGTTGGAAAGCCATGTTTCAGCTATACAGAGCATTGGTTAGGCACTTTTGGAATTCAGTTCAGGTCTCCCTGCTATAGAAATGATGTTGTGAAACTTGACAGGGTTCAGAAAAGATTTGTAAGGGTATTGCCAGGGTTGGAAGGTTTGAGTTATGGGGAGAGGCTGGATAGGCTGAGGCTATTTTCCCTGTAGTGTCAGAGGCTGAGAGGTGACCTTACAGAGATTTATGAAATCATGAGGGGCATGGATAGGGTGAATAGTCAAGGTTTATTTTTTCCCTGGGATTGGGGGAGTCCAAAACTAGGTGGCATATGTTTAAGGTGAGAGGAGAAAGATTTAAAAGAGACCTAAGGGGCAACTTTTTCATGCAGAGGGTGATGTGCGTATGGAATAAGCTGCCAGGGAAAGTGCTGGAGTCTGATACAATAACAACAAATAAAAGGCTCTGGATGGGTATTTGAATAGGAAAGGTTTAGAGGGATATGAGCCAAGTGCTGGCAAATTGGACTAGATTAATTTAGGATATTTGGTCAGCATGAACGAGTTGGACCAAAGAGTCTGTTTCCATGCTATACAACTCTATGACTCTATGGCTCCATGATTGGAGATGGAAATGACAAAATGATGTACAACAGAAACACCAACCAAATTGGATGACTGAATGGTCAATGATGAGCTGCAGCAGATGTGTGAAGATGCAGTAGGGGAGATAAGAACAACATACCATGATAACAGAATTCCGGACAGGACAGGATAGCATGTATCTGCATTAAATGTCATCTTACTTAATTCATTGATTTCTTCTTGACGTTAACTTTACATTTAATCATGCTCCTTTTATTTTGATTTCTGTAATGTTTGATATTATGCATACAAATTCCAAATGCATAATTTCTCGTGAGAACGGCTTTATCAATATAGATTTTTTTTTGGTTTGTATTACCGACAACATTTACCAAATTAGTCCTAACATTGAGCAGATGGGAATAAAAGCATTAACTCCAACGTAATAGGTGTTTCTTATAACTGACTTTCTCCCTTTGTTCTCACATACAAGAAGGATGCGAATAGCCTGCTTTGTAATTTTCACAACAAGCTTTATCTGTGTCACTCAGTGAGAGCTGACTGGAGGCTGGTGATGATGTCAGTGGTTTCCACCTTTACAAGATGGGATGTCTTGCTGAGAATTTCCATCTGTCAATGAGTCCACAAATTAATAAAGCTTAAACTAATCTCAGTCGTTGAGGAGGCACTGCATGTTTGATGCGTAGGTCATCATTCTAGTCTTAGTAACACAATTACACATAAAAATGGATCAATGGCAGGTGGAAATTAAATATCTTTCTATCCACCCCATTTCAGATTGATTTTGAAACGTGTCTGGATTTTTGCAGGGAGGACTATCTGGAGGCTGTAGTTCCCATCTAAGGTAGACAGGAGCCTTGTGTATAAATTCAAACCAGGGTCAAGCCAAGGGAAAGATTCAAAAGGGCCCTAAGGGGCATCGTTTTCACACAGAGGATGGTGTATCTATGGGACAAGCTGCCAGAGGAAGTGGTGAAGGCTGGTACAATTACAACATTTAAAAGGCATCTGGATGGGTATGTGAATAGAAATGTTCTAGAGGGAGATGAGCCAAATGCTGGTAAATGGGACTAGGTTAAATTAGGATGTCTGGTCAGTATGGATGAGTTGGACTGAAGCGTCTGTTATCATGATACACAACTCCAAGTGTCATCAAGTGATGCCGTTTCACATTTTCCCTTCGTAACTGCTGTGGGGGTTCTCATGACACATTGGCAGTGTCCCAACTCTGAGCCAGGAGGTCTGGGTTCAAGTTCCACCTGCTCCAGAGATGCCATAATACATCGAGACAGGTTGATTTAAAAAAAATCTCTGAACAGTACTGTGAGAGCTGTTGTGGTACAGTGATAGTATCCCTACTTCTTAGCCAGGAGGCCTGGATTCAAGCCCCGCTTGCTGCAGTGATGTGTAGATTGAACAGGAAAAACATCTGTGGTTCAAGAAGGTGATTCACCAGTTCCTTACTCAGGGTAATTAACAATGTATAATAAATGCTGACCTAGCTCTGGACACTTATATTCCTGAATGAGCAGCGTTTAAAAAAAACCCTAATTAATACCACTTCCTGCTCCTACCGACTAACCATTAATTGCGCAAAACCTTGAATTAGTTATTTCAAGGACCATTTAAAGAGATCCTCAGCTGTCTAAGATGAAGTTATGATACAGCAGGAATTGTTCTTGAAGTCGTTTGAGGACTTCACCATTGAACATTCTGCACTGTATCTCTGGCATTACAATTGCTTCTTGATGAGGACTTTATAGGAAACCCTCAGAAGATGAGGAGAAAACAGTAACCAATGCTGCAGCTGAGAGAGAACCAACAGAAAGAGCCATGTTTGGTGAAATCTGCTTAGTTCACACTGCATCAGCGTGTCATATTAAAGAGGTCAATTTATACATGATTAACAGAGTTAGGGTGTAAGAGAAAAGGAAAAGGGCATGTTATTAAATTCGATGTGGGGACTCCAGGATGCCCTCTCAGTTTGCATTGGCAGAACCTCTTCCAATGCTGGTTGTCTCTCTGCTATTGTGTTCCAGCTTATCCTGTCAAAATTGGGCAGAAGCAGCATTTGCAGTTGTATGTAAAACAAAATTAACTTTTATGCTTACCTGTGCATAGTCCTGGCAAGTGGCAATAGAAAGAATTAATTGTGCATTCCTTTAAGCCTGAAGTGATCTAGCAAATTGAAATGACCACATATCTGGTCCAACTAGAAGAGTCTACATGAGTGAACAATTTATTGCATTACTGCAGCTATTAATATAGCCTACACAGCCAGAAACCCTAACCACCTTACCATACATCAAAGAAGTTTCAGAAATGACAGCCAGACTACTAAGACCCCTCAGAATCCTAGTAGCACACAAACCCACCAACAGTCTCAAACAAAAACTAACAAACTTAAAAGACCCAGTACAACCCTTGGACAAAACCAACGTCGTCTACAAAATTCCATGCAAGGACTGCCACAAACACTATGTAAGACAAACAGGAAGAAAGTTAGCCACCAGTATACATGAACACCAGCTAGCCACAAAAAGACACGACCCTCTCTCCCTCGTAGCCCTACACACAGAGGAAAAAAAACACCATTTTGATTGGGACAACACATCTATCATGGGACAGGCTAAGCAAAGACATGCCAGAGAATTCCTAGAGGCCTGGCACTCCAACGACAATGCCATAAACAAAAATAGATCTAGATACCATCTATCAACCCCTCAGAAAACGAACAACCATAACACCATAAACAAACACATAGATCTAGATACCATCTGTCAACCCCTCAGAAAACGACATCACCACAAACCCGAAGAACCCCATCCAGGACAAACATATAAATAGAAAGCAGGAGACAACAGCTTTGATTCACTTGGAGGTTGCCACTGATGATGTTACCTAGCCAGGTAATGAAACGCTTGGATATCAAACCTACAGCTCAGCAAGCAAACCTACACCCCATAGCCTACTTTATCGCAGAGACAGTTAGAAACCCCAAAGTCTCAGGTCTATCTCTTACAGACTCCTCTTTAATCTGACCAAGTCCACTATCACAATGTGTGGTGTTTATTGTACTCTATAAAGTATTAATGTTTTCAGTCTCTTTCCAACCCTTTCAAACCCATATACAACAATGCTGAGAATCTACAGAACTGTGAAGAAATGATATCAAATGTAAAGAAGTATCTTGTCCAAAACCAGCTATTTCTGACTCTGTAACATTACCCAATTTCATCTGTTGCTAAAGCACTCATTAATGTCTTTGTCATACCTAGACTTGACTAACTCAGCAAAGACCTTGATGATCTCCCATATTCTAACCTCCATAAAACTTGAGGTCACCCAGAACTTTGTGGCCTGCATCTTACCTGGTACCAAGTCCTGTTACCCTATCACTGCTGTTCTCATTCACGTAAATTGACTTCTCAATGACTCATTTGCTCCAAAGCAAGCAACTTCTTTGCTTTATCATTCTCATACTTCTCTTCCAATCCCTCTATGCCTTTCTCTATAACCTCCTCTGAATTCACAATCTTCCAAAACATCTGGCCTCATTCAATTCTGATCTCTTGGGCACCTTTGATTTTAATCAGCATCTCCACAGGTGAATTTGCAAACCCTGGAGCCTGTTGCAACTCCTCTTACCTCCAGACTGCTTCTGAAGCTTGCCCTGGCCACAAAAATGGATCGCCCCTTTTAATTTGCTGCAGGGCCTCAAGAACTCGGAGGTATTTCAATTTCCTTGTCTCAGAATTGGTGAGATTATTATCGGAAATGCACTTCTCACTGGTGACTTGCCTGAAGCATGTATATTAGAGGATAACCCAAAAATTAGTGGATCAGGATATCAGAGGATGGATCCCCAGCTAATTTCTCTGGACAGCTGTTACTCACATTTTCCACTGTGAGACCAAAATGAATCCAATGATGTTCTGAAGAGAGATGTATTTTGAATATTGGGTTGTCGTATCCACCTTTTTCTCTCTTTAAAGGTGCAAAAGGTTTGTTTCTACTAAGGAATTAACAATCTGGACCCCAGCAGTTTGGGACAGTTTTATACAGCTCCTATCAAAAGACACATTTTGTGTGGCTTGTCAATAATTAATTGATGTTGAGGAAAATGTGGTAACACTGACATAAGAAGTTCATAATTAAGTAATTCATTGCATTGGCTCAAGTAATTTAGTAAGTTTGAATGAAAGTTGGACACGTAAGTTTGCGAAATTATATGTCATGTCTGTTTTTTGTTAGAAACACACCTATTTGTTTTCATTTCATTTACCTATATTTGTGAATCTAGAATTCTATAGCTCAAATTTGGTGTAAACGTCACATTTTCAGGAACCAACAGATTATTTTTAATGTAGAAAATATTTACTTTTCTGGTACAGTCACAATAGGATGGAAATAGCAAAGCCACCTTCTCCTAAACCTTTCCATCCTGTTATAAGGAAGTATTTGGCCAATGCATCCTAACCCACTATTCATTTTTATTCCACCTTACAAAGGTTCCAGCTTCTGGTTGATGGTTCTCCTAAGCAACCTATCTGTCATTGGGCACTTAATGTGTAAGGAATCTTGGGCATAAGCTTGTGTTCCACTTTTCCTGGACAGTGTTTTTACACAGTTATGGAAAGATTGAATGCAAAATTCAAAACACCGCACTGGAGTATAAATGGGTTTCCATTTCTAGAAAGATTTACTGTTAGTAAATGTGCTTGTGTTACTTAGAGTTAAAAAGTTGTTGCAGCAGAAGTTATATAAAGAATTTATAAGAAGAATGAGTTAGATCTTCACTGATTGAAATTGGTTTAATTGAGGTATTTAAAAATTGGCTAAATGTTCAATTAAAATTGATGATTGGGTACAAGGAAACATTTACCATATTGCAGTTAGATTTTTGCTGTCAAATTAAGTAGTCAACTTTGTGAGTTTTTATAATGGATCATTTCTTTTTGTGAGGGTTACTGGTACTACTTAGCACCAGAAGTGATACCTGCTCTCTTTGGATCATTTCTACACTCTGCTTTACTCATCTTGTTCTTCTCAGACTTAGCACCATTAAATTGGAGATATTTAGTATCTCTGTTTGTGTTTGTTTGTTAAAGCAGAACATACTGACAAAAATTATCCTACTTATTAATACCAAAGATTATTTGAGATCATCAATTTTTATGTTCACTCAATAGGGAAGGTTTGAATCATTGAAGAAAGAATGATCAAAAATACCATGCTAAGTCACAATAGATCATGACTTGCCCCCAGTTCTAGTTACTTATATTGTCCACAATGATTTTAATGCAACTAAACATTCCTTTTTGTCCTTATATGGAAGCATATTGGCTGTAGATTTACTAGAAACCTGACTATTATTTCAGTATGCTTGTTCTATTATCATCAGTTACTTAGTTTCTTCCCTGCAGCTCTGCAAATATTGGAAGAACTGACAGGAGAAATCGATGAATTGTCTATCAGAAGAGGGCTTTTATGTATCATTTCACTCTGGGATAATTAGAATGCATTCTGAAAATGTTAAGCCTCCCAAACAAAGAATGAATTTTTAAAGAAAACAATATCTGAATGACCTTGGCAGATACAAATTTAGTTTCAAAATAGACATTTTTGTCGAAGGAACATGTTGAAAACACCTGTGAAAAAGACTTTTTTTGTAATTTATCAATACCAGTTTCTGTGATCAATGGCTTAAAACCAGGTTGTTTAAAATCAGAAGTAAAATGATGTCACCCAAGCGTATAGTATTAAAAATGAATTTGGATTATCTTTCTGGCAGCTCAGGTGCTTGTGTGTTGTGTGAGAGGCATGTTCATTAATTTTCAGCAGTGAAAAGTGCACTGTAGCATAAATATACCATCCAAAGCATGTTGTTGATAAATAATTGTACAGCTTGTTAATGTGCCAGTGTATGGTACTGCCTCTGCTGAAAATATAAAACAAAGAAGATTTAATCATCTTACGCATAAAATATGAATAAATGTTTATATTTGTGGGTGCAGACATAACACTTAACTAACCAAACTGTACCGTTAGCAATGACTGCAATTTCTAAATCTCCAAAATTGTCTTTTTAGGGACTGCAGAACACCTGCCTTAAAATGTCGCCCAGACTATCTCCCGAATGCCGTTTTGGTTAATTGACTTGGAAATGGCCCAAATGTATTTCTGAATGCAGTCTAATTAATATTAATAATAAATGCCATTATTAACATCAAAGAACATCTGGTGCTCCTGTTTACTCTGAAGCCTTATATGTAACATACTTTACATGCATTTCATCTTCCAAATATTGGACATTAAACTGTTTTGCCATAACGGGTCAGAAAAATCCTGCCACAGTGTAATGTGTAATGCTCTGTTTAAAAAAAATCAAATGTTTTCTTTGGGCTGCATTGGTTGCTGTGATACCACTGAGTGCTAAAGATCCCTTGTGTAAACCATTTGAAAAGTGCAGCTACCAGCATCTGTACATGGGCTACATTAGAGTTCCACATAATAAATCAACTGCTGAAGAATATGTTTCTAAGATGTTAAGTTTTTTTTAATCAGGTAGTATGGTGACATAATATGTTAATGTTTGAAGGTAACCACTATATGGCTAATATGTTTTACAAGTTAGAATTACTTTCTACCAATTTACAGAATGCCAGCCTCAGCAGTGTAACTAAACCTCAAATTGATTAACTTGCATGAACCAGGCGTTCACAAAGATGGCTTCATTCCAAAAGCAAGAGAACGGCACATCAGCCGGATGGTGTTATGTTGCTCTGGAGTAAGGAAATAAAACCCCTCAGGGTGCATTTCTAAGAACTTACTCATTTGGAATGATGTCATCATTTTTAACATTTTTTTGTTTTTTTCCCATATTTTATGTGTACAAAAGCTTGAACATGTTACCAGTGGTTGGCAGATCATGTGCAAACATCAGAATAATGGAATGCTTTTTAAATCACAGCATTAAAACCACAAAACGATTTAGCAGCAACGCATTATTGCAGGGGCGCCAGTGGAAAAGAGCTGCTGCTCTTTTGCAATTAATACAAAAAGGGTGTGGCTGATTGAAGGTTTCATTGTTTCCTTACTGCACATAGTCTATAGATACAATTTCAAGAAGCAATGTGGGGTTTACTTGCTTTAGCCAAAAGTAAAAACAATTAACATTGTCACCAGTTTTAGCATTAACTAAAATCATCTGTTTCAGACTTTAAACATAAACAACTTATGATGCTGCTTTTTTTTCCCTGAGTGAAAGGAGCTTTTTGTGAGACTGTAGAGCCATAAGTGGCACTGCAGTGATATCTCAGACATGCTAGTCGATTGATGTTTATCTTGTTTCCCAGATGGCTTGTTTGACTTCAGTGAAATTTGAGTTATATTATTTTTCCTTTCTCTTTGAAATTCAAGTTCTGCTTTTCTGAAGTGCAAATCCACTTAGTTTGTCCAGCAGAAAGTTACTCCTTCACTTAGATTTACACTTAACAATGGAAATCTAGGTCAGTGGCCGTTGGTTAAAAAAAAAACTTCATTTTTTTTAAAGAATGCGAATTTTCAGAGGTATTTTAATTGTGTGTCATTCATTTCTTTAATTAAACAGATACAAATTATTTGAACTATTCAAAACATCTGAAGCAAATTAATTAAATCCTTCAAAGAAGTCATTTATAAAGTAAAAATGAACCATCTGAACCAACAAAAATCAACACGTTTTCAATGGGTTTTAAGTAATAATGTTTTTGTCTAATGGAGTCACAGCCTATGATGTAAGAAGAAGGGTTTGTTCGGCCATTACTCGGACTGCTGCTTTCTAACCAGAAGGTCGGGTTGGTTGAAATTGTTGAGATAATGTATATGCTACCTGTTCTGGCTGAGAGATTTGCTGCTAGGCCAAGCACCTGTGACAATGTGGGACCTTTTGTCTCATGGCAGACATAAAGCTGAAGTTGCCTCGCTTACACTTCAACATATGCTCTGATAATTTTTGAATATCTTGTAGGTTGCAATGATAGAAACTGTGACCTAATTGAAAATATGTGTATAAAGGTACTTACTTGTAAATTTTTGAATAGGTTAATAGAGTACTCCATTTGAAATGTACTTTATGAATGATCGAACTGAATTCAAAATTGCTCTTGATCATATGTAAGAATGCATCCCCTGTGTAACAGGCATGACAGGTGGTATATGTTCTGTAGCTGCCAATTGTAACTGAGAAGCAAAAAAAATGCCCACCTCAAAATGTGGGCAAGAATTTTTTTTCATTTGGGCTCATCCTACAGATAATGGAAACTCGATTGGACAGTCTGAAAATGGATAGGGAATTGCTGTGTACAATTAACCCATGCCTATTGATTAAAAGGTAGATAATATGCAACTGAACAATTGCTGCGCGCAGCCAAAACTAAGAGCAAAGTTCATTGGGTGTTCACTTCAGCTAGGGTTGCAAATTCCTAACTTCCCAGCACCACTTAAAACTAGCCTGCTGCGCCACAGGACATTTAGTGATCTCACACAAATGGTCAAGGTTAGTGAGATGTACGTTCAAGTGCACCTATAACCTCAACATTGCTGAATTCACCATATTCCCAATCACCCACCTACCAGTAACGATTCATACTTAATATTCTTGTGCAAGCACAGGGCTAAGTGGCCATCTTTTCTAGCCTGGAAGTGCAAACCAAACTCCATTATTATTTTTGTGCACCTAGTTATGCCACAGCATCAGATGGTCAATGCTTCAACTTCCACTGCAGTAAAAGCAGTTTCCACCAAATCTCAGCGCTGAGTCCAGAAAGTGCAGGCTGAGTTTATGAATGATAAGCATGTTGCCATGCAAACTCAAATTGGTGGCATCATGGTTGCAGACATCAGTGTTCACACAACAACAGCTTGTATTTTTGTAGCACTTTTAATTTACCATAAAGTTCCAAAGCGCTTCTTAGAAACTGTATCAAACTAAATTTGACATCGAACTACACAAGACAGTGAGGCAGATGACGAAAGGCTCAGTCAAAGCAGCAAGTTTTAAGGATATCTTAAAGGAGCAGAGACAAAGAGAGGTTCTGAAAAAAATTCCAAAACTCTGAGTTTTGACAATTGAAAGCATAGATGCCGATGGTGAAGCTATTAAAATAAGGGAGGATCAATAGGTTGGAATTAGCAGAGAACAGGTAGGTGAGAACAGAGAACACAAGTGGCAGAGGTGAATGAGATTAAACCGATTGAGTGGCCAAAGCTTTTGAGGAATTTGAAAATGAAGGGCATGGAAAATTTGGAGCCAAGATAGGATGTGAACTTAGAAATGATGAGTAAATAGGGCTTTGTCCAAATTAGGAAGTGGTCTGCGGAGTTTTGAATGACATTTGGTTTTTATGGGGTGGACTACAGGAGGTCAGTCAGACAGGCATTGAAGGTAACCAAGTCATAAGTAAAGGTTTCAGCAGAGGATAAGCTAAGGCTGGGATGGCATTGGGTGACATTATGGAGGTGATTTTATAGATGTTGCAAATATACTGCTAGAACTCATCTCTGCATCAAATATGACATCAAGCTTGAGAAAAGTCTGGTCCAGCCTCACATGGATACCACAGAGTGTTGGTGTCAGTCATCAGGAGATGGAATTTATGGTAATGATGAAAAATCATAACTTTGATATTCTTTATATTTGGTTGAAAATTAAACTTTGTACATCAAGTACAGGTTGTTAGAAAAGTATACAACAATTTGAAGACAATGGAGGAATAAATGGAGCTCCATTAGAACTGGGTGCAATCAGGATGCAATCTGACATTGGTGTGTTTGGATTGTGTTGATGAGAAATAGGAAGCGGTTAAAGATAGATTTTTGGTAACCACCAGAGGTAACAGTGCAAAGGGGTGGAGTGGGAGGGAGATAAATCCTCATAGCTAATTTGCTGGTTTGAAGCAGCTTTGAGAATTCCATGGTGGTCCAAACATTTGTAATCAACAGCCTATTTGGATTGCTGAGGCACCTCCTGGGGGAGTTGGCAATGACCCTTTGGAAAATGAACCAGCTGTCCTCTATCTCGGAAGACAATATTTAGTCACTTGTACTAAGTCTGTACTCCAGCAGTGTCCTTACTGTTCCTTGTCAGTCAACCTGCAGTTGAAATTGCTGCTGACCATGACAAGATGGAATGGTGTGATATTTGGTTTTCCAGGTCTCAAGTTGCTCAACATACTCTTACAAGACCATCTGCAATCTGGTGGACTCAAAGTCCTTTCAACAGCCATGCAGCAGCCACTGTGAAAGCTTGTGTAGAAACACTGGGACATAGAGGATAGGCATTAAGTGAATACAAAGGATTGATTAGTTAGCATGGAAATGGCATGATAACATTTATGTAATTGGTTTGGAAACTTTTTAGGTGGTTTTGTTGTTTGCATTGTGACAACTCCAGTCATTACAGGTGAGAGATTGTCAATGGCAGACAATGTGTGACACCTTTGGTGAATGGAAAATCTGGGTTACAGTTATAGGTAATTTCTTCATAGAAATAGTTCTTTGCAGACACCCCGTAAAACAAGGGGTGTCAGTGATACCAGCTCCCTCTGTTTTCCTTTTGCTTCTCTCTCTTCAAGCAGTTTGTGCTGCTCTGTGTGCTCTCTGCTCTTTGTCCAAGTCATGCTATAGTCCAAAGTAAAGGCTTTCTAGTACAATAATATCTGTTAGTATTTTAGTTCTCTAGAAACCTTGAATTTAGGACAATATCGTTTAGCACCTGCCACGCTATCCCCAGTAGATTTAATAAGAGGCAACATTGTAAACTTTTCACTGTATTCTTTTACTTCTGTACTTAAGTACACGTGACACTAAAGGATACTCTATTCTATTCTAAGACTTGAAAGCAGCAAACAATTGTAAAATTGCACCAACAGCTATAAGAAGTAAACCAGAAAAACACCTGAAAATGGATGATGATCCTTCTAAATGATGGAGTTGGAGCTAACCTCCTGCAGCTTTGAGAGGTTAATTAAGCAGGAGTACTTGTTGGAGTATTGAGCTCCAAAATGGCAATGTGGTATCAAGTCAGTGCTGCATGTTGATTGGCAGCATAATATGTGTACTCCACTCTTAGCAGCTGTTAGCCGTGTACATCCCAATGTCTTCACCAATTTGACATTCGATGCTGTTCATAACAGAAACGTGAAGCATGCATTTGATATCATGTTGGTTCCAAAACAATGTGTATTGAGCTCAGTTTTGTTTCCAACACCTCCAGCATTGCAACACTGTCTTTCAGTAATGCACTGAAATATAATCATTTGCTCAGGTCTCTGGAGCGAGTCTTGTGTTTCGATTTAGAGGTTATCACTGAGCCAAGACTAATATCTTAAGAGAAGCAGAAGCAGCAAGAAGGAGAAGCACAACAAAAGAGGGAGACTGAAAAAGAAAATTTGAAACAAAGAAACAGGCAGGGGTAAAAGATGAAAAGAACTTGTATTTATCATTGCCTTTCATGACCTTAGGACATTCCAAAGCACTTTGCAATCAATGAAATACTTTGATGTGTAGTTTCTGTTATAATGTAACAAGTGTAAAAGCCAATTTGAACATGGAAAATTCTCACACACAGCAATGAGATAACCTGATCAGACAATCTGATTGTAATATTGGCTGAGGAAAAATATCGGTAGGGGCACTCCCACTCTTTTATAGATAGTGCTTTGGAATCTTTTAAACAGATGACATATCAAATTAACACCTCTTCCTAAAGGCAGCAGCTCCAACAGTCTAACATACCTCTAGTACTGTTGCAAGGTACCAGCCTTGATTATATGCCCATAGTCAAGATTTTATGGTATTCTGCCACATGTTTAGGTATGGGTGGAGGCTGGTAAAATGCATTATGCAGCCTACCCCCACCTTTTCACTTCTCAACCCATCTCCATTTTACCGGACATAGTGAGGGCATTGGACAACCAGCTTTCCCTTGGACCTATTAAAATCCTTATGCAGTCAATGAATGACAGTTCAAATTGAACAGACTGATTTTGGGCAAGAAAGAGAAAGGGTAGTGACCTCCTCTGGCTGGGACCTCCCTGCCCAATGGAGACACATACCCCCATGACATTCCCATGTCTCAAGCCTGCCCCCCTCAACCACCTTGTTGGTACCTGCCACCCAGGTGGTGTTCATACCCAAACTTGCTTTAAATTCACTTTCCTGAATCTTCCCTTGTTGACTAAAGTCCCTGCAGTGACCACCACTAATCCAGTGTGACTGCAACTCCAGAGCTACCAGCCAATTTGATTAGCCAGCAGTTTTCTAAGAAGGGACGTCCTGCCCAGATGAGGAAGGACGTCCGTATCTGACGAATACCCTGCTGAGCGTAAACAGGCAAAGCCAGTCTTTGGGTGGGCCTCCGACTGACCTTTTAGCTTGGTTGAAGATTTTATGGATGACAAGATGCCACGGAATCTTGGGCCTACCATCTGAAGTGGGACTAATACCTTTCTGATTCCGACATTGGAATGCTAGTCTGAGCTAAAATGGACAAATCATGTTCTCCAGCTTACTGCATTTAACATCAGGAGAAATGAATTAATAATCTATGATATTTTTTATGTAAGTGTGAACTTCCTTGCAACTTCTCAATCATAAATTCCTCTGCCACAATTGCAATGGAAACTGCCTCTGTAAACTTGTCATGTTGCAAATATATTGTCCTTCTGCTAGAAATGTTACAGCCCAACTATTGGAACGGGTAATTACAGCCTGAAAGGTGAACACAGTGAGTTTTTTTTATTGTTACCATGAACATAGGAATTCATAAATTTGAAATAATTGCAAATTTTAAACACATACATTTTCTCCTGATAATCAATGATTATTACACTACAAAGGTAGAAGACAGAGGGTGGTGGTGGAAGGTTGTTTTTCAGACTGGAGGCCTGTGACCAGTGGAGTGCCACAAGGATCGGTGCTGGGCCCTCTACTTTTTGTCATTTACGTAAATGATTTGGATGCGAGCATAAGAGGTATAGTTAGTACTTTTGCAGATGACACCAAAATTGGAGGTGTAGTGGACAGCGAAGAGGGTTACCTCAGATTAGTGGGCGGCACGGTGGCACAGTGGTTAGCACTGCTGCCTCACAGCGCCTGTAGACCCGGGTTCAATTCCCGACTCAGGCGACTGACTGTGTGGAGTTTGCACGTTCTCCCCGTGTCTGCGTGGGTTTCCTCCGGGTGCTCCGGTTTCCTCCCACAGTCCAAAGACGTGCGGGTCAGGTGAATTGGCCAAGCTAAATTGCCCGTAGTGTTAGGTAAGGGGTAAATGTGGGGGTGTGGGTGGGTTGCGCTTCGGCGGGTCGGTGTGGACTTGTTGGGCCGAAGGGCCTGTTTCCACACTGTAAGTCTAATCTAATTCCAACAGGATCTGGACCAGATGGGCCAATGGGCTGAGAAGTGGCAGATGGAGTTTAATCAGATAAATGCGAGGTGCTGCATTTTGGGAAAGCAAATCTCAGCATGACTTATACACTTAATGGTAAGGTCCTAGGGAGTGTTGCTGAACAAAGAGACCTTGGAGTGCAGGTTCATAGCTCCTGGAAAGTGGAGTCACAGGTTGATAGGATAGTGAAGAAGGCGTTTGGTATGCTTTCCTTTATTGGTCAGAGCATTGAGTACAGGAGTTTGGAGGTTATGTTGCGGCTGTACGTGACATTGGTTAGGCCACTGTTGGAATATTGTATGCAATTCTGGTCTCCTTCCTATTGGAAAGATGTTGTGAAACTTAAAAGGGTTCAGAAAAGATCTACAAGGATGTTGCCAGGGTTGGAGGATTTGAGCAAAGAGGCTGAACAGGCTGGGGCTGTTTTCCCTGGAGCGTCGGAGGCTGAGGGGTGACCTTATAAAGGTTTACAAAATTATGAGGGGCATGGATAGGATAAATAGACAAAGTCTTTTCCCTGGGGTCGGGGAACTAGAGGGCATAGGTTTAGTGTGAGAGGGGAAAGATATAAAAGGGGCAACTTTTTCACGAGGGTGGTATGTGTATGGAACGAGCTGCCAGAAGATGTGGTGGAGGCTGGTACAATTGTAACATTTAAGAGGCGTTTGGATGGGTATATGAATAGGAAGGGTTTGGAGGGATATGGGCCAGGTGCTGGCAGGTGGGACTAGATTGGGTTGGGATATTTGGTCGGCATGGAGGGGTTGGACCGAAGAAATGCTGTACATTTCTATGGACTCTACATATTCAAGGTAACTACAGCAGAAGTTCATCAGGAGACAGAAACTTCCCTGTGTCCTGATAAACAATTACCAAAGAATGGGGCATGGTTTTGTGAGGACATTACTTTTTGCGCACTTCAGGTTACCTATGGAACTTGAGGCCGGGGGGAAGCCTGCTTTTCTTGCACTGTGTGGTTCCATGTTACATAATGCCATTCAACATCATTTGACTGATCCTTTCCTACTGGCTCAACAGTGTAAAATCCATATGCCTAAGAATGGCTGGATACAAGCTTTCAGTTTTTGTTTCAACATTGTGAATTTACTCCTACAACAAAAGTGCTTAAACAATGCAGACTCCGGTCATTCATGCTCATAGCAGAGATTGTGGTTTCTGTACCTCCAGGGCAGGACTCCCTTGTGGCTTTTTCCAGCACAGAGCTGGGGGCGTCTGTTAGTTAAAGCCTTGCTTATGCTGTAATTACCAACTGAAGCTGGCAATTATTACATAAACAGGGTGCACACTTTTAACTGACAGATTTCTCAGCACTCTATTGGGAAATTCTCTTCTGTAACTTCGCAGGTGGGAGGGGGAGCTAATGTAGATTTACAGCATTTGTTCTCTTTTACTTTCCCTCCTATCCACTTATTAAAAACAAGGCTGCTGATTTCTGCCTCTCCTGAAACTATCATCTCTCATTTTCTTGCAATACTTTACCACTTCTTTCCCATGCTGACCTGAACTCAGGTGTTTTGTTTATTATGCTGCACTGCCTTGGAATGTGTTTTCACTGACTTAAAATGCTTATGATGCTTGAATATACAACCTCTTGCAAGTCACATCCACAAACACAGCTACTCTGTTCTTCCCAGCAATAACCTGACACCCCTCAGTGATATTATTCCCTACCATTCTCCTCCTAATCATCTCACAACCAGGGTGGAATTTTTTGTTCCGGGCTAAGTGTTATGCAGGCTGGTAAGGTGAAAGGGGCAAGTCATATTTTCTTGTGCGATAACGAATTTTAATGCTCATCACACATGTATGTATGCTTAAAATTCCTAATTGTATTGACAGGAAACCATATTAATAGGAGAGAACCGCACTCTTTGAAGCCCAGGATAAGTGGAGGACCTTGCATCCTAACCACCACCCAATCCTGGACAGGAGTGAAGAAGCAGAGGTTAACCATGAAATTTAGTGAGCATCCTCTAGATTTGCTCCTGTGAGGCAGGTATGAGCAAAGGGACAACTTATTGTTAAGCAATAGCATCAAGAGGCCATCCTGCCTCTTGAAGGCAGTGTGGATGGGGGTGGCTAGGGCAATCAGAGCAAAATCAACTTGGAGGCATGACAGTGCCACAGAGGATGAATGCAGTATGCCTGTGTTGACTAAACCCTCAGCCCCCTCCAGTTGCGTCCTACAATAGTAAGTGTGTCTCTGTGCAGGACTGTCTCTCAGACCACAGGTGCCTTTGTCATTTACCTTTAATCAATGTCCATTGCACCTATCTAGATTGTACTTAGAACAGCACAGTGATCATGAATTTGGTCTCATTTAATTTCAAACATGAAGGCCACATAACACACCCACACCACCAGCTCAATGACCTTCATCACAATTTGGTGAAACTACGCATTACGTGGCTTGTCACCAAAGACTTGAATGGGACAAGGATGCTACCACAGAAGGTGGCTTCTGCATCAACACATCTGAATAATATAATTTGCACACACCTTATGATACTAACTTGAAATCCATCAATTCCAGCTCTTTCACCATACCCTGCCACCCTTCACTCAGAACCATTTCAATTATAAATTCTAGCAAACCACTGAGCACACATAGAAAATTGCAGCTTTACAGATTCTCATCTGCACTGTACTTATCAAAGCAGGCAAATTATTGATGTGCCCATGGTAATGTCTTTAAATGCCTCAAGCCTTCAATGGGAGAAGATGCACACAACCAGGCAGAGTGTGCTAAAAAAAGGGGCCAGTGTGCCTGATCTCTGGATCTTCACCATATTCAAGGAGCAGGCTGCCTGCCTGTATGGAATTAGATTTGTCTAGCCATTTAATCAAAAATCCTCCAAGTATCTTCTCATATCTGCATATTGTGTACCGAAGTTTTACTTTTGGTAAAGGTGGCATCTTGCAACACAAACATAGCTTTCTGTTGCTCTCTCCAGCTTCAGGATCCCAGTTGCAGAGCTGTGAAAGATGAGGAACAGCTTTGGATGTAAGTTTGCTCACTGAGCTTCGTGGTTCATTTCCAGACGTTTCTTTACCTTACTAGGTAACATCTTCAGTGGGCCTCATGCGAAGCAATGCTGAAAATTCCTGCTTTCTATTTATATGTTTGGGTTGTTTCCTATGGTGATGTTAGTTCCTGTGATGAAGTCACTTCCTGTTCTTTTTCTCAGGGGGTGATAGATGGGGTCTAACTCAATGTGTTTGTTGACCTCAACCTGGGCTTCAAATCTTCTCAAAACTCGCTATGAGGAACAGCTTCATTCCTCCCAAACTCTTCTATCCCAGCTCCATACAAACATCACTGTGGAAGAACAACTAGTTCTTCCACCACCCTCCACTAGTGCAGGGACCTCAACCTCAAAACGTAATGTATCTAGACCCAACTTGGAGTCAACATCTGGAGAACACAGCACTGACAAGGCCTGAAGTTAGAGATGGAAGAAATGTCTGAGGGCTCTGACTCTCACAGTGTGGACAACTGGAGATCAAGGTCCTGCAGATGATGAACCTCTGGACTTTGCTAATCATGAACTAATGGAGATACAAAGACAAATAGGGGAATGTCTAGCAGAGGTGTCAGAAACCATGAAGGTGCTGGAACAAGAAGCAAATAAGTCTCATCATGTTGTATCTGATACCATAGCTCCAGCATGTGAGTGCATGTCTGCCTCCAGGGACTGGATGGCAGCTACTGTGGACTGCCAGATCCAGCAAAACAGTCAGTAACTTCCAGACAAACTGCTTGGACCTTCACTCCATTATCTATTCCATGGGGACGATCATTCAATGGGACAAAAAGAGCTGACTGAATGATCTTGATCTCACTCCAGGTGCCCAGTCTTGTCAAAGAATACACACTGACAAAGATGAAAATGACAGACAGGCATCCAGAGAAACATTGCTACTATCTTTCCTCTCTACCAGGGACTCAGGTTCATAGCTCCTTGAAAGTGGAGTCACAGATAGATGGGATAGTGAAGAAGGCATTTAGTATGCTTTCGTTTATTGGTCAGAGTATTGAGTACAGGTGTTGGGAGGTCATGTTGTGGCTGTACAGGTCATTGGTTAGGCCTCTGTTGGAATATTGCGTGCAATTCTGGTCTCCTTCCTGTTGGAAAGATGTTGTGAAACCTGAAAGGGTTCAGAAAAGATTTACAAGGATGTTGCCAGGGTTAGAGGATTTGATTTATAAGGAGAGGCTGAACAGGCTGGGGCTGTTTTCCCTGGAGCATTGGAGGCTGAGGGGTGACCTTATAGAAGTTTACAAAATTATGAGGGGTATGGATAGGATAAATAGGCAAAGTCTTTTTCCCTGGGGTGGGGGAGTCAAAAACCAGAGGGCATATGTTTAGGGTGAGAGAGGAAAGTTACAAAAGATACCTAAGGGGCTACCTTTTCACACAAAGGATGGTATGTGCATGGAATGAGCTGCTAGAGGATGTGGTGGACACTGGTACATTGCAACATTTAAAAAGCATTTGGATGGGTATTTGAATAGGAAGGGTTTGGAGGGATATCAGCTGGGTGCTGGCAGGTGGGACTAGATTGGGTTGGGATATCTGGTCGGTGTAGACGGGTTGGAATGAAGGGTCTGTTTCCATGCTGTACATCTCTATGACTCTATGACTCAGATGCTTCCTTCAGCTCGGGCTGAGGAAATTGCACATTGACTTGTGCAGGAGAGGTTTCCATCTGTCCCAGCAGACCAGAGGCCACTAGGCCCTGATCTACCAGAGGACATCCATTGCACTCATCTATGGCAAAGTGGCAAAGCCGATATCAGCCTTAAAACATCTCAGCTCTAGATGCTGAGGTATCACCAAAGGTAATGTGAGGAAAAGGAAGATGAAAGAACACCGAAGCCACTTTAAGTACATAGGTGCCAACCTTTCCAAACTATTGTAATTAAATGCACAAGTCTTTAAATATGTTCCTATGTTCTCTCTCCAAATGTAATAATGTCAAACAGTTTGCATTTTCTCTTGAGAAAAACATGAGAAATTCAAATGCACACTTGTGATTCAGGTGCAGAGTGCTATGGAACACTAAGGTTCTCGTTCAAGTATTGCTTCTGGAAGGTGGAAATCCTCTGGGATGTGTGAATGGAAGTGAGATGGCTGTATCTCATGGTCATTCACCTTGGTGTAACCCATATCAATCTCTGCGATATAAAAATGCCACGCCCATGTAACCCCACATAACTGTGCCTTCATGCTCTGTCAAACAAATTGAGCATGAATTCATTCATGCAGAGGAAACAAAGAGATGTGCAATATTTGACCAGCCGAGCAAAATAAAGGATTACTTTGTCTGAATAAGCATTCCATTTTAAAGCTAAAAATCACACAATACCAGGTTATAGTCCAACAGGTTTATTTGGAAGTACTAGCATTTGGAGGGGCTGCTCCTTCATCAGGTGGTTGTCTTTTAAAGTTGGCACCCATACACATTACAATTGGCTTCTTTCGGAGTGTTAAATAGTCAAGGAATGTCACACGTTCTCAATTTGAGCTGCTATTAGATTTCTGCAGACCTCAGTGCATCAGTGCCAGCTTGTATAATGTCTCCATCCGGCTTCATTTCTTCTTTGTCTGAGGTGACATATTCCTGGTTCATTCCCCTTGTTCTAAAATCTCACCAGTGACTGAGCAAGTGCAGGATGCAGCAAACTCTATTGTGGAGATTCTGTCTGGCAAGTACAAGAACATTGCTCTTGAGTGGCCCAGGAAAAGGAAGTACATGTTAAGAAGATCAATTGTCTGTTTTTTTTTCATGGTCCCACCTGACAAGACAGATCTTATCCTAACCATAACCTTCATGACTTCTAGAAGGTCACCCCCTCAGCCTCCAATGCTCTAGGGAAAACAGCTTCAGTCTATTCAACCTCTCCCTATAACTCAAACCTTCCAGTCCCAACAACATTCTTGTAAGTCTTTTCTGCATCGTCTCAAGTTTAACACCATCCTTCCCATAGAAGGGCTACCGGAATTGTATGCACTATTCTAAAAGTGGCATCACCAATGTCCTGGACAGCTGCAACATGACGTCCCAACTCCTATTTTAAATGTTCTGACCAACGAAGGCAACTGTGTTAAATGCTTTCTCCACCACCCACTCTACCTACAATTCCACTTTTAAGGAACTTCCTCAGAAACCTGAGATACCAAAGCCCACACTGACCCTCACGTATCCCTGATTTAGTTTTAAAGGCTTTTTATACCCCCTGCTCTCTCAATTACACCGTTCCTGGTTTTCCATCCTTGTTATGCCCATAGTCTGTCTAATTTTGACTTTGCCATGTACAAGCCAATTTGCTCCATCTCTTTTGGGAGAGATGGGACCTGTACAAGGCAGATGGCTCACATCTGAATATTGGAATGGGACCAGCATCCTTATAGGGTGAGTAGCTGGTGCTGTTCAGAGCGTTTGATCTAACTTGGCAGGAAAGTTGGATCCAGAGAGAAGGTTCAGGGAGATGTACAGCTGAAATCAGAAGATTCAACAAAAGAGTCAAAAAGGCATAGAGATTGCTGGTCAGTTAAGGTATTTATTTTAATGAAAGGAATCTGACAAACAAGGATGATGAGTCGTGGGCACAAATTAAAATATGGGGGTAAGATATAATCACTACGATAAGATTGAGAGAGAGAGACAGGATTGGCAGCTCAATATTTCATGATAGAGGGTCTTCAGGCATGACAGCAAAGGAGATAAAGAGGAGGAGCTATTGCAGTATTGATCAGGGAATCAATTAAGCAGTAAAGAGGTTGATATCTTATAAGGCTTTATGAGTGAAGCCATTTGGGTAGAACTTAAAAACTGAAATGAGGAGCAATCACATTGCTGGGAATGTACTATAGGCCTTCCAACAGTCCAAGAGAAATAGAAGAGGTGATAAGCAGGCACATTTCCAAGAATTGTAAATATAGGAGAGGATGTCAACTTCTACAACATTAACTGAAGCTGTCATAGTGTGAAAGGTTTAAAGATAGTAGAATTCTTAAAATGTATCTAGGCGAGTTTTTAAATCAATACTTAAAAGGCCCTATAAGAGAAGGGGTGACCCTGGACTTAATTTTAGGTAACGAAGCTGGGCAAGTTTATTAACACCAGGTACATGAATGGTTTATAATGTTGGGTTTATAACACACCAGTTTCCAGATTGAAAAATGGCTCCTGTAAACATAATTCTGATGGATTGGTGTTTGAACAGATATTCATGACATACTAATAAATATAAAACAAGTTTGTAGCCATCAAAGTCAGGAAAGCCAACCCATTGAAGGTTTCTGAGAGCTTAACACCAAAACTTTCCCACTGTTAGGAAAAAAAACCTTTCATCTCCTGCTTAATTATGTATCCCTGCTCAAGGCAAACCTGTATGGTTCAACCCTTTGTCATCAACATTCCATTATCTCTCTATTCCAAACACCTTGTGAAAGTACTGCTGTAAATCATATACCAAAGGTGCTGTCCCCTATATGTCAAAATTTGAGGCAATCACTCTTGCTGATCTGAAGCTCCCAGTGACCCAACCAACGTTACTCAACCTCATCACCTTCCTCTCCCCAGTATCATATTGTTCATCATTTTCATCCATTTGGTTGAGATACCCCTAACCCTGTCAGAAGTTCTGTGACCATGATATTTATATAAAGTGAGTGGGGAAATATGCCATTTTGTTGTATCTGAGATGTTTGACTGATGTAATAAATCAGAGTCCACTCTGGAATTAGTGGGTCACCCTGAGATGATGGCTTAAAACAAATCTGTATATTTTACAAAATGCAATACATTGCTATTCAGTGTGGAAACTCTGACCTTCTGATGTTCAGTCTTATTTTCCATAAAAACTTAACTTGTCTAAAAGTTTAAAGAAACAAAAATATGTTCCTTGAATGCAAATATTGGAGCCAGGTTGCCTGAATTATCTTCTTTAAGATTAGAACTCCTGCAGTGTGGAAACAACGCCTTCAGCCCAACAAGTCCATGCCGACTCTCCGAAGAGTATTCCACACAGCCCCATTTCCCTCTGTCTAATGCACCCAACACTATGGGGCAATTTAGCATGGTAAACCCACCTGGCCTGCACATCTTTGGATTGTGGGAGAAAGCCAGAGCACTCGAAGGAAACTCACGCAGATGTGGGGAGAATGTGCAAACTCCACACAGACAGGTGCCTGAGGCTGGATTTGAACCCAGGTCCTTGGCATTGTGAGGCTGTAGTGCTAGTGACTGTGCTACCCAACTTTAACTTCTGTTCTTATAATATTTATAGCAAACTGTTAATATTACTATTGCTATTCTTTGGGAACTTGCTACTTGGTAGGCAGGTAGAGAGCACTCGTGAGTGAAGCTGACTAAAGAAAACTTCTCTTAAACTATATTGCGGATGTAACTTGTATTACAAACACTGATCAATTGCTACATAACATTTTTACTTTGGTAACCACTTCCCCATGCCGGATGCTAATGTTTAAAAATAAGAAGAATTTACAATTAAACAGTATTATTCTGGAATACACCCCATTAATGCCTTACTTGACAATAGAACCTCTGGCACCTCAATGCTGCACAGATGTGTCCATAGGGAAATACTAGAGCAGGATGTCATGTTTTAAAATATAATTTGTAGGCACCTTTGTAGTTAATCAAGTTGCTGTATTCAAATTTGTAGCGATACAAAAATACCAAGGCCAGCAGAATTAAAGGAGGCAGTTTAGAAACATAAACTTTGGCTAAACAAAATCTGCGAGTGGGTCACATAATAACAATATAAGTGTTCTATGGATAATGTTGAAACAGCTAAAAATAAAATTGAAGCAGCCAGGAGTCTTAGTAGACTCAATGCATCCAGACAATGCAAAGTGGCAATTAGCAACATCAATTGAATGTTGAACTACGTAGCCAAAACAATACAACACAAATCAGAGGAGGTAATAATCAAACCACATAATGTTCTTGTTAGTGAGAAGCTAAGGAGGTGTTGAAGTACTGGAGACGTTGCAGAGAAGAGCCTCTAGTGAGAGGCTCACTCTAGTGAGAGTGTTTCAGCTAGGAGGAAATATTAGAGAAACTTGGGCTTTTTATACTGATGGTGCTCAAGGGGGTCCTCTTATATAAAAGAAAATAGTAAATGGTCTGTAAAAGGCTACTCCAGAATATTACTTTAAATTGATCTGAAAAAGACAATTTTAGGACTGATATTGGGAATTATACTTTACTCAGAAATAATCAACATTTGGAATGAGCTTTCAGTCACAGTATTCCTGAAATAATTAGATTTTGCAATCGAATGAATGTATAGGCTTTTTGAATGGATATGTATAATGGGCCTAATAAATGTCCTGCTTCATCTGGAGGTATCTTGTGAGCATCCAATATAATTTTTGGGTTAAAATCTCAGGAATCTTGAGGAGATCAAGGAATTGGAAGAATGAATCTCTGCTACGACTTCCATTGTATTTTGGGCTGAAGAGAAGATTCTTGCCTCATGTCAGTTTAGTTCACTTGGTCTCAATCTTGCCTCTTGGGTGAGACATGTTTAGGTTCAAGCCACAGTTCAGCATGTAAGCACATAATTGAGGCTGACACTTCACCATAAAGTGGTATAGATTGTGGCTCTGTTAGAGATGCTGCCCTTTAGATGAGGTGTTGAATCAGTTATGCAAAAGGTGACTCCCTAACTACATAACTACAGTGTCTGTGCTTAAACTAGAAATTTGCTGAATAGAGAGTGCCGAGAGATACCCTAAGGATAAGGTGCAATGACAATTTAAGTTTTCTCTTTGCTTTCTTGAATAGAAGAAAAGCCATGTGTGTAATGATAACCATTGATGACAGTTTATTGTGACACTAATACTTCTATAGTCTGGTGGATTACCTAAAGTAATGTAAAACACTGAATTGGTGAATGAATATAGCTCCAATTCAAAAAGCCATATTGTCATTATTATTGTTTTGACATACAGAAGCTGCCTACAATTTCTATGCTTTAAAGGTAGACAGTATTTTCCTCTGTTACTGAGGGGAAAATAAGATATTTATCAGCCACATTGTCAATCTGTGTTGATTGCTCGTGATGAAAACGGTGAGATGGCAAATGTGTCCATCCATTAACTACATAATGGTATAACAGGTCTATGCTGAGAGGCATCAGTCGGCAAAAGAGAATCTTATTTTATGATGCGACCTCTAGTGAAATTGTAAACCCATTGGGGTACCATTCAACTTACTGCCTAGAGGTAAAATGGATCTTGCAATTCTGGTGGCCATTATTTGATATCAGTGGAAGTATAAATCAGAAGATTCCACAATGGGTAATAATTTGATAATTTAACAACATTGGTTTAAAATAATAAATACAATTAGGATCTAAAAAGCATCTGTGGAGAGAAAACATTTAATGTTTTGAGAACAGTATGACTCTGCTTCAGAACTCAGTTCAAGGTCAGAAGAACTCAAGTTCTGAAGCAGAATCATGCCGGACTCAAAATGTTAACTTTTGTTTCTCTCTTCACAGCTGCTTTCAGACCTACTGAGTTTCGCCAGCATTTTCTGTGTTTGTTTGCAGTTTGGATCTGTTTTTAACTTACTTTATTATTAAATAGTGCATTTAGTTATCAGGCTTATGATTAGAAGTAAAGGTTTTTTAGTATTCTAGTGGACTAGGGAGAATTTCAGGGATGTGAGTGCCAGGTCAGAAGGCTGACACATTTCTGCTTCTGTGTAATCTTTCCTGAGGATGCTCAGCACCTGAAAGATTGGATGGCCAGTCACCAATCTGAATAACTATTGTCCATTTGTGGGTAAGTTGCACACTGCAAGGATCTTCGCATTCGTGGAGGGAACCCCAATGGAGGGCAAAGGCTAATATGTTCCTGGAATAGTTTGTTTTAATCCTTTACCAGAGACTAGCCATCTTTGAACATCAGCTGTTGCCACATTCAAGTGAGGGGTGGATGTTCCTCTGTACAAAGGTGACAGACAATTGTGACACTATTTCTTTCAATTTATTCAATTGCATGACTCTTCAAAGGGTGCATCAAAATAGAATGCTTTTGAATTCCAAATTGAACAAGCACTTTGATAAGTTATTGCAGTGCATCAAGTGAGCTGCTTTGTCCTGAATGCTATTGAACTTCTTGAATGTTATTGGAGCTGCACTTCTCCAGGAAAGTATTCCATCGTACTAGTGAGTTGTACCTTGTAAATGGTGGACTGGCAAGTCAAGAAGTGAATTACTCGCTGCAGAATTTCCAGCTACTGACCTGCTCTTGTAGCCATAGTATTTACATATCAATTCATTTTCTGGTCAATTTAAGCCTCATTTTGTTGATGGTGGGACATTCAACAATGGTAATGTCTTTGAATGTCAAGGGGAGCTAATTAGATTCTCTCTCTTATGTTATGATCCCAGCTGATGTAATTACTGGACAGGTCAGATCCAAATCTGAAATATGTCTTGATAGGTTATATATGCTTTCTAGCTTTAACAAAGTGGTCTTCTATTGAAATACAAACAAACAATGTTGCTGGTCTAACAATAAAACAAAATTTTATTACACAAAAAAGATATATAGAATAAATCAAACTATTTATATATAACACAAATTTAAATACTTCAGGACAAACAGTAAAGTACAATCCCATTAATCCCAAGACACCCCTTTACAGTACTCACATGAGAGAGAGAGTTTACTTCACTTTGCAACCAAAACGTTTAGTTTCGCTATGGCCTTAATTCTCCTTCTTGAGCATCTGAAAGCCTCTAATTTGCTCACTTGTAAACTCTCTCAATATGAACAAAACCCTATTACTCTCCAGAAAGCCTCTCTCTAATAATTTGTTTTTGAAAAAAATCACCATGACTACAGAAATACTTACTGGGTAATCACGAAATCCCTTCAAACACACAAAAAAATCCAAATGCCACCTGTTTAAATACAAAAGTCTAAACCTAATATAAATCTTAATCCTTATATCAAAACTTGTTAGAGGTGGTCATAGCTTGGCACTTGCATGGCATGAATGTTACTTGTCACTAATCAGCCCACCAATGGTGCTGAATATTTGCAAGCATCAGTGAACATCTCAAACTTTGAACATTTGATGGAGGAAAGATCTTCAATGAAGTAGCTGAATCTAGCTTGGCCTAGGACACTACTGTGAGGAATGCCTGTAGCTCCTAAGACTTTGATGATTGAGCTCCAAAAAAGTGTAATTATCTTCTTTGTACAAGGTGTAGAGTTCACCACTGATTCCCTCTGAATTCAATTTTGCTAGGATTCCTTAATGCCACAGTTGGTTAAATGTTGTCTTGATGTCAAAGGAAATAACCTTACTTCCGTTTGAGTTCAGCTGTTTGGTTCATTTTTGTCTAAGGTTGTAATGGGGTTAGGAGCTGAGAGGCCAGTTAGATTATAGTTGAATAAGTGCCACTTGATAGCACTATTGGTAGCACCTGTCATAACTTTGCCAGTGACTGAGAGTCAACTGATGGGGCATTAATCGGTTAGGCTGGATTTGACCTGCTTTTGACATATCTCAACAATTCTTTATATGGTCAGGTAGATGTATTGTTGTAAATTAATGGAACGGTTTGGCTCGAGTTAGTTCTGAAGTGCAAGTCTTCAATACTTTTGCCAGAATGTTATCAGGGCCTTTGCAATATTCCGTGCTTTCAATGATTTCTTGTTTTAACAAAGTAGTCTTCTATTGAAATGCAAACAAACAATGCTGCTGGTTCAGGTCTAACAATAAAACAGAATTTTATTACACAAAAAAAGATAAATAGAATAAACTAAACTATTTATATATAATACAAATTTAAATACTTCAGGACAAACAGTAAAGTACAATCCCATTAATCCCAAGAACACCCCTTTACAGTACTCACATGAGAGAGAGAGTTTACTTCACTTTCTAGCCAAAAGGCTTAGTTTCACTGTGGCCTTAATTCTCCTTCTTGAGAATCTAAAAGCCTCTTCCTGGATCCTTTAAGGGTTTACTCAAATACTTTTAATCTGGAGCTTGTGAACTAAGTTGCTTACATTGAAGAATGAATCAAATGACTTGAAGACTGGCATCTGTGAAGCTTGGGACCTTCGGAGAAAGCCAACATGGATCATCTACTTCCCATTTGTTCTTTATTTGTTGTTGAAAACGTCTGCAAATGCTTCAGCCTTGGTTTTTGCACTGCTCTGCTGGGCTCCCCATGGGACATGAGGATATTTCACCATAGAATAGAAGTCATAGAATTGTTTCTTTTTGGAGGTGGAAACTGAATAAAGATTTGTACACCTTGTGTCTTTCACTGTGTCTCACACCTGCCTACACACAACATGTGTGCAGGGGAAAAATAAGCACTACTGCAGTTAGGCGGTAGTGTGGGGGTAAAAAAAGAAAAATTATTTAAAAAAATAGAAGCTATAGAAACCCAACAGTGTGGAAACAGGCCCTTTGGCCCAACAAGTCCACATTGACCCTCTGAAGAGTAACCCACCCAGACCCATTCTCCCTCCCTTACATTTACCCCTGATTATGGATCTAACCTACACATCCCAAAACACAATGGGCAATTTAGCATGGTCAATTCACCTAACCTGCACGTCTTTGGACTGTGGGAGAAAACTGGAGCACCCGGAGGAAACCCACACAGATGCGAGAAAATGTGCAAACTCTACACAGACAGTTACCCAAGGCTGGAATCAAACCCAGATCCCTGCTGCTGGGAGACAGCAGTGCTAACCACCAAGCCACCATTGTGGAGATTCATCCTTTGCTTAATTAAATTCCCTACTGCCACTCATGACTGAATGTGGCAGAACTGTAGATCTTAGATTTGATTCATTCAATTGCAAGATTGCTTAGCTCTATCACATGCTGGTTATGCTGCTTCATGTATAAAGTCCTCGTTGTAGCTTCACTCGGTTAATGCCCCATTTTTAGATAAGTCTGGGTCTGTTCCTGGCATGTCCTCCTGCATTCTTCTTTCAACCAGAGTTGATTCCTCAGCTTGAAGCTGATGATGAGAGAGGGATATTCAAGATCATGATGGTACACGTTATGGTGAAATCAATTCTGTTACTATTTCACATGTGTTTAGTCTTGAATTATGAGATCAGTTTGAAATCCATCCCATTCAGCATGTTGGTAGTGCTATACATAGATGATAAAAAGCATTCAGAATGTGAAGGTGGAACTTGTTCCTCACAACAACTGTGTGGTGACCACTTCGATCAATGCTGCGATGGACAGATGCATCTGCTAGAGGTAGATTGGTGAGGATGAGTTCAAGTATATACTTTCCTCTTGTGGGTTCCTTCACTTTCCACTGCAGGTCCGGCCTAGCAGCTATGTCTTTTCAGATTTGACCATCTTGGTCAGTGGTGATGCTACAAAGCCACTCTTTGTGATGAAGGTTAAGGTTCCCCACCCAGAAGTCAGTCTGTGCCTTTGCTACCCATTATGTATCTCCCAAGTGGTTTTCGACGTGGAGGAGTAGCAATGCATCAGCTGAGAAAGCTTTCCTTTCTTGCGTTTGATGCCATGAGATATCATGGGGTTCAGAGTTAATGTTAGGGACTTGCAGAGCAATTCTTCCTAGACTCGATAGCATTATGCTTCCAACTTGAAGGAGTTGTCCTGCCCATGAAACAGGATATATGGAGATGGCAATGCCTGGGACTTCGTAAGGTATGATTCCATAAGTATGACTATGTTAGGCTGTTGCTTGACACATCTATAGACAGCTCTCCCAATTTTGGCACATGCAGCCCAGATGTAAGTAAGAGAACTTCATAGAGCCTACTAGGCCATGTTTGTTGTCATTTTCACTGCCATGGTAGTTGCCAGGTGGTTGTTGTGGTTTCAACTTGCAGCAGTTTGATGCAACCACATCGCCTGCTAGGCCATTTCATATGACAGATAATTGTCAATCACATTATTGTGATATTGGAGTCACATGTAAGCCAGACCAGGGTGAGGATGGCAGATTTTTCCTACCTTCAAAAGACAATTGTGAAATGTGACCACAAATGTCATTGGTACTGACATCTGGATCATGCTCTTCTTCTGTCAGAATATTCTGCCCCCTTTCTGTGATATCCTGTTCCCAGCTTCCTGGGAGGTAGCACACCAGGCACGACTTACAACGAAGACAACAGAGAACATTGTCTAGCCCCTGAATGATATAATTTCCTAAAATAAAACTGCTTTCCCTTGCTGCTACAAACAATCCCATCCAAAGAAAAGTAATGCTTTTCCTTTCGATTATCACTTTGGCCTGGACTCACTTTTCCAAAGTGAGATCATTCTCATGATATAGGTTTGCTCGCTGAGCTGGAAAGTTCATTTCCAGCCATTTTGTCATCCTACCAGGTAACATCTTCAGTAGGCCTCCGGGCAAAGCACTATTGATAATTCCTGCTTTCTATTTATATGTTTGGGTTTCTTTGGGGTTGTGATGTCATTTCCTGTGGTTATATCATTTCCTGTGGTGATATCATTTCCTGTTCTTTTTCTCAGGGGGTGGTAGATGGGGGTCTAACTCAGTGTGCTTGTTGATAGAGTTCCGGTTGGAATGCCATGCTTCTAGGAATTCTCGTGCATGTCTCTGTTTGGCTTGTCCTAGAATGGATATGTTGTCCCAGTTGAAGTGATGTCCTTCTTCCTCTGAATGTAATTTTCCTGCTCCTCGGTTGCTGCCTGACCTGTGGTCCTTTCTAGCACCACCCTAATCTAGATTGTGTTCACTGGGTACCTGTTCTTTTTGAATACACTGTATAGGTGATTTTCCTCTGCTCTGCACGGTTTCTCTGTGCTGCAGTGTGTGTTGGCTCATTGAAATAATGTTCTGATGCAGCGTCACTTGTGGGTGTTGGGGTAATTGCATCTATAGTTCAATATTTGGTCTGTATGTGTTGTTTTCTTGTAGACACTGGTTTGAAGCTCCCCATTGGCTGTTCGCTATACTATGACATCTAGGAATGGTAGTTTGTTGTTGTTTTCCTCCTCTTTAGTGAATTTTATGCCAGTAAGGGTATTATTGATGATCTTGAAGGTTTCCTCTAATTTGTTTTGTTTAGTGATGACAAAGGTGCCATCCACGTAGCAGACCCAAAGTTTGCATTGGATGGTTGGCAAATTAGAGGAAACCTTCAAAACCATCAATAATATCCTTACTGGCATAAAGTTCATTAAAGAGGAGGAAAACAACAACAAACTGCCATTCCTAGATGTCATAGTATAGCGAACAGCCAACAGGGAACTTCAAACCAGGAAAACAACACATACAGACCAAATATTGAACTACAGAAGCAATCACCCCAACATCCACAAATGAAGCTGCATCAGAACATTATTCCAAGGAGCTACCACACACTGCAGCACAAAGGAACTACGCAGAGCAGAGGAAAATCACCTATATAGTGTATTCAAAAGAACAGGTACCCAATGAACATGGTCTGCAGATTTCTCCACATCAAACCCAAACAAGCAGACAAAACGTGCCCAGAAACCTTAGTCACTCTCCCCTACCTCAAAGACATTTCAGAAATCAGTGCCAGACTACAGGAAGTGACCTCACCAACCCAAAGAAACCCAGACATATAAATAGAAAGCAGGAATTATCAGCAGTGCTTTGCCCAGAGGCCCACTGAAGATGTTACTTAGTAGGGTGACAAAACGTCCAGAAATGAACCTTGCAGCTTAGCGAGCAAACCTACGTCCAGAACCTCAACCTGAGCAACAAATCTCAAAACTCATCATTCTCATGAGTTTACAATGTTGAAGACGAATGAGAGTGACTCATAACATGAGAATTCCAGTACTATGCCTCATCCTCATCTTCTCTCATCCATCTATTACCTTGAACTCTCACCCTATTCGACATTCTGGATTACGTGATCCAAGAAACTCTCAGCCTCCCTTGATGTTCAGCAGATATATCAAATGTATTTTATATTTATATTATTCAGCATACAATTTGCCACAGTCTTAATATTGAATATATTTGTTCCTCATCCTTATATTTTATTAAATCTAAAAGGAAACCCCTTTTGAGTAACCACAAATCAGTCCAAGACTGTTTTACTTTAATTCTATCAGTCTTTGACTATTCTGGCAAAATGCAAGGTTTGTTTATTCAAGCAAAGTCCTCAAGTTCTGAGTAGTGAAATTTGAATAGGTGTGTCCACTTGAACTGGGTTACTGACGTTTACTGTTCAGAACTGCTGTTAGTCTTACACCAGATGTAGGAGACTGTGTTGGATCCATTTATCAGTTGGGATGTTTCCTCCTTTCTACAAAAAGAATGTATATTAATCTTGCCACGTATGTTATTGCAAAGTGCACATTTATCAATGCACTTTTGACTCACTACGTGGCACATTTTTATATTCTGCTATTTGAGTAGGTGCTGTTTCTAATGAGAAAAGAGGCACTATAGAGAGGTGGAGTAGACACTGAAGCTCTTAAAATATCATACAGTGCAATAACATGGTAGAAACAGCAATACTGCTAGTGAAGGGTCAAAGTGAAGGAAGATACATTTTAATGAGGAAGAACTGGAGTTTGTTGTGACAGAAGCAATACCGAATAACGACATTTTTGGTGCAGCATAAAAGAAATTGTAACCTCTTGTTACAAAGGTAGACACAATGCAACATTTGAATGAACAATTAAAATGCATAAGGAAGGTAAGGCTGTCTGCAACAGGTGGAATGACCTGAAATTGAGACAAAGGCTAAAATGTTTGTGTAAAGAGGAAGCTTTCTGCAATTCGAAGTGAGAGACTGAGCTGCATAATTTCCAAATGTCTTTATCCAAAGGAGTCAGGGCAACTGGATTTGGATCCAGATCTGGAACTCCAAATCTAACCACAATGAGATAACCAAACAACCTTCATTTAGCGGTCCAATTCCCATAATTTTATCAGCAGAAACTTGAACCTAATCTTTGTTTTTGTTAACCACACATCCTCTCATGACACTAAGTCAATATCAGAATTTTTACATTTTAAACAATTGATTTTGGCCCTCTCCTAAGCTGACCTTTCTTTTACACTTGCAACATGTTTTTTATTACATTGAAAAATCTAAACAAATCGGAGCTTTCATTTTCTGATTTTTTTTAACCGTTTGTAGATTTTTTTTAAACAGCATCCAATCGATTCATAGAAAGGTAAGAGTTTTTAAAATATGTTTCTGAATACATTTTACATAATGAAATCTTCTCCTTGATTTAGTGTCCACAGTCCCTCTTTCTGCATATGTGTTTTCCCACTGAGCCAGATTCACGATTACTTGCGCACTCCCATCTTTCTGCACCCCTTCATTTTTGCCATAATATTTTTTTCCTGATTTAGAGTCTTTTCTTTCCGTTTCTCATTGCTGATGTGCATGGACCCTCCCACTGTTTGCCTTCATGTTTTGCTTGAAATCTTGATATTAGAATTAGGTTTTATTGTTACTTATATTCAAGTGCAGGGGTACAGAACTACAGTGAAAAGTGTACAAAGTCACCATTCTCTAGCACCATTACAAAATCTTGGGTATAAAGTAGAAAAATAAAGAATTAAGGCTAAAAGTTCAACATGGTAGTCCTTCGTAAGTGCTTAGCCATGGACCTGGATCTAGGGCCTTCCACCCCGAAGTTGAGACCATCACCGGTAGGAAACAGTCAGCCAACTTGGAGACCCTTGGCCGTGCTGCTGAACCGTGTCACCATTCTTTGCTGCCATCTTGTCTCGACCAACGACATTGTCGCCGTGACCCTGTGCTAGATCGAACTTAGCAACATAGCTGCCGCTGAAACTGTCGAGTCCCACACCAATCGATTCACCTCCCTCTGCCACCACCAGGAACAAATTTTGCCTCCGACCTGCCAGACACCTTGATGCTGACTGAGCTCTCACAGGAAGTCATTAAGCGTAAAAAGGTGACAAAAAAAAGGAGCAGTTTAGCTCCAGGCTCAGGAATCCACACGCTGTACTGGTCCCCTACTGCCATCTTGACTGGAAACCTTGAAATATTGCTCTTCAAAAATTCAAAGAAAATGTACCTGCCATGGTTTCTTTTTATTTAGTCTTGAGATAAGGGTAATTTTGGCAACACTGTTCTCTAATTATCAATAAAAGGTGCTGATAGGCCTCCTCCCTCTTCCAGTGTAGTCTTCCTGATGATGGCTACTTCCATGTGGTGTAAAGTACAGATCATTCTGCTAAACGTGCATTTTGTCAACACAAATTGGCTGTAATGCACTTGACAAATAGGAGACACTGTTTCTGAAGTGCGAACTTTTGTTGGCAGTAACACAATTGCATCACCAACACTTCAAGTACTGTTTGTAAAGCGTGTTTTTTTAATATAGCACAGGATTGCACAAGAATGCAACCATCATGTTATAGAAGAACTACCTGTAGTAATGTCTACGACGTTGACTGAATGGCATGTGCAAAGCCATATATATTCAAATCAGGATGGTGTGTGTCCTGGAGGGAAACATGGAGTTGCTATTATTACAGAATTGCTCTTCTGTCCATGGTAGAGCTTGCAGGGAAGATAATGCTGTTTGTGCAATTATGGTGAGTTTCTGCATTGTATGCTACAGATCATACATGATGCCACAACAGCATATTGTTGATCAAATTGTTGACAATTGAGTCCAGAGGGAGGCAGAAATGGCTGTCGTCTGGATGTTACTTAACGTCTTGAGTGTGGTTTTGGCTGATGATGTTTCCTTTCATAACTCTAATGATAATCAGGAAGATTGATGATACAGAAATGAGTGTAACTTGAGTTCGTTTGGCTTGATCTGTTTTTTGTGTTTAGGGTATGTTTGCATGTCTACCAAATTGTCCAGGAAATGTTATTGTCTTAATTATAATGAAACAGTTCAACTAGAATAATAAAGCTGATCACTTTTAGTCATATAAACCACACACACCAGAATAACGCAGGTTTAGTTGCTGGACTTTGCTCAGTCAACTGAGCAAAGCTAAAGAACCACCACCTCATGGCTGAAATGTTTACATATACATAGTTTTGATGTAGACAAAGGAAAAAGATGCTCAGATGAATAAAAATTTTGAATTAGTTAAAAGTGAAATGAGAGATTTGATGATCACTGAATGAGTATTAGAGAGGTTAATTAAGCTAAAGGACAGCAAAGAGGAAACTGATGTGATATGTTCGAGGAATTTGAAAAAGAAATACTATTCTCTTCTTCTAAGGCAGTAACTATCATGTTAAATAAAAATCCTTGTTTAAATATGCATGCAGCATTTCTCCCTTTGAAGAATCAGTTCTGACTGTAATAATGTTGTGATGCTTTCCGAAAGCCTTCTCTTGTTGTGTTTTCAATCTCATTGTCTCCAATCCTGTCTCCCTGTCGCTTATCTGCAGAGCATACTGTGTGCAAGTTCAGATTTTTTTTACTGATGGTGTCACCTCATAACCCAACCCTATTTCCACATTGCCCCCTCCACTTAATATCCTTTCCCCACTTCCTTCCCTGCTAAACTTTCTTCTGTAATCATGGTATAGAACCTCATCATTTATCCTTTTAGAAGAAAAAATACCTGTTTAAAGAATGTGAGTGGAATAGATATATCTGAGATATTCCACTAAGTTGTCCCTTTAAATCAATGTTTCTTTAAGATTAAGAGAAGCAATATGGCTCAGTCAAGAACTTAAACAAAGAACTTTTCAATCACGTAGATGATTTTCAGAGGTTCCTGTCTGGCGTTCTCTCACAGCCAGTTGTTGACACTGAATAAGCACAAGAATTAAAGAGATGAAAAATAATTTACAATTGGTATACCATATTCAATGGGAACAGTGTTTTAACTTAATCTCATCATGCATCGCGTGACAGTTTTTGGGGTTCTGGAGGTTATCCTGATTGCTTCAGCAGTTTCCTGTTTAATACCCAAAAGACACACTTATTAGACTTCTGTAAGAGGTGCCTCCCCTAGTTCATCCTTCAGTTAATAATACATTGGCGATTGTGGAAATCCTGTTTCTGGCAGAGACCTATGAGTTCTTTGTTTCTTCAGATATGTACAGTATTCTCAATAATGTCATCTCACTTTAATTACTGTGTTATGGATGCTGGTGCAGTTCTCAATTTCCCATCCTCTCTGAGGAGTGACATTATAACTTCCAACCCACCTGACATACACTATTCAGCCCCCTTGTAGAAAAACCTCGCAGCCTCACAGCATGAGCAGGCAAGAGTCCAGTAACCTGGTAATTACAGGAAAATCCAGCATTGTGTGTATTACTGCCATGGAGCAGTTCATCAGAGAATAAATGGATGGTCAAGAAGCAGAAAGAACAAGAAGAGTGGTTTCAGTCCTGACATTGAGCAAGGGTTTACTCATGTTTCCCATTTCCTCTTTGGCCTCTGAATCCAAACTTTAAAATATTGTCTCCTCTCAGTGACTGTTGAGAGTTTGCACTTCTCTCTTCTGTACTCTTACAATCTGGCTTGTTTTGTTTAATTTTCTCCTCTAAGTTTCATTGCAAATTCAGATATGTATGTGAGTCCATGAACTTCACTTTAGAAAAATTGGCAGGGAATTTGATGACTTTAGCTTGCAGCATTTGTCCAAGACTTTTAAATCATATTCTTGACAAAGACTATCAAAGCAACATGAGCATAGGAGTGCCAATCAGCTGAAAAAATGCTTTATATGTGATTCAAGGAAGTGGGTCAAGTGGTGCATTAGTAGTGTCCCTACCTCTGAATCAGGTGTGTAGATAACATCTCAGGGAAGTAGCAGTAAGTTGGAAGTGAATTCTTTTGCTGTTAATGTACCTACCAATTTAGATATGAGAAAATGCATTGACTAACTGTTGAATACAGGCTGGATAATTTATGCTCTTGGTTGGAAAAGTCTCCTCAGTTTCAAAGAAAGTCAACTTGTTTACCAAATTTCTGGGAATAAATAACTCTAAAGCTCTTCAAGATGGCACTCCTCCTTCCATTGCAACTAGCTGCCATACTGAGGTACCAGAGAAAATATTACATTTGAAATGATGGAGAATTAATTGTAGAAATCAGCCCTTTAAGAACATTTTACTCCCTGAGCATCATCCAGGCTACAAAATAAAACTAGGGCAACTGGAAATAATTTAAGTATGGAAATTTGGTGAAATGGCTCATCTGCACACTCTAGTTATGGGTTGAGCTTGCTGTGTTTCATGGTCCTCTGACTAATTTGGGACAACAGAATTGACCTTAAGATCTGAAAGGGAAATTGTTGCATGAAAAAATTTTGAAATCCAAGCTTTCTTCACCACATCTCAATGTGTCACCTTAAATATATTGTCCACCTACTCCAACAGCCCCCAGTGCTCCAGTTTATGAATTGTGTCATAATGTTGGTAGCAATGTTAAGTGAAAATTTAAAATGAATGGAAGAAGATTTTTAGAGAAAATTGAGCTCCAAGATGGTTGGATGGTTCCCTTCACATTCTGCTTGGAGGATATGTGATGTTGAATAGCTGACTATGCGAATGTTACATCAGGAGATACTGTTAGAGGGAAGGAGCTTTGATGCCTGAATGTTGTTATAATCCCAGCTGATGCTGTTACTGGATAAATCAGTTCTCAAACTGAAATATGGCTTGATAGATCAGACTTTGTATCTTTTTTTGTTTTGATGAGGTCGTCCTCCACAAAAACATGTAACAATTCAGTTTTAATCATAAAACTGAAATTTATTATGCAAAATAAATAGGGTACATCAAGCTATTTATATAAAATGAAAGTTTAAAGATTTTGAAATACATGGTAGACTACAATCCCATTAATTCCAATAACATACCTTTACAGTAGTTATACCAGAAAGAATTCCCTTCTGTATTGATTCTATAGGACTTAATTGTTGCAATTCCCAGTCTTGAGTATCAGATGGTTTCTTCCTTGAGTCTTCATCCAATTAAGCTTTACCCTTCCTCAGATTTAAATAACCACCCCAAGGTTTTCAATAAACATCTCTGTCTGGATCTTATAAATTCTTTACACTGAGGTAGACTATTTCTTAATAGTTCCAATCTGTCTTCTTTCTTATTGTTTCACACATCCGACTTCAGCTAAGACTTCTGCAAATCTGAAACAAACCAAAAGTTTCTTCAAGTTATGGTGGTTTTCCCTGAGCCAACAGACAAAAACAATTCAAATTTTTCTAATGCACAACTGTTCAATCTGTTCACTCATAGATCTCTTCCAAACAACAAAAATCCCATTACTCTGTACGAGGTATCTCTCTTATACTGTGTTTCAAAATAAATCACCATGGCTACTACAGAAATACTTCGAAGTTAATCATATATTCCCTTAATAGAAACACAAACCAAAACCCACATTCCATTGGTCCAAAAGTCAAACTCTAAAATAACTGATATCATACTGAACTGACACAGAAAAAAAATCTATGTGGCATATGAAGGAGAAGGCAAACAGAGAAGGGTAGATAAGAAGATTAAGGCAGAGTACAAATCAACTATTGGCAGTGAACAGAGAGAGAAATGACTATGGGATTTATAAGTATGTACTAAGTAAAAGATACAAGGACAGAAACAGTATTACCACTTGAAGATGTAAAAGATGATCTTGTATTTGAATACAATTTGGAAATGATAAAGCAGAAGCAGAATGTAGAATAATTAGCTAACAATTGAAGCTAACTCGTAATATAAAAACAGTAAGACATTTCAAAACTATTGGAAGGAACACAGTAACTAATGTTGGTTTTGGTGCTTTAGAGAGTGAGTCAGGGGAAATGAAGCAACAGAAGACTTCAAAAAATCCTAAAGATAATTAAAAATCACGAGGTTAGGAAGAAAACAGTCACATTATCAAAGAAACAACTCCAGCAAGGATAGATGCCAGTAGAGTAGGACACTTCAGACAGTAGTCGTTCGCTCTGTCTGTTCCTTTTTTTCTCTGTTTTGTCTTTTTTTCTCCCTTTTCTCTCTTCCTGGCCTCTGACCGCCCGGCTCCTGACCTCAGAACTCAGAGCTTTTGACCTCCCAGCCTCAGAACTCCTAGCCTCAGCACAGACCTGACGAGGCATCCTCTGGTCCCAGCGTGGTGGCCTCCCAGCCCAGCATGGCAGACTCTTGGGCTGATGTAGCAGTCTGCTGGCCCAGCGTGAAGTCCTTTCAACCTCACATGGCATCCTCTCAGCCTGGTGTAGTGATCTCAGCGTGGTAGTCTTTGAGCAGTACATGGCAGTCTCTCTGTTGGCATGCCTCAGCATGGACGTCCTGTCTTGAGATAATTCCAGAGCGATCTCCTGGTCTCGTGAGTCAATGGCACCAGCATGAATTGGGTCAGAAGTCAGTTGTTCTGGACGTTTATTTTCTCCATTATAATTTTTTTTTGTAAAATCTGCAATGCTGGACATTTTTACTTCTTTAGTTTTCCAAGAACTGGAATTGTCAAAAAACTGGACCTCAGCCCTTTGTACTTGAGGTGATGCCATAGGCAGCAACATGTACACTTTTCACTGGATTCATTTAAGTACATGTGATAATAAAGCTCATTCTAATTCTGTAGGATCTAAATGGCTGTCAAATTCCCAAAACTGGCTGACATCCACTGTTTATCATCTTCTAAATCTTTAGATTCTGGAAAGATCCAGAAAATAGCAATTGTAACAAATGTATTTAAGAAAGAAGGGAGATGGAAAACAGGAAATATATAGGCTAGTTGGTCTGAATTAGTTATCAGGAAGCTTTTAAGATCCATTTTTAAGGAAGCTTAATAAGGTAGTTAGAAAATCGCAATATAAATTAGACAAATCCAATATGGCTTTGTGAAAAGAAAATCATATTTAGCCAATCTATTGGAGCTTTATTTACAATGTAGCATCCATGGTGGAAAAGGGGAATCATTAGATGTGATGCATTTGGATTTCCAAAAGATCCTTAATAAGGTGCCACATCAAGGGTTAATACACAGGACAAAAATGGTGCAGGGTGGGAGGAGGTAACATCAGCATGAATAAAGGATTTGTTAGCTTAATGGAAGAAGAAATAGTTTTCTTTTCAGATTGCTCAGCTGTAACTAGGATCTGGGTCCTCAACTAAGTACAATATCAGTCAATCATTTGGATAAGGGGACCAAATGCCTGATACTTAAAGTTCTTGATAGCACCACTATAGATAGGAAAATACATTGGTAAGAGGACATAGAGAGTGTGCAAAGGGGAGTTGACAGTTTACGTGAGTGGGCAAAAGTTGATCAGGAAGAATCAAAAAGCTATGTGAAATTTAAATGGACAAATTTATCCTCCTGTTGATTAACACATACCTTCCTCCCTAGGTTGATGAATAAGTACTCCTACATGTTGAACAACACTGGGAGGAAGCATTGAGGGTGACAAGGGCTCAAAATGTACTCTGGATGGGGGATTTCAATGTCTACCACCAAGAGCAGCACCATTGATTGAGCTGGTTGGGGCAGCACGGTGGCACAGTGGTTAGCACTGTTGTCTCACAGTGCCAGAGACCCGGGTTCAATTCCCACATCGGGCAACTGTCTGTGTGGTGTTTGCACATTCTCCCTGTGTCTGCGTGGGTTTCCTCAGGTACTCCAGTTTCCTCCCACGGTCTAAGGGTGTGCAGGTTAGGTGAATTGGCCATGCTAAGTTGCCCGTAGTGTTAGGTGAAAGGGCAAATGTAGGAGAATGTATCTAGGTGGGTTGCTCTTCGGAGGGTCGGTGTGGACTTGTTGGGCCGAAGGGCCTGTTTCAACACTGTAAACAATCTAGTCTAATCTAATCTTAAAGGAGATATAAACTCTGGGTCTGCAGCAGGTGATGAGGGAACCAACAAGAGGGAAAAGCATACTTGATCTCATCCTCATCAATTTGCCAGCTGTAGAATGCATCTGTCCATGACAGTATCAGTAAGAATGATCACTGTGTAGTCCTTTGTGGAGATGCAATCCCACCTTACACTGAGAATACCCTCCATCATGTTGTGTAGCACTATCACCATGTTAAATGGGACAGACTTTGAACAAATATTGCAAATGAAATATAGGTGTTGATGAGGCACTGTGAGCCATCAACAGCAGTGGAATTGAAGTCTACCACAATCTGTAACCTTATGGGCAGGCATCTCCCTCACTCAACCATGATCATCAAGCCAGGGGATCAACCCTGGTTCAATGGACAATGCAGGAGGGCATGCCAGGAGCAGCACCAGGTATACTTAAAAATGATGCATCACCTGGTGAAGCTAGCAACCAGGACTATTTGTAAACCAGCAGCATAAGCAGGAAGTGATACACACAGCTAAAAGATCCTACAACCAATGGATCTGATTTAACCTGTCAACTAGTCTGCAGTCCTACCACTTCCAGTAATGAATAATGGTCGACATTTAAACCTCACTGGAGGAGGACACTCCATAAACATTCCCATCCTCAATGTTAAAAGAGCCCAGCCCATCAATGTAAAAGAAAAGGCATTCACAGCAATCTTCAGCCAGAAGTGTCAAGTGGATGATTCATTTTTGCTTCCTCCAGTCATCCCCAGCATTATAGATGACAATCTTCAGTCAATTTGATTCGTTCCATGTGATATCTCAAAATGGTTGGAGGAGCAGGACGCAGCAAAAACTATGGGCTCTGACAACATGGGCTCTGGCAATAGTATTTAATATTTCTGCTCCAGAACTTGCCACTTCCCTACCCAAGCTCTTTCAATGCAGTTTCAACACTGATATCTACTCAATAATGTGGAAGACTTCTCAGGTATATTCTATACATAAAAGGCAGGACAAATCCAACCTGACCCAATTACTGCCCCGTCAGTTTCTTGATCATCAGTAAAGTGACAGAAGGTGTCATCAACAGGGTTATCAAGCAGCACCTGCTCAGCAATAGCTCGCTCAGTGATGCCCAGTTTGGGTTCCATTTGGGCCACTCAGCTCCCAACCTCATGACAGCCTTGATTCAAACATGGACAAAAGAGCTGAACTTGAAAGTGAGACTGACAGCCCTTGACAGCAAGGCCACATTCAACTGAGTGTGGCATCAAGGAACCAGAGCAAAACTGGAATCAATGGGAACTGGGGGCAAACTCTCCAATGGTTGAAGTCATACTTGGCACATAGGAAGATAGTTGTTGTTGCTGGATCAGTTATCTCAGCTCCAGGACATCTCTGCAGGAGTTCTTCAGGGTAGTGACCTCGGCGCAAACATCTTCAGCTGCATCATTGATGACCCTGCCACCATCATAAGATCAGAAGTGGGGATGTTTGCAAATGGTTGCATAATATTTCACATCATTTGTGACTCCTCAGTTACTGAAGCAATCTATGTTCATATGCAACAAGATCTAGACAATATCCAGGCATGAGCTGTCAAATGGCAAGTAACATTTGCACTGCACAAATGCCAGGCAATGACCATCTCCAATAAGTGACAATCAGTGTTACCATCACTGAATCACCCACTGTTAATTGACCAAAAATTGAACTAATCTCCCCATATAAAAACAATCACCACAATTGCAGACAGAGGCTATTGGTAGCTCCTGGCTCCACTGTCCACCATCTACAAGGTGGAAGTCAGAGATGTGATGGAATATTAGATTAGATTAGATTAGATTAGACTTACAGTGTGGAAACAGGCCCTTCGGCCCAACAAGTCCACACCAACCCGCCGAAGCGCAATCCACCCATACCCCTACATTTACCCCTTACCTAACACTACGGGCAATTTAGCTTGGCCAATTCACCTGACCCGCACATCTTTGGACTGTGGGAGGAAACCGGAGCACCCGGAGGAAACCCACGCAGACACGGGGAGAACGTGCAAACTCCACACAGTCAGTCGCCTGAGTCGGGGATTGAACCCGGGTCTACAGGCGCTGTGAGGCAGCAGTGCTAACCACTGTGCCACCGTGCCGCCCACGAAGGCACTTGTCTAGATGGATGCAGGTCCAACGACACTTAAGGAGCTTGACACCATTCAGGATAAAGCAACCCTCTTCATTGGCACCATATCCACAAACATCTACTCCTCCCACCACCAACACTCAGAAGCAGCAAATAGGTACTCTCACTTTGGTCTCTATCCCCACCTATTGTTTAATCATTACCCCCTCCCTCCACCCTATCTTATGCACATAAATCAAAGTTTTCCGAGTTACCATCATTTCTGAGGAAGGGTCACTCGACCTGAAAGGTTAACTTGGATTTCTCTCCACAGATGCTGCCAGACCTGCCAAGCTTTTCCAGCAATTTCTGTTCTTGTTTCTGATTTACAGCAGTGGCACTTCTTTCTATGTACTATCTACAATATGCACTGCATAAATTCATCGAAGTTCCTTAGAAAGCACTTTCCTAACCCATGACCACTTCTATCCAAAAGGATAAGGGCAGATGATAGAAGGTAACACCAATACCTGCAGTACCCCTCCAAGCCATTCACCATCCTGACCTGGAAATATATTGCCATTGCTTCACTGTTGGTGGGTAAAAATCCTGGAATTCCCTCCCTAAGGGCTTTGTGGATCTACCAGCTGCACATGGACCACACTGGTTCAACAAGGCAACTCACCACCACCTTCTCAAGGGCAACTACCAATGGCCAATAGATACTGGCCAGCCAGCAACGCCCATGTTCCACAAGTCTATAAAAGAAACGGAAAGAGTTTGCAGAACTTAGTGGTACAAAGGGCATCATGGTACATGAAACATGTAAAGTTAATACAAAGTGCAGGTGCAACAAATGATTTGGGAAGTAAATAGGTTATTATTGTTCATTGTAATGAAACCAGAGTATTGAAATAGGAAAGTTTCCCAGCAGCTGTGCAAGACCTTGGTGAAAACACAATTGAAGTACAGTGAGCAGTTTTGGTCTCCTTCTTCGAAAAAAACTGCTTTAGAAGCAATTCAGAGAAAGTTCATTCAACTCATTTCTGGGATGGCGCACATATCCTATGAGGAAAGGTTGGAATAGATTAGCCTATGTCACTTGGCGTTTGAAGAAATGAGAGACAATCTTGCTGAAACAAACAAGGTCTTGAGGAGACTGAGCAGGGTGGATGCCTGAAGTCCTTTTTCCCCTGGATGAGAGATTAAAACTGGGACACAGATTAATAATAAGAGATCTGCTTTTTGTTAATTGAAACCACAATGAGGAAAATAGTTTTCTTTCACAGGCTCATTAGAGTGTGGAACTAGCTTTTCCAGAACATTGGACAGTTTGATCTTTAAAGTTATTCAAGGCTGAATTGGATAGATTTTTGCTAGACAAAGAAGTCAAGAGTTATATATGCAGAGAAGAAAGTAGAAATCACAACCAGATCAGTAATGATCTTATTGCATGGCTTACTTCTGCTCCTATGTTCAAAGATGAATAAGTATTTGCTTCACATTCTTACAGGATATGTTGTAAGTAGAATTGTTGGAAAATATGCAGAGAATATAAAAGAATATTATAGACAATTGTTCACAAGGAAATTGTATTAAAAACATCAATGAGCAGAACAGTTGCAAAGTGGGTAGTTAATATAGTAGATTTCTGAAGGAGGTTCTGAGGAGACTATACAGTCACTAACCATAATTTTCCAAAGATTTTCCAAAACCAAAGGCAAAATATTGTTTCCTGTTCAGAAAAAGCAAAAGAGAAAGCAGGAAATTACAGCCCAATTAAACTTATTTTAATTGCTGATAGATTTTCATAATTCAGGATGAAAGTGGACATTTAGAGAGGCATGGGCTAATTAGAGTCACTCAGCAATTTTTTTTTGTACAGGGCAAAATGTGCTTGATGGATTTATTTATTTTTTATTTATTGTTTTATTCATTCATACCATCCTTTAAAACGTGGAAAAAGCTGACAAACAAATCACATTGTGCAGTATAAATAAAGCTTTTATATAGACATTTGAATTTTACCAATTTCTAATGATTCCTGCGGCATTTGTGGCAATCATAAATATCAAACTATTGACGTAATTCCTCCCCTTTTCATTCGGACAAAGGTAACCCCAGCTTATCCAAAAGCTGTTCCTTCTGTACATCACTCCAAGTGACTTCTTCCTCACCCAGGAAACTCTTAGCTCCTGAAAGACCCATTATTACACAAGCCACACCCTATTAAACCAACTAAATTCAACACCTGAAAAGAGAGCACCAACACACACCACTCACTGTCTTTAACTCCAAACACAATCTGGAATTAGAGATTTTGATCCTGACAATAGCCCCATCAAAATATATTAAGAAGATAGCCAAGACACCAACGTTTTCTTATTTTTAATAGCAAGTGCAAGGCATTATGTTGTGGATGCAATTCGATTGATCAAAGACCCTTCGATCCAACCCATCCATGCTGACCAGATATCCCAACCCAATCTAGTCCCACCTGCCAGTGCCCGGCCCATATCCCTCCAAACCCTTCCTATTCATATACCCATCCAGATGCCTTTTAAATGTTGCAATTGTACCAGCTTCCACCACTTCCTCTGGCAGCTCATTTCATACACGTACCGCCCTCTGTGTGAAAAAGTTGCTCCTTAGGTCCCTTTTATATCCTTCCCCTCTCAACCTAAACCTATGTCCTCTAGTTCTGGACTCCCCAACCCCAGGGAAAAGATTGTTCTATTTATTCTATTCATAATTTTATAAACCTCTATGAGGTCACCCGTCAGCCTTCAACGCTCCAGGGAAAACAATCCCAACCTATTCAGCCACTTCCTATAGCTCAAATCCTCCAACCCTGGCAACATCCTTGCAAATCTTTTGTGAACCTTTTCAAGTTTCACAACATCTTTCTGATAGGAAGGAAACCAGAATTGCATGCAATATTCCAACAGTGGCCTAACCAATGTCCTGTACAGCAGCAACATGACCTCCCAACTCCGATATTCAAAGCTCTGACCAATAAAGGAAAGCATTCCAAACGCCTTCTTCACTATCCTATCTACCTGGGACTCCACTTTTAAGGAGCTATGAAACCTGTACTCCAAGGTCTCTTTGTTCAGCAACACTCCCTAGGACCTTACCATAAGTCCAGCTAAGATTTGCTTTCTCAAAATACAGCATTTTGTATTTATCTGAATTAAACTCCATCTGCCACTCTTCAGCCCATTGCCCCTTCTGATCAAGATCCCATTATAATCTGAGGTAACCTTCTTCGCTGTCTACTACACCTCCAATTTTGGTGTCATCAGCAAATTTACTAACTATACCTCCCATATTAACATCCAAATCATTTATATAAATGATGAAAAGCAGTGGATCCCTCATTGGTCACAGGCCTCCAGTCTGAAAAACAACCCTCCTCCACCACTTTCTGTCTTCTACCTTTGAGCCAGTTCTGTATCCAAATGGCTAGTTCTCCCTGTATTCCATGAGACCTAATATTGCAAACTAAATTCTCCCCGTGTCTGCGTGGGTTTCCTCTGGGTGCTCCAGTTTCCACCCACAGTCCAAAGATGTGCAGGTCAGGTGAATTGGCCATGTTAGATTGCCCATAATGTTAGGTACATTAGTCAGAGTGAAATGGGTCTGGGTGGGTTACTCTTCAAAGGGTCTGTGTGGACTGGTTGGGCTGAAGGATCTGTTTCCACATTGTAGGGAATCTAATCTAATTTAGTCTCCCATGGGAAACCTTGTTGAACACCTTACTGAAATCTATATAGATTACGTCCACCACTCTTTGCACTTTTTCAAAAAACTCAATCAAGTTTGTGAGACATAACTTCTCATGCATAAAGCCACAAACTTAAAACACTTTATTTTTAATCTATAGTTAAAATACAAACACAGGAAAGAAGAATTGGAGTGACTTAGATTTATTGGAAAAATTAACAGAATAATAGATTAATTATTAAAAAGCAAGTGTTCCAATAAAGACAGGTAGAGGGCCAGGTAGCATTGAGGAGTTGGGAGGCTACATAGGTATTTGGACAGGTTGGGAGAGTAGGCAAAAAAGTAACACATGGAGTGCCCATAGGAAAGTGGCAGGTCATGCACTTTGTTTGGTAGAGTAGAGGCATATTTTCTAAATGGGGAGAAAATTCAGAAATCTGAAATGCAAAGAGACTTCGGGTTCTAGTTCAGGATTCTCTCAAGGTAAACTTGCAGGTTGAGTCAATAGTTTGGAAGGCAAATGCATTTATTTCGAGAGGTCTTGAATATAAAAGCAGGGATGTACTTCTGAGGGTCTGTAAGGCTCTGGTCTGACCACATTTGGAGTATATTGTGCAGTTTTGGGCCCCATATCTCAAGAAGGATGTACTGGCCTTGGAGTGTGTTCAGAGGAGATGCACAAGGATGGTCCCAAGAATGAATAGCTTAACATATGAGAAATATTTGAGGACTCTGTATCTATACTCAGTGGAGTTTAGAAAGATGAGGGGGATCTAATTGAAACCTAGAGTACTGAATGGCCTGGATATAGTAGACGTTGGGAAGATGTTTCCATTGGTAGGAGAGACCAGAACCCTTAGGCACAGCCCTAGAATAAAGAGCAGACCCTTTTAAACAAAGAGTGGTGAATCTATAGAATTCACTGCCACAGAATGCTGTGGAGGCCGAGTCATTAAGTATATTTAAGATGGAGAGAGATATGTTCTTGATTATCAAGGGGTTCAAGGGTTATGGGGAGAAAGGGAGAATGGTGTTGAGAAACCTATCATTCATGATTGAATGGTGGAGCAGATTTGATGGGCTAATTTCTGCTCCTATGTCTTGTGGTCTTATAGTAACATCCCATAAACATACCCTTGGCAAAGGCAAATTCAGAGAGATAGATTGTCTCAGATGCAATTCTGGCAGCAAAAAGAGAACCCTAACTTTTAGCTGTGACAGAGAGAGGAATGATAGCATCAACATCCAGCTGTATGATCCAAGCAACTGCTGAAATTTAAATGAAAATCCTGGTTCTGTGGGAGCTTAACTTCACCCACACACTGTTTCCATTATTCCAACTTTATTGGCTTGGAATAGACCACTTGCTACCCCTGACTCTACTTCTCTTCATAAAAAAACAACAGGACAAAATAAACCTCTTAAAGCCATAGTATTGTCACAAGACCTACAACTGAGCAACTGCTATAAAATACCTTTCCAAATGCTTGATGGAGTATTTCCACCATGTATTCTACTGGAATAAAGCCCAGTTTAAGACACAAAGAAATTTTGACCACAATATTTCTTAACTCTCTGAACAGGTCATTAATACAAATAAATTCTGAAATCTGTTGGATCTCTTTCTCTTATGTGAGTAATCTTCAATCAAACTATAACTTTGGTTAACTTTTTTACATCAGAGGAAGTGAGTATTTTGTTGATAGTGAAATTTATTTACTTTACACCGCAATTTGCAGTCTAACCCAGTATGTGTGATGTCTAACTTACCTGTCCAATTTAACTTACTCTGACATCTTCAATGATTACATCTGCACATTTGCAGAATTAATCGCTTACAAGATTTACAATTCTGAGAGAAGACTTTTCTCTCCAAAGTGCTGTGGGTTCTTAATTAGCTATAGGTCCCCATTCAGTTAGAAACTATTCACTTCCACACGTGTATATGAATGATAATAGCATGGCAGTGGCACAGCGTGGGAGCTGTGATTGATCTCAAACATGAGTAGTGACACTGAAGTCTAGAAAATTATATTGCCAATATTTTGAAAACGCTAAATGAAGAACAAAATTCTGAAAACTGTGTTACAAGTGTAATTCACACAGATAGGATATAGGATAGTATAGACCCATAACTAGATATTAAAACAACGAAAACATCTAAAAGATTTTTTCAAAGATCAAGTGAATATTTTAAGATTCTCTATTTTGGATAATGAATCTCAGGAGAAACTGGCCAAAGTAAACTGTCATCAAACTGTGAGGAAGGGTCACTCAACTCGAAATGTTAACTCTGATTTCTCTCCAAAGATGCTGCCAGACCTGCTGAGCTTTTCCAGCAATTTCTGTTTTTGTCTGTGATCATTTGCAGGCCAATTTAAGTGGCAACAAAATATCTGGTATGCTTATTGTTAGCCATGTAGAGAGGCTAAATTCAATTTCACTTCCATAATGGAAAGATTATGTATAAATTGTCCCATCATATTGAGTCCTTGGGTTTTAAGCATTGCAAGCTAATTTCTAGGCCTTTGAGTGGAGTTTCTGTGTGTATTTTTAATCATCATTGGTGTAACGTTTTTACATGTGCTAATTAGAAAAGCACTTCTTGCAATCAATAAGTGATAATATCTACAGTAAAGTATTAATGGTTATGACAAAATCGCTCCAAGTTTACTAAGTATCAATTCACAATCAGTAGTCAACATATAACAGCTAATATGTTTAATTTAGCATTTGTTATTTAGCACTTTGTTGAAATCACTCAAACATTTTGGGTCTTATCACAAATTTTACACAACTGGTGGCATCGTATGATTTGAAACATACATGTAAATGAGGTTGGTGACAGGAAGGACACAAGGGCCTGATGCTCGATGGTGGGATCCTAGTCTGGGGTGGAGGGGTTGGAGGGGTGGGGGGGGGGGTGCAGTGGTGGTAATAGGAGATGTCCAAGAGCTGGTGCTCAGCCTCTGCAATGTAGAGGTCAGTACACCAGACTACAACAGCACCATCCTTGTCAGTAGGTTTGATTACAAATTCAGGGTTGATACTGAGAGGGCACAGTGCAGTCACCTTAGAGGGGGATAGGTTCAAATGGATAAGGGGAACAGAAAAATTAAGTCATTTATCTTGTTATCAGTCTCTGGGGTCTAATTACATGCAAAGTTCATTGGAACTTGTCAAATAAAAAAGAGGAAATTCAATGATGTGAATTATGTAGTCAGTATTCCAGATCGGAGAAAAAATCAGCATATGTCTCACGTTGACATGTTAAAGATATTATAGCAGGGATGATAGTCAGGAGAAAAGTATACTGACAATAGTAAAAGAAGTAAGGAGTGAAGTCAAAATTTCAGAACAATTGGAGCATTTATGAGAAATTAAAAATTCTGAAGTCGACCCTTCAGCAATTACATTGGATAATATGAAGATGCTTAAAAATTTAGACTGCATCATCTTTTGTCTTCCAGAAAGTTATTGTAATAGACTTACATGTTATAATCGTACTTGTTATAATTCATTTAGAATTGTAAATCAGCTGGTGGAAATAGACCAGAGATAACAGACTGAGTGTTTGTTATGGTAATAGAGGGAATACATAAAGGACATCCTTAGCTCAAGTGAGAAAAGAAATTAATGATGAACAGTGACATTACTGAACTGAGTCAGAGTAGCTGGAGTAATCTATCATGATGATGCCAAAACCCAATTGGTGACAGAGATTCGGTATAGATTATCATAGTCAATGTGGTACCAAGAGTGGATTCATGTCATATTCCAAGATTGGAAGACTGCTTTGAAGGAATTGGACACACATGATTTGTCTCAAAAAATGACTTGCTCTATATTAGTACTTTCTGTTGACTGACAGAATAAAAGAAATATCAGCTTTTATAATACTGGATGGACTTCATCAAAGCAAATCCATGGAATGAAAAAAAAACATGAGTGACATTCCAATAATTAAGCAATAAAGTAAATGAAGGACGATGTGACTGTTGTTTACATTGACAATTTGGTTCTTTTTGACCAATCCCTGGATGAACATTTACACCTCTCGACCGAACTGTTTGATTGACTAAAGAAAAGATAATTTGGTGATAAACCTGACAGGGTCTGAAGGTGCCAAAGCAAAAGTTATTTGAGCCACAAGGACAAGGTCAACTAACACCGAGAAAACTAGAAGTAAGGGCAATTTTAGAGTTTCCCATGCCTAGAAAAATATGTAATTCTGAATTATGTTGGTAGGTTTAGATTTTATTGCAAGTGTGTCTCAAAATTCAGCACTGTTTTTGTATCTTAAATTAATTTGTTAAACAAGGGCAGAAAATGTGAATAGATGTAGGACTATGAGTCTGCCTGTGAAAACTTGAAAACTGTGCTGACAACTGATTTTAACCGAGGCTAATTATGAAAAGCCATTCAAACTGGTTGTTAATGCCAGTGACATTAATGTGGGGGCTGTTTTACTGCAAGGTGATGAGGTGGGGATTGAATGAGCTGTCAGTTACCTTTAAAGGAAATTGACCACATGTCAGCTCAATAATATTCAATGATTGACAAGGGGACGTTGAGCCTTGTATTGGCTCAACATCATTTTGAAAAACATATGAGGAAGCTGATTTTGTTTTATATGGATCACAATCTTTTGCTTTTCTTGGAAACATTCTGGAACAAAAAACTATGACTTAAGTTAAAGATTAATTCTCTAACAACAGAATTTGAAAGTTATTCATGTACCTGGAAAATAATATGGATTTTTAACTTGTGGAATGCAGATTCTGGTCTGTGTGTGTGAGGGAAAATTAACCTGACAGTATTTCTTGAACTGAGGTTTTAAAAACGAATATAAGCGAGAATGTCTCAAGAGCGCATTTGTTTGCATTGAATGAGTTTTGTGAGTAGAGTAAACTTGAGGAGCGTTACAGTGTTTTTCCCCTGATTCCCATTGGTTCCAGTTTGCTAGGGCCTCTTTATGCCATACTTGGTCAAATGCTGGCTTGATGTTAAGGCAGTTAATCTCTGGAGATGGGCTCTCTTGATCATGTTTGGACCAAGCCAGTAACGATTTGAGGAGCTGGACAGCCATGGCAGAACCCAAACTGAGTACCAGTGAATGGTTATTCCTGAATAAGTGCCTTTTGACAACATTGTTAGCTGTACCTTTCATCATTTTACAGATGATCAAGAGTCTAATAGGACAGTAATTTGCAGGATTGGGTTTGTCTTCCCTTTTTTTGGACAGAACATACCTAGGTAATTTTCTACATTGCTGAATAGGTGGGCAGCACAGTGGCACAGTGGTTAGCACTGCTGCCTCACAGTGCCAGAGACCCGGGTTCAATTCCCGACTCAGGCGACTGACTGTGTGGAGTTTGCACAATCTCCCCGTGTCTGTGTGGGTTTCTCAGGGTGCTCCGGTTTCCTCCCACAGTCCAAAGATGTGCAGGTCAGGTGAATTGGCCAAGGTTAGGTAAAGGGGTAAATGCAGGGGAATGGGTGGGTTGTGCTCTGGTGGGTTGGTGTGGACTTGTTGGCCTGAAGGGCCTGTTTCCACACTGTAAGTAATCTAATCATGTCAAGCTGGAAAAGCTTGGTTAGGATTGAATGTAATTCTGGACTACAAACCTTTAGGACAATTGCTGGGATATTGTCGAGGCTCATTCTTTTCAGAATCCAGTGCCTTTGGCCATATAGCGTAAGTTGAATTACCTGAAGATGAGCAACTGTGATGCTGGCTACCTCAAGAGAAAGTGGAGATGGATCATTCACTTGGCACTTCTGGCTTAAGATAAACAAACACGTTTCAGCTTTGCCTTTTGCCCTGATATGCTGGGTTCCCCCATCATTAAAGGTAATGGTATTTGTAAAGCCTCTTCCTGCTGTTAGTTATATGTGTGCCCACCATCTTTGACATCTAGATGTGACAGTACGACAGAATTTAGATCTGTTGGTTGTCAGATTGTTTAGCAAATCAATCACACGCTTCTTCTTCTGCAGATGTCAGGTGGATAGTACAAAAACAGAGGAGAAGTAAAAAAGAATAAATAGGAGAAGCAAAGATATACTAAAAGAATTCCAATCTCATTCCTGATAAAGGGCTTCTGCCTGAAACGTTGATTTTCCTGCTCATCGGATGCTGCATGACCTGCTGTGCTTTTCCAGCACCACTTTAATCTTGACTCTGATCTCCAGCATCTGCAGTCCTCACTTTCACCTAAGAAAAGGAGACTGGCAGCTAATATATGAGAAAAGTCAAAGCCACCTATCAATAGGCAATCAATAATGGAATAGTAAAACAAGGAGTGGAGCAAATAAGAGAACAAAAATAAGGTGCAATAGTCATGATGAGGTATTGAATGGATAATTGTGCACCTGTCTTCATCAATTACATTGTTCATTGTTTCCATAAACCATCAACTAGTGGAAAGGATACAGGGGATCAAATCTATAAGGAAATTACACAGAGGTGCAAACATCATAAAGTAGTTATTACAGGAGATTTTAACTTCGCAAATATGGACTGGGATCATATTCATGTAAAAAGCAGAGAGGGACAAGCATTTCCAGATTGAGTTTAGGAGAATTTCATACAGGTGGTGTATGCTCAGTCCGACAAGAAAGGAGATACTGCTAGAGATGTAATTGTTGGGAACAATGTTGGCCAGTTAGAGGATTATTGTACCATACACTTTAGGATTACAGTGGAAAATGGAAAAAGGATAATCCAGAATAAGAATAATTAACTGGGGGAGAGCTGACTTTGTTGGGGCAGGAATGGAGCAGTGTCAGACAGACTGGAATTGAAGATTGATGTGAAAAACAATTGCTGAACAATAGGTTAACTTCAAGGAAGTGACAGTTTAGGCACAATTGAGGTACGTTTCCTCAAACAACTAGGTTAAAGCAAACAAGTTGAGAGTTCCCTAAATTTAAAAAATGGTAGACATTATGATAGAGAAAAAGTTGTGTCCTCATGTCAGGTAGAAAATACAATTGAGAACCAAACTGAATACAGAAAGTTCAGAGAAGAGGTTAAAAAAGCAAAATTAGAGTCGCAAAGAGGGAACAGCTAACATAGAGCAGATTCCCAAAATCTTCTGAAAGCACATAAGCAGTGAAAGGGTGGGCAGATAGGTGGTTAATGATATTTAATGCAGAGAAGTGAGAGATGATACATTTTGGCAGATAGAACATGAGGATACATAACAAAATAAGGGGACAGGAGCAAATACTTGGGTGTATGTGTACTGAACGTGGCAGGACAGTTGGAGCGAGAAATTAATAAAACATATAGTGTTCTGGATCTTTTAATAGGGGGATAGAGTACAGGAGCAAGGAGGTTATGCTGAACTTGTTTAAGACACAAGTTACATCTCAGCTGGAGTATTGTGTACGGTTGTGGTGCCACACTATAGGATAGATGTGAATATATTGAAGACAGTACAGAAAAGGTTTATGAGAACGGTTCCAGTGATGAAAAAGTTCAGTTATGAAGATAGATTTCAGAAGTATGGTTTTTCTCCTTGAAGATGGGAAGGCTAAGAGGAGATTCAGCAGAAGTTTTCAAAAACATGAGGTAGCTGTAAAGAAAAAAATTGTTACCTCATTAAAGGATTGAGAACAGGATGACATAGATTTATGGTAATTTCCAAAATAAATATATGATGTGAGGATAAAGCTTCTTCATACATTGAGTAGTTGAGTTATGGAACATGCTGCATGGAAGAATGGTCCAGACAGATTCAACTGACACATACAGGAACTCATTTTAGAAACAATATGCAGGCCTAAGGGGGGAAAGGCAGAAAATGCAACAAAATGCTCATTAAAGAGTTCGTTAGTGCAGAAATGGTGGGTCAAATGGCCTCCTTCTGTACTGTAACAATTCTACGAAGAAGATGCTGCTTTGTGACAGAGGATGTGTTTGAAACAACGAATGGTTAAAAGATGATGAATAGAAGACATCAGAAAGGCTGCTTGTACTTAATGTTGATAAGTCACCAAGTTCAGATTGGATGTGTCTAAGTAGGATACTGATAGAAGTAAAAGGCGGAAATTGCAGAAACACTGGCCATTATTGGCATTATTGTCCATTTCTCCATAGATACATAGGTGGTACCACAGGACTGGAGAATTGCAAAGGCTATAATCGTGTGTCAGAAAGGGTACAAGAGAAAGCCAAGCAACTTCAGATGAGTTTAACCTCAATGGTGGGAACACAAAACTTACTAATTATTTGAACAGATTTGGACTAATTAAGAAAAACCAGCTTGGATTTGTTAGAGAAAATCATGTTAACGAACTTGAGATTTTTGTTCAGGCAACGAGAGAGCTGATATATTGTACATGGACTTCTAAAAGGTACTCAATAAAATATCTCTTAACAGGTTTGTTAGAAAAGTCAAAGATCACATAATAATGGGACAATGGAAGTATAGATATGAAGTTAGCTGAATGACAGGAAGCAAAGAATTGTGGTGAACAGTTGATTTTTTAAAGACTGAAGGAGGTATATTCTCTGAAATCCATATTAATATGGCTGGTTTTGTTTTGCTGTTACAGTAATGAGCTAGACATGGTATACAGTGTACATTTCAAAATTTGCAGATTGCATAACATTTGGAAAGTATTGTGAACTCTGAGGTAGACAGTGAATGACTTCAACAAGACACTGTTTAAGAAAGGTGGTAAGGACAAGCCAGAGAACTATAGACCAGTGAGCCTGATGTCGGTAGTGGGCAAGTTGTTGGAGGGAGTCCTGAGGGACAGACTGTACATGTATTTGGAAAGGCAAGGACTGTTTAGGGATAGTCAACATGGCTTTATGCATGGAAAATCATGTCTCACAAACTTGATTGAGTTTTTTGAAGAAGTAGCAAAGAGGATTGATGAGGCCAGAGCGGTAGATGTGATCTATATGGACTTCAGTAAAGCATCCAACAAGGTTCCCCATGGAAGACTGGTGAGTAAGGTTAGATCTCATGGAATACAGGGAGAACTAGCCATTTGGATACAGAACTGGCTCAAAGGTAGAAGACAGAGGATGGCAATGGAGGGTTGTTTTTCAGACTGGAGGTCTGTGACCAGTTATGTGCCAAAGGATCAGTGCTAGGTCCACTACCTTTCATCATTTATATAAATGATTTGGATGTGAGTATAAGAGGTATAGTTAGTAAGTTTGCAGATGACACCAAAATTGGAGGTGTAGTGGACATCGAAGAAGGTTACCTCAGATTACAATGGGATCTTGATCAGATGGGCCAATGGGCTAAGAAGTGGCAGATGGAGTTTAATTTAGATAAATGTGAGGGGCTGCATTTTGGGAAAGCAGATCTTAGCTGGACTTACTCCACTTCCTGCTCCTCCGCCCTTGAGCCCCGCTCCTCAACCGGCACCAAGACAGAACCCCACTGGTTCTCACCTACCACCCCACCAACCTCCGTATACAACGTATCATCCGCCGTCATTTCCGCCACCTCCAAACGGACTCCACCACCAGGGATATATTTCCCTCCTCTCCCCTATCAGCGTTCCGCAAAGACCACTCCCTTCGTGACTCCCTCGTCAGGTCCACACCCCCCACCAACCCAACCTCCACTCCCGGCACCTTCCCCTGCAACCGCAGGAAATGTAAAACTTGCGCCCACACCTCCTCCCTCACTTCCCTCCAAGGCCCCAAGGGATCCTTCCATATCCGCCACAAGTTCACCTGTACCTCCACATACATCATCTATTGCATCCGCTGCACCCGATGTGGCCTCCTCTATATTGGGGAGACAGGCCGCTTACTTGCGGAACGCTTCAGAGAACACCTCAGGGACGCCCGGACCAACCAACCCAACCACCCTGTGGCTCAACACTTTAACTCTCCCTCCCACTCCACCGAGGACATGCAGGTCCTTGGACTCCTCCACTGGCAGAACATAACAACATGATGGCTGGAGGAGGAGCACCTCATCTTCCGCCTGGGAACCCTCCAACCACAAGGAATGAAGTCAGATTTCTCCAGTTTCCTCATTTCCCCTCCCCCCACCTTGTCTCAGTCGGTTCCCTCAACTCAGCACCGCCCTCCTAACCTGCAATCTTCTTCCTGACCTCTCCGCCCCCACCCCACTCCGGCCTATCACCCTCACCTTGACCTCCTTCCACCTATCACATCTCCATCGCCCCTCCCCCAAGTCCCTCCTCCCTACCTTTTATCTTAGCCTGCTTGGCACACTCTCCTCATTCCTGATGAAGGGCTTATGCCCGAAACGTCGAATTTCCTATTCCTTGGATGCTGCCTAACCTGCTGTGCTTTAACCAGCAACACATTTTCAGCTTACACACTTAATGGTAAAGTTCTAGGCAGTGTTGCTGAACAAAGAGACCTTGGAGTGCAGGTTCATAGCTCCTTGAAAGTGGAGTTGCAGGTAGGTAGGATAGTGAAGAAGGCATTTGATGTGCTTTCCTAAATTGGTCAGAGCATTGAGTACAGAAGTTGGGAGGTCATTTTGCGGCTGTACGGGACATTGGTTAGGCCACTGTTGGAATATTGCGTGCAATTCTGGTCTTCTTCCTATCAGAAAGATGTGAAACTTGAAAGGATTCAGAAAAGATTTACAAGGATGATGCTAGGGTTGGAGGATTTGAGCTATAGGGAGATGTTGAATAGATTAGGGTTGTTTTCCCCGGAGTGTTGGAAGCTGAGGGGTGACCTTATAGAGGTTTATAAAATCATGAGGGGCATGGATAGGGTAAATAGACAAAGTCTTTTCCCTAGGGGAGGAGGGAGTCCAGAACTAGAGGGCATAGGTTTAGGGTGAAAGAGGAAAGATATAAAAGAGACCTAAGGGGCAACTTTTTCACTTAGAAGGTGGTACGTGTGTGGAATGAGCTGCCAGAGGAAGTGGTGGAGATTGGTACAATTACAACATTTAAAAGGCATCTGGATGGGTATATGAATAGGAAGGGTTTGGAGGGATATGTGCCAGCTGCTGGCAGTTGGGACTAGATTGGGTTGGGATATCTGGTTGGCATGGACGAGTTGGATCGAAGGGTCTGTTTCCGTGCTGTACATCCCCTTGACTCTATGACTCTAAGACATGGATAGAACGAGAGGAGACATGGCAGACAAATGTAATGTGGAAAATATATTTTGTTGGAAGAATGATGAGAAACAAAATAAAGTGTAGAATACAGTTCAGAAGGGGATACAGGATTAAAGAAAGATTAGGCTTATGTGTACAGATCATGAATGTGACCAGGAAGGCCTAGAAAGCAATTAATATGGCATGTTGGGTTAGTCATAGGGACAGAGGTAAAAAGGTCATTGCGAATGCCTGTAAAGCATTGTTTCAACTTCAGTTGGAGAGTTGTATTGAGGTACACAAACATACAGACCAGCAAAAGAACTACAAAGGAGACTGAAACACAAGGTAAACACTCAACCCACTCCGTCCACTCCTCAACATCATCAAGAACACCAGAATAGATGAGGACGAGATTATGTCCTCCTTCGACGTGACTGCAATATTTACATCCAGAGGCATCTCCTGAGCCAAGGAAACACTAGCCTTGCTACTGGACAGGCCAGTGATATAGATACCCTACACCACCTACACCATCAGCAAGAACAGTATCCTCAGACTACTGCATCTGTACCTTCATCTTCAAAGGCCAGGTATACAGACAAATTAATGGAACACCCATGTGATCACTGATATCAGGATTAGTAGCAGAAGCTGTAATGCAAAAACTAGAGTGGACAGCCCTTCCCACTATCCAGCCTAAACTTTGGATCCACTTTGTCATTAACAAACACACTCAACTGGAAAGAAAACCCACAAACTCGTAAACATCATCCTTACCAGCATACAATTCACCAAGCAAGAAGAGAATGACAACTGATTTCCCATCCTGGTTGAATACAAGGCCAATGGTGAGCTCCAGACCAGCGTATACAAGAAGGCCACCCTTCTCGTATATATACAACTACAACAGCAACCACCTGACACCCACAATCAAAGCTGCTTCAGAACATTGTTGAAGGGAGCCATAGCTCCCTGCAGCACTCTGGAGCTATGCAAAGTTAAAGAAGGACATCTAAAGGGTGTCTTCAAAAACCACAGCTACCCAAAAAACATAGTCCACTGGTACCTACACAACAGACCACAACAGAAAGACACAACACGTCCGGTTACACTTGTCAAATTGGACATATCGCAAATGACCAGACTCCTCCAACCTCTGGGTATCATGGTAACCCACAAACAAATAACTACCCTATGGTAGCTACTGATGAGTATAAAGGACCCCATACCCACACCTAACGGGACCAATCTTTCCTTATATACAAAATACCATGTAAAGATTACATAGGCAAGCCATCAGGATACATGAATGCCAACCTGGCACAAGAGAAATGACACATGTACAAAGAAGGTCACCAATTTGACGAGGACAACGTATCCATCCTCGGACAAGCCAAACAAAGACATGCACAGGAATTCCTGGAGACTTGGCACTCAAGCCATAACTCTATTAACAAACATGTAGAGTTAGACCCCATATACCAACCACTAAGAAACAGAACCGAACATGGTACTACCCACCTCAGCAAACTGGGACATATAAACAACAAGGTAGACAGAGCTCCAACTCTTCACCAGAGGCACACTGATGACGTTATCTAGTATGGTGACTAAACATTTGCAAACAAAATTACCAGCTGCGCGAGCAAGTCCACAACCTCAGTTGTACCCAATTTTGGGCATTATTATGTAGGAAGGTTGCAAAGATATTAAAGTATGCCCAGATAAAGTATGTTCTGGGAATACAGAATCTTAATAATGTGGCCAGACTGGAGAAGGTAGAATTGTTTCCCCATAGTGGGGAAAAGATTGAGAAGGGGTTTGGTAGATGTGTAATCATGAGGGATTTGAGAACCAGGGCCACCAGTTTCAAGTAAATAGTAAAAAGAAACAACTGAGACATGAGGAAACAAAAAGTTTATGCAGTGAATAATTAACATCTGGAATGCTGAGTATGTGGTGGATGACATTCAACTGTGACTTTCAAAAGGGAATTGGATAGTCATGTTTTGTAAATTTCAATTGCATTTCTGACTTAGCATGAGGACCCAGTGAACCAAGCTGCTTGAAATACTGCATGTTCATTCGTTAGTTATTCTGTGTGCTTCTATTCCATGATTCTCAGGATTAAAAGTTTCCAATTGTTTCAATTTTCATGGAATCATTAGTTTTGATAAGAAGAGGGCATTTCTCTGTTGGGCTGAAAATGTGTTGCTGGTTAAAGCACAGCAGGTTAGGCAGCATCCAAGGAACAGGAAATTCGACGTTTCGGGCCAGAGGAAGGGCTCTGGCCCGAAACGTCGAATTTCCTGTTCCTTGGATGCTGCCTAACCTGCTGTGCTTTAACAAGCAACACATTTTCAGCTCTGATCTCCAGCATCTGCAGACCTCACTTTTTATTCGAACATTTCTCTGTTGGTCCTAGAGAAGATCTGTCTACATGTTTGTCACTGTTCCAAACCTACACTTCCGCTGGTTATGTTACAGTAACCTTTTGTGTTATAAAGTGATTGAGTGTCTTAAAGAGGTTGTTTTTCCAAAAGGCATTATTTATCAAGTTATTGATTCTTTAAAAATAATTAAAGTTACACTTTGAGAGGTTGTCCCTTTTATCCTCCAATATATTTCAGTAATGGATCCTGGAATTAGGCAGTGATGAAGTTACGGCACCCATCATCACCCTCACTGTTCCGCTAGCCATGCAGTAAGGGGCGTAAGGCAAAATAAAATGTGGTAGAAATAATGATTCGATTTTTTTCTGTTGTTCCTATAGCATAGACACCTCACAAAAATGGCAAACAGCAATGTCGTTGTCCCTGAACATCCTTTGAAATAGCCTAGTCAGCATTCAAATCAATGTGCTTGGAGGGATAGGAAATTAATGGTGCTATTGCCAATAGTGTCCACATTGCATAGAAGAATACAGAAAAAAATGTATTCCACAATATACGATCTACCTGATATCTGCTGTTTTCTGTCTGCCTCAGCTAATAAAGCAGCTTGCTAAACAAAAGGAAAATATTTTGATAGCTGGAAATCTGAAATAAAAACAAACTGATGAAAACATTCAGTAGTCCAGACAGCCTCTGGAATGGAATGGTTCAAATTCATGAATAGCTTTCATCAACCTAAAATGCCAACACTTTCTAGTTCTGCAAATTCTGTCAGAGCTGCTGAACCCTGCCAGCACTTGTGGCTTTTATTAAGAGCTGCTTACTGTTTAGGAAAGGATGGAGCATAAATTTAAACCATTTCAGTGATAGTGACTTGTGAAGATGCACAAATAGGCACCTAATTATTTCAACAGACTAACACTATTTGCATATTAGAGTACATGAGTGCCAAGAATATAATTTGTTGATGTGGTTTGAAAAGGCAGAAGGCAAATAAGCTGAGTCCTTTCTTCATTAATAAAATGTGTCTAACATTTGTTATGGATGGACTGATGAAATCCAAATAATACAGCATATTCCTAGCTTTGGTGATGAATTATCATACAGTTAAATCTACTGAAGGCACACTTTGTGAAGTTCAAATACATGAACTGAATTCTTAGTGGGGTGTGTAAGCTTGCTACTTGGAGATACATGTTCAGGATAGTATGATCCTCTATTCCCTCAATTTTTACTGTTGATTAGACAAAGATTCCTTTTTACTAGTGAAAATACTGTATGATCAGAGTGCAGGAAATTCAGAATTAGAGGTAATTAGGATGCAGCTTCATGATGCCTTTGATTGCAGTGCAGAAAGGTGAGATTACAACATTGTTACCTATGGATTGTGTGCAGGATGAAGAATGTATACTATTACAGTATGGACTGTATAGGATATGGAAAGTATAGTAGTGTTACACTCTGGATCATGTATGGTATAGAGAGAATAACATTACAACATTATGATTGGTGTTTAGGACTCAGAGAGGGATTCATTGCTAGAATATGGTTTCAGATGTAAGATAAGGCTTATACAGTATTGTTACACAATGAATTGTGTAGGATAAGGAATATAGTACTATTACACTTGTGATTTTATAAAAGGTGGAGTATGAATTGCTACACTGTGGATTGATTAGGATACGTTAACTGTTATTGTTTGGATTGTGGTATAGGATAAGGAAGCTACAGCAAAACACAATGGATTGTGATACAAGTCAGGAGAACATAGCCTCCTTACACTTTGGTTTGTGAAGGATAAGTAAAGCTTTTTTACTATGGATTACGTATAGTGGGAAAGATAAATTATTACACCATAGTATGTGCTATAAAAGATGAGCTGAAAATGTGTTGCTGGAAAAGCGCAGCAGGTCAGGCAGCATCCAAGGAACAGGAGATTTGATGCTTCGGGCATAAGCCCTTCTTCAGGAATCATTCCTGAAGAAGGGCTTATGCCCGAAGCATCAAATCTCCTGTTCCTTGGATGCTGCCTGACCTGCTGCGCTTTTCCAGCAACACATTTTCAGCTCTGATCTCCAGCATCTGCAGACCTCACTTTCTCCGCTATAAAAGATGAGTACAGTATTGCTAATTTAAGATTTTTTTAATGGGACAAGGAGAACATGGCATTGTTATGCTATGAATTGTTTAGGATGTAGAGACTAAATAATTGGTTATATATTGTCTCGATTTGGGACAGTGTAAGGACTTTTAATGTTGTACAGAGAATAGCATTGTTACTCTGTGTACTGTGTTTTGAGCAAGGTTATAACGTTGTTACATTATGGATTGTATGGAATAGACAGAATAACAATGCTACACACAGGGTTCTGTCAGATGAGGAAAAAATAACATTGTTACCTTGTGGATTATACAGTAGGCTGTAGACAGTACAGCATTTTCGTGCTATGAATTGTGGCATAGAATGAGGAGAATAGAGCATTGCAACTTTATGGACTATGTTGGAGATGGAAGATATAAAGAGATAACACTGTTCCACCTTGCACTGAGTTGAATTCCATGAGGATATAATGCTAGCCTTGTCACACATATAGCACAACTGTCTGTCTACTTGATCTACACCTCCAAATTAGTGTATTAGAAGCTTTGAAACATGTTGAAATATGGCTGAGCAAAAGGTCGCATGTTTGAGACTTCATTCCTCATGACAGAAAAGGTTTGGAATTTGTATCAGTGTGGAAAAAAAGGCTTACTTGAGGAAAGATCAGTCATTAAAATGACCTAGCTTTCTTTGCTAATTTTTTCATTAATTGGCAAAAACGTAAAAATTCCAAAGATTCAATTCTAGTTTCGAAGAATGAAGTGCAAGGTGTAACAGTGTTATCTCTCCATATCTTCCATCTCCAACATAGTCCATAAAGTTGTAATGCTCTATTCTCCTCATTCTATGGGCAGCACGGTGGCACAGTGGTTAGCACTGCTGCCTCACAGCGCCAGAGACCTGGGTTCAATTCCCGCCTCAGGTGACTCTCTGTGTGGAGTTTGCACATTCTCCCCATGTCTGTGTTGGTTTCCTCCGGGTGCTCCGGTTTCCTCCCACAATCCAAAAATGTGCAGGTTAGGTGAATTGGTCATGATAAATTGCCCGTAATGTTAGGTGAAGGAGTATGGGTCTGGGTGGTATGTGGGTCGGTGTGGACTTGTTGGGCCGAAGGGCCTGTTTCCACACTGTAGGAATCTAATCTAAAAAAAGAGACATGATTGAAGGAGGAGACTGTAGCAAGATGTGGGAAATTTACAATAACTGGAATATTATTAAACCCAAGGGCTTCCAAAGTGCTGACTGACCATTATCAATCAAGTAAAGCAACGCAGCTTTTGAAAATTTACTACACTGTTTTTATGGATTATGAAACTCAACAAAAATGCTAGTGAAGATCAATTTACCCTATGTACCAATTTATACATCAGAAATGCGAACTTCCTATACAGATCAGCTGTGACCAAGAAGAAGGTTTTTAATAAAAAACATGATAATTGGAAGAATATCAATGACACTATTTTCCTTTCTTTCATTTCATCCCAATGTGCTACTTAAAGGGATACAGAATATATTTTAATGTAAGAGATGATATTTGTTGATTTATTTTTCAACACAATTCTTATTGATATTATCCATTTGAGCTTTTACAAAAAAACCTACAAGTTGTGACTTCCACCTGGGTGCATTTTTAATTTTCTTCAGCCCTGTACTACAGATTCTGCTAACAATAATCATGTGATTGTAAAAGCAAGGATCACAAGTTAAAAATTGATCCATCCAATTGCTTAAATGTGAAAAATGCATTCTTTCATTTCTTTTTTTTTAAGAACAGGCTTAAAATTGATGATAAAATGCCACACAATGCATTTAAACATTGTGTCGTTTTGCTTTCAGTCAGATGTACTTTAAGAAAAGATAGTGCATTGTGTATGATGTGACCTTCATCTGACAAACATGCATTGTGCAATAAACTGTCAATATTTGTAGTTATAAGGTACAAAATGACATTTACAATAATTGGAACAGCCATATTAAAAGCCTGGATCTGCCAGCTGGCAGGAGATAAAGACGTGACCCATCTCACTGTTCATCAGGGAAATTTATTTTTGCCAGCTAATAGATGAGAAGAAACCGCTGGCTGTTTTAGATGGCACCTTTTATTCTTCCAGAAATAAAACAAAGGAGTAGTGTTATTGCTGTGACTGTTGATTGATTATGTGTAATGTGCACTGAAAAATATTACAAGGCACCAAAATGGTGCAAGTCATGTACAAAAATAAGAACATGAGAAAAGATTACATAAACACAGGCTTATCTGAGATGTGTTTTTCTTTGCATTATATATTGTCTGTGCCTTATTAATAACTGAATCTTTGGACTATTTCAATATCTGAAGGAACAAGTTTGTAATTCTTCGGCTGAGGCAGTAGATCACCAGCCATTGATATGGTCTGTGCCACTTACATTGTGGCATTGGCAGAATGGCAGGAAGGCAGGATTAGCAAGGTTATATGTTTATTCTATTCATTGTTGTGATTTTGAACTTCCTGCCTTGTTTACATTGTGTTTACCATTACTTCTAAACTATGTAATGTTTGAAGTATAAACACTCAAAATAAACAGGAATATTCAGAGTGGAAATTGCAGCCAGAAATTTTCTGAAACAAGACAACTGGTAGGTTGCATCAAAATGTCTGCTCATTTACAGGTTACACCAACATTTCCTCAGAATCCCATTGGCATCTGACAGAAGCTAAAGACAAATTTAAAACAAATCAGCACAAACAATTAGAGTTCAAGGAAGATGACAAGTTAATGTCTTATTCTATCTTTAACTTACTCTTTAGCACAAAAATTAAGACAGTAAAGTAACTTCAAATTACGTTAAAGAAAACACACAATGGAAATTTATTTTTTTAAAAGATGCATTCAGAGATAGAGAAAATAATATTTGAAGTCTCGGCAAGGAAGAAGAATAATAATACTGAAGAAAATCATATAAAAAACTTAAGTTTTAGCTGTATGTTTTACAGTGCAATCAGAATTGACATAAATGCAGGAAACGTATGAGCTCTCAATTTGTATGCGGTGGAATTAAGTTAATGATTAGCAGAGGGTTGCACTGGGGTTTTACAGCATCAACATAAAAGGCAAAACATGTTTGATTGTAAGAAAAATTGCATGAGCAAATTTCCTCAATATTTTGTGTCAAATATCAGCAGTTAGCCATATGTGCACTATTAGCTTGGCACTTTAGTGTTGAGGTTGTGCCATTGGTTTGGCATAAGTTTTTAGGCAATTTTGAGATACCATATAATGAAAAAAAAATCTTGTTTCCTGAATTTGCAGAAGGAATTATCTAATACTTAACAATTGATGATTTTAGGTAAATAATGTGAATCATTCAGGTTACTTTGGTTTATTATCTAGTGTCCTAAATATTTATGGCACATTACTACTAACTTACTGAGCTGTAGTTGGTATTTGGAAAGCAGTCTTAAAAAAAGGAAAAATGGCTATTTTTACTTAAAAAGCAGAAATATCCTGTCCATCAGTGTTGAATGTTATATCTTTAGACTTGCTATTACTGACTACCTATCTTTATTTGCTACTTATTTTCCCTTTAGTGGTCCAACAGTTTCTAGTAGGAGAGGTTAGAGTGTTCTGTGTTCTCAAAACAGTAGCAAAACTAAGAGTCAGAGGATTTTAGAATTCAAACATATGTAGTTGAGAAAGTAATAAGAGAATGGGAGTTCAAACTTACAAGAGACATAAAAACTTCCAGAAGTGTGTGAAATGGAAGAGATTAATGGAAGTAAACATGGGTCCCTTAGAGACAGGCAGGGATAATTGTGATGGGGAACAGGGCAATGGCAGAGGTATTAAAGAAATGTTTTGCATCAACCTTCACATCAAAATACACAAAATCAATTTTGAAACAGAAATAGGAGGAGTTGGGGTTTCTGTGCACAAATTGCTGAACTGGCAAAGCAGTTTGAGAAAGAACTTAATAAGGCACACGGGATGCTGTGATTTATAAATAGAACTATAGAGTACAACAGCATGGTAGGTGTGGTGAACCTTTGTAAAACACTGGCTCTGTATTAAACAAAGTACTGTGTCCATTTCTGGGCAGCACAATCTTGAATGGACAAAAAGGCTTTGCAGAGGGTACAGAAAGGATTCATTGGTGAGAGTCTTCAGTTATGTGGATGGATTGGTGAAACCTGCACTGTTCTCCACAAAAAGAGAATTGGCGTAGTATTTAAAATCACGAGTAGTTTGGACAGAGCAGATTGGGTGAAATTATTCTCCACCCACCCTCTAAGGGTTCGGAAGGGTTAAGAACCAGGGATACCAATTTATGACGAATGACAAAAGAACCAGAGGCAACATAAGGAGAAAATGAGTGGTTAAAATCTCTAATACACTGCCTGAGAGTGTGGTGGAAGCAGATTCAAATATGACTTTCGAAAGGGTATTGGATATCTATCTGAAAAGAGAAGATCAATATGGCTCTGGAGAAAAAAGTAGGAAACTGGGATTAGCTTTGTTGTTCTTGCAGAGATCCAGCACAGACATGGTGGGCCAAATGGCCTTATTAAGCGGTGACCATTCTATAATTCAACGAAATTGTGAGGAACCAAGGTTTTAATGTGAATAAATAACTTAAGGAGATTAGCATCAGTAAAGAGTACTTGAGAAAACAGGAAATGAAAAATAGAAATAAATAGACAGAAAAGTAAGGACTAAAAGCAACAGAAATAGGCTGCAGTGGGGTGTTGACAGGTTATGTGGGTGAGCATGAACATGGTTGATTAAATATTATCAGGAGAAATTGAAGTTAATGCACTTGGAAAGAAAAATAGAAGCCAGTTTTCTTTGAAATTGAGAGAGACTGGGAAGGTTTGTATTCAGAGGGATCTGGCTATTGGAAACAAATCACAGAATTCAGCATGCAATGATTCGGAGGGCAAATGGTATGTTTCTGTTTATTGCAAATTGTTTGTAGTACATTAGCATAACAAAGTCTTACCACAATGATATAGAGACACGGGGAGAATGTGCAAACTCCACACAGTCAGTCGCCTGAGTCGGGAATTGAACCCAGGTCTCTGGCGCTGTGAGGCAGCAGTGCTAACTACTGTGCCACCGTGCCGCCCAAATACAAAATTCTTAAAGGGCTTGGTAGGGCAGATGCTGTGAGAGGTTGTTTTCACTGACTGGGAAATCTGGTACAATGGATCACTGCCTCAAGAAACTTCCACTTATGGCCAAGATAAGAAGACTTTTGTTTTACACAGAGGGGTTGTCAATCTTTGGAAATTTCTAGAACAGAGGGTCGTGGATGTTGAGTCATTGACTATACTCAGATCAGAGGTCAGTACTTTTTTTTACAAACTAAGGAATTCGAGGAATTTGAAGGTAGGGTGGAAAAGTTGATTTGAGTATTCTGATCAGCCATGATCTTATTGGAAGATAGGTCAGGCTCAGTTGGTTAAATGGCTCTGTCCTGATTCTATTATGTTCTGTTGCTAAAAAAAACTAGAAGCTCCAATCCACTCCTTTATTTCAGTTCATAGCAGTGATTTAGAATTCAGCAGTTCTATTTAAAAATAATAAAAATGAGACCATAAGATAAAATAAAAGGCAATCCCTCCAAAATGGACCTGCAAACTTTGTGCTTTTGGGTGCAATGTTCTCATTGGGTAAGAACAAAACACTTTTGTAAATCACACACCAAGAATTTATCATGTCAATACTTTGGTATTAGTGTTGTCGTACAGTGTATTAATTTACAGTTTGCGTGGTGCACTTGCAATGGTGAATTAAACAGTTCTTCAGTTAAGTATTTTCTGGACTATTCTTCATTGTTCTCTGTAACTTGCACCATTTCTAGCCAAATGGGCAAACCTTAATATAACTCATACCACAAGATTCAGATGAACAACTCAAATGAACTTTCCATTCTTCTCCGCGAAACCTTTTATCTCCATTCAACTTCTTGTCCAGAAGGAGCACTTTATTTGGGCAAACTCCATCTGCATGAACAGTGCCCCACCTCCATTCAATGCAACCTCAATAGTCAGCAAATCTACTTCCATTTTGTTCTTCCTCTTCAACTAGTGTAGAGGGAACCCTTTATCTCTGTGGAATTCCTTCACCGTGGTGTGAACCTTACCTTAGAACTACTTCTGTTTTGGATGGAGACATTTCCTCCAATTTCTTTGCTGAAAAAAATTGATTATTTGGAGAAACTCAACTAGAGACCTAGCTCTTTATTCCACCTTGTGATTCTCTCGTATTACTTAAAGATGTAAAATCATTTGCAATCAGTAATTTCACAGATTTCATTTCACTTTTTCCCAAACCCCCTTTGCTTTCTCACAAGGAGTTTTCAGCATGGTCATTGCTCTCTCCCACTAAAAGACTCTTTGCATCAGTGATACTCGCAGTGGTTTCCATGCCTCTGCTACCAAATAAAGTAGAATGGAACTGTACTATTAATGGAACAAGTGAAGAATGTTTCAAAAAGAAAGCGTGTTTGAATGGGGCTGCTGCAATATTGTGTGCTCAAATCAGTCTGGTGGTTGGCTTTTGCCAAGGTGAAGAGGGATCAGACTGCTCATGCGGTTTGTCCTTGGCTTTAAAAGAGCTCCCTCTGCTGAACAAGTCAATACATCTGCTTCCATATACTGGGAAGAATTAAACAAAGCTGCTGAACTGTCTTTGAGTTTCTCTATGCTCCTATAATGCTTTGCAATATATATATATATATATGAAACATTTAATTAATCAAATTAAAGCATTTTTACTATAATCATGAATAAACCAACAGAAACCTATACAAAAAAGTATTGTTTTAAAGACAACAAAAGCAAATTGTACCATCTTTAAAATACGGTTACGGGCAAAATGTTACGTGTTAATGAATGGGATGTCACCCTGCAGTTTAACAAAGTGCAGTCAGAGAGGGAATGGGTGACCGTCATTCAGAAGAAGGGAGATAGGCAGATAGTCAGGAAAGCCCCAAAGTGCATCTTACTCAAGAACAGATTCTCAGAGTTGGAAAAGGTGATCATTTCAGTTCTTCTGGGCAATGTAGCCAGACCTCAGCTGCATCAGAAAGAGGGAAAATGATAACATTAGGAGATTCAACAGTGAAGAGTACAGGTTAGACATTTCTGTGGCTCCAGATGTGACTGTAACATGTGTGTTACCTCCCTGTGGCAAGGGTCAAGGATGTCACTGAAATGCCTTGGGCATTCTGAAGCCAGAGAGCGCACAGTTAGAGGTCATGGTTCACACTTGGTATGACAACATCAGGAGAAAGAGAGATCTGGTTCTTAAATGAGAAGCTAAGGAGCTAGGTAGAAGATTGAAAAGCAGGACCTCAAAGGTTAGATTCTCTGGACTACCCGGGTATCTGAAATTTTGAAGAAGAATATATCAGATTCATAATCTAATTCCGTTTCTCCCTCCAAAGATGCTGCCAGAGGTGCTGCATTTTATTTATTCAACATTTCCAGTGTTTGTTAAGGAACAAAAGGCCACCCAGCCTTTTGAGCATTCTCTATGATTCAGTAAGATAATGGCTGATTTGATTTTAACTTCAACGCTACATTCCTGAATATCCTTGAAAAATCTTTCATCCTTTGGTAATCATGAATCTATCTATCTGCCTCAACCTTAAAAATATTTAACGATTTTGCATCCAGTACCTTTTCAGGGAGGGAATTCCATAGACTCTGAAGTCTCTGAGAGAAACATTTTGTCCTCAATTGTCTTAAGTGAATGATCCCTTATTTTTAAATGATGATCTTCAGTTCTAGGTTCTCCAAAAAGAGGGCTCATCCTTTCCACATCTACCATTCAATTCTGTTCAGGATTTTATGTTTCAACCATCACTGACTCTAAGCTCCAGAGTATAAAAACCTAACCCATGTAGCCTTTCCTCATAAAGTAATCTGCTCATTCCACGTCTAGTAAACCTGCTCTCAATTGCTTCCAATGTATTTACATCCTTCCATAAATGCAGTCACTAGTACTGCATACATTTCTCTGGTTGTAGTCTCACCAATGCCCTGTAAAACTGAAGCACATCCTCACTAAACTTGCATTCAAATACAGTTGAAATAAAACAGAGTATTCTTTAGGTTTCTGGATTTCTTGCTGTACCTGCATACTAATAAAACAATTCACGTACTCAAACACCCTGATCTTCCTGCTTCTTTTCTGCCTGAATGAATAATTTTACAATGCTCCATGATATATTTAATTTGTTAGAACTTTACCCACTCACGTACCATCTATATCCCTTTGTAGACTCCTTATTGTCCTCTTTATAACTAACTTTCCTACCTATCTTTGTGTCATCAGTAAATGTATCTGCCATACCTTTGGAACCTTCATCTGAATAAATTACATCAATTATGAAGAGTTGAAGCCACAATATGCCCTGTGGCACAACACTCATAATATCCTACCAGCGCGTGAAAACGACTCATTTATTCTTACTGCCTGCTTCCTGGATGTGATAAAAATCTGATGGGTAACATAAAGGAATATGTTTTGTAAGTATGTTAGGGGTAAGAGAATAACTAGAGAGAAGCAGTAGTGCCCATAAGGACCAAAGTGTCAACCTGTGTGGATCCAGAAGACATTTCTGATGTTTTAAATGCGTTCTTTGCATCTATATTCACTACAGGAAAAGATGATCTAGGTCTGGAAATCAAGAACGGGGATTGTGTATGCTTGAATGAATCAGCATTGCAAGAGAGGAGGTATTAGTGCTTTTAGCAGGCTTGAAAGTGAATAAATCTATAGGCCCAGGTGAGATGCCATCCCAGCGTTATGGACCAGACCTCTCCACCTCAAAATATTTTAAGAAAGTTGCCAGACCCTAACTTTTTCTTATTTTAAAAGGTAAATGTGAACTGCATGTACCAGATGTGATGCAATGTGGTCAAACCACTCTACATGAAGTGAAACACAATTTATTTAAACACTATAGTTAAAATACAAACAAAAGAAAGAGAAATTTAGAATAACTTTACTGGAAAACCTAACCAAATAATAGATACAATATCTATTACTAATTAACTGTTCCAATAATGTAACATCCAAAAAACACACCCGTTGGCAAAAAGGTAAATTCAGACACAGATTCTCACAGGCAATTCTCCAATCCAGGATGAAACAATATCAAGAGAATTTCAGAATATAGTGGCTAAGAAATATTTAACTGAAATTCCAACTCTGGGACTCAAACAGCTCCTGCCCTGCTACAGCTAAAAAAAATTGGAAAGATTAATCTGTGAGAACTGGCCACTCCCCTTCCATTGTTATTACTGTTTTCAAAAAAAACCTAAAGGTATCCTCTGATTTTTGACCTGGGCAGTCTCCCGTACTGCCGTCTTTACAAACTCTCCTCAAAAAAAATCCTGGACAAACCCACCTTTTCAAAGTAACAGCATCGTCACAGCCAGGCTGTTATGGAAGACAATGGAAGAGGTTGCAGCGGCTCTGACTTTAATTTTCAAATCCTCTGTGCTCACAGGAGGGATGCCAGAGGACTAGAGGACAACTAATATAATACCATTTTTTTAAGAAGGGAGGTAGGGATAAATCAGGAAACTACAAGCTAGTGAGTCTAATATTAGCAGTAGGGAATATTTAGATAAAATTCTGAGGGACAGATTTGATCTTCACTTGGGCAGGCTAGGATTAAATATATCATGTCAGCATGGTTTTGTAAGGGTGTAATCATGTCCAACAGATTTGATTTTTTTTTGACGAGGGAATGAGGTGTTCAGGTGAGTTGATGTATTCTAAGTTGTGTTTAGTAAGACTTCTGAAAAGACTTGACCATGTTATATATTGTGATGATGAACAAAGCAGGGAGAGGGATGGTAGGAGTTAGGAAGTACAAAACATCACAGGGACCTTGGCATGCATTTCCCTAGATTGTTAAAGGCAGAAACTCAGGCAGATAGAGGTAGTTAAGTAGCCATATGGGATACTTGTCTTTACTAGTTGAGCCATTAAGTACAAGAGCAAGGAGGTTATGATAGAGCTGTAAACCATGTTAGGTAGGCCATGGCTACAGTACCTTCGATGATTCTAGTTGTCATAAGATAGAAAGGACATGATTTCACTACAGAGATTACAGAGTGATTCACCAGGACGTTGCCTGGGCTGGAGTAATTCAGCAAAAGAGAGAGACTAGATATTCTGGGTGTGTTCCTCCTAAAGTACAGAATGCTGAGGAGAGACTGATTGAAGTGTACAAAGTTCTGAGGGGCATAGAGGTGGTAGATAAGGAGAAACTGTTCTCTAATTGTGGAGTTAACAATCAGGGACCACAGTTTTAAAGTAACAAGAATAAGGTTTAGAGAGGATTTGAGAAATAAGAAATCACCCAGAAGGTTGTGGCTACTTGGATCTCACTGCTTAAAAGGATGTTTGAGGTGGAAACCCTCAATACATTTAAGAACTACTTAGATGAACACATTAAATGCCATACCTTGCAAAAAAAAACATTATATTAGATGGGTGTTTGATGACTGGCACAATGGTGAAAATGTGTTGCTGGAAAAGCGCAGACTGGCACAGACACAATGGGCCAAAGGGCCTCTTTCCATACTCTAAAAACTCTATAACTCCATGAATAATTACACCATAACAAACAGATGAAGCTTGAATCAAACTCAATTCTTCTAAAGCTAAGGCTATTAAATTGGGAAAATTTTGTCTGATTTTCAAGTCTAAGGGAATAGGCTGAAGCAATTTTCCTCATTTTCTCTAAGGGCAATTAGAAAGTAAAGCAGGCTCTTTAATTATCAATAAACTTTTTTTCCCTCTGATTCGCCTCAGGTAAGATTTAGCCACGGCTGAATATGTGTACTGGAATGGCTCAATAGAAATCCAAATGCCGACAGTGATTCTTCAAATAACTGATTGATTATGTTTTGACACAGGGTTGTAGGAATTATTTTCTAAAAAGCGGTGGCTACAAAATCAATTGAAATGTTCAAAACTGGGATCAATGGGTTTTGTTGGTAAGGGAATCAAAAGGTTATATAGAATGAAGACGAATAAATATAAATGAAGTACAGATACCCTGGTCACAACAAACTGGAAGGGCTGAATGGCTGGCCCCTATATTCCTATATTCTAATGATAATCTTGCATTCAATGTTTTAAGTACTTTATTTGAAATATATTGGAGGTCCATGCTTTTCATTGGAATTTGTAGATCACTGGCTGTAGTCATAAAAATAATGACCAGGTCCTGGTGAGCAAATAGATACAGTACTAATATGTAAAGATGGGATCTATTTTGTCCAGACAACAATAGAGCTACAAGTATGACATGTCTAGCTACTAAAATTATACAAACCAATCTAAGGAACAGACTGGAGAGGAATGTAGTTGGATTAATAAGAAACAGCAAGCATGGCTTGAGAAAATCTTATTTGATTAAACGCTCAATGTCTTTGGGGCTGCTGCAAATAAAACATCTTGTGGAACTCTGTACGGTATTGTTTATAAAGACTTTCAGAAAGTCTTTGACAAGCCATTCCAGATAAAGTGCGTTCACTTAAGAACCTTTGGTTATCCAGAGGGGGGAAAAATATAAATGAATTGGTTAAGAAATTCGATAAAAAATAGAAAATAATTGGTACTCATGAGAAGTGTTACAGAAGATTGTACCAGATATGAGCTCAGCAAATATATGTGTTCAGACCTCTGCTTTTCTAACATGCAGACCCAGGTATAAGCTTGCTCACTTTACAGGCAGTATTAGAATGGGGAGAGAAAAATAGACAGAGGACATTTCTAACAGTGAGAATATTATTATGCAACTGGGTAGACAAATAAATTAAACTTCCTGCTGTTAAAGATAAAGATGATAAAAGTAAGCAGCAAAGGTTCACTATTGAAGAAACAGAAAATAAGGTGCAGGTTAGCAAAGAGAGATGTAGGATAGGATAACAGCATGAGTTGTAATGCATGCTAGCACTATTATTCCTGTATAAATTCAAAGGTATAACAAATTCAACAATACATTGAATTTAAAAAAAAACTATTCAGCTGGTTAGTTAAAGGTACTGTTTTTTTACCCCTTGATATTCAGGCTTATTGGATGTACTAACTGAACCATAAAAATTGTAGTCCAGTGCTGCAAACATCACTATTCTGTACATTACTCAGTTTTGAGCTAAGATTCTCAAAGTGACAGTGAAGCAATTGTGAGAGAATAAGATCAGAATTTTATGGTCCTCTTGAATTCATGATGAAGTTCATGCAAATCAAAGCTAAATAAGACATTTAAATCTCTGGTACACAGGAAATGAAGAGGAAATACTGGACCATACAGTAAAGCAGTAAGCGCCTGAAAGCATAGCTGTATTAAAAGCCTGGAGTGGAGGCAGACAAACACCATTAGGGAAGACCAAGCTTCAAAACCTCTCAGCATTTTGTGCTGTATTGTTAGAATTTCATTTTGTCATATGGCTTTCATCATTGCAAAGAAAATAGTAGCTCATTTAGAAACTGATATCACATTCATGATGATGTGTTGATACTTTTGTCAATCAAAATTGTTGCATAACGGTTGCATAATTGTTCTGAAGCGATTAATGTGTGACATTGGTTCCAGTCATTCTACTGATGTTACACAGTCTATGGCGAGATAGAAGGATTTCTACTGTAGTTTTCATGGAGAACAGATGTATCTCTATCAGCTCCCCAAGGTCCTAATAATTATGATTGATCAAATGTAGTTGTACTTATTGCTATCATGCAGTAAATTTTCTTATTATCTATTAACACTGCCCTTCTTTAAATACTGTACAGCAGTGTATTCTCTACCACTTATCACTAGATAGGCCCAAGACAGAGCAAAGATAAATGAGAATTGGTAGCAATGAATGGAATTCATAGAATACACTAAAGACTACATACTGTCAGAAGTGGAAAATACCACAAGATGCCAGGAGTGGTTATCTGGAAGAATACCATATTAGATTAGATTAGATTAGACTTACAGTGTGGAAACAGGCCCTTCGGCCCAACAAGTCCACACCGACCCGCCGAAGCGCAACCCACCCATACCCCTACATTTACCCCTTACCTAACACTACGGGCAATTTAGCTTGGCCAATTCACCTGACCCGCACATCTTTGGACTGTGGGAGGAAACCGGAGCACCCGGAGGAAACCCACGCAGACACGGGGAGAACGTGCAAACTCCACACAGTCAGTCGCCTGAGTCGGGAATTGAACCCGGGTCTACAGGCGCTGTGAGGCAGCAGTGCTAACCACTGTGCCACCGTGCCGCCCTTATAACATAACACTGGTGATGATCTGACCCTTGGCAAGAGATGAAGAAATACAAAAACCTCAGCATTTCAGCTGTGACAGTCTAAGAGGGAGACAGCAACTGTGGTGGGAACATCAAAAAGGGAAACCCAGCTCTCCAGGTACCTAACATCATTCAGAAGCTGTAAGGACGTGCTGAGACAAGAGTGAGGGATAGGAAAAGAGAGAAAAACCAGACACACTTAGAAAATACAGAGTCGTGAGTAAAAGGGTATTTGGAAAGAACATCTAAAGGCTCCAGAAAATAAATTTAAATTGAAGTGATTACTCTGAATGCCAAAATGCCTGGTGGTATTTTTTCAGATGAAGCTATTACGTCAATTGATCATGATATATCTGCACATGCATTGCTGTTGTTAATATGTTTTCTGCATGGACACATTAGTGTCTCACCATTATATCATTTTCATTAGTTTTAAAGGAAGTCCTCTTGCCACCTTTGCTGCTTCCTCTTGTGTTCCCTCCTGGCTCCTTGTGCCAATTTAGTCTATAGCAGGAGCATAGGTAGCACCACCAGTTGGTCCCTAGAGCCATCTATTTTGTTCCCTATGGGGAAAATGGTTGCTTAGAGGGAAGGGAAACTGAAGTCAACAAGATCTCACTGTGCATAATCAGTCCTAATGTGATTATCGTACACCATCTTTGTGGCAGGCAGCTGCTGTTCCCACTACATTGCTGAACAAAAATGTCACACTACGTTGCTGTGTTCCTGTGTGAATGTGGTCATTGCTCCACCTCATGGTGGTGTTAATAGTGAATATGGCCATGTTAAGGTTCTCTAAAAGAAAAGGAAATAAATTTATGAAAAATGTTGGAATGATCAGGTATGGAATTCAAGTCGGTGTAAAAGAGAAACCTCACCTCTCACAATGAGCAGCACCACCATGGACATTAGCCTGAATGAAACACAGCTGCTAGGAATAGTGAAGGGGCCAGAAAAGAAATTTAGACCAGAGCTAGAGATTTGGGAAGGCTTCAGAATTTATTTAAACTGTAAACAAGCAAATCCAGTGAAATCTTAGATTAGATTCCCTACAGTGTGGAAACTGGCATTTCCCTCTGACGAATGCATCTAACACTATGGGCAATTTAGTATGGCCAACTCACCTGGCCTGTCGGAAGAAACCAGAGCAAACCCACGCAGAATGTGCAAACTCCACACAGACAGTTGGCCAAGGCCAGAATTGAACCTGGGTCCCTGGCGCTGTGAGGCACAGTGCTAACCACTGAGCCACCATGCTGCCCCTGAAAGAGTCTAACAAAGAAGAAAAGTCAGCAAAAATTAGAAATGTAAAAAGACCAGGACTCAATAATTAAAATAAAATTAGTGAGAAGATTTATAAAGTAACAGCAAGATAACTTTATTTAATAATTCATGTGGAAGAAATTGCCTGGTGTTTTAAATGACTAAAAGTGAGAAATACCTATTTTATACAAGAAACATGAAAACTCCATCTCGGTGATAATGGAGCATAAATCCTAAAAAAAAAGCAGGGCAACCATTTTAAAAATGAAAAAAAAATTAGAAACCCTGAGGAAGATGGGAGAAACCAGTAAGCTGTACATGGATTCAGTATTACAGGGAAACCAATTTAAAATGTTTGCAATCAGTGAATTACTACAAAACATCCATAAATACAGGTAAGGGGAAAGTTGCCATAATCCTAATGGATCATATGGCTGCTCTCTCATTAGAGAGAGATGACCACACCTTAGAGATGGTGACCACATCTCAGGTGACGGGTGAGTTTGAGAAGGGGAGTCCTTCATGATAAGCCACCGACATAAAGTTTTATTAAAGAATTCAATCCAGTATTACAGAAATAGAAATAAAAAGATGAGCAAATAAAGGAAATATTTTAACAATGCTTTGATTCAGAGTCCAGCAAAATCTAATATCATTCAGTTTAAAATAGCATTGGTGAATACAAGAATACAAACTTAAATAACAGCAGATTTAAACCTCTGTTGAAATGATCCAAAGGACTTTTGATTACACCCCCCCCCCCCCCCCCCCCCCCACCAAGAGTTGTTTGCATGGGTTTGTACTCAGCAAAGTTAACTATTTCAATGGTTCATGCCTGCCGTTATGACCTATTTTCATCCATATGCCTCCTCTGCTAGTTTAAAAGTACCATTGTTATTTGTTTTGTTCACCCTCGCAATTTTACAATAAGATTAATCTGCACATTCAGAAAAAAATGAAAAACAGAAAATACTTCTAATCAGATTCAAGGTCAGTGAAGGACTATACTGATATAAGACTGGAGTTCATTGATGTGACAATTCTTAAGATGCAGCATTGCCTCAAAATTAAGCATAAAGACTGAAGTTGAATGAATGAATGTACTGTTACAGTTGGTGGGTCTAGTTGTAGATAATGTTATTAATAGACAAAATGTTAAAAAGAGTACAGACACTTTTGAGATTATCCTGAGCTGGAAGCTATTTCAATTCAGGAACAAATAAAATTTAACAGAGGAGTTCAGCTTCTCGGAGAATCCTTAAAACATTTTCATTAATTACCTCTGCCGATTAATAGAAAAATCAAGAATATGCAGCTTTGGAATCAATGTTCATAAGAGATGGAATTATTGTTGGAATTCTTGACAAAACTTTGTTAGCTTCCTTACAGTCCAAAAATGTTTTGACTTTGGTGAAAGCTACTCTAATCATGTGGGAAACATAATCTAGAATGATTCAAAGGTAGGTCCTGAGATAGTTATAACAACCATTCTCAAGAGGATAACAGAGTCAACTTACTTTAGAAGGTATAGACATTGAAAAGAGACATAGAGTCACAGAGTCCTACAGCACAGGGACAGGGTGATCTGCTCAAACTGGTCCATGCTGACCAAAATGCCCATCAACACTAGCCCCATTTCCCTGCACTTCGCCGTATCATTCTAAACCTTTCCTGTTCATGTATTTGTCCAAATGCCTTTTAAATGTTATTAATGCACCATCCTCAACCACTTCCTCTGGCAGCTCTTTCCGTGTGTGTATCACCCTCTGTATAACAAAGTTGCCCATCAGGTTCTCTTTTATTCTATCCCCTCGAACTTAAACTGATGCCCTCTAATCCTTAATTCCCCAACACTGGGAGAAAGACTGAGTGCATTCACCATATCCATGCCTATCATGATCTTATACACCTCTATAAGATCCCACCTTAGTCTCTTAGGCTTTAAAGAAAAAAGTTCTACCTTGTCCAAACTCTCTCTAAAACTCAGACACTTGAGCCGTGGCAACATCTTGTAAATTTCTTCTGCACTCTTTCCAGTTTAATAACATCCTTCCTACAGTAAGGTGACCAAAACTGAACACAATATATCAAATGTGGCCTCACCAACATCCAGTACAACTGCAACATAACTTCTCAACTTTGATACTCAATGCCCTGACTGATGAAGGCCAGTGTGCAAAAAGTCTTCTGCCTGTGTACCTGTGACTCCACTTTCAGAGAACTTGTACTGATTCAACATTGAGAAATAACAGATGCTAAGAACCAGTAGAATAACAGACACCAAGCACAGACAATACCCTGCCATCACAAAGGAATGCCACATTTGCAAAACTGTAGATCACTATCAGAAGATGCCTTCCAGAAGTAAGAAGCAGCTCCCAAACAGCAGAAGTACTGGTAGTCGCACACTCGAACAAATGTTAATGTCCTTTTCAACTATCATGATAAGACAAACAGAAGTTACAGACCACAGAGCTAAGACTACCTGGTGCAGGGGGATTATCTGTCAGGAGCATAGGAATGCTGCAGCTTGCACTAGAAGGCAATGCACAAACATTATTTGCAATTAATCAAGTTCACTTTTGAGCCTGCAAGCGGATCTTGACCTCAAATTCATCAGAGAATTGGAGCAGATTGACAACCTCCGAGAGAATAAATCATTATTGACCTACCATTCAAAATGCACCCACTAGAAAACTTGACTTAGCTCCCTAGACTCACAGTAGAACCCACACAGAAAAAGCATCATCAAATGAGATTAGTTACATTGGATTAACATTGTCAACAGAGGGGAAGTCACAGACTTCAAAGAACTGGCAGAAATATTCAATCTCCTGTCTTTTAAAACAAAATCATTAATGCTAGTGACAGTTATAGTCATTGTTTTTGACTACAGACATAGCAGTAATTGTGGATGTAGGTTTGCTCACTGAGTTGGAGGGTTCATTTCCTGATGTTTCATCACCCTACTAGGTCAGATCTTCAGTGGGCCTCTGGGCAAAGCACTGCTGATAATTCCTGCTTTCTATTTATATGTTTGGGTTTCTCTGGGTTGGCAATGTAATTTCCTGTGGTGATGAGTTCCACAGGAACTCTCATGCGTGTCTCTGTATGACCTGTTCTAGAATGAATGTGTTGTCACAGTTGAAGTGGTGTCCTTCCTCATCTGTATGTAACGATACTAGTGAGAGTGAGTCATGTCATTTTGTGATTAGTTGAAGTTCACATATCCTGGTGGCTAGTTTTCTGCCTGTTTGTCCAGTGTATTGTTTGTCACTGTTCTTGCATGGTATTTTGTAAATGACATGAGAATTCCTAGAAGCATGGCATTCCAAGCGGAACTCTATCAATGAACACATCGAGTTAGACCCCATCTACCACCCCTAAGAGAAAGGAACAGGAAATAATATCACCACAGTGAGAGTGGGTCATGTCGTTTTGTGATGAAACATCTGAAAATGAACCCTTCAGCTCAACGAGCAAACTTGCATCCAGAACCTCAAACTGAGCTACAAAGCTTCTCAAAACTCACAAAGCAGTAATCTTTAGGTAGCACAGCTGGGAGCCTGAAAAAAATTAATTCACCAGTCAAACAACCATTATGAGTGACTGAAGATGTCTAGCCTAATCAACAACTCTAGAAAAATAAACTGTGTATGACTCCATGGAAGCAGACAATGTCCACATATCCAGAACATGGTTAAGATGAAGAAATTGCCCAGCCTATGCATCCAAGATACTGCAAAAAAGAGATCTCGATGCTTATTTGAAAATGATAGCCTGGTCCAGAAATTCAGGATGCTACAAGAACAAAGAACTTATTTCAAAAGAGCAGCAACCTGCTGGAAGAAAATTTAGGTGATTGTGGGCCCTCTAGCTAAGGATTCGGACCAGCAACAACACTTACAAAGAACAACTTCCTTTGTGAAGGGTGCCTAGAGATAAAAAAATTCTCCAGTTTTGAAATGGTCGACAGATCAGAATTACGCGGACATTATTTAAACAAGGGACCTACCACTCTAACAAGTCTGAAGACAGTACATTCTGTGAATTTTGTGACTGCCTATTTGTGAGATCTGGGGAGAGATGAAGTAGGGGTCAACATAATGTAGTTATATAGATGATTATATAATAGCTTATATAACCATGAAGTAAAAAGCTTGGGGAGGTATTGTGTAAACCAATGGCTCTGAAGAAATTAACACATTGGCTCTACTCATTCTACTAATGATACACACCACAGGTGGAAACAAGGAATTCTAATCCAGATTTCAAGCATTGATTACCTTAATTTCAATCCAGATCAGGCCAGTCACTTCAGAGGATATAAACTAGAATAAATTAATGGGAAAGCTAACATTTTTTGAAGAAGTGTTTTCTAATGCTTAATGTTACTTCTTCTGCTAAAATATTGAGAATAAGTTTCCATGTAATGTATAAGATTCAGAATCATTAGGGACATTAAGGGGAGTTAATGACCTGGTGGTAAATCACTAGATCGTTAATCTAGAGACCGAGGTAATGTTCTGGCACCTGATTTCAAATCCAGCCCATGACAGATGGAATTAAAAGTCTAATGATCACTATGAAATCATTGCTATTTATTGGGAGAAAACAAATCTTGATTAATAATGTCCTTTATGGAAGGCAACTGCCCTCCTTACCTGGTCTGGCCTACATGTGACTGCAGACCCACAGCAATGTGGTTGACTTTCACCTGCCCTCTGGGCAATTAGGGATAGGCAATGAATGCTGGCCTAGCCAGTGACACCCACATTTTCTGAATAAATTTATTGACAGTTCAGCGAGAGGAGTTAAATAGGAGTACCACGCTTTAATAGGCACTGAGCTCTTTTCCTGTCCTCAAGTTTTTCTCATGTGCATTTTCTTTGTTCTTTAGATAATTCCCATATTGTTTTCTGGCACCTACCTCTGATGAATAATTGTCTCTATGATCTCTCTTCCAAGTTAGATCATTTTTAATCGCACAAAGTGCTGATTAATGCACTAGCTGCATTCATGCTTTTGTGCACTTCAGCCACCTTTGAACTTGGTTATTTTAAATTGGGAACCATTAACTGAAGGCTAAAATGTAGAACCAAAATATTAAAAATTATAGTTGATACAACTCCTGAAAACAGGGCAATGTTAGAGTGAGATGAGACCAGCAAATACTGCCTCTGATATGATGGTCATGTAGCAACTATTGTTTTACTTTCAGCTTTTGCTCTGGTAGTCTCCTGCACAGCTCTATGAAGCCTGAATAATATACAGAATCAGGCATGCTGCTGATGCAGCTGTTTCCATTTTTTTTGTATTATTAATGTAAATGAAATATGCCATCTGCTGCTAAAAGATGATGATGGGATAAACTAAATAAAGTGAAAAAATAAGCAACATGTGAGTTGTCAGCACTCTGTCAGCTTCCAATGCGAAACAGAAAGATGCACTATTGACAAGATTGACTTTATGTTGCGTTAGCAAAATCAGTGCAGAAAGTTTAATGTCTGTTGTAATTATGGTGCTAATTTGTGTGCATTGTAGATGTAGGAGAGGAAGTGGGAAGGCCTGCAGGAATACAACTGCCTTCTTTACTGAGAGATCGAGCCCCTGGATCAACCACGAGGGATTGTCCTTACTGTGGGAAATCGTTCAGAACATCCCATCATCTGAAAGTTCACCTGCGAATACATACAGGTGCGTGTACTTTCTTGAAATTCCACATAGATAGTACCTAAATGACATTTAGGATATCTGTAATCTTAAATGACATTTAGGATACCTGTTTCTCTTGCAGGTAATAGTTTTGCCAAGAATTGACTTTGGTAGGGTCTGTATTTAAATGTTTACCAGGTAGTTAATCTATCCATCAAATCTAACAGATCACTCTTGTTAGAAAGCACAAGATTAAGTTAGTGTAAATAAAAGAATATCATTTGAGGTTAGTTTGTGTGCATATGACATTGGCTAAACTAATATTAATACCAATTTTAGTGAGCATCCTCTCAAGCTAATGTTATACTGCTTTGAGTTTTGGGGACTCAACTTTAATAAATGAAACAGTCCCGTTAATCAATCAGAGATTAAATTTTAATAAATCATGCAGTATTTTGTAACAAATGCAAGTATTTTCTGTTTACATCATCGTGAATTAAGTAAATCGAATACTTGATCAACAAATGAACACAGAAGACTCTGGAATAATCAGCAAGGCTGGCAGCATCTAGTGAGAGAAGAATAGTGTCCACGTTTCAGGTCAATGATTATCATCCAAAACCAGTTACTGACTTGTCTGTGACACCTGTCACCAGAAAACTTATACTTTCCACACTAAAACATAAATCATGTCAGACTTAATTTCTTTTAAAGCTAAATTTGTTTTTAAGAAGACGTTTTTTTAGATATTTTGTTGTCATTAGTCCATGAGGAACTCCTCGGACTGGAGCTATAATGCAAGCTTTCCATGCAAACCTGTCCATTATTCTTGCATTCTCTTGCCAGTGTTGGCACTGTGTCACCATATGTTTTGCAGCTCTTGAGTATCTGTGTTGTGGAGAAGCTCCAATCTCTGCTTTTTGAATTATCAGGGTATTGACTACAAATAATGCCAAATCAATAAAATGCGAGGAGAGAATTTATGGTCGAGATCTACTGCTGAGAGCCGAAGAGGGTCCCTCCTGTAGCTGATCATGATTTACACTGCTCATTTGTCATTTTACCCTGGAACATTTGTACCTTCTGGTGCTCGTTCCAGCAGGGATTCTACAGCAGAGTTGGAAGGTCAAGTAGTGAAATGCATTTTCAGTCAAATTGAATTTCTTTTCTTATTGTAAACTAAAGAACCAATCCTTAAAGTTGGTCTTCAATTCATTGAATTACACATAGTTTAAATGGACCTGTCAATTCCAACAAGACACAGACCCCAAAACTGACAAAGCTCACCTCCTCCCCCCGCCAATCATGCTCAGTCTCCTCACAGACAATAATGCTCACCTTTCCTCACCTGCACTGCCCAATAGTAATGCCTTTGACATGACTGCACTGCAGCCAGAGATTCCAGAAAGTGATTCTGAAGGGTGATGAACAGTGCCTGAAGGTGAAGAGGATTGATGGTGAGCCAGGCAGGAATGAGTACTGTCAGGAGGGGCTAAGGATTGTTGTGAGGGGTTTGAGTACTTTAACAGGAGTGAGCATTGTTGCAAGATGGTTGAGCATTTCACAGCAGTAAGGGTAAAAGAGTGAGTCTTGAGCATTATCGGAGGATGTGGAGCAGTGTTGGGATAGGGATGAATATTATTGTAATTGCTTGGGTGCTGGAAGGCTTTGGCACTTCAGCATATTTACTTAGAATTATGCTCCTAAGGAGGTTTTAGATCTGCTGGGAAAAGATCTAAGTAAATCTGTGTAAAAACCAGGGTGTGTAAATGGCAAACATTTCTATAGTTATGGCTATCTGATCCCTTTGTCATAGTAGTGTCTCAGTAAGCAATCCAGGCAGGTTAAAAACAGCATCTGTAAGTTTGAACTTCCCATGTAAGTATTACACATCTGTTCCCAGTGTAACCTGAGGACTTCCTCAGGGTCCCAAAATGCATGGGTTGAGTCTTTTGCTCTCCCATGTCAGAGGATATTAACCATTGTCTCACAAATTAGCCCAGAATTACATCTACAAAGCCTACTATGGCTATTCATCATTCTTTTACCCATTTCACCTTAAAATTACATTTGGTCATCCAGGTCTGATGCTTTGGGAGGTTGGCAATAATTAATTCAAAGACTTGTGCAATGTGTAAGGTACATATTCTGGTCATATTTACAGATGCCTCTAGTAGGTAAAATTTTGTCTCATTTTTATGTTAATATGTGTATAGTTAAGAATAGTATCACGGTCAGCACACATGGTGGGCAGATGGGCCTGTTCCTGCGCTGGATATTCTATGTTCTGTGTTTTATGTTCATCTGCCAGCATTTTATAATGAAAACGTAGATGAATAATATCTATCAAAAGGAAAACAATGAAAAGGACTTGAATTTATATCGCATCTTCCATGACCTCAGGATACCCCAAAGTACTTTATAATCAAAGAGAACTTTTTCGAAATGTAATCACTGTTGTGATGTAAGTTTTGCAAAAGCCAATTCAAGGACATTCCCACAGACAGCAATTAAAAAGGAAAAAAAGAAGGAAAAAAAGAAAGAAAGGCTTATTCTTGAAGGAATTAGAAACATAGGATCTAGAGAGCAGTGGTGAGAGTAACAGCCAATGGGAGAACAGGGCCAACAAGCTCACTTTACATCGGGTTTCAATCCAAAAAGTAAATGTCATTACCTGACAGGATTCTGAGCCTCTGGACATACTAATTTCCATCAGGCCAATGAATCTTACCTTCTGTTTGTGGAACCTGAAAGTTAGGTCTAGCCTCCTGTGAGCTGTAACCTTCTGCTCTGATTGAAAACAACAAATGCTGGAGATAACAGCGGGTCAGGCAGCATCTGTGGAGAGAAAGCAAGCGAATGTTTTGGGTCTAGATCTGTAACAAGCAGATTATTTCTGCTTATGTTCCAATTGGTGCTGTCACTACTTCAGCTGATCATCCTTGTGCACACACCATAAGTGACATTTACGCTGATCTGATAGATCAGGGCTGTAAAGTGGAAATCAGATACACACATCCCCAGAGCTGTCAAACCAATTTCTCAGTGCAAGCATTTTGAGCAAAGCCTTTCACACAAGCAGACAACAAAGAAAGCAGCTGTAAGATATCAGTACTTACTGGCATATTTCCCTGTCCTGTCCTCAGTTCCTTAATTACTGCTGTATTCCTAGCTTGCTTTCATCAGCTCCAGGAAATCCGTGGACTCACAGTTAAATTGCAAAATCCATGCTCATTTCAACGTACATGACCAATTAATATATTGAAATTGGCAACCCATTTGTGTTGAAGGGATTTTGGGCATTCATCCTAATGCAGATGTATTGGATCTCCTGACTCTCCAAAGCCTTTCCCATACTACAATGCACAAGTCAGGTGTCTGATGTAATGCTCTTCAATTGCCTAGATTGCTGCATCTTCAACAACACTCAACAAACTCCAATATAGAGAAGATCACCTGGTTAGCACCTCATATTAGGTTAGATTACTTACAGTAATTACGTAACTTACATACTTACAGCATGGAAACAGGCCCTTCAAACCAATAAGTCCACACCGACCCTCCAAAGAGCAACCCATCCAGATCCATTTCCCCCTGATTAATGCACCTAATACTACGGGCAATTTAGCATGGCCAATTCACCTAACCTGCACATTTTTGGACTGTGGGAGGAAACCGGAGCACCCGGAAGACACGGGGAGAATGTGCAAACTCCACACAGACAGTCGCCTGAGGCGGGAATTGAACCCAGGTCTCTGGCGTTGTGAGGCAGCACCGTGCCTGATATATGATCTTTAACATTAATTCACTTAATTGCCAATGCACAGTAACAATGGCGTCTAGTAATTACTAGATTCTTTGCAACAACTCACCAAACTGCATTTTCCATATCTTCAAATTCTACCCAGAAGGAGAATGGCAGCAGGTGCATGGGAACACCATCACCCGCAAGTTCCCGTCAAAGCCATATACCATCCTGGCTTGGAAATATAGCACTGTGCCTTAACTGTCACAGGATCAAAACGTGGAACTCAACTGCACTGTAGATGTATCTACATACATGGATTGCAGTAGTTCAAGAATGCAGTTCATCATCACCTTATCAAGGGCAATTATGGATGGACAGTAGATGCTGACCAAGCTCAAGACACCCACATGCCATATACAAGCAGAAAAGAAATGCACAAGTCAGTGAGTTAGGGTCAGCTTAATAACACATCGTGAATTTTGTCAGTTTTAACCCTCTCCTGCTTCCATGCTCTTCCGCTTTAAAATTCAGCCCAATAAAGGATGTGTGGGTGAGTCATGAAAAGACTGTTCAATATCCTAAGAGGGTATTTTCAATCAGAGTAGAGAATCTTCAGGTTCATTGGGGTAGGGGCTCAGGACAGAGGGGTCAGAAGTAAGGGTAGTGAGGCTACCCTTTCAGAACTATAACGAACCTCCTCTCCCCTTCACGGAAACAGACTTTCTGGAGCCATGTTTCTCAATCAGGTAGAGTGTCTGATCATGGGGAAACCCAACTAGAAGGTCTCTGAGAAATGAGACTGGATGGGAGGCATGGGAAAGCTCTTTGTGTCCCATTTGATCCCTGAGACACTACTAAATCATATTGGGCTCATGGATAATGGCTGCCAGTTAGCTCAACAATAGGCCTATTTGACAACCCAATGCTGATATCCAGGAATCCTGTTCAAACCCCTTCTACCCTCCTATATAATGGGAGGTGGGGGAGTTCAGCCACTGCTGAACAACTGACCCATCATTGAGCCTCTCCCATCCTTAAGTAGGCCAGCCGCCATGTGTCCCTCTATGATGGGCTGCATTGAACTGAGATTTATGGGCAAGATTATACACTCCTTGAGGATGATGAGGAAGGTGACAGGAAGTACAAATAATTGGTTGGGTTGACATGGAGAGATAATTGCCCACTCCTGCCTTTTTGCCACTTTGGCAATCAAGTATTGGGTGAGAAGTCTATGACTGACCTTCTTGACTAGCCAGTGATTAAGACCCTTAAGGTTAATTGGTCTTCAATTTGTCACCATCCTACTTCCTGACTGCCCAGCAGGTAAGAAATTTGGCTGATTTCCCCACTGAGAAAAACAGGGTGGTCTGCCCAACAGTTGGGGTGGGTGGTTTTATTGGCCTCAACCTGGGGTCAGAGATGAGCATAAGGGCATCAGCAATGAAGGCCAAACTCTTGCCCTTGTTTCTAACCTGCCTGAACCTCTTCTCCCTGTAATCTGGAAGAAAGGCACTCACCTCCTTGCTGTTTCAGCTGCTAAGGCCTTCAGAAACAGTCTGTAGGACCCAGAAGCTGCCAGACTTTGAATGACTTCTGGTGGGGCAAAACTTCATAACTAAGGCTCACGATTCTTGTTCTTGTGAGCTTTTGTTGATAGAGATAGGGAGCCAGCCAGTTGCCCCCAGAGGGTGGAGCACAAATCTCAGCCTGTGAGGTTTTGTCAGGAATAGGTCAGCTTTAGGCACTACCTACTTTGCTGAACGCCATTGCTCGTTCCATTATAACCTGAAGCCATCCTCAGCCAACATCATTATTATTTATTTTTGAATATCCTTTCTTGCGAATGGCCAGTGTCATCTTCCTGGAGCAGGATCCCAGCCGTGTCAAATGATGATAACTGAGAGACTGATTTTTATTATAGGGCCAGATGTCCTTCCATTAGTGTTCTGCTGCTGCTGCTATTAATTTTTTCAGGCATTAAACACTTCGAATTTTGCAGATGGCAAATTTAAATATTTAAATAAAGGCCTTAGTGTTCTAATTGTAAAAATGTTGAGAGACCATAGATTACCTCAACAAGTGCTGATGCTGTATATCTACACATATGAATATAGATCTCAACATTATAAAATGAATTTTGCTCCAACATTTTCACCTCCTATCTGCATTGGCATAGGAACCATGACTGTGGACTTCATAATGTTTGCCAGCAATTCCACACAGTGCTGGCACATTTGCTGCCAGATAAAATAGCAAAATCAGCTAGTGCGCAAGCCAAGAAAAAGTGACATTTGCCCAAAGAGAATAAGCTTAGTTCAAATGGCAGAGAAAGCTGGGATTTGAACCATGTCTCTTTATAGGACCCCAATGCTTTGGTCATATATCTAGAGCTGCTAAGTTTTGAAATATGGTATTTTGCACACATTGTGAAGAAATCAACTGTGGTTGCAAATAAATTCCCACCAGTCTAGAAATGTTGCCTACTGTCCTATAATGTGTAATCTGGTACCTTGCAATTAACCTCACATTTTGTTTGTGCCATTAATTGTGTTATTAAATAAATAAAATCTTATACAATACTTTATGAATGATGTCTGCATTTTATTAGAAGATTGACAAAAACCTCAACGAAATAATATCCTATAACCTATGTTGATAATGTATGCTAACAAATACCAAAGTGTGCCAACCCACATTCGTTGTTCAAGTCATTTTTAAATTAATCATTTAAAAAAAATGATTAAAGCATCTGCTAAAATAGTGGTCAAAGGAATGTATTAATGTCATTGAAAGCTAATTATAGACCGCTACAATTTACTTAACAATACTTGCAGGGAAAAAAATATTTAGAAACAATTGCCAAATAAACCACACTATTGAGTCAACAGTGACATAAATGAATGTAAAAAGCTGATGAAGGAATTGAAATTTTGACCCCTGCATGTGTGTATGTTATATGTGAGGTCGGAGCTCTCATGTTCACTCTATCTAGTTCTCTCTCTATCTATCTGTCTCTACCTGTATTGTTAATTACCCTGGTTTTAGTTCAGCACCAGAAAGTGTTGTGTGGAATGGAGCAGTTCTGAGATCAATTTCAATTTGCCAAAAGGGAAGAAAAATGAACTGAGGAGATACTTTAATATTAATTGCAGCAAGAAAGTAGTTCACGGTGTGCTGTTCTGTTCTACTGGATGTGACTTGGGGCCTTAGAAAACAGTATTTTAGTATATTTGTAATGCTAGTCGGCAAGGTAGTTACTGGTGGTGAAGGAGTATTTTATGAAGAGGGTTAAAGAGTTCATGTGAAATGATTAAGTAACCATGAGGAGTGAACAGAACAATGCAATTAGTTTAATGCATAGTCAATTTTATGTGGTGGACTGTTAATTTTTTTAAAAATGTAGTTTTATGAAACTTGCTCTTAAGTGGGCTCTCATTACATTAGCTCTATTCACAAAATAATTAATGTAGAAATTTTAAAGCCTTCCTCATTCTTTAAGATGGTATGCTTTGTGTTTCATGAACAATTTCTTTTCTCTTTGTTTTATCTTTCACCAAACAGTCATCAGAGAGTAACTGGTAATTTGCTGGGTCTGGGACTTTACTGTGAAAACGTTGGCAGTCACATTTGTTTATAAAACAACAGTGCCTACACTTCCATCTCAACCTGCAAAACACTTGGGGATGGGAAAGACACATGATGTTGGCACAGGATGTTTCACCTACAAAACAGCAGCCTCGGCACTCAAAAAATAACTTATTATGTGAAACATCTTCTGTTGTTTTGAAACAATAAAGCACCTCTGCATATCAATAGAAATGTTATTATTAATGCATGAGACCTGACAGGTGTTGTCAGCAGGTTATTTGCCCATGTAGCATGATAGCTAGTCCTGATACTAACCTCACCTAATTTACACATCTCCTATCAGAGCTCACTGAACAGCAGTCAGAAGTAAGAATCATTGTTGCTTACCTTGACATTGGGTGCTAAAGCATTTCCACTACAATCTGGCTGACATCACATAATCCAGCCTAGACTAGGTTTTTCTGATCTGTGCAGCATGTCAATTCAGTGGATGAACTCATCCAATTAATCTTAAATCTAAATCTTAAATTTGCCTTAAATTTTCACAGAATCTCTTTTTCAAATCTATTACCTTTTTTGTTTTCCATTTTGGGAAAATTGCTATTTTGACTCAGTCCTCCTCCAGCTCATGACTGAAGGACTGGAATATTGTAGTGGAATTCACCTAGAATCCTTGTAAGAAAAAACTGCAGAGATAGCAGCTTCAATATAATAGTGGATGCAAACTTGGACAGGAAATGTATTAATCCTTTAAGATTTTCTGTAAAAATGGAAGTATAGTAGGGGTCTGAGAGTGTGGATTTTCCTATAACCACTCCAGATATCATTCCATGGTAAGCTGATCAGTTTGGATTAAGTGAGCAGTTGAAACTTATTCTCAGCAGGGACAAGCTAGATGGAGGGACAGGCAGCTTTGGCAACTGAAATCTCTAATAATCTGTCTGAACAGCAGGTATTCTGCTTCTGCTGCTGAGCTGTGTCGATACAGCATTGATCCATGTTCCAACTTATAGTTATATTAAAATTGTCATCTATTACTGACGTTTATCTGATAGTGATAGAGGGTTCATCCTGCAGTTATGTAAAATTCATCTGCTATTAATTTACAATGATTTTTGTCCTGTTGACTTAATAGCAGAATTAAGTGAGACTTGTTTTAGCTGAAGTTTCAAATTATTGCGAACTGAGATGTGTGCAATCGCATGTCACAATAAACTTAGATTTAGAAACAAATCTCCCCTTACTAGTTAACATGTTCCATCCTACTATTAGCAACTGGCTCCCTGCACTGCACCATCTGGTACTTTCTACTCTGAGAGATCTCCATCACTTTTCACAGCCTTTATAAAATCCCTTACCAAAAACAGAACAAGATTAAATTAAAAACGAATTGTGGATCTGCCGAAAATGTTTTACACAAGGCCAATCATATTTAAATACACTTTTATAAATAAAATTGTGTAACAGCCTGGCATTACATCAACGGCAGTTCCAATCAATTTATCCATTGGAATTGGATGCTGAGCCTGAATTAAGTCACTGCAGCATACACAAAGCTGATAATTTTATAATATAATTAAACTTGAAAGAGAGCAAACAATATTTACAAGGATAATGTTGGGATTGGAGAGTTCGAGCTATCAGTAGGCTGAATAGACTGGGGCTATTTTCACTGGACCATCAGAGGCTCAGGGGTGACCTTATAGAAGTTTATAAAATCATGAGGGGCATAGATAGGGTGAAAGGGTGCAAGAGTTCAAAGGTAGAGGGCATAGGTTTAAGATGAGAAGGGCAAAATTTAAAAGGGACCAGAGGACAATATTTTCCAGCAAAGGGTTGGATGTGTATGGAATGAGCTGCCAGACAAGATAGTGGAAGCAGATACAATGACATCATTTGAATGTCATCTGCATGCGTACATGAATAGGAAGGCTTTAGAGGGATATTGGCCAATTGCTGAGAAATGGGACTAGGTTAAATTAGAATATCTGCTCATCACGGACGAGTTGGACCAAAGGGTCTGTTTCTGTTATGTACAACTCTATGACTCTGTAATACAATACAATTTTTGAAAAAAAAACAGAAAGGTTTGAATGTGCCACTTGTCCTGTCTCCGTAATTCAAAAGAAAGATTTGAAATTAAAATATTGACAGAGATCGTATCTTAATTTTTTAAATAGTTTACCTGATTTGTCTTCCTTTATTAATTTGTGCTTACTAGTCTCTAATGATAACTGTGATCCATCTCCACCATTTCTATCTGGATAAATCAATGCTGAATTGAAGTGAGCATGAATCACTACTAATTTTCTCGTCCAAATACTTTATTCTGACACTGAAGAGCTTGTTTTCTGGTAAGACATAAGCAGTGTCTGAGGTTAAAATGCAAATAAGACTAGTCAATGTGCAGATAGGTGAATTAATTTCTTCAGGAACCCTAACTGCTATTAGTGTTGGAATCATTTTCATCACAGTTTATCAGCTAGCTCACACATTGGTCCTCATTTCTTCCTTGCTAATCCTAGATCCAGAAAAGGTATTTAGAAATATAAAATAAAAGTAGAAAATGCTGGAGAAACTCAGCAAATCTGGTGGTATATGTGAATAGAGAAACAGAATTCACATATTGAGTCCAATGTGACACTTTTACCAAACACTATAGAACTTTGGAAGGTTATTCAGTAACTGTTTTACATTTTAACAAAACAAAAGCAGCTTTCCTTTTTTGGAATGGTTCACAGCTGCTTCTGGCATCTATTAAAGGCAAGTTTGAAGAAGAATAGTCAGGGTAGTAGAATAACATCAACATCTTTGGGTGAGGAAGATTCGATATTAACGAGTTTCCCTGAAGTAACCAGTGACTTTTGCAAAGATCACTGTAAATATGTGTGAGGGAATTGAAGTAAGGTCTCGCACCATCTATGGAGTCAAATTTTAGCTGTATCTTCCCATATTTTGAATAAGTGTCAATTTTGGGCTGTTTCATGGAGAGGTTCCCTTCATGAGCTCTGGTGATTTTCCTCACACAACCGTCTGCTGTTCACGTCACGAATTATGCAGTGGTCTCCATGATACCCTTTTTGTTGAGTTGTGCACTTACAGATGCAAAATGTTTGCTGCTGCTGGGCTCTTCCAGTCTAAATGATGTGGGTGCCATGTTTAAACTGCAGCAATGGACTACTTCAAGTCAGGATCGACCATTGGAAGTGTTTTGTAATAAAGTTAGCACATAGCATTGCTGATGGGGACTTGGAGGCCTTTGTGAATGAGTTGATGTAGAGGAGAGATCCAGCCTCTCAGGATACCAGATCCTCCTGCACCTGTGAGGAACTAGGCAAACATCCCTCAGAGGATACACTGTATCCTCCACCATTTTGGATACTTACACTTTGCTGGATACTTAATCCAGATCAGACTCAGTAGCACAATCCAATGAAGATTGACACATTCATAGCTAGCCAAGGAGAACCGCCATGAAAAAAAAAATTCATTCTGTCAGTGTGAAAGTCTTGCTCAATGGCATAGTGCTGTGGTAAATCCACACTGAGAATTCAGTGCACACTGTTGGACTCTTAAAAAAGAACATAATTTCTCTAGAGAGGCTGTATTTAAATTTTTGTGGATGGATTCTGTGGATGCGGGAGCTATCCTATGAAAATAGAATGAATCGAATGTGCCCCAAAATTTTGTTTAAAAGAGTAGGAGAAAATCTTGTTGAAATGTCTGGATGGCTCAAGGAAGTAAGGAATCTTGAAGCAAATGAGCTGTTTCTTAAAGTTGCAAAATCTAAAACTTGGAGTCAAGTCTCAGGACTGGGAGTCAACCATTTAGGACTGAGATGAGGAGAAATACCTTCTCTTAAAAGAATTGTGAATCTTTGGATTCCTCCATCCTAGAAAGCAGGGGATGTTCAGATATTGAATATATTCGGGACTGAGATGACAGAAACTAAGGGATACAAAGGATATTGGGATTTTGCAGAAAAGTGAAGTTGTGGTAGAAGATCAGCCATAGTTCTATTATATGGGAAGTAGAATCAAGAGATTTCATAGTTTATTCTTTCTCTTACTTTGTATATTTCATGTACATAGAAACAAAGAAAATACGATCAGGAATAGACCATTCCACCCTTCAGGCCTCCTCCAGCATCTAATATGATCACAGCCGACTGTCCAACTTAGTGCCCTGTTTCCACTTTCTCCAGATACCCTTTAATCTTTTTAGCCATAAGAACTAAAGTTTTTTCCTTTCCGAAAACATTCTATGTTTTGATCTCAACAGTTGTCTGTGACAGAAAATTCTACAGCTTCATCATTCCGGTTGAAGAAATTGCTCATCATTTCACCTTTACCCTTAGACTGTGTTCTGGACTCCCTGGCCATTGGGAACATGGTTCTTATGTATACCCTGTCTGGTCCTATTGGAATTTGATATAGGTCTCACAAGTCCAGGGACCCAGATACAACTCCAGCCTTGGGTGACTGCTTGTGTGCACATTCTCCCTGTGTCTGCTCTGGTTTCCTTTGCGCGCTCTGGTTTCCTGCCACAGTCAAAATATGTGCAGCTTAAATGGAATGGCCAGGCTAAATTGGCTATAGTGTGCAGGGATGTGCAGGCTAGTTTGATTAGCTCTGGTAATTGCAGGGTTGCGGGAAAAAGATAAGGGTCTGGGTAGGATTCCCTTCTGAGTGTCAGTGCTGGCTAAATGGCTTCTTTCCATACTGTAGGGATTCTATGAACTTATGACTCTCATTGAAATTCAGCTTTTGACATTGCCTCCACCAGCAGTCTCCTGAGGACCAATGTAGTGATCATTTTATGAAATGATTGTTCTAGATTTAGTTTTAGGGAATAGATCCGGATAGATAAAGGATCATCAATGGAAGGGCACTTTAGTGATCATAATGCAGTAAGGTTTAGAATAATTGTGGAAAAAGACAAAAGTAGAAACTTTAAACTTGGGAAATGCCAACTTCATTTAGCTGCGATAGAACTTGCCAAAATTGGACGGGAAATAGTTACTTGAATACCAAAACAGGATCGGCAGTGGGAAGCAATTAAGGAGGAAATAGAGAGGGTTTAGTGACATTCCCAAAAAGACAAAGAGTGACACCTCCAAATCTACACCCCTTGGATTTCGCGAATACAAGATAGGATAAGGTCAGAAAGAACACCCTATGTCAGATATCAAAAACTCAATGTTGCTGAAAGCCTAGAGCAAAGTGCACAAGTGAAAATAAAAAGCCAAGTTAAAACAACGAAAAGGCATTAAAAAGTTTTGACAAGTGAAATTAGGGAATCTCCAAAGATGGTCTATAAATACATAAAGAGCAAGTGAATGAGTAAGGAAAGGGTAGAATCTAATGACACCAAATAGAAACCAGTGCTTTATTGCACTAAATGCAGGATCATTCTTAATGAACAGTTTTAATCTTTAACAGAAGAGAGGGACAAATGGATATTGCCTTTAGAGAGGTGAATACAAAGTACTGGATGGGATATACATAGCAACATAAAAATGTGAGGGAATTTTAAAATAAATATAGTCAAACCTGAATGAGATGTATCCCAGGCTGTTCAGAAAATCACTGGAGGAAGAATTATCTATCATATTATAATCCACTCTGGCTACAGACATGAAATTGAAGGACTGCTAACATTGTACTGGTGGTTAAAAAGAAATAAAGGGTTAGATCAAATAATTACAGACTAACCACCCTAACTTCAGAGAGGAGCAAATAACAAAAGACATTCTGTGGGACATTATACAAAGTCATTTAGAAAGACACGGATTACTCATGAACACTCAATGTAAACATTTTTAAGAAATATGTTGAAACTTTCTATCCAGATGAACAATATGGGTGGTAGCAAAAATATGACAACTGCCATCTCAACTTGGAATAAAACCCATATCTTTTGACTAAGTTCTTGGTATTGAAGTGAGACTCACTGGGCAGTGAGCAATTGCCTATTATAGGGATTATTGCTTGTTAATGACCTTTAGTTCAGTTTTGGTCTCCCAACTATAGGAAAGATGTTTTTAAACTTGAAAGAGTTCAGAAAGGCTTTACAAAAATGTTGTTGGGATTGGAGGGTTTGAGCTAAAGGAGAGGCTGAATAGGCTGGGGCTGTTTTCCCTGGTGCATCAGAGACCGAGGGGTGACATGTAGAGGTTTATAAAATCATGAAGGGCATAGATAGCGTGAAAGGGTGGGGGAGTCCAAAACTAGAAGACATAGGTTTCCGGTGAGAGGGAAAATATTTAGAAGGGACCTGAGGGGCAATGTTTTCCATAGGTGGTGGGCTCTGAGTAGATCAAGCTGCCAGAGAAGGTGGTGGAGGCGGATACAAATACATCATATTAAAGTTATCTGGATGGGTATATGAATAGAAAGAGTTTAGAGGGATATGGGCAAAATGCTGGCAAATGAGACTAAATTAGCTCAGGATATCTGGTCAGTGTGGACAAGTTGAACCAAAGAGTCTGTTTCAGTGCTGTATAACTCTATGCAGATCTCACCTGAGTAATGGGTAAAGTAGCAGAGATAGAGTAAATATAAAACCTAAACAGAATGTTTGTGGTAACTGTGTGGACAGTGAAGAAGATCATTAGCTTTCTTTCTGCATTGCTGTGCATTATTCCAGACAACTTAACCTGCAGTGATCCAGAAGGCAACTTAAACATGCTGGCATGGTCTGGCGTCATGGCCTCCATTGCCAATTTTTGGTAAGAGAACATTTGACCTTTGCACCAACCCATCCACCAGGACCACCAGGTCACTGTCCACAAATCAAGGTACCAAGTGTCCCTTTTCTGCCATTTCTGGGGCAAATGTAAGAAACCATACAGGGCAGCTTTAGACGAGCAAATGCTTTTCCAACTGCACATAGTCATTTAAAGATGACACCAGTGCCAGTCCCCCAATTCACTACAGGTTGCATCAGCAGTGGCTAGTTGTTCCAATACAGTGAGTAATAGAATGGAACAATAATTAAATGATATAGGTTCTGTGGGGGCAGGTAGGTTGATAATAGGAAGTCTATTAGAAAGAACAGGCAGGGTCAAGTTAATGGACATGGCAGTTCTGACAGTCTGAAGTATATTAATTTTAACACAAGGAATGAAGCAGATAAGCTTGTAGCCTGGATTAGTATGTGGGACCAGAATGTGATAACCATTACAAAACTTGGTCAAGAGAAGGGCAAGACTGGCAGCTCAATGTTCCAAGGTTTAGATGTTTCAGGTGAGAAACAAAAAGATGTAAAAAAGGTAGGGGTGGAATTCCTGATTAAGGAGAATGTCACAGCTGTACTGAGAGAGAACATCTTGGAGGGTAAGTCCATATCTGACATGTGGGAATCATGAGTTCAGGACCAGTATGTAAGGTTGAAAGGTGGGGATGGCAAGATATGGGAATCTTGGATGATAAGAGATATTGAAAGTTTGATTGAATAGGAAAAAAGGAACATATGTAAGGTTTAGGAAATTAAAATCAAACAGGGCTGTTGAGGTATGTAAAGGAAGCAGAAAAGAACTTAAACAAGAAATAAGGACAGCCAGAAGGAGCCATGAAATGTCCTTGACAAGTAAGATTAAAGTGAATCTCAAGGCATTTCATTATATATATTAGAAAGTGTAAGCAGGTGAACCTTGCATCATTGACAGGGAAATTATTGGAGAAGAGTCTTACAGACAGGATTGGTTCATATATTTGGAGAAGAATGGACTTATTAAGCATAGTCAGCATGGCTTTATGCAGGAAGGTCTTTCCTCACAAACTTGATTGAGTTTTTTGAAGAAATTACAAAGGTGATTGGCAAGAGCAGGGCAGTGGATGTTGTCTACATGGATTTTACTAAAGCATTTGATGGATTTCTTCATGGTAGGCTGGTCCAGTAAACTAAGTCGCAAGGGATCAATGTTAAGCTGGCAAATTGGATAGAAAATTGGCTTGGTGAGAGGGTGGTTGTGTTTGGGGTGTTTTCTGACCGGAGATCTGTGTCCGGTGGTGTTCCATAAGGTCCTGAGACCTCTGTTGTTTATAATGACTATAACTGACTTAGACAAAAATGTAGATGGTTCAATTAATATGTTTGCAGATGACACAAAAATTGGCGAGTCATAGATAGTGAAGAATATTATTAAAGGATACAGGTCATTTGGAGAGGTCAAATGCAAGAGGAAAGTATACAGTAAATGGCTGGACCCTTAGGAGCATTGATATACAGAAGGATCTTTTGGTTCAATTCCATGGCTCCATGAAAGTAGCAACACATGAACCAAATGGTAAAAAAGACATACAGCAGGCTATCTAACAAGGTCTGACTGTGGCTGATTGAAGGGAAATTAGCAACCTGGATCTGAAATAAACTCAATAGCTAAAACAATAGTGTGAGAACCAATTTTATTGGATGAAAATTGGGAAAGATACTGCTTTAAAGCAAGGGATCTGGGAAAGATGCTTTAAAACTATGTTACTGGAGCTCCTTGTGAGTTGTACTTATAATGTTGCCTTATTGGAGCAGTGATGGAGAGATGCAATTTAACACCACCTGGGTGTGTCTACGACAATTCTGTCCAAAGCCAGTCTTTTGACTGGCTTTTCAATTGCCTACAGTTGTAATAGGTTCAGGAGATTGTCGCATAAAACACCCACTTGTTTAGTTCCTGCCAAGTGCTTACAGTTATGTACGTGGATAATATGCAGAACTGTCAAGCCTTTAGAAAGAGCATCCATCTCTTGACTTCCTCCTTCTAAAAAGGAGTAGGAAATCCCAAATAACCAGCTACTCTCCCTCACCTTCCAAGTAAGATAATCTCTCTGCAAATCTTCTATTCATAGTAAAAGGGGAAAACACCTTCAGAGAAACTAATAGGGTGAATTCTCCACCAGTGAATCAAAGGCAGAATCAGTAAAAGTGCAACTTTATGTCATCAGCAAAGAGTAGGAAGGAATTCAAAGTAATTGAAAGAAAATATCAATGTCAGGAGTCCAAACTGGTGCTATTGAACTGTGTTTTTATGATTTGTTTTTGCCCACCCATAATACTCATGACTCGTCTTCTCTGTGTTCCTGCCAGAATGTGTGAAAGGAATCTTTTAAAGTAGGTCACATTTAAGCTATGTAGTTATAGATTAACAATTCAACTTGTCTACTTTATCCATTCATTAAAAAACAGTTTGATTACAATAAGCAGTTATTTTTCCTGTTGATAAATACTGCCTTGAGTATAGATGAGGTGGATAAGGTAAATGAGGAAGAAAAGGGTTTTTGTCAGAGGGGAAAATAACATCTTTCTTTTCAAATTGTTCAGATAAACCTGTAATTATAATAAGGCCACAGGAGCTACTCAAACTTGTATGCAAAAGATGGATATCTTTTCCCTCTAGGAAATGAAATAAAAGCCAAATTGTTAATGCATGAGGTAACTGGAGAGTATATCCCTGTTTCATTGTATAAGGTACAACTGGAGTGTGACTTGTTGTCCAGAGCAATGGGAGTAGATGTTAAGAAATAACCCATAGACAGAGTTAATTTATTCCTGGTAATGATTTGGCTGAAGTGAACATTATAGTTTTGCCTATAATCAAAGACAGTTCAAAAGAGGTTAATGAGATGAAACAAGAACAAACTGGTTTTCCATTGTGTTTGATGACCAGAGTAATGGCTGAACAAAGGTATACCACATGCAAAGTTAGAGCAGATGAAACATCATTTAAACATGGGGTAGTTCAAGAATGTGTTTGGTATGTCTTAATTAAGTGAGTTGGGAAACCAGATAGGAAGTAAATACATTCGCACAGACAGTTCAGACTGAAGCTGAGGCTAAAAGGATTCCAGAATGCTATTATTATTTAAAATGGAGTTCTGATGAGAAGCTGGGGGTATCCTTACAAACTTGTGGATGAGGAATGGATGATTGTTCATCAGATAGTTATACCACCCAAATATTGTAAGGAGATTTCATGAGTCGCATATGAAATTCTAATGGCAGTACATGTCGGAATTTGGAAATCTCAAGCATCGATGAACAGGCATTTTTCCTCTCAAGGATTCATAAGGGTATAGTGCAGTACTGTGGAACATGTTATACATGTCAGGTAGTAGGAAATCCTCAACTGGCAAACTAACTGCCAACAACTTTTGAAGAACCATTCAATTGAGTATTCGTAGATTGTGGAGGACAATTACCCAAAACAAAAACACAACATTAGGAGCAATTTCATTGACAAAAATTACAAGTAAGGTAATTTTAAAAATTAACTCCATATTCTACTCATCATGGACAACCAGTTGAAATACAGTCTGATCAAGGGCCTAAATTTATGTTGTATGTTTTCCAGGACATCAGCAGCAGTTTGAAATCAAAACAAACAAAGTTAACTGCATAATTATCGCAAAAACAGGGAGATTTGGCAAGAAATGACAACAGAAGGAAAGATAAAATAGAAGCTCAATAGGTCTAGCAGCATCTGTAGAAAGAGAAACAGCATTAACATATTGAGTCTAAATTGACTATTCTTTGGAATTTTCAGTTCTACCTCAGGTCATAATGGATTTGAAACATTAACACTGATATTAACCAGATCGGAACAAAGGACAAATCAGAAATCCCCCAAATTTGTCCACTAGAGTTAATCCATTTGAATTGATTTATGGTCAAGAGATAAGAGGTCCATTAAGATTGATTATGGAAGAGTTTTTAAAACAAAAAGATCCTTCAATCTTGAATTACATGCCCATGGTTCTTGTGAGATTCACAAAATTACGTCAAGTCGTGCAGGAGATTTGAGAACTTCACAAGCAAAAGTGAAGGAACAAGCAGATAAACATACTACAGCTAGAATATCTTAAGCCTTTTTCCTTCTAAATGGATCATATCAGTGTCAAATCAATCTATTTTGGTTTGGAAATGCCACAGCTACATTCCAATGGATTATAAATCAGGTTGTAACCGGAGTACTATCTGTGTAATTTATTTTGGTAATGTTGTAATATACTATAGCACGTGGAACGAGCAAGTCAAGCAAAAAGAACACCCATTTAAGTAACTGTAGTTCGTTGGCTTTGTAATAAATCCCCTAAAAGTGAATCCCAAGATCAAATGTAACTTATCCAGGACATAGTATAAGAAAAGGAAAAGTGTTACCAAGAATGGCAAGAGTGGATTCTAATTGAATTCCACATTCCTAAATATAAACAGAAAATCATGAGATTTTTAGGAATGTAAGGGTTTTATCAGGAACTTGTACCTAGCTTCAGATTATAGCTATACCATTAACAACTTTAGCAGAACTCCAAGTAGCCAATGAGCAGCTGAAGGAAACCATAAGAAATGAACCAGTGTTGGCCTTTCCTGACTATCAAACCTTTTAAAATGGCAGTTGATGCTACTCAGTAAAAAATAGTGAACCCAGCGGGAATACTTTTCTAAGGAATTAAACCAACCTCAGATGAAGTGTTCTACAATTGGAAAGGTGGCTTCAGTGGCTATTTAACATTTTTGGCTACTTAACATTTTGAAGTCTATGTCCCACATGATAGCAAGGAAATGTGAATATATACTGACTATAACCCACTAGCATTTGCTTAAAAAAATGTAAATTAAAAAAAATGTGAGATTGTTCAGATGGAGCTTATTGATTTAATTATTGGATAAAGATTGTTCACATTGCTGGTAAAGAGAACATGACAGTAAATGCTTTGTCCAGAATGTGGAAAAAACTGGAATAAGTGAAGTCTTTATCAGGAAAATGATTCTAAAAATAGTATAACAGTTGTAAACGGGATGAGAGAGGATGAATGGATGTGAGTCTTGTATTTTGTTGTCTGTGTCTGGCTTTTTTAGGCATTTGAGATAGATCAGAGAAAGTTTGCTAGATTGATCCTGGATATGGAGGGATTTTCATATGAGGAGATGTTGTGGAGGTTGGGCATATGCCCATTGGAGTGTAGAAGAATAATGGGCATATTAGGTTCTAAGAATTGATGTGGAAAGATTGTTTCTGCTTGTGAAGAGTCCAGGATCAAAGGACATTATCTTAGCTTAAGGGGTTGCCCATCTAAGATAGAGATGAGGAGGATTTCCACCTCTCAGATGGTAGTGAATCTGTGGAATTATTTATCATAGTGAGTTGTACGGGTTGAGTCATTAGTGGATATTCAAAGCTCAGATAGACAGATAAGGGAGTCAAGGGAAATGGGTAAAATGCAGAAATGTGATGTTAAATTCAGCCATGATCTCATTGAATGGTTGATTATGACAAATGGTTGCTTTCTTGGTAATCAGAAAGCCCGAAATATTTATTCTTTTAAGCTGAACTTGACAGTGAAGGAGAATTGGGCAATTTGATGATTTGTTTTCCAAATTTTCGCATTTCTAATAACTGTGGGAATCATGAGATTCTATTTCCAGCACATTACTTAAGTGAGCCATTACACAGGTACTCTCTTTCCAGGTTCCACTGAGCTCAATTCCAGGATCCTTGAATTTTGTCATATATGTCAATGATTAGCACTTGAATATGGGGATGTAATTGAAAAGTTTGAAAATGATGGAGTTTGTTCATGTGATTAATAGGGAGGGAGCAAATTATAGAGTGTAGGAATATATCAGTGAACTTTCCAGGTGGACACACTAGAGACAAGTGACATCTAACGCATAAAGTGATCATTTAGAGGTGGCAAATAAAACAATATATGGACAATAATGGGCAGAATATTGAAAAGTATAGAGGATCAGAGAGGTCTTGTGCATGTCCAAAGATCCGTCAAGTTAGCAAGACAGGTATGGACAGGTAAGAAATGATACAGGAAACTTTGTTAGCCAGGGCCTTGAGCTATTTTTTTTAATAGTGGGATGTGGACATTGCTGGCTAGGCCAACATTTATTGTGCATCTCTAATTGCAAGAGAGCAGTTAAAAGTCAACCACATTGTTATGTGTCTAAAATCATTTATGGGCCAAACCAGATAAGATGGCAAATTTACTTCCCTGAAGGACATTGGTATAGAAGCTGCAATATTATACTAGAACTCTATAAAACACTACTTTGGTTGCAACTGTGTAATGTGTAAAATTCTGATAACAGGAAAGATGTTATGGTACTCATGCGGTTAGAGAGAAATTTAACGAGGATATTCCCAGACTCGGAGAATTTTAGCTTTGTGAAAAGATTTTGATCCTGGGTTCTCTCCTCCAGTCAAGAGGAAAAGAATCACTTTCCTGAGTAAACAGGGGAAACTCCAAGAGCGTAGATCTAAATTTGGAAGAGTTAGAGGGGGAGTTCAGGAAAAATGTTTCCATCCAGAGGATGCAGTCATTCTGAAATTTATTGTCTGAAAAGGTAGTACAGATAGATTTTCTCATTTCTTTAAAAATAAAACACTTGAAGGTGAACTCACATGAAGTATCACGACTGATAGGCCAATGAATCAAAAACTGGAAAATGGCATTCAGCTGGATTTCAGCCTTTTTTGGTTGGCACAGTCAAAATGGGCCAATGGGCTATTTTTATGCTGTGCATTTATCTATTGGCAGTATTTTCCCAGCTCTTGAATGACCTGGACATTGGCAAATCACTAAGAAAATCTGGTGACATCATAAAAATTAGACTCTTGACTTTGAGAAAAGAAAGTCTGATTTTCCGCCCAAAGTTTGAATGGCTAGATTAGAACCTCACTGGTGAGTAGAGAGAGGCCTATTAGCATGCATTTACATCTTCTCAGTACCTAATCACACCTCATTTATATGCAATTTAATTTTTCCCACATGGCAGAGAGAAAATACATGCTGACAATTCCAGACATGAACGTCAACATGGGTACCTGGCTGTTTCAGCTCACTGCTTTCTTCTCCATCCTCCATCTTAGCCAGTAGTTCCCCATACCTCAGGTTACACACCATAGATTCCTCCCACCATACCCAGAGAGCTTTGCAGTGGCCAGGTACATAGGGAGAGGCACCCATCTCATGAGAGAACAGGGTGCATCACAAGACTGTTAACTTGATCTCTTCGTGCTCATTCATTTTGCATCTATTTGGGTGCTCACAGCCATACCTGACCAGTTTGCACATTGGGACATCATTTAGAACTTCCAGGCTTATGGTACTTCTTATCTTGCCTTTCTTCTTAGCACTGACACAAAGCCAGACAATATGTCATGGTTCCTGCAGTGACCAGTCAAGCAGGTAGACATGTTGTTTTAAGGCACTATTCTGTGTCAGTGTCACACCTGCCTCATGTGTCAGCAATTTATGTGGCAAACACATTGCATGTGCTTTAACCAAATGGCAGTATCTCAAAGTGTAAGGGGAGTAGTCTTCAATCAAAACAAAAGGGATTGACTTCAATCATGGGCTTGGCATAGTAAATCGGGGCATGCAGGTACAACAGGTAGTGAAGAAGGCATGCTGGCCTTCATAACAAGAGGGATTGAGTATAGAAGCAAAGAGGTTCTTCTGCAGCTGTACGGGGCCCTGGTGAGACCACACTTGGAGTATTGTGTGCAGTTCTGGTCTCCAAATTTGAGGAAAGACATTCTGGCTATTGAGGGAGTGCAGTGTAGGTTCACGAGGTCAATTCCTGGAATGGTGGGCCTACCTTACACTGAAAGACTGGAGCAACTGGGATTGTATACCCTTGAGTTTAGAAGACTGAGAGGTGATCTGATTGAGACATATAAGATTATTAAAGGATTGGACATTCTGGAGGCAGAAAACAGTTTCCGCTGATGGGTGAGTGCCTAACCAGAGGACACAGCTTAAAAATATGGGGTAGACCATTTAGGACAGAGATGAGGAGAAACGTCTTCACCCAGAGCATGGTGGCTGTGTAGAATGCTCCGCCCCAGAGGGCAGTGGAGGCCCAGTCTCTGGATTCATTTTAGAAAGAGTTGGATAGATTTCTCAAGGATAGTGGAATCAAAGGTTATGGAGATAAGGCAGGAACAGGATACTGATTAAGGACGATCAGCCATGATCATATTGAATGGTGGTGCAGGCTCAAAGGGCAGAATGGCCTACTCCTGTAACCTATTGTCTATTATCTGATCTTAGTTCAGGGGCTTGGAGATGGTTAGCTGGCCACTAAGACAGCAAGGGTCAGGGATTCAAAATCATTTCAGTCTTGAAAATGGATCACATTCCGCCCTGATTAATGGTAAGCTAATTAATAGTCACTCAGTCAAGAGGTGTCATATATCAGTCAAAGACCTCATCATTCATTGGTCAGGATTGTCCTTCCAAGTCAGTCAGGGTGTAGGCCACTGTAAGTCCTGAACAATGACAAGATGTTATACAACATGTTGTTTTAGAGAAGGACAGGTAGCTGCAGTTGTGTTGAAAGTTGATCACATAAGTAGTGATGTAAAATAGCAATACATTTATGAATGTGAGAATGCAATGAAATGTTATCCATGCCACTTCTCTATCTTTTCCATTCAACATATCTTCAACGCTGGCAGTGGTTTAACTGGTACACCTGAAATTGACACTTGAAGCTTTTTGGTAAAATTCAGATGTTTGTTTCTGCATGTCCAAACTAATCAGGAGTTACTTCTATCTTTATGGTGTTGCAGAAGTAGAGTTTTGCTGTGAACAGGTTATTTCCATATCTAATGTGAGCACAGCACATGCGATGCTGTGTACAAGATCGGCTGAGCAGCCTTCTGGACATTTTATAAGTTTGTGAAGCTCAAAACTCCGTTACTGAACATAAAGAGAGTAGCCTACCTTGAAAAATTGATCCAAATAATCACAAATAAACAGTTGCCTGTTTGGGACTTATCAGTATGTTTAGATGTGAGAAGCTAGCAAGGACCTCAGGACCAAAGGTTTTGTGCCATAACAAATGTGTCAGAGATCACTATTTTCATGGAATAGAGGAATATACAAATGAAAGAAAATGGATACAAGAAATGAAGGAGACAAAATGAAACCAACAAGATTAGTGTTAGCTTATTAAACAGGTGCAGCTCAATTAGCTCCCTTGGCAATTAATACCCAATTAATCACGTTTTCCCTCAGTAAGACTTACATACATTGATTTATAATTTTCTGGAGCTCCATTTTTAAACCCTATTCATCCATGGAGTTTCTATGTATATTTCTCACTTCTTGTGGACACTTTAGCTGGATATTTTTTAGTAATGCCCCTTTGGATTTGATAGAGTGGTAGTATACTTGCAGCTAGGGAGGGTCAATTATACCTAGTACCCCTGCTTACGAGATATGGTATCCAAATATGTTGAAGGATTCCATTCAGCAGCCTGGCCAAAGACTGGCAAAATGTAAACTCACATAAAAGATGGAACCTGGGACTTAAACTTATGACCATCTGGTCAGGAGGCAGGTGTTCTTGTGTCCAAGCTACCAGACCATCCAGTTTAGAGGCATAGATTCCCAAATACAGCTGAATTTATCTCCGGATTAATAGCTTATAGCAAATCTGGCAAAAAGGAATTAACTGAATTTAAATTTCCAAAAAGTTAAAGAGGTAATGTTACCATATTAATTTTCCAGCAAAGATTTAGTAGGAAGATGTCCATTAGTGAAATTAGCTACAGTTTCTGGCTAGCTAACAATGTGAAGTATACAGTAGGGCATGGCTAATGAATACCGCAGTGGGTGATATTTCATTATACAAATTAATGCTCACATTTTAATGGGAAAGTCACAAAATGAATCTAGGCTTCAATGACAGCAATTAGAAACACAGATTGTCCCCTTCTAGTCAAGGCACTGTTTAGCAATAAGCAGCTGTGCAATAGTCTTCATATTTACAGCATATAGGCATAGGGGAATCGTGTGGACAATTTATATTAATGCACTGTAGCTTTTCTGTGAAGAATATTTATTTCAGCCTTTCTGAGTGAATAAAGCTCTACATTTGAAAGTATTAGTATTTTATGATGAAAGTATTAGGATGAAATGTAATGCATACACATTAATATGAAATTATAACAATGGCGTTTGTGGATTATTAAAATTCTTTTAAATCAAAAATCACATCTCATCACTTGGTGATAGAGCCTATGTTGTAGCCTCTAAAATCAATTCATTTATCACAAATGAGTAACTCTGGTAATAGACAATCTGTGTTGAAAAATATTTTATAAAGCACCAAGACTAATTTAAAAATTTTGGTCAGAGCGAAATCATGTACCTAATCTCTTGAATCAGCATGATATATATCAAAGAAAGTACTTTAAATAACCAGGGCAAACCATGACAGTTTTCGGTTTTTTTCTGTAATGCAAATCCAAACTTCACTGTGATATCGAAATTAGGTCATTTGGCTCTATTGGGTGACCTTTGATCTTATCAGAACATTCTCACTAGGCCATGTGCCATTTGAACTAATACAGGTTTAATTATGAAAGCTGAACAGACTACGTTACAGATTTCATGAAATAGTTAACCAGGCTTTAACAAATGTAGTAGTTAGTACATTCATCTTTATTCAAAAGGTAGTTTGAATATTTTGAATGTAAAAAAGTTTTCAGATTGTTACTTTTAAAATGTTGGAATTTATATTTAACATTCAACATATAATAATACAATTGTAGCTTTTCAGGGTTAATTTTGTTGGGACATAAAGAATTATTCAAAAAGAAGAACTGATTTTTTTTTACTGTTACCTGCTGGAAGATTAATAACTAGCAGACACCTCATGTTATGTATGCCGATATTAATCCAAGGTTGCATAATGGAAAATTGAGAGCCGCCCATTGAATAAGTTATTCAATGCCCTCTTTGTTCATCATGAATAAAGCATTCTTGTGTATGCTTCATTCATTACTAATAAAACAGGCATTTAAGAAAAAATGATAATCAGCACAAGGTCATATAGCCATGTTGTGTGACCCTGGACTTATGGAAGATATGAGCCTGTATCTGGCATACTGTGAATGTCAGTTATTGTACTTAGTGCAGTCATCCTGCACAGTTGTGGAATATTTTATTTAACTTGAATCTGATTATCTGAAAATTTAGATGATGGAAACCAAGGATGATCAGGTACATCGTGCAAATATCAGAATGCAGCAGTCTTAATGTAAAACCTTGTTAGTAGAAAAATACCATGGTCACAAGTTTGTGTGAGATTAATTATAATGCTTTTCATAATAAGGATAAATCTGTTTTGTAGATAATACATGCAGTGCAGCAGTTTGGTTCCACAAAAAAGAACAGTTTTTTTGAGCCTTCAGTTTCAGCTCAATCAAAACTACGTTCTAATTTTATCTGCCATATAAGTGATTCTGGCAATCCCATTTTTTGGAACTTAATGTAATTTAAATTTTTTTCCCAATTGTCATTTAATGGATGGCTGGAACTGGGCTTTAATGAGAGGGTGACTTCAGCAATTTCTACTACCAATAGTAACCCTACATTAACAGAGATTTTATTTTCACTGAAGTAATATTCAGTGAGCACCAGTTGTCCTCAGTTACCTCATCCAAGCAACAGTTCATCATCTGTGAGGGCAATAGTGAGTGCTTTTGGACATTAACTCCAGAGCCTTGATTATGGTTTCATTCAATGCCTATCAGCCTGTACTTTATAGTAGAAATTTTTCTCAACAAATCTCAGCAATCCGATATCAAAGATGAGACTTGCTTGGAGAGGAAAGGACCCCATACCTTAGCAAAACAGGGTAGAAGTTCCACACCTTAGGCAACCATTTTTGCCAGAGGTGAAGGGGGTCAGGATATATTTTGCACACTCTCCGCTAATGGAGCAGCAGCACATTTATTAGTGCAGCCAAGTTCATTCTGAAACAATTTTCATCTGAGGTCTTTGAAGCTCCATTTATAGGATTTACAAATTTGAGGAAAAGGTTTTAACTCTTTGGAGAGGTCAGGTATCCCTTTTGGATTATTATACAGAGGCATAAATGTGCATAGAGGGCGAATAAGGTCTCTGAAACTGCCAATTGTCAAGGAAGTCAAAATCCCTGCTCCTTAAATTTAAAAAGAGGCTTGCTGTGTTTCAGTTAGAGAAAAAAGGTGTTTGCAGCATCAGTAGATGTTTGTTGATGTCAGCCTGAGGGCTGTCATTATAATATTACACATTTTACCATTAACACAGTGAAATGCTTGTAAATTCACAATATGATTGACAGTTCCAAGCAGTTGTAAAGAGATTATATATTTTTGATGTGGGGCCAGAGGATTTGTGACACACTGGTAGTGTCCTTACCCTTCAACCAGAAGGTGCAGGTTATATCCCATATCGGGATTTGTTCGCCATGGAAGGTGAATTTGTAATGAGGCCAAACAAGTTGATTGTAAATCCATTCAGAATGTCTTTTGGCGGGTAATAAGAATGGACAGATTTCCTTGTCAGCCATCTTTCAGAAGGCAACATCAAACCATTGCAGTATTGTTAGTTTTATATGGGATTAAGTACTTGAAAGAATGTAATGTATTAAATGTCATTTTACAATGAGTGTTTATTTTTAACATAATGAAGTATGTAATAAATACTTAGAGTACTTTTGTTTTCATCTCAATCTGGCCCCTGAGGTCTGCTGATGATGATTCATGCGTTGGCATGGATGGTGTAAATTCAAATGTTGGTGAGTGGTGATCATAGTTTGGCATGAGTTGGTGCTAAGTTGGCATAGGGCTATGCATGATAAGACAGAGGGACATAGTCTGACATTGAGGGTTGAGGGACCATGAGAGACCTGGGTAAGTTGAAATGGGTAAATGGTGATGAGGGTCTTTTTTTAATAATACTGAAATAGTGTCCAAGAGCACCATGGAGGACCTTTTTAAATACCATGCCTCAACACCTTGGAAACCCCTTGGCAACTCCCAGATTGTTTCTGGATGTAACAAGGCTAACTCCAATTAGTACTCTTCCTATTTAAAAACTATTTGGGGAGCTTTCTCCTGTGCTGAGTTTTAGGTTTCAGTCATTTTCCCAATGCTGCCACACATGACGTAAGAATGAAAATTTGTAGCTTTCCTACTGTTAGACCGTTTGAAATTGGTGAGCTAAGCTCTAACTTGTCATCAAGCCTTTGATGTTTCTAGACTGCATGGCCCAGCACCTTTCATACCAGTCAGCCAACTAGCAAAGCCATAGTTGGGCAGTAATTCTGTATGCATGTATATTGAAACAAATTTCGGTGCTGGAATAATATGCATGCCCACATCCAAAATTTAGTCTCTGTCACCATTTACTTGAGACTAGCAAGTTCCTGACACTTTCGGATTACTCCCAAGCTGCTTGTCAGTGAAGATTATAATTTCCTGAGAGAAGTGGGGAAGCAATCAGGAAGAAATTGGTATTCAGGAGAGGGGAAAGCAATTGATAATGGATGGGGTGAGAGTTGCTGAAGGAGAACTGTGTCAGCATATTTACTGCTGAAATCCTCACCGAGTCTTTGTTGCCCTTAGGTTTACTGCTCCAGCACATTGCTGGATAGCCACCATATTCTACCTTCCAGAAAATTGAGGCCTTCCAGAACACTGTTGTCTTGCTCACACCAAGTTCCAACAATCACCCCTCTGCTCACTGATTACATTAACTCTCAAACAAACAACATGGTGATATTAAGTTTCTCATTTCTGTTTTCAAATCCTTCCATATCTTACCCACTTCCTATTTGTGTAATCTGCTCCAGCTCACAGCCCTCCAAGATTCCTGCACTCATCTTCAGTTCTCAAGTAAACCTAGCCTCCTGATTTTAACTACTCCATCATATGTGGCTGTGCATTCAACTGCTTAGGCCTTGAGTTCTGAAGTTTACTCCGAAGCCTTTTTATCCCACTCTTTGTTCCTTTAAAACCCTCCTTAAAAGTGTGTCCTCATCCAGCACTTGTTATATGTACCAAAAGCTTTGTGACTAATTCTGCTTTGTTCCTGTCCTCTAAATCTTTTGAGGTACTTCACAATATTAAAGGTGCTATATAAGCTTACATTTTTCTTTGTTCCTTGTTCAAGTAGAAATAGTGCAATCACTCAATATTCAGGTATGTTTTTCTCCTTTGGTGCTGGGACTCTGAAGTGACCCCTTTAATGTCTGCCAACTGTGTACAGGGCAGACCAACATTATAGGTCTTCATCTCACTCTGTGCATATGAAAAGGTCCTCACATCATTTTCAGCTGTAGGTCTTGGAGGCTTCTATTTTTACCTTTACCAGTTTGTTGGGAACCTCACTTCTGGTGCTTAATGCATGATCCTACAACCATGCAGAGGTGGTGCCATTGAATTTCCAGACAAAACATTGAATGGCTTTATACCTGTTAGTACTGAATGGCAGGCTAAAGCTGTGAAAAATAGGATAGCAACTTGGTTAGCCATTGGAAAAATTCTGACCAGTTTTATGTGTTTTGCATGAAGCACTTTCAGAACTTAAACCACGCAACAACTTATGGTTAAAAAAAAATATAATATACCACCTTTGGCTGAGGAAGAGTTTGGAATCCTCAGTTTGTTTCCTTATTAACTGAGCTGATTCAATCCAGGGCAGCATTCTAATGCCCCATTTGCTTCAGATTAGTGAACGTGAAAGGATGTGTTTTAATTAGAGGCTATTCAACCCATTTTGCTTTGTTTCTGATTTACAAGCGATTATAACTACAAAAGAAACTTGTTGATAGAAGTTGATTAAGGCACAATAGATGGAACGCAATGATTATATTTCACATCTTTGTTGTCCTTAATATTCCATTTAAAAGAAAATGTAATTTGTGAAGGAAATGGAGGAAAATAAAGAGTTTTGCTGAAAAATTGAGCTGGATGAGTACATGACCTTTATTTAACATAGGAGAGAAATATATAAACTCTCAAAACAAATAAATTATGGAAATATATGCACAACAGGAGAATATTATTCTAAAAATCCCTGCTACATGAACACAGTATAATACTCCTTTTATTTGTTTTCATTTGAACATTTATCCAACCAGTGCAAATACAAATCTGCATATTTAAATGAAAATGGATATAAATGTACACAAGCCATTGTGCATGTTAAAAAAGTGTTTTATTTACACCAAGCATTGAATACACTTTGAATCAGAGACATATTTTTTAAACCAGTCCTATTTTCTAAAAATTGTTAAATTAATTCTTGAATAATGCTCTACAAATAATGATAAATGACTTGCACAACATGTCATTTGCTAATTGTATCCATGATTTACTGCATTGTAAGTCTTAAATCATTCATTTCAATATCATATAGAATGTAATAAAGTTTAAGGCTTTGAAATTATTTGGTATGTTCAAACTCATTGAGACTTTTTAAAACTATGATTTCTCTTTTTTTCATTACACTAGAGAAATAGTTATAATCCAAATTGTGGTGGAATATTTGTCTGCAAAAATAAAAACTTGCTACTTTCTTTCAATTATTTAGGAGAAAAGCCGTACAAGTGTCCTCATTGTGACTATGCTGGAACCCAGTCAGCATCCCTGAAGTATCACTTAGAACGCCACCACCGGGAGCGGCAGAATGGAACAAGTCCTTTGTTGGGTCAGTCCCACACGCATCAAGAACATTCTGAAGAGATAGCAAACAAAAGCCAGGTTTTTATTAGACCAGAGATACTGAGAGGAGTATCGAAAAGTGTGCCAGGAACTGACCTCAGGAGTGGCTTGGTCCCACAGCAGTGGCCTATAGGAGTTCTTTCATCTGCAGAGTGCCATGGACTTGGAGCTGGTGTTACAGCAGAGCATCAATCTGAAAATTTGAAAACTATTTCTGAAGTATGTAGTGAAGAAACTCCCAGTCTTTCTGATCTGAGTAGAGCTTTCCAGAGTCTAGCTGGAAATGGAGTCAACTTTCAAGGGTCTTTGCAAGCTTTTATTGATACTTTTGGACTGAGATCTTTGGAGAAAGAGAAAGAAATGATGGAAAGAGTCTATAATGAAACCACAAGTGCAAAACAGGCTAGCTCAAAACCAACACTTGAGAAACACACAAAGAATGTAGGCTCGGATGATTGTGAAGGAAGGGCTGAAGGTCAACCATCTGCAACAAAAGTGGTTGTCAAATCAAGATCAACTGCAGAAAAATCCCAATATGAACCATTGGATTTATCTGTGAGACCTCCTTCACGTGATTCTGCCTCAATCCCTGGTGCAACCATTACCATTCAGGATAATATTACTTGGCATGGGTGTCTATTCTGTTCCTTCACAACTTCATCAATGGAGTTAATGGTTCTTCACCTTCAAGCAAATCACCTGGGAAAATCAAAGCGGAAGGAAAATCTTTTAGGAATTGCTGGAAATGGGAATGATCTTCAAGGTGAGCCTTCCTCTGTTGCAAAAAAAACCTGTCTGCCAGTGTCTCCTGTTGTTAATAAGCAAGATGTGACAGCTGCAAAGCCACTTGACAAGGCTGATTCCTCCACTGATAAGATTTCACAACATGGCCTATCTAGTGATTCTTTGGGAGATCACAAGAAGCCTTTTGCTAACCCCTTGGACTCCAGCCTGAGTTCTTTAGTCACAGACTTTTACAAACAATTCAATAAATATTCAAATGTTGGTGGTCCAGGAACACCTATTTTGAGTACAGCTCATGAATCCGAAATGATATGTCCACCTGCAAATAAACTGAACCTTGCTTCAGCAGGAGCTGCAAGCATGAGTCCTTCTGGTGAAGTTGGTAATCAACCATGCAATGATGACACAGGGTCTGTAAATGATCAAGATGTGGATGATCAAGATGCATTAGCAGACCTAAACCAACCGTTAACCTCTGATGAAGAAAGTTCTGACGAGGAAGATCCAATTCATAGTGCAGCTCTTTCACAGAACCTTTTGAGCTCCATGGGTAAACCTCAAGGTGGACCTTGGCACAATTTAAATCTTCTGCCATCTCATGATATTCCACCAGGACTGGTCAAACAGGAGCATGTCCATGACCATCAGCTTCTGGACCAGCAGATGAACATGCTCTCTGTTCTGAGAGCTTACAGCACAGACAACATGGCAGCTTTCAATGGTATTGGAAATAGTTCAGTCAGCAGCAGCAACACTAAGAGATCAGATTTATCAGGTGGGTGTCAAATAAATCCAACTTTCAAAAAGCAATGAACACATTAGACAGCTAAAAAAAACCTTTACAGCATGGCTTTATGGAATTTCAGCATAACTTCACAATATTGTTGCACTCTCCTTTCGATTGTTCTTTGCCCTTTTCTCGAGTTTGCATATCAAAATTGAAGCCATTCTGTTTCCAATCAATTTTTACAGATATTCACAGCAAATGTTTAATAGCTTACAAAATCTTTCAGTTTCAGAAAATTGGAATGAAAGTTTGATTAATGGGAGAGTCACCCATGGAAGTGAAAAGACTTCGGACATATTTCAATTACAGATAGATACTTTTACAAGTGAAGCATCATATTGTTACTTCCTACTGAGTAACTAGAAAATGATCTAGGAGTTTATTTATGGACTTTCAATTGGTCTTTAGTTGTAACACATGTTCCACCAGAACAGAGTTAGAGCTGATAAATGCGAAAAAAAAAACCTGTAGCAGAAGTAGTCTAGTGTTACTGGCAACCTAACTGTGCAGTCCAATTAAATATCTGTCACATTTTGAAAATAATTCTATTTCTATAATGTACAAACTCTGCAAACCTAGAAGAGAACTGGCTACAGATGGGGAAAAAGAAGTGTAGTAAATGTTATGGATTATTTTCTTTTAAATGATTTACTGTTGAGATCAAGGTGTTTTTTCTGACTGTTATCCATTTCATGGGATTTTCTTCTGCACTGTACAACTCAATTTTCAGGAAGGAAGACGTCACTTTGAAATGGCAAAGATATTTGATTGAGTTTTTAATAAATTTGTGGGATTTGGGAGTCACTGGCAATGTCAGCTTTATTGCCTGTTCCTTTTGGCCTGGAGAAGATGCTGATGAGCTGCCTGATTGAATTACTGCAGTCCATGTGGTGAAAGTTCTATTGCATTGCTGTTGTGTAGGGAGTTCTAGAATTTTAACTCAATGTGATGAAGGAACACTGATGTATTTCCAGGTTAGGATGGCCTGTGAATTGGAAGGATCATGAAGGTGGTGTTACCATGGATTTGCTGTCCCTGTTTTTCTAGGTGGTGGAGGTTATAGATTTAGGAAGTGCTGCCAAATAAATTTGACATGTTTACATTTTGTTGACTGAACAACAGTCACTACACTTCAACATAATTAATTCCACATGAAACACTTTGAGAGATGTGATCGTCATAACATGAATAAAAGACTTCCTTATTTCAATAGATCTTACGCTTTGTTGTATACAAGCATACTTTGACTGCAGTTTTATGCACAAATTTAATTAACTCTAAATAATTAACCAATGACCAAAGTGAATCCTAAAGTTGTGGACTGCAGATTTGAGTTTGATTTTTATCTTAACAGATTAATGAAATAGTGACGATTTTATGCAGTTGACCAGACAAGGAAAGGACATGGTGAAGCCGAATTGAATTGAAGTATTAAGCTTGGCATGCACAGCCTTGCTAAACTCAAAACAGGCAGAACAATGGATGAACTTACTTTTTGCTCTGATGTTTCAGCTGTGTAACCATTACTAATTTTGTAAAGTCAGGTTCATGTGTACAAGCATCAGTGCTCGTACATTTTACCCTGCAAGTAACAAAACCCTGCATTGCTGTTATATGGAAATCCAGAATTTTAACTCCGCATGCCCAACATTGTGTTTTTGCACTATTTAAATTTGTATCAGTGGAACTCATACCTAAAGCCTGTTTTTATTTTTGTAAATCACAAGATATATGCTTCTCCCAGCTTGTCCAATGGTGTTTAAGGCAGACAAAGTGTATGCTTTGATAGGCTTTTCCGGAACAGGTCATTAGTCTGCCACCAGAACTTTAATTGGAGGTGTGCCACACCACATCGAGCATGTCTGATCATTTTGCCTGCCATATTGGAAGGTTTTTCATTTTCCAGTAGTTGTCAGCTACAACTGAAATTGTTACTTCAGTGGCTCTGACATTACTACAGCTGAGGCACTTAACTTGCATTGCAGCAGAGATAAGTTTGAGTGACCTGCTGTGCTGTCACATTGGCCCATTAATTATGTGAACAGATTTTTATTAAATTACTGGGCAAATATATGTCTCATGACAGTAGAGTATTTGGGACTGAGAAAGAGACAAATCCTTATCTTATTCTAGAAGTAGGGGACTTGCTGGTTATCAGTGACCAAAGTGGTTAGTATCGTAAACTTTTGCCAAACTCAAAAGCAAATGTGGGTTTAGGCTTGCACTCAAACATTCACTTTGCTGCTGATCGCAAAGGTGAAATGAATGTATCCATATTGTGAAAGACTGATAAAAGTAGAGAAAAAGTGCTAGTTACTCTTTTATTTTAAAAAGAAAGTCTTTCTGACTCTGTAAGATGTTAAGCATTCAGTTTGATGAAATACTGCATTTGGTAATTTGAAAACAGAGGAGTGGAAATTCTGAACATAATCATGCACTCGAAGAGACTGAAAGAAGGTGCTTGAAGATAAAAGTATGTAAGAAAGGACAGATGGAAATAGAAGGTGCCTTTCACCATGTAATTTGTACATATACATTAACTGTATGTAAGAACCATGCCCAAGAAATTATACACACTATACAGTATAACATTCAGATCATGTCCAGTCATCTGAATTCAATTATTGTCTTTTAACCTTTTATGTGCAGTTTGAAATAATTTATACATGCATGTTTGATTTATTATTAAAACAGGCCCATTAACTGTGTAAGATTGTTATGTATGACTTTGAGTAAATACACAATAATTTACAAGAGACAAGTACCAGAAATGATCAAGGAATTGAGGTGCAACTACATAGTGTGATCATATAAAAGAAAGCCAAGTAGTTCTTTTTTGATATGATACTGTCTGAAGCTTTGTAAATTGCCTGATATATCATATCCCAAATGTAACATGACTCCTGTGATAACAAGGAATCCACATAAAAGCCTTTCACTGGAACGTTCAAGCAAAATACCGCAAATGCTAGAAAAATGGAACAACTTAACATGCTGAAATTACTCTGCAGGTCAGACAGTACTGGTGGAGAGAGAAATAATTCAGATTGATAGCTTTCATAATTTATAGTATTTCTAAATGAGCTGTTCACTGGGCTACTAATACAGGAATGCCCAGGCTGATGCCCTGTTTAGATGGAGGTTCCTGCTGTTGGAATTTAAATTTGATTAATTAATGAATCTGGAATTGAAGGTTAGTGTCAGCAACAATCATCATGTAACGATAAATGATTGTCATAAAAATCCATCTGGCATGCTAATGCTCTTAGGAGAAGGAAACCTGCTAGCTTTACCTAGACTGGCTTATATGTGACTCCAGACCCAAGGCAATATGGTCAACTCTGAACAGCTTCTGAAGTGGTTGAGCAAGGAACTTAATTCAAGGACAATATGGGATGGGGCAACAAATGCTGACCTTGCTTAAAATATGTCCAAATACCATGAAAAAAAATAAATGAAACAAATTATTGATTTAAAGAATGAAAAATTGGGAACAGGAGAGTTTGATGTATGCATCCTTGCACAAGCCTCACTTGCACCTGTGCCTATAAGTTCTACAACTTACTGGAGGCAGAACCTTTTCTCTTGCATTTTATTTTCAGTCTTTTATGCATTAACTCTGTATCTCAGTTTTCCATATTGTTAATCTTTCTTGTTACTCCTTCAGAAAGTTAAATAAACATGTTCATAACAGATTTCTTACTTTAGAGTAAAACGCTCTTTTTACATACTTTACAAAGATACAGTAATAAAAAGTGTTTGGTTCTTTTTCATCTTTGAACTAAAATTAAATTAATGCAATTAGAATCTGTCAGTTAGAAATAAATGGTGTAATTGAAATTCCCAAATTTTCCAGATATCTTCAATAATTTATGTTGCTTTTATATAGGATCACTGTTCATATGGACAAAAATCAATGTAGAGTTAGACAAATATAGACACAAGAGGCAAGCCAGCAACTGGAGTCCCAAACATACTGAAGTAAGATTTTCAGAGCATTTCTACTGGTAATCAATATAGATTTATTAGTATCAGCAGATTATGGAACAAAGGCAACTAAATGGTGTTGCAGTAAATATTAGCCATGAACCAACTGAATGGTAGAACAGATTTGAGAGCAGAATGGCCTGTATTTTCATATATTATTCAAAAAACACTGCAATTCTTCCTAGATGCGTAATCATGTTTAAAGAATGGGAAGGGGAGAACGTCAGAGGCCAATCTGGGATCTGAAGTAAGGGGAAAGGGAGAAATATAACAGACACCAGCAAACACAGTGGTGATGCATCCTCCCAACCCCCACCCCACCCACATACACTTTCCTCCCCAGTAGTTGTACCAATGATTTTCTCACAGCATATATTCATATTTAGTAGATAGGGCACAAAGATGATAGCTAATCTTCAATAGTGTGCAGGGAGTTTGTCCTGCTGAATTATTTTTTACTCTTTTAGATATTATAAGGGAAGCACTACTTCTATCATTCCCACTATGTTAATAGTCAGATATCAGGGAGTGAAACTCTATAAGAAAATCCAGACATAGATCTCAAGCATACTTTCATTGCGAATTGTCTTACAATTATAGTTTGAAATATAACTAACTGTCAGCGTGTGCAGTTATCAATCTAATAGTATTCAAAGACTGGTATGTAGGACATGTGGCAGCCAATGTGTTAAGTTTAACAGGCGTAGATTGATTACTGAAATAGTGGCACAATAAATGTAACCTTTTTTCAGACCATACCAGAATATAAATTGAGGATAGTTTCCTTTTTATTTACAATAAGTGCATAAATTCCAAGTTAAAAGTAACAGTGAATTCACAGTGCCAGCTAATCTTCTTAACATTAACATATAGCTCAAAGTTTGTGCGAAGATTTGTAGCTTGGGTGCTTGTTGTAGTGGTTCTGTTCGCCGAGCTGGAAGTTTTTTGTTGCAAACGTTTCGTCCCCTGGCTAGGAGACATCATCAGTGCTGTGGAGCCTACTGCGAAGCGCTTCTTTGATGTTTCTTCCGGTATTTATAGTGGTCTGTCCTTGCCGCTTTCAGGTGTCAGTTTCAGCTGTCCGCTGTAGTGGTTGGTATATTGGGTCCAGGTCGATGTGTTTGTTGATGGAGTTTGTGGATGAATGCCATGCCTCTAGGAATTCCCTGGCTGTTCTCTGTCTGGCTTGCCCTATGATAGTAGTGTTTTCCCAGTCGAATTCATCCCAGTCGAACCTATCAACAAAGACGGCATACTTAAACTACTGGACTTGTGCCTCACTACACACTTTACATTCAACAATCACATATACGAACAAATCAACGGAACACCCATGGGATCACCAATCTCGGGACTCATAGCAGAGGCAGTTATGCAAAGGTTAGAACAAACAGCCCTACCACAAATTCAACCCAAACTCTGGGTCGATGACACGTTCGTAATCATCAAAAACACGGAAATAGAAAAAACACACCGGATCATCAACGCCACACTCACAGGAATCCGATTCACGAGAGGAGTAGAAAAGGATAGCCAACTCCCATTCCTAGATGTGATAGTACAGAGAACACCGAACGGAGAATTCACCACAAGGGTACACAGGAAAACAACACACACAGACCAAGTCCTAAACTATGAAAGTAACCACCCCAATACACACAAACGAAGCTGCATCAGGACACTATTCAAAAGAGCTACAACACACTGCAGTACACCAGAACTGCGAAAAGAGGAAGAGGAACACCTATACAAGGTATTCGCCAAAAACGGATACCCGCGCAACTTTATCAACAGATGCCTAAGAGACAGACCACGGAACGAGGACATGCCACAACCAAAAGAACTAGCCACACTACCATACATCAGGAGCGTTTCAGAACTGACAGCCAGACTACTGCAACCCTTAGGACTCATAACGGCACACAAACCAACAGCCACGCTCAGACAACAACTTACTAGAACAAAGGAGCCAATACCCAACATGAGCAAAACTAATGTAGTTTATAAAATACCATGCAAGGACTGCACAAAACACTATATAGGACAAACAATCCGCATACATGAACACCAACTAGCCACGAAATGACACGACCAGCTATCCCTAGTAGCCACACACGCAGACAACAAGCAACATGAATTCGACTGGGAAAACACTACTATCATTGGGCAAGCCAGACAGAGAACAGCCAGGGAATTCCTAGAGGCATGGCATTCATCCACAAACTCCATCAACAAACACATCGACCTGGACCCAATACACCAACCACTACAGCGGACAGCTGAAACTGACACCCGGAAGCGGCAAGGACAGACCACTATAAATACCGGAAGAAACATCAAAGAAGCGCTTCGCAGGAGGCTCCACAGCACTGATGATGTCTCCTAGCCAGGGGACGAAACGTTTGCAACAAAAACTTCCAGCTCGGCGAACAGAACTATTAACATATAGCCACTAGTCTATTTAGATCAAATTATAATGGCAGCTATTGTTTAGAACATGCAATGTTTGTGTTTGATTCAGTCATTTTGTTATTTTAAAATGTGTGTTTTGAATGGAGAGGCTACAGATACTGCACCACAATCCTTTGCCTTTCCATTTAAAATTATTCCTGGGAAACCATAATTTGTATTACACCTACAAAATATATTTAATTGTATCATTTCTGTTATGGTGTAAACAAGCCACATTCAGAGTTTTATTGCTTTAGGAAGGATATCATTAAATTGGAGAGGGTTCAGAAACGATTTACCAGGATGTTGCCAGGACTGGAGGGTTTGAGTTATAACCTTAGGCTGCATAAGCTGACACATTTTAAGGGGCGTATATAAGGTGAATAGCTACGGTCCTTTACCTAGGGTGGGCAAGTTCAAAACTAGGGGGCATAATTTAGGGTGAATAGAGAAAGATTAAAAAGGGATGTGAGGGGCATCTTTTTTCACAGAGCTGTGGAATGAACTGCCATAGGGAGAGATAGATGCAGGTACAGTTACAATATTTAAAAGACATTTGGAAAGGTACATGACTAGGAAAGGTTTAGAAGGAAATGGGCCACATGCAGGCCAGTAGGACGAGCTTAGTTTTGTTGACATGAACCCATTGGACTGAAGGGTCTGTTTTCATACTCTGTGACTGTATGACGCTTTATAATGAGGCTGAAGGGATCCAGCAGGCAAATCAATCTTGCTACCATCAACATTCCATTCATTTTATTGTGGGCTGTTCCCAAAAACAAACAATTTGGAACAACCTGTTCAGATGCGTTATAATACACCACTGCATCAAGTGGGATTTGAACCTAAATCTACTGACTCCGAGATATGGAAACTACTATTTCACCATGACTGTTTTGTAGGTAGTACTTAAAAATATTTTTAATCACCTGTTAGGATATGTAGCATATATCTCTGGGCTAGTGGGATTTAAAGCCAGACTTTCTGGCTGAGAAGTAGGGACATTATCACTGCATAACAAGAACCTTATGTTGGTAGTGCCTTTGGTGTCTAAATTTATTATTGCTTATTTGGTAGACTAAATGATGATGTGATGGGCCTTATACATGAAGGTATTACATATAATCAAGTTCTTTTTGAGTCAGGTGCTTCCTATATACAATGATTTGTTGCAGTGAGTGCAATCACTCAAATGTGTACAGATCTGCAGAACAGAAGTACAGACATACTGTGGACTATGTGCTTATTAAGTATGGTTTTGCTGCTGATGATGATGAGGTATGTTTAAAATTCAGACTAACCATTGCTTGCAATCAATCTAGAGATATCATGGAAACTAAAAAAAAGTAATATAATGTTGCACTGGAAAGTGACTGGTGTAGCAATAGTGGATTGGATGACACCCCTAATGCTAAGGGGCCAATAACCTTGTAAATTAAGTAATAGTTTGAGGCTTTAATGTTGAGAATGAAAAGGCCAATAATTACATTGGATCTTCTGCCTCATCTTGTTTACTTTCACCAATGAATCTTTCTTCTGCAAGGCTGCTAACTGTAAATTTTTTCACAATATATGCATGCCTAGGTTTGGGGAAGACACAAAGCAAGCACAATGAGTTCCCATGCAAGGAATGTGGTAAAGTCTTTAACCAGCCCAGCCATCTTAGGACCCATATGAGGTCACATACAGGTAAGAGCTGCAGCATTAAAATCATTTACCAAAATTGATAAGGCAATATAGTGCACTGACAAACAGAAAACAAGCAAGTGCACATTTCATAATATAGTGCCCCTTAAATTCCTTAACTTTATTTTCCATTTCCATAAAATTAATTGAGATCTCCTTCTAAACTTTGGTAGTTTATAAACAGTTTGTGAAAATGAATTTTGCAAATCAGTATGCCTTAATTTACTTTATTTTTATTACAGAATAAATAGTGATCATATTGATTTATAAAATTGGTATTTATACTTTCCTCTGTAAAAAGTTAAGTTCTAATATTTAATATTGCATCATCCAGTTAACCTTGCTGTGGTCAATTCAATTAATCCTGATTTGATCATTGTAATCTTTACTAAACTTGAGGTTAGACCTTATCAAGAACTTAGCACTAAACCTAATGATTGATACTTTTTACCAAAGATTGAGTATAGACTTAACAAAATTGATATTTAAAAGATGTATTTAATGCTTAGAAGGAGAACAGATCATAAAATGACAAGTAATGAAATTAGGTGTTTTATTATCAAATGCCTGCATCGCCTACTTCTTAGAGAAACTATAGTTTGAATACTCAATTGAATATATTTAATTAATATTTAAATAGAAAATGATCCATTAACAAATATTTTACTTGCCCCAATAAACTCTATATGTTTATGAAAGATGTCTGCTGCAGCTTGCCTTAGTTTGTGTTCCTTATTGCCTTGATTGATTCTACATTGCTTGCAGTGTCTTCGAATATTTTTGTCGTTTAGCTTTTGCTGTTATTCATTCTTTTTTCACAGTAGATGATTTAACTACACTTCTAACCAATGACAATTATTTAGAAAGCAGGCTCTCCAAAACATGTATTTACTAGTGCAGTTCAAAACTCCAGTAATAATTCTGTGATTCTATAAATAGAAAAAAAATGTGCAGGACTCTGTGGAACAGGCAAGAGATTGTCATTAAGTTAAAATGTTCGGAGAGACAGTGCAGGCAAGGTGGGCCATGTGACTTTAGTCTGAGATTCTGTGAATAGAGCAAGGTTAGTCAAACTAATCTGCCACAAAAGCTTTCTACTATTGGGACAATGTACTTAATATATTTAGAGCTTGATTAGTGTCTGATTCAGGCTATGGATCATTTTGTTCAGATTCCTCTTTGTTTTTCTCCTCACTGTGCATGTATGTTATACTTTAATATTTACGATCAAACAGTGTTAGGACGACATCTGTATTGGTGTTGGACAATTACTTCAGTACAGTTAAAAACTTCCTACATGATTCACCAATATCAGATTTAGGATTACACAAATCCAAGGTTTTGAAAAATTAATTTTAATTTGTAATCTTAGTACACGGAATAGTTCCTGTGCTGAAGTGAACAGAACCTTTAAAGGTTTTCATTGTTGATTTAAATAAAACATGCATGGGCTTTAGGTAGGAGATTTATTGATGAGAGTTTAGTTCAGGTAACTAGTGATTATAAATATGATCGCATTAAAATCATGAACTATCCTACCTAAATTCTATTTTAAAAATATAGATTCAAAATCTCTTGTATTATTATACGATAGTTTTATAAACTAGATTTTGAGATACCAATGATAACCCTGGTAAGAACAAAAAAGGACAAATGCTGTGACTCTTTAAATGTTGTTTTGCAAGGATTTCAACTGGAAACAAGTTGCATCTTTAATGACAAAGGTTGGGCATCAATAGTTTACATCTGTTCCACTTAGACAAACAAAGAAAACTGACTGGAAAAATAAAGGTACAGATATCCTGAAATCTCTCACAAGAATGGAAAATGTCTGGCAGACAACTGTGTCTAATTTACTGTGGAAAGCCTAGATAATTATAGAGTTGTATGTGGTTATTGAGAAAACCATAACTTGCTTTAAGGACACACCATCATCCAGTTTAAATGAAATGCAGCATTGAACAAGTAGGCAATTGGCTCGATAGTCACGAATTAAAGACCATTCTTCATTAACCCTATTTGTGCTGTATCATTGTAATATGTATTAGTAACCAAATTACTTCAATTTATTTATCACTTGGATTGTTTATTTGGAGTTGGGGAGGTAATTCAGATAGTGCGACGCTTTTTAAGTTCAAGTGTTTTATATGGAATTTTCTCACACACTCAAAAACCCTTCATTATTTTGTTCTGGGATTGTGAGGATATCTAATATAAAAGGATGAAGCAGTAAAAGAAATTCCTTCTTCATATTAATAAATGGAACATTGAGATTTGTTGTTTAACAGGTTCTTTAGAGCAATTAGTATAATGTGAAGCACATGGGAGCTGCATTTGTCAGTGCGAAACCACAGATGTACAAGCTCTATAACTTTGGTGCAATGACATTTCAGCCTTCAGTAGTATAAATTACCAAAAGGGACAAAGCAATTTGCTGTGGTTTATCATGACTAGTGATCAAAATTTATTTGTGTCTTCCAAAATACTGCAACATACTCCTGTAGTCAACATGAGGAACATTTTGTTTGTACAACTGACCCAATTGTTACTGTGAGGTATCGATGTATATTCATTTATTGCTAGCTAAAATGCCCTATAATGTTTCTGTGGGGAAATAAATATTGGATGTAATGTATTTTTTTTTAATCTGAAATGTTCTTCATTAAAATGACCAGAAATTATTTCACTGAAGATACACAAGTTATAATGATAGGCTCAAATGCTTTGTCATGGCTGGTGCATCTCTGTTAGATGTTAAAAGAATTTCAATATAACCTATAGATTCAATAAAATGTCATGGTAATCAAATGAATTTTGTTGTAGGTGCTTAACCTCAAAAGATGCAAAAACCTTAACCACAGCAAGTCCACCAGCACCTGAAAAGAGAAAGGAAACAGGCCAACCTTCAATCCTTCTGTAGAATTTGCAGTTTGACCTGCTGACCATTCCTAGCAGTTTCTGTTCTTTTTGTAATACAAATTTGAGGCACTTGCATTTTTCTTTTGTAATACAGATGCAGTCTGGATTTTATTATCCTGATACTGACTAGCAGCATTTTGGAAAAGCTGGTAATGAAGTCATCAATACTGCATTCGTCTGGGTTGATCTCTGAATTCACTTTGAGATGCAAAGCATTTTGTTGGCAATGGCTAATGTGAAAACTAGATCCAGGTGCACATCACTCTGCAACGTTGAACATTGAGTGCTGGTCCTTTGAATGTAGAATAGTTGATTTTAGATGAAGTAATATTCAGAAAAGCTAAACACATGGACAATAGAATTAACACATGATTAAACATACATTTCTAATTAAATCTAAGAAAACAATGCTCAGTATCTCACATCATAATCACTTATTAAAGTCCCAATTTTTAATGTAATATAATCTTGGTTCTCTGCAACAGACATCCCATGTAATTATAAACAAAACATTGTTAGGTGTATTACATGAGTTGGTTTTGAAGCCACTATTTTTACATCATGCCTGTTCTTATAACCAGCTTGACTGGATGGAAAATAAGGTACGCAGGGATCTGATTTGAGTGGTTTCCTACTGGGTGGGTTTGAAAGTTTGTCTTTTTTAGAAAGACTGAAAATAAGGTTATTGCACCACCACAATTGTAAGGGTATAGTCTAGAATGGTAGTGAGCATCCTATCAGTTGCAATAGACATTACTATTTTACCTGACTAGCAACATTCAAAGGGTGCTTGATACAATTTAGTGAAGTATAGTAATTTTGCAATATTAGTTGAACAATTCTGATGAGCACAAAGCAACTGGCATGTTGTAAACAGAATAATTGATACTTAAACCGATAGAAATCCACAATTCAGTAACTAAACAAACATTTAAATAGTAGTTTGTGTGTATTCCCTTGTGACAATTTATAGCTTACAATGCTAAAAAAAGTTCAAGCTGTAAAACTGGTATGTAATCTCAGGTACATTGAAACTGTGTTCATGATGTAGTTCAGCGCATACCTATTTATGAATTCACAAATTTGAAATGTGGATGTGGCTACAATTACAGTGTTTAAAAGACATTTGGATGGATACATGAATAGAAAATGTTTGGAGGAACATGATCCAGGAGTAGGCAAATGGGACTAGTTTAATTTGGGATTATGATGAATACGGACAGATTGGACCAAAGGGTTTGTTTTTGTGCTGTATGACTCTATGGTGTAATGCACCATGACTATACTGATCTGGAAATGCACACAATAGGGTGGTATGGCATTACACGAGTTGTTTAGATGTTACAGCATCATGCATGGGAATACAACTCATTCTACATATGGCATTCCATTAAAGCAATAGCTGTAGTGCAGTCATCTTAGATTATAAGAGACTTAAAAGTAAGATTCCACAATAAGATACGGAAAAGACAGGAAACTTTCTGAAGAACATTTGTTTTCCCTCAACATCTGCAAAAGGATTTTGTGAGCACATTAGCATAACTTCTACATGCATTGTCATTCTGGGAGCTTTTGTGTCAGAGAAAGGGCTTACCAATGATACTGTAACATTGCAAAACCAACTTAAGTTTGTCAATTTCAGATGCAGTAACAATAGCATTCATTTTGTATTAATAACTGGCAAAATAATATTTAAAGATTTTGAGAATTGATTTGTGCCCAGGGAGAGGAGTGTGAGGGTCCTAGAGAACCAGGAGCAGAGGGAACACTCAAGGGGCTCGTGTGGTGAGAGGTAGGAAAGAGAACTTAAGGTGGGAGTGAATCACCTGATCATAAAGGGATTAGTGGGAGAGCTGCCTCTCGATTTCTGCCACATGAGATCCAAACAAGGTGATATTCTGGGCCTCCCCTATCCCTGGTCATTAATTGGCAATGCAAGGTCTTAATTGTGATGAGGGCATGTGAGCTGTCTAAGGCTTCTCCTGCTTTGTATAAAATTGCTGACAGGCCAAATGTAGGTGGAAGGTCAATAGGAGGATCCTTCAGATCATTTTATCTCACCCATTGACCACACCTGCAGAGCTCCCAGAAAACGACTGCAAAATTTTCCCTTTGGCTGTTGCACTTTGAAGGGATAATGGTGGAAATTAAGAAATTGTACTGTAAAATCAGTGAGGACAGAAGCTGAAAGAGATGATAGTAAATTCTTATGGGGACTAGTTATGACTTTAGATTTAAGTTAATTTTAAACAGTTAAATTCTTGAGTGAATCTGAAGTTCAAAAGCAATTGCAGATAGAATTTTTTTTTCTAAATCCAATCTCATTTATAGAAATATTTACGCACACAAGTACAGATTCAGATGAGTGTCTTGTGGATGAGGAAAGTTTTGGCTAAAGTCACCTTTGAAAGTTTGGGTGTCAATTAATGGAGGTTGTTAGTGATAGGAGAACAATATTTAGTAGAAATTATTAGTATCCACCCCTAAAGACAAATTTAGGATCGATGTAGGGAAGCATTTCTTCACGCGCAGTAAATAATACAGGGTTGGCTTTGCAAATGATCTGGTGGAACCAAAAAACTCTTGAATTACTTGAGGCAATGGATGGTGTGATGGGGAAACCTGCTTCTATGAATAAGATAGTTATATAATTTCCTTTATCTACGTTTGTCTTCACAAGCTTAAAGAAGACCATAAAAGCAGATGGAGAACCAGTCATGAAACACTACTGTACTTTATAATCACATTTTTTGTTTTAAAGAGGTTGATGACTCTAACAGTTATTTCTAACCTGGCTCATTGAACCAAAGTATTCAGGGGTACATGTCCTGTGCTTGGTATTAGTAGACATTTTCAAATTTCAGATTAATTTGGGTTTTGTATCCAGAACATCTGAAATTTGCAGATTTGATTCTTAATTTTTAACATAAAATTATGTAGCTGTCAACACCTAGAGTTTCTTTATATTGTAGAGGAACTTCCTTAGATTCAAGGGCAATGTTTTGTTACAATTGGATGAGCTCAGTCAATGAGTAGGATATTTTCACCAAGATCAGTTTATTGTTAGCCACAGTTTCCAAGGAGGGTCTTTATTGTTTAGGTGTCAAACATGGAACTGAATTGCAGCCTGTTCCTTTTAGCTCTGTATAAATTCCATTTGACATCTAAATGCTGAGTATTGCAATTATACAAGTATGGGATGCAATATCATTTTGTTGTAAATGTAGATGTTTCAATTGCAATTTAGTCTGCAATTATGATGGTAAGTGTTGTTGGTGCTTTATCATTCCTCTCTACTTTATTTGAGAATATTTTGACCTTTAATCTGAGATATTTGACTGGCAATTTAAAAATTGCACTGTCACAGCAATGTATTGTCCCACAGGGATGCTGGAAAAAAAATTGTAGTAGTACATTTCTACTCATGCAAATTTTCTGCTTGTTTAAGGTTAAAGACCCCTGTGCTGAACAATTTCCTGGGCCCCTGGACAGGACGCAGCTCCTGCAATGACAGTTTTTGAATTTAGAAACTACAGACAAGCATGTCACTGCAAAGAGCTCTGTGACTCAGTAGGAAAATGAAAATTGAGTACAACATCACAGTCTTCTAATTTAAATGGCAAATACAAAACTGAAGCCTGGACAATGCCTGTTATCAGTAGGATGATAATGGCTTGTAATTTGTGGTTAACAGCAAAGTGGCGAACCAACAGTACTCGCCATTAACCTCCAAAGAAAGCTACGCAAACAGATCTAGCACTCTGTGTGACAAGAACTATACCTTTCTCTTGATGTGCAGTTGCTTGTAGCTGAATTTAATGGGGATTCCAAACTTGGAGCTGCAGTGATGTCACTAAACTGTACGAGGAGCCAATCAAATTAACAATCTTTCAGTTAACCAACTAGGAAATGAAAAGCACTAACACTCCAATCACACATTTATGCATTTTACTCATAAACAAAAATAAAGATTGGCACATACAAACTGAGTTAAGCCAGTTTGAAGTAGCATGAAGAGACTTTAAAATTAAAACAAAGATGACGAGTTTTAAAACTCCAGTAAAAATTCATACAGGAGACTACATTCCACAATTTTTTCAGGGTCAAATCAGTTGCTCAGCTATATTTATTGGTAAGGTTATTGTTTTAAGAAATGCACCTCATTGAGCAAAGCTTAACTTTCTCAGTATCTAACAAAGGTTTGTAACACTTAAAAAGGGGAATGTTTTCACCAGATCAATTGATTTCACTGATAGCCAGTTGTGTTCGGGGTAGGGAGTGATGTATGATTGGTAAATGACAGATGGCAACTTCAGGATTCTCACATTCATTTATACTTGTGCTTCCTACCATCACGGTCAGACTCTGAGGTGTAAGTATGGTGAACCCTGCTAACGCACCATCACAAACCCTGCAATTTCTGGTCCTTTTGTTAAATTTCATTTATACTTTTGTAACGTTTTGTAGTCCAACTGAGTCACAAAGCTAAAACCTATACAATAAAATCAAAGATATATTTGTTATCAAACTGTGAATGCGTAAGCTGTAAAGTCCTGGGGTTGTCCCTGCACCTGAATAACTCATATCAATGAAAAACAATGTAGAATATTATAATTTTATCAATCACACCATCCATTCAGCCCTGTAGTATTAAAGACTGCTTACTGCTGTGTGTATTTTCGTGCATACATCAATGTTCTAATTGAATGCAATGGTAACATGGTGCTTAGAATCCAGACTGTGCTCTTTGAACAGGTGCACATCTGATGCAAGACTGGTGTGATTTCTCTATGTACAAGAATAGACATAACATTTTTTGTGAATTTAAAAGGATAGAACACAGTTGCTGGTAATGCCTTATAATTATAGCAGAATACCTATCACTAAAAGATATAAAAAATGTATTTTTCCCACTATTTAAGTCTCCTTAAGTGTGCTAAAGTTCAAGGGTATTGTATTCTTTTCAAAATACACAATCAGGCCTCTAAACTCCTTATCAGCAGTTTGGAATATACCAGCCTGAAGCTTCACAAGCTAAATGCCTGATTACTGTTGTGATTTGTGAAGGATGTGCCTGTACTTTGAAAGACATCGACAATTGCTTTTCCTCTGGTCTGAATGGCACATCAACTGAAAAATCAGTTCAAATGAAGTCTTATTAATACTTTTGGTAACTGCTATGAAAATTGAACCAGCATCTGTTTCTTGGAATTTTAAATCTTGAAACCAGTTACTGTATATGTGTTTGAGCTAACTTCTATTTCCAGTAACCTGTAATGAGTAAGTGGAAAACTTTCATAATTATAAAATCAGAGCTTCCTACCATATAAACCTAGTCGATAAAATGTATGGAAATTAAAGCCATATTTTCCTCCAGATTTCTGTTAAACACTTGCCATTTGTCAATATGGTATATTTGTAATTGATTCCCAGTTTTTATCAGTGTAATTCTCCATTATGTATTAATTAACCTGTGTGCTTAGCAACCTGAGTATCCATTCAGAAGGGTCTAAGATTGGCTGCCAACATTGCCTTGACAGTATATCAGTACCAGTCTGAGGCAGCTAATTAAATGGAAAACATCTTGCCTAGACCTTCAGCAAGCTGTAGTCAGTGTCTGGTAGCTTTTTTTTTAAAAAAAGATTATTTGTAGTTTGTAAAGGAATATTTTAAAATAGAATTACTATTTGTCAGTATGTGAAGAATAACAACCATTAGCAGTTGCTTACTTTTCCCTGTGTTCACCTTGAGAGAGAATATGGCTTTAAAGAACAGCAGGGGAGAAGTTCAACTTGCATGTTTTCCAGTGTGAAATAAGCTGCACAAAACCAAAAACAAATTCTGCATTAGCCTGCATTTGAATAAAACATGTAAACTATGGGGATGTCCTGATCCAGATTCCCATCAGGTCCTGAGCCAACTAGCAGGAAGATCCTGTGAACACTTCCGCTCCTACTGATCCTGCAGAAATGCAGCTTTTCAAAAGTTTTGTGTCCATTTTTTTGAGCAGCCTCCAGGAGTCCTTTTAAAGTCCGTCGGTTTGACTGTTTAAAACCTGGAGCTCTAGGGCAATCTTTGTCTGGTGCAAATTCATCTATTTCGATTTCAATTTTACATTGGGGACCGACAAATATTGTAAAGTTGCCTAACGTCTATTGCAAATGGGAGTTCTGAACATTTATAAACTGCCTACTTCCGATACTTTGACCCACTTGCTTCCAGACGAGATCAGCTCTGTAATGTTGCTACCTAAAATGTGCAGTCCCAGAAACTATTTTATAGCTAAAACAGGATAAAAGTAAATTGAATTTCTCCCCCAATATGTGTTTCATGTGTTTAGAAGGTAACAAAACCAGAACAAGTTTCTTTTATAAAATTGTTGAAAATTAGTATGGTATGTAGGTTAAAACTGAATAATGTATTAAAAATATTTGACAATGACCGATGGGTAATTAGTGGTTTTGTGCTAATAGCCTGACACTGCATGTCCTATCAGATATTTTCTGACCTCTTTTTACAGCTTTGGCGATACATATGAGTTAGACCAGTTCCGAGAGTTTCATTTGTCTTGCTTTAACTTCAAAACTAATATGAAAAAACCCATTAAAGAGACTCGGGCTGCCTATTGATGTTTATCCACAAAAGCTATTATTAAAATCATACTATACTTTTTATCCACTGAATAATGATGTGAAAAATGTGGCCTTAATCCAAATGAACTCAGTATCAGCAAGAAAATCTTTTTTTTCGGAAACTTTCTACTAAACGTAGTTGTTTTATGTTTCAATCTTTTGGCCTCGTTTGCCTTTTTGTTGCAATTATCAATTATTAATGTCAGCGTTTTTCAACTTAGATACTTAGTGTGCTTTATTTAGTTGACGCTCCAGAATATTAATGTTTGCTGTTATCAGGAGTAAGAACAGTAGCTGAACTCCATAATGTTTTCAATTCTGATATTAATCCTGAGAACATTTTTAAGCCAGCAATTACCACATATGGTAACTTTTGAACTTTCAAACAACAATTTTATTTAAAAGTTGATTTATTCATAAGTAAATAAAATGCAGAGTGACTAAAGTGCAATGGTTCAAGAGGCAATTATGAGATTTTAAAGGACAAAAGCCTCAGTGTTGCAGCTTGTAAGAGCTCAGCAGTTACTGTACCTTTCAAAACTAGTATGTAACCATATCTGTTTTAAAAGAGTGATTCATATTACTTACAAAGCATGAGAAACTCTTTCTCATCCCCACCACAGGAAACTCGAGCCTGAATTTAATGAGCTTCAATTGGAATGCGGCCTTTGAAAAGTACTATATTTGAAAAGTTGGAACATTAAATTTTGTAATGATGTAAAACATCTTCAATTTTTGACAGGACAATGGTGTGTATTGTGCTTTATGGGTCCAGTGGTGATTCAAAGGTCACTTTTTGTATGACTTCTCAGACAACAGCAACAGTGAATGAAAATTTGGTTACAAGTGTGGAACTGTTTTATCTATCAGTTTAGAAAGCAGCACAATAATGAAAAGACCGAAAAAGAAAGAGATGGAAAGCAAAAAGCAAAGGAAGGTAAACAAATGCAAAGTAGATAAGCCAATGAGATAGGATGAAATTGTGTCTCCATTTGTTACTCAAGTTAGCTGTTCCTTTTTAAAGTGTACAGTTAATGAAACATTACACTGCAGTGATTGTTTCAAAGATGCACTGTCAACTTCACATCTCCTTGTTTAGTACAATTAATACATTTTGTTGCTTTCATTGCTTCAATGCTCATTGTTTATCGGTTTTTAGATGATAAATGCACATTTTTAAATGTTCTTTCATTGGATGCAACCGCCATTTACAAAACTAGTGTTTGTCTATCCCTAATTGCCCTTGAGAAAGTGGTGATCTTCATTCTGAACTACTGCAGTCGATTTTGTATAAGTACGCTCACAATGCTGCAAGGCAGGGAGAACTTAAAGAGTAGGTTATTTACCTAATAAGCTTACTATGTCATTCAGTAAAATCATGATTGATCTGATGCTTAACCATAACTTCAATTCTCAGCCTGCTTATAATAATGCTTGACTCCTTTATCAAAAATCTGTCTAATACAACCTTGAATATATTTAATACCCTGTCCCACTGCTCTCTTGGATAAAGAATTCTATGATAAATGATCCTTTGAAAGAATGATTTTTTCTCTTTATCACCATCATAAATGAAAAGCCTTTAGTTTGAAACTGTACTCACTCATTCTAGAATCCTCAGCATAGAAGTTGAGGATGTCTCCTGTTGCAGTCAAGCCCCCTCAAAATCTTATATCTATCAATAAGATTATCATTCATCCTCTGAACTCCCAAAGAGATTAGGTCCAATGTTCTTGAACTTTCCTTAACAGACAACCTTTTCAATCGAAGAATCAACTTGGTGTATGCTTTCAGAACTGCCTCCAACACAAATTTATCCCTTCTTAAACAAGATGAAAACAATGCACAGTTTTCCACTTGTCGTTTTATCAGTAACTAGTATGGTTGTAGCAAAACTCCTCCTCTATTTTAATGCTCTCTCGCCACTTACAATAAAAGCCAGTATTCCATATGTCTCCCTAACTTCTTACTGTACCTGCATACTAACATTTCTGATACACAGACAGAAATACCTAGATCCCTCTATACTGAAGCATTCTGCACTCTTTCTCCATTTAAATAATATTCTGCTTCTATTCTTCCCAATAATGTGAGCAGTTTCATATTTTTCAAACTTGTATATTATCTACCAAATATTTGTCTAGTCATTTATCCTCTCTATATTTCTCTGCAGATGGTATCCTCTCTGCAACTTGCTTTCCTACCAATTTTTGGACCTTTAGCAAATTTGGCCAGAACACAGTCTGTCTTCTAATATATATGCTTAATATAAATCAAAAGTAATTGCAGACTTGAATAGTGGAGTTTGAGCCTATTGACCCAGCAATAGTGAAGAAATGATGATATAGTTCCAAGTCAGGATGTTGTGTGGCTTGGAAGTTGGTTTGATATTCCCAAACAATTATTGCCCTTATTTTCTAGGTGGTGGTGGTTACAGGTTTAGAAGATGCTGCAAGTTGCTGCCACTATGTCTGTTAATTATTGTATTTGTTTAAATATGACTTTCTAAAAAGTGACCAAGTGGCAGCCACAAAGTTATGTCTCCATGACTACTGCAACTCGGGAAAATACATTGAAGAGGAGAGCTTCATGAATGAGGTCAAGAATTGTTTATACTGTCAAAGTACATTATGGTTCAAAATGTTCATTGCATCCCACATTTTATCATTTACTATTGATTTTTTTTGTTTGTGCCAATATATCTCAGATTGAGTAACTCAATTCTTATCCCAATTTATCCCTCCTTCAATCCAATGTCACCTTGGTTCAATTGGTGGTACACACAGTTCTAAACTATTTTTAATCTTCACTTCAAGACATAAGCATGTAATCTAGGCCAACACATCATGCAATAGTAAAAAAAAGGATGGTACCATCAAAGGAGTTATTAAAGACTAAACTGACGTCTTGTCTCTCTGTCTCAGTGATTTTGTGAGAATTAAAAGATCATGTAATATTATTCAAAGCAGAGCAGTCTGTTGTCCTGGTGAGCATTTCTCCCTTAATTAATAACACAAGGTACATAGTAAGGCACTTTTTTTTTAATAGGTGGAACACATTTTTCAGGCACAGAATTCCAGTTTCTACATTTCAGTACTCTCAGATGATTGTGATGTGGTGTCTACTTAGGTCTATATTAATTCAAAGCAATCATGTAGTAAACATGATAAAGTTCACATTGTTGCAGTCTGTATAGATATATTGGTATCTTCGAAAGTGAGGGTGCTGGAAAAGTATGGTAAGTCAGGCAGCATCCAAGGAACAGGAAAATCTTCTCAGAAATGCTCCTCGGATGCTGCCTAACCTGCGGTGCTTTTCCAGCACCCCACTCTCGACTTTGATCTCCAGCATCTGCAGTCCTCACTTTCTCCTTTAGAGATATTGTTACCCTATTAATAATGTATCTTCATTGTAAAATAAATCATTGAAATAAAGAGTAACTGTAATGTCTGTCATATTATCAATAACTGAAAGATGCCCAATAGTTGCTGTTTAAAATGACTGAAGATATAATCCTCAGCCTATTCAAGGTCAATTCATATCATTCCATTCATCCATTGTGTGTTTTTTTTAATGCAAATTTCCGTCTTCTCTCGGTAGAGCCTCATACCCTCTGCGTCTTGCTATATTTCAGAGGTAAAAAAGCACTAAACATAGAGGTACATGTAAAGTCGCCTCTGATAAATTCTATAGTGATTAGTGCATTACCTGCAGGAAGTTGTAAATTCTCTCAGCGAATGAATCTCACTGTGCAAATTTAGATTTTTGCAATTTACTATATATTAATCATTGCACAATGATCTCAATAATCTCATTATTTTAATGTGAATCACAATACAAAACAATGATCAACACACATTGGCTTATGGTTTTTTGTTGTTAGTTCTGTTGAATAAAGCTATAATTGAAATAAGTTCCAATCATAACTATTAGAAGTCACTATTTTTACCATATCTTGTGGTGTTGAGGTGTAATTCAGTAGACTGTATTCAATTTTTACAGAAAATGTTATTACATATTCTTTGTCAACCAGTCATTCAATGAACTGCCCTAGCTCTTTATGTCTTGATAATTTAAAACAAAAAGATTTTCTTTAACTTCATTTAATTCAAAATGAAATGTACCAGTCATAACAAAAAGACCAACATTAGATGTAGTATTTAACCAATTGTTTCCACTGTTAATTCTTATAGTTTAAATTTGTTGCTATTAAAACATACAAACTCTAGAGCTTATTGTAAATAGAATAGTTCATTAAATTGGAGAATCAAAACAGCTTATTAAACCTCTATGAGGTCATTCCAAAACAAGCTGTTTGGAGGTTAGTTCCTGTGCTGTGACATTAGATACCATTTAAATTAGTGTCTAATGTGTGCACATGCTGGGAAATATCATTTTGTACTAAAAAAAACTTTAATCACAGCTCTGTTTTCTATTGTGAAGTCAGACTCATCTGTAACAGCACGTTATGCCAAAATAATGTTACACAATGAAGGATGATTTATCCTACTTTTACTTAAAGCAGACATTTATTTACAGCATATAGGAGCTGCCCGAGTGTAATACAATAATTTTCAAACAGTCATAAAAGCACATTGCATTTCAGTCTAATAGTTTGCTTCAGCACAATTATGACAGCTTGGTGTTTGTTGACAATATGCATAACAAACATTGAAAATAGTTATTGTCAATTGTGCTCTGGTGTGCAGTTGGTTATGGGATAAAAGTCGAAAGACTACATCTGTGATGTAGTTTGGGCTGGACTGCACTGTTTCTGCAATAAACGAAAATAGAAGAAAATAACTTTTTGCCACACTTTTAGCATTCATCAGGGTATGGAGAGTGCACTAGAAGAACAGCAGTATAGCGCTATGATCTGTTTCTTAATTTCATTTCAATAGATAAGGGCTTTAACTTTTGTGTGACAGTTATCAAATAATCAATGGGCAGAGAAATTTGAGGCATGCCTGAAGCAGACAAGGTAACAGTGTAACAACTGCTTTGTACACTGTCTAGGCAGACCAAAGGCCAGAACAAGATTTGATGTTGGGCCTCATTTAAATCTCACAGCCCAGCATCAGGCACCTAATACCAAATGTACCTCACTTGGCAGCAAGAGCACTAAAATCAGGCAGCTGTCTCATGGAGCCAGGTTGAGGTGAGGAAATAATCCAGACAGGGTCCTTGTGCATGTTAACAATGTGCCAACATTTTATTCTGGCTCTACACGGTGTACCAAACACTGAAAATATTCCGATCTCCTTGGATCAGTATTCCTTACTGCTTGTCAGGCTTCGCAATTCCTGTGTACCATGAACTTCACCCTTTCGTTCCTGAACTACACACACATGCTGCCACGCACAGAAGTCTCTTTAATTACAGATTTAAGAAGCCTATTACATATATCCTCAGACAGCTCAAAGTTGTCAAGCCAATGTAGAATCTGGGGAACTTCTACAAAGTTCAGAACTTTGACTCCCATTTTCAGGCACCAAATAAATAGCTGTAAATTTAGATTCTCTTCTAGCGATTGGTAACATTAGGTTTAGTTAATCCACTATGCTTAGTAAATGCTGGCACCTCCTTTGAATTGAACATGACATCTATCAGGTTAGCTAAGTCTTTTGAAGAGCCCAATTTTTGATTCAGAAATTCTTTCCACCATAGGGTCAGACTGTCATTGGGGAAAAGGAATATGTAGCCCCACGTTGGCTTCCTTCTCCTTCCTCTGTCTAAATTTCTTGGTGATGAACAAAATAAAAAGACACTAAATGTATACAGGGAGCAATTGTCTGCCCTAACACACAGATTTTCCTACTTGTTCTGAAGAACCATTCATTGCCGTCCTGGGAAACTCAGGCCAATCTAGTATTTTGTACTGTCAATGGGAATGTAAACATTATAAAAAGCATGTTGTTAAAACATGATTCCCTAAACCATGCATTTTTGACCTTGATACAGACGCAGTGTGACCTTGTTATGCCTGCTTCTGTTAGTCACAATACACCAACAATGTAAAAATCAATAACTTGTTGTTGACTGGCATTGCTGCTGAAACTTTATCAAAAAGATTTTGTTTGACTCATTCATTGACCTTGCATCAAAATATGGATGGTAATTATTGCAGCTGAATCTGACAGCAAACCTTGTGTCGTTGGCTTTCTAGGTGGTGAGTCTCCCACTGTGAAATCAGTGGCAGCAGGAACATGCAAATGTATAAATTAAGATCAAGAGTAAACCATTTGGCTCCTCAAGCCTGCTCAATAAGACCATGGTTGATCTGATTGTAGCCCCAATTCTATATCCCTGTCCCCGTCAGTAACATTTGACTCCCTTGTTAGTCAAGAATCTATCATAGGAACAGGAGCCCTTTCAATTTGTTTCAGCATGAAGTGATATTAAGGGTGGCACGTTGGCTCAATGCTTAGCACTGCTACCTCACAGCACCAGGGACACAGGTTCGATTCCAGCCTCAGATGACTGTGCAGAATTTGCACATTCTCACCGTGCTATGTGGGTTTCCTCCAGGTTCTCTGGTTTCCTCCCACAGTCCAAAAATGTGCAGGTTAGGGGGATTAGCCATAGGAAATTCAGAGTTATAGGGTAAGGATAGGGGGATGGGCCTAGGTGGGATGCTCCTCAGAGGATTGGAGTGGATTCGATGGGCCACACTGGAGGGATTCTGTGATTGTGACTTAACTCTATAAACCTATCTTTGGCCTAGATCCCTTAACACCTTTGCTGAATAAAAGAATTATCCCTCAGATTGTAAATTAAAACTGAACTAGCATCAACTACTATTTGTGCAATAGAATTCTAAACATCTACCACCCCTTGCATGTTGAAGTGCTCCCTAACATCTCTCCTGAATGGTCTGGCCCTAATTCTCAGACTATGCCTCCTAGTTCTAGAATCTCCAACTAGTAGAAATTGTTTCTTTATCTATCCTTTCTTTTCCTGTTAATCTCTTGAAGGCTTCAATCAGAACACCCCATTACCTTCTAAATTCTACAGAAAACAGGCCTAATTTGCACAATGCCTCCTCATACCTGAAGCTCCAAAAACCAGGTATCATTTTTGTAAACCGACATTATAATCACTTCAAGGCCAATATATTCAAACCTAAGGTATAGTGCGAAGATCTGTTCACAGTACTCCAAGTGGGATCTAATCAGGGTTTTATACAGCTGTAGCATAACTTCTACATTCTTATACCCCAGTGCTGTATATATAAAGGCCAGCATTCCATTAGACTTCTTGATTGGTTTCCGCAGCTATTTTGGGCATTTTAAAGATCTGTGCACCTGAACTCTCAAGTTTCTTTGGATTTCTGCTATATTTAACTTCATACCATCTAGAAATTAACCTGATCTATTCTTTATCAATCAAAAACTTGCTGACATTGAAATCCTTCTGCCACTGAAACCCTTCTGCTGCAGCTTTTGCCCACTCACTTAACATAGAAGCATAGGCAATAGGAACAGGAATGGGCTATTCAATGTGCCATGGGCCTGCTCTGCCATTCATTATGATCATGGTGGACTATTGAGCTCAATGCTCTAATTCCACCTTTTCCCTCGATCCCTTTAGTCACAAGAGTTATATCTACCTCCTTCTTGAAAACACAATGTTTTGGCCTCAACCACTTTCTGTGATAGTGGATTCAACAAGTGCTCTGGGTGATGAAATGTCATCGCATCTCAGTCCCTGATGGTTTACCCCTTCCCCTTAAACAATAATCCTGGTTCTGGCATCGTGAGGAACATCCTTTCTCGATCTAAACTGTCTAATCCTGTTAGAATTTTATAGGTTTCTAAGAGACCCCTCCCTCATTCTGCTAAACTCCAGGGAATTCAATCCTGACTGACCCAATCCCTCTTCATATATCAGCCCTGCCATCCCAGGAATCAATTTGGTAAACCTTCCTTCTACAGTAAGAACACTCCTCAGATAAGAAGACCAAAACAATACACAATATTACAGCAGTGGCCACACTAATACAATGTATAATTGCAGCAAAATATCCTTGTTTCTGTACTCAACTCCTCTCATAAAGAAGGCCAAAATGCAGTTTGCCTTCTTTGCTGCCTGCTGCACCTCCATGCTTACCTTCAGTGACTGGCACACAAGGTCACCTAAGGTCATATTGAACATTCTCTGCTCCCAAATTACAGTCATTCAAATGATAACCTGCCTTTCTTGTTTGGATATCACTATCACTTTGAAATTTTATGCTAACATCTACATACCTTAAAATATTCAGTACACTTGGCTCCATTGCTCTCTAGTGATCGGAGACCCAAAACTCTTCTCTGAGAGAAAGAAATTCTCTTTATCTTCATCTTAAATGGAAAAACCTTCATTTTTAAACTGTTTCTCCTGGTTCTAGTCTCGCTCACAAAGTGACGTATTTCAGTGTGGTCTCACAAGTGCCATGTACAACTGTAGAATAATATCTTTATTTTTATATTTCATTTCTCTTGCATAAAGAGTAGATTTGATTTATCGTCACTTGCTGGACCTTCATATTCGCTTTTTTATGATTCCTGAACCAGAGGCAATCAAATCAATGTTATATTTGGAATAAAACAAAGCTAGCCTCATTGCAACCAGGTAATCACAGTCGATTGTTGTAAAAAATAATCAGGGTCACTTGTGTCCTTCAGGGAAGGAAATCTTTTATCATTATCTGGTCTGGCAATTATGTGATTCCAGACTCACAGCAATGTATATGACAGAGTGCTAAAGTATGGCACTGGAAAAGCACCGGCCGTTAGGCAGCATCTGAGGAGCAGGAGAATCAACGTTTTGAGCATAAGCTCTTCATCAGGAATGTGGAGTGACAGCTAAGGTGGACTGAGAGATAAATGGGAGGGGGTTGGGGCTGGGGGAAGGTAGCTGGGAATGCGAAAGGTAGATGGATGTGCAGGCGGGGGTGATGGTGATAGGTCGAAGTTGATAGATGGGAAGGAAGATGAACAGGTAGGACCATTCAAGAGGCTGGTGCCGAGTTGGAGGGTTGGATCTGGGATAAGGTGGGGAGAGGGGGGATCAGACAACTGTCAAAATCGACATTGATCCCATGTGGTTGGAGGGTCTCAAGGCAGTTGATGAAGTGTTCTTCCTCTGGGCATCCCAAGGCAGAAGATGAGCTGTTCTTCCTCCCAGTTTCAATCCTCCAACTTGGCACCACCCTCTTGAACTGTCCTACCTGTCCATCTTCCTTCCCACCTATTCACTCCACCCTCCACTCTGACCTATCACCATCAGACCCCCATCTACCTATTTCATTCCTGGCTACCTTACCCCGAGCCCCAAACCCCCTCCCATTTACCTCTCAGACCCTTGCCCCCATTCCTCCCCAACAATCCTGATGAAGAGCTTATGTTAGAAACGTCGACTCTCCTGCTCCTCAGATGCTGCCTGACCTATTCTGCTTTTCCAGCACCACAGGTTTTGACTGAATTTCCAGCATCTGTAGCCCTCATTTTCTCCTTATATATGACTCTGAGCCTACCTTTGAAATGGCATCAATTCAAGGAGAATTAGGGATGACACCCACATCCCATGAATGAACAAAACAAATCACTTTGTACCTCAAGAGTTCTACAATCGCTCACTATTTAATTATGATCCTGTTTTCTTATTCATCCTGGCAAAGTGGAAATGTTCTCTTTTTCTCTACATTATACTCAAATATTTGCCACTTATTTAACCCATGTAAATCTCAATGCAGCTGCCTGATGTCCTCTTCACAACTTACCTTCCTATCTGTCTTTGTCACTGCGTATTTCGTTCCTGCAATCAATTAATTGATATAAAGTGTAAGTCATTAAGTCCCTCTGACACTCTTTCGCTGCAACTTTCCAACCTGAAAAAGAATCTTTCTGCCTACTCTCTGTTTCTTCATAGCTAGCCAATCCTTTATAAACACATATGTTGATATGTTATCCTATTTTGCTTTGATGCAGTGCCTTATCAAATGCTTTCCACAAATCCAAGTACACTCGATTCACAGGTTGCTTCTTACTTCAAGAACTTGAATGAATTTCTCAAATGTGATTTAGTTTTCACAAAACCATGTTAACTGTTTCTGATTGCATTATGAGTATTTAACTGCCCCACTATAACTTCCTTAATAGGTTTCAGAATTTTATCTGTTAAGTTAGTAGCTTATCATTTCCTCCATTCTGCCTCCCTCTCTTGAATAGAGAAGTCACATTTGCTTTTTTTTCCAATTTGATGATACCTTTCCAGAATCCAAGGTATTTTGGAAAATTAAAATCAATGCATCAATGCATTATAGTCTGCATGATTACAGCCATCAGAAATTGGGACTTGTTAGTTTTTATATCCAATATTTCTTTCAGCACTTATTCTCTGGTGATTGTTTTAAGATCCTCATTCCCTTTCCCAGTCCACAATTATTTCTGGAATGTCATTTACCAGCTTCACAATGAAGACAGATGCAAAAGGATATCCAACTCATCCACCTTGTCTTTATTTTCCACAATGAATTTCTGAGATCTGCACACGAGAGGACCAAAGCTCATTTTATTTACTTTGTTTCTTTTTTAAAGCCTGTGGAAATACTTGCTGTATGTTTGTCTATTAAACATTGCTAAAAGGAAACCAGAAGTGAAGTTTTTCATAGAGTCATAAATTCATAGAGATGTACAGCACAGAAACAGACCCTACGATCCAACCTGTCCATGCTGACCAGATATCCCAACCCAATCTCGTCCCACCTGCCAGCACCCGGCCCATATCCCTCCAAACCCTTCCTATTCATATACCCATCCAAATGCCTTATATTTCATCTTGCACCTTATTTGAACTATGGCACAAGAAACAGACTTCAGGATGGGGGGGGAAGTAAAAAAAAGAAAAAGAGGCACCATTTCATGCAAAATGAAACAACTTGCTGATTTTGTTGGGTCATTATTGGCATTGAGATACAACAAGAGCAGTTAACTGTCAATCTTAATTCTCAGAGCCAGCAAATAGATCCTGATTGGTCAGCTCATTGCTATGGAGATGCAGAGTTTAGCTGTCACCATGATCCCTTCTTTTGAAAAAGGTTTTGATGGATGTATAAATTCCTTGAGCATACATAAAACAGGATCTCAAGCATTTAAGTTTGTCTCTTATCGTATATGCAAATACATCACAATGTGGGCCTAGCTGATGATCTTACATTAGTTTCTGGTTTAATACCATCCAAATTATTTAATAAATGATTTCCAATTGCAGAATCACATCTAATAGTGGATATACGTTTCTAACGCTTGTTAGAACAGGCTAGCACAGGCTAGTTGAGCACAAGTAGCATGCTACCAGCTGTGAATGGTCAATGGAGCATTGTGTTTGATATGGTACACCAGTCAATGAGATGTTTGATCTACTGACCCGGCATCGCATTCTATAAACTATAATAAATCCAAAAAGATGGTCCGTATCATTTAAGGCAGTTAACACATGAATTGGTTAACTGACAGCACTAAGTAAATTCCACCTATCAGGATATGAAGCACTGTTCCTGGGAGAAGTTAGCCAGTTCTAGAGTTTCTAAGTTATCGTTCTTAGTGGTGAGTTCTGTGTAACCAATGAATAATGTATATATGTCCTCAAATATAGCCTATGGTCTCACAAGAGACTATTATGTAACTCAGATATAATGCAACAATAAGTTTATGTGTTAAAGTCATTTTGTTCATCAAGAGGAAGCCTTTCTTCTGCTGAAGGCTCTTGCAGACAGCCTTCAGTAAGTTAGAAAAATACTAAGAAGAACAATTAGTGGCAGTGAATATCGCCAAGCCATCTCAGATTGTACTGAGGACACAGATGGACACAACCACAACATATATTCAACATTCATGGGTCGATATATTCACAGGGATTAGATCAACTGAAAGCATAGAGATACATATAGGATACTCCTCTTTTCTATCCAATCATTTGGAGCGAAAGTGCATTGATTATTTCTAGTGAGATCTGTGGTCTGTAATATGGTCACATACTGAGTCAGTACGTACAAGGTAAATCAGGAAGAGAAGAATAACATTTTACTGAATATAGTTTAACTGGTTATAGTTTTCAGCTTATGATTGAACTTTCATAATAGTGGGAGATTACCTGGTGCAATATTATCCCTTTGTGCTGTGTAAATCTACACTGTTTTGAAAATACCAACCTGTTAATTATTTTAGAAACTGTAAGCAAAGGCAAATGCATTTGATTGCATTTGCCTATTGAGTAGAAGGTGAAAGATAAATAGGCATATTATATCCACTGGTTACTCTATAGATGTCGAAGAAATTATAATTGTTTTTAAGAATGGGCAGAAACTTTCAGTCCTATCGTGCTATTATAACGAAAAGCATTTCCAGACACTTCAAAAAATACATTCAGGAAAATTCCAACCTAAAGCAAAAATAGTGGGAGTAATGACAAATTAATCAAAGAGATGGGTTTTAAGGCACATCTTAAAGATGGAGGAGGTGGAGAGGTTTAAGGAAGTCTGCCAAACTAGAACCTAGACAATTGTAGGCACAGTGCAATGATGTGGTGAAAGAATCTCAAGGTACCTAAGAGGCCAGTTTTAGAGAGTGTAGAGGTCTGCAGGACTGGTCTACCCTTCAGAGGTAAGAAATCATGACAAGAACATAAGGATAATAATTTTGTATTTGAAGTTGTGGAGGGCCAGGAACTGATGTAAGTTGGTAAGTGGCCCAAGTAAAACCAATTCAAGTGAAGTAACTGGGAGAGATGCTTCATTAATGAGTTTAATGGTAAAAATGTGAGATCAATCTCACTTAGCAAGTCAGCAGAAGAGAGCCATTTGAAAACGAAGTGTCTGGTTAACAATGTTGAATGAGGCAGAGAGATTGGAGAGCATGAAGAGAGTTAGTACACTACAGTCACGGCACAAATGATGTAATCTATGTCTTTGCTTATGTTCCTGTGTTGTGGAAAGGACAGCAACATGATTAGAGAGATTCAAATGTGGAGCTCTAGGAAAGATGAACATGCCTTTTAGAGGAGATAAGCTTAAGGACTTTGAAGATGTAAGAGAAGTTGGAGATATGGCAACACCTTGTGTCATGAGAGGGGTCAAGGTTGGACTTTTGAAGAGGAGGTGACAGTGAGCAGTTTTGGAAGGAAGATCAACAGTACTTGAGGAGAGAAAACTATATACACTTTCAGTGAGCATGGGAACAAAGAACTGAAGTTAGGTAATCTGCTAATGGTCTAGAGGGAAAAGGGTTCGAGAGAGCAGAAATCAGTTTCATGGCAAGATGTTATCATTCTCAGAGAGAACTTAGAAAAATTAGTTCAAGCTCAAATCTGATTAACTTACTGTGTTTTGACTTTTTTTTCTGGAGAAACAAATAGTGACTTGAGGGAGACACTGGTATTGTGGTAAAGTCACTGGACTAGTAATTCAGCAACTCAGGATAATGTTCTTGTGACATCAGTTCAAACCTGCAATTTGAATTCAATAGATAAATCTAGAATTGAAGGCTAGTTTCAGTAATGGTGACCATGGCAATAATCATTGACGATTCTAAAAACCTATTTGCTTCACTAATGTCCTCTAGGGAGGGTAACTGCCATCCTTCCTGGTCTGGCCTACATGTTAACTCTTAATTGCTCTCTGAAATGATCTGGCAAGCCACTGTCTGCTATTCAAGGGCAAGTGGGGATGGGCAATAGAACACTGAATGGACTAACAAACTCTTAACATTCACCTGTACCTGTGTTTTTGTTTTTGCCGCTGTTTACCTATGGTTTACTATCTATGCTACTTAACTCTGTGACCTCCTGTATTGTTCGCAAGTCAAAGCTTTTCACTGAGCTTTGGTACATGTGGCAATAAATTCAATACTACTCAATTCAATTCAATAAATACTTGTCTTGTAAATGGTGCTCACATCCCATACCTGATGAAAATGTATCAATCCCAGTTTTGGCCATTTGAATATCTAAACCTAATGGTTTTTTTGGGCAGGGGATATCTGTTCCCTATTTCCCTTGCCTTTGGGCAGGGGATATCTGTTCCCTATTTCCCTTGCCCTTTCTGTGGAGAAGTGCTTTTCTGTGTCACCACTGAAAGGCCTAGCTGTTTTGTTTTAAAATCTCCTGAACATTCAGCAACCTGAACATTACTTTAGCAACTTCAGTTCTTGGTGATTTTCCCATTTTCTTATTTCACATTTTAATCTTCAAATCATTCCTCTCTATTTGGAATTACATTTTGGTTGATGCTATTTTTCATGCCTTGTGACAACCTTAACGAGATACTTCTATAATGTATATCAATTTTGGCCTTTTAAAAAGACCAAAATTTAGACCTGCTTTTTTTTTGTGCTGGTGGTCCAGTACTACAACTATTAATCAACTTCAGTTTTGACAGAAAATCTGCTCTTAACACACCAGCCATTTTTTTCTCTTTATCAGTGTTTATGGACTCTAAGTATTTTAACAATTTTGGGTCCCATTGTAACTCCAGGCAAGTTTTGGTGTCAATCTAAAATTCAGTTACTACAGCTAAAAACAAGCCCAAGGTAATTTAACCCCTGGGACTCATTATAATCTCATACAGAATTCATTGATCTACTAGGAAACCTGACAACTTTCAAAGTGTACTGTTCACCATGTGCATTTAAAGCAGGAATTTACTGATTACAGCAGGGTTATATTTCCTCATGCAAGTCATTGCAATTGGAGTGGTGCAGCAAGATAGAGAGGAAGAGTCGTGGGCAAACTGCCAAATTTTCTGAGGCCTCCCTTGGAGGTGCTGCTGTAACAGGTCAGAGCAAGTTCTTTCCCAAATGCATGAAGAACAGCAAATACCAGAACCATCAGGCATGAAGAGAGATTGCTGAAGTTATCCGTTTTTGGAGCATCACACCCTGGACCTGGCTGCAATGCAAGAAGTGTGATCTAACAACAGTAGCAAGAGTGAGTACTGCTCTTTATTTCTTTAGAACTCTCAACAAAGATGGAAACAACAATAATGACAGGTCTTTCCCTTTACTCACAATCCCTAGCAAGTCTCTCCTTCACATCCAACATTACCCGGCATTGATGCAGATAATACCATTACCCATATACATAACCAACACATGCTATCTTCTTAGTTCCTCTCAAAAACACTTTCGCTCCTGAGCTTTCCTCTTCAAGCTCAGGAGTCTTTGCATAATCACTAACTTCTCTTGACAGCTTTTTCCAAGCTCCTTACTCCACATAATTAATTTTATTCAACACTGCCTCATCCAAATTGCCTCTTTCCAGTTTTCACTATCAGAATTTGCACATTAGGCAGAAACATTGATATGTACACTCTTGTTTACAGAAAACACTCACTCTCTCATCTCTTCCTTTGCTGAATAAGACAGATAAAAAAAGTCTTAAGACCAGGGGAAGAACACCAAACATCACCATGCTGTCAGAGTTGGAGCAACAAGAGCTCAAGGTCAGGAGCTATTTGTTCTATGAACAGATTTCTGACTATTATTAATAGCCATCATGACCTCCAAGAAATGCACAAACACCCAGTTTCAAGCTGCGTTACAATGCATGTTGTCTTGTGGTATCCAGCACTTTAGTGCTGTCTTTCTTCATATCCAATTTCTGTTGCCTCCAGATCCTTGTCAGCAGCCAGAAACACATCTCAGAGCAGAAGATTCCTAGCACTTTTTCCACTTGTGTGATGTTGTCTCCCAGACCAGCACTTTGCAATCTATCTAACAGGGTATAGCCTTTGGAACTTTGATAGGGGGACAACTGGCTGCCTTGTAGACTCTGGGCTCAACCTTATGAACTGGTTTGGAGAAACAGAACAATATCTACATTGGACAGTTTCATGGAGAAATTTGATAACAGCATTAAAGACAGCTAGTCTTTTGCAATTGATCACCCACAGATGAGTGGAAGTGTTGAACCCCATCCCCACTGGAATGACAGTGTGCAGCACATTTTGTTCATTCTTTCACAGGTTCTAAGTATCATTATCAAGGCCAGCAATTGTTACTCATTCCTAATAGTCCTTGAACTTAGTGGCTTGCTTGGCCATTTTGAAGGGCCACATTGCTGTAAGTCTGCATGTAGCTCAAACTAGGTAAGGATGGCAAATTTCCTTCCCTAACATGCATTAGTGAATCATTTGGGTTTTCACAGCAATGGATTGGAGGTTACCATGAGTGATATTAGTTTTATATTATAAATTTAATAATTTAAATTCCACTCAAAACTGTGGTGAAACTTGAATCCAAGAGGGGCAGAGCAACTGTATTGCTCTGTGGATAACTAATTCAGTAACATAACCACGATACTGCCATCTTCCCTTTCTCAGAATGCTGGCGTCTTCAACACCCCTTTCATCTAATACCAAGAACAGTACTTCAAAGCCAGCTGGGCCTGACCATTCCTAACAGTAGTCAAACTGCTGAGGTCTGCACCTGAAATTAGTTTGTATCTGTGAACTTTATCCATGAACATCTCAGGAGTCTCTACATGACCATCAACAGCCTCCTGCCAACTCTACTAAAACCACTCGGAAAATTCCCACCATGAGTCACATAGTTGATAACAATCTTATGGTTTGTTTGGATGATAGACTGTTTCTCTGCAATACAGTGTTTGGAATTAAAATCTATGTTTCTATCATATTAAGACCTTTGATCTTACATTATAGCTTCTTAGCCTATGTTGGAAGAACATCATTATGTAGAGTTGAGCTAATTTGATCTTCTTTAAAGATATTTCAAATCTCTTATGAAAGTTTAACAAGGACTGCTAATGATGAGCTTTTCATTCTGACTCTTCAGCTAAGATCATTAAGGAAGACCCTAAAACATTTTTCTCTCAATGACTTTGTTGATTCTCTAATTATTCTAAATTATGTGTCCAATATTTCTCATTGCAATTAATTGTCTGAAATAACTCTTCAGAGACCCACATCCCATCACCAATCACCCTTTATTTACAAATGTATAGCCTTTAATCATAGAACTGCCTCACACTGAGTCAGGTATTCTAGCAGTTCAATATCACTGACATTTCCCTTTTATATCAGCCAGAGATCCTTGATAATCCAGCTGGCTGCCCTTGTTACAATCACTACATTGTCATATCCAACTCTTTAGGTTCTGAAAGTATTCTTCATGTCTTGGCGCCTCATTCAAATCCAATCTTCTTTACACTGCCAGTCATGCAGAAGACACACGTGACAATGCTGCAGCCCACTTTGTCTGACTCACACTGTAGGGAGCCTTCAGAGTTTTGAAGGTGTCCGACGATTGTTTCAAAGTGCTAATGGTAGGCTCTATGCTGTTCCTGGTAGTTCCGTGGCTTCCTTATAGCTGTGATACTCAAATATAGTAGAACTAGAGAGGGGACAACAACTTTGTTTGCCAGCAGTCATGTTTCAATATTCCTGGATAGTTGGAAAAGTGAGGGGGAGAATTGAGAATTGCAGGATTAGGCAGCTTGGAAGCCAATTGAACTTTGAGGGAGAATAATCCATGTCCACATGTGGGACTTGCACCTTCTGTGGTATCCTGACAGTGACATGAGTGCAGCTCATCATGCCCAAAAAAATCCAAACACTACCTCAAATCCACGTCTCTTTAATTCTGCCTGTTACTGACCATCACAAAGCTCTGCTCTGGCAGCAGGAGTATTGGTGGCCTGTTTGATGTGGGTATGCGCTACAGGTTGGGAGATGTGGCTGATGTTCCCTGCAGCAGCCTGAAAGGAGTTAATGTCAAGAAAGTTAGATGTAGTAAGCAACTTTGGAAACATTTAGCAAGGCATACCCTTCTAATTCAACAAGCTTTAGGTCCTGTTTTAAAGATTGCAACGGGCTATAAAGGCTGTTAGGACTGCAAAGAAGTGGGGCCTCTTTCCTCACTGCCTCCCAGAAATATCCAAGAATATACATGTTGGTGCAGAAACATCTTGCCAGTAGTGACTATAATATTTTATATTAGAGTTTTGAGAGGGCAAAGGGAGATTTACAAACTAATTTAGTTAAAGCTGTACCAATGGAGCAAGAAATAAACTAACTGCAGAAATCTGGAGCTGAAAAACTTAAAAACATTGGAACATATTCAAAATATTTAGTACATATCCCTAAAAAACAAAAGCTCCACTTGGGTAATTAAGCATATAGGGTCTAGAAATGAGTTAAGAGGCAGACATTATCCAACTTGAGAAAATACTTGCACAAACGCAAACAAAGATAGAAAACAAGTGGTCTGGGGACAGTAAGTAAGAGGTGTGAAAAGAAAATATGGAAAAAAATTGCAAGACATTAAATGAAACAGTGGAAAGGCTTGGAAATGTATGAAATGGTCAAGGAGAACATGGGTACATTAAAGATGGATGAAGACAAACTGCTGTATGTAGATAATAGAGAATTGACAGACCTGTTAATTGAAGATTTGGTATCCATTTTCACGGAGAAAGATAGAGGCAAAATACCAAGTGTAAAGGGGAATTGATAAAAATGTCAAGAAAAGAAGTTTTGTGAATTTAATATATGTATTAAAAATAGTAACAAGAATACGATGGTACAAAGATGGGTAAATTTCCATGATCTATTAGTCCAGGATATAAAATTAATAAACACATAATACCAGGTTATAGTCCAATAGATTTATTTGGAAGTACTAGCTTTCAGAGAACTGCACTTTCATCAAGATATAAAAGAAGTAGGTGAGCTAATTCTAGATGTATTAGCCATAATTTCCCAAAGTTCCTTCAATGAGGAATTGTGTCATTGAATTGAGAAATTGCAAATGTAGATTTTAACAACTTAGGCACTCCTTTCCCACCAGACAGGTTGCATCAAAATTAAGGCCTTGGTATTTATTTCAAATCCATATTTTATTATTGCTTTATTTTAAGAACTATTGGGGCAACATTGGCACCAAACAGAGTAGTTCAGAAGTTGACCTATTTGATGTAGAAACTGCTGTCCAGTTTAAACAGAATGGGATATATATTAGAGGATTGGGAATCAATGCTGGACAAATATTTAAGGCAGCAGTTTTCCAAAATAGAGACATTGGTTGTAATCCTGCACTGTACACATGCAGGACACCAGTGAACTTACACCCTTTGGTCTGGTAGTCTGTTCTATTAATCAGCAACTAACTAGCCCCAGTCATGTTGCAAAGGATTCCAAGTTTGTTAAAAAGTTACTCGTAAAATATGAGAGCACTGTATTTTCAATAGTTAATACTATTCCTGATGTTGGACACAGCATAATACAAAGTGACGTTTTAACTCATTTAACAGTACAAGACGTTTTATTGAGATGTTTTTGTGTTGATGATCATATCAGGAAAACACACTTGTTTTAAGAGTGCAATTGCTGAGTACCAGTCTTCTGCTTTTATACTGTGGCTGAACAGCTGATGTCTTAGACTTTGCAGACCTGCTTTTACACAGTGACCTACTGAGAGCAAACATGAAGTTCTGGTTCCCTGAACTGACATAACCAACACCTTTCTTATCCTATGGACAGATCATAGACCCACATTGACATGGATCCGTTGTGTTATCACTTCTTGGAACCTGGGTTTGTTTGCATTATAGTGTTTGGTAAAAGGCATCAGCAATTAGATGAACTGTTTTAGTCTAAAAGTGCATAAAAGCATTTAGTCTTATAGATCAGTTCAGGATCAATGGATGAGGTTGGGTCACTTTTATTTTTTTCCAAGTTATATATGTGCAAATAGTCATTTTAATCTAGGGCAATAACTATAATAGTTGTTACTAGACAATTGACTTCTTTCTTAGACCTGATTCTGATCTTTAGCATCAGGAGACCATGCCAGCATAAACATTTCAGAGGGTAGGAAATGTCTTCCTTTAAAAAGAAAACCTTATACACTTCTTCATAATGTTTGTTCTTCCATCTTTACATATTGAACAAAAATCAATGCAAGTATCCTCAACACTTATTCTCTGTAATGCTAATATTAATTACACTCACCCTGAAAGAAAGTCAGCAAGTTTTTGAAATTTGACAGATTTTCAGAAGATGCTTGTCGTTATTTGAAACAAATCTCAATTAGATAACGCATTGCCAAAGCATCATATTGTGTTTGTTGACAGCCGTGCTAAAAATTACAATAACAGCACAGCACTTTGTGCATTTTGTGTTTGTTCCTTTGTCACCAGTAAATTCTAGCATATCACAAATTTCTCCTGATTTTTGCCACATGCAAATCCAGTCATTATACCAGAGTAAGTGTAAGCGAATCATAACAATGAGCATAAAGGTGTAGTGAAGTTTCAGCATTGATGAATCTGCTTTCACACTAAGCATGTTATCTTGAAAAACAAATCATGCTGCACACAATTCAAATGCTGCAGATGCCTTCTCTCATTATTGATTAATTCATTAACCATTTTATTTTTAAACACAACAACAAAAACATGTTATGAAAGAAATAATGTAGTCTGCACATAATATCCTTTTTCAAAGGTTGTCACCCCAAATACGTCCTGTCAGCAAAGTCTGATCAAGCCAATATCCCCTTGATTAAAATTATAATGGTAGTATTTATATGGGATTTAACGTAATACAAGATCAAGCTTAAGCTAACAATGAGCCTATGTAAGGAGCTGCATCGATGCAGTAGGCATTGAACTTGAGATCTGCACTGTTTGCAGCCTACCAGTTCACTTTGTTTTAATACAAAAATTGTTATTTAATACAATTACTACAAAGTTTTTTTTAATGTCTAACCAGTAAGAATCTCATTTGAGAGTTAATCATATTTTTGAGCAGAGAGTTTTAACCCCTTCATTTGAAATTCTGTGGCATGTACAACAACATCGGTTTCTTTTTTAAAAAATTTACAGCTTATGGGTGTCATTCACAGGGTCAGCATTTATGTTCATCCCCTATTTGCCCTTGAGAAAGCCATGCTGTGCAGCCTTCCCCAATACAACATATTTCTCTGGGCCTGGAGTCACTTATAGGTCACATAGGGTAGCAGTGGCAGATATGCTTCTCTAAAGGATTGGAAAGGATGTTAGTGAACCAGATGCTTTTGTCACAAATTCTGAAATTTTCATGGTCACCATTACTGATAACAGATTTTTATTCTTGATTTAATTAAGTTAGTTGAATTTAGATTCCCTAACTGCAATGGCAGTATTTGAACTTAACCATTTTGATTATTAGTCCAGGCCTCTGAATTTGTGGTCTGGAAGCATTATCAATGTGCCCCATACCTCTGTTTACAACGTACAATTGATTTTACTTCTGTACAAGTTAGGCGGTGACGTCTTTCCGAACAATTTCCTGAGATTGCATGTTGCTTTGAACACTGAAGGTGATAGCAAAAGCAGTAGAATTCTGTGTTTAAATGTTTAGGATACCATGAGTTTAAAGCAAGATCTGTTGATTTTTTTTTGTCTTAGGACTGGTGTGTTCAGTGTCAATTCCTAAGCATTTTAATAATTTAACTCAGTAAATGGCAGTCATACTGGAAAATATACCTAACATCACCAGGGGTGGTGACAGAAATAGCCACAGTGACACCACTAGCCAGAAGAAACATACCAGAAATCATTTGTGAGCATAAACTAACAAATTTGCGACAGTGAAATAATTTGATGGCTATATTTGTAAAAGCCACTTATGACTGAAAAAAAAGCTGAGTTTAATTATCATCTTTTCTGTCTTATAACTTTTTTTTAATTATAAGATTTGGAAACAGCTGCTCTGTGTTGTGTGACGATGTAAGGCTGTAACCAGGGCAACAGAATGTACCCTTGATAAATACATATATATGTATCATTCCCATTTTAAAATATGCACAAATTAGCATTAGCATTGAACTGTGTTGTAGAATCCGACATTGATTTCTGCTTTACTGATTGTCCTGTAGTTCCATCTGAGAAGGTAAAGGGACCCAGCAAACTTTGCTGTATTATCAAAGCAAAGCTACGTATTGTGATAGTTTCCACAATTTTGTAAGCTGCATGGCAACTGTGAACATTTATTACAGTTATTGTTATCAAATTCTCTTTCTCCCTGAGTCATCTCCCTTGTATTTTGGGGCCAGGCTCCATCTACAGCAAAACACAGGTGGGCAATTTGATCACAATCTCCTACTTGCATTGTTCATGGCAACTTCAAGGTAGTGTATGACCAAGTGAAAATGGGGATGTTGGGCGGCGGAGCGGGTTTGCTGGGTGGGAGTGGCGAAGTAGGAGAGACTTGTTGACTTTTCCCATTCCTATACCCACAGTTCACATCAACTATTGCAATTGAAAATGTCAACATCTGTTGTTTCTTTTATTATTCATTCATGAGATAAATGTCGTTAGCTAGGCCGGCATTTATTGCCCATCACTAATTACCAGAGGACATTGTTGTGGGTGTGGAGTCACATGAGACCAGGCCAGATAGATGGCAGATTTCTCTTCTTAAAAAACATTAGCCATGTTCTGGAGTTGGGCCTGGGCTCCACTGTTTGATTAGCATTGCAATCGTACTGCTGTTTCACAATGAAGACTTGCTGTTAAAACTATTTCTCATGGACATTAAGATATAACAGCTGGATTCATTAGTTTGAGAATTTTTTTAAAAATAGAGCTAATTGCTGTTGAAAATATTCATAACATTAAAATGTTATCTCCATGTAGGCAGTATTATTTATTTTACATTTCCTCGTTCCAATTTCCCACTGATCTTCCACCAGAAAATCAGTATAACCAAGTATTTCTGTGAAGCCAGCCACCATACATGTAGACTTTCCAACAGAGATCATTAGTTAGAAGTAAGGAGGCCCCTCATTGCGATGATCACCACCCTACTCTGAGATGCTGCAGCCAATCGTAGCAACCTTTCCAGAGTTTCAGTTGAAGTCAATTAACTCAGAAAAGAGATCATTTGTGGACCCTGAGACCTTTCTAAAGTTGTAGCTTTTTTTTTCTGTATGAAATAAGAGTTATTCCTCTCTTGATACATTACTTTTGGCAACTTGTTTTGCTGAAAACACAGAACACTTACAAAGGGAACAGAACAACCATGCAGGTTAATAAAACTAGTCTAATGCATAAAGCATTTAGACCATCTGATATGCCATGCTCTAATTAAATCATATGGCTGTTAAGAGTAAGATACCAACAGATGTGTCTCAGTAATATTTTTACAGAATTAGCTGTGTATAAAATGTAAAATGATATGCTTTAAGATCAGTGATTGTGAATAGCAAGCTATGAAATAGATCATATGCTGAAAATGAATCATATCACTTATCCATATTGAGAATATAGTTTAAAAAATAATAATTTCTGGTAATTTTTCTATCATGTGATGTTTTGATTTGAGAAAGCTTGAACTGACCAGAAATTGTTTCTCAGCCTTTTTGTCAAGCCGGAATAAGATTCATTTTAAAAAGATGATGTTGATGTAGAAGTGCATCTTGTTTCATTACCAGATCTGAACAGGCTCCATTTTACATACATATCACAATAACCTTTTAGCAAATTACAATTTTTTTATTGTCTGTGAAACTGGCCACAAACAGTAAGAGCACCACCTAATGGACCAATGAGAGAATTGCTCTTGAAATATTTAACTGCTCAAATGACATGTGAAAGCCAACTGTTAATCTAGAATTGCTGCAGGAGAACTAGTGAACAATTAAAGCGTTCATGTAGTTCTTTGACAATATTTTAAAACAGATATAAAGGTATTCATATTTAATGGGCTAATGTTGTTACTAGTAAAGTGAACAGAAGTATCTCATATTTAGCATTTTTCCGCAGTTATTTCAACAGCTACTTCCTGCTCGTATTTTAACTAAGCTACCATATGATTCTGTTCTAGATTTTTTCCCTAGAATTGCTGCATAATAGTGTCAAAAGTTCAAGAGCAAGGAAATACTTCAGTTCAAAAAATGTTGTTCTATTATTCATTCATTGCTAAAACTTTGTAAAAAGATGAGCCTGGAATCTGACACATAGCACTGTGTCAGGACCAGCAGGGGAGGGCGTCACAGTGAAAGCTGCACTGGGCATATACCTGTACAGGGCTAATGAGGTAAAAACAATGACTGCACATGCTGGAAACCAGATTCTGGATTAGTGGTGCTGGAAGAGCACAGCAGTTCAGGCAGCATCCCGCAACCTTTTCTGTCCCCATTCTCTGCACCCAGACCCAGGTACTTCACTCTATTTCTCCTGTTATGCTACCTCTTGACACTATTTTCCCTGTTCTATCTCAATGATATCTCCCTCAATCTGCTGGCAAAAATGATGATCTAAACCATTAGATGAGATAGATTTTATACTTGTTGGAATGATTTAAATGTGTTCATAGTTTGCAATAATTCTATTTTGCAAGTGTTTCCTTCTTGATTGGTAATGCAAAGATTAATAATGATATGTTTTCAAAGAGTTCACTTTAAAATTCAATGACCAGGTTTAAATAACTGTCATGCAACCTTGAATATTTAGACTGCCAGTCATATAAAAATCATTATTTTTCACAATTTTAATGTAATTCCTCAAGCACTGGGTGTAAAGGGTTGCTGACATCTACTTCCTTATCTAACAGATTCTCGCTTTAAAATTTAGAGGGATTAGGGTGTAGGTCTGCTCGCTGAGCTGTAGGTTTGATATCCAGATGTTTCATTACCTGGCTAGGTAACATCATCAGTGGCGACCTCCAAGAGAAGTGAGGCTGTTGTCTCCTGCTTTCTATTTATAGCTTTCTCCTGGATGGGGTTCCTGGGGTTTGTGGTGATGTCATTTCCTGTTCGTTTACTGAGGGGTTGATAGATGGCATCTAGATCTATGTGCTTGTTTATGGCATTGTGGTTGGAGTGCCAGGCCTCTAGGAATTCTCTGGTATATCTTTGCTTAGCCTGTCCCAGGATAGATGTGTTGTCCCAGTCGAAATGGTGGGTTTTTTTTCATCCGTGTGTCGGGCTATGAGGGAGAGAGGGTCATGTCTTTTTGTGGCTAGCTGGTGTTCATGTATCCTGGTGGCTAACTTTCTCCCTGTTTGTCCTACGTAGTGTTTCTGGCAGTCTTTGCATGGAATTTTATAGATGATGTTGGTTTTGTCCATGGGTTGTACTGGGTCTTTTAAGTTTGTTAGTGTTTGTTTGAGAGTGTTGGTAGGTTTGTGTGCTACTAGGATTCTGCGGGGTCTCAGTAGTCTGGCTGTCATTTGTGAAACCTCTTTGATATATGGTAAGGTGGTTAGGGTTTCTGACTGTGTTTTGTCTGCGTGTCGTGGTTTGTTCTTGAGGAATCTGCGCACTGTGTTTTTTGAGTGTCCGTTCTTCTTGAATACATCATATAAGTGGTTCTCCTCTGTTTTTCGAAGTTCATCTGTGCTGCAGTGTGTGGTGGCTCGTTGGAATAGTGTTCTGATACAGCTTCGTTTGTGTGTGTTGGGATGGTTGCTGGTGTATTTGGTCAGTGTTTGTCGGTGTTCTGTATACGCAGGTTTGTAATTCTTCCTTGTCCTTTCTTTCTACTGTGACGTCCAGAAATGCGAGGGTTTGTTGTCAGTTTCTTCCTCCTTGGTGAACCTTATGCCTGTGAGGGTGTTGTTGATGATGTTAAATGTCTCTTCTATCTTGTTTCGTTTTGTGATGACAAAGGTGTCATCTACGTAGCGAACCCAGATTTTTGGTTTGATAATTGGTAGGGCTGTTTATTCTAGCCTTTGCATTACCGCTTCTGCTATGAATCCTGAAAGCGGAGGTCCCATGGGTGTGCCGTTGGTTTGTTTGTAGATTATGTTGTTGAAAGTGAAGTGGGTGGTGAGGCACAGGTCCACTAGCTTCATGATGTTTTCGTTGGTAATGTGATTGATGGTAGTTGGTGTGTGTGTGATGGTCTGTTCTAAAAGTGTGCCGAGTGTTTCCTTTGCTAGGTCGATGTTGATGGAGGTGAACAGTGCTGTTACGTCGAATGAGATCATTGCTTCGTTTTCCTCTATTTTGGTGTTTTTGATGATTTTTAGGAATTCCTGGGTGGAGTGGATGGAGTGCTGTGACTGTTCTACTAGGTACTTCAGTCTTGCGTGTAGTTCTTTGGCCAGTCTGTAAGTTGGTGTTCCGAGTAGTGAGACTATAGGTCTGAGGGGGACTCCTGGTTTGTGGATTTTTGGTAGTCAGTAGAATCGTGGGGTGTTGGTTCCGACATGTTTTGTTTTCTGGAATTCCATCTTGTTTAATTGCCCAGAATTGTGTAATTTTCTTCAGAGATATGTCATTTTGTTTCCTAGTTGTGGGGTCAGGTCTAGCGCCACCTTTTGGTAGGTCTTGGTGTCTGCGATAGTGCCTTGCCGTTCTCTATGTAGTCCCTTCTGTTCAGGATGACTGTGAGCCGACCTTTGTCTGCAGGTAATATAACAATGTTTTTGTCTTTTTTGAGATTTTCTACGGCTTTCTTTTCTTGTGTGTTCAGTTTGTTTCCTTCCTTGTGTTTGGCTCAGAGTAGGTGCAACTGTCTGTCTGATAATTTGTTGTGTTTCTTCCATGAGATTGTTGTCCTTCAATGTGGTTTCTAATGCCGCTAGGAAATCCTTCTTGTCAGCGTCTCGGTAATTGGAATTTAATCGTTTGACTAGTACCGCTTCTTCTGTGTCTGATAGGGTCCGGTCTGATAAGTTCTTTTTCCATGCCCCTTTATTATCGGTTTTGTCTTTTTGTCAGAAAACGAACAGGAAATGACATCACCACAAACCCCAGGAACCCCATCCAGGAGAAAGATATAAATAGAAAGCAGGAGGCACCCTCGCTTCACTTGGAGGTCGCCACTGATGATGTTACCTAGCCAGGTAATGAAACGTCTGGGTATCAAACCTACAGCTCAGCGAGCAAACCTACACCCTAAACCTCAACCTGAGCTACAAGCCTTCACAAACCTTGCAAAAGCCTATGGCCGCAACACGCTACAACTGGCCTGAAGATGGGAAAGGAGTGCCATCCGAGAAAGTTCCACCCGCGAACAACTGTACTTCCTGCATGAATGTTTAAGAAAACAGGTACTGCCAAAATGTCTCCAAAATAAACCACTGATAAAAACACCTCAAGCCAGAAGTTTAACAGAACAAAACGGCCGCAGAATGCCCAGAGAACTAATTAATGACGCCCACCACAGACTCCGAAAATACAACCGGGAAATTGCGCGCCAAAAACCGTTATTCAAACAAGCAACAAATCAAGAATGGACAGACGCGGTAGAACGAGCCATAAACACCAAACAACGACAAACACAGATAAAGAAAAATCAGGACCTGAAGGAAAAACTTGACAAACTCATAAAAAAAGACAAAACCGATAACACAGGGGCATGGATAAAGAACTTATCAGACCGGACCCTATCAGACACAGAAGAAGCGGTACTAGTCAAACAATTAAATTCCAATTACCGAGACGCTGACAAGAAGGATTTCCTAGCGGCATTAGAAACCACATTGAAGGACAACAATCTCACGGAAGAAACACAACAAACGATCAGACAGACAGTTGCACCTACTCTGAGCTGAAAAAGGGAAGGAAACAAACTGAACGCACAAGAAAAGAAAGTCCTAGAAAATCTCAAAAAAGACAAAACCATCGTTATATTACCTGCAGACAAAGGTCGGCTCACAGTCATCCTGAATAGAAGGGACTACGTAGAGAAAGCCAATGCACTACTCGCAGACAGCAACACCTACCAAAAGGTGGCGCTAGACCCGACCCCACGACGAGGAAACAAAATTACGTATCTCCGAAGAAAATTACACAATTCCGGGCAATTAAACAAGATGGAATTCCAGAAAATGAAACCCAACGGGACTAACACTCCACGATTCTATGGACTACCAAAAATCCATAAACCAGGGGTCCCCCTCAGACCTATAGTCTCACTACCCGGAACACCAACTTACAGACTGGCCAAAGAACTACACGCAAGATTGAAGTACCTAGTAGAACAGTCACAGCACTCCATCCACACCACCCAGGAATTCCTAAAAATCATCAAAAACACCAAAATAGAGGAAAACGAAGCAATGATCTCATTCGACGTAACAGCACTGTTCACCTCCATCAACATCGACCTAGCAAAGGAAACACTCGGCACACTTTTAGAACAGACCATCACACACACACCAACCGCCATCAATCACATTACCAACGAAAACATCATGAAGCTAGTGGACCTGTGCCTCACCACCCACTTCACTTTCAACAACATAATCTACAAACAAACCAACGGCACACCCAGGGGATCTCCGCTTTCAGGATTCATAGCAGAAGCGGTAATGCAAAGGCTAGAACAAACAGCCCTACCAATCATCAAACCAAAAATCTGGGTTCGCTACGTAGATGACACCTTTGTCATCACAAAACGAAACAAGATAGAAAAGACATTTAACATCATCAACAACACCCTCACAGGCATAAAGTTCACCAAGGAGGAAGAAACTGACAACAAACTCGCATTTCTGGACGTCACAGTAGAAAGAAAGGACAAGGGAGAATTACAAACCTGCGTATACAGAACACCGACAAACACTGACCAAATACACCAGCAACCATCCCAACATACACAAACAAAGCTGTATCAGAACACTATTCCAACGAGCCACCACACACTGCAGCACAGATGAACTTCGAAAAACAGAGGAGAACCACTTATATGACGTATTTAAGAAGAACGGATACTCAAAAAATACAGTGCGCAGATTCCTCAAGAACAAACCACGACAAGCAGACCAAACACAGTCAGAAACCCTAACCACCTTACCATATATCAAAGAAGTTTCAGAAATGACAGCCAGACTACTGAGACCCCGCAGAATCCTAGTAGCACACAAACCCACCAACGCTCTTAAACAAAAACTAACAAACTTAAAAGACCCAGTACAACCCATGGACAAAACCAACATCATCTATAAAATTCCATGCAAGGACTGCAACAAACACTATATAGGACAAACAGGGAGAAAGTTAGCCACCAGGATCCATGAACACCAGCTAGCCACAAAAAGACAAGACCCTTTCTCCCTTATAGCCCCACTCACAGATGAAAAAAAACCCCACCATTTCGACTGGGACAACACATCTATCCTGGGACAGACTCAGCAATGATATGCCAGAGAATTCCTAAAGGCCTGACACTCCAACCACAATGCCATAAACAAGCACATAGATCTAGATGCCATCTATCAACCCCTCAGAAAACGAACAGGAAGTGACATCACCACAAATCCCAGGAACCCCATCCAGGAGAAAGCTATAAATAGAAAGCAGGAGACAACAGCTTCGCTTCACTTGGAGGTCGCCACTGATGATGTTACCTAGCCAGGTAATGAAACGTCTGGATATCAAACCTACAGCTCAGCGAGCAAACCTACACCCTAAACCTCAACCTGAGCTACAAACCTTCACAAACCTTGCGATTTAGAGGGATTTGAGACCAAGGGAATATAAAGCAGGCAAAAGGTTGACCTGGAATATTGAGTTAAATTACATTCAGGATTCAGAAAACCTGCACATTTGGATCACAACTCCATGCAATATTTTAGACATAACCTTACCAATTATTTTGAAATAGGGACCCAACTAAAATCTAGAGACTGAACTTGCCATTCTCTCAAGGATGAGGGGTGCATTTACTGTTTTGGGAGGGTCAGTAGGAGACCCTCCGGCTCTCTCAGATCAACAGCTCCTCTGGCTAAGTTGGGAGCTGGAGAGAGACAGGGGAAGGAGACCAAAATGTTTTGTTTCAAAATGATCTCAGCTGCCTGGGTTTGATATTTGAACATTAGCCAGGACTGGAGCCCAGCAACCATTTCCGATGCAGTGGGGTCGTTTTGTGTGTGTGTGTGTGTGTGTGTGTGTGTGTGGAGGCGGGGGAGGGTTTCTCACATGAGCAACTGGGGCCATCCAATGTAATCGAACACCTGCACACTAATATTGTAGTAATGTGAGGTCCACACCCCTCTGAATGAACTAAAACAGGGTTTCCTGAATGTAACGTCATACACAGGATGGTAAGAAAGGATATCTTATCTGGAAACTGACAAGTCCGTAGTGTAATGTCATTGAGACTAGTCTTCTTTTGTACATGCTCATGAGCTATCCTTAGAGTAGAGTACAAGTATAATTCCCTTTGTTCTATAGCTGCGTTCCCCCCAAGTTCTTTTTACCTGCTTTTTAACTATTCAAATTTAACAAAGAGTATTGGGTGTTTTATTCCATTCCACTCCTCCAACCTTTTCAAAGAGTCTCAATGGCTTGAGACCTTAGTCACCAACCTCCTGGTCCTGTTGGAAGATTGGTTACATGTATGTGCTGTCTTATCATTTCCCTAGAAGGTGAACATGTTGGCAAACTGTAATGACAGCCTTTGAAAAATGCTGCTTCTTGGATTATGCCATTTGTGAAGTCTTGAAAGTAGGAGCAGTGAAAACCAATTAATGAAAAGCTGAGTCACTTTGTGACTTGAATAATCACAGCCTGTTGGAAACTAGAACAAGAAACTGAAATTCTTGCTTTCCTTCCCTTATGCTTTGCTATCTGATGTGGGGATGAATCTAACAGGTGAAAAGAAAAATGGAGGACATTCTGAAGACAATGCCAAAGGCAAGGAAACAGAGAGTTCTCCACTACTTCTAGGGTAGGAATTTCTCTTTCTGTGGGTATTGTTAACACTTTGACATTTGCTGCGGCTTGAGGCTGATGAGACATTTTGGAGAAAGGCTCCACCATCATCAACAATAAACTGCTGATAGGAAAGTCCTTTGTAGTATTTAGGATTAAAAATGAACAAATATTTATTCGTTCTTTCAAGATTTTCATTTTGGTTAATAAGATTATTAGTCACTAACAGAAGGTTTTCCACAACAAATCGTTCACCATCATCCTGCAGTCCTGTACATTTCTGTAACAGATAGGTTACTCCATTAGTATTTCTTTGCTGTGTTAATTTTTTTTATATTCATTCATGAGATGACGGCATTCCAGCCCAGGCCAGCATTTATTGCCTATCGGTAGTTACTCTGGAGAAGATAGTCATGAACTGCCTTCCTGAACTGTGGGTGGCACGGTGGCACAGTGGTTAGCACTGCTGCCTCACAGCGTTAGAGACCCTGGTTCATTTCCCGCCTCAGGCGACTGACTATGTGGAGTTTGCACATTCTCCCTGTATCTGCGTGGGTTTCCTCTGGGTGCTCCGGTTCCCCCCCCCCCACAGTCCAAAAATGTGCAGGTTAGGTGAATTGGCCATGCTAAATTGCCCGTAGTGTTAGGTCAAGGGGTAAATGTAGGGGAATGGGTCTGGGTGGGTTGCGCTTCAGCGGGTCGGTGTGGACTTGTTGGGCCGAAGGAAGTAATCTAATCTAATCTAATCTACTCCAAACTTTGGGCTATGGGTTCACCCACAGTGCTGTTAGATCATAGGCCATTCAGCCCATCAGTTCTGCCGCAACATTCAATGAGATCTGATAATCCTCAACTTCACTTTCCTGCCTTATTACCATAGCTTTGATTCCCTAACTGATTAAAAATCTGTTTATCTCAGCTTTGGATATACTGAATAACACACTCTCTTCAGCCCTCTGAGGTAAAGAATTCCACAGATTCTCTACTCTCTGAGAGAGAAGAAATTGCTCCTCATCTCTGTCCTATCAGGGTAACCCCTATGCTGAAATTATGACCTTTGGCACTAGACTCTCCCACAAAGGGAAATAATCTCTGCCATGTCAAACCACCTCAGTATCAATGAGATTGCCTCTCATTCTTCTGAACTCTAATGAGTACAGGTACTATTTACTGAACCTCTCTGCATAACACAGAACCACTTCATCTGCTATCAGCCAGGTGAACATCCTCTTGACTACCTTCACTAAAGGGAAATCATGCTTGACTAATCTTCTGAAATTTTTTGAGAATGTGACCAATAGAGTAGACAATGGTGAATCAGTGTCTGGACTTTCAAAAGGCTTTTGACAAGGTCCCACACAAAGGGTTAGTAAGGAAAATTAAATCTCATGGTATCGGAGGTAATGTATTGACGTGGATAAAGAAATGGCTGGCAGACCAGAAGCAGACAATGGTTCCTTGTCACAGTGGCAGGCAGTGATGAGTGGGGTGCTGCACAGTGCTTCAATGCTGGGACCCCAGCTATTCACAAAATACATTAACGATTTGGATGAACGAGTTGAATGCAATTTCTCCAAATTTACAGGAGCTGGATGGCAGTGTTTGCTGTGAGGAGGATGCTAGGAGGCTGTAGGGTGATTTGGACAGATTAGCTGAGTGGGCACATACTTGTCAAATACAATATAATGTGGATAAATGTGAGGTAGCAAAAACAGGAAGGCACATTATTATCTGAAGGGTGGCAGTTTAGGAAATGGTGGGATGCAACGAGACCTGGTTGTCACGTGGAACAGTCGCTGAAAGTTGACATGCAGGTGCAGCAGGTCGTGAGGAAAGGCAATGGCATGCTGGCCTTCATAGTGAGAGGATTAAAGTATAAGAGTAGGGATGTCTTGCTACAGTTATACAGGTGCTTGGTGAGGTCACACTTTGAGTATTGTGTGCAGTTTTGGTCTCCTAGTCTGAGGAAGGAAATTCTTGCTATTGACGTTAAAGGTTAACCAGATTGATTCCCGGGATAGCAGGACTGACATATGAGGAAAGATTGGATCAACTGGGCTTGTATTCACTGGAATTTAGAAGAATGAGAGGGGATCTCATTGAAACATACAAAGTCCTGATGGGACTGGACAGGTTAAATGTGGGAAGAATGTTCCTAATATTGGGGAATTCCAGAACTAGGGATCACCATCTAAGAATAAGGGGTAGGCCAATCAGGACTGAGATGAGGAAGAATTTCATCACTCAAAGAATTCTCTCCCATGGGAAGCTGGTGGAGCCAGATGTATTCAAGAGGGAACTGGATGTGGCCCTTGTGGCTATCGAGATCAAGGGGTATGGGGAGAGGGCGGGAATGGGCATCTGAGATTGCCTGATCGGCTATGATCAGATTGAATGGTGGGGCAGGCTCGAAGGACTGAATGGCCTATTTCTACACCTATTTTCTGTGTGTCTATGTTTATCTCCAGTGCTAGTATATCTTTGCTTAAATAAGGAGCCCAAAACTGTTAGCAATATTCTCGATGTGGTCTGATTTCTCCCATGTACAGTTTTAGCAAAACATTGCTATTTTTATATTCGATAAAGTGTGGAGCTGGAAAAAGCACAGCCCGTCAAGCAGCATCACAGGAGCAGGAGAGTCAATATTTCAGGCAGGACTCTTCATCAGGGCTGACTACTCAAGTCCCTTTAAAATAAAGACCTGCCTTCTCTATTACCTGTTCATCCAACTTGTATGTTTTTTTTCTGTGAATTTTGCAAGAGGATATCCAAATCCCTCTGTGATGTAGTTTCTCCAATCTTTCTCCATTTAAGTAATATTCAGGTCCTCTACTCTTCCTGCCAAACCTCACATTTTTCCATTTTATATTCAGTCTGCCAGGATTTTGTCCACATGTTTAACATACATGTATCTCTTTGTGCTGCTGTACTTGCCTTCAGTCCTATTTTTGAGTTGTCTGCAAGCATGCCGATATTCACTTTTGCCACCAAGTCATTCATGTATATATATTCAGTAAATAATTGTGGTTCTAGCACTGATTCCTGTGACACTCCCCTAATTACAGGTTACCATCCTGAAAATGCTTCCCTCTTCCTTTTTAAATATTTAAAGAAGCTCGCGATGACCATTTGTTTTGAATATTATTTGCTAGTTTACTAGAAGTTTATTCATTGTTTTGTCATTACCTGTTTTATTCAAACTTTCCCGATCCTCTGGCTTGCCACTAATCTTTGCCACATTAAATGTTTTCCTTTCAATTTGGTGCAATCCTTAACTTCCTTGGTTAACCGCGGTTGGCTTATACCCTTTCCTAGAAACCTGGTCCTGTTTGGAATAAACATCTGTTGTGAGTCATGATCTATTTTTATTTATTATCTCCCATTGTTCCTCAGCTACTCTTTCTGCCAAACTTTTTTTCAAGCCACTGCAACTAACTTGGCCAGCATTCCTTTGTAATTAACCTTATTTCAGATTGGCACAATAGCTTCTGATCCAACTTTCTCGCTCTCAAACTGAATGCTAAATTCAGCCTCACTATTCAATATGAGGCTGCTCAAGATTTTACCTCAGCAACAGTACATAGTACATAGAGTGAATTAATTCCAAGTGAGGATGGTGTGTGGGTTGGAGGGCAATGATGTTCCCATCCTATTCTATCCTTGACCTTCTGGGTAGTAGAGATCATGGGTTTGGAGGGTATGTTCAAAGATATCTGGGTGAGTTGTTGCTGTGTACCTTGTGAATAGTTCACATTGCTGCCATTGTCCAGTGGTGGCGAAGGGAGTGAGTGTTATGGGTATTAGATGTGGTGCCAAATAAGCTGGCTGCTTTTTCCTAGGTAGTATGAAACTTCTTGAATGTTGATGGAGCTACACCCATCCAGGGTAGTGTATTCCATCATACTCCCCATTTCAGCCTTGCACGTTTTGGGCATGTACTGGACAGTCAGAAGGTGAGTTACTCACTGACCTGTTCGTATAGCCAAGGTATTTAAATGGCTGGCCACTTCAGGTTTTGGTCAATGGTAACCCACTGGATCTGGATAGTGTGGGAATTCAATGATGACAATGCCATTGCATGTCAAAAGATGATGGCTAGATTCTCACTTTTTGAAGATGGTCATTGCCTAATACTTCTGTGGCACACATTAATTATCCAGGTCTTGCTGTATATGCTCATGGACTACTTCAGTATCTGAGGAGTCCTGAATGGTGTTGAACATTATGTGGTCATCAGTATACATCACCACTTCGGAAGTTATGATGGAAAAAGTCAATGATACAGCAATTGAAGATGTTTGAACCTGGAACACTACCATGGATATTCTGGGACTGAGATGATTGATCTCCCAACAGACATGACAATCTTTCTTTGTGTAAGGTATGACTAGTGGAAAACTTTCCTCTTGATTCCTGTTGACTCCAGTTTCTATAGGCTCCTTGATGCCATCTTCGGTCAAATGCAGGTATCAAGGGCAGGTCACCCTCACCTCACTCCGCATTCAACTTCTCTGTCTATATGTTGGCTAAAGCTGTAATGAAATCGGGAGCTGATCAGCCTTGATGGAATCCTTATTGAGCATCAGTGAGCAAGCTGTTGTTCAGCAAGTGTCACTTGATAACATAGTCAGTGCCCTTTCCAACACTTTGCTGATGATTATGGGGAGATTGATGGGATAGTAACTGCCCAAATTGAATTCGCCCTGTTTTTTATGTACATTACCTACATGGACATTTTTTCTATATTGGCAGGTAGATGCCAGCATTGAAACTGTATTGGAATAACCTGGCAAAGGATACTGCTAGTTTTGGAGTAAACACTTTCGGCACACTAGAATGTTGTCTGGGCCCTTGGCCTTTGCAGTGTCAATGCCTTCAGCCATTTTGTGCTATCACATCAAGTGAAATGACTGGTGTCTGTGATTCTGGGGACCTTGAGAGGAGGCCATGGTGAATTGTCCACTGGCAGTTCTGGCTGAAGATTGTTGTAAATGCCCTGTCTTTGTACTGAAGTGCGTGGCTCCCCCATCAATGAGGATGGAGATATTTTTGGAATGTCCACCAAGTTGAGTTGTTTGAATGTCTACCACCTTTTATGATTGGCTGTGGCAGGACTGCAGAGGTTAGATCTCATTTGTTGGTTGTGGCCTTACTTAGCTCTGTCAACTACATTTTCCTTCTACTGTTTGAAATGCAAGTAATTCTGTCTTGTAACCTCACTAGGTTTTCAACTCACATATAAACATGCACAATGCTACTCTTCACATTTGCTTCTGCATTCTTCATTGAACTAGGGTTGATCACCCTGCTTGATAGTAATGATGAAGTGAGAGGTACATTGAGCCATGAGATTACAGATTGTGGTTGAGCACAGTTCTGCTGTTGCTGATGGCCCGTAGTGTCTCATGGATGCCAAGCTTTCAATTGCTAGATCTGTATGAAATGTATCTAACTTAGCACAATGATAGTGCTTCTGGGGGTCAGGTGGGACAAGACATAGCCCAGGGATGGTGATGATGATATTCAAGACATTGTCTGTAACATTTGATTTTGTGAGTATGACTTTGTCAAGCTGTTGTTTGACTAGTCAGTCCAAAAGCTCTCCTAAGTTAGGCAGAGGCCCTAAATGTTAGTAAGGGGGCCTTTGCAAGGTAGACAGTGTTGAATTTGCTGCTGTAATTTCCAGTTCTTGGGTCAATGTCAGATGGTCCATTTGACTCTTTTTTTTATGTATACTTTGTAGCAGTTTGAGATAACAGAGTAGCTTATTGGGCCATTCAGAGATATTTAACATTACTGAGGATCTAGAATTGTGTGAGAACACTGGCTGACTTTAGAAGGAATATAAATCTTCTGTAAGTTTTACCTTTTCTGTCTGTGAAGCTCAACTCTGCTATAAGACTGGTAAGAGTCATAGAGTCATACAGTACAGAAACAGTCCAACTCGTCCATGCTGAACATAATCCCAAACTGAACAAGCCCCACCTGCCTGCTCTTGGCCCATATCCCTCCAAATCTTTCCTATCCACATCTACCACTTGCTCAGGAAGTTCATTCCACATGTGAACCACCCACTGTGTAAAAACAAATTGTCCCCATGTCTTTTTTAAAATCTCTCTCATCTCACCTTTGTCTTGAAAGCAACTATTAACTCCAGCTGTACCCCCTCATTATTTTACAAACTTCAATAAAGTTGTCTCTCAACCTCCTGTGCTTCAGTGAAAAAAGTCTCAGCCTCAGTTTCTTTATAACTCAAAACTTCAATATCCGGCAACATCCTGGTAAATTCCTTCTGAACCCTCTCCAGCTTAATAATATCCTTTCTATAACTGGGTGACCAAAACTGGGCACAGTATTCTGAATCCATAGGTCCCTCTGTTCTCTTATTTATATGCTCTATGAAAACTCTCACCAAAGCATCCTATTTATCTCAGAACTATATAATTTTGTTCAATAGGTGCTGCCTAAAAAAGAGTCACAGTGTTTCCATGACTTGTTGATGAGACTCTAGTGCAGCCTCCAGCTGCTATTTATGCAGACCGATAATTTCTGTACATTGAATATTGGCATGATCCAATTTGGACATAATGAACCTCTTTTCCTAAGGATAGCATTTTATTTGTTGTTCATAGCTGTTGAACTATATTTTTGACAGGCTTATTCTGAGAACTGGACTTCTTTTCTAAATGCAAGTGCAAGATTATAAAGAGGTATTGCAAATGATCAGCTTCTGCCTATGTATCCATCCTACCTGCAACTTCAAGGAACAGAATTTTTGTTGGAGCACTGAGACCTCCATCCTGCATAAATGAAAATCTCTTTCTAACTCCATAATCTGAGAGAGCACAGATTTTGTGGTCACTTTGCTGCCAGAAGAGGTTTTTGAAACTTCACTTGTTTTCACCAATGTTTGAACTAGTAAAAAGTTGTGTTCCTGTTCCCCCTGTTGTGGTCCATCCTTATACACAAAGAGAAATTTGTCTCATCCAACTGGGCCTGGAATTGCTGTTTCTGCATCTTCTTCTAGATTCTATGAAATAAGTAGACATTTTTAGTTTGTGTCCATAACCTTTTTTGTAATTGTAACTAGGTGTGACATGCATCTGCCCTTTCACAGAGATTTTAAAACCGCTTGATTCCCTAAATTGTATGGAGGATTGTCTGAGGACTTTTGGCCTCAACCAAGCAATGGCACCTGAAAGAATAAGTTTTTCTACCCTTCTATCCAATTTAAGATTAGTTTGTTTGTCAGTTACCTCAATATGTTAATACCAGAATATTTTACTTCAAGCTGTGCAATCAATGGAATTAAAATCTTCAAGTGGACTTCCACATTCCCCAGGAAGTGTTCATCCAACTCATGTGTTTCCTGTACTGCAGAGGTGCTTGCAGGCTGCTGCAGTTCATGTTTAATTCTCTGCATTGCTAGAATCTCTCTTGTCACTTGAAACCCTCTATAAATACAGTTGCAGTGGGTTTGTTGATGGGATTTCTTCCTTAAACAATTCCTTTCAATCTTCAAGTGAATTCTCCCCATTTTACTTGTGTGTTCACAGAGTGTACACAAAGGAGCACTGTTGTTCCAAAAGTAATTTGCTAAATATTTGAAGAACTTTTAGATTTTTAAAAAAACATTTGTTATACTTTCTGAAGTAGCTGCATGGTTAATTTCTATTTTCTACAGTTTTGTTCACACCTTCCAGAAGAGCTGTGCATATCAATTATATATTCTGAGGAAGCTCATTGGTCAGTGGCTGACAAATTCTGGCCAGTTATGATACTGAGTCCACCTGCAGGTATGCCCTAGACCTGCATACTCAACTCAAGTTTATTGAAAGTCACCTAGTGGAAATGCTGGAAATACCATTCTGGTAGCTACGTCTTTGCAGACATTGGCATTAATACCAGCAGACATCAGTATGACCTTCAGTGTGTCATTAAAGTGTTCCTGTCCATGTAGTAATATCCAGTCTGCAACTCATTGGTGCTCACAGCTTTTGAAATACTACAATCACACCTATGAAGGAAAAATCAAAACTTAAATTCAGACTTTTACAAACACTCCAGTGGCAGCCTAAAAGGCTAGCTCCATCAGGACATTTCCCTCACACTGTGCTACTTTCAAGTCATTTTACCATTTGTGGTCCTGGACACAGAATGCTTGCCTCCTTTAAAGTGGTGGGCAGCTGATAAAGTCTATACTAAGGACTACTTTGTGGAATAAATATTTTAAATTGAATGTAAAGGTGGGCACTCCAGTGTAGTATTTGATCAGTTTATACTAATAATCGTAATCCATGATCACCTGGAAGTTGTATGAAATAACCAACTCTTGAATAACGTTATAATCTAATAGCACGGATACATGATTAATGAAAAAAATTGCAGCTTGGCTTGCTTGGAATTAATAAGACCCAAGCCATTACATGGAAAGTAACAATTTGCTCACAATCAAACTATCCTTATTTAGAAATTAGCAATGATTAAAACCATATTTGAAGTATAAAGAGCAAAACCTAATTAAAATTAAGATATTATCCCTATATTTCACAAATTAGTTATGCAATTTAAATCACATCATATGCGTCAAGAACATAGATTGGATTTTGAGATTTGCTTAACTTGCTTGAACATCTCTCAAAGTAAAGGATAAAGGATAATTCTTTCCTTAACTGGGGTAGAGTTATCACTCTAATTCTGTAGTATTCACTTGGGATTAAGGTAAATATGACTTCATTAATTGATGGACATCCTTCTTAAAAGTTTTTGCTATTACAGGTAGTTCTTCTATAACACGGTGATTGTGTTCTTGTGCAACCCCACATTATTGAAAAATCACGCTTTAGAAACAACGTTCAAAGTGTTGGTGATGTAATCACATTACAGCCAGCAAACGTGCTAAAAGTTTGCGCTTTAGAAATATTGTCCCCAATTTGTCAATTGCATTATAACAAATATGTATTAACGAAATGTGAGTTATAGCAGAACAACCTGTACAATAATTACATTTAAAAAATAGGTTTTCTATTAAAAACAAGATTGTCTTTTCCTAGAACTTAAATAATGTTTCAGTTGATTGTATTTAACTGACTATGAATTGCATGTTCAATCTTCCAAGAAACAAACATATAGTTTAGAAATGATATTGTCTCAGATAATCATCTATAATGCTAACTCAGGATGCTAATTCCATACCTTCTTTGGTGGGAGCAGTTCAGTACAGTACAAAGGTGTTATGCCTGAATCCTAATAATATCCAGGATATCAATGTGTTTGAAACTTTTAAAAGTGCTATCTTGAGAATTTCAAGATTCTTAGCAAGTTCCTTTGTTTTGAGAAGAAATAAGTCAGACTTGCAGCGCCAACTAAAAATACACCCTTCTTAAAATAAAGTTGAGTGGAATCATCTGAGAGGCACATCTGATTTAGGAATGCTTTAGAAAAGATGCTAGAATCATAATCCATTCCATATTATTCAGATTGTCCTGGCACTTGATGCCAATTATATATCATAACCAGTGTTGGTGAAATGGTCACTCAGCAGATCTGACCTTGCCAGACCAATGAGTGACATCTTAGTGATTGTTCTGCTGAGAGAGCAGAATAAATCTATGACCTTGTATCAACAGCATACACAGGGATTATACCTAAATAGTCATATTTGGGCTGGACAATGACTTCAGTCTTCTTTAAATTGATCATAAAATCAAAGAGATATGCTGTTTTACAAGGCAATCAGTTAATAGTAGAATATCCATGAGTGTGTGAGTGACTAACACACAGTAATCATAAATGCAATTCACATACTACTATCTGAATTTCTCATTTTGTTTGTTCAATGGAGAATTAAAGATGCAGCTGTCTGTGCATTATCAAATATGTATTCCTTGTCTGAATACTTGATTGTCTTAAGCAGTACCACAGCACCTTTAATCCATAAACAGGATTACCTTTGTCCTTAATTTGCTGCAATTCTTGGTATTTATACAAGCTAGATGCTTTTTTGTTGCTTAAAGTCATTGTGAATGTTATGCATTTAATAAGTTGAATATTAAACAAGGCAATACAAATTTTCTATCATTTTTAGATGTTAGCAAAGGTGCTCTCAATATATTCTGAGAATATTAATGTCTATGCATTGATGTATAATTTTGTTCTTTATTAATTCACTTGTCCAGGACACCTCCTCCTACTCTGCCCCCTGTAAAAATGCCATGCCATATTCCCAATTCCTTCGTCTCCACCACATCTGCTCTCAGGAGGACCAGTTCCAATACTGTACAACCCAGGTGGCCTCCTTCTTCAAAGACCGCAATTTCCCCCCAGACGTGATCGACGATGACCTCCACCGCATCTCCTCCACTTCCCGCTCCTCCACCCTTGAGCCCCGCCCCTCCAACTGCCACCAGGACAGAACCCCACTGGTTCTCACCTACCACCCCACCAACCTCCATATACAACGTATCATCCGCCGTCATTTCCGCCACCTCCAAACAGACCCAACACCAGGGATATATTTCCCTCCCCTCCCCTATCAGCATTCTGAAAAGACCACTCCCTCCGTGACTCCCTCGTCAGGTCCACACCCCCCCACCAATCCAACCTCCACTCCTGGCACCTTCCCCTGCAACCGCAAGAAATGCAAAACTTGCGCCCACACCTCCTCCCTTACTTCTCTCATTGGCCCCAAGGGATCCTTCCATATCCGTCACAAATTCACCTGCACCTCCACACACATCATTTATTGCATCCTCTGCACCCGGTGTGGCCTCCTCTATATTGGAGAGACAGGCCGCCTACTTGCGGAACGTTTCAGAGAACACCTCTGGGACACCCAGACCAACCAATCCAACCACCCCGTGGCTCAACACTTCAACTCCCCCTCCCACTCCACCAAGGACATGCAGGTCCTTGGACTCCTCCATCGTCAGACCATAGCAACACGAAGGTTGGAGGAAGAGCACCTCATCTTCCGCCTAGGAACCCTCCAACCACAAGGGATGAACTCAGATTTCTCCAGTTTCCTCATTTCCCCTCCCCTCACTTTGTCTCAGTCAAATCCCTCGAACTCAGCACCGCCCTCCTAACCTGCAATCTTCTTCCTGACCTCTCCGCCCCCACTCCATTCCGGCCTATCACCCTCACCTTGTCCTCCTTCCAACTATCGCATCTCCAACGCCCCTCCCCCAAGTCCCTCCTCCCTACCTTTTATCTTAGCCTGCTGGACACACTTTCCTCATTCCTGAAGAAGGGCTTATGCCCGAAACGTCGATTCTCCTGTTCCTTGGATGTTGCCTGACCTGCTATGCTTTTCCAGCAACACATTTTCAGCATCAGAGATTTTACTTTGGTTCATCTGACACTTATTTATGGTATAGTTTCTTTTCTGATTTATCTTTACCTCCTAAAGCATCCACTTTGAATAATACCTTATTAATATATTTGATATGGGCTTGAAGTGTAAATGTTGCAAACACAATTTAGGTACTCTAACAATGTTCAGAAATGTGGAGGGTGAAACTAAATCATTTGATAAGTGAAAAGTGACTAGTCAAAGATGAATGTTGGGTGGTGGTATCTCTTGCATTAGTTGCAAAATTGGAAATTGATGACTACTAAATGTATGAGTACTTAATTGAAACAGGCAATGGGTACTTTTAATATGCATATCGATATCCTATCACTTACTTTAATTCCCTATTTAAAATTTGTCATCCACTGGACTGCACTTCAAAAAGTAATTCATTGAATTTTGAGCACTTTGAGACATTTTAGGATCCTGAGTAATGTAAGTTATTTTCTCTCCCTTTTGTTTCTTTCTTTAACAGACCATTCACAATCTAATGAGAAAGAAACAAATCATTGATCTTTGAATCCATACCAAGCTGGGCTCCCCCATTGTTGAGGATCGGGATATTTGTGGAGATTCCACTTCCCGGTAATTGATTAATTGTCCAGCTCCATTTGTCATTGGAGGTGGTACAATTTCAGATTTTAAACCTGATCCATTGATTGTGGGATAACTTAGCCCTGTCTATTAAATGTTGTTGCTGTTTCACATCCATGGAATCCTGTGTTGTAACTTCTTCAGGTTACACCTCATCTTTAGGTATATCTGCTGCTGCTCCTGGCATGCCCTCCTGCATTCCTCATTGAACCAGGGTTGTCCTCCTGGTTTGATGATAATGATGGAGGTGGTCTTATGCCAGGCTGTGAGACTGCAGATTGAGGCTAAGTACAATTCTGCTGCTGCTGATGGTCCACAGTGTCTCGTGGAGGCCCAGTCTTGATTTGCTAGATTTGTTTGAAGTCTGTCCCAATTAACACAGTACCACGAAACACGATGGAAGATACCAACAATGTGAGGATGGGACAAGTTGTGTGTGGTGGTTGCTCCTACTGATATTGTCGTGGATAGTATCTGCTACAGATAGACTAGTGAGAATGAGGTCACATACATTTTTCCCTTTTGGTTCCTTCATCATCTGCTTCAAGCTGAGTCTAACAGCTATCTCCATTAGGATTCAGGCAGGTTGGTCAGTAATGGTGCTCGTGACAATTCTTGGCAATGAACATTGAAGTGCTCCACCCAGAGTATGTTCAGTGTCCTTGCCACCCTGTGCTTCCTCCAAGTGGTATTCAACATGGAAGAATGCTGATTCATCAGCTAAGGGGTCAGTAGGTGGCAATCAGCAGGATGTTTCTTTAACCAGATTTCACTTGATGCCATAAGATTACTTGGGTCTACAGTCAATATTGAGGAATCCCACTCACTTGTGTCCAAACTGTACACCAATCCTCTGGTGATCGTGATCACTAGGACATTGTTTACAAGGTATGGTTCCATAACTGTCACATGCTGCAGCTTGACTTGTCTATAGGACAACGCTTCCAATATTTCCTCAAAGTGCTGGGATTTTAGTGAGGAGGCTTTTGCAGGATCCTCAAGGCTCTACTTGCTGTTGTCATTTCTGATGTCTCAGTCAATGCCAGGTGGTTGCTTAAGTTTTGTAAGGCTTTGTAAGGTTTGATACAACTGAGGGTCTTACTATGCCATTTTCAAAGTCAACCACATTGCAGTGGTTTTGGGAGTTACCATCTAGGCCAGATCAGGTATAGCTGGCGGATTTCTCAAAGAGCATTAGTGAAGAAGATGACTTTTCATAACAATATATAATCCCTGTTAGGTTATTTTTGGTTCCACATTTTATTGAATTAAAATTTTAATATCTGCCATGGCTGGAATTTGAGCCTATGTCACCAGAACATTTAGATTACTAGTCCAGTGATATTGCCATTCATGACCACCTCCCAACAGAGTACAGTTTACATGCTCCATCCCAGAGGCATTTCCCAGTCCACTTGCACATTATTATCCTTCTCATGATAACTTGTAAGAAGATAATTCAATTTACCTAATAACAAATAACCTAAAAGGTCTAATCTAAGTATTATTCAATAGGCAATTTAAACTGCAGAAAAGATTCTCCTGGAGGTTCTTCCCTCTAGCCAGATGAATTATTTAACCTCGTTTAAAACTGCTTGAACTTTGATCCTTCATTCTGAACCATGGTTCCCACCTGTATTTGCATGGTGAGTAATAAAGTAAGTATTTTCTCTGCCTCAGATGCCAGACTGGTTCCTATCATTTTCTTGCTCAGTCTCTCTCAAGTTCTTGCAGACTAACATGTATTTGAGAGTCTCAGGAATATTTTATAAGCCGTGTAACCTGATACCAAAATGCCTTGCTATGGACTCTTCTCTTCACAAAACATATCTCCGTGGCAATGTGAACCAACCTTGTATCCGAGTAGAAATGCCAATTAGCTATCCCCTCGACCTCCAATTCCATTATAGCTTAGACTTGAACCAACAGGGCAGAATTCAGATCAGGTTACACAACCCCTTTCATTCCTCCATTTACCTTAATTTAAAGAGACAGCATTTATAAACCGCATTTCCAACTCACATTGCTGGTAGAGTAGTGGCTCAATGGTTAGTACTGCTACCTCATAGTGTGAGGAACTCAGGTTTGAATTCAGCCCTGGGTGTCTCTCTGCATGGAGTTTGCACATTCTCCCTGTGTCTGCATGGATTGTGATCAGGTGCTCCAGTTCCCTTCCATAGTCAAAAGATATGCAGGTTAGGTGGATTGGCCATGCTAAATTGCCCATAGTTTCCGGGGACGTGTTGGTTAGGTGGGTTATGTAGAGTTACAGGGATAGAGTAACAGGATGTGCCTGGGTGGGATACTTTTCACAGGGTTGGTGTGGACTCAATGGGCCAAATGGCCTGCTTCCACACTGTAGGGATTCTAACTCACTTTATCCCCTCAAAATCTTCAATCTAAAACATGCTCTGCCCCTGAATTTAGACAGGCTATTATTTATCATGATACTATTGTACAGATATTCCTTGTATCTGGAGAATGCCAAGTGATATAACGTTTAGTTAATGACCAAACCAGATCAAACATTTTACTCTAATACGAGTCAGACTATTGGATCTTTAATTGTATCTGGCTAGCTAATCATTGAGAAGGACAACACAATTGTCTTTCCCAATTTACTGTGTATGTACAGTTTCTAGTGGCACTGTCAATGATGGTTTTCATTGTTTCATAATCTTCTCCCTCACTCTGAGATAAATAAATCTTGCCCCGTGGACTTATTTGCTGCAAGCTAATTTTAACCAATCTAGGACTACAATCTCATTTACTTCAATGTCATGGATTTTATTTTATTGATATCTGTTTAGGGAAGGCATGTTGCTCATATTTTCTTTTGTGAATAGTTAGGAGAAATAGAAATTCCAATTTGAATCATTTTATTCATTGTTAGTTTTGATTTTGTTTGCATCCATATACTTTTCACCTCTTTGACTACTGCTGTAGCACTGAAGAAGTTTTGCCTCTTCTGCTAGCTACTAGAAAGGAGTAGTTTTTTTTTAACTCATTCGCAGGATGTGAATCATCAAATGCTGGTCTCACTTTCACTTAAATGCATTGCAGCTATTCACTTTCTTATGAGTTTTCTCCCTGTTTCTCATTGACTGGCCGGACCCGCACTTCTTGCCCATCCCTAATTGCCATGGAACTGAGTGGCATGCTGGGCCATTTCAGAGGGCAGTTAAGAGTCAACCATAATGTTATGGGTCTGGAGTCACATGTAGGCCAGACCAGGTATGAATGGCAGATCACCTCCCCTAAAGAACATTGATGAACCAGACAGATTTTTACAACAATTGACAGTGGTTACATGGTTGTCAATAGACTAGCTAGTTTAATTCCAGGTTTTATTGCATTTAAATTTCACAATCTGCGACTGTGAGATTCAGGCCAATGGATCCAGAACATTAACATGGGGTTCTGGATTTTTTGGCTAGTGATATTATCTAAGCCACAGCCTCCCTGTTGTTTTGCACTTAAATTTTGTGTAGGGTGATAGTGGATAGGAATGTGATTTAAGGTGTGAATATTTCAAAGCATATTTACACTTGAATCTATCTGCAGTATCAGCACATTGGTCTGAGTGAGCTTGACAGATCAATCGAATTGAAAAGGTTTTGCCTTACATGTGATTATCATTTGAAATCTGTTATTAGAATTGGTGTGCATCCCGCCCAAATCTCCCAAAGTTTCAATTACACTTAAAGGCATTGAGTAGATTTTGATTTCCATCTATGGGCAGGAACTGGCAGTGCCAATTCAACTATCCATTTGGAACCCAGTTTGACTTTCCTCTCCTTTGTCAATCCATCCCAGAGGAAAACCCATATTCAAAACAGAAACTTTCTGAAAGTATACTATTATAAAAATTCTTTCACATGTTGTCAGGAACCTTCATAATTTGCTTGCCCCAGCAGGCCCATGAGTTATGGGTCTTTCATATGCTTGAAAGGATCCCAGTTATCATTTATTCTCAGTGAGATATTCTATATATATTTCCTTCCAAAGTGCAACACAATGCCATCTGGTGCATGTGCAAGCAAGGAAGGTTAGAGATTAGATACAAAATGATTTTTTCATAATGGATTCTCAAGTTATAAAGGTTTGGCCAGAAACATCGTATCACAGTGAATCATAGTTATTGTAGCTGTGAAATTCTCAAAAATAAACAATGCCACATTCTTCAGCAAACAGACTCTGAAAAGAGAAATTGCAACACGGGGCCACAACGAGATGTGAGAATGTCCATTGGAAGATGTGTGATTCTATTTGTGTCTGCAGTTTCTTCCTATTTTTCTTAAAAGAATATGTTTGCCTTCTCTCTGATCTCTGGTATTTATGCTGAAATATTGTTGAGCTACTTAAACTGCAGTTACAATAGAACACTGTAAGTAGCTGTCACTGAAAGCATAAAATGAAGTAAATTACAAACACCAGGTAGAAACAGAAAAATAAATTAGAATCCTGCAGTTGTTACTGTGATACTTCTTATTCTAGAACAGGATGGCTTAGGAAAATCTGAGTCCTTGCATCACTCAGTTGAAGAATCTCAAGCAGTTTATTGAAACTTCATGTGGTCTGTGATTTATTAATCATTAATATTACAAAGAATTACATTGGATTAACAGCACAGAAACAGTCATGTCATTGTTTATGTTCCAGTTGAGGCCACCTCCCATCTTCCCTCAATTAAATCTACCACCGTAACCACGTATACATTTTTTCATCAAATGCTGGTCTCACTTCCACTTAAATGCATTGCAGCTATTCACATTCTCATGAGTAAAGACAATTCTTCTGAATTCTTATTTCCTGAACTCTCAGAGGAACTTGTACAATAGGATGATTGGCCTTTAACAAACATAACTATTTTTTCTTGTACTAGCTATGACTGCAACCAATGGAGAGTTTTCCCCCTGTTTCTCATTGACATCAGTTGTTTTTTTTTGCCAGGGCTCTTTGATGCCACATTCAGTTCAAATGTTGCATTATTGTAATAAGCAGTCATCAACAGTGCAATCAGGAGAAAGTGAGACCTGCAGACTCATCAGCAAGAAACACTTCGGATGCTGCCTGACCTGCTATGCTTTTCCAACACCACATTCTCGACAGTGAAATCAGGCATCACTTAGACAGAAACAACTTGTTTACTATAGCTGTAAGGATCATTTGGCTAAAGGACCTTAATTCAGCCTTGATCCAAACATGGATGAAGGAGTTGAATTCCAGAGCTGAGGTGAAAGTGATTATTATCATTTGACAGTAGAATAGAATATCTTTCCATTGCCTTAATGAGTGCAGCTAGATCAACATGTGAAGCTTAGCACCATCCAGGTAAAAGCATCCCATTTGATCAGCATCCTATCCACTACCTTAAACATTCATTCCCTTTTTAACTAGCACACTGTGGCTGGACTGCATATAATTTTTACAAAATTCACTGCGTCAACTCATCAAATCTTTCTTGACAGTACCATTCAAACCCATGTTCACTGTTACCTGGAAAGCCAGAGACAGTGACCATATGGGAACACCACCACAAGTTCCCCTCCAAGTCCCATACCATTCTGGCTTGGAACTGTATTGCAATTCCGTCATTGTTGTTGAGTCAAAATCTGTAATTCTCTTTAACAGCACTGTGTGTTCCTACACAACATGAACTGCAGTGAATCAAGAATACAGCTCACCAACCCCTTTTCAAGCACATTTTTGGATTGTAATAAATTCTGACTTTGTCAATGACGTTGGCATTTCATGAATGAATAGACCATAAGAAATCGGAGGAGTAGGCCATTCATCCCCTCACGATTGCTTCACCATTCAATCAGACCATCGCTGATCTGACTTCCTTCATATTTGCTTTCTGCATTTCTCCATAACCTGTATTAGTCAAGAGTCTTTCTATGTCAGTCTTAAATATACGGAAGGACTCTGTCCCCACAGCTGTCTATGGCAAGGAGCTCTGATGGCTCATAATCCTCAGAGAGAAGAAATTCCTTCTCATTTCAGTCTTAAATTGGTTCCCTCTTATTCTGAATGTATGCACACGGTTCTTAGACACTTCCATGAAGGGAAACATCCTTGCAGCATTTAAGCTATCAAGCCATCAAGCCCTATAAGAATCTGATACATTTCAATGAGAACATTCTTATTCTTCCAAATACCAATGAGTAGTCTCAATCTGTTTAATCTTTACTCATAAGATAATCCTCCATACAGAGGATCATTCTCATGAACCTTCTCTAATCTGCCTCCAATGAAATGAAATATTTCCTTGAATAATGGGATCAAACTGCTTGCAGTACTCAGATGTGGTCTTACCAGACCCTTGTACATTTGCAATAAGACTTCTTACTAAGTAAAAAGTAAACTTTAACAGGGCAATGTTCTATATCCCAGTTGTGGCACAGGTCTGTGGAACATTTTGCCTTCAACTCAACCAGTGAACTGTACTATGTTTGAAACTGTTAAGAAAAAAACATCCTCAGGCATTTGGGCTTTGAATGGGGAGTTGAGTTATGCATTATTGGAAACATTTGTGTTACAGCAAATGCTGCTCCTATTGAAGCATACAGGATAACAATGTACATCAATATCATAAACCTATTCTATTTCAATATATTGATGATATTGCTACACAAATAGCCAGTGCTTTTCAATGACATCTAAATTGGAGCTGATGTAATGTTGTTCATAAAGAAAAACTATTAGTTATTATTTGATATTTGCTAAACTACTGTACCTTTTAGAATATCTTCTGTTTGGTTGAAAATGAATATTGTATATATGTAGGAAGTGTACTAGATTGTCCCCTCTTCACAGAAGCTAAAAGAATATGATATTCCATTTACCAGTAAGACAAAATTAAAAGTAGATCTGAGAGGTCTGGAGCCAACAAGGTTCAGAATCTTGTTAATCCAAAAGTAAAATGCATTCACGTAAGTGAAGTTATTCAGTGTGTGTCACCAAAAATGATTCCTTTTCATACTCTGAAAGTGATACATACTGCTGTACGAGTAATTAGATACAAGGGCTCTATTCAGAGTCCCTTAAGAAGGCAAGATGACATGCTTTTTATTACATTCGTTTTTGCAGAGCAGGCGCCATTTCATCCGTTAATGTGTTGTAGACTTCTCAGCCATTTAACAAGCTTTTTTATTGTGTCCTTCAAGGCCAGCCTGCAAACTGAATGAATTTATAGTTCGTCTACTGGAATTCATAAGCTATAACTTTATCTGAGTATGGGAAGCAATGATCCCTGAGAATCAACAATGTATCTAATAGGAACTCTAGTACTTAATTGCTCAAAAACGTAGGCTATCGATGTTATATTGTACATGCAATCAGAAAAAGAGAGGATTCTGGGCTGTTTCATCTCTGATGTAATTGCAAGCTATTGTAATTAGTCTTTATAAATAACAACTGAAAAATCAATAGATTGTGATGTTGCAGTGCAATGATTAGGTGGTGCTTTCTGTTCCTTAATGTCTTAAAACAACAGTCTTCCCAAAACTATATTTGAGTTTAGAAAAGCCCAGTTATGGAAAGATGCCATTTGACAGAGAGACTTGAGCTGTGGCTTGACAAATTTAAGTTCTCTGATAAAACTAACATGACATTTCTATGAAGACATTTGTTACATTGGTGCAGTCTGATGACCAATCAGATTTGTGGGCGGCACGGTGGCACAGTGGTTAGCACTGCTGCCTCACAGCGCCTGTAGACCCGGGTTCAATTCCCGACTCAGGCGACTGACTGTGTGGAGTTTGCACGTTCTCCCCGTGTCTGCGTGGGTTTCCTCCGGGTGCTCCGGTTTCCTCCCACAGTCACAAAGATGTGCGGGTCAGGTGAATTGGCCAAGCTAAATTGCCCGTAGTGTTAGGTAAGGGGTAAATGTAGGGGTATGGGTGGGTTGCGCTTCGGCGGGTCGGTGTGGACTTGTTGGGCCGAAGGGCCTGTTTCCACACTGTAAGTCTAATCTAATCTAATCTAATCTGCCTCAATAGGAAATGATAACTGTGTCAAACAATGACTAAGTTCAAGGTTGTTAAATGCTGGGGGACGTTTGTCATCCCCAGTGGTAAAGTATCACACTGAAAAATAACACTAACATTGAAATAATTGTGTGATGTTGCCATTAAAAAATTTACATTTTTAGAATAATTACAACTGAATTTAATTTAAGCACTGCAAGAACATTGTGAGGCTGGCCAGTAATTAATTCTTTTTATGAAACTGTATTCCATTTTTCATTTAAATATGTCTAAAATATAAAATGATGTGGTACAGCTCTTTCTGGATATCAAAATTAGAATAGACTTCATATTTTAAATTATATTAATGTGATACCAAACAATTAAATGAACACTTTTTCCTCAGAATTCATCACTCTTGAGTTGTTGCATGTTTTAAAATTATCACAAGAACATGTCTTTCTTCCATAAACTTGAGAAATATTTTTGTTTTTTCTTCACTGCTCTGATATCCAATTGTTACTGACATTTCAAGGTATCTTCAAAGCTCATGTGTATTCGAACCAAATTTTGGCATTTAAAATGAATATCTACCGGTTTTATATACACCCAAGTTTATAGGCTACAAATTTACAAGAAAATAGTTGATGATGTCAATATTGTTGACTGCACAGCTGGCACAATAAGGTTAGCTAGTATGTGACATTGTCCCTTGAGATATAGGAGGATGTCATTTCTGTCTAAATAGGAGAACGATAATACATCTGCACTCCCTGTCTGTGGCATTTTACTGTCATGTGGTTTTGTCACTGGACAACAGTGGTTGTCATTTTTTTCTGTGAAGCCCAACATGAAATGTGCATCACTAAAGCATCTTATAAGTGAAATGTCATGTCAGAGCCTATATCAGGGGGCTATTAAATCAGGATATTCCATCTAGATAAAAACATTACCAAAAAACATGTTCTGCTGACTGATCTCCATACATAACATGACCCAGTCGTTTAGCTCTTAGACAGAGTTGATACTATAATGTCAGCCATTGTGAGTAACAGTATCTTGTTTATTTGAAGCCTAGCATTTTCTGCAAAAAAAGAAATAGAGCTGAAGATATGGGCAAATAGTTTTCATCTGAAAAACATCATAAACAGCCTTGGCTTGACCTTGTTAATGCTACAGCGCTTTAGTAATTTATGTCTAATGATTTTTTACATTAAACCACAGCTTGTCTTGGGCCCTTGTGTGTCACAGTAATTTAAGAACCAGTCATTTTGCACATTCCGATCCCATTATGTTACATTGTTACTGAATAAAGGCTGGTATTATGTTCCTTCTATAAAGGGCAGAAGTGGCCTGAATTTTATCTGCTGAACGAATCAATCTGGATTATGTCAGCTGAAAAGAATTGTGAACTGTTGTTGCTAGCAGATGGGCTATTTTAAATGTATCTTTTGGTTCAGAATTCATCAGCTGAGATAATACCTTATGGTGATTGAAATGTATTTTTGTTTTTTTTACAGTTTGCGGTAATTATCATTTCAGCAGCACACATTATGAGATCAAATAGAAGTCGAATACCATTTCCTAATGTTAATACTGTGTTATGTTTAAGCTGTCATGACAGGGTATACAGGCTGTGGGAAAGGACTGGAAAAATAATGAGTGAAGGCTTTTAAAGGAGACATTGAGTGATGTCTGGCAAACATTTATTACTCATTAGCAACCCAATAAAAATGAAAGGAGAATCCCCTCAGTACAAGGGGCTAGGACCAGGTGATTATCTCAAGTGTGACATAGAAATTGAATAGGATTTATTCATTGCAAACTGAAAGAACAGTTTGGATGACTTGACCATTCAAACAATGGAAAGTACAGCAGTTTTAGCAGTAATAGAGTGGGACTGTAGAGGTCTGTAAATTTAATACCTAGTGCTGGATTCTCAACCTTGGATCCCTGACTCCAAACTACCTCCAGGCCATTTCTGAAGAGGCAGGATAGTTGATCAGGTACATTAAAAGCCACTTCAGGTCCGTTAAAAGGTGACAAAAAATTTCTGGTTGGATTCTAGGTTCCCACAGTCAGGGGTCTTGTGACACAACGTCATGTCCCCACCTCCAAGTCAGGAGGCCTGGGTTCCAGTGTCACCTGCTCCAGAGGTGTGTAATGGCAACTTTGCCCAGGTTGTTTAGAAAATACCAGAGGTTCCCATAGGCATCAGGGATTAGTTTAGATGCAAGGATAGGGCAATTTGGTAGCCAACCTTGTAACTCTCTGTCAGCTTGGGTACAGAAGCAGCCAGAGGCCACCTTGTAGAAGAATTCTCTTCTCTTTAACCCGGCTGCAGCAGCTATTTTCTTTTACTTTTTCAATGAGGCTATTCCATTTTGAAGTGCCCTCTTTATTAGTTACATTCCATTACAACCCACTTACTCCTTTCAAACTGGATGACTTCTAGTTGACCTTCCAAATTCAAGACATCACCAGCCATCAATAATAGTTAGCCTATCTCGAGACGAGTTAAAAAAGTGCCCTGTGAAAATCAGAATGCATCATTGTTTTCCCCAACAATCACTGTTTACCAGCCCTGGCAGGAAAACTGGCTAATATTTGTTTGGATATGCCTGTTATTACTGGGTATCCTCTCGCGTAGGCTTATGTGACTCAGGCAATGAAACATGGTGTAGTAACTTGTGCAATCAGTTTTACACCATGCTCAGTATTCAGTTAGAAATGACATTGGACATGTTTACAAACTACCTGCCCACCCAAACCTACCAGCTACCAATGGATGGGCAGTCTTGGAACTGCCTCTTCTAACATTGGGACTGGAGACGAAAACAGTGCAGTGCCCTCTCTTGAGAAATGCAGTTCCTGTAAAGAGAGAGTGGAGACCCAGAGTTCATTGTACCCCCTCCTGGGATGCAACAGTGGGAAAGGTTAAAGTGGAAAAAAAAGGGGGCAAATATATGTAACTATATATAAATGTCCTTAAATTCAATTTAGAACCTAAGTGAGATTTTTTTAAAGACATCTCAACAGTTCTATTCACGCATGTAGCATAAATTATGAATGCACCACTTGTAAGTATGTATGCACTGCACAGTGATGGGCTAAATCAAGGATTTAATAATGTATGTACAGTTCAATAAGATTTCTTTAAACTGGAGTTTGTTCTGGGTAAGCATAGATTAAATTTTTAAAAATCAACTTTGGTTTAAGTCATTAACAAAATTCCAATTTCTTTAATAAACTTTGCATTTAATAAGTCTCTTTTTGATTTAATCATGGTTAGTCATTTGCTATCTTTTGCTATCTTGCTTATTTAAGAATTTTCGCGGAATAGTTTAATATCTGTTAGAATGTACAGACAGAAAGGAATCCACATTGACTTTTAAGATGAATGCTACAGTTTTTGAACAAGATATCTTTCAGGCTTTGGAAATTCATGTGATATATGGTATGATTTTAAAGAACAGCCCGGGCAATTGAATGCACTGAACATATTTTGGGTTAAAAAGAAAGAAAGTATTAATAGCCACAATAAATCTCAATAATAATTGTACCATTATTAATTATTGTATTTCCATTCTAAATGTTTTAAAATAGATGTTTGACTGCAGCTGGTATGAAACTAAATAACCAAATATCATATTTTAATTGTTCAGTTTTATATATATAACCAGAATGATGAGATACAATGTAAAGTGCATAAAATACTTCCCACAGTAAAAGTTTATAAAGTCACTGCTTCTTTTCTGGAAGCATCAATTTTTCCTCAACAAATGAGAGTTGAATTAGCATTTCAAATTTCTTCCAATGGAAATACTTGAAATTCCATTCTGTAAGTATCATACAAATAAAAGGCCAAGAACATTATACTAAAGCAAATCACTTTCTTTTCATCGTGGCAGCTTTTCAAACTGATCACAGGATGCTAAAGTCTATTTTGAGTGTTTTTTTTCCTTCATATTTGCAGCAAATAATGTCTCTCCTTTGGGAAACCATTCCTCCAACAAGACTTCCATGAAAATAGCCAGCTTATCTTGAGCACAGGCATTGCCTCACCTACCTAACTCTGCTTGATATTAATATTTGTCTTCATGACTAGATTATCATCTGGGTATTTTTATCCATTGAGTTTTTAAAAATATTTTTTATGATCTTTAAGCTGTTGAAACAGTGATGAAATCTCAAGGTTAAAATGCACAGTGTGGGGCATTTTTGAGGAGTGTTAATTTATTGTCATATTTATACTAAAAGCTATTGTGTAAGGGTGTAAGATTATGAAAGTGTTAATACTGAGGAACACATTAAGCAGCATCCAACATGATGATGTCACATTAGGGGAAAACAATTTTGGACCTTGAAGGTCTCCCTCATAGTCTTAGTAACACATCAATCATAACAAGATTGGTTGGCAGGAAGCAGAGAGACTTTAGCTGATTGGCAGAATAAGTCAAGTGGAGTCTTGCAGTGGTCTGTTGCTGGGGCCTCAACATTTAACAATTTACATCAATGACATAGTTGAGGGGAGTGAAGACATGGTAGCTAATTTCACAGACAACACAATGCTATGTAGTAATGTAGGTTGTGAAGAAAGCATCAGGAGATGCAAATGGATACAGAAAGGTTGAGTGAATTGGTAAAAATTCTAGCAGTGTTTTGTGGCAAGTTGTGAAGTTGTTTATTTTGGAACAAACCATAAAAAAGCAGAATATTATGTAAACAGAGACTGTCTGCAGAATTCCAAGCTGCCGAGGGATCTAGATGTTCAAGTGTATGAGTTACAAATAGTTGTTATAAGGTACAGCATGTAATCAAGAAGGCTAATGGGACATAAGCTTCAGTTATACAAGGCACTGGTGAGAATGAATTGAATATTTTACACAGTTTTTGTTTACATGTATGAGAAAGGATATAGAATAGAGGTTTGCTAGATTCATACTTGAAATAAGTGGATTATCTTATAAGGATAGTTTGAATAGCTGGCCTTATTTCCACTGAAGTTTAGAAGACTTGATTGAAGGTGTATATAATTCTGAATACACATGAAAGGATATTTCCTCTTGTGAGTGAGTCCAGAACTAGGGGGCACTGTTTGAAATTAGGGTCACCCTTTTAGAACTGAGATCAAGAGAAATACATTCTCTCAGAGGTATGTGCAACTCTGTTTCAGAAGGTGGTGGAAGTGGGATCATTGAATATTTTTAAGGTGAAGGTTGAAAAGTCCTAGTTAGGCATGGGAATCACAAGTTCTTGGGAGTAGATAGGAATTTAAATGGTGGAGCAGACTCAAGGGGCCAAATGACCAACATCTCTTCCTCTTTCCTATATGTATTCATTTATAATGTAGCTTTGGCATGCTATCATGCATTAAATGAATATAGGGGTGGTGATGGCCAATATTATTGCTAGACTATTAATCCAGAGACCTTGGTAATGTTCTGGGGATCTGGGTTCAAACCCTGCCATGGCAAATGTTAAAATTTATATTCAATAAAAATCTGCATTTAGGAGTCTAATGATGACAATGAAATCAATGTCTATTGTCATCTGGTTCACTAATGTCCTTTAAAGAAGGAATCCTCACTTAGTCTGGCCTACATGTGACTCCAGATCAATAGCAATTTTGATGGCAATAAATGTTGGCCTGGCCAGTGGCTCCCACATCCTGTGAATGAATTAAAAAAAACCTGTTTAATATCCACATCTTTTCTCATTAGATGACAAAGTACTTTTCTTTGACCACGTTCATCCTGTAGCCCTACTTGGGAACAGGGTGATGACAGCAAATTTACATTATGAGTGGGCATTGCTTCATCTTTCAACAAGACATTAAGGGATGGAGATATGAAGAATCTCAGGCACAGCTTTAAGAAGGCTGCTCCTGGAATAGACAACTGCTAAAAGATCAGAACTTTCAAGAACCACACAGAAGAGAAACTTTTAGCAAGATTCTACAAGGCAGAAACATGAAAAGCATTTCAGATGCAGAAATTAGTGTAAGGTACAAACACCATATAGCTGGGACACAAGACACATTTAGTTACAGCTTACATTGGGTGCTGATAATCTCGCGGAGTGACCTCAGGTTGAGATTCACCTGGAGAGCAAACAGATATGAGAGGCTCCGTGAGTAAAGTTGAAATCCCTGACAAATAAGGGAAACTTTATAAAAAAAGGTAGAGTTTACAGGCTGGGGAAAACTAAAAGTAAGCAAAATAATTACAGTTTGGATTGAATGTTGCTGCCATAGTGAGTAGACAACACAAGGCATTGCTACAAGAAAGGAAATCAAGGGCCATGGAAGCTATTTGAAACAAGGTCACAGAATTGGGGACATTGGAAAGCTAGAATTAAAATGATAAAAGAGCAATTGAGAAGCCTTAGTATTGTAATAAAAGTAGGAAGCATTTATTCAACCCCATAGAGCAGCACTCATCTGTGAAAAAACCATGAAAGCAACAGGAATTATTAGCAGTGCCACACAAACCATGAATCATCTATAGAAATCTGTTAAAGAAATGGGATTTGTCATGTAGAACCATGAAGAATACTATTCATTTCATAAATCCTTAAAGGAATAAGGAATTTTTGCGAAAGCCACAAGGAGTGGGATTCATCTCCAAAAGCTACAAAAAAGGTAGGAATCATCCATTTTACTTCCAGAAGGTGGGAATCCTCCATTTTGAACACAAAAGCACAGGAAAAGCTTCCATGACGGCTGTACACTGTAGCAATATTGCTACACTGCAATCTACAATACCTTACATAAGCCAAGAGCCTCTTCTTGTCAGAATACCAGGTGGTTTCCCTCTACCACACAGCCCAAGTAGGCCCTGTAGATCACTAACTGGAAAAAGAATGGTGACAGCAAATCCTCCAGATGGATCTTCCATCACGATGAGCTGTGCTGAGGATCCATCACAATGCAAGAGCTAATAGAATTCAACTAGTATCTGAACAAATGTTTTGGGAGCCAGTAACATCTTCCAGGATTGAGACTGACAGCAATTGACATTGACATTGTCCACAGCACCAGTCTGTCATGTTAACAATACTAATTATGACTTTTGTTGTTATTATTATACAGCTTCCAATAGATTTGTTTTGAGGTAGGATCTTAGTAAAACTCTAAAACAAATGACAAAATGTTCTATTTCACAGTACATTTGTTTGAATTCTTTTTCTCTATGTATTAGTAAGACACCTAGTGGTCAAAGCGTGTGGCATAATTTGATTATTGAATTGTAAAATTCCAAAAACATGGACAAGAAATGGAGAATTACATTTCCTTTCTTTTACTATTGAAGATTGCACAATTTCATTTTGTACACAATAACTGGAATATTCTGTTCTTGTTAGTAATATTGCACGTCATTTTACAAAACATCTGTTCACAATTTAGTAACTGATAAAAATGGCATACATTTAATAACACTTACAAATTTCAGAATTTAAACTTCAAACATGTACAGATTGAAATTAAAAATAAATCCACAAGTCAGCAGCTGAATTTTTTAAACCACACATGTTCCAAGTCATTAACAGTTTAATAAGACAATGAAAACAGCATGATGCAATTTCTCACCAGAGTAGGTTATAAAACATTAATACTTTATTCATTCTTGGGCTGCAAATTTCAGTAACAGTCCTTGCTTGGCCATGAGAAGGTGTTGGTGAGCTTATCTTATTGAACTGTGTCAATCAGTGCACCTGCTAAGCTGTTAGGAAAGGATATCCAGGACCAAGCGATAAGAAAGGAATGGGAATATTGTTCCACGTCAGGATGGCAAATGATTTGGAGAGCAACTTGTCACAGGTAGATTCCCATGCACTTGTTACTCTTGATATTCTAGATGGTGGAGGTCATGAGTTTGAAAAGTGTTATCGAAGGAGCGTCGGTGAGTTGATACACTGCACCCTATGGGTGGTACAGGCTGTTGACACTGTGAATGGGTTATGAATGGACTGAGTGTCAATATTTATAAATGGAGTGTGATCAAGAGGAGTCAGTTATTCTAAATTGTGACAGGTTTACTCAGCATTTTTGAAGCTGTAGTTATTTAGACAAAGATTCCATCGTATCAATGGAGGACGGACACTGAGGAGTGAAAAGGTGAGTTAGTTACTACAGAATTTCCAACCTGCCTCTGATCTGCTGTTGTAAGCACAGCATATATGTCACTTGCCCAGTTAATGTAATTAAAAGCAATAACAATCAAAGACCAACCAAATTGCAATTTCACATGTCACTTTGCATGTTATACAGCTTTATAATATGGTAAATATGCATCTAAATGTGTGATTAATTACCAGTTGTAAAACATCATGGCTTTTACAGAAAAATAAAAATACCTCATTACCAAAAGTCCTAATCAACCTCCAACATTATTGATAACACTATTTAAGTGATGCTTCACTTTTACAAATATGGGATTCATGAAGATTTTTGGAGCTGAGAAACACAGCTTATTGTCACACTAGTTTACCAGGTTACATTCTTCCATCTGTATAGCTTACATTCATTTATTTTTTGCAAGTGTTATGAATACCTACAGCGACTTTACCATCTTTTTTTTTAGAAATTATGTAATCTTCTCGGTTACTCAATGATATTAATAGGCTTGACCCAATGAAGTTTTCAAGCATTGTTGAGGTCATTCCAGTCTGACCCTGTCTGTTGGACTAATTTAAAAGAAGTATTTTCAAACTGAAACTAATTGGTTTGAATTCACTATGGAACAGGTTGTAATAACAGAACACAGTCCAGCATATTTCCTGGAGTGGGTAATAGCAGTTTTGTACAGCAAGCAGTTCATTGCTGTTTTGGAAACTGAATTGACAGCCACCAAACTTTGTTAATCAACTTCAAATCATAGGTCATTTCATCAGATTCTTTGATATGTTCAGCAATAATTCCTTCAATCCAATTCACAGCAAGATTGTGCTGAAATTAACATTGTTTCTTTATGCTGACATCGTCAAGGGCAATTTACGCTGAAGTTTCTTGAGGATTTCATTAACATACATAGAACAACAAAATGAGAGTGAACAAGTGCAAATCAGCATAAGCAATTGGAGCCTGAGGACGTGCATGCATTCTTTTCTTTCTTAAAGCCCTTGTTTATCTTATTGATGCTATGAAAATTAAAGCTGGAAGTCATCAAACCATAATTTACACTTTGAACATAACAAGGAAGACATTGATATCATTCTAATTGGCAACTTCAGGTACAGATTAAGTATGAAAAATCAAATATTGCTGTTTGACCTACACCATTGCCCTGTTAATTTCAGAACAGCATCTTGCTGTCTGTCTGCCTCCCCATTAAAATACATTAAGCCCTGTGATACTGCAATAACTATGTAATGGAGGCAACCTAAACTTACAACAAAGTTAAACTGTTCTTTCAGCTTACTGGGGAGGCAATGTTGTCATCGGTACATCACTGGAACTAGTAATCTAGAACTCCAGGTTAATATCCTTGGGTCATGGATTTGAATGCCACTTTAACTCATGGTTAAATTTGAATTCAAAATATGTCTGGTCTAACTGCAAGTTCTGGTTCACTAATGTCCTTTCGAGGAGGAAATTGGTCATCCTGACCTGGTCTGGCATATATGTGACCAACATATCCTCTAAACTGCATGGGATTATTGCAGCATTGTAGTTGCTGGGAGGTTCCATGCCTGCCAATTGCCGTGCTGGTGTACTGGTTTCTGCAGTGTGGGAGCCACTGCCGCAAATTGACCCACAGGATAGCACAGCGATGAAATAATTTCAGGTAAAGTTGCATGTGACTTCAGATTAGGCAATGTGATTGACCTAACTGCTATCTGAAATGGCCCTAGCAAGCCATTTGGTTTGATGGGCATTTAGAGATAGACAGTAAGTGCTGGTCCAGCCAGTGATACCCATATCCCATGAATGAATATAAAGGAAGGGACTTTCACTGCCCATCCTTCACTGCCCTGAAGATGGTGGCAGTGAGCTGCCTTTTTGTATCATTGTAGTTGTTGGAGTGAGGGGAACCCTTAGGTATGAAGGCAATTTCAGGATTTTGACCCAGCAATTTTGGAGAAAGAGCAATATATTTCCAAATCAGTATGTATAGCTTGGAGGAGAATTTACAAGTTAAGTAAGTGTTCCCATGTTTCTGCTCTGCTGACTTCTTCCAGGCAGTAGAGATCATAAAGTTTGGAAGGAGTGATTGCTGATGTTTATAATCAGCAAGTTTTTTTTGAGCTGGGTGGTGTTGAGCTTTTTGAGTGTGTTTAGAGCTACACCTGTTCAGGCAAGAGTATTTGTCATATTTCTCACTGGTGCCTTGAGGATGGTAGACAGATGTGGAGGAGTCAAGTACTGAAAATGTGTTGCTGGAAAAGCACAGCAGGTCAGGCAGCATCCAAGGAGCAGGAGAATCGACGTTTCGGCCATGAGCCCTTCTTCAGATTCCTGAAGAAGGGCTCATGCCCAAAACTTGGATTCTCCTGCTCCTTGGATGCTGCCTGACCTGCTGCGCTTTTCCAGCAACACATTTTCAGCTCTAATCTCCAGCATCTGCAGTCCTCACTTTCTCCTGGAGGAATCAAGTGGTGAGTTATCATAGAACTTCCAGGCTTTATCTTGCTCTTGTAGGATGATGTCAGTGGGAGATTTGACAATGATAACACCGTTGAACAAGAAGCGATTGTGCAATTCTTTCTTTTAAAGGAATGGTCATTATTGACAATTTTGCAGCCTGAATATTGTCCTGAATGCTGACACAGACTGCTGCAGTGTCTGAGGACTTGAGAATAGTGCTGAATGTTGTGCAGTAATCAGCAAACTTCCCTACTTCTGATCTCAAGTTGGAGGGAATATCATTGATGAAGCAGCTGATGATGACAGACTTACAGTACAATTCTGAGGTGTTCCTGTAGTGATATCTTTGGACTGAGATGATTGATCTTCAATAATCACAACCATCTTCGATGGTTAATTGATTTGACAGAGATTAATGGATGGCATCAAACAAAGTAGGGATAGCACAGGTATATGACATTGAAATGGATTATGTTTCATACCCAGATTGATAGAGCAAGCTTGAGGGGCTGAATTTTTGCTCCTGCCTTATTGTTTTCAGACATTGGAGGATAACCTTAGAATGAAGACAGGACCTTGTCTCCACAAGGACTATTTGGTGGTCACTCTTAATAATACTGTCACATCTAAAATTAGAATTATATTTTATTGTCATGTAAATTCAAGTATAGGATTAAAAGAGTGCAGTAAAAAGTGTACAGAGTGTCACGATTCCCGGTGCCATTTTAGGTACAAAACTACCTAGGTACAAAATCTTAGGTATGAAGTAGAAACATAAGGAAATATATATAAAAGTTTAACATTAAGTCCTTCTTAGTGTAAAGTAGAAAAATAACTAAATAAAACTAAAAATTCAACTTTGGAGTTCTTCTCAAGTGCTTGGCCATAATGGGCACATACTCCTTACAATGCTTCGATTTCCTCTGTGTTGGGCTCAATCTCTCACGTTTGAAGCCACTGCTGATGCCAGGATGCTCTTGCTCTCCTCCACATTGGACTCAGTGTCTTGCTGTCACCCGCATTCTCTCACTATCCTCCTCAATGGCTCAATCGTTCCACAGACGGTAAGTAGATTCCAGTAAAAAAAGCTGTGAAGGAAGAAAAAAAGTAGTAAAAGCAGACAATCTGCTCCGGACAGATACTACACTGCTACTTCACTGCCATCTTGGCGATCTAGAAGGTATATATGTTGAATAAGGCTTTTCTCTTTGAAATCCCTTTTGAGGAAGCCAGTATAGACACAATGGGCACCCTCCTCTGTACTGCAAATTCAATGATTCTGTAATTTTATGTCTGAAAACAGTGAAGAGGACAAATAGGGACTGCATTTAAAAAGAACTCTTTCTACTTAAATTACAAAAACTCTTTAAGTACATTAGCTGATGTCGACCTAAAATCCTTAATGTTATCCAGTACTACCCTCTATTCCTTGGAGTACTTAATGTTGTTTACAGCCTTCAAATCCCTCACATGGAAAAAATGTGGGTTAGTATCTGTTTTATCTATTGCTGATCATGAGGGCAAGTAGGTGTTTCTCTTTTGTTGGTTCCTTTTCTCCACTTTCTGCAGACCCAGTTTACCATCTAGGTGCTTCAACCAGCTGGATCACTAAAGGTGCTATTGAGCCACTGTTGCTGTTAGGGATGGAAGTCCTTCAGCCAGCAAATGTTCTGTTCCCTTGCCAACCTCAGTGCTTCCTGAAAAGATGTTCAACCTGGAAGAGCATTGATTCATTGGGCAAGGTAATGGGGGCAGTAGGTGGTAATTAGCAGGCAGTTTCCTTGCCCATGTTTGACATTTTGCCATAAGACTTCATTGGGTCCAGACTCAATGTTAAGCACCCCCAGGACAACTCCCTCCTTCTCATCTGCCATTTTGCTGCCACCTCTATGGTCTGACCTCCTGATGACACAGAAAATATCCAGGCAAAGACCAGGTAAGAACAGGCTTTCATAACAGGCTTTCATGAACCAGATTAGCTCTTAGAATAATGGTTACATGCTCATTATTAGACTAGCTTTTAATTCCAGATTTTTAAAACAGTGAAATTTTAAGACAATCTTCCCTGGTAGAATTGAAACCCATGTTCCCAGAACATGAGTTGAAAATGTGTTGCTGGTTAAAGCGCAGCAGGTCAGGCAGCATCCAAGGAGTAGGAAATTCGACGTTTCAGGCATAAGCCCTTCATCAGGGATCTGATGAATTCCTGATGAAGGGCTTATGCCCGAAACGTCGAATTTCCTATTCTTTGGATGCTGCCTGACCTGCTGTGCTTTAACCAGCAACGCATTTTCAACTTTTTTTCCCAGAACATGAGCCTGGATTACTAGTCAAGTGACATGAACGCTAAGCCACCACCTTCATGAGAAGTGTTAATTACTATAAATTGATCTCTGACAGAAAAAAACAGTGTGGAATCACATTCTCTCAGGTTTTAATTATTGGAAAATTTTCAAATGTAATTTTCTGTTTATCTGTCGAAAACTTTTCTCTCGTTTTTGTCTTCATTCGCTTTCTTTTCTTCATATGTCTCTTTTGGAACCTGAATTTAAATTTAGATTTATTCCTACATGCATATAAAAATACAATGAAAAGTGTTTTTTGTGTGTTACATGCAAAGTGTCACCACATTCTAGCACCATCTTGAAACACTGAGTAGAATACAAGATGTGACTGCAATGGATTCATCTTACTCTTTTCTTGTTCCTCCTTTGCTGCTCTTCTAACTCACTGCTTGATAATGACTGAATTATCTGTTACGGACTCTTGAGTCTCAGTTATGAGCTCCAGGGTCTCTGTAACAGGCTCCGGGGCCTCTGGAATGGACTCCGTGCTCCCTGTAATGTGCTCCAGGGTGTCTGTAACAGGCTCCCAGGTATCTGTAACATGTTCCAGGGTCTCTGTAACGGGCTCTGGGGGCGTCTGTAACGGGCTCCGGGGTCTCTGTAACGTGCTCCAGGATCACTGTTAATGGGCTCCGGGGTCTCTGTAACAGGGTTTAGGGTCTCTGTAACGGACTCCGGGGTCTCTGTAACGTGCTCCGGGGTCTCTTTAATGGGCTCCAGGGTCTCTGTAATGTGATCCGGGGTCTCTGTAACGGGCCCCGTGGTCTCTGTAACGGGCCCCGTGGTCTCTGTAACAGGCCCCGGGGTCTCTGTAACGTGCTCCGGGGTCTCTGTAACAGGCCCTGGGGGGTCTCTGTTACGTGCTCCGGAGTCACTGTAATGGGCACCGGGGTCACTGTAACGTGCTTCAGGGTCCCTGTAACGTGCTCCGTGGTCTCTGTAACAGGCTATGGAGTCTCTGGAACAGGCTCCGGGGTCTCTGTAACGGACTCCGGGGTCTCTGTAACGTGCTCCAGGGTCTCTTTAATGGGCTCTGGGGTCACTGTAATGGGCACCGGGGTCACTGTAACGTGCTGCGGGGTCTCTGTAATGTGATCCGGGGTCTCTGTAACGGGACCCGGGGTCTCTGTAACGTGCTCCGGGGTCTCTGTAACATACCCTGGGGTCTCTGTAACGGGCTCCGGGGTCTCTGTAACGGGCTCTGGGGTCTCTATAATGGGCTCCGGGGTCTCTGTAACGTGCCCCAGGATCTCTATAATGGGCTCCAGGGGTCTCTGGAACACGCCCCGGGGTCTCTGTAATAGACTCCGGGGCCTCTGTAACGGGTGCTGGAGTCTCTGTAACATGCTGAAGGGTCTCTGTAACAGGCTCCGGGGTCTCTGTAACATGCTCCGGGTCTCTGTAACGGACTCCGGCGTCTCTGTAACAGGGTCTGGGGTCTCTGTAACAGGGTCTGGGGTCTCTGTAACAAGGTCTGGGGTCTCCCTAATGGGCTCCGGGATCTCTGTAACAGGCTCCAGGGCCTCTGTAACGAGCACCTGGGTTTCTGTAACAGGCACCTGTGTCTCTGTAACGGGCTCCGGGGTCTCTGTACAAGCACCGGGGTCCCAGTAATAGGCTCCGGGACCTCTGTAACGTGCTCCGGGGTCTCTGTAACAGGCTCCAGAGTCTCTGTAATGTGCACCGGGGTTTCTGTAACGGAATCCGAGGTCTCTGTAATGGACTCCGGGATCTCTGTAACGTGCACCGGGGTTTCTGTAACAGGCACCTGTGTCTCTGTAACGGGCTCCGGGGTCTCTGTAACGGACTCCAGGGTCTCTATAACAGGGTGTGGGGTTTCTGTAACGGGCCCTGAGGTCTCTCTAACGGGCTCCGGGATCTCTGTAACGAGCACCGGGGTTTCTGTAACAGGCACCTGTGTCTCTGTAACGGGCTCCGGGGTCTCTGTAACGGGCTCCAGGGTCTCTGTAACAGGCCATGGGGTCTCTGTAACGGGCTCCAGGGTCTCTGTAACAGGCTCCGGGGTCTCTGTGACAGGCCCCGGGGTCTCTGTGACAGGCCCCGGGGTCTCTGTGACAGGCCCCGGGGTCTCTGTGACAGGCTCCGGGGTCTCTGTGACGGGCTCTGCGGTCTCTGTACGGAATCCAAGGTCTCTGTAACGGGCTCCGGGGTCTCTGTAACAGGCTCCGGGGTCTCTGTAACGGGCTCCGGGGCTCTGTAACCGACTCCGGGGTCTCTGTAACGGGTCCCGGGATCTCTGTAACATGTTCCAGGGTCTCTGTAACAGGGTCTGGGGTCTCTGTAACGGCTCTGAGGTCTCTCTCTAACAGGTTCCAGGGTCTCTGTAATGAGCACCAGGGTTTCTGTAACAGGCACCTGTGTCTCTGTAACGGGCTCCGGGGTCTCTGTAATGGGCTCCGGGGTCTCTGTAACAGGCCCCGGGGTCTCTGTAACAGGCCCCGGGGTCTCTGTAACAGGCCCCGGGGTCTTTGTAACAGGGTCCAGGCTCTCTGTGACAGGCTCCGGGGTCTCTATAACAGGCGCCGGGGTCTCTGTAACGTGCTCCGGGGTCTCTGTAATGGGCTCCGGGTTCTGTAACTGACTCTGGGGTCTCTGTAACATGCTCTGGGCTCTCTGTAATGGACTCTGGGGTCTCTGTAACAGGCTCCAGGGTCTCTGTAATGGGCTCCAGGGTCTCTGTAACAGGCCCCGGGGTCTCTGTAACAGGCCCCGGGGTCTCTGTAACAGGCTCCGAGGTCTCTGTAACAGGCTCCGGGGTCTCTGTAACAGGCTCCGGGGTCTCTGTAATGGGCTCCAGGATCTCTGTATTCAGAGACCCTGGAGACCATTACAGAGACCCCGGAGCCTGTTCCAGAGACCCCGGAGCACGTTACAGAGATACTGGAGCCCATTACAGAGACCCCGGAGTCCATTACAAAGACCCCGGAGTCCATTACAGAGACCCCAGAGCCTGTTACAGAGACCCTGGAGCCCATTACAGAGACCCTGGAGCCTGTTACAGAGACCCCGGAGCCCATTACAGAGACCCTGGAGCCTTACAGAGATCCCAGAGCACGTTACAGAGACGCCAGAGCCGGTTACAGAGATCCCGGAGTCTGTTGCAGAGACCTTGGAGCCCGTCACAGAGACTCCGGAGCCCGTTACAGAGACCCCAGAGTCCATTACAGAGACCCCGGAGCACATTACAGAGACCCCAGAGCCTGTTACAGAGACCCCAGAGTCCATTACAGAGACCCTGGAGCCTGTTACAGAGACCCCAGAGTCCATTACAGAGACCCCAGAGTCCATTACATAACGTGCTCTGGGGTCTCTGTAACAGGCTCCAGGATTTCTGTAACAGGCTCCGCGGTCTCTGTAACGGGCTCCAGGGTGGATGTAACAGGCTCTGGTGTCTCTGTAACAGGCTCCAGGGTCTCTGTAACTTGCTCCAGGATCTCTGTAACGTGCTCCGGGGTCTCTGTAATGGGCTCCAGGGTCTCTGTAACGGGCTCCAGGGTCTCTGTAACGGGCTCTGGGGTCTCTGTAATGTGCTCTGGGGTCTCTGTAATGGACTCCGGGGTCTCTAAAACATGCTGCGGGGTCTCTGTAATGGGCTCCAGGGTCTCTGTAACAGGCTCCAGGGTCTCTGTAACAGGCTCCAGGGTCTCTGTAACATGCTCCGGTTTCTCTGTAACAGGCTCCGGGGTCTCTGTAATGGGCTCCAGGGTCTCTGAAATGTGCTCTGGGGTCTCTGTAATGGACTCCGGGGTCTCTAAAACATGCTGCGGGGTTTCTGTAATGGGCTCTGGGGTGTCTGTAACGGGCTCTGGGGTCACTGTAACAGGCTCTGGAGTCTCTGTAACGGGCTCCGGGGTCTCTGGAGTCTGTAATTTGTTCCGGGGTCTCTGTAATGAGCTCTGCAGGTCTCTGTAACGGTCTCTGGGCTCTCTCTAATGGCCTCTGCGAGTCTCTGTAACAGGTTCCGGGGTCTCTAATGGGCTCTGATGTCTCAGTTACAGACTCCAGGCTCTCTCTAATGAGCCCTGAACTGCTTGTATGGGCTCTGTGCTCTCATAACGAGCTCTAGAGTCTTAGTTACAGGTTCCTTGCTGTCTGCAGTGGGCTCTGGGCTTTTGTTATGGGCTCTGCGCTGCATGTAATGGGCTTGGGATCTGTGTAATGAGCCCTAGGGTCTCAGTCATTGGTCTCTGCTGCAGCCACTCCTGTGACCGCTGCGTTTGAGCTGATTTATCAACTTTTATATCAATTCTGTTTTATATTAATCCTAATATTAATTTAAATAAGTTCTCAGTTCAGCCGTCATACTGCTAATTTCACAAACCTTTAATCTGATTGGTTATACAGTTGTTATCCCAGTTCGCTCAGGTCCGAAATGTCCTGTTGCTTTCTTTATGACTCTATCAACTCACTTTCAGCAACTTGTTGTGCAAAGGCTTTCAGAACTTAATCATGCAAGGGCAAGCCTAACAAACAACAGGCACCACCATTAGATGGCCAGCCACGGTGAATTATCACTCAACATGTTTTAGAAATTTTAATTGTGTGAGTTCTTTTTAATGTAGCAGATTCTGATACCATTAAAGTGCAGACAGAGAAATATGAAATAATGTGTAAATTTCATGAAGGTCAACGAAACTAAGCAAAATTAGCAGTAAATCACCAGTGACTTTTGCCAGAACTTGAGGCACAATAGGACCCTGTCAGTGTACTGCCAGTCAAACTGGTAGAAATGTAAAAACTTTCTCTGTTCTTCTGCATGGTGAGATGCTGCTATATTAGTGAACTTATAAGGCTTTGGCGGACATATCACAGTCTAGTATAATGCACAATGCAAATGACTATGGTGTAACTTGCAGTGTTCGTCTGACATCAGAAGAATTCAGAATAGAGAGATGAGAAAAAGTGTGTGAAGAGAGAGGATTTAGACACTGCACATGAGAGCTTTATTCAGTAATCTATTTTGTGTAGATGTGAAAAAAATTGTTACAATACTGAAGAGAATCAAAAGCCTTATCTTATGATAAAGACAAACCAGGAACACCAAAGAAAACCTAAAGAAAAGGAAGTATCCAAGACTGTTTAACAGTAGACATGATTTGGAGGTGCCAGTGTTGGACTGGGGTGTACAAAGTTAAAAATCACACAACACCAGGTTACAGTCCAATAGGTTTATTTGGAACCACTAGCTTTCAGAGCGCTGCTCCTTCATTAGGTGGTTTTGGAGGATAAGATTGTAGGACACAGAATTTATAGCAAAAGTTTACAGTGTGATGCAAATGAAATTATATATTGAAAAAGACATGGATTGTTTGTTAAGTCTCTCATCTTTTAGAATGGGCATGTTGGTTTCGGAATTTTCATATGTAAATTCCAGAACTTTCTAAAATTTTCATTCTCAAGTGAACTTTAACAATAGTTTACCCAGATAATGCATTGAAGATGTGAGGTGCCCTGTGTGAGGCTGTCTATGCCTCAATGTTCAGACAGATTCTAATCTAAAAAAGGGATTTACAGAATCTTACATGGATCTCAGCAGTTTTTGAGCAAAACAAAATGTAATTCTGCAAGTACAAAATTCACCCCACAAACTTGTGTGTGTGTGTGTGTGTGTGTGTGTGTGTGTGCGCGCGCGTGTGTGTGGGTATGGGAGTGTGCGGGAGGGGAGTGGTATGAGTGTCTGTGAGAGAGTGTGTGTATGTGTGAGTGTGAGTGTAAAGGAGTATAAGTCTGTGAGAGTGTGCTTGTGGGAGTGTGGGAGTGTGTGTGTGAACGTATGAGAGAGGGTTTGTGTGAGTATATGGGTCTGTAGGAGTGTGTGTGTGTGTGTGTGTGTGTGTGTGTGTGTGTGTGTGTGTGTGTGTGTGTGTGTGTGTGTGTGTGTGTGTGTGTGTGTGTGTGTGTGTGTGTCATACAGTGGGGTCACCTGTAGTGTGACGTGAACCCAAGGTCCCGATTGGGACCATCCCCATGGATACCGCACTGGACTATTAGCCTCTGCTTGGCCACTTTGCGTTGTTACCTGTCCTGAAGTCCACTTTGGAGGATGGTCACCCAAAGGTCCAAGATCAAATGTCCTGGGCTGCTGAAGTGTTCTCCGACTGGGAGGGAACACTCCTGTCTGTTGATTGTTGTGTGGTGTCCATTCATCCATTGCCTTAGCCTCTGCTCAGTCTCACCAATCTACCATGTCTCAGGGCATCCTTGCCTGCAGCGTATGAGTACCCACCATGTACATGCCAACGTTGTCTATCTCATACGCTGCAGGCAAGGATGCCCTGAGACATGGTAGATTGGTGAGACTGAGCAAAGGCTAAGGCAATGGATGAATGGACACTGCATAACAATCAACAGACAGGAGTGTTCCCTCCCAGTCGGAGAATACTTCAGCAGTCCAGAACATTTGACCTCAGACCTTTGTGTAACCATCCTCCAAGGCAGACTTTGGGACAGGCAATAACATAAAGTGGCCAAGCAGAGGTTAATAGATTCATGTCACACTACAGGTTACCCCACTGCACTGCAGTATACTCTCTCTCTCTCTCTCTCTCTCTCCCTCCTATGGACCCATATACTCACGCCGACCCTCTCTCATACACAAGCTCTCTATCATACACTTCCAAACTCTCACAAGCACCCTCTCACAACCCCACCCGCATATGCCCGTATCCGCGCGCGCGCACACACACACACACACATAAATTTGTGGGGTGAATTTGTACTTGCAGAATTACATTTTAATTGTTTACACCCATGAAAGATTCTGTAAAACCTTTTTTTACATTAGAACCAGTGTGAACATTGGGGCACAGACAGCCTCGCACAGGGCAACTCACACCTTCAATGCATTATCTGGGCCAACACGGCACCTATTGTTAAAGTTCACTTGAAAATGTAACTTTAAGAAAGTTTTGGAATTTACATATGAAATAACTGAAACCAACATGCCCATTCTAAAAGATGAGAAACTTAACAATTTATAATTGTCTTTTTCAATATATAATTTCAATTACATCACACTGTAAACATTTGCTATAAATTCGGTGTCCAACGATTTTATACTCGAAAACCACCTGATGAAGAGCAGCGCTCCAAAAGCTATTGCTTCCAAATAAACCTATTGGACTGTAACCTGGTGTTGTGCAATTTTTAATGTTAACAGTAGAGTTTGCTTTAGTGAACCCAACCATCCTCCAAGCAGATTCTTGGGAGGCTGTCCTTTATGACCACTTGTGAGCTTCCTGTGAGGCATGCTGCCTTCAATTGCTGCCCCCAGGACTAATACAACATTGTTGGAAAATGTCACCTTGCATCCCATCTTCCCTATGACACCTCATCACCCCCATTAATCATGCTCAATGAGCTTAACATTGTCCTCGAAGTTGTCTTGCAATTGAGATACCCTTTACTTCATAAACCAACCCCAATACCAATAGTGCTGTTTGTATTGAGGCTGCTAACCCACTGGTCCTCCGATTGGACCAGTAAATGTACAAAGCAGGATGCTATCCTCAAAAGGGACTGTAGTCCCTATGACAGTCTCTTCATTGGCTGCCGCTAATAAGTTGCAGGTGCTTGGTCTCGCTATCCAAGGATTGCTTTGCATTCTCAGTCCTGAAAAACTGACTTAAAAAAAGCTGAAAGAAATCAATCCAGCCATCCAATTGCTACATTTCTGTTAAATTGATCATCAGATCATTAATTTTTCAAAAACATGATAATATGTTTTAATTATGATGATTTTAACAGAACTTCAACTTGCCCTGTCCCAAATGCTGTCTAAAGAGCCTCAACCACTGCCCCTCTGCTGATACCTAACCTGCTTGCCAGTGAAGTTTACGAGTGCTGGCTGGAAGCCTCTGGTTGTCTGTACTTTTAATCTACCAGGAGAAAGTGAGGTCTGCAGATGCTGGAGATCAGAGCTGAAAATGTGTTGCTAGAAAAACGCAGCAGGTCAGGCAGCATCCAAGGAGCAGGAGATTCAACGTTTCAGGCATACGCCCTTCTTCAGGAATGAGGAAAGTGTGTCCAGCAGGCTAAGATAAAAGGTAGGGTGGAGGGACTTGGGGGAGGGGGCGAAGGAGATGCGATAGGTGGAAGGAGGTCAAGGTGAGGGTGATAGGTCGGAGTGGGGTGGGGGCGGAGAGGTCAGGAAGAAGATTGCAGGTTAGGAAGGCGGTGCTGAGTTCGAGGGATTTGACTGAGACAAGGTGGGGGGAGGGGAAATTAGGAAACTGGAGAAATCCCTTGTGGTTGGAGGGTTCCCAGGCGGAAGATGAGGTGCTCTTCCTCCAACCGTCGCGTTGTTATGCTCTGGCAATGGAGGAGTCCAAGGACCTGCATGTCCTTGGTGGAGTGGGAGGGGGAGTTGAAGTGTTGAGCCACGGGATGGTTGGGTTGGTTGGTCCGGGTGTCCCAGAGGTGTTCTCTGAAACGTTCCGCAAGTAGGCGGCCTGTCTCCCCAATATAGAGGAGGCCACATCGGGTGCAACGGATGCAGGTCATCTCAGACTCCTCCCTCCCCTCCCTAGACCTTTCCATTTCTATCTCGGGCTCGTAGGATATGTGGAACAGTCCATCTTCCGCAACTTCACTGGCAACACCCCCCACCTTTTCCTCCGCTACATCGATGACTGTATTGGCGCTGCCTCGTGCTCCCATGAGGAGGTTGAACAGTTCATCCACTTTACCAATGCCTTCCACCCCGACCTCAAATTCACCTGGACCGTCTCAGACTCCTCCCTCCCCTTCCTAGACCTTTCCATTTCTATCTCGGGCGACCGAATCAACACGAACATCTACTATAAACCGACTGACTCCCACAGCTACCTAGACTACACCTCCTCCCACCTTGCCCCCTGTAAAAATGCCATCCCATATTCCCAATTCCTTTGTCTCCGCCGCATCTGCTCCCAGGAGGGCCACTTCCAATACCGTACAGCCCAGATGGCCTCCTTCTTCAAAGACCGCAGATTCCCCCCAGACGTGATCGACGATGCCCTCCACCGCATCTCCTCCACTTCCCGCTCCTCCGCCCTTGAGCCCCGCTGCTCAAACCGCCACCAGGACAGAACCCCACTGGTTCTCACCTACCACCCCACCAACCTCCGTATACAGCGTATCATCCGCCGTAATTTCCGCCACCTCCAAATGGACCCCACCACCAGGGATATATTTCCCTCCCCTTCCCTATCAGCATTCCGAAAAGACCACTCCCTCCGTGATTCCCTTGTCAGATCCACACCCCCCACCAATCCAACCTCCACTCCCAGCACCTTCCCCTGCAACCGCAAGAAATGCAAAACTTGCACCCACACCTCCTCCCTTACTTATCTCCAAGGCCCCAAGGGATCCTTCCATATCCGCCACAAATCCACCTGCACCTCCAAACACATCATCTGTTGCATCCGCTGCATCCGATGTGGCATCCTCTATATTGGGGAGACAGGCCGCCTACTTGCGGAACGTTTCAGAGAACACCTCTGGGACACCCGGACCAACCAACCCAACCACCCCGTGGCTCAACACTTTAACTCCCCCTCCCACTCCACCAAGGACATGCAGGTCCTTGGACTCCTCCATCGCCAGACCATAACAACACCAAGGTTGGAGGAAGAGTGCCTCATCTTCCGCCTGGGAACCCTCCAACCACAAGGGATGAACTCAGATTTCTCCAGTTTCCTCATTCCCCCTCCCCCCACCTTGTCTCAGTCAAATCCCTCGAACTCAGCACCGCCCTCCTAACCTGCAATCTTCTTCCTGACCTCTCCACCCCCACCCCATTCCAGCCTATCACCCTCACCTTGACCTCCTTCCACCTATCACATCTCCATCGCCCCTCCCCCAAGTCCCTCCTCCCTACCTTTTATCTTAGCCTGCTGGACACACTTTCCTCATTCCTGAAGAAGGGCTTATGCCCGAAACGTCGAATTTCCTGTTCCTTGGATGCTGCCTGACCTGCTGTGCTTTTCCAGCAACACATTTTCAGCTTTTAATCTACCAGCCCGTTTTCACTTTTTACTGACATTGGGTGGGCAGCTGACAGGTCACATTCATGTGTTGCCTAAGAGTAAAATCACATGGGCCACAAATTAAGATTACAAGTATATTTAACACTTAGAACATAAAATCATGCCCCTGGATTTTCTCTAATTGTAAAAGCTGTTCATAGAAAGTTAGTGAGAGTGTGACTGCTGAGTGACTGTGTTTGCAATATTCATATTGGCAGACTTGTGGCATTTTGGTCTCTGTGTTGTTGTCTAAGTTAAATGGAATGTGTATGATTAGAAACCATACATATTTAAGCTGAGAACATTTTTATTTAAATTCCGCTATTCACAAGAGCACGTGTTAGATATAGCTGAGGTGGCTGTTATTCCTTTAGTTCATCCATTTGGAAAGGTCTTGGATTTTCGTCCATCAAAGCATCCAATTGCTTCTGAAATGATTCAGATATTTTTAACTGTGAAAACCAGAGCACCTTGCATAGATCAGAATTAATATTAATGCAGTGAGCCTGTGCAAAAATAATTACTGACAAAAATGCACTGGTGCTATAGATTTTACTGGCCAAGATCTGAGATGACATCTTTAATATATTCAGAAAAGCGTGTTGATAATGTCACCACCAGAACAATTCTTGCCCCAATGTATTGTCACAGATTGCATTCAGCAAATGTCTGTATGTGACAATGTGCCACCGATTCTAGTCCAGCACCTGCAGTCATCTATATCACTCCAGCTCTAATAACTGAGCATACTTAGGACCCAGCATTTTTATTACAGATCATCAAATCTCACAAATAACTGCAATTGTCTATCAGTAATGCACAAAGCATTGAATTAGAAACTGGCCTGATCATTCAAAACAGGTACAAGTGAATAAGAGTAAGACTCAGTGTTTGTTTTACATGTAAGCCAAGATTATTGAAAATACTAACTAACTGATATGTTTTGTATAAAGAAAGAATTATTTCAGTATTTCAAGCATTATGATTCATATCAGTTAGTAATCCTACCAGACGTTAGTGAATCATCCAAATGGAAGTTTCCATTGCTGTAATGGTCCACGCCAACAGTAGTTGTATAGTTTGGAGGAACAACTTAGGAAACTAATGCATGCTTAAGTTTCTCACCAGTCTTAAAACTGTTACAGTGCTTCAGGGCAGGCCATGTGTTTTCTGGTCACTTGTCATATATGAGTCTTCACCAAACTCACAAGCAGGCCATTAATCATAACCATTTGAAATCTAACAGAAGGAGTACTCAGTATTTCATTGCTAACTGTCACTTCTCATCTGTCACTTGGTTTAATGGACAGAAATGACCTGGTTAACCGTGTAAGGTGGTACAGGAGGTTCACTAGGTTCACCAGCAAAACCAGGATATCTACAGCCCAGGGAAAACTACCTGGCATTGACTCACACCAGCTGCCTCTAAAAATTTAGCTTCAATGGTAATGTATTTACTTCAAGAAGATCTACAGCCACATTCTACCTGAGAAACAATCCTTTTTATTAACTGGTAAGAGTTTACATGAGCTATTAAACACTTATGATATCATGTCTTTCAGGTTAGCAATTGCTGGATGTACCAAATTCTTCATTCCACATGCAAATCAAATGGCAGTTCAGCTAATTGTTTGGGCAATATCTGTAAGGAGCCCTGCTATTCCACTATAACTCACCAATTGGCATCAGATGCTATCAACAATTGTTGTTTGTCATGTTCCTTGCTTATTCTTCATAATCAAAAATATATTCTGTGAAAGAGGTTCAAGCTCAGCTATACTTTGTGTCTTGTTTCAGTGATGATAATGTATTTTTCACCATTATTTCTCATTATGTATAACCCTAACCTAAAACTACTTATTTGACCATTGAATGACCTGAAAGACAGCAGTCATTTGTGTCTACTGCAGTTAGACTAAACATTCTTCAGCATGGTCACTGTTCTAAGTATGTCAAACTAAAGCAATAATGTCCCTGAAGGCTTGCTTTTAAGGTTATTCCCCAGACAGCATCAGCATATTGTAATTAAACAAGATAATTTCTTGTAGGTTAAGAACTATATAGTGGCAGAATACATTGGCTTAAACTTTCTGCTATTGACAGCTCCAATGCAAATACAGGACAATAATCTGTCTCTAAACAGATAGATGCAGAATGCTTCAAAATCTTAGCCAAACCAACAATTTCAGGATACTTTAGAGACTCAGACAGTGGACAATATTGCTTTTATAGCAATCTTCTTTGGAAAAAACACAGTTCTGAATCCCTGCATCTTGCAGGTGAGGAAAAATCCGAATTGTTCTTGTATCAATAGGTTACTCCTCATCCTGCATTGTGCCACTTATATAAAATTATATTAGTTACCATTCAGCCAGACCTGTGCTTTTTTGGAGCTGACTACTCAAATCCGTATTTTCAAACCTTCTCTGCATACTTTTGCTTCTTTCTTTTTATGTTCCAGTATGATTCAGTTTTAACTGGTGCAATGGTCTGTGTCTCACTAGCAATTTGTAAATTACAGCATATTCTCAGAAATCTCTGTGTAAGAATATGTCTGGCTGTTTTTATAATTTCCATTTTGTTTCTCCTTACTAGTGTACTTTGTCCCACTTGCAATTACCTCCCAATGCTCACTGTCTGTACTCTGCAGGGTATGGACAGCAGGTTTGCTAATGCTTTCAGAGGTTAGTAAGAGTAATATACAATAGTTCTGGCATTCTTGGGGATATTAGTGGTCCTGTGACAGGCCCTTCTTCTTTCATTTCAATAGAAGAACAGGAAAATATATCATAAAGCTGGATTGAAGCTGGCTTCAGGCAGTGTTTGTATCATCAAAAATACAAAGAACGTAAAGCACAAAAACCGACCGATCAACACAACTAATTGAGATAAGTTCCATAGGTGAACCCATTCCTTCATCTAAATCTATCAACAGATCCTTCCATTCCTTTCTCTTTCGTGTCCTTATCTAACTTTGTTTACATCCATGCCTGCATTTTGACTGAGCTACTCTTTTTGGTAATGAGATTTTTACCAAGCTGAATAAAAATATTTTTCATGAATTCTGTAATGGATAGATTGAGGACTATCTTCTATCTACTTTTGACACCCAGTTTTGGTGTCAGTGGCCCTTAGTTTTGGTGTAACATACATATTTTGTGTATGTTTCTGAGATTGAAAACAGACTTTATATTAGTGAGTGAATTATCCAGTGAATGAATAAAGGAACAAGATAAATTAAGACAACAGATACTGCGAGCAATGAAACTAAGATTGGGAATGGCCGTCGTTACATTTTTCACACAGGAATTTAAATATTTGTAATTTCTGGGTCATCCTCAAATTCAGATACATTTGCTTTAATGATGATCTTCTTATGCTACAGGTCAAGATGCAACCTTGTGATATTTCAAATTTTTGAAATGTAGACAGTATAGGGAGCAGGTAGCATGACAGATAAATGTTTAAAGTGCAGCTCATCCTGCATGGTAGTAAGGGAAAATATATCATAGTCAGAGGATTTCTTGTGTAAAGCTCTTTAAGCTCTCCATGTAAAACAGATTCAGTTGTAAGTTGCAGCATGTATTTCTGCAATGTTGTAGTATGACTATGAATGGTGATCTTCCAAAAACTTTTGTTATTAACCTCTGGATATTATGACATAGGATAATATTGCATTGAACGATTTGCTTTATCTTGACAGTTTCTTTTTTAGGTCTGCCTACTCCTTTTAGTTTCGGATCCAGATTCTGATGGATTTAGAGGATAGATCCTACATATGATTTCCTCCAAGCTTGTTATATCAATCATATTAGAGAAGGAATCGTCTATGTCCCATGTACATTGCACTCTGTTCCTACAATTTTTGGATCTTCACCATTTTAACATCTAGTCAGATGGTATGGGGGCAAGAAACCTCTATTTTCTGCCAATTTGTGAGCATAAACCTGCTGTCAGTCAAATTGAGAATATCAAACCAGTCAATGAGCCTTCTCCCATAAAGACTCCTGAATGGACTTTTAACCATTAATTTGCACCTCCACAGTGATTTTCAGGCTGTCACCAAACAAACGTATGATCAAACCATCAGTTCTTTATAGCAGCACATCATAAAATTGGCAGAGAGCTTACCTGAAATAGTTCAATGTAATGAATATTTCAAGAGGAACATGGAGTACTCAGAGAGATAAATGCTGCTCCATTTTATTGAGATATGTTTTTATATATTGAGGACTAGATAAGTGCATGTTTGTTTTACTGTCAGTTTCAATAGCTATCTGGGAAATGATTATCCTCTACATTTGTGTTTTCAAAACTTTCCTGAAAAACAGGTTTGCCTAAATCAATTGCAAGCGTGATACTTTCCACTTACTATGCATTACATGAATCTATGTGTGTTAGCTAAAGCAAAAGGAATCTCTCGAACTGTGTCCTGATAAGACTAGTGACATTTTTCAGGGACTTTCTCATTGGAGAATGCACAAACTTCTAGTTTCCGTTAAAATTCTAACCATTTATAACACCTGTGAAGTCTGATATTTGTACAACTAAACGCCATGAGTTTATTTTATTCTGGAGAGTTACCAGTACACAGCACAAAGACAATGAGATGTAAGTGTGCAAACCAAGTATCGTTCTTTATTTTATTCCCATTATCAATAACTCAGAATTGCTGTACTTTTTCACAGATTCATACACTGCCAATAGAGTCATAGAGTATAGACATTCCTAGGGCAGTGGGACATTGCTGAGAACTATGTTTTACCCCAGAGTCATGTGAGGGCAGGGAAGGCACAAACTAGCTCCATAAAAATATGCCTGACCTGAAGAGATTATGCTCAAAACATTGACTCTCCTGCTCCCTGGATGCTGCTTGACTGGCTGTGTGCTTTTTGAGCACCACACTTTTTGCATGTGTCATATTGCAGATTTGATCATTGGCCTCAAAACACCAGGGTTAAAAATGGGTGTAAGTGTCAGAGGACGTGTATGCTGATGATTATATGAACCAATAACTTCTACCAGAAAGAGAATGCTGGAAATACTCAGAAGGTCAGGCACCCTTGAAAGATAGAGAGAGAGAGGGAGAAGGAGGGAAAGGGTCAGGCAGGCCTAGATGTTAACCACAACAGAAATATTCTCAGTCATGGTGAAAATGGTAGAAAGTATCTGAAAACAGTCCCAACTCCTGAAGCTGGCATATATCATTGGGTCGGATTATAATTTACATATTTGTGATTTGTGGAGTTAGTTGTCAATTTAAATGACCAGCTGCCAAATCAGATTTAGGAGTTCCTGGTGTCTGAAACCCAGGATGTGATGATCAGAGTAGGTGAGAACAGGATTGTTCTCAGTACCTTATTTTTAGATAGCCATGCTACATGATTGAATAGCTGAAGGAATGCTTATTTTTTTTCCCCTTTATTTAAATATTTAGCCACAGAGATAAAATCCCAAGGCAGGCTTTCCCAGCTAAGCTGAGGAACTAGCAGCTTCTTCAGTTGTTCCTGGACCAAAGCAGCCCGGCCTTCCGGTGGAAAATGGGAATTGGGGAGTGAGCATTCTAAAGGTCAAGGCCAGGAATTCTCTTGCTCCTGCACGCATTACCTAGGAACAGAAATCAGCACCTTCATCGTTCAGACTGATAACATTTCAAAAGAATTGGAGATGTTAGAATTTGTCAGACAAGTAGGGAACAGGAGAAGGTGGGGAGGAAAATTAAAAAAAAATACATTATGTGACAGAGTGAGGTGGCGGAAGTTAGAAAACAAAAGGCATTTTGGACAAGGCAAAAGTAGTTGTTACTAGAACAAGTGAATTAAAAAAGGTGTAGATGGTGCTTAAACAACAACAGAACCATTATCAATGCTTGCTGTTTTAAAGAAAAGCAAACAAATTATAATCTGAAGTTATTGATATGAACGTTGAGTGCAGAAGGCTGCATATGTGGACAATAGGGGAGTGGTTATGTTCAAGCATGGTTACTATATCGCCTTAGCTGAATAATCTGTTCCAATTCATTTATTAGCTTCACATGATATGACTGGGCAGTTGGTGGAAGGTAATATTATGCTGCCAGTGACCGAGAACCTGTGTCTAGCATTTTTGAAAATCTCAGCATACACCATGGTGCTCCAATTTGCCGTTGGCAATCAACACCTTAATGCAGATGGCCTAAATTATATGCTAAACCGTTGTCTGAAATAACCTTAAAACTTGATATTAAAATAACAACATTTCCTATGGAGTTTGACAGAATTTCACAAAACATTCCCCTACAGTGATATCTGATAATATGGTTCAAGTCTCCCTAATTGTAAATCAGGCAATGTGGCAGTTACAATAAAGCAGGGGAATTAACTTCCCTTCTGTGATCTGGCTAACTGATATTTTAAATTTCAGACAACATGAAGATCTGTCCTTAACCAAAATGCAGATCAGGTCTAATGGTATTGTTCATCACATTAAATCCAGAAATTGCTCTCATCAAAGTCATGAGTTGTACTCTATTGCCCAGACATTCCAATGGCTAGAAAATCATTCTTGAAGCATAGTTGAAAGTTGCCATGGGCACCCTGTGGAATACCCCTCATAACAGGCTCTGATGGAAATGCCGGAGAAAGCTTATAAAGGACCATTACCCCCACGTCTGGAACCCAGTGAAAGTATCCATTTCAACCAGAGAACAGGAAATGTAAGTGTTAACTCTGGAAAAGTAAAACATAAGCTCCAACATATCTCACACACCCACCAACTACACATCCACCACACTCCTTACAGTTACCCGACCCTGACCCAACACACCCTGTTCCCTCGGGACCTAACCCTTGTCAGCAAACCTGACACTCCTTCCCCTATCACTGTACTTGATATCCTCTGCTTCAGAGCCAACACCCCTCTCCCTTTTGTGACTGACCTACCCCACTCTGTACCCAATGCTACACCTCTCCAACCCTACCCCATTCTAACACCAGGCCCCAGCAGTGACACAAAATTGGGCCTGTACTCTCCAAATGTAAGCTCATGGAATATTTTAAAATTCTCACAGAACCACTGCAGTCCATGTGGGGTACGTACTCCCACAATGCTGTTAACAAAAGAATTTAGGATTTTGACCGAGTAACAGTGAAGGAATGTCAACAGTATGTGTTTCAAAATGCTGTCTGAGGAGCTTTGGTGAGTTGTTGCAGTGCACCTTGTAGATGGTACACACAGTGCCAGTGAGCGTCAGCCCTAGATGAATTTTAATAATGGTGTTAGCTGGATGCCAATCAAGTGAAGTGCATTGTCCTGTATGGTACTCTGGGTGGATAGTATAGCTGCCCAAAAATACTTCACTTACCTTGTTCACAAGTCACTGAAATGTAGGTGCACCAATCAATAAGGAAGGCATGTGGTATTTTAGCTTTCACCACTGTTTAAGAAAGGTGGTAAGGACAAGACAGGGAACTAAAGGCCTGTGAGCCTGATATCGGTGGTGGGCAACTTGTTGTAGAGAATCCTGAGGGACAGGATGTGCATGTATTTGGAAAGGCAAGGACTGATTAGGGATAGTCAACATGGCTTTGTACATGGGAAATCATGTCTCACAAACTCGATTAAGTTTTTTGAAGTAACAAAGACGATTGATGAGGGCAGAATGGTGGACGTGATCTATATGGACTTCAGGAAGGCATTCGACAAGGTTCACATGGGAGTCTGGTAAACAAATTTAGATCTCATGGAATACAGAGAGAGCTAGCCATTTGAATACAGAACTGGCTCAAAGGTAGAAGACAGAGGGTGGTGGTGGAGGGATTCTTTTCAGACTGGACGCCTGTGACCAGTGGAGTGCCATAAGGATCGGTGCTAGGTCCACTACTTTTCATCATTTATATAAATGGTTTGGATGTGAGCATAAGAGGTATAGTTAGTAAGTTACAGATGACACCAAAATTGGAAGTGCAGTGGACAGCGAAGAAGGTTACCTCAGATTACAACAGGATCTTGATCAGATGGGCAAATGGGATGAGAAGTGGCAAATGGAGTTTAATTTAGATAAATGCAAGGTGCTGCATTTAGGGAAAACAAATCTTAGCAGGACTTCTACACTTAATGGTAAGGTCCTAGGGAGTGTTGCGGAACAAAGAGACCTTGGAGTGCAGATTCATAGCTCCTTGAAAGTGGAGTTGCTGGTAGATAGGATAATGAAGAAGGCATTTGGTATGTTTTCCTTTATTGGTCAGAGTGTTGAGTACAGGAGTTGGGAGATCATGTTGTGGTTGTACAGGACATTGGTTAGGCCACTGTTGAAATATTGCATGCAATTCTGGTTCCTTCCTATCGGAAAGATTTTGTGAAACTTGAAAAGGTTCAGAAAAGATTTACAAGGATGTTGCCAGGGTTGGAGGACTTGTGTTATAGGGAGAGGTTGAATAGGCTGGGGCTGTTTTCCCTGGAGCGTCGGAGGCTGAGGGGTGACCTTATAGAGGTTTATAAAATCATGGGGGGCATGGATAGGATAAATAGACAAAGTCTTTTACCTGGGGCAGTGGAGTCCAGATCTCAAGGGCACAGGTTTAGGGTAAGGGGAAAGATATAAAAGAGACGTAAGGGGCAATTTTTTCACGCAGAGGGTGGTATGTGCATGGAATGAGCTGCCAGAGGATGTGATGGAGGCTGGTACAATTGCAATCTTTAAAAGGTCTCTGGATGGGTATATGAATAGGAAGGGTTTGGAGGGGTATGGGCCAGGTGCTGGTAGGTGGGACCAAATTGTGTTGGGATATCTGGTCGGCATGGATGAGTTGGATCGAAGGGCCTGTTTCTGTGCTGTACATCTCTATGACTATGATGAGGGTATTTGAGTAAATATAGATGTCTTGAGGCAATTGCATAGAGCCTTGGTGAAGCCTCACCTGGAGTATTGTGTACAATTATGGTTTTCTTATCTAAGGAAGGAAGTAATTGCTGTAGAGAGGATGCAGTGGAGGTTCAGTAAGCTGATGTAGGGATGGCAGAACTGTTTTCTGAGGAGAGCTTGAAGAACCTGGACCTGTATTCTCCAGATTTTTGAAGAATTGGAGATTGTGATGATTGGAATTTTAAAAATTCTTTTGGGGCATGACAGGGTGGATGTAAATGGCTTGGTTCCCCTGGCTGATGAATCCAGAACCAGAAAACATAATCCCTTAATAAGGGCTAGGCTACTTAATACTGAGACTAGGAGGAATTTCCCCATTCAAGATCTTTGGAATTCTCTCTCCCAAAGGACTGTGGAAGCTCAATCATTGAGCATGTTCAAGACAGAAATCAAACATTTTTCATCGAAGTGTGGGAATGTGGCATTGACAACATGTCAATTACAGAAAAAGCAATCTTCGATCTCACGTTTGTATTGGCTCCCACGATCTTGCTATCTCTCTCCAAATCCTGCCTTCAATGGTGTCCACCACTGGACAGATGCTCCTCAAGGTGACTTCCGACTGCACTTTCAAAAGCTAAACTGTTGGCCTTTGGTCCAACATTCATCTTAATACTTTGTCAATTGCTGATTTGCAAAGTTACAATGTGCAAATATATTCTTTCAATTTGTGTGTGAATTTATGTGGCTTCGAGCACATATAAGTGAGCCACAATGGGAGTCCAACTGAAATTCTTAAAATAATTGTTAGTGTAATTCTTAGCATATTTGGGATTTTTTAGCATGTCCTGTCCAATCACAGAATCATACCTAATGTTGGAGACTATATTTTAATGTTTGAAGCATGGACTGGTTCCACCTCTGCCCAATGGAAATAGCTGTGGGACTGGTTAATAGATCTCTCATCGGAACTTAGCATGAAGCTTACATTTCCAGCATTACACTAGCAGTGATATTCTTATCGAATATTACTCATTTGCTCGATTTTCTTGATTTGACAACAGTATCCCCTTTTAGAGAAAATCAATCATGTTGCCAGTCTCTAGTAACAGTGTGAAAGGGCTAACTTCATCTGTCATTCAGATTTTGAGAAAATTTCCTCTTCCAGGCAATCTGAGGTAAACTGACTATTCTTCAGGATTGAACATGACAGCATGAAACCTAATTTGATTCTGTGCAACATACAATAAGTAGGGGTGAATAAGGCAAGGGAAGAAAACATGATGAATAGTCAAGGTCAAATCACCAGAGTCTTACCAGGCCATAGGTTTATTCTTTCATTAGAGAGAGATGACTGGTGGTGATTTAACCTGAGGGCCACCATGACTCAGGTGAGGGGAAAGGTTGAGAAGGAAATGGTAACCTCAGTCAGTGACAAGAATTGAACCCATGCTGTTGGCATCACACTGTTTCGCAAAGCAACTGTCCAGCCGATTGAGCGAAATCAAAACCCATGATGAATGGTAGGACCCAGAGAAGCACCAAAAATCAGAGGGACATTGGAGTGCATATCCACCAGTCCTGATTGAATATTTAAGAAAGACCTGAAAATTGTCATTATTGATGTCACAATCTGATTTGAAAATGAAGATAAATCACTGAAAAAGGCCTAGGATGAAAACATTCAGAAGTATAAACATCTTATTCAAGAAATAATTAATTTAATGAGGCACATAACCTGCATACTTTGGTTTTGTAATGGGTGCAAGGGGAAAATGGTTGGAATTAAAAAATAGTCCCATGAGGCTTCTGGGCATTCATAGATATCAAACCTACGCCCAGGCCATTGAGGCTAACAATTTTTTTAATCCTGCAACTTTTGCAGTTTTCAGTGACAGCTAAACGACTTTATCTGCCCAGTGAATTACCAGATTTTACATCTATTTGTGGGATTACAATATTTTTAAGTTTTAATATTTTATTATTTTATTTTTGCTAATCTTATATTTTAAGTTAGTTTTTAATGATCTTTTAATTAATTTTAGTCAGTTAAGGTTAATGTTTTACTCAATTACATTATGGTGGTTGGTGAACATAGTATTATAAACTAATGTGGGATTGTAACAAATAACATATCAAATGATGTTAACATCTTTAGACAGAGAGGTTGTTTGACTGATTCAGTTGACAAAGATGTGAGCACAGGAAGGAGCCCATTAGGTGTGCAACGATATTCTTAAATGCAGCTGAAAGAATAGAATATTGAGAAATTGGTGGTGAGACACCACCTTCAACTGCTGCGGGTCACATGATGCAGGTACATCCATAATCAAGTTACTATTAGGAAGTTGTTGCATTTGTAATGTACCGCTAATATAGACCAGTCAATTACAAAGGAGACAGTGAAAATCAGCGGATGAGAGATATTTGATGCACAAAACCATAAATCACAGGAATTACTTTTAGCAGATTGTATACATAGATTTTAGGTACATGCTTTGGATTTTATTCTATATCTCCATATACATTGTAGAAATGTTTAATGTAAATTTTATTGTACCAAATGCATTATCAGGAGTGTACATCAGTTAGTTGATGACTTTAATGTGAATGTGACCTGGGCATCATAATTGAATGTGTTAGTAAGTTAATGGACTTGTGATTTATATTTCGTGCCATCAAGATTCACAAGATGATCAATATCTAGTCAGCCAGTTGATAGACAGACAGAAAGAATCTGTCTCTTCCTATCATCCTATTTTTCAGACCTTAAAACCACTAAAATATCATTAGGAACTCACAAAAATAACTAAATTGACGGATTTTAAAAGTATAACCCAGTAGAAACAAATAAGAATTAGCATTATTTCCAAAGTAGTGTCCAGCTACTGGCTTTGTTTCTTTGTTTCATTTTTTTTTAAAAGGCCCAGATTTGCTTGCAAAGTAACAGCAAGTTTTAATGCACTTGTTATTATTGAGTAAACAGCACAGCACTTTCTTGGCAAGGAAGAAATACACCAAGTTGTGAACCGCCACAAATTGCTGAACAATTTGCTCTCTTGGATCATTAGTCTTGTGAAAATGGGGGCTCATTAATAATCTCCCCACGAGTTTTAGAAAATCGCTGGATTTTTTGAACTCACTATAAAAAGTAAGGGCTGTTACATATGAACACAGGATGGGACCATTCGCTGCTGCCAATTAGCCACTGCCCTTTCACCACCAAGGACGCTTCGCCACCGCAAGTGTTTGTAACTCATTTTTATGTATAAACCAATAAAATGATTTTTATTTCACCTCATGTTTTATCAATATGTACTATGTTGTTGTATAAATAAAGGGGACTGAGAAGTTTGTGGCAAATAGTCTCCAGAGGTCAAATGACCCCAGTGGAGAAACGCTGGTGGCAAACCAGCAGTGGCTAATCGGCAGCGGCGAATGTGCCGTGGCTAATTGTCACCAACCCTACATAACAACCTAAATACCATGATTGGAAGGGTTCTTATGTTCCATCAATGCCACTCAAAATTTCCAGCCTAGAAAATTGAACAGATGAAACCATGGAGTCTCAGGCCTGCAGGTTATAAATTTTCTTCAAGCTTTTAAAAGTTTAAAATTGTATTTTTTGTTTAATCTCCCACCTACTCCAATCTTTCCTCCCTATTTTTATTTCTGTATCTAATTTGATCCTATTTTGCCCTTTTTTTTAGTTTTTTTTCTAAATCTTCTATTTCTTTTTATATAAATCTCATTTGTTAAGGGGTTGGGCAGCTTTGCTATCATTCACCACTGCCACATTGGCTTTACATTTCCAAGAATTTAAAATGCAAAGAAATTTCAACCTGAAAGGAACAGAAAAGAATCTAACATGCGGGGCATGCTGTGAGAAACTCTGTTCCAACAAATTCTGGACCAATGTCCAACAACCAATTGAGGGATGAGCAATATACTTTCACAATGACGTCTCTGGTTGAGTAAGAACAACACTCTGACCATTGCTAATTTACAGAATTAGTTCATGTTTATGTGAAGCTTTAGACAGCCCAGTATAGGAAAGGCACAAAGAAAGATATCACAGAGTAACTTAAAACTTACCCTGTCTTGTAATACTGTATTGCTGATCAAGGTATTTCAAACCAGTTCAAAAACCAATGCATTTGTTCTTTACACACTGCATACATCCAAAATCATTTACGATCTTTTAAGGCATAATTGTGAAGGAGAATTGTTTATTCCAGAGTCTTTGGATTTTCACTTGTCACTGCAAACGAAGGGTATATATTTTATACTCAACTTCAAAACAAAGGTTTTAAAGAATTACTTCCTCTGAGGTACTCAAAATTTCTTCACCAGTTGTCTCTGACTGTGTCATAAGCCATCAACTTTGAGCTCGTTTTCAGGTCTGGATCATATCAGTGACACTATGAACCTTTCCAAGAAGAAAACACATATAATAGTCAACAGGGAATGAGTTAAAAAGAAGCTCTCTTAAATTTATGGTGGAATTGTGTTACAATATAAATTGGTATAAGAAGTAGTAGCTAGCAGATCATAGCTGTTAAAATGATGGTAAATCCTTCAGTGACCAGAGGGCAGCCATAAGATAAAGAGGCACCTTTCTCTTGCTACATATGAAGGGCACTGAGTCAGTGACAGTGGTGAAATTAGATGTAGCTAGTAGCTATCATAATTTTTATGGCATCAGCTTGTTCCTTGCTAGAAATGTGGGCTAAGTGAGTTACATATGATGAATTCTGCAGGAAAGTGTCCAATTCACTGGTGAAGCAGTGTTATTACACTGTCTTCTTTTACAAATGCCTGTTGACAGCAAGCAGAAGTTTACTGAAGTGGAAATATATAAGTATGTTTAAAAAAAATTAGTTGCCATCTCCCTTGATCCTCCATCTGCAGTGTTTAGAATAATATTGTTTTGTGGTGAATAGTCAGAAAATGATGAACTATTCAGACTTTTGCAAAATTAATGTACTATTTATGCTTCTTTAAAACCATTTCTTTGGAGTTCAAAGACATTCACTTCCACTCTGTCTCTTATTGCCATTATGAGAATGGAATAAATACTTTGATTGACATTGCCGGGGTTTCTTAGCAGATGTCTTTCTAAAACAAAATGCAGTGTAAGGTCATTTTTGTAAATAATATTTGAAATGGGATGTCATTAATTATGATGGAAACCTTACCCAACTGCCTGTTGCCTAGGGCACTGAAGGCATCTTCCCTGTTCTGTTGATGTTGGTACATTATGTCCAGGTTTAAGTAATGCACAGTTTGTTTCGATAGCATCTTTAGAATAATTAAAATTTAAGACCAGAGCTGATTAAAAGGGCTCAAGAATCTACTAGTTTTCATGGTAAGAAGCAAATTATTTCATGCTGCTATTCCATAAGAAGTTTCTGAATGAACACAAAGCACTTGGTGACACTAAGAGATCCTGACATAAGGACTGGTAACCGCCTGTAATTGAGAAGCATTTCATTTAAACTCTAGGGGTTCTAAATGAACAGGATGATAAGTGTTTCAGAGGTAACTATTAAAATGCAGCCATGGTATTTAATGCATTCTTGACGCACAGGATCCTGTGCTTTCCCTTCGAGGCCAATGTTAAAGTACTATATTGATAACTCAATATATAAAAAATGAACAGCATCACTTGGAAGACAGTCATGTTCCTACTTTACTTTTCGCTGTGTGTTTAGCATTCAGATTCTAATGTGACATTATCTGCAAGTTGTTTTTCTGTACACTATGAAAAATTAAATCTCAAGCTGTTTACCTGGATATCTTGTTGTTTAGTGTAACAGAAAGTAAACAAAGTGCGCTGCAAATAATCACCAGGTCAGGCAGCATCTGTGGGGAACAAAGTTAATGGGATAGACTTTGCGTTTCCCTGTCATTCGGGACATATCTGAGGATTTCTGGGGATGGCAAGGAGACAGCATTTCAGGGTCTCATCTTGCCACCTACTGGTAACTTTAAAAATGGTCGGATGACAAGCTCTGGCAATGTGGGCTGATGTCAGTCAGGATTGGGGATGGAAGGGAGGGGCGTAGGGGGAGGGGGGAGGTAGTGGGAGAAAAAAGGGTAGGTGACAGGAGATACATCTCTGAGCAACCTCTGGGTCCATGGGCAACTGGGCCCCTACTCCGTTCATCAGTCAGGTCATTCCCCCTTCCACCCTCATACACATAACCATTTTAACTGGCCAGCTCTCCACACTGGGCTCCTGAGTCTGTTGGGACTGACTTTATCCAGCAGTGTCGACCACAGTCACTGACAGAATTACTGAACTTCTGGCCATCTTTGGCTGGTTTTCATTCCAAGATAAGGGTAGCTGTCTTGCCTTAGAGTGATTAATGTTCCTACCACAGTTAACTTGTTGAAGGACAGACATTGGGATGGTGAACGTCCCCTCCCTCAAACTTATAGCTCGGGCAGTTGGCCAGGGTGCACAGTTCCCCATTAAATCCTGCTCAATGTTTCACGCCAATGGCATTTCTTCAGAATTCAGTGGCATCTACCTGAAATCTTAACCCTGTTTCTCTCTCTACGGATGCTGTCAGACCTGCTGAGTATTTCCAGCATTTTCTGCCTTTTGGTTTGGAATTCAAGCAACGTCCATATATTGCTTTTGTATCAGTTAATGTAACAAACTTATACTCTCACTTGTTTTTATTTGAAGGTAACCTTGCTTAATTATTCAAATGACATACAGAGATGCATGGTGACAGCAGCAGGAATGTGCTATTTAATCATGTACAAATCCTACCTTTTTGGTAAAATTATGAGATTGAATTATCTGAACTCATCATCTACAAAGTTAAAACATAATATGCATTACAAAAGGTATGTAATTTGCATTACAAACATGGAATATCACAGTCTATTAATACAACCAATGATTATTGTTCGTAATTAGTTCACCATAAAATCTATCATTCCCTGCAGCAAATTTTAATTATTCATATAAACCTACAGACCCACTAGGTCAATCAGCTCTCAGTATTACCTTATAAAGTCCTTGGTTGAATTACCATCTGAGTGCAAGGACATGTTTGTAACTGGCATATGGAAAGACCTTTTCTCTCTCCAGTCAGTGTAAATATACAGTCAGAAATCATCCAATCTAATTTGCCTGTTAAAAAAAACACTCAAGCTTTGCAGTGTTCACATGAACATTACTGAAGCTTTGTTCAATTACATTCTTTCTTTATACCCAATCCTTTTCCATCACATTATTGACAACCCAAAAATGGAGATTACATTTACCTGTGTCTGGATCATTTAAAAGATTTTTAAAAATTAAAACGGCCTAATTTAGCAAATTAATTCCCTGGCAGTTATGTTTGATCTTTATATTAGTAAGTCAAAAGTTGTCCTTAAGAAGATTGAACTGGTATCTGATGGTGTAGCCCACTCCAACCGGCTTTTTGTGACCACATGGATTGTATGCTACAAACACAGAGAATTCTGAAGAAACTCAACAAGTCTGGCAGCACCTTTGGAGAGAGAAACAAAGTCGAGTATACAACCTTTGGAAGGTTGTATATTTGCTCATTTGCCTTTGTTACATTTTTAAAATAAGACTGACAGTTTAATGTGACTGCAGCACATCAGTGTGGGAGAACAATGTGCTGGTTCCAACTACTGTACATTGCAGGTCACCTTTGAGAAAAGGTAAGGAATCTCCTCAAACAGAAGATGGAACAAACAGTCACTGGGTGTTCCAGCACTTCTTTTCTTCCTGTCAGATTAACAGTGGTTTAAAATTAGGTTTCATATCCTTCCCAACTATGGATACATTACATATCTTAGTACAGAGCTGACACTAGTTCCTATGAGTGCAACAAGTTTATATGCAAGAATTTAAAACATCTCTGCAATTGCAGAATGTCTGTGTATGCTTATCCAAGTTCTACCTTCTTGTAGCTTCTGGTAGCTTCTGTGTTGACTGTTTACTTTGCCATGACTCTTCATGCAAGCTTAATAAACCAAGCACAGTGAGCATAAATCGGTTGCCAGATTCACATCATAAAACATGTAACAGTTGAACACTACACAGATAACCACATGTGCATCTAATTCAAAAGGGGATATAAAAATAATCAGAAGTTAGTTAGTTCATCTGTGATATTTTTCTGTGTGAAATTCTTATGTAAAATAGTCCATTTCCCACGTCTATTGTACTTAAAATATATAATATAGATCCAAGTACCATATCAGATTATTAATGAGTACATTTTCACTTCATGCATTTTGCTTAGGTCATGCATATTTTTCCTTTTTAAAATCTTTCCTGCTTGCTATGTGATGAAAAGTGTCAGGTCCATATTGAAGCAGTAATGGGGAGATCTCAATACAGAAAAGCTCAAAAACAGAATAACAAAAATAGTAAAATAAATCTGGTATTGTTGTATCATGTATTCTCATTGTTTTGTTATTATCATAAAATAAGGAGCTATAAAATTGTCTGTATGTGTACCAGGTACAATCACAACCATATTATCATTAAAATTATTTATCTGTTTATATTATGCCAAGTGGTACATTTCATTATATTGTGCTCCCCTAGTACTTGTCACATGACACTATGCTTTGCATTTGTATACATCATGGTCAAACTGATGGGCTCACTTTTAGGGTGGTGGTAACATGATGGTAATGTCTCAGGGTCAAGTAATCCAGGAACAGTCTCTTCACATATATTCTGCAAAGACCTCTCAGGATTTTATATGCTTCAATCAGGTTGTCTCTTACTCTTCTAAACTTCAGCAGATCTTAGCCCAAACTGTCCAATCTTTTTCTCATAAGAAAACTTACCCGTTCCAGGTATTAGTTAAAAATCGCACAACACCAGGTTATAGTCCAATAGGTTTATTTGGAAGCATTAGCTTTCAGAGTGCTGCTCCTGTGTTGTGTGATTTTTAACCACTCCAACACCAGCATGTCCAAGTCATTCCAGGTATTAGTCTACTAAACCCTCTCTGAACTGCCTCCAAAGCACTTACACGATTCCTGAAAAAAGGTGACCAATACTGTACACAGTATTCCAGATGTGGTCTGTATAACTGCATAACTGAAGAATAAACTCTCTACTTTCATATTCAATTCCCCTTGTGATAAATGATAATATTCGATTAGCTTTCCTCATGACTTGCTGTAACTGCACACTAACCTTCTGTAATTCATACACAAGAGCACACAGATCTCTTAGACTTCTCAGAGATTGACATTTAGATAATTTTTTTAAAAAAATTCTTGCAAATGGACAAATTTGCATTTTCCCACATTATACTTAATTTGCCAGAATATTGCACATTCACTTAATCTATTTATTATCTTCTTTTTAGTCTCTTTATGTTGTCTATGCAACTCTTTCCTATCTATCTTCAGCAAATTTGGCAAAAATACCTTTTGTCCCTTCATCCAAGTCATTTAGATAAATTGTAAACAGTTGAGGTCCCAACACCAATCCCAATGCCATACCATCATTCCATCTTGCCAACCTGAAAAAGATCCATTTATGCCTAATCTCAGCTTCCTGTTTACCACCCAACTGTTGCTTTCCCTTTCACAAAACCACGTTCTGACTCTGCTTCATTACCTGGGATCCAAATGCCCTGCTTTAAAGGCCTCTAATACTTTCCCAATGACAAATTGTACAAGTGCTGAATCAAGGGAGAGTGGAAACTAATGCACCACTATTGACGAGTCACTTCTCTTAAGACCCTGGGACAAAGGCCATCAGGATGCAAGCATTTGTTAGCCCATGGCTCCTGTAATTTACTCAGTGCCATTTCTGATTGTGATTTTGCTGAGATTCCCCCTTCCTTTCCATTTCCTGATTTACTGCTATTTTGGAATGTTTTTGTATCCTCTATAATGAAGATTGATACAAAACACCTGTTTAATTCATCTGCCATTTCCTTATTTTTCATCATTAATTCTCTGGTCTCACTTTCTATTGGAAAAAAGTTCAATCATTATCTCTTTACCACTTTAAATATTTATTTTTATATTTCTAGCTTGCTTCCTCTTTTGCCTATTTTTTTCTTTTCAATTTCTAGGCCATCCTATGCTTTTTTTAATGTTCCAATCTCTTTTATTCATGTCCTTTAAAGGAAAATATTGGCCATCCTTACCTAGTCTGACCTACATGTGATTCTAGATCCTCATTAATGTGATTGACCCTTAATGGCCCTCTGGGTAATTAGGGATGGACATTAAATACTGGCCTAGCCAGCAACATTCACATCCCATGAACAAATAAAAACATTCTTTTTTCTGAAGCATTGCTTAGCGCCTGCTTACGTCTTTAAGGACAGTACTCCTTTACACTGGATAGATATTTATTTATCATAGTTATGGGTATGTTCGCTGAGCTGGGAAGTTGATTTGCAGACATTTTGTTCCCTATCTAGGTGACACCTTCAGTGCTTTGGAGCCTCCTGTGAAGCGCTGCTGTATTGGGTCTTATATTTATAGGGTTTGCTACAAATTCTGTGCCTTACAATTGTGTCCTCCACAATCACCTGATGAAGGAGCGGTGCTCCGAAAGCTAGTGCTTCCAGTTAAGCCTGTTGGACTATAATCTGGTGTTGTGTGATTTTTAACTTTGTACACCCCAGTCCAACACCGGCTTCTCCAAATTATGATTTGTAAACCTCTCTAAAGTCACCTCTCAACTTCATACGCTCCAGTGAAAAATGTCACAGCCTATCCAGCCCCTCTTTATAACTCAAACCTCCCATACCTGGCAACATAATGGCGCAGATAGTTTTTCTAAACACTTCAGAGAGAGATTCATCATTTTGTTGTAATGTTGTTCTACAAAAAAAAAATTTGGTTTGAACAAAAATGTTCCATCTGAACTGTTCATCCCTTTTACCAGCAATAACACAATTTAAGGCAAAGTATCGACATCATATAAAATGTATCAATTGCACCAGCCTTCTAGCTACCTTTTTACTCTGTGTACAGCTTATAGAAACTTTCACTTGTAGACTAAAGAATATTAATTTTGGTATATATGTGGGTGTAAACCATGTATCACATAAATATGAATATCAGGTTGTGAGTACATTTGATAACATGGTTTTATTGGCTGTGCTGTTCTAAGTCTTCAACACCTGAATGCATGAGCAATACTGTGATTGGATCCTATCAAGTTTTCATTTTCTTCTTTGGCAATGTTCTCCTCTCCTGTTGGCTACAGTTTCACAGCTGGACGTTGCCCTTTGAAAGCTCAGTTCAAGTTCTCAGTTCACCCACGAGGTTTGATGGTGAATGCCAGCAGGTAGTTAATACAGCCAAGTTACTGCCTGCCCACAGTTGATATTCACAGTTCCAGCTGAAGTCACTGGGCTGTGTTCACAAGTTGGCTCCTTTGGCCAGTTGTACTCTTCATAAACCAAATACTGAACAAACATAAAAAACAGAAAATGCTAGAAATGCTGTGCAAGTCAAGCAGCATCTGTGAACAGAACTCAGGATCACTCTTCACAGATGTTACTTGACTTGCTGAGTATTCCGATCAATTTGATATTTTTACTATAGATTTCAAGCAAATACAATATTGTCCCCTTGTCATTGATCAATCCTGGCTTTTGGTTAAGCGCCAGGAAGAACCAACATTGTATGGCTATGGGGAAAGGGTGTGTGAGTGGCATTAGCTAAATTGTTTTTGGCAGAGAAGTAGCCTAGGCTCAACAAGCTAAATGGCGTCCTGCCACCATATAACAATTGACTCTGTTCAATGAGAGATAACACAATGATGGATCCTGGAATTATACCAGTCTTCGTGACTCAGAAAATCATTGGAAAACAGGGTGATGTGGAGACTTACTTGGGAGTCAGATACTATCAGTTTATGACACTTAATAAAGTCGATGACAGTGAATTGGACTGAATGATACCGGATAACATAAGCATTAGGATAGTTGAGGGGGAAACAGAGTGAATAGTATAAAACTTGCTACTTTTTCAGGAATAATATTGTGCTAATCCTAACTACTATTGGCCCCTTAGCAATCTTCTTTTCCTTGCTAAAGTTTAAACAGCTAGGCAATAAATCCAATCCTGCCATCTCCCCTTCCCCAGCAGTCTTCATCAAGCTCTGATCAAGGGATGATTAGACAGTGGAAAACAATTGCAGAATCCTTCACAAACAGATGTTCGAAAGCTAGTGGTACCTTATCATTTACATAACTCTTCTTTTGTAAGTATTTTCCCACTGCCTAATTCAGAGATTTTTTTCTTATTCATTTTATGCTTACCTTTATGACCCTTTTCTGACTGTATGTTGTCTTTGATTCTACTATGTTTTTTGTTATGTACGCCCTTTGTTCAAGCCTAGTCTTCTGTTACTTGTATTGTTCCCTTGCTCTGGACTGACAGCCTTCAAATCTTAACACCTGCTTTGCTTTTTGTCCTCTTAATCCTAATTAATTGGAGAGACCATTTTAAGTAGATTAATAAAAGCCTTGCTAAACTGCAGTTTTCTTTATATGTCATGAAGCTACAGATGGGGCATATTTGACGAACTTTAAATGTTTAAGCTGGAAATTATATACATTTGGTACCAGGCATGTGATGAACCTGATTCCAACTGTGTAAACAGTATTAACCCTACAGATGGGTGACCCCTGAGTGAACTTGTCTCCTCAGTCAATTATTCAGCAGCAGTTTTCATCAGCGCTGTAGCTGGCATTTCTTTCACTCCCACAAGGTGGCCCTATAGACCATTTGTAAAGGAAGTCAGCCCAGACACATGAAACACAACGATCGACGACTGCAATCTTAAGGAAAAATTATCTGCAAATGTGTTGCAAATGTTTTATTATGTATTTTTGTATATTAGTGCACTGCATAGTGCATTCAACATCCATGGATGAATCTGAGGGCATGCTCCATCGCATTACATTTGTACCCTGACATAAAATAATGTCTTTTTAACTCCATTAGTGTCAACTTCCATCAGAAAGCATAGTGCCTGATACTAATAGTGTTAAAAAAGACTCACAGAAAAGCCCTGACAAAATTACTGGATAAATATAATTCTCAAAATTCTAAAGAAAGACATTAGTCTTAAGAAATTATTGACCTGTCCAATATTTTTGTATTTATGTTTGTGTGGATTGTAAAAGGATCTACTCTGGGTGAACTCCTACCAGTTTTAGACTGTATATTGCTTTGCTCCTAACGGCAAATATGAAAAATGAAACATAAGACAATACTCTTGCACAGGTCTCGCAATATGTTGCAAATGGAAAGCTATCTGAAAATGCTGCATGTTTCTCAGTTGAAGCCTAAAATTGACATGTGAATTTCCATTTGCAGAATTCCTAGAACAAACAACAATTAACTCTGGATGATTTGAGAATGACAGTGTGGTCTTAAAGGTCACATTTACCTTGCCTGTAGAATATTACGGCACATTTCCATTCCTACAAAATAGTGGTCTTGGGTTTTCATAACGGGAGAAGCTGGGGAGAATGGGGAGGGTGAAACCAGTAGTGGGCAGTAAATTCAAAGTAGGGCAGGTGAATGTCATGCCAACATTAACAGCAGGTCCTTAATGAAGTAAAAACTCCCACAGTCTCTTCTGATGCCTGGCCAGATTTCTGATCAGTAGGAGGTGGCATTCTGGAATGATCTCCAGCAGTCAATGGGCTCTGAAGGTAATCAGGGATCGTGTGGAGGGTGCCATTGTAATTGGTGAGGAACTCGGAGATAAGGAAGCATTAGCACCTATGCTAGGTACTGGGATGATCTCCGGTTCCTCATGCAACACAAGCAATACTACAATAAGCACTTTTCCTCTACAGGCCAGTCAAACCCTCATTCCATAGTCTTATTGCCAGGCTGCATACAACACTCACATTCCTCTGATAGGGAGTTAATATTTCATCAAGATGCCAAAGATATCATCATGCTATGAATTCTGAATTTTTAAGTAGAACCTCAGTTATCTTTTGAAAAATCAAGCCTCATCTAATTTGCACCTCAAACTTATGCCTCTAAGTCTTGAATATCTTAAACATTTCGTATCCAGCCTCATATCTTCCATGCTACATAAACAGTAATTATACAATCTCTGCTGCTCTTAGCATAACTGACACAAAATTTCACACATTTATCACCCCAATTGGGTCAATTTTAAAATTCTCATCCATACACCCAAGTCCCTACATCATCTCACCCCCTCCTGTCTTTATAACCTCCATCAATACAACAACTCTATGACTGACTTCTTGTGCATTCTGATTTTCATCATTCTTTCTTAAGAAGCATTCTTTCATCTGCTAGCATCCTAAGTTGTGGAACTCTATCCCTCAACCTCTTGGCCTACCAACCTCTTTTTCCTCCATGAGATGCTCAATAAAACTGCCCCTGACTAAGTTTTAGTTGCCTGTTCTAATGTCTGTTTCATGAAATGCCTCTGTAGCATCTTACAACATTTAATGATAAAAATAATATCTAATGCAAGTTATTGTTGTTGACAACACTAGTAAAGCAGTGGCAGATGAATTTCAGTGTGGAAAAAGTTGAAGTAATTAATTTTAGTGGGAAGAACCTGGAGGCAATATTAAACAAAGGGCCGATAGTTCTGAAGGGGATACAGGAACTGAGGGATTAGGCATCTACATGCATGAAACTTGAAGGTGGCAGGACAGGCTGAGAGAAAAGTTAATATAGTTTAGATTACTGTATGCTTGATTAACAGAATTAGCATACAATAGAGACAAGATAAAGAAAGTTATGCTGAACTTGTATAAGACACTAGTTTGGCTTCAGCTGGAGTATTGCATTCAGTTCTGGGTGTCATATTTTAGGAAAGATGCAAGGACATTGGAAAGAGAGCAAAACAGCTTTGGTCCAGGAAGGAAGAATTTCAGTTCTACAGATGGATTTGAACATTTAAGATTGTTTTCCTTGGAGAAGAAAGGCTGAGAAAGGTATACAGAATCATGAAGACACCAATGATCTGTTCTCATGTGAAATGAGTGAGATAAAGGTGAGTTCCAACTAAACATAATTGACAAAAAGAAGTAAAAGCGCTGAGAAAATGGCATTTTCACCCATTGAATTGTTAAGGTCTGGAGACAGGTTCAATCGACAGCGTTAAAATGGTGTTCGACAATTACATGAAAAGGAGCCGTGTGAAAGGTAATGGGAAAGAAGAATGGCATGGAGTCATATTGCTCACTCAACCAACCACAGTGGGCCGACTGTCCTCTTTCTGTGCTGTGATAATTCCACGATTTGTAGCCATTAAAATATGGCTGCCAGGAATATAACAAGTTGAGGTCAGGAGCTAAAATGCTCAAAAATTAATCCCTTCCACACAGCTGGGGAAAGGACTTAAATCCCAGTCTGCATATAGCTGATTTGCCATACACAAAAGTAGTCTTCATCAGCTTCAGCTTCAGATTACCTTACTGGGGACGAGAGCTTGAGAATGCCATTTCTCTCTTCAAGGAGAGTAATCAGAGGTCAAGTGCTGCGATCTCACATTTTCAAACTGTTTTTTTGTGCAAGTGGGAGGAGCAGTTGAGTGAGAGGGATGAGTAAGATATTCAGACTTATTCACACACTTGTAAAAGTGCTGAGCAGATTCTTTACTTTTCTGCATTAAAATGTAGTCAGCAGATTAAATTCTGAGAGTCGACTGTCTATATAGTGTCCTGTGCAATGTTGAATGGCAAGTGTAATCTGAAGGAGCACAGCATCGCGGTCTTTATACCTGCAGATGGTGCTGTGAGAAAAAACAGTCCTATCTGCAATCAAGCCGTGTGCTAGAGTAGGAATACATAGTACTGCACCCAGTCTACCTCGCACCGATCATGAATACTGACATTAAAACTACAGAACCAATATAGCACTGATAAAATTGTGAAAAAGTGTTCCTTACAAGCAGCCTGGCACAATTGCATATTCTTCAAGCCTGTGAGTGAGATGACGGCTGAGCCTCTGTTTTTTGCCCTACTGAGATAATTGAGGATCATAATGGTGGGAAAGGACTGCAGTCATCACTCGCTGTCTGTCAGGTATCAGTACTCATCTCCGTGTCATCTGTCACCATTGAAGCACTGTGTCATCTTTACTCAGCCTTCAGAGCCGCTGTTTCTCATCCTGTTCATTATCTTGTGCACAGACCAGCCCCCCTTTTGTAAATGCATCTTTTTGTGACTCTCAATCTTCTGATTATGAATCGATGATCATGTGGTGTAAGAGAGATAGATGGCTTTTAGCTCCATCTTGTCTTCTCTAATTGTAAAATATTAGTTACATTAGACTCTGCTTTTTGATTAATGGAACTTATTTGGAGTGGCCTCTCCCAGTCTCCCTCCCTCCCCCCCACCCCAAAGTCCTCCACTGACTTTCGAGAATGGAGTGATTTCAATTAAAGCAGACAAATAAGCCCTTCAGATTCGAGATAGCTAAGCTATATGTATTGAATCCACAGGGCCCACAAAGCTGCTGCTGATTTCTTATAGCAGAATCTTCAGTGACTGGATGGACACGCATGATTTAGTGGTTGCAGGTATAAATAAAATATGGAATATAATGAAGATCCAGTTTAAAAAATGATTACAGCTTTTTTTCTTCAGAACGGCATATAATATTGAGTGAAAACACAGTGTGCTAAGTTCTCACAATCAATCAGTTCAATTACAAAAGGTCTATTCACTGCGATGTGTCAAGGTTTATGTGTTGCATAGAAGAAGATAAAGTTAAACAGCTACAAACAATCAGGCAAAAATTCTTTTCATCAGTTTGAAAAGGCTTAAATTAGATCTGCCACTTAATGTTTAATTTGGGCGATAACACTTTTTAAAGGAGATTGGTAATAAGCTGCGCGTGGCTCAAACAAGGCAATTTCGCATTTTGAGTATTGCTGTTTTATTGAAGGGCAGTTTAATATGCATGGAGAAGAATGATTTTTCATTTCGGTTTCAAGAATTCACACAATGACTGCGTTGTGCCTTTAAATACACGCCATTGCTTTTAAGGAAACGAAGCAGCACGTTAACGCTTTCATCTTCAACAGTGCCTCTGATACGACGGGAGGGCGTTATCCCAAAATTATTTTTTTTAATGAAATATCATGCAAAAAACAAAGCATTGTTCACTGACCAAGATATCTGTTGACGGTATTAGCTGCATTGTTAATGCATCTTGCAAGGGCTGAGGACAAGGCGAGATTGCCAGTTCTCTTGCCTCTCCATCACCTCCTCATACCCTTTTTATTGTTGTGAAGGAAGCAGTATTCATATAGGTGTGTCAAGGGTCCCAGTGCAGAACGAGTTAACTCAGTTTGATGTAAAGCTGAGTATATAAAATAGACTAAATCCTGCTGTTTTATTTTTTTCCCCCTCTCTCGGTAGTTTTTTCCATGCTATCCTGAAGATAGAATTACTGTTTGTAAGCAGCTGAAAGTCATTAGTGGGGCTGCAGTCTGTCAGGTGCTGGTGAAAATCTGCTGAAGCTGAATGGGTTCCTTTGCAGAGTGCTGGGAATTTGTCATGTGCTGATGAGCAGTTATAATAATATATGAGCAAATCACAAGCATTCTGCAAATTAATCAAATTTTTTTTACTCATCTCTGGGAGAGCGTTTTTTTTTTGCAGCCCGGCATAGGTAAGGCAGTCTTTACTCACAGATGGTAGTGCTGGCATCAAATGGAATTTATATAACAGTAATTCTGACTTCCTGCCAGAAGTAGCCTGAAAGACACAAGGGAAATTGTGTGAGGGCAGTCATGTGGTTTCACAAAGGTTGTTGCGGTAAGTTTTAGGGAAAAGCTTAAGATTTCTTTCTGTCTGCTCTTGTTGTTTTAGCCTGAAGGAACAAAATCTTATTCAGTTGTGCCACAGGCCAAATCCACTGTGTAGTTTTTTTTCAGAAATGTGTACCGAAACACTGTTTCACAGCTGTTTGAACTCTTGGCACAAAGAACCATATGACTTCATGTCCTCACTCTTCCCTTACAAGGATTGGAGGAGGGAAAGTTCAAAAGGTTGTTGCTCTACACGCTGCAGGGTGGAGGGGACTTGCTGCTCAGGAAGTGATACTTTGCTCATTCACTTAAACTGTTCTGTTTATCTCCACTTGGGGAATTTTGGGTAAAAAGAGGGAAACTTGAACTCATGCAGAACACAATGCAGTTAAAAAAAAACTGCTGGCACGACAAATGCGTTCAAAAGTAAGCCTCGCAATTTACTTCACTGAACCATAATATGTTTTAAATTGTGCAGGATACACACAAATACATACATACGTACACACACACACGGGAGGTGGGAGAGAAAATGAAGGCGTTGTGTTAACAAAGCACTGTGACGGGTACATTATGGAGTCATATTACAAAAGGCCGCTCAGTTCTCAATGACATTTATGATTGAGAATTTCCTGCAGACCGAAGAATTTCCAAGCAATTCTGAGCCCAGAGACCCAATGAATTCTATTCCGCAGAGTCTTTAAAAAGAGATGGCCCTAGTATCCTTTTGTTGTTCTGGTTCCAATTTTCCATGAAGACGTAAGGAGCCTTTCTTTGGGGGTGGAGGAATTGTACGTAAAAGGCAAGTAGGAAATAACCGTTTTACAGTACATAAGCTGTAAGTTATGAGTGTTTTGCTAAACATTTTCTTCTGAATTTTGAGAAGATGGAGAATCAGCTATGTTACATTAGAGAGTATCAGTAGACTGCAGTGTTTTGTATAATGTAAGGAGCTGCCCATTTGTTTTGGTTCACATGACTGCAGTGGAGTAAGTGGATTAGACTGAAACTTTACCATGCTTCATTGCAGCTGGTTGCAGACATCTGTCATTTCTCAGCTACGGCTTCAGTATCAGGCCACAAAAAAAGCAAAGTCTGACACCTTTCATTTTGCACAGCCTCTTATAGAATAATGCAATGGAGTCACAACTTTGTATTTCAAAGCAGGCCTTTCACTTAGATGTACATCGCTATCACTTAAAGGAAAAACTTCCAAAATTCTAACTTGTATTTATTTTTTATATAACCAAAAAAGAGATTTTAGGATTTTTATACCATTTTTTAAAAAGATGATTGACATAAAATAGCCTGCAGACACAGAATACCTCATGTGCTGGCATATGAGTGGAATGAGGTTCCTTGTTCCTGTTATATGTCACTAATGTTTGGATAAAAATATAGGTATGTTCTCAATATTTAACACCATAGGTTATATTGTTAATATGGCCATTGTACAATAAACACGGCTCTGTATTGCTTGAAGTGTATGTGCAAAATTATCTGCACAACTTTTTTGCAATAAAATAGAGGGGGAGCTGAGCCATTACCTCTGAATTTAAGTGCTGGAAGGCATATATTCTGGTTAACATAATCAGAGAAGATCAAAAATGAATATTGTGCAGATGTTACTTTTTCAGCCATCGTTCAATCTTTGGCTTCACGTTCACCATTTTAACTGTAAATCCCATTGATTTTTTTACTTAACATCGTTCTTTATGTAGAAATTAAAAGATTACATTCAGGTTGTGAAGAGCTCAAAAATAGGGTGTTGCCAATGTGTAACTCTCAAGTTGAAAATTATATTACAGGATAGCACTGGGTTAATTTTCAATATGTGCAATCTTTATTTATTTTGATACCATATCAGGCATTTATGCAGACTTGGCTAATATACATATATGTAGACACTTGTCTTGGAGCACTAGATGCATGATCAATAATGTAAGTTAAAAGCCGTATTTGTCGAATATTTATAAGTGCACTACAGAAATGTGAAAGACGTAGAACTGAATCCATTCAATAGAGTTTATTTACAATACGAACAAGCATTTTATTTTTCCCCAAAACAACTTTACAATGTTTTATTTTCTCCTTATAACCACCTCTCCAAAATTGTGTATTGAAATATCAGAATAAGAAAAATTTAAAAAGAGTTGCATTGGCAGAGTTAATGTGGCAGCAAATGGCCCCTTTCACTCTCCTCAAAGCCTTGTGACAGTCCAGTGTGTGCTCCTATGCATTTATTGCAATACTTATAATGCAATATTTAAAACAAGGGATTGTTCTAAAATAACATGCTCGTGTATATTTATAAATAGGTTATGGGACTTTGTGTCTTCCTCTATTATACCACATTTGACATGTTTCTTTTGAACTACAGAACTATAACTAGACTCTTATCTTTCCCTGCATTATAGGTCACAGGCCTTTCCAGTGCAGATACTGCCCATACAGTGCCTCTCAGAAGGGGAACCTGAAGACTCACGTTATGTGTGTGCATCGCATGCCTTTTGACAACAGCCAGTACCCAGATCGCAGGTTCAAGCGCTCGCGAGTTGAAACGGAAGCTCCTGGGATTTCAGAAGAAGCAAGTGTTGTGAAACCTGGGAGCTCTTGTGAACTGCCAGTGGAAACCAGTCAGGACCAAGAGTAATGCAGTGGAATAATATAAATACTTGCAATATATGTTTTTACAGAGCTTTTTTGATATGCATTCAGAATGAGCAAATGTTTATGGCATTCCAAGGAAAGAATTTGTGAACTATATAGAGTAAACACCCCAGTATTGTGATCGACAGTATAGAACATAAAAGCAAGAGTTTCCAGTCCTCCCAACTGGCTGCCAAACTGTTACCTAGCAACAAGTACTTCGAAACATCACAGGTGGGAGGATAAAGTGGTTCTAAAAGGTGGGAGGAGGTCATCAGTTACTTAAAAGCCGGACATTTAAAAGTTTAAAGTGGTCTTTGTCCAAAAATAATGCTCTTAACAGAAAAATGATACCATCTGAATGATTTAGCATTGCCTTGAAGATCTGGGGCTGTGTTTTCAGTGTTGAAAACACCTTTATAACATGACACCAGCTGCTGTCATTCGCTTAGCATAGTAATGAGATGTGTTGGTAGACTGCCATGGTGCCAGTCTGACTGGAGCTGTCATTTGTAGAAAAAAATCAATTCAAGTGGTGTCGCAACTGCACTATAGAAGAAATCTTAGACGGCCTGTGAACTAGGGTCAGTAGTGACCTACAGTAAAGTGGGTTGGGATGTTACATCTTCATTTTTTTCGATTTGTAGCCAAATGAATCAATGGAAGAGAATAAAACACAATGCAAACATGTTAGCCATTTCTTTTGGTATCTGTTGGTAGTGGAGTGAAGAAAGCATTTTTTTCTTTCTTTAATTAAAGGAATTTTCTTCTGTGGAGAAGTAGGTTATCAATAATCAAATTATAGACGAGTTAGGGGATTGGGGGAAGAGGGTGGGGTGGGGGGGTTGAGTGTTACTGAGCACTGAGAGATGTTAAGTCTGACAGTAGAGGGCACTAGTGGGAAGTGGGCTGTTTGTAGCAAAGGATCAGCATGATTTTTACTTGAGCAGTATCCCCAGGAGCAACAATTTGCTAATTTTTGTAAACATGAAAGACAAAAAAAGGAGTTTTTCCTGAAATGTTATTGAATAGTAGAGAAGACGAAGAAGCCCAATCATCCTTAATTTCCTGCTCTGTGTGTATTTAAAAAAAATGTTGAAGTGTTCAGTCTTTTTCCTTTGTTTTATTTTGTAAAATAGAAACAATGGAACTTGTGGCGTATTTTTATGAATTTTAGCTTTTGTACAATTCAGAATCTCCAGAGTTTAATTTCATCATGATATAGGAAGCTTTTAAAGAAATAGAAGCTTGTGATGAATGACGTGATTATATCATTCTAGGAAAATGATGTATGAAGGTTTTTAGCAACACAAAATCAGCCTGAAAATTGAAATCAAGTAAGCTTATAGCCTTTGGAATCTTACTTCCTTCATCAAAAATAAAACTGGTGCTTCTTCTTCCAATGGTAGATGAGTATTAGTGTCTTCTGAAAAAATAAGTCAGACTTGAAAAGTCAATATCTTTCCATGTAGGCTGGGAGCAGAAAGTAAATCCCAGGGCCTTAAAACTTCTGTTCTGCCTAAAGCAGTTTACAGTAATCAGAAACTGCAATATATGACTTGTGTAAATAAGAAAAAAAAAGCTTAGTACTAACCTGAGGTAAGGATAAAATCTCAGGCTAAGAGAGAAGTAAGGTTTGCATATGCTGGCTACTAGGAAGTCAACCAACCGAAGCCACAGTTTAATTGAGGTCGCTAACTAAGACCTATCTGGCGTATAGCAAGCTGGTTTTATTGTTTTCTAGTATAGTTCTCACTGCCTTACTTAAATCCAGATGATAAACTTAATGCAACTGTTTCTAAAGATCCCAGCAAGGGATCGAAATGTTATTAAACATTTCTGAACGACTGTAGTAAGCTTTAGGATATTAACTGCACTACTGTGTTTGGTGACTGTGTCAGTCGCTTGCTTTCGTGTGTGTGTGTGTGCGTGTGTATGTGTGAGTGTGTGCCGCCTACAGTATCTTAGCAAACACATTCCATTCTTGCACTTTTGAAATCTTTCAGTATTCTTCTGTGTCTTTCAGCATTTCAGATGACAGGCAATAATTCTGTTTGTGACACTGGAAACATTTCCCTTTCTGTGACGTGTGCGTTGATTCCATTTAGTCAGGTGCTACTGTCCCTTTTTTTTCTCTCTGACGTAGACCTTTCCAGAACATTTGTAACTTGTAATACAAACAAGTGACAGCAGCAGTGATACATTGTCAGATTCTGAATAACATCATGCTTCACAAATCTAAACATGTCAACATTTCTCTGTACTTCTGTAGTGTGTGAAACTGGTCATGATATTGTCTACATTCCTAAATGAAGGAGTTCCTATCTTGGAGGAGATCTGAGATCAATAGAGTAGAGGATTTTGTTGCCTTGCTTGTAACAAGTAGATGACTTTGTATTTAAAGTTTATTCTTGGTCATTATTTATTATACATCAGTTGACAGAACTTTATTCTGGTATAGAAGTATAAAAGTTGTTTTTCAGCGATGACTGTTTTCTTTCCGCTGTTAGAAGCAAGATGTCTTTGAAGCAGTACAGTTTTATCCAGTGTTTTACGCAATAAAACCTCTACCTCTGAAAGAGCAGATTTCGTCTTGTTATTTTGTAATAGTGCTTTTAAAACATGCCATTGTATAATTCGGAAGTCTTACTTTAGAGTGAATCCTGCAAAATTACTGCTTTAGGTCCTGTCTGAGGAAGCTGCTCAGAATATTCATAACTTTGTAACTGTGAAAGCCAAAATAGCTTATACTTCTGTTCAGAAGCAGTCTGAATTCTTCAAGCTACTATTTTTTTAAAATATATATTTGGTGCAAATTTCCCAGCTCATCGCATTCAGTAAACGGTGAATCGTAATTTTCTGGTTTGAATCTTAGCCTGAAATATATGCCAGTTTCTGTGCTGAGCAGACTGGAGGAAACAATTTTCCCAAATTGGCTGGGTGCCTCAATTGTTTATGCCAGTACATGAAGACAAATACATATGCTGTCCCACCAATTGATTACTGTCATGCATCCTTATTCTCTTATACTCTTTCCTCTTCTGTTATTATGCAGAATGGGGTGGGTGGAGGGGGTCCTATTAGGAGAGGCATTCAAGCTGCTTAGTACTTTTGAAGAGGTCAAGAAGGATAACAGTCCAAGATCTTGTTCCTGCACTGAGTCTTTGGTTCCACATGGTTTCAGTAAGAAGAATTTTAAAAGGGCAAAGATGATTGAACTCCAGAAATCTATTATGCTGATTATTTAGGCTGTGCTCTGACACTAGTTTGTGTGTACATTTTTGCATTAGAGTGGTGCTGGAAAAGCACTACAGTTCAGACAGCATCTGAGGAGCAGTAAGATCGACGTTTTGGGCAAAAAGCTCTTCATCAGGCATAGGGCTTTTGCCCGAAACGTTGATCTTATTGCTCCTCGGATGCTGCCTGAACTGCTGTGCTTTTCCAGCACCACTCTAATCCAAAATCTGATATCCAGCATCTGCAGTCATTGTTTTTACCTGTGTACACATTTTTGCCAACACTTTATTCATATAAATCCAGGGAGCTCCCATGTAAGTAGTTAGAAATTCAGAGTCTTAGTACATTATTTAGAAATCTGTGGTGGGTTAATGGAAGATTTCATTTTCAATTCCTCACAGAGGGTTCCCAAACCTAGTTATATTCTTTTATTGGGGAAATATAACATGCAGAGGTTCTTTGATCTAAGTGACTTTCTCATTTTAAGAGTGAGATAGACTCTCAGGTTTGCTGCAGCTGGTTTATGGCTAGTCCTGATAAGGTCATTGCTGTAAGTCTTCTGATCTCCTTCCTGGCTTCTGATTTGTGGTTTTGTAGAAGGAGTATGCCCCCTTTTTTAAAAAAAAAACATCACGAAACTATTCAACTCTTCATGCACTCTCCACCATGATCTACCCTCCTTTAGTTTTTGCTATCCTGTTATGTTAGAAAAGTGGAAGGAAACACCAACAACTCCATGGAAGTCACCCATACTATGGTTAGGTTTGCCCTTATTCTGTCAAACTGATTGGTTGTCAAGAGAGTTGGCAAGCACCATGGCATTCCCTCCAACCGAAATTAATCAGCCTGGTCAAAGACATCGTGATGCTCGCTCATTATCAGAATGCACCATGTTTACTGTATCTTGTACATTACGGTGTGAATATGATGCATTAATGTGATATAGCCAAAGAGGATTGCTTCAAGATGAATAAATTACGCAGAGTGGAAGATTTACAAATCTTTGCCTCTTATTTTTTCTTGAATGTTTTCCCTGCAAATGGTTACAATTGTGCATTATTTATGTTGAGCTAATATTGCATTTTTTTTATTCTGAACTTCTTCATTTTATTATATGCTCACTGATTAAATCTGTGCAGATTTTGAATCTTTTCCTCATTGGGAATTGTGCTCAACACATCTGCTGACAGCTTTAAACACAAATATTATTTTGCATTGTGAGTAAAATAAGCTAATGGAAGTTCAGCATTCTAATCAATAGCACTTGTTTTATGAAATGGATATCTGTTTCAATTGTTAGAGCAAAATACAGGGTAACATTAATAATGCAAACTGCTTGCAGTAAAAATAATTAGGGACACATTTAAAAAGCATAGAAAACAAAATGAATCAGAAAACTCTTTAATATTTGGTTGTCCTCTCATTTGCTCAGTTTACAGGTGCCCATCATTCTTGGTTGATAAAACCAATGCCTGAAAATCTCTGGAACTAAATTGCTTCACCAGAAATTAAGATCTCCTCAGGCAGTAGCTACAGTCAATGATGCTCTGTAACATCAATGCTTTTGTGTAAGTCAGAAAAAATGTATTGCATGTTCAGACAAGTTTTGAATTTATAAATTCCTAATAGGACATTAGTTGGTTCCATTAATTAAAAAGTCCAAGACGTTGAAAAAAATTCAAGGTTTTGAACTTAGTGCTATTGGAAATAATTCTTTTCAGGTTCTCACTCTAAATACATCACAGATTCAGATTCTTCTGAGTGAAACACCATCCTAACTTATGCTTTATATTTTTATCCTCAGTTCAACATATATGCTCTCTTTCACACTAAAATAATTATGAAGGAAACAGCTGTAGTTTCTGTTTTACAAATAAACATTGCAATACTCAAGGAGAAAGCATCTTGAACTTATGACTATCTCAAACAACAATCACCAAAGAGAAGTAGAGTAGACTCCTGATGTTTTGAGCACTGGAGAGTCAGAAAACGGGTTCCAATAATAAGCGGGTCACAAAAGTCCAATACTTTTCACAAGGCTAGGAGTTCAGTAGTGTTTGGGATATTCTGCTGATGTTGATAGAGTGAATCAAAACCAAGGCAGACAATGCTTGCTCATCACCAGTTACCATTGGTAATGAGGGTTAGGATTTATCCACTTAGATACTGGATCACAGATCTAAGTATAATCCTATTAATAGTCAAAGGTCTCCTTCCCAACTGTGTTTCAAGCTGATTTTTGATTTAGTCCTTGAGACAATAATTAATAATAGACCTTGAAAACAATAGATATTCCCAGGCATTGTGACTGCAAGTTTTCCCATTCTTCTTATTTATTAACAATAACGCCATCAAATAGCATTTCAAGGTCAGAGCCTTACATATCTTTAGATTTGATTCATGCAAAACCAATAGGAATAAGTAGCACAGACTAATTCGCTTATTGATGACTGTGAAATGGAGAGAGATTTTTATGAATGTGATTCTCAGATTGTCTTTGTTTTACTTTAATGAATTGAGAAACTTTAGTCTGTTTTTTTCAGAGGTTGTGCTTCTATTTTGTATTGACTGAGTAAAATCCAAAGGGTGCTCTATGGGGGATGTATGTTGAGTCAGGAAATCAAAGACCAAAGTTGTCTTCCTTCCTACTACATCCATCATATACCTACCATTATCAAACAAAGGTGGGAGCAGCTGGGCAAAAAAGCCTGGTATCCCTCAGGCTTTGCAAAGATTTATAAACTCCCACAGGAGTAGCATGATAAATAAATTGGTAGAGATAGCAATAACAATTCTTTCTCACTAGGTTGTAATCCCTCTTGACATAACATGATAGAAAGGTAGAAGCTTCATATAGGCAGTCTGTGATGGTGCATTTATGTTTCTGGGAATGGCTACAGTTGCAATGGGCCTATGTGAGCTCCCAGTTTCAGAAATCTAAGGTCTTCAAGGTTTAGTTCTTCTGCAATGTCAAAGTATCCTCATGAAGCCCATTAGCGTAGAGCTATTCCTCAGCAGTGAAGCTTTTCATAATCTCTGAATAATGACTTTAAGTATTGTGACATCAGTGCATGTGTGAAAGGCTCTATTAGTTTATTCAGGATTACCATTCTAAATCTTCCCTATTTTTCTTTTCAGAGGATTACTTCAAGCTTAAGGGCTATGGCCATTTTAAAAGGTTGAACAGGTCATCTCTGGAATCAGGGGTGTGTGTGTGTGTTTGAAGGTGGAGGCTCGAGGGATGCAGGCTGCACAGGAATTATGAATGAAACACTCAGCTGTGCTCTTAGTTCAGCCTTCTACAAGGTCAGCATTACAAGAGTTGTTAGCAGTTGAAGTCTCCATCTGTGACAGCAACAGACAAGGTGCTGCACCCAACTTTCCATTTCAGAACGGTCTGAACAGTATCAGCAGTGAGATTTTCTGTGCTCCCCTCTGTTTGAGAAACACCCTATTAGTCAGTGCAATTGTGCTTAGCTTTAGAAGCAATCAGTAAATGTAACAGAGAGTGTTAAAGCATGCATTAAGCCCGGGTATGCCATTAGATAATGGCCATGGTTAAGGGACATCTGCTCTTGCGATAGTTCTCTAAAACTGTTGTGTTACTTAGATTAGATCAAGAAACAGAACTTACATTCACATAGTATAGTTAATGTCTTGAGTACTTCCTAAACCATATCAGAAACAATGGGCCTTGGGTCTTGAGCCCTCTATTGGGTCAAAACGTAGATCGTGAAGCAGGAAGTGTAAGTGGCACATTGCCAATTGAGTACAATTGTTTAGCTGGTAAGGCTGGCGATGTTAGTGAAAAACAAAACGAGGTGCCTCAAGCTGGAGCCTGGCTTTGAAGATTTTGGCAAATTTAAAAATTAAAGGTTGCCACAGCTAGCAGGCCATCTCTGGGGTGGGGCTGTCTATCACAGAATAACCTGCAGCTACAGCTCTAGCCCTCTGTCAATCATAACTTGGAGGCTGGTGGAGATTGGAGACAACAATGTTGAATGAATGGATATTCCTGTCCCCTGGTCTGTTGCTGGGAGGCCACCTTCATCCGTTTGCTGGGGTTTCATCTGGTGGGAAATGTGGTGTGGTGAGTGGAGACTGACAACTCTCAATAGGTACTTTAATTGGCCTAATTGGCTACCTGCCTCTCGCAGAAGTGGAGCCGTCATTTACCAGAAACAACCTGAGACCAGAGGTACCAACAAGTGTCCAAACTGAAAAAGGGTATTGGTCCTCAGGTCTTGTCTCCTCAGCCCAAAATAAATTTAGCTGAATAATTCCAAAGGTGTACTATTAAAATAGAGTCACTGTTTTGGCAGGAAAACATAGCCATCAGTTTACACATGGATAATTCCCACAAACAATAGCATAAGCAACCTTATAATCTTTTTTTAGATTAGATTACTTACAGTGTGGAAACAGGCCTTTCGGCCCAATAAGTCCACACCGACCCGCAACCCACCCATACATTTACCCCTTACCTAACACAACGGGCAATTTAGCATGGCCAATTCACCTGACCCGCACATCTTTGGACTGTGGGAGGAAACTGGAGCACCCGGAGGAAACCCACGCAGACACGGGGAGAACGTGCAAACTCCACACAGTCAGTCGCCTGAGTTGGGAATTGAACCCGAGTCTCAGGCGCTGTGAGGCAGCAGTGTTAACCACCGTGCCGCCCACTGTGATAATGTTGTTGGTTCATGGAACAAATATTAACTTGATTATAAAGAGAATCTTCCATTCTACTTTAAATAATGCCATTTGATATTTCATATCCATGTGAGAAAGCAGACAGGACTTTGATTTAACTTTTCACCTGAAAAGCAAATATTAAGAACAATTCTTCTTTGTCAACTAACAACTGCAATAACTTTAATTTGCATAACACTTTTAGCAAAAAAAACCGTAAATTATTTTGCAAATAAGTGTAAAACATTGATCCAAACCAAAAAGAGAGAGATTAGGAAGCATGATCAAAATCTTGCAAGTGATGGATTTTGATAAAGTTTCCAAAGGTGAAGAGATTTACGCACTGTCACTTTTAAAATTAGTTTAAGTGGGAGCTCTACAACCAGAGATGAGGCAAAAAGAGAGTACATTAGATAGAACACCAGAATCTGAAGAATGGAGCATTCAGAAGTGGATATAGGGCTGGCAAAGTATTTAGAATTTGAATGGAATGAGTTCAAATGTGATTCATAGATAATCTTACGAACTACTGAGAAGGGGTAGACTTCCTCCTCACTTTACTACCTCCTCCATTGATTGCAACAAAGTTTTAAATTCTTTTTAGAAGTAGGCTATACATTTTCCACATGAAATATAGTTAATTAATCTCTACTACAAGGAGTAAAGAGACAATCACAAGGTTTTCTACACGAAAAGAAAATGTAATTTTTTTACCTGCTAATCCTGAGAAAAATGATAAAGACATGATAGCAAGCATACAGCATTTATGCAATCAGTTGGACCCTCACATGCACAAATGCAAAGTTAAAATAGGATAGTATCCAGTGCAAAAGAAGAAAAAATAATATACAGGTTGGGTATCCTTGAGTCATCAAGAGTTAGTGAAACCAGAGTTGATTAGCTAGTTTCAGGGGTCATCAACATTAACGAGTATCAGTTATCTTTCTAGTCCTCGATTCATTGAGTTTTTTCTAGTCAGTTTTAGCACATGATTTAGCACAGTTTTAAATAAGAGTATATAGGAGGGAAAATGAGAGGCCAGAAAGGAAAGTCTTGGAATAATTGCATCTGAAAATGAAGAAAGCATGTATTACAGGTGATGGTGAGACAGAGATAGAAGCAGAATCAAGTCTTTTTGTTCAGTTGGTTATAATAGTAATGAACTGAGTGCAAAATTGTAATTGTCAGTTGAGAGGAAATGAAAACATTGATGCTGTGATTGGCCACTGTACAGTGATAGGGAGGAACCAGAGCCAGTGTCAGGGAAATGAAGCTCATGGTATGATTAAAGGACAATGATCTTGCTCTTACACTTAACTGAACTGGAAGATTTGTGGATCATCCGAAAGGAGATATTGTGGAAGCAGTTTGAAAATGAATGGACAGCTGACTTCAGATTAATGGTAGAGAGGTGGCATCAATAATGTGTGAGTGCTGACTTTGGTTTCAACATAGTCAACAAAGGGCAACTTGTAGACAAGGTAGAGGTGGGGCCCATCTATAGATCTTTGGGGAAATTTGAGTGTAGGGAGAGGAGCTATTTATGGAGTTGAGTGAGCTGTGTACAAATGAGTAGGAATGGAACTGAAGAAAATTTCTGAATAAGGTGGTACAGTGGCTCAGTGGTTAGCACTGCTGCCTCACAGCACCAGGGACCCAGATTTGATTCTAGCCTCAGGCGACGAACTGTGTGGAGTTTGCATATACTCTCTATGTCTGTGTCGGTTTCCTCCCATAGTCCAAACATGGCAGGTTACTTGAATTGGCCAAGCTAAATTGCCCATAGTGCTCAGGGATGTGTAGGCTGGGTGCATTAGTCAGGGGAAATATAGGGTAGGGTGATGGGTCTGTGTGGGATACCCCGGAGGGACGGTGTGGACTTGTTGGGGCAAATGACCTGTTTCTATACTGTAGGGATTCTATGAAAGTTTTGTTTCAATTTTCTTGTGAGCTTTATTTCAGATGTTCCTATGGATTGACAGAAAGATTTATGTGACATCTTCCACAATCTCAGAATTTCCTAAAACAATTCAAAAGTACATTTGATGTGTAGTCAGTGCATGAATATAAGGGAAGTTGGCAGCCAATTTGTGCTCAGCAAGCTCTGACAACAGTAATGAGATAGTTTTGGGTTTTGATTCATTTCAGTAAGCAACTTACAGGTCCCCAAATTTTCATAAGCATATGATATGCATTAGTTTGAACCACAGATGATCTCTAATCACATAGTACGATAAACCTCTCTGTTATTCCCTCATAACTATCTTTTTTTGCACGTTTTCTGTAATGATCATAACTGTACCTTTGATGATTTCTCCTGCCCAAAAACACAGCACAGAATTTAAGATTGTGAAAATAAAACTGGTAGACATAAATCCAAAATTAATGAGCTTCAAGTGAGACTGGAGATTAGAAGGATTTCTTTCCACACTTAACATGGAATAGACTGCAGGGAATGCAGTTAATACTATGTTGACTGACTGCTTCAGAAATGAGCCAGACAAACATGGAGTTAGGATAAAAGGAGAAAAATGCCTGCAAATCTGATATCAAACCCAAAGTACTGGAAACACACAACAAATACATTAGCAACTGTGAAGAAAAATGTGCAATGCAACATTTAGTCTGAATGAAAATAAGGAATGAAGATTATCTTACTGTTAGAAAAATTCTACCCGGAAATGTATAAAACCAAGTTTACAAACACTTTGTGGCATTTATATGTGGGTTACCCATTTGGTACAATGATTAATAACCATAATGATAAAAAAAAGTATTGAAGAAATTGAACAGATCTGGCAGCATTTGTGAAGAGAGAAGCAAAGTTAACATTTTGAGTCCAATTGAATGTGAAATTTTAAATTGTTTCTCTCCAACTAGACACCGCCAGGCTGACTGAGCTTCTCTGGCACTTAATGTTTTTTTCTTACAGATCTCCTTCATCTGTAGAAATTTGCTTTTATTTTGGTATTTAGTACTGTTCAGTAGAAATGTTATCTGCTTTCTTATCTTCCATGTAGCTATGCTGCCCTGCTACTCTCTGGGAGGAACAATACAAAATTCGTCATAATGGTCACTGTCCATGAATTGAGAGTGTTGGTAAGAGAATGCATTTGATTCAAAGCTTCATCACTGAGTCACAGCCTCTGGGAAGCACTTTATAAAATTTGCTTGATTTTCATTATTTTAACCTTAATGGAATGAAATGAGGATGCTGCTTGTTCTCTCAGATTACCATCAAGCATTAAAGACAATAAGCTACTCCATTATTTCTTGTCTCCACATTTCTGTTGTTTTTTTGTTAAACGTCTTGCTCACTCCTTGACACTTTATGTAGACTGTTCTATTTTCAAAATCAAACCCTTATTTTAAATTAACTGTAACCACTTAATCAGCAGTTACAACTTTATCAAGTGCAGAGGTTCACATTATTTATTGCCTACCCCCTTTAAAGTCACCACCTGCTGACATATAGCAACCAGTATAAAGTTAGCAAATTAATTTCTTTAATGCATAGTTCATGTACAAAAATGATTGTACAAATTATAAAACACATAGTCAACTTAAATAATGTCTTTAAATAACTACACTAAGATAAATGGTAGAGCAAAGTGTTCAAAGGACACTGAAAGTCTGCAGGGGGGTATAGATAGGTTATGATTGGGCAAGGGTCTGGCAGATAGAGTACAATGTTGGTAAATGTGAGGTCAACTATTTTGTTAGGAATTATAGTAAAATGGACTATTATTTAAATGGTGAACAATTGCAGCATGCTGCTGTACTGAGAAATCTAGGTGTCCTAATGCATGAACATAAAAGGTTGGTTTGCAGATATAGCAGGTAATTAAGAAGGTAAATGGAACATTGTCCATTGCTAGAGGGATGGAGTTTAAAAACAGGGAGGCCATGCTGCAGCTGTATAGGGTACTGGTGAGGCCATACCAGAAAGAATGTACTGGCACTGGAGGGGGTGCAGAGGAGATTCACTAGGTTGGTTCTGGAGTTGAGAGGGTTGGCTTAAAAGGAGAGATGTTGTAGATTGAGACTATACTTATTGGAATTCAACAGAATGAGGGGGGCCAGCATACAGAAATATATAAAATTACAAAGGGAGGAGAAAAGAGAGAAGCAGGGAAATTTTTCCCGCTGGTGGGTGAAACTAGAACTAAGGGGCACAGCCGCAAAATAAAAGGGACCAGATTTAGGACTAAGCGGAGGAGGAACTTCACTTCCCAAAAGGGTTGTGAATCTGTGGAATTTTCTGCCCAGTGAAGCAGTTGAGACTACCTTGTTAAATGTTTTTAAGGCAAAGATAGATGAATTTTGAGCAGTATAGGAATTAAAGGTTGTGGTGAGTGGTGGGCAAGTGGAGCTGAGTCCATGTAAAAGATCAACCAGGACCCTATTGAATGGCTGAGCAGGCTCAAGGGGCCAGATGGCTTATTCCTGCTTCTATTTCTTGTGTTCTTATGTTCTTATTTGAAGTATAACTCACCATTAATGTAGGCATTGGTTCAAGCATTGTCGATATTTGAATGATAGTTGTAAGTTGTTTCTGCTCAAAACCACTAATGATATTTTGATTTCATTATAAAACATTGGTTAGACCACTGATGGAATACTGTGTGTACGTCTGGTCGCCACACTATCAGAAGGATGTGATTTCACTGGAGAGGATGTTGCCTGGGATGTAAGGTCTCAGTTATAAGGAGAATCTGGATAGGTTGGGCTTGTTTTCCCTGTAACACAGGAGACTGAGAAGAGATCTGATTGAGGTATACAAAAGCATGAGAGGCTTAGGCAGCGTAGCTTGTGAGAATCTCTTCCCCTAGTCAGACTTGTCTATGACCAAAGGGCATGTTTAAGGTAAGGAGCAAGTACTTTAGAGGAGATCTGAGAAAAGTCTTTTTCATCCAGAGGGTAATACAAATGTGGAACATGTTGCCTGAGAGGGTGGTGGATGCAGATTACTCTCACAATATTTATGAAGCATCTGGACAAGCAATTAAAATGCCTGGGCATAGCAGGCTATGGACTAAGCGTGGGTAAATGGGATTAATACAGTTTGGTGTTTGTTGGTCAACATAGGCATGGTGGGCCAAAGGGCTTGTTTCTATTCTGTAGGACTTTACGACTCTATGAGTAATGAAAGATCTCCACTTTCACATAGATAAGTTACGACAAACATTTTAAAACCTTGACCACCCTGGCTGATAATCTGTCTTAGTTTGCTTGTATTTTGAACCCAAAACTCAGTCAACTGCATTTGTTGGAACCAATGCTGCAATGTATATGTGCAGCTGCACATCAGCCTGGAAGGTAATATGCAGACCTTCTTATAAATGAATATTGCATGTGTGCAGGAGCGCTAAAGTTTAAAAGGACCACACAAGGGAAAAAAACATTCCAAGCACAACAACATTTTAAGGGAAACATTGATTGTAATTCATTTTTGAGTCCATTATCAGTTGAGATTGGTTTGTAAGGTAATGGTTCTGAAAGAGTTAATGTTGAGTTTGCATTAGTACCAATCTAACAATGTAATACAGTCTTTGAGTAAAGCATCAGGTAGGCTATCACAAGGTTCTGATGGAGATGGATGCAGCAACTCTAGTTCCTGATTGTTGTAATTAATGCCTAACTAGTGAGGAGTAATTATATCGATTACTACCATGCAATAAACAACATCTTATTATGCAAAACTAACACTTCTTCTTATTAATGTTCTCTCGTTTTTTTTATCTTCTACCATTGACAAGTAGGCAGGCAACATAGAAAGGAAGATCAGTGGCAGCTATCTACCTCAACTTCAAGGTACCAGTGATTGGTACCCAGTTTCCAATATGACCAAAATGTCCAGGATATCTCTGTGGCATGGACACTGCAGAAAATGAGCCGCACGGTGGCACAGTGGTTAGCACTGCTGCCTCATAGCGCCAGAGACCCAGGTTCAATTCCTGCCTCAGGCAACTCTGTATGGAGTTTGCATATTCTCCCTGTGTCTGTGTGGGTTTCCTCCGGGTGCTCTGGTTTCCACCCACAATCCAAAAATATGCAGGTTAGGTGAATTGGCCATGCTATATTGCCCGTAGTGTTAGGCGAAGGGGTAAATGTAGGGGTCTGGGTGTGTTGCAGGTTGGTGTGGAAGGGCCTGTTTCCACACTGTAAGTAATCTAATCTAAAATCAATATGCAAATATGGTACACTCATTTGGTTGCATTTCACTGGATAAATCTATCCAGCTGGTTTCACCTAGACCAAGCAATAATAATTAAGGCACCATTCTAATTCTATTTCACCCATTCTTATTTGCTACTTTATGACATTTTCATATACTGCAAAGTGCAGGGTTGCAGACAGTTAATTTTCCAGAAGTTAACTAAATCCATATGAGTTTTAGTAAACCAAAATCTCAGCAATCGATATAATTTGAACTGGGATCTACTGTACCTACAAACCATAACACATCCACCTTTTAAATTAACTTTACTCTCTTGCAGTTACATTTTATAAAATGCAATCTATTTTACTCAACATTATAGACATCTGAAAACAAATGGTTCATTGAATATTTTGTTTCCCCTAAATTTCTTTGACGCTAGGATGGACTGTCATTTCTTTCCTGTTGGAGAGAAAGCCTCTTTGTCGAACTATTCCAAGACGTTCACCTTGTGCTTCAAATTGCTTGACAAACTCGATGGTGGAATCTCCCACTCCTGCACGATATCTGCTTTTCACTTCACACCATCATTTTCCTCCTGTTCCATCACTTGTACATTGTCTCCAGTTGACCTTTTAACTTTCTCACAGGCTTAACTGTATTTGTAAATTTCACACTCAAGTGTGGCCTAGCTTCACTCCAATTGATTAGCAAGATCAAAGGACAAATGTGTACAAATTCAGTTACCATTCTGGAACCCTGGTTTATCGAGATCATCGTGATGATTTGGAGATGCCAGTGTTGAACTGGGGTTAAAAATCGCACAACACCAGATTATAGCCCAACAGGTTTATTTGGAAGGACTAGCTTTCGGAACGCTGCTCCTTCATCAGGTGGTTGTGACGTATAAGATCATAGGACACCGAACGTATAGCAAACTTTTACTGTGTGATGTAGCTGAAATTATATATTGAAAAAGACCTGGATTGTTTGTTAAGTCTCTCATCTTTTAGAATGAACTTGTTGGTTCTAAAAGAACATGCCCATTCTAAAGGATGAGAGACTTAAGCAATCCAGGGGGGGATCTAAGATGGTGGCAATCTGAGAAGATCACACTGCAGAGCTTCGCATCATAGCAGGAGCAGGATGGTCCTTTAACCCACTCAACCCAGGTCATCAGGATTTCTTGGGGCGTTGGAAAGATTGTGGAGCCCCAAGAAACATTTAAAAATGGACTTATCTGTACTTTCAGCTGTCCAGAAATGCCTAAAAAGGGAGGAGGAGCATCTGAGGCTGGGCCTGCAGCTCAGCCCGCAGCAGCCTCGGAGCCGATAACTCTCCAGGGCCTAGTGAACCAGCTCTCGAAATCTTGCGAGATATTGGGGAAACAGATTGAAGAGAAGCTGTCTCCAGTCTCTCTCATGCTGCAGAAGCATGAGCAGCAGCTGGGAGACCTGGAGAAGAGGACGGATGAGGTGGAGCACAGGGTCACAGTAGTGGAAACTGATGCCAGTTCATTCAAGGAAGAGGTCCAAGCCCTGAAGACGCAGGTTCGTAATTTGCGTGACCAAGTGGATGATCTTGAAAACAGGGGCAGGAGAAAAAACATTCGATCATCGGTCTGCCTGAGGCTAAGGAAGGTGAGCAGCCTGCAGAATTTGTTGAAGATTGGCTTCCGAAATTCCTTGACTTGGAGACTGGCATGAGAGGATTGAAGATAGAGAGGGCTCACCGGGTCGCAGCACGGAGATCGGGTTTGGGTAAACGCCCTCATCCTTTCCTGGTGCGGTTCCATCATTACCAGGATAAGGAGAGAGTCATGGAGGCTTCCAGACTCCAGGGAAAGATCCAAAGGCCCTAATTTACGAGGGGTCTAAGATCATGTTTTTTTTCAGGACTTTTCAGCGGCGGTGATCCAGAAAGGAAAATTGTACAATGGTGTCAAGAGAAGATTGAAGGAACTTGGGATTCAGTACTCCCTGAGATATCCAGCAGTGCTTCAGATCACCTTAGATGGATCCATGCATCTCTTTGACGCATCAGAGAAGGCAAGAGACTTTGTGGACAAACTGACCTAATTTAAACAATTGTAGTATGTATAAATATAGTTGCTTGGGTATGTGTTTATCATTCTGTAAAAGAAATGGAAGAAATCCGGTTGGAGCTTTGTTTTTCCCCCTTTTATTTCCTCTATTGATAATAACTTGGTTCAAACTATGTCTGGCAGTGGTTAAGATGTACATTTTAAATTTCTAAGTTAGGACATACCAAAGGATGGGTGGGGTATTTATTCCCTCTTTTTTTAATAAAAGAATTTTTTTTATTCATATTGATATCCTATGGGGTGTTTATTCTTTTTAGCTTGTGCTTGCGATGCAGCTTTAGCTGGGAGAAGTGAAGGTAGTTGAGATGGTTAGATGCCTATTTATGGGCAGTTCGGGACAGGTAGTTGCCCCCTTGGGCAGGGGGTGAGTCCCCTACTCAGAGTTATTGGTGCTTTATATGTTGGTTTGTTTTCGGGTTTTTGTTGTTTTTTATTTTTAATAATTTTGTATGTTTGTTAAATGTACTAGTTTTATTTTATGTAGTTTTTATATTTGGTGGACCATGTGACACTAAGGCTCAGCAATTTGTGGTTCGGGTTCCTCCTCTCTGGAATTTAAATGTATTTGCAGAAGATTATGGCTAATGATTTGATTAAATGGTGTACCTGGAATATCAAGGGAAGTCACTCACCAATTAAGAGGAAGAAGGTACTCTTGAGTTTTAGAAAGGAGAAGGTGGATATTGCTTTGTTACAGGAGACAAGGAGCATCTGAAATTACAGGAGAACGGCTTTGACCGAGTCTATTTTTCATCATTTAATACCAGAAGTAGGGGAGTGACTATATTGGTTAGAAAAAATCTCTCATTTATATTGTTGGAATGTGTTAAAGACACGTATGGGAGAGGGGCGGCACGATGGTACAGTGGTTAGCACTGCTGCCTCACAGCGCCTGAGATCTGGGTTCAATTCCCGACTCAGGCGACTGACTGTGTGGAGTTTGCACGTTCTCCCCGTGTCTGCGTGGGTTTCCTCCGGGTGCTCCGGTTTCCTCCCACAGTCCAAAAATGTGCGGGTCAGGTGAATTGGCCATGTTAGGTAAGGGGTAAATGTAGGGGTATGGGTGGGTTGCGCTTCGGCGGGTCGGTGTGGACTTGTTGGGCCGAAGGGCCTGTTTCCACACTGTAAGTCTAATCTAATCTAATCTAATCTAATTTGTAATTCTTAAAGCCTTGATAAATGGGGAAGAATATGGCATTTTAAATGTTTATTTTCCCCCAGCTCATCCTCTTAAATTCTTGGTAGATGCTTTTTCTAAACTGATAAGTCTCAAGTCTCGGCACATCATTATAGGGAGAGATTTTAACTGCCTCATGGACCCCACAGTAGACAGGTCGCCTAAAGGTCCCTCGATACCCTCTGCACAAACTAAACAGTTATTGGGTCTGTGTGGGGAATTAGGATTGGTGGATGTCTGGAGGTGTCTCCACCCTACAGGTAGGGATTTCACATTTTTCTCCAATCTGCACAGATGTCACACGAAGATTGATTTTTTTTTCTGACCCCTGCTGTAACCCTGGATCTGGTGGCATCCTGTATGATTGGTAATATTGCCATCTCTGATCATGCTCCATTGTACCTCATGGTTAAAATTAAGGATGTTACCGTGGATTCAAGGTACTGGCGAATGAACCCATTTATTCTCATGGACAGAAAGTTGGTGGAGTATTTCTCTAGGGAATTTTGGGCATTCCTAGACATCAACATAGGCTCGGTTGATAGCTCATCTGTTCTCTGGGAAACTGCCAAAGCTTATGCCAGACGGTTAGTTATTTCATATTCCACAAGTAGGAAGCAGCAGAAGGGTGAGCAGCAACGTCTCCTTGAAGCACGGTTGAAGGCAGCCAAGAAGGCCTATTTTGACAGACCCTTGTTGGTCAAACTACAGAGGATTATGGCACTGCCGTCTGCACTAAATTTTGTGCTCATGCAGATGGCAAAGAAGGAGCTGGCATTTGCAAAGCAAAGGTTATACAAGCATGGTGACAAGCCAGGCAAATACTTAGCATACCTTGCCAGAAAGAAAAGTGCCCCACAAACTATTACAGCAATTAGGGAAGGGTCTGGGAACCTAACATGTGATTCTAAAAAGATTAATGCGGCGTTCCAGACATTCTACTCTAAATTATATCAGTCTGAGAATTGTGAGGAGGGGCAGGCCAAAATGGAATCCTTTTTTAGAGATCTGAAGCTCCTGGGTGTGATTCCCGAACAATAGTCCTTTCTCAATGCCCCATTATCAGAGCAAGAAGTGCAGGAAGCTGTGAGGCAGCTTCAGAGTGGAAAGGCGCCCGGTCCTGATGGACTTCCCAGTGAATTCTGTAAGGAATTTATAAGTATACTGTCAGGTCCGATGCTGAATATGTTTAATGATTCATACAGTCAAGTTTGTCTCCCACCATCTCTGAGAGAGGCCAATATTTCACTTATCCTTAAAAAAGGGAAGGATCCGGAAGACTGTGCTTCATACAGGCCCATCTCACTCTTAAATGTGGATTTTAAGATCCTTTCTAAGGCTCTTGCGTAAAGGCTGGAGACTGTGTTACCTTCTATTATTAAAGAGGATCAGACAGGCTTCATAAAGGGTCGCAGATCCTCCAATAACGTTAGGAGGCTGCTTAACGTAATTCATGCATGCCAACAGCAGTCAATACAGGGATTGGTGATTTCTTTAGATGCAGAGATGGCATTTGACCGAGTTGAGTGCTGTATCTTTTCTAGACTTTAGACCGGTTTATCTGGGTGATGTTTTCATAAGATGGGTAAAGGTTCTCTACAGTGTACCTCTCGCTGTGGTCATTACCAACGGGGTACGATCAAGCAATTTTAATATTTCTAGGGGCAGCCGGCAGGGCTGTCCCCTTTCACCATTACCTTTTACGTTGGTGATTGAACCACTGGCAGAGGCCATTAGTGGGGATCTCAATATATCAGCTCCAGAAGTGGGATCAAAATTACATAAGATCTCGCTGTATGCAGATGATGTTCTAATTTTCTTGACAAATCCAGCAGTTTCAGTGCCTTGCCTGATACAATACATTCACGCGTTTGGCGCTTTTTAAGGGTATAAGATTAATTTTGCTAAATCAGAGGCTATGCCTATGGGTGGTCTTACAAAAGAGTTGGCTTTTGAGAGTGACTATAGATTCCCATTTAGGTGCTCACAGGGGGGTTTTGTGTATTTGGGCATATTCATTACTCCAGTTCTGGATTGGCTGTTCAAAGCCAATTTTACTCAATTATTTGAAAAAAATTAAACAAGATCTCCAAAGATGGGAGGCACTTCCAGTCTCATGGTTGGGTCGGATAGCACTTATTAAGATGAATATTCTCCCTTGTTAGCTATACCCTATATGGATGCTCCCCCTGATTTTCAATAAACAAACACTCAGGAGACTGAATAGTTGGTTCAGCTCCTTTATCTGGCACCGTAAACGGCCCCTCATTAAATTAGCCAAACTGCAGTCGCCTCACAGATTGGGGGGAATAGGCCTTCCAGACATTAAAAATTACCAATTAAGCTCACTTTTGACCTATGTAAGTGATTGGGTTTGTGGGGACCCTTTTTCAATATGGCTAGATATCGAAGTCTCCCAGGCAAGGTGCCCCCTTACCAGTTTGCTGATTTTGAACAAGGTGAGGACAGTTGGGGATATTGCCATAACCCAACAGTCATCAATATTGTTGAAGCATGGAGGGCAATTCGGCAGAGGGAAGGTAATATTGGCAAAACATCTTTGTTTATACCTTTAGTGGGTATGCCGGGTTTTCAACCAGGTATGATAAATTCAGGATTTAAATGTTGAGCAGCTAGGGGGATATCTTGCATGGGTGGTTTATTTGAGGGAGATGTAATGATGTCCTTTGATCAGTTAGTACGGAAGTATGAGTTACCTAACAGAGACCTCTTTTTCAAGTTAGGGATTTTATTCAAAAAAGGACCACACTTTTGACGAATCCCTACAAATCTGACATAGAAAGAGGAGTACTAAGGGCTAAGAGTACACTCTCTGTCAGTACTCTATATCACTAATTGGGGGATGCCACCTCAGATGAGTTTGATCGACTCTGCAAGATGTGGGAAAGAGAGCTGGGTGTTGAAGTTTCTTCAGAGGCATGGGAGGATATTTGGGAGAATGCAAGGAAGGTATCAATTTGCAACAGGATCAATGCTTTACAGTTGAAGATTCTCCACAGGGTCTACATAGCCCCAGACCATTTGTCAAAATTTAAACCAGGGATATCTTCAGCATGCCCCAAGTGCAAGGTCTGTACGGGTACTCTTACCCATTGTCTTTGGTCTTGTGACAGGCTTCAAACACATTGGAGCGCTGTGGTGGGTGCAATGGAGAGGATTTTAGCTGTAGGGGTGGAGAAGGACCCTATTTCACTCCTTTTGGGCCTACCCATTGTATTTCCTGCAGACTCGCATAAGGGAAAACTTTTCAATATTCTTACATTCTGTGCAAGGAAGAATACCTTGCTAGGTTGGATATCAGAAAACCCCCCCAGGCCTGTCAGATTGGCAGAAGATTGTTATGGAGCAAATTCCCCTGGATTTTCTCACAAATATGGTACACCACAAAACCGAGAATTTTTACAAGACATGGCAACCCTTTTTGGAATACCTGGACACAGATTTATCTGCCACACTAACAAGGGCTTTTACATAGCCGTAACGATTGTGTTTCATGAGTCCAATATCCAGGGAGGAGGAACTGTGAATGTATGAGTGTTTTATTTGGCTGGGCTAACTTATTACTATTTATTTGTTTGTTGCTAGGTATTTATTTAGTTAGTTGAATAGCTATTTAATTTTTTTTTAAATTTTATACTTCTCTGTATATGTTTATACATTCGTATAGGAGGGTGGGTTGGGGAATTTGTTTTTATTATTTGTGTTTAGTTTTATACTATTTTTGTACTGTTTTGAATTGCATTGTTTTGTATTTGTTGTAATATTTAAATATCTATTTTTTTCTTAATAAAAATATATTATATAAGAGTCGATGACATTGCTGTGGGTCTGGAGTCACACGAAGGCCAGACCAGGTAGAATGACAGATTTCCTTCTATAAAGGGCATTCATGAAATGGCTGGATTTTTACAACAATCAACAGTAGTTACATGGTTGCCATGAAGCTACCACTTTTGAAAAAAATTCCTGATTTTCTTGAACTTAAATTGCACCTTCTGCATGATGAGATTCAAACCATATCCACAACATTGAGTTCCTGGATTGCAAGACAGTAACTTTACCACTAATGTCACGCCTTTCCATCTTCACATATCTTACATATGTACAAGCATAACACTAGAATTATAAACAAGGTTACATATTCCATAAAAACATTTGTCTTGAGGTGAATTTTGCATGAAACATTAAACTCCAAGGGCATTGCTTGGTCAGCAAAAGACATGCTGTTATTTGTACACTTGTTTAAATGCTGCCACCTGAGATTGCAACTCAAAAAAAACAGCAATCCAGGTCTCTTTCAATATATAATTTCGGTTACATCACACTGTAAGCTTTTGCTATACATTCTATGTCCTATGATCTTGTACTCCACAACCATCTGATGAAGGAGCAGTGCTCCAAAAGCTAGTGTTTCTAAATAAGCCTGTTGGACTATAACCTGGTGTTGTGTGATTTTTAACTTTGTATGTCCTTCTGGGAGATTTCCTGCTATGCCAATAACAATAGCTGACAACGTTGCCACAACAAAGTTTCGGATTATGCAATTTTGATTTAACTCACTTGCATTGTAGTAAAAAAGTCGTCATTAACATCTTGGAAGATAGGGGAAAGGTTACTACAAAGGAATAAAAATCTTGCTCAACAAGAAGAAAAGTGTTTGCTTTAATAGCTGGGTATATTGCTTTAACAAATACACTAGTATGTTTGCATCTGCCTCATCAGCAACTGCCATGCCTGATAGGTAGTATTGATCTGACCTTCATAGCATTCTTAGTTGCCATTAGACCAGAAGAAATAGGAACAGTAAACTGTTCGGCCCATGAGCCTGTTCCACTATTCAATAGGATCACAGTTGATTTGACCTTTCTCACAGGGAGAAAGTGAGGACTGCAGATGCTGGAGATCTCATGCCTACTTTCCCATGTTTTGCCCATAATCCTTGATGACCCTACTAATACAACAATAAGAAATAGGAACAGTAGCTTTTTAAACTTTTTTTTTATTTAACAAGCATTTAACAAAGTGAGCAGCTGACCAAATTAGCAAAATATTTCAGTCTGATCAAATACTGCCAGCTAACCCTGAAGAGCTTTTTATTTAATCACCAAAAACCCCATCAAGGGAGGTAACTGAGGCTCTTGTCTCTGACTTAATGTAATTCACAAGAAACTATAATGAAATAAGAGTAATCAAACAAGGCAGTTTGTTTGAGAGACAATGTGAGTGATGGAGCACATCAGCATCTGCTATCCGACACTTTCTTCCTTGTATCCCTGGAGACATCTTTGCACCTACAGGAGTCTGCATTTCATAATTTAGGAACAGCCAGTCATCAAAGAATATTCCATTCCCAACTGTGTGACCTCCAACTGAAGGTGTGTTCCACAGTGAGATCTCTCACGAAATAATTAAATAGGATGGAAGTGGGAGGATTTACAGGTTCTAGAGTAAAGCCTGCATCACAAATATTTTCATACATACATAAATTTAATTCAACTAACTTGTAGTGGTCATTGAGAACAGATGAAACACCATTTATCCTCAGGAGAATAATTAAGGTTGCATGATTGGCTGGATTGTGTAATGGCTGTAGAAGAAGAGGACAGGATTGTTCTCATATTCAGTTCATTGTTGGAATTTGAATGCGGTCAGTTCTGACTTTTTCACATTTTTTTAGATTTTTTGTAAGGATTCAAAAATGTAACCTTGCTAATATCAGGGGAATACTCTAAAGTACTTTGAGATGTTGGAAATTGGCACTGCACATTTCCAGAGTAGTTCATCTTTTCATCCCTTAAACTATAAGGAGGTCTCTTCCATATCAGTAGGTGTTCATTGTCACAATAAGAACCGGACCATTATGTTAAGAGCAGAGAAACAGATTACATGATCATAATGAGAGAACCTCTTCAGATATTGTGTAAAAAATCTTTTAGTGCCTTTACTTTCTACTTTCAATCAGAAAATAATTAGTACTGAAACTTTAGATGTCCTCCAGTACTCGGTTATGGCATCTGTTTCTGAGCTCTCAGGCTATATTTTTGTAGCACCAATTGTCATTTTATAACTTATTTTCAGTGAACATTTGGTACAGCTGCATATTCTGTGTTTGAATAAAAAGCATGACCTCGAGAATGGACTGCATTTACTGACTTTTCTGGAGGTTATATGGCTGTGGGTGGTTTGGCTGATGGGAGGCAGTCAGGGGTATGGGAGAAGTTGTTTCATCAGGATGGTTCAGAGCATGAGCTGATTTTTGCCTGGTCATCATTTTTACATCACATCCTCATATGTTAGTACTTCAAAATTATCGCGATAAATATTTGGTTTTCCTACAAAAATAAAAATGCTTTAATGAAATGACTTGGAATTCATTGCATTTCCACATAACATTCTGAAGATCTCTGAATATCTTGGTCCTTGTTGAGTTAAAAGCATTATCTGATTAGTACATGCATTAAAAATAAAGTACTCTGTTTAAGCTCAGCCCTATGATTCCTGACATTTGGTCCATTTGATAACAGAACAAAGGAATGCGTGAGTTGAGGGCTGACACTCATCTAATGAGTAACTACCAACTTTGGACTGGTTAGCTAAATGAGGTAAAAACAATGACTGCAGATGCTGGAAACCAGATTCTGGATTAGTGGTGCTGGAAGAGCACAGCAAATGTGCTATTTCCATGTTGTAAACTATACATATGTACATATGTATATAGTAATTTGGACATTACTACACAATATTTGGAAAATTGCTTTTAAAGTTGTACATTTTAGGTTTAGTTTCTTTGGTTCTGCTTAATGCTTTCTATCAACTATTAATTAAAAATGAGAGTGGATCAATGGAGGAAACTAGACAAGTAAAAAGATAATTTTGACAATCCTCCATTTGGGAAACAAGGGGAAAGGATTATGCTATTCTTGACCTACAATTGCATTGTGCCTAATGGTCAGAAGAGTGCACATTCCTGGGTTTAACTTTGTTCTTTTCCCTTGAACCAACTCTAGTTCTTTATTTTAGGAGACATTATTGAAGACTAAACCAGAAATTGCTGGCAAAACACAGCAGGTCTGACAGCATCTGTGGAGAGAAAGCAGAGTTGGTGTTTTGGATCCAGTGACCCTTCTTCAGACTTCTGTCCAGTTGCTAAGTTTTTTTCAGCAATTTCTGATTTTGTTTCTGATTTCCAGCACCCACTGTTCTTTTTTTTAATTTTAAGAATATATTGTCTTTTGTAACTACTGAGATATGACTAGTTTGTTGCTTAATGCTTTGTTCCTATCCTATTTCTTACTTATATCTTTGTCACATACAGCCTTTTCATTTCTTTTCAAGATTTTCTGATTGAAAGCAGGAAGTAAAGGCACTAAAAGACTTTTTACACAATATCTGAAGAGGTTCTCTCATTGTAATCATGTAATCTGTTTCTCTGCTATTAACATAATGGTCCAGTTCTTAGAGTGAAATGAACACCTACTGATATGGAAGAGAACTCCTTGAGATAAATTTTTTTCAAGCAAGTGAAAGAACACTTTAATTTTATCCCTTGGCATTTTGAATAGATCATATATCCGACAAGGACAATTTGCACAATGGAGTATTTACCAAACAATATTAAATCATTACAACCACAATTTTTCCTGAAATGTTTCTGTTTTTAATTCTGTTACGATAGAATTTTGAATATTTAATGATAATGTTTTGTCAATTTTTAAAGGAATCCTTGTGTACTGTATTTTCTAAAACCTCTGAGATTGTTGCTATTCTTGATCATTATAGAAAATACAAGCCAGATTTTGTGTGCAGTGACAAAGTATCAGTGATCACATCGACACTAAAGAAGGCTGTGTTTTGGCTTTCCACAAATATACAAAGAAAGGGGTAAAACTATTGTAACATGAGTTCTGTGTGTTAATAAGCTGAAGCCCCTCTCTCACTCAAAGTGCTGCCAGACAGTCACTGTGGGAAAAAAAATTCAGAACAAAAAAATTTCAATCGATGAACAAAGCTGGAAATTTTGTGGTTTTCCTTTACCATTTGCTGAAGATCTATTCTAGCATTTATGTTCTTTAGGACTCAAACATCCTCAGGCAGTAGTGGAGATATTGAGCTGCTCTTGGTAATGGAATTTTAAGTCTCTTAACTGAAGTACATTCTCTGCCTTTGTCACCTTCAGTGGTTCCTCTAAGTGCTGTTTAGCATGGGGGAGTTATTAATTCATCAGCTGAGCAGGGCCAGGGCAGAAGGCGATAATCAGTGGGAGCTTTCCTTGACCCAGTGCCATGAGATTTCATGGAGTCCAAGTCAATGTTGAGGATGTGCAGGACAACTCTTTCTTAAGAACTCTTACCCTCGCTCTGTGCCAGCACTTCTGCTGAGTCTGTCCTGACTGAAGGATGGTGATGGTGGTGACTGGAACATTGCCTGTAAGGTATGATTTCGTGAGTATGACTATGTCATACTGTTAGACAGGAGGCCCAGGTGTCAGTGAGAATGCTTTAGCATGGTCAATGGGAATATGTTTGTCATTGTCATTTCTGGTGCCCAGGTAGATACTGGTTGGTGTGTTTGGTCTCATTTATAACTTTAGAACTTTGTAGCAGTTTGACGCAACTGAGCTTGTAGGGCCATTTGATGAAAGCATATAAGTGAGCTGTCAAAATGTAATTACATCATAACATCTGGATTTTCATCATTTACATGTCAGCTCACTTGCTTCTGTATAAAGCTGAGGGTATGGGAGTTGTTTCCGACCAGCCAGAAAGTAGTTGCAAGTTTAAAGGGACAAGCTTATTTTCTGAAGCTCTCACTGGAATTTGTTATGCAAAGCCAATTGTTGCAAGATTAACCTATGTACTCAGCCATGTCTGAATCCCACCACTACTGTAGCTGCCACCATGACATTAGGTGCGAAGATCATTGTCAGCTTTCATTTCCATACAAGGATTTATTCTAGAATCAAGAAGTGTTGCGTTGGAAAAGCACAGCAGGACAGGCAGCATCTGAGAAACAGAAGAGTCAATGTTTCGGGCATAAGCCCTTCAGCATTCCTGATGAATCAAATGTATACATTTGTTCAATCATAGCACAGCTTGGAAGGAGGCCATGCAAACTATTCAACTCTACTGAAGAGCAATCCAGTTAATCTCACTTTACACACTTTGCAAAATCAAATCTTTTTTCTTTTTTCAGTCTCTATGCAGTCATCAAGTGAAGGACACTAGTGAATCAGTGTCCACTACCATTCCAAATCCTAATTACTTATTACATTAAAACGTGCAGATCATTGTGCCAATCACATTAAAGTTGCACCCTTCTGCTATTAACACTTCAGGAAAGGTAGCTCACTAAATTCTTCATGACATTAATAATTTTAGTTAAAGTCACTTAGCTTTCTCTGCTCCTGGAGAACAAAGTCAGTTTCTCCAGATTATCCATTATCTAACTATAATTTCTCATTCCTGGAAACATTCTAATACATCTCTGTTGTATTCTCTCCTCAATCTTTCTTTAAGTTCCAAAGTTCGATACAATAAGAATTATTTTTTACTCTGACTGCACTTTTTCTGTTTCCATTTTTAAGTTTCTGAAGGTGTTTACGCTATGAACTCTTCAAAATTCTCTTCAAATGAAAAATGTCCAATGAGTAACATTCAAACTTGAGATTTTGGTATAATTATTAAAATCAGAGTGATTCAAGAAACTACAGTATGATTAACCTGCCTCTGGTCAACTGAGTGGAATTGTACTTGTATTTTTGCACTGGGTTTTACCAGAGCAGAAAATCAATGCCAACATAGCCTTCAGTTCATGTTAGCATTCCAGCATTTATTCAAGCTGTACCTCTTCATGTCCATCTGTTCTTTGAAAGTTATTGTCGATCAGAAGACATCTTAGTAAAAAGGGAAAAAGTGGAGACTGTCAGTCTGTTTCATTTATCGTCATATGAGCATTAAATAATAGAGTCACTAGATAACAAAGGAAATATATAAAAACACAGTGCAATATTTATTGCTACTGTAAAATAAAATGCAAAGATCATCATTTCTGCAGTTTAATTCAAAGCATCAAATTCCCATCATTATAATTTTTTTCCAAAAATATCACCATAGATTGTTTATATTTTTGTGGTCATTTCTTTATTTCACTGCTTTAAATCAAACCTATTATATATAGTTGCTTCAGGTATGTGTCCAGTTTCAACAAGGTGAATTTTAAGTGTTATGCAGACACATTTTAATATGAGTTACATTTATTCATTTTAAAAAGGCAAATTACTCTTTTGTAAAGAATGAGATCTTCCAATATTCTTTTGCAACAATTGTCTCATGACAACTACATAATGGGGCAGTTCGATAAATGTTCTCCTGTATACTTCTGCTCAAACATGTTTTACCCTGTTAAGACATGGGGAAGTGTGAGTTACTAATAAGAGAAAGAACTTTGCTGAATTATGGGACCATTAGTCTATTTTTAGATTAGATTACCTACAGTGTGGAAACAGGCCCTTCGGCCCAACAAGTCCACACCGACCCGCCGAAGCGAAACCCACCCATACCCCTACATTTGTCCCTTACCTAACATTAGGGGCAATTTAGCATGGCCAATTGACCTGACCCGCACATCTTTGGATTGTGGGAGGAAACTGGAGCACCCGGAGGAAACCCACGCAGACACGGGGAGAACGTGCAAACTCCACACAGTCAGTCACCTGAGGCGGGAATTGAACCCGGGTCTCTGGCGCTGTGAGGCAGCAGTACTAACCACTGTGCCACCGTGCCACCCACTGGTGGCATTGGTTAAATCTCTTTAACCAATGAGATTTGATGATTCAAAATTAAACAGTTGGCAGACTTAAAAGAAGAATAAATTATATAGTGAGTTAGTTCAATTTCAAAGTAGGAATTCAAAATGATATAAAGGTAGGGAAAGAAAACAAATAGAGAACAGAAAAAAAAATCTGACAATTTTAAAATCTCTAACAACTAGTCTTTACCTGGAGGAATGAAATTCCACAATTTTAATTGATCATTTTCTAGACCAGAGAGATTAATTGGTAATGATTACTAATTATTGCTTCATTAAAAGGGTACTATTTTGGTAAATTCAATGAAAAAAGAAGCAGTTTCTTGAAAGAAAATATGCTGAGGGAATAAGAATTAAATACCACTTTTAGGAAGCTATCTGGAGAGCTGGGCAAATTGGAGGTCGAATTCATAACGTATGGGTATTTCTTCTGAAACAGAAGATGTTGATCAATTTGCAGCACTAGCACATTTTTCATTCAACAGCTTCCAACTCAGTGTTTCTACAATTCACAATATCCAGTGTTTTAAAGAATGTCTTGAACATCAATTGTTAAAATTGACAAAATGACGCATTTTACAGATCCATAAAATACTGACAGTTACATATGTATCTTGTGGTTGGAGGCCTGTATAAGCTTTATTGATTAGGGTTCACTATTATTTTATTGAAGTTCAATTAATAGGTTTTCTGGTTCAATGTGCATTTACCCAAACTGCAAGAAGTCACTGATGAAACAGTTAAACATGATGGTACAGGTGAGACTGATCATAATGCGGAGCCAAGATTGAAAAACCATCTTTATGTGGCTAGTTGAATGCAGCCATGCGTGGATTTGGATTTCATTTAAAGTGCCAGATTTTCCAGTTCAACAAGATCTGAAGTGACAAAAACTTCAAATTCAACCACTATTTACTTGTATGATTGACTCTGACAGCAATTTTAGTCATTTGGATCTGAGTTAAGGTTCAGTAGGTTACGGGCAGTTTGGGTCAGGCCAAACTGAACAGAGACTTGCACAGGCACAGCCTCCTTCACTTATACTGCTAAAAGTGACCTCTATAGTTCAGCAATGATGAATATTAGACCCATCAGAAATTTAGAATTATAAAAAGCATATTTAACTTTAGTAACAACAGTTTTTGTGATCAAAGTTATTTATTTTATTTTGTAGGCTGTCCCACTCTATTTTTAAAATTTAATACTAATTACATAACCCAACAAAAAGGCATTATTGTATTTTAGAAAGTACATTCCCACAGCAGATTTTCTTTTGATATAGTCATAAAGCTGATTAAAATCTGAATGATTTAATCATAAATTGAACAATTCTCCATTTTGAATGTTACTTGCACCATTGCCTTCTCTAATGGGAAGATTTTAACTATCTCTGGCTACAGACTACTGATTACAGACCAATACCCTGTACAGAATCACATTTAGCTAGAGAATTCTACAACTTCTGAAGCAGCCAGCTAAAAGGAATAACTAGGGAATTCATGACCTTGCAGTCCCCCGTGTTGACTTTCTAAGCATTCACGAGCTACGATACCTAATCACTGATTGCACATTGTCATTGTGAATGTATTGGTTTCAGATGTTCTATGTCCACAGGCTATCTTGGTTGTGATATTAACAGAATAGTACAGAACAGTCCACATTCAGGTGATACCTATGGAGGTTCAAAAAAACAATGCAAAGAATTAGCAGTGAACTGCACATGTTCTATCTACAGTATGATATGACTGCAAGAGAAAAGCAGTTTAGATGAAAGCCCTGTCTATGATTAAAAAGGTAGAAATTATCACCCCATGTAATAAAAAGCCAGAAAAGTAAAAAAAAATTAAATGTAAGAGATCTAAACATTTATTTACCCCTCAGCAATTTTAACACCATGGGCACTCTCAGTACTTCTGTGTGCTGTTCTAATATTTAGGGAAGGCTGTTCAAACACATTGTCACCCTCCTTAGCAAGATACAAAAGAGGTTAAACCCAAGATAATTAATGTGGAAGTGATCACAATTTTGTTTTTAAAAGTCATAGATGTAGGCATTGGTTTTATTGCAAAACCTCCATTGCCATTTGCAGCCATTAGATATGTGTGAATGGCTCACTCAGCTACTTCAGAGGACAATTCAGAGTGAACCATATTACTGTGAATCTGGAGTCACATAGACCAGACCAGGTGAGGATGGAGATTTTATTTTCCAGTCAATATTTCAGGTCTGGAATGCACTTCCCTATAGTGTAGGCAGATTCAGATAATCTTTTTTAAAAGTCAGATAACAATGTGCAGGATTATGGGGAAAAGACAGAAGTTTGGTATTAAGTGAATTGCTTATTTGAAGATCCAGTGCTGAAACAAGAGGCAAAATGACGTCCCTCTGCACTGTAACAATTTGGTAATTCTTGACTGTTCTATAGTAAATCTATATATAAGCTTGCAAATATTACTCCAAGTTACAGTCAGCATAGATTTGCAAGATCAAACTTCCCTGTATTCAATAATAGATTTGTTTTTCCTTGAAGAGAAAACTAAGAGGAGATGTCATAGAAGTATATAGTAAATAGAAACTAGCAGCAGAAGTAGGCCATTTGGCCCTTTGAACCTGCTCCATCATTCAATATGACCATAACTCTGTAACAATGCTATTTTTCTGCTTTTTCTCCACACACTGTTTATGCCTTCAAAATCCAAAAAATATCTATTTCTTTCTTTAACATATTCAGTACTTGGCATCTACAGCCTTTTGTGAGAGAAAATTCCACAGGTTGACAACCTTTTGAGTGTAAACATATTTCTCCATCTCAGTCCAGTTGGCTTACTACATATTCTGAGACTATGTCCCTTGGTTCCAGAGTCCCCAGTGAGAGAAAGCTTCTTCCCTTACATCCAGTCTGTGTAGACCTGTTAGAATTTTATGCATTCCAGTCAGATCCATTCTCATCCTCCTCAACTCTAACGAATATAGGCCTGGTCACACCAATCTCTCCTTGTAAGACAGTCCTACCATCCATGGTATTGGCCTAGTGAATGCTTACTGCATTCCCTCTAAGACATTCTTTCTTAGGTACAGGAACCAAAATTGCATGCAATACTCCAAAACCATGAATAACTGCAATAACTACTATTGAGCTCAGATCCTCTTGCAATGAAAGCCAATATACTATTTGCCTTTCTAATTGTCTGTTGCACCTGCCTGACTGGTATACAAGGACACTCAATCCCCTTTTTACATTCAACGTATCACTGTTCAAATAATACTCTTCCTTTCAGTTATTCACTCCAAAGTGTTTGCCTGCTCTTTGACCTTGTCTAAATCATATTGAAGCCTTCTTTTATCCTCCTCACAATTCAAAATCCCACCAAATTTTGTGTTGTCAGCAACTTTGGAAATGATGTAACTGGTTGCCTTATTCAAATAATTTGTTTATAATTATATATTATACATATTGTGAATAGCTCGGCACAAGCACTGATTTTTGTAGTACCCAACTAGTCACTGCTAACCATTCAGTAGAAAACAATTATTCACATTCTATGTTTCCTTTCTGTCAGTCTATTCTTGATCCTTGCCAATGCATTGCCCCAATCCCATGTGCTTTACCTTTTCCCACCAACCTCTTACGAGGGGCCTTATCAAAAACATTCTGAAATACACCACATCTACTGGTTCTCCCTTATCAATTTTACTATTTACACCCTCAATTTACCTTTAACAAACCCTGCATCCAATCCTGTTAGTGTTTTCCAAGTGGTCTGTTATCACATCTTTCATAATCGACTCCAATATATTCCTAACTACTGATGTCAGGCTAACTGGTCAGTCAATCTATTTTTACTCTCATTTTTTCTTAAGTAGTGGGGTGACATTTGCCACCCATCAATCAATAGAAACTGCTCCAGGGTCTATAGAATTTTGTAAGATGTCCACCAATTCATCCAATATTTTCAGGAACACTTCCTTCAATACTTTCGGATGTAGATAATTAAGCCTTTGTTGACCTTTAACCCCATTAATTTCCCAACAGCATTTCTTATTAATGCCATTTTCTTCATTTTTTTCAGGTTCCCTAAGTTTTTCAGTTATTTGAGTCCTCTTTTGTGAAGACAGGACCAATTCTTCTGCCATTTCTTCAATCCCCATTAAAATTTCCCCAGTTTCTGTCTGTAGTGGATCTACACTTGTCTTTGCTTGTTTCTTTTCCTGTTCACATATTTAGAGACATTTCTACAGTCATTTTATATGTTCCTTGAAATTTTACCCTCATACTCTATTTTACCCCCTTAATCACCTTTTCCCCTTTTGGATTTAACACTATCCCTAACTTATTTTATAAATCATGTTGGGACACCCTTCATCTTTAATATTCACCAGACCAGAAATGAATAATGGTAATTCGCACATGCATTATTTTAATAAAACCCATTTCCTATCCATCATCAACCCCTTTAGTAAGAGTTGCCAATCGATCTTTGCCAATTCATGCCTCATAACCTTATATTTCCCCTTATTTAGATTTAGGACCCTAAGTTTTGATTCAACTAATTCACTGTCCATCTTAAGGAAGAATTATACCTTATTATGGTCTCACCTCCCCAAGAGATCCTACGCAGCAGGATTATTAAAATGCCCTTTCTCATTGCACAGTACCAGCCTTCAATAACTGCTTGATCTAGCTGATGGGGTCAGTAACCTGGTGAATCAAATAAGAATCATTTATATGGCTTCAAGGAGTTCTCTCGCTGTAGGACAAAAATATAAATTATGGAGATATGTAAGAAGGGCACGACAATTGTCTTATGTGCTTTTAATCTGCATGTTGACTGGACAAATTAGATCCGGATGCTGCCTGACCTGCTGTGCTTTTTCAGCAACACATTTTCAGCTCTGATCTCCAGCATCTGCAGACCTCACTTTCTCCTGGACAAATTAGATAGGCAAGGGTAACACAAAGGAAGACAAAATTGTATAGTGCATCAGGGATTGTTTCTTAGGACAATACATTGCATAACCCACTTGTGAACAGGTCAAGAAATATGTAATGACGCAGGATTAATAAGGGATCCCATTTATAAGGATCATCCAAGGATCAGTGATCACAACACTGGAGAATTTAAATTCAATTTGAGGATGAGAATCTCGAGTCTCAAATCGGTGTCCCCAATTGAAGTAAATGCAATTACAGAGTGATGAAGAAAGGGTTCTCTGATGTGGGTTGAGAAAATAGACAAAGGGGAAGGTCACTGGATGGTCAGAGTGGCCGACACGAAAGCAGGTATTTCACAAAGCTCAGTAAAAGTTTATTCTGATCAAAAAGAAGGATGGACCACCCATATTTAACTATTGTGGTCAAGGAGAGTATCCAGTTAAAAACTAAGGCATACCAAGCAGAGCAAACTAATGGTCAGCCAGATGATTGGATTTTTATTTTAAGGAAGCAGCAGCAGATGACTGAAAAGCTAATGTGGATTGTGGGACTTTGGAGAGTGTGATTGGGGAATGGATAATAGGAACAGGGAAATGGCAGGTAATTTAAATCAAGCTTTTCATCACCCTTCAATTATTTAATCATTTTGTTTGAAATATGAAATGGCTAAGTGCCCTTTTCAGTTTTGTTCTGCCTGTTAAGCAGATGGACATGCCAAGCTATACAAAATTCATCACATATCCATTACCCCACTTTAAAGAAAGTATGAGTGGTCTATGCACCAACACCCTTCTGCAAGAAGAGAGGGGAAGACAAAGAAAACAATAATTATACTGTAAAGCAGTTAACTTAACACCAGTCATTGGGAAAATGTTAAATTATATTATAAAGAGTCTAACAGCAAAGCATTTAGATTTTTGTAATATAATCAAGTAGAGAATATGGGTTTATGATGGGGAAATTATGCCTAAAATTATTTTGAGTTTTTGAAGCAGGATAGATAAAAGGGAGCCAGTAGATGTAATATGTTTGGATTTCCAAAAGGTGTTCAGTAAAGTACTGCACCTAATAGGATAAGAGCTCATTGTATTAGGATAACAAATTGGCATGGATAGAAAATTGGCCAATAAATAAAAGACATGAAGTTGTGACAAAGCAGCCATTTTTAGGATAGCATTCTGAAGCTAGGGACCAATGCTGAGGCCACAATTATTAAAAATACGTAATAATGACTTGAATGATTAATGCGAATGTGCAATTGGCAAGTTTGCAGATAACACAGAGTTTACAAAGCAGTACAGATAGGCTGAATGGAAAGGGCAGAAACTTGTCAGATAATAATGCAGAAAAATGTGTTTTTATGCACATTGGCAATAAATATGGAAGAGCTGCATAAATGATGAAAGGCTCCAGAAAATGTGAAACAGAGAGATCTGAGTGTTCTTGTGCATGAATCACAAACAGTTAACATGCAGGTTCAGCATAATATCATAGAATCATACAATCGCACAATGCAGAAGAGGCTCTTCAGCCCAATTAGTCTACACTGATAGCTCAGTAGGCCAACTGAATGTAGGGAAGGTGCATAGAATATGCTAGCCTTTATTTCAAAGGGAGTAGAGTATACAACTGGGGCGTCTTACCAAAACTGTATAAACCAGGATTTAGAACTTAAAGGTCTCCTAGTCGAAGGAAAGATTTACTGGCATTGGAAGTCGTCCAGAGTCAGTTCACAAGATTGATTCAGGTGTGGAGGGGTTTTCTTAGGGCGAAAGGTTGAAAAGGCTAGGCTTACACTGGTTGGAGTTTGTAAGAATAAGAGAAAACCTTATTGAAACATATAAGTTAACTCGGCAGCTTGATAGGGTAGATGTGGAGAGGTTGTTTCCCCTTGTGGGAGAGTCTAGGAACATACAGCATAATTTCAGAGTAAGGAGCCACCCAGTTGGGGCAGACGGGACAAAGAATTTCTTCTCAGAGTTGAATGAATTTGCAGAATTCCTTACACAGAGGACTGTAGATGTGGGGTCATTCAGTATAATTAAGGCTGACGTAGATACGTTTTTAATCATTGCACGGATTAAGGGTTGTGGGGAACAGGGTGGAAGTGGAGTTGAGAATTATCAGATCAGTCATGATCTCATTCAACAGTGGAGCAGGTTCATGGGCTGAATGAACTACTTCTGCTCCTACATCTTATGATTTAGTAAAACCGGTTAAAGTAGATTTTAAGATAAACAATAGATTTTATGATTTCAAGGAAAATAAACAACTAAGTACGTTAGCCGAGATGAGAGATTCTCATCCACAAGCTGAATTTTAAATTTTCCGGTGATGAGATCACTGTCACGCTGATTTTCACTAAACCACTGAGTATTTTTTTTATTCTGGGATGGTTAAGGCCAAATCTAGTATGTCTGAGGTCCATAGGTGTCATGTCCTCTCCAGTCACAATTTCTAGCCTGGCAAGAGAGGTCAGTGGTGGGGGATTCCTGGAAGCATAACTTATTCAGTGTGTCCCCTCACTCTCACCCTTTCCCAAGGAGGTAACAACATGACTCTGACAGGAGGAATACACAGGTAATCAAGCCCCATTAGTCCATGAGATATCAGAAATGTAAAAAATCTGGAGTTAAGAGTGTAATAATGACCTTGATTGTTGGAAAATCCCACGTAGTTCACTAATGTCCTTCATGGAAGGAAATTGCCATCTTTTCCTTGTCTAGTCTACATGTGACTCCAGATTCACAGCAATGCGGTTGACTGTTAACTAATATCTGAGATGGACAATAAATACTAGTCTAGCCAGCAACACTCTATTACCCCATGAATTAATTTTTAAAAAGGATCAACGGAAATATTAAGATGGTTGATTTGCCTGACTTTGCTGTATCAGACTATAAAAGCTCAGATCAGGTTTCGTCAGTAACCAATAAAAACAAATATTTCTTATTAATAAAACTTTCTTTTTAACAAAATGGATTATTAACAACAACTATGCAAATTTAAATTAAATCCTGCTCAGACCAAATATGCAGTCACTCATAAGTAGGATGCACAAGACAGACAGCTCTACAGAAATATCATGTGTGCAAAAACATAGTAAAAATGAACAAATTCTGTGCACCAAGAGTGCAAACTACAAAGGTGGCCTTTTCACAGTCAATTTGGTTCTTAGCAATGCTTTTGTGTTGCTATTAACTACAATAGGATGGAAGATCTTCAGTTCAGTAGCTGGTCAGTCAGACCTTGATCTTTTCTTGGATTTAAGTTCATCACCTTTTCAGAGTCTTTAGTGTTTTTTTTCAATTAGTGAAAGCAAGAGAGAGAAAGACCTGTCTTTGCTTGTAGTCTTTCAGGAGATTAGTGTTCAACTGGTCCTTCTCAGATCTGTTTGAAATTGAAACTGAAAAATCTAAATGCTCATACTCGTCAGCATTTCAGGTCAAAGGGAGACTTATCTCACAGAGGTATCAAACCCAGCTTCTCCAACCTTGTGGAGCCAAAAGAGAACCACACAGTCTCACTTTTCACCTTCAAATTTGTAAACAAAACCTGGAGTACTCTATTCAACCTCGCTGTGTTCAAACTGCAAGTTTTCCTGTTTCTATCCTGAAAAATATAGTTAGTCTTTACACAGGTTCCTCTCACCACCCATACCCAGGGTCCTCAGGTCCTTCAACTCATAGATCATAGAACATAGAAAGGTATAGCACAGAACAGGCCCTTAGGCCCACAATGTTGTGCTGAGACTTAATCTTAATGTAAAATATAGTAACTTAACCTACACACCCCTCAACTCACTGCTATCCATGTGCATGTCCAGCAGTCGCTTAAATGTCCCCAATGGCTTCGCTTCCACCACCATAGCTGGCAACGCTTTCCATGCATTAACAACTCTCTGCGTAAAGAACCTACCACTGATGTCTCTTTTACACCTTTCTCCTAACACCTTCAGACTATGACTTCTTGTACCTAATCAATCCTGCCCTGGGGAAACGTCTGTATGAGCCTTTTTTCCTGGCACTTATTGTGAGGTCCTCAAATCAACTGTGTGGCCCATGCTTCTAGTACTTCATTTGGTGAGACCTGGAGTAGTCCCAATACTCCATGTGGCACTGTGCTGTGCCAGATAAATCGGACATCCATAGAGGAGAAGGCCCACCTCCAGCTAATTCATGCCAAACATGAAATGGCCATAGGGCAGCCATCAGGACTGGGGACAATTCCTGGCCTAACCTCTTTAGTGGTGAGAAAATTCTGCCCAATGTTGCTTCCATCAAATTCTAACAGCACCACAAATTTATTCATGCTCGTATACATACACATTCATACCACAATTCTTGTTGACATAAGTGTAAGGGCGATGTATTGAATTGTTTAACAGCATAAGGGAGTAAAGCTCAGTTATGAAAAAGTATAAAATGAACAAATTAGCTGCAGCCAGTCCAACATTCTATTTTGCTCAAACCTGCAGGCAATCAATGCAGGGAGTCAATCCATGTAATATTTTATAAATTCCAACTTTGGAAATAGAACCAATCTGACTCAAGATTGGGATGTAGACAAACTTTAACCTCACGTCTTTAGTGCATAGTCTGAGCTGAGATGTCACTTTTTTTAAATAAAATTTAAGTTATCTCGAGATAAGTGACTTAAAAGAAGTTCTGGGATTTGCGTATTAATGAACCAAAATCTGCAACCCATTCTAAAAGATGAAAGATTTACAGCAATCTAGGTTTATTCAATATATCATTTCAGTTGCATGACACTGTAATCTTTTGCTATAAATTTTGTGTCTTATGATCCCGCTCGGCATCCACCTGATGTAGGAGCAACACTCCGAAAGCTAATGCTTCCAAATAAACCTGTTGAATTATAATCTGATGTTTTGTGATTTTTATCTTTGCCCACCCCAGTACCGGTTCCTCCACATCAGTGTTAAATAGCAGAGTGCTTCCTGCTGAATGCACATTCAGTCAACTGGAGTTCAAAAACAATGGCCCTGATAGGCTGATGGCTAGATATTGTTTGGAACAGTGTAGGCTGGAGCTGCATGTCCTGGACATTGCCAAAATCCCATTGTGTCTAACTCTGAGTGAAATATCCATCACTGAAAATGTCTCTGTGTCTGCAATGCTCCAAGAAAGGCTCTTATTTTTGGTGAATTTGGAGAGTTCTGTCACCTTTAAGCTTAAAAATTGCCCAAGCAAAATTAGAGGATCAAACATCTACTACAAGAACTGGTAACTATTAAATCATTAATGATTAAATTGACCTCCAATTCACCATTCATGCCCTCCCCACCAACTACATTTTTACAGTCCATGACACTCACTGCTCTGACAATACCCTAGTTCTGACTCAATAATCTCCACTTCCTGATCCAACAAACCCATTGTTCTGACCTTCACCACTCCACCACGCAGACCTGAGAACCTTTCTGAACCAATCCAATCTTCCATAGAAGTATGGACACACCCCATATCATTTTAATAACACCATGGGTTCTGGACATATTTGGCAATAGTGAGAAACTGGGACATAATTAAATGGGACAAAAATAAGGATACCTTTCAGGCGGGCATTTATCAAAAGGGACATTCAGATGTAGATCTTTATTTCCGCCCCTGCAACCAGTTTACTGGGAGGGTAAAAATGTTGAAACATGATCTTCCTAGTACCACCACATACAAATTGCTCAGAAATCTGGGAGACAACCTATTCTACATCACCACCAAGTCCAACGTCCCAACTCATATTGTTCCCTGTATTCTAGCTAGCTTCTTTTTATTGTTAGCTTAAGCTTGAGCTTGCTTTTTTACTATCAGAGATTTTTTTTAAATTGCAGGAATAAATCACTGTCAACATTTTTACGAGTAATTTTTTATATTCTTCCTCTTTAGTATTTTGCAGTGTTGTGATTACCAATCTCTACTGGAGGTTGTCTGAAAATTACATGGTATAGTGCATTCCTGTTAAGTGTATAAATAATTTCCACAATAGTTTTATACACATATCAGGAGTTTCCACATAAGATATGATACAAAACACTGTGGGACAAAAATAATTTATTCGCTAACATGCTGTTTTATGTTTACAGTGATATGCCAATTTTGAGTCGCTTAAGAAGCTTACAGCATGTTATTTCCAATGGTTATACTCTAACAGTGAACAATTAAGTTGCCTTTGCATGAGGAGTGAACATGGACTATAAACTTATACATTGAACAGAAAATCATGTTTGTGATTAGATATTTATATGCAAATATCAAAGAAAGAGAACTTAAGTTATTTTATGCACTTGATAGATGCCTGTAGTTTTGTTTTCTTGTTGTGATTTATTGGAACACTTGATATTCCCACCTGAAAGGTTTGACATTATGATCATAATGAATACTCCTGTATGTTTTTTGGTGGAATAGGATATAGGCAGATGGGTAGGGCATGACATTGTGGAGCAATAGCTCAACCATTAGCACTTCCATATTTAAGGAACTATTGAGTTAAAGAGTCAAAGTATCATGGAGATGTCCAGCATGGAAACAGGCCCTTCGGTCCAACTCGTCCATGCTGGCCAGATATCCTACATAAATCTTGTCCCATTTTCCAGCATTTGTCCCATATCCCTCTATACCCTTCTTATTCATATACCCATCCAGATGCCTTGTAAATGTTGTAATTGTACCTGTCTCAACCACTTCCTCTGGCAGCTCATTCCATACATTCACCACCCTTTACATGAAAAAGTTGTCCCTTAAGTCTCTTTAAATTTTTCTGCTTTCACCTTAAACCTATGATCTCTAGTTTTGGACTCCCTCACCGCAGAGAAAATACCTTGTCTATTTACCCTATCCATTGCCCTCATGATTTTATAAACCTTTGTAAGGTCACCCCTCAGCCTCCGATGCTCCAGGGAAAATAGCCCCAAATTATTCAGCCTCTCCCTATAGCTCAAAACCTCTAATCCTGGAAACATCCTTGTAAATCTTTTCTAAACTTTTTCAAGTTTGACAACATCCTCCCATTGGAAGGGAGACCAAAATTGCATGCAATATTTCAAAAACGGCCTAACCAATGTCGTGTACAGCCACAACACGACCTCCTCAATGCAATACTCAATGCACTGACCAATAAAGACAAGAGTACCAATTGTCTTCTGTACTACTCTATCTACCTGGGACACTACTTTCAAGGAACTAAGAATCTGCACCACAAGTCTTCTTACCGTTAAGTGTATAAGGCCTACCCTGGTTTGCCTTTCCAAAATGTGGCACCTCTCATTTATCTCATTTGCAACTCCTTGGCCCACCCGATCAATATCCTGAGGTAACCTTCTTCACAGGGTGGAGGTGAGTTCTGCAGATGCTGGCGATTAGAGTCAAGATTAGAGTGGTGCTGGAAAAGTACAGCAGGTCAGGCAGCATCCAAGGAGCAGGAAAATCATGTTTCAAGCAAAAGCCTGATTCCTGATTGTGATTCCTGATGAAGGGCTTTTGCCTGAAACATCGATTTTCCTGCTCCTCAGAAGCTGCCTGACCTGCTGTGCTTTTCCAGAACTATTCTAACAGTAGCCTTCTTAGCTGTCCACTACACCTCCAATTTTGGTGTCATCTGCAACCTTACCTCCTTTGTTCACAACCAAAACATTTATATAAATGATTAAAAGCAATGGATCCATCATGATCCTTGTGACACACCACTGGTCACAGGCTTCCAGTCTGAAAAGCAACACTTCACCACATTTGACCCAGTTCTGCATCCAAATATTTAGTTCTCCTTGTATTCTGTGTAATCTAGGAGATAGGGAGGACTGCAGATGCTGGAGATCAGAGCCGAAAAATATGTTGCTGGAAAAGCACAGCAGGTCAGGCAGCACCCAAAGAGCAGGAGAATCGACATTTCGGGTATAAGCCCTTCTTCAGGAATGAAGAAGGACTTATGTCCGAAATGTCGATTCTCCTGCTCCTTGGCTGCTGCCTGACCTGCTGCACTTCTGTGTAATCTAACCTTGCTAACAGTCTACACCGAGGAAAAATAATTCTACTAGTTTCAGTGGCAGTTGCAACAGTTCAGCTTATTTCAGGCACACAGGCTTTTGACATATATTAATTGGCACACCTTCAGTTGACTGGCACACACGTAACATTGGCTACATGTTTCAAAAGTCTTGAAAAATTAGTAAGACAGCTGTTTTGCTTTTGCACAATTGAATTGTTGTAAAACAGTAAATTGACTCTTTGCTTGACTTTTGGCTGCACAAAACCTCCCTTTGTCACATGATAAGTGCATGTGGAATATTATTCAGCCCATCTTAGTTCATGCATGCTAACAGACCCCACAGTGCTTCCCCCCATCTCCAATGCAACATGGAATAATTTTTCAATATTTTCCATATTTTCCCCTTCCAGTGGTGAACCCAAAAGCCTATTCAATCTATTAGCTGGTCCCCCTTTAGCTGGACCACATTGTTCTAATTTCAAAGTTTAGTTTAAAGTGTCAAGTATTTTCTGCATTTACCTTTTCTATGCCATTTACTGTATTGTATACCTCTGTAACATTATGACAAACACTGCCTTTCCAGGCTTAACAGCTTCAGTTACTTTCAGTCTTTCCTCCTACCAATGGATCAGCTTTGTCACCCTTTGCTAAATTACCTTAATGTTTGAATGTGTTCTTTGTGCCTGAATTAGGTTAGCAAGGCATAATGTTCAAGTGGAACATGGCTGGAACACTAGTATATTTTAAGTAACAAAAACAGAAATCACTGCAAAAACTCAGCAGGCCTGGCAGCATCTGTGGACAGAAAGCAGAGTTAACATTTCAGGTCCAGCAACCCTTCTTCAGAATGGCTTTCCCTGTCTGGGGCTCAGCTGATTTGACATCAGTTGTGTTAATTATTCCTGCACTCATTGGATATTTCAAGTCTAATATGGCTCCTAGGTTTCTCTCAACTCCTTCTTTAGCTATAGTTTACGCCTATCTATGTTATATATTTGCATTACAACACAGGGTAAAACCCTCTGCTAATTTAAACCAGCAACACAGAAAAGATTCACCCCACACTGTGATCTGTTTAAATTCGAGTGGAAAAGAATTATCCCAGAGATCATTATTTAAAGTAAAAATTAACAATTTTATTCTTTAAGTCCAACAGAGAATATTAAAATCAACAAGTATTTACAACTCCTTTCTCTAAAACCTATCTTTTACCTCCTACTCCAAATACTAGTCTGATAAAAAATCCTGATTAAGATTTACAAAAAAAAAGTTATATTTCAAAACCCGTCAGCTTTGTCAATTCTCCTTTGTAGATTTTCCTCTATAGATTCTTTCTAGGTCGGCCTCAATGTTCTGCTGCACAAACTTCTTATAGACAAGTACCTTCAGACAGCTGTTCTGCTAGCAGTCTGTACTTGTTGGTGGCTTGGCAGTTCTTTCTTCTAACTGTTCAAAATGTCTGGTTTTATTCCTCAAAACATTGGATCTTTTCATTGGTTTTAATATTATCAAAATATTAAATTCAAATTTGATTGAAGTTTGGTATCTTGGGGCAGTGCCTGCTGGACACACTTTCCTCATTCCTGATGAAGGGCTTATGTCCGAAACGTCGAATTTCCTCTTCCTTGGATGCTGCCTGACCTGCTGCGCTTAAACCAGCAACATATTTTCAGCATAATTTAGACTGATTGACTGAATTTTAATTTGTTTCTGTTTCATGCAACTCTGCTGCAGCTATCTGTTTTGACCAAGTGTGATATTTCCAGTTTGTTAAGGACTCTCTGTGGTGAAAGTGAGGACTGCAGATGCTGGAGATCAGAGTCAAGATTACAGTGGTACTGGAAAAGCACAGTGGGACAGGCAGCAACCAAGGAACAGGAAAATTGATGTTTCGGGCAAAGGCCCTTCGTCAGGAATGTGCTTTATCAGTCCTTGCTAGCTTTTCAACTCTCTTAAAGATATAATACACCTCTACACCTTCATAACACCTGGTATTGTCATATGATTGTTTAACTTATATTGTGTTCTTGAGCAGTTACCACAGAGTTAACCTTTTCATGTGCAGAGTGGCTAGAATCTATATTGTACTGCTTGGAAGGAAAGTAGAGACCATTTCAATCAGGGCTTTCAGAAATGAACTGGCTATCAGAAAAAGGAAAGATTTGCAGGTTTGCAGAGAAAAGACAGATAACTGGGACTAGCTGACTAACGCTTACAAAGAGCTGGCAAGGACATGCTGGGCCAAATGGCCTCATGCTGTGCTGGAGTCATTTAATGATTCAGTGAATCCTATGATTTGGTATCCTCTAAAAATGCGAGTAATCTATTTTGAGTTTTTGATCCAAGTCTCCTGATAAAATCTCCTGATACTGATTCCTGGGACATCAGATTCAGCAATTTTCATAGCTATGATATGGCTTCTCCCTGTAGTTTTGCCTAGAATGATACATAGCTGTCATTAACTCTGAAGAAAATAATGAAGCATACTTCTATTTACATTCCACTAATGTCATACTCACTATAACATTGAGAAATATGTGAATTTGGAATTAAAAACCTAGAAATCTAGAAAATGACCCAACAGTCTTGAATGTGCCCAATTCTGTTAAGAGTGCATGTGGAATTGGGTGTGAGCAATGAAACTGTCCTTAGGAATTGGGTTTAATTTTCAAATCATTCAATATGGTTTTGTTTTAATATTATTTCTATTTTTAATTCAGTTGGTCAAGTCTCCACGGTCTGAGGAAAACTGGCAGGAGAAAGGAGGTGAGAACGACTGATTCTATAAATGCTTTGAGAACACTGCTTTCCATTCAGGAAGAGAAGCAATGCTTTCTCCAGGTCTAATAAGTTGCTAAAAAATGATCCAGTATCAGTCCATCCCGTCTTATGACCAGAACATCCTAACGACCATCTGTTAACCCCCAAACATCAACCATTCTCCCAAAAAGCCCTACCTGAATCTCCAACCTCTCTGCACTCAGGTCAGTTCAGCTGCAGCTTCGGCTTAGTATCCCAGCAAACAGCCAACCTGCCAATCCAATTTCCTGACCACCCTCCTGCTCTGGTCATTTCCTCCACATTTCCAAGCAAATATCTATCTGATCATTGCTACATTGCATCTGATAAAAATAATATTCATTGGTTTTGCAATTTTTGTAACTTACTAGTTTGCTAACATTTGTCATTTGTACTGCTCGATTACAGTACTGTACAAATTCCTCAATCTGCAATTGGGACTGTATTAAACACTGCATAAGCAATGAAGTATGGGAGAGGTACTGGGTCTTCAAACTGGTCCAGGATCATAGACAACTAAAATAATAATAACTTCAATGTATAAAGTGCTTTAAATGTGGAAAATTGTCCTTGGGTTTATGATAGAGGTGTAGTCAGAAATGAAGTGATGCAGAACCTAAAAAGAAGGTATGAGGAGAACTGATTGAAATCTTCACCAGAGATGTGGATATTATTTAAAGAAGAGAGTAGAACAGGAATCAGGGGAGATTAGGGAAGGAATTCCAATTGCCTATGTTTGCCTATACTCGGCTATAATTGGAGGAACAGAGCAGCATAAGATATAGGAATCTGTCAGTGCCTCAAACCTACTCTGCCAGTCAATGATCTGGTAAGGCTTTAAATCCATTCTCCTGTTTCATCACCCTTGACTCCCTTGTCAACTAAAATCTTGTCTTACTCAGCCTTAAATATATGTATTGACCCAGCACCCACTGCACATGCAAACACTAATGACATTCTGAGGGAAGAAAATTCTTCTTAACTCTGCACAAAATGGGATCATTTACCTTGAAATTGTCCCCATTGTTCTAGATGCCCCCATGAGGGGAAATATCCTCTCAGCATCTATTCTGCCAAACTCCTTTAAAATTTTATGTGCTTCAATAAGACCACCTCTTGTTCTTCTAAAAATTCAATGAGTACTTATGTATCCCATAATCAGACCTCCCTTAAAAGGCCATCTATCTCATCCCATGGATCAGCCCAGTGAATGTTACCTGCATCACTTTTATTGAGTAATGTGTCCAAAACTGGATGCTGCATTGTAAATGTTGTTTCATCAATGCTTTGTACAGTTATAGACTTCCATATTGTAGGACTGGTTGCATATAAAGTGATAGGGGCATTAATGTCAAGGAACAATGTAATGAATATTTTAAATTGGAGGAGTTAAGAGGCTAGGAAGCTCAAGTAAGTCAGCCTTGACAATGGCTGAGCAAGATTTGCTGTGGGCAGCAAAGGTTTGGATGAACTGAAGATCATAGGAGATGATAGTCTATTGAAAAGTACCCTGAACATTTCCCTTCCACATTCCAATTTACCTGATATGCCTGGACTTCACAGTAGATATAGAACATAGACCAATACAATGTAGTACATGCCCTTCGGCCCTCGCTGTTGCGCCGACCTGTAGAACCAATCTGAAGCCTATCTATCCTACACTATTCCATGTTCATTCATATGTCTATCCAATGACCATTGAAATGCGATATGCTGGATTAACAGCCCTCTTCAATTGCCAAACTACTCCAAATGCTTGGACATTTGCCAACAGTATAGTAATATTTAAAAGGAAATTGTTTCAGCATTGGACCACTTCCATCGGGCACACAGTCATACAAAAATCCCCCCATTGAATTATCTCCCTGAGACACTTGTTCACAGGTCCCCTTAACATCACTGATTTGGAAGAACTGAAACAGATGATACCATTTAAAAGTAAAATACATCTTACGGCACTTTCTAAATAAGGACCAAGTTTATACATAAAAAATCATTTTCTCTCAATTGTATCTTCTGGCTCCATGATTTTCACCACTTCTCACAGAGGAAATTATGTAGCATAAAAATGTGCATGATTTACAGCCAATTAGTATGTATAGATCTATAATTTACATGAGAACACTAATTGGACAGCACAACGTAACTGTAGAGCAATTTGTATCCTCTGAGAGCTGAAAACTGACTTTGCGCTGCATTTGCGTCCTTTTAGGAGCAAATTTAACAATTAATTACTTAACTGTTAGATTCATCAGTACAAAACTTCTACATATAAGGTTTAATTACCATGCATGGATAACCATTGTTTTTCAAGTGTTGGAGCATTTGCGTTTTCGCATGATTTCAATTTAGGAAAGATATAGATGATAGAGCAAACCAGCACCTTTTCAAAGTTGAATTTTAATCAAGGTCATAAATAGGTGACCAATGTTTCTTCTCGCACTGAAGGAATGAGTCAAGAGACAAAAGGAGGATAGTGGTAGAAAATTATTCAGTGCAGCAACCACAGATCTAATGAGAAATTCAAGGTGAATGTGTGTTTAAAGGAAATGTAACTCGATGCAGCTATGGGTGCTTTATCTAAGATCGAAGTTATGGTTACAATGTTAGTGCAATGCCAAAATGACTGGTGACCTATCCAGTGCCCCTTAACTGATTTTAATGTTGTCATCAAAATGCGAGACGAAAGAAAAGTGCCCCATTTCTATGGATATCAGCCCTATATACACTCAAAACACAAAATGATATGGCCTTGTAACCTGTTGGCACTTGAAGCCTTCAGGGCAAAATGTTGTATTTGTAGTTCTTAAAAATACACATTAGAAAACAGATAGTTAGCTGGAAATAAATAATTTCTCTTCCCTTGTTGCGTTTTCACTATGGGCCCCGACCTGTAAAATCACATTCATTCTTCTGCTGTCTTCTTACTAAGATAGAAACAAGACAGCAGACACTTTCACTAAACTGATGTCGACAGAAATGATGGGATGCATCAACAACTCTGTTGCGCTGGAAAAAATAAATGCTATATCCTGAATTTCCATAAAGATGGAGAGGATCTCTGCCTTAGCCAAAGTGGTACCACAGCCCAGAATTGCCAACTCTGAACCCGCTTGTCATTTATTTTCTGGAGAGTAACATGAACAGGAGTAGGTTGTGACAAACCTTAGTCCACAGAGGCCTGCACACTGTTAAAGCATAGCTGTCTTCAATTAATTCCCTTTTTTTTTACTGATAAGATGTCTAAAACACAGTTTGTTGAGAAATGAGGAAAAGGTCTAATCTAGCTAGAGTTCTTTGGAGAATTCGGGTAATCTCTTGGAGCGATAGTGTACCCTTTTGAGTGAATCAGGAGAGAGCTTTGGGAGAGGTTGGGATTGTCAGGTGCTTTTTGGACTTGCTAACTATAGGTATGAATGTGTGTAAATTCATTTGAATGGGCAAGGTCTATAAAGGGAATTGCCAATCTATCCAGGGAATGATCAGGGCAACTGCTAAGCTGAGAAGTAATTTAAAACATCCCGCCTTCAATTTAGATTAAAACTGCTTGCTGTTTTTTTTAAAAAAAAGAAATTGATACTTGCTATTTCACTTCTTAACAAAGGCCTGTGGAATAGTATAAAGAATTTGTTGTGAGACTCATTCTATAATCTATTATCAAAGTTGGGGCCTGCCAAGGTTTGATTCATAGCTCCAAGTGCTTAGAAAGTCTTTGAAGTGGAGTTATGAATAGAAATTCTTGCTTTCATAAGGGAGTTAAGGAGTTGAAGGAAATCATCTGTCATGAATGCATTTTATCAATGGGACTTTTTGAGTGAATGGATGCTTAGAACTTTATCCTATTTCAACACATATAGGTTCTGGATGAGGTGTCATGGGGGAGAGCAACGGAAAAGATTGGTGGATGGTACGACATTTTTTGCATAATTAGCTCTATGTTGAGTAGGAGTCATGTAGTACCATGAGGTGTAGGTGGAAGGGCAAAGATTGTCATGCAGGTTTTGAGGGCATGAGGTAGGAATGGGTTGGCATTAATTAGACATGGAAAATGTGAGGGCTGGAGGGTTTTTTTGGGATGAAGTTCCAAAGCATCAAGGCAGGTCTTTCTAAACAGCTAGCCTATACACCCATCAGACTCTGTGGCTGTTTTGAAAGTCCTTCAGGAGACATTGAGTCCAAATCTGGTTACCACCTGTCCCCTGCAATGAAAGTCTAATGACCTGGGGCACTTTTTCCTCAATTGGTTGTGCAAGAAATTTAGTTAAGAGTGAAAATTCAGGCCTTGATATTGAGCCATATTTCAGAATTTACATTGCAGATTATCAGTAAGAATTTCTTAAAGTCTTCATGGTTTTCACAAATCTATCTGGCTTAATGCCATTTCAGGCAAATACACTTGTCAGAATTGCCCTAATAACTCCTTCATACATTTTTAATCGTTGTTCCCATTCATGGTTTTCTCAATACTATAGTATTAATATTTAATACAACTGATTTTTTTGCAGGTTTCACCCTAAAACTTGTTTAATGACACTCCATCTCTGATCTTCGGAAGTAAGTTAGTTAGCCACAAAGGACCATAAGAATTTCACTCTGGGAGAAGAGAGAGAGAGAGAGCGCGAGAGAGAGAGAGAGACAAAAGGTTATATAGCCATCGAGACACCTGAGCTATCTGACTAAGCCCCATGATCTTTTGAACAAACTAACAAACTGAAGTTCTGAATCCCTCAATATGAGCACATACCAATAGATGCACCAGATAAGCAAATAAATCCGAAAGATAAGTGCATTAATTAGTTATATTTTAAGATATGTTCTATTTATAGAATGTTAGTGAAAAGATTGACTGAAGATCACAATATTAGCTCTGCTGCGGCAGTTTTATAGCAGTCGATGAATTGTTTAACCTCGAAAGAGCCAGTAGAAACCTGAGAACAGGCCTAACAATGGTTCAAGTCAGCTAATGGGATTTGTATATTACAAGTATTTATTTTCAAAATATTCCAGGCAAAATGGCACAGAAAGAGCCATTTAAACACACACACACACACACACACACACACACAATTGTAAATCAGGTGAGAATTAAGGATTCACATTTAGCTGTACACAGCAAAATTTGCTCATTTTATCAAATCATTGAAAGAAATCTAGACTTTACTGGGTATGTCATGGTGCCTCAGTCGTTAGCATTGCTGCCTCATCAGTGCTGGGGACCAGGTACGGTTCTATCCACTATGGAGTTTACACATTCTTCCTGTGCGTGGATTTCCTCCCACAGTCCAACGATGTGCAGTTTAGGTGGATTGGCCATGCTAAATTGCACATAGTATCCAGGGTTGCATAGGCTTGGTGGTTTATTCATAGGGAATGCAGGGTTTCTGGGGTATGGTGGGGGAGGTGTCATGCTTTTCATAAGCTTGGTGCATAATCAATGGGCTGAATGGCTTGTGTCCACACTGTAGGGAATCTATTATTTTGTGTACAATTTAAATCAGGGGAAACTGATCAATCCAGAAGATTATATGTTGTTAAATGGACAATTGCTATGTAAAAATCAGGAACAAAGTCAATATACTAGACAATTTTTCTAAACAAATTCAATGTTATAAAATGTATAAAATTACACTATATGATTGTTCAAAGTTGACATAACATAAAGTGCTGTTACCCTCAACAGTTATATCAAAGTCAATCGACTCAAATTCAATATTATTATCAGACATATAGCCCATCATCTTACTTCACAGTTTCAAAGCCCTCCATGTAGATCTTATGTATGGATGAATGAACGGCCTTGGGCAATGGTTTATGCATTGCTAGGCATGTAGTTCTGGACCTAGGAGTATACAACTTTGAACACACAGTAGCAAGCAAGTGTTTGCACAAGTCCTCTATCCATATTTGTTTATCTCCATGTTTGCATTTGGAGCAGTTCAGAATCACAAAATCCTGCATCACAGAGCTGCTTGGGATGATGCAGGACAAGAAACATTGCATTTTCTTCCATGTCTGCTTAATAAAGCCACAGTCCATAAGTTGGTGGAGAAAAGTATCTTCCTAACCTCAGCCAACTTGAGAACAGAATGTGGGATGTGTGAGGCTCCTGATATTTCAGAAGGATCCAAAGGGAAAGGCTCTTCTACCACTAGCCAAGCTACATCAAGGTGTTCATGGGAAAGTTCTGGCAATGAAGCTTTCTGCCACTTGACTTGACAGTCTTCTCAGGGAACCATTTAATAGAATGCACCGTGGGCGGCACGGTGGCACAGTGGTTAGCACTGCTGCCTCACAGCGCCTGAAGACCCGGGTTCAATTCCCGACTCAGGCGACTGACTGTGTGGAGTTTGCACGTTCTCCCCGTGTCTGCGTGGGTTTCCTCCGGGTGCTCCGGTTTCCTCCCACAGTCCAAAGATGTGCGGGTCAGGTGAATTGGCCATGCTAAATTGCCCGTAGTGTTAGGTAAGGGGTAATGTAGGGGTATGGGTGGGTTTCGCTTCGGCGGGTCGGTGTGGACTTGTTGGGCCGAAGGGCCTGTTTCCACACTGTAAGTCTAAAAAAAAATCTCCTTTCCAGTAGAACCTCAAGGATGTTATGTTTGTTACGACAAGGAGAGACAAGGTCATGTTTTTGGTCTTGATTTTTCACTTTTGATTGGTTGTAATAATTTATTTTTATTTTTACTTTTTAGCACACATTCATTACACTACAATTAAATTTAATTAACCAGATCAAAACTACATGAGAATCAATTCCAAGGTTCTTTTTAAATGAAAGCAAGTGTAGATTTACTACGTACTGCCTTCGACAAATAACACAACAAACAAATACAATACCAGCTTACAAAGAGGAGAGGAGGACTGTGTAGTATAGACAGAAAGGTAACAGCCAATATCGTTACAGATCTTAAGTGTGCCTTGGGTATTTAAAGTGAAAAAGACTTGAGTCCAACTGTAGCTGTTTTCCTTTTTTAGCATTGTCAAAGCTTGCAGACCATTGAATTCCCAGTGACCAGTGATTTTTCCACGTTTTTTTTCACCACTTCTGGGTTTTGTGATTGAGAGAAAGAGAGAAAAGACTTTCCAGTATCTTTGTTCTAATCAGTCCATGTTGTTTTGTCCCTTTTTTGCTTAAAGGCTGCTGATAGAATTGTATCTGTTTCATTTCAAGTTCAATAGTTTAGGCAAGCTTTCTACTCTTAATATGTACAGTTTTCATGATGGAGGCTGGGGGGGTGGGGTGGCGGAGTGGTTTATTCATGGGAAATGCAGGGTTTCTGGGGTATGGTGGGGGAGGGGTCTGGGTGGGATGCTAGGTTGGTATATACTCAATGGGCAGTCTCAAGAGAGACAGTTGGCCAATTTGTTCAGCAGTAATGAAGTTTGCAGTGGAATTCTCAATGAACAATGATTTTTCTAAATAAAATAACTAAAGAACTGCAAATGCTGGAAACTGAAAACAAAAACACGAGTTGCTGAAAGATATCTGCAGGTCTGGCAGCATCTGTGGAGAGAAAGCAGAGTTAATGTTTCAGGTTCTGCCTTTTTAAAATTTTTTAAGTTGTTTCTCAACCAGTGCAGAGATATATTGAGAGAGAGAGGAGAAGAGCTTTCAGTGTTCTTTCTGTTATAAGTCCATTGCTTTCTCTTTGTTTTTGTTCAAAGGCTGCTTTTGAAATACCATTTATTTGTGATTCTGGTATCTATGTCTTTTTTATATAAAGTTGGATAGTTGTAGGCAATTTATTATCTCTTACTGCGTAAAGTGAACATGAAAATGTTGGCAAGGCAAGATTTCTTGGTGCTACACTGAATTTCAATATTTCTTGATCAAAATGTAAGTTCAAGGGAGCCAGTTTTGTATTGATCATGTTGGTTGCCTGAGCTTGTCATTTGATTGCCACAGGCATTTTAAGTTTGCAGTATCCTTTTGGAAAGCATTTTCAGTCCACAAAAGTCTCAGATACCAAAGTCAAAAGATGAAAGTTAAATAGTGGTAGTTCATTTTCACTCTGATTGTAACAGTGTGGACCACTGCTTATCTGGCATGTGGTTAGTGTTTTTCTGCATAAATAAGAGGCAGGCTGTGCAGCAGAGTCCAACTGATAACAGTGTATGGCAACATAGCCAGATCCAACCTTTACAGCATTGGGAATTGTTGGAGCCTCAGTTCAAAATGATGTTTGGTATTTGTGTACTGAGGGTCAATGAACAGTTTGCTACACCTACACATAAAGGTGACCATCGGGATGAGAGTGACATTTCCAACTTCGTCCAGAAATGTGTACACCATATCTCTGTAGACGCAGTCATTTTCAATCTCTGGACAAAATGGATGATAAGTATTTGCAATGGCACAGGATTGAGTTACGGACCAGACCTGTACCAAATACAGTGAGATTGAAAATGATTTGCATTTGCTGACATGTCTTTCTAACAATGGAGAGGGAGTTTTTTTTATCATGGCTACATTACCTTTTACTTTTTAGTGTTATCAGTTTGAACTAGTCACTATGATCATCAATGTGCATGCTGACAGCAAACACAAGCAGAAGATAATGACCATTCATGTACAAGAAGGCTTTAACCTGATCATGCTCAGTGCCCAAAGTTGTCAGCCCACTTATGTTCATATCCTTCCTAATGGACTCCATGGACAACACATGATTAAGAAGGGGAAGGACAGGCAGTGATGTCAGACCCCACATTTGATTGGAAAGCTTTCTGATCACCACTCATTGGTTGAAATATTTTTGTAGAACAGCTAGGTCCAATTGCAGAATCCCTCCCAAAACCCCATGTTGCAGAGTAGGTCCATCACATAAGTGTATAGGTTTCTCTCAAATACCTTCTCATCTAGGCTGATGAGGCAGGTATAGATATATAAAAACTAGGAACAGCAGTAGCATCTGCCTCACTATGCACATAAGCAGTCATCTCCCTAAAGAGACAATCTTAGATCCTTGTATTGAGTACACTGGATCAGGGCAAACTTGACCCAGTCAGAAAAGATTGATATCTTGGATCATTCAGAATAAACTGTCAGAGGACTCTCATTGTGGGTAGTAGTCTGGCTGTGGCCTAATGATCTATGCCACTGAGACAGCCAATTCCAAATACACAGTTACCATGTTACACAAATTAATTTGAGTGAGCTCCAATATATTTGAAAATGTTAGGTGCTAAAGTCATGGTATTTTGGGTCTGATTTTGGCAACAAAATGATTGAATTTCAGTTTTCTTTATATTTATGTATTTTGTGTATTTTGCATTAAACTATTTGAATATTTAGATCAAATAACAACAGGAAGTTTTCATTTCCAAAGAGAGGAGCGGCTGTATTGTTAATTTAGGGGGCCAATATCATTATATCACTCTGATATGATTAATGGTTTAATAGAGCACTTGTGTGGGTGTCTTCAAGGACTCGTGCTCCTTTTTAGGGAGAAGTTACCATGTTTATCTTTGTGGGGGGATTCTTTGTTTTATTAGCACAGTTACCAACAGATACAAAGCTAAACATGCATAAAAAATTTCTCTACTCATGCTGATTATGGCAAAAGGCACAGCATTTGTTGGTATATCACTGCATTAAATTGGCCAAGCATATTCTTTCTAGAACATTACAGTACATGTTTACAATGCTTACTCTGCTGTAAATGCACCACTGTTTGTCTGCAAGTGTAGTTTAGTCCCACTGCAAATGATATCAAATCAGGCCTGTATTATTTTGTATACATACTTTGTACAGCTGACACCAGAAAGTGTGACCTTTTCCCCATTGTAATGCATTTTAAAGCATCAAGATAGCAGCCAACATCTGGTAGCCACAAAGCAATATATTGGTTGATATTTATCATGTTGTGACCGAAGATCACAGTAAGCGCCCTTCACAAAGTGAATACCAATAACACTCTGTGTTCCTTACACAAAGCCAGCACATTTTAGCTATTGTTCATAATATGTAAGACATTGAAAAGCAACATATCACACCATCTTTAGCGGTTTAATATGTCTACTATAGAGTCAATGTTAGGCACAAAAGACATACTCCTTTCTCCATACTTTAGATTAAAACTGATCTCCATTGCCAGAATATCTATGTTTAATATTTCCTTGAGAATTCCCTATATGACTTACATTGTTTTCATTCTACAACACTATTTATCAAATTAATATGTGTCATCAATAGTCCCATCCTGCAATTATACACTAATGTCTTAACCAGAGCGGGAAAGTTTTGTCCACAATATGAGAACAAGCTAAGCAGAGAAGCTAATGGGTCAATCAACATCACACCACTCAGGGTCAATACTACATTGACGTTTGAACAGTAACATCTAAATATTACTGGTTAGGTAATATGATAAAGGTACTGCAGATTGAAGCAGATTTGACCATTTCAGCTGTACCATTGATGGACTGTGCTTCTAATTGACATTTTCATTAGTGTTAAATTTATGTTCCATTTTCTCTCTTTGAATCTGGCAATTCATTTGGAAAGTCAAGAAAATCGAGATCTCCTTCCTAATGAGGCTGGTAAATAGACAAGAACTATAGATGAATTTTTTTTAAATGAACCTGAAAGAGCAGCTTATACACTTTCGTAAACATGTTGCAAAATGTAATATTATACACACAATTTCAGAACTATCATCTAAATACTTAGCTTACACCTAATTTATTTTGGATCTTTGTGCTAGCAGTTTATGAAGATTGCGAGAAATATTGTTTAAGGAGTCCTGAAATGTAACTGAATTAATGAGGTGAATTTTTCCAAGTCCTGGATCTTTTATCCTGTTGATGTATATCGGAAAATCATGGCTGCACATCCATAGTTTTTGATGTGAGCTGGCCATATGCAAAGTTTTGGCTAATGCAACGGTCTTGCAGAATTTACTTTTACAGCCTAGAAGTTACTGTTGCTCATTTCACATGTAAAACTTTAACAGACAATGTCAAATTGCTTGTTATTTTCCCAAAACGTAATATCTTAAAAGTCATTTGGTAGTATAGGAATTAAGAATTACTGAAATATACTTTGCCAAAGATTTTTGCTTTTCACTCATCAGGACAATTTGCAAGAAAAACTAAAGTGTTTCTCCTCTCATCAGTATGAGTGTTGTTTTCCCTTGACTTTGGTATTTCTTGTGAATTATCTTAACGAATGCAATGCGAATAGCTTTGGCAAAATGTTTCATTTTTAATAGCATTGTAAATAGGGCAGAGAGCAACTTGGAGCACATTGAATATACAGTAACATTATCAACTATCATTACCATTCTTTGATATGGTTAATGTGTGAAATGTGTGAACAATGCACACTGACCAACAAATTCACCCATAGGTTTTTTGGACTTTTGTGCATGGTTACTTTTACAATCATCAGGGGTTGGGGGAGCTAGGCAATTCTTTATGTTGCTTAAGCCAAGTACTTTTTTTCTGAATATGGTGCCATTAAAAACATCTTTGAAAAAGTAACGTTCTCTTGGATATTTTACATAGACACAGCAGATTGCATTGTTTGTTTCGACATGTGATTCCCCCATTGGTAACTTTCACTTCCATTGATTGCACTAGGAGGTTGGGTCCATTAGAAGTGCAGTCAGAGCTCACTGACGGGTAGTGATTAGGCACTGAGGTTCAGGTGGTATTACCTGCATAAGTATCTGTATTTTGAGTTTGTGTTAATAATTTAATTGCCTTCCTACTAATCTAAATCACTTGATAAATTTAATTGTAGAAATTGAAAAAAATTCAGGCACACTCAGCATTACCCAATATTCTGATATTGTGAAAAATGAACCCACCAACACGTGATGATTAGTAGAACAGCACCTGCAAATACATCTTTTCATTGATATTAGAACGTTATTTGAAGGTCTTTTCTGAAAAGCAACATGAATGTTTTGTACATTTGTAACTTATGCTGCAACAATAGGATTTTGCTGCTTCAAAATAACAGTGTATTTTAAAAGTAAAATTGTACTCAACAATTAAAGATAAAGATTACAGATGACAAAAAAGAAAGCCAATAGAAATAATGCAAATGTTTCAAGTTTAAACCACTCAGAAAAATTAGATTTGTTATTAAACAAAAGTCAAATAAAACAGCAGTGCAATAATTAGATTTATGAAGTAATTGAATATGATCAATATTTAGTTATCTGGAAATTAATTGATCAAGATCACCTCTTATTCTTATATAGCATTTCCTTAACTATAATGTACAGCGCGTTGTGTTGCTGAATTCAAGAACAGCATCTGATATAACCTTATTGATCACTTCTTGTAAATTATTTTGCTATTTTGTTCAGAATGACAGTTAAACAATTATTTAAATGAGGCAATGTTGATAATTTACTGGACACTTGACTGTTAATGTACTATAATTCTTTACAGTTCCTTCACTCTTTACATTTTATCCCTTTAGGGAAAAATTCAGAGACCCATTTCTCATGATCAATTATTTTATTTTAGTCATTTACAACTGAAGTGAGAATCTGTTGGTTGGGAACGCTGAATCACTTTTAAACGTGCTGTATTTCTTTACGTAGCAGAATCTTTCAGTACACTTAAAAAATCAAGGCATTTACTAATTCAAATGAAAAGTGTGTTTCAAGTAGAGATGAAACTAAATGATACTTGGGAATACTTTACATATTGCAGTCTACGTATAATTAGCAGCAAATCAACACAAAAAAAATGCTGCTTTTGTTTCAATAGGATTCTAAACAGATCTGACAAAGTTGTTACTCCATTAATAAACCAGTTACATAAGTATCAGTGGGTGCCCTGAATGCTTTGCTTGTAAAACAAGAGATCACCTTGGGCAGCTGCCCTGTCTCTGCCATCCTACATGCACCCAGAGCTGATCAGCAGCCATTGTGACAACTTCATTCATCTGCCACCTGCTAGCTGTCAATCAGAGCACAATCCTGAGGTCACTGACAAGGCTTTAAGCTAGTTTGAAATGCACTTGTCAAGCAGCCTTCTTGCGTGGAAGTTCTTGAATTTTGTTTTCCTTTGAAACTGGAACATATCTCTTCTGCCTGACCTTGTCCTGAAAGAGCTGTGTATTTTTGAATGCAGTGATTTATGGGATTTCTGTCTGAAGGAATCACTCGGGAGCATCATGACACAAAGCCGGTCAGAAACAGTTGAAAATCCACTGAGTATTTTGTGAGGGCAGGTGTGAAGGAGTTGCTCCTTATATTTAACTATCTTTATTAATAGGTATGACATTGTGAAATAAAGCATTCATTATGGCATTGTTTCACTTCTTAAATAATGCAAAACTCCAAAGGAGAACACCTGTTGCCAAGATGTGCTGATATGAATGCCAAGGGAATTAATTAACGGTCAATTAGAATTTCTTTTCTTTTTTTTTCCACTGAATCCACTGCAAACAAAGGTGAAGTTCCATGGATGCTGCATGGTCTTCCCTGACAGCTCCTTTCTTGAAGTGCAAATGTCGAGTATGTGTATAATTGTCTAACCTTATACCACAAGGGTTTTCAAAAGCTGTACAAATGTACATTGGCTCTGTCCGATGTTGTTGCTCGACTAGATTCTTTGAAAACTAACAGGATAATTGAGAAAGAACACTGAAGACCTAACTTATTTATATATAAGCCATATTGCATGTCTGCTTATCTATAAACAAAAAAAATTGATATTTTTCCCAAGTGATTTATCAAAGCATGAACCATGATAACAATCTGTCATTATTACATTTCTACAATGATATAAAGCCTGCTCAGTACATCCATGAGAAACTGTCTCACAATCTATGAAGTCAGACTGAACAAATGCCTCCAATTTTACATCTTTCTGATGCATTTTGTTGTTTATCATCTGAAGTCTCTAAGCCAAGTTACATTATTATATTGAACTTAATCTCAATCTATAAATTGGTCACTTTCTATTTGCATGATGCTTACTTGAAGAAAGCAAGTGTTCCGACAATTAGATGCTTCATGTTTTAATTTTATTAAGATTTACCTTTTACATATGTATCCCTAAAAATTCCTTGGAGCACAATCACAGCAGTTACGTTGATGACATGTTAGTTTGCAAGATATGTATGAAGGCTCTTAATTAACATTGGGCAGCAACATTAAACACCACAAGAGACAAATCTCTCATGCTCATCTGTCCCACGCAGGAAAACCACCCTGCGCCAATCCAGTATGAGTGCATGGGGCAGGAAGGGGAGATTGCACAGCTTCACACTACCTAAGCACATTCTCATTTCGAAGGGATTCAGCAGATAAGTAACAAAATATTGTAAAAAATCTGTCCAATCCCTCTGAACTTGAACAAATTCTATTTCAAAATGCTGCCTGTTGTGGTGCTTAGAACATGGTAACTAAATATAAATGACATACATATATTGAAGCTCTAGTTTGATAGTAATTATTTTAACACAATATAAAGACTAATAGTAAAGCGGTTCCCAGTGCATTCAAAATTTTGAATGAACATGCGCTACAAAGTTTATTCCTATAATTACATTTTGCTTGAAAATTCAAATTGAATGAAAGATTCCAATTTGACATTCTCAACGCATAAAGTGGTTTACAACACTGTTCTCAAATCGCAGTTTGAAATTGATTTCCCTTGATCAAATGTGCATTTCAATATTCACTCCAGTATCACTGGCTCAGGGCTCATGAATCTACTTGGTTGTAATTTCTCCTGATTATTTTAAGTAAAATTGGCCTTTGAGTAACTCTCACCTAAACAATTTCAAATATTATGTGCAGGTTAAATCAATTCAAAGAAATGCTAGAAATTTAAAGCAAACTAGATTAACATTTAACCAAATCTTTATTCTGCCGTTTACTTGAACGGTTGCCTGACAGATGGAACAGTGGGAAGTCATGGATAATGTGTGAGATTGCAGTTATTTTTCTGCACAATGTCATCATTATCTTCCAGGCCTTGAAGAGGGTGAAATGCGTAAAAGAGGGACAAATATGGTAGGGGAGTGGTTGGGAACACATTATTCTGTGGGCTAACATCAAATTTATCATCATTTCTCATCAGACTCTCTTGAAAAACATGCACATGCAGCTTAACCAATCATTCATCTTCAAGCAGTGCTTTCCCAAGTGCCACAAAAGCTCCTCCTCACCCTACCTGACAAGCATGTTCATTAAGAGCAGTAAGCGTCCCAGATCCAGAGCTCAGAAATGGCACAAACATGTTCAGACTGCATTAACCAATCAAACTGAGGTAAGTGGCTGTGCTTTGCGCTGCCAAATCTATTTCCCTGCTGCCTGTCTCTAATCAGGTAGGCAGTGGAGACTATGCCAGGCTGGTAGTGTCCCAGTCTGTCCTTTGGAAAAATGCTTTATTATCAAGTCCCTGATGAGCCACCCCCCAACCCCCACCAACCACCAACCCTTCCCCCCACCCCAGACCTCATGTTCAGCCCCATTTCCTTTCAATTGTTTCATCAGCCAAAAGCTGGTTTCTCATACCCGGTAAGTGACAAGCCTCAGACTCCTGCTGACTGGATAATCAAAGCCTTGTCAGACCTGTCAATATCCTGCAGATAGGATAGGACATGGTGAGGAGAAGTATCTGAAGCAGCCACACTCTTCACAGCTCCCACGGAAAAATACGATGCAAAAAACATGAGTAAACGCAACTGGCTGCACTTAATGTTTGTCATAAGGAGGGATTAATCGATTGTACTCCACTGGGACCCAGAACACACAGGCTTCTCTGCTTAGTTAAGAATCTATCCACTTCTAAATCATGACCCTGCTATAGTTTATAAGTCTTGATTTCCTGAATTATACTTACTTTACGTTTTATAAAAGATGGACCACTTCTAACCGTATTAAATTATCTATTCAACTAGTATTTTGATAAAATTTATAAGATGAAGTTTTACTCAAAAGAAATACTAACAAAATCTTTTTTTTTTGTGTTTACTCCACAAGGTTTGTTGTGTTAGTTTTTAATCATTTAAAATGTGAGTAGCCTGGTGTAATTCAGTTCTTCTATCACGCCAGCCAAGACTTCCAAGCATCTGATGTGTTAAAATGTTGCAAACTACTCATGTAGATGATCTTTATATTCAAAAGGTCATTATTCATTTTTGGAAAAGTCCAAAAATTCATCAATTCATGAAAAATTAAGGGAAGGAAGAAAATTTTGTGGAAAAAAGTAGACCGGTGTGGGAAGGCTAATAGCAATTAATGATACCAACATAATTATATATTAAAAAATCCTGGGTGGTTGTGGGTGTAGCACAGTGTATGTGCATCTTTTTGCTGGCTTATTTTGATGAAATGTGATGGTTTTACAGAGATGCAGTGTCTGAATAGTTTGTCATAATAAGTAGAATATACAGGCTGAGCAGACTACACAGGTGAGCAGACAGTGACAGTACTTATAATTAAAAAGATGGATGAATGACATCAGGAGACAAAAATTACAGGTTTATTCTAGAGCACATTCTGACATCAGAACCAGAAAAATACACAGCTTTTTTTCCGTAAAATATACCATAGGTTTAAGCCTGCTGCATAAATCTTATAATCCATTAGTGGTAACTGGATCTGATTTATTTGAAAACATCTCATTTTAAATCTTTTCCACTGTAGGATATACATTGATGCAGTTGTGACTTGTTTTATTCAAATAATCTGTTAAAATCCTTTATTCAAAATGTTTAATACTAGATTTCTGGCATTTTATTTCATTATTGCAGGTAGTGTGTCAACCAAGGCGTTGAATGAGTTACTCTCAGGCCAATATGTTCTCAATTAATGTTTAAAAAAAGAGGTTACACAATTTGCAGTGCAAATTCCAGAAAAGACCTTCGTCTACCTTATTTATATTTTAATATTGAACCTGGGTTCAATCTGGTGTTATTCTTGCCAAAGTAACATAAAACCAACATAAAAACACACCCTAGGATTCATGTCTCCATAACTGGCTTTACAAGAGACTGTGGTCAGTTTAAGCATTTAAAAGGTATTGTCAGGATCCTCTGCCATTTCTTAATGATATGAACAGGAGATGGAAGATTCAAATGGCTTCATCTCATGTTACGTCACATTCATGCCCATGTAAGCCTTGTCACTTGTCCAAGATGTCCTACACTGATTGCCCTTGTACCTCTGTTGCATTACCTCAGAATTATTTCAGCTGCTAATGTAAAGAAAGTAAAAGTTGGCTTGGAGAAAGTGCAACCTGTAAAAGCATTTCTGTACGATATTGCAGCAGACAAATCCCAGGCCATTAGCATTGCAAAACACACCCCTCTTGCAATGCTCTTTCCCAGCTGTCTCCTAGCTCAATTACAGCAGCCAGTTCTGCTGCCAAGCATCTACCATCACAGAAAATCTTACAAATTCTTGGAACTATGAAAGGCTTTGATATAAATTTTTAGAGTAGGTACATTTTTTTTTACATTGTCTTATTTATTCCATGATTCAAATTTGCTGATTTTTTTTTGCCAGAATTCACTGTACAGTGCCCCATCACATTGTTATACACAGTGATCAGAAACATGCTGGCATTTTTCCAAAACAATTGAAAGTGTCAAAATATAATTGCATTCTGAAAACGCAAGCAATGTGTGGTGAAATGATCAGAGACCAATAGATGGTCAAAGGTCATCACTGTCTGCTGTTTAGAAATAGAAACTTTAGGATGGATGTTTTTATATATGCATATTGAAAGGGACTTCAAGTTTCAAGCTCCATACAGATTTGTTTCCAGTGCGCTCTAATAGCAGAATAAGAACATTTTAATCTTTTATTGCTGTAATGTTATTTTCATATGATTTATAAAGTAGAAATATTTACTTATTATAAACCAATGTAGAAAACCTAATAAAGCTTTAAACTTCTGACATGAGACAAAAGCTGGTTGGAATTTCAGAAAATAAAATGTAATGCAGGCAAGTCTAGTTTATTCTGCATTTATTGGATTGAGATTAGTTAATTTTATTGGCTTGACATTTGCATGGCTACCCTGCGATATAGTGTCCTAAATGAAAGATCATCGCACTCTAGTACAAGTATTGCTTTCTGAACACTATCAATGGTCTCACCCACCACTTAGATGGCTAATTCAGCAGATGGAAAGGTATGTATGAGGACTTGTTCTCTAAGTTTATGTTTAGCAAATTTAAACCAAAATGATCATTTCCATTGACTGAAGAAAACAAGCGTCCAATACAAATGAATCAGGCTGCAAACTTCTACCGTTAAAAATACAATGTGCTTTTATGAGGTATTACAAACAGGTAAATATTCTTCAGGCTATTATTTGGGTATGTAAACTTCCATATTGAATGGAAAGTGTACTTATGTATCACAAAATTTGATTAATTTAATATTTTAGGAGAATGCATGTGAAACTTTTGAAGAAGCAATTTGTCTTGCTAAAGTGTCTTGTGGGATACGTTTTATCTGCTGCAGTGTCTCTGTATAATTAACGTAATTTTAAATTTAGATATAAAATTACCCTAGTTGCTAAATGCAGCAACATTGTAAATGCATTCAATAAGAACATAATTACAATTTCACTGCATGCAGTGACAAAAGCCATTCCCTCCCATAATCGAACCAACAAAGTCATAGCAAAAGCTCATGTTCCAACATATGCTCACCCTAGTGGTCAAAATTAGCAATGAACAGAGTTATCAAAGAAGACATTTCTGGCAGAACTGACTAGAAATCCCCTGTTATGTGACAGTACTTTAAATCAGGTCATAGTTAAAATCAAAATTGAATTGTTCTTCATAAAATTAACTACCAACTTGATACCTGTTATGTAGTAGAAACTTTCTGAACAGTGTCATCACACCCACACAAAGAGGAAGCTCTACTCAAGTTTCATTTTCAGATTAATTCAGATTTAAATTTGATCAAAATTCAGAGAATTCAAATTCTAAACTCCTCTCTAAGCTTAGATATCTTTGTATTTTATTTTATTCACTTGTAAGTTGTGGGCATTGCTAGCCGACCAGCATTTATTGCCTGCCCCAACTGCTCTTGAGAAGGTGGTGGTGAGCTGCCTTCTTGAACTGCTGCAGTTCACCTGCTGTGGGTTGACCCACAATGTCCTTATGAAGGCAATTCCTGGAGTTTGACCACTAACAGTGAAGGAATGGCAATATATTTCCAAGTCAGGATGCTGAGTGTTTTGGAGGGGAACTTGAAGGTGATGGTGTTCCTATATATCTCCTACCCTTGTCCTTTTAGATGGAAGTGGTCGTTACTTTGGAAAGTGCTGCCTGAGGATCTCTGGTGAATTTCTGTAGTGCATTGTGTGGGTAGTAGACACTGCTGCTATGGAGTATGAGATGTGGAGGAGTGAATGCTTGAGTATGAGATGCCAAACAAGCTGGCTGCTTGTCCTGGATGGTTCAAGCTTCTGGAGTATTTTTTGGGGTTGCACTCATCTAAACAAATGGGGAATATTCCATCAAACTCCTGAGTCCTGCCTGGTAGGTGGTGGACAGGGAGTCAGGAGGTGAGTTAGTTGCTGACCTAATTTCTGACCTGCTCTTGTAGCCACTGTGTTTATGTAGTGAGTCCAGTTGAGTTTCTGGTCAATGGTAATCTGTAGAATGTTGATAATGGGGAATTCAGTGATGGTAACACCACTGAATGTCAAGGGGTAGTCGTTAGATTGTCTCTTATTGGAGATAGTCATAGCCTGGCAGTTGTGTGGTGTGAATGTTACTTGCCACTTGTCAGTCCAAGCGTGGATATTATCCAGATCATGTTGCATTTGAACATGGACTGCTTCAGCATCCAAGGAGTTGCAAATGATGCTGACCATTGTGCAACCATCTGTAAACATCCCACTTCTGACCCCATGATGGAGGGAAGGTTATTAATAAAGCAGCTGAAGTTGGTTAACCTAGGACACTACCCTAAGTAAGTCCTGTTGTGATATCCTGGAACTGAAATGACTGACCTCCAACAACCGTGACCATCTTCCTATGTGTCAGGAATATGACTCCAACTAGCGGAGAGTTTGTCCCCTGATACCTACTGCTTCCACTTTTGCAAGAGCTCTTTAATGGCACATTTGGTTGAAAGCAGCCTTGATGTCAAGGGCTATCACTCTCACCTCACCCCTGGAATTCAGCTCTTTTGTCCTTGTTTAAATGAAGTCTGAAATGATGTCAGGAGTTGAGTGGCCCAGGCAGAATCTAAACTGTGTGTCACTGAGCAGGTTATTGCTGAGCAGGTGCTGCTTTATAGCACTGTTGATGACACTTTCCATCACTTTACTATGACTGAGAGTGGCTGATGGGGCTGTAATTGGCCTGGTTTAATTTGTCCTACATTTTATATATAGGACATACCTTACATCTTGATATAATTCCCATCAAGTTAGGGGGGGAAAGCAAAGAGAAATTAAATTGACCATTAAGAAGTAAATTACCAAAAAGGCATAAATAAGAGTCACATCTTATGGACTGGATAATAAGATTCTGGACTTTAAGATTCTGGATTTATGTGGATTTTATTGGAATCAGGAATGAAGCTCTTTTGAGGAATACACAAAACTATGCTCTGCAAATTTTAAGTTTTTCATCAAATTTAACTGATCTTTAATTGAGTATGTGTACATTAGTAATGGGTAAGCTGACAGTTGTGACTTGAATCAGACAATAGCCCATGTATATATTTGGACAGAGACCCTATCATGGTCACTTTGGAAAGAGGGTTCACCAAAATTGGAAGTGATGTTGAATCATATTCAGTACCATTTATACGGATTTATAATTCAGCAGCATGATTGCTTTTACCAGGTCTTTAATGATGTTGCTTTGATTGTTTTGTATAGAGGTTAAGGTACAGTGGATTATCCACAGGAGAATTTGTTGTTTGCTAGTTACTCAGACTTAACTAAGTGATAAACTAAAATATAAATTGAACTAGGTATCTAAACAGTGAGCAACTGTGATTAATTGATGTGTTGTAGTCCAGAGAAAAGGTATCTCTGCGACATCTTGTGACATTGCTTTAAAATGGTGATCACCATCAGTTCACAGATTTCAGATCTTCTCCCTCTCCCTAGGCTTTAATTGATTGTTTTAAAGTGTTACTGCCACCACTAGAAGTAAAGATTGCAAATGATGAAATAAAACTTGGCTGCTTTCATGCTACCAGTTTTTTACTTCAGTACACAATACTAAGAATAAAAGCCTTAGAGTTTTCTCCAGATGATTGCTATATCTCTGTATGGAATCAAACTTAAGAATGAATTTGTTGACATCATTAGTTAGAACACTCAATGTTACAGTATTGATGAAGTAACATCCATGCCCTGTGCACACCAGATATCATATTTTGAGCAGATTCTTATCAAGCGCTCTGGGAGAGTGCATCGGGAATATGCAAAGTGGGCAGACCAGTGCCAGTCAGTCGGCAGCACTGTTTTCGCTCTAATGATGCCATCTTTAATCTCAATGTTCCAGCCAGTTAACACTATGTTTTTAATCTTGAATATCTGAACATACACTCAAGCCAGTGTTATTCCCATAGGATTATCAAACTTTCAAGTGAGCTTGATTGATCTCTACTAGCTGATTTTGAATTAGTAAATGTGATTGGAGATTAGTTATTGATATTTAATATTAATAAGAATCTACTGGTAGTGATGTGGCACTTGGTGAAGGCTCTCACTTCAAGTGTTCTGACTTGCTACTTGCTCCATTCATTGGTGATGTAATATCATTTCCCTTGATCTGCAACATTACAGGGAAATTGAGCAGAACCAACATGAGCAGCTCAAAGAGAGTGGAGGTGTGTTCGGAGTAGGACACCATTCCTATTGACAGTTATCAAAGAACGTTTCTCTAATTTCAACCTCAGTGAGGAACAGTAAGTACAATATGTTCATTTCTCAAAGGAAGTTTCATTGATGCATGCCATAAATTATATGGACAACTACAGCCTTGGATCAGGAAATGGATGACATTGCCAGTGACCGTAAAGATGACCAGGGCATTGAAATTCTTCATGATGATCTCCTCTCAGGCTTTAGCAGGGTACATCTCCAACATTTTTCAGAGGTGTACCAGGAAAAAAACTGATGCTCTATTTGCAAAGAGAGGGGAATACATTGCATTCCCTTTGTCTTGAGAGAAGCAGATGGAAAACACATGTGATTTCCTCATGGCGTATGGTGCTGAAAATGTGTTGCTGGTTAAAGCACAGCAGGTCAGGCAGCATCTAAGGAACAGGAAATTCGACGTTTCGGGCCAGAGCCCTTCATCAGGAATGAGGAGAGGGTGCCAGGCAGGCTAAGATAAAAGGTAGGGGGGAGGGACTTGGGGGAGGGGCGATGGAGATGTGATAGGTGGAAGGAGGTCAAGGTGAGGGTGATAGGCCGGAGAGGGGGTGGGGGCGGAGAGGTCAGGAAGAGGATTGCAGGTTAGGAGGGCGGTGCTGAGTCCAAGGGAATCGACTGAGACAAGGTGGGGGGAGGGGAAAATGAGGAAACTGGAGAAATCCGAGTTCATCCCTTGTGGCTGGAGGGTTCCCAGGCGGAAGATGAGGCGCTCTTCCTCCAACCGTCGTGTTGTTATGTTCTGGCGATGGAGGAGTCCAAGGACCTGCATGTCTTCGGTGGAGTGGGAGGGCGAGTTAAAGTGTTGAGCCACGGGGTGGTTGGGTTGGTTGGTTCGGGCGTCCCAGAGGTGTTCCCTGAAGCGTTCTGCAAGTAGGCGGCCTGTCTAGCCAATATAGAGGAGGCCACATCAGGTGCAGTGGATGCAATAGATGATGTGTGTGGAGGTGCAGGTGAATTTGTGGCGGATATGGAAGGATCCCTTGGGGCCTTGGAGAGAAGGAAGGGAGGAGGTGTGGGCGCAAGTTTTGCATTTCCTGCGGTTGCAGTGGAAGGTGCCGGGAGTGGAGGTTGGGTTGGTGGGGGGTGTGGACTTGACGAGGGAGTCACAAAAGGAGTGGTCTTTGCGGAACGCTGATAGGGGAGGGGAGGGAAATATATCCCTGGTGGTGGGGTCCGTTTGGAGTTGGCGGAAATGACGGCGGATGATACGCTGTATACGGAGGTTGGTGGGGTGGTAGGTGAGAACCAGTGGGGTTCTGTCTTGGTGGCGGTTGGAGGGGCGGGGCTCAAGGGCGGAGGAGCGGGAAGTGGAGGAGATGCGGTGGAGGGCATCGTCGATCACGTCTGGGGGGAATCTGCGGTCCTTGAAAAAGGAGGCCATCTGGGCTGTACGGTATTGGAACTGGTCCTCCTGGGAGCAGATGCGGCGGAGACGAAGGAATTGGGAATATGGGATGGAGTTTTTACAGGGGGCAGGGTGGGAGGAGGTGTAGTCCAGGTAGCTGTGGGAGTCAGTCGGTTTATAGAAGATGTCTGTGTTGATTCGGTCGCCCGAGATAGAAATGGAAAGGTCTAGGAAGGGGAGGGAGGAGTCTGAGACAGTCCAGGTGAATTTGAGGTCGGGATGGAAAGTGTTGGTAAAGTTGATGAACTGTTCAACCTCCTCGTGGGAGCATGGCGTATGGTGCCAATGATATCTCATCTAACTTCAGAAATGTATCACAACCACAAAGAATTCCTCTCCCTCCATGTCCAGCTGGTAAAGGTAAAGTCACCAGAGTCTTACTGGATCATTGGGTTGTTCTCTCACTAGAGAGAGATGATTGGTGGTTTAACCTGAAGGTCATCACACCTCAGGGGAAGGGGGTTCTTCATTATCACCTCAGCCAGTACAGGGATTGTACCCACGCTGTTGACATTACACTACATTAAAAACCAGCTATTCAGTCAACTAAGTTGCACAACCTTACTCAGTATCTCATGCAGGTTTAGTAAATGGTATCCAGTATCTCGACAGCAGTCAGAGTGACTTTATTCTCTGGCAGTTGGCTACACCATCACGCAAAGTCCAAGTTGACCTACTGAGGTGCCACATTCTTGAACCATCTGTCATCCACTAACCATATACATGTGGGCAGCATTGCAAGAGTCACATTGCCCACATAAAATTCTATGGAACAGACCACTTGACATGTTAGCACTTCTACTACATGGAAAACTTGACAGGAGTCCTGCAATACTCTCCGAAGACTGTATCACGATTCATCATAATCTTCTGTATCATGCAATACCTCATCCACCTGAGGACATAACTCTCACCCCACCAGGTTATAGTGCGCAATTGAAGAGAAGGAGGAACAGGAAGACCAACAGACCTCCTTTCTAGTTGGGCAATTTGTGTTTGGCTTATCCAACTGAAGTACCAGTGAACACTGCCCAAATTCACTCTATTCACTGACAATGACAACAAGTCCTTGAATGCAATAGTGAAATAAAATCATCACAAAAAAATTCCAAACTTATTTTGTTAATGAACCTACCTAATTTTCTACATTGGTTTCAACTAATGAACATGATTTGTTCATATGCCTTTGTCCTAGTGAAGTTATGCAGTCCTACCCCAAGAGCAATAACAGGGATGGTGGAAGGTGGGAGGACTACAGATGGTCTTGCAATATGTTACTTTGGACAGTCCTGGCACTGGAAGGGTCAGGTTTGGGTTGCATGGATGGTAGCACGTTTGTGCTAATTGGTGGACAGACAACCACTCACACTGCAAAGTTATGGTGGTAGCAGGAGAAATGCTATCATCTCAAGAGAAATGCCAGCAGGTTCGTGCTGCATGGAGGAGCACCTTAGCAAGCCTAGCAATGTGTTGGAAGCAACCTGCCAGGCTTTTATGAGATCCCATTAGGCCCTTAGAATAGACAGAGCAGCAGTTTGAGCAAGTGTGTCAGCAAGTTGGATGGTCATGGTAACAAGTTGCATGTGGATGGTCTCCTGCTGGGCTTCCATTGCAGTGCTCAGTTGTTGCCTGGTTCTGCTTGAGTTGCAGTGGAAGCTGAGGCAGGGGCTATCAAATGCTGCATCATGGGTATTTCTGTGGAAGTGCTAATGGAGTTAATCGCCAATTCCACTTGAGAATCGATAGTCTACAAGTCTCTGTGCAAAGTATGATGGAGCCAGGCTCCTCTATGCTCTATTCCAGGGACTGCAGAATCTCTAGCAAGCCTAGCTCTATGTGCTAAATCTCATATGAGTCCAGAGCAGAACCATGTACAATCTTGCCCTCTGTTGAGCTGGGAAGTGTGACCACCATTCCCTCCCATGCTGGTTACAGGTCAGATTCAACATCCTCAGATCACACCTTTAAGCTATCCTCTATAGAATGGACATGGTTAGTTTCTGAGAGCTGGTCACAAGTACAAGGACAAGTTAAAATATTTATTCAATCAGTCTCTTCTTTCTCCTCTACATCGTGCTCTGATTGGTCAGCTTGCAGCTCTTTGGCATCTGAAAAGAGAAAACCACAAGGTTTAAAGATCATAGGGTGCAGAAAATAACAAAAAGGCAAGGTGTTATGTTACCTGTAGATTAGAAGAGATTGTTGGCAGAGGGTGAAGTTTGATGTGGCAAGACAGATTTCATCATCTTCAATCTTTTGGGCCTCATAACTGGCCACTCCCTCAGCCATTGTCTCTTCCTTTATGGGGAGAAGCATTTCTGAGAGAGAGAGAGAGAGAGAGAGAGAGAGAGAGATTACAGCAGTGTTGTGTGTGTGATGTGAACGTATGGTGATGAATTGTTGTTGATGAAGATGTTCAGAAGATGAAAGAAGCATATTTGGTGACTTGAATAGTGTGTAGGGCTATAACAGTTCATTCATAAGGATGCAGCAGTTGAAAATGCTTTCACGAACTTGATGCTGCATTTGGTCCTTGGAAGTACACATGCTGTGATGTCTATCTGCTCTCAATGCATTTGCAGTATCTGTCTGGAGGGTCAGCTGCTTTTCTGTGGAGACAGTACCTTGCTCTCATGTCCATCTCCTGTATTGGAGACCTTTACAGCATGTTCTCTGCCTTGTTGCTCTGTCCTTGCACTGTAGATACTTTTCTCCAGTCATTTCTAGTACCTGTTCCCCCAAACTTCAACCCCATTGAAGGCCTTTAAAGGCTATCAGTAGTTCAGGTTTGATCCAAATAAAGCTTACCTCTCTTCACTTTGCACCCTTTGATGTAGAACCTGAGTAGTGAGGCTGGTGACAGCTGCATGTTATAACCTGCCCAGTCTGGAGGAACACACATTGGTTAATTGCACCATAATTTCTGCAACCATTTCTGGACCTTGCCAAGTTTTGCAGCAAATATTTATGTGTCATGTAACAGTAGGGAGATGAGATCTTCCCTAAAAATGTACATCCCCTGAAGTGACGAGAGCAAATCAACGCAAGCCAACATTTAGACTTTTGCAGAATCTTGCTGCTCTGCTTTCTTTTCTAGCTGTGACATATTGAATCACTCGAACTCTTCGATAGCTAGAAATGCATCCATCAAAGACTGATGGTTGCAGATGCATTTCTGCACATTGGATCTACCCAAGAGTTTCTTTCTATGCTGCAATTACAAGTTAGAACCCTCTGCTCCCATTCAGTTCTCCAGAGACACACCTCCAGTATGTCATACCTGCTAGGTGTTCTTCTTTGTACATTCCCTGTTTGAAATGTTGTTCAAATTGCTTTATCTTTTCTCAGAAGAAAGCTTGGAATTATTTCTGTTGTGGTTATTCTTTTTACGTCAAGCAAGAGAGGACTCAGATGTACAGTTTAACTTGGAGTTTATTCAAACAACCTCAGTCTTAGACTGGCTAAAGAAAATTCCGTCTAGTACTGTCTGATATTTCCCCAATTTCTGTCCAATCCCATGTCTGTCCAATACACAGAGAAAAACATCAACCTTTACCCTCCACAATCACATATGTACACATTGTTCACATTTCATTCTCATTCAATAAACAGAAAACTTCTGTCCTAATTATTTCTCTTATCCTGCCTACAGGTATCTATTGATAACTCTCTATTCTGCTCTCAGAGTTGATACAGGCCTTGGAGAGGAACCTCGTACACTCTAATACTTTCTGCTGACATAGACCCTGAGGATCAAGCTTAGAGTGGTGCTGGAAAAGCACAGCAGGTTTCCGAGGAGCAGGAAAATCGACATTTTGGTCAGAAGCCCTTTATCAGGAGCCCCTTTTTTGATAAACCTTATTTATTTCCAACTTTTAATTCAAAAGCTTAAAATAACCTTTAGCTTTGAGAGCTGAAATGACCTATGCCTATTGACGAACAGTTTGATTTGATACAGATTTCTCTGCCTGTTCACTACAACCACATAAAAATTACCAATTCACCCATTGTAACACAGTGGCTTGTTATGGAACAAAACCTTGCACCTTTACCACTCACATTTATTCTTGACATTTGCAAATCATGGCTGTAGAAACATTGGCAGAAATCCATTCATCTGCTTAGATGGATTGCCTTTTATTTATTGCTCGTCTGAGTAATGGCACTGTCATTATTTCTGATTGGTATGGTGGCAATGGAACCATTCCAATGGTTGTAGTTTGATTATTAACAAAACGAGAAATTGTGCACTGAACCCTGAAATCTTTATGGAAGAGGATATACATCATTGACATTTGTTTTCTCAATTTATAGGGTTGAGGAGTAAGAAAAGCAGGCAATACCAATCCACCTGGTATTAATTGTATTACATAAGCTTATGGTAGGTGGACCTGAAATATTTTAAGTGGAATAGAGTCATTATTTCAACATAACAAAACAAATCTATCTCAGCGTAATAGTTTTACAACTTTGTTCTTTGTTTGGAGCTGCCGGAAGAATAAATCCATACCTCAATATATTTGTGTGTTAATTATGATGGGATTAGAAGGTATTGACTGAAAAGCCATGTAGAAATAGTCGAAGAAATCATCTATTACAAACTGACCCTAGTCACATTTCGAAGCACTTCCAATTTCTTTCAAAAAGCAGCTAAAACTAATTGTTTTGAAATGTTATATGCAATTCAGCAATCTATAGCAAAAGTGAATAAAATCCAAAATCTATTCTGATTGTCTGCCCAAGTTCAACAATTTAGTCTAGGATATCAATCAGTATCTATTTCATTCCATCTACATAAAATTTTCCTGAGCAATAATGAGTTTACAATATTATGAGTCAACCTGTGTCTCCATTTTTCATTAAAGATGGTGTAAGTAAAGGGAACATTCTTTGAAGCCATAGTGATTGTAATTTGTCTGAAGCATGAATGAAAATATTTACAACAATCTAATAGTCCATAGTAAGGCCTGTTTATGATCAGGCCATTGTTAACATTTCATTCTATGTCCCTCAATTAGTTTAAACTTCTTTCAGTGTGCTGTGATTCTTGCCTTTGTAGTGTCATTATTGCCAGGAAAATAACATTAATCAGTAAGTGCGACCAAGTTGGATTATAATGGAGAAAACATTTCTATTTTTGTCCAGTAGAAGACACTAATTGCTCTACATTTATTTCACGTGTGTGTGTGTCTGTGTGTCTGTGTGCGTGTGTGTGTGTGTGTCTGTGTGTCTGTGTGTCTGTGTGCGTGTGTGTGTGCAAACTCAAAGAATGACATTCTGAACACTTAATTGTCATAGACTCTCCCAAAGCTATTGCATCTCCTGAGGAAAGGTTCTATAATGTTTATCCTTGTCCTCCCAGAGGTAAATCAAAATAAAGCCTCAGAATATCTATTTGAACTTGTGTTATTTATCCATGAATGGTTGTTTTCCTCAGAATAACATTTCTAAGGTCCCAGTAGTTCAGAAACAATAATGTTCCAAATAGAATTTGATCTGCTTATCTGTACTTATTCCTTACAGCCCTCTTTCTTGTTTTCAGACAGATAGTTTCCCAGCTCTTTCTGAAGTCTTACATGGTATTAGCTGATTCATTCCAAATATTCTCAGTTTCATGGGTTAAAATTTCTTTCTAATCTTAACTTTTAATCTCCTAACTGTTGGGAGTTTGGCTAGTTTGCAGTTGTCTGTTTGCATGACCATACAGTTTCATGTTCTTTATTTCAGCTATTGCTTCATTATCACTCATCTTGTTTTTGTCCTCTCTGATATGGTTTTAACAAGTCCATGGAACACAGACATGAGGATGTCCAGTACACATCCATAAGATTATTTAGGTTTCACTATCCTGCGCTGAATCGTTTTGCTATTCTAGCATCCCTCTGAAGAACAGATATAATGTGAATGTATTTTCAAGTTTTAACTTCTACTGATTGTCCTCAAAACCTCAAACACTACTCAATGCACAAAGCCTATATTGCTCATCAAGAAGCACAGATCCCATGCATTGATCAACTCTACGTCACTGTCATTCATTCATCTCACCTCAAGCATCAGCTTCCACATACTTTTAGCAATTCAGCTCTGGCAGGAATATGACCCTTTGTAGCACTTCACTGGCACCTTCCCTCAGAGGACTAATCGACACATAGAGTCACAGAGATGTACAGCATGGAAACAGACCCTTCGGTCCAACTCATCCATGCTAACCAGATATCCTAGATAAATATAGTCCTTTTTGCCAGCATTTGGCCCATATCTTTCTAAACCCTTCCTATTCATATACCCATCCAGATGCCTTGTAAATGTTGTAATGTGACAGGAGGAAGTAGCATAGTACCATTCAGGGACAGGCAACATTGCACACACTCAGTCCCTTAAATTACACAGTGTTGTGAATTATTAGTTTCGTAGAATTTCTGGCCATTGCAGGAAGTATCAGTGGGACAGTATGTTTCCAGTGTATGCAGTTTTCTAACTCCTGCTTCATTGGTATCACATAATCAAGTCTGGAGTACAAAATGCAGGAGGTGTTATCATACACCCCTTGTCTTTCACCTAATCTCTCTTTCCTCATCCCATCTTTCCCTTTTATGTTTTTTTTTGTGCTAAGCCTGGCCAGACCATGTAACCTGACAATGTGGCCAACTTAAAGAGTGAATGGCTGATGAGGGAGCTCTGGTTCTTCATCTGAGACTCATAGCCATCAGCTCAGGTACTGAAAGTATCATGAAGGCGGGATCAACAGGGGTGAATCATTGGACATAAGTGGGCAGTGACAATGCAAGAGGAAACGTCAATGCATATATCAGATCTTGAAAGGTTTAATTCACTCAAGTTCAGCCACAGAAGACTCAGATAAGGATCTTTATAGATTGAGTAGCTGAAAAGTGAAACAACTCCAGAGGCCAGTATCCCATCACAAAGTCACCCTTTACTTACACATGAAAAATCCTTGACACTGATCTAGCTCCTTCAGAGCCAACTCTCAGAGTAAACAGGATGTCTGACACACTTGTTTATGTCTGTTAGCCAGGGCTCTCTGATTGGGCTGTTAATCTGGTCCAGTCAGGGAACTCATATTCCACCTGGCTGACCTCATCACAATTACCTGAAAAATGTTTGACCGTACATCATAGGAGCAGAAGTAGGCTTTTCACCCCATTGTGTTTGCTCCACTTTTCATGGCTGATCTGATAAGCCGCAACTTCACTTTCCTTCCTTGTATCCATGACTTCTAATTGCTTTTCTCGATAAAATTCTATCTCAGCTTGAACATACTTAATGATTCACTCTCTATAGCCCTTTGTGATAAAGAATTTCAAAGACTCATTATCTGCTGCGAAAAAAAACTCTTCATTTTTTGAAGAAGTAGCAAAGAGGATTAATGAGGGCAGAATGGTGGACATGATCTATATGGACTTCATTAAGGCATTTGACAAGGTTCCCCATGGGAGATGGTTAACAAGGTTAGATCTCATGGAATATAGGGAGAACTAGCCATGTGGATACAGAGCTGGGTCAAAGGTAGAAGACAGAGGATGGTGGTGGAGGGTTGTTTTTTAGACTGGAAGCCTGTGACCAGTGGAGTGTCACAAGGATCGGTACTGTCCACTACTTTTTGCCATTTACATAAATGATTTCGATGTGAGCATAAGAGGTATAGTTATTAACTTTGCAGATGACACCAAAATTGGAGGTTTTGTGGACAGCGAAGATGATTATCTCAGATTACAACGAGATCTTGATCAGATGGGCCAATGGGCTGAGAAGTGGCAGATGGAGTTTAATTTAGGTAAATGTGAAGTGCTGCATTTTGGGAAAGCAAATCTTAGCAGGACTTATACACTTAATTGTAAGGTGCTCTGGAATGTTGCTGAACAAATAGACCTTGGAGTGCAGGTTCATAGCTCCTTGAAAGTGGAGTTGTGGGTAGATAGGATAGTGAAGAAGGCGTTTGGTATACATTCCTTTATTGGTCAGAGTGTTGAGTACATGAGTTGGGAGGTCATGTTGTGGCTGTACAGGACATTGGTTAGGCCACTGTTGAAATATTGCATACAATTCTGGTCTTCTTCCAATCGAAAAGATGTTGTGAAACTTGAAATGGTTCAAACAAGATTTTCAAGGGTATTGCCAGAGTTAGAGTATTTGAGCCACAGGGAGAGGTTGATTAGGCTGGGGCTGTTTACCCTGGAGCATTGGAGGCTGAGGGGTGACCTTATAGAGGTTTATAAAATCATGAGGGACATGATAGGATAAATAGACCTGGGGTAGGGGAGTCCAGAACTAGAGGGCATAGGTTTAGGGTGAGAGGGGAAATGTATAAAAAAGAACGAAAGGACAATTTCTTAACGAAGAGGATGCTATCTGTATGGAATGAGCTGCCAGAGGATGTGATACAATTACAACATTTAAAAGACATCTAGATGGGTATATGAATAGGAGGGCTTTGGAGGGATGTGGGCTGGGTGCTGGCAGGTAGGACTAGATTGGGTTGGGATATCTGGTCAGCATAGATGAGTTGGACCGAAGGGTCTGTTTCTGTGCTGTATATCTCTATGACACTGTCTCAATTGGCAGACCCCTGACTCTGAGATTATGCCCTCTAGTCCTTCACTGTCTGACAAGGGAAATAACCTCTATGTGTCTACCATCTCAAAGCCCCCTATGAATCTTGATAGAAAACAAAGAACAGTGGATGCTGGAAATCTGAAACTGAAACAGAAATTGCTGGAAAAGCTCAGCAGGTCTGGCAGCATCCTCAGGGTCACTGAACTCAAAATGTTGACTCTGTTTTCTGTCCACAGATGCTGTCAGACCTGCTGGGTGTCTCCAGCTATTTCTAAAAGGCTTGTATGTTTCTTCTAGGACAACATGTGTGCACACAAAGATACTTGTTGAATTAACCATTGCTGTCAAAGAGTTCAGCTCCTTGGCACAGAGCATTGTTCAGATTTTGAGCGGAGCCATTCTAAAGTAATAATGATGGCTAATTCCCATGACAACACTTGAGAACTTAGCTGTCATGCAGTGTTGATGAAAAATGGCTCTGTTTCCATTGCAGCACAAGTAGAAACTTGCTAATGTTTAATGATTGTAGTGGAAACTCTGAAAAAGGTCACATACCTCTGCTTGTTGCTGCTTCATCTATGATCTTCCCTCCCTCATAAGATCAGAGATGGGGTGTTTGTCAATGGTTGCACAATGTTCAGCACCATTTGTGACTCATCAAATACTGAAGAAGTCCATGTTCAAATGCAAGGAGATCTGGAAAATATCCAAGCTTGGGCTGACAAGTGGCAAATAACAATCATTGCACACAAATGCCAGGGTCTATGACCATCACAAATAAGAAACAATCTAACCACCACACCTTGACATTCAATGGTGTTACCAACATTGAACCCCCCATTATCAACATCATTGGGGTTACCATTGATTAGAAACTCAACGAGTCCCACTACATGAACAACGTGGCTGCAAGAGCAGATCAGAAGCTCGGAATGATGCGTCAAGTTACTTACCTCCTGACTCTTAACGTCTGTCCCCCATCTACAAGGCACAAGTCATGAGTGTGATGGAATATTCCCCACTGGCCCTGAATGAGTGCAGCTCAACCACACTCAAAAAGCTTGACACCATCTAGGATTGGCACCATATCCACAAGCATCCCCTCCCTCCACCATTGATGCTCACTAGCAGCAATATGTACTATCTGTAAGATGCTCTGCAGAAATTCACCAAATATTCCTACAAAGCACCTTTCAAATCAAAGGCCACTTCCATCTAGGAGGATAAGGGCTGCAAATATTTGGGAACACCACCACTTACAAGTTCCCCTCCAAACCACTCCTCATCCTGACTTTGAAATGTGTCACAGTTCTTACAGTGCCGCTGAGTCATAATTCTGGAATTCCCTCCCTAACGGCATTGTGGGTCAACCCACAGCAGGTGAACTGCAGCAGTTCAAGGAGGCAGCTCACCACCACCTTCTCAAGGGCAACTAGGGACAGGCAACAAATGCTGGGCCCAGCCAGTGACAGTCACATCCCATGAATGAATAAAAAAAAGTAAAACCAGTTTGGTAATGTACAGGCTCAGACTTTTGTCATCGTGGCTCTGAATAGAATTGTTCAAAGGAGGTTGCACTTCTGACAATCATCTGTGATCTGTGCTCCAACAAATTACTAAAATCATTGAGGCACCACCCACAAGAGTAGCAGTGGCTCTTTGTGGCAAGAACCCATTCTACTCCATCAGGCTAACTGCATTTATGCTTGTGCTATTATTACGCTGCTAGTCCTCTTGCCACTCAAGCCAGACTATTGCCATCCATGCCCATGTGATGTAGTCCAAAATCCAGAACTCAGAGTCATAGAGTCATAGAGATATATAGCATGGAAACAAACCCTTCGGTCCAACCAGTCCATGCCGACCAAGTATCCCAACCTGATCTAGACCCGGCCCATGTCCCTCCAAACACTTCCTATTCATAAACCCATCCAAATGCCTCTTAAATGTTGCAATTGTATCAGCCTCCACCACTCCCTCTGGCAGCTCATTCCATACACATACCACCCTCTGCATGAAAAAGTTGCCCCTTGGGTCTCTTTTATATCTTTCCCCTCTCACTCTAAACCTATGCCCTCTAGTTCTGGACTCCCCGACCCCAGGGAAAATACTTTGTCTGTTTACCCTATCTATGCCCCTCATAATTTTGTAAACCTCCATAAGGTTACCCCTCAGCCTCTGACGCTCAAATTCTAGTTTGGTCTGCAAGGCCATCACATGAGGTTGACACAGGGTACCGTTACTTGAAATAGACAATAGACAATAGGTGCAGGAATAGGCCATTCTGCCCTTCGAGCCTGCACCACCATTCATTATGATCATGGCTGATCATCCTCAATCAGTATCCTGTTCCTGCCTTATCTCCATAACCCTTGATTCCACTATCCTTGAGAGCTCTATCCAACTCTTTCTTAAATGAATCCAGAGACTGGGCCTCCACTGCCTTCTGAGGCAGAGCATTCCACACACCCACCACTCTCTGGGTGAAGAAGTTTCTCCTCATATCTGTCCCAAATGGCCTACCCCTTATTTTTAAGCTGTGTCGTCTGGTTCGGGACTCACCTATCAGTGGAAACATGTTTCCTGCCTCCAGAGTGTCCAATCCTTTAATAATCTTATACGTCTCAATCAGATCCCCTCTCAGTCTTCTAAACTCAAGGATATACAAGCCCAGTCGCTCCAATCTTTCAACATAAGATAAACCCGCCATTCCAGGGATTGACCTCGTGAATCTATGCTGCACTCCCTCAATAGCCAGAATGTCTTTCCTCAAATTTGGGGACCAGAACTGCACACAATATTCCAGGTGCAGTCTCACCAGGGCCCTGTACAGCTGCAGAAGAACCTCTTTGTTTCTATACTCAATCCCTCTTGTTATGAAGGCCAGCATGCTATTAGCTTGCTTCACTACCTGCTGTACCTGCATGCTTGCCTTCATTGACTGGTGTACAAGGGCACCCAGATCTCTTTGTACTGCCCCTTTATCTAACTTGACTCCATTTAGGTAGTAATCTGCCTTCCTGTTCTTGCCACTAAAGTGGATAACCATACATTTATCACATTAAACTGCATCTGCCATGCATCTGTCCACTCACCTAACCTGTCCAAGTCACCCTGTAATCTCCTAACATCTTCCTCACATTTCACCCTGCCACCCAGCTTTGTATCATCAGCAAATTTGCTAATGTTACTATTAATACCATCTTCTATACCATTAATATATATTGTAAAAAGCTGCGGTCCCAGCACTGATCCCTGCGGTACCCCACTGGTCACTGCCTGGCATTCTGAAAGGGAGCCATTTATCACTACTCTTTGTTTCTTGTCAGCCAACCAATTTTCAAACCAAGTCAGTACATTGTCCCCAATACCATGCACCTTAATTTTGCTCACTAACCTCTTATGTGGAATTTTATCAAAGGCTTTCTGAAAGTCCAGGTACACTACAACCACTGGATCTTCCTTGTCCATCTTCAGAGTTACATCCTCAAAAAATTCCAGAAGATGAGTTAAGCTTGATTTCCCCTTTTTAAATCCATGCTGACTCTGACCTATCCTATTACTGCTATCCAGATGTGTAATAATTTCATCCTTTATAATTGACTCCAGCATTGTTCCCACCACTGAGGTCAGACTAACTGGTCTAAAATTTCCTGCTTTCTCTCTCGCTCCTTTCTTAAAAAGTGGTACAACATTAGCCACCCTCCAATCCGCAGGAACTGATCCTGAATCTATCGAACTCTGGAAATTAATCACCAATACATCCACGATTTCTAGAGCCACCTCCTTCAGTACCCTGGGATGTAGACCATCAGACCCCGGGGACTTATCAGCCTTCAGACCTAACAGTCTCTTCAACACCAATTCCTGGCAAATATAAATTCCTTTCAGTTCAGGTCCTTCAGCCACTGTTACCTCTGAGAGATTGCTTGTGTCTTCCTCAGTGAACACAGATCTGAAGTACTAATTCAACTCTTCTGCCGTTTCTTTGTTCCCCGTAATATATTCCCCTGTTTCTGTCTTCAAGGACCCAATTTTAGTCTTAACCATTTTTTTCCCTTTCACATACCTAAAAAAGCTTTTAATATCCTCCTTTTGGCCAGTTTACCTTCGTACCCCTCATTTTTTCTCTGCATATTTCCTTCTTAGTAATCCTCTGTTGTTCTTTTAAAGTCTAGGGAAGTTGAGGGAAAGACACATGCAAGAGAGACACTGAAGGAAAACACAATGGTGAATGCTTCGGTTGGTGTGATGGAGAGATTTTTAACATAAAACCTAGAACTTTATGAGATGCTTGGAGACCGTCTGTCTAGAACAATAATATCTGAATACCTTCCCCTCTTTCTCTTTCTGAGGTGGTCATTGAATCCCTGGTGATGCGTCTTCTGGATTGCCAGGTTTTTGAGAATGCAGCAGACACAATGGATAGTGGGCCATGCTTTGATGAACCCAAGGAATTAAGCTAGTAAAGCTATTGTGTGAAGATGTCAAATGTCAGGTAGAACACATTCCTTGGTGCAGCCTGTATGTCTTCATCGGAACACTGTCCATATTTGGATAGGTGCCAGATGAGAATTAGTAGTCATGTGTAAACTGGATACTCCTCATCACTGAACAATTACTCTCCAGTTTAACATAGTGGTTTGAAATTTGTGGAGAATGGCTGACATTTTGAGGATAAGTGGTTTCTGATTGCTGCTGGGATAATGGACATTCACCAATGTGATGTTCTGAACATGGTCACGCACGATTGTATATTAATAGATAGGTACCCATGATTTGAAAGTATAATACCTGACACTCATTGTAACGTTGCTTACACTATTGTCGGTTCCAGCAGTAGCTGAAATGTGTTTTGCAGAACTTTGCTTGGCAGCAAGTAGCTGATCGATAACTGGACTCTAGTCCACAGACCAATGACAAAGGCCTTTAGCATGCCAACAACTGTGCAATTGGGTGTCAAGGAGCTGAATATATGGGGGCTGTGAACAAGATACAGAGAAGTGTATGGTAAAATAGGACAAAGTCAGAACAGTTTCATCAAATCTGCTCAATTTCTTTGAGGAAGTAACGAGCAGGTTAGACCAAGGAGAACCAATGGACATTATCTACCCGGACTTCAATAAGGCTTTTGACAAGGTGCCGTGCAGGAGGTGCTGAGTAAGTTAAGGGCCCATGGTGTCAGAGGCAAGATACTAACATGGATAGAAGTTTGGCTGTCTGGCAGAAAGCAAAGAGTGGAGATAAAAGGGTCTTTCTTAAGATGGCAGCTGGTGACAAGACGTGCTCCGCGAGCCACAGTGTTGGGTCCACAACTTTTCACTTTATACATTAATGATCTAAATGAAGGAATTGAGGGCATTCAGGCTAAGTTTGCAGAGGAAACAAATATAGGCAGAAGGACAGGTAGTATTGAGGAGTCAGGGAAACTGAAGAAGGATTTGGACAGGTTGGGAGAGTGGGTAAAAAAATGGCAGATGGACTATGATGTGGGAAAGTGTGAGGTCATGCACTTTGCTACAAAGAATAGAAGCAAGGACTTTTTCTAAATGGGGAAAAAGTCAGAATTCTGAGGTGCAAAGAGACTTGGGAGTTCTAGTTCAGGATTGTCTCAAGGTACACTTGCAGGTTGAGTCATTAGCTAGGAAGGCAAACGCAATGTTGGCATTCATTTCGACAGGACCTGAATATAACAGCAGAGATGTACTCTGAGGTTAGACCACAACTGGAGTATCGTATGCAGTTTTGGGCCCCATATCTCAGGAAGGACCTACTGGTCCTGGACTGGGTTCAAAGGAGGTTCACGAGAATGGTCTCAAGATTGAAAAGCTTAACAAATGAGGGGCATTTGAGAACTTTGGGTCTATACTTGATGGAGTTAAGAAGGATGAGGGGGATCCAATTGAAACTTACAGAATACTGAATGGCCTGGACAGAGTAGATGTTGGGAAGATGGTTCCATTGGTAGGAGAGACTAGGACCTGAGGGCACTGCCTTAGAGTAAAGAGAAGACCTTTTAGAGCAGAGAGAAGGAGAAACTTCTTCAGCCAAACAATGGTAAATCTATGGAATTCACGGCCATAGAAAGCTGTGGAGGCCAGGTTATTGAGTATATTTAAGATGGAGATAGGTAGGTTCTTGATTGTCAACAGGATCAAGGATTATGTGGAGTAAGTGGGAGAATGGGGTTGAGAAACTTATCAGCCATCGTTAGGCTGAATGGCCTAATTTCTGTTTCTGTGCCTTACAGTCTAAGTCATTAGATTTCCAACAGCTGTGTTTGTTCATTGCACCAAAATCCATTGTAATCATGAAGAAAACCAATTTATCTTTTGCTGTGTCTTTTGACTAATAAGTCAGAGAACTTGCTGTCGGGGTGAACTGGGCAAATGTGTCTGTTGTAAAAGAGTGAAAACCATTGGAGAAGAAAGACTGAGAAGCAAAATTCTGAGCAGCACAAGAATCATAAGAATCATCTCAGCAACCGTGCGAAGGGGAACTACTAAATTATCTTCCCGGCCATTCAATTATTATTGTGTGTGAAGATGGGCACCTTTAATGGGATGAGATTTTTAACTAGTAGAATTATATGCTTATGGCTCACAGTTATGGTTTACCTGTAGCTAGAATCTGTTTATTTTTAAATAATGATAGTTCTTATTAAGTACAGCAACTCAGTCTGTACTTTTTATCAACATAGATCTAAAGGACAGATAAATTGGAGAATTCTGCACTTTTCAAAAAACCTTTAACTAACGTGGTAACTCCAGGAATAGCAGGACTTGATATTCCTTCTGAGGCATAACACTCTGTTAAGATTTGACACCCACAGGGCTGAGTGGGTCTGACAAGAGATCCTTACTTCATGTACTGAGCCGCAGTGTCCAAATACACAAGAAACTGAGCAATATTCTCAATCACCAACTCCTGTCAGGAATGATACTGAGATGTAGAAACTGACTGCCACTGTGAAGAACAATGGCAATACCATCCTTGCCCTCAGTGTGGCTGTTTGTAGAAGGTGACAGAGTTGGTGATCTCCTTAGAGTCATAGAAATGAAGAGCATGGAAACAAACCCTGAGGTCCAATCTGTCCACACCGACCAGATATCCCAACCCAACCAGTCCCACCTGCTAGCACCCGGTCCATATCTCCCCAAACCCTTCCTATTCATATACACATCCAAATGCCTCTTAAATGTTGCAATTGTACCAGCCTCCACCACTTCCTCTGGCAGCTCATTCCATACGTGTACCACCCTCTGTGGGAAAAAGTTGACCCTTAGGTCTCTTTTATATCTTTCCCCTCTCACCCTAAACATTAGCCCTCTAGTTCTAGACTCCCCCACCCAAGGGAACAGACTTTGCCTATTTACCCTATCCATGCCCCTAAACATATCCACTGCAGACATTGCTTCTGTCTGAAGTGCGTTATGGGTGCTTTTTGAAGATCTACAAGGCATTTTGCTTCTTAATGCTGTGAGCAGCCTCTGTGTTCTCTTGCCTGTGCTCCACTTCTCTGTTGACTGCAGTCCATGTGGATACACAATGAACGACTAACCCCGATAATACAGAAGGAGACTTCTGCTCAGTCATTGAAAATCAAATCAATTCTTTGCAAAGGTCTAGCACCAATCCCCGACTCCAATAAATCAAACAACCTAGTACATAATAGTTCTATAATTCTGCAGCAGTGAAACAAAGTCAAAAGCATCTCACATGAAAGTCACCTGAAGATAACTGGGTATTATTCAATTGGGGAGCTCCCGTGTTCAGCTGAATCCTTGCTCAGATGTGTATTTAAGTGAGGTCTTATCAGGACCTAAAATGACAGGTTAAAATGAGCATTAGAAACAAATTGCTGTAGCAACTCAGCAGATCTGACAGTATTTGTGGAGATAGAAACAGTTAATGCCTGTGTCCCAATGACTCCATCTCCACAGAGATCAGCCAGACCTGCTAAGTTTCTCCAATTCTTCCTATTTTTATTTCAGATCTTTAGCATTTGCAGTACTTTGCTTTTAAGTAAGCATTGGAAACCGATTTCACTATCTACCCGTTGTGCGTGGGATGCATACACTAAAATGTCCATTGAAATGAGCCACACTGGCAGTTAACTTTGTGCTTTTTTTGTGGAAAATCCAAATTTTACTGTGCTAAAACCAGCTCTTCTATAGCTAATCTAAGTGAAGTACAATATACTTGTGCCTTCTACTTTTTGCTGCGTTCGTACATGTAACACTTTACACTTGTCCACACTAAATTTTATTTTGCTACTATCGGCCTGCTCGTGCACTTTGTTAATCTGAATCTATGGCTGTAAATTTCCTGAAATATTTTAGTGTATTTTAGGCATAAGAAAAATCTGGGGGGGGGGGTTAAATTGAAGCATGCTAAGAATCTGAAACGGGTTCAGCGTAAATCAGTAAATCAATAAATAAACTTCCTTAATCACAATGTGATCTATATGGACTTCAGTAGGGCGTTCAACAAGGTTCCCATGGCAGGCTGGTTAGCACAGTTATACAACATGGAATACAGGGAGAACTAGCCATTTGGATACAGAATTCACTCAAAGGTAGAAGATAGAGGATGGTGGTGAAAGGTTGCTTTTCAAACCAGAGGCTTGTGACCAGTGGTGTGCCACAAGGATCAGTGTTGGGTCCACTGCTTTTCATCATTTATATAAATGAATTGGATGTGAACACAGGAGGTATAGATAGTAAGTTTGCAGATGACACCAAAATTGGAGGTATAGTGGACAGCAAAGAAGGTTTCCTGAGAGTACAATGGGATCTTGATCAGATGGGCCAATGGGGTGACGAGTGACAGATGGAGTTTAATTTAGATAACTGTGAGGTTGTACATTTTCAAAAAGCAAATCAGAGCAGGACTTAATGGTAAGGTCCTGGGGAGAGTTGCTGAACAAACAGATCTTGGAGTGCAGGTTCATAGCTTCTTGAAATTAGAGTCACAAGTAGGTAGGATAGTGAAGAAGCATTTCGTATGCTTTCCTTTATTGGTCAGAGCATTGAATACAGGAGTTGGGAGGTCATGTTGCGGCTGTACAGGACATTGGTTAGGCCACTTTTGGAATACTGGAAGGATGTTGTGAAACTTGAAAGGGTTCAGAAAAGATTTACAAAGATGTTGCCGAGGTTGGAAGATTTGAGCTCCAAGGAGAGGCTAAATAGACCAGGGCTGTTTTCCCTGGAGCATCGGAGGCTGAAGGGTGACCTGTAGAGGTTTATAAAATCATGAAGGACATGGATTGGATAAATAGACAAGGTCTTTTCCCTGGGGTTGGGGAGACGAGAACTAGAAGACATAGGTTTAGGGTAAGAGGAGAAAATTTTAAAAGAGAACTAAGAGACAACTTTTTCATCCAAAGTGTGGTGCATCCTGGAATGAGCTGCCAGAGGAAGTGGTGGAGGCTGGTACAATTACAACATTTAAAAGGCATCTGAGTGGGTATATGAATAGAAAATGTTTAGAGGGATATGGGCCAAGTGCTGGCAAATGGGACTAGATTAGGTTAAGATATCTGGTCAGCACGGACGAGTTGGACTGACAGGTCTGATTCCGTGCTGTACATCTCTATGACTCTATGACTTGTATCATTTTTGTGATGCACCTGCAGAAACATTCTGCTGGACATAACTCTCACAATGTCCTTGATTAGTGTGATTATTGCACTTGCACAGATTTACACCTGAAAATATTAGCTGCATTTTGGTGCAAAATGACATCTAACCTGGAAGTTTTAACCTGCTAACTTCACAGGTGTGATGCAGAAAGTTCTGAAGCTGAAAAATTTCCGCTCTCAATATCACTATCACTATCAGGATATTCCACCCAGAATCATATGTGGATCAAAATCCTGAGCAAACATGATGCATTTGGAAGGACCATTCCGAGTTCACCTGCAAGATTGTTATTTCATGACTTATTGCTAATATACAGAGGAGCCTCGATTATCTGAACGACACTGGCAGGGAGTATTTTGCTCGGATAATCCCATGTTCGGATAATTGAATGCCAGATAACACATTTTAGCCAAGCATTGGGACTTTGCTATCTTGTTCGGATAATTCGAAATTCAGATAATCGAGGTTCCTCTGTATTAGAAATTGCAACTTTATAAGATATTCTTGTACTGATGGACTGTACATGTTAGTCATCAGTGGTTTGATCAATTTCACTCAACTGTAAATCAAAGTAACGGTCACTTCTGCTCATTGTTATTAAAGTCAACTAGAATGATTATCCAAACAATTTCTGAAGACAGAAACATTCCATAGACTGCCAAGATATAGTTCTAGGCCGCAATATAAATATTCAAATGTGTAAATAGAAGGTTCCAACACTCTTGCTATATTGTGACATAGACCAAACTCATAGTACCTTTAAAAAGTAATAGTAAACAAAAGTTAGTAATTTGCTATTGTGAGGCAAATGGCACTCTCCATTGCAGCAACTACAGCTGAGGCAAATGTTTCATTAAACAAATATCAAAAAGTTGCTGTTCCTAGAGGCTTAGAGGTTTATGAAAGTAGAAGTATGCCTCATAATGTAATTGCATTGTGCATAGCAAAGTTGCTGCAATTTACCATGTAAAAAATTACAAAGAAACTGAAAGAATAGGAGAGTATGTCCAAATGACCACAGGTTCCTGTAATTGTCCTGCAACAGCAAATTAAGGGTCAATGGTTAAAAGAGAGAAGCAAAGGATGATTATAAGTGGAATTGCTGAACTTTAAACTTAATGTTGAGAATAAAAGGAATACATGCTGGAAAGATCTGGTGGTCACAACAAAGGAAAGAACAGCTGATGTTTCAAGTCAAACAGGATATTTCTTCTGAACTCTTATGCTCTTGTTCAGAAGACATTATAATCAACTCGAAACATTACCTGTTTCCCTTTCAACACATGCTGTCATTCATGCTGTGTATTTCCAGTATTTTCTGTTGCTATTTCCAATTTCTAACATCCACAGTATTTCGCTTTTAGTTCATTTCTGGAGATTGATGTCTGATATGTGAGCTGCTTAACAGCGATATAATGTTTACTATTAACATTTGTTTTTTACCTTACAAAATGAAAGATTTAGAATGTCATAACGATTAAAGTTTTAATAAATAAATGTTGGATAAACAATATAGCATTTATTAATTTTTCACTATTTTAAGGCCACAGGACAAAAGCCTATTTGTTTGAACTCTGAGTGCAAATTAGAACAATAGAAATGCAATTTTCTAAATGTTTTGCTGAAAATTCAAGAAATCATATTTTTAATATTTATCAATCTAGTCTTTTGTTATTAAATATTAACTTCATTATGATTGAACTTTTTTCATAAGCTTTCAATTTTGAGTGATTTTATCATAAGGCATTTCCCACTATTTAGGAATGAGTCCATTGAATTAGAAAATTGAATGGCTCAAAATATACCTGTATTATGGTATAACAGGGAATTGTGCTATCTTCCCAAGTTGTGCTGGGTCCCATGGTTGCTGAGGTGGCAGTTAGTTGGGTCCTCACTGCAAGTTTGAGATGGAAAATACAAGGCTCCCTGGGTGATGGGAGAATTTCTTTGGTAGTTTTGAAAAGATAGGCTAAGGTGACGAGGGCACTGGCTGAAGCAAAGGGTGAAAGAGCTTCAGGGAGAAGCCAAGAGGACACAATGTAGTGGTGATATTTTTCTGGACACCCTGGCAGTAAGGTAGGTGAAGATTATATGCAATGGGCAAGGCTGCATTTCCCAGTTGGTCAATCCCTGAAGTCCAAGATCAAATGCCACCAATAGGTGGATGCAATGACAATACTTTTACATCTTGACCATCCTGAGTATTTGGCTGCAACATGCTGGAATCTGCAGAAAACACATTTAAAGACCTGAAGGTAAAGTGTCTTTCATCTTGCGACTTGTAACTTCATCTTTAATCAGAGCTACCATTCCTGGGGATTGTGTAATTATTCACATTCACAAATCCCTGATTGGCAATAAAAGAATAACAGAAGATTGCTTGAGTGTGGGAACTGTTTTTTGTACGTTCTCTCAAGATTCCCCAACATTTGTGCTGAAAAGTTAATTTCTCAATGTCTTTTAAAAAAATTTTTGGAGTGGTCAGGCAAAAGTTTTTATTTCTTTAAAATAAGTTTTTGCATTATAATCATATTTGGTGGCCTTGGGAAAAACTGGAATATCTGAGCATTCAGTACAGTTTTTCCTGCATTACAGTTAAAAAAAAAGGAAAAATATGGCAATTAGAAGCTCATCAGTTTAACAGTGAAAATGAACAGCCATTTAAGAAAGTATAGGCTACTTGACTGGGAGAACACATCCATCCTAGGACAAGCCAAACAGAGACATGCACAAGAATTCCTAGAAGTAAGGCATTCCAACCAGAACTCTTTCAGCAAACACATCGAGTTAGACCCCATCTACCGGCCCCTGAGAAAAAGAACAGGAAATGAAGTCACTATCGGAAATGACATCACCAACCCAAAGAAATCCAAACATATAAATAGAAAGCAGGAATTATCAACAATGCTTTGTTCAGAAGCCCACTGAAGATGTTACCTAGCAGGTTGATGAAATGTCTGGAAATGAAGTGAGCAAACCTACATCCAGAGCCTCAACCTGAGCTACAAATCTTCTCAAAAAAAGTATGGGCTAATAATTGAGAGCAACTGTGGGTTTGTTACAGGAAAGTCATGTTTAACTAAATGGAGAACATTAGTATTTTGCCATTCGTGGCCTGTTTGCAGGCTCAAAGGAGCCTGGGGTTTCCTTTTAATCAGGCACACAAGGCCCACAAACAGTCGTCTACCCCATGGCATCAAACAGTCCTTTCTACTGGAAGGCTGCCTCCAGCCTTGCAAATTGCCAACCATCTGGCCTGGATGGATCAGAACCTGCCCTTGGTTTACTGTGCCAGGAACCCCTTAGTGAAGGCTATCCTTTGATTAGACTGAGGCCTGCTAACAACCATGACAAGCTTACTTCTGTTGTGTCTGCTGAAAGTGGCTTGGGAAAACAGCAGTACTGTAAGTCTGATACCTTTGGCTGAGGGGACAAAATGCAAAAAGGCAAGGAAAGGACTCTGTAAGCATCCAGGTAGGCTCAGAGTGAGTGAACATTGTGACAGTGAGCAGAGAGCCCAAAAAGGCAACCTAGTCCAGTCCATGAGCTGGCTGTGTGTTCCTAAGCACAGTGTCCTTGCCACAGTGTTACAGTGATAGTTACCAGTGAGCCTGAGGTGCAGCATTGATGTTCAGTAAGTTTAAGTGGTTAGAACATGCATTATGAAGATTCTTAGAGAATGACATGGATCAATACCAATGACTGTGGATATGGGGTGTATGAGGCCAGGGCCAATGAAGCATAGCTAAGATGTTTATTTATCTTACACCATCTGTTATGGTTTCCATATGGAGTTTTCCTGATGTCGGCATTGTATGGTGAGTTTGGTAAGATCACAACCCATACTAAAATTAGAATGTTAACAAGCTGTATAACAAGTATGGAAGAACATTAATTGGCAACTGCTGCGGCCTAGTAAGAATCCTGCCCTGCCGCTTGTGAAAAGCTAACAAGACATAGTGAGATGATCTCGACATCAAGGTGGGACTTGCCAAATATCCCGCCCAATTCTACCACTCCTCCCACCATAGCCCATGTCCCTCAGAGCCTATGATTCTGTCCAGTGTTGGAGGAAAGTTCATTAATGAAGCAGCTGATGATGGTTGGGACTAGGACCCTGGGAAATAGGGTGCTTGTAATGCAGTGGTGGTGTCCCCACTTCTGAGTCAGAGCACACAGATTCAAGTCTCACCTGCTCTAGAGGTGTGTAATAACATCTCTGAACAGGTTAGTTAGAAAATATATGCACTGAGAAACTCCTGCAGAGATCTCCAGACTGAGATGACTTGACACCGAATAACCACAACGCTTGGTTGCTGTACAGGGATGGAGAACCAGTCTTGGCTCCCTAGTCTCATGGGGTAAAAAATGAGGTCTGCAGATGCTGGAGATCACAGCTGAAAATGTGTTGCTGGTTAAAGCACAGCAGGTTAGGCAGCATCCAAGGAATAGGAAATTCGACGTTTCGGGCATAAGCCCTTCATCAGGAATAGATGATAAGCCCTTTCCTGATGAAGGGCTTATGCCCGAAACGTCGAATTTCCTATTCCTTGGATGCTGCCTAACCTGCTGTGCTTTAACCAGCAACACATTTTCCCTAGTCCATGGGCAAAGGCTTGTCCCTGACTTTCCAACTTTCTTGGAAAGTCCTGGCCATGGATTGCAACAACTAGTGTGTTATGTGAATCTATCTGTAACATTTTATTCATTGAGGCAGACTATTATGTCTCATTCTGGACTACACTTTATGAAGGACATAAAGGTTTTGAAGAGGCTGCAGAAGAGACGAATCAATTTGTGCCAGATATGACAGATAACAATTCTGTGAATGAATTTGTGAGGTTGGGATATTTTCCTTAAAGCAGAGAAGGCTAAGATGTTTAAAATCAGAAATGGTTTAGAGACACCAAGTGAAAGGAAATTGTTTTCAGTGGCTGAAGGATGGGGAGCCAGAAGACACTGATTCACAAAGATTGGCACCAGAACCAATATTGGCATGAAGAAAATCATTTTATACAATAGCTGGTAGGGATTTCAAATATGGGACAAGATGTGCATAATGTCTTCCTGCTTTCTGCATATGCATAGCTTAGTGGAAATTAAGACCGGAATCTTATACTGGATTGAATGATGTGGGCTTTGTTAAGATTTGTTGCAGCATTGTAAAAGGGGTCCAGCAAGACACTGGGAGCAACTCGTTGCATCTTTTGTGCATCTGCAGGTGTAGAGGTGAATTTCTCATTCCCTAGCATTGAGCTGCCAGTTAAACAGGATTATTGCTTGTTATTTGCCTTATTAACATCATATCTCACCTTACTGATATTCAGTTTCCAACTTACCAAGTGTACCAAACAAACTAGACACTGAGAGTTCTCATCATGGTCATCAGTGTGGATACCTGATGATCTCATCTCGCTGCTGTCTGGGAAGGGCCTCCATGTTGCTGAACATGTAACAGCATCCCATGACACCAGCCACGTGCAGCCCTCTTCCACAGACATTGGCATCTGAGATTTGCCAATGCCTAGCGATCCTAATGGCACCGCTCCAATCCACTTGTAGATTGCTTAGGAAGCAGAGACTTGCATGCAGGGTGTATTAGCAAGTAGAATCGAAAGGCTGCTGCAAGAACACTGTGTGCAGGGGCAGTTATCCAGCTCACAGAATGGACCAGGCTGTATCTCAGGGACTGCCCATTTGCTCTCCCAGAGTAAACTTATTATTTAGAGTTACTTGCATTTTTATACCATCCCTGCTTTGCCTTGCCATTCCATGCCTTTCAGCACATTGATACTTTAGTCACGGCAGAAAAGGCATTCAGTCCTGCTGTACTGATGTGCTCTTCTACACAGAAACATAGCTACTGACACACAGCCTGTCTATCTCCATGAGTGAGGGGACATCTTGCTCTGTAGCACTTTGAAATGTCAACCTTACACCTACAGCATTTGCCAGTTATTTGTGCAGCAAACATATTGCAAGTTTTTTCAAGTTCATGACTACATATGAAAATAGGTGGGGATAGTCCTCAATACCATTGCTCGTCAGGGACACTGTCCACACACCCTCCCAGGGTTAGCCAGTGGTCAGTCACTTTTCAAACTCATCATGATCAGGCCATAAGTCGGACTATAGTCTGTGGACTGGACAGCAGTCAGTCCTGGAGGACCATCACAAGCAATCAAGGGAATCATGTATCATCAGTCAGGGAGCTGCAAGGACCGTGGGCAGGGCTCTGCTCAGTCTTATTGAGGGACTGCTCATTGAAGTCAGTCAGCGGCCTGGGACAAATACAATCCTGGGGATTCTTGCATTGATCATTGAAGCAAGCTGTAGGGATGGCGAGGGTGATCATTGGGGATTTGGGGAGACAAGGCTGGGGGAGTGAAAGTAGAGGCATATGTTGATGTAGAGACAATGATGATGCCAGGGGGTATCTCAAAATATGTGAGAGTAGACATAACGGCATTGGAGTGCATGGTAGGCTATAGGTGCAGGGGAGAGTTAGTGGCAGTGATCACCAGTGTGCCCTCTGTAGGGGGTGGGCATCATTAAGATGAAGTCTTGGACCTAAAGGGACAGGGAGGACAGCTGGAGGCAAAAGAGCCGGTGCCTGGAAAATCTAGCAGTGGAACCTGTACACCCACCTCTTGCAAGCAATGGCATAATCTGTCTACAGGCTCTAGGAGGAAATGTTCTGTTCCATGCCTGAGGTTCTCAAAGCCATGCTACAACATTATAGAGTGTGAGGTGGGAAATGGGCAACTTGCATGACAATTTGCTATCATAATGGAGCTAATTGCAGAGAACTGATTCACACCTCATAGCCGATAGTACTGATCATGTTGTCAGTGAGGATAGCTAGGCATTGCACGGTTACAATGAAGCCTCATTGCATTCTTCAGGGGCCAAGGGGCTTTGAGAGAGGTTGGCATCTGTGAGTGGTCCAGGATGTACTAGTCACGGCAGTTTCCTGGATATCCATTATCATCTGGCTGTTTGGTCACAAATAATTTGAATATTAAGAGTGAAATCCTTTTCTGTTCAGGGAGGCTGGTTTACAATAGAGTATCATAATTGCAACTGATTATTGAAAGCACAGGAAACAAGCGCTGACTGAGAATATTAATGCCCTTGTTGCCCTGGTCTCCACATTAAGGGGGAAAAGAGATGAATTGTGGACTGTTGTGAAATCAGCACAAGAGTAGAGGATAATGAACTGCCACAGAGCTCCCCAGGAGCTCTCTGAAACAATCCACTGGCAAAGAAATGAAAGGCAGCTGTTACCTTTAGGACTATTGTGATGGGATTCCCACCCTCTCCTGAGACTACAGGTCCTCATTCTGCAGCTAGCTTAGCAGTGGCACAGATCCTGAGTTGACTTCTACACTGGCTCCCACTCATTTGCAGATAGCTCTCCCGAAGCCTGTGGAACATGTTCTGTGTAAGAGCTCTCTATTTGTCCATCACTTCCCCTTCTGGAGCATGTGTGGTAGCCATTGTTGTTGGTATTGCAGATAGAGTTGTCTCTAGTGTCTTCTGCAATGGTTCCTCTGTAGCAGTTGGATTGCAAGAACTGCTGGACTGACCTCTGCCAAGGTTCCTCAACTTGCAGTAGAACTGTGAGTACAGGAAGAGAGACTCCACACTCCTAGTAAAAGGGATGCTTCCCCCTGAACACCTTTCCCTCTGGAGCTCCCGGTTATGACCTTACAGAGATTCAAGTCACAGCAGACCATGGCCCTGAGCAGCACGTGCTCAGTGTGATTCTGTGATGCTGTGTTGTTGAGAGGACAGGTCTTTGCCACCAACATTACAAGAGCCGGATGTATGTATTAGTGTCAGATTACTTTCAAGCCTGACAATAAAGGATGTCTTCACTTAAACTTGCGATTTGTTTTGGGAACGTTAATGGAACTTTAAGTTAAATCACTTAGTGAAATGTTGAGGCACCCACCGTTCCAGGGAAAGTGAAGAAATGGAGTTTTGTGAAGGGATTGGTTGAGGCAGTGAAACCATATACTCACCCAGTCAGGAGGCAGAAGCGCTTGGACAGCAGATACATGCTTGGTTTGCACTCCGAATTTGTAAAGCATCAAGTACCTTGACTGGGCAGAAGTTAATTGTTAAGGTCAGGGTTAATTCCCACAAATTGGGTAATTAATGAGGTGTAAATATATGTCTATGAAGTTCTTTCCACCTGTTGGTGAGAAAGTGATCTCTTCATATGGAGCACTTCATATTTACCTCAATGGCAAGAATCAGATCTTTGTGCTTTTTTCTGATTAACTCATCATTACTCTCACCTATTCACCTCAGAGGGGAATGCCCTATCCTTAAAATAAGTTGGTTAATGATATAATTACTGTTAACTAGGTCAAAAGTACGTTGTTATTTTTCTATTTCTGAGCTAATCAAAGATTAAATTGTTTACACAAAGTTAAAAATACCCACTGAGGTGCTAAACACAAAGAAATAAATTAATCAATATGCTTAACGTACATTGTTACCTCAATATCCTTGGTTTCTGCAACAGCATTTGAGTTGACATGATAAACCATCTCTATCCTCTCTACCAATTTCTTACTATCACTAAATTTTTTGGCTTTTATTTTTGTTTTAAACAAGGAGAGTCCTTGACAATGGTCCAGCTCCCTCAGAGCCAGCTCTCAGAGTGAGTTTCAGCTTTTATCCTGTTTTTGATTTGCCAAGCGCTGTCTCTGAGTTTCTTGGTTTATTATTGATGTTGTTGAGTGATGATGCAGTTAGCAGCTGTACCTTAAAGCAGCTTTACCTGGCAGGGAAGGACTTCACAAACAGATTTAAAATCTCTAATCTGTCAGCGGCAATTATGTTCCTCTTTGATTGGACAGTTTAAATTTGTGTTTCACATCAGACGACTCATGTTTCACAGAATGCACAATAGTTAAACTGATTATCTTCATGCTTCAGTTTCACGTTTGGTTTAAAATATCCAAATATATAATGATGTGATCCAAATATGCATGATTTCCCTGTGGTACTCTGAAAAAGAAAGAAAAAATGTATTTATATGGCATCTTTTATGCTTTCAGGAGGTCTCCAGCAGTTCACACTCAATGAATTACTCTTCGTGTATTACCACTGCTGTTTTGTAGGCAAAATTAGATTAGATTACTTACAGTGTGGAAACAGGCCCTTTGGCCCAACAAGTCCACACTGACCCGCCAAAGTGCAACCCACCCATACCCCAACATTTACCCCTTACCTAACACTACGGGCAATTTAGCATGGCCAATTCACCTGACCGCACATCTTTGGACTGTGGGAGGAAACCAGAGCACCCGGAGGAAACCCATGCAGACATGGGGAGAACGTGCAAACTCCACACAGTCAGTTGCCTGAGGCGTGAATTGAACCCGGGTCTCTGGTGCTGTGAGGCTGCATTGCTAACCACTGTGCCGCCCACAAAATAAGATCATGCACATTTTATAGTTGTAGAGATCTGGTGAAAAGATTCCTGACAAACACTGAATGGATCTATTTTCTGATTCTACCACTACAAACGTCAAGTGATGAACATCTGATGCATATCAATATAATATACACCTCTTGAACAGAATCTTAAAGTCTTCGTAGTCCCCAGATGTAATTGGTGTGGTTCCATGGTTCACTGCAGCCATTCACCAATATGGGACACTGGATATATGCAAAGACAATTTAATGCCTGTGTTATGAACAGCATGAATTTGAAAAGGAACCGATCAATTCAAATGCGGTAGGCAAACTTTGTAAAGGATGAGGAGTTGGCGTAAAACTGTTCAATTAGAACAAGTTTGATCCAAATCTCATCCTTCTGCTGGACTGTTTTACTTCAGGAGTTGCAAAGCAATCTCATTTCAGACATTCAGCTGATGTTTAATTTTTCTAGTTGTATTACAGATATTTATTGTAAACATGCTTTGTGTATTTACTCTTATTTCAAATTAAATTTCATTTTTAGTCCACATCTTAAGTGTTTGGTATTAGATTAGATTGATTAGATTATTACAGTGTGGAAACAGGCCCTTCAGCCCAACAAGTCCACACCAACCCTCCGAAGCGCAACCCACCCAGACCCAGTCCCCTACACCTAACACTACGGGCAATTTAGCATGATCAATTCACCTAACCTGCACATTTTTGGACTGGGAGGAAACTGGAGCACCCAGTATGAAAGCTTTTTTTCCTGATAAAGGTGCTCTCAAATTCCAAGTTCAAATCCCATCAGTGGCCACTTCCAGTTTATTCTCAGAACCTCTATCCAGCTATAAACATTTCCAGTCTCCTTTTCTCTGTAAACATTTCCAAATCTAAGCACTCGCATCTGTAGTAATCTATCCCGTTTATTTTATGTTCTCTATATCTAGTTCATGTGTTTTCATCAAAAGGAGCAGCTTTTGAGTTAAAACAAAAATATTTATTAGGTGTTTGTAATATATATTAGCTACATTTCTGAAGCTAATGTTATAGATAACATAAAACTACCAAATTGAATCTGAAATTTAGAAGTGCGCTATTCAGAGAGGTCCATCATTTTGATAGCTGGAACCAAGAACAGCAGTCTATTTAGTGCTACAGTTGAGCTTTGTTATTACAAATTTTGCTATTACAATCATCTTCTATTAAACGGTTCCCCTGGACCTGAAGAAAGCTGCATTATATTAGTTAAGGGATTCACTGAGGCATATCTCTAAGAAGAAGTACTTTACCAGTTTTCATGAGTTAGTAAGAACAATAGCTAGTGTGACCTTAGAGTGTATTCCCAGTCTATTTGCAGCTATACTAACTTTTCTTTAGCACTGCAACACACCACAAGGGGTTCCAGAGGGAACCGCACTTGCGCTTATCTTGTTTTGTCAGTGAATTTCTTTGAGCAGGGCAGGGAAGACAAACAATTAAAATATTGCATTATAAGACCATTCTCCTTGCATGTGTACTATCGCTTCACAGGTACTGAATAAATTGTCTTGCAATGTTTCGTAATGAGCCAAAACATTTTAGAAACATTTCATATTATAGCATAAGTATGCTGGTTTGACTGTGATGGATACCTTCAATAAGATATTTTGTTAGATATTATTCAAAAACAAGTGCTGCTATACTCATGGCCACATTAAGATATTTTTGGTGTGGCCTTTTAACATGTATAAATCTTATATTTAAAAATTATGCCATTCATAATGCAATTCAATCAGCAAAAATGTAACTAACCCTATAGGATTATGTGATGCACTAATGGTAGACCCCACAATACAGGAGACAGTAGATACCTGATGTCTGGTATTGATCTAATGCTATTTTAATGTGTGTCTGTTGACATTCATGTCCTGTGGTAAAGAATATTGCCTAAATTAGTTAGCCGATTGGTTCTGTTGATTAATGACAACACACTTGGGGATCTACTACACTTTGTGTGACAGAATAATCAGTAGAACCACAGAAACCACTGGTGGCATTATTTACTCCTCGTTTTTTAGGTTCATTTATTAAATTATTTAATTTCTACTTCCTAACTGGCAATTTATTAAAATGACATGTTCTTCGATGTGAGATGTTGTTACTTGTCACAAATGGGTAAGAAAACAAGTTAAACAAGGTGTTTGAATCAATTTCTCATAGCTCGAGGGATTGAAAATGCATAATCAAGATTCAAGAGTTGACCTTGTCTAATATCCGGTTTTGTCATATCTGACACATAAAACGTCCACTTCAGATCGGATTTGATTCTGTAACGAGTGTTTTAGCAGCAGTGGAGAAAAGACCTATAAACATGGCAATATTTACATAACAAAAACAATAGACTCAGATGGTGGGCTGGAAAATCAATACAAACTTATATCTCTGCATTATAAATGATTTTCCTATATGTAAACTTGCATGTAATTCATATGTTTTCATAGTGAGACCTTTTACAAATGTTTGAACTGGCTTGAATCAATAGTAGTCAAATGGTGTAAAGTCACTTTAATTAGCAGCCCAGACCAACTGATGTAGTTAGTGGAATTGCTGTCATGTACTTCAGCTGTAGGTAAGGTAAGTGTGAAAGAGAAAATAGATGCAATAAAAACTCTAAATCTAATGTCTCTGAAAACTGCAATTACAAGGTTCAATTTATTTTTTTTGTGATTGTAAATAACATTTTATTGAGTTTTTAGGAAGCTGTAACAGAGACAAGCCTGCATCATAGAGACATAGCCAGTCACCCATACAGTGCAGATAAATGTGTCTCCACTCCAATACCCAGTGGTGAGCAGAGAAAAATACAGTATCAGGAATAGACCCATACATAATAGAAGAAATACTGTCAAAACAATTGGGGGATGTACAAGAATCTAGCAGTGTGGCTGCCAATCATATCCAAGATGATATTGCTTGCAGAATATCCCTGGACCAATTGAAGCACTCCAACCTACCATTTAGCTCAGACATTATTGCCCACAATTCAAAACTTTCTGATAGAGTATTCACCACCCCAAGAGCAATAATAAATTGTAAATTCAGTAATAAAATAGATTATTTTGAAATAGCATAATACGCTCCAGGAAGAAATTTTTTGAATAGCGTAATAGGTTGGAGTCACTTGCATTATGGGGAAGGATGAGAAAAATCATTAAAGAAAGGAAAATGTATCTTAAGCATTTTCTGCAAGCAGCCAAGTTATAGTGAAAAACTGATAGGTGGATTGGCTACTCATAAGACCCAACCAAATAATAGGTAAAGCAGGCAAAAGTGGGTACTACAGATGCTGGAGATTAGAGTCAAGATTAGAATGGTGCTGGAAAAGTACAGTGGGTCAGGCGGCATCCGAGGAGCAGGAAAATTAATGTTCGGGCAAAAGCCCTTCATCAGGAATTCCAGCACTGCTCTAATCTGACTGCGTAAAAGGTAGTTGATCTGCAACCATCAGATTTCTTTTGGCTCCATAAACTGTGTTTATGGAATATTTCAACAAACATAGATCTGTAGCTCCATCTCCAGTATAATGTGTCTGATCAGAGGCTTACCTATCATGTGGGGTTTAGAGGAAGGATCGAAATTATAGAATAATTTAATTCATTTCTACAAGTTTTATAAGCATGTGAGAAATCCTTTTCGTAAACATTCTCTTTGCTTTCTATTTCAGGGCACACAGTGCCCCGGACTATTCAATGGCAACATCCAATTCTATCCTGCGGCAGGGCTTAAAAATAAATCACTCAGGACAGTCAGAAAAAGCAAGTTGGAGAAAGAATCAGAAAGAGGAGCAGAGTCCATGATAGTTGTGCTGATTTTAGCTGTCCTGCAAGGAATGAGGCAAGACCAATTGGATGCCTTTGTGCTGTTAAGGAACTCAGAGAGAGGTTCTAGGAATTAGTAAACAGGTAAAAGTTGGAATCAAGACTCAGAGGAAGTACTAGGGAGCTGCAAAAGTGGGAAGGTCAGTGGTTCTGTGATGTAGGAAGCTGTCATGAGCTTGGAAAAATCCCATTGGGCATTACACAACAGTGCTGTTGCGAGAGTGGGGTTGCAAAGCTTCAAGCAGTTTTGTTTGATGCGACTGAGAGAGATTAGAGCTCAGGAAACACATGGGACAGCTTTTTAACTTGATGAAGTTATCTGTCAGTGAGGGGATAGAGTTATGCTTGTAAGTAAGTACTGAAGTAAAGTGCAGGAAAACCTACCAAAACTGGAGGAGTCATAGTGGCAGTCCATAACAGAACAGCTGTTGCGAAGGAGATACAAAGCTAGATCAGCAACGTGAAGAATTGTAATCCCTTATGAACTTTAACAAGATTTGATAACACACCACATCGTTAACATCTGGGGGAGTTACTGAGAAATTGGCGTGACCAGTTTGCATTATGTTTGCTATTTGATGTAAACTATCGGGTGTTTCATCACAGTCTATTGCTGGTGTTTATCACATGGTAATTGTGGGCATTAGAAGTAAGTTGTGTGTGCATTATAGATTTCTACTACTGTTCTGACTTATATAATAAAATATTGTTCAAAACTGTGAAATCTTGTAGCTTTACTCTTTTAGTAATTTCACTGGATCTCACCTTCTAAATTCTTTAAAAAGAAAGGTCACTTGTCCCTAAACATATCATAGCATAAGGTTGGTGGTCTAGCTTGGGAATCATAAAATAGAAAGGAGAATTTAACCATAGTTAGCAGAAATATGTCAGACAGAATGAAGGGGCCAGGAAGGTTTTACCCACTATTTCAGGTCATGCTCATGTAAATCTAGATTACAGATTGACAAGAATCCCTATCTGAAACCATTAGATTCTTCCTTAAATGAAAGAAAAATATTCAATCACCCGTGCTTGAGTACAATATTAATCTATAGCCTAACCAAGACAGAATATTTCTACACTGTACAATAGTTCACAAAGCAAAATTCAATAGGTATTTCTCTTATTAAACCTTCAGCAGCAGGTTATGTTAAATAATGATATTGTTTAATTGAATTGCAAAATAATAAAAAATATTAAAGCCAGATATTTAAAGGAATCTCTCCTCTCTGATAGTTCATTTTATTTTGTCTTTGTTTTAAATGAGAAATTCATACCATTGTTTTATGGTCATTGTGTTGAGTGGTCTGATCTCTCCTCATATTTCAAATTAATTAAAGTTCTGTGCTAAGAGGCATTTTGGGCTGGTGATGGGTCCTGTCACATAAACCTCAAAGAGTATTCTCTCAATTGATAATGTAAAGATAGGCAGGGATGTTAGTGTCATGAAGAACAAGGAGTAGATAGACTGATGTCTGAACAAACGGGGCACTGGTGCTGAGCTGGGTCAGTCAGGTCGAGATAAAAAGAGCTGGTAGAAAATCTCAGCTTTGTTCCTCCTTATTTTATCAAGCATTTAGATGGCCCATGAATACCATAACAAAATTATACTAAATTACAGCATTCAGGACAATTTTTAATGAGGGAAATTAGAAAAATAGGTACAGAGTGAGCATGCATTAGACTTTTGTACTAAATTAGGCTCTTCTTGATTTGAATTGAACCATTTACATCCAAATGTTGTGCACATCAGAGCTAGATTAACAAACATTGGGACATTCCTACTGTTTAAGTGCCTGGGTAAGGGCTTTAAAATATTTTAAAAAACTGTTACAGCTGCCTTAAAATGACTGCTAGTTTTTTTTTATTACAGTTAGTATCTTAAGGAATCATACGTTCCAAAAACTATGCATTCCTGCAATTTTGTAAAAGATTATAAATTCTGATGAACTATTTAGCATTTCTCCCTTTTTTTTAAACGGGGAAATTCTATTCTTTGCACTATCATCCTCAGCAATGTAAAGGTTAGTGTAACTTAGTCTGGTCTAAAAATGTTCTGCAAACAAACGTAATGCTAAAAAGACTTGGCCCATTTAAGAATTGTATTATTCATGGAACTCATTTAGACTTATTCTAAATTTAGAAAAGAATATTCTGCCTTTACAGATGAGAATGGTGTCAAAGGTCATTTAAATGAAATGATGGCTACTTCTCAGAATAATTGCATTGAGAGCAGGAGCAGAAGATGCATATTTAACATTTGAGACACCACAAGATTTCCTGTGATACAGATCTACGCCTCTGATTCAGCAACAGTTCTGCACCATTCCATACCATTGTCACTGACCCCACTGTGTCCTTTTGATTGCAAGGCTGAAATAAAAGCTATGAAAAATCAAACATTTCAAACCTATCTCATTGATCAAACTATCCTATATTGCATACAATAGTAAATTAGCAATCTCAAGCATTTCCTTAGTGCTTGTTTTTCAATGCCTATGCTTGGTAATGTGATATAGACTTCTCTCCTCCTAATCATCTCCAGCAGCAATGCCTCTAATGTTATACAAGAATGTTGTTGTCTAGTCTTCACTTCACAGTGACATTCTTGGGTCTTTTCAGGATTAAGTTCATGTGAGAATTCATTAAGTGCAGGGTACTATGAAATCATGTTGTTTCTAATGAAGTTTCATCTTGTCCACCCACCCATGATGAACTTCCTGCTCTTTCAGCAGGCCTCATCAAATTTTGCATGGCTTCATAAGGAAGAGGTTTCCATAAATCTATGGTCAGATAAGACAGAAATGGCCTGAAGAATAATATCAAGTAGTTTACAATTGCTCCCTATGCAAGCATCTGCCTTTTCTCCTTATCTTTCTGTTTTCTGGCAGATAGAAACATATTCTGCATGGAATTGCCATAATTGTGAAGGTCCAATGGCCAACTCTGTCCAAATTTGCAAAGCAGACAACAATCCAAATGAAGCTTGAAGAGGCCCAAAATGGCAACAAAATTCAATGGCTCAAAATAAACATGTGCCAATTCATGATGTAAACAGTGACGCAGCAACTTGACCACACTTAACATCTTTACAACTGCACTCAACTTACAGGAAATACGTGTTTTAGGCATAATGTTACAACATGGTTAAAACATCAGATGGGTGAATATGCAGCAGCTCCCTAAAATTTATGATTGAAAATTGTATAGACAAAAGTATGGAAGGGCCCCAGAATTGAGCACTTCCAGTACATTTTCTAGGTAAAAACAATGACTGGAGACGCTGGAAACCAGATTCTGGATTAGTGGTGTTGGAAAAGCACAGCAGTTCAGGCAGCATCCAAGGAGAAGTAAAATCGACGTTTCAGGCAAAAGTCCTTCATCACCCACCGCAGTTAGACTGGTAACTAGTGGAGGAAGGGCAGGAAATCTTGTCACGACATGGTGGTAAACCCCTCTGCTAATTAAACCAAACACCCTGAAAAGCTCACCTCATCTTGTAATCTGTTAAAGTATGAGTGACAGAGAACTTCCAAATTCCACTATTTAACAAAAATAATATAAATTTATCCATTAACTGTAAAACTGTACATTAAACAACAACTATTCACAATTCTAAACTCCCCTTTCTCTTAACAGCTTACTATCTGCCTCCAACTCTATAACAATGTACTGTTCCAAAAAAAGTATTAAAATTACATTAGCTTAATTTCAAAATCATATAGCCACTGTCATCATCAAGGTCGCTGTTCTTCTGGCTGAAAATCATCCTGGGTCGCCATCTTTCTTTTACTGCAAATATATTTTATTTGAAAACGTACCTTTGATAGAGAGTGTTTGGGTTTGTCTTGATGGCAGTTACTCTCAAAAGTAGTTACATTGTCAATGGCAACTACTCTGTCTGACTTTCAAAATGCCTGCTTTTTTTTATACCTCCAACATTGACTCATTTCATTAGCTTGATGTTGGCAAAACAATAAATTCAAACTAGATTGTGTTTTACGTGTCCTGGAGCATAATTTAAACTGATTGGATTTGAATTGTTGTCAAAGTAGCAACCAACTTAGGTATCTATTTCACAACCAAATGTTACATATTTTCTATTTTCCAGTATACTCTGAGACTGCTAGTTAGTCATATGACAGATACTTGTAAGCTCTCAGTTCAAAACAGCATTCACTCTCTTAAAGGTATAGTACACGTCTTCAACTTCATAACAATCTGGACTGGAAGTTTAGTCTCTTTGCTACAAGTAATCAAAAGTGGGCTTGTGTCTACTGGGGATTAGAAGCAAATATTCTATCCATGTGACCATCTAACATTCTGCCAACTCCAAGGCCATCCCTTCCCTTTGCCCTTAAGTTTTAGATCCTGAAGGCCAGTTTTGATGTGGTCTATTTCAACATCAAGGCCATCCTCCATCATAAGATCAGAAGTAGGGATATTTGCTGATGATTGCACAATGTTCAGCAGCATTTGCCACTCCTTAGATACTGAAGATACTGGACAATGTCCAGCTTGAGCTGAAAAGTAGCAAGTAACATTCATGGCACACAAATTCTAGGCAATTACCAAATCCAATAAGACACAATTGCAGGAATACTGCAATGGGTGATTCACGTCCTGACTCCCTAAAACCTGTACACTATCTGCAAACACAAGTCAGGATCCTGATGGAATACTCCCCACTTGTGTGGATGGCTGCAGCTCCAACAAAACTCAACAAGCTTGACGCCATCCAAGACAAAACAGCCCACTTGATTGGCACCACACCTGCATGCATCCATTCCTTTTCCCACAGATGATCAGTAGCAGCAGTATGTACTATTTATAAGATGCACTGCAGAAATTAATGCAAGATCCTTAGACGGCACCTTCTAAACCCATGACTACATCCATTTAGAAGGACAAGGCAGTAGATACATAGGAACATCACCATCCAAAGTTTCCCCTGCACACACCATCCTGAGTTGGAAATAATATTGCCATTCCTTCAGTGCTGCTGGATCAAAATCCTGGAATTCCCTCCCTATGGCACTGTTTGTGTATCTACACCATATAGACTACAGCAGTTCAAGAAGGCAGCTCACATAGAAAAAGACAACAAATTCTGGCCAGTCAGTGACACTATAGTGAAATTAATTAATTTGGCTCAGTTTCTTACTTTGATTTTCATATAGGTCATAGGTCTAAGAGTGGGTAAGGCAATTTATAGGGGTTGATTGTGAATGTAATCAGAGGCTACTGGACACATCATGATTGGGGAATGGTGGGGTGGTGGGTGTGGAGGGGGGGGAACCAAGATGCTGTGGAGGATGAGGGGTGTGGGAGGCAGAGGGCAGTTGGCTATTGTCTGATCCTTTGATTTGAGGGTCAATAATGCACTGCTGCTGAATTTTATAATGGGTTTCTGAGATAGGCAGTAGACAGTTTGCTGCATTACCAGACAGGTGACCAAATGTGTCTTTCATAGGCCTTGAAAGCCTTTCTTTTCTTCACCACAAAGTTAAGACATGCATTTTGAGCTGGACGGTAGCAAATATCATGCCCAGTCAGTTAGGGGTAAATAAACACAGGGGGTAGAACCTTACAGAAGTCTGAGTGACATGGCCTGTGGTGAGCTTTGCAGCAGAATAGGATGAGAAGTCCAAAGAGGCATATCTCAATGTCAGGAGCAACTCACTGCATCATAAACGCACTTACTGAGTGCTGACTTGTGTTTCTCCCTCAGCCGTGAGTACCCAATTAGAGCTTGGTAAACTGCCTCCTGACACCAGAACTCACCCTGTTAATAGTTAGCTTCCTATCTGACCAAATGCACAAAGAAAACTAGACCTTGAGAATTTTGTGACATGGAAGTTTGAGTAGGAATCTTGCGATTTCAGCTTCCTGCTGGCTACAACCAGCCTCCATACTATTCAGCATCAAACAGCATCTCAGGACATGAGCCATGGCTTGTCCAGAGATATTGGCACCCACATTTGCCACCCATCACAGTCCTCAAGGCACCTCTCTGATCCATTTGCAGGATTGGGGTGGAGTGAAAGCCAACGAGGAAAGGTAATGCAAGCAATAGTGAGAGTGGTAGAGCATGTTCCTCTACAAATGAGTACAGAGATAAACTTAATGTGAGGCACCAGAAAGAGAAAGTCTAATTTACCCTGGTGGGTAAGAGAAGGTAATTGAGATTCTTACAGCACTATTGGATGTTCCTCCACACTATCGAGATGGCACTTACCTGGATGGTGATCTCAGACCAGGCTGCCAGGGTTGGGTTGTATGGCTTCCTTTGTTAGTTCTGCAGGTCCCTATCGGAGATCATTGTGCCATCTTCCCTTTCTCTAAGTTTTCAGATTCCATCCATTGACCAGCAGAGACATTTCAGAATGCAAACGCTTGTCCGGGTACTCAGCAGACTTTTAATTAGAACACAAATACCAGGGATGCTGGTTTTTCAGTGAATATCCACTGAGTGGCGAGTTGTTCTGGCAACAGCACGTGGTAAAATGGGGTTATAATCAGAGGTGAGGGATGCCACAGAGTGGGCCAGGCAGTTAATGAGGTGTATTTGGTAAGATACAACTGGAAATCTCATTGGACCTCTTGGTGAGAGGAATTTAAAAAACTCATTGTAACTGGCACTTAGCCAAAAATACATATGATCCAGCTCATTATGCCTTATAAGTATTGAGCAACTGAATATTTGAGTTTACATACCAATACCACTAAGATTTGATTTGTCTGATTATGAGTGATAGTGAAAATCACATCACTTCAGCTTTTAATTCTCTATATTTGATGTTAGTGGCACATTTTTTTTTAGAATTCTTGCTTATCCTGAGTAGGTTTCATTGCAAGGTTTCAGTGTATTATAGTTGAAATTATTTTTCAGTTCTTGATAACATGAGCTAGGCAGAAGATAAAATACATTATTGTGCAAGTGTCAGAATTAAGCTATCGTTTTCTGATTGACATGACACACAGAATGTCTTAGAAACTCTACATTGTGGAAAACTATTATCTCTTGATATCAATATCCATAAATATAGACAGATGTAATTTCTCCTATGTAAATATTTAGAAATACATTCATGTAACCACATTCCTGGGATAGTATTGAACAATCATATATTGACTGCTGACAGACTCATGTCACTTAAAGAATAGTGGTTCTTTTTATTCAGCTATGTTGCATTGCATTCATATGTAGACAGTAGAAGCTGACCTTTTTGTTTGGTGTTCAGCCATAAAGATTTTCCAAAGCAACAAAGCTTTCTTTACCTCCAAATAATAGAGATAGACTTCCAACGTGAATTTCAGAATTAAACTACTGCCTTCCAATTAACACCATTGAGGTGAAGACAAAATCTCTGGAACAGCTGTTTCCTAGTTTCCATACCAGATGTGTATAAGTCCCATACCTATAAGTTGCATCCCAAGAGCAATGAAGAAAGAGCATCTTGTTTTCTATCAAATCCAATACTTTGCATAGCATGATCATTAAAGATATGAGTTAGAAAGGGATGCTATTCCAAAACTATTTATTTTCCGCTTGCTTAATAACCTGTCAGTATTGGTTAACTAGTGGGCTGTAATTTGCTGTAACACAGAATCTAACTGAGTTTGCTGTTAGTTAAATTTTCTCTTGCATGTTTATGTTTTTAATATTTTGACATGGCAAGTTGCTGAAAATGTGAATTGGTAGCATCATGGTGAGGAAAATAGGGTGAGCAATAATGTGATTCCTCAGTCAATCAGATTGAATGATGGTGAAATTAACAGCAGAAGGTTTGTAAAGGAAATATAAATTAGATTGGCTGAATTCAACGCCAACTCTGGTTTAGAAAGAGGGAAAAAGAAGAAAGGAAAGAAAGATTGTCTTACAGCAAAAGTAAAAATGTGTATCGTACAAATATGTGGGAGGACAGTAAAAGCTTTCAGAAATCATTAAAACATGAGTGCCATTTCCAGAAAACAAACCAGAAAGGTTTATCTTTGAATGATACAAAGTTTCATACATTCATGTTCAAGGGGATTTTGGCCAAATGCTACATGATCCACAACAGCAGTGGGAACATCATCAATCCATTCAAATGAAAAGTGTTTGCCTGTGGACTAAGTATACCATATCTTTATTGATATGATTTCCTATCATCAATGTTCTTTTTAGAACCTTACAGCACGGTACAGACCCTTCAGTCCTCAGTGTTGCGCCGACCTGTGAAATTAATCTGATGCCCATTCTATTATTATCCATATGTATGTCCAATGCCCCTTTAAGTGCCCTTAATGTCTGCGAGTCAACTACAGTTTCAGGCAGACTGTTCCACGCCCCTTATTATTCTCTGAGTAAAGAAACTACCCCTGATATTTGTCCTAAATCTATCACCCCTCAATTTAAAGCTATGTCCCTTCATGTTAGCCTTCACCATCCAAGGAAAAAGTCACTCACTGTCCACCCTATCTAACCCTCTGATTATCTTACACGTCTCTACTTCAGTCACTTCTCAACCTTCATCTCTCCAATGAAAACAACCTCAGTTCCCTCAACCTTTCTTCATAAGACCTTCCTTCCATACCAGGCAACAACTTAGTAAATCTCCTCTGGACCCTTTCCAAAGCTTCCACATCCTTCCTATAATGCGGTAATGAGAAATTTATGCAATACTCAGATGCGGCCTAGTGTCTTGTAAAGCTGAAGCATGACCTTGTGGCTCTGAAACTCACTCCCTCTGCCAATAAACGCCAACACACCACATACATTCTTAACAATGCTATCAACCTGAGTGGCAACTTTCAGGGATTTATGCACCTGGACACTGCCAAGAATTTTACAATTAGCTCAGTACTCTTCATTCCTGTTACTTCTTCTGAAGTGAACTACCTCACACTTTTCTGCATTAAACTCCATTTGCCATTTCTCCACCCAGCTCTGTATCTTATCTATGTCCTTTTGTAACCCACAACATCCTTTCGTACTATCCACAACTCTGCCAACCTTAGTGTCATCCGCAAATTTACTAACCCATCCTTCTATGCCCACCTCCAGATCATTTATAAAAATGACAAACAGCAGTGACCCCAAAACAGATCCTTGCAGCACACCACTGGTAACTGAGCTCCAGGATGAACATTTTCCATCAACCACCCCCCTCTGGCTTCTTTCAACTAGCTCATCTCTGATCCAAACCGTTAAATCACCTTCAATCCTGAAACTCATATTTTGTGCACTAGCCTACCATGTGGAACCTTATCAAGCACCTTACTGAAGTCCATATACACCACACTAACCGCTTTGCCTTCATCACCTGTTTTGTCACCTTCTCAAAGAACTCAATAAGGTTAGTTAGGCATGGCCTACCCTTCACAAAACTGTTGTTGACTATCCCTAATCAAATTATTCCTTTCCAGATTATTATAAATCCTATCTCTTATAACCTTTACCAACAACTAAAGTCAGGTTCACTGGCCTATAATTACCAGGGTTGTCCTGACACCCTGTCTTAAACACTGGAACAACATTTGCTATCCTCCAGTGTCCTGGCACTACCCCTGTCAACAATGATGATATAAAAATCAAAGCCAAAGGCTCTGCAATCTTCTCCCTGGCCTCCCAGAGAATCCGAGGATAAATACCATCTGGCCCAGGGGTCTTATCTATTTTCAGATCTTCCAAACCTACTCTTTGTCAACCACAATTCCATCTAATCTAATAGTCTGTATCTCTACATTCTCACTAACAATGCCCTTTTCCAATGTGAATACTGATGAAAATGATTCATTAAGCACTTCCCTCATGTCTTCAGATTCCACACATAACTGCCCATTACTATCTTTGATTGGCCCTAATCTTACTCTAGTCATTCTCTTATTGCTGATATACCTGAGGGTTTTCCTTGATCCTATCCACCAACAACTTCTCATGTCACCTCCTGGCTCTTCTTAGCTCTCTCTTTAGATCTTTTCTGGCTAACTTATAACTTTCAAGCCCCCCAACTGACCTTCTCGCTTCGTCCTCACATAAGCCTTCTTCTTCCATTTGAAGTAGATTCAGGCATAATATCATTGTTCTCTGTCCATCATGGTAAGGATTGAGGCAGAGTCAAGCAGGCAGAGCAGACAGCTGCTTCTACATCCCAAAAAATGAGAATTCTTTTTTTCAGATTCAAGCCATTTGGGAAGAAGTTTGAATGAATGCCCATATCCCTGACAGCACAAAGCTTTGTGCAATAATTTTGGTAGTGTAAGACAATAAAGTTTATGAATTCATATTTGGTTCTCATTTTATCTTTTAAGATTAGGCATATAACAATGAATTGCAGATTTAATATTTTTGTACAAAACAATGGACATGCAACAATCCTGCCTCATTGTGTAGAAATTGTGACTCACTGTGTTTGAAAATAGACCAGTCTAAAAATCCATAATGACAAATACATTAGGTCAGAACTTGTTGTAGCAAGTTGGACTCTAACATTTGTCAGCCGTTTCCCAGCATCCTTCAACTCAAAACATTCTGGCTTACAAAGATGCTGGAAGTCTAAGCTGATAACATTCTAGTGAGGAAAAGAAGTCATCTGGGTCTTGAGTGTGGACAGGATTTCATGTCAACAATGAGGTCTCATCCATCAGCTGGAAAACCGGTGGAAATCCCTGTTGAGGAAGGACTGAGGTGATTTGGTTTCCCTATATTGAAAATATCAAGGGTGAGCTGACTCAATGAAAGTACCAAATTATATTTTAAAGTTGATGCCCCAGACTTGTCCATTGCCATTCTTGGGTAAGTCTACACCAATGGATGTGGCAGCACAGTAGTTTACAATTACTGGACTGGCTCTGGGATCTTTCAGCATTAAGTAGAGTATTAGAGTAGAGTAACTGGTAGAAGACAGAGGGTGGTAGTGGTGGGTTGTTTTTCAAACTGGAGGCCTGTGACCAGTGGAGTGCCATAAGGATCGGTGCTGGGTTCTCTACTTTTTGTCACTTACGTAAATGATTTGGATGCGAGCATAAGAGGTCCAGTTAATAAGTTTGCAGATGACACCAAAATTGGAGGTGTAGTGAACAGCAAAGAGGCTTACCTCAGATTACAACAGGATCTGGACCAGATGGATCAATGGGCAGAGAAGTGGCAGATGGAGTTTAATTCCGATAAATGCGAGGTGCTGCATTTTGGGAGAGCAAGTCTTAGCAGGATTTATACACTTAATGGTAAGGTCTTCGGGAGTGTTGCTGAACAAAGAGACCTTGGAGTGCAGGTTCATAGCTCCTCGAAAGTGGAGTCACAGGTAGATAGGATAGTGAAGAAGGCATTTGGTATGCTTTCCTTTATTGGACAGAGTATTGAGCACAGGAGTTGGGAGGCCATGTTGCGGCTGTACAGGACATTGGTTAGGCTCCTGTTGGAATATTGCGTGCAACTCTGGTTTCCTTCCTATCGGAAAGATGTTGTGAAACTTGAAAAGGTTCAGAAAAGATTGACAAAGATGTTGCCAGGGTTGTAGGATTTGAGCTATAGGGAGATGCTGAACAGGCTGAGGCTGTTTTCCCTGGAGCGTCGGAGGCTGAGGGGTGACCTTATAGAAGTTTACAAAATTATGATGGGCTTGTAGCGGGTAAATAGGCAAAGTCTTTTCCCTGGGTCAGGGAGTCCAGAACTAGAGGGCATAGGTTTAGGGTGAGAGGGGAAAGATATAAAAGAGATCTACAGGACAACATTTTCACACAGTGGGTGGTACGTGTATGGAATGAGCTGCCAGAGGAAGTGGTGGAGGCGGTACAATTGCAATATGTAAAAGACATCTGGATGAGTATATGAATAGGAAGGGTTTGGAGGGATATGGACCGGATGCTGGCAGGTGGGACTAGATTGGGTTGGGATATCTGGTCGGCATGGACAGATTGGACCGAAGGGCCTGTTTCCATGCTGTACATCTCTATGACTCTTTATGGAGATATCGCTGAAAGGCGATGAAATAGAATTTCAACATGAGCTTATTACATGGTAAATAAGGTCATTAGACCATAAGACATTTGATCATTCAGCCCATGGAGTCTGCTCCACCATTCAATCATGGCTGATAAGTTTCTCATCCACATTCTCACATCTTCTCCCCGTAACCCTTTAGATTAGATTAGATTACTTACAGTGTGGAAACAGGCCCTTCAGTCCAACAAGTCCACACCGACCCGCCGAAGCGCAACCCACCCATACCCCTACATTTACCCCTTACCTAACAGTACGGGCAATTTAGAATGGCCAATTCACCTGACCCGCACATCTTTGGACTGTGGGAGAAACCAGAGCACCCGGAGGAAACCCACGCAGACACGGGGAGAACGTGCAAACTCCACACAGTCTGTCGCCTGAGTCGGGAATTGAACCCGGGTCTCAGGCGCTGTGAGGCACTGTGCCACCGTGTCGCCCTTGATCCCCTTGACAATCAAGCACCTGTGTATCTCAGTCTTAATATACTCAATAGCATGGCATTCACAGCCTTCTGTGGCAATGATTTCCAAAGATTCACCACTGTCTGACTGAAGAAGTTTCTCTTTTTTCTCCATTCTAAAATGTAAACTGGACTTGGAGGGTTAATGGCTTTCTCCTGATCCTTTTTCTTATAGTTCTGTGAGCAATTGACCAGTACGTAATCAGAGATCTCCAAAGCCCACTACTGCCACTTGGAATGCTGCCTGATGCTGGTAATGCAAGTACCAGGGGCCTACTATTGCTAAAGGAGCCAGGCCACCAGTGAGTGAAACTAAATGGGTTGTGTAGGCAGGGCATCACTGGTTGGATGTTGGGGTCAAATGAAAGCCAGGAGCATGGTGGCACAGTGGTTAGCACTGCTCCCTCTCAGGGCTAGAGATCTGTGTGGAATTAAAACCTTCTTCCCATGTCTCAGTGAGTTTCTGCTGGATGCTCTGGTTACCTACCACTATCCAAATGTTAGGTGGATTGGCCATGCTAAATTGCCCTGCAGTGTCCAAAGATGCGTAGGTTATGTGAATTAATCATGGTAAATGCAGGGTTACAGGGGATTGGGGCTGGAAGGGAAACTCTTTGGAGGGTCGATGCAACTCGACAGACTGAATGGCCTCTTTCTGCACTCTATGATTCTCTCTCTGTGTGCCTTCCCTTCATGATGTTAGTTTCCTCAATCAGAAAATGATGGCATTGAATGAACAACCCCCTGCACAAAACACAAGAAAACCTGGTCCCAGTTTACATTTTGAGCTCTCAACATAGTGATGACCCCAACTGGTTAAATACCAGTTCACAGTCTTTAAATGTCCACAAACCTTACAACATTGAACTTCATCAAGCGCTGGTGAAAAGGTAACAGTATCTGCATTCTGCAGCTTCCCATTCAATTAAATCCTCAGCCCTGTTTCCAATCCCACCACGACGGGGTCATTACATTGCACCGTGTCTTTCCTTACTGAGGTTGAAGGATTGGGGAGAAAAACTTAAAGCAAGGTATTTTATAAAAGTTGTTGTCTTCCATGTCAATTCATGGACTGAAAGAAAGAAAGATTTGAAAAAGGGAAAGAGAAAGAAAGAAATAGTAAGAAAATGTTACAAAACTTTAACAATTTACATCTTTAACAGCTGCAATAATGATTGTCTGAAGAAATGAAACACTATGGTTTAAAACTGTTCCCTTTCTAGGCCAAAGAAGTTAATTGGCAGTAATTGGTACTTATCACCTGTTAATGGTAAGACTTAACTTTCTGCAGGGATGATTAATAGCAGAATCAGCAGGTCTTAAAAAACCAGGGAGTCGAGAGTTAAAATGCCATTTCCATGAAGCTAACACTGGATCAGTGATCTCAGATATAAATTTATGGACATTCAAACAAGTTACCCATAAATATACAGACCCTCATTAACCTTGCTATTATTTTGATAGTAATTTCTAACCCTACCACAAGCATCCTTTGTGGTAAGTCTATTGATGTTCCGTCTTGCAATTTAGCAGTTATAAGTTGCACACCCAGTCTCAGGCTTGATTGTAGATCCAGGCTGATTAATTTCCTTTAAATTTCTTTAAGTAAGGTCATACCTACTTATTCTTGTGTTGCAAGTACTTACAGGTGTCTCCGTTGCCCAAAATTTATCTTTTGAGCTAATTCAGCAAAAAAAAAGTCAAACTCTTGTTGTTTGTATTTCCGATGTGCAAATGGTCACTCCAGGTTCAATGTAACAGTCCATTGCTTTTGAAGCATCTTTGAAGTGATCAAATATTTCTGCCAATTCATGGGAATTGGCTTTTGCCAAACCAAACTGGAGATGCTTTATTTGGGATGAAGTCAATGCATAGGAGAGACAGCACAAACCTCCAAGCAGTTTACCTGCCTGGTCTTTACACATGATACAGTCGGCAGATTAGACTTATCAGCCATCTCAGAACTCATCCAATAAGGGTGGAAGGATGCTATCTTTGATCATGAGGCACTGCTTAAGAAGTAACAATTGTTTTTGAAAACTAACTCCTTATATATGATGTGCTTTGAAACATTTCTCAGCAATGCTTCAGTGTAATTCAGACCTAAGAAAAAGGAAACTGTTCCATACACTAAGTGAATTGAATGGCTAGATTTTCAATTAGTTACTCTCTCAGTAGCTGAGCATAAAATGTGAATATGACTAACGGGTAATGGTCTGTTGCACTGTCACTCCAATGTTTCAGAACATGCTTCCCCCCACCCCCACCCTTTGACACAAGCTTCATGTAAATGAAATAGGAATTCCATTTCAATTCGGGCTTTTCGTAATGCCTTACTTCCTGTGGAAGTATCTTAATGGCCTCACCTCAAATACAGATTTTCTGGGACATGTTTTGAAAAGTGAACTAGAAAAACCTAACATCTCTTCATGAGACTGCTATAAGGTCTGAGCCATTTCCTGTTCAACATTGAGCAAGTTCTCAGTGACAGGTGTTTCCAAAGCTGGAAGCCTGCCACATTTGGATGATTAGGTTGACTTTGAAAATGTACATTAAAGTTAATGCACTAAAGTTTGGGCAGGTTTGCCTTGAACCACCCAAGTATATGATTGAATTTGAAACTCTGGTTCATTATGAATAATAAGAAAATATTAAAATTCTGCTGCTCTATATAGTTTCTTACCATTCACATCTTAGAATCATTAAAATAATGCAGCACATTGAAGGCAATTCATTCCATTTGTTCATTAATGGCGCTGAAGTTGACTTATCCCATCAAGCCCATTTTCTTACCCGGTCCTCAAAACCTGCTTATTTTTACTTATATTATTTGCTTTTGAAGGATACTTTTGAATCTGGTTCAGGCAGGCCAGTCCAAATCACAACCAACTATATCAAAGAGGAAGTTTCCCCATTGCCATGTCCAATTGTTGAATCTGCCCCACCTTAAAAGTGAATCCTCTAGTTACTGACCATCCTGGCTCTGGTACAGTTTCTTTTCATTTACGCTTTCATAACCCTGCTTGGTTTTGAACACCTCACTCAAATCTCTTCTTAGTCTACAGTCCTAGCAATATTCTTTAATTGACCATGGTGTCTATTTTATCACCATTGAGTTTCTACCACTGTTAGCCACTGACATGCTGCTTTCAACAAGAAGGAAACAATGAATTGTTTAGATGTGAGATGGTAAAAACAATGACTGCAGATGCTGGAAACCAGATTCTGGATTAGAGGTGCTAGAAGAGCACAGCAGTTCAGGCAGCATCCGAGGAGCAGTAAAATCAACGTTTCAGGCAAAAGCTCTTCATTAGGAATACAGGCAGAGTGTCTGAAGGATGGCGAGATAAGTTAGAGGAGGGTGGGGGTGGGGAGAAAGTAGCATAGAGTACAATAGGTGAGTGGGGGAGGGGATAAAGGTGATAGGTCAGGGAGCGTGGTGAAGTGGATAGGTGGAAGAGCTTCAGGTCAGAGGAAATGACTTAGGAGTTGCAGTGGGAGAGGGACTCCCTGAGAATCTTGTAGAGAGAGGAAGAAAACTTCTTCAAGGCAGGCATCCTTGCAAGAGGATTCGCAGTAGGGTTAAAATCAACGAGGTAAAAACAATGACTGCAGATGCTGGAAACCAGATTCTGGATAAGTGGTGCTGGAAGAGCACAGCAGCTCAGGCAGCATCCGAGGAGCAGTAAAATCGACGTTTCGGGCAAAAGCCCTTCATCAGGATTACAGGAATAGATGTGAGATGCTTAGATGCAAGCCATATATTTAAAGTGTCCAATCTGAAATGTTAGGATTTTTCAATTTCATGTTTACATCTATGTGATTCCTATTCTCTAATGAAAACTGCAACACATGTGAAGGTGGAGAGCAATGACCTTGTCTGTTTAGTATGAAGAACTACAAAGTTTACTACGTTTAGGGGCATTTCTGTAAAGTGGGGTGGAATTTCCAATCATTTTCTCCCCCAAGTTAGAATGTTTTACCTGCAGGAAGTTTCATCCAGCAACCTGGCCCAAGTAACAAAGATTGTAATCAATAGGAATTAAGTTCAACAGCTAATTGCAAATGAGATTAGAAGTAAGGCCTTCAGAATAGCAGTCTACCACTTTATTCCTGGAGGCACCTTGTTCATGATAATTATTATTCAAAATGTGGACTAATGCAGAATATGTATATTGCAAAATGCCGGGCGTTTTTGTATTAAAAAAGAATAAATATGACACTAAATCAAAGCTAACCAAACCTTAAAAAGCCTTTTTTGCATTCTGAACATTGTATTTAAATATCACCTCACTGCCTGAGAAGAAGCATTCGACTCTATTAATGACGACAAAAGCAGAAAGCATTAGGGGATTTTTTTAAACAAAATGAAGTGCAAGCTCCACAAAAGCTTTCAAGAAACACTAATTGGAAATACCTAGCTAATGCCAGCAAGTCAAACAGAGGAAACATTAAGTTATTATTTTTAATAATGTTTACAAGTATATACAGCCTTTTTCCACCTAGTGAAAAATGGTAGCCTTGGTAAAATGTGGCAGCGCAACTTTTCACTGGTGACGCTGCTCATCTTCTCTCTGATAGCAATCATTAGTTTTATTTTTTAACCCAGTCTTCAAATGAAGACAGATGGGCAGCAGAGTTTTAAATGTACAGTGTTTATGTACAGGAAAAATGGCTGCAAGATTACAAAGTAGGATGTTTAAAGACCGTCCCATTGCTATTAAAGATAGTCTTTAAATATAACCAGTACTGCTGCTCAAGGACAAGGCTGTGATAAAGCAACTGAAAGAAATAACAGTAATTTGTAGCCCCAAAACACATGAGAAATTCTGGGTAGTCTAATATAATGGATCGATAAGTTATTAATATGTTTTATTACAATTAAGGTGCCAAATTGATTGAATTCCCATTCAATCCTAATATATTCACATTTTATATTGTGAGAAAGTTTATTTTGTGTCTTCATTTTACAAGGTTACAGCAACTGAAATTTCATCTGAATGCTGTTCACACCTTGTTTAATTGTGATATCCTTAGCCAACAGTTAATTTATAATCTATTCTCTGACCTGCGGACACCTGAGCACCATTCACACTTCACTCTCTCCTGTCAGTCAGTTCTTTTCTTATTATCCTGTTTTAAACTTGTTGTGTAATGTTTCTGCAATCTTCAATCTCATTCCTGTCATTTAACCATCTTTTCTTCCTTTTTGATTTCAATATTTCTTTTTTTGTGTAATCATTTTTGAAAGCACTACACACTGATGTCACTGATGCACACAAATTTGCTGGAAAACCAATAACAAGATTTTGCACTACCATCCCTGCCCCAAATACAATAGTTTTTTTAAAGAGCAATGTTAACCTAGCTCCTTTTAAACTTGACCACATTGACAGCAATGATGTCTGAGATCCAGCTCCATCCACTTAAAAGATCAGAGGCTGTGAAATCTGCAATTGCTTTGAGCCTCATCTATCCATCCCTCTGTTTGTCTAAGAAGGTAATTGCCATTAAATATAAGCTGAGCTCTTAGTTCAACAAGCTTTCAGAGACCTTAGCTATCTTAATTGATTTTCACAGAGCATTTGACTGACTTCAATGTATATTCCATGTGTTTGAATTAATCAAATCTTCATACATCTACAATATAGGCTCCTATGGAATCAAAAGTGCCATTTTGAAGATACTTTTGCAGAAAAAAGAATGATCCTTTGAAAATTAAAACTGTTCATATCCTAATAATTTGATATTTAGGACTCTTGCTAGCCAACTTGTAATTATATATTTAAGATTGAGGGCCAAGCTCCTAAATTCATTCTATATACATCCTGCCAATTTTTTTAAAATTTCCAGACCATTTGTGATGCTTCTCATCAAAAATACTCATTCCCACTAAGATTTCAAATGTGACCAAGCTGGTGGAGATGCTAAGACTTCTCATAGATTCTCACAAGGAGGTCTATTTCTTCTGAGCCTCCAACCATCATTGTGGTGAAGAGATCCACATCATTTTTAGAATCCACTCAGGTAGATGGATCATGAATCCTGTTGCAATTCCTTGTGGCAGCTGCCTGAGTCCCAAAGGTCACAACACCTCTAAAAGGTCATTTGATTCCATTGTGTGGAATGTGCCGATGTCGAATTACGATGGACAAAATTAAAAATCACACAACACCAGGTGATGAAGGAGCAGTGCTCTGAAAGCACGTACTTCCAAATAAACCTGTTGGACTGTAATCTGTGTTGTGAGATATTTAACTTTGATTCCATTGACCATGGAACTGGTCAGAGCTGGTATTCACATACTGCACAGTGGAGTCCACCAATTATACTAAGGTCTGAGGATCCTGGCTTTGATTGGTAAACCTGATTTGAACTTCGTCAGTTACCTCCTTGTCCCATGCATTTGGAGGATCCTGGCAGGATGGAGATGGCTATAGTATTAGCAGGAATAAGGCAGTGAGTTCTTCTGTTCTATTTTCAGTGTGGTATCATCCATTTCCACAAAGTGGTAGGACAGGTAATCCCTATGAGTTCATGCAACAGCAATGGTGGGAGAATTATTATTGGCCTCAGGCTTGGAAGTAGGAAATAAACAATTCAGATTACAAATCATAAGGAGCTTTCATACTCAGTGATACTTGTGCCAGCACTGCAGGTGCCTGCCATATAATTATTGTACAGCCTACTGCAATACATAGATATAACTGCTCCAGTAATCCTGCTGGAAAGTGCTCATATGGGGATGGCAAAGAGCACAGCTCAGATGTGATGGCCCCATCTCAATGAACAAATATTCTTCTAAGGCTTGAGGTACATTTTTTTCATCCTTAAAGTAGCTAGTTTTCCAGCAATATGGATGAAATATGTAGAAAATTAAACTGGACCATATTGCGTCATTACTTGTTGGTAAAAGGGAGAAATTTATACTGCTGTGCACTTGGGTAATCTTGGGCATCTGGGTATAGTAAATATTAAATAATAGTTTAGAACGTATCTCCATCTTGGAACTCACTTTGTAGTTTCAGTAGATAAACAGAGAACACTGAGGGGACAGGCTGCCGTGGGAACATTACCGCACTCAGTAAGAATAAGATTAATACATAAGAGATATTCTTTCAACAATGCATTATTTACATATGATTATAATATTAATGAGCCTTGGGGCAGCAGAATCTTTTGAGCTCTTTAGAAATAGTAGAATTAGGAAAATGGCAGAGGGGGGTCATTAGTGATGGGGGCAACTTGCTGTGGCAACTGGAATTATTTGACAAGTTAAAATGTTAAATGTTAAATGTTTTGACAACTTCAAATGGCTATATTATAATGTAGATGAGTTTTAACTGCAGTGCTTTATCACAAAGCTTTGGCCTGAAAGGCTAAGTTGATCATTGTATTGACCAACACTGTTTAAATATTGAGATGTATTACAGTATTTTTGTTGTTTATTAAAGGTCTCTTACACATTCAAAATTCAACATAACGCTACTGAGCTCTCTAGTCTACTATTATGAAGTGATTAAAATGTCACAAGATGCTCCAAATTTTAAAAAAAATCTTCAATTAGAAAAATTTTTAAAAATCTACCCCTGCTCCTGATCTGCTTTGATTGATAGTGTTGGTCATCTGTTTGTCAGTTTTAATGAACTTTATTGGTTATATTTCCCAGAGATTGTTTGATAGCTGGAACTAGTATGAATGCTAGTTTGAGTCTCAAGTACTTTCTAACTACTTATCACTGTAAAAAGCTATGTTCACACTCTGTTAGCTTTAAGAGATTACTAAATTATTGTCTGCCTTTAATGTGGTAAATAAATAAGTGTTTGTTTTCATAACTGGCTATGTGAGTGAGTTGAAAATTTTTTAATGATTTTAGGAAAAATATGTTGCATTATGAAATGTATTTCAATAACAGTTCTATTTGATTGTTGGAACGTTTCATTTAATGTTCATGTAAAAGTGGGTACTGGGTCAGTGAGCAAAAGGAATCATGAGGCTAGATGAGTATGATGGAGGGACAAGGTTTAGAGGGCAGAAGTCCAATGTTGGAAGTTATATTATTGGTCCCAAGACGCAATGCAGGTTTTTTAATCAGGTCACCTCAGCACCAACACCTCTGCAGCTCTGTGCTGAGTTTTGTAAAACTTGATCCCTCCACACCGACTCTCTTAGAAAATAACATATGCCAGAAATATGATTCACAGCTGGGCTCACATTTTGGATAAAAATGCGCAACTTGTATTTCTTGTGTTTACTCAAAACTCTGCCTCAAGATCTATCCCAATGACATTTAAGAAAAAACAGGATGCCATTCTTGAAAACCTATCAATGAAAAGTACTTTCTGCTAGTCAAAGGTAAGTTTGTTTCTGTGCAACCTGGTATTTCATATGCGGACGTCTATTTCAAATCTATACTGTTTGGTCCTGTCCAATTGAGATTATGGATCTGTTTTTTAAAAAATCCCTTTCATTTCCCTTGAAATATATTTTTGAGTGAGCAGGATTTATTTTAATAAGTAGTAAAATTGCTGTGATGCATAAAACTCTTTCATTATTAATGTAACAACCTTAAAAATGTCTTGATAGGAGTACTCCCTTGCATTCATGACCTCAACTTCTCCCTCCCTTTGTCTCTAACTGGCACTAAGCCCTTTATATAAGGCCTTGACAAGAGGTTGTTTTGGGAAAGCTCTAACACCTGTCCACTGATCTGCTGCCAGTCTGCATCTGTGCCCAGCTGACAAGGCTGTCTGCTTTGACTAATGACATGATTGATGGACAAAATAAGGAAGAACACACAAAAACATTTCAGTCCGGTCTGGTGTGTCAGTGAGCCTTCATCAAGTGCTGCTGAAGGTATATTTTGCTGCATGCCTCATTACACAGTAATGGCGTTCCCAGGAAAAGCTGATTCTTTTCACAACACAAGACAGCAGGCAGCTTTATGGAATCTGGACCTATCAGTTTTGTGGAGGACTTGCAGAAGAACACATTTTTTCCCCTCCTCCAAAATGGCACTTGTCATCAAAATAGTAGGAAGCCAATTCAGAAATCAGGATAAGAAATTCCATTAATGGGTCATTTCTTTGACTATTGTCCATTTTACTATCTGTCAGATGTCATCTAACCTGTTGCAATACAAACGCGGGGACATCTGAGAAATTATAGCTGTATTAGAAAGTTGAAGGAAAGCAATAATTTACAGCGCTGCGGTTTTCAGCTAAACAAAACTAAAATATAAAAAAAATACATTGACAATTTACAGTTCAAAATGTTTGGGCCGAAGAAACAGGCAGCTGGACAGGGGGAGTGTTACTGCTTTATCTGTAGCCAACAGGCTTCAATGTTGATATGACCTTGAAGCAACTGTTAGTACACACAGCTCACTGTCTAGTTTCTGTTTGCAAATTATTTCTGGATGAACTATAAAGGTGTCGCTTCCTTCCTTTTCAAAGTCTTCAAACCACGATGAGTCCCAGGGAGGCAGGCTGACTGTCGACTTATTTAACAATCTTCTGAATTCCAATAAAGTTTGTGAGTTTTATCAGCGATAGTGGTCAGTTCTCCCACCTTTGAAATTGTGAAGAGATCAAGCTGTAGTCGGCAATGTTGCCATAGTGGCTAACATCATGTAGAATTTCTTTCCGTGGGAGAGACAGGCAATGAATAGGTTTCAGAAAGATGAACATGTTTGAACTTAAAATTCTTAAAAATAAATCACCTAAAATGATGTCTCATTTCTGAAATAGCCACACTTACAGCACACAACCTCCTTTCATTCTGTTCGGGCAGCTGTGTGACAAATATGTCAAATTAATACATCACAAGGTATGAATGCGTAGTTAGAATTTGACTGAAGTACCTCCAGCCTGCAAAAAAGAACGATTTATCAATGCAAACTTAATAACATCTATTTGAATCTAACTAAAAATCAATATTTCATTACCAAATTGTTAGTGAGAATGAAGAAAAATTGCGGAAGTCGGGCTGTTTTCTGGAACCGAAGCATCAGGAGTTCAATCTGAAGATGGAATGATTCATGAGCAAGAGCTGGTGGAAGGGTGAAGGAGGACGAATGCTGAGAACTTCGAGGCTCTCTTCACTGTGACCTTGGCAGAGGGAAAAAAAATGTAAGAAAATGAAAGCGACTGTCAATTCCCACCAGGGATGAATCACACTATAGATCAAGCAAAACCTGTGGAGGGAGGTGTGTTAGGAAGTGGATGAGGAGGGGAAAAAGAAAGAGGGTGCAATTTCAGGGTCATTAGGACCACATTTTCAAATATACATGGAAGAATTCCTGGGCTCCAATCTTTCAGATTACTTAATGAAAATGAGATATAATTGCGTCGTATCTTAAAGCCTTGGTGGTGGTGTTTTATAATTCTGTTCACAATGTCATATTTTGGGTAATTCTAGCATTTGCAGAAAAAGCACAAAGGATTTAAATAATTCAAGGGTTCGAGCATTTAACAACTGTTAACATGTTTAAATGATTAGTTTTGCATCACTTCACATGTTTATATCTTTAATTATTTATTCATTTATCTTAATTGCAAACAACAATACTTCGGCACATGGAAAGGAAGGTGGTCTTTTGTAAATTTTACCTTCTGCAGGAGCTATCTGTTTCATGCTTTAATAAATCTAAATGGATAAGAACACTACATCCAGACATCACAGCTGGTTGCAGTGCTCAAATACTGTGCCTTTTATAGCCCATATTGAAATGTATAACAAAATGACAGCACATTGTCCCCTGGTTAAATTTCTATACTCATTTCATCCTGATCATTGTTCTGTTAAAAGTTACTTACATTTTATTGCAGTAATCTATTTAGTGACAGTCTAGCTTCTAAATCAGCCTGAGTACACAGGGATCACTGCTTGGATGATTCTGAATATATGAAACTGACCTGAAATTGACAGGTAGGTTGTTGGAAACTGCAAGCTTTAACAGCAATTTATACTGATGCTCACTTAAAACACATCCCAAGCCACAGTGTGTAAATTTGGAAAGTATCCCCAGCATGTTAAATATGCATATACCACCTCTTGAGTGATCAACCATCCTATAATATATTAAATGGTGTTAGCTCTAAATGTAAATAGGCTGAACACCACAAAACGACGGTGGGTGACACATTAAAAAACCATGTGAAGTACTTGGTGAGGCTAAAAAAGACCCACTTGCACTGCTGTATCAAAATGCATTGGTAGCTCTGAACAGGTCGTTTTGGCACTTATGAAGAAAGGTGCACAGTTACTCACTCGCAATTTTTAACTCTGTGTTGCTTTTGGGTGAACGTGTTATGTGGAGAGTGTAAAGATCACCCATTCTCTTCTAGAGACATTCTTTTTCCAGCCATTGGAGGAAGGACCCCTAAGCATTTAATTATCACATATGGAGAGAAATTCCTGACATCATTGGTACTAGAAATCACAATCTGGATACGATACAGTAAGCACTTCAACAACCTTAGAAAATTCACATGAGTGAGTACAGCCTTTCAGATCTCCAGAATATTTGGAAAAGTCCTTTCCCTGTGGTCCCCACAAATATCAACAATTCTTCCTTCCATTAAAAGTCTCCTCCACCCCATGCCCCACTCCAGACCAATCTGAACCACTGGAACTCCAAGGGGACACTGTATCACCTCTCATTCTCAATATTCACTTTTTAACATTGTTCTTTTTAAGCATGTAAACTTTTGTTGAATCACCAACTTTGTTCCTCAACACATTCCACACTTACTGTCCATTCCACACGTCCGCAAACTGATTCTCTTTCAGTTTTTTTCAATCTCAGCAAACTTGCGCCAAGTAAAGGCCCAAACATCTAAACTCTTCTTTGCAGGAGGCATCACCTCATCCCTTCTCTCTCTGCTTAGGTCTCTCTCTCTCTCTCTCTCTCTCTGCAGGACTAAATAGCCTAAAATATAAGGGAGTGTAGTAAAACCAGACAAGCACCAGGCAACATCATGAGTCTCCATGGATTGGAACAAGAAACACCAGAATTCAGTAGCGGCAACAGAATAGTCAAAATAGCAGGTTGAGGGGCTTCAGGCTTCTGTGACTAGAATATCTGACTGTTATTACACCTCTTCATAAACCACCAAAAAAATCATGTAGGCCCAGATCTTCTGTCTGGATAGCAGACTAGACATACCCTGAAAAATATGCATTCTTGGATGCACCAAAATACATACTGCGTGTGAGTTGTCCAGGAATTGAAATCCACAATGTACAATTACCCAGTGTTTGGAACCCTCCAAAAAATTTCCCAACTCTGAGCTGGAGGCAGAGATTTTGGTTTGTTCTTGAAAACTTAGCCAGGAAACATTAGAGGAATTAAAACCTGCTGTACTTCCTGGTTTATTATAAAACTGACTCCCAAACCACTGACACAGCCACCGCTCATGAATACTTGAACTTCCCCAACCCTTCCTCTCCAACCAACCCCAAAGATACCTTTGCACCCATCATTGCACTCGAACCACACCTTCATTCCACCTCACACAACTCTAGTTTCGATCTGACCTAAAAACTAGACCTCATGAACCCAAACCAAATTTTACAACACACCGTCCAAACTGAACAACTAAAACTCCAAATCCTCCACTGCACCCCTCTAGGTCTGTCTGATTCCCCTGCTTCCATTGTGGACCAGACGTGCATCCCCACTCCCCCCACAGTGGCAAATGAGGGATGGATGAGTGTCATTGAATGCAGATGCTATGGTGGCTGCCATGACAACTGGCACATTTATTCTATCCTTCTGTGATGATCATACCACAGCTGAGGTAAACATTAATGGAGTGGAATAGCTTCCTATTAACAGAAATTTCTGGCTTGCCTTCTTGTGTTCTGGTAGAGGAAATGATTGATTACAATACAGACATGAGGAATGCTGATCGTTCGTATGATAAAATAAGTCTCACAGAAGCATAATTTGAGCTCAAGAAGAAAATATTAGCTAGTGTGACCCAAAGATTTATGAAAGAGATGGGTCATAAAGGAGTAGGAGGAGAAAGAGATGGAGAAGAGCTTCAGAAGAAAGGTCCATCACTCCACGAATTGAAAGGAAGGCTGAAAGTCCTGAGGTGAAGAGAGAGTAAGATATCTTATCGCTGTGGCAGCACGAAAACCTGACTGGTCAGAGTCGAGAATGACTTTTCTGGAGAGATGGGTATGTATGTGGGAGAGACCACCACGATTCAAGGATTTAGAGAGCAAAGAAAAGGTTTGAAATAGGACCTCATCCTTAAGGTCAGAGGGCAATTGATGAAATTCCAGACTGTTTTTTAAGTGTATTCTCCTCATATAAATGTGAAGATGACAAGTAGCTCCTTTTGTTTCTGCTGAAACTTGAGGAATTTCACTCTCCCAGGATGCGCATGTATCTGCGAGGGTGACAAAAGAACACATCATGCCAGTATATCAGGGAACTGGTCAGAACTTACTGATTCCTGCATTTAACTCAAGTATATTTGTGACTGCTCAGGGAATCCTGATTGGTCAGGAATGTTTGATATTGGAATGAGTGGAGCTTTAACTGCACAATTCTGCCTTTAACTTTTGGCAGGTGGTGGTGGGGGTGGGGGGAGGGGGGGGGGATGGTTGGGGGTGGATGTGGCGAATGGGGGGAGCACCACTCTAATCAGACTCTGATCTCCAGCATCTGTTGTCCTCACTTTCGCCTGAATCGGGTTTATTGCCAAAATGAAAGTTTTGGCTAATAGGACTTGCTCTAATGATGTAACTTCATTTATTAGAGGTTTGGAGATTTTGGAGGTAATTTCTGCCACCTTAGAATTTTTGGTTTTGATCTACAATTCCCAGCCATAGCTTTTTACAGCAACATGTGAGCTGCTTATGTAGCTTTATCTTGGATCTGTGATTTTGAACAATAAGAATAGCATCTACACCGACAGCAGCAAGAGACACACCATCATCACAGGGCCAGCAGCCTTTTCCTTTATTTTCTGCCATCCAACAGAACAGAGATGATAAACACAGAAGCACTACTTCACAGGAGGTGATATTCCCAGTGCACAATACATGGTGAAGGATTAGCTTTCTGGATATGATTGAGCACCAAAAAAAAAGCTCAGATTTACCCAATAGCCAATTGCTGAATTTCTCTCTTGGAAGGAGACCTCCTGCCAAGTGATTCAGGTGGCTACACATTTCAGTGATAAGCAAGGTCACCATTGCCCAGAAATTCTTCTCTGACTCCTTCCAGGGATTGGTTAGTGACTTTTGCAGCATTACACAAACTGCTGCCTTCTCTGCTGATTCACAAGTACATCTCCCAGATGACCACTGCCATGTTTGCCAGGGCTACCACCATGTTGCCACTGGGTAGTGAAGTCAAGGTGGAAGGGCCTTCAGAGTTGCAGCACTGGCACAGCTATCAGGAGTCAGAGACTGTATATATGTGACAATAAATACTCTCATATCACCCCACTGTGTTCATCAATCAAAAACAGTGCCACTCCATCAATGTTCATCTCGTTTGCAACAACCAGAACATCATCATACATGGTCTTTGCAAGAAACAAAGGAAGCTGCCACAATGTCTTCATCCTGTATCAGTCAAGCCCCCCTCATATATTGTCACCTCCAAGCACGGTCAGCAAATTGCTCCTTGGAGACAAGGCTACCCTCTAGAGATGTGACTATTAACGCCCATGGGTATTAAGACCAATCTAGTATTGATACCCAGGAAAGTTCCAAGAAATTACAACTGAAAAAATAAAAGCAGAAGTAGTGTCATGTATACTGCATGGGATATTGAAGATGAATTCTGGTGTCTGGGCTGATCTGAGACTATCCTTCAGTGATTATGTTCAGGATCACAAAATGGCAATGCTGCTCAGCACCATGCAATGCACAACAGACAGGAGTGGAGATTACTACTCAGCAACTTTGGTGAGAGGAGGAGATACTGGAGGATGAGAGGAGCAATGAGGAAGTAGTGGAACTTGATGCAATGAGGGCAACAGGAATTACTGACTGGGCATCAATACCAGGAAGTATGGGACTATCTTTTTTAAGCATGCCTTCTGTGATGTTCAGACAGTGCAGCTATCTAGCAGACTAATATGCTCTTCCAGCCCTCAGCACTAAACAGTCCCATGGTCAATAATCCATCCCTCTTACTGCCAATTTGCTATTATCCATTCTTAAAAGCTTTGCAACAACCACCTGCTACTGACTATAGGAATCTGTTTTCTCAGGGTCTGGATCAAAAGAAATGGGTATAAAAGTGTGTCATTTCATGTAACAGCATCTGCAACTGATGTGCAACACAGGAGTGGCACACTGATGATTTGTTGTGGCCTGAAACTTGGACGCCAATGCCAGGTCCATCAACCATTCAAATAAGAACTCTCCATAGAAGGCCTCAAGAAATTCAAGCATGGATTTCAGGGTTAGCTCCCTTATGGGTGAGTCCCAACCCCACTGTTGTCTGGATACCATTGATGGCCATGTAAGGATTTTAAGTGGCTACTAATCCACCAATTAAAGAGAACTGGTCTTTGAGTTGGAAGGCCATCCCCAAGCCTTTCCACCCATGCCTGATTCAGAGGAAAGTTAGAAGGTTATGGAATCCCCTGTCTGCATCTACCCACCTCTGAACAAATGCCCATCTCCACCTCATCAGGTGGAGTGCTGGTGGAATGAAATTCTGTCCTTTATGTCCAAGAAGCCAGCATTGTTTTCAAATCAAGTTGTAGAGTCATAGAGCTATTCAGTACAGAAACAGACCCATCAATCCAACTTGTCTGCACTGACCAGGCATCCCAATCTGACCTTGTCCTATTTACCAACATTTGGTCCCTGTCCCTCTAAACCCTTCCTATTCATATACCTGTCCAGATACTTTTTAAATGTTGTAATTGTACCAGCCTCCACCACTTCCTTTGGATGCTCATTCCGTATACGCACCACCCTCTGCATGAAATAGTTACCCATCAGATCCCTTTTAAATCTTTCCCCTCTCACCTTAAACTATGCCCTCTAGTTTTGGCCTCTCCCACACTGGGAAAAAGACCTTGGCTATTCACCTGATTCATGCCCCTCATGATTTTATAAATCTCTATGAGGTCACCCCTCAGCCTCGGGCACTCTGGTGAAAAACATGCCCAGGCTCTTTAGCTTCTCCCATAGCTCAAACCCTCCAATCATGGCAACATCCTTGTAAATCTTTTCTGAACCCTCTCAAGTTTAACATCTTTCCTATAGCACGGAGACCAGATTGAACACCGTATTCTAAAAGTGGCTAAACCAATGTTCTGTACAGCCATAACATGACCTCCCAAGTCCTATAATCAATGCACTGACCAATGAAGGTAAGTGCACCAAACACCTCAACTAGCCTGTCTATCTGTGACTCTACTTTCAAAGAACTGTGCACCTACACCTCTAGGTCTCTTTGGTCAGCAACACTCCCCAGTGCCCTACTATTAATTGTAAAAATCCTGCCTTGATTTGCCTTTCCACAGTGCAACACTTCACATTTATCTAAATTAAATTCATTGGCCCATCAACCCAACTGATCAAGGTTCTGTTGTACTCTGAGATAAACTTCCTCACTATCCACTACATTACCAATTTTGGTGTCATCTGTAAACTTACTAACAATACCTCCTGTATTTTATAATACTTTGACTGCAAGTTACATAAATATAAATTATGATGTCATGTTAATCCGAACAGTTTATTGTTACATGTATTTTAATCCTCAACACTTATCCAATTCACTTAAAATCTCCAGGGTGCATTGGCATTTCTCAACCATTCACATCAATTATGGCACTAAGTAATAGACTGGCAGGGTGCTCAGGAAGGACAGACTTCCATTTCAGGGCATGCTGGCACTCCGTATTGGAAGGCTGCAGAAGGGATACTTGCAGACAGGGAGCCAGCTCAGAGAATGGTCCAGTCTGCATTTCATGGCTGCTCGCTTGTTCTTAGTGCTTCCTCACCTAGCACCTACTTGCATGCCTACACCATCCATACTTTGCTGTGCCAATTAGTGTAGTCACCCAACCAAGTCACTGGCCTTGTTGGTCAGCAGTGCTCAGTCAAGGGGCCATTTGTCTTGCTGTATGGTGATATGCTACAGAAATCTCATATATGCTCCTTGTGCCACAAGCTCATGCAGGAAGCAGGTAGCCATCTCTCAAAGTCTGAGAGGAATAAGCTCACTACAGTCAATGGAACCACCCAAGATTCAGGATCTCACACAGTACATCGAGGGCAGACTCCAATGTTGGTCAAGGGAATTAGTTATAGTCAGTAATCCAGTTCAGGTGATCTTGGTCATGAGGTCCATGCCTCTGCAGACCAGAGTCAGTCACAGTCATGGGCATATTGTGGCTCCATGGCAACGGGTGTAGGAGGTATGACTACCATGGCCATGGAAATGTTCAGCTGGGGAGTCCGGAAACATCAGGAGTCTATGGGAAGGGCTAGCAGGAAAGGGATTTGGTGGTTCGGGATTCACCTACACATTGTGGTAGAGGCTGGAAGCAACTGGCCAAGGAATATTCACTATCGCCTTAACTCATGTTGAACATCAAAAGCCTGGGAGAAAAATGACTGCACCCACACTGGAAATGACCTTGACCTGTAGAACCCAGCAATGTGAGAGTTTTTAAAGGGAAAGAACATTGCAGTCAGACTCATGACTGGTACATGGCATAGGTCTGCAGGGTCCCTATTTCCTGTAAGTGCAAATGCATTACACCTCTGCCACAAGTCCTTGCCACAGACATCGCTGAACAACATGTTGACAGCTGGATCCCAAATGCTGTAAAAGAATAGGGATATTGTACAAGGAAGGACTAAGGTATCAGTGTGACCCAGCACCATGTGTACACTACATTCCTCTTGTCTCCAGATTCTCAGAACAGAGCTTCATCCACGGAACATCATCTGTGGCCATGAGGTAATGCCTGAAGTTATAATCAAACAGTCAAGTTGACGCAGAGAGACTAACAACCAGAGCTAAGGGTAAGGTAATGACATTTGTACAAAATCAATTACAATCCATTGTCATCCATGCCATCAAAGTGCCCTCAATAAGTTTTCTTCCACCTCTCCCTCCCACTGTGTCACACTGCACTGTGGGAAAGTGGGCCTTCGCTTATGTGCAATTCTAAGATTTGGAGGGAGGCAGACAACACAGAAATGGAGATCGTGGCCACCTCTGGCATAGCATGAAAGGAGAGGTCAGTGAGGCCTCGTTGTGTTTCTTCCTCTGGCTGGGTACCTTCTGGCACTGCCCTGCCACCTTGTGAGAAAGGGGCACCAGCAGTGTCAGGTTCTCATCTCCATATCTCCATGTCTTCAATCCTGAGGACTAATGGGCGAGGTGATGGAGTGTGTGTGTCTCTCCAGCAGACCCTAAGGGTCCTGGAACCTATCTGTCCATGTCAGCTTCCATTCTGGGTGCAGATGGATGTTTATGTGCCTGGGGCACCTGGGTCCCTTTTGCAATTTTAGAGCATCTGAGCAGAGGGGACTATTGCGCCTCATATAGCTAACTGTTCCTCCTTGTGCTTGTGTGTGAGGTCCCTGATTACTGACAGCACAAAATCCTCCCCAGCATGGTGCTGAGCAGGCACCTGTCCTCTGATAACCTCTGAGCATCAGTGACCTGGAGCATTTCATCCTCAGCCAGCTGGAGCTGTTACAGTGAGCTGCTCCCAAGATTACATACCCACCCTTTATATGTCTATTTTTCCCAATGAGTTGTCGGTGTCTGATAGGTGTTCAGGGGGCAGCCAGTCTGATGCTTCATCTGAGGTCTTAGTCCTTTCAATTTCAAGGTCCTGCCAGTACTTCTGGTGAAGTCAAGCATTTCTCTGCAGGGGGATGCTGGACAAAAGAGAGAAAAGGCAATGGGGCCAGTGGTTGGAAGTGGTGTGTAATGTATGACAATGACACTGGGGTTACTTGTGTGCATGCACTGGAATGAAGTATTTACTCATATGGTGAGACATGGCTGTGTCCTTTTTCCTGCAGGAGTGGTCCTGGTCATCTCCTGCGATGGCCAGGAATCTCTCCTCATAAGGGGTGAGGTGCCTGATGTTTGAGCTCCCCTCCACCCGCATGGGCTCACCCTACTGTAATGGGCTATCTTCTCCTGGAATGAGAGAAATGGAGGTCATGAGTGGGGTAAAAGTGGGCGGTGCAGCTGTAAGTCCTGGTGTAGGTGATCGAGTGGTTGCGAGAGAGTGAGCAGGCAGGGCTAAAGATGGTGGGAGGTTATGGACCTGGCAGCAGGTGAGGGAAATTGTTTCAAGCATCGGTAAGAGTGGCAGAACATGTGTGTGGGTGAGCAGTAGCAAAGAGTGAGGGTGGCCAGAGGGAAGATTGTGGCACTCACTCTGGTGCAATGGAGAAAGTCACTGACCTTCTTCCAGCACTATTAACCATTTCTCTGGTTTGTGGATTTAGCAGTGACCTGGATGATGACCTCACTGCTGGGATCTGTTGGTGTGGCATCCTCTGCCTGTCCTCCCGGAAGCCCTCCTTCGCACTACCCTGGACCAGAATTTCCAGGACACTGTTCGACAATTGTGGTGTTGTCTTCCACTTTAACTACATCTTCCTAAAACATCCTCGATCAAGCAGGCCATCTTCAGAATGCTAGTCCTCACCTTGGTGCACAAGAGCCTTTCATCCACTAGGGGTGCCGGTCTTTTGGCGGACATCTGCTGGGTCACAATTTTTCCTGTGGGCTGCGTGTGATAAGATGGGCTGGGAATCAGATGAGACAGATGCCATGTGCAAAATAGGCAGTTATTGTAGTGATTTTATTGGTAAGAAAAATTGAGGGATTGTGCAGCAAAAAAAACCCTCCAAAATGTCAATGCAACTTTTGGGGCAGCACAGTGGCTTAGCGGTTAGCACTGCTACCTCACAGTGCTAGGCACCTAGGTTCAATTCTAGCCTCGGGCAACCGTCTGCGTGGGTTTACTCCTACAGTCCAAAGGTGTGCAGGTTAACTGAACTAGCCATGCTAAATTGCCTGCAGTGTTCAGGGATGTGGAGGTTAGGGACATTAGTCAGGGGTAAATATAGGATGATGGGGTAGGAGAATGTGGCTAGGCGGGTTGTTCTTTGGAGAGTCGAAGGGCCTGTTTCCACTCTGTAGGGATTCTAATTTAAAAATTTGGACTTAGCCAAACAAAACGCAGGACTCAGCTTTGAGTGTTCAGAATTTTCAGCTATCTTGCAGTATAATGGTTGGATCAGCATATTTTGAACTCTATGTTTTTCAATGTATCAATGAAAATCTTATGTATTTTAATCTGAGACAATTTCCTCAAAATTCTTATAAATCTAACTACAATTTGCAGTTCATGGCCTCAGAACTCTAACCTGAAACTAACATCTGTACAGACAAACCTGCCTCTAGCAAGTAGATTTCTTATCTTCTGTCCCACATTTATTTCATTTAAAAAAGAAAAACTTAATTGTGTTTTTGTTGAGTTAAAAAAGTGTAAAGAGTAACCTGATGCCTGGTTGAACAAGAATGAAAGTGTAGTGAATAGTGCCTGCTCTGGTGAGATCATTGAACTTCAGCACTGCTCTGCTCAGTTGTGTTGTTGAATCATCAACCCAGGTGTAGAATCCTTGTTCCTGAACAGCCATCATCCAATTTTTTTTTTTGCAGAGTGAAGTTGTGTGGAAATGGTTTATTGTTGCAGCATAAAGAAATTGTGACAGATGCCTGCAAAAGTGGCACAATCTTGCATGATCCTTTTGTGATGGTCATAGATCAATTGGACATTAATGGAATGGCAACCCTTCCTGTTAGTGAAAGTTGCTGACTTGTCTTCAAATGCCTTGATGACTCCATGAGTGCAGCCTATGACTTGCCAGTCACAAGGGAAGCCAGGCATTGCTGCAAATCTAAGAGCTCTTTCATCTTGATTGCTGGCACCCGCAGAAAATGTGATGAATTTGATGTATTGGTTTTCTTTGCCAAAGAGAGCCTTTTTGATCACTACATTGCAAACTGAGAAATGCAGGATTTGTCCTCAAAAGCACCATGAAAGGAGGTTAAGGCAAAAACAAAGTAAAACAAAGAAGCAAGAATGCCATCCTAATAATAAACTGCTTTATCACTTCAGGTGAGTCTGTTTAACAACAAGAACAACCTCCAAAAGTCTAATGAAATTCAAAAATTACAAGAGCAAATAAAGATGCCTAGACTTAAATTGAATCACCTTCTGAAAGAAAAGGCACCAGCATTTTCTTAGGTGTGTTGGGCAGTGAGTAAGACTTGAAAGTTTTTGAATAAAAATCCATTCAGTGCAAGTAAGATGATAAGACATCTTGAACTCCTAATAAAAATGTGTGTTTAAAGCTTTATCAAATAGTAACTGAGCAGAAATGGGTGGTAAATTTTCAGAAGCAAATTTAACAATATGATTGGTAAAGATACCTTGTCTAGTGATTTAATGATCACAATTATGATTCTGAAAGGAACAAAAGGAAAAGTCAGATGTGAAAAAGCCTTTTGCTTTTGCTTAGCTGATGTTGTCAGTGCCTAGGTTACCATCCAAATATATGTTAAATATCAATTTGTCTTACTCTACCTTGCAGTTTAAACCATATACTTTAGGCACTTTTGGGTTTACTTTCTGCAGAATGCTATTTTTAGCTCATCTAGTAATGCATTTGTGTAAATCCCAGTCTGTGCAATTTTAACATAGTTGTTAATTTATTTACTTTAACAGGGTAATGACTGCATTTAAATAGACAGGAATTTATGCAAACACGTTAACAGGTACACTAAATATAGTGCTCAGAGGAAATAACACTTTAAAAGAAGTTCTTCCTACTGTCTCTTCAAATTTAGTTTCAACTAATTTCAATTTATGTGCTTTGGTCCTGTTTTCTTGAATAACTTTGAAATAATATTCTGACTTCCCCTTATCTTTCCATTTAATGTGAACTTCAATGAGGTATCCCTCTAATCACCTTCACTCCAGACTTCAGTCCTTTGAAGTTATGAGCTCAAATCTTCTGAGCACTGACAATGATCTTGGACTATCACAGAAATGCATAGCACAGTATCCATGGGGGAGCATTTTGGAGCAGGATAGAGTTAGAGAAGAAAGAACATGCCCCAGTTGTTACAGCGCTAGTTGCTGTATAGTAAGTCTAACGGTTCAGTTTGAAACTTTGTGGATGGATGGGTAAATGGGTGAGTGGTAGGATGAGTAAGTGGGCAGCTGGGTGTGGTGGTTAGGAGGTTCGTTGAGTGGAGATAGTCAGGTTAGGTCTGGGTGTTAGTTGAATCAAATTGGAGAGGCAAATGAGGGGTGTTCAGATGGTCGGAAGGGTCAGGAAGATGAGTTGGTTTGGGAAGGTAGCTAAGTGTTTGGGGACTAATCAGGTCAAGGAGTTGTGGAGTTTGTTGGGGGTCATAGTCAGGGTTCAGGGGAAATTGAATGCTGGATTCTAGGAAGGTTAGGTATAGGGTGTTGGAAGGGTGGCTTGCATTCAAAGGGAGAGTTGGAAGCATCAGTTGTGTTGTTAGCCAGGTGTCATACACAGATCCTCTGGGTACCAATCTAGATAAGTAAAGCAAAAATGGCTGAAATCTCAGACTCTAACTCAGAGTTGGAGATATTGTTAGAGGATTCTCTGGACCAGGGAAATACCCTTCAGAATTTCAAAGTTATGAGTTATTTGTTACAACAATCAGTATTTTGGGACTTCTAGGGGGTCCTAACATACATCTTGGAATGTACATTTGATCTCCAATGAATTCTAGACCTCAATATTTTGGACTATTGTATTATAAATCCTAAGCATTACCTTTCTAGAATGTATTCAACTCTTCTGGTGTTTCTTTCAGTATTTCATTGTTTTGCGATATATAGCCAGGATTTTGAAAAAATGTAAACACTATTACTTTCATTCATGTATTATTTTACCAATGGGTATTAATTTTCCATTTACCAGGAGTAAATTCAAATTTGCCATTGTCTGTTGCACAATTGATCTCTGATTTTCTGCAAATCTTTTAATGCATCTTTAGTCTCCTTTGTTCTCTATACTTCAAGCAAATTGAGAAAATTCCCTCTGATTTCAGCTATCAGAACAATTACTTATGGTAGAAATACTGAGAGTCCAAGCTCATATGATAATGTCAGACTTCTGTTTCACTAATCTGTGATACAACTCTCCCAGTGTTCGCACTAGCACTCGGATATTTTTAAAGTTTTCCTTCCTAACATTGGAGGTTATTGCCAAAATTGGGAGAGTTGTCACACAGACTAGTGAATTGACAGTTTGACCTAGTCATAATCACTGAATCATACCTCATACATCTCAGATGCCACTGTAACTATCCCTGGACCTGTCCTGTCCCACTAGCAGCACCATTGATAAAAATGTTTGAATTCCAAAGTACAGTGTTACTAGGCTGGAACTGCAGCAGGCAGTAACAGAACCAACACGAGGTAAAAACATACTTTACCAAAGCCTCACCATTCTGTCTGCTGCAGATGCATTTGACCATGACAGTATTGATAAGACTGATCACTGCACAATTGTGGAACTAAAGCCCTGACTTCACATTGAGACTGTCCTATATTGTGTTGTGTGACAATATCACCATGATAAGTGGGATAGAATTTAAACAGGTCTAGCAACTGAAGCCTTAGCATCCATGAGGCACAGTGCACCATCTGCAGCAGCAAAATTGTACTCCAATACAATCTTCAACCTCATGACTTGGCACATCCCCCATTGTAAAATTACCATCAAGCCAGCAGATCAATACTGGTGCAGTGCAAGTTGGCATGCCAGGAACAATATCAGGCATACTTAAGCATGAGGTGTCAACCTGGTGAAACAACAAAACAGCATTGCTTGTGTACCACACAGCATAAGCAGCAACTGATAGAGAAACCCAAGTCAACCCATGACCAACAGATCAGATCTAAGCTCTGCAGTCCTACCACATCCAATTGTGAATGGGAATTGGGAGGAAAAATCTCAACTGTATGCCTCGTACCTACAACAAGGATGGTTTTGGTTGTTGGAATTCGGCTACCTCAGTTGAAGGATTTCTCTGCAGGAATTCCTCAGGGTTGTGGTCCTATGGCCAACCATCTTGAGCTGCTTTCCTCCATCCTGTATGAAGTGGAGATGTTCAATGTGCAGTCATTCAGCACCATTCACAACTCATCAGCTACTGAAGCAATCCGTGTCCAAAACTAGTAAGACCCAGACAATATGGCAGGAGACTGGGGTTGAGAAACATATCAGCCATGACTGAATGTCAAAGTAGAATCAATGGGCTTACTGGCCTAACTCTGCTCCCATATCTTATGATCCAATATTCAGGCATGGGCTGACAAGTGGCAAATAGCATTCATGCCACAGAAGTGCTGTTACCATCTCTAGAATCTAACCATTACCTTTTGACATTCAATGGCATTACCATCACTGAAATCCCACAATATCAATATTCTGGGGAGTGACCAGTGATCAGAAATCAAGCTACACAGGACAGCTGTGGCTGCAAGATCTGGTCAAAAGCTAAGAACCCTGTAGTTAGTAACTGACTTCCATGCTCTCCAATGTCTGTCAGCTATGGACACAGCACACGTTTGGAGTGTGATGGAATACTCCCCAATTGCCTGGATGTGTGCAGCTCCAACAACACTCAGGAAGCTTGACACCATCCAGGACAAGGCAGTCTGCTTGATTGTCATCACATCCAGAAGTATCCACACCCTCTGCCACTGATGCCTAACAGCAGCAGTGTGTAATGTCATGCAAACAGATTATAATACGCTCTCAAATATTACTGCCTATCACTTGCAGGTCAAGGGAACAAGGAGCAGCAAAGAATTAGGTAGACCCAGTATTCCTTCACCTCCTGAATGGGGGTAGCTGCCTATCAGTCACAAAAGTTGTTCTTTTTGATACTACAGCAAACATCAAGATGATGTCAAATTCCTGTCTTATGAATCTTCTCAAATCATTTAACACTCAGTGTGCATGAAGTACAAGCTGTAGATGGTATGACCACCTTGCTTTTTACACTTTTTTCCCTTCCCTCAGCACAATCCTTCCCTCCTGCACATTACCCAAGGGCTAATGCCTGGCCAGCCAATGCAGCCACACCTCTTCTATGGAGAGCTCTCTTGGTCCCTTTTTGTAAAAAAAACTTCTCCCCTCTCAGCTTCCTGTGCATCATCTCATGGCCATGCTGCTGCTCAAGAGGAACTGTAACTGTAGCTATTATTACTGAAACCAGGCTTTGTGTTGACAGGCCTTCCAGCTCCTTGGACCTCATTGTCAAAGGCTTGGACTCTACCCTGGACATACAACATTTCTGGCATGCACCTTGAACAAAAGTGAACACAGTACCACGACTCACTCCGTGACAGTAAAAGAAAGTCAAAAGTACCTTACCTGGAAGGCCCAAGGCAATATCTTCAAATAGAGCTACGAGGGGGGAGTGGCAAGGGGTCATTTATGCAGCTGTAGGCATGTTGATCTTGGAATTATTTAAAAAGGCCTGCGAGATCCAAAGTAACAGTTTATGAGACAGGTTGCCTTCAAGACTGTTTGATGTAACTATCTGTGAATTCTGAGTTTTCATCATCCTCAGGGTGGCTGTGTTTGCTGACACTGAGGAGTATGTGCAGTATGCTCTAGGGAGATGCTTGTGCATGCACTAGTGAATGAGATTCATTGAAAGTTTTCTCCTGGTGCGTCTTTGTCACTGGGTCAGCTGCCAACATGGAAAAGGTTGGATCCACAAATGCTTTCTGTAGCTTGACACTTTAACTCCTTTTGCATTTTTGCTGGCTCGTTATTTTTGGATGTCTATATATAAATATTCAATGTAAGCTTCAGAAACATGTTTGTTTGGTCACACTTTCAGATTTAAGTTATAATTTTGATTTTTTTTGGATATATAGTTTTAACTATTTTCACCTTTAAACATTGGGTGGCTGGGGAGAGCTTAGGTGGGTGGGAGACACTGACGGGGAGGGACAGGAGACTAGATAGCAGTCAATCTGACAACCCCGCAACCTCCCAGGTCTGCATCCATGAGCTGCGCAGTGGCCCTGAGCTATAATTTTAACTTGATTGTTAGTTTAATTCTTGGTACAGTCAGGATTATTTGGCAAATATTGTCTTGTTGCAGAATCACATCAAATGTTGGACACTATGTTCTGAGTTTGCGAGCACAGGCTCGTTCAGTATAGTCAGTACTTTGCTACGATAAAACCTGGTTAGAGAGAAGCCTGCTAAGAATACGCTGATTCGAAGGAAAGATTGCAAAGAGCAAACTATCCAGCTGATCACAGATTGGGCAATGTGTCTACCAATCAGAATCCAAATTATAACAATCACTATTTAGTTCACATACAGTATAAATTGTTGCTCCCTTTGAGAGTTAGCATTTTGTGATGCTGACTTGGTGAGTGTCATGCTCAGAGTCATCCTTACCTGTATAGGTGCAGACTACAAGATACTTTCAAAATGCATATTGCTACAGTAACACAGACTCCCTGCATAAGCTGTAAAATACCACGTATCTGTATAAAAGTCAAGGAACAAGCTTTGACAGATAAAAACTCTGGTTACAACACAAAACTGCCAGAAGATTTATTTGACATATTTCTGGAAATTATTGCATTTCAGTATCTGTATTCCATAATAATGTAAAGAATCATTCAAAGGAACAAATCTCACAATACAAGTTTTAGTTCAGGGACAGGCATAAAACTAGTTATACTGAACCATTTAAAAATGTGCCATTTACTTTTTAGGAGACAGAAGTTGTAAAGGTGAATAAAGGGTGGACAATTTGTAACCACCAGTTTTCAAGCCCCTTGCACAGGAAAAAAATTGCCCTCAGTATTTCAATTCTATTTCTGACAGAACCTTGTTTACAATTTATACTATCAGTGAAGACCATGACCTAAACATTTGCTCTGAGTTGCTGCTGGTTCTGGCATTGTGGAAGCCTACACCAAAGTATCCAAAAGCCAAGCTTCTGGCTGTTGCTGACACAGGTCATGCAGATTATTGATTGTTAAGGCACTAGCATGGGCTAGTGAGGGTCAGTACTTGGTGACACCAGAGCTTCTGGTTGATTGTGCATGCACAGACGGGGTGAGTTCCAAGCTAGAAGCCATGGGTATTTACATGCAAGGCCCCATGTTCCATCTGTGAAGGGGCCTGGTAGTCAAGACCCATCACTCAATGTGTCAGATCTTGAGTGTAAATGTTTTGATTCAATCATCATTTCCCTTGAAGTACTCCCCAGAATAACAGAGACATCCACCAGGTTTCTTGAGGGAGTTCAAAAATAATTCATTTATTATTAAACAAAACTTTATTTCTAAAACCTAGTGGCAACACTGGTAAACAATTATACACAATTCTAATTCCAAATCAAATACAGTGACATGACACAAAAGACAATGTAACTCTGAGGCGATGATACTTTGAAGGTAAAAACGAAAATAATAACACCCTTATTGGTCAATGTTATCAAAGCAAGATAAAATTTGACAAATTCTCACAACCCGCCAGGTTTCTTGTTGAGGAAATTGAATTGCTGACAAGCATGGAGTGCACTTGCAGCCAAGTTTCAGCATGAGTTCAAATAAGGCTGATTCCAATTCTTTGAAAAGTGGTCATAGTTCAGCGTTTCTGCATTTTAAACATAGTCACGATGTGGTAACTACTTAAATGGATCTCCCAGTCTATCACATTTCCTTCTTTTTCCAGAGCTTTCCTTGGCATGTATTCCATCACAAGGATCTTGCTCTTGAGATGATGTCACAAACGTGATCATTAGTTTCTGATATCACAATAGTCAAGTATTGACTGCAACTGAAGCTTGTAAAAGTAAAGTACTGACCAAGGGCAACATATGTACCTGGGAAAGTCACTTGTGGAACCCAAAGGGCAGCAGTTTATATTATAACCCATGAACTGAAATCGATATTTATTTTATAACCTCATGGATTTAACATTCTTGAGAAAGGAAAAGCACTTGTCCATGTTAGTAGGGGCTGCATTGTGTGCTATCTGATAACAGAAGGCAATTGCCCAAATATCAAAGGTAGTATTTGCTGAAAATGAATGATTCTTGATGCAGCACAGTGGCTCAGTGGTTAACACCACTACCTCACCATGCCAGGGACCCAGGTTTGATTCCAGTCTTGAGTGACTGTCTGTCTATGTAAAATTTGCGCATTCTCCCTGGTTGCTCTGGATTTCTCCCAAAGATCCACAGGTTAGGCCTGCTACATTGCTCCATAGGATCCAAGGATGTGCAAACTAGCTTGCTTAGCCATGGTAAATGGCCAAGTACTTCAGTACCTTTAAGTACTGCTCCCCAGAAAAACAGAGACATTCACCAGTAAATACTGAGCATCCAACATTTAATGCTGTGCCACACCACTTATCGTATCCTGAAAAACAACTAATTTATGCCTATCCACTTCATGTTCGCCTTACTAAGACCTCCAGCACTGCAGAGAGCTCAGCATCTGTATTTTCCCATGTTTTATCATCCTTGTTGTCAATCTCACTCTTAGAATGACTTCTCAAATCTGCACCGGACAAAATACATGTCCCCTTTGAGAAGTGCAGACTGTCTTTGAGAAGTATTGACTGGCTTGAACTCATGACAGTTTCCAGTCTGAAAAACACTGTTGACCATTACTTTTTGTTTCTTGTCAGCCTGTCAACTTTATATTCATGCTGGCATTGTCCCTTTTATTTCCTAGGTTTCGACTTCCACGAAAAGTTTTTTGGAGAATGACACTTAATCAAAATAAAACAAACAACTGTGGATGCTGCAGAACTGAAACAAAAACGGAAATTGCTGGTGTAACTGAGTAGATCTGGCAGCATGTGTGTGGAGAAATCAGCATTAATGTTTTGAGTCCAGTGATTATTCATCAGAACTGAGCCAGAGAATGAAGTGGAATTGGTGGTGCAGGACAGATCTGAGACAGCATGAGACAAAATTGACAGAGAGAGAGAGAGAGAGATTGAGCGCTTGTAAATGGCGGTGCATGACATGAGTTTGGACATGAGGATGTGGTGAGAACAGCTTTCTGAGGAACATTGGACATCACAGAGATACCCGTAATCCTGGGAAACACAAAGGATGAAACTTCAGTTGGAATCTACATCGGGTGAGTCTGAGTTGGAGACAGTTACCGAGGAATGAGATGTGGCTGTGGAAGAGAGTTTTAGCAAAGACTTCATCAACAATTACAAGAGAGAACAGAAGTCGTGATGTTGAGAAAGAAGAAAGGTTAGAACAGAAATCCTGTTAGAAAGAGGGGCAGAATGTCTTCAAGGCAACACTGGAAGAGATTTGGCAGTGAATTAAAGACTAAAATAAAACAAAGAACTGTAGATGCTGGAGATTGAAACAAAAACAGAAATTGCTAGTGAAACTCAGCAGGTCTGGCAACTGGGTTCTGATGAAGAGTCACCAGACTTGAAATGTTAATTCATCTTTCTCCCCATGTTGCTGCCAGACCTGCTGAGTTTTTCCTGCAATTTCTGTTTCTGTTTCAGGCGCTTGAACAAATATCTTTTGGAAGTTCACATACATCACATCAGTCACATCAACAGTCTCCGTTACCCCATGAAAAACTCAATCAAATTGGTTAAACTTGATTTATTTTCAATACATCCATGTTGATATTCTGTAATTAATCCATCCTTATAAGTGTCAGTTCTGTCCCAGATTTCTGTTTCTAACAAAAATCAACACTGAGAATCAACACTGACTGATCTGGGTGGTTTCCGCATTTATATTTACACTTTTTTCTTGAAAAAGCTTTCAAATTTGCAAATGATAAGAAGAAGTTAAAGATTATGGCCTGTGCCTTCAAACCCTTATTTCATATATCCTGAGATGCATCTGATCCTGTACTAGCGACTAATCAACTTTTAATACAGTCATTCAAAATCTGCTTTTTATACTTTTTTAGACTATCAGTATGCCAACGACTTTCTCTCTCACGACCTCTTTGGAAGCGGTTTCTTCTTTGGATATAACAGATGTGAAATATTCATGTAGGACCTCAATTATGCTCTCTGCCTCCATGTGTAAATGTTCTGTCTGATCTCTTTCAGCCTTACTCCCGTTTTAAAACAGATAAATTGCCAGGATAGATTGTATTTATCTCAGTGCCGAAGGAGACTAGGGAGAAAAAATTCTGTTGCACTGACAACTATTATGAGGGAATCATTGCATGCTGTGGAAATACTAGTAGAATGGAAAACATGAATGCAATGCATCTTTAATAATATTGAACTCTAAATGTATATTAGCCTAGGTATAGATACCTGAATAATCTGTTCAGGACAACCTGTCATGCCGAAGGCAAAAGAGAATGTTATTGCCTGGACAGAAAGTCACTGGGACATGTGAAGCCGCACTGCTGAAGCCAAATGCCAACTCGAGGACACCTCTTCCTACCGCCCCCTCGACCATGACCCCACCCCCCCATCACCAAACCATCATCTCCCAGACCATACAGAACCTCATCACCTCAGGAGATCTCCCACCCACAGCTTCCAACCTCATAGTTTGGGAACCCCGCACTGCCAGGTTCTACCTCCTTCCCAAGATCCACAAGCCTGACCACCCTGGCCGACCCATTGTCTCAACATGCTCCTGCCCCACTGAACTTATCTCTACCTACCTTGACACTGTCCTATCCCCCCTAGTCCAGGAACGCCCCACATACATTCAAAACACTACCCATGCCCTCCACCTGCTCCAAGACTTCCGTTTCCCCGGCCCCCAATGCCTCATCTTCACCATGGATAGCCAATCCCACTACACCTCCATCCGCCATGACCAGGGCCTCCAAGCCCTCCATTTTTTCCTCTCCCAACGTCCCCAACAGTACCCTTCCACCGACACTCTCATTCGTTTGGCCGAACTGGTCCTCACTCTTAACGATTTCTCCTTCGAATCCTCCCACTTCCTCCAGACCAAAGGGGTAGCCATGGGCACACGTATGGGCCCCAGCTATGCCTGTCTCTTTGTTGGCTATGTAGAACAATCGATCTTCCGTAATTACACTGGCACCACTCTCCACCTCTTCCTCCGCTACATTGATGACTGCATTGGCACCACCTCGTGCTCCAGCAAGGATGTTGAGCAATTCATCAACTTCACCAACACATTCCGCCCTGACCTTAAATTTACCTGGACCATCTCTTACACCTCCCTCCCCTTCCTGGAACTCTCCATCTCTATTAATGACGACCAACTTGACACTGACATTTTTTACAAACCCACCAATTCCCACAGCTACCTGGATTACACCTCTTCCCACCCTACCTCTAGCAAAAATGCCATCCTGTATTCCCAATTCCTCCGCCTCCGCCGTATCTGCTCCCAGGAGGACCAGTTCCACCACAGAACACACCAGATGGCGTTTTAGGGAACATCTCCGGGACACCCGCACCAATCAACCACACCGCTCTGTGGCCCAACATTTCAACTCCCCCTCTCACTCTGCCAAGGACATGGAGGTCCTGGACCTCCTTCACCGCCGCTCCGTCTCCACCAGAAGCCTGGAGGAAGAACGCCTCATCTTCCTCCTCGGAACACTTCAACCCCAGGGCCTCAATGTGGACTTCAACAGTTTCCTCATTTCTCCTTCCCCCACCTCACCCTAGTTGCAAACTTCCAGCTCAGCACTGTCCCCATGACTTGCCCGGACTTGTCCTACCTGCCTGTCTCCTTTCCACCTACCCACTCCACCCTCTCCTCCCTGACCTATCACCTTCATCCCCTCCCCCACTCACCTATTGTACTCTATGCTACTTTCTCCCCACCCCACCCTCCTCTAGCTTATCTCTCAACGCTTCAGGCTCTCTGCCTTTATTCCTGATGAAGGGCTTTTGCTCGAAATGTTGATTTTACTGCTCCTCGGATGCTGCCTGAACTGCTGTGCTCTTCCAGCACCCACTAATCCAGAAACTGGGACATGTGAGCCAAGTCTTGTTGCAAACTAATCAGTTGTTCTAAAGATCCTCTTGCAGTAGCAGGAAGCTGATGAAGGGCTTTTGCCCAAAATGCGATTCTTCTGTTCCTCCAATGCTGCCTGACCTGCTGTGCTTTTCCAGCACTACACTCTCGACTTCAACTGAAACACCCAGGTTCAAGTCCCACCTCCTTCAGAGATGTATAATAAAATCTCTGAGCACGTTGATTAGAAGAATGGGGTTAAGTATTTAAAAAATTGTCGTAAAGGGTCTAAAATTAGGCATGAGGCCTATCTTAATAGAGTCCTAATGATTTGAAGCCAAATAAAGAGCTTTCCCAATGTTTTCTTGATAGCAAAAATTAATGTTAATTAGCTTTGAGGCAGAGATCACATTTCTAACACCAATAAGATTGAAGAGAATTATTTTTGGAGAAATGGCCAAACAGGCATTATATTTCCTCATTCAAATGTGATTTCTCTTTTCTTAAAATAAATTCCTATTTTAACTCATGCCACCTGAAGTAAACAGGTTCGAAGCAGCCTATGCAACAGTAGCAAAATTTCTCAAGTCTCCATTTTCACTCCAATAAGCAACAAATCTTCCCTCCTAATCACTTACTGTACCTGGATAGTAACATTCTGATTCAAGTAACAAACAAAGAATGCTGGAGAAACTCAGCAGGTCGAGCAGTATCTGTGCAGAGAGAAACAATTGCTAGGAATTTCTCGTAAGCTGTGGATTCTGGAGGAGTTTGAAAGTGTTGCAAAACACATAACCAGGTGCACTTCTGAGATACACATCTGTTGAAAAAAGCCAAGATCTCAGCAGCATATCTTAGATTTATAAACAAAGCAGCTTACAAAAATAGAGCAGGAGTTCGCCCCTCACGTGCAATACAATCCTGGATAATCATCAGCCTTTATTCTATTTTCTAGCCCACTCCCATATCCCATGATTCTTCAAGAGATTGAAAATCTGTCACAGCTGGAAATATACATCCTCCAGAACCCCCTTGACCATCTCCATTGACCTAATTGGAATAGTATAAGTTCAATACAGTGTTTAGAATTCTGTTCCCGATTAGAATGTGCAGCAGAACTTCCCATGTTTTCAACTAGTTGCAATGAATTACAGTTGTTAATTTTTTGATGTTGTGTAATTTCTGACTTTGCCCAGTGCAATTTGGTTCCACCATTGACAAATTCAGGTTTGTGGATATGTTCATTTGTAAACAAAACTATTCTTATTGGTAAGATTATGCTATGAGAAACAAAACAAAATAAACAAAAGTGATAGAGAATTTCCAATTCTATGATCTTATGCTTCTCAATGGGTTTGATGTTCCCAAGTTATATCAACCCATGATTTGGACAGTATTTGCCAACATGCCCTAAATCTGACAGGGCGTGCAATCAGTATTGGCAATTTCTTTTCTCCATGCTGCATAGCAATGACTTGTGCTATTCAAGCAAAATGTTAACATATTGAAAGGAAGGCCCCTTGGTAGCTCAATGAGGTTCTCCATGATTAATTCACTCGTTTGGATTGTAACTGTATGGTCCTCAATCTTTGGTGGGTCAGTTCATCTCTGCTGCTGTGGTGGTTCTAAACTGGTCTAGCTCCCTTTAATGAGAAGAACAATAATCAACTCCATTAGTTAATACAACCAATTCAGATTAAATACATGGCCATACAACAGCACAATGTTGTGGAACAAAAAGGCATTGGGATGACAATTTTAAATAAAATAGTCTATTGAATGTTTTTAAAAGGTGTGTGGTTTCAATTAATAGGGATTAATTAATTAATCAATAAGCATGTTGGATATTATATTTATACAGCTGGGACTTTAAAATGCACGTACTTTTAAAACTATATACTTTGGATGTAGGTGATGCTAAAAATGCAATAATCGTCATCCATCCCCAGTTTCCCTATGATAATGGTGTTGATGAGCCATTGCCATGAACAGCTGGATTCATTTTGATGACAGTTCTTCCAATTACAATGATATCAGATAGGGAATTCCAGAATACTTGTTCAACAATAATGAAGGAGCTGTGAGATATGCGTAAATCATCTTGATCTGAGATTTGGCAGGGGATGTAGAGAATATTTTTGTCCTCGTTGATGATAGAGGTAAATGTTGTTGAATTCCTGCATTGTATCACAACAACTTTAAGAATATATTTTGTTCTTAAGACTTAAAAATATATACAGATTTATTATTATTCTTTAATTTTGAGGAAGGGAAGAGTCATGACATCTATTAGACTCTACAGCCAGTGCAAACTGATCCCTCATTAGACAATCCGTTACATCTGTTCTATATTAAAGTCAAGAAAAAAAATCTTTCTTTAAAAAACAGTGAAAGGGGTTTTTCAAATTTTGTGATGCTTTTACTCTGTTACAAAAAAAAGCCAGCCAAAAATCAATGCCTTCAAGAAAGAAGAAAATTGGTGAGAAAATTAATCAAAAATATGTTTTAAAACATATTCAAGAACAGACAAGTCACTGCAAAGATAAATCATGAAGGAAATGAAAATAAAAGGATCGAGAGTTCGGTAAGATAGTGGATATTTCTTAGCGCAAAAAATCCTTTTGTTGCACAATGTACATAAAATTGCTTTGCTTCAGCTTTGAATATAAACTGTTTGAATGGATACAGGAGTACAGACAAAAGGGACTCAGTGTAACAAACAAAATGTTTAAGCTGAGCTCAAAAGATATGTGCATGCAGGATGCAAGGTATTAAAGATTTATAGGCTACAGTTTTATGTAGCCCACGGCATGCACCACAAAGTTTGTAAATTGTCACTTCAAAGAACCACCATTGCTCAGTGCCTACCTAAAGAACATAAAAGGAAGTTTGCCCAACTTCACAGGTTTAGAATAATGGCAGGAGGCACGCTATATTATTTACTACAGTACTGGAAAATAATGACAGCTTTCCAACCAAATGTTGGTTGGTTTCAATAAATCATAGAAAGATTGAGTTAATACACCCTGAGTTCATTCTTTCTGCTCCAGTGCAAACAATTACGCATTTCCTGTGCATAATTATAATTTTTACTGATTTCAAACAAATAGACATGTGAATAAAGAACAAGAATAGGCTACTCAGATCTTCAAGCCTGCTCCATCATTCAATACGATTATGGCTGATCTGATGTTATCCTCAATGCTATATTATAGTCTACCACCAATAATCTTTCATCCCATTAATAATCAGAAATTATCTACCTTTACTTTAAAATATTTAATGTTTCTGCATTCAATAGTGTTACCATCACTGAATCCCTACTTTCAACATCCTGGGGGTTGTCTTTGACTAAAAACTCAACTAGGCTCACATCATAAATACTGTGGCTACAAGAATAGATTAGAAGCTGGGATACTGCAGTGAGTAACCCACCACCTGACTCCCCAAAGCCTGTCCATCATCAACAAGACACAAGTGAGGAGTGTGGTGGAATGCTCCCCACTTGCCTGGATTGTTGCAGCTCCAACACTCATGAAGCTTAACACCATTCAGGACAAAGCAGCCTGCTCAATTGAAGATGCATCCACAAACATCCACTCCCTCCACTTGACACTCAACAGCAGCAGTGTGTACTATCTACAAGATGTACTGCAGATATTCATGAAAGATCCTCAGACAGCACCTTTCAAACTCACAACCACTTACATCTAGAAGGACAAGGACAGCAGGTACATGGGAACACCACCACCTGCAAGATCCCCTCCAAGCCACTCACCACGCTGACTTGGAAATATATCACTGCTCCTTCATTGTTGCTGAGTCAACATTCTGGAATTCCCTGCCTAACAACACTATGGGTCAACCCACAACAGATGGACAGCAGCAGTTTAACAAGACAGCACACTACTACCTATGCAAAGGCAACCAAGTACAGGCAATAAATGCTGGCCAGCCAGTGATGCCCATATCCCATGAATGAATAAAAAAAAGTCCAAAACCTTAGCAAGCAGAGAACTCCACCCACACAAAATCCTCTAAGAGGGAATAAAATTCCTCATCGCTGTCATACGTGGGTGTTCCTTATTTATAAATTATGACCACTAGTTCTAGATTCTCTCACAAGAAGCAACATGCTTTCAACACCCACTTGATCAAGTCCCCTCAAGATCTTATATTTTCAATTAAGTCACCCCGCCTCAGGCAACAGTCTGTGTGGAGTTTGCACATTCTCCCCGTGTCTGCGTGGGTTTCCTCCGGGTGCTCCAGTTTCCTCCCACAGTCCAAAAATGTGCAGGTTAGGTGAATTGGCCATGCTAACTTGCCAGTAGTGCTCGGTGAAGGGATAAATGTAGGGGAATGGGTCTGGGTGGGTTGCTCTCCGGAGGGTCGGTGTGGACTTGTTGGGCCGAAGGACCTGCTTCCTCACGGTAAGTAATCTAATCTAAATGTTCCTCATAATGCAATCCATCTACTCCAAATATTGGAAAAAAAGAAGACTTTTCTCAACTGCTTCCAATAAGTAAGGACAGTTACCAATACTGTGTACAGTACCCCAGATCTCACTAATGCCGTATATAACTGAATCATCTCACTAATGCTGTATATAACTGAACCATAATCTCCCTATTCTTGCATTCAATTACCCTAGCAACAAAACATAACATTCTATTAGCTTTCCTGATTACTTCCTGTACCTGCACACTATCATTCTCTGGTTCATACCCTAGGAATTCCAGATCTCCCTGCTTCTCAAAGCTCTGCAACCCCACACCATTTGGATAATATGCTACTTTTTCATTCTTTCTGCCAAAATGGGCCATTTCACATTATCCCACATTCTACTCCATTTGTCAGATTTTTATTCAATCACTTAACATACATTTATCACTTTTTAGGCTCCTTATTACCTCTTCATAACTTACTTTCCTATGTATTTTGTGTCTCACTAAATTTAGTTACCATACATTTGATCCTTTCATCCAAATCACATAGGTAAACTATAAAGAGTTGATATACCAGCACTGAACACTGCAATGCTTGTGACATCCTGCCAGCCTAAAGAAAATCCATATTTTTCTACTGCTTCCTGTTAGCCAGCCAATCTTCTATCCATGCCTATATGTTAATCTCAACACCATGAGATTTAATTTCTATATTTGACGTGACACCTTATAATACGCTTTTGGAAATATAAGTACAATACATCCGCTGGTTCTCCTTTATCAACAGCACAAGCTACTTCTGAAAAGACCTCCAAAAATGTAGCTAAACATGATTTTTCTTTGACAGTCTGCCTGATTACCTTGAACTTACCCAAGTGCCCTGTTAAAGTATCTTTTATAAAATGCTTCCAATGTTTTCCATATGACTGTCCCTTACAATGTCTCTTATTTGTTGGAAATAACTACTCTGTGCTTTCTGGAATATCCCCTTGAATCTTTGCCATTGCATCTCTATTGACCTATCCCTTAACCCATATTGCTAATTCATTTTTGCTAGCTCTGCTTTTACGTCTTCGCAATTGCCCTTGTTTAAATTCAAAATAGTAGGCTTGGATGCATACTTTTATCCCTTAAACTGCAAATAAAATACAATTAAATTATGGTTGCTGCTACCCAGAGATGCTTCACTATGAGGTCAGTAAGTAATTCCACTTCATTGGTCAAATCCAGGTCAAATATAACCGGCATTGTTCTTGTGCCATAACAAGCTGGTTGAAGAAATTGTCCCAAGATCATTCAATGGATTCCTCATCTGGACTACATTTTCACATCTGATTTCAACCCGTCTATATGTAGGTTAAAATTCCCAATCAAAATCACTGACTCTTTTGACAAGCTCCCTTTATTTCCTACTTGATGCTCTATCCTTCATTGTGGTAACTGTTAGGGGAGCTGTACAGAACTCCCACAACTGACTTCTTGCATTTATCCTTCCCCCTCACCACTAAGACTGCCTGTATATTCAGAATGTAAGTCATTCCGCTCTGTCTGTCTGGCATTGTATTCCCATTTTTACATTTGTGCACATCTTAAAGAAATCTAAAACATATCAATGGAATTGTCAAAATGCTACAACTATTCTCATTGTGGAACAGAATGTACCATCATCCCTTTGCAATTTTGCTGAACATAGATAAATAATGATTTGGACGAGCCGGTGTTGGACTGGGGTGGACAAAGTTAAAAATCACACAACACTAGGTTATAGTCCAACAAGTTTATTTGGAAGCACTAGCTTTAGGAGCACTGCTCCTTCATCAGGTGGCTGTGAGGAGCAGTGCTCTGAAAGCTAGTGCTTCCAAATAAACTTGTTGGACTATAACCTGTGTTGTGATTTTTAACTTCATAGATAAATAACAAATTCATGGCAGATCACCCAACTGCCACAAGAATATGTTTTTGGGCATCAAAAGAGAAAGCATTCATGGAGTTCTAATTAATGAACAAGAAAATTGATAATGCAGAAAGTATTGCAAAAAAAGACTGGACAAAGGAATTGGAACTTGATGAAGGTAGATTGTACAGCCTGTTGGTGCATGTGGATCATAGAATCCCTAGTATGGAAGCAGGCTATTTGGTTCATCAAGACCTCTGAAAAGCATCCCATCCAAACCCACCTCATGCCTGTAACCCCACATTCCCAATCGCCAATCCACCCAAGCTGCAAATCTTTGGACTGTGGAAGGAAATACACACAGACATGGGAAGAATATGCAAACTCCACATTACCTGAGTGTGAATTTGAACCTTGAGCCCTGGTGCTGAGAGGCAGCAATGCCAACGACTCATTTACCAACTCATGACAGAGAAAACCACGAGCAATAGTTAATGGTAATTTTTCAGTCTGGGGGCAGGTTTATAGTGAAATTCTCCAAGAATCAATACTGGGACCTTTGCTTTATATAGGTATACAGTAGTATCTTGATTATCCGAAGAAGATGGGCAAAGAGTATTTTGTTCAGATAATTGATCTTTTGAAGAACCAGAAACAAGCAGGAATTTATGAGTGCCAGTTATCCAAATATGTTTTGGTTATCTGGCAATGCATGCCATAAATCTGTGTAACTGATAACTGAATGCTGAGTTGTCTAACGCCAGTTTTATGGGACTTCGAGAGTTTGTTTGGATAATTGAGGTTCTACTGTATATGATATAGACCTTGCGTATACAGGGGAACAATTTCATAGCTATTGGACAATAGAAACTTGGGAGCATTGTAAACTGTGGAGGGCAGTGTAGAACTTCAAAATCACGTTGACCATTTGGTGGAGTGGGTGGATAGGTGATATTTAAGATGGTGATAGTGTGGGGTAGTACAGCATATGTAGAGAGATGTTATGCAGGAGCAGGGAGACCTGGGTGTATATGTGTTACTAAAAGTGGCAGCACAGGTTGAGAGAGCTGTTAAAGCAAGCAGTACCCTAAAATTCACTAATGGCACATAGTATACAAATGTAGAAAGGTTATGCGAAACTGATATAGGACACTAGTTAGTGCTCCAGCAGAGATCTATCTATAATCCTGAGGAAGGATGTTCATGACTTGGAGGGACATTGAAGAGGATTACAGGATTGATTCCATGGATGAGAAACTTCAGTGATGGAAATAGGTTAGAAAATTTCTGACTCACTTCCGTAGAGGAAATCATGAGAAGTCTGGACAGAATAAAGTGAGACAGTTTCTTCTGCAGAAAGATTAATAACCAAAGTGCATAGATTCGAAATGTTTTTCAAAAGAAGCAAATGCAAATTAAAAATAAAACTTTTTCATAAGATTAGTGGTCAACACGGTTAAATTAAGGCATTCAAAGGCATTTAGAAACAATGTACAGGTTTAAAGAGAAAACATAAGTGATTAACACTAAGCCAAATGCTTAGAGAGGGGGTTCAGACACATTAGGCCATTTGTCTTCTTTTTGTACTGTAGCAATTCTGTGATTCTGATTCTCTCAGTATATCTATGTAAGAATTCCCTATTTTGAAAAGAAATGCTCTTATTGATAAAACTCCATTCATTATTTTTAACTCCCTTCAATCTCTTTTAAAAACATGCACTGGAATCCATAGTCCCAATTCTAAGATTCTATTATCATTTGGAGATACCAATCAAACTGTGAACTCAGATGAACCCCACTGTGATAATGAAAGGTTGTGAAATCACTCATGCAGCACAAATCCTGTAATGATAGCTTGTCAACATACAGTGTAAAATTCTTTTTTTTTAGAAAAGGAAAATTTTTTTTCAAATATTTAAAAGTCAGAAGCTTTAAATGTATTGCCAGCTTTATGCTCCCTTTGTCAGCTCTTCTGGGAGTTCTTTTTTGACAATTCCATTTGACAGCTTTGCTGACAGTACTTTTTTGACAGCTGTTTTGACAGTTCTTTTTAAGAGTTTCAATGAACTTGACAGTTCCAATGAGTTAATGCAATTCTTATGCATATTTGTGTCTACTTTTAACAATTCCAAAGGATACCTTAGCTCTCCAAATGTTGTACTTTATCTCTCCAAAAAGGTATGTGACCTATCCAAGCAATGATGCAATAACCAGACATACAAAGTCTAAACTGCATATGTTGTGCTTCTCAATCCAAGCTGTCAAAAGTCAGACATAACTAGGGGCAGATTGTGTTTTATATCTGCAGCTGCCTCTGTTAACACTGAATGTGCAATTTAAAATCTGCCCCCATTTCTGCCTCCTCTGGTCCTACATTTGCAGATGGAACTTCTGAAGTTGGGACTTTGCAATCATTTTAACAGTGAGGCTCTGTCATTGTGAAAATTCAGGTGAAGGTGTTCACATACAACAAACCAGAAAGATAAAAGCCCTTAAAATCCTTCATTTTTTATTTATATTTTTAGTAGTGAATTGAATGTATGGCTGGATTAAGATCGCAGTAAAATTACGATAACATAACAAATAAAAACAGCTTATTTTTAAAATGAGGTTTTTTTAATCATTGTGGAGAAAGTTTGCCATTCCACAAATATAGAATTAGCTTTGAGGTTGCTGGTGAATTTATTTCACAGTAAATGTGAAATAAATATGATTTAAAATGTAGAACATTTTCAATGAACTGAGAGCAAGGTGAACAGCATGGAAATTCTCACAAATTTTGGTTACATGAGATTTCCCACTTCCTGGGAATTTCTGCAGCACCATGTTTGTAGGAGTACGGAATTACTGGCAGGATTGTGTTAGCCATGGCTCAGAGGGTAACATTCCCATCTCTGAGTCAGAAGGTTTTGGGTTGAGTCACACTTCAGAGCTTCAGCACAAAAACTTCAAGGGCTCTTTTGGCACAGTTGTCGAATCCATACCAATGAGTCAGAAAACCTGGGTTCAAGTCCCAGTGATGTGTCATAACATGTCTGAATAGGTTTATCTGGAAGAAAGAGCTAGAATCAGCAGCTTCTAGATTTTCATATATATTGTTGTGCATATTCAAATGTCCGATTGCTGTGGATTTCAGGAGAGTAATGATACTGAGTGAGGATGGTTTCACTGTTGATACTACAGAAAAATCATTTACCTCCAATTGAAGAAGCTGAGAAACCAGATCAGAGAAACTGGCCAGCGGGTTTGATCGTGACTGGAGTCCTCTCAAATTCAGACACAGACTATTTTATCATATGAAATTTTCCAACTGAGCACCTGACAATTGGAAACCAGATTCTGTGGGAACATTCAGGCCACCTTGGTTTCCAATTGTCAGTATTCCTGTTGCAGCTGCAATTTAAAAACATTGGGAGTTTTTTGTGCTTTAATTGCCATATCATCTGTATGACTATGCAGAACTACCTCCTAAACTATTTGTAGCATCCAATCATTTCATGAAAATGCACTAAAATTTAAATGCACTTACTATGTTAATGTTCCACTGGAACATATTTGTAAGTCTGGTTTATTGCTCAGCTTTAATTGATGCTACAGTATTCAATACCATATGTATGTTTACTGTAATATAATTGCTACTGGAAGCTAAAAGTTTGAATTGGCTATAATTCATTATTACTGATTGGTTACTGCTCATTGAATAAAATGATCTGACAGTGATTTAGAATTGTTCTCTTCTTAGACTATTACAATTAAAATCTGATATTTGGGCACTTCTTTTCTTAGTCATATATTCAAATACTGGTCTTTTGTGGTTGCCAGGCTTCTGTTAGAATTAGGTTTATTGTCACATGTACTCAAGTTACACAAGAACAGGAATACAGTGAAAAATGTTCAGTATTGCCATTCTAATGTCAATTTAAATGTTATGACCATTTAAATATATTTTTACCTGGAACAAATTTACTCTGGATCCACATTTCCAATATAAAAGCCTTTCTGCTGACTGCAACTTTAGACAGCTAGTAAGGGTATCTCATGCCTGAAGTAAGGGAAGATCGTGCCTAACAAACCTGTTAGAATCCTTTGAAGAGGTAAAAAGTAGGTTAGACCAGAGAAACCCAGTGGATGTTATCTATCTAGATTTCCAAAAGGCCTTTGATAAGGTGCCTCACAGGAGGCTGCTGAGTAAGGTGAAAGCCCATGGTGTTCGAGGTGAGCTACTGACATGGATTGAGGATTGGCTGTCTGACAGAAGGCAGAGAGTTGGGGTAAAAGGTTCTTTTTTGGAATGGCAGCCAGTGACAAGTGGTGTCCTGCAGGGTTCAGTGTTGGGACCGCAGCTGTTCACTTTATATATAAGTGATCTTGACGAAGACACAGGGTTGGGAGGGAGGGGGGTGGGGGGAAGGCATTCTGACGAAGTTCGTCGATGATATGAAGTTAGATGGACAGACAGGTAGCTCTGAAGAGGTGGACAGGCTGCAGAAAGATTTAGACAGTTTAGGAGAATGGTCCAAGAAATGGCTGATAAAATTCAAAGTGAGCAAATGCAAGATCTTGCACTTTGAAAAAAAAACACAGACATGGACTACTTTATAAACGGTGAGAAAATTCATAAAGGCAAAGTACAAAGGGATCTTGGAGTGCTAGTACAGGATTATCTAAAGATTACTTGCAGGTTGAGTCCATGATTAAGAAAGTAAGTGTAATGTTGTCATTTATCTCAAGAGGGTTGGAATGTAAAAGCAGTGATGTGCTACTGAGACTTTATAAAGTTCTGGTTAGACCCACTTAGAGTACTGTGTCCAGTTTTGGGCCCCACACCTCAGGAAGGACATACTGGCACTGGAGCATGTCCAGTGGAGATTCACATGGATGATCCCTGGAATGGTTGGCCTAACATACGATGAATGGCTGAGGAACCTGGGATTGTATTCATTAGAGTTTGGAAGGTTGAGAGGAGATCTAATAGAAACTTACAAGATAATGCATGGCTTAGAAAGGGTGGGCGCTGGAAAATTGTTTCCATCAGATGGGGATACTAGGACTTGTGGGCACAGCCTTAGCATTAGAGGGGGTCAATTTAGAATGGAAATGAGGAGACATTTCTTCTGCCAAAGAGTGGTGGGCCTGTGGAATTCATTGTCACAGAGCGCAGTGGAGGCCGAGACGTTAGATGTCTTCAAGGTAGAGAATAATAAATTCTTAATCTCACAAGGAATTAAGGGATACGGGGAGAGTGCAGGTAAGTGGTCTTGAAATGCCCTCAGCCATGATTGAATGGGGAGTGGACTCAATGGGTCAAATGGCCTTCCTTCCATTCCTATTTTTTATGTTCTTATGATCTTAACTTAGTCATGAATTTCTAAGCATTGCTGGGTAGGACCCTTGGCAGGCAGGCTTTGAAAATCATCGTCCTCAAGGATTTTAATGGAATCCTGATACTTTCAAGATGATTGCAACTCTTGTAAAGACTGGCAGGGAGAGTGCAGTGAACATCGGGTTCATCACCAATTAGCAGTCCCTTAAACACTGTAAGGAGCATGTTGAAGGACTTTTTGCTCCCAAAGGCCATTTTTAATGTTTTTCTTTTGGTGAGGCAAATTTGCTGGAAGGTCAAATAAATTTCTCTCCAACTGTCATGGGAACTAATTTGTGGTGCCAACTATTGCTGGTACAATCACTAGTCCTTAACTTGCCATGCAAAGCTGCTATCTGCTTGGTACCATCTCCTTGCCTTTCCCTGATGTCACCTGCTCCAACCAGCAAGGCAGTGCCAGCTCCCAACATGGTTCCTGTTTCCCTTTACTTCTGGCATCAAGCAGGTAGCTCCTCTCTCCTTGAGGTGTTTGATGCCTCTAATTTGGCAGTGGACAATTAGGCCATTTATATTTAAAAACTGTGTTGCAAGAGCCACAAGATTCAGACATAGGGTTGAGATCCAGAATTCATCTGAGGGTCATGTTCCCAACCCTGCATTGTAAATCCTGCTTGCATGTCTATCTATTACCTTGACAGTACTGTGTTACGCAAATAAGAAGGGAGGAATTGGGGACATGGGGAGGAGGGCGAGAAAAGTAGCACAAGCGCAGAACGTGACTATTCTATTAACGTCTGATCTTCTTGTGCATTAAAAAATTTATACCTTCACTTAAGATATGATGTTTGATTGACCTATTCCACTCAGTCATGTAGATAATTTATCACTTTCTTAAGTTGCAGAATAGGGCACATTCAGAGAGATTTTCTACTTCAGACATTGAAATGGCACAATCTAGTGTTTAACTGTGTAGCTTCTTATCTGCAATTTAGTTTGTACCATGTTTAATCCTGTCAATCTTGAGCCTTCCTCAGCTTGTAAGACTTTTATGCATTCTCAAGTCTTATTCTTTTTCTGCTTGTCAGCACCTACTATTCACACCTTCGTATATTGCTTTTTTCCATCCATCCTTAACTTTAGATTTTCCCCAGACGTGGCTCTTTGCTTCAATTATGCCCATATCTCCGCTGTCTATCATTTCTGTCTCCTATTTTACCTTTGCCTTCCACATTAAGATATTTATTTCTTATGTTCCCTTCATTCTTTATTCTCCATCTTCTTCCATGAATTTGGAATAGGGATAACTCAGATGTGACAATGAGATTGTTACTTTTCTCTGGAGATGTAGGTGAACCTGTTTTTCAAAACTGGAAGAAAAAGAACATTCAAAATTGTGTTGTGGAATATCAATGTACAAGTGCTTTAATGCTCCTAAAGGGGATTTTGACTTTTTGTTGAACATTAATTTAATTAATTTAAATAAGGGCTGAATTTTACCCGAAATTCACTGTGTCAAATTTGGAGAGTTTCATAGAGCATGTCTTTCTGTGAAGCCTAATAAGTGTTCTCATGTTACTGTCCACATTATTCATATTCACCTCATTAGCCATGTACCTTGCATTGATGGCACCTCCTGTAAACTACCTTTGGCCCATAAGTAATGGAGTTACCAGGATCCCCTTGGATTTCAGAGCTGATGCTATATTTAAAACGAGGTTGTACTCCAGTTCAAATGCTATCTTTGCCTGTTCCTGCATCTGAAATGCCCCAGAGATGGCTGACAGGAGTAAGATGCCCCCTGATTAACGGACAGGGACGTGGTGGTCCTGGTAGATGGAGTGATGCTGGGGAGAGCTGTACTTTTCCCTAAGGATCACCAGAAAAGACCATGATACCAGATCCTTCCAACATGATCAGAAGTTGTCACTCAGGTCAGCGCCACTTCTGCAGTCCAGTGAAATTCTCAGCAATATAGCAAGCAGGTTAATGAGGTTAACCTTCCATGCTCCATAAGGAAACTGCTAGCATCTCATTTCTGATACCTCATACTCACTCTATGTCTGCTACTGTACCCATCCCACCAAGGCTTATGCTTCACCACTGTCACTATTGCCTGTAACATCTTCCCTCACTTGTTCTCAACCCCTTCCAAATCCCCTGCACTATAAAAGTGCCTGCCCACTGCAGTGACTATTCTCTCACTCAGGACACTCACCATCTATCCCTCCCCTGCACCAGCACTAACAGTTTCATTGCACACTTTCTTCTCAGCCAATTCTTTCCTTTGTCTCATTTGAGAAGGAAATAATCCTCAGAAGAACAAGAGAACCAAAGTGCCCAAGATATTGGTGTGCCCAATATCCACTTACTTAACCCAACAATGGAAGTTATCCTTGCCTTAGTGAGAGAGGACAGAGACTGCTCATGTAAAGATGCTGAAATCTCCATGTTTTTGCAACCAAGTGATTCACTGTCAAGTGCTGTGCTGCTTTCCCATGACCACCACAATGAATGTAACCTGAACTTTTAATTCTATTCCACAACTTATTGTTTATTTTATCTTCTGCAGGTACAATGGCAACTGCACAGTTTCCACCTTCAGTAGGCTGCCTCAATAAAACGTCTCCTCCTTCACCTCTGAGGAAGAAGCCTCTGATCCTTCAGAGGATGTGCCGTCAATGTTGTCTCCTGTACTATCCCTCAGCTCTGATTGTAACGCCTGTTGGGGAGTACAACACAGCCATTTTCCCCTAACTAGTCAAGGAAGAAATGTCTTAGATCACGGACACTCAGGGGATTACTGACCTCAGCACCAGACAGGAGATGACCCTATCATGTAGGCTATTAAGAACTTCATATAAATTGCAGACAAGAGAGCAGCAGGCAAATTCATTGGAGATATTGGTCAAACTGACCTCCAAATCAGATGACTCCACCAGTGGTATTTGTACAGTGGCTCCTTCGAGCATATGAGTGTTTGACTGTGTCCATGGGAAATTTGGCAGCTGCCATGGAGAGCTAGGAGCAGCACAGTCAGTGTCTACTGAATATACACACAAGCCTACACTCCATCGCTCTAAACATTGATGCTCAGTACCAAGACCATGGTGATAGGGTGCAAGACCTTAACCTAATTCCAAGTGTCCCTTCCTGACAAGGAGACAGACGGGGCCTGTCTAAACCCAACCAGAAGAGGAACTGCATGCAGGTCCCCAAAGTCTCACCTCAGGGAATTCCAGACCTTCAAGGAGGATAAATGTGTCATTGGGTAGGACACTTGCATGTCTGGGCTCTCTAGCCACAAACTCTGCCAGGGTACCCCACCCAAAGCTCCAAGGTCAACAACTGCAGGCTCCCCTCTCCTAGTTGCAGAACTAGCAATGTACCTTGACAAGTGGAAGGGAAAGCAAGGAGAACACTTTCTCAGGACACATGAATAACATTTCATTATTATTATTATGCTATCAGTTTGTAATTTTACATTCACTTCTCAACATCAACTGTGCGAGAAAATGCCGTTTTAATTGCAATTATAAGAATGAAGCTTGCAAAGCCATTCATTCTTGACACCTCACAATGTTCTTGGTGACCAAACAAGTGGGTGAGGGTAAAGCTGTTGATGTGGTGAATACAGATTTCAGTAAAGCATTTGATAAGGTACCCCATAGGAGGCTATTGTACAAAATAGCACAAAGTCATGGGATTGAGGGTGAATTAAGCAGTTTGGATCAAGAATTGACTAGCTGAAAGAGGATAAAGGATGGTGGTTGATGGGAAATGTTCATCCTGAAGTTCAGTTACCAGTGGTATACTGCAAGGATCATTTTTGGGGCCACTGCTATTTGTCATTTTTATAAATGACCTAAATGAGGGTGTAGAAGGATGTGTTAGTAAATTTGTGGATGACAGTAAGGTTGGTGAAGTTGTGGACAGTGTGGAAGGATGTAGCAGATTACAGAGGGTCACAGATAAGCTGCAGAGCTGGGCTGAGAGGTGGCAACTGGAGTTTAATGTGGAAAAGTGTGAGGCGATTCACTTTGGAGGGAGCAGCAGGAATAAAGAATACTGGGTGAATGGTCAGATTCTTGGTAGTGTAAATGAGCAGAGAGATCTCAGTGTCCATGTACATACATCCCTGAAAGTTGCAAGCCAGGTTGTTGAAGTTGTTTAGAAGGCATACAGTGTGTTCACTTTTGTTGGTAGAGGGATTGAGTTTCGGAACCATGCGGTCATGCTACAGCTGTATAAATGTCTGGTGGAGCCTCACTTGGAATATTGCGTACAGTTCTGGTCACCACACTATAGGCAGGATGTGGAAGCTTTGGAAAGGGTTTAGAGGAGATTCAGTAGGATGTGTCCTGATCTGGGGGGAAGGTCTTATGAGGAAAGGTGTTTTTTGTTAGGGAGAAGAAGGTTGAGAGATGACTTAATTGAGACAAATAAGATCATCAGAGGGTTAGATAGGGTGGACAGTGAGAGGAATCAGAGAACTGAGTTAATGGTAAGATTCTTGGTAGTGTGGATGAGCAGAGCGATCTCTGTGTACATGTACATAGATCCCTGAAAGTTGCCACCCAGTTTGACAGGGTTGTTAAGAAGGCATATGGTGCGTGAACTTTTATTGGTAGCGAGATTGAGTTTTGGAGCCACGAGGTCATGATGCAGCTGTAAAAAACTCTGGTGCCGCCACACTTGGAGTATTGTGTACAGTTCTGGTCACTGCATTATAGGAAGGATGTGGAAGTTTTGGAAAGGGTTCAGAGGAGATTTACTTTGATGTTACCTGGTATGGAGGGAAGGTCTTATGAAGAAAGGCTGAGGGACTTGAAGCTATTTTCATTAGAGAGAAGGAAGCTGAGAGGTGACTTATTTGAGACATAAGATAATCAGAGGGTGGACAGTGAGAGCCTTTTTCCTCAGATGGTGATGGCTAGCATGAGTGGACTTAGCTTTAAATAGAGGTGTGATAGATAAAGGACAGAGGTAGTTTCTTTACTCAGACAATAGTAAGAGTGTGGAATGCACTGCCTGACATTGGACAAACATATGGATGAAAATGGAATAGTGTAGGATAGATGGGTTCAGGTTGGCACAACATCGAGGGCCAAAGGGCCTGTACTGTGCTGTAATGTTCTACGTTCTATGTTCTAGCCCTACCTGAGTGATAGCTATTCTCTCTATAGCACCCATACAAACTTGACACATTGTCATGATTGAATGAGGGAACACCGTTCATATGTAACCTTAGCTTCATGGGTGGCATGGCGGCACAGTGGTCAGCACTGTTACCTCACAGCGCCAGAGACTGGGGTTCAATTCCCGCCTCAGGCAACTGACTGTGTGGAGTTTACACGTTCTCCCCGTGTCTGCGTTGGTTTCCTCCAGGTGCTCCGGTTTCCTCCCACAGTCCAAAAATGTGCAGGTTACATGAATTAGCCATGCTAAATTGCCCGTAGTGTTAGGTGAAGGGGTAAAATGTAGGGATTGTGGGTCAGTGTAGACTTGTTGGGCCGAAGGGCCTGCTTTCACATTGAGTAATCTAATCTTCTACTAAAAACACAAACTGTAGAGAAAGATCACAACATTAAGCTGCACTTAGCAGGTTGTTCCTTCAGTATCAAAACATTCATGGTCATGGAAAGATGATTTCACACAACTCCGCTTTATTGAACAAGGTTCACAAAGATGTCTAGTCTCCATTACTTTAGCCAAAGCCGCTGTGATGTAGGGTGGTCGAAGTGCTTTACTGTCTGAAACACATCCTCATGATCACAATGCTAAAACTCTGATGGATCCTCATCATATTTCCCATAACCTCAGTTTATCCTGCAGTTGTTTGAAACAGAGATTCCAAGGAAACAGGATTCCAAGTCTTCTGCCTGGACTTATCGGTACAAATCCCGGACATGATATGCGTAGAAGTCCTCTGTTAAGCAATCCAGTGGCCCTCATTTGCCCAGTGGAAGAAGGTGGTGCATTGCAGAAATGCTGGACATCAGGTCGTGCAATCTAACTTTCAGCTCCAGACACAATATACACACTGTCCCCCATTCATCTGTACAGGATTCCATGGAGTATGAGCAACTGACTTTTCTGCATCTTGGCTGCATCATGAGGGCACCTATAGCTTGAAGATCCAAATTAAGAACCTTACTCACTTTCACAATGAGGAACACAAATTATCCAGAAGCCCAGTTGATGCTGGTCCTGGACTTGTGAACATTTGTGTTCCTCATTGATTTGTGTAGCAGCCTTTAGGACAGCATATAGGCGCAGGCACAGCTTCTGTGTCTGGGTCCACTGAGACATTCTAATGAGCCTTTCTGGAAAATATCAGAAACAAAGCAGGTCCTCTCAGTAATCTGATTATTTAGTACTGGCAGGAGACACAAATAGCATCTGAAAATTATCCTCCAAACATTGTGACTTCTGACACTGGGACCAGAAAGATGGCTCCATGTGGACATTGATCATTTTAGTTCTGATTCAAATATCTGTTTTTCAATCTGTTTGGCACACAGGCAATAGTAGATTGTATGTGTGGCAGTAGTAATGAGGATCTCTCCCCATGTCCTGAATCGTCACTATGCCCAAGAGGCATATTGTATCCAGGATAATAGTCCTGAGGTTTTAGGCTCTAAGGTGTTTAATGAGACTCTCCTTTGCTTTGGGCAGATGCTGGGACCTTGGAAAGTGATTGAGGCTTTGGTAAATATGGTGAATCGTCACAAGATACCGCTTGTGCCTTATAACTATTAGTAGGATTGATTCATAATGTTGAATGATGTGGTCAAGAATGCTTTGGCTAGAATTTTTAGTCAACACACTTGGTCAATTTGTGAGGTCCACTTGTAATATTTTGTGATTACAGATGTCTATCACCCGTGCTATGTGGAAGTCTGTTTAAAGCTGTTGCCTTTTGAAGGACCTCACAAGGATTCTGCTCCCTGCCCCCCACCCCACCCCACCCCACCACCCTCTACAGAGGATAACTATTATCCTCTGTATCCTAATGTGCTGCTTCCCATCCCCACATTTGACTTCCCTAGCTAATCCACCAGAGCAGTAGTTTCTGATAACCTCCCATGACTTGCTGTGGGAAAGACCCCGGGGCTGACCCTACCCAGGCCTCAAACAACTTCAAAAGACAGCGCTGACTGAGGATTGAGCAGACCCCTGATTGATGACTGCAACTCTTGGACTTCCTTACAACAAATCCCCAGACTGGGCAAACTGTAGAACTGACCCCACCCTGGGCTGGAGAGATGCAAGGCAGAGATGCTATGGGCATCCAAGCAGGTACTAAATGAACTCGCAATAAAAAAGGAAGCAAAGAGTCCTCAGGTGCACCCTACTTGGATCCATGAGATGGATGCTTTGCCCTACTCACTAAGTATCTTGGAAGCATCATTTTTATGAAAAGGTGCCAGGTCTTTCCAAAGTGTAGTGAGCTGATTTGGAAATGGTTTGGAGGTGTGCCATAATGATGTGGAGAATCTGGTGAATGTCTAATGCCAAGTTAGGGTGTGTGGTCATTACCCATGGAGTATGCCCTGAAATGTTGGTAAGTGTTATTGAGGATTGAGGTCCAGATGAGCAAACAATGAGCTGCCATCACTGGGTACATGCTATGACTTTCATATCTGGAATCAATAACATCTAGTTTCTTTCCAGTGCATGAGAGAACAGGAAAATGCATTTCAAGATTAGGTACTAATGGGATGAAAATGCATCTAAATAGACCTCTCACTGCTCATTGGCAAGATTCCCATCTTGCCATATCAAACCTGTTTGCAAAATCAGACTTTGTTTCTTTGACATCGAGAATCTCATTTCTGCCGATCTCACATACTTTCTCAACCGACTCAATATTGACCATCTCATTCAAGGGCTGGGAAGAATTGGTCCTAAGATACTATTACTGTTAAAATAGTAGACAGTTTTCAGTATATTTCCTAAGCTCCAGTCATTATATATAAAGGGGAAATAAATGAGCATTACTGAAAAGATCTTAATACTGCATTCTTTCAAAAATGACCCAAGCACATTGGCAATTCTGGAGAAATCATGAGCAGTGAAAGTTGAGCATGTAATTGATGAATTTAATGTTATAGTTCAATTGTGCAACAGCCGTGCCTTGTTTCAGTATAAAACCCAGTTCTATTTTATGTTATTACATTTATATAATGATTTGGTAGTAAGGGGCTTCAATATTGCTGACAAAAGACATGGTTGGATGAATTTTTTTTATCTTGCATGCGTCAGGACCATTGATAAGTATACCAATGTCAATGGGACCGACATTTTTATGCTGCATGAGAAGAGCTTGCTGATTTGTTGGCAAAAGAGAACTCTGATTGATTGATAAAGGTGTGACCATGGAGGATGCAGCATTGTGTGAAAACTGAATATGCCACTTTGTTGAAATTTAAATCATGCATTCTGATTGGTCAACAAATTACACTAAGGAATGGGTCAGAGAATGGCTGTAAAATTTATTATTTGTTGAAACAGGCATTTTGTATTTACATGTTCTTTCTATCTATAATGAACAAAGCCCTGTGTGCTAATATAGATAGCTTTCAGTCCCCAAGTGTGTCCAAATGAGAGCCTGAGTGACAATCCCAAAGTGGTTATCAGTACAATTCTTAGCTGAATCAGAAATAATGTGGTATATGAATTTCAGTGATGGTGTGATGCTAGGTTTGTAAGCTGTACGTCTCAAAGACTGGTGATTACATTCCTTCAGCTCTTCACTAAAACAAAGGTACTGACTACACTTGACCAGTCTGTTTTCAAAACTTGAAACACAGAGCCCAACATTAGATGTGACTCTGCATTAGACAATATTTGCTAAATATTTCTGACTGTGCTAAGAATTACATTGGCTACCAATTTTAAATTGTCAGTCTGTCTTACAGTTTGGTACAATCACAGATATTGGAAGCCACATGTGTTAATTCACTGGGACCTGAGCTTTGCAGTTTGAAAGAACATTTATGCACTTTGTTTTCATTCATGCTAAGCCAGCATTTACTGACTACCCCAGATTGCCTAGAGTGCAGTTAAGAGCCAACCATATTGCTGTGTCTGGAGTCACATGTAGGAGAAAGTGAGGACTGCAGATGCTGGAGATCAGAGCTGAAAATGTGTTGCTGGAAAAGTGCAGCAGGTCAGGCAGCATCCAAGGAGCAGGAGAATCGACGTTTTGGGCATGAGCCCTTCATCAGGAATAAGGAGAGTGTGCCAAGCAGGCTAAGATAAAAGGTAGGGAGGAGGGACTTGGGGGAGGGGCGTTGGAAATGCGATAGGTGGAAGGAGGTCAAGAGGAGGGTGATAGGCTGGAGTGGGGGTGGGGCGGAGAGGTCAGAAAGAAGATTGCAGGTTAGGAAGGTGGTGCTGAGTTCGAGGGTTGGGACTGAGACAAGGTGAGGGGAGGGGAAATGAGGAAACTTGAGAAATCTGAGTTCATCCCTTGTGATTGGAGGGTTCCTAGGTGGAAGATGAGGTGCTCTTCCTCCAGCTGTCATGTTGCTATGCTCTGGCGGTGGAGGAGTCCAAGGACCTGCATGTCCTTGGTGGAGTGGGAGGAGGAGTTGAAGTGTTGAGCCACGGGGTGGTTGGGTTGGTTGGTCCGGGTGTCCCAGAGGTGTTCTCTGAAACGTTCCACAAGTAGGTGGCCTGTCTCCCCAATATAGAGGAGGCCACACCGGGAGCAGCGGATGCAGTAAATGATGTGTGTGGAAGTACAGGTGAATTTGTGGCGGATATGGAAGGATCCCTTGAGGCCTTGGAGGGAAGTAAGGGGGGAGGTGTGGGCGCAAGGTTTGCATTTCTTGGTGGGGGGGTGTGGACCTGACAAAGGAGTCACGGACTTACCTATCACCCCACCAACCTCTATTTACATCATATCATCCATTGTCATTTCGGCCACCTCCAAACGCACCCCACCACCAAGGATATATTTCCCTCCCCTCCCCTATCTGCGTTCTGAAAAGACCACTCCCTCCGTGACTCTCTTGTCAGGTCCACACCCCCCACCAACCCAACCTCCACTCCCGGCACCTTCCCCTGCAACTGCAAGAAATGCAAAACTTGCGCCCACACCTCCCCCCTTACTTCCCTCCAAGGCCTCAAGGGATCCTTCCATATCTGCCACAAATTCACCTGCACCTCCACACATATCATTTACTGCATCCGCTGCATCCAATGTGGCCTCCTCTATATTGGGGAGACAGGCCACCTACTTGTGGAACGTTTCAGAGAACACCTCTGGGAAACCCGGACCAACCAACCTAACCACCCCGTGACTCAACACTTCAACTCCCCCTCCCACTCCACCAATGCCCCTCCCCCAAGTCCCTCCTCCCTACCTTTTATCTTAGCCTGCTTGGCACACTCTCCTCATTCCTGAAGAAGGGCTCATGCCCGAAACGTCGATTCTCCTGCTCCTTGGATGCTGCCTGACCTGCTGCACTTTTCCAGCAACACATTTTCAGCTCTGGAGTCACATGTAGGTAAGGATGCAGTTTATATCCCTAAAGGACATTAGTTAACAAGATGAGCTATTACTTATTCCCTGAAAATTGATAATGAATTCATGGTTATCATTAAGACTTCTAATTCCAGATTTTTATTGAATTCAAATTTCACCATCTGCCATGGCGTGATTCAATCTCGGGATCCCCAGAATATTACTTGGGTCTCAAGGTTAATCTAACAATAATGCGACTAGGCCATCACCTCCCCAAGGCATTCTGCTATTTAAACACAACAAGACATGTGACATCTGTTCTCTGGTGAATTTCCCAGGGCAATGCCTTGACCAATTGGTGTCAACCCACTTGGTTTAAATTTAAATAAAGCTTGGCAATTAACTGTCAGTCATTATTTAACTGGTACATGCTTCAAGGAAACAACCCTACTAATCAGAATGCATCTGCCAACCAATCAGCACACTTTTCTCCTTTACTGTGGTATTCCAATGAATTGTTATGATGAGCACAAGACAAAAAAATCTGTGATAAAATGCATCTTTTTTCAGCAATAGTATCATCCTCTATCTTATCTTGCCATTCATCAGACAAATCCAGATTACATCTGATTTTATTAACATGAACATATGTTTCTCTTTCTGTTACCTGAAGGCATTTATTGTGGTATTGTATCATAGTTTCAGGCTTTTGGATAGGTTGGTGAACTCTTTCAAGTTAATACCATTCCTATTCACTTTTTTAACCTACATGTATGAATGTATGGATTTTAAGAAGTTACTCTATTCAATCTTAACCTTGAGAGAGATTTATTATTTTGCTATTTCTTTGTGACTGAAGACCATCTAACTGTTCTACAAACACAATACAGGTCTCCTTTAATTTAGAGTGGAGTCTTGAAACATACTCAGCCCAAGAGACTTCACTATAATCATAAAAATGCCTTGCAATAGAGAAAAGCCATTTGCTGTAAGTGTTGTCAAAGTGCCCTCAATAGCTGAAGCAATAGTACTTATGTCAACTACAGCCATTGTCTCTGCAAATTCTTGTTCAAAAATATTTTTCTTCCTCTCAATGTATCAATCTTTTCTTATTATATGTCCCATTTTCTACCTTGTCTAGCCCTTCCTTGCTACTTTTGATTCTATATTTCATGTGTTGTGCAGTAGAACAACATACCTTGGGAGGGAAACATATTGACCACTGTGTATGGTTTCCATAGTCTAATTGATAACTAAAAAATTGACTCCATCTAAAAGACATTTAGCTGCAACAGAAAATATTTTGAACAGATGTCACTTGCATGATTAGGTGATCTGTTTTAAAAAGGATAAGTACAGGATTTTGCCTAAGCATTAATGAATGTATGTCTCAACTTTATGAAACTTGGAAACTTCACTTGGTAACTAAGAGTATATCTTGATGAATTGGAATGCAGAGTTCCTCCATTATGTAAAAATACCTTTATAAAAATTGAACAACAGAATTAGGTGTAATTATCAAAGACTATTAATTAAGAAAGTTTCAGTACTTATGCTAAAACGTTCATCAGCAAATAATGCATTTCAAATGTTTGTGATGTGTGTTACATGTAGATCAATTTCCATAAACCATTTTTTAAATGAAATTATTGCATACAAAGGTGCTACTACACATAAGTAGGAATGATCTCCAACATCTTTACTAAAATATATTCCAATGTAATGTACAATACAATGTACTAAGCAAGTCTATTATGTAACTTAAATCTGTCTGCCTATGGTCTGACTGGTCTTGTGGACACTGCATCAGCTCAAATCTCTTCCTCTGCACCTTGATTTTAGTTATTTGCTGTATAAGGATAAGATGTTTTTTCTCCTGTGTTCTGCTGAATTACCCTTGGCCTTTGACGCTTCTCTTTCCATATTGTCATTTCTATGTTTGGCAATCAATGTAAACTGAATGTTTGCATTTTTAGCACATTCCTAGATTATTGAAATGCTTTTACCTCACAAATGGGCTTACTATTAGTATGATCGTTGAACATGCTCACAGAATTTCAGGGTAATCACAGAAGGTACAATGGATAGATTAAGCCAAAGCCTGTATATTCCAGACTTAGAAATGAGACTAATGCTCATAAGTAAGACAAGAACTGTTTGCTTGGATGATAACACAATACATAAATGGTTGTTTTTCTTTATTTATTTTTGAATACGCGCATTGTCTATTATGAGACTTGTCTACATGTACTTCTGTAGTATCATCAAGTGTTGCCATAAAAAAGCCCAGAGGTTTGTCTGTCTAAATTTTTGTTTCTAGTTTTGTTTCTAATTCTGTAAACTTTAAATTCTTCCAAAGGCTATGGTTGTATGGTTATATGCTTGTATGTATTGCTTCACCAAAGCCAAAGTGATCATACTTCATGTGTGAACTAAAATAAATAATCGACAATAATTACTTATTATCTCAGAATATTGTAAACTTAGTTTTAGATTACTAATATTAACTAAGTGGCTAAAGACTTTATGGTTAATTATTTAACAGATCTTGCACCATCAAGTTACTTGTTTGGGTTCCATTCAAAAATGGTCCCCTTTTTAAGGTCTGACTGCTGCTTTAAACAACAACATTTCAAGATACTCAGATGTTTGTTCACAAAGTACCTACTTATTTTGGTTCTGCTTTCATTTCAGTGGGCAAGTTGAGTTACTGGTGACCAAGACTATGGCCATTTGACTTTGGCAATGTAAGGCTTGAAGAATTCTTCAGTTCTAGTAATCTTCATTTGAATATTTCTGGTCTCTGGGGGACAGGTATGGTTAAAAATATCTGTCTACTCTATCATTCTAAAAAAAGGCAAAAAATCAATCATGACTGACTTTTATCTTTATGTAAATTGGTAAAGTCAAATTGGCCCACCCCACTCTGGCTTCTTCCTGACCTCTCCGCCCTCACCCCACTCTGGCCTATTACCCTCACCTTGACCTCCTTCCACCAATCACATCTCCATTGCCCCTCCCCCAAGTCCCCCCTCCCTACCATTTATCTTAGCCTGCTAGACACACTTTCCTCATTCCTGAAGAAGGGCTTATGCCCGAAACGTTGAATCTCCTGTTCCTTGGATGCTGCCTGACCTGCTGCGCTTTTCCAGCAACACATTTTCAGCTCTGATCTCCAGCATCTGCAGACCTCACTTTCTCCTTAAAGTCAAATTGGCACAGGTATCCCCAAGGAAGAATTCAGAGTTGAGGTCAGTTTCCTAGAAGTAATGGAATAATCCAGGTAACTGGCTATTTGGGATCTGTTAATGTATCAAGATGCAGTTTTAATAAATCTTCTCAGAATAAATAATGACCACAGCATGGTAGAGTTTAGCATTCACTTTGAGAGTGAGAAACATGGGTCTACACAACATGGGTCATAGATGACCCATAGAATTTAAATGAAATAATTATATGGTAATGATGACAGAGCTTAGTAGGCGTGAACCAGGAAAAGAGTTTAGCAGCAAAGTCTGATGATAAACAAGCAGAAAATAGTTCATAGCTTACAGCAACATATGTCCCAATGAGAAAGAAGGGTTCTAGGATGGGGAAAGCCAAACATGGTTAACCAGGAAAATTGAGGATAGCATCAAATTGAAAAAATATGAATAATGTAGCAAAGACTCATTGTGAGCCAGAGGATTGGGAGAGATTTCAAAACCAACAAAATATGACCAAAGAAAAAAGCAGGTTTCATGAACATCCCCCCCCCCCCCCCCCACCCCCATGATGGGAGACCACGCCACATAGGGCAAAAGATAGGGCTGAAGCATTTGCAATCACCTCCAGCTAGAAGTGCTGAGTGAATTATCCATCTGAGCCTTCCCGTAGGATCCCCAAAATCACAGATGCCAATGTTCAAACAGTTCAATTTACTTGCCATGATATCAAGATGTAGCTAAAGACACTGGATTCTGGTAAGGCGATGGGTTCTGACAAGAATGTAGATGGGGTACTGAAGAGGTGTGCTCCAGGCTGTGTACTTAGCCAGCCTGTTCCAGTCCAGTTACAAAACTGGCATGAAGTGGCCAAAGTAAGTGTTTTTCTGACGGAAGGTGAAGTTAATGTTTATATGATGTGAGGCATTCAAAAGATAATGGCATTAAACAGACACTGACATAGTACAGATGCAAGACATCTTTTATCACAAAATTATATAAGTGGAGGTCATATATTGGCCTTCTGTGTTGAGTTAGAATTCACGGGGCAAGCATTCTAGATCACAAAACTTTATGAATCAATCCTAGTAGTCCCTGCTGACGACATCTGCGGGAAGTGCAACCAACTCCAGCTCCTCGAAATGAAGCTAGAGCTGGATGAACTTCGGATCATTTGGGAGGCAGAGGGGGTTATTGAGAGGAGTTACAGGGAGGTAGTCACTCCTCAGGTACAAGAAAAAGGCAGATGGATTACAGTCAGGGGATGGAAAGGGAACTGGTAGGCAGTGCAGGGATCCCCTGTGGGCATTCCCCTCAACAAGAAGTATACCGTTTTGGATACTGTTGGGGGGGAAGACTTACCAGGGGAAAGCAGTGGGGCACAGAGCTCTGGCACAGAGTCTGTCCCTGCTGCTCAGAAGGGAAGGGGGAAGAGGAGCAGAGCAGTAGTCATTGGGGACTCCTTAGTTAGGGGGACAGATAGGAAGTTCTGTGGGGATGAGAGAGACTCACGATTGTGTGTTGCCTCCCAGGTGCCAGGGTTCGTGATGTCTCTGATCAAGTTTTTAGGATCCTTAAGGGGGAGGGGGAGTAGCCCCAAGTCATGGTTCACATCAGCACCAATGACATAGGTAGGAAGAGAGATGGGGATTTAAGGCAGAAATTCAGGGAGCGAGGAGAGGAGTTGAACATATGGCTATTGGGATGGTACAGGAGGGAGGGTTATGGATTCTTGGATAATTGGGACTCTTACTGGGGTAGGTGGGACCTCTACAAGCAGGATGGTCTTCACTGAACCAGAGGGATACCAATATCCTGGGGGGGATTTCGCTAAGGCTATTGGAGTGGGTTTACACTAATCCAGCAGGGGAATGGGAAACAAAATTGTAGTTCGAGTATAGAAAAGGCTGAGAGTAGGGAGGTCTGAAATCAAGTTTCAGGGACGCAAGATGGCACCAGCAAGCAAGAAGTTGGTTTGAAGTGTGTCTAGTTCAACGCCAGGAGCATCCGGAATAAGGTGGGTGAACTTGCAGCATGGGTTGGTACCTGGGGCTTTGACATTGTGGCCATTTTGGAGACATGGATAGAGCAGGGCCAGGAATAGTTGTTGCAGATTCCAGGATTTAGATGTTTCAATAAGAACAGAGAAGATGGTAAAAGAGGGGGAGGTATGACATTGTTGGTCAAGGACAGTATTACAGTTGCAGAAAGGATGTCTGGGGACTCATCAACTGAGGTAGTATGGGTTGAGGTTAGAAACAGGAAAGGAGAGGTCATCCTGTAGGGAGTTTTCTATAGGCCTCTGAATAGTTCCAGAGATGTAGAGGAAAGGGGAGCAAAGATGATTCTCAATAGGAGTGAGAGAGACAGGGTAGTTGTCATGGGGGACTTCAATTTTCCAAATATTGACTGGGAATACTATAATATGACTACTATAGATGGGTCAGTTTTTTTCCAATGTGTGCAGGAGGGCTTCCTGACACAGTATGTAGACAGGCCAACAAGGGGTGAAGCCACATTAGATTTGGTACTGGGTAATGCGCCTGACAAGGTGTTAGACTTGGAAGTAGGTGAGCACTTTGGTGATAGCGATCACAATTCTGTTATGTTTACTTTAGTTATAGAAAGGGATAGGTGTATACCACTGGGCAAGAGTTACAGCTGGGAGAAAGGCAATTACGATGTGATTAGGCAAGATGTAGGAAGCATTGGATGGGGAGGGAAACTGCAGGGGATGGGCACATTAGAAATGTGGAGCTTATCCAAGGAAAAGCTCCTGTGTGTCCTAGATAAGTATGTACCTGTCATGTAGGGAGGAAGCTGTAGAGCACAGGAGCCATGGTTTACGAAGGAAGTGGAATCTCTGGTCAAGAGGAAGAAGAAGGCGCATGTTAGGATGAGATGTGAAGGCTTAGTTAGGGCTCTTGAGGGTTACAAGGTAGCCAGGAAAGACCTAAAGAGAGAGGTCAGAAGAGCCAGGAGGAGACATGAGAAGTTGTTGGCAGATAGGATCAGGGTAAACCCTAAGGCTTTCTACAGGTATTTAAGGAATAAAAGAATGATGAGAATAACATTAGGGCCAACCAAGGATTGTAGTGGGAAGTTATGTATGGAGTTAGAGGAGATAAGGGAAGCACTAAATGAATATTTTTCGACAGTATTCACTCTAGAAAACGACAATGTTGTCAAGGAGAATACTGACATACAGGCTACTAGACTAGGTGGGATTGAGGTTCATAAGGAAGAGGTGTTAGAAATCCTGCAGAGTGTAAAAATAGATAAGTCTCCTGGGCCGGATGGGATTTATCCTAGGATACTCTGGGAAGCCAGGGAGGAGATTGCTGAGCCTTTGGCATTGATCTTTAAATCAATAGTTGGTAAAGTGTTGGAAAAGATTATAAGAGATAGGATTTATAATCATCTAGAAAAGAATAATTTGATTGGGATAGTCAGCACAATTTTGTGAAGGGTAGGTCGTGCCTCACAAACTTTATTGAGTTCTTTGAGAAGGTGACCAAACAGGCAGATGAGAGTAAACCATTTGATGTGGTGTATATGGATTTCAGCAAGGCGTTCGATAAGGTTCCCCACAGTAGCTATTGTACAAAATGCGGAGGAATGGGATTGTGGGAGATATAGCAGTTTGGATCAGTAATTGGCTTGCTGAAAGAAGACAGAGGGTGGTGGTTGATGGGAAATGTTCATCTGGTGTTCGTCATTTTTATAAACCACCTGGATGAGGGCGTAGAAGGGTAGGTTAGTAAATTCTTCAAGTAAAAAGTGAGGTCTGCAGATGCTGGAGATCAGAGCTGAAAATGTGTTGCTGGTTAAAGCGCAGCAGGTCAGGCAGCATCCAAGGAATAGGAAATTCGATGTTTCGGGCACAAGCCCTTCATCAGGAATGAGGCAAGTGTCTCCAGGAGGCTAAGATAAAAGGTAGGGAGGAGGGACTTGGGGGAGGCGTGATGGAGATGTGATAGGTGGAAGGAGGTCAAGGTGAGGGTGATAGGCCAGAGTGGGGTGGGGGCGGAGAGATCAGGGAGTTGTGGATAGTGACGAAGGATGTTGTAGGTTACAGAGAGACATAAATAAGCTGAAGAGCTGGGCTGAGAGGTGGCAAATTGAGTTTAATGCGGACAAGTGTGAGGTGATTCACTTTGGTTGGAGTAATCGGAACGCAAAGTACTGGGCTAATGGTAAGATTCTCGGTAGTGTAGATAAGTAGAGAGATCTCAGCGTCCATGTACACAGATCCTTGAGAGTTGCCACCCAGGTTGACAGGGTTGTTAAGAAGGCTTACAGTGTTTTAGCTTTTATTAATAGAGGGATCGAGTTCTGGAACCATGAGGTTATGCTGTAGCTGTACAAAACTCTGGTGCGGGCGCACTTGGAGTATTGTGTACAGTTCTGGTCACCACATTATAAGAAGGATGTGGAAGCTTTGGAAAAGGTGCAGAGGTGATTTACTAGGATGTTGCCTGGTATTTAGGGAAGGTCTCACAAGGAAAGACTGAGAGACTTGAGGCTGTTTTCATTAAAGAGAAGAAGGTTGAGAGGTGACTTAATAGAGACATAGAAGATAATCAGAGGGTTAGATAGGGTGGACAAGGAGAACCTTTTTCCAAGTTTGGTGACGGTGAGCACGAGGGGGCATAGCTTTAAATTGAGGGGTGATAGATATAGGACAGATGTCAGAGGTAGTTTCTTTACTGAGAGAGTAGTAAGGGTATGGAAGGCCTTGCCTGCAATGGTAGTAGATTCGCCAACTTTAAGTACAGTTAAGTCGTCATTGGACAAGCATATGGACGTACATAGAATAGTGTAAGTTAGAAGCGCTTCTGATTGGTATGACCTGTCAGCGCAACATCGAGGGCCGAAGGGCCTGTACTGCTCTGAAATGTTCTATGTTCTCTATGTAATAGTTGAGAGGCATAAGTAACGTCTTAAGGATTGGAAGGATTCACCATATTGTCACAATTGTAGTCTCTTTCCAATGTCCGAGGGCCTGCACAAGTTGCAGAACTTGCTTACTTTGCGCCTTGATACGTAAACTCTCCACACCACAATCCTATATGTAATGGAATAGGTGGGACACATGAACCAGACAGGTCATCTCAGGACTGACAGTGCATGACCTGGTGCATAACTGCATTTTAAACTGATGCTGGTGCATGAACTCCCAGGAGGTCGCAGTGGCGGTAAATTCTTCTGCCATTGTTGTGTGTTGTATACCATGGAGGCCTGGAACATAGTTAATGATTTGAACAGCAGAGAAAAATTCACAAGGGCTCACAGGGAGAAACCCTCCATGAAATACTCCACAGTTGACATGTAGCCAATTTCTGGTAAAATTCTGCCCCTTTACATTTGAACATTTCAGAATTGGAGTAATGAATATTCAGGAGCATTTTGCTTGTCTCTTTAACATCGATTGTACTGTGGGTTTGCAGAATAACAAAGTATGTTTGGATTACACGGTTTGTCATTTTCTGTCACAGCTGCATGGTTAATCTAATGGGTGTCTGCCCCAAGAGTGGCTGTTGTAGAAGGTTATTCCGTGCATTTATATTTTTAGTGGTTTCTACCATGTAGTATATATGTATGATATTGGAGAACATTTAAATTGCTGGCATTCAATTTGTCTCCTGAAAATAAGTAACTGGCATTTGATAGTCTGGTAGCTACCCTGTATCAATTTGCCCACCTGAATCAAATTTCAGACAGGTTTTAATATGGGCTTCCTCCCTTCCCACTCTCCCTCACTGTCCCTTATTGTTGATGATTTGCATTGTCTGTAATAGGCTTTGCATGTAAAACTGGAAACATGGGTGATTCACTGGTGGCAGTTAATAAGTGAAATATTTCCATGGGTGATAGGAAAAAAAAAGCCCATGTCATAATACTTCTGGATATTAAAAAAATCAGCTTCACAGTAGGTGGGTGTTTACACACAAAGGGGCTTACACACTACCTTTGCTGTAGAACCCTCATTGAAATTTTCATTAAAATATAGGCATCCACACATGATGCATGCCAATGTCATTTTTGCCAAGCACTGAGATAGCTAACTGGTATACCTTTAAAGGGACCTCTTCAAAACCCAATAATTGAGAGTTTTAAAAAGGTTTCTGTGCGACAAACAGGAGTAAGTAAGTTATTCTGGGTCCCATGACTATCTTGCAGCCCACTGCCAGACTGTTCCAGTCCCATCAGACATTCTCTATCCCTCCCTCCCCTATCAGCTGTTATCTAACCAACAAGATTTGTGAATTGCAGATGCAAGAAACTAGAAAGCTAGGGTGTAATATCCAGGTGATGCCAATGGCTCGCCCATTAATTGCTAATAAATCCAGAAACTAGTGGATGAGATCTCCAGATTGGAGCACTAGATAGGAGCCTTGAGCTGATATTAATATTGTGGCTATAACAGCATGTGTTCCAATGTGCCTGATTTCTAGGAGCTTGGATTAGGGAATAGAATTATCTTTGTTCCTGACAGACTTGTGTTGGCATGACGGTAAATCCCTTCTTTGTTTTAGGAGACTTTTTACTCACAAGGATTAATCTTACTCCAATTTAAAATATTCAAAATTCAAAACTCAGTATATGTTTAGATATGTGAAGGATGTGATGAAAGTATGAATATTTGTTAACTGAAGTTCTAAGGAATAATTTATTAAACCTTTGTCAATGGAACTTGAAGTCTGATTTCTAATATTAACAAATCCTTTCCCACATTTTACTTTCCATATCAGGAGCTGCATTTAATGAACTTGAAACCTAATCCAAATAGGACAAAGTGAAGTTATGTAGTTGACATTGTTTAGCAAAGAATATTCAGATCAAAGCTACAGCAGCATGGTTTATGTTCAATTGCAATTAAAATACTTAAAAAATAAAATAATATTATTATCATACTTTACACAGGCCTTATTTTGTAGCAAGTCTTTTTTTTACTCCAACCCTATGGGGTGTGAGGAAATATAATTATTGCTGTAATCAACATAAGAAATTTGTAATCTAGCAAAATACATTTTATGATATTATTTGTGTTGCAGTAATTTTCTACTAAACATTGTAGTGAGAAAGTAAAAATACAATTGGATATAGATAAAAGAAAATTGTATTTTATTTTCAATTCACTTGATAGAATATACATATAAAATATTCATTTTAAGTGCTTCACAGAACCCTAATTATATTCTTCGTGCATTGCCCATTGTTTTCAAACAGGGAATCGATCATGAGTGTTAATATGTTGCAGGTTTTTTCTTTTGATTTGAAGGAAATTTGAATTGAAACAGAGCTGTTGTCCTTCTGTTTGTGAATTAAAAATGAAATTTCACTCTCCGTAATAACTGAATATATCAAATTCAAGAATTGTTATGTAGAAATAGTCGAGCTCCACTAAACCATGAAACAAAGGGGAACCTTTTTATATATACTGAGGAAGAAGGTGTCAAGTGTATTTCCGGAATACCCTGGAATGATGCAAATAACTAAAGTATTTTGGTCAACACCATTGTCTTGGCTTGGTGTGTAATGGCTGAGATTGAATCAAATAAAAGCTTTTTTCCCATACCTTAGTTTAAAAGCACTGAATTCAACATGATACCAGAAGAGTCAACCTATAAAGAGCATTTTTAAGGTTTTTGGAGAAAAGTCAAATTTCTGAAATTCAACCTCCTGAATTAATAGCGATTTGGAAACAGATTTAGGAATGTTTTTTGGTGACAGCAAGTAACTGAAGGTTCAATATGCTATGTAGAGTCAATCTACTTGTTATTGATACATTTCTGACCAATTTACAGTATGTGGAAACTTTCTGGAACTTTTGTATCTATCGAGGGGTCTTGAAATTGTGCCTCATCTGTTGCCCTTCATTCAATAAGACTAGCATTTTGATATTTCAATTTTCTTTAAGTCAATGCTGGAATCAGGTACCAAATTATTAAAATTTAAAGCTAGTTTAAATTTCAATTAATTGAATGTATATAGTTACTCGAAGTAAATAAATAATACATTTGTTTAATAACTCATTAGTTAAATTAAAACTGCATATGACTTAAGTTATATTAACAGCAATTGATATAAGAAATTAGATGGGGTCAATAAAGTGTGATTAGGTGAATGTCTGTAAAATCTAAAAATAGCTGTTTCATAGTTAAAGATCTGTATGTATGGCTGGAAGTGGTATTCACAGAATCTTACTCAAAACAGCTATCTCTAAGGAAAATGTAACTCAACTGCAATTAGGGCAAAGACAGATGCATTGGGTCTGAAACAAATCAAGCCAATGTATATTATTCATGCCAATTCAATGATGGTTTGTAGATAGAGTTTGTGAATCCAACAGCATTGTCACGTGCAATGAAATTCCTGATCTATCCCTGGGCAGTGATTGTATAATCTCAATCTGCATTCATTTAGCATCTAGCACACTACAGTATCTTAAATCGCAATATGCTACTTTTTAAGGGGGGTTTATTAACTATTTCAGGCTACATCACATTGAATAAATGTTCAATTACTTAATGATTAAAAAGACAAATGTGCACAAAAATGTGTGAATAATAAAGTAAAAACGTCTTATTCTTGTTTAAAAATATTTGCTCAGCATAAACAAAATGCCAACCCTAAATGGAATAAGACCAGTGCCAATATGGGTATCCAAATGTTATAACACTGATTATAAATTGATGTATTTATGTCGATGGCCATCATATATAGTCAACTTATAGGTCACTACAGAGGGATATAGATCATCTAGCTTTAAAAAATGCAATCTCTGAAACTGGATGTTGGTCTGTAATAGTTATTCTAACTCTTCTCTATATTGCTGCCCTGCCTGGCAATCTCAGTGTAACCTAATGGAACCTTGTTCTGAGTCAGTCTTTTCTGAACATTTTGAAACATTTCCATACCTAATGCTCTTCAACATGTGGCTTCCTGCGTGATGAGGAGCACACTTAGAGCAGCTGCAGCTATAGCAATCACTCTGGGCTTGTACTGTCACACATCAGCTGCAATTTTACCTGAGCTTTGCAAGCTCCTGACCTTCAGCAGTAATTTTGCACATGTGTAAAGCCACTCACCCCCTTTTCCATGAATTGTGCTTAAGATTTTTGCTAGTTTTCATGAGTGGATAAAACCACTTAGGACACTGTAACACTCGCAGCAGTTGGTTCAATGACTGATCAAAATGACCTTGTTGCATAAAAATCATTGTAATTATTTTCCATGAATGTGCTGTGTTGGAGATGGAGTAACTAGAGCCCTTTTGTTTATTCTAAATGCAACTTTTCAAAAGCTTTCAAATCACTTTTGGATTTTTGCTCAGATTTATTCAATCTGTACTGCCCAAAGATTTTTGAGTTATGTATTTTAAATGAAAGAAGAGTGTGTACTTTGAATAACTTTACACGTATTTTCTTTTTAATTTATCTGTTAAGCATTGACTTAACTTTTTGAAAAACAGTTTTCTGTCCATGCTGGGCTTTTGTGCTAAGTATATATTTTCAAATCATATTTTAATAAATGTTAATGTTTCATCTGTCCTTTTTGTTATATTATGTTTGGTCAAAATATGATTTGAAAATATATACTAAAGCACAGAAGCCCAGCATGGACAGAAAACTGTTTTTCAAGAAGTTAAGTCAATGCTTAACAGATAAATTAAAAAACAAACATATGTAAAGTTGTTCAAAGTACACATTCTTCTTTCATTTTGAAAATATTCACTCAAAAACCTTTGGTTTGTCATAGCTACCTTTGTTTGACTGCATTAATCAGTCATGTTTCCTTCTTTCATTTTATGATCCACAATGGTTTATTGAAACCGAAAATAACAAGTGAAAAGGCTACGCTTAGTACCAAAATGTCAGGTTTGTACTTACAGTTGTATGTACGTCGACAGGGTCAAGAGCCTCAATTATTTGTATATGTACACAGCAGTATTACATGAAAGGTTATGTCACCTCCAGCTATTTGCCAGCAGATTTAAACAGGACCGATATTCAGCTGCACAGTCAGCCACTGACATGGAACTTAGACTTTCTTCAAACATGAACTAGGATGTCAAGGTCTGAAATGAGAATTATATGATTGAAAGGTGTGGCTTAGGGCTAGCCTATACATTTCAGTAAAGGTCTGTCTTGAATTATTTTCAAGACTTGACCCCATTAATGGAGTTGTCGAATAGAATCATCCTAAAGAATACCAATGCCATCACTCTCTAATTACTAATACATGCGGTAAGGGAAATGTTTTCTTCAATCAAACAATACAAGTACCCTTTTCTAAAAAGTTATTTTCCTTGTTTTTTTTTAGAAAGAATAGAAGGGAATCAAAATGCAAATTCAGTCAAATAAATTTTGAGGACCTAAATTTGTGGTGCTGCACATGATTAAAAATTATTAATAGTTTCCATTAATTAAATATTTTACTTATGTCTGAACAAGAGGAATTAAAATTATTTCTTTGGAAATGAAAGTCAGTAGGTTTACATGCTGCCTTCAGATTACATTTCAATTGATGTACAATGCCATTGACTTGCTTGAAAATGCCAGACTACACTCAGAAGGGGCAGACTGAGGGGCAGTGAAACCTTTGCACCACGGCAGTGATTGCCAGCGCTACTGAGCTCAATGAAGCAGTACATTTACATGAGCTTGCCAGGAAGCTGTGATATAATTTCCCAATTGTACATTTTCCAGTGATGGTGTTGGTCTTGGTTCACCAACATAAGTGAATCCAAATCACAAGTCCTTTGAAATATAGAAGAAAGTACTTGAAAGTCACAGCATTTGAAAAGGAAAGATCAGATATTGTTGTAGCTCTTTACAAGAAGATAAATGAACTCCAGCGAAGTTAATACCTGATATGTTTTTCTTTGAACTGATTGTGTAAAGTGAACTCTTTTTTTCTCCAGATTTCAAGCATCCATGGGTTTCTTTAAGGGATGTTTATTTGAAAATTGACAAACCATTTTCAAAAGTAAGACAGTAATCAATATTTCTGTGGAGACCTACCTAAATTCACCATTATGGGTGTAGTTGTAAAGTCACTGAATTTCCATTTAATCACATTCAATAATCTGGATTCAAACTCATTCCAGATAAATACTAACATTTCTTCTTATTGAACTCAAAGGCATCTAAATGCATAACTATGCATTGAGAGGCATAATTAGAAGGGCTAATGATAGATAAGGGAAGAATCTCAAGGGGATATTATTGATCCATTGGTGTTGAAATTGAATTATGGCCTTAGTATTGGGTGCTCTCCTGAACTCTGATTCACACCAGCCTCAACACATAATCATATTAAATCTCATCTATATATCAATTGTAAAGCACAGACAATTTTGACCAAGTCTCAGTATGGATATTGCAATGCAGCATTCAATCCGACTAAACTGAGCTTGGTTTATAGTCGTTCGTATAACCTAAACAAACTGTAAGTTGAGGTAGTCCACTGCAGGAGAACTTTGTTTCTCCAGATCCACCTGCACAGATCCCCACAGACACGATGGCACCTTGATGCTGATGAATTCCATTTTACAAAACAAAAACATAAACTCTTTTGTGCCTACCAACCACAGCCCTTCAGAAAATAAAAGGTGCAATCAGTACAGTACATACTGTGCTTTTGCAAGGTACTGTTCGCATGTTTATTGGTTAATTTTTGACAGAATATAAATGATGTACAGCTACTTGGCATTTCAGTTGAAAAATGAGTTTCTGCTTCACCTGTCAGGAGCTCAGTTCTCATCAAATGCAGAATGGAAGAAAAATCTTTAAAATCTGAATTTGATGATCACGGTAACCTCATTCACCAATTCTATACACATAGCTTAGTGTTGCATGTTGCCAGCATTCATGGAATGTAATGTCCTACATGCCACAACAACAGGTTTTGTTTTCAAGGAAAAGGAGAAACACTAGATATTCAGTCACAGTTTCTTGTTCAGTGAGAGGTGGAGGAAATGTATTAAACAACCTTGACTGATTAAACATATTGAATGAATTCAGATTAAATTATCACAGCTTCTATAAATTACAAATAATTTAAATTATTCTCATGCTATTAACAGAGGAATTGCAAGCTGCCTTTATGCTACAACAGTTACGCAAGTTAAAATGTTGCAAATTAACTCTTTCACATTCCGGCTCGATTTACACAGATGTGTCAAAATGGTCTGATCTGCCCTGCCGTGTGGAATGAACCTTTTTATTGCATTATTAGGTTTAAACATCCATGTATGTACCTCACAACACATAATAGATTTTTTTCTTTAAAAAAGAGAACATCTTCTATTGAACTAAATCAATTTAATCAGGTCCTGAAAACAATCTTGACATTATATAAATGGATGGGTTAGGGAGTTTTTTTTTTCTAGAAAATTCCAAGCAAGTAATTGAACTCATGAGTAAACGGTCACCTATCTTCAGCTATCTGTGGCCAGTTGTTACTCAACATCTCAAAAAGACTTCTGTTTCAAGAATTGTTGTATAATTAACAAATTATCCAGATGAGATAACATCCTAAAATTTGCAAATTATTCAATTAAATTTGAATAAACAGGATCATATAATGCACTGGGAAGAAAGCTGTTTGCTAGCAGTTCAGTGATAACAGAATTTGTGCATCAAACTGTACAGTGTCAACAATTACAATCTGGAATTCTCGATCTGCCACAGAGTAACTGCAGTCTTTAATGTAGGTAAGTCTCTAAGCAGTAATTATAACGCAGCAATGATTTTAGAGCTAATATTCTGTTCATAGAATCTAGAATCAACGTAAAACTGCTAGATGAAATGCACATGATGTTGGCATATATATTGGCAGTGGGTTTCTCTTGATGTTCTTCCATTTAGTAGTTATAACTTGGTAATTCCAGAGAATCTCCTGAGAAATTCCCCCTGTTCTGCCATTAAGTAACGTCTGTTCATTGCACATCACCAAAAAAGGACCAAATATTATTTGAGATTAAAAACAAAGAGTCAAACATTGACCTGAAGATTGAAATTTGAGTCATCATGACTGCCCTCTGATTAGTTTCAACACTTAATAAGTAACAATAATTACCTGCATTTCCCCTTTATATGCAACGGCCTTACAAGAACAACTCAAGTTGGAAGCTAAATAGCATAACCAATCTCCAGACCCAAGTTGAGCTGACAACATAATTGGGAGAAATGTTGATGGTTCACCAAGCAACTGTGATGAGTCATCCCACAATTAAAGCAATTTAGTATAATTTGTTTTTCAAAATACCATCACAAGTACAAGAAACCGAATGGCTGTCTTCCATGACTGTATGAGTCTCCAGCCTGTGGAGCCACCTAGCAGTGTTGCAACAAAATGCCAGACACACAAGTTCCATTTTCTTCCTCATTGTTGATCTGAAATCATGAATGATCTCGTCATTGCTAGACTGTATAACCAAAACAGACTGTTGGGAATACAGCACTCAATAAAGGAGCAAATGAGACTCACATCCACCCTAACTTTGAAGCTTGAGCTGAAGATACCCTGACCTAAGTGTAACCTTAAGTATCCATATGAAATGTGGGCAGTTAACATCTAAGCATCTCTTTTCAAAGTATCACCAATGCAAACTGCACTTCTTTCCTTCACTGTAAATATGGATGTTATGAATATCTAAAAATTAATTTACATGAACCCTGTAACCTTGAGTGGTGAGAAGGTGGATGATACCATCACATGGAGTAATTCATGCAAATAGCATAGTTGCATTCAAGAGGAAACCAGATAATTACTTGAGGGAAGGAAGAATACAAGACTCTGCAGAGATAAGGTTAGTTGAAGTAACTAGGGTAGGAGGAGGCTGGAGAATAACATAAACCTATTTCTGTACTGTAAATGTGATGTAATTATCCAGTCAGGATGACAATTCTGGCCATCACAGGTAATCCTGACTTTTTGGAGCCTGAACTTCAGTGGGAGTTAAGATAGAGTTGTATGCCTGAGTGCTTGAACACTGACCTCAATAACTTCATACAGCTATACGGTTTGCTTATGTTGGGTCCTAATTATCATGGATATTTTAACTCTCCCTGCTTTCACTCTTAGACTCTCTGAATGGCAGAACTGATTTCCAGATCTTTCTTTCAATTCTTTTGTCTATTGGCCACCAATCCCTGAAATGTCCATACTTGTCTATCTGATGACACTCCAATATTGGTGTAATCTCAGCCTCGACACACTAAAAGGAACAAGAGGCATTTTGATGCCATTTCAAATGTTTATTTAACCTTTTTTTTAGTGGCCTCTTTTTGCTAAAGACCACTTCAGTTGAAGGTCATAAAATTGTATTTAAAAATTTCAGTGTTGAAGGATAAGGAAAGGTAGTCAGTTGACAAAACGGAGACCCAGTGGAGTACTTCATTAGAAACACATGAAGGGTCACAGTCCATCTATCCTTGGAATAGGCTCAATAGGAGTTGGTCTCTTTTGTGGTGCATTATCTCTGTCAAATCAGATGTTTGCAGTTTTCAGTGCTGTAACAGTACCTGGTGGGTGAGCTTGCCTCAGTAAGACAAAAGAATTCATTGTGGTGCAGAGCCTTCAACATACACTAGCTGCAGAGAAATGAAGATATTTTCAGATTTGCTGATGATTCCTACTCTAAAGGCAGCCAGTCATTTTGAGGATACTGACATAGCACTTAAAAGATTTTAACCAAAATGAGAAATGCACACTGTAACACTATTACAATGAATATCCAATAAACATGATCTATTAATGTGAGTATTTCTAAATACTAAAGTCAGTAGAAAGACTGTCTCCATTTAGTAGTATGGTATGCTAAGTTTTCAATGACATAAGGCATATTATAACAATGTCACATATCTAATGACCCTGCAACTCAATTTTTGCCTTAACCCAAGGGAAAAAAGAAATACCACTACGTTTCTTTGAAGGAAGAAAACTACATTTGCTCTAAAATGTCCCTAAAAGCAGAAAGTAAATTGCCAATAAAGACGAAGTAATTATATCAGCACATATCATAAGGCATTTCTCTGAAGCGATCAAGCTGTCTTTATCTCCCAACTCTGAATGTCACTACCCAAGGTTTGGAAATGTTGGAGACTACAACTCACTCATTTTATGCCTGCAGTGTTACAGTTATACTGAGGGAATTGCCACTGGTATAAAAGCTTTTTTTAAGTGTGTTACAGCATCATTTTGTCTACATCTACTACATTCATTTTGTCTGTAAGTACCATTGTAGGATATGAAGGACACACATAAGAGTACTGCGGTTTGACAGGTGTTCACAAGTGGCTGCTTAACTTGAAATATTTTTGTACTCGTACTGAAAATTTTATACCTTATACTTCCTGGGAAATGGAATATTTGACATTTAAATGGTTTTAACAGTATAAATGTTTTGATGTGATAAAACATTTAAGAACTGGTTACCAATTGCATAAAATGAATAGGCTTAGACCTTTCTCTCTGCTGTCTTATTATTGCAGATTTTAAATTTATAATTTACAATTTAACCAAAGTAATTAAGATTTTAAGACAATTATCATGCCTGAATTTGTGAAAGGGGTGTTACTTCAGTAGATGGAGTTTTTTTCTGTGTTCACAACTAACTGATAAATTCTCATCTTCAACGTCTGGCAGTGTTGGCCATCTACCCACTGTAAAACGCATCCCACTGATCTCAGGAAGGGAGGTGTTTTTGGTGAATGCACTGCCTTTAAAGTGCTAAACAAATCTCTAAAATCAGAGTGTCATACAACTCAGTTCAAATTAAAGCCATTAGGATTTTTCACATCAGGTAAGAACATCTTACTTCGTATATCCAGAGGTAGAGAAGCTAGCGGAACAGGATAAAGGGACATGGACATGTCATATTCCCTTCAGGTAGCAGCAAGATGCAGCAGGCCTGGACAGACAACATTAATACCCATATCATTACTTTCAGCATGTGCGTTCATCACTGGGAAGGCCTCATTGAACCTGATTTAGACAGCATACAAGCTGGAAGAACAGCGTCTCATTTTCTGCTTGGGGATTCTGCAGCCTTCAGGGGCTAATATCAAGTTCAATAGTTTTAGAACTGAACAATTTCTTCTATATCCTTTACCCACTCACACACCCCATGTTCTGTCATAACATGGCTGTTTTCAGCAGAAAGGAAGAAAGTGAGGACTGCAGATACTGGAGATCAGAGCTGAAAAGTGTGGCACTGGAAAAGCACAGCAGGTCAGGCAGCATCTGAGGAAGATGAGAGTTGACCTTTTGGGCATAAACCCTTCCTCAGGTGCTTCAATTTCTTTAGTCATCCAGCATTCCCTAAATCTACCAACTTTGCCCTTCACCCTAACAGGAACATACTGTCTCTGAACTTATCTTATTTTTCAAGGCCTCCCACTTCCCAACTGTCCCTTTACCAGTGAATAGTCTCCCCCAGTCAACTTTTGAAAGTTCCTGTCTAATACCATCAAAATTGACCTTCCTCAAATGTAGAACTTTAACTTTTTGATCAGGTTTATCATTTTCCATAACTATTTTAATACTAATAGATTTACGATCACTGGCCCCAAAGTGGCTCCTCCATTGACATCTCTGTAACTTGCCCTGCCTTATTTGCCAACAGACTAAATATTGCTCCTTCTCTAGTAGATAAATTCACATATTGAAAAAGGAAGTTTTCTTGTACACAATTCATAAGTTCCTCCCAATCCAAGCCTTAAAATTATGGCAGTCCCAGTCTATGTTTGGAAATTTAAAATCCCCTCCCATTACAACCCAATTATTCTTACAGATATCTGAGATTTCCTTAGTATATTTGCTTCTCAACTTCCCATAGATCTATAATATAATCCCAACAAGGTCATCAATCCTTTCCTTTTTCTTAGTTCCACACATATAACTTCACTTGACGATCTCCCAGGCATATCCTCCCTAAGTACAGCCAGAATATTATCCTTAACTAAAAATGCCATTCTCCTTCTTCTCTTGCCCTCCTTTCTAATCTTCATATAGCATCCATACCCCGTAACATTCAGCTGCCAGTCCTATTCATCCCTGAGCCACACTTCTGTAATAGCTATGGTATCCTAGTCCCATTTTCTCAACCATGCCTTAAGTTCATCTGCCTTACCAGTCAGGCCTGTTGCATTGAAGTAAATGCAGTTTAATTTATCAATCTTACGTTGTTCTCTACCAAGTTCGACTAGTTGATTGCTCACCTTACCTACTGTACCAGCTTCAGCTTTTTATTACTTATGCTTTGGTTCCCACCCCGGCTCCCCTTTACTTGTTTAAAGCATCCCAAGCATCACTATCAACACTCCCCGCAAGGATATTTGTCCCCTTCCAATACAGCTGGAACTTGTTCCTTTTACATAGATCATTTCTACCCCTGAAGTGATCCCAATGGTCCAATTATTTGAATCCTTTCCTCCTGCACCAACTCCTCAGCCACATATTCATTCCCACTCTCCTCATATTTCTACTCTCACTAATGTGTGGTACTGGTAGTAATCCAGATATTTCTACGCTCGAGGACCTATTTTTTAACCTTTTGTCTAGTTTCCTATATTCTCTTTGCAGACCTCATCCCTCTCCCAACCAATGTTGTTGGTACCAATATGCACAATGATTTCCTGCTGATCTCCTCTTTTGGAATATTCTGCACCCTCTCTGAGGCATCCTAAGCCCTTGCACCAGGGAGGCAGAACACCATCCTGATGTCTCACTGATGGCCGCAGAAATGTCTGTCTGTGCCCTAGACTAGAGAGTGCCCTGTTACAAAAGTGCAAGGCCTAGTGAGTTTTCAGATACCATTGTTCCCAACTTGCTTCGTTAACTATCTGCCTTGCCCATATGTCAGCTCTCTTGTCTGATACTTGCCTGATTCTCTTGCTCGCCATTGTCCTGATTTCTCATCATCCCCAGCATCCTTAGTGCGGTGTCATACTGCATCGCACCCAGATAAATGCTGTCTGTCTGGAACCAGCCTGCGCTATAACTGACATATGCCCCGTTAATACTTGATAATGTGAAATTGGGACCATAATTTGCCATCAGGGACCTGGGGATCCTGATGATTGGGGTGATGAAGCTCAGCTGTCCACTTTTGCCAGGACAGGCAGAGGAAGGCATGGCACCAGCTTAGTCTGAGGCTGCAGGCCAGGTCAGTGCAGTCTCCACAGTCCAAAGGCATACAGTGTAATGCAAGAAGGTCAATGTCCTTTTCTACTCTGATCAGGTAAGTGCCAGCATCTACTCTCTGCTACCTCATTCTTACGCTCTCTTTGCTGCTGCACCACCTCACAACAAAGGTCATGCTCTCCTACCCTCACTATTGCATGTGACATCTTCCGTTACTCTTCCTTACCCACTCAATTCCATCACTTGACCCTGTATGACCACTGTGCTGCACACGCTCAGTAGGGTCACCTCACCAAAGTCACTGCACCTGCACCCACCCAATTTCACAGCACTCAGTCTCTCATTGAGAAAGCAGCCCACAATAGAGCTAAAACAAATGGCATGCCTGACATTTAGCTCCTCCCACTATGGGAAGGGCTACAAAAAAGAGAAAACACCCAGCAAATCTTGTTGGATGTCACAATTTCCTGCTAATCAGTAAATATTCAAGTATTTAAGTACAACCCTCACATTAACCCACTGTCAATGTCATTCATTGCACATTTTTCCTGAACTTCGGCTGCAACACCTTCTCTCTGTGTCATGCAGGTGCCATTGAATATTGACAGTGTCATTAGGCGAGGTACCCCACAGGAAATGACCTTTAGCACCTCTAAGGAGTAGAGTTGAAAGTTCTTCAAGGAAGAAACAGTATCATAGCCTCTTGCACCTTCCAATAGCTCAGATACTGACACCTCCATGGGAATGTTAGTTCCATTACAGTCAAGGAGCACCAGATGGTGAGCACGTCATAGCAACATCGCTGCAGCTGGCAAAGGAAGAAATGGCGCAAGTCACTGGCACTCAGAGGATTGCTGGAGACTGAGTATCAGCCCCATATGCTGTTGGCAGTCAGGGACTTTGTGCACATGGCACAAAGCCACCAGGCAGGTATGTCAGAAGCAATACCTCTCATAGCACAAAACTGGAGGACTGCAACGATGACATTGGGACTCTCCTAACTCAGGTGTGAGACTGTCTGGTTGCCTCCATAGACATATTGGTGGTTTTCATGGAGATCCAAGAATCTCAGAGTCTGCACATTCTTGTGAACAGGTCTGCACTCTATTGCTCTCGTCATCAGCATTCAGGACAGATGCCAAAATGCCAGGGGGACAGAGGACTCTTGACCTCATTGCAGGTGCCTTGTCCTCATGGGGAGACTCAGCAGTACCAGAAGGCACACAACCAGAGGAGAAATCACACAGAGGCCACCAGAAGTCTCCTTGCAGGACACTCAAGACGAAACAGGGCCTTCCACCTCCACCTGCCTGTGACCCTCAGATCTGTGGGAGTCCATGCTGAGGAGGGCACACTTCCTCCGTTGTGGAACCTGGGACTTCACTGAGATGACATGGGAAGGAGAGGACAAAGAAAACCTTTGCAGGCACAGGTGACATTGCACTGTATATTAATGTTAACGTTTGTTAACATATTAACACTGTTCCACATAATGTATTGGATGCTAGCTGCTACTTTAACTATCGTACAGCGAGGTTTGCCATGCTGTTCCATACATGGAGAACTATCTGACTTGACCAGCTGCTGCCTCATATGACAACCAGGTGGCATACATTGGTACTGCATCACACACCTTCATGGGCAAGGCTGTTAGTCTTGCCTGAAATGGTCAACAATGTTTAGAGCAGGGTGGGACATTGCACACAGTGAGCCAATGCTGTACTTTGGCAAGGAGCACTCCCTTAGACTGAGAGACATGGCTGTTTGCTTGCAACACGTGCAGTTTGTTTACCACACTAGCCACTGGCAAAGTGTGCATGTGAGAGATTGCGGTTACAGTGAGCTGTGCGGCAAGATGTCCTCTCTTTGAATGTGGAATGCTGATCAGCAAGTCAAGCCCAGCCCTGTCACTGCACTCAGAATCAAGGCAAGGCAAGGAGTTTGTTGTGTTGCTCTGTGCTCCAAGTGTCCTTGCAGTAAAATTTCAATGCCCATTGCCATTGCATCCTGAAGTGCAATGGTGGAGTGTTGAAGCTTTCTGTAAGTGGATCAGGAGAGGTGCCATGAGTGTTCTGAGCAGCAGCTGTCAGAAACCACCGTTTGTGGATCTGGTTTGTGCACGGTCACTGCCCATGAAGTATACCCCAAGACACTGCTGATTAGTTTCCAAGGTAGAGGTCCAGAGGAGCAAGTGGTGAACAGAAACCACCAGGTACCACATGTTGAGAACCCTCGCATCTAGTTTGCTCACAGCAGGGGTAGGAGAGAGAGCTGAACATTAATGATGTGAGGTATGCAATCAATGAGGCTGACAACAGCAATAATCCCCCTTAATAAGTGTCTCATCACAACCAAGTGAGAATCCAGTCATGGCGCCAGGAACTCCAATTGAACACGCAGTTAATTACTCGCAGGATTCTGATAGGCCTTACCAGACTTATCACATGAATCCCCAGATTTCTCACCATCGTCCATATCATTTAGGCCCTTTTTAGATTCTGCCCATGAACTCTGTTTCACTCTTTACTCTGACACTGTTGAGTTTCTCCAGGACTTTCTGGTTTTAGGGCAAAGTTATAGCCTGGTTCACATCGAGATGGGGGGAAGCAACTATGTGGCAGCTTTACTGGTGGGGAGGTTAGGCAGACTAAAGAAAAGTTGGTAATGGGGAGACACAGGTCAGTAGAGAGCCTGCCTATTGCAGTGTATTTTTTCTCACCCAGTCTGGCAATGGTTCAGCTTGCCATTTCATTGTCCTGTCAATTATTTGTTTCTGGTTAGTCAGTGTATGCCTTGCTGACCATCGCTCATTCCCTTTCTCCAGGTATTTGTGATCCTCCTCTTTCTTCTCCTCATCAATTATCCCAGTTTCCTCCTCCTCCCACTGGACATTTTGCTGTTCCCAGAGAATGTGGAGCATGTATCAGATGATGACAAATCTGAGTGTCTCAGGAGGTGCACTGTCAAACTCTCCCAGATTGGTTCAGGCAGCAGCAATGTTGTTTGAGGACACTGTCTATCTGTTCAGTTTATGTTCTTCGTGGTAGCATTTTTTTTATTATTGTAGGTCAGTACTGCATCTGCATCAGGGACCTTGCTGAGATTAATGAGCCTTGTCTCAAGGGGAGAACCCTTATCACCCAATAGCAAGCTTGTGACCTGATGACACAGTGGGAATAAAGGTGGCACAGAGGACTGATGCATGATGAATGAGTCACGACTGCTGTCAGGAAACTATGTTTGCTGTGATATGATTCACTGAAGGTGTTCACACACTTACTGTGTATTGAGGGAATGGAATGCTGTTCTCTTGACAAAGGTATCAGGTTGATGATTGAGAGCATGCAAAGTAATGTATATGTAGTCAAAGGCATCTTTAAGCATGGGTAAAGCAGAAGATATGCGTGTTCCTTCTTGTGCTCAGTGACCTTTCTGCTAAGAGATTGGACCATGAACAATAAGGTATTGTTGATGTCACCTGCTGCAATTGGAAAGGAGATTTCAACACAAACATTAAGGGTCAGGGTGATCTTGACAGTCAGTGACCATGCTACACATGCTTGTGTATGTGTTGGGGCTGTAGCAGCCGATATACTGCTATACAACTTTGTCAAATGTCATGAACTGCATCTGAGTCAGTGCAATTCAGGGAAGACAATTACTCCCTAAAGACCTGGCTGGGAATATGACCTCCTGCAGTACCCTGCTCCTCCCTCTTTTAGGAACTGTTCCTGTTGTCTCCAGACTTCCTTATTGTTACCCCTGCTCATCTTCTAGATTCAAGATAACCCTCCTAGAAAATCTATGGCTGCAGAATGAGGGCTAGAGTTTTTTTTTCCCCCATGAGGAATTCCAGGTTGTGTTTTCAAGACTGACTGGCTTTTAATCAGTAAGGGAATCAAGGGTTATGGAGAAAAGTGGAGTTGACCAAACTTAATGGGCCAAGTGACCGCCCTCTGCACCTACATCTCAAAGTCTGATGGGGAGAAATTTGAATGTTCAACTTGAAAAATCAGCCATAGTTGTACCCTCTTTAATGTTGTTAAATATATGCCTCAGTATCTTCCCAACATCCTTCAAATTCCCCAAAGTTAAGATCCCACAAACCAGCAACATCAGTGCAAATAGTCAGGATCCAAAGAAATGCTAATACTACAGTAATATATTGTTTTCTTTCAGTCTTAATTTGTCAGTTTTAACCCATTCAGGCATGGCAGGTATAAACCACAATTTCTATTCCAATGCAATTTTCTGAAAGTACCCAAATTATCATGAAAGATTAAAGAACTTTGAGCACAAACCATCTCAGTACAAAGTGAGTTTCTTAAACTTGTACCATTGGGTTACAAACCATTGCACTCAAAAATAGCCCCACCCACAATATTGGTCACACCTCCGCAAATTAAGGACAATTGTGATTTTCTGTTCTTTCGGCTATTCTGACATGTCCCCCGCAGATCACACTGTCACCATCCCCGCCCCCCAGAATCCTGCTCATGACTCTACCCCCATTCCCCCCACCACCACATGCACTCCAGTTACAGGCTCCGACCCCACTCCCAGATCCACATCCACACCAGATTCCAGCTCCCAGCCCTGCCAAGTGTTCACCATCCTTCCAGACCTCCCCTTCACTGAGGATGAATGATCAGTCCTCAGCAAAGGACTCACCATTATCCTCCTTCACCCACGCATCAATGAACTTAATACACGCTGTGACGTCGAAGACTTCTTCCGCCACCTCCGCCTCCGAAATTATTTTCACAATCAGGACTCCCGCCCACCTTCTGAGGAGCCCTTCAACACACTGCATCCACCTGGACACCCCGTCCCAGCTTATTACCTGCCCTCGACCTCTTTATTTCCAACTGCCGCCGAGACATTAACCATCTCAAACTGTCCACCCCTCTCCCCCACTCCAAGCTCTGACCCTCACAACACGCTGCCCTCTGCTCCAATCCCAACCTCACCATCAAACCAGCGAACAAAGGGAGTGCAGTGGTGGTCAGGCGCACTGACCTCTGTACCGCTGAAACCAGATGCCAACTCGAGGACACCTCCTCTGCCGCCCCCTCGACCATGACCCCACCCCCCCATCACAAAAACCATCATTTCCCAGACCATACAGAACCTCATCACCTCAGGAGATCTCCCACCCACAACTTCCAACCTCATAGTCCGGGAACCCCACACTGCCTGGTTCTACCTCCTTCCCAAGATCCACAAGCCTGACCACTCTAGCCGACCCATTGTCTCAGCATGCTCCTGCCCCAGTGAACTCATCTCTACCTACCTCGACACTGTCCTGTTCCCCCTAGTCCAGGAACTCCCCACATTCGTTCAAGACACCACCCACGCCCTCCACCTCCTCCAAGACTTCCGTTTCCCCGGCCCTGAATGCCTCATCTTCACCATGGATATCCAATCCCTCTACACCCCAATCTGCCATGACCAGGGCCTCTAAGCCCTCCATTTCTTCCTCTCCCAACGTCCCCAACAGTACCCTTCCACCGACACTCTCATTCATTTGGCCGAACTGGTCCTCACCCTTAACAATTTCTCCTTCGAATCCTCCCACTTCCTCCAGACCAAAGGGGTAGCCATGGGCACACTTATGGGCCCCAGCTATGCCTGTCTCTTTGTTTGCTATGTAGAACAGTCGATCTTCCATAATTACACTGGCACCACTCCCCATCTCTTCCTCCACTACATTGATGACTGCATTAGCGCCACCTTGTGCTCCCGCGAGGAGGTTGAGCAATTCATCAACTTCACCAACACATTCCACCCTGACCTTAAATTTACCTGGACCATCCCTGACACCTCCCTCCCCTTCTTGGACCTCTCCATCTCCATTAATGACGACTGACGTGATACCGACATTATTTGCAAACCCACCGACTCCCACAGCTACCTGGATTACACCTCTTCCCACCCTACCTTCTGCAAAAATGTCATCCCGCATTCTCAATTCCGTTGCCTCCGCCGTATCTGCTCTCCAGAGGACCAGTTCCACCACAGAACACACCAGATGGCCTCCTTCTTGAGTCCACAATTTCCCTTCCCATGTGGTTACAGATGCCCTCCAACGCATCTCGTCCACATACTGCACCTCCGCCCTCAGACCACACCCCTCCAACCGTAACAAGGACAGAACGTCCCTGGTGCTCACCTTCCATCCTACAAACCTTCGCATAAACCAAATCATCCACCGACATTTCCGCCACTTCCAAACAGACCCCACCACCACGGGTAAATTTCCTTCCCCACCCCTTTCTACCTTCTGCAAAGACCATTCCCTCTGTGACTACCTGGTCAGGTCCATGCCCCCCAACGACCCCCGTCCTGGCACCTTCGCCTGCCACTGCAAAACTTGCAAAACCTGTGCCCATACCTCCTCCCTCACCTCCATCCAAGGTCCCAAAGGAGCCTTCCACATCCATCAAAGTTTTACCTGCAAATCCATCAATATCATTTATTGTATCCGTTGATCCCGATGCAGTCACCTCTATGTTGGGGAGACTGGACACCTCCTAGCAGAGCGCTTTAGGGAACATCTCTGGGACACCCATACCAATCAACCACACCACCCCGTGGCCCAACATTTCAACTCCCCCTCCCACTCAGCCAAGGACATGGAGGTCCTGGGCCCCCTTTACCACCGCTCCCTCACCACCCGATGCCTGGAGGAAGAACGTCTCATCTTCCACCTCAGAACACTTCAACCGCAGGGCATCAATGTGGACTTCACCAGTTTCCTCATTTCCCTTTCGCCCACCTCACCCCAGTTCCAAACTTCCAGCTCAGCACCGTCCCCATGACCTGTCCTACTAGCCTATCTTCTTTTCCACCTATCCACTCCACCCTCCTCTCTGACCTATCACCTTCATCCCACCCCCATCCAACCATTATATTCTTTGCTACCTTCCCCCACCCTCCTTCCTGACCTATCACCTCCATCTCCACCCCCACTCCCCTATTGTACTCTATGCTACTTTCTCCCCACCCCCACCCTCCTCTCAGTTATCTCTCCACCCTTCAGGCACTCTGCCTGTATTCCCGATGGAGAGCTTTTGCCCAAAATGTTGATTTTCCTGCTCCTCAGATGCTGCCTGAACTGCTGTGCTCTTCCAGCACCACTCTACTCCAGAATCTGGTTTCCAGCATCTGCAGTCATTGTTTTTACCTGTTCTGTGGATCACAGGTACGCCAGACCAGATAATGATATAAGATTTCCTTCTCTTAAAGGTATTAGTGAACAAGATGGGCTTTCACAGTAATTAGCAATGGTTAAATGATCACCACCAGGCCTGCCTTTTAATTCCAGATTTTTGCTGAATTCAGACATCATTGTGGCATTCAAATCTATGTTCTGACAGCATTCTGCCTGCAGCTCTAAATCACTATTGCAATGACATTACCATTACACCACCATTTTCCCTAATTAGTGTCACCCTTTAATTAGAGTCACAGAAACACCCTTCCTGCCAGTTAGTGCCATGAGTTACTTTGAGTAACAAGATGTGGGAGTCACTGGCAAGGCCAACATGTTTTTATCTCTATTGTCATAGAGTCAGAGAGATGTACAGCATGGAAACAGACCCTTCAGTCCAACTTGTCCATGCCGACCAGATATCCTAACCTAATCTAGTTCCATTTGCCAGGACTTTGCCAGGACTTAAACCCTTCATATTCTTATACCCATCCAGATGCCTATGAAATGCTGCAATTATACCAGCCTTCACTACCTCGTCTGGCAGCTCATTCCATGCACGCACCACCCTCTGCGTGAAAATATTGCCCCTTAGCTCCCTTTTGTATCTTACCCCTCTCACCATAAACCTATGCCCTCTATTTCTGGACTCCTCCACCCCAGGGAAAAGACCTTGTCTATTTACCCTATCCATGCCCCTAATAATTTTATAAACCTCTATAAGGTCACCCCACAGCCTCTTCCACTCCAGGGAAAACAGTCCCAGCCTGTTCAACCTCTCCCTATAGCTCAAATCCTCCAACCCTGGCAACATCCTTGTAAATCTTTCTGAACTCCTTCATGTATCACAACACCCTTCTGATAGGAAGGAGACCAGAATTGCACGCAATATTCCAAAAGTGGCCTAACCAATTCCTGTACAGCCGCAACATGACCTCCCAACTCCTATACTCAATATTCTGATCAATAAAGGAAAACAGCCAAACGCATTCTTCACTACCCTGTCTAACTGCGAGACCACTTTCAACGAGCCTTGAGAAGCTGACGATGATCTGCCTTAGTGACATGGTCAACCATTTACGTGTAGATCTACTGATATGGCTCTAGAGTCAAAAAAGTTTAGACTGACTAAGACAGCAAGGTTCCTTTCCTAATTGGCATTATTGAACAAGTTGGGCTTGTTTCTAATTTGATAGCCTCATACTATCACTGATACTATCTTTCTATTCCAGATTTAATTAATCAACTGAACTCAACTTACAAACCCTACAGTGGGATTTGAAATCATCTATGCAGATTATCAGTCCAGGTCACTGATAAGAGTCACCACATTACCATTCCCAGATCACATGGGGAGTCAACTCATATCAGGAAAATATTATAACACATATAAGATCCTAATTTGAATATTTTATTTCTTATGGTAAATACATTTGCTTAATGCCACAAATAGTATCGATGGAAAAGTATGATTCAAAATGGTTCATTATACATTCTTTCATGGCACAGTAGATGCTGAGCAAGCATTTGGAAAAGCAGCAAAATGTCATGATTCTTTTGAATGTCCTGAACATGAGTGTCTCAGTGTTCATCAGAAAAATGATGGAGCTGAACTTTCACCCCTTCACATGACTTCACTGATGGCAACAAAAAATGGAGGGTGGGGAAAGAGTGGGGCTACTTTAATAAACAGAATGAATTTAAAGCAGAAATTCTTCCACTAATTATTGAGTGCTGCTGGAGAGGAAATATATTAAGTTGAATTTTATGAAAAGAAATCAGATAAGGGTCAATTTTATGGATTTCATGGAGGTTACTTTCAGTAAGTGGGATTAAGGTATGTCACACAATTCTCCACTGCTCACCTCATTACTGACATCACTGGTTCTAAAAAGAGACAGTGCAAGATAGCAGACGATGACACACCCTCTCAGATTGTCTCAATGCCTTCTATGCTCACTTTGAGCAGAATTTCAGCAGAGAGGTAACACCTATTCCAACAATTCCTGATGAACCTATCCCAAAAATCACTGCATCAGAGGTCAGATCAGTTTTTCTTTGTGTGAATCCAAGGAAAGTGGGAACAGACAAAATACCAGGCCGTGCATGCAGAGCATGCACAGCTCAACTGGCAGAGGTCTTCTTGGTCATCTTCAACCTCTCCCTGCAGCAGGCCATTGTCTCTGCCACTTTCAAGAGGGCCAACATCATCCCTGTGCCTAAGAAGGCTCAAGCAGCATGTCTCAATGACTACCGCCCAGTGGCCCTAACTTCAGTGGTCATGAAGTGCTTTGAAAGGCTGGTCATGGCATTAATCAACTCCAGCCTCCCACTATTCTTGACCCAATCCAATTTGCCTATCAGACCAACAGATCCATATCAGATGCCATATCACTTGCCCTTCATTCCTCCCTAGAATATCTTGACACCAAGAACAGCTACATAAGAATCTTACAGTTCAGCCTTCAGTTCAGCCTTCAACACTATTATCCCCTTGAGACTGATTACTAAACTTAGTGATCTTGGACTAAGCCTCACCCTTTCCAACTGGATCCTCAGTTTCCTGTCCCACAGGCCACAATCAGTGAAGACTGGGGACAATATTTCATCCTCACTAACACTCAACACTCGAGCCCTCCTCGGGAGTGCATACTCAGTCCCCTACTTTACTCATTGTATAACCATGACTGCATCACCAAATACCAGACTAATGCCATTTACAAGTTCGCTGATGAAACCACCATAGTTGGTCAAATCTCAGATGGTAATGAAACAGACTACAGACGGGAGGTGGAAGACCTGGAAAATGGTGCACTGAGAACAATCCAGCTCTCAATGCCAGCAAAACCAAGGAACTCATTATTGACTTTCAATGGGATGTTACTCATGCCCCCTATATATTAACAGCACAGAAGTGGAATGCGTAGAAAATGTCAAGCTCCTGGGAGTGGTCATCCACAACAAGCTTTCTTGGACTCTTCTGTGGACGCACTGGTTACAAAGGCCCAACAATATCTCTACTTCCTCAGGCAGCTGATAAAATTTGGCATGATGGCAAATTCCCTTGTCAACCTTTGTGGGTGTGCCATCAGGAGTATTCTGTCTGGATGTATCACTACCTGGTATGGCAACTGTACCATTCAAGATCAGAGAAGGTTACAGAGAGTAGTGAACTCAGCCCCGACATGCACAAAGGCCAACTTCCCAGATTTTAGAATCCATCCTACCAGGCCCACTGTCAAGGAAAGGCTGCCAGCATTCTTAAAGATCCATCGTACCCTGGCAATGCTTTTCTACAACTCTACCATTGGGGAGAATGTACAGAAGCCTGAACACTGTCACCAGCCAGTTTTGAAACAGTTTCTACTCTACAGCTGTTAGAATACTGCATGGACTCACAAACTCTGAGCATTCGCCTGTACCTGTGTTTTTGTTTTTGTCGCTGTTTATCTATTATTTACTTATCTATGGTATCTAACTGTGATTTGCCTGTATTGCTCGCAAGACAAAGCTTTTCACTATGCCTTGGTACATGTGACAATAAATTCAATTCAATTCAATTCAATTATGCATGCACCAGGCCCTATAGTTCTGCTGCACACTACCTCGCATTCAGCAACAGAAGGATATATTTGCGTTGACAGCACCATATTCACTGTGGATCAGTTCAACTGCTGTAAACCCAGGAGCTACCATTCTCAGTATGTAGCTGCCTAATACTAAAGGACATGGCTGAGAAAAGGAATTTGGTACTTTGCTTCATCTGGAGGTCCTGGTTGAGAGGACGACTGTCCTCGTTTATCAGGTCCATCAGGTGAGATCATGGCACCTTCCACAGTCCAGGGGAATGCTCAGCAATGCAGGAAGGTGATTCATGACCTCTATCCTCTGTGAGGTTTAAGTGCCATCTTCTCTTTGCTACTTCACACTCACTCTAATGATGTTATAGAAAAGATATTATTAAATAAAAGGATGAGAGTTACTGGGATGTTGCTTGTCTTAGAAGGTTTGAGTTATAAGGAGAGGCTGGGACTTTTTGACTGGAGCGTAGGAGGTCGACAGACAACTTTATAGAAGTTTATAAAATCATGAGGGGTATAGATAGGGTTAATGGTATTTGTCTATTTTCCCTAGCATGGGGTATTTCAAGACTTGGGGCAGATTTTTAAGATGAGAGATTTAAAAAGACATGAGGGGAAATTTATTTTATAGAGAGTGGTTCATGTATGGAATGAACTTCCTGAGGAAATGATGGATGTGGGTACAATTAAAAGATATTTGGATAAGTACATGAATTTGAGAAATTTGGAGGGATATGGGCCAGGAGCAGACAGATAAGAGTGATTTAGTTTGGGATTATGTTCGGTGTGGATTGGTTGGACCAAAGGACCTGTTTCCGTGCTGTATGCCTATGACTCTGTTACTGCAGCCACTCCCTCCAAGACTCATGTTCTACCACTTTCACAATTGCATGCATCAGCTTTCCTCAGTCACTCTCAAACAGCTCACCCCCACTCTCCTGCTTCATATTGATTCACTCAGAACACCTCACTAGCGCTAACAGTTGTGCCATTCACTTTTATCCTACTCAGGGGAGGAGACATCCCTGTGGTCTTATCGCTAGCGTACTAATCCAGAGACCCAGGTAATGTTCTGGAGACCTGGATTTTAATCCTGTCATGGCAAATGGTGGAATTTGATTTGAAAAACAAAATGGAGTTAAAAGGCTAATGATAACTGTGAAACCATTGTTTGTTGTAAAAATCCATCTGGTTCACTAATGTCCTTTAGGAAAGGAAACTTCTGTCCTTTTTTGGTGTGGTGTACATGCAGTCCCATGAGATTGACTCTTTACTGTACTATAGGTAATTATGGATGGACAATAAGTGCTAGCCAAGCATTTGGAGGAGTCACTAATGTTATCTGAACCATGCTGTCTTCAGCAGGTGTGTAACTGGCTGTCTCCATGGACAGGTTGGTATTTCCTATGAACAACCAGGTCCAAAATCCTTATTGTCTTCCAGATATCTGCACAGACCTGCACTCCATCACTCTTACCATTGAAGCTCAGCACCAACAGTGAGGCACCAGGAGGAATGAGGGATCTTGATCTCTCTGCAGGTGCTGTTTCCACACTAGGAGACAGGATAGTCCCAGTCAGCTCCCAGCAAGAGAACAAACTACAGAGATACTCTGGGAGCCTCCTCTCAGATTACTGCAATGGTGCCCTGCCCGTCCACCTCCACCTGCTTGTAATGCCCTTCCCTGTGAGAGTTGAAGCTGAGAAAAACAACCCTGCATGTAGCCAGGATAATGTCAGTGTGCTGGGTCCTCTAGCTATAAAGGCCTTCTGGGAGTGACTGCCCATTGCAATAAGGTTAACAGGCTCCGCTATAGGGTACGTTCCATCAACTCTGCTCGGATCCCAGGATTGCACTGAGACATGGGAGAGGAAAGAAAATGAAAACCTGAGGGTACATAAGTGGCAGTGGTGAAATCTGGCTGTAAATACATCATCACATTTTAACGTTTATCTTATTTCTCATCATCAGTTATGTGAGCAACTATCATTTTAGCTGCAGCTATGAGAACAAAGGCAGAGATGCTAACCACCACTCGTCAGAATATGAGCTATCCTTTCCATAGCATCCATACTAGCTTGCAACTTTGTGATGAGTGGATGAGGGAGCACCAGATATTGTGAATATTTTGATCAGTTTGTAACCATGAACAAAGAAACCCCTCAATAATGTGATCATTAAGCAGCCTAATGATGGGTACACAACGTCTTTGAGAGATCGGAAAAAGGGAGGTCTCCAATAAGGAGTGCAATGAGATGCCTCTACATGAACATTTCACATCATTGACTTGATTCAGATACATATAATTCAACTCATTTGGCATACAGATATGGAGAAGATAAGTGTGCCAGCAATAATGAGAACTTCTCATCTCACCCTCAGCACCATCACAGAAATGCAGCATTGTATACAGGATAATAGGCGGCACAGTGGCTCAGTAGTTAACACTGGTGCCTCACAACACAGGGACCTGGATTTGATTCTACTCTCGGGTGACTGTCTGTGTGGAGTTTACACATTGTCCCTGTATCTGTGTGGGTTTCCTCCCACAGTCAAAAGATGTGCAGGAGTGGTGGATTAGTGGTGGGAAATGTTGGGTAACAGGGTAAGGAGGAGGGGTCTGGGTGGGATGCTCTTCAGGGAGTTATGTGGACTCAATGGGCTGAATGGCCTGCTTCTACACTGTAGGGAGTCTATGATTCTATAAAAGTGTCGGCACTTTACAGTCCAAGTTGTGAAGTTAGCAGCTCCTGGATCTTGGGTAGGACTTTGAAACCTTGGAAGGTGAACTTTGGAACGAAACTAAATTGTTACAGCTTTCCTGAGATTATTTGTGTGTCATTGCCATTACTAGATTAATTTGTAATGTTCAATCATATAGTCAAGATTGCTTCTTACTCAAATTTTGGCACTTGACAGTTGGTTAATGCATGAGGTTAACATTCAGAATGATGTGATAACAGACATCGTTAACCTGTACTGTGAATGTCTGTTTAAAACTCTTGGCCTTTGAAAACCCTCATTTCACAAACAAGTTGAACTTGCTCCCTCAGAGAAAACAAAAACACTTAATACCTCCACTCCAGGTGTGGTGGCAACCCTTTATCATTTCAATTATTCACTTGCAATTTGGATGAGTATCAAAGGCAACACAGATGGTAGCACTTCACAGACTCAGCCTCTTAAAGTAGATGACTTCCCCAAGGCATCATGTTCCTTTCTGTAATGCCACTCCCTGCCAACCTCTGCAGCTTTGATCTGCCCCACATTCCCAACCAACTCTTTTCCTTAATTGCTCACCTCCCCACTTTACCTCATGAGCCCTCAGGCATAAAGCTTTCTCATGACAAACATAGTTAGGCACAATTCCCTGTTGAAGCCTGGATAGTGCTGACCATGGAGGCATCACCTTCCGCAATACTATTACTTGTTGAGTTGTCCCCATTCACAATTATCATTCCCTCCGCATCCCAGCATGCTGTGTCCAAACACCACAAATGACTTCCTCCAATGTCACCACTGCTGCAGTGACCCCAGATAAACCCAATAACGTCCCCTGACTTTCAGTGAAAGAGCCCTTGGATTGACAGGGACCAAACCCCTGATCAATTTGGAATAACAGCCCTGACTAATTAGTAAACAGATGCCTGACTGATCTCTGTGCCCGTGACTGACTTGGAGCTAACCCTGAACTGATTGTGCTGGCCATACAGGATTAACTGTAGCGCATCCCCAAACTGTTCTCATTGGCCAAATGCCCAATTGACCATGTTCAAGCCCCTGTTCAGATATTGGCCAATGCCCTTGACTGGCTGTGTCAGCACTGCCTGATTGATATCAGGCCCTGATTCCTAATGAAGAGCTTATGCACGAAATGTTGACTCTGCCACTCGTCAGATGCTGCTTGACTAGCTGTGCTTTTCCAGCACCACACGTTTTGATTCTGATCTCCAGCATTTGCAGTCCTCACTTTCTCCTGATAACTGTCCTTCTTGAATGGACTGAAGACTGTTCCTCTTGGACAATAAGACACGGTCACTTAATTAAAGCACACTCACTGTGTTTGCTGCCTAAGCTGCTGGCACATGGTGTAAACGTGACATTGATCTAGCACTATACCATTAGAAATATGCCCACCCACTTGACTGATCATTGCTAACAAACATAACAGGACACCAGGCTTTGTCTCAGCACTAAATGGCAAGGCTAGAAAGAAGGACAGTGAGGCTGTAGGTTCTAATGAGGCAACAGTAGCAGAAAAGAAGTCAAGTGAGCACAAAGTGAGAGAGTGCTAAGAAAGCCGAGATGCTGGATGACACTGGTTATAATCTTTCAGAAATCCTTCGATTCTAGAAAATTCCCAGAGGACTGGAAAATGTCGCTGTAACATCTTTATTTGAAAAAGGAGGCAAAAGAAAACAGGTAAGGTCTGTTAGCTAGTTATAGGCCAATTAGTCTAGTCTCTGTTACTGGGAAATGCTAGAGTCTATTATAAAGAATATAATAGATATTTAGCTTTAGATAGACTTAATGTGATCAATCATAATCAGCATGACTTCAGGAAGGAAAATCAGTCCTGATTAGGAGGTAACAAGCAGGTAGAAAAAGGGGAAGCAATGAAAGTAATATACTACAGAAGGCATTTGATAAGGTGCCACATATTTGGCAGCTTCTGTGGAGGGGGATTCTAATGAAGGGGTCACAGGAGCTGAAACAGGGCACAAGTGGTAATTTTTGAGGAATCAGAGAGTGTGCCAGCGGACTGGAAGATGGTTATGTAACATTTGTTTAAGGAGGAAGGGAAGCAGAAGATGAGAAATTATACAGCAATAAGCCTGCACTTGGTCATTGGTAAGGTTTTAGTCCATTATGAAGGAAGAGATTGTGGAGTACTTGGAAGTGCATGGTTAAAAAAAAGGGCTGAGACATGCTTCATCAAGGAAGGCATGGTGGCTCAGTAGTTAGAACTGCTGCCTCACAGTCCCAGAGACCTGGGTTCAATTCCACCCTCATTGACTGTCTGTGTGGAGTTTACATTCTGTCTGTGTCTGTGAGAGTGTCCTCTGGCTGCTCCAGTTTCCTCCCACATCCATAGATGTACAGGTTTGGTGGATTGGCAATGATAACTTGCCTCATTGTATTCAGGGATGTGTAGGCTAGGTAGGTTTACCATCAAGAAGGCAGGGTTACAGGGATAGGGTAGTATGGATGGAGAGTGAGAATGGATGGGATGCTGCTTGGAGGGTTGGTGTAGACTCGATGGGTCAAATAGCCTGCTTCTACACTGTAGGGATTCTAAGAAGGGGAAGTCATGTCTGACAAATCTGAGAGAATTCTTTGAGGAGGTAATCAGCAAGATGGACAATGAGAGCCAGTGGATGTGATTTCCAGAAGACATTTGACAAGGGTGCCTAACAGGAGGCTGCTAAATCAAGGTGTTAGAGGCAGAGTATTGCCATGGATAGGGGATTGACTGACTGGTAGAAGGCAGAGAGTAGGGGTAACGGGGTCTTTTTCAGGATGTTGGTTGGTGATGAGTGGAGTTGCGCAGGGCCAGTGTTGTAACCATGACTATTCACATCATACATTAATGATTTGGATGAAAAAACTGAGGCTATTTTTGGTAATTCTGCAGGTGACATAAGGATAGATGGAGGAACAAGTTTAGTTGTGGAAGCAGGGAGACTGCAGAAGGACTTGGACAGGCTAGGAGAGTGGGCAATGAATTGGCAGATAGAATACAATGTGGGAAAGTGCAAGGCTATGCATTTTGATAGGAAGAATAGAAGCATAGACTATTTTCTAAATGAGGAAAGGCTTCAAAAGTCTGAAGCACAAAGGGACTTAGGAGTTTTGTTTCAGGATTCACTTAAGGTTAACACGCAGGTCCAGTTGACAGTTAGAAATATAAATACAATGTTAGCATTCATTTCAAATGGGCTAGAATACAGAGCAGATATGTACTGCTGTGGCTGAATAAGGCTCTGGTCAGATTGCATTTGGAATATTAGGAGCAATTTTGGGCCCTATATCTAAATAAGGATGTGCTACACTTGGAGGAGTTCCAGCTGAGGTTCGTAAGAATGATCCCAGGAACAAAAGGTTTCTCATATGAAGAGTGGTTAAGGACTCCTGTCTGTTTAATAGAGTACAGAAGGATGAGGGGGTCATCATTCAAACTTACAGAATACTGACAGGCCTGGGTAGACCGGACATGGAGAAGGTATTTCCAATAGTAGAACAGACAAGGGCACAAGGGCAAAGCCTCAGAGTGAAGAGACAACCATTTTGAACCTTGTGGAGGAGGAATTGCTTCAGTCAGAGGGTGTTGAATCTGTGGAACTTGTTGCTACAGAAGATTGAGAGGCCAAATTGTTGAGTGTGTTTAAGTCAGAGAAAGATAGATTCTTGATTAGTAAAGGAATCAAGGGCATGGGGAGAAGGTAGGAGAATGGGGTTGACAAACATATCAGCCATGATCATCTGGTGGGTCAATGGGTCAAATGAACTAATTCTGCTCCTATATCTTATGGTTTTAGTATTATGGAAAAGAGATTCAAGCATATTGTGGAGTATCTCCTGAGATGTTGTAGAATGCTGGCCAAGGTGAAGACCCAGAGGATCAAACAACTCACTATGTAACCCCTCCTGAATATCTGATTGGGAATTGTTGCCATTTAGTTTCTCTCTGCTGTATGTGAGAATAGCAAATTGTACAGAACTGAGGATAGAATAGGTAATAATAAAGCTGTAAATGCATGCTGATAGGGCTCCTGCTGTTCAAGGTTAAAACCTAGGCTGAAAAACACAGGCTTTGTCTTCTTCAACATTAAGAGTCTACTTTTCCTTGTCTCGCCATATTTTACGAAATCTTTCACCACTGTCCATGCTGTTTAGGGGATGGGAAGACACCACTTCTTAAAATTTTAACTGTAATTGCAGTATGCGCTTCCAGAATCTTGGGAAAGAGACAGCATGAGACACAATGACTGGATTAATAGCATAGGAGTGACATTGGGAAGTTTTGCCATGACAAAAGATCTAAAATTGTCAGAAACTTTGGCAACAATAATGTTGGCAGAGATAGTGCAAAGAGAAATAAGCTGCTTGACCCGTTGACACCTAAAAGCAGCGAACTGCAGAAAAGGCAATCCAAACAATTTTGAGAAAGGCGGCTTGAGTGATCAATCCTTGCCTGAACCACCCCATGAATGCAACATTGTGCCAAACATACTTTAAGGACTTCATTAAGGTAAGTCCTAATGAACTAGGATCGGGTGACTAAGACAAGACAAAAATATTTGTCTAGGTCATGAAATAGTACTGAAAGAAAAATTCACCTGAAAACTACCCATTGTCATACAATGTAAAAGAAAAGATGCATGAGGCAGTTGATATTATATAAGTGATAGATTTTCTAAACATACCTTTGTTTACTTTGCTATACTTCCTGCTTTCAGTATATGAAAGTAATAATCCCTCTAGTTATCAGTAGGAGCTGAGAGATGAAATGGACTTGTTCCAATCTGGTGGTCACCAGACTTTGATAAGAAAGGGGCTCAGTCTTTGCTTAGTTTGTTAGTAAATAGGCAGAGTCTCACTGGATCCTAAAAGGTTGCCTTGCAGTGAGAAACACACAGTGACATGTATGCTGGCCCAGATATATGAAAGGGTCAACTGTCAATGACTGTATAGCCAACGACAACTATAAATGCAAGAAACATATTATCATTATAGAATCCAAAACAAACCCTATTGGGGTTGTGTTAGTGTCAGAAGATTTTGATTCTGTAGAAGCAGAGGCAAAGCCTATGAGGTACATATGTTTTGTGGAATATGAATTTAAACAAATGAGCTGATACATCTCACTAGCATGAGGCATCGCTTTCTGGCTGCTGATTTACATGACCTCCTGTGAGCTTTTGGATTCTAGTGTCATGGTTGCCTGAAACTCTTTACAGAGAAAATATATGACATGCTTTGGAAATTTATAGAAATAGTTGCCACAGTATGAAGCCATTCTGCCTGTTATATCAATGCTGATACATTGGAGAAGAGGATCACCTAGTCCCATTCTCCCACCTTTACATAGGGGATTGGGATTTCTTTCCTCTTCAGATGTTTGTATAATTCCCTTTCGAAAGCCTTGAGTCTTCTCCACCACACTCTCAGCAACTCCAGATTTTAATTACTCACTTGTAAAAAAGTTTGTCTTATGTCGCTGTTGCTTCTTTTGCCAATCACTTTATATTGGTTTCCTTTGGCTCTTGACCCTTCTATCAATGGAAATAGAGTTTTTTTCTGTAACTATTCTATCCAGACACCTGCTGATTTTAAGCATCTCCATCAAATCTCCTCTCAACCTTCTCTTTTCTGTACTCCAAAGTATTAATTACAGTAATGAAAACATTTGCAGGACATATTCATAATGCACAACTCCAATGTGAAAGCCTCTGATACTATGAATGCTCAGTATTGTCTACAGTGAGGGTAGCTGGTGCTGTGTGACCTCATTCATATGGGATATGCCAAAATGTCCCTCCACTGACCTGACCACCTTCCAACATCGGGTATGAAGAGGTAACTGCATTCCCAACGCAGTCCTTGTGATGTACTTGCCTCCATTTGAAAACATTCCAACTAAGAAAAACAAAAGAACCTGCATATAAACAATACTTTATCTTGCGCTTTGCAGTCAGGAATTATTTTATAGAGTGCAGTCACTGCTACAACTGTTGTTAAAGCAGAATCCATAAGTTGTTTGAAAAGGGAATTAGACAGTTGTTTGAAAAAGTGGACTATTAAAGGTTATGGGAAACGAGCATGAGAATGGGATTAAGTAAGGTACTAATGGAGTGAAAAAACACCAGTATAGATTTTATGGGCTTAATGTCTTGTTTCTGTGGTGTACAATTCATATGTTTGCACTTATTTATATCGCAATACACAAACACAGCTTCTTATAACTAACAATTAAGTACAAACCCCTCTTAAACTTTAATATATATTTTCCAACTAAAATCTTAGCTTCACAACATAAAATATTTGGATGAATAAAATCATAATGCTATAGAATTAACAGTGTTGAAGAGGTGGTATAGTTAGTGTTGTATAAACTGACTTTCAAAAGGCATTTGACATAATATCCCATAATCGTCTTAGTGGCTAAATTATAGCAATATGAATACAAAACAAGTGCAGCAAACAATAAGGAGTATTGAATCACAGAATTACAGAATGCTTATGGCACAAAAGGAGGTCTGGCATGCCTAAACTATTTTCTCTACATGTGCAATTCACCTAGTCACATTACCCCACCTTTTCCATGTAACCCTTATTCTTTTCTTTTCAGACAACTGTTCAGTTTCTTTTGCAGGTCTTGGTTGTGCCTGTGTCTACTGGATTTTCTGGCAATGCATTTCAGATCCTAGCCACTTGTCATGAAAAGCATTTATCATCATTTCATCATCACATTTCGCCAACCACATTAAATCAGTGCCCTTGGGTTTTCAATCCTTTTTTTTGCTAATGGCGAAAGTTTCTCCTTACTGTTTTACCAAGACTCCTCAATGTTGAACACTTCTATCAAAACCTCTCTTCATCTTCTCTTCTCTAAGGAGAATAATCCAGCTTCTGAAATCTATAGCAATTTCAGGAGGAAACAGATAGGCTGAAGAAAGGACAGACAGACGGAAACATAATGTATTTTTGTAGGAAGGAAAAGGAGAGTCAATATTTACTAAATGATGCAATTTTAAAGTGGGTGCAGAAATGGAGAGACCTGGGAATGCACTTACACAAATCTTTGAAGGTAGCAGGACAAATTGAAAAATCTGTTAAAGTAGTGTACATTATCCATGACCATATAGAATAGATTATAAAACCCAGAAATGTTACTAAACATGTCAAAATTTCTGGTTGGGCAGATGGAGTTCTGCATTCAGTTGAGCACTTCACCTTGGAAAGATGTCTAGGCCTTAGAAAAGATACCAGAGATGAGGAACTTTAGTTATCTTGAAGGGTTACAGAAATTGCTGCTGTTCACCTTAGCACAGCAAAAATAACAGGTAGATGTACTGGAAGTAATTCAAATCCTGTATTGTTTTGATTGAATAAGAAGAAACATTTCCGGTGGCATAAGGGCTGGTAACCAGAAGGCAAGCAGTTAAGATGGTTGGCAGAGGAATTAGAAACAACATGAGGATAAAGAGTGACAATGCAGATTGTCATAATCTGGAATGGATTGTTTGAAAAGGTAATGGAAATAGATGCAGTAGAAGCAATAAAAAAGAATTAGGTAAGTAATTGAAAGGAAAGTATTTTGAGAGCACTGAACAAGGGCATATCACAAATTGTTTCGTGTTTTAGAAAAATGGTCACAAGGTCGAATGAATGGTGTCCTTCTTTGCTGCATCATTCTATGATTCTACAAGAATGATGAAGATTTTCGACTAAGCATTTCCATGGCTCCCTAATACAAGTAGTGTTATGGCACTGTTTATAGGGAAAAAGTTGTAAATTTTGATTAATTACTTAACCACAGAAAGCTGCTGGTTTCACTAAAATAGGGAAGTTTCCTTGCCTTTTGGATATTCACCTTTTTTTTGCTACTTGCCTTCAATATCAAAGTTCAATTGTCTCATTTCCACATTTATAGTAGTATCTTTGAATAATTTCAACTTACTTCCTATTAACTATCCTAAATTACATGTGGGAGTAGAATTGACAGCAACATGCATACCAACTTACAAGATTCAAAAAAATCTGATGAGCAGCTTCAAAAAAAAGCTGACAACTAAAAAACCAAAGCACAGCTGAAAAGCAGCACTGAATGAGGCCTAATGCCAAGGCAACTGAATAAATTACAATCTTTCTTTTTGCATTTGGTTTCACGATATTCATTAACATTGTTGGATCATATTCTACAATTCAGTTGTTCCTTTCTGTGAACACTGAAGTTCAATCGTTTTACATGTGACATATGGAAAGAAATACTCAGTATATGGTGCAGCCCATGAATTTGCCATGACTTAGACTGCTCTGCCCATGTTATATTAGTGGAAAACTGAAGAGCACAAAATTAAAATTGTTTCAGTTGTAGTGGATTTCGAAATCTTAGGATGAAAGGGTTTAAACTCTGACAATCTGAAATTCACTAAATTGAATCTGAGACATAATCCCAGGGAATTTTGACTTTGATGGTTTTTAGAGTCTACTGTGATTTAGCTGGACTACTGACAAATGTTATGCTTCAGTTATCTTTTAATTGTCATGCAAAACAGGAATGTAGGCCAGAGCCTTGGTGGGGCCAATTGGCAACTGGATATTCAAGCCTTTCCCCACTTCCAGCAGAGTACAGATTGTATCAATTCTCAGAGCCAAAACCACTTGATGAAAATGTTTTGCCTTGCTTTCAAAAATATGAACAGGAACAAACTTTGGTCAAAGCATTTTACTGACAGTGAACTGAAAGCTAGGGTGATCAAATATTTCACACTTTACAGCATTCCCTATATAAGTAAATAATGGACTGGAAGCTCAAGAGGAAAATGAGACTTCAGTCATTCAAATATGAAACAACACGTGACTGATCTGCTGAACCTGGTAACAGTGAACAGTTACAAGCCAGCCATTACCAACCTCAATCTCCCTGGTGCTATCCCAAAGAGCTCTCATATGTAAGCAGTCACTGGCTTAAACACAATCAAAGCTAATCCCACTCAAACAGTAAGTCTCTGGAACTGGAGGCATTGTTGGATGATTTCAACAAGTGGTTGATTTCTCAGTCATGTTATTAAGCTGCAAATGGAGGCTGGATTTGTAACTGTTGAAGATCTCCTCCAATAATCAACCATTCATAACTGTGGAAAAATACATGCACTAATGTCGCATATCTGTCTAAAGTATGGTTATTTCTAACACATGGAATATCTACCTCTAAATAAGTAAGTAAACCTGTACAACTCAATGTTTTCATTAACAACGCTCATGTAATAACCTTCTGTGTTGCAGCTTAATAAATGCTTTTGGACAATCTAAATGCATCACACCCACAAGTTGCCCTTTATTAAATCTGCTGTAATATTCTTAAAAAATTGCAATAGCTTTTCCTTTCCATAAGAATATGTTGACATATTCTGATTTCTAGGTACACTGTTAACATCTTTTCAGTAAAGGATTCTAACATTTCCCCATACCTGATATCAAATTAACTGACCTGTAGTTCCCAGTTTCAAAAAAAAATCAGAAAAAAATGGCATCAATAGGCCATTTGGCCTATTTGAGCCTGCTGCACCATTCAGTTCACTCATGGCTGATTTGATTTTAGCTTTAATTCCATTTTTCTGCCTATCTCTGCCTATATGAAATCCTTTGTCAATCAAAATTCTACCTAATTAAAGCCCTGAATATGTTCAAAGACACAGCCTTCATTGCTTTGGAATGGAATGTAAAGACCGAATAACCCTCAGAACAAATTCTTTGTTTAATAGAAACCTCTTATTTTTAATTTGTACCTTTAGGTTGTACCTTGAGAGAAAACATTCTCTTGGCATCCATTCCATCAAGCTGCTTCCTTTCTCAATTAACAGTTTTCCACCTGCTACCTTCCAATCTATGAAGGCTGTTTCAGAAACCATAAATATCATAGGCAGTATACCCATTGGGCAGAATCTTATAGGGATCTAAGCGAGATGAGTTACAATGATGTTTGTGACAGAATGGGACTAACAGTGTGATCCATCTCAAATTCTGCAGCATCTCATTCCATCTTTTATGTTTTAGTTGAATATCGAGGGGAGTTTCTCACTAGGCAGCAGCAAATTGCCAATTAACAATTTTGTTAAACACCTTAATAATGACAACTCACTCATTAATATTCAAATTCCTAGTGTATTGTTAAACAAGCCAAGTGTCACAAAATCTCAACATGGAAGAATGGATACTTGATAATTTCAGTTCGCTACTTGATTCAACAACCTCTATGTTGGATATTGAGCAAAAGCAACTCAGGGCACATTCTATGGGCACCACCCAAACATACCAGCTTCTAAGAACCTTCATGTCACATTTCTGATCTACTTAAAGTACACTTCTTCTCTTCAATAATACACCTCAGGGAGCACCAGCAAGTACCATTGTAATGCTGTTGTAAGGACATTGTGCACTCAGGAACTCTCAGCCAGCTCATGGACTGCATCTTCAGGTTCTTTACTTGCTCACTCTGAGCCAACCTAGCAGCCTACAGCACCCCAGCCTTGCATTGGTTTGCCTTTATGTGCCTTGCCCTATCAGCCAGAGATATTGGGCTCATATTATTTCTGTTTAACACTGCCATTTAGCAAAGACATAAAGGCAGAAAGCTTTTCACTGTAGTCAGCAAGCCTCAGTCATATCAAGGGAATCTAGCCACAGCAAGTCAAGGGCAGGTCTCTGATACTAGCCCAGAGATTAGGACATGGTCAGTCAGCCACTTGGGAAAATCAGCGTCAGTAAACTCTACACATAAGGGATGAGGAGCTGAATGTTGGGGAGCCCAACACCTACCTTGACTCTTTCTGTCCTTTTTGGACTGCCGGATATTAACTAACATGAAAGTGGGTGGTATAGGCATTAGTTTTGCTGCAGGTGAGGAGGTGTACCAAGTGAGTGAGTAGGCAGCACAGATATTACTGGTTTAAGGAATTAGGCTGGTTAAGAATAAGTGAGGGGAGATGTTACAGAAAATATTAAGAATGCTAGAACATAGGTCTTGGTGGGAGATAGTTACAATAGCAGAGGTAGAGTGAGTGTGAGTTATCCAAGAGCAAAATGGTGTCACTTAAGCTGGCAGAGTGTAGAAGGATGGGATTACCTATGCTTCTAAGCATTTCTCCAAAACAATGAGATTGCATTAATTCAAGTGACAAATCCAAACAGGTCTGGTCTGGTCTGTTGTCAAGGCCTCCACTGCTTTCCTGGGAGAAGGAGATGTCCTGAGAAGGACAAATATCCTGGCTTCATTAATTGGGGCACAGAGACTACAAGAACATGGAGGTTATTTTGAACTTCTGTAAGACACTAGTTTGGCCTCAGCTGGAATATCATTTCTACTTCTGTGTGCCACACTTTAGGAAGGATGTGACTGCATTGGAGAGAATGAAGAAAAGATTAAGGAGAATTGTCTTAGGATGATTTTGTGAAGATAGATTGGAGACATAGGCACTGTTGTCTTTGAAGAGAACACTGACAGATTTGACAGAGATGTTCAAAATCATGAGGGTTGTGGATAAGAAAAAACTGGTTTGACCCATAAAAGCTATGAAGACAAGAAGGCACAGATTTAAAATAAATGCCAAATAAAATATAAGGATTTTGTTTTAACGGAAGAGTGATTCAAGTCTGGAATGCATAGCCTGACAATTTGGTAGAAAGAGGGTTCTGGAAAAGATTTGTACCTCAGGTTGTGGATTAGGTTGTTGACTCGCTGCTGAGCTAGTGGGTTTGTTTGCAGACGTTTCGTCACCATGGTAGGTAACATCATCAGTGAGCCTCTGGTGAAGTGTTGGTATTCTGTCCTGCTTGCTATTTATGTGCCCTGAATTGCTGGGGTGAGTGATTCTGGTTTTGTTTCTTAGTGGTCGGTATATGGGGTCAAAATGTCTGCAAATAAACTCACTAGCTCAGCAAGTGAGTCAACAACCCAATGATAGAAATAGGTTCATTTGAGGTATTAAAAAAAGGTATTATTTGAAAATAAATGGATTTTTGGGAGGAGGTAGGGAATACCACAAAATGAATTGCTGTTTTGGAAAGCTGGTGCACACACCACGGGCTAAATGGTATCCTTCTGTATTTCTCTGTGACTCCATGATGCCTCTATATTTATGGCTAGTTTATCTTATTGTCAATTTTCTCATGCATTTTTTTTTAGGTATCTATTGCTGGTATCTAAAATTCTTTCAATTTTCAAACCTACTACTTTTAGGAATGTGGCAAACCTCTTCTTTTAATCTAATAATATGCGTAACCTCTATCGTTAACTATGGATAGATTTCTTTTCCCGAAGAGTTTTTATTTCTCAATAGGATGTAGATTTGTTAAGAATGATGGACTATATCTCCAAATGTTCACCATTGCTCATCTACTGTCAGATCTTTTAATCTAATTTTCCAATATCTTTCATAGCAACTACATTTATAATTAATCTTTCCTGCTACAACTACATCACTAAATATATATTTTTCAATTGCGCAATTTACTCGAGATTTATGTGAGAATGTACTTTTTATGAGAACTGAATTAAAAACTGGTGATTTGTGCATCATGAATTTTTTTATCAAATAACTAAATATTTTGTTGCTACCAGAATGTACCTGTCAATTGAGTGGAAATTATAAGAATATATCTATTGATTCTCACTAATTAAAAGGTTTTAAAAGTTGGAATTGAAGAAGGAAAATATCCTGCTAAACTGCTTTATCTTGGAAATTACTCTGTGTATAGTAGTAGTGTATAATTGGCAGAATGTGATATCTTTGTCTGCAAATCTCTCTATAAATGGAGCATATTTCAACCTTTATCTAGTGACGGCTGTTACCTGAGAGAATCCCAGGGCCATCTCAGAGGGCTTGTAGTGGCTAATTGTGCCTGTGAGGACTAGCAATTAGCGGTGAATATCTTGCACTAGGCAAATCCAACACTCACTAGCTTTCAGCTTCTTTCAACTAACTAGCTCTTCCTAATGCCGAAGACAAAGGACAGGTGGGCAGGTCTTAAGACAGCGCTGCATAGTTTCACTGAATGGTTAGAATAGACAAGAACAAGCAGAAAGAAACACAAAGACCCAATAATGAGAACAGACAGAAGCAATGCACCAGCATTTCTATACAGTGCATTTGACCAAGAATAAAACCTGAGGAATATGTAAGTGACATGGTACATTTTCTCAAGCACACATGATACTTGAATATCAACGCACTGACTCAGTATGAAATGATTAGCCTCAGCAGAAACAAGATGGTACACAGCAGCACAGCTAATGGTGGCTTTACAGCTGAAACTTTGGAGACAACAGTGTAACAACATAGAAATACACAGCATTATAGGATTTAGGTATCGAGTAATTGGTTCCCTCATTACATGTAAGAAATACAAATCATCAATTTTTTTAACATGTTGCTTTTAATCTTGTACACCTTGAACAAATGTAATAATGCCAAATTTTAATTTAGATATTTTCCTCATCAATGGGTTATGTAATGCCTCTGGAATATGTGGGATTTGAACCTAGGCCTCCTGGCTCAGAGATAGAGGACCACAACTGCAGCATGAGAGCCCCTTATCTTTTATTAATTGTGTACACCTTAATTGTCTAATGAAGCATTCCTATGGTGAAAATTATTTTAGTTGCTTCTGATTTTATTGACAATATCCAAAAAAGATTTACTAGCAATGTGATGGAAGAATTGTTACCTCAACAATACGTTGTTTTACTAACTACTGTAGTGGGTGTAATGTAGTCCTTCCATGGAAAGGGGCTCTTCAGTTTTGGAATTTCTATTATCAGTATAAGACCTTCTAAACTGGAGACCATATGTTCTCCAAAAATGAGAGCAAACTGACAGACAAGCAGAAACACAAAGTACTCAGTGTAAAACTGCATATGCAACATGTTGACTTGCACTGTTTTTTTTAAAGCAGACAGGGACTCAAAATCAAGGCCATCAAAGCTGACCATATGGAAGGGCGGGATTTAATTGGTAATACTGAAGACAGCAATTGCTCCATCTGCACTATATCCAGGTGTTTTGAATGACTCTCTTATTAGTCTTATCTATTAAATTCTTTCTTGATGGGATTTTCAGTACCTGGGGTCTTACTAAGAATAAACAGAGTGGAACAAGAGTCATATTGCATTCTTACAACTAAAGAGTGTATCAGAAGGATCTTTAAATCTGCATACTCAGTCTGGCATATTTAAATGAGGTAGCTTCAGATCTTCAGTCCTTCCAACAGCAGGTTAAGGTTAACATTGTGGCAACACGCTTCAGAACAACAATTAACACCTCATTTACATTGGCAAAGTCCAGTCCCCAACAGTCTTAGTCCTATTTCATGTCACAGGTAGATTGGTTTGAAAATTAATACAACAAAGAGATAGATAACTTTAAATTTACAGAATTAAAAATTGGTTTATTTACATTATATGAATTATACACTTGGTTGAACATAATGTTATGGTATGCATATTAGTCTCAAAACATATTGTACATTTTAATGCTATCAATAACCATAGCAGATGTACGCAACTTAGAATGCTTTACAATGTTAAATGTACTTTATAACTCCAAGTTATATTTGGACTTATTTTGAAAGTCATCTCTTTGCAATTTCTTTTTTTTATGTAAAAATATGAACAAATTCATGCTGTAGCATGTTTTTCAAATGTTTCAGTAGATGGAATTAATATTATTTTTATTATTTCAGCAACTCACTGAAATTATCTTCACATTAAGTTGCTGTAAATCATTTAACAATGTTTTACTGAAAATACAGACATGTTGCTGCAGCATTCATTTTACACTTATCAGGACAAATAAAAGAATTTTAATTCTCAAACAATTTCTGTGACAGGAGAAAAGGATGCTGATTGATTGGTATGTTCATTCTGGTTGGCTGAGGTGTTACCATGGAGAAAACACCCGTGAGTGCTCCAAACATTATGGAACTACAGATACGTCAAACTTCTGAGATATTCAAAAAAGGCGCAAGTGTAATTGAGCCATGTTACAAGTCCAACTGATTATCTTTGATTAGTTGTTATAGGAGTCTTTAGAATTTTCATATGGTGTTGTCCAATCACAGAATCATATCTAACAAACTTAAGATTGTCAGTCAAGCTCATTGCATGACTCATTCACACTTGCAAGAAATGAAGTGTGTTAATGTGCAGGGCATGTTCCCTGCAAACAAAAGGAATATGTTCAGGCCTTACAAACTACTTAAGTTTGGAGAAAGTGAGGACTGCAGATGCTGGAGGGTCAGAGTTGAAAAGTGTTGGGCTGGAAAAGCACAGCAGGTCAGGCAGCATCCGAGGAGCAAGAGAATCGATGTTTCGGGTGTCAGCCCTTCATCAGGACTTGTTGAATTACATGGGAGTTTTGGGATCTTAAAGTTTCCTGATGCTTTCTCCATGCAACACATTAGCAATATATGTCAACCACCAACCAATCATCATAATTTTGTCCAATAGTAAAACTTGTTGTGATTGTTTGAAATTTTACATTCTTGCTTTTATTCAGCAACATGTCTCCCTTTTCATTCCATTTCTGTACTATCAAAACCCTAATATGGTCATATTAGGTGAATTGGCCATGCTAAATTGCCCGTAGTGTTAGGAGAAGGGGTAAATGTAGGGGAATGGATCTGAGTGGCTTGCACTTTGGCAGGTCGATGTGGACTTGTTGGGCGTAAGGGCCTGTTTCCACACTGTAAGTAATCTAATCAATCTAATCAAATCTAATCTAATCAATCTAATCAATCATTTTATTAATTATTTTTGTTAACTAAATCTTGACTTTTGGAAAACGCTGTATGATAGTAGCTACGTGATTTATTTGTATGAATATTATTTTAAGAGTTTAGTTTTCAAAATAGTGATATGGACATTAGTTATTTTTGTGAAGCTTTTTAATTTAAAAATAAGGCCATGCAGTTGTTATGGAATGGTGATATTTTTCACAAAGTGTCAGAAAACTGACACAGAACTTCAGTATGAAGAAGATTCATATAATTGTTTCTCACTCATTAGATGCTATATACCTTCTGAGTTTCTTCAGCATTTTCTGTTTTTTTTCTGAAGAGATTTCCAGCATCCACAGTATTTTGCTTTTATTTTGTGACAGCGAACCCATAAAGTGTTAATGAAATAAGATGTTTTTATCTTAGTAGTTTATGACACGTGGGTTAAAATGAAGACCGTCGGCTTATTTTCAGTTCAGAATAATTGATGCCTGATTTTAGTTTACTGAACCCAGAAACTGAATGCTTTTAGGGCATTTTGGAGGAGATCTAACTCAGGTCAGAAGCAAGTATAGCTTTTTTTTAGCACATGACTATAAGATAGTTCAGGAAAAGCACAATCACCTCAGTAGAAATGATTAGTTTCTGAAACTGCAAAACAAGGACTTTTTGGTTAGAAATCTGCAGGTTATTAAAAGGTGAAAAAGTTTAAGCTGTCAGTTTTGTGAGTATTCATGTAAGGAGACTTCACACTTCACAGTTCACAGGACAGAAACTGGGGAAAATCAGTTAAGTAGAACTTAAAGATTTGATATAGAGGGGTAATTTTTTTTCCAGATTCAAGTTTCTGTAATGGATAGTATTGGGAAGCAAGTTGAAACTTTGTTTAGCTACGTTTTTTTAAAACCTTTGTAATTTTATTCTATATTTAAGTAGTTTGTTTGTCTTCTCCTTTTGTGTCATATACTTCCTTCTGTTGTTAAAGAAACTCTGCAGCCTTATATGTTCATGTTTCAGTGATTGACTACCAGATTAACTAAAATAATTAAAACAGAAAATCAATCAAGGCAAATTTCATTCTGGGATTTTATTTATCCAATTATCATCAACTGGATTACAATATCCAAGCTGGAAAGAAATAAGTTTAAATTGTTTCCAGGATTATAAATCAGCTAGATGGATGCAGTTTTCCTTGTCTACCAAAGTACCACATCATTACCAGATACATCAAGCATGTGCACTTTCCTACCAGGACACTACACCTCAAGATGCAACAAAACTGCTGCATCTTTAGACAGGTCAAATTCTGCAGGTACATTATGGAAACTAGGAGCCTATCTATCACCAGCTACATATAGGTTGGATGTATGTCAATCCCTCAATTTGACACTTGATATAATGTGACAATACACCCCAATTCAAGACAGTTCAAGTTATCCATCTGCCACAAATCACACTCCAACTGCTGACTCTGATGAAATTTTAAAAACAAACAGTGCCTCTTTAGAAAGCCACATGATCACCCAACCAACATTTGCCTTTTCTTGGAATATATATGAAGGTATTCATGAAATATTATTCAGCACGGTGATATATTATCAAATTAACTACCGGCAGTGTCAGTGATTGTACATCGATGCTTGGCATTCTTCTAAATGCAGTACTTTGATTTATACTGTTGCATTCTTCATCTTCTCATGTGGTAAAAACTATGATAGAAGATCAAGATACTGGCTTCAGCTGCATTTTTGTATTTATAACCTGACAGCACTTAATGACATCATGGTGTCATTTCCCAATGTGAATCAACCTAACTACAGTACAATTTTCCATTGCACTTTTTCAAAAAAAAATCTTTATTTGTACGACCAAATGAGAAAAAATGTAGGCACCTTGTGCATATGCTATTTATATTATGGGCATAATTTATAATCATCATTTATACCTTTGGATCCTAACTTACTGAGAAATAATCTGAGTTTATGTTTATTCACAGTACCTAATTTATTTTGATGGGATCTCCTTTTAACCATCTTTTAGGTACACTATAAAGATTAGTTTTATCTAATATTTCTTTGCACTTTATTCACTGTTTTGCTTACAATCAGCCTTATTCTCTGTACCTTTTCCAATGAGTAGGTTTTTGTATTGTGGCATGGTAGCTAAAAATGAAAACGTACTTTGTTTCCTTTATATTCATGTAAAATATTAACAATTTCTCGAGGCACAGAGTCCAATATTCCAAAAGTTCTTTTAATTGTTTTACCAAATTCTTTTGAAGCCTGGACTTTTGCCTTGAGGGGTTGTGTTTTAACAGGGAAGCTCTTCCTCTGCTCCTCTGATGCCCAACACACTTTCCTCAGTTGAGATTCATTCAAAATGCATGGTGAGCTACCGAGGACACTCATCCTGTCAAGATTAAGCTTGCCAACAATACCAAAAATAAAAGTTCAGTGATACTGCAGCAGGAACGCTAAAGATCTGATGAAGTTCTCAAAACAACAGTAGTTTCTTGGAAATCAAAACTGCGCACCTCCCACTGAAGGCTAAACCAGAGATCAAGGCCTTGAATTGATAAGCCTCTGGGGCTGTCTAGTTGGAGAGAAAACCTGTCTCTTTATTTCGATACTTGCTGCCAATGTTTGGGTTGACTGCCACCTTGCAAATGGTACTTGTTGGTAATGGCAGCAAATGTGATCAACATGAGAAAAATCCACCAGGCTGCTGTTCCACATGTTATTTACGCATTGTGGCCAATAAAGATTTGGGCCACAGCAATCTGGGACGGAGAGAAGGGAGGTCCCAGTTGGTTAGTAATGCAACCATCGCCTTCACTAGTTTTCCAACATTCTGCACCATGTTGTCCCATTCCCCTTTATCTTCCTCCATCTCCAATTTTGAGCCAGATCAGGGAGGAAAATTTCTCCCTGAAAGATGTGATGTGTTTAATACCATTCTCAGGTCTCTCCTGCTAATTCAGTTTCATTCATTGTATACTTGTGACCCAGATTTTTTCAGCCTTTATGCATCATAATGACCTTATTCTGTCAAATATGCCTGTTGGATTCATCTGGTACGTAACAGATGCTTGTCATATATCCTTGTTATATATATTTTGTCTCATAAAAGAATTAACCCCTACTGCAGAGAGTCAATAAATAAAAACTTCTTATTCCATAAGTTATGGGGAGATACCAAAGGGCCAGTTGTTTACTCTCTGGATTGATTTATTGTGATTTAAGTCAACATTTGTATTTTATTCAATTTATGTAACTTTGTTCTGATACATGAATAGAATTTCAAAAAGCAAAATCAATTGAACTTCTCACTGAGCAACCAAAAGTCATTATACTATTGTTACAGGAGCAAATGCCACCATAACCAAATTCAGGATTTTTTCATAATTTTAATGGAAAATAAATGTAGAATTGACTGCTGTACTATATCTAGCCTCTTAGCCCTAAGCTCTGGAATTGTTTCCTTTTACATCTGTCTCTGTATTTCTTTCTCTACCTTAAAGATGCTCTTTTTATATATTTTGATCAAGGTCTAATCACCTCCTCTTGCTAGTTCATTCTTTGGATTGATGTCAATTTTCATTTTTTCGTAGTCCTGTTTTCTATGAACATAGTAGAAACCAGAGGCATTGTCAAAAACAGTTTTGGTTTGATATAAGATGATAGAATTTAAGAACAAATGGACAATGATAAATCTGAACAAGGCAGTAGTTCAGCCACAAATAGAGTTCTAAGTCCTGTTTTGGGAACCCATTATAGGCAGGACATTTAAATCAATAGAGAACATTACAACTGATATTCACCAGGGCCAGAAACTATGGTTAAGAGAAGAGATTTAGTATATGAGGGATGTTGGTAAAAGAAAGTTAAGAAAAGACAATTTAAGGTTTAAAAGAGTTTGCTGAATAATTATAATGGAGTAGCAAGAAAAGTCTACTTCCTTTAATTGGGAAGACAGTGCTAAAGAGTGAAGACATTTTTTGATAGGAAATACAAAAAAAAAATAGAGCAGTGAATGCAGATCACCTCTGTACCTCTGAAGAAGAGCAAGAGGAACCCTAACATCAAGACACCGCACATTCTTCTCCATCACATAGACAAAGGGGATCCACACAGGTGTCCACCTCCAAGGAGAATAAACAAGGTCTACAGACAGAGAACAAGTTGTCTCATTACTTGTGTGTCTCAGTGCTTCAGAACACTCAATTTTATGCTGCTTCATTACTGATATTTTAGCCTTTCAGAACACAATCTCTTTCCCACTGGGCCAGGTAAGCATGCAACCCCAGTGGCTATCATGATGCCTGTCACTAGAGGCACTCTCTCTGTTACAATTCCAAAATTTAGCAGCATCGTGAACTAAATGGAGGACAGTGTAGGATTTCGAGAAGGACATCACCAAGTTAGTGCAGTAGGCGGAGAAGTGAAGTTCAATGTGGTGCAGTGCGAGCTGACACATTTTGGTTGAAAGAACAAAAAGAGATAATATAAAATTAGTCACAATATTTAGTAGTACTGTTTTAAATGGTGCGCAGGATTTGTTTTAAAGCATTATTAAATGCACATAAACAAATTTCCAGACAACCCTGTTGCTCTCACACAGTAATCTAAAGTGAAATTAAAATGGAGGTAACGGGAGGAAATTATCCACTCCCTTGTACAGCAAAGTCAATGACAGGAAATGTGGGAAATCCAGCAAAAATGACATAAAATCAGATCATAACATTGATAAAAAAAAGGCTACTTTTCTCCGTCATGTTTAAACGGCATGTTCTGAATCCCGCTAATGAGTACAACATACTTTATTTCCATGCCTTTGTATCTCACTATCAGTCTGACTCGTTTCATTTCTGAGCAGCTTCAAATTCTACTCTTCTTCCCAAGAAACCAAATAACATCCATTCCCAACACGTATAGCAGAGCAATAACTTGATGGCAGCAGCAGCTTGTCACTTGCATCTCTGGGCTTTCAGACAATGTTGACTTCAGCACAATGATGCTGTGTTCTCCTTGGGCACCATCCACCTTCTTTATCCTCACAAGCAGGTACGGGCAAACCACCAGGCTCTCCCACATCATCATGCCTGCTATTGAACCAATCCAATGAAAGAGAACAGAAAAAGATCAATTTGGACATCGCAAATCAGAAGTAATAGGAAGGGAAAGTGTATCTGTATATTTCAAGATGTGATATGTTCAAAATCTCCAACCATTCACAACATGAAGGAATGAGACCTCACTCTAAGAGTTCATTTTTCATTCTAAAAACATTGCTGGCAATACTTTCTTTCCAAGCCCCTCCCTGAGTCATACACATCAATGGCAAAGTGAGCATTTATTGTCCATTCCTTACAGCACCCTGAAAAAACAATTGCAAGCTACTTTACAAACCACAGTAGTCCGTATGATATGTAACACTGTGTTATGAAATAGGGAGTTCCAGGATTTTGAACCAACAACAGCAAAGGAATGCACTTCCAAGTCAGGATGGTATGATTTCAAGAGGAACTTGCGGATGACAGTGTAACAACAGACCTACTGCCCCTACTCCATCTAGAGGAGAGTGTTTTGGAAGGTACTGTCAAAGAAGTCTGGGCAAATTGCTGCAAAGTATCTTGTAGATGGCACATGATGCTGTCATACAGTGGCACTGAAGGAGGGAATGAATTTTTAAGATGGTTAAGATGCTTATTCGTCTTGATTAATGTTCAGGTTGAGTAACACTCCACAGAATTCCCAACCTCTGAATTACACTTGTTGTCATTGTATTTATGTGGATAGTCAAGTTATGACCCCAGGATGGTGGAAGGTTTAGAAATGATAATGCCATTGAACATCAAGGGGATATAATTAGACTTGTTTAAAATGGAGATGATAATTACCCAACATAGATAAATATTAGGTAAAAGCAAATTACTGCAAATGCTGGAATCAGTTAGACTCGAAACATCAGCTCTTTTCTCTCCTTACAGATGCTGCCAGACCTGCTGAGATTTTCCAGCATGGATAAATATTACTTGTCATCCAACAGCCCAAATCTGAACTCGGTCAAGATCTTGCTGCATGGTCTGCTTCATTATCTGAGAAACTCCAAATGGTACTGAACTACCTGAAACTGGCAGTGAACAACCACACTTTCACCTTATCATGGACAGAATGCCCATGATGAAGCAACTGGAAATGTTTGTACAGAGGACAGTATCCTGAGGAACTGCTGCAGGAAGATCCTGGGACAGAGATGAATGACCTTGGAAAAGCGCAAGCACTTCCCTTGAGCTTGGCATGACTCAAAACAGTGGAGAGTTTCCACCCTGATTCCCAATGACTTCGTTTTTATTTCTTTTTACATTTGTCAAGAGCAGCCCTGATGTCAAGGGTAGTTAGTTTCAACCCATGTATAATGTAGATCAAATACCACAAATCTGAGCTTTGAATATAGTTATTAACAATTCATTCTCTTTTCACAAATACTGCCTGAACTACTGAAATGTTTCCAGAATTTTCCGGCGTTTTTTCCAGATTTCAAGCATCCATGAGATTTTACTTGTGCGATACCAACCAAGTATTGGAATTCTCCAGTTCATGTTTGGACAGAGGCTGTATTAAGGATTGGAGCTGTGTGATCCTCATAGAAACCAAACTGAGTGCTATTGAACAGGTTATTCGTGAGTAAGAACTGCTTGATAGCATTGTTGATGATGCCTTCCTTCACTGTGCTGATGATTGAGAGAAGCCTGATTGGGTAGTAATTGCCTGAACTGGATTAGTCCTGCTTTTTGTGGAAATGTATCATGTCACTGAGTGAGTACTTGTTCATGAATCACTATGCCTTGTTATCAGGGTGGTTTCAGTTTGTAACTACTGAACTAGCACATGTATTTCATGACATTCAATGCAGGTCAAATGGTGGGTCAAACAGGGAAACGTTATTCTTGTGAAGTAGGCATAATTGACAGCAAATTTAGAGATTTAATATTCATATTTAAACTCTGCTCCTTATTAATATTCTTTATACATAACAATGGTAAACAACATTAATGTCATTGTTATTTTGAACACCAAATTTGTTCAAGTCTTTTTCAACTTAATTACAAAACTTTATTTAATATTTACTTTTCAAAAGTCCCTTTTCTCAGTCTGTACATTGTCTTTCAACATGCATTTTAAAATTTATTCAGCATTCTTGTTCTTTTCTAACAAGAAACTATTGCACCTTAATGAAATCTTCCCTCATTAATGAAAATGTAAACCTCATGAAATTATATAACTTTAAATTATCAGCAGCAAGTCACGTTGTCAACTGAAATGTAAAAATGCAATGATTACTATTGCATTGAAGATCCCCTATGTACTCTTGACTCGTATCTCTACACAACAACTATGTTGATCCCTCCAATAGTCTACATATTATGTAAATAAGGAAACAAACATCAGGAAAGGAAATACTTCAGCTTTTCTTCCCCCGAACTTGGTTTACCCAGATAAAATTACCAAATGAATATACAGTTTAACCTGCTACAATAAGAACACGGTATTGGTTATTGCTCTAATATGTTCATAAAAACCAGTGTGCTCTACCTGTCATTTCAGAAACCAGCAATTTGTGTCAAGAATGACCTCTATTCTACAATAGTTTCTAAACTGGTCCAATAAGCTCCTGTGAATATATCTCTTCACTCGTTATGTTAAGCTATTTTACAAATAAAGCAACACTCTTAGTTTTGTGATTAACCTTGACCTCACAAAATGTGTTCTGACCTTTCACTTGTACTTATGGTCTGTTATTATTACTAAGCCAAGTTTCAGAGATACCTGTATTATCTAGCTTTACAGTTTATTTACATGCATAAAACTGCAGCATTTTATTTCTAATAACAACTGTTATGAAGGTGTGCTGTATCAAAAACTAATCTTTAATTTTATTGGTTGGTTCACATACAGAAGTTTTCTCAAATAGACATTGTGAACTCTAATATGTTTGGGCAACCTTTTTCACTACTTCAAGATTGTCAAGTCCATAGACTTTTCTAAAGTAGATAAAGATGACTCTGGAACTTTCACTTACCAATATCAATGATTACTTTAAGAAAAGTAGGAATATTTTTCTGATATGGATGTGATTCTTGTCAGACGTGGTAGGTTAAACAAAACTTCACTGGCACATTCTTTGTAAGAAAAAATGAAACTCTATCATTGAGAAAAGGTTTCTACTCTGGTAAGGAGAGAATCTTGCTGGAAAGTGGGTGTGGAAAAGGTGTTCCCACAGTGGGAGAGACTGGGACCTGAGGACACAGTCTCAGAGTAGGGATGATCCTTTAAAACTGAGATGAGCAGGAATTTCTTCAGTCAGAAGAATATGAATCTGTGGAACTCACTGCCACAGAAGGCTGAGGAGACCGAGTCATTGAATGTATTTTATACAGAGATAGGATCTTGATTAGTAAGAACATCAGGCGTTTTGGGGAGAACTAAATTTCTAGTTTAAAATTTAGTCACCAGACAACAACCACCAATTCTGCCAAGTATAGAACAGGCAGGACAACTGCTGTCTCACTGGAGCTATTACAATTCTGTCTTCAAAACTATCATAGTCATTTCCACAAATTATCATGAAAGATTATGAGAGATTGAGACAAGGATTTAAGCTGATAAAACTCTGTTCATCCTCTCCTTTCTGACATTGTGCAATTTCTTTTAGACAGTTAGAAATATAAAACAAATGGAGAAGTGAAGAAATGTACCTAAGAGCAGTTTTATGACCAAGTCAGGAAGGTGACTGGCTCCTCTTTTCACTAGGCTCTGGAGATAGTGACAACAGAGCTTGAATCTAAAATGGAGCTGATGTTACAAATTTAATGAATAAATACCCTCTAATGCAGAACCAACACACACACAACACTCTCAAGAGAATAAAACTTGACAGAATATCAAATCTAAAAAATGTGACCAAGTAACAGGAAAGAAAAGTGTTCACAGACTGTCTAGAGGCTTTCTTTCTTCCAACTGAAGACTTACTTTCTCTGCAGCAGCTGCTAATACTGGAGTTACTTACTGAAAGAGTCACTCCCTTGCTTGCATGATTCTCTTGGAGTCAATAGAGTTGGTTCAAAATTCTCTCTTAATTCTAGATTACTTATAGTATGGATACAGGCCCTTCAGCCCAACAAGTCCACACCAACCCTCTGAAGAGTAATCCACCCAGATCCATTCCTCTACATTTACCCCTTCACTTCACCTAACACTATGGGCAATTTAGCATAGCCAAGTCACCTTGCCTGCACATTTTTGGAGTGTGGGAGGAAACCGGAGCACCCGAAGGAAACCCACGCAAACACAGGGAGAATGTTCAAACTCCACACAGACAGTTGCCTGAGGCGGGGATTGAATCTGGGTCTCTGGTGCTGTGAGGCAGCAGTGCTAACCACTGTGCCACCATGCCGCCCTTAAGAACCCAGTAATGACGACTTCTAGTGGGCAGTCAATTCAACAGCTCAGTTTGTGATGACTGCAGCACTTCAAAGACTGAGAGAGATTGATAAGCCTGTTTCTCTTATGTCTTTTGGCAGCTTTTCTCTCTGACACTGACTAAAACCAACTATTGAATTTTCGATGGTGCCCCACCCCCAGAGTGTCCTGCTCTTACTAAGACACAGAATCAAATGCAACCAGAGGTGGAATATCCAATACTTGTGCTTAGGTTTCCTTGGGCCATTTCCTGCGTTGGTGATGTCATTTGCTGTTCTATTTTAAGAGCCAAAGAACAGGAAATGACATCACCAACACAGAAATTGTGTTACCACAGGAAATGCCATCACCAGCCCAAGGAAACCTAGACACTTAATTAGAAAGTGAGGCATTTCACCAGTGCTTCACTGGAGGCTCACTGATGATGTTACCTCGTATGGTGACAAAATGTCTGAAAATAAACCTGCCAGCTCAGTGAGCAAACTTACATCCAGACCCAGTTCTTAATTGTGCCAGCGAACAAAGCATAGATGGATTCAAAAATGGATTCCATTACAAGAGACTCAATACTGGAAAACAGTTGCTAGTTGGAATTATGTGAGCTATGCAGCTGCAAGTATATAGGTCACAATCAGAACAAAAGGCTTTACACTCTCTGCCAATATTTCATTTCATCTGAGCTTCAGTGAAAAAAAGTTAGTTGTTCTGCAAACCAGTGAAAAAAGTTAAGTATTCTGCAAACCAAAAGCACCAATAACCACTTATTCATAGAAATATTTTCCATCAACTCTACAAATAAACACATATCAGAAAACTATTGGATACAATCCTTGCAGGATCTGAAGACAGGACATCTTTTGTCACATTAGACAACACATGGGCTTGAGGTCAAAGATTAAAATGCTATACATCCAAGACTCTAAGTTTCCAACAGAAACCCCAAGCCAACTAGAAATGCCTTTTCCTTATGACACAGAGGAAACCCTATGACAAATTAGAAACCTTGGATAATTGGCCCAGTGCATTTATATAGCATCCCCTTGTGAAAAGATAGATCATGCTACATATAAATGATCCAAGATAAGATAAATCTTGACTTTTCTGAAAATCATATTTTTGGATGAATTTTAACTGAGCCATGATGCTGAGTCTAGATTAGAGTGGTGCTGGAAAAGCACAGCAGATCAGCAGCATCTAAGGAGAAGGAAAATCGACATTTCGGGCAAAAGCCCTTCATCGGTTCTCTGATCTCCAGCATCTGCAGTCCTCACTTTCGCCGAGTTTAACTGAGCCATCCTCAGAGCAGGTATTTGAGCCCACTTCTTGTTCACTAAACATCATAAAATGTTCTTCTGGATTAAAATACATGAATACTATAAATATATTAGTAACTTGAAGGTAACCTATGTAGCACAGAGCAATAATCAGCGATTCAGCACTCCAAATAGTAAACTTATAAAAAAGTTATAAAAACTTATAAAATGAATTACTGTTCAAGAAGGTATTTAAGGTAACTTTGCACAACAGCTCACTGCATGTGTTCTAAACAAATGACGACCCTTGCTTGAAGAAAAGAATCTTTAGGAGCTGAGTCATCCATGACCTGGTAAATGTTACTTTTGCTATATTTTTTTAAAAATTAACAATTAACCATTGAAAGTATTAAATCAGTTTATAGATATTTTTGTGAATACTGTATAAAATGTGGTAATTCTCCTATCAGATTGTTCTTACCAATATTTTAACATCTTTAAGAATTGTAGTTGGCATCAAAATGGAACAATTGCCAATGTCTGAAATGAACACCAGAACGGCCTGGATGATTGCCTTCAAAGATCTGACTGTTTCTATCCAAATCATTTGAAAAGTTTGGCCTGTGAAGGTTTGTGGTCACTTTGAACATAACCACTTACTATGTCATTTGATTTGGAGATAGCTCAAATTATAGGAAAGACAAAGAATTAAAGAACAAACACTTCTTCACCAAGCTTTGGTCCTAATGAGAAACAGAATTGTAACTCTACGTGAATTTCCTTGAACATAAACACACGATTCTAATTTAAGGTATCTTTGAGACCTCACAAATCCTGATGGACAACAGAGAAATGTTAGCCAGGGCATAAATAGAACGAGGCGAAAGTGACTGCAGATGCTGGAGATTAGAGTCAAGATTAGTGTGGTGCTGGAAAAGCACAGCAGGTCAGGCAGCATCCAAGGAGCAGATAAATCAATGTTTCGGGCAAAATCCCAATTGTTCCATTCCTGATGAAGGGCTTTTGCCTGAAACATCGATTTTCCTGCTCCTCGGATGCTGCCTGACCTGCTGTGCTTTTCCAGCACCTCTCTAATTTAGACATGAATAGAACTGTCTACTCTTCTTCAAATAGTACTTTGGGATCTTTTACATCTATATGGATTAATAGGAGGGGCCAGTCTTTCATCTGAGAAAGAGCACTTAGAGCAATGTATCAGTAAAGATTTTTAAAAATCAGGGAAAATAAACAAAGAGAACAAACTGGATGCCAGACATGAGAAAGGTGTCACCTAACAGACAATTATTTTTGTATGTTGGACATATATTTTTAGATTTTATGTGAAATTCTTTCCAAGGATTTAGTGTTACTGGCTGCCGCAGGCAAACCTTAATTCCTTTGAAATTAGAAACTTGTTCAGCACCTGAACTAGCCATTTCGAAATGACTGGATAATACAAGAAATATTATAATTTAGCTTATTGGACACATCATGTGATCTTGTTGCTTTAACAAAGCATAAAAATAACATCTTGTCAGACTGTGGTTTAGCTCAGATTAGATTCCCTACAGTGTGGAAACAGGCCATTTGGCCCAATACTTCCACACCAACGTCTGAAGAGTAATCCAGCCAGACCCATTCCCCCATGACTAATGCACCTAACACTATGGGCAATTTAGCATGGCCAATTCACATCTTTGGATTGTGGGAGGAAAGCAGAGCACCCAGAGAAGCCCACACAGAGACAGGAAGAGCATGCAAACTCCACACAGGCACCCGAGGCAGGAATTGAATCCAGGTCCCTGGCGCTGTGAGGCAGCAATGCTGACCACAATGCCATTTAGTAAACTAGAGATAAATTTATAAAACAAAAAACAAGCAATAGGAATAGTTTCAGTATGAACAATGCATTGACAGTACTTTACTAGTAATGTCAAAAACCACAAAGATGAATATTACTTCTTGAATGTTCAGTATAATAAACTATTAAACATTGTTATATGCAGACAAATGTTTCTGATATAGCTGCTGACTACTAAGAAGTCTTTTGGGTATATTTGTGCCTGTGATAGCATCAGGCTGACTGGCGAGTGAAGCACAGACAGTCAAAACTGAGTCTACCATCAGAAAGTCTGATCCTTGGACTATCTGTCAGAGGCATCCCAAAAAATCCCATGACGCCAGCATACATCTTCACCTGAGATATATTTGTCAATCAAATCTACTGCTCTAACATGATCCTTAAGATGTCAATTACATAGCTGGTCTGAGCTGATTGAAATTGATTAACCCATTGGTTAGTTCCAAGTACTTCAATCAATTTCAAATTGCATGAAATTGCTGTCTAGCCATCAGAGCTATTATTTCGGGCAGAAGATTATGGAATAGACATTGGCCTGGACTTTCCAACAATGGTACAACTACAATTTTAGGCTGTACATTTTAGTCTCCAGCATATCATCTGTGTCAATAAGTTCCTTTGCATCTTTGTTCAGAAAATGCTGCAGCAAAAATGGAAGTGTTCCTGTGATTCCAAAAATGTTTTATTGTGCATAATGATCTGGCTAGCTAACCACAGTTATGTGACCTCTACTCCAATGTTATTGTCTTTGCCTGCCATTTCCTGAGCAGGTACTGAAAGAAACAAGCACAAAAATAAAACATAAATAAATAGCAAACTGCAACTTACTGACTGATTGGAAATGGTTGTGCATTTTCAACTCCATGCTGCTGTGGAAATGAAAGGAGTTGGAAAACAGGATTAGAATTTTTTGTATTTTTAGTGGTAAAACTACAAAATAGCTACATAATTAATTAAAAACTCCAATAAATAAGATGAGCAGCCTGCTGTCAGTGCAGGGTAAATAGTGCCATGGATGCAGAATATTTGAATATCTCTAAGGCAGAGGCAGTAGATTCTTGATTTCCATGAAAACGAAAGATTGTCGGGACATGCAGGAGTGTTGAGTTGAGGTTAAAATCAAATCAACCATGATCTTATTGAGAGGCAAAGCAGGCTTAAAGGGTTGAGTGGCTTATTATTGTTCCTTGTTCATTTCATTCAGAAACTTCTACCTCACAACCTGAGCAATCTTTTCGTAATTCCCTCCTGGTCATTCCATTCTGGCACAGTTTTCCCTGTACTGCCTACTTCTACATCCTCTCCTCATGCCTCATCCTTGAGCTCGAGAACTACCGCATATACTCGTGTAAAAGTTAATCTAATGTAAAAGTTGACCCATAATTTTTGGCCAAAAGGTCTTGTATTTTCCATATATCTCGTGTGAAAGTCGACCCTACTATATTTCATTATAAACCTCTTACAAAGGAAACTGAATGTTCTCATTAACCCACTTCAACAAAATCGCATTCATTCATTCACACCAGTAACTCTACTATCACTCTTAGTTTACTATATTGCATTTCTTTTCATTTATAACTCTACTTAGCCCACTTGGTTTACTACAGCACATTTTGATTATTCATTCATTCATACCAGTACTAAGTCTATCGGTACTTATTACACGTTTTTCATGATATAGAGGAACCTCGATTATCCAAAGGACACGGGTGGGGAGTATTTTGTTCGGCTAATCAAGTTCCCAATAATCGAACATAGTTTAGTCAAGCATCAGGACGTTACGATCTTGCCGTATAATGCAATAGTTGGATAATTGAATGCCGAATAATCGAGGTTCCTCTGTACATCCAATAGTTAATATTGTGAAAAAGTTAATCATTTTAATTGTACCATTATATCTGAATAAAAGTGAGATATATTAGCTAAATTTTTAATTCTTTGACAAATTTGTTAGTGTTGCTGAGGTTCATTATATACGAGTAAATGGGAGGGAAACAAAAGAATTTGGTGAGAAAATTCAATATGTTTACACATTCAGACTTTAATAAATGTTTCATTTTAAGAACATTTCATGACAATGTTGAACAGTATGGTTTCAATGAATCTTTGACATTAAATTTTTGTACCAATACGTATAAATAAAATTTACTTAAAGTCATAGAGATGTACAGCATAGAAACAGACCCTTCAGTCCAACCCGTCCATGCTGACCAGATATCCCCACCCAATCTAGTCCCACCTGCCAGCACCTGGTCCATATCCCTCCAAACCCTTCCTATTCATATACCCATCCAAATACCTCTTAAATGTTGCAATTGTACCAGCCTCCACACTTCCTCTGGCAGCTCATTCCATACACGTACCACCTCTGCGTGAAAAAATTGCCCCTTAGGTCCCTTTTATATCTTTCTCCACTCACCCTAAACCTGTGCCCTCTAGTTCTGGACTCCCCCACCCCAGGAAAAAGACTTTGTCTATTCATCCTATCCATGCTTCTCATAATTTTGTAAACCTCTATAAGGTCATCCCTCAGCCTCCAACGTTCCAGGGAAAACAGCCCCAGCCTATTAAGCCTCTCCCCATAGCTCAAATCTCTAACCCTGGCAACATACTTGTAAATCTTTTCTGAATCCTTTCAAGTTTCACAACATCTTTCTATAGGAAGGAGACCAGAATTGCATGCAACATTCCAATAGTGGCCTAACTAATGCAACATGACCTCCCAACTCCTGTACTCAATACTCTGACCAATAAAGGAAACCATACCAAACGCCTTCTTCACTATCCTATCTACTTGAGACTTCACTTTCAAGGAGCTTTGAACCTGCACTCCAAGTCTCTTTGTTCAGCAACACTCCCCAGGACCTGACCATTAAGTGGTAAGACCAGCTAAGATTTGCTTTCTCAAAATGCAGCACCTTGCATTTATCTGAATTAAACTCGATCTGCCACTTCTCGGTCCATTGGCCCATCTGATCTAGATCCTGTTGTAATCTGAGGTAACCTTCTTCTCTGTCCACTATACCTCCAATTTACTGTGAGTTATTCTTGTTTCTCTTGCTTTTAGCTGAAAATGTGTTGCTGGAAAAGCTCAGCAGGTCAGGCAGCATCCAAGGAACAGGAGATTCGACATTTCGGGAATAAGCCCTTCTTCAGGAATGAGGAAAGTGTGTCCAGCAGGCTAAGATAAAAGGTAGGGAGGACGGACTTGAGGGAGGGGCGTTGGGCCGCCTTCCTAACCTGCAATCTTCTTCCTGACCTCTCCGCCCCCACCCCAATCCGGCAATTACAGTGTTCACATTCATTTCAAAAGCAGATGTGCGGGACTAAGTGAGCATTGCCTAGGAAATGTAAACTTCCAATGGACAATTCCCCTGCTCTCCATGACGCTCTTGAATGTCTCCAGCTCTGTGTAACACAGCCTTTGGATTTTTAAGGAGGAAGGGAGATAGAAGACAGGAAACTACAGGTAGTTCTTCTATAACATGAAGGTTGCAGTCTTGTGCAACCCCATGTTATAAAAAAATTGCACTTCACAAACAGTGCTTAAAATTTCCGCAATATAATCGTGTTACAGCCAACATATATTTTTAAAGTTCGCACTTCCAATTCATCAATCACATTACAACAAATGTGTGAAACACATGTTATAGCAGAACAACCTGTATAGGCCAGTTAGCCTGACCTCTATCATTGAGTCCATTCTTGAGGATGAGACTGTGGACTTCTTGGAATTGCATGGTAAAATGGGACTGAATCAGCACAGCATCATCGAAGGGAGGGCATGCCTGAAACATCTGTTACAATTCCTTGAGGAGGTAATGAGTAAGTTTAGACAAAGGCGAGCCAGTGGATGTGATCTATTTGGATTTCCAGAAAGCATTTGACAAGGTGCCACACAGGAGGCTGCCCTTGGTGTTAGGGGCAAGGCACTGGCATGGATAGAAGATTGGACAGAAGGCAGAGAGTGAGTATAGAGAGGTCTTTTTCAGATGGCAGCTGGTGACGAGTGGAGTTCTGCAGAGATCAGTTTTGTGATCACAACTATTCACATTATACATTCATGATCTGGACAAAGGAATTGAGGACATTGTTGTTGAGTTTGTAGATGTCACAAAGATAGATGGAGGGACAGGTAGTATTGAGAAAGCGGGGAGGCTTCAGAAGGTTTTGGACACACTAGGAGTGTGAGCAGAGAAGTGGCAATATGGAAATGTGTGAAGTTATGCACGTGGATAGGAAGAAGAGAGACATGGACTATTTTCTAAATGGGGAAAGGCTTCAGAAATTTGAAGCACAAAGGGACTTAGGAGTTGGAGTTCAGGATTCTCTAAAGGTTAATATGCAGGCTCAGTTGGCAGATAGGAAGGCAATTACAGTGTTCACATTCATTTCAAAAGTGGAAAAATGCATGAGCAGAAATGCACTGCTGAGGCTGCATAAGGTGCTGGTCAGACTACCTTTTGAATATTGTGTGCAGTTTTGGGTCCTGTATCTAAGCAAGGATGTGCTTTGAGGGGTTCCAGAGATTTACAAGAATGATCTCGGAATGAAGGGCTTGTCATATGAGGAGCGGTTGAGGACCCTGGGTCTGTGATCGATGAAATTCAGAGGATGAGGGGGACCCTCCTTGATACCTACAAAATGCTAAGAAGGCTGAATAGAGTAGATATGGAAAAGATGTTTCCACCAGTAGGAGAGACTAGGAACAGAGGGCATAGCCTCAGAGTGAAGGGCTTACCTTTCAGAACTGAAATGAGGAGGAATTTCAGCCAGAGGATGGGGCATTTGTGGAATTCGTTGCTGCAGATGGCTGTGGAGGTCACGTCATTGACTATCTTTAAGACAGAGATAGATAGATTCTTGATTAGTAAGGAAATCAAGGGTTTTGGGGGAAAAGACAGGAGAATGAAACATATCAGCCATGATTGAATTGCAGAGCAGACTTGATGGGCCAAATGAGCTAATTTTGCTCTTGTATCTTATGGTTATGCACTTATGATGATCATCAGGTTAAAGCACCATCAGCCATCAGCCATCCTCCTTAATGAGAGAGTAGCCCTACAGTCCCATAGTCTAGTCCTGGGTAGCACTGACAGAACTGATCACTACCACCACTCTTGATGTCCTGACTAGTTCAATTGCTAACTCCTAAGCAAGCCCAACTAACCCCTGACCACCTCACTGCCCACTTCTTACTTCACTCACCGACCTACTCACCCACCAATCTGAACCTAGTCGTGCACATAAAACTTAAACTGGAATGTTAGTCTACCAGATGGAATACTGCAGCAACTACCATTAGAAGATGATGTGTCCTGTGTCCCTTCAAATCCACTGTGCTGTGACAGAGTTCCCTGAGAGATCACTGAACAAAATATTGATGAACTCTGAATGCTGGAAATCTGAAACAAAAGCAAGAATTGCTGGAGAATCTAAGCAGGTCAGGCAGCAATCATGAAGAGAGAACAGAGTCAAATTTTCAGGTCCAGTTCCGAAGAAGGGTCACTGAACTCAAAACGTTAACTCTGTTTTCTCTGCACTGATGTCACCAAACCTGCTGAGTTTCTCCAGCGATTTCTGATTTTGTTTCCTGAGAGATGCTAGCTGCACATCTCTGGGGCTGCTGAGACTGGAAACAGTGGCAGAAATGTGCAGCAGTTTTGGATTGAGGGATTCTTCAAACTCAGCAGCACTGTGTGTACGCTGCTTGGATGTTTCAAATGATTGTGTTTGATGGAGTGTGAGAGACTGGAGCCCTTGTTTTGTTTTTGGCTCTCCATCTGCCTCTCAGGACATCTTCCCTGCGTAAGGGTACCAACAGTAAATTGAAAAACTCTCACAACTAGAGGGACCATATAAATTGTCTTAATGGCATGAATTATATCATGATTGAGCATCATAAATTTATTTTGGTTGAGTTATGTATGTTTACTATGCAATATTAATGGTACCTCCTTAGATAAGAGGCAATTTATACCCTTAAAAATAAATATCTGCAAGATACCATCTCTGACAAAGCAGTACTTGTTTAGAAATGCACCAATGTGCTTACATAATGGGATCATTTTGAATCTGACATTTAGTTGGACAACATTATACCCTTACCCAATTTCCACAAAATTCAACGGAAACAAAACTGGGAGGGTTGTGCAATGGATGGGATATTTCATTCTCATCCAAAGTTACAACAGTCCATGTGTTCAAATCTTGAAAGTTTGAATTCACTTACTCTAAGTTGAGGCAAAGATGTTGTCTGCAGAATGAGACTGACAACTGATAGAACATGTTTCAAAATTTAAACTATTGCATTCAGCTTAAAAAAATTAGGAAACAAAAAATAATGTATTTTCAACTGACAATGTTCCTTCATCTACAATAAAAGATTGTTTTTATTCATTGGGATAATTAAGTCAACTACAGTGATCTGATTCTGGTTTTCAGTTATATTTGCCAATTTACCAAATAATCAGAGTACAGAAATTAATTCGAACCACTTTCTGCCTTAAAAAGAAACACCTTGATACCAATTATTTTAATTTTAAAATAAAGTATTATATAACTGGATTAGGCTCAATTGCATTCCAGTGAAGATTTAAGATTTTTAAAAAATACTGTTGAGTAGCCTCACACTGGTGCAGCATGCAGGGATGCAACTCATGGTCTATGTTTGTGGCTCTCCCAGGCAGTGTAAAGGATAAAAATAAATTAAAAAGTCATATCATAAAGATTAACTATTAATCAGCATGTTTGACCTGTCAGCAAGATTGAAGGATCAGACAGCATTCCTCTTGCATGGTTAAAAATGTCTTGTTGATGAATCATGTGCTCTGAATTGCTGAACACAAGATCCGAGCTGCACCAAACAATAATGAAACTGTATGTACTACATGTTTTCCTTAACACACCAATAACCATCCATCTGCTTTTCATGTCGATGGTACTTTAGGCCCAAATGTAGCACTGACACCGGGTTTGCCATGACAAATCGGAGTATGCTGTTATGCGCAGACTGTACAACTAACTTAGCAACAAAATGGTGGAAAAAAGGCAAACCTGTCACCCTTCTCATTTATTTGGAAGAATTTGATCAAGCTTTATTCCTTATGGTTTGAAATTGTGGTCTATAACGCTGCCCCCATTGTGAGATCCACTAGTATCTCTTCCTATTTCACTTCATAATCATCATCAAAGAGAGATATAACTGTTTTAGCTGAGACTAATCCCTAACTCCTTTCACATAAATGGGTTAACAATGTTTTAAAAACATTTTTGTTACGTAATATACAGCACATACATTTCTTTCTTGTAGCAAGCTCTGAGGCCACTTCAATAATGACTGTAGGTTTCTGCTGTACAGCACAATGGTTTAAATGAGTTAGCTATACTGTTCACATTTTGCAATCAACGGCATATTGATATTAATCTGACTTCAATTTTTTACCTAAATTTATTTGAAGATAAGAATATATAACAATGAACAATCAGACACAACAATTGAGCAAAGGAACAAGCAAAGTGTAACGTAATGTAATGACAAGATTATCCATGCAGTTTAAGAAGTAATCTGCATCATTATTGCATTTTTCTGGTTGATTATAAGATGTGTGATACAGAAATAAACTTTCCATCATAAGTGCTTGAGAGGGAAGACTCCTGGGTTCACCAGTCACTCCTCATCTGAATGAAGGGATTCAAAGAAGGAAGTTTACCTAGTCATTTGATTTGATCTGTTCTACAACTCCAAATGATTGTTAACAAAAAGAACAAAAAAAGAAGAAAGATGATTGTTTATTAAATGGTAATGGCATCCAAAGGCTAACAGGTTATGAACTGAGCAGGATCCAGAGGCTTGTCATCATCTGAAAGAAGGCGGAAAGTACATAATCTCCATAAGTTATTAACATTTGCTGTATGACATACACCACACAAAGAAAGACTGCACAGAAATAACATGTACTTGACAAGTTAGTGATGGAAAGGCAGAACCTACATTGACCAGTGTCTGTTTGATTTGATTCCAAACTCATTAATACATTAACAAGTTAGATATTTTGCAGGGCAGGAACATTATTAGATTTTCTTACTGATGCACATTCTTTTCAAGACAGAATTTAACAGATCAAGTTTATTTAGAAACTAACCTAGTCTTACAAAACAGCACAGGAATGGTTCCTTTGGCCCATGATGGTGCCAAACGTGATGCCATATTAAATTAATCTTTCTTTCTGTCCTTGGTCCATCTCCCTTCATTCCTTGTATATGGAGTAAAATTTTAACATTCCTTCACAACGATAAGAAATGTGGGAGAATTCAGCGAAAATGAAACATGTCAGAATCCCAATGTTTGAGAAAAATATTTCTGACTTTCCCTTAAGGTTTAGCTGGTGTGTTCAGAATCTCACTATTGAGTGACAATTATCTCTATGCATTTGTGTCTTATTATTAGCCCAGCTCACTCATTTCTATCCAGTTTCCAATTTTCCTCTTCTTCCTGGAGATACTAGATGACATGAATTCTCAACATTGAATTCAGAGCTTGCCACTTGCTCCTTTGGGACATCATCCAACTCCACCAATCTACAGTCCCACACTAACGTACTGGGATTTCTGTTCAAATCCTGACACGGCTAATTGAAAAAAAAATGGAGATTCGGGCAAAGAATATTTCCAACAAGAGAGAATCATTCTTTGATAATTAGTGATGGTAGAATTGATTCATTGATATCAACATCCTGGGGATTACCATTGATCAGAAATTGAACTGGACTAGCCATATAAATACAATGGCTACAACAGCAAGTCAGAGATGAGGAATTGTGCGGCATGTAGCTCATTTAGTGATGACCCAATGCTTGTCTACTATCTACAAGGCACAAGTCAGATGTGTGATAGAATACTCCCCACTTGCCTGGTTGGTGCATATTCGACTACACTCAAGAATCTTGTCATCATGCAGAACAAAACAGCCCACTTGATTGGCAGCACATTCACATTCACATTCACTCCCTCCACCACAGATGCTCAAAAGCAGCAGTGTATACTATCGACAAGGTGCACTGCAGAAATTCACAAAGGCTCCTTAGAAAGCACCTTCCAAATCCATGATAACTACCACCAAGAAAGACAAGGGAACCTTCAAGTTCCCCTCCACCAGCCTCTCCCCATTCTGACTTAGAAATATGTTAATGTTCCGTCAATATCACTGGATCAAAATCAGAAACTCCATTACAAAAAGCACTGTACATCTAGCTATGCCAAATGGGCAGCCTTCTTGAAATGGTTCAAGAACAACTAGGGATGGATAACAAGTGTCATTCAAGCAAATATCCTGTGAACACATTTTTAAAAAGTTAAAAGATGGTCTAATGATGACCATTGTCATAAATGCTAATCTGGATCACGAAAGGCTTTTGGAAAGAAAATCTTCTATCCTTACCTATTCTGACCTATACATGACACAAAGTAATGTGGTTGACTCTTAACCAGCCACTGAAATGGCCTAGCAAAACATTTAGTGCATTAATGAATGGGCAATAAATGCTTGCCCCGCCAATGAAGCTCATATCCTATGAACAAATAAAAAGAAGTGCTGCCCTGATTCAAACAAAGTACATCAGGACCTAGTTATTTTGCAGTCTTTAAACATTTCTGCTGCAGAATAAATGTTTCCCTATCCAGGTGATTGCATCTTCAACTAATCCCCTGTTCATGTATTTGCATTTTACAATTGGGAAGAAAGAGTCGGACAGGGTGCCAACATTGCATGTTGTGAAGGTTACGGAGCTTTTAAGGCTTCACTCAGCATACACGAGCTGAATATTATGCAGTGCTATCCCTCATGATAGGCAACAGATGTAAGAAATCCTGATTCACCTGTTATCACTAGAGGAAAAATACCGGGGAAACAAATGGGCTAAGAATGCTGAACTTGATGGAATGTATCATAAGGTATTAAAGGAAGTAGTTACAGAGGTAGTGGCCGCATTAGTAATAATCTTCCAGGCATCCTTAAATTTTGGAAGACTCCTCAATGTAAGGGATATAATAACAGAGCATTTAAAAATAATTAATATTGACAATGTGTGTGGTCTCCTTTCTTTCAATTCAGTTTACTGACTGCCTCTGACAAACCTGCCTGCTGTTCCTGTATCTGTCATTGCATTTTAACAAAGTCATTAATGACCAACACAATGGGATTATCTTCTACATGTGGCTGAACAGGTGCCTGGTCTTCAGCAATCCTCAAAGTACAAGAGGCCATAGGCTTCTGTGTGCAACGTTGATTTGGACTGTGTTGCGGTGAAATTCTCTGAGCTGGTGGAGACAAGTGAAAGCCTTGTTGATGTATCTTCTGACAATTGAGTGGCTTCCTCCTCAAAGGTGGAGATGGAACTGAAGGTTTCTAGCCTTCACCCTCTTTAAGACAAAAGTTCACTGGGTTTTGCCAGTGCCTATATCAGAACAGAGAGGGAATGACTTGCTTAAGAGGGATAAGCGCTTGTGCAGGTTCAGAATGAGATCCCATTGATGGTAATAATAGTGCAGTGGACCTCAGTGCAAAGAAGCTCACTTCATTGGCTGATTGGGTATGATAAAACTGAATGAAAGAGTTTTAGTAGTGATGTGCAGGCAGGATAAATAGTGAGGTTTCCCTTGTGCAAAACACAAAGGATAGAGAGGATTAAAAGTTTGGGAAGGTGATGTAGGTGAAACCCACTGAACAGACATGCTGCAGGAAATAGTGAGAGTTGTCATTCATTGCTTTTGGTGACAGTCACATGTAATAGCAGATTTACAGGAGTGGTCTCCCTGAGCCTGTGAAGTAGCAAAGAGAAGGCGGGAGCATTTACCCTATTGGAGTGCAGAAAATCATTAACCTTCTTCCTGCCCTGTTGTGTGTTTCATTTCAGCTAGGGCGTTGCACTGACCCATGTCACTATTTTGGACAGTCTGCAAGAGAAAGGACTGCTCTCCTTTCCATCACACTGTCCACCAGTGAATGGGTGGTACGGTGGTTCAGTGGTTAGCACTTCTGCCTCACAGCACCAGGGACCCGGGTTTGATTCCAGCCTCAGACGACTATGTGTTCTCTCTGTATTTGTGTGGGTTTCCTCTGGGTGCTCTGGTTTCCCCCCACTGTCCAAACATGTGTAGATTAGGTAGATTGGCCATGCTAAATTTCCCTGTTATGTCTAGGGATATCCAGGCTAGGTGGATTACTCATGGTGAATATGGGGTTATGGGGAAAAGGTATGAGGCTGGGTCTAGGAGTGATGCTCTTTGAGGGTCAGTGCACACTTGATGGGCCAAATGGCCTCCTTAGTGTGCGAATTTCTGGGCCACTTGGGTCACTTGGTTTTCTGGGCCACTTGCTTCCAGATAACAGTATGATAATAGGCAGTTTCTGGCTTGCAGTGTCTGAAATGGTGTGGAGCTGGTGTTATAAATGTAGCGCCAGCAGTGGGAACACCATAAAGTCCCAGCAGCAGTGAGTTCTTCTGCCTCTCCCACACGCGTGGCCCCTCGAGACAGTTGCAGTAGAAGCTGGTTACATCAATTACAGAGATGAAGAATGGAGAATTGTGTGAGAAAGGTCATTACAAACCATGGTGAACTGGAAGCTATGAGTTTTACTTAAACACTTCTCAAAAATGGAAAAATTCAGTCCCATGCATCGGTTAAGTTTCTCCAGGAAATTGTTTACAGTTCTGGTCTTGAAATCATAGAGTTAACATGATCAGAGGAGAGGGAGCCATTCCTTGTCCATCATAAATTATGGAAGAGAGGAATATTTTATAATAGGATTCTATCTTTTATTTCTTTTTTATCGAGAGGTAATTTTTTTTGGTGCAATCTATTGTTCTATTAAATAATCATTGGTTAATGGGGACTAAAAGTCACCAGTGAAACATTTTTTGAGGTACTCGGACTTCTGTACATTCATTGTTTTTCTTAGTCTTGGATTTTTGATGTAAACAAAAAAGTCTTAAAAGCAGCATGATTCAGCCACTTGAAGAGCAAAGGATTATCGACCAGCAGTTTGCCTGAAGCTGACTTCATCCAATACTCAGTTGGTTACAGTCTAGCAATCAACTGTTACTTGGCCTGAATTTATCATCCCTACATAAATAAATTTCCACTGTCAGTATATCCACAAAGCTGTTGGTACCTTTACTTTCAAACTACATACACTATATAGATAAAAGCTATTCTTTAGCTCTTTTTACCAAGATGGAAACTAAGAAACAGATCAGCCACTTTTCAGCCACTGAAAGGTTAATCTTCAAAGCATCATTTTTATTAGACCACTGTTAAGAAAATCTTGATTACCTTGGGGATAAAAAAGGAAAAATGCGAATACATAATAGAAAAGGGAGTGAGCACTTTTAGTGTTTGAAATAGCTTAATGCTACAGCCAAATAACTTAGGAACAGAAGTCCATTCTGGAATCAGGAGTCAGACTGACTATTTTTTAGCTGAAGTATTGGTCCATTACATGTGATCTTATCATTATGTTTGAGGTGAAACAGTTTTGGCAGTTCGTTCTAGCAGGAGTCAATATTCTCTTTTGGGTTTGTATCATAACAGAGGGGTTAGAGATGGATTTTGATGGAGCCATGTTTTCAAGAAGAAATTATTTCCAATAATTAACAGCAACAATTATCATGTACAATGTGAGATATTAGACATATAATAATACATCATGTGAGATGTCGGTTGTATGACACTCAAAACTATTTCATCAGTACCAGAGTCTGCCCATTTTATAAAATAATTCACACAAGATCATAAGGAAAATTGCACTATAGTAACTGGATCCAGGTAGAGAGAAGTAGATTTTGTCATTTCTTTTTAACTGGTAGTGTCATGACTCCAAATAATAACCCTGGATCACGGATACAACAGATTTTTAGTTGCAACATGTGGTTTTTAAAAGACAACTGCTTCAGCCAAAAACAAATTCAGTGACTGGTTGGAGAGACATATCCTGGAATGTCACACCTGAAGTGTCAAAGCTGCTTAAAAGAAAGAATTGCACTATAAACTGAACTATAATCCCCTGTATGTCAATCTGTGAACATGATGGAAGAACATAAAACATCCTGGGCAATATTCCTCTCTTCCATAATTTATGATGGACAAGGAATGATTCCCTCTCCTCTGATCATGTTAACTCTATGATTTGCCTTTTCCCTTTTCAATAATAAACTGGGACAGGGTTAAAAAGACAGCTTCAACTCTCGTCTGTGTGAATTGGGGGTTCAGTGTCCTTGAATATCAACCAGTGTGCTGTGAATGTCACAGCTTTGAGAACAGCATTAACTTCCCTGCACTGCAGAGCAAGAAAGGGAAAAGACGACCACTCTAAGTTCTGCCAGTCACTACCTCAATAAACTAGGGCAAAGGGATTTTAATCAATTTGCAAAGTCAAGAATCTCAATGTCAACCACAAATATCAATGCTAGTGGGATTCACTGTGACAGCCAAAACATGCAACTATCTTCTACTAACAAGGATCCATATAGTCTGATCTGTACATCCTTTATCTATTTTTGGACTGACTTCTCAATTCTAATCTGTGTGTGTGTGTGTGTGTGTGTGTGTGTGTGTGTGTGTGTGTGTGTGTGTTGTGTTGTCATTCCTTCTTGGATTTAGTAACAAGTAAACTCTCTCTTTTGTTAAGAAAGCCTGGTTAAATTTGAAAACGCAAATGCACTTGGTCTGTCAGAAACGTATTTGAAGGTGGGGGGGTTCTTTGTAAATTATCCTTGCTGTGACCTAACAAGGGGCGGGTGAGTATAGGAAGCAAGCCAGTCCTCCTCATTCAGGAGCTTGACAATTTGGACTATACTATTTGGAAATGTAATAACGTAGCAAACATCACTGGGGACCTGGTGTAATAGTTAGCTACATTTTTATGCTTTAGTATCATACCTAAGCTTGAACTTAGACCACTTTTGTAGATGGTCAAACTGCAATTAGATATGTGAGTAATGGTCCTCATAGCAGTGGGACTTTTTCATTACTCGTTTATAGAAAGGGACTGTGACTGACAAGGACAATATTTACTGTCCATTCCTAATTGCCCTTCAACTTAATGATGCATGCTAGGCTATTTCAGAGGGCACTTAAAAGTCAGCCACATTGCTGTGGGGTCGTGTTTAAATTTTCTTCCTTTAAATGGTGCTAATGAATCAGATGGGTTTTTACAACAATAGTTTCATGGTCATCATTACTTGGAATAACATTTAATTCCAGATTTGTTTGAATTTAACATTGCACCAGCTGCCACAATGGAATTTAACCCGTGTTATCAGATCTTTAGTCTGGGTTCTGGATCACAAGTCCAGTGATGTCGTCATTGTACCGAAATCTTTCCAATATACTGTTTTAATCTGACACTCAGAGTTAAATACCAAAGGTAGTGAATTGTGGGAAATCATTCTATTTAATTGGTTGTGACTATATCCTGGTTAATACTTTGCTTCAGTGGTGCTATCAACTGAGATCAATGCAATTAATTTTAAATGCAGAAATAAAGATTCAGCCTAAAATGTTTGAATGTATCACTTCTAGAGCTAGTGCTATAGAAACCAAAGATGGAAGGTTTGAGAAATAAGCAGAGGCTGAATAGGCTAGGGCTTTATTCTCTGAAGTGTCAGAAAATGAGGAGTGACCATATAGAGCTTTATAAAATCATGAGGGATATGGTTAGGGTCTTTTTCCTAAAGTCAGGGATTCCAAAACCACAGGTGTACGTTTAAGGTGACGGGAAAGATTTAAAAAGGACCTGAGGGGTAACCTTTTCATGCAGAAGGTGGCGCATGTATTGAACAAACCACAGAAAGCAGTGGTGGAGGTGAGTACAATGACGAGCATTTAAAAGGTACCTGGATGGGTACATAAATCAAAGGGTTTAACGAGATATGAGCCAACTGCTGGCAAATGGTACTAGGATATCTGATCCAGACAGGCAGGAGGCAAGAAGATGTCAAGCATCAGGAGGTGGAGAAGTCAATATTTCGGGTGTAATCCTTCTTCAGGCCTGGAGGTGGCTGTGGGGCAGGGTGCAGGGTGTAGCTGCAGATAAAGGGGTGGCAGGGGCAGGATGGTAAATTGGGGATAGGTGAAAACAGGTACATGCATAACCTCCCTTCCCATCCCTGACACCCTTCCCAGCTCCTCCCCTCCCTTCCTCCCGTCCCAGTCACCAACCAGATTCATTCCTCCTATTAACCAATCAGATCATAACCTCTGCCTGTCTTCACCTTTCCCCACTTCACCACCATACCCCTACCACTCCCTTTATCCGCAGCTCCCTCTATATCCACTTCCAGTCCTGAAGAAGGGTTACACCCAAAACATCAACTTCTGCACCTCCTGATGTTGCCAGGCTTGTTGGAAGTGATATAAAATACCTTACAAGAATTGTAACAAACACTGCATTGGACAAACAGGCAGAAAGCTAGCCACCAGGATACATGAACATCAACTAGTCACAAAAAGACATAACACATTATCACAAATATCCTTACATACAGATGAGGAAGGGCACCACTTTGCCTGGGACAACACATCCATCCTAACACAAGCCAAACAGAGACATGCACAAGAATTCCTAGAAGCATGGCATTTTAACCAGAATTCTATCAACAAACATATCGACTTGGACCCCATCTACTACCCACTGAGAAAAATAACTGGAAATGACATCACCAACACAGGAAATGACAACACAGGAAATGACATCACCAACCCAAGGAAACCTAAAGATATAGATAGAAAGTGGGATATAACACCAGTGCTTCACCAGAGGCTCACAGATGGTATTACGTGGTATGGTAACGAAACATCTGAAAATGAACCTTTCAGCTCAGCCAGCAAGCTTACATCCAGAATTTAATCTGAGCTACAAATCTTCTCAAAACTTAATAACCTTCTTAATCAATCACTGTTCATATACAGTACATAATTACCAGAAGAGAAACAGGCTATTGGTCCACATAAGCTGATGAACAGAGGAACCTCGATTATCCAAATGAGATGGGCGGGCACTATTTCGTTCGGATAATTGATTACTCGGTTAATGATTCAATGCCTTTTTTCTGGGGCTCAGAGTTTTCTATTAAACCTGTTCCCTGTTCAGGAGACTAGCTGCAGCACAGCGTGCGCGAGCCCTCGCCCAACCCCAAACCCCATCCAATACTGCTCACCATCTGCCCCACCCCTGTTGAAGGGTTTTTGCCCAAAACATCAATTTTCCTGCTCCTCAGATGCTGCCTGACCTGTTGTGCTTTTCCAGCACCACTCTAATCTTGATACTAAGGAAAGAACCTTTACAAGGTAATTTTTTGGAGCTGTTGACGTTTTGCAAATTACAAGGCAACTATCAAAGGTCTTGCAGTGACTCTACTTCAGAGGCAAAAGGTGTGGATACAAGGTCCATCTGTCTCAGATGTGTGTCATCACATGCCTGAGTAGGTTGATTTAAAATAAAGTGACAGAACAAATTCCCACAACATGAAGAGTTGACCACCCTCAGCAGCTTGTGGGAGCCACTGGAGGTAAAGGCTTACTTATTGTCCAAAGGAGGGGCAGTAGGAGAAAAGGTAACTCTCAGGACCATAGCGATTTACCTTCCTAAAGAAGTTTCCCCTCTGACTCCCAGCCCCTTTGAATTATCTTTTTTAAAAATGTACTTACCTGGAGGTACCTGTATTTCCGTCTCTGACCTGTCTTAGCAGTGAGTGGTGCTGCTAAGGTGCAGGCCGCTGGTCCTGTAAGTGGGCCAGCAGCATTGGGAACCTGCTGGTCAGCCTGCCCTCCTGCCATCCTCAGGTGGCTCCCAGAATTCCAATGAGGACGGAAAATCACCAAGCAAGTCCGTGTGCCATGGGTTTGGGACATATAATTTCACAGTAAGGCCTGGTGCTTTGCTGTTAATAAGGATAATTGAACTGTATAATTTTGATATGACCTTTTGGGACTACTCACAGTCAGAAGCAGTTTTCATTTTTAATGGGAGACATAGGAATAAATATCATTTCTGAGGGTCTTGTGAGCACATATTTAATACTTGAAATGCAGGAATGTGATACATCACTTCTAATATCCTTTCCCTGCCTCTAAAATGTGACTTTACAAGCTAATTTTAAAACTGAAATGCTATTTTTGTCTTACTCATATTTTGAGTAACCCTTATGTAGAATAGCAAACATCTGGTTTAGCAAAAATTTGGAAAAATATCAAACAAGTGAGTTCAAAGGACTCTGCGTTCACAGGAGTAAGTTAAGTCACTCAAATCATCCAAAGACATAATGGAATTGCATCACTCAATATTGACTGGGTTATTTGGATACTTTTAAAACCCTGTATACCCTCTTCATGTAGAAATAATGAAATCTTTAAGCCAAAGTTCCATATGTACCTCATCTTTATGCTCTGCTACTTTTCATTGAGAAAATTTGTTCTTACTTTCATGGCTCGATACTATGTTTGTATATCACAAGCACATACTCAGTATCAGCACCATAAGATTTGCATTGTGAAGAAAATTGTAACTTAAACTGTTTTACTCTATACACTGGGCAGTAAATGTTTCACTTCAATGCAAAATGTGACTTTCCTTGCTGCTCAGTTCCAAGACCACATTTGTCAGTAATTCAGATAGTAATTTGAGGAGTTTCTTTTAGGCTAAAGTGTTTTATTTTTTTTCCTTTTTACACAATTGTTTATCCTGAAGTTGAATTTTCTTTCAAAAATGAAAATTTATAAGATAAATTTACAACAGATCTGAATTTGGGATTTGTTATCAATAACAAACAGTCATTGGATAACATTCCACCTTAATTGTTTAATTGCCATCTTTCCTCATCACAAAGATTCAATGCTCTCTGGATCTCCTCTGCAGCTTGCTATCTCAACCATGGCTCCACTACAGTCCCTGAATGGTCTTTCCAGCCTTTCATGACCTGTTCTCCTTCTCCCCTATTTACCCCACCTTTTGCAACCTTCTGCCTGTCCGTACTGATCTCCTTGGGCCCATTGACATTCCAGGCCCACGTCCAGAGCACTCTCTCCTCTATACTTCACAACTGTAGCTTGGTGTCATGGCCTATCCATCGGACAACTAGCCTGCATTGACTTAAAAACCAGGTTTCAAAAACAATAACTTCATTATTTGTCAGAACCCAAGGCTTTCTTGGACTTCCCAAGAGAAAAGCTCCTCCTCTTCCCACCCCTCAAATGCATCATTCTCCACCTCCTCATAAATAATTTGAAAGGTTTTACACAATTTCCATATTTTTCATGCGATCCTGTTATACACCAATATAATTGACATCGAAGTGGTGATTGGTGTCACAATTTCTTTAGCGGCAGTGCAAACTTAGTTAAATCCATACTCAGCAGAAAATAAACAATTTTCTTGTACTCAGCTAGTAATTTATTTTAAAATTAAACATAACCTTAGTACCATATCCACTCATTATCTAAGTTATCTAGTTAATGGGTTTTACTAAATAGCTTTATTCAGTCAAAGAGAGTTGAGTCTTCACGGATGACTGCCTTTGTCTTCTTTCAAAAAAAACAGGCTGACAGAAAACTAGTTGCCCTTGTTGTGATGGTGAGACTCTCACCATCAGCACTGCTGAATATTCACCTTTCAAGAATGTGTTTGTTTGGAGATGAAAAGAAAACTGCTTGTCTGTCTGAAACCAGCTTGATAGGAAACAAGAATATTATTGCCTTATGTAGTGTTGCCAAGTTTAGTTTTCACTTGGCAGATGACTTGCAAGTGTTCTTTTTTTGCCAGTGGAACTGTTTCAGTTTACTGCAATGTTAGTAACTTGACTATGTACAGTTATTCCACTGTAAGCTCAAAACATCTCATGAAACATAGTTCCAACTCTGCATGTTGTGCAGCTTCTCATACACATACTTGGTACCAAGAATCTTGCAAAACTAACTACAGCTTTTCAGCATATATAATAACATCAAATTCTGTTGAGTTAAAATCAGAGAAAATCATTCATTGGCATTTAGTTTTGAACTTCGGCCTAAAGCAAACCCATTGGTTACAAGGTGCCCTGCAGTTCTTACTGGCATTTACTGACTCAATTTATTGTTGTGTTATGCAAGTTTCCATGTTATCTCAACCATACTTCCAGTTCTCACCTACCCTAGAAAATCTAGTGACTGCCTCCCATATCTGGATTACACACAGTACAGGCACACACTAACTATTTCCCATGTCTAATGTTTGCCTAGATTGGACTCCTCAAGTGGGGCCTACTTAAACCAGTTGACTGGATCAGATACCATAATGCGATAGAATTGACGTATTTCTATTGTTGTGTCAAGCCTTGAATGAGCTGACCACATAGGACCCCATTTGCTTTGCTCCAACCCTCTTCCCGATGACAATTATTTATGAAGGAAAAGATATGGGTTTGTCCTCTATCACACATGCCAAGCTATCACAGAACAGAAAAAGTATTGCCCCATGTGTTACCTGTTGGTTTCCAATGATCACAGCTAGACCTTATTTTACAAACTCTTACAAACTTCCTGCAACATATCTGAAATGAATGGGTTGTCTTACGAAGATAGCTTGGATAGGATGTGTTTGTTTCCACTTGACTTTAAGCGTGTGAGGAGTGACTTGACTGAAGGACATTAGATCCTGAATGGTCTTGACAAGGTTGATGTGGAAAATATATTTCCTCTTGTGGGTCAGTCTTCAACCAGGGACCACTGTTTTAAAATTATGAGTCACTCTTTTAGGTCAGAGATCCTCATATGTCTATGCAAATTTAGAACTCTCTGCTTTAGAAGCCAGTGAATACTTTTCAAACAGAGGTAGAGAATTGTTAGGTGAGGGAATCAAAGATTATTGTGGATTGATGGGAATGTGGAATTTGGAACACATACAAATCAGTCATGATCTTATTGAATGGCCGAGGAGACTCGAGGGACTGGTTGGTCTATTTTTGCTCCTATTTTGTATAGTCTTATGCAGTGATATTAACACTTGTGGGCACGTTGAACTCTTTTGAATTATGCAATCCCTACAACGGAATTCAGATTATATATTACAAGCAAATCCAAACATAATAAAATGAAAAACTGCAAAGCTGTGATCTAAACAGAATACAAATCAGCTGATGGTTTATAGCTTTTAGACTGCCCATGACCCCAAATAACATAATCCACTTGCACCGGTGAGTTATGTGGTCAAACCACTCGATGATATGAAAACTGTAGGCTGAACCACTGCCCTGAGATTTGTATACTGTATTTGCTGATTTCAACTTGATAGCATAAACTACACATTGTGAATAAATTCTAAACCATGATTTTTTTATATGTGGTGTACAAAACATGTCATTCAAAGGTTACAATCTCCAAAAGTAATATTTTTTATTCAACTGGTTACAGTAGCAGTAGAATAAATGATACTTCTCCAAAGACTACAAAAGGTAAAGAGGAATTCAAATAACTGAAGCAAGCAAAATGGATACTGTCAAATAAATAATTCAATATTCCACGATCTTGAAGTTGGGATTGCCCTATAGAAGGACAGATACTGTTAAAACTAACGCAGACACGATAATATAGTCTAATATAGCATTTTGAGCATTTTAACAAGTAGTTAGTATTAAAAGTAATGTTAAATATTGTTGATCTAAGTCTTTGGATGTTGTAGATTGTTGCTTTTTAGTGTTAAAGACATAAAATATTTGACATTCACTTAAAATAGTGTTGTAGAGGATTGTACATAGAAAAATTAGGACCTAAACATACTATTCTGAGCAAGTGTTTTATTTTAAGAAAATAAGTATAGTTGCAGTTCATGTCCCATGTCAAAAATGAAAAGCCCAGTTATGTAGTTGAGTGACAGTTTCATTGCAAATGCAGACGTTACTGAATATATTTTTCCATATTTGATCTGTTGTTTGTGCTGTCACCTCATTATATCAAATATTATTGCACAACCACAATTTAGAGTCAGGCATTCATTATACATTTGAATTGAATACATTGAAATGACACACAATGAAACAATGAGGTAAATATGGCTAAAGTATTTATTAATTTGTCCAGATTATCCTTAACTAGTTACGTGTTAACGAGAGTGGAACCGTGCTTTCAGGATGATTTGGCTATTTCTTGTTGTTTAGAAGGATTATGAAATAGCAACAACCAAGCTAATGGGCTGAATCTTACAATTTTTTTTATTGAATTATCAATTTCATTGTATCTCTTGGAGGTTTTCTCCATATGAGTCCTAGTGAATTTTCTTGTCATATCTTATCAAATCTGCCTCCTTATCTACCTATGCCACACCTATGGTGTCCCTTCTGCCCAATTCAAACCCAATCCACCACTTGTCACACCCAGAACAACTTGTCACTGCAGGTATATCAACATCCTTGGAAACTGCCACTTTTAAAACATTGTTATTCACTCAGACAAGAATAGTAATTCTGGAGTTGCCCTGTACATTTTCTGATACTTGCCCTAACATGGCTGACAAAGGAAAATTGGCAGGCACGCTGCGGTCAGAGACCTAGAGGTCCTGTTAGATGGAGTGGTGCAGAGGCAAGATGTCCATTACCCACAGGACTGGCAGTGGAGGTCCTGACACTAGACTGTTAGTCTGGTCTGAGGTTGCAACCAGGCTCTGTGCAGTCTCAGCTGTATGGAGGAATGCCCAGCATTGTCAGAAGGAAGACAGTGACCAACTCCACTCTGCTGCATCAGGGTAAGTGTCGCCATTTTCTCTGTGATACCTCACCTCACATTTCACTCCATCTCTGCTACCATACTTAGGTCCCACCAAGGTTCATGCTGTAACACTGTCACTATGGCTTGCAAAATCTTCACTCACTTGATGTCACACATTCCAACCCCTGACACCACAACCCACCAACTGACTTCCTCAGGACACCACACAGCCGTGCTACCCATTTCCATTTCCCTTAATACCTGCCTCTCTGATTTCAGGAGGAAAGAAAAATCAATAGTGCAGAAAGTGTCAAGGTGGATAGTGGCATTTGGCTTTTCATAGCTTATGAGGAGAGGATCCTGACTCTGACCACCTCATGTAGCTGACTGACCACATCCAAACCTCTGGACTGGTATTGGAGGCTGCTCTTGATATATTGTGTCAGAAGGCACAGCAAGTCAAGGATGCTGTGAGTATCCAGGTAGTCTCAGAATGAGTGAGCCCTAATACAGTGAGCAAACAGACCAGAGAAACAGCCTGCTCCAGACCAGGAGCTGCGTGTCTGTCCCTGAGTTCAGTACCTTTATTGCAGAATCACAATGATAGATGGTGTTGCATCACAAGGCACAGCACTGCAATGCAGAAGAATGGATTGAAGGCGTACCATGAGGGTTCTTAATGAGGCTAGCACATATTGCATTTCAGTGTCTGGGGATATATGGTGTGTTTGGCCGATGCCCCTAGAGCGTATCCTGAGATGTTAGATATTGGTTTCCAGTATGGAGGCTCTTTGGAGAAAATGGTGATTTGAAGTTGCCAGGTACCCGCTCTGACTTCCAAGTCAAGTATTCTTGGCTTCTAGTTCGCTCACAGCTGTGTACAGTGAGGTCAGTTCTGCAGCTAATAATTAGCAATCAATGATCACTCTTAACAGACACATTGCCACTGCCTAGCAAGAATCTCATCTCGATCCTGGAATCTAGTTACAAGGGTGATAGGACAGAGTATAATGTCATGAGACTAGTATTTCAGAATCCAAGATTAATTTTCTGGGAACATGGGTTTGAATATCCACAAGCAGGTAGTGAAATCTGAATTCAGTAAAACAAAACTGGAATAGAGAGCCAGCTGCACGGTGGCCATGTAACCACTGTTTATAGGGTCATTAATGAGCAAGAGGGGGAAGTAAATAGAATATAGGACATAGTACATTACAGTGCAGTACAGGCCCTTCGGCCATCGATGTTGTGCCGACCCATGGAACCAATCTGAAGCCTATCTATCCTACACTATTTCATTTTCATCCATTTGTTTATCCAATGACTATTTAAATGCCCTTAAAGTTGGCGAGTCTACTACTGTTGCAGGCAGTGTGTTCTACTCCCGCTACTCTCTGAATAAAGAAACTACTTCTGACATCTGTCCTGTTTCTATCACCCCTCAACTTAAAGCTATGACCCCCTCGTGCTAACCATCACCATCCGAGGAAAAAGGCTCTCATTGTCCACCCAGCTAACCCTCTGATTATCTTATATAAATTTGCCGTTCTTACCTGGTCTGGTCTGCATGTGGTTCCAGAACCACAGCAATGTAGTTGACTTTTAACTGCCCTCTGGGTGATTAGGGATGAGAATAAATGCTGGCTTAGCCAGCAATGCTGACATTCTATAAGTAAATATTTTTAAAGATGTAATAACGCATTAAGTTGTTCCCACGGTCAAATTGGCTTTGCTGGACTTTTCACATAATTTTGCCACATTTCTCACCTTTGCCCATATCATTCAGACCCCTATAAGATGTTGCTGAGTGTGTGGACACAAGGAATAACACAACAGGCTATGTAGTATATATCTATTATAATGCATTTTACATTATTGAATATTATGAAAATTTCTACTCCAAATGGTGAATTGATTTGCAATCATTATATTACAAAACAGTATCACATTTAAAATCCTGGGAAATACAGAATGCTAACATCAGTATACTTGGGACTAATATTTATTAATGTTGAAGAAACAGAAAAGAGGGTTATTGCATTGGTTTCCTTGATGTTGGTCTAATGTATAGATGAAATAAGAATAATCTGAGAAATATTTTATCAAGGTTTACGGCTTACTTTATCAAGATTTCAATTTCAATCTGGATTCCCCTTCCACAGTAAAATATATTGGATATGTATATGAACTTGGCATGGATTCTCTTGAGTTTGAGATAGAGATAAGATTTAATCAAGGTGTTTAAAATTGGAAAGGCATTTGGTTGAGGTAATACAAAAAAATCTATTTCCTCTACCAGGTAATCATCAGATTCAGGAAACATAGCCCTAAAATTAAAGCTGGACCATCTGGAAACAAAACCGGGACATACTTGTTTCACGCAAAGCCTAGCAGGAATCTAAAGGCCTTGCCAAAAAGAACACTGGACCAATTGAAATCTTCAAAACTGAGATTGATACATTTTAGATCCCTATTCATTTTTCAATCTCTAAATCTGACATTTGTTGATAATCAGCTCACCCATTTCATGCCCATCACCCTCACCGTAAATCATAAGTTCCAAATAAGTTTAATTGGCTTCAGACTATGTCCCTTGTCCATAACAAGGCAGTTTTGTTCATTATTTATTTGTACTTCAGGTGTAGATTACATTTGCACTAGGGATTGTTTCACTAACATTCTGGTGCAAATTACAGAGTGACACCAATCACTAGTAATTTAAATGCAATATGCATAGTATTATGCATTATTTTCCTCTACAAAAATGCTTCAAGAGATTCCATGTGATAATGACCTACATTTAGAAGAGAGAATGTTTTATTCAATCAAGATCATTATTTATATTATTAAAAGGCTGACTGAATTCTATTACATTAAACCATGACCACTCCATGAATATCGATGGTTGTAGCTAATTTGCACACAGCATTCTGATTTTATACTACTCAGTTTTTGCATGCATGACCTTATAAAACCAGAATATCTAGGGAGTCATATATAAAACTTGTTTGGCGTCTATATTCTCCATATTTGGATCTAGAGTTATAATGAAATGACAGAACTCATAAGGAAGTAAATTCAATTCCAGGTTTTTGCTGCATCTTGTAAATTCATGGATGTAATGCACAGATTTATTTTACTTTATTTGTAAAAGTTCTCAGAAAACTTTGACTGTCAACTTTGCATAACATTCATTTCTAACTCGAACACTCAATCAATATATTTGTATGGTATGAATATCCTGACATATTTATCATATTTACTTAAGTCAATGGTATCTAAAACATATGCATTCAGTTCTGACTGTTCCTAACTAAGTGATTTTCTTTTGAGTTTATATCCTATGAATTCATGCAATATACTTTGCACTGATTTTTGTTTGCCGATCTGTTGCCTTCATACACCTAAATTCAAATTGCCCAGATCTGACAAGACCCCATTCAGCCGAGTGTGACATCAAGGAACTCTAGCAAAACTAGAGTCGATGGAAATCGAGAGAAAACTCTTCTACTTTGAGTCATACCTGGCACATAGGAAGATGGTTGTGGTTGTTGGTAGTCAGTCATCTCAGCTCCAGAATATTTCTGTAGGAGTTCCTCCAAGTAGTGCCTTAGACCCAGCTATCTTCAGTTACTTCATTAATGACCTCCTCATGTCATAAGGTCAGAAGTAGGATGTTCAATGATGATTGCACCATGTTCAACACTATTCACGAATCCTCAGATACTGAAGTAATCCATATTTAAATGCAACAAGATCTGGACAATGTCCAGATTTAGATATAAAAGTCGCAATTTTCATGCCATCCAAATGCCAAGCCATGACTATCTTGCAAAGAAATAATTTAACTACAGCCCCTTGACAATCAACAGCATTATCGTCACCGACACCCCCACTGTCAACATTCTTAGGGTTACCATTGACCAGAAACTAAACTGGAGTCACAATGTAAACATGGTGATGATGACAGCAGGTCAGAAGCTATGAATACTGTGGCAAGTAACTCACCTCCTGACACCCTATCTAGAAGGCACAAGTCAGGAGTTTGATGGAATGCTCCCCACTTGCCTGGATGAGTGCAGCTCCAACAACACTAAAGAAACTTGACACCATTCAGGACAAAGCTGCCTGTTTGACTGACACCACATTCACAAGCATACACTCCCTCCATCACAGATGCTCAGAGGCAGCAGATGTACTGTCAGAATTCACCTAAGACATTCGACAGCACTCTTCCAAACCCACAACTTTGTCCATCTAGATTGACAAGGGTGAACAGATACATGAGAACACCACCACATGGAATTTCCACTCCAAACCTCTCACCATCCTGACTTGGAAATATTTTGCCATTCCTTCATCATTGCTGCTTCAAAATTCTGGACCCAAGAGCAACTAGGGACAGACAATAAATGCTGACCTAGCCAACAACACCCACATCCTATTATTGAATTTTAAAAAGTCACTCTTGAAGATTGTGCCTTTTTGTAGATACTGGAACCTGCTAACATTTATGAAACCACCACAACTTGCTTCAGTGTCTGTAAGAGAATGTGGGAAAACACTGGGGACAAGAAAGGAAGTAAATCATAAATGTTTCATATATCCATATGATGCATCACTGTTGGTCATAAGACAGTTCAAGATTAAATTTTATTAAATTTATACACTTCATGGTGGAATCTCAAGAAGGATAGTATTTGATGCACATTGGAACATGATATGTGGTTCTGTGGGATAATAATGTTACATATAAGCTCAGTTGTTGAGCCTGTAATTTCATTGCAATGCAAAGCATTTTTTTTGTTCCAGTGTGAAAAGCAAATTAGTTCAGACATCTTCAGCGATCAGGTCTTGTCCACTTTCTTTCAGTAAGCTGCATCAGTTGGGATAGCAACAGGCAGCACCTAAAGCCCTTTTGAATTTAGACACACAAAAGCAACAGATTGGAGAAAAAAAAAATTGGGGGTAGTAGAGTGCTTGACTGCAAGTATTGAACAGGCGAAAGTGAGGTCTGAAGATGCTGGAGATTAGAGTTGACAGTGTGGTGTTGGAACAGCACAGCTGGTCAGGCAGCATCCGAGGAGCAGGAGGGTCGATGTTTCAAGCAAAAGCCTTTCATCTGGGCTTTAAGGGTAAATTCCTAGCAATGATCATTGGATAACAGTCACGTAATGGTGACCTGGCTGAGTTTTGCCCTCCCTAAATCAGGGACGGTGATGATAATTACAACACCCCTGCTACCAGTTTAGCTGAACGAATTCAGGACAGGGCAAGGATTAAATCTGGCATCTCCCCTTCTACAGGGTCCAGTGCAATATCATACAGGAAATACCGACTGAACCTTTGCTGTAGCTGTCAACACACATCGACAAATTGACACAAGAGCCTGCAAATTACTGCTAGTGATGCTAGAGTACAAATATTGAACATTATAATGGAGATGTTAACCAATTTAAGATAAATTGGCTAATGCTTCTATTAAAATAGTGAAGAGGGCTTTGATGCAGAACATTAAGCATTTTTGTGATAACATCGCCAACAGTAATTTCTAATCAAATCTGTTTGCATATGGTAGGTCATTGCATTGGCCTTGCAGAGGTTGGTATAGGGAGCGATAAAAATGTGCTTGCATTTTTAAATCAAAATGAAATGTTTCATTTCTCCTTATAAAGGATACTTGGAAAAAAAAATCAAAATTGAATATAATTTTCAGTAGCTATATTCAGGTGCCCCCAATCCCTCTAGATCTTGTTTTCCCCGATAAGTTGCAGTGATTAACATTACTGTGAATAAAAGAACACAGATGCTTCTGTTTGATAGTTCAAATTGATGTTCATTACACCATCGTTCTTAACCACGTGCACATAGCTCACCCACCCTGCTCTGTATTTCTTCCAGTCTTAATTACCTAGCTGACTGCATCTGTCACAAATTATCGACTGGAATCTACTGAAACTAATGAAATGGATATATCTATCACAGAATATGCAGCAAAGGTATTGGTAGAGAGAAGACTGAGCCAGCCAGAAAGGAGTGTGTTGTCACAGAGTTCCAATGATAACTTTTCAGTCTGATCTGTATATACCATTGTTATGAGAGTAGTGGAGGAGAAAAAGAAAGCAAGTTACTGTGTTGCTACTTTATTCAGATAGCACAACATACGTAAGTTAGTCAATTGTTGCCAAATATTGTCTCAATTTTGGGTTCAAGAAGCAAGTGTGTGGTTCATTTCCTGGTATAACAGCCTGCCTACTATTGAGTTCAGGCCTCAACACCTTTAGGCTGGAATATGGCAAACAGCTAGCCAATGATTCAGGATTGTCTACTTCACGGTTCCCCAGGATGGACAGAGAGAGGATTGAATAGTTGCTCCAATTCTCCTTCTCCCTTCTTTAGCTCAATTTCAACTGTGCTGAAGTCTGAACTGCTTCAGGCTATTGAATCTGGAGATTTAGTGATTCAAGGTGTTTACAGAATAATGGAGCAAATCAGAAGAAAAACTGAAAACATGCAAACCATTACAGAAATGACTGTAACTACTGCTGACAATAGCCATCTCTATATTAATGAGTTATTCATAATTCAGCAGTCTTGAGAAGTTGCTCTGCGCATTTGGGCAAAATACAATGTAAATCCAACTATTTAAGTCTCTGATTTTGAGTTAGATTTATGTTTTAGAGTTCTTTTCACATTTACAATTTGACTGCAATTGTTTCAACTTATATTCTAGATATAATGCTGCACATGATGGCATTACCTTCATGGCTGCTATTGCCAGTTCCAATTCTAATAAACAAATATTTTTGAAGAATTTAAATCCTGTTTTTACCCCAGATGACCCAACACTGTTTAAAACCTTCATTAAAAATATATACAAATCAGACAAATATGAGGATTCTATTCAGCAAAATGTACCTGGTGTTAACTCACAAACCTCTAAAATATTCAAAGACTTGAATATTTAAATTGCACCATTTTCACTCTAGCAGTCTATACTGCTGGATGTAGTTTAAATTTTCACCTGAAGTTAGCATAATTGTCTCATTTTACCCTACCCGCAGAATCATTACAGTGATGAGCCTGACACATACTGACATATTTTGGCAGGGAGGTAGCCTGCATGGCAGTTATATTACTTGTCTCCTTTTAACACTGTTTCTTTGAATGAGATCCAGGTATATCGTCTGACAATGGTGATATTATCAGAATGGACTATGGTACCCGTGTAAGTCATTTGCAGAATTGTGTCCATGTTTTTATGCTAATTTGGAGTCAAACAGCAGTACTGTCCCTTGAATGACCTTTTGATGGCACTTGAGATTGTATAATGTTCGGTTATTATAAATTCTATAATGCACCCCATTTCTCTAGGTTCTATTTATTTGATAAGTAAGCCCTCAGGCTATCTACCAAATTCCAACAGGTTACAATGAGGGAAATAATACAGAGGAGTGAAATTGTTTTGGCTTCATAAGTACAGAGTACTCAAAATATTGCAGTGAAATGTCATTACTGTTCATTTTTAATGAATTTGTCAACTAAATTTTATGTTCAACATAGTGTGCAACCTTGTTTTAATTACAAATTCAAAATAGCCTAATTCACTAACAATGAAAATGGCCATACATTTTAATATGTAATTATTTATTTTAATTTTCACAGTAATAAAAGCAATCAACTACAAAATTACAGTGCTATGAGGTCAGAAACCACAGATGTCCACAAATACTGTGGATAAAACCTGCAACTGCGAAAGTTTGAAAGCAGCCTGAAGTAGAGACTTCAGCTACAATTCCTTGGCTGTAATGTACAGCATTTGAATTCTGAATTAAAATCAGGTTTCCATTTGGAATTTGGGTTATATGTTACCTGGCAACAAGCAGAAACTATGTTAGCTTTAATGAAACAGTAAGCAGACCTAAAAATACCAATAGAAACACATCCACTTTCTCTGCTAAATAGCAAATCATAAATGCACCAAGTGGTATTTTTCAGTCAAAGGCCATCATTCTAATACAGTACATTGTTAGTAGCCACCACTATAGCTTTAAAGATGCTTCTGTTCAGTTATGTCTTTTGAGATTCCATTCACTATTCTTTTTTAGTCTTTCACCTCCTCCGTTTCAAACCTCTTGCCAAAAGAACAGATGTGGATTAATATCATGTACATGGAGTGATGTAGCCCCAGGACTATGTATTTCTTTCATTCCACAAATGGCCACCTAACATTGGAGTACCATTTAAAAACAACCAAGATATCCTTCCATTATGCTGGCCAGTTCTTGATATTTGAAGTTCTAAAACTCACTCAAACACATACCTTATATGCCAGGTGTTCTGCTTACTGAGCCATTGTATCTTTGGTAGTAGAGTTGCAGATGTCCCAGAAACACAGCACTTTTACCAGGGCACCCACAGCTTGTGCACAGATATTACAGTGGATCAGAGGGCTAAACCTATGTTGAACATTGATATTTGAAGCTCCTGTGCAGTCTCACAAAAGTTGCTTACTCTTGCTCTCATGGTCACAATAGCCTCTCCTTATGGACACTAAACATCACATAAATAATAAAAAGTAAGCAGGACCATAATTACACAGAGCAGCCAAGGCTCTTCCACAAAGACTTGCCCTTTGTATTGCACCTCTTCGGGTAGCGATGTAAACAAAATGTGCAATATCACTGGGTTACTCTAGTTGAACATTTTCAAATAGATAACGCCTGATCAAAATATGTTTGGATGAGTGTTACTAGATAGATGTCTCACTTATTTTTGCAGTATTTTAGTATGAAATAATAAGTAATTTGTTGTGTTAACATTAACATTGAATCTATAGAAGGGTATTTGGAAGTGAATTCTGCAGATGATATGCACACACATACATATACAAAGCACACAAGATGTCAAGAATATTTTAAATACACCCCTGTTTACTGCACAATATTGCCCTCTGCTATTTACTGTCAGGAACAGTTGGTACGGTCATAATTAATGCCTGAACTGCCTTGGTAGCCGATTGAGCCTGGTCAATGACAAGTGAAACATCAGCCCACTAATCTCACTCAGCACCAATGCCAAGACAGGATGGAGTTTGTGAGGAAAGACAGGTCAGGGCAGCTGCAAATTAAAAGCCCGTTTGTGGCCATAAGGAGGTTACATGATGCAGTGTCCAACAGTTAGATTTCAATGACATGCTGACTCGAGCAGTGTTTAATTTTTTAGACTCAATCACTGAAAATCCCATGTAGCCGAATCCACAGCTGCACACTAAACAACAAACAAACCCATTTTCGTCATTGGCGCTGATGCTAGGATAAAACTGCTTGAGCAGAACACATGCACAGATGCAAACTCTCACCTGAGCCTCATCTTGCCCTCCATTTGGCCCTACTAAGTTAATATCGTTGTTACAAAGCTATTGGTCTCTTGGCATAGTGTTGGCTCAATAGCGAAGCTGCTTTTCCAGCTAATCTGACAACTCTGATCCAAGAAGCATCAAGGGCCCAATTAAGAAGACACATCTTATCAAAGAGCTTATTTTGCATAACAGAATACAAATGAAGAATAAAAATTTAATGTTTTAATAACTTCAGACAAAGAGGACCATTGATATGGAATGCTTAGAAATTTTTATGGCTGCTGTCAGATTCATGATGAAACTGTTATTTAGGAACACTTGGCAAAACAGTGGAAAATCTTGCAGTAATGGTGTGTGTATGATAACACATTAAATCTTGATGGACGTGTATCTGTGCATGGCGCTCAAGCAGCTTGTTTATCTGTGCAGCATTTTTTCTCTTTGTTAAAAATGCCTCTACCTAATGAGACTGGCACATTCAATTTTTAAAATCATAATCAATAAAGCCTGTTTATGATTAGCTTGCAAAACCGTCAGTTTAGAAGTTAAAAAATAAAATTGGCACATGACTGCAGTCCCCTTAGCAGAATGCGAAGTGCTAAATCTTCCGAGCTAAAGTTTTACTGGTGTGTTATGACTGAAAATGCCTTGTCAGCCATCTGTCAGTTTCTCTTCTAACAGCCATATTTTCAAACCTACTAAACACCGAGAACATTTGGCCATGAGAGGCCACCTCTACAATTAAACAGGCAGCTTCCGCAGTGGTGGCGAGGGCATGTTGGAACGTAACTGTGTTATTAATTTCAAAGTCCATAAAGAAAAGCTATGACCCTGTCATCTTGACGGACTGGCAGTTTAATGTATTATAAACTGCTAAATTCTGGAAAAACACAATGCACCCACATTGCAGATTGGAATAAATGCTAATCAAGGCTGATTAATCAGCTGCTAATTCCTCTGATACAAAAAGGTTAGAGAGTCAATGGTGTAAAATTAGCTCTTTCTCATGTGTCCCTTTGCATTTGGAGAAACTGATTGTTCATTTGCATCATTTCTGAATGTTTACACAGTGAATAAAGAAGAGATCCTTTGTGTGATATTTGCAAATCATCTTTCATTTCTGTCTGTTCTTGTTGAGCTTTGAACCGTGCCTTCTTTGAAGCTATTTGTTTCAGAAGCAGTTCTGAAACTTTCTCTGACTGTTTAAAATCCCATGCTAAAAAAAGGCTTGAAGTTTAAAAGCAATTCAATGCTTATGGGTTTGTTTTGAGTCCCTGGTTTTCCTCAGTGCACTGTTCCATTGTACAGAACCTCCAAAGGAATGCTCTCCAGTGGACTGCAGCCTGTCACAGCTCCCTGTCATGCGTCTGATAATTAAAATCTGACTGATTTATCGACTGGCATCAACAATCTCAGCTCAAGAGTTATATGATGTTCATCCTTCCCAAGGCTAAATTTACTTGGCAAAGGAGGGACCCTTTACTCTTTACTTGAGCTGTCACTTAGCTGCTGAGGAAGTACAAAGACAGTGAACAGGGATACAGCTGCACTCTTATTTTTTTCTAATATTTACTACATCCCAGCAAATAAACAAACTGCTGTTCAGCCAGTCCTGACTACATGGCACCAGTGATGTATATGAGATAGTGATGTTTGCAGCAGGCCTGCTGAGTGACCAGAAAGCAAGCAGCGTACAATGAGGGAACAATTCTGCTTAGATATTCTTATACAACCCAAGAAAAGAAACAGGGGGTCTGATTATTATTTTTATATAAAATAGGCTGAAATTCATTTTGCATTTGATAAAATGCATGACTTAAACATTCAATCTTTGAATATAATTTTGTTCATGACAACATAAAACATGTCAATCACAATGTGTTCAACTCTGGAATGTGAAACCGTTGTGGGAAATGACTGAATATCAAATAAGAAAATCCTAATTTACCCACAAGGCATTATGTGCTCGGACTCTGAGCAGCAGTCTTGATTTTCCTCCTCAAGGTTGGCTAATTTTTGACATTGAAAGCACTTTTCACATAGCAGCTGGATCAAACTATTTTGATATGTGGTCTTCAAAATCCAAGTTTCATTTCATTATCATAATGGTGGAGCAAGAGGCCTGAAGCAACCCAGCCTGAAGGGTTTTCTGAGGGTTAGGCGATTTGTATATTGTTAACTGGTGATTCTGCCCGCATAAACACATGGGTGTTGGGGGATGGAAGTTCTGAAAGGAGAATGGGTTGTGTCACTTATTAGGCAGGCAGTGGTCAACCAAATGTAGTTTGCGCCCACCTGAGTGCAGAGATGACAAATTCAAAGTTTAAGGAAGATGAAAAAATCAGCTCCATCTTCACCAAACATGAATGCTCCCCAAGTGCCCAGGACATCCTTTGGTGACTATTTGAGACCTTGAAATTAACCGAAAGCCATTGTGGAAGCTCGACTTCTCCCTATGAAGTACTGTATAAGTGCTTAGTGCAGGCACATGATAGCTGATAGCACAAGAGGTGGAAAGACCAGTTGCAAAACTGAACCATCTCGACTTCTAAAGTGTTCTGGATTTTGACATTTGGGAAAGAGGCTAAGTTTTCCGGTGGACATGTAAAAGTATAGACCAATAGTCTTTAGTGATTAATTGGAATCTTCCCCTTCAATTAGCTAGAGTAAAAAATACATATTTGTTGAAAGTGCACAATTTTGGCATCTGTAACACTATTCATTAATGACCTAACAAGCGTTTAAAGAGAAAATGTCAAGCACTTCAATTTTTTTCATATTGATTTTGAATTCAGTTCAACAGATATGAATGTCAAGCAGCAATATTTATTCTATAGCCTCTTGGCTTCAAGTTTCTCACATTAGTGAAGCTATTGTCTAATAGACTTAGCTTGTAGGGCAAATCCAAATCATGGAAGTTGCTACCTTTGCTCGACATTAAGTGAGTTGACTGCTCCATGCAGAGTCTTCAAATCCAATGATAGTAAATCTTGCCTTTCTTTTTCATGAAGGCTGTAAAAGCACTTTTGTTGTGTGAAGGATATATCACTGTTACAAGCTGCCCATCAATCATGCTGTAGCGTGCGTAATTGACAATGCCATGTAAAAGAATGAGTTACCCATGTGCAGAATTTTGTATAATGGACAGAAGTAGCATAAATTAATTCAACCACTTACAATAGTCTAGCCTCAAATAGTTTGCGTTTTGATATTGTGTTTCAGTTTTAAACTTCCATTTTCAGAAATATGTCTTCAAAAGCTAAGGCCCAAATAGACTCAAATGCCAGTTCCTAATATTTGTTGTAGGATGGCTCCTGATTTCTGACTATTTCCAACAAATGGTGAGCTTTGAACGATGCTAATTGATCAATATGTCTGACTGATTTACAAATGGTATGTTAATATGTAAGACTGAGTAACAAACACTGAGGGAAGGTAGAACACTGAGGTTTAGTGAATTGTTACGCCCTATTTCTTGCCAAAAATAACAAATTGCCTCTATGCGGTCAGGTCATTAACATAATGAGGCCAGTTATATAAATGTGAAGTCCTTCAACAATGCATCACCCATTGGGAGTGCAGATCAGGAAAGTGCAGAAAGGTTTTTCAGAAGGAAGCCAATTGTCATTTCTTCCGATCCAAATATAATATTATAAAATAAGCTCTAATTTTGAATAAAATGTCCACATGTGAGTGAATTTTCCAAGGCAATGGAGTGTTGGGGGAATGGGGCATGAAATGTAAACTGTAGGCCTTGTAGGGCCATCAAGAGATTTAAACGGATGTAGCTGTACAAAGTCTACAAGAAGAAGAAAATATCAATGTTGCTTTCAGAAAGGCTGTAAAATGTGTATTTTAGTTGTTAAAGAAACTACTTAAGACAAAAAAAAACTTCTGGCAAAATAAGATGAAAGGTTGAAACAAAGTTAATGAATAAGTCTCATAGTGGAGCAGCATGTTAAACCTGTTTGTTGACTGACAAATGGTGTGACTGATGAGACTCTGAGTAAGGCTGTTCTTTTTGAACCTTCAGTGCTCTCTTCATAGAAGATTCCAGTGTACCATTCCTGTTGGGAAGTCTGACTACCAGGCACAACATTATAACTAACATTTGATACGGAAAGTGTCACATGTTCGGGGATCAGCCAAGGGATGACTACTTAATATAATGTGTATCAGACACACAGCTGAAGATTATAGGACATTAAATGTTGACTGCCAACTAGTTCCACATTGACTGTTCACTTGCAACGCCCCACACATTTTTCAATGTATTTCATGTAAACTCAAATGCCACCAGGCAGCACAGTCAGGCTGAAATTTATAGTTCTAATCCTTGACAAGGACTTCACACATCAAATTATTAATACAACCTAACAGGACACTGATGCATAGCTATTTTGCTGGCAGGATAGGCTGTAGGTTGGACTTATACGCATTTCAGCTGTTTTAACTTCTGCCTGCATCTCTGCTTGCACAATCTGGTATACTAACCTGAATATTATTGTCCTGCTTCTCCTGGTCTTCAAAGAGAAATAGAAATGTTCTCACTTACTTGCTTGACCTCTTCAAGCCCATGGACCTGGCAGGCATAGTTTGACAGGGAAGGAATTACTCAATGATCACCTCAACTTTTGATTTAAATTACATTAGCTTTCACTGACTTATTGACAAGGATACCAAGGTCCCTTTGTACAGTCAATTATTTTATAACTTGTTGCATTATGTTTGCATTCTTGTGCAACCCTATGTCACAGAAAAATTGTGCTTTAGAAACAGAACTTTGCGATGTAATCACATTACAGCCAACACATGTTTTAACTGTTTGAGCTTTAGAAACAGGGTCCCTTGTGTTACAGTGAATTTGCATTGATGAAATGCATGTTATAGGAGAACTACCTGTACATCCACATTTTCCAATCCCTCACCAACGAAGAAATACTGTCACATTTGTTCTCCTACCAAAGTGGATAATCTCACTCTTCATATTGTATTGCATTTGCCATATTTTTGTCCAATCACTAAGCCTATCCAAATCCTCTTGCAAATACTTTACATCGTCCTCACAGCCTACATTCCTGTCAACCTTAAAATCATCTGCAAATTTGGAAATATTACATCTGGTGCCCACATTCATAACATTGAAATGTATTGTGAACAGCTGGGACCCTAGTAGTGATCCACGTGGTACTCCACTAGTTACAGGCTGCCAGTATGAGAATAACACATTCATTCTTACTCTCTATCTTCTGTTTTTTAGCCAATCCTAAATCCATGCATCCTATCATTACCTTCTCTTTCGTGACCTTTAATTGTGTCAGCCACCTCCTGTGGGCTTTACCACAAACCTCTGAAAATCCTGTATTATATCCATCAACTCTCTTTTATCCATTTTGTTCATAACATCCTCAAAAAGTTCCAACAAACTTGTTTTACATGAGATTTCATTCCTACATCCATGCTGACTATGTCCAATCAGATCATTCTTTTGTTCCTCTAAGTGTCCATTTGTCTCAGCCATCATGATAACTTCAAACTTGTTTCTTATTACTGATATAAAGCTAACAGGTCTATAGTTCCTTGTTTAATTTCTTTGCTTCTTTTTTTTTAAACACAGGGTGACATTTGTAAGTTTCTAATCTGCAAGAATCATTCAGAATCTGTGGAAGTTTGAAAGATGCTTACCATTGCATCAAATATCTCTACAGCCACCTCCTACTTTGGAATGAAGATTATCATGTTGCAGGAACTTGGCAATTCTTAGCTTTATTAATTCCTCCTAACTTGCTTCCTAATATGAATTTCCTTCAACTTCTTACTGCCTCTTGTCACTTGCATCTAATTCTGGGAAATATTTAATAAATTCCTCGTAAAAACAGACACAAAATTACCATTTAGCTTCTCTGCTGTTTCTCTATTTCCTATTATGAGATAACCTGACTTTGTTTTTAATTGTCCAGCATTTGTCTTCATCAAGTATTTCTTTGTGTGTACCTGTAGAAGCTCTTACAGTCCATGGTTAGACCTTTTGCAAGACTGCATTCTTTTTCTTTCCTTTTCAGCACCTTGGTCCTCCTTTCACTGTATTCTAAATACTATCAATCCTCAGATTTATTTAGTGCGGCATGGTGGCTCAGTGGCTAGCACTGCTGTCTCACAGTGCCAGGGACCCAGGTTCAATTCCAGTCTCAGGTGACTGTGTGGAGTTTACACATTCTCCCCGTGTCTGTGCGGGTTTGCTCCGGTTTCATCCCACAATTCAAAGATGTTCAGGTTAGGTGAACTGGTCCTTCTAAATTGTCCATAGTATTCAGGGGTGTGTAGGTTAGGTGCATTAGTTAGGGGTAACTGCAGAGGAATAGTTCTGGGTGGGTTTCTCTCTGAAGTGTCAGCATGGACTTGTTGGGCTGAAGGACCTGTTTCCACACTGTAGGGATTCTTTTGCTTTTGGTCACTTTATAAGCCTTTTCTTTTAAATGTTTCCAATCTTTAACTTCATTTTTAGCTATAGATGAAACTTTTTGAGTCGTTGCATCTTGAAGCAATGCATTGGTGCTGTGAGTCCTATAATAGTTCTTAAAAGACTGCCCGAGGTCTATTTCATGACTTTTAATGTATTCCTTTCCCCAAACCAGCTCAGCCAACTACTGCCTCATGCTCTCATAATTTAATTTATTAAAATTTAGCACTCTTGCTTCAGAATGAACACCTCACTTTCAAACAAAATAAAGAAGTCTATTATATTGTGATGATTTGGAGATGCCGGTGTTGGACTGGGGTGTACAAAGTTAAAAATCACACAACACCAGGTTATAGTCCAACAGGTGTGCTTCCTATTATGTTGTGGTTATTTATCTGTAAAGGTTCGTTTTATAGCAAGGTTACAAGTCAGCCCTTGTTTAATACATAATATTAGATCCTGTCTTGTAGATAGCTCTTCAACATGATGCTCCAAAAAACAATCCATAAAATACTTCAGAAACTCATCCTTCACAGCTTTAGTTAACTAGTATAGGAGACCCATGAATCTATTGTGTTTTCCAGTTGTATTCAGGGTTATACAAAAACAAAATACTGCAGATGCTGGAAATCTGTGAAATCGGAAAGTGCTAGAGAAACTCAGCAGATCTCGTACTATCTGTGGAGAGACAAACAGAGTTAACTTTCAAGTCCAGTAGACTCTCTATTTGGACATGGCACTTGGAATAACCCTGAGATCACTGCTCTCTTAATTTCCCTCCTAGCACCCTGAATTCTGCTTCCCCCAGAAGGATGTCTTGTGGCCTAGCACCAAGGAAGCAACCATCCTATAGTCACATTTAATCTCACAGAAATGCCTGTCTAATCCCCTGACAATAAAATCTCCTATCATTACTGCCCTTCCATTCCACTTTCTCCCCCTGTACAGTGGAGACACCTTTGCCTGCCACGGTCTTGTCTTTGGCTGGACTCCTCGACAAACCATTATCGTCACCAGTTTCTGAAAGGCAATACCAACTGGAAAGCACAATAGATTCATGGGTCTCCTGTACTATCTTTTTGTTTAGATTGTCTGGTAGTGACCCATTCCCACTCTGCCTGCTTCTACTATGCTATGTCACCACCTCCCTATATGTGCTATTCACATAGTCCTCTGCCTCATGGATGCACTACAGTGACTTCAGCCACTGCTCAATCCAAAATTTGGAATATTAGCTTTTATAGCCAGTGACACTTTCTGCAGATGTGTTTGCTTGGGATGCAAGGGATCACCACAGTTCACATTTTCCACACTGTTTACAAACATTTTGCTATGAGAGGAACTTTCTCAAAATACCTCACACCAATTGCACTATAATGCGTCCTTCTTTCTTGCTGGAGAAAAGTCTTGCTCAACTTGTCACAGGAATCTACACGAAGAGGAGGTTAGGCTGCCTGTCCATCCTGAACACTGCAGTGGGAAACATGCTGACCAACAGAAGAAGGATGAGGATCATAGTGGTGCTGACTTGTAACATGGGACAAGATGTTTTTAAGGGTTTACTCACTTCTTATCCTCATTGTTGCTTCATAATTCTACCCTGTATGAATCAATATGTATGTCAACCTGCAGCTATTCTTACCATCCCTTCTCTCTCAGTCCACTAATAACCAGCTCTTGTCCATCTCTTTCACTTCAGGAGTTGAATATATGGAGGCACCCCATTACCTCAGCAACAGGAGGCACATATCATCCAGGTGCATCTTCCTTCGAGTTATTATAAGCTGTTGTTCAGACATAGAACCACATGGACTTTGCAGGATAAGGTTATGAAGGGGCTTTTACTCAATCACTGGGTGTGAAGGGGTTAGGGAATGGTGGCTGCCAGTTGCCAGCAAGATTAAAGACAGATATTAGTTTTGGCATATGGTTCTCAAAATCAGATTTTGAGGGTCCAGGCTACTGAACACCAGTGATTGGCAGAAAATATGAGATGCACTGGGTGTCAAAATTGGATGCGATACTTGAAGAGGAGGGATCCAGCTCCAAATTCTGACAGGTTTTTTATCCAGAATCTGAATACCATTCTCTGCAGTCATTGTTCTTACCTGAATATCATTCTGCCCAATATTGAGTGATTAGCCATTGCTACAAACGACAAGTACATTGAATTGCCAATCACTTTCATGATTTCTGTCCAAATAACTCATGTCACTCTTTTGATAACTCAGACAACAACTATTTTGCACTAGGTGACCAGTATTGACAGAAAACTCTTGAGCCACATTTCGCTTTTGTCATCTATTCCCACACAGAGATACTGCCAAATGAGTGGCATTCGTCCCTGGCAAAGCAGTTGATGTATTTTCTTGAGGTGATGGTATGCGGTTTTCATGCCACCAACTCCTTTCAGTCCAATCCTGGTGCAAACTCACAATGATGTCATAAAGCTACTCTTCACTGATTGTAATTAGCACTGTCTGGGCAGAATTGAAGAGAGAAACACAGACAGAAATAGGCAGAAACCTAAATTCTAGCCACATGAATGTTAGAAATATGTGCAGAGAAGGATGTGGAATAGTCCAACAAGGTAGCGTTTATGGAATGGGTTTTTTTAATGTAACAGTAAAATTAGAGACCATTATATCTCTGTATACCATGTACTTTACTATTTTGTCTTAACATGTAATTAACAGTGTCGTAAAGGAGTGCAAGCCTGAACACATTACTTCACTATGCCTTCTCCTCAACTGGCTGTCTTGAATCTCAAAAAAATGGATGTGGGCATAAAATCATAAAACAACACATATACCGACCGATCAGACCACCCATGACCACTGGAAGCTGCTGTGGAGGCAAACAAAAGCAGCCCAGCAGCAGCACAATTTTCTCACAGTTCAGAAATTCAATTACAGGAGGATGGAACTGGCCAACATCCTATAACAAAAAACCCTTCAAAAAACCTAAATTGGGTCAATGGGCTGAGATTCGGGAGATGGAATTTTATCTGGAAAAGATGCAGGGGCATTGCATTTTGGTAAAATAAACAAGAACAGGACTTATACAATTAATGGTAGGACCCTGGGTAGTGTTGTAGAACAGAGAGACCTTATGGTTCAGGTACATAATTCTTTGAAATTTGCAGCAGATACAGATAGAGTGGTTAAGAAGGCATTTAGCACGCTTGCCTTCATTGCTCAGTCCTTTGAGTATAGGAGTTGGAACATCATGTTGAGGTTGTGCAGGGAATTGGTGATGCCTTTTCTGGAGTACTATGTCCAGTTCTGGTCCCCCTGCTATAGGAAGGATATTATTAAATTGGAGACGGTTCAGAAAATTTTTACCAGTTGTTGCTGGGGCTATAGGGTTTGAATTATAATAGAGGCTGGATAGGTTGGGAATCTTTCATTGGAGTGTAGGAGGTTGAGGGATGACCTTATAGAGGTTTATAAAATCATGAGGGAATAGATAAGTTGGATAGCAAGGGCTTTTCCCTCGGATGGGGAGTTCAAAATTAGCAGCATATTTTTAAAGTGAGAGGAGAAAGTTTTAAAATGGACATGAGAGGCAACATTTTTTCACAGAAAGTGATTCGTGTATGGAATGAAATGATGAAGGAATTGGTGGATGCAGGTATAGTTATAACATTGAAAAGACATTTGGATAAGTACATGAATAGAAAAGGTTTGGAGAGATATAGGTCAATTGCAGGCAAGTGAGACTAGTTTAGTTTGGGAATATGGTTGGTGTGAACTAGTTGGACCAAAGGGTCTGTTTCCATGCTGTGTGACTCTATGACTCTATGCATTAGGTGAGCCCTTTAAGTAGTGACGTTGAAGCTTCTCCAAGTTTATATGTTGCAAGTTAGGTACAAAGAGTAGACCAAGTTCAGTAAAGGTGCTAAGGACCCTTCTCTAATTAAGTACAATAATGACACTTTTTGGTGGATCCTGGTGCAGGTTCTCTTTACCACAGAGGAGTCAATTGCATTTAAGCAGGCAACATGCTCGTTTCAACAGACAACTTCAATAAACCCAGCATAAATTACAAAAACTCTAGTGGTTTATAGTTAAGAGAGTTTTTAAATATATTGCAGGCCTGCTTCATGACCCAGAGCATCTGAGAAGCTCAACTTGACCTAATATTCACAAATGACCCAGACAACATATACAACTTAAGTCATGGCACCCTTGGGAGAAAGTGACCACAAAATGATATAAGATTCCAAAATACCAAAGACCAGGAGCCAAGCATATAACTTTAAAACAGCAATAGGGGAACAACTGAAATAATTTGATTGGGGAGATTATTCGACAACACATCTGTAAAGAACAAATACATCAAAAGCATAGTTTTAAGCATACAGGATAAATGTATACCTAAAACCATCTAGCTCAGACTAAACAACCGTGTGTGGCTCTAAGTGAATTAAACATATCCAAAAGATTTTTTGCCACTTCATGTCTGGCAGTGATGGAATCCAGTATTTGGACATCAGTCATAATGTTCAGGAAAGAATGTTCATCAGCAATTGGTCCCTTTTGCTTTAAGGTTCCTCTCCAGATGGCCATAAAGATGTTGTTAACTCCATGGCTTTCTGCTTGTGTAAATTCATCCTCAGCACAACAGTAACATCCTAGGTGTTCTGTTGCACATTCTCAAAGAGCTGCAATATTCTATTCAAGTGGTCAAGGAAGATTCACATCTTATCTTCTTGAATGAATCTACATCTGAAGATAGAATCAGTCAAATTCCAATCTCTCTCTAAGATGAAACCAACACAGATTTGGAACTTAGGACTTGGGAATAATGTTTAACTCAGTGCCTTTTTTTAAAAAGCATGTCAAAGCTGCTTCTCATTGCGAATGGATAGATCAATACCAGGTAAGGGGATTAATTGATGCAACTTAATATGTGATAAGAGATTCTGCTGCCACTATGTCTGCAGACTCTCCTTTTGGGAAGCATTTGTCAGCATAGAAAATTTCATTCATTCCAGTACATCTCCAAGAAATTAGGTCTGAGCAATAAAACAGTGAATAACTTGAAGAGAATGAGCAGGAGTTCTTCAAAAGGACGTGATGGTGGGCTTGAATCGAAATTATATTTTTCAAACCAATTTCGTCATTGGGCTTCCCATTTTCAACATCATCATCACCAGTAATCATCACAGAAACACAAAATCATGGAGCTGTTATACCGGGAAGGAGATCATTCAGCCCATTGTGCCTGCACCAGTTCTGTTACCAAGGGCCAATCTCCTGCCTTTTCTCCATATCCCTGCACATCTTTGTTATCCAAATAATCATCCAATGCTCTGTTGAACATCTCGATTCAATCTGCTTCCACCATATTTCCAACAGTGCATTCCAATCTTAAATACTCGCTGTGTGGAAAAGTTTTTCTCACATCACCCTTGCTTCATATTCATCTAATTCTAAATCTGTACCCTATCGTTCTTTTTCCTTTATGAGCAAGAACAGCTTCTCCCTGTCTACTCTATCCAGCCTGTCCACGATTTTGAAAACCTAACATAATTCCAAAGAAGGTATTAATGTCCTTTCTTCCTGTCATCATTCTCCTTCCCCTATGATCCTTATTTGGAGAGATGGATGAGAATGGAAGGTACAAACTATATATGGAATTCAAGAACTGCACCAGCCATTGAAGCTTGTGTCTGAATGGTGCTTCACAGGGAAGTCAGGACAATAATTTACTTGTTAATCTCTAATTTGCCCCCTAGTGATAATATGCCTCCTAGTTTAGCATTTCACACAGCTACAGAAGAATGTCTGTGCATGAGAACATTTTTATTTTAACTAAAAATGCAGCAATGGCAAGATAGAGAGATCTCGAACTGAAGGATTTGGGGATCAGGAAAGGATAAAAGGCTGTAGCAAGTTACAGATTCAGGTGGCCCTTAACCATGAATATATTTGAAGACAAAGGCAAAAATGCTTACCTTTACTTGTTAGGAGTCAGGTAGCACATCACTGAGGTTGACAATGATGGACAAGTTGGATTTCACGAGACATGATTTACGTGTTAAATGTTTGGATAAGTTAATGCATGTTAGAGAATAAGAGGTTGGCAATGGGGTCACTGGAAGAACTAAGGTGACAAAAACATAGATAAAACGTTTGGTGGTGTCAAGATGGTCAAATCAAGATATTCAAATGTATTGAGTTGTTTGAAACTTGACAACTGGATCTGACTTTCAAGGAAGAGCTGAAGTCACAAGAGACACTAATTCTTACATTAACATTGAGGGACAGGTTTGTGTTAAACTCTTTGTATAAGATCTATGTGAGACTTCCTTTCCAAAGTTCATGTGTGACTGTCAGCAGTGTGCACTGGTCATATTATGGTTAGTATTTCAGATACTTGGCAGCCAAACGAGCTTGTTCTTGTCAAGACTGTGAGCACCTTTGGAATTATGACTGTGAGAGGAACCCCTAATGGTGGCTAGAATTGCATGGTCCTCTGAGAAGCCATATTTAGCATGTATAGCCCTAGGCAACAGAACTGGTCCAGGCATGGTGGGATTATTTCTTAATTCATGCACACTCCAATTTGAGACTAAAGCTTCGTTAAGAGTAGTTGAAAGTGAGGACTGCAGATGCTGGAGATCAGAGCTGAAAAATGTGTTGCTGGAAAAGTGCAGCAGGTCGGGCAGCATCCAAGGAGCAGAAGAATCGATGTTTCAGGCATAAGCCATTCTTCAGGAATGAGGAAGAAGGGCTTATGCCCGAAACATTGACTCTCCTGATCCTTGGATGCTGCTTGACCTGCTGTGCTTTGTTAAGAGTACAACTATTAGAATTGGAGAAATCTCTCCAGGTCTGTAAAACAAATAGAACAGATCTTTTCCACTCAATTGGAGATTTTTTCATGGCCAAGGTGGGAAAATCCCAGGAATTGACAAAATCCCAGGTCAGGATCTCAAAGTGATTCCATCTTCTTCTGGTTTTTCCCAGGGCACGCTGAAGGCAAGCAGGGAACCTCCTTAAATCCACCCATTAAGTAATTCAATAGGTTGTTCAGAAAACAATTGTGAAGTGCGTTAACCCCAAACCCTGGACTTTCCAGGATAAGAGGCTGTTTCTAAACCTGTGAGCATTCGAAGGGTCACTGACGATGAGTGCACATTGGGACATGATTCTTTAGTGGGATCTGATGGGCTGGGAGGCTTTAATTAGTTACAGTGAAAAGCTCCAACCATAGATATTGAGAATTGCTGTTCAAAGCACTATATTCTTTCAGAGGATGCTTTCACAGATCGACAGGTGACTTCCAACTGTCAGTTCACTCACTTGCAAAAACATGTCAGAAGAGCAGCTCATGTCCTTTCACAGGGAAGCAGGGACAGACACCAGGATCAAGCTGAAAAGAGGCGAGACTTCCAATGCAGGGTCTACAGGCAGAAGGCCAGCTCTTTCAACCAATCTCTCTGGCTTTCACGGCAGGTCACTGCTGATATCTGCAGTGGGTATATCAAAGCCTCCACACCAGTGGGCTAGACGAACTTCATGTTGTCAGTGGCTGACAAACTACTAGTTAGTGGAACCTTCATCTTCCCACTTGAGTTTCTGCCTTTCATCAATCTACCGTCACCAGTTCGGAGAGATTTGGATCAGCTCAGGGCAAAAGGGCCTGTTACTGGGCTGTAAATTTTTTTTGTTCCTTTATAGAAAACATAGAGTTGTGAATGTTTGCAAATGGCTTGTGCATACAGGAGGGAAAGACAACATTCATAGGGCTTCGCTGTGAGGTATGGGCACAACAGGACAAAAGGCCGAAGGTGACTTAATGTTCACTGTTCCTATGGGGATGTTAAGTACCTGCAGAAAGAGACATGAGTAAATCTAAAAGGTGTGCTCACTGGAGATAAGCTGTGCAGAAGAGTGCTGTGAAAGTTGAACTGTGATGCTTGTCATTCACCTGAGAAGAATCACAGAAGTCTTTACAGCTCATCATGCTGGTCTAGCTCTTCAAATGAGCATCGTTACCTCAAGTCTATCTCTTGCTCTTCCTCAACTGTTATAGCCTGCTCGTGGTCTGGGTCTGCTTGGTCAACTGTCTCCCGATTGCTTGCTGCTGCCTTTCTTGGCCACTTGCATCCATGCCTGCTTGATTTGAAACTGTCCTTTCCCACACCTGCTTGTCAGAGCTCACCCACTGTGGCCCCTCTGACCCTATATGGGACTTCCAGCTAGGAATGAGGGAGCCGAGGGAGCAACCTTCACAGGTGTCCTCCCCATTCCTGTGGTTGCTGCAGCCTGAAAAAGTCCAAGTGCTTGTAAGTTTCACTGATACATGGTGTGTGGTTCCGTTAATTATAAATTCATTTATTAGGCAGAATGGGTGCACCAACTTATCTCCCCCCTGCCTTCACCAAATTGGTCAGGGAACCTGGAGGTGGGATCATAATTGGTGCAACATCTGGGTGTGCTGCGCTGACCATCAGTTTTCAAATTCAAAAACCAATCCCATTTAAAAATTTGTCTATTATTTTGAAGTGGTCTTCACCAATGTCTTTCCAAAGGAGAACAATAGATTAAAATGAGTCATTGCTTTGTTTTCCAAATACAGTAATAAATAAGAATATTTTGAATTGTTTTCCAGTAATTTGTTGATAAAATATATCTTTTTAAAATGATTTTTGGTATTCTAATTTTTTTCTTTGGACTTGGACTTAATTTCCACCTCGACAAATTAACCCCAAATTGATGGACACCCCAAGATTACTGATTGTATAGGGCAGCAATCTGACTGAGAGGATACTCAAAAATCTACTTCAAGGATACTTACAAGTTTAATTTGAAGGTCCTAAACACTGAGTCCTTCATCTGGGAGATCCTAGGGAGAACTAAGGTAAATGGCAACATCTACTATGAGCAAATACAGACTACTGTAATGATCAGTGGCTACAAAGGCATGGTAACAGACACCTACATTGAAATCAGCAATTCACAATGACATCAGATAAGCACTTCAGGTAGGTATTTGTGGCACTACCTGCCTTTCACAGTTTAGCTGTCACCAAAATCTACCTCATCACAAATGATTTGCTGCATTTTCATCACCTTGCAAAGAGCGAAGAATGCCATTCATTAAAGTTGATAATTAAGATTCAAGTAACTGAACACGTTGAGCTGATGTCCACTGATCAGGCAGAGAGTAAAGGTTAGGTTGTACGTGATCTTTCTGATTTACTTCAAAAGGAAAATGTTTACAGATGAGATTTTCATGGCGTTTCAGAAGGCATTGTTGGAAAAAGTCTCTCTCAGAGACTTCGTCAAAATGAATTCTCATGGAATTGAAGACTAACTGATTGGGTTAGAAAATGAATAAGACAGAATAGTAGGGTTGTGTTCAAAGTGGCAGTTGTGGCTGGTGGTATTCAACAATTTTTTTTGTAGTTTCAACAAGTTTGCACATTTATTAATTTAGATAGTAAGATAGAAAACCATATAACAAAGTTTGCTGATGTAAGGTGTCAATGTCCTTGGATGAATGGTGAATGTCAGTTGGTACCTGCAAATCCTGCCCTGGCATGCATGTTTTTAGAATGCAACATGGAGGATATTTGGAGCAAGTGGTGAGCTGAAACTGTCAGGTACCTGATCTGGATTCCATGTCAAACTTTCTCCACATCTAGGAAAAAGTGAGGACTACAGATACTGGAAATCAGAGTTGAGAGCGTGGTGCTGGAAAAGCACAGCAGGTCAGGCAGCATCCAAGGAGTAGGAGAATCAACATTTCGGGCAGATTCCTGATGAAGGGCTTATGCCCAAGACACCGATTCTCCTGCTCCTCAGATGCTGCCTGGCCTTTCTCCACCTCTAAAATGTTTGTTATATTTGGTAAGATAGAAAGCTGAATATTAATGAGATGTAATGGGCCATTAAAAAGCATTTAACAAGCAATAATCCCGCTTAATTGGCAACTCATTGTTGCCCAGCAAGCAACTCATCATGCCAATTGCAAGAAGAATAAAAGCTCCAGATATCAAGTTGGGCCTTGCCAGACAACTTGTCCAATTCTGCCCTAAATCTCCCTATTGACCATGTCACTCAGACTCCTGTAATATTCCATCCCGTGTATTTCAAAACTACAGGATTACCTCAGAAGTTAGAATAATGAACATGACCATTACCATTACTGCATTACTCATTGACTTCAATATTTTAGAAGCATTGCCGCATTATCAGTGCAAGGGTTTTAACATCTTACTAGTTGATCCCCCATGGTGCTGTTCACGTGAAGTGTAGTCTTCAAAATTAAAGGTCAAAGGATAATTGGATCCAAAGATGCAGATATAATCCAGGCCTCTTTTTCACAGGATCTATTCTGTCTTTAATTTTGTCTTTAATTCAATACTTTGAATTTTTATTATTAATGTAGATGTCCCATAGTGTTCCCCACAGGCAAGTAGATTATGCCTTCATTGTTCAATAAGAAGCGGAAGATTAAATGGTTTACGGAGAAAGTGCCATTGAAGAACAAATTAGAAATTAGAATAAAAGCCATAGGAAAATTATATATAATAAGGTTTGCATGTAATTCCACACATTTGGGGAAAAAAGAAATGAAATCAAAAATATTTAGACATTTTTTATTAAGATGCCAGTATATCTGCATACTATAAATGTGGATTAGTTTCCTAACATGCATAAAATTTTGAACATAATTTACCTGGAGTATTTTGTATACAAATGATGGAACAGCACTTTACAAAAATGATGCTTGAATAAGTGTTCAGCTCTCTGACAATTTGAATTCAAGTGCAATCTTGGATAAGCTATGCTGGGAAGACGTAGGTTGAGGATGTGCACTGGAATGGTGGAGGAGCATGACATGTTGAGAGAGGAAAGAGAAGGAAACAGGTTTAAGATCTTAAAAGTTTAAAGCGAAGACTGACAGTTACTGACCTCAGGAGCAAAATCTGATGGCAACCAAATTGCTACAGAGTGCTAAGAAAGTTGCTGCATACTTACCCACAATAGTGCAATTAGTCTGGTGAGTTTGCACCGGAAAGATCTACATTACATAAGGCCTTAAGAATTCACAGTGAGAAAATGTTCATGCAAGAAAATTCAGAACATATTGCCTCCCACATCAGGAAATAAGTGCTATTCTTTAAGATAGTGCCTCATGATCTTATACATCAACCTGAAAGACAAGGCCTCACTTAAACATTGCATCAGAAAGACCAGACTTCTGAGAGCACTCTATTCGCAGCATACTGTGTTGGACCAGCAGCCTAGGTATTTGTCTCCTATCTGTGGAATCGAACTTGAACACACAGTCTTATTATTCAAAGATAAGAGTGGTACTAAATGAACCATAGTTTATATCTAAGGCAGACAGGAACTGTGTATAGGTTTTTTTTATGTATTATAAACATGCTTATGTTGTATGTAAACATAGTAGTACTATAACTCTAGACCAATATTAATAGCCTATGTTATTTTTCTTAATAGATATTGATATATTTTATCAAAATAGTGGCTCAAAACATGTTTATTCCCGTTTTCTATAAGGTATCAAAAGGAACCTATCGTTGATGCTAGCCTCATGCACTTCAAAGAAATGGGCTCCTTTTCCCATTGTTATCATGTCATTTCTTCAGGAAGAAAGCAGCAGTTTGAGTGGTTTTACCATTCCCACTGATGTTCAGTCAACTATCATCTTAGAGTAGATTGAGAAACAGTCAACCACCACACCTGCCCAGATCTGACAGGAGCTCGATTAATCTCTGAGAATAAGGTTCCTATGACATACACAAGACATTAATGCAATGTCCCTGTTAAAAAGGGACCACGGGAGGCTGCCCTGAGAGAACTCTATGTGAGTTCTTCTCATGATTTTTGCGTGGCTATGAATGCTTCTCCTGAGTCCTGAGAGACTGTCCCACCCATTACCGCAGCATCCATAACTTCTACCCTGCTAACATCAGCTCATCTCAGAACACTGCTGGATTATGTACTGGAGTTATGAGGTTTGGGTTGCAAGATCTAAGTAAATTATGATTCTAAACTGAGTTTGAGAGCACAAATCTAATAGTCAACTAGTCCTGATTAGTTACAAGACCATTCCAGGTTCAAGTATGGTTTCACACATTTTGCAGAAGTTAATGAGTTAATCACAAGTAACAAGAATAACTGTATTTAAACTGTGCTTAAAATAATAGGTTTACTCAATAAAAGCCCTGGTTTTCAGTCAATCCATTCAGGACATCAACTCATAACTTCTGTGCATGTCTCCATGTCCTCCTGACTGAAGTTATTCTTCTGTCTTCCCACTGAGAAGTAAAATGCTAAGATTTACAGTTTAGCAACCAAAGCCAGTCACTACTACCTATGCATGGTCAGAGCCACCCTGCACTCTAACTGGCTTGCATGAACTGCACACCATCAGTCTTATATAGGCTGGGTAGTGTGTGTTCAATTTATGAGTAAAAAATGAGGTCTGCAGATGCTGGAGATCACAGCTGCAAATGTGTTGCTGGTCAAAGCACAGCAGGTTAGGCAGCATCTCAGGAATAGAGAATTCGACGTTTCGAGCATATTCCTGAGATGCTGCCTAACCTGCTGTGCTTTGACCAGCAACACATTTGCAGCTGTGTTCAATTTATGATTGGTTTCTTAAGAGTGATGGTTATCTCACTAATACCCCTGCTTTCTATCTCCCAACCTGTCCCCTGAGATAACTGTCATTTATGGGATCTTCACTTTCATTACAGATCATTGTAGATTTTCACCAAGATGATGATGAAGCACAACCAGAATAATTTAAACATCAGCATGGATATGTATTGTCACCTCATAATTAACATCTTTCCAAATGTCTAATTGATACACTGAAGTGTTCTGAAAAATCCCAAAACCTATCAATATAATTTGCTTAAAGGAACTGTTCATTAACTAAAGTCACAAAAAAACTACTGCATTATTTTGTTCTCCAGAGAAACAGGAATTACACAAACGTTATCATTGTGTGACCACTGAAGCAACAAAACAATATTGCAAGATGCAGCAAAATACATAAAAGTAAAAATGACCATGCAAAACTATTTACAAAGAACTTAATTCAAAGTAACCTATTATAGATTTCAAGTTGAAAAACTAAACTAATTTAGAATAGGGCATAAAATCTTTTCACCTCAAAGCATTTTCGCATTTCTTATTCCAAATTTAAAAATGCTTCGGCCATAAAATGCAAGTTCCCACAGTTCTTTATTGGCCTAAGGATATATGGTATCTTTCAATTAACATATAGACATACTGCAGAAAATTCCATGGGAAGATGATACCAATGTCTTTCATTCACCATATTCTTTCATTCACCGTATTCAACATTGTAAAATATTATTCCACTTTTGCTAAATCAGGTCAAAATAACCAATCTGAAACTAATTATTAAAAGTCAATCCTATGATTCTATGATTCTACAGTGGAGTCACTGGAATTTCTGTTTCCCACAACTCATCCCCCTCCTTATTGGTAAGAGACTGTCAATATGCCAAATGAAAGGGTAACTCAGTAAAAATTTAAAATGAATTTTTACTTGTTCTTTCTTTGGAATTGGGTATTGATAGTGAGGCCAACATTTGTTGGTCATCAATAACTGCCCTTGAGCTCAGTGACTTGCTCAGCCATTTTACAGGAAGTTACCAGTCAAGCACGAAATAAAGAACTAAGCATTATAAGTAGGCCAAACCAGGCAGGGAGAAGAAACTCTCTCTACGAAAGGGTTTTTATCATCAAAATTTGATGATTGTTTCATGGTAATCATTACTGACACTTTTCCTTCCAGATTTTATTGATTTACATTGAACTGCATCTGTTGAATTTTCAATGGACAATTCCCCAGCTCCTACAAAAATGCCTCAAACTGTGATTAAGAGTCAAAAACTTTGGACAATTCTGACTTACTTACCTTGATATTTATCCAGGAAATGCCAGACAGGCGCAAACCTAAACTAAGTGCTGACTTTTACTAGAAATTGGCTAAATGGCTTTTCCAGCAACACGTTTTCAGCTCTGATCTCCAGCATATGCAGTCCTCACTTTCTCCTAAATGTCAATTTGGTCAAGTTTCATGGATGTTGGTTTCTTTTTGTGAGGCCGTGAAAGATTTCTCATATCATTTTCTGAAACCCACCTCATTACCTATGCACCATGCTCAAATGATGATCTCTTCATCATATCTTCCTCTTTGCCACAGGTGAAGATATTTGACACTGTCAAGACCTCCTGGGATCCTTAATGTCAGCGTCATCTTTCAAATGGATTAGGAAGCAATGACCTCGTGGTATTATTGCTAGCTATTTAATCCAGAGACCCAAGTAATGTACCGGAGACCTAGGTCCAAATCTTGCCTTGTCAAATGATGTGGTGGCTCCAATGGCACAATTGGTCAGTGCGCTATTTATATGACAGTATAGAGGACCGTGAAATACCAAGGTTGAGTCTTTGGGCCTCATCTGCAGCAACCTGGATAGCACAGTGGCTCAGGGGTTAGCACTGCTGTCTCAGAGCCAGGCCTCGGGTTCAATTCCAGCCTCTGCCTGTCTGGAGTTTGCACGTTCTCCCAGTGTCTGTGTGGGTTTCTTCCAGGTGCTATGGTTTCCTCTCATAGTCCAATTATGTGCACCTTCAGTGAATTGACCATGTTAAATTGCCCATACTGATCAGGGGTGTGTAGATAAGGTCCATCAGCTAGGGGTAAATGCAAAATAATAGGGCAGGGGAATGGGTCTGAGTGGGTTACTCTTTGGAGGGTCAGTATGGACTTGTTGACACAAATGGTCTATTTCCATACTGTAGGGATTCTATGGCAAGAGCTACCAACAAGGAATTATCCTTCACCATGCATGTAGTTGGAGGGAAACCAAAAACAAGCATTTCTCAAGGCACAGAAGTGGTATGATTGTCACATCCTTGCACATAGAAATATTTACATTCATAAATCAATTGCTATTTAGGAAACAAGCTACACAGCTTACTTGTCCATAGCCTCATTGCATCCTACAACCCTGCCTAAAGGTGTGCTTTTCCTATGCTCAAGGTAGCACAAAATAATTTAATTGCTCAGTGTGACCACCACACACTGGAAAAACCTTCAAATGGTTGAAAACATTCACTTTTATTCATTAACAGAAAAAAAGCAAACAATAAACAAACAAACAGAAGCTGCATTGACCTCTGGGACCAGACAGGAAATGTTTTCCTTTTAAGAACCAACACACTTGCAATCAATGAGTGATCACTGCGTCCATATCACATCCTTCATACAGTCATAGAGTCATAGAGATATACAACATGGAAACAGGCCCTTCGGTCCAACCTGTCCATGCCAACCAGATATCCCAACCCAATCTAGTCCCACCTGCCAGCACCCGGTCCATATCCCTCCAAACCCTTCCTATTCATATACCCATCCAAATTCATCTTAAATGGTGCAATTCTACCAGCCTCCAACACTTACTCTGGCAGCTCATTCTCTAAACATACCACCCTCTGTGTGAAAAAATTGCCCCTGAGGTCTCTTTTATATCTTTCCCCTTGCACCCTAAACCTATGCCCTTTAGTTCTGGACTCCCCAACCCCAGGGAAAAGACTTTGCCTATTTATCTTATCCATGCCCCTCATAATTTTGTAAACCTCGATAAGGTCATCCCTCAGCCTCCGAAGCTCCAGGGAAAACAGCCCCAGCCTATTCAGCCTCTCCCTACAGCTCAAATCCTCCAACCCTGGCAACATCCCTTGTAAATCTTTTCTAAACCCTTTCAAGTTTCACAACATCTTTCCGATAGGAAGGAGACCAGAATTGCACACAATATTCCAACAGTGGCCTAACAAATGTCCTGTACAGCTCCGACATGACCTCCCAACTCCTATACTCAATATCTGGATTAGTGGTGCTGGAAGAGCACAGAAGTTCAGGCAGCATCCAAGGAGCAGCGAAATCGACGTTTCGGGCAAAAGCCCTTCATCAGGAATAAAGGCAGAGAGCCTGAAGCGCGGAGAGATAAGCTAGAGGAGGGTGGGGGTGGGGAGAAAGTAGCATTGAGTATAATAGGTGAGTGGGGGAGAGGATGAAGGTGATAGGTCAGGGAGGAGAGGGTGGAGTGGATAGGTAGAAAAGGAGATAGGCAGGTAGGACAAGTCCGGACAAGTCATGGGGACAGTGCTGAGCTAGAAGTTTGGAACTAGGGTGAGGTGGGTGAAGGGGAAATGAGGAAACTGTTGAAGTCCACATTGATGCCCTGGAGTTGAAGTGTTCCGAGGCGGAAGATGAGGCATTCATCCTTCAAGCGTCTGGTGGTGAGGGAGCGGCGGTGAAGGAGGCCCAGGACCTCCAGGTCCTCGGCAGAGTGGGAGGGGGAGTTGAAATGTTGGGCCACGGGGCAGTGTAGTTGATTGGTGCGGGTGTCCCGGAGATGTTCCCTAAAGGGCTCTGCTAGGAGGCTCCCAGTCTCCCCAATGTAGAGTAGACCACATCGGGAGCAACGGATACAATAAATGATATTAGTGGATGTGCATGTAACACTTTGATGGATGTGGAAGGCTCCTTTAGGGCCTTGGATAGAGGTGAGGGAGGAGGTGTGGGTGCAGGTTTTACAGTTCCTGCAGTGTCAGGGGAAGGTGGGAGGGTGGGTTGTAGGGGGCGTGGACCTGACTAGGTAGTCACGGAGGGAACGGTTTTTGCGGAAGGCGGAAAGGGGTGGGGAGGGAAATATATCTCTGGTGGTGGGGTCTTTTTGGAGGTGGCGGAAATGTTGGTGGATGATTTGAGGACCAGTTCCACCACAGAACACACCAGGTGGCCTCCTTCTTTAGAGACTGCAATTTCCCTTCCCACGTGGTTAAAGATGCCATCCAATGCATCTCGTCCACATCCCACACCTCCACCCTCAGAACTCCCCCCCCTCCCACTGTAACAAGGACAGAATGTCCCTGGTGCTCATCTTCCAACCTACCAACCTTCGCATAAACCAAAGTAAAATCGTTCAATCCAAAACAAGGATCCTTTACCTAAACAAAGGAAACTAGGAAGATATAATGGTAAGTTGATTGTGATAGACTGGGTAACTTCATTGAATAGCATGACAGTGGATAGCTATAGCTAATATGTACAGAATGGATGCAGACATTGCGACAGCTATACATTTCTTAAGGTGAAATAACACAACAGGAAATGTCACCCACTTACAGCCAACAAAAGAAATTAAGGATAGCATAAGGTCAAAACAGGGATCATATGAATTTGCTAGGAAAAGCAGCAAGCCTGAAGAATGGGAGCAGTTTAGAATTTAGCAAAGGAGGACCAAGAAGTTGATTAAGTGGATAAAATTGGAGTTTAAGAGTAAAGTTACGAGGAACATAAATGTGGACTGTAAGAGCTTCTATGAATACACAAAAAGGTAAAAGATTAATGAAGACAAATGTACATACCTAATAGTCCAAAATGGATAATGCAGAACAAAAAATGATAAAGCAATTAAACAATTTCTGTCTTTATAGAACACAACACAAATAATTTCCCAAATATTTTAGTAAAGGAGAAATCAAAAGAAATTAATATCGGTGAAAAAAATAGTCCTGGAAAAATTAATGCAACAGAAAGCTGATAAATCCCAGGAGCTCTGTATTTATATCTCAGTATACTAATAGACCAAGGAAATAGCGAATGCATTTGTTGCCATCTTCAAAAGTTGGTAGATTCTGGGGCAGTCCCAGCAAAGTGAAGGTTAGAGGCCTAGTCACTGAAAATATATAAGAAATAAATAAATAAATTTCTGGAGGCAAGGGTATCAAACAGTGTAGGGAGAGCATGGGGATACAGCGTTGAGGTCGAGGATCAGCTGTGAACATGTTGGATGGCAGAGAGGGCTTGATGGGCTGCTCAGAGTTTCTGAATTTCTATCTGTTGTATGAAACATTCTTGTATAAAATGGAATAACATCATTATAATAATATTCCAAACCATCTTACCAACAATTATGTGGCATTTCTATTTTCTAAAAAGATGTTAGTGCAATTTTACATGTTACAGTAACAATACATCCTTTTTTTTCAAATTGTTTTCATTTTGCATGTTGTACTGATTTCACTTGTCCAGTTGGAGAAAAAGCTAATTATTACAAATTCACACTGTGACAAGCAGCAACATTTTCACACCAATTGAATAACAGTTGCACTCGTTTTGCCATGTGTATGTTGTCTAACTCTATTTACTTTCCCAAAGTAATGCTTTCTAAATCCATGAAACATTTCTTTAAAGCTTAGTACAGCTTTCCCTGAAGGAAAAGCAAGAAGAGGGGATGGAGGCTGAGGTTTTTAAACCAGCAGATGTTTTGCACAGGTCACCTGGGGGAGCCAGGAGCTGCCTTTTTGCCGAGTCGTCTCTTTGCCCAATGGAATTGGCAGGTCGGGGATGGGGCGGGGGGCGGGGGCGGGGGGGGGGGGGGGGTGGGGGTGGTGATATTGGATGCAAGGGAATATTGGATGTGGGGAGAACTGATGGATGCAGTGTGGAAGTGTTGCTCTTGTTACTAACCATCACCTGATATCTTGTGCCAATTTATACAAGATTCTTGTATATCACTGCTTTATTTAGTTGTTAGATCCACACTGATTCTTATTAACCATTCAGTTTTGGTACTGCAATTATGCCTGAACATCATCTTATTGGCATAGTAAAGTGTGAAGCTGTCTCTTGTCTTAGTGTGCAGTCTTTTCTTCTTTACCTTTATCTGGCAATGATGGTGGTGCTTTGTTGCTGTGTACAAATAGATTGTGTTTCTCGTAACCTCTTTAATACAGTACCTATCTTCAATTTCCCTAAACCTGTGAACACATTTTGTGAATTTTTCAAAATTACGTCTTTGGATGACATCTGCAATGTCATCAACCTTGTTGATTAATTTCACCTTTAATTTTGCATTTTTGCTTCTTTGAGAATATATTCTTGATTTTGACTGACATAAAGGATTCCATAATTTCTCATCCCCAATATCCAAGTATTGTTATAAGTTGGCCTTTTATTTTGAATTCTTTTCTTCCAGGTCCCTGTAATTTCATTGAATATGGCTTCAATTTAATCTTTTTAAGTTATTTAAGCTGATCTGATAACATTAAGACACTAGTTCCAGTAACATGCTTGAATTCCATGGTAGGCTCATTTAATTCTCATTCAACACTCTGGAATTTATTTCCAGAAACTTGATTTCTCCCGAAAGGTTTTTATTTCAATCTTGTGGTGTTGCCATTACTTATCCAAATCCTCTGATGTCAAGGCCTTTTCCTACTGCCATGATCTGCATTGAAGCCCTGCATACATTTTTTAAAATGCTCCACTTTTAAGGGTGGCATATTGGCACAGTGGTTACCACAGCTGCCCCACAGTGTCATTGTTCAATTTCAGCCTCAGGTGACTGTCTGTGTGGAGTTTGTACATTCTCCCCTTGCTTGGCTTTCCTTCCACAGGCCAAAGTGTGTAGGCTAGGTGAAATGGCGATGTCAAATTTCCCTATAGTGTACAGGCAATGTGGTTCTATATTGGTAAATGTGAGGTTACAGGGATAGAGTGGGATGCTCTTTGGAGGATTGGTGCAAACTTGATGGGCTTCTATCTGGACTGAAACCATGCAATGATTCACTTCTGCACAGTTATGGCTCTATCCTTCCACTGCTGAGTATTACACTGTTTGTATGCCCGGTTCCCACATATACTTGGATACTTCAAGGTGCAGTTTGGTGCAGCTTTTTTCTGAAGAACAAAGAAAATTTATACCCAGGAAGCGGCCCTTTGGCCCTCCAAGCCTGAGTCGATCCAAATCCACTGTCTAAACCTATCGCCCCGTTCCTAAGCATCTGTATCCCACTGCTCCCCACCTACTCATGCATCTACCATGCCTGCCTCTACTACCTCTGCTGGCAACACATTCCAGGCACCCTCTGTGTATGTCCCTCTTAAAATAATTACTGCGTACGTCCCTCTTAAACTTTTCACCTCTCACCTTGAAAGCGTGACCTCTCGTTATTGAATCCTTCACTCTGGGAAAAAGCTTATCTCTATCTACCCTGTCTATACTCTTCATGATTTTGTAAACCTCAATCAGGTCCCTCCTCAATCTCTTTGTTTCTAACCTGGTAACCTGCTAACCTGCTCAACCTCTCTTCATAACTAGCACCTTCCATACCAGGCAACATCCTCGTAAACCTTCTCTGCACCCTCTGCAAAGCATCCACATCCTTTTGGTATTGTGGCAACCAGAACTGTACAGTGTTCTAAATGCGGCCAAGTCAAAGTCTTGTACAATTTTAACATGACCTGCCAGCTTTTATACCCAATACCCCATCCAATGAAGGCAAGCATACCATATACCTTCTTGACCACTCTATCCACCTGTGCAGCCACCTTCAGGGTACAATGGACCTGAACTCCAAGATCTCTCTGCTCATCAACTTTTCCCAAAGCTCTTTCGTTTACAGTATAGTTTGCTCTATAATTAGACTTCCCAAAATGCATCACCTCATATTTTGCCTGGATTGAACTCCGTCTGCCACTTCTTCGTCCAACTCTCCAGTCTGTCTATATTCTCCTGTATTCTTTGATAATCCCCTATGCTTTCTGCTACTCCACCAATCTCTGCGTCTTCTGCAAACTTGCTGATCATACCAACAGTGCCCTCTTCCAGATCATTTATGTATATCACAAACAACAGTGGCCCCAGCACTGATCCCTGTGGAACACCACTGGTCACCTTTCTACATTTTGAGAAACTCCCTTCAACTACTACTCTCTGTCTCCTGTTGCTCAACCAGTTCTTTATCCACCTAGCTCAAACATCCTGCACACCATGTGACTTCACTTTCTTCATTAGTTTGCAATGGGAAACTTTATCAACCGCCTTACTAAAGTTCACATATATGACATCTACAGCCCTTCCTTCATCTATCAACTTGGTCACTTCCTCAAAGAACTCTATTAAGTTGGTAAGGCATGATCTACCCCGCACAAAATGTTGCCTATCACTGATAAAAGGCATATGGAAATACATACGTATACTGAATACATATGGAAAACAATTGGTACCTCTTTCATATAGTTATATTTTCATCTACTTTGGTGAGACTGCCCATTTTGTTCATTTTCCTCCCTGTAGCCAATGTATTAAATCACCTTACTTCATTTTTTCACGGTGTATCATTCCCCCCTTGAGTGAATACACTGTTCTACCTCCAAAGCTCAGTTTGCTGTTCTCTCATGTCACTCATCCATCTTTTAAAAGATCTGACAAGTCCTCATCTGAAACTCTGACCAATTTCTGGTTGAGAATTAATTCTGCCTTGAGCTCCTCGTTTATGCCCCTCTGCCAGTTGGCAAATATCACTTATGAATGTATCCATGCTGTCCTCAGACTTTTCCTTTCTTTGAATTTTACATCCTCTATTATTTGATTTCTCTGCACACTGAAATATATATGGAAAGCAATTGGTACCTCTTCCATATAATGTTGCAGTTTCATCAACGTCTTGTCTTGCCGATATACCATTCACAAGGTTCTCACCAGTAAAATACTGCACTGATGTCTAATCCCTCTTGTCTAAGCCAGGAGCAGTTTTATGCCTTAGAAATCTTTACTTCCAAACATTCTATTCTTGAATGTAGATGAATCAGCTGGAATGATTCTGGGAGTGGCAGACGAACTTCCAGAGCTTGCCTGAGCTCTATGGTTGCTCCTTTGTCTATGACTATATTGTCCTGCGGCCTACTGCTTGGGGTAGTGTTCACTGCTTTCTTGTCTCAGGGTTTATTTTCCAGCCTTGTGCACTACCCATAATGCCCCTGATGTCCGGGTGACTCGAAGTCCGAATAGTTTCCTAAAATGCTGCTTCAAGAGGCCACAGAACTTTGTGCAAGAATTCTTTATTTCCAGCTTAGTAAGTACATACATCCTCTCCAAATCCTGTTGGAGGTTCTGCTCCATTCCGCACATAACTATGTAACACTGGCATTATCATTACATCGAGATAATCATTAGTTTGCAGTGTCTCATTAGTCGTGTCCAGAGATGGTCTGAGCAGGGATTTACATCAGGTCGCCAGAGGTCAGATCACTTACAGACCTTCTTGTGGTGCACTGGTAGTGTCCCTACCCCTGCTCCAGAGTATATAACATATCGTAACAGGTTGATTCGAAAAAAAACTATGAAAGAGCATAATGGAAGTGGAAAGATGAAGTTAGAGACTATGGTGCAGTAGGTAGCATAGTCATTTCTGAGCAAGCAGGTTGTGGCCTTGAGTTCTACTCCAGAGATTTGTTACCAAATGTCCACAATCTTAAAAAGGTTCAATGATTTTCCATGAAATGCACAAATTTCATTGACCAATAGAGACTCATTCCCTCAAAGGGGGCAAAAACCCAGTGTCAGGTGAGTGTTGGCTAGGTTGGGCAGTCATTTAGTTCTGCTGGTTAAATTCAGTGAATTGAAGACTAAGACCTTTAGGAAGATTCGAGAATGAAGGACTGTTAATGAAAGTGACTGCAGGCCACACGAGAGGGTGAGTGTCTTTGCACCATGCTCAAATATTAAGTGGATGATCTATCGTCAGAGTATGACTCTTAGGGCAGCAGCTGAAGCTGCAAAGGGACGCAGGTAAGGAAGATACAAAATGCCAATAGTTCAGGTTAGGATTCGAGGAAGGTGGTGTCCACCTCAGGGAGAACACTGTCAAAAATTTAGCTTCAGCATCTTTCAGAAGTGTTTATCTGACAAGTCGAGTGGTTGCAATCCTAAGCTGAATACTGGAGGAGGAATTGAAGCCACTGGGATGTGGCGGCCAGTCACTACCTCTGGCACTGAAGGACAATGGCACTCAACCATTTTACATCAGGCTTGATCCCAGGACTGTCTGGAGACATGTGCGGGATCTCTCAGTCAGTGGCGCACTGTTGTATCAAACCGATGATGAATGGTATTTCACACCAATCAGATCAGTCTGGCCAAGAGGGGAATTGCATTTGAGGCTATGGCAAGATTCCATCAGATTCACAGGAAATAAGGGTGAAGACACCACAGTCCCAGAGGATCATAATGCTATTCTGATAGAGTGGTGAGCTTAACCTGAAGCACACTATGCGCTAGGCAAGGGATGAGGTTGAAAAGGCAAGACCTTCAGGGGATACAAACTGCATGTCACCATCAAGGCATGCTGACAGCAGCCATATCCATTTGTTGAGAAGGTACTAATGTTTAAATGACTCTACCAAGTGGGAGCCAAAATAAGTCACTTGACCCCTTTGAGCCAGCTTAAAAAGATTATGGTTGATCAGTTTTGAGTTTTCAATTACATATTCCCATTGATCTTGACAACTTTTGATTCTTTCACCTAACAAAAATCTATTTTTTCCACGTTAAAAATACTCAAAGACCTCACTCCTGCTACCTTCTGAGGCAGAGATTTCCAAATATGCAGATTACAAAATATTCACAACGTGACCTCACTAATGAACTGTACAACTGAAGGGTAACATCCTTATTTTGATGTTAAATTCCTTCCGTAATAAAGGATTGCATTCCATCAGCTTTCTTAATTGAAAACTGAAAGAACTGCTGATGCTGTAAATCACAAACAAAAACTGCTGGACAAGCTCAGCAAATATGGCAGCATCTGTGGAGAGAAATCAGAGTTAATGTTTCAGATCAAGTGATCTGATTAACTCTGAATTCTCTCCACAGATGCTGCCACACCTGCTGAGATTTTCCAGCAATTTCTGCTTTCTTAATTCCTTGCTTTACCTGCATACTGACTTGTTGTGACACATGCATTAAATCATCTGCACTTTGGAATTCTGCAGTCATTCTCCATCTCAATAATACTTTGTTTACTCCGTCATGTGTTTGTGTTTCACATTGACACTGATGTGAAACTATCTCCTCAGATAGGCGAATCTCCTCTGATGTCTCATGTGGTTCTGATGTCAGCAATCACAACTCATCCACGACTGGTCCTGTGGAAGAGACAAAACTGTTGTTATCAACTTCTGCATCCATGCACATCTTCTTGCCTGTCCTTAACCAGGACCAATGAGGTGCTAGTTCTAACATTCAGCAGAATGAATGATGCCTGTGACCATATCTTTACTCATGATCAATGGATTCTGTGCCTATCTTGTCCTCTACAATAGACAGAGTTGCTAAAACCCATCTAATCTTTATAGCTTCTAGCCACATCTGCATTGAGTAATGGAGATCATACCACGTCATGTGTGTCTCCACTTCTCTTGTAATGACAAAGGTAGACTGTGACCAGAGTTTCTTTTTTTAAAAGTTCAAACCTTTTCAGAGAGCTCCTCAATATGTTGCTCTTTACCCTGTAGTGACAGAGTCAATCTCAGCCAATGTGAGAGAGAGCCGACAGTTTCACGTACCTGCTTGCCATCTTTAATTGGGTGGTACACCATCAGCAAGAGCAGGGACAGTTTCCACCTTTAGTTTCTGTACAAGGAAGTGTAAATGAAAATAGATCATTCAATGACAATAGAGAGGTCAAATATGATTGGAAAAGATGGAGATAAAAGTAATGAAGGAAGAGTTTTAGAAAATTACAAACATTTTTAACATTCAAACAATAATTATAATCTTAAAGAATATGAATCTACACTTCTAAAGTTAGTTTTCAGTTCCAGAGTAATGTTGTGGTTGGTAATTAAGATTTAACACACATTTATAAATGTAATCACAGTAGAATAGACCAGCACTAACTCCTTCTGAACAATTCAGTGGACACCTAACAGCCACAAAGTCACGACTTGCTGTTTGTTTCAATGCTGAGTCTCAGCACAAGACATTCTTATCGTGAGGCTCCTGAAAGAACAGGTAATTCAAAAGCTACCTTCTGGATTTCTATTTTTAACTGCATGTATGGTCATGAGAGGTGTAAAACACTCCAAAATAACCCTGAACCCAGTTGCCTGGCTGCAAATTCTATTGTAAAATTCCAGCCATTGTTGACTTAGTGATTTGTGAACCTGTTTGCGTATCTTCTGAGCATATTTATGGCTTTCTTTTAAGCTTGTCTGTCAAGGCAGCAGCTGGCACAGGAAACCAAACAAGAGGCCTGAGCAGGGCACAGGCAGAGAAGATGATGCCACAATTTCAGCTGGTCTGACCTTTAAGCTCTCTTTGCAAACAATGACCTTAGAAGCACAGATTGCTCTGGCATGGCAAGTAACCTGCCTAATGCTGGGAGAAGCAGGTGAAATTGACACTGAGTACTTAACTGTTAACTCTAGGACACATTGCAAGAACAGCTTCAATTACAAGGGCAATTACAGGTAACACTCCAGTCGCCGTATCTTATCTCGGGAGCATCCGGGGTTCAGTTCACCCTTCAACTTCAAAAAAGTAATGGCTCTGTAACAAATCATTCACATGGCCCTTTGATTGAGGAGCTACTTGCTTGAAATCATAGGGCTGATTTTCTTAACTCAAAAAGGCATATACTCACTGGAGTTTGGAGAGATGAGGTGTAATGTTATTGAAACATAAGATTCTGAGGAAGCTTGACAGAATTGATGTCGGTAGAATGTTTTCTCATCAGGGAAACACAGAACTGGGGGCACAGATTAAAAATAAGGGGCCACCCATTTAAGCCAGAGTTGAGAAGTTGAGGGTAATTTGACCCTGGAACTCTCTTCTCCCTTGAGCAGGAGAGGCTAGATCATTGACTATCTTCAAGGCTGAGTTAAAGAGATATTTTAAGTGTTTAGGGGTAATGGGGGCCAGGAAAGAAAATGGAAATAGAGTCACAATGCCCTGATGTTACTGAATAGCACAGAACAGTCAAAGGATAGTTTGACCTACTTATGTTCCTATTCTTAGGATGTTAGTGTAAACAAGACTGGATTTGGCAGAAGTAGAGGATCATGACAACTTTTTGCCTTAATATGAGAATCCTTTACAATTGGTCAAGTATTATCTGTACATACAGGGAACAGAAACCTTTCCTACACATTTTTTTTTGGATTAGATTACTTACAGTGTGGAAACAGACCCTTGAGCCCAACAAGCCTACACCAACCCGCCGAAGCTCAACCCATCCAGACCCATTCCCCTACATTTACCCCTTCATCTAACACTACGGGCAATTTAGCATGGCCAATTCACCTAACCTGCACATCTTTGGATTGTGGGAGGAAACCAGAGCACCCGGAGGAAACCCATGCAGACACGGGAAGAATGTGCAAACTCCACACAGTCAGTCACCTGAGGCAGGAACTGAACCCGGGTCTCTGGTGCAGTGAGGCAGCAGTGCTAACCACTGTGCCACCGTGCCAATGTGCAGCCCAAATATGCTTGCCTTTATTGGTCATTGTATCGAGTATAGGAGTTGGGAGGTCATGTTGTAGCTTACAGGACATTGGTTAAGCCACTTTTGGAATACTGCGTGCAATTCTGGTCTCCCTGCTATAGGAAGGATGTGAAACTCAAAAGGGTTTAGAAAAAAATTTACAAAGATGTTGCCAAGGTTGAAGGGTTTGAGCTATAGAGAAAGGCTGCATAGGTTGGAGCTATTTTTCTCTGGAGCATTGGAGGCTGAGGGGTGACCTTTGGGGCATGGACAGGAAAAATAGACAAGGTCTTTCCCGGGGTGGGGGAGTCCAAAACTAGATGGTAGAGAGTATGGGTTAGGTGAGTGGAAAAAGACTTAAAATAGACCCAAGGATCAACCTTTTCACACAGAGCGTGGCGCAAATATGGAATGAGCTTCTAGAGGAAGTGGTGGAGGCTGGTACAATTACAACATTTGAAGGGCATCTGGATATGTGTATGATTAGGAAGGGTTTAGAGGGATGGGGCCAAATGCTGGCAAATGGGACTGGTTTAGGATATCTGGTCAGCACGGATGCGTTGGATCAAAGGGTCTGTTTCCGTACTGTACATCTCAATGACTCTAAATAGTTATTGGAATTTCTTTGAGGACATCACAAAGCAATGTAGGGGTTATTGATTGCAACCTTCAAAATTGTGAAGCTCCAATTCCCAATCTTTCTTGAGTATTGCTGTGATGCTGTAGCAACTGAATTATCTGTATCACCAGAAAAATGTGCCCATCATTTAAAGGGTTTATGTCCATGCTGGAACCAAACATTTTTCAAAATTCATTAATGACATGTGAGTATCACTGGCTAGACCAACATTTATTGCCAATCCCAATCTGCTGTTGAGAAGGTGGCGGTGAGCTATGTTCTTCAAACTCAGCAATCCATGTGATACAGTTATAATCCCAGTGCTGTTAGGATGGGAGTACAAGGATTTTAACTCAACAATAGTGAAGGAATCGTGATAGTTTCAAATTGGGATGGTGTATGTCTTGGACAGGTGGTGGTGTTCCGATATAGGTACCGCCCTTGTCCTTCCAGCAGTGGAGGTTGCACAGTTGGAAGGTTAACAAGGAGCCATTGTGATTTGCTGCTATGCATTTTGTGGAAGGTATACTCTGCTGCCATTGTACATTTGTGGTCCTCGGAGTGAATTTTAAAGGTGTTGGACAAGGTGTCAATCAAATGGGCTGTTAGTCTTTCTCAAAGTCATATATAAAAATAGGTTTTCCACAAAAATGTTCTTAGCAGCTAAAATGATATGTTACCTCAATGTGTGTTTCAGTTTGTTTGGTTTGAAATTTGCATTAGTTATTCAAAGTTGAGAAAGTAAAAGATCTCAGTTGTGTAAGGATTCAAAGTATAACGCTTTACATCTTGCAGTACAGGAACTGAGTAAAAAGCTATTAAGTCAAACCTACAAATTGGAGGAGAAAGGGAAAGTTCTCTGGATTATAATTAATTGTAAAGTGTTAGTGTTGATAAATAGGTTGGACTTAGCTTTGTTGATATTTGGAAATCTTTCAAACAGTGTTATATTTAAATTGTTTGCAGTGTTTTATTTTAGTTTTATTTCTTTCACATAAACTTCTATTTTGTTTTTAAAAACAAGTATGCTTATGTTTCAATGAAAGACTACCATATTAAATAAAACATAACAAGCCAAATTTTATTCTGGGATTTTGTCTTGTTCAATAGTAACATTAGTTGGGACCATTAAACGGTATTCACTGCTTGGAACTTCTATAGCTCAAGTGTTACTTGTCACCTGTCAGCCCAAACCTGAATATTGTTTAGATCATACTACATTTGAACACAGGCTGCTTCAGTATCTGAGGGTCACACACAGTGCCAAATATTGTGCAATCATCGAGAAAAATTTTACACCTTTGCCTTTGTAATGGACAGAAGGAGACTGATGAAGCAGCTAAAAATAGTTGACCCTAGTACACTAACCTGAGGAATTCCTGCAGTGATGTCCTATGGCTGGGATGATCAACCTCCAACAATTACAACTATCTTCCTTTCTGTTCGGCTTTCACCCTGATGCCATTGATTTCAGTTTTGTTAGGGCTCCTTCAAATCACATGTAGTCAAATGCAGCTTTGGTATCAAGGCCAGTCAAACCCCACTTCTCTTCTTTTGTCCAGGTTTTGACCAAGGCTATAATAAGGTCAGGACTCGAAGTGATTTAGCAGAACACAGACTGTGCATCAATGAACTTGATATTATTTAGTAATTGACACTTGTCAACATTGCTAATGATATATCAGCATGTTGATGATTGAGAGTAGCCTGATGGGATAGAACATAGTCAGATTGGGTTTGTCCTTCTTGCTGTGTATGGGACAAACCTTTTGAACTTTCCACATAGCCAAGTAGATACCAGTGTTGTAAATGTATTGGAAACAATTGACTGGGGAAATTGACTACTTGAAGCAAGTCATCAGTTCTGTTGCTGAATTGTTGAAGGGAGCCATAGACCTTGCAATATCCAGTACCTTTAGCCATTTCTCGCTTTCAGAAAGGGTGAATGGAACTGGCTGAAGACTGGCATCTGTGATCTTGGGGAGTTTAGAATAGACCAGGATGTCCACATCTGCTTGCAATCTTTTCAGCTTTGCCTTTTACACTGACGAGCTGGACTTCCCATTGTTGAAGATGGAATATTTGTGGAGCGTCTTCCTCCGATGAGTTCTCTACCTGATCACCAACATTCACAACTGGATGTGACATGACTGCAAAGCTTAGGTCTCATCTATTGATTACGGCATTGTTTAGGTCTGTCTATCACACACTGCTTATGCTGCTTGGCACACAAGTAGTCTTGTGTTGTAGCTTCACCAGCTAACCATGACATGTCTAATTAGATATGCCTGGTAGTAATGCCCACATGACCTTTTAAATCTTAATTGAATCAGGGTTGGTCCCCTGCTTGATGGTGGAGGAAATGCCTGGCCTTGAAGTCACAGATTGGATTGTACAATCCTAATGATGTTGATAGCTCACAGTACCCCCGATAGATATCTAGTCTTGATCTGTTTTAAGTATAAGGCATTCAGTATGGCCACAGTGCCACCCAACATGGCAGAAGGTATACTCAAAGTGAAGGCCAGAATTTATCTCCATAAGGACTGGACAATAGTTATTCCAAACAGTACTGTCATGGACAGATGCATCTGTGACAGGTAGATTGATGAGGATGAGGTGATGTGTATTTTCTCTCTTATTGGTTCCCTCACCATCTGCAGCAGACACAAAAAACTAGCAGAAGACTCCTTTAGGACTTGGCACTGACTGATCCGCTGGTGCTACCAAGCCACCCTTGGTGACAGGTATTGAAGGTGACCACCCAGTGTGCCCTCGATCATTGTGGGGACAGGGTGGAATGGGGGTTCCATCCTCTTGAAATACTACCTGCCTCTCTTCTCAGTATCTTGTGCAATTCCTCATCTTCCATGAGGAAGTAGTAGACAGAATATGCCCAAACGGAATACTAGAATGTGCTTCTGAGTAGCTCTCATCGTGAGTTGGGGATAACTCCCTCTCATGATCTTGTACTTTCAGAAGCAGTGAGAGGCAAGTTCACATCCATTTGGCCAGATTCATAAAACAGAACGCTGCAAAAAGTAATTCCCAGCTGAAGAAATTGCCTGTGAAACTTTACATTCTCGACACTCAAAAACTTCCCACTTTCACCATTTTAGCTGAATCCTGCAACAGCTGCACTTTATAGCTCTCAAAGTCTCACTTACCCTCAGTGCTTTGCAAGAGCAAACCTCAGTGATCTTCACTACAGTTCTTCCACTGGAGACTCAGCAGACAGAACCAAACCACATAAACAAATTCAAGGAAGTTTGGAGGGTGGAAAGTCAACAGAGGGATCTTGTGTCTGATTGTGCAGTTAGAAACTTTTTGCACCAAATAGATGTTGAAATGCTCCCTCTTTCTTAAAAATCACACAACACCAGGTTATAGTCCAACAGATTTAATTGGAAGCACACTAGCTTTCGGAGCGATGCTCCTTCATCAGGTGATAGTGGAGGGCTCGATCGTAACACAGAATTTATAGCAAAAATTTGCAGTGTGATGTAACTGAAATTATACATTGAAAAACTGATTGTCTGTTAAGCCTTTCATCTGTTAGAATACAGTGATAGTTTCACTTCTTTCATGTGTTAATCACAAAACCCTTTTTTAAAAAAGTTGCATTCTCGGGTTAGCTGTTAACAATGGTGATAGCTAGACAATATGTTGAAGGTGTTAGCCCCCTGTGTTCTCTGTCTATGACCTGATGTTTTGATTGATTTCAATCTAAAAAGTGAGATAACAGAGTTTTACATAAATTTATGTGGTTTTTGAGCTCAGAGTTCTACATGAATGTATGCAGTTTTTGAGCAAAGTGCAATGTAACTCTGCAAGTACAAATTCACCCCACAAAATATATGTGTGCATGTGGGTCTTTGTCTGTCTGTGTGTGTGTGTCTGTCTGGGGTGGGGGTTGTGAGTGTGTAGTGAGTGCAGAGTGTCTTAAGTCTGTGAGGGGGTGCATGTGTGAGTGTGGGAGTGTGTGTGTTTATAAGGGTGTATGTGGGTGTCTGTGTGCACGTCTGTGTGTACCTGTATCCGTGTGTATGTGAGAGTGTGTGTGTGTAGGAATATCTATGTGTGTGTGTGTGTGTGTGTGTGTGTGTGTAGTGCAATGGTGCTCACCTGTAATGTGACATGAACCCAAGGTCCCGGTTGAGGCCCTCCCTATGGATACCGAACTTAGCTATCAGCCTCTGCTCGGCCACTTTCCTCTGCTGTTTGTCCCGAAGTCCACCTTGGAGGATGGTCACCCGAAGGTCCGAGGCTAAATGTCCTGGACCACTGAAGTGTTCCCCAACTGGGAGGGAACCCTCCTGTCTGTTGATTGTTGTGCGGTGCCCATTCATCCGTTGTCGTAGCCTTTGCTCGGTTTCCTCTCTGGGCATCCTTGCCTGCAACATTTAAGATAGACAACATTGGCTGAGTCATTATGGTTCCTTGCTGTGCCACGTCGGAACTGGCGGTCGATGAGTTGAGCATCATACCCTGTTCTTGTTAGGGCATCCTTGAGTACTTCCAGGTGTCCATCACGTGCCTCCTCATCTGAGCAGATCCGGTGTATGCGTAGGACTTGTCCATAGGGAATGGCTGTTTTAATATGTTTTGGGTGGAAGCTGGAGAAGTGTAGCATTGTGAGGTTGTCTGTGGGTTTGCGGTAGAGTGTGGTGCTGAGGTGTCCGTCCTTGGTGGAGATGCACGCATCCAAGAATGAGACAGACAGTTGAGAGTAGTCCATGATGAGTTTGATGGTGGGATGAAACTTGTTGATATCACTGTGTAGTTTTATCAGTGACTCCTCGCCATGGGTCCAGAGAAAGAAAATGTCATCAATGTACCTGGTGTACAGTGTTGGTTGGAGATCCTGCATAGAGAAGAAATCTTGTTCGAACCTGTGCATAAAAATGTTGGCATATTGGGGTGCAAATTTGGTCCCCATGGCTGTAAGGTGTGTCTGGATGAAGAATTGGTTGTCAAAGGTGAAAACGTTATGATCGAGGATAAAGCGGATGAGTTGTAGGATGGTGTTTGGAGACTGACAGTTGTTAGAGTTGAGTACTGAGGCTGTTGCCGCGATGCCATCCTTGTGGGGGATGCTGGTGTAGAGTACGGAAACATCCATTGTGACAAGGAATATTCCCGGTTCGACTGGTCCGTGGGTGCTGAGTTTCTGTAAGAAATCCATAATGTCGCGACAGAAGCTGGAGATCCCCTGTACAATAGGTTTCAAATGCCTTCCACATAGCCAGAGAGATTCTCACATATGGTCCCATTGCCCGACACGATGGGACATCACCCGGGACCTTGGGTTCATGTCACATTACATGGTTCACAATGCACGTGGATGGCATAATCACAAAGATAGTGACAGGACTCAACTGAAACTGAATCACAGCCTTCACTCTCATGAAACCGATGAACTGGGGAGCTGTTGCATATCTCAAAGTAGTTTAGCAGCTCTGGTCTTCTGATTGTCAGTTGGGATATCTGGTCGGCATGGACCGAAGGGTCTGTTTCCGTGCTGTACATCTCTATGACTCTACGGTGTGTTGAAATTAACAGGCAACAGAAAGGTCAGGGTTTCTGAGCAGAACTTGGTGTTCTACAAAGCGGTCACTCAGTCTGCATTTTGTCTCCCCAGTGTCGAAGAACTCACATTGTAGGCAGCAAATACAGTAAGATTAACTGAAGTGCAGGTAAATCGCTACTTCACCTGCAAGGTGTGTCTGGGGCTTTGGATACTAAGGACGGAGGAAGTAAATGGTAAGGGATAACACCTTCAGTGGTTGCATGGGAAAGTGCCATGGAGTTGGGGTAGGTGTTGAGAAGAGAAGATGAGTGGAATAAGGTGTCCTGGAGGGAATGATCCCTGCAGAAAGCTGACAATGGAGGGGAGGGGAATATGTGCCAGGTTGTGGTGCCCTGCTAGGGATGGCAGAAATGGCGGTCAATGATCGTTTGGATGTGGATGCTGATGGGATGTTAGGTGAGGACAAGGGGGATCCTATCTCTGTTGTGGGAGGAAGGGAGAGAGCTGAAGTGTGGGAAATGGGCCAGATAAGACGAAGGGTTCTATCAACTATGGTGGTGGGGATCCTAGGTTGAAGACAATGTGGGTATTTCAGAGGCCCCCTTGTTGAAGTTGGCATCATCGGAATAGATGTGACAAAGATGGAGAAACTGAGAGAATGGAATACAGTAGAATGGAAGCAGAGCATGAGGATCTATAGTCAAGGCAACTATGGGGATTGGTTGGTTTGTAATGGATATTGATGGTCAGCCTATCTCCAAAAATGGAAACAGAGACATTGCAGAAGGGAAGGGAGGAGTCAGAGATGGACCAGGGTCGAGGTGACAGCAGGGTGGAAATTGAAAGCTATACAGATAACCCTTTCCAATTCCAGACAAAAAAGGGAAGCAGCACTGATGTTGGAGTAAGAGTTGTGGATGGGGGCCAGAGTAGGACAGGAACAAGGAATGTTCTGTGTACCTCACAAAGAGACAAGTATAACTGGGGCTCATGTGGGTAGCCATGGCCACTCCTTTCTCTTAAAGAAAATGGGAGGACTTAAAGGGGAATGAGCTCAGCCAGGTGGTGGATGGGAACGATCCAGAAAAAGCAGAGAGCACTGAGACCATTCTGGTAGAGGGATAGACGTGTAAAGGGATTGCCTATCCATGATGGAGAGGAGGCAGCTCGAGCCTGCGAACTGGAAATTCTGCAACTGACATAAGTCATCAGAAGGACCCACAGTTTCATGTGGTTCCTAAAACAGCATTGGGACCCCAGCAAGTCTGTGTGAACACCTCCGATGAGAACTAGATTTGGCTCAGTGAAGATGGCCAATTTTTGAATAATCTTCAAGCTTAGTAAATAGGTAGAATGGCTAGACTGCACAGTCACATGGTCTCAGCATGTGCAACCTTGAGAAATCCTACCAAACTATTCACCAAGTTGCACAGCACTCTTGACAAGTTATCCTGAAGTTTCTACTGCATGGCTTAGCACTGCACACCAGCATCTGCTGCTCTAAACATCAGATCTAAAATCAAACCATCTGATAAGGGCAGGAAGAGAGGATAACTCAGACGTAACTTGTATTCAGTGCATGGTTCAGCATTGATTCCTCAGATGCTCTGGTCACAGGGCATCAATTCCTGATGTGGTCCTATTAATCTAAGAATGAGTTATCAATGAATGTTCCATTGCAGTTTCTTCCTCCTCTACTGCAATTTTCTTTGGGTCATTTCAGGGTCTGAAGAGGATGGATATTCTTGCAGAACAATGGTTGTTTAATGACACACAAGAATGTAGTACAATTAGAATGAATTACAATAGTTACCAGATATGAGATATGTACAGCTGAATATTCTGTTTAACTTGTCCATCCTGCCATAATTAACCTTTGGTATAACTCTTCCGAGGGAGCATCTAGTGTCTACTATCAACTGCACCTTTTCAGCAGATGGCAGTTTTTGAAACAGGAAAATTTCTCTTAGCCTGTGCTCTCCCAAGAATTATGTACAATTATTTCCTACAAGAGAAATTAGGGTACTGTATGTTATTGTGTGGCATGCTGAAGACCCAGAACATCTATGTGTGTGTTGAAAGGGTTTAACTAGAGTCATGGAGTAACATCTTACTTTAGTTACACTGGTCAGGCTATTGAATTTGTATCTGCAATAGATTCAGGC